>NC_062569.1:128546666-133546666 GCF_022837055.1 Prionailurus viverrinus | reverse complement strand
CAGTCTAATTCCAACACCAATGTAACAATTATTCTAGAATATTAGATTTGTTTTCTTAAAAATATATAAGATAGATGAAAAACAGCAGGATAAAGCCATAAGTTCTTTTTAATTACATAATTTTTAATTATGTTCTGGGTTACTTTATCATTTTACAAATGTATTTTTTTAATGTTTTATTTATTTTTTGAGTGTGTGCGTGCATGAGTGGGGGAGGGGCAGAAAGAGAGTGGGAGAGAGAATCCGAAGTGGGGTCTGCACTGACAGGGTGACAGCAGCAAGCCTGATGTGGGGTTCAAACTCATGAATGGCAAGATCATGACCTGAGCTGAAGTCAATTACTCAACTGGCTAAGCCATCCAGGCACCCCATGGGCTAGTTACTTTATCCATTTCTTGCTGGCCACCAAATAAATGAACGAAAAGTTCCCACTATCAATTCTTGCCTTTATTTAATTACACCTGATAATGATTTGTATAAAACAGAGGAAAGGTAGAAACAACATGATTGGGAGAACAGGCTGCAACAGGAGATTACAATGAGACGGTGTTAACACAAATTCACTCCATTACTGAGAGCAGGGCAAAACGGACACACACAGCTTGCCTGTGCAGGGTACGGAGCCCAGCCCTGCTCACCTCTTCTGTGAGGAACATACTCTTGATCTTCAAGTGCTCTTTCCCTCCAGGTCTTTTTCCACAAGCCAACAAACATCAATTCCTGCCTAGAACATTTTCCCATTTAATTAGCATGGGCTGTGCATACACTGGGAACAAAATATGGAATCAACAGACAATCCTTGACATCATGAAATGTACAGTCTGGTCAGGAAAAACAATTACAATAAAGGCCCACCTGACAAACATTAGAACACACTCCAGTAATGTAATGTGCTTGGAGTAGGGAAAAATTCACTTAATCAAAGGCCAACGAAGCTATTTCAACCATCTTAAGAGGTGATAACCTGGACTACGAGTAGTGGCTGGAGGGATACAAGTGACTTAGAAAGTGACTGGATGTAAGCAGATGAGAGAACAGGAAGAGTCAGTAAGGTACCCAGATTTCTGCCTGGGTATTTTGCTAGCTGAAAAAGCCACTTAATGGGAGGGGGAACAGTCGTTATGTAGACAGGTTCAATTGGAGGCATCTGCAGAAAGTCGAAGCAGGGATGTCAAGTGGGTGGTTTCAAATGAGGGGAAAAAGCTTGGGAGACAGACTAGAAATAGATTGGAAGCTGTCAAGACATAAACGCTAACTGAAGCCATAAACTGAGGAACCCCAATATTTAAGGTACAAGGAGGAAATGGTGCACAAAGGAAAATAAGGAACAAGGTTCTAAGTCTGGGTGGCTGGAAGGTAAGGGAGTCCTTAGCTGCTTAGCTTCTGCTACTGTCCCTTGGAATGAAGGTCATTTGTGCAATGTTTCACTGTCAAGACAACTGCAAACGTTAAGCGTGTTTTTCATTCTTTACTTACCTGATGCCCACTCCTTAATATATGAAAATCCAGCTGTACTCTATCCCCTACAGAAAACTGTCCTCCTTATGGAATCAAGAACTTCCTGAATGTCGCCTATAATCTCCCAATGGTAAGACCCACTGGCCTCATTTCTACATCAGTTTCTGGGATACCCTCATCCCATAGTTCTCCTACATGCCCCCCCCATCACCCCTTATTATTCACCCTCTGTTTACTTATTAGATGTTGATGCTCTCCAGTGTCACATTTCACCATCTCTCCTAGTCCTACCAGCTTTTCCTGGTTAACCTTACACGGATGCCACCTATCAGTGGTGATTCTCAATTCTCTATCACCAAACTTGTCTTTCCTGAGATCCAGTCCTTTGTTTCAATCTTCCTAATTGGTATTTTTTTACCTCCATTCCCTTCGGGCTCCTCAAATATCACCTGTCTAAACTTAAGCTCATTGGTCATTTCCCCTAAAACTTGCTCCTTTTTTCTTTACCCTCTGTTGGTTAGTGACTTCACCATTCTCCCAAAGCCAGAAATCTTACTGCTTCTCTCCAACTTTTTCTTGCAACCAACCAGGTATCAGGTTTCACTGCATTTCCCTTAAAACTTTTCACACCCAAGGAAGCCCAACACAACTCTTGTGTTTTTGTTTTTTTTTTAACAGGGACTGCTTATGTGTAGATCATCCCAGATAGCTTCCTGTATCAGATCTATTGGTTCTATCTGCCTCCAGAACTGCCTCCAGGTTCATCATTCAAGAGAATAATCTCAGTGTATAATCTCACTTTTTTAATGCCTTCACAAGTTTCTTTGTACCACCAAGGAGGGTGGCAGCACTTGACAGCTGTCCATCATCTTCATCTACTAAGCTCCTGGCACAGCCTTAGATCTTCACCCACCCACAGTGTGGGTCACTGGTTAAAAGGCAAAATCTCAGGCCTCACCCCATATTTTCTTATAAGACTCAGGCGCACATCAAAACTTTGAGAAGTGCTGGTTAGATGCTCTAATGCACTGAATTTCTCACCTCTCACAATACATTATATCCTTTCAGAACTCCATGACTTTGCAAAAGCTGTACCATCTGCTGGGAATGTCCTATCAAACCTTTGCACCTACTACTGTAAGGGCGCCTAGTACAGGCACAGTACATAGTAGGCCATAAATATTTGAATGATTGGATCATTAATCAATTAATTAACGGATGAGTTCGGCTCCAGACTCGCACAGTGTAAGGTACTAAAGTGCATTCGGATGGAATGTGAATGTTAAGCAGTTGGAAACAGTGGCCCAGAATTCAAAGGAGAGGTAGGCTGAGCTGGCACGATTTTTAAGTCATTAGCAACTGTTTGGAGGTTACAGTAATGGGTAGATGAGGTCACCCAGGTCTAAGATTGAAAGAAGAGGACTATGGGCCAAATCTTGGCTAAGGTTGACATTTTAGGGACCTTCTGTAGAAGTCAATGAAGAGCAAGTTAACAGGGTGGGAAAGAACCAAAAAGAAGTTCCAAAAGATAAGCGGATTTGGAACACGGTGATTGTTACCTTTGGCAACTAAAGTGAAACAGAACAATGAGATCAAAGATAAAGCAGAAGCTTAACTTTAGACTAACAACTGAATGAGACAAGGCTACTGGAATGATCACTAGAAGGACCATCTTTATTTGATGAGAAGGGAAAGAGAGAGAGAGAGAGAAATGGAACCGATGAGAGCTACGTCATATACACAGGCGTAGTGGTAAAAAAGCTGCAAACTTTTAGCCACACAATATTGCTGAACATTTGCTATTTGCCACATACCACAAGCTAACTAACACTGGGACTGTAACAAGAACACAGGTCATGCCCCTGCCCTCTGACCTAGTGCAATGAGATAAACTGAGTGACTGACGGACACCCCACAACGAGCAGGGTAAGGAGCCAATCTAACGTGGCTTGCCTCTGAGGAGGGGTGACTTTTTTTGGGTGGTTGGTATAATGGCCAAAATGTGAACAGTAAGAGACATATATAGAGGAGATAAAGTTCCCACTTAATCTTCATATATTTTATGCAAAAGAAGACTTCCGGAAAGCAAAATGATAAACATTTCACTTTGCTCCTCAACAACTCTGTGGTGGTAGGATCCCTACTATTGACACATAAAGCAACTGAGGCACACAGAAAGGACAGGGGCCTGCAGCCATCAAATGACTAACAAGCGGTAGGCAGACAAGTAATTTTTAGTTTCACTCATGCTGACAGTGTGAGAAACAGCAGCCCCCCAAACTTTAACAAGATCCCCAGGTGATGCTGATGCTGCTGGTACATGGGCCACGTCAGTTTTACAACTCTAAGCCCTGACTCCCCGTGTCTTCATAATGGTGCCAGGAAGCATTCAACTAAAATCAAAAGAGTAAAGGGCTAATAACAGAAGACTTCAGTATTTGGCACACAGCAGGTTCTTATTACATGACAGATAACCAGTGACAAAAATTTAGGATGTCAATCAGAGATAATCAAAGAGGAAAAAGGCAAAATAACATGGTGGTAAGAGCAAGGATTAAAGAGGAAGTTTGTGACCTTGGCAAATTAAGTTATATAACTATTCTATGCCTCAGTTTCCTCACAGGTACAATAGGGATCACTGTAATACACACCCTCTAGGGTTACTAGGTAGATGGAGTATATGTAAAGCCCTTAACAGTGTCTGGCATTTAATAACTGCTCAATCAAGGCTTTAATTTTACTACGATTTCTACAGCTATACTACCACTGCCACTATTATTAGTGTGACTTAGGTAGTATGACTTGCTGCTGGGTGGGTAATAAAATGCATCAAAAGGACTTCCACTAGCAACCAGAATATACCACAAAACGCTTTACAACCCATATGGAGACAAATCTAGAAGAAAAATAGCACTGCAATTTTTAATCTGTAAGCCTCCTCCACTCGGTTTTGCCAAATGTAGAAGCCAATCATGTTACCACCCAAACTGAATTCATAGCAACGGACTTCTAAAATGGCAAAGAGTATCTCAAGAAATACTCGAAGCCATACATCAGTTACATAGTTTTTGAGTTGTTCCCTAAGCTGGGAAATTGGAACTAAAAATAGTTGTCTTGTTAAGCTAAGGACAATAGTCCTTTAATGAGAAGCTCATTGTGCCTAACAAAGTGAGGCACCCAGAAAAAATGAAATCCAGACAATTAGTTGGACATCCCCAGGGGGTGAAAAACAGAATCCTCTTCAGGGCGCCTGGGTGGCTCAGTTGGTTAAGCGGCCAATGTGGGCTCAGTCATGATCTCCTAAATTTGTGAGTTCAAGTCCCACCTCGGGCCCTGCGCTGACAGCCTGGAGCCTGCTTCAGATTCTGTCTCCTCCTCTCTCTGCCCCTCCCCAGCTCACACTCTATCTCTGTCTCTCTCAAAAATAAATAAACATTAAAAAAAATTTTTTTTAATCCTCTGCATTGTTTATGTTATTCCACTTTTCTGCTCTAAATGTAGCCTAAAATATTCTTCCCATAGAGAACATGTGTCCTCCACTTCAACTTCAGCTTAGTCCTTGACAAAACAAAGATGGGAATGTACCAAGTAAACTGGTTACTGACCCTTCATCTTTTGCAGAAGCTTTACTTTGGAAATTTCACCCAAGTCTAAATGATACGTATCAAAAAGGTGGAGGTGGTGCTATAGTCTGAAGATTAGACTTGGTAATAGAATGTTGATCCCATGAGTAATGCTCACAGATGTGGCATCCAACAATGGAATTAACATTTCAACAGGAAACGAAGAGCCATCCCAACAGAAAGGGCCACCCGATCCTTTCGGGCTTAAAAAAAAAAAAAAAAAATCCTTCCAGAAGCTACACGAATGTGTCTCCAGGGTCCCACCTATGGATTTTTTTTTTTCCTTTAATTAACAATTTGGTTCTAAAATACAAGTGCTTACCCTGACAAACAAGATCAGGTAGTTAAAACACTGACATGAAAACAGATCACTTAAAGTGTCAAATGATTGTGCCTTCTAATAGTCCACGCATTTTTTAAATGCCTTTTTTCCCCTCCCGAGAAAGACGCAGTCGAAAAATGTACTTGGCGAATCCTTTAAGAAGTGCCCCGTACAAGTCATCCCCTCTTATCTTCAAAATGAATTAACTCATCATAAATTCAAACCGAGGTTACGAATTTCTCCTTTGCACTTTGCGCCGGGACTGCGGAAACCAAAACCGCATGCATTTATTTATTTATTTATTTATTTATTTATTTATTTATTTATTTATTTATTTATTTATTTTTGCTGGAATCTACTTTTGATTTAACACGGTCTACTTCGTCGAGTTTCCTTCTAGGTAACAGCTCGTGCTTGGGCTCTCCTCTTCTACCAGACCAAGAAGGCTCAGGCTACTGTTCGTTCAGCGCCTCTTTCCTAGAGGTAGCTTGGACGATTTGAGGCACTGAAAAGCTCGGTGTCTATTTAATCATGGCGTTTGTAATTCAGCCTCCCCGTCTGGACTGCTCAACACCTGCAAACTCGCAGCCCAAGGCTTTGGAAATCGAGTAACCCTGGACGGACACAACACCGCGGCTAACAAGGGAAAAGGCAAGCGCGAATAAAGCAAAGCTTGCACCCGCAGCAAAGAATGGTCTGGGAGAGACTCCAGGCGCATCCGGCACGCCGCGCCCACCACCCGCGCCAGAGGAGCCCCTGTACCGCCGCCCCTCATCTCCGGGCTCGGTCCCCACCATCTCCAACTCCCCCCGGACACTTCATGCCCCTGCATGGCTCTATTCCGAGCCATTCCACCTTCCCGGCTCGCACGCCCGGCTCCGCAAACCACCCCATTTTGATACCTCCCGCACGGCCACCACTGCCGCAGCGCCCCCAAACCGCACCCGTCCCCTCCCCCACGCCTCATTGTTCCCGGGTGGCCGCAGGCAGCGAGCGCCCCAGGGCGGTGCCGGCAACAGGAACCCTAGGAACTGAATTGCCCCCCACTCACCCGCGACTCCCCACAAGACGACGAATCGCAGCAGAAGCGCCATGGTGGCGGCCCGGCCGTGGGCGGTGACTGAAGGTAGGCGGCTCTCACCCGGGGTCTCAGTCACCCTGCGCCTTGCGCGCTCCCGACTGGCTGGCGGCGGCTGCACCTCCGCACCCCCGTCCCACCCCACCCTTGCACGGCAGGTGAAATACGTCACTTCCGGTAGTGGCTGAGCCCCGCGGCGCGCGCCGGCTCCGCCAAGAGCGTGGGGTTGCCGTGGCAACCAGTGCGGACAGCCCTAGGGATACTCTGGAATAGAATTCCCCGGCCAGCTGCGCTCTGTCTTGGGGTGAGCCGGCAGCCATTCCCCCCATGAGCCCAGGTCCCCGCTTCAGTGCCTTTAGTTAAATCAGGGTGTGTGCACTAGGGTCGAGCAGGCTCCTTTCCCCAGTTGCGGTCGCGCCCTTGCTTCAGGATGAGGCACGGAACGACCCACGCCTGCGGTCCTGCCCCGGGATCCTGAAGGGCGGCAAACACGGTTGGCCCCGCAGGCGCTCACCCCGCCCTCCCCTCTGGCTGGTACGGAATGAGGGGCCTCCAGCCACGCGTCCCACCTCTGGCGGTTTGCTGCGAGGTCTCCCTCCTAAGGCTGTGAGGACCCAGAACCAGGCAACCCACCCTACCCCGGGCATTTGCTCCCATATCGTTGAGTCGGTGGGCTGATGCGGAAGGCTCGAGAAGGCTTTTCCCTATCTCCAGTAATGACCGAACCCCTCAGCTGCAGCTTCGGATTTGGGAAATATCTGGACCGGTGTTTTTGACCCTGTGTATTTAAAGGTTATTCTAACCCTATAATTGGCCATCGTGGACCAGTGAGCTTTAAAAGTGAGGCTAAGTAGGGGTGGTTAAAGGCTGGAGGCGATGTTGGGGGGACCAGCGAAAGAGATTTTGAATCTCCTGGTCTGCCCTACAGTGTCACTTCCTGGAATCCTCCATACTTGTTCTTGTGTCATTTGTGTTCTCAGTTGCCCTTTCCAGATAGGGTTTGTATATAACTGCTAAGAGACTTTTGTGTTTCCAACAGTTCCCTATCTGGAGTGACTTAGAGGAGAGAAGCAGTGTGGTGCAGTGGGTAAGTTCTTGGGTCCTGGAAAGGGACAGTTAACTGGGCAAGTGTTTTGGAAATACACCTAGCTATGACAATTAGATGAGATACGGCACAAAAGAATATTTGGCACTGTGCCTGGCACATAGTAAATACTCAGTCAAATGGCAGCTAATAGCACAGAGTGCTTCAGATCCCCTCTCCCTCTCTCTCTGCCCCCCCCCCTCAAAAATAAATATTTTTTTAAAGTGGCAGCTAATAAAGAGTAATATTGGAAAATTCTTATTATTTGTTGAACCAGCAAAGAGAAAATAAATCAGTTGTTGGTAAGACCAAAGTTGCTCAACTGCAATTTAGCCTCGTGGTCGGTTATACTGACTGCATATTAAAATGATCTAGAGGGGGCCTCCCTGTCCCTGTCGGTGGAGCTTGGGACTCTTAACGTCAGGGTTGTAAGTTCAGTTTCACTTTGCATATAGAGATTACTTTAAAATAAAATCTATAAAAAATAAAATAAAATCATCCAGAGAACTTGTTCAAAATACCAGTATCTGAACCCACTCCAGTGATCCTGATTCAAAGGGCCTCCAGTGGAGTCGTGACTGATCTACGGAGGAGAGTTCAGAGTAACTGCTAGGGATTTCCTAGCAGAGGAAACAAAAATTCTACCTGATATAATTGAAGGTATAAAATATTGGGAACTTAAATTTTTTCTTAACACATTATAGTTCATGAAATTAGAAAAGAGTAAATATTAAAGTTCGTATCTATTTCAGATTGTTATATGAGAATTTTTCTAGTGTTAATCACTTCAAAGCAGCACACATTTATTATAAGTGTCTCTGGTAGAAATTAAACTCACCCTTCATGGGTTATCTCAACCACATACTAGAGGAAATCTTTTGAAATTATCCAGAAGGATTTTTATCTTAACATTTTCCTTCTAGTACTTTTTTTTTTTTTTTTCAATCTTTCCCTTTTGCCTCCTTCTGTGGTAGACATTTTCATACCTATCAATCACTTCTTACTCTGTATATTTCTAGAAGGCCAGGAAGGCACATTATTTATTCATCTTTGTCACTCTAGGAAGCCAGCCCATAGTAGAATCTAGTATTTGTTGAACTGAGTATATTTAATTCATATGTTAATATGTTGATGTATGTTAATAAAAAGTATTTAAATATGTATACAATAACTCAAATCATCACATCGAATGTCTTTTTAGAATGCACCTTTAAAATGTAAATTTTACAAAATTAATGTTTTTTTTATTGGTTGGAGGTTTTTTTTAGTTTTTATTTAAGTAATGTCTGCACCTCACATGGGGCTTAAACCCACAATCCTGAGATCAAGCGTCTCATGCTTCTCAGACTGGGCCAGCCAGGCACCCCCAAAATTAGTGTTTTACCCTTCATTAGGTTACTGAACACAAATTTTTCCAAGTATATCATCTCTAAGATTTAAGTAACTTTGAAAAGAGTAATTTACCTTATTCAGGAAACTATTCTTTAAACAATTATATCAAAGATGGGGGGGGAGGAAAAAAGTTAAATGGAGTCATCTTTACACTTTGGTTTACGACTATATTATTTCATAAAAACAGCAGCTAAAATTATGCCAATATCTGAAACTTATTAATACCTTTAAGAAGCCTTTGTGGCTAAGGGTGCCTGGGTGACTAAATTGGTTAAGCATCCGACTTCAGCTCAGGTCATGCTCTCACAGTTCGTGGGTTCACGTCCCATGTCCAGCTCTGTGCTGACAGTTCAGAGCTTGGAGCCTGCTTCAGATTCTGTATCTCCCACTCTTTTTGCCCCTTCCCCACTCACACTCTATATCTGTCTCTCAAAAGTGAATAAACATTTAACAAAAAAAGAATTTGTGGCTATAGTTAGCTTAGAAATTATGTATACAAAACTGTAATGAGATAATGTCATTAATTCTGGATCATGCAAATTATTGATCGTTTGATATATTTTTCTAACTCTTTATTAGAGAGAGAGACTGCACGTGTGCTCACACACACACACACACACACACACACACACACACAGGAGAGCAGGGGAGGGGCAGAGAGAGAGGGGAGAGAGAATCTCAAGCAGGCTCCATGCTGTCACCACAGAGAACGACTCAGGGCTCAATCCGAAGAGCCTTGAGATCATGATCTGAGCCAAAACCAAGAGTCAGATGCTTAACCTTTTAACCCACTGAGCCCCCAGGCGCCCCTGATTATTTGATATTTTCAAAACAAGCTGACAATAGTGCACAGCCATTAAATGAATTGTCCTAGTTTAGTAAAGCACCAAGCATTCCATATTGTATAGCCTCTAAACCAGCAGAAAGGTGATTCTTGGTCTGTCAAGAAGGTGATAATTGTGGAGACATAAACAACTATGGTTAACATAGCATATGTTCTTACGAAGATTTCTCAGCAGCAGTGAACTTGTCAACACACTGAGAGATGATTAAAATCCTGTGAACACATTCAGAGATTGACTTATTCATAAGAATTAAAGGATTTTTCCCTGTTACCAACCTGGACTATGAAGGCATGTGAAGCAAGAAACTTTCTTTCATAGATGACACTGGCTGATTTTTATATTTTCTGGAAAATGAAATGAAGGTTTCTGGTGCACCTGCCTGCCTCAGTCCAGAGAGCATGCAACTCTTGATCTCAGAGTCATGAGTTCAAGCCCCATGTTGGGTATGGAGCCTACTTACTAGAAAAAAAAAAGAAGAAAAAAGAAAGAAATGAAGGTTTCTCACAAGTGTTCTACTTGCAATATCAAGAACATGGGTTTCATGGGTTAATACCATCCAAGACATCTATTTACCCCTGTGCAAATGAATTTATAAATACATTTTTAGTTTAATGCCATGTATATAATATTTAGAAATCAACCCTTAGTCAGTGACCTAGAATTTTTTTTTTTTCATTCCCAATAATGTGATTCCAGAAGGAATACACAGGAGTGGTAAGTTTAGGGGCACCTGACTGGCTCAGTCAGTGGAGCGTGTGACTCTTGATCTTGGGGTTGTGGGTTCAAGTCCTATGTTGGGTGTAAAGATTATGTAAAAATAAAATCTTAATACTAACAAACCAGATCCAACAATACATTAAAATAATTATTCACCACAATCAAGTGAATCCTGGGATGCAGGGCTGGCTCAATATCTGCTAATCAATGTGATATATCATATTAATAAAAGAAAAGATGATAACTATGTGATGCTCTCAATAGATGGAGAAAAAGCATTTGACAAAAAACAGTACTCTTTCCTGATAAAAACCCTCAAGAAAGCAGGGATAGAAGGAACATACCTCAGGATCATAAAGGCCATATGCGAAAGACCCACGGCTAATATCATCCTAAGTGGGGAAAAACTGAGAGCTTTCCCCTTAACATCAGGAACATGTCAGGGATTTCCATTCTCACCAGTTTTTCAACATACTGTTGAAAGTCCCAGCCTCAGCAATCAGGCAAAAAAAGGAAATAAAAGACATCGAAATGAGCAAGGAGGAACTCAAACTTTCACTCTTCGCAGATGACATGATATTCTGTGTGGAAAACCCAAAGACTCTGCCAAAAAACTGCTAGAACTGATCCATGAATTCAGCAAAGTGGCAGGATATAAAATCAATGTACAGAAATCGGTTGCATTTCTATACACCAAAAATGAAGCAGCAAAAAGAGAAATCAAGGAATTGATCCCATTTACAACTGCACGAAAAACCATAAAATACCTAGGAATAAATCTAACCAAAGAGTAAAAAACCTATACACTGTAAACTATAAAAAGCTTATGAAAGAAATTGAAGAAGATAAAAAAAAAAAAACAACCAGGAAAAACATTCTATGCTCATGGATTGGAAGAACAAATATTGTTAAAATGTCAATACTACCCAAAGCAATATACACATTCAATGCAATCCCTATCAAAATGGCACCAGCATTCTTCACAGAGCTAGAACAAACAATTCTAAAATTTGTATGGAACCAGGGGAACCTGGGTGGCTCAGTCTGTTAAGCGTCAGACTTCAGCTCAGGTCATGATCTCATGCATGGTCTGTGAGTTCGATTCCTGCATCGGGCTCTGTGCTGACAGCTAAGAGCCTGGAGCCTGCTTCAGATTCTGTGTCTCCCTCTCTCTGCCCCTCCCCTGTTCATGCTCTGTCTCACTGTCTCTCAAAAGTAAATAAATGTTAAAAAAAATTGTAAGGAATAAAATAAAATTTGTATGGAACCAGAAAAGACCCCCAAATAGCCAAAGTAATGTTGAGAAAAAAACCCAAAGCTGAAAGCATCACAATTCCGGACTTCAAGCTGTATTACAAAGTTGTAATCATCAAGACAGTGTGGGACTAGCACAAAAACAGACACATAGATCAATGGAACAGAATAGAGAACCCAGAAATTGATTCACAAAGGTATGGCCAACTAATCTTTGACAAAGCAGGAAAGAATATCCAATGGAATAAAGACAGTCTCTTCAGCAAGTGGTGCTGGGAAAACTGGACAGTGACTTGCAGAAGAATGAACCTGGACCACTTTCTTACACCATACACAAAAATAAACTCAAAATGGATGAAAGAGCTAAATGTAAGACAGGAAGCAATCAAAATCCTAAAGGAGAAAACAGGCAACAACCTCTTTGACCTTGGCCACAGCAACTTCTTACTCGACATGTCTCCAGAGGCAAGGGAAACAAAAGCAAAAATGAACTATTGGGACCTCTGCACAAGAAATCTTCTGCACAGCAAAGGAAACAATCAGCAAAACTAAAAGGCAACCAACAGAATGGGAGAAGATTTTTGCAAATGACATATCAGATAAAGGGTTAGTATCCAAAATCTATAAAGAATTTATCAAACTCAACACCCAAAAAACAAAAAATCCAGTGAAGAAATGAGCAAAAGATATAAATAGACACTTTTCCAAAGAAGACATCCAAATGACTAACAGACACATGAAAAGATGCTCAACGTTGCTTATCATCAGGGGAATATAAATCAAATCCACAATGATATACCACCGAATGTCTAACATTAACAACTCGGGCAACAACAGATGTTGGTGAGCATGTGGAGAAAGAGTATGCAAACTGGTGTAGCCACTCTGGGAAACAGTATGGAGGTTCCTCAAAAAATTAAAAATAGAACTACCCTACAACCCAGCAATTGCACTACTAGGTATTTATCCCAAGGATACAAAAATGCTGATTTGAAGGTCACATGCACCTCAATATTTATAGCGGCACTATCGACAGTAGCCAAAGTATGGAATAAGTCCAAATGTCCATCACCTGATGAATGGATAAAGATGTGGTATATATATACAATGGAATATTACTCCGCGATCAAAAAGAATGAGATCTTGCCATTTGTAACAATGCGGATGGAACTAGAGTGTATTATGCTAAGCAAAATAAGTCAGTCCGAGAAATACAGATACGTGATTTCACTCATGTGAAATTTAAGAAACAAAACAGATGAACATAGGTGAAGAGAAGCAAAAATAAAACAGACATCGAGTCAAACCACAAGAGACTCTTAAATACAGATGAGGGTTGCTGGTGGGGTGTTGGGTGAGGAGATGGGTAAATGGGTGATGGGCATTAAGGAGGGCACTTGTTGGGATTAGCACTGGGTGTTATACATAGGAGATGAATCACTGGAATCTACTCCTGAAATCATTATTACAGTATATGTTAACTAACTTTGATTTAAATAAAAATAAAATAAAATGAAATGAAAAATATGATCTTAAAAAAAAGAAAGTGATAAGTTTATACAGACTAAAATTAAAGATTTTATTGCTGTCCTTTGAATTTTCTTATCCAAGAATAGTCTGTTTGTTCCAATTGCTTTATTTGTTTTGGTCTCTGTCACTTCATGCTAGTTGCTTTTCTCCAATTTCTGCTAATTTCTTGTTTTCTGCTCAAAGGTTAAAATAGGGCAGAAAAAAGGAAGCATATTGAAAATTCCCAGCTTATAGGGGGCATTTTTCCATTGTGGTCTCAGACTGGGTCAATCTGGGGAGACCACCAATAAAATTACTTTTAGAAAATACAACTGGTATCTAGCTCTTGGGAGTAAACACATGGTTAGCTAACTTTATTATTATTATTATTTTTTTTTTTAAGGTAGGCTCCAGGCCCAACATAGTGCTCAAACTCATAACCCTGAGACCAAGAGTCTCATGTTCTACCGACTGAGCCAGCCAGGCACCCCTGAGCCAGCTTTCTGGAAGGATGGCTGGAATAGCACTGAGGGCATCAACTTTAGTATATAAATACTAAGCAAAAATCTGCCCTCAGTTGAGGTGAATGTCCCCGTGCATGTTGAAATGTTAAAAACCTGAAGAAAATTAACAGTAATTTTCTGAGTAATACAAGGATCTCAGACTGGTTTAATTCCTATCAAATACCTCTCCTAATTTATATTGTAATCTAATGTTTTTGTTCTGTACACATTGTAAAGTATACCTTGTCATTTTTTTAATATAGCCAATGTTTTTTTTTTAATTTTCTTTAATGTTATTTATTTATTTATTTATTTATTTAATTTTTTTTTAACGTTTTTATTTATTTTTGAGACAGAGAGAGACAGAGCATGAACGGGGGAGGGGCAGAGACAGAAGGAGACACAGAATCGGAAGCAGGCTCCAGGCTCTGAGCCGTCAGCACAGAGCCCGACGCGGGGCTCGAACTCACGGACTGTGAGATCGTGACCTGAGCCGAAGTCGGATGCTTAACCGACTGAGCCACCCAGGCGCCCCAATGTTTATTTATTTTTGAAGGAGAGAGAGACAGAGTGTGAGCAGTGGAGGGGCAGAGAGATGGAGGGAGACACAGAATCCAAAGCCGGCTCCAAGCTCTGAGCTATCAGCACAGAGACCAATGTGGGGCTTGAATCCATGAACTGTGAGATCATGACCTGAGCTGAAGTCGGATGTTTAACTGACTGAGCCACCCAAGGCGCCCCTTAATATAGCCAATGTTTAACTAGATTTGTCTACATATCTTTTTCATCATTTCTTCTTGCATGTCAGACCACTTCTGGGATGATTTGCCTTCTTCCAGAAATATGTCCTTTATAAATTTCTTTACTGAGGATCTCTTTAAGGTAAACTTTGTTTCTGTTTGTCTAAAAATATCTATTTTTAATTTAAAAGGTAGAGTTCTTGGTATATAGAATTTGGGGCTTATTGGTCTTTTCTGTCAATGCTTTCAAAATACTATTCCACTGGGGACGCCTGGGTGGCTCAGTTGGTTAAGAGTCTGACTTCAGCTCAGGTCATGATCTCACAGTTTGTGAGTTGATCCCCACCTCGGGCTCTGTGCTGACAGCTCAGAGCCTGGAGCTGCTGCTTTGGATTCTGTGTCTCCCTCTCTCTTTGCCCCTCCCTTGCTCTTGTTCTCTCTCTCTCAAAAATAAAATAAAGACACTAAAAAAAAAAAACAAAAAAAAACCCAAACTATTCCACTGTACTCTGGCTTCCTTTGCAGCTCTAATAAAGTCTATCTAATGATCTTTGTAGATCATCTGGCTGTTTTTAAAAATTTCTCTTTGATTTGTTGTTCAGTTTCATTACGTTGTGTCTAATTTGGGATTTCTGTTTATTTATCCAGCCAGGGATTTCCTGAACCTGAGAGAATTCCTGTCATCTCTCAATTCTTGAAAAATCTCAATATTCAAATTCTTGTTGAATATTGCTTTTTTCATATTCTCTAAGATGTGCCCTCTGAGATGCCCATTAGATGTATGTTACAACTCATTCTATCCTTCACATCTCATCCTTTATCATTTTCATATATTTAATATTCTGAGCTGAATCCCAGGTAATTTTTTCAGTTTTATCTTCCAGTTTGCTCCTCAGTTGTGTTGAATCTACTCTTCAATTCTCCGAATGAGTTTTAATTTCAATTATATTTTTTCATCCATAGATATTTAGTCTTTTTTTATATTTGTTGGGTTTCTTATTCTGTACTCATACGTCCAAATATTTTCTCCCAAATATTTCTTACATTTCTTTAAACATATTAAATGCACTTAATATATCTTATGTGTGCAATAATTATGTGATTTGAAATTTTTGGGTACCTCATTTTGTTTTTTGTTGTTTATACAGATTCTTGCTTGTGTTAGGCTTCTTTTTTCATGTTTTATGGTTATTTTTTATTGCAAGTGGGTATTTGTGGAACTTTATCTTTGTGGGGTATTTGAGGGTTTGAAGTGTTTTCCTTGAGAGAGAATTTATATTAGCTTCTGCCAGGATCCAAGGGCACTACCAATCCAGGAAAACTTTAAAAATAATTTTTGGCATTAAGTTCCCAAATGACACGATTAATATAAATTTGGATCATAAACCAGCATGAGGAAGGGCTGGTAGTTATAAATACTCTAAATTCTCAGATGAGGCTCATAATTCTCAGATCTTCCTTAGCCCTTTAAAATAAAATAACACTCCTGTAGTCTGTAGATTGGCTGTACACAGAAATCAGACCACATCTTCCTTTGTTGACAGCTCTCTAGGGTTTTTCATTGAGCTTGCTCCATTCAGTTTGTGGAATCACTTGAAAAACATTGTATTTAGTCACTTTTGCAAGATTCTCTAGTGTCTGGGTGGAATAAATAAATCCTTGTTAAGGATTTCTTCAGCAGGTTTTCCTCAAACCATCTAAATTAGGGCATTTCCAGGGCCACATTCTGACTATTGGGGACCCTAGGTACTTTTATCTTTGTGGTCCCCTCCCACCACAAAAGATATTTAAAATTGTCTTTCACAACTGTGTTGGTAAAAAGACAAGTTTAATCCAGGCTACATTATATCATTATTTCTTCTGATTATTATTTGTTTTAATGTTTATTTTTTAGAGAGAGCATATGTGTGCACATGAGAGCAGGGGAAGATCAGATAAAGAGGGGGACAGAAGATTTTACGTGGGCTCTGTGTGGACACCAGAGAGCCTGATTCGGGGCTCAAAATCACAAACTGCGAGATCATGACCTCAGCCTAAGCTGGACACTTAGCCGACTGAGCTACCCAGGTGACCCTATTTCTTCTGAGTTTAAAAGAAATGAAAACGTATTCTTTTCTTTCAATGTTTGTTTATTTTTGAGAGAGAGAGAGGCAGAGAGCCAGGGAGATAGAGAATTTGAAGCAGCCTCCATACTGTCAGTGTAGAGCCCAACGCGGGGCTCAGACTCACAAACTGAACTGTGAGATCATGACCTGAACCGCTTAACAATTGAAGCACCCAGGCGCCCCAGAAATGAAAACATTTTCAAAGGCCCTGGATATACTGTCTCTGGGCATTACTTGCCTCTTCCTGCCTCTCAATTCCCCTCCTCTCAATTATAAGTTTTTCTGTACCTAAAACATTAAAGGTTTAATATGAAAGGGAAGGAAAAGAGTGAACTTATAAATATTCCTCTCATCTGTTTCACCTCTTTTGCTAAAGGTCCCATCCCTATGGTGTCTTGATCTTCAGTCCCTTTTCTCTACGTTTTCTATGTCAAAACAACCCACAAAGTACTGAATTTCCCCTGTACTGAAGATAAGGGATATGATATTTACCTAAGGATAAAAGTTTGCTGCTTGTTCTATTTAAGCTCTTCATCTCCATGTTATGTAGTTTGTATTTTGGCTTTGAGGTGTTTACGTTTGCTTGTTTGGGTGAAAGTAAATAGGACTGGCAGAATAAACCAGGAGCCTCTATCCTCTTTCTGGGATTTTACACTAACTCTGCTGGTAACCTCTGGAAAGAAAATTATATTCTTTGAATACTATAATAATCCTCAGGAAGAATTACAATGGCTGGTGTTTATGACGTATACATAGGGCATTTTGAGAACAGATGACTTAATGTTTGCACAGTGCTCTGGGCATTTTAGATCAAAGATGCTGAGCTTACCCAGCATTAAACCATTTAATTTATACTTAGATTATATATTTAAATATGACAGAAGTGGATGGAGCCTCATATACTTTATATTTTGCTGGTTTCTTTTTGGCTGGAGACAGCTTTCTGTCTGATAGATAATAGCAATGCTTTACATTTATAGACCATATAACATCTTTCATCCAAGGAGTTCAAAGAACTCCGCAATTATGACTCATTGTTCCTTAAAATATCTCTACAAAACTTGAGATGACATGCATTGAGGTAAACTGGTTATTGAGGTAAAGAAACTAGTGTCATGGAGGCGTTAAAGTGTTAACGAGGTATTTTGGGAGTCAGAGACAGAATTCAGCTAAGTCCCCCCTTTCTCTGATTAGACCTTAACATTCCATCCCCATGATGGTAAGATCTACAAGGGCTTCGGTTGTATTTATAAAAATGATAATACTTCTCAGCTATGAAGAGTTGAGCTCTTACTTCTCCAAGCTCATCTCATTTTCCTACCCTCCCATTGCTGCACCCACTCTGCAGATGCTGTCACTTATGCCTGGAACATTTGACCTACCAGGTGGGTAGTTCCTAGTCATGGTTCCCATTTCAGAGTGTTTCCTTCTAAAATGAGCCCCTAATTAAATCAACTTTCAGAATCAGGGTTTCCCAAAGTACTAGGCACCTCCTCTTCAGAGGACTTGGCATAATTACAGTTCTATACTTGAATGTGTAAATTATTTGATCGTTTGATTAATGCCTATCCCACTCCCCCAATGGCAGGAAACATGTCTGTTTCCTCTTTCTAGTGTAGTCCCAACATCTAGTTTTGTGGTTGGTGCTAAATTTGACCTCAAAACCTATTTGTTGACTGAATTAATTTAGATTTTAGGAAAAGTGTTCTTTCACAATTCAAGCCCAAATCTGAACATTTCAATTCAGAAATATAATCAGTAAGACAAGAGTTGACATTCTAAACTATTATTCTATCATTTGAATAGGAAAATATATAGAATGCCTCAACAACTTAATGCAAACTAAAACCATTAAGCCTCTAGTAAGATGACAAAAGACAAGTTAGGAAAATGGTGAAAGGGCATGAGCTCATTAAAAATATGATCAAGGTGGGAGCGCCTAGGTGTCTCAATCGGTTAAGCGTCCCACTCTTGATTTCATCTCAGGTTACGATCTCATGGTTTGTGAGATCAAGCCCCACTGTCAGGCTCTGTGCTGACAGCTTGGAGCCTGCTTGGGATTCTCTCCCCCTCTCTCACTGCCCATCCATGCTCACTCTTTCTCTCTCTCTCTCAAAATAAATAAACATTTAAAAATAAATAGAAAGGGCCTTTCCTAATGCTACCTTTGTTTTGGAAAGAAACTCTAGAGGTAGTACAAGGACAGATCTGAAGGAAGTAGGAAGAAACAAAGGAGGAGATCTTTGAAGAAATTATTGTCATAGTTACAGTAAAAGCTGGTAGGGTGTGAACTCCAGTTTTGGTGAGAGAACAGGAGACATTTCAGAGAAAGGACCAGCAGGATTTGAGCCCAGTTGAATGTGGGCTCTGAGGAACAGGAAACAAAGCCAGGTCAGGTTTCTAGGTTTGGGCAATCAGTGGATAAGGGTGCTATTAAGTAAATAGAGAATAGAGGACAAGCAGGTTTAGTAGAGTATAAATGTTAGGTTTTTGGCGCCTGGGGGACATCCAAGTGGAGATGCCAGAAAGAGAGACAACCTGGCTGGAGATCCAGATTTTGGAACTTAGATTATACTCCTTTGAGGAATTAGTTTTTTTATATTAGTTGTAAAGCTCATAGCAGCAATGCTGTAAATATGAATTTCACAAGGAAGCTGATAAATACCTTTTTAGCCTATAGTCTTCCTGACAGAACATGATGATACATCCTTCAGAAGAATGTTTCTTTGGAACTTGCATTCACAAGGCCAACTCCACACTCCAGTAAAGCAACTTGTCTCCCTCAGACATAGAATTGGGAGCCAAGACTTCTTTGTCAAACCTTATTCTTTTTCCAAGAACAATGGAGCATCGAATGTTTGAGGGCAAGGTGCATATATTTAGGATGTGGGATTAATATTATAGTTTAGAGAGAAGAGACTACATTTACATTTAAACATGTGAAGGGGAGAATTGGCAGATTGTTCAGGTAGGGATAAGTGATCTAGCATGGATAGACGCTGGTGGGGATATAGGGGAAAATTGGGGTGAAGGACCTGGTCGGCATTGAGTGAATAGCAGGAGAATCAGCAAGAATAGAAAGCTTGGGACCATAGACTCCAGGCAACTTTTGCAACCTTATGAATTAGTTTGGGAAGGTATAAGCTGTGATTTATAAGGAAGGAAGAAAGGAAGGAAGGAAGATAGATAGATCGATCGGTCGATCGATCGATAGATAGATAGATTGGGGTGCCTGGGTGGTTCAGTTGGTTAAGCATCCAACTTTTGATCTCAGGGTCATGAGCTCAAGTTCTGCGTTGGGCTCCACATTGGGCTCCACACAGGGTATGGAGCCTACTTAAAAGAAAAAAAAATATATATATATATATATATATGTATGTATGTATGTATGTATATATACATACATACATACATACATACATACATACATACACACATACATATGGTCATTCAGAAAAAAATATTTTGTTCATCTGAATGACCAAATATATATGAGAAATATTTCTCATATATATTTGATCTTCATCTACACTTCCTGGCTCATAGATGCCAAAACTCTTGAAATTTCTAGAGCAATAAGAGCAATGAGAACACCTTTTGTTATAATGTTTGGTCTCTTGTCTTCAGTTCCTGAAAATGCTTCAGAGCCATAAAGGTGAAATGGATGTTTTGTTATTCATAACCAGCCCCTTTTCACCACCACTAGGTTTGCTAATGAGGTGATTTTTGGAAATTCCCTACCTTTGGAGGTTGATTGCCTATAGAACCAGTCTTTTTTTTTTTTTTAATGTTTATTTATTTTTGAGAGAGAGAGAGACAACACGTGTGAGCAGGGGAGACACAGAGAGAAAGGGAGACACAGAATCCCAAGAAGGCTCCAGGCTCTGAGCTGTCAGCACAGAGCCTGTCACGGGGCCTGAACCCATGAACTGTGAGATCATGACCTGAAAGGAAGTTGGATGCTTAACAGACTGAGCCACCAGGCGCCCACAGGAGAACCAGTCTTGAATAGAGAGGTGGAACTTTCATTTCCACCCTCTGAATTCTGAGAAGGGGAGAGGAGTTGAATCAATTAGCAGTGGCCAGTGATTCAATCAATCATGCCTGTGTAATGAAGCCTTCATAAAAATCCAAAAGGCCAGGGTTCAGGGAACTTCCCTGTAGGTGAACCAGAACTCTTCCAAGCATGCCACCATGTAGGGCCCCAAACTCAACTATTACAAAAGCCCCTTTGTTTGAGCCTTTGCCCTGTATATCTCTTCATCTGGCTGTTGATTTGTATCCTTTAATATTCTTTGTAGTAAACTGGTAGTCAAGTAGATAAATGGGTTTCCTGAGTTCTGTGAGCTGCTCTAGCGAATTAATCAAACCCAAGGAGGGAGGTGTGGGAACCTCTGATTTATAGGCATTCAGTGAGAAGCACAGATGACAACCTGGCTGTGTCACCTGGCATCTGAGGTCCACTCTAGCAAATTAAACCCACGGAGAAGGTTATTGGAACCCCTAATCTATAACTGGTTGGTCAGAAGCACAAGTGATAAGGTGGGGGAGGGGCCACTTGTAAACTGAGCCCTCAACCTATGGAATCTGATGCAGTCTCTGGATAGATAGTGTCAGAACTGAGATGAATTTTAGGACACCTGGCTGGTGTTAGAGAATTGGTTGGTGGTGTTGAACCCAGCACCCCCCCCCCCACCACACACATATACAAACATTTAAACTGGGGAGCAGAAGGAGTGCCTGGCTAGCTCAGTTGGTGGAACATGCTACTCTTGATCTCAGGGTTGTGAGTTCAAGCCCCACATGGGGGTAGCGCTTCCATAAAAAAAAAATTAAAAGTAAGAAAAGTAAAAAAATCATCTTTTTAAAAAATTGGGGAGCAGAACCTTTATCAGCTATGCATTCTGCTAATCAGTAGTGAAGAAGAGAAGATGAAATAGAGGAGATGCCCAGGGATAGTGGGAGTAGGCAGGGTAAGGCTATTCTTTGGACCACCAGGTGACTCCCAAGCTGGGACAGCCTTTTGCAGTTACCTTGTATGTTTCTAATTTCAGATTGCTAGTAGGGAGAACATATCCCAGTTCACAACTCAAGTTCTCAAGAGCTAGGAAACTTGTAAATTTCTGATAAAGGAATAATTGTATTATTCTATAGATGGGCTTGTTATCAAGGTGATCTTACCTGTCCCTAATTTTACATGTTTAAAAGTCAGTTATGCATTCCTGATTCAAAAGTACTTGAAAGATTGAAGAAGCCCCCTTATCGTTTAAAAGCATTCTCAGGGCATCTGGATGGCTCAGTAGGTTAAGTGTCCCACTCTTGATTTCAGCACAGGTCATGATCTCACGGTGTGTGGGATCCAGCCCCATGGTGGG
The DNA here is from genome assembly GCF_022837055.1 of Prionailurus viverrinus. NCBI lineage: Eukaryota > Metazoa > Chordata > Mammalia > Carnivora > Felidae > Prionailurus > Prionailurus viverrinus. The sequence goes on along the minus strand of NC_062569.1, from coordinate 133,524,661 downwards.
ATCTCCACTGGCAGCATGGAGCCTGCTTGGGATTCTCTGTCTCTCTCTGTCCCTCCCTCACTCATGCTGTCTATCTGTCTGTCTCTCTCTCAATAAATAAATAAACTAAAAAAAAAAAAAAAAAAAGCACTCTTGACTCCACTGAGCTTTATAATTTCACTTTTATGAAAACTTTATTGCATATAAAAATAAACTTTGGCTGACTTGCTTGTTTATTTAATTTCCCTTCTGTTGCTAAGCAAGAAAGGAATACAGAGCAATTTGTGGCATTTTAGGTTTTTTGTAATCTCTGATAGAGATTAAGTACATTCTGGCTTGACCAAGTGGAATTGCATTCAGTGCATATGTTAAACTCTGTTAACATGACAGGAATTTTGTAGACTATTCTGCAGATGTGTTAGGCCATGTCTTTTTTGAGTTTTTTTTTTATTATTATTATTACAATATTATACATTTCCTTCTTGCTTGATTAAGGAAAGAAATGGACTTCTGGTGAATAGTGCCAGGATATCCCATATGGCTCTCAATAAATGGCTGCTGGTTTCCTGACATTCTTTTAGATGCTCTTTCATGCACTAAAATTGCTTAATGGACAGAAGAAGAATCAAATGGACAAACATTGGCAACTCAGATAGAAACTCAGATGACAACTCAGAGTGGATAATTAGGTTTGGTCTGCAGAACTGCAAAAAGCCATCTGCCAAAAGACATGCCTGCAGATTGTAGGGGCCAACTTCTTAGACCAATACTAAGATTCCAGTTAATCTCTCAAGGTTGAGAGCCCAATAAAGGCAGCAAGAAGGAAAGGTCTCAATTCAAGTCAAAAAACAAATAAACCAAAGTGGGTTATAATCTTCAAGAAGCAGAAATAAACATTGAGCCTCCTGATATCCTGGGTCAGCTCCTTTTCATACCCTTTTATTTTTCCCCTCAGGTCCCAAAGGGCTGCTGAGAATTTTCTTTTCTCCCTGTGTTTATGGTGCTGTGACTTAGAAGCCTATACCTAATCCAAGCTCATTAAAATTTACTCCCACATTTTCTTCTAAGAGTTTTAAGTTTTAGCTTAAACTAAAAACTTAATTTTTAGGCATAGTGGCTCAGTGGGTTGAGTGTCCAACCCTTGATTTAGGCTAAAGTCATGATCTTTGGGTCACAGATCAAGCCCCTCATTGGGCTCTGCACTTCTCTCTCTCCCTTTCTGCCCCTCCCCAACTTGCTCTCTCTCTCTCTCTCTCAAAATAAATAAATAAACATTTAACCAAAAAAGTTTTAGCTCTTAAATTTAGGTTTATGAGTCAATCTTATTCTTCAGCATGTGGATACCCAGTGTGTCAGCACCATTTATTGAAAAGTATATTTATCCCTCATAATTTTTTGGCACCCTTATTGAAAATCATTTGACCAAGGGCACCTGGGTGGCTCAGTCGGTTAAGCATTTGACTTCGGCTTAGGTCATGATTCATTGTTCTTGAGTTCCAGCCTGGCATCAGGCTCTCTGCCATCAGCACAGAGCTGGCTTTGAATCCTCTGTTCTCCTCTCTCTCTGCCCCTCCCCTGCTCCTATTCTCTCTCTCTCACAAAAGTAAAATAAACATTAAAGAAAAAAAAGCATATAAATTGACCATAGAATATAAATGTTTATTTCTGAACTCTCTTTTCTAATCCATTGATCTATAAGTCTATCTTTTTTATTTTAAAATGTAGATTCTATTTTTATGCCAGTATGTCTTATATACTGTAGCTCTGTAATAAGTTTTGAAATCAGGAAGTCTAAGTCTTCTAACTTTGTTATTTTACTCAAGATTGGGTTGGGTAGGGGCACCTGGGTGGCTCAGTCGGTTGAGCATCCGACTTTGGCTCAGGTCATGATCTCGCAGTTGGTGAGTTCCAGCCCTGCAGAGCCTGGAGCCTCCTTTGGATTCTGTGTCTCCTTTTCTCTCTGCCCCACCACCATTCTCACCCTATTTCTTTCTCTCTCAAAAATAAATAAACATTAAAAAAAAAAAAGATTGTGTTGGGTGTTCTAGGCTTTTTGCATTTCCATATGCATTTTAAAGATTCAGCTTATCAGCTATAAATCAATTTGGGAAATGTTGTCATCTTAACAATATTAAGTCTTTTGGCCCATAAACATAGGGTGTCCTCCTATTTATTTAGGTCTTTTAAAATTTCATTCTACAACGTTTATAGTTCTCAGGGTAAAAGTCTTAAAATTTCTTTGTTAAATTTATTATATTTGATGTTGTTATAAATAGAATTGATTTCTTTTTTTTTATTTTTAATTTTTTTTTAACGTTTATTTATTTTTGAGACAGAGAGAGACAGAGCATGAATGGGGAGGGTCAGAGAGAGGGAGACACAGAATCTGAAACAGGCTCCAGGTTCTGAGCTGTCAGCACAGAGCCCAACGCGGGGCTCGAACTCACGGACCGTGAGATCATGACCTGAGCCGAAGTTGGCCGCTTAACCGACTGAGCCACTCAGACACCCCTAGAATTGATTTCTTAATTTCATTTTCTGATTGTTTGAGGAAGGAGTAGCTCAAAAATGTTAAGTTGCCCAAAGGTCAAAGTTGCTAGTATATAAAAATACAACTGATTTTTGTATGTTGATTTTATATCCTGAAACCTTACTGAACTCACTTGTTAATTTCATTAGGACTTTTTTTTTTTTTAATGTGGATTCCTTAGGATTTTATATAAAACAAGATCATGTCATCTCGAAATAGAGATAGTTTCATTTCTTCCTTTCCAATCTGGGTGCTTTTTATTCCTTTTTCTTATCTAATTGCCATGGCTAGACCCTCTAGTACAGTAGAAGTTGTAAGTGGACATTATTCTCTTGTTTCTGATCCTCAGAGGGAAAGCATTCAGTCAGTCTCTCACCATTAATATAATGTTAGCTGTGAGTTTCTCATAGATGTCTTATCAAATGAGGATGCTTCCTTCTATCCTTGGTTTTGTGGAGAGTTTTTATCAGTCAAAAATGTTGGATTTTGTCAAGTGCTTTTTCTGCATCTGTTGAGATAATCATATGTGGTATGATGCTAGATACAAAAGCCTAAGATATTAGGAAGAAAAATGTATTTTCTCCATAAACTAACTACCTCTAGTGTATATGGAATATAGTGAGGTTAAATACAAACTAGGGTTATAACAAAAGACCCAATACTTAGACAGTAACAAGTAATAGAGAGTATGGGTTCCCCATGTAAAAGGAGAAAAAACTAAAATTTTAATCAGGTTGAATGACCATGAGGAACAAAACCAGTCAGCACCACCTAAGATGGCAAGCTTGCACAAAATTCAGCACAATTTGCAAAAAGACCCCTGTAACACATCCTGTCATGCTCTTGAACGGCTGCCACATCTTGAAAGTGCTACCAGAAATAGTGAACTCTATCCTCCTTGCCACTGTACTCCTGAAACTTGCAGTTTGGGACTTGAGTCTGACCAGTCCCCACATAAAGGGCACAGAACTTATGGTTTTTGCCCATTTAACCCTGAGCTTAATCCTTCCCCTTTGAAGTGTACTTTCGGTTTGCAGCCAAAGGCTATTATCTCCCTGGTTTGCAAACTGCATGGCAATAAAGCTTTTCCTTGCCTCTGACAAAATCCTTGCTTTCCAGGATGTTTTTTTTTTTTTTGTTGACAAGGGTCTAATGTAATCATTATAGAAAGGGTCAGTGAAACACAGATAGGTTTCCAAAGATCAATATAGAACTCAACCCATTTTTTAAAAAATTTTTTAAATTTATTTATTTTGAGAGAGACAGAGACAGCATAAGTGGGGGAGGGGCAGAGAGAGAAAGAGAATCCCAAGCAGGCTCTGCACCATCAGTGCAAAGCCTGATGTGGGGCTTGAGCCCACAAAGTTGTGAGATCATGACCTGAGCTGAAACCAAGAGTCAGATGCTTAACCGACTGAGCCACCCAGGCACCCCAGAACTCGGCCCATTTAGCAGGCATCTGATTTTAGCATTGGTTGGTTAGAGTATAGATGAACTAAGCATAACCAGGATGAATAACCTATATGGGAACCAGTAGAGTAGTGGTTTGACTTGGGCTGACCCTGAGGTACAGATGTAACTGCAAGATTTTATTTAGAATATGATTCCAGGAAACACAAGTAGGGAAATGGGGAAGTGAGATAACCATGGAAAAAAGCCAACAGAAGGTATGTTGATATGTAGATTGACTCTGGGTAATGCATCAATCCCAATGGGAGATCCTGAAAGACTGTGTAGACAAAGTCTTGGAGTTGTTCCATCTGAAGGGTGGGGAGCTGGGGTGTTTATTTACCAACTCCCATATGTTGATGGCTGAAGGCTTTTCCTGGGATATGAACTCCCCAGCATTCCCAGTCTGTCCTTCAGGAGTCCAGCACATTCCTGCAGTTAGAGAAGGCCCTCAGGCAGTCAATCAGTCATTGGTTCTTACCCATAGGAAATATGGGAACGATATATGCTGAGTAAATATAGGCCTGGCACCAAAACTTGTCCTACATGGTTCTTAAGGTTTTTTGGTTGTTAACCACTTGGAGAATTTGATTAAAATTATGGATCATCTCAGTAGAAAAAACAGTAAGTGCCTATATGTACATGATTTTGTCTTCAATTTATTGGGATTTAAAAGCTACATCTGAAGTGTCAAAGAGTTTCTATCTTTTGGGATCTATGCTGATCTATGGAAAATTTTTACCTTGTCCCATCTTGCTGGAAAGTGAATACAAGGTGGTTGGGGCCAGTTAGGGAATTACGAATCTTAGACAGCCTTGTGGAAGAAAGTATTATGAAATCTGAATCATAGACTGCATAGTTATTTTGAAATGCTATATTCTTGATGATGGAATGGATGACATTTTTAGAAGGAATCAGGGATGTGAAGGAGGGAAGTCCAAGTGTTCCTGTAGCAGGTGGTATAGTTAGGATATCACTGTAAAAGTGTTATATAGAATAGTATTTCTAGGGATTTAATGTTTGTGACCACCACCCCCCTCCCATTCATATGTTGAAACCCTAACTCCCAATGTAATGGTATTTAGAGGTGGGGCCTTTGGGAAATAATTAGGTCATGAAGGTTGAGCCATCACGAATGGAATTAGTGCCTTTATAAAAAAGATCCTACAGTTCCTTAGCCCTTTCCACCATGTGAGTATACAGTAGGGAAAAGGCTATCCATGAACTAGGAAGCAGGTCTTCACCAGACACTGAATTTGCCAGTGCCTTTATCTTAGACTTTCCAGTCTCCAGAATTGTGAGAAATGTTTGTTGTTTAAGCCACCCAGTCTACAGTATTTTTATTTTGAGAGAGAGAGAGGTAGGGGTAGAGAGAGAGGAGAGAGAGACAGAATCCCAAGCAGGCTCCGCACTGTCAGTGCAAGAGCCTAATGCGGGACTTGGTCTCATGGACCGTGAGATCATGACAGGAGCCAAAACCAAGAGTCAGACACTTAACTAAGCCGCCCAGGTGCCCCTGTAGCATTTTTATTATAGCAGCTCAAACAGACTAAGATAAGCATTTTCCCTAATTAGGTGAATTATGAACTTTTATTTGATTCTGATAAGGCCATCTAAAATTCAAAACGGTCTATTTTTATTTTACATCATGTTTGTTGAGTGGGCAATGCAATTGTATAGCTTCAATTTTAGTAGCTATAAAAGGATATAAAAGTATTTTTTTCCTTATGACTTGCCAGTTAGCTAGAGTTCCTCCAGAAGCAATAACTATTATCAGTTTCTAGCTTAGTAGTGTTTATGGCTATGAGAAAGAGATTCCCAGTACCTAGGAAAATTAACCAGTATTGAAACAGTATCCAAATTGCTATGATATCATCACGACTTTGGAACAAAGTAATTATCATAAAACGAGTAAGTATAGTCCCCGCATGCCTGTTCCACTTTAAGAAGGAGGCTTTTTGGCTTACTGGTTCTGGTTTACTGAGATTTCTGGCATGGCATAGACCTTGTATGTTGGGACGTGCATACTTTCTCTCATTGTGGTGGATCAGGAGTCACTAGATATCTCTTATGACAAGGTTATGTCTTAAAAAATGCTTGGTAACCCACTGGTGGGGATGGATCATGAAGGTGTTGGGTTCTGGCACAGGTTTGCAGGGCAAGACAGGCAACAGTCTGGTTTGTGGCTGAGGTAGATCCTTTCTCTTAAGCAGAAGCTGGTCAATGTAGATATCATAAAACAACTCTAAAAGGTCTAAGAATTCTTTTTGCTTGCTTGTTTTTCAAGAGGAGCTATTGATACAAAGGAGATTAAGTGGTGGCAACACATTTGACCCACGTGGTTCCCTTGTGGTGCCTCAATAACTGGGATTGAGTAGTGGGGGATGGGAATAAGGTTGATGTACCAGAAACTCCAATTTTGAGGTGCCAGGAATATACATAGGTGTTTCAGAAAATTAAACTAGAAAATACTGGGATCATTCCTATTTCTTAACTAATTTAAATAAATAAATGATGACAAAAAAGGCTGGGGGGAGGGAGAGGAGAAGAGGAGGAACAGTTGTCCATGATTCAGCTTCTTGATAATCTGCCAGTGCTTGTGGTTCCTGGTGATTTTAACCGCAGCCTTGTGTCCCCTAACTAATACTGCCAAGTCCCTAAGGCCAACTGATGGCCAAGAAATTTTGAATGAGTGTGTGTGTGTGTGTGTGTGTGCACATGTGCGTGTGCGTGTGTGTGTGCGTGTGTGTTTTAACAAGTCTGATAGTTCTGCATGGCCTGAGTCATTTAGGGAGAAATGTGCACACAGAAATGAAAAGATGATTACAAGCTGGGTTAGTTGAGGTCCTCCCAAAAGCAGATGTCAAGACAGGATTAGAAGTGTATGAAATTTCTTGGAGAAAATGCCTTTGAGTGAAGATGGACAGAGAGGGAATAGAGGAGAGACAACCTCACCCTTCTGACCCCTGTGAAGGAGAGGGAAGGAAAGAAAGGTGGGTGGGAAGGATCTTAGAATGCAGAGCAGTTCTAAGCAGTTCAGCAAGGCCAATGGGGAATCCTCAAACCAAAGTTACCAGTGAGGAATGAGCCTGCAATGAGCTTGCCTTTGTTTCCATGCTGCATTTGGTCATCTGCTGGGAGCAACTAGTGGACAGCTTGACCTTGGAACCCACGCTGTGGTGGATTCAGAGCACAACACCTGGGGTTGTTCCCGGCACCCATGGAGACAGCACTGTATTTTACAGTTTTGAAGATATCTGCAATAAATTTATGTGGGAGTTGGGACTGTTTCAGGGTTGTAGGGGGAAGGGAGATGATGTTTCAGTGAGTGAAAAACAGCCCAAACCATCAACACTTATATGCACATCAAGTACTTGCTAAGCACTATACATGCAGTAAATCATGCAATGCTGTGAGAATGTTGTGAAATGCTATATTGGATAGAACCCTTTCCATTGGAAATGACAGACCTAAAATTAACCTGGGTGAAAAAAAGAATTTATAGAATTTAACTGCTCTCATAACCAAGATATATCTCAGAGCTGGGATTAGAGAGGGGGGCAGGTCATGAAAGTGCACAGTAGGATCCTGTTTTATTTTAGAAGTTTTTTTTTTCAATTGTGGATATTTTTACATTAATTTTAATTTTTAAAAAGTTATTTAAACACATGCACCCCCATGTTTATAGCAGCCTATCAACAATAGCCAGAGTGTGGAAAGAGCCCAAATGTCCATCGATGGATGAATGGATAAAGAAGATATGGTATATATTTATACAATGAAATATTACTCGGCAATCAAAAAGAATGAAATCTTGCCATTTGCAACTACATGGATGGAACTGGAGCATATTAAGCTAAGTGAAATTAGTCAGAGAAAGACAAAAATCATATGACTTCACTCATATGAGGACTTTAAGAGACAAAACAGATGAACATAAGGGAAGGGAAACAAAAATAATATAAAAACAGGGAGGGGGACAAAACAAAAGAGACTCATAAATATGGAGAACAAACTGAAGGTTGCTGGAGGGGTTGTGGGAGGGGGGATGGGCTAAATGGGTAAGGGGCATTAAGGAATCTATTGAAATCATTGCTTCACTATATAATAACTAATTTGGATGTAAATTTTAAAAAATAAAAAATAAAGTTAAATAAAAAAAATAACTTTAAAGAAGAGACAAAAAAAAGTTATTTAAAATACTATATATTTTTTGATGACTGAGGTGTTTTTTGCATCCGTGTAAATTTTGCTCCTGAGATGAGTGCCTCACTTACTTCCCCTTAGTTCCAACCCTGCATCGGGCATAGCTGGATCCAGAGGTTCAAATGACCCCATCATGACTCAGCTTTGGCTCTGGGCTTTATTTGTGGTAGGCGCTCCCTATCTGCGGCTTTTAGCATTCACAGTTTCAGAAGGAGAGAGACCTTCTTTCTCCTATACATTCTTGGATCTTTGAAAGGACTCTGTCTGCTTCAATCTCTCTGAAACCTTGGTCATTCTGGAAGAATTTTAAATTATAAGATACAGTCTAATCCAGGAAGATATTCAACTTCTGAATTAATTCTTACTACCTTCTTGGAAAATCAGTTTTCTTTTCTTTTTTTTTTTTTTTAACTTTATTAATGATACACTCTGCATTCTTTTTTTTTTTTTTTTAACGTTTATTTATTTTTGAGACAGAGAGAGACAGAGCATGAACGGGGGAGGGTCAGAGAGAGGGAGACACAGAATCTGAAACAGGCTCCAGGCCCTGAGCTGTCAGCACAGAGCCCGACGCGGGGCTCGACCTCACAGACCGTGAGATCATGACCTGAGCCGAAGTCAGCCGCTTAACCGACTGAGCCACCCAGGCTCCCCTGCATTCTTTTTTTTAAGTTTATTTATGTTGAGACAGAGAGAGAGCAAAAGTGAGCAGGGGGAGGGGCAGAGAGAGAGAGAGAGAGAGAGAGAGAGAGAGAGAATCCCAAGCAGGCTCTGCAGGGTCAGCACAGAGCCCAATGTGGGGCTTGAACTCACAAACTGTGAGATCATGACCTGAAACAAAATCAAAAGTCACACACTTAACTGACTGAGCCACCCAGGCACCCCTCAGTTTTCTTTTCTTAAAAAATCATTCATGGGGCGCCTGGGTGGCTCAGTCGGTTGAGCGGCCGACTTCAGCTCAGGTCATGCTCTCGCGGCCCGTGAGTTCGAGCCCCGCATCAGGCTCTGTGCTGACAGCTCAGAGCCTGGAGCCTGTTTCCGATTCTGTGTCTCCCTCTCTCTGACCCTCCCCCCTTCATGCTCTGTCTTTCTCTGTCTCAAAAATAAATAAACGTTAAAAAAAATTAAAAAAAAATCATTCATAATTGACGAAATTTCCATTGAAAGGCATAAACAGTTTTAACTAACTTCTCATATTGACTATGTAAGAAAACCAAAATATCTTTCACTGAGGTAGCTTTTTATGAAATGTTAATAAATCTCTCTTCAAGAAATAACTCTATCAAGGATATTTTGCTAATTGAAGAAAGCAAGATGTAAAACTGTGTCTAACATACACCATTTGTGTGAAATATGTGTGTGTATGTATGCATATGATTGTTATTTCTGGAAAGATACAGAAAAAACTGATAATAGTTTTTGCTTGAGGAGGGTATCTGAGTGGCTAAGAGAACACAAAAGGAAAACCAAGTTTTCACTGGGTGTCCTTTTATGTCTTTTGAATGTTGTACTACATGCCTGCATTACCTATTCAAAAAATTAATAGATTTTAAAATACTCCCTTTTCCCCCCAGTAAATGTGTGATAGATACAATTATAGTTATTAGGGACAAATTAGGGAACAACACAGACAGATTTTTCTATGCTCCTGGAGTAGATTCAGCCTTAGAGTAAATCAGGTCTTGATTTAATAGAAAATAAAATTCATTACAAGATCTCTGGTGTGTAATACAACCAAAACGACATGACTGTGTTTGAATGGTCAGTATTGAATGGTCAGTGAGGAAGGAAGTTTTCATTTTTTGTCTCCTGACTTCCCTTACTAAAAATGAGACACCAGTAGAGATACAAACCAGGCATGCTAGAATTTTGACAAATGTCCTGAGACTAAAGAGGCAGTAAACAAATGTTAGTTAATAAAGCAGTCTGTTCCCAATTGTAAATACAAAGTAGAATTCATTACTGACTCCTGCCCTTAGCAATGAATATGGCTTGTCTTGTCAATAGTCTTAAGAGCTTTATGAACTTTTAAGTTTTATTTATTTTGAGACTGAGTGCGTGCAAGCGAGGGAGGGGCCGAGGGAGAGAGGGAAAGAGAGAATCCCAGGCAGGCTCTGCACTGTCACCATAGAACCCGATGCAGGGCTCTATCTCATGAACTGTGAGATCATGAGCTGAGCCGAAATCAAGAGTCAGACGTTTAACCGACTGAGCCACCCAGGTGCCCTGAGCTATATAAGCCTTTAATGAATATTGGTATCCAGAATTCCAGGAGCACCTGGGTGTTGAGTCAAAGGGGATATATACTGATTTCATGAAGCCCCATGTTCTAAAGACCAAAGAATTAAGAGAGGACCTCAGGTTACTGTGGTGGGAGGTGGTCCTCATAATTATGAGGGAGCATTGGTGCCTCCATGAATTTGCCCTAGTTACTACTCCAGGAGGCAGTAGGTGGTCATGACAATGATAGTGGGAGCAGAAGGTCCCAAAAATGCTGGTGCTAGGCTAGGTGATGGCAATGTATGTTTCTCCAATTAGGAGACTAGAAACATTGAAAACAACAGTGATTCAGTAATAATGAATAGAATTACCTCCTGTTTGCTCCTATGCTAAACCCCGTTAGGTCCAATTTCTGGGATTAAAAGCTTCAGTACCAAAATTTACTCACTGAATGTGTCAATTCCTGAAGAGCTCAAGGGCAAACGGTAATTGACTTGTATAAACATGAAAATGGTAATTCAATTTTGATTCTGTACCTAACTAGGTCAATGTCTGCAAAGCTTCCAAGATCAATATCAGGAGCTGATGGAGGGCTATGTGGATGTGCGGGAACCAGGGGGGGCAAATGGGTCTCCCACTCTGGAAGGGAGAAGATGATGCTCTGCTGTTGATGTGGCTAGATTTGCTGCTGGTAATTTCTTCCTTGGACTATTTACAAGTATGGAGGAAAGAGCTTTTCTACATTCATTTTCATCCTTTTTAACATGTTGAACTTTGCTTGTATGAACATAATTCCATTAATAGGTTGGTTATTCATGTCTGTCTGGACTTGTTAGATGAAGTGCCTGGTTGGTATATTTAGTTTTGGTTTCCTCCTCTTAGGGTTTTAAATCACCATTGATTATTATTTAACATTTATGTTACTACATTATAGAACTTTAGACACAGAGTGTAGGGAAGAGATCAATCCATCTTATTCATTTTGCAAATGTGGATGCTGAGGTTGAGGGGGGCAAAAGGTATTTATACTCAAAGAAAAATGATTCTGCTAAAATTAATTGACAGTTTGGAAAAATGCATTTGGTTAGTTCACTTTATGACAGCATACCCAAATGGATTAAAGAATTTTAAAAATGAATAAAATAGCCAAAAGAATATATATGTTTATACGTGTGTGTATATGCATGTGCACGCATGTGTGTACACACACATATTTAGAGGCTAGAAAAGATCTTTATTTTTGATTCATTTTTTGGAAATGTTTTTGAAATATACATACAGAAAAAGTATGCAAATCATAAGTGTGCTGGATGAATTTCACTGAGTGAATACTCCTGTGTAATTACATAAACCAAAGGAAGAAAACAGAAGGGAAATGATTGATAAGGTTGACAACATAAATAATTTAAAACATCTCTATGTCAAAAAAATGTCAAACAAAATTAAAGGGGAAAATAATAAACTGGGAAAGTGTTTGCAAATATATGAAAAGGATAATTACCTTACTATTTATTTTATTTTTCAAAGTAAAAAAAATCATTAGGAAATTTGAATACACAAGTTAGAAAACAGACAAAGTACATAGAAGGCAATTCAATATATGAGGGGAAAAAATCCTTCTCTAGTAATTAAAGAAATTAGCAATGATAGGTGCTGGAAACAGGACTTTGCCTGCATTTCTAGTGAGGGTATAAATGAAGTCTAGTGTGACTATGGGGGAGGGGTGGAGACATTGGCTGTGTGCAATTTGCAGTAGGTATCATAAGCCTGCAACATGTACAGGCACTTTTACCCAAAAATTCTACTTCTAGAAATTGCTTAAAGTAAATAATAGTAAAACACAAGAAATAACTTAAAATGTCTAAAATAGGAGTTTGGTTAAACAGAGTATATCTTCTCCAGCCATTAAAAAACATCACAGAAGAATACTGAATAACATGAAAAAAATTGCAATATGGTAAGGAAAGACATCAAACTATAAAACTAAATGTATGGTAAGAACCCAATGTTTTCAATAAATGGTACACATATGTATGTCAAAAAAATAGCAACAGATCTTACATTAAAATGTGAACAAGTTTGGGGCACCTAGATGGCTCAGTTGGTTAAGCACCCAACTCTTTTTTTTAATTCAAAAAAAATTTTTTTTATGTTTATTTAGTTCTTAGAGTGTGAGGCAGGAGAGGGACAGAGAGAGAGGGAGACACAGAATCTGAAACACGCTCAGCTCAGAGCCTGACACAGGGCTCAAACTCACGAGCTATGAGATCACAACCTGAGCTGAAGTCAGATACTCAACCAACTGGGCCACCCAGGCTCCCCAACCTTTAACTCTTGATTTCGGCTCAGGTTGAGCCACTGGGCATGGAGCCTGCTTGAGATTCTCTCTCTCTCTCTCTCTCTCTCTCTCTCTCTCTCTCTCTCACTCTCGCTCTCACTCTCGCTCTTGCTCTCCCTCTACTGCTCATGCTCTCTCTCCATCTAAAAAACAAAAAACAAACAAATAAACTTAAAAAATGTGAACAGGTTTAAATCTAGCTGAAGAAATATGGGTGACTAATTTTCTCTTTGTGCTTTTCTGTATTTTCCAAGTTTTCTGTAGTAAATAGTAATATTCTAATCAGAAAAAAAATATTACAGGTAATAAAAATAATATAAAAGTGTTTTTTTTAATTTTAAAGTTTTATATAGTGTTATTGCATAGAGTCTGTATCCTAAGCAGTAAAAATGTCCTTTTTACATGTACTAGCTGCACATAAAAGAAATTAAAATATGGACTCATTTTATGTTCTCTAGAAGTGTTAAGAAATTTTATACTCCTCTTTAAAGATGTACACATAATGGTTGCCTTTTTGTGGTGAAATCTTGACAATCATTCAACATGTAACACCAAGATTAATCAAGAATTACCACTAATAGGGGCAACTGGGTGGCTCAGTCAGCTAAGCACCTGACTTCCACTCAGGTCATGATCTCACAGTTCATGAGTTCGAGCCCCACATTGGACTCTGCACTGACAGGTGGGAGCCTGCTTGGGATTCTCCATCTCCTTGCTCTCTGCCACTCCTCCCTCTCTGTCTCTCTCTAAAAAATAAATAAACATTTTTTTTAAACCACTCTTTTTTTTTTTTTTTTAGTGTTGATTTATTTTTTGAGAGAGAGAGACAGAGTGTGAGTAGGGGAGGGGCAGAGAGAGAGGGAGACACAGAATCTGAAGCAGGCTTAGGCTCTGAGCTGTCAGCACAGAGCCTGATATGGGGCTTGAACCCATGAGGTGTGAGGTCATGACTTGAGCCTAAGTTGGAAGCTTAGCTGACTGAGCCACCCCTAAAAAACACTCTTAAAAAAAAAAAAAAAGAGTTACCATTAATATACTAACGAGGTAATTCTCATGACAAATAATAGAGGTACATATTCTCCGGGAACACCAATAGATAAAACGTATTAGATTACTAATTAATAGTAGTATTAGTAGTATTCCAAGGTGACTCACTCATGGTACCAAATTACTATGACAATTCTAGCACTGTCTGAAGTGTTTCACTGAATTACACTGAACTACAAGTATATATATATTAAGCTTTTATTTACTTACCTAATAGGGCAATCTTTCAAATTTATGCCCTAGAAAGGATTACATGAATATTTTCTTTTTCTTCTTATGCAAAAGATGTTGCCACTCCCTTCTCAGTGGATAAAGACAGAAGACCATCTTTAAGCAGAGCATTATAACTTGTGCATACTAGAGGGCATGGGTGATAGGAAACAGAAGAAAGAGGCATTTAGTTTAAAGCCAGCTCCTTAACTGAAAAGTTGAAGGAAACTATTTATATGACGAGCCCAGCTGTCTTTGGGGAAGGGAGACAAATTGCCCCAATTCTTGACCCCTAAGTTTTCTACCTGAAGTTTGGTTTCAGGTAGGTTCATAGATTGGGTTAAGTAGTCCCGTCCAAGGCCCAGGTGCAAGCCATGCAGCAGGGCCCGTGAAATAAGACTGTAGGAGTGAGACTCATGGCTTGACCCTGAATCAAAAGGGGAAGTAGGGCCTGCTTAGCCCTGCAAGTCTGCCCTGAACCACAAGTCCACAGTAATGAAACTCACCTAAGATGTTTTCCAGTGACAGCAAGGAAGAAGAGCAATAATAAGTCCTGTTTATAAGTGTAATTTAATTCAGATATACAGTACAAAAAAGAAATAAGTGAAGCTAAAGGAGTTGTTGAAATTCAAAATCAGGACATAGTTCTTGACTACAAGAGGTAATATTTTCTAAAAGAGTCTTCTTTAAAAAAAGTTTATTTATTTATTTAGAGAGGGAGAGTGCAAATGGGGGGAGAGGGGCAGAGAGAGGGAGAGAGAGAATTCCAAGCAGGCTCCACGCTGTCAGCACAGAGCCCTACATGGGGCCTGAACTCATGTACTGTGAGATCATGACCTGAGCGGAAATCAGGAGTTGGATGCTCTACCGACTGAGCCACACAGGTGCCCCTGAAAGAATCCTCTTAAGAAAGAACTTATGAAAAATACAAAGAGGTTGAAGTTGTGTTTATTTTTTAATAAAACCTTTATATCTTAGCTGATAGTAATTAACATCTTGCTAAGAAAAGATCAAGGACCTTATTGCTTCTGGCATTCCTCTTACTAATGTTTATTTAGACTATTATTATAGTTTATACATTATATGATTTTTAACATTTATTTTCCAGCCTGTAGCAAAATCTCCATAGTAACTCTATAGTGTCATTTCTGCGTTTTTAACAGAGCCTATACTCACGGCCAGCTTTCCCACTACAGTTTCTCTGTTTCTGAACTCTGCTTCAATCTCTTCATTGACTGATTTTTTTTTAAGATAATTCCCAAGAGGAATTCGTGAAATCCTTAATGTTGGTTAGATATGATTCACCAGGCACCATTCTGTAAGAGATATTTCATATTACCTGTGTCTTTTGCACCTAGACAACTCAAATTTTAGAGAAGTTTATTATTTTTGGAGTCCTCCTTAACAATGCCTGAAAGTCCCTGAAAATTAAGTATATTCTCCTTTTTTATCTGATCATTTTTGGTACTTTAAAAAGAAAGAAAAAATATTGTACTGAAATTATGTAATTAATAAACTAGGTACAGTTTATTAAATGTCCTGGATACTTGGTTAACTCCAAGAGTCACATATGGGCCTGTATAGAAGACTGTTTCTGAGTTTAGCACCTTGTCTACCATTAATGTTGTTCCCGGCCAGTCTAGACCCTAAAGTGGGGGGGCTGTTGTCATTAAAGACCAAGTTGAAAAGGGGCAGAGCTGTTTATTATATGGAATGCAGAGAGTGGCATCTTCCCCTTGCTTCTTACCATTAAAAACAATTTTTTTTTTCAGTTTATTTATTCTGCGAGGGGGGGGGGGGAGAGCAAACAGAGGAAGGACGGCAGGAGGGGGGGTGGAGAATCCCAAGCAGGCTCCGCACTGATGGTGTGTTGCCTGATGTAGGGCTCAAATTCATGAACTGTGAGATCATGACCTGAGCTGAGATCAAGAGTTGGGGGCTTAACAGACTGAGCTATCCAGGTACCCCCTCCCCACTCCTTGCTTCTTATCAATAAAAACGATATTAGTACATTGCTTAGTTCATGCTATAGACCTAATGCTTATGTCCTCTCAAAATTCTAAATCCCCCAATGTTATGGTGGGTCCTTTTGGGGGAGATTAGATCATGAGAGTGAAGCTTGTCATGAATGGAATTAACATCCTCGTAAAAGACAGAGAGCTCCCTTGTCTTTTCCACCATATGAGGACACAGTGAGAAGATGATGTTCCATGAGCCAGGAAGCAGGCTGTCACTAGACACTGAATCTGTCAGCACCTTGACCTTGGATTGCCCAGCCCTGAGAACAGTGAGAAATAAGTTTATGTTGTTTATAAGCCACCCCATCTAAGATAATCTAAGACGGTTTATAATAAGCACTTAATGTTAGCTAAGCACTTTACATGCATCATGTCACAATTCTATCAGGTAAGGGCTATTGAAATTCCCATTTGATAAATACACGAAGACTTGTTCACATTCATATACCTAGTGAATGACAAAGTTGCATTTGAACCCAGGCCATCTGACTTCATGGATCAGACAAAGGGAATCGTTGCCTTCTACATCCGGATGTTGGCCCCTAAACGGCACACCTCTGCATGTTCAACAGCAGTGGCAGCAGCTTCAGCAAACATCAGCATCACAGTTGCCATTCAGCAGATTGGAAATTATCAGAGTCATATCTAATAACTGCAGTGAGGTGAGTAGAAGAGGAAAGAAATGATTCCATGAACTAGACCAAGTTGCTTATGGAAAAATAATCTCTAGTCCCTCTTCGACCATTTCTGGAGGGTATGAAAAAACTGGAATTCCCAAAGGATAAGAGGAGCAGATCTGGGGAGATACAAAATTATGGCTGCTTTTGCCTATAGTGTTATCCTAGGTCTGGCTCACCTAAATGTAAATACATGCACCAACAGTTCCTGATACGTGTGAGCATGAAGATATTTAGACTATATATGATCACAAAGGTGTTGACTCAACACTTTCTCAATAGGGTGTTGGAAAAACCTGCAGCTAAAAGTAAGATAAGCAACTCTCTACTTGTTCTCTTGTTCTGGCTCTGATCTACCCTTTGATCCTTTTGAAGCTCTCATACCAGTCTTCACCCTCCTTGCTGGTATCATGCAGATTCATGCCCAGCTGGGAACTTCCTGGTATGGGGTGGGGCTGCTGGTGGGTGTGGGGAATAGAAACTGTATTAAATCTTCAGTCTGTCTACAACTGTTCAAGGTTCAGACTGAAACACCCGGAGTTTACATCTACGTCATGCTAATTGCTCTCTGCAAAATGATTTGCTTTTTTGCTTTCAGTGCTGTGGTGAGAGGGTTTTATTGATGGCCTGCTTTTATTTTTTCTTATTAACTGTTTTTAATGTTTATTCTTTGAGAGAGACAGAGAACACGAGCGGGGGAAGGGCAGAGAGAAAAGGGGACAGAGGATCTGAAACAGCCTCTAGCTGACAGCAGAGAGTTCGATGCCCGGCTCAAACCCTGAGAACCGTGAGATCATGACCTGAGCCAAAGGCAGATGTCTAACAGACTGAGCCCCCAGATGTCCCGATTGACCTGCTTTTAGAGGGACGTTCCAGATGGAGTGCTTTATGACTCTTGCACTATTTAGAAGCAATTTACTTTAGTTGTTTGGGGTATTACTCAATGCCATCGTCTTACCCCCATCCCTATTGCATTATTTATAATTATTACATAGTTTGAAGCAAGAAATACATTTGCATATGAAAAGCAAATTGTTAACAATGAGGATTGGGAGTTTGATTGCTTTAGATTCTAGTCTAGACCCAGTTCTTCCAAACTGTGTGACCTCGGGCAAAATACTTAGCCTCTCTAATCCTCAATTTCCTTGGCGGTAAAATGACAATTAAATGACAGCCAACAACAAATCCAGAAAGCCTCCCCTCTCCTTTATTTGGCATGTTTTAGATACTTACAAGGAGACACTCCCGTGTTATTAAAGATCTTTTTGCGAGGGGGTGGAGGAAGTAATGTTAGGAACTAATGTTTTTATCTGGGGTTGTGAGAAAACTTCAGCTCTCTGAAACTTAAAATTCTTTATGTTCTTCATTTACCAACTGCTTCTGACATAACATTAAAAAAATAGATTTTCTCAGAGATTTCACTGTCTATAACAAGTGATTTTCAGTCTGGAAATGATTTCTTCAAACAGAATTCTTGAATTTTTTGGAGATTTTTTTTTACTTAAATAAAAGTAAACAAGAATGAGGAATTTATTCAAAAGCAGATATTAGTGAATGAAGAACTAATGGCAGAGGGTTTTTTCCTGTTAAAATATACATAACATAAAATTTACCATTTTTTTACTGTTTTTTAAAATTTATTTGTGAGAGAGAGGGGAAAGAGAACGTGAGCAGGGGAGGAGCAGAGGATCAGACGCAGGCTCCATGTTGACAGCAGAGAGCTCAAAGTGGGCTCAAACCCAGGAACAGTAAGATCATGACCTGAACCGAAGTCGGATGCTCAACCGACTAAGCCACCCAGGAGCCCCCAAACTTACCATGTTTAAGTGTGTAGTTCGGCGACAACTAGTACAGTCACAGTGTCAGGCAACCATTGCTACCATCCATTTCTACAACTTATTCATCTTCCCCAACTGATACTCTGAACCCATTAAGCAATAACTTCTCATTCTCCCTTCCCCTGAGCCCCTTGGGCAACCACCAAGCAGATATCTGTAATAGTAGATATATACTTTTTAATGCCTATTTGTTGTGGAGAGAGAGCAGGGGAGGGGCAGAGAGAGAGGGACAGAGGATCCGAAGCAGGGTCTGTGAAGCAGGCTCTGTGCTGACAGCAGCGAGCCCTGTGCGGGGGCTTGGACTCACCAACCATGAGATCATAACCTGAGCCAAAGTTGAACACTCAACCGACTGAGCCACGCAGGTGCCCCACTAGTAGATATTTTTAAAGAGGAAGAACAGGATTGCACTTCATAGCTTGGGGCAGGCATTGCATTTCTACGGGGGCGGGGGTGTGGGGAACAGGGGGGGCAGGGGGGGTCCTGTATCATTTCTAAACTATCGCACTGAGATGTTAATCTGGCTTCTTGGCATCAACACCACAGAGGAATGCCCAGTTTGACCTGAGCACCTGGCTGGGGGGTGGGGGGTGGAGGGGTGGCAGAGGGGGGCACACCATGCTTACGGTGTACAGCCTGGGGACCTGACCGAAGCCTCATCCCTTCCTGCTGCTTTGAGAAATCAGCCCTAGTCTTGATATCCTGTTTTAGGCCCTGCTCAACCTCTCATTCTTCCTCTGGAGCCTTGAATTTCAGGCCAGGGACTCCAGCTGGTTTAACACCCGCCTGCCAAAGCCAGCTCAGTTTCCACCCCACCAGGAATTTACCGTTCAGCAACCCAACCCTGTTTCCTCCAGCCTAAATACTGACCTAGTAAAGTCAGGCTAGACCTGGGCGCTTATCTGTAAACCGAAGAGGGTGAATTAGGTAGTCTCAAAGGTATATTGCCGCTTTAAAGTTGTTACTCTCTGTTTAAGAAAAATAGTGGTCCTAATATAATAGCCTAGATAAGATTCTTCTATACAAATTCTCTCTCCTACTGGTATCAGTCATTTTTGATGTAAACATAAATGCTGAAAGCATTATATTTGCTTTGACAGTTCAGCTAATGGTCAGCAAAGGGTTAATGCATTTAGACGAGAAGATAATCTGTTAGTCAGTACAAAGAATTTCATATCCTGAATATAATCCTGAAAAAATTGGAGATCTTTGAGGAGCCTTTAGCTGGACTATATTGTCTTTGTGTAAAATGGTTTTGGCTTTCACTCTAATACAGCTTTAGCCTAGGTGAGGGCTAGTCGCTTGCTATTTGATAGGGCTATTTGCATTTCAAAGCTAATCAGTATTAAATAATCAACTGGTAAAGAAGAGTAAGAGGGTCATTGTGTGTATTTTATTATTGTGAAAAACATGCTGAGAGGCTGAGAGCTCACTAGAATTCTAGCAGATAAGAAAGTGGTTTATGTGAAAGGTCTCTTAATGGGTGTGTTACTCATTTCTTTCTGCTCACATGACTGCCAGGCTTTATAAGGAAGTAAACATAAAATGTGGAGAGAATAACCATGTTTATTTCCAATACAGACCTTATATTTAAAAAAGCCTTTTTTTATATTTATTTATTTTTGAGAGAGAAAGAGAGAGAGAGACAAAGCGTGAGCAGGGGAGGGGCAGAGAGAGAGGGAGACACAGAATCCGAAGCAGGCTCCAGGCTCTGAGCTGGTAGCACAGAGCCCAGCACAGGGCTCAAACTCACAAACCATGAGATCATGACCTGAGCCCAAGTCAGACGTTTAACCGATTGAGCTACCCAGGTGCCCCACAGACCTTATATTTAAGGTGAAAGCATCTCTCAAATCTAGTAACTAGATAGTTACTTTTTAGGATCTTTAATAGTTTGAATTAAGAATTATAATGTTTTGTTGACCAATTCAGACCAAAATTGATTGTAACTCTAGGGGCAACTGGGTGGCTCAATCAGTTGAGCATTCGACTTCGGCTCAGGTCATGGAAAAAAAAATTTTTAATGTTTATTTTTGAGACAGCTCAAATGGGGGAGGGGCAGGAAAGAGGGGACAGAGGATCTGAAGCAGACTCTGCACTGACAGGCGGACAGCAGCAAGCCCAATGTGGGATTTGAACTCACAAACTGTGAGATCATGACCTAAGCCAAAGTCAGAGGCTCAACTGACTTTGCCCCAATGTTAAAATAAATAAATAAATAAATATATAAATATATATATATATTTCTAAAGACATTCTTATTTAAAAACAAAAAACAAAAAACAAAATTTGATTGTAACTCTAATTTGGTGGTTCTTAACCCCAGAACATTGGAATTGTAGCTGGGATGCAGAAGTGCAAGAGAACCTGGCTCTGTGCGTCCCAAACAGACCAGGTTCGTCACTTGCCTCTAACAAAATCCAAAGTCAGAGAAATAAGTGATGGTGAAGCAAGAAAGGGATTTATTTCAGTGAGGCCAACACCTGGAAGACAGTGGATTAGCATCTCAAAGCTTGTCTCCAAAGTGCAGATAATACTTCCAGGTTGATAAAAGGAAAATGTGTGGCAATGGTGGGGGTGTACGTGCAGATGGGTGGTAAAGATCAGGTAGATAGTTATCAATCACATGGGGTCTTGCTAGTTCAGTATGGTCTTTGTTACTTCAGGGGATAGTTTCAGTTCCCCTCGGGGGATACTTTGCCCGCTGCCTTTTGCCTAAGTTGTGAGATAAACTGGAAAGAAGAACAAATCGATTAGAAAGTTTGAGGTCAAAATGAAGGTAGTTGAAGTCCTCTTTTAGAATCATCAAGGGCAAAGAAAAATATCGATGTTTGTTTGCACCCCAGAGAACGATGTCATTGGTTTGGGGTAGTGCCTGGTTGTCAATATTGTTTAGTAATTTTCAAGCGATTCTCCTGGGTTACAGGTTGAGAATCACTATTCTAATTATCCTGAACATATCTTTATTCATGAAAAAAAAATCCAAAAACAAAAACAAAACTTCATTGACATTCCCAATGTCAGTAGCTGTGCTGTCAATTAAAAAATTTATTTTTGGGGCGCCTGGGTGGCGCAGTCGGTTAAGCGTCCGACTTCAGCCAGGTCACGATCTGGTGGTCTGCGAGTTCGAGCCCCGCGTCAGGCTCTGGGCTGATGGCTCAGAGCCTGGAGCCTGTTTCCGATTCTGTGTCTCCCTCTCTCTCTGCCCCTCCCCCGTTCATGCTCTGTCTCTCTCTGTCCCAAAAATAAATAAACGTTGAAAAAAAAATTAAAAAAAAAATTATTTTTAATATTTATTTATTTTTGAGGGAGAGAGAGAGGGCACAAGTGGAAGAGAGGCAGAGAGAGAGGGAGGCACAGAATCCCAAGCAGGCTCCAGGCTCCGAGCTGTCAGCACAGAGCCCAACGTGAGGCTTGAACTCACGAATCGCGAGATCATGACCTGTGTACTCTCAATTTTTGATTGCGCACATCTATTTAAAAAATGAGAATAGAGGGGCTCCTGGATGACTCAGTCGGCTGAGCGTCTGACTTGGGCTTAGGTCGTGATCTCATGGTTCATGGGCTGGAGCCCCACATCGGGCTCTCTGCTGTCAGTACAGAGCCCGCCTGGGATCCTCTGTCCCCCACCCCTCTCTGTATCTCCCCCTCTCTTGTGCTCTCTGTCTCTCAAAAATAAATAAACACTTAAAAAAAACCCCGGCTAAAGTGGTAAATAAAAAAAAAAAAAAATTAGAACACTTACCAGTGTCTCTGTGCATGTGTTTGTACTGCGTTACTAATATATTATCTATATTTATAAAACAGAGAAGAGTAGACATTTGTAAAAATATGAATAATACTAAACATTTCTTCCTGTACCCCTAAGCATTCTTGCAGCCACTGTTCCACAGGATAAAGTCCTAATTCCTTAGCATGGAATTCAAGGTTTTCTCCAAACAGAATTTTATCTCCCTCTTATCACTGTTATATACCATACTGTGTTTGTTTGTTTATGGTTATATTTCCTAATGTCATAGGCCACTTGCCTGGGAAATAGACTGTGAGATGGAAACTTGCATGTAGAAAATTTATCAACGAGCAAAGGAATTAGGATTGGGCAGAAGATAGAGGAGATGCAGTTGTTTTTTTTTGTTTTTGTTTTTAATGTTCATTTATTTATTTATTTTAGAGAGAGATAGAGGCAGAGAGAATCCCAAGCAGGATCCAGGCTGTCAGCACAGAACCCTAGGAGGCATGAGATCAATGAGATTTAGACCTGAGCCTAAGTCAAGAGTCTGAAGCTTAACTAGCTAAGCCACCCAGGCTCCCCTAGGGGAGATGCAGTTGTAACAGAGTTCTGGAGCTGTACATCCCTTCAGAGCTGCCCCACCATGAGGCAAGGGGGTTAGTCCTTCATCCAGCATTGAGTGGTTATCTGTGTGGGCTGCCCCTGGGAGAGCTGGTTCTGATAGCAAATCGCAGACAGCCATCACCCACCAACCTGACAGCTGTTGGGGGAATGAAAATGCCTCCAGTCCGAAGAGGGGATGCTCACCACAGCATCCACCAGACTCCCTGCCACATGCCTTAGCACAGCTTCTCCCTGACACAGGAATATTTCACCCTGTCTCTGCCCTGCAAAACCCAGCACTCCCTGGAGGCTCAATTTATTATTATTTTTCTTAATGCTTTATTACTTATTTTTGAGAGAGAGAGAAAGAGTGCAAATGGGGGAGGGGAGAGAGAGAGGGAGACACAGTATCGAAAGCAGCTCTAGGCTTGAGCTGTCAGTGCAGAGCCTGATGTGGGGCTCCAACTCACAAGCTGTGAGATCATGACCTGAGCTGAAGTCAGACACTTAACCGACTGAGCCACCCAGGAGCCCCCGCCGCAGGCTCAATTTAAAATGCCACCACTTTTTTTTTTTTTTTTTTAACATTTATTCATTTTTGAGAGACAGAGAGAGAGACAGACAGACAGATCATGACTGGGGGAGGGGCAGAAAGAGAGAGGGAGACACAGAATCTGAAGCAGGCTCCAGGCTCTGAGCTGTCACACAGCCCAATGCGGGGCTCAAACTCATGGACCTATGAGATCATGACCTGAGCTGAAGTCAGATGCTCAACCTACTGAGCCACCCAGGCACCCCACCACTTCTTCCTCAAAGTCTGTACTCCTTTTCTGGGTATAGAACCAGGAGACACAGCAGAGATGTGACTTTGATGTCACAGACACCTGGGTTTGAATATTGTATTTTAGGGACCTTGCTTGGGCAAGTTATTTAAGTTCTCTGAGTCTGACTGGAGCTTATGGAGACCTACTCTCCAGGATTTTTACAAGGATTAATTGAATAATCACTTGGGGACACCTGGGTGGCTCAGTTGGTTGAACGACCAACACTTCGGCTCAGGTCACAATCTCATGGTTTGTGAGTTTGAGCCCCATGTCAGGCTCACTGCTGTTAGCCTGTCAGCACACAGCCTGCTTCAGATCTTCTGTCCCCCTCTCTCTGCCCCTCCCCACTTGTACTCTCCCAAAAAATAAATAGGGGCAGCTCAGTCGGTTAAGCGTTGGACTCTTGGTTTTAGCTCAGGTCATGATCTCAAGGTTCCTGTGTCTGAGCCCTGCATCAGGCTTTGTTTTGACAGTGTGCAGCCTGCTTGGAATTCTCTCTCTCAGTCTCTCTCTTCCCTGCCCCCCTACTCACTCATTCTGTCTCTCTCTCTCAAAAATAAATAAATAAATAAATAAATAAATAAATAAATAAATAAATAATATTTTTAAAAAAGAATCACTCAACCAGTGGTACTATGACATTTTTGTTCTAGCTTTTACTTCCTCTTTTCCACATTTCTGTAGTTTACTTAAATGATTTCAATGTCAAAATAAAAAAAAATAAAATAAAAAACAAATGGCAAGACAAATATAATTAAGATGCTATAGTGATTTTTCATGTTTATTCAATTTAAAATCTTATTTATTCTGAAATAATGTTTCTGCTTTTATGAAAAATTGATTTTTTTTCAGCTTTAGGAAAATCTGATGACAGAGTAAGAGATTTTTCACAGAACTTTATGGTGGTACAATTTATGTAACAATAGATTTTTGAAGGAATCTTAATTAGGAAAATAAAATTTTGGCCATATATACATATGCACATATATGCATGAAGAAATTATTGGTTCATGAAACTAAAAATGCAGATATAATCACTATATCATAATACCTGCCTATTATGCTGATATTGATACTATTTTCTGTATTTATATTATATAGTTATTTGCTAGTAATATTTATAATATAATATATAATGTATATAATTAACTTCTCTTTGATTGCCAATTATTTGTTGAGCACTATAGCATCTATAATATAGAAAACATTTTAATTAGTGCTATAGAGAAAGGTGAAATGGGATTCCTATTCTGAAGGAACTCAAAATCATTTAACTGATGAAAAATAAGCAATAATAAATATTTCAAATAATATTTCAAGAAAAAGGAGATCACTTTGGAAATAATTTAGATCTTTTACGTAATTGGTACTGACATCTGTGAACATACCATAGCATTTCAGGAGCCAGGCTGGTCTGGAGAAGTTCTCTCAGAGGATAGATAGGATTTAGACAAGTTATCAACTCCTTGATTATTAGTGACCTAATCTGGTATAACTTTGTATCTCACACGGGGCTTAATATATGCTAGGCCCTCAGCTAAAAAAAAAAAAAAAAAGAAAAGTAATTAGTGTAAATGCATACAAATAAATGCTGAGTGTATAAATTGGGTATCTGGGGAAGAATGAGGAAGGATTCCAGATTTATGGTAGAATTTGAGGGAAACAACAAAGGTGGTAGGAATCCTGACATGCTGGGTGGTGAGAGTGGAAGTCTGTTTGGTGGAAGTGAAGTCCTCAGACAGGAATGGAATGGGCAAGAGGACAGCAACACAGAATAGGCTGGCAGAGATTTTTATAGACCTTAAGTAATACAATTTTGATTGTACCCTTTATGGAACAGGGAGAATGCATTAACCTCTACTAAGGGAACACAAATCTGAGCATGTTACTTCCAACTCCCAGGATTTACACAGTTAAGTCTGAATTCCTCAACCAGACTTCCATTCTTAAATTTCTCCAAAACTTTCTGTTAAATTTCTCTTCATTTCTTAATCCCCTTGTTTTCTCCTTCCTCTGACATCCCCACGTGGTGGCTATACACATTTTCAAATCCCCCATTTGGAGTTAATCTTCCCATATTCTCAAAGCTCTCTGTTTAATGCACACTTATAGCCCCTGTTAGTTTGCCTTTTGAATAGATGTGGGTCTCACGCTCCAGACCATGCATTTAGAGAGAAGAGATAATGTCTTAGTCATCTTTGTATCCACCCTCTTCCAGCACTCAGTATTGATTCCAGTTTTTATCAGTATGAGTGAAGGTTATTTGAAATAGCGATTTCTTATTATAAACCAGTGAAAATGCTGAATGTCATTTTCTCTTACAATCTGACATTAATACACATTACAAGTAGGCCCAACATAAAAAGCTGCTTAATGGATGGTAAAAGGTAGGTCATATAAATTCCTCTGCTTGAAGAATTATTTCTACCTGAATCACAAGGTGTTTTTGATCTAAGTAACCTAAGTAGTTAAGTCTTAGAAATGTTTGACAGAGGTGGAAAAGAATCATGACAGAGGTCAGTTACTATTAGGAAAAAAAGTTTTCTTAGTGAAAGAATTTTTTTTTAATAAATGGTAACAAATAAAACCTCTCATAACTAGATTGTATGACCTTCCTGGCTTGTCTGTATTAAAGAGAGGCAATTTTTTTGTTGTTATAGACTGATTAAAAAAAAAAAAAAGTAGAAGGGATGGACTCAAACTTGACTTTTTGTCATTTATGAAGGTCATGTTATCAGCTGTGTTTGGTGAAGGGCTGGACTTTATCCCATTGGTTGATAAGAATTATCAACACTTTACAAGACAGAAACTTCATATGAAAGTGCATTTTTACTGCCTAGTTCATAGTTACTTTTTTTTTAATAGTTACTTTTGAATCTCTGCCTGTTTTGTGCTTACATTGATTACAAAATGTACTTTCATGTCAGGGATAGAGCGTCTAGATATTGGGAAAATCACAAGAGACCAAGAAAAACCTAAACTTGGTTTCATTAATGACTAACCAGACTGTATGAATGAATAACACAGTGAATGCACAGTCTACTTGTTTTTAATGAGGTTTAGTAATCACTCCTGGAGGGCCTAGTCTAGGTGACTATGTCACATATGCCTTTTTGTCCCTGTCAGGAAGTATACAACTTCAAGGAATGCCCCCCTAGGACTCAACTCCAGAGAATATGAGAATAGTGCTGCCTGGAGTGAGGATCATGGCAGTCCTGCACACCACAGAAGTTACTCAGTGAAGGGTTCCTGGGTGGCTCAGTTGGTTAGGCATCTGGCTTTGGCTCATGTCATGATCTCATGGTTCTTGGGTTCGAGCCCCCCATCGGGCTCTCTGCTGCAGTGCAGAGCCTACTTTGGATCCTCTGTCCCCCTCTCTGTCTGCCTCTCTCTCTCTCTCTCTCTCTCTCTCTCAAAAATAAATAAACATTAAAAACTGGAGAAGTTATTCAATGATTCTTGCATGAAGGAATGAATAATTACAAGATTATCTCAGACTTCTAAGGCCAAAGAGAGTTTGACAAAAGCCATTTTTGAAACCAGGGCCATTATTCTAATATTAGTCTAAACAGGGTGATCCGTGAATAAACATGACAATACCATACTAGCCATACCAGACATTTAAGAAAATGTAACTTTCCAGGAAAATCAGCAAAAAAGAATAATTCTACATAAAATCACTTGCAGATATGTTTCTTGATGGAAATACCAGAACCAAATTCAACATCAATATGAAATTTGGAAAATTGTTTCTGAATATCGGTGCTTTTCTTCACACATTGCCCTCCTCTGCTTTCCCATCCCTGGGGTGCAAGAGCTGCCCTTTGGTCTGAGTAAGAAGTGTTGGTGAGT
The DNA here is from genome assembly GCF_022837055.1 of Prionailurus viverrinus. NCBI lineage: Eukaryota > Metazoa > Chordata > Mammalia > Carnivora > Felidae > Prionailurus > Prionailurus viverrinus. The sequence goes on along the minus strand of NC_062569.1, from coordinate 133,497,140 downwards.
CATATTAGCTATTTTTAATACACAGACATGTGAGAGAGCTGTTTGATAGAGGATTTGCTCGCTAGCAATTGGATTTGAGAAAGTCCAGGCTTCAAGCCAGATTCTGGAGTGAGGCAGAAATGGGGACTAGACAGAAAAGCTTACAGGCTTTTCAGACTAAAACAGAGAGAATGTAGATGTAAAACTAGGGTTTAATTTGAGTAGTAATTTAGAGTAGGTGTTGATTTAGGAAGATCGGAAAGATATAGAATTAATGGAAAGGTTAATGATGAGCCTCTTGAAGTGAGAGAAAGATGACAGTTTATGGAATACACCTACCTCCTAAGCACTTTATATTTGAATACCTACATGCTAAAAAGTGGTAGCTAAAAATAAATAGTTGTACATTTAAAAATTTTTTTTAATGTTTTATTTATTTTTAAGACAGAGAGAGACAGAGCATGAGTGGGGATGGGGCAGAGAGAGAGGGAGACACAGAATCGGAAGCAGGCTCCAGGCTCTGAGCTGTGAGCACAGAGCCCAACGCGGGGCTCAAACTCATGAACTGTGAGATCATGACCTGAGCCTAAGTTGGACGCCTAACCAACTGAGCCACCCAGGCACCCCAATAGTCGTACATTTTTAAATAGAGCATTTCTTCCTTTTCCTGAACTTCTAACCTTACTTCATGAACACAATCCTAATTTTAAAGTAAAGGAGCCTCATACTAATCAGCAAAGCAGAGAGACTATATTAATTCTTCAATTTATGAGTAGAGAAGTACTTATTGAGACTGGAGAATTATTTGTATTCTTATCATGGAATTTATTTGTATATTTGGTGCCTTGTTCCACAGATGATTTAAGCAGAAATGATAGGTAACTTAGGACAATACTGTACCAATGCAAAACTCTCCACTAAACCATCTCACATATCTAGAACCCAGATGGGAAAATGGAATAAACCACTGAGTTTCAGTGCATGTAAATAGATGTTACAAGATTCATGCATTAAGTCAGTACTTTTCAACCATTAAACACACACACACACACACACACACACACACACACACACACACACCATACATACACACTCAGGCACTCACCAGGTATTTATTTACTTTAATTTTAGACATAATTATAATAAACTTGGTTATCTGGGTTTATCTAGTCCACAGGAGACCAGAACAATATATTGCTGCACATTTCCTTGGCATTAATAATTATACAAAGGGCTTTCACATCCATTATTAGCTGTTCAAGGCAGACACAGCAATAATATTAAGAAGTGGCAGTTAGCTGCCTGACAGCCCCAAGAAGATAGAATAATTCTAGGGTGCCTGGGTGGCTCAGTCAGTCAAGCGTCCAACTCTTGATCTCAGCTCAGGTCTTGATCTCAGGGTCTTGAGTTCAAGCCCTGCATTGGGCTCTTTGCTGAGCATGGAGCCTACTTACAAAAAGAAATTTTAAATAGTAGGCACATAAACTGCAAGAATATGCATGATGCAGGTGAAAGAGAAAGGCATGCATCACTCTTCCTAGGAGGTATATCCACAGTCCAGACTCAGACCCCCAAATGAATATACAGGTTATCCAGTCCAACCTCCCAGTCAGCTAGCTCATGGTTCACCTCTGTAGTTTTTTCTCTTAGGTAGTTGGACTGCCTCTACCTATATGTCACCACTTATGAGATTATTTCCAGTTGACAGGAATCTGTTGACGATTAATGTTATGTGTCAGTTTGGTTGGGCCATGGTGACTAGATGTGTGGTCAAATATTATTCTGGATGTTTCTATGAGAGTCTTTTTGAATGAATTGACATTTAAATTGGTGGACTTTGAGTAAAGCAGATTGCTCTCCATAATGTGGGTGAGCCTAATCTGATCAATCGAAGGGCCAGACTAGAACAAAAGACTGACCTCCTCTGACCAAGAGGAATTCTACAGCAGATGACTTTCAGATTTGAACTGTAACATTGGTTCCTCTCTGAGTGTGTAGCCTGCTGGCCCACCCTGGTAATTTTGGATTTGCCAGTCTCCATAATGACATGAGCCATTGGCTGGAAATTGAGTTGACTTGGGCAGAGGGTAGAGATTGGAGCTGTGGTAGGGAAACAAAAGAACAGCACGTGCTTTCTCTGTCCCTTGCTCCTCTGCCAGTAAATATTAGTTTCCTCCATTGACCTTCCTCATTGTCATTCTCAATTTAACTTTTTACATATTCTAAGTTTGGAAGATAAATCCGAGAAAGGTTTGACCTCATGCACCAATGTAATTTCCATTCTCAGCTTCTGTGAACCTTAGAGCCCTCTTCTCTTTCTCTTTGTCAGGGATAGGGCTTGCAGAAAGCTATAAATACATGCTTGTTACCAGCATAAGATTTATACAGATGGGGAATTGTAAGTAGATAGAGTTGCTGGATAGCTCAACTTTGTCTGAATTAGAAATAAATCATGTTTGTATAATCTAGTCTTTGCTAGTTCTGTTTATTCAGCCAAGTTATTTCCTGCACAGATCCTACCTTTGTCTGGCAGTTAGAATCTCTCTCTTTTTTTTTTTCATGTTGCTTCTCATTACATTTATTTTGAAGTGCCACCACACACAGCTTGTGGTTGATATACTTTCAGTCCAGCTAATCTCACCCTTAGTGCTCATTTTAAGTAAGCAGGTTTTTCCAATCTGTAGATTTCCTAATCACTCTTTCTGTAATGCATCATGTAGTGTCATTAAACTTTACAGGGTTTATTTTCTCACCTTTACAGAAATAATTAACTAAGTATGATTTGATGGAAAAAGAACTAGATTGTGTGTTGAGGCATCCTAGTTATTTTGTGTTTCCTACCTACTCAACCAAGTGACTTCACCTGTCATGTACGCCTCATCAGCAAAATGAAGGAGTGAGATTATATCAGTTGTTCTCAATTCTGGGTGCGTGTTAGAAGCATCTGGGGAACTTTAAAAATACTAATGCTTGGCCATACTAGACAAGCTAAGTCAGATTCCCTTGAGGTAAGACCTGGGCATTGCCATTTTATTAAAAGCTCAACCAGAGTTAGAAACCACTGGATGAATGATTTTCATGGGCCTTTCCAACTTTATCATTCCCTTATTCTTATTCTTACTGACTTGGATTCCTCCTACCTGATGTTTACAGATAGTACAGGAAGAGAACTTCCTTGATTTAATTAATTAATAGTTACGGGTAGGAATTATGGAGTCATTATGTGACATTTTAACTCCACTGGGTTGTGAAAAATAAGAACAGTAGAGAGAAGAGTTTGTGTCCCCAATCTCTTAAGATTTTTAAAAAAGGGATAATTTTTATTTCCCATAACTTAATATATATCCTCTGTGTGTGTGTGTGTGTGTGTGTGTGTGTATTCTCTATATCCTAAATGCTAAATGAATAATTAAGATGCCTTCCATTGTGTCTCTACTGCGGGAAACAGTCAAGAAAATCAGGGATTCAGAGAGTTGTGCATGAGATGCAATGGGAGCCAAGAGAAGGCTGCTTGTCCTGGATTGAGGTACAGAAAAGAATTTCTTTGAATCCAATGTCTGAACTGGGAGTACAAGTATCTAGAGGAAAAAAGGGTGGATGTTGGAGGTTGGGGTAACAGAGAAGATGTGATATCCTCTGAGAAGTACAAGGAGTTCAGTGTACTATAGACAGCTTGGGATGAGAAGGATGGAAAGATTATGGGGGAACATACTGTAAAGACCTTATTTATATAGGAAATTTCTAGTTTGGTAAAACTTTTATTCACTTTGTAAGATTATTTTTAATTTTAAAATGTTTATTTCTTTTTGATAGAGAGAGAGAGAGCACACACGCACGTATGTGAGTGGGGTGGGGGTAGGGGACGGGGAAAGGGCAGAAAGATAGAGAATCCCAAGCAGGCTCACTGCTGTCAGTGCAGAGGCTGACACAGGGCTGGAACCCATGAACTGTGAGATCATGACTTGAGCCCAAAACAAGAGTTGGACACTTAACTGAGCCACCCAGGAGCCATGACTTTGTAAGATTTTTTAAATTCTTATTCATTCTTCCTTGACCCAATATCATTGTTATATTAGACTTTATTTCCTTATCTTATTATAATTCCTTAGTTCTTGTTCTAGTAACCATTTGGCAAAATAATACATTGTTTTTCTTCACGGATATCCTTCTTGTAGTAGAACAAGGATTTCCTACACAAATATATTTTAGCCTAAACTGAATAACCCTTAATCAGGGTGTTGCCCTTCTTCATCACTCTGTAAATTAATTTTTCCCCCTTCGCCTATCCTCTTATTTAACTGGAAAAAATAAATCTTCTATAAAACTGTCCATCACTTATTAAGCTCATATTGATTTCTGCTTCCCCCTATAATTTGTGGTACTTGGCTTATTTTTAATTTTTAAATCAAAGTACCCCAAATTATTTTGTATTATTTTCAATTTTGTCATTTTTTATTACCTACTTGATAGCAATAGAAATAATGATTAGAATATTGAACCACTTTAGCCAAGAAAACCTGAGAGAAATAAAGAGACTCGTATCACTAGCTATTATAATGTGTCAGAATGCTCAATAAATATACTTGTATAGCACTGGTATTAGAAATGACTTATGAATTAGTAAGAGAACTAACAGTCCATGAACATGTCTAAGCACTTTAATGATAATTCATATTTAGTGTGGATTAATGGACAGGTATCTAAGTGGCCTTTGACAAATCCTGTACTGGTATCTTAAAAATTCTGACAAATTGGAGCGCCTGGGTGGCTCAGTCAGTTGAGCATCCAACTTTGGCTCAGGTCATGATCTCGCAATTTGTGAGTCCAAGCCCCACGTCATGCTCTGTGCTGACAGCTTGGAGCCTGGAGCCTGCTTCGGATTCTGTGTCTCCTTCTCTCTCTGTCCCTCCCCAACTTGTGCTCTGTCTCGCTCTGTCTATCAAAAATAAATAAACTATGAAAAAAGTTAAAAAAATTCTGACAAATTCATGATTCTAAAAAAAAAAGCAAAAGAAAACCAATATACAAATAAGAAACCCAAGCCATAGGAAAAGATACAAACTTCTTTGACATTACAATTTTATATGTGTGCATATACACAACATATTAAAGCCATCATCATTTTTATTGGAAGCTTTATAAGTTTTTGTCATGAAAGATAAAGAACTCTATCATCACTACTAGTACTCTCAGTTTAGAAGTACTGATTAATGTAATTAGACATGAGAAAGTAATAAGAGGTATGGATATTTGAAAGAAGGTGACTCAGTGATCATTATTGGCAGATGATAATATATTAAGAAAAACAGAGAAGAGACTATTATTAGAAACCATGAGATTAGTAAGGTGGTTGATTTCACACACAAAAATGGATCCAAATCAATCATTTTCCTATATATAAAGAATAGTTGAATAGATCATGTGGTGGAGGCAAGTTACCAATTATAGTACCAACGAAAAAAGAAGATAAGATACTTAGAAATGAAATTGACAAAAATGTACAGAAACTTGTTAAAGAAACGTTAATACTCCTGAGAGATCTGGCAGGAAAAGATCGGAAGAAATACTCTGATAAACTGCTGGAGTTGGGCATGATATCCCCAAAGGGCATTTTCAAAATAAAATGACAGCTCAACTGACTTCTAAGGAGGGCAATTTTTGGTAACTGGAGGACCCTTTTCCTGGCTGAGCATCAGGACAAATTTGAGGAAGCAAGCTGAGATGAACTGGGTTGTTTGCAAGCCACTCCCTACCTATTTCAGCCCCAAATAGAGCTGATAATGAATGAGAACAGACATGTCCACTAGGGATTTTTCTGTAAGGTGTGTTTTGCAAAACCTGTTTTTGATCTTCCCTATGAAAACTCTATAGTTATGTTCAGTAAGGTCATTGCATAATAAGATTTTTTTAAGATTATCAGAGACACGCTGACCTCATGTATCCTGGTATTTTGGGGCTGGAACAAACACAAAGACAGCTATTCGGACACTGTGTCTTCCTCCAAGCCCCCTCCCCCAAGTTAGGGGACAACTGAAATCTGGGTTCCCTTGGGAAAATATTTGCAACATTTTAGGTAAGTTTCTTATAACCTATATATTAAGAGTGGTCTTCCAATTCAGTTAGGAAGAGATAAGTCAAAAAAGTGTAGAGGCAATTCAAATAATAAAAGATACAAGTGGTTAATAAGCATAAAGAATGCATGAGTAAATCTCATTGAGAGTAACAGAAATACAAATTATTACCTGTCAGATTGAAAACACCTATATATGTATTTTTTAAATCTGAAAATCATTTCCAAACTATGGCAAACTTGGAAGAAAAAGAGATATCATCTAATGATGGATATTGGCACTCTTCTACATGGTAACTTAGAATTGTACTTATTTAAAAACTAAGATAGATAGATAGATAGATAGATAGATAGATAGATAGATAAACTAACTTTATTTTAACCTTCCAATCACAATTCTGAGAATTTACTCTAAGGTTTAATCAGACATATACACAAAAATATATGTAGAAAGATGTTGACTGTAGAATTATTTATAATTATAAAAGTCAGAAAAATTCAAAATCAGCCATAGAGTATTTGTTAAATAACTTTGGTATAACCACATGAAAAAATACCATGCACCCATTAGCAGTGATGCAGTAGATATTTATTTACTGACCTGGTAAGATAGTCATGACCTTTTGTTAAGTAGTAAAAGTAGTTAGTACGACTAAATATAATTTATGATATCATTTGGCTAAGAAAGATTTCTTTATATGTCTGTATCAGAATCATATGTATGTATGTGTCTATAAACATATGAACATAGTCAAAATGTTTACAAGTTTAGGAGGTGGAATTATGAGATTTCTTAATGATTTCTATGCTTCTGTATGTTTCCTATTTTTATATCAGATAAGCATGATTAACTTGTATGAGAATGATAAAGAAAGATTCATGGTCCCATTGGATCTTTTACTATTTTACTATTCCCTGAAAAATATTTGTTTTCTGTACTTTCTTCATTCTAGTTTGTAACTTTATTTTTTTTCAATATATGAAATTTATTGTCAAATTGGTTTCCATACAACACCCAGTGCTCATCCCAAAAGGTGCCCTCCTCAATACCCATCACTCACCCTCCCCTCCCTCCCACCCCCCATCAACCCTCAGTTTGTTCTCAGTTTTTAAGAGTCTCTTATGCTTTGGCTCTCTCCCACTCTAACCTTTTTTTTTTTTTTCCTTCCCCTCCCCCATGGGTTTCTGTTAAGTTTCTCAGGATCCACCTAAGAGTGAAAACATATGGTATCTGTCTTTCTCTGTATGGCTTATTTCACTTAGCATCACACTCTCTAGTTCCATCCACGTTGCTACAAAGGGCCATATTTCGTTCTTTCTCATTGCCACGTAGTACTCCATTGTGTATATAAACCACAATTTCTTTATCCATTCATCAGTTGATGGGCATTTAGGCTCTTTCCATAATTTGGCTATTGTTGAGAGTGCTGCTATAAACATTGGGGTACAAGTGCCCCTATGCATCAGTACTTCTGTATCCCTTGGGTAAATTCCTAGCAGTGCTATTGCTGGGTCATAGGGTAGGTCTATTTTTAATTTTCTGAGGAACCTCCACACTGTTTTCCAGAATGGCTGCACCAATTTGCCTTCCCACCAACAGTGCAAGAGGGTTCCCGTTTCTCCACATCCTCTCCAGCATCTATAGTCTCCTGATTTGTTCATTTTGGCCACTCTGACTGGCGTGAGGTGATATCTGAGTGTGGTTTTGATTTGTATTTCCCTGATAAGGAGCGACGTTGAGCATCTTTTCATGTGCCTGTTGGCCATCCGGATGTCTTCTTTAGAGAAGTGTCTATTCATGTTTTCTGCCCATTTCTTCACTGGGTTATTTGTTTTTCGGGTGTGGAGTTTGGTGAGCTCTTTATAGATTTTGGATACTAGCCCTTTGTCCGATATGTCATTTGCAAATATCTTTTCCCATTCCGTTGGTTGCCTTTTAGTTTTGTTGGTTGTTTCCTTTGCTGTGCAGAAGCTTTTTATCTTCATAAGGTCCCAGTAATTCACTTTTGCTTTTAATTCCCTTGCCTTTGGGGATGTGTCGAGTAAGAGATTGCTACGGCTGAGGTCAGAGAGGTCTTTTCCTGCTTTGTCCTCTAGGGTTTTGATGGTTTCCTGTCTCACATTTAGGTCCTTTATCCATTTTGAGTTTATTTTTGTGAATGGTGTGAGAAAGTGGTCTAGTTTCAACCTTCTGCATGTTGCTGTCCAGTTCTCCCAGCACCATTTGTTAAAGAGACTGTCTTTTTTCCATTGGATGTTCTTTCCTGCTTTGTCAAAGATTAGTTGGCCATACGTTTGTGGGTCTAGTTCTGGGGTTTCTATTCTATTCCGTTGGTCTATGTGTCTGTTTTTGTGCCATCTAGTTTGTAACTTTAAATGCTACTCATTAAAAAAAAATTTTTAAGTTTATTTATTTATTTTTGAGACTGAGCAAGAGAGCAAGCACAAGTGGGAGAAGGGCAGAGAGAGGGAGAGAGAAAATCCTAAGCAGGTTTTGCACTCTCAGCGTAGAACCAAATGTGGGTCTCCATCTCATGAACTATAAGATCATGTCCTGAGCTGAAATCAAGGGTTGGATGCTTAACTGACTGAGCCACCCAGGCACCCCAAACCCTACTCATTTAAAATGAAATCAATAGTTTCTTTCCCTCTCCCTCAGCGAGCAACATCGTTCCTTGTAGTTTTTGGCAGAAAAGAGCTGGCAGGAGGGTGTGTTGGTGTCTTCTGGTGTTTATAGGTAAGAACATTACTAGTTTGGCATCTCTTCCAATGCAGTCACCCTAGGCAATGTACTAAACCAAGAACTCTGCCAGTGTGTGTATGTGTTTAACATTCCAAGAAGGGAGCTACTAAAACAATAAAAGTGCTAGATGAGAAAGAGCTCCTGGGAATATGTGTGTGTACACTTTCAGACAGAATACTTGAAACCAAGCCAGTATACAGACTGCATGGACAATCGGGCCATTTTTCTTGCTGCTCTTCTGAGTATTTTATAAACCATACCAGTGTTTGCAGGCACTCTTGCATTTAAACCCAAGTTAGATGCTTTTAAGATACCTTTTAAGGTATCTGTTGAAAAGACAATAAATGCTGTGGGGAATGCGGAGATTGCAAGGCCAAGCACTTGGGTCAGATAAGCCAGTTCTCCAGCCATCTATTTTAATGCTTTAAATGTTAACACATTTTTTAACCCACAAAGAAATTATGGGGTAGCCTAGAAAGAGAAATCATTCGCATCTTAAATGTAGGATACAGAGAGGAGGAAAGACTCTTACCAGTGCAGTATGTTCAGCATCTGTGTTCTTTGAGGTACTTTTAGTGCATAGTAGAATTCACAAGATGAAAGGATGTAACTTACAATAAATGTCTGTTCTCCTATGTATGCAAACTTGTTGTGTACATGATACTGGAATAAGGGTACGTTTGCTCCAATATGTGTCCCTTGGTTTGTGGGTTTGAGCTCCAAGTCGGGGTCTGTGCTGATAGCATGGAGACTGCTTGAGAGTCTCTGTCTCCCTCTCTCTGCTCCTCCCCTGCTCACTCTCTCCCTCTCTCAAAATAAATAAATAAACACTTAAAAAATATATGTGCTGCAGTGCGCCTGGGTGGCTCAGTCATTTAAGCGTCCGACTTTGGCTGAGGTCATGATCTCATGGTTTGTGGATTTGAGGCCCGCATCAGGCTCTTTGCTGACAGCTCAGAGCCTGGAGCCTGCTTCGGATTCTGTGTCTCCCTTTCTCTTCGCCCCTCTCCTGTTTGCTCTCTGTCTCTCTCTCAAAAATAAATAAAAAACATTAAATATGTGTGTGTGTGTGTGTGTGTGTGTGTGTGTGTGTGTGCGTGTGTGTTGGGGCACCTGGGTGGCTCAGTCGGTATCCAATTCTTGATTTCGGCTCAGGTCATGACATTGCAGTTCATGGGTTCAAGCACCATGATGGGCTCCCCATAGCGGGGATCCTGCTTGGGATTCTCTCTCCCTCTCTCTTTGCCTCTCCCCTGCTTGCACACATGCACACATGCTCTCTCTCAAAAATAAATAAACTTAAAAAAATAAATGTGTTCCTTTGTATGAGACTGTTTCTGGTAACATGAACCCTAAAATGCTAATGAACCTCACCACTTCTCTAATTTGCTGGTAAATTATTGGGCTAAACATTTATTTTAAAAAACCCACTTGAGCTAATAACCCACTAATAACCTACTTGAGTAGGTCCAGCAGATCAAATAATTTGCCACATCCCCATTTACTAGGTTCAGAGTAGGATGTCTAGAGACGGGCTTATTGGAGAGGCAGGAATGGAGGACGACAAAACCCTTTATTGAGGATTTTTACCTCCAATAAGAAAAATGCTGGTTACTACAGAAGTGTCTGGATATCTCAATTCTTTTCTGCAAGTTTTATATTACTTATCATTTATGTACCCCCATTTCCTCAAGAGGAAGGAAGGGATAGAACTGAGTGATAAACTAGACAATGGGAGTGGTTAGTGGGCCAAGTGTCTTCCCTTTGTGTTTCTAGCATTTGCCTACTGCTAAGGACATCACAGCAGACGGCATGTAAATAGGGCACAGGATTCATTACTCAGCATCTCCGTGGCAGCTGTTAGGAAACTCCAGAGGATTTCTTTGGAATGTGATGAGCCGGATGCCCTGTCTCCCAGCTGGATTTTACCAGTTTGTCCACATTCTGAAAGCTATCCGAACGATTTTTTAAGATGCTCCCAGACCCTCCCAGTTTTCATAATGACTCTTGTTCTCTACGACAAGCTAAACTTATTTCATTAAGATTTGTCAGCGGTTAACTAAGAGAAGGAGTAGCTGGGAACGAGGAAAATCGGTATAACATGAAAGCGGGGGAAAAACTCATGTATTTTGAATGGATATTATTGGTGGCCTAACTAGGAGGCAAAACGACTCCAGAGTGGAATGAAAAGAATAAAAATAGGAATGCGGTTGGATAGAGCAGAAAAAACATGCACAGTTAACGCAGATCAATGTGAATATGGCTCTCATGCCCACTACGTTTCTAAAATTGAGAACGGTAAACATACTGAATGTCGTTTATTCTAGGAACCTTTTCTCATAAGACAATTCCTATTCTTAAGGAGTAAACTGTCTTTAAAGTCTGTCACAGTCTTTTTCCCATAGTGTCAGAAGAAGGATGCATCAAAAGTTGATAGAGTACCGTATTTCCCTATACGCGGTAGTGAAGTTCGATCCTGCTGACTGTTGCAGTTCCCTTCCAGAGAACTGCGATATTCTCATAAAACAGCTGGCATTGCCTGAAAGGGAGGTATTGTTGGTAGGTAAGCCAACATCCTAGGGGCTGGGACTCTGTCAGCATCTCATATGACAAACATGCTGCTGATCCACTTTTGTTTGTTTTCCCAGACAGAAATGATTGCAACACATTTCAGGGCCAATGCAGAAACTTTGCCTTTGTAACGTATTAACTTGCTTGCAACCTTCAGATGTTTAAAATTACTAAACTGGACAATATCCAACTTAAAAATAAAAAATCAAAAACGCAGCTAAAAACTCTATTGGCCAAGAAGTTATTTGTATATTACTTTTGAAAAGTGATCACCAGTTTTGTTTTTTGGGGGGAGGAGGGTGAGGAGGGAGACCTGGGGTGTTGCTAAAAAAGGAAAAAAAATCCATATTTTTGTGTGTGAATTTTCTTTCCCCAGACAGCTCTGATTTAGTGGGACACATAGATTGAATTTCAAAACACTTGGATACTAACTGTGCTACTTTGAGCAAGTCATTTAATCTCTTTGAACTTCAGTTCATTCATCTGTAAAATGAGGATAGTAATGCTTCCACTGACTACTACACAGTAGTACAATGATTAAAATGATTAAATGAGAGGGGCGCCTGGGTGGCTCAGTTGTTTAAGCATCTGACTTTGGTCCAGGTCATGATCTTGTGGTTTGAGTTTGAGCGCATTTTGGGCTCTGCACTGACAGTGCAGAGCCTGCTTGGGATTCTCTCTCTCTCTCTCTCTCTCTCTCTCTTTCTCCCTCTCTCTGCCCCTCCTCACTGGCTCTCACTATCTCCCAAAATAAATAAATAAATAAACTTTAAAAAAGTGATCAAATGAGATATTGTACATGAAAGCAGTTATCATCTGCAAGGTGCGATACTAATATGGGGACCCTAGGGGCCGTGCTTGTTGTCTTCACAACAGATGCTGGTCCTGAGGCACTGGAGAAGTAGAGGAGACTATCCCAGTTCTATGTCATTTCTCTAGGACTGAGAGGCTAGAAGAAGAGAAAGGAGGGCTCCTGAGTTGGCAACTCCTATTTCTCCAATCACATTTAGAGAAAAATAACTTCCAGTCTTTTCTACCCAAGAAAATGTTGGAAAAACTCATCAAGTATTTAGGCTTCTCCTTTATTCTGCTTCTTTACCTAGACCTGTTGTCCAATATAGCAGCCACCAGTGACTTGTGATTGATGAACTCATGAAATATGGCTGGTCAAAACTGAGATGTGTAAGTGGAAATTACATGCCAAAGTTTGAAGACAATAGTCTAAAAAGAAAGAAAAAAGTAAAATATCTTCTTTATATTTTTACATTGATTATGTTGTAATGATAATATTTTAGATTATTGGGTTAAATAAATATATTGTTAAATGTTATCTCTTTTGATATAGAATGTGACTACTATAGAATTTACCGTTACATATATGGCTCGTTTTTGTATTCCTACTGGATCACATGGCTCTAGACAATCAGAGGGAAGGAAAGACATATCTATCTCCTTTTTTTTTTCTTTTTTTTAACGTTTATTTATTTTTGGGACAGAGAGAGACAGAGCACGAACAGGGGAGGGGCAAAGAGAGAGGGAGACACAGAATCGGAAACAGGCTCCAGGCTCTGAGCCATTAGCCCAGAGCCTGACGCGGGGCTCGAACTCACGGACCGCGAGATCGTGACCTGGCTGAAGTCGGACGCTTAACCGACTGTGCCACCCAGGCGCCCCGACATATCTATCTCCTAATGGCATTATTTACATGCCTCTTGCATTTGTCAGTCTCTACCCACCCTAGCACAGGGCTCATTTTCCTTATCCATCCAGTTCTGGGGCAGCCACTTCATTTGAGAAGTACATGAAGAAACCAAAGAAAGATCAGTAGGAAGGCCCTTCCATCACTCTTACTGCACATGGCACAAAGTAGGCAGTTAGTGTTCATTCATTTCTTCATTCATCCATCCATGCACTCGATGAGTGAGAGAGAAATTTGGCAGTCTCATATCTTGAAAAGACAGAACAGAAAGAAATGATTTCTCTCTTTTTTCACTCTTATGAGTTCTGAAAAGGGAGAAATACTCTGGGCTTTCTACTGTATATTTTCAAGTCACTTATTAAGATATTATTCTAGGGGCGCCTGGGTGGCTCAGTCGGTTGAGCGTCCGACTTCGGCTCAGGTCATGGTCTCGCGGTCCGTGAGTTCGAGCCCCGCGTCGGGCTCTGTGCTGACAGCTCAGAGCCTGGAACCTGTTTCAGATTCTGTGTCTCCCTCTCTCTCTGCCCCTCCCCTGTTCATGCTCTCTCTCTGTCTCAAAAATAAATAAACGTTAAAAAAAAAAAAAGATATTATTCTATAAGATGGTTATTTGTAGCATTTCTTATCTTGTTCTGAAGGTCTAGATACCTTGAAGTCAGGAAATGTATTTTACATACCTTGCTTTGTACCTAACTGGTGCTCAGTAAATGTTGTAGAATGTTATAGGTAAAGTAAATAATATAATCAGTGTATTAATTAATCTTCCTGACCAATATTAAAATTTCAACTTCAAATGCCACATAATTGACATGATGTTGATGATATATACATTTTTAAAAATATGGGTTGTGGTGTAAGATACTTTGTTTCACCTTTTTATTTGTTAAAAAAAAATCTTATTTTTTAAATCACCTGCAGAAGTACTTTATTTGAGAGTGGATAAATTCTTCCCAGATTAAGTCCTAGTTGATTAGGAAACATTTATTCCTAGAATGCAATCCCCACCCATTTTTGTCATCTCAGCAACAAACTAAAAATTGTCCCAGGGGCAAACTGATAAAACCTGTATGAAATAAGAAAAAACAAAACAAAACAGTACGAGAAGAACAATAATCCCATTAACCTGGAAGATCCGGAATGAAAGCTCAGCAGGGGAATGGAGCAGGTTGGAGGTGGGAACAGCCAAAGAGCACAGCGAACACTTCGCAGGCTCCCCACCCAGCAAAGCCCCAGGCTCTGAACAGCCTCCGCCAGTCTAGAAGGGAGGGCTTGGGGGAAGGGCCCAGCTGGGCTGCGGGGATCAAAGAGAAGCAGGGGAAACAGCCAGAGCAGTGTCTGCTCTTTGAGCAAAGATAATGGAATCCTCTCAGGGTGAAGAGAATGAACACACAGAGAGATTTAAAAACACAACAAACCCAGAGCTGATCTGATTCCTTTATTCCATACCTCAAACTCATCAGGCTTGTCCTCAATTCAAAATCACTCTATATTGAATTACAGGGTTAGAAAAAAATAAAAGGGCATCCTGTTGAGTGTTTTTCCAACCGTGGGTTGCAACTCTTTAGTGTGGGAAATCAATTCAGCGGGTAGAAATTTGCATTTTAAAAATGAAATAAAATAGGAAGTAGAGGACTTGCAAATACTAACAATAAATACTGTTTTATGAAAATTTTGGTGTGTTTGTACAGATAAAATGTATTTTTTTTAAAAGTTTATTTATTTTGAGAGAGAGAGAACCTGTGCAGGGGAGAAGCAGAGAGAGAATCCCAAGCAGGTTCCGTGCTTGGGGCTCCAAAGCAGGGCTTGAACTCATGAATCGTGAGATCATGACCTGAGCAGAAACCAATAGTCGAATGCTTAACCGAATGAGCCACCCAGGCACCCCTAAAATGTATTATGGGTCTAAAACAAACTGTGAGACTCAATGAAAACTGATGTAGTCTGTTCCCCTGTCTTATTATTGAGGTGTACTAAAATCAATTCTAGAAAATTAGGTCTTCAGGAATAGGGATTTCATAACTCTAAGATTAATCCTCATTTGAGGTTTTCTTCCTGCATTCTAAAAATGTAGAAAATGTCATAGACTCAGGGCAGCCCTTCAACAAAACAGTCAGTTCTACAGGGAAGAGATTCAGGATCAGGCATTTCATTCTGATGAAGCTAATGATGTTTGTCAGAAACTGTGGGCAACCTTCCTTTAAAGCCCCTAATTAAGGAGAGGGAATGAAAAAAAAAAATGGTAATAGCATGTCTGAAATGTGAAGCTGCCTCTTGGCCCCTATTCATTAGAGAGCCCACAGACTGTGGGCTGTATTTAAAGGAAGGTCTCCGATGGTTTGAGGGAAAAATGAAACAATCCCTCAAATGCTTCTCCTTTACAACTCTTCTCAGCTTACTTATCTCGCCTGGACTTATTTCTCAAAATTTCAGTCAAATATAGTTTACAATTTGCTTTATGATTTAAAAAGCAGACAAGAGTGAATAGATAAAGGACCAGACAGAGAAGAGAGCAGAAACTGTGTAAAAGATTCTGGCAAAATGTGAAGACATTCCCTGATCCATTTGAGATAACCACCAGTGAGTAACCTAGAGAAGTGATCGATTTCCATTTCTAACTCTCCAGGAACTAAGCATCAAATTCAAGGCCGACTAGATGAAGGAAGGACCATTTAACAACAGACTTCAGTATTTTCTGCAAAGCATGAAAGACAAGAAGGGAATTGTGGAGGAAAAAAATCTCTGAGAGAAGTCTGAGTAAAGTTGTGCAACAATAAGAGAAGGCAGATCTCTTCCCACCCACACACAAAGGAAAGGTTTTACAATGGTGTGGCTGCTAAAAAGACCATTTAAAGATGGGCAAACTTCTTTATCTCCCCAAGAAATCAAAGTAAACCATCTGAAACCCAAGCTGTAGGAAATCCCGCTGCTCAGATAAAGGACCCAATGTGACACTGAAAGAGAACTATCACTTTCAAGGAGCAGGAGACTGCCTGGCTTAACCTTGAGCGAAACCTTTCCTTGGCGTCCAGTTCAGGGACACAGACATTCTCTCAGCTGTATCAGAGACATGGATTTTAGCTGTAATTATGGTCTGCTAAACTGGTGTAGCCTTTAGTTAAACAAACAGAATCAGCACATTATCATTAGGGTGGCAACCTAGCTTCTCTCTTGCACAGGGCATTGGTCAGAGAGTGAAGACCATTGTTGCCAGCTTTGATTTTATCTAATCTTTGAGGAGCCCAAAATGAAGTTTCTTTTAGTTTCTCCAAATGAAGAAATATATGCCACTATTCCATCTTACATAGTTTCTGAAAAAACACAAAAAGGCAATATTTACACATGTCATAAGTGGGCACTGAATTGCCATGGGTGAGTTTGTACCAGGCCATCCTCTCTCTCCCACCCGCCCTGAGAAACTGGCACAGAACAGGTCTCATTCTCTACTTTCCTGTCCTTTTTTCCCAGGCCCTTCTCTCCTCTCAGCCTAGTCTGAAGCCTTTGGGACATGCTGTCGTGTCTTAGGTGCAGATGAGTATTTCAGGTTAAATGGTTACTTTCTCTTAATTCTTAACCTGAAAAATGAATCTCTAATGGTGGGAATTTCAAGTTAGCTAAAGACCAATATTAGAGACAATTTTGAGTGGAGAATTAAGCCAATATTTGCTTCACATCATATCATAACAGCAATACTTGCTTCATTTATGAGCCTCTTAATATGAACTTGTCTTCTTCCTTCCTTTAAAAAAAAAAAAAACTGGCTTGGTTGAGTGTCCCACTCTTGATTTCTGCTTGGGTCATGATCCCATGGTCATGGGATTGAGCCTTGCATTGGGCTCTGAGCTAAGCATGGAGATTCTCTCCCTCTCTTTCTTTCTTTCTTTTTTTTTTTTTTTTTTAATGTTTTTACTTTTGAGAGAGAGGGGGCAGGGGAGGGGCATAGAGAGAGAGGGAGAGACAGAATCTGAAGCAGGCTCCAGGCTCCGAGCTGTCAGCACAGAGCTGATGCAGGGGCTCGAACTCACAGAGTGTGAGATCATGACCTGAGCTGAAGTCGGACACTTAACCGACTGAGCCACCCAGGTGCCCCGAATGGAGCTTCTCTTAAGCTTAAGATTCTCTTGGGGCGCCTGGGTGGCGCAGTCGGTTAAGCGTCCGACTTCAGCCAGGTCACGATCTCGCGGTCTGTGAGTTCAAGCCCCGCGTCAGGCTCTGGGCTGATGGCTCAGAGCCTGGAGCCTGTTTCCGATTCTGTGTCTCCCTCTCTCTCTGCCCCTCCCCCATTCATGTTCTGTCTCTCTCTGTCCCAAAAATAAATAAACATTGAAAAAAAAATTTAAAAAAAAAAAAAAAAGATTCTCTCTCTCCTTCCAGCTTGCATGTTCTCTCTCTAAAATAAAACAAACAAACAAAAACAAAACCAAACTTATTTTTTAAAGCAGTTTTGGGTATACCACAAAATCGAGAGGAAGGTTCAGAGATTTACCATATACCCCCTACCCCCATGCATGCCTAGCCTCCCCCATTATCAACATCACTCACTAGAATGGTTTTTTGTGTGTTTGTTTTACCAAGGATAAACATGCGCTGACACATCATAATCACCCAAAACCAAAGTTTACCTTAGGGTTCACTCTTGGTGTTGCATATTTTAGAGGTTTGGACAAATGTATAATGACATACATCCGTCATTATAATTTCACAAACTATCTTCACTGCCCTAAAAATCCTCTGTTCCACCTCTTCTCTCCTTCCCCCACCCCAGGCAACGACTGATCTTTTTGTTGCCTCCATTTCTGCCTTTTCCTGAGTGCCATATAGTTGGAATCATACAGTATGTTGCCTTTTCAGATTGACTTCTTTCACTTAGTAATATATATTAAAGTTTCCTCTATTTCTTTCCATGACTTGATAGCTCATTTCCTTTTCGCTCTGAATAATATGCCATTGTCTGGATGTTTATCCATTCACCTGTGGAGGATATCTTGGTTGATTCTAAGTTTTGGCAGTTATGAATAAAACTGCTGTAAACATTTATGTGTAGATTTTGTGTGGACATAAGTTTTCAAGTCCTTGGAATAAATACCAAAGACTGGATCGTTTGGTAAGAGTATATTTAGTTTTATAAAAAAAACTACCAGTTTTCCAAAGTAGCTGCACCGTTTTGCATTCCCACCAGCAACAAATGAGAGTCCCTGTTCTTGGCAGCATTTGATGCGGTCAGTGTTCTGAGTTTGGGTCCTTCTGATAGGTGCATTTTTTTTTTAATTTTTTTTTTAATATTTATTTATTTTGGGAGACAAAGAGACACAGTGCAAGCAGAGGAGGGGCAGAGAGAGAGACACACACAGAATCTGAAGCAGGCTCCAGGCTCTGAGCTGTCAGCACAGAGCCTGACACGGGGCTCCAACCCACGAAGTGTGGGATCATGACCTGGGCCAAAGTCGGATGCTTAACCAACTGAGCCACCCAGGTGCCCCAAATAGGTCATATTTTAATTTTCAGTTCCCTGATGACATATGATGTAGAGCATCTTTTCCTATGCTTATTTGCCATCTGTACATTTTCTTTGGTGAAGTATTTGTTAAGGTGTTTAGCCGATTTTTAGTCAGATTGTTTGTTTTCTTATTGTTGAGTTTTAAGAGTTTTTTGTTTATTTTGGAGAATGGTCCTTTATCAGATACAGGCATACTTGGAGATATTGTAGATTTTGTTTGAGACCACTGCAATAAAGTAAATACCTCAATAAAGCAAGTTAAATGATTTTTTTGGTTTCCCAGTGCATTAAAATTTATGTTTACACTATATTGTAGTCTACTAAGTGTGCAATAGCATTATGTCTAAAAAATGTGCATACATTAATTAACAAGTACTTTATTGCTAAAAAACACTAATTATCAGCAGAGCTTTCAGTGAGTCGTAATCTTTTTGCTGGTGCAGGGTTTTGCCATGATGTTGATGGCTGATGACCGATCAGGATGGTGGGTGCTGAAGGTTGGGATGACTGTGGAAATTTATTTAAATGAGATAAAAGTGAAGCTTGCTACATCCATTGAGTCCATTTCATAAGTGATTTCTCTGTATAAGTGATGCTGTTTGATAGCATTTTACCCACAGTAGAATTTCTTTTAAAATAATGGAGTCAACTGTCTCAAATCCTGCTGCTGCTTTATCAACTACATTTACGCTAAGTCCATCGTTGTCATTTCAACAATCTTTACAGCATCTTTACCGGGAGTTGATTCTATCTCAAGAAGCCAGTTGCTCATCCATAAGAAGCAACTCTTCATCCATTAAAGTTTTATCATGAGATGGTAGCCATTCAGTCACATTTTCAAGCTCCACTTCTAACCCTAGTTCTCTTGCTATTTTCACCACATCTGTAGTTACTTCCTCCACTAGAGTCATAATCCCCTCAAAGTCATCCATGAGGGTTGGAATCAACCTCTAAATTCCTGTTAATGGTGATTTTTTTATCTCTTCCCATGAAACACGAATGTTCTTTTTTTTAATTTTTAAAAAATGTTTATTTATTTTTGAGAGAGAGAAAGAGAGAGAATGTGAGTGGAGGAGGGGCAGAAAGAGAGAGGGAGACACAGAATCCAAGGCAGGTTCCAGGCTCTGAGCTATCAGCACAGAGCCTGACGTGGGGCTTCAACTCACGGATCATGAGATCATGACTTGAGCAAAAGACAGATGCTTAACCGACTGAGCCACTCAGGCACCCAAAACACTAATGTTCTTTAAAAAAAATTTTTTTTAAATTTTTTTTTAGAGTTTACTTATTTTTGAGAGACAGAGACAGAGTGTGAGCAGGGGAGGGGCAGAGAGGGAGACATAGAATCCAAAACAGGCTTCAGGCTCCAAGTTGTCAGCACGGACCCCAATGTGGGGCCTGAACTCACGTGCCCCGAGATCATGACCTGAGCCCAAGTCTGGTGCCCAACTGAGTGAGCCACCCAGGTGCTCCCAAAACACTAATGTTTTTAATGGCATCTAAGGTGGTGGAGCCTTTCCAGAATGTTTTCAATTTACTTTGCCCAGATCCATCAGAATAAATCACTATGGCGGCTATAAAATTTATTTCTTCAGTTATAAGATTTGAAAGTCAAAATTGCTCCTCAATTTATGGGCTGCAGAATGGATATTGTGATAGCAGGCATAAAACAACATTCATTTCATTGTACATCACTGCGTCAGAGCTTTTCGGTAACCAGATGCATTGTCAATGAGCGGTAATATTTTGGAAGGAATCATTTCTTCTTCTTCTTCTTCTTTTTTTTTTAAAGCTTATTTATTTATTTTGAGAAAGAGAGCAGTAGGGGAGGAGCAGAGGGAGAGGGAGAGAGAGAATCCCAAGCAGGTTCCTGGCTGTCAGCACAGAGCCTGATGCGGAGCTCGAACTCACAAACTGTGAGATCAAGACGTGAGCTGAAACCGAGTCTGACGCTTAACTGACTGAGCCACCCAGGTGCCCCAAGATTCATTTTTTCTGAGTAGCAGTTTTCAACAGGGAGCTTAAAAAATCGACAGATATGCTGTCATTCAGGCTTTATTGTTCCATTCGTAGAGCACAGGCAGAGTAGATTTAGCATAATTCATACGGCACAAGGATTTTGGGAATGGTAAATTATCATTGGCTTCAGCTTGAAGTCACTAGCTGCATTAACCCCTGATAAGAGTCATCCTGTCTTTTGAGGCTTTGAGACCAGGGACTGAATTCTCTCTAGCTATGAAAGTTCTAGATGACATCTTCTTCCAATAGAAGATTGTTTTGTCTACACTGATAATTGTTTAGTGTGGTCATCTTCATTAATTACCTTAGCTAGATCTCCTGGACAACTTTCTGCAGCTTCTACGTCAGCACTTGCTGTTTCCCTTGCACTTTTCTGCTATAAAGATGACTTTTTTCTTTAAACTTCACGAACCAACCTCTGCGAGCTTCCAACTGTTACGCTGCAGCATCCTCACGTCATTCACCCTTCACAGAATTGAAGAGAGGTAGAGCCTTGATCTGGATTCAACTTTGGCTTAAGGAAATGTTGTGGCTGGACCAATCTATGCAGAACACTCAAAATTTCTCCATATCAGCAGTAACTGTTTCGCTTTCTTATCGTTTGTATGTTCCCTGGAGTAGCACTTTTAGCTTCCTTCAAGAACTTTTCTTTGCACTCAACTTGGCTCACTGGCACAAGAGGCCTAGCTTTCAGCTTATCTCAACTTTCGATGTGCCTTCCTCACCAAGCGTAATCACTTCTAGCTTTTGATTTAAAATGAGAAATGTGTGACTCTTGCTTTCATTTGAACTCTTAGAGGCCACTGTAGGTTATTAATTGACCCGATTTTATTATTGTTGTGTCTCAGGGAATAGGGAGGCCTGAGGAGAGGGAGAGAGGTAGGGGAACAGCCAGTGAGGGGAGCACTCAGAACACACACATTAATTAAGTTTACCATCTTATATAGGGGCAGTTTGTCACACCCCAAAACAGTTACAATAGCAACATCAAAGATCACTGATCACAGATCACCATAACAAATATAATAATAATAAATAAGCTTGAAATATTGTGAGAATTACCAAAATGGGCTGCAGAAACATGAAGTGAGCCAATGCTGTTGGAAAAATGGCACCAATAGACTTGCTCAGCGCAAGGTTTATAAAAAATGCATTATTTGTGAAGTACAATAAAGCAAAGCACAGTAAAATGAGATATGCCTATATGTGTTTTGCAAATGTTTTCTCCCAGTCCATGACTTGTCCTTTAATTCCCTTGATATTGGCTTTTGCAGAGCAGCAGAAGTTTTTAATTTTAATGAAGTCCAGCTAATCAGTTACTTCTTTTATGGATTGTGTCTTTGGTGTTATATCTAAAGTCATCACCATACTCCAGGTCACTTAGGTTTCCTCCTATGTTATATTCCAGAAGTTTTATAGTTTTATATTTTACATTTAGGTCTATTATCTATTTTGAGTTAATTTTGTGGAGGGTGTAAGGTCTGCATCCAGATTTATTTATTTTTTGCATGCGGCTGTCTAGTTGTTCCAGCACAATTTGTTGAGAAGACTGTCTTTTTGCTCCATTGTATTTTCCATTGCTCATTTGTTAAGGATCAGTTAACTATATTTATGGGGTTCTACTGCCGGGTTCTGTATTCTGTTTAATTGATCTATTTGTGTATTCTTTTACCAATAACAAACTGTCATGATTCCCATAGCTTTATTATAAATCTTGGAAGTCAGGTAGTGTCAGTCCTCCAACTTTATTCTCCTTAAATATTGTATTGGTTATTCTTGTCTTTTGCCTCTACACATAAACTTTAGCATCAGTTTGTTGATATGTATACAATAACTTGTTGGGATTTTTACTTAGATTGCATTCAATCTACAGATGAAGTTGGGAAGAACAGATAACAATATTGAGTCTTCCTATTCATGAACATGGAATATCTCTCCATTTATTTAGTTCTTTGATTTTGTCCATCTGAGTTTTATAGTTTTCCTCATATAGATCTTATACATATTTTGTTAGATTTATTCTTAAGTGTTTCAATTTTGAGCATGCTAATGTAAATGGTATTATGTTTTTAATTTCAAATTCTATTTGTATATTATTGGGTTTTGTATATTAACCTTGTATACTGCATCTTCCTTTCCTCCTCATCAAATATTTCTTTTTTTATTAAAAAATTATTTTTAATGTTTTATTTATTCTTGAGAGAGAGAGAGAGAGAGAGAGAGAGAGAGAGAGAGACAGAGCATGAGTGGGGGAGGAGCAGAGTGAGAGAGGGACACAGAATCTGAAGCAGGCTCCAGGCTCTGAGCGGTCAGCACAGAGCCCGATGCGGGGCTCGAACTCACAGACCATGAGATCATGACCTGAGCTGAAGTCGGATGCTCAACCGACTGAGCCACCCAGGCACCCCATCTTCTTCATCAAATATTTCTGAATGTCTACCATGTGGTAGGCAGTCTCTAGCAGCACAATCCCTCCTCCAGAAATTCAGAGTTTAGTGAGCAACATAGATAAATATAAAAATTGAAAACATATGTTATTTTAAGGGATGTATGAAAGAGGTCCTTTCAATGGGACCTTGGTTGGCCAGAAAAGACTTTTTAGAGAGGTATGAAGTGAGTCTTAAAGGATGAGCCTTACATCAAGTGAAGGAGCAAGGGCATTGTAGACAGAAGGTGATAGAAAGAGAAATGGATGAGAAACAAGATGTTCTTTTCCAGGATCTATGTGTGACTGAGTAGCAAGAGATAGGGCTGAAGAGAAAAGTGGGGTATACTATTGCATCCCTGTTAGGGACCTTGTTTTTTTATTCTAAAGCTCAGTGATTTAAGTTATTTTAGCAGCAGAACTTGTTTTTAGTTAAATCTTGTGTGGTACACCAATACAAAAATTAGATTAAAGACATTTAACTAGATGCATTTATTTTACAGATTAAAACAATGAAGATACGGACATTTGTTTGAATACAAAATTGATGGAGATTACAGATGATAGTTATGTCTTATATCAGCCTCAGCTTTGCAATTCTTTTATGTGTGAGTTTTGTCTATTGTACAGTGGCAAGATAATTTTGATTCACAGATGTAAATAGTTGCAAATGGTGACAGTTTTAAAATGTTATCTGGAAATCTCAGGATAGTGTTGTATATAAAGAAATGGAAGAGAAGGATTGGTTCTTAGATCTACAAAAAGCTGTAATTCTAGTTTGGGTGAGTCTGAGGATGATGACACCAGAAACTAAAGCTGAATCAACCAGAGGGTAATTTCCAGGAAAAAAAAAAAAATGAGTTTACTTGTTGACATTTTGTGTTTAGGAATTTCACATCAGAATACAGAAAACTTCTTAGAAACATGGAAATAAGTGGTTCATTGAAACTGAACATGAACAATACATTATTTTAGAATTATGTGACCTCATTTTTCTCTGACCTCCTCTGGCCTGCTTTTGACACAGTTTTAATGGTTCATTTAAGAAATTCTTCACTTTTTTTGGAAGAGCACTGGGTGTTGTATGTAAGCTAATTTGACAATAAATTATATTAAAGGAGAAAAAGAAAGAAACTCTTCACTTCTGGAAATTCACGTGGCTGCTCAGCCTGTGGTTCAGAATTCTGCTGCTTCATCATTTTGAAATCTTGACGTGGCTACAGATGCATTCAGACCAATGTCGTTTTATATTTGGCAAAGTTGGAATAGTTCACAGAGATCCTTGTGTCCTTTCTGATTGCAACACACATCTCAGCTAGGTCATGCTGCCATTCTTCTCCCTCTGTCAGGCTGAATTAGAATGTGTGTATTTAGCGAACGGCTTGTAGAGCAAAATGTTCTTAATATTTCTTGGTGCTGTGACACCATCACCATTCATTTTTTCATTTACTTGGCTATTGTTCCCATGGAAATAGATGCTAGGTTCTTCCTCGATTTTAAAGGCAAATTATTGTGTTAATTTACTAGAGCTTCCCTAACAAAGTACCACAAACGGGGTAGCTAAAAAAGCTGGAATTAGGGGCGCCTGGGTGGCTCAGTCGGTTGAGCGTCCGACTTTAGCTCAGGTCACATTGCGGTCCGTGAGTTCGAGCCCCGCATCAGGCTCCGGGCTGATGGCTCAGAGCCTGGAGCCTGCTTCGGATTCTGTGTCTCCCTCTCTTTCTCCCCCTCCCCCGTTCATGCTCTGTGTCTCTCTGTCTCAAAAATAAATAAACATTAAAAAAATTTTTTTAAATAAAAAAAAAGCTGGAATTAAAATTTTTTTAATGTTTATTTATTTTTAAAGGAAGGACAGTGTGAGCAGGGGAGGGACAGAGAGAGAGAGGCAGACACAGAATCCAAAGCAGGCTCTAGGCTCTGAGCTGTCAGCACAGAGCCCAACGTGGGGCTCAAACTCACGAGCTGCGAGATCATGACCTGAGCCCAAGTCAGATGCTCAAGTTGAAGTCAACTGAGCCACCCAGGCACCCCTAAAAAAGTGGAAATTTCTTTCTTTTATTTTTTTCCCTTTTCTTTCTTTCTTTTCTCTTTTTTAGAAAAAGAGAGAGTGTGTGAGATAGGGAGAGGGAGAGAGGTAACTTTTTAAAAATACGTTATTTATTTATTTGAGAGAGAGAGAGAGAGAGAGAGAGAGAGAGAGAGAGAGAGAGAGAGAGAAACCTTAAGCATGATCCACGCATAGCACGAAGCCTGACTTGGGTCTCAATCCCATGACCCTGGGATCATGACCTGAGCTGAAGTCAAGAGTCAGATGTGCAACCAACCAAACCACCCAGGCACCCCTAAAATAGATCTTTAATGTCTTGTTTACTTTATTGAGGGTAGTTGTAATAGCTCTTTAAAATCTTTGATAATTCCCCACATCTGGGTCATTTTAGCATTGAGGCTATTGATTATTTTTCCTTTTAGAATTTCCTTGGTCATATTTTCCTGGTTTTTTATATGCCAAGTAATTTTGAAGTATATGTGGACATTGTGGTGGTTATATTATAAAGACTTTAGGCTCAGTTATATTCATTTAAAGAGTGATGTTTTTGGTTTATAGAAAGTTATTTTGATTAGACTTAAACTGCAAATTCTGACTCACCTGTGGAGATTGGAAGTTAAAATCTTGGCTATATATATATATATATATATATATATATATATATATATTTAGAGAGAGAGAGAGAGAGAGAGTGCAGTGAGGGAGGGGCAGAGAGAGGTAGAGAGAGAGAGAGAATCCCAAGCAGGCTCTGCACTGTCAGGGCAGAGCCAGTCTGGGGGCTCGATCTCAAGAACAGTGAGATCATGACCTGAGCTGAAATCAAGAGTCAGACACTTAACAGACTGAGCCACCCAGGTGCCATAGCAATAAAAAATTTATTATTATTATTATTATTATTATTATTATTATTATTTTATTTTATTTTTAGCTTGAGCTATAAGCTTTCTGGAGTCTGTACCATGTATATGTGGTTTTGAAGACAGTCATGTATTTAAATAAGGATATTAATAGAATCAGGTGGCCACTTCCCTGGCTCTCTCCCTTTTGTGATGTCCCTCTTACTGTCTGTGGGCTCTAGTCACCCTGGGCTTCATGCCAGGATCCTTGGGCCAGAAATACCATCTGTGAGGAGATAATTTGAAATGATGTAAATAATCTCTTTCTCTTCACATTCTAATCAAATTCTTATCCATTGATGACCTCCTAGTCTATGTTGATGATTCTTGAATGAATCAATTATTGTCATGATTGCAAAATAGTGATTTTCTATCATTATTGTTTCTTCTATTTAATAGTTGTCATTCAGGTTAAGGAAGGACTTCCCCTTCAGCCCCATTTATTTATTTGTATGTTTATTATCAAGAAACATTCATGGATTCAACTACATGTTGAATGATTGTTCATTAAACTATCTTGTTCTGTAATTTTGGCATCTTCACTGAATTTATTTAATTTTGTAGTCTCTCTTAAATGATTTTTAAGGGGTACCTGGGTGGCTCAGTCAGTTAAATGTCTGTCTTGATTTCAGCTCAGGTCCTGATCTCATGGTTTATGGGACCGAGTCCTGCATCAGACTCTGCCCTGTAGCTTGGAGTTGGCTTAGGATTTTCTCTCTCTATCCCTCTCTCTCTGCCCCGCCCCTGCTCATGCACTAGTGCTCTCTCTCCTTCTGAAAACAAATAAACATTAAAAAAAATAATTTTTAACAGGTGAAAGAATTAATAATGTA
Organism: Prionailurus viverrinus; assembly: GCF_022837055.1. Lineage (NCBI taxonomy): Eukaryota > Metazoa > Chordata > Mammalia > Carnivora > Felidae > Prionailurus > Prionailurus viverrinus. Next base: position 133,470,364 of record NC_062569.1, on the reverse strand, counting down.
ACCTAAGTTTCCTAAAATTATAAACGAATACAAATCAGTAATGTTTAACTTAAAAACAATTTTCTTAAAAAATTTTTTTCTTAATGTTTTTGAGAGAGAGAGAGAGAGAGAGAGAGAGAGAGAGAGAGTAGGGGAGGGGCAGAGAGAGAGGGAGACACAGAATCTGAAGCAGGCTCCAGGCTCTGAGCTGTCAGCGCAGAGCTGATGCGGGGCAGGAACTCATGAACTGTGAGATCATGATCAGAACTGAAGTCGGATACTTAGCCAACTGAGCCACTAAGGTTCCCCCCAATTTTTTTCCTTAAAATAAATTCTCTGCATTTATTAATTAATGATTGTCCGTCCCCACAAAATAAAAAAAAAAAATTCTCATGACTTTTCCACTGAGTCATGATGTTACTTAGCAAATTTTACCTGTTAACAGCTGTTCTTTTGAATTAAGAATTTTCTGAGAGTTGATAATTTTAATATTGAACAGTAAGGGTGACATATGGGTTGTGTTTTTATTGTAGGGTGTTTTTTTTTTTTTTGGAATTTAAAAACTCACTAAAATGGTCTTTAGCAATTGTAATTATGAACTGCTTTCAAAGTAGCATTTACTAAATATTGATCACATCATAGTTCTATACTTACATGATTTATAAACCACAAACTGTGTAGTATCTAAGATATTCTAAAAGGATCATAATTAATTCTGTAGTTATACACACACATCTTTGGGTGTGATTTATAGAAAGGAGCCATTTCTCTTGCATTGCTAATAAATCATATATAAAAGCAATCCTAGAAAATGTTTTCGGGGTGCCTGGGTGGCTCAGTTAAGCATCCAACTTCGACTCAGGTCATGATCTCACAGCTCATGAGTTCAAGCCCTGCATTGGGCTCTGTGCTGATAGCTCAGAGCCTGGAGCCTGCTCCCTCTCATGCTCTCTCTCTCTCTGTCTCTCAAAAATAAATAAAAAATAATTTTAAAAATTTTAAAAAATGTTTTCAAGAAACTCATTATTAGGACAAATATATAGCTTCCATGGCAAGACAATTTATTTAGATATTAATTTATGGTTTGTCCTCGTTGCTGCAGGCATTTTATCCTGCAACCATCTACGATGATAACCTGATCAGTGTTTCCATTGCTGGGTCAATAGTCAAAGTTTTCTGCTCTCCAGAAGGCAATTCCCTTCAAGATTTGTGTGTTGAAAGTTGAGTTTGGGGCTCGATTGTGCCAGTGGTGGAGTTATTTCCAAGGTCAGGAGAGGTGGAGATAAGCTGGAGCTGATCTAGGGAGGTATTTGGAAATTTGGCTGATTTTGATTTTGTGATTCTGTGAGCTCCCATTTGGTGCTCCTGGGTGGTGGTAAGACTGCTGATGGGAGTGGTGGGCTGGTGCTTCAGGGAGGCTGGACCCAAGGGATTGGGTGGACTTGGACAATAGCCACATCAGCTGTGACTACAGAAATCTAAAGATAAGAAAAATGTTTTCTGAATGTTCTGGACTGTACAAGATGCTTGGGATTTTCACAGAATCTAAAGGATATTGGAGACTTTTTTTTTTAATTACATTCAAATTAGCATATAGTGAAACAATGATTTCAGGAGTAGATTCCTTAAGATATTAAAGACTTCTGCACACAAGATAAGGGATTAGATTTTACTAGATTAGGGAAAAAAATAGTTTTGCTGCAATCTTATACCTGAGGGCTTTGTGGTAAAATTATTAATTGTTATACATTCATAATGACTGTATGGAAGTTATAACAGACATTTATTTGCACCTGTTATCTAAGACCAATCTTTCAAGTTCTGAGGCCCGTGACATGGTGATATAAAAAGGAGCTTGGTATGTCATTGATGTGGTAAGAAGAATTGCTCTGTTTGCTTGCAGCTTCAAGTCTACTGATTAACTGAGATTGCTGTAATCTTGTAATCACAAGTTACCTTGGTTAATTGAGTTAGTAAATTCTTCCCTAGTGGGCAGGAAAGTTCAGTTAACTGGGAAGCTTTAGCCTTGGGAAGCCTTGAAATGAATTATTGAAATAGTTATTGGATTTGAAGCCAAGTATTAATATTTTGTATTAAAAGGGAAACTAACATTTGTTATGTTTTTAATTGTGTATTTGTAACTTTTAAGAGAACTTGGGAATCACACTATTAATAAGCTTATTAGGTGAACAAGAATACCAATTAATAAGAAGGTTTTCTGTATTAGGTCAGACTATTGAAATATTTAAAAAGCATAGAGAATACACACACACACACACACACACATATATAAATTAGAATATACATCTTAAATATTTAAAAAGCATATATAATAAATATATATTAGAATATATCTATATAAATATTATATAGATATATTCTAATATTTTTTTAAGTTTTATCTGTTTAACTAATCTGTATACCCAACATGGGGCTCGAACTCATGACCTGGAGATCAAGAGTCTCATGCTCCTCTGACTGAGCCAGTCAGGTGCCCCCAAAATATATTAATTAATGCAGCTTAACATGTTTGAATCTATTTATTTATTCAAGAGTATATGTGGGATTGAATATAATTCAAAGAACTCTTAAAAGTTTCTGTTAAAACTTACTGCATTTATAAATGAGAAAATAATATTTGCAAGTTGAACTTAAAAGCCCAATAAAGAAATGGGCCTTTTACATTTGTGACTTTAATAGATTTAACTAATTTCAGTAAAAAAACCATTTAGATCATTTTTTTTATGTACAAAAGTCACTCTTGAGGATAACAAAAGCCTGAAATCAACACAGAGGAAGAGTTCTGGAAAGCCAGTTGCTAGGTGAATATATTCATTTTGTGGAAGAGAAAGCTGGGCTTAATGACTGTGTAAAGTTCTTCTGTCATTATCTGTACTCTGCTTTGAATTCATCCATAAACATGACACTATCTTTGGAAATGTCAATAAGCAAGATAATTAAAACAGACTAAGTAATATTCTCTCCAAACTTGGAAGTTTCCTGAATCACAATCATATTTTCTCTGTCAGAATAAATTTTCAATCTCTATCATATATATTATATTATTTTATATTAATATCATATATATTATATAATATATAATGTATTATATATTATATGTTGTGTGTGTGTGTATATATATATATATATATATATATATATATATATGGAGAGAGAGAGAGAGGTATTTTAATGTTCACTAGCAGAATAATGTACAATCATGCAAGGTAACAGGCACATGAGTGTCTTTTCTAGAAGATTGGGAGTCTCCTTAAATCTGTCCTTGCCCCTTGAGGCTTTCAGTGTTTGCTAGTATTTCCTCTGTACCTTTATCTCCTGGTCTCTCCAAGCTGTGTCATTTGCTTATGGAAATTCTAGGCATCCACTTGAGCCCTATCATATGAGTGACAAGCTATGGCCTTTGAGAGAGGACAGTGCTGGCTTCTCACGAACAATGCAGGACTTTGAAGAATAAAGTATTTATTTATTTTTAAAGGTTTATTTATTTATTTTGAGAGAGAGGCAGAGAGAGAGCGAGAGAGAGAGAGGGAGAGAGAGGGAGAGAAAGTGGGGGAGGGGCAGAGATAGGGAGAAAGAGAGAATCCCAGGCAGGCTCAGTACTGTCAGCACAGAGCTCAATGTGGGGCTTGAACTCACAAAGTGTGAGATCATGACCTGAGCCAAAACCAAGAGTCGGTGCTTAACTGACTGAGCCACCCAGGCACACCTAAAGCATTTATTTTTTTAAATCAATAGACATTGTGCTAGTTTAGAGTTTCCTAAACTGTTTTGGTTCCTGATATCACCATTAGTATCCTAATAATTTTTCTACAACAGACCTGGGCTAAAAGAAATACTTAATTGTTGCATTTATTAAGTTATTATATTTGAACACTTTATTAAATATGTAGCTATTGGCAAAGCAAGTACACATCCGTAAAAGGAAAAGTAATACCTAGTTTCAATTTTGAACTAAAACAATTATCAGTGTGTGGGCCTTTTGGGCACTGCTAACCCTCACCAGTCTTGGAATCAGTCTGGACACTGCCATTCTTATTTCCTGCTCCACGTTGATCTTCATGCGGATTTGCTTTTTATTACAGCAACTGCTGAAAGCCCAGCTTTGCCAAAAAAGAAACGTCACTAAAGGGAATGTAGCATGGTCTCATGACACTGTGAATCACCCTGAGATAGTAGTGGTTGCCAACAGGAACTTCTGTGCCATCCTTGAAATTTTTATTTAGAATTCTTTGAGTTCTCTGTGGCACCTGCGGTACCTTAAGGTACTGTTTAGGAACTGCAGTGCTAGGTGAAGGAAAACAAAAGGCTATATTCCATGTTAGGAACCCAACTATAGTAGAGCATATAGATATGTGGTCAATTTATTCCATAAGACAGAGTACTGCAATGAAAATACAGGTTTTTTTTTTTTTTTGTTTGTTTGTTTTGTTCGTTTGTTTTTGGCCTGCTTAGTATCTGAATTCCCTTCCTACATTAAAAAAAAAAAAATCTATACTATCTGGTTCTTAGGTGGGAGAGGTCATCTTCCACTACAGAATCTGAATAGACCTAAAGCCTCATTTTCAACCACCCTGAGTGAGGGCCTTGGTCCTTAGGCTCCACAATCAGACCTGTGTATTTTGGATTTTCAGTCAGAAGTAATTGACACAAACAAAGGGTTGGGGATGTCAGGGAAATCTTTCTTTCTGGCTGTGTTGTTAGTGTGCACACTGGCAACCAAGGCAGTGGTGGGGCCAGTGTTAGTGCTGCAGTGTGGACATCCTTGGCAGTGGCCCTGATAGGTGGCCGTGTCCTCGCTGGACTGGATCTGTGGCATGATTCCAGCTATGGTTTTGGTGGTGTAGGCTCCCTTTTTATTTGCTCATTCTGAACATAGTTCTCTGGTCTTCCTGAGGGTATGGACAACCAAATATCCTTTCAATGAATTTCTTTCTTTGTTTAAATCACCCCAACTGCTGCCAGTAAAAAGACGTGTGACCGAAGATTTCCATTATCAGAGGAGAGGCAAGATCATAGAGAACGTATTACACTGACTTCACCCGATGGAACAAAAATCTGAGAAAGCACTGAGACGTGCCCCTGAAAGCTCTGGGTACTACCTAATAACCATTGGAGAATCAGCCCTCAAAGGCTAAAAAAGCTGTAAACAAGGAGGGACAGATAACTTGGACAGATTTGAGAGAGCAGAAAACGTGGAAACTTAGCACAGAATGCACCAGGTCCTATTAGGTGAATTTTAAAATGACCCCCTTGTGGTAAGTAGGAGAGTTTGTGAAGTACGTGTCATTAGGGATTATGCCCAGAAAAGGGAGGATGACGTACAATACAGGGAGCTAGCCATGACAGCAATAATTAGAAATCAACTCTGACTAATGTGGGTCTGCCTGAAAGAGGAAAAGAATATCAGGAAATAGAATCCTAGAAGCATATCCGTGAATGAAGAAAAAGTTGTAGCAGGAAGAATTGTTCTGCTGTTTTGAAGAAACACAGGTTCCTCAAGATAAAACAAAACCCCCGAAAAACAGAATGAAAGCTGTAGAAGAAGACTTTTCTTGCCTCAGTAGATTAGAATAGGATATGGATTTTTAGCCTATGAACTCTCTGTGAAATAAACTGAATTCTTCTTTTTTTTTCTTCTTCTTCTTTCAATGGACTGGTTGTTTGGCTTTCATGGGATGAAGCAATTTCAAATGTGACTCATTTTATCCCTTGGTAAGTGAAATCATGTACACATGCCAGAGTTAGGTACACACAAGCTTGGGGACTTCCCTGCTCTTAGGAAAGCTATGTGGTGGGAGTATTTGGCACAAGAGCCTCTCAAATATTAGGCAACACTATAGTTTCTGCTACTTATAGCAGAAGAAGATTATAGCAATATTCTTTTTTTTTTTTTTTTCAACGTTCATTTATTTTTGGGACAGAGAGAGACAGAGCATGAACAGGGGAGGGGCAGAGAGAGAGGGAGACACAGAATCGGAAACAGGCTCCAGGCTCTGAGCCATCAGCCCAGAGCCCGACGCGGGGCTCGAACTCACGGACCGCGAGATCGTGACCTGGCTGAAGTCGGACGCTTAACCGACTGCGCCACCCAGGCGCCCCTATAGCAATATTCTTAAAGGCATGTGAATATCCTTAATGTAAAACCTCATATCATTTCTCAAAAGTCAATTTAAAAACAATTGCCTAAGTTGTTTTAATTATGCTTTAGTGTTCTAACCTATCCACCCAACTTGTTGACCTATGTGCTCTAGGTCAGCTGTCCTGGGTGTGTTTTTTAAATCAAATTCTTATACGCTAACTCTTTCTATCATGAAAAGAAGGTTGTTTCATCAACTGGAAGAGGAAAGTCTTACCTTGTTGCAGTACTAAGGAGATATCATATTTTATGCTGTTGAGTTTATTGCTTATGAGTTTAGATCAAGATTCAATTATTGGACTTGTTTGTCCTTCCATAATGGTCAAAGACAGAGAAGGAAGCCAGAAGTTTGGGGAAAAAAGTCCCTGGAATTTAAAGGAAGTTACCCGATAGGAGATATATACTGATGCCAGGGGTCAACCAACACAAATCTTCCTCTGGGTACTTGGCATAAAATATTGAAGAGAATCATCCTTATCACTTTTGCAAATGGATGTGAGCAGAACCCTTCACATCTGATAACAACCTGCATTTCCAATATTCTATCTACTCTTTTCTCCCACATACCCTAAGCACCCCCTGGCCCCTTCATGGTTTCCTTTCCACAGTGGGACCTTTGTGACTTTGCTCTTTCCTCTTCCTCCTTAGTGCCGAGTTATTTATTCTGTCATTTGCACCCCTACAGGACTTGGTTCATAGCTCTGTAAGCATAGGGTCTGCTTCATTATACTACTTCTGTTTCTCTCTTTACCTTCTTTATTTGCTGAGATTCTTTTTTTTTTTTAATGTTTATTTGTTTTGAGAGAGAGAGAGAGAGAGAGAGAGAGAGAGAGGGAGGAGGGGGCAGAGAGAGAGAGAGAGAGAGAGAGAGAGAGAGAGAGAATGAATCCCAAGCAGGATCTGTGCCATCAGTGTGGAGTCGGATGCAGGTCTTGATCTCACAAACCACAAGATAATGACCTGAACCAAAATCAAGAGTCTGGAGCCACCCAGGCGCCCCTGCTGAGATTCTTAAGGGCAGGGTCTATTACTTAGTCATCTTTGCTCCTGCCACATTGCAGGGATACTCAAAATACTCTTAAAATGTCCAACTGCATTCCATACATTAGTGTGCATCTGGTCAAACTCATTATCTCAAATGTTTTAGGCTTGGATGTATATGTTTGTCTTGATTTTCACTTCTATGGCGATGTGTTGTATAAGATAGTCACTTAAAATTCACTGGATGTTTCGTGTCATTTATTAAAATTTGCATTTTTCTAGGTGACTCCTAAGATGCCTTACATCCTTACATCCTAAGGGTGTCTTACATCCTTAGTTTGTAATTCAGGCCTTTTTGGTGTGACCTTGGGTTACTTAATCTCTTAGTTAAATGAAAAAATACTTCCATATTCAGATGGTGGTAATGAGGGTTAAATGAGACAACTCTGGAATGCATTTACATTGGTTCAGTAAATACATGTTCAGAGAGCATCTGCCTAGGTGCCAGGAACTGTACAGGAATGGTATTGGAGTGACTCAGACACTGTCTACTCAGGGGGCAGTTACAATCTCAAAGCTTTGCCTGGTACTTTTTTTTTAATTAATTTATTTTTGACAGAGACAGAGAGAGAGAGCACAAGTGGGGGAGATGCAGAGAAAGAAAGAGTGAGACACAGAATCTGAAGTAGGCTCCAGGCTCTGAGCTTTCAGTGGAGAGCCCAACATGGGGCTCGAACCCACAAACCATGAGATCATGACATGAGCTGAAGTTGGATGCTCAACCAACTGAGCCATCGAGGTGCCCCCTTGCCTGGTACTTAATATGAACTCAATAACTGTTCATTTTCCTTCTTCCTTTCTCTCCCTGGCCTTGCAGTTATTCAATGCTGGGATTTGGAATGGAATAGGAGAGAGAGCTTTAAATTTTGTGTTTATTTCTCCAATGATATTTACATACAGAGATGAGCCTTACTTTGAGAGCTGAAGTTAAAGCTCGTGTCATTCCTCGGTAGTAAAAGGAATGACATAATTTGGAAATAACAAGGCCAGACAAGAACAGCCTGGGAGCTGTGTGCTCTCAGAAGTATGTTGTGGGAGTAACTAGCCCAATGTTCTCTCAGCCTGGGAGCAGCATTTAAGATTTTCTTATCTTACAAAGGAAAAAAAAATCATTCTGTTTAATTAGCAGAAGAACAGAGTAAACGCAGTGACTACTTTTCCTAACACGGTGGTTTTATATATGTGTTACATACAACAAAACAATTGCTTAAGAAGGTTATGCTCTTATTTTAAAAACAAGCCACCCAGTGGGTTTGGCCTCCAGGAAAACTGCCTACACATTTTTAAAATGTACACTGGCCATCAGTTTTGACACTTCCATCCTGCCCTACTGGTTTGCTTCACTTCACCTCATTTAGCACCACATCTCTATGTCAATCATTCACACAGATCTAAAGCTGTGGTTGCATGATATGACTGCTGAAAATGAACAATCTGACAATTTTTTCCACAAAGATGTGCTTAACAACTTACAGTTTTTAATTGTTTTTTAAAAAGTTTATTTATTTATTTTGAGAGAGAAAGAGCGCACATGGGGGAGGGTCAGAGAGAGGGAGAGAGAGAGAGAGAGAGAGAGAGAGAGAGAGAGAATCTCAAGCAGTCTCTGTACTGCCAGCGCACAGTCCGACATATGGCTTGAACTCACAAACCATGAGATCAGGACCTGAGTGGAGATCAAGAGCCAGATACTTAACTGACTGAGCCACCCAGGCGCCCCAACAACTTACGGTTTTTAAAATACCAAGATAAGAAAGTCGGAGAATACTGGCTGGATTTTTCTTTTGAAGCATTAGCTATTTGGCTGTTGTGGAGTTTAGCTAAGTATGTTAATATAGTGAGCGCTATCAATAATAAATGATGGGCAATTAACTATCAAAGTGGAGGGAGGAATTCCTGGTAGAGGACAAAGAATCTTCAAAAGCATAGAGATAAAAAGGAGTGTTCAGGGATGTCAAGAATGTATTCGGAGCACAAGGAGGCAGTGAAACTGGTACAATTGCCCTGCCTGCAGGCAAATAGTCTTTATGTAGTTGCAAAAACATGGGACATTGTTCTGTGTGTGTGGGAGCCACTAAATGGTTTTATTTATTTATCTCTAAATGTTTATTTATTTTATTTAGAGAGACAGAGAAAGCATGCACGTGTGCACAAGTAGGGGAGGGACAGAGAGATAGAGAAGGAGAGAGAGAATCCCAAGCAGGCTCCACACTGTCAGCATAGAGCCTGATGTGGGGCTTGATCTCACGAATTGTGAGATCATGACCTGAGCCGAAATCAAGAGTCGGACCATTTAACCAACTGAACCACCCAGGCACCCCATCCACCGAATGCTTTTAAACAGGATGGTAAAAATCTCTTATTTGTATTGGCGTTGCACAGTCTGCCCACCTATCTCTCCACCCACATCACCTCTGTGCCTGCTGCAGGTGTCTGTAAGGACTTCTGGACATTCAGGCCCAACTACCATTCATGGTTTCCAGGTTCAGCATGTGGGACATAGGGCCCTAAGTCTGGAGCAACATGACATTTAGGATACAGAGTTGGAGGAGAATCTCTGTAGTCTTAGTGGAAAGAATGTAAGAACTGTCCTGGAGCCCTAGCCAGAGACCACAAGGTTGCTGCAGTGCAAAGTAACTTGTTGCTGTACTGCTTGTGGGGCTCACCTTCATCTGCAATTGTGGGGATTCTGTTCCCATGCAAATGAATTGAATAGTGTGTCAACTGATACCAATGTAAACTTGATTCTTTAGTAGAAAGTCAGAGTTTTATTTATTCAGAGATTTGAAGTTATTTGTTACCCATTCTAGACCTACCACATGAAGGGAAAAAGCTGAGGAAACTTCATATCACAGATGTATGTGAGTAATGGAGATTATGGTAGACTCCTCAATAACTACTCTTACTCTATTGAGAAGTAACAATGTAATATGGGGAGTTGGGCATGTCTTGTCTAATGGAAGTTCTTTCTTCTCTTGCTGGTGATTGGTTTAAAAATTGGCATGTGACCCAATTCTAGTCAATGAGGTACAAAAAGAGGTTTCCTAGAGGCATTTTGGAAAGTTCTGTCCTCTTTTCGAAAGTGCTGGATGAGATTCCAGTCTCTCTATCTCCTGAATGTGAGCAGAAAGCATTTAGCTCTGACTGATACTGGAAGCCATCTTCAGACTTCAAAGTTAAGTTAGGTTCAGGCTCTGGGCTAAGAATAAAAACAGAAAGAACCAGGTGCCTAGGTGGCTCAGTTAGTCAATTGTCTGATTCTTGGTTTCAGCTCAGGTCATGATCTCATGGTTCATTAAATTAAGCCCTCCATTGGGCTCAGCACTAACAGCACAGAGCCTCCTTGGGATTCGCTCTCTCCTCTCTCCCTGACCCTCCTCCCACTTATGCCCTCTCTCTTTCTCAAAATAAGTAAATAGAAACATTTAAAAACAAAACAGAAAGAACCAAGGTCTTGGTGTCATGGGTGAACCTTTGATTCAACCACCCTACCTCTGGCTTTCCAGTTAAGTAATTAAAACATTTCTTTAAACTAATTTTTATTTCTTTAAATTTTTTTTGTATTTCTTTTCCAGTTCACTGCATTAGGTCACCCTTCTTTTTAGAATCATGCATCTCAGCTCTGCTGCTTTCCTCACAGTGATCCCCTTGAATCTCCAGTCCTTGTCTATACCCATTTAGGAAATTGACACCTGATTGATATATGTCTTCTCTACTCAAATCCCGCCATGGTCCTTGGGAACTTCAATATCCTTGGAATGCTGTGTCTGGCATCCTTATGTCAGGGACAGTGACCTCCTACCCTAATGACCTTTACCTCCATTTCTCCACATTATCTTCTCCACATTATCTGCTATTCCATTTTATGACACAAAGCCCTATCCCTGTCACTTTTTTCCACCTGTCCGACCCCCTTCCTCCCAACTAAACCTGTTTTTGTTTGTTTGTTTGTTTGTTTGTTTGTTTGTTTAACCTCAGCACATGCTTCCTGTTTCACACCTTTCCAGCTTTGGCTTTCTACCCTGTCTCTCATTTGCTCAGTTCCTTCCCAGTTTCACTTCCCTCCTTGTACTCACCTAGGACCTCTATTACCACATCCCTAATCAAATTCCCAATCCCTCTAATCAATGCCCCCATTCCCCTTTGGCCTTCTACTAATGTTCAATAGTCCTTAGCTTTTGAATAATCTGACCTTTATTTTTACAGGTAGTACTTCGGGGTGAGGTGTTACTTGGAAAAAAAAGCACATAATTAGACAATCCATTTAAGTGTGTTACTTTCAATTCATCTGGACCTAAGTACCATTTGATGTTCTTTCTTTTTTTTTTTTTTAAGTCTGTTTGTTTGTTTGTTTGTTTGTTTGTTTGGAGAGAGAGAAAGAGAGAGAGAACATGCACAAGCAGGGAAGGGACAGAGAAGGAGAGAGAGAGAATCCCAAGCAGACTCCATGGAGTCTGCCAGTGCATGGAGCCTGATGTGGGGCACAAACCCACAAACTGTGAGATCATAACCTGAGCCGAGATCAAGAGTCAGCCGCCTAACTGACTAAGCCACCCAGGAGCCCCTCAATGTTCTTTTTATTCATACTTTTCCCTGATATTGACCATTCTAAACTTTTACCTACTCTTCAAACCTCTGTCCATTCATTCCCTCATTCTTGGCAGATATTCTAGCTTCCTGTGTCATATAGAAAGTAGAAAACAGAAGCCACCAGTATAACTTACCTCATCTTCTTCCCTCCGTCTTTGCTTCCCTTTCTCCTTATCTTTCCAAGATCTGCTTCTGTCTCAGAGGAAGAGGCACTGCCCCATTTAGTGGAGAAAGACCCCTCCGCAGATATTTTTGACCTTACTAAGTTTTGCCTGCTCTAAAGTTTTAACTAATAAGTAGTCAGACCCATATGTGTTCCTGATGTTTACAGCCTCTTAGTCTCTGCTTTCTCTGGCCCTGTTCTCGTGCCAGAGACTAGCACATGCCAGTATAGTTCTGGCAGATTCAGTAGCAACCATTTTCTGAGATGCACTTTACCAGAGTAGGGGCTACACAAGAGTCCCCATTCTCACCAGCTGATGGCAAGGGAGTGCACTGAACTGCTGAGGGGTTAGTATTTAGCTGCCTGAGGAGAGCTCCAAGCAATTTGCCCACTGACATTTATTTTCCCTTAACTCTCTGTGACTGAACTTTCACCTCACATTCCTTAGCTCCCTGATCCTTGCTAGGATTAGAATTTTTGCAGAATTTTGCCTGCCTGGCTGGTGTTATCAGTTAGGTTGCTTTTTATTGCCAAACTCCTTTTGTAGTAATCTTAAGCAAAAAGGAATCTTGTTAGAAGGATGTTGAACACTCCAACAATTAGTGAGAAACTGTAGAAAAAGCTTGGCAAAAAGACAAAAAGCAGTGCCGCTTTATAAGGTCAGGAGGAAGACAGCACAGCAGACATTAGGTTAGGAAGCTGGGGGCCGGGGTGCCTGGGTAGTTCAGTCAGTTAAGCGCCCAACTCTTGCTTTCGGCTCAAGTCGTAATCTCACAGTTCATGAGTTAGAGCTCCTCATCGGGCTCAGTGCTGCTTGGGTGCAGACTGCTTGGAATACTCTCTCCCTCTCTCTCTCTCTGCCCCTCCTGCTCATTCTCTCCCTCTCTCTCTCAAAAACAAAACAAAACAAAACAAAACAAAACATAAAAACAGGAAGCTGTGGCTTTGCTACAGACACTGGCACTATTACTGTAACTGTGAACAGATTTGGACTGTCCTGTCTTCTTGGTGTTGTTCAAAATTCAAAGTCTTGAGCAAGAGTACCAGGCTGCCTGAACCTGACTGAATCACTTGCATGAGTCATGACTGCCCGGGTGGGAGTGAAGATGAAAGCAGGGAGAGATAGATGAATTTCCTTCATGTTTCACAGAGGGAGGCGGGATGCTTCAGCCAATCAGTAGCCGCCCTTTCAGATTTCTAACATCTATGCGCATCCTTCTTCCCATACCTAGAGGTATGAGAAAGATGTTCCTGCTAATAAAATACCTGAAATTGAACTCATCCTCTCCCTGATGGGACAGGAATCCTGACTTGCTTCATTTGGTTGCAACTTCAGTGGTTCAACTTTTCACTTTATTTACTTGAAAAGAGAAGTGCTACCATGTTGTTTATTACACGGGTAACATTTTACATCTTAAAATGGAAATACCTCCATTGCCTCAGAAAATGGCCTTAAGAAATTTAGAACCATTACAGTAAATAAACAGCAGCATATTTACTTAAAAATATGATAAAGCACCCCTGGCTTCAACTCTGACTAATTTTCCTCTTTTAAGTTCACCAGGCTTTTGGGGAGTTCAGTGTCAAGGTAAGAACATTTCCTCTATGAAACCATGGGATAACCCAAGGATTAGTAAACTTCTGTGAATGTAAATAGTAAAACACCAGGCCACGAACAAACATGGGACAGTTCCTCAATTTCCTCCACTACAGACTTCCTCTAAGTGTTGACAGTTCTTGATCTACTCTTAAATGTGAATCCTAAATAGCACAATTATGGTATTAAAAATACCATAAGAGGATGAAATATTTCAGAGAAACCTTCTAAATGCTAGACATGGATGCCTGTTTTTTCCTCCTTTCTTCCAGTAAAGGGGCTGGGAACCCCTGGGAACATTATTAGAACTAGTTATTTTCTTTGCACTCTATATTATCACCATTAAATCACATGGGATTGAGTTAGTAGCTTGTTTACTTTCTCTTACATTCTGGTAAACTTAAATTAAATGCCCTTAATTAATACTCACATTTCTGCAGAGTGGTCGGACTCCAGGCCAGGACACCCACCAGTAAAGACTAGCACATCCCCACTTGCTGGAACTTTTTCTATCATCTTGGTTATCAGTGTTAAAAGATAAAGCCAAATGCTTTTTTTTGTTAAGTTTATTTGTTTATTTTGGGGGAGACAGAGACAGTGCAAGTGGGGGAGGGGCAGAGAGAGAGGGAGACACAGAATCTGAGGCAGGCTCCAGGCTCTGAGCCGGCAACACAGAGCCCCACATGGGGCTTGAACTCATAGACTTCAAGATCATGACCTGAGCTGAAGTCGGATGCTTAACCAACTGAGCCACCCAGGAGCCCCTTTAAAGTTTTTATTTTTTTTATTTTTATTTTTTTTATAAGAATTGCTATGGTCATTTTTTTTTTAATGTTTGTTTATTTTTGAGACAGAGAGAGACAGAGCATGAACGGGGGAGGGTCAGAGAGAGAGGGAGACACAGAATCTGAAACAGGATCCAGGCTCTGAGCTGTCAGCACAGAGCCCGACGTGGGGCTCGAACTCACAGACCGCGAGATCATGACCTGAGCCGAAGTCGGACGCTTAACCGACTGAGCCACCCAGGCGCCCCAAAGTTTTTATTTTTAAGTTGTCATTTAAATTCCACTTAGTTAACCTACAATGTAATATTAGTTTCATAAAGTCAAACACTGAACAGAAGTGCTCAACAGGCTTCTTAGAGCTTTAGGAATTGAATTGCCTAGTTTATTAGCTGCTACTCTCAGGTAGACCTCAGTGGATAGGACATGTTTTTCCCCTAGTCTTTAATGTAGAATAACAGCATTCTATACCATTTCATAAATACTCAAGGATTTACTGATTAGAATGATCATAAAACTTTATTAGTGTATCAGTTATTTATAATGAACATCAGAAGTTAGTGATTTTGCAATTCACATTGTGTTACGTCTTATTTAGTTGCATTGCTATGTTGCAGTTTCCCCAGTTTACACTCTTCTTCAGTAGATGCAGCAGCCATAGAAACGTGCTGCTCATAGAAACGTGTGGGATGTGTCATTGGTGGATGGCCCCAGATATGGGCCCCTCAGTCCATCATTGCATTTCCCCAAAGTCCACATTTCTCACTGGCTGCTCTCAGCCCAGGACTGAGCCTGGCAAGGACACAAAGACAGGTCAATTCCTGCAAGGTGCAGTTTTCCTCTGCAGGGAAACTGTGGCTTGAGGAGTCCTCATTGGCTTAGCCAAAGCTTCTTAGAAGGATCCTGAAGTCTGAGAATCTAGTTATCCAATTCTTCATTTCCTCTCTCTTTCCCACAGACTTGCACCATGGGCTGAGAGCTTGCCCCAACTCCTTTATCTTCCCACAATTTCCTATCTGACAGATGTCTCAAATGCATCTCTTGCATGTTCAGTCCTGTCTTGGTGTCTACTTTTGGAGGGCCTGAACTAATGCATGTGACACTGATAGTGATCCAAGAAAGCAGTGGTATTGTAATGTTGAATGGAACACTGCTACCTACAGCCTTCTCATCATATGAGATAATGAAATCCCTTTGTTATTTTTTTAAAGCATTTTTATTGTGAACTATAACATGCATGTAGGGATTTGCAGAAAATAAAATTGTACAGTGTAATGAATTATCATTAACTAAATGCTCATGAAAACACCAGCAAGGTCATGAAATATGACATTTCTAGAACCTAGAAGGGCCCCAAATGCTTCCTCCTACATTACTTTCCTCTCAATGAAAGAAATTACTAACTTGTGATGAACTCTTCCTTATGTTTGTTTATAATTTTCCCACCAAAGCATGCATGCATTCACGCATCTCCAAGCAATGTACTTCCATTTGACTTTTTAACTAGGTATAAACAGAGTTGTTCCTATATATTTCATGTCTGTTATCTTCTACTCATTATGTTCTTGATATTCATCCATGCTCTATTCTTGTATTTGTAATTTAAAAATTTTTATTGCTAATGGTGCTCCATCTTATGATATATACATTTATTTATTCTTTATGGATTGAAATATGAATAATTTCAAGATTGGGGTTATTAAAAATAATGCTGTAGACATTCTTGGACCTGTTTCTTGGTGCATACAGCATACATTTGTTTGGTATAATCTAGTATTTGACTTTGTAGTCATAGGGTATATATACTTTTACTTTAAGGAGAATAATAAACTAGTTTCCAAAGTGGTTGTACCAATTTGCACCCCCACCATCACTGCATGGGTATTGTTCTACATTGCTCTATAACTTCACCAAGAAAAAAAAAGAGAGAGGACTCAAATAAATAAAGTCAGAAATGAAAACGGAGATGTTATAACCGATACCAACAGAAATACAAAAAAATCCTAAGAGACTACTATAAACAATTATACACCTATAAATTGGACAATCTGGAAGAGATAAATAAATTCCTAGAAACATATAATATTCAAAAAAAGAAGCATGACAAAATAGAAAATCTGAAGGGTGGCTGGGTGGCTCATTTGGTTAAGTGTCAGATTCTTGATTTTGGCTCAGGTCACAATCTCACGGTTTGTAAGACGGAGCCCCGTGTCAGGCTCTGTGCTGACAGCATGGAGTCTGCTTGGGATTCGCTCTCTCCTTCCCTCTCTCTGCCCCTTCCCCCTCAAAATAAATAAACAAACATAGAAAGAAGGAAGGAAGGAAAGAAAGAAAGAAAGAAAGAAAGAAAGAAAGAAAATCTGACCAGACCAATTACTAATAAGGAGATTGAATCCATCATCCAAAACCACTGAACAAACAAAAGTTCAGGACTAGACAGCTTTACTGGTGGATTCTACCTAATATTTAAAGAAAAATTAATGTCAATTTTTAATTGAACTCTTTCAAAACATAGAAGAGGAGAAAACTCTTCCAAACTCAGTTTATGTGACCAGCATTATCCTGATACCAAAACCAGACAAGGATGCGATAAGAAAAGATAATTACAGGCCAATATCTCTAATGAACACAGATGCAAATATCCTCAACACAATATTACCAAACCAAATGGAACAGTACATTAAAAAGATCATATGCCATGATCAGTGGAATTTATTCCAGGAATGAAAGGATGGTTTCATCTCTACAAATCATCACTGTGATAAACCACATTAACAAAAAGAAGGATAAAAATCATAT
The DNA here is from genome assembly GCF_022837055.1 of Prionailurus viverrinus. Classification (NCBI taxonomy): domain Eukaryota; kingdom Metazoa; phylum Chordata; class Mammalia; order Carnivora; family Felidae; genus Prionailurus; species Prionailurus viverrinus. The sequence continues at coordinate 133,453,259 of NC_062569.1, read as the reverse complement.
GATCATCTCAATAGATGCAGAAAAAGCATGTGACAACATTCAACATCCATTTATTATAAAAACTCTCAACGAAGTGGGTATGGAGGGAACATAACTCAACATAATAAAAGCCATTCATGACAAGTCCACAGCTAACATACTCAATGGTGAAAAGCTGAAAGCTTTTGCTTTAAGATCAGGGATAAGACAAGGATATGAAATCTTGCCACTTTTATTTAATGTAGTATTGTAGTTCCTAGCCAGAGAAATTAAGTACAAAAAGGAAAAAAAGTCATACAAATTGGAAAAGAAGAAGTAAAACTCACTATTTGCAGATGACATGATATTATATATAGAGAAAACCTTAAAGACTCCATTAAAAAACTGTTAGAACCTATAAATGATTTCACTAAAGTTGCAGAATACAAAGTCAATACACAAAAATTTGTTGTGTTTTTAGATATTAATAACAAACTATTAGTAAGTTAAATAAAAGAAACAATCCAATTTACAGTTGCATCAAAAGGAATAAAATAGGAATAAATTGAATCTAGTTAAGGAGGTGAAAGACCTATATATTGAAAACCATAAGACATTAATGAAAGAAATTGAAGAAGACACAAATAAATGGAAAGATATTTCCTGCTCATGGATTGTAAGAATTAATATTGTTAAAAATATCCATACTAGGGGTGTCTGGGTGGCTCAGTTGGTTAAGTGTAGGACTCTTGATTTCATGTCAGGTCATGATTTCATGGTTCAGGGGATCGAGCCCCATGTCTATCTCTGTGCTGCATGAGATTCTGCATGAGATTCTCTCTCTCTCCCTCTCTCTCTCTACCCCTCCCAGTTCTCTCTCTCTCTCTCAAATAAATAAATAAATAAATAAACTTTTAAAATTAAAAAAAAAATGTCCATACTACCCAAAGCAGTCTACAGATTTAATGCAATATCCATCAAAATTCCAATGGCATTTTTTACAAAAATAGACCAAACAATTCTAAAATTTGTATGGAATCATAAACACCTGAATAATCAAAGCAATCTTAAGAAAGAATAACAAAGCTGGAGGGATCATGCTCCCTGATTTCAAACTATATTACAAAGCTATAGTAATTAAAATAGTATGGTATTGACATAAAAACAGACACATAGATCAATGGAACAGAATAGAGAGCCCAGAAATAAACCCAGAAGAGGCAAGAATATGCAATGGAAAACATACAGTATTTTCAATTAATAATATTGGGAACATTGGACAACCACATGCAAAAGACTGAAACTGGACCACTATTTTACAACATATACAAAAATTAACTCAAAATGGATTAAAGGACTGAATGTGAAACCTGGTATCATAAAATCCCTAGAAGAAAGCCTAGGTGGTAAGCTCCTTGGCATAGGTGTTATTTGAATCTGATACCAAAAACAATAACAATAAAAGGAAAAATAAACAAGTGGGAATACATCAAACTAAAAAGCTTCTGCCCAGCAAAGAATTGATCAACAAAGTGAAAATGTAACCTACTGAATGAAAGTGAATATTTGCAAATGATATATCCAATAAGGGGTTAATATCTAAAATACATAAGGAACTCATACAACTCAATAGCAAAAGAAACAAAAAAATAATTCAAATAAAAAATCAGCAGAAAATCTGAGTAGGCTTTTTTTTTTTTCCTAAAAAAGACATACAGGTGGCCAAACAGCACATGAAAAATACTGTGTATCATTAATCATCTGAGAAATACAAATCAAAACCCCTCACCCCTGTTAGAATGGCTGTTTTCAAAAAGGTTAGAAATAGCAAGTGTTGGCAAGGATGTGGAGAAAAAGAAACTCATGTGAACTACTGGCAGTAATGTAAAGTGGTACAGCCATGATGGAAAACAGTATGGAGATTCCTCAAAATACGAAAAGTAGAACTACCGTATGATCAAGCAATTCCTCTTCTGTGTATTCATCCAAGGAAAATGGAAACACTAACCTGAAAAGATATATGTATCCCTATGTTTATTGCAGCATTATTTATAATAGCCAAGATATGGAAACAACCTAGGTGTCTATCACTGGATGAATGGATAAAGAAACTGGTAAATCTATACAGTAGAACATTATTCAGTCATAAAAAGAAATGAAATCTTGCCATTTGTGTGAATATGGATGGACCTTGAGGGTATTACGCTTAGTGAAATAAGTCAGACAGAGAAAGACATATACTGTATGAGCTCTTTTATATGTGGAATCTAGAAATAAAGAAATCAATCACTCAATCAATCAAGCTCATAGATATAGAGAACAGATTAGTGGTTGCCAAAGGTATGGGGAATGGTGGGAGAAATGTTTGAACTGTTTCTCAGTTTTTTTTAATAGTTTAAGTAAATTGAATAAAAAATATTATCTCTCAAAAAATTGAGATGATGTTGTTTTAAGTTGTTTAAGTTGGGAGTTTTGTTATGCAGCAAAAGCTCACTGACACAAACTTATTTTAGAGTTGTTTTTTACATTTGTCACAGTGACAAGTTTTTCTGTTTATTGCATCTGCTGTTTCTCATCATGGTAGTTCATTTATTCATGCATACTGTAATTTTTTATGGAGACCTATTTGCAATGAAGAATTTTGTTGAGGGCCTCTGTGATTCCTAGGTTGTAAATGTAAAAGAATCAGTTTTGAGTTTTGCACTGAATGAGCCCTAGCTATTACAATGGTCTGTATGAATTATATTACTAATTTTTTGGCTGTAAATTTTGTACTACACACTAGTTTAAATTTGTATCTATATGGCAGGATTTTCCTGTTACTTTGGTTAGTTGGATAATTTTTCTAGATTCATTTTTTTCATAAACCAGGAAGCTCCTTGTGGGTCTATTATTTTGAGACTCAATTCCAGCTCCTCCACTTCTAACCCCCATGAAGCCACAGCCTCTATTATCTCATGGGCATTAAAACCTCAGCTCTAGATTCCCAGGGAAGTTTTTAATTTTTTATTAATATAAAAACATTTTTCAAATGTTTATTAATTTTTGAGAGACAGAGACACTGAGCTTGAGTGGGGGAGGGGCAGAGAGAAAGGGAGACACAGAATCTGAAGCAGGCTCCAGGCTCTGAGCTATTAGCACAGGGCCTGACGCAGGGCTTGAACTCACAGACCGCGAGATCATGACCTGAGCCAAAGTCAGACACTTAACCAAATGAGCCACCCAGGTGCCCATTTTTTAAATTATTTTTTAAAGTTTTTATTTATTTATTTTGAGAAGGGGAAAGCATGAGTGGGGGAGGGGCAGAGAGAGAGAGGGAGAGAGAGAGAATCCCAAGCAGGCTCTGCACTGATAGTGCAGAGCCTGATGCAGGGCTTCAACTCATGAACCGTGAGATCATGACCTGAGCCAAAGTCTGACGCTTAACCAACTGAGCCACCCAGGCACTCCTCCAAAGGCATTAATTTTGACTTCTGGAAATAGCTCTTTTCTTCTTTGGAGCAGAGGTATTTAAAACAGATTAACTTTATTTTGTCCAACATTTCTGTGTGTTTGTATCCATGTTTGTTTCCTTCCATGTCAGATCAGGCTATCATGTTTCTAAATGTCTGTGTAGGATTCTATAGCATTAATTAGTATCTGCTGAGTAACTGCTACAAATTTAGCATATATTCAGTATTGCTCCTACTCCCTTTATTAGCTTCACTCAACCTTTAAAATTATCTGTCTTATCCTTTCTCCCTGAGTGGTTGGTAAACTCCTTGTGGGGAAGATATGTTTTATTCTTTTTGTTTCCTGCCTTGTCCTCAAAAAGATCTTGCATGATAACTGCTCAATGAATATTTTAAAATATTTACTTTTAAAATGTATAATTTGAAAATAAGGTGGACCCATGGGAAGTTTTAAAAATATACATTAACTATTGGGGCACCTGGGTGGCTCAGTCAGCTAAGCATCCAACTTCAGGTTATGATTTCGCAGTTTGTGAGTTCAAGCTCTGCATTGGGCTCTCTGCTGTCAGGCTTTAGAATGGAAGTGATGAGGTTTTGTTTACAGTTTGTGAGAGTTGACAAAATACTGAAGAAAATCTTATTAATGTGAATGACACCATTGCAGGCACATAAGCAATTAGGTCACCTCTGTGCCTTGCTTTATATTACCTCAGAGGAGCTCTTTTTACTTCAGTCATCGCAGTGGCAGGTGAAAACTAGACTGTACCTCATCTTAGCTGCCCTGTGACACTGTTACTTTCTGCTCTGGCCTCTTTGTCACCTCTGTGGGGAGATGCCTGTGGGAACCTGTTCAGCCATTCTTCTGCATGGACAAACCCAAAAGGGAGAAAATGCTAACATCTCAATGGGCAACCCTTGACCAGTGGAGGGTGGGAGACTGGACAAATCATCTATTGTTTCAGCCCTAGGTGAACAACTCTGACTCACATTTTACACAGCATCTCAGTCTCCAGCAGGATCAAGGTCCACTTGCCCAGTAATGAACGGTTTGATAATACACCTCGGTTTATCTTTCTGTTCCCAGTTGCACTCTACCAGGATCTTTACTCTTATTCCTTAGGATTACTGCCCCCAAATTACTTTTGCCTTGTCATGGGCTCTTCTTTTTTGGGATGAAACTCAGGCTAAGACAACGAAACCAACATATTATAGAATAGTTAGTGAAGAGGCCTAACTTCCCTGAAGGGGAGTTTCAACTTCATCAACTAGTTCACAAATCTCATTTAGAAACGTAGGTCTGTGAGGAAAAAAATTGGCCTAATTCAAGAGTAGGGCTTTTAGGATCCTTAGAGAGATCTCTAGAAGGACAACTTCAATTCTGGTAGTGGAATCTTTAAGTAACAGCTGCCAAAGAGGGTTAAATTGGTAGGAAGAAGTAGGCAGATAGACTGGCACCATAGAGCCAAAAAAAAATAAGTACTTAGGATTTCAAAAGAAACTACATGTTCTTCCATATTTTGAGCTCTGTATTCTCAATTGCCGCCTTCTTCTTCTTCTTCTTCTTCTTCTTCTTCTTCTTCTTCTTCTTCTTCTTCTTCTCAATTGAAAAGAATGCATTTTGGCACGGTTTAAAAGATGTGTTACAACCATGTGGGTCCAATTAACAATTGACTCAAGATTCTGGTATCAAGTGTGTAGGCTAGATGACTAATAAGTCCAGAATGCTATTCAGTAAAGTCCATTTTTCTTCTACAGATAAACCAGCATATGACAATAGACACTCAGGAAGTTGAGGCCAGAAGGAATAAAATGTTCCCTAGACACTTTAATCCTGGTTGTGTTTTCTGCCTTGACAAAATTGCTGAAAGTAAATATCTCTATAAGCTGGGGAATGTTTTGGGCGTCCCTTTCACAGTGGCTCTAATAAGTCCTGCTCATAGTAGAGGATACTGGTTTGACTCTCAGCCACAATCTTTTGAGTAGTTATGCCCAAGGGAGGTGGAACAGACACTTAGTGAAACAGAAGCCTTGTCTATTTCTTAAGTAAACATTTATCAGATGAACTGGTGTATAAAATTTATCATATCAGGAAGAGCCAACCTTAATATCAAACATGACATAGTTCAAGCATAAACAAATTATTATGCAAATAATAGGTAGCCATGGAAGCAATGAGAACAACAAATTATCATAAGAATATACTTGAGCTGGTCTGGATACTGGGACAGGGTAGTTTCCATACACCATTTCTGGTCCTCCAAACAACTTTGCAAGGTAAATATGATTCTCTTGATTTTCCAGTGGAAGAAATTGAAACTCAGAATTCTGCACCCAGAGCTATATAGCTGGTAAATGGCAGTGCCTGGATTAAAATAACTAATCATCAGGATTATGATCATTAAGATTGATGACATTTATGTGTACATACTGATGATCAAAACTGGGATGATGACCTTCCATATGTTATTTATTCCAACAACAACTTCTTGAGTTAGTCACATCATGCCCATTCTACATATGAAGAAAGTAAATTTTGAAGGTTAAAGGGCTCCATCAAAGTCATATGATGGGCATGCAGCAGCTCTGGAATTTTAACTAGGATATGAAGGATTATTCTGCCCTCACCCATTCTACCAAGCCTCTGAAAACAGGTTTCTCATGTCCTGCCCTATGCCTGCCTCAACTGACATGTTTCAATCAAGCATGTGAGAGGGTAAGTTCCATTTCCCACTCTTGCCCCCAAGGGTCTGACTAATGCTGCTCTCTTCAAAGAACTGCTAACATCTCTAGTTTAAGCAATGTGCAAAATAACTGATGCAAATAAAATCTCTTTCCCCAAGGCCTCTCTTATGCATGGTTCATTTTCTGGACTAACAAGACCAAGAGGTGGCCCTGCAGGGTGAACCCATGACATGTTGGTAACTTCAGTGCCTCAGTGGAGCCACAAGCAAGATTTAATGGAAAACAGGCACATTTTATGGTAAATCAGTTTCATTTCTGAGAGATCTTCACACAGTGTCTAAGGAGCAATGACAAGCTGGAAAACTAGATTGACAGTTGATTCAGATGTCTACTATTATGTTCTCCTTCCTTCTGACACAACATGTTTGTTTCTTAAAAAGCAGAATTCTAGATCTTCAGGATTAAAGGCAGAGAGAAATAATTTCATATGTAGGTTGCATAGCAGCTTTCTGGATTTTAGCAAAGCTTCTTTGACGTTTTTGCATTCAGAGAAGGACCTAAGAACAATATGAAGGAGGGAAGCAACAGTCTCATTTTTATTTCTAGAGTTAGCAATGAGGTGTCAGACAATTTCCTTGTTTTCTATTTGGATTCTCAAACCGCCCAGCTTCTCCTTTAAAACTCGCCACTTAAATTGTCTCACCTAAATAGAAAGCATGACTTTTGTTGAGAGTTCCTCAAAATAAATCGAAAGCCTAGTATCTAATTCTTAAATAGCACAACAATGCAGTGACATAACTCTACAGCACACAAAAATACAGGTTTTGTACACACTTGTATACATGAAAAGAAAGTGCATGGACAGAAATGGGATCCATTACTAATTAACTGTATTATTTTGGTCAAGGCTCTTGGTCTCTGTGAACAGTTTCTATATCTGCACATTGGGGTTATCTATTTTAAGGACCTCTAAAATTTTTCCATTTTATGTAGAATACACAAACATAAGATCATATTATAGATGATACCCAAAGAGAAAAGATGAGGAATTCCTCCTTACAAACTGCTAATTTATGAAAAAAATTTTATCCCCACCTCTATGTCTCTTATAGTTTGTGATTTTTCTTCACTGCCTTTCCTCCTAACTTCCTGAAAATTGATGACAGTGAGTTACTGATATCAAGCAATCTCTATTAAGAGACCCCTTCCCAAGAGGGCAATCCAGTTGGCCCTGGCTAGCCTTTGATTTGACAGTGTCACTAGGAAAAAAAAAAATCTCTCTCAATGATTTAAGAAGTCCAGACTCAAAAGTGAAAGAGCAAGGGGTTGATCTGATTTTCCACCTCCTCTGAAGAGAATTGAATACAAGTTCACAAGGAGGTCTTTCATAGGCTAATTTCTTCTTGTATCCCAAGCAAAAGGAGGGCGTGTGGAACCTAGTCATGTAAAAGGAAAAGTAGGCATGAAGCCTGTGTACTCTTTCCCCATCCTTCAAGAAGAGGCAAGGAAGCATTTGTATTTGATAAGTGTCTTCTGTAAGTAAGGTACTTACTATGGTAGAGCATGTGTAAAGAAGAACTTACGTTCTTGATTTTCCTGATAGAGATACTAGGTTCAAAGTGGTTAAATATCTCAAAAATAGCAAGACACTCATGGAGTTAGTCAGTTCTACTGAGTCTAGTAAGTCAGTTCTAAATGTGTATCTTTTTGCCGTCCTAATGTGTTGGTTTCACTGTGCTAACAGAAGCAAGGGGTGGCTGCTTAAGGGTGTGGACATTAAGTTAGGTTGTTTTCCTACTTTTGAGTCCAAGGATTTGAGCTGAGTTAGCAAATGTTTTATAATGAAAATCTATTAAGAAATAGTGCTAAAAAGTAATACTATGGACATCCTTATTAGGAATTGGTGCCAGCTGAGTTCCATTGTACCTATCAATTTTTCATGGCTTGATAAGTTAAATGCACTCAAGAAGGTAAGACAATTGTATCTATAGCAAGAGGGTTTGGGGGCACCAGGAATATACATCCACCAGGAAGCAACCTCTAAAAACAGCCTCCAGGGGAGCCTGGGTGGCTCAGTCGCTTGGGCGTCCAAGTTTGGCTCAGGTCATGATCTCACAGTTCACAGTTCATGAGTTTGAGTTCTGTGTCAGGCTCTGTGCAGACAGCTTGGAGCCCGGAGCCTTCTTCAGATTCTGTGTCCCACTCTCTCTCTGCCCCTCCCCTGCTGGTACTCTGTCTCTCTCTCTCTCTCTCTCTCAAAAATAAATAATATTAAAACAAATTAAAACAAACAAACAAACAAATAAAAACCTTCATACAGGGCACAAAATGCATCATTGGTAGACATGAAAACATGACCGGGGCACCTGGGTGGCTCAGTTGGTTAAACATTCGACTCTTCGTTTCGACTCGGGTCATAATCTCACATTTCATGAGGTCCAGCCCCACCTTAGGCTCTGTCTGACAGTGCAGAGCCTGCTTGGGATTCTCTCTCTCCCTTCCTCTCTGCCCCTTCCCCTGCTTGCACTTGCTCATGCAATCTCTCTCTCTTTCTCAAAATAAATAAACTTAAAAAAAATACAAAAGAAATAAATAAAAACTTGACCTTTCCCCGAACTTTTGAGGGGGTTAAGTCAGTGATGACAACGTGCCATCTACACAACATTTTCTTTGGTTCTAATTATACCACGTTGGTTAATATTTCTGAAAATCAAATGACAATTGGGCTGTTGGTGGCTTTATAAGAGCCAATATCTGTTAGAGTGAAGTAGTGTCAACCACAAGAACATAGCAATGACAGAAAAGGTGTGGGTAGACATTTTTTTTCGCTTTATTTTTACAATATCTATTTCCAGATTGCTCAATAACATCTGCTGGTAACTGAAAACTCAGCTAAGAAAATAAAAAATGCAATGTTTATGGCTTTGGAAGCATACTGTGGATAACTCATTTCTGAACATGTATTTCCAAGGCATGCCAGAGCATCATCTCAGCCTGCCCTTATTTCCCCATTCCTGTAAATATTAAGGGAGATTCTTCCCTTTATAGGTTTTGTCTGTCTCTTTACCTGCCACTTACCAAAACAAAATAAGTATTCTTTAGAGGAACTACCAAGTGCAGTTTGGATTTGATGTTTCTATGAATATTTTTAGCTATACCAGATGAAAAGTAGACACGTTGCTCCCTTCTTTCCTTCTTCTCTTCCATCTTTCCCTTCTTTCTTAAACAAAACAAAAAACCCTACTTTTTATTTATATTAAAGACATATATATGTAAAACTTAAAGAGGCAAATAATAATGAAAAACACCAATTCCTTTTCTGCCCATCTTCTTTTCTCCAAGGAAACTGCATTCACCAATTATTTAGCGGCTGAATTTGGTGTTTACCTTTTCATTTCTAAATAACATGCTTATTTGGCTACTTCTTGATTTTTCAGTTTTATGCATTACCTATCAGGTTCTTACTATAGAAAATGAGGATTTAGTTCTCTTTCCCTCCCATTCCTATCACACTCGTGTACCCTCATCCACTCACTCATCTTTCCACTCTGGTTATTTTATCATTTTGTTTGGATTAGTATTCAGTGTTCACATGATTATAAAGAATAGCTACAGGTTTGCCATGTAGTAAGTTATGATTACTTTTTCATGCATATTCTTTTGTTCATACCACATGTCCATCACCCTGTTTATGCCTGCTGGCCTGAGATAATAAATAATAATGCCCACTCAATATGAGTGTGCGTCAGCTGAGAAACCCCTATTCAACACAAAGTCTTTGCCAGCTACTGGGATATTGTACCTGAGGAAATTTCTTCCCGATCTTGTACCTGAGGAAATTTCTTCCCGATCTTTTTGACTACTCAAATTGGAACTGGATGTCATCTATGCCAGTGCACAGCTGTCATTTTGGGATCCCAATTTATGTCATCTGGTTGAATCCCTTAGCCCTATCTTACACTGATTTCCATTCCCTACCTTATGCCTTCCTATTTCTTGATTCATTCCCTCCTACTACAGGGTATGGGAGCTTCTACTTTCCTCTATATACACTTCCATGACTTTTGATTTTTTTTAAGTACAATAACCTACATGTGGAAGAAGAGATTAAATGAGATAACACTTGACTTTTTATAACATCCCAACACCATCTTTTTTCCACCTTCACCCACCTCTGCTCCTGTCCATATTTGCTGGCATGGATAGATGGGCTCCTGAGAGTTAACAGCCTGGAGGGCTGCACAAAGTCAAGCTTCCTTTGTTGTGGATACAGCCCAGAGCAGCTGGGAGAGATTATTACAGACACTACACCAGCAATGAGGTGTTTTTCTCTTTCCACTCTTCTTTGAGGAGGGCATGTAATCACTGAGCCCTGTGAATGCTAGAGTGGAAATCCAATCATACCTACTAGGGCTGAGGGTGTTGTCCTATAGACCTTCACTGAATATCTGGTCCTGAAGATAAGGGGGCTGGCTTTATGCCTTTGAAAGACACTTTTTCAAAAAATCAGGTGCCTGTATTCCTGTTAGACACTTAGAGACATTTGAGGGCAGATTAAATTTCTTGAATATGTAATCTTACAGTTATAACAGAACTATTGTGCTCCAGGAAATCTCTTTTTGTCTTTTTACATTGTATTTTAATTTTTATGAAAATAATTGTGTGCATAATTTAAGATGTCAAATAGCTTATGATAAAAAAAAAAGCAGTTATTTGGGCCAACTTTTCCATTCTATGAAAACTATATCTCAGAGGCAATACCACATTCAACACTTTGTTCTCCTTTTTAAAAAATAACACACTTTTACTTCTCTTTCTTGTTTGCTAGTTTACGTTTTGTCTAATCATTTCCTACTATAGACTATTAGGAATCACTGTCTTTTATGTGATTTCACCTTTCTCAGCACACTCTTTCCATTCTTCCCCATTTCCAATGTATTTAAGTCACAATTTTTGGTTAAGTCAATATCCAGAATTTACTCTATTATGGCTATGCAATTATTTTCAGAAGTGAGTGACGTAGTGGTTGGGAGACAATTCTCATGGCCTTTTTTTTTTTTTTTTTTTGCATTTTGGCACGTTATTACTAGAGACACTGACAGCTTTTGTTCCAGACTACCATCTTAAGAGTGTATGCATAATCAACAGCTTTGGAAGACAGTGACTGTCTCCCTCCAGGGCAGGGGACAGGTTTGTTTAATGTCCACTCTGGGGCAAAGGTCATACAGGCTTGCTTTCAGCCCATTATAAAAGACTGGGGTTCCCTAAACTCAGGGGTCCTCAGGGAAACCACAGCAACTGTGATTGTTCACGCTGCTTGCTATTCTGTGAGAAATGAAATTCTTTGCTTCTGGTCCAGGAATCTTCATTCTTCCACCAGTATCCATGAAACTCTGGCAGGCTAATTTGTTGGCTTGCAAGCAGGGGTCTCAGACTCCTCCTAGTTCTTTACAATAATAAAACTCTGGCTTCATTTCCTTTCCTGAACTTTTTAGAAATTTCTGATACTTAGTATTTGCTTTTGTTTTTTTCTTTGCTACGTTTGTACCCCCTGATGAGATGCACTGAGAAAAGCTCGCCATGATTTCCATGGTATTCCTGACCAGGATACATAACCTGCATCTGGCCCTGAGACACACTGTGAGGGTCATCCAATAGAATGTGAAGCTTGTACTCTTTAAAACTGATAAAGATGTCAAAGACTGAGAAATACTGTTTTAGGTTGAAAGGATCTGAAGAGACATAAAAACCCAAAATAACACATATTCTTTGGCACAATCCTACATCAAAAAGGAAAAACCAAACAGTTTAGACAGTTGGCAAACTTGGGTAGAAAAATGTCCTTCTTTGGGGGAAATATACACTAGAAGTTTAAGAGGTGATGGGACATCTAGCCCAAAGCTTTCTTTTAAAAGGTTCAGAATACAACTGATGATAATGAGCACATTACCTCCTATACACATGCATGTGTACATACACAGACATACACATGGGGAAGGGGAGAGAGAGATAGAGGAGGTTGGTGATCATATATATTCAGTAAAATGTTAATGTTTGGGAAAACTGAATAAAAAGGATACAGGAGATCTTTGTTCTGATGTGGACATTTTTATATAAGTTATTTCAAAATAAAAGAGTGGGGCACTAAAGTACTGATTGGAGGCTGTATGTTCACAGAAAGCTTATCAAGTGTCAGATTTCACTGTGGAGCAATCAGGAAGGAGCTGGCAGTCTTGCTGTAGGACTCCTGGCCACCCATATCTATAGGGCTAGACAGTTTCCTCAGAAGACTTTCTCTACTATCTCGCATGATGGAGTATAATCCTGATGGTCAACTTTCTTAAGGCCCAGAGTAGAAGAGATGTCACTTCTGAGAGTAGACTCACTGAACATCTCACTTTTCAGCAGGAATCTCCTATGATACATAGAAGTCATGTGCCTGCATGGACTAAAGAACCTCCTAACTCCTTATTAAGACTTTTAACAGGGGCACCTGGGTAGCTCAGTTGGTCTGACTGGCTCAGGCCATGCTGTCACAGTTCGTGAGTTTGAGCTCTGCATTGGGCTCTCTTCTGTCAGCACAGAGTCTGCTTCAGATCCTCTATTCCCCCCTCTTTGCCCCTTCCCTGCTTGAATGCTGTCACTCATAAATAAATAAAACATTAAGAAAAAAGACTTTTAACAAATTCTTCTATTTTCAGCCCTACTTGCAAACCTAGTGCCTCTATTGATGGATATGTTCTGAGTTTCTGTGGCATGACTCAACTTGCTTATAGTTGGGATTTTTCTTCTTCTGGTACTTAGCAGAGCAGAGAAAGCTGAAACATAAGCCATTTTCAACTAGGTTATCAGCTTTCCATCTTCCACTATTTTGTGGACTGTAATTCTCTGCTATCATCACCTCTTTCTTCTCTGCTTTTGTGGGATTATGCCCTCAAAAAAAATTTTTTTTTGTTATTTTAGTGAGGTTTCAGGAAAGAGCAAAGAGAAATGTGCTTTTTGTTTTTTGGGTTTTTTGTTTTGTTTTGTTTTGGTTTGTTTTTTTTTGTTTCTCTATCTGGTGTAATTAACAGGAAGATCTTTCATTACCTGAGCTTTCTTTTTATTGAAGACTAACTTCCTGTGGGTGAGGAAATAGATGTTCTGTGTAAGCATTTGGCACAGACTCCAGGCCAATTCTAAAATACCATTATATTAGGAAAGGAGAATCTTTAAAAGGTGTTTTTTTTGAGGCGGGGGTTAAGCATCCGACTTTGGCTCAGGTCGTGATCTCGTGGTTTGTGGGTTTGAGCCCCGCGTCAGAGCCTGGAGCCTGCTTTGGATTTTTGTCTCCCTCTCTCTCTCTGCCCCTTGCCCACTCATGCTCTCTCTCTGTCTCTCAAAAATAAATTTAAGCCTAGAAAAAAAGTTTTTAAAACCCTTAAAAAACGTGTTTTTTTAAAAATAAAAGGAAGGAAATATTTCTTGGATACTGATTGTTTTTTAAGCTGAACTCTTTTTATGTTGTGTTTTTCATTCTTGTACTGCTTTTTCTTCATATTCAGCTGAAGTTTGGCTAAAATGGGCAGAGGAAAAATGTTCTGCTCTTGAATACTTTTACATTCCACACACATTTATAACAAGATAAAACTTTCATTCTATTTCAATATTATGGATAGAAATAGCTTCCTCATTTTTCTTTTATAATTTGTTTGAAACACAAATACAGAAACTATTGACATGTTTAGAAGGGCTTTTTAAAACATACATTCAACCTTAATTTTCATCTCTGAGAAAAAGGTCATTAAGTCTATGGATCCCTAATTTGCACTGGGATAGTCCAGTGGGGGCTACAATGAACTCACAGGAGCTGTATGACATGTTTTAAAATTTCAAGGGAAACACAGCAACATCTGTTGGCCACCAAATGAACTACTAGCTTCAGGTAGCTTACAATTTCAACTGTGGATTGTGGAACACTGCTGTTATAACAGACATAACTTTGTGAAGCTGAGTGTTCTGAGGTCACTGTGATCACAAGCAGATGGCACATGGAAATCAATGTGGAACAGGAAACGAGGCTACAGTTTATTTTCTTTAATTTTTTAAAATGTTTATTTATTTTTGAGAGAGAGAGAGAGAGAGAGACCAAGTGTGAGTGGGGAGGGGCAGAGAGAGAGGGAGACACAGAATCTGAAGCAGGCTCCAGTCTCTGAGCTGCCAGCACAGAGCAGGATGCGGGGCTCAAACCCAGGAACCGTGAGATGATGACCTGAGCCGAAGTTGGAAGCTTAACCAACTGAGCCACCCAGGTGCCCTGCGAGGCTATGGTTTCTAATCTGATTCCAAAGTTTGAGTGTACAATGCCTATATTTGTCAGGGTTCTCCAGAGACACAGAGCCAGTAGGATGGATGGATAGATTGATACATACATACATACATACATACATACATACATACACACATATATAGAAAGAGACATAGTATGAGGGACTGGCTCATGTGATTTTGGAGGCTGAGAAGTCTCACGATCTGCCTGTCTGTAAGCTGGAAGCCCAGGAAAGCTGGCGGTAGAGGTTGAATCCAAACCTGAAGGCCTGAGAATGAGAGGAGCCAATGGTGTAAATCACACTGTGAATCTGAAAGCCCAAGAACCAGAAGTGCTGATGTCTGAAGGCAGGAGAAGATGGATATCCCAGCTCAGGCAGAGAACAGAGAGCAAGTTTGCCCTTCCTCTGCCTTTTTGTTCTATTCAGGCCCTCATCAGATTAGGTGATGCCCACCTGAACTGGGAGGACAATCGTTTTTACTCAGTCTACAGATTCAAATGCTAATCTCTCCCAGAAATACCATCAGAGACACACTCAGAAATAATGTTTCACTAGCTATTTGGACATTCCTTAGCCCTGTCAAGTTGACACGGAAATTAACCAATATAGTGCCCAAAGGTGCATGGACCTCACTGAGAAGTATAGTGATTATAAAATGTGTCCAAAATTATTTGATAAGTTTTCTTCTAAGAGATGGAGACTAATTTTTCTCACCTTGAGTATGGGCTGAATTCAGTAACTTGCTTCTAAAAGATCAAATATGGCAGAAGTAATGGTGTGTGGTTTCCAAACCTGTGTCATAAAGGGCATTGCAAACACCTGCTTGCTTTCTCCCTTGGATCACTTGTTTTTGAGGAAGCCAGCAGCCACGTTGTAAAGACACTCCAGCAGCCCTATGGAGGTGCCCACGTGGCAAGGAACTGAACCTGTTTTCCAGCAGCCAACAGGGAACTGAAGCTTTCTGTCAAAGGTCATGTGAATGAGCTGTTTTGGAAGTCCAGCCCTACTTGACATCCCGACTGCAACCTCAGGAGAGATTCTGAGACACACACCCAGGTAAGCCCCTCCCGAATTCCTGTCCCACAGAAATGAGATGATAAATAGAGTTGACTCTTGAACAACTCAGGTTTGAACTGTGTGAGTCTACTTGTACATGGCTTTTTTTCTGATACAGTACAGTACTGTAAATGTAGTTTCCCTTATGACTTTCTTAATAATGTTTTCTTTTCTCTGGCTTACTTTATTGTAAGAATACAGTATAACATTCAAAATATGTGTTAATAAGCTATATAATCGGTAAGGCTTCTGGTCAGCAGTAGGCTATTACTAGTTAAGTTTTGGGAGAGTCAAAAGTTAATATGTGGATCTTTGATTATGAGAGGGGCTGGTATGCCTAGCCCCTGTGTTGTTCAAGGGTCAACTGTATTTGTTTTCTAAGCCACTAAATTTGGGGGGTAATTCATTAAACAGCAACTGATAATTAATAAGTAAGTGTGGAATAATGAATGAAATATTTTTTTCTTTCTGTTATGTATATATATTTTTACAAATAGCTATTAAGTTGTTAGAACCTAAATACTTCCTAAGTTGATAAATCTAACTACTTAACGAATAGAACTTTGGCTATTTATTTTGGCCTGGAACATCATGGAAAACTTACTGAGACACTAAGTGTGCTACTCACTGACAAAGTTAGAGAAATCATAATTAAATTAAAGATAGTTGCCAAATTATTTTCTCCCTCTAATTTTTTTAAGCATGTACGTAATTGGTACCTATTTTTGGAATGGAAAAAATTATGGCCTTTGATTATGAACACATTTTTTATCATGTCCATAGAGCCATGAAAACAGAAAAATTACATTCAGAGTTAAGGTCTCAAGAAAAGTGATCATTTGAGAGTAAATTGATTAATATTCAATAAACATAAGTGAACTTATTGTTTTGAAGATATCATATATATCCATAGTTTGGTTAATATAAAATTGGGGGATAAATTAACCTGCACATCCAATGAAGAATGGAAATACTGGCTTATGGGTATAGTTGTATGTGCCTTCAGTGCAGCAGTCCATTTACTGTGAATAAGAAGAGATGAAGCACCCCCTAGTGGTAGTTGTTGATATAATTCATGAAAGAAAAAAACACACAAGTTCCTTCCTTTAGTTGGGTCAGTGTGTAAAGTACTTATCTGTTTTTTTATCTCATTGATAGTATTAAACCCTTGGTTATTACTTTGAATTTGAAGGTTTTTGAAGGCAATCACAACACCTATAGTTTTTTGTTGATTTTTTTTTTAGCCAAATTCAACAACATTAGGTAGCTTTATTTTATATGGGAAAAATGAAACCTTTTCGTGTTAATACATTTTTTAAATTTTAAAAATGTTTATTTATTCATTTTGAGGAGAGAGAGAGAGAGAGAGAGAGAGAGAGAGAGAGAGAGAGAGAGAAAGAAACTGAAAGCACAAGTGGGGTAGGGGCAGAGAGAGACAGACAGAGAATCCCAAGCAGGCTCTGCCCTGTCATCACAGAGCCCAACATGGGCCTCGATCCCACAAACTGTGAGATCATGATCTGAGCTGAAATCAAGAGTCCACAATCAACTGACTGAGCCACCCAGGTCCCCTTCATGTTAACAGAGAAAGAAAAGAAAAAAACCCGAGGCTATATGAATTTTTTCAAAGCAGATTACATCAGCATTACGTAAGCATCTTACAAATGTAAGGTGCCCTTTATGTTTGGATTAAATTGGTTGTAAAGTAGCATCTGCCAACCTTCTCGTCCATGTAGTAAACAGATATTGAAAACACTTACTTTGTCCTAAATACTTAACTATGCAGAGGGTTGTAGGAAAAGGAAGTGAGACATTCAGAAAAGTGAACACGTGTGGTGTAGTTCTGCAGACGCCAGGGGAGCCCATTGCCAAGCAGCTCACATGGGTGGGAGGGAACGGATAAGGCCTTCAGAGGAAGAGGCCTATAAAGGCTGTGAGCAAGAGCTGACCTGGGAAAGTCGTTTTGCTATTTGGATTTATTCTAGTTTTACAGAATGACAGTTTTGACAAACTGTGGCTTGAACTAAATATAAATTGCTCTAACAAAAGGATAACAACCATGTTTTGTGAATTTGCTGATTACTATTTGTACTTGTAATGGGAATATCTGTTCTATTTGTTTCAGAGAACTATGACATTACCACCTCTCAGAGCAATGATTCATTTTTTACTAGGAAGACTTCTCTGTGTTTACTTAACCTTGTCTTCAGAATTGCCACCCATCTATTCTCGAAGGGTGATTAATAATTTATGCCATGTGAATAGAGGATGACTAACTTAGTCCACAGTGCAGTTAACAGCCTAATTTTAAAAATGCACAATGATCTAAACTTATTTTTAGCAAGAATTAATAGCAAGTAGTTTACACTTTTATAGATAAGTGTGGTTTGTAGACATATATGAACTTGGTGTGATTTTAGACCCCAACAGCATATTATTTAGGATACCAGTTTAGCTCTACAAATGTCTGTTCCCCACAACAGACTGAAGCTATATTGTACCCCTTGTTCTGGTTCCAGAGGTATAGCTACCCATGGAGAAGTCAGCAGGAAACACAGGAAGCTAGCACAGTAGAAATAAAATTTTTTAATGAATACCATATTTTTACTCAGTTGATCAAAGAGAAGCCTTAAAGTATTATATTAGCTTTACTTAGATAATGATTAATATAATAGAAAAATAAGTGGCTTTCTAACATGTAACAAGTAATTTAGCAATTACATATTTGTTCCTAGTTATTTCTTTTAATCATGAATCAGAATTCAAAATTCTTTAAGGTAGGTAGGTTGCAAATGTAGCAAATAAGGAATAGGATTTTGTTCAAGACATCTTGGGCAATGTCAGATTAGATCTAAAGAGAGTTTATACTCTAAGTATTCTTTTGGTTGCAAGTGAAGAAATCCAATTCAGCCTTATTTAAACGAAAAGTTGATTTATTGGCCTGTGTGCCTGGAGTGAGGAGGAACTGGCATCAGGTACAATGGACTGAAGAAACAAAATGGTCCTTCCTTCTTCTCTTTTGAGCTCTGCTCAGCCATCCCTAGGCTTTCTGTGTGTTGACTGGCCTGGTTTGGTTAGAGTGCAGAACCCTAGACCCTGGGGGAGACATCTAGGTCTTTGCTACTCCCGGTGTTGTGCACAGAATAGCAGCAGAGGCTTCATCTGTGAGCTTCTTAGAAATGCAGACTCTCTGAGTTAGAATCTGCCTATTAAAAGATCCCTAGTTGGTTGGTGTGTATATTAAAGCTTGACAGTGTCCCTATCAGACCACTGTGGCTGGGAAAAGGGGTTTTTAGACTTGGCTGGGCCCGGGTCTCATTGGCATTAACAGAAATATAGGGGTATGGGAGGGCAGCTCAGCTCTACCAGAATCACATGACTGGGCTGAGAGAATGTAAGCCAGAAGTGTCAGATTACGTACATACGTACATACAATGCATTCTCACTGCAATGGAAAAAATGATGATTTTGTCAGACGAAGGGAATGGTTTAAGATCAATCTTAATTTGAAAAAATGCTGGGGACGTCTAAGATGGTTTCTGAGGGAAAGAAGCTGGAAAGAAGAGAGAGGTTGTGGATGTATTTTCTATGTTGTACAAACATGTTATTATCGGGGTCTTCTTTACAAGATAAACTTCTGAGTTTCAGAGTGAAATGAATAAGTAGACCAAACTTCATAACTTTGATTACCTGCCTGAGAAAAATATTTTATTTCTATAATGGACTTTTGTTATCTTTATTAGCTACCTGGCACATGATCGATCCCTCCTTATATTTTGAGAATTCCCTATTTTATGTGACCTTCTGGGAGGCATAGGCTACCTTCTGCTCTACGAGGAAAATACCAGTGCAGCCACCCAGGCAGTTCTGAACTTAGAACTTTTGGCTTACTGTTCAGTTGTCACTGTTTTGAAATTCCCAATAAAATTTTAACAAAGAGGGGCGCTTGGGTGGCTCAGTCTGTTGAGCTCAGGTCAGGATCTCACAGTTTGTGAGTTTGAGCCCTGCTTCAGGCCCTGTGCTGACAGGTCAGACCCTGGAGCCTGCTTCAGATTCTGTGCCTCCCTCTCTTCTGGCTTTCCCCTGCTCATTCTGTTGTCTCTCTCTCTTTCTCAAAAATAACTAAACATTAAAAAGAATTAAAAAACAATTAACAAAGAGACCTGCATTTTCATTTTGTAATGAGCCTCACAAATTATGTGACTGGTTGTGCTTGTACCTAATAATGCTGACTGATCATGCTTCTTTTTTCCTATAATACAAGTTAGATCAGATGCCTAAACTTTGTTCCTAATATGCCAGTTTAGGCATCTTGATCCGACTAACTTGTGTTTTAGAAAATGAAATATTATCAGTCAACATTATTCCCATATACTACTTTTTGGGCATTTATAATCTTCCCATGTGCTGTAATTATTTGTGCATCCATATTATGTCTTATATTATGTTGGGAATTTCGTGTTCCCACAGCATGATATCCCTCTCTATTATCTATGTATGTATGTTTGTATGTATCGATCGATCATCTATCCATGTATCTACCTACATATTTATAGTTGAGCAGCATGTTTTTAATAATATAGTCTCATTCAATCCTCATCTAAGCCCTGTAAGTGTTGCTGTTGTTGTTGTTGTTGTTGTTGTTATATAATGATTATTGTTAAAGGACTGTGGTTCAGAGGCATCATATGTCCAAGCCTTTCAATGTCATGACGTTAGGGTTAAAAGACAGGGTGATGTGAATCGCTCCTCTCTATATGCATTACATTTTCTAGGGTGCTTCTAGAATCATTTCAGGATTGAAAACTTCCATTACCCAGATGAAAAAAACAGAGCGATTTTGACAGACTGTTCAAAGAACAGACATAATAATTAGCCAGTTCAAAGTTTGATGTGAACCTGACTCCATGAAATTTTCTATAGTGGTAGTAAAAAGAAAAAAAAATGAGGTACATATACAACCAAATGGTTGTAGTTTACAGATTTTCAAAAATGGCATATTTATATTAACAAATGTTCTTAAGACAGGAGGGAGGACTAGAAGATACTACCTGCTTTGTTTTATCTCTACAATTTTATTTATTTTGAAAATGTTTCTTCATGTGCCTTTTGGCTGCCACAAAATCTCTACAAGCATAGTTAAAATAGTTTCAGCTAATCTGATAATATAAATATTTTTAAAAACATAACCACCAGGAATGCTCAGTATCTTTGAGAGTTCATGGCAACAAAAATAACTATAAGAGTTATATACACAAGCCAGGTTGTTCAAGTATTTAAACAAATATTTGATTATCTCATTAGCTCTAAAGCAAATATTTCCAGCTAATAATTGAAAAAAAATTATATTTAGAAAAACATTATTGTTATTATTTATTTATTTATTTTGGTAAGAAAGTGAGATTTATGTTGGAAGGAAACACCCTCATAAAATGTCAATTTTCTGAAATTAAATATAATTTGAAACCTGCTATGTAATGTTTATAGAATATGACTTTTAACTCATTTAACAAGTTATAGGCAATTGAATACTCTCTAAGTTCCTCCACAGAAACACCTTTTGTTTTTTTCCTGTAACCCTGCGAGGATATTCTCTAGTCTCTTACAATAAAATAATTTTGTATTTTTAGAAGATGTGATCCCTGTTTTAAGAAATATAGTCACTTTTTTTTGTTTATTTATTTTGAGAAAGAGAGAAGGGGAGAGAGAGAGAGAATGGGGGAGTGGCAGAGAGAGAGAGAGAGGTAGAGAGAGAAAGAATCCCAAGCAGGCTCAGTGCTGCCAGCACAGAGCCCAACTCGGGCTCAGTCTCACAACAGTGAGATCGTGACCTGAGCTGAAATCAAGAGTCAGAAGTTTCACCAACTGAGCCACCAGGCGCTCTGAAATATAGTCACTTTTTAAGGTAATAATTTATGTTTTTACTATGGAGCAGAAGACTTAGGGATGATAAGCAAGACTTGCTCACAAATAAAAATCAACACCCTCTATTACAGAAAAAGAAGAGTCATGGTTTTACTCAGCTACAAAATCAGGAGGTAGAAAACTGCCTGGCGGGGTGGGGGGTTGGGGGGGGGCAGGATTTACTCACCACCTGATTCTCTTCTTCCTTATGGAGAGAGATTTTTTAGAAGAAGTGGAGTGACTCAGAAATCTGATTTAGCGTAGAGTCAGGCTGATGCCAGCCCAGATTTACAGAATCATTTCTCCCTCAGCCTTTGAGCAGGGCATATGACCTCAGAGTCTCATAAGGCCCCACACTCAGAAAGACCTTGTGCATGTGCCTGTTTCAGCACTGTCCTACTGTTATCTTGAAATTCTTGACAGTTTTTTTGGCTAGGAGTCTTGATTTTCGTTTTGCACTGGGCCCTAACCCATGTAGCCACAAGCCATGAGGCCAGTCCTGCCTCTGATGCTGCCAAACCTGTCTAGCCACCTCTACGTGGAAACTCCAAACCGTCCACTCCCCAAACACTCTGACTTTTCACACTCTGCACCGGGTTTTCTTCTTGCCTCATCTGGTGTGACTCACCTCAGTTTTCAATGTGTGTTTAAAAAGTCACCTATAGCCTCACTTGTCCTTTCTCCTGGTGAAAGGTAGTTCTTCATCTGTGGAAGTCTTATTATTATTATTATTATTTTTTGTAATGCTTATTTATTTATCTTGAGAGGTGGGGATGGGTCAAGAGGGGCAGAGAGGGAGAGAGAGAATCCCAAGCAGGCCCTGTGCTGACAGCGAGATGCCCCTATGGAAGTCTCATCTTGTCTCACCTTCTCCAGAACCTGTTCCAGTAATTATTATACTCTCCTAGGTCTTCAACCTTTCTCTCTTCATTGGTTCCTTCTCTGAAACCTATGGACATATGTTACATGAGCACCCTCTTCCAAGGCCCTGGTAAACTGGTTTAACTCCCAGACAACTTGCAGAGTATACATCTGTACGATGGAAACAAATTCTTGCCAGGCCCAAAGGTGTGGATGTAGCTACTCCTCAGCTCTGGTCCATAGTGTCAACGCTGGAAGCTGGATGTGGTTCCCTACTCCAGCTCTGCTATTTACTAGCTGTGTAGCCTGGAGCAAGTTACTTAACTTCTCTATGCCACCGTTTTCTTATGAAAAATGAAGATAATAATAGTACCTACTTCAAAGGGGTGTTAGGAGAACAAAATTAAATGCGTTTAGAACCATTTCTGGCAGGGGCGCCTGGGTGGCTCAGTTGGTTAAGCATCTGACTCTTGGTTTCAGCTCAGGTCATGATTTTGAGGTTCCTGAGTTCAAGCCCTGCCTTGGCCTCTGAGCTGACAGCACAGAACTTGCTTGGGATTCTCTCTCTCTCTCTCTCTCTCTCTGCCCCTCCCCAGCTCATGCTCACTTTCTCTCTCTCTCAAAATAAATAAATAAACTTAAAAAAGAAAGAGCCATTTGTGACATACAGTAAGCATTATCTAAATATTTCTAATTATTACCCTGTCTTCCTTCAGCTCTGCTCTCTCTCCTGCCTCTTCCTTCACATTACCGAAGTGTAATGATGGTTAGGGGTAAACAGAATACTGTTCTGCTTGTCAAAGAAATTATGAGACATTTGGAAATAAGTGGAAAAGAAAGGCACATGTCCTTTCAGTATTGGGCCTGTTGTGTTCAGCCATGGTCTTTAATTGTCAAATCTGGAAAACAGGAAAGATAGCATTCAGCACCCTGCATCCTCCTCTTACAACTTATAACCAGATGAAAACAAAAACATTCTGTTAAAAGCACTGCCATATAAAGGCTCAGCAGAGCTGTCTGTAGTATCTTCTTCAGAGGGGTGTGTGGGAATTGCTTTGTCTGCGTATCACCAAAGGGATAGCTCTTTCCTCTAGCCTGCCTAATAAAAGACTATGAAGGTAATGAATTATTAGCCTCAACACTTGAAAATGTCAGCATCTTCCAAATTCCTGTTCCACCACAAAATAAAGTTCAGATTCATTGAATATGCTGTTAAAGTAGTACCTATCTAACTTTTTTTTTTTTTTTTTTTTTTTTTTTTTTTTTTTTTTTTGAGAAAACATCATGTTCCTTGGGTGAAATCTTCTGGAACATTGTCTGGTTACAGTTTAATGTGATTAAAATCAATCCAGTAGCCCAAGCCAGAAAGCTAGGATGTAACTAAATTCTATATGCATCCTTGTGCATCACCTCTTTACCAGCCATTCTATCACCACATGGTTTTTACCTCTAAGCTGTAACCCCTACCCCCTTCTAATTCCAGTTTAAAAACTTTCCTATCTCATGGGCTCTCAATGTTAGAAGTACATTTGAATCTTCCTGAGCCTAAAATATATGTATATAAAGATTTTCAGGCCCACACCAATGTATATATTTTTATAAGGGTTTTCAGGAAGAGTTAAACTCTGAACTCCTTAGTTTGGCAAACAAAATCCTTCATGATACTCTCAAAGCCTTCGTGTTCATTTTCACTCTCAATATCCCATCAGTAGCCCGGTATATGCTTACATGAAAATGTTCTAGTTTCTTTCTGCACCAAAGTTTCAAGTTTCCGGTCCTTTTGATTTTGTTTCCCATGCCTGGAATTCCCACAGGGTTTGTTCTTATTTTAGGGGTTACACCTTCTATAAATGCATCCCTTATTTCATCAGATTTTCTTAGGCACCCCTCCCCACATGCTATCACTAGCTTGTATGTACATTTCCAAACCTCTGCTTACATTACATAGTAAGGCCAATGTTGATGGCACTGATGAATGCTCGTGTTCTGATCTTTCTGTATGATTTGCTGCTCCTTAAGAATTCTTATTCATCTCTGAACGTACCTAGCACACAAGGATACTAAAGTTTTTTGAATAATAAACGTGCATGAAATTACATCAGAAATAGATCACGAAAGAAGATAATCATGGGAATGGGAAGAACGACAGTGAGTATCTAGAGCTTCTAATTCCCTTCTTTGGATCACTGTTCTAGGTTAGCCTGAAACCCAGAGTGTCAAGCAGCCTGGTAAATGTGCACTACAGCTGCCGTATGCGACCAATGTAAACCTTCTGTGACTGTCTCAACTGACCACAAGGAGGAATCAAAAACAAGAACTGGAGGGGTGACTGGTGGCTCAGGAGGCTAAGCCTCTGACTCTTGTTTTTAGTTCAGGTCATGATCTCATGGTTTGTAAGTTTAAGCCCCACATTTTGCCCAGCATTGGGCTCCATGCTGACGGGGCATGGGGCATGCCTGGGATTCTTTCCGTCTCCATCCCTCTCTGCCCCTCCCCCACTTTCCCTCAAAGTAAATAAATAAAACTTTTTTTTGGTTTTCTCTTTTTTTTTTTTTTTTCAATGTTTATTTATTTTTGGGACAGAGAGAGACAGAGCATGAACGGGAGAGGGGCAGAGAGAGAGGGAGACACAGAATCGGAAACAGGCTCCAGGCTCTGAGCCATCAGCCCAGAGCCTGACGCGGGGCTCGAACTCACCAACCGCGAGATCGTGACCTGGCTGAAGTCGGACGCTTAACCGACTGCGCCATCCAGGCGCCCCTAAATAAATAAAACTTAAAAAAAAAAAACAAAAAACGAAAAGTAAGAACTGGAAAACCAGATAGGCAGAGGCATGCAAGTAATATTTTTAAACAATCAGATATGATAGAAACATAATGTATTAAGATGACCTAAGGATCTTTCTCGTGTCTATGTGGAAATCAATAACCCTTAATTTTTACAATTGTAACAAATTATATTTTGTGATGTGAAAAAATTTGGAGAACTGCTTGGAATCACTTATACTTCTCCCCCTTTTTGTATTTATAATCTCCTGTAGCTAACAAGCTTTGGAGTTCTTCAGACCAATCTGAGATACTGTTTCCTGGGCTATAGTTCTCAGCGAGGCAATGAATAAAGTGTTTACCAACCTGTTTTGAGGTTGGTTTCTTTCAGTTGACATCAAGGATACTTTGACACCAACTAAGGGGAATGGTAAATATTCAGGTGGAGTCAGCTTTAAACTGGTGTAGTGGTTGTACCTTCTCCCCTTCCCTCCAGATGCTTCCATCCAGGGTGATGTCACATCTCCTCAAACAATGAGGACCACATTGACCACATGCCCAGGTTTTCTGGTCAGTCCCAGTTTACATCTATTTTCTGACATAATTATTAACAGTATCCTCCCTTTTACTCTCAAAAGTGTTTTTATTTTAAGTTTATTTATTTATTTTGAGAGAGAGAGAAAGTAAAAGTGGGGGAAGGGCAGAGAGAGAGAGGGAGAGAGAGAATCCCAAGCAGGCTCTGCACTGCCAGCATGGATCCCAACGCAGGGCTATATCTCATGAACCAAGATCATAACCTGAGCCAGAATCAAGAGTCTGAGGCTTAACCAACTGAGCCACCCAGGTGCCTTCAAAAGTATTTTAGTTTTGGGGCGCCTGGGTGGCTCAGTCGATTGAGTGTCAGACTTCGGCTCGGGTCATGATCTCGTGGTCTGTGGGTTCGAGCACCACGTCGGGCTCTGTGCTGACAGCTCAGAGCCTGGAGCCTGCTTCAGATTCTGCATTTCCCTCTCTCTCTGCCCCTACCCTGCTCATGCTCTGTCTTTCTCTCTGTCAAAAATAAATAAAACATTAAAAAAATGAAAAATAAAATATATATAAAAAAGTATTTTAGTTTTATTGACAAATTATACATGCACTCTAATTCAAATTTTGTCTGTTGACAAGAAAGTTCTTACGTCAACTAACTCATTTGATGTGAATGAGCACAAATGTGAGTATTGTGAATATACACACATTAGCCTTCCACCTAAAATAGAAAGCTAATTGTTCCCATGTAAGCTGAATGTTTTTTCTCTTTCTGGTTTTTCATGGTGACAATGATGGTGATGCTCATGAGTATACTATCAGAAGAAAATCTCATGAAAATCAGAAATTAATTCCTTCTATTTTTTCAGCTTTTCACTTTCTAAGTGCCTCTTTCTTTCTTTCTTTCCCTTTCTTTCTTTCCCTTTCTTTCTTTCCCTTTCTTTCTTTCTCTTTCTTTCTTTCTTTCTTTCTTTCTTTCTTTCTTTCTTTCTTTCAAGTAGGCTCCATGACCAACGTGGGGCTTGAATTCACGACCCTGAGATTGAGAGACACATGCTCTACTGAATGAGCCAGCCAGGCGCCCCTTCTAAGTGCTTTAAGATGTAATAAATCATGTCTATGCATGTTCAACATTTTGATTTATATTTCCTATTATATTTTATCTCTAATTTATAACAAAATTTTGTAAGTGTAAGAAAGGTACTGAAACAGGGGCTGTTTAAAACACCCTTCATGATTTATGAAAATGTGAGCACTAGGATATATATTTTAAATTATGTAGTGGTCAGGAAGAGATGCTGGTGTATAAAAAACAGTTGAGAATAAACTGGTAAAGACATGCTTAGGACAAGAAAGAAGAAATGTAATTGTACCGTAGGATGTGATTTACTAAAGCAAAAACATTATTGGTTTTAGTAGTTATTAATGTTTACTGAAGCCTAGTTTAGTTATTTTAATAAAGAGATTTTTTTTTCTTCTTTTTGGAACGGAATTGGGGGGAATTAATAGTTAGGGTTAAATCTGGGTGAGCCCAGGATAGAGCTACCATTTTAAGCCCCAGGCCAACTTCATTCTTTGAAGTTCAGAATGAGTGACCACGGCAAGATGTAGTCATCTGGTGGCAGGAAATTACAGGGACGTCTTTTTAAATTACAGAGATAGTTTTTGAATGCTTCAGTGGTGAAACTGCAAAAACAAACAGCAGTAGTTGGAATAGCAGTAGTAGTTGGAGCCAATATTTATTATGTGCTAACCTTGGGTCAGATGTGGGGCTCAGTATTTTATATGAAATTTTTCAATTAATCCTCACAAGAGTCTTATGAGCTGAGCCTATCCTTAACTTCATTTTACAGATGAACCTAGACTTGGCCAATGGTAGAGCCTGGAAAGAAATACCCTTTAGTATGATTCTAGTGTGTAAGCTTTTAATTAATATGCTAAGCTTCACCTCTAACAATACAGCACGTGTCATAACAGCTACCACTCATTGAGTACTTACTATGTGCTGAGTGCTTTAAAATTATTTTTAATCATCAAAGTGTAAATATATTAGTTCTATTTTCCCACAAGGAAACTAAGGCTCAGAGAGTCTGGATTAGTTTTCCGTTGTACAAATTAGTACAATTTTAGTCATTCAAAACAACATAAATGTATTCTGTTACAGTTTTGGAGGTCAGAAGTTCTAAAATCAAGGTTTCAGCAGGGCTGTGTTCCTCCAGTCTCTGCTTCCATCATCAAAGCTCTGGCCCTGACCTTCCTACCTTCCCCTTAGAAAGACCTTTGTAATTACATCGGGCCCACCTGGATAATCCAAAATAATCCCTCCATCTCCAGATCCTTAATTTAATCACATCTGTGAAGTCCCTTTTGCTGTGTAAGGTGACATATTCTCAGGTTCCAATGACTAGCAAGTTGATATCTTTGGAGGGACCATTATTCAGTCTAACTAATTTGCCCCCGAGTCACAGAGTTGATAAGTATTAGAGATGAGATTTGAATCTAGATGTTTTTAGGCTCCAAAGTTCATGCTATTTCTGTTCTACCACATTAATGATGATCCCATCAGTTATTCAAAGAAACATTTATTGAGATTACAAAAAGAGCCATACAGTGCCTGTGGTAGGTACCGGAAAATATGAAATGCTTTATGAGTTGGAGTCATCTTTGTGCACGTGCCTTATTAATTTCTGTAACTTCCAAACGTGCCAGAGATTAAAGATTTAATAAGCCTAGATAATTAATAAGTAAGATAAAATGCCTTCTAGAATAAGTATTTGTTAGGCCCTACTCTTTTTACATTAAGACATTATTTATTTCTCTCTTCCAGAGATTAACACTAAGTAAAAGTTTCAGGTAGGATACTTTTTAATATTTGATTTTTTTCCTTCAGATCTGTGAAGTGGAAACGTTTCCTGGATAGAGTATAGATACGAGCAAAACATCTGATTCTGTTTTTCAGTATTTGTGAGATTTGTTTCCTTTACTACTAAAAAAGCAGCACAATGCTTGGTGGTCTTTTTTGTATTTTGGAAGGGGCATATACATTTACTCCAAATCTTTAACCAAGGAGCCCAAAGGCCTACCTTCCAGGTTGGTAGGTTCCAGAGCAAGAGAAGGCTTTTTAGCTGGACCAGTAGATCTGCTGTGTATCTTTTAAGACCTATGGGATCCAAATATCTATGGCAGATCTACATGAATGAAGTCTATGGCAGGGAAATTACAATGCTGTCTCTGGCAGATAACTATTCCTCTTGAGAATCAGCTTTTGGTTTTCTCCTTGTTCCTAACAGAGATTAAATTTTTGGTCATGGCACCCTGAGTGTTCCTAGGACCTGCACTGTACATAAAGGACTGGGTGATATCTGAACCTAAATCATACACTTAGATGGTGTAGCAGCCCTTTAACATTAAGTTGAAATGCCAGATTTCAGTTCCAAAAGACCAAATTAAATTGAATAAACAAGCGATTCATATTCCCAATAAGCTTACCCTTGCTGTATGACCACATCTCCCCTCAACTCTTGCATCTGATTGCAGAGGGACTCTCCCTTAGATGAGTTGATTGGGGGAAAATGAATGAGTTTGTTTACTGATGGCTATGCACCAGCCAGAACTGGATTCTGGTCCTATTATAGACTTAGAAGTGGTCTTGAAGGAAAACAGGGAAGAGATATCCTCTCTGTTGGCAAAGCTTGTGCCAGAACATTTCACTATCTAATTTGTCTGGAAAGACAGATGGCCTGCGGAAATGGATCTATATGCAGAATATTTTCAGAGAATTGTATGGAATAATACTGGAGGATTGGTAATAAGGAGTAGGTAGATGAATTTGTTTTTTGTTTTTTTTTTTTAAAGAACAAAGGGACATGGAAGTTGTGGTAGAGGAAGTAAGTCATGTCAACTATAGCTTTATGACTACTTGCAGAACTGTATTATCTACTTCTGTGTTCACCCTTGATCTCTCAATTATTTATCTTAACAAATATTCTACTATTATATATAAGGTGTGCTGGTAGTGTTTAACTTTACAATTTAATCCACAGACTATAAAATGTCACGATGGAGACATTTTCATGATATAGATCTAAGGGTCATATCCATAGGTCATGGATGTTATAAATAGGTCATGGTTTATATTATTATAAAATATTATAATACATTATAATATAAATTATAAGTTAGATTATATTATAGATCATGGTTTGCTACTGCTGTTTGCAAATTTAAATACAGAAGTGGGTGTTTGTTGATTTTGTGAAGCTAAGTAGAGAAGTGGACTGGACCCTTTTAGTCTTTGTTATTGTCCAGCATCTTTGGAATACCTTAATGGAAAATTTTCTTTATTATAGTGGGAGGTTATCTTCTCCAAGATAGAAACCAGAAATTACTTTTGTCAGTCTCCTTTCATACTTAGGGCATAGACACTGATTCTACCAGTGAAGTGTTTAAGATTTTGATATGGAAGAGCGGAACTTGAGGACCATGTGCCATACAGAATCCATTCTTTTCTGTCAAGGGAAACTGGCTTTTAGGGAAATCAGTGGTTCAGATTCTGCTTTTTGGTGTTAGTATCAGTGGTTTGAACTACATTGTGTGTTCCCAATGGTGTCATCTGAAATATCTCCACTGGAGACAGTCCCACTAGTTTGGGTGTTGTTTTTGTTGGCAGAAGCCTCAAGACCGACTATCTGGTCCTCCTAGAGAGTATAGGAGTCACATCTGTATTTTTACACTTTTTTTTTTTCTTGGTAGCTGTTCTTTCTCAGATCACTTACACTGGGCCAGCTGCCATGCTATTCTATGGGAAGGATCACGTGAAAAAGAAGTGAGGCTTCTGGCTAACAGATAAATGAGTGATAAATGAGCTTGGAAGTGAATCCACCAGCCCCAGTCAAACCTTCAAATGACCGCAGGTCTGGCCAACATCTTGATTATAAACCACGTAAGTGTCCCTGTACCAGAATCATTTCATTAAGCTGCTGCCAAATTCCTGACCCACAGACACTGAGATAATAAATGCTTGTTGTTTTAAGACATTAAATTTTCAGGTAATTTGTTACGCAACAATCGATAACAAATGCAAGCAGATATAATGAAATGAGAAATTCCAGGATAATTAAGGAGGCATTGTTCAAAAGATTGCTAGAATAGCTGAATTCCCAGGTTCGCATGGTATCTAATTTACTACTTATGTCTATCTCCTTTCTGCTGGCTGGATTCAATGCCAGCACCAGGGAAGCAGTTGGTTGCATATGTCTGCCTCCCCTAGGGAACTCACAGGCAGAGCAGCTGTTCATGCTGCACTCTACTAAAGCAGTCTACCCTGACATTGGATATGCTGGACCCTCAGGCACTACTACATGCCTGGAGGCCTATAGAGCTTGTGGTATACAAGGAACTCGTCAAACATTATGATGAACAAAGATGTTATTCCATGTTTTTGCAAGACTAAGGGTATTGAGATTTGCCCAGGATATGGAAGACTCAATGGCCGTAGACTGCCTTGTGAACTGAGCCCTATCTCAGAAGATAGAGTGGAGGTATGATCATATTTATGCCTTGAAGATATCGACTGATCACACTGGCTACATTCTCTATCCCCTACACCCCATTTCTTTCCATCTTTCACCAAATAGTCCAGAAAACAGACTCCCTCAAATATTGTTTTTGCAGATTAAATTGTCATTACCTTTAGATGAGCCATTACCCAATTTGCCAATGACTTTGTCTCAGTTCTCTTTCACCTTGAGTTGTGTGCAGAATTAAGCCCTGGTGAATGAACTGGTTCACTTTCTTATACCACATGATCAAATTCCTCATCTTTGTTGATTTCTGATGCATTCTCCCAGCAAGTTCTTGTCTTGTTTTCTTTGTATTCTCCATCTTCAACTCTTTAAGTACAGTAATTATAATGATAGTAAAATTTATGACTAATGTTTTTGATATTTTGAATTAATAAGAGTGTTCAAATACAGCTTTATTAAGAATGGGAAAATAGACTATTGGACAGTCTGGCAATACAGACTTGAGACTCACCTTCATAGACATGATATTTGAAGATGCTTGCATATAAGATCACGGGGAACAAGGACAGAAAGAAAAAGAGGCACAGAGAATTAGACTTAGTACACCTTTTCAGGGAGTTGAAGAAAAAGTTAGAAAAAAAATAAGATTCATTTAAGCCACATATTATTACTTAATATCTGTCCTTTACCAGGGCAACTAAAAAGGAATTATAATAATTGAAACTGATTTTCAGTTGTACTTATTTCTTTTTACCTTTCTAATAAGGAAACTAAGTTGCTAAGTATTGACAGAGAAAAGATCATTAGAGATTTGTGGAACATATTTGCTGGGCAATTGGTCATTGGAAAAAAGTCAGTTTATTGTTTTTGTTTATTTTATTTAAATCCAAGTTAATTAACATATAGTGTGATAATGGTTTCAGGAGCAGAATTTAGTAACTCTTCACTTAGATATAACACCCAGTGTCAGTTTATTGTTAATCAAGCAGTAATTTGAATGTTTTATTAGGTGAGTAGGAGTTCGATATCACTGTTAAAAGTTAACTGCTATTGTTCAAAGATGGAATAATCTCTGATAAAATTAAAAATTTAAGTTTCCTTATATAGAGAAAAACACAAGTGATTCCTATTCCTCAGGAAATCTATCTGCTGTGAAAGCATAATTTCAACATTCAAGAAGAGAAAAGCTAGTCTTAAATTCCTTTCAGATCAAATTAAATCAGCAGATGCGTTGTATTATGAAATGAAAAGAAGGCAAAAAGAACTTGTCAAATGTGTTGTTCATGAAAATGGTTTAGAAAAATTAATACAAATGAAATTTTTACATAAATTCATTTCATAAGTTTTATGGGCAGAGGACAAGGTTTTTGGTGGAAGAAATATTAAGAAAAATTCAAAATGAAGAAAAATATTTAAAATATTTTTGTTTATTCTAATGAAGCAAATGAATGTGAGGAGTTTAAATTACTGTAAAAGTCTATGAAGTTAACAGTGATTTGGAAGCCGTGATAGGTAGAATAATAGCTTCCCCCACAAATATGCCCAATTCCTTAGTTCTTGGAACCTGTGAATATGCTACCTTACATGGCAAAAGAGACCTTGTAGATGTGGTTAAAGAAACAGACCTTCAAATGGGGCGATTATCCTGGATCACTTGTGTGTACTCAGTCTAAAGAGATGAGTCCATAAAAGTAGAGAGACTTTCCTGGCTGGGTCAAAGAGAAAAGAAAGATAAAGAGGAGAGATTTGAAGCTAGGGAAGGACCTGACCCCCCCCCATTGCCAGTTTTGAAGAGCCAAGAAATGCAATAGCCTTGAGAAGCTAGAGACAGTCCTCAGCTGACAGCCAGTCAACACTGGTCCTACAACTATAGGGAACTGAATTCTGCTAACAACCTGAATGAGCAAGGACATGGATCCTGCCCTCAAGACTCCAGAAAGGAACATAGCTTTGACTTTAGGCTGGTGAGACCCATGTTAGACTTCTGACCTATAGAGCTGTAAGATAGTACATTTGTGTTGTGTTAAGCCACTAAATGTGTAGCAATTTGTTAGAGAAGCAATGGAAAAGTAACACAACAATTTTATTGAAAATATAAATAACTATTAAATAAATGGCCTTCAGTAAATATCCCAGTCTAGACAAGTATGTACTAAAGCCCTCTATATACCTTTTAGTGGAGCTGACTTTTAGCTTCCAATTAAAAACAAAATCTAATCCAATTCCTAAAGTGCCTATCATTGTTTTGAATTATAGTTTAACTAAAGAAGATAACACTGAAATCATGTTTTCAGTTGTTATTACAAATAATTAACAATAACGAATCAGGTTTATTCTCTAGCTTTCTCATACCTACCAAAATTTATATGTGAAAGGAAAAATTCACCCTGTAAGAATTTCTGTAAAATGATGACATAGATGTGTTATAGATGGACAACCAACTAAGTTGGTTATATATGCATATCTAATGGTTTTCTTGGCTATGCTAAGAAGGCTGACACATAAGGTCACTATATATTCCCTTCCACTAGAGAATAGAAATTCAGCTTAACTCAATAATTTGTTAATGCCTACAGTATGGCATTGCAGAATGAGCATGGTTCTGGGAATCAGAAATCACTGGTTGAATCCCATATTCACCAGATATTGTGTCAGACAAGTCAGTGAATCTCTCTGAATGACAGTTTCCTAATTTATGATATGGGAATAACATCTACCTTACAAGTTTATTCTTGAAATAGAATGAAATTTCTCTTTAAATAATATACTGTCATCATACTGTATAGTATTATATACAAACACTGAGTGCCAATGTGTTATTTTGGGACTTACCACCAGGCACTAGAGAAAATGGTACCAAAAATATAGAAAATAAAACTCGAGTGGAGTCAGGGAGTGAAGCAAGGTGGAGGTGGTAGGAATGTTTCCCATCAAACTGGAAAACTGACCAGAGCAGCAGAAGGGATGCTGGCATCCCAGGAGATTGAGATCAAAATAAAGAAGGAATCCCAAATTCTACCCAACTGGCACCAAATTTCCTGAGATATCTAGAGGAGAGGGACTCCTGATTTGAGTCCTTTGGGCAGTGCTAGTTTTTAGGGTCAGCTTGGGAAGCTTCTGCCAAGGGCTTACTCAGACTCCAACGTGTCTAAATTCAACTTATAGGACAAGGACTCCTGATGTACCACCTGGTCTGGATCTTATTGATTCCAGGGATGGGTAGAGCTGAGCATCTTGGGAGCAGTCGTCATCAGAGCCTCTGAGGCAGGACTGAGGGGATAGATGGGATATGAACTGAGGGGAACACAGTTGAAGCCTGGACCTCTGTGTATCAATTGGATCATATTAATAGCCATTACTTGATATTTCTTTACCTGTGACCTCACCTAAATAATGCAGTTATCTTTCTGCAGCTTTAACTCTTTAGGTTAGTTTTAACTTTAAGGTTGAATAAATAGATCTAATTTTTTTTTTTAAAAAATAGATCTAATTTAAGCAAAAAGAGGGATTTTGTTTGCAGAAACTGAAATGGTACACAAAACCTCATGATGAGATAACAGGGACTCAGAATATATGTCTAACAAAAGAAGTGAGGGGATAAAGGTATCTGCTTTAGACTTTTGGGTGGTTTTTTATTTCTGTTTTCTCTGCACACCTAATTCCATCACTTCTCTATTCTGGCAGAAAAATTTGGTTTCTAACAACTTTTGAGTTTTATATAAAATATACTCAGCCACCCAGAAAGTCTCCTATTACCAGTTCAAAAATCCCTGGGGCAAGAGCTGCCAATAGCCAAAGCTATAATAATTTGAGCAACCAAAAATATAGCGTTGACTTGTAGCTAAAAGTATAAAATAAATACCCATGAATTCACACTAATATAAATAAATGATGAAAGAAAGAGAAAGAAATAGAGACAGATCTCCTCTATAGAAAAATTTCAAATGATTTATGTAGATAAAAGAGTTAAAGAGTTAAAGAGATAAAAGAGTTAAAGAGTCAATCAGAGATGAAGAGTGCAATATACACTCTTGATGCAATGAACAGCATGTTAGAAGAAGCAGAGGGATGAATTAATGACAAAGTAATGATAAAATAAAGACAAACTAATGGCAAGCAATGAAGCTGAACAAAAGAGAGAAAGAAATATGCTAAATGAGAATAGACTTAGGGAACTCAGTGACTCCATCAAACATAATAGCATTACACTATAGGAGTCCCACAAGATGAAGAGAGATAATGGGGAGAAAATAATTTATTTGAAGAAATAATAGCCAAAAATTTCTGTAATCTAGGGAAGGAAAGACATCCAGATTCAGGAAGCACAGAGAACTCCCATAACAATCAACAAAAGCAGCCCAACACCAAGAGATACAGTAATTAAATTTGCAAAATATAGTGATAAAGAAAAATCTTAAAAGCAGCAAGACAAAAGAAGTCATTAACTTACAAAAGAAATCCCATAAGGCCAGCTAGAGATTTTTCAACAGAATGTGGCAAGCCAGGCGGGAGTGGCATGATATATTCAAAGAGCTGAATGGGAAAAATCTGCAGCCAAGAATACTCTACCCAGTAAGGCTATCATTCAGAATAGAAAGAGAGATAAAGAGTTTCCCAGATAAGCTAAAACTAAAGGAGTTTGTGATCACTAAACCAACCCTGCAAGAAAGACTAAAGGGGACTCTTTGAGTGGAAAGGAGAGACGAAAAGTGACAGTATAATGGCAGGAAACACAAAAGTAGTAAAAATGAATATTTCTACAGTAAAAAATATTTCTGTAAAAGTCTAGGAACTCACACAAAAAAGGATATAAAATATAATAACAAAGACCAATGTGGGGAGGCGAGGATCAAAGAGTGTGTTCAAACTTAAACAACCATCAACTTAATATAGACTGCTATTTGCAGAAGAGGTTATATACAAACTTATTGGTAACCACATATCAAAAAATCATTAATAAACATGCAAAAAATAAAGAGAAAGAAATCCAAATATATCACTAAAGAAAATCAGCAAAACATGAAAGAAAGACAAGAAAAGATTAGAGAAAAATCTCCAGAAACAACCACAAAACAAGTAATAAAATGGCAATAGATACATATCTACCAATGATTACTTTGAATTTAAATGAACTAAATGTTCTAATCAAAAGACATAGGATGTCAGAATGGATAAAAAATAAAATAAAACAAAATAAAATAAAATAAAATAAAATAAAACACAAAACCCATCTATATGCTACCTAGAAGAGACTCATTTTAGACCTAAAGGCATCTAAAGACTGAAAGTGAGGGGATGGAGAAACATTCATCATGCACATTGATGTCAAAAGAAAGAC
This sequence comes from Prionailurus viverrinus, assembly GCF_022837055.1. Taxonomy (NCBI): domain Eukaryota; kingdom Metazoa; phylum Chordata; class Mammalia; order Carnivora; family Felidae; genus Prionailurus; species Prionailurus viverrinus. Next base: position 133,416,881 of record NC_062569.1, on the reverse strand, counting down.
AGAATAGCAATACTTTGTTATCAAACTAGATTTCAAAACAAAGACTATAACAAGAGACAAAGAAGAGTACTATATAATAATAAAGGGGACAGTTCAACAAGAAGATACAACAATTATAAATATTTATGCATACAACATGGGAACACCTAAATATATAAAGCAATTAATAACAAACATAAAAGAACTAATTGATAATAACACAATAATAGTACATGATTTTAATACACTACTTACATCAATGAACAGATCATCTAAGCGGAAAATCGACAAGGAAACCATGGCTTTGAATGAACAGAAAATCAACAAGGAAACCATGGCTTTGAATGACACACTGGACTAGATGGACTTTACAGATATATTCAGAATATTGCATCCTAAAACAGCAGGATACACATTCTTTTCAAATGCATGTGGAATATGCTCTAGAATAGATCACATATTGGGTCACAAAACAGGCCTCAACAAATACACAAGATGAATTCATACCCTGCATCTTTTCTGACCACAATGTTATGAAACTAGAAGTCAGCCATAAGAAAAAAATTTGGAAAGACCACAAATACATTGAAGTTAAACAACATGCTACTAAACAATAAATGGGTCAACCAGGAAATTAAAGAAGTAAAAAGTATGTGGAAACAATGAACATGAGAACACAAAGTTCTAAAACCTTTAGGATACAGCAAAAATTGTTCTAAGAGGGACGTATATAGCAATACAGGTCTTACCTCAAGAAGCAAGAAAAATCTCAAACAAACTAACCTCACACCTAAAGGAGCTAGAAAAAGAAAAGCAAAGTCTAAAGGCAGCAGAAGGAAGGAAATAATAAAAATTAGAGTAGAAATAAATGATATAAAAATTAAAACAAAACAAAACACTAGAACAGATCAATGAAACCAGGACCTGGTTCTTTGAAAAAATTAATAAAATTGCTAAGCCTCTAGCCAGACTTATCAAAAAGAAAAGAGAAAGGACCCAAATAAATAAAATCACAAATGAGAGAAGAGAAATAGCAACCAATATCACAGAAACACAGTTATAAGAGAATATTATGAAAAACTATATGCCAATAAATTGGACAATTCAGAAGAAATGGATAAATTCCTAGAAACATAAGTTATTGAAACTGATACAGGAAGAAATAGAAAACTTGAACACACTGATACCCAGCAAAGAAATTAAATCAGTAATCAAAAATATCCCAACAACCTGAAGTCCAGGACCAGATGGCTTGAAAAGCAAATGCTACCAAAAGTTAATACCTATCTTTGACATTGGCCATAGTGACTTCTTTGATATGTCTCCTGAGAAAAGGGAAAGAAAAACAAAAATAACTATTGAGACTGCATCAAAATAAAAAGCTTCTGCACAGTGAAGAAAACAATCAACAAAATGACAAGACAACCTATGGAATGGGAGAAGATATTTACAAATGACGTATCTGACAAAATATCCAAAATACATAAAGAACTTATAAAACTCAACACTAAAAGACAAATAATCCAATTAAAAAATGGGCAGAAGTTATGAACAAACATTTTTCCAAAGAAGACTGCAGATAGCCAACAGACAAATGAAAATATTACTTATCATCAGGGAAACGCAAATCAAAACTATAATGAGATATTACCTTACACCTGTCAGAATGGCTACAATCAGCAACAAAAGATTCAAGAGAAAAAGGAACCCTCTTGCCCTGTTGGTGGTAATGAAAATTAGTGCAGCCACTCTGGAAAACAGTATGGAGGTTCCTCAAAAAGTTAAAAATAGAACTACCCTATGATCCAGCAATTGCACTACTAGGTAGGTATTTACCCAAAGGATACAAAAATACTAATTGAAAGGGATACATGTACCCTGATGTTTATAGCAGCGTTATCTGCAATTGGCAAATTATAGAAACAGCTCAAGCACCCGTTGACTGAGGAATGGATAAAAAAGTTGTCACACACACACACACACACACACACACACACACACACGAATATTATTCAGCATAAAAAAGAATGAAACCTTGCCATTTGCAATGACATGGATGGAGCTAGAGGATATTATGCTAAACAAAATAAGTCAGAGAAAGACAAATACCATATGATTTCATTCATATGTGGAATTCAAGAAACAAAACAAATGAGCAAAGGAGAAAAAGAGAGAGAAAAGCAAACCAAGAAACAGACTCTTAACTATAGAGAACAAACTGATGGTTACTAGAAGGTCAGTGGGTGGAGGATGGGTTAAATAGATGATGAGGATTAAGGAATGCACTTGTTGTGATGAATACCAGGTGTTGCATGGAAGTGTTAATTTACCATATTGTATGCCTGAAATGAATATTACACTCTATGTTAACTAAGTGGAATATATTTTTTAATGTTTAATTTTATTAAAAATAATTTTTTAATGTTTATTTTGAGAGAGAGACAGAGAGGGAGAGAGAGAAAGCACGTGCACAAGCAGGAGAGGGGCAGAGAGAGAGAGAGGGAGAGAGAGAGAATCCCAAGCAGGCTCCATGCTGTCATCACAAAGCCTGATGTGGGGTTTGATCTCATTAACTGTGAGATCATAACCTGAGCTGAAGTCAACAGCTGGACGCTCAACTGAGACACCCAGGCACCCCTCCTAACTGGAATTTAATAAAATCTTAAAATAAATAAAGATTGCCTTGAGTTCTCAGCACAGGAATGAAGACACCCCTAGACACATTATTGTCAAAACTCAGATTACTAAGGATAAAGAGAAGACTCAAAGTTTTCTTGAGAAAAAATAAAAATGACCCACAGAAAAATGACAAATCTGGTATCACGTTTCCCATCAACACTATTGGATGTTACAAGACAGTGAAGAACTACTTTAAAGTTAAAATGGGCAATGTCACAAGATTTATAAAATATTTCCTCTACCTGAAAGGAAAGCTATTTGAGTTTGGACTATATCCAAACAAGAAAGAAAATGAAGACAGAAAACATTTTGGCATCCTTTGAAATAGTGGAGCCAATTTGTCTCTAGAAGAACAGTGAAAGGAAAGCCCAGAAATGCAGTTAGGAGGCAGACCTGGCATTCAGCCAGTCCAAACTGACGCATCAGGAGAAAGAGTGATGCAATAGAACATTTATAATTTTATACACATTGGTACTGAGATACAGGCAAGAAAAACTCACCGCAATTAGAAAATTGAAGGCAAAACCTGCGAAAACCACATGACAACAATCAATCGACACTGCTCGGACCTGCATGGAATCATATTTATATTCTTAATATTCTTATCGACTTACATCTTTTATATCAACTTACAGATAAAGCATGGAGGAATTAATCCTATATAAATACTATTAATCTTAACGTTGCAAAAGTTATCGTGTAGATGATAGTAGTTGTAGGGGAAAAGAACAGTGTAATGCTGAAAGGAAAATTATGGTCATTAATATCATTTTAAAACTGGGAAGAAAAATTATGGATGCAGCATGTTGGGGTTTTCCTTGGTATTTGGCCAAGGTATGCATTTGGTTTAGTGCTCTAAAATATACTGTTCACAGCTGGTGAAATAAGGAATGGAGATATTAGTATTTTATGAAAGATACATGAGGAACACAAAATAGAAATATAACAACTGGTTGTAAGGGGGTTGGTGGTAAGCCAGCTCATCCCTCATTTATTATAATAGATTATATCTAAAATTTATAAATCAGGAAATAGGATGAGAAGTGTATTATTAAAAGACATGGGAGTAAAATGCAAAAATGACATAAGGGAAGAATAAATGTTTCTAGGAAATGGGGCTTATAGATTGGAAAAGATGGAACAGTGTATATATTAAATTAATAAAGGGGAAACATCTTTAGAAGAGATGATGAAAGAGCCAAAATATGTTTGGTGGAGGTGAAAGAATTATATTGACAGATCTTACTATAATTCATCTGAGAGAGGAAACTGTGTTTAGAAAACTCTTTTGATAAATTGCTTACAGCTGAAGTTCCTTTTGGCTTCTTCTAGTAATTGTGCATACTATTTATATTCTTCTAGTATTTCACTTCATTTATTTTAATTTTAAAAATATTATACAAATGAAATGTGCCTCTTGTTATCAGTCTGGGTCTCAGTAAGGACAGCGTATTCAATAGGAAGTTCAAGGAATGTTTATTTACAAAGGTGCAAGAAGGGAAACCATAAGGAATGGTTCATTGATCTGCAGCTTAATAGCAACCTACATGTCATTGCCCCCTAGGTCTAAAGCAACAAGGAGAGACAATGGTTTTTAGAGCTTGGAAAGAAAAAGTTGTATGGAGTATCATTACAAATGGGGCATTGACATTTGGATGGAGGCTACAGCCAGCTGAAGGTGACATTGCAAGAAGAGATTTAAAGGAATAAGTATACTAGGTTTTACTCTCTTGCCTCCATAAATGCTCCTACCAGGGATTTCCATTGATAGAAGCCAATTAAAAGAGAGAAGCCATGGAGATATTGTTATAGATCAGCTCCTTGGGACAGAGAGAGAAGTGCGGATTAGATCTACAGGGGAAAATGGAGGATTTTCATATAGAGCAATCCTTAGGCCCCTCTACATTTAGTATTTTACTTTCTTTTCCCTATCTCCCTTTCTTTTTTTCCTTATTTCTTTCTTTCTTTCTTTCTTTCTTTCTTTCTTTCTTTCTTTCTTTCTTTCTCTAAGGAGTAAGCTTGTTTCCAATACAAGGGAACAAATAGACACACATTTCATATTACAAAAACATAGTCATTATTTGAAATGGCTCAAGATACAGAAAAAAAAAGTGCATTTCATCTGTTTGTTAATGTTTTCTTTTTTGGGGGTCAAGTTTGTTAGACTAAAAAATTCTAACCAAGTTTATCATTTAGAAATTAGAAACCACAAATAAAGCCTATCAGACTGTTGGAATATAATATTGCATAAGAATTAGACAATCTGGGGCACCTGGGTGGCTCAGTTAGTTAAGCGTTTGACTCTTGATTTCAGCTCAGGTCATGATCTCACCATTTGTGAGATCGAGCCTTGTGTCAGGCTCCATGCTTGGAGCCTGCTTGGGATTCTCTCTTTTCCTCTGTCTCTGCCCCTCCCACATTCATCCTCTCTCTCTCTCTCTCTCTCTCTCTCTCTCTTTCTCAAAATAAATAAACTTTAAAAGAAAGATTTAGACAATCTTTATTTCTGATTAATTCTTACTAATTATTTTTTGATCATTTATTGCTTAAATTAAATCTTGTGTTAGAAGTAGAGATGAAAAATTACTATTTTTTTAAAAATGTTTATTTATTTATTTTGAGAGAGAGAGAGTGGGGGAGGGGCAAATAGAGAGGGAGAGAAAGAATCTCAAGCTATCAGCACAGAGCCTGACACAGGGCTCGATGTCACAAACTGCAAGATCATGACCTGAGCTGAAATCAAGAGTCAGACGTTCAACTGACTAAGCCACCCAGGTGCCCCACTATTTTTTTTTTTTAATTTAAAAGAAGAAATAGTGTAGTACAGATTTTTTCAAACCATGTCCCTTAGAACACTGCAACATTTCATGAGGAATAAGTTCTAGAGTTCACAAGAAATTTGTATAGACACAAAATTTGGCATCAGGTACGTTTATCATTTTTTGTCTGTTCACTTAAAAAAAAAAATTTTTTTAATATTTATTTTTGTGTGTGGGAGAAAGAGAGACAGAGAACAAGCAGGGGAGGAGCAGAGAGAGAGAAAGAGACACAGAATCCAAAGCAGGCTCCAGGCTCTGAGCTGTCAGCCCAGAGCCCAAATGGGGCTTGAACCACAAACTGCAAGATCATGACCTGAGCTGAAGTCGGACGTTTAACCGACTGAGCCACCCAGTTGCCCCTTTCACTTTTAAGAGAGTCATTTCAGCACTGTTTAATCTCATATTTTATAATTTCTAAAATGACATGAGTGAAAATTTCAAATGCCTACAAACTCCAGTCAGCATACTTAGCTGAATTGGTGGTGATAGACAACACGCCATAGCAAGGTGGAGGACGCACGTCCTGCCCACAGACATCAGTGGCTTCCAGGCTTCAGCGCATCATTACTACATGGGAACAGTAGGCTAGTGTTGCCAGATCTTTGATATTGATGTGCAATCTCTGCCCCCTTTTTTTTTCCTTTTTTTTTTATTTTATTTTATTTTATTTATTTATTTTTTTAATTTTTTTTTTCAACGTTTATTTATTTTTGGGACAGAGAGAGACAGAGCATGAACGGGGGAGGGGCAGAGAGAGAGGGAGACACAGAATCAGAAACAGGCTCCAGGCTCCGAGCCATCAGCCCAGAGCCTGACGCGGGGCTCGAACTCCCGGACCGCGAGATCGTGACCTGGCTGAAGTCGGACGCTTAACCGACCGAGCCACCCAGGCGCCCCCCCCCCCTTTTTTTTTTAAAGTAAGCTTCATGCCCAGTGCAGAGCCCAGTGTAGACCCTGAACTCATGACCTTGAGACCAAGACCTGAGCTGAGATCAATGGTCAGATACTTAACTAACTGAGCTACCCAGGAACCCCTGCAATCTCTACCTTTTAAAATGTGGCAAATAATTCCAAAGGTTTAAAAAGATTGTGTTGCTAAACAGCACATCTCTGTAAACCAGATTTACTCTGTAGATGAGCAATTTGTAACTCCTGGATTAGCTGACATTTAAACAGTCTTCAATTACTGATATTTTTTTATTCTATAGGACTAGGTAAGAATTAAGAATCGTAAGTCAGGGCCACCTACTAACAACTCTATATCGTTGCCTGAATAACAATATTGTGGAATTTTAGTGCAGAATAGAAGTTAGTCATCTTCTGTTTTTGAATTATTATTAAGGGATAACAACTATTTTCAGTTATTGAGAATCAGAGAAAGCTTTGAAGAGTCTAGTCTCTATATGAGAAAGCTTTCAGGCGACCTGTGAGTAGAGCTTTTATGAAATGTTAATGTACACGTGTGGTAGATGGTTGGGGATCAACAGGATAAACCCCCATTGGGTCATTAACTCTGGACTAGATTTATGGGACTCCACTCAATCACCAAGTGTATTACTAAAAGGATGGTAAAAGCCTATGTAAGGATCCAGCTATCAGTCACATGACCTGATCTAGGGAAGAGATAAAAGCTTATATGCATCTCACGGAAAACTGCCAATACTTGTCCCCATAATACATGATAAAACTCTGACAGCAAACTTCTCCTGGGAGTTTGGTATTAAATTAGCGAGGCGGCAGCTCTCCTTTCTGCTGTTTTCAGATATCCAGGCACGGCTTTCTAATACACTGCTAATTTAGAAGACGGAGGATGAAAGTTCTATTTTAATAGTTCTCCAACACCTCATCTTTTCTATCTCTGCTGTAACATGGTTCAGGGGTATGGAAATATTAACGTATGATAGGCCCCATTCACTATGCTACAACTTTCATAGGATAATATGACACATGCATAAATTAAAGATTGTCTTAAGAAAGATTATCTCACTCTTTCTAGAAAAAATGTATATAAGTACTTGTGCTTTAGTCAGAGATAATGTTTGTCCCCCAAAATCAGAAACTCCTTCGGTCTAACTTAGGTTTAATGAGACAATTTTATTTTTCGAATAGCAATCACCAGGATAATTGTTGCATAGAAGCGTCTTTATTTAGAAAAATGACGATCTTCGTAATAGAGTTGGAATTTGGTATGCCCAGGGCAATGGGAGGAGAAAGCAGAGGCTAGAAGTCTGCCTTTGCGTAATGTGAGTCTTCCTTCGAACTTCTCTAAACTGTTAATGAAGTCCTTAAATTCACAATTTTTAAAGCTTTAATTTTAAAAATTGCAGTAAAATATACATAACATAAAATTTACCATTTTAGCCATTTTATTTTATTTTTTAAAGTTTATTTATTTTCAGAGAGAAAGAGAGAGAGAGAGAGAGAGCATGCTTGCCCAAGTGGAGAAGGGGAAGAGAGAGGGAGAGAGGGAATGTCAAGCAGGCTCTGCACTGATAGCAGACACGGGGTTTGATCTCATGAGCCCATGACCTGAGCTGAAATCAAGAGTTGGACACTGGACACTTAAACAACTGAGCTATCCAGGCATCCCTCCATTTTAGCCATTTTAAAATATACAGTTCAGTGGCATTAAGAACATTCACTGTTGACCAACGATCCAGAATGTTTTCATCATCCCAAACAGAAAGTCAGTACTCATTAAACACCAAATCCTCATTCCCTTCTTCTCCCCAGTCCCTGGCAACCACCATTCTATTTTCTGCCTCTATGAATTTGATTACTCACATATCTCAAATGAGTGGAGTCATATAATATTTGTTCTTTTGTAATTCTTATGTAAATTTTTTAATGTTTATTTTTGAGAGAGAGAGAGAGAGAGAGAGAGACGAGACAGAGACAGAGTGCGAGCAGGGGAGGGGCAGAGAGAGAGGCAGACACAGAATCCAAAGCACACTCCAGGTTCTGAGCTGTCAGCACAGAGCTCAATGCAGGGTTCGAACCCACAAGCTGTGAGATCATAACCTGAGCCAAAGTCGGATGCTTAACCAACTGAGCCACCCAGGTGCCCCTGTGGGTAATTCTTACTGAGATTGTTTTCTGCTGTGGAAATCAGTGAAAGGAGAGAATTTCACATGAGGCATAAGATGGTCAGGTCAGATCATTCTGAAGAAAGCACAGGAGACTGGAGGCAGCGATACCTCCAGGAATGTGACAGATGTTGAAACTAGAGCCACAAGGCCGGATCTGGCACACAGACATGATTAGTCTGCAGAGTGCTTTAAAATATGTGAATTATATGACATCATTTAAAATTGGAGAAATTTTAATAGGGAACCAGATATCTTGTCCATCTTGTAAAATGTGGCAATAGTGGGCATGCATTTCCCTGGCTATAATCAGATAAGTAGCATACACATACTCCAGTTTTCCCTTAGACTCGTAATGCTATACTGATTCATCCTTCTCAAGATGAATAATATTCATAGTAATCTGAGTCTTCATAGTAATTTTGGAATAGGTGTTTAGATCTCATATGTATAGAGATGGATCCAAGTTTATCCACATCTTGAGTGGCAGGGAAGCTTCATATGACATCTGGGCTACAAACCAAAAAGAGGCATATATTGGGAGGGTACTGAGTTTGTCCTGTAGACATCAATGGAGGCAGATGAGCGGAACCTTGAAACTAGAGAGCAGTCAGGCAGCAAAGTGGACCCCTTGTCTAGCTCCATTTGTCAGAGAAAGCACGCTTTTTCTGCTCTTTGCAACTTCTGTACGTCTGCTTTATTCTGCTTTATTCATATTCATGTTGCTGTATGTCTGCTATGTTTCTTCAGAACAAAATCATGTATCTAATTTGGCTTTTGTAGGCACCTACAATTCCTGCCTGTTCATATGTCACCAATCAACTGATTAAAGATTCTGAATCCTAATTCCATGTCCCCTGGAGAGAGAATCTGGTGGCCCAGTGCATGTCTACTCAGCTATACCTCTGATTTAGCTGTGGCTGTAGTAGAGAGTTCTGGGCACACTTTCACTCACTTTAGGTTGACAGTTACAGATCTCTGCTTTCTGCCCAGGAACTCTTGGATGCTAGTGGTACCCCTGGGAGCTCACTTTGTTCATGCACATTGGCTTGTTAAGTGTGAGGAGGTCAACATCTCTGGGAGTTAACGTCCTTACTGTCCCCTCAGCTATGAGGAATCAGAGCTGATTCATAAATGCTCCTGCTTTTCATCCTTCTAGCACATACTTCTGGGAAGCATTCTGTATACTTTTCTGGAAGTCCAAGCAGAATCAGGCTGCTTGTGTCCACGGTGGCAACCTCAGTAACATACACTTATATTGGCTCTTCCTCCTTCACTGCCTCACTCTCATCTCCTCAGTCCTGCTAACTGGGATCACGTCCCCCAAAAAGCTAAGGCTTCCCTTCTGATACTTAATCCAACTTGCTCACAAGTCCTGTCCCAGGCTCTGCTTTTTGGGGAAGCCATGTTGAGGCATGTTTGTTTTTGTCAGCGGTTTACCCATTTGTTATGGGTAGAATTATGTCCCCCTTAGAGATATGTTGAAGTCCTAACCCCAGGTACCTCATATTGTGAACTTATTTGGAAATAGGACTGTTATTAGGAAAGATGAAATTAGTAAAGATGAGGTCATACTGTGGGGTGACAGATGATGTCCTAGGGTGGGGTCTGCCTGACTTCTCTCCTGCCTTTGCTGCCTCTCCTCTTTTAAGGTTACCACAGAACCCACTGATCCACCTCTCTTGGTGTCCACAGTAAAACTCCATATCCTCTGAATAAATGTCTCTTTTTTGCTTTGTGGATCAGATGTCACATGAAGTCTCCTTGCCACTCAAGATCTGGATAAACTTGGATCCTTCTCTCTGTATGTGGAGACCTAAACACCTATTCCAAAATTACTGTGAATATTATTCATCCTGTAAGTAAATTAAGGATGAATAAATAAAGCATTATGGGTATAAGGAAAACACTGGAGGGTGCATATGCTAGGGAAATGCATGCCCATCACTGCTAGATTTTACAAGATGGATAAGATATCTGGATCTTTATTAAAATCTCCCAATTTTATTTTATTATAATTTTTTATTTTTATTTATTTTTGTTAAAAATTTTTTTTAATGTTTATTTATTTTTGAGACAGAGAAAGACAGCATGAATGGGGGAGGGTCAGAGAGAGGGAGACACAGAATCTGAGGCAGGCTCCAGGCTCCACGTTGTCAGCACAGAGCCTGACACGGGCCTTGAACTCATGGACTGTGAGATCATGACCTGAGCCAAAGTCGGACGCTCAACCAACTGAGCCACCCAGGTACCACATTTTATTTTTATTTTTTTAAGTAGGCTCTACGTCTAATGAGGTTCTCGAGCTCATGACCCTGAGAACAAGAGTTACATGCTCCACTCACTGAGCCAGCCAAAAGAGCCCCTTATTTCTTTATTAAGTTTTTAAATTTTAATTCCACTATAGTTAACATACGGTGTTATATTAGTCTCAGGTGTACAATATAGTGATACCCAATTTTTAATGAAACAGTTATGTACAGAGGATAGCATATTTTTGCTCCAAAATCCTAAAGGTCACTGTGCTATGATTTGCCTATAGGATTTGCCAGAGTCCCTCATATAGCAACCTTCTCCTCCACTGACTCTTCTAGTAACATCACATACCCTAGATTTACCCAAGTGGCAAGCTTGTAGACAAATCTGGACTTGTATTAGGGCTTTCTTTTATCCTTGGCATCTTTCAGTACTGGGAGCTTTTCAAGTCACTTGGTAATTGTGTCAGCATAACACACCTGAATACAATATGTGTTACTTCTAAAGTCCTGAAGAGGCTTCCTAGGCATTGTACCTCTTTCTTCATGGTAGAAGAGGAAACATGCAGAAACTTGTCCTTTCTTAAGAAAAGTTATCCGGAGGTACCTCACTCTGGACCTCTAGAAATTTCACTACTCAGTTCACTAAGTTTTGTGGGACTTTTCTCCCACCTTCTGGCATGTATGTGTCCTAACAAGGTGTCTGTAGTCATTTCTTCATCACTTTATCCAATCAGCACACTATCACCAATGTAATGATTCAGTGTGTTGCCCCATGGAATGGAGACATGATCAAGGTCCCTGCAGACTAAATTATGACATAAGGCTAGAGAACTTAAGTAGCCCTGAAAAAAGACAGTGGAGGTGTATTGCTACTCTGTCAGCTAAAAGCAAACTGGTTCTGATGGTCCTTAACAATAGGTGTAGAGAAATAATCATTTGCCATCTGCATGCTAGGTACCAGGATATGGGTTGATTTGTTTCATAAATAAACTATATTTGGAACAGTAGCAGCAACTGAAATCACCACCTGATTAAGTTTGTGATAATCACTGTCACAGAAGTTGTGTATATTGAGATTAGGCTTAAGCAGGTACTGAAGTCCAAGGTAAGCTGCATATGCAAATGGCTCAGATGGCCATGGCCCAAATTCTTCCTACACTGCCTCCTTCTTCTCAGTCTGTACATATGGTCCAATGGGAATTTTACCATGACCAGTTAGCTGAGGAAGACAGTTGTTCATGTTATGCTGATACCACCAAAATATGGATGGCTACAGCACCATAACCCACTATGGAGTGACCCTGAATGTCAGTAGAGTAGGAAAATATTCCCAGTTGGCAGAACATCAAGCAGTTCTGTGGACTTTGTTTACTGTGCTTAGAGAGATGATTGTAGGTACAGAGCTATATTTCATGGAAAGCTAATAACTTGGCTTGATGGGATTAGAGGCTTGGAAAGCACATGATTGGAAAATCAGTGACACAAAGAATAGGGGAAAAAGTATATCAATAGATTTCTCAGAACGGGCACAGAATGTTTATATTTGTGTCCCATGTGTATGATCACCAAAGAACAATTGTTGCAGAGGAAAACTGTAATAATATGTGGAGAAGATGACCTGTTCTTTGAACATAAGTCAACCTCTTAAACACTTCTGTTCTTGTTCGTCAAGCTCATGAACAAAGTAACTATAGTGACATGAGTAGATTATTCATGGGCTCAGCAACACTGATTTCCACTGACTAAGGCCCATCTGGGTTCAGACACCATTGAGTATTCAAGTTGCCAATAGCAGAGACCAACATGTTACTTGGTGGCAGGTTGGATTACATAGCACCACTTATATCATAGAAGAGGTGGCATTATTCTCACTGGAATAGATCTTTATAATGGACATCAATTTATCATTTTTCCAGAAATACTTTTGCCAAAGCTACATCTAGGAATTTATTGAACATCTTGTTAATAGTCACGACATTCCATAAAACATTTCTTCTGACATTACGGTTAAGATTGTAATAAGCAAGTTAATTTTTTCTTTAATGTTTATTTGTTTTTGAGAGAGATGTAGAGCATGAGTGGAGGAGGAGCAGAGAGAGAGAGGGAGACACAGGATCTGAAGCAGGCTGCAGGCTCTGAGCTGTCAGCAAAGAGCCTGACGCGGGGCTCGAACCCGCCGACCACAAGATCATGAGCTGAAGTTGGACGCTTAACTGACTGAACCACCCAGGCTCCCCTAGTTAATTTTTTCTTTATTTTCTTAATTTTGATATGAATATACTATGTGTATATATTAACCATTTTAAACTTATTTTACAGGAAATGAAGTTTAGTGATGGGCTCGTGCTCACGAGGTTCACTATTCTTACCAAATTCCCCTTATCCTGAAGCAATTGGCCTCACAGAATAATGGAATGGCTTTTTCAATTTCTGTTATGGTACCAGCTAGGTGGCAATACCTTGCAAGTCCATGATAATTTTCTCTAGGATACTGTACATGTTCTAAAACAGACCAATATATGGTATTATTTCTCTCGTAGCCAGGATTCAGAGTTCTGGGAATCAAAGGGTAGAAATGGGAGTGGATCTTTACACTGTTAACCATAGAGATCCACTAGCAATATTTTTGTTCTCTTTCCCACAATTTGAAGCTCTACTGGTCTACAAATTTTAGTTGCCAAGGGAACTAGAGAATACAGGAATGGATCCCCTAAATTGGAAGTTGAGTCTGCCACTTGACTGTTCTTCAGGCCAGTAAATCAATAAGCAAAGAAAAGCATCACTCTCCTGGCTGGGGTGATTGATCCTGACTAAAAAGAGGTAATTAGGTTGCTTCTATCTAATGGGGCAGGAATGAGTATTTCTGGAATGCAGGAGATCCCCATAGGTGCCACTTATCACTTCCATATCTTCTGATTTAAGTCAGTGGGAAATTATAACCTAAAATAATCCAGATCCCTGATGGATGAAGATTTGGGTAACCTTTCCAGGCAAAGAACCATGACCACTTGAGGAGCTTACTGAAGGCAAAGAGGCTATGGAATTGGTAGTAGAAGAAGGCAGTTAGTTATGAATACTAACTTTGACCATATGAGCAGTTTCAGAAACAAGGATTCTAATGATTAAGATATTTTTCCTTAATTTTGATATAAAGATGTTATATGTATGTATTAACCATTTTTTCTTCCCCTAAATTCAGAAGAAAGAAAAGCATGCAAATAGGATGAAGTGTAGATTAAAAAAAAAAACAAAACCAGGAATAGCTATTTGAAGTGTCTTTCCTTGTATAAATAGACGTTTGGGATATCCTCTATTTACAATTTGAAGCTGACTAATTAAATGAGGAGGATGTAAATACCAACACTCCTATAGTTATTGTATGGCTTATGAGAACAGAATCTCATGGAGCTGGATAGAATTCTTTCAGTGAACTGCAGGTATTGGAGACTTTGATGCTTTTCCTGTTTGCAGCAGTAAAAACAGTTTACTTTTTCCATTGGAGGAAAAAGAGAACAAGAGGATGAATGCGTCCATCATTCAATAAAAGGAAATAATTAAATATTATGAGATAGACAAATAGCTCTATACTACATAAAGTTGCTATAACTCATTACAATAACACAATTTTTTAAAAGAAATCCCTCAGAAGAATTTTCATTTTCCTCTTAGAGTTTCCTATGAGGCATTGTTCTAAACAAGGCAAATTTGATCAATTATCTTCTTGCTATTTAACTTGATCAATTATCTTCTTGCTAAAATGGTTAATATATAGGGATGCTCCCTAAGGCATCCAAAGAAGGCATCCAGGTGGCCAACAGACACTGAAAAGATGCTCAATATCACTCATCGTCAGGGAAATGCAAAGCAGAACTACACAGTGAGATATCACCTTATACCTGTCAGAATGGCCAAAATAAAAAACACAAGAAATAACAAGTAGTGGCAAGGATGTGGAGGAAAAGGAACCCTTGTGCTCTGTTGGTGGGAATGCAAACTGGTTCAGCCACTGTGGAAAACAATATGGAGTTTCCTCAAAAATTAAAAATAGAATTACCATATGATGCAGTAATTCCACTACTGGGTATTTACCCAAAGAAAATGAAAACACTAATTGAAAAAGATATATGCACCCCTATGTTTATTACAGCACTATTTACAATAGCCAAGATATGGAAGCAGCCCAAGTATTCACTGAGAGATGAATGTATAAAGAATGGTATATATATATATATATATATATACACACACACACACACACACACACACACACACACACACAATGGAATATTACTCAGCCATAGAAAAGAATGAGACCTTGTTTCCCAAAACATGGATGGACTGGGAGTATAATGCAAGTGGAATAAGTCAATCAAAGAAAGACAAATACCATATTATTTCACTCATATGTGGAATTTAAGAAACAAAACAAATGAACATAAGGGGAAAAAAAAGACACAAACCAGAAAACAGACTCTTAAATACAGAGAACAAACTGGTAGTTGCCAGGGGGAGGTGGGTGGGTGGGGAATGGATAAAGGGGATCAAGAGTACACTTATCCTAATGAACACTAATGTATAAAATTGTGAAGCCAAGTAATTATACTGTACACCTAATACTCATATAACACTGTGTATTAATTATACTTCAATAAGAAAAAACGAACTTCTACAAATGATGTTAGAAATTATAGACATCATGGATGTCTTTTAAAATTTTAAAGGTAGACTAGTTCCCAACTTGTAACTAGCTGTGGGATACTACAGATGCTTCATTTTTAATCTCTTTTTAGTAATTAGTCCCAAATGAAATAGTCAGCTAGTTATTGGACAAGAGGACTGCAATGGGTTACAAACAATGATCTATCTGATTTCATTTTAAGAACTGAGAGCTAACAAGGGAAAAATTCAAACATGTTTCTTTTTTAAATGTTTATTTATTTATTTATTGAGAGAGCACACAAGCAGGGAAGGGGCAGAGAGAGAGGGAGACAAGTAATCCAAAGCAGGCTCTACTCTGTGATGTCAGCACAGGGCCCGATGCAGGGCTCAAACCCATGAACCGTGAGATCATGACCTGAGCCAAAGTTGGACCCTCAACCAATTGAGTCACCCAGGTGCCCCTCAAATATGTTTTAGGTAGCACAAGAGCATATCTAAAATATTTTTAGGGGCGCCTGGGTGGCGCAGTCGGTTAAGCGTCCGACTTCAGCCAGGTCACGATCTCGCGGTCCGGGAGTTCGAGCCCCGGGCTGATGGCTCAGAGCCTGGAGCCTGTTTCCGATTCTGTGTCTCCCTCTCTCTCTGCCCCTCCCCCGTTCATGCTCTGTCTCTCTGTGTCCCCCAAAAAATAAATAAACGTTGAAAAAAATTTTTTAATATTTTTAAAAAATTTTTAATGTTTTATTTATTTTTAAGAGAGAGAGAGAGAAAAAGAGAGAGAGTGGGGGAGGGGCAGAGAGAGAGAAGGAGACACAGAATCTGAAGCAGGCTTCAGGCTTTGAGCTGTAAGCACAGAGCCCGTCGCAGGGCTCGAACCCACGAACCATGAGATCGTGACCTGAGCTGAAGTCAGATGCTTAACCAACTTAGCCACCTAGGCGCGCCTAAAATATTTTATATTGGAATGTAGACCAGGGACTCAGTTATCAGAAGTCAAGTCCAGAAATGTTGGATCCTGTCCTTTTCTTCTCCATGGCAGGTTTTGAAGATTTGGTTAGAATAAACATTTTCCCCAACTTGGCTTTGACCCCATGTTAAAATGTGTGGGTAGCTAAGTGGGAGTAAGAGGTTTTTTTATTTTGTGTTGGTTGGCCTTCTATGCTTTCATAATCCGAAACTCCTGGATAGGCTGGTAATGGCTTAGAGAGTTTTCACAAATATACTTTCTGAAATTGCCGTACATTGAAAGGAGTGAAAGAATAGATAGGAAAATAAATATATTTAAAACATTTTATAGCCTCAAAATTAATCCACATTAAATTTGGGCTTGCCATAAATTATTCAAATGATAGCACAATAACATCCTTTCATTCAATCACCAAATATATACTTAGTTTTGACTAGGGGATAGATTCTCTGTAAGCCCTGGGAATTTAGTGATGAACAAAGTCCCAACTTTCTTTCTTAGTTTACATTTTAATGGTGGTAAAGAGAAGTAAAGAAGCTCTTATTCATTTATGGAGAAGTGCTAGGGGATATGGCAGTACTTTGGTGGACACATGATTTGGAGTTGTAGGATGATTGGGAGAAGCTGGGGAAGAGTGAGTTCAATAGGCATCAGCTGGAGGATGGAAGGGAAGAAGAAGTATTCAAGTGACAGGAATGCTGCATGCAATAGTCTAGGTGCAAGAATGTGGTGAGGGGCACCTGGGTGGCTCAGTTGGCTGAATGTCCAACTCTTCATTTTGGCTCAGGTCATGATCTCACTGTTAATGAGATTGAGCCCCACGATAGGCTCTGCACTGACAGTAAAGAGACTGCTTGAGACTCTCTCTCTCTCCTTGTCTCTCTGCCCCCACCTCTGCTTGTGCTCTCTCTCTCAAAACAAAACAAAACAAAACAAAACAAAACAAAACAAAAACCAAAAACAAAAACTTAAAATGAGCAGTTGGGCCACTTGGCAAGTGACTTAGAATTCATCCATTTGGTGTTTTACAATCTTCATTAATAACAATCAGATTTGTGAAATCTCTTGAAATGCACTGTGGAATAATTTTTTTTTCAGAGCCAGTCCTCTTCTGTAGTAAACGTGAGACTTTGGTGTAACTGTGGAATACTGTTCACTGAGTCCTACTGTTCTCTCATGATGTCTCTCTGATGTTATGAGAATCTTGGGAGAAATTTGTTGAAGTAGGAAGTAAATTCATCTGTAGTTCCATCATAAGCAATCGCTTCATCATTAGGATCAACTATAGGATCAACTCGCTGGTTGTCAGTAGTCTTTGGTATAGGCTTTCAGTGGAGCCTTATCACTAAGAGCCTCTCTTTCTTAAGTTTTTTCTTTTTTTTGTGATTTAACTTTATTTTTTATTTTTTAAAATTTATATCCAAATTAGTTAGTATATAGTGAAGCAATGATTTCAGTAGATTCCTTAACGCCCCTTACCCATTTAGCCTATCCCCCCCCACAACCCCTCCAGCAACCCTCAGTTTGTTCTCCACACTTATGAGTCTCTTTTGTTTTGTCCCCCTCCCTGATTTTATATTATTTTTGTTTCCCTTCCCTTATGTTCATCTGTTTTGTCTCTTAAAGTCCTCATGTGAGTGAAGTCATATGATTTTTGTCTTTGTCTGACTGACGAATTTCACTTAGCGTAATACCCTCCAGTTCCATCCATGTAGTTGCAAATGACAAGATTTCATTCTTTTTGGTTGCTGAGTAATACTCCAGTGTGTGTGTGTGTGTGTGTGTGTGTGTGTGTGTGTACCACATTTTCTTTATCCATTCTTAAGTTTTTTTCTTAATTGCCAACATTTCCTTATGCTGCTACTATTTCCACTGCATGAACATTAGATGTCTCCCATTGTGGGTTCTTAATTTCCAAAATTTGAAGGCGTGGGGGAAAGGCAACTGCTTTTGGGGTTGGACCTTGCTTTCTGTCACTCCATCCTGTGTGACTGTGGCTTCTTCAGGTTCTTCTGGGAATACTTTTCGTTTCAGCCTTTCTTTCCTCTACTGCTGCTCTTATCCCCACCCTTCACCATGGTGTTTACTCCTTCGCATCTGTCTCCATTTTTTCTTTTTTTAAATGTTTTTATTTATTTTTGAAGGAGAGAGACACAGAGCATGAGTGGGGGAGGAGCAGAGAAAGGAGGAGACATAGAATTTGAAGCAGGCTCCAGTCTGTAAGCTGTCAAGCCAGAGCCTGATGTGGGGCTCGAACTCATGAACTGTGAGATCATGACCTGAGCCTAAGTCGGACGCTTAACCAACTGAGCCACCCAGGCGCCCCATGTCTCCATTTTTTCTTAATCAAGAAACGGAAAAGAACTATCCTTAACCCATGGGATTGCCATGTTAATCTTTGTAAAAAATCAGTTGGCCATAAATGTGAGGTTTATTTTGTATTCTAACTTCACCTGTTGTGGTAAGAGAAGATACTTTGTATGATAAGTATCTTTTTAAGTCTTTGAGACCTAATTTGTGACTTAACATATGGTCTATTCATTATAAGGAGTAAGGTATTCAAGTTTCCAACTGTCATCGTACAACTGTCTCTTTCTGAGTTTCTGCCAATGTTTGCTTCATATATTTTGACAGTCTGTTATTATATGTTTAAATGTATATAATTGTTGTATTTTGCTGTATTGAATCTTTTGCGAATATGTAATGTGCTCCTTTGGTTTTTGTAAACTTTTTTGATTTAAAGTCTATTTTGTCTGATATTTCTATGCCAGCCCTGCTCTCTTTTGGTTACTATTTGCATGGACTGTCTTTTCTCATCTTTTTAAAATTTTAATCTATTTTTATCTTTTTATCTAAAGTGAGTGTCTTCGGGCCAGCATATGGTTGGATCATGTGTTTTGATCCGCTATTCTGATTTCTTTTTTTTGATTGGAAAGTTTAATCCATTTATATTTAAGGCAATTGTTGAAAAGAGGGACTGGCTTCTGCCATTTTCTTCTGGAAATTGCTTCAACAGAAAGGTGAGGGACTTGCAACAGTAGGTAGGGTGTGCAACGATGGCTGTCCACCTCTGGGTCTCCAATCTCATGATCAGAAGCAGTAACCAGTGATCAAAGCACCAATGCCTGATATCTGCGGGACAAAATCCTTATTGCCAGTCTTGGTTCTCTCGAGCTGCTTGCAAGCTGCTCCAAACCGCCATGTGGGGAGGGGGTGGAAGATGGGTAGCTGCTATTATGCTAAGAGCTGAAATTCACTGAAATTCACTATGATTTACCCGCCAAGTGTTCCCCTGGAAGTTACAAGTCTTCCATACTCTCCAGAGCTCCAAAAACAGTTTTGTCAGACAGATTCTGCCAGCACACTGCTATTGTTGTGTGGGAGGCAAGATAGATTCCTGGTGCTTCCTAACTCCACAATTTTCCCAGAAGTCTAAGAAAGGCAGTTTTACAAAGATTGTTTTATGCAATCTTATTATTTTTTTTTTAGATCATTTGAGAGAAGAAATGAGGAAAATATATTTACACATTCTAATTTGCACACATGTATCTTTTCTGGTACTCTTTATTTTGTGATGTGGATTCAAGGGACTGAATGATATTGTATTTCAGCTTGAAGGACTTTCTTATGTGTTGTGTCAGGTCTGCTAGTAACACACTTGCTGAAAACATTTTTTTTTTCTTTCTTAAAGTCTGGGAATGTCTATTTCAACTTTATTTTTGAAGGATTATTTTTCTGGATAAAGGCTCCATCTTTGTTAGTGTTTTTTTTTTCTTTCAGTACTTTAAATATAGCATCCCACTGTCTTTTGGATTTTTCTGTTTCTTATGAGAAGTCAGCTGTGAATTTTGTTTTTTTCTTTGTACATATTAGTTGAATTTGTCTTGCTGATTTCAAAACTTCCTTTTTGTCTTTTGGCATTCAACAACTTGACTATGATATGTGTAACTATGGATCACTTTGTATTTGCTTGAGGCTCACTGAACTTTTATCTGGATGTTAATATTTTTTATTCAAATCATGAATTTTTTGGCTATTATTTCTTCAAATATTTTTCCGACCCTTTTTCTCCTCTCCTTCTGGGACTCTAATCATGTGTATGTTTGTATTCTTGATGGTATCCCACGGGTCTCTGAGGCTCTCAGCTCATTTTCTTTATCGTTTTTCCCCTCAGTTCTTTGGATTAGATCTTTTCTGTTGATCTGTTTTCAAGTTTTCTAATCATTTTTGTTGTCATCTCAAATCTATGGTTGCATCACTTTAGTGAATTTCTCACTTTGGTTATTGTACTTTTCAACTCCCCGATTTCTACGATTTCTACGTGGTTTGTTTTTATAATTTCAGTTTTTAAGTTGAGACTCTATTTTAGATAATACATTGTTACCATGTTTTCCTATAGTTCTTTAAAAATGTTTTGTTGGGGCGCCTGGGTGGCGCAGTTGGTTAAGCGTCCGACTTCAGCCAGGTCACGATCTCGCGGTCCGTGAGTTCGAGCCCCGCGTCGGGCTCGATCTCGCGGTCCGTGAGTTCGAGCCCCGCGTCGGGCTCTGGGCTGATGGCTCGGAGCCTGTTTCCGAGTCTGTGTCTCCCTCTCTCTCTGCCCCTCCCCCGTTCATGCTCTGTCTCTCTCTGTCCCAAAAATAAATAAACGTTGAAAAAAAAAAAAATTAAAAAAAAAAAAAATAAAAATGTTTTGTTGTTGTTGTTGTTCTGTGAACATATTTATAATGGTTGTGTAGCAGGATTCCCACACAGAGGGTGGTTACACTGAGATTTCTTTCCAAGAAGCAACTTTATTCATGCCGGCACTGCTCAGTTGGGTTTGTACCCGAAGAAATGAGTCCTGAACACCACGTAGTTTTTAATATATTTTCTACTTCTTTGTCTCCCATAGATGGTTACAAACAAACATGTAGTCTGATTAAAATGGTCTCATGTTACAAGGTCGTGAGGGATGTTGTCACATATGAGTATAGTCAGGTTGCCTTGAGGGGTTTTGTTTTGTTTTGTTTTTTTCCTTAAGGAGGGGATGCTACCACAGTTGCTTTGAATTCTTTGTCTGTTAAGTCTAATATCTGGGTACCCTGAGAGCCATTTTCTACTGAGTGCTTCCCTCCCTCCCTTTGTATGGGCCACCTTTTCTTGTTTCCTTACATATCTTGATGTTTTTGTTGTTACTGAAAACTAATCATTTTACATAATATATTGTAGCAACTCTGAATTCTGAGTTTTCCCCCTATGGATTGTTGTTATTGTTGTATTGTTGTTGTTGGTAGTGGTGGTGGTGATTGTGGGGTGTGTGTGTGTGTGTGTGTGCGTGCGTGTGTGTGTGTGTTTAGCAACTTGCCTGAACTAAATACATGGAATCTGTTTTCTTCCACAGTATGCACCCGCTAATATTTATGCACAATTAAACAAATTCTTATTCATATTCTTAATCCTGGCCTCCTCCCTAGGAGGCCCTGAGACAATATAATTTAGTGGTCAGCTGGTGATTATTTAGAAATTATGCCCTAGAAAGGCTCCTACTTTCCACATTGATCTGTGTGTTTGGGGACATACTCAAAATCAGGCAGTTTACAAGTCTGTCCTAGCTTTTGCTTTTTTCCAGGCCCTCTCAATTCTCTTGTGTGAATACACAAGGCCTCATGGTTAGCCAGAATGAGTGAATTTGTCGTGCCCTTTCTGGTCTCACCTGTATATGGGCAGCCTGTGCAGGCTTCCAAATTTCCAGAGACTTGTGAGAATTTATCAATATCATTTGAATGAGACTGAGGCTGTGTTGTCTCATTCCCCAGTCTTCTTGTTATTTTTTAAAGCTAGTGTGCCATTTTTGTTGCCTGCTCTGACCAGGACTACAATCCTAGGACAGCTTTGTCACTGGACTTCCCTGTTTGTTCGCTTCAGAGATTGCTACTATTTTGGGCCGTTCATAGGCATGGAATTGCTCAGTGCTCTACTCTAAACCAAGTGAGCCCCGTCCAACAACAAAGCAGCTGTTTTTCACAGCTTGCATGCCCTTGTATATCTACCATGACAACAAAGCTGGAGAACATTGAGGAAGGGAGCAGCTCAGACAAAAGTGATACAGGCACTCACTGTTCTTTCTGGAGGTTTTACTTGAATAAATGCATCTCAATTTGTTGAATGCCTTTGGCCAATTTCCAGAGTCCTAAAATAGTTGTTTTGTTTTGTTCTGATTTGGTTTGTTTGTTTTTACAGTTTTCTTTAGTTGTATCACTGTTTTGGGGGGAGAACATTTCCTGAGCTTCTTATTCTGCCATTTTGGAAGTCGCTTGCTCTAAAATATTTAATTGTTAATAACCATTATTTGCTTTCCTTCCAGTTTTCAGTCATATAGCAGATAGTTGAGATGCCTAGATAATAAGCAAGTGTATTTTACCTACAATTTCATAAATATTATATCCTGATTTTTAGAAACACATGTGTCAATGGAGGTATACATGAACAGGGCTAATTTTCTCCATGTTTTGGAATGAAAATTTTCCATTTATTTTTGATGCTTTACCTATCCCACCTCTAAGATGGAGGATGATGGGACAGAATATAAAATTGAAAGCTTTTGAAATGGTCTAGAATGGATATTTATGATGTCTTTTTTACTCTCTTTTTCTTGATGACATTTTAGAAGTGTGAAGTAAAGGGAGGGTTGCCCATTAATGGTAGAACGTGTACAACCTGTTTGAAACCAAGTCTTTGAAATATCCCAAGAGCTGACCTGACAGCTTTTACAAGTCAAAAGCACAGCAATCATTTAACAAGAAAAATCTGACACTTTACATGTAAGCACAATGGCATTGCCCCTAATTTGATGGCTTCAAGAGGGTTGTACAGATACTTTTGGATATTCTGAAAAGAAATCATGATTTCTACTTTTAGAAATTTATTATCAAAATTAATTTTTTTTATCTGTGAGGAGTTTGGGGAAGAAACACATCATTTTAAGAAAAAAATGTCTGAACAAAGCCCCTCCATTTAGGTAAAATGGAACTAAAACAATGGAATTTAAAATTTAAATGCTTTCAACGCAGTTGTAATTATAATTGTTTCCACTAAGGTGTGCTAGATCTCCAAATATTATTCATACTCTCCCTGTGTTACCAAGTGCACTGCGCTGAATTCAACAGTGTTCACTGCCTTTCTCTGGGTTGCCAAGCCCTCGGCCACACAGGAGGTTTTGAGCTGGAACAACAATGTACTGTGCACAGATTCAGCTAAAACACAAAGAGAGCAAGAGAGCATTTTTAAATTTTAAATGAGAAGGGCAAATAGTTGCATTTTGAATTGGTGATTTTTACAGACTTGGATATTGGTTTTGATTTTGTAGAATGATTTGCCTGAGAAATTCTAGAAGGTTAAACTGACAGAAGGGGGTTTTTCGGGCAATTTTTCTTCTAATAAAACTCTTTAATGTCCTATTATTATTTATAACTAGTGTTACAAATTTAAGTTATTTTTGCTTTAATAGCCTATGCACCTGACTCCATCATTATTCATGATGATTTAAATCCCTATTGGTTTCTGAGATCATCTAGTGAAATTGGAAAAAAAAATAACACAAAAGAGCGCTCTAAACAAATATTTTAGGCAGAAAATGACACAGATTTAGAAGCACAGCAAAAACTTTTTTTGGGTAGAAAAAAATAATTCCTTTTATTTGTAGTACTGCCCTTATTTTTTTCCAAGTCTTAAAGTTGCTTATCAGAAATTTAAGTATCTTGTTAAAAGCCTTCCATATAGCTGTTAATTTAATGGTGGACTCTGTGGTTTTGTCAGGACAACATGCCAATTTTTCCCATAAGCCAATTATGGCTTCTACGTAGAAGGTTCTACACAAACACCTTCATCCGGAAGCACTTTTACATATGCAAACTTCTTTTGGTCATATGATTCTGGTTAGAATAGCCTTTGGAGCTCTTTTGTTTACCTTCCAGTGGTTTCAGTTAAAGAGGCAGTTTGTACTTTCTCACCTCCAAACCACTGTTATTATTATCTTCAGCAGCTTATCTACTTATATAACTTAGTTTTATAATTTAGATTATATTGGTTGATCACTGTGATCAATGGCCATTTTAATAATAATTTTAAATGTCAGCTCTTAAACATAACCATAAAGAAAATTTCGCATGTTATAGCAATTAATCTTAAATTGTTGGCATGGCTTATTGGTGTAGGCACAAAGTACTTTATATTCAGTTAATTAGCTGGAAATCAGTTAATAACTAACTGCTTAGTTTTAAAAATAACAATTTTTTGGACTGAACTGAATGCTTTGCACCAAAATAATATTTCTTCATAGATAAAAACTATGGTTACAGTTCCATAGTTCATATTATTATAAAATAATGCCTTCTATACCCAGACCAAATTTCATACTATTTAAAAATGTTTTTGGCTATGGTAGGTCTCCTTTTGTTTTGACAAATTTTCAAAATAATGGTACAGTGTATAATCAAGTAAGTGAATTTTTATGTATGTAAAGGAGTTTCTGAAAAATTGAGTAGTGGGGAAAATGACATGTTTTGTCATTCTATTGCTTTCTCATCTAGTTATTAAGTTAATGAGTTGGACAAATGTAAAATAACATCTGTACTTAAGCTGAGATACATTGTTTAAATAATTAATAGTACAATAATCAGGAAACAATTCAGGTCTATAAAGTTTTTACAATGTTAACCCAGGAAACCCTTTCATTTGTGAAATCTTTTGAGTTGATTTATTGAAATAATCGTCTCCATAATTATTAACTGCTAAATCATGGTGATTAATTACTATTTCCTAAAACTTTAAATAAGAAATAGGATTTATTGAACCCATTTTGAATATATCTAGAGGTAGAAAGGAGTAGTATGTTTCCCAATATAGAAGCTCAGAGAAATTATTCTTCAACGTATTATTCTTCAACGTAGCAAATATGAAACAAATAGAACACTTTATGTCTGATGTTAACTTCAAGTTGTTTAAAAATACTTCCTAAAAACAAAGAGGAATGAACTTTGAATACCACAGAGCCAAAAGCTAATGAGAGAAAATTGGGATCATGCAGAAAGGTAACTGAATACACTAATTACTTCTTAAAATGATACAAAGGGCAAAGTGAAAATCTTCAGCGTGTAGAATAGCAGCACCTCTGCTGCATGGAAAGCACCGTGCAGCCTGAGGGTGGATTGACTCAAAATTCAGGAAGGCATGTCAATGGTGCTTGACTGGTTAAGATGCAGCATTTCATCTGCTTTAGTTTAGATTTAGGACATTAATACGTGTGTTTTCTGAGAAGTGAGGCCTGTTTGGAATTTAATTAGAGGTGCAGAAACTCTGCCAGGAATATTTAGACCAATTAATGCCCTACATTTAATATGAAAAAAAAAAGTTTTTAAAACCATCCATATTTCTTATTTGACAAGAAATGAGACTAGAATGTTACCTCAGCATGCTTTCCCAGAAATAAACACAACTGATGTGAATTCTGTACATAATGCTTTTTGAGAAACATGTGCATGTGTTAGAGTAAATTTAGTATATACGCATATATACATATATGCACATATACGTGTGTGTGTATGTGTGTATTTTGCTTGAATAAATGAGATAAGGGTGCAAACCCCATGTTAATTAGAAAACACTATCCCTCTGCATTTGAATGGAAATTTGGCCTGGTTCAATGTCAAGGTCGTACTGAGAGACCAACACTAACTACATAAAGCCACTTCAGGCTTTGCTGCAAGGCTATTTTATCATTGAAATGAGCAATTCCAAACAAGTTTGGGAGCAGGAATGGAGAAGTTGGGTGAAATGGAAGCAGTTGAGTTGAGGGATGCAGAGGCTGAGTAAAGGCTTGAGGTCTTTTTTTTTTTTTTAAGTTTATTTATTTTGAGAGAGAGCGAGCGCAGGGGAGGGACAGAGAGGGAGAGAGAAAGAGAATCCCAAGTAGTCTTCACGCAGCCAGCATGAAGCCAAACATAGAGCCGGAACTCATCAACTGGGAGATCATGATCTGAGCCGAAATCAAGAGAGGGATGCTTAACTGACTGAACCACCCAGACGCCCTGAGGCTCAAGGTCTTTATGGCCCAGAGTGGGGGGTGGTCCTGGAAGCCTGACACCAGGAAGTCTCTAAGGAAGGGAGAGGCAAAGAGAAGACTGATCTTCTTTCACAATTTTGTGGGTCACTCTGAATTAATTTTTCTTCAAGTAGGAAAAGAACAGTATTTATTGCACACATGGAAGCTGAAGTATGGAGAATGGAGAGCTGACACAAGGAAACTTTCATACCCTACACAGGCTTGTGGGTTTGGGTGATGGTGATGGTGGGGACCAGTCTTGGAAGACACAGCAATGCTTGGAGTGTTATTCTTTGGACAGCCGGGCAGCTTGTAAAAATTCAGGACCAGAGAAAAGATAAATTGTAATAGAAGATCAGTAATGGGAAATACATAGTCCTAGGATCTGAAAAAATTAATAAAGGTGGCCTGTAAATTTGGCTATGTATATCTTGGTACTCGAAGCAAATAATTTTCATTATCCACAGAGAAGTTATACCAGTTTGTCAGGAGAAGCAAATAATTTTCTCTTGTTGTGTTCTAAAAGAATACAGAATTTAATTATTAGCAGTTTATTATTTTGCATTGTTTTTTGCCCTTCTTTTAAGATGCAAATGCCCAAGGAGAATATATGCCATATAAAATCACTAATACCTGCAAATTACAAATAATTTTCTTAAGTCCTGTGGTGGGAGGGTGGGCTTAACTTCGGCAAGGATGATTCATGGAATCAGTAAAGAATGGCTCAAAATTTAGATTTCCCTTCCCCAACTTATTCATACCAATTCTCTGAGTTCACATTTACCTATGTTGAAAAAGAAATAGAATATACAATTACCTGTATAGAAAATTGCCTAATGACGTTACTGATAACTGGATTACAATTTTAGATATTAGGCATACTGTAACATCTTTGCTGGCTTAATCCATGTGTCCCATGTTGTCAATAAACCCTCACTTTTTTTCAAGGAGCAAATATTGTGGATAATGTTTGAGAACATACTTTCTAACCAGATCATGTTCACTATTAGCTGATTCAGGGAAACCATTTTCTAAGAGAGGTATCCACAAAGCAGCTTCCAATCTGTCCTTAGGCTGATTCAGGGTGAGGGAGTAACTGGCGTTTATTTGAGGTATGTGCCATAATACAGCTGCAGTGAATAATCTTTAGTTTTGATAATGAGTACTCAGTATTTGACATTGCCAGCTCACATCACTCTATTTTTTTTTTTTTTTACGTTCTTTCCTCATGTTTATTGCCTCATATTCTTGAAAACATTTCTTGTCCACTTCATTAATATTTTAATCATTAGGGGCAAAGAAAGCATTGTATCTCAGAATATTTCTTCATGTGTGTTGGTTTTCTTTTGTTTTTTAATAATTAATGTGCAAATGAAGAATAAATTGCATTTAAAAAGTCAGATAAACTCCACAACTCAATAGCAAATTAAAGGGTGAGTTGAGAGATAATGAACTCTGAAAACACCAAAACCATGAATCAAAATAGAATCCATATTCATTTTTAGCTGTAAATATTGCTTTTGTAATTAATTTTTAACACTGGAGTCATGATATATATAAAAGAAGGGAAATGACAGCTTTAATTGGCTGTGAATTTTGTATACTTTTTTTTCTTTCTTGAAGTGGGTTTGAAATGATTGAATATATAGCTTTTACTGTGATATCAAAAGACAAAATTGCTAGTTCCTCCCTAAGATGCCCAAATATTCCAAAAATACATGAAGCTCATCAGTGTGTTTCTTCCATCTGGTCTTTGTGAGGGGGGCATTTAATATCCCTGAGAAGCCTTGAAGATGCTCATCAATTTATCTCTATTTTATCCTCTGCTCAAAGATCCTTTGTTGTGACCATCCTTTAGTTAAAGAAGAGAAGATGGGGTTTCTTATTTTACTCAGTCAATGGGGAAGTACCTGCCGGGTAACAAATCTTCTCTTTCACTATTGAACACAATCTTTTGCTTTCCTGCATTTTCTGTCCTCACAGTCTGAAGTATGAGATGTTTTATCTAGGACACAGCAGTAAGAAGGAGCTTCTAATAGTCTACTGGACAGGACAATGATTTAATTTGTATTAATTTTTCCAGCTCTCATCTTGGGAACTCGTAAACCAAAGACTCAATCTCTCAAATTTGGATTGGAAATACTGCATGTACACAAAATAAAAATCTAAAAATCTTTATCCAAAGTAATTGCAAAAATAAAAAAAGGGGAGAGAGAGCACTGAGTACACAGAATGGAAAGATCTAGAAGCCTATCACATGAGGAGAAATGATATTATGGGGTGCCAATATGATATTCACTTTAGTTAATAAAGAAGAAACTAAAATTTCATTTTATATGCTTTAAAGAGACTCAACCCTCTCAGATGAATGTATTTCGGTATGCAAGTCAGTTAGCCAAAGGAGTTATTGATTGTATTTGCTTAGAATAGATAACAAAATATTAGCTATCTGTTCTCTGTATCATTTTCTAGGCAGAAAATTTCCACTGATATGTTGTCAATTATGTACTATATGACAACAGGGTTTTCCTCTTATTAAAAAGTCCCTAGCATGAGTATCTATTGTTTCTGTACTTTAATATGAAATTAAATGTAATATTTTTATAGCTAATTTAAATAAATTCCTACATTTGGTAGCAACTGCTAATATTAGTAATTGACTGAAAAAACTTAAGCTTATATTCTAATGTAAAAATATATGTAAGTCAAGCTTTAACCTGGTAGGTTTAATAAACTCTCAGTTATGATTATAACATTCAAAGTCAATTTAAAATAGACATTTATTTATTTATTTATTTATTTATTTTCAGTAGGAGATTGTTTTAGTTTCCGGTATATTTTTGGATATTTAAAAAATGGATATTTAAAAAATGTTTTTTTTATTTGTTTCTTTTCTTCCCGAATGGTAAAATATTCTTGAAAATTTTCTGAATATTATTTATGGAGAAAATATACTCCTCAATTTCCCCTATGCAGATATGAATTATAATGTTTATCCTCAATTCATTCTCAACTGGAAAGGAGAAAGTCATACAGACAAATGCACAAGAAACAGAAGGCTGCTTTTTTTTCCCCTCAAGACTATAAAGGATTTCTGTCAGATAGTAAAAACCTGAAGTTAGAATTTATTGGACCAGGGGATGGAGGGCAATCTGTGGTTATGTTGGGATTTTCACAATTTTTCTATTTAAAAATTTACCACAGATTTTATGTGGCATTTATAAAGGAAAATATCATCCTCACTGTATGAAGTCATGAATACTATTTAATAGAGTGTTTTAGGGGGAATCGTGGCTTGAATTTTGAATTAATGCAGAAAAACTAAGGAAACTAAGGAAACCAACATAAAACAGTCTTATATTTATACAGACTTATTTAGTCAAAATGTGGCATTTATCTGAGGTAATATTTACCCAGCACAAGCAGTCCAAAGAAAATTTCTTTTCCATAGGATCGTCATAAAATAGTGTCCTAAGAGACAACTATTAAGCCATGTATAAGTGCTGTTTACTTTTAACTTTCTTCCTTACTAACCCACTCCTTAACACTTAACACTACTTGTACTCCAGAGAAGGTCAGAAAATATTTTGCTCTATTTTCACTTAGATTATTATAAGCAATATATTTATGGAAGTGAGTAATTCATTTTTTTAACTCTTCTTAGTATGCAATTCTGGTCATTATTTTCTTTCAGGAACTTAGAAAGTTGTTTCATAAGTCCACTAAATAATCATCTACTCTTTATCAGCTATTTGAGAGTTAGAAAAAATGGCCAGAATGTTATTAATGACCTTAAGACTATTTAGTGAAAGAGTTTACGTACATGAAATACATATAAAAATTCCAAAAGCTGAAATGCCAGAAAAGCATATGTTGTATGTCCCACAAAAGCTATGTGTCACACTGTTTGAAAACCTTAAAGTTCAGAGGCAATATAAAAAGTCAGGTGAAATGATATTTGCTAGGGTGGTTATAGATTTTTAACATGATAAAATGACACAGGCCAATAGAAAATTGGTCAAATGCAGTTTTTATGGTGATCCAACAGCAGCAGTCATAAAAACACGTGCATTTTCTAAATGAATGTCTTTTTAAAGGAAAATAGTGGAAATAGATAAGTGGAAATCACAGGCATGTAACACAGAACTTCTCTTATGCTCAGAAATTATCTGTATTGTATTACTGAAACTAGTGCATAATTATTACATAAATAATTCTATAAAATTATTTTCATTATTTATTTTATGTGCAACATTTTGGTTTACACAAATTCCTCAAAACAGCCACTAAAAATGGGGTTGTTGTTGAAAACCACCTACAAGGCAACGTGTACTTAAAAGTACTAAGACTGTTTAAAATGATAAAGTGTCTAAAATGATAAAGATTTTTGTTTTACAACACAAAACATTGAAACTGTAGGTTAAGACATCCGTCTCAGTTCCATGCAGGAGACTGATTTAGTTTTGAAAGAAATATCATACTCTCTATTTAGCTTAGATATTTAGAAACTCATAAAATAGAAATGGTTACATTGTCCTTAAGCACTTTTGAAGGATCTTAGGTGAAGAAAAGATTCAGATATTAAGTGAGTAATCAATTAAAATTCAGCAATGTTGCCTAATTTGGCTTTGTTTAAATTCATGGATAGTCTGCTGGCTTTAAAGGTCTTATTATTTTTATGTGCACAGCCAGGCAAACCAAATAAACCAAATGTTGCCTTTTTAAAGTTACTTTAATTACTAGCTAAGAATCATTTGTAATTAGTCGAGTATACAAACAACAATACATGCTCTTGCTTATATAGCAATTACTTGCTTGAAAATAGAGACTTGTAAATTTGAAAAATAATGTGTTTTCTTTAAGAAGAAAATTGTTTTCTTTGGAGTTAACTCACGAGACTTCCTTGTTTATAAATAGTGCAAAAGTAATTTCACCCAACTTCTGACTGAATTAAAATAAATTTTATGTAAATCAGTTTTGAACTAATGAACTGTAGAGCAAGTGCATTTTCAAGTAAGAGCAACTTACGTATTGCTTGTCTAGCATTTTCTTTTGAGAGCATTTTGTTTCTTCCTACTTCCACTCTGATTTCTAGAGTGGCCTCATCTTATATAATAAGAAATCCATGTATAAAAATTACCGACTGACACCTAACATAAATTGGAGATAACTTATTTTAAAAGAGAGTCTTCACTTTATGTAAATATTCACAACAGAATTACTTTGAATAATAAGATACCCCTGATGTCATTTAAACACACACATTTTAACTCATACATTTTTTTTTTTTTTTTAAGATTGGGAGTTATTTCCAAGATCATCTAGCATAGTACTTTTCAAACTTTAGAGCGTGTACACATCACCTGGGGATATTGTTAAAATGCAGAAGTGTTTCAGTAGTCTGTGATGGGGCCCAGCATCTTGCATTTCTAACATGCTGCTGCCAATCCAAGGAAACATACTTTGAGTTTTAAGGCTCTGAAACATCTTCCTAAGTGCTGTGGTTCTTGGGGCCATCTGATTGCCTTACGAGGTTCTTTATTGCAACAAGATACACACTGCACGACTGCTTTGGCAGATTTTTTTCTACATTAATATTTCCTGAAAGTCTCAGCAGAAGGAAGCTGAGTGTGTTAATAACTGGATTTAAGCTGAATTAGTGTTCATAGACCCAGCCTACTTCTGTCTTTTAAAACATATTTGTCCTGATTTGTGAACTTGGTTAAGACATTTTAAATCTCTGGGTTTTAGTTTTCTCCTCTGTGAAATGAAGGTGTACAATAAAAGGCCAAACCTCAAGCAGAAATGCAAAGATATTTACTGTAGGAATAGAAGAATTACTTCCAGCTTTATATTTTATGATTTTATAAATCAAGGGTGGGGTGCTTTTCTTGAAAAAAAATGAAATTTAGGTCTGGATATTATTAATAAAAAGCAATTAATTGTATTTCGGTTTAAAAACCACTAGGTTGAGCTTGCAGACAGCAGATGAAGAGAAATAATTTGGGAGGTAAAGTACTAAAACTGTATTTTCAAGTGACAATGCTGTCTTAGCTACTCCGTTCCCAAAGTTCTGAGGAGTGGCCACACATATGCTGATTTTCTCTAAACGCACTTACCTCAGGAACAATATATATTCTCTTTGCATGGCCTGCTTGAGGAACTAGTTATTTAAAGCTGAAACTTGGTCTCCAAGACCTTTATTTCATTTAATCTTCCCTGATTAATTTACAAAGCGCAGAGGAAGTATCTTAACCCATTAGATACCACATTTCTCTACTCCTCATGTTTTTATTTCTTAAATTTGGCTTAAACAAGAGCGTTAAGTACTTTTATGCTTTATGTAAGATTTAAAATATATATTTATTATATTATATAATATATATATTATTATATGCACAGTAGTTGCAAACTTCAGTGACTAAACAAAAAAGTGGTGAACACATAAAAAAATGGCACGAATTATTTGAAATTATAATATTGAGGATTATGTTCTTACTATAACTAAAATTATTCTTCCTTTCCATACCAACTCTGTATTGTATCCATATATCTCTGTACCTTCAACTTATCTTTATAAGACATTTCTAAATTATTTAACTCAAGAGCTTCTGAGGACAAATTTTTTGGCTGACTTTTTGTGCAATACATTCTCAGGTGAACAGGGTGGAAGGGAAAAGCATTTGGGAAGGCAAAGTAATCAGTAATGGAAACTAACACCACGTGCTTGTTCCGTTTTCTAACTGGCCAGAGCTGATTCATGGACTGTGGATACGCCATTTTTAATGGGTTTAACCTGACAACTAGAGAAGTGCATATAAACAGATTTTCTTGTGTTTTAATAAAAATGAAATTAAAAAAATTTTTTAAAATTTTTATTTTTTTTAATTTACATCCAAATTAGTTAGCATATAGTGCAACAATGATTTCAGGAGTAGATTCCTTAATGCCCCTTACCCATTTAGCCCATCCCTCCCTCCCACAACCCCTCCAGTGACCCTGTTTGTTCTCCATATTTATGAGTCTTTTCTGTATTGCCTCCCCCCCCTGCTTTTATATTATTTGTGTTTCCCTTCCCTTATGTTCATCTGTTTTGTCTCTTAAAGTCCTCATATGAGTGAAGTCATATGATTTTTGTCTTTCTCTGACTAATTTCACTTAGCATAAGCATAATACCCTCCAGTTCCATCCATGTAGTTGCAAATGGCAAGATTTCACTCTTTTTGATTGCCGAGTAATACTCCATTGTGTATATATATATATATATATACACCACATCTTCTTTATCCATTCATCCATCAATGGACATTTGGGTTCTTTCCATACTTTGGCTATTGTTGATAGTGCTGCTATAAACATGGGGGTGCATGTGTCCCTTGGAAACAGCACACCTCTATCCGTTGGATAAATGCCTAGTAGTGCAATTGCTGGGTCGTAGGGTAGTTCTATTTTTAGTTTTTTGAGGAACCCCCATACTGTTTTCCAGAATGGCTGCACCAGCTTGCATTCCCAAAAAAGAAATTTTTAATGTTTATATATTTTAAGAGGTGGGGAGGGGCAGAGAGAGAAGGAGACACAGAATCCAAAGCAGACTCCAGGCTCCAAGTTGTCAGCACAGAGCCTGATCCGGGCCTGAACTCATAAACAGGGAAATCATGACATGAGCCAAACTCGGACACTCAACAGACTGAGCCACCCAGGTGCTCCAATGAAAAGAATTTAAGATAAATAATTTTTATTTTTTGATTGATTATCTACCTATTTATTTTTAATTTTCTTTTCTTTCTTTTTTAAATAAATGTTTATTCATCTTCGAGTGAGAGAGCATGAGTGGGGGAGGGACAGAGAGAGAGAGAGGGAGAGGGGATATGAAGTGGGCTCTGCACTGACAGCAGTGAGCTCCATGCAAGGCTTGAATGCAGGAACCATGAGGTCATGACCTGAGCTGAAGTCAGGTGATCAACCAACTGAGCCACCCAGGCACCCCTATCTTTCATTTTTAATTCCAGAATAGTATTGTATTACCTTCACGTGTGGAATTTTGTGATTCAGCAATTCTATATAAGAGAAGTCATATTTATTTTTTTAATTAATTTTTAAAAAAATGTTTATTTATTTATTTTGGGAGAACAAGTGAGGGAGGGGCAGAGAGAGAGGGAGAGAGAGAATCCCAAGCAGGCTCAGCATTGTCAGTGCAGTGCCTAACGTGGGGCTCAATCCCACAAACCATGAGATTATGACCTGAACTGAAACCAAGAATCCCACACTCAACCGACTAAGCCACACAGTCATCCCAAGAGAAGTCATTTTTAAAAAGAAAAGTTTGCTCAGGGTGGAAATTCAGGTAGTAGGAACCTGTTTCAACACACTAGTTGTTAAAAAAAATATTCCAAAATACCTCCCTTCTCTCCATTATTTAATGGCCATCTTTTGAGTCCCAACTCCCTTCCTATGTCTCTGGCTGCCTCGGCTTCTTTCCCAGGTCCTAGTTATTTAACTAATATTTTTAAATATATCTTTGAATTTTCTTAATTTAAATAACATCTATCTTCATATTCTAGAAAAAAAGAAACAGAATTTGGGAAGGGACAAGATGGTCAAGTACTTTCAAAGAAGAAAATATAATGCATATATAAAAGCAAATGTAAGGTAGCTGGCTGCATGCATGATAGTGAGGCTTCTTTTTGACCGCCACTATCAATGAAAGTACACCACTAGAAAACTGGCAACAGAAATTTCCTTGTGTATCTCAAATAAAAAGCTCTTTGAAATGCAAAGGGAAAGACCTGGAGAAGCTACTCCTCCAACCTTCCAAATCTTTGATGCCCTCTTGAGAGAAGTGATTCTGGGACTGAAGTAATAGCATCATGGTATAGCTTTAAAAAGTTCCTAGAATAATCTTAGTCAAACTTGTCCATTTAAAATGTCAGTTTCAGGATAAGTTAAATTAGAGGTTGCCTACATGATGTTATTTTAAGGGGTGTTTTTCCTTATATCTCCTCAATCAAATGTCATGATCTTTTGAAACTTATTCCTTTTGATTCTTATTTTGTTTTCCTGCTGATTGGAATGTACAGTGCAAATGCTCCTCAGAACATTAGCAGCTTTGACCCACAGCTCTGGCTCTCAACACTTTCTCCACCTGTTCTGGGGCATTAAGTGAAGAACAGAGTTCTAGTGGACAATGAATTAAGAGAAGGAGCCTTCTTGCTTTAAGACCAATGACATCTGTTTGGAAATGATAGAAAAGGGTGCGTAATTCTGATGGCAAAAGGAGGCATCACCTCTGGTAATATCTGCAAATCCTTGCCTAGTAAAAGAGAAACTCAGCTCAGACAAGTTCAGAGATATCATTCTTGTGGGTATGCTCCTGTCTCAAACTTGAAAAGAGAATTAAAATATAATTATTAGCTTGAAAATTAATTAATGCTGGTAGCTCTTATTAGGCGTAACATGCTCTATATTTATATTCCCAAGATTAACAATACTGAGCGATTTTGGAAATGATTTATCTCCAAAATCTCTGTGGCATTTGACAGAGTTGATCACACTATTCATAATGAGAACTTTTTCTCATCTGATTTTTTTTATATTATCTTGGCTCTCTATCTCTGAATATTAATTTTGTGTTTACCACTTTGCTGTCTGTCTTTTCTGTGCCCTTTTCTTCTTACAACACCAAATTTCTTTCCTCATACCATCCCCCATACACAATTTGTTTGTATCCAATTCTCACCATTGGAGATTGTAGCAGCTTTTTATGGCTCTTGTAAATCATTCCAGGTCCTACCGCCCTGCTCCCTGACTTTGCTACAAAACTCTAGCTACACATTTCCAGCTGCCTGCTAGACATCATTATTTGCATGTTCTACAGTTTCCGTCAACTAAAAATTTCTCAAACCAGATTTATCACCTTTCTCCACAAAACAACTCATTGTTCCTAAATTTCCAATTTCTGCCAATTATAATACTTTTCTCCCATTGACTAAACCTGAAAAATAGGGAGTTTTCTTGGAGTCCTTTGTCTCTGTCCAACAGACATCCCCTTCCTTCCAGAATTTTTTAATTCTGCTGAATTGTAGCAGAATGTGCCACCCCAAAATATGGCTCTTTGATGTAAGGATTATTTTGAGTTGATTATTTTTGAGAAAGAGCAGACACACAAGAAGTTCCACAAACAATTTACCCTTTTGTAAGGGAAATTTACATTTATAAGAGAAATCTCCATTTGTAAGGGTATCTCCCTCTCAGTACCAGGAAGAGAAGAATGACTCCAGATCACAAAAACTCTTTATCAGTGGAAAGGCCCTGGTTTAAATCTGCATAACAACTAACCCTTGTCACCTTTGTTACTGTGCTTTTCCTGGTAATTTCAAGTAACTGGCGTCTGCCACCTCAACCTCCAACATCTTTTTGTCTTTAGCTGAAGATGCTATTTAAGGTTGTGGCTTGGGCCATTCTGAATTTTACTCAGTTCTCCTGGGCATCTTCCATGTATACAGGAGGCATACATGTTACTAAACTTCTGTTTGTTTTTTTCCTGTAAATCTTTTATTACAAAAAGTCTCAGCCAAGGATAATGATGAAGAGAGAAAAATATATTTTTTCTCCTTTACACTGCCTATCACTACTTTAGTTCACAGCTTCAGATTCCTTCCCCTCTTGAGTTTAGGTGTTATTTTAAGGTCTGTTTGTACACTCAATTGGCCCACATCAGATTTATTTAGAACCTATTGTTAACCTTAAAATTAAAAAGGCCAGTTATTTTGCTAGTAAAACATGGGTTTATTCTGGAATAAAAGAGAATTGCAATCTGGGACAATTATGTTGTGGCAAAACTGATGTGGGAAACAAAGGCAAATGAAAAACTAAATTTCCTTATAACTTCCAGCCCATTGACAAGTCCTTGACACAGGCAGAGTGACCTTCACCTGGGAGCTCCATTGCCTCAATGATGACACATTGCTAAGGGGCAAAGAGAATCTTAGCTTAACCTTATCCTGATCCATCAGGATCCTGTAAGTCTACTTTAACATTTAAAAATTCCTTTGGAAATTTCCTTTATTCTACCACCGCCTCCCCCCATCCCCCCCCCTTTCCCCCAAGAAGTATTTTGGCACCATACTCCAAGCTTATGGCCCCCTGATATACATCTGAAGGGTCTCATGACTAAGTGTTTACTATACAGTAATAAATGACCTTTTCTTAACAGCAACTAGCCCCTCAAGGTCTTGGAAACCTTGTTTCTGAAATACCATAGAAATTTACACTATCCCTAACCCTCTCCCAACCTGAAAGTATATAATCAGTCACTCATCACAATCCCAGTGCTGCTCTTTCTGCCCATGGTCCTGTCCCCATGCTTTAATAAAACCATCTTTTTGCACTGAAGATGTCTCAAGAATTCTTTCTTGGCCATTGGCTCTGAACCCCAACACTCTAAACCACATAAAAAATCATAGGCAAGCTCAGGGAACAAAGAAGAAGTACACTTTTTTTTTTTTTTTAAGAGAAAAGGGGTAAATTGGGAAGGCAGTTATGATCTAAAAGTCCATTGGAGTAAACTGGGAGTCCCAAGTATGGTGGCGTTTCATTGGATGAGCTATTTGGTGGTGAGGAGAAGAGAAAGGAAGTATCTTTTCTTCTGGCTGGAGTTGTATAGGAGTATCAACGTGCAAGGCCAAGTCCATGTAAGGTCAAGTGTGTCTCTTCATGTTGGGTTTGCAATTGACTACAAGTGGTAAGGTGGAGAGCTCCTCCTGCTGAAACTTCCTGACTCTATTTTAGTGGGGTTTCTCAATTAATAATTTTCACACTATATAGTAAGAATTACAACTTCCTGCTTCTTAAGTCTGAGACACAATAGGATAGTATCTTAGGCCTAGAAGGTGCTTAGTAGATATTTGTTTAATTAATTATTTTATTATTATGAACTCCATATTAGAGAATTAATAAAAAAGTAAAACATGAAAATAATGCCCAAACTTGGTCATGAAAACAAAACATCAGAACAAAGCAAATATGAGTTTACTGGTTTGATTTGGGAGAGAGCCTTTGCTAGTCAATGTAAGTTCAAATTTACATTGGAATTTCTTTAAATTACTTGCCGACTGTGTGACAAATCCTGTCTCACAAGATTGACTTTAATAATTTAAATGTTTCTTTGGATTTTAGACTTGAAAGCTAAGTGTATGTGGGTGGAAAAGGATGATTCTGACTTGAATTGATAGGATTAAGAAACAACCCAGCTGAGTAAGCTTTTGTGGCTCCAATTCACTTAAAATGCAAAGGGTAGATAGTTGTATAACTAATGCTAGAGAAAGAGAATAATGTTAAATATAGGAGAGGGATTTAGACTACTAAATAGCACCTTGCTTTTAGGCAGTCAAAAATAATTTCACTTTTCTTCTAAGCAAGAATTGGAAATGGCATTAGCTTTAAAGTAGCCAGTAAAACTAGTACAATGATCAAGTATCTTTATTCTCCATCTAAATAAAAATCATATGACAAACTGGGATGGAGAAAAATGGATGGAAAGGCTTTGGGTTTTCAAATTGCCAAGACATGGGCTTCTTAATATTCTGGTCAGCTTTTGCATCTGGCAATAGTTTACTGTCAGCCCCTGTCTTCCCCAGTATTGATCCTCTAAAGTCAGAGAGTTCCAACATTTTTAGGTCCAGCGTTATCCAGTTATGGAGCCAATTCTAGACCAGGCTGGCTGAACATTGATAGCTTGCAATCATCCATAGGAGGGAGTTACTGAAGCCCAGTCTGTCTTGTGTCCTTTTCCTAATCAATATCTCTTCCCAGTCTTCATTTTTCTTCCTATCCAGCTTAGATTCCATGTATTAATAATTGTTTAAAATATTTTTTCTGCCTCTCGGCTAAATGGAGATGGAGAGTAGAATCAAGTTTGATTAGAGAAAAATAGAATGTTCTATTATTCTTCACAAAGAAC
Organism: Prionailurus viverrinus; assembly: GCF_022837055.1. Taxonomy (NCBI): domain Eukaryota; kingdom Metazoa; phylum Chordata; class Mammalia; order Carnivora; family Felidae; genus Prionailurus; species Prionailurus viverrinus. The sequence continues at coordinate 133,377,395 of NC_062569.1, read as the reverse complement.
ATACCTACACCAATTTTAATACCTCTCTGAAAATAGCAAAATTGCTTTGCCAACACATCTTTCTGGCAAAACACCTACTCTGCATCAACCTAAATATTGGCTTTCGTTAAGCATGCACATGAGCAAATGAGCACTACTAAAGAATATCATGAACTCAGCAGATTGCTTCCCACATAAATTCATTAGTTCCTTACTTAGACTCCAAAACTGCCTAGTGAGTCTGCTATATTTTACTGGCCAATTTTTCCACTCAGTACAGAAATGATTTCAAAATTTTCTACACTCCTTAAACTTCTGGATGCAACTTTGTTACATTTCTTCACAGAGTATACAGAAATCAGTAGATGAATTTCCTCACCTTTCATCATTAAATCTATGGACTTACCGATACGTTGATGCTTCTGTTTTCATCCTCTGTTCATGGTCTCCTTTACAGAGGATGAATTGTCCTTCCTAGCTCAGGTTCAGTCCTTCCACCTCTTGGTTTTTAATCATATTCCTTCTACCTTTTGTATCAGTCAGAGTTCTAATACATATATACATAAAAGGAGATTTATTATAAGGCATTGGCTCACTCTTCCCTCTCTACTTGATTCTTCCCATGTTCATTTAGATGGGTTTAAGAGTTTCTGATTTTAAAATAGCAATGACAATAATATTTAATTAATATTTAAATTTTCTTTCTTTCTTTCTTTCTTTCTTTCTTTCTTTCTTTCTGTAATCTCTATATCCAACATGGGGCTTGAACTCACAACTCCAAGATCAAGCATTGTGTGCTCCACCAAATGAGCCAGCTAGGTGAGCCTAAATTTTCTTTCTTTTCTTTTTTGTTATCTTTTTTACCTTTTGTGTTCTCAGACGTGAACTCAAATTTTCTTTTAGGTCATCGGATATTCATCCCACACCCATTTTATTCCTAATTCCTCAAACAGCAGAACTAGTAGTTACTTAATCAATGAGTGAATTAAACTGGAAATTTACTCTATGTGCATATTTGGAAACATCGTGCCTGAAAAAAATGGTCATTATATTATATTATATTACTAGAATTATATTACTAGAATTATATTACTAGAATTAAATATTCATTGAGTAAGTACCTATTACCTGCTAGGTATTATTAGCGCTGGAGATACACTGTTGAATAAAATAGGCAAGGTCTCTGTCCTTATAAACTTAAATTCTCTGGAGTAAGTGGAGGGAGGGAGAAAAACCCCAGTAAATACTATGTACCTACCTGCATGAATACATTGAAAAATAGATGTATGAAAAAATAATTGAATAAGAAAGCATTATATCATGAGAATGCTGTGCAGAGAATTAAAACAACAATGATGTACTAGAGATTGCTTTGACAGCCACTTTAGCCTAGGTTATTGGGTGTACCTATTTGAAGGTGACATTTAAGTTGGAATCTAAATGGATGAGCAGATAAAGAGTATTTGAGGCATATATAACAACTTTGGTAAACAAATTGTATCTTAGAAACAGAAAGAAGACCAGAGTGGTCAAAATGTGGTGTGCAAAAAAGTGGTATGATTGAGATCAGAAATACAGGCAGATCCCTAAGACTTTCTAAGTTGTGGAAGGAATTTAGCTTTTCTCCCAAGGAGGGTACAGGGTCAATCTGATGTGTGTTTTAGAATGATTGCTCCAGTTGCTGTGCGAAGAATGGGGTTTAGTGGTGCCAGAGTGGAAGTAGGGGCTCAGTAAAATTACTGGAATAGTTTGGGCAAGACAGGATGGCAACTGTGATCAGTGCTAATAGTAGAGATAGAAAGAAGTAGACCCAGTGAACCTACTGGGTCAAGGTGCTTGGGGTTTTTCAATTTTGCGACTTCCTCCAAAAGATTTTTAGTAATTTATACTCCTCATGTGGTGTGTGAGAATGTATTATAATAATGTAAAGCTGGACAATGTTTAAAGATCCACAATTCAGTTTCACATAAGATAAAAACAAGACCCACTGATCTTACATACATTAGTTCAAAATGACATGTTTCTGTCCTAGGAAGGAACCTTAGGCATCTGCCAAGTTCTGGTGAACTATTATGTTTCCCAATGTTCCTCAGCATTTCTCTTCTCTGTGCTGTATGTTCTTTTGTCTGGCACTTCTCCGCAGCACCTCTCCGTGTTATGCGTGCAGGTGTACATATTCTGTTTCTTCTTTTAGATGATGGACTCTGAGGGCAGGTAGAATCTGTCAACCTATGTTACAGTGCTCAGCAAGACTGGTGCTTAAGAATTACTCATGATCACATGAGCAAACCACGGAAAAAAGAAACTGATCATTCATTACATTAATTTTTATACTACAATTTGGTCACTGAGAGTAATGAATCCCAACAGTTCTACCATAGTTACTCAGTATCTATACTCACTTCTCAGATACTATTAGGGAGAGAATCAAAAGAATACCTTCCATCTATATATAGTGGAATACATTTAGAATTCAGATTCAGAGAGGCCTTGGATTCAAGGCCTTTATTGGATTCAAGTTTTGATTTGTTCCTTTCTCATAATGTGACCTTGGGCCTTTGTTGCTTCAACCATAAACCAGGGTAATAACAGGTACTTATCTTACCTAGGTCGCAAGACTTCATGAGATTCTTCTGAATGTTACATATGAAAAGAACTTGTGAACTCTAAAGTGCACTTAAGTGCTATTATTAAATAAAAGCTATAGTTGATTGAGCTCTTAACTAGGCTGTAACACTGTTCTAAAAGTTGCACATGTATTGACTTATTCCTCATGACATTCTTATGAGGCCAGGGCTATTACTGCAGATGAATAAATGGAGGAGAGATTAAATAACTTGTCCAAGGTCACACACCCAATAAATAACAGAGCCAGGGCTTAAGCCCAGATAATTTGAATGTATAGTTCATGCTTTTAACCACTATGTTCTGTGAGTACTCTGTAAAGTTGATATTATTAAAATATTCAAAGGACACGTATTAATACAAAATATATTCCAGGCATTGTGCTAAACACAGAGGGTACAGTAAGGAAAAGGCAGGGTCAGTCATAGCTATTTATTTATTTATTTATTTATTATTTTAAAAATTTTATTAAAAAAATTTTTTTAATGTTTATTTTTGAAAGAGAGAGAGAGAGGCAGAGCGCTAGCAGGGGAGGGGAATAGAGAAGGAGACACAGAATATGAGGCAGATTTCCGGCTCTGAGTTGTCAGCACAGAGCCCAACGGGGGGCTCAAACCCACGAACCATGAGATTATGACTGAGCCGAGGTTGGAGGCTTAACTGACTGAGCCACCCAGATGCCCCTTAAAATTTTATTTTTGGAGAAAGAGAGAAAGAAAGCCAGTGGGGGAGAGGAGCAGAGGGAGGGAGAGAAAGAGAGAGAGAAAGAGCCAGAGAGAGAGAGAGAGAGAGAGAGAAAATATTAAGTAGGCTCCATATTCACATGGAGCCTGATGTGGGGCTTGATTGCGTGACCCTGGGATCACGACCCGAGCTAAAGTCAAGAGTCAGACACTCAACCAATTGAGCCAGCCAGACGCCTCAGTCATAGTTTTTTATTGTATTGTATTGTATTGTATTGTATTGTATTGTATTGTATTTATTTATTTGTTTGTTTACTTATTTATTTATTTATAAAAACAATGTCATTTTAAAATTTATTTATTTTGAGAGAGAAGGGGAGTGAGAGAGAGAGAAAAAACATGAGTAGGGGAGGGGCTGAGAAAGAGAGAGAGAAGAATCCTAAGTAGGCTGTGTACCATCAGTGCAGGACCCAATGCAGGGCTTGAACTCATGCACTATGAGATCATGACCTAAGCCAAAACCAAGAGTTGGACACCTAACTAACTGAGCCATCCGGGTGCCCCAGTCATAGCTTTTTAAATATCTGTTCAAGTGAAAAATTGTTTTTCTTTAAAATAAAATAAAAATACCCTCATGCTTAAACAATTATAATGGCCTTTAATTAGTATGTGTAAATTAATAGATAATGAGTCATAATATAGATTAGCACACACTTTTTAATGTAATTATCCTATTGTAAACATTCTTTATTAACTGGGTCATATTTTTTTTCCAGAAAATAACATTGTCTTTACATTCCAAAGAGATAAATTTTCTTTCTTTTTAATTTTTTTAGTTAAAATTTTTTTTAACGTTTATTTATTTTTGAGAGAGAGAGAGAAAGAGCATGAGTGGGGAGGAGCAGAGAGAGAGGGAGACACAGAATCCAAAGCACGCTCCAGGCTCCGAGCTGTCAGCACAGAGCCTGACGTGGGGCTCGAACTCACAAACTGAGAAATCATGACCTGAGCCGAAGTTGGACGCTAACCGACTGAGCCACCCAGGTGCCCCAAGATTAATTTTCTTTCAAATAGATAAACGATTTAGTTTTCTTTCCTAGTATTTGTGGATTTTCAAACACATTCAAGACTTTAGTCATGTTTGAAGATCTCAGCTAATGGGATACCACTTTTTCAATATTATTAAATTATATTCATTTTCAGTTTAGTGTCAGAGTGACTTTTACTTAAAGAATGCTTTTATTTAAAGAATTTATTTTACTAAAACAAATATTTGCAGGTGGGTTTACTAAACATGTATTTCTATAACTATAGTACTATGGAAACTGGTTTTTTACAGCTTGATAGAAGATCTCATTTTTGCTGCCTAATGGAAGAACAATTTTTAGAATATTTAAAAGAATTTTCTTCAGTTTATGTCATACAAATTCAATCTTTTCTTGCACAGATTTTTCTGTGATACAACCAATGATTATGCAAGGCCATTTATGTATGTGAATTGCTCAGTGATATTATCAGCCAAAATTGTAGGTTGAGGTCAAGTGATGTCAAGTCATTATTTAAAGAAACAAAGGCAAAAGGAAAAACACAGATTGTAGAGGAGAAATTTAATACATTTTGGCAACATAAGTAGGAAGGTCAGTAAAGGACATGAAGCTAGAGTGATGTCATTATAATTGGCTGTAGTTCAGAAGTGGCAGGGTGGCAGTTAGCCAAAAAGGCACTTTGATGTTGTTTGTTTATATATTGCTATTTAGCTATCCATATCCAGAAGTATGGAGATTACAGCAGATAATTTTATGGTGGATGATGAATATTGTGGTTACTGCCTTATTTTAAATTTTGTTTCTAAAATGCAATGACTATAGCTTATTTAAAGCTTTCATTTTTAAGATGCATTTCCTCTGTACATGCCTGTCTCTAGAATCCTCTACAATCTCAACAGGTCAAACTTCTGTTGAGGTATTTGTTGAAGTGAGATGGATAGAAATTTTGAGTTTGGACAAGCATTTAGGGAAGATTCCCATGATGTTTTAAAATTATGAAATAATCAGATCTCTGCTGTATTCAGTCCTGGCTTCATGGGTGGTATTTATGCCACAATTATAAAGAGGGAAAAAGGAGTCAGCTGGAAGGATATTTTCCTTTTTCAGTTTCTCATTAGATTGTAATTTTCCCCGTGCACACCATGGTTGCCTAACTCTTACTCCATTGGCTAAATCACAGTATTTAGCAACTGATGGCTTTCTATTGGTTAGAGATATTTATTTATTTATTTATTTAGTTAGTTTTTTTTATTTTATTTTATTTTACTTTTATTTATTTTTTAATTTACATCCAAGTTAGTTAGCTTATAGTGCAATAATGATTTCAGGAAGATATTCCAGTGATTCATCCCCTATGTATAATACCCAGTGCTCATCCCAACAAGTGTCTTCCTTTAATGCCCCTTTCCCATTTAGTCCCTCCCCCAACCCACAGCTCCTCCAGCAACCCTCAGTTTGTTCTCTGTATTTAAGAGTCTCTTATGTTTTGTCCCCCTTTCTGTTTTTATATTATTTTTGATACCCTTCCCTTAATGTTCATCTGTTTTGTATCTTAAAGTCCTCACATGAGTAAAGTCATATGATATTTGTCTTTCTTTGACTGACTAGTTTTGCTTAGCACAATACCCTCTAGATATATCCACATAGTTGCAAATGGTAAGTTTTCATTCTTTTTGATTGCTGAGTAATATCTCTATCTATCTATCTATCTATCTACCATATCTTTATCCATTTACCCATTGATGGACATTTGGGCTCTTTCCATACTTTGGCTATTGTTGATAGTGCTGCTATAAACATTGGGGTGCATGTACCCCTTTGAAACAGCACACCTGTATCCCATGAATAAATGCCTAGTAGTGCAATTGCTGGGTCCTAGGGTAGTTCTATTTTTAGTTTTTTGAGGAACCTCCATACTGTTTTCTAGAGTGGCTGCACCAGCTTGCATTCCCACCAACAATGCAAAAGAGATCTTCTCTGCATCCTCACCATCTGTTGTTGCCTGAGTTGTTAATGTTAGCCATTCTGACAGGTGTGAGGTGGTATCTCATTGCAGTTTTGATTTGAATTTGCCTGATGATAAGTGATGTTGAGCACTTTTTCATGTGTCTGTTAGCCATCTGGATGTCTCCTTTGGAGAAGTGTCTATTCATGTCTTTTGCCCATTTCTTCACTGGATTATTTGCTTTTTGTGTGTTGAGTTTCGTAAGTTCATTATAAATTTTGGATACTAACCCTTTATCTGATATGTCATTTGCAAATATATTCTCCCATTCTGTTGGCTGCCTTTTAGTTTTGCTGATTGTTTCCTTTGCTGTGCAGAAGCTTTTTATTTTGATGAGGTCCCAATAGTTCATTTAGTGGTTACAGATTTTAGATGCAATTTTTGTTGCATGCAGATATTTTAAAGGAAAACTGTCAAACAGAAATATAATGCAGGCCATAAATATGAGTCACATAGGTTATTTTACATTTTTAAGTAGCCATACTGAAAAAATTAAAATTAACTTAATGATATATTTTCTTTAATATATGTCCAAATTAGTACCATTCTTTTTTGTTGTTGTTTGTTTTGAGAGAGAGGGTGCAAGTGAGCGAGGGGCAGAGAGAGAGAGAGACAGAATCCCACAAGGGGCAGAGAGAGAGAATCAGAGCTCACCCAAAAGAAGGCTCATGCTCACCCAGAGAGGCGCTTGTGCTCACCCAAAGTGGGGCTTGTGCTCACCCGAAGTGGGGCGCGGGCTCACCTGATGTGGGACTTGAACTCAGGAACTGTCAGATCATGACCTGAGCCGAAGTCAGATGCTGAATGACTCAGCTACCCAGGCTCCCAGTAGTATCATTTTTCAAAAGTAATCTCTATATCCAACATGAGGTTTGAACTCATGACCTCCAGATCAAGAGCCAGGTGCCTCAAAGTATTATCATTTAAATATGTAATTGGCTTGCCTGGCTGGCTTGGTCCATAAAGCATGTGACTTGATCTTGGGGTTGTGAGTTCGAACCCCACATTGGGCACAGAGCTTACTTAAAAAAAATAAATACAAGTAAAAAATAAAAAAAAAATAACTTTGAAGCCAAGACTACACTGTGTGTAAACCAACTTGAGAATAGAAAACATAAAATATGTAATAAAAAACTGCCCAATGCTGCAGCTGGTCTTGAGAGACTACAACTGATACTTACTATTCTACTCCTCTTCTACCCATTCTAGATTCTCTTCACCTTTGGTTAAACACTTTTGCTAGTCTAAGTGGTTTATCTGATGGGTGATCCTGACCATCCATACCTTTCTCAGGACAGGCGACAGCCTAACTACTTACTGTCGGATCTGGACACAGGCATTCACTTGGTCATTCCCACTGGCTCTTACCTTCAAAGTTCAAGCCACCAACCTGGAGTAAGGGTAGGAGTTTGATAAATACCAAGCATGTCTATTCCAATATCACATGAAGGATAGAGGGAATGATTACAGGGTTGCTTTGAGGGTCCTGTTGTACCTGTCGGAAACTGGACCCAGTGAATTTATTTTTACCCTGTGCCCTCACTCTGACATGGAATCTTAGATGACTTTGCATTCCTGAATAATAACTATGACCTTGAAATTCCTAGGAATTCTCTTTCTTCAGTGTACAGTTGCCTGAGAAAATGGGCATAGGTTTCTGCAAGGAAGAACTGGTTGAATTATTACCATATAATGTTGCCTTGGTATTGCATGGTGATTTCTCATAGATTCTTGACCTCTTCTTCAGTTGCTGGAGGCCCATAGGGGATTTGGGGTGGATCTTGAGAAGGACATGTATTGTCTTGAGAGGCAGAAATCTCTCTATTGTCTTCAGGTAAGGGGTGGGGGGAATGCTTCTTTTTAGCAAGGAGGAATGGAGCACTTCTGATGGGTCAAAAAGGGTCAAGAGAACCTGAGTATTCAAGATTTTTGAGTGCAAAGAACTAGATATTCCCATTTCCAGGTTTACTAATCCAGGTCCTGATCTTAGCATTGTGGAATTGCCTATTGTAGAATTTAACCTTCTCTGGAGTTTTGCTAATTTTATGATTCAGTTCTGGGGAAAAAAATAAAAACCCTCAGCTTTCTTTGCCTTTCAGCTACAGCAGAGCAGAGATTCTTTATGTGCTGCCAAGGAATCCCTCTGGCTTTCACACTTTACCTTAAATTGGTGATTAATTATCTCTAGTTTTTCATTTTTTCTCCAGTGAATTGATAGCCCTCAGCAACAGCTACCCTTTTCACAGTCCATATAATTACTAATTCCCCCAAATCTCTCGAATGCTTGAGATGTTGCCTGTAGCTAATGCTTTCTCTTCCCATTCTGTTCACCCCAGGTGAAAGTCTTAACAATTGTATTGCTACAGTATACCAGAGGTGGTTAGCACTCCACCTATCACCAGTGATAGAGTCTTTACTGCTAGCCATCAGCAGGTGATTCAGCATCAAACTCCCATTTTAGAATCTGCTTCTTAGGACCACTCCTGACTTTTGCTTTAGGTCAATATTCCTAGAAACCGACTTTGAGATGTAGATTTGCATGTAGGCATTTTACTGGTGAATGCTTTCAAATCTGATACTGCTGAATTGGATTTGAAGGCATTGAAAGAAGTAGGATTACGCAGAAGGAGAGTTTGACAACGGTCTTGTGGTTGTAATAGTGAAGCTCTGGCTTTATATGGCTTTCTAAAGTTGTTCCTAATTAAGGCATGGGGGACTAGCCCTTTTATTTCCTCCCCACACCATCCTAGTTAACCAGTCATTGGATGTGGACTGCCCTTGGGGAGAAGCACGACCTTGGGTTTGGTGGCTCCCAGATTTCAGGAGAGGAATTCACCTACGAGATCTTAGTAGCCTATACTCCCAGAAGCTGGGATGTGAGTGCCTTGGTCTAGAAGGGTGCTTGTGGGTGGCACATGCCAGATCTATTCCATTGGATCCTAGGCATAGAGTAATCAACTTCTATGTAAAACACTTATATAAAACATTAGAGTGCTCAGAACAATACTCTCAGCCCTTCTTCTCAAGGTAGGGGGCAGGAAACTCCTTTTGGAGGCAACATCTGGAAAGTTAAGATCCAGACTTTGCATCTTGAACCCCTTTCCTCAACATGGATGGTAAGGGTGAAATTCCCAACAATTACTAAAATTCTCTTCTAATCACAGGGGAAGTTATGTTTCTGCAAAGTTACACTTTCATGACCTGAAGGCCCTTTCCCATTACAGTACTTGAAGGCTAGCATAGTTCATGTTGAGCATATGGGCAGTCACTGACATATTTCTGTAAATAAATGGTGAAAACATCTCAGTGGAGACTAAGTATTCAAACATATGTGCAAAATTTATGGTAGGGTCATCACCCAGAAAATAGAAGCCTTACAGACCAGGCATCCCATTCAGTAACAGCTGTACATAAAGAACTTAATCAAACACATAGTGAATTTACAGAGATAGATACATTGCATGCCCATTAGACTATCCCTGCAAACACAGTATCACTCTGTACAAATAACTCTATGTTCAAAGAAAAATGAGATCATAGGCTAGATCAAAGATGAGACCCAATGATTCCATTTATTGTATGATTAAAATTGCTATCTCATTTTGTGATATACTTAGGTGAAATCTTCTGGCACAGACTTCCGTTATTTATATAACTTAAGTCCAATTTCTTTTGAGCATGAGGCCATATTAACCAGAAAGTTCTGAAATTTCTGATGGAGTTTTGCTGATAGTAAGACATTTTAATGTTAGAAACAAGTAATTATTTGATATAAAATCTCAGTACCAAAGTATTTCATTTTTTTTCCCCACATCAGTTTCTTCTCCTCCTGTTTTGCTGTCTCATTTATTGAGTACAAATAGCTGTTGGAGAGCATGGACTAGTGTACAATCAATTGTAACACAAATGGGCACTGTCCTGTTTGTAACTTTTCGATGAAAGTAATGAACACTGAGGAGTCATGCATTTAAACCCAGATATAGTTTTGTTCATTAACTGATAATGTATTATATAGTTGTCCCATAATTTTTAATAGCTGAATAAATATATCTGATGTTATTCAAATATGCATAACATAGAATAAATAAACTCTATGTTAAGTTCCTAGGATGTTTTGACACAGTTTTTTTTTTTTTCCTTAACCAGTATTAGGCAAGGTCTCAAGTCATTGACAACACAACAGACTTGTTGATTTAGGACTTTTTCTTCCCCTCCCCTCCCCTCCCCTCCCCTCCCCTCCCCTCCCCTCTCTCTTTGGCTTTAGGGAACATATTGTAATGGCCTCTTTTCTGTCTTTATCCTATGTTTTCCTCTGAAGAATTTGACTGTGTTGATTGTTCTCTCTTTATAATGATTTTCCCCTCTCTTAGTTTTTCTGCAATCCTGGTCTCTGTATTACCTTCCAATCTGTCTGTTTGTTTTTTGTTTCTTCCAGTAATTTCTCCTCTATCCTTTAAATATGGATGTTACCCATGGTTCTGCCTTTTCCTCCTATGTTATTCTCCACTTTCTGCCTTTGCTGCTTCATCTATGTCCAAATGACTTCCAAATCTCTCTGTAAACATAGAGGGCCATCTTCAAAAAGATGTCCTATAGGCGCCTCACATTCTACCCCAAACTGAATCACTATGCACATGGTGAAGTTCAGTTTGAATAGTCACAAACTGGGAGGCATAAATGTAACTTTATGTTCTATAGTATTTCATTTACCTCCCAAGAGATAGCATACTTATTTAGAAGACAATACGTTCTCAAGATCATAGAAGCCATATATAAAAGACCCACCGCTAATATCATCCCCAATGGAGAAAAACAGAGATTTCCCCCTAAGGTCGGGAACAAGACAGGGATGTCCACTGTCACCACTCTTATTCAACATAGTATTGGAAGTCTTAGCCTCAGCAATCAGACAACACAAAGAAATAAAAGGCATCCAGATCATCCAGGAGGAGGTCAAACTTTCACTCTTCGCAGATGACATGATACTCTATGTGGAAAACCCAAAAGATTCCACCAAAAAAACTGCTAGAACTGATTTATGAATTCAGCAAAGTCACGGGATATAAAATCAATGTACAAATTGGTTTCATTCCTATACACCAACAATGAAGCAACAGAAAGAGAAATCACGGAATTGATCCTATTTACAATTGCACCAAAACCCATAAAATACCTAGGAACAAATCTAACCAAAGAGGTGAAAAATCTGTATACTGAAAACTATAGAAAACTTATGAAAGAAATTGAAGAAGACACACACACACACACACACACACACACACACACAAATGGAAAAAGATTCCATGCTCCTGGATAGGAAGAACAAATATTGTTAAAATGTCAATACTCCCAAAGCAATGTACATATTCAATGCAATCCCTATCAAAATAACACCAGCACTCTTCACAGAGCTAGAACAAACATCTTAAAATTTGTATGGAACCAGAAAAGACTCTGAATAGCCAAAGCAATCTTGAAAAAGAAAACAAAAGCAGGAGGCATCACAAACCCGGATTTCAAGATGTATTACAAAGCTGTAATCATCAAGACAGTACGGTACTAGCACAAAAACAGGCGCTCAGATCAATGGAACAGAATAGAGAACCCAGAAATGGACCCACAAACATATGGCCAACTAATCTTTGACAAAGCAGGAAAGAATATCCAGTGGAATAAAGAGTCTCTTCAGCAAGTGGTGTTGGGAAAACTGGACAGCGACATGCAGAAGAATGAACCTGGACCACCTTCTTACACCACACACAAAAATAAACTCAAAATGGATGAAAGACCTAAATGTAAGACAGGAAGCCATCAAAATCCTCGAGGAAAAAGCAGGCAAAAACCTCTTTGATCTTGGCCACAGCAACTTCTTACTCAACACGATTCCAGAGGCAAGGGAAACCAAAGCAAAAATGAACTATTGGGACCCCATCAAAATAAAAAGCTTCTGCACAGCAAAGGAAACAATCAGAAAAACTAATACTAAATTCCCGATGGAATGGGAGAAGACATTCGCAAATGACACATCAGATAAAGGGTTAGTATCCAAAATGTATAAAGAACTTATCAAACTCAACACCCAAAAAACAAATAATCCAGTGAAGAAATGGGCAAAAGACATGAATAGACACTTCTCCAAAGAAGCCATCAGATGACCAACACATGAAAAAATGCTCAACATCACTAATCATCCGGAAATACAAATCAAAACCACATTGATATACCACCTCACACCTGTCAGAAGGGCTAACATTAACAACTCAGGCAACAACAGATGTTGGTGAGGATGTGGAGAAAGAGGATCTCTTGTACACTGCTGGTGGGAATGCAAAGCGGTGCAGCCACTCTGGAAAACAGTATGGAGTTTCCTCAAAAAATTAAAAATAGAACTACCCTACAACCCAGCAATTTTACTGCTAGGTATTTATCCAAGGGATATGGGTATGCTGTTTAGAAGGGACACATGCACCCCAATGTTTATAGCAGCACTATCAACAATGGCCAAAGTATGGAAGGAGCCTAAATGTCCATCAATGGATAAATGGATAAAGAAGATATGGTATATACATACAATGGAGTATTACCCGGCAATCAAAAAGAATGAAATCTTGCCAGTTGCAACTATGCGGATGGAACTAGAGGGTACTGTGTTAAACGAAATTAGTCAGAGAAAGGCAAATATCATATGACTTCACTCATATGAGGACTTTAAGCTACAAAACAGATGAACATAAGGCAAGCAAAAAGAATATAAAAACAGGGAAGGAGACAAAATGTAAGAGACTCTCAAATATAGAGAACAAACAGAGGGCTGATGGAGGGGTTGTGGGAGGGGAGATGGGCTAAATGGGTAAGGGATATTAAGGAACCTACTCCTGAAATCATTGTTGTACCATATGCTAACTAACTTGGATGTAAATTATAAAAAAAAAAAAGAAAAAGATAAACATTTCCAGGCACCATGAGACCCTTTACACAGTTAATCCTCATTATCCCATAGGAAGCTACTATTAGGATTTCTATCACCACAGTTTAGCTTTGCCTAGCTTTGAATTTCATATATTTCATATTAACATGAGGTTCAGGGGGCGCCCAGGTGGCTTAGTCCATTAAACGGCTGACTCTTGATTTGGGTTCAGGTCATGATCTGTCTGTTGTGAGATGAAGCCTTCTGTCGGGCTCACTGCTCAGCATTGGTGGAGCCTGCTTGAGATTCTCTCACTCCCTCTCCCTCTCCCCTGCTTGCACACACAATCTGTCTCTCTTGAAAAACAAAACAAAACAAAAACAAAAAACAAAAACCTGAGAGTCGTTCTAGCTGTTGAGAGGATCAATAGTTTGTTTTTTCTTATTGCTGAGGGTATTCCATTGTATAGATACATCATAATTTGTTTACCCATTCTCTTATTTAAAATTTTTTTTTTTCAACGTTTATTTATTTTTGGGACAGAGAGAGACAGAGCATGAACGGGGGAGGGGCAGAGAGAGAGGGAGACACAGAATTGGAAACAGGCTCCAGGCTCTGAGCCATCAGCCCAGAGCCTGACGCGGGGCTCGAACTCACGGACCGCGAGATCGTGACCTGGCTGAAGTCGGACGCTTAACCGACTGCGCCACCCAGGCGCCCCGCCCATTCTCTTATTGATGGGCATTTGGATTATTTCCAGTTTGGGTTATTTTGAATAAAGTGTCTATAAAATTTATATACAAAAAAAAAAAAAAAGAGAAGACAATAGGTTCATAATTACCTCCCAAACTCAGAATTTATGGGCCATGGTACACACCCTAAGTAAATGAGTTTGGTCTTCATTAATTGTTCATTCGTTAAATAAATTGTAAGTTAACTGATTATGTAGGGTAATGTTTTTCCACATTTCTGTGATAAGAATCATTTGGAGAGCTGGAGATTAATTCCACTAATTACAACAGGGCCTAGTATGGGCCAGTAACTTGAAAATTTTTATATTTGCAAATATCCCAAGATGATTATCATGATCAAGGAAATGTGGGAAAACTGGCTTGTAACCTGCTTTTCAGTCTTTTGATTTTAAGTCTTGAACTACTATTCCCTGAATGACCAAAGGAAAAGTCTTGTCCAGTCCACTTTTAGGAAAGCAAAGTAAGTTTTCTAAACATTTGGTTTGATAAACTCTCCTCTTCGGAAGCATCCCAAATACTTTATTCCAGTTGTTTCCTAAAAGACACTATTTCTCATTTCCATTTTTAACCCAGCTCTTCTCGATCACGTTTTCCTTGGAGGCTCACCCCTTGAGTTGAGATAGCAATCCAATCAAATCATTGTTAAAAATTAGTTTCTTATTACAGGATTGTCACCTTAAGTACCTTTGCTTGCTTCTGTCTTGCTCCCTTATATCCAAAAACTTAACAAGTTAGGGTGCTTTGTATGGACTTAATATTTTGGCCTTTCCACCTTAAATCTCATATTAACAACCCCATGTATGTCAGCCTGAATTTCAGCTTTTTTTTTTTTTTTTTTTTTTTTTCTTAATGAGTTCAATTCCCCTTTGGCATCCTGGTCCAGATAATGCCTACTTCTTCTATGGTCATTATCTTAGAAACATTGCTGATGATGTAGAAAATGGTAAAAATCATGGAGGATGTCACACCCTCCCGCCTGAGTTTGCCATTGACCTTCAGCCAGAGTTTAGGTTGTGAGGGTCAGAGATTTTCTCTTTGGGCACAATCGTGCGGATGGCGCTGAAGAGCATGAAGCTCTTGGCAAGAATCAGGAAAGCCTCTTCTTGCACATGTCCTGCATATCGCTGATGGTCATATCCACGCACAGGGCACACAGCTGGCCATGCAGTCTATGGCTGCGGCCTCTGGGAAGACGCAGCCACTTTCGTCCCTCACCACACTCACCCAGCTTGAGTTTAAGGTGCAGGTTGTGGACGTAGTTGGGGAAGAGGATGACCGAGCCCTCACGCGTGTAGGTGGTGGACAGCTTCAGGAAGAGCACCTGTCCTGTGCTGAACTGCTCTCTGCAGCTCCAAGGTGTGGTCCGCATAGTTCCCGCCCACAAACACGGTATTCTTCCCCAACTCCTGGAAGCCGGACAGCTGCCCACCGGCTGCCAGGGCTCTTGGCGGTTGCCCATGGAATCAGACGGATTTTGCAGGGCCGGTCACCTGACGCCTACGGCTACCGGGAGAGGACGAACTACCTAGGCGTCTTGCTTGGCGTTCTGCCGGCTGGCACCGCCCTGGCGCTCAGCCTTCTGGGAGCCACTCTCCGGCGATGTCAGCACTTGGGCCTGGTCCGTGGAGAGGTGGAGGTTCTAGAATATCTCCGTTTGTTCTCAGGTTTGAGGGCGGGTATTATGTTCTTACGCTTTTTAGACGTATAAATCAGTCTGTTCTGAGTATTAGTCTTTGTGGGTTTTTTTTTGGTAATTTCTCAGTCTCTCAAATTTTCGTCCTACTCTCAAGGATTCTCTTTTCCCTTTCCTCTTTCCCAAGAGGGCGTTTGAGTGCAGAAGGAAGCTTTTATAACCTCACAGCAGTGGGGGAGGGGCATCCGGATCATAGCTCTTTTCCACTCACTCTTGTGATGTCCAGCCCACTTCAGCAGGTCTTTGGTACCCGTCTGTGTCTTTTGCACATAGAATGGCTTGTTTACCTGGTCTGTTAACTATCCTGAGCTGGTCTCCACTGAGGTGTAAATTGTCCCACTGTGGTTTTGAGGTGTGTTCTCTTGGTGATTTCTTTCTTCACCACTGCCTCTAATGGTGTGGTTGCCCTTGCAACATTTCTGGTCTCTTCTATAGCTCATCCTTTCTGCACCTATCATGCAGAGGCATAGTCACCTCGTATGACTGCCTTCAGGTATTCCTGCTAGGAATCTCCCTCACAAATTGATGTTTTACAATACTTACGCCATGCTGGATATTGCACTACTTTCTCTACTGCATTTCTTTAACTGTGATTCCCCAGACTAGGCCCGGGGAAGAATCAGCTCCAAGATTTTTAGATCTATCCTTTCCCTCCCTACAATGTATCCAGGTGTGTTTCTATCATGTCTACTCCTCCTAAGGGGTCTTGGTTCCAGAACAAGTCAGTCTTCAGTGTGTCATTCAGGGTCTTGGAAGATCCAGAGATGGCATGCTTAAATTCGGCAATTTCAGAAGAGTTTAGCAGAGGGACTGTTTACTAAGGTGTGAGGAGACCACAGGGGACAGTGAAGGACTCAGGTTAGAAACAGCAGGATGGCCAGGCAGAAGTTGGGTATCCTTGGTAGATGAAGACAGCCTGTGACAATCACACAAGGAAGGAGATAGTATCTTGACTCCCTTTTCTCCCTGTGATCTTTTCTAGATGCTCCTCATTGGCTGAATTCAATAAGAAGCCAGGGGGAGGGGAGCCTGTTAAATGCAGCCCATCCCTTGATAGAATCCAGCCAGTCTCTTGGGCCATGGAGCAGGTGGAGAATGGATCTGAAGGGTCAAGTGGAACATACCCAGCTGACTCGGCTTCCTGGAGGTACAGAGAAGATGTGTGTGTGTGTGTGTGTGTGTGTGTGTGTGTATGCACGAGTGTGACAGAGAGAGAGAGGAAGAGAGAGTAGGGGAGTAGGGGAATGTTCACAGAAATCATTGACTATAAAGAAATGTTACTGATGGAACAGTTGTTTTTCGTGTAAGTTGTATCTTGGAAGAAAGAAAAGGCTGAGGCCACCTCACAAGATCACATAGCTATATGACGACTATAGCTTGTCCTTTGTAGGTCTTATTCTCAGCACTAGTCATGGTAGCTAGCACACAGGAAATCTTCAGTAAGTATTTATTAATGTCTTTTTGTACTAGGGAAACAAATCTGAACTCAGGATGTGTTTACACAATGTGATGGTTAATTTCATGTGTCAACCTAATTGGCTAAGCGTTTCCTAAATATCTGGGGAAACATTTGTAGGTGTGTCTGTGTGGGTGTTTTTGGAAGAGATTAGCATTTGAATCTGTAGACTGAGTAAAGATCTGCCCTATGAACTAATAATGGTGAGGAGCCAATCTGTTGAAGGCAGAGAGAGGCAGAAGGGTGAAATCTCTCTCTTCTTGAGCTGGGACTTCCACCTTCTCCTGCCCTCTCACATTGGAGCTCTGAGTTCTCAGCCCTTCTGATTGTGGGACTTGCACTAGCATCTCCCCTCTTGTCTCACACGGCTTTGGCCTTGGACTGAATTATACTTTCTTGCTTCTCCAGCTTGCAGACGGCAGATCAGGGAACTTCTAGACTTTCATAACCATCCCAGTTAAATGCTATAATAAATCTCCTATGTGTATCTCTGTGTATCCTATTGGTACTATTTCTCTGAAGTCTAATACACACAGTTTGCTTAGTTGAATGTGATCCCTAAATTGGGCTGATGACTCTTGGAAATCGTCTTTCAGCAGTGATTAATTATCCTTGCTCGAATAACTTGATTGCTTATTTAATCAAAGAGGAGTGTCTTTAAGAATGTTGCACTAAAATTTGCTTTTACTTTGTTCTTTCTTTAGCAGAATTTGTCTGTTTACAACTCTTATTTTACAAACAAAATTTTTTTCTTTTCTTTTCTTTTAAAGAGAGAGAGAGAGAGAGAGCAGGAGCAGGGGAGAGGAGCAGAGGGAGAGAGAATCTCAAGCAGGTTCCATGCTCAGTGCGGAGCATGACATGTGGCTCAATTCCATTACTCTGAGATCATGACCTGAGACAAAATCAACAGTCTGACTCTCAACCCGTGAGCCACCCAGGTGCCCTTTTGTTTTCTTTATAAGTTTGCCTCTCCTGGGGTGTGTTGGTGGCTCAGTTGGTTAAGTGTTTGACTCTTGATCTTGGCTCAGGTCATGATCTCACAGTTCATGGGATTGAGCCCAGCGTTGGTCACTGTGCTGAGAGTTCGGAGCCTGCTTGAAATTCTCTCTCTCCCCCTCTGTCTGCCTCTCCCCTGTCACTCGTGTGCTCTCTCTCTCTCTTGCAAAATAAATAAATGAAACCGAAGCAATTTTTTCCCCTCCTCTCCTGTTTCCAGAGCTCTCCCTGGCTGACTTAAATAAAAAGTGGCGCTGCTTCTGCCCATCCTTTTCCATCTTTAGAAACAGCCACATGATGTGATTCTGTAGTCTTCCTTGGAGATAATCTCCATGATCAGGCTTTCTCTTCTAACCTCTACTGATCTTGGTGGCCATGCTGGGAACCCTCCTCATTTTCCCTGTCAGCCTGTTTCTGGTCTAGATGGGTATTAAGGATGTGGGATGATTATACACCCTAATGCCTAATCCATAGCTATCGTATTATAGAGCTTGCTTTTAAAATCTGTCATGGGATATTATTTCTGGTATATTTTTTTCATTTCTTTCCTCGCCTAAGTATACACATCTTTTTTTTTTAAGTTCTATTAAAATACATCTTATTTCAATCTGTATGTCCAACTTACTTTATACCTGTAAAGATAATATTATTTCTTATGTAAAGCAGCAAACTCAGTTACTGTGAAGGTCAGTCAGGGAACCATAGTGTGTGAAGCTGCCAGATCAGAGAAAGTGCATGATGTTAGGACTCTGGAAAGAGGAGTACATGCTTTACCTAAAGGTATGAAAATTTAACTTAAAAACAAAAATGCCTTTCTGGGAAAAATCAGTTTAAAAGTTGTCTACAGGCCTGATTCCATCTCTGACCTAAATCATTGACAAAAACATTAATAACACGGACGCTCTATTGACATTCTTGCTCATTTATTCATTTAACAAATATTTATATTGAATGCTGCAGAGTCCCACGCACCCATTTAGAATGTTGCCCCTCTAGGGACGCCTGGGTGGCTCAGTCATTTGGGTGTCCGAGTGCGGCTCAGGTCATGATCTCGCGGTATGTGAGTTCAAGCCCCACATCAGCCTCTGTGCTGACAGCTCAGAGCCTGGAGCCTGCTTCGGATTCTGTGTCTCCCTCTCTCTCTGCCCTTCCCCTGCTCATGCTCTGTCTCTCGCTGTCTCTCAAAAATAAACGTGAAAAAATTTGTTTAGAATGTTGCACCTCTAAATATGAATACGAATACTAACACTAATAACGATACTAAGAATTTGTTTTTGGCTCTCAGGTTTTCTGGGTCTAGGAAAACAGGTGGAAAACTAAATGTCTAGTTATAGAACCATATCATGGGCTTCCAGAGAGTTTGGGAACCTAAAAGAGGGATTGGGTGACAGTCAAGGACTTAATGCTTAACAGAAGAGCCAGTTTGTGGTATATGCAACCCTAGAAGTGTATATTCCAAAAAGATAAAGTACTCATATTTTGCTCCCAAGGTATACACTATTATTTTTTAAAAGTTTTTAAGGGGTGCCTGGGTGATTCAGTTGGTTGAGCGTCTGACTCTTGATTTTGGCTCAGGTCATGATCTCATGGTTCATGAGATGCAGCCCCACTACGGGCTTCACGCTGACAGCATGGAGCCTGCTTGGGATTCTCTCTCTCCTCTCTCTGCCCTTCTCCCAGCTTGCACGTGCACGTGCTCTTTCTCAAAATAAATAAATAAGTAAACTTAAAAAAGGTTTTTTATTTTGAGGCACTTGGGTGGCTTGGTTGGTTGAACGTCCAACTCTTGATTTCAGCTCAGGTCATGATCTCAGGGTTGTGGGATCGAGCCCTGCTTTGGTCTCCCCTCTGACAATGCAGAGCCTGCTTGGGATTCTCTCTGCCCCTCCCCTGCTTGTGCTTTCTCTTTAAAATAAAAAAAACAAGTTTTTATTTATTTATTTTTAACGATTTATTTTTGAGAGAGAGAGAGAGAGAGAGAGAGAGAGCATGAACGGAGGAGAGGCAGAGAAAGAGAGAGAGCGACACAGAATCCATAGCAGGTCCCAGATTCTGAGCTGTCAGCATAGAGCCTGATACAGACCTTGAACCCATGAACTATGAGACAATGACCTGAGCTGAAGTCAGATGCTCAACTGACTGAGCCACCCAGGCATCCCTAAAAAAAAGTTTAAAAATTTTAATTCCAGAATAGTTAACATGTAGTGTCATATTAGTTTTAGGTGTACAATATAGTCATTCATCAATTTTATACATTACTTAATGCTCATCATAAGTGTACTCTTTAATACCCATCACCTATTTTACCCATCCCCTACCTACCTCCCCTCTGATAACCATCAGTTTCTTCTCTGTAGTTAAGAGTCTGTTTCTAGGTTTGTTTCTCTTTTTTCCCCCTTATTAATTAGTTTTGTTTCTTAAATTCTACATACAAATGAAATCAAATGGTGTCTTTTTCTGACTTATTTCACTTAGCATAATACTCTCTAGCTCCATCCATTTGTTACAAGTAGCAAAATTTCATTTTCTTTTGTGGCTGAATACTATTCCATTGTGTGTATATATATATATATATATATATATATATATATATATATATATACCATGTCTTTATTCATTCATCTATTGATGTATACACTTGAGCTGCTTCCATAATTTGGCAATAAATAATGCTGCAATAAACATAGAGGTGCATATGTCCTTTTAAATTAGTAGTTTTGTATTCTTTGGGTAAATACCCAGTAGCACCGTTACTGGATCATAGAGTAGTTCTATTTTTAACTTATTGAGGAAATTCTGTAGTGTTTTCCACAGTTTGCATTCCTACCAAATGCATGAGGGTTCTTTTCCTCCACATCCTTGCAAACACTTGTTGTTTTCTTGTGTTTTTGATTTTAACCATTCTGGCACATGTGAGGTTTTGATTTACATTTCCCTGATGATGAGTGATGTTGAACACCTTTCCATGTGTGTGTCTATTGGCCATCTGTATGTTTTCTATATTATTATATTTTTGAGTTAACATGTCTACTAGGTTGAGAATGGAATTAAAATGCTGCTTTATTTTACCAGGAGTCCTATTCTTTCCATATTAGAAGAAATTTCAGGTACTAAGGAGTTGTGAATGAAGACAGAGATGATGTAATCTAGTGATCCCCAACATTTTCACCCCTGGAACAAACACCAAGGATGATTATGTTGTACTCAGAACACTGTCATCCACATATTCTGATTCGAGAAATGCCAAAGAGTTTTGCAGGAAATCAAGCACATAGAACTATAGACTATTTTTTTAAAATCCCATCTAGCTTTCTCTTTTTTCTTTTAAAAACATATACATAGAAAAAGTCACTAAGATGGGGCGCCTGGGTGGCGCAGTCGGTTAAGCGTCCGACTTCAGCCAGGTCACGATCTCACGGTCCGTGAGTTCGAGCCCCACGTCAGGCTCTGGGCTGATGGCTCAGAGCCTGGAGCCTGTTTCCGATTCTGTGTCTCCCTCTCTCTCTGCCCCTCCCCCGCTCATGCTCTGTCTCTCTCTGTCCCAAAAATAAATAAACGTTGAAAAAAAAAAAAAAAGAAAAAGTCACTAAGAAATTTTCAGTTAGAAAAGTATAATTTATGAGAATTACAATAGTTTGTAATCACCCAACTCTTAAGGGTAAATAAAGGCTATTATATGATATAAAGTAGCCTGTGTGTTATGAGCAATTTCATCTTTGTTGTCTGAAATGCTACTTCATTTACTCCACCTCAAAAGCAAGTGAAGTGCCAGTGACTGATTTTGACGTTATAATGGGGACAACCTTGGAACAGCTATACATTTTTAGAAGAAAATTATCTGTAAATCTTGATAATTTAACTATTACTAGGTTGAACTGCCTGTGACACATTGCCCAGTTGCTTGTGATACAACAGTATGTCATGACATTGGGGTTGTGAGTTAATGCGCTAGTTCAGCTCTATTCTTTTGTCAGAGGTTAAAACCGAGACCTAAAGAGTAACTTATGGAAGACCTCATGGTGCACTAATAACAGGACTGGGGCCAGGGGAGGGGAGTAAATCAATATAGAGTGCATGCTGTGCACCTGGTGTTGTCCGAGGCATTTTCTACACATTTTCCCCAATTTTCACAACTCTTCAAGGTAGATGTTAATTTTATCACTGTACAGAGGAGATAATAGATTCTCAGACAGTTTAACAGCTTGTTTAATAATATACAGCAGATAAGTCACCCAGCAGGGATTTAACACAGGTCTAAATCTCCTATTACGCTGCTATGCTTAAAAATAGAACCCATGTCTAAACTTCAGTTGTATGCTGTAAACTGCATTAAATAGCCTCTTTATTTTTTTTAAAGTTTTAAAAAGGCAAATCTGTGCACTATTCTGGTATTATCAGGTTGTATTCCCACTTGCATAGACTTGTATTTGTCTCCATATTTTGTTACATATTTTGCTGATTGTTTTCAGATCAGAGTGGCACTACCCTACGTGTTTGAGTCAACTATTGGTGTCTATTGACAAAAAATACTTGGATTGATCAAAAAGAGTCAGGAATGCTAGCAAAATCGCTGAAAAATGACTGATCATATATTTAAACACACCTAGTTGACAATTTTCTTTAATACTAGTTCAACTTAATTGTGATTTTGGAACTTTGTTGTATTAGTCTTAATTTAATCATCAAAAAACTGATTATTGAGATAATTTAAGTAAAATTGCCTTTAGTGAATGGCATGAGGTTTAAATGAAATCTTTTTTTTTTAGTTTTTTTTAATGTAAGTGAAATCTTAAAAAAAACCCTAATACTTTACCTACATACTCAGTTACTCAGCCATACACATTATTTTGTCTATATAGTCTTTATAATAAATGTGAATTAAAACTGCCATGATAATAGATTTCTTTTTCTGTCATATCTCTATATAAACAGCCATTAAATAATTTATTTTGAAAGATGAATGGCAAGCTATGACCTTTGTAGTTCAAAAGTTGTGTCCAATTATGTTGTTTTTACAATATCAAGAGTTATGGTCAGAGGTGTTAGAATGATTTTAATTTTGCTTATTTCATGTATAAACCTTCTTTTGTGCTATTAGCATCCAATTTGTTTAGACCACAAATAGTTACATTATTTTATAAAGGATTCACCTTTATAAAAAAGTAGTGGAAAATTTATGTGTCATATATAAAATTGAATGAAATTTTCTGAGTTTTTTGAACAGTTATAATCTAGTGCAGCTTTAGCCAGGCTGAACTTGGTGGAGGTTGGAGCCTTTAGTTCTGAATCCCATGCTACACACAATTAATTTTGCATACATTGAGAGTTTACAGCTGTATGGAAAATGAATGATTTGTTAGATTTAACACACTATGATTCTAAGTCAAAAGAAGAGAACTACTTTGATTCATTAAATGACTCTACTTGTTACTGTCTTGATTTCTGTTCAGCTACATCATTCATAGAAAAGAAGGAAGGAGATATGGTAATTTGTTGATTCTTTTCTCTATTTTATTCCCAAGTTGATGGTTTATACCTCTCTGTTTCTGTCTCTCTCCCTTTTTTAAATTCTAGGTTTAGGCTCAGTCTACCACTTAAAGGGCAATAAGTTCAAGAGAAAAGGCAATGCCTATATTTCCCAATCAGATGTCCAATAATGACTCCATAATAGAGGTATACTTTAGAGGAACAAAACTATAATCTATATGTAAAATAAAAATTACTTGGTTGAATGTACATGACAAAGCTGGATTCCACCAAAAAACATTTTCTTTTAGTGATAGATGGTGAGGCTTTAAGTACCTGAAGTATATAAAATTAAAAAAAAAATTAAATGTTTATTTTTGAGAGAGAGAGAGAGAGAGAGAGAGAGAGAGAGTGAGCAGGGGAGGGACAGAGAGAGAGGGAGATAGAATCTGAAGCAGGCTCCAAACTGTCAGCACAGAGCCAGATGCAGGACTCAAACTCACAAACTGCGAGATCATGACCTGAGCAGAAGTGGGATGCTTAACTGACTGAGCCACCCAGGTGCCCCTAAAATTTTTAAACTGGCTTAAGTGCAAAAACAAAGCCAAATTATCAAAGTCTTGAATTCTGAAGTCTCAAATACATGAATATACTAAAAAAAATTTTTTTAATGTTAATTTTTGAGACAGAGACAGAGCATGAGCGGAGGAGAGGCAGAGAGAGAGGAAGACATAGAATCTGAAGCAGGCTCCAGGCTCTGAGCTGTCAGCACAAAGCCCAATGAGGGGCTCGAACTCACAATCTGTGAGATCATGACCTGAGCCAAAGTTGGATGCTCAGCTGACTGAGCCACCCAGGAGCCCTTCTTTTTCTTTCTTTTTTTTTTTTTAAGTTTATTTATTTATTTTGAGAGGGAGAGAGAGTGCAAGTGGTGGAGGGGCAGAGAGAGAGAGGGAGAGAGTATCCCAAGCAGCCTCTATGGAGCCCGACGTGGGGCTCGATCCCACAGCTGCAAGATTATAACCTGAGCCAATATCAAGCTTAACCGACTGAGTCACCCAGGCTCCCCTCAAATACATGAATATACTTTGACAGAACTATATCCTAAATTTATTCACTCAACAGATATTTAGCAAACACCCATTATCAATATACCATCAACATAGAAGTAGTGTGTTTCTGAGAGGGATGTCAGCAACGTGGCTGAATGAGACGTCTCTAATCATGTTCTCCCCTCAACAAAAACAATTTGGTATCCATCCGTGGACAAAAACGACTTTGTGGGCGCTGTGGCAGCCAGTATCATGTGCCAGGGGACCCAGATGGAGTCTTGCCCCCCTGTGCATTTGGTATTAGGCATACAGACCCCCGTCTCAGCTGTGGACCCTGCAGTGGCCTGTGAACTGGCTATACTTCTAGGACAATCACCTACAGATGCGAAAAATGAAAGGAAGCCACTTTACCCTTTATGTGTCCTTGCTTCACTTTATTAATATTTTAAACACAAATTCTGTAATCTCTCTAGTTTCTGCCAAAACTTTACTAAATCTTGAGAATTTCTTGCCATGTTACTGTTACATGATACAAAAAGAATTGTTTCTTTTCTTCTCCTTCATGACCTTCCCTTTCTCCTTCACGATTTTCTTCTTTTTCTGTCTCCTTTTTCTTCTTCATGAGATTTACCATTTTCATCATCTTTTCTTCATTTTTTTTCCTATTTTCTTTCTGTTCTTTTTTTCCATTTTTGTTTTTTTAGAGAGAGGGAGAGAGAGAGCACATGCAAGTGTGTGCACAAGCAGGGGAGGAGCGGAGAGGGAGAGAGAATCTTAAGCAGACTCCACCTTCAGTCAGCACTTGAGCCCGATGCATGGCTTGATCCCATTACCCTGGGATCATGACCTGAGCTGAAATTAATAGTTGGATGCTCAACTGACTGAGCCACCCAGCCTCCCCCATTTTTTTCTTTATTGAGCATGTATCATATGTAGGACGCTGCTGTGTATTGTAAGGTACACAAAGATAATAAAAATAATATATTGCCCTCAACCACCTCATATTCTTGAATGGTAACATTTATTACCAATAGCTTTCACTGGAATTAAAAACCCCAGAGTTACGTCAAAAGAAAATTTATAACATTTCTACCTAGACAACAAATAAATTATATTATTTTGAATAATACTAGATATCTTTTAGAAGAGCAGAATCATTTTGTGTTCATTTTAAATATCATATCTATATATCAAAATGGTTTAAATTCATTTTAAGAACTCTGAATTATGGCACTATTTGACATTCTGTGGACTGCTTAAAATCAAATACCCAGTTCCACTAAAAGTTAAGTTTAATGGATTTTTATCAATTTCATTTTCTATTTTGTTCTATCATATAAAAGAGCCATATCTTTTTTTATTCACATGTTGTTATTTAGAAATCTTTTGTTTCTACTCTCTAATACAATAGGTTGTCAAGAACTGTGATGATCCTAAGATTTTATCCTCCTTGCAAGATAAGAAGTTAGCCTACTGTAGTTTTGTGGATGCTGTCAGAAGATGCTAGACTCCTGGGTCAAAGTTTATTACTCACAGAAATAACAGAAATAGCAATAACCAGAGGACTGTCAACATCCCGTATCAGAATCATTTCTTTGAGACTAGGTCAAACTGGTTAGATGGGAAGGATTATTACCCTTACCTGAATTTTATAGGAAGAAAAGTTTCAGTGGCCATTGCTGATGGCCAACTTTCTGAAAAGAGCACTGAAATAATATGTTGGTTAACTGAAGTTTCCTATTCTCCATAAGGGAGGCCACGTTCTAGACAGAATCTTAGTAGTATCTTTGAAAAGGAGAGATTGAGGGCAGATATCTATAGGGACACCTGGCTGGCTCAGTCGGTTAAGTGTCCAACTTTGGCTTAGGCCATGATCTCATGGTCCATGAGTTCGAGCCCGCATTGGGCTCTGTGCTGACAGCTCAGAGCCTGGAACCTGCTTCAGATTCTGTGTAACCCCCTCTGCCCTTCCCCACTCATGCTCTGTCTCTCTCTGTCTTAAAAATAAATAAACATTAAAAAAAATTAAAAAATGGCAGATATTTATAAGAATCTGGGGTCTGGAGGTCTTTCAATGATTTTGCTAATTAGGACTGAATAGTCCTCATGATATAATAATTTAAGCTTAGTGAGCACAGCAAGGTGAGGATTTTGAATTAAGTTTTGATACATAGAGAGTCATTTAATAACCAAGTAATTTGTCCTTTTGAGTTATGTGTTGACCATAACAGGAGGAGCTATTTATTCTGATGAGCAATCTATTGTTTTGAGAGGGGCTAATTGAATAGTTGGCTATTTGGATAAGTGGATTTTCTTCAGGATTTTCTGCAACTTTATCTTACTGCACAAGAATTTCCCACAATAGTAAAGTCATGTTCATATGCACAGTCTTAGTTCTTAATCCTATTAAGATGTTAGTTGTAGGCAGCTTGTTCTCTCAAGGCATTAATTCATTAGTCCAAGGAGATTATTTAATTTATTAAATGGAAGAAAATTCATGGGCAGGAGAGAAGATGTAATCTGGAAAAAGAAGAGATACAGGCCAAGCTGAGAGGTGCAGGCAAGGGTGCGATGGTGGAAGAACCAGCCTATTTGATGAATCATAAGGTGTTGAGCAAATAGAGTGAGCCTCAAAATCAGAACAGGTAGGATAGGATAGTTTAGGGCATTGAACCCTAGACAACAGAAAGTGTGGGAGTAGCTTGTGTGGCTACTCAAAGGCACCAGAACCAGCTAGACATGTGTGGTACAATAAAAAAGTTGTCTGGTCTTTGTCCTGTGTTCCTGGCATGGAGCTCCTAAAAACCCTTGGAATCTCCTGAGTAATAGGACTATATTATGCTGAGGTGACTCATGGTGGGCCCCTAAATAGCTTCAGGATGGAGGCTGGTCACCAGAAAAACCAACCATGTGATTAGAAGGTTGTAACTTTGGGTTAGCCTGACTTCAGGGGAGAAGAGGATAGCTGGAGATTGGGTTCAATCATGTGGCCAATATTTAATCCATCATACCTGTGTAAAGAAACCCCAATAAAAACTTGCAACATTGAAGCCTAGTGGAGTTTCTTGGTTGGTGAACACATAGAGGTACCAGGAGGGTGATGTGCCCTGACTCCATGAGGGATAGCATGGAAACTCTGCATGTCCTTCTAGGCTTTGCTCCATGAATCTCTTCGTCTGGTCCTCATATGTGTATTCTTTATTCTAAAATTATGGGGTGCCTGAGTGGCTCAGATACTTGAGTGTCCAACTCTTGATTTTGGCTCAGGTCAGGTCTCACAGTTTGTGAGTTCAAGCCCCACATCAGGCTCTGCGGTGACAATGCAGAGCTTGCTTGGGATTCTTTCTCTCTCTCCCTCTCTCTTTTAATGCTTATTTATTTTTGAGAGAGACAGAGAGAGAGACAGAGTGTGAGTGGCGGAGGGGCAGAGAGAAAGGGAGACACAGAATCAGAACCAGGCTCCAGGCTCTGAGCTGTCGGTACAGAGTCAGACGCGGGGCTTGCACCCATAGACCATGAGATCATGATCTGAGCCGAAGCTGGACACTCAACCGACTGAGCCACGCAGATGCTACCCCCTGCTTGATCTCTTACTCTCTCTCTAAATGAATAAACAAACATTTAAAAAAGTGGTAATCATAAGTATAGCACTTTTCTGAGTTCTATGGGTTGTTCTAGTGAATTATTAAACCTGAGGGGGATCGTAGGGACCTCCTAAATTGGTAGCCTGTTGGTCAGAAGTGTAGGTGCCTGGGTGGCCCTCAGACTTGCAGCTGGCCTCTGAAGTGAGAGCAGTCTTGTGGAAAAACTTAAACTGTGAAGTCTGATGCTAACTTGGTGTCATAAATGAATTGCAGTACACCCAATTGGTGTTAGACCATTTGAGGTGGAAACAAGATAGTATACCACTGAATAAATAATTTTCCCAGATTAAAGTGGGAAGAAGTTTTCAGTTGCCTTGGGTGTAGGAAGCAGGAACTGAGAAATAATTTCTTAGTAAAGGTAAGAAAAATAAAGAAAAGAGAACATAAATAATTTTTCTCCTTTTTTATAGTTTTTTTTTAAATCACTAAAGTCTACTTCATTTCCTTAAGAGTTATCACACTACTTTCAAATTCAGAAATATGTAATATGATCTTCGTTTTTTTGTGGTTTTGCTTCCCTGATTGTATCAGCCTTTTAATAATGACTAATAGAACTTTATAGTAGTGTAAAGCTTTATTATTATTTTTGTGACTAAGGATGTATTATAAATATAACAGAACAGTTCATAATTAACTTAATTTCCCCAGGTATTTTGATGCTTAAAAGGAAGGAGGAAGAGGAGAGGAGCAGAAGATGCATATTTAAAAATCCTATTAGGATACTGACAGCAGCCTTAATCACTGGAGGAATTTTACTTCTTTTTACACCTGCAGCTATATAAAGCAGTAGTTCCCTGGCTAATTGAAATAAAATGATACTGAAATTGCTAGAGGTGAAATGTTCAAATTGCATGCTTTTTTTTTTGCTAAAAACATATCAGTCACACTTGAGATATTTTTTCTATTTTATTTTTATTTCTATAGTAAAGAGAAATACCAGCTCTCACAGATAGCAAGAAGAATGGAAGATAAACATATAACCAAGATTCTTTGTTTCTGTCTCACCTCATAAAATGTATAGAAATTGAGGAACTTTTTATATGCATTCTTGTCATTATCACAAAATCTTGGAAAACATTGTAAAAAAGCATCTTTCATTGTTGATTCTTGGGAATATGCATCTCTGTTGTTTGTGAAAATGACTTGAAATAGAGACCTAAGCTATTTTCCAGACTAGATCACGACTTCTGAATAACCTCTATACAATTGCCAGAATTTTTCATTTGTATCAAGGTCTTCCCTAGAGAATGCGACCATGTCCTTGTAGTTCACCATACTTTTATCAGAACTGCTGCGCATTACAAGAGTTCACCAGGTTGAATTGGGGTGAGAAATATCAGCAAGCTTAAAATTATAAGACTAAGAATGCTAGTAGCTTTAATAAAATACGAAATATATAAAATGTATGAAAGAGTATAAACCATGTTTTAGAATCAATTACTGATTTTTGCCTGATTAAATTATGATATGGTTTCAAATGATCATTTTTCTTTTTTTTTCTTATTTTTTTTTAATGTTTTTATTTATTTTTGAGACAGAGAGAGACAGAGAATGAGCAGGGGAGGGGCAGACAGAGAGGGAGACACAGAATCCGAAGCAGGCTCCAGGCTCTGAGCTGTCAGCACAGAGCCTGATGCGGGGCTCAAACCCATGAACTGTGAGATCATGACCTGAGCTGAAGTCGGGCATTTAACCGACTGAGCCACCCAGGCGCCCCTGATCGTTTTTCTGATTTCCACACTTACTTTGTATTTTTTATCTGGCATTCTTCTCCAAATGAGAGGCTTCTCTCTCCAGTTTCTTTCTCTCTTTCTCCTTTTTATTGTTTTTTATTTTATTAATTTTTTAAATGTTTATTTTTGAGAGAGAGAGAGAGTGCAAGTGGGGGAGGAGCAGAGAGAAAGGGAGACAGAGACTCTGAAGCAGGCTTTGTGCTGTCAGTGCCCCTCCGATGTGGAGCTTGAACTCATGCACTGTGAGATCATGATCTGAGCTGAAGTGGTTGTGGTGCTCAAATTTTCACCAATTTGTGTTTCAATCCTGTTAACAGCATTATTGAGATATAATTGGCATATAGTATACTGCACATTTTTTATTGGAGCAGAATTGACCTCCAATATCATATGAGATTCAGTTGTACATTATAGTTGATTCAGTATTTTTATACTTTATGAGACGATCCTCAGAATAAATCTGGTTACTGTCTGTCACCATAAAATTATTGCAGTATTATTGACTATATTCCCTGTGCTATACATTACATCCCCATGACTTATTTATTTATTTAAATTAAAAAAAAATTTGTTTATTTTTGAGAGAGAGAGAAAGAGAGAGAGAGAGAGAGAGAGACAGAGTGCGAATGGGGGAGGGGCAGAGAGAGAGGGAGACACAGAATCCGAAGCATGCTCCAGGCTCTGAGCTGTCAGCACAGAGCCGACGCGGGGCTTGAACTCATGAACTGTGAGATCATGACCAGAGCTGAAGTTGGACGTTTAACCATTGAGCCACCCAGGCGCCCCTTAATTTTTTGTTAATGTTTATTTTTGAGAGAGAAGGAGAGAGAGGATGAATAGGGGAGGGTAGAGGAAGAGGGAGAAAGAATCTGAAGCAGGCTCTAGACTCTGAGCTATCAGCACAAAGCCTGACATGAAGCTCAAACCCACAAACCGTGAGATCATGACCTGAGCCAAAATCAAGACTTGGGTGCTCAACTGACTGAACCACCCACGTGCCCCGTCCATGACTTATTTATTTTATAACTGGAAGTATCAACCTCTTAGTTCCCTTCACCTGTTTCTCCCATTCCTCCAATCTCTTCCACTTCTGGTAACCAGGAGTTTCCTGTATCTGTTAGTCTGTTTTTGTTTTGTTTGTTCATTTTTGTTTTGTTTTTCAGATTCCACATATAAGTGAAGTCATAGTTGTCTTTCTCTAACTTATTTCAATTAGCACAATACCCTCTAAGTCTACTTAGTGTTGTTGCAAATGGAAAGATTTCATTCTTTTTATGGCTGAGTAATATGCCTTAGATTGCTTCCACATCTTGGTGCTATTGCAAACAACGCAGCAGTGATCATAAGGGTGCATATATCTCTTCAAATTAGTGTTCTTGAGATAGTTACCCAGATGTGGAATTGCTGTTTTGTACACTGGCTTTCCTTTTAATTTTTTGAGGAAGCTCTATATGCTCTTCCATAGTGGCTATACCAATTTACATTCCTACCAACTGTATAGGAGGGTTCCCTTTATTCCACGTCCTTGCCAACATTCGTCATTAAAAAAAATCTTTTTGATAATAGCCGATCTGACAGATATGAAGTGATATCTTTTCATGGGTTTGGTTTGCATTTCCCTGATGGTTAGTGATGTTGAGCATTCTTTCATGGGTCTGTTTGCCACCTGTATGTCTTCTTTGGAAAATGTCTATTCAAGTCCTGTGGTCATTCTTTTTAAATTCTACCTTGAATTATTTTTTAAAAAAGTTTTTAATTGTTAGATTCCAGTATGATTAAAATACAGTGTTATATTAGTTTCAGGTGTGCAATATAGTGATTCAGCAATTCCATACATTACTCAGTGCTCATCAGAGTAAGTGCACTCTTAATCCCCTTTACCTATTTCACCCATGCCCTCACCCACCTAGCTTCTGGTAACTGCGTTTATTCTTTATATTTAAGGCTCCTTGTTGTTTGTTTGTCTCTTTTTCCTCTGTTTTGTTTCTTAGATTCTACATATGAATGAAATCATATAATATTTGTCTTGTTCTGACTGACTTATTTCACTTAGCATTATACCCTCTAGATCCATCCATGTTGTTGCAAATGGCAAGATTTCATTCTTTTTTATGGTTGAATAATCTTCCATTATTATTCCCTATCCCTCATATCTTTCTTATCCATTCATCTGTCGATGGACACTTGGGCTGCTTCCATAATTTGGCTATTGTAGATAATGCTGCTATAAACAGGGGTGCATATTAGTGTTTTGAAATTAGTGTTTTCATTTTCTTTGGGTAAATACCCAGGAGTGGAATTACTGGTTCATATGGTAATTCTTTTTTAATTTTTTGGGGAACTCCATATTTTCCACAGTGGCCAAACCAGTTTGCATTCCTACCAACAGTGAATGGGTATTCTTTTTTCTCCCTACTCAGGTCCCCTGCCCATTTTTTAATCAGATTATTTGCTATTTGGTGTTGAGTTGTATAAATTCTTTATATATTTTGGATATTAGCCCTTTATAAAATACATCATTTGCAAATATCTTCTCACATTTAGTATGTCCTCTCTTTGTTTTTTTGATGGTTTCCTTTGATGTGCAAAGCTTTTTATTTTGGTATAGTCCCAATGGTTTGATTTTGCATTTGTTTCCCTTGTCTTAGGAGACACATCTAGAAAACTGTTGCTATGTATAGCTGATGTCAGAGAAATTACTGCCTGTGTTCTCTTTTAGGATTTTTATGGCTTCAGGTCTCATATTTAAGTCTTCAACACACTTTGAGTTTATTCTTGTGTATGGTGTTACAAAGTAGTCTAGTTTTATTCTTTTATATGTAGCTGTCCAGTTTTCCCAGTACCATTTATTGAAAAGACCATAGCTTCCCCATTGTATATTATTGTCTCCTTTGTCATAGATAAATTAACCATATAATTATAGATTTATTTATAGGGTCTCTATTCTGTTACATTGATCTGTGTGTCTGTTTTTGTGCCAATACCATACCGTTTGGATTACTATAGCTTGGTAGTATATCTTGAAATCCAGAATTGTGATACCTCCAGCTTTGTTCTTATTTTTCAAGATTGTTTTGACTATTCAAGATCTTCTGTGGTTCTCTATACGTTTTAATATCATTTATTCTAGTTTTGTGAAATATGCTATTGGAATATTGAAAGCAGTTGCATTGAATTTGTGGACTGCTTTGGGTAATATGGACATTTTGTCAATATTAAGTTTTCCAGTACATGAGCGTGGAATATTTTTCCATTTGTTTGTGTCATCTTTAATTTCTTTTATCAGTGTTTTATAATTTTCACAGTAGAGGTCTTTTACCTCTTTGATTAAGTTTATTCCTTGGTATTTTGTTGTTTTTAATGCAATTAAAATTGTGTTGTTTTCTAAATTTTTCTTTCTGTGACTTCACTGTTAGTGTATAGAAATGCTACTGATTTCTTGGTATTAATATCATGTCCTGCTTCTTTACTGCATTCATTTATTACTTCTAGTAGTTTTTTGGTGTAGTCTTTAGGATTTTCCGTGTATAGTATCGTGTCATCTACAAATAGTAACTGTTTAACTTCTTTACCAATATGGATAACTTTTTTTTTTTCTTTTCCTGCCTAATTGCTGTGGTTAGGACTTCCAGTATTATGTTCAATAAAAATGGCAAGAGTGGACATCCTTGTCATGTTACTGACCTTCAAGGGAAAGCCTCAGTTTTTCACCATTGAGTTAGTTGTTACCTGTGGGTTTTTCAGATAAGGCCTTTATTATGTTGAGGTATGTTCCCTCTAACCCCACTTTGTTGAGAGTTTTTACCATGAATGGGTGTTGAATCTTATCAAGTGCTTTTTCTGTATCTTTTGAAATGATCATATGATTAAAACAATGTTTATTTATTTTGAGAGAGAGAGAGAAAAAGAGCATGAGCAGGGGAAGGGCAGAGAAAGGAGGAAAGAGAATCCCAAGCAGGCTCCATGCTATCAGAGCAGAGTTCCATGCGGGGCTTGATCCCATGAATTGTGAGATCATGAAGTGAGCCAAAATCAAAAGTCAGATGCTCAACTGACTGACTGCCACCTGACTGCCACGCAGGCACCCTTGATCATATGATTTTTGTGCTTTGTTTTGTTGATGTGGTGTATGATATTGATTGATTTGTGAATATTGAACCATCCTTATATCCTGGGCATAAATCCCACCTGTTCATGATGAGTGATCTTTTTAATTCTTCCAACCCATTAGCATGGAGTATCTTCCCATTCATTTGTGCTCCCCACCCCCCACCTCCTAAATTCTTTCATTAGTATTTTATATATTTTTAGTGTTCAGATATTTTACCTCCTTAGTTAAATTTATTGATAGGTATTTTATTCTTTTACGTATAATTGCCAGTGGAATTATTTTCTTACTTTCCCCTTTTCATAGTTTATTTTTAGTGTATATAAATGTAACATATTTTGTATATTGATTTTGTATCCTACAAATTTATTGCATTTATTTATTCTGTTTCTTGGTGGAGTCTTTAGAAATTTCTGTATATAAAATCATGTCATCCTTCACTCATATGAGGATTTTAAGATACAAAACAGATGAACATAAGGGAAGGGAAGCAAAAATAATATAAAAACATGGAAGGGGACAAAACATAAGAGACTCTTAAATATAGAGAACAGAGGGTTGCTGGAGGGGTTGTGGGGGGGGTGGGCTAAATGGGTAAGGGGCATTAAGGAATCTACTCCTGAAATCATTGTGGCATTATATGCTAACTTGGATGTAAATTTAAAAATAAAAAAATAAAAAAAATAAAATCATGTCATCTACATTTTTCCCCCTTAGTCTATGTAAAGTTTTGCCAGTTTTGTTTATGTTTCATGGAATCAGCTGTTGGCTTCATTGATTGTTCTGTTGTCTTTTTATTCTGTATTTCATTTATTTCTGCTTTGATCCTTGTTATTTCTTTCCTTCTAATAACTTTGGGCTTCATTCTTTTTCTAGTTCCTTGGAATGTACAATTAGATTATTTATTTGAGATTCTTTTTTCTTGAGGTAGACCTGTATTGCTCTGAACTTCCCTCTAAAACTGCTTTTGCTGTATCCTATAACTTTTGGTATGTTGTGTTTTTCTCAAGATATTTTTTGGTTTCTCCTTTCATTTCTTTACTGTTCAGTAGCATGTTGATCAAATCTCCATATATTTGTGGTTTTTCCAGTTTCTTTTTTGTAATTGATTTCTAGTTTTATACCATTATTTTTGGAAAAGTTGTTTGATATGATTTCAGTTTTCTTAAATTTACTAAGTCTTGTTTTGTAGCCTAACGTATGATCTATCCTGAGACTGTTCTATTTGGAATTGAGAATAATGTGTATTCTGCTGCTTTTGGATGGAATGTTCTGTATATATCTATTATGTACATCTAGTCTAGTGTGTTGTTTAAGGCTGATGTTTCCTTGTTGATTTTCTGTCTGGATGATCAACCCATTGATGTAAGTGGGGTGTAAAGACCCCAACTATTATTATATTGCTGTCCACCTCTCCCTTTAGGTCTGCTAATATTTGCATTATATATTTTGGTGGTCTTCTTTTGGGTGTATAAATATTCATAAATGTTATATTCTCTTGTTGGTTTGACCCCTTTATCATTATGTAATGCTTTTTGTCTTACATTATAGATTTTGTTTTAAAGTCTATTTTGTCTGATATAAGTTTAGTTATCTTAGCTTTCTTTTTGTTTTCATTTACATGGAATATATTTTTTCACCCCTAATTTTTAATCTGTTTGAATCCTTACATTTGGAGTGAGTCTTTTGTAGATAGCATAGCGCAGGGTCTTTTTTTTTTTTTTTTAATCCATTTAGCTATAGTTTGTCTTTTTGATTGGGGTATTTCATTCATTTACATTTAAAGTAAGTATTGATAGGCATGTACTTATTGCTATTTTGCTAACTTTTTTTGTTACTGTCTTGTAGTTCATCTCTGTTCCTTCTTCTCTTGTTCTCTTCTGTTAGAGTTTGATGACTTTCATTAGTGTCATGGTTAGATTTCTTTTTCATTATTTTTTGTGTATCTAATGTATGTTTTTGCTCTTGGCTACCATAATTCTTTCATGTAACAAACTCTATAACAGTCTATTTTACGTTGATAACAAGTTGAACACATTCTAAAACTCTACATTTTTATTC
This sequence comes from Prionailurus viverrinus, assembly GCF_022837055.1. Taxonomy (NCBI): domain Eukaryota; kingdom Metazoa; phylum Chordata; class Mammalia; order Carnivora; family Felidae; genus Prionailurus; species Prionailurus viverrinus. Next base: position 133,341,189 of record NC_062569.1, on the reverse strand, counting down.
TTTTATGTTTTTGATGCCACATTTTTACATATTACATGTATTTTTAACTAATTATTGTAGTTATAATTTTACTAATTTTGTCTTTCAACCTTCTTATTAGCTTTATATGTGATTAAACCACCTTCTTTACTGTATATTTACCTTTTACCCGTGTGATTTATATTTTCACATATTTTCTTATTACTAATTAAAGCCCTTTGTTTTCATTTTTAAAAAGTTCCCTTTGGATTTCTTGTAAGGCTGGTTTAGTGGTGATGAACTTCTTCAGTTTTTGCTTGTCTAGAAAACTTTATTTCCCCTTCAATTCTGAATGACAGTTTTGCCGGGTTGAGTATTCTTGGTTGCAAGTTTTTTCATTTCAGTGCTTTGAGTATTTCATGCCACCTCCTTCTGGCCTGAAAAATTTCTGTGAAAAATCTGATAGCCTTTTGGGGGTTATTTTGTAACTAAAACATTGTTTTTCTCTTGCTCTCACTTTTGACATTTTAATTGTAAAATGTCATGCTGTAGATTTCTTTGGGTTCATCTTATCTGGAACTTCCTTTGCTTTCTGAAGTGTTTGGTCCCTGCCCCAGGTTGAAGAAGTTTTCAGCCATTATTTATTCAAGTAAATTTTTTGTCTCTTTCTCTTCTCCTTCTGGGACCCTGATAATGTGAATGTTGTTCAGCTTGATATTGATATCTTCACTTTTTAAAATTATTTGTTTCTTTTTGCTGTTCTGTTTAGATGAGTTCCACTGCCCTGTCTTTGAGATCACTGATCCTTTCTTCTGCTTTAAGTAATCTATTGAATCTCTCTAGTGTATTTTTCAATTCAGTTATTATATTGTTTAGCTCTGTGAGTTCTGTTTGATGTGTTCATTATATTTCCTATCTTTTTTCTTTTCAAATTTTTACTTAAATTCTAGTTAGTTGACATGTAGTGTAATATTGGTTTCAGGAGCAGAATTCATTGATTTATTACTTACAGACAACATCCATTGCTCATCGTAATAAGTGCCCTCCTGAATACCCATCACTCATGTAGCTCATCCCCTAGCCACCTCCCTCCATCAACTCTCAGTTTGTTCTATAACTTTAAGAGTCTCTCATGGCTTTTTTTTCCCCTCTCTCCCCCACCTTGCAATATGTTCATCTGTTTTGTTTCTTAACACATATGAGTGAAATCATATTTGATTTTCTCTGACTTATTTTGCTCAGCATAATATACTCTAGCTCCATCCATGGTGTTACAAATGGCAAGACTTCATTCTTTCTTCTTTTTGACAGGCGAGTGATAGTCTATTTTGTGTATATATGTGTATATATACATATATACACACATATTGTATATATATGTATGTATACACACACACACGCATATACATATATATATATATATATATATATATATATATACACACACACACACACACCACATCTTTATTTGGGCTCTCTCCATAGTTTGGCTATTGTTGATAATGCCACCATAAACATTGGGGTGCATGTACCCCTTCAAATCTGTATTTCTGTATCCTTTGGATAAATGTCTATTAATGCAATTGCTGGATCATAGAGTAGTTGTATTTTTAACTTTTGGAGGAACCTCCATTTTGTTCTCCAGAGTGTCTGCACCAGTTTGCTATTTTCTGCTTTTTGTTGAAGTTCTCACTGTTTATCCATTCTTCTTCCAAGTTTGGTGAGCATCTTTATGACTGTTACTTTGAACTCTTAGGTGAATTACTTATCTATGTTTCATTAAGTTTTTTTTTACCTGAGGTTTTATCTTGTTCTTTTGTTCAGAACATATTTCTCTGTTTCTTCATTTTACTTGACTCTTTTTTTGTGTTTTTTTCCCTCTGTATTAGGTGAAACAGCTATTTCTCCCAGTCTTTCAGGAATGTACTCCTGTAGAAGATGAACCTTATTGTTTAACTTTGTCCTAGCTTTTGATTGTTTCTTGAGTCTTTGTCTTTGTCCAAGCAGCCTGATTTATTTTTAATAGCTTCAGTTGTTGAGAATGTGCCAGCATCTAGTTTAAGGCTGATTGGAAGCCAGACCCTTAGGCAGCAGCTTTTAGTATGTAATATGTACAGTCCTGTGGGACTGCCATTGTAGATCCTGCTGGCTTCTAGACTAGGAAGTCAGGTGTTGTCCCCTTTGCAACTGTTGCAAAAATTGGGCTCCAGAGGAGGGTATAAGCCCCTTTCTGGGAGGTACAGGTGAACTGTAATAAGGCAGAGGGAAAGTATAAAAATGATGTCCCCTCACCTGCATTCCCTGAGAGTATAGCCTCAAGGAAATCTTGAAACCTGCCCCTCAGGCTAAAGCTCCAGGATAATAAATAGGCCTGTTACAGAGAAAGTCTGGGAGTGTGTTTTAGTGTGCTGGCTGTGCAGTGCTCTGCGGGTGGTGGCCTGCCAAGAACTGTCTCTCCGATTGTTATAGTCCCATGGATCCCAGGGACTCAAGCTGTCTTGGTGATCCAGGAGCATTTCTGTGTGGCAGCTGCAAATATTGGGGTACCAAATGTAAAACCTGGGATACCAAACACAAATAAGAACTCCCTTCCAAGTGACATTGGTGTTCTGGAATGTGGTAGAGGGGGAGCATGCAGATAGGGCCCGTCTTCTCTCTTGAAAGGTTTACAGTCAACTCTTAGATATGTATTTAATTAGAAGCCTACTTTTTAGGCTGTAGCTATGGTGATAAGCTTATAGGTACTTTTTGTGGAGAGACTCAGCTCCTGGTCTATTGCTTCTTGCTGTGTGCTGAGGGTGGTAGCTATTTGAAAACTCTTACTTTGTTGGTTATAGTCTTGTGGGATGCATAAATGTAAGATCTGCTGGCCTTCAGAGTCAGGTGATGAAGAGATGTTCCTTGGCAGCAACTGCAAAAATCAAGGTGCCAGACAAGAGTACAAACTCCTTCTTGGGGATATTGGCAAGCTGGCGTGAGGCAGAGGCCTGCATCCCTTGGCCCCGTTCCCTTAGAGTACCTCGGTAGGCCTCTAAGAGTTTGCCAGACCAGGAGCCTGCTCATCAGGCCAGTGCTCCTGGGCAGGCAAATAGGCCCCCTTCTCAGAAAGATGGAGTGTTTCAGTTTTTGATCTGAATACTGCCCTGGAGGTGGTACTCTGCCTCTCTGATTGTTATAGTCCCTTGGGACTCAAGAATGCAAGCCACTGTAGCCTCCAGAGCCAAGTGCTCAAGAGGCATCTCCTCGGCTTCCATTGTAAAAACTTGGATACAAGATGTAAAAAAATACTAGGACATTAGATGTATGTAAAAGTTCCCCTCCAGGAGACACGGGTACTGTGGATCATGGCAGAGAGAAAACAGGTATGGCATGCATCTGTCAGCTTTAGCAAGGCAGAGAGCAAGTGCAGGGATGTTGCATGCCCCCCACTTTTAGTGAGGCAGGGGGAGAAGAGATGGCATGTGCCCACTGGCTATCGCAAGGGAGAGGGAGAGTGCAAAAATGGTGCCCACCAGTGTCTCCATCCTTGGAGAGATTCCCAACAGGTCTCTGTCCTTTCAGTTGATGCTTGGAGATTAACAGATTAATCTGGGTGCTTTCCAAACTGCTGCCTTTGCACTGGGCCCTGGATCAAGTGAGTATATGAGTCTTTTAAGACCAGTCTTTCAGTTTGCTACAGACTCCCAGGTTTTGTGAATGCAAGCCTTGTTGGTTTTCAAAGGCAGCTATTTTAGGAGCTTGTCTCTCAGGTACAGGTCTTTAGGATTGGAGTGCTTGATGTGGGTTACAAACTTTCATTCCTCTGGGAGAAGCTCGATTTGTGAGATCCCTCTCAATTGTGGTTTACCATGCCAGGGGCAGTAAATTTTTGGCATGTCTTAGCCTCTCCTATCCACCTTGATATGGCCCTTTTCTCATTTGATGTGAGGCAACTGTTCAGCCAGTTTTCAGGTCTTTTTTTCAGAGGGTATTGTTCCACATGTAGTTGTGGATTCAGTGTGTCCATGGGAAAGAATGAGTTTAGGGTCTTTCTGCATCGCCATCTTCTATTTCAAAGGATTTTCTAAACAATTACATTGTGAATAAAGATAGTTTTCCTTCCTCCTTTATAATCTGGATGGCTTTTATTTCCCTTTCTTGCCTAACTGCCATGGCTAGAAACTCTAGTACAATATTGAATAGAAGAAGTGGGAGTGGACACCCTTGTCTTGTCCCTAATTTGGGGTGTAGCATTCATTTTGCCACAATTAAGTGTGATGTTAGCTTAAATTTTTCATAGATTCTCTTTATCAGGTTGAGAAAGTTTCCTTCTATTACTTGTTTTCTACAAGTTTTTATTAGGAATAGAAATTGGATCTCTTCAAATGATTTTTTCTACATGTATTGAGTTTGTGTTTTTTAGTTTAATGTGTTGCATTACATTGATTTGCTTTCAGATATTAAACTAATCTTGCATTTCTTTAATGAACGCTTCTTGAACATAATGTATTATCATTTTTATATAGTGACAGCTTTTTTCCCTAAAATTTGATTAGAATTTTTAAAATCCAAATTAACAAGGGATATTGGGTAGTTTTATTTTCTTTTAATGTGTTTTTTTTTTTTAATGAAAGAAGTAACACGATTTTATTTAAATGTGTTAGTACAGTGTTAGACAATCTTAAAAGCTATATTCTTTTTTTTAATTGCTTAATATTGAGGGAAGGAGAGAGAGAGAGAGGCAGAGAAAGAGAGTCAGACAGAGAATCTGAAGTGGGCTCTGTGCTGACTGCAGAGAACCTGATATGGGGCTTGGACTCGTGAATGCTGAGATTATGACCTGAGCTGAAGTTGGATGCTTAATCCAGGTGCCCCCAAAGCCTATATCCTAAACTAATACAAGCACTGAAAATTATCTATTTCTGAATCTAGTTGACATCTAAAAAGCAAAGTTCTAATATGAATATCTGTAAGTTGATTAGTATAATTTAAGTTGGAAGATGAGCAGCTTTGGTATATTTGTATTTCTCTGGCTCCCCTTTTTGACTGGATGTACATGAATCCAACCCCATATAGCGGAGTTGGGTGAGACTAATGTATTTGGTGGTTTCACTTAAATGTTTCCATACAAGCAGCAAGGGATATGCAAGTTCTGGGACTGCGCTGCTCGTAGGGCCACCTTCATCATCTTTCTTGAAGTGAAACCATCAGATAGTTAAGGTCTGCACTGCCACTGTGTATGGCCAAGTCTAGTCTAATTAGTTAATATATCAGAAATCCTTGAAAGTAATAAAATTTAAGGTTAAATTATAGAAACAATCAGTTCTTAATTCAGAAAATGACAATAGATTTTTCAATTTTTTATCTGAAGATTATTTTAAAACTAGCTCTGTATCTTAGAATCAATCTTAACTTGAAATGATTACCTTTAAGTAAACTTCTATGAGTCATGTGAACATGTGTGCCAAGACTGTCTTCCTATGTGTGTTCATAGCTACATTTTCATTTGTCTATGTATAGAAATTCCAAGAAAGAGATATCACTCATTTATTGAAAGGAAAAAGTTATATCTAAATAGGCTCTTTATATATCTTAAGTCAACTCTTTGTAGGTATAGACAATCTATATTGCATAGGGGGCTCTACAAAGCTACATAATGCCATTTTTTTTCCTCAAAAGTCATTTTAAGGTATAGCAAAATGCTAGTTTCTGCAGTGACTGAAATGAACTTTTAACTTCAACCTCTGCTGTGGTGAAGTTTGAAACCTTAAAGATTGCCATTGAAATTTGCTAATGACTTAAAGATTTGATTTTTCTACCTGCAGAATGTAGATCAGAGAATTTCCTCTCTTCAAGTTTTAAGAGTCAGCAGAAGGGAGAGATTATTATTCTAAGGCTTTGTCTTCTGTAGACAAATTCTCTTCTTTGGGGGCTGAAGAACTCAGTTGTTTGCACACAAGTGTGTGTATAACAAAGCTCACAGGGAGCCAGCGCTTGCCTTCTGCCACAGGCAGGAATGCACCTCCCTGTGGAGGGTGTTGTCAAGGGCCGTCTTGTGGAGAAAGCATTCTTGGCTTCCATGATTACTCTTGGGCCCCATTTGAACATTATCTTAATGGATCAAAAATTAATGCTTACTGATTTGTACTTTTTTCATAGGCCTGACTTGCCCACGTTTTTCATCTAACAGTTTTACTTAAAATAATCAGTTGCCGATCAACTGATGAATGGATAAAGAAATTGTGGTTTATATACACAATGGAATACTACGTGGCAATGAGAAAGAATGAAATATGGCCTTTTGTAGCAATGTGGATGGAACTGGAGAGTGTGATGCTAAGTGAAATAAGCCATACAGGGGCGCCTGGGTGGTGCAGTCGGTTAAGCGTCCGACTTCAGCCAGGTCACGATCTCGTGGTCCGTGAGTTCGAGCCCCGCGTCAGGCTCTGGGCTGATGGCTCGGAGCCTGGAGCCTGTTTCCGATTCTGTGTCTCCCTCTCTCTGCCCCTCCCCCGTTCATGCTCTGTCTCTCTCTGTCCCAAAAATAAATAAACGTTGAAAAAAAAAAAGAAATAAGCCATACAGAGAAAGACAGATACCATATGGTTTCACTCTTATGTGGATCCTAAGAAACTTAACAGAAACCCATGGGGGAAGGGAAGAAAAAAAAAAAAAAGAGGTTAGAGTGGGAGAGAGCCAAAACATAAGAGACTGTTAAAAACTGAGAACAAACAGGGTTGATGGGGGGTGGGAGGGAGGGGAGGGTGGGTGATGGGTATTGAGGAGGGCACCTTTTGGGATGAGCACTGGGTGTTGTATGGAAACCAATTTGACAATAAATTTCATATATTAAAAAAATATATATAAAAAAATAAAAAAAATTAAAAAAAATAAAATAATCAGTTGCCTAAGAGACTTGCTACTTCTGATTACAAAAGGCAAAAGAATGTGAAATCAAAACTAAAGAAATAATGTTTAAATATGATTTAGGTGGCACTCACAAAAATTCACTTTTTATTATGTCCAAATCAAAATAATGATCAGACTAGTAAACTTGAGGGGATTTAGGGGAGTCTTTATTTTGGTGGAAATCCACAACGTGAAATTATTGCAAAAAAGGCAAAGTAAAGGCTAGAGCTAAAAATAGGCCATAAAACTAGATGGCAGGACAGGAGGAGCCACTCAAAGAGCTGTCTTCCTGGGATAGTCAGAGCACAGCATGAATGGACCAGTGAGCCTGCAGAGTCTTTCTCTAAACATTTTCTCAGTCAGTCTATTGCTAAAGATAATTTTGAAATTTTAGAACATGACATTTCAGGTGAGTAATAGTTATATTTTTTAGAAGTTGCAGTAAAAAAAAATAATGAACTACATTGCCTCTGATATGTCTATTGTTTATCAGAAAGTAAACATGTCAGTGGCCATCTTAAAGCCACATAAAATTTGGTCAGATTAAGCACAATAACCACAATGGTTTATTTGAAACCTGGTTACTGAAAAAAAAATTCAAAATTCAGGGTATTATAAATTTTCCAAGGTTCACTCAGTATAGTTCTGTATACAGGGTTTTACCCAAATGTCCATTGACATTATTATTTACACCGAAAGCTTTAATCTGAAGTCATCTCTGGCACCTTCAGAATATATAAACTATGAACTTCTGCAATGTAATTATATACTTGAAACTTGTGGCCTCAAAGTACTGATAAAACAAAGAAAAAGGTCACGTATCCGACAAGTCAGGATGATGAAACATGTATCACTAACAGCAGGTCACTTAGAAAAATCAAATAACCACTGCCCTCCCCTCAAACTGAAAATAAATGGACTTGAGCTTGAGGAGAGGGAAACAATGGGTCTTGGAGTATACAAAGATTGGGTGCTTTTGCATTATCCTATAATTGCTGAGTCCTGAAACTAAAAAGTCAGAAAAACTCTGGCAATTCAGAGGCCAAAGTAGGCTTCATTCATACCTTACATCTGGGATCTATAGTGGTATGTGGCTGAACAGGTAAAACACAGATTCACCATTGTGTGCCCTTTGGATTACCTCAGCCAAGATCATCAAGATATCAATAACCTGAATCTTGGAACAGTGTCTCCTTTTGACCCCATATGGAATGGTGTTTGTGACAACAGCTTCAAAGGCAGCATTATTCTGGAAATAGCTGGCCCAGAGAAGATCCTGTGGGTAAAGGATAGCATAAATTTTGGTGGCTTCTGCTGAGAGTAGCTGGTTGGAAGCACAGCAGATAGTGCCACGCATGTCAGCCATGTTGTCCACAAAGATAGCCATGTGGTCCTTCATGTGGCCCACAGCAACCATCCAGTCTACTTCATTTGCATTCTTTTTCTATTTGTGAATCAAGGCAAATTCCACATTTACCTTGTCTGCAATTGATGTGACCCTTTTACCTCCTCTGGCATCAGGTGAACCGATAATACAGTTCCTCCACTTGGCGGTGTTCTCCTGAATCCACTGCAGGACTACAGGCTCCGCGTACAGATTATCCACTGGAATGTCAAAGACTCACTGGGTCTGAGAGGCATGCAGGTCCATGGTGAGGATGTGGTCTGCCCCAGCAACCAAGAGCATATATGCCACAAGTTTCACAGACATCAGAACATGGCTCTTGTCCTTTTTACCTTGTCGAGAGTATGGAAAACCTGGGGTCATGGCAGTTACCCTGGATGATGGACGACGTGATCTTGCAGGCGTTGATCACGATGAGGAGCTCCATCAGGCTGTCGATTTCTCCACACCACCCTGGATGTTATAGACATCTTTGGCTTCACGCTTTCACCGATCTTGACTCTGGTATCCTGGTTGCTGAACTTCTTAGTGACCACCTTGCCCAGCTTCAGGCCCAGCCAGTCAGCCACACACAGGAACAGGTCCTAGTGTGAGCTGCCGCTGAAGAGCATGTGACTGGGCGTGGCAGAGATGGCTGAGGCTCGGGAGCGGGAAAGCATGCTGTCCCTGTCTGGTGTTGATGTCAGGGTGAATCTGGCATTATATAATTGTCTGTGAATTATTTATTTCTTTTTAACTTTTTAGGAGCATATGTGCGGAAATGGTATTATTTTTTCCTTGAATTTTGGGAGAAATGATCTGTAAAACTATTTGTGCCTGGAATTTTTGTTTTGTGGGAAAGTTAACTACAATTAATATTTTTCATAGATAAAACTTTTATATCTTGTGTGGCCATTAGAAGTTGTGGCTTTCGAGGAATTTGTCCATTTGCTCTAAGTTGCCAAATTTATTGCCATAAAGATGTTCAAAATGTTCCTTTATTATCTTTTAAATATTCTTAGAATCTATAGTTATGTTACTTCCCTTACTCCTGATATTGGGAGAACTAGTGTCTACTCTCCTTTATTCTCTCCTAATAGACTGCTTAGAATGTATGTCAATTTTATCTTTGTTATTAAAGAACCAGTTTTTGGTTTCATTGTTTTTTTGTTTTTGTTTTTAATTCTGATTTCTAGATAATTTAGGCTCTGAAGTTTATTGTATTTCTTTTTTCTACTTTGGAAGCTGATGTCATTGACTTGAGATGATTCTCATTTTTCAGTATTAAGCAATAAGTGCTTTAAATTTCTCCCTAGGTACTGTTTTTTAGTGGCATCCCACACGTTTTGATATGTCATATTAGTTTTATAGGGCTGCCGTACCAAAGTGTTATAAACTGGGTGACTTAAAACAAAAGAAATTTTATTCTCTCACAGTTCTTGAGGCTAGATGTCATGAATCAAGGTGTCAGCAAGACCATGCTCCCTGTGGGACTCTTGGTACAGTCCTCCTTACCCCTTCCTGGATTCTGATGATAGCAGTGATCCTTTGTGTACGTTGGCTTGCGGGTGCATTATACTGGTCTCTGTGCCTGTCATCGTGTGATGTCTTTTCTTCGTGTGTCTCTTCTCTTCTTGTAAGGGCACTAGTCATATTGGGTTAGGGCCCACCTTATCCAGTATTATCCAGTATTATCCAGTTTAATATTATAATATCCAGTATTATCTCATTTTGAGTTAACTAATTATACCTGTAATGACTCTATTCTCAAATAAGGTCACATTCAGAGATGCTGGGGGTTTAGAACTTGAATATAATTTTAGAGGAAAACAATTTAACCCATAATAATTGATTGTATTTTCATTCTGTTCAAAATACATTCTAATTTTTCTTTCTACTTTTTTTTTGACCTGTGGGTTATTTAAAATTATGTTTCTTAGTTTTTAAATATTAGAGATTCTTTCAATTTAATTTAAAAAAATTTTAATGTTTATTTTTGAGGGATAGAGACACTGTATGAGCGAGGGAGGGGCAGAGAGAGAGGGAGACACAGAATCCCAAGCAGGCTCCAGGCTCTGCACTGTCAGCACAGCGCCTGGCTCGGGGCTAGAACCCACGAACCATGAGATCATGGCCTGAGCTGAAGTTGGACACTTAACTGACTAAGCCATGATTTGGGTTTAAAAAACAATTTTCGTGTCTTAATTTTTGAATATGTGCAATATATTTATAACGACAGTTCTTTTTTAAGTTTATTTTATTTTTGAGAGACAGAAAGAGAGCGAGCGCACAGGCGGGGGTAGGGCAGAGAGAGAGAGAGAGGGAGACACAGAATCCAAAGCAGGCTCCAGGCTCTGAGCTGTCAGCATAGAGGCCAATGGGGGGCTTGAACCCACAAACCGTGAGATCATGACCTGAGCCGATCATGACTGAGCCACCCAGCACACTTGTAATAACAGTTCTAATGTATTTGTCTCCTAATTCTAACAGTGGCTCTGGTTCAGTTTATATTGATTTATTTATTTTCTCAGTGTGACTCATATTTTCCTAGTTTTTCAGTGCCTGGTAATTGTTTTTCAGTTTTATTGAGGTATTATTGACTTATAAGAACTATACATATTTAAGATATCCAATGTGATTGGATACATATATATACACTGTGAAATGATTATTGTAATCAAGTTAATTAACATATCCATCATATAATTTTTATCTTTAAAGTTTGATTTGGGTTTAAAAAAATCTTCCTTGTCTTAACTTATGGATACATGGAATATATTTGTAGTAACAGTTCATTCTTTTAGTTATCCCCTTTTTTGGGTAACAAATCTTAGCAAGTTTCAAATACACAACACATTACCACTAATTATAGTATCCATGCTGTACATTGGGTCTCCAGAACTTCTTCATCTTATAGCTGAGAGTTTGTACCCTTTGACCAACATCTTCCCATTTACCCCCACATCCCCAACCCTTGATAACTACCATTTTACTCTCTGCTTTTATGAGTTTGGCCGTTTTCGATTTCACATATATGTGAGATCATGCAGCATTTGTCTATTTCTGTCTGGTTTATTTCACTTAGCATAATGTCCTTAACGTTCTTTTATGTGGTCACAAATGGCAGGGTTTCCTTCCGTTTTAAGGCAGAATTAACATCACACTGTATAAACATACCACATTTTTCTTTATCCATTCCTCCGTTAATAGCTATATAGGTTGTTTCCATAGGGCTACTGTGAATAATGCTGCAACAAACATGAGAGTGTAAATATCTCTTCAAGATAGTGATTTTATTTCCTTTGAGTATATACATAGAAATAGGATTGATGGATCATATGGTAATTCTGTTTTTTCATTTTTCTGAGGAAACTCCATACTGTTTTCCCTAAAGGCTGTACCAATTTACATTACCATTAACAGTGTACAAGAGTTCCCTTTCACCACATCCTCATCAACACTTGTTATCTTTTGTTATTTTGATAATAGCCATACTAATGGGTATGAGGTGTTATTTCATTATGGTTTTGATTTGCATTTCCTGGATATTAAACCTTCTTATCACACACATACACACACGAATAAATAAGTAGGGTGGGAGGCAACTTTTGGAGGTGATGATATGTTTATGAGATTGATTATGGTGATGACTTCATGGGCATATGTTCATCTTCAAACTCATAAAGTAGTATGTATTAAATATGTGCAACTTTTTGTATGTCAGTCATAGCTCAATAAAGTGGTTTTTATTTAAAAAATACTTCACTAAAAGCATGCTTTACTATAGTTTTAGTAGGGTTCCAGAAAATATTGTAATTAGATGCATATGCTCGGTCTACCATATTGAAATAGAGTCAACATTAGTAACTATTAACTGTTTTTTTAACTTTATTTTTTTAATTTATATCCAAATTAGTTAGCAAGTAACTATTAACATTCTTCTAAGTATTCTCAGGATAAAAAGATATTCTCAAAATGTAGACTTGTAAAACTTCAAATTCAAAGTTAGTTTTTTTCCCTTTTTCAACTGAAAATAAGGAAGAGTCATCATCATTGAAATTAGGTTTCTCACTTTTTGGAGAAACCTAATTTCTTACATTCTTCTGGAACAGAGGCACATTCAGAGAGGATTGATTATATGGGGACTTTCCTGTGCATTATCATCTTGAAAATGGTTTGGGTTATAGAGTTCTTCTAGAACTCATTCAAGAACTCAAAATATATAAAGAGAATGTTGAAAGTAGGTAGTGTAGTTCTTTAAACATTAATTTGTAATACCTGGACTTATTCCTTTGTAGACTCAAATGCGTGCTCAAGCAGCTTAGCCCTATTTTGTTCCAGGACAGGTATGCTAAATACTATGAAATTGGTCCCTGCCAATGTCCTTTCTAGTGTGAGCTTGAAATGCTCCCTCCTTTTGTACATTAGTCTCCATGGAATTTTTCATTTAAAAGCAAGTCTTATCTATTTGTACTAACCTGGATAAAATGTTCTCATCATTATTTTGTAGTGTTGTTTACATTTTCCAGTACCAGCTTGATCAAGTTTACAAAGTTTTGGCGCTCTTTGTAGTGACAACCACTTAAGAAAGGAAATCAGTGTTGTATTACAAATTCTTCATTTTAAATATCCTCTTTCTTTCTTCTGACAAAAGTGCAATCAAACAAAAAAGATTGCTCTTAAGAACTAGGGATTAGAATAGTGGAAATTTGTAACTCTTAAAAGTTGTACCAATTGTAGTTTAATTTTTATTGATATTATAGGAAAGTGCTCACATTTTCTCTTTGATGCAAGGTTTCATTTGGAATGTCCAGACATGCACCAGTGAGTCTAGATGGATTTGCTATTTTGTTGTCTGGAAACAGTTTGGCTATTTTTGTTGAAATAACATTGACTTTTTTTTTCCCTTGTGGATATTTTTACTATGTGTTGCCAAGCACCAAAAAGATAGGCACTTTCAAAGTCCATGATAATATATACTCACTGTACAGATGACTGTTCCCCCTCATCTTTACCCTAATTCAGGGGACTAAAACATCATTTGTTAAGTTATTATTGGGAGAAATAACTTCTACATTCTTTGTAAGCCCACTAGGAGAAAGGACTTATTTCTCCCTTTAATTAAAATATACAACTGACTTCTCAAAACACATATGAATCTAATATAATTTTCTAACAAAAAGGAGGAGCTGCAAGGGAGATTTTATATATGGTTTCTAAAACTGCTTAGAAATAAAAAGCAAATGCTATCTTCCTTGGGCACTTATTCCATGAAACTTTGTGAGTTTAAAAGAGTAAAGAATCAGAACAAATTAAAAACTAAATGTAGGGTGGAGTTACTTTTTGAAGCACTGCCATGAGTTTCCTGGCTCAGCTGGTGGGAGATGTCAAACAATAAACTGAAATAAATGAACACAATAACCAAATAAGAACCATAACTTACACAAGGATGTGTTTTAAGTTTGGGAGAAATAGTTGTTGCTTTGGCTGACAAGGCCCTGTTGTTCAGTTTTGTTTATTAAATTAGAGCAGATATATTGACATGCACTTCGTCATACATGTATAGCTCTTCAAAGTGACTCTTCCTAATATTGGAAATTCTTGGCTACTTTTTAGTCTAAGGAGAGGTTAGCCAAAGACTAAAGGTTTATTAAGACCACCCAAAATACCAGACTCCACCCCTTCTCTGAATCTGTGCCGCTGTAATACAAATGGAGAAAACTTAAAGGGATGGAGGGTGAAGTGGAGGGCAGATGGGAGAGAGGAAGGGAAAAGGGAGGCAAAAGAAAATGCAAGTTTTCATCAGATGAAGTTCTCTTTTCTTTCTGCTTTCTGAATAGATGAAAAGACACAAAACCATTACATCAATTCCTTCATTTTATTTTATTTTATTTTATTTTATTATTTTATTTTATTTTATTTTATTTTATTTTATTTTATTTAGCGCAAGCAGGGAGGGGGCAGAGAGAGAGAGAGAGAGAGAGAGAGAGAAAGAGAGAATCTTAAGTGAGTTCTATGCTTGGCGTGGAGCCCAATACAGGGCTTGATCCCACAATTCTGGGATCATGACCTGAGCTGAAATTGACTCAGGTATGCAGGCACCCCAATTCTTTCTTATCATAGATATTTTGTGTTTGTTGTGTGAGCAAGAAGAACACATTGTGATTTTCTATAATATTCATATGATGCCAACTGCAATGGGTGTTTTGGGTATTTCTCAGATTTTATTTTAAAGCATATACAGTATTGGGGCACCTGGATGGCTCTGTTGGTTGAGTATTCCACTCTTGATTTTGGCTTAGGTCATGATCTCATGATTAGTGAGTTTGAGCCCTACATTGGGCTCTGCACTAACAATGCAGAGTCTGTTTCGGATTCTCTCTCTCCCTCTCTTTCTGCTCCTCCTCTGCTCGCCTGCTGTCTCTCTCTGTAAATAAATAAATAAACTTAAAAAAATAAAGCATATGGAATTTTACTTACTTATTTATTTATTTATTTATTTATTATTTATTTTTAATGTTTATTTATTTTTGAGACAGAGACAGAGTGTGAACAGGGGAGCGTTGGAGAGAGAGGGAGACACAGAATCCGATGCAGGCCCCAGGCTCTGAGCTGTCAGCATAGAGCCTGATGTGGGACTTGACCTCATGAACCATGAGATCATGACCTGAGCTGAAGTCAGACGTTTAACGGACTGAGACACCCAGTCGCCCCAAGCATATATGTTTTTTAGAATGTCTGTTTTAGAAGATTAGTTATAATGTTATCTCTAAATTTATACTACAATATTTTGCATGGCAGGCAACTATAGAAATTCATTGCATGGCATCTTGAAGTTTTATGGAAAATTCTTGCTCATTTTAATGAATCTTTTTGTTTGAAAGTTTTTGGGTCGAGATGCTGTGTCCAACTGAGATTTAGCTGAACAAAATTGCTTTAAAAGATTCCCACAAATGTTTGCTAGAATCAGTCAAGTAATTATATACTTCTCAGCAAAACATTCTTAACTGTCTTTTCCAAAGCAGTATCAATTCCTTTCCAGTGAGTCTCCTCAAAAAAAATTTTTTTACAGTTAAATGGAGCAGCACAGTGAATAGAAATGGTAAGTAGTTTCATGTGCTGTACAGGAGGAGCTCAGTTACTTTTAAACATTTTTTTAAATTTATTTTTTGAGAGAGAGAGAGGTGGGGGAAGGGCAGAGAGAGAATCCCAAGCAGGCTCCATGCTATCAGCACAGAGCCCTGATGTGGAGCTCAGTCTCACAAACCATGAGATCATGACCTGAGCTGAAATCAAGAGTTGGATGCTTAACCGATTGAGCCATCCAGATGTCCCAAGAACTCAGTTATTTTTTTAACTAGCCATGAAATGAATGTGAAATGGAGAAGTGCATCAGAAAATATTCCAGGAGACCAGCAGATCAAATTAAGAGAAAGAGATTCAAGAAAGCAATTAAATAAGAGACAATGTGAAGAAAGTATTATGATGGGATATTAAAAAGAAAAGAAAGTGAAGGAGGCCAGGCATGAAGTGTGAAGATTTGAACAAGAGAACTGGATAACTGTGTTCTCTGGAAGACATGGAAGATTCATGCCAATAAAAGAGGGATGGGTAGAAGTTGCAAGACTAACAACAAGAAGGAAGAGATTGAACATAATGATTGTGTCTTACACATGGTTCTCTTATAACTCTCCATGTGTGCTCCTCAGCTTTTACACTGCAACATTCAGTGCATAGAACTGGTTTATTCACTCCTGTGACTTATTGCTAATTTCATATAAACATCCCCCTAGTGGTTTAAACATGTCTGGAAGCAATTACGTTTCTTAGAAGTAACTCTGTGCTTTCTAATTAAGATTCTATGAAAAATGTTGCCAGTCTTAAAAGTCAGACATTTTTTGTTGTTGTGAAGGATCCTAAAATTCTCATGAAGAAATTGTTGTCCATAGACCCAGGATCTTGGAAACTTCTACATGTATACATCTAAATATCTATCCACTCATGTATCTAAACAAATAGATACATGTGTTTTTAGATGCTCCCATTCTGTTATGAATATATGCATACTCACAAAAACTGGCCTTCATAAATTCATTTCTCAACATTCTGAACTTGGAAAAAAAATTAAAAAGACTTTTATTTTTTTCAAACAAAGTAGGTTTGAGTTAGAATATTTTACAAACAACAAACACTTCAAATGTCCAAATTTGAAAGATGAATTAAAAGACAAAAAATCCACCACTTTGAAGATCTATCATTTAAAATTGTGCATCTTATAACTACACAGTTAAGTTCACAATTTTAATCCTCAATTCATTGACAATGCATATTATTTGCCAGCATTTGGAAGCCAAACAGGGTGAGAGGGGAGAGCCTTTACATATTCCAGGTTTAATATCTAAGCACCAGATGGAAACAATTCTACAATGAAAGAAAGAAATCTGTTAGGATATTTTGGAGATCTGTTCAGTTCAGCAGCACATCACTGGTTATGGAGGCCAATTTCTCAGAGGACTTATTTGAATTGCAGATACTGAAGTAGTGCACTAATTTAACCCAGAAAATGCTGAATTTTGGACTTATTTCAATTTTAATAGTTGTTAGGTTAGAAAAGTACCCATTTTTATTTCAATAATGACTCTTGTATACCTGGAGCAAAGTATTTTGGGGCAGATAAGCCAGAAGAGAAGGAGTGATTTTTATTGAAATTGAAATAATACAAAAATTGAAATAATAAAAAGTTTTATTGTTAATATATACAACCATGACCATTTTAAGGGAATTGTAAAATCATCTATATTAATTTTGCTGTGAAAATCTTTATCCAGAACAGTTTATGACATTTAATAATAAGGGATTTGAAACAGTTAACAACAATTAAAACTAGGCTATGGATCTTTCAAAGGGTGATTTTTAAGTGAATCTGAGCAGAAACAAAGAGCAAAAAAAATCTGCTTGGTAAATAATGGATGGCTGAGCTTTGACAGTGAAAGACTGGGGACTAGTGGGATATTAAGCAATAAATCTCTGAGGGGGCCTCTTTCATATTCATACCTGTGTTTTCTGGCAAAATAAGTGTCAAAATTTGCAGCCATATGACAGCAAAATTATGCATTACATGGTGAATTATAGATTTTGGATGAAGTCCAACTCAAATACTTTCATAAGAACTTGACATGATAAACAAAACACATTGCTTTTCCAAATTGCAGCTTGTTTAAAATTAAAAAAAAACAACAAAATATTACTATTATAATAGATGATCAGAATGTCAATGCTCCTCACTCCCAGTACTAGGTTTTTATTTTATGAAACATTGTGAGAGGACTGTACCTATATACAAAGTGCCAAGAGCTGAAAAGAAATGAGGATTGAACTAATGGAAAGCAGGCAGTAAGTGAAAAGCTTGTTCATATATTTTGTTGGGTGCAGAGAATAGGGAGAATCTTTATGGGGAGCAAAGAGAATTGAAAATTCAATCTTCACCTCTCTGATTTGTCCTACTGTATCTGCTGTATATTTGGACTTTTTGGTAGAGAGATGGAAAGGAGAAATGGAAAGGAGTTCAGGAACAGCAAAGAGAAACAGAAGAGATATGTTATAAGGGAATAATGGTGAAGAAATTCTTATTCTCTTGAATCATCCACAATGTTGAGTTCTTGGTTCTTAGGTAAAGGACATTACTCAGTGTTCATCTTCCAATGAGTCATGTCTTTGAGACAGTTAAACTACCTTTGTAGTATTACATTTAGGGAAAAATCTGAGACTGACAGGAAAACAGATTTCATGGTGCTGGGGTTCTATCTGAGCAATTTAGAGGGTCAGGAGGAGTAATTTAAACTTCCTCATCTGGACTCTACTTCTAGGCTGCGTACTTTGTATTGTTAAAAAAGGACAAGTTTCTCAAACAATTTGCATTTGCTCTGAAGACATGGGAGCTAAAACTGCAAAAGGACAACTGGTCCATGAATCAAGAAACATGCATTCAGACCCCACATCTGCAGCTAACTGTGAGCTAATCATATGTGTTTTTTTCTTCGCACTATACTTTTCTAGCCTGTAAAACACTGAGGTTGATTTGTTTGATTTCTGAGGTGTCTTCAAACTCTGAAAATCATTGTATGTTTGCTTTATTCTAAGACTGAAACCCCTGTACTCTCAGTGTCCTGAAGAGAATAAATAGCTGGCAGAGGCCTGTGAATATTTAAGTAAGTGCCCTTTCCCTCTTACCAGGCTGGCTGGCTTTCTTTCTTCCTTTCTTTCTTTCCTTTCTTTCTTTTCTTTCTTTCTTTCTTTCTTTCTTTCTTTCTTTCTTTCTTTCTTTCTTTCTTTCTTTCTTTCATCTTTCTCCTTCCTTCCTTCCTTCCTTCCTTCCTTCCTTCTTCGCTCCCTCCCTCCCTCCCTTCCTCCCTCCCTCCCTTCTTCCTTCTTTCCTTCCTCCCTCCCTCCCTCCCTTCTTCCTTCCTTCCTTCCTTCCTTCCTTCCTTCCTTCCTTCCTTCCTTCCTTTCGTCCTGACCTTAGGGGGAAATCTTTCAGTTTTTCCCCATTGAGGATGATATTAGCAGTGGGTCTTTCGTATATGGCTTTTATGATCTTGAGGTGTGATCCTTCTATCCCTACTGTCTTGAGGGTTTTTATCAAGAAAGGATGCTGTATTTTGTCAGATGCTTTCTCTGCATCTATTGAGAGGATCGTATGGTTCTTGTCCTTTCTTTTATTGATGTTATCACATTGATTGTTTTGCAGATATTGGACCAGCCCTCCATCCTAGGTATAAATCCCACTTGGTTGTGGTGAATAATTTTTTTAATGCATTGTTTGATCCAGTTGGCTAATATCTTGTTGAGGATTTTTGCATCCATGTTCATCAGGGAAATTGGTCTATAGTTCTCCTTTTTAATGGGGTCTTTGTCTGGTCTTGGACTCAAGGTAATGCTGGCCTCATAGAAAGAGTTTGGAAGTTTTCCTTCCATTTCTATTTTTTGGAACATCTTCAAGAGAATAGATGTTAACTCTTCCTTAAATGTTTGGTAGAATTCTCCTGGAAAGCCATCTGGCCCTGGACTCTTGCTTTTTGGGAGATTTTTGATTACTAATTTGATTTCTTTACTGGTTATGGGTCTGTTCAAATTTTCTATTTCTTCCTGTTTCAGTTTTGGTAGTGTATGTGTTTCTAGGAATTTGCCCATTTCTTCCAGATTACCCATTTTATTGGTGTATAATTGCTCATAATATTCTCTTATTATTGTTTTTATTTCTACTCTTTTGGTTGTGATCTCTCTTCTTTCATTCTCGATTTTATTTATTTGGGTCCTTTACTTTTTCTTTTCTTTTTTTTTTTTTTAATTTTTTTTCCACGTTTTTTATTTATTTTTGGGACAGAGAGAGACAGAGCATGAACAGGGGAGGGGCAGAGAGAGAGGGAGACACAGAATCGGAAACAGGCTCCAGGCTCTGAGCCATCAGCCCAGAGCCTGACGCAGGGCTTGAACTCACGGACCGTGAGATCGTGACCTGGCTGAAGTCGGACGCTTAACCGACTGTGCCACCCAGGTGCCCCTACTTTTTCTTTTTGATCAAATTGGTTGTGGTTTATCAATTTTACTAATTCTTTCAAAGAGTCAGCTTCTGGTTTCATTCTGTTCTACTGTTTTTTGGTTTTGATAGCATCAATTTCTGCTCTAATCTTTATTATTTCCTGTCTTCTGCTGGTTTGGGGTTTTACATGCTGTTCTTTTTCCAGCTCTTTAAGGTGTAAGATTAGGTTGTGTATCTGAGACCTTTCTTCCTTCTTTAGGGCCTGGATTTCTGTAGCCTTTGTTGCGTCCCAGAGGTTTTGGGTTGTGGTCTTATCATTTTCATTGGCTTCCGTGTACTTTCTGATTTATTCTTTAACTTCTTGGTTGGCCCATTCATTAATAGGATGTTCTTTGGTGTCCCAAGTATTTGTTACCTTTCCAAATTTTTTCTTGTGGTTGATTTCGAGCTTCATAGCATTGTGGTCTGAAAATATGCATCGTATGATCTCGATCTTTTTGTCCTTCTTGAGGGCTGATTTGTGTCCCAGTATGTGGTCTATTCTGGAGAATGTTCCGTGTGCACTGCTTTTGGATGAAATGTTCTGAATATATCTGTTAAGTCCATCTGGTCCAGTGTGTCATTCAAAGCCAATGTTTCCTTGTGGATTTTCTGAGTAGATGATCTGTCCATTGTTGTAAGTGGGGTGTTGAAGTCCCCTACTATTATGGTATTATTATCAATGAGTTTCTTTGTGTTTGTGATTAATTGATTTATATATTTGGGTGCTCTCACATTTGGCACATAAATGTTTACAATTGTTAGGTCTTCTTGGTGGATAGACCCCTTAATTATGATATAATGCCCTTCTTTATCTCTTGTTACAGTCTTTATTTTAAAGTCTAAATTGTCTGATATAAGTATGGCCACTCTGGCTTTTTTTTGTTGACCATTAGTATGATAGATGGTTCTCCATCCCTTTACTTTCAATCTGAAGGTGTCTTTAGGTCTAAAGTGGGTCTCTTGTAAACAACATATAGATGGATCTTGTTTTCTTATCCATTCTGTTACCCTGTGTCTTTTGATTGGAGCATTGAGTCCATTGATGTTTAGAGTGAGTACTGAAAGATATGAATTTTTTGCCATTATGCTGCTTGTAGAGTTGGAGTTTCTTATGGTGTTCTCTGATCCTTTCTAGTCTTTGTTTATTTATTTATTTATTTATTTATTTATTTATTTAATCTTGTCTCCTCTCAGTTGCCCTTAAAATTTCTCTCAGGACTGGTTTAATGGTCACAAACTCCTTTAATTTTTGTTTTCCTGGGAAACTTTTATTTCTCCTTCTATTTTGAATGACATCCTTGCTGGATAAAGAATTCTTGGCTGCATATTTTTCTGATTCAGCACATTGAATATATCCTGCCACTCCTTTCTGGCTTGCCAAGTTTCTGTGGATAGGTCTGCTGCAAACCTGATCTGTCTTCCTTGTAGGTTAAGGACTTTTTTCCCTTGCTACTATCATGAATCTTCCCTTGCCTGGGTAATTTGTGAATTTGACTATGATATCCCTTGTTGATGGTCAGTTTTTTGTTGAATCTAATGGGAGTGCTCTGTGCTTCCTGGATTTTGATGTCTGTGTCTTCCCCCAGGTTAGGAAAGTTTTCCACTATGATTTGTTCACATAACCCTTGTACCCCTTTTTCTCTCTCTTCCTCTTCTGGGACCCTTATGATTCTGATGTTATTCCCTTTTAGTGAGTCACTGATTTCTCTAATTCTTAAATCATGCTCGTTTTCCTTAGTCTCTTTCTTTTTTTCTGTTTCATTCT
The DNA here is from genome assembly GCF_022837055.1 of Prionailurus viverrinus. Taxonomy (NCBI): domain Eukaryota; kingdom Metazoa; phylum Chordata; class Mammalia; order Carnivora; family Felidae; genus Prionailurus; species Prionailurus viverrinus. The sequence continues at coordinate 133,319,613 of NC_062569.1, read as the reverse complement.
TCTCCATAAGTTTGTCCTCTATGTTGCTGATTCTCTACTCTGCCTCACCCATCCTTGCTGCCGTGGCATCCATTTGAGATTGCAGCTCTGTTACAGCATTTTTTATTTCATACTGACTTGCTTTTACTTCTTTTATCTCTGCAGAAAGGGATTCTAATCTATTTTTGACTCCAATTAGTATTCTTATCGTGATTCTAAATTCTGGCTCAGACACCTTGCTTGTATCTGTGTTGTTTAAGTCTCTGGCTGTCGTTTCTTCCTGATATTTCTTTTGGGGTGAATTCCTTCATGTCATCATTTTGAAGGGACAAGAAGAATTAATGAGGTAGAAAAAAATTAAAGTAAAAACATAGATTAAAAAATTAAAAACAACACACACACACACACACACACACACACACACACAATCAAATAAATGATGCTAGATCCTAGGTGTGTTTTGGTCTGGGTGTTGAAAGGGGCTTGATAGATTGGACAAAAAGTGGGAAAAAAAAGGAAATCGTTTGAAAATATGAAAAAATGAATCCACTGAAATAGAATAAAATGAAATGATGGAAGTAAAATAGAATTTGAAAAAGTTTACACAAAAGTAAAAAATATAGTAAAAAAATTAAAGAAAAATATTTTTAATAAAAATTGAAAATAAAAAAAGTATTTTCTTTATGTATTCAAGAAAATGAAAAGAAACTAGAGAGAGAGAGAAAAAAAAAGAAAGTTGAATGGATGGACCAGTGAACAGATTTTAATATAATTGAAATTACTTCATTTTCCCCTGCAGGTCAAACTATGAAGTGCTTTATAGCCCATAAACTAAGCAGGCAGAGACTTGTGTTCCTGAAGAGGGAAGTTGGCCCAGTTGGGCAGGGCTTAGTGTAATGGCTCCATTCTCCACTAGATGGCTCTGCTTAGCTTACTGGGGTGGATTTTTGTGGTGCTTGTAGGTGTGTATGCATATGTGCAGGAGTGGTGAAAATGGCATCACCCAGCTACCCAGTTTTAGTATCAGAACTCTGTTCTCCCTGGTCAGCAATCACCCACTCCTCCTTTGTCTTCAGCTTCCATCCACTCCCTGCTTTTACACTGTCCATGACCAAGCCCCAGGCAGCACCTCCCTCCTGTGTTTTGTCTCAGATGTGGCTGTTTTTTCTGACCCCTTACTCCTGAGGGACTGCATCTTTGACCCGTTCTGCCCCTATGTGGGAGGGTCTCACAGAGCAATGGCCAGGTGCCAGCAGCACCCAGGAATGTTTGTGGGACCATGCTGCTGCCAATGCCCAGAGACTGTGGCTGGGTGCCAGCCCACCCCAGAAAAAGTTCATGCTATCATGTAGCAGCAGCGTTTCAGGGATTATGGCAAATCACAACACACATGTGGCACCAGGCTTTACCCCCCATGACCTTGTTCCATCACCAGTGAATGTGGCTGTTCTCCTGGGTCCACTGGGGCCTTTGCCTTTGGGGGAGCCACACAGCGTCTACCAGATGTTCTCCCAGTAGGGGAACCGCCTCTCCTCATGTGGTTCAAAGACTGCTGGACTTCACTCTGCTTCTGGGGATTCGCCCTTCTCACCAGAGCACCGCCAGGTATTGGGCTGCAGAGTTTCAGACTCTGTGCTCCCCCTGTTTATAGATTCTTAATGGAATTTAAGCTTTCTCCTTTCTCCCTTTTTAGTTCAGTCCCTGCGGCTGTTTCCACTTTTCCACTTTCTCTCCAGCTGCTTTTGGGGGTGGTGCTTTTCCGTATTCTCCCCATACCCCATCTCCATCCTCTCTCCCCATGCAAAAACAGCTGCCTGCCCTCCATGGCTTCTCTCTCTCCCCCAGTTCACCTCTCCACACCACATACCTGTTGAGTTCTGTGGTTCAGGTTGTGCAGATTGTTGTGTTAATCCTCAAATCAGTTTTCTAGGTGTGCAGGATGGTTTAGTGTTGATCTGGCTGTATTTCAGGGATGTGAGACACAAAAAAACTTCCATGTTGTTCCTCCATCCTGGTCCTCCCTCCCAGGCTTTCTTATTTCTGTTCTCTGTTCTGTAGAATTGTAGAAATCTGTGCCTTATAGATTTTGCATTTTGGAAACATTGATTGGACATCTCAGTTTTTACTACTTGACCTGTTGATTGACTTGATTGTTGAACATAGTCAGTTTTTTCTGGAATCATGGAGATACTTTTGTGAGGCAGATTGTAGAAGTGTTTGATGGAGTAGGGAGTTTTGTTTGTGAAGGCTAATAATATGCAAAGTGTTGAAAAGTGGGGTACTAGTAACTAAGGTATGAATAGAGGAGTTAGGTCAATAGTGGCCAGTCTTATATATTGGAGGGAATTTTTTTTTTTCCAGGGTTGAGGGGTGGGGAGGTATTTTCTTTTAAGCTGAGAACTACTTGTCAATGTGAGTTCACAGAGTTAGCTCTTGATTCTGATTTTACATTAAAGTCACTGGGGTCTGTTATTCCTGATACCCACTTTGTTCCTTATTAGTAAGGTATAAACCTATACAACCTCTTTGCACTAAACCATAGAATTCAGGAATTTTAGAGATGGTGTACCTCTTTTTGGTGATCTTTTCCAATTTACTGCTCAGATATGGCTATAGCATAGTAAAATGGTTATTAAAATGGGTTTATAATAAAAATAGTGTATTTCCCAGCTTCTTTGCCTTTTAGCTGGTGACTTTAGGCATTTTTTTGGTAATCCAGCTGTCTTTTATTTATTTATTAAAAGCTTTAAAATAATACTTTATTGAGATATAATTCACATGTAAAATTCACCCTTTGAAGTTGAGTAGCCATCATCAGTATCCAATTTTAGAGTACTTTCATCACTGCAAAGAGGAAAGCCCATACCTACTGTCAGTTCTCTCCATATTTCCCTACTCCACAGACTTTCTTTAATGTAGTGTTAACTTTTCAAGGTCATCCATGTTGTAGCATGTGTCAGTATTTCATTCCTTTTTGTTACTGAATCATATTCCATTATGTGGATATGACACATTGTATTTATTCATTCATCAGTCAGTGGGTATTTGGATTGTTTCTACTTTGTGGCCATTGTGAATAGCTGCTGTGACATTCCTGTTCATTCCTGTAATGCTGCTGTGACATTCCTGTGCAAGTTCAGTTGTCTTGGTTGTATATTTAGAAGTGCAACTGCTGGATCAGGTGGTAACTTTATGTTTTGTTTTGAGGAATTTCGGAACCATTTTCCAAAGTGACTGTGTAATTTTAAATTTCTACCAGCATTGTATGAGGGCTGTAATTATTCCACAGTCCCACTAACCCTTGTTGTTGTTTGTGTTTTTTATTATAGCCATCCTAGTGTGTGTGAATTGATACCACATTGTGGTTTTGATTTGCATTTCTCTAATGACTAATGATGTTGGGTATTTTTTCCTGTGCTTATTGGGATATTTGTATAAATTCAGAAATATCTTGAAATACTTTATTTTTAAATTGGTTTGATTATCTTTTTGTTGCCAACTTGTAAGAATTCTTTAAATATTCTGAATACAGGTCCCTTATGAGATACATGATTTGCAAATATTTCATTCAGTTTTTTTTTCATTTTCTTGATGGTGGACTTTGAAGTAGAAAGCATTTTAATTTTGATGAAGTGTAATTCATCTGTTTTTGTTGTTGTTTGTGATTTTGATGTCACATCTAGGAAATCATTGTCTAATCTCAGGTCATGAAATTTGACCCTTATGTTAATTTCTTTTTTTTTTTAAAGTTTATGTATTTAATTTGAGAGAGAGAGAGAGAGAGAGAGAGAGAGAGCGCAGGAGAGGGGCACAGAGAGAGGGAGAGAGAGAATCCTAAGCAGGCTCTGCACTGTCAGTGCAGAGCTTCATGTGGGGCTTGAACTCACAAACTGTGAGATCATGACCTGAGCTGGAATCAAGAGTTGGACGCTTAACTGGCTGAGCCACGCAGGCGCCCCTCCTGTGTTTATTTTTAAGAGTTTTATTGTTTTAGATTTTACATTTAATTCTGTGATTCATCTTGAATTAACGTTTGTATATTGTATGAGGTAAGGATCTAACTTCATTCTTAGGCATATAGATATCCAGTTAGCTTAGAATTCTTTTTAAAAAGATTTTTTTTTTGACCTGTTGAATTGCTTTGTCACCCTTGTGAAAATTGGTTGACCATAAGCGGAAAGTGTATGTTTGGAATTACAGTTCTATTCCATTCATTGTTCTATATATCTACCCTTATACTAGTACCGTACTGTATTAATCACTGGAACTTTGTGGTTAAGTTTTGAACTTATACGTGTGAATCCTCCAACTTTATCCTTCCTTTTAGAGATTGTTTTGGCTTGTCTGGGTTCCTTGCAGCCATATGAATTTTAAGATCTTCTTGCCAACTTTTTGTAAAAAGGGCAGCTGACATGGAGATAATGAGTATATTGAATCTAGATTAATTTGGCAAGTATAGCTCTCTTAATATTAAGTCTCAATCCATGAACAACATATGATACCTTTCCACTTTAGAGGGAAAGTGTGAATGGGGGAGAGGAGCAGAAGGAGAGAGAGAGAGAATCTTAAGCAGGCTCCATGCTCAGTGAGCAGCCCAGTGTGGGGCTCAATCCCCCAACCCTGGGATCATGACCTGAAATCAAGAGTCAGACACTCAACTGACTGAGCCTCCCAGGTGCTCCTCCATGTACAAGTTTTATACATTCTCTTGTTAGATCTGTTCCTAAGTATTTTATTTTTTGATGCTATTTGAATAGAGTTGTTTTCTTAATTTCTTTTTCAGATATTATTGCTAGTGTGTAGAAATATAACTGATTTTATATATTGAATTTGTATCCTGTAACCTTGCTATACTTTTTTTTTTGTGGATTTTTTTTAAGGATTTCTTAATCCTAGGTAAGATTATGTTTCCTGTGAATGGAGATCATCTTTTTTCATTTTAATCCGAATGCTTTTTATTTTTTTTTCTTTCCTATTTGCCATAGCTAGGACCTCTAGTACAACGTAGAAGTCTGAGTAGACATCTTTATCTTGTTCCTGATCTTAGAAAGAAGCATTCAGTCTTTCACAATTAAGTATGAGGTTAACTGTTGCCATTTTATAGATGGCCTTTATCCAGTTAAGGAAGCTCCCTTCTGTTTCATGTTTGCTATGTTTTTATTATGAAAGGGTGTTGAATTGTTTCATGTGCTTCATCCATCAAGATGATCATGTGCTTTTTATTCTTTATTGTGTTAATGTGGTATATCACATTGATTGTCATTTGTGGAAACTACTTTTCATTCCTGTGATAAATACTACTTGGTAGTATGATATATAATCTTTTATAATCATGATATAATCATGATATGGAATCATGGTATATAATCTTTTATTTTTTTATGTTACTCGATTTTGTTTGCTGCTATTTTGTGGAGGATTTTGCGTTTATATTTATAAAGGTCACTGGTCTGTAGTTGTCTTTTGTTATGGTTTCTTTGGTTTTAGTATTATGGTAGATGGTCAAATAGAATGTACTGGGAAGTGTTTCATCATCTTGTGTTATTTGGAAGAATTTGTGAAGGGTTGATACTAATTCTTATAACACTTTTAACAAGTGAAGCTATCTGAGTCTTGGCTTTTCTGTGTGGGACTTTTTTGATTACTAATTCAATCTTCTGTACTTATTATAGGTCTGTTATGATTTTCTGTTTTTTCTAAAGTAAGTTTTTGTAGTTTGTATCTTTCCAGGAATTTGTTCATTTCCTCTAGTTTATCCAGTTTGTTAGTGTACTGTTGTTTTTAACATTCCTTTTTAACCTTTTTTTTTTAATTCTGTAAGTTTGAAATTAATGTCCCTTCTTTTATTCCTTATTTTTAGTAATTTTAATCTCTGGTTTTCCTTGGTCAGTTTAGCTAAAGGCTTGATATTTTCAATCAATTTTTGTTGATTTTTTTCTATTGCTTATTTTCTGTTTTCTATTTCATTTATTTCTGCTCTAACCTTTATTATTTCCTGCCTTCCACTTGCTTTGGTTTTAGTTTGCTTTTCTTTTTCTAGCTTCTTAAGGTCAAAGTCTTGTATTATTGATTTGAGAACTTAATTTTTTTAATATAGACATTTACATCCATAACATTTCCTTTAAGCACTTTGTTAGCAGCATCTGCAAATATTAATGATGTTTTATTTTTTCATTCACTTCAAAGTATATTCTAATTTGTCTTATGATTTTTTTTTGTTCCTTTTTTTAGGAAGGTGTTTAATTTTCATATTTGCAAATTTCCCAAATTTCCTCCTGTTACTGATTTCTAACTGTATTCCATTATAGTTGGAGATTATACTTTGTATGATTTACATTCTTTTTAAATTTATGGAGGCTTGATTATGACCTAACATGTGGTCTGTTGTGGAAAATGTTCCATGTATACTTGAGTAGAATGTGTAGTCTGCTATTATTGGATAGTATTCTATAGATTTCTTAGATATAATTGTTTTATAGTGTTGTTCAGATTTCTGTTTTCTTCCTGATACTCTGCCTAGTTGTTCTATTCATTATTGAAAGTGGGGTACTGAAGACTGTTTTGTTGAAGTGTTCATTTTTCCATTCAATACTGTCATGTTTTTGCTTCATGCATTTTGGAGCTCTTTTGTTAAATGTATATACATTTATAATTGTATGTCTTTCTAAAGAATTGCTTTCTTTATCATTATAATATGTCCTTCCTGGTCTCTGGATTTCATTTTTTCTCTTAAACATTTGTCTCATGTATTTTTTAAAATTTATTTACTTTGAGAGACACAGAGAAAGCATGAGTGGGGCAGGGGCAGAGAGAGAGGGAGACAGAGAATCCCAACCAGGTTTCTCACTGCCAGTGTGGAGCCTTATGTGGGGCTCAAACTCATGAAACTGTGAGATCATGACCTGAGCCAAAACCAAGAGTCAGAGGCTTAACCAAATAAGCCACCCAGGTGCACTGCATTTTGTCTCATATTAATATGGTCACTCCAATTCTCTTTTTGCTTACTATTCACATGGTATATCTTTTTTTCATTCTTTACTTTTGATTTATTTGTGTCTTTGAATTTAAAATGTGTCTCTTGTAGAGGATCATTTTTCTTTTTATTCATTTTGCCAATCTCTGTCTTTTGATTGGAGTGTGTATTATATTTGCATTTAATGTCATTACTGATAAAGATGGATTTATGTCTACCATGTTCATATTTGTTTTCTTTATGTGTTATGTTGTATTTTATCCCTCCATTTCTCTATTATTACCTTCTTTTTAAAAAACAGACATTTTCTAGTATATCATTTTCATTTCCTTATTGCTTCTTTTATTGTATTTTTGAGTTATTTTGTTATTAGTTGCTCCAGAGATTCTTCTTGCTATCTTAACTTCAAATATTATAGTTTGGATTAATACCAACTTGATTTCAATATTATACAGATACTTTGCACCATTGTAGTTCCATTCCCTCACCCCTTGTGTTAATATTGTTGTAAACATTATAAAAGTATTTTTATTTTTATTAATTTTTTTAATGTTTTATTTATTTTTCAGAGAGAAGCAGGGTATGAGTGGGGGAAGGGCAGAGAGAGAGGGAGACACAGACTCTGAAGCAGGCTCCAGGCTCTGAGCTGTCAGCACAGAGCCTGATGTGAGGCTCGAATTCATGAGCCGAGATATCATGAACCAACCTGAGCTGAAGTTGGATGCTTAACCAACTGAGGAACCCAGGCGCCCCTAAAAGTATTTTTAAACTTTGGTCTCCTCACCTGGAAAAAATAGACATAACTGTAATTCTGATATCAAGGTGTTACTGTTATTACTAAATGACACAATCCATATGATGCTAACATAGCACAGTTCCTGGTCTAGATTCAACAAAAATGTTTTATAAATTTGGTGAGTATGCACCACTTAAAAAAATTCTTTAAATGAAGGGCCACTTGGTTGTACAGTTTTTAAAATACTCTAAGTGAAGGGTGATTCCCCACCTAAGAGATGTTTTTTTTTCCCATTGTTAAACAGCCTTGTTTTCACATTCTCATTCAGATCCTTGTGGTTTCTACATATTGATTCTAGACTGATCTCCTGGAACAATAAAAATGAAGTTTTTCTGCCCCTGCTGCCTGGCAATGCTTCATTTGTCTTCTCTAAACTAAAATACTCAGTTTATCAGCTCTTCCACAATGGGCATAGTCCTTAGAATTCTCCCTCTCCTGATTATTTTCTTCTGTGTTGATCCAACTTTTCAATGTATCCTATAAGTATGAAGCTTAAAACTAGTTCTATTATAAAATAGTTTAAACTGGGACACTCAGAAGGTGTTTATGAGATTTCATACCCCCAAATCCCATGGACAGATATAAAAATAGACACTGAATAGAGCATGCATCATTCTGTAACCCTTGAAACTCCATGTATTTGTTCTTTCTCTGTCTCTACTGTATGGTTTCAGTTAAAAAAAAACCAGAAGACCTCAGAGATTATTGAAAATGTGTTCTGAGAACCTTGAGAGAAACTCATATACTAGAAATCCATAGTAAAATAAGAGAGTGCATGTTTCATTGAGGCATAAAATTTATTAGTCATTCCACCTCACAGATATAACTCATATTAATCCTATTTGAAAGTTATTACTTTTCTCTCTCATGATTTTTTTATACACACAATATATCTCTATAATTTTATTTTTAGCCTTGGAAAGCTACACTGAAAAGCACCCAATATTCTCCCCTTTATAGGTGGAAAAGGTGTTTATATTCAGTTATATGTTAGAAGTCAGAATTCGTAGAACTTTACCCATAAGTGAAATCTCACATCATTCCCTCTACTTACATTTTCTCTACCACATTCTTCATAGTTTACAGGAACCCTGGAATCCTGCAAATTCAACCAATATTGGTGAATTTCCCCATGTGGCTCCCCAACTTTCAGAGACTCCAGTGGTCTCATGGTTTTATGAAAATGAAAGTGGGTGCTTCTAACACACATGCTCAGAAAAGAGTGAAGGAAGGCTGCATTTTAACTTTAACAGATAGTGAACATTTTCATCAGATTCTAAAATCATGGAAACCAGGGCTCCAGAGGTTAGGCAAGTATCTGGCCTAAAAAAAGTGTTTAAAAAATTATTGTTGACAAAGCCAAGAATGGAAGGCTGTGAGTAGAAAGTCTAAAACCAAGGACACAAAAACAAAATCTACAGCAGAAGTTAGAATTGGCTGAGAATATGGGAAGGGATATAAGAGACAACTTTTGTTAAGATTGGAAGACAATCTTTTAATGGCCTTTGCTTAGTTAAATAGATGCAGTGTGGATTAAAAAAAGAATAGCCTTTTTTTGTTAAAAAGTCCCTAAATTTAAGCCTTGCCATTTTCTAGGCATTTGAACATGGACATAGTAACACAGTGAGGAGTAGCAATTATGAATAAAAAGGAATAATGACTGTTTTCTAGACAAGTGCTGGTAGTCCTTGATTTTTAAAATTCTACATAACAGAGTTCCACATTTATTTTTTCGGTGGAGTTCCCTGGAGTTCTGTTATAATAGATCACTGTTTTTTATAATTACAAGGCTGGCATGTCAAGTGAATACAGAGCTTTGTGGCTAGCAGATAGAATGTAGTAACCAACATGGCCTTAGACACTAGAGCAAGCTAAAACAATTGTAAGTATAGATCTGTGAGGTAAGACTGTTAATATAGTTTGTTTTAGGAATAGTTCAAAGTGAGATCTGTATTCATCTCACTCTATTTGACAAGTGTTTTAGAGGCCATTGATTTCATGACATGTACTGTACAGAGAAATAAGACTGGATAGAGCAGTACTATGTACCTGATGCATTTTTTATGGTGTGCTTACTATGGGCACTAAAACCTTGACTTAACCATTAGAAGGTATATAGATCTCATTCAAAGTAGGTATCTGATAGTACTTATAGTAACCACAGATTTCTTTAATTTGTGATTAAAAAAAAACAAGTTTATGTATTTATTTTTGAGAGAGAGAGAGAAAAAGAGAGAGAGAGAGAGGCAGAGAGAGAGAGAGGAGAGAGAATCCCAACCAGGCTGTTAGCACGGAGCCTGATGCAGGGCTTGATCCTATGAGATAACGACCTGAGCTGTAATCAAGAGTGGGATGCTTAACTGACTGAGCCACCCAGGTGCACTTTAATTTGTGACTTTTTGCAGAATGCAAAAGAAATCCTGTATTATGTGATTAATTGAAGCCTAATTATAAACAACAACTATAATTAATATATCTTAGGGTTCTGATAAAATTTGTAATTTATTTTAAGAGACATGAAAGTCATTTTCTAAATTTGATTCTGGTCTTGTTTGAATATCTTTTTCTTCTCTTGGTTTACTTCAGCCTTCTGAACTGGTTTTGTTCTACTCCCTTATATATTGTGATGTTAACAGTGTTTTTTTTTTTTTTACCTGGGCTCTAATTTTCAGTCACTACTAATGGACATACTCAAAGTGCACCCTTTATCACTTCTGTGAATTGTTAGAGATGATTGCCTTCTTCTCTAAGTTTGCTAGAATTCTTGCTTCTAGTGTATATATTGTCAAAATGAATTTCCTCTCTGCTCACATGGCACCCTCTTTTTCTCTATTCTGACCAGTATAGTCTTTATATGTGCTGCATTCTTTGCTGTACTACACTTAGGAGAGGTATTTTGAACATTTGATTGGGAAAATATCTTCCTGATTGGGGTCCAAGATGCAAAAGCATTCTTTTATTTGCCTAAGAATTACTTCTTTCTGTTAACATCATTACTCATACCCAAAATACAGCAGATCAGAGGATGCTTCTGTGAAAATTTTTTCTAATTAGTATTGTGAAAGTTGTACTTATTATAAGTAAGCCACCATAGGCTAGATTATACTGCATTGCAAATGAATCTCAGTGGCTTAAATTAATAAATGCTATATATCCCTTCTTGTTGACCAGGGGCTCTCCTCTTTCTAGTTACTTAGAGCTACTGGCTGACAGAAGCACCATTTAAATAATGCTTTTGTAATTGCCAAGTTAGGAAGGAAATGTGGCAGATTGCATGCTGACACTTAAAATTTCTGCTTCAAAGTATTGCATGCCACTTCTATTCGTATTTTGCTGCCCAAAGCCAGTCACCTGACCACTTGGCCACACTTCATATCAAGGAGCAAGTAAGGTAGGATCCACAAGATGTGTAGAAGTGGGGAGAAGCAGATAGTAAAAATTATAACCCTAATAACAGATGAGAGATCGAAAGCCTAGTGAGGGTAAGCAACATACTCAAGATCATCCAGCTGTATTAATTAGCAGCAGTGACAGGACAGGATCTTGAATGAAAATTTCTCATGGCACACAACTTATGTACTTCTTGACTGAAATGGGCCTGATAAAGTCACCTGCTTCTTAAATGGTGAGCTGGAGGAGAACAATAGCAACCCAAAATAATAGTTCAAGGATGCAGTGATATTCAATAATGTAGTCAAATAACATGCTATAACTGTGGCTTGCTGGAAAACAATTAGCAGATGGGCTAGTTTGCACACAATATCCAAAGATGAGTAGAGATTTCTGAACAAAACTTTTAGCTGTCCATAATACTCACAGGGAGAAGCCAAAAGACGACATGTGATGCAAAAAGCAGGTGCAGTGGGCTATCACAGAATTGTTTTCAACGAATAGTAAATACAGAATGACTCGATGTTATGCCTCTTTTTTCCATGACCCCACCAGTCCCTCCATAGTAATCAGGAACCACTGTTCAGAATCCACTGCACTTTCCCTGAGGAAGAAGGATCACAGTCTATAGAGACTGTCTTTAACATATTGGCAGGAGCACACATTCCTCATAATGATACCATTAGAAAAGATCATGTAACAATGAGTATAACCTTAATTAAAATCTTTCCTGTTGTTAATTCTATAGTCAAAATGTAAAAATTAATAGCATTTTCTGTCACTTTTAATGATCTTTAGAATCTTTCCAAACTCTTCCTTCCTTCCTTCCCTTCTTCCTTCCTTCCTTCCTTTCTTTCTTTCTTTCTTTCTTTCTTTCTTTCTTTCTTTCTTTCTTTCTCTCTGATGATGATGAATCAGATTAGACTTGCTAAAGTAGAAATGTTTACATTTCCTAAGAAGCCGTATGTTTCCCTCAATATTGGATGTGACATACTTGCCATGTAATATATTCAGGTGGAATTGAATTCAAACTTGAAATGTGTTTACTTTTATATTCATTACACAAGCCTTAAAGAAGTTTGGCATCCACAAGAGTGCATTTTCATCTCACTAGATGGAGAAAAATTATTCCTAAAAAATGTCACCTCCTCTGCTTGATTTGAAATCACACCTTTCAGAAGTTCAGTTTAAGTTCATAATTATCAATGGATATTTAAAAAAAGTAGCCGGTTGATTTGGCTAGGAATTGAGTCTTTCTAATTTACTTACTCATTACTATGTTTATACAAGCTTAAGTTTTTAATTTTTAAGTGTTTATAGAAACTGGAGATTTTTTTTTCATGGTACAAAGATTATTTAGATAAAAGCTGAAACATTTAAAATTGTAATATACTCAAACATATCATTTGTATCACACTTATTCATGTTTAAAATGCTCTGACATCGTGATGATTTTTCTAACAAAGTTAAACTGAATAATATTTATATCCATACATTTAAGTTTAGACGAGGAATAGTGGGAGGTGTGCTTTCTTTTTGTCTGAAAACTTCTGTGCCTTTTTATATATTAATACAAAATGTACTTTACTGTAGATGATGCAGTTTTGTAATAGTCATTTTAAAGCGATTCCAGTTGGTCTGTTTCAGAGTATACAGCATCCGTTTTCTCTGTTCTTTCAAGATCAGTTTTGAGCACTCTTTTAATTACACATTGCTGTGCTATAAACCACCTTAAAACTTAGTGGCTTAAAACAACAAACTTTTTATTATTTATGATTCTGTGGATCAGAAATTCAGGCGGAGCCCAGTGGGGATGTCTTGTCTCTGTATCACTTGGTGTTGGCTCAGGTAGTTCAGCTGGTGTTAAAGGATCCAAGATGGCCTCAGTTAGATATCTTGGACCTTGGTGCCGAATGTCGGCAGGGCATCTCAATTCTTTTCTGGATGTCTTTCCTCTTTATGTCTCTCATCTCTCATCTTTAGTTGCTTTGCCTGAGTTTCTTCACTTGGAAGGTGAATTCTTAAGGAACAAAAACAAAAGTTCCAAGACCTTTTAAGACTTAACGCTCCTCATTGCAAAGTCACTTGCACCATATTCTCCTGGTCAAGCAAATCATGAAGATATCCTAAATTGAAAGAGAGTAGAAATAGATTCTACTGCTTGATGGGAGGGGTGGCATAGTCTCATTGCAAAGAGCACATGGGAAAGGAGCAGTTGTAGCCATTTTGGGAAACAATATACCACAAACAGAAATGAATGAGTTACATTTTTAAGGCTACTACTGTATACTCCTTTGCCCAAATTAGAACCTTTATTATTTGCTGTATGAATGTCTATATCTTTGTATTTCTGTTTGGGAGCTTTTGAATGTCTCATGTCTCAGTAAATTGAAGTGAACACTTTATCATCCTCTCTTTTGAATCTTTGGCAGTTTGATGTGATTTGGAGTATGCTTTATAAAATGGATGAGTGTAGGGACATGATTAGCAGTATCAGAGACATTCATTCACCAGATACATCTTGAATACTCTCTGTGGTTAAGTTACAATTGCAGACATTGTATATACAAATAAAGATGGATAAGAGATATTTTTTATTGCATGGTATTTGACTTATTGGTCACAGCTTTTCACTCCCTTGAATTGATTCTATGCATTCAAAGCTTTGTCTGGGGCTGGTAGGGGTGGGATGTATTTCCTCGGCCCTCTGAATTTGAGTTTGTCTATGTGACTTGCTTTTCGTAAAAGGAGGAAAGTATAGCACAAAATGTGCTTGTGTAGTGGGGCTTGACTTATTTATTTCTCTTCCATGATTATGAGTAGAAACTGGACCTCAGAAGTAATACACACACATCTAAGCAAGGATTCAGGCCCAGCTGAATCCATGGCTTGAAGCAGAACTGGCCAGTGGAGCAAGGCCCCATCAGCCAACTACCAGGTGACCCACAGATCTGCAGAAACATGGTTACTGTTGTATACCTTTGACAATTTGTGGTTGTTTTTCTATATCCAAAAGCTTCTTGAAACAAATAATGTGCCATTTTGTAGGGAAGACGCATAAACAGAGAACTGTACTACAATGCAGTACATGTAGCAATAGAAATCGCTATGGAAGTGTACCTACTCCATTTTTTTCGGGGAATGTGTGGGTATTAGGGAGGCATGAGGAAGATGTCCTGGAAGGAGGTGACACAAAGCTGAGTCTTAAAGAATAAAAGAAGGGATATGTAAGAGTTTACCAAGGAGGAGAAAATATCGTAGGCCAAAACTGAGCGTGAGCAAAGGGATAGGGTAAACCTCCAACATGGTGTGAAGACAGCTATAAAAGCAATTCATTGTAACTGTAAGCTTAGTAATTGGGACAACCCTATTTGCCGAGAGACCCAAACCCTTGAATTGGCTTTGGAATGGATTTTCATTCTGAGAGATTTACAGACTGCTAGTAACTAGGAGTGACATGAGCTTTGTTATTCTGGGTAAACATTGTAGAGTACATGCTCTACTAAAATTAATATGAGTAAAGTTTCGTTGTTTCTGCCTTTACAAATAATCAAATTACATTTCAGTCAAGTATTTCAAATGCACGCTCAGTAGAGGCACAGATGATAATTGTAGACATGACTTAAAGGAGGAAAATGGCCAATTGAATATTAACAAGTAACTTTACTGCTGATATTTTATATACAAATTATAGGTAGTCCTCCTTTCAAATAGTAGCTTAAAAAAAAGTTTGTAAGTAACTATGTTAGATATCATTATAAAGTTATACCAGCAGGGAACAGTTTTTAGACCTATGGGTAATGCGTTTGTTTCATAGGTAGAGTTGTCATATGATGCTTTTTTTTATTAAATTAAAAAAATATTTATTTATTTTTGGGAGAGAGAGAGAGTAGGGGAGGGGTAGAGAGTGAGAGGAAGACACAGAATCCGGAGGAGGCTCCAGGCTCCGAGCTGTCAGCACAGAGCCCAACACAGGGCATAAACTCATGGACTGCGAGATCATGACCTGAGCCAAAGTCAGATGCTTAAACGGACTGAGCCATCCTAGCGCCCCAATTCCTCTTTTAATTTTAGAACTGAAGGGGCCTTTCAACATCTTTTATTGATAACTTAGACCTACATATTCTGGCCCTGCCATTTTTTAAATGTTTTTATATTTTAGAGAGAGAGAGAGAGAGATTGAGAGATCGAAAGATCGAGAGAGAGAGAGAGAGAGAGAGAGAGAGAGAGAGAGAATGAGCGGGGGAGGGGCAGAGACAGAGGGAGACACAGAATCTGAAGCAGGCTCAAGGCTCTGAGCTGTCAGCACAGAGTCCGACGCAGGGCTTGAACCCACCAATGGTGGGATCATGACCTGAGCCAAAGTCTGATGCTCAACCGACTGACCACCCAAGCACCCCTGGCTCTGCCATTTATTAGCTATGAGAATTTGGGCAAGTTTCTAACCCTGTCTGTACTTCGTCAGTAAAATGGGAAAATAGTTCTTACTGTATATAGAGTTCTTCTGATGACTAAATGAGATCTTATAACATGCTCTGTAACATATAACAAGCGCCCTATAAATGTTAGCTACAAAAAATGTGATTATTTTCATAATCACAATAATAACATAATTAATAATTACTATTGTTAGTTAATCTTATGGTTGAAGAAAGGAGAGGCCTGGAGAGTTTCAAGAACTTGGACAAAGGTGTATGCTTAGCAGCTTCAGAGCCTGAAAGAGATTTTGGTCCCTGACTCCCATGTAGTGCTTTTCCCTGAAGGAGGCTGCTCTTCCTACAAGGTTCTCAAGAAGTTCATGGTGAAGGTGAAGAGTGATGTGGAAAACCACCACACTGGTGAAACTAACTGCCTTTCAGCTGAAAGGACATGAATTACTAAATGTCGATATCAAAAGGATTGGTAATTGTCCCCAAATGTATATATGTAATCAAACACAAACACACTAATTCAAATAATTGCATTATGATTAAACTTTTCTTTCTGGGAATTCTCCATTTACGATAAGCAATTTCACTTGCAATTTCAAAGGTTTTGGTCAAATTCCAACAAAAGAGGTAGAAAATTTTCACATCAGACTATCGGACCCCTTATTAAAGTTAAACAAAAAAAGCTGCTATTTAGTTTAAAGAATGTAGCTGTTTGGCACTTTCAATTTTATCCAAACGACTGCACGCAGCCCTACTTCAATTTCGTTATAAAAGCAAAATTAGAAAAGCTAAACATTAAATCTTATAAAGAAATATAATTTGATTCAGTGTCATTAGAAGCCAGTATAAAATAGAGGGGAATGTGGAGTTGGCTTAACTGCTTCCATGCTGAATAAAACATCAGCTCTTAAACCATTCACCTACACGCTCCCAGCTGTACCTGTCGAGACTCACTTTTACTCATTAGCTCAGTCATTTCATGGTATACCATTTAAGGATACATATGTCTCCTATTAGCAATAATGAAATAATGGGGAATGTGTGGTAATATGATAGCAAAATTCAGTAAAAATTCTATTTGAACTTAATTCTGTGGGATATGAACATAACCCACAAAGGAGTACTCTGATCTACAGTGAAGAATAATTTGCCTACCGCTCTGGTTTGCAATTAATGAAAAGTCCTCAGGAAATCCCAATTTCTGATTAAAGAGAGTTGATTATGATTAATGTATCCAAATTAACTGCCAAAAAGGAAGCCACCTCATAATTATCTACATTGTTCCTTCAGTTTTAAATTCCTAAGGCTACTCATATCTGTGCTTTTTTCTTTAATCCTTAAAGATGTATATTTGGTTTTTAACTTTTTGATTAGCAAGACAACAATTGCCCTTTGTTTCTGTAGAAAATATTCAAGGTCTTATGAATTTTTTCTCCCCTTTCCACTTCTCTAGAAAATAGTGTAACTGGAGTTTTCAGCAAGTTTCCATAAACCAGGATGTCAACTTCGAATGTACTTGGTCTAACCTCACAAGCACGACTTCACTTGAGAGTACTTATTTTTCGCCATTGCACTGTGCTTCTTTCCATGGTACCTTGTTGAATGTTGGTGGAACAAAAGACATATTTCCAGACAAATATTGCAGGGAGGGCTACTATTTCATTTTTCAATCTAGTTCCCTAAGTAAATAAGTAAGTAAATTCATGCAGACCACATTTTTGTAGCATTATGTTTTTGCATTTTTCAGGGTGTTTGCAAATATATATGTGGGAAATTTATTTAGACACATTGCACCAAGATCTGTTAACTGGATACTGTTTTAAGCTGGAAGCTTTACAAATATAGTATTTATGAAAGGGTATATTCCCATTGAAATTACACACGTATTTTATTTTATTATTTCTTAATGTTTATTTTGAGAGAGAGAGAGAGAGAGCACATGCACAAGTGGGGGAGAAGGAGAGAGAGAATTCCAAGCAGGCTCCAAACCATCAGCACATAGCCCCATGGGGGCTTGAAGTAGAATCGTGAGATCATGACCTGAGCCAAGATCAAGCATTGGACCCTTAACTGACTGTGCCACACAGGTGCCCCTTGTAGACTACATTTAAAAATGTTATGGTATATATTGGATTTTTGCATAGCAATGAAAATATATCTATATATTTATTTTAGTGGCTGTATAGTATTTTCTTGCATAAAAGTACCATTCTTTATCTTGGTTCCATTGTTTTTGTGATTCTAAGTAGAATTGTAAAGGACATCAGTGTATAAACTGTCATGTAATTAAGTAATTATTTCCTTAGAAAATGTTTTAAAAATTGAATTTCTAAGTCACAAGATGTGCTTTAAAAATATTTGTAATGGAAAAATGTTTCTGAAAAAGGATGTCCTAGTGGGTATGACCAACAGTAGTATATGAGTCTCCATTTTTTTTTTTTTTTGAATGAGAGCATGAGCAGGGAAGAGGGGCAAAGGGAGAGAGGGAATCTTAAGCAGGCTCCATGCTCAAGTGCAAGTCTCCATTTCTTTTTTTATTTTAATTTTTTTAATGTTTATTTTTGAGAGAGACAGAGACAGAATGAGTAGGTTAGGGGCAGAGAGAGAGGGAGACACAGAATCCAAAGCAGGCTCCAGGCTCCGAGCTGTCAGCACAGAGCCCAACGAGGGGCTCAAACTCACAAGCTGTGAGATCATGACCTGAGCTGAAGTTGGATGCTCAGCTGACTGAGCCACCCAGGCGCCCTTCTTTTTTTTTTTTTTTTTTTTTTAAAGTTTATTTATTTATTTTGAGAGGAAGAGAGAGTGCGAGTGGTAGAGGGGCAGAGAGAGAGGGAGAGAGAATCCCAAGCAGCCTCTGTGCTCAGCATGGAGCCCGATATGGGGCTCGATCCCACAGCTGCAAGATTATAATCTGAGCCAAGATTATAACCTGAGCCCATGTCAAGTTTAACCAGCTGAGTCACCCAGGTGCCCCAAGTGTCCATTTCTTACTAGCCTTATTAATAATGGAGATTATTTCAAACATTTGACAGTTTTTTAGGTTTGACATCTCTTTGTTGCTTTAATTATCATTCAGCTGATTATAGGTTTACTATTCCCTTATTAGTTTGCAAGAGATCTTTACTTTCCCCTTGTCTTTTATAATATTGTAAATACTTTTTCAGTTTGATGTTTATTTAAAATTTTGTTTCTATTGTTTTCTGCCATCAGTATTTATTTTATTTTTTAAAAGCTTTCATTTTTATTTATTTTGAGAGAGAGAGCACATATGTGCATGAGCGGCAGAGGGGCAGAAAGAGAGAAAGAGAGAATTCCAAGCAGGTTCTGTGCTGCCAGCACAGAGCCTGACATGGGGCTCATTCTCATGAATTGTGAGATCATGCCATGAGCTGGAATCAAGAGTCAGACATTTAACCAACTGAACCACCTAGGTGCCCTTCTGCCATCAGTATTTAAAATGCTCACATTCTCAAGTCTACCAGCTATTTCTAGTTATCTTCAAAAAATTTTTGTTAACGTTTATTTATTTTTGAGACAGAGACAGAGCATGAACGGGGGAGGGTCAGAGAGAGAGAGAGAGAGAGAGAGAGAGAGGGAGACACAGAATCCGAAACAGACTCCAGGCTCCAAGCTGTCAGCACAGAGCCCAACGTGAGGCCTGAACTCACGGACCATGAGATCATGACCTGAGCTGAGGTCGGACGCCCACCCGATGGAGCCATCTAGTGGCTCCATCTAGGCGCCCCATCTAGTTATCTTCAAATTCTGTTATTCCCAACTGTACTTTCAAATTCAGTTTTATCTACTTCATTCCAAAACTCAGTCTGATCCATGGTGCAGAGTATGCAACTTGCAAATGTAGGCAGTCGGAAAGATGGTGCCCTTCACAGGCACAAAGAAATGGTATAAATGGGAAAGTGTGCAAGGGACAGGTGTCATTTCTTTGTAATTGCACAAACACATTTCAGGCATAGGAAATCTTAAAAGTTTAATACTGATGAAAACTATAAACTTAAATGTAAGCTCTAAGCATTCATAGTTAGAGAAACTCAAAATGTTATATCATTTGAATTGGAAGCTGATCCCAGAAAGTGATCATTACAGTGGAAATGGCAAGCAGTGTGGCACAAGGAAGACTATTGGATGAAGAAGACAGATCTGAACGAGAGCAGGATAGAAGCATCATGCTTAGCTGTTCTTGGCAAGTGTTTCACCTGTTTCCTGAATGGAACCTGAGTAAAAAACAACACGCATGCAGAATATAGTATGTTAAATCTACTGTATTTACAATAATGTTTTTATTTCCTAGTTCATAAATGATACCATTTTTAGTCCAAGATATCCAGTATCCAATATTTTATTCCAAATATCCAGTGATTCTCAATTACTTTATCTTTTTTTTTAACAATTTATTTATTGTGAGAGACAGAGCATGAGCAGGGGAGGGGCAGAGAGAGAGAGAGAGAGAGAGAGAGAGAGGAGAGACACAGAATCCAAAGCAGGCTCCAGGCTCTGAGCTGTCAGCACAGAGCCCAATGCTGGGCTCAAACCCACGAACCATGAGATCATGACCTGAACTGAAGTTGGATGCTTAGCCAGCTGAGCCACCCAGTGGCTAACAAATTATTTTATCTTGATTAACTCTGTCTTAAAGAATGCCTCTGAGTATTATTACGCTATAAATATCTAGGAGGACGCCACCTGTTATTAGAACTTGTATTTTGGTGCCCAGAGTTTGTTAAATCAGTAAAAAGCACCAATTATAGAAGTCTGTTTCTGCCAGGGTGGGCTGTATGTGGCATAAGCACAGAGTTAAGTATCTGAGGAAGAAACGCAAACAATGTTTAATGCGTATTTATTCACATTTTATTTTCCATGTTATGATTTGGAGATGCACCATTCAGATATCTGTAAAATACTGAAGACTGTCAGGAATAGCTAATGTACACCCTGAAGATGTGATTTTGTCACCCAACAAAGTGCTTGCTATTATGTCCCCAGAATTGCCATTATTTCTAAAATTCTAGAAATCAGTCTGGTATTGGTGATTACTTCTCAAAAAAAGTGGATAGTCATAAATAAATTATTCCACTACTAGAATTAATTGGATGATAATGAATAATGGTAATTTCAAAGTCTGCTTTGTAATGTATTCACTGAATCAGTGTTACATCTGTTACCGAAATAAGCTAGAAATATCTACTTAATGTAGCCACCTATTTTCTCCTGTTTTTATCTTATTTTATTTGGAGAGGGAAAATGTCAATGAATAAGCATCTGTAGCCTCATTAACAAGTCACTGTCACCAGAGCTTACTGAAGAGGAAATGCGGGAACCTTTCTTTGCCTTAGTTTCTTCATCTGTAAAAATGGGAATAATAATACCAACCTTATAGGATTGTAATAAGGATGAAAGTGCTTGTAATGTTGATGGACACTTAGCAAATACCAAAAATATTAGTTACTATTTTCTTTGTCATCGCTGGCATTGTTGTCATCATCGTTGTCATCATCATCATCATCATCATCATCATCACTTTTATTATGGTTCTTCATAAAGCAGACCTGAAACTAAAGGTTAAGAGTGAGCACTCAATTGGGGTGTGTGACCCCAGAGATACAGGCAAGAGTGACAGGGAAAGGAAGCAGAGGCAGTACACGGATATCTTGTTAAGTTGACTACTGCTACAGGAGATCGGTTTCTTGATCCTGCAAGACAACCTGGGAAGCAGTATAAGCTGTGCCTTGATATTCTCTGTAGGCAGGAGAGGGGATAGAGAGCATATCTTACTGTCTTCCACTCTTAATTGGTTAATGTGTGCCCTGAGAGAGTTGTTAACCACCATATACTTCCACCTTGTATGAATGTGGGCAACGAGCAGATTTCAGTGGGATCGCACCAACTGAAGCCCTTGGGTAAGGAGGGAGGAGACATATATAGACCTGAGACAAGGTGCTGTCAGGATGCACCTACAGGAGACTGTACAGAGTTTATACAGGCTGTCGCTGCCCAGGGCATAAAACCCAGATGAGACCAAGACAATTCTCTGTGATCCCTAGGAAGTTATTGATAAAATCATCGTCATCATCATCATCATCATCATCATTATTGTCATTGTCATTGTCTTGATCATCATATACAACCATCACCTACTTCTAATTATCAGAATTTACCATTGTTTAAGAAAGAATCACAATGGATGAAAGACCAAATTGGCTTAGATCAGTTTTTAATTCTCCTTTTAGCAAAACAAATTGCTTTTGATGACATACTCTTCTTTGCTCTTAAAACATCTGGATGGTCCTGTCCTTTCTCGCTTCTCAAGTTGCCTTTCTTATCTGTCTTCTTTCTCAGAGCCACCATTCTGGTGCCAGAATCTATTACATCATATTTCAGACATGTTTATCCTTCCTGAGTTCTCTCTGCCCACGGTGCCTCTGGTAGTTAATTCTATATACTGTCACTCAATTGCATTTCCTAAAATACAGATTTTTTCAATTAAACAAGATGCAGTTGACCCTTGAACACTTGAACAACATGGAGGTTAGGAGCAGCAACCCCCCCGCAGTTGAAAATCCACATAGAAATTTTGACTCCCCAAAAACTTACTGTTGACTAGAAGGCTTACCGATAACTGATGAACACGTTTTGTATGTTGTATGTATTATATACTGTATTCTTACAAGAAAGTGAGCTAGAGAAGAGGAAATGTTATTAAGAAAATCATAAGGAAAATAAAATACATTTGTAGTACTGTAACGTAAAAAAATCTTCTTGTAAGTGGACCTATGCAGTTTAGACCCATGTTGTTCAAGGGTCAACTGAGACTATCTACCACCTGGCCTTAAACTGCTTACCAGCCTTGGTAGTTTTTCTGGTTAAGCAATGGAATATATACCCTTTGTTCTCTGGAACACTTGTGAATTTCCCAAAATGAAGCATTGGTGTATGCTGTTCCATCTGTCACATGACTTATGGTTCTGTGAGGAAATAAGTCCTAACTTATTTTGTCTGAGAACACCTTGGATCTTGCCTTGTTCACAAAATATCTAATTTTTCCCAGGCCAACTTCTGCTCTCCAATCTATAAAAATCTATAAACTGCTCAGAGCACTTACTGTTGGTATCATTTATTTCACATTCATAGACATACTGATTTATGGCATATCTTCTGTTATTATTTGAGCTATTAATTTAATAGCTATTCTTATATTGAAAGGTAATGAATTTAGTTTTTTCTTCATGGATAAGGGCCCGTGACTTAATTTTCTTAGTAACTCCCACAACATAACATAGTGCTTCTGTGTAAAATTTGGTATTTCTCATGTCAGTGGGCTTCAGAATTTCTCAGCCTTGACACTATTGATATTTGGTGCTGGATAAATCTTTGTTATAGAGGGATGTGCTGTGCATTCATTATAGGACAGCAATACCCCTGGCCTCTGGTTTCAAGATCCGGGGACATGCTCCCAGTTTATGACAGCCAAAATGTTTTCAGACATTGCCAAATGCCCTTTGGGGGGCAGTATTTGCTCCTCATTGAAAACCAGTGGGTTACATGAAAAAATAGTGAAATTAGCATAATGCGGGTTTGGTCCAAGAGAAGCAGTATTTATTCCATTTAGAGATGAGTTGACTGTACTTCTCTTAGTAAGATTTTATCAGGGTGTTAGTGCCTTTTCTGTCTTTAATCTTCTACACAAGATTGAATGGTTGTCATTTCTGTTCTTTCCCAGGTTCTCTTCTTCTCTCTGGATCACCTAAGTTGTCTTCATCAAGCTGTTTCATCTTAATTAAAATTGCCTATCACCTACACCAATCTGTTCCCTAGCAGCTTTGTTGGAAATGGATTTGAAGGGAATATGAAACCAATGTATCATAGTGTGTTATATTATTTGCTATACCTCACATCTAACCAGTCGTCAAGTTCTAGCAGTTTTATTTCCTAAATCTCTTTCAAATCTTTTAACTTCATTGTTATCAAATTGCTCTATTTCAGTCTACCATCATGTCTCATTGAGATTGTTGCCCTACTTTTTGGCTCTGGTACTTCTGTATGGGAACAATAATCAGATATTATCCATCAGGAATAAGAGGTATCTGGGGGGCTTGACTTAAAGCTGCACTTTCTTAAATTTTTATTTACATTTTAAATTAGAGATATAAATATAGAGATGTTTTCCAGAGAGGTATTTACTAAAAATTTACTAGGAAAGTATCAATTGTCTACATAACAGGTTATTATTAGTAGTATTTGTAACAATGGTAATAACAGGTAATAGTTGTAAAATCTAGATAACAACTGGATAATAGTTGAAGTAGCTTTATTTAAAGTGAATAGTGGGAACAAAGGGTTGATGGAAATCAGCTACTCCTTGGTGTCACCGTGGATGATTTGCCTTCCAAACTGCCATTTGAATGTCCACACCCACCTCATCATTCACTCCTTATTTCTCAGTTCTGGCCCTTTGGAGGGCTTAGAGGGGATGGGAGTCATGCCGTTTTGCCTGGGAGACCCCCCCCCCCCCCCGCAAATGTGAAAGTAGATCGTCATCACACTAGTCTTTTACGAGATGTAATGACCTGGGGTGCTCTGTGAATTTTTTAATGAGTTTTATAATATATTTTGAATAGCACTATTTTATGCAGTTGATCTTTTTATAAGTGTGTGAAAGTGTTGATATTTTTAATGTAAATATTTATTTACTTAATTGAAGCATAGTCGACACACAATGTTACATTAGTTTCAGATGTACAACATAGTGACTTGACAACTCTATGCATTATGCTGTACTCACCACAAGTGCATCTACCATCTGTCATCATGCAAAGCTATTATAATACCACTGACTGTATCTCTTGTTGTACCTTTTATCCCCATGATTTAGGATTATTCCATAACTGGAAACCTGTATCTCCCACTCCTCTTCACCTGCTTTGTCCATCTCCCTGTCT
This sequence comes from Prionailurus viverrinus, assembly GCF_022837055.1. NCBI lineage: Eukaryota > Metazoa > Chordata > Mammalia > Carnivora > Felidae > Prionailurus > Prionailurus viverrinus. Next base: position 133,295,088 of record NC_062569.1, on the reverse strand, counting down.
CCTTTCCTTTTGGCAACTATCAGTTTGTTCTCGGTATTTATGGGTTTCTGCTTTTTGTTTGTTTATTCACTTGTTTTGTCTTTTAGATTCCACATATAAGTGGAACCATATGGTATTTATATATCTCTTATGACTTATTTCACTTAGCATAATATCATCTAGGTCCATCCATGTTGTTGCTAATGGCAAGATCTCATCTGTTTTTCATCTTGTGTGTGTGTGTGTGTACCCCATATCTTTAATGGAAATATTTAAAAGCATGCCCCATCTTTTCTAAAAATGTTTGGTATTTAAAAAATATTCTCTTATATGCTATTATCAGGAGATGTGCCTTATTAGAAATGGCTGCATTAAATGTTAGAGGTATTTCTCTGTAGAATTTATTGCGTGACACAGTGGTGATGGTTCTGATCTTTTCATATCTCTGAAATCGTGATGGGCCTCCCATCTTAATTTTCCTCCATCTGTGTATCCTATAACTTTTAGTCAACTCTTCCAGGCTGTTTCAGCTGTAGTGCCCCCTAAAGCAGAGCTTCACGTGAGAGCTTGTATATAGGCAGTTTATTTTGGAACGTGATCCCAAGAAACAGACCTAAGGACTAGAAAGAGTAAAACAGGGGAAGAGAGAAAGTCTGTCCAAGCGTGCTTCACTGATCTAATCACCTCTGTGGGCAACTGGAACTAAGTTCTCCTGGAGACCTTTGAGGAACTGTGTCAGATCAACCTTAAACCTATTCAGCTGAGACATGACAGAGGGGAGTGTCAGGGAGTGTTCATCTACCAGTTTCCTTCTTTCCTCATTGGTCAAGGATTGACCTTGTAGTGTTAGTGCCTTCATACCTCAGGTTTGTGCATGTGTCAGATGGCTTAGTGGGTGGCAGCAGTAATGCCCCAGGGACAGAAATGAAGGATACAAGAGGTAGCTGGATCATTGGCTGTCAGGTTACAAATGCTTGCAGCTGATTGTATAGAAATGACTGGAGTAAAAAGATGGGTTGTAAGAATGTAAGATGAGGCCTCTTCGGTATCCATGACACAGGCCTTAGCCATGATCATGATCTTCATAACATCAAAGAAGTAAACAGATTGACTGTTACCATTCACACTTGGAAAGTACTTACTTTACTGTAACTTGTTGATGGTCCTTAAAGAGAAAAATATTAACATCATCGTTTGTCTACAGTAATGGATTTGTGAATTTATGTAAATTTATAATTTAATAGGAAATGTTTGTCAGTAATCAAAGATATAGTAATCTGGCATTGTTTGGAGTTTTAGTAAGGGAAGAATGCAGTATAAGGAACCTCCCCAAACAGAAAAAAAATAGAAGTAGAATTCCACTCTCAGTTAGCTTGCAGTAGACCAAAAGAGACCATTACTCTCTTGTCATGGGACAACATTGACTAAACTAAGAGGTCATATTTTTTCCATAAAATTATCAAAGAGTTTTGGAAGCAGAAATGTCTAAATGTGATAAAATACAGAGAAGACTGGCCCCTTCTTAAGTGAGCAGAGAATGGGAGCTACTTTCACCCTTAGCATATTTATTGCATCTGGGTACCCAGGCAGTCTGAAGAATATGCTTGACATAGGTAGAGAAGCTTTGCTGGGAGAAGAAAAATCTGTTCAGACTTTTATTAGGTGCACATGGGCTGGCATGTGGCTTAGAATCTGGAAGAGTCCCAGGCTTAGGGATCCCCAGACTCAGGAATTCCTGAGTCCCTACAAAATGGTGATATGATTATGTTTTTTTTCTCTGCTTAAAGTAATTCAACTCAAACTCCCAACACTTAGATTATAATGTCCTTTTATATTTGACCCCTTCTTACTTCTCCATGTTTACACTCACATTTCTTACCCCAACTATAATGAAATGCAACTAGATGAGACATGTCCTATGATACATATCCTGTGGAGTGCACAGCTCAAGAGAAGAGAAGCCCATGTGGGCTGTAATGTCGGAGATTCTCCCCAGAGATGCAATATGGAAGCCCTGACTTTAGATTTATAAACATGTCTCTTTGCTCTCTCTGGTATGGTGTCAGTGACTTCTCTCCATCTGGAGCTTATTACCCTTCTTTGGCCAATTCTTATTCATGTTTTAGAGCAATGTATAAATCCCTTCTTCAGGGGTATTTTTAATGCTTTAAATCAGGATTAAATATTTATTTATGTGTTTCTACATACCCTGAATGCCCCCATCATAGTCCTTAGACTATTGTTTATATAAATGTTTGCCCTTCTGTTTTCCACCAACCCCTGAGCTCTGTAAATATAGAATAGATATCTTTCTAATCACTGTTGTAGGTGAAGAACTTAGCATGGTACCTAACAAATCTTAGGAGATCAGTAAATACTTCCTAAATAAATATATGAATGAATCTTGTGATCACATTTGGTACACTGAAGTTCATAGATGAAAAACAGAATAAATTACAAAGACATGCTGTACAAGTTTTCCCAAATAATCACATTTTAAATTAATATGAAATAATATAGATCATAGACAATTGGAGCTCAGTGTTTGGAAATCTATGAAGACAACATTAGATTCTACAGAGGGGACTCCCCCCGCCTCCATGTTCCAAGGTTAATGCATTATTAAGCTTATACTCGACAGAAATAGTTCTAGAGCTTACATATTCTGGTTCTTGGTTTAATGGTTTTGAACTGTGATTTGTATCGGCTTGTGCAGTTTATAGTTCCAAGGATGAAGTAGGGCCCACGGTGACTTGTTGCCTTTTTTTTTTTTTTTGACCTGGGGGCAGAAGAGCAAATATGGAAGAGAAAATGAGGATAGCAATTTTATTCTTTTTGTTCTCATATTAGGGAAAAATTGCTTTAATACTGTTTTGTATTTGAATAATCTGGAGTGTCTCTAGCTAAGGGAATAAAAAAAGATGGTTTTCCAAAGTTAAGAAGGTTTCAAAACACCCTATTAACCACTAAAATAGCTTCTTTTTGTTGTTACCAAAGGTTTAGCACTAGCCTTTGCTCCCACACTATTTCTTCTTCCTCTTCCAGACATTTTCCCTCCTTCCTCTCCCTCCATCCTTCCCTCTTCCTTCCTTCCTTCCTTCCTTCCTTCCTTCCTTCCTTCCTCATTTTCTTTATAGTTAGGGTTACCTGTTTTAAGTAACACTAATTGGGTCATTTTCTAGTTTTTAAATTGTTACTATAGTTTTTGTTAAAGACTTTGTTCTTTGGACTCTTGTTATCCTAAGAAGCTGCTAGTAGTGTGTCTTCTACTAATGTAGAAGAATGTAGAGAATGTAGAGAATGTAGCCTAATGTAAAATTTCCCATATTATTTAAATCTGTTTTCTAAAAGTTTTGGTTTGTATCTCTCTCAAAAAGAAACGTTTGAGCAAATATTCATCTTGTAATATAAATACATTTAAAAGTTAATAACACGTACCTTGTAAATCTAAATATCAAATATTAATAAAGCTTGATTACTGACTTTTAGATAAATATTAGAAGTCTTAATATATTCTTCACATACCTCATGGCCTCTCTTGCATATCTTCTGGGGTGTGTGCCTCACATTGGATTTAGAAGCTGGTGTACTTTCACTTACAGTTTAGTTGTTGATTTTTCCTTCTGATAATACTGTGTGTAGAATGATGGGGAGAATTCCTATGTAACACCCTTTTCTACTTTATTGCCTATTAAAACACTTGATATAACTTGGTACATCAGATGATTCTAGCATTGAGGTGAAATTACATAGAGGGTTTGAGTAAAAATCTCACCATTCTGAGTTGCTTCAAAATAAACTCAAGATTTTTCTTAAATATCCATGAAACAATTAGAAATGGCAGAACTTTTTAAATGTTCATAACAATATTTTAGAACCTCTGCTTCTATTAATACCATTAGGGAGCTGTGGCAATGTATAGCTTTCCTTGATAGACACATTTTTCTGGCTGGGAGAGCTGGAAATATTCCAGCATAATGATTTTCATATCTGTAGCGTCCACCACTCAAGAATTAGAGAGAGAGAGAGAGAGAGAGAGAGAGAGAGAGAGAGAGAGAAAAGGATAATTATTACAACATGTGTTTCAGATTTTAAAGACAATTAGCTGGAGACCTCAGGCTCACATTCAGCACACACAATTTTAAAATATGCTTCATATTGGGTAAGCATTTTATACTTTATGAAGAACATGAATATTCATTGTTTCATTTGATGTTTACACCAATCCTGTGAAGTAGCCAGGAATCATTATCTCAATTTTTCACTTGAAAGAATTGATAAAGAGGAGATAAATGACTTAAGGTTCATCCAGCAGATCTAGGTGGAACATACCCTCTAATGCTCTGAGTTTTCCTTTTTTACAAAATTTATTTTTTTGCTTGGTAGCCTTTTAATTTGTGTGATTTATATGCCTATTTATGTAAATAAGATTTTCATAATGTTAATTATAATCATGAAAAAATTCTTAGCATACAAACTACTCTGTGTACAGGTGGAATAAATATTATCTGTAAGTCTGGGGCTGAGCTGATTCTCCACTATGAGGACCAAAGAGTTAAAAGGAAACTTACTATTGTTTCTCTGAGTTCTGACTATAGTTACACCTTTTTGCATATCCACCTCTTAAAACTCACTTAGGGTAAAAGCCCCATGAAGCTTTGCTCAATATTCCTTCTGTATTTTAATAACAATAGAATGTAAATTTAAAACTAACAATTTGTTAAAAGTTCTTCAATGGAATGATGACATTATAATATGTAACAAATAATATTAAAGTGTGAAGTTGAATAGAAAAGTTTTATATCACCAAAAACTTAAGATGGTATTCTGGCTGGTACTCTAATTTGCCTGCCTTTGCAAAAGTAGAACCTTCTCCATAATAAAATCCTTCATTCATGGTCTACCTCAAACACAGTTGCAATTGCATTTGAAGTCTAGAAAAAGTATTTACTAACATGCATTTAGAATTGGTTAAATCCTTAAGGATTTATTGTATTCTATGTCATCATCCAGAATATGTATTCACTTATATGTGTTTTCCTTTATTAGGTAGATCAGATAATTTAGTTTCTTCAGTACTTATTATGAGAATTGCAATAATATTGAATCTTTTTTTTCAAGGATGCATAAAATATGCCTGTCAATTCTTTTAGTGAATTTTATTTATTAGCTTGTGATAGTGATTAGAATATACAGTAAGTGCTGGTCCAGTTCATAGGTATGAGAATAATGTTAAAGGGAGAGTCTTCTGGTAGAGTGATGGGGGAAAAAGCTAAATTTCAGTAGAACCGTGAAGTGTTGTCAGCATTTTAAGTCAAAATTTGATGAGTACCAGCTTCAGGAGAAAGTATGAAAATTAGAAAGAGCAGGTGAATTGGAGATACTGAGTAGTGTCTTTTTCTCTTCTAAATAATATTTTAAACCTCTTAAAATAGGCCTATCCAATTTAGGTTTTTAGCCACACTTTCACAGAGTTTCTTTGTGTTACCTTTACTAACTGTTCATTATGTAAACTATTAATCCTCAAGGGAGGAAAATGTGAACTGTCCCTATGATTAGGGGCAATTGTGGGACTACTACAAAGCCCCACAAGTCTGTGTTCTGTGTGCACCTGGGAACTGAAAGAAAATGTCAGGTTTTAAAAATGTTATTTATTTATTTTGAGGGAGAGACAGAGACAGAGACAGAATCCCAAGCAAGCTCCATGGTCAGTGCAGAGTTCATCACAGGGCTTGATCCCAAAACCTGGGATCGTGAACTGAGCCAAAATGAAGAGTTGGTTGCTTAATGGACTGAGCCCCCCCGACGCCCCCCCAGATGTCATTCTTATACGCTAAGAGCCATGTTACATTTTATGAGCTATTTTTCCTATGTAGTATCATATTATTATGTTAAAGTTCTGCAATTATTTATTTTTTCTTTTTCTTAATGTTTTTATTTTTTAGAGAGAGAAAGGGAGAGACAGTGCAAGTGAGGGCGGAACAGAGAGAGAGGGAGACACAGAATCTGAAGCAGGCTCCAGGCTCTGAGCTATCAGCACAGAGCCCAACAGAGGGCGTAAACTCACGAACTTAGAGATCATGACCTGAGCCGAAGTCAAATGCTTAACTGACTGAGCCACCCAGGTGCCCCTGCAATTATTTGCTTTGACGAAGCGATCCTGAAATTGGTGAATACTGTGTATTATATTCCTTTTGACAAAAATTATTATTATTTTTCATCACTAACATAGAAGGAACCAGATTCGTTTTCTGGATTTTATTGCTGAAATAGGAAAACAGCAGTTTTATAGTGTGTAGTGTGCTGGTTCACAGGGTAGCTGGTGCTTTTCTGAGAGTAATTACTATCTGACCACAAAATAGGGATCCTCTGGGTACTGCCAAAATACTGCGTGGACATGGGATGCCCTTGACAGGTGGGAGCCTTCCTCGCTAAGGCTCAATCAGAAGAGTTAGTGATTGGAGAAGAGTTTGAAGCTCTACGCTTTTCAGGTTTAGGTAACATTAGTGGAGATAGTGGGAGAATTTCAGAAAGACAGATGGGTAGGTCTTCGCTATATTTGAAAGCTGCCTTAAGCGTGTTAGGCATAAAGGCTTGAAAGAGCTCAGCCCGGGGAAGTATTTTCCTCTTTATTCAATGTGTGTCCTCCTCATAGTCAGGTCCCTGAAATGACCTGTGAAATGTGGTTTGTCAGTATCATTAACTTCCATGATTGTGATATGGGTGGAACAGAAAGAATATTTGTAATCTTTGGTAAACTTCATTGGTCTTCCATGAATGGAAAGCATCCTCACTTGGGTTGATCCATGTTTGTCTCTTTTATTGTTGCTTTATGACTACATTTAAAATTGATGCCTGGGGAAGGAGGATGGTGGGGAATGAGGAGGATTTTGAGTCTATTTTGTGGGCCCAAACCTGTAGGATGAGCAAAGTTTCAGTAATTGTGGTCCACTTTCCTTTTGGCTTGAAGTCCAGATCTCCAGTGGGCTTTTGTGGTATTCATTTAGGGTCAGAGTGACCTTGTTCTAAGATGGCTTCTGACATATTACATTTGACACCGTGTCCTGTACTTGGCAATTTTTCACCTGCCACGAAAAGCTCTGCCTTCATGCCAACGCCGGACCTTGAGTTTCAAACCAACGGGATAACGGTTGGCAGCGGCTATAGTGACAAGCCAATTGTCTGCTTTGCAGAAGGTTGTCAAGAACTCTGATGACTAAGGGCTGGTCTGGAAATAGCTAGCATTGGCCATGGGCTGATTATAAGAATCACATCTTTGGAGGATTTCAATGGCTTTGAAGTTCCCTGCAAGCATGCTTTTTCCTTCATCAGAGCAAAACAAGTCAAAAGATATGAGCAAGGCACATGTGAGTAATACTCAGAAAGCAAAACAGGTTAATGTGTAAAACACTCCTGGAAAAGAAAAAATCCAACTCTTTATCTTTTATAGCACATAAAAACATTTTCCACTTGGCAAATTGTGTTTCTTTAAAAATAGCATGGACTCCTGTGGTATGAAATTAGAAAAGAAAGAGGAAAGTAGTCTAGCATGCTTTCAGAAACTTATGAATTGAATTTTGCCTGTATGCTGAATCTGAAAATAGTTGTGTTTTTTTCTCACTAATGAAAAGGCATTATAATTGCTTGTCCCAACAATTCTTTTAAATAAAAAAACTATCCCTAAAAGAAATTAGGACAAAGTTTTGGCAAGAAGCAGTTGCTCCACTTTGTTGTTCTGTTTCTCAGAATGTGTTGTTTTTCTATTAGAATAATGTCAACAAAAATACTGTCACTGCCTTACGTCAGTCCTTTCCTGCCATCTCTGTAACAATTTCTTTTCACTGGCGTTTTTAGTTATCATGATAGTAAATTTTAAATAGTGTTAAAAAGCTTTTTATTATGGGAAATGTTAAACACAGAAGTAAAGGGGCAGTAGAATGAATCTGCATTATCCATCTTCAGAGTTTTCCACTCGTGGTCAACCTAGTCTCATCTGAAGTCAGCCCTTCTACCTCTATTGGGTTGTTGGATTATTTTGAAATAATCCCCAAGTATAAAATTCTTTACTCTGTATTTATTTCAGTGTTTGTATCCATAGAAGACACAGGCTATTTAAAAATCCAACCACAATATAAATATCACACTTTAAATATTCTAAATATGAAATATCCACTCAGTGTGCACATTTCCCCACTTAAATTTTTAAATTGGTGTTTGAATCAGTATTCAGATGAAATCAACACATTGTATTTCTGAATATACACATTGCTATGTCCCTTAAATCTTGTATTAATTTCTAGGTTTCCTTGTTCTGTCTCTTTATTTTTCCCTTAGAGTTTATTTTTTGAAGATACTGAATCACTTTGTCCTTTGGAGTTTGCCACATTCTAGATGATGTTAATTGTATTCCTGTTGTGTCACATAATCTGTTCCTGTGTCTCCTATAATTTCTGAAAACTTGTAGTTATGTCTAGAGCCTTATTTTGATTCAGGTTTGATTTCCTGGCAAGACTCCTTCAGAGGTGGTATAGTGTCCTTACATCATATACAGGAGGCACGTAATTCTGATGGCTTGTCTTTGCATTACTAGCAGCCATTAATATTAATTTCTTAGACTCATTATAGATAGGTCATCTAATTTTATCAATGCCACTAAGTTTCTGGATATGTATGAAGATAGACATGGTAACATTTGCAATTGTTTGGATGTGTGAGGTCTGAGAAAAAGTAGGAATTAATGATGACTTCAAGGATTGGGCCTGAATAGGATTGAAGAAGAGTAGGGTTGCCATCAACCAAGATGAGAAAGGTTTGTAGGTTGAGCAAGTTTTGTGGAGGGTGAGAGTGGAGTCTGGAGTTTAGTTGTGGACTTGTTGACTTGGAGATGGCCGTTAGATATCTGTATCATTCAGGGTTCAAGCAGAGAAGTAGAAACCATGTGTATATATTATATATATATATAATATATATATTCACTATATATATATACACTGGGAAATACAGTGTAGTGTGTATATATATATATATATATATATATATATATATACACACACACACTATATACACTGTATTTCCCAGTGTGTGTGTATATATATATATATATATATATATATATATATATATACTGGGAAATACAGTGTAGTGTATATATATATATATACACACACACACACACACACGCACACTGGGAAATACAGTGTAGTGTAGCCAGAATATATAATATATATTATATATATATAATATATAATATATATATACGTAGATGTCCAGTAATGAGATACATGAAGGGATTTTCATCTCTCTTTGTATATATATGTACGTGTGTGTATATATACACACACGTACATATACTGGGTATAAATATACTGGATATAATTCAGTAAATGAGATATACTCTACTTTATTTCTGGATATGGACCAAAGGTAGACACATAAGCTAGAGATATACAAAATAGAGATACACAGATCCCTGCATATATCTCATTATACTGGATATAGTTCTAGTATATATAGAGATAGAAATGTATGAAGGGACTTGTTAGACTTGACATTACACAACTGTAGGTGCTGTTTAAACAGTCTCTGTGTAGCTCTTGTCTTTGTGTCCTGTACTGAAGCTCGAAGTCCACAGGGTAGGCAGATTGGAGGTAAAGAAGGATGAAAGGTTGAAGAGTACAAAGAATAGCATATACTGGAATATATAAGCAAGGTCAGTTTATGGTACCTTTGACCTTGATGGTATGGCCTCCTGAAGAAGCCAGGGCCCTTTGTCAGAGAGGTAAACATAGACACTTGGCCCTGAGATCTAAGCAGCTAAAAGATATTTCAGGAGCTAGTGGAGTGCATCTGCCTCATGCACACATGGAGAACCAGCAGATACATAAAAACAGGTGGGAATTAGAAAATGGCTGCTGCTTCACTTCGGCCCTCCCAGTATTTCATAAGAATCTATCTTGAGACCCAGCCAAATGAGAAATATCTAGAAAAGGAATTCTGGGAAATACAGTGTAGTGTAGCCGGATTGGTACATGACAAAACCACCACAACATCCAAATAGAAATGTTCAGTAGGTAGTTGAATGTATGCATCTGGAGTTTGGGAAGAATAAATATGGAAGTTGTTAGTATATATGTATGGTTTTTAAAGATTTGAGACTGAATGCAGTCACCGAGGACATGAGAGTAGAAAGAGAAGGGAATACATCCGGGGACTTAGGTCTAGTGCTCTCCAATTTTAGGAGATTGAGGGGAAGAGAGAGTGTGAGAATAAGCACTGAGAAAGATGATGAGTAGGAGTGGTCTAGTAGCGAAATCAGGAGAGTAGGGTATTTTGGAAGCTTTGTGAAGAAATATGACAAGGAGGAAAGAGAGGCTAATTGCATCAAATTCTGCTGATAGAACAAATGTGATACAGATTGTCATTGACTTTTGATGACCTAAGGAGAGTATGGAGAGAGATCGAGGACGGGTCAAGTGGATCCAAGTGGTCACTTCCACATTAAGAGGTTGAGTAGAAGAGGAAGAAGACTGGGAAGGCATGGCATGTGTGGTAAGAGGAAACCCAGATGTGTAATGTCAAAAAAGTCAAGAGAAGAAAGTGTTTGAAGAAGAAATGGCAGTGAAGAAAAGCATACAATATGGTGTGCTAGCTTTGATTCCCCTGAAAAAAAAAACTGAAGATGAGAACTTGGGTGCAGGTAGTTTATTTTTAGGAGGTAATTCCAAGAAGTTGGATCTAAAGAGTGAGGGAAAAGCCAGGGAAGGGTAAAAATTAATAAAATTGTGCATTATTGAACTGGTTATCACTCCAGGACTCCATATAGAAGATTCTTTAGAATCTTTCCTCCATAGAAATGGAGACTGTATGGAATATTGCCCTGGTTAGGTAAGAATTGTCACCAGATGGTGTATCACTTTGCTAGGGCTGATTATAACAATGTACCACAGACTGAATGGCTTAACCAACAAAAATGTATTTTTTCACAGTTTTGGAGGCTAGAAGGGTGAGATCAAGAGGTGTTGCAGCATTCATTTCTTCTGAGGACTGCGAGGGAAGGATCTGTTTCTCCTTGTCTTGTGGAAGGCCGTCTTCTCTCTGTGTCCTCACATCCTCTTCCGTTTGCACATATTTGTATCCAAATTACTTCTTCTTATAAAGACACCAGTCATACTGGATTAGGGCCCATCCTAATGAACTTATTTTATTTTTTTAAATGTTTATTTATTTTTGAGGGGAGGGGGAGGGGCAGTGAGAGATGGAGACAAAGGATCCAAAGCAGGCTCTGTCCTGTCAGCATGAAGGCTGATAGGGGCCCCGATGTCACAAACCATGAGATTGTGACCTGAGGCCAAAGGTACAGATGTTTAACTGACTGAGCCACCAAGGTGCCCCTGAACTTATCTTACCTTAATTATGTCTGTAAAGATCCTGTTTCCAAATATGGTCACATTCTGGAGTACTGGGGATTAGGACTTCACATATGAATTTACAGTGGACACAATTCAGCCCATAACCAGTGGTGTTAACTTTCCCATCCTTCTGTGATACCTCATGCTAGGGTTGAGCAAATTCCACGAATTAGTGAAACAGTTGTGGAAGACTATCTGGGTGGCTCAGTAGGCCCTTGAGGTGGCGTTCTGTGAGAGTGCAGAGAATTGTTCGCCACAAATGCAGATGAATTATAAGTAAGCTAAGGTGATATGGTACAGGGCACCTAGAATATCTCTCAGATGTACTGGGATGCCCCGAAGTCATGGTCACTAACCTGAAGTGGTCTTGCTGCCTGGAAGACTTGGCTACTCATTGTACGTTTTTCTACCACTGTTGAGCACCTATTTCATGTCTTCTCTCCTTGAACTCCTAGCCTGTCTTTCTTCACCTTTAATCCCAGTTGATGAACTTGCTGTCAGTTTCACTGAGAAAATCAGGTAATTTGGGGCGCCTGGGTGGCGCAGTCAGTTAAGCGTCCGACTTCAGCCAGGTCACGATCTCGCGGTCCGTGAGTTCGAGCCCCGCGTCAGGCTCTGGGCTGATGGCTCAGAGCCTGGAGCCTGTTTCCGATTCTGTGTCTCCCTCTCTCTCTGCCCCTCCCCCGTTCATGCTCTGTCTCTCTCTGTCCCAAAAATAAATAAACGTTGAAAAAAAAAATTAAAAAAAAAAAAAAAAAGAAAATCAGGTAATTCAAAGAAGACTTTCTTATTTATTTATTTATTTATTTATTTATTTATTTATTTATTTTTTATGAAATTTATTGACAAATTGGTTTCCATACAACACCCAGTGCTCATCCCAAAAGGTGCCCTCCTCAATACCCATCACCCACCCTCTCCTCCCTCCCACCCCCCATCAACCCTCAGTTTGTTCTCAGTTTTTTTTAAAATTTTTTTTTTTTTAACGTTTATTTATTTTTGGGACAGAGAGAGACAGAGCATGAATGGGGGAGGGGCAGAGAGAGAGGGAGACACAGAATTGGAAACAGGCTCCAGGCTCCGAGCCATCAGCCCAGAGCCTGACGCGGGGCTCGAACTCACGGACCGCGAGATCGTGACCTGGCTGAAGTCGGACGCTTAACCGACTGCGCCACCCAGGCGCCCCTGTTCTCAGTTTTTAACAGTCTCTTATGCTTTGGCTCTCTCCCATTCTAACCTCTTTTTTTTTTTTTTTTCCTTCCCCTCCCCCATGGGTTCCTGTTAAGTTTCTCAGGATCCACATAAGAGTGAAACCATATGGTATCTGTCTTTCTCTTTATGGCTTATTTCACTTAGCATCACACTCTCCAGTTCCATCCACGTTGCTACAAAAGGCCATATTTCATTTTTTCTCATTGCCACGTAATATTCCATTGTGTATATAAACCACAATTTCTTTATCCATTCATCAGTTGATGGACATTTAGGCTCTTTCCATAATTTGGCTATTGTTGAGAGTGCTGCTATGAACATTGGGGTACAAGTGGCCCTATGCATCAGTGCTCCTGTATCCCTTGGATAAATTCCTAGCAGTGCTATTGCTGGGTCATAGGGTAGGTCTATTTTTAATTTTCTGAGGAACCTCCACACTGCTTTCCAGAGCGGCTGCACCAATTTGCATTCCCACCAACAGTGCAAGAGGGTTCCCGTTTCTCCACATCCTCTCCAGCATCTATAGTCTCCTGATTTGTTCATTTTGGCCACTCTGACTGGCGTGAGGTGATACCTGAGTGTGGTTTTGATTTGTATTTCCCTGATAAGGAGCGACGCTGAACATCTTTTCATGTGCCTGTTGGCCATCCGGATGTCTTCTTGAGAGAAGTGTCTATTCATGTTTTCTGCCCATTTCTTCACTGGGTTATTTGTTTTTCGGGTGTGGAGTTTGGTGAGCTCTTTATAGATTTTGGATACTAGCCCTTTGTCCGATATGTCATTTGCGAATATCTTTTCCCATTCCGTTGGTTGCCTTTTAGTTTTGTTGGTTGTTTCCTTTGCTGTGCAGAAGCTTTTTATCTTCATAAGGTCCCAGTAATTCACTTTTGCTTTTAATTCCCTTGCCTTTGGGGATGTGTCGAGTAAGAGGTTGCTACGGCTGAGGTCAGAGAGGTCTTTTCCTGCTTTCTCCTCTAAGGTTTTGATGGTTTCCTGTCTCACATTTAGGTCCTTTATCCATTTTGAGTTTATTTTTGTGAATGGTGTGAGAAAGTGGTCTAGTTTCCACCTTCTGCATGTTGCTGTCCAGTTCTCCCAGCACCATTTGTTAAAGAGGCTGTCTTTTTTCCATTGGATGTTCTTTCCTGCTTTGTCAAAGATGAGTTGGCCATACGTTTGTGGGTCTAGTTCTGGGGTTTCTATTCTATTCCATTGGTCTATGTGTCTGTTTTTGTGCCAATACCATGCTGTCTTGATGATGACAGCTTTGTAGTAGAGGCTAAAGTCTGGGATTGTGATGCCTCCTGCTTTGGTCTTCTTCTTCAAAATTCTCAAAGAAGACTTTCACAGGTGCATCCACCTCCTGTCATAGTGCCCACACCCCGTACCTTCTCTTCTGTTATGTGGATGTCAGTGCTGCTAGCTGTGGCTACCCCATCCTCTGACTCTCACCTCCTCTTCCCCAGTCAAGGATATTTCTTTAGTTCTACTTCCTCACACCCTCACTTTTTTGACATCAGTTTTCTACATTTAAAAATATGTCTAGAACCTGGATGCTTTTTACTGCTTTCACATCACCATGCTTTCCATGCTACCATCATCTCTTTCTTGGATCACTTGTAATTGTACCCTCAGGCCTCCCTTATTTTGCATTTACTCCTCTACAGCTTATTCACAACAAAGTAGCTGGAGTGATTCTGTTAAATACAGATCAGATCCAATCTGTCTACTGCTTAAAATCTTCCAGTAGCCTCTCACCTCACTTAGAATAAAAGCCAAGAAGAATTTCCTATGATCTGGCCTCAGTTTCCTCACTGACATCATCTCTTGCATCCTCTCTCCGTCTTGCTCACTCTTCCCACAGTGACGTTCTTGCTTTTGCTTAAACATGCCTGCCACACTTATGCCTCAGATCCTTAACAATTGCTGTTTCCCACTCCTTCTGCCTGCAATGATCTTTTCTTACACGAAGCAATGTCTTACTTTGGGTTTTTGCTCTAATGTCACCTTTTGGAAAGGCCTTTCCTGATCTTTCTAACATTTCAAGTCCCCTTTCCATATTTCATATTCCTCTTTTTCTACTTTATATTTCTTCTTGACTTTTATTACAACCTAGCATAGGATATACTTATTTATATTGCTTATTTTTGTTTTCCTAAGAGTGCACGCTTCCCACAGGACAGTGGTATTTGTCTTTTATTTTTCTTCCTAGCACCACCTCTTTGCCATCATAAAACTCCAAGCTCAAGCCTTTCCCTGTTCTTTGAAGCCATGTTTGAATCAGCCTGAGAGACATGCTTTGCTCTTCCCTACAAGTCTCATTATCTAAGTGATACATTTTTACATACCCCGTTGGCATATGTGTGCAATCATTAGACTTTATACCAAAATCAAATTTTGAGGTCTATCTTGAGTGGCACAAGAGTGTGGAGGCAGGGTAAATGTGAATAAATGCAGCCATTTGTGTAATCTATTACAGTCAGCATTTGCTACTGTGTATTAGTCACAAACAACACTCCCCCAACACGTCCCCCCTTCAAGTCTCAGTAGCTTATAAAGATACATTTCTTACTGATGTTACAATGTCTTATTATGTGGTAGGCTTCATTCTAGTCCTGTTGGCTGTGACTGTGGCTATGGCTACCGATGTCACCACAGTAAGCTACTAGCTGCTATCCACATGGCTCCTTTGCATTCTGGAACCCAAGCTGATGGAACAGCCCTCATCTGGGACATGCAGTTCTGATGTCAGAGGAAAAGAGCAAAAGGGCTGTGACAAAAACATAATGGCTCTTAAAGTTTCTATTTGAATGTAGTATAGGTCCCACTTTCTTATATGCACTTGGCCAAAGCAAGGCATATATCCATGCTCGGTGACAATGGAACAAAAATAAAAACGTTTTCCACACAAGGCATTACAAATCACATGGCAATAGATGAATAATCCTTCATGGAAGGGAGGAGTGTAATTTGGAACAATAATATAATCTGCCCAGGAACTTGTACAAAAAGATCAAAAGCTTTAAATTTTTCCTTAGTTTTCATCCACAAATTGTTTAGAAATTCAACCCAAGCAGACAAGATGTTTGAAAGTGAGGTGAATCATCATAGTCTTGTAGAAGAGACAATTTAATCAGTAGTGAATTTGTTACTATATTGTGATACGATATTATTTGTTCATTAAAATGATACTATAAAAGAATACTTAACAATGTAGAAAAATGTTCACAATATTGTTGTGGTAAAAGTTTATATACAGAGTATATACCAAGAGGCTAGTACATTTTTAAAAGTTTTAATGGTGGTACAAAAAACAAAACAAAACAAAACAAAACCAAAACACAACCATACAATTTATCATCTTAACCATTTTTAAGTGTTTCAACTTACTTATTTTTAAGAAAACAATTATTTATATAACTGTGTATTGGGAAAATACCAGAAGGAAAGACACTTAAACATTTACAGAAATATCTCTGTGTGTTAGGTAAATTCCATTTTCTACTTCTAATTTACTTTTATTAACTAAAATCTTAAAAGAACATGTGGCTTTTGCAATATAAAAGTATAAAAAACAAGAAGTGAAAATTTGGAGATCTTTCATGTAAAGAAATATGGAAATTCAAATTTTTATTCAAGAATACCAGGAGATAATAGATAATAAAGTATGAAGTATGCAGTGCTTATGCAGGCTGAATTTGACCCCCGGATTATGATCTTTTAAAAATGTTGTTTAATGGATTAGTGATTTTTTTTTCTCAGTTGGCACTGATTTGGATAACACTCATCAAAATGTCTCAAAGCATGCAGTGGGAATACCTCCAAATGATAGAGTTTAGTATCCTGTGATGTGGAAAGGAATGTATGATCATTCTAGGGTCTAGATTTTTAAAATATGGACTATTTCCCCAAGAAGTAGAAGAAAAAAAATGTAAAACACTTTTGGCTTATTGACATCAGTTGAATTTATAATATCTGGCTAGTTAGAAAACTCCCCTTTCGTGCATCAGCAGTTGGAAAGCAGGGGCTTTAATCTTGAATACACTGTATCAGAAGCCTTGACTGGGTCTGCATCCCTGAGGTTTGGGTGCCTGTGACTGACTGATGGCCAAGAGCTCTGCCAGGCTGTAGTAAAAGAGACCAGCAACTGCCTTAAAAAGTGTGTATGTTAAACAGCACATAAATTTAATTTTCAAACTGCTTTGTCAATAGTTAGGGGCTTCTTAAAGTTAATTCCCACATTTATTCCATAGAACCTACATGATTTGACTGCATCTAATACCTGAGGCACAGAGTAATTAAGTGGGATGTTTGGATTGGAATTGCAGGGCTTTGCAAATTATTTCTCCCCCTTAAATGCTAAAACAATGTAGTTTTCAATTAGTAAACTAAATAATAGTAAATTTCCAATAAATTAAAGGTAGGTATGATGCTATTCCACTAGACAGGAGGAAAAGGTAGAATAGAGACATTAACTTAATATTACAGTTTATGCTTTTGGGGGGGTCCTTTTAGTGTAAGGGGCAGATGGCCTGCAATGTACAGTGTTTTCTGGGCCATCAATATGTTATATTTCATTCCCCGGATTCTAATATGAAGGTTAAGAGTCTCCATTTAAGAACAAAGGAGTGTAAAATGCATAATTTAAAATGATCTATCAGTGGTGATCTCATGAAAAATAATTGCTAGTATAAATAATTTTTTTATTTAGCGAATTCTTCATATTTTATCTTTGGTTTGTTTTGTCTTCAAAAGTTCAGATTATTCTGTGAAGTGATGGGGGGAGAGTTTTGCTGTTTGCTGTTTTTCCCTTTAAGCCTCAGAATGATTTCTTCAAACAAAAGCTTATGTGAAAGTCTAGTTTATTACACGGAGCTGCAATGGTGTAGGAAAGCAGTGGTGTAGGAAAGAGGTTTGGAGTCCTGTTCAACTGGCTTCCTTGACCCAGTGCTTTTTGTAGGCCCTGATGCAACTCCAGAGATCTCTGAGGCTCCAGGAAAATCCAGTTTGAACCATCAAATTCAAGTATAAAGCAACACAGCTTTGCTCTCAGAAGCAAATCACCATATTATCCCTCCCACCATCAACACTTTAAAAAATAGCTCCCCTAAAACACTGCAAGCGTATAAACTGTGGTCAGCTTTCAGGAGTTTACAATTTCCACCAAGGAAATGTTTGAATTTCAACATTTCCATTAAAATGATTGAACTGTATCACATTTTCATAGGGAACATCTGTTGGAGTTAAATTTAACATGGTCTTACCTGTAATTAAGGCCACAAAAGATTTATTCAGACACTTGCATACAGGGTTCAGCATGCCACACACACCAGCCTCTTATTTTAATGCGAGAGGATAATCTGTAGCTTGGTAACACGGAGCCAGAGGTTACAGAGTCCAGGTAACATGAGGAATAGAAGACATAATTTTTTTATGTATGGAAAGAGGCAGATTACCTAGAGTTTTAAGGCAGAACAAAGAAAGCTTTGAGACTTGCATAAATCACTTATTACAGGAATCACTGAATGTTTAGAATTAAGCCATGTTCAGGAGAAGACAGCAGAAATGTGTTTGAATTCCTTCAAGGTTTTGATCTTCATGCAGCCCAATTCTGGGTCAATTATTTTGTGCTCAAACCAGCAGCTCATAGGTGTGCAGGGCCATACCTAATTTGTGGGGTCCAGTGCAAAATGAAAATGTGAAGCCCTGTGTTCAAAAAGCAGAAAAAAAAGTCCTGCTAAAGGCACTAACATATAAAGTTTTTTCCTTTCTTTCATGGTTTCTCTCTGACTTACCATGATGAGTTTTATCTGCTATTTAATGTCATTCTAAGTAAAGAGGAATTAAAATTTTAAATCATTGGTATGAATTTTACTGTTCATCTTTATCTTGTGAAATACCACTTTTGTTGCAACTTTAAGAGCACTTAACTCTTAAGGAGAATCATCAAAATTATACAATTCATATTTTGTATCACATACATGCATGCATGTTTTATTCCTACCAGAACAGTGGAAACCCTACCCAAACTAGCTCAACTATTTCTTTATCATTTTTAAAAAATATTTTTATTTATTTTTGAGAAAGAGAGAGAGAGAGAGAGAGAGAGAGAGAGAGAGAGAGAGAGACCATGAGTGGGGAAGGGGAAGAGAGCGAGAGGAAGACACAGAATCTGAAGCAAGCTCCAGGCTCTGAGCTGCCAGCCTAGAGCCTGATGTGGGGCTTGAACTCGTGAACTGTGAGATCATAACCTGAGCCGAAGTTGGATGCTTAACCGACTGAGCCACCCAGGCGCCCTCTTTATCACTTTTTGATATGCCACACATTCTACCAATACCCTCTCCCTTCACTTACTGATAAGAAAGGATTGAAAGGAAAAGTCCTATGGATTTGACCATCTTCCCCTTCTATAAGATCACTGTCAGCTTAAGTGGTTGGTTAACACAGGGAAGCAATAGGAGGAAAGGATATTATGGGGTTCCTTTGCTATTTCTGTGTCTGAGAACACTATTGCCTTCTTCGTATGAAATATGCATGGCTTCCTGGAACTTGACATTTCCACTTAGTCATAAAGGTAACACACTCTTTTGGATTCTCATTGAATCTTAACTGATCTCCCACACACCTTGGCTCTACCAGAATTCTCTGCTCAGGGGTATTGTGAACACTATTTGCAAATGACAAAGGGGCCTAAGTAATAATTACCTGGGTAGTTGTTGTTACTATTACTAGTTATTATTGTTATTGTTTGGTGATTGGCTTAGTCTGTTTGGGCTGCTATAACAAAATGCCATAGACTGGGTGGGTTATAAACAGCAAACATTAAACAAAATTTTTTTTTGAATTAGGTAATCTCTATGCCCAATGTGGGGCTTGAACTCATGATCTCAAGATCAAGAGTTGCATGCTCTACCAACTGAGCCAGCCAGGAACCTCAAAGTAGCAAACATTTATTTCTTCTAATTTTGGAGGCTTGGAAGTCCAAGATCATGGTGCTGGCAGATTCAGTGTCTGGTGATAGTTTACTTCCTGGCTTCTAGATGGCCATCTTTTCACTGTGTACTCATGTGGTGGAAGGGGCAAAGGAGCTTTCTCTGTCCTCTTTTATAAGGGCACCAATTCTGTCCTTGAGGTCTCTACCCTCATGACCTGATCATCTCCCAAAGGCCCCACGTCTCAATACTATCACCTTGGATGTTAGGATTTCAACTCCCAAAGTGAGTTTTTGGGAGACATGACCATTCAGACCATAGAGGGATAGAATTTCCCCACTTTGGATTGGCTATGTCTTCAAATACTTTTCATCATGGACCTGTCCATGCCTTCTGTTTCTTTTCTGCTCAGCACTGTCTATTTTTTTACCATGTCCAGTGGTTTTCATCCTAGCTGATTTTTTTTGGTCAAAGAAGAAAGCAGAATCAATGGGAAGTGCTAGATGCAGCTTGTCTAGAAATATTTCCCCTCCTTCTCCCTCTCGTAGATTTCTTTTCGTCCTGCTACTTAGCATATTTAGGTTTTTCCATCCTGTTTAGAGTTTTTTCATCACCTAGAGAACTATTAGTTGTGATTAAACTTTTTGTTTTCTCAGGATTTTAGATTTTAATATTCTTTGGATTAACCTCTTAGAGTAGGCTGTATAATAGTCCTCTCAGAGATGCCCATGTTCTGATCCCTAGAACCCGTGAATGTGTTACTTTACAGGGTAAAAAAAGGACTTTGTAACACTCAAAGTAAGAATCTTGACAATGGGGAGATTATCCTGGGATTATCTGAGTGGGACCACTCTAACCACACAGATCCTTATAAAAGGGAGGCAGCAGGATCAGAGAGAGAAAGTGAGAGAAGAAAAGATGGAAACAAGTCAGAGAAGAGGGAAAATACTTCACTGCTGACTTTGAAAGTGAAAGAAGGAGACCTGCACCAAAGAGTATAGTTGCCTCTAGAAGCTTGAAAGGATGAGGTAAACTCTGTCCTAGAGTCTCCAGAAGGAAATAGCCCTGATGATACCTTGATTTTAGATAATGAAACTGATATTGGACTTCTGACCTCTAGAACTGCAAGATAAATTTGTGTTTGTGTTTTTTTTAAGCCACTGAATTTGTGGTGAGATGTTGGAGCAGTAATGGGAAGCTAAAACACCTCTTTTGATGATTTGGTAATTGAAAGATTTCCCCTCAGTGATGGATTATTTTTACTTAATAAATCCTAGTGTTATGATACTAACAGGAGAATTTTGATCTTAGTATATAGGCTGAGTATCTCTAGAAGGGTCTGAAGATTCTTTGTTACTATCTTCGTCTAATGGAATTATATGAAATAAGATCAATTTCACTAAATCCTTCAAAAAATTGCAAAACACAGTTGATGAAAGTGTGGAATTAATTTTAGTCTGTTACCCAATGTTAACATATTTGATTATAAACTATGACCAAGAAGATGTGTATGATACAAAGAGAAATAGTTGTCCTCATGTAGTTTATAATCTACTAGTAAAATAGAACAGTACACAAACAACTGCAGTACAAGTCAAAGTATAAATGTCATGAGAGAGATACAATATGATATTGGATCTTAATGCAGGAAAATAATGTATTCTGGGTGACAGAATGGGAATGTTACCAGATTGGATATCATGATATAGTTGTTACTTGCATTGACATTTTAGGTAGTGAATAGGGATTTGTTAGGTGGAGTTGGAGGAAATAGTGAGAGAAAAGTGTGTTTCAGGTGAGATGAGTGATGTGAACTGAAAGGTGGAAGTAAAATAAAATAGGTATTAATTTAGGAACAGAGTAAAAATAGTCTCTTCCAGAGTAGAAATAGATGGGCCTTTCTGGAATGTGGTATGTATAAAAGGACCTAACAGGAGCTAGTGTGGAAAGGTGAAGAGTAGTGAGTTCAGAAAACACTGAACACTGTTTTTAGAAGTTTTGGACTTGGGTTCTACAGGCAAAGCAGTTTGATGAGTTTGCAGAGCCAAAGGGAAACATAGGTAGAGATTTTTCAGTGGGGGTTAAACATGTGTACCTGAAGAGTAGGATACAAGAGAGACTTAGAGTCAAAAACCTAACATTTGTTTCTGATTATAGAATAATCAAACTTGGATAAACCTTTTCTTGGTTTGCTCATTTGTAAAGCTATTGTTCTGAAATGGATTGGTGGATGAGATTACTTATAGGTTTTATAATCTCTGACTCTTTGATACTGGGATTAATTTTGGGGTCATGCAGAGATGCCATTGTTTAAATTGTGGGGATAATTGAGACTGTAAAGGAGTTGATGTAGAAATGAAAGGGAAAATCTCAAAGGATAGAACATCCTGGAATATATAGATATATGGGAAGTATAGGAAATGGAATGGGAGAAGGTTACAAATGAGATGTCAGGGAAGCAAGAGAAGAGTTTGGGGTCAAGGAAGCCATTAGAGAGAAGGATGCCAAAAAAGGGCAAAGGTAAGGAAGTTGTAGCTAAATTTTGGAGTTGAAATAAAGGTGAATTTTAAATAACTAATAATAATAATAATAATAATAATAATAATAAAAAGAACTGAGGAAAGATTTCATATGGGGCAGGATTTTCCAAAGAGATGAAAGAAATAAAACCAAGGATGCTGTGGTGAAGTTAGATATAGAAAGAAGGAGGTACTCTTCCTCTTTACAGAAGAGGAGAAAGAGACAAGGTAAGGATTGAGAGACACCTTTAGGAGGAACCTGGGAAAGTGAAGAATTTCAGGGTGAACAACTTCCGTATTCTCAACAATGCTGACTGAGGTGATTGAATATACTGAGGGTGAAAAGAGTTGTTGAATGGTAGAGGGTTTGAAGGAAGAGGGAAACTGAGCCATCAGTGCTGTAAGTCCAAGGAGTTAATAAAATTAAAACTAATTTTAATTAATTAAAACTAAAGTAGTATAATTAACTAACAAATAATGACAATTTTGAAAGTGTTTGCAAAGAAGAATAATGAGGAAAAATGTGTTTGATTAAATATTAAAACATGTTCTAAGGTTGCAGTGATTAAAACATTGTGGATTTGCAACAAAACCAGGCTGAGTGATACGTGGATTAAAATATGTAGTCCAGAAATAGAGTTGAGTAGATATAACTAGTTAGCTTATGATAAGGAAGATATTAAGAATCAGCAGGAGGAGGGATGGATTTTTCAATGTGTAATGTTGAATCAGTCTTATCAAATAGTTAACATTTTACATTTGTTAAAAACTAAGCTAACTTTGTAAAAACAATGAAGTCTAATTTTTCCTTCCTCTACATGCCCCAAGTTATAAACGACCCAAGATTAAAGTGTGAAAACAAAATTATAAAAATGAAGGAAACAAAAATGAATATTTGAATAACTCTTGAGGGTAGGTGGTTATAAGCATGAAAACATATTCAAATTTTAATGGAAAGATTGATAGATTTGATTCTCTCCAAAATACTTTTTAAAAGGTGGAGAGTGAGAATCATAAATACAGAAAAAAAAATCGCGTGGTTTCCAGAAGGGAGGAGAGTGGGGGTATTGGCAGAATGGGTAAAGAGATTAAGAGGTAGAATCTTCCAATAATAAATAAGTCACGGGGATGAAAAGTAAATATAGTCAATAATATTGTAATAACGTTGTATGGTGAAAGGTGGTAACAGCACTTACCACGGTGAGCACAATTTTATGTAAAGAAATGTCGAATCACTATATTGTAACCCTGAAACTAGCGTAACACTGTATGTCGACTGTATTTCAGTAAAACAAGGAAAAAAGTGGAGGGTGAGAGAGATAGAAGAACTTTAACCAAAATGTTAATAATTCTCTCTGGATAGTGGGATTTGGGGTCATTTTTACTTACATTTGTATACTTTTCTGTATTTTCTCCAGAATAAGAATTCTTATTTGTAAACTAATGTTTAATCTTGGCAAAAGATAAATTAAAACTGTTCACTATTTGGAGGTGTTTAGAATGCAAGAACTTGAGGCGAAATGAGTCATTATTTGGTACTGCTTTGGCAGTCTAATCTGTTGAAGTGGGAAAGTAAGCTGTGAAATATTCTGAATATTAGGGGCTGAATAAAGTTGGTAGGTGATACATGGGCTTTTAAGATGTTGGTGAGAAACTGGTTACAGGGGCAGAATAGGAGAGAGAGCAGTGAGAGAGACAGATTGACTAGGAGCCCAGAGAGTGGAGTCAATGGAGCCTGTGAGGGCAAAGGACAGGAGATTCATTGGAATGGACCTGATGGCCGGATAGGGAGATTCTGAGTTGTAGATTTCAGAAATGAAAAAATTCAGAGTGATGGTCAGGTACAAGGAATAAATGTGTTTTTTTTTTAATTTTTAAGTTTTTATTTATTTTTGAGAGAGAGAGAGACAGACAGAGTGTGAGTGGGAGAGGGGTAGAGAGCAAGGGAGACACAGAATCAGAAGCAGGCTCCAGGCTCTGAGCTGTCGGCACAGAGTTGGACATGGGCTCAAACTCACTAACAGCAAGATAATGACCTGAGCCAAAGTCCAGCGCTTAATCAACTGAGCCACCCAGGTGCCCCAGGAGTAAATGCTTCGTGTAAGGAGTTGACGTAGCTTGGAAATGAATTTCATTTGAGTTGCATAGGGTAAGCTATTGCCACCCAATGTTTTCATAGAAAGGAAGGATTTGCTGAAGAAAAAACTAAGTTTACTCCTAAAAGCATAAAGAATTGGAACACCATGTTTTTTAGATTATTTGTTAATATCAATGATGTAATTATTTTAAAAAGGCAATGGCATTAATACAATATAAGCCATTGCACAAACTCTGTATGTACATAATTTGTGCATTTTGTAAATGGTCTGATTTTTTTTCAATTGGAACACCATGTTTTGTAGATTATTTGTTAATATCAATGATATAATTATTTTAAAAAGGCAATGGCATTAATACAATATAAGCCATTGCACAAACTCTGTATGTACATAATTTGTGCATTTTGTAAACAGTCTGATTTTTTTTCATCCTTTAATCTTGCATCTTCTCCACATTTCCTATTTCTTAAACTGCATTTAACATTCCTTCTGGACTCCTTTAGCAATACTGTTTTATTTGCAGAAACATCTATGCAGTTTATAAAAATAAATTAAGGGAGTGCCTGGGTGGCTCAGTCGGTTAAGCGTCCAACTTTGGCTCAGGTCATGATCTCACAGTTTGTGGGTGTGAGACCCGCGTCGGGCTCTGTGCTGACAGCTCAGAGCCTGGAGCCTGCTTCGGATTCTGTGTCTCCCTTTCTGTCTTCCCACCCCTCCCTCCTCATGCTCTGTCTCTCTCTGTCTCTCAATAATAAATAATTGTTAAAAATTTTTTTATAAAAATAAATTAAGTTATGCAGTCTTCACACATGTCCGATGTATTTTAAATTGATTAATTTTAATATGATCAGCACTATCCCTATATTAGGTGATCTCTATGATTTATATTCATTGAAATATAGTTGTATGATTTATTTAATAAAGGATCCACTGAAAGGAATCTGAATTGAATGATTGAATTTGTTTACACATCTACAGTAGAGAAGAGTGCAAATGTATCTTGCAAAAATTAACAACCTTTCTCTGTTGATGGTTCATCATTCCTGCCAACCCCTCATAAAACTCAACTTTTATATTGTAGGGATCTTTATCTTCTGAAGTCAGCTTTCATCACATTTTATATGATTGCCTATTTACTACCCACTTTCAAATATTATTCTCTGTTAAAGGTGAAAAGTCTGTCTTATTATCTTTTATGCACATAATGAAATTGAAGCTCAGTGAAGTTCACTGATTAGAACAAGGATACACAAAAAATGATAGTTATGTGCCTAGAGTTAAAAGTGTATCATAGGTTCATTGCACAGAACCACATTTTGAAAATGCTTCACACATAAATGTAAATATAGTTTTTCCTAATTTCTGTTGAGTCAAGATGCTTAATGAAAGGTCAAATGAAGAATAAGCCACAGATCTCTAAAGGCAAATAATTTTATTGACATAATTTCTTTAGTTTGATGAGGAGTATATTCTAATTCTTAATATCAGTTAGTTTTTACTTGGAATTCTCCTGTCTTTTAAATTTAATGATAATCCAGACTTAGCATATTCTGCAAAAAACTTGAAACATTTAATTGAAGCAATATAGGCAGTGTTCTAAATTTTCTATTCAAACTTTCTATTAAAATTTTAAAATAAGCTTGAATCAAAGAAGATTTCTATAGTTACAGAAGTTTTTCATACTTAAGACTCTTTAAATGCCACTGTTGGGGAGTAAGTATACCTGTCTCTTTCAAGATCCTTCTAGCCAGACTAAGAGTAAAATTGACATGAAGAAAATCAAGTTTAATTTCATACACATGGGGAATCCACACAGGCATGGAATTTCCAAAGACAGTAGGACAAAATGAGGTACATATGTCATTCTGAACTAAGAAAGAGTAGGGCAAAGATCTAGGAGTTCAAAAGGATGGAATGCAGTTTATAGGAAGATGAAAAACAGTAAATGTTTAGTAAACAAATGTTTGCTGGGACACTCAGAAACAATGGGGCAAAGAGAGGATTTTGATCAAATAGGCCCTGCATAGGTTCCTCCGTTTCTACTATACCTAGTCCATAGTATAGTGTAATTATCTGTGGTGATAGCTGTCTCCCTGGAGCAGGTCTTCTATTTAAATTTTTTTAGGGGGCACCTGGGTGGCTCAGTTGGTTAAGTGTCCACCTCTTAATATCAGCTCAGGTCATGGTCTCATGATTTGTGAGATCTAGCCCTGCTATGTCTCTGTGCTGACAGTGCAGAGCCTGCTTGGGATTCTCTCTCCCCCCCCCTCAAAATAAATAAATAAACATTAAAAAATAAACTTTTTTAGGCAGTTGTCAGGGAGGTAAAGAGCTTTCCCTAAATCTTCTGGGTTTTGATTGCTGTTTGTTTGTTTATTCATTCATTCATTCATTCATTCATTCATTTATTTATGAGCGCATGAAAGCATGAATGCAGGGGGGTCAGAGGAAGAGGGAGAGAGAATCTCAAGCAGGCTCTAGGCCCAGCACAGAGCCTGTCAAGGGCTTGATCCCATGACCTTGAGATCATGACCTGAGCTGAAATCAAGAGTTGGATGCTCAACTGAGTGAGCCACCCAGGTGCCCTTTGATTGCTTTTAAGTCAAAATAATCTTCATGCCAAAGTGGTCAATCTGGGGGAGACTGCCCTTAGCCCCTACACTGCATGTAGGTTTCATAGTGTTGTTCCTTCTTACTTTTGCTTGCTAATTATTTTCAAATTGTAAATCTGAATTGCTAAGACACTGTAACAGGACTGTAGTGATGTTCACTGTTTTGGGCTGCATTTTGTCCTCCCCCAATTCATATGTTGAAGTCTCAGCTCCCAGTACCTCTGAATATAACTACATTTGGATGTAGGACCTCTCAAGAGGTACTTAAAGTTAAGTGAGGTCAGATGCGTAGGCCCTAATCTATGTGACTGTATTTGGAGATTGGGCCTTTAAAAAGAAGTGATTAAGTTAAAATGAGGCCAGTAGGGTGAGACCATTATCCAATATGACTGGTGTTATATAAGAAGAGAAAGAGACGGTAGTTATGCATACACACAGAGAAAAGATCATGTGAAGTCATCAGGAGAAGGAGAGAGGCTTCAGGAGAAACCAGACCTGCTGACACCTTAATATTGGACTTCCACAAGTCCAGTATCAAAACTATGAGAAGTAAATTTATGGTTGTTTAAGCCACCTGATGTGTGAAATTTTGTTACGGCAGTGCTAGCTGACTAATATGTCCACTAGTAGATGACTTTTCCCCCCAGATCATTCTGTAAGATTGAAGCTTCAGGTTCTGTAAATGAATCAGTGCTTCACTGTGTCACTGCTCTGAAGCAAATGGAAATTTGAATTTCCTGGACCCTTTGTGGATGGAAGGCCTGTGTTAATTGTTCTGGAGGATTTAATTGTTGGTGCAAGAATATCCAGAATTCCTTCTGCCCAGGTGATTGTGGAAACATGAGGTAGGATTGCTCCCTAACTCACCTTAGTTTGTATAAAGTTTGATTCTGTGAAGTCACTGAGATCAGGAAGGATGGGGGTAACTGTTTGTTACCACACATTTATTCTTTACTTTATCCATTCTGATACAGCTCTGTGTTCTATTTGTTACACAAATGAGTGATAGCTAACTAATATTTTCCTGCAGTTATAGAAGACATCCAAAAAAAAATCAAGTATCAGCTTGTGGATACATGACCAGCAAAAACATTCCATTACCTTTGTTTATGCAAATTATTGTATCCACAGATAATTTGATCATTCCTATTCATCTCCGTGGAACAAGGTTAAAAATACTTTATCCATATCAGGGGAAGAATATTTGGGAGATTAAAGGCCTAGAGCTGGCAAATGTGATACTTCACTGTTTATAGAACAGTATTGGCAAGATTCCTAAACATCACCATTTATAAAATCATAAAAACCCCCTATTCAACATGAAACACAGCCAAAGTTCCTTTGCACAGTTTTGCTGCTGTAATTGAAACCACTTAGGGCTGTTTATTGTTCTAAGACCAGAAACAATAAAGATAGCATAAACAAGAAACTGACCCAGTGTGATGCTATCGGATGAATCAAAGAAAAACAACGAAGTTTTTACATACACAGTTGAGCTCACTCTCTTCCTGACTGTGATTAACATGCCAGCACGATGCTTTATATTATCTTTTTTGAAATTGGGGATGAGGGAAAGGGCAAGCCTGCAGTGGTTATAAAGATAGCTCTGTCTCAGTATGTTTCTCCTCTCTTCTTTTTAATTTATACACTGTAACATAAATCTGACGAGGGAGAAAATAAAGCTAATATTTCAGCAGAGCCAGTCATTCTGTACTTCATAAAGAAAAGACAGAACATTTATCTCTTTATTTAAAAAGTTTGGTTAAGGAGTTGAATGGGCCTTACATAAAGAAATATATATTAAGAAATACAACAAAGACCCAAAGTTAAAGTGAACGGATTCCCAAATGTTCAAACTCCTAGCAAACTGGAACAGAGCTCATAAATTGAGAAGGCAACGGAGGCCAACTGTGTGGTTTTTAGCCTTCCAAAGAAGACACGGGGCCATTACTTCTGCTTTGTTTTCAGCGCTTGTGTTGGTAAAATTTCAAATTCAATTCTGTTGATTTGTGTGACTAGGACTCAGGTAAGAGAAAAAGGAAGGCAGAAGGAGAAAGTGGTTTTAGGGTGACCTCCTCTAAATGGTTACAGAAGGTATCCCTCTAGATATCCAGATGCCACTAAATGTATTGCTTGGATAAAGCCATCAGCTGAATTCGTCAAGAGGCAACATTAGATATGGTCACCTGTAGTTAGATTCAGGAGAGAGGAGACTAGAGGTTCTACCAGCTGCGACTTCAGATGGGGAGGTAGCCAGCTGTCTAGGACCCTGACCAGAGCAGCATCCAGTGCCAGACAAGAGCAAAGACCCGAAAGGGGAGTGGGGGGGGGGCGGACCATGAGTGGGCCTTTGCTCCATCTGGACATACTGTTTCTTTGTTTTGTTTTTGTTTTCTGTTTTTAGAGTAAGGTTGGGGAAATTACTGCAGGTCTAGAATTTAGAGTCTGGGTTTATTTGAAAGAGAATGTTTCATAATGGAAGGGAGTATGGTGATTATTTGCACTATTATTGTTACTCGTACTATTTCTTGTGATACCAGGGGAAGGTCTGCTCATGGATGATAACATTCAGACCCGTTTTGTAAATCAGAGAAGCAACAGACTTTTGCACTAGTAGAAGTGTATTGTGTACATTATTGTTCCTTCTACAAATGCGTGTTAATATTTGCTATGACTAAGATACTAGGCTAGTCATATTATTCATTAGTCATGTTAACTAAGAGATTTTTATGGTTAACTTTTTCAGTACACCATTAAGTGTAGGTTGCTCTTTTTACTGCTGTATTATAAGTACATATGTTTGCTTAGGTTTAATTTAAGATGAAAAGTATAATTTGCTATCTCTGTTAGGGAATATGTTCTATCTTTAGTGGTTTATCAGCGTAATGTGTTTTCAATTCTTGTTTTATCTCCATTACTATATAGTCCATGGCAGAATATCTGTTTGACATCCCTCTCCCCTTAAATATATTGCGCCTATTTTAATGTCAGCAATGTCATAGGTACCCCATAAATATTTGGTGAGTGAATGAGTGAATATATAATTGTTTATGTGAAGAAAGGCTGCAAATACTGTATAACCCAGAACATACTCTACAATTCAGAGTAATCTTTTAAAAAAAAATAGGTTTTGACGACATATTGATAAATGTTAATTGTAGAAAATTAAAAAGTACAAGTGTCCACTTTCAGACAAGCAAAATATATATAAGTGTCCAATTTGTGTTGGTTGTCACCAACACACTTAATCATATTTTCACTTAGTCATTTTATAGTGGTAAGAGACGTATACAATATTAGGTGATAATAGCTAAGACATAACTGTCCCTGGGAATACTTGTAAAAGGCAATTTTTGGAGTCACAGTATCTCCAGGAGCCCATGAAATGATAGTGGGACAAAGGCTGTTGGATTCATATTTTGAGATGGGATTAAATAGTTACGAGAGGATAGAATATATACTGAATTGTATTGTTGCAGCATTTAAATATACTCTCTCCCAACTGATTTAACTTTTGTTTTCCACAAATATGCTCATATTGCAAATAAAGGAAATAAAAGTTCAAGTTTAATCTAAAAGACCAGCCGTTACTAAGAGACACTATGGTATAGTGGTTCTCTAGAACCAGAAGGCCTGAATTCCAAGCCTAGTTCTGCTACTTACTAGATGAATAATCTTAGGCAAATTACTTAACCTTTCCATGCTCACCAGTAAAATTGCTAAAATGCTAGACTTGGCCTCATTGAGCTGTTGTGAGGATTAAATGGGTTAATAAATGTTAAGAGTTCAGAATAGTTAACTAATATTAGGACATCTAATCACTTCAGATTTGGAAACAGTCTTGGAGGAGAAGGATTCAGAGAAGAGCAATTGAAATAATTTACAAAATAAAAGAATCTTAAAAGGGAAAATAAAGGGTATAAAATATGCATCGCTTGGTGAAAGGACAAAGAGGGGAGGGAACATAATAACCACCTACTCATCTTTGAAAGATTCCAGTAGCAAAGAGAATTATTTAACATGGTACAAAGGAATAAAACTATAATGAATAAGTCTAAGTCTAGAAAGAAAAACATTTTGACTACACATCAGGAAAGTGAAAAAAGAGATACTTCTTCCAAATGAGAACAATGTAATTGTGGGCAGCCTCCCAAGAAAGGTGAGTGAAGCCTTGCTGGTGAAAGCATTTTGATACTGCAGTGTGTGAGATAATGTAAAAGGTCACTGTCCTGTTCAGTTTGGAAGAGGAACTCGGGCAGCTTTCAACATGCCAAATGTAAACCTTGTATTCTTTCTTTCTGCAATGGCAGAGAGAAACTAGTTCATCATTTGGAATATCAGACCTCTGTGCTCTTTATTATATCTGCAGGACCCAAACATTTAGTTCATGGCAGGAATAGACATGGTTAAATAAAGTAAAAAATGAAAATGAAAATGCACTTCCTTCCTAGACAAATACTGTAGTAACTCCAATCCCATAGGCTACAGGAGAGCCAGATCACCATCCTTTGGTCCTGAGTGTTGCTGTGGGTCTCGTACCTCTAGGCCAGCTGGGCATCCTGTCCTGCCTTCACACAGATAGCACATGTGTTGGCCTGCCTTTGTCTAGCCTGTCGAAGTTTGTGTTTAACATGTATAATGAGAGAGACCAAGCTTTATTCTTGGATACTTGCCGTTCTTTTATATTGTTAGAAAAGGTGAAGCTAAATTTCCATATCACATAAGAAAATTCAATAAACAAAACCAGAGATCCAAGTCAATATATATGGTTTCTAGAAAATGAGAACAATGGGAAACTTGTTTCCAATATACAATATATCAAGTGAAAAGGCAAAATAAAAAGCAAAGAGCAGACCAGAACTGAAAATGAAATACAACATATATTACCTGCTATAATAATATTTTTAGGTAATTTGATTACTTCTTTGGAAGTATCCATAAGGATTTGCTTCTAATACTCAGATAGAAAAATATTTTAGATTTGTTTGCTTTTCTTCCTAGAGTTGACCATGTATAGATTCTAACAAAAGCAATGTAGTAAGCCACTAGTGAGGTTGGAACTATGAAAAGAAAAACCTGGATGGCAATATTTAATCTTCAGATGTTTTGGTTTAGTGCAGTTCAATAGTAATATCTTACATGTTTATAGCATTTTTAAATTTTCAAGTGAATTCATGAATTTTTTTTTCATTTGATCATTTCATCATTTTTATTTATAATTTGGAGAGTTCAATTATGGTTTGGGAGGGAAGTCCAGTCCATGGGTAAGAAATACATAGACTTTGTTTCTACATGAATATATTATACAGAGATTTCTGTGTTTAAAAAATTAGAAAAAATTCCAGGGAAGAATATTAGTAATTGTATTTATTTTAATGCTTGTATTCCCAAAGCTAATTCAGTAAGTGATTTTAACCATTTGAAAGTGAAGGCCAAGAAAAGCTATTTTAAATTTATAAATCTTGACTTCACACTATAAGTCAGAGTTCTCAAATATTTATATGTGCTAAAATCTGATCAGAGCCAGAGCATTAATTATACATAATGATTAATAAAAATAATTCAATATCTTCAAAAAATAAAATTACTTCTGTTGAAATTGATTTTAGTTATATCATGGTTTTTTGCATGAAAACAAAAATGAAACTCAATCCAAAATAACTAATCTAGTCCAGGTGAAATTGTACTTGATAAATAAAAATAAACTACTACTATGCTATTGATAATATTTAATATTCACCCAAATAATTGTTTAAGCAGAATAATGTACATTTAAAATTTATCTTTTATTTTTTAAATATAATTTATTGTCAAATTGGCTTCCATACCCCAAACACCCAGTGCTTATCCCAAGTGCCCTCCTCAATGCCCATCACCTGCTTTCCCCTCTTCCCCAACCCCCATAAACCCTCCGTTGGTTCTCCGTACTCA
Organism: Prionailurus viverrinus; assembly: GCF_022837055.1. Classification (NCBI taxonomy): domain Eukaryota; kingdom Metazoa; phylum Chordata; class Mammalia; order Carnivora; family Felidae; genus Prionailurus; species Prionailurus viverrinus. The sequence continues at coordinate 133,262,396 of NC_062569.1, read as the reverse complement.
AGAGTCTCCTGTGTTTGCCTCCTTCCTTCTCTGTAACTTTTTCCCCCTCCCCTCCCCTGTGATCTTCTGTTAAGTTTCTCAAGATCCACATATGAGTGAAAAAACATATGGTATCTATTTTTCTGTAACTTATTTCACTTAGCATAGTACCCTCCAGTTCCATCCACATTGCTGCAAATTGCCAGATTTCATTCTTTCTCGTTGCCAGGTAGTATTCCATTGTATATATAAACCACATCTTCTTTATCTAATCATCAGTTGATGGACATTTAGGCTCTTTCCATAATTTGGCTTTGTTGAAAGTGCTGCTGTAAATATTGGGGTACATGTATCCTTATGTATCAGCACTCCTGTATCCCTTGGGTAAATTCCTAGCAGTGCTATTGCAGGGTCATAGGGTAGTTCCATTTTTAATTTTTTGAGGAAGTTCCATACTGTTTTCCAGAGTGGCTGCACCAGTTTGCATTCCCACCAACAGTGCAAGAGGGTTGACCTCAGCCATAGCAATTAGTTATTTGACACATCCCCAAAGGCAAGGGAATTAAAAGCAAAGATGAACTATTGGGACCTCATCAAGATAAAAAACTTCTGCACTGCAAAGGAAACAATCAACAAAACTAAAAGGCAACCGACAGAATGGGAAACAGTATTTGCAAATGACATACCAGATAAAGGGTTAGTATCCAAAATCTCTAAACTCACCAGACTCCACACCCCAAAAGCAAATAACCCAGTGAAGAAATGGGAAGAAGGCATGAATAGTCACTTTTCCAAAGAAGACATCCAGATGGCCAACAGACACATGAAAACGAGGCTCAACGTCACTCATCATCAGGGAAATACAAATCAAAGCCACACTAAAATTTATTTTTTTAATGTTTATGTGTTTTTTTTGAGAGATAAAGAGAGACAGAGCATGAGTGGGGGAGGGGTAGAGAGAGAGGGAGACACAGAATCTGAAGCAGGCTCCACGCTCTGAGCTGTTAGGACAGCACAGAGCCCAACCGGCGCTTGAACTCATGGATGGTGAAATCATGACCTGAGCCAAAGTTGGACGCTTAACCGACTGAGTCACCCAGGTGCGTCATATACATTTTAAATAGAATTAGAAGTTATTGTTAATTTTAGTTATTGCTAATTCTGGTCTTTGGGAAGACCACATTTGCTACTTGGCCTTCCCTGCTATAGTTTTTCCATGTTTGGCTATAGTTACATTGCACATGGAAGATGCAAGGTACTAAGAAGTGGTTCTATAGCATTCCAGCCCTCTTCTTGCCTCTCATGCTGGAGTTAACCTCTTAAACAAAGGGATCCCTAGGCACTAAGAGTTCCTGTTTGAACACAGAGGAGTGGCACTTCACTGAAATAGCTTATTCAAATAATGCCAAGCCAGAATAGTTTTGTTCTTTTTTCTCAAGCACTTCAGTGTTATAATCCCTCCTACGACCAGCCACTTATAGTACAGGTATTGTCTCACTCTACAATAATTGAGGGCAGTGAAGGGCAGCCTACAGCAAGAAGAGATTTACTCCTGTGATCTGGCCTATGGTGGGGGTCAGAAAAGCTTTACAGGAAGGTTCATTTGGTCTAAGTCTTGACGGAAGAGGAGAACTTAGTTCTATAGGAGGACACGGAGGCATAATGATGTCTAAGTGGTATGAAGCACGGTGTTTGGGGCCTTGCGTTGCCAAATAAGTAATTTCATGAGCTTAGGTACAAGTGGTGTGTCCATATGGTGTGTAGGCTTATGCAGGCTTGTTAGGTCAGTGGGTCATAGCAGAGTAGTAGTCCGTTGGAATTCAGAATTTAACTTAAATGTGTGTGTGTGTGTGTGTGTGTGTGTGTGTGTGTGTGTGTGTGTGATTTTAGTATGCAATAGGCATTATACTGGGCACTGGGGACACAGAGAAGAATTAGAGAGCATTGCCCTTAAGAATCCTGTAGTCTACTAGGCACGAACTGCCTCCTGTACACATTAAGTCCCTCAGTGTGTCGTGACAGATTGGATGAGAGCATTCAGAGAAGAAAAGCAAAGGGAATTGGTACAAAATCATCCAACTTTGGAGAAATCGAATAGCAAATATCTTATTCTGATGGCTGACCTGCAGCACCAACTTTTAAAAAAAAAATTTTTTTTCAATATATGAAATTTATTGTCAAATTGGTTTCCATACAACACCCAGTGCTCATCCCAAAAGGTGCCCTCCTCAATACCCATCACCCACCCTCCCCTCCCTCCCACCCCCCATCAACCCTCAGTTTGTTCTGTTTTTAAGAGTCTCTTATGCTTTGGCTCTCTCCCACTCTAACCTCTTTTTTTTTTTTCCTTCCCCTCCCCCATGGGTTTCTGTTAAGTTTCTCAGGATCCACATAAGAGTGAAACCATATGGTATCTGTCTTTCTCTGTATGGCTTATTTCACTTAGCATCACACTCTCCAGTTCCATCCACGTTGCTACAAAGGGCCATATTTCATTCTTTCTCATTGCCACGTAGTACTCCATTGTGTATATAAACCACAATTTCTTTATCCATTCATCAGTTGATGGACATTTAGGCTCTTTCCATAATTTGGCTATTGTTGAGAGTGCTGCTATAAACATTGGGGTACAAGTGCCCCTATGCATCAGTACTCCTGTATCCCTTGGGTAAATTCCTAGCAGTGCTACTGCTGGGTCATAGGGTAGGTCTATTTTTAATTTTTTGAGGAACCTCCACACTGTTTTCCAGAGTGGCTGCACCAATTCGCATTCCCGGCAACAGTGCAAGAGGGTTCCCGTTTCTCCACATCCTCTCCAGCATCTATAGTCTCCTGATTTGTTCATTTTGGCCACTCTGACTGGCATGAGGTGATATCTGAGTGTGGTTTTGATTTGTATTTCCCTGATGAGGAGCGACATTGAGCATCTTTTCATGTGCAGCACCAACTTTTTATATGAAGAACAGTTCAGTAGATCTAAGGAACTAGTTTATGAAATAACAGTAAAGAGATTCCTTTAAGCTTGACTTGAGTCTCTGTGTTTTAATTTTTTTGTTTGTTTTTGTTTTTTGTCTTGGAGTAGCTCCTGTCAGACCATGTGGTTCTTGTCCAACACAATGTGATGGAAGGGTACTGTTCCTGGAGCCAAGGCCCAAGGGCCTGATTCCTTTTCTGTTACTTTCTACATGTCTGCACATGGGTCATTGATTTCCATTTCCCCATTGGTAACAGCAACATCCCTATCTTCTCCTGCCTCAGACTTGTGAGGATAAAATAAGATGATTGATATAAAGAATTACATAAATTGCAAAACAAACAAACAAACAAAAAACCCCAAACCAAAAAATGCACACCAAACTATATAGATACGACGAATTAGGGTACAGCTCAGAGGTAGGGTATTTGCTTTAAAAAGTGGCAGTTTACCACAGTTATCACCTTCATTGTGGTGGATAGACATTTATAAACTAACAGTGACTTCTATGACTCCATCAGGTCATTGAGAAAATGGTCTGCACTATCTAAATACAAAAGTACCCAGATTATGAAGAAATACTATGTTTTAATAAGTTATCTTTCTTCAAGTATTTAGATAACATTTTGAGGGCCTCTGTTTTATTAACCTTCTCAGTGGATAAAGAATTGAGAATTACATTCCTCTGCTGGACGAGGAATTTCACGTTATCAACATCTGACATGACTTTAGAAAATGCTGATGATTCTAAAAGAATTTGTTGCTCAGTGTGTCTTCCATCACTGAAAGCATTAGAGACCCTTATCAAATAAGAATTGATTAAACTTACAGCTTCCCAGAAAGGCTATTAATGCAGATTAATGAGTTTCTGAGAGATTAGAGTTAGGGAGTTTTGATATTAAACATGTACCAAAATTAGTAGAATGCCATGTCAGGGAAGAACAAAGGAAAAATGACATTTAAAACACTCAATCTGATCATCTAGTCTTCATGTAGTATGCAGCTATAAGTATGCATACTTTAAACAGTGATGATGTTAAAATATCATTAATACTGTTTTAAAAACTAATTTTCTAATGAGTATAGATATATAATGTTATCCTTCAAGATGAGAAACTTTGGTTATCTTCTCAGTAGGCTGAACTCTATATATTGAAGATTGCTGCAATTTGCACTGAACTAAGAAACCAAAGCCTCCAAATAGTATCCTTCAATTTATTTCAACGTCTCTGCCTTTTATTGCATTTTTTTGGAAGAAGTTACCAACTACTCAAAGAGCATAGGGTAAGATTCCCCAACTAATACTCCACTAAAAACTTTAGAGTCTGATGAACAAATTCCCCAAATACTGATGATTTTAAAACTTGGGTTATTTAAGATTTACTGGTAATTTTAAGAAAGAATCAATAATTCTTATTTATGAAGTAAGTATATCCATGAATATTAAATATTTTTTTATTAGGTTTTCTTTTAGGCCATTTTTAAAGAATGTTTAACATTTTCTCTTCAATTAAGTTTCTATAAATGTTTTATTAGATTAATTCCTGGATACTTTGCAGTTTGTTTTGTGTTGTAAATGGCACCTCATTTTTTATAATAGTTTCTCACTAGTTATTGTGGTAGTATTAGAGGTGGCTTTCTTTTTTTTTTTCTTTTTTCTTTATTTATTTTTTTAAATATATGAAATTTATTGTCAAATTGGTTTCCATACAACACCCAGTGCTCATCCCAAAAGGTGCCCTCTAGAGGTGGCTTTCTTTACAGTCTTGTATTGACATTTTGGGGTGGATAGTTCCTTGTTTTGGGAGGCTGTTCTGTGCATTGTGGGATGTTTAACAGCATCTCTGGCCTCTACCCACTAGATGCTAGTTGCACATTCTCTCCACACCCTGCAATTACGACAACAAAAATATCTCCATCTATGGTGAAATTTCTGCTGGCAGGCACAGTCCCCCATTTGAGAATGACTGGTGTGGAAGAATGCTTAATTTTTTTTGCATGTTAATCTTATATTTAACAAGCTTCATGAACAGTCTTAATAGTTCTAAGGGTTTGAGGATCCTCTTGCTTGTTATGTTTAATAATTATTTACCAACAGCATGTATAAAAATATTTTTGTCTCTTTCCAATCCTAATTATTTTTTTCTCATACAGTGGGTTAAGCTAGGATTTTTTAAAAAATGTTATTGCCTTAACTAGTTAGTACTGCACATCCTTGTCTAATTGCAGACTTTATAGGGAATTGCCTGAAGTTTTTCCATCAAGTATATTTGCTGCAGTGTATTATAATCTTGTTTTTCTCTTTTTTTTAATTTCTTTTTTAAAAAATTACATTCAAGTTAGTTATTTAGTGCAATAATGATTTCTTTTTTTCTATTTTTTTAATTTTTTAAATGATAAACTTTACCAAAGCAGGGAGATGTCTGCTTTTAGTTTTCTAAAAGTTCTCCTCTTTTTCTCATAATCATAAGTAGGCATTAAATATTCTTATATAATTTTTTTGCATTTATTCAGAAGATGGCCTATTTTTCTCCTTTATTTCATTCTTGTGGTAGTAAATTACTTTGCATGTATGAGATTAAATCATCCTTGCATTGTTGGAAAAATTGCTGCTTGACTATCAATTTACTATACTATATGTACTATAGCCATGGTTCCCTCTTCTGCCATACACTGTTGGCACCCCCTTCCACTCACCTCTACCCAGATATAGGGTGAACTAGAATTCCTCACTGACTTTCAAAAGAGACTTTCATTTTACTTTTTGTACTGTCTCTCTTCAAAGGTCTTTCAGGCAGGATATCTAACTCTCCATCCACCACATGAAAGGACCAGGCACTGCCCTCTAGCTACTTTTGGTGGCATGAGCTAACAGAAACTTCAGGACTAGGTTCATGTATTCTGTCAAATGTTAAAAAGCACTGTTAGATTTGAGTAAATATTTTGCCTAGATAAAGCTGAAGTCCTAGGTATTGAGGGTTCCTTGGCAAGATGCTATTGCTTGGGAGAAAATACCTGACTTCCCAGTTTCCTCTGGGTTTAGTGGTGGTGCTGAGTATACACCATAGTTTGTATGCAGTGAGGTTTTGGGCACATGCTCTTATTTTCTGTTGTCATGAATACTCACTGGAATTGCTTTGGAACCAAAATAAGAGCTAAAGAAGAAGGAAAAGCATTAGGTTCTGGTGGAAATCTGAAATTTTATGATTGCTCATTGTCCTTATTATACTAGCCTTGGTCTTGCCTCTAAGACCTTGTTTGTGTTTCTTCTTCTCTAACACACGTTTTGAAGATATTTCTCCTACCTACTTCAATCCTACCCACTTTCTAAATCTGTTTTACCTAATCCATTAACCTTTCCCTGCTAATTCCTGGCTAAATTAGTCTCTCTCTTCTCTAACTTTCTTCAAAGAGTTTGAGTCCATGCTCTGGAATTCAAACTTAATGGTATATCCTTATACATAGATAATTCTTTTTCATTTTTATTATTTTCACCTTTTCAAATAACACATTGGTTCCTAGATTGGTGGCTGCCAGGGGCAGAGGGTAGCGAGTGGGTGAAATGGGTGAAGGTGGTCAAAGGGTGCAAACTTCTAGTTATAAAATAAATAAGTCACAGGGATGTACAGCGTGGTGACTAGAGTTAACAACACTGTATTGCATATTTGAAAGCTGCTAAGAGTGTAGATCTTAAAAGTTCTTATCGCAAGAGAAACATATTTTGTAACTATGGTGAATCATATTAACTAGACTTACTGTGGTGATCATTTTGCAATATGTACAAATGTTGAATAACTGTGTTGTACACATGAAACTGATGTTATATATTAATTATATCTCAATAAAAAAGTAAAATGCTAAAAAAATGTTGGTCCCTGAATATGGAATTTGCCTAAACTTTTTTATACTCCCCACTACACTTAATAGTAAATAAAAGGTGCAGTACATGCTAAATAAACACTCAGTGACAGATGTTACTAATACATGGATAACTAGTTAGAAGATGTCACTCACTTTCTTGACATTTTCCAAAGGATACAAATTTTGGGGGAAGCCTCTTATGATTCAGTGTTTCAATTCAGTAGCATCGAAAAACAAAGATATGTTTTGTTTTGTTTTTGCTTTTTAATATTAATTATTTTGAGATGCAATTGACATATAACTATTAGTTATTTTTTGAAGAGAATTTGTTTCTCAAGTTATTAATTTTTGCCCTCTGATGCTGGGAAAAGGGGTTTGCACACCTTCCTGTGTATTAGTATCTTACCTTAATACTCAGCATCTTCCCATCTTCTCTCTTCTTTGACCTTCCTGCACATTAAAACAAGTGATTTGATTGGAGTTCAAAGGAAGCACAGGGATTTATTCTTTTTCTTTGTCCTCTAGCTATGTCTTGTGACAAACTTGAATTCATTCAGGTGAAGAAATACTTATAAAATGAGTCTATTTTAAAAACAGAACCATGGGGTGCTTGGGAAGGCTCAATTGGTTAAGTGTCCAACTTCAGCTCAGGTCATGATCTCACAGTTGGTGAGTTTGAGCCTCGCATCTGGCTCTCTGCTGTTAATACAGAGTTCACTCAGGATCCTCTATCCCCATCTTTCTCTGCCCCTCCTCTGCTCATGCACAAGCATGTGCACTCTCTCTGTCTCTCAAAAATAAATATTAAAAAAATAGAAAAGCAGAACTATGGATGATGTCAGTTCAACTTTATCATTGTAGAGGGGTAGGAGCTAAGTCCTAGGGAGGTGGTTATTTTTCTAAAATCATCAAATTTGTTAGACATATTTAGCCTTGGAGCCCAGGTCTCCATTGATTGCATCTGAAACAGTGGGCATCACATTTATGTGTTTCAGAGTTGCGTTTAATTGGTGTATGTGTTGCGTAAAACTCTTCATAATGTAGTATGGAGATTATATCACTACAGGTGAAAATATTTTAAACTGACTCATGCTCATTACCTTTCCTCCTACTGAAAAAGTTCCCTTTGATGGCTTTGACCTTGACTTGCTTTCTCTTTTCTGCATTATCTTCTGTAAGAGAAAAAGAGGTAAATGAAACAGCAATGCCCTTTTTTTTTAAACGGTACTAAGCCAAGGATGCTAGTATTTAAATATATTTGTTCCTTTAATATTGTTATTTTTATAACAATAGTTTTGGTAGAATATTCTTTTTTTAAATTTATTTTTATTTTTAATTTTTTATTTTAGAGAAAGAGCTAGTGCAAGCAGGGGAGAGGGGCAGAGGGAGAGAGAGAAGCTCAAGCAGGCTCCATGCTCAGCATGGAGCTGAAATCAAGAGTTGGACACGCAACTGATAGAGCCACCCAGGTGCCCCATGGTAGAATATTCTAAGACAAGTCTACACTTAGAACTTAAACTTATTCTGTACATTTTAATTTGGTTTCTAGACTGTTTTGTCCAGCTCTTTAGCATTAGGCTGTGTGATCAAAACCTCATAGTGGTCTCTTTGTAAGCAGCTTCTTAGAATGAGTGGTACCCCAGCCTTGAAAGGATAGTGTCCTGGATATCTTTGGAAAGGCACCAAATATTAAGCATTTTTAACCATATATATAGGCAAAAAAATAGTAATTATTTTAGTAGAGCAAAATATTACTTAGAGCATAAGAATGTAAGTATTCTGATACAAATTCAGTGGATTAGCACACTTTCCCCCAACTCCTTGAAATTTATAACCTTATTTGTTCTCCTTTCTCAGTGATTTTGTCCTTTACTAAGTATTGATTATTTTTTTCCCATAGGTCTCCACTATGTATTGTAAAGCAATGCTGCCCTGTAGAAACTGATCCTCTCCTGGTCCTGTCTAAAGGTTCTTCTTGCCTTGTTGATCTATTCTACTTATGTCTACTAGAAAATTCTGCCCCATATATTACTTCAGTCATGTTATATCCCTGATAAGTAATCTGTAGGAGCTTTAATTTGCCAATTACTTCATTATGTTCAGTCTGGCTTTCAGGACCCTTAAGAAATTGTGTCTGGTTTTTTTTTTTTTTTTTTTAATGTCAATTTGAATTGAATGTATGTCAATTTGAATTTTCTCTCATGAATTTTTCACTCATGAACTTGCATACAGTTTCCTTTTTCCTTTCTCTGCAGATTGATATTTAACTCTGGAATTTTTTTTTTATGTTTTGTTTAAATTTTTTTGTGTGTGGGCTTCAGATTACCTGTTATTTATAGGTTGGTAATTCATTCTTTGTTTTCTAATTCTATCATTTTCTCATTTGCATTTCCATTCCTTTTTTATTTTCATATTTTGGAGTAGCTTCACAGATTTTTGCTTTCTGCAGCATCAGCTATGCTCTGACAGTATCCAGTGAGAGAAGATCATGTCGTTGGGGCTTTTTCTGAAAAATGTTTTTTGCGTTTTCTGTATATCATCTATCGTGGTTTTCCCTCATCTATTTCATCTCCATCTTTCCTTGTTCTTTGTGTTGATGTTGGGTGTTTGTTTGGCTCTCAGACAATATGTTTACGTTCACTCTTTTCAGAATGGCATTTTTTTTTAAAACTTCCTAGCTCCTTAATTAAATTATTCTCAGAAAATATACTTTTCCTGTAAATATTCTAAGTGCTATCTCTTTCTTCTTATTCTGAAGTACCTCACTTGGTAAAGCCAAATGACTTTTGTTTTTAATCTTTTAGTTTATCTTTAAGATGAGTTTTTTTTAATGTTTATTTATTTTTTGAGACACAGAGAGACACAGCATGAACAGGGGAGGGTCAGAGAGACAGGGAGACACAGAATATGAACAGGCTCCAGGCTCTGAGCTGTCAGCACAGAGCCCAATGCGGGGATCAAACTCATGGACCGTGAGATCATGACCTGATCCGAAGTCAGACACTCAACCGACTGAGCCACCCAGGCACCCCTAATTAAGATGAGATCTGTTCCAACTTCGTGTTTACCTTTGGAGTTGATTGCATTTCAGTCCGATTGCAGCAGTTGGACTTCAGCCTCAGATAGTCAATGCAGATGGAGATGTAACATGCTCACCATGATTTCTGATTTCTACTTAGCTGTTACCAAGCAGACTTGTGTTACTTTGCTATTGTTACAGTAAGACACCATAAAAAACAAAAACAAAAACAAAAACAAAAACCCACAAAATCATAGTGGCATAGAACAATAAGCATTTCTTTCTCCTGTGGGTATTCTGAGCTATCCCATTGATGTTATTTGGGTTTGTTCATATGTCTGTATGTAGACTCAGAGTCCGCTCCATTCCACATGTCTCTCATCTATTTATACCAGTGGGATAGCCAGGGATTTTCTGCTCTTGGCAATGACAGAAGCCAAAGAGAATAGGTAGAAAACAGACATCCTGACACATTCACCTCATTTAATTGCCTAAAACAAGTCACATGTTCAAATCCAAAGCCCAAACACAGTAAAATATACTTTTCTCCTTTAGTAAGGGAAACTAAAAAGCCACATAAGAAGGGTGAATATTAAGGGAAGCATGAAAAATAAAGGCAAATGTAGTTTGCAATATTTGTTTTTCCATTATTTACAGTATCAAGCCTTGCCTAGCTGAGCTAATGTAGTAAAAGAGTAACTCCAGCTATTGCAGTGGAATTTTATCAGGAATACAATAGTTTTTGCTAATATAAACAGTGCTTAACCTAAACCAGTTATTTAAAATGTTTTATTGCATTATTTCATGTAACATACATAGAACTGCTAACATGTAGATATTACTACTGTTGGCTGTTTTACAGATGAGTCATTCCATTCAATTTATCAAATATTTAAGAAGCAACTACTCTTTCTGGGCACTGTTTTGGACTTGGGGATTGCAACAGTGAACAAATAGACAAGATCCCTGTTCACCCTTTGAGGTGTAATGGGAAGACAGATAAGCAAACTAAGAAGATAATTTCTGGAAAGAATATGTGTTTCTTTTTTTTTTTTGCTTTTGTTAAGGTTTTATTTAAATTCAAGTTAGTTAACACACAGTGTAATATTAGTTTCAGGTGTAGAATTTAGTGATTTGACACTTTCATACAATACCTGGTGCTCACCACAAGTGCCCTCCTTAATCCCCATCACCTATTTCACCTACTTCCCCACCCATCTCCCCTCTGATAACCATCAGTTTGTTCTCTATAGTTAAGAGTCTGTTTCTTGGTTTGCCTCTCTCTCTCTTTTCCCTTTGCTTGCTTGTTTTGTTTCTTAAATTCCACATTTGAGTGAGGTAATATGGTATTTGTCTTTCTCTGACTGACTTATTTTGCTTAGCATAATAGTCTCTAGCTCCATCTTTGTTGTTGCAAATGGCAGGATTTCATTCTTTTTTTATGGCTGAGTAATATTTCTGTGTGTGTGTGTGTGTGTGTGTGTGTGTGTGTATGTGTTTATGTGTACATGGTGTTCATTTTTTTAAATTTTATTTTTTATTTTTTTAAATTTACATCCAAATTACTTAGCATATAGTGCAACAATGATTTCAGGAGTAGATTCCTTAGTGCCCCTTACCCATTTAGCCCATTTCCCCCTCCCACAACCCCTCCCGTAACCCTCAGTTTGTTCTCCATATTTAGGAGGCTCTTCTGTTTTGTCCCCCTCCCTGTTTTTATATTATTCTTGTTTCCCTTCCCTTATGTTCATCTGTTTTGTTTCTTAAAGTTCTCACTTGAGTGAAGTCATATGATACTTGTCTTTCTCTGACTGACTAATTTCACTTAGCATAATACCCTTCAGTTTCATCCATGTAGTTGCAAACGGCAAGATTTCATTCTTTTTGATTGCCAAGTAATACTCCATTGTATATATCTACCACATCTTCTTTATCCGTTCATCCATCAATGGACATTTGGGCTCTTTCCATACTTTGGCAATTGTTGACAGTGCTGATATAAACAAGGGGGTGCATGTGTCCCTTCAAAACAGCACACATGTATCCCTTGGATAAATGCCTAGTAGTGCAATTGCTGGATCATAGGGTAGTTCTATTTTTAGTTTTTTGAGGCACAGCATTCATCTTTAACCATTATTCATCATTCTTTGGGTACTGGGGCTGTTTCCATAATTTGACTACTGTAGATAATGCTGCTACAAATATTGGGATGCATGTATCCCTTTGAATTAGTGTTTTTGTATTCTTTGGGTAAACCTAGTAGTGCAATTGCTGGTTGTAGGGTAGTTCTACTTTTAAATTTTTGAGGAACTTTCATACTGTTTTCCTGAGTGGCTACACCAGTTTTTATTCCCGTCAACAGTGCAAGTAGGTTTCTTTTTCTCTACATCCTTGCCAATACCTATTGTTTTTTGTGTTGTTGATTTTAGCCATTCTGGCAGGTGTGAGGTGGTATCTCATTGTAGTTTTGATTTGTATTTTGGTGATGATCAGTGATATTGGGTATCTTTTCATGTGTCTATTGGCTGTCTGTATGTATTCTCTGGAAAAATATCTTTTCACGTCTTCTGCCCATTTTTTAATGGGATTATGTATTTTTTGAGTGCTGAGTTTTAGAAGTTCTTTATAGATTTTGGATACTAACCCTTTATCAGATATGTCATTTGCAAATATCTTCTCCCATTCCATAAGTTGCCTTTTAGTTTTGCTGATTATTTCTTTTGTTGTGCACAAGCTTTTTATTTTGATGAAGTCCCAGTAATTCATTTTTGCTATTGTTTCCCTTGCCGCATAAAGGACTAGTTCTTGACCAGCTTCTGGGAGATAACCTTTAAGTTCTTGCAATATATTTCCTGAGAGGAGTATCTTTGTATACCTGGGGCTTTAGGGCCCAGACAGTTCATGCTTACTCTCACTTATGGTAGATGTCTGCTTTCTTTGGTCCTGGTCCCAGATGTATCAGTTTCACTTCTACAGGGGCTGGAGATAGAATAGTCAAGTTCTATACATATGTGACTGTCCTCTGGTAATTATGCTGGATGACAAGGCTTGGGCAAATTTTACTGGTTGGCAATATTTCATAGATGTTGTCAAACATTTTGTTAATGGGAACAGTAATTGCATATAGCTTTTATGGGTTGTTATAATGATTAAATGAAATAATACACATGATATGCTTAGAGTAGGTACTGATCTTTTTTTAACAATAAAAGCTATGTAAGGTCTTGTTAAATAACACTAAAGAGTGAGTCCAGGAAAGCCAGGATTTAGAACCTGAAAACAGATATCAAATATCATATTTGAGGTGATAATGTTAGAGCAAACCACCAAGGGGAGGAGAGGTAAGGAGATCTGGAGCAAAAATACACACAAATGCACACAAGTATGAAGAAGATTGAGGGCAATTGGTTTGGTTTAAGATATAAACCCTCATCCTAAAGTAAGAGTTCTAGAACTCCATCTTGTTAGGTTCTGACCTGTAGAGAAGTGAGATTAAAAGTATACAGCTTGGAATAGAAATTCCTCCTATGTCTTCCTTGCACTTCATTTTGCAAAAAAAAATTTATGAAGCAGGGGCAACATCAGTGGTGACTTTGGTGAAGAGAGTGCTGTTCTTCTCTGAAAAGCCATGTTAAATGCCTATGATTTTTATGTGAGTACATGATCTAGTTGTACAAAATCAGCTTCAGAAGAAGTTCCCTATTTTTCTTCCCTCTAATAATCTTTTCCACTCTAATCCTTCCTATATATAAGTTCTGGAAGTTTTACCATTTGGTAACATAGTATGATAAGACATGATGGTCCCTAAATTTGTTGTAGAGTTCATTTTGTCATTAAGTCTTACTAATGTTGAAGCAGGAATATTTTCAAAATTTAAGGAAAGCATAGTTTCTTTTGTGCAACAGTTGAGCTAGGCAGGTCTTCAAGTCTCAATTCATTCAAAGCGTCTAAGAAATTGCTAGACATTAAAAATTTTTTTTGGTCCATCGGTATCATTATCTCATTATGTAGCAGCTGTGAATTTTGCAGGTAAGCTCTGTATCTAGCTGATCATTGGCTCCTTTCCTACCTTATTGGATATGTGTTCACCACTTTTACTTGCTAAATATTTATAATAATGTATATGTATCAGCTCCTGATTACTCTAGTCTATGACTTTGGGTCTCTCATTTCCTCCAGGTGGTTAAATCACGCTTCTTCCAAAATCCCTGGGGCTTTTCTGTGAGTAGGGGAGGAAGAAAAAAGGAGTAAGTGCAAAGTAAAACTGACAGTTACCTATAGTCAGCTACAAAAAGTAGAGAATAGAGAGCATAGAATATTTTAACACTTCATCTCATAGTAAGAGTAAGAACAGAGGCTGTGTCTTGTGTGTGTTCTGTTTGCGTCCTTCAGACCATCAAGTGATCTGAAACTGTTTCTGCATGGAAAGTATTTACTCTCTGAAGACCAGGAAAGGGACACAAAGGCCCACAGTCTAGTAAAGTATAGGAACTGAACAGATGGAAATTTCGTTCATTTAATTGGATTCACAGGCTCTGAGGGGAGGCAGAAAAAGTAATTTGAAGGAGGTCAACCTGGGAGGAAATCAGTTTCATGGTTAGTGGGAATGAATTTACCATGTAAGAAACATCATAAATATACCCTAAGAAATACTATCTAGTGTCAGTAATATCAGTTATGTCTCATAGCATTCAAGAGGAACAAAAATTCCCTTGAATTCAGGAAGTCTTTGTTTGAGATTCTATTCTTTAAATCTATGGAGTTATGGTTCAGATGAGATCTGTGGTAGCCATAAAGTGTGTACCACATAAGGAGGCATCTACTTAGGGTGATAGATTGTGATGTTGAACTTGAAGAGAATGGCTTCTGCAGTTCTATAGCCAATCTCTTATAGATCTGCTTATGGAAATCAAATTATGGGTTTGGGGAGGGAGAAAACCATATGTCTTGGAATGGCAGATGTAAAGATTATGAGTTAGAGTCCTATTCTTTACCAAAAGATTTCTCTGTGCCTTTGGACAGGCTCCTAATTGTTAGTGACTTCCAATTTCTCACCTATAAAATTTGAGATCCAAATTCTTCCTGCATAACATATCTTAGAAATCTAATGATGAAATGGTCCTTGCCATGCTATTGAGGTTTGAGATGAGAATCACTCACTCACTGTCATGGAAACCACTAAAAATTATAAAGTATATGAAAAAGAATTAAATTCTAGCCTCTAAGTGTACTAGTACCTAACATCTTCATTGAGTTATTTTAGGATTTCCTTTGAGGGAAATTTTGATTCTAGATGGTAATGAAACATATTTCCCTGGTTCATTCCTTTGGTATTTTAATTTTAAAAGTTGGATTTCCTAGTGAAAATACTTGACATAAAGTTTAGAAATGTTTTCTGAGGAGTGCTTGAAGAAACAGATAATCTCACAAAACAAAGAAGGTTAAATGTTTATAATGCCACTTTAAGAGAGAGTTAAAAGTATATAAAGTCTTTAATACATCATTGGTTAAAAACAAATTATTTTTAGGCTAACTGAAGTTATCATGTTTCAATTTTAAGTGTATCTCATTTAAATCATTTTATTTTTTTAATGTTTATTTATTTATTTTGAGGGAGAGAGAGAGAAATAGAGTGGAGAGAGAGAGAGAGAGAGAGAGAGAGAGAGAGAGAGAGAATGAATGTGCACACAAGCTGGGTAGGGGCAGAGAGAGAGGGAGAATCCCATGCAGGTTTTGAGCTGTCAGCACAGAGCCTGACATGGGGCTTGAACTCATGAACTGTGAGATCATGATTTGAGCCAAAATCGAGTTGGACGCTTAACCAACTGAACCACCCAGGTCCCTCAAATTATTTCAAAACAAAATGTTTTTGAAATGAATGGCACTCCCTACATTCTATGTTGAAGTATACTGAGCATTATTTAATTGCTTTTTGATGACTTCTAGTTATTGCTATAAACCTAAGTTATGCTCATGCTCTAATGCAGAGATGCTGTGAGACTTCTGAAAGATTTCTTGATCTTATTTATGTAAATAGCCAGGTTCCTAAGCTTATTGTCTCAAGTCTGCTTTTTGTTATTTTTTGTTTCTGCCCTTATTGATGGCTATCATCATTAGATGTTACTTCTTACTGCCATAGTGTACCTTCTTGTACTCTCCATTCCTTTCCAATTTATTACTTTTAAAGCTTGATAGCCCACGAATCCCAAAGTTAATGAAACTGTAGACTGAAATTTACAAAAATTTTAGACTTAAAATTCAAGATGAGGAAAACGAACATTAAGGAGTGAACCATGATGAAATGGATTCTGACACATAGAAATAAAGAGTAGCAATAAAGGGTGACAGCATAAATCAGGGGGTAAAGAATCTTTCGCAAATGACATGCTAAGGTTGCCACCTCAAGGGCAATACCAATAATTAAAAGGCAAAGTGGTTTGTATTTGAGGAACGCAGTAGTTGCTCTCAAACTGCAACTGGAGTTACCTAGTGTATTGTATATCACTTGCAGAAATTAAAAAGATAACTAGATCCTGTTCTGTGTGAGTAGCCCAGAATCCTCTTCAAATGTAAGTAAATATAGAAGAGGGGCGCCTGGGTGGCTCAGTCAGTTGAACATCTGACTTCGGCTCAGGTCATGATCTCACAGTTCGTGAGTTCGAGCCCCGAGTCAGGCCCTGTGTTGACAGCTCAGAGCCTGGAGCCTGCTTCCGATTCTGTGTCTCTCTCTCTCTCTGCCCCTCCCCTGCTCATGCTCTGTCTCTCTCTCTCTGTCTCAAAAATAAATAAAACATTAAAAAAATTAAAAAAAAGTAAATATAGAAGAAGTAATGAAGAGATACTGGGGTGAATTCTCCATACATTCACCAACAACTCTTTGCTTAGTGTCTGCTGTGGGTGAGGCACTCTGGTAAGCCTTAGGGATAACAGCAGTGAATGAGGCAGGTCTATTCCCTGCCCACCTGAAACTTACTGCTTTCTTGTGCACTTTGAACAATGTTTACGAACATTAACATTAGGGGGAGCTAACTGAAGAATATATGGAATCTCTGACTGTTTTTGAAACTCTTTTATGGAAGTCTAGAATTTGTTTAGAAGAAAAAAAAATAATAGTAGTATAAGGAATGGACCTGTGATGGAGGCCAGCACTGGTGTGTGGGTGAAACTGACTGACACTCAGGGTAGCCAGACCATAGGGAATGAGGGGGTGAAGAGATGGTCTACTTGGCCATCTCCATCCTGGGTCAATGCTGTCATGACAAGGATGCTGGTAGCAAGGTTTTTGGAAAAGTGGAGCTGCTAATTCTTAACATGTAATTTTGGTCTGATCCTTTTTCCTTTCCTTTCAAATTATGTATTGAGTTATTGATGCAAAGCAGCTGCTAAGCCAAGGTTTACATTACACTTCACCTACTTCCCTTCTCATATAGCTAATAACTAGATTTTGCCAACGGAATGTGAGGCTATAGGGAATTGGAACTACAAGATATTAGAAGCCTGAGTCTCTAAATTACTACATGGAAGATACGCTCTTATCAACAAGGAACACTTGCATTAAACTTTGACTGGGTTAAGCCATTAACCTTTTGCATTTATTTATTACAGTAGCTACAGTTGCCTTAACCACCAGACATATTAAAACAGAGATACTTGAAACTTTTGGGGTTTAGTGTTGATTGTGAAGTTTCCAGAACATTAAACAACCCTGCTGTATGGATCTTAGCTCTTATTCCTTTACGCATGCTTTATTCTTTGTTTTAACTTAACCAAGTATTTGTTAAGTATCAACTATAAGCAAAACAGGCAACATAGCAAAGTAGAAATAGCCCTGCATTAGGGATGGGATGAATAGCATTCAGGCCTTTTACTTATTGCTGACTAAGCGATACTAGATACTATACTTATCCTGAGTTTCTCTTGGTATGTTGTGAATAGTAAGTAGACTCAGTATAGTTCTTTAGGTTTATTCAAATAGTTGTTTACGTTTATTTCTTTTAAATATATGTATTCCTAAGTTTATTTATATTGAGAGAGATGCGACAGTGTGTGTGGGGGAGGGGCAGAGAGCGAGGAAGACAGAGAATCCCAAGCAGGCTCCATGCTGTCAGCACAGAGTCCAATGCGGGGCTCCATCTCACAAGACTGTGAGATCACGACATGAGCTGACACCAAGAGTTGGAAGCTTAATTGACTGAGCCACCCAGGCGCCCTTATTTCATTTATTTCTTAAAAGAACTACTTATTTGAAGTAAATATTATCACCCTCTATCTTCTTTCACTGTCACTATTTTGTAAATAAGAAAGCTCTGATTGGTGATATCAAGCAATTTTGTTAACATTATAAGGCTGATAAATAATGTAGCCATGATCTTAATACACGTTTCCTGAGTCAAAATCCCATGCTCATTCTTCTTCCTCATCTCATCACCTACGGAATGTGAAAATAACATCAGGGAGGAAAAGAATTATATGAAAAATGACCTGATATTCATTATTTTCTTTTATGAGTTTTTAGCTTCACTTTCTATTGGCCTTCATCTCATATAATTATGCTCAAAAGCAAATGTATACTCAAGCCTCTTGATGTGCCTGTAATTTATAGGAAATGCAGTTGCAAGAGAGACAAGAAGCTGGGTGATGGGTACATGAGGTTCATTGTACTAGTTTCTACTTACTATGTAATTGAGAATTTCATTATAGAAAGGTAAGAAAAAGGCAAATACTAAAGGTAACAAAACCCATGTACATGCCATAGATATATCTGCATCCTTTACTTCTCAGCTAAACTTCTTGCATGTACAGTTGTATCACTACCTCATTTTCCATTGTCTGTGCATACATCTTCAGTCTCCTACTGCCACTAGACCTTTGAAGCTGCAAAAAGATCACGAATAAACTCCAAATTAATAATATTACAAGAAGAGTTAAGTTCTGGAGATCTGCTGTATGACATAATGCCCACAGTTAAGAACAAGGTACTATGCTCTTGAAAATTTGTGAGGAGGGTAGATCTCATGTTAAGTGTTCTGCCATAAGCAACAACAACATAACAACAACAGCAACAGCAACAACAACAAAAAGCAAAAGGACATGTGGAAACTTGTGGAGGTGATGGATAATTTCATTACCTTGGTTATGGTGATAGTAACAAGAATGTATACATACATCCAAGTTCACCGAATTGTGTACATTAATTATGTGCAGTTCTTTTGTATAACAATTATACCTCAGTAAAGTTAGAAAAAAAAGAGAAGGTGCATGGAGATTCAGTAAGGATAAAATATCCTATAAAAAGAGTTTGGAGGAGATTTTCATTTTTATTTTGATGAAAAGCAAGAAAAGAAGTGATAGTAAGCATTTACCATGAGATGTGGTAGAACTTTAGGGAGAGAATGAATAACGAGACATTTTAGGAAGGCTCTGCATATGTTGTACAATGTAACTTTTCCTTTGCTGTCTCCTCATGTGACATTCAGTTAAGACTATCTTACTTGAAAAAAAAAGGAAAAAATTCAGGTATAACCCAAATCCTTACTTTATTTGATATTTTCTTGGCATTTTTTATTGTTGTCCAATGTCAAGGCATTCAGTATTTTCTGAACAAATACAATTTTTTCTCTTGGATTTTATGACAGGAAATTCTTCTCAGCCCCATTGACTGGCTCTTTCACTGTTTTTGCCTTTAATGGAGATATCCCCCAGACATCTATATTTGCCCCTGTTTTCTTCTCAGCCTTCACACAGAATGATTTCATTCTTGTCCACTATTTCCACCAGTAACAGCCTCCAGTTCTACAAATAGCTGATAATTCCCAAATGTGCATTTTTAGATCAAGATTCTGAACTTTAGACTAGCTACTGGATATTTCCATCAGTGTATCCCTCAAGAAAATGAAACTCAACATGTCTGTGATGGTTTTAAAATGCGTCCACACTTCCTTTGGTATTGCTCATTTCTGGAGTTGGAGCTTAATTCCTTACCCTTCAAGGGTAGGCTGGACTTAGTAATTCACTTATAATGAATAGAATATGGCAAAGGATAGTGATGACTTCTGAGATTAGGTCAAAACAGGTATAGCTACTTCCTTCTTACTCTCTTGCATCACTTGCTTTGGGGCAGGCTTGCCACCATATTGTCAGGACATTCAGCCCCATGGAGAAGACCATGAGATGAGGAACTGAGGCCTCCTGCTAATAGCCACGAGTGAGTTTGAAAGGGATTCTTCAGTCTCAGTCAATTCTTCAGGTGCCTACAGCCCTAGCCAACATCTTGACTGCAATTTCATGAGAGATGGTGAGCCAGAATCATTCTGTGAAGCACCCCTGAAGGGTTTCTGGGGAGAAACCATGAAATAATACAAATTTACTGTTTCAAGTCACTGTTTTGAGCCAATTTGTGCTGAAACAAGAGATAATTATAAAGTGTCTGGAACTGAACTCAGTATTGTTTCTATGTCACACCTGTCTGTTTTTCTTGATTTTTATAGCCCAAAGACAGAAGAAACATCCATTTTCCTCACTTTCCATACACAGCCAGTAAACCTTGCCAATGTAACATCCATATTGTAGATGCTTCATCACTGCTGCTACTAGTGAGGACCATATTACAGGTCCTCATCATCTGTCATTTATCATCTAGACTGTTTTGAGATTGGTCTCTTCACTAGTGGTCTTCTTACTCCTTACCGAAATAGTTTGGTCCTTACCAAAATTTTGGGCTCTGAAGATTCTTAGCTAAAATGTAAAATAGGTTTGCTGTTTCCATGCTTAAAATTCTTTAGTATCTACCATCATTTTCAATCACTTATAATAATGGTTATCAAACATTGTGAACAAATGGCACAAGAAAATTTGAGATATTTTGGTAAGTTTTATTCTAAAATCTAAATTCAGCATAAAGGATCATCTTTTAAAGGGTATAATCTTGTATACTTTTAGTATTTTAAGAAATTTTAGCATTTTAAGAAATGTTTTTATTGTAGCTGTTTTCAGTGTCCTTATGTAGCAATATGAAGAATAACTCCAATTTAAGAGAACAAATTTTTGGTTCATAATGTCCAATAAAATTAAATTGTGTACCTGATCTTTCACCATTCCCACAAATGATTGCTATGTAGTAGAAAACAAAACCAATTCTAGTCTCCAAACATAAGGAGCTATTCCATGCCTTTATGCCTTTGAGTGTTTTAGTTCTTCTACTTGGAATAATTTTGCCCTGGCTTACTTGGGAAAGTATTATTCCTCAGGATCCAGCCCCATTGACCTCTCCTCTGTGAAACTCTACCCAACTGGAATTGATTACTGTCTGTGTGATTATATCTAACTTATTTCTATTACTACGATTATTTTGTTCTTTTGATATTTGTTTATACACCTATGTCTCATCCTAGACTGGTGGCAGTTTAATTGCAGACTCATGTGCATGTGCAGGGTTAATACATTATGAGGAAGATAAGGTTGAATAAGACATGTCTCTTTGTTCAGGGAAATATCACCTGTTAAGGAAGATAACATATGTATTTAAAAGCTATAACACAAATGAATATCATGTTGGTGGAACAAAACATGTAATTCAGAGGGAATTTCTAGCTAAGAAGACTGGGAAAGGCGTTATGAAGAAGTTTGTCCAGGAACTGGATGTTGAAGAATATTCAGAATTTTTGAGATCAGGGAAGATATTCCATGTGGTAGGAAGGACCAAATGTGTCTTGGAGTTTGAAAGAATGTTGAGTCTTCTTTTGATTATGTACAGTGTTGGTGCTATAGAACAGTGTGAAACAACAGTTTAGAAATATAAATGGGGCCAAGCATGGAAACTTTTAATGCTAGGCTGAGAATTCAGTTGAGAATAGGGAGCTATAGAAACCTTTGTGCAGAAGGAAATGACTGATCAGAGCATGAGATAAGAAGATTAATTTGGAGGCAGTAGTGGGTTTGTGAGGAGCAAATCAGGGTGGGATGAGATTACAGAGGGGCATGTTAAAGCAGTCCAGTCAAGAATCAGGTAAGTTCTGAGATACAGTGAAAGCAGTGGGAATAGAAATGGGCCCAGGATGCTGAAGACTGAAGAAATTGGCAACTAATCCAATATAGAAAATGAAGAATAAAAAGAAAGAGGGAAATCATATTTGGAAGTTTTGAAACTGTACTGTTTGAAGAAATAGAGAAAAATCATGAGGTGTTATGAGAGTAAAGGTGTCTTCATCTGACCTATATATCTTGTATAATTAAAAAAAAAAAAAGAAAGCTGTTGAGCAACAGTGAGAAGACCAAGATGGGATAAAATGTGTCAAAATATCTCATTTAAAAATAAATTAATTTAACCATAGTACGTAATAGTGTAAGCTTTAAATTGCTCGTGTGTTTTCTTTTTATATCTAAAATGTCTATCACTGCCTCCCTACCCACCCTAGTTTCGCCAGGAATTATTATTGTTTTTTGCCAAATGGCAAGACATGTGGATGAGACCATTTGAGACTAGGTAGTCCATAGTTGACCTTGAAAATATCACAGGTACATGGTCAAGCCCAGGCCAGATTATCGAAATCTGGTCCAGACCAGCAAGGGCCCATTAGAAATGTTTAAAGTACTAAGTATTGGGAGAGATAACTGATACAGTCATCTTATTTCTTATTGTATTGTAAGACTTGCTTAGTTTTATCCATGGCATTGCCCTGAGGACAAGGATTGTCCTTTCTCAGTCTTTGTCTAAATGGGACAGATGGTTGATAGACATTGACTGGCACTTTTTGTCACCTAATTTTTTCAAAAAGATTCCCATTTGTCAGAATTTGAGCTAATATATTTTCCCATCTCAAAATCATATCTCAACTCTTAGTCCAATTTTTTATAGATTTACCTTTTGGCTCTCATGTAAAGTAAAAGTTTTCTAAAAGGCACAGCACTATATTTAATAGCTAGTGCTAGGCAGAGGCAACCAGAGCATTACTGAAATCAAATTAATTGGCCAGAAGGGACTGAGCCTGGAAGCATTTTGGATTAAAACTGTTCTCTTCACTGCTGTCTGGCACAATATATTTCAAATAAAACTGCTTTACATAAAAATTCTGTTGCAATTCAATTCTATAGAGATTTTTCCCTTCTCACAAAACATCTAGAGTATTTTTTCAATAAAAAACAGTGAGTTGGGATTCTGTTTTATCTTCTTTCACATTAACTTTACGTATTTCCCATGATAAAATTAAAAATAGCTCACCTGTTTTATGCATTGTGTTAGAGTGCTTTTATATAAGTACATTATAAGGGTCTACAGGTATATATGTGCATATATTTTAATATATGAGCCTATAACTAACTAGGACATTTGTGAGACGAGAGAGCACTTTAAATAGCAAAGAAAGAAAAATCTTGGAGGTTATACATACTTGTTAAAATTTACTTGAGTTCTACTGAAATGTTATTGTGGCAGAAAATGCACTAGATAATGCAGATCTTTACCTTTGAAATAATTGAAAACATGAAATTGAGAGAGAATGTTTTGAAGATTGAATGCATATCTAGTCACTTAAAGCTTTATCAATATGTATATATTATTTCGATGTATTTTGTCAGTAAGAATTATAGTGAAGCCTGTAAATGAGAGACACATTCCTTAAATGACTGTAGCTCTTTAGAAAGTGATAGCAGAGAAGGCTGCCACTCATTTCAAACCAGGCATTAAAGTGTTTTTTTTAGGTCCTACTAGATGGACTTTGAGCCTCGTCTGTGTTCTTAGCTTCCGTTTTCTCCTAATCCTTCTGAAGATGGCTGATACAGAACTTTAATTTTTTACTTTTGTTTTCTTCAAAACAGGTTTGATTAGTGATCCTGATGGAATGAGGTGATGAGAAGGGAGAAAATACTGCTCAGAAAAGGGAAGTAAAGACAAAGCTTTTCTTAAAATGATTTTTTTTTAATATCAAAGAAGTTAAAGGCCTCCCCTTCTTTTCAGCCAGTGGAAGTAGTCTCTTTAAACTTAAAATATGTCAAAAGGAAACATTTAGTGAAAATTACTAGGGTTGAGATTTTATTTTGAAAGTTGTAGGAACTTGTCAGGGTGAAAATGACTATTTAAAAAAAAAAGACTTGGAATGGAGTAATGGAGATTAGTTAAAATAAGTATGGTATTGTATTTTTTCTTAAAAATTATTTGCTTTTAATACTAAAAGGAAAAAGTTGGTGTGATGAAGGCCAACATTAGAATTCAAAACAGTTAAATTTTATGAACATTGACCTTACTAAAAGGGCATTTGCAGATATTGAATCAGGACTTGGGTGAAACTTTGGAATTTCTCTCTCCATTATTTTGAAAAAAAAAAAATGAAACCGATAGAAAAATTGAAAGTATAATGTTACAAATACCCATATATAACACTTACCTTGATTCACCAATTGTGAACATTTTGCCACATCTCTCTCTCCATGTGCTTTTTAAAAAAGAACTTTTGAGGGGTGCCTGGGTGGCTCAGTTGGTTGAGTGTCCAACTTCGGTTCAGGTCATGATCTCACAGTTTGTGGGTTCGAGCCCCGCATCAGGCTCTGTGCTGACAGCTCAGAGCCTGGAGCCAACTTCGGATTCTGTGTCTCCTTCTCTCTCTGCCCCTCCTTGCCCACACTTTGTCTCACTCTGTTTCTCAAAAATAAATAAATGTAAAAAAAAAATTAAAAAAACAAAAAGAATGATCACACTCAATAAATTTAACATTGAGGGGTGCCTGGGTGGCTCAGTTGGTTAAGTGTCCAGTTTTGGCTCAGGTCATGATCTCACGGCTCATCGGTTCAAGCCCCACACCAGGCTCTGTGCTGGAAGCTCAGAAGGAGCCTGGAGCCTGCTCCACATTCTGTCCAGTGCTCTCTGCCCCTTCCCTGCTTGCACGCGCTCTCTCTCTCTCTGTCTCGCTCTCGCTCTTGCTCTCTTTCTGTCTCAAATATAAACAAACATTAAAAAATCTGAAAAAAAGAAATTTAATATTGATACAGTAGTATATCATACACTCCTATTTTCCCAAAGGAACCCAGAATGTCCTTTTTAGCATTTTAGTTTTCAATTCAGGATCTGGTTAACAATCTTACCATATATTTGCTTGTCATATTTCTTTAGAGTCTTTTGATTTAGGACAATCCCCTTACAGTTTCATTTTTCATGATTGTGATATTTTTGAGGAATTCAGTCTAGTGGTCTCATAAACTATCTCACAGTCTGGATTTGTCCAGTTTCTTCCTCATGATTAGATCAAGTTAAACATTTTGTCAAGAATAATACATAGATGATGCTTTATACTTCCCATTGCATAAAATCAAAGGCTTTTTTTCCCTCTTGTTTGTGGTATCAAGTTTCATCACTTGGTTAAGTTGATATCACAAGATCTCCCCATTGTAAAGGTGGTTTTATCCCTTGATAATTAATGTGCATACTTTTAAATTGTGTGAATATCCTGATCCTCAACAAGTTTTCAGCCAATATTTTTAGCAACTGTTGATAACTCAGTCATTACAATGATATTTGAAGTGATCTTTTAATTCTGTCATTCTGCATTAATTAACTGGCATTATTCTACAAAGAAAAGCTTCTGCCCACTTACCTTTTTAGTATAGCTATGGCCTCTTGGATTCTTTTTTGTTCAGTACATTAAAAAATGTTATCATTATTATTCTTTTTGGTATTTGCTTTAGCCCCAGATCAGCCAGTCGGATATCTTACAGTCAGTCTGGTCCCAGTGTGCTTTGACATGTCTCTGTCAGTACTTAATCCTTCAGTAATGGATGCTAATCTTTGTCACCCAGATCCCCACTTTTGGACTAATGGATTTATCACCAGTTATTCCAGAGATTGAGGGCTGACTCTCAGCTGTCCACTCTCTCTGGGAATTGTTCTTGACTGAAGATAGCTGCCTTATTTAAGATCACACTCCCTTTCTGGAGAAGGGTGTCTGTGTGTGTGAGAGAGCTGAGAATCTGCATCCAGTGAGTAAGTCAATGGAAGCATATAAAAGCCTTGCCCTTTCTCTTCAATTCAGGACAGTTCTGAAGAGCCATGCTAGTTACAGAGCTCCCTGTGAATTTGGGTTGGGGCTTGTTGTGATAAGCTAAATTCTCCCTGTACCCAAATTTGCTTTTGTTCCCTTCTCCCACAGTTTTTGATTCCAAAGCATTCCTTAATGAACTTCCAATTTGCTAATTTTCATCCCAGAGTCTACTTCTTGCACAACCAACCTGTTTCAGTTGTTCTGACAATGGTCTGAGAGAACAAATGCTAAAATGGGATTTTGGAGCTGGATCATCTAGTGCTTAGTGAACAGTGAGATGGAAAACAAAGAGCCCCTGGTACAAGGTGGCAATTACAAAGCATTCACCATAGGTAAAGTGAGGTGCACTATATTAAACATTTGAGATATGTGTGAGAGATAGTGATTATAAGGGCAATGGTATTGAATAGTGCCTCCTGGGGGAAATTGATGTTTTGGGAAGAGAGAATACAAGACTGAAAATTAACCATTGATAAAGGCTAAATGGGAAAGTCAGAGGGCCTCCTTGGAATCACATGAAGAGATTCTCATCTCCTGTAGCATGAGGACAGAAAAGGCTGAGGAACAGGCCTGAGACTTAAGGATAGCAGAGCTCTAGAGAAAGTTAAATTTCCCAACTAGTTAGGTCTGTCTGCCATGGCAGTGCTTTGGCCCTGATTGGCAAAGAATGGGACCCAAAGATATCAGATGATAACCTTTGCTTGTTGTACTTGAAAATCTTCAATCCTCAGATTCCTGAGGACCTTCTGAGCCTGCAGAAATAGCCCACCACTCTTGTGGAGAAAAATATATTTCCTCTAAAAATAGGGTGTGGCTTATCAATATTAAATTAAAAGCTAACTTTGAAATGTAAAAATTGGCTTTGATATAAATTTAATACATATGAAGGAAAATAGGCTTTGATGGGAGGGAACAAGTAACAAATCATTGATTCAAACATTTAGAGCAATGTAAAACACAGGAAATTTAAGTAGAATTTCTATAATTCTCATGGGATAATAACTTTCTTGGGGTAGGAAAAAGAAGATGTTGCAAAGCATAAAAGAATTCATTGGTATTGGGGTTTTCAAAGTATTTGGGGGGAAGTTTGCTTTGACATTTAAGTTCAGAGAAACATCTATTTATTATTAAAGTTGCCAAGTACTGTAGCATATATAAGAATCATAAAAGAAGTAGAAAATATTTTATCTAAAGGAAAGATGTGCATGATACTTACAAGTGTATTTTGGGGGGGAAATAATAATATATATTGATCAGTTTTAACACCCAGCTTTCACTGGAAGGCATTTGGGCTTCACTGAAAAGTAATAAAAAGTCAAGTGAGAGGTTGTATATCTGTCTCATTGCTTGACTAGATTAAAGCAGGCACAATATTATAAGGCTGTTGGCTCTAAACCTGAATTTTTCACGATTAAGGTTGATGGTTGTTTTATATAGAGCCAAAATTCATTATCTCTAGAAACAATATGTATGTCTTCTTCAATTATGGAAATTCAACATGATCCTGGATATGGTATTTCATAGAAAGTGCTAAGTTCATTTGTTAATCATTTACCTTAATGTGGCAAACTGATTAAGAAGAAAAGAGATTCTGACTAAAAAGAGGCAATGGTTAGGCAGCTGATATCCTGTACAAAAGCACAGAAATGCAAAAAGCAAATATTTTGACTTATGAGCAAGAGCACTACTAGTCTACAATTTCATCTGAACAAAAGCTCCACATTTAGAGTTTCCACTAAATAGCAGCCCCATGTAGAGACAGGACACTCCCCAACTCTTACACCTGCTCATGCACACTGCCCTCCCTTCCCTTCAAGCTGGCGTGGATGGGATCTGAAACAAACACACGAACGTAGGCCTGCCAGAATCCTCTTGCATGAGCTTGTATACACATTGAGCTGGGGTGATCATTTTCTCTCAAGAATTTGAATATAGAAGCAGAGAGGAAAATTTGACTGTTATTTTCCATATTTCCTTGGAAGTGGTGTAAGATTTCAGTTTGAGGAGAATAGAATCATTGTTCACAAGGAAATTGGTAGAATCAGAGATGTAGATCTTGGAATGAGTGTAGAAACTGAGGGTGAAGGGAAAAGGAAAGAAAAGGAGGGATACAAAAGGGCTGACCTGATTGGAGCAGAGAATTATATATGGTGCCAAGTGAAAAATAAGGCATTGTAGAATATATGAGATCAGGTGACTGCCCGTTGAGCAGTATGAACTCTTCCCAGCAAGCAATAATTGAAGATAGTTCCAAACCATAAAGTAAAAGAGTGGCATATTCAGAGCAGGAGGCATGAAGTCTAAGGCAGTAGTGACATGCTGGAGAGCGGGGGAGAGAGGTACCTGCAGAAAGACCATCCTGGGAGTGAGGGTGATGAGCATCTGACCAGGAAAACCACCCTACAAAACAGAACCTCAATTTGATGTGTTTATGGTTGCCTTCTCATTATTTCATTTCTTCATTCCTTCTTCCTGAATTAATTCTACTCTTCCATGTTCCAGACTTTCTATCTCTTATCCTGTTGTACTTCTTACAGCTGTTACTTTGTGGTCATGTTTTTTTTTTTTATCATTTTTTTTAACGTTTATTTATTTTTGAGACAAAGAGAGATAGAGCATGAGCAGGGGAGGGACAGAGAGAGAGGGAGACACAGAATCTGAAGCAGGCTCCAGACTCTGAGCTGTCAGCACAGAGCTTGATGCGGGGCTCAAACTCATGGACTGCGAGATCATGACCTGAGCTAAAGTCAGATGCTCAACCAACAAAGCCACCCAGGCACCCCAGTTTGTGGTCGTGTTTTAAGCAGTATTCACTGTTGCAGAATTTCTCCCCTCTCCTAAATTGCTATTTCTAACTTCACTAGATGGGTTTTCTGAAATAATTATCTGCAAATATATTTTTTTCAGAAGAATACATATTAGTGTAAAATATGGGAGGTTAGTGTTTTTTCTCGTATATAGAAATTTCATAAATTTTCAAAAATCATTAGGCTGTAAGAAAGTCAGCTCAATTTTCCAAACTTATTTTGACCCTGCTTGTATTTTCTCATCCATAAACATGCTTATCAACTTTGCTGCTTCATGTGTCAGTAAACTGAAGAATATTGAAAAATATATAAGCATCTGCTTTTAATAAGTAGAAACTAATATTAGAGAAGCCCAACCATAAATAAGATAAAAAATTAATAATAAAATAAGGGCAAGAAAATAAAGATATATTTAACTCTTAGAAAGCTCACTCTTTGATGTGTGTAAGCGAGTCTTAGAATTATGGCGGAATTATTCTAATGATTCCTCTGCAGGAATCCAATTGAAAAATAATAAGAAATGAAAACAAAATCACTGATATTTTAATGAGTACACTGGAAATACAGAAATGGTTTACCAAAATTTGATTGACTCATAGCTTGTTAGCACTTCTTTTGGGTGAGTTCAAGAACAAAGTTTATATTCATTTAATTTATCCACTGTGTAGACCTGCTTCATTTTCTTGGTTATGGAGCACGTGGATGAGGCTGATTTTTATGATGGGGTGGTTAGTGGAGGAATTTTATTATGGGATTAAAGGAAAGTTATTTATCATTCTCAGTTCATCTATATCCTAGTTAGTAGTTATGAGCTTGCTTTTCTCAAAGTATCTTGCCAGTAAACTACAGTTAAGGGACAGAGTGTTGTTAGTTGGTATCTCACCAGTCAGAGCTGCAGCTAAGTCATTTTGATGCCCACCACCTCACTTGCTTCATATAACTCTGGGGACTTTCAATTCTGTCTCCAGTGGGTCTCCCCTGTGAAACTGTACATGGGTTTTTGATTTCAGGAGTGGCTGTAGAGGAATTACATTGGCAGAGATGTTACCAGATTCATACCCAAAGGACCACTATAAAAACTTGAAACAATATCAACAAACTGTAAAGTTGAGTTTATGCCTTTTATATTTTTTTCTTCTTTGTTCCCTGTGATTTTGTCTTAGCACATTTTTAAAAGTTTGTTTGTTTGTGTATTTATTGAGAGGGTGAGCATAGGAGGGGCAGAGCAAGAAGGTGAGAGAGAGAATCCCAAGCAAACCCTGCACTGTCAGCACGGAGCCCCATGTAGGGCTTGAACTCAGGAATCATGACATCATGACCTGAGCCAAAATCAAGAGTCAGATGCTTAACCAACTGAGCCATCCAAGAGTTCCTGTCTTAGCACTTTTAAGACTTCCAGTTAATGTTGAATATGATTTTCTTATTGTGCATTTTTTCTATTTTGTACGCCAACCCTTATCCTTCATCCTTGTCAAAACTCATCTCAAAATTAATTTCTTAGAAGAAGTTATTTATGACTATCTTCATTTGATATTCATGATAACTTTATTGTATAGTATCCAGAAAGGAATTTTTGAGCTGCATTAAGCTATTATTAATAGCTTAAAAGTGTATTAAATTCCCTTACATGTTATCCTCTCATGCGTACTGCAGTTATTGTTTTAGGTGTAGTAGTTCCTATGTGTATAAATAGTTTCATCAAGAGTCCCTGAAGTCAAGGACTGTGCCAAAGATTTATTATACCCTCCTGTGTTTCTGTAATGTCCTTTTCTCAATAAAGAAACATTGCTGGCTAATGGCCTGGGACCAGAACACAGCAGCCTCTTTATAGAAATGACTCTTAATAAGATAAAGGTGCTTTAGAGAACCCTGGGGTTTGCTTGAGATTCCCCTAGAGGTCGCCTTCAGTCCTGCACTTGATTCTGCTGAATGCCATATTAGATGCTCACCTGACTATGCCAGTGGCTAGCCATTGAGGATGTCCTGGAAATTCTGAGCTCTGATTGTTTTGCTTTTTCTGCCTTTGCTTCAGTAGCAGAGCTCACACTCTGCTGATGATTTCCATAATATGACAGTTTGTGAATGTTAATATTATTCTAATTAAAATGCCTGTCTGTTTTTTGGTGCCTAATCCTCACTGATCCCCTGCAGAGTCCAACAACTGGGCTGTGAAAAGTCCCCCAAATTGTGCAGCTGTTTAATGGCTCTCACTTATTCACTTCAGCACTCGTGAATGACAGATCACAGAAAATCAGAAACCCAGATGTCAAAACAGACATTGAAAATTCTGTGAAAATCCAAAGGGTCAGAACCTTCCTGACTTTTGTTCTCTTAACTGCATCATTGAAAAGACAGCACGATTTACCTGGGCCACTACAAAAATAAAAATGAGCATGAACTTGAAAATCCTCAAGAGAGCTTTTCTGAAATTGGCTAATGAAAATACTAGGGGAGACTGTGAGCTTCAGTCAAATCCTTCTTGATCATCTAATCCTATGCACCAGGCACTGTATTGGGCACTTTCATAGAATTGTCTAATTTTATTAAATCAATTCTCTGTATATCCAAAATTTGTTTTTTTCATTTCTCATCTGGGCCTCATCTTTTCCTGAGGGAGTAACCAGAGCTGTTTGTTGAGAAGAAATGCTTTAGGATCCTCAGAGGAGGTTCATGTACAAATACAATTGAGAATAATAGTACCCGTAGGGTGCAGTTAATGAGTGACAGCTGTTTAAGAGGAACGATACCAGACATAATAAACTTTTGAGAGAATTCTTGCACAATAAATGGTATATTTTACATATATGATTTATTTAAAAAAATCCTCTTTATTACAGAAGTAAACAACAAATTTGTAAAGAATGTGAAGCAAAAGTGAGAAATTAAAAAGCGTGTCAACACAGCAACTGCCGTGTTCAACAGTATATAGGCAGCTATTGCTATCCAACATGCACTCTGAAAGTGGGAGGTTTAAAAGAAGAATCATTTAAATTCACTCATATGTCTGCCAGCTAGCTTGGAGTGAAATGGTCTAGGCAGGACCTGGGTGGGTTCCAGACCTCAGGTCTGTGGGCTGAATGGGTGGCGCTCCTCCACATGTCTTTCATTTTCCTTGGAGCAGTGGGGAAGTCAGGGCATGATCATCTCATTGCATTGCAGAGGTGCAAGTGGCCAACAGGCAAGCACATTTCAAGTGTTTTCTTGAATCACTTCTCACATCCCATAAGTCAGAGTTAATCATATGGGCAATTCTGAAATTAATAGAACAGTGAAATATCATTGTGGGAAGGAACTGGGAAGGGCAGATTTCCTGAACAATAGTCCAGGGTATTTCTGCATATATAGGCTTTTCTCTGTTTTATGGATAATACAAATATTATAAGGCAAACTATTTACTTGGATTTGGTAATTTGGTAATTTAGTTAAATGCATTTTCTAGGCTCCTGCCCTTTCCCCTGCAGTGCCCTAGCTGACTAAATTCTACTTATATCTCAAAATTTCCTTAACATTATTTTAATCAGGAAGATTTATCTTTAATTTATTTTTAATTATTTCAAATAATTAATTTGAAAATAATTATTTTCAAATACTCTAATTACATATTTGTTTCCTGTGATTGAAAAGTAAGCTTCTACAGGGTAAGTTTCAGGTCTTAATTCTAGATACTTAGTAAATTTTTTTTGTTAATTGAAATAAAAGTGTATGTCCTATGTATGTTCTTTCCTTGTTTTGCTGTGACCTATAACCATTTTCCAAGTGATATAAGGGAACACACACGCAATATTCTAGTAATAATAAAGATAATGCCTCCCAAATTCATAGGGCTTTAGACTTTATAAAGTGCATCGATAGTCATATAATTTGAGACAAGAAGCCTCTCTCTGTTCTCAATTCGCATAGTTTTATTCCTGTCTATAATTTTCCTCTATTAATCTTTTTTTAAACTTCATTGTGTATGTTTTTATGTTTTAGTCTTTGATTCTAGCATTGACAAGTGATGCTGGAAAAATCAGAAAACAGTGAGTACGTAGGATTTTTAATTTTAGTTGGACTCTGGAAGAAAGGCATTTGACGGTCTTATCTTGTCAACAGTCTCTTCCAGTCTTCTTAGCCACTTCTATAATTCATTGTAGCAATTTTAGTCTTCTAACTCATATACTAACCCATTTTATTTCCCCAAACTATTAGTAGTTGCCTGTAGAAACAAATTATAGGAATTACCTGTGTTGTCCTTATCAGAAGAATGTATGTAGTTGCTCAGACACACCATTTCTTCTTGTCCCTGGTGCATTGGCACTTTACCTTCTTAGTCTTCAGAATGTGATGCCTATCTTCTCTCTGAGGTGTTCTTCATCTACTACTCATTCATCTTATTTTCTTTCTAAATATATACTTTTGAAACACTCATGTCTGTGAATTATGATCACTTCTCCACATGTTACCCATTAGAAAATGAGTACCTGGGTGTGATAATTTTAGGACCTGCAGTACAGGTTACACTATAGTCTTATATCCATCCCCTAGCAGTGGCCTCTATTGCCCCAGTCAAGATGGGGTCTGGAGTGAGATGGAGTGATAATCCCTTGCTCAGCATTGAGTACCTGACCAGAGAATGAGATAAACAGCAAGATAAACAGCAAGATAAACAGCAAGAGCAGAGATGGAGAAATATGTCTATTCAGGGTTTGAAGGCAGAGGTGCCTATGCTAAAGTTCAGATCAAGGGGTTGATAGTTGCAAAGGACAGATACAAAGTATGGTAGGGTGCACTGGATTATCAGGCCAGTTGTTGGTGAGTGTTTGAGGACCATTGCCCATGTGTGGGGTACTAGGTATTTCTTTTGTCAGCGTGTATGCAGGTCCATTACTAGACAAGGCTCAGTTAGAATGTACAATGAGTAGTGCATAATAAAGACTTTGACTGATTGTGTGAATTGGGCATGACAGGTATTCTTTCTTTTAAAAAAAATGAATAAATTACTTTATTATGGGAGTCAAAACTAGGACACGGAAGGGCCTACACTCAAACCCAAGTCTTTATTCAAGCTATTTTTTTCCGTCTCATTTGGGACTAAGTTTTGAATTTATTTCAGAGAAGACTCTTGTCAGTTAGATGCAACTCTGTATCATCCTCCGTTCCCACTTTATACTCTTTCCACGAATATTTTATTGTCTTCTTAAATATATTGTGATAGGCACATTTCAAGAATAGTAAGATGTGTTTATGAGAAATTCCAGTCTTACAAAAATTTCACAATAGACACAAAAATATATAGCCATGTATTCTGACCTGGCTTTAGACCCATCTTGCTTTAGAATGAATTTTGAACTTTCTCCCACTGGCAGATATAGATATACAATTTCAAAGCTAAGTTGCTTTTGTTTTATCTACCTGATGTCTTCTAAAAGGACTGTTTCTTTTCCTTCTTTATTTCTCTTTTGTTGACTTAGTTCTTTTTTAGTTGTAAGTATCTCCATTAAGAGTTATTTTTTTTTCAACGTTTATTTATTTTTGGGACAGAGAGAGACAGAGCATGAACGGGGGAGGGGCAGAGAGAGAGGGAGACACAGAATCGGAAACAGGCTCCAGGCTCTGAGCCATCAGCCCAGAGCCCGACGCGGGGCTCAAACTCTCGGACCGCGAGATCGTGACCTGGCTGAAGTCGGACGCTTAACCGACTGCGCCACCCAGGCGCCCCCATTAAGAGTTATTTTTGATCACTCTACCCATTTTTTGGAAAAGATGTAGTGATATAATTTGACTTACATTCAATTTTAAGAAAGCGGAATTAACTCTATGTTGTTTACTCAAACTTTTCCTTTTTCCTGAAATGCTGTATCAATCTGAGACATTTCACAAAATTTCATTCAATTTTTATTCAGATGATTTCTCTCCTTTCCCATTCAAGTAATCTCTACTCCTTTTATTCAAACCACCATTTCTGTAGTCTTCATATTGCATTGAACTAAATCATATATTTATCTGTTTCCTGAATAGATTGTGCTTTCTTTCAAAATGTCATGCCATGGCTTTGTGTAGCCAGCACTTATTATATTTATGCTAAATAAATGGATGAAGGTGGAAGTCTCAAAAGGATTATTAAGAAATAGGTGCAAGAGGGAGGATCTTTGATGAAAACCAACTAACATCCATCGTAAATTTGTAGGCTGCATGTGATCACAAGCCATCATTGTTAGGAGCCTGGGAAAAATACAAAGCACCTGAATGAACACATTGGTTTTCTTCCTGAAGTGATCACCTGCTGATTGCACTATTCTGGAAAAATGAGTAAAAAAATCAATTTTGAGTTAATGTGTTGAAGATAGGGGTGGAGAACAATGTTCATTTCAGTCCCTAAGGCTGATTGAGGGTGTGATCAGTGCTCATGGCAGAAAATTACTTCAAATTACCTGAAAACTTATTATTATCCAAGCCCAAAATAAGGCCTAGTTTAATGCAATAGGAAGGAAGTACATTTCAAATAGATTCGTTTATCTATCCATCTGCCTCAATCTAATTTACAATTTGCAATTATAAGCATTTCATTAATCAGTTAACAAGGCATATTTATAAGGCACATTAATTCATAGGTTACAGGAGTAAACTGGCTTATTTTAAAGCCAACGTTGGTATTTTAGCAAGGAAAAGCTAATGTTGTTTATTCCAGTGCTCGGTTTTATATTCAAGTGTTAGATTGGGAATTATGTTTAAGATTTAAATCAACCATTATGTTAATAAATACTTTAGTGTATTATTAATAGTTTAAAGAGGTGAATTGTTGATTGAGCCTGGATAATATATGATAGATACAACATGAATATCAACATTTCAAAAATATAGGCAATGGAAGAACATGATTAAAGAACTAATCTTTCATTTGGCATGTTGGCTTCCTGTCTTTGTCATCTCTGTGAAATGTGATCGTAATAGCTTTGTTATTTTTCAGGGTCAAGTTTTAAAACACATAATCAGGGGAAGTGATAGAATTTTTAAGTCCTTAGAGGCATTTATAGTCAGCTATTCTATAATATTTAAGTTACTGAATAAGCATTTTGGAAAAGATAATGTAATCCTGGTTTCCTGCACTTTTGAGTTATAGGTCTAAAGTGTGTGACTGAAGATGAATAATTATCCCAGGCAAATGTATACTCTTCCAGTTTAATAACATATAAGCTTTCTTTTCTTGGTCTGAAGGTCTGCTGATACAATAATTTTGAATCTCTGTATTAGTATATGAGTTTCTCTTCAAGTTCTCATTCATTAAATTGAGCCAAAAGCCAGATTTTAGTCTCTTGGACAGTTTCTATTATTATATTTTTCACCTTTCTGAGTCAAAATAGAGTTCTCAGTTACTCTCTTACCTAATCTGACATTGACCATCTCATTATGTGTGAAAAATTTTATCAGAAGCATAATCAATGTTTGCTAAAACTCCCATCTCCTAGCAGTTAATCCAAAGCCTAATGGTTCAATAGCAGATATTACCTGATAATTATAACCCTACTACCATTTTAAAGGAAGCCAGAAACATGTAAATCTGATTTTATATTTTCCATCCATCAGTGTTGCATATGATTAGCTTCTTTGTGCCTGAAGCTTTAACAAAAAGTATTGATTAGCTTTCAAATAATGCTACTGGTAGTAAAATGTTGAATTTTGCTGCAGGTGAAATGTGTCCTGTCAAATAATAATCAACAGCAAATTCATGTGTGTATTTGAGAAGAGAATTCACATTCGGCAGGTCATAAACCAACATAGACATTAATATTGATTTGAGTATTCTTACTAGTTTTGGACACTTACCACACGCGTTCTTAGCAACATCTTGGCTATGGATGTTTATTCATATTAATATTACTATATGCATTTCTTCAATTAAAAGCTTCACTAAAAATTATCATGTCCATACCATTCAATTTCCCACCTATGGAAAATAGCCATGTTTTAAAGCTGTACTGCATGTATTATTAAGTCCACATAGTATCTATGGAAGAATGTTTAGACATTATCTCAGAGGCTGCAGCTTGAGTGGGAGGTCACTGGGAAAAGAACTGTCACCTGAATCTGGATTCGGGCGATGAACAGGCTTGGGACTTCAGGGATGTCACTTTGCCTGTCTGAATTTCAGTCACTGCAAAGTGAGGAGTAATTTCCAGTTCCAAGAAAAAAAACTAATTTTCAAAACCAATATATTCTAATTTTCAAGCCATTAGACTCCTCCTCACTTTTTTCTCTTAAATTATTTGCTGTGTTTTAGGAATTGCAATGTAATTAGTTGTTAAAGTGATTACTGTACTCCCTGGTTGACTTGATTATGACAACCTATTCTTTGTGAACTTTTCTTAACATAAGCAAGACATAGCAGATTCCATGTGTTACATAAGGGAATGAATATGTGAATAAACTGAACAAAAAATATCTAGGACTCATAATTAAGACCTCTTCTCAGAAAAGCAAAGTTGTGCCTCAAGGTTCTGTTTTGATAATTCAGAAATGTGGAGAGTGATGGATAAAAGGAGGATTCAGATAGCTACACAATTAAGTCACATACCATAACCAAGTTGGAGCCTTCATTTTTCAAAAAGCTTTTGAGTAAAGGTCTGAATTGCTACCATTTTACCCCTAGAGAACAGAATACTTTCTTAATATTCTAAGCTATTTCATTAAATAGCACTTAATACCTACAATAAACTATATTGCAAATGACTAAGCAAAGGATATATATAGATTTAGGGCAGCTTATGACCCAGTCATTATCAGGTACAAAGGAAGAAGGCAATTTCTTTGTGTATAATTGCATTTAAATTTTATGCCATAACAGTTGAAATGAGAATTGTTAGCCATTTAAAGAGGCAGTTTAAAGATTAATTTAATGACACATACTTTGGCTCCTTAAAGAGGACTAAAGAATAATAAAAGGGCATTTTATTTGGAAAAATCCCTCACTTCTTTGCAATCCATCTCAGAATCTGTTACTTTAGCCTTGTACTGAATTAATAGGTTTGTGTGGGTGGCAGGGGGGAGCTGGCTTTTTCCCAGAGGCCTTTCCATTTTCAAAAATTGAAGATCCTCTCTGTCACCAAGAGTTTAATTTAAATAATTTAGTATCAAATATCTAAAAACAATAACTAAATTGAAAAGGGGGGAAAAGACAAAGAGAGTAAGAAAAAGTGGCAAAGAGCTGAAAATCCCTTCTAAAACAAATAAACAAAAACCAACTGGACCCATAAAGCTCTTTAGATAGTGTGTTAGTAATTTAGGTTGTTACTCATGCGTAGCCAACTCCAAATTACAAGGTGCGCTTGGACAGCACCCTGCCTCAGGGTTATGGAGCCACATCTCTTCCCTTTGGTTCTGCTGCTGACTTTCTGAGAGACCTGGAGCAAACTTCAAGGAAATTTACAAGGGCAACAGTTGGTGCGGTTGGTAAAATGAGGAGGGAAAAGGAAGGATGGGAGGTTACGGAAGGTTGGGGGGTAAGGGAAAATTTGCATAGTACAGAGAAGATCTGAGAGGAGAGAGAGAGAAAAATTGAGAAGTTGTGGCATAATTGAGAAAAAGGAAAAGTGATTCATATGCTTTTGGGTCCTTGACATCTGTACACTCCAGAAAATTTAGAAAAGAAAGCAACAGTAAGAGTCTATGAGTTAAGCAATTTCTTCCTAGAGAGAATTTGCCAATCTTAAAATCAGGAAATTAGGCTTACTTTGAAGTCACCATTATTATTTTACTGGCAATGTGAGACCCTACTATGACTTGGTGTATAAATACTGTTTAATGGTGTATAAATACTGTTTTCAACATCACAGGTTTTGGCTACTTCCATTTAGTGAAAACCGCATTATTAGGACATTGTAAACTGTAAGGGATTTGAAATGAAATAATTTGTCACTTCAATAGGAGTTTAATACTGTTTGTGTGTTAACCTCATTATCTGAATTTAAACACTCAGAATTAATTATCATGCTTTGTTTTAAAGCAATATAGTAACAGAACGTTCACACTCTGTTGACTTTGAATTGGTAACACATGAATAATCTCGGCTCAAGTTTACCTTTGCAAAGCAAGTCATTTCTTTGTAAGTATTACTAATTCAATGGGGCAAAAACTTTGGTAAGGAAGATTTTTACATGCTAAGATAATTTTCTCCAGAAGCACCAAAGCACTTCACAGGTAGCCACTCCACTAAGAACAAGCATTATGCTAGTTAGAGATAACTTATATTTATTCTTCATGTAGGTTTCTAAAGGTCTTACTGCATCCTCTGTTAGCCTAGTTGAGTTGTGTATATGGCAGTAGGGAATACTTTTGCTACCCTTTAAATAGGTTACTATGGCAAATGCTGTTATTTGCTCACTTGGTATCTATTTTTCTCTTCTTACTGTTAACAAAACAAGAGTTTTGTTTGATGCAGCAATAACTCTAGGCATATACTCTCTTTCCCAATTTCCTTTGCAGCTAGATTTGGCCATATAACATAGTTCTAATGACCTAGAAGGTTAAAATGTAGCCAATGAGATCCAAGTGAAGGTCTACAAGGGTTTCTGGGAAAGCTTTTATGTTTCTTGGTGAAAGGGCAAAGCAAGCTTGTACTGCTGTCCATATTTTCTTTTCTTTTATAGTGTTGATGTGATTTCTGGGGTTCCAGCCATTGGCTGGATCTTGTAACCAAGAGGTGACAAGCAAGAAGATAAAGTCAAAACCATTAAAATGGTAGATGATGAGGAGAATGGAAAAAGCCTGGGTCCCTGATGGTATCTCAGAATAGCTAAACTAATCCTAGAAAATGCCTATCTTTGGATTTCTTATTATGTAAGAAAAATACATTTTATTTGTTTAAGTCATTCTTAGGTGATTTGTCATGTCGTCAAATCCACTCATGATACGTTAAATGTTAAGAAGTGTGTGATTGTGTATGTGAACATATATACATATACATATACATATACATACACATATATATATATATATATATATATATATTAGTTTGCCCTTCCATTTTATATGAGTATGAGGTTTATTTAAATAGATAATGTTCATCTACCTTTCCATTAAGGGAGAAATGAGAGAAAGAAATGGCAAAAAAGAGAGAAAAAAGATAGAAAAGAAGAGCTTGTGGGAAAGAATGATAGGAGAGGTTATCATGAAAGAAAAATAAGGGGTAAATTTTAAAAAGAAACAAATTAAAAATACCACAGCAAACTTGAAAATGTAATATAATTATTTGCATTAGTTTCTGCGTACCTTATTTTATTAAAAAAGTTTTTAAATGACACATTGCTTTACAAAGATACAGGTATTTGTTTCAGGAAGAAAGTGATGAGGTTCAGAGGAGTGAAGTCACATCTGATGACTGGGGGATGCATGTTTCCACAGGATGAGTCTGCCCACTCAGTGGAAGAGGCTCTCTTGAGCATTCTCAGCCAAATCAAGTGTTTCTCCAGTTTGTTAAAGGGAATCGTGTATGTAAAAGAAAAATCGTTCTTGAAGTGAACATGGTGAAATGAGGGGCCTTAAGAACTCAGATGATACCAGCATGAAATATGGAGTCATGTGCCCCGTGGGATGTGCTATACAGTGTCTCAGAACTGTCTCTTCCTTCCCTGGTGCCAGGATGGGACAGGCCTGGTGACCAATGTGTACCTACCTCTTAAAAGAAAAATACAACTGAATTGTGCATTTATTTGTTAGTGACAATTAATTTTTATTCTCAGAGCATTTATAACTCTAAGAGATTTAAGTAGTACTTGAAAAGACTCTAAGGAGATTTAAATAGTACACAACCAATCTTGTACTCGCTTTCAGAAAAAATATGGTTCCCACTACTTCCTTCCTTCCCACATATTCCCACTCTTACACCTCTAGGCGGAGTATACTCTGAACACTCTTTTAGTGGGTATATACAAAAATATATAATTATTGCCCGAATACAGAAATGTATTTTTAAAATTTTACCTATCCTCTCACTATTCAGAAGAATACACTGGAGATAATTTGGGTATATTTCCTTTCAATCAGCTATCGCTGTGTCCATTTATATGTCTTTTCTCATCCTCACAAAATCATATCCTACTGTAATTATGTTTTTATATCAGGGCTTATTTTTTGTAACTTTGCATCATGATCATATGCTTAGAGAAGTGTATTTTCATAGATTCAGGAGTGTTTTCTGGGGAATGAAGTAATGAGGAGCCCACCACACCCCAGTAAATAAATAGAAGGAGGAGGCAGACGTATAGAAGGATGCATGTTCAGTGTAGAAATCATAAATGATTGAATGATGCTGGTGATAAACAAGGTTCGAAGTCACTAGTCTAGACTAGGACTTGCCAACTGATGGCTGTTAGCACATCTGGCCTGCAGATGTTTTTTGGTTTAGGTCATAGAGCTGTTTTTTTTTTTGTTTTTTTGGGTTTTTTTGTCTGAATTGAATTATGGCCAACATTTATAAATTGATAGATTTTACATTAAAAAATTTGATGTTACATTTTTATTTTTTAATTTATTTTTAGGGTTTTATTATTTATTTTTGAGAGAGACAGAGTGTAAGCAGGGGAGGGGCAGAGAGAGGGGAAGACCCAGTATCCAAAGCAGCTCCAGGCTCTGAGCCAGTCAGCACAGAGCCCAATGTGGGGCTTGAAGCCACAAGCTGTGAGATCATGACCTGAGCCGAAGTTGGACGATGCTCAAGCGACTGAGCCACCTAGGGGCCCCTGATGTTACATTTTTAAAAAGCCAAAATTGGCAAATCAAGGGTCACATTTCTTTTTTTTTTTTTTTTAATGTTTTTTTCAACATTTATTTATTTTGGGGACAGAGAGAGACAGAGCATGAGCGGGGGAGGGGCAGAGAGAGAGGGAGACACAGAATCAGAAACAGGCTCCAGGCTCTGAGCCATCAGCCCAGAGCCCGACGCGGGGCTCGAACTCACGGGCCGCGAGATCGTGACCTGGCTGAAGTCGGACGCTTAACCGACTGCGCCACCCAGGCGCCCCTCAAGGGTCACATTTCTACAAATGTCTAGAGTAGTGGATACTCAGTAAGGTGGAGCGTGTGTTCTCGAGTCTACTTACTGCCTCACAGTCAACCCAGTTTCTACAGGCCTTTGAATTTACAAAACTAGGAGCAAGTCTAGATAATTCCTTCATAACTATTTACCAGTTATCATTATTTTCGTGTGTGAGAGAGCATAACCTCTCACTGAGCTCAACCAGATATGGCAGAGAAGGTGTCATGGTCTTTTTCTGTATAGCTGTCCTGTCTTGTTGATGTACATTAGATTCTTAGTAAATATTTGAAAATTGGCCATAGTTTTTTTTTTTAACGTTTTTTATTTATTTTTGAGACAGAGAGAGACAGAGCATGAACGGGGGAGGGGCAGAGAGAGAGGGAGACACAGAATCAGAAGCAGGCTCCAGGCTCTGAGCCATCAGCCCAGAGCCCGACGCGGGGCTTGAACTCACGGACCGCGAGATCGTGACCTGAGCCGAAGTCGGACGCTTAACTGACTGAGCCACCCAGGCGCCCCAAAAAATTGGCCATAGTTTTTGATGGACGGAAAATTTTAGTCTAAAATATTTTAGCATAGGATATGATAAATTAAAACTCTATTTAAAAAATACCGTATTCACAGATAAGCAACATAATAGCAAAATAGGCTATAGCTTCCATCAAGTTTCTGTACACATTAATTGAACTAACAAGAGGCCTCACTGAAAATAATTTTCATTTAAACAAAAACTTTAGTGTTTTATATTCAACCTGCCAGAAGAACAGGTCTTCTTTTCATGCTAGGTGTATATGGGTGATGGGGGTAAAGAGTAAGGCAGAAGGGCTATTAAAAATTGTAATTTGTAAGCAATATAGCAGTGGTGACCTTTGTATCAAATGTTACATCTAGTCCTTCTGAGATGAAGATCATATTCCCAAGTAAATAAAGGTATTCATCAGAATGAACTATAGAGTTTCAGTACTGCTTTATAACATCCAAACAAAGGAGGAATGTAGGATATAAGACCAAAGAATGCCCTATGGAGCCTTAGAAATTAAAAACAATCTCATAGGAGTAATGATTTTTAAAATCCACATATGGATAATGATTTGGAATAGTTGAAACTTTCTCACGTCTTATAGCCCTCTTGACTCATTCTAAAGTTTCATGCCCTCGTTGTGGAGGAAGAGCGAACTGAGGGAGAAAGGGATTTTCTTTATATTCAGATCATCCATTTTAAATGCATACAATATGTTTTCCATTTCCCATTTCATGAAATCTACTTTTTTTTTTTTAGCTGTCTTTTTCTTTTAAGGAGAAACATAAAGGGGCTTTCTTTGGGACCACTGGCCTTGACTTTCTGGTTATTTGGGTCTTTGCTAAGTACCATTTGTCTATTGTGATAAAGCTAAGCAAAAACTATCCAACAATGATATATTTTTGACAAAATACATAGAAAAATCATTTGTTAAAATTATAATGGAGTACTTGTTAACCTCAAAATATCTCTATATAGATCTATATCTTGGAAGAAAATACCATCATAAGCAAGATTTCAAGAAATGCAGTTTATGGGCATGGATTAATGTCTTTTTCTATGTTTTCTCTCAGTGTTTTAATTTAAGATCAATTTCTTCTCCACAAAGTTTACTTTCAAAGCTTAATTATGATGGCTTCAAACTGCTCCCAATTTGATGTTTAGAAGCCTTCAGCTTCTTACAATCAGAAGCCTTCATGAGCATATATACTCTTTTTTTTTTTTTTTGAGGGAGAGAGAGTGTGAGTGGGGAGCGCAGAGGGACAGGGAGAGAGAGTATCTTAAGCAGGCTCCCCATCTAGCGCAGAGCCCTATGCAGATTTCAATCGCACGACCATGAGATCATGACCTGAGCCGAAATCAAGAGTTGGGTGCTTAACTGACCAAGCTTCCCAGGCACTGCCCCCACCGCTTTTTTGACACACATGTATGACTCAAAGCAACCTCAGTACTGTTTTGAACAAAAGAATGGCTTGAAATGATGTCAAAATTCATTTCTCAGCTAACACCATTCCAACCAGCTGACTCCAACCTTTGGATATAGGATAACAAGCTTGTTAATCAGCTAGCTTTATCTGAAAGAAGAGACATAAACTCTTCATCAGGGAGAGCTTTCTGTTATTCTGCCTTATGGTAAGCTTCCAAACTTAAATGATTGTTTTTTAAAAATCAGGACATAATTTTCTGAGTCTCATGTATTATGCACCACAAATGCTTATCAAGGTTTTGTAAAATCACCAGATAGGAAAATAGATGGAGTCTTCTGCTTTGGCCTCAGTGCTGGTTAGGAGATGCAAGGTGGAGTAGAGTTGGGAGGTGGGCAATGGAAGGCAGAGAGAAAGAGAGATGAACCAGGAGGGAATTGGGAATCAAGGTTGCTTCTGGGGTTTGGGTTCCTCAGGTAAATATTTCTGTAGGTATCTGTATAATTGATTTTATTACACATGTATTACAAAATTCATGGTTCCATGTAAAGAATAGTGATTATGAATGATGGTTTAAAATAATAGAGTTGGGAAGAAGTACTTAAGTATTTGTTTATTGTTTAATTGGTACATGAGAAGATTCATTATAGGGTCCACGCATCATCTTTTTAAATTCAGATCTAGGAACCATCTCTTTATGTTCCTTGTGGTCAAATACATCATTCTTGGTTAATTTTATTTCTCCCACCATGAGAAAAGGATAGCAATGCTGTTATTACTCAAAAGTATCATGGCTCTTTGGAATATGTTTGTATTGAATCAATGTCCTCATGCCCCTTATTTACTGCGGAGTAATACCACTTATGGTGCTGCA
Organism: Prionailurus viverrinus; assembly: GCF_022837055.1. Taxonomy (NCBI): domain Eukaryota; kingdom Metazoa; phylum Chordata; class Mammalia; order Carnivora; family Felidae; genus Prionailurus; species Prionailurus viverrinus. The sequence goes on along the minus strand of NC_062569.1, from coordinate 133,217,904 downwards.
TCATGCGTCACGCTGCTCATAAATGCTAGCCTCTGCTGCCTCTGTTGAAAGTTTTACTGTGCTTTGTTGATGATGACCACAAATGCAAATCTTTCCCAGAGAATTCAGCAAACTGTAAATGGTTACTTGTTTTCTGCTCATGTTATATGTGCCATTTGGAATTTAATTGTGTAATCGTGGACCAACTTATCTTCCAGTGAGTGATGGTCACTCAAACTCCATGTGCCAGCATTACTATGTCTGTCCAAAGTCATACAATTATGCAAACAACAATAACAACAACAAAAATAACACAACCTTACCACTCTGGTGATCCACTTTCCATGCTGCACTTCTGGAACTATCACCTGGATGGGGCCTAGTGCCAAATCTATAGGTAACAAACCCTAGAACTCCTTATGACATCTGGTCTACCCCACTGTTTAGAAGCTTGGAAAGTACTCCCAAGAGGATTTCAGGCTCAGGTGCCCTCTTAAAAAGCACTACAATCCCATGCACAAGAGGGAGACTTGGGAAATTTCAAGGATGGCACTCTAAAACATAGAACTCCCGGGGTGCCTGGGTGGCACAGTCGGTTAAGCGTCTGACTTCAGCCAGGTCACGATCTCGCGGTCCGTGAGTTCGAGCCCCGCGTCAGGTTCTGGGCTGATGGCTCAGAGCCTGGAGCCTGTTTCCGATTCTGTGTCTCCCTCTCTCTCTGCCCCTCCCCCGTTCATGCTCTGTCTTTCTCTGTCCCAAAAATAAATAAATGTTGAAAAAAAAATTTAAAACATAGAACTCCCTTAGTCCAAGGCTGGGGCAAAGTCTTGGATTGCCTGCATGACAAACTCTGTAGGTGATTCTTATGCATTTGAGAACCACTGATCCACAGTGGAAATGGAAACAAGATCTTAGAGACATGTTTAAAGTAAATAGAAATAACAAACAAGGCATTAGTCTTGTAATTATGTTGACAGTGAGGAACACAATTTAAAATATATATTTTTCTGTAATTTGAGGTATACCCTCTTCATTTCTTTGTGGTCTGTATGTTTTCTTTCAAGCACAAATATAGAGCAAGGACTCCCAGGAGAGAGATGACCAAACTCAGAATAAAGGCTTCTTTGCAACATCAGTGAATAGATACAAGTATTTATAATTATTTTTAATTATATGGAGTTGCTTTATCTTTGTATTTCCTTTAAAAAATAAAACATATCAGGAATAACTTGCTGATTTTCATGATGCTCCTCTCTCTGGAACCTGATATTTTATTATGTCCTTACATTATCCTACCAAAGAAGGGCCTCCCAACCCCCTAACTCTGTTGCTGTAACAGTCAGATTTCACTTTTGCTTTCACTCTTAGGTCTTCATTTTGTGTTGGTTTGTAGTGCTCTGGCTCTGTTGATGATTAACCGACACAAATCTTTTTAAGCACCTATAGCAACACTTTACATGACTAATAGCTGAAGTCCATTCAGTGTTAAATTAAAAATTGCTCAGTGGTGGCTGTTTAGGAGGTTTTGAAATCTAATAAATGCTGAGAAATATGGTGTGCTTTAATGCTTTTACTGCTGTCATGCTGCTGTGCACAAGGGCCATGTGGCACACTTGTAGGTTCTGAACCTATGTGTCAGTCAGGAGGCAGAGGAAAACTTTCAGAAAACAGGGACTTATGTGCACGGAATTCAATTACTGCTTGGGGAAATAAGTATAATTTATAATTTATGTATAAAGTAATAGTATCTTGAAAATATTCAAAGAGAGGCATAAAATAAAGAACTCAGGAGAATCTTAAGGAATAACTTGGTGGGGAAGAAAAAAAGTCTGAACTTCATAGCATGTATGAATGTTTAGATACTTTCTAAAATATTATTCTGATATATTCTGATACATTCCATTCCATTCCATCCTATTCTTTGGTTTCTAAAATTATTGTTAAAATTAGCTTTATAATTCACTAATAGTGTTTTTTTTTTTCCTCACAATACAAAATACACTGTTCTAGAAATTGAAGATTCCACAGAGAAATCATGGGGCATAATAGTGGAGACCTCTTTGGAAGGAGATCAAGACAGGCCTTGAAAGGCAGTCAGAGGACACCTTTAAAAAGCAGTCTAAGTTATTATTAGGCAATTGTTAGGCAGTAACTTAGGAGTCACCACAGGTTTTTGAGTTGATGTAGCATTATTACTGCTTAGTTTTAGAAAGACAGTTACCGCGGCAAATGTGTAGACAGTATTGGTGAGTTTGTTAGCATGATATAGTGATAGTATAGATAAGAAATCTCCATTAGAGTTGATATAGAGAGTAGGGAAAAGTGTCACAGTAGCATTTACAGAAAATGTATTTGAATGGAAAGAGGAAAAGAAAGAAAGGAGTCAGAAGGACTTTGAGTTTTGGGTGATTCGAATTTTGTGGTAGTTATGGGTTTGATTGTGTTCTCCAAAAATTCGCATTGAAGTCCCCCCAGTACTTCACATTATGACGCTATTTGGAGATAGGACCTTTACAAAGGTAATTAAATTAAACTGAAGCCATCAGGGTGGGCCCTAATCCAGTACAATTTGTGTCCTGTAAGAAGAGGAGATTAGACGGGGGTGTAGGGGGGGACTATATATAGAGAAAGAAAATCGACCACTCAGTGCCCACTCAGACATAAACAGCCATGGGAACTTTGACTTCAGGCCTGAGCTGATTGTGTAAAATGTGGAATGCAATCCACACAAAATGTATTAAAAAATAAATGTTGTGAGTCAGTAATAAAGTTTATCCAAGGGATTCGTTTCTTTAAAGCATGCTCAGAAAATACATATTTTTCTTTCTTCTTTTTCTTTTTTTCCCTCCAAATTAGAAAAGTACATTTTTAAAAATAATACTTTTAAATTTTTATTCAAGTCTGCAGTGTTGAACACTCATAGTTGAACGAGGAACACTTAGCTACCACCATGTAGAAACGTAAGGAAAACAAGTGTGGAACTCGACGTTTTTCCTATGGTTGTAGCAATCATAGTACTTATTGTCATAGTATCCAAATATGAATAGATATACTTAGTGGGGCACATCTTTATGTGCTGAAATTTAAAAAATTATGTTTTAAAATGACAGTGAATGTCACAACTGATATAAACAGAGCATAACTGGATAGCTAAATATATTTTAGGAAACTAGGTATTATATCCATAAACCAAGAATAAGTAATTTCTACAACTTATCTACAAATTTTAAAAAATACATACTTAATAAAAAGCAAGTGAAAATTTCTCACTAAAAACTTATGTATTTCTATAATGTGTTCCATTCAAGTCTATGCACACACTTCAGGTTATTTTACAAAGCCAATGGAAATATGGAAAGGAAATTAGATGGAGTGTATTTGTATTGAGTAACAAAATCAAACAAGTAAACAGAAAAATCCCACCTCCAGAAAATATTAAGTTAAACAAACTACAGAAAAAAAGCCCAAGACTCAAAAAAAGTTCAAAGATTCAAATTTAATTGAATTTGGGAATTAAAGGAGTGAATTCTCATTTTTTTTTATAAATTTAAATGAACAGGTAGGCCTGTTTTCTAAAGTTAAGAATGGTTAGTTTTTGGAGGAATAAACATAATTATAGGTTTTATTTCATGACTGTTCTTTATTGAAGAGGAACCAGCTGAAAACGTAGATGTTTCCACCTATGGCTAGCTAATATAATTTTTCCCATAAAATCTTGCATTTGTGTAGTTTAGTTCAATGGGCACATTAGGCAAGGGGACAAGTTAGTGCAAGCTTCTATGAAATCACCATTTCCATAAATTTTGGAGTCCAACTTATCCAGTGAATGGGTCTTTAGATTTTAAAGACGCTTAGATTGTTTTATTGTAATTGGCACTTGACTCCGTATAGAAATTCAAATAGATATTCATCGCTAGGAGAAGAGCTCACCTCTAGTTCCTGAGGCAGAAATGAGTTTGCTGTAATTCCTTCCTATGTATTAACTGCCTATACAAAGTCTGAGGACCAAGAATAAACAAATGAACTGTGCCTCTTATAATTTATTTAAAGATAGGGGGGTTATTAAATAATTTAATGTCATTAATCTGTCAACTACTGTCTTCTTTATTAAAGACAGCACTATTTGTTACAGCAACTTCATGGTTTAAAAGTAATTATATGCACAAATGGTTGCAGGAAAAGAAAGATAATGAGAAAATGTGGAACTCCTAGAAGTAAATCAACAAAAGAATTAAAAAAAAGCGATATGCCAAGTTGTCTCACACCTTTCATAAATTAGAGGTTCAATAGCTTGATACTATGTATAAAGATAGATGGTCAAGTACATTCTAATCCACTCTTTTCATCTAGGCATAATACCTGGCACAAGGTGAGCAAAAGATTAGGGACTTATTTCTCTTACTCCTTGTTCACTCATTTACCAAACAAGTATTTTTTGAGCACATATTATGAGAATTTCCTTTCTTATTGTATGCAACACATGGGAGATAAAAAAGGAAACCTGGATCATACTTCTGGGCTCAGAAGGTTTTTGATGATGTTGAACATGTGGTAGGTCAAAATAGAAGAGTAGGGGATTTGCAACAGCCTGGTGATTTGGATTCTTAGAGCTAGTTTCTCTAAAACATTTGAGACAAAATCTAAGTGTTGTTGTTTCCTAACCCAACTACTTTGTGAATAACCTGAGTGGAGATGACATCAGTGAAGGAAGATGTAATAGTAGAATTTTCAGAATTGATTATATAAAAACAACCATTCCTTCTTTGAGAGTATCTTCATTTACAAAAAAGCCAATAATAAGTAATACAAACTTTAGAGAAGTCAAGAGAAACTCTGTTACTTTAATTCTGTTAACATTGACTTTATCATTAATGTCATTTGATGCCTGTTTCTTTGTAACATAAGACATGGCAATTAGACATTTTAAAAGAAAAATATTTATTAATTTTTTATGTAGGATTAAAAAATTATTTTTAATGTTTATTTTTTGAGAGACGGAGACAGAACGTGAGTGGGGGAGGGACAGAGAGAGGAGTCACAGAAATTGAAGCAGTCTTCAGGCTCTGAGCTGTCAGCACAGAGCCCATTGCAGGGCGTGAACCCACAAACCGCAAGATCATAACCTGAGCCAAAGTTGGATGCTTAACCAACTGAGCCACCCAGGCGCCGCTGTAATTTAAGTATAATTAAAAGAAAAATTAAAACATTTTGAAACTATTTGGTCATTGTTGCTTTTAAATGAAAAAAGCTAATTTGGAGAAAATATTATATGTATCTTTGACTCTATAAATTTTTCACTACCTATTTTTGTTTTTCTATCCTCTCCTGTACATAGACATGGCAGAATATCTTTATCTCATCCTTGTTATTCTATATACTTTGCTGCTACTAATACTCAAAATGTTGTCATCTATTCTGTGTCTGTTCTGTGAAGCTTTGAAATCTTCCTAAACTGCCCAGTTGTCAAGTCTAAAGGCTGCTTGAGCCAGGGGTTCATTCTGGCTTGTATTGCTATTTATACATCCGATATTGAATTTGCAGTCATGGCCCTGTGATATGTACTTGTTAATACCCACTGTTATCCTTCAGTTGCTGACAGTTCCTTCCTTAACTCTTCTCTGACTGCTTCCAAACTATTATTATCAAACTTGAGTCCTTTGATGTCTTGGAATTTTGGTCCTGTCCATTCATGTGTAGTTCAAACATGGTATTAGGTGATTAACGTGACTATTGCAACCTAATGCAATAATACTCTCTTGGAAATCCTTACTTTAAACCTGGGATACAGTGGGTATTCTTTATGAATTTTTCATACACATAGAAACCAAGTCTGTTTCTAAGAAAATGTATTAGAATCGAAAGCTCCAGGCAAGCTGTAACTCATTCCAGAGAAGTGTTTTTCTTTTTCTTTTCTTTTTTTTAAATTCTAAGTTTAAATAGATTATCTACTTTTCAGGTTTTTTTTTTTTGAGTTATTGCAACCATCCATTTATATTTTCATCACTCAGTCAATGTATCAAATATTGTCTGACCATCAGTCATTGTGTTAGATATTTTGGGGAAGAGTTAATAAATAATATCGATATTCTTATTACCTTTGGAGAGCTTGGAGTTTAATTAGCAATATGGATAAATATTGAGGATATTTAAAATTATCTCTGTGTGTGTGTGTGTGTGTGTGTGTGTGTCAAGGGTTTTGAGAGCAGAAGAAAAAGATTCTTTGGCAATATGTAGGAGAGGCAACTATCTCTGAGGATTCAGAGAAAGCTTCTTGAAAGGACTATTTAAAGTGAACTCTGAGGTTAGAGTAGGTGACAGTGAGAGTGGGCTCGGGTAATATTGCATTCAGAGAAAGCTGCATAGACATTTGAGGAACTGACGCAGTTTGCATGGTGTGAGGTGGAACTAGGGAAGTAGGGAAAGAAGCAGGAAAGTAGACTGGAATATTAAGTGGGACCCTAATTAGGAAAGACCCTATAGGAAAAATTAAATCATTTGGATCTCAAACTAATAACAAAAGGGAATCATTAAAGTGTCTTGAATTAGTAATGATGAGATAGAATAGAGAACAACTGGAGGGAGAAGGCATGGAGATGTGGGGACCTGGAAGGGGCTATTTTAGAAATCTAGGTAAGAGATAATGATGGTTTGAAGTAGGATGGTAGTTCTATGGATGGATAGAAGTTGATGAATTTGCGAAGGTTTTTTAGGAGGTATGCTGAGAATTAAGGAATGCATTAATATTGGAGGTGAGGGTTAAATTGATTCTAATGACTGTTGTCTTGAGTAGACAATGGTGATACCATGTACTGAGAGAATATAGAGTATAAGGAGTTAGGGGAAGAGGACATGGTAGATAATTCTGGGACTTTTTGACTTGTATATGTGAGTGGCGCTGCAAAGTGGAAATACCAATTAAGTAGGATAGTATCTCCAAGCTCAGGAGAGAGCCCTAGACAACAGATAGTAGCTACTAAAGCCTATAGAAGTTAAGGTAATCACACAGTGAGAGTAACATACAATGAAAAGAATTTGCTTAACTGAACTTTAAGGACAATAACATTTAAGGACAGGATAAGAATCTCTCTCTCTCTCTCTCTCTCTCTCTCTCTCTCTCACACACACACATACACACACACACACACACACACACACACACAAGAAGATGCAAGAAAGGCGGGAAGAAAACCAGGAAAATGAAATGTGATGAATGAAAAGGAAGAAAGTGTTTTAAAAAGGGAGGAATAGATAATGTGTCAGATACTTCCAAGAAATGAAGTAAAATAATAGGTGCGTGCCTACTGGTTTAGGTAGACCATTATTAACTTTGGAGGAGTAATTGGGGCAGAACCAAATTACTATGAATGAGAAGTGGAAAATAAGGAGGTAGAAACAGTGAATATAACTGTGGATTAAGATTAGCTGTGAATGGGAATAAAGAGTTAGGAAAGTGGCTAGATTAGGTTGCAAGACTATGGAGGAAACTTGAGTATAGTTGACCTTTGAACAACACGAGGGTTAGAGGTGTCAAGCCCCACACAGTTTAAAATCTGCATATAACTTTGCCCCCCAAACTTAACTATTAATAGCCTACTGTTGACTGGAAGCCTTATTGATAACATAAAGTCTATTAACACATATTTTGCATGTTACATATATTATGTACTGTATTTTTTTCAATAAAGTAAGCTAGAGAAAAGAAAATGTTATTAAGAAAATCGTAACAGAAAATATATTTATGGTATTGTATTTATCAAAGAAAAAATCCACATAGGTGGATCAATGCATTTCAAACTTGTGTTGTTCAAGGGTAACTATTGTTTATATTCTGATAAGAAATGGTTTCATAGATAATTATAGCATTTTAATTTTTATAATAAATGAGTAAGGATGACAAGTTTCTTCAGACTGAATCTTCTTAGCACTACACTGTAGTGGGCATTGCCAAGGTCCGTAGTCTGGTTATCAGTTACATTTCAAAATTAATCTTACTTATATTAAAGTATGTGCCAATGGGTTAGTCAGAATATTAATTTTTAATTAATAGATTATTTTTAGAAAAGTTTTAGATTTACAGAAAGATTTAATGGATAGTACAGAGGGTTCCCATACATCCTTCTCCCACACCCAACCCCACACACAGTTTCCCCTATGGTTAATATCTTACATCAGCATAATCTATTTGTTAAAATTAATGAACCAACATTGGTGCATTATTATTAACTGAAGTCCATAATTTATTCAGACCTCCTTAGCCTTCACCTCATTCCTCCTTTCTGTTCTGGGATTCTGTCTCTTTAATCTCCTCTAGGTTTTGATAATTTCTGAGATTTTCCTTGTTTTTGATGACCTTGAAATTTTGGGGAGTACTCAGCAAATGTATTGTAGGATGAACATCTACTGGAATCAGATGTTTTTATCATGAATTAGACTGGAGTTATGGGTTTAAGGAAGGAATATCATAAAAGTAAAGTGTGTCATTTTTATCATATCTTATCAAGGATGCATACAATCTACATGATTTGTGACCATTGATGTTGACCTTGGTCAATAGGCAGAAGTAATGTTTTTCAGATTTCGTTACTGTTACTTTCTCCCTATTTTCTTTCTTTTTTTTTTTTTTTTTTAAATGTTTATTTTGTGTGAGAGAGAGAGCATATGGGTAGGTGAGAGGCAGAGAGAGAGAGAGAGAGAGAGAGAGAGAGAGAGAGAGAAAGAGAGAGAGAGAGAATCCCAAGCAGGCTCCACACTCTAAGTGCAGAGCCCAATGTGGGACTCAAACCCATGAACCATTAGATTATGACCTGATTCAAAACCAAGAGTCAGATGCTTAACCAACTGGGCTACACAGGCAGCCTTCTCCCTCCTATTTTCATACTTGGAAAGAAGTCACCATGTACAGCCTGCTCTTAAGGATGGGGAGTTGTTCTTCTCCGCCTTTAGGATGGAGTATCTAAATAATTTATGTGGAATTCTTCTGAGATTTGTCTCTTCTGTCTCATTTGTTAATTTATTTAATCATTTGTTTATATCAGTATGGACTCATGGATACTTACTTTAACCTTCGAGTTGCAATCCAATACTACTTTATTTTATTGTCCCAATTGTTCCAGCTTTGACCTTTGGGGATCTTTTAGTTGGCTCCTATGTCACTTTGACCTTTATCAGCTATTTTTTTAATTAAATTAAAAAAATTTGACCTCTGTGCTTTACCATTCATTCCTTTCACCCCTGAGCCCTGGAAACCATTGATTATTTGTCTGTCACTCTAGTTTTATCTTTTCCAGAATGTATGTAATTGGAATCATGTACTATGTAGCATCATGTAGGCTAACTTCATTCACTTACAATATGCATTTAAGGTTCCTTCACATCCTTTATGGCTTAATAGATCATCTCTTTGTATCCTTGAATAATATTCTGTTTTTCTCATATAAATGCTGTACATATTTTGTTAGATTGATATCTGAATATTACATTATTTTCTTTTTCCTTTTTTATACGGAATACTTTGAAAATTTGTGTGTCATCCTTGCACAGGGGCCATGCTAATCTCTGTATTATTCCAACTTTTGTATGTGTGCCATTGAAGTGAGCACTATTCCATTGTTTTTGGTGCCAATGTAAATAATATTGTGTTTTAAAGTTCAAATTTCATTTTTTTCATCATCAGTATAGAGGAAAGCAGTTGCTTCTGTCTTAACCTTCTATTCTGCCCTTCTGTGATAATCACTTATTTATTCCAGGAATTTTTTGTTGATTCTTTGTGATTTTCTACATAGACAATCATGCCATCTCTAGACAAGGACAATTTTATTTCTTACTTCAAAGACTGTATGCATTTTATTATTTTTTTTGTCTTAATGTGTTAACACTTATAGTGTAATGTTGAATAGGAGTTATGAGAGGGAATATCCTTTCCTTGTTTTCAGTCTTAGTGGTAAGCCCCTAGTTTCCCACCATTGAGTGTGATTTTAAATGTGGGTTCTTTATAGAAGTTTTTTTTATTAAAATTTTTTTTAACACTTATTTATTATTGAGAGACAGAGACAGAGAATGAGCATGGTAGGGGCAGAGAGCAGGGGAGACATGGAATCCAAAGCAGGCTCCAGGCTCTGAGCTGTCAGCACAGAGCCCGATGTGGGGCTCAAACTCACAGACCATGAGATAATGGCCTGAGCCAAAGTCGGACACTTAACCAACTGAGCCACCCAGGCACCCCCTGTTATATACGTTCTTTATCAAGTTGAGGAAGTTCCTCTTCATTCTTAGTTTCCTGAGAGTTTTTATCATGGATTAGTGTTAGATGTTAGGATGTGTCAAATATATATTTTTAACATCAATTGATATGATCATGTAAATTTTCTTCATTAGTCTGTTTATATGATTGATTACAATAATTGATTAATATTTGTTGAACCAGTCTTATATACCTGGAATAAATCCCACTTAGTCATGGTATGTAATTCTTTTTATACATTGTTGGATTTGATAATACTCTGTTGAGGATTTTTCCATCTATGTTCATGAGAAATACTGGTCTGTAGTTTTCCTTTCTTGTAATTAATGTTTTCATTTGGTTTTGGTATTAATTAAAATTTTTTTTTAATGTTTATTTTATTTTTGAGAGAGAGAGACAGAGAAGAGACAGAGTGCAAGGAGGGGAGGGGCAGAGAAAGAGGGAGATACAGAATCTGAAGCAGGCTCCAGGCTCTGAGCTGTCAGCACAGAGCCAGATATGGGGCTTGAAACCATGAACCATGGGATCATGACCTGAGCCAAAGTCAGACACCTAGATGACTGAGCCACCCAAGCACCCCAGTTTAGGTATTGATTTTTAATGAAGATATTCCTGGTTTTTGAGTTAGGATTTGTAGCAGTACAGTAACACCTATTTTATTCCTTCCAATTAAATTAAATTTGATTTATTTCAATTTGATTCAATTAATTCAATTCAGTACCGTTATTAAGTAATATGTAAGGCACTCAGCTGTACTGCAGTGGATGATAAATAAAACAGGTTCCAGCTCTTGGGTCTGACAATCAATGAATACGTTCCCTTAAGAGAACAAATTCTAGGTTGAATTAGTTGGTAATAGAAAAAGGAAGTTCTTTAAAAACAGTTTAAGAAAACTTTGGTAGAGAAATGAATTTATGTATCTATCCTAGAATATTTGCTCCTGAAGATCATGGATTTTACCTGTTTTTGCTTTTGTGGTATCCACAGAGCCTAGAGAGACTCTGGAATAGAATAAATACTAAATAAATTTTTATTAAATAAAGAAATTGTTGGTATAATTCTGAATGATGATCTGCAACTGGCATTCTAAGTCTAGGTATCTTCAACTGTCCTATAAATGTTTTTAAGTGCTTAATATGAGTGCTATCCTTGACAATTTTATTTATAATATTCATAGTAACATTTTATTTTCTTGTCACAGCATCTTAACATCATTGCAGTTGCCAGTTGTGAAAAATTTTTAAATTATGTTTTGATATATTTTTGATTGATTGCTTAGGAGGATATAAAGAAAAAAAAATTCATTTTAAAATTAACCCATCTCCAAATCACATAAACAAGTTAATTCTTATTTTGATGATATTCTCACTTCACTACACACAGTGCCTACTGTCTGTCCTTCCCCTTTGCAGGGAAGTTACCTACAGAGTGTTCAATACAATGATAATGTTCATTACCATGTGTCAGAAGGAATATCTCTTCATTGACCCATGCACACATTTTTCTTGTCTTAAACCTCTACTTTTCTCTTAGTTTTTGTGCTATATGATATGGTATACTGACCACATGTTCTTACTTAGCATTGAAATGTGGTTAGCGCCACAAGATAAAACTATATTTTTTATATATTGGGTTAAATAAAATGTATTAATAAATGAATTGTACCTATTTCTTTTGTTTAACATATCTACTTGGAGATTGAAAATTACATGTGTTGTTTACATTATATTTCTATTGGGCAGTGTTGGAGATTGTTAAGGATTTGTGGGGTTGCTATTTATTTGTCACTGGGAAGAAACTAATTGTGATTTTTAAATTGTGTATCATGCATCTACTGATTTTTTAGATGCCCAGAGAAAAGCACAAGCAACTTGCCACCTAAACGTTGATGTTTCCGATGGCTTTTCCAGTGGTGGGAAGCTGGTAACAAATTGGTTGAGCCCAATATTTATGAAAGAAGATGACCCTGATGGGTCAAATGACATATCTAGATAATCTGGGGGAATTATTGTTGGATCCCTAATTATGTGGTTTTATCTGGTTTTATTTATACATGAGTATTAATATTGTATTAGAGTTTATTCTTAAGTCTTTGCCTGCTTTGGATCCCTAGACCACATTCCAATTAGTGTTGTTTCTCTGCCACTTTTTCAATAGGGGAGGGAGCTTCTGTTTTACTCTGAACATTCTCATTATCCATACTACTGACCCTTGAATCATACCAAGTTATTTCTCTAGCCTTGAGGTCTGTGCCTTTCATATTCTGCAGACCATCACACAATTTCCCCCATTATTTTTCTTAGCAAATTTGTCTCGGATAATTTATACTTCATTTGTATTTCCACATGAGTAAAACAATCTAACTCATTCATCATTTTGATTACTATCCTTTGGAACATTTCCTATATTTAAACTATTTGGGATTAGAGAAATCTCAGTACTTTTCTTTCCTGAAAATAAGTGCAATCTCCACTTCATGAACAGGTAATGTTCCAAAAGAGTAGGAATCATCATGGCTGGAGTTTCAGTCCCAAGGCTAGCTCACCAATCACAGTGTATACCAAAAGTATTGTGTTAATATTGCTGTGAAATTTAACACTGCATACTAAAATATCCCTATGCAAAAACATACATTTTCAATTTGGGATGGCAATAGTGCATCTTCTTTTACTGTGATGGAATTACAGAAGTCTCCCCAAAACACTCCTATCTTTTAGCAAGAAGAAGGGGAAATCTTTCTAAATTAATTGTTATGGGTACCACCAGAGCCAGTTTAGTAATTTAAGCAGCTGAAATGTTGGGGAGAAAACTCACTCTTTGGCACTGGATTCTGACTTTAATTTCTTCCCTTCCCTTCCCTTCCCTTTCCTTCCCTTCCGTTCCCTTCCCTTGTCTCCTCCCTCCCTTCCTTCCTCTCTCTCTCTCTCTCTCTCTCTCTCTCTCTCTGTCTATATATATATCTCTATATATCTATCTATATCTCTATGTATATACATAGAGATAGAGATATATAGAGATATATAGAGATATATTTCATTTTTCACATACTTTCTTTCACAGATCCATCCATGGCTTAGAAGTAGTTTCTGTTCATCTAGAAGAAAAATAGTGTTTTTTTTCTTTGTTGTCCGTTTCTAAAACACACTAATGTTCTTTCTCATTATTTATTTGCCATTTGTAGAAATAAGGCAATAGCAATATTTTCTATGTGACATCACCCGGCTCCTTTCACTTAGTGATTTTAGAGGTGGAAGATAATCTTGGTGCAAAAAGGGCTTAAAGAACATCAATCCATGTTTCAGTGGTAGGCCATGCTGGAACTTCACCAAAGCACTGGCTATGGGATGAGAGAAGCTTTTATTATGGACTCTAGAATAAAAGCTGAGAAAGACAGTGCAGTGCGAATGACCAGGTCTAGGAGAGGAGCAGAGTGGAGGTGTGGCAGCTTCTGAGACTTTAGCACTTCTTTTTTTAGATTTTTTTCTCTTCTGATCTTAAGATTTGTTTTCCTTGAAGAGCTTTGAATATCCTTTGTATCATCAACAGCTCCTCTCCTCCTTTAAAAGATACCTTACATATGTCATGGTTTGTACTCAGTCAACTCTATGCTTATAGAATTCAACTTTACGTTCATGGATATGATATCCATTGGATGGTTATGTATAGTAGGTACCATTTCAGAACCTTAAGTAGGCCAAGGTATTTAAACTGGGGTTCTTGGAGTTCATGAACTTGTAATCCATATTAAAAAGCATGCTCCTTGGAATAGTCACTTCAGGTGGAAAAAAACCGAAGGTGACCTGAGGTCACTTGTGATGCATGTGAATAAGAAAGCTTATTTGCTGCAGAATTTTACTGATTTCTTGACATGATACACATATTGTAACTCTCCAAAAGGGAGATGCAGTGTTCATCGTTCAATGATATTATTAGCCAGAGAATTCTTTTTAAAACACTACTTCCAAGAACTAGGATGTTTTGGAATACAATATGTGAAATGCTGAACTATATTTCATTTTGGTATCATTTTTCCACATGTTTTAAGGCTAGGCCTTTTCTAAAACATAAATCTGAGAACTCAAGGAAAAAAATCTTTATTTTTTTGGTGTTTGTCATGCTGCAATTTTATCAGCATTACTTATTTGAGATCAACTGAAGAATTTATTTGGAAAAAAGGAGTTCTATAAAAAAACAAAATATGATAACCACTAATCTAGCCAAGTGCCTTATTTTTGTAAGTTAGAAAACTCAGGGCCAGACATTCCTTGAAGTGATTTATTATAGATCTTATAACAAGCTAAAGCTCAGAACCCTATTCCAGTGTTCTTTTGTATTCCCCAAACTACAGTGAATATGTCCAGTAAAGCTCAAATATAATAAAAATGGGCTATATACAGACCCCACTCAGTGACAACAAAATTTAGTTCTTCCCAACCTATTCCTCAAGAGTATTTGATTATTTATTTCATGCATATAAATTTTTTCTCGTGGTAAATTAAGGTATTTCACCAACATCTTACTCTTACACAAATCATACTTCATTAGACTAATAAATATGCAATCATATTTTATTAAATTCGGTAATATTTTCTTTTTCTTTTTCAATTACAGTGATTAAACTAATGTATGTTAAGTAACTATTTTTGCTGCATATTCCAATTGTTCTTTGTTTCTTATGGCTCCATTTTCTCATTCTTGGCTTAAAATTCTTAGCTGCCAGTCATTGTGATGAAGGAGCATGCTTATGGGCTTTGGAGTGAATCACAGCTCTTCTTGAATTCCATCTCCATCATTTACTAGGTGTGTGACCTTGGGCAGATCACAAAACTTCTGTGAGCCTAAATTTTCTCAACAGAAATATGGTATGATGTCAGCTTCATGGGTTACAGTTCACAGATTGTTCTGTTCAGATCTTGGACAAAGTCTTAAACCCCATGTCCATTCTTTTTGCTTCTGCTCCTGGAGTCTGCTTTTCTTTCTCTCCTTCCCTTCCTTCTTCTTTCTCTCCATCCCTCCCTACCTCTCTTTCTGCCCCTCCTCCCACATTGTAGCAAATAAAACCCAAAATATCCATTGGTGGTATTGTGGGTTGCTTTTGGAGATGTCTTTCCCCAACTTGCATTGAATTAGACACAGGTTCTTTTTTTAAAAAAAATTTTTTTCTTTTCAACGTTTATTTATTTTTGGGACAGAGAGAGACAGAGCATGAACGGGGGAGGGGCAGAGAGAGAGGGAGACACAGAATTGGAAACAGGCTCCAGGCTCTGAGCCATCAGCCCAGAGCCGGACGCGGGGCTCGAACTCACGGACCGCGAGATCGTGACCTGGCTGAAGTCGTACGCTCAACCGACTGCGCCACCCAGGCTCCCCTAGACACAGGTTCTTGAGCTATTAATCTATTTTTAGACATTTTAGACCTAAAATGACAAAGCTTTTTTTTTTTTTTTTGGTTTAAAGCTAGTCACTTCATAAAAGTAGACGAGAAATTACAAATAAAAAAGGCCGTAGGAACATTGGAAAGCTTAAAAAATGTTATTTTGTCATAGTTTTTGTGCCTCTTCTAGAGATACCAACTCATTTCCTTTCCTGCTATCTTGAAGTCCATATTGGACTTCTGTTTTCAGCTTTCATTTCTAAAGGTAGGATTCATCGGATTGCACTCCCTTCCTTAATTCTACTCCAGGAATGAAACAGATTTTCAAACCCATCGTATTAGAAGTATACAGGTAAATTATCGGTTACTTCTTACTTCTAATGGGGAATAGACATTCTTGATAATCTCTGTACATTGTATCTTCCACCTCGACAGACCACTCCAAAGCATCCTTACCTTTTGATGAGGGAGCATAACGCAAACTGAGGACAAAGTACAAGCTAGCACCGTCCTTCCCACCCCTCTGGGTGGAATATGTGTGATATTTCTTGGACACTCCTGGCTACCCAAGAACAAAGGAAAGGGGTTTAAGTGCTTGCCATAGTGGTGTGGGAAACTAGGGCAAATGAAAAATTAAATTTTCTTACTGCCTACAGTCCAGTGATAAGTCCTTGAAACAGGCAGAGTTGCCTCCTTCTAGGAACTCAGCTGTCTCGATGATGACACTTTGCTAGGGGCAAAAGGGAATCTTGGCTTAACATTATCCTGACCCCTCAGGATCTTACAAGTCTACTTTATTTTATTAAAATTTTTTTAAAAATGTTTATTCACTTTTTGAGAGACAGAGACAGTGTGAGCAAGGCAGGGGGCAGAGAGAGAGGGAGATACAGAATCTGAAGCAGGCTCCAGGCTCTGAGCTGTCAGCACGGAGCCCGACACGGGGCTTGAACTCACAGACTGTGAGATCATGACCTGAGCTGAAGTCTGACACTCAACCGACTGAGCCACCCAGGCACTCGATAAGTCTACTTTAATATATAAAAATTCCTTTGGAAACTTCCTTTATCTTAGCTCCCCCAAGATGTATGCTGGCAATTATACTCCAAGCTTATGCCCCCCTGAAGGGTCTCATACATCTGAAGGGTCTCATGACTAAATGGTAATAAGTGGTGTTTTCTGAACAACAGCTAGCCTTCAAGGTCTTGGAAACCTTGCTTCCAAAATATCTTAGAGACTTATGCTGTCCCTAACCCTCTCCCAACCTGAGGGTATATAATCAGTTACCTGTCACAACCCCAGTGCAGCTGTTTCTGCCCATGGGTCCTGTCCCTGTGCTTTAATAAAAACACCTATTTGCACCAAAGATGTTTTCAAGAATTCTTTCTCGGCAGTAGCTTCCAAACCCCACCGTCACCCCAAAACCCCATCATCTTTCATCATTATGAGGGTTGAACAACATAGCATGTTGTCTGTATGGCATTTTGCCAGGCTTGTGGTATGTTATTGGGAAGTATTAGTTTTCCCTTTATCCTTTTTCCTTCAGGGAGTTATGCCAAAGTGGGAAGGAGAACAGAGGCTGTCACCAATTCCGTGTAAAGAAAACTATTAGTGACTAATTCCATGAACTCATTTATATCATAATTTAATTTAGCTTTCTTACCACTTTTTCATGTGCTTCTGACTGCTCTCATTTAGGTTTTTGCTACCTCTGCTTTTTGGGAAGCTTACTGCTAGCACCTTCCCTTACATGCATTTTTTATTCACTTTTTTTCTCTTCTTCATGTTTTTTTCTGTTTGAAGTTGTCATTTGACTTTGCCTTTTACTCTCTCATTTATATAGTCTTCCAAGATGCAACTTTGCCTGAAACGTCAATTTTGTGATTTGCCAGTCCATAGTCCTTGTATATATATGAGTTCTCCATGATTCTTCTGTCCTCATCTTTTTTTTAAATATAATTTGTCAAATTGGTTTCCATACAACACCCAGTGCTCATCCCAACAAGTGCTGTCCTTGATGCCTGTCACCCACTTTCCCTTCTCCCTCACCCCCCTATCATGCAGAAGAATGAATCTTCTGTCCTCATCTTAATGCAGTCTCTCTTAGGTTTGTTTTTTCTTAAATTTTTTTAATGTTTATTTATTTTTGAGATAGAGACAGAGCATGAACGAGGGAGGGGCAGAGAGTGAGGGAGACATAGAATCTGAAGCAGGCTCCAGGCTCCAGGCTATCAGCACAGAGCCCGATGCGGGGCTCGAACTCACAGGCTGTGAGATCATGACCTGAGCTGAAGTCGGACACTCAATGGACTGAGCCACCCAGGCGCCCCATCTCTCTTGGGTTTTATAAACCAGAAACAGCTGAATCACATCAACCCATATGAAAAGCAGGGGTTGCTTTATCAACTTTCCTTTATAGATTCTCCCACAATTGCCCAAGATGTTGTATGTCAAGCAGGTAGAGTCACAGAGCCCTAAGGCTCTAGCCCTAACGAGTAGTTATACCCACATCTTTCAAAGCTAAGCAGGTGTGTTATATTCAAACTCTACTACATATAAATGAGAAAACTTGCATTTGGACTCTTGTCTATGTTGTGCTTCCAGGGAGTGTCTAAATATCCAACTCTTTGCTCATTTACGAAGACATTCTGCCTTTAAAAACATTTAGATAGGAAAATTTTGCTGCAGCTATTACAAAAGTTGAAATTGAAGCCAAAATATTCAAGCCAACATTTATGCAAGTGTATCCTTTGCTGTACAGTTAGAATTTGGAATAATTACATCACTCATGAAAGATAGTTTAGTATGTCCCAAATGGCACTGTTTAAATTTCCATTTGCTATTGTGTAGAATCAGCTAAATAATGTAGTTAAAATTGAGCAAGTAAGCAAAATTAAGAATAGGGTGACCATAACATTGTTAAAGCATTTTGGCACTTTAAATCCTAAATTTTTGTGTTCCCCTAGAAGCAGAGATCACTGGCATAATAACATTTTCTTTTGTCCTCTTGGGTTGTTGCTGCTATCAAAATTACATCCTTTTAAAGAGTGCTAACTAAGTAACTGAGGAGATCAACAAATAACCTGCAGCTTCTTCCACTGTTATCACATGTTGAAGTGAAAATCAGTTCTTTGTGTCAAATTTTCTGGTATGAGAAGAAGAAAAAAATTATCTTTTGTCAAAATAACTAAAAGAATCACTAAGGAGCCTATATAGCTTTAGTCTTACTAGGCATTCGTTTTGTTACCTTTCATAGGATTCAGAAAGTAACAGAAAATGTTACAGCCGATTTATATAAACTCTGGTCCCTCAGAGGGAGGTTGGCACTTTATATTAGGAAAAGAAGTCTGGCTATCACTTTATGTATTCTTAGAAACTTAAAAAATGTAGGACAGGACTACTGAAAAATCTTGACATTCTAGAATTTGGATAGAAGAGGAAGTATATCTGTGAAGTACCTGGAATTCTTCCATGTTCAATAAATGCCTTAAGGACCAGTGGTGAAGAGAGAGCAATACAGATTCAGTGGTCCATAGCATTCTGGAATTTCTGTTCTTCAGCATCCTCCATTTCTCTGTATTCCTTCAACTATTGTTTTTCAGTGCTTCCATTATTGTCAGAATTTTGTCCTAGAGATGAAGGCACTAGAATTCTACAAAAATTTAAGCTATCCTAGGTCAAGTCTTTTTTTTTTTTCCCATATATTTTTTTGAGACTAAAACTAAGGCATTTATGTTGAGCCTGGTAACTGAGCTTTATAATACACGTATAAAATGCTCAGGAGTACAACTAAAATTTACAAACCTATTTTACTAACCTCTGTTGCTTATAATTATCTTTTTTTTTAAATTTTTTTTAACGTTTATTTATTTTTTGGGGGACAGAGAGAGACAGAGCACGGACGGGGGAGGGTCAGAGAGAGAGGGAGACACAGAATCTGAAACAGGCTCCAAGATCTGAGCTGTCAGCACAGAGCCCGACGCGGGGCTTGAACCCACGAACCGCAAGATCATGACCTGAGCCGAAGTCGGACGCTCAACCAACTGAGCCACCCAGGCGCCCCGCTTGTAATTATCTTAAGGTAATAATCCACATCCATCCAGGGCATAGACTATTTTCTACTTCTTGGAGTCATGAATATCACAGATGTACTATACACTTTGAAAAAATATTTTTTTCTTTTTATTGACTCTTATTAATCCTGCTCCCTTCAAATATCAAGTGACATCTAAGTCCAATATTTTAAGACTTTCTGCATTCTTTATTTTTTTATTCTAGCTACCTTTTAAAAATGTATTTACATTTTCAGATAACGTTATCTAAATTTTCCATCCTTAAATAGAAATTCATCACTTATTCATTGTGAATGCCTTTCTATGAGCACACCTAACTTGGCTCCTTTTTTTCCTGAGGTATTCCTCAGGATTCCAGGGATCTGGATTTCAGGATTCAGGATTCCAGGATTTCAAGATTCCAGAACTGCCAAAGTCAAGTGCTTATGTTGTTACACAAGCAAAAAATACCCTTCCTTATTAGGCTGTCTTCCAGGAGCAGTCTGTATGATCCATGATTCATGATAATCACAAATAGAGTATTTTTCGTTCTTCTAAATGGAAGCTCATCTACCACTTTTCTACCCTTTCACTGAGCTTAGTAAGATTTTTGTGTGTGTGCAACTTGTGATTTTTTTGTGTGTAAGAAAAGCTTATTGTTAACTGAAAATTGGGAGGTTTCCCAGAGTCTCCTCTCCTTGTCACTTACAACTATATTCCCTAAGGCCTTATCATCATTGATATCTGTGGAAAAACATCTACTTCTATTGTGATTCATTGCTATCTCTCAAGGCCATTTATGAGACAGAAACAAACATGATTTTATATTTATACAAAACTTGTAATAGAAAATGTAAAAGTGTGAAACCAACAATAAATCTTCCACGAACCTATTTTTAGCCCATCCATGAATCTTAAAATTAAGACGTACCCCGTGGTTCATGATGAACACTGAGTAATGTATAGAATTGTTGAATCACTACATTGTACACCTGAAACTAATATAACACTGTATGTTAAATATACTGGAATTCAATTAAAAAACTTCGTAATAAAAAAAAAAAGATGTATCCTCTTCCCCTTCCCGAGTGCACAATCGTGGGAACTTTGTAGTCATAAAGACTAGCAAAATAAATGTGTTCATGATCCCTTCTTGGTGGTGCTGTATGAAATAAACCTGTAAGTCTTTTGAGATTTCCTTTTTTTTTTTTTTAAGTTGCTGGTTTGGAGTTTTGACAGTTGGTGTGAAAATTCCCAATCTACATGTGACTACTTGATAGATAATGACTATATATACTACAAGAGCAGACATAAAGTAGGATTCCATCTAAATCTGTCAACTTAGACCATAATTAGTATAATTCTATATTGTTTTAGTTGCATTACATCATGTGGTTTTAAAGCAAACAAATATTTCATCAGAAGAAAAATGTGTAAATGTTGAGTCAGCAGAGCCTAGAGCAATTTCCTGTGCCTTAACATCAAGGAAATCTTGCAGAGACAAGTGTTTTAGAAATTTCTGAAATAAAGCTAAAATAACAAGGGCAAATGTCACATTGTTTCATTCAGTTGAAATAAAAGTGAAGAACTCTTTTTATAGATTGTAGCAAAAAAAGAGACATCATGGCAAGATGTATATATTTCAATGAATGTCTGTAGCCTGCTAGACATATTTGGAGCATGCAACATGTAGCATCAAAGATGAGGTTAGGAACTATAGGAATTTGACTTTTTGGATTACTTTGCAGTGCTTTTCATTTTCAAAAAAGAAACAGACAATGTGTTTCCAGGGAATTCTTGTCTCTCTTGGATAGTATTTGGTGTGGATTCTCAAATATGCCATCACTATCCCTTGGTAAAGAAGTATGTCTTTTAAAGCAAAGGGCAAACTTCTGCAGCCAGATAATCATATATTTTTCTTTGCATACTGATTTTGGGGTAGGTGCAAGGATGGCCACTTTATCCTCGGAGACTGGCTGTGTTCTTTTGGATTCTCCCACACTCTGGGAATTGTCCTTAGGCAACTTTGGATGGATCCATGCTGGGCTTTTGAGGGTAGAGTTTTAAAGCTCAGAAGAGGAGGTTGAAAAACAATCTTTTTCATCTACAAATGAAAATGCAGAGTTTTTTTTTTTTGAACAGAATGTAATTAGCCCAAGTGGAATTGGGCCAAGAAAGAAGCATTAACAGGCTAAACATGCCCCCAGTTCTTAGAGGATTCCAAAGATGGGCTCATTCTCAGCTGTCATGAGGGAAAGGTGAAGCATCTACAAAAGTCTAAAATAGGTAAATGGGAGACATGAAAAGAGAGAAACAATTCAATTTTCTCACAAATTAAAGATGACAACTGCAGCTAGCCACCCACTCCCCAATCTAAAAATCCATGTGACTAATTTTTCTAAACAGCCACTGGAATGTTCCTGCTGGGAACAGGACAGATAATATATGTAGCTGGCACTGTCAACTGAGAGAAACTATTGTTCCAATTGGGGAATGGAGGCCAACTCCCTTTAAGATTTCAAGACAAGCTAATGTAGGACACATCTGAAGTAACTGAAATGAAAAGGGGGGGGACTCAAATTAACTGTGCAGTGTGCCAGCTGACCAAATATAAAACGAAACAAAACAATACAAAACAAAATAATCTCCTTCCCTCAAACTAAAAGAGAAGAAGAAAAAGGAACATTTGTCTTTGTGCTTGCTCTGTGCTCATTTTGGCTTGCTTCGGATACTTTTCCAAGTTTAAATTTGAAAGTTGATGACTCCCAGGAGCAGCAGTGTTCTTTTCTAGGTGTCATTTTTATCTATTTCTGTCAAAGCCCTTTAATAAGAAATCAAGGAGAACCGTCATTTAAGAAAAAGAAAAAAAAAAAGAAAAAGGGTACAATAGATGGCTGACTCCAGAATGAAAAGTAGTAGAGATACAGTAAATTTACCTAAAAAAAAGGGATTTCTTTAGTTAGTAGAAAGAAGTCTGAGAGCAATGCCTTTTAAAATATGACATCTGGAACTCACTAGAATTAACTACTTGCTGGGGAAAAAAATCCTCTCCAGATTAAAAAAAAAAAATCCTCCTACCCAGAAGTTTTTTTTTTTCTTTTTTAAAAACAAAACTGCTTGCCATTTCATTTAGGTGAAAAGACCGTAGAAGTTTTGGAGATAAAGATGTGTTTATGCACTTTTGTAACTCAAAGGCAATTTTGACTTTAATATCAAACTCTTTCAGATTTTGGCTCCTCATGAGAGCAAATGCCCCAGAGTGTTTGTTTTAGCCTTTAACTGAACCACTTATATGTGAAACTTGAAAGAGATCTTTAGTGTCTCTTGCAAGGACATTTTATACATGCAATATGGGTTGGTAAACTGAAAGTTGAAAGAACAGGATTTGAATCCCCCCGCTGAGTAATGCTGGATAAATTATAAAACTGTTTGGAGAATGGTGATAATCATACTTGAATTCTTATATCATAGATTTATAGAAAAGATTACATGAAATAATGAATGTGAAAACACACTAAGATCTACAAAAACTTCTATAAAGTAAAGCACTCTTTTCCTTAGAGTGTGTTCTTTTATCAGTGCACTTGCTTTGTATTAGGAGTTTCTCTTCAAATCTTTATTTCCATCTCATCTCTTTGAGTCATACTTATATTACTGTAAGTTGACTTAAAAAGAATTAAATGGGCAGTTGTTTACATGGTTAAGTTTTTTTGTCTTCATATATTTTTGTCAGTTTCCTGAGTTCATTTCAGAGATTTTGACTCAAGTCAGGATACTAATTCTCTGAAACCACCTTTTGTCCCACTTGACCACAATGCACAAGAGTCCTGGATAGAAATGGAAGCAAGGGAGCCCAATATAATTTTAAAGAGATTACATACACTTAACATTTTCTATGAGAATATGAACATATATGCCTAAGTGTGGGGAGAATACAAAGGAGGGGAATACTAGAGGAAAATACACATATGAAAAATGGTAGCAGCTCCAGTAGAAAATATGCAATGACATGGACTGTGGAATCAGAATCCAAGGGTATTTTAGAATTATCTAGTAATACCCAGGGCATGATAAAGGAAATCCTTTAAATTACATTTCTGATGAGGACTATTTGTATTGACTTTTACTTTTCAATTGAACCAAAGCTGTTTTCTCTTGAACCATGTTTCTTAAACGTTAATGTGCATGTAAGTCACCTGGAGACCTTATTCTGATCAAAAGCTCTGGGGTGGTGGCTGGGCTATTGGAAGAATTCAGTGTTTCTGACAAGCTCCTGGTAAGTGCCAAAACTGCTGCTTCTCAGACAACAATATGAGTAGTCAGGCTGAATGTCACTATAATTATTTTTCCCTTACAAGTAACACTCCAAAAATATATCTATGGAGAAATTGTGGCTATGGAAATATTGTTCCAGAAAAGTTTCCGTTTTTTGTATGGCTTTAATGAGGTGAAATTGATGTACAACAAAGTGGCATTTTTAAGTGTAAAATCTGATGAGTTTTCTCAGATGGTATATAACCATGAAGTCATTACAGCAGCCAAGATAATGAACATTTCTCTCACTCAGAAGTTCTTCATGCCCCTTTGTAATTGTTCCTTTATTTTCTGTCTCTACATCCCATGTACCCACTAATCTGCCTTCTATCATTTTAGATTATTTTCCATTTTCTAGAATTTTACATAAAAATATTATACAATATATGTACTTTTTAATTTAGTTTTCATTTCCTTCACTCAACATAAATATTATGAGACTCATCCATTTTCCCATTTTTGAAAATTGGATTTTTTGTCTCATTATTGAGTTGCATGTACTCTGTTTATTCTTGAGTAGTAGGTCATTGAATACATGTACCACAATGTTTTTATCCATCCAGCTGCTGATAGACATCTGCGTCATTTCTGGTTTGGGGCTGTAGCATTGGACTCTTATGGATGTTCATAAACATATCTTTGGACATACTTTATTTCTTTAGGAGAAGAACGACTGAGTTGTATAGCATGTGTATGTTTAGCTTTTTAAAGAAATGTATCAAAAGTGATAGTAGATAGACATTCCCACCAGCAATGTCTGAGGATTCTATTTGCTCCCTCCTCACTTGCTTAGTTGGCATGAACAATCTTTAATTTTAGCCATTCTGTGGTTCAATAGTGGCTTATCATTGTGGTTTTAATTTGCATTTTTCTAATCACTAATGATGTTAAGGTTTTCATGTTTATTTACATTCATATATCTTCATTAGTCAAGTTCAAATCTTCTCCCATTTTTGAAAATTGGAAGTTTATCTTGGTATGCTGCACAAATTCTTTAGATCAGGGATTGGCAAATATTTTCTTTAAAGGGTCAGAGAATGAATATTTTAGGCTTTATGGGCCATGTGATTTTTGTTAAAACAATTTCAACTCTGGCCTTGTATCATGAAAACAACATATAAGACCTAAGTGGATGAATATGGCTGTGTGTCAGTAAAACTTTATTTACAAAAACAAATGACTGGTCAGAGTTGGCCAGTGGGTCTTGTTTTGCTGATTCTTGTTCTAGATGAGAGCTCTTTTTCAGATATAAGCTTTGCAAATATATTTTCTCTGGTTGTATCTTGTCCTTGTATTACCTTAACATTGTCTTATAAAAAGCAAAGACTTTACATTTTGATGAAATCTAGTAGTTTATGATATTTTTATAGTTCATGATTTTTGTGTTTTATTTAGGAATCTTTATGTAACCCAAGATTTACTCCTAAATGTTTTTGCCAAGCTAGGGACTGTTGCTTTTTTTTCTTAGTCCAAATGGGTACCTACATTGTTCCAACACTATTTGTTAAAAGATTATCCTATCTGTGTGGAATTGCCTTGGCATCTTTGTGGAACTCAACTAACCATGTATGTATGGGTGTTTTTGAGGTCCTCCTTTATAGTTCCAATCATGTATATATCTAGCTTTACACTAATCCTGTACTAACTTGATTATTGGACATTGAAAATAAGTCTTCAAATCAGGTAGTGTAAGTCTTTCAACTTTATTCTTCTTTCTCAGACTTTAGCTACATTAGGACTTTTGTATTTCCAAATAAATTTCCATAATAAAGCCTGCTGGGATTTTTGTTGGGATTCATTGAATCTGTACCAAGAGTTTGGGAACTATACCCATGTGCAGATCCAGCTCACAGTCTGTTTTTATGCTGCCTTCAACCTAAGAATTTTTTTTTTTTTGACATGTCAGTCTGGGAAGAATTTTTACTTTATGTTTAATTTTCTGATTTCTGAGCATGCTCTATCTCTCCACTTTTATAAATCTTCTTTAAGGTTTATGTATTTATTGGGGCGAGAGGCAGAGAGAGAGAGAGGGATGGAGAGAATCCCAAGCAGGTCCATGCTGAGTACACCTTGGGGCTCCAACCCACGAACCATGAGATCATGACCTGAGCTGAAACTTAAAAGTTGGACACTTAACTGACTGAGCTACCCAGATGCCCCTGTAAGTCTTCTTTAATTTTGTGAATATCCTATAGATTTTAGCATACAAATAGTCTCCATCTTTGTTAGGTTTATTTCTAAGAATTTAATATGTTTGATGCTCTTCTTTATGGTATTTTTTTTCATTTCATTTTCTGAGTTTTTTTGCTATATATTTTAATTTTTAAATATTGAGGTTGAGTCATGTGCTTTTGCTAAACTTATTATAGTAGCTGTTTTAAAGATTCTCTAGGATTTCTATCTAAACCTACTTCTGTCAATAGTGTTACTTCTTTTTCTATTATTATAGTTTTTACCTTTTTTCTTCCTTTATTCAACTGAATAGTGTCTGTAGTATAATGTTGCATTGAAATGGTAAGAGTGAACAACCTTGTCTTGTTCCCAATCTTAAGGGAAAAGTATTCAGTCTTTCATCATTAGGTGTGATGTTAGTTGTTGGTTTTTCTTAGATGCCCTTTATTAAGTTGAAGAAGTTCATTTCTGTATTAATTTCTTAAGGCTGCTGTAACATACTATTATAAACTTGGTGGCTTACATAACACATGTTTATTCTCTTACAGTTATTCAGGCCAGAAGTCTGAAATCAGTTACACTGGGCCCAAACCAAGGTATCATCAGTGTCCAGAGGCTCTAGGCGAGAATCAATTTTCTTGCCTTTTCCAGCTTCTAAAATTCCATTCCTTGTTTCCTCCATTTGTAAAACCTGTGACATAGAATCTTTAATTCTCTGAGGTCATCACAAAACCTTCTTTCTTCTGTAGTAGAATTTTCAAACTGCTTCCCTCTTATATTAGCATTTGTGATTGCATTTGGGGCTCACCCAGGTAATCCGAGATAATCTCATTTCAAGATCATTGACCTGATCCTGCCTGCAAAGTACTCTTGCCATATGAAATGACATTGACAGGTTCCAGTGATTTGGAAGCAATTATTCAATCTATCACAACTTCTATTTCTAGTTTACTGAGTTTTACAATCATAAATGGATAATAAATTTTGTGAAACTTTTTTTTTTGCAACTGTTGAGAATAACAAATGATGCTTCTATTTGATTCTGTATTATGGTGAATTATATTGTTTGATTTTCAAATGTTAAATACAACTTTCATTTCTGAGATAAATCACATTTAGCTATGATGTATGATCCTTTTTATATATAGTTGAATTTCATTTTCTAAAATGAGATTGAGAATTTTTTATCTGTGTTCATGGGGGTCATTAGTATGTAGTTTTGTTTGTTTGGTAATCTCTTTGGTTTTGGTTTTACTTTGCCTGGGGTTTGTTTGTCAGGAAAATTATTAAGTACAGATTCAGTTTAAAATAGATATAGGGCTATTCATTTGTCTATTTCTTCTTGAGTGAGCTTTGGTAGTTTTTTTTTTTTAAAGGAATTTTGTTCATTTCATCTAAGTTATTGAAGTAATCATAATGTAACTTTTCATAATATTCCTTTATTCTTTTATTGTCTATAGCATCTGTAGTAAGCATCCTTTTCCTATTTATGATATTGGTAATATGTATCTGACCAAAAGTTTATCAATTTTATTTATCTTCTCAAATAACCTGCTTTTACTTTCATTGATTTCCTCTCTGTTTCTCTTTTTCTCTGTATTTTATCCTCTTTCCCTGTCTCACTGTCTCTATATATACACGTATGTATATGTAACTTTATTCTTTTACTGACTTATGCTCTTTATTTACTTTCTTCTGCTTACTTTGAGTATTATTTGCTCTTCTTTTTCTAATTTCTCATTGTGGAAGCTTAGTATATTGATTTAAGACTCTTCTGTTTTTCTTACATAAGGATTTAAAGCTCTGTCATCTATGAACTATTTTACTTGGTTTTCACAAATTTTGACATATTATGTTTTCATTTTTATTTAGTTCATATATATCCTAATTTGCTTTTTGATTTCTTCTTTGACTCATCAATGATTTACAAGCACTTTAAAAAAAATTTTTTTTTAAATGTTTATTTATTTTTGGGAGAGAGACACACACAGAGTGCAAGTGGGGGAGGGGCAGAGAGAGAGGGAGACACAGAATCTGAAGCAGGCTCCAGGCTCTGAGCTATCAGCACAGAGCCTGACGCGGGGCTTGAAGTGACCAACTGTGAGATCATGATCTGAGCCAAAGTCAGATGCTTAACCAACAGAGCCACCAAGGCATCCCACATGTTTTGTTTAAAAATTTTCTAGAGTTTCTATATATTTTTCTGTTATTGGTTTCTTATCCAATTTAATTGTCATCAAACATCAGAGTTTTAATATTTTAAAAACTTTTGTATTCATTGAGACTTGTTTTATGGCACAAAATATTTTGGGAAATATTCAAAAAAGTGTGTATTTTGTTGTATTTTTTATCTTTAGATATTTTATTAGTCTTAAAAATTTTTTTTCCAAGTCTTTTCTTATTCCCACTTTTATCTACTTTCCTGAACATATGGAACATATTTATGACGACTTTTCTAACATTCTGATCTACTAACTTTTTCGTGGATGTGTGTTATTTTTGAGTCTGTTTGTACTGATTGATGTTTTCCTGCACTTCTTTGCATGCCTGATATTATTATTTTTGATTGGATATTACATTGTGAGTTTTATATGTGGTATGCTAGAGTATTTACATTCCTTTTAGTATTTTTGGACTTTATTCTGGAAAGCATTAAGTTGCTTCAAAACAAATTGATCCTTTCTAGGTATGGCTTACAGCAATACCCTTCTAAGGACTCTACCCAGTGCTCATGATGAAGGCTCAAAGGGAGCCCATTGCAGACTTCTGGTATCCTGTCTTGTGTAGCTAGCTGTCTTTGTGCCTTGCAGCTTCAAGGTATCTTGGCCTCTCTGAACTCTGAACTTGTCTTTCAACTCAAGAACGCCTGCTGGCTCTCTTTGGGTCTCTTTTCCCTGTGCTATATTCTGGAAACTTCTTAGACAGCAGAATGGGTAAATTGTAGGACTTACTTTGTTTTTTCCCTTGGTCTCAGAGGTCATTGTTCTGTAACAGTGGAGTAAAGATGGAGGCAAAAGTAAGCAGATCACTTTTTAAATGCTATTTCCGCCCTAGACAAATTGAGACATCTGTTTCAGGTGGGTTCAGATTTTGAAAATGTCAAGTGACCAATTATTTTTAATACTATTGTGTATACCTTTAACTCAGTTTGAAGTTCTTTTTTTTTTTTTTTTCTATTTTACCTATTTTAGGAGACAGTAACCCAGGTTAAAACCAACTTGCTGGCTACTTAGTATCTTCACCTGTGCAGTTAAACATTACTGGGGAAAACCACAAATGGAACAACTATTTCCCCTTAAAATCCATAATCATTGCCAAGTATCTATTCAGGTAGAATACTAATATTAAGGTTGTTAAAGAAAATAAAACAGTTAACATAATAATTTGAAGGGTCTTATATAATCTTTATCTTTGTAACTGTATGTAGTAAACTTTTCAGAAGTGAATCTAGTATATAGTTCCTTTCAAACCTGTGCATTTGCAAAGGAGCCTTCATGTAGGAGGTATTTCCTTAGTTGTAGAACCTGATTCAGGCACATGAAGCTGTGGGACAGACAGATAGAACTTACTTTGACATATGGGATCCTGACTAGAGGGAAGGATTGAACTGAACTGGTGGGCAGCATTAAATCTATTGCTGCCACTGGCAGAATTTGTTAGAAGTGTGAGATCAAAACCTAGCTATTGGGCAAAATCTCATAGAACTATTACCTGCTAAAAGGGGAAAAAAGAAAAGAAAATGGACTGTGTTACAAAAAAAAGGCCTTTATTAAACTCTTTTTTTTATGTTAAGATTTTACCAAGAATAGTAGACAGCATTTTATGTTAATATATTAACTGCATTTCATTTCAAGTGGGATTGTACATTAACTTGTACAAAATAAATGTGAACATGCATATTATACTCCTTTTTTCTTATTCTCTAATTCTGACATTGACAGCTGAGTGTAAAATAATGCTAAGAAATGCACTTCTAGGAAGTGTATGCACTTTTGACATCTGTTTAAAATGAGACAAAACAAATATGTTATTGAGAGTAAAAATGGACTCTAGATTTAGAGTCCATAAACGGTGATTTTTGAAAAGTGCTTGCTTTTTTTTAGGTTACAGTGTTTCATACAAGCCTAATTTAACCAATACAACTATACATTTGAGTTATATTAGGGAAGAGAATAAATCTTGCAAATTCAAGGAACAGTGTTAATATCTTATGACGTATACTTACTAAAAATGGGAAGTTTTAGCACCATTTTCTGTTCCAATTTCTATCATATTGGATAAGATCTTTGATCATTGGTGCCTCAACTCGGACAATATTGTAAAGTTCTCTTGAGGCAAAGGTTTATTACAGAATCCAAGGAATTTTCATGGATCAAGTAACATTAAGGTGGGCCCAGAGTGGAACAGCAGCAGGAGGTCTCTTTTGTCCATTAAGAGATATGAGCTATGATTTGCTACTTCTCCCCATCTAAGGAATTTGAAGTTATATGCAATATGATCTCATCCATCACTGTAATGTCTGGCAGGTAATGCTTTTAAAACATAACTGACCAATAACATAATTTCTGCTAAATAAATATATTGCAGCTGCAAAAAGTTTAGTGACTTTTTGCCCATGGTCAGTTACTGAGTCAGCATAGGGCCAGGAATAGAAATAGAAAATTCAATAACTTATATATCTTCAATATTTTTGCAGCACACAGAAAAATAGTCCCTAAGACGAATGACATACAACATGCTGAGTCTTTGTTCCTCCCACTAAATTGCATTAGCTTACCTTCATTGGTTTTTGCCCCAAGTTAATTTTACTTATTAGGTCTGTGAAAAACATGGCCATGTCCTTGGGGCCTCTGGACATGCACACCGAAACAAATCAATTATTTGAAATGCCACAGAATAAATACTATCAGAATAAGCTCCTTGGGAGAAGAAAGGTGTCATATAATTCAAAGCAATTTATAAATATCTACTTTCAGACACAGCGTGAGATCAGATCCAAACTTCTTTGAAGGAGATTTAAACAGAGCTGCTGATATTATGATTACATTTTCTCTTGTTTCATGCCTAGAGTAATATTAAAGCAACAGAGTTCAAGTATTTTCTCTAATATTGGTAGAACAGTGTAAAAATAATGTATTTACTTATGAAGGGACATATATAGAAAATTACTTTGATTTAGATAGCTCCAGCTTGTAGAGATTTATTCCCACTGGGATAGTGGAATCTTTGTTGAGATTTCAGTGCTGTTCTTTTGAGTATTGAAAATGTTTATAAAATAAAATTCTAAAGCAAGTGCCTTTTAGATATTATCTGGATAAGATCAAAGTTATAATATGTTGCCACCAAAAATGATGAGGATTGTCAGAGAAGGGAATTCTGAGTCAATATAATAGCAGTTACAAAGAAGACTTCTATGAAAATGAATATTAAAGAAGTGGAGTAAAAATATTAATTAAACTATGTTTACATAGGTATTAAGGAAACTGTAATTATGTAGTTTTGGAATTAAAACACCCATCTGCACAAATATAAGAAGGAAAAGAAAATAATTTAAACTCCAATTATCCTGAAAAGTAACATAGTTTAGTATTAAGATGATTATATACACTAGTCATTACAATTAGAAACTTGACATTCATAAAGTATCTGACTTTCAACAATTTTTTTTTTTAATTTTTTTTCAACGTTTTTATTTATTTTGGGGACAGAGAGAGACAGAGCATGGACGGGGGAGGGGCAGAGAGAGAGGGAGACACAGAATCGGAAACAGGCTCCAGGCTCTGAGCCATCAGCCCAGAGCCTGACGCAGGGCTCGAACTCACGGGCCGCGAGATCGTGACCTGGCTGAAGTCGGACGCTTAACCGACTGCGCCACCCAGGCACCCCTGACTTTCAACAATTTTTAAATTTGTTTTTAAGTTTTAATTTAAATTCCAGTTAGTAAACGTATAGTGTAATGTTAGTTTCAGGTGGACAATATGGTAATTCATCACCTTCATAAAACATCCAGTCCTCATCACAAGTGTACTCCTTGAAGTGCGCCACCTCCACTGTGATAACCATCAGTTTGTTCTCTACACTTAAGAGTCTGTTTCTTGGTTTGCCCCCGGTCTTTTTCTCCCCTCTTTGCTCATATATTTCTTAAATTCCATATGTGAGTGAAATCATATGGCATTTGTCTTTCTCTGACTTATTTCACTGAACATAGTACTCTCTGGCTCCACCACTGAGCTTCAGGGAAATACAAATCAAAACTACAACAAGCTATCACTTCACACCTGTCAGAATGGCTAAAATGAAAAACACAAGAAATAACAGGTGCTGGCGAGGATGTGGAGAAGGGGGGAACCTCTTGCCCTGTTGGTGGGAATGCAAACTGGTGCAGCCACTCCGGAAAACAGTATGGAGGTTTTCAAAAAGTTAAAAATAGAACTACCCTATGATCCAGCAATTGTGTACTAGGTATTTACCCAAAGAATAATAATAATAAAAAAAACTAATTCAAAGGGATACATATATCCCTATGTTTATAGCAGCATTATCTGCAATAGTCAAATTGTGTAAACAGCCCAGTGTCCATCGACTGATGTGTATATGCACAATGGAATACTACTCAACTACAACAAGAATAAAGTATCCAACTTTCAGTGTTAACATTGTACTATGTGCTACACACATTAGGATCACACATCTCTATCCTAAAGGAGATCAACATTCACAACCTAGTGAGAAAATGGGCAAGAAGATAATTACAATAAAGTAGAATAAAAATATTTTTTTCTGAGAGAAGTATGTAAAGAATTCTATGGGTCTCAGAAGAAATCATCAAATCTAGATTAGTTTGGAGATGAGAGATCTTTGGAGAGTCTTGATATGAAATGTATCTCAAAAAACATGCAGGAATTACAACAAAAATGTGCCTCACCTGGCATATTAAAAATAAATCATATTCTTAATTTTAGTATTGTTATTATTATTATCAACTAAATGAAATGAGAACAAGGACAGTCTACTGAGGGTAAGTCACATGTATAAAGTATGACAAATAGGAGACGTCATGGCACAGTTGAAATACATAAACTATTCTGTATGGAGGGTAGGGTATGAAGAAGGCAGGGGCAAAAGATGAGGTTGGAGAGAAACATCAATTTGTATTCTGAAGGCAGAGGTTAGATTTTATACCCAAATCATGTAAGAAACATTGAAGAAATGATGTGAAGGGAATCATATTTTATTTGCCTAGTATTTAATTAAAAAAATAACATATTGGGGCACCTGGGAGGCTCAGTCAGTTAAGCACCTGACTTTGGCTCAGGTCATGATCTTGAGGTTTGTGATTTCAAGCCCTGCGTCAGGTTCTGAGTTGACAGCTTGGAGCCTGGATCCTGCTTTTGATTCTGTGTCTCCTTCCTCTCTGCCCCTCCCCAACTAATGCTCTGTCTCTCTCTCTCTCTTTATCTGTCTCTCTCAAAAATAAAATAAACATTAAAAAAATAACATATTCACGTGATTAAGAATAGCCATATCTGGCGCAACTGGGTGGCTCAGTCAGTTAAGTGGGTTAAGTGGGTTAAGTGTTGGACTCTTGATCTCAGCTCAGGTTGTAATGAATGAGGAAGGAAACACAGATGTCTTTTATTATGTTAATGAGGTGACAGTTGGACCTCACCTGAGGATGGGGGCTGGTTGCCAGAGGAACCAACAATGTGATTAGAGGGTTGGTACTTTTAGTCCCATCCCTTCCCCACCTCCAGGGAGAAGGGGGCTGGAGATTGAATTCAATCACCAGTGATCAATGATTTAGTCAATCATGCATAAGTAATGAAGCCTCCATAAAAACCCAAAAGGAAGGGCTTTGAAGAGCTTCTGGGTTTGTGAACAGGAAGGGCTTTGAAGAGCTTCTGGGTTTGTGAACAGGGACACTGACACTCCTGGAAAGGGTATGGAAGCTCTGTGTTCTTTTCCACATACCTTATTCTATGCATCTCTTCCATCTGGATGTTCATCTGTATCCTTTTATAATAAACTGGTAAACAGTAAGTAAACAGTTTTCCTGAGTTCTCTGAACCACTCTAGCAAATTAATTGAACCCTGGGAGGGGGTTGTGGGAACTTCAGCTTTATAGCCAATGTGTCAGAAGCACAGGTGACAAACTAGACTTGTGATTGGCGTCTGAAGGAAGGAGAGGGAGCAGTTTTGTGGGAATGTGCCCTTAACCTGTGGGATCTGACAGTTGTCTCCAGATAGTGTCAGAATTGAGTTAAATTGTGGGACACCAAGCTAGTATTGCAAAGAACTGCTTGTTATGGGGAAAAATCTCTACACATGTGGTGTCAGAAGTGTTGTGAGTGTTGGAAGTAGTGTGAAAGTAAAATAGGCACACAGAAGAAACACACTGAAGGAGGAAGCACTGGTTTTTTATTTTACCTGCACAGGAGTGAAGAATTGTCATGAGTTCAAGCCCCATGTTGGGCTCTGTGCTGAGCATGAAATCTACTTAAAAAAAAAAAAAGAATAACCATATCTATCATTCAAAAGGATATAAAATGAAAATTAAATCTCTTCCTCCTTATTGCTATCCTACATCTTAGTCCATATTCCCATTTAAAAACACTTTTAGTTGATTCCCTTTTAGGTTTCTTGAAGGTTATACAGACTTCTTTTGTATAATACTTTAAAACATCTCAGCCCCAGCCACTGCTCTGGCAATCCATTCTGTGCAGGTTTCTAACAACCTTATGCAGATATAACCTGAGAGCATTTCACTTCAGCCCTCTGTTTAATTGTCCCTTCCTGTGCCAAAGCTTACTGATGCTAACAGAGAACCCATCCAACATGGACATGTGTGGAACATGGATGTGTGGGTACTCCAAGCCCATAGGACCACTCTTTGGCCAACACTGGTTGGGAGTCAGTGCCTAATGACTCATTTCATAAGACTTGTCAGATCTTCTGGCAAGAAATGACACTAACTTGCTTGAAGGAGAAGCCAAATCCATTGTTCATTTTTTGTATTAACTTTATTTACTCCCCTCTTTCACAAATCCTATACTGAACTCCTACTTCCTGGGCTTACTTCACAAATAAATTCCTTGCACACACCTCTGTCCTAGACTGTGATTTGTGGAGAACCCATGCTAAAACAACTGGTTCTGGGAGTATCCTTTTAAAGAACACATTCTGGATGGGATTTTGGAGTGGTATCATATGCTGTTAAAAAAGTAATAATCCTGTTCCTGGTATTAAGATATATCTTCTGCCCTTTAGTGGTATAAAAGTAGAGTCTCGTCTATGTTAGTCAGGATTCTCCAGAGAAACAATAAATAGGATGTATGTATGACTATAGAAAGATATTTATTTTGAAGAATTGGCTTATATGGTTATGGGGGCTGGCAAGGCTAATTCTTGTAACCTAGTTCTAGTGGTGGAGAATTCCCTGGGTTTTTGTTTATGTGGTAAGATATTATCTCTCCTTCATTTTTGAAGGACAGTTTCATTGTGGATAGTATTCTTGGTTGGCATTTTTTTCTTTCAGTTCTTTAAATGTATCATCCCACTCTTTCCTTGTCTGTAGCATTTCTCTTGAGAAATCTGCTAATAGTCTCATGAGGATTCTCGTGAATGTAATGAATCACTTTTCTCTTGCTCTTTTCAGAATTTTCTCTTTATCTTTGATTTTTGATAATTTAATTATAATGTGTTTTGGCATAGACCTCTTCAGGTTCACCCTATTTGAAAACTTTCAGGCCTTGTGAATCTGGTTGTTCATTGCCCTCTGGAGATTTGGGAAGATTTTAGTCATTATTTCTTTTAAAAGGCTTTCTTCCTTCTTTACCTCTTCTTTCTTCTAGGACTCCCAGAATAGGTATATTGCTTCTTTTAATGATGTTCTATACATTTTGTAGGCTCCTATTTTTATTTTTCTTCCTTTTTTTCTCTTGCTTCTCTGACCAGATAATTTCAAATGAATTATTTTTGGGTTCATGAATTCTTTCTTCTAATTGACTGAGTTTGATGTTGAAGCTCTGTATTGAATTTCTAAGTTCTGTCACTGCATTCTTCAGTTCTAGGATTTCTGTTCCTAGAAATCTTTCTGTTCTTTTGGCTTTTGTTTATTTGTTGAACTTCTCATTTTGTTCATATATTGTTTTCCTGATTTCAGTTAGTTGTTTATCTGTGTTCTCTTGTAGTTCATGCAACTTCTTTTTGATATCAGTTAGTTTATATATCTTCATATATATAGGGCTAATTACTGAAGCTTTATTAGTTTCCTATGCTTTCCTGATTCTTCATGATCCTTGTATCCTTGCACTGGTATTTGTACATTTGAAGATATGGTCACTGTTTCTTGTCTTTACAGGCTGGCTTTAGCAGAGAAAGGCGTTCACCAGTCACCTGGCTTAGGATTCTAGATGAGCCAGTTGTGGTATCCATAATCACATGGAACCTTTTACTGGAGGCCATGAACAGATAAATAGGGCCTGCTGATGGAGTCCACGTTTGTGCAGGATCTTTTGTCAGCATCTGTGGTCAGATGGATTATCAGTGTTCCATGGTTGGGAAGGCCTGCTGCTGGGGCCCCACAGTCAGGAGAGGCTAGCTAGAGAGGCTTTTCAGTTAGGCAAGGCCATTGGCAGGGATTCGCAGTGTAATGAGTCTATTGATGGGTTTTGTTAGTTGGGCAGGACCAGCAGTAGGGCTCCACAGTCATTCTGGTAGGGTTCCAAGGTGGGACAAAGCTACTGATGGGGCTCCTTGGTAGGGCTGATAGGAAGGTTCCTGGGTCAGGTGAAGGTTTTATAATGGGGCCAGGCTCTTTATGGGGCTACACGGTTGGAAGAGCCTAACAGGGCTTTGTGATTGGGCAAGGTTAGTAGAGAGGGCTCTTCAGTTACAAGGCAGTGGGACAGAGACTTCTGACAGCCTCCATCTTTGGATAGAGTGTCTTGTGGAGCTCTTGATCTTATGACATTTGCAGAGCCAGGGGAGGCTCCATGGTTGGGAAAAGCTGGTAAAAACCTGGGGGGCAGCAGTTACACAGTCCCTGTAAAGCCACTGGTGGAGGTCAAGAGGTCAAAGAGCCAGTGCCAAGATATGCACTTGCTGGCATCTAGAAGTTCTGTTCCTTTTATTCACTCCTAGCTGCTCCTAGGTGGTCAGCCATAATTCCCCCAGTGTTCTTCATAAGTTGAGGCAGAAATGGGTCCACTAAGACAGTGTCAAATGATGAGGAAGTTGGATGTTCATCTTGGTCTCTTTTTCCCTTATATAAGAAATTGTGGGCCTAGGGGATCCTTCTTGATTCTGTGCCATGGTGTCCTGAGGGATAGGTGATATGGATAAAGTATTCCTCTTACCCATTTTAGTGTGGTTTTCTCCTTTATTTTGCTGTAATGTTGCCCTGAGTTTTAAAATTTTCACAAAGATACTCTCATTCACAGGTAGTTGCTTAATCAGTGGTTCTGTTGGTGGAGGTAGTGGGAGACTAGAGATGGGGACCTCTTATTTTTCTCTTTCTGACATCCTAAAGTGGTCCAGTTCAAAATATACAGGGTGGGCTAGCATACTGGAGACCCAGGAAGAACTAATGCTGCCGTTTAAGTCCAAAAGTTGTCAGGATAGAGACATAGGAATATCTAGGGTTGCAGTTCAAGTCCAAAGGCTGCCTGTTGATAGAATCATTTTTGCTTGAAGGAGGTCAGTCATTTGCTCTGATTGGATGAAACTCACTCACATTATGCAGGGCAACCCTTTTTACTCAAGGTCATCAATTTAAATGTTAATCTCACCCAAAAACACCTTCATAGAAACATCTAGAAGAATGTTTGACCACATATCTGTGCATCATGACCCATCAAGTTGACACATAAGACTAACCATCATACACCTATGAAGAAGGTAAATGAAGGTATGGGGGAAAAAAAGGTGTTGAGTTATGCCAAAACTGTTACACTTGAATGGGAAGAGACAATGAAAATTTTAAGGATTGTGGAGTTGTCTGGCTATTGTAAACTGCTTTGGATACACTGAAAAAAGAAAATTACTAGCTCAGATTTGGTAATGATCAATTCAAGGCATACTGTCAAAACCAAAGGTGTTATGTGGCAGCTTCTAAGGAAATTTTCACCTATGTTTGCAAAGCACATTATTCTGGAATGAGACCCAACATCTAATTATAAGTGTAGCAGACCAATAAAGGATGTATAGCCTTAACAGTTCCCTATGTCAGAGACAAGATCTTCATAAGAGACTATAAGACTGAGACTTAGGATGGAGATATTAAGATTGGCAAACTTGGCACTCTTGAAGAGCCAGATTTCCCCAAATTCTCTGTGCCAACAAAGAATCTGCATACTAGAGGAAAAAAGACAATTCTTGCTTGGAGAGCCTATGAAAACCCCAATCAAGACCAGTGACTTAAAACATGATGCTTTGTAGTCCACCACTTCTGCTCTTTCCATTCTCCATTTCTTCCACTCCACATTATGATAAGGGCTCAACACAGCCTGAGCTAGAAGATCAAATTCTTTCTATCATAAGATTTGGCTAACATGTGCCATCATGAACCAGAGGAAAGTGTGTAGGATCTTGAGGATGTTAGAATTCAAGGGATAAATTTTAAGCCTGGGTAGGAAAAAACCTTTTGACATGGGGATCAAGTTTTAATCTTTTGGTGAGTCTAACCTCTTCAAGGATGCCTCTGGGTTGGCTCCTCATAGATTGGATATAACAATGAACCACAATAATAGAGATATTGGTACTGCTTTGACAATGTAGTAAGGAAGGGGCAATGATAAAGTCTGAATGGTTTTATTATGTAAGACCAAAGAACCGATCCATTAACTGTTTCCCAGGAGGTCCCAGAGGACATTCCTTTACAATAAGAAATGCACACTGAAAAATATACTAGCATCTTAGAGAATCTCAGTGGTAGTTACCATCTGTACATTGGTATGAAAGGGTACAAGAAGATGCCATCCAACTGGGTTCCTTAGAATCAATGAGAATAATGGGAATAAACAAGGCTAGATACCATCTTGAAACACATAACTTGCAGAGACAAATTAGATATAATTACTCAAAATATGCAGCAGAATTAAGAATATTGAATACCCAGATTTTCCTAAATTGTCTGTGCTGGCAAAGAGTCAGCATGCTAGAGGAAAGCAATCAGGGTGTTTTGTTCCATAATTTCTGGGCATAACTAATAGATATGGTGTCCCACAGTATATGATAGATGATCAACCAAATATAGTAGTATCTTATTTGTATTAACAACAACAATAACAAAAACAGAAATACAACATCAATTGAGCAAAAGTCTGAAGTTAGACTCTGCATTGGAAAAATTCTATTGCTTCACTCAGTTTTCAGATATAAGTTCACGCACCACCACCCATTGCTTGAAAAAAGGCCAGATTCCACTGACAAAGATCTTTGCAATATCAACACATAAATTTATGAAGGAAATTCAGAATTTCCCAGGTAGCTGTGTTATTTACAAAGGTAACTATTCTTGGGAAAAGAAAAACTAGACTATGAGCATTGTTTGGATAAATATTTGAGATTACACAGATACCAAAGGACATAAAATACCATTATGGTCTTCTGGATAAAGTAGGGGCTTATGGAGTCCAGGATTTAAACGGAACTCTGGCCCAAGTCAGTTTCTTTTCTTTTCTTTTCTTTTCTTTTCTTTTCTTTTCTTTTCTTTTCTTTTCTTTTCTTTTCATTCTTTTCTTTCTTTCTTTCTTCCTTTCTTTCTTTCTTTCTTTAAGGATATATATTTTTTAATGTTTATTTTTGAGAGAGAGCGAGAGCAAGCTAGAGAGGGGCAGAGAAAGAGGGAGACAGGATCTGAAGCACACTCTGTGCTGTCAGCATAGAGCCTGATGTGGGGCTCAAACTCATGAACTGTGGGATCATGACCTGAGCTGAAGATGGACGCTTAACCGGCTGAGACACCCAGGTGCCCCTCAAGTCAGTTTCTTGATGAATTCTATGGTCCATGTATCTACTCTGAGGGTATTTCCCACTGAGTGGATATTTTGTGACTGGTGGAACTCTAAAATTATTTTCCTGACTGTGTAATAAGGGGCTATCATTGTAGGAAGGCTCATGGGATGCTTCTTAATTTGCTCCCTCATTCCTAGCAAAAACTGAAATTCAGAAGCAAAGTACAACCCCAGAGAAAGTGTTCAGCTTAGTGCCACCATGAAAGATTTAAAGGACTGAAAGGTTTAAAGATTTACAAGGAGAGAGAACTTGTAATCATATTCCTGTTTAATTTGCCTCTGTGGCCACTGTAAACACAAATTGATTGTGACAGATTATGATGCAATAAATACAGTTAAACAAATGATACTCAACTCTCAGTTATTTTGTTGGATATGGTATCTTGATTAGAAAATATAAACACAGTCTAGTAGTCAATGCAGGAGAGGGAAAATTCTGCTAGGGGAAACTGATGAGTATTTTGCCTTCTACATTTTTGATTGGTATAGTTTATGAAGAAAGACTAACTTTGCCTTCCTTTTTTTGTGTTTAGTCTGAGAGGGAATGCAAGAAAACAAGTCTTAGGAGGAAAACTGTTTTCATGATCTCATGTGTAAGCCACTAACAGGCTTTCCTGATAAAAGCTTCAAAGCTTAAAGAGATAAGAAAGACAAGCATGTATTTCATTAAACATTTCAATAAATATGCAAAAAAATCAACAATTATGAACATGATGTTTGTATACTTGCAAATACAACTATTTTCATGCTTTGAATATTTTATCCTGATAGGAGTTTTAAGGATATTTTGTTCTAGAAGATGTAAGTTTTACTTACATACCCATGCTCACACACACTATATATATATATATATATATCTATCACACACACTATATATATATACATATGTATATATATACATATATATGTGTGTATATATATACATATATATATATAGTGTGTGAGCATGGGTGTGTGTATATATATATATATATATCACACACACTATATATATATACATATATATGATATATATATACATATATATATGATATATATACATATATATAGTGTGTGTGATATATATATATGTATATATATACATATATATATATATATATGTATATATATACATATATATATATATATATATATATATATATATATATATATATATATCTCATCAGGAATTCTCTGTATGATTAACA
Organism: Prionailurus viverrinus; assembly: GCF_022837055.1. NCBI lineage: Eukaryota > Metazoa > Chordata > Mammalia > Carnivora > Felidae > Prionailurus > Prionailurus viverrinus. The sequence continues at coordinate 133,176,574 of NC_062569.1, read as the reverse complement.
TTCTGGACTGTCCTAACTGGCCAACAAGAAGGCAAACATGATCACTCTGCATTGCAAAGGTAGCACTGAGAAGGAATAGTGGGAGAATGAATCACTGTTGTCTTTGTTTTATGCTCACTGCTTTTGATAAGTTCAGTAGATGATTGTAAAAACAGCAGTGGCTTGTTTGTGTTTCCAAATAGCCAGACCCTTCATGCTGGCTCTCCACCAATTACACAAGTGCTAGGTATTCAACAAAAGGCTGCAGATGACCTTTACTTCTCCCTGTCCCTTTACCAAACCTCTACTTCACTTATGACATTACTTGTTAAATTTTGCATTTCTGAAATATACAGGTAAACACAAATTTGCAATTTTCACTCAACAGAATAAATTTTACTGTAGATAAAACAGTTAAATTCTCACAACACAAACCTTAGTTTTAATATTCATTAAAGCATTTTAGAATTACTCAAACATGAAAATTGGAAATCTGTATGCTTATTTGGGAGTGTGAAAAGCTGAGTGTGTATGTGCTTGTTCAGAGTCAGGACATTATAACAGGTGAGTTGTGGTAGTAAAGAAGGAACAAGAGATCCCTATTTAGAAATTATGCTTTGAATTCATTAGCTAGTACATCTTTTATTCTATTACTGTTTGGGTATAAACCAAAGTTTTAAAAATATCCATAGAGGTATATACCCTTATAAAACAACAATTTTCCAGTGTATCACCTATCACACAAGAATTATTATGAGGGAAAAAAGTCTACACTTTCCATGAGTGATAGTTATGTCCTTTTGGTTCTATTATTAATTAAAACACTGGTGCTCATGGAAACCCACTGTTAAGAGTCTACAGTCTGTGGGATTGTATCACACTGATACGGGAAGCTTTTAGACAAGAAGTCATAGAAAGAACTGAAGGCACCAGGCCATGTTAACAGGTTATTTTGTGCAATTATTTGCTGAATAATGCCCATAATTATAAAGATTATATATATTATGTGATAAAGTAGTTAACTTGGGGGGTGTATATAGTAACCAGAAATATTTAGCCTGTCTACTGTCCTGTGATTCATGTTTTCTGGCAGAGAGAATAGAGAATGGGAAGAGGAAAAGACATTATCACCTAGAACATAATATCTTCTTAAAATATTTTTTTATTTTTTAATTGTTAAAATTTTTAAAAAATGTTTTATTTATCTTTGAGCAAGAGTGAGAGAGAGAGAGAGAAAATGAGAGAGAACGAGCAGCGGAGGGGCAGAGAGATAGGGAGACACAGAATCCCAAGCAGGCTCCAGGTTCCACACTGTCAGGACAGAGCCAGCCTCGAAACCACCAACCGTGAGATCATGACCTGAGCCGAAGTCAGATGCTTAACTGACTGAGCCACACAGGCACCCCTCAAAATAATTTTTAAATGAATGTGTAGTGAATCCAGCTTTCAGCATGATGTGTTTGCAGTTCATGACACGTCTAGATGGAATATTTAGCTATCATTTTAAACTGGTTATTTGAGAATTTGAATAATTCGTTTGAAAACTAAATGGAAGAAATTCCAGCCATGTAACAAAATCTTTGATTCAATTTTACTTTAGCATGGTATGGCATAGCTTTTGTGTATGTATTTTTGTTCACCCTCAGTTTGTACTTCAAATTTTCAGGGCCTATTGAATCTGAGAACATGAGTTTTATTGGTCTTATAATGTCAGTGCCCTTCTCCAGCACATCAGGCGAATTCTAAGATAATACTGTCTCCTACCACCATACTTGGTCTTTGAGGTGAATATGTGTTCCTCAAAATTGGATATATGACAGTTGTTTTCTTTGTATAGCTTTCTTTTTGCTATTTCTCTGGACTCCTTTAAGTTAGCTGATATTTGTAGATTTATTGGCAAAGAGGAGAAGGAGAAAGTGCGTGGATTTGGTTAAATTACGATTTTTTCAACGTTTTTTTTTTTTTTTTTTTTTTTAATTTTTCGGACAGAGAGAGACAGAGCATGAACGGGGGAGGGGCAGAGAGAGAGGGAGACACAGAATTGGAAACAGGCTCCAGGCTCTGAGCCATCAGCCCAGAGCCCAACGCGGGGCTCGAACTCACGGACCGTGAGATCGTGACCTGGCTGAAGTCGGACGCTTAACCGACTGCGCCACCCAGGCGCCCCTAAATTATGATTTTTTAATTGTATTTTTATTCCAAAATTTCCTGAGGGTAAAAATTATATTTTTCCATATGAAAGTGTAACAGTTATTAATTTGTTGTCTTTGTGTTGTTTCAGATTTTGTCATAGGTCACATAAGAAAAACACAACACAGGTGTGGTTATCACCACTCACTGAACAAAATGTTCATATTTTTTTCTTCAGGTATTATACTAACAGCTCTGGGGGCAGCAAGTAGTCAGTTTATAATCAGTATTTAAATAGGTGAAAAATATTCTCGTTAATTATTTTATTAAGCTTTTATCCCTTTTTCCTAGATTTTAGCAGGATTCTGTTATGGCGCTCTCAGAGTATGCACATCACGTCAATATGACTGATGACAAACCACTCAATATGTGTTATCTGTTTTCCCCGCAGTCTCTGGCAGTTTGTTATCTTGAACCACATTTGTAAGCTTCAAAATACAGAAATAGCAAAAGCATGCCTGATATTATTTATCTACATTTTTTAATTTCATAAAAATTAAAATGAAGCTAACGTGTGAAAGGCATTAAGGAAAACATGCCCTTAAAGATATTATGGAGATCAGGAAGGAAAAGAACCAATAGAGGATGGAATTGCAAAAATAATTTTTCTTTTTTTTTTTTTTTTAATTTTTTTTTTTCAACGTTTATTTATTTTTGGGACAGAGAGAGACAGAGCATGAACGGGGGAGGGGCAGAGAGAGAGGGAGACACAGAATTGGAAACAGGCTCCAGGCTCTGAGCCATCAGCCCAGAGCCCAACGCGGGGCTCGAACTCACGGACCGTGAGATTGTGACCTGGCTGAAGTCGGATGCTTAACCGACTGCGCCACCCAGGCGCCCCTAATTTTTCTTTTTTTAATAAAATAGGTGAAAGGAAACAGTAATTTAAATGTTTGCTGTTTTGTAGAGGTATATGGTAACATTTGCGTGTTAAAATTATTTAAACATTAATGCAATATGGACAATATATTCAAGCAAAAACAGTTATCCTTTTGGAAATATGTTGCTTTTGTCATTTTTCAATACTAGAAGACACAAAAAAGTGAAATATCTCATTAAATCATCAGATTTCTAGTCTTATATAATATCTAATTTAATTATAAAATACAAATGCATATGATAGATTTTTACAAACATAATAGTTGCATTGTTCTTCTGTGTTGTGCAGTGCAGTTTTTCCTGTATTCAGAGTACATGGCAACAAAATTAATCTTAAGATATTTACTCTGCTTAGATATATCTTCTGCCTCTATATGTGCTATGCTGTGTGTTTGAAGGTAAGCAGTGAGACAGCTGTTATGTTTCTAAAGCGGTGGAATCTTCATCTAGCCATTGCAATTCAGGATGAGGGTCTCAGCTCTGTAGTCTTAGAAATATGAGAGTTAATACATGTAGCAATTAGAGGGCTTTGGGGCTTAACTGGCTAACGTCATAATAACCAAATATATAAAACAATGCTAATTTTAAAATTTATAATGAATATCTGAACAGAGGTCAGGATTCACTAGTTAGTATACTGTCCCTAAAAGCAAATCACATGCAAACCAAAAGATAATTAGAAAATTGGTGGTGGGAATAAAATCAGAAGAAGGTGAATTGGTCAGATGATTTTAATGGCTAGTGTTAAGGAAGTATGGAGTGGTCACTAGTATCAGACAAATCCTTTCATGGTCCAGGACATTCTTTTCCTTGAAGAGTGCTGTCCTATATATTGGCAATTCCCTTTTTGTTGGCATTCCACCTTCTATAACTATAATAGCCACCCCCCTTTGGAATAATAATAATTATTTGTTTACTATGATAAAACTTTCCATTGAATTCCTGTGAAGTTTTCAGAAATCATTTGTATGATTTGGCATATCTCTTCTCTGATCTTTGTAAGTATAAGCAATCTTACATCTCTCTTTTAAAATTCTTGGGAAGGCATCTCATTATTGCATTTATTATAATACACAGCTTCTTACTTGGTCTCTTATATGAATTATTCTGCATTTTCTCATGAGTATGTTCTTTCCAAACACAAATTTAAAATTTATTTCCCTTCTAGTTTTAGATTGTTTTATTCTCTATTGATGCAACTCCCATATTCACTAACAGTCAGTGACTTCCCATTGTTTGTAGCAAAAGTAATATGTACATACTATATCATGTTGCTCTTTTATCAAAACTCCCTTTCTTACGAAGTCTGAATTTGGTCTCAGACAATCTTTGTTAGTATAGTTTATCAGAATTAGCATTAGAGCTATCAATTTACCATCTCTGTGGTCTACTGGATAAAATCTTAGTTTTTTAACATCAACACAATTTACATTCTACCCCTAATCTGACTGTACCATTAAGAACAATGTTAGCTGTAGATTTTTTTTCTGATATACTGTAACTTTTATTTATTTTTTACTGAAGGATATTTGACACACAGTTATTAGTTTCAGGTGTACAACATAGTAATTTGACAACTCTATACATTATGCTGTGCTCACTGCAGGTGTAGCTACTAACTGTCAACTTAAACTGTCATTACAATATCATTGACAGTGTTGTGCCTTTTATTCCTATGAATTATTCATTTCATTATTGGAAACCTGTATCTCTCAATCCCCTTCACCTGTTTTGTCTATCCTCCACCCTGGCTGTAGTTTTTCTTTTTTAAAATAAATTTTATATTTATTTATTTGAGAGAGAGAGAGAGAGAGAGCATTCAAGAGTGAGGGTGAGAGTGAGTGTGGGCTGGGGAAAGCAAATTGGGAGAGAGCAATCCCAAGCAGGCTCTGCCCTTTCAGCACAGAGTATGACATGGGGCTTGAACATCATGTACCTTAGATCATGACATGAGCTGAAACCAAGAGTCAGAGTTGGAGGCTTAACCGACTGAGCCACCCAGCCACCCCTGTAGATTTTTCATAGATGCTTGTTACCAGTTTGAGGAAATTCCCTTCCATCACTGGTATTAATAGCTTTTTGTCAGGAATGGATGTTGAAATTTATCAAATGCTTTCTCTGCATCTATAAAGATGGTCATATGTTATTTTTTTTTAAGATTATTAATGTGAATTACATGGGTTGATATTTTTTAAATATAAAGCCAGCCTCACATTCCAGGGTTAAGCACAACGTGGTCATGATATATTATCACCTTCATATACTGTTGGATTTGATTTGCTAAAATTTTGTTTAGAATATTTGTGTCCATGCTTATGGAGGATATATTATTTTGTGTGTGTTTTTAAAATTTATTTATTTAAATTCAAGTTAGTTAACATACAGTGTAGTATTGGTTTCAGGAATAGAACCCAGTGATTCACCACCTACCTACAACACCCAGTGCTCATCCCAGTAAGTGCCCTCCTTAATGTCTATCCTATCTTGTGATGCCTTTGTTTAGTTTTGGCATCAGAGTAATCTTGGTTTTACAGGATAAGCTTAGGAATATTTTATCTTCAGCTTTCTAGAAGAGTTCATGAGAATTGGTGTTAATTCCTCTTTAATTATAGGACAGAATTCACCAGTGAAGACATCTGAACTAGGTTTTTCTTTGGGGGAAGAGTGTTAACTAAGATTTCACTTTATTTACTGTATAGGACTATCCAGGTTTATGTGTTATTTGATACCCTGATTTAAATATTTTTGAATGTGCAGCTGTAAGTGGATTGCTAGGTCATATGGTAGTTTTGTTTTTCCTTTTTGTCAAATCTCCATACTATTTTCTATAGCAATTGCACTATTTTACAATCTAATCAATAGTGCAAAGTGTTCCAACTTCTCTGTGTCTTCATCAACACTTGTTATTTTCTTTCTTTTTTCTTTCCTTCTATCATCTATCTATCTATCTATCTATCTATCTATCTATCGTCACCCTCATGGGTGGTGAGGTATTATCATAGTTTTGATTTGCATTTCTCTAATGATTAGTGACATTGAACTTCTTTTCATATGCTTGCTCACCATGTATGTCATCTTTGGAGAAATGTACTTTTGCCATTTTAAACTGGGTTATTTGATTTTTGTTGTTGTTGAGTTGTAGGACTTTTTTTTATGTTCTGGATATTAACTCCTTATCACATATATGACTTTCAAATATTTTCTCCCATTCCATAGGTTGCTTTTTTACTCTATTGGTAGTGTCCTCTGATGTATACATTTCTAAGTTGCATACAGTCTCATTTGTCTATTTTTGCATTTGTTGCCTGTACTTTCAGTGGTATATCCAATAAACCATTGCCAAATCCAATGTCATGAATTTTTTCACCTAATTTTTATTTTTTATTTTTAAAGCTTATTTATTTATTTTAAGAGAGCACATATATGCATGTGATAGTTGGGGTGGGGCAGAGAGAGAGGGAGAGAGAGAATCCCAAGCAGGCTCTGCACTGTCAGCACAGAGTTTTATGTTGGGGCTCAATCGCAGGAGCTGTGAGATCATTACCTGAGCTGAAATCAAAAGTCAAGTGCTCAACCAACTGAGCCACCCAGATGCCCCACCCACTTTTTTTCTTTTAGGGGTTTTATAGTTTTATGTCTTACATTTAGGTCTTTAATCCATTTTGAGTTAATTTTTGTATATGGTGCAAGGTAAACCAACTTCATTTTTCTGCATGTGGATATTCACTTTTCCCAATACCATTTGTTGACTGTCCTTTCTCTATTGAGTGGTCTTGGAATCTTTGTTGAAGATCATTTGATTACATACACAAGTGTTTATTTCTGGGCTCTATCTGATTCCATTGGTTTACTTGTCTTTATGCCAGTACCATATTGTTTGATTACTATATTTTAAAGTCATTCATTTTCACAAGTTTCATACATATTCTGACAATGTTTTTATTGTAAAAATGTCTTAGTTTATAAATTTTCATAAATGGTCCTATTCTATAATCTCATTCTGTTTTTACTATAATTTTAAGATCTCTCCTTGTTACTTCTGCCTACTGCATGATATTCTCAAGTATATATCTGATGTAAGTTAATTCATGATTTATTTAGGAAAAAACAGCTAGTTTATCTCTTTCTATTAACGTAATTTCTTGGTGAAAATTGTTGTATATGTCCTCTCATAGACATGTACAATAATTTTTAGTATGTATTTACCTAAGAATGGGATCATTGTATTATAGGTCAAAAACATAATTAATTAAACAAATTCCAGATGCTTTTGACATTGATTGTCATTTTATAATCTCACTGGTTGTGCATAAAAGTTCCCATCTCCTCATATCCTTGATGGTACTTGGTATTATTACCAAGGTATTAATTAGGGTTTATTTGTTGCCATTTTGGTAGATGTGAAGTGACATGTTAATTAATGTTCTTTTTAATTTTTATTTTTATGATTATTAGTGATTTTGAGCATCTTTTAATATGCTTGGACATCTCTTATGAATGGCCTATTTATATCCCTTGTCTATAATTTCTATTGGGTTTTCTACCATTTTTGATTTTTTTTCAGGAGTTCTTGGTATATTTCAGCTGTTAACCCATTGTCAGTTATAGATATTGCATACATTATCCCCAGTCTATAATCTGTGTATTTAATTTCATCTGTGATGACCTTATTTTGAGTACAAAATTTAAATTTCAATATGGTCACATTAGGCTTTCTTTATCATTTGTGCTGCTCGAGGTCTTTGTTCAGCCATAGATCACAAAGGTGTTCTCCTATATTTTCATCTATTGGTTCTATAAATTTGCCTTTTACACGTATCTCAGATAATTCTTTTTGAATTTTTCTTTGTACATAGTATATAAGGCATAAGTTGAGTTTTATTTTCTCCTTAGAGTATGCCAGCTCTCCTAAAGTTATCTGTATAAAACTTTATTCTTTACTTGCTCTGTGGTTTACTTTTACCATGTGTCAATTCCTTGTACATACATGGTTTTATTTCTGACCTCTGTATTATATTTTAGTGGTCTGCTTGTCTGTTCTACAATGTCATATTATTTTAATTATTTTGGATTTTAGTTTTATCAATTTGTTAATATCTGTCCCGATTCTTTGCTTTAGTTTTTCAAAGATGATTAAACACTTTACCAGTAATTATTTTTATGGCAATACAGTTTTTCCAAATTCCCCTAAAGTTCTTTTGAGATTTTGAGTGTAATATATTTAATTTAATTTATGGAGAATGTTTATTAATATCATTTGTAAACATACATATTTCTCTATTTACTGATGTTATATTTTCTATCTTTTATTTAAAATTCTTCTGGGGGCACCTGGGTGGCTCATTTGGTTAGGGTCTGACTCTTGATTTTGCCTCAGGTCAGGTCATGAGATTGAGCCCCATTTGGGTTCTGTGCTGAGCATGGAACCTGCTTAAGATTCTCTTTCTGCCTCCCTTGCCCCCACCCACTCCTCTCTCTCTCTCAAAAAATAAACAAAAAAATTAAAAACATTAAATTCTTCTGTAATGCTTATGCATTCTTTGATTGGTTACTTCTTAGATTTTTGTTTGTTTGTTTATGAATTCATTGTTGTAAGAATAGATTGCTATTTTTTCCTATATATTTTCTATGTTCGTTGGGGACACAAGGGAGTGTTCTAGATAGATGATCTTATCCTGTGAAAATGACAGTTTTACAGATTCCTTGCCAATCTTTAGAGCACCTATGCATTTTTCTTTCTTACAGGGTTATCTGAGTATTGGGTCTTCCATTTATCAGTTTTCTCACTTCAGGTATAACCAGGAGTTAGAAATGACAAAATAATTTGAAGAAGAAACAATTGATATAAAGAATTATTAACAAGGGATTGGAATAACAGGAGATCGACTACTGAGGAGTAAAATACTTTAAAGAGTAAGGGATAGCAAGTGTAAGAAACAGCCACCATCCATCAGCATAAGAAAGAACATCCAAGGAAGGAATAAATCTAGAAGACCCCTATACCCTGGGAAAGATCCAAGCCTCATTGGAGGGAGTGCAGCCATGGCTTACTGGATGGCAGAGATGTTTGCTGAGGCTGCAGGGCTATCCAGGAGTGTTCTGGTTAGATTCCAGGGGAAGCCATCACAGGGAGTTGGCAGTGTTTGCTGGGAAACCATTCCGTAGCATGCCAGGAGAAGCTGCCCCGGAGATAAGCTACAGCTTAGAACTCTGTGTGAAGGTGCTCCTTGGGTACGCCTGGCAAAGCGCTTTACCGGGAAGCTGTTGGTTCACAACCATCTTGGGGACTTCCCTGGTGTAAGAAACTGGCCCCTCTATAGCTGGGCAGAGAGAGACTGAAGAAAGGCAGGTCACTCCAGGTTGGTAGGTGACAATTTAAATAAGCAGAGGGAACTTACATCTGAGACTTGTCTTGGGTGGCAACAGGACAAATGGCTCTGCAAACTCACCTGCCAAATCTTAAAAGTTTACAGAGAGGCCTTAACTGGGTTTAGTCATATATATCATGCAGATGTTCTCCAGGCCACATAGTTATGTGTCCTTGGAGTAGCCTCTGGAAACAGGAAAGGTAAGTGGAACTCACATTCCAATGACGGGGAAGGGGGTGAGGAGCCCTCACTGTCCAGGTCCAGCTCAAGGGTCAACTGGCGGTCACATTTTTTTAGCGACCTTCCCCAACAGAAGCCCTGGGTTAGAAGCATTCTGAACCCCCCCCCCCCCCCCAGAGGATGCCTAGAGAAGCTGCTCACAGCAGCTGTCATACTGGTGACTCTTCACTAGAAAGCCCCCAAAGAAGAAGCTGTCCATAGGGAATTGCCATGTGCTGCTGCCTCGTGGGTGCTGGTGGAACCAGGTGCTGTAGAAGCCACATGTGCTCCACGAGTCTGGTACCACCAAAGCCTGTTTAGAGTAGCACGTCAGAACCAGGAGGAGAAACCCCTCCCCTCCAGTATGCCATCAGCACTTTTCACTGAAAAGGCTTAATACCTTACAGGTTGCACAGAAGAAATATTTACAGGGTGATACGGGTAGAATTGTGCTTTCCCAAGTTCATCTGTTGAACTAAGTCCTAACCCCTAGTACCTTAGAATTGATTGTATTTGAAGCCAGAGTCTTTAAATGGGTAACAAAGGTTAAATAAGGTCATTAGGATGGGCCCTAATCCAATATTTCTGGTGATCTTATAAGAAGAGGTTAGGATACAGACACGTACAGAAGAAGACATGTGAAGGCAAAAGGTGAAGATGACCGATTGCAAGCCAAGGAGAGAGGCCTCAGAATGAAGCCAGCTCTGCTAATGCTTTATCTCAGACTTCTTGCCTTCAGAACTATGAGGAAAGAAATTTCTGTTGATTAAGCAGCCCAGTCTGTGGTACTTTATTGTGGCAGCCCCAGCAAACTAATACACAGCGTCTGTTTCTGTTACTGAATAGTGGGCACTGAAGAGTGGATTTGAAGCAGAAACATTACAAATTGATAACTGACACATTAGGGTTATAGGCTCAGAAAGTTAAAAACATTCTCTAAACCTGTTTTCTTATCTTAAAAATGGAATCCTTGCCAAAATTGAAAGCTTTTTTCAAATTCCTAAAAGTTACTTCCATTTTCTCCCTATGAACCACCTAGAGGACTTTCTTATTCATAGAATTTCAGGTAGAGCCTAACCTTTGGAATCAGAAAAACTCATTCATTTTGGCACTTACAGGCTTTGTGACTTTGGCGAAGTTACTTAACTCTGTGAACCTCACTTTATTTATATGGAAATTGAAGGTTATAATACTTACCACATAATGATGTAAGGATGAAATGAGAAAATATATAGATATAAAACCCTTAGCTCTGTACACGGCACACAATAAGTCCTGGTTAAATTGCAGAGTATTATTATCTTTGTCACTCCAGTATCTAACAGAATGGCTCTTAATAATCTGTGAAGCATGTATTTGTTGCTGAACAAACTGAGCTGAATTGAACAGATTTTCAATGGGAGAGCTATAGACATAATCACTGGCAGTGTAGGCCCCTGTGGGGGGTTGTATGTTTAGGTAGAGTAAGTATTTACCTAGTACTTTTAAACATCATAAAAATGCCTGTGATTACCTGTAGTGAATTAGGTGTGGATGGTCACACAGGAGCATGTTGCCATTCTAGTGTTACACGGTATAATAGATCTCCCTGAATAGCCAGGAAAGAAAATAACAACAACAAACCCCAAACAAAAAACAAACCTCCTGAAACAAAGACAGAAATGATTTAAAGATGTCATTCCCATGGGGCGCCTGGGTGGCGCAGTCGGTTAAGCGTCCGACTTCAGCCAGGTCACGATCTCGCGGTCCGTGAGTTCGAGCCCTGCGTCGGGCTCTGGGCTGATGGCTCAGAGCCTGGAGCCTGTTTCCGATTCTGTGACTCCCTCTCTCTCTGCCCCTCCCCCGTTCATGCTCTGTCTCTCTCTGTCCCAAAAATAAATAAACGTTGAAAAAAAAAAATTAAAAAAAAAAAAATAAAAGATGTCATTCCCAAAGAGTGAAAAATAGATTTTAAATCTCTCAGAGAGGAACTAGACAAAGAAAACCCCACAAAAACAAAAAACTAGAAACACATCAAGCCTCAACTTGTTTTCACAAAGTCCCTAATTAAATCATGAAGGTGAAATCCAGCAGGTACAAAATAAATCTGATTTTAATAGCTATCAACCTCTTAGCTTTTGTTTTGGGAGAACTTTAATAAGGGCACCCCCACTGTCTCATATTTTAGAATCTTTCTCTTAAGATACCATGGCAGGAATCAATAAGTTTATTTTAAATCTTACATCTAAAACAAGGTCAGGCAAGGTCTTATGTCTTCAATAAAGTGATTGTTTCAAGCTGAACTTGTGTATTCATGCTGAGGCGTGAACAAACATAGGATTTTTCAACACCAGGGCCGGAAGAGAAACACACGATTAGATGTTGAGATTTCTAATGCTAAATGAACAGAACTGATAGTTTTAAAATTAAAAATGCGGCTGCTAATTTTTGCTCTCAAGGTACAAACAGTCACACACATAATTACAAGATTTACTGCTTAATATCCTCTTAACCACTGAAAGTGATTCTGTTTATGTTAGGAAAAAGAAGCCAAGTAGAAAGGTCATTATGTTGTGTCTGCAGTTCTCAGTCCTAATATGTGAGTCTCATTTATAAGTAGAGGAAAAAATCAATAACCCTTTTAAGTTGCCTTGGCTTCCAAGTGGAAAATGCTTTAACCCGCTGCACTGTGGTGACTTAGAGGCACTGTGAGATATTATGCAATGTTGTTTCACCAAGGATCCCAGCTCACTTCAATAGCTCTTAATTGCATTGTTGAGTCTGTCTTGGCTGGTGAAGAAAATGAATACTGTCACTGCTTCCCAAAAGTTTAACTCGTTTATTCATCAGTTGTTCTTTATCTTCTTGAAAGTTAATTTTGCTTTTATAGAAGTTACCTGGAAGATTAAGTAGTTTCAGAAACACAGTTCCAGCAGCCCAGGAATGAAAACCTTCAAGCTCTTAATTTAATTATGTTCCACTAGTATTTACTCAGTCTTCCATACCAGGTAGAGTGGATGACAAGAAGTGAGTAAGTCAGTTCCTGTTTTCAACAAGCTTTAATTAGCCATGGAGAATGAGTTAAGAAACTAAATGCCTACAATTTGATGTTCTATGTAAATGCCGTATGAAAAGAGGAAAAAAAAACTATATCTAGTTCAGAGGTTCAGAGGAGCTTTGTCCTACACACATCTTGTTAAAGCAAAGTAAAGGCTTCAGGAGCCTTGAAGGATAGATGAAGTTTGGAGTGAAGAAGCAAGGAGATTGCCATGTAGGGGCATGACAATTTAAAAATGAAGGCATTCAGACCAGACCTTTTCCAAGTTGTAGCCCAGGCAATAGAAGCAGATGAATTTGGAGTGGAGTCCAAGTTGTGAGGGTTTAAATATGGTGCTTTCTTGAAAAAATAGTAGCATGATCCAGGCAAAAGGTCAGAAGGAAGATTTCCCTGGTAGTGGAGAAAGATTACTCTAGTAAGTAAGTATTGGAAACAGAGAAAAAGTAAAGACATAAAATAGACTAGATACGAGTTGCTTTTGGAATATACAGAAAATAGATGTTGATTAATTAAAGGTATAACTAGTCTCCTGGAACAAGTTCTGAATCTGTGCACCCAAAACATGGGTTCTAAAGCCACTTTCCACGAAATGTGTGAGTTTCGTTAGAGTGTGGCAATGCGTACACATGTATGTACATGCCAACTGTGTGCAGACACTGTACTGGATACTCTACATGTTTTATCTCTGACATCCACAAAAATTCTCTAGATATACAGCAATAGATTCATTGTACAAATTCAGGAACTAAGGCATATAGAGTTCAGGTAACTTGCCAAATGTCAGAGAATGAAATAGCAGAGTTGAGATTTGAGCCAAGTATTTCTAACCAAAGCCTATGCTCATCCAACTAACTATAGGTTTGAATCAGTTCCTTCCTGCCTTGCCTTGACTCTACATCTTTTTGCATTTTGCATATTACTCAATATCTTAGTTTCTTTATCAATAAATTAGGGTCATAACTTCGAATATGCTGGGTTGTTTAAATTAAAATGACTGTATCATAATGTTCCATAAACTTACGTTTTGAAGGAGCATGAAATTAAGGAGACTCTAAAGAAGAATCTATAAAACTTGTTTAAATGATGATTCTTCCTTATCTCCAAATTAAATATTACTATTTACCAGTGATTTAAAAAAAGACAAAAAATTATACTTTTATTTGAGTTCTTGTAGCCACTCCAATAACCCCTCTTTAGTTTTTATTATTTTGTTATCCCAGATTCCTTTTGATCTTAATTTCTATATCTCACACTGTATGTTGCAGGTCAAGCAACATCCCTACAAAATTCCTAAATGTGAACATGTGAATGTGCTAAGCATGTGTACTATAAGCACACTTAAAGTACTTCATTATGTAACATACCTTACTTTAATCTCAATTAGTGAGAGATTAGATGACCCTGAATTGATTTGCCTTTTATTTGTTTTCCCATATACTTTGACAAATAAGAGAAGGAGGTAATGGTGAGTATTTCCAGGTGGTTCTGAGAGAAAATTTTATGCACACTATGGAACAATGTGTTAAATGTATACACATCAATAAAGATGTATTTTTTAAATGTAGTGTTCACAAAAAAATTAAAAAGAATATGATATAAAACAGAACATAATTTATATAAATTAAAAATATGTGTGCACAAGAAAGAAGCATTTTGAAAGAACACATACCAACAAAACCGTGTTAAACCCATTAGAATGTTTGCCTTTGGTAGGAGGGGGAAGGGCCTGAGTTATGGGAATATAATGGAATGATAAATAAAGCAAGTGTGGGTTTGTGTGGGCCAGTGCTGATAATGTACCATGAAATGAGTGCTATGATTAGTCAACACTCTGCACCAGAAGTGCTTTCAAAATTAGTTGAAGAATGGACTTCTGATGAACTTTCAAAGAGGAGGGAATCTAAGCTTGAGTCAAAGAAATTATCCTACACCAAAAAAGTGGGTAATATTTAAAAAGGTAGTTTTAGATGTCATAGGGATAAATAAGAAATCACAGAATGGAGATTAAAATATAAGGCTATATCTGGGCAGTCTCCACAAAAACCGTACTTTTTTTTTTTTTTTTAATAATCTACTTTCTGAGTTTAACTCTACCCATTGGAAGCATCAGGGTTCAGGAAGAGAACAAAGATCTTTGGAATCAAGAATTGTTTGATTTAAATTCCAAACTCTGTCACTTATTGTGAAGACCAGAACATGGTACCCAATCTTTAAAAATTTGAGCATCTTCATACATAAAGTAGCTACTGTGTTGATGCAAAGAATAAATGATAAAAATACTTAACGCTCTAGCACAGGGCTAGGTTCAAGGTAACACACACTATTGGTGGTAATTCCTGTGTGCTTCATTTTTCCCAGATGTTGCTACTTCTGCATTCGTTCAACAAACATTGACTGAGACACTACTGTGGTTTATGCACTGGAATATACAAAAATGGAGGAGACATACCTGTGCTTTCAAAATACTTGTAGTCTAGTGAAAGAAACCAGAGTTAAACCAAAAATTATATTATAGGCTGAGAAATACAATGATGAAGGCATTTGCTGGGTGGTAGAAGAACAGACAGAAAGGGACTCCGAATCAGATAACGTTTCTTGGAAGAGAAGATAACTTGAGGTCTGTCATGTAGATTTAGTGAGAGACAATAAGGAAGCAAAATTCCAGAAGAAGACTTTTGCGTGAAGAAAAATCTCTAAACTCTAGTTCATGGCCATTCTAGGGTTTAGAACTGGTAACTGTATATTTTAGTAGGTCTTCCATTATAAGATTTTGCTCTCTAGTAAATTAACTTGTAGTTCCTGAAATATTTAACTGTGTGATAAATTGCCTACTAGGCTTCCCAAACTGACCCATTTCCACAAAACTTTTCCTTAAGTTACTTATTTCACTATGCTTTGCTAAGAAACTCAATGGGACAGTGTGGAGCTAATCTTGTTTTCCATAAGGTTTAGAAAACTGTTTTTTAGAGCCTTGAAAACCCTGGGAACTATTTTTCTAAACTCTGGTTTAATCCATATGTATTTGCTCAGTGTTTGTGTTTCATGCTTATTTTTGTTAAGTGAACATTATTTTAAACATACACTCATACATTTGTATACATTTATACCTTGCTCCCCATATATACGCATCATTTTCCTTAAAAAGAGAAAACAAGAAAGACTATGCTTGGAGAGGGCGCTATAAACTCAATATATGATAGTGATGTCAAAATTTTTTCCTTTACAACTTCTATTGAAATGGCAAGACTTTCTTGAAACAACATTCAGTGTTTGTTTTTAAAACAAACCCATGGGTTTACTTTCTAAAAACTCATGAATGTTTTTTATTCATCCCATATCCTTTTCAGAGTCGCTCCATGCCAAAGGAAATATGATTAAGGCAGCTCGGGAAGAGTTTTGGTCGGCAATAGGACACAATGGATATATGTTGTGGCAGATTCAAAAGGGAGAATGGGAAAATCTGCATGGATATCCTTGGTGGAGCAAATTATAACTCTTAAATTCTTCTCAAATGATAACAAAGACTTTAAAAAATATCTTTGCCCTCAAAATGATAGCAGTAACTTAAATTTAGCTCCATAGCTTCTGTTAAAAAAAAAAAAAACAAACACAACCAACTACTAAGTCCTAAAATTTTTATAAAGCGCAGTGGTAATACTAACGCTGATATTGACAAAACACTTAAATAGATCTATTCTGTGTGTGTTCACTTTCGTGGTTTAGATAGTTTTAAGATGTGGTTTACTCTGGGAATTTTTCTCTCCTTGCCTTAAATATTGACTGAGTTTGAAATAAAATATGTTTATGATGAAACCTGTGAGAAAAGAGTTCTATTGAAGGCTGCCTCTCTATCCCCAGACTGAAGAATGCATCAGGGTTTAGAGCTTGTTTTGATGTCAGTAGAAATGCCATATTCTGCAGAGAGAGATGTGGGCATAGAGTGAATGTGGTTGGGAAAAGAAAGTGTTGGTGCCAAGGATGGTTATTTAGCTTCAAAAATTTTAAGGTACAGGGGCGCTCAGGTGGCTCAGTTGGTTAAGCCTCCGACTTCAGCTCAGGGCGTGATCTCACTGCTCCTGACGTCGAGCCCTGCCCACATCAGGCTCTGTCCTGATAGCCTGGAACCTGCTTCAGATTCTGTCTCCAACTCTCTGCCCCTCCCCTGCTTGCGCTTTGTCTCTCTCTCTTTCAAATATAAAAAATAAAATGTAAAAAAAGTTATATTGGTGTGTGTGTGTGTGTGTGTGTGTGTGTGTACACACACACACACACACACCATGGAGTATTACTCGGCAATCAAAAAAGAATGAAATCTTGCCATTTGCAACTACGTGGATGAAACTAGAAGGTATTATGCTAAGTGAAATTAGTCAATCAGAGAAAGGCAAATATCATATGACTTCACTCATATGAGGACATTAAGACACAGAACAGATGGCCACAAGGGAAGGGAAGCAAAAATAATATAAAAACAGAGGGGGACAAGAATAAGAGACTCTTAAATATGGGGAACAAACAGAGGGTTACTGGAGGGGTTGTGGGAGGGGGGATGGGCTAACTGGGTAAGGGGCACTAAGGAATCTACCCCTGAAATCAGTGTTGCTCTATATGCTAACTAACTTGGATGTAAATTAAAAAAATAAAATTAAATTAAAAAGTTTTAAGGTACAAATGACATAGAATAAATACATTCTCCAAAATATATTCAAAACCATGTAAATCATAAAGATTCACATATTCCACCTTCTCTTTGGAAACCTAACGGTACACGCCCATTGTGAATATAACGAGTACCACATCCGACTTGGATTCTGCAGATATCTATTTCAATAGCTCAGTTGATGTGAACCAGTCAATTTTATTAACTGATTAAATACAGTAAAAAAGGAAGTTAATGGAAAAGTGGAACAGATTAGTTTGAAAAGTCACTGTTGTAGTTTGAATATATTGTCTCTTTAAACTGGATTTGTAAGAGAAAGCAGATGTTATTTGCAAATTTTTGTGGCTTTGAAAGAAAATAAATATTAATGATGTTCGCTACCTCAAGTAAAGAACATTAAGAATACCTTTCTCTGTGTATGTGTATTTGTTTCAGGCAAACTATAAAGTTCACACATTCTCTGGAATGTCTGGAGGCCTACCTAGTGTCTGGCAAGTTTTCAAAGAATGCTGGGTAACATGCTTTTACCTTGGCTTTGTATGTGCCTTCTTCATGTGTGCCAGAGTTCAATTTTGGTCTCAGTGATTGGCCACAAATATTTCATCAGCCTTGGGTTTGCTTCAGTATTTGTGAAACCAAATAGTGTATGCTTAATTCCATGTCATTTTTTTCATCTCCAATTAATATGTTATCAATTATCATTTGCTCACAGAGGTTAACATCACTTTCAGTTAATTTCAGGAGCACAAGCAGGTATATCATTTAAATTTATTTTTGACATCTTAATATGCATATTTAGATGGCTAAAACATTCTAGAGGTCAGTTGGAGTGGCAAATACCCTTAAATGTTTTCTATGTTGAAAATCCATTAATCATTGAAATGTATAGATATTATTTTGGAGTTAAAGTACATATAAAGTTTTATATTCATAAAGTGATTGAGAACTTCAAGTAATTAAAGTAAGGAAATAGCATTTACATCATTAAACTACTTTAATAATATTTTTGATTTTAAACTACTTATAATTAGGACATTAATTAGGACACGAGTTTTTCAGGAAAAAGTTCTTGTTAATTTTTTACATCTTGTGAAAATGAATTATAAGTAGGTCCAATCAGAACTAGTTGGTTCTCATTAATTAAACCTCAAAACAATAGACTCTAAACAAATGGTTTAAGAAGATAATTCCTTCTAGATCTGAATATATAGAGGCTAAACATTTAATCAAGAGTTTGTCAAAATTATTGCTGTAAAGTCCTCACCATTTTCGGCAGTGAAGATAAAGAAATTCTGAGATTTGTCTAAGCTGTGGATCTTAGCTACAAAGTTCCACAAGAAAATTAAGGGAAAAGGTCTTCCAGAATTATATTCTGCTCTGCACAAAATCATTAGGAATATTATTAAAATTGTTGTTTATACCTTATGTATGGGACAAGGAAAAGTGACTAGCTTTTTTGGCCTTTTTTAAAAAAGAACTCAACAGCAGAATTAAGTAATGATGAATTCTATGCTTCTAGTTTACTCATTGATTAGGGATTTCTGAATCTTACAGAGGTTACATTGCACTGTACTATGACTGAAAATATATTTCCAGAATGGAAAACCGTTATAGAAAGTGTCAGGAATTTGTCACTGACAGTGTAGCAAGCATGAGAGTTTATGTGTGTGTTCACATTCATTAATTACATGTTCACAGAGCGATTGTTACCTATCATGAAATAATCAGATAACTGACAATAAGCCAAAGACAAGCTCTGTGAAATACTGGAGGTGCAGATGGTCTCCAAGTTACTATGGTTCAACTTTTGATTTTTTGACTTTATAGTGGTGCAAAAGCAGTATGCATTCAATAGAAATCATACTTTGAATTTTAAATTTTGTTATTTTCCCAAGGTAGTAATATGCAATATGATAATCTTTTATGAATCTGGGCAGTGGCAGCAAGCTGAGCTCCCAGCCAGTCATATGATCATGAGGGGAAACAACTAGTCTGTACTCATACAACTGTTCTATTTTTCATTTTCAGTGTAATATTCAATAAAATTCATGAGATATTAAATGGTTTATTATAAAATAGGCTTTGTGTTAGATGATTTTGCTTGGCTGCAGGTGTTCTGAACACATTAAGTAGGCTAGGCTAAGCTATGATGTTCAGTTGATAAGGTTTATTAAATGCATTTCAACTTACAGTATTTTCAACTTATGACAGATATATCAGGACATAACCCCATTGTAAGTTTAGGAAGATCTTTTTCAATGACTTTTAAGATATTCTTTATGTATTATAAATACATGCCAACAAATTGGATAACCTAGAAGAAATGGATAAATTCCTGGAAACATATAATTTTCTAAGACTGAATCATGAAGAAGGAGAAAATCTGAACAGTAGTGGGAAGATTGAATCAGTAATCAAAAACCTCCCAACAAATAAAAGTCCAGGACCAGAGAGCTTTGCTGATGAATTCTACCAAGCATTTGAAAGAATTAAAACTAATCCTCAAACTCTTCCAAAAAGTAGAAGAGGAGAAAACACTTCCAAACTTATTTTACAAGGCCAGAGTCCCTGATTCCAAAACCAGACAAGGACACAAGAAAATTGCCGGCCAATATCCCTGATGAACATAGATGCAAAAGTCTTCAACAAAAGATTAGCCAACTGAACTTAAAAATACATTAGGGGCAGCTGGGTGGCTCAGTCGGTTAAACGTCCAGCTTCAGCTCAGGTCATGATCTCATGGTCTGTGAGTTCGAGCCCTGCGTCGGGCTTTGTGCTGACAGTTTGGAGCCTGGATCCTACTTCAGATTCTGTGTCTCCCTCTCTCTCCGCCCCTCCCCCGTTCACACTCTGTCTCTCCCAAAAATAAATAAACATTAAAAAACATTTTAAAAATACATTAAAAGGACCATACACCATAATCAAGTGGTTTTTATTCCAGGGATGCAAGGATGATTAAAGATCTGCATATTAATCAGTGTGATACACCACATTAACAAAATGAAGGATAAAAATTACATGATCAATAGACGCATAAAAAGTAGCTGACAAAAATCAACATCCATTTATGATAAGAATTATCAGCAAAGTGGGCATGGAGGAAATATACCTCAACATAACAAAGGCCATTTATGGCAAGCCTGCAGCTAACATTATACTCGCTATAAGCTTTTCTTCTAAAATTAGAAGGCAGGGATGTCCACTCTCACCACTTTTATTTAACATAGAATTGGAAATTCTAGTTATAGAAATTAGGAAATAAAAAGAATGAAAAAGTATCTAAATTGGAAAAGAAGAAGTAAATTTGTGACTATTTGAGATGACATGATATTATAGAAAACCCTGAAGACTCCACCCAAAATTTGTTACAACCAATAAAAAATTCAGTAAAGTTGCACGATATAAAATTAGTATACAGAGATATGTTGCATCTTTATGCACTAATAATGAACTATCATAAATTAAGAAATTAATCCCATTTACAATTGCATTAAAAAATACCTAGGAATAAATTTAACCAAGGAAGTGAAAGACCTATGTACTGATTACTGTAAGACATTGATGAAAGAAATTAAATAAGACACAAATAAATGGAAAGATATTTTGCACTCATGGATTGGAAGAATTACTGTTAAAATCTCTCTTCTACCCAAAGCAATCTATGGATTCAGTGTAATGCCTATCAAAATGCCGATGGTAGTTTTTTTTTTTTTTTTAAAGAAGTAGAACAAACAATCCCAAAATTTCTATGGAACCACAAAAGGCCCCAAGTAGCCAAAGCAATCTGGGGAAGAAAAGAAAAAAAAAAACTGGAGGCATGACACTCCTTGATTTCATACCCTATTACAAAGCTGTAGTAATCAAAACAGTCTGGCACTGACATAAAAACAGATACATAGATCAATGGAACAGAATAGAGGTCCCAGAAGTAAACCTACACTAAATTGGTTTATTAATTTATAACAAAGTAGGCAAGAATATACAATGCAGAAAGGAAAGTCTCTTCAATAAATGATGTGGGGAAAACTGGTTAGCCACATGCAAAACAATGAAACTGGACAGACTTGACTGTAAGACCTGAAATTATAAAACTACTGGAAGAAAACATAGGTGATAAGATCCTCAACATCTGCCTCGTTTTTGAGTTTTTGGATCTGACTCAAAAAGCAAAGGCAACAAAAGCAAAACCAACAAGTGGAACCACATCAAACTGAACTATAAAGCTTCTGCACAGTAAGGAAAACCAGCAACAAAATGAGTAGGTAACCTACAAATGGGAGAGAATATTTGTAAATTATGTATCTGATAAAGGACTAATATCTAAAATATACAAAGTACTCCTACAACTCAATTGCAAAAAAAAATCTGATTAAAAAATGGGCAGAGGATCTGAATAGACATTTTTGCAAAGAAGATATACAGATAGGCAACAGGTGCATGAAAAGATACTTTACGTCTCTAAACATCAGGGAAATGCAAATCTAAGCTACAATGAACGATCACCTTATACCTGTTAGATTGGCTATTATCACAAAGGTAAGAGATAACAAATGATTGTGAGGATGTAGAGAAAAGGGAGCCCTTATGAACTGTTGGAGGGAATGGAAATCGGTGCAGCCACTGTGGAAAAAAGTATAGAAGTTCCTCAAAAAATTAAAAATACAATTATCATATGATCCAGGAATTCCACTTCTGGGTATTTATCTGAGGAAAGTGAAAACACTAACTTGAAAAGGATATATGCATCCCCATGTTTATTGCAGCATTATTTATAATAGCCAAGATATGGAAACAACCTAAGTGTCATTGATGAATGAATGGATAAAGAAAAGGTGGTACATATATGTAGGATAGAATATTATTCAGCCACAAAAAAGAATGAAATCTTGCCATTTGCAGCAACATGAGTGGATACTGAGGGCATTATACTGAATGAAATAGGTCAAAGACAAATACCACATGATATCACTTACATGTGAAAAACAAAACAAAACAAAACAAAAAACAAAACAAGACAGCAAGCTCACAGGTACTGAAAGCAGATTGGTGGTTGCCCGAGGTGGGAGATGGGGAGTGGGTGAAATGAGTGAAGGGAGTCAGAAGGCACAAGTTTTCTGTTTAAAATAAATAAGTCATGGGGATGTAATGTATAGTATTCTGACTATAGTTAATAAACTGTATTGCTACCTGAAAGTTGCTAAGAGAGCAGATCTTAAAAGTTCCCATCACAAGAAAAAGAAAATCCTGTAGTTACGTATGGTGATAGATGTTGGCTAGACTTACTGGGTGATCATTTAACAATATATACAAATATCAATTACATTGTAAACCTGAAAAGAATACATTGTTATATATGAATTATACCTTGGTAATTTTTTTTTAATCCAGCTTGAACCAAGAAAATATTACATTATACATTGTAGTTAACATTATCAATATAGCAACACATAGCCAACCAATAGTTGCCCACAGAGTACCATGGCTGGAACTTGCTTGTGAAGTAACAAGAGTGTCAGTGATTCTTACATGGTACCTGCAGTGAGGATCACCTTACTAGTTCTTTCTAGGATGGATGCTAAAATTGGTGTGTAGGTAAGGAAAACTAAGCTAGAGAAAGAAATTCTGATGATTTTGTTTTCTTGAAATCCAAGATTTCAAGATGTGGCCTGTTTCAGGCCACATTTCCAGATCTAAGATTTAAGAGCAGAATTTCCTCAAGGGATAATTATGAGGCCACATGTTCATTTAAAAAGTATTCGAAATAAAAATGTAAGTGAGGGCTATAATTTTTTTGAAATTTTCTTTTTTAACAGCCTTATTGAGATATAATTCACATATCATGTCATTCACCCGCTTCAAGTGTATGCTTCAGTGGCTTTCAGTACAATTTTAGAACATTTTCATTATCCCAGCAAGAAACCCTGCACCCTTAGCTGTCATTCTCCAACCTCCCAACCTTCTCCCCACCCCCAGACCCAGGTAACTTCTAATCTAGTCTTTGTATATAGATTTGCCTATTCTGAACATTTCCTCTGAATAGGATCAGATAATAAGTGGCCTTTTATAATGGATTTCTTTTACTTAGCATAATGTTTTCAGGGTTTATTTGTGTTATAGCATGAATCAATTCTTCATTTTTAAAAAACAGCAAATAATATTCCATTGTATAGGTATAGCATGTTTTGTTTATTCATTATTTGGTTGTTTCCACTCTTGGGCCATTATGCATAATGATGCTATGAACATTTGATTACAAGCTTTTGTGTGGATATATTTTCATTTTTCTTGGGTGCATACCTGGAAGCAGAGCTGTTGGTCATAGGTAATTCTACATTAATATTTTGAGAAGCTGCCAAAATGTTTTCTGAAGTGGCTACAGTTTTGTTTCCACCAGCAACTAGGGGAGTTCTGATTTCTTTACATCCTTACCAAAACTCATTGTCTGTTTGTCTTTTTTATTTTAGCCATCTTTGTTGGTGGAAAGTGGAAGCTCATGTGGTTTTTGTTTGCATTTCAACAATGACAATTGATGTTGAGCATCTTTTGATGTGTTTATTGAGTATTTGTATACATTCTTGGGAGAATTGTCTATCCAAATCCTTCATCCATTATTCTAATTGGTTAATTTGTCTCTGTATTGAATTGTAAGTGATTTTTTGTATATTCTGGATGCAGGTTCTTTATCATACATATAATTTGCAAATATTGTCTCACATTTTGTGGAGTGTCTTACTTTATTGATGATATTCTTTGACATCAATAATATTGTATTGTAATTATCAAACTTGCTAAGAGACTAGATTTTAATTATTCCAACCACTAAAAAGAGATGATAATTATGTCATGTGATAGAGGTGCTAATTATCACTGCAATGGCAATCCTATTAAAATATAAATGCAACAAATTCACGTGTTGTACACTTTAATTTTTTTTTTTTGCAGAAGCACATATGCATTTAATTTTATGTGAATAGAGTTTTTTGAAGAATAATGTAGTATATTCACTTACACACAACTATGATCTTTACTTGTAATATTTATTTGAATACAGCTATATTGGGTAAGATACTGTTTTTTAAGAAATCTCCAGAAAAACAGCAATCATCCCACTCCAAAATTTAACAAATTAAAATGCTGATGGAGGATAGCAAAGTATGTTATTAAACGTGTACACCTAAATGTTCTATGTCAAATATATTTAAGTAAATAATAAATAACAAATTTAAGAAAATTAAAAGATGTTTTTTGAGGTACATGAATTTTTAATTTTGATGTTGCTTATACAACATCAAAGGTTTTGGGGTGATGGTGGGGTAGTCCAGAGCCAACGGCCAAGAAAGAACTCTTGAAGATGTCTTTGGCACAAAAAGGTGACTTTATTAAAGCATGGGGACAGGACCTGTGGGCAGGAAATGCTACATGGGGTGGTGACTGGTAACTCAATATATACCCTCAGGTTGGGAGGGGGTCAGGGATGGAGGAAGTCTCTAAGGAATTTTGGAAGCAAGGTTTCCAGGACCTTGAGAGGCTAGCTGTTGCTAGGGAAACACCATTATTACCCTTTAGTAAAACCTCAGTCCTGAGACCCTTCAAATGTATATGGCAGTGGGTGGGGGTGGGGGCATAAGCCTGGAGTATGACTGCCAGCATATATCTTGGGGCAGTTGAGATAAAGGAAGTAGACTTACAGGATCCTTGAGGTTGGGATAACCTTAAGCTAAGATTCTCTTTTGCCCCTAGGAAAGTGTCATCTTCCAGTCAGCTGAGCTCCTGGAGGGAGGTCACTCTGCTGGTTTCAAGGACTTGTCAATGGGCTGTAGGCAGCAAGGGAACGTAATTTTTCATTTGCCTTAGTTTCCCACATCATCATGGCAAGCATTTAAACATTTTTCCTTTGTTCTTGGGTAGCCAGGAGTGTCAGAGGAATATCACACATATTCCACTGTGGGGGGACGGGGGAGGGGAGTGTGTGTATGCCAGCCTGTATTTTGCCCTCAGCCTGCCCCACATTCCCTCATCACTTATACTTCTGAAGTCATATCTAAGAAACTGTTGCTTAATACACGGTAACAAAGATTTATTTCTGTTCTTTTCTGAGTTTTATAGTTTTAGCTCTTATATTAATGTGTATAATCCATTTTGAATGTATTTTTGTGTGTGGTGTGAGGTATTCTACTTTTCCATGTGGATATCCAGTTATCCCGGCATCAGTAATTGAAAATATTCTCCTCATTAAATTGTCGTGGTACCCATGTCAAAAATCAATTGAAAATAAATGTAAATTGTTAAACCTAACAAAATGGGTTTATTTCTGGACTGTCAATCCTATTCCTTTTATATATTTGATATATAGACACATTATATATGTTTTATATATTCATGCCTGGACCACACTCTCTTGCTTATTATAATTTTGTAGTAAGTTTTAAACCAGGAGGAATGAGTGCTTCAAATTTTTTTTCCAAGATTGTTTTGCCTATTCTAGGGCTTTTGCATTTCTATCTGAATTTAAGGATTAGCTTTTCAGTTTCTGCAAAAAAAACACAGTTGGGATTTTGATAGGTATTGTGTTGAAACTATAGATGAATTTGAGGAGTATTGTCACCTTCACACTACCTCTTCCAATTTATGAACATGATGTCTTCCCATTTATTGAGATCTTTTACTTCAACAGTATTTTGTGGTTTTTGGTGTACCTGTCTCATGCTTCTTTTGTTAAAGTTATTTGTAAGTACTTTGTTCTTTTTGATGCTATTGTAAATGGCATTGCTTCTTAATTTCACATCTGGGGTATTCATTGCTAGTGTAGAGGAATGCAGTTGATGTTTGTATATTGATCCTGCAACTTACCTGAACTCATTTATTAGTTCTAACAGCATTTGTGTGTGTGTGCATGTGTTTGTAAATTCCTTAGGATTTTCTTTTCTTTCATACAAGATCATATTATCAATGAATAGAGATAGTTTTAGTTCTTTCCTTTCAACTTGAATGTCTTCTTATTGCTTTTAATTACCTAATTGCCTACATTTTTCTTTCATGGCTTTTGGTCAGTTTTTGGTTTGCCCCAATTGGTACTGCTGTTTCAGGCAGCTGTGATGTTATAAAATTGCCCAAGTTTTTTTTTTTTTTTTTTCTTTTGGTTTGGTTTGGTTTTTAAAGAAATGCCCTGGAGAAAGTGCTTTTCACACTGAGGGGGGTCTTTCACAGTGAGGGG
Organism: Prionailurus viverrinus; assembly: GCF_022837055.1. NCBI lineage: Eukaryota > Metazoa > Chordata > Mammalia > Carnivora > Felidae > Prionailurus > Prionailurus viverrinus. Next base: position 133,150,028 of record NC_062569.1, on the reverse strand, counting down.
CCTCTTGTCAGTCAAGTCAAAGGAAGAGAAGCCCTATAAATGGGATTTTTCAGGAAGTTACCTGATAGGTCAAACACTGAAAGTTCTCTGATGGTGCAGCCTTGGGGAAGATTCCAAACCCCTTCTGCACTGACCCCATTGAGTGTTAATCTGTTGTTTTTCACAGCTCGCGTGTTGGAGAGGCTTGCTGATTTCCAAGCATAGAATTGGGGAAAGGAGACTGGGATTGGGTAAGTGAAGGTGCCACAGACCTCATCATTGTTCTTACTAAGATTCAGCCTTTTTTTTTTTTTCTTGATAAATGCTCCTTGGATTATTGTAAGCATTTGGTAAATTTCTAGATTCCTGAAAAAGTTGATTTTGATAATTCATCCAGTGTTTTTCTTGCTTATATAAAGGAATCAATTTTTGAAGTTCTTTCCTCTGCCATTCTAGAATTGGTTGTCTTTGAGAGCTGTTATTTTAAATCTACTTCCGAAAATAATCAGAAGGCATCCTCGATATTGCAGAAAGCTTTAATTGGAGGGATTGTGTTGGTGATGTTTCATCACTCTCATCAACCAAATGTTTGAGTCCAGAAATGAAAAATAAGATTCATTATTTCATATGGAAAGAAAGTAATGCTGAATAACCTGGGGCGACCTCATCATCAGCAGTAACATATATAGTAACAGAGTGAGCCAAAAACTGTCTTGTTTTTCCGGTGACTCAGTTGAAAGTGAGCATATGCTTAGCTTCATAATGCACATTACTGTGCCTACAGGAGTGATCTAACTGTTCAGTATGCTGAAAAATCACCATTCTTGCATGGTCAAATCAAAATTCAGAACTCTAACTAGTAAAAGTTGAATAGTAAATGATAATAACAACTGATTGTAATAAATTTCTGATTTTTTTTTTAACTCGGAGTTTATCCTATGTTGTTATTAATTGCCTTTGGCTTTATCTTCAATCAAATATTGACTTTAATACTTGGTCGTTAAGCATTTTTCCAAGTTATTTTTCATCATACCTCAACTTTCTAAGAGTAGCTGCAAAATGTCATAACCAGGTAGTTGGTGTTTTTTGGATTTTACAGATTTATATGCTTGTTTTATATAATCGCTAAGACAATGGCAAGTGTTCTCATGTGACAATGTACATCTTGTGAGAACTCTGTGTCTGAGTTTTTTATTTTACTTCCTTACTTCAAAAAGAGCTATGTGTAAAGGTAGAAAGGAAAGGTTGTCTGCAAGGTTTCCTGGCATGTGTTTTACAAACCCATAAGCCCTTAGGATAATGAAGAGGAACGGTTCAGGAGGTTAAAGAGAGATAGGGTTTCAAGATAAAGCAATAGCAGTATTTGACATTAACTTTTAATTTTAAAGTAATTTAAACTGTTCATAAGAACAGTACAAAGAACTTCAGTACAACCTTATGAAGGTCAACTTTGTGTCAAGTTGACTGGGCTAAGAGATGCCCAGATAGCTGGTAACCATTATTTCTGGGTTTGTCTGTGAGAGTATTTCTGGAAGAGATTAGCATATGAATCAATGGACTGAGTAAAGAGATCTGCCTTCACCAGTTTAGTGGTAGACATCATCCAAGCTGGGGACTGCCTAAAAAGAACAAAAAAGAGGAAGAAGGGTAAACTCACTCTGTCTTAAGCTGGGACATCCACTTACTCTTGCTCTGGACATGAGAGCTCCTGGTTCTTGGGCCTTTGAACCAGGACTGGAAGCTACACCATTGTTCCTCTGGTTTTCGGACCTTCATTTTTTTTTTTTTTTAATTCAAGATTTTATTTAAATTCCAGTTAGTTAACATATAGCATAAGATTAGTTTCAGGAGTAGAATTTAGTTTTGGGCCTTGAAACTTGTACTGAATTATACCACTGACTTTATTGGTGCTCCAGTTTGCAGATGGCATATTGTGACATATCTCAGCCTCTGTAATCATGTAGGCCAATTTCCATAATATATCTCCTTTTTTATATCTCTTTATATCCTATTGGTTCTATTTCTCTAAATAATCCTGACTAATACACTAATTCACTTCACCTGTATTCCACAATTTTTAGCACTTTACATTTCCTTCTGTCTCTTTCTGTCTTGAGCCATTTGTAAGTTGTAGATACAATGACCTGAATTCCTAAAATTTTCAATGTTTTCTAAAAGGAAGGGATGCTGTCCTTCATAACTCTGGTATACCCAATAAAGTAAGGAAATTAACATGACTAAAATACTATCGTCTGATCCCCAGGCATACAAATTTTACCAGTTTTTCTGATAATGCCCTTTATAGAGTAAAATAACTACTCCCCCTTTTATTTATTTCTTTTCTGGTCCATAAACCAATCCAGATTACACATTGCATTTGGAGGCCATGTGTCTTTAGACTCTTTCAGTCTTTCTTTATCTTTCATGTCCTTAACTTTTTTTTTATTTTAAGGTGTATGTATTTTATTATGTTTTCTTATAATTTGTTTCCAGCTGTGCATTTTAGAGTAGGAATACCACACAAGTAATGTAGTGTTTTTCTTAGTGTCTTATTAGAGGACAACTGTCCTACAGTTGGTGAGGTTAACTTTTACCAGTTGTTTAAAGTTGTGTCTGCCAGATTTTCCCCTCCTAGTGTTAATCAATAAGTTTCTTGTAATTATAAACAAATAAAAAATAGTTTGTGGGGAGGTACTTTGAGACTATGTAGATCCTGTTTCACATCAAACATTGATCTATTAATTTTAGCATCCATTGGCAGTTCTTTCCTGAATCGATTATTATGATGATTGCGAAATGGTGACTTCCTAATTTCACTATTCCTTCGATATTTGTTAGTTGGTATTCTACTATAAGGTAGAGATTTTTCTCCCATTTTTAATTTTCAATGGGCTACAATAGATTATTATTATTATTTATTTTGACATTAAATTTTTCCCAGGTTTAACCAGTGAGGCAACCTTAAGGTCAACTGCTCTATTTTTTTGAAATGGCCCTATCAATCTTTGACTAAGCTCTTTTAGTTTCTTTCATGACAGAATGGTTTAGGTTAATCTTATATTTTCCCAACTGAAGCCGGGCAACTTTGTTTTTGTTGTTGTTTTTTTAATTGGAGAATGGATTTAGAAATCCTAGTCTGGGAACCAGATGTGTGTTCATGACTTCCAGGGTGACACTCAAAGTCACTATACATGTACCTGTGTTTCTTTATATGTAAAAACCATGTGTTTACACGGACAGCTCAGATTTGCTCTAGTCTTTCTCCCCTTTCATATTTGTACCTTCTTTATCCAACCATAGAACCCTAACACCTATGATTCTGAACAGATTTACTTATGTGTTCAATTCTCTTGTCTTTAGCTAATCCCTCAATTCTCTGGGCCATTTCCTTAGTGTCAGTCAGCCTTGGGAAACTCAAAAGCCAGTGACTCATGTTGTAGAGCAGCTGGGTTTCCACAGGAAAAGAGAAGGGAAGGAGCTAGCTAGAGCATTTTGAAGAGGCATTTTTCTCACAGACTTATACAATTATGACATTAATGAAGTGAGAAGTAGAAAGCTGACTATATGGTAATTCTGGTAAAAAGAACCAAAGACAGCCTTTCAAAGTGACTGGGTCCCAATCAAGGCTTGGTAGTTGAAGAGAATTGATGGTCCTGAAGTGGCCATGTGGTTAGGATTAAGAGATGTCTATGAAGAGAAATGATTGGTGAATAAGGAGTAACCCCTCCTATAATGCCTTGTGCTAAATCAAGATATTACAACCATAGAATGGCCTTAAGTATGGGAGAAAAGCTGAGCATCTGTAGGAAAAGGGACTTAGAATCAGAAATAACATTGAGTTACAGAAAATAAAGCACTATTTCTTGAGCATTCAAGTTTAGGGTTGAGATTTATAGCTACTGCATATGGAAATGACATAAGATAACCACACAAATATAAAATAAGGAGTTAAATAATAATACGTAACTTGCAATACTCTTAAAAATAATATGACTAGATTTTCTATGGTGAACCATGGAGTTAATGAAATTATTACATACTTGGCATAACCTGGTGAAACTGGAAGATATTTTTTACCTCAACTTCCTTAAAAAATTTTTTTTTTATATATAATTTTAAAGCATCCACATTTTAGGATAGCTTGTCAAGTTTTGTGAAAAATTTAAGAAATTCCATTATGAAAAATTTAAATGATAGATTTTCTTTTTTGTAATGACCTACACATTCAGAAGTCTTTCTTTACCCTTTGTAAATCATAATCCTAGACTGAGTTCCCAGGTGGGAACTGCTATCCTTTGACATCACCTTGATAAATGCTCTATATTATGCACATCTCCTCTGCCTCTGTCAACATCAGGAACAGGCACTGGACTGTAGAATCTATTTTTGTCAAACAAGCTTCTCATTTGCTTTGCTTGTCACAGCAGGCTATCTTGGACTTCTTTTTGCTGACTCTGCCTTTTCCTTCTTGTTCTGCATAATGTACACACAATATGTCCCAGACACTTTAGCAGTTACAGAATTTGAATCACAAAACAATATGAAAAAGTGTGTTCCTATCCTGTTGCTTTGACCTAACCTTGCAGATTTGTTCCTGCTGTTCTAAGTATCCACCTTGCTTCCTAAAACCTACCTTCTTTGTTCATGTAATTCCCTCACTAACTCTGAAATTTTGATTGTCAGTGCTTCAACTGTTAAGACTCTCTTTAAATTCTATTTTCTGAGAGGACATTCCAGATCCTTTCCATGTAAATTATTATTATTTTTTCCCTTTTGTGGTTCTTTTATCAGAATTTGTACCCCCATGGATTATAATTACTTGGATAAATACAACTATGGGGGGACAAATTCCAAAGTTTCAGAGAGAAACCAGGTATGATTTCATGACATTAGACTTTGACAAGGAAGACTGATTTTTGTGTACTTTCATAAATGGCTTTGATGAAGAGGAATTTTCCAGAAAGGACCTAAAGAAACAAATATGATAAGCACAAATTCAAGAGTCTAGAACAAGGGTCAGAAAACTTCTCCACTAAAGAGTCAGATAGTAACATTTTTGCCTTTGCAGCTCATATAATATAGCTCTGCTATAACTACTAAATTCTATCATTGTAGTGTAAAAGCAGTCATAGACAATATATATAAATCAATGGGTATGACTGTGTTTCAATAAAACTTCATTTATGTTTATACAAAAGCAAGTGATGGGCAGAATTTGATCTATGGGCTTACTTTCCTGACCCCCAGGACTAGAAGACCTCCCTAAAGAGGAAAAGAGAGCTTCAGTTGACTTTCTCATAAGAATGATTCCAGTATTGGTGTAACCAGTTTTAATCTTTCTCAGATATCTGGATCCATTTCCATTTTCTCACTATATATTCTGTTACATGCCCTGTAGCCACTTCATATTTACCTTGCCTAAAACTAAACTGATTTTCTTACCCAGGAAAAGCGTCTCCATCTTTTACATCAAAATTACATTATTTTACTAACAATATAACTTCTTACATTATTTTACTAACAATATAACTTCTAAACAATATAACTTCTAATAACTTTTTGTTTATTCATATTTATTAAATACCTGAGTGCTCTAAGTTATAAATATCATTAATTATTGTTGGGAGATAATTCTCCATGGGTGTCTCATTTGTGTACTTGCAAGCAGAGGGATTCAGTTTTTTTAAGACTGTCTTTTTCAGGAGGTATGGATAGCAAAACAGCCTTCAAGGTAGAGGAAGAGTCTTTTCTATAGAGCAGAGGACAGTTTTCTTTGTTGCCAAGTATAATAAAGATAATGCATCTCTCCAAAGGGGAAAGGTGGAGCATGATTTCTTGTACCCCATTGTAAAGAATTTGAGATTCCTAAAATCAGTTTCTCAGCTGTGACTGAATCAAGTATGTATGATTCATCCTGAGGTAAAATTCATCTCCAGCTGTGAACCTATAACCAGTGAAACCATAATCCACATATTGTATTATGTCCTTACAAAACACAAGCTTGTGACAGGCATGGGATAGACATTCCCATTCCAAAAGGGGTTAATTAGAGCAAAGAATCTAGTCACAGGGGTGTCTGGGTGGCTCAGTTGGTTAAGCGTCCGACTTCAGCTCAGGTCACGATCTCATGGTCTGTGAGTTCGAGCCCCGCCAGCTCAGAGCCTGGAGCCTGCTTCAGATTCTGTGTCTCCCTGTCTCTCTGCCCCTCCCCTGTTCATGCTCTGTCTCTCTCTGTCTCAAAAATAAATAAATTAAAATTAAAACAATTAAAAATAAAATTAAAAAAAGAATCTAGTCACAGTTTCCAAGCAAGTCCAAAACCTAGCAGGGAAAATTTCTTTAGTTTTTAAGCCTTAAGATAATCCTCTTTGGTTCAGTGCTCTGTCCTGAGGCCCACAAGGGTGGTGGTCTCATCTACTGAACCCACAGGGTTGGCAGTGTTGCCCCCTCAGCTCCAGGCAACTGTCCTGCCCTGCTGAAACCAAGGAAGAGACCATGTTGTCCATAGGCCTGTATCCTCTGCCCCCATGGTGGCAGTGGCACCCTACTGATTTCTGCATCACCTTCTTGGTCATTCTTCCCTTTTCTTTAAGGATAATGTATATGCACAGGCAGATAACTCTGTTGTCCTGTCCTTTCTATTCTGACAGTTTTCCTTTCTTTCATGACCTCTTTGTTCTTTAGTTTAAGCTGGCAGTGTTTCTACTGGTATCACCATTCCTTTCTTCTGCTGAGATGTCCTATTGGATACAGCCATATAGGAGTCATATATGACTCACACATAAGACTCCTGTAGGTCATACGCATAATCTCTTTATCAAACTATTGTTCAGCCACACCCTTGGTGTTCTCAGAATATACTTTTTCAGTTTTTAAAGTATGGATAGGCTGAGAATTTTTCAAAGCTTCAAGTTCTGCTTCCTTTTTGTTTAATATTTCCTTCAGTTCATTTCTTTCTTGCATTTTACTATAAACTGTAAGGAGAAATCAGACCATACCTTTAACATTTTGCTTAGATAGTGCCTCAGTTAAACATTAAATTTCATTTCTCACAAATTCTACCTTCCACAAAAACTAGAACACAGTTCAGAAAAGTTCTTTATAATAAGAATTGCCCGTCCATCAGTGTCCAGTAACATGTTCCTCATTTCCATTGAATGACTTGACCAGATACATCTTTTATATTTTTATCAACCATCTCTTTTTTAAAGCAATTGTGGCTTTTTCTTTTCTTTTTTAATTTTTTAAAATAATGTTTATTTATTTTGAGAGAAAGAGGGGGGTGGAGAGCATGAGCAGGGGAGGGGCAGAGAGAGGGGGGAAACAGGATCTGAAGCAGGCTCCAGGCTTTGAGCTATAAGCGCAGAGCCCAATGTGGGGCTTGAACCCACAAGCCATGAGATCATGACCTGAGCCTAAGTTGATGCTTAGGCACCTAGGGCCCCAGTTGTGGCTTTTTCTAATGTGCAACTCAAAACTCTTCCACTGACCCATTACTCTGTTTTAAAGCCACTTCTACATTTTAAAACATTTTTTACAGCAGCACCCAACTTCTCAGGAACAAAATCTGTATTAATTGGCTCGGGTTGCCATAACACAATACCACCAATAAGGTGGCTTAAACAACAGAAATTTATTTTCTTTCTGTTATGAATAGAATTTGAAAATCAAGGTGTTAACAAATTTAGCTTCTCCTGAGGCCTCTCTTCTTGGCTTGCAAATGGCTACCTTTTTGCTGTGTGTCCTTACATGGTGTTTCTTCTATGTGCGTCATCATTAATATGTTTTTGTGTGCTCCAATTTTCTCTCTTATAAGGACACCAGTCAGACTGGAGTAAGGCCCACCCTACTGACTTCATTTTAACTTAATCACCTCTTTCAAGGTCCTATCTCCACATACAATCATATTCTGAAATATGGGACATTTTAGAGCTTCACAATATGAATTTTATGAGGATACAATTCAGCTCATAAAAAGGAATATTGACATTCAATGAAAACACTCATTTTGAAGAACACAGTTGTTGAAGCAATCTGGTATTACTCTATAAAAGCATTGACCCTCGCAGTATTTCACTTTTGTTGTTGAAAAGGGAGAAAAAGCCACCTGTGGCTCCATCAGGTATAGTTTTCATTTCTACCCCTATTTTTGGATAATGACTGTATAAATAAGTATCTTTGAGCATAAAAGACAATGATATAGCTAGTACTTTAATTCCTTAACTAACATTTTTTCTATATTATTCTTCAAATTGTCAATTTTATTTCTCCAATATAAGACTTCAGATTATCTGAAAGCTAGGTTGCTTATTGCTATATTATAATTAACAGAGAATAAAATTTATTTTTTAATGTCTTTAAAATTTTCTTTCCTAACCTTACACACTAGGCTAATTTATTTCTCTCCTTTTTTTGGTTTAGCTTCTTGCTATTGCAGGTTGGTGGAGAAAATTAACCACAGGTTGAATGTAGGTTATTCTATTTAATATTAGTCAACCTTTTTATTCTTGGTCAATAATGCTTTAGTTATCACTAGATTCTTATATTCCCTATGTAATGTGTTTCTGGTATCTCTAAGTACTTCTATTCTGCTATGTTACCTTCATTATTCAGACAGTAAGGTTATCTAGTAGCACAACCTTATTTTCCCATTTTATTGAGATAATAAAAGCTGTTGTGAGAAACTTCTCTGTTCTACATTGTATCGTAGAAGTGTTTTATATCCTTACTTTTGTTTTTAATTTCTTAGAGAAAGATACGTGGAGTATTTTTTCTCACCCTGGTTTTTCTCTCATTTATATACAAAATTAATTTTTTCTTTTGGGAACTTATTCCTTCATATATTCGTTTTCTTGCATATAGTGGCCAATCTCAGCCTTCTACAAGTTCCTTCCCATTTGGAAGCAGTCAGGCTCAATCTCTTTATATCTCTTATCTCTCCATCCATCTAATGTCTATCTGTAATGTACATATTCATGATTCTGATATTTCTTATAGTATGATCTAATAAGAATATAAAAATACTTTCTTTCATGGGGTGCCTGGGTGGCTCAGTCGGTTGAGCTTCCGACTTAAGCTCAGGTCATGATCTCACAGCTCATGGGTTCAAGCCCCGCATTGGGCTCTGTGCTGATAGCTCAGAACCTGGAGCCTGCTTCAGATTCTGTGTCTCCCTCTCTCTCTGCCCCTAACCCACTCGCATTCTGTCTCTGTCTCTCTCAAAAATAAATTTAAAAAAATTAAAAAAATATTTTCTTTCATTCAGATATAAGCTTCCTAAAGACCTGATCTAATGTTTTGAATTCTTCCTCATTTAATTTTAACCCCTGGGAATAGCAGCAATTAAATCCCAAACCCAAAAGATATTAGCTAAGAATAAAATCTACGCAATGTGTTCTCGTATTAACTGACAAAGGTAAGCTGTCATGTAAGTAACTGATTCCATGAAAAAAATACATAAATAGGTAAGTAACTGATTCCATGGAAAAAATACATAAATAGGTGACTGAGGAGAGAGATCCTGGATATCCATTTTCAGTCAAAGTTTTTTTCAGAAAATTTGGAAATTGTAACAAAATTAAATTTAACCAAGTTAGTTAACCGCTGTCAAAAAGAAGAACATATAAACAGAAGGGTAGTCATTAGCTTTAGTTTTCGAAAGGTAGAGCCTGAAGCAGCACAAGGATTTGCCAGGATGTCTCTAGCACTATCTAGGAGAAAGAGTAGCTACTTAGTGGGTGGATTTCTTCCAGGATTCAGGCTGTTCCCAAGCTTTATATGTTTTCCTTAGCTCCCCAGTTAACTCCAGGATAAAGTATAAATTTCTTAGTATGTAAAAGCCTTGCCTTGATTTTGTTCCTGGCTATATGGCTGTTCTCATCCCTTGTCACACCCATAACACATACATCCCAGACATAATAGAGCAACTTGAAATTTTCTGTGTAGTCCGTACTACTTTTACATATAAAGTTGTTTCTGCTAAATATATTTGTCATCCTTTTTTCCTAGTTAACACCTACTAATCCTTAACACTCAGCACACATAATTCCTACTGAGAAATTTCTTTGATCCATTAGTCTATGTAAGTGCCTTTGCTTGGTGTCTCGTGCACTTTGTGTTTACCTCTGACATAGCACTTATGGTGAATTATATTCTCTGTGACTACTTTTTTTTCACTGGAATAGGAGCTCCTTGAAGACATGGGCAGAATTTAAAACCTTATTTTTTAAAAAAAAAAAGGAAGAAGAATGTCACTAGTGAAGATGAGGTACATCAGGTCATTATAACTTTGGTGTTAATAGCCATTGAATTCATCTAATGGACATACTTGTTCTTACTTCCTTTTTCATTAAACACATTTCTGATTATAATTTCTCTTCCCTTCCTGTGGTAATTTGTCTTCCAATAGAAAATACTCTTCCAAGGACTTAAGCCTCTCCTACTCTTGGCACTTATATTTTTCATTGTATCCTAGATATTGAATTGTGATGTGGTGCATAGTTATGTTTTCCCTTCTAGATGTATTCTCCACTTGATTCTTTGTCTCAAGTGACTGATTTAAATAATAAACATCATTGAGTTCTTTTGTCCATTAGTTTATTGCTGTGTTCAGCCAATGGGAGACCCCTAAATGTAGGTAAGAGGGTGTGACGATTAAGGGGTCAGAGTACTTATTCCTACCTATGCTTATGACTTTCTGTGACACTTAGCTGAAAGTTATTAATTCTTTCAAGGTGGTCTTGTCTGTAACACTCTCCACTTCTGGATTCTGATAATAACTCTACCTGCCCTCCTTTTTCCTGTCCTGATGTGTTAACAGTCCCACTGTTACTAGGCCTGGGGTAATGCAGTGTTTCCTTATAGTTTCACTTTATCCAGCTTTTTGCAAAATATCCTAGATAGAGTATGCCTTACTGGGACCATAGTGAAGATTAGATTAGCCATATTTGGTCTTGACTAATGCAGTAATTGTTTAAGGAAATAGCTCCAGGAAACAGATTTTAAAAATGGAATTCTAGAATGGAATCATTCATGTATGCAAAAACAAAAAACAAAACAAACAAAAAAACACAGGGATAATAACTCTTTGCTAAGTGGGATGGGGCCTGGGTGATCCATGGCATAGCGTGGTACTATAGTTAATCAAATCAAATTAAATCGTTAGATGAAACACAGATGGAGGGAGATCAAGTGGCTGTGGCACTTAGTAGTTATGGCAACGATAGTGATTATACGATTGTTGGGTTTCTTGGATTTGGTTTATAACCTTAGAGATGTATGTATAGGAAAAACAAAAATATCATCTATGAACAGACAATTATGAACACCTGTGGAGATCTAGAAGGCCTGTTGGCAGTTTTGAAGGAATCCTTCATCTCATGAATTCATAGGGGATGTAAGATTGAAGACCAACAGCGTTTGATTGTAAACATCAATTAAATACTCAGCCTTGCTAATTATTTCACACTAAGATAAGGACCATAAGGAGGAAAGGGTAAGACTTCTATGTGTGGAATAGGGATATTTACATAGTAGGACAAAAGTGTACTTATCCTGTTTTGCCTCAGGGCTGTGTAAATCCACTCTCTTACGTGATCTACTCTGGGGCAGTGATTCTCAGATTTTATTGTACATGTGAATCACCTGGGAATCCTTTTAAAATTTAGATTCTGCGGGCGTGAGCTGGGTGCTGCCTGAAAATAATCTCAATTCTTTACATCAAACACATTGTGCTAATTGAAAATGGTGAACAAGAAGTAACAAGCACTATAAATGTTTGAGTAAGCTCAACCAGAGCCAGAGAACGGGGAATAAATGCTTGAAAAGTTCAGTGGTGTGCCATACCAGTGAGATTCTTAGGGGTTCATGGTAAGATAAGTTTTCTAAACAGCGAGACAAATTATTCCCCCTAACCTAGTGAAGGAAACATGGCTTGGGTGGGCCTCTTTGGATTTTGGAGGCAATATATTCTACATAATCTTCTTTCTTCAACCCATTTACTTCTCCAGACCAGTAAAGGTGCTAGTATTGATTCATATCTTGAATAACAAAGAGCTCTGAAACAAGAGTGGTTTTGGCTTAAGAGATCTTATAATTTGGGTCTAATAACCTAACATGTCCCAATGACTTTTTCAAGTATTTGTGACAAACACTGTTGTATGAGATGTTTCTAAATTCAAATAAGAGAAATCACAGATCAGGCAGCTACAGTCTAGGACTGATGCAATGCTCTCCATATTCTTCTGTCAACTATTTCTAGCTTGTTACTGGACTCTGGTAGAAAGTAGGTGCTTGGCTTTCTAAAATCCTGTAATTATGTGAATCAAATTGTCCAAGACGAACTGTATGTTATCAAATCAGCCCAGCTATAAAATTGGATATGCACAGAAGCATTACCTTATACAAGAGGTGGTATATAATAGACTAAACCCAAGCCAAGCTACTCTGGTAGACACAGTAAACAGCAACATGGATGAATCAGTTTACATGGTACCTGCTTTACTTCTTTGCCACCATGGAGAAGGAAAAAGAATGAATCTGGTTTACTGGTAGATCAGATTGTTATATCAGCACTAACTAGAAGTAGACAGTAGCTCTCAAGATGGCCCTGAAAGACAGTGGCTATCATAGATGTCATGGTCCAATGACTGTCCTCTAAGACTGAAGTTTTCATTTCCTCTGCTCTTAGCAGTCTTGGCAACCAACTATTCTCAACTGAGGTCTTGTCCAAGACTTTGTCTTAGCTAAAGAGATTCTACCCAGGTAAAGTCGTGTCCCCTTTCTAGAGACACCTCAATTCAATAATTGATTATACAGAGGCATTAAGTGCGGCTCCCATGCCACAATATAGAACATCTCTAAAGCACTATCTCAGCTCCAAAGTTAGCTATAGAATCAGCTAAGGTCTTTGTATGACTACACCACTATTTAAATTCTTCCTCTGCCCATTTCTCTTTCTTCACTTCATAGCTATTGACATTGAGCATGTCCAAGTAAACTTCCTGCGTATAAATCATGATCTCAGAGCTTGTTTTCTTTTTTTTTTTTTTTTCCAACGTTTATTTATTTTTGGGACAGAGAGAGACAGAGCATGAACGGGGGAGGGGCAGAGAGAGAGGGAGACACAGAATCGGAAACAGGCTCCAGGCTCCGAGCCATCAGCCCAGAGCCTGACGCGGGGCTCGAACTCACGGACCGCGAGATCGTGACCTGGCTGAAGTCGGACGCTTAACCGACTGCGCCACCCAGGCGCCCCACAGAGCTTGTTTTCAAGAGTATTCAATCTGTGACAGTATGTGTCAAGAGTGACCTGAGCTGAGTCGCTGACAGAGTGAAGGGAAATATGGAATAGGTTGTGAGGCAAAATATTATGTATAGTAACTCAGGGCTTTTAATGAGCTATAGGAGCAGAATGTTGCAGCCATTTCAATGTTAAATTACCCCTCCATTTACCTCCTTCAATTTTTAAAATGAAGAATATGAGTTTTAGTTAATACTTTAGGTTTCAGGTTGGATATATGGCCAAATTAATATCACCACAATGAAATGGTACTTGATGGTATCTGTATGTCTCCTTGCGTGGAATAAAACTTCAAACAGGAAGGATCAGAGTGGATTCTAAGTGGAGAAAGGATGTATCTTTTTTCTCCACTAGATTTACTCTCTATCTTCTCTACCCTAATCTATGTCCTGAGAGGATAATTCATGTGGACTACATCAGTGAGCTCTCTTGTCCTCTGGTTTATGATTGCTTTTATCCAATGGGAGTCTCACAAAAACATGAGGGAAGAGAAGGAGTTAAATTTATTTAATTCCCTGGATTTATTCCTCTGTGTTCCTTTGGGCTGTTTCTCTCTACCAAAAACTCTTCTTTTCAAGTCAACTCCTTGAATCTAGGCGTATTAAGAGCCTCTTCCTTAAGGTACTGCATTCTTGTTATTTCCTACATTGTCTTCATTTTCAGCTTGCGTTTTCATTTTCCTGTGCAATCTGGTTGAACTGATAAATAATACATAATTTTTAAATTTTGTGTAAAATTTCTTCTCACTTTATTATCCGTTAAGTTAATAATCTGATCTTGATTTCTCTAGTGTAAGTAATAATGATATTTAAAAATATATATTGTACATGTTTGGCCTTTTTTTTTTTTTTTTTTTTTTTTGAGAGAGAGTGCGAGCAGGGGAGGGGCTGATGGGAGAGAGAGAGTGAGAGAGTCCCAGGCAAGCTCCACCCTCATTGCAGAGCCCAACATGGGGCTCCATCCCATGCTTGAACGTGACCTGAGCTGAAATCAAGAGTTGGATGCTTAACTGACTGAGCCACCCAGGAACCCTGTGTTTGGCCATTTTAACATCAATTTTGAAATGAATTGTACTAAATCACAAGATTTCTATGATTTTCTGTAATCATTGAGCTTTGAAAAGCATCATTATGATTAGCTAATTATTGGCCAAATAACATTGTATTTTTATTTTTTTTAACGTTAATTTATTACTGAGAGACAGAGAGAGACAGAGCATGAGAATGGGAGGGGCAGAGAGAAGGGGAGACACAGGATCTGAAGCAGGCTCCAGGCTCTGAGCTGTCAACACAGAGCCCGACGTGGGCTTGAATTCACAAACAGGGAGATCATGACCTGAGCCGAAGTCAGAAGCTTGACTGAGCCACCCAGGTGCCCCCAAATAACATATTCCTTAAGTACATTATATTATACTTTAGTGTTTATTTATATTTGCTTAACACTGTTGATCATTTGCTAATTTTTAGCCCCTTTTATTTTAGTTCTCATAATGAATGTATGCTTTTTTTTTTCCTGTGTTAAGTGAAGTTTCATATTCTAATTGGAAACCAAAGTGTTTCCAGTAAGAAGTTCAGCCAAAATGAGTCTTAAAAATTGGTTGCAAAACATGTGAAAACAACCTGAAATGGGACATTGAACTCCATATTTCCTTACTTCATTTGAAATAATTTTGGTATCTAATAAGATATTAAATTTTCTACTGTGTTCATCCAAAAGTCTGTTCATCAGACTTTGAATCAGATCATGTTCAGAGAGAGCTGTTCTCATACCATGAGAGTGATGAGGTAGGCATTTTCCAGAATCATAATCAAATAAGCATAAAAACTAGGGGTTTTGTTTTTCTTTTCTCAATTCCTTGTTTTTGTGAATTTAATCTGTTATCTTCTAAATAGCAGGCCAGAGTTGTATTTGTTGCACATCTGATATGAAAATTCTTTCTCAGTCTCATTGTTTTGATCAGCAATAAAGTCTTTATTAAATAGAAAATTTTGTTTAACCTGTTCCAGGGAATCTGATAAAAATAATTATATTGCTAGTTCCCATTGTTTGGAGCAGTAATGATAGCTTTTTAATGATAATTTTTTTTTTTTAATTTTTTTTTTTTCAACATTTATTTATTTTTGGGACAGAGAGAGACAGAGCATGAACGGGGGAGGGGCAGAGAGAGAGGGAGACACAGAATCGGAAACAGGCTCCAGGCTCTGAGCCATCAGCCCAGAGCCTGACGCGGGGCTCGAACTCACGGACCGCGAGATCGTGACCTGGCTGAAGTCGGACACTTAACCGACTGCGCCACCCAGGCGCCCCTTTAATGATAATTTTTTAAAATAAAAATTTTGTAATGTTCTGTTTATAAGTTTTATGTAAATCATGCTCTGCAGAAGTCAGCTCCTTCTTGTTATTTCCTGTTTTTAAAAATCTGAGCAATCCTCTTCTTAGAAGATTTTTCTGTTTCTTTTTATCTTTTTGTATTTTTATCTTTTTTAAGCTCTGCTTTTCTGTTTTATATTTCTGTCAAAGTATCAACTTGTACTGATTCTCAGTATGAAGGAGACAAAAAAATTAAATTCAATTATGATAAAAATTTATAAAATTTGAATATATCTTAATAAAAGTATTAAACACACATAAGAATAAAATATTAAAATTATTTTTCATGTATATTAAATGTCTTTATTCTAAAGTAAAAAACTGATTGAGTGTGAAAAGAAAGTTGTAAGTTAATATGTATGAACATTTTAAGGAAAAATATTTAAATCTAATAATTTTGTTTTCATATTTTGGAAAATTTAATTAAATTATAACTTTTTTTATAAAAACACTTCGTAAAAATGCAGCTATTAACCATTCTAGAATTCAGTGTCTAGCTGGAAATATGAAAATCAGTATTGCTGTTGAAGCATATTAGTTTTATACATACGTATATGTAAGTTTAAGAGCAATATAAATTGTGAAATATTGTCAAATGTTCCTTAATTACTGTTACAACTGCTGCAGATACATTAATTTATAAGTACCGCATACAAACTGTAATATAAAGCAGGAAATGGATATTCGGCATCACTAGGAAACCACATTTTGTAATGGAAGAATTTATTGCATTCATGAGATCTGAGAAGAATGACTTGAAAAGTTAATTAATTCAATGTGATTTTTCCTTTCCTAAACTCTTCTGTCATTCAGCTCCTTCCTGCATCCCATCCCATTTTTGGTAGCAGCACAACCCATTGACTTTGACGACACTGGGGTTCACTTGCCTATGTTTAGAGGCATACAGCTATAATCAGAAATGTTTTGGGGTTATTAAAACTAATGTTGGGGGGGTACTGATCTTATCTTTATAGAACTGAGAGCCAAATCCTAAGAGAAGGAGTTGCCCATGTGTTCTTTATTACAGTGTTATGTGAATGTGCTTGTGGTACAAAGGGTTGTATAGTGGTGTGAGAGGCCCTGCCTGCCTAGATCTAAAGGTAGTACTCCCAATAATATCCTCATTGCCAAATCCAATGGCATGTCTCTGTATTTTATTTCTTCAACCTCTCTGTTTATAAGCAAATGTACCTTGATTACCTCTGCATTCTTGAAAATCTCATTTCATCATGCTCTTCTATTTCATTATTATTTTTTTCTATTAACTCTTACTCTTAGTAGATCATATACACATTCTACCAAATTTGTCTCCTTGGCTCTTTGTTTTTATACTCTCATTAACTTCAACTAATATCTGTAAGGGGATGACACCCAAAGGTATATCCTGAGCTTGAGTATTTACAGTTGTCTGTCAAGCACCTCTTGTTGGATATCACATGAACCCCAAAAACCCCACAGTGGTACTTCTAAAATTGACTATATTATGCTCCCCAACATACTTTTATTTGTTGTGAACTTTATATCTGTTAAAGGTATCACTAACCTCCCAGTCACCTAGAGCTGAAAAGTCCGACAGCTTTGGCTCCTACCCATCCAGTCACTTTCTATGATAGGTAGTGATGGGGCTGGCATCAGAGAGGAAACCATGCCATGGAGGACGGGAATACCAGATGGCTTGGGTTGAGAGCAAGGGTTAGTGTTAAGCAGACATATTTGGAGTGATATGTTTGGAAATGTTGAGGTGAGGGCTTTAAAACTGAGATTAGCAATTTAGATTTTATTCTTTTTGCAGTGGAATTCACTAAAGGATATCAAGAAGAGGAGGATATCAAAGATTCTACTTTAAGTCAGTGTCCTTATGGTAGTGGTTAGGTCAGAAATCTAATCTTCTTTGGGCATTACTAGAAATTCGAAAAATTAGGAATAGATGTTACTGTAAAAATTTGTTTTAAAATCCATACAAAAACATTATTTTTAAACAAAATAAAGATAATAGAGTTTAAATGTCAGTTCCTTATGATTTTAAAGATTTGCTGAATTATTAAAGGTAACTTTTTTCTTGAATTTATTTCACTAGCTATCATACCTCATCTAGCTGGAGTTAGCATGTATATGTCAACATTACACTTGATGCTGTGCTGAACAACCATTTATCCTCTACCCTACTTGCCATATCTTTTACTTGTTATGAAATAAATTCTTGGACAGGGCTTAGTTTCTATTCTGTGGATTCCAAACTTCTCTGAAATTTAGTAAAAAAAATATAATTCAGATGCTTTGTATATAAACTAGATGTACATGGGTAACTGTGAGTGAATAATTCTTTCACACTTCCTTTATTATACTGTACATTTCTGTGTTCTCTCTTAAAATTTTTATTACATAAGAAAATTTGTCAATTTGTGCATATATGAGTTCAGAAACTAAACCAAAGGCCATAGAAAAGGAAGTCATGACTGGAGGCAAAAAACGAATTGCACTGCAGGATTTGAACGTCTCTTATTAATCTATGGCATTTCAGAATGACATGTTGTACTATTTTAGAGTAGTTGTTTGACAAGGGCATTAAAAAGAAATGACACTCTCTCCTGATTTAAATAACATTCTTGTTTCACATTGAAAGATTTAGACATTTTAAAAATTCTGAATAAAAATGGGAAACAACTGCTTTGGCATTTAATGATGAATTGTCCATTATATGCATTTTTGCAAAACTGTTCAGGTCATAAGAATTAATGTAAACAACTTTCAAATAAATTCCTTTTAATTCCTGAGCGTTAATAACAGAAAAAAGCTAAGAAAAGACTATTAATGTTTATATTTTTTTCTGTCTCATTAAGTATTATAGCAACACACATTTCCTAATTCTAGCAATATTATAAGATATAATAGTGATTATTTGACTACAAATAGGTTGTTCTTCAAATTTTTCTATCAACATACAAGAATCCATGCTTATTTAAAAGAAGGAAAAAGGTAAAAGAATTCAACTTAACCTATATATTTTTATCAGCAGTTCTCTTATTTTCTGTTAAATTTTGCTTCCTGTCCATTTCGTACTCAGAAGAAAAAATTATTCCTTTAATGTATGTTTTGAAAATGGCTGCTCATAGAGAAGAAACTCAGTTCTTTATATGACCTCAATCCAGTTAAGAAAGTAGATACAAAATGTATATAAATGGCAGCAGTACAAATTAGTTCTTGCAATGACCTATTTGGTTAATCTGATTATTTAATATTACCAAATAAAATCCTGTAGTTAAATTTTTGCTCACTTTATTTGCTCATTAAAACCCGAGTGGATTATGTTGAATGCTTTCCAACAAATAAACATAGCATTTCATATTGCTGCTCTTGGCTCCAGATTTGCATGATGAGTTGACAGTTTATAGCCAATAGTTTTATTCAAACCTTCATAGTTATATTTCAACAAAGGGGCTCTTTGGTGATTTATTCATTCAGTCACAATTCTCAAGTCACCTTTATATCATTTATTTTTACTTTCAAGGTGAACTTATATTGTACAATAAGAAGTGTGGAGATGGGAGGTAGAAAAGTAAAATAATGAGAAAATGAAAATAAGATATTATGTTGAGAATTCTTCTAAAATATTATGAAAAAATTTCCTTGGCAAGGCATTTTAATATTCAGATTCACTGAAGATATTTCTTTATTTTTGAAGAAATGATCTATATCCATCATTCATGGATATAATGAAGAACTTTGTTTGCTACAATATAGTTTATTTCCAAATGTTCTTCTAAAGTCTTAGAAGGTACACTTTCTAATAATTCGTTATCTTATTATGTATCATTGCTCTATTCATATTATGTGGTCAAATGTATTAGTGTTATGATTTATATTTTCTATATGTTTATAGTACTTTGGAGATTTTTCTATCATCAATATGGCTAGTACATTTTTATGTGGCTTCAAGTGTAATTTTTAAGTTGTAAATGTTTTAAAGGTTTTAGAGATTTATATAATATATCCTTGCTTTATGAAATAATGTTCAATATGCATCAATAATGCACTCTAACAGCTTTTATTATTCAAAAATAAAAGGAGGAAAATAAATAAGTATTCACCTTAGGAATTTAGAAAATTAATACTTAGAAGGAAGTGAGTAATAAAGATAACAATAGCATCAGAAAACATCGAAGAGGAGAGTTCTAAATCTAAGTAAATTGTGAATTGTTAAGTAAGCAAATTCAACAGTCAGTTCTAAAAAAAAGTCAGTTAAATATACTGTTGCAATCAGGTAGAAAAAAAATAATGAAGGCAACTCATCACCACCCTCTGCAAAATTTGAAAATCAGACAGCACATATGGAAACTGAAGAGGAGATTAAAAATACACATTTGATAATTTCCTTGAATTGGATAGGTTATGGATAAAGATGTATTATTAAAATTAAGCCAAGGAGGAGTAGATAACTAAATATAACAATAACGTTGGGAAAAGTTTTAAAAATTTGTCAATTACCTCCACAAAATGTTGTGGACTCAGACAGTGTTGTAGAAAATTATACTCAAACTTTAATTGCAGTGCCCTTTAAATTGCTTTATATAGACACACAGACACACACACATCCCAATAGAGAGGTTTCCACATTGTTTTTACAAAGCTAGTATAACCTAATATCAAAACTTGCTGTTCAAAACAAGAGAACTCTATAATCACACTTACAGAGAATAGAATAATCCTAAATACTTTGGAATGCAACCTGAATTTCACTTCCTCCAAAAGCATTCCTTGAGATAAGCGGTTGTATCTATTTACAGAAGTATTTTTAATGTTTATTTATTTTTGGGACAGAGAGAGACAGAGCATGAACGGGGGAGGGGCAGAGAGAGAGGGAGACACAGAATCGGAAACAGGCTCCAGGCTCTGAACCATCAGCCCAGAGCCCGACGCGGGGCTCGAACTCACGGACCACGAGATCGTGACCTGGCTGAAGTCGGACGCTCAACCGACTGCGCCACCCAGGCGCCCCCAGAAGTATTTTTAAAAAGCATTATCCCAAGTATGTAAAAATAAATGCAGCAAATATATGTAAATTATATATGTAAAGATTTAAAAAGGTATACAAAGCAATAAAATATGTAATGTATGCATTTAATTGTAAGAAAAATCAAAATACTAACTCTGTGATTTATCTGTAAAGTGGGATTGTAGGTGATTTCATTTTTCATTCACACTTGAAATTCTTCTTAATTCTTATTTATTTCTGTTGTTATAAAAATACATAATTCAGATTCAAATTATGATGTCTGTCTTATGGAAGAGTATAATCCATAGTGTTACATGATTTCTAGGGACTCACAAGTGATAAAAATTATTACCCACAAGTTAGGTTTTGTTTGTTCTTGTTTTGTATTTTGCCTCTCTGAGGAAGAGTTATTGCTAACCGACCTTCCAAAAACTCTTTGTGCTACTTCTGTGCCTCAGGGTTCCTTCAAGGGAGAGGGAAAGTCTACCAGGGAAAAGTGGAATTACCAGTGTTGGAAGTATATGCCAACACAGCAGGTCCTGATCATGTTGCCCTCTGGCTGTTCATTGACAGTTGAAACCAGCAATGGTATTTTCAGCTTCCGATGGCTGTTTGAGGAAGAATTCACTGACAGCTTTTTTATTTCACACTCCCTTGCTTCTTACTGTCTCCATTTAATATGTTATTTTTTTTCAGTTTCCAGATATTACTATTTAAAAAAAATATTTTTTAATCTTTATTTTTGAGAGAGGGAGAGAGAGAGAGAGAGAGAGATACAGAATGCGAGTGAGGGAGGGGCAGAGAGAGAGGGAGACACAGAATCTGAAGCAGGCTCCAGGCTCTTAGCTGTCAGCACAGAGCCCGATGCAGGGTTCAAACTCACAAACTGCGAGATGATGACCTGAGCTGAAGTCGGACGCTTAACCAACTGAGCCACCCAGACACCCCACTATTTTTTTAATTTAAATTGCTAACACATATGTATAGTAAAAACGAAAAGAAATAAAAACCTACCAAATGACATATTGTGTACCAGAACGTTGTCCTTAACCTGTATCTAAGTCCATCATACATCTTAGCAGAGGTAACCTTGCTTTCTAGTTTTCTATACATCATTCCAGAGGTGTTCTCTGCACATATAAGAATGGGTGTATATATCTTTGTTAGATATAATTTTCTGAGAAAATTAATGTTACCATGTTATGGGCACTATTGGACACTTTTTCCCCATTTAAAAAAATTGAAATATAGTTGATACACAATGTTACATCAGTTTCAGGTGTGATTTGACAGGTGTGATCAGTTTCATAGTGATTTGACAAGTCTGGACTGTGCTATGCTTACCATAAGTGTAGCTACCATCAGCCACTATACAATATGATTATGATACCACTGCTGTACCTTTTATCCCTGTTACTTATTCATTCCATAACTGGGAGCCTGTATCTCCCACGCCTCTTCACCCTTTTTGCCAATTTGACATATTCTTAAAAATTTAACTGTATAAGGGTGCCTGGGTGGCTCAGCCAGTGAGGTGTCTGACTCTTGACTTTGGCTCAGGTCATGATCTCACGGTTTGTGGGTTTGAGTCCTGCGTCGGGCTATTCATTGACAGTGCAGAGCCTGCTTGGGATTCTTTCTCTCTCCCTCCCCCATTCTCTTTCTCTCTTTCTCAAAATAAATAAATAAACTTAAAAAAAATTTACCTGTATGTATTGGAGGTTTTCTCATATTAGGTCATGTAGCATTCCATGACTTTTAGTAATAGCTGCCTATTATTTTATTAAATGGCTACAAAATAATATATTTAATTAGTCCTTTATGATGGACATTTAGAAGAATGGGCAAAGGATATGAAAAATAATCAGATGTCATGAAATAAAGGAAAATAGGTCAGCCACTCATGATGAGAGAAAATATACTGGGTTACTGTGAATTTGTGAATGTTTGGTGCGTTAACAAGTACTCTCATATATTGTTGCTGGAAATATAAATAGGTGAAACTTTCATAGATGTTTTGACTATAATTAACATGATCGTAACTTTTTACCCAAAACTTCCCTCTTTAGAACACATCTTAGAGAAAAACTTACACAAGGAGGTTTATAAATAGTTACTGATTGTAGCATAATTGGTAAGACAAAAGAGTAAAATCATTTTCAATGGTTTTTAGACTTTATTTATAGACCAAATGATAGAACAAGGGAAGGAGAAGCTAAAGAAGACAACACAACTTTCTAGTTAGTAACTTTTACTTAGTGAAAGCTTTTATGATGAGAGTTTAGCAGAACAAAAAGTCAACAGTGTAAAAGAAAAAAAAATTTGGATTGGATTGAAGGAGAAATTGATTTATACTTTCCTATTTCTTAAAATCCATTAGCTTCCAAACGTATCTACCTAGCCAGTTTGGAGGTATGTACTTCTGGCTTTATTCCCACCCAGAGAATTGGAAAGTCTTTCCATTGGAAGACTTGTAGTCATATTGGATGTGATATATAGAGAGGACATGTCCATAACCAACAAAGATATTGAACCAGTTATCAAAAATCTCCCAACAAAGAAGAGTTCTGAGCCAGATGGCTTCTCAGAGGAATTCTACCAGACATCTAAAGAAGAGTTCTTCTCAAACTGTTCCAGAAAATAGAAATGGAATGAAAGCTTCCAAATTCATTCTATGAAGCCAGCATTACCAAAACCAGACAAAGACCCCACTAAAAAAAGAATTATGGGCCAATATCTCTGATGAACCTGGATGCAAAAATTCTCAACAAGATGATAGCAAATCGAATTCAATATTACATTAAAAGAATTATTCACCAGGACCAAGTGGGATTTACTCCAGGGCTGCAGGGCTGGTTCAATATTCATAAATCAATTAATGTGATACACCACATTAATAAAAGAAGGATAAAAAGGATATTATCCTTTCAATAGATACAGAAAAAGCATTTGACAAAATACAGCATCCTTTCTTGATAAAAATCCAGAAGAAAGTAGTGATAGAAGGAACATACCTCAACATTATAAAAGACATATATGAAAGGCCCACAGCTAATATCATCATCAGTGGGGAAAAACTGAGAGCTTTCCCCCTAAGGAACACAACGAGAAGTCTACTCTGACCACTGTTGTTCAACATAGTACTGGAAGTTTCAGTAATTAGGCAACAAAAAGAAATAAAAGGCATACAAATTGGCAAAGAAGAAGTCAAACTTTCACTCTTCACAGATGACATGATACTCTACATGGAAAACCCAAAAGACTCCACCAAAAAAACTGCTAGAACTGATACATGAATTCAGCAATATTTATTCATAGGATATAAAATCAATGTACAGAAATCAATTTCATTTCTATACACCACTAATGAAGCAGCAGAAAGAGAAATCAAGGAATCTACCCATTTATAATTGCACCAAAAACCATAAGATTCCTATGAAGAAACCTAACAAAAGAGGTAAAAGAACTGTACACTGAAAACTATAGAAAACTTATGAAAGAAATTGAAGAATACACAAAGAAATGGAAAACATTCCATGATCATGGATTGGAAGAACAAATATTGTTAAAATGTCTATACTAAGGACATTAGGAGCAATCTAATGGAACAGAATAGAGAACGCAGAAATGGGCCCTCAAATTTATGGCCAACAAATCTTTGACAAAGCAGGAAAGTGTATCCAATGTAAAAAAGACAGTCTCTTCAGCCAATGGTGCTGGAAAACTTGGACAGTGACATGCAGAAGAATGAAACTGGACCACTTCCTTAAACCATACACAAAAATAAATTCAACATGAATGAAAGACCTAAATGTGAGACAGGACACCATTAAAATCGTAGGGGAGAAAACGTAGTAACCTCTTTGACCTCAGCTGCAGCAGCTTCTTACTAGACATGTCTCTGGAGGTACAGAAAATAAAAACAAAAATGAACTATTAGGACCTCATCAAGATTAAAAGCTTCTGCACAGTGAAGGAAACAATCAACAAAATTGAAGTCAACCCATGGAATGGGAGAAGATATTTGCCAACGACATATTGGATAAAGGGTAAGTATATAAAATCTATAAAGAACTTACCAAACTCAATATCCACGAAACAAATAATCCAGTGAAGAAATGGACAGAAGACATAAATAAACACTTTTCCAAAGAAGACATCCAGATGGCTAACAGACACATGAAAATATGCTCAACATCACTCATCATCAGGGAAATACAAATCAAAACCACAATGAGATACCACTTCGCAAATGGCTAAAATGAACAACTCAGGAAACAATAAATGTTGGCAAGGATGCAGAGAAAGAGGAACTGTTTTTTACTGCTGGTGGGAATGCAAAGTGGTGCAGCCACTCTGGAAAACAGTGTGGAGTTTCCTCAGAAAGTTAAAGATAGAATTACCCTACAACCCAGCAATTGCATTACTACGTATTTATCTAATGGATACAACAATACTGATTCAAAGGGGTACATGCACCTCAATGTTTATAGCAACACTATCAACAATAGCCAAATTATGGAAGGAGTCCAAATGTACATCAACTGGTGAATGGATAAAGAAGGTGTATATACATACATACAATGGAATGCTACTTGGCAATCAAAAAGAATGAAATCTTGTTATTTGCAAAAACGTGGATGGAACTAGAGTATGCTATGCTAAGTGAAATAAGTCAGTCAGAGAAAGACAAATATATGATTCAACTCATCTGGAACTTAAGAAACAACAACAGATGAACATGGGGGAAAGGGAAGGAAAAATGAGTTAAAAACAGAGGGAGGCA
Organism: Prionailurus viverrinus; assembly: GCF_022837055.1. Classification (NCBI taxonomy): domain Eukaryota; kingdom Metazoa; phylum Chordata; class Mammalia; order Carnivora; family Felidae; genus Prionailurus; species Prionailurus viverrinus. The sequence continues at coordinate 133,124,600 of NC_062569.1, read as the reverse complement.
AACTGTAAGAGACTCTTAAATGCAGGGAACAAACTGAGGGTTGCTAGAAGGGAGGCGGGTAAGGGGATGGACTAAATGGGTGATGGGCATTAAGGAGGGCACTTGTTGGGATGAGCACTGGGTGTTATATGTAAATGATGAATCACTGGGTTCTACTCTTGAAACCAGTACCACAGTGTATGTTAACTAACTTGAATTTAAATTAAGTTTAAAAAAAAAGATCTGAAAAATCTAAGGCTAAGTTTGCACCACCCAAAAAAGTAATTATTCACCATATTTGGCTATCAAGCAATTGAAATGTGGCCAGTCTGAAGCTGTTAATATAAAATTATTATTGGATCTCAAAGATTTAGTATGAAAAAAAGGATACTGTATACTGTATTAATAATTTTTATTGATTGCTTATTGAAATGTTTTGGATATTTTAGATTAAATAAAATGTGATATTAAATTTTTAAAAAAGAGAAAATAAAGAAATGCTACTTTTTAAAAGAAACTCACTTTTGTCATTGGTTCAGTCTTCACAACTGTTCAACTCCCAGTCACTCCCACCAAGAGGGCCTATTCCAAACCTGGTGGCTCCTTATTCTCAGTACCTGAGGTCTACTTGAAAATCACTCTCCTGGAATTCCTAAGGAATCTTGTTCCTTCTTTGCCCCTTATTACCTGTGTGATATAGAGCAGCTCTCTAAACTTTTTAGGTTCATAGTTTGCTCATTTCTAAAACATAACTGTATGGTCAATTAATCTTAGACAAAGCAGGAAAGAACATCCATGGGAAAAAGATAGTTTCTTCAACAAGTGGTGTTGGGAAAACTGGACAGCAACATGCAAAATAATGAAACTGGACCACTTTCTTACACCATACACAAAAATAAATTCAAAATGGATTAAAGACCTAAATGTGAGACATAAAAATCCTAGAGGAGAACACAGGCAGTAACCTATTTGACATTGGCCATAGCAGCTTCTTTCCAGATATGTCTCTTGAAACAAGGAAAACAAAAGCAAAAATAAACTATTAGGACTTCATCAAAATAAAAAGCTTGTGCACAGTGAAGGAAGTAATCAACAAAACTAAAAGGCCACCTGTGGAATGGGAGATAATATTTGCAAATTACATATATAATAAACAGTATCCAAAATATACAAAGAATTTGTAAAACTCAACACTCAAAAAACTGAATAATCCTATTTAAAAATGGGCAGAAGACATGAATAGAGAAGAGAAGACATACAGATGACCAACAGACACATGAAAAGATGCTTGACATCACTGGTTACCAGGGAAATACAAATCAAAACTACATTGATACATCACCTCACACCTGTCAGAATGACTAAAATCACATAATACAGTAACAGGTGTCAGCAAGGATGTGGAGAAAGAGTAGGCCTCTTGCACTGTTGGTGGGAATGCAAACTGTTGCAGGCACTCTGGAAAACAGTATGGAAGTTCCTCAAAGAGTATAAAAAGAAATACTCTATGATCCAGCAACTGCACTACTAGACATTTACCCAAAGAATACAAAAACACTAATTCAAAGGAATACCTGCACCCCTGTGTTTATAGCAGCATTATCTACAATAGCCAAATTATGGAAACAGCACAAGTTCCTGCTGACTGATGAATGTATAAAGAAGGTGTGGTATATATATATATATATATATATATATATATATATATATATATATAATGGAATATTACTCAGCCATCAAAAATAATGAACTCTTGTCATTTGTAGTGGCATGGATGGAGCTCGAGAGTATTATGCTAAGTGAAATCAGAGAAAGACAAATACCATATGATTTCATTCTTTTGTGGAATTGAAAAAACAAAACAAATGAGCAAAGGGAATAAGAGAGGTAAACCAAGAAACATACTCTTCTATAGAGAGCAAACTGATGGTTACCAGAGAGAGGTGCGTGAGTAGATGGGTTAAATAGGTGATGGGGGTTAAGGAATCTGCTTGTGATGAGCACTGGTGTTGTATGGAAATGTTGAATCACCATATTTATTGTATACATGGGATTATTGTTACCTGTATATTAGCTAACTGAAATTTGAATAAAAATTTAAAAAATAAAATGAAGTCTAGAGGACCACTAACTTTTCTTTCAGATTTGATATTTCCTGATTCTGGCTTCTCACTTTTAAGGGGATGCAAGTCCTAAGGGGGATAATTATATCCACTGCATAAACAAATGTTGGTTGTACTGAAACAATTTGAGATTATGTCTTCTGCATGCCCTTGGATTCTAGATAAGAGAGAAACCCTAAAATATGACTACCTCAACACACATTTTCACTTTAGTTTAAGGTCATTAACCAAATGTAAATCAACCAATATCCAAAATAAATGACATTTATGCATGTTTCATACTTTAATTTAAAAAGCTATCTCTAGGGAGAGCCATAGAATTGAGGCAGATTACACAGCAAATACCCACCTACTTGAGGATCCAGAAATAGCTCAGGAGCTTTCTTTGATAGTTTAGTCTGATGCTGTTTTATGTATATCCCTCTATTTCATTCCCATGTTGATTGTTTGCTGGCCTAACTTCAAATAGATGTCTAGGTTCAAATCAGGTCTCATTTAATTTTGCTATGTCCCTAAGGCAATCTAATTGTATTTTAACAGATTCAGGCTTTGGGTACTGAAATTTCAGACAATAATTTATATCATAAGAGATCACTATTATTAAGTGTTCTGTGTTATAGGCAGGACACAGTGTACAGAAACACTATATTAGGTTTCCTCACTGTTCATGATGATCAAAAAAGAGTTCAAAATGAGAATTAAATTCGTAATACATATCTAAAAAGAAGATAGGAAAGGATAAATAATTCTTTTCCCTTTTTCTGTTCTATTGTTTTGAAATGAATTGAACTTGAGTAAGTGTAAAATAACAGAAATTAACCAAAAGCTTCAAGTTTTTGTAATACACTCATCTATTTTCCATAAACATCCTATGGATCACCAACACAATTCTTTAATTTGTTCTAGTCTTGAGAATGTACTTCTTTTATTCTGGGAAGGAGGTTTGCTGGACCTTTATGTTATCTGCATTCTGGGATTCTAATAAATTTGGCTGTGTGGGTAGACATGATATGTGTCATTCCAGAATGTTATTTTTTTTTTTTAATTAAAAAAATTTTTTTCTTGCCAAGATTTTATGTAAATTCAAGTTAGTTAACATATAGTGTAGTATTGGTTTCAGGCATAGAATCTAGTAATTCATCACTCACATGTAACACCCAGTGCTCATCCCAAGTGCCTCCTTAATGCCCATCACTCATTTAGCCCATCTCCCACCCATCTCCTCTCCATCAACCCTCAGTTTGTTCTCTATAGTAATAGTCTCTTATGGATTGCCTCCATTTTCACTTTTACCTTATTTTATTTTTCCTTTCCTTCCCATATTTTCATCTATTTTGTTTCTTAAATTCCACAAATGAGTGAAATCATATATTTGGCTTTCTCTGACTGACTTATTTTGCTTAGCGTAATACACTCTAGTTCCATCTGTGTCATTGCAAATGGCAAGACTTCATTATTTTTGATGGCTGAGTAATATTCCATTGTGTTTGTATGTGTGTGTGTGTGTGTGCGCGTGTGTGTGTATGCGTATATATATGTATATATATACGCATACACACACATGTATATATATATATATATATATATATATATACACATACTTTTACACTAAACATTCTTTGTCCATTCATGAGTCGATAGACATTTGGGCTCTTTCTGTAATTTGGCTGTTGTCAATAGTGCTGCTATAAACATTGGGGTGCATGTGCCCCTTTGAATCGTTATTTTTATATCCTTTGGATAAATACCTTGTAGTGCATTTGCTGAGTCTTGGGATAATTCTATCTTTTACTTTCTGAGGAACCCCTATATTGTTTTCCAGAGTGGCTGCACCACTTTGCATTCCCACCAACAGTGTAAGAGGGTTCCCCTTTTCCCACATCCTCACCAACATCTGTTGTCTGCTGAGTTGTTAATTTTAGCATGTATGTGTGTGTATTTGACCCTTTGGGTTCACATGCCACCTGAGTGCAGACTTACCAGCAGAGAAGCAGCAGGCAGAGCACATGATATGCCTCAAAAAGGACTGCAATCAACTCTTTGCTCACATGGCATTGAACATATTTAAACATGAAGAATAATGACTATGTTTTTAGTGCAAAACCTCTGCTTCAGCTAACCTGTTATTCTGGAACTATGACAATGTCTACCTCCATTTCTTTTGTTTATGTAATTATTTTCTTACCTCCAAGAATTTTTGGCCTCTTCTTGGCTTCTAATAACATCTTGAATCTTATTTTTAAATCTCTAGGCTCAGGAATCTCTACTCTAAATCAGATACTACGTGCCACTCCTTTGTTAGAATTGTTGGTAAACTGTTATATTATAATTTTCATCAATTTTATTCATACATTGATGTGTCACTGAGCATTTTGCTTTTGTATCCACGTATGTGTGTATGTGTCTGTATATCTAAAAAGGTGGTAAACTTGCAGGGGAAGCAACTACAATTCCCACCTATGTGTAAAACCCCCTAATATTGGAACCTGGTATGGAGGAGGAACAGGGCAGGAATTTGTAATCCCCCTAAAAAGGATTCAGTTATTCATGATGTGGGTTTCCAGTTTATGCCTCAAACTTTCCAGAACCCCACACATAACCATTGATTCAACAGACATTTATTTAGTCCTTACTTTGGACCAAGCACTGCTGTGGATACTAGAGATATCACTGTAAACAAAATAGAAGCCTGTATGGAGTATATATTTTAGTGTGATATCACTAATACAGGCATCATTTTTTCTTTACCTATCTAAACATTCTCCTAATGTTCCTAATATCTCTGGCCAAATGTATTAAATGCAGCAACTTAAGATTACTCAGTAATTATAGAATTCTGTGCTTAGTACTCTACATGTTACAAAAGTATAAAGCATGATCTTTATAATTAAAAACTTAACAATCAAGGGGAAAAACAAATACATGAATAAAAAGTTAAATAACCACAATTTAAAACTATATAAGATAGCAAAAAAATCATGATGATGATTTGAAATTGACTGTTAACACTTATTGAGCCCTTGCTAAGTGCCAGGCAAATTCTAAATTATTTATACACAGTATCATGGATCACTCACAAAAGTGCTTAGGAGGTTGATTGTGGTGCCTTTTTTTCTGTGTCACCTTAGGTGGAAGCTGGAAGGGCATTTCTCTAAACGCCCTTCGGGTATGTTCCCAGGTTACAGTGGGCCCAAGAGAAATTTGCGCAGAGATTTTGAAGGTGGAAGCGAATCGGCAGACTCTCCTTTTTGAGTCAGTGTAGGGCACCAGATGGTACTGCAGCATCCTCATGTTGTGAATCTTCTAGCTCATCTTGTTGATCAGTAGCAGCACCAGGCTGACAATCCTGTCCCTTCCCCCCACCCCCCAGATCTTACTGGATCTTCCGCTTCAGTATTTCCAAACTCTGGAGCCAAATACATTAGCAACTCTGTGACATACGGCACCAGGTTCTTCTGCAGGTCCTTTATGCCAGGTTAGAGGCTGTGAAAACTAGATTTGAGTTCTCCTTTATCTTTGTGGGTTCCACTTGTTTATCCTTACTCTCTCCCACTCTGTCCAGTGCAGCTTTCCTTTCTAACCACTGGCCTTGATAAACAGCAGTGACTTCAGGCACAACATCTCACCCAGGGGACAGGCTTTTCCATGGCCTTCCTCACAAACTCTCATCATGGTGTAAAATCTAATCCTTATAATAAATTCCTTATTCCATGTGGTTCTATTTCTCTGATCAAACCCTCACTGATTCAAGTTTCAAATTCATTTTAAGCTGAATTCCTTAAGTACTATTTCTAATAATATTTCTATTATCTTGTACCATTAATTTACTTCTCTGTATTACTTGTAGGTTTTTAATCTTAAATAGTTAGGACTATCTTGTTATCCCTGTAAGTTATAAATAGAAGATATTAATTATACTTTGAAATAATTTCATATGTTTTTCATTGTTCTAAACATAGGAAGAATAAATAATTATTAATTTTCATAAGTAAACTAGGCCCTACTCAATAATAACTAATATGGAAATGAATATATTATTCCTTATGAAAGACCTGCCTAGAGTGAAACACTAGACAGGGCTTGAGTGTATTAGAGTGTCAGAGAATAAAATAAGAAACCAAAGAACTGGAAAGAAAAAAAGAAAACAAAATGAAACAGCAAGATAAAGATGAAAAGAAATTGTCCCCAAATCTGGAATTAGATCTAATGAGATTATAATTCTGCATTGGTCTTCCTCCCCTCATGTCTCCCCTCAGTCATCTTATGCCATCATCTCTATTCTTTATCCTGATCAACTCATGACCCTTTGTATTATTCTTCACCAACTTAACTCTACCTCAGATCAAACACACATGTACACACAATTACATTCAGGGGGATTTTAAAGTTTAGGGAAAATAAAAAGCTATTAATAGAGTGGTAATTCTCCTTTGTCTCTACTTCTGACACCTTTATATATTAATAACTTTTAATATATTTGTCCCTAAAGTTGTGTATCAGTTTGTGGAGGACTTTAGGGACAAGCTCTTCAAAATAAAATTGCACAGTTGTCAAGCTTTGTATACTCCACCGACTCAGCCCCCCAAAATGCAAGTTTACGCCAGTGAAGATAAAGAATTTTTCAAAAATCGCTAAGTCAGAATGATTTGGGGTCGAGTAGGTTTAGATTAAATGGATCAATAAAACATGAAAGCAGAGAAACTTCTTTCTTAGCACCAATGTAGAATCAGTATGTTAAAAATAGAAAAGCAACACCCATTCTAGATTTAAAGAGAAGGAATAACAAGAAGGGGATGGATGAGGAGAGTCAGAGTTAGAGGAATAGGGAAAACACAGCTATGAGCAGTCAGACTACTAAATCATGTTCATTTATTCATATATGTAAAATGCTTCATTCATCCTAAGTACCATCATGGGTTGAGGCTACTAATCAAAATAAAATTCATGCAAATATATGTACATGATTTGCAGATGAGCCATGGCCTCCAGGTTTCTGGAAAGTTGCCAGTATTGTCCTTGATAAAGCAAAGTTTAGGCCTCTCCAAAGCTCTGAAATTGTCTCTTCTTTGTTAGAAATGCAGAGCTCTCGAAGAGTGATAAGGGGAGACAGTGAAGTAGGAATGAGGGATGTTAACCCAGCCACAATCTTTCAAAGAAGTATGCACCCAGATATTCTTTATACCACAGAAGAGTTCTGAGCTCCGGAATATTTATGGAAAAAGATCACATTCAAAACAAAATCAGTGAGAAAGAGTATGTTATTAAACTAGGTTTTTAAATTATATCTGCTTAGAGAATGTGATTTTTAGAATTTCTAAGTATAAAAACAATTTTATGATTTAAAATTTATCTCATCCATTCTTTGGGATAATGTTAGTTAGAACTGGGATTTTTTGCTCAAATGAAGGGCAGGTGCTACACAGCAATGATGTGTGTCATTGGTTTCATATTGTTCTAGATTATTTGGAGATCTTGAAGGTGGTGATACTGTCTTAGAGAAATAGCGTAGTATATTTCTCAGGGAGAATATAAAGTAACTAAGTAGGAGTTAAGAGGAAGGAATTAATAAAGTTTGCAAAAAACTCAGTAAAAAGTTCATGAGTATAGGGTATATTTTTCATTCAACCCTTCATTCGTCCATCAAGTATTATTAAATACTTATTGAGGTACAGTGCTAGGAATATAGCGATAAAATGAGACAGTTATTACCTTAAAAGTATTAAAAGTCTATGGGGTGCCTGGGTGACTCAGTAGGTTAAATGGCTAACTTCAGCTCAAGTCATGATCTTATGGTTCATGGGTTTGAGCCCCCACATTGGGCTCTATCCTGACAGCTCAGAGCCTGGAGCCTGCTTCAGATTCTGTTTCTTTTTCTCTCTCTGCCTCTCCCCTGCTTGCACTTTGTCTCTCTCTCTCTCCCTCTCAAAAATAAATAATAATTAAAAAAATTAAAAAAATAAAGTACTAAAAGTCTAGCAGAAAAGATAATCAAATTGTAGGGGCATGCAATGAAAGCCATAACAAGGGCACAGGGTGCCTGTAGCTCTTCAAAGGAAAGAGCAAATACTTTTACATGATCTCCAAAGATGGCTACTATCATTTTCTTCCTTCCTTGCATATATATACTTGGTGTTCCATCCTTCAAGAGGTGGAGTATCTTTTCCCCTCCTGCAGTCATTTACTCAGCAGCAATCAGTTTGGAGGCTTGAACTAGTCAGGATTTTCCAGAGAAACATAATGAATAGGAGACATATATCTATATCTATATCTATATCTATATCTATATCTATAGTCAGGGTTTTCCAGAGAAACATAATGAATAGGAGACATATATATATACTATACATATAGTATATGTATATATACTATACATATATATGTATATATGTATGTATATATTCATTATGAGAAACATAATGAATAGGAGACATATATATATACTATACATATATATATGTATATATACTATACATATATATATGTATGTATATATATAGACAGATAGATATATAGATATATAGATATAGATATAGATATAGATATAGATATAGATATAGATATAGATAGATATAAAATAAGTCTTTTGGTCACATATGTCACTAAAAGATTTATTTATTTTAAAGGACACTTGAAGAATGCCACTTAGAGGAAGCCTGAAGAATGAAAAAGATCCAGTTTGACAGAGACTTGAAATGAGTACTTCAGACAAAGGAATGGCAAATGCAAAGGTCCTCAGGTGGAAAAACTTGGCAAAAACAATGGGAAAATGTCTGTGTTGCTTGAGCAGAGTAACCAGTCTCACTAAAGAGATTTATTATAGGGAATTGGCTTATGTGAACAGGGTGTCTGCAAGTCTGAAGATCTGCATGGTGAATCAGCAAGCTAGAGACTCAGGAGAGCTAATAGTTTAGTTTCAGTATGAAGATCAGTAGGTTCAAGACCCAAGGAGAGCTGATGTTTCAGTTTGAGTCTGAAAGCAGGAAAAAAAAAAAGTTGATGTACCATTTGAAAGGCAGTCAGGCAGGGAGAATCTGTTCTTACTCATGAGAGAGTCAGACTTTTTGTTCTATTCTGAGGACTTTTAACTGATTGGATGAGGCCCATTCACTTTAGGAAGGGTAATCTGCTTTACTCAGTTAAGTGTTAATCTCATCTGAAAATACATTCACAAAAACACCCGGAATAATGTTTGATCAAATTTCTAGGTATCCTGTGGCCCATTCAAGTTGACACATAAAATTAACCATCACACCTCCCTTTAAATTTGTTACTTGCTTTGGCCAACAGAAAGTGTCATGATGCCAATCCATTCTGGGTCTAGATTTTAAGAGACTCGGTATGTTTCATGTTCTCTCTTGAAACAGCTGCCCCATAGCATAGAACTAGCCTGAAACCTTCTGCTGTGAGAAGGCCCTTGCTAATCACACTGAATGGCCATCTGAAACGGGGCCAAATCACTAGACATTTGAGTAAGGCTTTATTTGTCCGGTTAGCCCCAGGCCAGCCATCAGGCCTCCAAGCTGATTGCTGCTGAGTGAATGACTGCACATTCAGCAAAGAACCACCCAGCTGAGCCTAATAAAATCAAGACACTTGAGAAGTAATGAATTTTAGTTGTTTTAAGCCACTGAGGTGCAGCAATAGGTAACCAACGCAGGACTGAAGACTACTAGTTTGCAAAAGTTTCCCAAAGAAGATCATATTTAAATTAAGTGTAAAGACTGGGTTGGAATTGTTTGGACAAGCAAAGAGAACAAATAGAGTGAATAGTATGTTCCAAAGGCACGCACACAACAGTGAACACGATATTTTGAGAACTGCAAGTCATTTGGTGTTGGTGAAGTACTCTACTTATTCCCTTCAATAATTACAGAGCTTTCCATGTGTGTAGGACTCTATTTTAGGTTTTAGGGACTCAACAGAGAGCAAGTTTGTTTCCAATTTTGTGGAGCTTATATACAGCTGGGGGTGAGAGATAATGGTAAACTAACAAATAAGATTACATCAAAGAGTAGTGAATGTTATAAAGGAATAACAAGGATACAGGGAGAACTGTGTGTGCAAGCGTGTGTGTGTGTGTGTGTGTGTGTGTGTGTGTGTGAGTTACTTATTTTAATAGGGTAGTCACAGAGGTCTTTTGGGAAGGTGACTCAACCCATGATTTGAAAAATGAGGAAAGAACCAGTCTGACAAAGAGTAGGAAAATGAGCATTCTGGATAAAGGAGTGGTAAGTGTAAAGACTTTCAGGTAGAAGACCCTGTCAAGGTCAAAGAATTGAGAGAATGTCAATGTTGCCTGACTAGAGTAACCAAAGAGAAGAGTGTCAAGGTGACATGAGAGAGGAAGGAGAGGCTTGTTTATGTAATTTCTTTTAGGGCTTGAGAAAGAGTCTGGCTTTTGTTCTAAAGGCTATTAGAAATAAAGGGAGTGTATTAAGGTTCTATAGCTGCTATAATAAATTATCACAAATGAATTCTTAAAAGAGTACACATGCATTATCTTAACAGTTCTTGAGATCTGAAGTCTGAAACGAGCTTCACTGGGGTAAAATCAAAATATCTGGGGAAGGCTGTGATCCGTTCTGGAGTCTCTTTGGGAGAATCTGTTTCCTTGACTTTTCCAGCTTCCAGAGGCCACCTGTATTTCTTGCCTATAGCTGCTTCTTCCACCTTCAAGGTCAGTAGGGTAGCACCTTCAAATATCTCTCTGACTCTGACTCTTCTTTCTCCCACATGTGATTACACTGGGCCCACTCAGATAAAGCAGGAGAATCTCCTCATCTCAAGGTCAGCTGATTAGCAACCTTAATCCCATCTATAAGGTAAACATCTTGAAAGGATTTTTTTAATGCATTACTTCCACACTGTCCTTCTTATTTAATTGTGGACTTGCTGCTACAACTAATTAAATAAAATTTGCCTTTAAGTGTGATATTTCTTACATATTTTGTTTATTCAATTCTAACCTGGTAAGAAGTAAGTATTTAGTTATGCAGTTATACAAATAGCCGTATCATACAATGAGCAAATAAACTCAGTAAACACATTTTGAACACCTTTGGACATTGTACTGGACAATCTTCTAGACAAAACTGTAGGTTCTATTATTATACAATACATTTGTGTTATTATCCTACACATATCCTATATAGGGTTATAATCTATATTGAGACTTTTTGTAGACTATCTTTCTTGAATTCTTAGTGGTCAGTTAGAAGTTACAATGATAAAAATGTTCATTCCAGTTTGTACAAATTTATTTCTAAAATGAAGGTTAGATATAATTGAAAAGAAAAAAAAAGGTTTTTTTCTGTATAACCACCAGAATTTGGAACATATAAACAATGCCATCCAATTTTTAATGAAAAAATACCAATTAGACTTCCCTTACCAGTTTCATTTAGTCTTGCCTAATTAATGTTTATCACATCAGAACTTGAGTTGGCAGTCTGCTTGTAGGAAGTCATCAGCTCCTGGTCCAAAGGTGTTTCGGAAATCCTGATGGAGTTCTCTGACACTCTCTGGCAGCTATCTGCTTGTACACTGGGAATACTGTAAACGTAAATCTATTCATTTCAGTACCAAGTGTTAATGAAAACTAATGTAATCTTTTACTGAGACAATCATCCTTTTGAAGCTTTTTCTAAAAAAAAAACAAACAAAAACAAAAACAAAAACAAAAAAAACCCAGCAACAACAACAACCAGAGTTTCTTTTCTACAGTTTGTATAGAATGTCCTTTAGGCAAGCATGTGCATGGAGGTGGGTAGCATGGACCACTTGATGATGATAAGACTGAATAGTATTGATTAATTTTGTAACAGTCACAAAACTGTGAGAACTGAGAACATTGGAATTGCCTGTTTGGGCATCACTCACAATTCCTTAGAATCAAGAGAATGATTACCCTGAGTATGCAAGCATATTATGAACACTGACAGCATTGAAAAATCTTCAGAGCCTCTGAGCCATCTAGCAAAATGTGTGTTATATGTGCCACCAGCTGAGAAGGGGCATTATAAATGTAGAAACAAAATATTTAAAGAATCAATTTGTTCTAGTAACCTGTGCCAGGCTTTGCAGAAGAACATGAGAATGCTTCAATTCATCCTGAAAGCATATATGATTGTGGAAACATGTTCATATTAATAATATCTTACTTGTACATAATTGACCCAGACACGGCTCAGCTTCTCTTTTGCTTTGACAGCTCTTCCTGTACTGTTAGTTTGACAAATAGAGTGGCTCTCTCTCGAACAATGGTGTTGAGCTAATTAACATATAGAGAATACCAAACCTACCTAATTATTTCTAGCCACTTCTCTTTTAGAAAGTGAAAAAAAATGTTATTCCACAAGAGAGTGGGGGCTTAAAAGACATCCAAACAGTTTTATAATTTTCAGCTTGGCAAAGGCAATATCAAAAAGATTAATGAGAGGACTTTGACCATTATATGAAAATATGAGCATAAAAATTATTACAGTCTTGATTACTATTAATCAGAGTGACAATATATTAAAATAACATAGCAGAAGATAACTTAATAAGTAGCTTTAGTTCTTTCAGAAGTGAGAAACTTTTATTGTTTATTATCAAATTTTTTTAAAGTATGATGAGAAAACAAGATCTCAGGTGAGAGAATTCTGTTGAGTTAAGGAAGCTGCTACCTGGATAGAATACAGAGAATAATTTATTATCTTTTAAAGAAAAGATTAAATCCTTCAAGACCAATTTTGAATTAACAGTCTTCTATTTTTTATCATAACAAATCTTTATCTAATGATTTGGATGTAAGTCTAAATAAAACTGAGCTGGCCAGGTGCCCCCAGAATTTTATTCTTATGATGAGAACTTTTACTTTATGATGAGAAGATTTACTTTCTTTGCAACTTTCAAATGTGCAATACAGTATTACTAACTATAGTTGCCGTGTTGTACTTTACATCATGTACATTACATGACTTAATTATTTTATAACTGGAAGATTGTACCTTTTGACTCCTTCACCCATTCAAAAAGATTTTTGCACCTCTATGTTTATTGCAGCATTATTTTCAATATTTCATATTGAAATATTCATATTTCAGTATATGAAAGCAACCCAAATGTCCACAGATAGATGAATGGATTAAGAAAATGTCCATGATGGAATATTACAGCCATAAAAAAGAATAAACTCTTGCCATTTGCAATAATATGGATGAACTTTGAGGTTATTATGCTAAGTGAAATAAGTCAGACAGAGAAAGAGACCATACTATTTCACTTATATGTGTGGAACACCCCCCCCCCCGCCCACACACCCCCCAAACCCAAACAGACACTTAATACAAAGGACAAAAGGGTTGCCAAAAGGGAAGTAGGTGGGGAGTGGGCAAAATAGATGGTAGAGATTAAGAGGTACAAACTTCCAGTTATAAAATAAAGAAATCACTAAGATAAAAAGTAAAGCATAGGGAATATAATCAATAATATTGTAATAACATTGTATGGTGACAGAAGGTGACTACACTTATCACGGTGAGCACTGAATAATATATAGAATTGTCAAATCACTATGCTGTACACCTAAAACTAAAACAATAAAAGTAAACTTAAATTTGAGGGCATTAAAAAACAACAACTCAGAGATACAGAGAATACGTTGGTGGTTACCAGAGGCTAGGAGTCAGGGGTGGGCAAAAAAAGCTTTTTTGATTCCAAGATCACCATTCATTTTACTGTGATGCATTGTCTAGTAAGCGGTTATGTGGCATTCCGGTGGCTGCTAAGTTCCAAGGTTGCTCTGTAACCACCATGGCCCAGTGTAAACCCTGGGAGAATAATACTCATTCTCCTTTTAGGTTTCTAGAATAGAGTTTCTCTGGTTTTCATTTCCTTTAGATAAATCACATTATTTTTGATACTCTTGCATTGTTTCCACTAGAATGCTTCAGTCCCAGCACTGATTTATTCCCATCAACGTGGCAAGAAAAAGTAGATCACAAAGGTTAAGAAAGTTTTACATGTAAAATGAGTTACTGAAAGTTTTCTTAACAAGAAGGGGAAATTTGTTTCAAACTTACATCATTTTTTAAATTTAATATGCTCTATTAATGAAGTTAAAGTTTTTAAATAATTTAAATTCTGTCAAAATGTATATAATTCAGTCCTGATTTGGTTTGGGGGATAGACTTAATTTAATTATAATTGATGTAGACTTTGACTTGTGTGGGTTTTTCTTTCCTTTTTTTTCGTTTTGTTTGCTTTTTGGGAAGCATGACTTTACTTAAAAGATGCAACTATTATTCAGTTGTTTTTTAATTTTATTTTTTATTTTTTAAAAATACATCCAAATCAGTTAGCATATAGTGCAACAATGATTTCAGGAGTAGATTCCTTAATGCCCCTTACCCATTTAGCCAATCCCCCCTCCCACAACCCCTCCCGTACCCTCAGTTTGTTCTCCATATTTAGGAGGCTCTTCTGTTTTGTCTCCTTCCCTGTTTTTATATTATTTTTATTTCCCTTCCCTTATGCTAATCTGTTTTGTCTCTTAAAGTCCTCATATGAATGAATTCATATGATTTTTGTCTTTCTGTGACTGACTAATTTCACTTAGCATAATACCCTCCAGTTCCATCCACGTAGTTGCAAATGGCAAGGTTTCATTCTTTTTGATTGTCGAGTAATACTCCATTGTGTGTGTGTGTGTATGTATATATATATACATATATATATACATATATACATACATATATATATATCACATCTTCTTTATCCATTCATCCATCGATGGACATTGGGGCTCTTTCCATACTTTGGCTATTGTTGATAGTGCTGCTATGAACATGGGGGTGCATGTGTTCCTTTGAAACAGCACACCTGTATCTCTTGGATAAATGCCTAGTAGTATAATTGCTGGGTCGTAGGGTACTTCTATTTTTAGTTTTTTGAGGAACCTCCATACTGTTTTCCAGAGTGGCTGCACCAGCTTGCATTCCCATATTATTCAGTTTTGAAGTGTGTTTAAAACTCTAAAAGCTTTAGAATATTAGCAGTTGATTTCATTTCGCAGTGAATGAACAAATGTGAATTTCACAGTTACTTAGATGTTTAGGGCTTATTTTCTGGCTAGGATATTAGTGGTGAGTTGAATGTTTGTCCTATATACTTAACTCTTTCCTAACTCTTATATTTTCAGTATATCGTCTCATTAAAATAGTGTCACTTTTCAATAGTAGAAAGTGCTAATTCCTCAGTATGAATTGTGATGATGTTCTTGTGTTAATACCTTACCTTATTTTCAGGCAACAATAAAGAAGTCATGCACATGTATTCACTACTGAAATGTAGCATACATCTAAACCCAAAAGCAAGTTTTATTTTTCTTAACCTTCAACCTCTGAATGAGAAAGGCGGAAAAAAAGAGATATTTTTCCGTAGCAGAGTATGCTCCAGAAACAAATATGCTACATCTGTTTTAGCTGGCATGGACGGGGCCCTGCAGGGTAATGCATTGCTTTAGATTTCAAAACTGACTGTCTTCAGACTGGTAATCCTCCATGTTGCAAAGCAGCGATCTCCACACGCAGAGATTTTATTTTCCAGCGACATTTACTTGGGATTTTTCACTGGGTGAACTGAGCTTGCCAGTTTATGAACTCTATTGAAGCAATTATCTCCCTAACTCAGAAGGAGCCGTTGGAATTCCTCATGTCAGTACCACACAGCCAGCAGATTCCCTCACCACAGACCAACACAGAAGGCATTTTTTATGGTTTATTTGGAAGGCATTTTTATGCTAAATCCCATTTTTCAATACTTTGCAACTTCTTCAAAAGCTTTCATTAGCCTTAATGTGGAGTTAAGAGCAATTTATCCATTCTTTGAGAGATTGATGTATGAGAGAAAGTGTGCCTAGGGTATTTGGAGATGGGATAATATCAAATTAGGCCATGATAAGATACAGTCAAAGCCCAGCATTTGAAATTGAAGAACCATATGAAAGTATTAAATTCAGATATTTAGATGCTGAACAACACACAGGGAATATTTTACATTTACAAAGGATCTTCTTCTTAACCCCCCCTTTCCTTATATCATCCACTCCCCAAATACAAACATGCACACATTCTTTTGAAGTATGTGAAGGTGAAATCATAGCAGGCATGCCCCACAGTCTGTGCCTGTGGGCATGATTTTAAACAGAAGCCTTGAGGGGGTTTATTTCTGTTAAAATGCATAGACAGGACCATGTTTTTTTGTTTTTTTGTTTTAAATTTGCAGCACAAAAACTCAGTAAAAGCAGAGTCAGTACATGTTTATATGTATGTACAAACATATTCAGGAGCGTAAAATATAAATATATAATATATTTGTGCTACTGGCAGAGATGGGCAATTAAACAATGTGCAATTGGGTGTGTAAAAACTCAGGTCCAGTCAACAGATGTGAGTGTATTTGAGGGTAAAGCTGCCAACTCGTGCTATAACACAATATGCTTATCCTCAGAAAATTCGTCTTACATGAAAGAAACAAAAGAAAAGTGTGCTTTCTTTGTTCTATTTCAAAAGGAGATTGGTTTTTGCTATTGTTTTCCTTGCAGAAGAAAAAGCAATAATGATCTAATTGCCAGAAAACATGCATACAACATGAGACTTGGGAATCTGAGTTCCTGAAAGCCATATCCAGAGATTTTCTCAAATACCTTTATTTTCTGAGTATCTTTCCCCAAGGGAACAAAATAGTTCTATAGCCTTTATCTCATTAATCCTCACATGATCATTGTTAGGGAGTCAGGCAGGCAAGGACTTCTGTAGATTCCACTAGTGAAACAGACAGACAATGGCTGCTAGAGAGACTTGATTGAAATTATAGAACAAGTCGGGGGCACAGCTGGTGAAAAGATCTGGGTCTGCTGTTTGCCAGAGCTTTCTTTTACCCGACAGAACATATTGCCTAAAGCTGAGAATCCCACAGTGTCCTTGATTACGTATTTTCAAATTATAGTTCACTTTAGAGATTCCTATTAAAAATCAGATATGGCAGCCGGCCTGGAAATCATTTAGAAAACCCCAGGTTTCAAGCAAGTGGGAGATTCAAGAAGAGCCGGAGGGATGGAATATCTACAACGTAGATGGGGATGGAATGTCTAAATGGCTATCTACTGTTTCTTGCAACATGGAGAGCATCATGCTAGGTGCTATGCTGGTAATCAAAAAAATACAGAAGTTATTCCCTAGCATGCATGTATGTGTATATGTATGTATTTACTTTTAAAAGTGGCTTCTTGTGAAGGTTTCTACTTTTAAGATGCTGGAGAAGGCAGATTAAGAATAGCAAGAAATATAGCAATTTTAGAAGCCCAAAGGGAACTTGAAATGAACTCCCTCATAAAGTGGAGGGAAGGGCTTCTCTCCTGGGAGAAATTCAGGAGGCTCCCTCTTGTCTCACTAGGATTTTTTAAGACATAGTCTAGTAGGGATAGACTTTTCCCTCATGAATTATTGATCCTCTAAAGCAGTTTTAATTGTTTTTCCTTTCAGTGCTATATAGAGAAACCCAGTAATGATTCTTACTGCAATATTAGCATATATTTTAAGCGTGCCATAATACCAAGGGAAAGCATCTAATTTTCCTGAAACAATATGCTTCTTTAACTTCGAGAAATATGATTTAAATTAGTAATAAAGATGAGAAGTAATCTAACTTAGGTTATGAAATTGCTTTCTGTGATGAAATATTCTGTAGGAAAATAAGAAAAAAATACATTTATGTATGATTTAATTTAATCATTGAAAAACATGATTAAACATTGAAATATGGGATTTGAGGTAAACGATAAATTTCACCACAATATGACAGTCTCTTTGTCACAAATAAAAAAATTAAGGAAAAACAGAATATATAAATATTTGAAACACTAAATACTTGTTAAATATTTAGTAAATTTATTAATTAATATTTATTTAATGTTATTTATTAATTTTATTAAAATGAATATTATATTAAATATTTTTATATTTATTTAGCTAATACTATTTTCCTAATAGGAACAGAGCTTAAAAACATATAAGGTAAACATTCTTTAATAAAGCAGTTTTCAAACTTATGACCTTAAGACCCATTTTAAGTTGTTAAAAACTATTAAAAACTATTGAGGACCCCAAAGAACATTTATGTGGGCAAACCCGTTAATATTTACTATATTAGAAATTAAAACTGAGAAAATTTTGAAATGTTTGCTGATTTATTAAAATAAAAATAATGAACATTGCATGTTGACATGAATACAATTTTGGGGAAAAGTGTGTGTGTGTGTTTTTTTTTTTTACAAAAGTACATGTTATCGAGGAGAGTGATATTGCTTTACATTTTGTAAATATCTTTATTGTCTAGCTTAATTGTCTGGCTGTATTTGCATACCTGCTTTTGCCTTCAATCTGTTCTGAAGTCATACACAATGTAGCCTCTGGAAAACTGCAAACTTGTGACAGAATGAGGGTGAAAAAGACAAAGAACATGTTGATATTACTATGGAATGAGTTTTGACCTTGTGGATTCTGGCAAAGGCCTCATGGATCCTTAGATAACACTTTGAGATCAGCTGAAGAAAAAAGCTCCAGAATGGGGTGTTTCTATTTCTGGTGCTATCATCGGCCAGAATTTTCTCTTTGGGCTGAATGTTCTTATCTGCAAAATGAAGCTGTTAGATCAGATTACCTCTCAGGTCACTTCTATACTCCCATCGTCCTCAAAAAATTGTTTTCATCATCATGTTAATCCATATCCACAAATATATTTTTTGTATGTGAGATTATAGTTTTGATTAAGGTGAAAAAAAGAAGCTTATAAGTAAATACTGATCTGTTAAATACTAGTCATTATTTCTATGTGGGTGCTTATTTGGATTCTGCTGTAGATGCAGCTTGTTTAATTGAAGAAGTGAAAACAAATGGCAGATCTCTACCTCATTTAGCCACTGAGGTAATCCTCAGGAAGTAGATGATTCTCACCCTCCCCATACTTGTGTCCTGAATATGAGAGCCCTCTCCGGAATTAAATATTTTTGCACACAAATCCCAGCTCTCCTATTTAGTAGTTGTGTGATATTGTCAAGGAACATAACTTCTCTAAGCTTCATGATTGCCAATTGTTAAAAGCTGATATAATAGCTGGTGGGAATGCAAAATAGTATAGCCACTTTGAAAGATAGTTGGAGATGTCTTAACAAAACTAAATATTCCCTTACTATATGATCCAGCAATCACACTCCTTGGTAGTTGAAAACGTGTCCACACAAAAATCTGCACATGGATGTTTATATCAGCTTTATTCATAATCGTCAGAACTTAAAGCAACCAACATGGCCTTCAGTAGGTGAATGGATAAACAAACTGTAGTACATCTAGGCAATGAAATATTACTGCACAAGCCATGAAAAGACAGGGAACGACAATAAATGCATATTACTAAGCGATAGAAGAAAAAGGTGACATACTGTAGTTTCACTTATATCACATTCTGGAAAAGGCAAAGCTATGGAGACCATAGAAAGATCAGAGGTTGCTGGAGGTTGGGAACAGTGAGGGATAAATAGGGGAAGCGCAGAGAATTTTTTGGGCAGTGGAAATATTCTGTATGGTACTATGACGATGGATACATGTCATTATACATTTATCCAAACCCACAGAGTGTACAACAGGAAGAGTGAACCATAATGTAAACAATGGACTTTGAGTGATTATGGTGTGTCAATGAGACTCATCAGTTGTAACAAATGTACTGCTCTGGTAGAGAATGTTGATCAAAGGGGAGGCTACGCAGGGTGGAGGTAGGAGGAATATGGAAAATCTCTGGATCTTCCTCTCAATTTTGCAGTGAGCCTAAAAGTACTCTAAAAAATAAAGTCTTAGTACATCTTTTTTAACTCAAAAAGATAGTAATAGTCCCATTTTATATGATTTTTATAAGAATTACATGAGAGAATCCACATAAAACACTTAGCATAACATAGCACTCAACAATTACAATGCTATTGTCACAAAATTTTCCCCCTACCTATTCTTTGTTGCTATTGTTTGGTGTATTATTATTATTTTCCATTTCAGTGCTTCAGTTAACTTTTTTTCAACCATGATTATATTCAATGTAGTAAACCTTTACCACAAAACAAAGAAAAACAAAGCACAGAAACATCTATATTCACACTGTCAAGGAATAAGCATACAGTATTTTGATGTATACTTGTACTCTTTTATTTTATGTTTACGTTTAATTTTAAATAGTATTTATTACACCTATTTTATAGTCTGCTTCTCCTTCTTATTAATATGTTATCAACAATTTTTCATGCTAAATAATTCTACTGTAATGGGATTTTTATACTCTTAATTGAAATATATCACAAGGATGTTCATAATTTACTCAATTTTTTTCAGAAAAATTTAGGTAAATCACTCCCCCCCCCTTTTTTTTTACTATTGAGAAAAACATGCCAATGTTGAATGATCCTAGTAGATATTTCTCAGCGCCCATAGAATTCCTTTGAGTATGTCAGTGTCTTAAATAAAAATATAAAAGCATATAAATACTTGGCCTTCTGTGAGTTTATGTCAAATTATTTCTTAGGGCTCAGTTTTAAGCCTCATTGTGGTCTCTCCTTAAACTCTGTCCTTGAGTGATCTCATGTATTCTGTTATCTATTAACTCTCCCAAATTTATATAGCCAGCCCTGAACTTTCTCCTGAGATCCAGACTCATATATCCATCTCCCTACTTGATATCTCTATTTGGATGTATCACAAGCATTTAAAATGTAACTGATTCTTCATTTTCCTCTTCCCTTAAATCTTTTCCCTCCTTCATTTTCCCTTCCCATAAATAACAGCAACATTTTCTTCTAAGTTGCCAAAGTCAAGAATATGGGAATCATTTTTGGTTCTTACCTTTCTCTGCCTACTATAACCATCTATTGTGGGTTGTCAAATGCTATTATTCTTTTTTTTTTTTTTAAATTTTTTTTTTCAACGTTTATTTATTTTTGGGACAGAGAGAGACAGAGCATGAACGGGCGAGGGGCAGAGAGAGAGGGAGACACAGAATCGGAAACAGGCTCCAGGCTCTGAGCCATCAGCCCAGAGCCCGACGCGGGGCTCGAACTCACAGACCGCAAGATCGTGACCTGGCTGAAGTCGGACGCTTAACCGACTGCGCCACCCAGGCGCCCCTGTCAAATGCTATTATTTCTGTTTGTTGTTGCTTGTTACTAAGAAAATCCTCTCTCTCATCTTTATAGGAGAAAGGACTTTAGCTTCACACAATCCAAGATCTGTAATTGTACCTCATTTACCAAATCTCATTTTATTTTGGAAGTATTCTTAAAAGTTTATAGATGATAAGAATCTCATTTTTATGTAATGCAGGAATATCTAGTTAAAACAGTTTTGGGGTGCCTGGGAAGCTCAGTTGGTTAAGCTTCCAACTTTGACTCGGATCATGATCTCATGGTTCGTAGGTTGGAGCCGGTCCGGCTCTGGGCTGACAGCTCAGAGCCTGGAGCCTGCTTCAGATTCTGTGTCTCCCACTCTCTCTACCTCTCCCCTGTTTTCACTCTGTCTCTGTGTCTCAAAAAAATGAATAAACATTTAAAAAATTTTAAAAGAAGTTCTGTTGTTGAGGTGCCCAATGGGCTCAGTTGGAAGAGCATGTGGCTTGATCTCGGGGTGGTGAGTTCAAGCCCCACATTAGGTGTAGAGATTATTTAAAAATAAAATCTTTAAAAAAAAACGTTCTATTGTCAAAAGAATGGAAAGGTTTATAAATAAAGAAATAGGAGCAGACTTGGCATGGCTTAGAGAGCAATGGGTCTTGTTTTCATTTTAACATTTAGTTGAAGCAGCCTGAAAAGTGTGTGACAGAAGAAGGTAGATGGAATAGAAATGATCTGCTGGCTTGTATGAAGTTTCATGATCTTCTGTTGAGCACTACTGTTAATTACTACTCAAGATATCTGTAAAAGTCTTTAATTTCTCTCTTTTATATGGAAAAAATAGGTAGAAATATTCTTTAACCATAAACTCCATACCCCACAGTTCACTGGCTTATACAATCCAATCCAGTCTCAATATCCAAGGTATAATGCCAAGAAAAATGACATATTCTGGAGGGAATAGGCAACATAAAATTTCCCTAGCTTGATCAAAAGTTTGATAAGATTCTTTCATTGTATGAATGTTAAATATTTCCTGAGAAAACAAATTGGTATACCTTTGCCTTCCTCAGGAGGGGATTAATAAATTATATTATATGATTTCTGAAATTTAAAGGAGATAAATTAAAAACTGAATATATATGTTTTAAATACGCTTAAAGAAAAAGAATCCTTCTCTGCATGTTCAAGAGAAGTCAAACTGTGATGCTACAGGTTGATTTCTAGACATGAAATATTACTTTTATATTAACATTAAACCAATAACTAATACTCATTAAATAGGCCAGTGAAAGCTTCTTTGAAATATTTAGTATTTGCTAAATAAATATGGGAGAGTTGTAAGTATCCTCATTTGTGTAATATTTCTTTTATTCAAGGTAAATTTTCTATGAATTCTATTGGCTTGTTGATTTTGGCTTAAAGGAACTGTGTATGTTTTTAATCTTGTCAGAGTGAGGAATATAGTCTATCAGCTATTAATGGATTGCAAACTACCTCAATAGTTAGTGGTTTCAAACAACAATAATTTTATTATTTCTTGTGAAATAATGGATTAGCTGAGTAGCTTTTGTTTCTCTGGCCTGTCAGCTGAAGGAGGATGGTGTAGGGTGGCTTCAGCCAGTTAGCTTAACAATGTTACCTGGTGTGATGGAGGTGATTTTGCTGTCACCAACCAGCAGGCTAGCTGGGGTTGCATACATGGTGGTAATTGCAAAGTTTCAACTACACAGCAAATAGGAGCAAGTACCAATGTGCAAGTCCTTTAGACCTTCTGCTAGTGTCATATTTGTTAATGTCTCATTGGCCAAAGCAAGTCACATTACCAAACCCATATTCAAGGACTGGATTCAAGAAATAAACTCTACCCCTTGATGAGAGGAACAATAAAATTAATTGTAGGGATATGTTAAACAGATGAAATATTTGTAGCAATTGTTGTAATCCTCCACAGGCTGCCTTCTAACCACAAATTATCCTTCCTATGTGTAAAATATGCTCACCCTTCCCAAATGCCAAAAGTCACTCCCATTTATGGCATCTGGCTTGAAGTCTAGGTTCTCATGATCTGCTTCTAGCCTAGATATGGATATGGCTCATTGGATGCATGTGCTCTGCACCCAGACAACTGTGAATTAAAAACATAAACTGCTGCCAATCGACCAAACATAAAAGAGTGAGATGGGAACAAAAGAACCACAATAGTTGCTTTTACTAAAAAATGAGAGGAATGGGAGGCACAGAGCAGTCACTGGTTTGTACCAATTCTGAAATGCATCCAGACACACATTAAAAGTTTCTCCTACTCTGGTTCTGGGAACGTTCTGTGATTAGAGTCCACGTGTGCTGCCTGAGCGTGATTTTCTTGTCCACTATTCTCTGAGTCTCTTGGATCCACCTCTGGGTTTTCATATCTTTACATAAGAAGTGGTTATGGGGCACCTGGGTGGCTCAGTCAGTTACGTGTCTGACTCTTGATTTCGGTTCAGTCCATGATGTTACAGTTCGTGAGATCAAAACCTGTGTTGGGATTCTCTCTCTCCCTCTCTTTCTGCCCCTACCCCGCTTGCTCACATACTTATGTGAGCACAACACGCTCTGTGTCTTAAAAAAGAAAAAAGTTGTAACTATGTATTGTGATGGATGTTAAGTAGACTTGTGTCGTTTTTGTGATAATAAATATACTAAACACAAAATAAAATCTTAACATTTATTGGGTGCTCACTAGGAACTGAGCCCTCTGCCAATTGTGGTACATGTATTACAACCTGTAATACTTGGAACGGGCTAATGTGACAGGTACTATTATAATTCCCACTTTAGTGATGAGGAAATCAAGTTCAGAGATGAAAGTAGATTTGCAGCTATTTTTATTAGAGCTGGGTTCAAGACCCTTAATAACCTCCAGATTGCACTGCCTCTTTGAAGGCTCCAGGATGCACATTCTGCACTGGAAGAGCACACATGGCAAACAACTATGAAATCTTAAAAAAGAGTCTTCATTTTGGTACAAAGATGAAAGAGAACAATTTGCACCTTATTTAAGGTAAAACTAATGCATATTCTTTCTGCATCTATCTACAGGTAGTATTATTCTACTTACTGATTTATTATTCTATTTATCAGGGAAATCACTTGGTGAATATTTCAGAACTATAATAGTTATATCACACTGTGATGGGCTAAAATGTCAGCCTCTGCCTTGTGATGTCCCTGGATTTTAGAAAATTTTAATTTGGAGTTATATATGACTTTATAATTTTTCCTGACTGACAATGAAAACGTAATTTCCTACTACATTATCTGAGTGATGGGTAAGGGGGAAAAGAGGCTATGGCTTGTAAAGACAGTCACCAGGGTCACACCAAGAGGTTCTCATCTCAGAGTGGATGCTATACATGACAGTGAGACCGTTTGATCATTGGGTTGGATTTGCTCTGATTAGAATATTAATCTGTTTTGTGACCCTTCATAACAGGGATTCGTTTCATGAACAAAATGACAGTATACAAATAGATTTTTTATAATTTTAAATTAGCAGTTAATAAATACCACAAAATTGGTATTTATCAAGTATATAAAAATAGACCATGGATTTTTTTTTAACTCCAATGGAAAATTCAAGATTAAAGGTTTATACTCCAGTGATCTGCATTTTTTGGTCCTAATTTTGATGCAACAGGTTATGATGCACCACTATCTTTTAATATTTGCATTCCCTTCCCCCAAATAAGTGTTAATAGTTTATAAGTTATAACCATCCAATCATTCTAATATTATTTTTTCCTCTAGTGGAAAAGAACCAAAACCAATCTTTGCTTTATTAAAAACACTTTTTTATGTTTATTTACTTTGAGAGAGAGAGAGCACAAAAAGGAAAGGGTCAGAGAGAGAGGGAGACACAGAATCTAAAGCAGGCTCCAGGCTCTGAGTTGTCAGCACAAAGCCCTACATAGGCCTTGAACTCACGAACCATGAGATCATGACCTGAGCTGAAGCTGGATGCTTAACCAACTGAGCCACCCCGGCGTCCCTACTTTTAACTTTAAAAACCAGAAATAGGAACTTCATCTTGCTATGTGCTGTGACGGTTGACTTGACTCTTTGGACTCTTTTTACAGAGTGTCCTCGATGTATCCTATGGATGATCTCCATACTCAACCCAACACCCCAGTACAATTTCACTGATTTCTGTGCAGCTTGTTTTATACTTGGGAGAGGGAAGGCATGGACACTCAGTGGAGAATCCCTGGGATGATAGCCTACTAACAGTAGATATATCAAATAATTTTGCCAGTTTCTTGAGGATTAGGAAAACAGACAAAATAAAAGTAACATCAGCATTCCCAAAGGTCAATAATGGTTAATTCATGGCAGGTAGAATAAAAAGAAAAATTGGGAGAGTGAATTCTGAGGAAAAATATATCAAATCACATGGCATATGTATGACCACTGTCTAAGAATCAGTCATCTCAGAGCAACTATTATGAGATGGCCCACAATCATTTTTTATAGAAATCATATTTCACAATCAATTCACCTGTGCTGGATGCCAAGGTCAGCCAGCCACCCAGGATAAACATTTACTGTTCTATAATTCAAAAATATATATGTATGTATATTCATTCATTCATTCATTCATTCGTATATATACATATGTATTTACTCATATGTATATATTCATTACCTGGACTATATATACATTATATATATAATTCAGCTTTGATTCAGTCAGGTCTCTGATTTTTCTGCATTGCTTGTTACAAAGTTTAAATTTTTCCCATCTCCTACTCCAGGCTATCTAATTATAGACCTTTTAAGACATCTTTACTTTAGAAAGTTTAATCATAGTATGCTAGAAAAGGCACTCCTACCTGATAATTAAGAAACCTGGATTTTATTCCCCATATTGACATGGGCCAGCCATCACTTTGGAGCAAAGCATTTAACCTCTTCAAACTTCAACTTCCTCATCTGTAAAATGGGTGGACTGAAACAATTACTCTTTAAGCTCTACCCTTCTGTGGTGATGGGTAGAGCTTTCCCTTCTATAGCAATTAGGTCATGGAAGCCCTAACCTTGTAAAGCCTACAAGGAATGAATAGAGATCTAGCAAAGTTAGTGAGTTGATATGTAAAGGGTGTTGAACCTTAAGCAAAGTGTTAATTTCCTTGGTGTCCTGGGCATATTCTTACTGGTTTTGTCAACTGTTTATGAGCATCTCTCTGAGTATTTGATATTTTAACTCCTTAGTCTTCTTTAAACATTGAAGGTTACAAATACTAGAATGTTAATGAGGATGTCCTTGAGAAAAGACCAAGAAAACTAGTTCATGAGGTACCATTATTTGAGGCCATCATTCCTAATTTCAAACTAAATGAGCATCAAAAGAAAAAATTCATTCTTGAAATACTGTGTCTCATTTGACTTATATTTCAAAAATTTTTAGCATGTGAAGCATATTGCTTATGTTTGTGTCAGGGTTGCCCTTATTATGCCCAATTACTTTTCAACTGCATTTGGCTGAGCATTACTGTAGAATAACACAGTTCTAAAGTTATATGTTTGCATATGGTTCCTTCAGGAGGGATTCAAAGGATACGTTTATTGTGTTTATAGAGAAGACAACTGTCTGTTTCCCCCAAGTCCAAATATGTTTTTCTAAATGCACCTCAAAATCAGTGCCTGTTTCTACACAAGTAAACTACAGGTCTTTCTCAGTCTAATATTATATTGGAACTGGAGGCACTGTTTGGACACATAATCATGCTACTACTGACTGTCGATATAAAAGTGAAGTTTAATCTCTGCACAATTTCCATTGCTTTTCCTTTGAAATCTGGTGTTTATTGCAACAGAATTTTAGATTTTGCAACATGAGAGTCTGAAAGAGAGGCCAACACAGGCGGCTCTTTGGAAACAAGAGACCTGGTATTTCCAACAGCCAAAAAACTGGCCAAACACCAGGAAGACGGGAAAGACATATCAGGTAGGTTGTGTTGAGTCCCCAGACCTCTTTTGATTATTTGCTAGAGGGTTTCTTTTGACAAAGCATGGATACTTTTTTTTTTCTCTTTTTGGTTGTTCTGTGTTTCTGTTAACCATACTCTCCTGGAAGAGACTTTGGCCATCTGGATGTGGTTTTCATTTCTGTGAGAAGTAACTTTTGTGTCCTTGACATGCCACTAGCAAAAATAAATGTTCAATGAAAAGAACATGGATCAAGATGCTATATATTTCCAGGTCACTTTAGGACAACTACTACAAATTATTTGGTATATACAATTAAGCATGTGAGCATGTGAACATGAAAAAATGCACTTATTATAGATATACTTACAGATGTTTCAGAATAACTTGACAGCTAGTTTGGGACAGTCATAGTAAACATAACGTCTGCACACAACATGGTCATCTGTAGGATAAAAGGCAGCTAAGCATGTGTCCACGCACTATGTAAACGAGTGAGAATTTTATAATTTTATTTCAGGAGATCTTGATATGCTTGTTTCATTATAAAAACAATTATGTATTTAAGATACAGATTTTAAATTTGTAGCAAACTGTAGCAAAAATGATGAGGCAAATCAAAGAATAATGTTTGGGGAGCATATGATTTTTCTATTCTTTACCCTTTACCAGCAATTCCTTTGCCATAACTCATCTTCATATATTGCTGAGGGCTTTATCTGGGCAGTAAGGGTTTACTTTTTTTTCTTCTGAATTTGGAAATTAAACAGTTGGTGAGGGAGTCTCCTCAATTAAATCAAATTATACATATTAATGTTGACACTGGTAAATACAGCTTTGTTTATTCTATACTTGAAATAAAGATCATTTTTCTGGATTGGGTGTTATTTTTACTCAGGTACTTATTTCTGTATCCTTGTTCTAAAGACCTCTCTGTTGGCATATGATGAAGTATGATCTCTTCTAGGTCTGTGTGTAAAATGATTTTGCTTTCTGAAGCTATGGCTTTGGAGACAATGGCCACCAGGCTTCTCTTTCATTAAAGTTTTGCATTTCCCTGCCTGGGAGAGTGAGATATTATTGTAGCCCTTAACTCTGTTCTTGTCCTATATACCTTCCCTTACTTCACTCACTAATGAGTCTTGGATGGCATTAGAACTAGTTGTGTCTTTGCCATATTTTGTGAATTAGAGTCTCATTTTGAAGCATCACCATCTAAAGCCATACAAATCTTTTTAAAATTCTACCGTTGTTAAGTAGGGAATTATTTAGGGGCTTCTGGGTGGCTCAGTCAGTTGAGCATCTGACTTCAACTCAGGTCATGATCTCACAGTTTGTGGGTTTGAGCCCTGCGTGGGGCTCTGTGCTGACAGCTCAGAGACTGGACCCTGCTTCAGATTCTGTGTCTCTCTCTGCGCCTCCCCTGCTCATGCTCTGTCTCTGTCTCAAAAATAAATATAAACATTAAAAAAAGGTAGGGAATTATTTAATCCATCTAGTTCATATAAAATATGGCTACTTTTTGTTATAAGTGGAAATATTCTGGATCACATAATTATGTAAAATCTAACAAATGTGTACTGAAAATTCCCATAAGGGAGTTGTTTTTGTTTTTGTTTTTAAGGTTCTGCATATTTAAAGAGTTTGCTTATAGTTCTGGAGTTCTTAATCACAGGCAACGTAATTAGTTCTGTCCTCAAATACTAGGACTTTATAAGCACAACAACATACCTTTGAAATTAGTGTGAAAACAGGGTGTGCTGCACTTGAAGGGGATTCTGCTCTAGTCAATGTGTTTGATCACCTAGTTTGGATACACAGGTTATATCTCATATTAGAAAAGGTTTTGGAAATTAGAACAGAAGTTATAATTAGGTTTTACTTGAATGCCGTGCACTGTGGGGTTATAAAACAATGAGCTAGATAAATGAGATTACATTTCCAGTTTTATTCTAAATATCAGTATTAGGCATTTATCATGAGACCCTTTAAAAACCCCAACTTTTAAAATAGACATGGTGGTGGGGCGCCTGGGTGGCGCAGTCGGTTAAGCGTCCGACTTCAGCCAGGTCACGATCTCGCGGTCTGTGAGTTCGAGCCCCGCGTCGGGCTCTGGGCTGATGGCTCAGAGCCTGGAGCCTGTTTCCCATTCTGTGTCTCCCTCTCTCTCTGCCCCTCCCCTGTTCATGCTCTGTCTCTCTCTGTCCCAAAAATAAATAAACGTTGAAAAAAAAAAAAACTTTAAAATAGACATGGTGATGGATGACTTAAATCCAGACAATAGCAGACCATAAGCAAGACAAACTACAAGGAATTACTTTCTTCCAGTTTAAGAAAGCTTGGACCTCTTAACAAATCAGTAAATGATGTATTATAATGACTTTTATATTAATATCTAGTTCTACCACTTGAACTGGTTGCATCATTTGCAAAACAAAAATATAAATGTATTTATCTAAAGCTTTATCTAAAGGTTGTTCAGTAGCATCTTGTTAAAAGACAGTGAGCCAACCCTTTTGTTATTTGTTATGCCAGTTAGGAATTGTTCAGGAATAAATGTAGTCTTGATGAGTTATGTTGCACATAAACAGTATATTCATGGCAAGACAATAATATTAGGCCTAATCTAAGTTTAGCCCTTTATTACTTATAATCTGCCACCGGGAATGTTTTTACTCTTCTTTAGTAAGCTCTGCTACAAATCATCAGAGTGATTATTATATAACAGAAAGTTCTGTAGCCGATAGTCTCATATTTGCCTTTCCACACCAGAGGAATAAGGAAATTCTATATGCTAAAAACAAACAAACAAACAAACACACAACAAAAGCCAACAAAGAAAATAAACCTCTGAATATAAGGGTGTTAAAACTTTAAGGACAGTAAAACACAGATTATTATACTACACATGGATATATTACATTATGTGGGTTTATCAACATTGA
Source organism: Prionailurus viverrinus (assembly GCF_022837055.1). NCBI lineage: Eukaryota > Metazoa > Chordata > Mammalia > Carnivora > Felidae > Prionailurus > Prionailurus viverrinus. Next base: position 133,094,391 of record NC_062569.1, on the reverse strand, counting down.
TGTATACTGAGAAACTGCACCCTACTTACCAGGTACTTTTCATTCAGGGATTTCTGTGTCAAGAGTTTCATTACCTGGACTTTTGGGCTGCATCAGGACAGAAGCAATTGTGGTGGCAGATGGTTGTGCTAAAAATGTACTAGTTACATGAAAGTGGGGTGTAGGCTGGCAAGTAGCCTAAAAAGTCTTGAAATGCGAAGAACCACTTCAGTGAGGTAGGCCAAAGGAAAAATGAGTCTTCTGATTTTGTGGGTCTGGATAAGGAGGGAGTAAACTCTATAGACTTGAACCTTGAATTGGTAGATGATATATTATAATGATTTCATGTTAATATACTATTCTTATATTAATCTGGAACCTACTGTAATGCAATCATGAAAAAACTACAGAAAAGGAATTTCAGGCAGAGTATTAGAGCATAAAAAAGTGAATAGTTTAGTTTGGAGGATTTGAGTAACAGGTGCATAATACAACTGTGAAAAAAAAATTATTTGACACAGTGGTACCCTTTTATTTATTGTTCAGTATTAGGCATGTTGAGTAGGGATTGTCCATGCATTGGCTGTAGCTGTTTTATTGCCATTTGAGTTTATTAATATAATTATTTATTATTAGAAATTTTCTTCAGAGCACTGCTTTAGCTCTAACCTTAAGACTTTGATATATGATATCTTCACTCCTGTGATGGCAGTAATGAATAGTAGATCATCAGTGAGGGTGCTGACAAAGTATTTGATAAAATTTAACACCCATTTAAGTAGAAACACTTGATAAAATATAATAGATGAATATTATACTCCTCCATTTAAAATGGTAAAATGTATCTTCCTCAACCTAAAATACAAAATTATTCCCAAATAAGTTAAGGAAAAGAAGGATTCAATATTATGGCTGTTCCTTAACCTTCACTGGCAATATGTGAAAGTACTTGTTTTTCTACATCCTTATTAAAAGAATACAAAACTGTTAGGTTGAGAATTGTAGGGTAGTTTTAATTCGTAATTATCATGCGGAAAGTGATACTGAGATTTTTCATATTTAGAGTAATTTTCTTTTCTGTGAACTATATCCTCACAACTTTTGCCAATTTTCTACTCAGTTGTTGAACTTCTTGATTTGTAAGAACTCTTTAATGAACTTAAGATAAGTTTATCAGTTTTAAATCTGTCCCATGACTTTGTGGTAGTTTTGGCATCCTAACTTATTTTGGTATTGAAATTTATCAATTATATTTCTAATGACTTCTGGGTGTTTTCCATTTACTTTTAAAACATTTTTGTTTTTGCTTTGAAAGGGTATCCACACCTCAGAAGTACTAGTTAATTGAAATAGAAAACATGACGATAATACAAATATAACAATTTTGGAGAGAATGTAAAATTATTATATTATTTGTTGACTTTAATATTTTATACTTGGAGAATCTTGAAGAAACAACTAAACAAGTACAAATTTAAAGAATTCAGAAATGTATCTGAATATAAAATTAGTATATAGAAATAAATAGCAATAATGCATATAATACACTAATTAGAAGCTATAACAAAAAATTCCATACTGAAATTAACCACTAAATAATTTTTTTTAAAGTGGCAATAGCAAGAAATATGCAAGATGTATATAAAAAACTTAAAATGGTCCTCTGGGATGCAAAATGTGTCACAAATAAATGGCAATGGTGGACCATGTCCTTGAGAGGAAGCCTAAACGTGGAGTCATAAAATGGGCTAAATGCCCCTAAATTAATCTATATATCTAAAGCAATCTCAATAGAAATATTAGAAACTTAAAACTTTTATTATAAAGTTTAGAAAAAGTAGATTGGAAAATTGAGAGAAAAAGACCAATGAGGTGTGAACACTCCTGTTATACATTTTTAATTTACTATAAAGCTACTGTTATTGAAAATGGAGTCAGGGTGTTGAAATAGATATATACCAATGGAAAGGATATAAAGTTTAAAAATAGATCTATATACATTTGAGAAATTAATATATGGTAAGCTATCATTTCTATTAGTAGAGATTGGATTATCAAAAATTGATGTTGGATAATGAGGTGGCAATCCTTAAAAAACAAAAAGTTGGTGCTAAGCCTTCGATCTTGCACCAAATGAACTCCAAATTGAAATATTTAAGTTTACTAAAGGGAATCATAAGAATTCTAGGGAAAAAAGGGAAAAATACTGATGGAATATAGTTTTCAAAGCAAAAAATAAATAAATGAATTTCATTTCCTATAAAAAGTTTTGCTTAGCAATAACCACCCAAAAGAAAGTCAAAAGACATTAAAAACTGATGAAGGATATTTTGACTCATTGATGTGTTCTTGCAAATCAAGAAAAAAAAAATCCAATACCCAAGAAAAAAATGGGCAAAAAATGTGAGCAGAAAAGAAATTACAAATGATTTTTAAGCATAAAAACATTCTCAATAACACTTGTCATAGGATAATCACAAATTAGAACTGTTCTGTTGTGCTATTTGCATGTAGAAGTTTGGCAAATACCCAAAATCTTAATCATCTATTATGCTGGCCAAAATGTGAAAAAAAACCAAAACAACCAAGCATTTTCATGCATTATTTGTGAAGGTTGAAGTTGGTATAACTCCTTAGAAGCCTAGCTTGTCAATATCTAGCAAAGTTAAACATGTATATATATTTTTTTTGCCCCAGCAATTCCACCTCTAGGGCTTTCTGCTGTGCATAAGTGTGTTTATAGGCAAAATTATATATGTACCAAGCTATTCAGTGAATAACTTTTTTCCAAAGGTCAAAGACTTAAAACAATTTAAAGTCCATTCATAGAGAATGGACTAAAAACATTACACATATTCAAAAAGCTACTTAAAAAAAAAACGGGAAATTTTTTTCTCTGTAATAGTGATACATGAAGAACTCCAACATTTGTTATTACCTAATAGTTTAGTGTGGAGATCGTATTCTATAATTCATGTAAAAAAGCAAAAGTAATATCTTTTGAATTTTGAAATGTGAATAACTATACAAACAGTAAAACAAAAATTTAAGATTAATATAAATATTAGATATTACTATTTTTTAAATTTTTTTTAATTAAAAAAATTTTTTTAACGTTTATTTATTTTTGAGACAGAGAGAGACAGAACATGAATGGGGGAGGAGCAGAGAGAGAGGGAGACACAGAATCGGAAGCAGGCTCCAGTCTCTGGGCCATCAGCCCAGAGCCCGACGTGGGGCTCGAACTCACGGACCATGAGATTGTGACCTGAGCTGAACTCACAGACCGTGAGATTGTGACCTGAGCTGAAGTCGGACGCTTAACCGACTGAACCACCCAGGTGCCCCTAGATATTACTATTCTTTAAAATAGTTGAAACTTTCTTCTTCTGAGACCCAACTTCCTGCTCTGTCCTCCTTTCTCTTCCAAATATGCAGTCTTTACTGTCTGAGTGGTCTGGGGTTAAAAAATATGGCATGACACACCGCTTCTATTACTTTTTTACAATAAGGCATTCAACTCTAAATCTATATTTAGATTTAGATCCAGAGTAGCCTTTGGATCTAACTTTGAACCTCAGTAAAACATTTATTAAGGTGATGTATTAAACGGTGTATAAACATTACTCCTTTTATCTTAGTATTTTTTTTTAACGTTTTATTTATTTTGAGACAGGGAGAGACAGAGCATGAACAGGGGAGGGTCAGAGAGAGAGGGAGACACAGAATCTGAAACAGGCTCCAGGCTCTGAGCTGTCAGCACAGAGCCCGACGCGGGGCTCGAACTCACGGACCGTGAGATCATGACCTGAGCCGAAGTCGGCTGCTTAACCGTCTGAGCCACCCAGGCGCCCCTCTCTCTTAGTATTTTTAAAGAAGAGTTTTAAAAATTATCATTCCAAATGTGGGCCAAATAATTGCATTTTAAGAATTTTCTATCCCATTTAACAGAGGGCCATTAAAAAAAATGTTCCTGTTGCATTACTTCTAGTTCTGGATTCCGTAACATTGATTAGTAGTTACAGAATACATTTAGGTTAATTTTAGAAAATATTTTCTCCAACTGTACCAATCTGTTCTTTTTTTTTCTTCATCAAATGCCAACTCTTGCCATTAGGTAATCCTATCATTAGTGTTGCATTTAGGTGAACACTGTTGAATCCTACACAAATGTGATTTTCCTACCTTCTCTTCTGACTCTTCTACTTACCATCTGAAGCCTAGTAGGAGTAAAAGAGAAGGAGTGTGAGGATTTATAGCATAGTTCCAGTTTGGGCTTTTAAAAATTGAAATCTTTAATTATAGTTACCCAAGGATGGAAGACAAAAAAGACTCAAACTAGAAAACAGAATGGGAGTAGGTGGTATACATAGTATGCATATTTTAAGCAGAGAAGAATAATGGAAGAGCTGAGCAACCTTCCAAATGATAAATTATCAGTTTGAAATGTTATGAATTCCCGGAATAAGTTCGTACATAAACGTAAAAGAAACCTCACACTTCAAAGTTAAATACAAATTGTGACTAATACACTTCAATTATCAATAGATAAACTACAGCAAACTACATATTATAAACTAATAGGCATATGAGCTGATGTATCTGAAAGCTTTTGTTAAGCCCTAATGTCATTTACTAATGCTAATTATGTTTTTATTCTAATAATTAAAGTCATTGTTACAACAGTCAGTGGCTCAGCAACATTCATTGAGCCTTTCCTTTGTCTTGGAGCTCTGTTATAGGAGGTGTGGTGATAAGATAGAAATAGATCCTCTGATAAGTTATCTGGATAACACCGATGTCAAAACATGCATGCATGCAACACACACACACACACACACACACACACACACACACACATACACACACGTGCACACACACACACAGTGTGTAGAGAAATACAAAAAGGTTATTTTGTATATGATTTATTACAACTTCACAAAGCCTATTTACATTTTTCTCTTTTCTTGACTTAAACTAAATTTTTGCCTTTTTATGTATCTTCTGTGGGCCATATAGGAGTAAATCACCTTATAAATAAATAGTTACCTTCTTATTGAAAAAGTAACATAATGAGAATACTTCCATATTTTAAATCTTCAATATTTGAATAGCTTTTCATGCTATTGCAGTATCAGAACTTATTTGAAAAACAAGTAATTTTTACAAAATATATGATAAAGTTAAAAAATAAATATTTTTAAAAGGGATCATTTGATGATAGAATCCTTCCTTATTTTCAAAATATCTCCACAATATGAAGTCTTATCCAAAACATCATTAAGAATGGAAGGGACAACAAAGCCAGAGATGTCAGAGGAACAGGGAAACAATTACATACAGAGGATGAATAAAAGTCAAACCCTGGGATGTTCATGCACATGTAGGTTTCTGTGTTATACGTAGCTGGATAGCTTTTGTGTGTAGTCATTATGCCATTTATGAATTTGCTAGAATTTCCATGTTTTTAATTTAAAAGACTGATTTGTTTTTTCTTTACTAAGACTGTGGAAAGCCATCCTTTAGTTTGTAACTATTACAATTATTCACAGAGCTTGGTTGTCTTGTCATATTCATGTGTTTTTACAAGAATAACCCCTCCTACTGTGTTTGCTACACATCAAGTTGAGTCTTTTTTTGCAGCTTCCCAAGGCTACCCTGCTGCTGAGTTTCCGCTTTCACTATCTCCCCATAATGTATCCCTAGACTCAAAATTTCCCTTATTTAGCAGACTAATTTTATACAGATTATTTAAAAAATAGACTTTATTTTTTTAAATATTTTTAATGCTTATTTATTTTTTGAGAGAGAGAGCGAGAGAGAGAGAGAGAGAGAGCACAAGTGGGGGAGGAGCAGAGAGAGACAGAGACAGAACCTGAAGCAGGCTCCAGGTTCTGAGCTGTCAGCACAGAGCCTGATGCAGGACTTGAGCTCTTGAACTGTGAGCTCATGATCTGAACCGAAGTGGGACGCTTAACTGACTGAGTCACCCAGACGCCCCTAGACTTTATTTTTTAGAACAGTTTTGGATTTACGACAAGGCTGAAAGGTACAGAGAATTATCATATACATACTGCTCCCAAACCTGCATCACCTCCACCACTACCTATACCTTTCACAGAATGGTTGGTTTGTGACAATCAATTAACCTACAATGACACATTACTGTCACCCAAAGTCCATAGTTTACATTAGGGTTTACTCATGGTGTTTGTAGATTCTACGGGTTTTGACAAATGATTAAAGATGCATCATTACAGTATCATATAGAATAGTTTCACTGCCCTAAATTTTTTCTGTGCTCTATTTATTTCTCCCTCCCCACTTACCCCTGGTAACTACTTATCTTTTACCGTCTCCATAGCTTTGCCTTTTTTGGAATATCATATAGTTTGAATCATACAGTACATAGCCTCTTAGACTGCTTGTTTCACTTAATATGTAATATGTGTTTAAGGTCCTTTCCTGTCTTTTCATGGATCAATATGTTAGCTCATTTCTTTTTAGCACTGCATGTCTGGAATTACACAGTTTATTATTTATCCATTTAGATATTCAGGGACATTTGGTGTTGTCAGTGTTCTGGATTTTTGCCATTCTAATAGAGGTGTAGTGGCATATCATTGTTAGTTTAATTGCAATTCCTAATGAAATACGATGTTGAACATTTTTTCATATGCTTATGTGTCATCTGTGTTCTATAATGAGGTCTCTGTTGAAGTCTTTTCCTCATCTTTTAATCAGGTTGCTCATTTTCTTTTTGTTGTGTATAGTTCTTGATATTTTATTTATTTATTTATTTTTAAACTTTTATAATTTTTTTTTAAATTTTTGGGAGAGAGAGAGAGAGAGAGGCAGAGCATGAGTGGGGGAGAGGCTGAGAGCGAGACGGAGATACAGAATCTGAAGCAGGCTCCATGCTCTGAGTTGTCCACACAGAGCCTGATGTAGGGCTCAAACTCACGAATTGTGAGATCATGACCTAAGCCAAAGTCAGACGCTTAACTGACTGAGCCACCCCGGTGCCCCATGTTCTTTGTGTATTTTAAGAACAGTCCTTTATCAGATATTTGAAAATATTTGCAAATATTTTCTCCTAGACTGTGGTTTGCCTTCTAATTCTCATGAAAGTGTATTTTGCAGGAAAGAAATTTTTGATTTTAATACAATGCAGCTTATCAATGATCTCCTTCATGAATTGTGCCTTTGGTGTTGTATCTAAAGAGTCATCACAAAACCCAAGATCATCTAGATTTTCTCTTAGGTTATCTTCCAGGAGTTTTACAGTTTTGAATTTTATATTGGGGTCTGTGATCCATTTTGAGCTAATTTTTGTGAAGGTTGCAAGGTCTGTATCTGGATTTTTTTTTTTTTTTTGCATGTGTATGTCTAGTTGTTCAAGCCCCATTTGTGGGAAAGACCATCTTTGCTCTACTATATTATTTATTATCAAAGATTAGTTTTCCATGTTTGTGTGAATTTCTGTTCTCTTCTATTGATCTATATCTCTTCTTTCACCAATACCATACTGTATTGATTACTATAGCTTAATAGTAAGTTCTGAAGTCAGATAGTGTCTATTTTCCAACTTTGTTCTTCTGTAGTATTGCACTGACTATTCTGGGTCTTTTGACTCTCCTTACAAATTTTATCATTTATTTATCTATGAAAATGTTTATTTTTGAGAGAGAGGGAGGGGAAGGGGTAGAGAGATAGAGAGACAGGATCTGAAGTGGGCTCTATGCTGTCAACAGGGGCTCCAACTCACAAACTGTGAGATCATGATCTGAGCCGAAGTCAGATGCTTAATGGACTGACTGACCCAGGTGCCTCATCTTACAAATTTTATAATCAGTTTCTCAATATCCACAAAATAACTTGCTGAGATTTTGGTTGGGATTTTGTTGAATCTAAAGATCAAGTTGGGAAGAACTGACATTTGGCAATATTGAATCTTTTTCTCCATGACTGTGGAATATCCCTCCATTTATTTAGTTCTTTAATTTCTTTTATCAGAGTTTTTTCGTTTTCTTCATGTGAATCTTGTATATAGTTTGTTAGATTTGTACCTAAGTATTCCATTTTTGGCAGTATTAATGCAAATGGTATTGCAAATTTAGCCTTTTCATTGCTGGTATATAGGAAAGTGGTTGACCTGTATATCAACCTTATATCCTGCAACTTTGCTCTAATTCCTCATTAGTTTCAGGAGTTTTTTGTTTTGATTTGTCTGATTTTTTTTCTACCTGTGCAATTATGTCATTTGCAAACAAAGACAATTTTATTTCTTCCTTTCAAATCTGTATACCTTTTATTTTCTTTTCTTGTCCTATTTCATGAACTACGACTTCCAGTATAATGTTGAAAAGAAGTAGTGAAATGGGATATCCTTGCCTTGTTTCTAACCTTAGCAGGAAAGCTTCTAGTTTCTCACCAATAAGTAGGATGTGAGCTGTGAATTTTTTAAACATGTTCCTTGTCAAGTTAAGAATATTTCCTTAAATTCCTAGTTTGCTGAGAATTTTTATCCGGAATAAGTGTTGAATTTTGTTAAATGCTTTTTGTGTATCTTTTGAGGATATATGATTTTTCCCCTTTAGTCTCTTGCTGTGATGGATGACATTAACTGATTTTCACATGTTGAACCAGCCTTGAATTCCTGGGATAAATACTGCTTAGTCATAGTATGTAATTCTTTTTATACATTTTTTGGTTTTGATTTGTTAATATTTTGTTGAGAATTTTTGCATTTATGTTTATGACAGGTATTGATCAATAGTTTTCCTTTTTTTTTCTTTTTTTTAGTTTTCTTTTCTTGTAATTTTTATCAGTTTTAGTATTAAGGTAGTGCTGGCTTCATAGAATGAGTTAGGGAGAATTTTGTTTTTAATGTTTATTTTTTTTATTTTTTAGAGAGACAGAGCATGAGTTGGGAGGGGGCAAAGAGAGGAGACACAGGATCGGAAGCAGGCTCCAGGCGCTGAGCTGTCAGCCCAGAGCCTGACGTGGGGCTTGAAGTCATGAACTGAGATCACAACCTGAGCCAAAATCGGCGCTTAACCTATTGAGCCACTCAGGTGGCCCAGGAGTGTTTTCTCTGCTTCTATCTTCTGGAAGAGATTGTAGGGAATTGATGTAATTTCTTCCTTAGATGTTTGGTAGAATTCACAAAACTCAGAATCACTTATCTGGGCCTGATGCTTTTTGTTTGGTAAGGTTGTTAATTATTGGTTCAATTTCTTTAATAGATATATTCCTATTCAAATTATCTATTTCTTTTCGTGTGAGTTTTGACAGATTGTGTTTTTCAAGAAATTGGTCCATTTCATGTCGGTTATCAAATTTGTGTGCACAGAGTTATTCATAGTATTTCTTTCTCCATCTCTTTACTTTTAATCTATGTGTCTTTATATTTTAAGTGGGTCTGTAGATAACATAGTTGCGGCTGATTTTTGATTCACCCTGATAATCTCTGCCTTCTAATTTGTACATCTAGATCATTGACATTTAAAGTGATTAAAGATATAGTTGGATCAATTCATTTGCCTTGTTTTTTATTTCTATTTTCTTCCTTTTGTGATTTTAATTGATTATTTAATTTTATTTTTTCCCCTTTCTTAGCACAACAATTTTTTTTTAATTTTTTTAGTAATTGCCCTAGAGTTTATAATAAACACAACTATTGCAAGTCTACTTGTAAATAAACCATGCCACTTACTGGGTAGGGCATGTGCCTTAGAATAACAAAATATTTCTAAAGTCTCCCTGCTTATGTTATTGTGGTTATTCATGTCACTTATACATAATTTATAGTCAGCAAATGCGTTGTTACTATTATTACCGTTATTATTTTGAACAAACTGTTATCTGTTAGATCAGTTAAGAATAAGAAAAATAAAAGTTTTTATTTACTTCCATCAATTCCTGCTCTAATGCTCCTCCTTTCTTTATGTAGATCTGTGTTTGCAACTTGTATCATTTTCCTTCTCTCTAAAGAACTTTTTTTTTTTTTTAACAGTTCTTACAAGGCCGGTGTACAGGCAAAAAATTCCCTCAATTTTTGTTTGTCTAAGAAAGTCTTAATTTCTCCTTCATTTCTGAAAGATAATTTCATAGGATGCAGTTTTCTAGGCTGGTGAAATTTTTGTCTCAGCACTTTAAATATTTCACTTCACTCTGTTCTTGCTTGTATGGTTTCAGAGGAGAAATTAGATATAATTCTTATCTCTCTTCCTCTGTAGGTGAGGTTTTTTTCCGCCCTCTGGTATCTTCCAAGGTTTTTTCTTTACCTTTTGATTTTCTGGCATTTGATTATGATATGCCTACATGGAGTTTTTCAGCATTTTCTTGCTTTGTGTTCTCTGAGCTTCCTGGATCTGTGGTTTGGTATGTGACATTAACTTTGGGGAAATTCTCAGTAATCTTTGCCTCAAAAATTTTTTCTTTTCCTTTCTCTCTTCTTCTGGTATTCCCATTATCCATATGTTATACCTTTTGTACTTGTTCCATAGTTCTAGATTCTGTTCCATTTGTTTAGTCTTTTTCCTCTTCGTGTTTTGTGTTTGAATTCTCTATTGACCTATTCTCAAGATCAGAGATTTTTTTCCAAAGCTGTATCCTAGACTATTAATGAACACTTTCAAAGGGATTCTTCATTTCTGTTACAGTGTTTTTGATCTATAGCATTTCTTTTTTATTCTGTTTTAAAATTTTGTTTTAATGTTTATTTTTGAGAGAGACAGAGAGACAGAGTGTGAGTGGGGGAGGTGGAGAGAGAGAAGGAGACACAGAATCCAAAGCAGGCTCCAGGCTCTGAGCTGTCAGCACACAGCCCCGACATGGGGCTCGAACTCATGGACCATGAGATCATGACCTGAGCTGAAGTCGGATGTTCAACCAACTGAGCCACCCAGGCACCCCATTTTTGATTCTGTTTTAGAATGTTTATCTCTTTTCTTACATTACTCATCTGTTCTGGCATGTTGTCTACTCTCTGTTAGCGCCATTAACATATTAATCATAATTATTTTAAATTCTGGCTCAATAATTCAACATCTCTGTTATATCTATATCTGAGTCTGTTTCTAATACTTGCTCAATCTCTTCTAACTTTTTTTTTCTTTTTAGTATGCCTTACAATTTTTCGTTGAAAGCCAGACATGGTATATTTGGTGAAAAGAACTCTGGTAAAAAAGCCTTCAGTAAGGTGGTAAGGGGGGGAGGGAGGGGAAGTGTTCTATTGTACTGTGAGTAGGTCTCAATCATATGCTGAGCATGTGTTTATGAGCTGTGAACTTCACAAGTGCTTCTTGGTTTCTCCCCATCCTCCACCCCTCTGGTGGGACAGGATGGCTAGAAGGGGCTAGAGTTGGATGTTTCCCTTCTGCCAGGTTGGTAAAGCTCTGATAAAACTCCAGTGGGTTAGGCTGTGGTGAAATAGTTTCTCCTGAGAATAGGGCTTGTTATAAAAACCAGAATCCTCTGGCTTATTAAAATGATTACTTTTCCCCTCCCCTGCCTGAAATATGAGGAGATTTTCTCAGATATTCACTGTAAGGACCTGGTAGATCTTCTGGAGGTAAAACTCATAAAAGTGTGATATCCTTCCACCCCCACCCCCCCACCCCAAGACTGAGTCCCCTGGAGTTCTTAACTTTCAGACTTGTATACACTGGGCCTCCAGAAATTTTATGGCAGTTCAGGTTTCCTACCTTAGTTCTGGTTCCCATAGACGTTTCTGCTGGTAGGTTTCTGCTCAGATAAATTGTGATTGTATCTGCCTGTCTATCCAATTTTGTGGATAGCAGTTAGCCCTGTGACCTCACTCTGATGGATCTAAGAAGAGTTGTTCATTTTTTATTTTATTTAGCATTTTAGTTTTCATTAGGATGAAATGACAACCTCTAAGTTCCTTATATGTCAGACAGGAAATCCAGATTTTATTTTACTCCCTGGATGTAATCATGTCTGAATTTTCGTATCAGGCCCATATTTGAAACCACCAAAACACATTTTTTGCATTGTTGAATGAGTTTCCATTGGATTCTGTTGTTAAGTATGCTTTCCACCCCATGGGCGAAAATCAGGCCTAATCCTCAGTGGCCTACATACTTAATTATTTTATTAAAAAGCATACAAATCATATTGTCCCTATGACATGATTGCTTACCTTAAATTACTTAGGAGGAAGTCAGAAAAGGAAAAAGGGATTGCTGAGTGTTTTGTTTAAAGCAGTTTTATTTTGGGGGCACCTGGGTGGCTCATTCAGTTGGGTGTCCAACTTCAGCTCAGGTCATGATCTCATGGGTCATGGGTTCAAGCCCACTGTGGGCTCCGTGCTAACAGCTCAGAGCCTGGAGCCTGCTTCAGATTCTGTGTCTCCCTCTCTTTCTGCCCCTCCTTTGCACTCTCTCTCTCTCTCTCTCTCTCTCTCTCTCTGTCTCAAAATAGAAATAAACATTTAAAAAAGGCAATTTTATCTTTTGCCTTTGTAGAAATAATTATTGCCCCTCCTTGGATAGTGGACATTATAAGACTAAAGCTACAAACTCTTCCTCTAGAACCAAAGTTATGTAAACACAAAGTTTTGTAGAAAATTTTAATATTTTTATACATGTGACAAAGCTTATGAAACCCAGGTAAAATGTCTTGATTTAATGTCTTCTTTCTTCCTGAATGTTGCAAATAATCACCATAATTTCTAGTATTTATAGTAGGTATTTTCTTCATAACATGTTATTCAGTTAAATATTGCTAATTAGCTATTAGAACCTTTTCATATGTGATTTTAAAAGTTACCAGTTTTTCCTAAGTGTAAATATATGATAAAAAATCTTTTCTCAGTTGAGGTATATCTAAATCTCTATTTTTAATGGGAAATATCATGCAATTTATACAATTCAGTTTTGTATATATTTACATTTTTCAATCTAGATAAATTTAATTAAGACAGCTTTATACATAGGTTCAAATTCTCCCTTTCCTGTTCACTATCTTTGCCAACTTTGGGCAAATTATTTTACCTTTTTTAGTCGTGATTTTACCTTTAGTAATAGGGAGAGATTAGAATGTGTACTTCATGCAATGGTTATAAGATGAGGTACTTAGCTTAAAGACTTCTCCTAGAGACTATTCCAAAGAATGCTCTCAGGAATTTTGAGCTTTTTATTCCATTTCCTTTCCTTATGGCTACTCCAGGTTTTGTTATCTGATATGAATATCTGATGCCTGTCACTGGCAGCACGTAGCAGTGGGTAGAATTACAGTCTTGTAGGATCTAATTGCAATTGATCCCACAGTGCCAAATAATGTCAAATTATGCTCATAGCTGACTGTCTGAAATGCCCCTCAAACTGATGTTGACATTTGTGAATAGTCTCAGACTTAGAGCCATGGAAAGGTTGAGCTCTATGACCTCCCTGAAGACCTTTAGAATGTCTGAAACTAAATGCTTCATGTAAGTAGCAGAAAAATTCTTATCACAGAGTAAGTGAATAGGGAGCCCTGGCTTCTTGATTAATGTAAAATTTTTCTAAGTCAAATATGAAAAGAAGGTAAGACCAGAGAATTTCAGTGTACTTTACAGAAAACAGAGGAGGAGGTGAAGGTACAGAAACAATGTGAAAACAAACAATATCATGATTTATCAAGTACTCGCACCTATTATCTCCTTTGAAACTCATAGAATTGTCACCTAGTAAAACGATAGATATCTGTATCTCCTACATATGAGGAAGGAATGTCAGAGTAGCTTAGAGACTCACTGAGTATATATGACTCACGGATGGAGACTCCCACTATTTTATTCTTCTCCATAAAATTTAGAAATTTCAATTATAATAACATCATTTCTTATCTAATTTGTTTCCTGCTGTACTGTCACTTACTAGTTTTCAATTGTTTCTTATTGGTGCTTTTCTGAGAGATTTTTAAAAAATGTTCTAGTCTAGGAGACTATGGCCTATGCGGATGTCTATGAGAGCTTCTTCATTCTTTTTGCACATTTGGTGAAGTTACTCTTTCCTTCTCCACTTTTATCCTCTGAGTTACCGCCTAGCACTAGCAAAGGACCGCTGAAGAATGGAGCCAGCACTAATCTCTTTACTTTTATATGTTCTAAGGATGGTCCTGATAATAATTTTTTCTTAGACTGACATGTTTCCCTTAGAAAAATAACACCTTTTTCCTCCTCTCCTGTAAAATGTTCACTTTATTTTACGTAGGAAATAAATGCCTGTGCTTAAATGAAAACTCCTCGTTTCTTTGTACATAGGATGAAGATTTTATAATGTCAGATACAAACATTGTTGTTAGAAAATAAGAGAGAATGGGGCGCCTGGGTGGCGCAGTCGGTTAAGCTTCCGACTTCAGCCAGGTCACGATCTCGCGGTCCGTGAGTTCGAGCCCCACGTCAGGCTCTGGGCTGATGGCTCGGAGCCTGGAGCCTGTTTCCGATTCTGTGTCTCCCTCTCTCTCTGCCCCTCCCCCGTTCATGCTCTGTCTCTCTCTGTCCCAAAAATAAATAAACGTTGAAAAAAAAAAAAAATTAAAAAAAAAAAAAAAAAAAAGAAAATAAGAGAGAAGTTTAGGTTTTAATAGCATAAATTTAATATATGTGCATTAGTACTCTATTCATTTTTAAACATAAGATCTTTATCACACTACCTAAATCCATTTTCTGTTTAAAATTTGTATGGATTCCCAGCTAGGCGTTATAAATTTCCTTTCATTATCCAGTGATCTAAAGAAGGGGACATAAATAAAATGCATCCAACCAGTCTTTTATAACAGGCAACAGAACTAGTGCTCATGGAGTGCCTACTATAAGCAGGACTCATTATTCAAATTTTACTTATTTAAGTTACACAAAATCTCCATAAAGTGTATCATCTTCCCTACAAAAATAACAAGCAAAGAGGTCACAAAGCTAATGTGGCCAAATGTAACCTAGAGTCTAGGTTTTTCTGACTGTTTTTGAATTCCAAGAAAATCATTATCTTATGTAGAAATCCTAGTGTAGAATTTTTATATCTCAACGATAACAGCTGAAGTGTCTTCCCTTCCCTTCCCTTCCCATCCCTTCCCTTCCCCTCCCCTCCCCTCCCCTCCCTCCCCTTCCCCTTCCCCTTCCCCTTCCTTTTCCTTCTTTTCTCCTTCTTTTGCCTTCTAAGGAATCAACAAAACATTTTTCATTGCCTAATTTGCAGTTGTACTTCAAAGCCCACACAGTTTCCACTACAACTTTATTCTTCACTGACCTCAGCTGCCATGCTACTTTTGATAAAATTTCTATGCCTTTAGATAGGGTTGGCCTAGTCCTTCACTTGGCTCTACAGCTGGGACAATGATGGAATCTGTAGATGAGTACCAATTGTAAAGAAACCTAACCCACTTTCATTCTTGTAGTTAGGCCTATTAGTAGTATAACACAAAGGGCACAACAGGGGAATTCAGACTTGCAATAGGAGTTTGAGAAGTGATGTCAGGGTCACACTAGCAATTTATGTAGCTATGTACAAAGAGAAAGGAAATATGTAGACCAAAGGAATAGAGGCTCTTTCTTTGCATGATGAAACTTCAAAAGTCCTATATTTTGATCAGACATTTGGTTTGCTATTTTATATGGGTTGGAAGGATATGTAGCCATATCTCCACAAAGCATCTTTCACAACTTTCAAGGTTCAATATACTTACTCATATTTTAGAAAAATGGTTGCATTTTGCTCATACGCTTAGTTTGACATTAAATCCAAGTGTAAATGAGTCCAAATTATATTCAGTTGGTCATTATTGTAGGGATTTTAATGTTTACTATGAACCCAGTGAAATTTAGTCAACTCCAAGATTCATATATTTACTTTATACTTTACTTCTGCAGTTATTCCCACTTGGTTTGGAAAATGCTCTTATGTTTTATTAGATATTTTTTAAAGTTATTATTGTAAAGTCATTATATACTCAATGCAAAGTAAATCACCACACACACACTCACATGGATGTAAAGCCTCCAGTTTATATCTCAATTTAAAGTAGGGTATCATCTCATGCATTTTAATTCCATCCAACATGGATCTTATCTCTCTCATTTACCTAGTTTTCTGTGATGCAGGCTAGTCTGCAAATCTAATAATATTAAACCTTTTGTGTAAATTCTTCCAGAAAAACACAATGAAACTAAACTACACTCTGAGCTGATATACACAGAGTAATCTCTGTATTGCTCTTTAAATGTCCTTGTTAAGGCTATGGAACTCACTTTCAATCTTTATGATCTCCAGCTTCTCAATTTTTAAGACATTTTCCCTTAGGAAAAACTATTTCTCCCATTTTGGATCTGCTCCTATGTATTTTCTAGCCATTTGTAGGTTCACCATGTTTTATATCTCCTAAGCAAATCAACAGGACCTATGAAATTGAATCCTTCCCAAGACAGATTCTTCCATCTCACCTCACTATTCCATGTTCAATTCATACAATCTTTTGCAATTGATCCCTTCTTAAGATCAGGCAGTGTTTGAATATGAATAGTTCACAATGGCCTCAATTCTTCCTTTTCTAACTTTGTGGGCCTAGAGGAAAAAGGGAGGAAAGTGAGAAGCACCACCTCAACTTGCATAACGTGTCCTTACCTTGGGCTTGCTGTTTCTTGATTCTCTTGGGAGTAAGCATGCCACACTGGGAAATACCAACCTTAATTGTTCAGTGGACAAGTCCCTGTAGAGCATAAATATTTTATAAATATTTAAGTATATTTGTAAATATATATAGTATATAAATATACAATATATTTTATAGATATTTATGAATACTTGTAAATATTTTTATAAGGGCCTTGAAGATGGGTACAGGAAATCAGGAAAGATACCAGGACATACTTCATGACCATGAGCATTCCAGCTTTATTCTTTTTATGCTTCCTTAATCTAGGGTTGCACTGGCAGGTATTTATATGCAGGTAGAACAAACACATTCAAAATTTTATCCTAACGTTTTCCCTAAAGGTGGAGGTGGGGTGCCATCAGACAAAATCAGGCTAAAGCTGCAGTCTTTATTGTGAGGTGGCCTATCAAAATGGGTTGGTCCTTTGAGAATCGGTCCAAAGCTTTCAGTAGCATTTTTTTACTCTGTCTTATTATTATCAGGAGACCAATTTAATACTTAAAATAACACACCAAAGCAGGTATTACCATTATCTTAATTTTATACATGTTGAAACTGATGCTCAGGAAAGTTAAGTAATTTGTTCAAGGTCATAAACCTAATATGTGGTTGAGCCAGGATTCAAACAAAGGCAACAAGATACCAGAACCTGGGCTTTTAAACCTCACATGTTACCTCCTCTAATATTGGATACTGACATACCATATTTTCAGTGTATGGTCTTCTTGTACTTTGGATGACATAGTTAGTGTTAATGTGAATCTGTGAAATGAAAATTGTACTATTGTGTTTCCAAAATTAACAGGTCAGTAGTGTTGTAGATGCTCTATAGAAAATAGAACAAACTGTAATTGATAATGCAAGCATCGGTGTGTGGGGAAGTATTAAAGAAAAGAGCTTAGGGGCTTCTGGTACATTGTACAGGATATGAACAAGAAAGAGGGTATTGCAGGTTGATAATATGGAGAGTAATTTTATTTTCTAGAAAATTAATATTAAGGATCTGCCTTTACACTTTTTCTTGCAGTATCCAATGGACTGAGCAGTATCTTGATTCACTAATCTGCTGGTTCCAGGTGTCCTCAGTTTGGGTCTTGTCTTTGCTGTATGTCTAGGAGCTCTGAGCCCAGCTGCAGAGGAAGGGAGCTTGCTCACTAGCAAAGGTCTAATGGGGTATATGGCAAGTCTACAGTGGACTATTAACTATAATATGAAGCCATGTGGGCTCCCTTGACCTCATTGCATTTAGAGATAAAAAGGAGACCAGAAAGATTTGTATGACTCTAGTCTTTCATTTTTCTGTCAGACAC
This sequence comes from Prionailurus viverrinus, assembly GCF_022837055.1. Lineage (NCBI taxonomy): Eukaryota > Metazoa > Chordata > Mammalia > Carnivora > Felidae > Prionailurus > Prionailurus viverrinus. The sequence goes on along the minus strand of NC_062569.1, from coordinate 133,076,443 downwards.
ATTTCTTTTAAAAGGAGAAGGTGTGATTGAAAACAGCTAATACAGACTAACTTAGGATGTAATCACTGTCTCCATGTTGTTCTAGTCTTTAAAAAAAATTTTTTTTTAATGTTTATTTAGTTTTGAGAGAGACAGAGACAGAGCATGAGTAGGGGAAGGGCAGAGAGAGAGGGAGACACAGAATCCAAAGCAGGCCCCAGGCTCTGAGCTGTCAGCACAGAGCCCGAGGCGGGGTTCAAACCCACAAACTGTGAGGTCATGACCTGAGCCAAAGTTGGACGTTTAACCGACTGAGCCACCCAGGTGCCCCCCTGTTGTTCCATTCTTCCTCCTCCCAAAACATGACTTTGCCATATTTTCTCATCAATATATTTTCTTTCTAAATGCAGATTGTTTACCTTCTTACATCTCGCATACAGACTCCTTAGAAATAGAGGTGAGGGCAATGAGAAAGGAACAGAAAAGGAGGCAGAAGACAAACTCCATATACTTTGAAGTTCTATGCTGAAATTCTGTTCTACTCATAAACCATTACGGTTTTATTGTAGTGCTGCCCAATTCATTTTGGCAGCTATTAGATATTGTGCTGGCTGTATAAAGCAATTCATCCTTGTAAATCCTTAAGCACAGCAATAAATCAAGGCAATAAGAGCAAGGGGACCTGATGGGCAAGTGCATTGGTGGTAACATAGAGGGGAAATTTAAGAACATCAGGAGATCCATTTTGCCTGAAAGTAATCTACTTCGTGCAGCTACCAAGTAGTTGATCACCCACCACATTTCCACTTTCAGTTGGAAATACTCCTAGGCAGAAAAAGCACATTAGGTCTCTTAAAGCATACCGTGGATAGTGGCAGGGACTATGAACTTAGTAGTATCTGGAACAGGTAAGGCAAAGTGGTTGAAAGAAGATATATCATTGAAACTGTAAAACTCCTATAAGAAATCATGGGGGAAAAGACTCATGACACTAGTCTTGGCAGTAAATGGTTTGTTTCTTGGATATTATACCAAAAGCACAAGCAACAAAAGCAAAATAGTCAAGGGGGACTACATCAAACCAAAAAGCTTCTGCACAGCAAAAATAAATAATCAAAAAAATGAAAAGGCAATTTGTGGAATGTGAGAAAGTATTTGAAAACCATATGTCTGATAAGGGGTTAATATTCAAAATATATAGGGAACTCCTACAACTCAATAATAAGAAAAATAACTTGATTTTAAAATTAATCATCATGGAAATGCAAATCAGAACTTCAGTGAAACATCGCTTCACACCTGTTAGGATGGCTATTATTAAAAAACAAAAGATAATAAATATTAGTGAAGATGTGGAGAAATTGGAGCTCTTGTACTCTGTTGGTAGGAATATAAAATATTATAGCCACTCTAGAAAATGGTATGGAAAATCTTCAAAAAAATAAAAAACTAGAACTGCTGTATATAATCAAACAATCCCATTTCTGGGTATATAGTCAAAATAATTGAAAACAGGATATTGAAGAGATATCTGAAATCCATTGTTCATTACAGCATTATGTGCAATAGCCAAGAGATAGAAACAAGCTAAATACCCAGCACCAAATGAATGGATAAAGCAAATGTGGTATGCACGTACAGTGGAATATTACTTAGCTTTAAAAAAGGAAATCCTGCCATAATTGACAACATGGATGAACCTAGAGGGTATTATGCTAACTGGAATAAGTCAGATATAGAAGGATAAATACTGTATGATTACAATTATGTGAAGTGTCTAAAATAGCCAAACTCCTAGAGACAGAGTAGAATGGTGTTTGCCAGGGGTTAGAGGTAGGGGGAAATGGGGAAATTGCTGTTCAATGGGTATAAAAAGTTTTAGTTGTGCAGAATGAATAAATTCTAGAGATCACTATACAACACTGTACTTACAGTTAATGACACTGTAATGTGCACTTAAAATTTTGTCAAGAGGAAACTCTCATGTGATGTTATTACCACAATTAAATTTTATTAACATTTATTCATTTTTGAGAGAAAGAGAGACAGAGTGCAGAGAAAGAATGAGACAGAATCTGAAGCAGGCTCCTGGCTTTGAGCTTTCAGCACAGAGCCCAACTTCGTGCTGGAACCCACAAACTCCGAGATCATGACCTAAGCCAAAGTCAGACGCTTAACCGACTGAGCCACCCAGACGCCCCTGTTACCAATTTAAAAGAAAGGTGATGTATCAGCATTCTGAATTCAAAGTTAAAGTCAGCATTCTGAATTGAAATGAGGCTCACTCTGGTAAAATTCTGGAAGCTATTTACAGAGCAGGGTTAAAGGAGACAGCAAGAGATATTCAGGTACTCAGGGACTAACACAGTGGGAGGTCATTACTGCCTAGGCCTGAAAAAGCAAGCAGAGGAAACTGTTACTGAAGTGGTTGAAGGTGAAGAGAGGGAGAAGCACGGCCTAACCAGATTGCAGTCATAAGAGGGACTATGGCTAAACCATGGGAGTGAAGCATGAAGGGAATGGAGAGAGAAATGCCCTGGGGGGACTCTCTGCTGATGTCCTCTCCACCCCTACCATAAGGCACCATAGTTGTACCTGGTTTACCACTGAAGCATGCAGAGATTTGCTTGGAAACCAAATTATGTTTAGGCATTCTCCCTTCAAAGTTTAAGAGTAGTTGTATAGAGTCATTCATATGATGAAGGGAGCGGGTCACTCTTCTCTCTAGAGGAGGAATATTTTGTGTTTGCTTGTTTTGAACAAAAAGGTGGGAATGTAGATGAGGTATTTTTGAGAAAGCTAAATTTCAGGTATCAAATCTTAAAAAATGTACTTAGTTTTAAAGATATTAGTATAAGAAATGCTGAAGATAACTTCATAGCAATTATGAAATTCTTTGTTGCTTTCACATACTTTTAGCTATGTGTGTGTGGGGGGGACCATTTTTAATAGAAGTTTATGGAAAAAAGCATAATACTTGATTATTTAACTGAATATAAAATATAGCTTAAAATTTCAGCTTATATTTTCAAGCATTAAAGATTGTTCTTTTTTTTAAGTTTATTTATATTGAGAGGGAGAGTTGCTAGTGGGGGAAGATCAGAGAGAGAGGGAGAGAGAGAATCCCAAGCAGGCTCTATACTGGCAGCACAGAGCCCAACATGGGGCTCAATCTTAAGAACTGTGAGATCATGACCTGAGCTGAAATCAAGAGTCAGACACTTAACCAACTGAGCCACCCAGGAACCCCAACTTTAAAGATGGTTCTTACTTTTTTTTGATTAAGCAAAACTCAATTTATTTGTATGAAATAAGAGAACACCATATTGAAAGATTCTTAGTAGAGTCTCAGAAGGATGAAATGAGGGAATAATAGTTATAGATCTTGTGGCTAGGTTGAGTGTTTTTTTAATTATAGTTCTTCCTATTTTTAATTTTTTGAGTACTAATTAGCTCCATAAATGTTCAATTATTGAGTTAGAGCTGTGAGACATAAAGTTGAGTATTAAGGAAAAGTCAGTATCAGTGTTCCAGAAGGAAGCAGATCACATGCTAAAAATGGGATAATATAAATGAGGCAATATTGGGAAGGCTTTATCACCACTTCTGAGACTAACGGGAAGAAGAGGGAGCAGTTATTAAAAGCCTATGAGAGTGATAATTCTAGGCAAGGTACATCTGCCAAGAAATGTCTTTTAATTAGAGGAACACAGCCTCTGATAACTCTCAGCCATGCATGGAGGGAGCTAGGAGAATAAATACTCCTACTTTTCTCTCCTTTCACTTCCCTTGTCTCCCATAGCTGAACCAACTGGAAGTGCAAAGTAAAGGAACCAGAATGATGTAATCTATAGAGATTATCTGGGCATAGAATAAGGTAAAAACAAAAGCTGGAAAACTATAGAAAATTCAACTAAAGGGGATAGATCAAATTGTACAGCACAAGATGCCTGCTTAGAAGAAAAGGGACTCTATGGTTCTGATAATATCTGCTAGAGTTAAAGTCTTTGCATGAGGATATGTCTCAGAATGGAGATGACCACCAGTATTTGTAGTAAGGCAAGCAGTAAGGAATGAATACGTTTTTAAATTGAGCCAGAGTTTCAAAGTGTTATCTTTGGCTCTACATTAAAGAGAGATACAGTTTCCCATAGATAATTATTACTTCATAAAAAATGGAAATAAAGAGGAGTGGTCACCATGGGTTAATGCTCTGTTAAGAAACAAATGGGCAGCAGAACCATAAGTCAATATCAAACATTACTTTTTTAGTGTAATTGCCAACAGGGCTTCAGAAATTTAGAGCAAGTAGTATCTGGAGATTAGCTTCATTAGAAAAAAGTTGATGGAAAAGGAATACCATCAAGAAAAGAAGTCAAGGAGGGGCGCCTGGGTGGCGCAGTCGGTTAAGCGTCCGACTTCAGCCAGGTCACGATCTCGCGGTCCGGGAGTTCGAGCCCCGCATCGGGCTCTGGGCTGATGGCTCAGAGCCTGGAGCCTGTTTCCAATTCTGTGTCTCCCTTTCTCTCTGCCCCTCCCCCATTCATACTCTGTCTCTCTCTGTCCCAAAAATAAATAAACGTTGAAAAAAAAAATTTAAAAAAAAAAAGAAAAGAAGTCAAGGAAAGAAATTAGGAAAATATTTTACGAGGTAAATATTTCAAGGAGAAAGAGTCTGAAAATAAAGCAATCTTTGGTTCAAATCAACTTCAAATAAAATGTCAATATAAAGAATCAACCCATTTCTGTTGCTACTATTTTCATTTCTGTTCAAGGAATCCCTGACATTTTGAGTTGTGTATTTTTGTGTTCGCGTGTGCACGCACACACATTCATGTGTGTAACTATATCTAGAACACAGAATAGTTCCTTTCATCAAGCAATAACTAGCCATTGGTTTGTGTCATTTAAGTAAAACTTGTTACCTTCATACAGACCAATGCAATGTGAAAATATCAAATTCAGTCAAGCACCTGTGAAAATTTCACACCCTCGTTTTTTAAGCCAGACACTGTATCTTACTGGCAAGAAATAACAACTGTGATAAACCAAAAAAAAAAATCAGGTTTAGGTTTTGGGAATCTCTAGGAAAAAAAATAAAGGAGTCTATCTTGAAGCTACAAATAGAGCTTGAAGTTCTTTATTATGAATAAAGAGCCAAAGTAAATGGTACAGAAAATATAATAAAAGCTTTTGGAATTCAGAAGAAGCAGGGAAGATTAGAGTGAACAGAAGAGCCTGGGGAAGGAGTTAGAAGGGCAGCAGATCATGCCCCAGATGTCAAGTTGTGTGAAGGTTCGGAGTGTGATGAGTGTGGCTATCTAGAATTTTAAGGCATTCCAGGAAGAATGCTCTCAATATAGCAATTTCCAGGAAACCGATGAGTTACTGAGGATTTTCCATGGGGGATGTCTATGCTAAAAGTGCTTGTGTAGAAAGGGTGGTCAGCAGAAGGAAGGTGAAGGGTTATAGGATTGTTCCTAGGCTTTTCCTTGAACTCAGACTTTCACATATTATTACCATTCCCTCCTAATTGGAAATAAGAAGGCCTGTTCTAGGACATTGTTGAAAAGAGTAAATAAATTAACACACATGCAAGCAATTAGCATAATGCTTGGATCTCAACCAGCAAACATTAGTTATGGAACTTCTTTTCTTTGAGACTGAGATCAGGAAGATAGAGCAGACAATGAATGACAAAGGAAGGCAGCAAAAGAGAAGTTCCAGACTTGGACAACGGATACTGGCAGTAAAATTTTTGTGAAGATACTAATGGACAAATTGCTGCTCCTGCTAGGAATCTCTGTAAACCCCACAGAAAGGAAGAAGATAATTGGCTTCATTTTTAATTTGGAAAGGCTCCAAATTTAATGGAGGAACCTAATCTGTGATTTGGAATTTGCTTAATCCCTGCTGCATTTTATATCCATCCCTTAGCAGTCTACTTTTCCTTGCTTGTTTTCTAGGAAGGTGCCATAGGAGAATCCAGAAACTTAGAACTGAAACTTTATCTAGCGTTTGGCACATCGCTGTCACAGCCCAAAATTTCTTTCCTCTCTTGTGTCAGTGGCTTATGATGGTTTGACTTAGGTGTAAACTAAAAGGAACAGTCCACCGTGACTGTTTTATCTCAATTGTTGGCTACACCAGCTAAAAGAGAAGGATGGGACACAGGGTAACTGGTGACAGAAGCATGTGGAACTGTACTAAACAAGGGAGATGAAGAAGATGGGAAAAGACCCAGATTAAGGTGTGAGGGTCTTCTGCTAATTACAGTATAAGAAAAGAGGGCCACCAATATAGAGCATAAAATAAGCAAGTGAAGTCATTTAACTGGAGTACCCATCCTCAGAAATATAATCATGGTTTTGTTTTTGTTATTGTTTTGTTTTTCCTGTAAGGGCTGCAACTGTATATGGGGCACAGTTTATTCTTGGGAATTATAATGCTTCTCAGATCTAGTGCTTACTAATAAATTCTGTCAAGTTATCAATTTTTGTTTTTCCTTTTCTTCTCTGACAGGTTCTTTGTTGCTCTTTCATTTTCTTTCCCTTGCTTAAAGTTTCTTGTCAGGTAGAAAGCCCTTTTATCACCTTGTCCAACCGTCTTACAGTCTGCTCTTTCCTGCTATCCTCTACTGTCCTGTCTTTTCTTATTCTGTAACCACTCTTTTTTCTTCCAGTTGGTAATGGATCATTTGCTAATTCTGGAGTATGCTTGTGTTTAATCAGTCATCAAGTATCCTTTAGCTGGTGTTCAGGAATATGTCTAAATGAATTCTTTTTTATTTGTTTTCCCTTTCCAAAAATTATTCTCATCTTTTTAATTGTTTTCATTCACATTCCAGCCAGTCCCTAAGCCAATTTCCAAATGTTATTTTCTAAAATTCTCTGAGGGATAAGAGTGTTTGTTTTCAGCCATTTTTAATAAAGTTCATTGTTCTTTCCTTAAGATATCAGACTACTTTTAATATCCATATTTGTTGCTTAGATTGGTGTAAAAAGTGACATATATATATATATATATATATATATATATATATTTGTCAAAACATGAGACTTCTTTAAATTAAACTGTTAATTGAAAGCCATCACCTGTTTTTTTAAAACAACTGTTGCTTAAAAATTACAATTCACTTTATGTAAGAAGTAATAAGAGAATGTAGTCAAAGACATGTTCTCTTGGAAGTAATGAATTCTAGATGGATCAACACAGATTCTTATTCTGGGTCAGTCATTGTCCAAGTAATTTAACATGCCTTCATTTCTGTAAAATGGGTATGCTAATGCTGTTTCCTTACATGTTACAATTTTTAATTAATGATTATGTGCTTTTGCATAATGTGCATTCATATATTATTAGGTTAATAATGTGCATTCTCAATGTACTTTAATAAAGGACATTGGGAACTAATTAAAAGGAATGTAATTTGTGCTTTTGGGAAGGAAAAGTGTTATCGAAGTGTAAATTAGGGAGGGAAGTGGCAGTTAAATCTATACAACATGTCTATTACCACACATTTGAGGCTTAACTCTAATTACAGATAGGACATGTGAGCAAACAGCATCTGGGAGACTTCCACTCATTTCAGAAGGTCCTTCTTCACCTCTATAAAAGAAGGCTATTCATTTAATAGCCAAGATTATTAATAAGCCACTTTCTGTTCGGAACAAAAGGTTAGAGGGAAAAGACCTCTTTCAGAGTCAGCGTATCAACAGTATTTATTGTTCTCTTTTGTAGACAATATCTGCCCAACAAATGTCATGAGAAAGGGGTTTGTTACTCAGTCCTTTAGACAAGAGGAAAGCATTTTTGTGGATTGATAACGCTACCCAGAAAGGGCATTTACACCTGATGGAAGAGGAGAATTCTGTAGACAGATCTGTGCCTGTCTTCAAACCTTTCAACCATCTGAATAACCCCTGAGGTTAAATCGCTGGTAGACATCTGTAGGCAGAAGTAAGAGAAATGAGATCATCAAGGAACGGTATCGTGCTTACAACATGTGGTGAAATGAGTGGCTCTTCACCATCTGTTATTTGTGTGTGTATTTTATTATGTAAATGTTCGTACACACTGCATTCTAAACAAAGGAACATTACTTCCACTTTGTTGGTGCTGCCAAGCTTGCGTATGTGTCCTGGAAAAAGAAAGTGGCAGACAGAAAATTCAGGGTTCATCTAGCCACTTGGGTCCCCACTCCTTTCACCAAGAGGGTGAGAGACTCTAAGTAGTTGGATTCCTTTTCTGCATCCTGTTAACAAATACAAAGCTCGACTGTGAAGGGAAAACAATGTCTTAAATACTACAGTTATGGTCCGAAGCTTCTTTTGCCGGGGTCCACAGGACAAAGATACTGGAAGCTGGGGTGCCCTGGGATGGTTCCAGCGTAGACTAGTGATAAATCCAAGCTCGAAAATAAATTTGGACAGAGAAAACAGGCTCTGTTCAATTTTCTCTCATCTGCTTAATTCCTGGCACATATCTCTGGGTCATGGGAAGGTTCTGGTGGGCTGCTGTCATTGTCTCCCCCAAAACAAGAGGGGTGTGTGTATGCATGTTTGGGAGGAATGAAAGTGAGGAGATTTGGGTGACACATATTCTGGTTTAAATTTTCAGAAAATTACCAATTTAAATTGAAATGTAATTATCCTAACTGGCATCTTTTTGGCAGCAGCTTAAAAAAAAATCCCTCGGCTTTACTGTACCAAGCAAAAGCCCAGAGGAGTCCTGACACTGGCCTTTAATCAAAAGCTGAAAAGACACAAAAGCTTTCAGATAATCTATGCCAAGCTATCTTGGACAGCACGGAATTGCCTGGAGCACCCTTCTGGTGGCATTTAAAACACCTGGTGCCCTTAGAAAAAAAAATACATCTGCGTCTGCAATTTCTCCTTCTGTAATTCCCTCAAATCTCTCTATCTCAACCCATTCTCCTGTCTTTATAAGTAGGGATGCTACAGTGACAGGAAAATAAAGCGATTTTATTTACCAAGAGAATGACACTTGTCATTGGCTCTGCCTGGAGGTGACAGACTCAGGTGCCCATCTGCACAAACACTTCCTCACTGTTTATTTCATGTGGTTTAATATAATTAAACTATCATTGTGCTCATTGATTCAGCTCAAATTTTAATTTGATAATTGGGGAAAAGGTGTGCATTTGAAATGGAGGCAATTAATTGACACTTTAAATGCACTGGAACAGAAATAATTTAAGTTACACCATACTTAGCGGTGACTTATACTGTTGTGTTTATGCAGATTCTTTTATTTAGCTCCTGTCATTAATGGATAGAGGTAAATACCGCTTCTCGGCCTACGTCCTTTCTAAACAGGCGGTCTGATTCTGCAATTTGGACATATTTTTGCCGCCACAGACAATCCCATTCATTCTGTAGTCGTTGGCTTTTCTAAAATAAAGACGTTCTAACTTTGAACAACAATCTAATCATTCATAACTAGTCTCACATATAGGCAACATAATTATGCAGATTGTCACATAATTTTATCAATAGACAGCCTGATCCTCATCCTAACAAATATCTTGCACAAGGAAATAATGAGAATCACAAAGATACAATTTCTCTACTTACAATGCCCATCTTTCCCACGATTTGAATAAAAAGAAGGGAAATAACCAGTTCTTACTTATTTACTTTTTCTCCAAGACGAGTTTTACTTTAATTTGCTTCAAGGGAATTTATATATTTTGGTGAACTTGCTGAAACCTAAGAAGCAACCATATTTATGGATAAATCATTTTTTTGTGTTAATTATCTTCCATCTGGAAACAAATATGCTTTCATATTTTTTAAGAATCAAGAACAAAAGCTAGTTTGTTTTAGCAACTTACAAAATCTTCCTCATTTTTACTGGAGCTCTTTTATTCACAGAGCCTGAATAAATACTTTTAATCAAAACTGAAGCAAGTTCAATTTTGCAAAACGCTAACCACCACAAATTATACCTGTAGTAAATAATGTTACTTATTAAGAATTATTGGTTGTTTCTACATATGCCCTGAGACGATTTGTTCTTAATATAAAGGATTGGAGCAGCCACTCTGCCTTTTAGATGAAAGCTTATGCTCTTGCTTCAATCTATTATTCAATATTTTTAATATTCAGTGTAGCCATGGATGAACCTAAGAAAGTTTTGGCAGGTCATTTCAGTTAAGCAACCACACTCTTTTTATTAAAGCTGGAAACCTCATTAAAATAGGCTCTGTGAAGATTTTGTAAACTCCAGCTTCAAATCAAGGTTGGCAATAATGCTCCAAAAAAATCTTTTTATATAAATGTGGTTCTTTTGGCACTTGAAAGTTTCTGAAAGCAAGAAATGCTAAAAAGCAGAAAAGGGAAGAAGCAAAGCAAACAAACAAAAAACACATGAAATGCACACACAAAACACACATACTCATGTACATAAGTGTGGGTGATGGGTGACCCCAAAACAAATCTATTTCTCGTATCTTCTTTTTCTGTTATCTACTTTCAGACAAAATTCTCCGAAAAACATTTTTGCTATCTGAGCTAATGTAATAGTCATAAAGAAAGGAAAACACCACCCTGACCATAACCTCTCACCATAATTAAAAAGAGTCCTTGGTTACCAAGCTGAATTGAGGTCTTCTGAAAGATCAGAGTTTTAAGGCTAAAAGGGACCTGATGGATCAACTGATGAGATAAGTCAGTAACAGCAACAGATTATGGACCAGAGATTAAAGACCACAAACTGAACAACTGGTTAGTTGATGGGAGCAGGGTTATAAAACAGATCTTCAGAATGCTCATTCTGTATGATGCTGTTTGTCATTTCAGTATTCCTGGTTGAAATGTTACCGATTTGACACACTCTGACATCGAGATGAGTAAATCCATTCATGATTAGGGCAGTTTTTATTATTTATTTATTTGTTTGTTTATTTGCAGAAAACCCAAAGTTCAAAAATCTGATTCCTTGCTTCCTAAAATATCCTAACTTTCATTAACTCCTTAAACATAAAGAACATTGATACGGTGGTGCAAATATTCTTTACAATTTGAATTCACAACCTTAATCATTTTTCCTAATCTATGTTGTTTGTTAACTAACCCCCCTGTTAGTTCTCCCCCTGGGGAGAAAATCCCCAGTATGGAGAACCTTTTTGAAATCTTATCAATCACATAGAAATACTATTTAGGTAGGTGAAGATATTAAGTCCTTAACTCACAAATGATAGCTAGGTAATTAATAGGCAATTTTCCTTTGGTTCAGGCTCAGTATCTCATTAAAATAATTCTTCTTTTTAAAAATGGAGTATCAAGTCGAGTGATCAATATTTTCTGTTAATGCTTATTTAAATGGCAAAGGCCATAGCTTATGAATGAAACCCAAACTCCTCAGTCTGATTTTAGTTCAGCTCAACAGAATTAGTATCCAGCCCTGGTCTGGACTTTTAGGGGGGAAAAAAACCAACCACGTATGATAGTGTTACTCATCTCAAATTAGTTGAGCCGTTCATGCACATACACAAAACCTGCCACAACATTCAAGAAAGGTACAAGATAGAAATAAAAGGGGTTAAGTGTGCAGTGCCAGTAACAGTAGGTATTAAACTGATTAATATAGTCTTATCTGTTGAATAACTCAGTATGTTTTACGTTAATTTTTTTTCATTCTAAATATCAAAATAAATTGTGTGAGGAATGTAGCTTCTGGTTCTGTTAAAAAAATACTTTTTCTGGAACCACGATTAGCCATGAATGGTATTAGTTGAATAAAACAATGAGTTTGTGCAAGGAACCTACAACCTACAGTTTTAACTGTGATAGGGTGAAGAACTAAGAGCTGAGTCACTCATATTGTGTGGGGATAATTGAGGAAGGTATTTTGGGGCTATGAGGATATTTGGAAATGAGTGAGGGGTAGATAGAAATGAGTTAACATAATTCAGTGCCTAGATCAAGACAGAGTTATCAAACAAGCCACAAATTACTTGTTGATATCAGTAATAGTTGCATGTTAGCTACTATTTTACGCATACATAGTATTTCTCAGTTTGGGGGAATGTTTGGATTTTTTTCTAAAACTGGAACACATGGCAGTTTCTCAGAAACCCTAACCTTATTTACCAAATTATTTCTTCAGTTTAGTAAAAAAAAAAAAAAAAAGTAAAATTGATACATTCAGCAAATTGCAATCTTAATTTTCAGTGTTAAAAATAACCTGAAGGTAAGTTGAAAGAACTCACTGTGACCACTAAAAGATAATTGGTACTCATGGAAACATTCCCTTAAATTTTCAAAACCTTGACATTAAAACAGCAGCTTCACTTAGTTATACTATCTTCTCCTCTCTCTGCGTATTAACATTGGCCTGCTGTTTTACAGGCTTTCCAAGTGTGCAGGAAATTTGGCTGAGTTAGCAGTTTTGTTTTAATATATTCCTGGAAATTTTATCTTCAGCAGTTCTGTGTGCTTTCAGCAAGTGGCTAAAATGGATGCAGGTTTTCTAAGTCCGACAAGGTCATGAGTAATAACACTGTCAATTGCAAGAAAACTCATGTAACAGCAGGTTCTGATGGCATACGAGAAATGGCATGTGGGTCAACTTGCCATTTTCCCGCCACTTTTTTTTTTACATTAGTTTCATTGTAATAAAATCAAGGAGAAGATCTCAGGGTGCTGAAGCCACTCGTGCCACTTCTGAAAGCCTTAATAATTGTACTGGCAGCTCAGAGCCCTTATTAAACCAAGAGATGTAATGCGTGCATGACTCCCTTTCTAAAGGATTGCCAGTGGCAAAGACAGACACTCTGGAAAGCATCACACAGAGAGCGGGGAAACTCCTCTAATCAAGTGTTTGTCCATTTACCAGCGTTGCTCTCGTTACCAGAATATGTTTACATGCAATCTCAAGGATGGCTTCTCTGAATGAATGCGAGGGTAACACTCACTTTGCAGGCTACAAGCTGCGTTTGGGTATCAAGTGTGCTGCCCTCTAATTTCCATGTTCAGTATCCAGTTCAGAGTTGACGTGGCTTTCCACAACACTGCAAGATTAGAGCCGTTTATGCCTTATAGTCCTCACAAGAGAATTTCCAGGCCGACGAAGTTGGCCCTCAGTGAAGAATCTAGCAGCCTCCCTCAATTCTGCCTCCGCAGCCCAGGTATTGAACAACCTACTGAACACCCTCAAGTATTGGCTTATGTCCAGGTGGGAAGGTATTGTGTTGGCCAATGTCATTAGAGGAAAGACTCCCAAAGTTCCCACTTGAGTTGAAAGTATGAACAGCTGAAGCCGACCTGCAATTTAAATTTTATTCCCAAAGAGTTTAGGTTTAGTATGTTTTATACTGAGAGACAGAGTACTCTGAGATGAAAGCTATTGTTTTATGTGTTAATAAGGATAAGAGTGGGTTTTCTGTAGCTAATAACACTCCTCTGAATCACTGCCTTATTTACAGTGGAAGAATGTCATAGGTATCATATTTCATCACCAGTGATGGCTTGAATATGTTCCGCGAATAATTACAGTATCTTTTCATCTCTCTTTTGTTATAGGAAACCTTTATAGTAAAGGCTTTTAAAATATGCAGTGGGAGTGTGTAATCCAAGTATCAAGTCTAACGAGAAATTGTTTTGGCAAGTTCAGAACCCTCTCAAAATTCATGGGTTTGGAGTTTCATATCTAATTGGAACCTTTTAATGTTGGAATAGGTTTGCTCTTAGGAAAACAGTGTAAAGCTTTTAAGCAAGGGGGGGAAGAAATCTTTGAGAAATACTCAGCAGGATTCTGTGACATTCAGATTATGTTTATTTAAAAACAGAAACTCCTGTGTTCTGGTGTCTTAACATAAAGAGAATCAAAAATGGAAATTATACACACGTCTATAAGAATTACAAGGCATTAAAAAATTGCTTGTGCAAAAGGCTTTGTGAGTTACTGTTGAGCCAAATAATTGAAAAATATCTTGAGAGTGTCAGAGGTATAATGGGGGATTCTGTTCAATATGTTGCCATTTGCCAGAAATCTTCTCTCGAGTACGTGCTAGCTGTGTAAGACCTAACTCACATTGTCACTCTCCTAATATTAACTTAGACCATCCTGAGATCTTTTAGTGATGCATTCCTAGGTTTTCCAGTGAGGAGAACAACCTTCTCCCCTTTTTGGAAAATGTTTTCTAGCCCTCACTTTTGAGCTTTCATCTGTACCGCAAGGTAGGCACATTGGTCATGCTAAGTAGTCAAATAAAGGGAACTAGGAAATCTCTCCTTCCTTGTGTCCTTCCAGTCTCTGTATGTTCAGTGCAAATGATTCCCATATGGTTTCACCTTAGTCAGGATGTTCTGTGTATTACGCGTAAAGTGTCATTTCTAAACATCAATCTTAGAAAGAAGTTGTCAATATAAAATAAAATGTACAGGCAAACCTAGATCAAGAAACATTACTTCTTGTCAGTAACAAGCAAAACACTTTGGAAGCATCTATCAAATTGGGGTTTTGGAAAACTGGACCTCAAAGAAAGAATTACAAAAAAAGCCTGGGGTGGGGCAGCTCCACGGTTATACAGACAGGTTTTTGATGCCCATTCTGGGGCTTTATGTTTTAATTTTGATAAAGTTTAACTTATAAAAAAATGGTTCAAGCATTTTGCATTCTATCAAAGATATGTTTACCTATCTCAAAGATACAAAGATGTTCTTCCCATGTTTCTTTTAGAAGTTTTCTAGTTTTCATACTTAGGTCTAGAAATCCTTTCAGGTTAAGTAAGTGTCGTATATGGTTTTAGGTAAAGATCAATGTTTAGTTGTTTTCCCAAATAAATATCCAGTTTTTGCAACATTATTTTGGAAAAAGACATTTCTTTTCCTCCCTGAAAGGCCCTTTTTACTTGAAAAAAATCATTCTGCCCATTTTGTTTGAATCTATTTCTGGACTCTACTCTTCCATTTATCTATACATCTCTTTTTTCTGCCCTACTACATTCTCTCAATTACTGTATATTTATAGTAAGTCATGAAATCAGAACATTTAAGTTTTCCAATTTTTTCTGCTGCTTCAAAAATTGCTTTGGCTATTCTTGTTCATTTGCATTTCCATAAAAAATTTAGAATCAGCTTGTCAACTTCTGTGAAAACACGCGGGGATTTTGATTGGGATTGCATTGAAATTACAAACTTAGTGAAAACACATTTCTTAACAATACATGCATAACCACATATAATTAGCAAAATCATAATATTAGCATTGGTAAGATGCTATCAGCTAATTTATAGAACTTATTCAAATTTTATCAACTATTCTACTAATGTCCTCTTTCTGGACCACAATGAAACGCAGGGTCACACATTGCAGTCAGTTGTCATGTCTCCTCAGTGTCTCTTCTTCTGGAACAGCCTTCAGTCTTTGTCATTCATGCCCTTGACACCTTTGAAGAGTACTGTTATTTTGTAGACTAACTGCCAGTTTTGGTTTGTCTGATATTTCCTCATGATTAAATTCAGGATATTCATTTCCAGAAGGAAAACCATAGAAGTGGTGCTACACTCTTCTCAGTGTATCGTGGTAAGAGGTAGATGTTTCACTGTGTCTTATTAATGACAATGTCACTCTATCACTTGGTTGAAGTGGTGTCTGCCATCTTCTCCACTATAAAGTGACTTTTTCCTTTCTTGTAAATTAATAAGTATGTTATACAGGATATTATTTCTTGAATTTGGATGCATTCTAATAATATGTTTTCAAATTTACTGACCTTTTTATCTCTATTTCTCTTAAGCCTATCCAGCGGATTTTTTATGTCAAGTACTGAAAACTTCTAACTTTCAATATTTTCAGAGATACCTTATGGTTTCATTCATTACAAGTTTAGTTTTCTTTATGTCATGGAGTGTAATTATGTTTCCTTAAAGAACTTGTCTTAATAATCCCAACATCTGCTAACCTCAGGGTTGGCATCTGTTTAAAGCCTTTTCCCTTGAGACTCAATCACATTTTGCTGGTTATTTTTATGTGAGTAATATTGGACTTTATCCTGAACTTTCAGAATATTAGGTTGTGGAGAATCTGGATTCTGTTATATTGCTCCAAGGAGTGTTGATGCTTTTGTTTTAGCAGGTAATTAACTTGGTAAGACTCAAAGTGCAAACAGGCATGTCTGTGGTGGGCAGCAGCTTAGATCTCAGATCAGTTCCTTAAACCATAGCTGTGAGCTGCTTTCCATTTGTCCCATTCAATAAGCGGTTTAGTGGTCAGCCAGAGACTTGGGTTGAGTTTAAGCACAGAGATTGGGATCTGCTTTCTCTGGCTCTCTCCTTTCAATTCTCCTCTTACTCCCTGGTAACTCCAGTTGCCCTGTGCCTCTTACCTTATTTCCTTCAGCCAGTAAGCCAGTGGGATTTCTATCCATATTTGAACCATCCCTATACCACACTGTTGCCACTGTGACTGAGGCTTCTCTCAGAGCAAAACTGCAAAAAATGAAGGAGCTCAATCTGTTTGATTGCTTTCCCCAAGGTTTGGCTTTGCTTCAGAATCTTTGGTCTCCAGAACGCTCAGGTAGTTAGGTTTGTAATTTTTTTCAGTTTATCAGTACTGTTTCTAGGATTGCTTTGTTAGATGGTCATTTCTCCATTAACATGAAGACTTAAGAGATGGTTTGGAAACTAGATTTTGAATGGTGAAAAGGTGTCCTAAAAATTATAGTGAATATAAAGAGCAAAGTAATTGAGAAGGAGACTCTCAGATAAAACTTCACTTCTATAATACAGTAAACTCCTTTGGGTATTGCCCAACTCATAATAAATCACTTAATTACTCTCGCCTACTTCAGACCTCTTCATACTCATACTGTTAGCATGTAGCAGCCATATTTATATAATGGCACCTTGAGTCTCTGGCCGGAATTAATTGAAAATGATTGGATATCCCACTTGGTCTGGGACCAAGACATGTTCTTGGGAATTAGGAATTAGGATCAAGGGAGTCCGTCTTTCTGATATGGCTTGAATTCTACCATGTATAGTTGTGTCTGTGCTGCTCTCCCACTATCATGTGACTTCAACTGGAGAAAAAACAAACTCTGCCAAAAAAGAGAGATAAAAATGCACAGAGAGAAGCAGAATGAAGAGATGGTCGGAGGATGATCCCAGTAGCCAATAAGCATCTAGTGCTCCTTCCAGTCCTACCTGACATCTGGCTACATTATTTTTTAAATTACTATTAAAGATCCCTGCATCCTAATAAGTCCTCCCTTTTTCCTTAAGCTGGCCTTTGTAATTTGCAACTTTAAGAATCTTGACTAATCCACACACTTTCCTTATGAGAAGGTTTACATAACTATAATGATGAGTATACACAGAAAAATGTGTCAAGGATATTAAAGTGGAAAGAAGCAAGCTAATATTTCTTAGTATTTAAAGTGAAATAATTTTTAAATCATTATGTTAAAATTATAAAGTAAGTCCTAGGACAAAGATCTTGTTCATTTGAATGTCACCAAAAGAAAATAGGGGCCAAAAATACACACACACACACACACACACTGTGGATTTCCCCCCCTTATTGAAGTAAATGCTAAATAGGATAATGTTGTTAGTTACAAACTCTGCAAATGCAATGTTTGTGTCCTGTCCTGGTGCTCATTCCCTTCTTCTGGGTCAATCCCATTACTGTAATTAAGTTTCTCTTTAATCAATTTTATTTCTGTACTTAATAAAAAGAGGCAATTTTTCTAGATGTCCTGTTTTTCCAATTATATAACCACTAAGAAATCAATTGCTTAACAAAAGTTAAAGTAATATGATTTGAACATGAATTACTCTCTAACAGAAGGACATAATGAGCCGGATGAAAAATCAGAACCTGTCTCCCCAACCCCTCAAATAAATAAATAAATTTCAGCAAAAGCAAATCTTGGGATTCTTTGGATTTGTCAAACATTTCATGGATCTTCCAAAACATTTTGGCAGGATAATTCCCTAAAGTGATTCATTATCCATCAATTCATATTTCAGTGTCACTTAATATTTGTTGAATATTCACAACATGCTAGCATTGCACAGCTGCTGAGAACATGATTCTGTCTTTCAACCTCACACTGCATGTTTTTTTAAAGATGAAAAAATAACATATATTTTAAAATTTGTCAAGAAGATAAGAGAAAATTGGTCTAAAAACAAATCAACACACATACCCTTCAAGAATTAATCTCATACCCTTATTAGGAAGGTTGTTATTGGTTCTGAAAGCACAAAAATATGCTCCTTCTATCTATTTATGTATAATAAATATATGTGTTATATTCCTTATTTTTATTTAGACAAATAAATGTATATACATACATTTATATATATATAGAAATTTTACTTAACTTTGATATTACATTTTTTGTATCTATGTATACTTTAATTCTACTATTACTTCTATAAAAATTTGTTTTATCCACAATGTAATTTTTACCCACAACCTAATCTTTAAATCTCTATTTAGATCTATGAATATTCCCATTTCTTAACAAATACCGAAATTTCCTTTTACCTGTTCCTTTTTTGTATTTGCTCCCTAATTTGAAAATGATTACATATATACTACTGTATTTTTTTGTTTCTCATAAGAAGAAGCTCATAATCTCCATTTGCCCCATAAAATAACAAACTTCATTCCCTTACTTGAGTCAAGTATCTGCTTAGAAAGGCCTTTTCAGATTACGCTATCAAAAATAACATATACATAGATCCTGGTGTAGTTTTTCTAATATTTTGGTGGATTCTAAAAAGTTTCATTTAAGATAAAATACCAAACCAAAAAAAAAAGTTTTTTTAAAATTCTCATATAAAATCTCTTTTGATTTGAAAGAATGTTAATGTGTTTTTACATTTCATTGACCTAAGGGAGTCATAAGGGGATATAACAATATTATTAGCTATTATGTGGTGAAGTAACTGTTATTTTTTTCATAATAAAAGTAGAGACTCATAAAGAGCATGAAACTCTACAAGAAGGCCAAAATGTTGGCATGGGAAAAAATAATTACATTTATTTACTGTAGTGATTTTATGAGATAAACTGATTCAGTATGGCTCTAGAACATCCCATTCACTGTTGTTTCTACCCCAGAATAACAGACTGCTTCTTCCTTCCAAAACAAAAGGAAATTATGTTGTGGCATCTGTTTTTTCTCCTTTTGTTTATTTCAAATAAAATAGTATGGATTTCAGCCCAAAGTTTCCTTAAAATGTTGTATTTACCAGTACACTTTACAGTGACTAGTATATTTTAAATTAACATTAAAAGGAAAAAATAGTGATGAGCCTTCTAATTATTTATTAATAGCCCAAACGACTGCCTGACTTTTTATTTTGTTCTTACATGGAATTTCTTTTCATATTTCAAAGAGGGAAAGTGTGCAAAATAAGCTATTTGGTTGAAGCTATGTGTGTTTTCTGAAAATAGAGATATAAATCATATTAGCTGGAAGTTTAGAAAACAGATTTTTTACCCTGTTGCCTTTTTCTGAGAACAGAGTATTATGTCCCAATAGCCTTTTTTTTGTTTGTTTTCCTGTTAGAAACAAGTTAAGGTGATGGTAGTTTTGGTGTTATCTACATAGATACCTGCCTATTTTTTTTATTAATTTCTTGACCCGAAGGTCTATGTGATATGTGATAATTTGATTACAGATAAATACTGCTGCTGTATATTCTCACAGCATCTTATTTGTACCCCTATCTCAGCACCTTCCTTATTTCAATTGCATTGATCTATTTATAAATTACCTTCTCATTAGACCATGTGCTCTTAGAGGGCAAAGTTTATGGTCACATAAACTTTCACACCAACCATAAGAACAGAATCTATATTACGAAACAGCCTGCTGGATGAGGCTTACCTGTTTCCTCCCAGGTACCTAGTGAATAAGTGGGTACACTTAAATGAGAAGTTTTATACCAGAAATTTAACCGACATATAAGTTACTCCAAGAGGTTTGCAACCATAGCCAACCATTTATGTCTCTTGCATTTGAATTCTCACTACTTCAATGCAACAGATTAGAATTCATGTCTAAATTACCTCTCTCTGGTAAAATAACATCATGACCTTAGAAACCACCATCTTCTATGGATGATGATGATGATAAAATTACCTTATTCTGTATTTCATTTTGTCTTTATAAATCATATGTAGTTGGCCTTGCAAAATTAAACAGGGTAATTTTGTGATTATAGTAAAGGCTCAAAAATAGAAGCTCAGTATTAATCTGTTAGGAACTATTGTTTATTTATTTATTTATTTTAATTTTTTTTTTTTTTTCAACGTTTATTTTTATTTTTGGGACAGAGAGAGACAGAGCATGAACGGGGGAGGGGCAGAGAGAGAGGGAGACACAGAATCGGAAACTGGCTCCAGGCTCTGAGCCATCAGCCCAGAGCCTGACGCGGGGCTCGAACTCACAGACCGTGAGATCGTGACCTGGCTGAAGTCGGACGCTTAACCGACTGCGCCACCCAGGCGCCCCTAGGAACTATTGTTTATTGAGTGCCTCAGTGATAAGGACTTTTATATTTTTCCCTCATAATTACCAGTTTGAGATAGGTTTAGCGTTATTTTAACTGTAGAGTTGGAAACCAAGACTCAGAAAGGTGCAAGACATTGTCTACATTTCCAAGGTTGTATATCATGAAGATGTTGAAGCAGGGATTAAATCCAGTGATTGTTTTTTTCTTTTCTCAAATTAGAAAGAAAAAATGTAAGGCAATGACTTAAATCCGTATCACATGTGATTTAGTATAGAATCAATTATATATCGCAAAACTATCCCGTAAATCAGCAATGGAAGTCATTCAAAATTTAAAACATGAAAGCGAAAAGCTCCTAAAAAGTGAATTTTGACAGTGTCAGAAGCAAATATTTTTCCAGCCTTTGTTGTCATTATTATTACAAACGTCAAAACTGGTGCCAACTCTGCCACTCACACTTTTACCTTTAATTTGGGGTTCCTTAGAGATCATTGTGTCTATGATTTCATGTGCATTTTTGACCGAACTCTTTTCATGAGGTCCTCACTTTATAGCCTCTCATTCCTGAAAAATACTGGAGGTAGCAATCATCTCAATAAAAGTAATTTTAGGAGCCCCTGGGTGGCGCAGTCGGTTAAGCGTCCGACTTCAGCCAGGTCACGATCTCGCGGTCCAGGAGTTCAAGCCCCGCGTCAGGCTCTGTGCTGACAGCTCGGAGCCTGGAGCCTGTTTCAGATTCTGTGTCTCCCTCTCTCTCTCTGACCCTCCCCCGTTCATGCTCTGTCTCTCTCTGTCTCAAAAATAAACATTAAAAAAAGTAATTTTATAGCTATATAAATGTACAGAGTAAGATAAAATTTCTTAGAGAAGGATGAATGAAGAGAAATTCTTAAGAGGTAAACTTGACCAGAAATTTCTGTGCTCTTTTAAGAGTTACATTTCTATTGGTGATTGTGGAGATATAATAAAACCAAATTGTCCCTTTCTCCTGTGTTATTCCACAGCTTATATGCAGACATTGAATAAGAAAATAGCAGGGTTGATCCAGGATGAGGGTTTGGGCAGGTAGATGTAATAAATCGATAGAGGTACAGAGAATTGAGGAGATTGGCAAGAATATTTAAGGAGAAAATGAAGGAGACTAAAGTAAAAGCAGAGAAGACTGAGAGATAATGAAAAGGACAAATATAAACATAAGAACATAATCATAGTAGAAATAGTTTGAAAGGTAAGCGCCTAGAGGAGAGGCGTTTGTGAAAGAACTGGCACTTGAATCTACAATCTTGGAGGGGGAACATTTTGGATATGAAAAGTTCTAGGTCATGACCATAGGAATGCGTGAGCTGGGGAGAGCTGGGGAGAGCTAGGGAGTCATATGAAGAACACAGGGAAGCAAGAGGCCTTGTTATTGGTTAGATGATCAGCCACATGGAATTTTGAAGTCACCCAAGATGGAAGAACTGGGGCAGAGGCATCATGTAAACCAGGGGCAGAAGTCTTCAGTGAATGAGAAGTGATTTGGAAGGTCAGTAGATGATAGAGATGACAGGGCCTGAGGCTGAAAGAATGACAGGGGTAACAAAAGGGCGGGGGGCTAATCGTCTGGGAGTCACCGTGTGGGATATCGAGGGAATGGCCTCACTTTTGGGCCTCGAAACACCTTGCTTGTGAAAGAATATATAGCCTTTACTTGTAAGGGGTTCAGGGAGAGTGCCTTTAGGAAATCAAGACTCAGCCAAGATCTACTGAGTTCAAAGATCTAGTGAGAACTCATGTGAAGATGACCATCAAGACTGAGGAGCAGAGCAGACAAGCACCACTGAGTCAAGCTCTGCCTGACCTCTTTGCGAGAAATGAGCAAGCTTCACAGTCACAAAGGTCCCAGGGGCATGAAGTCTATCATTTTACATTTTGTCTAGTACCCACCAGCTTTAGTATTTACCAACAGTCTAGTACCTACCTATCAAGTAGGCCTGAGAATTCCACATTCGTGTTATCTACTAAAGACTTACAAGTACTTCCTATGTGACATTTGCAACATTGCATTTGCATGTGACTAGATAAAAAATATGGTCTGCAGCAACTAAAAGCATCTCCCCTTGCTTTTCTTATTGTCCTTTTAAAAATGTACTTCGTGGCACCTGGGTGGCTCTGTCACCTGAGTATCTGACTCTTGATTTCGGCTCAGGTGATGATCTCGGCTCAGGTGATGAGCTCACGGTTTGTGGGTTCGAACCGTAGGTGGGGCTCTGCACTGACAGCATGTAGTCTGTTTGGGATTCTCTCTCTCCTTCTTTCTCTATCCCTCCCTCATGCACTCTCTCTCTCTCTCTCTGTCTCAAAATAAATAAACATTTAAAAAAATGTACCTCAACCCCTCATGTGGAAGGAAAGGGAACAGAAAACAATTTTGTCTATGGACAAAGAAAGTTTTGAACAGCAATAAAGACCTCCAAAGATGGACTGTGTCTCTCTAATGCTTTTTTTTTTCAATGTTTATTTATTTTTGGGAGAGAGAGCACAAGCAGGAGAGGGGCAGAGAAACAGAGGAACAGAAGATCCGAAGCAGGCTCTGCACTGAAAGCTGAGAGCCTGATGTGGGGCTTGAACTCACAAACCATGAGATCATCACCTGAGCCAAAGTCAGACGCTTTACCAACTGAGTCACCCTTGTACCCCTCTAATGATTTTAATTAAAAGTTAGATGTCACTGAGCTTTAAGGAGTGGTAAAATAATAAAGTACAGATTTTAAATAAAAACTATAAGAAAAATTCTTACTGCTTAAAAACTGCATTTAAAAAATCTTAACCTGGTTCTTTAGAATGGCTTTATCATTTTACATTTTCTTTTTTAGACCACAAGTTCTGCTGTATTCTTACCCGTTCACTCACACATGCTTACCATCATCTATCATTCAATGTAATAAAGTAACATCAAATAAATACATTACCACATGGGATCAGTGATTTTCTGTTGCAAGCCTGTCAGCAAAGAAATAAAGTCAGTTTCTTTTTAAAGTCAGTTTTTCTAAACAGACCATGACCATTGTAAATGACAGTAAGGCATCTTAAGTGCTTAGCAGAGAGGCTAAACTTTTGGCTCACTGGTTGCTTTTATAATCTACACTTGCTATCATCATGAGGTCTAGTTTAGGTTGCCTCAAGAATTACCTAACTCAGTGGGTAGGTAAATTATGCTGTTATAAATTATGAATACAGTGCAAAACTATACAGGCATTTTAATGAGGCAGATATTTATATACTGACTAGAAAGATGCTCATGAACCCTTAAGGGAGGTTCCCAGGAAACACAGTCTGGGAGAAGGAGAGACGTGCGCAGAATGTTTACTGGGGAGTGAGGAAGTGAGAAAGGAAGGGAGAAAGAGAATCTGACCTGTAATGGGATTATAACTGACACCTTAATTGATATGTCAGAAAAATTTGACCTGAGATGGTCCTTCAAGAGTTACACCAAAATGTGGCAAAGCAAGGATGAGGGTTGTGTTTCCGCATTTCTCAGTCATTGGTCATGACCTTCCTTGAAAGGGAACACAAACTTCAGGTAAGGGAAATCCCTGTGGCCGAGGGTAGCTCCTAGTTTGAAGTAGAGCTAAAACTGTCAGCAGCTGTCATCCCCAACTTCCATAAGTGACTCATTTAGCCCTGATGTACCATACTATTTACCACAGTCACGTTGCATTTCTCAGATTGGCTTCCTTTTTAGTTCACCCCATTTGGGAAATGCTTCTTCAAGACTATGGCTGGTCAAATTTCCTAGGAAAAGTTAGAAAAGGAGAGTTAGTTGGATGGGTTACAAGCCCCCAATGAAGCTATGGATCTATATGTCATAACTGATAATCATCACACCCATTTCGAGAATCCGTTCTATATTGCCTTCACTCTTGGCAAGCATCTCTGCTATAGAGGTGCCTTACCTGGAGGGATGGCCCAGACTATAATCATGAGCCACTGATTAACAAATGCTTTTTGCACTGTGATTCTTTACTTGTGCCTTTAGCATTAAAACCAGGCCTGGAGGGGCCCCTGGGTGGCTCAGTCAGTTAAGTGTCTGACTTCAGCTCAGGTCATGATCTTGCAGTCCATGGGTTTGAGCGCCTTGTCAGGCTCTGTGCTGATGGCTCAGAACCTGGAGCTTCCGATTCTAGGTCTCTCTCTCTCTCTTTCTCTCTGCTCCTCCCCCTCCCCCTCCCTCCCTCCTCCCCCCTCTCAAAAATAAATATTAATTTTTTTTAAACCAGTCCTAGAAGCACTCAGAAGACCTACCTCCTCCTTACTGTTAGAATTAATTACTCCCATGAGCATGGTGACTCCTCTTTTTGTCTGCTAGTCTCTTAGAGCATGGAGCACAAAGTAACTGGGTGGCAGTCATAGTATCAGGTTGGATGATACTCTTATTGCCTCCCATGTATGAGGACCTCTGGAAGTGCAGAGTTTCCGTTTGCATAACAGGGGAACAATTTCCCCAGTGGGTCGTTGGGAATGCTGATGTTAAACAGTGCCACTTCTGCTTCTGTACTTACATATTTCACCTACCAGAGAGACAGCACCATATTGTGGTCATTGATTTAAGTCGTACTCCACATCTTCTCAGGTTATCATCTTATGCTAGATCCTTAGGTGTGTGTGTGTGTGGGGGTGTGTATGTGTGTGTGTGTGTGTGTATTTCCCAGTTTATTGACACATAACATATCTAAGTTTAAGGTATCCAGTGTGATGATTTGATACATGTATATATTGCAAAATGCTTATCACAATAAGGTTAGTTAACATATCCTCTGTTTTGTTGCTCACGTAATTACTGTTTTGTTGCTTTTGTTTTGGTGAGAACATTAAAACTCCATACTCACAGCAAATTGCAAGTATACCACATACTATTGTTAGCTATATTTACCATGCACTACACTAGATCCCCAGAACTCAATTGTCTTGTAACTGAAAGTTTGTACCCTTTGACCAATATCGTTCCATTCCCCTCACTCCTTAGCCCCTGACAACCGCCATTCTACTCTTTGTTTCTATGAGTTCGATGTGTTTAGACTCCATATGTAACTGATACACTTATTTTATGTAGCAAAATGGCCTCAAATTCCATCCATGTTGTTGCACATGGCAGGATTTTCTTCTCTTTTTTTATGGCTGAATAATATTCTGTTGTAAGTCCCTGGCTTACTTTTTTACCTTTATGATGGTGTGAAAGCAATACACATATGGCAGAAACCGTACTTCAAATCTTGAATTTTGATCTTTTGAGCTAACGATATGTGGTACTTTCCTATCTCATGAATCTGGGCAGTCGCAGCGAGCTGTAGCTCCCAGTCAGTCACATGATCATGAGGGGAAACAATGGATCCACTGACAACCATTCTGTGTTTTGCTCTCATTACAGTATTCAATAAATTACACAAGAAATTGAATAGTTTATTATAAAGTGGGCTTTTGTGTTAGATGATTTTGCCAAACTGTAAGTGTTCTGAGCACATTTAAGATAGGCTAGGTTAAGCTATTTGTTTGGTAGTTTAGATGTATTTTTGACTTACAATATTTTCAGTTGATGATGAGCTGATCAGGATATAATTCCCATCATAAGTCAAGGAAGATTTATGTGTTTGTGTGTATATCTATAGGCCACATTTTCTTTTTCCATTTACTCATCACTGGACACTTAGGTTGTTTCCAGATCTTAGCTATTGTGAATAATGCTAAGCTGTGCTTTTAAGGAGCCAACGTGCCAAGATATCAGGCTGACAAATTCTGGGTGGTGCAATACATGATATAATAAGTGGATCTCACAGCTGTGTCCATTTACACACCACTTTTAGTTTAAAGTAGTTTCTTTATTCTGAAACAATATTATATAATATTTCATGTTGGTGGATCAAATATGCCGCAAGTGCTCAAAAATGTTAGTCGTGGTTTTCTTAGGGGTAAAGGCAAATATACATTACAAAGAATATTTATCAGTACCAGGCAAAATGATTTTCTTTCCCTTTCAGGGTAGTTAACGGTAAGTTTTTTGAGTTCTAGAGGACTTAGCGACATTTTCCGCGGGGTAAAAGATAAAAGATTGCTTCTCAAAACCACTACTGCTGGAAAGCAACAGAGTAATTGACAAGCCCCTTTGTATTCTGAAGGCAGCAAATTTGACAATTTGGAATACTGTTTCAACCCATTTACAAGGTGACATAAAAGATTGCTGGTACTGAGTGGACTCTGGGCAAAAAGGTGTCTGTAGCGGAAAGATAGATATCTTTGGAATATATATTTTGTTACTATTAGAGACCAAGACTGGAGGGCTAAAATAAAAGATTTTTTTTTACTTATTAATCTTTAAACTTTAGGAATAATTAGTCTTTTTTCTTTAAAGAGTCAATCAAAACAGAATTATTCAACTCAAATTTAGATTGTATCTGTCACTTGGCTACTGGCACAACCTCCCTCACTTAGTTCATCCAGGGCAAAGATATATTTCAGATATTGGAAACATTTTTATACCAGTTCCTCCAAAGTTTTATATTTTGATTCTAAAATCTCTTTCTCTCTCTCTCTCTCCTTTTTTTTTTTACATTTTATCAGACATTCTTATTTCAACTCTGAGTTTTCTACCTGCAGAGATTTATTTATTTATGACTGTATTTATTGCATGATTCACTGTCACTAGTTTTCATTTTTCCACGTGAGCTAATCTGTACATGGATATAGTTCATATGGATTTAACTTCTTGGGCAGTGAGGAGATCGGTTGCAGTGCCATCATGATGTCTTTTTCTCCATGGAATTTGTGTATATTTTGAATGACTGCACCTGCCCGCAGTGGGGGTGAGGGACTTCTTTGCAGGGGCTTTGGGCTTATTACTCCTGACTCTCTTCAGGAGGACTAAGGGGTGTTGTCGAAGCAGTAGGAGAGCAGGTGACAGCTCTCTGTAGTTGCAGGCTAGCTGAGAGTGTGCCCGCCAGTTACAAACTAAAACAAACCAGATCTTTTCAGTTTACTACTTATCTACTTGACCTTGCTGACACCTCATAATCACAGGATCCCATCTTTCAAAATTATGTGCATATGATGTCTATGATCTCACTTCCTCCTCCCTTTTTTCTCTGTTACTTAAATTGTTGCTTCCTGTCTTCTGTGCTTCACTAAGCCTATTAATTTCCCTCTGTAAAAAGGTAACACTCTGTCACCCTAACTATCTCAGAAGAGGGAATGCCAAGGCAAACCAGAGCTGGAGAAGGAGACTTCGATGGCAGAGAAATATCCTAGGCCTCTGAATTTAACTAAATGTGTGTCATTGGGGTTTCAAAGATCAGAATAATTAATCACTTTGCAAAAAATCTTACAAAGAAGGATTGTAAATTATTGAATCAGGAATTGATGTTGGTAACTGTTTAGTCTATTCACATCACAGATGAGAAAAGAAATGTAGAAATATTAACCACATTTCTTATGGCCACGCAATCCTACAAGTAAAAAGTTCTGTGATCTGGAGCATACGTAAAATAGAATTGAAGGCTGGCATAGAAGCTGTAAGGTCAGGCTCTCAGAGTGACCTTTGGTGCCTAAGATACATAGGCCACTGAGTCAGAGGCTCTCCAGTATCCTGGGTGGATCTATAGGTCAGAAAACCCCTCTAAGTCCAACTTTAGGTCCACAGGCTTGTCTGTCTGCACTTCTGGAACTTCATGATCGATAATGACATTAGGCCCTATCTTCCCAGACTTAATCCTAACATTAAAGAAAACATCCTATGCCACACAAAATTCTTCTCAATTCTTCATTAGAAAGTACTTGTTTTTATTCAGGGTTCCATCTTTGGGGTAGGGGTGGAACAGAGAGAGAAAGAGAAGAAGAAGAAAAAAAGAGACCCTTGGTTCATGGGCAGTTCATTCTCAGGATATTCCCATAAAGAAGGTACGTGAAAATTATCCAAAGGATTTTGTCAGACTACATATAATTTGCTCATAGTTGAGCTCAATTCTCCTCCAATAATGTTTCTCAATCCTGGCTGTGTTTTAGACTGAGACAGAGAGTTCTAAAATAACACCTATGGCCAGGCCTACCCCAGCCGAATTAAATCGGATGCCCTCAGGATGAGCTCTAGACATCAGTATTTAATATCAAAGAGATTCTCATGTGTAACCACAGTTGAGAATTTGAGAACCCCTTCCTGGAACAACATGTGTCTAATGCCCCCGCTATCCCATTGAAAATCCCAGTGATTTTGAGCCATGGTTACTAATTGAAGAAAGTTGAAGCAGAAAAAATGTCTGAGGACCATCACTTTCACTGTTTTGTTAAGGATGGGGCAAGAGCCTGATTTGAAGCTAACACGATGATGGAATTAAAAATATAATTTACCTCATAATCACTGTTATTGCAGAGCACTATTAATGACTAATTATTTCTCTCACATTTGTTAGAAACAAGATAAGCATTTTGCCATTTTATTTTAATAGCTAGATTTATTTTTGTGGGAAAGTGGTATCTTTACAAGTGAAAATTTTAGTTTCTTGAGGCTAACATCACTATTGACATTAAGTGATATAAATGAAAAATTGTAAAGAATTTAAAGAGACAGGGAAGCTATTTTTAAATTTATATAAAATTGGAAATTGAAACATTAAAATTTATAGTTACATATGAAAATAAGATTATTTAAAATTTACCTCTTTATATTATGAGGTCTCATAATGTAGAGAAACTACTTGGTTTAAAGGAGCAAATGTACAAATAGGTGCTAATTACTGTTGGAAATAGATTGCTTAGATGAGACTCATCCTTATAAATATTTTCTAAAAACATAAAATTTGAAAATATATTTCTAAAATTTAATATAGAAAATGATCAAGAAATGAAAATTATGTATTTTTGGTATTACTTTCTGTTTCTATTTTTTAAAAGCAAGATTTGGAATTCTCCCTCTTGTGTTATCCTATCTATATCAGAAGTTCAAAACTGGGTACAATTTTGTGTTCTCCCCAGGAGACATTTGGCAATATCTGAAGACAGTTTTGACTGTCACACTGAGGGAAAACAGAGCAACTGGCATTTTGTAGGTCAAAGCCACATGTGCTGCTAAATATCCCATAATATGAGCAGTCTTGCAAAGAGAGAAAAAGATCTGGCCCAAAGTGTCAATAGCATGAGGCTTAATTGTTTTGCTTTTTTAAAAATTTCTTTTTTTTAATGTTCATTTATTTATTTTGAGAGGGAGAGAGAGAGAGCGAGGTTGAGTAGGGGAGGGACAGAGAGAGAAGGAGAACCTCAAACAGGCTTTGGGCTGCCAGTACAGAGTCCGATGCAGGGCTTGAACTCATAAACTGTGAGATATGACCTGAGCCTAAATCAAGAGTTGGATGCATAACTGACTGAGCCACCCAGGCTGGCCTCAAGTCTTAGTTGTTTTAAATTAACTTGTTAAAAGCTTCATATTATCTTTAAAAAGCCAAAAAATTAGGACACCTGGGTGGCTCAGTCGGTTAAGTTCCGACTTCAGTTCAAGTCATGATCTTACTGTTCATGGGTGGGAGCCCCGCATCAGGCTTGCTGCTGTCAGTGCAGAGCCTGCTTTGGATCCTCTCTCCTGTGGTCTCTCTCTCTGCTCCACCCTCTGTCCTGCCCTCTCTGTCTCTCTCTGCTCCACCCCTGCTCTCTCAAAAATAAACATTTTTTGGGGGCACCTGGGTGGCACAGTCGGTTAAGCGTCCGACTTCAGCCAGGTCACGATCTCGCGGTCCGTGAGTTCCAGCCCCGCGTCAGGCTCTGGGCTGATGGCTCAGAGCCTGGAGCCTGTTTCCGATTCTGTGTCTCCCTCTCTCTCTGCCCCTCCCCCGTTCATGCTCTGTCTCTCTCTGTCCCCCAAAAAATAAATAAACGTTGAAAAAAAAATTAAAAAAAAATAAAATAAACATTTTTTTAAAAAGCCAATAAATTGACGTTTCAATCAATAATGCAATTTAATAACTATTTATAAATGGCAAAGTATCAACTTGAGTATCTAAAATAATATCTATACTTTGTCGAAACTAAAACAGGTATGTATCAAATATCTGCTAGAATGTCCATATCTTGTTTGTTATTGTCTAAAGTCACATATGTAATCTCTCTTCACTGGTAGAAAAGAGCAGGTGCATATGCTGTGTGATGACTGCTGTGAATGAGCTTGCTCAACGGGCATTCCAATCCCCAGCCCACTTTTAGCATATGAAACCAACAAAAATATACAACAAACTGCAGTTCCTCAATGTAATTTATAGTCCTTGTTCTAGATGTGATTTTATGTGTATAACTATATATATCTAGTTGTAGATATAATTTATATATGCATTGTTACATATATATGAACAGTCTTAAATGCAGGTTAAGTGCAACAAACAGGATTTTTAGAGCAATACTAAAAAGTCAGTGAGGAAAAGAATGGCTTAAAGATCATGTTAAAGAGGCAGGTGGAGGCCCAGAGATGCGAGGAGTTGTAGATCCAGCAAAGTGTTTGGATTTTAGTGTAAGTGTAAAAGGAAACAAATGAAGGGGTTTTTGTGGGTGTATGTGAGACTCCATATGGACATGTTGAAAGATGACGAGTTAATGTGTAAGAATGGACTGGGTGGTGGAAGAGGGGAAAGAGGCAGCCTGGTTAATGGTTATCCCAGTAGCTCAGGTGGACCAGGAGAAAGCAGTAGAGCTCAAGTAGGGACAATGGATCAAAGAGCTCTTTGGAGCTAGAATCAATAGGGTTGGGAGGAGGATTATATATAATGGGGTGAGTATTATGGGTTGAATTGTGTCCCCCCAAAAGAGGTGTCAAAGTCCTAACTCCCACTACCTCATAATGTGACCTTGTTTTGGAAATAGGGTCTTTGCAGATGTGCCCTAGTTAATATCATTAGGGTGGACTCTGAATCCAATACAGCTGGTGTCCTTATAACAAGAGGGAAATTTGGACAGAGATACAAACACACAGAGGAGAAGACCACGTGACGATGGAGGCAGAGACAGGAGTTTCCCTGGCACAGGGCAAGGAACACCAAGGATGGCTGGCAAACCCCAGAAGCCTGAAGAGACAAGGAAGGATTCCCTCCTACAGGTTTCAGAAGGAAGCAGCCCTGCTGGCACCTGGATTTTAGAGATTTCTGACCCCAAGCATGGCCAAAAGATAAATCTATGTTGCTTAAGCCCACCAGCTTGTGGTACTTTGTTATAGAAGTCCTAGGAAACTAATATCGTTGAGGGAGAAAGAAGCATGATGCATTCTCAAAATACAACTGACTTTTGGTCTGTGAATAGTTTCTGAAAGTTTCCTTTTTTTTGTGAAGCCTTCACAAAACATGTGAAGCTTATTTTCACCTTCCCCTTTGTGATCTCCACTAACCCCTTGTACTTGCCCTGCTCTTTTTGGCACTCTTGAATTGATGAAAAATTATTATCATCCCATCTTGTGATAGAGACTGGGGAGAGACAAAGACCACTAAAGCAGAGCTCTGTATTCAAGTTCCCTTAATCATAAACTTTTAATATAAGTGTGTTTATACCATTGAAGTATAAGGCTATGAATTCTCAGAATTTGTAAGTACACTCAGTCAGGGCTGGACACATAGTATGTAATGGAAATAATTTTAAAGACAATAATGCTGTGTAGTATTGTACAAACATTAATAAAACTAGAAGGTATCAGATGAGAACTGGGTGTTGTATGGAAACCAATTTGATAATAAATTTCATATTAAAAAAACTAGAAGGTATCAAAAAGGCAATTAAAAATAAGCTTTGAGTTAAAAAAAATGCCTGAATTATTCATGCCTCTATTGCTTACTAGCTGTATGATTATAGGATATTAATTTCTATCTTTATATTTTATGAGAATTAAATGAGTAATTTGAACTATTTATTACAGGCCAGGCATATGGGAAACAGTAATACATGGTGCCTTATATTAATATTATTAATATTTCTATTTGTTGAATGGAATTGAACTAATAAATATGTAAAATGTCTCTTGTGCTAGCTGAAGTTACGATGACATTTTCAGTATAATCTTCCAACTCTGCAGTTGGTCTATTGTGGATTCTTCCAATTATGTGTTTTCCAGGAGTGTGCCTGAATGAATTTCTGAGTACCTTAATGAGTTAGTCTTATTCCACAAGTATTCCTTTAGGAATTTCTTTTATCTTTTCTTAATTATTTACTACACTGTACATTTACTCAAATTACTTATAAGTTGGTTACCAATTTAATGTTACATTTTCCTGTACTTTGTTCTTATCCATGTTTTCTGTTTATTACATGATTAGAATTACTTTTATCTTGTTTATGTTTTTATTTTTCCTATTTAAAACAAAATAAGATCTTGTCTGCTGCTTAGTTATGAATTATTTATTTTTTGAAACATTATGGCATTTGATCATGAATTTTTCTCATCTGTTTTACCATTTCTCTACACTATCACTTCATTTTTTTCTCTCCCAGATCTCTTGATCAATATATGTTAATGATTAAAATACCATATTTCATGAAAATTGGTTTTATTTTTTTTTATTTTTTTTTTGTTGTTGTTGTTCTGGGTATGTTTTTGTCTTTTTTTTTTTTATGAAATTTATTGACAAATTGGTTTCCATACAACACCCAGTGCTCATCCCAAAAGGTGCCCTCCTCAATACCCATCACCCACCCTCTCCTCCCTCCCACCCCCCATCAACCCTCAGTTTGTTCTCAGTCTTTAACAGTCTCTTATGCTTTGGCTCTCTCCCAGTCTAACCTCTTTTTTTTTTTTTCCTTCCCCTCCCCCATGGGTTCCTGGTAAGTTTCTCAGGATCCACATAAGAGTGAAACCATATGGTATCTGTCTTTCTCTGTATGGCTTATTTCACTTAGCATCACACTTTCCAGTTCCATCCACGTTGCTACAAAAGGCCATATTTCATTTTTTCTCATTGCCATGTAATATTCCATTGTGTATATAAACCACAATTTCTTTATCCATTCATCAGTTGATGGACATTTAGGCTCTTTCCATAATTTGGCTATTGTTGAGAGTGCTGCGAAAATTGGTTTTAAAAACAGCTATGGAATGTTATATAAAGGAACCCCCCATGGCACAAAAACGGACACTCAGATCAATGAAACAGAATAGGGAACCCAGAAATGGACCCAGAAATATATGGCCAACTAATCTGTGACATAGCAGGAAAGAATATCCAATGGAATAAAGACAGTCTCTTCAGCAAGTGGTGCTGGGAAAACTGGACAGCGACATACAGAAGAATGAACCTGGACCACTTTCTCACACCATACACAAAAATAAACTCAAAATGGATGAAAGACCTAAATGTAAGACAGGAAGCCATCAAAATCCTCGAGGAGAAAGCAAGCAAAAACCTCTTTGACCTTGGCTGCAGCAACTTCTTATTCAACACATCTCCGGAGGCAAGGGAAACAGAAGCAAAAATGAACTATTGGGACCTCATCAAAATAAAAAGCTTCTGCACAGTGAAGGAAACCATCAGCAAAACTAAAAGGCAACCGACAAAATGGGAGAAGATATTTGCAAACGACATATCAGATAAAGGGGTTAGTATCCAAAATCTATAAAGAACTTATCCAACTCAGCACCCAAAAAACAAATAATCCAGTGAAGAAATGGGCAAAAGACGTGAATAGACACTTCTCCAAAGAAGACATCCAGATGGTCAACCGACACATGAAAAAATGCTCAACATCACTCATCATCAGGGAAATACAAATTAAAACCACAATGAGATACCACCTTATACCTGTCAGAATGGGTAACATTAACACCTCAGACAACAATAGATGTTGGCAAGGATGCAGAGAAAGAGGATCTCTTTTGCATTGCTGGTGGGAATGCAAGCTGATGCAGTCACTCTGGAAAACAGTATGGAGGGTCCTCAAAAAATTAAAAATAGAACTACCCTATGACTCAGCAATTGCACTACTAGGTATTTATCCAAGGGATACAGGTGTGCTGTTTTGAAGGGACACATGCACCCCAATGTTGATAGCAGCACTATCAACAATAGCCAAAGTATGGAAAGAGCCCAAATGTCCATCGACAGATGAATAGATAAAGAAGATGTGGTACATATATACAATGGAGTATTACTCAGCAATCAGAAAGAATGAAATCTTGTCATTTGCAACTATGTGGATAGAACTAGAGGGTATTATGCTAAGTGAAATTAGTCAGAGAAAGACAAATATCATATGACTTCACTCATATGAGGACTTTAAGACACAGAACAGATGAACATAAGGGAAGGGAAGCAAAAATAATATAAAAACAGGGAAGGGGCCAAAACATAAGAGACTCTTAAATATGGAGAACAAACAGAGGGTTACTGGAGGGGTTGTGGGAGAGGGGATGGGTTAAATGGGTAACGGGCATTAAGGAATCTACTTCTGAAATCATTGTTGCACTATATGCTAACTAATTTGGATGTAAATTAAAAAAAATAAAATGAAAAAAAGATTAAAAATTAAAAAAAATTAAAAAAGGAATCCCCCAAAGAACTCATGTAATTACCAAAAAACCAAGAGAAATTATGGATATGTTAATTAGCTTGATTGTAATAATCATTTCACAACATATACATATATCAAACATGTTTTACACCATAAGTATATATAACTTTTGTCAATTGTACCTCAATGAAGCTAGAAAAATACTGGCTTAGTTGCTATGAAAGTTTACTAATTTGGCAACTGTAATTCTGAGATGAAACTATGTTCTTACTTTTAAACAATAATAAATTGCTTGCTTAAGATTTATCTATTTTACCTAGGAAATAATTCTACAAGTATGATACCTTAAATGGGTACTTTGTTACCAAAATCCAGGAAATGGATGTTGTGTACTTTTCAATATGCCATTTAAAACATTTAGTGGAATTATTTGCTTATCGATTTACTGATTTAACCAGAAGTTTGTATCTGTGGCATGTTATACGATCAGGTGCTCATGTTCATTTTTTAAAGATAGACACATCATTAGCAAGTATCAGCATAAGGTCAATAGCTGGAAATACTGGTTCATTAACTTTATTGATGCTGTGTCAGTGGAATTCATGTGATTAATTTTAGTTTAGTCCATGAATTTTTATTTATTTATAACTTTTCCTTTTTTTGTCTTCTACCCTAGCCTACACTCAAGAAAGCATTACCTTATATTTTCCTATAACACTATAATATTTAATTTTATATTTTTCTTGAATCCACCTAAAATTTATATTTGTGAAAAGTCTGAGGTGAGAGCTAACTTATTTGTCCAAATATTCAACTAATTTTCCAAGACCATTTATGAATAATGTTTCTTTTCTTCCCTGATATTAAGTGCCATCTTTTCCAAATACTTAATCATGGGCCTCTTTCTGAATGTTGTATTTAGTTTTATGGGTTTCATTGTCTATTCTTACATAAATACCATAGTACTTTTAAAGTATATTTGACATTTGGTAGGTAGGACAGATTCTCCTTATTGTTCATCTTCAAATTCCTACAGATTTATCTTTTATATGAAATGTAGAATCAGTCGACAAAATTCTATTAAATCCTAATGGATATTGATTTTACTATTTTACATTGCATCGACTTTTTGTATTAATTAAGAAAAACTATGGTGAGACTTACCATCAATGAAGATGTTACACCTATTTATTCAGGAATTCTTGTGCCATTTCGTATATTTTTATAATTTTCTCTTTAGAAGTCAAAGTACTTTTTTTTCAGTTTTTAAATTTCTATTCTATTCTATCTCTAAATATATTTCTTTTTCATTCTGATATTTTATTTAATCCTTGTCTTACTTATTTTCCCTGAGTCACTCTTATCTAACATTTTTTGTTATTTTCCTAAATATTTTCATGTAATTCAGTTTTAGTTTTGTTGGTCATGTTTGAATTTTTAATTTTATAAATTTTAGTATATTTTTACATTTTGTTTTCTGAGAATTTACTCGGAAAATTTTCTACTATCATAAGTTGAATACTCGTGTTTCTAATGAAGTATATCCCTAAGCACTTTACATTTGTTGTTATCACTGTGGAAGTGATTTTCTGTCTTCTATTGGCAGGATTTAGAAAAACTATTGATATTTTATACGTTGTACTTTAATCCTAAAGTGCTAAACCCACTTTGTTGGTTTTATTATAAATATAGTGGCTTTCCCCTCTCACATATATTAATAATATATACAAAATTATCTTTCCAGTTTCACTTCTTTTCTTATTTATTTTATTTATTTCTTATTCTTATTTTATTGCATTGCCTAAAACCTCAAGTATAGTGATAGATAGTAATAGCGATAGCAGAAATTACAGTTCTGTTTCTGACTTTAGTAGGAAAGTGTAGAATGTTTTCCATTAGCTGTTTCAAGCATTATATACGTCTTGGACTTCCAATAAACATGCAGTGTTAGAATAAGAGAATTTTATTATCTTCCTAGTTTGCCAGATTTTTAATCTGTTTTTTGATTTGTTTTACTTGAATGGTTATTGAGTTTTATACTTGTTTTTTTGCGTTAATAGTGATTATAACTTGTATGCATAAAATACTTTTCTTAATTTTTACTTTTGGGGCTTTCTTCCTTGACTTGATATGTGGTCATTCTTTGTAAATACTGTATGTGCATTTCAATTTAATGTGTATTGCATTTGGAATGCCGTAGTGTTTACTTTTTATGTTACTTAAATCGTCCTTTTGTCTTGTAAATATTGGTCTATTTTATCTACTAGTTTCTGGAAAAAGTACGCTGAATTTCCCATGATGGTTGTAAGAGTGTTAATTTCCCCTTTTGTTAGGTTCAAAAAGTTTCACAGTTTTTAAATCATTTTCTTGGGCGGATCATTTCTTTTCCAGCATGAAATATCCCACTTTGTATTTTCTGGTGATCCTAACCTTAAATTTTAGTTTTCTGACATTAATGATACTACATTATTTTATGTATATTTAAAAAGCAAAACTCCATTCAGTAAATCAATTCCATGAGAGGCATTACCAGTATAGTACTTAGACTTCAGAAAATGTAGCTGATGACTGATTATACATGAACGGATGTAAAAAAAAAAGATATAAAAATATGATAAGGAGTTGCATTAGTAAAAAATAAAATGATATTTTCAGGAACAAGCAAAGGGAGGCTAATGAGTTTCATTTTGTTGATATTAAGATTGTGGCAAAGATATTTCTTTAAAATTTTTTTTAATGTTTTATTTATTTTTGAGAGACAGAGAGAGACAGAATGCAAGCAGAAGAGAGAGAAGAGAAGAAGAGAGAGGGGGAGACACAGAATCTGAAGCAGGCTCCAGGCTCTGAGCTGTCAGTACAGAGCCCAATGTGGGGCTCGAACCCATGAACCGTGAGATCATGATCTAAACTGAAGCTGGACGCTCAACTGACTGAGCGTCCCAGGTGCCCCTGGCAAAGATATTTCTATTATGCCTTTGCAAATGGAGTTTTAGAATTCAAGTTCACCCTGATAAAATGCTCAAAATAATTTTTGAATTTTTTTCAAGAATTTAGTTATCATCCAGGAATTCAACAATCCATCTTTCCCTCCCCTCACCTTTACTTCTCTAGCATTTAAATAAAGTGTCTGGGATATAGTAAGACCTCAATCAAGGCATGTTAACTTGAACTGGGAGGGAGGCAGCTTTCTGATTCATACCTAGCATTAATAGTACTACTTTTCTTCATAATATATCCCTGCTCTACTTGGCTTAAGCAACACAGGAAGAAGGGAAATTTACTAAAAGTTTTTCATGGTCTTCAGTGAAGCAGCTTTCCTAGTTTTTAATGCAACAAAGAGGTCTAAGAGAGAATGTAGAGGGAGATAAAGCAGGAACAGAAACCAGATGGCAGTATGTAAGAGACTACAAAAAGAAAACATACGCTTTGGATATAAAATCTTTCAAATAATTTTGTCAGCAAATAATTCTTGTCTTTCCAATAAATTTGTCAGCAAATAATTCTATCAGCAGGGGGAAGGTAGCTATTGGGAGCCACAGGTCAAGTGACATTTGTTTTCAAGGAAAATAGAGAGTGGGAGAAATAGTGCTGAACATAAACTACAGAGTTAGAAATTGAAAGCATAGGGACAGAACTTGAAAATACATAAATGGAAGGATGATTTAAATAGCGCTCAGAAGAGCAGAAAGCCAAGGATTAAATCCTGGGATGGGGAATACGAAGGTCCCTTCAAGGTGATAGAGGAAAAACAGTGAGGTGTGTGGGCAACTAAGAGCTTAAATACCCATGAGGTCAGAAACCTCTGGCGTTCTCGTCATCAGGGAAAACAAAAATGATTTGATATGTGTTGTAAGCAGATGTAATTCCCAGGGTCAAACAAAATTCTAAGTCTTCCACTTCCCTTTCTTTATTCCTTTTCAACTTAGAATCCCCACACACAACCCTTACTCACATCCTCCGTGCCCTGATAGTGATTCGCTCATATGGAGGTCTGTATTTCATCTCCTCATGCATCTGAGTCAACTTTCAGACAAGGAGGGCCCCTCAGCACAGACTAGGCTACAGTACAGTGTTTTGGAGTCTAGGCCAAGATCAGGGAAGAGGCCAGGCTATAGAGATTGAAGCCAATCAAATGAGAGGAAACTTACAGGGGAGTAATTTACAGCCAAGTCACAGACTGGCCAACTCAGTCACTGTTCAGAAGAAGCCATACAAAGAGAATTAAAAAGCCAGGAGAAGAGAGGGAGAGTCTTTAAACGTGGGGGACTAAAGAAAGACTCTGAGTGTAAAAAGGACTAGTTGCTTTTTAAAGGGCACTTCAGGCCTACAGCATGTGCATGTAAGGAGTTGCTAAAAGCTTAGACTCTGACCTGTTTCCCTACTGTGTTTTTTGCTCCAAAACTGTCTGCTCAACCCTGATCCTCCCCACTTATCTCAGCTTTGTATTGGAGGGGGGGGACAAGGAATGTCTAATTAAAATGTATAATAGACAGCCTCCATAAGTAATAATTTGTAAGCTTAAAAGGATTTTTGTGTTTTGTTTTGTTTTCCAAACCCAGATGACTGTCTAATCAGCAGAATGTGTTGGAGGAAGTGAGCAAAACCCTGGCCTGAATGTTGGTAAATTGGACCAGTTAACTTGTGGCTTCAATTTAACTATGTTTGAATCAGAAATCTGTATTTTATTAGTCCAGGCCTTTTCTAATTTTGCATTTTCCTTATTTTCCTTTACTTTCTCCTTAGTTCTCAGTAAATTTATTTTCAGATTTTAGCTTTGTTAAGCAAGGAGCAAGATGGGAAGTGAGTTTGTTGTCCACTTTTGGGTCTTGCAGCAAGTAGACAACCTGGTGTCCCTTGAGGCTGAAATAAAGCCAAAAGAGAACCAAGAGGGAGGTGTAAATCCTGGGAAGAGAAAAATCATTCATACAGCCATGGTTTTTGTCTGTGATGATCTCTGTCTTAATCTACTCTGGCTGCTATAAAAGAATACCATATACTGGGTGCCTTATAAACAATAGAAACTTATTTCTCATATCTCAAAGTTCTGGAGGCTGGGAAGATGAAGGCACCGGAATATTTGCTGGTGAGGTTCTGCTTCCTGGTCCATATATGGTTGTCTTTTCTTTTTTTTTTTCTTCTTTTTTTTTTTCTTCTTCTTTTTTTTTTTAATGTTTATATGTTTATTTACTTATTTTAGAGAGAGAGAAAGAGAGAGAGAGAGAGAATGCGCACAAGTGGGGCAGTGGCAGAGAGAGGGGAGACAGCATCTGAAGTAGGCTCCAGGCTTCCACTTGTCAGTGCCGAGCCTGACATGGGGCTCAAACCCGTGAACTGTGAGATGATGACCTGAGCCAAAGCTGGATGCTTAACTGACTGATCCACGCAGTCACTCCTATATATGGTTGTCTTTTCAATGTCTGTGTCCATGCGTGGTGGCAAGGGATCTCTCTGGGGTCTCTTTTTAATAAAACATTAATTCCTTTCATGAGAACTCCACCCTCATGATCTAATCACCTCCCAGAGGCCCCACCTCCAAATACTATCACATTGTGTGTTAGGTTTCAACATACCAAGTTTTGGGGGACACAGTCTATAGCAATCTTCCATGTAGACTTTTCTTTTTTATTCCACAGAATTTTTCTGTGTTTATTTCTAAAATCTAGCTTTTTGTAATACTATTTTAAGAACCTGGCTGCATAGTCTTACTAAAATAGTTTTCAAGATAGGAGGCAAAATCTACATATTTATCAAGCTCTTCCCATGATGCTTAAACTTCCAGCAAGGCACACTCTACATGACAGTGAAGTAAAACTCTGAACAAGTCCTATTTTGTTTTTGTGCTTTCATTAAACTATTTGAGAATTGAAAAGGATTCAACTTGAAGAACATGACTTCAGTTATTTCATGAGGGCTAGGAATTTCCCAAACGAAAAAAATCTCCCCAACTGTTATATCACCGATGAAGTTTTCAACAGTTGATTTTTTTCTTCCATATTAATTTTCCTAATGTTCTTCCAGATGATAAAGAAAAGGAACCATACTAAGTTCAAACAGTATGTAACTTCCATGTTGCTACAAAGGACCATATTTCATTCTTTCTCATTGCCACGTAGTACTCCATTGTGTATATAAACCACAATTTCTTTATCCATTCATCAGTTGATGGACATTTAGGCTTTTTCCACAATTTGGCTATTGTTGAGAGTGCTGCTATAAACATTGGGGTACAAGTGCCCCTATGCATCAGTACTCCTGTATCCCTTGGGTAAATTCCTAGCAGTGCTACTGCTGGGTCATAGGGTAGGTCTATTTTTAATTTTTTGAGGAACCTTTGTTCCTGGAGATGGAACTGGAGAGTGGATGGAACTGGAGAGTGTTATGCTAAGTGAAATAAGCCATACAGAGAAAGACAGATACCATATGGTTTCACTCTTATGTGGATCCTGAGAAACTTAACAGAAACCCATGGGGGAGGAGAAGGAAAAAAAAGAAAAAAAAGAGGTTAGAGTGGGAGAGAGAGCCAAAGCTTAAGAGACTCTTAAAAACTGAGAACAAACTGAGGGTTGATGGGGGGTGGGAGGGAGGGAAGGGTAGGTGATGGGCATTGAAGAGGGCATCTTTTGGGATGAGCACTGGGTATTGTATGGAAACTAATTTG
Source organism: Prionailurus viverrinus (assembly GCF_022837055.1). NCBI lineage: Eukaryota > Metazoa > Chordata > Mammalia > Carnivora > Felidae > Prionailurus > Prionailurus viverrinus. The sequence goes on along the minus strand of NC_062569.1, from coordinate 133,034,812 downwards.
ACAGTAAATTTCATATAATATAAAAAAAAACCCAGTATGTAACTTAATTATCCAGTTAGCTATCTGCCATGACATATGGGGCATAGGACATCTGAGATTACAACGCTTAGAAAATAGTGAAAGTTCACCAAATAGTTATCTGCTGACTGACAAGAAGAGAAACATTTTATAAGGAGGAAGAGATGAAATTGAGTTATGTGGTCACTAAAAACAAACCACTTATAATTTGACTTTGACCTTCCCAGAAATATTTCAATGTGTGGCCTCTTAGTAGCTTCATGACGTATGATTCTACCTCCTATTACATTTTTTAAAGTATAATTTTTTATAATTTTTTAAATGTTTATTCGTTTTTGAGAGAGACAGAGCATGAGTGGGGGAGGGGCCAAGGGAGAGAGGGAGACACAGAACTCGAAGCAAGCTCCAGGCTCTGAGCTGTCAGCACAGAACCCAATGCGGGGCTTGAACTCATGAACTGTGAGATCGTGATCTGAGCCAAAATGGGATGCTTAACCAACTGAGCCACCCAGGCGCCCCTGAAGTATAATTTTTATTCAGGGAAAAACACTCATCTTAAATGTAGAGTAAATGACAAATGCATATGCTTGTATTATCCTCATCCCTATCAAGGTGGAATATTTTCAGCATCCTAGGAACTGTCTTCCTTTTCTTTCTGAGTCAATTAAACCCTCAGAGGCAACTATAGTCTAATTTTTATCGTGACATTAGTTTTGTCTGTTATAAAAATTCATGTAAATGGGAATAGATTTTGGAATCATCCAAGTTCTTAGGTCATTCTTTTTATTACTGAGTAGTATTCCATTGTATGAATATGCTATTTATTTATTTTGCTAATGATGAGTATCTGTATTGTTTCTAGCTTTGAGCTATTATGAATAAAATCATTATGAATATTTTTAAAGAAACATTTTGTTTGACATACATTTCAGTTTACTTGGTCAAATACCAATGAGTGGGATTGCTAAATTAAAGGACAAATCTAGGTTTAACTTTGTAAGAACTAGCCATTTTTCCACCAGCAATGTCTGAGAATTTTGGTTGCTCCAAAATGTCAGTATTTTAGGTTATCAAACATTTTAACCATTTTAACCATTCTAGTTTGTGAAATGACATCTCATTGTATTTTGAATTTTCATTTCCTTGATGACTTATGGTTCAGAGCACTTTATAATGTATTTATTTGCCTTTTGTATATCTTCCTTATTTTCCTTTGTATGGTGTTTATTCAAGTCTTATGCCCATTTAAAATTTTTTTTGGTTGTTTTATTGTTGTTAATTAATTATAAGAGATCTTTATATATCCTGGATATAATTTCTTTACAAGTGTTCTGAATATCTTTCCCAGGCTGTGGCTTGCCTTTTCTTTTTTTTACCAGGTGTTTTTAGATGAGCAACTGTTTCGATTTTGATGGAATCCAATTTATCTTTTGTTTCATGCATTTTATGTTCTAGCTAAGAAACTTAAAGGGCTTAGAGAAATTTTCCAACAATTTTTTCTCTAAGTTTTATAATTTTGGTGTGTATTTTTAGATCTACAACCCATCTCCAATTATCTTTTTTGAATGTAGTAAAATAGTGGTATGGGGGTCAATGTCCTCTTTTCCTTAGGAATGTTGCCTATTTTAGCATTTTTTGTCAGGAAGATTTTTATTCTTCACTATATTGCATTTAAAGTCTTTGTAGAAAATTCATTAATTGAGTATATATTAGGTCTATTTCTAAGTCTTTTTAGTTTTATTGAATGTATTTTTTTCATCCTTACACCAATCTACATTATCTTGATTAATGCACCTTATTCTAAATCTTAAAGTCACATAATATAAATCCTCCAATGTCGTCTTTGTCAAGATTGTTTTAGACCATTTGGATACACATGTTTACCTACACAATTTAGAATCACTTTCCCAGATTCTACCAAAAAATTGCAAAAAAATTTCATGGAATCACACTGAATCCAAAGGACACTATGGGACATCTTAGCAATATTGACCCTTGCAATATATTAATTAAATATATTTTTCACTTATTTAGATAGTTCTTAATTTCTTTTCATCAGTGATTTTGCAATTTTCTGTGTATAGGAGGTACAGATCCAACTCTGAGACAGATTAACTTGCAGAAAGCTTACTGCAGAGTGTTCTCTTGCAGTAAATACCTACCTATGGTGAAAGTACTGGAAGTGAGATTGATTATTAAGAGAAGTTGGGTGAAAAGGCATCAGCTCATCTGATGGGAATATCAAAGTCTGGGACAGACCTTCAAAGTTGTTCTGAACTGGAGCAAAGTGGCCAGATGTTTATGGCCCTGAATCAATCAGTTGTTGGTCTCAGGTTGCACCAGGAGGAGATGTAGCCTTGGATCAATTTGCTCTCTCTAGCTAAGAGCAGTGTGCAGAGAGGACTCACATATGACAGCTATCTGCTACCAACACTTCCAGCAGCTAGGAGCATAATTCATTCCTTCAGTACTAAAGGGCTGGTATGCTGGGTTGCACAGGACTGCATCTATATTTCACTATATTTCATCATCCATGCCACTTAAATTCACTTGCTTCATGAAATTTCTGGGAACAGATCTATTAGGACTCCTATGGGCCTTATTTCCGAGAGGAAATATGTTGTAGGAAGTTTTGTGCTGAAGCCAACCTCTTGGCCACAACTGCTACTCATCATCTCCATCTTATTCTAGCCATTCAAGATTTTCCTCACCTTTGGCTAGAAAATAAACTCATTTAGAAACTTTACTTACTGGTATGATGAAGAACCTCATATCTGAAGGTACTGAGAGCCTGGTCACGATGCCATTCTTTGCATGTGGCTGCTACACTTATTCACTAACTGGTAAGATTGTGCAAATTGGGCACCAAAACATGTTCAAGTGTGTCCTCTGAGCACTAAACTTGTTCCTCTGTTGTGTAACAGTAGCTCTAGCTCCTTGTGATAATCAAGGACACTACCCCTCAGGTCCATGATTCCTCTGTGTTTCTGCTTTTTTTTTTTCTGGGCATGAGTTCAGAGTTCTCAGGTAATTGCCAGAGAATAAAATCTATTGAAACTCTTGCTGGTACCAATTAGAACAGCTAACCATTCGGAAAATCAGGATCTGCAAAGACCTTTACTGAGGTCAGTGTTGCAAAGACCTGATGCAGGAGTTAAGAAAAGTGATGATAAGCAGGTAAACACTTTCACTTTTACATCTTGGTTTCTAGACCCATGAGTTCTTTTTTTTTTTTTTTTTTTTTTCCTGGTTAGAAATTTTAAAAAGTGTACAAGTTTCTTTTTTTTTTTTATTTTTTATGAAATTTATTGACAAATTGGTTTCCATACAACACCCAGTGCTCATCCCAAAAGGTGCCCTCCTCAATACCCATCACCCACCCTCCCCTCCCTCCCACCCCCCATCAACCCTCAGTTTGTTCTCAGTTTTTAACAGTCTCTTATGCTTTGTCTCTCTCCCATTCTAACCTCTTTTTTTTTTTTTTCCTTCCCCTCCCCCATGGGTTCCTGGTAAGTTTCTCAGGATCCACATAAGAGTGAAACCATATGGTATCTGTCTTTCTCTGTATGGCTTATTTCACTTAGCATCACACTCTCCAGTTCCATCCACGTTGCTACAAAAGGCCATATTTCATTTTTTCTCATTGCCACGTAATATTCCATTGTGTATATAAACCACAATTTCTTTATCCATTCATCAGTTGATGGACATTTAGGCTCTTTCCATCATTTGGCTATTGTTGAGAGTGCTGCTATGAACATTGGGGTACAAGTGGCCCTATGCATCAGTACTCCTGTATCCCTTGGATAAATTCCTAGCAGTGCTATTGCTGGGTCATAGGGTAGGTCTATTTTTAATTTTCTGAGGAACCTCCACACTGCTTTCCAGAGCGGCTGCACCAATTTGCATTCCCATCAACAGTGCAAGAGGGTTCCCGTTTCTCCACATCGTCTCCAGCATCTATAGTCTCCTGATTTGTTCATTTTGGCCACTCTGACTGGCGTGAGGTGATACCTGAGTGTGGTTTTGATTTGTATTTCCCTGATAAGGAGCGACGCTGAACATCTTTTCATGTGCCTGTTGGCCATCCGGATGTCTTCTTCAGAGAAGTGTCTATTCATGTTTTCTGCCCATTTCTTCACTGGGTTATTTGTTTTTCGGGTGTGGAGTTTGGTGAGCTCTTTATAGATTTTGGATACTAGCCCTTTGTCCGATATGTCATTTGCGAATATCTTTTCCCATTCCGTTGGTTGCCTTTTAGTTTTGTTGGTTGTTTCCTTGGCTGTGCAGAAGCTTTTTATCTTCATAAGGTCCCAGTAATTCACTTTTGCTTTTAATTCCCTTGCCTTTGGGGATGTGTCGAGTAAGAGATTGCTACGGCTGAGGTCAGAGAGGTCTTTTCCTGCTTTCTCCTCTAAGGTTTTGATGGTTTCTTGTCTCACATTTAGGTCCTTTATCCATTTTGAGTTTATTTTTGTGAATGGTGTGAGAAAGTGGTCTAGTTTCAACCTTCTGCATGTTGCTGTCCAGTTCTCCCAGCACCATTTGTTAAAGAGGCTGTCTTTTTTCCATTGGATGTTCTTTCCTGCTTTGTCAAAGATGAGTTGGCCATATGTTTGTGGGTCTAGTTCTGGGGTTTCTATTCTATTCCATTGGTCTATGTGTCTGTTTTTGTGCCATAGACCCATGATTTCTATTAATTGAAGACATAGCATCATACACTGGTTGCAAATTAAGAGTATATATTGCATCCTTGAAGGCGATGCTCATCCTCACATAATAACATATCTGAGCTTGTGCCTCAGTCACAACTTCAATAAGCCACTCTATTAAAAGGTCAGTCCAGCAGCTTCTGGTGGTGGTATTTGCATTAAGATCAGTGGACTCCATTGTTGTGTGCCCACTACCATACTTCTCATTGTAAAATTAGTCCTTTGGTTTTGCTTGTCCATTGTTTATGCTTGAAGATATAATGCTCTGTAGACATTTGGGTATTGGAGCTAGTTGAGGTTTTATGAAGCAGAAAATATACAGAATATATGTCAATGCTAGTCAAGATGAATCACCGCCAGGGTGAAGGTGGTCTAATGTCAAACTGACACTAAGTGGCTCTTTGGTGTTTTCTTCAAATGGTGCCATATTGGGAGTTGAACATTGTTCTGTGTTTCTGACAGATTGGATATATGTTTTTGTTAATTGGAATGTCTAGTCTACTGGCATTTAATATAATTATCAGGACTGGTTTGATTCATCCATTTTGAAGACACGGGGGAGTGGGGGCAGTGGGGTGCTTAATCATCTGATTAAGGGGTGCTGAATCAAGGGGGGGGTCTGACAAGCCAGCAGCTTGGGGTTCTGCAGCCACAGCCCCAAATGCCAAAGTTGAAGGTGCGTGGCACCACGTGCGTGGGGTGGGGTGGGTGGATGGGTCCTGGTCTTTGGCTTCTGGATTTGGACCTGTTTTGGCAACAAACACGTCTCAGCCTGTCAGAAATCAAAAGGTCATTGATTCTTCAGTGTCAGGAGTCTGATGATGCTGATTAAGATTATGGAAGAGATTCAGGCTCTTCCAGCTAAGAAAATTTGACCATCTCTCCAAGAAGCTAAAAGTAACAAGCAGTCTGGAAAGAATTCACAGGAATACAGAGAGGACTCAGAAGAAAAATATGTGAAGACCAAGAAGGATGATTCTCACTCTGCAGAGATCAGTGAAGATGAAAGAGATCCTAAAAATGTGCACCAGCAACAGCAGGCAGCCTCTTAAGCAGCTTCCAGACACAAAGAGATGTTCATGGAAGATGTGAGCAATGGAGAAGAGCAAGAAGAGGAATCAGAGGCACCATTCCAGGAGAAAGATTCAGGCAGCAATGATGATTTCCTAGTGGAAGATGTTGATGATAGTGACTATGGCAGCTCAAAAAAGAAAAAGAAAATGATGGTTAAGAAGTCCAAAGCTGAGAGAAAAGAAAAGAAAATTCCCAGACCCAGGCCAAAGGCTACAGTGATGCCAAGCCCTGTGAAAGACAAAAGGAAAAGCAGGTGGCCCCATAGCTTCAAAGGCTTCAAGGGAAAAGATTCCTTCTCTTAAAGAAGAAGTCAAGGAACCAGAAAGCCTTCCAGAAAAGAAATCCTCTGAAGGCCCTCCACTGGAGAAATCTGGGGACAAAGGGTCTGAAGATGAAGCCCGGTCTGGGGAGGATTGAAAAAGTGATGATGGTTTGGGAGGAGATTTTATTTAAAAAAAAGAAAAAAGAGGGAAAAAGAAAGAAAACCTACTTACCATACAACATGTTTTCGGCTATGGCTTCACGCATGGGCTTTCAATGTTTTGTTTTGTTTTGTTTTGTTTTTCCTTTTCTTGAATATAACATTCTCTCTCTCCCTCCCTCTTAAAGAAAATCATTGTATTTTTTGTCTATTGGTTTTCATTATCTTTTTGTCTATTGGTTTTCTCTTTGCCATCACCCCTTTTTCTATTCCTTCCCAATGAAAGCCATGTCAACGTAATCACTGGATTGACTGCTTCGTCTTTTTATTTTTAATGGAAGGTATACCACAGTTGTAAAGCAATAAGATTTGAGATGAACGCTACAGAAATTTTGCTTTTTCTGAACGGTAGCAAGTTGAACAGCAATCAAAACACGTAGAAGGATTTTAGTTAAAAATGATTGCTGGACTTAGAAAAAATAAGTTGTCAACTAATACAAGATTATATATCAATATACACAAGTATAGATGTCTAAAAATAATCAGGATGTTGAACTTCCACTGACTGGGCAGTTAGGAGATAAAGCTGAATCCTGAATTGTTACTAAAAGTGTTCATATTTTTTGCCTTGGGCGCAGGGCAGAGAATGGTATTACCTGACCTTGTTTGAGACTGTGGATTTTTGCTTTTGTTTTTTGTTTTTTGTTTTTAATTTCAAGTCACTTGTTATCCCAAAGAGAACTGGAACCAGTCCAGCTACAGTCTTTCGGGGACTTGAAAAAAGAAAAAAAAAAAAAAAGGTGAGGGCTGCTGAAACTTAAATCACTCAGTTTCCTATTTCACTTTATAATGGTTCATGTTTTTGAATATATATGTATGTATTCTGTTTCTTGGATAAAACTTTACCAAGAATCAGAAAAAAACCCAAAACCTAGAATTTAAATGGCAAGATCTGTACCCCAGAGTGGATTTCTTCGTAACTGACAACGTTTAGATTTTAAGAAAATAAAATACCAATTAATGTGAACCTCAAATACAGACCCTTGAGATTTTCCCTTATAAAGACAGAAAATTGAAATTATTTTATGTTATAAATATGCACTCAGATGACCCCCCCAATAATATAATTATGATTATGGTTGGGTTTAAGTTTTCATCTTGTTATTGGTTTTCTATGTTACCATTTGGTCTTTCATTTTTTCCCCATTGCTTGGTATCAGGAGTTTGCTGCTTCATTAAGTAAATTGCCTTCTGTTGGATTATTCAAGTACCTTTAGAAATCCACCTATCTCCTATATTATATAACTAACTACACTTCCTTCATTTATCTTTATTTTAAAAACAAGGTACATCTGTAACTTATCACCCTCTGCTTCAAAGTAATGCTCTATCACCTCTTACTTAATGTAAAACATATTGGCAATATACTTTTCCTTACCGCTCTTCTATTTCTGGGCTGTTGTTTCATACAATTTGCTTTTAAATATATTATAAACTTCAAAATATGATGTTGTTACTATTTACTTTAAACAGTGGTCTTTTAAAAATTAAGAAAGTGTAAAAGCATATTTCAAATTAACTATGTATTAAGCATTCCTACTCTTTATTCCTTCACATAAATTGAGTTTCTATAGGCTATCTGTTCCTTCAAAAGAATTCTCTTGAACATTGAATTTTAGTCTGCTGCTAACAAATTCAGCATTTTTTTGACAAAAATGTTTTCATTTTCTCTTTATTTTTGAATATTTTTTGGTGCAATATATTGAATTCCAGATTGACATGTTTTTTTAAATTTGAGCATTTTAAAATGTTGTTTCACTGTCTTCTGAAATGTATAATTTCCTATTTAAAAAGTCAGTGGTTTCTCTGGTCAGTTTTTGCTGTGTGTCTATAATGTGTCTTTTTTATTTGGCAGTTTTTAAGATTTTTCTGTTTATCATTGAGTTTTAGCCATTTGACAATGATATACCTCAGTGTGCTTTCTTTGCGTTTATGTGAATTGTGGTTCTTTCATACTGCTGGATACGTGGGCTGATATTTTTAAAAACATTTTTACACATATTTACCAGTGCTTGATATTCACCTGTAGATAACTGAGGCTTTGTTTGTTTGTTTGTTTTTATTCTTTTAAAGTTTGTGCTTCAGTTTGCATCATTTTTGTGGACTGTCTTCAATTCATTCTTATTTTCTTCCACAGTGCCCAATCTGTGCTTTTTTTTTTTTTTTTTTTTTTTTCATTTCAGACATTGTATTTTTTAGTTTTAGAACATCTTTTGGATAGTTGTCCTTTCTCTACCAAGATTTTCTCAGATGTTTATTTATTATATCCATTTTGTCCTTTAAATATTTGAACATGCTAATCATAGGTATCAGTGTCTTCCTCATAATTCTGCTCTCTGTGTCATCTCTGTATCTGTGTCTACTGACTGTTCCTCATTTTTCCTGATTTATTCACACGCTTCATATTTTTGTTGGTATACTGGGTACTGTGGATATTATATTGCTGAAATCCAAATTATGTGACCTCTTTTAAGGAATATTAAGTATTCTTCTGGCAAGTGATTAATTTATTCACAGATCAGCTTGATCCTGTAAGGCTTGGGCATATCTGGAATAGCCTATTCCTAAATTTGGTCTTTGTGAAGTCTGAAATAAAAGTTTTCTAGTTTTTAGTGAGGTTTATCTACTCTGCTTAGAACTCTAGTATTCTCAGCACTGAGAAACATCTAGAATTTTCATTCAGCTCTCGTTCAGATCTCTTTCAGGCCCCAAGATATCACACCTTGAACAAATGCAACTTAGTGTTTCATAAAAGAGTCTAAAGACCCCTGCAGGGTGCTGGGTGGCTCAGTCGGATTAAGCCTCTGATGCCTGACTTCGGCTCAGGTCATGATCTCATGGTTCCTGAGTTCAAGCCCTGCACCAGGCTTTGTGGTGACATCTCAGAGCCTGGAGCCTGCTTTGGATTCTGTGTCTCCCTCTCTCTCTGCCCCTCTGCTGCTCATGCTCTATCTCTGTCTCTCAAAAATAAATAAATGTTGGGTGTCTGGATGGCTCAGTCGGTTAAGCGTCGGACTTCACTCAGGTCATGATCTTGCGGTTTGTGAATTTGAGTCCCACGTTGGGCTCTGTGCTGACAGCTCAGAGCCCGGAGTCTGCTTCAGATTCTGTGTCCCCCCTCTCTCTCTCTGCCCCTCCCCTGCTCATGCTGTCTCTCTCTTTCTCAAAAATAAACACTAATAATAATAATAATAAACAAATAGATGTTAAAAATTTTTTTAAATAAATAAAATAAAGAGCCCCCCGCAGATTTCTGGATTTCCTTCTCTGTGTATGTCTTCTCCCCAGCATTCTGTCTCATAAATGTCCATCTCAAGCAGCAGCCCCAAGTCATCATGAAAAGTTTTGTTTGTCCAGCAATTCTCCTGGTCTATATTTGTCTCCACTTCTCAACCACCCAGTTTGGAAGGTATCCCTAGATAGGTAAATGTGGAGTTTACTTAACATGTGTTCCTTTTTTTAAGGATCGTAGCTCGGCACTGTGCATTGATAGCACCATTTCATAGATGTTTATGGTTGGAGAGTAAGTCAGCACCTGTTATTCCCTAATGGCTATAATCACGATTTCTTTCCTTCCTCTGTAAAAACAAATAGCTACCTTTGCATTATGGCTTATTCTTTTCAAAGCACTTCCTTGTATTATTTAATATGTTCTCACAGTGTTATCAAATGAATTAGCACTCATGATGATAATCAGGGAAGAAGGGAAGTTTTAAATTCCATATTTTTTATGAGGATACTAGCCTCAAGGAGAATAAGTGATTTTAGCTTAAACCATCTGGATTGGTATTGATTTTTCTAATTTTTATTTCAGTACTCTGTCCACTGTGCAATGCTGTCTCAAGGAAAACCAAAATTCTTTACTTTTTAAGTATAATAACTTCTAGGTTTTTATTTTATTTATTCTATTTGTTTATGCTTTCCCTTTACAAGTTACAATGTATCAGAAATCTGGAGATGTTTTACCATTTTTTTCCTTAGGTTTTTCCTTTCCTGGTTTTGCTTCTTTCACACATTCTAAGAAATTCAATGTTAGATGTGTCTATTTATTTGTATGACTGACCTTGTTAGCAAATTATATGAAAACATTAATGACCACTAGTTTCATTTTAATTACACTTTTGATGTGGATGTTAAAAATACTGACATAATTTACGTTTTTGTGATAGAATTATACTGTCCAAAGGAAGACATTTCATCCATCCTATTCTTTTTTTCTTTCTATTTTTATTTTATTTTACTTATTATTTTTTAAATATAATTTATTGTCAAATTGGTTTCCATACAACACCCAGTGCTCATCCCAACAAGTGCCCTCCCCCATGCCCATCACCCACTTTCCCCATTTTCCATCCTATTCTTAATATAAAGTCACCACAGTTGTAATTTAATATTAATATGATTATCTTTATCTCAATCCCAGCACTATGTTTGACTTTAAGCCTCCAAAGGCAAGTAAAGACTATGCGTCTTGTTTAACCACGAGTCCTTGTTATAATAACTGGCTTATAATAGATGCTCATTAAGTATTTATTGAAAGAGTGAATCATGAATACTGATTAGTTCATATCTGGAGCTTTGCATTCAATTCTAAGGATCGCAGTTTAACAAGGTCACGACAAAATGGATGAAATAGAGGGAAGAATGGCCTGGATGGTCAAGGATAAAGAAAGAATGGTTGAAATTGAAGATATTAAGCTTAAAGGCTAACAAACTTTTTATAATGCTACTTTATTATACAGTTCATTGTATAATGTATTAATGTGAATATAATGACTGATTTAAAATGTTTGTGCATATAATGCATGCTTTATGTATATATGGAATGCATATTGATGACCGCTTTAAAAGATTTGAAATCATCCTAAATAGGTTGGGAGGTATGGTAGACATTCTCTGTGATGCTTCGTATAAAAATCATTAGGCCTAGTGGGTGATGTTTCAGAGAGGCAAATTTTCAACTCAGTGTAGGTAGGGACTCTCCAGATAAAGATAGACAATTTGAATAAAAGGCCTTAAGGATATAGTGGGACCTATGAGGTTTCTTAGTTCTAGAAACTGAATTTGCCTATTGGGCATCATAGAAGCAATTTTTTCATCATCTTGGAAAACAGATCAGGTGAGCTTTACATTTAATCCCTAATTAAATGTGTAAAAATGTGATTTCATCACTCAACAAATGTTTATTGAGCTCCCAATATGTGCAAACCCAATATGTGCAAAATAGGAAAAAACTTTATACTATAGAGAGTGCTTATTTTAAAACTCTCACTTCAGAGGAGATTGTGAAATTCTTTTCCTATACCCTTATTTGGAATTGTGGCTTCCTTTGAGAGGTGTTACTACCAGAAGTGTGTGATGCATGCAAGCACATGTACACACACACCTGCACACACACACACGTCCACACACACACAGAGGGAAAAAAAAAAGACCAAAGAAAGTTCCAGAACAGCTGTTGACTTGGCATGTTCTTTGCCAAAAATTAGAGTAATTATATTTTCAAAGGATTGTCAAGATTTAGAAAATAAACTATTAGGACAAAAAGATCATCGAAACAGATTGTGGAAAGCACAAAACGCTTAGGTAAGGAAGGATTGTTCCCTGTGACATGATCTGAGAACAATCTATGTAACATGTTTAAGCTCAGTTTTTAAATTATACCGTTTCTGAAAGTTTTCCATTCTCTGGTTTGCTTTGCAAAAATTTACAGAGGACCCAAATTGCCTCTTGAACTGCCATTAACAAATATACAGCATATTACCTCTCAGTTTGCAAATGCCGACACTAAGAAATTTGAACTTTCTCAACCTCAACAGCTTATAAGTATACATGAAGTCATATACATATCTAATTAATAAGAAAGTTGCCTGGGTGGCTCAATCGGTTAAGTGCCCAACTCTTGATTTTGGCTTAGGTCATGATCTCATGGTCAAGGGATCAAGCCCCATGTCAGACTCGGTGCTAGGTGTGGAGCCTGCTTAAGATTCTCCCCCTCCCTCTCCCTCTGCTCTTCCCTTGTGCATGCTCTCCTCTCTCAAAAAAAAAACTAAAAATTTAATAAGAGAGATGATTGTCCTATCTAGTAATAAGACATATGCTTTAGCTTCTTGCAAAGATTTTGGATTCATATATGTTAGTCTTCCAGGGTCTGAAAATGTTTAAAAGTAAATACACATGTAGATATGCAACTGGACAATTTCAAAACCTGCCCTGCATGGTGTAGCCATTCCCTGCTGTGATGGCCACTGTCCAAGCTAGGGGTCCTCAGATCTGGAATGTTCTGCCACTTCTCCTTGCCTCTATGTTGGGTTTGTCCCCTGACAAGTGCTCCAGTTCCTCCATAGACAGTGTACTTACTGTTTCATAGGTGAGGTGAGCACCTTTATTGCTCTGTACTACCTAGATCCAGCATCTCCTTTCCGAAGGTGCTTCCACTCTGCCAGTGTGGTGTTGCGTGCACTGGCATGACTTGTTTTCCACTTCAGAGTGTGGTAATCTCTCTGTGGCTTTTCTGGGCAGAGATATCATCTGTTAGTGGTTCCTTCAGCCCTATAGAACCCCAAAGCAGTGTGGAGACCATGGAAGAGATTATAGGGAAAAGTTCCCTCCTGTTTGTGAGGTTCAAACACAGTGTTTCTTGGGCCCAGGTATGTGACAGAGTTCAGTAAATCCACCCTTTTAGTATACCCTAAAATTTCTTCCTCCTTTGCATATGGATATACATTCAAGGATGTGGGCCAGCAGCAGATTTCAACAACAGCTCTCAAACTGTCCTGAGAATCTCTATTCCCTGTTAACTATTAGGGTCTTATGACTAAGTCAAAGTCATGGTTACATGATCCATGTTACCCTAAGAGTAGATTTTTCCTCTAGGAGAATTCTTACCCTCCATGTAAATACATGCTTCTTAATTTTGTCCTATCTATCTATCTATCTATCTATCAGTGTTTATTTATTTATTTTGAGACAGAGACAGAGACAGAGCAATGGAGGGGGGGGGCGGTGCAGAAAGAGAATCCCAAGTAGGCTACATACATTGTTAGCGCAGAGCCCAATGTGGGGCTCAATGTCACAACAGATGGAGACGTGAGTCAGAATCAAGAGTCAGATGCTTAGCTGACTGAGCCACCCAGGCGCCTCTGTCCCATTTATAATCTCCCAAATGCTCAGTTATGTCTAGATGTCCAAGAGTAAACACAGTATAGATATACACTGTAAGGCAGGATATAGGATACAGTAACATTTCAGAAGAATCTCTGATGTTCAGAAACCATTACTAGACTACTTGAATTTCCTGGTGTACATTTAGAAATACTCTATAAAGCATACATGAAGCTCAAAGGAAAGAGATTTCATGTCATGGAAAAATCAAATAACTATGACTGACTATAAAAATAATTATAGGCTGACCTTAGTTTTTTCTTTTTTCCAGAGTATCTGCAGTGTTTTCTCATTACTTTCTTAAAAAAAAGCTAGTACTGATTGGGTAAAGAAGGATCCACTTCCTACCCTGTCTCCTACCCTTGCAATATGCTCATTTTGGGGGCAGATAATCTTGGAACTGCTGACTCCCTACACCAAGTGTGAATCATGGCACTAAGTAGGAATCTGACCTTTGATTAAATGATCTTCCTACTAGAAAATCTGAACATATGATATCTTGATAACACCTTTTTTAAAGTAAGTAAAATTTGTGTTCATTACTGGGAGATTTTATGAGTGGCATTATAGTTTGGATTTATCCAGCACTTGCTCATGCATTCTCTCTCCCTCTTTCTCTTTCTGTATGCGTGTATCCTTTTATCCACACACACACACATACGCATGCACACACACACATTATATACATACTCTGTATATGATTTTCTTTTCAGATACACTGTTGGCCTTTTTAGACATAAACATAAACAAGAAATATTAGGCTAGGCTAGACACAAAGAGGACACCTGACTTCATAAAGTTCACAAATGTAAGCGTCAGAGAGGAAATGAATTTAGATAATATATTCTTATCTCACTAAGGGACATGTTAGGTAGGGTGCATTTCTTCCTGATTACTTGACTGATAGTCTCTTTCCATGTCTTATGCTATGAAACAAGGGCAATATCCAAGTGTTAGGACTAGATATTTGTGTCAGTTTGTATGTTGAAACCTAATCCCCAATGTGGTAGTATTGACAGGTTGCACTTCCCATGCTTCTGGGTGTTTGGGGTGACCATATTGTTTTACCCTGATGAATAATATGTGAGGGGAGATTATGTTTGTCATTTCTGGGCAGAAATTTAAGGAAGCTATGTGTTTTGCCATATTGCCCTTTTTACCCTGTCTCAGTCACATGGGATCATGTGTTGAGATGGAGGTTCTATCAGTCTGTAATGTGGGTGACTATGATGAGCACAGTCTCCATGCTACCCCGCAAGGCATGGACTAGGTGAGTAAAACATAAACTTTGCTTATGAAAAGCCACTGAGATTTGGGTGTGCTTGTTAGTGCACAGCCTAGCTTATCCTGATTAGTATACTCATTAATGTAAATTAAAAAGCTAGTTTCTTGGCATATGATCCCATTTAATTTACAATCACTTATTGAAATCTTCTGTGCATAAGGAACAGCACTAGGTATTCATTTGAGATGCAGATATAGAAATCAGTAAAACTCAAGTCATTGCCTTTAAGATGCTCGGACTTTATTCTCTGGAGAATTTGACCCTTAATAGCAGAGTACAGGTTATGTTATGCTGCGTAATTCTATTATGTATGTTGGAAAATAAGCATAAGAATTATCAAGGGGTAGTGTAGTCTGTGTGTGTGTGTGTGTGTGTGTGTGTGTGTGTGTGTGTGTGATGGAGGGGGAGGAGATGTAGCAAACAAGTCCCTAAGTGCAAAGCAGAGGAAATGCAAATTCAAATGATACAAAAAAAAAAGGCAGAAATTGGTAGAAGGTATTACCAAGGATTAGATGTCTACCTAGGTGAAATGAAGCCAATAGAGAAGGGGAAGAATTAGTTGCTTCAACCTGCAATATTAGGGTTCAGTGCAAATATAAGTATAGTAAGAGATCTGGGGTGGGAACTAGAGTTCCAGAAAGAACAGTCAGGAACATCTGCTGTATAAAAGGTGGGGGTTAGATAGGGAAGCTGTAGCCCAAATGCACAGAAATACTCCAGGTGAAAAGATATCATGGGCCCAAGTAGACAGTGGGCAGCCAACCAAGTTCCTACAGTATATGACACTAACGTAAAAAATGGGTTCTATCTTGGTACTACCATTTCCTTGTTATTTAAATTTGAGCCCGTTACCTAGTTTCTTTAATTCCTTAATCTGTACAATAAGAATAATTAGTGTCTACCTCGTAATTGTCATGTGAGCATTAAGTGAAGTAATCCCTATAAAGATTATATGATGGTGTCTGACAGATACTAAGTGCATAGCAAAAGTGAACTATCATTTTTATTATGGCTACCATTGTGTGATTATCCTTTCCCTAGAGTTCTAAACAGTGAGTGTCTTGGGTCACAAAATTTGGGTGACTCCATTAAAAATAAACATGTGAAATAATCCTGAAGCCTGACTGATTTGGTGGAACCAATGTGCAATGTTAAGCCTAGTAATTAAGTAATTATTTTTCTTTATTTGCTTGATGTCTGGTTTCATCATTTTGATTATATGGAAGTACATTATTTGGTTTTCATAGAACTTTAGCAATTCTCTCTAAAGGGGAAAGAAAAGCTTTTGGTGAAGCCATTACAATGGTTCCTTTTTCTGATTTTTATTTCATCCTCTTTAATCCATTATGGGTTTTTTAATTCATTCAGTGTATTTGGTTAAAATCTTTCTCTTTCTTCCCACTTGCTTCCAAAAATGCATTTGCTATTAAACTCATTTTGTAAATGTGATACACTGATATGAGTTTTCTGCACATTTTTATGATGCTGACACCAGTGAATACTAAGAGGAGGCTGAAACTGTTGGGGTTTTATGTGACTTTGATGACAGATATCGTTAAAGCTTTCTTTTCTGCTTTATGGTTTGAGCAATGGTACCTCTTTTTTCAAAATGTGAAAGATAACGTTTCTATAATGTTAAGAAGAAGAAACAGTGATTCGAAAGAATAAGCAGACACCCTGGCTCTAAGAAATGAAGGCGTAAGAAAAATGAAGGGTACAACTTAGATTTGACTGAGGGTGTTTCAGGGCTCATGTCTGTTTTTGTCAATGATTATTTGGGTAATAAATGCTTTATCTTCTCTCATGACAAACCCAGGCCTGCTTCTGAGTCAGACGTTCGGCTAAACAATGAGCAAGTATTTTTAATTCTTTGCTCTCTTAAGGGTTGTAAAAGAGAAAATGACATCTATGTCTTTGCATATGTTTAGTTTGAAGTCATATTACAGAAGACTAGTATTTGGGGGGAAGAAGGGATTTTTATAAAAGGAAGGAGGCAGATGGGTAGACAAATTACTGGGAATGTGTAAAGGCTAACTAATTTGTGCAATAAGAAAAACACTAATATTTAGCAGTGGTGCTCATCTTAAAAACTGTATTCCTCTTATGCCTGTCTCCTCTCTCTTCTTTCTAAATATGAGGCATGCACTTTTGTTTATGTGCCTATTTAAAATTCTCTCATTTATTTACATGAACTTTTGTCCCCTCCCCCACTCCCCCCCCCCAAATCCACTCAGATGTGTTGTATGTCTGTGAATTATACCCCAAGTGTGACAGACGATGACTATTTGGAGGATGCCAAGTAGCAGTTGCCCTAGCAACAATAACCAGGGGATGCTTCTCAGAACTTCTGTCTCCTCTCTTCCCAGTCATTTTCCCTGTTTTGAGAGTTAGATAACGTGGTTACCAGAATTAGTGGAAGCTGGTTCTTCCCGCAAGCCCACCCGCACCCAGCATAATGAAAGAGAAAACTCAGAGATGTCTGCCTTTTTCTTACTATCAGGGGAAATTGAGCATACCTCTGCTCTGCAGTCAAGATTGAAAGGAGACACACTCCTAGACGGAAAAGAGCTGTGTGTCTCATACCCTAATAAGTGCTTGATGGTAGGGGAATTGTCAGAACTGCTACTGAAAACCACTTGTGAGGAATGAAAAAAAAAATCATTGTTGAATTTCCACACGTGGGCTAAAAGAACAGTATGTAAATTGAACTGCAAGTTGCTATGTCCTGCAAGTAGACATTTCTGGGCTGTTCTGAATCTGATGTGGCAGATTTCATGTTACTTTCTTAAATGAAGAAAACCTAAAACAATTGGAGTGTCATCTAGATAGTGAAATGGAAAACTTGGTTTAGTTACTAATGACTTTATTGATATGTATATCCTCTGCCCCAAATAAATACTCATATTAAACATAAAGAATGAAGTTTAAAGAAAATACTATTTGGCTAGAGAAACTGAGTGGATTTCTGTGAAGCAAAAGAAGCTTAAGTTTCCGGGTCTCTCACTTGCAAAGGCCCCTTCCAAGTCCCTGTGTGTAAATTTGCATTTGTAAATACATTACTATTATTCTTAAAAAGCCACTTTGATTATATGTACTCTAAGCTCCACAAATTCTGCATCCATCTCTCAAAACAAGAGGAAATATAAGTGACTTATTTGATCACATCTTCTTGCCTTTTTATCACTTTTTCTGATATTTACATTTGCAACCTTGTAGCTTTGTTTTGAATCCTCATGTCTGCTTTTACTGTTTTATCTTTTGCTTTGGGAGATATTATAGATCTTCCATTAATCTCAAACTTGCACATTTTTAAACAAAAGCAGCAAAAAACATGGAGTGTGCATACACCATTGTACCTTCAAAACCATTAAATAAAAATTATGAGTAGAGAAAGAAATGCTTAATGATAGCAAATAAACAGATCAAGTTTTATTTATTTATTTATTTATTTATTTGTTTATTTATTTATTTATTTTAATGTTTATTTATTTTTGAGAGAGACAAAGAGACAGAGTGTGACTAGGGGAAGAGAAGAGAGAGAGGGAGACACAGAATCCAAAGCAGGCTCCAGGCTCCGAGCTGGCAGCACAGAGCCCTACGCAGGGCTCCAACTCAAGAACAGTGAGATCATGACCTGAGCCAAAGTCAGATGCTCAACCGACTGAGCCACACAGGCGCCCCATGATCTAGTTATTTTTAAAAAGCTAATTTATCTCTTAACCATGCTATTTAGGGTCTATTCTATGTAATTTTCTGTGGCAAACATCTGATTGCTGACTGGAAGAAGTTTCTGTATAATCTCAATGATAAATACAATTAAATAAGTGTTTAATGCAGGTTTGTTCTGAATTCTTTTCCCATATCCCTTGAATGAACAGTTTTCATCATATATATGCCAATAATATTTGAAGGGTATGCCCCATGATGCTTTAGGTGTACATCAAATAAACAGTATTTTATAAATAATATACTAGAAATTTTTGGTAATTATTTGAACCTAATACTTCATGATAACTGTTACTCTGGGTAACTAGTCATGGTAACTACCCTTTGAAAGGTATGGTAAAACTGAAAAGTCTTTGTACTTCTACTAATTACATTTAATACCATTTACCTTTTGTAGAAATTCCAGTTCCTCGACCAAAACGTATGCTTCTAAGAACAGGGTCTATATTTGGATTTTATATCCCAAGAACACAGAACCTTGAACCTAATAAAATCTAATGTGTATTCCTTTTTAGTTGGATCTTACATAATGAATTTCTCAAGAACTTTCCTCTTAGACCCTATAACTTACAGGGCTGATCTTGTGAATCCCATAGTAGACACTATTTATAAATATAAATATTTATCTTTATAAAAATATAAATATTTAAAAGTAGGTAATATATTCATGTAATTCAAAATTTAAAAAGTACAAAAGGAAATATGTGCATTGAAAAAATTCCACTCCACTTTTTTCAGAGCTATTTTAGGTATATGCAAACAAAAATATACACATTCTCTTTAGCTTAGTATATAAACTGTACGGTCTTAATATTTTTTTAACACTTTTGTAAATTGGCTCATATATGCAAACAAACAAAAAACTGTGTTTTCATTCTATGCTATGGTTACATTGCATCTAACTTATTTATATATGTAGTATAATTTATTAAACTGGTATTTTGTTGATGGATATTTTGGTATTTTCCAAATCTTGCTTATTGAAACTGCATTACAATGAATAACTTTGTACATGACAACACATACTGTACAAATGAGAAAAATACTATAAGCCCTATTTCTATTTCTGAAATAAGGGTCAAAAGTTACATGTTTTTATATATTGCCAGATATTGCCAGATTGTTTTCCATACAGGTTGACTTAATTTATATTCACAATCAAAATACTTGTTTCTTTTATTCTTACTTACAGAATGTGCTATCAAATTTTCAGTCTTTGCCAATAAGTAGGTACAAAAAACAGTCACTATAGTCCTAACTTATATTTGTTTCTATATTTGGAGGTTATACTGTTTTCATATGTTTAAGAACATTTGAATTTATTTTCAATTTATCATAACACTGTTTATCTCCTTTCTTGCACGCAGGCAATCTGTAAATATTGTACTTATTTATTTATTTCTGTCCTTGGTCATCATTCGTCTTTTTGATTATTGTACAGGCTCCTTGAAGGTCAGTACTTCACTTTCTTGTTCATCACTGACTCATCAGCTCCAGCTCAGCACCTTCCCCAGCAGGCATTCTGGAAATACTGTCGGACGAATGATTTAGTGGAATAATGTGAGCCCACCAGAAGGTCTCTAGTAAGTTGCCACGGATCTCTGTCCTTGACGCTATGCCCAGTTACCTCTGAGTCTCCTAAACAGTGTCCTTTATGATTATTTTGAAAGTTTGCTGAGCTATTTGAAATAGAATTGAGAAGCACAATACTTAAAGAGATTCCTACTTAATATTTTAGAATATGACTTCCTTATTTATGGCTTCTTTAAAATAACTAAATTGAAATCATACTTTTGTTTTCCATAAGGGAGAAGGTTCTCTAATGGGAATTTTAGGTTACTTAATTTTTTCATACTTTCATGGAAAGGGAAACAAAGACGAATATGGGAAATAGGTAAAGAATAAATATGTTTATTTACAGACCTCAATATTGTATATTGGGAGCTGAAAAACTTTTCTGTGAAGTAGCACACAAAGTTTGCTACACTGAACTTTGTCATTGAATAAGACTGTAGAGTTTTCAGGAATGTGATTGTTTTAAAAATTAATTGTCAATTAAAATACTGGGTTCCAAAGCTTGCTTGGTACAAAGTGTTTAAAGGGCATTGTCAGTTATATAGAAGTCTGACTTCATTCTGAGCAGGGCCATACCCCTGAGATGTTGTCTTGTTAACTGATTTTGGAATTTGCCCAGAAGAACACAGAAAAGGGAGACTGGAGATCTAGGTAGTTGGGCAAGACGGGTTTCTGATTCTAGGAGAAGACAGAAGGGCCTTGTAATGTGTCTTGGGCAAAAAAAAAAAAGCAGGCATGGGTGGTATACTCAAAGAGACATGCTACTTTATAACCCGTTTTAAGGTTTTTCTTTTTCCCCCCTGCGTTATAATTCCTTGATGGAATCCTCAAAACTTCAGTTCAATTTCTCAAACTAATATAGTCTCAGGTAAACTGCTATAGGTATGCCAAAGTGTGGATATATATTCATGACTTGGGGTGAAATTGTACAAACAGAACAAGATCAGCCAAGAGAAACAATGATGGACAGAAGCAATTGTTGAAGAATCCCAGCTGGTCAGAATTGAGAGATGACAAGTAACAGCCTAGATGTATAAGTGCAGCCCACATTGTGGGGACCTCAGAAACAACAGAAATGGGGTGTGAACTTCCTGTATTCATGAGAATGGGACTTGGATTATAGTTAAATGGTAACAAATAAGCATAGAAGACTGGGAAATTTGGGGTATATGCAAATGTGGTTTAAAGACATTGCTTATGGATATTTGTTACAGGTCCTCAGTGTAGTTCAAGAGTGGTTCTTGTCTCATATTTCAGTGCTTACTTTGTACACTTTCAAAAAATTACTGCTACGTGTTCATGTGCATTAGTATTTTTTCCCTAACCAGATTATAAACTCCTTGAAAAAATAGGGATAAATTCTTATACATCAAGCTTATCTCTCATTGTACCGAACATGATAACCAATATTATGGTGCTCAGCATATGTTTATTGAATGACACTTTATTGGACAGTTCTTTTTTAGGACTATATGGCCTATGGCTTCAAATGATTCTCATCACCTGAAATAAGATCTTAAATATGTTTTACATCTCCGTTCTTATGATAATGTGATCTTTTCACTTACGATGGGTTTGCTTTTTTTCTTTTCATTACCATCCTCACTTAACTTTGAATGTCTGGCCCCCTCAGTAACACTTGAATTTCAAGATTCCTTATAAAGAACAACAAGATAACTGAACTGAATTCTTCTCTTATGCTAAAATAAAATCAACAATGAATTCATATCTCAAATCTATGCTCATGTTTTGGGCATAATTCATGAATACTTAAGTCCACATGTCCTGTGGCTATCCAGAGATTTATGCAAACATGAAGTACAAACATGTTTTAAGGTTCTGAGCAGACCTGTGACCAGCTCACACATCTTAAGAAATCTTTTTTTTTTCCTCCCAAAGGATCCTGTTCTCAAACTTTTAGAAGTTTAACTTATTTAAGTGTTCTCAAAGCTGTATAAATTACACTTGTTTCCTATGACTGCAAAAGCTTACCAATTAACAAGTGAATAAAATAATACACATCTGACCTCCTCTATGGGGTGGGAAGGATTGAGGAGAGGAGGAGAGGAAAAGAAAGCAACTGATTCCTCAGTCCCACACACACACAGTCCCCTCACTGACCGCATTACTGAGTTTGATCAGAAATCCTGCCTGCAGCTCATGAGTTAAGAAAACAAACCACCCCAAGGATGGAAGTGTTATTTACTTTTCTAAACATTTTCAAGAATAACACAACCAGTACTTCCAATCAGGCTGGGCATCCTAGGTGGCTCCATCATAGTTTTGAATAGTGAGTTTCCAGGACTGGTAGCAGAGAAAGTCCTTCTTAATAAAAAATTAAAAATGGAGGAGAGAGGGGAGATCAGGGGTTGGTTATTCCCTCTGGTTATGCACAGCACGTTCCCAGAGACTGTGCAGCTGACGCACAGCAGACTTTTAGTTTTTGTTCAGGTCTGGTTTTGATCTGCAGTGTTCAGGGATAAGCAATTCCTTTCAAGTTATTTGCAAACCTTGTCAAAGTCTGATTGCAGCATGACATTGATGACAGACTGATTATTACTTGTCTCAAAAAGCAGTGTAAGAACATATTGGCTTTCATGCCAACATCCAGCTTGTCATTAGCGTACCGTGCAAATGGCAGCGGTTTTATGCCGGAATCCTGGAAGCCGAGGCAAAAGGAGGAGTCTCTGTTTCTATTGGTTCTGGAAAGATTTCAATGAAATTTTAGGGACAGTTTTTGTTAAGTGAAATTCCTTAGACGAGTGGCCTAGCTTTGAAGTGCCGTTGGTTATCTTAAGAGACATTTGTTCCGATAGGCGAGACAGAAAAAAAATAAAGAACATATATAAAGTAATATTAAAATACAAACAACTTGTTTTCATAAAGCAGATCTACTAAAGCTTAGAAGTGAATTCTGTTGCAAAGCTGTGCTTACTTGGAAGTGCAAAGTACTAAGCTTTGGTAACGTCTCAATAAATTAAGTCAGATCCAACCAGATGAATAAATTATCTACTGGGGGTGTGAGTTTGGCCTTGCGGTAGGTACTTTCCTTTCTGAAACCTCAGAAGCTCACTCGCCTTAGGGAAGCATATGTGTTCTGAATCCTTTCCAGGAATGAAGAACTCTCTAATTTCAATTTTATTCAGGAGTCATGAAAGCTCCCTACAGGCCTCCTTCATACTGAGGGAAAAGTTACTTGCTGGCGGCTAACTGGTAGTATCAGAAATCCTGATCTTGTGTTGCCTCCTCACACATGTTCCTTTTACTATTTCTTGCTTCTCTTGGTAGAAAGGTAAAGCGATAATCTCATCAGGCTACAGCTGTTCATTCACAGAAGGAACAGCCACCTCAATATCTTTATTTTTTTTATTTTTTATTTTTTTATAATTTTATTTATTATTATTTTTTTAACGTTTATTTATTTTTGAGACAGAGAGAGACAGAGCATGAACGGGGGAGGGTCAGAGAGAGGGAGACACAGAATCTGAAACAGGCTCCGGGCTCTGAGGGGTCAGCACAGAGCCTGACGCGGGGCTCGAACTCACGGACTGCGAGACCATGACCTGAGCCGAAGTCAGCCGCTTAACCGACTGAGCCACCCAGGCGCCCCAACCTCAATATCTTTAAAAAAAAATTTGTATTCACACTCAGGTATCACCTCACGCCAGTCAGAGTGGCCAAAATGAACAAATCAGGAGACTATAGATGCTGGAGAGGATGTGGAGAAACGGGAACCCTCTTGCACTGTTGGTGGGAATGCAAATTGGTGCAGCCACTCTGGAAAGCAGTGTGGAGGTTCCTCAGAAAATTAAAAATAGACCTACCCTATGACCCAGCAATAGCACTGCTAGGAATTTATCCAAGGGATACAGGAGTACTGATGCATAGGGCCACTTGTACCCCAATGTTCATAGCAGCACTCTCAACAATAGCCAAATGATGGAAAGAGCCTAAATGTCCATCAACTGATGAATGGATAAAGAAATTGTGGTTTATATACACAATGGAATATTACGTGGCAATGAGAAAAAATGAAATATGGCCTTTTGTAGCAACGTGGATGGAACTGGAGAGTGTGATGCTAAGTGAAATAAGCCATACAGAGAAAGACAGATACCATATGGTTTCACTCTTATGTGGATCCTGAGAAACTTACCAGGAACCCATGGGGGAGGGGAAGGAAAAAAAAAAAAAAAAGAGGTTAGAGTGGGAGACAGCCAAAGCATAAGAGACTGTTAAAAACCGAGAACTGAGGGTTGATGGAGGGTGGGAGGGAGGGGAGGGTGGGTGATGGGTATTGAGGAGGGCACCTTTTGGGATGAGCACTGGGTGTTGTATGGAAACCAATTTGTCAATAAATTTCATAAAAAAAAAAAAAAAAATTAACCCTATAATGAGATAACTTGCTGAAGTTCATTGGAACTTTTACCTGAAAAGCAGTATGTGTACGTGAAAAATTTTAAGTTAAATGTGTAGAACGGTATTTGATGAAAGAAAAATATATCCCGAGAGGGAATCACTGATATGTACATGTATATGTTTATTGTCCTCTGATTTTTACATAAGTTTAAGTAGAACTCAACACAGTATTCTTACCTATGTTTTATTCTCCTCACAGTATCAGGAGCCATGGAGATAGGACTTTAGGTAGTCCTGTATTCCTATCCTACTTGGGATGGTGAGGTTCCAGACATAACTGGAGTTGACATTTGATTCATGTAAATCTGATACGTTTGTTTATGAATATGCTTGAGCTGGTCCATGTTGGTTCACAGTTTGCTAAAGAGATAAAAGTAATCATTACAAGAATAAGAAAAACTAGAACCCTGATACATTTGAAATGGTGTGTGGTGGTTAATTCTAGGACAGACGGAAAAAGAACACTCTACTCTCACCCTGAGCAGGACCTCAGCTGGCCTTTCTATAACCCAAAATGATCATCACCTTTCTCATCTTGCTCAGTTACCATCATCCTCAGAAGGAAGTCTTGCAGGACGTGGGAGCTCACATTTCTGACTTGGAGATTGTAGCTGAACCTCTAGCTATATGCAATTGGCTTCATGTAGTTAAAACCTCATTTCCTTTATCTAAATAAAAATATCCAATATATTTTGCCCGTTGGAATCTATCAACCACCTCACCTTTGTAATAATCATTCAAGTGCTGTGCTTTTAGACCTTTCCCTCCCTAATCAAGGTTATAAAACAGAAGCTTCCCGTTCAAAATGGCAGACTCAGTATGCAAATCTAACTCCCCTACATTCCTAAATCTCAATAAAATGAGAAATAAATATTCAAAAATCATAAATATATTTTAGAATCTGAAAATAAAAAATCAGAACCCAGAACTAGATTCTTTCTGAAATTAGAATTATGTGGTTTTATGTTATGAATATGATAGTTAAATTTATGTGTCAACTTGGCTGGGCCACAAGGTGCCCAGATATTTGGTAAAACGTTATTCTGAGTGTTTGTGTTTTTGGATGAGATTAGCATTTAAATTGGTGGATTTTGAATAATGCAGATTGCCCTCCATAATGTGGGCTTTATCTAATCAGTTGGAGGCCTAAATAGAACAAAAAGACCAGCCTCCCCAACACAAGAGATAATTCTACAGCAAGGGACCTTTCAACTTAAACTGGAACATTGAGTCTCCTGGATCTTCACCTACTGGCCCACTGGGCAGATTTTGGATTTGCCAGCCTCCATGCTGGCTTATTATGAATTCCTTATAATCTCTTTCTCTATATATACACCTCCTGTTGGTTCTGTTAAACTGGAGAAACTTGGCTAATACAATGGACTCTATTAGGCAGAGTTAATAGCCATCTTAAACACACACAGTGTTAGGTACATTGACAATGAGAGTTGTTTTTCTTTTAAAGTTGGGAACTTGTTTAAGTATCGAGTTGGCAGGTAGAGAATAAGAATGGGCAGTGACACCAAAGTCCAGATATGATAATCAAAGTGATAGATTAAAATCATGCTTACAGTCTAGCTGACAAAGTCAACTGTGTTTGTATGTGTCTGTGTGTGTCTGTGTTATATCTTATCTATTATCATCTATATAAACAGCTCATATCTGAAAGCTTACAGTGCCAGGCACTGTATTGAATACATTACATAGATTATCCCATTTAATTCTCACAACTACCCTATAAAGTAAGTACTATTATTATGTTTATTTAACATATAAAGGTAAATTTTAACATAGTGAATTAAAAATTAAATATAATGAATAATGTTTCTAGGCTTACATAGCTACTATGATCTGAGATTTCTGACACCGTTACCTGGAGTTATTTGGTCAAAATTACACAACTAGTAAATCATGGAGCTGAAATTAGATTTCAGCTAATTTGAAGTCAAGAGACTTCAGAGACTTCAGAGACTTCAGAGACTATGCTGTTAGTCACCATGCTCTGTGAAGAATGGAGCCAGCATATCTTTAATAGCAAACCCTGATTAGGACATTACCAGGAAAGAAAATATGAGCCAAATTCTCTCATAAACATGTTCACAAAGAATTCTAAATGAAATATTAGTAAATTGAATCCATATATGTATATTAAAAAACCTAGTAAATAATAATGTAGTGTGGCTTACCAGAAGGTTGTGAGGTTGGTTTTTAACATTCAAAAATCAATAGTATACTTCACAATATTAACCCTATAAAGGAGAAAAAAAATATGGCCTTTTTTCATCTTACTTTTTTAAAAAAATAAGTTTTTGTATTTATTTTGAGAGAGAGAGAGAGAGAGAGAGAGAGAGAGAGAGAGAGAATCCCAAGCAGGCTCCATGCTGTTAGTGCAGACCTGGTCACGAGTCTCGAACTCATAAACTGTAAGATCATGACCTGAGCTGAAATCAAGAGTCAGATGCTTAACCAATTGAGCCTCCCAGGTGCCCTGAACATGATCATCTTAATACATATACAAAAAGCATTTGATAAAATTCCATACCCAGTCATGAAAAAACTCCTAAGCGAATTAGAAGTTGAACAGAATTTCATTAATCTAATAAAATATATCCAGAAAAGAACTTATAGTCAGTATGTTAGTTTGTAGTAAGTATTATTATCTTTTCCCCAGGGGTGGAAAGTGACAATGGTCGCCATTTCTAATTTTATTCAGTATGGTACTAGAGCCAATGCAATAAAGCAACAAAACAGGTGTGCCTGGGTGGCTCAGTTGGTTAAACACCCTGGCTCCTGATTTTGGCTCAGGTCATGATCTCAGGGTTTTCATATCAAGCCCTGCCCACTTCAAGCTGGGTCTGGAGCCTGAGATTCTTTCTTTGTCCCTCCCCAACTCATGCGCATGTGTGCACACAGTGTTCCTCTCTCTCTGTCTTTCTAAAAAAAGAAAGTAAAAATAAAAAAAATAAAGCAACAAAGCAAATTAAAGTGATAGAGATTGAAGAAAACTTTAAACTGTCATTATTTGAAAATGATATGGACATGTACTTAGTTCAAGAGTTCAAAAGAATGTACAAAAATGATTAGAATGATCTCACTTTAATAATTTACTGGATATAAAATCAATACACAAAATATAATTGCATTTCTATAAATTAGCAGCAAATATTAAGAAAGAAATTAATAAATGCCATTTATAATAGCACAAATAAAATCCCCAGATACTTAGAGTTCTAATGAAAAACATTCAAGTTCTCTGCATTATAAACAACAAAAAAGAGTGCCAAGAAAAATGTTTTAAAATCCAATAAATAGATGGAGAGAACATGTTCTTGCATTGAAGAGTTCAGTATTAAAATGTAAATTCTTCCAAAATTAATATACATATTCAGTGTTCTCTCAATAAAAATAACAGAAGGGTATTTTTTTTCCCTTGGTTTTGTTTGTTTGTTTTTTGTGGAGGAGGGGTAATTGTCCTGCTAATTCTAAAATATGTATAGAAATGCAGAGGACCTAGAATAGCATGGCAATCTTTTTTTTTTTTTTAATATTTAATATGAGAGAGAGCACATGCATGCAGGGGAGGAGCAGAGAGAGAGGGAGAGAAGAGAATCCCAAATAGGCTCCATGCTGTAAGCACAGAGCCTACCATGGGG
The DNA here is from genome assembly GCF_022837055.1 of Prionailurus viverrinus. Lineage (NCBI taxonomy): Eukaryota > Metazoa > Chordata > Mammalia > Carnivora > Felidae > Prionailurus > Prionailurus viverrinus. The sequence continues at coordinate 133,006,705 of NC_062569.1, read as the reverse complement.
CTTGAACCCATGAACCGTGAGATTGTGACCTGAGCCGAAATCAAGAGTTGGTGGCTTAACAGACTGAGCTACTGAGGTGTCCTGCAAGGCAATCTTTAAAGGAGAATAGATCTGTCTGCATTGTACTGACAGAGATCCAGTCTTATTATAAAAGTGAAGTAAAACAATGTGGATTGAACGGTATTGATGTAGAAATAAACAGGCCAATAGAACAGAGTAGGATATCCAAAACCTGACTCGACTCACACATATGGTCACTGTGACCACTGATTTATCAGAAAGATGCCATAGTGTTGAATGCAGAAAAGATGGTGGTTTTAATAAATTACTGAGTCAAATGAATATCAATTTGAGAAATAAGTTGGTCTGTACTTCACACCATTCACAAAATTGAATTAACAATGGAATTTAGACATAAATATGCAAGGCCAAAAAAAGACACTTCTAGAAGAAATTTTAGGAGAATGCTTTCATGAGGTTGTGGTAGGAAGATTTCTTAACTGGGGTAAAAATAATTGGCTACCAAAGAAAAGATTAATAAGTTGAAATGCATTTAAATGAGTTAATTCTCTTCATTAAATGATAGTAGTAAGAGTATAAAAAATCATATTATCAAATAAGAGAGGATGATTGTATGTATTATATATATATCTTATATAAGTTTTATAATTTATATTTTATATATAATTTATATTTTATATATTTTTATATTATACATTATTTATATTACATATTATTTATATTTTATAATTTATAAGTTATATGTATATATAATTTATATTTTATAATTTATAAGTTATATGCATATATAATTTATATTTTATAATTTATAAGTTATAATGTATAACTACATGTAAATAATTATATCAGTATATATGTAAAATCAAAGGACTTCTATACAAGATATATAAAGAATGCCAACAACTCAGAAAAAAAATTTTTTTCAGTTTATTTATTTATTTTGAGAGTGAGCACAAGCAGGGGAGGGGCAGAGAAAGAATCCCAGGCTCTGCAGTCAGTTCAGAGCTAGATACAAGGCTTGAACTCATAAACTGTGAGATCATGACCTAAGCTGAAATCAAGAGTTGGACACTCAACCGACTGAGCCACCCACGCACCCCGAGAAAAAGATTTTAATGAGCAAAATGCTTGAATAATCACTTAACCAGAGAGGATATCCAGATGGCCACTAGGCATATAAAAAGTTCAGAATCATTAGTCCTCAACTAAATATATTTATAACCTCAATACAATAACACTACACCCAGGGAGAAGGACTAACATTTTAAAAGGCTAAAAATAGCAAGTGTTAGGGAAGATATGAATCAAGTAGAATTCTCAAACACTACACAAATTAATACCCCAATTGATAATTGCTTTGTTGGAAAATTGTTTGGTAGTATTTACCAAAGCTAGATACACACATAATCAATTCCTCTCTGAGTTGTATACACAATAGAAATGAATGTTTATGGCAACAAATAGCATGTACAGTAACATTCCCTAACTTTATTTATAGAAGTCCCAAACAGGAAACAACTCATTTATGTAGAATCAGAAAAATAAATAAATACATTAAGGTATATTTATAAAATAAAATATTTAGCAGCAATGAATAATAATTACAGTGAACACCGACCGATACTATAGAAGAAAGAAATTGCTTGATAGGAGTGGGAGGGTCAGTAAGAAGTATGTGTGTATTGTTTCATAAGGAACATTTAAAATTATAAAACATATTTCATATTTGAGCTTACTGAATATGAATTAAAAGCTGCAGGACTCCCATTTTGCTAATGTTGATGTATATACAGCAGGACAGCCACCAGAAATATCGCAGAGCCAAAACCTGTCCAAGTCAAGACTTCAAATAGGCCTCAGCTGAAAGTATTCTCACCTACTAGGCTTAATAAAGACCATTCTCTGGAACCTTACACAAACAAGCATATGCATTAGTCAGTGCATGAGATTCAGTGGAGAAGACTTGGCAGAAAGACAAAAAAGAGTCTCCAAACTTCTTTGGAAAGTGTTTTGCCACTTATCCTAAAGCTATAACTCTGCCAACTGGAGTCAGTGGGCTATTATAAATTTATATATGCATTTAATCTGCCTGGAGAATTTTTTTACTTATATGTATATCAACATTTCAAAACAACCTTTTAAGATACAGAATCTTCCAAGAGGAAGGTTCTTTATAAGTGAGAGGCAGCTTTCTTTCTGAGGGACAGCAATGACTAGTTTGTTTGAGTACAAAACTGACAGTTGGAAAAGTCTGAAATATAATTCTGGCTTTTCTACTTCCTTAGGTTCGCCATACAGAATAAACACGAACCTGTTAAGCAAGCAGAATTTTGGAAGACGTACATACACATTTTAAAGAAGAGCTGGAAACTCTACTGTAATAGGGGTTAGGGAAATCCCTTGACCATTATTTGAGTGACCCTGTCTGATTAGATCTGGATGGAAACCATTGGCAAAATTAGCACACAGACTTCATGAGGCTTTGAAAAATGAAATGAGAATGAGATAATAGGATTCTGTAGAAAGAGTACACAGTTATGTGAAATTGTTTGGCCTTTATAATCTGAAAGGAAAGAAGTTTAAAGTTTTGCAAATGAGTGATTTTTTTAAGTTAATGGAAATTAATGGAAAAATTAATGAATAATGAAGTAATATTATAGCCTGAAAGAAAAGTCTTACAGAAATTCATTTTGTTGCATTATGGAGGAGGCATCTTAGCCTTTTCTAAGTCTCCTATATAGATAGTGTTCCCTATCAGGATATAGCTGTTAGCCTTAGGCACCTCAGAGATGGTAATCATTAATTGCTGGTTGATGTACATTACGCAAATAGTATATATAGTTATTTTATGGGGAATATTTGCCGTCTTTTTAGTTTAATTTGCTGTAAGGGAACAAAGTTCACCATAGAGTATGAGAAAAGTTACCTCAAATTGAATCTGATGGAAAATGGAAATAAAACAAAGGGATCAGTGCTCTCAACAGGAAGTAGTTGGAGAATTGTGGGATCAAATAGAGGATATAGTAAGTAGGTAGAGGTGTCCGTAGAAGGATTCCAATACATAGGAGATCTTTTCTTTCAAATGGGCCTTCTAAATACTGGTTTAAGAATTGGTGGAATTATGAAATACATTAGTCAGTTTATGGGATTATTTGCTGGAGAATCAAGCTTCTCCAAAATGGAAGCCTAGTCTCTTAAGAGGTGATTACCAAATTCAAGTTTTAGCCAAATTCTTGGAGTAGGCTAAGATATTGGAACAGAAAATGAAAAATAATTGACATGATCATGTGTGATTTTGGTAGTTTTAGGTCCATAATTTACAAAAGATATAGGTTAGTAACTAAGAAGTAATTTGTGGTGAGGTTCTTTGAGACTCTGGAAATGTCTTCTTCATCAAATTTTCACCCACTATTTTAGCAGTCATCGATTAATTCCATCATTATATATTTATTAGTTTGTAATCTACTGTAAAGAAAATATTCTTTCCTTCCTTCCTAATCTCCTTTTCTTCCTACCCTCCCCCACTTTCTCTTCTCTTTTTCTTTCCTTTCTGTCTCCTTTCCTTTCCTTTCCTTCCTTTTCCTTTTCCTTTTCCCTTTCCTTTTTCCTTTCCTTTCCTTTTTCTCTTTCTACTTCAGTATAAAATAGGTATTCTTATTTTCTTCAGTATGTTGATTATTTTGTATTTTGATTTTAGAGTGGGGCCATATTTGGCTGGTGGGAGCCCCTTTAAATGCTTTGTCTTTCTAATATATTTAGATCATTTTTGAGTACTTCTTCATTTTCTGGCCACAAAGGTGTCCTAAGAAACTTTCTCTTTTGTTAAGATGTCCTGGAATCCAGCCTGTCCTTGCCACTTTGCAAAAAAGGAGGTTAGTTTCTGTTTGGGTCTTGATTTGATGCTATGTCCCAGCCAGGAGAATCGTGAGTCCACCCCTTTTGTGATATGAAATAATTTACATTCAATCTGGTAGATTCCTTAAAGAATCTAGAAGGCTTTGATATCCTTTTTAATTTCTTTAAAAGATTCAGACTTGAGTTGCTTTATGTTCTTTTGGTCTTTGCTATGAGTGTCAAAGGTGGAGGCAGTTAGACAATCTTGTTTACAATGTACCAGAAGACAATTAATCAATCCATGGCTATCCAGTGGATCATTTTATTCAAGGTCACTTGAATTTAAGTTTAAAAAATGGTCACATTGTTTGTCATTTAGGGTGCTAACAGGACACTGGATTCATCTTAGATGGTTCATATGAAAAGTTTTAAACAAAGAAATAACATATAGAGTTGTAGCAGGGATAAGAGAGCAAGCAAGAGTTTGTGAGGTAACCAAATACTAGCAATATGGGGGAGCTTTGGCCATTCAAAGGGCCAGAAGGACATTGGAAGGACACAGTTATGGTGGGCCACGGGAGTGAACACCATGGAGAAAGACTGATGAAAACATTAGTTGTAGAGGGATACAGCCACTGCCTCACTTGTGGCAGGCATCAAAGAAAGGAGAAGAGGGAGAGTAAATGCAGTTTTTTTCTCTTTTCCCACCCTCTTCTACTGCAGGTGATCTTAGTGGCCAAACCTAACTGAAGGTTATCCTGCAGGACATAAGCAATCACCTGTAGGAGCACTGTATTGGTAAGGGTTCTCCAGACAAACAGAACATATATATGAATATATCTAATATATCTAATATATATCTAATATATATACCTATATATATTAGAATCTATATATCATCTGTACCTATATCTATATCATCTATCTAGCTATATAGATAGATAGAAAGAGAGATAGGAGATTTATTGTGGGAATTGATTCTAATGGCTATGGAGACTGAGAGGTCCTATGGCCTCCCATCTGCAAGCTGGAGACCCAGGAAAGCTGGTGGTATAATTCAGTCCCCATCCGAAGGCCTGAGATTGGAATGGGGTGGGAGGCCTAATGGTATAAATCCTAGTCTGAGTCCAAATACCCAAGAACCAGGAGCACAGATGACCAAGGGCAGGAGATGATAGATGCCTCCGCTCAGTTAGGGAGAAAGTGAATTCACCCTTCCTCTGCCTTTTTGCTCGGAGTGCTTGATGGATTTGATGATGTCCACCTTCCATCTCAGTCCACCTGCTTTACTTGGTCTACTGATTGAAATGCTAATCTCTTCTGGAAACATCCTCACAGACACATCCAGAAATAATGTGTTACCAGCTATTTGGACATCCCTTAACCCAGTCAAGTTGATGCATAAAATTAACCAACGCAAGCACAATGAGGTCAGACAGGGGAGAGAAATGGGTTCTGTGGGCAAAGGAAGAAGAGCCTGTGCTTGTACTCAGACACGGTCTTCTTCACCACCACCTGGGAACTCAGTGCGATTTATTCTGTCGCAAGGTTCTGGATGCTGAGTTTCCTATGCTTGATGCCTCAGAAATGCACTTTTAACTCAGTTCAAAAGATTCTGCCACACACAAGTGGTATCATATTTACTTTATTAAAAGGAGCTCGTACCTTTCTCCTGCTCCTAAAAAATCCAATTTGTTGTTCCACTGAGAGAAAGAATGTCAGGTGCATATGTGGATAAGACATCCATAAACACGTCTACATTCAGCTCACACAATCTAACCCTGTTAGAAGCTATCAGTTAAGGTATTTTCAGGGGGACTAAAGTTGATTATGAGAGAACAAAGAAGCAAAAGTCATACTGCATAATAAAAATGGAAATTAGTTTAAATTCTCAGCTCCATTTCCTGAGCCAATGAACATAAAGTTCGTGTTCTGCACATCTGTTTGCTGAGATGGATCTACAGTTATGTTAGGGTAAACGAAAATACATCCCAAATAGGTTTCCAGGGTCATCCTCAAAACTGGAAACATACATCTCGGTCTCTCTGTGGGCAGATTTAGGGACATACTCTTTGAGGTTTTTGTGCGGGTTGTGATTTCCTCATTTTTACAAGAACTATAAAATTATAGTATTTTCCCATTGTATTTTCCCTTTTAAGCTTGGCAAGCATGCTGTATGGATCCGGTGCCAGTATTACATCCATGAGATACTTAAGGCCAAATGTCTACATTTTAGAAAATTTAATTATAAGGAAAAGAGGAATTTATAAAAAGCCTGCTACCAATAGAAATGTTTTCATTAAATATATTTCCATCCAATTATGAACCAAAACAGCTTTCCTTTTCCTTTTTTTCATTTTCATTCCTTGAACCATTTTGCTGCTGTGTTTACAGCCTGGTCCTGCAGCGCCGTGCTAGCAAGGGAGACCAGAAAGCAGACGTGACCAGACACAAAGGTGATAAAGGCTTGTCTCATTTCAATGTTCAACCCGAGTGGAATGCAAATAGCAAGCAGTGCATGACAAAAAGTAAATTAAATCTTTAAAATCCTTCTTTTAATAATCTTATATGGTATTGGCGGCTCAGGTAAGGCTTTTCTACAAATACGGGATTTTTTGCTTAGCAAAATCCCTTAAAAGCCAGACAAGAAGTAATATAACTTGGTTTCTTCAATATAAATGGCATTTCTTCCTTTTCCACACTGCGTTTTCAACACACAAACACATATACACCTATAGTTTTCTAATGGCTTCTCATTCTTCTATCACATGACTACACACTCTCTTTGCAAGTGTTTTTGAAGACCTACATGACAGGACACTGACCTGGATACTGGAAGCTTACAGGTCAGCAGGATACACATCTGTGAGATCCCAACTTGCCTGGAGGAGCCATACACATAGACAAATAACAATCCAGTACAACATGACAAAGTGCTCTAATACAGGGGCAAATCCAGTTCTTGTTGGAGCACTAGCAAGGGAGCAACGAGTTACCCCTTTTGGAATTAAATAAAGAACGTGTCTAAAAACATACATCAGAACCAGATTATGAAGGCTCAAATGAAAGGAATTTGTCAGAGGTAATAGAGAAATGCATTCCTGGCAAAGAGAACAGAATATTCAAATACATGAAGTCCTATGATGTTCAAGTCCATTCAAATTTGCACCCATTTTGTTAATTTCAAGATGACCTGACACCTTCAAGAAGGATGGAACCAGCTCTATATTCTCTTGAATTCAGGTCAATGGAGCTTTCAGACTAGCTTTGAGGTATATATTGAGGTAGACCTACGTCTGAATTTTGACCCAGGCTTAAGCCAGTCAGCTGCTATGAGTTTTAGTGTTCTAATATCTGAAATAGGATAATACTCCACTAAAAGAGTCATTTGCAGTTGAGTAAATGACACAGGTTGTAGAAGACAGGGCACCTGGGAGACCCTTGCAAAACTGACTTATTAATGAAAGAAGTTACAGCTTAGTGTAGTGTGATTAGTACAGGTTTTAGAATTGGATAGACTTGGAACTAAATCACCCTCACACTAATTAGCTGAGTGCGCTTGGGCACATTAAGTAACTGCTCTGAATGTCACTGTTCTTACTTGTAAGATGAATACAATGGGGCACAGTTAGTAGCCACAGTCGGGAGGAGAGGGAATCCTGAACTGAAGGTAACGCTTCCAGCATACCTCCTAGCCCACAGCAGCTGCTCAGTAAATGAGTGATAGGAGAATGATGCAATCTAAGCATTTTATTTATCCTAAAGCATGATTCAGAGAATGGGGGCAATATAGTACTTATATGAGAAATTACCCATTCCAACTTTAGGGAACCCACACCATCCTACCTCCTTTCTAAAATAATATCTTGTAGCCCCCAGCACTTCTGAGATAGCATTAGCGTCTACCCACTCTATTCCTCAGTTTGTGGGGAAGATGGTTGTGAGCAGTATGGTAATTACGAAGAGGAGGTTAGAATTAAAGAGGAAAGGCAGGGACAGGATGTTCTTGGTTTTGCCCTTCCAGAACCTTCTTCCTCCTTTTCCAGCTTCAACAGAACAGGTTTTCTACATAAGAACACAATGATTTTGATATAATAGATTCCTAAAACATGTATTTGCGATAGATGAAAATTAGTGTGAGGATCTCCTCTCCTATTTTCCTCTTGAAGCAGCTTTCTTTGTCTCCTGCAGCCTTGCTCAAGCTGAGCTTGTCAGCAGCAGCAGAGAGAGATTTGCGATCTGAATCTCAGGCTTGAAGTTGTTTACTGTTGGGTATATTCAGGCATCACTGCGTTTTCCTCTCTCTTTAATATGTTACTGGCAGTCGGATGGCTTACAGCATCTCTGTCCCAATGGAAGCTTTTTTGCTTTGTTCTCTCTTCCCTCTGCCTCAGACACATGGCCACCTGGCATATGCTGTGTGTTCTCAGTGCAGGGCCTGCCAGAGCGCAAACAAAGCCCGGGTGGACGTGTGCGGCCAGAGCAGGCACGGTGGCTGTGAACTCCGTCAAACCGCTGGTCATTCAGTCAAAAATTCAGATTAAATGGTTTCTTTGACTGAATTAACCATATGAACAGTAGACCTGTCATGTATAGACACAGAAAAGAACAGTAGTAATTCGCAAGTTTCTTTTCAATGCATCGCTGACAGTTCCCTAACAATTTTGATATCTTAAAAATTCAAACTAGATCATTATTGGCTGAATGCACTCCAATTGCTTTATAATTTGCAGAGGAAAGAGAGGGAGAAAAGCCAAAATATTGGTTTAAAAGACAGTCTCTGTATCTGCCTAGAAATTACAAGGATTTTTAGAAAGCTTTGTAATAGCTATTTTAGACATCGCAGGCAGTATTCAAGATTGGTATATTCGAGCAGGTAATTTCTCTGTATGTCTAAATTATAATATAAATAGTTTGGGGGGAAAAAGCGAACAAACTTGCAAATAGAAGCAGCTAATAGGATTTTTTAAAGTGGTAGTCACACATATTTTTGGCATGCCTTTTTTCTCGAGGTGATACTTTATACCACACAGCTTGTTTTCCACAAAGAGAAAACATAATAAAGACAGCATAAAAGATTCAGTGTCTTAATTCCCCTGGTTTTCTAAATTTACATTTCACTATTTGAAAGATAAATACAGTACTTTTTTTGGAGATTTACATGGATGCACAATTGTTGCTATTTCTGTTAAGAATAATTTGTTGGCAAACATGGTGCATCTCACTAAGTTTAGCATAAACCAGTGGATTTACTGTTACAATAAGTCAGTGCTTCCTCAAGCTGGCACACTTTTTTTTTCATGTACAGTAAATTTAAACAGCAGGGGCCATTGAACTATGTAAGAACATTGAAGCTAAGTGCCGTAGTTTCAGGTCTTTGGAAGGATAGTGCATGTATTTGATTTATGACCAGCACTCACAAGGAAACCACAGGCAGGTAAGTCTAACATAGCCACGCCCCTGCCATGACCCACAGGATCCAAATTTCAAACAAAACAGTCAAATGCCGTAGATGGCAGCAGCTGTAGGCAAGAGGTCATATTAACTATCCATCTGTGGTCAGATCAGTTCAATTTTGTTGATTGCCCCAAATTGACCACACTCTCTGAGTGGTGGGGTTTCAAAAGAGTAATGAAAGACCCTACCTTTAGTAAGCTTGTCTGGCTGATACAAAGGAAATTAGTAGCACAAGATAATAGGTAAGCAATGCCTAATCAGTGGGTATTTTGACTCATCTCTTTCTGTTCTGATTTTCCCTTTCCCTTACCTCCATTTTCTCTAGCCGGATACTGAGTTATGAATGCTGATTGTCTCTCCTAGAATTTTATATACTCTGAATTACAGTTGTCCAAATTCAGGTTGTCAAAACCTTCTACATTTTGTCAACATCCTACTGTTTCATTTCTTGGCTTTAAATTTGTGAGAGTATCCATGTCAATGTCTATATCTGCATCTATAGCTACAACTATGGCAGTATCATTTATTTATCTCTCTCTCTCTATATATATATATCCAAATATGTATGTACCAAATATGTAAATATAATTCCATATTTTCAAGAGAAAAACAATTGTGTGAATTTCCATAATATATTAATTAACTAGGCTAACTTTTCTAGTTAATTTATTAAAATTCTTTTTCCTGACAGAATATACGTGTTCATGTGTGTGTGAAGACAACAATTCTTAAATATATGTATATTTTATTTCCTAGGGAAAAAACCCGTAAATTTATACTCTTTAGCCAGATATTCATGAATTTTACCAATCTCTTCTCCAAGCTAACTTTTCTATCTTATTTATTATAGTTATTTATATCACATTCATATTCTATCCAGATCAGTTCCTCACATACAGGAGATATTTTTTCAGCTTCTTGTATCAATCATACACCTCCCTAACCTAAGCATTTTCTCCCTTCCATTTCCATGTTTATAAATTTATGCATTCGTGTTTTTTTTTTGTTTATTCATTTATTTACTGAGAGAGAGAGAGAGAGAGAGAGAGAGAGAGAGAGAGAATCCCAAGAAAGCTTCACACTGTTAGCACAAGCCCAATGCAGGGCTCGATTCAACAAACCGTGAGATCATGACCTAAGCCAAAATCAAGGGTCAGATGCTCAACTGACTGAGCCATCCAGATGCCCCATAAATTTCATGTATTCTTTTATGTTTGTCTCAAGTACATCTTTTTGAAGTCTTTCCTGATTTTCTCAGTTGATATACTCTCTATCAACTCAGGTATAACTATTACAGTATTTTCCACATGCTATTTTGAGTTGTTACTTTATAATTGAATATTTAATTCAGTATTTATCAAGTATTTATTGTGTGTCCAGTATTGCAGCAAGATCTTGGGATATGAAGGTAGAAAAAACCCTCATATTGTTTCTACCCTCAAGATGTTCATAATCTAGTAGTGAGACAATCATGAGAACAGATACAATAGCATGTTGAAAAGGCTCTGAATGTGTAGAACAACAGATGCTATTATATAAATAAATGGCTACATTATTATCTGAGGTATAATGAAATATGTTACAAAGGGAAAAAATGCTTGGACTGAGAATGAAGGCTGAACAAAAGTTCACAGTGAGTCACACAGGTTATAGAGTAGGGTGGCACGGAGCATTGCTGACAGATGTACACGTGCAAAGGCACATGTTTAATCACGTGTCTGAGTACAAGTAAATAATTCCGAAAGACCAGAACTTCAGTTGCATGGAGGGAAGCGGTGAGAAGATAGGACAGGCAGTAAGGAGTAAGATGAAAGAAGCTTACCCTCTGTGCATAAGAGTTTGGAGCTCAGCTTGAAGGTTAATGAGGAGGAAGATCAGATGTGCATATTAGAAATGTAATTTTGAAGAAGCTGTGGATTAGGGAAACCAGTTAGTTGGAGAGAAAAATTAGGTTAGTTTCTGAGCTAAAACATAGGTACCAGGGATAGAGAGGTAAAGACAGAAGAAGGGATGAGGAAGGTTTCCGGGTATCTGTCCTGAGAGGTACCATAACTAAAACAGGAAATGCGCAAGAAGGCACAGGTCTGGTCCACGTAGAATGGGGATGCTTCCAGATTGGGAAGTTTAGTTTTCACTATGTATCCAGGTGTTTATGTAGAATTATTAACCCTGCTCGTAGACTATTCGATCCTTCAGGGTAGGATCTGTAGCTTTTTCTTCTATCCTTCTCCACTTTACATAATCCGGTGTCTTGAATGTAACAGTTGAATTGGGAATAAGTAGACCTGGAAGGGGTTATGGACATCTCAGAAACCGCTCTGATTTGTCCTGTTAGGCCCCTCTGTTCCACAATAGACCACTGCTGCAACTTCAAAGGCAAAGAAGTTTCAAGAATTTATTCCCTTCTGCCCCAGGATTTTAGGTGAACTCAGTGATTAGCACAAAGTTCCTCCAAGCAAAATGTGATCTCTTCCAGACAGTGTGGAATTCCTGAAAGACTTTTGCAATTTCACGTGTCCTGCGAAATAAGTTGGTTGATGGTCAGCTATGGTTTTGCTAAACTGGGTCATCAATTTCTAGATCCAAGATCCCAGAAAGTACTGAGTGATTTTAAGTGGTAAAAATATTGATGGACCAATGTCTCAAAGGTTTTATCACCACTGGAGATACCAGAGTATCCAAGTTTAAATCTAAATATGCCTTGAAAACATACATCATAAAGATTTCCTGCATAAATATATTTTGAGCAATGAAACCAGGACAGTTTTTATTGAAGTGGAAAATAAGGAAGCATTAGGGGGATATCCAGTGCAGTATGTTTTTCTTTTCAGCTTGTGTGTATCTCAGCTTAACACCACGATTCATTTATGAATCTAATTATCATATATAATATTTGAAAACCCAGATCAACTTTCTTTGATTCTGGTCTACTTTGGAAAAGGACTGATTTTGTTTCTTATGCCAATGGCTGTCCAGTTTTACTAACACTGTAAAATAACATTTTAGTTTTAACTATTTCTCAGGAATGAAAACACTAATTTTTGAATTGGTGGGATTTCAATTTCCCAAGAACAACTAATTTCAATTATGATGTTTAAAGCATTTTTTTCTACAAAGCTACTTATCCAAATAAAACATTTTCTGAATGTTGGGAATACTGAATACTGGGAGCAAGAAAAAGAAAAAAAGTAATTGAGTAAACTGAGGCTTAATTTTTTCTTTTGGTTTTACTGAAAATATAAACTTAAGAGGACAAATAATTTGCCAAATCATTATTGCAGTATTTCATTTTCTAGAATTGTTTGTAATAACGTGACACATGATTCTAGTTTGGATATAGTTGTAATAGGTTTTTACACAGGAATAATATGATAATTTAACACAATAAAGAATAAGGGGGACAAATATAAAGAAAAATTTAGATACACTTTATGTATCTTTTACATGCTATAAACAAACACAAATATGTTGTATAATGGAAAACCAGTCAAGGAGTAAAAGAAATTCAAAGCAGGTGATATCCATGATAATTGAGGATAATTAGAACAAAATTCCTGTGAGGAGAGCAGCCCAAATTTCTGTTGGTTCACGTGCTAAAGCAGCTGTGTCCGACCTACAAAGAAGTGAAATGCAGTTTTATTGCCCTTGTTTTGAATCTTGTTTTGATTAACATGCTCCCTCACTGACTAAAAAAAAAAAGTTCAATTCTGTCACTCGGATTTTAGGAAGTTATGCAGTTTTATAGGCAATACTGATTTAAAAAAGTCACAAAGTATATACTTTCATGTATGGGGAATAAAAATAGTGTATGAACTTGTAATTGTGTAACAGTGGCAATATGCGGGATGATTTATTTAGGGAATGCTGATTCTGACTTCAGTGTCAGATTTGAAATGTTTTTATCATTTCCTAGACAAGAAGACCACAGTTTCAGAAGAGTCCCCATGGAAAACAAAGAATACATTTAGATTAACAAAAAAAGAAATATAGTAAGGCATTACCAAAATGGCCCAGCAGCCATATTCCATGTTTCCAGAGGATATATATTGTACCGAGTGTTGTAGTCTAATTTTCAGGAAACTTCATTCAATATGCATTTTGAGACAAAAGCCATTTATAATAGTCACAGTCATCCTTCTTTTGCTAGTAAGGGAAATACTTGGGTATCAAATACCCCTTGGACAGAAGAGCAAAAATACCATTATAATAGTTTTTTCCCATGTGAACATTTTCTTGTATAAATGGTGTGATCTTATGCCTGGGACATTCATTCTTTTGGGGAAGAGCTATTGATCTTGTAGATAGGAGAGATTTTATATACTTTGCCTATTCTTTAAAAAAATTTTTTTTAATGTTTATTTGTTTTTGAGATAGAGACAGAGCTTGAATAGGAGAGGGGCAGAGAAAGAGGAAACACAGAATCCAAAGCAAGCTCCAGGCTCTGAGCTGTCAGCACAGAACTTGGTGCGGGGCTCGAACCCACAAACCACGAGATCATGCCCTGAGCAGAAGTGGGATGCTTAACTGCCTTACTGACTGAACCACCCAGGTGCCCCACCTATTTTTTTTTTAATTGCTCATTTACATCAAGACAGGAGAGTTTAGAGGTGATCATTTACTGACAGGGCTACACCTGACCTTCCACCTCATATCTTTCCTCCTATCATAGGTCAGTCAAGATAGAACTGTATTTGAACCCATATTTGTATAGAATAGCTCTGTAGCATGTGTTCTGGAAGTTGTGAAGGAAGTACATGAGACCTTAATCTAAGGAGTTATTTCCATAGAATGCAGAGACAGGAGGCAGAATTCAGGTGCATAGCTATAGGAGTAACATAAATCATACTACATTATGAATTGCTAAACAACTTAGAGGAAGAAATATTTCACCCACAGTTTTAATTGAGCTTAATTTTACAATGAACAGAAAATTTCCTGGGGCTTACCGAAAGGCCACATTGCAATCTACAAAAGAATAGAAAAGTAATTTCTGTAAATTTAAATATAGATACTAAAATATAATTATGATTTTATTATGATAATGAAGCCTAAAGGGATAATTTGGTATGTGTGTGTGTGTTTAAGGAACTTTCCTGTTGTCATTTAGTTTTGAATCCCTTTGAAGAAGTGATATTTCTTGAGTTTTCTAATATTTATTCTTTACATGACTCGATTAATTCCAATTCTAGAATAGGAAAAACAGCCATTCATTATTTGTGTGTTGCAGGGAAGCCGAGGAGAGGGTACTGATAAACAGGTTGACTAATGGCTAGACTCCAAAACTATTTTCCTAGGCCACAGTTTGATGAACACTATATTAAATCATAGACACACAGAATATTAAAGGAGGAAGGAATTTGAAGATCACCTAATCCAGTACCACGTATTTTACAGATCCGGAAAGTAAGCCCAGGGGATTAAGTGACTCACCCACAATTACATGCAAGTTAGTAACTGAACCTGAACCAAAACCCAGATCTTCTATCTCATGGTTCAGTTTGTTTTTCCAAATCATGCTAGTTTTTTTTATTTTATTTTAATTCTTTGAAAATGTAGTATAACCACATCGTTCAAAATTTATAAAAGGCATAGAGTAGGGTGTTTTTCACTCTTTACCTATTTTACATACTTCCCATCAACCCCTCTCTCAACACTCCCTTAAACAGGTAACCTCCTCCAACACACTGCTCAAAATCACAGTCTCACTGAGGTCTCTTTTGCCTTCTCCACCTACACTGAAACCCGTACCCCAGCGCTCTAATTTCTCTATGGAACCAATCATATTCTACCATACTGTGTATTTTCTTTTTCTACTTGCTGTTTCTCTTTTCACACTAGAAAATTAGACACACAGAGGAAGGAGTCTGTGTGTTTCTTTCACTATTATATCCCCAGTATTTAGTGGGAGTTCAATCAGTATTTGCTGGATTGAGTTAAATTGAATAACTGGATGTCAAACTGCTAGTGTGTTTAGAACATTTATGCTTGAATATTCTGTAATTTCTGCCTTCTGAATAATGGCAGTATGCTGTTTAGTACATGGATATTTATAACTATCACATCTTCATTGTGACCTGTACCTAATATGATTATAAAGTTCCCTCTTTTGTGCCACTTCGTGTTTTCACTGAGTTCCATCTTATTTGGTAACAAAATCATGCCTCAGCTTCTTTTGACTGGTGTTTGCATGGTACACTCTTGCCCATCTTTTTGTTCTCATGTTTATTTCATATAATCTTGTTTTCCGTTTTTTCCCCCCAGTGTTTTTTGTCACTGTGTGGTCTCTTTCATTTTGGTATATTTATGAGGTGTGTGTGTAGGCGTGTATATGCTTGCATGTGTATTTAATATTTAGGAATATTTGGATTTTACTCCTATTGCTATAATTACAATTTTGACACCCCTTTTTTATTGATTCAGACAGTGTCCATTAGTTTCCTATAATAATAATATTAGTACATTTTTCTCTTTCTTCCAACATTTGATTATCTTTTTTTACTCTTTACCTTTGTCCTGTTAAATTGCATAAACTTATATTACTTGACTTGACAAAATGATGTATTAAGCTTTTAGGTGTTTTAGGTGAGATAATCAGAAAAACTTTTTTTTTTTCTAAGTTTACTTACTGATTTTGAAAGACAGCATGAGCAGGGAAGGGGCAAAGGGAGAGGGAGAGAGAATCCCAAGCAGGCTGTGTTCTCAGTGTGGATCTCGTGACCGTGAGATCATGACCTGAGTTGATACCAAGAGTTGGACACTTACTGACTGAACTACCCAGGTGCCCCAACAAAGAAAAACTTTCTGTATGGCCAATTAATTTTTTTGTATTTCCCAATGAATGTTTGTGTCATATATATATTACAAAAGGTTGAAAAAAATTGTGAGAAAACAAATTATACAAATTTGGGAAATTAATAACCCTTGTGTATTGATTTCCTAATGCTGCTGTGACAAATGACCACAAACTTAGTGACTTAAAACAACCCAAATTTATCATTTTATGGTTCTGGAGGTCAGAAGTCCAAAATCAGTCTCATGAGTCTAAAGTCAAGATTTGGGTAGGGATGGTTCCTAAGGGCAGCTCTATGGGAGAATCTGTCCCCTTGCCTTGTCCAGCTTCTCGAGCCTCCCTACATTTCTGGGCCCACGGCCCCCTTCTCCATTTTCAAAGCCAGAAAAGTAGTATCTTCATATCTCTCTCTGCTTCTCATCACACTACCTTCTCTAACTCTGCCTCCATTTTATAAGAACCCTTTTGGGCACACCTAGGTGACCTGGGATAATCTCCCCATCTCAGGATCCCTAATTTAATTACATCTACAAAGACACTTGTTATATAAGGTAAAATATTCACAAGACCCAGGATTATGATGTGGATATCTTTGAGGGGATATTATTCAACCTAACCTTAAATTATGTTAGTAAGTGGCAAAACTGTCACTTACTATAAACCAAAAAAACTTTCAGTGTACTCAGTGATCTTGTGATCCCAGGCAGAATGGAAGGTTGGGCAAGATGGTTTCAGGCAGAATGTCTGAAACATATTTTGTTTACTTTTAGCTACATATGATAAGGCACTACAAGAAAGAGATGAGCTTAGTAAAGTGAGAGCTTCCCCCACCCCCATTTAATCTTTTTTTAAAAAAGGAACTTTCAAATATGCAATATGTCATATTTGACATAGTCATAGTCAAGTTCCTATAGTCACCATGCTGTACATTATATCCACATGACACTTATTTTATAACTGAAGTTTGTATCTTTTGACACCCTTCACCCATTTTGGGAGGGCTTTTTTCCAAGCTAAAGGCATAAGAAGCTTCATGTATTTCTGAAGCCTCTTCCATAGCCATAAAATCATGCCTGACTAGCTAGTCCACTCTCCTGCAAAAGATAATAACCATATAGAGAAGGCTTGGATCCACAGACTTTCTTCCTGAAGCAGAACTGCGCAGCCAAACTGCAGATTCTTGAAAATTAAAAGATTATTGCCTTAACCGCTGATTTTTTGCATGATTACAGTAATGGGAAAATATACATATAAAATGATATTACAAATATTAAATTTTACATATTCATATTTTGTCATCTATAAATGATATTCTTTGGCTTTCAGATATATCAGAAGAGGTCATCAAGAAATTCTTCTTCCAATCTTTCCCTACCTTCTCTTTCCTAGTTAAAAAAATTTTTTTTAACATTTATTTATTTTTGATAGACAAAGAGAGACAGAGCATGAGAGGGGAAGGGTCAGAGAAAGAGGCAGACACAGAATCCGAAGCAGGCTCCAGGCTCCAAGCCATCAGCACAGAGCTTGATGTGGGGCTCAAACACACTAGTAGTGAGATCATGAGCTGAACCGAAGTTGGACGCTTAACTGACTGAGCCACCCAGGCACCCCTCTTTCCTATTTTTTATTATTTTTATTTTTTTCTTGTCAGGGAATATTTCTTTGCCTGCTCTGACTTTAAACCTAATCTTTGCCATTGTTTTGCAGTTAAAGATATACAGTGTTTTCTTCCAGTTATCTTGTCATGTTTTCACCAGTCATTCCTTAATTAGCTACTCTCTTCTGGCACTTTTCATAAGAAGTTCTCTTGGAAATAAAATTCCATGTTTCTTGCATGTTTAAAGTAAGTATCTGTAACTTTCATTCTTCAGTATGGCTGTTCTGAATATAAAATCGGTGGTTCATGCTTTCTCTCCTTAAGTATATTTTAGGTATTGTTCCAGTAACTTCCAGTTTGGAAAGTTACCGTGGAAAAATCTGAGACCAGCTTGGTTTGTTTTTCCCTTTACTCTTGCTGGTGTCTATACCTTTAGTGTCCAATGTTCTTAAAAGACTATCTCTTAGCCTGTTCTAGGTCAACTTTTAATAACACACAGTGTTCCTTTTTGTTATGAAAAGACAAAACTTCTTTCATGATTTTTTTTTACTGTGATTAAATATATATAACTTTAATTTTATCATTTTAACCATTTTAAAGTGTATATAGCTCAGTAACAGTAAGTATATTTACATCGTTGTGCAACTGTCACAACCATCCATCTCCAGAAATTTTTTTCATCTTCCCAAACTGGAACTCTGTCCCCATTAAACAAAAATTCCATTATTGCCTCCTCCCCCACTCCCGGCAGCCACCAGATATCCACTGCCCTACTTTCTGTCTATGAATTTGATGACCTTGGACATGTGACGTAAGTGGAATTGTATAGTATTTTCCTTTTGTGATATTTCATGAGTTTTATAAAATTATCCTTCTGAATGTATTTTTCTGTTTTTTGTTTTGTTTTCCTTTTATTGGGGACTTCATCAAGGACTCTAGTCATGCACATATTGGAGACACCTCCACCTAATTTAAATAGCTAACATTTTAGGTTATTTTTAACTCTTCATCTTTAATTTTTCACTTCTCTATTCTCTACCTTACTTTTAACTATTTTTTCTTTTTTAGTGACCATCCTCTGTGGCCTTCATATTTCTCTTTATTTCTGCGATGACTGTTTCTACTTCTTTTCTGAAATAAGATGGTTCATTTCAGATCCAAATTTTCTTGGCATCTTTTAGCTGAGTTCTTTATTTGGGTTCCCTGTCTAGTGTTATAAAGCCTCTTGTTTCATGAAGTTGTTTTTTTTTTTCCAATCACGCTGAAATATCTGTTCACAATTTTCATAGAGACACCATGGCAATGAAGTTACTCTGTGGTGGTTTTATGCTTCATTTTGTGTATGATTTTTGTATAGCTGCTCTTCTGGTTGCTTTTGTATTGCTCATCACTGAAGGAGTTGAAGTTTTTTCTGGACAAGATGTTTTCAGAAAGTTTCTATAGGGTTAGAGATTCCAGAGTATTCTTTGAAATTTCAAAATCCAGATGATCTCTCTCCTCGTGCTGACAAATATCTTTCTAGAGTACTCTTTGCTAAAATTTCTCTCCTGGGAAATTTTTGTTAGTTCTCCCTCTTCTGCTTCTTTCATCCAAACCATTGCGGGTTAGGGTTGGGCACAAGTTTGCCACAGGTGCTGCTTAGACCTGTTTCCACTTCTGTGACTGCAAAAGGGGCTATACTTTCACAGTTCACAGTGAGCCTCTCACCTCAGGAAATATACTTTTGCTGATGCCTTCTGATGTGTGCTGCCACTAAGCAATTCTATGCCTCCCATATTATTCTCCATGATTTCTTCTATGTAGCTTCTCCTCGATACATACATTTCAATTCTGCTGTCTGGTTTCCCTGAAAATGCAGTTAAAGGAGTCTTTATTATGATTGTAGCTTTTGCATGATTTCTAGGAGGAGAAAGGGAATTTATGTGCTGATTTATACAGGGAGAGTCCCTTAATCTTTCCTTAGCTGAGCTCCAAAATGTAATACAAGTTTGAATTGGGAAATACATGACCCTCATATTGTATTATACAGTACGTGAGGTTAGGTTCCATGACATTATCTGGAGTAAACTTCATGAATCACTTCTAATATTATCTTTGTATTTATGTTTTTATTTATCTCTGTCTTCCACAGAGTGCTTATTACAGTATCTGTTACATAAGAAGTGCTTAACCAATGTTTGTTGGAATCTAATAGATGACTGAATAGTGGATAGTATCAAAATGATGATGCAGTTTTTTTGCTCGTCTTATACAAAATATGAGAAATTCTCTACCTACCCAAGAATCTTTTGCCGACTCAGTTAGTAGACAAATTTATCTAACCAGTCAACACTGTATGTACCCAAGTTTCTCTTAATTGATTTTTGTTTAAACAGTAGAGCAATATTTTTAAATATAATCATTGATAGACCACATGTTTAGATAGCAGTAGTACTGATGTATAAGGATAGCTCCTATGTGCTATGAGAGGTATATTTAGTTCACTGTATAGATTAATTTGAAATACAGAATAAACCAATGATATAACAAATGTCTTATAATTATATCTGAATCTGAGAATTAGCATAATCATTTATTCACAACATTTGAATTTATCTGTTCCTTTTCATCTAGTTCAATAGTTCACATGGTTTCACACTGTGGAAATGAACTGATTAAGAAAGAATTAAAACTCTGGTATTTTCTTAGTAGAGGACACAATGTGCCCTTTATATGGACTTTTCCCCAGCAGTTAAATGATTGTTTGTTTTAACTTTTTTAGTTTTCTTGCTCTATCTTTATGTAACATTTAAATTGACATGATATTAGAGAGGCAATTTGTGTAATTACAAAGACTTTTCTAATCTCTGGATTTATACTGATATATAATCTTCTCAAGATGAAATAAAAGCCCTTGGTTAGTATGCTGAGTAAGAAGATGTCAATTTTCAATTAAAATCCAGTATAAAGTAACCCTACTGAGCATGAACACTGTATTTTGTGTTAATTATCTTAATTTAATTGCTTTTTATTAATCTTAATACTTAACAAATGGTATATCTGCAATGAATATTTCAAGAAGCTTTGCAGAGGCTTATCATCTCTTGCCTTGTCTTGAATTTGATTATAATAAATATGAAATGTAAAAAAAAGCATTACATATTCTTCACCTTTGCATATGTTTTTAGAAAACATTCAGTTTCCATTTCTTTTTTTTTTAACTTTTTTTTAATGTTTATTATTTTTGAGAGAGAGAAAGAGAGCGCGTGCAAGTGGGGGGAGGGGGGGCAGAGAGAGACAGACACACAGAATTCAAAGCAGGCTCCAGGCTCTGAGCTCAGCTGTCAGCACAGAGTCTGATGCTGGATTCAAACCCACAAACTGCGAGGTCCTGACCTGAGCCGAAGTTGGACACTTAACCGACTGAGCCACCCAGGTGCCTCTGCATTTCTTTTTTGCTCCTGTTGTTTATTTATTTATTTTGAGAGAGACAGAGACAGCACAAGTGGGGGAGGAGCAAAGAGAGAGAATCCAAAACAGGCTCTGCACTGCCAGCTCAGAGCACAATGTGGGGCTAGAACCCACAAAGCTGTGAGATCATGACCTGAGCTGAAGCCAGGAGTTGGATGCTTAACCAACTGAGCCACCCAAGTGCCCCTCAATTTCTATTTCTTGGGAATAAGAAATATTTTGTTGATGAAAGCTAAGAATATCCATTTTTAAACATATTAATATTAATATTTATTATTTCTAGAACATTTACAATGTTAAATACAGAGGCCTTACTTGATTTATTTCCACGTAAGAAAGTATACAGTATTTCTTCGTACCCCATTTTGCCATATGAGGAATATATGTATACATACATATTTAGCTGAACTCCAGAAGTAATATGTTTCCAACTGAGGAGCAAATAACAGACATCTTATATTAGAAACTAGTAAGAGTTCAGCTCCCATAACTTATTTATCTTGGTATTCCTTGGACTAATTTCCACAGTGTGTGTGTGTTTGTGTGTATTTGTGTAAATTTAAATATTTAAATTTAATGTTAATGTGAATTCAAAAAATTTAGAACTGAGAGAATTTACCCTCATAATCCGCATTAATGTTATTAGGATCACCCTTGGTTCCTGGGCTAGATTAGCCTCTAAAATGGCCCCCATAATCTCTGCCCTCTAGTACATAGAGCCTTCTATGAACTCCTCCCCTTGAGTGGGTTGGGCTGATTGACCCCCTTTATTTTTATTCTCTTTTTTCCTCTATCTTTTTTGAGGTTGAAATGACAAATAAAATTGCATATACTTAAGGTGTATTATGTTATGTTTTGATACACGTGTGGTGAAATAATCACCACAGTTGGGGCGTCTGGGTGGCTCAGTTGGTTGTGTCTGACTTTCACTCAGGTCATGATCTCACGGTTTGCGAGGTTGAGTCCCATGTCAGGCTCTGTGCTGATGGCTCAGAGCCTGGAACCTGCTTCAGATTCTGAGTCATCCTCTCTTTCTGTTCCTCCCCCGCTTGTACTATGTCTCTCTCTCTCTCTCTCTCAAAAATAAAGATTAAAAAATTTAAAATTTTTTTTTAACATTTATTTATTTTTGAGAGACAGAGAGAGACAGAGCATGAGCAGGGGAGGGGCAGAGAGAGAGAGACAGAATCCAAAGCAGGCCCCAGGCTCTGAGCTGTCAGAACAGAGCCCAACGTGGGGCTCGAACACATGAACTGCGAGATCATGACCTGAGCTGAAGTCGGACACTTAACTGACTGAGCCACCCAGACACCTCCCCACCAAATTTTTTAAATTAAAAAAAAAATGACCACATTCAAGCTAATCAACATATCTATCATCTCCATAGTTACTTTGTGTGTGTTTGGGGTGAGAACACTGAAGGTCTACCCTCTTAACAAATTTCAAGAATGTAATGTAGTATTTAGCTATAGTCACATTGTTCTACATTAGATCTCACAGACCATATTCATCTTCCATAACAAACTTTTTATACCTTGATCAACATCTCCACATTTCGCCCCTCCCAGAACCTTAGTAACTACCATTCCATTCTGCTTCTATAAGTTTGACTATTTTAGAGGTGATAGGATAGCACTTCCAAGATTAGCTTTTGAAAAGACTATGCCTTCCATCTGCAGTGTTTTCTGTCTTTCTCTCTCTCATTACTTGTAGTGCTGGGGAATCCAGCTGCCATGCTGTCAGCATCCCTGTGGGATGACCTTGGTAGCATGGTGAAGAAATGAGGCCCTCAGTTCAGCGGGCTGCGAGGTATTGAAGCTTTCTGATAACCAGTAGAGCGAGCTTCGAAGCAGATGTTTGAGTCCCAGTTGAGTTCTGAGATGCAGCCTTGACCTACAGCTTGACAGCAACCTCATGAGAGACCTTGAGCCGGAGGCACACAGTTAAGTTGTGCCCAGATTCCTGACCTACAGAAGCTATAACCTAATAAATGTTTTATTGTTTTAAGGTGCTAGGTTTAGGAGTAATTTGTTAGATAGCAGTAGACAACTAATATAATTACCAATACCCTTACCTCCCTAAATTGGGTAATTTTTATGATACAAGATTACTGAACTAACTTTTTAGAGATTACAGACAAGTGTTTTTTCACAAATATACTATTAAGTGGGTCATCTCTTCCCAGCATCCACATTTTAAAAGTATATTTTCCAACATAAATTTTAGAAGTTAGTAAAATGGATGGAAAAAGCCTCTCTTATAGCACTTGATATTATTATAAACTATTTTAGAAGAATGTATATATATATATATATTTATTTATTTATTTTCTTTTTCACTGATGTGCAGCTCGTTTCAGAATTATATCAAAGTTTATTTTCAACTCTATTTTTTTAAACTTCCGGATCCATATATATAGCTACCTACTCAACATCTCTACTTGAATGCTTTCAAGTTATCTCAAACTTAATATGTTTATAACTAACATGATTATAACATAATCTTTTCCTTTTCCAAATCTGCTTGTCTCTGTTTCTTCTCTTAGTGAATAGTCTCATCATGCCTCCATTTCTGCACTCGAGAGAGTGGAGAGTTATCTGTGACAGTTTTCACATTAAGTGAAAGACAGGTTAATTTGCTGCCACAAATAGTAACTAATTTAGCATAGGTTAAATAACATAGAAACACATTTCTCTTTCACATGGTTTCTAAATAAGTGACTCTGGGTCGTGCGGGCAGGAGTGCTATCATCAGTATATGACTTCTGTTTCTGGTTTCAAGGCGGTTTGTCCAATGCTGACCGTCTCTCAATGGAAAGAGAGAAAGGCAGGGGCCGAAACACATGACCAAACATAGTATGTACCACTATTGTTCACGTGCCACTGGCCAGGGCTTACTTACAAGACACGTCAAACTACCAGGGAGTTGGAATCTGAGAAATGTAATCTCTAGCTGATTGGCCATGAGCTTAACTAAAATTTGAAAAAGCTAGCATGGTTTGGGATTAAAAGGACAGATCCATGGGGCGCCTGGGTGGCTCAGTCGGTTGAGCATCCGACTTCAGCTCAGGTCATGATCTCGCAGTCTGTGGGTTTGAGCCCCGCGTCGGGCTCTGTGCTGACAGCTCAGAGCCTGGAGCCTGCTTCAGGTCCTGTGTCTCCCTCTCTCTCTGCCCCTCCCCCACTCTCACTTTGTCTCACTCTGTCTCTCAAAAATAAATAAATATTTTTAAAAAATTAAAAAAAGAAAGGACAGATTCATAGGGCAGACTGGCTGGGTTCAAATCCCGCTGACCAGCTGTGTGATCGATCTTTCATGAGTGAGTCTGCTTTTTCTCTGTTTCAGATTCCTCATGTGGGAAATGTAAATGATCTCATCTACTTTAGAGAAAGATATTTATAAAGTATTTAGAACTGTGCCTGGGACATTTAAGTGTTTTTCAGTTAAAATAAGTGTTATTAAGCAGGAGATAATGGGTATTGGTGAACAGCAAGTACTTAAATTTCAATTCCCCACATTTATTCTCCTTATTTAACCTATCACCAAATTTGTCGATTTTTCTTCTTAAACACTCTCCATGTCTACTCTAAACTCCTTGAATCTACTTTTTCTTCTCTCTACCCTGAAACCTGCTCTTCACACTGTAAGAAGATTCTTTTCAGCCTGAAAGCATGACATTTCATTCTCCATCCATCATTCTTTGTGGTTTCTCCGAGTTTCTTCCTTTTAGAATGACAGAAGGAAAAAAGGAAGGGAGAAAAGAAGGGAGGGAGGAAGGAAGGAAGGAAAGAAGGAAGGAAGGAAGGGAAAAAAGAAGGAAGGGAGGGAGTAGGGGGGACTCCTTTTATACCCTACAAGTCTCAAAGCTTCTCCTGGTTTTTAGAAAGAAGGAAAGAAAGGAGAAAGGAAAGGAGACTCCTTTTTACATGCTAAAGCCCTGCCTATGCTTTTGGCTCCCTCTTCCCCTCTCAACATTCTATATGTCTTATTTTAATTTACTTCATAGATATACTATGCTTCTGTTGATCATAGTTTCCTTGCACACATTCTTCCCCTGCTCCACTCTTCCTTAAATTGACTCCAATTCTTTTCTTCAGGTTTAATTCAATTGTTGCTTCCTCTGTAAGTCTCAGTAACCACATATGTAAGGCCAGGTTCCCTGTCACTTACTTTCAAAGTAATGTAATTTTCCCTATAAAACAGATATCATAGTTTGTTTTAATACGAACTTATTGTTGTCTCTGAAAAAAAGATTTTCCTCTCTTACTATACAATAAATGTTTTAAAGTTAGTAATCAGATCTGCTTTATTATTATTATTATTATTGTTCAAAATTCTGTTTTTAGCTCATAGCACATGCTTGGCACATAGGAGGCATTCATGATATACTTGTGATGGAAGAAATAAATACCTAGAAAGACAATCATGTTATATTAATGATGAAAATGAATACAAATAAGCTGCTAAGAATAGACTCAGGAGTATTTTTAAAAATTTTTTATTAATTTTTGGGAGAGAGAGAGAGAGAGAGAAAGAGAGAACATGCGGGGGAGGGGCAGAGAGAGAGGGAGACACAGGATCTGAAGCAGGCTCCAGGCTCCGAGCTGTCAGCACAGAGCTCCACACAGGTTTCGAACCCACCAACCATGAGATCATGACCTGAGCTGAAGTCGGATGCTCAACCCGCTGAGCCACCCAGGCACCCCAGGAATATTTTGTTAGTAGACAGATCCAAAGCTATCTACTGAGATGGATTGTGCATAATAAATTAAAAATGACTCAACAAGAACTTTATCTTTAAAATTGTGCTATGACTTTTTTTTTAACTTTTTTTTTTAACGTTTACTTATTTTTGAGACAGAGAGAGACAGAGCATGAACGGGGGAGGGTCAGAGAGAGGGAGACACAGAATCTGAAACAGGCTCCAGGCTCTGAGCTGTCAGCACAGAGCCAGACGCGGGGCTCAAACTCACGGACCGTGAGACCATGACCTGAGACGAAGTCGGCCGCTTAACCGACTGAGCCACCCAGGCGCCCCCAAAAAATTGTGCTATGGCTTTTAAAACATTTCTCCAGTAAGCAATGAATCAGTAGTAATTATGAAATATACTCACTATTAAAACACTGAAGGATTTCTTTTTATTTGTATCATTAGAAAATTTATAAACATATACAAAAGAAGACTATAATCAACTCTCATAAACTCATTAGTACCATCAATGGTCATCTGTAATTTCATCTATCTATGCACCTTTAATGGAGTATTTTGAAGCAAATCCACAAAAGAATGTTATTTTATTTTGAATTATTTAAGTATATTACTTTAAAATGACATCAAGAGCATTTTCTTATATAACCTCAGTGGCATTATCACATGTAAAAAAAATTATTCAGCACTCAGCTTATATCCAATACCCAGTTCATATTCATATTTCCTCTTTTGTCTGAATTTCTTTTTACAGTTGATTTTTCAGCTGAGGAGCCAAACAAGATTTGTTTATTTGTATTTAGCCATTATGGAATTCAGAATGTTTAAAAATGAAAAATAAAGCTTATATTCAGTAATAGATCTCATTACTTGTGACTCTCTACCGGATTGCGAAGAATATATAGATTTTGAATAGGCACATTTACTTGATTTTTGTAACCACAAGCATGGCAAAATTAAAATAACAAATTTTTGAAATACTTCTCACTAAGAAGTGGTACCTATGTCCTCTGTCCTTGGATCTTTGACAAATTAAATATGGCAGAAATGATGGTGTGGCAGTTTAGGGGCCAAGCCTTAAAAAACTGGAAGCTTCTAGGGTCACCTGGGTGGCTCAGTAGGTTAAGTGTCTGACTCTTGATTTTGGCTCAGGTCATGATATCACACTCTTGTATTCAAGCCCCACGTGGTCTCTACACTGAGTGTGGAGTTGCTTAGGATTCTCTCTTCCCTTCTCTTTCTCCCCTTCCCCTGCTCATGCATTCTCTTTCTCTCTCAAAATAAATAAATAAACATTACAAAAAAAAAAGGAATTGGAAGCTTCTAGCTTTTGTCTCCTAGAACACTCTCTTTTCAAACTCTGGGCTACCATAGAAGCAATCTGACTACCCTGAGACCACCATTATGGAGAGGCTATGCATAGGTGGTGTACTTCAGCTGAACCCAGTATTCTAGTCACCCCAGTCAGGACACCAGATACCTTGGACTATTTGGGCCACCGTGACAGAATACCATAGGAAAGGTGGCTTATAAACAACAGAAATTTATTTCTCACAGTTTTGGAGGTGGAAATTGCAAGATTAAGTTATCAACAGATTTAGTATCTGGCAAGGATCCACTCCCTAGTTTACGGATGGCCATTTCTTCACTGTGTCCTCACATGGCAGAAGGGGCAGGGAACTCTCTGTGGTCTCTGTTACAAGAGCACTGATTTCATTCATGAGGACCTCATCCTCATAACCTAATTAGCTCTCAAATACCTCAGCTGCAAACACCGTAATATTGAGGGTGAGGATTTAAACATATGAATTTTGAAGGGATGCACACAGCCAGTTCATGGCACTAGAAATGTGAATGAGGCTGTCCCTTATCCTCCAGACAAGCCCGTCTGCCAGCTGAATAGCACTGGGTGACTTTAGTCAACACCATATTAACAGAAGAATCACTCCACTGAGCATTGACTGAATGCTTAACTTACAAATTGTGAGGTATTATAAAATGATTGCGGTTTTAAGTGGCAAAGCTTCAGAGTTATTTGTTAAGTAGCGATAGCTAACAGGAACCTTTTCTCAGAGCTATTCTGAAGCCTCTAATTATTGTATATTAACAGTAGGTCAAAATTCAACTAAATTTACTAAACATGTTTACTACAAGCCACTAGTATAATACAAGAATATAATCATTTAACTTTGCCATTTTTCCCCTTGTGGAAAAAAATCTCTCCCAAACCCTTATTCTGGAGTGCATTGATAGCAAGTTCAGTTTGGCTACATCTTTTGCCAAAAGTTTACCTAAACAGGTTTTCCTCTTTGTTTCCAAATTCAATATAGCTATATTTTAAATATACATCTGAGTGAATACTTGGTAAAAATGTCCATCTAGATGGAGGTGAGAGAAAGATGAAGGAAAGAAATAAAAGCTAGAGAGACAAAATTATTTAGCAGTTAACTTATAGATTGCTTTATGCTATGTTAAGTCCTAATATGGGCTTCTATTTGCTTCAACTCCCAAAGTTTAATCCATTTCATCTTCTGAATATGTTGTCTTAATCTTTGAGAAAAAAATCATTCTAAAATTTGAATGTTTTTAATATTTTTTCCATGAAGAACTTATTCTACTTGAAGGCTACCAAAGTGTTAAAGATCGAGAAGCTAGTTAAGTCAAAGATTTTTCATGGTGTTTAATTCAGGAAGTGAGATTTCAAACCAAATAGTCTTTGCAGTATCTAAGTCTGTGTATTGCACTCCACTGACACGGTGCTCTGGTATTCTTAAGACTCCTCTGATACTCATCCAAACAGACTGTTCACCTCAATATCTCTGGAAATAGTGTCCCTCATAAGTTTAGTTTTTTTGCACATAATCCCCAAAGTTATTTCCTGAACAATTGTGGCCAATTTATTTCTCAGTGACCTTGAAGAACTTAACATTTAATATTTCTAAGGGCAAACTGATTTTTTGAATCACAGGTATATTGTAAGTTTTTATTGTACAGTATTCATCCATAAGGTTTTTTTGTTTATTCATCTTGTTTGTTTTTTGTTTTTTGTTTTTAATTTCTTCAGTTCTCTTCTCCTCTTTCATGAATTTCCAACAGCTTTTTTTTATGGTCATCTCTTTGCATTTTAAACAACTTCATTTATGAATCTAGTGACCAAGAGTAGGGCCTGTAACCAAAGTACACAGTATCTGGTTCTCTTTCAAACAGACAAAAATGTATTTCTCTTTGGAATGATCAAAGGGCCAGTGCAATTGGCAACTTTCAAAGCATGATTATGGGTTAAACATTATCCTGTTCCTTCTAAGGCCAACCTCTGAAAAGAATTCTTTGGCTAAGAAAGAGTCTCACTGTTTTTTGGATGAGGTTTATGTTTTAATTTTATTTATCTGGACAGTTATAAAATGCAATTCTTTCTTGTGGTTCACAAATAATAAATTTCCAATATATATGTCAATAGTAGAATGAAAACATTAAAACTTATAGCACATTTTCCAGGAACCAAATAGCTGGCATTCTGCTAAGGTATCCACAGTTAGAAACCACAACTGAAAGGCCTGTGGTGATTCCCAACCAACAGCAAGTGCTAGCAGGTTTTCTCTCCAATATCCCTCATAAAAGACAGATCTAGGCACTCCATAATTGTCCATCTCTGCCTCCCTTCTAACAAAAATATCTGGAAAGCGCCAGGATTGCATCTAAAGCAAAAATAGTCACCCATTTAATTTATATTAAAAAACAAGACAAAACCTCCTAGTAAACTTCTCAATGAATCGGCAACGTCTCATCTTCCAACAGGCAAGCAGCTGACTTCCTTCTTCTCTTCGATTTATGGTAATATTTTACCTCCTTTCAGAAATCAGGGGCACATTCATGGACTAGGATAAAGAAAAAAAAGCACCCCTTATTTAGCTTTCTTTCTTTCTTTTTTTTTTTTTGCTAAAAAATTTGAAAAAAATATATACAGTAGAAGTATGTAGGGCTGGAATTATTGCACTACTGAAATTAATTTACAATGGTGAGATAACATTTGCCATGCTTTGTGTCTGCTAAGAAAAAATAGGATTAGTTACTTAAGAAGTCATTTTGGTCAAGTAGCCAAACATCTCTTGTTTTACTATGTGCAAAGCCTAGGCTTTGAAGCTATGGGAGCAACTTATAGTTATAAAATAAATAACTTATGAGGATGAAAAGTACAGCACAGGGAATATAGGTTAATAGTATTATAACAACATTGTATAGATATGATAACCATACTTATCGTGGTGAGCATTATGTAATGTATAGAATTGGTGATTCACTATGTGTTTCACCTGAAACCAACATAACACGGTATGTCAACAATATTTATATTAAAAAAATTTTTTTTAAAGACTCTATGCCCTTGATATATTTTAGAAAATAAATATCTCCGTAGATGACCGTACGTAGGTCCTGAATGGTTGACCAGTTCTTTCAAAGACAGAGAAGACTAGAAGAAAGCAGAGACATCAATTGCATTTTACTTGGATTTATGTCTCTGGAGTCAGAATGGCTTGAAATCAAATCCTGCATAAGCCCATAGCAGCTGGCATTGCCTTGGGGCCTGTTACTGAATTTCTCTAATCATCTCTTTACCTCTATAATGGGGTTCAAAGAACATTTTTCTCAGGGTGGCTGTGAATATTATATTACTGGAATAAAACACATTCTGAACAGCATGTTTTACATTACCTAACTAGGAGTTTAAGTTGTATAAACCTCTATTTAACATGAAGTTATTTTACTGAACTGGAACCGACAACACCTTAGTAAAAATTTAATAGCTAACTAGGCATATCCTTAAAGTAACATTTCCTCAAACAGAACTTTTGCTAAGCTTAGATTGTCAAGGTATTTAAAAAGATACAGGTGGCTAACTTATACTGAAATTTAAAGCCAAAACCTGAAAAATGTTTCAAGATGATTGAGTTTTAGCTGATTGTTTAGTGGGGCAATTTACAGCTACCCCCGTATGTCAGATTGGGTACATAGGTAAGCAGTGTGTAGCACATGCCTATGACAGACTTTTGTAATCAAACTAAGCTAAGGACAACTTTCTGAATTTCCTGGATTTACTTTGTTTCAAAAAAAAAAAAAAAGAAAAAAGAAACACATCAATATGAGACCTTGTTAAATGTGGATTTATTTGGAGTGATATGAAAGGCCCAACAAAATGTAATGTAACTATAACATTGTAATTTGAATTAGTTATAGCT
Organism: Prionailurus viverrinus; assembly: GCF_022837055.1. Classification (NCBI taxonomy): domain Eukaryota; kingdom Metazoa; phylum Chordata; class Mammalia; order Carnivora; family Felidae; genus Prionailurus; species Prionailurus viverrinus. The sequence continues at coordinate 132,975,614 of NC_062569.1, read as the reverse complement.
GAATTGTGCCTGGATCTTTTGTATATTAGTACTTGAAATCACATAATATTTTAAACATTTTATAGAACATATAAAACATTGTTCTGCATGATCTTTGGGGTGAGTGTTTCCGATTGTCTGATATATTTCTTCTTGATTATTCTCAAACTAAACTTGTGGCACTTCAACTTCAGGTATAACATTAGTAAAATCAGTAGGTATTAAATATCTGTGTCCATATGTTCAAGCTCCTCTAAAAGATTCAATACTGGGATTTCCTGTGATAAAACAATATTAATAAGAACAACAATAGGAGAAGCAAAATATAAAAGAAATAGTGGACTCGATTTATAGAAATAAGTTTCTTTATATTCAGTGTGTTACCTCGAAATGGGAAGTGGTTGGGAGTGGTTTTTTGTTTTTGTTTTTTGTTTTGTTTTGTTTTTCAGGGAGCTTGTTCCTACTAAAATAATGGTAGCTAGCAGATTTATCTGGTCCTTCACCCAGGAATCATTCTATGCTCCTTTAGCCATCAGTCAAAAAGAAATAATATTGTAAGCATTATTTGGTAGTAGCATATTTTACTCATATATTCTTATCTAATTATAATACTTGTTATCATACTACTTTTCCCCAAAGCTAGAGGGAAATAAGAAACAGGAAAAGGGGTGGAGGATGACTTATGAACCATAGAAGTTTATGGTTTACTTAAATAAAATCTGATCTTCTGCCCCCCCCCCCAATTAAAGTTTCTAGGTCTTTGGGGAACACTGTCATTGAAACACATGTCTTAGAGTGACAATATATAGCATAGAAGATAGAAAAAAACCACTGAGATCAAGAAGGTGATGAGAATAGTTTTTAAATCTCATTAGGAAAAAGAAAACAAATGATGCAGAGAAACATCAGTTTATGACTTAAAAAACTGTTATCAAATAAAGCACACTGCTTCTAGAATTACTGACCTATGAATTTAGCACCAAGATGTTGGTATGTTGCATAACACTCTCCTGAAAGGTGTAGAGTTTTTTTTTTAAAGAGTTAATGTTTATTTATTTTTGAGAGAGAGAAAGAGACAGAGTGTGAGCAGGGGGATGGGGGGTCGGCGGGGAGCAGAGAGAGAGGGAGACAAGAATCTGAAGCAGACTCCAGGCTCTGAGCTGTCAGCACAGAGCCCAACCCAGGGCTCAAAGACATGAACAGTGAGACCAAGACCTGAGCTGAAATCAAGAGTCAGATGCTGGAGCACCTAGGTGGCTCAGTCCTTTGGGCATCCTACTCTTGGTTCTGTTTGTGAGTTCAAGCCCCACATCCGGCTTTATGCTGACAGTGTGGAGCCTGCTTGGAATTCTCTCTTTCTCTCTCTCTCTGCTCCTCCCCTGTTCACTCCCTCTGTAAATAAACTAAAAAACTTTTTTTAAAAAGTCAGATGCTTAACTGACTGAGTCACCCAGGCACCCCAAAGTGTAGAGTTTTTAAGTGATATCTGCTAAAAACAGAAAAAGAGATCAGTCTAAAGTAGATTTCCAAACACCATAGGGCTCTAATGGTGACAAGCTGAATATCAAAAGTTTGATTTTGGCCAAAAGGAAATAAATAAATTTTTAAAGCCTTGATGTGATAGTTAAGTTCAAATCATGGTTGGGTCAGCATTAAGCACATAAAATGTAGTCATAATGTAAGGAAAAAAAATGACTGGATGAGATGTATACATGTTTTATTAATTTCAAAATAAATGGTAACATTGAACTATAAAGGTGTTTTTTTATAAATTATATTCCTATCTGTCTGTAAGACATAGATACAAATTAATCTGCATTTGTATAAAGATAGATGTTGGAAGGGGCGCCTGGGTGGCTCAGTAGGTTGAGCGTCCGACTTTGGCTCAGGTCATGATCTCGCGGTTTTTGAGTTTGAGCCCCGCATCGGGCTCTGTGCTGACAGCTCAGAGCCTGCAGCCTGCTTCAGATTCTGTGTCTCCTCCTCTCTCTGCCCCTCCCCTGCTCATGCTCTGTCTCTCTGTCTCTCAATAATAAATAAACGTTTAAAAAAAATTTTTTTTAAGATAGATGTCGGGAAAAGTGAGTAAGCAAACTAGTTCCAGAAAATGTAGAAAATCAAGTTGGGAAATGATCACCACTAGTGGTCACACATAGTAATCAAGTGGGAAAAGGATCCAACCATGTGTGGTGAGATGATGAATTGGCAGTTTTAGGAAGACAGTGACTGCATAGACTCTAATTAATCCACTGTCCTCAGAGATGAAACTCCTGAATAAACATGATTATTACGGGGAGATGTTAAGGGAGTTAAATAATGAACTGAAGTGGGCATCATTTGAACAGCTGTTGATAAATGTGGCAGTGACAAAAGGAGACAGTGGGGAAAGAAACAAGGGCAGCCTTGGAGAGAAGACGGAGGGGGCCACTAGATCTTTGGGAAGGATGAAGGTGGAATTCATTACCAGCTCAGTAACCTCACAGAGGTTTTAGGCTCCCTGGTGAAGAAGTAAAAGGAGATGCCACACGATGCTTTTACTTGGGTTAGCAGGGAATATATATAGCTCACTACATGAGGTATGAGTGTGAAACACTCTTTTTTTTAACTTTTTTATAATGTTTATTTATTTTTGAGAGAGCGAGTGAGCAGGGGAGGGACAGAGAGAGGGGGAGACACAAAATCTGAAGCAGGCTGCAGGCTCTGATCTGTCAACACAGAGCCCAACGCAGGGCTCGAACTCACAAACTGTGAGATCATGACCTGAGCCGAAGTCAGAGGCTTAACCGACTGAGCCACCAGGTGCCCTGAGAAACACTCTTTATGTCAGAATTGATTTGGTAACAGTGGCTTGGAATTTTATAAGGGTTTAATGCTTGGGAAAGAGGGAGGAGGGTCAATGAGATATTATTTATAAAACATTTACTTATTTGCCTCAGTTTCTGGAACATAATAGATCATGTTTTGTTACCTTCCCTTTTATATATGTATAAATATAAATATAAATATAAATATAAATATAAATATAAATATATATTGGTTACGTAGATATGTTTAGTTAAATGCACATTTAGTTTTATATGTGTGTGTGTGTGTGTGTGTGTGTGTGTGTGTGTATACACACACACACACATATATATTTAGGTCTAAGCAAGTCACCTAATCTTATTATTCCTAAATTTCCTCATCTATAAAAAGTTTATTTATGGGGACTTTTCTAGGAATGAAATATTTGGTGATTTTTGAGTCACCTATACTATAATTAGAAATCATGAGTGAAAACACTTTGTGTTCCTCCCAGGAAAGATTCACTTTAAAGTTAGCATTGCTTCTATTGTACCTTTAAAGTGTCTTCTCTCCTCTGCAGGATTTTATATAATCCAAAGTGCAAGAAAAAAGGAAAAATAACAACCTAACCAGCAAAATAGCCATTTAAGCTTAGCTGCATTTCATTACGTTAAGGATTCTCTAAGAATAACAGACACCACAGTAGTACAAAACTACCTCGACATTAAGAGATAATACAATATTCATTACCCCAGCTAAAATAATGCATAATAGATGCATTCAGCACTTTCTGTACTGGTTCACTTTCGATCTGGCTGATGGCTTTTGAACCATTGTTTATGTAAGTATACCAACTTTGAGGGAGAGAATACATATCATTAAATCATTATCAGTGTATCAGCATAAGCCATCCATTTTTGAAAGGTCTAGTAGTGTTAGGCTTAGACATTTCAATTAAATTAACCATTTTGAGTTCCATTCTATAGCATAGTAACTCTTTGAAATATCAAAACTGAAACAAAGTTATTTTTATTTTGAATTACCCTTTTACTTAAAAAAAAAAAAGAAACCAATTGGGTAGATTTCTGTTATCAACATCCTCTGGATCACTAGTTGAATAACAACCAGGATCGGCCTCTATTCAGACACAATGTCATCTGATATCAAACATTAGGGGAAATAAAACCCTCCAAATGATTTGATCCTTACTTGTCTCTCTAACATACCAAAAGAAAGAAAGCCATAATAGAATAAATAAGCATAGTCAAAAGCATAAAAAACATGTTATCTTGCACAAATTGTGTCATTACAGACAGTAAACAAGGATAAGTCTTTCCTTCCTAAAATTAGAAAACTAGAGAATGAGCTGCCATAGTTTCTATATTTGTCACTTACAGAATACATTTCTTCAGTGACTACACAAATTCTGAAGCTTTAAATCATTTTGAGTGGTTCTAAAATATCAAATACATCTGGATCTGGCTTCTATTTCTCAGCTGGGAAGAATGGAGAGGATGATAATACATCGTTTTCCTTTCTGAATTTGATGTAGACCACACTTTCTCTGGGCATTGCATGATGAAATGGAAGCAGGGAAGAGAATTAAGGTAAAGAGAATGGTCATCTTGGCTAAACAGGCAGGATAGATGAGAATGGAAGTGGAATGTGGGTGATTCTGACAACCAGCAGCAGTGCTTAGGAAAAAGAACCAGGAGTAGAGTGCAAAGCAGTTGAGGTCAGGCATTTCAGGATCCAAATCCATCACTCTGGGCCTTCTCTCTATTCTCAACGCAGTGCATCTTGGCAGGGTTATGGCAGCTCTTTTTTTTTTTTTTAAGTTTTTAATTAATTAATTTATTTTTATTTTGAGAAAGAGACAGAGAGAGAAAGAACATGAGAAGGGGAGGGGCAGAGAGAGGGAGAGAGAGAGAATCATAAGCAGGCTCCCCACTGTCAGCGCAGAGCCTGATGCAGGGCTCAAACTCACAAACCACAGGATCAAGACCTGAGCTGAAACCAAGAGTCAGCTGTTCAGCTGACTGAGCCACCCACGCACCCCAGTCATTAAATCTGACCAGAGCTAGGAAAATTAAGATTTTTGAACAAATATGGAATGTAATATTCAGTGACAGCTTGGAGATAGTATTGTTCTCAGTTTATGAAAAAAAAGTAGGTAAAATTTAGATTATATAGCATAATGGAGGAAAAAATTTAAGTAAAATTGGACAATGTGACATAGAAGGTTTAGTCAATGTTCTAGTGTGAATGTAAGTTTGATGCTAGTAAGTTACAAAAGTGGCAAGATTTTGCTGCCCATTTAAAATTTATGTACAAAAAGGTAGAATCATATAAATTCCTTTTCAAGGAAAGGATAGTAAAAGATAGGTATGTATGTTTAAATAAAACAGTCAAAACTCTGGCAAGATTATATTCTTTGATTCCGGATTTTCTTTCTTTTATTGCAAAATTAATATCAGGCCCTGGACTTCCACAAGGACTATTTGTTTTTGTTCAGGAAACCTCAAATTCATGACTGCCAGTATGGCTTATAATTGTCTACTAGAATGAAATAAAGCATTACTGAAATGTTTAAGTGATCCTTCAGAAGCTTAATGAGAAGTACTGCTTAGCTGATAATGTCAAAGAAAAGAAGTTCAAAACTCTTGGCTGGATTCAGTTGAATCCCAGCAAAAGCATTTGTTGGACAATCTTATTTATCTGCTTAAGTGATTCCTTTTTTGCATGCTGACCTTTATATTCATGACTCAGCAAAATGGAGCATGACAAAGTGGCATTGGCCTCTACAGCTTGTTTTTCAATTTCCAAATCTCAAATATTAAATCAATGAATGCTGTGGCCCACTTCAAGGCATTACATTTAAAGGACATTTTCTGAAAATCCATTTTGTGTCTAACAAATCAGTTTCCACTGAAATTAAACATTCATTGGAAGATCTTATACTATGTGTTAAGGAATTACTTCCTGAGAGTTGGAGTAGTACTCTATGAACATGATGTTCATTTAGGTATTTAATAAAATGATCAGGTAACATTGTAGTTTTGGTTCTGTATTCACAATTTTGTGTAGAAACACAAAGTTAGGTATATACATGTGTATATAAATGTACGTATAAAGGTCTATGTAATATGTGTATATGTACATACACAAAGTTGTGTACACATATGCACATAAATATCCACATTCGTACACACAGATACATGATAAATTAGATTAGATTAGACAGGTGGATAGATAGACAGACAGAATGATGGTAGAGTTCCACTGAAGTGATTTTTGTTGGATGTTATTATTTTTTTTAGTCACAGATGATGCTTCTGTCTATATACACTGTTAGGCTGATGGAGAAATCTTAAGAGGGTTATCTAGTTAGTATATTGTCACCTATGAGCATTATACCATTTATCCCAGGTAGTTAGCTACAATATCATAGACTATTCGAATCGAAAATAATCCTTGATCCCTTTTCTCCCATCTAAACATTGGATCATCATGGTAACATTCCAAACAAAGTTTAATGAAGTTCCTGTTTGAACATACCCAGTTTGTTTTTGAGGAAAATGCTCTGTCTTATGAATCTAAAGTATAGGAGCCTGAGGTCCAGTCTTCAAGCCCCTAGCCTTGTGCCCTTTTCCTCCTCTGTATAAAGTGTGTGCTGGAGAAACAATTACTAAAATCTTGTCTGACTCTGATTTTATGAATATCTCATTTTCTGAGAGCAAGGAATCTATTCAAATCCTGTACTGTTCTTGTTGTTAGAAGGGTATTCCTTGGACCCAGCTGAAACTCATTCCCTGTGTCATTTCAGCATCCATTTGATGAGTTATCCTTCATCTTCAGAATCCTAACACTACTCAGGAACAAGTTCTAAATTCTAAAACTCTTTAAGAGCCAGGGCATTCTTATCTATGTGTAACAATACTCTTTTGATTAAAGTGAAGCCAATCTTTGGCTCTTTTCTTAAAGGAACTAAAACAAAAGAGGGCCATCAAATACTCTCTCTGCTGGATTACACAAACTATTATGTATGATGGAGTAGACCCCCATCAGTAGGCATGGAGATCACCTGGAATGTCCAGATGGTTCCTCAGAATGGGGGTTTTCAAAAGACCATTGCTAGACATATGTGTCTGGTTAGAATGTTTAACCTTCATGGTCTTTAATCATGTAGCATTATGTGAAATGCCACTGGCTGAATGGCTTGATGGAGTGTTTTGAGATTGTAGAGTTTCCAATCTCTTGACCGCCACCAGAGGCCCTGCAGCCACTGGGAATGTGATCCCTGCAGTCTGAATGCCTCACTATTGGTCTATGAGAAAAGAGGGCAGATGGGAGTCAGCCTTCACATTGTGTAGATGGGCACTGGAGTGCTGTGATCAAACAAATGTATGAAAGAGAGAAAGAGAGGGAGAGAAGAGCGAGAGCAAGCGATCAACTGCGGGAGTGGGCAAGGAAATACCTGAAGTGATGTGGTTATGTTCCAGCTCTTCCCTAATTGATGATAATCTCAAATGCATTTTCTCCTCAAAATTAAATTCATGTATAGAAGATCCTCTTTGGGATATTTAATTTTCTGAGGGCAAAAATCATGTTTTCTGGAAGTTTATTACTTCACATGCCATAAGTACTGATAACACCAACGAGGATAAAATTCATAGTCGTTTGTTTTCAGGGCAGCTGAAGTATATGGGAACAGGTTTTACAATAGAAGACATTTGTGTCAGCCTGTTCTGACACTGAGGACTGACTCAGCCACTAATACCTGAAGCGAGCGACTAAACTTCTCTGAACTTCAGTATTGTCAGCTGTAAAGTTGGAACCATTTCAGGGTTATGGTGAAAATTAGATAAGCCATGTAAAAGGCTTATCATGGTGCCTGAAACCTGGTCAACTCATAAAGGGTAGCTATTCTTAACTATTTATTAGGATTATGATGATCATATTATGCTTGTGAGAAATAATAATGCTTTAGCAGCAGAACTTGACCTATCACCCTTCTGTGCATGTAAATGCCTTGTCCTATATGTGGTGATGATTTAGGCCATTTCAGTATTCATCTACCTGTTGGACTCATAGTTCAAGCTTTATAGTTGTTGTTGTTGTTGTTGTTGTTGTTTTTTAATTTCAGGGTTTTTTTTATGTTGTTTACCACACCTCACTGTGATACTTCTCTGAAAAGCACTGAAGCTTGGTGGCAATATCTCCTACTTGCTTTTTAGGCCCTGATTCTGCCCATATAGAAGCATATGAGCTCTCTCTTTCATTTCTTGGGGGTCAGCATCTTTGTTATTGTTGCCGAAACTCTGGAAAGAGACTGATACGTGGGGCTGTGCTAGCCAATTTGGCAGCGTGCTTTTTCAACCCACTTGGCTGTGCACAATATTCTGTCTGAGTTTGGGAAGATCTGTCTGCTTTTTTCCTTTGTAGAGAGGCTATGAGGAATGAGGCAATGGATTTGTCTTATACAACGGCCTGGAAAAATAGGCCGTGGCCTAACAAATAATGAGAGTTACATGGCCTCCTTCCAGGGAGCTCCTGGCTGGAGACTGGAGGACAGGTTGAGACGCCTTCTGATAGATTTTTCATTAATTGCCCTCTTTCCTAAAAGAAGTCCTGTTTAAAATAAAAGGTTGAGGGGTGTTGGGGGAGGTGTGGGTTCTCATATAGTAAGAGATCCTTTAAAGAAAAATCAATATTATGCAGAGTTAGAGGTCACAGGTCAAATCGTGTATCACAAAGCATAGCAGTAAACCATATAAATCCTCCCTATATGGCAATGAGGTGTCCTAGGTTGTAGGTTTGACCTAGCCCCAAGTGTTCCTCATTTGAGACTGGCCTAAATTATTTCCTTGTCATAGATCTTCAAAAGACTACACACTATCCCTTTTTGCTATATTTATCTATGCGAAGCTCTTCATCCTCGTAGGGTCCACCTGTTCCAGATGACTTGTTATATTTTTTTTTTTTGTTTTTCTGTCAGGGAGGAAGCCTCAGACATGAACTCTAACTGGTGTTTTTGACTCTGTACTCCACCCGCCTCTACACACACACTGTCATTTTAATTACCTTTTCAATGATGACCGAGTGATGTCTTTCCTACGGGGCACTCTTTTGTCATTTTGGTTTAGAATTTGTGCAGTGGGAGAGGCTGGAGTATCATCAATCTCCAGAGGCAGCTGATCTGACTCAGCGTCTGCACCAAAAAATATTGCTCTGAAAAAGATGCAGTCCGCTCATCACTGCTAACACCTGGAGTTTCCGCCTTCCCTGTGCACCATTCACTTAACTCCTTGACTGCCTGCATTGCTTATGATGGCCATGGACGGACTCTCCCTTTTTCCCCAGAGCTGCTTTATGGAGCTGTTCATAGATAAGAGCACTAACGAGTCCAACGACATGACTTCCTTGTCTGTATTCTGTGACATTCTCGTGTCAGCCGACTGTGTCTGGCAGTCACACAATGAGGCCCTGCATGTGTCAGGGAGATGGATGTTATCTGCAGTGTCTACATCTCAACACTGACTCAGTGAGCTCCTACAGAACCTTACCTCGGGGATGTTAGATTTTTGTGCCATTGAATTAGAAAGGCAAACCGCCCCCTTTCAAGTAATGTCTTATTTGCTTCCAATACAAAATACTTTAATGGAAATAATGACACGCATTAGGTACTTTGATAGATGGCACATTGTGCTTTCATCCTCAATATTCCTGATTATAGGACTCTTTGTTTTTGTCTCATTGCTCTGTTATTATTTTTTCAAAGCTAAAACAAAGAGCCTGCTAGTATAGGTAGTAGTTCTTTATACGCTTCACACACATCTTTGCTTCCTTCAATGGAACGGAATTGGGAAAAAAGAAATTATTAAGGGTAATCATGAGCCCCATTTCCTTATCAGGGAAGTAGGCAGTTAATTTTAGGAAAGTCTGTTGTGATCTAAATTGACTGGTTTTTGTTTCAGCATGAAGTCAGTTCTGAACTGTGCACAAATGTGCCGCAGTGGGGTCTTTGGTAATGGATTATCAATAAAGTCTCAGTGCTGCTAGGACCAGTTAGGCACATCTGAGAAAAGTGGGATTATTTGGGATACAAACCAAAGGCCTAACAATAATGACTACTTTCACCATCTGCTTTCTGGGGTTGACTTCATGCACATGTAACTTGCACTGCCACACAGGGCCCTATGCTTAGATGGGCAGTTTAAGGATTTGCTAGCATCATCTTGAAATTCTTCATAATTGGTGAAGAAGAGGAGCTGAATATCCATTTGTAATGGTCCAGCACATCATGTAGCCAATCCTAGTACCAGGTACTTCTCTATGCTTTATAAATAATAACAGGATTCCTCCTCAGTTATCCTTCTTCCTCGGCTGGACTGAAGTACAACAAGGTAGATATCAGAGTACATGCTAGGATACCAGACTGAGCATGAAGCAGCTTGCCCACCTGAGGAGGGCTTGCACTGGAAGTAGCCGTAAGAACCTGTTCCATGCATCTTGGATCCTCAACAAGACCAGTGGTCTAAAAGTAGGCCAGAGAGAAAATATTTATAAGGATACCTCTTCAGAGACAGCAATCCCCTTGTTATGAGTCCCCCTCCTTTTGTGGTTGAGAAGATAAGGGCTTAAGGGGGACATAATGGACTGATATCTGACTCATGACTGAGAGAGCTGCACTAGACTATGGCTTAGATCCAACTCATACTTCTGCAAGCTAAGAGAGAGGCTAAATAGAGGATTGAAGGGAGGTGATCTAGTTTGTTGGAACAAGGGACAATGCTTGAGAGTTGAATGTGGGCCATCTGGAAGACAGCCCTGGTATAAAATTATCTTAGGTCTTCCAAGATCTGTCTTGGGGCTTCTGGAGGCATGAGAAGATGCCAGGGGAAGGGTGTTCTGCTGGTGAGTAGTAGCTGAGGCAGGAGTCAAGGCCCTACAATAGAAATGTATCTTTTGAGACCAAGAGAATCAGGAGAGAGATTGGCCAAAGATAACATTTATTTTTTTTGATGTTTATTTATGTGTTTTTGAGAGAGAGAGAGAGCACAAGCAGGGTGGGGCAGAGATAGAGGGAGACACAAAATCTGAAGCAGGATCCAGGCTCTGAGCTGTCAGTGCAGAGCCTGACACAGGACTTGAACCCATGAGCTCTGAGATCATGACCTGAGCTGTAGGTGTTGGATGCTTAACCGAGTGAGCCACACAGGCACCCCCGAAGAGAACATTTAAATAACTCCCTAAAGTAACCATGAAGACAAGGGTCAGCTGTAAACATTTGCATGGCCTTCCACTAATGGCTGCCAGCTTTAACTATCTGCCGAGACCAGAACGCATAAAGACCTCAGATACTACTTTTTTTTTTTTTTCACTCTCTTCAACTTTGATTCTGCAATGCAGCTGAGGTGAACAGGAAGGGAGAAATACTAGAGCCCTTGCACCATTGTTAAGTTCCAGCTGGAAACAGGTGCTAGTTGGTTGAGGGGTTAAGTTGCATGTTAAATCATACTTGTAGTTTTCATTATCAGACTGTAGTTTCATTACATCAGACTAAACATTTGGTGACTGAATTGAGCCTGTGTTTTTTTTTTTCAATTTATAGTAATAGCTGGATCCCCTTTAAGGAGAGTAAAAACAGGAGAAGCTTAGTTCCCTTCCAGGGACATGAGAAGGTATATCTTCTCCCACTATTCCATTAAATGTATTCAGTGATCACATCATGCTTGTCAACACATTGGTTACATCTTTATTACTCATTCAGTCTTCCCAGTGCTTTGCAGAAAGTACTACCTAAATGTTCAAAAGTAAACAAACAAACAAACAATAAGGAACACAGAGGTTAAGAGATCTTAACCAATTAATAGATGATAGTGCTAGAATTTAAAGCCAAGTTTTTGTTTCTTATGGTTTGTTCTTTTAATCATTAGATTTCATTTTCTCTCCTAAATTAGGAAAAAAGACACTATTTATACAGTTCTTACTATATGCCAGGAATAGTGCCAATAGCTTCACATATATGAATCATGAGTTAGATGCCTTGTTAGCTATAAGGGAAAAATGACATTTAGGGGGTTTAAGTAGCTAGTCTGTAACTAGTCAGTGACGAGTGTGAAACTACATGGGTAGCTCTTGTCTTCCTCACCCAAAATCTGGGCAGTTCATCAAGAGAGCGAGGCAGAGAAGACGACAGACAGATACAGAGACATTTTTTGCTCTACTTTTCTTCTCAAATTAGTAATAGCTTTGCTAAAATAAAATATATACAGAGGTCTTTCTAATTAGATAGCCAGTAGTAGTCACCCAAGCCAACAGTAGTAATATGATTATTAGCTAGACATAGTCCCATTAGTAGGCTACCAAAAATCCATAAAGAGAAAACTAACAGGATAACATTAGCAAAAAATGAAGTGACTAGGGGCGCCTGGGTGGCTCAGTCGGTTAAGCGGCTGACTCTTGATTTCAGCTTAGGTCATGATCTCACGATTCATCGGATTGCACCCTGCATTGGGCTCTGTGCTCACCAGCGCGGAGCTCGCTTGTAATTCTCTCTCTCCTTTCTCTGCCCCTCCCCTGCACATGCTGTTTCTTTCTTTTAGAATAAATCAAGTGTAAAAAAATGAAGTAACCAACTATGTGTCACTCTAAAGTGAAATTGTAACATGCGAGACGGGTTCTCTCCAATTTCAAGGAATATTCAGAGAAGTCATAGAAGAGGTGAGTCATTAATAATAGCTTTATTTAGCTCAAGGACAAAAAGCAAAGCATCTAGGTTGGGGGGTGGCAACAAAAGCAAAGTCAGAACTGGGAATAAATATAACTGACTAATGGAGAAGACAGGGAAAGACTGCCATTTGTTCTAGAAGAGCAGGACATGGTGTTGTGGCCATATTATTTATGCAGAGAGCTGAAGTGAGGCTGATGTGTGTGAACATGCTATGGTAGGAAATGAGAGTTCAGGGTGGGTTCTTCAGCAAGTGATTAAGCAATGAAGGTGAAGTTTTTGAAATATCTGTAGGAGGATGGGATGCCGGATAAACTGGAGTGAAAAAAAGAATAGACCCAGTGATGGTAACTAGAAATGTGTTAAAATTGTCCTGGTACAAGATGGCATCTCCTTTGATACTTCGAGTGTCCAAAGGTCATGACCCCAGGGTTGTGGGATCAAGCCCCACATCAGACTCTGCACTGAGCTGAGCATGGAGCCTGTTTAAGATTCTCCACCCCCTTCCTCTGCCCCTCTCTCCAGCTCGTGCTCTCTCTCTCTCTCAAAAATAATTTTTAGAAGTTTAAAGTCAGGATGCAATTGTAATTTCTTACCTGTGCACTTGTAGTCAGTAGAGCATTTAAAGGAAATCCTGAATGTACTGAACATTTATGGGTAAATGACTTTTATTTAAAATTCCCTGACATGCTGGCTCAGTTGGTGGAGCATGCGGCTCTTGAGCTCGGGGTTGAGAGTTTGAGCCCCAGTTTGGGTGTAGTGATTAAAAAATTAAAAATATTAAAAAAAAATAAATACAAAATTAAATTCTCACACATGCTTTCTGGAGTTGGGATGCTGAATCAAAACTTATCATCAAAAGCCTTGTTGAAAAAGGCCAGGATGCCATTGAATAAGGTAACAATAAGGCAGGGCGGGGACTGTTAATTTGTCCACAGCTTCTCTTACAGTATCTTTATAATAAGCTCTGATGTTCTCTTGGGGAGAGGGCAGCAGGTGTTGTGGGGCATGGGAGAGCAGAGGGGTAAGTCACTGATGTGGCACATTTTCCAAATCTCTCACTGGTGATATTCATATTATGGTTTCTGTTTGAAGTGTTGACAATGGAGGAAGCATTGCTACGAATGGCTGTGGTGGATGAGCCAAGAAAGCCCGAACTGCCCTTCCCTTTCAGATCCACTTGTCTCGTGTGTCTCTGACATGAAACAGAATCAACTCAGAAGGGGCAAAGTAAGGTTACCTAGGATCCCAGACAAATTTCTTTTAAGTTTGGCTTATTCCTTTGAATGATTTCTTAAAAATTGACCTTTCTGTTGAGGCATTTTCTAGAACAGTAGGATGTCTCATTGAAGCATGCCTGTTGAGAGTCTTTGAACGCTCCCCCCGCCTTTTTTTTTTCCACAGCTGCACAAGTGTACTTCGGCTTCAGACCAGAAAAAACAATGTGATACTATTTTTCCTCTTTTCCACAATACTCAAGTTTCCATTCTCATGAATTATAATTTATTTGAAGTAATGAAGTATAAATGTATCACTGAAATCAGAGGTTAATTTTTGCTGTCACTTTTAAAACTCCTTTTTGTTTGTTTCCTTACAACTTATCAATCAGTTACATCCCCATGGGTATAATGCATACATGGCTGATTTCTTCAGGGATTTATGTCTGTAAGGAAGGCATGCTGCCCTCACAAACCTGCTCCTGAACTGGTGATAGGTATATTCAATGATTTGGTCAAAATCAAAAAGTTCTCAGGAACATCATATAAAGTACTTGAAAGGCAGTTTTCCTTCGGTTGAAATGATGAATCTTTATGAAAACCCTACAACTGGCTCAAACAGTTTGCTCAAAACACAGGGTCTCGTAGGTTTTATTTTTCATAGTTTTTATTTTTTTATTGAAACAAGCAATATTATTGAAATAAATATTGTTTGAGAAATATAACTGCAAATAAATATATTAAATAGCTAGTGGAAGAGGAGAGGCTAGGATAGTAGTGAAGGAAGTAAAAGCTTAAAGAAATCCAGACCTAACTATAACTCTTTTGATTATAAGCTTTGTTACCGTCACTGTCTCAATTCATTCTTAGTACCTTAAAATACTTAGGTCACCATCAGTAACCTGTTATGCCACAAAAATGTTCCATCTTGTGTTTTGTAGTTATTCTTGAGCAAACCAGAAACCAGGCAATTTATAATTAAAAATTAAGCAAGATCAATATGAATAGCATTTTATAATAGAATTCTCTTCCTAACACCCATTTCCTATACTTTTTCATATTCAACTACTGTTCTCTTTCCAAGATTATTGCTAGTGTAATACTTGACACTAATAATAGCCATTAGGAGTGGCTAATTATATGGCTCCTCACACAAGAGGAAAAAAATTCCTTAGTCATCCCCAAATTATAACGGCAGAGATAAAACTTCAGAATTATTTTAAAGTTAAGATGAGTCATTCTAATATTATGAGATACTATTTTATACTTGTCAAGTACTTTATCATTATCTAGTTATGTGTGGTTTGTATATAAACATGCTGTTTTACTGAAATGTCCAGTAAATATTTATTGAATATTCACCATTTATCAGCATTATACTTGGTGATGAGCATATATAATGATGGATATGAACAGTCCTGTATGAATACTGTCGTCTCCTTAACCCTCCTCAGGAAACAGGAAGGAATAGTTTTATTAGCTGAAATCAAATCAGAAATCAAAATCAAATAGCTTGCCAGGCTTCAGAACTAGTGAGTATGTAAGGCATCCTTATTCCCAGCTCAGAGTTATATTCAATACACTTACATTTCTCAAATTGTGTTGCACCACGGATATTCCACAAAAATAAGTTTGTATTGTCAAAAACATTAGAGACATCTTAGGCTTTGTCTTCTTAGGGGAGATTCAAAACACACATTAGCACATTAAACATGTTGAGAAGCAATTCAGTAGAAAAATATAACTTAATTCAGTTAGTCCCACACTATTAATATCTCACTGTATACAGTTTTTGTATGCAATGTGTCATGCTTGTATTTTCAAGAACTAATCTCATGAATACGTTTGCTTAGTCTAGTAAGTTAGAGGATTCTGAAACCCAGTTGACCTCCTTGCTTGGCAAACCCTTTGCCAGAGTGGCACTCATTGTCTTCACATGGTAAGTCAGTGTAAAATGAATCACAGAACAGCACAGTATATAAACCGCTGTGCTTCTTGCCAAACTTCTTTGTCTCTTTGGAAAAAAAGAGAAAGTCTTTTAGAATTAGATTTTATGTATTTAATATTAAATATTTTTCAAGGAGTTTAATTCTTCAAATATTATATGATGACACAGTATTTTATAACTATGCGACAAATATTCAACCTTCTAGTAAGGGATGCCTGAAACTAATTGCGGTTTGGTTTCTTTGCCATTTGGGTGGATGGTTGGGTGAGAGGAGCCCACATCTTTGTGGGACAGTGCTGTGCCTTACTATCCATAACTTCATCCCACAGAGCCATCCTAATGTTTGCATCATGCAATCTCTGTAATGAAGAACCCTGTCGTGACAGTTTGTATCACAACTTTCTCTGCAGATGATAATGAGCCATACCCAACGAAGTTCACTGTAGCTAAGTTTCAGTGTAGTATAATATTTACCAGCTTTATGAAATTGCATAATTGATTTTTAAAGCTCATTGTATAGTGGTATGGTGGACATATAAAAAGTTGTCATAGGGGCGCCTGGGTGGCGCAGTCGGTTAAGCGTCCGACTTCAGCCAGGTCACGATCTCGCGGTCCGGGAGTTCGAGCCCCGCGTCGGGCTCTGGGCTGACAGCTCAGAGCCTGGAGCCTGTTTCCGATTCTGTGTCTCCCTCGCTCTCTGCCCCTCCCCCATTCATGCTCTGTCTCTCTCTGTCCCAAAAATAAATAAACGTTGAAAAAAAAATGTAAAAAATAAAAAGTTGTCATATTTAAGGTACACAACTCAGTGAATTTGGGGATAAGTATA
This sequence comes from Prionailurus viverrinus, assembly GCF_022837055.1. Classification (NCBI taxonomy): domain Eukaryota; kingdom Metazoa; phylum Chordata; class Mammalia; order Carnivora; family Felidae; genus Prionailurus; species Prionailurus viverrinus. The sequence continues at coordinate 132,959,127 of NC_062569.1, read as the reverse complement.
CACTTGTGAAACGATCCCCACCATCAAGGCCATAAACAATATATCCATTATCTCCCAGTTTCCTCCCACCCTATTATTATTATTATTATTTGTGTGATAAGAACAAATAACATAAGACCTACATCCTTAGCATTACTATTGACTAAAGGCACCAAGCTATATTATTATAAGTCTCCAGAACTTATTTTTCTTGTGTAACAAACTGTATGTTTTGACCATTACCTCCCCATTTTCCCCTCCCTTCAGCCCCTGGCAACCACCATTCTACTCTCCCCTTCTTTGAGTTTGACTATTTAGATTCCACATGTAAGTGAGATTATACAGTATTTGTCTTTCTGTGTCTGGCTTATTTCTCTTAGCAGAATGTCTTCAAGGTCCCAAATGGCAGGAATTCCTTCCTTTTTAAGGCTTGATAATATTCTATTGTGTGTATATAACACGTTTCTTATTTTCTTTTTTTTTTAATTTTTATTATTAAACTATAGTTGACATACACTGTTACATTAGTTTCAGGTGCATATTCTAGTGATTCAACAAGTCTACATTATGTAGTGCTCACCACAGTAAGTGTCGTTACCATCTGTCGGTATACAATGTTATTTCAGTGTTATGGACTGTGTTCCCTATGCTGTACTTTTCATTCCCATGACTTTTTGTTTTATAACTAGAAGTTTACACCTCTTAATTCCCTTCACCTACTTCCCCTATCCTTCGACCCCATTGCCCTCTGGCAACCACCAGTTTTTTCTCTGTATTGTTGAGTCTGTTTCTGGTGTTTTGTTATTATTGTTGTTGTCTGTCTTTCAGATTCCACATGGCATTTGTCCTTCTCTGTCTGACTTATTTCACTTAGCATAATTATACCACATTTTCTTTACCAGTCATCTGTCCATGAACATTTAACTAGCTCCCAAGTCTTGGCAATCATGAATAATGCTTCAGTAAACGTGGAAGTGCAGGTATCCCTTTGAGATCCTGATTTCAATTCTTTTGGATAAATACCCAGAAGTGACATTGCTGGATAATATTATAGTTCTATTTTGAATATTTTGAGGAACCTTCCTGTTGTTTTCCATAATGACTGTACTAATTTACATTCCCACCAAAAGTGTACCAGTGTACCTTTTCTCCATATCCTTGCCAACACTTACGATCTTAAAAAAAATAATAATGACCATTCTAAAAGTTCTGAGGTAATACCTCATTGTGGTTTTGATTTGCATTTCCCTGATGATTAGTAATGTTGAGCATCTTTTTATATACCTCTTGGACATCAGTATGTCGCCTTTGGAGAAATGTCTATTTAGATTCTTTGCCAATTTTTTAATCTGGTCACTTTTGCTATTGAGTTGTAGCAGTTTCTTATATATTTTGCGTAATAATCCATTATCAGATACGTGGTTTGCAAATATTTTATCCTATTTTGTTGGATGTCTTTTCATTTTCTTGATTGTTTCCTTTGCTGCACAAAAGCTTTTTAGTTTGATGTAGTCCCACTTTTTAAATTTTTGCTTTTGTTGCCTGTGCTTTTGGTATTGTTGCCAACACCAATGTCAAGGAGCTTTTTTCTGTTTTTTTTCTTCTAGAAGTTTTAGTTTCAGGTATTCTGGTTAAGTCTTTAATCCATTTTGAATTGGTTTTTGTGTATGGTGTAAGATACGGTTTCAGTTTCACTCTTCTTCCATTGGATATCCAGTTTGTCCAATACTGTTTACTAAAGAGACTACTCTTTCCCCTTTTTGTATTCTTGACATCCTTATTGAAGATTAGTTGGTCATGTATGTGTGAGTTTATTTCTGGGCTCTCTATTTTGTTTCATTGGTATGTTTTTATGTCTGTTCCATATGGCTTTGATTATTGTAGCTTTGTAATATAGTTTGAAATAAGGAAGTGTGTGTGATACCTCCAGCTTTGTTCTTCTAGCTCAGGATTGCTTTAGATATCTGGGGTCATTTGTGGGTCTGTATGAGTTTTAGGATTGTTTTTTCTAGTCCATGAAAAATGCCATTGGAATTTTGACAAGGATTGCATTGAATCTGTAAATTGCTTTGGATAACATAAATATTTTGATAGTATTAGTTCTTTGAATCCATGACCATGGAATATCTTTCCATTTATTTGTGTCTTCTTCCATTTCTTTCATCAGTGTTTTCCAGGTTTCAATATAAAGATCTTTCACCTCCTTGGTTAAATTTATTACTAAGTATTATATTGTTTTTGATGCTTCTGTAAATGGGACTGTTTTCTTAATTTCTTTTGAAGGTAGTTCATTGTTAGTGTATTCAAATGCAACTGATTTTTGCATGGTGATTTTATATTCTGCAACTTTACTCAATTTGTTTATTGGTTTTAACAGGTTTTTTTAGTGGAGTCTTTAGGGTTTTCTATATATAAGATCATGTCATCTGAAAACAGAGAAAATTTTAATTTTCCTTTCCAACTTGGATGCTTTTTATTTTTTGGAAACAGCATACCAGAACTTATGGGATAAGGCAGAAACAGTTCTAAACTTCAGAGGGAAGTTTATAGCTATAAATACCCACATTAAAATAAAGGCAAGATATCAAGTAAACAACCTAACTTTACACCTCAAGGAACTAGAAAATGAGTGAACTAAGCCCCAACCTAGCAGAAGGAAAGAAATAATTATAGCAAAAATAAGTAACATGCAGACTAGAAAACAATGGACAATGTCAACAAAACTAAGAGTTGGTGTTTTTAAAAGATCAACAAAATTGACAAACCTTTACCTAGACTAAGAAGAAAAAAGACTTAAATAAAATTAGAAATGAAAGAGGAGACCTTACAAGTGATACCACAGAAATGCAAAGGATTATAAGAGATATACAGTGAAAAATTATATGCCTAAAAGAATAGATAAATTCCTAAAAACATACAACTTACCAAGGCTGAATCATGAAGAAATGGAAAATATGAACAGAACAATAATGAGTAAGGAGATTGAATGAGTAATGAAATACAAGCTAACAAATGAAAGCCCGGGAACAGATGGCTTCACTGGTGATTCTATGAAACATTTAAAAAAGAATTAACCCAATCCTTCTCAAATTCCTCCAAAAAAACTGAAGATCAGGGAACACTTCCAAACTCATTTTACAAGGCCAGCATTATCTTGATACCAAAGTCAAACAAGTACACTAAAAGAAATGAAATTGCGTAATTTCTACAAAAAAAAACCCTCTTGAATGATGGTAACCAACCTATGGGCCAGGATCACATTTGGCTCTTTTGAGATTTCACATATAACCTTTCAAAAAGGTTGAGTATAACCTAATCATTATCTATTAGACTGATACTGTATTTGTTTTAAGTATCCTAAGTTATCAAATAAAATGAAATTCTCAGTTTATTCAAAAACATAAAATTATAAGTAAACTATTTAGAAAAATAACTCCTAGAAGTCCTGAAAACCCAGGTTTCAGAAAGCATGTTGACCAGGAGGAAATAGACAAAAATTTGTAAGACAAATCTGCTGCTGGCTAGGCATGCCATGTTAAGTGGTTCATTTCCTTAACCATCTTTTTTACAGTTTATTTATTTATTTTAAGAGAGAGAGAGAGAGAGGGAGGGAGGGAGCACAAACAGGGAGGGGCAGAGGGAGAAAGAGGGAGAGAGAATCCCAAACAGGTTCCACACTGTTACTGCAGAGCTTACTTGGGGCTCTGTTTCATAAATGGTGAGATCATGACCTGAGCTGGAATCAAGAGTTGGATGCTAACTGACTGAGACACCCAGGCACCCCTTCTTAACCACTTTAAAACCAAGTTCCCTTGTCAGTAAAGTATGGATATTACTATATCTCTGCTTAACTAAGCCATGCCAGAAAGAAAAATTATGTTATTTATGAAGATATTTTGTAACTTAAAAATTACTGTAGTCTTGTGGTGCCTGGGTGGCTCAGTCTCTTCAGCATCTCACCCTTGATTTCAGCTCAGTTCATGATCTCCTTGTTTGGTTCATGATATCGAGCTCCACATCCAAGTCCATTCTGTCAGGGTCGGATTCTCTCTCCCCCTCTCTCTCTGCCCCTCCCCTGAAGTCTCTCTTTCTCTCTCTCAAAATAAATAAGCTTTTTTGTATGCTTATTGAATAAATAAGTAAATGATTCTGAAGTTACCCAGGAGATCCCAATCATCCATCATATTATAGACATACAAAAGACACACCAATCACTCAGAAGATTTCAAGATTTAGCCAAATTATGGAAAGAGCCTAAATGTCCATCAACTGATGAATGGATAAAAAAATTGTGGTTTATATACACAATGGAATACCACGTGGCAATGAGAAAGAATGAAATATGGCCTTTTGTAGCAACGTGTATGGAACTGGAGAGTCTTATGCTAAGTGAAATAAGTCATACAGAGAAAGACATATACCATATGTTTTCACTCTTATGTGGATCCTGAGAAACTTAACAGAAGACCATGGGGGAGGGGAAGGAAAAAAAAAGTTAGAGAGGGAGGGAGCCAAACCATAAGAGACTCTTAAAAACTGAGAACAATCTGAGGGTTGATGGGGGTGGGAGGGAGAGGAGGGTGAGTGATGGGTACTGAGGAGGGCACCTGTTGGGATGAGCACTGGGTGTTGTATGGAAACCAGTTTGACAATAAATTTAATATTAAAAAAAATAAAATAATAAACACTTGAAAAAAAAGATTTAGGATATATGTGCCAAGAAGAGGGACAAAGACCAAATATATATTTTTAATTATACTATACATTTTAAAACAAGTAGAACTCACCCCATATACAAAAAAAATAACCCAAAATGGACCAAAAACCTAACTTTGGAGCTAAAACTATAAAACTCGTAGAAGAAAACCTAGGTATAGATCTTCATGACCTTGGATTAAACAATGGTTTCTTAAATATGACACCAAAAATGCATGTAACAGAAGAAAAAAAATGATAACTTAGATATCATCAAAAGTAAAAACTTACATGCCCCGTATTCAGATGACACTATCAAGGAAGTGAGATGACAACCCACAGAGCAGGAGAAATTTTGCAAATCATATATCTGATAAAGGACTGGTATCCCAATTTGAAAAGGCAAAGTATCTGAATAGGCATTTCTACAAAGAAGATACACTAATAAGCAATTAGCACATGAAGAGATGCTGAATGCCATTAACCATCAAGGAAATACAAACCAAAACCAAGATGAGCTATGTCTTCACACCCACTAAGATGAATCTAACAAAATAAGAAAATAATGACAAATGTTGGTGAATATCTGAAGAAATTGGAATCTTTATACATTGTTGGTGGGAAAAAATGTAGAAAAAGATAAAATGATACCTCCAAAGGCTAAACATATGTTGCCAGATGACGTAGTAATTCTACTCCTACATATATATCCAAGAGAAATGAAAATATATGCCCATATAAACTTGTACATGCATGTTCATAGTGGCATTATTCAATATAGCCAAAATGTGTAAAGGACCCAAATACCCATCAACTCTGCAAAATGGTATATCCATACAGTGGAATGTTATTGGGCTAAAAAGGAATGAAGTACAGATACATATTACAATATGGATGAAGCTTGAAAATATGTTAACTAAAAGAAGCTCATTAAAGACCACATATTTTAAGATTCCATTTATATGGAATGTCCAGAAGAGACAAATAGAAAAGGAATGTAGATTGCTGATTGCTGAAGGATGGGACAGGAGAAAGGAGAAGTTGGGGAGAAATGGGGAGTAGCTATTAATGGATACAGGATTTCTCTGTGGGATGACGATAATGTTCTAAAATTGATTGTGATGATGGTTGAAAAACTCTATAAATATACTAAAAACCACTAAATTGCACACCTTAAACTGGTGAATTGTATGGAAGCTAAATTATATCTCAAATAAAGTTGTTTCCAAAAGTAGCCCCAAGAGAATAAAAAGTAAACATGGGGGGAAATTGTATTTGCTCTGAATTCTCTTCCATTCTACTTTCTTATACTTTAGCGTAAGGGTATTTTTCAACACAGCTTTATCCATTACCCACATCAAATCCTTTGTAGAGCATAATGCAGGTATTAAAAAAGAACATTAAAAAAATTTTTTTAAATGTTTTATTTATTTTTGAGACAGAGACAGAGCATCAGTGGGGGAGGAGCAGAGAGAGAGGGAGACGCAGAATCTGAAGCAGGCTCCAGGCTCTGAGCTGTCAGCACAGAGCCTGACACGGGGCTCAAACTCATGAACTGTGAGATCATGACCTGAGCCGGAGTTGGATGCTTAACCAACTGAGCCACCCAGGTGCCCCGTAAAAGAGAACATTTTAAATTAATGGTTTATAATGTTATAACAGATAAAATAAAACTTTTACTTATATTTATTTTATATTAAGATAAAAAGGAAAGAAATCAAGTTTTATGGAAATTTAATATACAAATTGACATGCACATTCCTACTTGTCCACGGGTGAGCCGAGGGTCTCAAGCACTGATTGATTGATGGCAGTCAGGATATTTTGGAAGCAGAGAGTGGAAGTTCAGCAGCTCAGTGCCCCTTTTAGATTCACCCATCTTTCGTTCCTTAGAATATGTATTATAAACTACTTACCTGTGTGATTTAGATTATAGCCTCTTAAAAATAGGTTTATTGCTTTTTTTAAAAACTGTATTATCTGAAACTTAAAAAGTAAACTTAGATAACAGAATTTTGTAACTGAGTTACTAAGTTGTAACTGAATGGACATCCTCATGTGAGTTTGAGAGTTACATGCATTAGCAGCATGGGTGAAGGTGTGGATAGAAAGCTAGGGAAGTAGAAAGAAGAGGGGAAGAGTGGGAGACACACACAAAGAAATTGATGGAGAGAAAGAAAGTGTACAGGGACACAGCAATGATTCAACAAATAAGATTCACGTACCTATGACTGCAAACGCATTGTGATAGTTTCGAGGATATTAAAAAAATCACATGAAATGCATGGTTTGACATGGAGGTTTGGGGTTTCAAATAATTACAAAGTATATTTTTATCATAAAATGAATTTAATATATGTAATTAGATAATTATAACATAATTTGACTAATGGAAAAGTGAGTTCACTTTGTCTGGAAAAGTCGAGGTAAGATCCAAACAGTGTTGATGCTGGATTTGCTGTTCCTGGATGGGAAGACATTTTCTAGGCTGAAAAAAAGAGGGAAAGGTACGAAAGCAAAGAGTTTACTGTGTGCTAAGGCATAGAACAAGATGTATAGAAGAAGATATTTTGTGGGTGTTTTCAGTGTAGCCAGAACCCCTAGGATTTGATGAAGTAGCTAGAGATTCTGGGATGTTCCATATACTCTGGATTAGAAAATACTTTGCACTTTTCATACATTGAAAACAACAGCATAAATAATCTATCACAGTTGAGTAAACTGTCTCATATTCTACAAACACCTTATAAATAAAATTGCTCTTTGGCCCCAGAAGCATATAACTTAGTGTTTTGCTCTTTCCATTGCCTACTGTTTTGCAAGACAAAAATCTTGATTTTAGATGATTTCTTCTAAAGCATTTTCATTTGCAAATTTCTAGGTATTAACTTACATTCCAAATATTTCACAGCCATTTAATTTCATCACTTGCCTTTAAAAGCTATTTGAACTTAGCAGGAAATTGCTGGCTTTCAAAAAAATGTGTTCTTGCAAAGAACAATCCACTTATAAGACACATAACCATAACCTGTTTGTCTGCAGTCATTTTCCTCACAGATAAAGGGATCACTTTAGACAACTGCAGTAATAGCTACTTAAGGTAAATATTATTAACATTAGAGATTAAACTGTATTATGACCTAAAAATAAATGAGATGTATAGAACAGCAACAACAGCAACACACACACACACACACACACACACACACACACACTTTCACTACTCTAAAGCTTTCCACAGAAATTAATTTACTCTGAAAAGTTTTTATTTTAGGTCAAATATTCTGGTTATTTGTATCTTGAGGAAGTCAAGCGAGTGTCACAAATGGTCGTGATTATGAGCATCAATCTGTCTTGGAGCAGGAAATTTCTATAGGCATCTGGCACCAGAGAAGATTTTCTAAGAAATATGATGTCTGGATGTCATGGCTTCTTACTCAACTCTCAAATAATTATAGTTCAAGTATGAGTTACAGAACTAATTCAGCCAGAAGAGTGAGAGACTCTCTGCCCTCACTAATGTGCTCGTCCTCCCAGCTGTCCTGGTGATTCCTTTTGGCTCAGGTCATGTTCATTACAACATCTTCTGAGACATGGAGTAGCTTGGCATTGAGAAATCTGCCATGCTTGGACACCTAATTTCCCTCCTATGTCATGATTTAACATTAACAATACATCTGTTACAAAGAGCACTAGATGTTGTTTATAAGTGAGGAATCACTGAATTTCTATTCCTAAAACCAATATGGCACTGTCTGTTAACTAGAATTTAAATAAAAATTAAAAAATACATCTGGAAATAATCTCCTCGGAAGATTCTCAAGATGGCGGCATAGGAGGACGCTGGGCTCACCGCGCGTCCTGCTGATCACTTAGATTCCACCTACACCTTCCTAAATAACCCAGAAAACCGCCAGAGGATTAGCAGAATGGAGTCGCCGGAGCCAAGCACAGATGAGAGGCCCACGGAAGAGGGTAGGAAGGGCGGCGAGGCGGTGCGCGCTACACGGACTGGCGGGAGGGAGCCAGGGCGGAGGGCGGCTCGCCGGCCAAGCAGAGCCCCCGAGTCTGGCTTGCAAAAGCGGAGGGGCCTGACGGACTGTGTTCCCACAACAAGCGCAACTTAGCGTCTGGGAGGACATAAGTTAGCAGCTCTGCTCGGAAAGCGGGAAGGCTGGAGGACAAAGGGAGGGAGAGCTGCTGAGCCCCCGGACGACAGAGCTCAGTTTGGCGGGGAACAAAGGCGCTCGACAGCGCCATCTCCCCCGCCCATCCCCCAGCCAAAATCCCAAAGGGAACCAGTTCCTGCCAGGGAACTTGCTCACTCTGCGCAAACACCCAACTCTGTGCTTCTGCGGAGCCAAACCTCCGGCAGCAGATCTGACTCCCTCCCGCTGCCACAGGGCCCCTCCTGAAGTGGATCACCTAAGGAGAAGCGATCTAAGCCTGCCCCTCCTGCCCCCTTGCACCTTGCCTACCCACCCCAGCTAATATGCCAGATCCCCAGCATCACAAGCCTGGCAGTGTGCAAGTAGCCCAGACGGGCCACGCCACCCCACAGTGAATCCCGCCCCTAGGAGAGGGGAAGAGAAGGCACACACCAGTCTGACTGTGGCCCCAGCGGTGGACTGGGGGCAGACATCAGGTCGGACTGCAGCCCCGCCCACCAACTCCAGTTATACACCACAGCACAGGGGAAGTGCCCTGCAGGTCCTCACCACGCCAGACACTATCCAAAATGACCAAGCAGAAGAACTCCCCTCAGAAGAATCTCCAGGAAATAACAACAGCTAATGAGCTGATCAAAAAGGATTTAACTAATATAACAGAAAGTGAATTTAAAATAATAGTCATAAAATTAATCGCCGGGCTTGAAAACAGTATACAGGACAGCAGAGAATCTCTTGCTACAGAGATCAAGGGACTAAGGAACAGTCACGAGGAGCTGAAAAACGTTTTAAATGAAATGCAAAACAAAATGGAAACCACCACGGCTCGGCTTGAAGAGGCAGAGGAGAGAATAGGTGAACTAGAAGATAAAGTTATGGAAAAAGAGGAAGCTGAGAAAAAGAGAGATAAAAAAATCCAAGAGTATGAGGGGAAAATTAGAGAACTAAGTGATACACTAAAAAGAAATAATATATGCATAATTGGTATCCCAGAGGAGGAAGAGAGAGGGAAAGGTGCTGAAGGGGTACTTGAAGAAATTATAGCTGAGAACTTCCCTGAACTGGGGAAGGAAAAAGGCATTGAAATCCAAGAGGCACAGAGAACTCCCTTCAGACGTAACTTGAATCGATCTTCTGCACGACATATCATAGTGAAACTGGCAAAACACAAGGATAAAGAGAAAATTCTGAAAGCAGCAAGGGGTAAACGTGCCCTCACATATAAAGGGAGACCTATAAGACTCGTGACTGATCTCTCTTTTGAAACTTGGCAGGCCAGAAAGAATTGGCACGAGATTTTCAGGGTGCTAGACAGAAAAAATATGCAGCCGAGAATCCTTTATCCAGCAAGTCTGTCATTTAGAATAGAAGGAGAGATAACGGTCTTCCCAAACAAACAAAAACTGAAGGAATTTGTCACAACTAAACCAGCCCTACAAGAGATCCTAAGGGGGACCCTGTGAGACAAAGTATCAGAGGCATCACTACAAGCATAAAACATACAGACATCACAATGAGTCTAAACCTGTATCTTTCTATAATAAGACTGAATGTAAATGGATTAAATGCACCAACCAAAAGACATAGGGTATCAAAATGGATAAAAAAACAAGACCCATCTATTTGCTGTCTACAAGAGACTCATTTTAGACCTGAGGACACCTTTAGATTGAGAGTGAGGGGATGGAGAACTATTTATCATGCGACTGGAAGCCAAAAGAAAGCTGGAGTAGCCATACTTATATCAGACAAACTAGACTTTAAATTAAAGGCTGTAACAAGAGATGAAGAAGGACATTATATAATAGTTACAGGGTCTATCCATCAGGAAGAGCTAACAATTATAAATGTCTATGCACCGAATACCGGAGCCCCCAAATATATAAAACAATTACTCATAAACATAAGCAACCTTATTGATAAGAATGTGGTAATTGCAGGGGACTTTAACACCCCACTTACAGAAATGGATAGATCATCTAGACACACGGTCAATAAAGAAACAAGGGCCCTGAATGAGACATTGGATCAGATGGACTTGACAGATATATTTAGAACTCTGCATCCCAAAGCAACAGAATATACTTTCTTCTCGAGTGCACATGGAACATTCTCCAAGATAGATCATATACTGGGTCACAAAACAGCCCTTCATAAGTTTACACGAATTGAAATTATACCATGCTTACTTTCAGACCACAATGCTATGAAGCTTGAAATCAACCACAGAAAAAAGTCTGGAAAACCTCCAAAAGCATGGAGGTTAAAGAACACCCTACTAATGAATGAGTGGGTCAACCAGGCAATTAGAGAAGAAATTAAAAAAATATATGGAAACAAACGAAAATGAAAATACAACAATCCAAACACTTTGGGACACAGCGAAGGCGGTCCTGAGAGGAAAATACATTGCAATCCAGGCCTATCTCAAGAAACAAGAAAAATCCCAAATACAAAATCTAATAGCACACCTAAAGGAACTAGAAGCAGAACAGCAAAGGCAGCCTAAACCCAGCAGAAGAAGAGAAATAATAAAGATCAGAGCAGAAATAATATAGAATCTAAAAAAACTGTAGAGCAGATCAACGAAACCAAGAGTTGGTTTTTTGAAAAAATAAACAAAATGGACAAACCTCTAGCCAGGCTTCTCAAAAAGAAAAGGGAGATGACCCAAATAGATAAAATCATGAATGAAAATGGAATTATTACAACCAATCCCTCAGAGATACAAACAATTATCAGGGAATACTATGAAAAATTATATGCCAACAAACTGGACAACCTGGAAGAAATGGACAAATTCCTGAACACCCACACACTTCCAAAACTCAATCAGGAGGAAATAGAAAGCTTGAACAGACCCATAACCAGCGAAGAAATTGAATCGGTTATCAAAAATCTCCCAACAAATAAGAGTCCAGGACCAGATGGCTTCCCAGGGGAGTTCTACCAGACGTTTAAAGCAGAGATAATACCTATCCTTCTCAAGCTATTCCAAGAAATAGAAAGGGAAGGAAAACTGCCAGACTCATTCTATGAAGCCAGTATTACTTTGATTCCTAAACCAGACAGAGACCCAGTAAAAAAAGAGAACTACAGGCCAATATCCATGATCAATATGGATGCAAAAATTCTCAATAAGATACTAGCAAATCGAATTCAACGGCATATAAAAAGAATTATTCACCATGATCAAGTGGGATTCATTCCTGGGATGCAGGGCTGGTTCAACATTCGCAAATCAATCAACGTGATACATCACATTAACAAAAAAAGAGAGAAGAACCATATGATCCTGTCAATCGATGCAGAAAAGGCCTTCGACAAAATCCAGCACCCTTTCTTACTAAAAACCCTTGAGAAAGTCGGGATAGAAGGAACATACTTAAAGATCATAAAAGCCATTTATGAAAAGCCCACAGCTAACATCATCCTCAACGGGGAAAAACTGAGAGCTTTTTCCCTGAGATCAGGAACACGACAAGGATGCCCACTCTCACCGCTGCTGTTTAACATAGTGCTGGAAGTTCTAGCATCAGCAATCAGACAACAAAAGGAAATCAAAGGCATCAAAATTGGCAAAGATGAAGTCAAGCTTTCGCTTTTTGCAGATGACATGATATTATACATGGAAAATCCGATAGACTCCACCAAAAGTCTGCTAGAACTGATACATGAATTCAGCAAAGTTGCAGGATACAAAATCAATGTACAGAAATCAGTTGCATTCTTATACACTAACAATGAAGCAACAGAAAGACAAATAAAGAAACTGATCCCATTCACAATTGCACCAAGAAGCATAAAATACCTAGGAATAAATCTAACCAAAGATGTAAAGGATCTGTATGCTGAAAACTATAGAAAGCTTATGAAGGAAATTGAAGAAGATTTAAAGAAATGGAAAGACATTCCCTGCTCATGGATTGGAAGAATAAATATTGTCAAAATGTCAATACTACCCAAAGCTATCTACACATTCAATGCAATCCCAATCAAAATTGCACCAACATTCTTCTCGAAACTAGAACAAGCCATCCTAAAATTCATATGGAACCACAAAAGGCCCCGAATAGCCAAAGGAATTTTGAAGAAGAAGACCAAAGCAGGAGGCATCACAATCCTAAACTTTAGCCTCTACTACAAAGCTGTCATCATCAAGACAGCATGGTATTGGCACAAAAACAGACACATAGACCAATGGAATAGAATAGGAACTCCAGAACTAGACCTACAAACGTATGGCCAATTCATCTTTGACAAAGCAGGAAAGAACATCCAATGGAAAAAAGACAGCCTCTTTAACAAATGGTGCTGGGAGAACTGGTCAGCAACATGCAGAAGGTGGAAACTAGACCACTTTCTCACACCATTCACAAAAATAAACTCAAAATGGATAAAGGACCTAAATGTGAGACAGGAAACCATCAAAACCTTAGAGGAGAAAGCAGGAAAAGACCTCTCTGACTCAGCCGTAGCAATCTCTTACTCGACACATCCCCAAAGGCAAGGGAATTAAAAGCAAAAGTGAATTACTGGGACCTTATGAAGATAAAAAGCTCCTGCACAGCCAAGGAAACAACCAACAAAACTAAAAGGCAACCAACGGAATGGGAAAAGATATTCGCAAATGACATATCGGACAAAGGGCTAGTATCCAAAATCTATAAAGAGCTCACCAAACTCCACACCCGAAAAACAAATAACCCAGTGAAGAAATGGGCAGAAAACATGAATAGACACTTCTCTGAAGAAGACATCCGGATGGCCAACAGGCACATGAAAAGATGTTCAGCGTCGCTCCTTATCAGGGAAATACAAATCAAAACCACACTCAGGTATCACCTCACGCCAGTCAGAGTGGCCAAAATGAACAAATCAGGAGACTATAGATGCTGGAGAGGATGTGGAGAAACGGGAACCCTCTTGCACTGTTGGTGGGAATGCAAATTGGTGCAGCCGCTCTGGAAAGCAGTGTGGAGGTTCCTCAGAAAATTAAAAATAGACCTACCCTATGACCCAGCAATAGCACTGCTAGGAATTTATCCAAGGGATACAGGAGTACTGATGCATAGGGCCACTTGTACCCCAATGTTCATAGCAGCACTCTCAACAATAGCCAAATGATGGAAAGAGCCTAAATGTCCATCAACTGATGAATGGATAAAGAAATTGTGGTTTATATACACAATGGAATATTACGTGGCAATGAGAAAAAATGAAATATGGCCTTTTGTAGCAACGTGGATGGAACTGGAGAGTGTGATGCTAAGTGAAATAAGCCATACAGAGAAAGACAGATACCATATGGTTTCACTCTTATGTGGATCCTGAGAAACTTAAACAGGAACCCATGGGGGAGGGGAAGGAAAAAAAAAAAAAGAGGTTAGAGTGCGAGAGAGCCAAAGCATAAGAGACTATTGAAAACTGAGAACAAACTGGGGGTTGATGGGGGGTGGGAGGGAGGAGAGGATGGGTGATGGGTATTGAGGAGGGCACCTTTTGAGATGAGCACTGGGTGTTGTATGGAAACCAATTTGTCAATAAATTTCATATTAAAAAAAAATACATCCGTGTGTCACGTAAAGTAGAGCACTTATTTTAATAAATATTTAATTTCTATGCCAATCTTTTGTCTCATTTACATGGATACTTGAGAGTGAATATTTAGATTATTTTTAAAATAATTTAGCCTACGAGTGACTTTCCTATCTCATATGAATGAACCTACGTTATACTAAACTTCTGATAGAAAACTTAAGAGAATATATTAAAGAAATGTAAATATTAAGAATTTACATTTCTGAATTTAACTCAGAATGTAATAAATTGATAATCTGTAAGTGAAAGTAGAGTTTTTGAATAACCAGATACTATTTTGCAAGAATGAAAAAGAAAAAGGAAGATTTTATTTTAGTTTTTATATATAAAAGAACAAAAATAAAAAGATCTCTACCATATGGAAGTAAAAAATATCTAAATTTACATCATGGGAGATTTCTATGATGGAGTCAGAGATGAAAATATAATTGTTAGGAAAAACAAAAACACATTTTAATTACTTTGTGGTTTAAGATGAGCTTATTATCCTAAGAGTACTCTCTCAAGATGGTTATATAGCAGCCATATCCTCTCCTTTGGCCTTCACAGAGAGATCAAGAATGGAATATTTTATAATCTCGAATTTTCATGGAGCATAACATGCCAAAATTGTAATTATGGAGGAAAAACAAAAACAACAACTAAGTATCAAATAAACAATATCTCCTTGAAAAGTCTGTGACTTCATCAGGGAAAAGTAGAGATGGGATAGCATTTGAGGTAAAACTGATATAACTTTTAATTACCTCTGCCTCTCCAGAAGCTCTGTATTGGAAATCAATTCAAAAGAGAATATATAAAAACCAGTAAAACTATAAACCTTTAGAAGTGTTTTTAGCACTACCCAATAAAATTTCTACAAGTCCAGAAAACATTTTGTCTTACACAAAAATAACAAAAATAAGCAAATGCCTTCCAAAATTTAGTTGAAGCAATTTACCTGAGTTATGCACTCAGTGAGGGAAGCAGAAAGCAGGGTTCCTCTCTGCAGGAAGAATTAATTAAGATGACTTAAATGAAACCCTGCGAGGAGACTGAGGAGGTGACTGATATTTGAATAGGATTTTTCTCAAGAGCTAAAAGTATTACGGCATACCATACTGTAAGTTGGGATATTTAGCACTTATCATCTTCAATTATTTTCATATGTGTATGTAGATGGTTAAATACCATCTATTTAGATATGGTATCAATGGTTTAACTGGACTAACGTGATGTCTTAGTTTTGTCAATTTAATAACTGTTTAAGTAGAATGGACTGGTCTCTAAAATAGCAGGGAAGCAGTTTAGTAAAGGAGTGGAGTGGATAGGGGATGTACTTTACCGGCTGGAGTGAAGTACAGGCATTTATTTATTATAAACATGGTCTGAACCACCCCTAATATCTGTGAAGTCTGGGGCAGGAGTACAAATGGGGGCACGCATACACTATATCTAAATATTTAAAAAAATTATATTTCTTGCTAACCAACTGTGAAGTAAAATGTTTTATCATATACAACTGAATAATAACAAACTAGAAAATATGTTTAAATCTGGGGTATTTGAATGATTGAGTCAGCCAAATACCAGAGATTGCTAAATTCGATTATTAATGCATATTCCTTTGATTGAGAATAGCTGGATATGTATAAAATAATATGTAATTCATAAGTTTTATATATGTATTCCAAACATTTATTTGTGCTGTTGTTTCAGCAAAATCATGCATTGTGCTGTTATTACCAAGATTTTCACATCATTTGTATTCTAATGATACCTAATGATGTCAGTAACACTTAATTACATCCAGAGTTCACAATAGTTGAATTATCTTCATCAAGAAGTATACATTAAAGCAAACTTAATAAATTAACTTTAATTGCCTTTCATGTGTTCTTCAAAAAGTTATTTTTTCTCTAAAACATTTGATATTATCTACTAAAATTATCGGTAAATACACCTTATACTGGATGAATATAATCATCTGGAAGTCCAGATTTTATATATGGCTGAGATTTTAAATTTAACTTAAAAAAATGAACTGACTCTTACTAAATTATTTTATAAAAATAAAACTATTTATAATTCTAACATTCAGTAGTAACCCAGTAAGCCATGTAGAGAATAACCTTACATTCCACACGAAACTATTGGAAATATGCTCCTTCATGAATCCCCTCCACCCCGTACTATAAATGAGAACACCAAGAAGTGATATTTTAAAAGGTAAGAATTTGTCATAGTCCTGCTTTATGAGAGAAGGACTTGGCAAGTTTCTTTGTCTTTTTCTCTTTCCGGAGTGTTTCAGCAGATTGCCCCCTTCCCAAACTCTGAGTCAGTGTCTGTCTTCTGTGTCAGCAGTCCAACTAGCCCCAAGCATGGCTTTGGATAAAGGACTCAGAAAAAAAAAATATTACAGTATTTTTCCTGGGGCCAAAGCAGTATACAGTCAAGAGAGCAGACGTTTTGGCTCATAGATGGTGCTATGCCAGGAATAGAAGCCTCCATGTACTCTTCAATGCTTTTGTTTCTGGTGTATCTCTGTGACATATGGCCTGCCAAAACACTGGGCAAGGGCCACTGTTGCCCAGGTTGAGGGATGACACTGACTATAAGATCTAGAGTCAGAGGTGCTTGGGTGGCTTGGTTGGGCGACTGACTTCAGCTCAGGTCATGATCTCCTGGCTCATGGGCTCAAGCTCCTTGTTGGGCTCTGTGCTGACAGCTTGGAGCCTGGGGCCTGCTTGGGATTCTCTCTCTCTCTCTCTCTCTCTCTCTCTCTCTCCCAACTTCCCCTCTCGTTCTCTTTCTCTTTCTCAAAAATAAACATTAAAAACAAATTTTAAATAAAAAAAAGATCAAGAGTCAGATCACTAGTTTTTGAATTAGGGTTTCACCATTTATTTGAGGGACACATCAAGCTTTTCTCACATACCTTTGCAGATCCTCTCAGCCACACCTTCTCCAAGGCCCTTGGCTGTCATTCCATCCAAGTCCCTGCTGCTGTAACAATCGATGCATAGGCTTCAAATGGCTCCAGAGGGAAGTCAAGCAACTTCACCTTGAATCATTCCCCTGCAGTGCGCCCCCCCGCCCCAACCGCCCAGTACCTCCTTCTCTAGTGCATCCCTGTTAACGAAAGGAGCATAATAAAATGCCAGGGAATCCTTTTGACAATGGTCCTTGCCCAATCCAGAAATAAATGTGGCAAAAACATTTAATCTATAGGACACATGAACTCATGGATAATTCTTCCCCTTCCCTCTTCCTCAATGGAGCGACAGTCCTGAAATGCATTCATTAAAAAGCCTCTCAGAAGGTGGTCCTGGGAGATCCAGAACAGTTGATACCAAGTGCTGAACAGCTCAGTAATGCTACCTGATATTGAGTTTTGGCCCCTTAGTCTCAGTCCCTTTTCCCTAACTCCCACTTCCTGGGTTTCGCACTCCCTAATAAAATTTTAGCACTTAACCCTTTGCCTCAGGCTGTTTGCAGACGAATGCAGACTAAGAAAATGTATGATCTTAAGCACATAAACTCGTCTATGTCTCAATTTCTTAACATAGAAATGTATACAAGTAGTATTCACCTCTTAGGATAAATGCACTGACCAAATATATTCATACATGAAAAATACCTAGGACATTTCCAGACACAAAGAAAACAGAATGCAAGGCACAATTTTATGTACCAATCACTTTTACATCCCCTTTCCCAGCTGCAGAGTTTTTTTTTTTTCAAATAGAAGCCAGTGTTCTTGGTTCCATGACTATTTTTTCATTCATCTACATATGTTATGCATAAATCTTGGGCAAGACACTATGCTATATACCAGAGATTTGGATAAAGAACATAATCTTTCTCTTTAACAAGCTCATAGCCTTGTGGAAGAGGAAGAAAAATAAAATAAAAAACAATAAATACAGAGTAACAAATACTCACAAGGAGATTTACAACACTATGGAAGCAGAAAGCTGTTACCTGAAATGAGAGGCTTGAAAACCCATTTTAGGTGAAACTATGGCTTAGCTAAATTATGAAGGGCACTGAGATAAGTAAAACATCGAGATCATTTTAGAGAGAAAGCAACAAATGTACAAGCATCCAGGAGACATGGAAAAGAATAGTACACTCATGGGTTGCTCAGCTAAATTGCTAAAGCTGCTCTGCCTTCTTGTATGTAAAGCTCAGAGTGAGGAGAAAGAAGAAAAAGAATAGCAGGGGAAAATATCATGAAGAGCATGCATATTATCTCAAGATGTTAGTTTTTATCCTGAAGGCATTCAAGAACCATAGGGGGAGTTTAGAAGAGATGGACTTTTGGAAAGAATCACTCTGTGATGGTAGAATGAATTGGAAGGGGCAATGCAAGAGGCTGAATTCAGTAACTCAGACCAAAAAAAGATGTGAGCCCAGGAAGTGGCAAAGGGGGTGGGGATGGAGAGGAAGGAACCCATTTGAATTTTATTAAACGGAAAAATAGACATATAGGTAAACAAATAAATACATGACAGAAAGAAAGATAGATATTACATATAGGTAGGTATACATGGTAACTGTTACAGATAGATGAGTATTCATGTATACATAAATATATAGAGATATGTTCGGTGACTTACAGAGTGGAGGATTGAGAGAGGATTCCACGCCATTCTCAGATCATGGCTCAGAAGTGGTGGAAGACATACCAATAATCAATATAAGGTTTATCAGAGGAGGACTCAGTAGGCATGGGGTTTGGAGAGTATGTGATGGGGTCAGTTTTTAACATGTTGAATGCGAGAGGTCTGTGTGACAATCAGGAGCAGATACTCAGAGTTCTGGAGTAGAGAAGGTGGGCATTGCATTGAGTTTCTGGCTAGAGAAACGAGACAAATAAGACCGTACTTAAAAATCCTCTCAGAGGCTTTGAAGACTTGTTCTTTGGAAAATCTTCCTATAAATTTTAATATATAACCAAGTATAAATAGATGCTAGCTCTTTAGGTCCTTTGACCTTATATATTCAGCTAAGAAAATTGGAACAAATTGTTTTGTTTTCATTAATCTTTCCTAACATTCCAGAGAGTCAGGAAAGGGAAACAACTTCAAAATGTCAATAAACAATTAGCTGAATTACTCAGAGCAAAAACAAGAAGAGCAGTTGATAGTTTCCATATATTTGGGGCATTTAAAAATATGTTAATGTTAAAATATGTTTAATATGTGATAAATATATTATGACTTAAAATAATTTAAGGTAAAAAATGTCAAAGCTACATACATCCTTCAGGAAAGGTCTCTTACGAAGTGACGTTTAAGCAAAAATCTAGTAGATAAAGAACAAGCTATGCAAAGGCAAAGGAATGTCATGTAGAGAGAATCGTGTTATATAGAATATTGAATGGAAACATCTTAAAAAACGTACTATTTGATGGAAATTATTCTCTCCACAAGGAAATGCTTAGAGACAAAATTATTTCAGTAGCATGGCTTCAAGGAACTGAAGCCAAGTGCTCAAAAATAAAATTCAGCTTCTTAATCATATTCAAGAATTGAATGCTTGGGCAAAAGACCAACTTAGAACCAAATCCCCAGACTTTGGTTAATTATGAAATGTCAGAGTTCCATAGACTATGGCATGGGAGTCAGCCACAGACTTCATTAGACTAACTTGTGGTATCTATTAGGATACTGAAATGTCTCAACAGTATGGGAAAACACAAATTAAATATATTTTAAGACATACAATTTTATATCCCAGAGTATATGCTATGGATTTCATTTAATCTGTATCAAAACCAGAGGACTATTATGAAATGAAAATAAAACTCTACACCCTGGATAAATTCTGACTCTTACATATGCAGCATCAGAAATTAGATAAATTTGTTACAGCCACAAGTTCATGGTAGCCAAATAAACTTGCTGTTTGAAAATGTGAAGTTTCAGCACTGCCATTTTCTTTGGCAGGGATGGGATCAGTTCTAAAATAAATAGCAGTAAACAGTCTTCCCTGTTAATTACATGTGTAACCACCAGCTGTTGGTCTAAAATAAGGTCCATTTTCTTTTAGTTCTCTATGCCCCAATCCCATGATTCCTGAAATAACTGGAAATAATTGAAGAAAGATAACAATAGTAAAAGACTCAAAACCAAAACCAATCAACGTAACTCCAGACAGCAGTACAGTGTGACCTCCGTTCTTCCAACACCTATTCCATATCTAGCTCCAGTTTTCACCTGGCAGCTATTACATGAAAATGCATATAATATAATACCTAGCACATTGTGGGTGTTTGTTGAATGGACTACTATGATGAAAAACGCACAATGGTAGCCCTTAATTAAGAGCTTTCAATCTAAGAAGCTTCATTTGAAATTCTTGGGGCCAATTCTTATAAATGTAACAAAAGATAGTCTAGTCTCATGGTGACTTAGTAGTAGTCACAGACATATTTAGAAACAAAGTCAGTGTATTTAGGTACTGACCAGGTGGCTGAAACATTGAAAAGATCTAGTTAAATTAACTAAGGAATCTGAAGTTTGGAGGCAGAGTCAAACTCCATTATAGCGGTAGGGGTAGGGAACATTAAGGAGTCTGTGCCTTAGATTTTCTCAGTATAAGAGCTGCACTGTACATTACTACATATACTGAAAAAAGAAAACCTGATTCCCACACAAGTATTCAACCCACCCAACAAAATTAGTTTGAAGTTTTTATTCATTCATTTATTCATTTGTGCTTAAAAATGACTTCTATGACCTAGAAATTAAAACAAGCATTTTGATACATGCTGCACACTGGTAAGTTTTAATTAAACAGAAAAATACCCATTTCCTAATTACTATGTTTCTCCTAAATTGACCTATTTTTATTTTTTAGCTTTAATTTTTTCCATATTTATTAAGCAGATAAAAATTTTATTACCTTTAGGATTATCTTTAATTGTAGAACAGCCATCCAAGGAAGAGACATTTGTGTTCAAACTACATGACGGTGCCTCTGATTTCTATGAAATCTTTCTCAATCAAGAATTTCACTGACCTTTCAGATTTGAACACAACTAATCTCAGAAAGAATAAAATGCCGCAAAAAGCTACCGGTATTCCATTTGTACTTTTTGGAAAATTAGTAGAATTTACCTTTATTCAGAGATATCTGTTGGTAGAATTTTCCATTTGCCCATTCTTAATCAATTACTATGTGGTTTAGAATATAATCTCTCTGTGAAATGTATTCAAAAGCAAGATATTTATTTGAATAGCTTTGTAAGTGCTGTGCTTCCTTTGCCTGCAGAGGCCTAGCCTAATCATCCCCTGGACAGCTAAGGTGCAACACCATGATTTTTAACCCACCTGCTCTGGCTCACATCCAGTGGTTGAGCCACACATCCATTGAGCCACACCACAATAGGCCCATACTGATGAGCTATTCCGTGTATTCTGGTTAGAAATGTTTTATAACAACTGCTACTGGATCTCAAGGTTCATGAGGGCCTTTCCCTAAGAAAATGGACTCTTTTACTTGAAAGAGAATTCAACTGTATATAATCTCTTAGACTTTTTTGAGCATAATTTTTATTGTTGCCCTCATTCTCTGCGGTTTCTTATAAGAAGTATATGCATCTTTAAGTAGTCCATATATAAATAGAAATGCTCTCTATTTGACATTGTTGAAAGTGTATATCTTTTTAGATAGGATACTTGGACATACAATTTGTTTTGACTAGGTCCATGGTTATGGGTTCTTTGGATTCCTTTATGCCATCCTTCAACCATAAGGTAGCCAATATTGTTGATTGCATATTTAATATTTTATATTAATTATATGCATTCTCTTTCCCACAAGGATTTAAGGTATTTCACAAACAAGGCATAGGTATAAAGGAAATGGAAAAGGAAAATACAAGTGATGGTAAAGAGAAAAATGCAAATTTACCACCCACAATGGTTATTATGGGTGCCATGACCAGTGTAGTGTCATTAAAGCCAAGGAGAAAAACTGTTTCAAGAAGGAAGTAATGGTAAATCTTGTCAAATGCTGCTAGCAGATCTAACAAGACAAGGACAGAGAAATATCCTTTGGATCTAGCATTTTGTGATTGTAAGTGACTTTGGCAAGAGTAGGTTAAATGGCATTGTGTGGGCCATGCTTGGGAATGAAGCCAGATTGGTGTCAGTTGAAGAGTGAATAGTTGTTGAGAAAGGAGGGACAGCAAATAGAGATAACCCTTTTGAGACAGTTTGCTTTGAACAGGGTTAGAGACGATGAAAGTGTAGTGGAAACATGGTGATCAGGGGCACTGAGAATTCATCTTTAATTTGGGAGAGACTAGAGGGTGCTTGTATGAGCATGGGTATCATAAAATAGTTTCTTTTAGTGACCTCCCATACCTTCAAAAAATTATTGAAGCAAACAAAAATATCATCATATTATCCTTTAAGAAATTTAATATGCAGTTTTAGAAACAAGTAAAACATTTCATTGCAGTTAACTTGGGGATACCCAGTAGAACATTTAGGACATACTGGGATAGACAAAAGCACCATTGAGGACGTGTCTTGACCAGTGTCTTGACCAGTGCCCGTCATAAACAGAGGAAACAACCCAAAAGGAAATATCATTCGGCTTTTTTCCCACCATGAACATACTACCAAGCTACTACTTGTGGCCCTTAAAGTTGACAGAAGTTATCAACCCAGTGGTCTTCTAACCACATACACAGTCTATCTGGACAGAGTATATTTACTCTGGGGTTACTCTTCTAACCCCAAATGCTTCTTTTTAAATCCATCTTTCATTCCCTCATTGTCTGTTGACCCATTTACATGCTAGATATCCTCCAAAACTGGTCCTGGTTATTTGCCAAGGTATCCTTGTATAAGAAACCAAAGATTTCTGCACTCCAGAGGCTGAACTTGCAGTGAAGATATCCACAGTCTGGCCTGTGCTTCTCTCTCTATCTTCTCTCACACTCTATGCTGGAGATTTCTATACAGCCATGGAATACAATTACCTTTGTGTAATTAGCATGATTTTATTTAAAAATGCATATAAACAGATATTATTATCCCTGAATCATTTTCTATTATCCTTTGATAACTGACTTCTCTACCAAACTTTCCTGCGTTTCCATTGTACTCATTATGATTTCCCATAGACATGCAGTGAAAGAGAGAAAACAAAGCCTTATATAAACTGTCTCTCATTCCAAGACTGTAATTTCATTCTTGGAAAAGACCACATGTTATTTATCCCTGTGTTCTCTGAACTTGTACATAGTAACACTCAAAATGTATTAGTTGATGAAATGAAAAGAATTAATGAAAAATAATATAAGACCTTTTCAGTGTTTATAAAATGGTCGTTTTCTTATCTTATTTAGTCATCCAGTATCTTCTATTTAATCCATTAAATAGATTCAGCTATTCACTTAACTCCTCCATAGCCTCTCACCAATCTTTTATCACATTTTTTCCTTTCTAATAAAAACCAATGGAAGATTTTTATTCTTTTTCTGTTACAGTTATATGCTTACTTTCTTTGATGTTTTAATTCTCATATAATTGTCCACTGTGAATAGTGATTTATATTTTCAATGACCATCACATAATACATTTACAGTATCTCTTCATTTATTACATTACTATATTATTTTGTGAGGAAATAATCATATAACTATTAAAATATGGTCTGACGTGACTTCTGAATGAAGGAATTAATTAGGCGTATCTGGAGGTCCCATTGCAGGCCAGAGGTAAGATGCTATTAAAATAACTGACAAGTAGTAGAATAGCACTCAGAACTGGAGGACTGGCTTAGGAAAGAGAGAACATTCCATAATTATTTGTGAAATTAAAGCCTTCATAAACCCAGAATAAAGGTAGTAATGGGATTATTTGGAAAGAATATTAGATTAGAGCCAATATGGTAGGAACATATAAAATAGCTATATTCTAAATCTAATATAAATTGTGTAAGCCACTAAACCAGGAAAAGAAGGTTAATAATGCTTTCTTTAGTCAATTGATAGTGATTTTAAATAAAGAGAAGGGTTGACAGGCTCATATCGAAATGAGAATACTGAATGACGGAAAAGTTTGGAAGCAATGAGATCTCTATAGAATGGTCTTCTCTGATAAAGGTAACATTTTTAGGGCAGACATCAGGTCTGAAACTTGCTCATAGGGAAAAATTAGATGGGCTTCTAATAGTAGAAGGAAACCTTAAGGAAACAATCACAAGTTGATGAAATTGAATTCCTTTCCCTGAGGGAAGGGAAAGGAAATGTCAGCAAGATTAAGAAAATTAACTTTAGGAAGCTAATTGTATCAAGTTCAAAAATTAGTATGGTGAATCTTTGGGTTTCCTCTAGAAAGTGGAGTTCAAGGAAATTGGCTATCAAAAAGAGTATAGTTCTGCCCATTCAAAACAAATCATACCAGGATATTTGAAATCCAAGCAGAGAAACAAGCCAGTATGACTAAACCCAGACTTTGGACAAAGTTGAAGGGCAAATGAGAAGGTCACACATAGTTAAATTTAGAGAGAACATTACAAAAGGGAATGGTAGAAAGAGCAAATTAAATACCCAATAATTGGATACAAAATACTTAGAAAGAATTCTCTTTCTTCAGAGAGGGATAAAAATCACAACTAAAATGATATGCATATTTTCCTCATTTATTCATTTCTTAGATATTTATTGAGAGCCTGCTGCGTATAAGGTATTTGTTCAGGCACTGGACAGTCACCAGTGAACTGAACAAACAACCCTCCCTTGTGAACTTACATTCTTAAAATGCTATAAGTACATCATAAAAATTCATTAGAACATCTTCCAGGATATTTTGTGATATTGTATTAGTTCAATTCTCTACACTTTTACATTATTTTTTGTAATGGTGATTCATGCTAATGAAAATTGATAACCCTGGGGACAAAGCCCTTTATAAATTCCATTTACTTAAGAAGATATAATACATTTTAGAATAATATTCGATAATAAAAGTTGAGATGCAAACTTTTGTTGTTACTGTTATTGATTCACTTAACCATATCATTACGATATAACAGACACTAGTTTTTACCTTCATAATATCCTTTCTTTTCTTTCTTTCTTGATTTTTTTTTCTTCGGGCAACTACTACCCTGCACCCAACACACACACGGCTAGATATCTTGATGAAGTAAAGCCCACTCTCCCTCCAGGAAGAGAATGATGGTCCAAGAGGGAATCCCATCCCCCTTGCCAGTGATTGGCTCGGGAATGGACATGTGACCCTACTTAGGTTATGAGGCATTTACTCACAGAGGCCCCCAATTATTCTTCAAATTTTAAGTGAAACTATTGACAGTGACATATTTGTCATCATCTAAAAAGAAACAAATACGTGGAAGGGAAAATAAACCTTTAATAATGTCCCTGAAAATAAAGTAGGGCATATTTTAAAACTTTACTTGAACAAGTCTGTGGATGTTTTTTTCTCATCTATCAGTTAAATTAAAAAAAATATATATATATACAGTATGAGAAGGTCATGATTGCTCAGTAGAACTGCTTTCCTAGGTGATTTAAAACTGATTGATGTTCTATTTGACAGTCCTTTCCTAACTGATTTTACTCACACTTCCCAGATAGTTCCCAGGAGACCTATGACCCAAACCCTGGCCTCTCTTAAGTTTCAGATTTACACCCTCAACCATTTCTCTGAATGAAAAAAGCATGTCTTGCTCAGACAGCAAACCTAAAATGTCTCAAACTGAGCTTTTTGTCTCTGTCAGCCCATCCGCCTTTGTTTTCCACCATGGATTATACAGCATCACTCTCCTCTAGATTAATCAACCAAAGAGCACTCCTGCAATTTCCTTTGTCTCGTTTGTTTCTGCAGACAGATTGGCTATTATGACCTGTTATTTCTAAATCTAATTCTTCTCTCAAATTAATCCACTGATGTTCCTTTGTGTAGCAAATGCGTTATTTAGGAGCTTATCCATTTTCCTGGACTTCACAGTGGTGATCTAGCTGGTCTCTCTCCCTCTTCTCTCTTCCTCATGCTATTTCCTAACCAGGCGTGTGTGTGTGTGTGTGTGTGTGTGTGTGTGTAATACCAAAAGCTTGGCAGAATATCAAGGTCATGCAAGATGTGACCCTTACAACTTTTTCCAAGACTTGTCTTCTGTTTTATCCTCCTTCATGAACCCTGTATTATACTCAACCTGGGACATTCATCATTTCAAGAACATGTTTTTCTTTTTTTTTTTTTTTTGTTCACAGTGTTCTCTGGGGTGCCATGTCGTAAGATCTCTACCTGTTGAAATACTATATTCATTCCTGAGATCCCAAAGCAAACTTTACCTCCACTTGGAATTTTTTTAATTAACTAATTTATTTATTTATTTTTAGATTTCCAAGGACAATCATTCTCTTCCTCCTTGGCATTACCACAAGGTTTTCTTTGGGCTTTACCGGGCACTTAGCTGCCCTCTCTACAATTCATACGAATGTGAACCATTAATTCTAATCTAATGTTATTAGATAAAAAGCCAGCTTGTTTCTAGAAATATAATGATCATGAGCCAGATAACAATACTTGTTCCATATACTACATTAATATAATAATAATTGTAATCCCATTTTGTCAGTACATTTTATTAAGTTTATAATAAATCAAAAAGGGCTTGGAAACTAAAAGAAACATCAAAATGTTAGAAAACACAAGAGAAAGAAAATTCTAGATCCAGAGATATCACAGGACCATTGTACCTTCCTTTAAGGTTTGTAAGTTGACTAGGCTACTAGAAAATATTTTTCACAATATATGTGCCTTCCCTTCCCTAGAGTGGGCCTTTTTGGTAGTCGTGACCCTCTGATACTTCTGACACTCTTGATATTTGGCATAACTTAAAAGAAGACACAGAAAGACATGACTCAAGAAACTTAAAATAAATATTTATTGATTTCAGATGGTATCTGTCATACCATAAGACTTATTATGTAGTCACTTGTTTGCACATTTATTTCCCCTCTTCTACCCCCACAAGAATAAAATCTCCATGAATGGAAGGGCATTAGCTAGCTATTGACTACAGTATCCCCAGAACCCAAGACAGTGCTGGTTCCATGGAAAATCTCATGAGTATTTGTTGACCCAATTGATGAAGCAATGAATTGCAATATACCAGTCCAAGCATGAAACATAGAAGACTTCTTCTGTGTTCACTTTCCCTCCTATTGGTTTGGAGCACACCAGGGAAGAGTTCTTAGCCCTTGGGGGCTTGTAGACAGAATTCAGAGGATTCATGAACTTAGATGGGGATGAATTCTGTCTTTTAGCTAGCTCTAACTGAAAGTTAACGTTTCTTTCACTTATGATGGCAATCAAACAATCCCACTAGTATTAGTGCTACTGGTTATTTGGTTGCCAAACTCACAGGTATTTCATATCACATTTCTGCTGCTACAGATATCTTGAAACATTATTTACCCTCATCACTAGTTCACAACTATGGTGGTTATTAGAAATGTGCAGCTAAATTTAGTTAATGTTGATTAGAAAGCACATACTTTGGGGCACCTGGGTGGCTCAGTCGGTTAAGCGACTGACTCTTGGTTTTGGCTCAGGTCATGATCTCACGGTTTGTGAAATCAAGGCCCAGGTGGGGTTCTGTGCTGACAGTGCAGAGCCTGCTTGGGATTCTCTCTCTGCCCCTTCCCCCCTCACACTTGCTTTCACTCTTCTCTCTCTCAAAACTAAATGAACATTTTGAGAGAGACAGAGCCCAACTGGAGAAATTAGCAGAGAAAGAGGGAGACACAGAATCCAAAGCAGGCTCCAGGCTTTGCACTGTCAGCAAAGAGCCCCACAAGGGACCCGAATGCACTAACCGTGAGATCATGACCCAAGCCGAAGCCAGACACTTAGCTGACTGAGCCACCAAAGCACCCTTAAATAAACATTTTCAAAAGCACATGTATTCACTGTGGCATAAATTCATTTTATACACATTTTAATAAATTATGGCAATATAATTGTCTCCCTTTATACTCCTGTATCTTTTATGTATTTAAAATTGCTGTACTTAGGCTTTTCCAGAGTGAAAGATGAATCCATGGCACACCCACAAAAAAGAAATGAACAACCATGTTTCTGAATTGGCAGAGTCACAAGGCATAAGGAGTGTGGGTCCTTGAGTTACCACAAGAAGAGAGCTTTCAGCTAAAAAGTAAGTAGCCCTCCTTGAACTGTTAAGGGTATGAAGGAAAAAAATTCTATTGTTTTTGATCCCTTATTTATGTTGGGGTATATTTATTAATGCAGACTATCCTACCAAACTGATACTACAATATTTTCTTCAATCTTCAATCCCTAAGTAATAAAACACTATAAACAAGAACAAGTCAGGAAATAGCAAAGATGTTTCAAAGAATTATATGTAATAAACAGAAAAAAAAGAAAGATACTCATCTAAGTATTTTGGCTCTTCAAGATCATTTGACTCAGGCCAGCTTTATTATAATCCTATTTGAATAATAAGTTTTCTTGTTAATGAGAGCTTCCATCATATTAAGTCTTTGAAAACTTTCCTTGCTAATTCTCATTCATAGTTAGAATGAAGAATTCTATTTTTGTTATAAGAGAGAAAAAAATGGTTCTCTGCACTATATGATTGAAACAGCTCTGCCATTTGGTGCCGTGTATCCAAATGTCAGCTTTAGTACTTTGTGCTGATATTAAAACTGCAAAAATAATGAAATAATGTCCATAATATCAAAATTATATGTCCTTTTCATATCTTTTTTCTTCTGCACAAAGCCAGCTAACACATTTTTAGTTCTCATTTTATATTGAATGCTTTAAACTGGCCACAGTTTCCAGAAAACCAGATGTGATCCATTTTGGACAAGACATAAACCTATAAATTTCATATGAACTTAGAGGCCACTAAAGTCAAGGAAGAAGCATCTTGACTTATAAACATAACCCATTCTGGGCGAGTAACCAGTTAAGATGATAAGGGCAACAGAAATATCTGAGAGCACTTGAGGTGAACTCTTCTTGACTAAACTGTAAACTAAATTTGTGATTATTTCACAATGTTATAAAATTTCTTTTTTAAATTTAAAACAGAAAAATTTGATTTATTATTGTACTCTCTCTTACTGTAGCCTCTCCTGTAGGCGTTGCCCTATGTGTTTGCACCAAGTCCAAATATCAATCACATTCCAGGCATTTCTTTTGACTTTGTGTGTTGTTCTTCTCTCTCCACCCATCTTCCAAGCCTACTTTACCCTACAAGATTCAGACTTTCACAATTCAAAAATTATTAGGCTTTTTAGAAGCTAGGTCTGCAATAATTTTAATATCAAAACAGGTTTCATTGTGTGGGGACATGAGAAACTATTTGAAACTAAATGTAGTGTGTGTGTGTGTGTGTGTGTGTGTACTTTAAAGGAACAACGTTATGATTGAGCAGTCTATTTTTAAAAAGAATTACTGTTACAAAATTCTCCAAATTGTACATTGAGGGAAAAAAATTGACTCGACTTACAACTCTATCAAATTACATTACTATTCACTTTCTTTAAAAATAATAGGGATATATATTTTAGATTTTTGATTGGGATTTTTAAAAATTCTTAGCTTCATTGAGGTAAGTTCAGTGCATTACTTAGAAAGTTTTTATTGTGAGAAAAATCACTTACAACTGGAGCATTTACTCATACTTGGATGGTAAAGTAATGTGTAGGAATAAATTTTTTGCGGACATTAAATATATCAATGTATTAGCATTTGTAAGTATAGTAGGACACTCATTAGTGCAAGGGTTGACCCCTGATGATGGGAATTTTATCATGACAGTCAACTATATTGTGGAAAGCTGTCTCCTAAGGATAAAAATGTGAATTTGGGGTCATTTTGTCTTATAATATGGATGACATTTGGTTTTGTGGAAGTTTTTTTTCTTGATTCTGAGCATTTCTTGACACAGAGCAAGATACATGTGGGACATGGTTGAGGAGGAGTCTTATTACCACAATCATACCATGACTCATGAACTGATTTACCTCTAATGGTCCCGTGGTATGGACCCCAAGAGTGAGGCTTCTGTGTAATAGCTTTAATTGACATTCCTTTTTGTAATTAAAGCACAAATAACAATACTATATGCCAATTAAATGAGAAATAGAACATAGTAGGGTTGTTTCTGAGATTAAAATCTCATCTAATTAGCATGAGGAAAAATTAGAACTAAAACACTGAAGGATTTCT
Organism: Prionailurus viverrinus; assembly: GCF_022837055.1. Taxonomy (NCBI): domain Eukaryota; kingdom Metazoa; phylum Chordata; class Mammalia; order Carnivora; family Felidae; genus Prionailurus; species Prionailurus viverrinus. Next base: position 132,928,445 of record NC_062569.1, on the reverse strand, counting down.
TGGTATTTTTAGAGCTAGGAGAATACTGTTAACTTCCCATTTAGAATTATTTGGCAGTCATAGATCTTGTCACATATTTTGAAAATGTTCTTTGTGAAGAATCTGGTTAGTCCACAGATTCACATGAATGTTGTGCACATTCTAAGGAAGAATGAAAAATTGCTCATTATAATTCAAAAATTTCTGAAGTAGGGTTTGTCCTTCCTTGTCCACTCATTTTCTCCCTCCACTTCACTGCCAGAAATACTAGCAAATCCTTCAACAGATTTAGAGTTCATTATTCCAGTATGGCACCAAATAGCATAGATTTAAATGTGAATAAAGGGTAAGGACAATCTAAAGTTGTGTGTTTAGATCCAGTCTGCCATGTTAAAAAATATTGGTTCTAAAATATTTAAGTAATATATATATGAATAAAATTAAATATATCTTACATAAAGCTACTGTATGACTTGAAGATGGCTGGGAAGTTTGCTCTGTTGATTTGGGTAAAACATATTAAAGTCTTTATTTAATGATTGTTGAGTTTTTAATTTCTCTTGAGTTTTTGTCAGTGTAACTTTTTTACCAAAAAATTCTCCTCTATTTGAATCTTTGAATCTTACATATTATTATATCTGATATTAATATTGCCCAACCTATGGTGAGTGGTTTGATAAATATTTGCCTGGTCTATTGCTTCCCATCCTTTTACTTTATTTTCAACATTTTTATTATATGTGCCTCCTTTGTTTCTTTCATCTGATGATTTGGAAATTATATATCCTATTTCCATTCTTCCTTTTTCCCTTTTGAGTACAAATATTTAACAATAATGACAAATATTTAAGAACAGATAAATCAATATCTACAGTTTACCAAGAAATGTATTTTCTGCCCAAATAAAGCAAGAAATTTATCATGCTTTTGTTTGCCTTCCCTGTCACTTAATTCTTACCATCACCCATGTCCATATCATATCTGGCTTTTTAGTTTTAGTTTAGCTGGTTAGTCAGTGTTATACATCAGCATTTAGATGGTTCTGTCTTTACCATTTTCCTTTGCATTCCAAGTCTTATTTATTTATTTATTTATTGCTCTAGAAATGTTTTTAGAGAGTCTTCTTTATGATTTCTCTCCTCACACTCTTATCTACTGATTCTGAACTTAGAATGCCCCAGAGCTATTCTTATATCTAATAGTAATAATCATTCTTAGAACTTCAAAAGTTTTTTTTAACTAAACCCAATATCAAAGCACATTAGTATAACTTAAAATTATCTAGATAGATTCAAATGCCTATCAAAATTTTCATAATAATTAAAAACAAAAACCTGAAAAACAAGTTGAGTTTGTGAGTTAGAAGCAAGAACATTGTGCTCAAAAAGACAGTAAACCTCATTCTGGCATTCAATCAACTAGTTAGTTCTGTGAGGCTGAGAAAATTGGTAGATTTTTATGAATCTAAATTTCCTCATTTGAAAAATGAATGACTTCTAACTTAATATTTTCTAATATTCTTTATAAATGTAAATTAGAATGCAGAATATTAGGTAAGATGCTACATTGAATTAAATTGTTACTTTACTTGGATATCTAGGATTGGCCGTTCTTTAGTTTAATGTTTCTATGTTTTGATACCTTAATTTTTAGAGCACGATAGTTAAGAATAAAGACAATATTATGGTAGTTAATATATTTACATAATATGGATATGACAAGTAGGTAGTTGAAACTTTTATTAAGATTTGTTCTAAACAACTTTTTACTTTCTATAAACATATCATGAAGTAGACTGAAGAACATATTATATGTCCATTGTTTTACATTTATTAAAATATCAGGCTTTGACTATAAATGGGGCAAAAATAAGCCATAAATATTTAATAAACTGAAAGCAAAAAATAATAGCATTGCAAGCATTTCATTTACTTTAAGCTAAATTTGCAATATTTACTTTTTTTCTTCAAAATGGCAAAAGGCATTGTGCTCAATGGAAAAAAAAAACAGAGAAACTGTATTAACCAAAGAATTCTTGATCTGCAGATAGCACTGAAATAAAATCACTTATCATCAGGATTAGTTCTAACAGCATCTGCAGAACCAAAGGAGAGGATGATGTGACAGTTCCTTTGAAAACATCCGTCAGTGTCATCTGCTTCCTCTTGTTATGTCTTTCCGTTTCAAAAATTTCCTTCAGCTTGTACATCTGGAGGATCTCCAGCTCTGTGCTAAATTATCTTTGTTTCATGAAATCCATGAAGTTTTTACAACATTCTCGATCGTCATTAAAAGAGACAACACCCTGTCTGGGTCCACAGATTGGGCCACTGAGTGAACACTTATCATTCATTTGTAGCCCTTTTGATAATGGATAATGCCACTACCACAAGACTTTCAGCTTATTTCAAATAGCTAAACATCGTATGGTTCACAAATCAAAATGACATGAAAATAAGTCTTGTTCCTACCTGTTTCTGCCCCGACCTTGTTTCTCATCTATTCTTCTGTCTTCCTTTGACAAACATTTCTGTTCTGCAATTTTATACTTCTTGAATTATTACAATGCCATAGCTATTTTTTACATACATCATGATTTTTAAAAAAAATTTTAAAAACATATTTGGATACTTCAGATCTTTAGAATCCTGAAAATGAAATTTTACTGCCATTTATTCATATGCCAAACTAAAATAAAATAACTGATGTTGACTTGCAAATGTTATAGATAAATATCAAACAAATGGTTAGTTTTCCTTATAATCCATAGTAAATATAGGAATGTACTAATGAAAAATAAAAATGTCTGCATAAAACTTTTGTCACAGTAGGCCAGGCCCTTAAAAGGCCCTAAAAAGAAAATGGCAAATGTTTGGGTCCATTTATACTAATTTGCATTGGCTTCAGAATGACAAATATATAAGAATAAATGTTCCCATATATAATACACACACACACACGCATGCACACACACGCACACACACACACACAGCTCACATTTTCTTTATCCATTCAAACATCAGTGAACACTTAGGTTGTTTCCATTCCTTGGTTATTATAAATAATGCTGCAGTGAACATAGGGATATGTTATGTATTCAGATGTTGAATGATAATGTTGTACACCTGAAATTTATATAATGTTATACACTAATTTTACATGAATAAAAAAGAATATGTGTTGCTAAAAATGAACATTAAGAAAATATAACTAGGTTGGAGGTATTTGTTGTGTGGAAGAGAAGTCTCAGGGTCAGAAATAAAGTGACCAGAAGTATGTGAGCTTGTAAAAAACACTAGTATAAATGAGCAGGCACAATATCACTATATCAAGTCATAAGGTCTTACCACTATGATGTACTGCTTGCTATAACTTAGAACTACAGGGAGAAAATGGTTCAGGATGAACTATCCATTCTCCTTTGACGATTTGAAGCAATACAACACCAGTAATATTTCAAAATGAAATTATGGTACAATAGTCAAAGTCCTGTCTCATTTAAACTAAACAGAATCAATTACCACATGTGTTTTAAAATACTCTTAGTTACTTAACTGGGTCTTTGGAAGCAAGCAAATTCAGAGTGAGCAGTTAAGTTTTTCAACTAAATCTTCAACTTTTCCCTTGTGTCTCTGTATAGTTAATACAAATCTGCCTCTTTATCCAGAACAGGGTTTTCTTCAAGGTCTGTAATAGCAGGTCTCCAAATAGCAGGTACAAAGTCAACTGCTATGTTGACAGCCTTAATTGAATATTCTCAACATTAGATTAAAAAATTAAAAGTATAATTTCCTTCACCTTGCAGGGATGTTTTAGATTTAATTATATAAACTAAATAAGGGAAACAGTCAGCCTCATCAGGCATTAAGAATTGTTTTCAACACTTCCCATCATTCATTAACAATCATGTCATATAATTTATTCCCTAAGTATTTAAAAATGTTTCTTTTTTGTCAAAGTCCATTATTAAACCAACTATCTAAAAAATGGTAAGATTCGTCTCCTTTCCATGGAATTTAATTTGGATTACACATTTGAAGGAAAAAACTAGAAGTGATTTATTTTATGCTACACTATTGTGAAAAGAGAAAGAATAGACATTAAATGAAGAAGAAAATACCCCCCCCCCCTTTGGCTCAAGTTTAACACTCTATAGAATGCTTTGTACTTCCCCGTAGGGCCAGGACTCTAATTTCTTTTGGGTTATGAGTGCTTTTCAAGACAGGAGATAAGATTTTCTTTCTTTATTATTTATTTTTAGTGTTTTAAAAATTCTATAAAAATAATCAATCATATATATATGTGTGTGTATGTATATATATATATATATATATATGGAAATAATATCTATGTCAGAGACTGCTTTTTCAGATATGTGTATAAGTACCCTTTGCAAAAGAATGCTACAAATGTAGATTTTTCTTAGAGAATAAATAGGTTTAAGTGTGGAACTAGGAAAGCTTAGTAGTAATAAACCTTGGCAGGCTATTGTACATCTTGAATGCAAGGAACCAGAGGCAACAAGAACTGAGAGGTGAAGCATCAGTGTGAAGAAACAGCTTGAAAAAGAGCATCAGGTGAGGGATGGAGAAGCTGGAACCCAAACTTATGTTTCCTTAAGGCTAAATAAACCTAGACTTCCTGTCTTGCAGTACTTTAGTAGTTGGAAAGAGGAACGTGGGGATAATGATTCTTTGCAGCTTTGCTGAATGCTCGTAGATTTCTTCATGGAGATGGACATAACTAAAATAGAATATTCTTATATGAAAAGTTGGGCAGTAAGTAAACTTTGTCTTGGCTTCTTTCATCCCTAATTGTGTTGTATTTTTATACTCTGGTCCCAGAATTCTCTGCTTCAGTTTTCTACTCAGTTTTACCCTTTAGGACGATGTTCCTTTTTAAGAAGTCTTATCATCACTTTCATCCACACTCACCTGAAATTCCACTACTATCCATGAAAGATTAACTGCTATGGGAATTATCTTTCTGTCAAAATGTTTATACAATTAGAAAAAATATTTATTAATAAACAATTTCACACATCAGACAATAGGCAGTGCCCAGCTGTGATCTCTGAGACAATAAGTGAGGTGAATTCCAGTTTCCCCTCCTTATATTCCCTGGGGCAGTTTGTGGATCAGAGGACATTGAGGGGGTATTCAAGCAAGACCAAGCAAGCTGGCTGAGTTGAACACAGAGATTACAGCTAAGGGAGGAAGTTGGCTAAATTCTGTAGGGGAGAATATCCAAAAGTAAGGGGTTACACACACACACACACACACACACACACACATGGGAAATCTGCATAAGCTTCTTCTTGGGTCTTTGAATAGAAATCTACAATGTGTGGAACAAAATTTCATGAAGCCAAGAAAAACACCAACTGTAAAGTAGTACATTGAAAATTCTCCAGAGTTTCTCTCAAGTGGGGAGGAATTTGTGCTCCCACCAGCCAGGGTTGATAAATGTCATGATACATGCATCCCTGGTTAGAGAGCTTAGAAGAGCCATGCCTATGTAGCAGCCTTAAAGGCTGTTTTAAAACTTTAATTAAAAAGTGAAAAGCATGCCCTAAAAGGATCAGACTTATTCTAAGTAACTTAACTCCATGCCAGCAAAGCTCAAAACTATTTAAAGAAAGAAAATCACCATTCAAAACCACACAATTCACAATTTCTCGCATCTAATAAAAAATAACCAGCATGCAAAAGTACAGGACTAAATGGCCTATAGCCACTACAAAAAAGAATCCATAAAAACAGACCCAGATCTGATAAAAATGATAGAATTGTCAGACAAAAATGCCTTAAACACCTAGCTCAAACTATTTATTTATTTATTTATTTATTTATTTATTTATTTATAGAGCATTTATGCAAGTGAATGGGGGGGGGGTGGGCAAAGAGAGAGAGGGGAGAGAAAATTCCAAGCAGACTACAAACTCAATATGGAACCTGATCCCATGACCCTGGGATCATGACCTGAGCCGAAATCAAGAGTTGGTCACTCAAAGGACTGATCCCTGTACAAACCTTTAAACAGATTAAAAGATATTAGGAAAGCATAATGAGGTAAGAAACAGAAGATAAAAAAGGAACACTTCCGAATTTCTAGAGACTAAAAATATAATATCTGAATGATAACTTGGATGCAATTGTGGATTGAAATTTACAGAAGGAAATATCAGTGGACTTGAAAGCATACAAATGCAAAGAGAAACTACCCAAAATAAAGCACAAAGAGAGAAAAGAATGAAAACAAAGTGGTTCACCAGGGGCCTATAAGGTAATACCAAGATGTCTAATATATACAAAATTGGAGTCCAGTGTGTGAGGGTGATATTTGAAGAAAGAATGAGCAGAATCCTTCAAATTGTCACATTGAAAAATAACACCTAAGGTGAATAAATACAAAAAACACTACACCATGACATATTATAATCTGATTACTGAAAACAAGTGATTAAAAAATAAGGAGAAACCAAAGAAATGGCTCACACACAAAGAATCACATACAAAGAGGTAACTTTTTCAGGTGAGGGAAAGGTTCTGTACTTGACTATAGTGATAATGACAAAGTTACCCATTTTTTAAATCTCATCTAACTATATAGTAAAGTGAATGAAATAATCTTATGCGTACTGTTCTTAAATAAACTGATTATTTACAAACACCTGATCTGTGTTCTATTATTTATCTAATTTGATATTATAAAATTATAATTTTAGGACCAGATAAATAAACTTTTCTAGGGTAATTTTATTTCAAAACAAATTTTGGAATAAAGGTTTTAACCTCAAAGACAGAACTTTTAATGATGCTCCTTTTAAGTGCCATGATGAAAGTATTTGGGAGCAGATAGATTTTCTAGCACTTATCAGATCTCCCCATAGGACTACATGAGTAACTGCCGTCCTGCACAAACTGGCTTAAGTTTAAAATGTCAGTTCCGGCACTAATAGGAACAAAAACCTGAAGCTGTTAGTTATGGCAGTTCAGCCACTTCTCAGTAATTTGTCCTAATGAAGCACAGTGCCACTAATATTCCACAGTAGCCTCGAGTCACGAGAAAGTTTCTATTTGGTTTTATAATGTACCATCTGAATTTTAGCAAAAATTTCCCAAGAACTCCATTTTTTGTGTCAATGTAGTGATCTCAAGCATAGAGCAACTTACCTGCACAGAAGAGAGGGAGACCAATATAATAACAAACATTTTAAGCATGCTCTGATAGGTCTCTGTGAAGGACCCTGGGAGTAAAAAGACCTATCCCCTTAGTTATAGCAATTAGCACAATGTCATTTATTCAATATCATCTGTGGAAGAAGTAAATATAGTAAAAACAATATATGCCCTTTTATCCACGGGATACAGGTGTGCTGTTTTGAAGGGATACATGCACCCTAATGTTTATAGCAGCACTATCAACAATAGCCAAAGTATGGAAAGAGCCCAAATGTCCATAGACGGATGAATGGATAAAGAAGATGTGGTATATATGTACAATGGAGTATTACGTGTCAATCAAAAAGAATGAAATCTTGCCATTTGCAACTACGTGGATGGAATTGGAGGGTATCATGCTAAGTGAAATTAGTCAGAGAAAGACAAATATCATATGACTTCACTCATATGAGAACTTTAAGAGACAAAACAGATGAACATAAGGGAAGGGAAACAAAAATAATATAAAAACAGGGAGAGGGACAAAACAGAAGAGCCTCATAAATATGGAGAACAAACTGAGGGTTACTGGAGGGGTTGTGGGAGGGGGGATGGGCTAAATGGGTAAGGGGCACTAAGGAATCTACTCCTGAAATAACTGTTGCACTATATGCTAAATTGGATGTAAATTTTAAAAAATAAAAAATAAAATTAAAAAATATATTCAATGGCCAAAGCTGAAACAATTTGATCAATGTAATGAATAACTACAATGTTGATGTATAATCTAAAGGATAAAATAAATATCCATTTGTTATACTGATATAAATAAACAATTGAAAAATAAAAAAAAAAAACAATATATGCCTTGTCCTCCACAGAACCATATAGTTTTGTTGGTTTGGGAGTATTGAAAAAATGAGACGTTTCTTTGGACAACCTGTCACAGATTTTAATGCCCATTTTTTCATTTCAGTATACATTTCTCTCTTTGAGAATGCCTGCTTCCCTTATATGTTTATCCAAATCAACCTGGTATGAGGCATTTTGTTTAAAAAAATCTACAAAGTAGAAAATATGCATATGAGATCTCAAAAATTGCCCAAACAACAAAATAAATTCTGATTAAATAATGTCAGAGTGCATCTATTATCACCATCAATCTATACATCTGTTAAAGATAAAATTGTTCTGTTTGAGGTCCAATCAACTTCCTCTTGTATTCTGTAAGCTTAGGATTAATTTGCAAATAGTACCAACCTTACTAAAAGGACATGGCTTACCAAATTAAAATGCTAACATACAGCATTTTCAGAGAGATAGATGCTTTGTAGGTTTTAGGTGAAACAAGTTTAAGGTAAAAGTTTGCACTTGTTTCTTTCAAGAGGCTGTTTCCAAGAAAACACATGGAGGAGAAAGTGGATGATATTTTGGGGGAACTTCTATAGATAGTTCTAACTTCTATACAAGATTAACTTCTCTAGATAAAGTCAAAGAAATGCTACAGAGAAGTTCAGGAAGATTACCAGAGTAACTTTGTTTGTAACACATTTTCTACTAAATCAGCAATATAAGAGCAAGAGTGTAAACTTAAACTTTCAGAACACACATTGATAACTATAGCCACAAAATTAGAAGTCCTATGGTAAAACCCTTTATCAGGAACTTGACAATGGCTTTGAATTAAACATTCTGTGTCATAATATACCTAAGGACTTAAAGCAATGACTTTTGACCCAAGATATTTTCTTCAAAAATGAAAGGGAATCTCATGGTGTAGACTAGACAGACATCACTAAAGAATTTCAATTGTATTCTCTATTGTAAATCTAGTTTTTCTCCCTACTTATGATATAAGCAGCATTAAAATTATTTAGGTAAGTTTTCAAAAAGAATAGATATTAGTGATGCGATGAAAAAGCTGCAGTTTTGTCTTTTGTTATCACTTACCTATTCAAATGGCCTGGTCATGCCTTTTGATAGTTTTAGCTGGACTTCATTTGGACAAAGTAAGTAAACTGTAACTTAACTCATTGATGCCATAAACCTCACTGCAATGCATACCCATGACATATACTCATGGGCGTAATACATTTCTATTACACACTTGCTCTACACAGTGATATAAAATGCATTTACTGGGATTAAATTTATTGACCCAGTGGGTATATATATATAGTATGAATTGCTTTTGTAAAATGCATACTCAGGTTCAGAACCATTCTTGGGCCAAATGGTGGCCTAAATTCCCCTGATACCCACTTTTGTAAAACCTTGGCTAAAATTTTTCCCCCTATCATGATCAATAAGAAAAATGCAAGCAATAAAAGGCCAATGTATGATCCCATATTTTTATACCTGTGAATAAAAAAAATCATGCCCCAGCTTAATATGACTTTTCTACCCATATTTTCCCCTTTTCTCTTTTTAATCCTTCTTCCTTTCTTCTTTCCTTCCTCTCTCTCCTCTCTTTCTTTCTTTCTTTCTTTCATTAACTTTCTTTCTATTTTTATTAACTCTACTTTCCTTTCTGTACTGTTGTCTCATCTACAATGAATGCGTTCTTAATTTAAGCATACAAATTGAATCTTCTTGTGTTACTTCTTCTTGGCAAGTAGCTTTTTTTTTTCCTGTGTCTCTAAGTAAAAGCTAGCAGGTTTGTGTTGGGACTTTTCAGGAGTCACCTGAAAGGTGAAAAGATTAGTAATATGTGAGCTAAAGTCTGGGGTTACCAGAGATACAAATGCTGCTGTTTAAGATTCTTCAGTTTCTCCTTGGCATAGATAGTTTCTCCCTGGCTTCACAGATATGAATCTGAACCCTTTGGATCAGTACCTTTCCTGCAGCTGAGCTACTGAACTATTACTGAAACTGCCAACCTAACCATACAGTGTTTCTTGCTCCTCTTTATCTTGCATTTTAATTGTGATTCCCTGTTTTGGATCTGCAGGTAGTTTCCTAACTTGCCGGGTTTGGCTTCTATTCTACTATGTAAGTCTGTCCTGAATATAATTACCTCACCATTAAGAGTCTTCAGTATTTTGAGTCCCCATTGCTCCAAGAAGCATTTCAACATCTTAAAATGACTAGCTCTCAGGTAACAAATTCTTTTCTTTGTTTCTTCTGGCATTGGAACCCAGGCATCAGGGCTGGGTTACTCCAATGTGAGACCAAATACTTCCGTGTCCCATCTTTATCCAGTATCATCACTTGCACTTTCTAGAATCCCAATCCAAAATGACTACAAACTATCAAATGATAACTTTTGGCAGATGTCAATATTATCTTTAAAAGCAATAAAAGATTGGAATGCCTGGGTGGCTCAGTGAGTTGAGCGTCTGACTATTGATTTCAGCTTAGGTAATGATCCCAGGGTCATGGGATCAAATCCTGCATTGGCTCTGTGCTGAGTGTGGAGCCTGCTCAAGATTCTCTCTCCCTCCCTCTGCCCCTCTCCCTCACTTGTGTCCTCTCTCTCTCTCTCTCAAATAAATAAATAGGGGCACCCAGGTGGCTCAGGTGGTTCAGCCTCTGACTTTGGGTCAAGTCATGATCTCGCAGTTCATGAGTTTGAGCCCCTCATCAGGTTCTCTGCTTTTGGATCCTCTGTCCCCTTCTCTCTCTATCCCTACCCCACTCGTCTCTCTTTCTTTCTCTCTTTCTCTTGAAATAAATAAATAAACTTAAAAAAATAAATACATAAAAGTAAGAAGAGAAGAAAGGTATAAAAATGTACAACATACTGCGAGTGGGTAAGTGGGAACTCTACTTTCTGCTCAATTTATTTTATTTTTTTTATTAAATTATAGTTGAGACAAATTATTTATAATTTAAAGAAGATTGTTTCTAAACAATGTATCTGATGCTATATATAGCACTAGATGGCATTATAATGATTATCCAGGAGATAATGATGATAGTACTTTGGATGTGTTAATATTGATGGTATATTGGATATGTTAGGAGTAAGGAGAACTCAGCTGTAGTTTTCCTATTGTGCATCTTTCTTCTGGCATTATTTAGATCTTAGAAATCCAGTCACTGCCTCAGCCTACATTCTGATAGACTGTATCAATGTCCCCTATTGTCCCCTCCTCACTATATCCATACCCTTTGTCTTGTGACCTTGCAGTCCCTTCCAAGAAAAGGGAGGAGTGTGTTTCACCACCTTTTTATTCTGAATTTGGCCATATGCCTTGCTGTGGTCATGGAATCATTCAGAAGTGAAAGTGTTCCATTTGTGAACCTAGAACTTAAGAGGTCTTGCCTGTTTCAGCTTACTCTTTATTAAGTCTCTGTTATTGTCAGAAGTTAGTCTGGGTCAGCCTGTTGGACTTAAATGGCATGTGACAAGTGCCTCGTTGCCCTAAGTGGAAGCCAGACTACATGAGCGAGCAGCCAGTATTAAATCATTAAAAAATCATTAAGTCATTTAAAAATCTCAACAACCTTATTAAGAAAGCAATGAAACTATTTTCTTTATTTACAGGTTAGAAAATTTAGGGAGGGAGAAGCAATTTCACAAAACAGCAAATCTAGGTATTTAATCCAGTCTGTCCTGTCGGTTCCAGTGGTCATCACCACAACGCTATACTGTATTTATGCATATATAAAGATAGTTTACACACACACATGTATAAAGATGTACCTAAAGATAGTTGACATATGTATTTATATATATAATTTTTGAACTTATCATAAAGATAAGATGAACTTATCACAAAGAAAAAAATGAATGCTTTGGGAAACATAAATAATGGTTAAGATTAAAGTCCTTGCATAGGAAAGGAGGAGTGGAATCAGATACACAAGTGGAGGAACTGGCCTCAGATAGGAGCAGGGCAGTTCATGCACTGGAGAGACAAGAGTACATGAATTCTGGGAATTTACTAGATTTGGTGCTAGAGAAATAAAAGAGTTCTCTACTGCTTTCTTCTTTTTTCGAGGAGACAAGAACTGAAGTTATTGGCTGAAATAAAAGCAGATACTTGAGAATTGAATAGAGGGGGAAAGTATTTGAATGAGTCATTTAAGAGGTAGGAAAAGTAAAAGAAACATGATTTCTAGGCTCCAAAGGAAAACCACCTTAGATTTGTAAAATAAATTAAAAGAAAGACCAATTGGCGCGATTGCGTTTTTCTTCACTTCTGAGTGCAGGTGTACCAGAGCAGAAAGTTGGATTTAACCTTGGTTAGGATTTGTCCAACTAATATAATGGAGGAAACTATGTCTAGGGAGTTGAGGGTGGAAACTAGAAAGTGATCATAAGTGATTGACTTAAATTGGGTAAGGCGCACATTAATGACAAGGTGCACAGTGAAAAAGTAGTAAGATGGTCGATGAATTGGCAGTTCTAACGGGCTCCAGAAATTGTTGGGATGGGATGTGAAAGAGACCTGGAATGATAAAAATATGTGGTCAGAGAGTGATGGCTGAAACCGCAAATGTTGTTACAGTTAATGCCAAGCTTTAGGCTATGACCACAGAATTAAGTGGCTGAAATGGGCTTTAGGAAATATTGAAAGTGAGGTCAAGGAACTAAGAAGCCTAGGTGTTAGATTACTTTCATATATAAATTTGATATTTCAGAGAATTATAACAGAAGTAGATTGAAAAGGAAGACCGGGATCAGCTCAAATCTTCAATGAGTGAGGGATAGCAGTTGGTATACCATTGAGCCTGATGGTATGTGCTTCAAAATGGCTGGACTGACTGAGGAACAAAGATAAATATTCTGAAAGCAGCAATGAGAGGCAAGAAGGATGCCACTGCCAGGCAGTCTCATTTGTGTGGCGCTGGAGGAAAGGAATTCTCTGCTTGGAAGATGTGCATGGACAGCAGTGACCTCACAAAAACACAAGGTTCTGATTAGAGCAAGACAGTGAAGTGAATGCTCAGGAAAATGCTAAGTGTATAGACAGTTTTTTCTGATAACTGAAAGGGCATTCCCAGGAACTTAATGGAAGTGTTTGTAGTATTTGGGAAGGGTGGAATATTGGGTTAGCAAAGTGGGGAGGAGGGTGTTGATTAGGTGTTAGTGTGCAGATGATGGAGATGGATGACCTATGAACTCTTTGTGGTCAATGATATAAACATGAATATAGGCTTACTGAGATTATTCCTAATGGCTTCTTATGGCAAGATGAATAGTCAACATTTTTATAACCTGCTTCTTGGGCTCAGTGTCCTAGGAAATTTTAGGGTAGTTGATGGAAAACCACCTGATAGAGATTATCCTCACCTGATTTATCTTTCTTTGGGTTGTAGTTCAGATTGTTGAGTGCTTGCACTTGTAGAGGAACCCTTGCCATAGAGCCAACTCCTGTTCTTTATGCTTTATTAACTTAAGTGGATAAGAGTTGTAAAGAAAGATAAAAGTGATATCCTTTCCAAGAGAACTCCAACTCGCAAATCTAAAATTGTGGCTGCCAAGGCATTGGTATAGAAATCAAAGTTTAGCCTAATGGGATTCACCACAATGTACGATGCACCATACCAGCCATAAACTCAGAAACGCAGATATATATATTAAAAAAATCAAGTTGTCACCTCAAGGGTCAAATATACCGTTTGTTTTTCTCTTATAAGAGTGCTTCAATCAATTCTGTCATAGGTCTCTTTAAATGTAGTCTTAGATCTCTTTAAATGTGATCACATTTAAATTCAAAGAAAGATTTTAAAGAGAAAATTAAGTTTGGATATTACTCATAGGAAGAGGGAAGCATGTGTTTGTTTTTTTTCTAGTTTATCTTTAGCCACATGCATGACTCCTACCCACTTTCAGGATGAAGCCCAGTTGTCTTCTCTGGAACGTTGCCCAAACTTTTATTGTAACATTTATCACAAGGTATTTTAATTGTCTTTTAAAATATACATGTCTATCCATGGGACCATAAATTCCCCAAAAGGCAGGGAACAGTTTTCTCCTTTATCTTTGATTCTGTGACACCTGGTGTAAGCTACAGCATGGTGTATGAAGTATATGTTATAACTGAAGCTCTTAACACAGTCTCATTTAAACTACTTATCAGATTAATCAGAAGTCTTCATTCTCTTTGTAAAGTATGTTGAATAATGTAACAGCCTATTGAACTTACTGTTCTGCCCACACAATTCTGCTTCCTAAACTGCTTAATGGCAGTTGGATTGATTCATTTATTTATTCATCAGATATTTATGTGCTGGACAGTGTTCCACTGGGGATTAAGTAGTGAACAAAAAAGACAAAAATCCCTGTCTCAGGAACTTTACACTCTACTAAACTTATATATTTATACAATTTTTATAAATATTACCCTACCAATTACATATAAGTGCAAAAAAAGTGAATTGTCTCTATTAAAAGAATGAAAATTGTAAATGAATGGGGACATTATTGTAATAAAACATAAGAATTCTATCTTCTTTGAGGTGCAAGTGTCTTCAAAATGGAACACATACCCAACCCAATAGGGAGTAGGAAATCTTGGATGATTCAATATGGGAGTGATTTATGCAAGAAGATGACTTAGAACTCCATTTAGAATACCTATATTGAAAGACACAGCCTTGGCTTTGCATCAAAACTTTGATGAATGGATATGTATTTATAAGCTTATGTTAAAATAAAAAAATTAAGATACAGATAGTTATCTATCTATCTATATATAATTCCATGATGTTCTACTTTAAGAATGTAATGACTACTGATCTTGATTGCATCAGATGAGGGTTTTTCTGCCGAGTTACTAAGAGTTACTATTGACTTCATATCCACCATGTACCACATACTATGATTGGCATTTATATACATATCTCCCGTGTCTTCTCATAGTCCCATTAATCTCTCAATTTTTTATGTAAAGAATCTGATTTTTTTTTAAATCAAGAAATTTGCTGAGTCATCTATCTATTACTAATGAAGCCAGATCAAGTCTATGCCACTACTACCTAAGATTGCTCCTTTAAGGTTGAGGTCAAGCATTATTCCATCTGAGAAGCTTTCCTGATTCTTTCCCTACTCAGTCTAGGTCAATTAATCATGTAATAATTTAATGCCATTTTTGTTACAGATAAAAGTTATACATTAGAGAAGGATGTCCCAAGATTGGGGAAAAAGGTCCAGTACAATATCCTATGATGGTAGAGACTAGGACTCCACTTTCATACAGTACCTCTGAGGTCACAGGGGCTCAGGGACTAAATGTGACTTGCAAGAGTAACTGCCCCAAAAGACATATCTGCCTTCATGTGGACCAAATGGGTGTGGACAGTCTACCCTGGGGATAGCAGACATAGTAAGATGAAGTCATACCCCCTTCTTCAGTTTCCTGGGTATGTCTCAGGATTCTCCTATGATCCCACAGTATTAGAGAGAGTCCTGAAAAAAAAATTAAGGCTTGACTTTTCATTAATCTTGGTAAGTAGGTGCTAAGAGGGATTAAACATTAGATACAAAGCATAAAGAAATGTGGTGCCCTACTGTCATAGAGTAATTCCTACCCATAACATATATTTAACTGTGTACAAAACATACATATTTAAATACACATGTATGAGGTTCTGTGTATGTTTTCTGCCAGTGACAGAAATATAATGTCAAATAACCCAAGATAAGGCTTATTGGAAAAGTAGGGGCAGCTCAGGGGATTAAAGAATGGCTGAAAGGACCAGGGCAGATGTGGAAAAATCTGTAATTTTTAGAACCTGGACCTTGAATGCTCTCACTGCTGCTTTTGTCACTGTTGCCTTCATCTTTTCTCCTCTGCAGGTAAGTCTCATTCTCTGTCTTCTGTGCAACAGGAGACATGGCCAGCAGTCACCTCAGGATGCTTGCTTCCAAGTTCAAGATTAGAAAGTGAACAGAGTTTCAGCTTCAGCTCCAGCTCAGGACTTCCCAGGCAAGGGCTCCAGTTGGCCCTCTAGCAACTGCTTGAAAAGACTTTAGTGGCAGGGTGTCCAGGACGGGTGTCAGCTCACAGGAGCCACTTTCCCACATGCTGATGAGTTCTGTGAAAGATGTAAGTTGAGCTGGGGGTGTGCAGAGTGAGAAGAATTCAAGTGAGTGGTATGGGTTAAGAGGGAACACGCTGGGGGCAGCCACAGTAACACATAAGTGCCAGGGATGCAAGGAAGGTGACTTAGTTAAAAAGCGGCTGTTTACTGACTATCTGGGATCTCCTGGGTAAAGACTGGTACTTCATGGCTATTTCTCCCTTTAGCCTCATGGACAAGTGTGGATGCTTTTGGCTACTGTAGTAAAATCACAAGTAAAACTGGATTACACAGAAGAGGAGCTGGCTCAAATAAGTAACAGAGGTGAGCAGGATTTAGCCCTGGCTGATCCAGTAGCTTGAAGATCTTCTCACCATTCCACAAGTGCGTTGTCTTATTTAACTGCACTGTGTCCCTGCACTGAAATGGAATGTCCACACAACTTTTACTTAGGCTTCTGTGTTTAGTTGATATGCTAACTCTGCACTAATTTAAATTGAATAAAATAAAACATTCAGTCCTCAGTCACACTGGCCACATTTCAGGTGCTTGACAGCAAGTGACGCTAGGGGCTGCATGTTATATAGCACACAGGACCATTTCCATCATTACAGAAAGTTCTATGGGACAGTGCCAGTCTACCTCCCCGAAATACTGTCTGAGATTGCTCACTTTTTTGCGTGTTTACCTCTCAATGCTAAGGATTCTTTTCTTTTTTTCTTTTTTTTTGTATTATCTCCTCATTTTTTCCCTTAATTGTGCATTTCCCTTGGTTTTTCTTTTAAATATTTCTGGCTTATACATATTATCTACAGAGGATAGTACATTTCAAGGGCAAGGAAAATTTCCATGCTGCATGATGAATAACCACTGTTGTTTTGAATTCGAACATATTACAAAGATTTCAAATTGGCATCAAATACCCAACATGAATTACAGAAAGGAAGACTTTTTTAAATTAAAATTTTATTTTGGATTAATTTTAGATTTACAGAAATATTGCAAAGAAAGTACAGAGAGTTCCCATATACTCCTCATCCAGTTTCCCCTATTACTAACAATTTATATTATCATGGCATATTTGTTACAATCAATTAAGCAATGTTGATTCATTATTTTCTAAAAATAAAATTGTAGTAAAATTTTATTAAAGTTCATTATTTTGTGAAAATCCATACTTTATTCTGTTTTGGGGTTTTGTTTTTTGCTATTTGTTTTTTTACCTAATTTTCTTTCTATGTCCCAGGTTCCCATCCAGGATACCACATTATATTAAATAGCCATATCACCTTGACTGTGACAGTTTCTCAGACTTTTTTTTTTTTTTTTTTTAATTTTTTAATGTTTATTTATTTTTGAGACCGAGAGAGACAGAGCATGAACAGGGGAGGGTCAGAGAGAGAGGGAGACACAGAATCTGAAACAGGCCCGGGCACTGAGCTGTCAGCACAGAGCCCGACGCGGGGCTCGAACCCACGGACCGCGAGATCATTGACCTGGGCTGAAGTCTGACGCTCAACCGACTGAGCCACCCAGACGCCCCAGTCTCAGACTTTTGTTTTTGATGTCCCTCATCATTCTGAGGAGTACTGGCCAGGTATTTTATAGAATGTCCCTCAATTGAGATTTATCTGATGTTTTTCTTATGATTATAATGAAGCATCTTGACCATTTAAAGGTTGCTTCCCAGTACTTTTCAAAATAAAATTAAAGTGAATGAAAAGAACAGATGTCGAGAAATTGAAATCACAATGAAAGGGTTAGAGTCATGATTGGTATATAGAACATGGTGTCACAAAAATATTTGTACAGGTAGTAAAGCTGAACAGTTAGATAGTACTACTTGAAATCCTCAAAGACTTGGAGTAAAGGGTGGCCCTAAGTCTTTATACAGGGAAATTATAAACATGAGATGGTGGGAAAAGATCCCTAAATCTTGCATTTTAATAAACTTTGTTCTAAATCTTCCATTTTCAAGTTCTTCTGAGTAAAAATTTCTAGGAGGATAAATGAGTTCCTGCCAACATTTAAGTAAAAGTAAGGTAAATATAATGATATTCTTTTTTTTTTAAATTTTTTTTTCAACGTTTATTTATTTTGGGGACAGAGAGAGACAGAGCATGAACGGGGGAGGGGCAGAGAGAGAGGGAGACACAGAATCGGAAACAGGCTCCAGGCTCCGAGCCATCAGCCCAGAGCCTGACGCGAGGCTCGAACTCACGGACCGCGAGATCGTGACCTGGCTGAAGTCGGACGCTTAACCGACTGCGCCACCCAGGCGCCCCAATATAATGATATTCTTGAGTCAAATTTTTCCAAGACAAAAAAGGAATATTGGTTTTTATTAATCAAGTAATTAAAATAGTTATCTTAAAACATCCCTAATAGAGATTCATAATGGGCTACACAGATAATCATTTAATTTTACTTCTTCTTATGCTGCCATGCCATGCATACTTCAGTTTTGAAACATTGTGGTGATGTGTTTATGGAACCACATCAGAAGCATCAATACATGTATGTTTAGGTCAGTACGGTTGGCATAGTTCCTAATTTTCCTGATTTATCACATTTTTGTCATTACTACTAAGTGTAAAAATACATACCTAAGAAACCCAAATATCCATAATTATGTGAATATTTTGATATAAAACTCATACATTTACCTTAAAATATTTTCAGACATGGTAGCCAGAGAATGTGCATGTGGAGTAGTTAGGCTTAATAGGAGAGCACACAATCCTTGAGAGGAGTGGGAAAAACAAGTAGAAAATGGGTCAAAGAAGGAAAGGAAATGCAGTTACAGAAGACAGATGAAAAACATTTTAATTTTACATCATTTTTATTTCACTATTCTCATATTATTATTTATCTCATCACTCTTCAAGTAAGCCTACTCTCAGAACCCAGACTTCTCTTTCCTTACACTTATGAAGGAAGAAAGCTCATTTTATTTTGGTACCTAATGTGTGCAACTTGCTGTGTTAGGTATATTACAAACTTTGTCCCTTTTAATTGTCTCTACAAGCTCTTGGGAAGTTTTGTTAATTCCATTTTATAATGAAGAAACTAAAGCTTTAATGAATTACATAATTTGCCCATTGTCTGAGAACTGGTAAGTGATGAAGCCCAAATTCAAGTCTGGGTAATCTCAAAACTCATGTTCTATCTACTGATAAAACACTTCTAAAATGATTGGATTGAGTCATGCTAATTCCTAAAGTATAGATTCAGGGGCAATATAAATTGTTTAATCTCTGGTAGTTATTGTTTTTTCAAAGATTAGGGAGCAGAGAAGTTAAATTTATGGTTGGTTAATCCAGTAGCTCAAGTATCTACTCATTGTCCCACAAGCATGGTGTTTCAATGATTTATATTCAGTATGCCTCACAGTTGAGACAGGGATTCAGCTAGAACTCCACAGCAGACCAGACAGGTTTGAAGTAAGGGTTTCCATTGCCACGAAACAATAGTTTTTCCAACACAGAGGATTCCTTTTAATTCATTGAGTCACATGCTCAGCAGAGCTTTAGAAAGTAATCTAGTATAGACAGTTATCTTCAGAAAACTAATTCCACCTGAACAAGTGTGTGAGTAAATCACCTAAAGAGTGGAGGACACAAGTTGTTTTTGGCTGGTCATGTAGAGTCTTGTTTAAGTGCTTTGCCACAGTTATTCTAGCCTCTTGAATCATTTTCAAACTGAGTTCATATACTTGCCCTTGATACAAATGATAGCTCCAGCAGGGAAAATGATCTTGATTAAAACATTGGATGTGTTTTAATCCTGTTTGTACAATGTTTGATCATTGAAATGTGGTTAAATCAGGGGGTAGGAATATAATTACTCCCATAATTTCAAAAGCCAGTAGAGAAATTACTAAGAGATTTTTACATGGTGTGTGGGAGTGTGTGGGGAGAATGGGGTGTGTGTGATATAGATACCCTGCAGAGGGTATCTGCACCTAGATAATTATAACACCCTTTGAAAGCTACATGGTGATTTTGATGACACATGTAGAAATAGAGTTTAAGAACATGAAGGATTTTGTAAAACTCTTACTTTTGTTCCAAATTCAAAATATAATTTCACAGTCCTTTTCAACAAGGAATAAGAAAACCTATTCAAAATTTAATTTGTTCCATATTTTAGAATTTATATATCTTTTGCACTGTACTGAATTGGCAGTTTACTTGTTACAAAAAATTACACAAAAGAAGTATTGGGCATATCTACCTATATTATCCTGGTTGACTGTGAACTACATCAAATATTATTTGGCCATCTATCAGGGCAAGCATAATGATTATGGGGGAAAGTTCATGATTATTTTGGCTCTTTATTCTAGCACACTTTAAAAAATTGACCTGGCTTTAACTTTCTTTGGAATGCTTGTTGAAAAGCGTAACTGTAAATTTTAAAACTTGGATTGAAACTTAATCTATATGGTAATAGAACTTGGAAGAGTCCAAGCTCAATTCAGACTAAAATGTTAGAACAGTTCTTGAAAATGGCACCTTATATACAACCTAAGCATATAAAAAAATAAACTATCATCTGAAAGTTTTCAATAAAGGGCACAATGTGTAAAGAAAGGAAATACATTTGATTTAGCATACGCTTGTCGCCTTTATGGTGTATTTCATCTGTGAAAAATATAAAGGATGGATTACATAATGGTTCACATACTCTTTTCTGACTCTAAGGGAATACCTTCCAGATCTTCATTAAACACTTTTACTTTGTTTTCATGCCAATGTCTCTGTTACACATGTTCCACCTTTAATATAAGTTGTAATTACATTGCTTTTATACAGAATCTACAAAGTAGCATTTGCTAAAATTGCAGTTGTATTCTTTCCCTTCCTGCCATCTTTTCCACCAACTCCCTATCTCATAAGACCAAAACAACACAAAGTACCAGTGCATCTAAACTACAGTCTAAAGCACTAGTTCCCAAACTTCAATATATGTAAACTGATGTTCAGCATAACTTTGGTTACCCATTAGTTCTCCAACTTGGCTACCCATTTGGAATTGTCTGGCACATTTTTAAAATGCTGATTTCAGGGTCTCACTCTACCTGTTTTGATTGGTAGGGAGTATGGTTTGGGAGTTTTTAAAAGAAGTTTTAAAAGCTCCATAGATAATTCTAATGTGCAAAGAAATGAGAGCCCCTAGTTTCGAGTAATGGTTCTTAATCTTGCACACTGGAAACTTCTAGGAATTCTTAAAAATATTGATGCCAAGTTCCCACATTTAAACTGCATGCAATTAATCTGAGGTGCAGCCAGAAGGTGAGTTTCACCCAACCCCCAGGTGTTTCTAATAAAAAGCCGAGGCTGAGAACTACCGATTAGCATTTCATTTTTTGGTGGGTCAGAAGAAGATCAGTATAGTTTTTTACATTTATCAAGTTTCTTACATTGAATTCTTAAATATATAATATAGAAAATTTTAGTTTTAAAATAGACTTATTTCAGTATAGTTTCATGAATTAAGGCAAAGAATAACTGATAATTACATTTGGAAATCTCCCAGAAGAAAATCTTATCCTCATTGTAAAAGTGTAAGATTCAAGGGCAAAATTATTACTATTTGAATAAAGAAAATTATGAAAAGTATAATCCAAAGAAGTTATTTTTAATGCAATATGACAATTAAGCTCACCTTGGGGAGAACCTTATTACTCATAAGTAAAAATGAGATAGAGAAAAGGCACTTCTAGCTGGATTCACCACTTTTAAAAGAGTGTGATCCATTCTCAAATATATATTTTTAGATGTGTAAAAGCCACCCTTACATGTTTATTTTACTTAGAATTTTCTTAAAAACACAAGCTCTTGAAAGCTAATGTAAACTGTCAATTGCTGAAAAGTGGAATGTAAAAAGGAATATCTATTTAAAGATTACAGATAGCATGCATCTGAATGATAGGTACAGTGTTGATTTTTCTTTTAAGGAAGGTCTTGATAACGTATCCAGAGAGAAGCCAGGTGTAAACTGTTAAAGATTTTTCCACACTTGTGCAATAGGTTTATATGGTTCTTTTACTGTAGCTTGCTGAAGTGTTGTGTAAACACTGGATGAGTTATTTCTTATAACTTAATTTATACATGCTAATGCCTAAAGTATTTTTCCTGTCCAGAAACATACCCAATTGCTTGCAGTCAAAATGATTCATGTTCTCATTCTCTAGTATCAACAAGAAAATTCTCCTTAAAAAAACACTTAGAAAAAAAATTTTGGATGATGTGTGTGCATTGTATTTGATGATAGTGGGGATTTTATTTCTCTGAGCAGATTATTTTTCTTAATAATTGTTTCTATAATTCTAACATCTGCAATGTAGGATAGATATTTTATTAATAAAACTACTATTAATCCAACAATGTTTACTTATGAGTGATAAAATGCCTATAAAATGATATGACCAGGGTATAATGCACGGGGAAATTAATAGCTTCTTTATTCACCATTCATTAAGAAGGAGAAAAAAAAAAGGTTAAAGTGGAGAATAGATAAAAGGTCATTAGCATCAGAGTGGCCATTTAACTAGTGTTGATAAAAAAAAAAGAAACTTTGTGTGCCTGGCAGACCTAGGGGAATAGATTCTTTAAGGAATTAACTAACTTTGAAAACTTTCTTAAAGTAATAGACTAAAATTAAAAACTACAAATTAGTTAAAGGGCAGCCAGGATAATTCTGGTATTTTAAAGCAAAAACATCTATCTATTTTTAGAAAACCACATCAGTCTATTTGATTTTATAACTTTGTTAAAAGTCTCTTTGTGAGGCACCTGGATGGCTTAGTCGGTTAAGCATCCACTCTTGGTTTTGGCTCAGGTCATGATCTCACAGTTCATGAGTTCGAGCCCCACATCGCTGTCAGCACAGAGCCTGCTTGAGATCTCTCTTTCCCTTTCTCTCTCTGCGTCTTTCCCACTCACGTGGTCTGTCTCTCTCTTTCAAAATAAATAAACATTTTTAAAAAATTCTTTGTTACATCCATTCCTTTAATTACATTTAATTATGGGGTCTTTTTGGTTGATCTGCCTTTTGATACATGTTCCAGTATTTTCTATGCTACTAACTGAGCAAAATGTAGGTATAATTAAGACCCTGTTTCCAGTAATACAGACATAATAGACATTTGCCTAGTCAACTGTTGAGTTAGCTCTATGGAAGCCAAATTTCCACTTGATTATAAAAGTCTGTGTCATTAACATATATATATATATATATATATATATATATATGTTAATCTTGTTAATATTGTTAATCTTGTCGACTGTGTAAGGTAACTAAAATAACCACAATACAGAATAGTCAATTTATTTGTCCCTTCTAGACATGGATTACTAATTGGAAAATGTCAAAGTTCCATGAATTTAACAAATTTTTTGGTCACAGATGTTGTGTTTGACACCAGGAATACAACAAAGGAGATATGAAAGAAAGTTCAGAAAGTTTCTTCTTTAGCAGGGTCACGATCTAGATGAGTAGAGAGAACAACAGGCAACTAAGATGTAGAATGATGTCAGGAGATTCACACAAGTCATATGGAATCACAGAGAAGAGGCATCTGTCCCAAACTGAAGGTCATGGGAATGGAGGCAAGGTAATAGGGAGCATTCTTGAAGGATAGGAGGCTGCATTGGAATATTAATGAACTTAAAGAGGCAACACACTTGTATAGTGGAGAGATAGCCAGTAGATTTGGAGAAATAAACATTCTAAGCATAAGGGAGCCTGGAGATAAGAAGGTCTCAGAAAGGAATGGATATTAGGTGAAAGGAACTGGAGCACTGAGTACGAAGACTTGAAGGGCAGGAAATATCTGAAAAAGCAATAGTCAATTTGCTATCATAAGGATGAACAAATGAAAGCTAACAAAACATTTTAAGCATTTCTGGGAGGGACAATGTTGTTGATGATATTGATCAACTTGGTCATAGCTGCATTTAGAAAAAAAAAAGATCTGGCAGCACATTAGAGATGGGAAGTGAGAGGTTTGGTTAGGAAGGATGTGGTGGTGAGAATTCCAAAATGATTCCCAATGTCCTTCACCTTTGTATAACCTGCCTTATTTGTGAGTGAAACGGTGACTCTGACCAGACATCCCTGATGACGTTGTATTATATGACAAAGGGATTTTACAGATATAATTATACTTCCAACTAATTGGACATTAATGTAGTGATACTATCCTAAGTGAGCTGGACCTAATCAAGGGGGTCCTTAAAAGGACTGAGCTTGTGATGAAAGAGATTAAGAGCATGAGATGAATTTAATGACAGAGAAATGCTCTGGTACTTGCTTTGAGGATGAAAAGGATCACATGGCAAAGAATGTGGGTGGCTCCTAGGACTGAAGAGTGGTCTCTGGATGACAGTCAGCAAAGAGACCTCAGTCCTATAATCTCGAGGAACTGAATCGGGCCTAAACTATGTATTTAGAAGAGGATCCCAACCCTCTTCTAAATGCAGAATGCAGCCAAGATAACAGTCTGGTTTTATCCTTGTGAGTTCTTCAGCAAACACCTCAGCCGTGCTATGTCTATACTTTTGACCTACAGAACAATGAGCTAATAAATAAAACACTGCTAAATATGTGCGATTTATCACACAGCAACAGAAAACTAATACAAAGGAGACACATGATTCAAAGAAGAAAATAAATTTATGTTATAACAAAATATTTACAGAGCCATTTAGAATGATCTTGTAGCAGTTTATCATGAAAAATTAGTCACATCACCCATTAAAAACAAAATAAGACAAAAATTTACTCATATCATTCAATTATTTACTACATTTTGGGCCATTTCTATAATTGAATCATGTTTAATTTTGAGGACTGTCAAAAATTTTCCTCCTAGTTTTATTGGGAAATAATTGACATACATTACTGTATAAGTTGAAGGCATCCTGCATGATGGTTTGATTTACATATATTGCAAAATGATTACCAAATAAGTTCAACTAACATCCATCTTCTCGTATAGACACAACAAAAAGAAAAGAAAGAAAAAAAAGGAAAGAATATTTTCCTTGTGATGAGAACGCTTAGGATTTACTGTCTTTAACAACTTTCCTATCTATCCTACAGCAGCATTAGCAGTAATCATCATGTTGTATGTGACATCTCTAATACTAACTGGAAGTTTATATCTTTCTACCACCTTCCTCCAGTTATCAAAGTTATTAATAATAATGTATGCATCAGCCATTCTCCCTCCCACTAACCAGACTCCCCTCTGCAAAAATGTTTCTAACTGTATCAAAACTTTTATGATCTTTTGCCCAAGGATCTGGATTACTTATCACTATTCTCATTTTTATAGTTTTTTTTTTTAAATAATCTTTCCCCCCTAGTATGAAAATCTTTTTCCAGAAAATCTTCCTGTCATTATGAAATACTCTGAAAGGTAATACTTATCTTAAATTTTACTATATAGTGGTAAATTTGAGTCTTTAATTTTAAATGGGTTCCATTCTTCACTTTGCCACCATCATCAAAGTCATTTCCACTGGAAATACACACAAAATGGGATTAAAAAAAATACACACCCCAAGGCGGCTGGTTGGCTCAGTTGGTTAAGCATTCGACTCTTGGTTTTGGTTCAGGTTATGATAAGCCCTGCATCAGGCTCCATGCTAAGTATGGAGCCTGCTTGGGATTCTCTCTCTCTCTCTCTCTCTCTCTCTCTCTCTCTCACCCTCCCTCTCTTTTCTTCTTTGTCCTTCTCCCCAATTTGTGCTCTCTGTCTCTAAGAAAAAAAATACAAACCTTAGAGTTTAACCTCTAGAGAGATTACCTTTCCTAATCTCTGCTTGTATTTATTTTATTATTTTATGAATATTAATACTTATTAATATTATGTGAAAATTATATATGGGGTACTCATAAAAATTTATATAGGTTGAAAAGCAATATGAAGTATTTCTTTCTAGTAATATAAGTGAAGCTATTTATAAAATATTATAAACATTCTATTAAATAATAGCATCTAAGGATATATTCTAATATTTATATTCTAGTGATGATCTGTAGAACAATACATATTGACACATACATTTCTTGACTATCCCTAAATTAATACTACCCTATTATTCTAAGATGGGAGATTAGAAACAAAAATAATATGCGATTTCTTGGATTTCTTAGGTTTCCTTTATAATGAAAACATTTC
Organism: Prionailurus viverrinus; assembly: GCF_022837055.1. Lineage (NCBI taxonomy): Eukaryota > Metazoa > Chordata > Mammalia > Carnivora > Felidae > Prionailurus > Prionailurus viverrinus. Next base: position 132,902,135 of record NC_062569.1, on the reverse strand, counting down.
TTCCCCATTGTTTTTTGTTACCATTAGATAATTTCCATCCTATGCCAAATATTTTTCTTCATTTGGTCATTATGAGCAAGTGAAATTTTTTAAAAGTGTAGCATGCAGTTTAATTTCATCTCAAATAAGGTTTATTCTCTGAAAATATCAAACATTTTTATACATGAGAAATTATATCATTATTGAAATTTATGGTCTAACATAGATACATTAGGCAAGAGATTTGGAACTAAGGAATACAAATACAAAAATATGGAAGGGTGATATCTTAAATACGTGATTAAGTATCGCATTTAGTATTCCTTTTCCCTTTGAGAAGAATGTGCTTTTAGTTTGTTATTTTGGTCACCATAATTCATTTTATCAATAAGCTGTCACTGCATTTAAACATCTGGAAACCATCATACTAAATAATGGCCAATGCTCATAACCAATTAGTGAGCTTTTATTGTGAAGGATAAACATTAGGAATATGATCCTAACTTTGTTATAATAATTATGTGATAGAAAATCTTCAGTCTCAGATTCTTATATCATGCTTCATGAAGAATTATTATTGTCACTCTTTTGAAACTTTAAAAATCATCAACCATTTTATTCAATAACTCAATTTGTAGAGATTTTTTAATATTCTAAATGATTTCTAACAATGTTCTCTCTACCCCAAAAACTAAAGAATAATATGGTAGGAATATTGTAACTTTAGCCAGAAATCTTGAGTGAGAGACTCCATGTAATTAATTTATAAAAATTTGGCCTTAATACTTTAAGAAACTACTTAAGACAGCCTTTTAACTGCTCACAGAATTCCATTCTACTTTTATCTCTGGAGAGGATTTTCCTATAATTCTAGCACTTCAGCCAGATTGTTTGCACACGGCTGAGCAGAAATAACATATATTTTTACATCAGCATATTTAATATCACAGGTTCTTCAATGTACTGACACAATGTTGGCAGTATTAACAATACAGACATCATTAGCTTTCCAAAAGATCCATAATTGAAAAGTCAGACTGCTGAAAAATGTCACCTTGTATGTACTATGCTAAGGGAATAAAGCTTTGCCTAAGTCCTTGAAAGGGCAAATAAAGACTCAATTATGGCCTGCTTTAAATCCATAGGCACTAAGTTCTATTAGCCTCAGTGTGCTGTCTGGAATTTCCTTCTCCAATGAACCATTTTTCCTATTGCAAAAACCGTTCAATCTCCATCTCACCTGTGCCTATGTTCAAGCCAAGTTAGAAAGCTACAAAGATATACACAGTAGGTTTGAAAATTATATGTTTCAATATGTTAAGGTATCAAGTATAAAATTTTCTTGAGTCTGGGAAGAAAAATGACATTTTGTAGATTTATTTGTTTACTAGAAGTAGAATTCTTGGCAGAATCTATCCAATTACTTTGCCAACTCAAGTTATGGATGATGTTTAAGATTTAATTTTCATTTCATATTTTTATAGTTCAATTGAAATTATGAGTTAAAAATTCGTTCTGGGGGGATTGCTTTTAAGTTAAAATTTTTGTTCCTATTTCCTCCTCCACATTCCTCTTTTCTTCCCTTCTTTTACCTATGCTCCATGCTTTCATGGAAAGAAAAAAAAAAAGGGCTTTGAAATTTAAAAAAATAGATGTGAGCACCATGAATTAACATAGGCTTTTCCACATGAGCTCTGTGGATGCTCCAATTTAGAGAGCTTTGAGTTCCACAGGCAAGTGTGGTCTCGAACATGAGGTAAGTCTGAACTGGGATGGGACTGAGTCCACTCAAAGCTCAGATCTATAATATGTTTACAGGAGGGAGTTGAAATTGTCTATGTGCTATTAATTTCACTCTAGAAGACATAAATGTTGACTTTTAAAAGTTATAGCTCCACATCTTTTTTTCACCAGGGCTTTTTTTTTAAGTGTAACTGAAGTCCAGGAATGATGGACTTTAAGTGAGTTTAAGTATTGTGACATTATGAATCTTTCCCTGGCACTGAATACCTAAGGGGGGGTATTAATACTCTGTATATATTTTTTTTCTGAATTGTATATACAGATGAATTCAATAAACCCTTGAATTCAACTAGCCCTTTAGCCCAACCATTTTGGGTACATCTGACAAATAATGTGAACAAAAATCGTGGAGTCAAGACTGTGGAGGTTTCAATCCCAGTTCTCCTTATTAGCTGTTTGATTGACTAATCAAACATTGGTACTTCCTTTTCCCCATCTGTAAAAAGGAGGTAATGATAATTCCTATTTCATGCATTTGTTCTACGGATCAAATGAAAAATTTATCTAAAGCAGTGGTTCTCAAACAGGGACACTCCCCCTGCCCTGGACCCAGGTGATAGGAGAGGGGTACAAGCGGCATGTTGTGGATAGAGGTCAAGGATGTTACTCTACACTCTATAATTCACAGGACAGCCACTCACAACAAACTATTCCACCCAAAATGTCAATAGAGCTGAGGTTAAGAAATCTTGATCTGAATCACTTGCAACAGTTCCTGATGCAGAATAAACATTAAGAAAAGTACTAAATCTGGGACACCTGGGTAACTCAGATGGTTGAGCGTCCAACTTTGGCTCAGGTCATGATCTCACAGTTTGTGAGTTCGAGCTCCTCATTGGGCTCGGTGCTGACAGCTCCGAGCGTGGAACCTGCTTCAGATTCTGTCTCTCTCTCTCTCTCTCTCTCTCTCTGCCCCTCCCCCATTCACATTTTGTTTCCGTCTTTCACTCTCTCTCTCAAAAATAAACATTAAAAAATATTTTAAAAAGAGAGGCAGCAGGAAAATAAGGCTCTCATCCTAGGAGCAGTCTGGTTGGAAGGCCTCCCAGCACTACAGCAGGGGACGTGGCTTTCTGAGGATATGTGAGGCCACAGCTGCTGCATTCTCAATGGCACAGGTAACCTTTGGTCATGCTGTCAAGATTATAAATCTCATACCAGGTCAAATGCTCAAGCTGTAACTGCCAGAGACAAGAAGACAAAACATCTGACTATTAGATTTCTAGAGTAAGACATGAGAGAAAATTTTCAAGTAAAACCTTTAAATAAATAAATTAGGTATTTCCAAAAAAAAGAAGCCAATCTAAACTCTTGGGGTTTCAAGATATAGTTACAGTTCTACTTTGGGGGGGGGTGTCATTCAGTATTCAGGTATGGCCAATTTATTAAATGTGCTCCTGGAGAAGGGAGGACTTTTTCAAAGATTGTATGAAGGAGTTGTAGTTTGCATTGATTGTATTTTTTAAATTAAAAGTTTTCCTTTTTAAAAAAAAAATTAATATAATTTATTGTCAAATTGGCTTACATACAACACCCAGTGCTCATCCCAACCAGTGCCCTCCTTAATGCCCATCACTCATTTTCCCCTTTCTGCCACCCCCCATCTACCCTCAGTTTGTTCTCTGTATTTAAGAATCTCTTGTGGTTTGCCTCCCTCCCTTTGTGTTTGTAACTATTTTTCCCCTTCCCTTCCCCCATGGTCTTCTGTTAAGTTTCTCAAGATCCACATATGAGTAAAAATATATGGTATCTGTCCTTCTCTGACTGACTTATCTCACTCAGCATAATACTTTCCAGTTCCATCCATGTTGCTGCAAATGGCATGACTTCATTCTTTTTCATTGCCAAGCAGTATTCCATTGTGTATATAAATCACATCTTCTGTATCCATTCGTCAGTTGATGGGCATTTAGGCTGTTCCATAATTTGGCTATTATTTAAAATGCTGCTATGAACATTGGGGTCTGCATCAGCATATGCCCCTATGGATCAGCACTCCTCTGTCAGTTGGGTAAATTCCTAGTAGTGTTATTGCTGGGTCATAGGATAGTTCTACTTTTAATTTTTTGAGGAACCTCCACACTGTTTTCCAGAGTGGCTACACCAGTTTGCATTCCCACCAACAATGCAAGAGGGTTCTTGTTTCTCCACATCCTTGACAGCATCTATAGTTGCCTGATTTGTTCATTGTAGCCACTCTGACCGGGGTGAGGTGGTATCTCAGTGTGGCTTTGATTTGTATTTCCCTGATGATGAGTGACATTGAGCATCTTTTCATGTGTCTGTTGGCCATCTGGATGTCTTCTTTGGAAAAGTGTCTATTCATGTCTTCTACCCATTTCTTCACTGGCTTATTTGTTTTTCAGGTGTTGAGTTTGGTAGGTTCTTTACAGATTTGGGATACTAGCCCTTTATCTGATATGTCATTTGCAAATATCTTTTCCCATTCCTTCAGTTGCCTTTTAGTTTTGTTGATTGTTTCCTTTGTAGTGCAGGAGCTTTTTATCTTGATAAGGTGCCAATAGTTCATTTTTGCTTTTGTTTCCCTTGCCTTTGGAGATGTGTTGAGTAAGAAATTACTGCGACTGAGGTCAAAGGGGTTGTTGTCTGCTTTCTCATCTAGGGTTTTGATGAAAGACCTCACATTTAGGTCTTTCATCCATTTTGAGTTTATTTTTGTGTATGGTGTAAGAAAGTGGTCAGTTTCAGTTTTGTGCATGTTGCTGTCCAGTTCTCCCAGCACCATTTGCTAAAGAGACTGTCTTTTTTCCATTGGATTCTCTTTCCTGTTTTGTCAAAGATTAGTTGGCCATACATTTGTGGGTCCAATTCTGGGTTCTCTATTCTATATCACTGGTCTTTGTGTCTGCTTTTGTGCCAATACCATACTGTCTTGATGATTATAGCTTTGTAGTAGAGGCTAAAGTCTGGGATTGTGATGCTTCCCTCTTTGGTTTTCTTCTTCAATATTACTTTGGCTATTCAGGGTCTCTCGTGGTTCCATACAAATTTTATGGATGTTTGTTCTAGCTTTGAGAAGAATGCAGGTGCAATTTTGATCTGGATTGCATTGAATGTGTAGATTACTTTGGGTAGTATTAACATTTTAACAATATGTATTCTTCCAATCCATGAGCACGGAATGTTTTTCCATTTCTTTGTGTCTTCTTCAATTTGCTTCATAAACTTTCTATAGTTTTCAGCATACAGATCTTTTACAACTTTGGTTAGGTTAATCCTAGGCATTTTATGGTTCTTGGTGCAATTGTAAATGGGATCAGTTTCTTCAATTCTCTTTCTGTTGCTTCTTTATTGGTGTATAGAAATGCAACTGATTTCTGCACATTGATTTTGTACCCTGCGACTTTGCTGAATTGATGTATCAGTCTTTTGGTGGGGTCTTTCGGGTTTTCCAGGTAGAGTATCATGTTGTCTGCGAAAAGTGAAAGTTTGACTTCTTCTTTGCCAATTTTGCTGCCTTTATTTCATTTTGTTGTCTGATTGCTGATGCTAGGACTTCCAACACTATGTTAACCAACAGCGGTGAGAGTGGACATCCCTGTCATGTTCCTGATCTCAGGGGGAAAGCTCTCAGTTTTTCCCCATTGAGGATGACATAAGCTGTGGGCTTTTCATACATGGCTTTTATGATGTTTAAGTATGCTCCTTCTATCTGGACTTTCTTGAGGAATTTTATTAAAGGATGTTGTATTTTGTCAAATGCTTTTTCTGCATCCATTGACAGGATCATATGGTTCTTATCCTTTCTTTTATTAATGTGATGTATCATATTGATTGATTTACGAATACTGAACCAGCCCTGCAGCCCAGAATGAATCCCACTTGATCACGGTGAATAATTATTTTTATAGGCTGTTGAATTTGATTTGTTAGTATCTTGTTGAGAATTTTTGCATCCATGTTCATCAGGGATATTGGCTTGCAATTCTCCTTTTTTTTATGGGGTCTCTGTCTGGTTTGGGAATCAAAGTAATGCTGGCTTCATAGAATGAGTCTGGAAGTTTTCCTTCAGTTTCTATTTTTTGGAAGAGCTTGACAAGGATAGGTATTAATTATGCTTTAAATGTCTGGTAGAGTTCCCCAGAGAAGCCATCTGGTCCAGGACTCTTATTTGTTGGGAGATTTTTGATAACTGATTCAATTTCTTCATGGGTTATTGGTCTGTGCAAATTTTCTATTTCTTCCTGTTGAATTTTGGTATAGTGTGTGGGTGTCTTAGAGTTTGTCAGTTTCTTCCAGGTTGTCCAGTTTGTTGGTATATAATTTTTCATAGTATTCTCTGATAATTGCTTGTATTTCTGAGGGATTGGTTGTGATAAATCCATTTTCATTCATGATTTTATCTATTTGGGTCCTCTCTCTTTTCTTTTTGAGAAGTCTGAATAGGGGTTTATCAATTTTGTTTATTTTTTCAAAACACCAACTCTTAGTTTCATTAAAATTTTTTTAATGTTTATTTATTTTTGAGTGAGAAAGAGAGAGTGAGAGAGTATGGGAAGGGCAGAGATAGAGGGAGACACAGAATCTGAATCAGGCTCCAGGCTCTGAGCTGTCAGCACAGAGCCCCACGCACACGGGGCTTGAATTCACAAACAGTAAGATCATGATCTGAGCCGAAGTCGGACACTAAACCAACTGAGCCATCCAGGTGTCCCTAATGGTTTTCCATTTGAGCAATTGTTCTTGTCACTTGTCTGTAATGTCTGTAAACATGGGTCAACATTTTTTTAAAGGACTTAGATTCTTTGTAAAATAGGAATGTTTCACATCGGATGAAACATTGGCAGAGTTTGGCTAATCACTCAAAGACATGAGCCTGCACATGCTGCTGACTCAGACAAATAAAACAAAAGAGGCCCAGAAGACAACACTAAAACGTTATTTTCCTTTGCCATGTAATCTCAGTTTACAAAAGCTTGTATTAAAGTTTTTCACCAACTGTAAAGTTTGTACGAGTACATTGCTAACAGATGTAGTTGTTGGACAGATAACACACTTGTAAGCCTTTTTATTATTTTTTTAACTTGAAAATGTGTCTTGAGGCCATAGTAGCTGTGATGGTAGCCAAGGGTGTATATACATCTATCATTCTTAGTCTCATAGGTAATGTGAAAATGATCTTCACACAATTTTTAGTTGAATTCAGCAAGAGTAACCAAATGCTAGTATTTAGACTGCAGTTCCTAAGGGCAATTTTCCTGGATAGGTGATTACCAGTTCCTCTTAGGAGAAAAACAATAAATAGAATTACAATTTTGTCCAGTGGGATTGGAGGGGAACAATTTGGTTTTGACATACAAAGTCTAGTTTATAGAGTCCTTAAGTTGGATTTCTCCATCATTTTTTGTTTTGAAAGTTTCCTAATGGCTGGAGGCATCCTATACTTATTATCAGTGTAATGTTTATTATATCGTGGCAAACCATCACCAGTTCTCCACAACTAATTAGACATTTTACCAATAGGAGTCTCTTGAGTTTTTATCTTTCCTCAATCAGTTATATTACCTTAAGTATTTTATACATATTTGTTTTATATTTTCTTAGTTATTTCAGCATCTGACAGGTTAAATTATTTTCCTGTTGCTCCTATGATTTCCCAATTGTGGTAACTTTCTTCTTTGCATATTTGGCATTAAATCTAGTTGCTGGTTTTGGGGCACCTGGGGGGGCTCAGTTGATTGAGCATCTGACTTCGCCTCTGTCTCTCAAAAATAAATCAATGTAAAAAAATTTTTAATAAAAAATAGACCTAGTGGTTGGTTTTAATCTCTAAGACTCTTGCTACTAGATTAAGGATCTTCAGAGAAGAATTGAGGTAGCCTTTGCTAGTACTAAAAAATGCTAACAACTTGGAACTTTTATTTCTGAACTTGAGGGATCCTATACCTCTCCAGGTAGTATAATTGATGAAGGCCTATGTTTATCATGTGCAGGAAATACTATTTTTACCCCACCCAGGGTCATAGCAGAGATACAAATTTGTTAGATGGTCATGTGAATTTCACTTTTCACTCTTATATAATGGTATAAATTATGTTGTGTAGTGCTTTGTCCTTTGAATTTTACCTCATCTAAGATAATTGCTCCTCATTTGTTTTTGATTTTCATTTCTCTGTTATACAGTTCCCAGTCGTTATTTCCAATCTCTAAGTTAGTTTCTTTTAGGGGATTCTTTAGCATCCACTATATAGATGACATCTATAATGATCCAAATGGGAGTGTTTTCATCTTGATAAATGCATCAGTCCATTCATATTTTTTTTTTAATTTTTTAAAATTTTATTTAAATCCAAGTTAGTTAAAATATAGTTTAATAATGATTTCAGGAGTAGAATTTGGTGATTCATCACTTACATATAACAACCAGTGCTCATCCCAACAAGTGCCCTCCTTAATGCCCATCACCCATGTAGCCCATCCCCCCACCCAGCAACCCTCCATCAACCCTCAAATTGTTTTCTGTATTTAAGAATCTCTTAGGGTTTGCCTCCCTCTCTGTTTTTATCTTACTCCATCCATTCATCAGTTGGTGGACAGCTGGGCTTTTCCCAAAATTTGTCTATCATTGATAGTGCTGCTGTAAACATTGGGGTACATGTGCTCCTTCAAATCAGCATTTTTATATCCTTTGGATAAATCCCTAGTAGTGTAATTGCTGGGTCGTAGGTTAATCCTATTTTTAATTTTTTGAGGAACCTCCATACTGTTTTCCAGAGTGGCTGCAACAGCTTGCATTCCCACCAACAATGCAAAAGAGATCCTCTTTCTCTGCATCCTCGCCAACATCGGTTGTTGCCTGAGTTGTTAATGTTAGCCATTCTGACAGGTGTGAGGTGGTATCTCACTGAGGTTTTGACTTGTATTTCCCTGATGATGAGTGAGGCTTTTAAAATCAGGCTATTTTCATCTTAGTTCTGTTCCAAAATACATAATTATTTTATTTATATAGTTTTCAAACTATCTCTTTACATATTTTATGATCCTTTTATTTGTTTTCATTGTTTTTGCTGTTTGTGCGTATGCTGTGCTTTGTGCATTTTTTTCTCTGATGTTTACTTTTCAAACCAGAAGTGAATCCAGGTTTGGGGACCTAAAGCTTATACAACCTGGGGAGAACTTCTTTAAGAAAAAGAATAAAAAAGGAATGAAGCAAGAGTAACTAGGCAAGTGAAAATTTCTTTAGAACTTGAAAAAGAACCAAAATAAAATGTAGGAGTCTGTGCAAAGAAGAGCCTTGAAGCTTAATCTTCATTAACCTCATAGTAAATACATCACAATTTATTACTTTTTTAAAATTATCTGTTAAATTGTGGTAAAATATACAAAAAACACAATTTACTCTTTTAACCATTTTTAAAAAGGTTTATTTATTTTGAGAGAGAGAGAGCACTCAAGTGGGGAGAGGGCAGAGAGAGAGAGAGACAGAATCCCAAGCAGAGCTCGATGTGGGACTTGAATATACAAACCTTGAGATCATGACCTGAGCCAAAGTGCAACACTTAACCTTCTGAACCACCCAGGTGCCCCCGTTTTCACCAGTTTTAAATGTATAGTCAATGGCATTAAGAATATCCACTGTGCTGTGCAACCATCACCACCATCCATTCTAGAACTTTTTTCATCTTCCCAAACTGGAACTTCACACCCATTGAACACTAGCTCTCTTCCCCTCTGCCTCTAGCAGCCACCATTATACTTCCTCTCTCTATGAATGTGATTACTCACCATACCTCACATAAGTGGAATCATACAGTATTTGTCAATTTGTGACCAGCTTACTTCACTCAGCGTACTGTCTTCAAAGTTCATCCATGTTCTAGAATGTGTTAGAATTTCCTTCCTTTTCAAGACTAAATAATTATTTTTTAATGACAATTTTTTAATGAAGCATTTATTGACTCCATACTATAAACAATGATGTGATTATACATTGATTTTCTTATTCTCTTTCCTTTTTTCCACCACTTAACTTTAGTTGATGATGCTATTTATTCGTGATTTTTATAATTTTATTATTTAATTTTTTAAATGAATCATCTCTATGGATTTGTAGCTTTAAAATGAGAAAACCACCTATGGCTTTTTCATTCCCTTTTCTTGCTGAATACTATCATTTATTCAGCTTTGTCAGGTTTTGTCAGGTTTATAATACTGATACTCTTTTCTGTAATCATAATTACTTGATTCATTTGTGTTTAGTACTATGCATGGTCCATTTACCATTGTTTCTCAGTTCATATCCTGGTTGATGCACATAGGGGAAGGGATGGAAAAATAAGAAAAAAAACAGAGAGGCAAACCATAAGAGACTTAAATAAAGAGAACAAACTGAAGGGTGATGGAGGGGTGGTGGATGAGGGGATGGGCTAAATGGTGATGGGCATTAAGGAGCGCACTTGTTGGGATGAGCACTAGATGTTATATGTAAGTGATGAATCACCAAATTCCACTCCTGAAATCATTATTACACTATACTTTAACTAACTTGGATTTTAATAAACTTTAAAAATTAAAAATAAAAACAAAACAAAAAATGAAATTTATTCTCAAGTATTCTAAAAGAAAGCCTCCTAGAATACTGTTCCCTGAGTTTCTATGTGCTCAAAATGTTTTTTGTTGCTTTGATATGTGCATATGCATTAGCTTTGTGTACATTTATTTCCATTAGTTATTTATGCCATTGTTGAGCTAATTTCTAGTCCTGGATGTTGGAGAAATGTGAGGTCAAACTGATTATTTCCTCTTATGGAAATCTTGATTTTAATTTTTTTTCAGTCTGACTGTAAGCAACTTTCCTCATGAATTCTTTATTTTTCCTGGGTCAATATGTAAAGCTGTTCTTCTCTGACTCATTAGTAATTTTCTCAACTTCATTTTAACTCTTTTTCTGTTATGTTATTTCACTTATTTTTTCCTGGGATATAAATTATGCATATTGAATCCTCTTTGCATTACATGTGCATCACTTTTATATAATCCTTTATAATTTTTAATTTCCATCTCCTTTTTTTCCTGCGTTATTTTTGTTTGGGTTCCTTTTTTGAATAACTTCTTTTCTAATGTTTCTTTATTTTTGAAAGAGACGGAGACAGACAGAGCGTGAGGTGGGGAGGTGCAGAGAGAGAGGGAGACACAGAATCTGAAGCAGGGTCCAGGCTCTGAGCTGTTAGCACAGAGCCCAGTGCGGGGCTCGAACCCATGAACTGCAAGATCATGACCTGCACCGACATCTGATGCTTAACCGACTGAGACACCCAGGGACCCCTCAACATACTTTTACTTTTTTATTCTGGGATAATTTTGGATTTGCAGAAAACGTTGCAAAGATCATACGGAGAGTTCCCAGGAATTCCCTCAATTTCCCCACTGGTTAATATCTTTTAACATTTTAAAAACATTTTTATAGTACTTTTGTCAAAACTAAGGTACTGACTTTGGTACAAGCTCTTCACTTCTTTTTTTCTTTTATTTTTTTAGAGAGAGAGAGAGTGCACATGCATGGGGGAGGGGAAAAGAGAGAGGGAGAGAGAGAATCCTAAGCAGGCTCCACACCTACCACAGAGCCCTATGTGAGGACTCCACACACAGCTTGATCTCGCAACACTGAGTTCAAGACCCTGAGATCATGACCTGAGTCAAAATCAACAGTCGCTCAACCACTTGAACCACCCAGGCATCTCCAAAACTCTTTACTTTTTAACTGTGAAGTCTAGACTTGATGCAGGTTTCACTAGCATTTAGCTGTCAAGCATCCCCAGTGTCTCTGTGAGTATTTCTTGGGTTTTGTTCTTGTTTTAACACATTGCTTGAGGAGAGCTGGCTAGATATCCTCTAGAATGACCCCACCCTGAAGTTGCTTTTTGTTTTTCTTTATCTAATCTTTATGATTAGAATGGAGTTATATGCTTAAATAAATACCAACAAAGTGAGGCCCCATTCTTACCGATTGTATCAGGTGTTACATGATATTCACATGAAAAATATCTTGGAAGCAAGTCACTAAGTGTAACCCACTCTCTGGTAGGGGGTAAGATGAGAATTACAGATGAAATAATCTGTATATATATTTGGGATTCTTCTATAAGGAAACTTTGTCTCTTCTCCCTTTCACCTATCAATAATCTATTTATATAAATATGTAATCATTTATATTTATTTTATACTTTGATTTATAATTCAATGCTACATTTTTTTTTTTTTTGCTTATTCTTTAAAAATACTGTATTGTATAAAATATACCATGATTTGTCTGTCCCCTCAGTTCTTGCTGGACATTAATTAGGGATGAACCCAGTGTTTGACTATTATGAATAAAACTGTTTTGAACATTTCATGCAAATTTTTTGTAGGGACATATGTTTTCATTTTTTTAGGTACCTACCTAGGAGTGGAATTTCTGGGCCATTGCAATTCCATGTTTAACCACATGAAGATTTGCCAGACTTATTTCTAAGGTGACTGTAACATTTTACATTCCTGATGGCAATGCATAAAGCTTTTGATTTCTCTATATCCCCAGCAAAAGTTTTTATTATCTAACTTTTTGATGATTGCCATCTGTGGGTTTAAAATGGTATCTTTTTGTGATTGTGATTTGCATTTCCTTGATGGCTAATTGTGAACATATCTGCATGTGCTTATTGGCCCTTTGTATATCTTCTTTTGAGAAATGTCTATTAAATCTTTTGCCCATTTTTAAACTGAGTTCTTTGTGTTTTTATTATTGAGTTGTAATTGTTCGTCATATGTTCTAGATACAAGTCTCCTACCAGATATATAATTTGCAAAGATTTTCTCCATCTGGTTGTCTTTTCACTTTGATGGTGTCCTTTGAAGCATAGAAGTTTTTAATTTTGGCGTTGTCCTGTGATATCTATTTTATCTTTTGTTGCTTGTGTCGTCGGTGTCTGTGAAAATGTTTTTAAGTCTGACTTTCTAGGAGTAACTTGTGAAGTAGAGCAGTTCACAGTTCACCTCTGAGTTGTTCGGTCCGTGGTTGGTCAGAGTTTGTGTTTAAACCCCTGATGCCAGTTAAGCTTCTGTGCTCTGTTGCAAAGACTGTGCGAGGCTGGGAAAATGCTTTCGAGACTTGCCCACGGCTGGCTGTCATGGTTGTTCCTGATTGGCTACAGCCATGCACATGCGCACAGACTGCCCCAAACCCAGAGTTGCCTGTGATCCCAGAAGGGCTCGCCTTGGCTCTTTCCCTGGTTTTCTCTATTGAGCTTCTGGGCGGTGTGCTATTTTGCTGGTAGTAGAGCCACCAGCTTTTCCTTAATTACTCTTTTCTAAGATCTCCATATTTTTTCCCCCTACAGCATCATAGGTATTAGATTACTCCATTCTGTTGTTCTAAATAAAGTCAGTCTCTCTGGGCCAAGCAAGAGAGCTTTTAGCCCTTACGGCTTGTCTTTTCCCCTGGAAAATGCTGTGTCACTGCATGGGAACTAGAGACAAGGAGCCACTTCTCACCAAGTGACACCCAGCTCTAAAAGTGGACATTGGAGGGCTGTGGCAAATCTTACTCTTTTTGTCTTGCCTTCCTGGTGTGGAGCTGGTGCAGTGATGGTGGTCAAGTGTCCCACTATTTTGGGCTGCCATCACCTCTCAGACGACCTCTGTCCCCCCTCCCCACTACTAGGAGAGGGGTCAGGCTGAAAACATCTATGGTGGGGTGATGGGATGGAATTTGTCATGCTAATCCTGTGCCCTAATGGGCTAGTCCTGTAGCCTGAGGAGGGACTAGCCTGCAGGGAGCCCCGGGCTTGGGAACGGCAGAGAAGAAACTTCTCCTTTGCCACTACCTCAGGAAGAATCAGTCTGTCTCATGTGTTGACAAACAAATGCCCTCATATGTTGACAAGAGGCCAAATGATAAGTGAGACAGAGCAACAAAGTAGAAAATGTGCTGTTCAACATTCGCAAAACTGTAAGATAAAAGGAATTTAAGTACATTTTCAAATGATGTTTGAAATCATTTTTATGCCTGTGGTTATTAAAGGTTTAAGTGGTCCCTCCTCAGGTGAGAGGTGGATCTGAAGGACAAGTACTCCCTGAACCCCTTCACCTCCTGCTCTTCCTCAAGGACTTGCTAGGGAGCCAGCACCCCTTCCGTGGCCTTCCTGGGGCTGCTTCAGGTGGTGTCCACACCACCTAGGTGGATGGGGATGCGCAGGTCCAAGAGGGTCACAGAGACTCACAGGTTTCTCCTGTGGGACCAGTGCCTTGATTTGTTTCTTCCTTCCTATTGAAGTAAGGAACACACTCTTCTTGCAATATAATGTCTCCATAATGGAGACCCATGTAGTGTAGGGAAGAAGAGGAACCTAACACGTGATGCTGCGAGGCAGAGAGGAGGAGTGTTAATTTGGGTCACGTAATCAGAGATCCCAGAGAGCAGCTGATATAGTAGCAATCGGAAAGAGCTCTGCGGGTGTCTTCACCTGTAACTAGGAGCTGTCTGTCCCCAGAATCTTCAACAGTCATCCTCGGGTCCCATCTCATTGCCAAACCATCAAATGACCAAACAAAAACAATTTGGCGATGAGTTTGATGCCCTTTATTCAAAGGAGAATAATCCATGGGTTGGGAGAGTACAGTGCCTCACAAGCAGTAGAGTACTCTTTCTGAGGGATTTTGGGCAAGAGGGAATTTAACAAAGTGTGAGAAGGGGCATCTCAGGGACAGGGCATGATTCTGTTCGGTTGCTTAAATTCTTTGTCGTATTGGCTGTTGGGGTCTTTTGGGCTGGGTCTTTGGTCTCTTTCGTAATATCCTCATCTTTTTGTTTTTGAGCACTTCCTTACTTTCTGATACTATAAGATGGTCCAGGCTCATCTTGTATTTTTCCTACCTCAACCCTAGAATCAGCCATATCTGATGTTTTAAGTAAAGCACGGTAAGTAAAAACCGAGATCTAGGCACTCGCTGTGCTTGTTGCCACCGGGGTACTGTTGCATAAAGACTCTCTCAGCATAGAGAGTTAAGTTACATGGATGTGTGATAATTAGCGAATGCGCACATATCTATAGTTGTTTCTATATCTATCCCCCTGTGTGAATATTAAGGTAAGCCTGAGTTTGTACTGATATTGCTAACTCTGGTCGAGTACCACAGGGTTCATTCTAGCCTTCCTTTCTGGTTTTAGTTTCTCTCTCTGACCCTGAGAAACCTGGCTCACCCCCCACCATCCCTTTACTCATTTATTCAACCCCAGTGTATCTCTATAGCAAAGTTTAAGAGGGGCGCCTGGGTGGCTCAGTTGGTTGAGTGACCTCAGCTCAGGTCATGATCTCAGGGTTCATGAGTTCGAGCCTTGCATCAGGTCTCTGCTGTCATCACAGAGCCCACTTTGGAGCCTCCGTCCCCCTCTTTCTCTGCCCCTATGCCACTCATGCTGTCTCTCTCAAAAATGAATAAACTTAGAAAAAAATGTTTAAGAATGTTAGCCCACATCCCATGAGAAACGAATGTACCGACTGAAGTACAGCCTATGGCCAGCGCCTTTTGTTTTCATCCTGAAGATGCAAGCTACTACATGCATTTTCCAAACTTACTTCCAGAGTCGGCTCCCTTTCTCTCTCCACGCTCTTCAGTCAGATTATGCCATGGCTGTGTAATACAGTCAAGTCATTTGTAACATATAGGTCACCTCTACATCCTCGTGGATGTTTCTCATTGTTTCCACCCCCCCATACATTAAAATTCACTCTTCGTGATGCAAAATTCTACAGATTTTGAAAAATGAAAATGATAGTGCATCCATCATCCTCACACTGTACATAAGTTCCCTTCTGTGTACGGAAAAGTCCCATTAATAGCCACTCCCTGGTTCCTTCGTGCCTGACAGCTTGCTGATCTGTTTTCCATCCCTATGGCTTTTGCCTTTTTGGGGGCCGTATAAATGGAATCATACATAGCTTTTTGGATCTGGCTTCCTTCACTTAGTAAAAGGCACTTAAGATTCATTCATGTCATTGCATGAACTAACAGCTTGTTTCATTTTATTACTAAATAGTATTACATTGTATGGACATTCCGCAGTTTGTTTATTCATCTCCTCCCCTACCTTCCAAAGACATCTTGGTTGTTTCTAGTTTTTAATGATTATGAATAAAACTGCTATAAACATTCACATACAGGTTCTTATGTGGCCATAAATTTTCAAATCACTTGAATGCTGGATAGTGTGCTGTGTTTCACTTTATAAGCTACTGCCAAACTGTCTTTCAAAGTAGTTCTACCATTTTGCATTCTCACCAGCAATGCAGAAAAATTTCTGCTGCTCTGCATGGCCAGTGTTCATTACTGTCAGTGTTTGAAAAAATTTAGCCATTACAAAATTAAGGATTAAACTGTGATACATGAGCTAAAGCGCCTGGGGATTAGACGGTAATAGGTATTAATGGCAATTTTTTGATTCAATGGTTGTTTTGTGGTTACATGGAAAAAAATGCTCTTGTTTAGAAAATAAAATTCAGGAGTGATTGGCTCATCAAGTTGGCAACTTACTCCCAGGTGGTTTTGTACTTGTAACTTTTTTTTTCTCAGAATATTTCAAAATAAAAGTTTTAAAAAGTGCAAAAAATTATTTAGACATCCTAAAAAGTGTTCAGTGATATCTCATTATGGTTTTAATTCACATTTGCCACAATGACAAATGATACACTTTTTAATATATGGTTTTTTTCCATGTGTATATCTTTGATGAAGTGATTGTTCGGATATTCTATGTTTTGAGTTGTTTATTCTTATTGTTGACTTCTAAGAGTTTTTTTATATATATTATGTGTACAATTACTTCATTAGATATGTTATTGGCAAATACTTTCTGTCTCTGATCTTTTAATGGTGAGAAAAAGTTTTTAATCTTGATAAAGTCCAGCTTTTTTTTTTTCTTTCATGGAGCTTACTTTGGTATTGAAACTTTTAATTTTAAAATACTCTTACCATATTTTGAGGAACCTCCATACTGTTTTCTAGAGCGGCTGCACCAGCTTGCATTCCCACCAACAATGCAAAAGAGATCCTCTTTCTCTGCATCCTCACCAACATTTGTTGTTGCCTGAGTTGTTGATGTTAGCCATTCTGATAGGAGTAAGGTGGTATCTCATGGTGGTTTTGATTTGTATTTCCCTGATGATGAGTGATGTGGAACATGTTTTCATGTGTTGGTTGGCCATCTGGATGTCTTCTTTGGAGAAGTGTCTATTCACGTCTTTTGCCCATTTCTTCACTGGATTATTTGTTTTTTTGGGTGTTGAGTTTGATAGGTTCTTTATAGATTTTGGACACTAACCATTTACTAAAAATAGAATTATCCTATGGCCCAGCAATTGCACTGTTAGGTATTTATCTAAAGGATATAAAAATGCTGATTTGAAGGGGCACATGCACCCTGATGTTGGTAGCAGTGCTATCAGCAATAGCTAAATTATGGAAAGAACCCGAATGCCCATTAACCAATGAATGGATAAAGAATACGTGGTACACGCACACACATACACGCACACAATGGAATACTACTCAGTGGCCAAAAAGAATGAAATCTTGCCATTTGCAACAATGTGGATGGAAATAAAGCGTATCATGCTGAGCAAAATAAGTCATGCAGCAAAATACGTCAAGGTAAATATTTTAGGATTTCACTTATATGTGGAATTTAAGAAACACAACAGATGAACGTAAGGGAAGGAAGAAAATATAAGATAAAAACAGAGAGGGAGATAAACCATATGAGTCTCTTTTTAAACATTTGTTTAATGTTTTTTGTTTATTTTTGAGAAAGAGAGAGAGAGACAGAGCAAGCAGGGGAGGGACAAAAAGAGGGAGACACAGAATCTGAAGCAGGCTGCAGGCTCTGAGCTGTCAGCACAGAGCCCAACGCGGGGCTTGAAATCAGGAGCCTTGAGATCATGACCTGAGCCACAGGCACTCCAACTGTAAGAGTCTCTTAAATACCGAGAACAAACTGAAGTTTGCTAGAGGGGAGGTGGGGGGATGGGCTAAATGGGCGATGGGCATTTAGGAGGGCACTTGTTTGGATGAACACTGGGGGTTATATGTAAGTGATGAATCACTGGGTTGTACTCCTGAAACCAATACTGCACTGTATATTAACTAACTTGAATTTAAATAAATAAACTTAAAATAAAAAAATACTCTGCCCATATTAATCTTTAAAATTGAGCTTGCCTGCCTGTAAGGGTGCATATTTCAGATGACTGGCATACCTCCAGATCAAGGTTCACCTCCCAATCTAAATTAATATATGGACATTTTGGTTTGTGAATTTGGTCTTCTACATTTGGTTAATAGGAATCATCAGTCCCCAGGATTTCTTGTAATCTGAACCATGGACTTGTAGTTCAGGCTCTCCACCAGACCTTTCCCTTTATTGTCACACTAGATATTAACACACTAGATATTAACATTGCCTGATACAGCTGGCCGGATTCTTCTTGAAATCACAAGCTAACACATGCTCTCCAAGAACAGCTTACTCCTCTATAACTGAGGCATCTATAATTCATCTATAACTGAGAGGGCATTGGTCTCAATGATCTCTGAGGGATCTTTCAGAATTAGCTTTCTATGACTTGCTGTGTGTGAGGCATTTGTCAAACTATACACTACACAGTGCTCATTACCTCTAACATCCTATTTTATTCTAGTCACTTCTGGTTATGAACACTGGAATGTTGTTCATCTTAACTTAAGAAAAAAAGAAATTTCTTTATGATTATGACTTGGAAGAATAATGAAAGAACTAAAAATAAAATTGAAAGAACTCAAGAACTGGATCAAAAAGCTGGAATTGGACAGTGTCATCAGCTTCCTCTCAATCTTTTCTCAGATAGACTCTGTTCACATAGCAGGAATTGGGTCTCATATGGCCTCATGTCTACATGTTTATAGCCTTCTGTCCCAGAAGAATCAAGAGATACCCTCACTTACTTCCTTTTTATCAAAAATTTCAGGGAAGTTCTCTGGACTAAATATGTTTATCTTTAAAAAAATTTTTAAGTGCTTATTTATTTTTGAGAGAGAGAAAGAAAGACAGTATGAGTGGGGGAGGGGCAGAGAGAATGGGAGACAGGATCTGAAGCAGGCTCCAGGCTCTGAGTTGTCAGCACAGAGCCCGACGCGGGGCCGAACTAACAAACCGCAAGATCATGACCTGAACCGAAGTCAGACTCTTAACCGACTGAGCCACCCAGGCGTCCCTAAATATGTTTATATTTTAGAATAATCATTGTGTCTAAGGGATGCATTATTGCATCTAATCCAGCCTATATCACTTACTAATCTAAAATCCTGGGGGGGAGAGGGGCACCATGATAACTCCATGTAGAAAGGGAGGAATTCCCTACTGGTGACTGGCACTCTTAACTCAAGGATGATGATCATAAGACTTCTGGGTAGCTCAAAACCATTGAAATAATAATTATTACTATTGTTACTACTTTCGCTACTACTATGACTTATATACATTAGCATGTGTGCTGGGCAGCCATAAGTGGGTTATAGTGGATTGTAGAAGCTGATCCTTTTATAGAACTTTGCATTTGCCAAACAGTTTATCTTTGCCATGTGTACACAGACTAGCCCTTTTATTCCTCTCAGCAACAGTATCAGGGAGGTACTGTTACTGGTGTTGTTATTTTTGTAATTATCATTACTAGCTTACAAATAAGATCTAGAAAATTAAATTATTTGCCCATCATCACACAAGCCAAGGCATGAATATTCAAGAAGACCACTCTCGATTTTTGCTTGAGAAACTTGAAAAGAGGAACAATATTTTTCTCTAGACGTTGAGGTGGTAGGATATAAATCTGGACCTACTGACAAACATCTTTTTTCTCTGAATAAAGGAACCTTTCTGAGAATTGATCAAACACAGAAGGAAGCAAAGTGGGTAGACAGAAAGAAACAGTGTCAGAAGGACTTCATTTGACTCCCTGGACCTACACCCAGACTATCACTGGAATTTAAGTTCTATAAACGAAGAAGTTACTTTTTTACTCAAAGGAATTGGACTTGGATTTTATTATTTAAAATTTGGAGAATTCAACCTGATACCAACAGGTCTATGGGACAGTTCTTTCCCATCTCTTCAGCTCTTCTCTTTCTGTCTTTTCTTCTTCTGGCCAACAATCCAGGACCACTGGGGATCATGCAGTTAATGTTTCTTGAAAGATGAACAGTTTCTAATAATTTGTCCCAAGCTAAGTGAGGAGAGACAAAGAAAGAAGAAATGGCAAGTTCCCTCAACAGACCTCTATGCTACACCCTTTCTAATTTGGGATGGGCCAGTTTATATAAAATCCTGTGTCATTTGTTCAAGACCTTACTGAAGGGAAGGATTTGAACCTATCCCAAGAGTTCTGATATTTTCCAGTAAATCTCTTACAGCTCCAGCCTCAGTAAGCACACAAAGCCTAAAGATTCAACATGGAACTTTTTAACCTGCTTCTTGTGGCAGAACAAAGCTTCCAATTTCCATCCTGGGATAATGGAATAATCCTTGTAACTTAGTTCACTTCAACTCAGCCAATTTTCCGTTTTAGGGTCTTCTTTTTCCAGTGTAACTTTTGGTGTTAATTTCTACCCCAGGTTTGTTTTGGTTGCAGATAACAGAAATCCATGTCAAATTTCCTTAAACAAGAAGGGTTTTATTGGTTTATGTTGAGTAAGAGCACAAGGGTTGGAATTGGAAAATAAATGTCTTTCTTTGCTTCTCTATCTCTCTCCATCTGTCTCTCTCTCTCTCTGTCCCTTCACTCCTGTCTGTAAATCCTCTCCACATCTGTACTTGTTTCTCCCATTCTCATTGTCTCCTTCTGCAAAGTGGATTTTTCCATATGTCCGTAATCATGGACACAGATGGCTCCAGAATTAGACACTTAAAGCTCGCAAAGAAAAAGGAAAATAAGGCTGTACCTCTACAAGGAATTCAGATAATTCCAATAAGGAATTTTAAATACTTTAGTTTGAGCTGCTCAGTCACAACATGTACTGAACACATCTGCGGAGATAGATGACTGTTTCAGGTTAGGTCACATGTGTTTTCCTATTGACAACCCATGAGAACCACATGGAAACAAGTAGAAGTTTCCTAAAAGCTAGCAAGATGTGCTCGGGAAAGAAAGGGATGGAAAAGTTCCCAAACAGGTTAAAAAAAAAAAGAGGTTCTCCTAGTTCATCACGTCTTAAAATGCAAAGAATTTATTTTTGCTCAGTAGTCTCCCTCAGAAAAAAAAAATTAAATGTCAAATACCAGGGTTTTGCAGGGTGGGGGGTGTTGGCTGAAATATATATACAACTGTGAAAATGATTCACCTAAACCCTAATTAGATTCCGAGAACATAGATGTTAGAATGGTGACAAGAAAGAGCACTTTTTGGTTTCAAATTAAAAATACATGCATGAGAAAGAAGTGTGCAGATAATCACAAAAAAAGAAGATAAAAGGAAAAACCAAGCTCATTTGCTTATTTTAAAAATATCTCTGAAAGTATTCCTAGGTTTAAATATCAGCATGTTTGGAGGGGAGGGGGGAGAACTAATCTGTGTAAACCTAAGAATAATGTAATAAAAAAAGCATTTAGATATCTATAATTTCCAGTTTTTTTCGGTGATCATGTAAGGAAATTTATTCCTACCTCTATACAATGTTATTCTTAAATGTACATGTATAAAACATGGTGTGGGTAGAAAGACTGTCATGGTATGTGGATTATAAATTGAAAGGTTTTTTTAAAAAGATGAGTACTAAGGAATAGAGAATAGAAAGTTTTGGGGCTATAGAATTTCACAGTATTATATATTACACATCATGTCATTCCTTTGCTCAAAATTGCCCAATGGTTTCCTACTGTACTCCAATATTCTCTAAGGACTTAGATCATGTGACTCCCTATTAATTCTGTGACCTTTTTCTTGCTCAGCCTTAACATTCTTGACTCAGGGCCTTCAAATGGACTTGCTGTTCTCCCTGCCCAGAATGCTTTTCTCTCAGATATACTCAGATATAGCGCAAAACTGACACACACATAAATTCATTAGTTTTTATTGTTTATTATCTGATCCCCCCATTGGAATGTAAGCTTTATGGAAGCAGAGATTCTCTACTTTATCCCCACTACCTACCTATATGGTGTCCTGTACATAGTAGGTTCTCAATAGTTTTTTAAAAAAATTTAACATTTATTTATTTTTGAGAGACAGAGAGAGACAGAGCGAGAGCAGGGGAGGGGGCAGAGAGAGAGGGAGACACAGAACCTGAAGCAGGCTCCAGGCTCTGAGCTGTCAGCACAGGGCCCGACACGGGACTTGAACTCCCAAACTACGAGACCATGACCTGAGCTGAAGTCAGACGCTCAACCGGCTGAGCCACCCAGGCACCCCTCAATAAATACTTTTTGAATTAAATTAATTAGAGATCCATGTCAAGCAACATATTATATGGGCACTGGACTCTGTGAACTTCTCTTGGCACATAGAGGCACATTTAATCTTGATATCACATTATCCTGTTGTCATGAGAAAGGAATATTTGTGTCACAGAATGAATAAGTATTCATTTTATTATGTGCATCTCTGAGGGGGAAAGATGTTTAGGATGTTGTAGGTGATAAAACAGATATAGGAGAAACAAAATAAATTGTTGTTGCCTTGTATTTAAAAACTTTAGACATAGCCCAGAAATCTGCTATACTGAGTGGTAGAAAGTCATGCAATTCACTGCTGTGAGTGTGGCAAACTGCTCAGGAATGAGGAGAGCAAGTCAGAGCTGGTCCTTTCGTAATGGAAGGATTTAGGATGGCCAGGAAAAAAGAAAATGAACACTTTAGAAAGGAGGACATGAGGAACAAAGGCATATCACAACCACATATATATTTTGCTCTTTTTTTTGTTTTTGTTTTTTTAATTTTTAAAATTTCATTGTCAAGTTAGCTAACATACAGTGTAGTCTTGGCTTCAGAAGTAGATTCCTGTGATTCATCACTTACAACACCCCGTGCTCATCCCAACAAGTGCCCTCCTCAATGCCCATCACCCACTTCCCCACCTTCTCAACCCCCACCCCCCATCAACCCTTAGTTTGTTCTCTGTATTTAAGAGTCTCTTATGGTTTGCTTCACTTTTTGTAACTTATTTTTTCTTCCCTTCTCCTATGGTCTTCCATTAAGTTTCTCAAATTCCACATTTGAATGAAATAATATGTTATCTGTCTTTCTCTGATTGACTTATTTCACTTAACATAAGACCCTCTAGTTCCATCCATCTTATTCCAAATGGCCAGATTTCATCCTTTCTCATTGCCAAGTAGTATTCCATTGTATATATAAACCACATCTTCTTTATCCACTCATCAGTTGATGGACATTTGGGCTCTTTCCATAATGTGGCTATTGTTGAAAATGCTGTTATAAATATTGAGGTATATATGCCCCTATGAATCAGCACTCCTGTATCCTTTGGATAAACTTCCAGTAGTGCTGTTGTTGGGTCATAGGGTAATTCTTTTCTTTTTTTTTTTTTTTAATTTTTGAGGAACCTCCATACTGTTTTCCAGAGTAGCTGCACCAGTTTGCATTCCCATCAACAATGCAAGAGGGTTCCCCTTTCTCCACATCCTCACCAATATCCGTTGTTTCTTGAGTTGTTAATTTTAGCCACTCTGGTGTGAGGTGGTATTTCAGTCTGGTTTTGTTTTGTATTTCCCTGATGATGAGTGATTTGAGAATTCATGTGTCTATTAGCCATCTGGATGTTTTCTTTGGAAAAGTGTCTATTCATGTCTTCTGCCCATTTCTTCACTGGATTATATGTTTTTTGGGTGTTGAGTTTGGTAAGTTCTTTATAGGTTTTTGATACTAATCCTTTATCCAGTATGTCATTTGCAAATATCTCCTCCCATTCTGTTGGTTGCCTTTTAGTTTTGTTGATTGTTCCCTTTGCTGTACAGAAGCCTTTTGTCTTGATGAGGTCCCAGTAGTTCATTTTTGCTTTTATTTCCCTTGCCTTCAGAGATATGTCAAGTAAGAAGTTTATTTTTTTTCAATTATAGGTTTCCAATAAGCAATTATTTACTTTTCACTACTGTATTTTTACGAGCTTATTTAAGGAACTAAGATGTGTCCTGATGCATGCTAAAAAAAAAAAAAAGCATTTGTTTCTTATTTCCTAAACTGGATAGATTTATGTTTTTTCTAGACCCAGTGTTAAAATAGGGCTAGCAAGTAAAATTACAGCAAGATTAGCTCATAAATTTATTAAAATTTCAAGCAAGGTAATAGAGATACATATTATCCAAGAAAGAAAGTTCAAAGACAGCCAGTAATATGTGATTGGTCATACAAAGCTCTCCACTGAAATTAAAGAATCCTTAATTCTCTGAGTCGGTGAGTACAATAAACCAAAACATTTTTTCTAACTTTTAAAATACACTAACAATTTTATTAATCTCAATTTTTAACACGTTAAGGGACTTAAAAGCTTAAAGTTTTGCAGTGACTCTTAAATTTGTATCAGATAAAAGTCTTTAATTAGAAATTTAATTGGAAAAAGATAACCTGACTTTTGAATGTTTTTTTTTTCAAATTGTTGAGAAATACGAGGGTGGCAAAGAGGGTCAACCAAGAGCCCTAGGTCTTTTGCCAGCCATGTCTAATCCAAGATCTTTAGGAAAATCCCATTCCATTTTTTAAAATAACATTTCACTAGAATTTTATTTTTAGTGTTAATAATATTGATGAGTTTGAAAATAACAGGTTTTATTTTAAGGCAGAAATTGGTAAATTCATGGAAAAAAAGAGCTCTGGAATCAGGGACAGGGCTATGAACTAAAATCAAGCAAGAAAAATTCTATTTCCTGCATTTGTAAGCTAGACAATTTACTGTTGGCCAGCCAGGGCATTCTAAAGTTTCTAAGCAATTGACTGAGGATTGAAAATCAAGACATGTTCCTTTGATGCATTTTAAAGAAATATTTCTGTACTGTTTTTTTTCTAGTTGTAACTAAGATACTGAGGGCTTCTCACAGACATATTTTATTGTCAACCTCCTGACTTTGAAACAGGCATCATCATGCCGGGGAAAAATGCCAATAGTAAAAATGAATCTTTTACTGAACATTTTGTGTGAAGATATGATAGAAGGTTTTAACCATATGCCATATAGTAAAATTCCATTAAAATTTTTAAAAATATATCACTTCCATAATTTGTCTCTGCAAACCATTTCATCTCTCCTTTCTCTTCCAGCTCTGAATAATCTCCTTTACTGTGTTTCCCTAGCATTTGAACAAGAATTTGGCTTGCATTTTTACTCAACAAAATGAAAGATCAATGAGTAGGGCCAACCGGAGAATCTAGCATTCCTCAGGCACGCCCTTGGAAGACTGTCTATATCCTCTCACTGCCTGTGCCCTTGACCTCCATTATTACCATCAACATGAGCAGAAGGAACAGCGGCAGCATCTATTTTTTTAGCATATGCCTCTAATAGCCTCATCTTACACAGTGAAAGAAACCTTGGCCATATTTAATCCTCCAAAGTGAAACTAATCCTTTAAAATGAATGAGCTCAACACAAAATAGAAATTAAACAGTACATAATGATAAGCTGCTAGTCACAGGAAACTACAGTTAGAAATATAAATTTTACAGCCTATAAACATGAAAAGAGCAACATGTTAACATAGGAGAAGAAAGAAAGATCTTGTGCCATTTCAAGGGGTTTGCGAAGAAAGAGCATAAGTATCCAGGTGCAATTATGGCAAGGATTTCTTAATAAAAATACAGCAAATGAGTCAAGGCAAGATATTCAGGAAAAACAACATGGCACTGAATTACATCGCACGTGTACAAAGTTTTGTAGGAAAAAAAGCCTCCTTAGCATTTAAAAATAAGTAAAAAAACTGGAAAAGTTGTTAAGGGTACAGCTAACTAAAGAAATGAAAGCACCCTTGAAACAGTGACTCGGGCCAAGAGATAGGACATCACAAACCCCGAGAAGCTCCCCTTCATGCCTTTCCAATCACTTACCCTCCAGAGATAACTACAGGCCCACCTCAGAGATGGTGCAGGTTTGGTTCCAGACCATCCCAATAAGGTGAATGTTGCAATAAAGCAAGTGAAATTGGGGTAAGGGGGAGATACAAACTACAGTATAGAAGATCAAGAACCTAGGATTTTGTTTTTCGGCAAGACAAAACTGGCGATCTCGTAAAATGGAGCAGGAATACAGACAGAAACACAAATTACCAATATTGGGAATGAAAAAGGGAAAATCATTATAGATCCCAGTGATGTAAAGGGTGATAAAAACATATTTGAGACTAGCTTACATCAATAAATTCGATAATTTTAGATGAAGCAAGACAAATTCCTAAAATTACAACAGTAGCCAATGGTCACACAGAGAATTAAAAATCCGAATATATCTATTAAAAATTTTTACCTATAATTAAAAATATTTCTATAAAGAAAATTATAGGCCCAGGTGTCTTTACAAGGCAATTCTGCCAAAATTTCAAAGACAAACTAAAGTGCAAAATACTGATAATAGCAAATGTTGGCAAGGATAAGGATGGACTTGACTCTAAAAAGTTAGGTATTTATTTATTTATTGATTTATTTATTGATTTAAAAAATTTTTTTAACGTTTATTTATTTTTGAGACAGAGAGAGACAGAGCATGAACAGGGGAGGGTCAGAGAGAGAGGGAGACACAGAATCCGAAACAGGCTCCAGGCTCGTGGGGCTCGAACTCACGGACCGCGAGATCATGACCTGAGCCGAAGTCGGACGCTTAACCGACTGAGCCACCCAGGCGCCCCTAAAATGTTAGGAATTTAAATGGGCACAACCAGTTTAGAGAACTGGCATTGTCTACTCAAATTAAATGCACTCATGTACTAAATTTATACTCAACAAAATGAGTGCGTACAGATGCATCAAGAGGTAGGGAACAGTAAAATATTAAAACCAGTCAGTTATTCACCAATATTAGAATGGATAAATCAAAATGTGCTAAGTCATACAATGAAATGCTTACAGCCAGGAAAATGCATGAATGCATGCAACATAAACACATTTCAATCATCTGAAATTTATTTAGTTATTTTCCTATTTCTACAAACCAGAAGTTAAAGCTACATAAAGGCAAGGATTTTGACTCTTTTGTGTAAAGATGTATCCCCAGCATGCAGAATCTTGCCAGGCACATAGCTGATAACATCTACTGATTTTTTTTTATTTCAGTTATTCTATTTTTCAGTTCTTAGAATTCTAACAGTTCTTTGACAAATATGCTAATTCTTTATTCAAGATATCAAACCTCTCCTTAGCATCATTAACATATTAAAGGACTTTAATATATTAACAGTTTATATTTTATGTTTAATAATTCTAATTGATCATTTTGAGGGGCTTAATCTTATTTTCTATTTCTCCAGACTTCATATCTCCAGCTCATGGTAATATGCATGCCTGTGGACTTGTTGATTTCTAAAAGTTTTCTGCTGATTTTTTTGGCATACCAATTGTCTATTGTTTTGGAGGATAGAGGAGCCTGGAATAAATATACAGTCATCTCTACTACTTTCGTCTTTGATTTAGTAATATTCCTGTACCACTTCAGGCCTTATATTCTGCATTTCAAAATACCAATGGCTACAGTCTTTTTCAGTCTCAAAATGCAGTGTGTTTGATTCTAATAACTCTTATAATAACTTGTTCCTTATATGTTTGGTAATTTTTTTTTAATTATGAAGTCCTGTGTCTTAGAACTTTGTGAGAATTCTTTAGGGAATGTGTTTAGAATACATTTCTCTTTTAAGGATTTGCTTTTCCTTCATCCAGGTAATTATAGGGACAATCCATGACCATGTTCAGCTAAGTGTTTAAAATGGGTTTTTCAAGTTACCCATATGTACTTGAGGGCAGGTTTGTGGTTATGAATTCTCAGGTGAGTGTTTATTTTTTATCCTCCTCTATGCAAAAGCAATTCCAAGAAGGTAAACTGGATAAGCTTCTGTGTGTGTGTATATGTGTGTGTGTGTTTGTGTGTGTGTGTTTGTGTGTTTGTGTGTGTGTGTTCATCTACTGAAAATATTGTTCTTCCTGTGTCTCACATTGGCAGGCATCTCTGGTCTGACTTCCCATACTGACTGAGGCTCAGACTCTGTCTCTTGTCCTTTGCATTCAGTGTCCCACTAAAATCTAGGTTCTAGACCACCAGGGACCAACAGATGCCTTTAGGATTAGAATCAATTTTAGAAATTTCTTGGCCTTGAGGCACCTGGATGGCTCAGTTGGTTGAGTGCCCAATTCTTGATTTTGGCTTAGGTCATAATCTCATGGTTTGTGAGTTTGAGACCTGAATCGGCCTCTGTGCTGACAGTGCAGAGCCTGCTTGGGATTCTCTCTCTCTCTTTCCCT
Source organism: Prionailurus viverrinus (assembly GCF_022837055.1). Taxonomy (NCBI): domain Eukaryota; kingdom Metazoa; phylum Chordata; class Mammalia; order Carnivora; family Felidae; genus Prionailurus; species Prionailurus viverrinus. The sequence continues at coordinate 132,873,880 of NC_062569.1, read as the reverse complement.
CTCTCTCTGCCCCTCCCCTGCTTGCATGCTATCTCTCTCTCTCTCTCTCTCTCTCTCTCTCTCTCTGTCTCAAAATAAATAAACTTAAAAAAACAGAAATTTTCTTGGCCTTGTGTTACCGTATTTTTTTCTTTGTTTATAGCCTCAAATTGTTTTCTTTACACAAGGTAAATAGTTCTCTTGAAAAGCTTTTAAAAAATATTTTGCCAACATATTTAGATGCTCTATATTTGGAGAGGTTTTTTCACTCTTCTTGTCCATCCTTTGCTTAACGATTTTTCTATTACTATAAACATTTAACAACTAAGGCTTGTTAATATAAATTATCCTAAGACAAGATCTGTTCTTTTCCATATAAAAATTGTTTTGATAAATCCTTTAGTCAGTAAATACTAGTCTTAACTTTTGAAAAGTAGTCAAAACTTTGAGGAAATATCCAAATGATAGAGGCAGTAGACTCTATTTTGAAAAAAGAAAAAAAAATCGTTCTTTTTTCTTTTTTTTTTTTAAAATGTTTTTATTTATTTTTCAGAGAGAGAGAGAGAGCACCAGCTGGGGAGAGGCAGAGAAAGAGGGAGACACAGAATCCGAAGCAGGCTCCAGGCCCTGAACTGTCAGCACAGAGCTTGACCCGGGGCTTGAATTCATGAATCGTGAGATCGCGACCTGAGTCAAAGTCGGATGTTCAATCGACTGAGCCATCCAGGCACCCCAAAATAGTTCACTTAATATATTTCTATTCTTATGAAAAGTAACTTACTACAAGATAGTAGTAAATATATTTCAGAATCTTATAATCAAAATTTCAAAATGATCTCCATAGTAATATTTTATCTATCAGCTGGTAACTTAGCTTACAGGTACCAGCATAATTTGGCATTTACCAGGGAAATTACTTGCTCTGTTGACACACCAGACTTGAAACTTAATTTTAGTGAAATGTGAAATCTTGCTAACTGCTAACAGATAAGAAAGCCCAATATTTCCTTTATAATGGTAATCACTGATCATGTTCTTACAAAAATATATGTCAGACACATACATACAGTAAGTACTAATGTAAATTTTTCAAGGAAGGAAGGGCTGTACTTTTCCTTAGCTATTAATATATCTTTGCATTCACAAAACACATATGAAGACACATATAATATGAAAATACTTGTCATATTGAGCATGAACTACAAAAAGTAATGGCTGTGATTAAAGAAATAATATCCACTAACTTCTGGAGTTGTTATGATATTCAAGAGAGATAATGAGCATGAAAATCCCATGGAAAGTGTAGGATGCTCTTATTAAAAATATCATTATCCTAGTAGTAGTATTTTTATCTATCTTAGAAAAGAGATGTGTCCTTCAGTGTTATCTCACAGAAGTAAAGGATTCTTACAAATAAGGCTTACTCTAAGTTAGCTAGGTTTGAGTGTTACACAGTAGTAAATAGTTATGATTTCAATGAAAGAAATATTTGACTAAACATTTTTCAAGAAAACATAATGATCTCAAAAAAAAAATGTTACCTGAACATTCTCTCAAGCTAGTTTATATAACATATGTCATTTAGTACATACAATATCAGTACATAAATTTAGTTCCATTGAAAATTAAAGTATGCACACTATGTCAGTTCAGTGATCAAGATTAATATCAAGAGTGATATGTCATGTATCTGTAGCATGTAATGTAGGTATGATTTGCTAAGGTTAGCTTATTATCTCTGTGGTCTTCTTCCCCAAACTGACAACCCCCGTCTACTGATGACGAAAACATCAGAAAATTCCCAGCTGAAGGACATTCTACCCTGCCTTCCCAGTACTCCTCAAAACTATCAAAACCAAGGAATGTCTGAGAAACTCATAACCTAAGAAGATATGACAAAATGTAACGTAGTATCCTTCATGGGATCCTGCAATAGAAAAAAGACACTAGGTAAAAAATAAGTAAAGCTGCATAAAGTATGGACTTTAGTTAATGATAATGTATTGATGTTGATTTACATCGGGTGATAATATGCTATATTAAAGTAAAATATTAATAATGTAATGTAAGATATTAAGAAAACTAAGAATGGCGTATACTGGAACTTCTTGTACTGTCTTTCCAATTTTTAAAAAAAATTTTTTAATGTTTATTTATTTCTGAGACAGAGAGAGACAGAGCATGAGTGGGGGAGGGGCAGAAAGAGAGGGAGACACGGAATCAGAAGCAGACTCCAGGCTCTGAGCTGTCAGCAGCACAGAGCCCGACACGGGGCTCGAACTCACAGACCACGAGATCGTGACCTGAGCTGAAGTCGGTCGCTCAACCGACTGAGCCACCCAGGCACCACTGTCTTTCCAATTTTTGTAAGGCTTAAACTATTCCTAAAGTAAAAAGTTTTTAAAAACTAATTCCTAGCAGCAGAAATTTTGTCTTAAATGATGTAAATAACCAGTTTGGTTGGTTTTATTTTTGTTTGGGGAGAATTTATTAGTTAGTTCCTACTTCCTAACTCAGCAGTCATTCAATAATTTGCATGGTTTTATGAGTTTCAATAGATTGTGATCATTTTGGGGTAACATGAACACACATAATGAAATCTAGCTACTGGAGGAAAGTCCATGTATATGAATGTTTTTTCTTTTCTCAGATTCAGAATTATATAGGTTTAGCTCCACCCGAGAAACTCCATATTAAGGCACATCAAAATGAAGCAGAGCACTTTGACCTGATTCTGTCAGCCCAGCCTCTTTATCTTAGCTCTTGCTTTCCCGACAGAAAAGCATACAGTTCCCAGGCAGTTCTAAGGCCCCACTAATCTCTTTGCAACTCTACAAAACCATGACTTCTTCTAGTTCACCATGAACTCTAAGCCTTCTCTCAAAAAGTTCCAAAGTCTCCATTCTCAGCATCAGCCAGATTAAGTTACTGTTCAGGCTTGATGTATATCCAGATTATATCATGCACAAATTGGACAATCTAAATGTATCTATATTTTATAAACAGAGCCAGGATTAGAAAATTCTGTAAAACACCTGGAATTCAATGAAAGATTGTTTCAAGTCATATTCTGAAGGATACTGCATTTTTTCTAAAAACATGAGATGTTCTTTTATTTCTTGCATTAATTTGAGAAAGCAAAATATTTTAATGCAAGTTCCTTCTTTCTGCAAAGTACTTGGGAGTCTTTTACTGTAAGAACTTTTTTATTTAGTGATGTCTCTTAATGTTCATTCAGAAAATGTGTTTTGTGTTGTAATTATGTTCACTAAAGGAGGGATTTATTAAAGCATCACCATAGGGTTTCTCCACCTTGGCACTATTGACATTTTGGGCTGGATTATCCTTCATGGCGGGGGACTGTCCCGTGCATCATAGGATGTTTAGCAGTATCTCTAGCCTCTCCAAAATGCCGGTAATAGCCATTCTCCAGTTATGACAACCAAAAGCGTCTCCACATACGGTTAAATCACCTCCATTTGAGAACTGCAGATCTAGTGTAACCGTCAGACTTCGATTTTATTTGAACTGTCGAAATATTTTAATTGATTTGGCTGAGAGAGGCAACATAGTCCATTCCCAACATGCAGGAAACATGCAGGAAGGGCACCTAACTCATTACCTTTGCTGGGTGAACACTCGCTATTATCTTCCTGTGCCATGAACGTTGCAGCACCACTATGGAGCTGAGCAAGAGGGCAGATGTGTGGTTAGAAGGAGGCCTATGGAATTGGTATTGATGCTTTCTCTGTGTTGCCGGGAAACTTTTTCCTTGAAGATGTTTATTAGCAGACTATGGGAGCTGGAGTTTGGTCTTTCCCTTGAAACCACTTTCATTCCCACTCCCCAGAGTCACGTTTTGGCTCAGGTCTGGTAACTGGTGCGAAATACTTTAGAGCAGAAGTTGGCAACAGTGTGGCATGCAGGAACACAGCCACACCCGCTCTTTTACATATGGTCTATTGCCGCCTTCCTGTTCCAGCTGTAGGTTTGGGGAGTAGTGACAAAGTATGGCTTGGAAAACCTAAAATATTTACTGTGTCTCCCTTTACAGAAACAATTCACTGGAGGGCATTAGGACAACTCCTGTTTTAAATCCTGAAATCTGCAAATTATTTAAAGTGTCCAAACTAAACCCTTTGTCTCATACATACATTGTATCAGTTCAGCCATAATAGCAACAGCTACGTTTGTAAAATTATCAGAGCCTCTGCAATTCATGCCAGGGGCAGGATTAATTTAGACACCAATCCTCATCCTCATGGGAATAAGCGGCTTGCCACTTCACAAAGACCATTTTTACACCTGTGCTTATTTTTCCTTTCCATAGGGCTCAGCCAATGTAATACCTTTTACCTTCTGTGGTAGGTTTTCTTCTTGAGGCCCTTGGGGTCTTTCCTGCCATGTTGGGGAGAGAGTGTAGTGGGGGATTGAGGCCACCTAAGAGTCAGTTTATTAGTAGATGTATTCATTTACCTTCTAGTCAGGATTGGGTGACAGGAGGAGCAGATGAACTAGGTATAGGAAAGAGTAGCTAAAACATTCTTCTTCCTTTTCCAGAATCCCTGATTACTCTTTTCTGCATTGCTTTGTTTTTGTTGTGAAAAAGGAGAGGAGACATTTCTGGAAAAGTTTGCCTACCAAGTCTACATAATTTGTATTTTGTGTGCTTCTTTTCTCTAATAATCATGGCTCTGGGGTGGTTTTCCTATTATAACCAGCTAGTGCTGTCCTCTCTTGCCTGGAGCGTATGCTATGCTCTACAATATGGGACTTTGTAAAATGTTCCTTCAAAATGTGTAAGGCTTGAAAAACAAAGCATGTATATGATGCTTGATCATTTGTGGTCATGTGATGTGTGGAGGAACAGGCTCAGGCAGGGAAATGGATATGCACAATGTACCACAGTTTATACCATGGATTATGCCACGAAGCTGCTTTCATTGTATTAAAAATAACCATTGTGAAGATATTGTGACAAGCTTTTAAATCCTCATTTTTGTTCATTTTCAGAAAAGACTAAATTGGAAATATTAAGAGTAGATACAGTGTTAAAGGCAACTTTGCATTACAATGCTTTTTTTGCACGTGTATTTTTCTTGTAAAATAATGAGTGGTTGAGGGAAATATTCCAGTGCTGGAGCTTAGAGAATATTTATATGACAAAACAGTATGCTTCAACTCTTACTCCCTCGGTCAGCTGTCCCTGCCCCACCCTAGCATGTCTAGGAGAAATAAACACTCTCACATTTTGAACAGATCTTTGCAAAATATAAACTTAAATATGCTTTGCATTCCATTATAGTAGGGTTGGATCTATACAATATATAGAAACTCTACCTATTAACCAAAGGAGTATTCAAGTATAATCAACATCTAAATAGGCTCTGGGTTTGAAAAGAAAGAGAACACTTACTTGGTGGTACTACTTCTGTGTATGGCCCACCTGCAAGGATGTTCATCTAAATGACAGTAGAATCACTATGGTGATTTTCTGAAAATGGCTTAGAGAGGGAGGAGGGAAGATTTTGAAATTTGGGGAGGAGAAGAAGACATGCAAAAGACTGGGGAGAGGTTTTGAATCTGCAGAGGAGACTACTGGAATGACCAAGTTGGAACAACATTGGAGGAGTGAGGCTTGGAAGTAGAAAAAAAGCTAGAAGAGATAAGCTCATTCCCATCCCATGTTTTAAAAATAAGAGGGTTTTCATTCCTTGTAAGATAAAGGTTATAATTCTGCACCCAAGTTTAATGTGTAGGGGTTTCCCCACACACCCAAACAATTCTCTGTCACCAGTTGAGTGTCCTACCATTCAACTCAATTCTGACACTTTCTACCCAAAGATAGCATTACATTCCACAAGTTAAGGGCTCAGTCCTGTAAGATCGTCCATCATTTCTGGGGCTGGTCAAAAGTCAGGTTGTTAGCTGTGCTCCTGACCCACTGGCTCTAGATTGGAGGTTCCAACAACCCTCTCCTTAGGTTTGATTAATTTGCTAGAGCAGCTCATAGGACTCAGAGAAACATTTTACTTACTAGATTACAAGTTTATTATAAAGGATATAATTTAGGAACAGCCACATGGAAAAGATGCACAGAGCAAATATGGGGAAAGTGTGCAGAACTTCCATGCCTCCTCCAATCTCTCCAAATTTCCATGCATTCATTAACTTGGAAGGTTTCCAAATCTTCTCCTTTTGGGTGTTATGGAGGTTTCATTACACAGACATGACTGATTAAATCTGGCCATTTGCCATTCAACCTCCAGCCCCTCTCCCCTCTTCTCCTTAGATGCTTTCCAAAAGTCAACATTAACATAGCAAAAGATATCATTATGCTCTCCTACTTTGGAAATGCCAAGGGTTTTGTGAGTTCTGTGCCAGCAATGGAGACCAAGACCAAATATATACTTATTATAAATCATAATATCATAAAGGTAAACTCTTATCTTAGATTTAATTCCTAGTTCAGTACCTAATTATTGAATTTTCTACCTCTTCCTCCTGAACACCATTCCCATGCCTACCTTTGAGCCTTTATTCACTCTGGTCTGTCTCCCTTTTCTCTTCTGAAGTGTCCTTCTTTTGGTCCTTCATATTTCAAGGCCCTTCCCAAACTCCCTCTTATTTAATGAAAACTTTCAACTGAACCCAGACTTCAGATCTTTCTTCTCTAAATTTACATACCCGCCCATTTTACAACCACTCAATGACTACATTTGGACATCTATTAATTTGTTCGCCTGAACAGAGCTCTATATTTTTGTGTATTCATGATTTATTACTAACTCTATGGAAGGAGAGTATTATGTCATTCTTTTATGACTATTATAGCAGATGGTTTAAAGCTGTGTACAAAGATCTAGTCAAAGGAGTTGGAGAAAGAGAGAGAAGTTTTTTTTTTCTTCATGATATTATAGTCATTTCCTGGAAAGCTGGATTTCCCAGTCACACTTTCTAATCAGCTTATAATATGAAATTCAAGGGTTCGATACTAAATGACACTCTTTTCATTAAGTATAATAGTGGGTTAAATTGTGGTCTTCAAATGATATATCCACTCAAAACCTCAAAATGTGACCTTACTTGGAATAAGAAACTTTGCAGGTGTAATTAAGTAATTTCAGGATCCACCAGATGCGAGAAGAGGCAAAGAAAGATTCTCCCTTTAGAACCTCTGAGGGCAAACGTAGCTTTGCTGACAACTTGATTTGGAGCTTTGGGCCTCCAAAATTGTGAGAAAATAAATCTCTGTTGTTTTAGGCCATAAAATTTATTTATTATGGCAGCCTTAGGAAACTAATACGGGTGTTTTTTTTTTCCAAGTGGATGACATATAGCAAACTCTGAGCCATTTTTATATTTTAGGAAAATTAATTAGGTAAGACCTGCATTGAAGAGTTTAAGTCTATTGGATAGAAATATAGATGTTGTAAAATCTCCTGGTAGAGGGGGAGGAGGAAGTGGAGGAGAAGGAGGGAGGGATAGAAGGGAAGGTAGAAGGGGAGGAGGAGGGGAAGAGGAGAAGGAGGAGGGGGAGAGGCAGGGGAGAAGAAAAGGAAGAGAAGGAGGGAGGGAGAGAGGGAAAGGAGGGTGGGAGAAAGAGGAGGAGGATTTCTGCTTCCATGATGAAATAAAAAGAACTAGATTTTCTCTCCTGCATTTAGCAAATAGAAAACTGGACAAAGTATATTAAAGTAGATTAAACTGTTATTTATTTATTAATTAATTTTATTTTATTATTTGATTTTTTTAAATTTACATACTGGTTAGTTAGCACATAGTGCAATAATGATTTCAGGAGTAATTCATCCCCTACATATAACACCCAGTGCTCATCTCAGCAAGTGTCTTCCTTAACGCCTCTTGCCCATTTAGCCCATGCCCCCTCCCACAACCCCTCCAACAGTCCTCTGTTCTCTATATTTAAGAGTCTCTTATGTTTTGTCCCCCTCCCTGTTTTTATATTATTCTTGCTTCCCTTCCCTAATGTTCATCTATTTTGTATCTTAAATTCCACATATGGGTGCAGTCATTTGATATTTGTCTTTCTCTAATTTTGCTTAACATAATATATTTGCTGAACATAATATATTCTAGTTCCATCCACGTTGTTGCAAGTGGCAAGATTTCATCCTTCTTAATTGCTGAGTAATACTCCATTGTATATATATACCACATCTTCTTTATCCATTCATCCATTGATGGACATTTGGGCTCTTTCCATACTTTGGCTATTGTTGATAGCGCTACTACAAACATTGGGGTGCATGTGTCCCTTGGAAACAGTATACCTGTATCCCTTGGATAAATACCTAGTGGTGCAATTGCTGGGATGTAGGATAGTTCTATTTTTAATTTTTTGAGAAACCTCCATACTGTTTTCCAGAGTGGCTGTACCAGCTTGCATTTCCACTAGCAGTGCAAAAGAGATCCCTTTTCTCTGCATCCTCGCCAACATCTGTTGTTGCCTGAGTTGTTAATGTTAGCCATTCTGACAGGTGTAAGGTGGTATCTCATGGTGATTTTGATTGTATTTCCTGGATGATGAGTGATGTTGAGCATTTTTTCATGTGTCAGTTGGCCATCTGGATGTCTTCTCTGGAAAGTGTCCACTCATGTCTTTTGTCCATTTCTTCACTGAATAGTTTGTTTTTTGGGGTGTTGAGTTTGGTAAGTTCTTTATAGATTTTGGGTACTAACCCTTTATCTGAAATGTCAGTTGCAAATAACTTCTCCTATATTTTTTGGTTGCATTTCAGTTTTTCTGATGATTTCCTTTGCCTTGCAGAAGCTTTTTATTTTGATGAGGTCCCAATAGTTCATTTTTGCTTTTGTTTCCCTTGCCTCCGGTGACATGTTGAGTAAGAAGTTGCTGCAGCCAAGGTCAAAGAGGTTTTTGCCTGCTTTCTCCTCGAGGATTTTGATGGCTTCCTGTCTTACATTTAGGTTTTTCATCCATTTTGAGTTTATTTTTGTGTATGGTGTAAGAAAGTGGTCCATGTTCATTCTTTTGCATGTTGCTGTCCAATTCTCCCAGCACCATTTGTTAAAGAGACTGTTTTTTTGTTTTTTTTTTCCCATTGGATATTCTTTCCTGCTTTGTCAAAGATTAGTTGGCCATACATTTGTGAATCCATTTCTGGGTTCTCTACTCTGTTCCATTTATCTAAGCGTCTGTTTTTGTGCCAATACCATACTGTCTTGATGGTCACAGCTTTGTAATACATCCTGAAGTCCGGAATTGTGATGCCTCCAGCTTTGGCTTTCTTTTTCAGGATTACTTTGGCTATTCAGGGTATTTTCTGGTTCCAGATTAAACTGTTATTTAAATTCAGGTGGTCAAAATGTATAAACTTCTAGTTATAAGATAAATTGAGGATGTAATGTACAACATGACAACTATAGTTAACACTGCTGTATGGTATATATGACAATTGTCAAGATAGTAAATCCTAAGAATTCTCATCACAGGCAAAGAAATATTCCTTTTACTTTTTGGTGCCATATGAGGTGATAGAGGTTAACTAAACTTATTGTGATAGTCATTTGATGATATATGTAAGTCAAATCATTATGCTGTATACCTTAAAGTTATACAGTGCCCTATGTCAATTTTATATCAGCCACACTGGAGGAGGGACACAGATAAGGTGGTATCAGATAAAAAATACACTAAAAATACAATTTAATTTTTTTAACTACTATTTCTGTACATTGGACAAGAGCCAACTCATGACTGTGATCCTTGAGAAAATAGGAACAAATGAGGTAAGCTTTACAATTGCTCTAGATTCCTACCTGGACTGATATTCTAGAACGTGGAGCAAGGAAGATGGTTCTAAGCAGAAATAGGCTGTTAAACCAAGTAAAAAGAAAGAGAATGGAATTCAGAAGGTCTAAGAAGGATGGAAATAGTGAATTAAAATTCCAGAGAAGGGGAAACTATGCACAAAAGGAACACTAGAAATCTTAGTAAAGCTCCCTGGAGACTTAGCGAAATAATAAGATGTATACATATAGGATGAAACACCATGAGAATAGGTGAAAATTGACTGGGAGAGTTGGGGATCCTCTGGGTTCACTGCAGCCAATGTGGAGAGCCTTTGCTGGTCACTCTTGAAATTCAGTAGCAATATCAAAAGCCACATCTCAGTAGTAGAGCTAAATTCTACCTAAAGTAAATGCTGCTACACTTATATCCAAATAAAATGAAACAGAAACCTCAAAAATAAGAAGATAAATGGCAAGGAATTAAACTGATTTCTAAAACAAAAGCCACTGCTCTTTAAAAGGGGGCAACGAGGGGCGCCTGGGTGGCTTGGTCGGTTAAGCGTCCGACTTCGGCTCAGGTCATGATCTCACAGCCCGTGAGTTCGAGCCCCGCGTCAGGCTCTGTGCTGACTGCTCAGAGCCTGCAGTCTGTTTCAGATTCTGTCTCCCTCTCTCTCTGCCCCTCCCCTGTTCATGCTCTGTCTCTCTCTGTCTCAAAATAAATAAACGTTAAAAGGGGGCAACGATTGCTGATCACAACCACTTCAAATGTACACATCCATCATCCAGTGAAAAATTACTAGGCATGCTAAAGACTAGGAAAATGAGACACATAAGTAGGAGAAAAATTAGCCAATAGAAGCAGGACAAGAAATGATATTAAAGCAGCTTTCTTCCACAGAGAGGAAGGCAATAATGAAAATATTGAAATGCATTTCAGTGACCTACGGGACAACGTTAAGCAGTCTAAAACGTGTACAATTGAAGGCTCAGAAAGGGTAGTAACCAAGCAAATATTTGAAGGCATCATGAACAAGTTTTCCAAGTTTAACAGGTTTTAAGAAATATTTAAGGATGTAAGATGTACCACAAACACTAAGCGGGAACCATACAAAGGAAAATGAACTGAGACAAAGTGGAAAGATATATGTCAACAATATCAGGAATGTAAAAAGAGACATCATTTTAAATTTTACTGACATTAAAAAGACAGTAAGTGAATACCATGACCAGTATTAAGTCAAGACATTAAAAAAAAATAGATACCTGAACAAATACCTTAGAAGTTACAAATTACTCAAACGACTCAAAAAGAAATAGAAAAAGAAAATCTGAAAGGCCATAAATCATTAAAGAAATTAGAATTATCGTTTAAAATAATCCCACAGGGGCACCTGGGTGGTTTAGTTGGTTAAGCAACCGACTCTTGATTTCAACTCAAGTCATGATCTCATGGCCAGTCATGATATCACTCTTGGCATGGAGCCTGTTCGGGATTTTCTCTCTCCTTCTCCCTCTGCCCCTACCCAGCTTGCAAGGGTGCATGCTCTTGCTCTTGTTCTCTTTTTCTAAATAAATAAATAAATAAATAGTAAATTAAAACAAAATAAAAAGATCCTACAAAGAAATCTCCAGATTCAAGATGGCTTCACTGGTGAATTCTATCATAAGTTTAAGAAACAATAATCTTACATAACTTTTCTAGAACATTATAGGAAAGAGGAACATTCCTTAATTCATTTTATGAGACAGCATTACCTTGAGTCGAAATATTACACAAAAACTACTGACAAATATTCCTTATGAACTCAGACACAAAAATCCTGAAAAAATATTAGCAAATTTAATCCACTAAATCTTAAAGAAGGATATATTATAACCATATGGGTTTTTTCAGGAATGCACAGTTAATTTAACTTTTTGAAATCAATCATAATTCATCAGATTAACAGCATAAAGAAGAACCATTAGATCATTTCACTAGATCTAGAAAAGCACTTTACATGGGGTACCTGGGTGGCTTAGTCGGTTAAGTGCCCAATTTCACGTGAGTTTGTGAGTTCGAGCCCCACATTGGGCTCTGTGCTAACAGCTCGGATTCTGTGTCTCCCTCTCTCTCTGCCCTTCCCCCACTCACACTCTGTCTCTCTCTCTCAAGAATAAACATTTTTTTAAAAATTCAAAAAAAAGAAAAAGAAAATAAAAGCACTTTACAAAATTCAACACCCGTTTATATCTCAGTATACTAGTAATAGAAGGGAACAGTCTCAATCTAATAAAAGTTATCTATATAGACCTACAACTAACACCATACTGAAGAGTGAAGGATTGTTTTCCCCCTAACATTAGGAACAAGGAAAGGATATCTTCATTCAACATTCATAACCAACATTGTAGTGAAGTGCAATAAAGTATAAAAAGAAAAGAAGACACACAGTGTGAAAGTTAAGAAATAAAACTGTTTTAATCACCAAATGACATGATGATGTATGTAAATGCTCCTAAGAAACCTAGGGAAATGAAAATAAAACCTAGTACAATTAAAAAGTGAGTATAACAGGGGTGCCTGGGTGGCTCAGTCGGTTAAGCATCTGACTTCGGCTCAGGTCATGATCTCACAGTGCTGACATGATGTGTCAGCACAGAGCCTGCTTTTGGATTCCCACCACCTTTGCCCCTCCCTCACTTGCTCTCTGTCTCTCTCTCTGTCTCTCTTAAAATAAACTTTTTTTAAAAAAGTGAGTAAAACAAAACTTGCACAAGACAAGATCAATATAAAAATCAATTGTCTTTATGTACTAGCAATGAACAAAAGATAATATTTTAAGTATTTACAATCCATCTAAAACCATGAAACACTTAGAATTAAACAAACTGCAAAACATGAAACATTGCTGAGAAATTAAAGAAGACCATTATGGAGAGTGATAGATACTATGTTCATGGATTAGGGTACTCAATATTAAAACGCTACCAGTTCTCCCTAAATTATCTATAGATTCCATAAGATCTCATTCAAAGTCCTGGCAAGATTTATTGTTGAGAAAAATTGACAACTTAATTTGAAAAGTTAGAGGGAAATGCAAAGGATCTAAATAGCCAAACAATTTGATAAAAGAACAAAATTGGAATACACAGATTGCAAGATTTCCAACAAATCTACTAAAATTAAGACAATGGTGGGGCGCCTGGGTGGCGCAGTCGGTTAAGCGTCCGACTTCAGCCAGGTCACGATCTCGCAGTCCGTGAGTTCGAGCCCCGCGTCGGGCTCTGGGCTGATGGCTCAGAGCCTGGAGCCTGTTTCTGATTCTGTGTCTCCCTCTCTCTCTGCCCCTCCCCCGTTCATGCTCTGTCTCTCTCTGTCCCAAAAATAAATAAACGTTGAAAAAAAAATTAAAAAAAAAATAAAATTAAGACAGTGGTATTTGTGAAAAAAATATACATATAGATTAATAGAATAAAATTAACAGTTTGAAATAAGACCATGCATATATGGTCATTTGATTTTAAACATGATAATTTAGACAAAGTAATTCAATGGGGAAAAGAGAGGTTTTTCAACAAATGGTGCTAGAAAAATTGGAAGAATCTACAAATAAATACCAATCTTTACCTCAAAATATGCAGAAAAATGATCTCACAATAGATCCAAAATGTAAAAATGAAAGCTAAAATCATAAAACTTCTGGGATAAAAATAAAATATTTTTATATTGATATAAAGATATTTTCATAAATAGTTCAAAATGTATTAATCATAACAAAAAATGGATAGAAGGGATTTCATTGGATATAAAACCTCTCTTCAGCTGAATGTTTAAAAATGAAAATACAAGCCACAAACTGAGAAAAAACATTTGTAATATATATTTCTGATACAGCAGTTGTATTCAGAATATATGAAGAACTCTTACAACTCAATAATTAAAACAACCCAATTTAGGGGTGCCTGGGTGGCTCAGTCTGTTGAGCGTTCAGCTTCAGCTCAGATCATGATTTCGTGGTTTGTGAGTTCAGGCCCTGTGTCAGGCTCTGTGCTGACAGCTCAAAGCCTGGAGCCTGCTTTGAATTCTGTCTCCCTCTCTCTCTGCCCCACCCCTGCTTGTGCTCTCTGTGTTTCAAAAATGAATGAACACACACACACACAAATTTAAAAAAAAAATTTAAAAAACTGGTTGCCAGAGGGGAGAAAGGGGATGAATGAAATAGATGAAGAAGATTAAAAACTATAAACTTCCAGTTACAAAACAAATCACAGAGATGAAATGTACAGCATAAGTAATACGGTCAATAACATTTTAATAACATCATGGTGTCTACACTTATGGTGAGAGCATTGAGTAATATATGGAGTTGTCAACTTAATATGTTGTATACCTGGTATGAATACAACACTGTATGTCAATTATACTTCACTATATAGTGGCAATCTCCACTTCACAAAAGAAGATATACAAATAGCCTGCCTCTAGGTATATAAAAAGATGCTTAACATACCTAATATGTACAAGGGAAATGCATATTGAAAACAATAAGGAATACCATTATATTTCCACTCAAATGGCTACAGTTAAGCTGACACTTTCAAGTGTTTGTGGAGCTATGGAACAACTGGAACTCATATATCCCTGTGCATTGTTAGGAGTCTAAAATGGTAGGATAACTTTGGAAAGCATTTGGGGAAGTTTTGCATTCAGATGAGACACATAGTTTCTACATGACCCTGTAATTTCACTCAAGACAAATGAAAGGTGCCCACATGAACACTTACACTTTGAATGCTCATACCAACTCTTGTTTCCTTTCTAAATAATAGTCCAACCTAAGTGTTAACCTAGGTTAACACTGGTATGTATTAACCTGTGTCTACTTAGAATTGAATGGTATATTCATATAATGGAATACTATTCATGGTGGTAGGTAACTTCTATGGTAGCTCCCAGTGATCCCAACTACCAAAGGTATTCACAGCTTTGTGTAATCCCTTCCCTTCTTGAGTAATTTCTTTCTGACCAATAAAGTATCTCATTGTTGAGGGGATATCACTTCTGTGATTTTATTACTAGAGATTGTAGCATCTCCCTAGTGACTCTCTTCCTTGCTGGTGTTGATGAAGCAAACTGCCATCTTGGGTATGGGGGCCCACAAGGCAACAAACTAAAGGTGCTTCTGGCTAACAGCTATCCAGTATCTGAGGCCATCAGTCTAACAACCCCAAAGGAACTGAATCTTGCCAACAATCCCATTAAGTGAGGCTGAAAGTGGACCTTTTCCAAATTAACTTTCAGATAAGACCTCAGTGCTGGCTGACACTGTTTGCAGGCTTATAAGCAACCCTGAATCAGACGATTATTCACATAAACCATGCCCAGGTTGCTGACCCACAGAAACTATAAGACAGTAAATGTGTTGTTTTCAGACACTGAATTGTTGGTTTGTTATACAGTAATAGATATATAGTCACCAATAAAAAAGGAATAATATAATGATATATACAATAAATATATTAGCTTTCTATGGGTACATAAAAAATTACTACAAACTTGGAAGCTTCAAACAATGTCTATTATTAATTCACAGCTCTGTACATCAGAAGTCTGGGCATGGCATAGCTGGGTTCTCTGCTCACCTGTCACCAGACTGAATCAAGGTGTTGGACACTGCTGTGGTCTTACGACAGGAGATTCGGGGTCTCTATTAAGTCCATGTGGTTGTTGACCAAATTAAGTTCTTTATAATTGGAACACCAAGGTCACATTTTTGTTAGCTGTCAAGACAGGGCTGTTCTCAGCTCCTAGAGGTGGCTTGGTGCTCCCTACCTCAAGGCTTCTCTAATAACATAGATATTTACTCATTAAAAGCCAACAGTAAAGTTTCTCTCATGATTCAGGTTCATCTGCCTAGGTCAGTCTCAACAAAGAAAATCTCCCAACGTAAAGAAAACATATTAGAAACTCTATTACATCTGAAAATTTCCTTCATAATAACATCTGGATTAGTGTTAGATTGAAGAACTGAGAGAAGATGTGGATAGCAGGAGGCAAGAATCTTGGGAGTCATCTTCCCACATCAACACACATCAACAGTATGGATGAATTTCAGAAACAGTTTGCTGAGGGAAATAAGGCAGAGTTAGAGAGGATACATGTATGGCTCCACTTATTTGAATCTCCAGGAAACATAACCGTGATCTACGGTAATGAAAAAAAGATTAGTAGTTGCCTGGATTGGGGGCTGGAGGACTGGTTGGAAGAAGGCACAGGGGACTTTTTTTGTGGTGAGGGAATAGTTATGTACCTTCATATTGATACTGGCTACACAGGTCTATAATTTTTTTTAAATTCATCAAACTATACACTTAAAATGTGTGCACTGTATTCTGTATAAAGTTTTCCCCAATAAAACTCATTAAAAATAAACTATCAGTCAGCCGTGTGACCTTTTCCTCACTGTCACCTTCTCAATGCTATGTGAGGACATCTGGTTGGTCATATATAATCTCAGCAACCAAGCTGCAAAGGAGTCTAGCAAATGCAATTTTAGTTTTGGGTTCCATTCTCTCCGGTAAAGGATCAGATACTAGAAAGTACATGGTACAGATGTTGAGCTAAGCCAGCTTTTTCAGTTCAAGGAATAAATATTTCTCCTCATTACTTTGGTATATTCAAGAGACCAGAGCTAACAAATCAAGCACATACACACATACGTGTGCATGTGTATAAACATTCACGTATACACTCCCCATGGAGAAAAAAACTTTGCTCAAAGACAATGAATTATAATATATATAATAATATATATTATATAAATATATATAATAATATATAATATATAAAGAGAAACATAATGTATGTAATGAGAGCTGCCCAACACAGATATTCTTCATGTGAATATATACAGCGGTCTTCCTCCTCTCTTTATGGTCTCACGAGCCAAGAAACAGCAGGCCTGGTTTCTGGTCCTCAAACTCACTAACCAGAGAAACTACCTGTGTGGATAAATGCCATCACAGACATCATCACTTCTTGTTTTACAAATGTGTCCCAGGGTTGATACTTAGGAATGGAACCTATTCTAGGATCATAGGATTCTTAATGGGGGGGGGGGGGAGGGGGCGGGGAGGAGGGTGGATTTATACACAGATCCTACAGAAATCATTAAAATAAAGTACTTTTCCCTTTCGGTTTTGGATCAGCTAAATTTATAGGTCAGGGCTTTCTTCAATAATCTTTATTTGAATAATAAGGGTGGAGTGGGCAGGACACAAATAAATTATTCTCAAGGCCAAATATAAACCTCTGGGATTAAAAAGAAGGGTGTTTTCTCTTTCAGTCACAAGCATATGTACTTACTTATCAAAAATAAAATATAAAAATTAATGAAACGTTTTCAGAACATCTGGAAAGGATTTTCAGATGATGAGAGGCAGAAGCAGACCACTTAAGAACCACTGACACAATAAATTACATAAATAGGACAAAAGAGCAAGATTTGAGCAAATTGCCGATGTTCATTGATTGTGCTTCCGCACTATGTATCACACCCTGAGAGAAATAAAACTTAATCAAAGCAATATTATGTGAGGGATGTTGCTTATTTGACTTTTGTCAAATCTAGGCATACATATAGTAATTAAATTTATCCGTTGAGGTCTGCTGAAATTACATATTTACCTCAAGACAACTTTCAAGGGTTCTTTAACTCTAGGTTTCAGGAGAAACTTTAAAAAATAAACACAATGATCAGACACCATATGTCATTCACGGCAATTCCCTTCCACCAGGGCTGAGATGGAGTTGTTTCAGGAGAGTGGTTTTGGCCGCATGCGACTTCACAAGTCATGTCCTACCCTTTTCCTTGGACGGGCGAATGTATCAGAACTGTGTTTGGTTTTAAGAAAACCCAACAGTGAGTTAAATAAATAAGGGGTTTACTTGTCTCATGCAACAAGCCCATGGATAGGAAGATCAGGATTAGTACTATGGCTCAAGGTCATCAAGGATCCAGATTTCTTTTGTGTTCTTATTAAAACCAATCCCAGAATGTGGCTTTAATCCTCATGATTGTAAGATGATTGCTCCTCCAGGCATCCATCTGGGAGGATGGTAAAGGGAATGAAGGAATTAAATCATTGGCCAAAATTGGGTCACTTACTTCTTCTATCTTCACTGGAAGCTGCCAAAGCAAGATTTTTAGCTGGACACATTACCCCTTAATTGGCATGGCTGCTAAGTCAAAAAGGGAAAGTGGATAGTGAGTAAACATTGGGCAGTGTCTGTTGCAACAAGTGACTATCAGACAAGATCTTCTTTCTTGATCCAAATTTCTCCAATCCAACCTTCATATTACACATACACACACACACACACACACACACACACACACACACATGCACACACACACACACACACACACACACTCTTAAGCCACCTTTTTTTACCCACTTACATTCAGCTTCTATGAATTTCCTCAGTAGATTCATTCCCTTAAAGAATAAGTATATTTTTTGAAGAATATAAGAATCTAAGTGTTATTTACCCGGGTTTCTATGCCTCTAAATCAAGCAATAAGAAGTTCTGAGGTTCAAAGGATTGCTGAACCAGAATCAAAATAAAAATACATTCTGAGAGTCCTAACCTTGTAGCATTTTTCCAGAGTGAATCAAAGGTTAATATTAATTTTAATAGAATGTGCTCGAGCCAATGAACATTTAATGTTCCAGGCCCTGTGCCAAAGTTACCAAGAAGAAAAAGACTAAGTATCTCCCACTAGGGAACTCACTGCTTGATATAAGAGATAGATGGGTGAACACAAAAGTGTGATAGAGGAAGATAGCATAGATTAGAGGATAGCGCCATGGAATAATGTTTCCTGGGGGGCAGTGGGGTGTGCGAGAAGATGTCTCCAAAGACAACATATCCAAGCTGGGTGAGCTGACATCAGGTCCAGTTTTCATGTTTGCTGATTTTTGTTCTAATGCATTTCCCACAATATAAAAATGGAAATCAAAAAGTGCCATTGAGAAATGTGCTTTCAATAATATTCAAAAATCTATCTTGAAATAAATATACAACCCAAAGTGTTGGCCCAAAGTTTAATGAAATGTTTTCACTACTTCTTTGGCTCACCCAAAATACATTGTTATCTTCACGGTTTGTTGAAGTTTCAAAAAACATTGAACATCTCACAATATGCTTGCACCTACTGAAAAACAAATAGTAAACTGACTAATAATCCAAGAAATTGTTGTCCACAAAATATGCTATATATATATATACATGATTATCTTGAGAAATACTTAAATTCTTATTTTCTGTACCAAGTATTTGACAATAAGAGAGATTAAATATTTTTAATTGGCTCTACTATACAATAATGGTCTAAATTGGGTGTTACTGCCCTGTGGTTGAAAGGCTTGATGATCAAGTTACACATTCTTTAAAAAAAATTTTTTTTTTCAACGTTTATTTATTTTGGGGACAGAGAGAGACAGAGCATGAACGGGGGAGGGGCAGAGAGAGAGGGAGACACAGAATCAGAAACAGGCTCCAGGCTCCGAGCCATCAGCCCAGAGCCCGACGCGGGGCTCGAACTTACGGACCGCGAGATCATGACCTGGCTGAAGTCGGACGCTTAACCGACTGCGCCACCCAGGTGCCCCAAGTTACACATTCTTAAAGGTATTTATACACATTTCAGATTTGGGAGGAAGGATAACTTCATGGCAGTCCTAAATGATTATGAATTAGGACATGTTTCCCCTTCTCCCAAAGACTCTTTATTTTCCTCACTACCTTTTCATTCCAGACACATTCCCAAACCCAATCCTGCCTGACTGCCTGGCAAAATAATTAACATTTATAAAAAATGTATCAAAATTCTTCAGAATATGCTATTCCTTTGTCACAATGTTCTTGAAAGTTCAAATGAGCCATTTTAAGATACTTGCCTAAAGTATTGTTGTAAAGTACTTGCTGTAAAGTCATACAGCTACTAAATAACCAAGCCAACCCCAGTTTCTTTATCCTCAACTCAGCACTCTAATACGTCCCTCAATCCCAATGAGGTATGTGGGGGTATACGTATGCCACACAGTTACAGTCAATTTTTAATTACTGACACAGGTATTTTTTCTGTTGTCTCACCTAAAAATGAAGCATTTCACTAGGTATCCTTTTAAGCACCTTGCAGCTCAAATAATCTCTCACTTTGTAAATGTATACTTGATGAGTTTCCTTCAGACAGGCTCCTCAAAAGTTCTTGATACCGTAAATATAATACTTATTTTAATAATCCAACAGTTTTTATTGAGCATCTATTTATATCCCAACTGCTCTAAGAACAAGGAAGACACAATAAACTTTGGTTTCTGACTTTAAGGAAATTCCATCTTATTTCACTAGGTTCATACAATCGTCATGATGGCAAGAACTTTAGTTACTACTGTATTTTTAATGCCTAGAACAGTGCCTGGCACTTAATGTAATTTTAATAAGTATATACAGTAAGACATTTCATATTTAAGTGAATTTTCAACACTAGAAAGCATATGCTGAATGTAACTACAAAGGCACAAATGTAGCCAATAAGATACAGTGTGTAAAGTGGAAAAAGAGTACAGTTGTAACTGCAGACATCCAAAGAGCATGTCAGTGGGGATCAGGGACATTCCTGGGATAATTAATAATTCCTGGCAGGCTTTTATAGCCAAAGTAGAGCGAAGCCAAACCTCTTGCGGACTTGTTTATATCATGGATCTTAACATAAGCTTTGAGCTATTACAAATTTTAGAACATTTTCCACAATGTTGACACAATGTGTGCTTACAGGCATGAAAGTAACAACATATCATCCATCAGTCCAATCCATTCATAAATATGAAGGTAATATCTTCTAAAGCAGGAGGGCTAGAAGAGAATGAGGTTCTTAAAAAAGGAAGAGGGACTTGCATAGTCAAATGAAAACAAAGCAGATTAGAAAGAACATAAATATTATTTTAGCTAAAATTGGTGCAAATTTCTGGGCTTGGATAAATTGAAAACTTTACCAAATCTCATTTTATGCCAATGAAAGCTATATGAGGTTTGATTATATACTGCAAGTTTTATAAGAACTATTCATTTTTTCATTTCCAGTATGGGTTTAATCATGCCCAACCAATTCTCTGTTCTCAAAATGTTACTTTCTGTGTGTTTTTTAGAGATCGATGCTTAGACCAATCTTGCCTGACTACTACTGCATCCTTTGCAGAATGTTGTTTCAACTATGGCATTAGCTAAATTTTACTAAACACATTTTTTAAAATGTTATTTATTTATTTTGAGAGACATAGAGACAGCACAAGCAATAGAGGGACAGAGAGAGAGGGAGAGAGAGAATACCAAGCAGGTTCCACACTGTCAGCACAAAGCCCAATGTGGAGCTCAGTATTAGGAACCGTGAGATCATGACCTGAGCTGAAACCAGGAGTCAGACACTTAACCAACTGAGTCACCCAGGTGCCCCTGAATGCATCCTTTGTGACAGGCAGATAAAGATACTGAGGTACAGAGGGTTTCTCAGAGTCCCATAACAAGTAAATGGTGAATTAAAATAGAGCTTGGGAAGTCTGGCTCCAGAGTTGATACTTAACTCTAACCCCCTAAACAGGGCTTATACCAATGTCTACTTATGATACAAGTATATAGTCAAAATTCACTTTATGCAAATATAGTGTGCCTCTTTGGTTGACTTTGCATGACATGAGTTGAACTTGAGAATGATGTATTTCTCACCATGCAGTATGGATCAGTTTGTATTGCCCAATATTATCAATTTTGGTATGCCTACACGATATGATTTTAATGCTAGCCTGAAGTCAGCAAGAAGGCAAATATAAGAGGGGGAGAAAGGTATATATGATAATTTCAAAATTCCCTCCTGAAGGAGATATGAGGGCAGCTGACTAATAAAAATCTAATTTGTTTGATTTCCCAATCTTGCAGGAATGATTCAGGGAAGTGAGAACCTAACACCTCATACAAAGTGAGCATGAAATTGTTAAACTACAAATCCAGTTGACCAGGAAAGCTTCATCCCTGGAATGGATGAGTTCCCCATGGAAGAGAAAATGCCAATGAGAAACAAGTTTAAAATGGCATGAGGGGGGCGCCTTGGTGGCTCAGTCAGGTAAGCACCTGACTTCAGCTCAGGTCATGGTCTCATAATTGGTGGGTCTGAGCCCCATGTTGGGTTCTGTGCTGACAGCTCAGAGCCTGGAACCTGCTTCAGATTCTGTGTCTCCCTGTCTCTCTGCACCTCCCCTGCTCGTTCTCTCTCTCTTTCTATCTCTCTCTCTCTCCCCAAAATAAATAAACATAAAAAATAAATGCAATGGCATGAGCAAAATATATTGGAGTAAAGTAAGAGAGAGTTTTAGGAAATCCTCAGCCAAGATGGTTTCATTGACAATTGTGTGCAAACTTTATCATACAAGAGAATCACCTTTTTAAAACAGTTTTCTGTACCCATCTCCAGATTTTTTGATTCAGTGGGTCTGAGGGTGGGCCTGGGAATTTTCATTACTAACAATTTCCTAGGTGATACTGATACTGCTGGTCCAGAGACCGTACTTTGAGAACCACTACTCTACTGGCTTGACCATAATTGCTCTCAATATATATACAACCACCAGAAGGCGTGTTCTGTATAATACCTACATTGTAAGATAATGCCTTTACAACTAGGATCAGAGTATATGCTAGAGAAAAAAGCTAGAATAAGTAAATAATAAGCAATAGAAGAAAAAGAGAAAGAAAATCCACCAAAAAGTGTATTAGTTCCAAGAATAGCAAGCAACCTGCCTGCTGAAGGCTGCTCAACTATGATAATATAAAGATACCGACCAGAAAAGAGACACTGACCATCCTGGTTGACATTGTCATCAGTAAACCAGTGAGATAGAATACTATCCCTATATTGATTATATTATAGGTAAACCTATATATTGGTTATAATTAGATAAAATTTGTACTTTATCCTATATGAAAGGGTGAGTCCTGAAGAGTTTTAAGCAGGAACATGACCTGTTAGATTTGAATTTTAGAAAATGAAAATATATATCAATAAGGAATCTTCCAGTTGAAAATGAAACTCAATTCAGACCAGTTTCAACAAAATGGGAAGTGTATTATCTCATATACCAGTAGTAAGTTGGAAAATTTATCCATGGCTATATCTACATGCTCAAACAATATTCTCAAGATTCTTGCCAACTTTCCCAATTGTTCCTGAGACTGTGATTTACCAGATTTTAGTGTGATGTACAACCATGAACCAATGTCTATGCTCTTAGGTAATTGGAAGGTTGGGTTGACCAGAGTCCCAGAACCTTGGAACATGAGCAATTCTCTTCCAGTTTACCCCCATGTTCCATAGAAATATTATCTTTTTTTTATGCCTTTGACTTTGAAGTGTTTGGAAAAGGCTGCTCTAGAAAATGTAGTAACATAGGATAGAAAATAGGCCACGTATTTTTTAATTATTCCTATAAGATTCCAGTGAAAAGAACCTCTTGGTGTCAAAGTCAAAAGCAGGCAAAAACAACCAACATTCTTAACTGTTATTACCCAAGTTAGATAGATAAAAACTAGAAGTGGCTTCTATACTCTTGGAAGGTGGGGGAGAAGGGAGGTAGGTGGATATAAAAAGCTCACATAGGACATTAGGCCTCTTTCACTACTGTCCCCTCATCCTTACTTCCACCTGAGTGATTTGGGATATATTTCTTTCTATTTTATGTATAACCTTTGCTTGAGGTCAGGGTTCAGTGGCTGAAAAGAAAGCTCACAAAACACCACCTTTGAAATAGCCCTTTATATAGAGACTTCCCCATTGTAATTATGCCAACCTTCACTACAGAACCCAGAAATATTCTGAGATTATATGAACCCTATATTTTACAGACCCCTATTATAAAAAGTGCGGGGAATAAACTCTCTGGGACTGAATTTTTGATGTAGATACAGTGCAATAGCTTCGTTCATTTTAAGGACATGAATTTAACTACAGCTCAGAAATCAGCTTGTCGTCTTCCCCAGGCTCAGGAAGAACAGGGCTTGCATACACACTGGTTTGGGACAATTCTGGCAACAGTCCAGTGAGAAAATATTGCATGCCAGGTTCACACTCAGTTATCTACAGTTTGAAAAAATTTTTTTCCCTGAATCAAAAAAAAAAATGGTGAGAGAAAAAAAAAAAACTCATAAAAAAGATAACCAACACGGTCTTTAGGCGAACTTTTAGCTTTTAAGCGCCTCATTGCAGAATCACACAAAGATGATTTTAAAAGCCAAGTTTTGGAGTGAGATGTACAGTGCTGGGTCTTCAACAAATTCTGACAAGATTTCACACACTGTCAGAAAGGTTCTTTTCTCTTGCCTGGTTTCCCTGCGGTGGGAGAGGGGACAGAGCCAATGCCCCAACCTCCTTGCACTCAGGGAGCCACTTTGACCCAATTCCAGAAGCCCAAGGGCTGTCCTTAATTAGCATTGTAATTTATATTGCACAATTATGCAAATTGGGTACATAAACAAAATTATCCTTTCAGTTTGGCTTTGCTACTGGAGAAATGCAAAGCCAGTTAAAGATAAGAATAAAGAAAACAGAATACATTTGCTTTAATGCAGTGCACCATTTCTTAATTTATCCATTCTTTTGTTTTACACTTTCACCTTGGACTTTGGGGTTTTAAATTTTTTTCTTTTCTCCCATTTTGTTTTTTCTTCCTTTTATGCTATTTTTTTTCTTCCTTTTACTTGGCTCCTTTCCTTGAGAAATTTTCCATCTCATTAATTCTGCTGCAGCGATTCATAACTCTTCAGGCCGTTTGTTTTGTTTTGTTTTGTTTTTTTGATATGACTACTATCTTGACTGTCTATGGTTTCCCTTTTCTTTTTGCTCTCAGGTTCTTTCCTTTCTCTTGGCATCCCTTTCTATTTCACTCCATTTTCCCATTAGCTTCACTTGCTTTTATAGCTGTGGGATGCTCCTTGCCTGAGATCTAGTAAACACCCTCAGGATGCAATAATTTTTACCAAGAAAACTGAAAACAAGCATGGCAAATAACAGAGCTTGGAAGATAGGGAATTTAAGATACAAAGCCCAATGAAATGGAGGTGGAAGCCAATGCCTAGAGGCAACAGACAATATTTAAGTGGGTATTAACCACCAGGTAATCAATCAACAAATCAGCATTACAAAGATAATATTCCAACTCTGGATAATATTCTAATTGAGATAGCCCCTTTAGAAAACCTTAAAATTGCATGGAAGATCAGAAAAAGTAAAATATTTAAACTAGCAGAAAATACAGTCTTTTAGATAAAGCTGGCTTTGCAAGAAGAGTGGCTTGACAATATATGGGGAATAACAGTTAAGGGAATTTATAACAGAAGTGCTTGAAAAGAACTGAGAAGAGAACGGAATTGTTCTTTGCTTTATCTGCCCAGAACCATGGCTCCCATGGGGAAATACCACCCCCCCAACCCACCCCTCCTCCTCCTTCACCCCCTTCAGCCCTCTGGCTACAGCAACAGCAGCCACATTAAAATATAACCCAAGGGATACCAGGCCTAACTTAGGCAAATCAGAGCACCCTCCCTCTGGCTACAACTTTCCCACTTTGAATAACAGTCAAATGCCTCCTCTACGGATTTTTTAGTCCCTATATCTCCCTCTGACCCCTAACTCATCCACTACCTTTCTCCCATCCACTTACTAAGTTCCAGCCATCCTGGCTGACCAGTATTCTCAGCTCATTGCTTTTGTACCTTTCATCTTCTTTTCCTGCAGTGGTCTTCCTTGATTTTTTGATGGCTGGTTTCTTCTTGTTATTTGAGTCTCTGCTCAAATGTCATCTCCAAGAAATTTTCTTTTATATTTCTACCTACTGTTGACCTCCATCCCATCGCTCGCTATATATTTTACGTTGTTTTAATTTAGCATCATTACAAATTGGCTTATCTATTTATTTTATATATGTCCTAGACTCTCAGGTATTCATACTTTAACTTATGTACTACCCGTTTCTCCCCACTAGAACGTAAGATCTTGAACTATCTGGTTCACCACTGTATTCCTGGTATTCAAAACACTGTCCGACACATGGAGCGTAAACCAAAAGAATTTTCATTTAAGTGAACGAATTAATGATTGTTATAGAATGAGCAATGACCCAAACCTGGTCAAAGTTTTCCATCCCCTTGCTTCGTGTTTAATAGACAGTCAAGTTCATCTTTTGGGCATTGAGTTTGTGACCTAGGAGATATAAAGCTCATGGTAACTGGTTTTCCACCATGTGAACTAAAGTGAGTAATCTAGTGATGGCGAAGGCGGTAGGCAGAAGGGGAGGGATTAAGTACGGGGTGTGGGAAGGGATGATGTAGTTAAGAGTGGAGATGGATGGAACCTGAGTTTGGACAGGGTTCAATGCCTGGTTTCTGATGATCCTGAGACCCAGCTACATTCCTCTCTTTGGTTGCTATGAAACCCCTCAGGTCTTTTCTATGTTTTCTGCTTTTTCTTAAACTGTGAATTGGATTTCAGTCCTATCCAGTCAATAAAAGTAACATATGACAACATTGTAACATTGTGCTTAAGACCTTCAAGTCCGATGCAAAATTAGGATTTGAATCAAGCTTCTGGTATTTATTGTCTGTATCATGGAGGGCCAATGTCTTCATCTTTTGAAAGCTTGGTTCTCTTCTCTAAAATGAAGGGCAATAACAAAGCGTAACGGATAGGGCAGTGGAAAGATTAAATGTGATTATATGTGCACATTTCTTATGCACAATGTGTGATATATAGTAAGTTCTTAATTAAGGAAGGAACCGCAGCCTGCCTCAAGGGTGAAAGTCTACTTTGAACTGGTATTTCAAATCTATCCTCACTGGTGTATCTTATTTTTTGTGGCACATACTGCATTCCAACTTATTTTAGAATATATTCTAAAATTCTTTTTACGATTGAATACATTTAGAGTACAACTTCTTTACTTTCCTCTATGAACATTCATGTTCAATTCATCTTTGATATATCAGTTTCTGTTAGGTATCCCAGGTGGGGCATTTGTAAATGAAAAGCTACTTGGTGCTAAGAAATTGAGCAAACGATGATATAGATTGATTTTCCTCAGGTGTTAAGTTGGCAAGTGTGAAGTATCCCAGTCTAAGAAGAGAAAAGTTCATAGGGTGAGATGCTGGAAGACAGTGGTGGAGTATTGCCCCTCCTAATGTTCTTGGTGATGGTTCTCATTGCCCATTATGCCACGTGGGTTAAGTAACTGTAAAGCTGTAGACAAGCATGAAATCTGGAAGGACTTGGACTGGATCAACCTTTGTGGATGAGGCTTCAGATACCACTTTGCTGATCCCGTGGTAGAGGCTCCTATCCTAATGTCCAAAGACATCCTAAGAGGGGCGCCTGGGTGGCTCAGTCGGTTAAGCGTCCGACTTTGGCTCAGGTCATGATCTCGTAGTCCATGAGTTCGAGCCCCGCATCAGGCTCTGTGTTGACAGCTCAGAGCCCGGAGCCTGCTTCAGATTCTGTGTCTCCCTCTCTCTGACCCTCCCCTGTCCATGCTCTGTCTCTCTCTGTCCCAAAAATAAATAAACGTTAAAAAAACATTTTTAAAGACATCCTGTGAGTCAGCACTGCCCTCACCACACCAATAAAACAGCCACAGCAAGTAGGGGAGATGGAGGATGGTGTCTGTGGGGAAGAGGCTTTCCAAAGACCATTAAACCTAAAATCTAAGGAGTAATGATAGGATAAACCAATGCAGCAGAAAGTAAAATGTGGATCTCTAGTAAATTAACACGTTTTGTTTTTTTTTTAAGTAGCAAGTATGCCAAAAGTAAAAATAAATAAATAAGATGAAGCATTTTATAAAATTTTTGTAAAATGAAATGAAAAGTATATGTAAAAAGTTTTAAAACCTACCCACAATTACATGAAATTCCCCAAAAAATTTGACGTCTTTAAATATATTCCTTTACCTGAGCCAAAAACTGGAATTCAGATTCTGCTAACCGGCAGATCTGAATTTTTACTAGGTTTGCAATTGCCAGGCAATATTTAGGAAGAGATTATGGGAAGGGGGAAATTATGATCGGAGGATTATTTTCTAACATAGCAGATCAGAGTAGATTTAAAGAGATAGAAACTGTTTTTCTGTCAGAGTTTGGGTGTGGATCTGAGAGAAAGACTAGCTTATGGGTACTGTATTCTCTGCTGACATTCAAACTGTAGTGTGTATGGAATTTTGTAACTTATGTAATTCAGGAATAACCAGGTAAAAATTTAATGGAAATAAATGATTTAGATTTGCACAAAAATACACAATTGTAAGAAAAATACTAAGGACATATTTATGGGACCTATAAGAAAACTCGAATACATGGAGAGACACAGTAAGGTCAAATACTAGAGACTGGTCACCTGAATGATCTACATATGGCTGAGATAAATGGGAGTGTTGGTATTACCAAGTATTATTTTAATACTCTATTCAAATTATATTTGCTTATACAATAGTCCCCCACTTATCTGCGGGTTTGCTTTCTGCAGTTTCAGTTACCCACAGTCTGGAAGCTGTGATCCTCCTGTCATATCCTCAGAAGGTCAATAGTAGCCTAATGCTAGGTCACAATGCCCACAGCATTCGTCTCACTTCATCTCATCACACAGGCATATTATCAACTCACATTATCACAAGAAGTCTGAGTATAGTACAGTAAGATATTTTGAGAGACAGCGGGAGAGACCACATTCACATAACTTTTATTACAATATATTGTGATAATTATTCCAAAATTTTATTTTTTTACCTTTATTTATTTTTGATAGGAAGAGAGAGACAAAGCACAAGAGGGGGAGGGGCAGAGAGAGGGAGACACAGAATCTGAAACAGGCTCCAGGCTCCGAGCTGTCAGCACAGAGCCCGCCGCGGGGCTGGAACTCACGAATCGTGAGATCATGACCTGAACTGAAGTCGGTTGCTTAACCGACTGAGCCACCCAGGTGCCCCTCTTGCTATAATTATTCTATTTCATTATTAGTTATTGCTGTTAATCTCTTATAGTGCCTAATTTATAAGTTAAACCTCATCATGGATATATATGCATAGGAGAAAATATAATAAATATAGGGTTTAGTACTATTGGTGGTTTCAGGTGTCCACTGGGGGGGGGGGGTCTTGGAACCACAGATAAGGACACTACAGTATTTCACCAAGAAAATTGCAATCATCTTCATAAACAAGATTACCCTCTATGTTTTTTCATTTCCTATTTTTTAATTCTCTTTCTTGTTTCTTTTTTTTTTTTTTTTGCTTTTTGCTCTTTACATAAAATTAAAGATATTTTTCCTTAAAAGTTAATTTAGTGCATGATTTGCTTCTTGATTTTACATTTCTCCAATTAAATTACATTTATATTGCTGCTGTCTCTAAGTTTTGTCTTTGATTTATTGTCATCTACTTATGATCTTGAGATAAAGACTTGATTCACTTATATTTATTTTTTTCTGTGGTAAAGGCTAAAGCCTATGAATTTGGTACTTTACCTATGTTAACATGTGGTGCTGCAATGTGAGATTTCTAAACAGTCTATGATTATGGTTTTATTTTCCAATTTGTCCCAACAGTTATTTAAGCAAATGGTTTATTTAATGTCACTTTTGTTTTAATGTTTATTTTTTAATATTTTAGAGATTTTTTAAAAAAAATGAATATTTTAGTACTATTAAATTGTGACCATATGCGGTTTACATAATTTCTATTATTTATCACTTAGTTGCTCTTGAATAACACTGTTCTATTTTGCTAAATAAACCATAGATGCCTGCAAAACGTGTAGTGTCTGTTTGTAGGGTATAAGTACTTATATATATATCAATTATTAACTTTTTGTCTTCTTGACTTTATTTAAATTATGTAACTCTTCTCTAGTGATTTGGTAGTTACACATCATGTTTAAAGTTAATACGTGTTTATATTTCCCCTTAAAATATCTCCATGCATTCTTTTTACCTTATACTTGAGTCATTATCAAAGCCAAGAATGAAACAGTAGAGTTGACTCCTCCCAGTTAAGATGCAAATCATGGTACATTTTTCCTTTATAATCCTCCTACTCCTCCTTCCCTCTCCCATGGCCATATTCCCTAATTTCTGTCAACATAAGCCACATTTTAATACCAACTGATGATGTTGACTTTTTAAAAAACACTGAAGTCTCATATTTTGCCAACAGTTTTCACATTGGCATTCAGTTTTCCAAGCATTTTACCAATGGTTAAAGTTTACCTTTACTTTCATTCATTGCTGTGTTCCTGTCCCTGCACAATGGCTGGCACATCAAATGTTCTCAGGAATTCTGGTTAAGGAACCAATGCAGTAGAACGAGAGAGAAGATAAGAACCTGACCAAGCGAGACGTAAACTCCCATAATAAGTCTTTCTGTAAGTGCAAGTTACCATAAACACTTCACGACCAAGATTATGATACATCCATAAAGCAGATTTTACTTTGATAGTCCCAGCTCTGCCACAGTCACGGTCACAAACACACACATGCACACAAATCCATTCTAATGAGAATGAACACTTTACCATTTCCCATGTGCTAATATTCTTGGAATGTGTGGTGCTGACACTGACTTCATTGTTATTAGCCCTTCTAATGGATTCACCTGTAAATAACTGTAAACATTGGTCGCAAACTCAGCTGCACATTGTAATCACATGGGAGGATTCTTAAGCACTCCTAATGACCTAGCTACTCACCAGACCAATTAACTCCAAATCACTCTGGTTGAGACCCTGGCATCAGTACTTTCTAAAGCCCCTCATCTGACTACAGGGTACAGCCAGGAATAAGAGCATAGGAGTAGTCAGTAAAGTCTGAACCCTCAGTCTAATTTTGTCTATGGATATAACACAACATAAGAGCTTTTTGGGGTACTTAAAAATTGATCCTGGAAGACAGAGCTCTCTTTAGGACTATGACAACCATATCAAAGTGATGAAAAGCACTTGCTTTCATTGCAATAACTATTTCATCATTTTAACATGCAGATGAATGGAGCATCCAGCTTTGTTTGGGGGGGGGGGGCGGCAGTGAGAGCAGAGATAACAAGAGAATCCAGAATTTGACGGACAGCTCAGCTAAAATCTACACTGAAACAACAGAATGTAATCCAATTTTTCAATATTAAGAACGGTTTCATAAATTTGGTTTGGGATCTTTTCCACAAGAACATTTGAAGTTATTGTCCTAATACTGAGGTCTTATAATATTTTTCTGACTGCCACGTAGATATTGCCTTATTTTATGGAGACTCAGGCATTTCAATTCAGAATATAAACCAGATTATCTAATTTTGAAACCTACATACATAGAGTCAAGAAAATACTCTGTCTGGGAATGCCCTTTGATCATTGTTACCATAACAATTATAATGCTTGACTTGAGAAAAAAGCAGATTTTTTTTATATAAAAAAAAAGGAAAACAAAACTCGTATGCAAACTTTGGGTGGCATTTTATTGTACACATCTTCCTAAACACACTTTTAGGTAATAAATTAACAAAACCAGTCACACTATACCTGATATTACTTTACAAATGAAAGGAATAAACCAGTTGTTTTATACATGATAACAATATTCATTCAATTGCTAATTTTTAATTTAAAGTTTATTTGAGGGCTTCAATTTATTATTTTTTCTTTCAGGTTTATTGAGGTATAATTGGCAAACTAAACTGTATATATTTAAAGTGTACAATATGATGATTGATATACATTATAAAATGATAACCATAATCAGGTTAACATATCCATTACCTCACATATTTCCTGTTTTGTGTGTATGTGCGTGATGAAAACACTTGAGATCTATACTCATTAAATTTCATGTGTATTATCCAGTATTATTAACTATGGTCACCATGCTGTACATTAGAATCAATCAATTTAGTAGTTAACTCAGACCTCTTAGGAAAGAGATAATATCTACAGATAAGAAAGCTAAATTAGCTTCACAGAGCTAAAACTCATTATTTTTGGCTTCTTCCCTGCTAGGTAGCATCTATTCGTTTTGTCGTGTGGTTGTTTTTAAATATGTTGTTAAAAATATGCCCAATGCACTTGTCAGGCAGATAGCCTTAATTATATTTTAAAGGCAGATTTCTTCATAATAGAATCTGGATTTCTGAAGATAACTTGATTGAAAAATATCAAGCAGAGTATGGGATATATGGACTTTAATTGTATAGAAAAATAATCCAGATGATAATATGACTTAAGTGTCCTTAATAGTGATTTTCACATAGTCCTGTAGTCTTCAAAGAGCACCTGGACCAGAGCATCAGCATCACTTGGAATTATAGAAATGCAAATTCTCAGATTCCACCCAGTCCTACTGAATCAGAAACTCTGAGGTTGGGGCCAGCAATCTGTTTTAACTAGCTCTCTTGGGGCACTTGGGTGGCTAAGTTAAGCATAAGACTCTTGATTTTGGCTCAGGTCTTGATCTCATGGTTGTGAGATCAAGCCCTGCATCTGGCTCTGAGCTGGCAGTGCAAAGCGTGCTTGGGATTCTCTCTCTCCCTCGCTCTATGCCCCTTCCCCGCTTGTGCTCTTTCCCCCCTCACTCTTCTCTCAAAAGAAATCAACATTAAAAAAGCACCCTCTCGGGGCGCCTGGGTGGCGCAGTCGGTTAAGCGTCCTGACTTCAGCCAGGTCACAATCTCGCGGTCTGTGAGTTCGAGCCCCGCGTCAGGCTCTGGGCTGATGGCTCAGAGCCTGGAGCCTGTTTCCGATTCTGTGTCTCCCTCTCTCTCTGCCCCTCCCCCGTTCATGCTCTGTCTCTCTCTGTTCCAAAAATAAATAAACGTTGAAAAAAAATTTTTTTTTAAAAAAAGCACCCTCTCTGTGATTCTGTTACACTCTGAAGTTTGAAGATCGCTGATATGACAAAAGTCCCCCCCCTCCAAATAGGTAATAAAACAAACACACACACACACAAAAACCCTATGACACTTCTCTGCCTTTTTGTTTTATTTTGTTTAGAAAACAATTTGTCTGCATTAAAAGATGATATTCGCCCAGGAAGTTCATTTTTATCTTCAGTAGAATTAATCAGGGTAATATCATTCTATTATATTTTTCCATTACATGTCAAAGATTCATGATGGGTTTTCAACATCTTTCAAAGTACACTTAAATTATCATTAATTCCTCACATTTGCTTTCAAAAATTCTTTCAAGCGGCAGAGTGTTAGATTTCACGTGTGCTTTACTTACCTCATTGAGATAATGTTACTATAATGATCTCACTTATATGTTGCATAATTAGATCTAATATCCCTCTAATGAGATACACCATGTTATTTTGAACCAGCTGCTTTATCATGGATAGCAAAGGACACTCTACACTAAATTTTCCAAGATATTCAAGAATAATGTTAAGTGGTCATTTCATACCAATTATTCTTCCTCCTTTCTTTAAGAATCTGTTTCTGGATAGATATTAACGTTCACAATTACTCAAAGACTAAAGGAGTCTGCTGGTTTTGGCATGAGACATAGTATATAACAATTATTTGCTGGAATAACAAAAACTTTCAGTTACCAAGAAAAAGCAGTTACTCAGAAGATAGACCTGGTTGCTCTAACATTCTTGCATTTATACATTTATGGCAGATGTTAAATTCTTGTGATAGTATAGTTTAAGAAAGAACATTTTCCTTTGAAGAATATATTTATTTATTAGGAAAAAGCTACATGTTGGCTTAAGAATGTGGTAGTCATTTCTTTAGTAATTGCTTATGTATGTTCAATAAATATGAGCTGGAAATAAGTACATATATATGGTAGGAGCTTGGTTTACTGGTTATTCGCTCATATAAAAATACCTATGTGCATATTTAATATAGACAAGTGAATACACAGTAGACATATGTAGATACACAAAGTGAGCTGCATGGAGCATACCCACTAGTTTATATTCAATGGTATTCTCATCTCTGCTGAATGCAAACACATGACTATTTATCTAAATTGTATTTGCTTGTTAATGAAACCAGAGTGCGCAGCATTTTATGAAAGTGTGGTGAATTAATGGCTGAGATTACTTCACCTCCCTACAGCCTTCTGAGTCTCTACAGAAGAGGAAATTAAGGGAGACAAACTGAACTGTGATGCTCGGGGACTCCCTTGATTCCGCCTGTCACCGTTATAAGCCAGCTCAAGGCCTCGGGGGAGTCTGCCTGCTCTAGCCTTCCTCAGCCAGCCAGACGGTGACGGCCCACTGCTTTTATTCATTACCCTGAGTGTAATGCACTAAATTTAACAAGTAACACACTCGGCGGGAATTTATTGGCCTCTTGCAGCATGATTGCAAGTTAGGATATGGATATGGATCCCAATTACTGGTGACACCAAGGTAAGACGAACAAAGCCTGTATATAATTATTAATCAAAGCTGATATTGTAAGGAAATGAAAATAAATAAATAAATAGCTCCATACTATTTGAAGCAAATGTTCCCAGGTTGAAAGAACTCTCCCTGGTTACACAATAGTAGTATTCCAATTAAATATAATAGCAATAATAAAATAGCAACATAGTGGCAAAGTGATCCTATAAAGCAACAATTTTCACATAAAAATAGTTGTGTGGAGCAGAGGTACAGTAGAGAAAAGGCTAACAAAGTCCAAACATAGACTTGTAATATGTAAATGAGTGGCAAGTAAATGGCCATCTTTAAGGATTTAATATTTTAGTTAAATAAAATAATACATTTAACATTGTTATTCCAGATGATAGTTACATACAGCTAGCTCTATTAAAATAGGGTAGGAGAAATGATTGTAAAGATGTAGGTGTCACGCTTTCATGTCTATAGCACAGGAGTTACCTGACTGTGAAAATTAAATATTGTTGGTGTATAGATAATTTGTGATGAATCTCAAAGTCCTTGCGTTGCAATAAGAAAATGAGAAAAGGAGCTAGAATTTTCACTCACTTTGGGCAAGGGTTTGTTGTTGTCATGGCTTGTTTCATTTATAAAGGCCATAGTAACACAATAACTGTAAAGGCATAGGAAAGAGAGGACATGATTTTATTTTACCAGACTGTATATGAATAAAAAGTGTTGAAAAATATAAGGAATATGAAAACAAAGGGAACATCACCTTCCCCATGATTAACCCAAATGGCCAACTTATTATTGAAATAAGAGGCAACATGCATCACTGGCAAAGGCTTGAACTCTCACATTACAAAGAATCATATCCTGGCTTTAATAATTACTAGTACTCTGACCTTGAGTCACTAATTTAATCTCTCTTAGCCTGTTTCCTCAAGTGTAAAATCGGGATGATTATAGTAGCTACCTGTGTAGTTATATTGATAATACAGCATTATATACTTCAAAGTTGCTAAGAAACCAGATTGAATGTTCTCACCACAAAAAAGAAATGATAATTATGGGACATGATGGTGGTGTTAGCTAATGCTATGGTGGTAATAATACTGCAATTTACAAATGTATCAAATCAACATGTTATACACTTTAAACTGACACAATGTTATATATCAATTATATCGCAAAATAGTTCTGGCAAATCAGTATAGTTCTGAGCACAGAGTAAAAATTCAATAAATATTAGCAAATTTTTTGTTATTTAGTATTATTTTAATCTACTTGGTATTAAAAATCACTAAACCAGGAAACAAATGGCATCTCAATCTTTTACACCCAGATATGCTTCAGTACAAGTTTGAGCTCAAATACTTTTCAATGGAAAGAAGGCGTATTTTATTTCACTGGTTAGTTTGGAGTTGAAAGTCATAATCTTATGGCAAAGTCTTGTCATGTAACTGTCTGGTTAAACAAAGTGCATTTCTGGTACTCAGCATGCTAGAGTATAGCAGTGGCCTAATGCCTGTGAGGGTGTATGGTAAAATTGAAGAAAACATGTGACACTCAGCACATCCTGTACATCCTTGTACCATCCAAAAATGGAGATATTTTTTACTTAGCCTCTGTATCTGGACACTTGTATTTAGTTATCATTGCAATTTCACTTAGAATTCATCAACATCCCCATTACTTAGGAAATGAAATGAAGGATGAAACATTAATTGGTCTTTTCAAGACCGTAGAATTAATGGCAAGAGCCTCACTCACCTTAGGTCAAAGTGACCCTAAGTCAGTGTTCTTTCTACTATAGTAACCTCACTTTGTAGGTGAGAAGATAAAGGTCAATCACTGACAAAATATATTTGGGTGTGTGTGTGAAACAGGCATGTGCTGTTGGTAGTTGGTACACAGTTTTAAAACAGAGTGGGTAAATTAAAATCATCTATGCTATGCCACGGTTTTCTGTGACTTTCCTAAGAATGTCATGGAGCTTACTATTTAAGGACTAGGTATATTGAGAAAAAGGTAGCTGCAGAGGCATTAAAAAGTACTTTTACCTTAATGTCACCTACTGACTGAGGGATTGGTCTTCATAGGGCCCATAATCCAAAGGAAGCAGTTAAGTAACATGAGTTGTATCATAACAATTACATGATTGCTTGAACTGAATAACTGAACTAAAACTGTCACGGAGTACTTTCTCTCTCTATATATACACATATATATTTTAGTACTATTACTATTGAATTCAATCACTTTTCCAGAACAATTTTTACTCCACAATAGATTGGATCCACATGTACAAGTTGTTCATAGAACTTGCAGATAGAAACCTAGTCTTCTAAATCAGAGAAACATGAATAACATTGATTTTGAAAATTAAGGAAGAAGAAATTAAGTTAAATAATTAAAGTAAATCATGCTTCCATTGAATGCTTACATTGAATGAAATTTTTCAACTGATGAATAGATAAAGAAGAGGTGATATATATATATATATATATATATATATATATATACATATGTATATATATATATATAATAGTAAAATAAATACACACACACACACACACACACACACACACACACACACTGGAATATTACTTGGCCATAACAAAGAGTAAGTCAGTCAGAGGAAAAACAAATACCATGACTTCACTGACATGTGGAATTTAAGAACTGAAACAAACAAGCAATGGGGAGAAAAGAGAGAGAGAGAGAGAGAGAGAGAGAGAGAGAGAAGTAAACCAAGAAACAGACTCTTAACTCTAGAGAACAAACTGATGGTTACCAGAAGGGAGGTTGGTGGGGGATGGGTAAAATAGGTGATTGCGATTAAGAAGTACACTTGCTGTGATGAGCACCGGGGGTGTTCTGTGAAAGAGCTGAATCACTAAGTTGTACACCTGAAACTAACATTACATTGCATGGTAACTGAAGTTTAAAAACTTAAAAAACTTAAAACACGACTCAAAAAAAGCAATTTATCCATTCCCTCATTCATTCAACAATGATATACTCTCTCCTTTTTGCAAGTTCTATACTAGTACTAAGGATATAGGACTGAATAAGTTAGATAAGACCACTGCCCCTGCAATAGTGAAGTGAGATACAAAATAATCATAGAATTACAACTTTAATGAGGATGTTGACTGTGATGAGAGACTATATAAGGATTTCAATCTGCTCTTGGGCAGGAGTCAGAAAGAGCTCACTAGGAAATAACTTCACATGTGCTAACTCAGTCCTCATATCAACCCAATGAGATCGGTATTGCTATAATCATCCCATTTACAGATAAAAAAAAACTGAGGGAAAAGTATTAACTATCTTAAAAATCAGATACCCCATATCGGGTAGATCCAAGATCCAAACCCAGGCCATCTGGTTTGAGACTCTGCTTTCGACCACTGTGCTATGGATGTTCATGTACAACTGAGAGGGGTCATGAACACACTCCAGAGAGAACAGCACATGTGGAGAGTGTGAGATGAGGAACCAGTGCTCTACACAAGAGATGCACTGTTAAATAGAAATGTGAGCCACATATGTAATCTTAAATTTTCTAGTAGCCATGTTACAAAAAGTAAAAAGAAACAGGTGGATACAGAACCCTGGAAAAGTGATTTGGCAGTTTCTTATAAACTAAACATGCAAATACCATATGACCCAGCAGTTGTACTCAAGCATTTACCCCAGATACACGAAAACCCATATTCACACAAAAATCTGTACAGGAATGTTTATGGCAGTTTAATTCATAGTAGCAGAAACGAGAACCATCCCAGGTGTCCTTCCACGGGTGAGTCGTTAAACAAAGTGTGGTACATCCCGCTCATGGGATGCTGTTTGGCAATAAAGAGGGATGAACTATTGAGGCAGACAGTGACTTAGATCAATCTTGAGGGAATTATGCTGAGGGACCAAAGCCAGTTCCCAAAGAATATGCCCTGAATGATTCCATTTACATAACACTTCTAACCTGAAAAAAGTATATAAATGGAGAATAGACTAGTGGTTGGTAAAAGCTGGGGCCCCGGGGAGGGATGTAGCATAGATATGCGGTGGGTGTAGTTACAAAAGAACAATACAATGGATCTTGGTGGTGAAGAAACTGTTTTGAATGTTGACATTGTGGTACCTATATATGTGACAAAGTTGAACAGATAAGCATGCACACACAGACACACACACACACACACACACACGAGTACAATTAAAACTAGAGAAATGTGAGTAAGATTGTATCTCTGTCAATATCCTGGTAGTCATATTGTGCTGATAAGACATTACCACTGGGAAAAACTAGATAAAGGGAACACAGGATTTCTCTGTATTATTTCTTACAACCACATGGGAATCTAGAATTATTTCTAAATAAAAACATTAATTAAAAGAAAGGAAAGGGATGAAGTTTATTTTATTCTACTTAACCCAATATACCTGAAATGTTTTCATTTCAACATATTAAGCAATATAAAATTACGGAGATATTTCACTTTTTTTCATGCTGTCCAACTGAACTAGCCACATTCCAAGTTCTCAATAGTCGGATGTGGGGTATTGGCTACCATACTAGGCAGCACAAGTGTAGAGAAGAAAAAATAAGAAGCAAAGACAGAGGTTTAAGAGGTAGGCATGGGTCAGGTTACTGAGGTGCCACTTGCAATAAAATCCAGTCTTTGCAGTGGCCTATGGAACCCGATGATACAGCAACCTCCTGCCTTCTCCTTCCCTCATTCTTCTCAGCCACACTTGCTCCTCCTATAAAATGCCAAGCATGCTCCAACCTCAGGAACCTTGCTCTTGCTGTCTACTCTGCCTGGAACCCTCACCCCAGAATATCTCTCTGACTTGTTACCACACGAAGATTCCTGTCTGCTCAGATGTCTGTCAGAAGGTGTTTCCTGACCGATTTACATAAAAGCAAATTCGACTATTCTCCAACACTCTCTATCACGCATTATACTGCTTTAATCTTCTCGATGGTACTTATACCACTGGACATTCTATATATTTACTTGTTTATTGTCAGTTTCCCACAGAGCCTGGAATAGTGCCTGGTGCACAGAATACATCCAATGAATATGTGCTGAATGAATTGTTTGATGAACAAATTAATTATGTTTAACTCTTTCGCTACTCACAAATGAACTGCCTGCCTTAAATAAAATCT
This sequence comes from Prionailurus viverrinus, assembly GCF_022837055.1. Classification (NCBI taxonomy): domain Eukaryota; kingdom Metazoa; phylum Chordata; class Mammalia; order Carnivora; family Felidae; genus Prionailurus; species Prionailurus viverrinus. The sequence goes on along the minus strand of NC_062569.1, from coordinate 132,834,487 downwards.
ATGTTTTCCTGGAATTCAAAAACTGACATAATAAGTATCAGAAATTGGGTTAAGTCTACTGGATTTTTATTTTTTAATTTTTTTTAGTCTCTGAATTTTTAAAATGGAATGAACAGAAGCAATCTCTTTACATCCCTTAAAATCAACGAGATATTTTTATTACAAAGATTAAGCTTTTAGTTAAAAGTGTTTTTAACATTGCCTCTTATTTTTAGAGAACTTATTTCTGACATAAGATAATTTGATTTATGATCTGTTCCTATGTTTAGGATAAACTTATATATACCTTGTCATAAAATTCACTTTTCACCAAGTAAATACATTTATAAATTCTGAAAAATGGTATTCACTATTCCTAAAAGTGCTATCAAAGCCTGCTAGTACACTGGGCCTTTCAGACATACCACCTTCTTAGGGAAGCATTCTCTAATAATCCCAGTCAGACTTTCTTTTTCTCTTGCACTTCCATCACTGCATCTGATACGTACCTTAATTCAACACCTACTGCAGTCTACTTATATCAAAGATATTAATGAAAATGTTCTCATTCCAGGAAGGCTGAAACTGCCTTTTTCTAAGTTGCTAGCATAATGCTTTACACTTCTCAGTTGGATTTAGATAAATATTTGATAAATTGAATGAATTCTGTTTTGTTTTAATAATGTATGCATACATCTAGTCTAGAAGACTGGATAGGCAAACGTTGCCTAAGATAACCCCTCAAACACAAATTCATATCATCCAACATTTTTTCCAGACAAGAACTAATATTTATTAAGGTCCTATGATACATTAAAGATTTTACATGTGATCTCACTTAGTCCCCATAATATATGGAATATTATTAACTCTCTATGAAAAAATGAAAGCTCAGAAAAGAATAAGTAGCATTCACAAGGTCTAATGGCTGTTAAATGTCAGGATTCTCTCTGTCTGTCTGACCCCTGACTCTAAAGTATTATCATACTTTACAGTAGTAATACTTCAATGTAGCTTGTAGTGACACAAGGTATATATTTTGTTATCAAAGTTACCCTAAGCCTGGACCCCAAAAGAGAACATTGGTAAATTAGGACTTATCTACAGAAATGCAACCAAGATATGTTTAGCTTCTAAAGCTATATTTCATGTCACATTAAGGAATCGGAGAATTTTACCCAAGAAAATAGTAAATGATATTGCATGGTGAGGAAATTGGCCTCATCCAAAAGAGGTGTGGCCATTTTTGTACATAGGTCCTGGGAGGTAACCTCTAAACCCTTGGGATTTTCCAAGTGACAGGCGTCTCTGTTTTTCACGGTGGACCCTCTGGAAAACCTGGTAAATCAATCGATCATGCTTATGTAATGAAGCCTCAATAAAAACTCTGGATGCTGAAGCTCACAAAAGCTTCCCCCTTGGCGTTACCACATGCGTATTGTCACAGATCAATACTAGAAGGGCAACAGGTCCTGGGAACAAGGAAAGCTTCACATTTGGAACCCTCCAGACTCTGCATTGTGTCTCTTCCTTTGGCTGACTTCTGGCATCATTTCCCTGTAACAGCTATAAGTAGAGTAGGTTTCAGTTAGTTCTAGGAGTCTTTCTAGTGAATTATCAAACCTGAGGATTGATTTGAGAAACCCTACACATACAGTTGATGTCAGAAGTAAGGGTGATCTGTGTGGACTCTTTAACTTTGTAGTTGTACCCTAACTCCTTGTAGTTGGGTTCAAAAATCTTGGGCAGACTTGGTGGTCTGGAAGACTATACCTTTAACTCTGTACACTAATAATAATACAATAAATTTAGAGATCTCTAAAAATGTATTATAACATATTAAACATTTGTTGGGGAGAAGGGAACGTAAACTGACCTCAAATATTCAAAGTATTAACATGTAGACATACCTGGTATTGCTCAGAGACAAAATTTGGCTCAATGTAAGAAAGAACTTTCTAAAAATTAGAGTTATCCAAATACATCATTAGCTTCCTATAAAAGTAGTATGCTCCCCACCTCTGAAAATATTAATTCCCAGTGTAGAATGCTATAAGCTAGATGTAGTGGTAAGGGATTCCAGCCTCCCAAGAGAGGGTGGATGATTTTTGAGGTATCTTCAGACTCTGAAATTCTGCTGTTCCGTGCTATTGCTTCAAAATAGCAACTAATGAAGCCACTCTTACATGTTCAATAGGTCAAGGTATTCAATTTGACTCTTACAAAAATCTGTTAATTTTGTTTAGCTTAAAAATACCAGGGAAAAATGGGGTGTCCTCGGAGAGACCATTTCAATTTATGTAGTGCTGGCTCAAATTTTCCAATACACGTTTTTGTCATTATCTGGGGAAGTTAAAGAATACTTACTTTCAGACATTAATAGAATGTTTACCTTCCCTGAAAAACCATTCTACAATGAATATAAGAATTTTGATGATGTACCGTAAGTATGTTGTTACAAATCAACCAAATCACAGAAAAGTCTTTTGAAATGAATCATAAATGCATATAAAAAAAAATCTACGATTGTCACACAAGAACAGAAACTACACATGTAACAATTTAATTTAATACAAAGTATATTTACATGCACTCCATGAAGCTGTTTTTTCACCTTATAACATATCGCTAAAAGTTGTTCACATCAACAGATCAGGATATATACCTTCTGAAGCTTTCTGAGTAATTGCCAGTTCTTTATACTGAACTGAATTTTTAGGTTCTTAAGTAAAACTCTCAGAGGATGGGTTTTATTGAATCATCAAAAATTAACCTGTTCTTTAGTCTAAGTTATATTTCACACTTTTCTGTTCATAGTCTAATCAGCACAGAGTGTTGTCAGAGAAACTAGCACTAAACCACCTTACTTAAGACAGTTAATTTTTATGGACATGTGTATCATGAAATATGAGATAAAATAATAAGAATCCCATCATTTGAGAAGTGTAATAATTCCTGACCCAACCTTACCCAGAGTGTCTTACTGCTATTTCTCTGTAGAGACTACAAGTTTGGGGTTGCCTCGGGCTCACCTTGTCGATGTTGACAACATTTTGCTCTAAAGGCTCAGCCTGTTCCAGGTTCCTAACTTTACAGTTACAAGAAAGATATTATATAAAATAATAATTTAAAAGTTACACATTAGATTAAGGAGCTTATCTAAAACAAAATTCTTTTTAAAATTGGTAACAATAAGAGCACCTGGGTGGCTCAGTCGGTTGAGCGTCCAGCTTCGGCTCAGGTCATGATCTCGCAGTTTGTGAGCTCGAGCCCCTCATCGGGCTCTGGGCTGACAGCCAAGCCTGGAGCCTGCTTCGGATTCTGTGTCTCCTCCTCTCTCTCTGCCCCTCCCTCGCTTACACTCTGTCTCTCTCCCTCTCAAAAACAAATAAACATTAAAAAAAGTTAAAAAAATTGGTAACAACAATATGTCATTATAAAGCAACATGTCCACATTCTTATTTGGGAACAGAAGTAAGCAAGAAGAAAAGAAATATAAGAATTGGGTCACAGACTCCCACATTTCATTTTGTAGATTTATGTCACTTTCCGGAAAAGCTTCTCCAATTTCTGATATGGTATTAAAATATATTGAGGGAGCCACAGAAATTGAAGAGAACTCATTAAGGTAATGCAGTTCTCAGAGTCTAAGTAAGATATTCTCCACCAGTTTTATGATAGAATATGGGTCTAATTTTTGTGATGTATTATTAAATAACTGGAGTATTTTATACATGATACCATAGATTTGAATTAAAAGTACCCACACACATGGAAAATTATTACTTATTTATCCCCAATAAATATACAGTAGAAAGATATACCTTCTTCATATCTGGCAAGAGGTATGAAATTAGAGTTCTATCACAAAGAGATAACTATAAATTGAAAAACCCTAATTTTCCAGTTTTTTAAGCTTATTTACTTTGAGAGAGAGAGAGAGAGAGAGCACAAGTGGGGGAGGGGGAGAGAGGAAGAGACAGAATCCCAAGCAGGCTTGGCGACATCAGCTCAGAGCCTGATGCAGGGCTCAAACTCACTCAACTGTGAGAACATGACCTGAGCCAAGATCAAGAGTCGAACGCTTAATCGACTGAGCCACCTGGTCACCCCTCCAGTTTTTAAAAAAATGTTTATTTATTCTTGAGATAGAGAGAGCATACATGAGTGTGGCAGGGGCAGAGAGACAGGGGGACAGAGGATCCAAAGCAGGCTCCGTTCGGATAGCAGAGAGCCCAATGTGATATTTGAACTCATGAACCCTGAGATGGTGACCTGAGCCAAAGTCAGATGCTTAACTGAGTGAGCCACCCAGGAGCCCCTCCAGTTTTTTTAATGAGAGGAAACAAAAAGGCGACCAGAAAGATGGCTATTTTAAAATCCATACATTTCTGAAAGCCCATGAACAATCACATACTTTTATTTCCATTCATAAGAATGCATATATACTTCTGTTTTTAAAAGATAGTTGAGATTTCTTATCATGCTTTCATATTTTTATCTCAACTCTGCATTCCAGCATAGACAAGGATGTACATCTTCTTGGAGTAGGCGGAAATAGTTCACATGCTCCACCAGAAGATAATTCTGATGCTTTGAATTGACCTCGAAATCTAGTTCCATATTAGTCTTCCTTAAAGTTCTTATAAAGTGAGGGGTCACCACAACAGTCTGGTTCTAATACAGTGCTCCTCACTCTTTTCCGAGAACCACCAATGATTATTTTAAGTTAGAGAAGTTCTACATATATGCCTTGTATTTGTGCAAGGTTATGTCCCCTGGAATTTCTCCTTAATTTAATCCAATTTCAGACACATGGGGGGAACAATCCATAGTCTGATATTCACTAGGGTAATGGTGCTCATACTTACTCGGTGAAATCACTAAAGATTACGTTGCTTTTTTTGAAATATCATAAAATAATGACATATTCAATTCTAACACATGAGTTTGTGAAATTTTATTCCTAGGTGATACAACCAATATATACTTATGAAATCACAAACATCCTCCCACTTAGCCACAATCCAGACGAGCTTTCTATGTGCTTCTTGGTAGAATATACACAATACCATTTATGAGTAAATCTTGGTAAAACAAAAACAAAAACAAAAGCAAAAAGAACTTGAACAAAGCATCTCATTCTAGCTTTCAGTTTACAGGAATTACCAGTAGAGAAGAACATGGTCAACAACACTACAGGGATGCAATTCAGCAAAACCTAGAATAAGAAAGACACTGAAAGACAAATGACTCCATTTTACAACAAATAAATTGCGAACAACTAAAAGAAGAGGAAACTTAGAGATTGAAAGTGACTTTAGAAATATATCAACCAAACGCCATGTGTGACCTGTGTTTGAATCTTCATTCAAACAAATTAACTGTAAAAAAAAATAAGACAATCACGAAAATGTATACACTTATGCAATGTTTGATGATATTAGGGAACCACTATAAATGTTTGCAAATGTAATAATGCTTTTATAGTTTTAAAAATAGTGCTCTATTTTTAGAGGTACACACTGAACTATTTATAGATGTATGTATATTATATGATGTATGGGCTTGCTTCAAAATAATCCAGGAACTTAGGAATGAGTGAATGGTAGGTATAGATGAGACCAGTTTGGCCATAAACTAAATAAAAATTGAATAGAAGGGAATATATCTGAAAGAAATGAAATCACTATGTTAAAGATTTATCTACACCAGCATGTTCATTGCAGCATTATCAATAGCCAAGATATAGAAATAACCTAAGTACCTATCGATTGGTGAAAATGTTATAAATGTTATATATATATGTATATATATGTGTGCGTGTGTATATATGTATATATATGTATATATGTGTGCGTGTGTATATATATATACACACGCACACATATATACATATATATATATATAATATTATCCAGCCATAAAAAAGAAGGAAATCCTGTCATTTGCAACAACATGGATGAACCTGGAGGGCATTACACTAAGTGAAATAAGTCAAACAGAGAAAGACAAACACTGTATGATCTTATATGTGGAATCTGAAAACAGATTGTAGGTTAGTGGCTGCTAGGGGCTGAGTAGTGGGGGCAAAATGAGTGATGGTGATCAAAAAATACAAAATACCAGTTATAAAATGAGTAAGTCCTGGGGATTTCACATACATCATGGAGACTGTAGTTAACAATACTGCATCATATACCTGAAAGTTGCTAAGAGAGTAGATCTTAACTTCTCGCCACCAAAAAAAAAAAAAAAAAAAAAAGAGAAAAAAAAGAAAAAGTAACTGTATAACTATATGAGATGATGGATGTGTTAACTAACCTTATTGTGGTAATCATTTCACAATATATTACATAATGTTATATGTCAAATATATCTCAAATATATCTCAATATAGCTGGAGGAAAAAGATATCAGTTGCCCCCCTCCCCCTCCAAAAAATGTTGAATAGTTAAACCTCTATGGATGATGAGCATGTAGAAGTTTGTAGTGCCATTCTTTCTAATCTGTATCTATTTGGAATTTTCATAATACCAGATCTTTTAAAAAGAAAGATGAGTATCTAAAATATATTTCCATTAATAGTATAAGCAGAAAACCAAAAGAAAATATAGCAAACAATACATATGGAAGCACTCATTGGAACAGAAAATTTAGCCCCTTTAGTAATATTTGGGGGCCAGGGGGCATTGTGACCAGGGTTTGGGCTGAGGTATTCCACCTAAAATGAGTCTTCTAGAACAGAGGTCACTGAAGAAGCAGAGCAGGAAACCACAACGAAACCAATATATTTGGCTTATGTGTTCATAGAAGCAAAGAGAAAAGATTAAGATTAGCTGGAAGGTTGAAAGGAATCCTCACCTTCAGACCAAATGCTAAGTCATACCTTTTATGGAAGTACAGAAAACTTTATAGATTGAAGGGAATAAGCAGAGGAGATTAGAGGGTAAATAATTCAAATAGCACTTTTATCATATTCAAAACAGCATATATTAGTCTTTTCTTTGAAATACTGAGTGTTTAGACATAGGCTGTATGTTAATCTCTTTAAGGGTCCATATATATTTTCCCACTAATCCTTTCAGATTGATGTCGGTTTTACTGTCTGGTTACCCAAACCATTGTCAATATTTTGCCTGCTGTTTTGCTAGTTGTCCCTAACTTGAATGGAACTGTATTGTTTATGGCCAAATAATAGAAGACATCCATGTTACTAATTCAGTCTGAGTGTGCATCAAAACTTGAGCGAAACCTTTACCCTTTTGTTGGCCCATCCCTGGTCTTGAACTAAATGGAGTGTATTTGTTTGGATTGTAGTCAAATTGAACCCACTATTCAATCAATAATTGAACTATGCTCCTAAAATGCATTCTGTTTAAAATTGAAGGAAAATAACACAGAAGTGTTATGAAGAGCTGGAGTCAAGTGGAGGCTTTTTTTATTCTGGTTTGAGTATTTTGTTGCTATCTTAACCTTATGCTGGGCAGGGTCACGAATAGCTACATAAAATTCCTTTATCATCGTTGCTTCAGTGTGGAGAGGTCTTATTAACACAAGGACATTAAAATTGGATTGAGTCTGTAGCTAAACATTTAATTTTAATGCTTAGAATAACCTAAGCTGAGAAGGTAATAGCTATCATTTACTGAGTATGTATTTTAACCAAACACTGAGCTAAGGGCTTTACATAAGCATTGCATTTATATACTTTTTCATTATTTACTGATTGGCATTCCAAGAGATCATCTAGTCAGTTGCTTCTGTCAAACCACTGTTTGCTCCAGACTCTGTGATGGCAGTGAGCAAAATTATTGCAGCTTTTAAATATGTATCCTGCTGTGGGCTGGAGCCAGCTCATACTGATTCAGGAGACTATTCTGTGCATCTTTTTTCCCTAACTCCACGTTAAGTGACATCATATTGCTAGTTTAAATGGCCGTGGTGGGAGAATGTACACTATGGATATTAGTAAATGTCATTATTTTCCCCCAGAGAGCCAGTTGCTAGACATTTACTAATACACCACGGTATGTATCCTTCTTTCATTTTCCAAGAAATGGAAATGTCATTGGGAGGACCTGCCATCGCCCAGTTATTGCTATTGTGGTAACAGTTAAAGTTAGGATGAACTTTGAACAAATAAGAGGAGAAGGGAAAGAAACTAGCACCAGTCGAGTTCCACTACTAGCTAGCCCTGCCCCAATTTGTTTGATTTCTTGAAAGGATGAGATATGAGGGCCGTTCTTCCAGTAACTGGGTGGGAGGTAGAATTAGGGAAAGACTCTCTACTTTGGGGTCAGCAAACTATGGCCTGTGTGTTAATGTAGCTGACTTCCTGTTTTTATAAGTAACATTCTCCTGGAGCAGAGCCACACCCATTTGTTTATGTGCTGTTTATGGCTCCTTTCACACACTAGTTCACAGAAGTGCGGAGTAATTGTGACCCAGCCTGTATGGCCTTTGTAAAGGCAAAAATATTTACTATCTGGCCCATACAGAAGAGGCTTTCCAAAATGACTGAGGCTGTGATATGTTTGACAAATGGATGATATTTTATGTGAGGTTAAATTCTTGTGGGGATGAGGCAGAAATAAGCTCAGATTCCTTGTTTTCTTTGTTTTACCTTCCTCTAATGAAAGCAGTCCCCAAAATATAAGCTACGTCTCTAAATTTTATTGTATCCACTCATGTGAATTCATAATGTAGGGTAAGATTTCATTCATTACGTCAGGAACACTCATTACTGTTCTCACTGGATATCCAGGCCCTCTACCTGAATCTCTTTATTCAATTATTCATTCTACAAATATTTAGTAAAGGCTACTAGGATCCAGCCTACCAGTTTCTAGGCACTAGAGGCATGCTCACGAATAACCAAAGTTCCTGTCCATATGGAGCTTATATTTTAGTGGGAAAGGCATATAATTGCTTGCATGTTGTCTAATATCATATCAAGACATGATAACATTATGAAGAAAATTTAAATCAGGAAAGGTGCTAGGCAATGAATGAGGTGCTTTTTAAGATGTTTAGGGAAAGAAAGCATCTCTAAGGAGGTGACATTCAAGTAGAGAGACCAGAATAAAAGGAGTGAGCCATGCATTTTTGGTGGGGAAAACAGCAGAAGCTAAGGCTCCCCAGGGGCCTGCCCTCAGCTGTGAGAAAAAGCAAGATGGAGAATGAAAAGAGGGGATGATGAGGTCAGCAAGGCAGGCAGGGACTAAGTAATAGAGGGCCTTGTAAGCACGGTGAAGAGTTTGTATTATATTCTAGTTACATGGAAAACCACTGGGAAGTTAGGAGGAGGGTGCTGGCTTCAAATGATTTGCCTTTAGATTAACATCCTATCTCCTGTGCATAGTAGAGACTAGAATGGGTAACAAGAAGGAAGAAGACCAGTTACAAGGCTATTGCAATAATTCAGGCAAGAGATGACCCACGTGTATAGGGCTTAGGGGTTATTGGGAACCATGGAAAGATAGTTCAAATGATCTTGGATTGAAAATTCTTGTAGGCTTCCTAAGTCTTCTTTATAACTGAGTGCTAATTTAGCTCCTACTATACAGAGTAGAGACTAGGGAAGAATTTGAATATTTATTCAACAAACATTGATCGTTAATAAGAGAACAATAGGTGCTATATACTTGAGATAAGAGGTCAAAAGAAGTTCAGTTCAGTGGAGGTAATTGGCAACAACTGGGTTCCTCATCTATAGGCTCTCTTAGTTCATACAAACCCCCCTGACTCGGACCCCAAATCCCTCCACACTGTATTCATGGCACAATCCAGGGCCACAGCTGCTCATACTCAGGATATCTGAGGCTGCTGCTCTTCAAGATACTCTTCTCATCTGGAGTTTGAGGATGGGTGAAATGGATTAAAACAGAATACAGTTTATGTGTTGTGTACACACATGCACACACACAACACACACATGTATCCTAGTTCCAATATACAAGGTTGAATCTTCTAAAGTCTTGCCTTTTATGAATTTTGCCTATCTCTATTGACACAGTTATACAGTTCTTCAGCCAATTAAACTATGGAATTTCTTTACTTAATGTTTTAATTATGGTGGTCTCACCTGTCCCTTGTTCCTTTCTTACCTTTTCAGTGTAAGGTTTCAGGTGAAATGCACTAAAAGTTTCAAACATTCTCTTAAGGGTCTTTCCTATTGTTTGACAGAGAGGGACATATGTTCTCAGATTAACCCTACAGCTCTCCATGTTGCAGTGAGTGTTGTGAATTCAGTGTCTGCTCCAAAAGTTATGATTCTTTCTTTGTCCCAAACAAAGGGCAGATCTTTGCTGGTTTCCCAAACCAACAAGATTCAAGCCCTGAGAGAACATTTGGGCATTTTATTAGAGTGGTGGCATTGTTCCTGGTAACATAGACTTGCTTGTCGACTCCAAAGGAACCTTTCAATGTCAGCTAAAATCTGGGTTTTATAAAAAGGAGAGGGAGGGGTGTGAATCAATTGGCAGACAGGTCCCAAAGCTGAGAATAAGTGTACCAAGCTAATATTCCTGAAAATACGGTTTTTGAAATCTAAACACTGTGGAAGCCAAATTGCAATACAAGGCACTTTGATGTGACTTAAAAATTATTTAAAAAGCAAGGAAATGGTAATGACTATGGCAAGTTTTTATATATTATATGTTATATATAAAATACATAAGTATATATATATATGTATACACACACACACACGTTGTTGCTATATTTTTAATTTTGAAAATGCCCTAAGCGTACAACCTTGACCATATTTTCCATAGTATTATGGTGAAGATAAAAAATAAAATGGAGACATGGTAATCCTCTACAAGGTATGACTTCCTCCACCTCACAAGCAAGGCTTCAGAGAGTGCCTTGGGAGCTCGGGAAGGGTTAAAGTTTTGTCTGTGACACTGAAATTGAGGCCAGCTGTAGGTCATATTCACGTCCCAGTCACAGGAAAATGAACCTGTGAGACAGAACCTAATTATCTGCTAAACCAAAAGCCAGTCTCAGTTCAATAACTTACGACAGAGCTAGCAGCCAGATATAGTGTTACCATGGCAACGCTGGAAAAAGCTCCACTGTGGTTGAGAATAAGGAGGAAAAGAAGGAGACTGTAACCCTAAATGTGCTGTAGCCGTTTGATCTCACACAAGTGGTCCGTCTGGAAAACCAGGTTATCCTATACATGTCTACCATTGTCCATTCACTTTAATATCTGCTACAATTACTGAAAAGGGAAATGCAATCACAATGTCCTCTGGGTTTAAAAACATCCCACTAACAAATGGCTAACTGGGAATTAATTTTAAAGAGAAATACATAAGCTTCCTCTTTCTCCTCCTCCACGCCATCCCCAAACACAGATCAAGCAGGACACAAAGGGTGCGGATTCTTGAATACTTCATCATTGTAATGAATGAGCTCCGTGTCTACAAAATGCACTGTCATCCTATTTTCCTCTTATTCCCAAATGCCAACATACTTTTGAGAGAAAACTTGTGGGAATTAAGCAATAATATTTGCCTGTTGAAGGGGTTGGGGTAGAACCGAAGAGTAAGGGAGAGCTAATATTCCTTTGTGAACTCCACCTAAACTTTCAAGTGAAATAATTTCCTGGAATATCCAGTTAAGAAGAATCAAACATTAGAGGGAGATAAGCCTGACAGGTTGGTCATTATTCTTTTGGCCAGTTCATCTTTGTAGTTCTTTCTAGAACAGCACTGGATTTATGAATTTAGGAGATGATACAGCTTATGCATATAAAAACTTCAGAAGCCAGTTATCGTAAATACTGTGAAAATGGCATCTCACTAAAAATATTTGCAGAGGAAGAAACAAGAGCTTACCATACAGTCATATGCACTTGGAAGAGAAATTCAGAAGTACATTCCTTTCTCTCTTTTCAATCCTTCCCAATGGAGATAAATCGTGCTAAAGCTTGTCAGTTACAATTATTGGATTTCACCATATTTGACAATTTTGATATGCCATTAATGATGTAATAAGACACATCTAGCACATAATGTTATCACTTGGGCATGCTATCCAGTTGTAATACCAAATTTGAATCACATAGATATGTATGTATAAATATATAGATACAGCAGTGTTTCTTCATGTATAACTCATAAATATATTGGGTTTGGAATATGGACAGGAAGGAATATGGAGATGAATAATATCCTCTTCATATGCATGAATAACTCTGCAGTAATGCAAATGAGAAAACACAAAATGGAAAGTAGGTTTCTTCTAGCAGAAATATGACTAAGAACGTAGCCTGAAATTTGCCAATATATTACAGTCACTTACAATTTCAGTGAATTTTCTTTAAGATGCCACATCTTTTAAAACATTTTATCCTGCTCTATTATATTTTCACTATATAATTACATAAGTCCAAACTTCAAATTTCCTTAAACTACCGTGATGCATGAAAAGGAGTTTTAGTGTTTTAAAAAGATAAAAGGTGGTAGTAGTGGGGTGAGGGGCAGACAGAAAAGCAACATCAAAGGGTGAAATGAATTTTCTGATTAATTTCCAGGTAGAAGTAACCTAACCTCTGCTCCTGACCCTAACTTAATTCCTTTTCAAGTAAATGGAAGCCAGAAAGTATACCTCTTTCTAAGACAGATGTTTCTGAGATCTGATTATTAAAAGGGTCTTATTAGTTGCAAAGATGCCAACAATACAGTCCAATACACTCTTTGGGTCCTATTACTCATAATATAAATACGTTTTTCTTTTAATCTTTCTCCTTAGATGAATTAATTAGTTAGAAAAGAAAATGAGGCAATTTTATCAGAAAAGCATCTGAAAGGGCTATTGATTTAAATGCTTTTACATTTTAGCCTTATCACACATGGTTAGCTTGCAGATATGAGCCTAATAATGTTGCAAAGCACCAGATTTCACTGGATTCTCTGTTCCACTTGGATTCCCAGAAACGATATTGGAAGCACTAACAAAGAAATAGTACTGTTTTTCTCACGATGTTCCTTTAGACAATCTTTCTAAACTATTCCATTGCACACTTTCTTTAAAAGCATCAATCTTTCCTGTATTTTTGTAAATAGGTGTGCTTGTGCTTTTGTTTATTTCTAACTATAATCCTAAAATCCATCCATAAGCAAGAATCGGGTGGAGCATATGCTCCATCCAGTATAAAGGCATTAATATGTTCAATTAACCTTAAGCAAATACAATAAAACAAATTATAGCTGCAACTAAGTTTAAAATTAAAACTAAGTTTACAGATTAAAATAATCTGCTTGCCATATGGAAAGTCCTCAATGCATTTGTTGATTGAGTGAATAAACTAGACTATCTCCTAAGGACTAAACCAAACGGAGAAAAAGCAAAGTCTTGAAAGAAATTTAACAACAACAATAACAACAACAACAACAACAACAACAACAACAACAAAAAGCCAGATTAAATCATATGCTACCCTTGGATACACAACTTTGCATGAAAAAGCTTCCAATTTTAAGACATTCTAAATTAATTCACTAGGAAGGAAAAAGAAAACCTAGAAATATAGTTGTCACTATTGTCTCTACCATTTTAAAATGGACTAGAACATTCTAGAATAAATAAGAATTTAGTGTATAACGAAGGTTTCTCATCTCTGATTTCTACTCTCTCCCCATTAAGGCTACCCAGTTTTCTGGTCCTCACTAACCTCTGCTAATATGTCTCTTTGGGTATTGGCCTTTCACCCTTGAAAAATTCACAAAATTCTTCCCTCAGCAGTAAAACTATATAATGTTACTCTCCAGAAGTCTAGCTTGTTGATTAAACCTCTCCATATTGGTCTAGCTGGTGCTTTGGATCCTCTGAATTTCCACAACATCCTCCTGTTGTGTCAGCTAAATCCTTGATGCTTCTTGAGGACATGGAAACTTCTCCAGAGTTTTTCCATGCTCGGTTAATGGACTTTCTTAGGAGATGGTGATGGGTGAAGGGTTAGAGGGGAAGGGTGCAGGTTCAGACTCCCTCTCGTTCTCCCCTGATGTCATTTCTACAAGCATCTACAAAGCTACCTCGCAGGGTTCTGAGTGGGCAGTGACCATAACCCCTCTGGCCCTTTTGTCTTTATACTCATCTAACAGGAATCTGTTACTCACTTCCCTCCCATAGAAGCTGCAACACAAGGAGCCGAATATATGATGTTCTTCACCTACATGCATTTTCCTCCCTTTCTCTTAGACTCTAGGCTGGCTTCTTACTGCCCACAGCCCACGAAGTTTCATGTTGTCCTCTGTGATAGAAAACTACTACTAGTTCATCCTGAACCCTTCTCTCTTTTATGGTTAACCTTAAAAAATTCTACAATCCAGGTCTCTAGCATCAGGTTAACATTTCTTGCCATGCCCTTTAGGAATTAAAAATAAAGTCATTTCCCTCTCAGGAACCTAGCCCTTCCAAACTAGAGCAGTTTGTTTTGAGCTTATTGACTTGCTAACACTTTTTGAACACATAATCTGCTAGGCACTTTAAATCTTCTGTTGACTGGTTCTTGATTGTGCCCGCCTTCCCCATAAAGCAATAAATGTCATTCATTAAATGAATAGAGAAAAATAAAGCAACAAGCATGATTTGGGGAAGGAATAACCTTGGTTGAAATTTTCTAGGTCTCATCCCTCTATACAGTTAACTATGGCTCTATCAATTCTATCTTCTAAATATTCCTCTGATCTCTCCTTGTCTCTCCATTTCCACTGCCACCACTTTCACTCAGGCCATTATCATCTATCCCAATTAATATCCCAAGGGAATCATTATACATAATTATATAAAATTGTATTTATCATCAGAATACTATTTATATGAGGGAAAAAAGGATGGAAGAAAACTCAATTTATACTTCTGAATGGGCGACTTATGTTATACCAAAGCAATAACATAATGAGCATATGTTAAAATGACAATATGTGGGAAAGTGTTCATTTGGTATTGACCAACTAGAAAGCAAGTTAGAAATGATTATGAAAATACTGAATGTATGTGTGTGTGTGTGAACAAAAGGGAGAGACAGAGAGAAGGTATGCGTATATACTACATGATAATAGGTGTTATTTTCTGAGTGATGAGACTAATACATTTTTCACTTTTTTATTTGTGTAGAACTTAAAAATTTTATAATATGAGCTCTTGTTATCATTGTGCAGGTAGAGTTATATTTATTTTGTAAATAAACTAGCTGTATTTAGAATAATGTGAAAATATTTTTAATTGGCTTAAAATGGATTGACACTACAGGTTTTAATAACATTGGAACAGTATGTTTAACTCCATTTGTAACCAGTAATACCATTTCTCCAGTTGCATATAAAAAAATTCATTATTTTCAGGAAATGAGTCACTTGAGGAGGACAGGAGTTTGAAAGAAGATATGTTTTCATAAAACAATGTTATAAAATATTTCTAACTCTTTCCAATAAAAATATATTATTTAGGCTAACGGTTGAGATATTATGATTTTGTTTTATTAATTATTGAAAACTTCAGGAGCACCTGGGCAGGCTCAGTCGGTCAAGCGTCTGACTCTGGCTCAAGTCATGATCTTGTGATTCGTGGGTTCAAGCCCTGCATCCGGCTCTGTCACAGCTAGGAGCCTGGAGCCTGCTTCAGATTCTGTCTCTCTCTCTCTCTCTCTCTCTGTTCCTC
The DNA here is from genome assembly GCF_022837055.1 of Prionailurus viverrinus. Classification (NCBI taxonomy): domain Eukaryota; kingdom Metazoa; phylum Chordata; class Mammalia; order Carnivora; family Felidae; genus Prionailurus; species Prionailurus viverrinus. The sequence continues at coordinate 132,818,833 of NC_062569.1, read as the reverse complement.
TCCCACTCACACTCTGTTTCTATCAAAAATAAATAAACATTAAAGATTAAAAAAATCATTGAAAGCTTTAAGGTTATGTTCACAATGACAGAGATTGCTAGTTTTCCTGCAATATCTGTTCTCTTCATCTCCCTCTAGTATTTAACTGGGTGAATGACTATTCACCCAGAATAAAGTCTATATTTCTATGCACACACTCCCCAAAAGCTTTGTGTGCCTGGTGACTAAGTTCTAAAGATATAGTGGAAGATGTGTAGAAAAATTCCAGAAATGATCTTTTTTAAAAAAAAAATTAACGTTTATTCATTTTTTGAGAGACAGTGCAAGTGGGGGAGGGGCGGAGAGAGAGAGGGAGACACAGAGTATGAAGCAGGCTCCAGACTCTGAGCTATCAGCGCAGAGTCTGATGTGGGGCTGAAACTCAAAAACCGTGAGATCATGACCTGAGCTGAAGTCGGATGCTCAACCAACTGAGCTATCCAGGTGCACCCGGAAATGATCTTTAAAAGGAAGTGCAGTGTCTTTATTTTTCTCTTTTTATTCCTACTGACTGAAAGTAAACAATATGATGGAGCTCCAATGGTCATCCTGAGATTACCTGGGAAAGAAATGTCATTTGTTTTTTATTTAATTTATAATAAAATAAAAATTTTATTTTAAAAAATTTTTAATGTTTTATTTACTTTTGAGAAAGGGAAAGAGACAGAGCACAAGCAGGGGAGGGGCAGAGAGAGACGGAGACACAGAATCCGAAGCAGGCTCCAGGCTCTGAGCTGTCAGCACAGAACCCGACGCAGGGTTCAAATCCATGGACGGTAAAATCATGACCTGAGCTCAAGTTGGATGCTTAACCAGTTGAGCCACCCAGGTGCCCTGGAATGAAAGTAATTTAAAAAGAGTGTCGAAATAGAAGCAGCATATGTTCCTGACTTCAAAGTGCTCAACTAGCTAGGTTTCTGGGAGAATGATTTTCAAAGCTGTGTAGCCACCTTTTCCATGATTTGTTCACATCTACCTCTGAATGTCACAGTCACACCATAAATCCAACGTGTCTGATGTCAAAGCTCTATTAACTGAAATGAGAACCAAGGAGGGTCTGATGCTGGTTCACAGAAGGATTATCATGATTCTTTCATTCTTCTAGTGTCAAAAGGTGGAGAAATTTAATGTCATCTATTCCTTTTTTTCCTTGCCACATTTTGTATACCTATGCAATCTACTTAGTCATTAAGTCCTCTTTAGTATACAGTCAAGAGATTTCGCACATTTACCTCCTTTTCACACTAACTGTGCATAGTGGTTCTTAACTTCAGGGTGGTTAGTCTTTATTGAGAACCTTATTAATACTATTAGATTATTTCCCCCAGAGAAATGGCATGCCTGCTTGAAATGTTTCATGTAATCCAACGGGAACATAAAACTTCAAAAGACCCAGGGTATGGGGACCCAGGTTAGGAACCTCTGGTTTAGATCTTTTTGTTGTTGTTGTTGTTTATTCTTTTGTCTAATTGTCCCCAATATCTTCTCATTTCAACATTCTCTATCCAATTATTTCTCAACTGGAGTGTTAGTCGACCATCTAGGAGGTTTACAGAATGCATCTGTCTGTGTAGGCTCTATTCCAAAACTAAGGAGTTGGAATTTATAGGATAGTAAGAGTGGTGTATCTTCATAAGTAGTTCTGATGTGTCCTCTGGGTTGAGGTCTTAAGTTAAACTGACCTCAGATTAATCTTGTATCTTTCATTCTTGCCTCTTCCCCCCAAATCTTTAACAGGTTCCCAGTGCCTACCACACTGTAAAACTGCACAATTGCCAGAAGAGCCCCTGTGAGCACTGTACAGCCTCCTTAAGCTGCTCTTAGCTTGCTCTCCAATTGGCTTTTTGTAAAAATATACTCAATCTTCCACCAAAATTGAAAGCCAAACATAACCCATCTTTTTGTTGTTGTTGTTGTTCCTGTACGTTTGCACACAGAGTATATTCCTCCTGAAATCCAGCCCTTCCATCCCTTATTGTAGAAACCCTTCCTATCTATCACATAGCTGCTAACTACCGTCTCTTCTAGGGAAATTTTCTTGATTCTCAATAACTAAGTAAACATGTCCCCAAACACTGCAAATCCCAAAGCATTGGTTTTTGTATTCTTTCTGGATCTATCACATTATAGCTTGGTAAGGTTTTTTTTTAGTTTTTCTTATTTTCTCATAAGAACATAATATCCTGTGAAGAAAGGCTACTAACTTCATTTTGTATTTCCCACATACCTAGAGCAGATTCTTATTTTGTATAGATAAGGAAAGAATATATGGATAAGTAGAACGATGGATAGAAAGATTTAAGGGTTAGAAGTGTACTGTTTATAATAATCTGTAATCCTACTTGTCTGTGGGGCATTACAAAATAATGAATTTAGCAAAGAGTATTCCTGCTTAGAAGTGAGATTTAGGACAAAGTTGAAGATTAATGATGAAGATAAAGAAAAATCATGGGGCGTCTGGGTGGCTCTGTCGGTTACACGTCCAAGTCTTGGTTCCGGCTCAGGTCATGATATGGCGGTTTCGTGAGTTCAAGCCCCACATGGGGCTCTGTGCAGGTAGTAGAGTCTGCTTGGGATTCTGTCTCTCTCCCTCTCTCTCTGCCCCTTCCCCAGTCAATCTGTCTCTGTCTCTCAAAATAAATAAACTTAAAAAAAAATAAAGAAAAATCACTACCAGACTTTGTGGTAATATTTCCATACTTGAAAAACACAGAGAGGTGATGCTCAAATTTTCCATTAATAGTTGAGAAGATCTAAGGCTTCATTGAATTTAGATCACTCTTGTGGAGGGAGCAAGCAAGTAACAATACTAAGGAAGCAGAAGTTTCTTCCTCTCTATGGTTTTAAGGAAATGGTAGTGTTCTCCTAAAGGTGGAAGATGTCACACAGTAGGTTAATTTTTTAAAACTTTCAATGGCAACCTCCTAAAATATCTAAAAATAATTTCTTTTACCACTAGTCAAGTGTGAAGTTATTTCTGTACCTCCTGGGTTGAATGTTCAAAATCATTGAGGCAGAGTTTAATGGTTCACCCACCTAATACAATTAAATGCACGCTATTAATAATAAGATAAAAACAGAGAGGGAGGCAAACCATAAGAGATTTCTGACTGTAGAGAACAAACAGGGCTGCTGGAGGGGAGGTGAGTGGGGGAATGGATTGAATGGGTGATGGGTATCAAGGAGGGCACTTGTTGGGATGAGCACGGGGTGTGATATGTTAAGTGATGAATCACTGAATTCTACTCCTGAAACCAATACTATACTATACATTAACTAACTTGAATTTAAATAAAATCTTGGAACAAAAAAACACAAATAAATGCATGCTATTTTTTATTGACTTTAGAATATATGAACCTGGCGTTTATATGCAAGAATATAAAAGTACAAATTCTTTTCAGAGGATTCTTGGCTTTGAGACCCACTTGACTGAAGTTCAAAATCATTCCATAAATGACATTATGTATTATTAAATTATCAAAGGTTAATCTGTATATGTGTGTACACAGCTTATATTTTTAAATCACAGAACATATAAAAAATTTGCTAAGCTAAATATCAGTTGCTGTTACTGCCATATTTTTAAATTATCAGTATATCATGGTTAAAATAAACTCTGGCTTATTGGTGATTTTTCTTCTTATATAAAATTTTAAAAATCAATTTTTCCATTCCAAGATTGAAGAAGGAAGTAAGAATGTGGTTTTATAGCTAAAAGGAGCAATAGTATGACTGAACTAATCCTCTGATGATCATGAAACTCTCAAATAAGTCTCAAGAAGACATAAGAAAAGGCTTGGAGTAGTAACCCAAGATTTGTGCAATGAAATTGATTTCCATTCAAATCAGGTCTTTTACTCTTCTTGAAAATGTCAAGGTGTCAGCCTTGGCCATTACAAGACTGTGATTTATAGTTGAGACAAAGCGATAGTACCAGCTGACTGTCTGGAGCCACAGCACAGTGTCTGGAAAGGCTGCTGATGACAGTCACCGCTTTTCTTAGCCAATCAGCAAGCCTTAACTAAAACCCTGGTCCTTCCGCCTCCATCATGATAAGAAAACGCTAAAATGCAATCTGGAAAATTTACTTGGTGGGAAATAAACAAGCGTTGAGGGAGGAAGTAGGTATAGTACTTTCACAGAATAAATAACAAACATTATTTATGGTAATCTATATTTCAGACATTTAGAAACACATATTCATAATAAGTGCATAAACAGATGTTTAAAATATGACAACTTATTTTAATATACTTGAAACCACAGCATAATTTTGTAATTTGATTAATTAAGGAGAAGAATTGTGAGTGTTAAAATCAATTTTCAAACTCTCTAAATTATATTTATAGCATTGCTCATCTGCATCACAAAAAAAACACCCAAAATGTTTTGCATTAGAATCATTATTCATAGCAAATTAATCTTTTTCTCATTGAGAAAGATCCCTAAATAGTAGTTCTTGATAGTATAATGTTTAAAACTGCCCAGGTCATACCATAATAAACAACAAGCCAAGAAGGGAACAGTTTGACATCCTAATCATATAAAACCATATAATGGCTACAAGTATATATAGATATAATTATAGATATAATTATAGATACATATATAATACATATATAATCATATAATAGACACAATTATATAGAGATATAATTACATCTCTCTCTACAAATATAGCCAAATAAGTTGTCATATCTGTATATAATTACAGCCATTATATAATTTTATATGATTAGGATGTCAGCAACATAAAACTCCCTAATATTAGAGGCGAAAGTGGAAGGGATATAAAATTTTCTGTAACAGAACAGCCTAAACATATGCTGGCTGAGGATAAACACTGGACTACAGAATATAATCACTATGCCTTCTTTACCAAACCCCCATTTATAATGATCTTAAATAATTTTTTAAATGTCAAATTCCCACATGAGTCCAAATGCTGACCTTCCCGATGTATGCCATGTATTAAATGATCACAGAAAATGTTAAGAAAATGCAATTAATCTCCATGATACACTCAAGGTTGCAATTTGCTGCTGCAAATGTTTTATAGTTATGTACAGAGCACATTTGGACTAAATAAGTTAATATTGCCTGTATGTATGTTCATAGGCTCCACAAAGTTTACCAAGACAAACATATTTGATAGAAGCCCATAACATACCACTCTGCTTAAACAATTTGGAAATTTGTGGTGGTTGTTGGGAGCCCTGTTATATTTTGCCTGTTTAAATTCCCTTCAGCCTCTGCTATTGACATTACCTTGCTATGTTAATCTTGCTCTTCCTCCCCTCATAGTCTGTCCAATCTGAGTAACTCTCATCTGGACAGAGTAGTGGCTCCAAAACAGAACCAATCAGAGCCTTTCTGAGAAATGAAATTGATGGAGGGGCAGAGAGAACCTTTTTATTTTTTTCTTCTGGAATCACAAGCTCTAGGAATGATGCATGATGCATGTCTAGAGTTGCCAGTGGCTATCTTTGCCATCACACTGAGAGAATGTGAGAATGAAGTCAACCACCCAGGAATGAAGTTAGCACATTAGAGAAAGAAAGAGAGAGGGACAGATATTGAGATGGGGTTGGGAGGAGGGAGCACCTGGGTAGAAGAGGAGAAGAGGAGAAGAGAAGCAGGAGGAGGAGGGCAGGGAAAGAGGAGGGGAAGGGGGAGAAGGGGGAGGGGCAGAAGGAGGAAGAGACGATGATGATGTACATACACAGTTTTCTACTCTGAGCTCGATTTTGAGCTTTTGCTATCAAAAGAGTTCTGATTAATGCTGTGATTTAAGTTAAGGCTATTCTTTCCTGTGGAAATGTCCCCTGTGGAATGGAAAAATACCCAACTGTCTAATCTGATACTAATTTTTTTTTCCTGAAATCATTTTACAATCATTTTCCTCCACATCTTTATTTTATAAATCAGTTGTAAATGAGGAAAATGAAAAGGAGAGAGGTTCAGTTCCACAAGATAACTAATGGTAAAACTTGTATTAGAATGTGGTCTTCTACCTTCTACTTCACTATTCAAGTTCAGTGGTGGCAATTATGATGCAAAGGTGGAAAACTCCAAGTTTATTCTGCATATTTTGTTAACTCCCAGAGAACAGTCCAATTAGAATGCTTTGGTCCTTTGACTAAGTAATGTAATTGCTACTTTATGAAACTGAATGATCAATGTTATTGTATTAATTCGCTTAAAAAAAGAAATTAAATAATAGCTTTTTTTAGAGGGATTGAAGTCATATGTAAATACTGCATTTTGGTCCAATTATTCTGGAAATAGCATTTTTATAAACCATAATTATTAACATTTTCATGGTCTATGGTTTTTAATCACCAGACCTTTGCATAGTATAGGGAATCATAAGAACAGAACATAAGCACTGCAAAATCCTAACAATACCCCATATCTTGCCCAAAGCAACTCAAAGTATATGGGTAGTTATTTCAGCTACAACTATAAAATAGGACACACCACATAGAAGTCTCATCTATAAAGTATAAAAGAGAATAAACTGCCAAATTACAAGACTTATGAAATGCTAAGGCACACAAAAAGGACAAAGAGTATTAAATAAGACATATCTTTTGTAGACCATAAGCTATTTGAAACGAGAATATCTCTTTTTCTATCCTATAGGTGGCACTCAGGAAGCATATGATAAACACATTTATAGTAAATAATTTTTAAGCGCCCCTGGATCTGAAATAATTTCCCAATGATGTTTGCCTCTCACAGTTTGGGACAGTGTACGCCCAGTAAATTTGGGTGATGAAAACGATAGTCTGTATAGCAAAGGCAAATAGTAAGACTCAAACAGGAAGAAATTAATATTCACTGAATGTTTTCTTGGTGCTAAAGACTAGGCTAAGAAATTTACTCAGATTATTTTATTGATCAATCATTAAGTCTACACAAGCCCTTGATGTTAAAAGGTCATAAAAACTTAAATCAATGGGGGCACTTAGGTGGCTCAGACTCTTGATTTCAGCTTAAGTCATGATCTCATGGTCATGAGATCAAGCCCTGCATAGGGCTCTGTGCTGGGCGTGGAGCCTGCTTAACAGTCTCTCTCTCTCTCTCTCTCTCTCTCTCCTCCTCCTCCTCCTCCTCCTCCTCCTCCTCCTCTCCCCCTTCCTCTCCCCCTACTTGTGTGCATATGCATGCACTTACTCTCTCCCCCCAAAAATCTTTTTGAAAAATTAAAAAAAACTTAAATAGATGGAAATCAGTTTAGTTGTTTGGTAAATGACTCAGGCTACATCTAAATGCATTGAGGGCAACAATTACTTTTTATCATAATATCTAAAATTCTATAGCTAATATTCATACATCTGACATTCCATTTTAAAGCCAGTAAAATTTGTTAAATGATCAAGTCTTAATTGACCACAGTGATCCCACATGTTGATGTTGCCTTAATTCACTGAGATTTTTTTTAAGCTAGGTATACATTTGTGAATAAATGGATAAATTCATGGATTACCAGCTCATTTTGAGTTGATAAATTATATTTATGAACTGGCAAACCCCACATGAGTTTCATTCTCAAGCAGGGTCTCTCCACAACAGCAACAATGATGTGTTACTAGTGAGTCCAAATTTCTATCCTCTTTACAACTTGTAATTCCTGAGACAGAGAATGACAATCTTTTCCCAATATCTGTGTCAATTCTAAAGGAGAACATTAGGAGAAAAGCTGCTAGAAATTTCAGTCCTGAATAGGTCATACTGGCCTTTAAATGGATTTTATAAGCAGTTGCTTATCTCAACATTAGGACTAATAAGGTATATATTCTTATAGATGTGCGTACTCTTTATAGATGCACCTGTCTTGTAGATAAATCAAGGGTAAAGGACATTTCCTAAAGTCAGTAAGAGATATGGCAGGGATCATTTTTTATCTTTCAAATGTAGCATCACACAGTCTAACTATTTATCAGCAGTTTGCTCTTTCAGAATCACTTTATTGCATTTATTTAAAATATTATAAATCATAGAAATGAATGGGAGGAAATGAGCTGAAAAGAAGACGTAAGTTGAATATCTTTCTCCCAAAGTAGCAAGAGCACTTCTGTAATGGTATGTCTAATTGTTGAAAAATACATTATCTCTTTGTTTCATGTATATACTTAAGTGATTTTAGTCAGTGCACTAGGTGGCCCTCAATAGAGCACACCCTATGGAAAGAAAACACATTTTCTTTAGACATAAGATACAATTCCTTGGAGATCCTGTTAATCATTTTTCCTTTCTAATTGAAAAAGTCACCACAGAAATTAGAGTACGAATTTCATTATTCTAGAAAGAACCTTAAAAGTTGACACGTCTTTGAACAATTGTCTCAGAAATCCTTTTTTAAGTACATTTTCATTTTCTGGCATGGCTTGAATTGAATTCTAAACTTTCTGCTGCTTGTCCTCTAAGCCCCTCTGGTGAATTTAAATAGGCTTCCCTATATATTTAGTACATTCAAGAATTCTTTGTCGCAGTGCCTACTCTGCTTTATTATTAGAAGGCTGTCTCGGAAGTCCAGCAGCCAGTTTGTTTTTTGCCATTAATAAAGAGTCTACTTTTTTCCCTCACTTCTTTGAAGAAGTTGAAAGGACTCCATGTTGTGGGAGGGTGGGGGGAGCAGGAAGAGAGACAGAAGTGAAGTGAACCGACTGTAGTGTAATCCTCCAACAAAAAATGTTGTCTCATGTAGAAACCTCCCCAAGGTTTACAAATGCATAGGCTGGGTTTCTAGTGTGATATATAACAGAGTAATAACTTAGCCACAGCTGGGTTGCCCTCTCCTCACTAAGAAGGGGAAGTCTACTAGGAGAAAGACATTACAGTTTTGGATCCTACAGAACCAAATACTCCCACCGTCTAGTATTTCAACACAATCCAACTCTCTTACTGAAGATGTTTGGAAACTGGAAAGAGAATCACAATGTAAGTCTACAATTTCTCAACATTCACTTATATGTATAGGAAAATAAATAGAAGGGTTTCAAGAAAGACCTACCAATTTGGATGTACAAAACATTGATGTTGACTCATGGCCTAGGGAAAGCTAATTCAAAGGCAAGGAAAGATGATTCCACAGAATAGTCACTTGGTGCTCACAAATCATCAGACACCTACCAACAGAGAGGGAGAAACTTCTTAGAAAAAAGGAATGGTTAAATCCACCTGCATAAAAGAAGCCAAAATACCTTAAAAGACTAAGATGCAAAGTGGAAGTCACTATTCTTATTTCATTAACCTAACTGATATGCAGTCCATGATTATTCATACACTTTTTTAGGAATCAACTATTAAGGTAACAAACTTAAAATCACACTACTTATATGAACAATGAAAGATTTATGTCACCATATGAGAATTTTTCACTTTTAAATTCCCCATAAAACATGCATGAAATTAGCTGACTGATTATAAAAACAAAACTATTTAATCTTACATTCCCTTAATATCATTACCTTCAAGTTCCACCTGCTTTTAACCTTCCACAAGTAAAACATTACATACAAGTTAACAGTTCCGGATAGTAAGGCACTTCATCCAGTAAAGCTACATTTAACATAAGAGAGATTTGGGGAAAAGGCAATGAAAGTTGAAGCTAGCTCACTGAAAAACTGCTGTGGATGATTTTATGACAATATGTCAATTTTTACATTGATTTTATTGAGACTTTTTACAAATGAAGATATATACATATATAATAAATATATGCATATGTGCTTCAGTGTGTATTTGACCACAAATCATCAGAAAACTAAGTATGGAGATGACAGATAATAATAGCACCTAAGTTTCTGCACACTAAACATGTATTTGCATAGCTACACGAAAAAGCCTATTTTTCAGATGCTTAAAAATGCCCAGGATTTTTTAAAACTTCTCTATATTAGAAACTTCATTTTCCTTTTCCAAATACAGTTACTAAGAGATCAGTGGAATTTGAGTACCGAGTTAAATGTCTAGTAAGAAATTAAACAAAAGAATCTAAGTAATCAAAATGATGCCTGTGCTTGCTGCCTACGGAAATGTAGGCAGCACTGCATGTGTAAATGGCAAGAAAACTTGGGCGTTAGCTAACCCTTTATGTACTGTTTTCTCAAAACCTATCCAAATATGACAGCTTGTAAAACCATTTACATATTTATCAGGTGAATTCGACCAAACTTAGGCATGCCCATTTGGAAGAGAATGGAAGGCAGTATACACCTTTTCTGATTTCATTAGTAATTAACTTATACTATAATTCCCCTGTGATACTTATACCTCTTCTAGAGATTATTAATGTAGCCTAAAGCTTAAATGACTTAAGAATATCTCTATATACCTCTTCTTTAGCTTCTGGAACACTAAAGTGTTAAGGACTTTCATACGAAGAAAAATATTGATCCCATGAACCCTGCAATGAAATATAATCATATTTAGATTTGGCAAAATTCCAGAAGTGGATGCCTTGATGGATCCTAAAAGACCTAAAAAAAATGCCATTTTGGAAAATTGACATTTTCCTTACAGAGATTAAAAGTTAAATGCATGAGTATCACAATATTAACAGAGCAATACAAAAGAGACAGAAAAAAACTAATACTTCATTGGTCTTTGATAGATTTTAAACTGATAAGTTTAAAGTGAGTGATGATTTTTAAAAAAGGAACTTGAAGTTCATAGTAAATTAACAAGCAATCTGAGAAAGGAATAAGAATCAAGCGGAGGTTAGTATATTTATGTAAAACAGTGATTTGCTATTTCAAAATTAAAATGTGAAAATAAGCTGGTGTCAGAGAGGAGGTGATTCCTCATTTCCACCGCATTGAGCAAGCTCACATCGGCAGCAGACAGCTCTTAATATATGCGTCTGGCTCAGGCTGGTCTCCCAACCAGGAAGCCATCGAATTGTTAATATCACTGCTTTTTTTTTTTTTTGTATGCAACACACATAATTTTCTCGTTCTTTGTTGTAGACCTCTCCTTTTATTTTAAGCTTAGTATGATCTGATTTTCCAAGTCATATTTTATACCCCCCAAACAATATTATTCTGTGACAGCTTAGGTAGAAATGCAGAAAAAGTGGCATTCATCTATCCATATACAGCATAAAGTAGTTTTATATAAACAAAGTCATCCACTTATATCTCTACTCACCTTTATGGAGTAAGAGAAAAGCTTTATCAATGATGTTCTCAGAAAAGATAGTTTATATGCAGGAAGGTTACATTGAGAGGGTTCAACGAATGCATGATGATTAGTAAAAAAGCAAGATAAACATCACTGCATGCTAAATTCAGCTCTGGTATCTTTCTTCTATGAAACAGAAGTTAATATATAGTGCAGTTCATAGGTATAATAACATAGAAAATATTGCATTTGAAATAGCTTATATCTGATATCACTATAGCCAATAAACAATCATCCCTTATATTATTTTAGAAGTAAATTTATGAAACACCTTTTACGTGTTATTTATGATTGTGTTGAATCAGGTGTCTGTAAACATATACCTGTATGTGACATTGTTTTATATATGAGGTCATTCCTGATCGGATATATAAACATTGCTATTAAATATAATCAAGTCTCTATGCACTTGTAGATACATACATATAGAGTTCTTTGAATTGAGAAACTTGTGCTTTTAAAGCTAATTATAATGAAAATGTGGTTAAAACAAGTAAAAGATAAATACTACCAAAAATCTTCACTGTTTATATTACCTCCTTTCAGATGGAGTTTTAAAACCTATGTTTATACACACACATATACACACTTAAAATTTCAGAGATTCTAGATAAATGAAATAGGTGATATAAATAAGGAATCTGAATAGGTACAGTGTGGACACATGCTTAAACATATTCTATGTGGCTCGTATAGATGAAGAATATGTTTATAATATTGTAGTATCAATTTTTCAGGAAATACAAGTCATGGGTGATTAGGATCCTGGGATATTTCAAACATGAGTAATTGTAACAAATCCAATGAAAAGGTGAACAAAGACTCCATACAGTGTTCTAAAGTACATTCATACATTTATTTTAACAATGCAGAAGATACATATAATTTATAGCACCCATGTAAAGCATTAGAGTTAAGAGAATGAAATCATTTTGGTTCTTCTATTATGGAAAGTCTGTCATCTCCATTTTGAATCTTAGTATCTGCAATATTATTGTAAAATCTGTAAAGGGGTTTAATATACTGATTCCACTTACAAGAAATAAATATGTGATGTGGTAATGGCTAATAATGTTCAAATATGACACGGTAGTTATAGTTGGAATAGTTTATAAAACTGAAATTCTTCAAAAACGAACACTATGCAGTTCAGATTCAGTTGACAGATGAATAGAGCAGTCTGACTTCATAGGTGGTGTTTACTGATTTATCTCACATAGGTTCATGATATATATACAAAGTAAAATGCAAAGACGAAAAGGTACCATATTTTTGCTAATTACTGATGACTCTTACGACCAGAGTATGCCTTATTATAATATGGCATATAAAGTATTTCGTCTGGTTAAAAGACTAAGGAAAACTCTGGGAGTAAATACCAAGTATAAAATAGCATTCTCCTTAAATCAGTAGTAAAAACTAATAGGGTCAGTAAAGAAGATTGTAAATGATTTATTTCTAGGCCTCAAGCATGATTATAGCTATACATTACATATTCTGAGCCATAATTAATGGAGACATATAGGATTTATGTAAGTAGCTAATGTATATATTTCTATGCATATGAAAGAAGTTTTAAATATAAACCACTCTCTTCCTTATTAACTAAGGAGGTATTCTCTTAGACTCTCTCAAAATACATTAAAAGAAGCATTTTAAAAACACCTGTATTTTAACTTTGCTTCTCACATAGTTATCTTCTATTGCTTTCATATGGTCTTTATAATATAATACAAATGCTACTCAGTGCAACTCTATAATCACTTTTGAGTACAGTTTCTGAAAATAGTATATTTGGGGGTGGGTCATGATGAAAACATTGCTGATTATAAAGAAAAGCATTGTTCTTTTCTCCTAGGCAGAATCTATGTATGTTCTTTTGTTCTGGTGGTAACTGCAGACAATCAATAAGGTCCAAAGCTGCTGGTTCCCCTCCGCCTAGGTCCCAAGAGCCTGACTTGTGATGTTACTAAAATACCTCACAAGTTAGGGTCTCAGGGACTAGGAAAAGTCTGGTTTGATGCGGTAGAATTCTTCTTCCAGTAATAAGGCTAGCTTAGAAATTACAGTTGGGTTCAGTTAAACTTTTTCCTCTAAATACTAATTAAAATACATACGTAGAAATATATAGGATATATAAAAGTTAGGATTAGCTGAATATTCATGACAACCATTTATAGACTAATTCCAGACCTTAAAATAATGAAGAATATGAGAAACAATGCAGACAATGAACAGTTAAGAGTCATTCCATCAGATCCAAAGAAAGAGACTAAAAATGGGTTAAAATCTGTTTCTAGCAGATTTGTACAGAAACACCATAGCCTCTATTACATTAAAGAAGGATTATATGCCAGTTAATGGGACCCTAATTGAAATTCTGCTTCCCATTACACTTCTTTACAGTACAACTGTTAAGGTGGGCCAAGGACATATAACACTTTAAATCTGATTTAAATATATACTGTTGCAGCTAAGAATAAAACGAAAACTTTTTTGCATGTCATAACTTAATACCTCTGAAGCTTGATTTTTCTCTTTGAATCTCCAAACTATTCAGACAGCAAATATTTCCATGCATACTCTGTAGCTATTTGAGCAATGCCACTTAAGAAACATGTAACTTAAAATGCTGGCAACATGAGAAGAAAAAAAAAGATTCTATTTCTTAAATAATTGCATTATAAAGCTCAATACTTTTGAAAATACACAATCCCAATCCTGCATATTCACTGAATTTCCTCCGATCTTTTAGCCTTGTTTGTGGTTCAAGAACAGAATTGGTACTTTAGGAATGATCCAAGGTTTAGTAGCATAAAACGCAGTGTATAACAATCGGACCAGCCATAACATAAAAGTCCTGGCCACAGAAGTGGAATCTGGTTCTTCTGAAGTGGTTGATCTTAAAAGGGAAAAGAGGAGGAAAAAAAATGGAAAGAATTAGAATGTTTTCCTGTAGAACAGGTGAATCATCCATTTCCAAGTAAGCTGCAAGGAAAGCTGAACAAAATATTTGCTAACTGGCCCCCCTCCTCCACCCTAGTACCACACCCCTTTCCAAACCACCACCCCCCACCCCCTGTCCAGATCTTTACTTTGCCTTGCAAGACTTTAAATATTCTGCTCCATGATGTAATGCATCATTATATAAGATCTCTTTCTGTTTATCATTTGATTTTCCATAGTGAATCCGTTATGGCTTAAAATAGTAAATAGTTAAAAAATAAAATAAAAAAGCAGCACTCACAAAAAGCAAAAAATAAAACAGTCCTTAGATATAAGTCCATGCTTTTCCTTAAAACTGAATATGGCTTTACAATTTTTGACCATAGCATTCAACCAATTATTAGAATGAAAAATCTCACCCCTCCATAAATATGACATTAACATAATTATACCACCCCCATCACGGAGACCCATCCTCCTTAGGGAATACATCTGATGCTCCAAAGATGGAAATCAGTCAGATTTTAGTTGCTCTCCAACGTACCTTTGCTTCTCACTGACTGACTGGCTTTTACCCTCCACGCACTCACACGCCACCCCCTCCCCTCGGCTAGACACGGATGCCCGAGCGAGCACGCGCGCGCACAGGCATACAGACACCCAGCGAGAGGCGAGGCAAAGCATCTGATGCTGACTCAGAGCGCTTCTGTGTGCAGGGGGTGGCGGCGGCTGGTATTTTCACTGCGCTCATCATTAACATTAACTCACAGTCTAGCATCCACCCTCTCCCAGACCTGCGGGACTGCAGCATTTGCATGACGCTGTCACTCTAGCCTTTGCAGGTCAGATGATAGGGGGGGAAATAAAGAAAAGAAAGAAAGAAAAGGAGTGAAAAGAAAAAGCCCCAAGACTCTCATTAAGAAATGCCTTCATTTCTTCCAGGGGCTCCTTATGTTTCTACCTTTCTACTTCCTCTGTGGCTATGTCTCAGTTGTTTGACATCTTTCCGGAAGAAAATGTCCTGTGCTTCAATGAGCCAGTAGTCAGTTGGTCCTCCCCTCCCCTCACACTCGGATCCCCACCCCTTCTCCCCTCTAATCAATAAGACAGATCTCCAAATGCAGTTGTGGACACAGGCTCCGACACAGTCTCATCCTGGATCCACTACCTCAGAAAACAGGCAGCCAGGCTCACACGTGATAGAGAGATAACGCCAGCAATTCTTTAACAGTCCTAGACTTCATTCTACGCCTTCTTTTTCGGCGCCCCCCCCCCCCACCGGCTGAAGAAAGAGCAAAAGGAGTCTTCCCACTTCTATATGAAGCCCCCAAAGAGCCCAAGGGACACATGAGTGAGACCAATCTGCATAGATCAATCATTTCTATTTAATAATGAACAAAACTACAATTTTAATAAAAATAATTGCTTAATATTTTTATTAGCTGTGCTCTCAGTTCGCAGGAATTATAAGATCTGCCAGGATCTGAGTCATCAATATGATTTAAACTGTGTTGAAATCCTAATTTGCTGCAATAAAACCAACCAACGGGATATTGGTATATTTTTTATTTTTATTTGATTTAAGAACTTATAAAAATAATAACAAATAGCTGTGTGGTGGTGAATGTGTAAAAGTTTTTAGGATTAAAAAACGCTTGCAGGCTGTAACTATTAGAGATTGAATATATGCTTACATAAAATATGGATTTGTGTACATATATGAAAACCGTCTACTATATACGTTGTTACAAAAGGGTCTAAAATATTTGGCTGAACACAGCTCTATTTGTGCTACAGTGTTTCACAACATGAAAGACGGTATGTAAGTATTTATCCAGTTCCTTTGTTCTTCGGTGGTTCTTTTTAATGACAGAATGTGGTAAACTGCCTACCTTTCCTTTCTACATGCGCACTATTTCTGAATTACTTGCCAGACAGAACTAGCCATCGATGACTCTGCAGCATACAAGAATTACATACAAAGGAAAGTACGGCCATTCGCAAGCCAACGGTAATGCTGTCTGGTGCTGTAGAAATTTCAGTTTACTCACACAGACAGATCCCAGCATGCACTGCAGCACTGCAGGACCAACTAAGGTAGCAGTTTGGCAACAGATCTGTGGCAACAAGCGCGAAGCACAACCATTTGCAGAGGTTCCAAAGAAAACATCACACAACCCATAAAGAGAAAGAAGCCTCTGAAGCAGGAGATGTGTGTCTGAAATCAGCTCCGACAGGCTCCTGATTTGAAAGAAAAAAGAAAAGAAAAGAAAAAAAGAAAAACTTAAGTGCAAAAACAAAACAAAACAAAAGAAAACAAAAAAACACAAATGAAAGAAGGGGGCACCCAAAGAAAACATGAAATTAAGTACACACTCTCATGAGAGAGAGAAAGGCAGGAAGGAAAAGCATAAGAAAAGGAGAAAGAAAAGGAAATGGAGAAATAGGAAGAGGGAGGGGAATGATGAAGGAGGGGAAGAAAGGAACAGGAAGTAAAGAGCAAAGAATCACCGAGCACTGAAGCAACAAATAACATATGAAATTAGATTTCAGAAACTCAAGATTCAGGAATGGTGTTCAAGCTCAGAATTTAATGAAAAACTGTAACAGAAATTAATGCGTGTACAGCAGAGCTTAAAATACTTATTGTCAGTAACAGAGATGCCTGCTGACTTCTTCCTTCCTGTTCTACCTGTATTAAACTGGTCATCTCTTAAGGTCTGTTTGCTCAAACCCATCTTTTTTTCTTTTTTTCTTTTTTTCAAGCTCTCTAGCATCTTTGTCCTTTATGCTATTTTTTTTTCTAGACTGTGCCCACAATACTCTGGATAAATTAATGCCATGACCTCGCTATGGCTATCAGACGTAAAATGTCGACTATTTTAATAATTGAACATGCGCTTACAGCAAACTGCCTACTGATATCTTAGCTCCGTGCACTGTCTGCAAGAGCACCTCATTCCCAGCTCTGTGAATCAGAAACAACAGATGCAAATACAACTTTTTCCCCCCAAAATCTATGTCATCTCTTTCTCTTACATTCATAGACACGCACAACACTCAACTTTACAGAAGGCATAAAAGCACTTACTAAGGAGGTTAGAAAATCAAGAGGAATAAAGGTTTGGTGAAAAATAATGATTATGACTGAATGGCCATGCATTTAAAATATTTATATCCAAACAGGAGTTAGCCAGTTTCAAGTGTCCAGGCTTCTGTCAAGACCACCATTAGGGCCAATGGGAATGCAGACTTGATTAAATCAATATTTGTTTGAAAGAAGATGTTGTAATCAATCAGTTCAATTGCTGCTGTCATAGATATGGGTTTAAGGTCTCTTCTGATTCTAATTTCTCATCACCAGTACTAAAACATCCCTAAATGAGGCTTTGACTATGGCTAAACTATTTACAAGGTAAAAATTTTACTATTTTATACTTCATTTAAGCAATGCAATGCAAGTATGGTCTTGCTAGATTAATTATTTTTACATGTTATTTGAGTTTTGCTCTGTTTCTTAAAAAAAATAACCAAGATAGATCTGGATGTATATCAAATGAAATATTCAGTTGGAGGAAGCAATAACTACTGTGAAATACTTTAATATAACCTGTCCTCCACCTTACTGACAAGGCAGGGATATTTTATTTCTTACAGAGGCCATTTGAAATCAGGGTTATTATGGGAATCATATTTAAAAATATTGGTGGGGCTTGGGGTAAGAGATGAAAAACAAAAAAAGATCTGATTCAAACTCTGATTCAAAAGTCTGCATGGATATGCAGAATATATTGCTTTTTGCTAGTTGTATAATATTTTCATTGTTTTACTTAACCTATACTCTTCTAAAAAGGTCCGACCTTTTTAGAAGAGTGTAGCTGTTTTTAAAAATGTGAACGTAAGGGAAGGGAAACAAAAATAATATAAAAACAGGGAGGGGGACAAAACATAAGAGATTCTTAAATATGGAGAACAGAGGATTACTGGAGGGGTTGTGGGAGGGGGGATGGGCTACATGGGGAGAGGACATTAAAGAATCTACTCCTGAAATCATTGTTGCCCTATATGCTAACTAATTTGGATGTAAATAAAAAAAATTAAATTAAAAAAATGTGGCTATTTAAAAAAAATTAATGTTTATTTTTGAGAGGGGGGGAGAGAGAGAGAGAGAGAGAGAGAGAGAGAGAGAGAGAGAGAGAGAGAATGAGTGGGGAAGGGGAAGAGAGAGAGGGAGACACAGAATCTGGAGCAGGCTCCAGGTTCTGAGCTGTCAGCACAGAGCTCAATGAAGGGTACGAACCACAAGATCATAACCTGAGTGGAACTCAGACGCTTAAACGACTGAGCCACTCAGGCGCACCCACATGTATCTATTAAATTAAAATTAAGTAAAAGTAAACATTCAGTTGCCTTAGCCCTATTTCAATGTATAATATAACACACATGGCCGGTGGTTACCATCTGGGACAATGCAGCTATAGAATATTTCCACCCTTGCAGAAAGTTTTATTGGATGGGCTGACTTAAACTGTGTTTGTGAAAAGTTTATACATAACTGATCATTGGGCCCCAATACTTTCTTTTGAGTCTATTTTTTTTTTATTTTTTTAACGTTTATTCATTTTTTGAAAGGGGGAGAGTATAGGCAGGGGAGGGGCAGAGAAAGAGGGAGACAAAGGATTCCAAGCGGGCTCTGAGCTGACAGCAGAAAGCCCAATGCAGGGCTTGAACCCACGTACCACGAGATCATGACCTGAGCCAAAGGCAGATGCTTAACCGACTGAGCCATCCAGGCACCCCCTTTCCAGTCTATTCTTGGAGAATGAATCTATACTGATTTACTTAAGCATCTAAATTTCTTCTAACTGAAGAACATCTAGTGCTTTTGTTTACTAATAGTTTTGAAATATGCAAGATTAATTGCGGGGAGGGGTTTTCTTGAAAATGACTCTAAGGTAGTTGGTAACAAAACCATTAGAAGACACACACAAAACACTCAAGCTGAAGCCTCTGAATAAATCTGACAGATGCTGATTTGTCTAACCTTTCCCGATATGAGAGCCATGCTCTTTCTTTGTGTCAAACAACATATCTTACATATTTCTGTTTTCAATAAAGAAGGGATATAATAGTAGTGAGTAACAAAAATCCAGAGAAAAAGTAATTTTTAAAAATCCTAATCATATAAGGAACGAATAGCAGTTAAGAGCAGCAACAACTATGGTTAGAGTTTATATTTTTTTAAGAGAAAACAAATAGTAATTAAAGTGTAGGGGAGACAAGAATCAGATGACAATACACAATGTTGATCTGGTTGGGAATTTGCTACTGAATAAAACACTGACAAAAACAAACAAACACAAAACTGGCGTGTGCGTGCGTGTGTGCAGACCTAGTTTAGGTAATTTTGAGTTACCAATCAGATTCTAGAACTAATTACCCGAAACAAAATGAAAATATAGTAAATACAAATGTATATGAATTACAACTCTAAAAATGTTATGGTGAGGGATATGGTGAGGGATATAGCTAGTTTTTAACCAGGAAAAAAAATCTGACCTACATTTTCCTTTCAAAGTTTAGTATTTGGACTACTAGAGGATGATCCAGTGCTTAACTCAGACACTTTTGACTGGGATGCAAAAGGTTTATTTGTCAACCTGGAATTATTTTTTTTAACTCTCTTTTGATAAGCACAGAGCATTACAACTGACATGGAAAAATAATCACACAGATTTCCTTTCAGGGGTGATCCTTTAGTTGCTGGTACATGAAATCTAATGTTCATTCTTCTAGTGAAGAAATGTATGATAGTAACTCTCTGTGGTAATCTCTCTCCCTCTCTCCTTCTTTCCCTCTTCCCTTCCCTGCCTCTGCTTCCCTCAAGTGAGCAACCCCTTGCGGATCCAGCCTGTCATCAATATCCACAAGGGGACCCCATTCAAAGCCACACCAGTGAGACGAGACTTGAGGAAAGCTTGTCTGAGACGGGGTAATTAGAGTAAGAACATGAACTTGAGGGAGGTCTTGAAGGGAAAGTGGCAGTAATAGCCACTGTTGTACAGCCACACACAGGAAGGACCAAATAGAAATAGGTCTTGAGGATGCTGGTGGAGTATCCGTCTTTTATGAAAAAGGCAGAAAAAAAAGAAAAACGGGTATGACAATGAGAGGCAATTTGGATATCATGAAAAAATGATGCCATATCAAATTATATGTAAATCTGGAAGAGTATTTTTCAATAGTTAGCAGGATACATACCAATAATAAAACAACATTTCTGCTGTGTTGATGTGCTTCCTAGCAGGTGAAAGAGAACAGAATTAATCTTGGCTTTTTAAGATGGGACATGAGTAGAAAGGATTTAAATGGTATCAAATGACTTCAGAATTACTGTCATCTTTAGAGCTTGAACATTATGGCAAAGAAGCAATAATAGTTTATGTTTAAGCTAACGTTACTCTAAAAAAGTACTGTTTTCCTTATGTTCTACACACAACACTTTGAAACAGAGCTGGGAAATGGGAAGGGAAGTGATCTATGAGTCAGAAAACTGGGTCTAGTGCCAACTCAGTAAATAATAAAGTTTATGGTCGCAGATAAGTCACTTAACTCTCAGAACCCTAGTTCCTGTATCTTTAAAATTAGGAGGGATACTAGGTTAATCATCAAGGCCTAATTCAGCTCTAAAATATTGTGCAATGGAAGGGGAGTAAATTGGAAACACATGTCAGTCATTACTACTTACGATTTAGATATTTGCATACATAATTATCTGATTTGATTTTCATAGTACTGTTTGTAGCATCTATCTCCAGAAAGATCCATGACACATCTCTTTATGTCCCAGTGATATCTCACCTAACAACTAAGCCTCAAAAATGTATCATTTCAGGGGCACTTAGGTGGCTCAGTTGGTTAAGCACACAAGCCTTGACTTCGACTCAGGTCAGATACGACGGTTGGACTCAAGCCCCACATTAGGCTCTGCACTGACAGAGTGGAGCCTGCTTGGGATTCTCTCTCTCCCTCTCTCTCCCTGTCTCAAATAAATAAATAAATAAATAAATAAATATAAAAAATGTATCATTTCATATTAGCTGCATAATATGCTAATGTTAAAATGTTGCATTTGATATTTTATGTGGTTTACCCTATTTAAATTTAAATTTTCATTTACTTGAAAAAATATATAAAATATTCTCATTTTAGAACTAGGGAGGTAGCAATTTTCTAAGATTTAGAAAAATGTGTATATGCTGTTATGGTACATGCACTAGGGAGAAGTCATAGTTTCCTTGGATAACTCATTTTTAAAAATTAGCCTATATAGATAAAAAATGTTTTTGATTAATGGATCAAATAGACATATTTCAGCTTTAATAATGCATTCAACATGTTAGGCTAAAACACGTCAGTTTATAACACTTCCTTCAGTAGATTTTAGAAGTTTTAAGTAAAAAAATCAGGGGCACCTGAGTGGCTCAGTTTGCTAAGCATCTGACTTCAGCTCAGGTGGTGATCTTGCAGTTCCTGGGTTCAAGCCCTGTGTCAGGCTCTGTGCTGACAGCTCAGAGCCTGGAGCTTGCTTCAGAATCTGTGTCTTTCTCTCTGCCCCTGCTCTGCTCATGCTCTCTCTCTCTCTCAAAAATAAACAAAAATTCTTTTAAAAAATCAGAAAATCAGGTGAATCATAGGTTTAAAAATCTGTCAACTATCAAAAACTTTTAAGACATCTTTTTGTCTTTTCAAAGTGCACATTTTGAATGCTGCTTCATTTGGATGGAATAAACTTATTAATGGATCATTATTATTCTGATTGCTCATAATTATTCATATTCTATATTTTTTAGAGTTTCCCTCAATATGAAAAAAATATGCTGATTTCATATGGTTTGTTTCATCATAAAGAAAAAAAGTCTTTATCCATTGATCATAATAGGTAAAATAGAGCAATAATGATTAAAAATGTATTTTGTTTATACTTTTATTTCTTTTCTTAATTTTTTCTATTAAAATAATGTATATTTTTGAAACCCATTATCATTTAATCATACATATTCTTTTTAAGACTGAATTTTCACTTTGTTATTTATATGCTCAATGACAAAAATTGTTTCTGGATTAATATATTTTTAGAAGTATAAATACTGTGAGACAAATTTAACTTTTCAAAACCTATTCTTTCATGAAGAATGCCACTATGCTATACTCTCAAATGTTATTACATAGGTTTTCCACAGAAGTTGAAGAAGGTTCCACTACCTGAGAGCAGAGGAAAATGCTTCTAGGCATGATGAACCCCATTTAAATATTTCTGAACAGTGAAGGTTCAAGTGTATCCTGCATTCCCATGCTTTGTTCCCATTCTTTCCAATCAATTGTATTGATTTGTTAAGGGTTAGAGGGTACACTTTCATTGATCAAGGAAATAGCCTGACACAGCAAAACCGTCTGACAAGTCAAGGCAGATCAATCCCACCTTTGCTTCTTTTTGGATACTTTATGGTTATTCATTCTGCATCACCCAAATTCCATAAGATATATCTTAGCCTAAGAAAGGAAATGGAGAAACTTAACAGAAGACCATGGGGGAGGGGAAGGAAAAAAAAAGTTAGAGAGGGAGGGAGCCAAACCATAGGAGACTCTTAAAAACTGAGAACAATCTGAGGGTTGATGGGGGGTGGGAAGGAGGGGAGGATGGGTGATGGGCATTGAGGAGAGCACCTGTTGGGATGAGCACTGGGTGTTGTACGAAACCATTTTGACAATAAATTTCATATTAAAAAAAAAGAAAGGAAATGGAGAAAGAATCACCTATTTTCTTGGGTAAAAAATAATACATTTCTGGATATTCCCCATACTGAATTGCTTTTGAACTTGGTGGGCATTATATCACCTGATCAAGTGCTTGGCTTCATCTAGTTCATGCGAAAATTCTGTCCTTTTTCAGGATTTTACAAAGTATTAGGGAAAATTTTTTTCTTAAAAATGTTGAATTCATTTAGAAAACCAGTGTCTGTTTGAAAACATATCATTGTAGCCTTCTTTTCCAGAGCCTTCTACCCATTCGTTTTTTTACTGCCTTGGTGCAACCGGCTGAGCTGCAAATAGTCCACTGGTCCTGACAGCTTCTTTGTCACTTCAAGAAACTGGAGGACCCACTTTAAGTTGCCTTGGAAAATAAGTTAAAAAAAAAGCCTTTATACAGGGGCGCCTGGGTGGCTCAGTCGGTCAAGCATCAGACTCTTTATTTCAGCTCACATAATGATCTCGCAGTTCATGGGATCAAGCCCTGCTTTGGGCTCTGGGCTGACAGTGCAGAGCCTGCTTGGGATTCTCTCTCTGCCCCTACCCCACTATCCCTCCCTCTCTCAAAATAAATAAGCAAACTTAAAAACAAACCTTCACACAGTGTTATATTGGCATATTAATACACTTAGGAGGGTATTTTGTAAGACACTGTACTCTAAACCTCCAGGAGTTACTAGTACTTTGATTTTCACTGTCCTGAAAAGTTACATGCTATTTAATATCCTTCCTACCCTGTAAATTCTACTTTGGTAACAAAGTAAATATTTACAAAAATTCAAAACCCTCCTAGCCCAAATGGCCCACAGGCCTGTCAACTTTTTTGCAGTCATGCTTGATTATATTTCTTTATTTAGCAATTTAATTAATTTATTTTCTCTTATGTGCCACAAGCCATAACTCATTAAGGAAAAGGGTTAGAGTTTATGTTTAGATACTTTGCCATTATAGAACTTTGAATTTAGGAGAAACATATTTCCATTCCTGTGCTGGAAAAAGACATGTTTTAAAGTACACATTAAACAAAAAAGAACAGCTTTTCCATTACTAACTGCAGTAGGACAAAAAACTTACTGGTTCTCTTAAATACTACTAAACCTTTAAAACATTTGCTAGATGACAGCATTATAGAAAAAAATAGTTTCTTTAGCAAAGAATTAAAGCTGAATATGCAACATTTCTTAGGAGCATTGAATAAGTCTATTTGTCCAGCTTACTTTGCAAAGATTGCGTAGAAAACAGCACCATAAACACTTTCAGTCCCCACACAAGGGCTAAACAAAGAGTCCTCTTTCTAGCCATCTAATCGGGTAATTTATTTTTTCAACCATCACATAAATCGAAACACAGCTGTAACCAATGACTTGCAGATCCAGTTCCCAGCCAGCTGGAATCAGTTCTGCTGAAACAGCAAGATTTTTACATTGTTCACTTCTGTACATCTGGAGAAATCATTGAGGTTCAAAGGTGACCAGAAAAGCTCTTTAAATAAATTCAACCGACAGTGAAGATTTGCCTAAGGATCTACAAACTCCAGATTCACTTTTACAAAACGTTCATTTCATGAAATTAATTCTTATAAAGGCTATTTGCATCCTCATCTGTATAGACTTTATGAGTTGCTAATTGAATTACGCACTTAAATGCCTGTTTCTTTCAAACAACTTGCTTAGGGTGCTTCCAAACTTTTCATAAGAGTTGTAGCTATTTAAAGATGGTTACATTAAAACATTATGTTACATGCAGAAACATGGACTACACAGACCTGGAACATAAGCAGATACCAGAAATGTACCTACTCATATCTCAAGTTTAATCTTGTTTAGCTAATATAATCCTCTATTTAGATACAAATAAAGGAGAAACACTATCCGAAAGAAAGCAGAGCAGGAACACCCCCATCAAGCCAGGCAGGAAAATCCCTAAGGAGCCAGAGTCCTGGGAGAGACAAACCTCGATTAGGAATGTTCCACATGAGGTATTCCAGGGAGGTGATTCTGGCATAGAAAAGAAACCCAAGAGTAGCAGATACTTATGCTCCGCCCTGGAAGCATATATGCGCACCCAGGGCAGAAGCTGACATTCCCAAAACAAAAACTGGCGCAGCCAACACTTGATGTAAAGAGCCTTCCGCAAAAGTTGGATAAACTAAGAGCAAATAAAAATCCAGAAGAATAAATGTAGCTTAGCATTTAAATTGCACACAATATATCGATTCAAATGCATCATTTTCTTCACTAAAGCCATCACAAAGATAATTCATCTTGGGAAAATGAATGTATAGGTCTGCCAAACTTCTCAGTAGTTTTTCTTGTGTTAAAAAAAAAGTACACAAACTAAGCACCAATACATTTTGTTCTTCCTTCTCTGGTTAAGTCTATATACAAGTAAACAAGTTATTTTCCTTAGCCGTCTTATGCAAATGTGTGGCTATTTCAATTACAGTGGAGGAAGAGTCAGTAACTTCCTTATGAATTATATCTCTAAAAAAATAAATATAAGTGAAAAAGCAAATAGTACTAAAGTATACTTTTAGTTTTTACTGAATGACAGATGGTGTTCTCATAGTAAGGAGCAATTCCCCATTAGATGTTGAGTTCACATAAAGGTGTATATAAGTTCATTCACTTGGTGAACATATGCCTGATTTTTATGTCACTGTGCACAAAGGCTATAGAAAAATAGTCTGGAACAGTTAGAAATGTGATTTAATAAATAATAAAATATTCAGTGTCATGAGGATTACATTTATGATTTTAAGAATTTCGGAATCAGAGAAAATCGAATCTAACCAAAAGGCAGGAGATCTGCCCTCTTGTCCTCTACTGGTTATTGACTGGCCGTGGCACCTCAAGGAAGGCATGTAACTGTATAGATCCCTGTAAAATAAGAATCTAATGTCCCTTTCAGCTCAAATGCCCACATTCTTATAGGTAATTTTTGAAATCCCAATATATGTCTGTTTCTCCTATTGCTCCTGAAATGTAAAATCGTAGATTTTCTTTTTTAATTTCATCACTTTGGGGATGAACACTATTAAAAAACAACAACAACAATTATCTGTCCCTTTTTAGATATCAACCACTAAATCTAGAAATAACCAGAATCGACTACATCATATTCTTGATGAGTAGAAGTAAAGTTAACTTTATGGGAAAAAATTATTTAATGGACATAGCTTAATTTTATGAATACATCATTAAAAATTAAGCAACCAGTTAAATTTTTCATTGTTTTAAAATAGGTCTAAAATTAGGCAACTCCCACACTCTGTTCCCTACCGCAATATTAAAGCAGGCTTCATAAGGAAATTCACATGACTGAAGTTTCCAGTGCTATTTATAAACATTTTAGTTATTTAAATTCATATGTTTCCCAGAATCCTGTGATCTGTGATGTCTATACATTGATTCAAATGTGCAGTGTTTCTAAAACATCTGTAACATATGACATATTTACCACATATATATTCACATTTATACAAGTGAACATTGTATTTGTAAACAAAAAATATCCAAAAATATTCATAAGCCGTGAGAGAAAATCACCTGTACCAATAGCGTGAACAGTTCTCATGTTCCACAGGCACTTGTTCATAACAAGACAAAAAAAATAGACTTCCCACAATAATTTCAACTGGATAATAAGAGGAGGGGTAAGTTCTTATTAGAAAGTAATTTGTCTTAGGTGTTTCCTAACTGATGATAGCTTGTAATATGCCCAGCTTACAACTAAATTTAATAAAAAATGAATTAGTCATGAGGATTCCCTTTAAGAATTTCAGGGTAATAGAAATAGTTCCTTACTTAGATCTAAAAAATCAAACTGTGATTTTTTTACCCATTTTCTTTTCTCACAAGTTTTCAACATTTTAGTTATAAAATACATATTTGTAAGTGATTCAGGAAAACTTGATAAAAAAATGCCCTATCTGTGTCATTATGAATTGTTAAGCTACAAAAATGTTGTCATCCCTCGTTCATCATCAAGAACTAAGAATGGGTTTTTCATTGAATTTTGAGCTGGTTAGACTATAAAGGTCTAAAGTAGGCAAAAATTCAATGCCAATTTGTGAATTTTGCTTTTATTATGCTAAAGGATTATTTTGTCCATTGATATTAGCCTCTTTTTAAGTACTAGCCAGACATCGTATTCATCAATATTCCAAATCCTTTGTTAAGCATATTACATACAATCTTGTGTGATAATAATAGTTTTAATTTCTTTGGACTAGCTGTTTAGACAGTCACGATATACATTTTAAAAGTATGTCTTTAAATATAATTACCATTAAAATAGCCAGAAGAATTATAGTTGCAATTTAATAAAGGCTTTTAAAATCCTAATAATTGATTTTTTAATCATCTAGGCAGCATTTATTTATATTAGTTATTTGCTTATATGTATATTTCATTTGCAATGGTACCCAAGTTTCATCCAGTCTCTATGGGGAGATGGTAGAATTTTACATATTTAAAAGTGGTTTGAAATGTGGTAAGGTGGAAAGTTATAAGAACACACATTCAGGGAAGGGTGAGAAATCCAGTTTTGTCACATAAAGATGAGCGTAAGGAGAATGCAGGGATATGAGGCAGGAGAAGCGCCATGGGGTGAAAGAGAAAGGGCTCATAAGACCAGATGATTTTCCACACATGTTCTAGAGACTTCTTGACTCAAATAATACTTCCAAGTTATGATTATACATGAACTAATTTGTCTCTTTTCTATATAAAAAATATGTAATATTTAAACAATTTCTTCTCTATGTCTGATGAAAGAAAACTGGATGTTACATTCACTTGCAAAATATGATGGATTTATCTTTAAATTTTAAGCTCACCACTGCATATAATCAGGAATAAAGATTTTTGAAAGTCTACTCTGACATTGGAATTTCAAATTTTGATGGGTTTTCTCTGTCAGAATCTGGCCGGTCCAGTCACTTCTCTACCCAGCTTTGGATATTGGTAATATTCCCTTCATATGAAATATTGAGAAAGTAATCAAGATATTTAACAACCGTAAGATTATGATCAAACATTTTGATTCTTTGACAGGATTATCAGATCTATGGACCCCTTGTCAGAAAGTTGAATATCATGAACCATTTTAGAATGTTTATACAAAAGGGTTTAGCCAAAATCTGGAGGTCAGGAAGGAATAGACTGTTAATTCAGGTATAAATTCTTTGGGAAAGAAAAAGACTACAAGTATATATAATGTATGTATGTGTGTGTGTGTGTGTGTGTGTGTGTGTGTGTATGTTTTTTATAAAATATGTATGTATATATTTATATATAGTATATATTTATATGCACATATATGCATATATATGCAATTATATATTATATTATATATATTATTATATATGATATATATAATTATATATATAATTGTGTATATACATATATATATATAATTTTTTAGTTTAATCCTTTCAGTCACTCAGAAAGTAACTTCCTGTTAAAATGGCTCCTAGATTTATAAAGATATGAAGAAATCAAAAACCTACAAGGTGAAGCTTGATTTGGAAGCTTGATTGATATCACCTATCAATGGGTGAAGTTACATACCAGGCTACTACTAAATAAAATTATTTTAATTAGAGTAAAACTAGGAACTATCAAAATATGCTGACATTCATGTTAGGGCCAGGTTTCATTTTTTTCTTCTTTCCCCCAATATCACCACCCTTAATCAGTTTTAAAGAGCCAAAATTTCTTCCTTTCCAAAGAAAGGATTGTAAAATATTATGTTTGAAATCTTGAGTCTATTTTCTTTCAAGTGGATCTACAAGTCTTCCAAATACACCATGTTAGTCAATACATTTATATTTCCATTTCTTCAAAAATTTCCCCAAATGTTATAGGCACCACCATAAGCGAGCCAGGGGCAGAGCTTTTGACCTACATAAAGGCTATATCCATGAATTAGCCTAGACAGAAGGCACATTACACCAATATTACTATAACTATAAGCTTTATATCTGTGCAATAAATTAAAATAAAGTTAGGGGAAAGAAGGGATTTGGGGTCAAGTATCTCAATACTTTTTGCCTTTTTTAGGAACCAAACTCACATAAATGAAAATTTGATACATAAAAAATTGGCAAAATCACATTCAATTGGACACCTCAAATAGTACACATCTTTCAAGAAGAGTTACATGAGGCTATTTCTAAGCTTTCAGTCACACACGAATTTAATTTGACATGTATTTTGTGAACATCCACTGTGTACAAGTGACTGCATCGCTAACAGAATTAACAAAATGAGGGGAGAAATGGTATCTGTCCTTGAACACCTTAATAAGTAGGGGAGGTGTCAGACACAAACAAGATTATAGTACATGAAAATGTGAAGCATGCTATTTTATACAAAATGCTCTGAGAACAAAGGGGAAAGAGATGATTAATATCGAGCACTGCAGAGAAGGCCCATGGCAGGAAGCTCCACTTGAGTTGAGCCTTGAAGGAGAAAGACACTAGAGGAGGCAGAGTTAGAGAAAAACAAAACAAAACAAAACAAAACAAAAACAAAAACAAAAACAAAAACAAACAAACAACAACAAAAAAACCCATCTAGTCTGGAGGTAGAGAAAGAGGAGAGGCTCAAAGTGGGGATTCATGCAATATTTGGGAAAATGGCCTGGCGAGAGTGACAGAACTCTGACTTATGCAAGGAATGCTATTAGGAAAAGTGGCCAGGCAGTTGGACTGGAGCACAGTTATAACGGGTCTTTAATTTTATACTGGGAGTTAATTATTTAGGCAAAATAACCAACTAAATTCTTCTTGAATAGGTTTTTTTTTTTTCAATTAGAATAATGACCCCATAGCAGTAATACCAGTAATTGTCATGGATTCCAACCCCGAATCTCTATCTAGTCCTGTGCTGATATACATCATGCCATTTTATCATACCAATGACTCCATGAAGTAAATGGCATTTCTCATTTGCAATTTATTGACAGGAAATCTGAGCTTCAAAGAAAGTTATGTACCCAAAGTCATACCACTAGTAAATGGCTAGAATTTGATCCTCGCCTATGTGATTCTGAAGTTTGTCATACCACCTCTTGAAATTAAATAGGCTTCTCTTAGAGAACACTTTTGAATCTGGATCTCACTACCCAAAAATGTGGGCAGACTACAGCATGCCAGGAAGATCCTCCAAGGAACTTCTAAGAGGGTACAGAGATCCCTTTGTATTCTGGACAGTTTGGAAGTGACAAGGATTCAAACATGGGTCTTTCCAATCCCAAAGCTCATGTTCTTTCCTTCATTGCATGCTTCTATTTGTCTAATTGATAACTAAGCAGCTGTAGAAAATTTCATCTTGGGAACGTATCACAATTTGCTTAACTATTTCCCAACTGCTGAAAGTCTCTAGGGGTTCCAATTTGGGTATACTGTGAATAGTGTTGAAATCAATACTTTTTGTCTCTTGTTCTCTATTCGCATTTCCTCCTTTGTGTAATATTGCAGAAATGAGAAGGTTACAATGCTTTAAAATAGCTGAGTAATTTTGGCATAACTGAAAAACTGGTAGCCGAGAGAGGTTTTCCATTTTTATCTGTAGAATATCTGAAACATAGAACCATAGTAACTAATATGATTTCTTTAGAACCTTTGCTTATAGGTTTCATTCATGCATTCAATTTTCCATTGTTTTATTACTCAAACACTTTTTTTGCTTATCTATTTCTGATCTGGCAACACATTAAATGAGAGATCAAGCAAAGATAATTTTTCCTCTACACGGCAGATTTTGAGAGTAGCCACTGAGTACTTTAATGTTCAAAGAATATATCAAAAAATATTCTATTTTCTCCTGTGTGGTAAAGTCTGAAGTTATACAATAAAAGAACATTTAGCAATACACCAGTATGTCTATTCCAAGGAATAAGGTCAGTTGGTAGAACATCAAAGTTTGTACCAAAATCTCCCATGAGGATTTTCTCGAAACAAGAAATCTACCAGTTTGGAAGCTTTTATTTGCATTCTATCGAATTCACATTTCAAACATTTTTAACCTTTTGAAAATAAGCATTGAAATCACAGAAAAGTATGGATAAGTGTATCACAGGACAAGGTTTCTGAGAGGTCTACATTAATTCTGAAAGCACACAGCACTTCTAATTTGAGAATTAGATATATTTTAAAAAGCAGATAAAAAGTGCGCTGAAACTTAGAAACTCTGAGTTCTAATTCTGCCTCTGCCATGTTCATTTTGAAACTACAGACAAGCTACTTAGCAGTGTGGGGTTTTGGTTTCACCATTGAAAAGGCATTAAGCTACCACATTGGATTGGAATGTCATTTCTGCAACTCTCAGCCCAATGAAAATAAAAAGTACCATATAAATGCAAAATAACATTTCCATATAACAGATTGATATAGGCTTATTTTAGCCGCTATTTTAAAATCAAGTTTTGTGAAATGAAAAAAATTTCCCAATTCATCTCTGCTTCTTAAACCAGGCTTTACGCACCTGGATGTGGTGACAGAGTTTCTGAGTTTTGAAAATGTGATGCAGCACAAAGAGTACAGGAAAAAGCCTGAACTTTTTCCTTTGATTGAGGTACATATGGTCTAGTGGGGTAAAAAGAAATAGAGACTGCCAGTGGAATTTTCAGGATGTGAGGGCACTGTTATTCAGAGATGAAAAATCAGATAAATAAAAATTTCCAAACTGTAGTAATGCCATCCCATCACATATCCCTTCCAAAAAAGTTTTAGATTTACAAACCAAAGAAAAATATGAAAGGCATTTAGACTCCTTAAAAAAGATGACCTTATAATAATGTTTAAAGTAACTACCTACACATAGAATCTAAAACACATGTATGCTTATGGGAAGGAACAGGTGGTGAGGGAAAAAACCAAGGAAATTTAATATGTATGGGTCCTTTTACTGGTTTCTTCTATGCACCCTGGTGTTTCTGTACTAAGAGAAGCAGCAGCAGGGCACTTCCTCACCAGGATAGGAGGGGATATATTGGGTGGATTCTCAAATAATCCCAACCAGTTTTAAATGGTGCTGACTTGTACTGCAATAATTTATCCAAACCTCAGACACCCAACTTTTGCAATTGTAAAGTGAGTGGTACATGCCCATATATCTTGGATCATTTTCACAGTTTCTTTTCACTTTTAGTCATTATTTAGGGAAAAAAAATCAACAAATAGTGCGGAGAAATATAAGGCATATTTTTACTCAGACTGCTCCTCATCTCCTATTCAGGTAGGCTCGAGAGTATTTGGAAGGATTTTGACCAATATTCTAGACAACACTCCCACACAGATCTGTTAACTAACTAACTAACTAACTAACTATATATATATATATATATATATACATATAAATATATATATACATATACATATAATATATACATATTATATATATAATCACATTGTTAGAAGTGAAAGGATTTCACTAATGTTTATTTCTTAAAGAGAATTGAACATGTTGAGTATTGCACATATTAGGAGCATACAGTACAACAACAAAAGAATAGCAGCGATAGAACAAAGTGGAGCTTGTTTAATAAAAAATGCTTCTTCAGTCATTCAATCCGTATGGTCAAAACTCTTTTCACAAAAAGGCTATCTTGAACAAATCACAGAGGTAGAATTTCTAAACAAAGAGGCAAAAGTTGACCTTCCTAATTTTCAGGACAACTACCTAAACTATGCCTACAATTCTTGAGGATCCAGGCACTTTAGACTTTTATGTATCCCAAACACGTCTGGAATTTCGTATTCCTTTCTTCAGAACGGTTTGCCCTATCTTGAACAATGCCGAGTTAAGAATTTAAAGAAACCCTGTAAATTTTCCTTGAGATTAAGTACAAAATGTGTTAGACACTATTTTAAAAAATATGAAGATAGGAAAGAAAAGTCACGGAACAGTCTGTTCTTGAGGAGAAATAACAATGGTACATAATAATAAAAAAAGATGAAATTACTAAGGGCTTCAAAATTTAACAACACATGAGGTTCAAACATGTTTCTCTCACATTCCTCACTCTCCTGTTTCACCGGCTTATATCATTTTCCTCTTGGGATTTACCAGACAACTTCCATATCACCCGCTACTCATCCACTGAGCGGATGCATCGTGATAATGTGAAAACCATGCCTTCTAGTGCACAATCACTAATGCAGCTATGGGTGACAGAAATCCTACTACACTCGACTAGTTGAGCCTACTTCTATTTCTACCTATATTCAAGATGCTTTTTGCCGCCATTCCTATCATTTCCATCAGTTTTTAACCAACTACTAAATGGTTCATTCACCAGACCTACTGATTTTGTGATTGCCTCTTTTTCTTTTGAGACTGTTGTGATAAATTCAGAAAACACTTGGTTACTCTTACTCAGTTGTCTTTGTTTGACTATTAGATGGTAGTAGTTTGGCATGTGTTTTGTTAACAAATATAGATCGATCCTATTTATTGACCTTGTTTTCAAACAATAATGAACCATTAAAAGTATTTGCACCTTTCTCTACTTACACATGCAAAATTCATTACATGAGTTTTCATTACATCCGTTACATTTTCTAGCTGTGACTGCAGCAATGAAAATCTTTTAAGTCTTTCCCAAAGTGCAGCAGTAACACAGCTCTAAGGGAAGATAACTTGAATAATAAAGAGTAGCCAGAGAATTGAATTTCATAAACGTGATAACAATTTGGAGCTTTAGGTCACACTAACCATGTTTCTGATAATGAAAGAAAACTTTTGTACCTTGAGTCCTGGTGATCAGAGAACATTGCTTAGTTCTAAGTTAGGAGTCTACACCAAGGACATCCTTACCTATTAGCCTTACCTGGTTTTAAAAATAATTTATTTTTAGAAAAATTATTAGGAAAGAACATACTGGTTTTAAAACTGTTATTGAAGAATGGATCTAATTCATGTATGATTTGAGTAATATGTTCACATATATTACATAGAACAGAATACAACAAGGCTAGTATCACAAGGCCTCTCTCCTTTGGTCAAAATAATAAATGGAAAAGAAAATGCTAGCAATGGTAAAAGAGGTAATATGCATCAAGAGGAAGGCCAGCTGCCCATAGTTCAAAAAGCAGAGCCTTAGCTCTTCTGGAACAACTTGTGAATTTAACAAGGATCTAAGAGCTGTCACCTGATGTAGACTTACTGACCAGACTATCTGCCAAGTCCATCCCTATTTTTCCTGCATGGGACTGGACTGACCTTTGCTATTACCACCTAACAGGCAGCTCAGAGTGGGTGGGATAATGTTTAATTGGAATAAATCACGTAGGTAGCACTGAACAAGGCTTAAATATTTAAAGAACTATTTAACTGTTTGAAGATCAGCTCTAAGTAGGCTGATAAAACTGAGTTTAACCTAAACAAAGAAAAAAAAATAATTCAAGGCACGGACACCAGAAAAGGAAAACTCATGAAATAGAATCAGTAATAAAATGTGCAGGAAATATGTCCTTCTATGAAAACCTAATTATATCATGTTTGGGGTTTGTACACTGATGATGTGATGTGAATTTTGGCTGCCAGAAGAAATAGGGATATTTCTGAAAAAATGGGGGCAAACCACTTAAGCCATCTCATGGGCAATCATTCCTTTTTTCTTCAAAGTATGTGTAAATATACAATAAATATAAAGAACAGAACCATTATAATTATTTGAATATTAACCTTTGCAAAGAACTACACATAAGGCTATTCACAGCTATTCAAAATTAAGATGTTCTATTTTATTGAAATAAATGGAACTCATGGAAAGGAATGTGCATTATTTTTTTTAAAAAAATGAGTAGTACAGACAAAACAAATAACGGGAGAGTTTGAATCTTTCAGTAGCAAAAGGGACAAGCCGGTAATACAGTCTTCATTTTGAAAACCCATCATTTCCCTGCAAATAGATAACGGGTGTTAAAATGCCTGTTCAAAATCTCAAAATAAAATAACTCTTTTCTGCAAAAACTATGACTAAAAATGTCCTGGATAGGAAACTTTTCACATACAAGCATCCTAATTATGGAATTAAAAATAAGCATTGTACATTCAAATACAAAGAGTTTATTATATCATGAGTTTCCATGTAGCCCTCTCTAACCCGTACTTATAGGACAGTTTAATTCATCGTAAGAGGCCTTCCTTCTCATATTCACTTGGTTTTAGTTTAGTTTATTAGATTCAAGGGGGAAATGTGCCTGTAATCAGACCTTCACCCCTAGATCCACCAGGAAAATATACACAGGCAACAGTTTTTGAGGCATTAAAAGTAGCAGCCTCAGGATGGTAAACACAGACTATGAACATTCACACTACATATTGTAGAGCGTTAATTGAAGAATGTTTATTTGGCACAGAAGCCATCCCTTTTTTGTACATTCCATAAGATGGAGGTGTCATGTTTACACGGCTATGCCACCTTGCAGCAATGCAGTCTTCAAAACAGTTTTTAGATGCTTATAATTACCTTTCTCTCAATACTGAATTCATACACTTAAGTCGATCTATGTTTTGAAACCCTACATGCAGACAACGTATAGCAAATAAATAGCTTAGATGCCTTTTACAATGTTGAAAGACAGGCATCAAATACAAACTGGTTTCACTGCATGCACATAAGTGAGTTGACTGTCCAAAGGAAGTAAGTAGGGTAAATATATTTTCTTATGTAGGTAGGATACTCACCTTTTCTTGATTTGTAAGAAATACAAAGCTTGAAGTCATTCTTTCATCTAACTGAACAAGTTAATTAACAGAGAGCTTTATCTAGGCCAAATATGAAATCAAGAGATGCATATAAACATATAGGGGGGATTTTTTTCATAGGAAAAAATATTAGTGAGCATGTTGAAGAAATTATCATTACTCATTTTAAGGAAGACCTTCTAGTATTGATGCATGATGTTGTGCTGTTAACAGGCAGTGTTAAAATAGGAACACCAAAAATGAGAAGGTTTGAATAAGTGGTCTCAGAGCAAGCCCTATAGAGTCTCAAAGACCAGGGAAACTTGAAAGATACAAGGGTCTTATATTAGTTTTAATAATTCAAAGTAAAACTGTTTTTTTTTTAGTTTACATTAAACTTGATTTAAAATTTAAAGTTGATTTAAATTTAGTATACATTAAATGGGAATGAAAGTTGCTAGTTACAAAAAAACCCTTTTTAATTAACTACTTTACAATATGGATTTATACTTTTCCATTTCTTGAATAGTAAAAGTAGTTTTTACAAAAGTAATCTCTTATTATGAGAACAAATGGGGCATGGTGGTTCC
Source organism: Prionailurus viverrinus (assembly GCF_022837055.1). Classification (NCBI taxonomy): domain Eukaryota; kingdom Metazoa; phylum Chordata; class Mammalia; order Carnivora; family Felidae; genus Prionailurus; species Prionailurus viverrinus. The sequence goes on along the minus strand of NC_062569.1, from coordinate 132,782,553 downwards.
ACTTAAAATTTTGAAAATCTGAATTCTCTCCTTAAAACTTGTTTTAACATAAAAAAATAATAAGCCTGCTTTTTTTGACAAATGATATTATAGTATCATAAAGTTATACACTCATAGTATTTAACATGACCAAAAAGCTCAGACTGCCAAAAAACCCTTAACAGCCTCTTCATCTGTATCTTTCTAAGAATTTTTAAATAAAAATTTTACTGATAAGAGTTGGAAAAAATGACTATGTGGGATCCACACTCAAATTCCTATTTGATGGCAGTTACTAATGTTTTAAAAATACACAATTAAGTTACACAATATTTAGCCAGAGATAATCATAATTTGACAGTGGGATCCTGTTAACTACTCCGTGTAACTCTTTCCTGACTAACTATATTTAGTATTTTATACACTTTTCTATGGGCATAGCTTTAGGACATAGCATTTATTATTTAAAATTTTATATTCACTTTTTAATTTTTAATTTTGAGCATATACAATAATTCTTTTGAACTTTAAATTATGGTGTGTAGAACATTCAAAATATGGTAACTTTCAATTTACTCTCCCACTTATCTCTTCTATCTACATTGTTTTTCAAAAAGCAATCATGTCTCACACACACACACACACACACACACACACACACACACACGGGATTTAAGGGCAGACTATCACGTAAAAATGGGAAAATAAGATTGTAGGAATGAAAAGTAAGACCAAAGTCATACCTAGAATGGCATATATGAGACGTTAGACTAACAAGTCACTGCTTTCAACTCCACAATGTTATTCAGAATTTTGCAGATATATGCTGTCCTAATTTTTTTTTTTTAGCTTTTATTTATTTTTAAGAGACAGAGAGACCACAAGCAGGGAAGGGGCAGAGAGAGAGGGAGACACAAGATCTGAAGCAGGTTCCAGGCTCAGTTGTCAGCACAGAGCCTGACGCGGGGCTCGAACACAAGGACCCCGAGATCATGACCTGAGCCGAAGTCAGACACTTAACTGACTGAGCCATCTGGGCAACCCATACGCTCTCTTAATTCTTGATGCCTCTCAACTGACCAACAGAAGTAGATACATTCTCATCGGAGGACCTGAACTGTGATTTATTATATTTCCTGTAGATAACTAGTAAAGGTAAGATACTTAAGTACTAATTTATTCTACCTAGGGATGATAAAAAGGGCATACGCCAAGAGTTTAAAATATATACACAAAAATTCAGGATTACATAGCTGTAGTATTGAAAATACCATGCAGGTAAAACCCAAGGACATACATTTGAATAGCATGAAGAAATACAGCTATTTCAGGAAAAGTTTATTTTTAGCTTTTGGTCCCATAAAAATAACTTGTCTTATTAGCCATTTTTCATATGAAGGACAGACTGGAAAATACTGCCTTAAAAATCTGAGTCAACTAGAATTAGTATAAAACTCACTTTCAATAGCAAACAACATGACAAACAGTGATAAATGCCATTTATTTTAGGGTACTTTATAATGTTTACATAAAAGCAAGACTGAAATATGCCCAGGGTTTGTTCTGAGGCAAACACACACTTCCATCTTCCTACATCTATAATTTAGAAAAGAGAGGAATTTTGTTTTTGAAAAGAGAGGAATTATTAAAAGCAGGATTATAATCTCAAGTTAATATATGATCGTAATGAAAATTAAATGTTAAATTAGGTTCCCCCAAGAATATGAAGCTATAATATAAAGATTTTCTCAAAAAAAGATTGAAGCATGATGTCTATCTGGTAAAAAAAAAGATCAAATATGTTTTATAACAGGTGTTAATACATAAGGACAATGTAAAAAAAGCAGGAGTTACAGTGAAATCATACTAAATACAGATAATTACTAGACTTCCGTACAATTCTCTTGCTTTATTAAATTTTTTTATGTGAAGCTCATTTTTTAAAAATTTTAGAATATTGCTAAAGTTTTATGAGAACGCTACTAAGAAAAATAGATATTGATAGAAAGTAAAGAAATTGGGAGCAAGTCCCCTCCATGCATATGAAGTTCTAGTGTCCCTTGAGGGGTATCTGGAGGTATCTTCATAGCAGTATAAACTAGTGACATAGCACAACTAATGCACTTTGCTGATCTACTTCTGCTTATCAGGGATGGAATGAGTTTCCTAACATTCTTTATTTGTGCATAGCAAACAGATGGTTTGTGAACACTGGTTAAGAGCAGGGTTTTTTGACTACTGAAGCCATTAACGGTAGTCAACCGTAGGTGAGACAGCCATAAGACAGTTAAACACCTCCTCCTCCATTCTTACACTGGGAAAATAGGAGCATCATTTGAGGGTAGTCAGATGGGGATTTCACCAAAGAATTATAAAGAGCATCCAAAAGGAAAAAAAACATCTAGCAAAATCTATGTGGGTTACTATGTTTATCCCTATAGACCTCTTCACTTCTTTTATCAAAAACCTGGGTCTACACTTTTCCCCTTCTCGCAATGGGCTTATGACTTGCTTCCTCCTAATTACAAGGGAATGGGTTACCAGTGTGGACAATTCCAGAAAAGCATCTCCTTTTTTCTTCCCGTGTTAATTTTTGAACAAGGCAGTTTGAGGTGGATGGCCCGGGGGCTGAGCAAAGTCACCAGCGGGGGAGGTGCTCCTGGAATGTGTAGAATGTGCATTCTTTAGATGCTTGGAAGGGGTGGCTGCCCTCTTGGCTACTACCCATTTTCACTGGTTTGGATGCTTCAGTAGAAAACAGGTACTACTTTTAACCACACAGTGGGTTCCCTAGCTCTTAATCACTGACAACTGATGTTCTTAGGGTTTTGAAATTGAAATCAGGTTTTTAAACAGAGCTATGTTTTATCCACATATGGTTTAGGTCTCTTCAATTTTTGGTTTGTTTACTTTTTTTTTTTTAAAATTTTAGAAGGAGGGTGAGGGGCAGAGGGAGAGAGAGAGAATCTTAAGTGGGCTCCATGCTCAGTGCAGAGCCTGACATGAGATTCAACCCCACGACCCTGGGATCATAACCTGAGCCCAAATCAAGAGTCAGATGCTCAACCAAAGGAGCCACCCAGGTGCCCATTTTTTTAAATTCTATTTCTTTTTATTTTAAAGTTTAGTTATTTATTTTGAGAGAGAGAGAGAGAGAGAGAGCAGGGGAGAGTCAGAGAGAGAGGGACAATGAGAATCTCAAGCAGGCTCTGTGTTGTCAGTGCAGAGCCCCACTTGGGTCTCGAACTCACAAACTGGGAGACTGTGACCTGAGCCAAATCAAGAGTCAGACGCTCAACCGACTGAGCCACCCAGGTGTCGCGTTTATTCTCTTTCTAAATTAAAAAATGTTGAGAGAGTTGTCTGGTCTTGGTTGAAATCTTTTTGGCAATGAGCAACACAGCATACTTAGCACTGGAAATAGATTAATAAGGCAAGACCACTTTCCTCAAGGAACTGGTGTGTTCATGGTTTGTTCTTCATTTGGAGTGACTTGGTGATTAGTAAATAATGCAAACAAACTCAGGCTATTTATTGGCCTTTACCTATATTTTCCATCTACTCAGTAAAGTACTTTAATTGCCATTATTAAATACTACTCTTTTCCATGGCTACTTCCTTTTCTCTGAAGAATAATTTAAAAACTCTGAAAAATGAAGTAAATCTTTTTATCCAGTCAACTAGTTTTTCTTGAAAAGATTTTTAATGAGCGCCTGGGTGGCTCAGTCAGTTGAGCATTGGACTCTTGATTTGGGCTCAGGTCATGATCCCAGGGTCGTGGGATTGAGTCTCATGTCAGGCTCTGCTCTGAGAGTGGAGCCTGCTTAAGATTCTCCCTCTCTCTCTTTCTCTCTCTCTCTCTCTTTCTTCCTCTGCCCCTCTCCCCCACTTGCTCTCTCTCTCTAAAAATATAAAAAAATAAAAAACATTTTTAAAAACAGCAGATGAGCTTCTGATCAAAACTCAGGCACACAGCTGCTTTCTAGAACAGTCTCATGAGTTCCTGACTCACCCTAAGCCATCTTCATGCCATATTGCACTCCTACCTAGTTCTTCCACTCATCAATTCTTGCTAATGTGCTTATGGTAATTCTCTTGAGAATTATCTTAGGATTTCAAGTTATATAAATGACAATGATGATAATTTTGCCTAACCAAGCCATTTAAAACTATCATAGATTAATCTCTGTATAGACTTTTCTCTGACACCCAAATTAATGTATAATATGAACAACAATGAAGACTAGTTTGTTTAGAAATACTACTGCAATATTTACAATTTCATTAATTTGCACAGGCCTTTGGCTTTTTCTGAATTAGAAGGGTTATATACTACACATTGAGACACAAATGAGTATTCGAAGAATATTAAAAATTAAAATAGTGCAAATGAATATGCACAATCTTTATTCCTTCTTTGGAAATCCCACAGCACAAGAATACATTGTTCTGTGAAAGCCCTTATCACACTGTATTATAATTACTGTTTATAGTCTATTTCTCTGACGAGGCAGAGAGCTTCAGGAGGTCTTAACCTATTTATCTTTGGATCTCCAGCTCTGACATAATGTCTGGCACATAGAGGATGCTCAGCACAAATCTGCTGAATGAAGGAATAAATGAGGAAAGAGAACAGGCAGGATTTCCTTACTCTGCCCATTTATGGTGTGTGACCTCCTACTTCTTAGCCTGCACAAGTCCTCGGCTTCCTCATCTGTAATATGGGTGAAATAAGGAGTCGCAAAGAGCTTCAAAAGATGCCCTGTGTATGTAAACTAGGAAGAATTACACGGGGCTTGGTTAACTTTAGTGTATTTTAGCTCAATCGGAGCTGTTCAAGTTACAGTGTGTGAAACTCTGGGCCAGGTTGTGGGACACCCAGCTCCTTTGCTAGTAGAGTGGAGAGTCTAGTGGGAGATAATGCCAGTTAAATGGGCAACTGCAGGAACACACATGACAAGTGCTGGGCAAATTACAGGACCCTGAGGAGCACATTGGAGAGTCTTTCCCACAGCCTCGGGTATCTTGGGGAGATATCCTGAGGAGGATTCTTGGAGAATGTGATATTTAAGACCATGTATGGCAGGTAAATATTTCAGGAAATGGAAGAGAAGGTGAAGAGACCAAGAAGGAAGAGTGAGACTACGATGTCACATGTGTGTGAGGAGGGCTTTGTAAATTCCTCGTGTCTTGGTGTTGTTCCAAAGATCATGCAGGAATGCTTTTATAATCTTCTTTTATCTGTTTCCAAATCATACAGAAAAATATCTAAGCTCAATTACATTTTTTTTCTTCCATCATGTAGGAAGTTTTCTCTTTGGAACTACATTTCCAAAAGTCTCCTAACTCATATAACCTTATTTATCACTTTTGTGATTTAGCAAATGTTTCTAATGAAAAAAAAAATAATAGCAGAATCCCATCTTTACTATGGAAAAAAAATCTTGTCAATAATGTTGCTGAATAATTGTGTATAACAAAATTAGTTTTAAAAATCTGAAAGTGTTTTACCACGGAGTGGTTTCACTTCTCATTAATTACTGGTATTATTTGGCTTCCTTAAGGTAAAAAAGAATACTCTTCACAAAAATATTTATGTTAACAGAATTAGCGACTTAATGAATGTTTGTCACATTATGTTGCTACTTATGATTAATTATCACATATTGGATGATTTGTATGTTTCATGTCAATACCATAATCGTGTGATGTCTATTTCATGCTAACAAGTAAAGATTAAACCATGTACTAAGGTCAGTTGTCTTAAATTAACCTCTTTAAAGGAGTAGTGAAAAGAACATAGGCAAATCAGAAAATCTAGGTTTGATTCTTTGTGTAGCCACAAACTAGTTCTGTGGCTTCAGGTGGGTCACTTAACTTCTATTTTATTTAATAATTGTTTTCTTTAACCTTCCCATTTACACTTTAAACAATGTAGAAATAGTATTTGACTTTTCCAAGGAGACTAATTATAAACTACATACTTAAAGTTTACAATAAGTATGGGTAAATCCTAGAAATTAAAATCAAAACAAAACAAAAAACCTTCTATAACATTATCACCTTCTAATTCAGTACCTGAATTCTGAACTCAGAACTATCTCTTTTAGTACTGTTTTAAAATACAAATGTAAGTTATATGTTTTACTGAATTATTTTTTACATTATAACTATCCTCAGATATCAATGTTTAAAATGGACTGTGGCAACGTCAATCAAGAAAGACATTTAAAAAATAACATTAATAGATCCACATATCCAAGATATTCAGTAAAAATAAGATAAAATTATGATGTTATGACAAGATTAGAACCTTAGGTATTTCTCTAGAAATTGTGATTATAAATATGTTTAAAAGAACAGTTTTATGTGTTGAAGGGAAGAAATTAGCTACAGAATAATCCCCATAATATTCACACCCTAAATGAAACAGTTCACTTTGCTCAGTATGACCTATCTAAAAATACACATACTACTCTCCCTGAAAAGAGCATATAGTAGAAAAATCTGGTGCCTTCCTGGTTGCTGAAAGAATTGAATGCTAATTACCTTGGAGGATAAATGTGGCTTCAAATCATGTATTTATTATACGAGTTATTATTTTTCCATCCCCAAATTTCCTAATGATAAGAAACAGCCTATTTTAATCAAATTGGCTTCCATTATGCTCCTTAAGTGAAAGAGACACCCATGTGGGCCTGGAGATAATGATGCCATGAGATGGCAATCTAAGTTTTAGGCCACAGTGTCAGGGTAGTCTTCTAAAAATAAGTGGCCATTTAAATGCTACCATATCTTGTTTTGCAAATCTATCCTCACACAGCAAATAATCGTTTTTGGTGCAAAAGTTAGTCATAAAATTCTCCATTAGTGGTTGGTAATGGACCATAATATTACATGTTTGTAAAAAGTGCATTTGGAAAATGAAATGCTGGAAGTAATGGCCAATAAGGAATATTAATATTTATATGAGATAACTTCGTAGGAAGAGATTTCCTTTTTATTGTCAACTGCCTGCACAGAATATTTTCTATTTTCTTGAGGAGGAAGAGCTTTGAAATTCTATCATTTGTCAAACTATATTAGTACTCTGCTTTGTTGTGTCCTAGCTGCTTCAACAGAAAAATGGGAGTGATTATAATTGTTAGTTTTACGATAGATGTGATAAAATAAATCAGAAAGGAGTCTTGGAATGTTAAATATATTACAGGCAAACAATATTAACCTATGTCTATGTCAAAGTGAATGCTTACAGCAGATTTCCACCCTTCATTATTAACGCACAAACCCTAAAGGGATGAATTTCAGGCAACTATCGAGAGGGGGTCTGGCACTTGTAATTGCACTTTCCACTTCAACATAAGGTTATTTACTTTCCTAATGTGGTGCCATCAACGCGAGAGACGTGTTCAGTTTCCATCAGGGTCAAAAACGACAAAGATGCTTTTACTGAAAATAAGATGAACCAAAATCACCTAATTATATACAAAGAAATTAATTCCAAACACTTTTTTTCCTGTTTTAAAAGTAACTTGTTTTTATTCACGTAAGGGAAAATACGATCGTATTTTCAATGATAAACTCAGATTGGATGAACTGTTGCTTTTAAGTTTTGCAAAGTCATGAATAATAATAATGACTAGGAGTAGTATTTACTGAGCACTCGCTATGAGCCAAGCGCCATTCTATTTGTTACTTCCTTCGCCCTTTTCCACAACCTTGCAGTTGGCTTTACACACGAAGCATCTGAGAGGCACAGAGAAGTTAAAGAACCTGTTTAAGGCCATACATCTAACAAGCGACCCCAGTTCTGACAAACTGATAATGGAACACACTCTATCTCTGTGTGTTGATCCTTCTCTCCCTGAACAGGGAAATGAAAGACTCATTGAAGGTTATTGCTCAGTTCAAGTGCTAATTACCAAATGCTGCGTTGCATTCCTAAACCACAATCTGAACCAGCCAGCTGTTTATTTTCATGAACTGAAGGGGCCTTTAGCATGGGGAATCAATGAGTGTATAGCCCATGGCTGTTCTTGGAACTCTGCTAGAACTTACATGGAAGAATGTTAGGTTTCTCCTACTGGTATAAAATAAGTATAGAATATTGTACTGGTGTAGAATAGGTCAGCCACAGATCAAAGGCCGACCCAACCCAGCAATGAGAAGCAAAATTATGCAATGTAAACTCTAGGATGGGAGAAAGGAAATCTTAATTCACACCAAATCTTAGTTTCTTCATCTATAAAACATGGGCCCAAATAATTTCCCTGCTTCTCCTTAGGTTATTATAGAATAGAAACAAGGTTAACAAGCATGAAAGTAGTCTGTGGACAGCCATGATCAATTCAAAATAGGCATTATTGTGAGGTCACAGTTGAGACAATCAGTTGTTAGGCAAAAAAAAAAAAAAAAGGACCACTGAGTTTGATGTCAAGGATAGAGGATCCACATGTCCAAGAACTTTACCAGGAAAAAATAATACCGCTTCAACTTCAATTTTCTCTGGGCCTGCCTCTAGGAGTATGAATCATTACAACTCAAAGTTAAGTGACTGCATTATAGAACCAGAAGAGCTCCTGACTCTTATAAGGATCATCTTTATTTAGACCACTCCAGGACGATCGAAAACTTTCAAGAGACCGTGAATCTTTCAGTAAGCGAATCTGTAGAAAAAGATGAAGTTTGACTGAAAGTAAATACAGTACAGTACAAAAACACTAAGTTAGAGTTCAGAACTTTGGCCAGAAGTAGTTTTGCAACGTTCATTTTTTCCAGAAGTATCCATCAGTGTAGGTCTACCCTGAGCCAATCACTGTGGATACCTAAACTGATCAGGCAGACACCATTTTCTACTTCTTAGAAATTCACAGACTACTATGGAAGCACAAATTATACAATTAATTGTAAAAAAATGTTACTAATGAGTTTGAACTTCAGTTTTCCTATTTATTAAATCAGGATATTGGAGTAAATGATCGTCAAAGCTCCTTTCACTCTTCTTACCTATGACTGTTTCCGGAAGTGATGAAATAGAAAATGATACAATACCAATGAATACAGAAGAGAGTAGAAATGCCAAAGCATGCAAATTAAACATTATTAATTACATATTAATGTGAACATAGGGTATAAGCAGATCTTGAAGAATAAATGCAATTTTGCCACAAATAAAAGTAATTCAGAAGCTTTTAGAAGGAACAAAATAAGCAAAGACTTCTGAGTTCATCTTTAGCGCATCACAACAGCTTCCACGTACTGCCTTCTATGCAACAAGCAATTTATATTATTACCCTGGTTTTGGACAAAGCAAGTGAGGCTTATAGAGACAGCTCCCACACCTGTAAAATGATACGGCCACATTTGTTCTCTGCTTATGTGCCTTACTGCCTTCCATTACACAGCACAGGTGAATGGAGCCCCAGCGGGGGTGGATATAGGGCAATGGTAAATGGGCATGACCTGGAAAGATAGGGGGCCAGGACATGGAGGGGTAGCCTGATATGGTTTATACTGGTACACTGGAAACAGATTTTAAAGTTCCTTAACATCCTGTAGAGGAATTTAAACTTTATTGTGTGTACAAGATAATAAATTTTTTTTACAAAATATGCACTAGTCTTTGAGCAGGGACTTAGGGAGAAGAGCAGGAGCTTCAGGAGGCGAAAGAAAGCCAGAGGCTGAAATGAGGGTCAATGTGAAATATTGTGAAACGGAGTAAAAATCTAACTCAGATATGTGGGACAATTTTTTAAAGAATCCAATTACTTTAAAATATCCCATAGTTGACTTTGAAATATCCATAGAAACCATATAATACGTCTATTACTTTCAAATGTGTCATTAAACAGCCAGAAAATAATAACAACATTGGATACTACCATTTACTCACATATTTATTCATTTGAAAATACCTACTGAGTTACAAATACATGCTAATTAATGACTCAAACTTTAATACAGAAAAATTATAGAATCATATAATCACAGAATATTACCGTATAGCCAAGAACTATGTCTAGAAACAGAAAGATTAAATAAATTTGTCAGGGTCAAAAAGCAGGCTAGGCAGAGATCTGTGAATGAATGGAATTCTTAGCAACCAAAGCAAAGTCTTTTAATAAATGTTATTAATAAATTCTAATAAATTGTCTAACAGTTTAGTGAAAATGTGTAGAGAAAACAAACATTTTCTGAAAGCCCACAATAAACAGTTTGGCTAGAGACTTTAAGTTCTCATTTACTTTTCACAAAGACATTATTCTCTGGTCATATGATCCTATAAGACAGAGGAAAAACTTAAGTCTCTGAAAAGATTGATTTAATGAAGGTATCAGGGTTCCAGCCTTGACTTGTAAGTGACTCCGTGACTTTGAAAACAATCTCTTGATCTTTATGTGCTCGTGTCCTTCTGTATAAAATAAAGGAAATGGGGCCAAGATGACAGGACAAATTGCCTCATTAAATGAAAAGATTCATGGTGTGTGAGCACGTGGACAAGCATATGTGTGCCTGGTGGGACTTGATGGGTGACATCGAAAGTCTCCAGGTCTGTGATTCTCTGCCCAAAGCCGCAAGAACAGGAAGGAACTTGGTGCTGATGAATGTGGGGAGAAGACCCAGCCAGGCAGCTTGGCTCCCATGGGGGTTTTGAGCAAAACTGGAAAGCGTGGGAGCTGTTGAGCTGGGTGGGGGCAGGGGGGATGATCAGGAGGAGCGGGTTTGGCTGGGGGAGACAGTGATGTGACATGGGCAAACATAGTGAGGGAGTCAGTGTCACTGACTGCTAAGGCACCATGTCAAATATTCACCGAGTATAAGACGAACACAGACCCAGTACAGGTTATCTGTGTGAGATTTATCTTGTCATAGCAACCGAGGCTGCAAAAGTTAAAGGGACTGACACAATAGATCCTGTGCAAAGCAAGGGAGGATTTACATTAACTCAGAAGTGAAAGTGCTTTAACTGGAGTGTTCATCTTTTGGGAGATTCTCCCTCCAGAACTCTCAACAAACAAGCAAAGAAACCCCACAACAACCCCAAATTCTGTCATAATTAATGCAAAGTCCACTTAGAACATCAGAGAATGCACCAGGTAATGCGGCTTTGACATTATAACAAAATTTTAGTTCCCTGAATTTTATGCTGATGCTGTTGACTGGCTCCTGCTTGTTCAACGTCATTTGCTAAACTGCTTTGTTTAATCACGTGAGGTAATATAGCCTCATACTTATTTTACTTGACTTTAACATTTCGAAGAAAAAAAATTATTTCCAACTTTCTATTATTTTAACATAAGTTATCGTATTAATTTTGTATGCTTTTCCCTGGCATATCTTAAATCTCATTCTTATTTCTTTACTAGCTGGCACTACTCCCCTTATTTAATGAGAGTGCAAGTATATATGACAATGGTATGTGACACTTTATTTTGGAAAATGCTATCTAGAAAAGAATTGCCAAATAAAAATAATGCTTCTTCAGATAAACAATGAAAACAGCATGAGCTGCCAGACCTAGTGATACTAAAACAATTACTCATTATGTACCTAAAATTCAAATTTAATTGAGCATCCCATATTTTTATTTGCTAAATCTGGCAGCTCTCTATCTCTAAGGCCTATGTTTTATAATGAAACTATCTAAGTGAAGGTCTACCTTCCCTGTACCCAACAACTATCCATCAAATCTGAGGAGACCTAGTGTGAAGGCCACAGTACTTTCAAAGCCATCAGTAAGATAATCAGCATTTTAAAATGGGCAAGTTCACCATCTCAGCTCCTGAAATCTCTGCCACCTACTTAGGGCCAAGTAGGTAAAGATGCTATTTCTTGGAGGGTATTCAGGCCTTCCTCCAGGACCCAGGAATGTGATGTGGCCTGTCTGTAGATTTGTGGGACAGGATCAGAACCCTGGCTAATGGGTGTCAGGCCCCAGATGCCTTGCACAATTGAACTTTAGATGCTTATGTTGCTTCCTCTCTGGGAGAAACCTGCTTTGGGAAACTATCCAATACCCTGACAAAGAATCGTATTCAGCCTGCCGAAAAGAGAGAAAGAGAATCAAGTTCAAAACTTCACAAACTTTTGAACCCAGTGCAGATACCTCCTATCTAGAAGATGGTCTCTGAGAACCATCATCCCAGGTTGCCAGCTTCCCGAATAAAGCAACCTTTCCTTTCCCACCAAAATATTAAAAAATAAAAAGACTCCTGCTGTCGATTACCTAGAAAGACAATAAGTTACAATAAAATTACTGAAAATGCTTTCACTAAACTAACATGGAAGACCGAATTTAGTTTCTATAGGTTAAAAAAAACAAAAATAACTTAATCATGAAACATAGAGATCCACCCACTTTTCTGTTGAGAAATATTTAATGTAATCATTTTTATCGCACAGGCATGGTGTGTATTCACTAGCTCAGACAGAAACGATTGGCTTCATAAGAAAGGAATGTGTTAGGACGAAATTACAGGACTAACTTAGCTTCCAATGGCATCACCTGAACAAGATGATGACCAAGATTGGCCAACAATGAATGTTTTAATTATACTATAGTTAATACCTTCCAGTGTCATATGAACTAGAAAGTCTACATTTCTAGCTGCTCTCATTGATTTAATTAATTCAATAGATCATTCATTTATCTAGTGAATATAATGTTCTTACTTTTGGCATTTGGCTAGATACTAAAAGAAGTAATTTATATGTAGTGACGGAAACAGACATTTGCAGAGAATTAAGCAATAAAAATATAAGCAGGACCTACCTACACAAAAGAGAGAAGGGAAGAAAAAGGAGAGAGACAGAGAGAGACAGTCACAGTAAGAGAGACAGGAAGACAGAGGTAACAAAGAGACTGAGAGAAGGACACAGAGAGTCACAGCAATAGAGACAAAGAGAAAGACAGAGGTACTGAAGAGACTTAGAGAGAGGGAGAGAGGGAGAAAGAGAGAGAGAGATCCTCTTCTTGGGGGAGGAACAGGTTAAGAATACTTTGATATTTCTCCTCCCCTGGGGGTCTATTTATAAAATTTCCTAGAGAAAAGTTTAAATGAGTTAATTTTCTATTATATATATAAATATAAATATAAATATATGTATATTTACATATATATACATTAATTTTATTTATTTTATATATAAATTAAATATTTTATATTTAATTTTATATTTTAAATGGCTTAATTTCATATTTATATTAAAAAGCTGAGGCTTTTTCTCATTATATATTTTACTTTTTCAACATTTTGCACTGGAGAAATGCAACAAGCAGGGATTATTACTCTTATTTTACAGATGGGAAAAGGCTCTTAAGCAAATTATCACTTCACTTTATTTGTATATACACAGTAGTGATAAATTGCTTATGTTTACAAAAATATGAATTGTACAAATAGGAAAAGAATTAACTTCAGACATATGTAGAAGAACTGTAATTTCAGAAGGAAAAGGTGAGACTTCTTCACTATCATGCCTGACAATGAGAATATTTGAAATGTGACATATTCAAAACAAAGCTTGGCAGCAAAGCCAGGATGATCAAGAATCTAAGGAGAGGTCTTAGAGAAAATAACCACCTCCCAGTGTTTCCTGTGGTTGGCTCTGCTCAGGTAAATTCCACAGCTCTGGACTTGTGGGACCTTTAATAAATAAACAATACACTGTACAGTTTCAGAAGGCAATGATGGTCATAATAATTATATTCTTTCCACTCCTATTATCTGCTAGGTCCCATGCTTGCTAAATGCCATATACATATAATCTTTTAATCTTCACAAAAATCTTGCAGTACTGGTATCATAATTTTCACTTTACAGATGAAGATCGTAAAGCACTGATGAAAAGCTCTGTTTTTGTAGTAGTTGTTGACTCAAGACTTGTTATAAATTCAGGTGTGTCTGACTCTAGGGCCGGAGTTCAATTCCTTTATTACTGGGGAGTGGGGAATAGTCAATGACTGTGCTGTAAGTTTAACGTGGAATCAAAGACCAAACTATTTCAGAGCAGGGGTGACCTTTCTGAGGCCTCTGAAATCAGACCGCATAATGGGTGCCTATTGGAATGGGTGCCTGTGCAGATGGAAAATATGAATAATGCTGAGAACTTTTTCAAACTACACCCACTTCCCGCCCTCCATTCCTTTCCCCCTTCGGGTCCTCAAGAGAGACAAATTTGAGACCCACTGTTCTAAGAGGTCTTAAAACTCAGAGAAAGTCAGGGAATAATAAGCAAGTGTCAAGCTAATATTTTTAGCGGAGGGAGACGGAAAAAGGAGGGCTTCTTAAATCCCTAGATTATGTAAGGAACAATGTTAGATACTTCCCAAATATTAATCAGCTAATCTCAAATAATACTTAAGGTTTATTGTACTCCCATTTTTAAAGTTTATTTATTTTGAGAGAGCGAGCAAGCCTGTAAGTGGTGGAGGGGCAAGGAGAGTGAGAGAGAATCCCAAGCAGGCTCTGCACTGCCAGCACAGAACCCACGAACCCACGAACCTTGAGATCACGACCTGAGCCCAAACCAAGAGTTGGACGCTTAACTGACTGAGACACCCGGGTGCCCCTATCGTACTCCCATTTTTTTTTTTTTTAAATTTTTTTTTTTCCACGTTTTTATTTATTTTTGGGACAGAGAGAGACAGAGCATGAACGGGGGAGGGGCAGAGAGAGAGGGAGACACAGAATCGGAAACAGGCTCCAGGCTCCAAGCCATCAGCCCAGAGCCTGACGCGGGGCTCGAACTCACGGACCGCGAGATCGTGACCTGGCTGAAGTCGGACGCTTAACCGACTGCGCCACCCAGGCGCCCCTCCCATTTTTGAAATACTTTAAAAACAGAAGTAATCATTTATGTAATAGCGAGATGCTGTTCAATGTTTCTCTTAGCCATTAAATAAACATTTAACCACACTGAGCTGATAAATTTCCATTAGAAATAAATATATTTGCTGTTTTTAGGTAGGTCTGGCAACCTTATGCTATTCAGTGTTTGAAAAAAATCAAACAGAAAAGAGCCCATCGAACTTTTGTTGTGTGGATCTCTAAACTGAAAGAAACACTGGGCCAGAAAATCTCTGGAAGCACAAAAAGGGCTGGCCAGCTCAACAAGTGAGGCTGTACTTTCATTTTAGAAGAAGTAGAGCAAATCTTACTTTCAAATTTTACTGTGGATACCTGCTGCTTTCAAATTGCTGAGTCTCTTGTGGGAGGCATCACAACAAAGTAGTTGAAATCAACTCCTTTGGTGTAAGATGCATTTCAGTCCCAGGATTTACCATTTATGTGGTTGTAGGACATTACATAACCCCCTGACTTTTTTCTCACTTCTGAAAGAGGAGTAACCCCAGGGGAGCCTGGGTGACTCAGTCGGTTGAGGGCCCGAATCTTGGTTTTGACTCAGGCCATGATCTCACAGTTCATGGGTTCCAGCCCCACATGGGGCTCTGCACCGACGGCTCGGAACCTGCTTGGGATTCTCTTTCTCCGTCTCTCTCTGTCCCTCTTCTGCTCTCCCTCTCTCTCTCAACATAAATAAAAAGAAACATTAAAAAAGAAAAACAGGACTAATACTGTTATAGTAGAGTCCATCCTATCTGATGTGTTTGGACCAGTAGTTGACGCATTAAACAAAAATACTAGTCAGAAAGAGACACGTTAAAACATAAATACCTTAATTTTTCTTAAAACACATAAAGTTCAATTTTCTACTTTTCCCCATATTTTCATGTCCTTTTATTGAGTATAGGTTTGGTGACAGTCTTTTTGTGTTTCATAAATTATACTGGTTTAATGGACCCAATCACTCATAAGCAGAAAATTTGCAAACACACTGATATAATAAACTGAGAGATGGTCTAATCTATATTTTTATGATTTTGCCAATAATTCACAGTTGAATATTCACATTTCATATGACAGTGATTTTAGCCATCTAATTTTATTCAATCCTTCCAAAGAATTACGCTATTCTCTTTCTTAACTATGTTCCACAGGTTTAGCCAATTAATTAAATTATACATATAATATTAATTAAAATACATATAAATTATATATTGTGCAATGTTTAATTAGAATTTTACATATTTAATTACACATATAAACTATATAATTTGAAATATGTATGTGGATGGATGGATAGGAAGACAGATTTATGATGTTTGTAAGAAAAAGGCTTTCAATTCTATGTATTTACTACTTAATTAACTTCTGGTCCCTCAAAAAGCATTAAACAGCAACCTCCTGAAGTTATTCTTAACTTTTTCAGGAAATCATGGACTGCTAGGATAATCTGAGAAGAGCTGGGACTTCTTCCTCAGAAAAATAAACACACCTACATACCTTTAAAGTATTATACATTTTTTCAAAGACCCCAGAGACTCAACAAGTTCATTCTATGTCTCTTATGGATCCATGATCCTAAAGTAAGAACACATTTTTGTTTTTGTTTTGCTACTGCAATAATGCCATTTGCTTTCTAATTAGGTTTGTGTTGACTGAATGCTTCAGAAAGAGTTGCAAACCTCTGTAGTTTCAAATGTTTTGGCGGCCTTTTTTTTTCATAAATTTTTAAAATCCCATCAAATTAAATCTATACCCAAATAGGAACAAAATAAACAAATAAAAAACAATAAAACAAAAATGAAATCCAAATCAATTAGAGTTTCCCAAGTTATTCTTCCCCTAAATCTTAATTCAGCTACCGAGGAAATACTTGTAATCACTTACCACTTCACAGATTAGCTGACATTTTCAACAGATGCTAAATGCTCCAGCATGCTAAATGCAAGTGTGATCCTTTCCAGAACTGCACTGTCCAATACATTAGCTACTATTCACATGTAGCTATTTAAATTTTAATTAACTAAACTTAAATTCACTTCTTCAGTCACATTAGACATCTTTCAAGTGCACAACAGCTTCATGTGGCTAATGGTTACTGTTTTGGACAGTGTAGAGAACATTTCCATCACCTCAGAAAGTTCTAGAGCACTCAAGTATTTCTGCTCCCATCAAGTGATTTGTATGCTTGCAAGAAATCTGTTATGTTTGTTCCCAAACCAGTTTATGCCAGTTAGGTTAATGTGAAATTGTATCATTTAGTTAAATAGTATATAAACCAATTTAAAGATGAGTGAGAAAAGAATGAAGGGTTTTCTAAACCTTAACATTTTGGAAATGTTATATGATCATATTTAAAAAAATGCTAGAGAGTTGGATGTAGGTAAGACAATGTTAAAAGATTGGAAACAATCATAAAGAAAGTAGTATTCTGCTGTTAGATTTCTTGGCATTAGATGTGTGCTTAAAGACATCTGAGGAACAACAGAAATTAGAAATCATAGATGATGCATTAAGGGATTTACAAAAAAAAAAAAAACAAAAAAAAATCACTAAGATCTGTAATCAGTAACCAAACTCAAGAGTAGTTCTTGGCTTGCATAAAAATACTGGCAAATATACAATCAAGCTTTCAAATTTAAACAAAATGTGTACTGTATGTATGTGTTAGTTTTTAAGATCCATTTCTCAAAAATCTTCATGGTATCAACGGCTAATCCTAATTGTATTTAATAGGAAGGTTTCTACTACACACAGCAACACTGCAAACATGAGTCTTCTTCATTACTACAAACTCAGTGTTTTCATAATTAGTTGTGTCATTTCTATTTGCCACATTTAAGTTCATTGGATTAAATTATATTGAAAAATTTATGGACAGGAACCTGATCTAATTCCAGATGTATGCATAACTGGTCTTTTAATTATCACACAATAAAATACAATTAACAACACCACCAGTTACTTTATTCTTGAGCTCTACTCAGTTGCCCTAATCTAAGACATTATACGGAGATGAAAACCCTTGAACTTTAATTGTGTTCACTCTATTTAACCTTTTGATTTTTTTCTGACTTCAAAAGGTTATCTATCCATCTATTTACAGTATCAAATATTTGAGAAATAAAAAGTATCAGGATTTCATTGTTTTGCACATTGAGATTCAGAGACAGAGGGAAACCTAAAACTACATAGTACTACTGGGACTACTATAATCACTACCACTACCTTTCTTTCATTAAAACAGCATCAAACAAATATTGCAATTGATAGTTGTTGCTTGATCAGTAAATATTTTCCACTAGTCCATTAAATTCAAGGAAATATTTAGACTATCATGGATCAGACATCTTTATTTGACATAATAGCATCAGCATAGAGTATCATAGATACTCCCAATTATCTAGGTCAACTGTAAGAAAAGATGCTTCTAGGTTTATTAAAGGAGAAGATTCATTGCAATTTTGCTTTACTGTGTGATATTTTCATGTAGGAGATGGAAAAATGGCTGCCCTTGGGAGCCAAATGACTGATGAAGTCATTTTGAAATACCTTGAGAGTGACTGTATCTTTGGTCTACCACAGTCCCTGTTCCTTCCTCTTGTCTTCAAGTCTGGCTTACTATATTGCCTAGACCCTGAAGCTATTCAAGTTCATGATCCCTGGTAAAAGTGTTTTACATAATGCTATCTTGTATGTCTTGGGGAGGATACAAGCAATTGAGCTCTGAAGTTGAGCTTAGTTATGGCTACCATTTCATATTAACTTTCATTCTTCCAAGCAACATAATACTAACAGGTTAACCAATTCACAGTTTCTTCCCTTTTTACTTAGGATATATCACTAACTGCTAGGCCATACTCCTCTCCCCTAGAGAAGGGTTCTGGAAGGAGGGGAATTACCATAGTGGACTAGAAAGTAGATAAAATTTTCTCTATGCCTCCATAGTAAGAGTGCATTTCTACTTGAAAAGAAAAAATGAAATGGAATGGATACAGAGTTCATTTTAAATATTAATTATATCTATCATATTTGAGTGTGCAGATAAATTATTGTGTTATTTGTAGTCTTTTAAAAATAAAACTTTATCATCTTATTTCAATCAATTACAATTTGTTTAATGATACTACCTAAAAATATATTGATAGCATACATAAAATACATCTTCTTGCATAGATCATTGACCTAGATAAAAATTTAGGCTGTGTCCATTACTAGTGGATTGGTTCTGACAAAAATCATTGAACATTCTAGGGCTCAGTTTCGTTATCTGGAAAATGGGTTATTGATCTCTAAGGTTCTTACCACTTATAAATCTAGATTTAATTTTTAATTTCAATCAAGTACTATTTAAGTTCTTACTAAGTAAATGTAATACATGAATTATACAGCTTACAAACTAACGTCACTGATCATACCTAAACCTACAAAATGTAATGGGAAAAACGAGGTTGAATATGATTAGGGTCAAGTAAGAGTTCCAGGAGTCCAGAATGAAGAGAAACAGAATAGGATTTAAGAGGGATCAGAGACAGGAGAGAGACATGGGTAAGTTTATTTAACTCACACATTCCACATGGAGTAGAAAGAAGTCACAAATGAAGGCACACACAAGACAATGCCAACTTAAAAATCAAGAACTACCCTCCAATAGACTTCTCCAAAGTTAAATATGATATTTCTAATTTCTCTTTAAAAAAACTTTAAAATCTTGAGGAAGTATACTTAAATATAGAATTACCCTAATGTATCACATAATGTTTTTGTTTCACTTAAAAATGTTTTGTTCATTCACCAAAGATTTCATCATATATGCAGAGCACTAGGGTAGGGAGTTGTGAGTTTGGAAAAGACAGCTATTTCTGTACACAAGGGGCTTAGGTTTAGTATAAATAATAGAGAGTAGCTAATTTCATAAATCACCTTCAAATAGTATATCACAGGCTTAACTGAACGTTATAGACTGTGTTAAAAAAAAAAACCCTTATCCCATAATGATATATTCTTAAGAGTCTAGAAATATCTCAGATAACATAGGACTTTACCGCTGAAGCATAGTTTATTTTAAGGTGTGTATAGTTTCTCACCATTGCCTATAAATGATCTACAGTTCAACCCAATCCAACAATTAAAAAAAAAGTATATACAGTGCTAGGAAGTCAGTCCCCTTGGACACTTGGGCTCACCGCTAATGGAAGTTAGAAAAAGCTCTGTGGGAAAAAAAAGTTTCAATGGCTATCAGAATTTGAAATTGAGAAAGTCCTTAGAGAAAGAGTAAAGACTTGGGGATGAAGAAGTGATATCCACTAATCCTGAAGAACATGATGTTAACATGGAGCAGGTTTGTTTGGAAATAGTAGTGGATGGTAGCAATCAGTAAACAAGTAAGAGATGAATGCTCTCTCGGTATGTCAGATCCTTCACCTCATGGTCTTTCACAGGCATTCCTTACAGATCTTTTAGGGAGGTATCAGTGCTCCCCAAGATCAATGTTAGTCATGCAGAAGTCATAATAATTCTGAAAGGCAGAGGATATAATTAGTGACTTCAAGAATTATTCCTACATTCTGTGGAAGAGAATCCAGGCATGGGTACAAAGTAAGGTTCAGGGTGGCAGAATTTCGTATCACATCTTTTGGGGAATCTTAGGGAATCACCTATGCTCATGAGTCAGCACTTGATAATAGGGAATAAGAGAAACAGAATAATTATTTACAGAAAGAGACTCATTTATTCTAATAGCATAGTTCATGGACTTCTGGATTGTTTTCAAAAAGGCTCAGTTCAACTGCCAAGTAATTTATCTGATTCCCTCATAGTTCACTGAACTAATAATAACAAGCAATATAAGAGTATTAACATGAACTGGTGTTATAAACTAAATTAGACTTTTCTAGCATGGTCCAATTGACTGATTTGCAGTTGGTTTTCCTTTTCCTTCCTTTCTCCCTCCCTGATTCCATGCTTCCAGTTCCAACTCCTCCTGCCTCACTCCACAAAGCATCTAAACAAAATCAGCTACTCTGAACAAAAAGTCTCAAAATATCAAGAGTGATAGTGGTTAAGTGAAATTTGCCGATATTTAATTGTTTCCTGAATTTTCATACTTCTTTTGTTACCAAATATGGAAATCTTGCTACATAGTAAAACTTGACCACTTAAAATTCTTACAGGAATTACTCAATCTACACAGTTGTTCCCTCACTGAATTCTAACTCTCTAAATGTACAATATTTCCCCATGGTTTATTGGGCATAATTGAACTATTCCTAGATATTTGATACCAGCAGTGGTCCTGAATCTTGGCTTCTTTGAAATAATCTCATCAATCTGTGTATTTGTCATCCATAATTTTTTTATAAAACTATATTAAGCTAAATAACCTCCATAGTTGGAAGAGAAAATTCATAATTAATCACTAGTGAAAGCATCCCCATGTAGTATTCTCACCCTACAGAAGAGTTTTTATTTTCTTCATTTATACTAATCATATCCTCTGCCTTTCAGAATTATTATGACTTCTGTATGACTAACACTTGTGATCACAGCTATGTCGTTGTAAGTTTTAAACTGTTCTCTCATGATAACAGTTCACTTTAGATAAGGTAGATAAGAGACCACAATTCTATGCATTTGACATGGTATTTTCAGAAGATTATCACTGTACACCACAGTTGACTTCTGTGATACACTTAACTCTGTTGCAACACGTGGAAACAGGCATTTCTGGGCAATAGTATTCTACTTGGCCCATCAAAGATGCTGACTTGGTCTTCAAAGCTATACACAAGAGTGTTGGGATACACACACACACACACACACACACACACACACACACACACACACGTGTGTGCAAAAGGAACTCCAGGCTCTCAAGGGCTACACTATTTACAAAGATGTAATTGTTTACCACTCAGTTGTCTACTTCTTACACTTTTGTGTAGAACTGCTACCATTAGGCACAACGTTGTTTTTCTTTGCTAGGAGTACTTTCCTTCTCATCTCTTCATTCCCTCTGTCTCTTTCTCACTCTCTTGTCTATGTCTCCTGCCTCTTGCTCACTATCTTTTGATTGGTCCTTAAAAAGACTCTTCCCAGGCTCTGGGCTGATGGCTCGGAGCTTGGAGCCTGCTTCTGATTCTGTATTTCCCTCTCTCTCTGCCCCTCCCCCATTCATGCTCTGTCTCTCTCTGTCTCAAAAATAAATAAACATTAAAAAAAATTTAAAAAAAATTAAAAAAATAAAAAGACTCTTCCTTCTTAGCAACTACTAGTATTTATTTATTTATTTATTTATTTATTTATTTATTTATTTGAGAGAGAGAGAGAGAGAGAGGCAAAGGGAGAGGGAGAGAATCTTAAGCAGGCTCCATGCTGAGTGGGGCTCAATCTCACAACCCTGGGATCATGACCTGACCTGAGCTGAAATCAAGAGTCAGATGCTCAACCTACTGAGCCATCCAGGAGCCTTAAGAATACCAGTCTTTAACCTCTGCGTACTAATCAAATAACTTTGCTTGAAATTATTGGTATTCAGCTTTCTAAGGCTCATGTGTTCTTCCTTTGGTGTTTCAAAAGTTCCTTCTTCACCATTGTTGGCAAATTCTAGATTCTGAGATATTCTGGATGCCAGAGTGTTCTATAGGAAGCTTATCACCACATTGCCAGTATCTTAGGGTTCTTAACACATTGATATCTAAAAATCTTTTCTAATATATTCAATGTTTCATACATAGAGTTTAAGGTTCCAATATCTACAACTATTCAATTCTGTGACTGAAAGATGATCTACATAAACTAGTTTCTCTATATAAGTTACACCATTCATTGCCACTAAAATTTATGACAGTTTAATGGACTCCAAAGAGACTCATTTGCTTTGTACAGACAGAATATTACAGGTGCCTTCCCTTCAAACAAAAGTGTGATCTAATCCTCTATTATACTTCATATACTTATTATTAATTTCTTGACATACTTATGATATTGCTGTTTCTGGTTTATTCAACAGATGTAGCTGTACAAAAATAAAAGGTAGAATACAAGGGAAGTATACAAAACACAAAAAGCTGATTTGTAAAATTGATGCTGAAAGAAAAACTATTTATCTAGAAATCAAGGAATTTAAAAATTCAAAAGAAATATGCACAATCTAAATTTAGAGTTATAAACTATAATGAAATTATTAAAAAAAATGAATCTGCTCTATTTTTATTCTAGGGAAAAAGTAATTCTAAATTTTAAATTGTATGTCTAGGATGAATGGGCACACTCAACACAGTAAAAAAAAAAGCAAGTATATTAACTGATGCAGAGCAGTGTGGGAATTAAATTTAGGCAAATTTCAGGGGACCACACACAATACTCAAATTTGTGACTATTTTTGTAATTCATTCAAATATTCAGTAGAAACTCATCACAGGGTGAGATCTTATACTCCATTCATTCATCCAATAAATATTTAGATCTTATGTGAAAACCACTGTAGGGGATACAATGAAAAATAAGGCATGGACTTTGCCCTCAAGGGGCTTACAGTCTAGTATATACTGGGAAAAAAATAAACAAGCACATAGATAACCATAATATAAGGGAGAAAGTGATGTGTCATAAGAAAGACTCAGACAACGTGCTATTAGATCATTGATACCAGCAGACTTGTTTTTTATTTTTGTTTTTGTTTTACTGTAGTGTCTAAGTAGCCAATAGAATAGAAAGAGAGACCAATGATCCCTTTGCAAAATTAAGAGCCAAATTTTGTGAATCTGTGACTGAAGAGTTGCAATATCAATGCAGTTTAAGTCACAGCTCACCAGTTCCTAAAAATGTTCGCTCATAAAGTAACAACCTATTAGAAATACCATCTTGCCAATTTTTATAAGAAGATTCAAATGGAATAATCTAGTATTTAGGGATGAAAAGATCATTTTAATGTAATAAAGCCTCAAATTAATTATCCAAAATACTCATGACACATTACCTTCTTGCACAGAAATTGGCTTGATCAGATTAAAGTGGTGAAGGATTCCTCGATGGCTCAAGTGTGCTCCAAGGAAAGCTAGAAGGTTGTACAGTTAACTCCCAGGGTGTAACTCTAAACCATACAACCTACTACCTCAACCCGGATGCACACAGCTTCCAATGTTGCTTCAAACTCCTTATCATATCTTCAGTCAGCTCCTCCAAATATGGCGGCCATACACCTAAGGGCTTGGCAAGGATGTAGATATAATACGCTAACATTTCACCAATGAACTTAGTATGTGTCTCCTAGGACTATCCTAACCTCTTGGATTTCCAGCACAGGTCATACAAAATGTCCTCTGACATCTCTCCTGGCATAGTTCTCCCAGTAATTAATAATATTAAAAAGAAATAGCATTCAACTTCATTTTTCAAGAGAAAACAGCTCAATAGTAATACATAAATCCCAGTTATAACCTTTAATTTCCTTATTGAAGTCGATGAGGTATACTAACCAGTATAATGTGAACTTAAGTATCTGAACAGGATCTATTCAGACCATGTTTCAAACCCTGCTATAAAGATTCAAGTTTCTTAAGTAATTTACTATACTTGGATTCAAACTTAAATGGCTATGTTATAAACCCTTCCTAGTGTTCGACAATTGAAGCCTGCCTCTAAAGACAGATGAGGGTTAATATATACATGAGAAACAAAGAAAAATATAAATTCTTCAAAAGTAATCAACTAAAATTTAACAGGAGCTTGACTAAAATTTATTTAACGGCATTTGTCTATAACATTTTGTTAGATTACCACACTGACAAAGACCCATAGAAGCGAGCTTGTGCAGTCCACTTCACCACAAGATCGGATCTACGGGTTTATGCCAATGGGCAACGTCTCACTTGGGCTCCCTATTAATGCAGAATTTGTTGTAAATATCTGATGAAATTAAATGAAAATAATCATATCGATCCTTTAGTATAAATATTTTAAATGCTAAAATGCTTTTAGTATACATATTCCCAGTTAAAGGCCTTCATAAATATCCTACACTAAATACAGGTTTCTATACATGAGAATTTAAAGACTAGTATATTGAAATATTTTTCACAGATAACTTTTGTTTTAATAGTGAATATTTTGTATTTGGACTGTTCTAATTAATAACGAGTTTTAAAAGAAAAAAAAGGATATATACATGCATGTATGAATTATGTAATTGTGAGGCATGAATGTAGTACTACCAGCCTATAATTAAGACCAAATTAACTATTAAGCTAATTGTGTAAGAGTCAGACTGTGCTTGTTTTAACTCTTTTATAAAACCTCGGTTAGTGGTTTTAAGGAATGGGTAACATTATAACTTTCTCATAAAACAAGTAAGATTCTGTTGACTAGACAGAGAATGCAGGAAGTTATTGAAAAGTATTAAATGTATACATATATGTCTATAGTTGGAATAAAACTGAAATTAACTATATTTGGATAAACTATTATCAGAAAACCAAAATTAATGACATACTAGCAAGCATTACTACTACTAGCAATGTTACTACTACTAAAATTTATACTCCAGATCTATTGCATAAAAGAGAATATATCTTGCCTCTTCAACACAATATATTTAAATTTATTTTTCAAAAAAAGATATTCTTAAACATACTATATAGCTACATACAACTCTTACCTGGTCAACAGGTTGGGCAAAAATAAATTGTCACTAAAAAAATTTTAAACCACCAGACAATAAGCAAACACACAAAGAATAAACATAAAGCCAGCCACACTCACGTTTTTTAAAAGATTTTAAGCTCAACAGCAACAAAATTGTAAGTTGTACAATCATTAATCGTATCACTCATATCCACAATATTCAGCATTTCTAAATTATATCTTCATTGTGAAAAATAGTAACACTACATAAAAATTACTTAGTGTTTTTGCATGTTTTGAAATAAATGAAATGTGTTTCTTAAACTTTAAATAGATGATTCGGTCTACATAATTTTTGCCATTATTTGTTTTCTAATTATTGCCATACTTATTAAAAGCCACAGTAAAAAATCAACAATCATGCATTTAATTATAGTAAAAATGTCTCAACATATATTAATAAATTTAGATGTGAAATAAAAAGCAACATTTGTTTTGGGTTTTATCATAACTATAAGAATGTATATTTTGGTTTCATTATCTTAGTAGATCATTTTTTGAAAACAGCACAACTTTATTCCCTCCCCCCAGATTTCACTTCCTTTTATATGGTATGACAAATAAAAAAAATATATTTTCTTTTTCTAAATTACTTTCTATTCAACCGTTCTATGAATGGATGTATAGCTACATGAATGGATATATAGATACAGAATTCAAAGGGACTCAAACTGCACACTGATCACAAACTCAGACAAAAATTTTTCACAAAGGTAGGTAACAGTATAAATTCTCAAGCCATCAATGAAAATTCCAACAGCTAGATCCATAGAGAATATGAAACGAATTCTTATCACTAAACACAGTCAAAATTGTTTTATTTTTTTCTTTAAAAATATTAAATATTAATTGCTCTTTTGCTTTTTGTTTTTACCTGAGATGATTTTCTCCTATGATCACTTTCTTCACTTCTCATATCCATTTTAAGTTTTTCCCTAAAACAACCACAAAAGGAGAAATATCAGACAACTGCTGTCTAGGAGAATCATCTGGCTGGATGGTGGGAATGAAGGTAGACGGTCGAGAACAAAACACAATGTCAAAATGGGCAAAACCTTTTAAAGTATTTTTTTTTAAAGGCTTGGAAGACTCACAGAGCCCCACCCAAGGCTACTCATATGACATATAATGTGGTTTCATAGTTTGCATTTATGCGTTCATTTTGGTTGGTGTTGTTTTCACAGTAACAGTTTTGAAAGTGAAAGGAGGCATGGCTGTTAAAGAAGCGACTAGGTTTTGCACAATGAACTAGTGAAAGCTGAAAAGAGATTTGGATTTGGCATGGAGCTTAATAAGATAATTAAGAGTGTAGAGATTAATGGCTCCTAAAAATAACATTTAAAATAATGTTTTTCAACTAAAGGATCTTGAAACATGAAAACAGGTTTATAAATGTTAATTAAGCCTGTGAAAGTTGATGCTCCATTAGCTGAGGCAGCATGAAGGAGCAAGGGCTATTTTTTAAATAATTAGTGAACAATAACCGATAAACTTAATAAAACGTTTTATTTGAATATTATCAGTATATAGGGTAATTGCAATTTCCCATAATTCTTCATGGAATAACAAAAAAGAAGGTAGAATGCATCAGTTCTATAATATTTTGTCTTTGTTTACCCTACATATTGTCAATATGATAAAATATGATTTTAAAAGCACAACAGTTTGCTTAAAGTTTATTCTTTTCGTGGCAAATATTATAGCACCAATTCTTAATATGCAAATCATAGTGTTCATTCATATACGCTGTATTTTTAAGAAGCACTTTCTCTTTTTAGCAATTTTTAAACATGTTTAGAAACAGTTTTAATCAAAATTAAAATAGGTGGAATACATCTGCTAATCCTTTCCCACTGAACCAGGCAAAACTGGGTTTTGTTATGAAATGCTTAAATTGCTTAGCAATTTACTTGTACAAATAGACAAAATAATTAGAATGCAATGCATTTATCTACTGAGCCAATCATTGCTTTAAACTTAAAACAAGTTTGTATGTACTTTTTCCACTAAAATACTTAATGGATATTTCTAGCGCTCTCTGGAACTGCCCTAAGACAAATGCTTCTTTTAAAATATATTTTAAAAGAGAGTATTATTGTGAAACAAGCTTCTTTTTTACTTAGCAACTGAGAACATGGTCTTTACATCTCTATTTCGGTTATACTGAAATCCTGGTAAATAGTTTAAATATAACTTCCCCCAAACTAATTTTATTTGTCAGTAGTTTAATGTATCTTCTAATATGACCCTTTTTTTTTAGAAGTTCAAAAAGTTTCTTCTTCCACATTTCAAATTATGAGTCACAGCAAACGAAAGCTTTAGTTTCTTTAAACAGCTAGGACTAAACGCTCACTTTTCTTAGATAGCAAAAACTAATACTGTACATGAAAAGCATAGATAACATATTAATGTCTTTCCAAACTTCGATGTATAACAAAAGTAAAAACATGTACCGTCCTTTCCATAGACATTTTTCTATTTTTACTTAAGTTTCTATTCTAATCAGGATTAGAGCAAGACAGCAAAAGGAAAAAGTTAATAAGAGTAAAGTGGGTGATGAGCTAAATAAGAGTACATTGAAAGTTCAAGGTTCCCCTTTTATATAAGAGTAGGCTTAAAAAGAAACAACAAAAAAAGTTATACCTGATATGAAAGGTGCGATTTCACCAAGTGCAATATATTGCTAATTATGCCATATTTTTTGAAATAATAAAAATAGGAAGGCTCATTTGGTTATGTTGCCTTACAAAGCTGCTTTACAAAGCCCGATGTCTCTGTAGGTATACAAGCCAATGTTTGCTTTTTTTTGGTTTGTTTTGGTTTGGATTTTTGTTTGTTTGTTTTTGTTTTTGTTTTTGAGCAGGAGCGTCTCATTTTTTTTCAGCACTGTTGCATGAAGTAGGACAAACTCAGATTTTTTTTTCTTCAGGGCTCCTGTTATTTCTTGGAAAAAAAGGACCAGGGTGCTTGTCTTCTTTTTCTTCCTTCTCGGTATTCCAGGCACAAAGCACTGCGCAGAAGCTGCACCAATCCTTGCTGTCCCTGGCAGCAGAATGGTAGAAGGTGGGAGAGACCAGGAATCCTTCCAGGCTGAGCTGACTTTAGAAATGAGGATTGCACACGTTTGTCTCCTGAACCAAAAGGGTGAGAAGGCAGGGTGCCAGTTTGCTACTCTGCTGCAATGATCTCATGCTCACTGCTGCGGCCGTCCTGTTTGCCCTGTTCAAATGCCTGTTCATTATAAACCAAAAAAAAAAAAAAAAAAGTACTTGGATTCTTCAGCAAGCAGAAAGGGTATTAACATTAAAAAAAATCAGCAGTAAGAAAAGCCAAAAAACAAAAAGCACATACAATTTTAAGATTCACTTGTTATGCCTCAATATTCTGTTTATATTTTTCTTTCTTTTTTTTTTCCTAGAGATAAGCAGCAGAATTTATCAGGCGTGAAAGGGACAGCCTCCTGGTGGCCTGCCAAAAACCCAGAATAAAGGCGAAGTTGTGCTTCAAAGCTCAGTCGCTTGCTGAGTCTGGCTAAAGTCAAGTATTAAGATCCACCATTTTCTGAGCCATGCTAGAAAAGAAGAAAAAAGTCAGGACGGTTGCTGCTTTCCAAGTCTCCGTTGGCACCATCACAAAATCTCAGTCGTAAGGTCACATGATTCTCTGCCAAATGTAGAGTGCATTCCCATCAAACCATTCTGCTGATACTGCGAAGGCAGCTATTGTCTCGTTTAGACCCAAAGTTCAGCCCACTCTTCATTGAATTAGCTGAAAAACGCATCACCTTTGGGGGCTGGGAGTCATGGAAACGTCTACCTGGCAAGCTGCCCACTTTTTCTGCCCATCAACCAGAGATGGAATTGTGCTGCCTGATGCAATGAGGACTTGGAATGTGAAGACTCGTCCAAAGTGAATCTGATTCTTGCAACGCCTGTTTCAGTTTGCACAGAAAACTCTGGCTTCTTTTATTTAAGGTGGGGGGGGGGGATCTTTCCTACTAACTGTAGCAAATAAAGGTCTGAACATGCCTACTCTGCAACTTTATTTCACAACACACCCAAATGGTTCTCAAATGAAAAGACGGAAGCCCTGCAAGTGTTCTGAGTTAAAGGCATCCCATCCTCTGTCTCCTACTCCTTACTAATACATGCAACAAGCTCAGGACATTTGTTTTAGTCTCTCACATTAAGATTAAAAATCTGTGCGATTCTTCTTGCTTTCTATTACTTTCTGATTTTATCTGGCACACGTTTTGTACTACATGGCCACAAAATCCACTAGCAACAGTGGGGATGCATTATTGCTTCAATCTCCTTCAAAGTGGTCCCCAGAGAGAGCTAGTTGTCTCTTCAACCACACAAAACCTTGCAACTGGGTTCTGTGGTAATCCTCATCAGTACCTAGCACAGCTGCTGTGCTGGTTTGCTGAGAATGACTCATGTAAGTAGTGCTCTTTCTGTTCCTTCGCTAGCTACAGTTTGCCTGTTTGGCATGAAAGATGCCTTTGAAAGATGTAGGGAATGTTATCAACACCTCTCAGGCAATAAAATGAAATGGTTCCCCCTCCCCAATGAATTTCCATTCTAGCAGGCGACCAAAGTTCCCATGGAGGAACATTTCCAGACTTTCTAACAAAAGTACAGTGAATTAAATCTTTCACCATTTCCTTAAGCAGAATCTAAAGCCAGGCGGGAAAACGAGCATTATTAGTATTTAAACCAAACATACTCAGTAGTACTAAAAAGAATCATGTTCTTCTCCTCCATTAAAAAAAATGGTTCGGTAATGGGAGATCTTTATCTAAAGTATAATTATGCTTGCAAAAAAATTATTTGCAGGACTTTACCAAACGATGGACTAACATTATCCCTCCTCCATGGATATACAGCCACACAACGCACATTACATGACAAAGGTTTAAAGATAATCAAACCACAATTTAACTAAAAATCAATCATCATCATCAAAAAAAAAAAGATTCAGGGATCTAGGAAACAGACCCTAAAAATAGTCTAGGTCTTTTTTATGCCATGTTCTTTGGGTCACTTTCTTTTGAAATGATAGGAGGGAATATGCACATGTGCACACATGCGCACATGCACACACACACACACACACACACACATACACACACGGGAACCATTCTGGCATCTGCCCCATTTGTAATTCAAAATACAAACAATTCTAAACCATAAAACAAAAACTGACACATGTGCTGAAATTAAAATTGCTTTCTTCTAGGTTGCAAAATTCTGGACAAAGTTTGCTAATGCCCTAAGCACATGCTTGGAGTGCCTGGTGGAAATCAAGCATGGGCTACAGACACATATGTATCATGCTTCAGCATAGCAAGAATCAAGTAGATATGCTCTTACAGAAAGAAAAATTTAGATTTTCAGTTCTCATTCACTTATTCAGCAGGTATTTATTAAGTACTAGAATGTGGGTTGGCCTTGTGACAGGCACAGGGTAATAGCAATGAATCAAATGAACCTTACCCACCCCCCCACCCCCCCGCCCATGCAGGAGTCATTCAGAGAGAACTTTCAAGTGAGAAAAGCTCACTTCTAAATGTAAGTGTCTCAATAAATGCTAAAGGAGACTTTATTGGTGATAAAGGAATCAAGAAACAAACTAGCAGAAACTGGAAAGTAGAAGTGAAATGGATATTGAAAAGTACATTACAGATAGAGATGTGTTGTTTCAAGTTTTCTCTTTTTTAATAGAAAATTTATTAGTCAGTTTTTAATCATTCTGTTTAAGTTCCTTAAAGAAACTACTGTGAAAATTGAATATGCTGCCTTCCCAATTAAAAAAAATATATATAAAACAGAAAAAAAAGAAAGAAACAGGTGAAATTCACTTCCAGGAAGATGTAGTAGATAGTTTTCCCTAATCCTTCTGCTAGGTACAACGAAAAAACTCTGGACATCATACGTAAGACAAATGTAAGGAGACTCTGAAAGATGAAGAGAAGAAGACAGAACAGCTAGGGACCTCAGGACCCAAGGAACAACATCGTGGCTAATTCCTTGGATTTTAGTTTTGCCTCATATATCCAAACTTCAAGCTGAAGAAGCTGACAACCCAGAGACACCAACTGGTGCAGACCAGAGAAGTCCCCAACAAAAGCCTGTTCTCTGTAGCCAAAGAACCAAGAAAGCAGCAGCACAGAAAGACAGAAAGCACTGGGACAATACCACTTTGCTCTAGTCAGACACCACACACGCAGCCATCCCTAACCTGCAAAGGCCCAATGAGGAACCTCCTACTGACCCTTGTTAGGCTAGAACAAAGCATCCTAACCTCCTCTCCCCAATCCTAGGGTGGTGTAAGGAAGTCTGAGTAGGGAATTGGGATTGGGACTTTTGTCCCTGTCAGCAGATAACAAAGTCTCTACTCTAACCTGATGTATTATCATCAGTAGACTCCAGATAGGGATCCTGGACTTCCACTGCAACTCAGTAATAATGAGACACTCTTCTCTCTCCCTACTAAGGTTGTGTTGGACAGAGAAGGCCAAGTGGAGAGTTGGGACATTAGAAACTGCCCAACCCTACAATTCCCCAACCTGTAAGGTACCAGCAAAGGCCATCATGGGAGCAATAACAAACCACTCCCATTACTCCTAGCCAATAAAGTATCAATGGATGCCTAGTGGGGAACAGGAACACTCACCACTACCCAGCAGTAACACAGAGCCCTCCCACTCAGGAGTCACTGCTAGCCAGGAGGGAGAGACCTGGACTTCCGTCTATACCTGCAATGACAAGTGTACCCCCTTTCTCTGCTGGAGTAGTGTCAGAGGAATCTAGATAAAATCAAAAGTTTAAATAATAGTAATAATATAATTAAATAATAATATAAAACTGAAGATAATCTGTCATACAATGAAGCAGAAACATCTCTAAATAAACATTAAAAAAATTAAAAAAAAAGGGGGGCACCTGGCTCAGTTGGTTAAGCATCCGACTTCAGCTCAGGTCATGACCCCACAGTTCGTGAGTTCAAGCCCTGCATCAGACTCTGTGTTGGCAGCTGAGAGCCTGGAGTCTGCTTTGGACTCTGTGTCTCCCTCTCTCTCTGCCCTTCTCCCCCTCATGCCCTGTTTCTGTCTCTGTCTCTCTCTCTCTCAAAAATAAATAGACATTAAAAAAAAAGAAACATCTCAAACTAAATGTAAAAAGACATCAATACTTGTGAACACCAAGATAATAGAGATATTAGAATTATCTCACAAAGATTTTAAAGTAGCCATCATGAAAATGCTTCAGTGAGAAATTATGAACATGGCTGGAACAACAAAAAAAATTAAAAGTGTTAGCAAAGACATAGAAGCTTTCTAGAATAACCAGATGGGAATTTTAGAACTGAAAAACATGGTAACTATGATAAATAAAAAAAAATGCAGGGAGCAAAGGAAAGAACCAGTGAATAAGAAGAGAGAACAATAAAAATTATCCAATCTGAACCAGACAGAGAAAATATACTTTAAAAAAGTAAACAGAGACTTAGGAAACTGTGGAACTATACTAAAAGATAAAACATTTGTGCCATTGGAGTCCCAAAAAGAGAGGAGAAAGAGGGTAAGGCATAAAACATGGTAAAAAATGGCCCCAAACTCCCAAAAGTTAGCAAAAGGCATGCAGATTTAAGAGTATGAACACACCACAAGCAAGGAAAAAAGCAAAGAAATCCACACCAAAACATATCATAGTCAAACTTCTGAAAACTAAAGACAAAGAAAAAATCTTGAAAGCAGCAAGAGAAAAACATAACCTTACCTTCAGAGGAAAAACAATTCTGACAAGTAAATTTCTCATCAGAAACCATGGAGGCCAGAGGAAGGGATACAACATTTTTAAAGGCTGAGAAAAAGAGCTGTCAGTCCAGAACCCTATATCCATGGAAAATATCTTTTAGGAATGAAGGGGAAATCAGGACATTATCAGATGAAGGAAAAATAATATAATTTTTCAACAGTAGACCCACCTTAAAAGAATAGCAAAGGAAGTTGTCTAAATAGAAAGGAGATGATAAAAGAACCGTGGACTTTTAGAAAGGAATAAAGAATTCAATAACAAATTTATGAGTAAAAATAATAGACTTTCCTTCTCTGAGGTTTTCTAAATTATGTTTGATGGTGGAAACAAAAATTTAACAATGTCTAACGTGGTTCTAAGTGTATATAGAGGAAATATTTAAGACAATTATAAATGGGTATGGACAAAAGTACAAAAAGGGAGGTATGGTTTCTGATTTCACTAGGACTAGTAAAATATACACCCGTTGTACACTGTGATAAGTTATGTATATATGATCTAATACATAAAACAGCCTCTATAAAAACTACATAAAGAAATACACTGAAAAATACTCGGTAAGTCAAAATTCTAAAGATTCTAAAAATTGTTTCAAAAACCCACAGGAAGCCAGGAGATATGAGAAACAAAGAAGAAAAAAACAAAGAAGAAACTGGTATGCTTAAGCTATAACATATCAAAAATTACATTGAATGTAAATTGTCTGAATATACCAATTAAGTGGCAGAGATATGCTTAGTGGATTTTTAAAAAGATGGCTGAATTATATACTGTCCAAAAGGAACTCAATTCAAATACAATGATATACACAGGTTGAAAGTAAAAACATGGTAAAACATGTATGTGTGTTATGTGTTTATGTTATATGTTATACCTATACATAGATATATCTGTTTTATGCAAACAAACATTAATTAAATAAAGCAGGAGTAGCAACATTAATATCAAGTAAAAGAACTTCAATAAAAAATTACCAGAGACAAATAAACATCATAAAATGATAACAAAGAATATCCAACAAAACAACATAACAATCTTGAATGCACATACACAAAAGAGCTACAAAATATGTGGAGTAAAAGTGGTAAAATAGAAAGAAAAATAGACAAATCCATGATTACAACTGTAAACTCAATGTACCTCTCAACAATTGACAGAACTGACAGAAAATTAGCAAGCATATAGGAACTTAATATCATCAACAAACAGGATCTAAATGATATTTCTAGAATGTACACCCAACAAAAGAGGAATACACATTCTTTTCAAGTGCCCATAAATACATTCCAACATAGGCCATATCCTGGTCCATAAAGCAATTATCAACAAATTAAAAACAAGTGAAATCATACAATGTTTTCTGACCAAAATAGAATCAAACCAGAAAACAGTAGTAGACAGATAACAGGAAAATCTCTAAACACTTGGAAACTAATCAACACACTTCTAAATAATCCATAGGTCAAAGAGGAAGTCTCAAGAAAAAAAAAACACTGGAGTAAATGAAAATGAAAATAGAACATAATAAAACTTGCAGGACACAGCTATAGCAGTGTTCAGAGGGAAATTGATAGCTCTAATTGCATACATTAGAAAAGTCTCAAATCAGTAATCCAAACTCCAACCTCAACAACCAAGAACAAGAAGAGTAAAATCAATCTAAGGCAAAATACTACTACTACTACCATCAGTACTACTAAGGATAAGGATAAGAGCACCAATAAATGAAATTGAAAACAGAAAAACAATAGAGAAAATCAATGAAGCTATGAGTTGGTTCTTTGAAAAGATCAATAAACTTCTTGGCAAGGCTCCAGGATTCCTGACAAATAAAAAAGAGAGAAGACACAAATTGCCAATCAGAAATGAAACTGGTATATCACTACAGACACGTAAAGACAATACTGGAAAACTACAAACACTAAACACAGAACTTAGACAACTCAGATGAAGTGGACCAATTCTTCAAAAATACAAATTACCCCCAACTCACCCAATATGAATAACCATTTAACTATTAAGGAAATCGAATTTATAATTTAAAACTTGTCTCAAAAAGAAAACTCCAGGCCCAGATGGTTTTGTTGGATAATTCTAACCAATATTTAAAGATGATTTAACACATATTCAATACAATTGTTTTTAAAAAACCCAAGAGGGGAAAATTTCCCATTTATTTTATGACTCTAATGTCATCCTGATACTAAACCCAGCCAACATAGAAAAAGAGAAACACATAGACCAATATCCCTAACAAACATGGACTTAAAATCCTTCATACTATACTAGCAAATACAATTCAGCAATATGTAAAAAGAATATATACCATGACCACTTGAAGGTTATTCCACAGATGTAAATCTGTTCCAATATTCTGAAATCAAACAACATATTCACCGTATTAATGGCTAAAGAAGAAAAATAACATGATGATACGAATAGATGCAGAAAAATTCAGCACCCATTCATGACTGAAACTCTCTGACAACCAGGAATAGAGGGAAACTTCCTCAATCTGGCAAAGATCTCCTATATAAAAAAACCCCCACTACAGTTAGTATTCTACTTCATGGTGAAAAACTAAATGCTATCCCCCAAGATCATCAATAAAGCAAGGATGTTCACTATTACCATCTGTTCGATTTAGTGTTTTGAGTTCTAATCTAGCTGGTGTAAATAAGGCAAAAA
Organism: Prionailurus viverrinus; assembly: GCF_022837055.1. Taxonomy (NCBI): domain Eukaryota; kingdom Metazoa; phylum Chordata; class Mammalia; order Carnivora; family Felidae; genus Prionailurus; species Prionailurus viverrinus. The sequence continues at coordinate 132,746,534 of NC_062569.1, read as the reverse complement.
TAAAATAAAATAAAAAGGAAATAAAATGTAGAAATATAAACACAACATTATTAAAATCGCTCAAAATTTAAATACATGGGTATAGATCTAACAAAATGTACAGAACTTGTATGCTGAAAACTATAAAATGCTGATGAAAGAAACCTGAGAGATCTGGGGTGCCTGCATGGCTCAGTCGGTTAAGCAACCAATTCTTGATTTCGGCTCAGGTCATGATCTCATGGTTTGTGAGATCAAGCCCCCATGGGTTCTGCACTGACAGCACAGAGTCTGCTTGGGATTCTCTCTCTCCTCTTTCTCTTCCCTTCAGCTGCTCATATTCTCACATGCCTATGAGCTATGTCAAAAAAAAAAAAAAAAGAACTTAAAGAAAAAAAGAAAGAAACCCAAGAGACCTGGAAAGACATATCATATTCATGGATTGCCAAGTCTCAGCATATTAAAGATGTCAATTCTTCCCAAATAGATATAAAGGTTTAACAAAATTCTCAACAAAATTCAGGGAAACTTTTTGTAGATATATATAAAATTATTCTAAACTTCACATAGAAGAAACTAGAATAGCTAAACCAATTTTGTTAAAAAATATGTTGGGATGAATTGTCTAATTTCAAGACTTATTTTATAACAGTATATCATTTAATATACTAATATTACATTAATATTATATGTCTATATAATAGGATATTATTATAGTAAATACAACAATAGATTACTATTTGATTGTAATCAAGACTGTGTGGTATTGGCAGAGGTATAGGCAGGTCAATGAAACAAAACATGGAATTTAGAAATAGACCCACACATATATGCCCAACTGACTTTTAACAATGACACAAAACCAATACAATGGAGGAAAGGTAGTTTTTTCAACAAATGGTATTGGAGTAATTGATCATCCATAAGCACAAAAATAGGGAGAGAGGGAGAGGGAGGAGAAAGAGAGGGAGAGGAAGAGGGAGAGAGAGAGAGAGAGAGAGAGAGCTTTGACTTACATCTATACAAAATCTATATATCTTATAAAAAATTAACTCAGAATGGGTTGCAGACTTAAATGTCAAGCATAGAACTTTTCGTTAATAACCTAGAACAAAATTTTTGGGATCTGAGGCTAGGTAAAATGTTCCCAGAATTCACCAAAATCACAATCCATAAAACCTAATACACTGGTCTTTGTAAAAATTAAAAAAAAACTTTGCTCTATAGTAAATTCTATTAATAAAATTAAGTAGATAGATAATAGATAGATAAAAAGACCAGTTACCGATTGGAAGAAAATATTTTCAGACCACATTTGAAAGGACCAGTATCTAGACAATGCAAAGTATCTAGATAATGCAAAGTACTCTCACATCTCAACAGTAAAAAAAATAAAATAAAATAAAATAAAATAAAATAAAATAAAATAAAATAATCCAAATAGAGAAAATGGGAAAAAGATTAAAAAAAAGACATTTCATCCAAGAGCATATACAGATGGCAAAGAAGCACACTGGAAGATGCTGAACATCAGTAGCCATCAGGTAAATGCAAATTAAAACCATGAGATATCACTACACTCCTATTAGAAGAGCAAAACCAAAAAGCAAAATAGTGACAACACCAACGTTGGTGAGGATATTGGGTCACTGATATTACTGTTGATGAGAGTGTAAAATGGTACAGCAACTCTGGAACACAGTTGGTCATTTTCTTTTAAAAAGTAGACATATGCTTACCATATGACCCAATAATTTGGCTCTTGGGCACCTATCCCAAAGAAATGAAAATGCATATTCATGCAAAAACCTGCACACGAATATTTACAACTCTTTTCACAAGAGCTCCAAACTGGAAACAACCTAGATGCCCTCACACTGACAAGCTGTCAAAAACCTATGGTACATCCATGGGATGGGATACTACTCAGCAGTAAAGAGGAGCCAAGTATTGATATAGTCAACAACCTGGATGATTTCAAGAGAAATTATGCTGAGTGCAAAAAAGCCAACCCCCAAAGGTTATATTCTACATGACTACATTCTAAATTCTTGAAATGATAAAATTATCAAAATGAAAATGGATTAGTGTTTAAGGGTTGTTAAGGCGGGGTCGGGCGCAAGACAGAAGTGGGTGTGATCAGGGGAAGGAAAAAAAAAAGAGGTTAGAGTGGGACAGAGCCAAAGCATAATAGACTCTTAAAAACTGAGAACAAACTGAGGGTTGATGGGGTGGTGGGAGGGAGGGGAGGGTGGGTGATGGGTATTGAGGAGGGCACCTTTTGGGATGAGCACTGGGTGTTGTATGGAAACCAATATGACAATAAACTTCATATATTGAAAAAAAAATAAAAATAAAATCTTAAAAAAAATAAAATCTTAAATAAAATAAAATAAAATCTTAAAAAAAAGGGGGTCAACATGAAGAATCCTTATGATGATGGAAATATTCTGGATCTTGAATGGATCCATGTCAGTATCTAAGTTGTGATATTACACTACAGTTTTCAAGGTGTTATCACTGGAGAGAACTGGGTAAACTACACATGATATATCTTTTTTTTTTGTTTTTAAGTAACAAATACACCAAGGCAACTGCTTTTACTGGTGGTGTGCACTGCTCTTGTGTTACTGTAAAGAAAACTCTCCTGGAAAGATCTGAATGTCCTAGTTGTTTATTGGTTTGTTTAGACTCAAAATCCCAGAGTGCTAGTCAATGAACAGTGATTTGATTGGCTAGGAAAAATTAGCTTGGGGAAATGTTCTCAATCAGGGGGATGACAGATTCTTCTGTAAAGGGCTGGGTAAGAAATGTTTTAGGTGCTGCTGGTCATATGCTCTTTGTTGCAATTACTCCTCCCACTAGTGCCGTATGAAAATAGTCCTAGACGATGCATAAGTGAAAGAGTGTGGCAGTGTTCCAATAAACTTTATTTATGGGCAACAAAGTTTTAATTCATCAATTTTCACATACAAAATGTGTTTGCCTGCTTTTCCAAACACGCATAAATATAAAAATCATTCTTAGCAAATAGCCTACAAAAACAGGTCCTGGATTTAGCCCGTGGGCTATAGTTTGCTGCCCTCTCAGCAAAATAACTTTTCTGGAATCATCTACTGTCTCATGATTCAGTTTCATTTCCTTCTCTTCTTGAACATCTTCTACATTTCAAAGCTGCTAACTGCTCCCATTTAGGAATTCCTCATCACTGTCTTTCCATCTATATTTCCCCTGCTCAGGGTATCAAGCGATACAAACACAAGTTTAACTGTTAAAATGTGGAGCTTGGGACAAAGTAGAAAATTGGATAACTACCATGTTTTGTTTACATTTCTTCATAATTTCAGTGAGAAATAATGCTTCCTTTTGCATGCCCTGAGAATCTTTAAAAGAGGAAACTGTATGAGCAAATGACTTGAAACATTCGAATTTATTTAGACCAGAAGTTGAAAAAAAAAAAAAGTAAAAGATAGAAAGGCAAAAAGAAACAGTGTGGCTTCTGTAGGATATAGAAGAAAGTTGTTCAGAGAGAGTAAATCCTAAAAGTTCTCATTGCAAGGAGAAACTTTTTTTTTCCCCTTCTTCCTTTTCATTTTATTGCACCTATATGAGAAGATAGATGTTAGCTGAACCAGTTATGGTAACCATTTCACAAGATATGTAAATCAAACCATCATGCTAAATGCTTTAACTTAAAGAGTGATATATGCCAATTGTTTTCCAATAAAAGTGGGGAGAAAAAGAAACTGGTATGCTGTGGTTATAGGTGTCACTTACATGGTAGTGGTGGGGGTTGGGGGGTAAGAGATGACATTAAAAAGCAGAAAAGAAGGAGCTCATGAAATTAAAAAAAACAGATTGAAATTGTTAACTTACTTAAATAAATTGATTAGACTGAGATGGCTTAATGTCCTAGAAGCCTTTATAAGCAAATCAAAACCCGGGTTGCCTGAGTGGCTCAGTAAGTTAAGTGTCCGACACTTGAATTTGGCTCAGGTCATGATCCTAAGTCATGAGATCGAGCCCTGCTACAGCCCCATAGCTGGCTCCATGATGAGCGTGGAGCCTGCTTAAGATTTCTTCTTTCTCTCTCCCTCTCCGTCTCTCTCTCTCCCCCTCCACCCTTCTCCTCCCCCACTTTCTCTCTAAAATAAAATATTAATATTTGTATTTATATTTATTTATATTCACAAACCAAGACCTATGCCCCAAGGTTAAGAAAGAGAAAACTGGGGCATCTGGGTGGCTCAGTCATTTAAGCTTTGGACTCTTGGTTTCAGCTCATGTCACGATCTCATGGTGCATAGGTTTCAGCCCCATGGTCCAGGGCCTGCTTTGGATTCTGTCTTCCTCTCCCTCTGCCCCTTTCCCTGCTCATGAGCTTGCACTCTCTCAGTCTCTCAAAAATAATACATAAACGTAATAATAAAAAAAGAGAGAAACCTAAAGACAACCAATCACAGACAAGTAGGTGTTTTCAAATAAGGCAACTGCTTAAGCAATGGCCAATCAAATAATTTCTTGCCCTGCTTCTGTATCTTCTCTATAAAAGTCTTACCCCTAATGCCCATTGATGGAGCCCTTCTGAGCACTTCTAAGTGCTTTTGGTTTGGGGCTGCCTGATATGAATCAATTTTTGCTCAAATAAATGATTAAAATTTTTAATATGCCTCACTTAATCTTTTAACAAAATTAAACTTAGGTCGTCAGGAGAAAATAAAACCATACCAAGCACAAAGTGAAATTTAAAAGCAAAGCATAGGTGGAGTAAGGATCATATATAATAATTTGTATATTCCTGTAGTCAAAATTTTCATTGAGGTCATGTAGGTAAAGGGGCAAGCTTCTAATGGAATTATTATTTTCATGAAATATAAGATTTTTTCCACAAATTATGTTTAAAGACACTATAGGCCGCAGTTATTAAATCATATAAATGAAGGACATCCTGGAGTCCTTAGACAATACTGTCTAGAATTTCTTTAGAAAATTAGAATAGACAAAGAACAAAGCATTTTTTAGAAATTAACTTCAAGTATTTATTAAAGAAAATTAAATTGATTATTATTTTTACCCTTATGATCAACTAAAAATGAAGACACATTAAGAACTAATGACCATTCATTATCTTTTTTATCAAATGATAAAAATTGATGAAAACATTTCAATTGGAATGAGAAGTTTTAAATAAACATAATTTCTTAAAATAGTGACCATAAAGTAAAATGAGATTTATATCATACTGATATGAGTTAATATGCATATTTAAAAATCCTGTTAAAAAGCTCTTTAATAGAGGAGCACCTTGGTGGCTCAGTCGGGTCAGCATGTGACTCTTGATTTCAGCTCCAGTCACGATCTCAGGTTCGTGAGATCAAGCCCACATCGGGCGGCATGGATCTCTCTCTCCCTCTCTCTTTGCCCCTCCCCCACTCATGCCTTCTCTCTCTCCCTTTCTCTCTCAAGATAAACTTAAAAAAAACCTCTCTAATAGATAGATATGCATAAATATTAATTTTTATTGAGAATTCTCAAATTATAGGTCTGGTGCTAAGCAATTTATGTGATTCAGTTGATAACTCTAAGATGGACTTCTCCAATCCAACTTCTATGAGAATGAAGAGTATCATACATGTATGGTTATCTTTGCTGGTACAACACTACTCATCACATGTTGGAGAAAAGAATGCTATTTTTAAGTGTGTGATAACATGGGTGTTTTAAGTGGCTTAGGGTTTTAACCATTACTTTTGCAGTAACTATGGAATTGTGCATTTCAATTTTTATTTTTTTCAAAACAAGAACCTGAATAATTTGAAATTTTCAGCATATGGATCTTTTCTAGGTAATTTTTAAAAATGCCTTTTTTGCTGCTTTTGGCTATCTGGGCCTCCTCAGATCTAGAGGTTTGGCCCACAAGTAATTAGTAGATTCTTTTAAACTTTGGCTAACTTACAAATTTGGAGTACCAAAATCATCTCCTGAACATACCAAATAGATTATAAGGACCTGAAATAAATTAATACAAGATTAATAAAAAAAATCAAGCTCCCAAATTCAAAGTGTATGTTGTAAATGCTCTCTTTTCTTGGGTCTTTTAAAATTTTTTTAATGTTTATTTATTTTTGAGAGACAGGGGGGCTGGGGGGAGAGAGACTGGGGGAGGGGCATAGAGAGAGGGAGACAGAATCTGAAACAGGCTCCAGGCTCTGAGCTGTCAGCACAGAGCCCGCTTGACGTGGGGCTTGAACTCACGAACCATGAGATCATGACCTGAGCTGAAGTCGGATGCTTGATCAACTGAGTCCTTTCCTGCATCTTTTAATAGGTTCTAGTAATATATTAAGAGAATGAAAAGGTAAATCATATCAAGTTTAAATTAATATATTTGGATAGTTAAAAATGTTACAGACTGGTAAAACCATTGGTTATCTTATTAATCTGATTTTGTTTAAGAAGAGCATTATCTTGGGGCGCCTGGGTGGCTCAGTCGATTAAGGGACCTATTCTTGATTTTAGCTCAGGTCATGATCATACTGTCGTGGGGTTGAGCCCCACCTGGAGCCTTGTGTTGGCTCCTCGCTGGGCATGGAGCCCACTTGGGATTCTCTCTCTCCCCTCCCTCTGCTTTTCCCCCACACACATGTGCACAAGGTTCTCTCTCTCCATAAAAGAAATAAAAGGAGAGCATCTCAAATATGGGTGATATTTTATTTCTTGGCTTACAAACAAGTGAGGCTCACATATTAAGCAGTCTTGTAAGTCTGGCATCTTTTTTGCGCACTTAGTAGCTATGCTTTTTATATAAACTAATTTCAGGTTTCATGGGAATGAAGAGCTAGAACTTCTGTTTAGCAAAATGAAAGTTTTTTTATTAGAGTTAAGCACCAAAGTCATAAAACCAAGGCATTCCTTTCTACTTAATGAGAAGCACCATGAGGGTTTCCTTGATTTAATATTAAATGTTCATATAACTTCACTAATTGTATCTCCAGAAGTAAGTGGTAAAGCTTTTAGAAACAAGCAGAGCATAAGCCAAAGAAGTCCAGTCAAGATCTGATCCGAGGGGCACCTTGGTGGCTCAGTCGGTTAAGCATTAGACTCCTGATTTCGGCTCAGGTCATGATGTCACTGTTTTGTGAGATCAAGCCCCACTATCAGTGTGGAGTCCGCTTGGAATTCTCTCTCTCTCTCTCTCTCTCTCTCTCTCTCTCTCTCTCTTTCAAAATAAATAAATAAATATTAAAAAAAATAAGATCAAATCCTAGATCTGAGGCAATATTGGGAGTACTGCTGGGAAGGACATGACTTCACTATTCCCTTTTAGCAACTGGAACTATTTGACAGGACTGTTTCTCCACATTCAAATGAATATGCTCAAGTGATGTCCCAGTGTAATGTAAGGATGTTTGGTGAATCAAAACCAGAATAATAATTAATTAATGCCATCCCAGAAAGGTAGAAGCAGTCCATTTTAGAATGGATTCAAGTGTCTCAGTGCACTTGAGAGGCTGCACCTTGGTTTTCTGTTCACCACATCTCTCCAGACTTTTTCCAGGGTCTGTTCTCAATACTTTTGAAGTCACGTATGACCTGACTTTACTCTCACACATGTACTGCCTATTACCGGTACTTTAAAATAATTTTGATTTCAGATAAAATTGCCCTCAACCTCCCTGCCAACTTGTGGTTGTGCTGGTTGGTGTTGTGCCATTCTGCAGGTCTGCATATCTTCTGTATGTGTGATGACAGATTCTCTTTAAAAGGGGTGTGGTTGAACCAAGAGTGGGCAGAATTAGCGAAACATGGATTAGTCATATGCTGCCATCTGTAGTCAATTGTGATAAATTTATTCCAGATCCATAATGGGAATTCTCCAGATTATTCCCATATTGGTGGTCTGACTGCAATCATTTTTTTACATCTCTCCGGGAGAAGCAAATGAAAATTCCACGGGATACTTACATTTGGAATCATGTCATGGCTACAGAAGGAACTTACTGTTCATATTTTGCATGTAATCTTTTCTCTATTATGATGTTAATATGAGTGACAACTCTGTTTTTTGTTTATCAACAACCTTCATTTGTGGGTAATACAAGGATCATTTTATTCATATTTCCTTTATGAATTAAGAGCATTTTTTAATTACCCAAAACACTACGTGTAACTAAAAAAATAGAAGTGATTTGTGCATGAATTGAAAACACTTTAATCTGTTCTTTTCCCTATTGTTCCCAAATTCTTTAGCAGTAAGAAAGATATTACAGATATCGTCAGAGAATGCAATATACACATATTACTTTTCAGTACTGAAACTTTGTTATGTGAACAGGGAAATCACATTTAAAAACATGATATGTGATAGGTGTGTGTGTGTGTGTGTGTGTGTGTGTGTGTGTGTGTGTGTGTATATAGCATATTTTAACTTACCAAACAGAACGTATTATCATAACTTTAGTTTTACAGGTAGGTTTAGTTTTATAGGTGTCATTATTAAGAGCTTTGGTTATTGAACTTTGGTTGAACACAGTGTCCCAGTTCTGTAATGGAGCATGACAGTCTTTCACAAACAAGAAGGTAGATCAAGAGAATGAAAAGACAACCCACATACTAGGAGAAAATATATGCAAAAATCTATCTGATAAGATTATATATCTATATCTATAGACATATAGATATATATCTATATAGATATATAGATATAGATCTATAGATTATATAGATATATATAGATATATAAGATTATATATATCTATATAGATATAGGTATATATCTATAGATATATGGATATACAGATATAGATATATAGATATATACTTGTTATCCAAGATGTATAAAGAACTCTAAAACTCAACAATAAGAAAACAAACAACCTAATTAAACAACGGGCCAAAGCCCATAACAGACACCTTGCCAAAGAAAATATACAGACGGCAAATAAGCATATAAAAATATGTTCCACATCATATGTTATCTGAGAAACGCAAATTAAAACAACAATGAGATATCACTACACACTTACTAGAGTGGCCAAATTTTGAAACACTGACAACACCAAGTGCTGACAAGGATGTGGAGCAATGGGACCTCTCCTGCATTGCTGGAGGGAATGCAAAATGGTACAGCCACTTTGGAAGATGTTTTAGGAGTTTTTACAAAACTAAACATACTCTTATACTATATGATCCAGCAACTGTGCTCCTTCATATTTACTCAAAGGAGTTAAAAACATACATCCACACAAAATCTACACACATATGTTTATCGCAACAGGTTAGAAGGAAAGAAGGGGCGATAAGGCCCTGCACAGTGAAACTACTCTGTTTATTGTAACAGTTACAGCTGTCATTATATATTTGTCCAAACCCACCCAAAGTACAACACTGAGAGTAAATCCTAGTGTAAACTTCATGAACTTTGGGTGATAATGATGTATTCATGTAGGTCCTTCAGTTGTGACAAACGCACCGCTCTGCTGGAGGATGTGGGTAATGAGGGAGGCTATGAATATGTGGGGGAAGGTGGTATATGGAAAATTTCCCTAGAAAATCTACTCACAAAGAAGAATGTGTTCCCTTAACTTGTCAAGACATCGAGTGTCTGTGTAGCCCTACTGGACATAGTATAAAGTCAATATGAGTTTTCAAAAATAGACTCTGGTTATTTTTCTCTAAACTACATGGTTTTTATATATTTCTATTTTTTATTATATTTCATATTGTATGATATATATTTTCTAATTTGAGTTTCAACAGCTTCATTTACTTTTCTTTCTTTGTCTCTGTCAGGATGTTAATGTTTTCCTATCTGTCAGGGTCTATGCCAGCTCCTTATTTGCAGAATTTAATCTGCTGTGGCCTAGAAATAAACATATAACCAAAACATTATAGTAGTGTCCAGTTCTCCATCATTCAATTAATAGTTAATAAATAATGAGTATTATATATGTGCAAGGTGCTATGCAAGAAATAGGCCCATATCTTCAAAAAGCTCAAAATCACGTAGAAATGATAAAACATGTCAGAAAGTTCTTTAACATAGGCCAAATGTTCTTCCTCCAGCAGGTTATGACAGTAAGACATAGGTACCTTTAAAAGTTGATAGGAGTGCCTGGGTGGCTCAGTCGGTTGAGCTTCTGACTTGGGCTCAGGTCATGATCTCACGGTCTGTGAGTTCAAGCCTCGCATCGGGCTCTGTGCTGACAGCTCAGAGCCTGAAGCCTGCTTCGGATTCTGTGTCTCCCTCTCTCTCTGACCCTTCCCAATTCATGCTCTGTCTCTCTCTGTCTCAAAAATAAATAAACATTAAAAAAATTTTTTTAAATGTTGAATGTGATTGAGAATAGGTAGAAGGTTGAGTGAGAAGGGGTGAAAACACGAGCTAGAAGAGCTTTACGTGGACCTAGACACTGATGGTTAAGTTAAATCTGGAAATTAATTCTGTGACATATTTTGAAATTCAATCTATGCTTTAAGTATTACAAAAAAAATCATATACTTGATGGGATGTGCGCTACAAAATTTGTCTGACATTTAGTTTGAAGGTATCTAGAAGGCACCAAAAGAAGTATTTGGTGTAATAACTATTTTACCCCACAACCAATAACATACACAACTTCACGCCAAAGACAGAAAAGAAGAAGATAAAGTTCAGATATAATGCATATATCTGAATAAAATAATTATTGCATGTTTTGTTTGATTAAATAGTTCACATATGACAAGGTGGACCTGAAATCCTTGACTGCTTTGAAAATAATTTTGAGTCGATTTCTAATGAACAAACTCCATGTACTGCTTGTCCAAATGTGTGTTTTCTTATTATTTGAAAATGGAAAATAATATGAAAAGACAAAATATGTATGTTTGTGTAGTGTTATTTGCTTATAGTTGAATAATTAAAGGTATTCCTTATAATGGTTTCAATTTTAAAGAAAAGGAACATGCTATTATTTGTTATTTTCATTTTAACGTGGGAAAGAAAAGGAAGGAACTAGATCAGCAAAACTAAAAGTAATATTTACATATGCTAAATACATACTTTGGTTAAAATAATAATCTGAGACACCTTAAAATAGAATCTGTTTTAGAAAACAGCTCATACTATAGTCAGAATTGGGTCAGGGTTGACTGTTAATTTCACTTGCTTTATTCACTTCACAAACAATGCATCAATGATCACTACGTTTAACTGAACATATCTGAATCTGATAATGGTGGTTCCTAAAAGATGAATTCCCAGGGTGTGGAGAATAGATCTATTTAGCTATTCAGTCTGAGCTTCTGAAATGTTAACATGTGCATGTGTATATACAAAAATTTTGTACATATGTTGATCAAGCATGGTCAATATGTTTTATTTCAAAAGGTTTATTGCTTAGATTATACTGCAAAAATGTTTTCCCCATATACATAATAAGCATCTCAGAACACATTTATACAGTCCTATCATTATATTTAAAAACTTATTCTAGAATTGACCCTTCCTATTCCCTTCATTATCATTTACCCAAATTATATTGAAATTCCTTTCTTTAATAGGAGTAGTGAATTGTGGAAGTAGTTTTCTTTCTACAGTTCCAGGTATTCATGCTCGCGAGTAACAGGGAATTAAGTATCACCTTAAGTCAAGGAAGTGCCTTTTAAAGATTGGGGAGTCACTACAGAAGGAAGTCTCACCACAATCAGCACACCCACAGGCCCCTCTCATTTACTTACATTTCAACAGAGTCAGGAAAACTATAAAGAGGGATCCTATAAAAGAAATGGCCTTGCTGACACAGGGTTGGCCAGATATTCTGACACCCTTTTTGCACTGTGACCCTGAGTAAGTCACTTAACCAATGTATGCTGACTTCCCTCCCCTTTGCAAAAGGGATAAAGACAATAATTACCCTGTTAGCTTATTGAAAGAATTAAATAAGTTAAATAACCTAAATGGGTTAGAACATGTCTAGTGCAGAGTAAGCATTAAATAGGAGCTATAATAGTCATTTCTTAAGACTCAGAACTTTATGCCCAATTACAAAAAAATAAGAAAAATCTATTTAGCAATATTTCCCAGCAACATTTCTTTTTCTTTCTCTTTTCTTTTCTTTCTTTCTTGTTTTAGAAAAGGAGCTTTTTTAAGTTTATTATTTATTTATTTATTTATTTATTTATTTATTTATTTAGACAGAGAGAGAAAGAAAGGCAGCAGCAGGGGAGGGGTAGAGAGAGAGGGAGAGAGAGAGAATCCCAAGCAGGCTTCACACTATCAGCACAGAGCCCAATGCGGGACTCGAGCTCACGGTTCGTGAGCTCATGATCTGAGCTGAAATCAAGAGGTGGATGCTTAACCAACTGAGCCACCCAGGTGTGCCCTGCTACCGGCAACATTTCTTATGAATTAGGAGTACCAGTGATACAACCATGATTGTATGTTTATGTGATGCTATATTTTACACATACCGTTTCATAATCATATCTTTAAAAGTTAAGCAGAGCAGGTGCTATGATGCTCACCTACAAATCAGTGAACTGAGGTCAGAGTGATTAACATGCTTGCTTAAAGTAATATATCTGGGATATAAAACCCAGGAACCCAGGTCACCTGATTCCTATCCAAGGGCTAGTTTTTTTTTTATTATTATTCATTAGGCATGATGTTATTTAAACAGTAAATATATTAGTTTGTTGTATTTTTTTCTTTCTGTTTCTCCCTTTCTCTCTTATATCTGTCTCACTCCCTCTCTTTGCTCCCATCCTCCCCCACCACCTGTGGGGTATTAGGAATAGGAGGAGGTATAGAATATAACATTATTTTTCCTGTATAATGATATTTAATATTTTTAGTCTTGTTTAGACCATTAAATGTTGGGGGGGGTTGTTTTTACTCTTTTACATTCTTTTTCTTTTCTTTTTTTTTTTTGAGGGTGAAGTATAAAATTCACTTAAAATAAGTAAAAGTAAATAATTTTAAGTTTGGTGAATTCTGATTATGTGGACTGCTTGCTTTATGCGGAGAAGAGCATGAGGAATGTAAGGAACGTCCAGAGTTCTGTCTTGAGATAACTTCTGAAAAAGCAGCCGGTCAAGAATTCAAGTTGAATTATACTGTCATCCAGTTTTATCAACATAATAAACACACCAAAAGATGGCTTTTGGTGATTATTTTCATCAACAAGAGGCCTAGTTTTAAAAAGCATTTCTCTTACAGATTTTCCTATATGATCTTGAATCTTTGCAATTAAATTTTGTTCTTTTCAAATATAGTTAAATCATTATTGTTAACAACTTCTCCAAAGATCAGATTAAATCTGTAAGAATCACAGGAACACATGTGTTATAGAAGAGGACTGTACTAACTTAAATGTCTGTGAAGCTTAGATTTCACAAAACTCCGTGTGTCATTCTTAAATGGAAACGACATTGAAACCAAAATCTAACCAATATTTGTATATAAACTCAGGCTAAACGTTTTAGTAAGCACAAATAACAGGTAGGATTCTTACAGATTTTCAAACAAAGCATCCTTTCTATCATAATTAAATAAAATTTATTTAAAATATGCAGTGTGGTCTGATATTTCATTTTTTAAAATATTCATTAATATGTAATATAGATTCAATTAAGGCAAATCAGAAATCCAGAAAGTCCATAAGAAAACAGATAAATATCCTATTAGACTGAATTGCAAATACTTGAAGAGTAATTACAATTTGGAAGTGATGGAGAATCATTAATCTGGGTTTATTATCAAATTTTTTCTTTACTAGGGGAATAACATATTTTCTGTTCTAATCTATATCAAGCCAGTATAGTTGAAAAAGTCTAGAGCTTAGACAGAAAGAATAGCTTTACACTTGAAAGTTATCATGAAAACTCGTATCTGGACAAAGTGTCATATGTATTAGAAATAAAATTATTATGACAAGCAAAGGAGTTGTAGAGTTTGAATCATGAAATTAGCATCATTAAGTTAGTCTGTTTTTTTAATGGCTGATGATTCAGTTACATTCAGTCATACAATGCAGATGCATTAGATAAGAAAAGTGACTTAAGACGCATTGATTACTACAGGTTTCCTTGAGATAGGAAACAGAACAGAAGAGAAAAGGATTCCAAGAAGGATCAAAAGAGTAATATCTAATCATTTGTTTTCATAAGGAGAGTTTTCTGCAGGTTCTAAAACATAAAATCTTTGTCCTGGTATAATCTTATAATTCTTTTTCCCTCTGAAAAAGAGTATACACAGCTTAAGAACACATTTGTGGGCTTTTAATCCTATAATGACAAATATTTTTATTTATTTAAATTTGGAAGGGAATTACTTCATAATATTTGAGAAGTAGAGGAGGGATTAGCTTCTCTCATTTGAATGTAAACTCCATGAGGGTAGGGATATTTGTCTGTTTTTTGACAGCTGTATTGCTGGTGATTTGAGGAGTGCATGCACAAAAGAGATGCTCTAAATATTTGTCAAATTAATGAATATTGAGTTGTTCTGACTTGTATAACCAAGTTAAGTTTCCAAGACAGTTTTTCACCTTGGGAAAAAAAATGCTGTTTTATATCAAAGTTTAAACTGAATATCTTCATTGGCCTAAGTAATACTCTAAAAAAAAATTAACAAATGTGGAGTCAGCTGTATGTATTTATATACATATATACACATATGTATATATATTCAAAAATACACATATGTATATATATACATATATACACATACATACACATATATATATTCACTCATCCTCAAAGTAACAATTGTAGCAATGCAAACATATTCCTAGCATCTATACGTGCAAGAGTATAAATGCAAAAAACTTTTATTATTTATACAACATGAAAAATGTCCTTTTACGTACTTATGGCATTCCATGCATTTGCTTTTTTTTAACAGACATAACTTGAGAATAAATTCTCTTTGTAATTATTTGAACTAGACAATATAAAATCTTACTTCAAAAAATTTGGTTCAACTGTGATTTTGATGAGCATTTCCCAAACTTAAATTTACCAAACACCAGTTACAGTGAGTGGCATTCCTTATCAAAAGCATGAGAAACACTGTGATAAAGTCAAACACTGAAGAGCTGAAATGCATTGTGGTATTGTGAATCCTCAAGAGGGAACACGGCACACAGTGTTTAAAAGATATATTTTCATGGGGTGTTTCATCAAACTAAGGTTATACTGAGCTTATCATTTGTGGTAATAAACCAGTAAAACGAATTATTTCACCAAAATATTTACTTCGAATATGACTTTTCCATCATGGTATGTACATATTTCCAATTGAAACATTTCTTTATAACCACGTATCTGAACACAAGGTGGCAGCCATCATGTGAACTATCCACCCTCAGAAATATGGTAGACCGTAGGAAGGACCACCACACTACAGTGCTACATTGAGTCTCTAAAAGTTTGAGTATTTATCTACTACAATGTACACTCCACTATGTGTACATTGTAGTCTCTAGCATTTTCCCTGGTTTTCATCTTACACTGGCCATTTATTCAACTGAAAAGATTTTGTGTCGATAAGGTTGGGGGTTGCAGGAATAATTTTTCATTCCTGATATTCTCTTCATATAGAACAATCCAGCCTCTCTCCTCCTCTTAGTCAGCCTTCCCAGTGACCCAATATGATTGATATGTCTGCAAGAAAAACTGTTGTACATAAATCAATCCCCCTTGCTGCCCTATTTTCTTGGGGGGTGATCTTCCTATAAAAAGAGCTATCAGGCAAAAAATGGGGCCTGTGCCACAGGGGACACCTAGCTTTTCTAGTCTGAATAGATGGGTAGTATAATCTGAGGTTACTGTAAAAAAGTCACATACGTGCAGATTATCCTCTTATCTAGTCTTTACCCACAATAAATGTGATATTTTGACCAATCTGCCTCTTATTCCCCATCTTTTGTCTTGTTTCACAGTTGGTTCAGAACTCAAGGGAAGCCAGCCTGTAGGGTGTGTTTGTATCAGATCTTTTAAAGACACTTATCTGTTGACAAAAAATCAACATGCGGAGTTTTGCTTCACTTGCGGTTGGAAATAGATTCGATTTGTGGTTATAAATTAGTCTATTTTCCATGCTCTCTTTATATAATTCTTAATATCGTTTATTCCTCAATGTGTCACTCGAGGCCACAGAAAGTTTCCTGTGAGTCCGTCTGTGGCAGTACTGAGTGCATAACTGATGTTTCTCTTCATACATGAATATTACTGATAAATCATTAATAAGCAGATACAATGTGTAGTTGGGCACTTCTTCCAGGCATGTTGTTGGACTTACTTTCTCTTGTCCCATTTCCTTATGGTCGGTGGCATGCAACTTTGAGAATGTTGGCCTGAGCCTGAACTGTAGTCTGGAACACAGGAAGAGAGCAAACCTCACCAGCCCACACGGGGATCAAACCCAGGCTTTGGCTTCATTAGCCCCATGATTCAACCAACTGAGCTAATTAACCACAGATGCACAAGTATTACCAACTGCTGATCCCACTTCTTGAAGAATTATGGGGTGACAAATTGTATCAAAATGTCTGTAGGATAAACTGGGATGTGTTGTCTGAAATATATGTGCAGAAGTAAAAATTTTTCATTGTCTTTTCCTTTTCTTCGGAAATCTTAACAATTGTGGTAACTCTATCCAAATAGAAAATTGATCCAGAATAAAAAAAAAATGTATGCCGATGCCTCCCTCTTCTTCACCACCCCCCATGCCACACACACTCATACATGGACAAAAATGTGCATCAACGTCCAGTGGCATTTATAAGCTCTCCTGTGGATATCCACTACTGTAAAGTTACATCAATGACATGGTTTTGGCAGTTCTCTCAGTTTTTACCACCAATTTCTCTTCTTTATGAAGCAGTTCCCTCACCTTATGTAAAGGTCTTCATAGTCTTTAGTTCATTCACGCACTACCCATCTTGTATTTCTCTTCTCTATTTTCTACCTACTATACCAGACTGATGGGAAAAATTCTTTTATGACAAAATATATATTTGTTTGGAAAAAAAAGCAGTAAATCTAAATAAGTCTAGCAAAATAATTTTTCCAATTAAAAATGATTACTGTCAGTGGCCTGAGAATACACATCCTGTCATTAGCAAATAAATTTTATTAATTTCATTATTAAGATCTATTAAACGAACAAACAAAAACCCTAACTGCTTGCTTCATGATGATTAAGCTACTTGGAAGATCTACGCTGCATTGTAAGTGGTAAGCCACAGGCAAAAACGCCATGCACTCCCAGAAATCCCTTTTTCCTATTTTGTTCTCTGCTGGTGAGACAATGAAATATTTGTGCTTTTTAGAGCCTAAGAAACACACAAGATTCTCTTTGTGGCATTCTCCAAATGAAAATTAAATTATAATACAAGAAGTTCCAACGTGCCTAATTTAAGGATAGTTTCTCACACTGACTTTTTAAAATTTGTATGAACTTTTCTCATGGAAATAAATTACCAAAGAAATTTTTAGAAAAACGTCATCATTATATACTTTAGAGTAAGAATTTTAAGCCCCTGGTTTGAATCTACTCCAACTTGACTTGTATTAATTCAGCATAGTTACAATTTGTAAAAATAGGCCTACTTTAAGGCTTTATCTAAAATAGCTGCTTCATTTTTTTTTTTTCCTTTTAGTATGGAGCAATCTGGTGCAATCAATTCTTGGTCTTTGAATTTTGATTTAATATCTTAAATAGCTTTATACTTGTCTACTCAATAGCATTCATTTCCTGAAGTAGTCCTAAAAAATATCAAAACACTTATTAAATATTGTCATACAGTTTTTTCACCATTTGCTATTTTTGGTATCATAAGAAGCTTCTGATGCCTTTCCTCTCCATGATCCTGGCACAACTTCCCTTTTGCTATCTTCATGTTACTATCTAAACTATTTACAATTTCTCTTCATCATAAACAAAGAATTCTTGTCTTTTCTTAAAATAGGTAATCACCACATTGATGTTTTAATTATCCTTATATCTGCAAAAATTTAGATAAATTGGCTCTAAACAGTAAACTATATAATTTAAATCCATTTTTCCCCTTAAGTTTTTTAGGCAGTTAGGGCCAAGGGCAATTAGGCTACCTGTCAGGATTCTACCAAAGCTCTAATTCAGACAAGTACAGCTTAGAAAGTGAAATATTATCCTCTCCTTTTAAAAATGAAAGGTCTGCATTTCTGAGAGCAAATTCCTAGAGATTTTCAAACATGGGTCACTAATGTCCAAAATAGAAGTCGCAACTACAGGGTTCAAAGCTCCCTGAAAATACTTACCTCATTAAATAAAATTCACATAATATTTTTACTTACATCCCTATAATTTGTCCATGATTGACAACGTAGAAATAATATATAGTGATACACATGGGTCATGAGTTATGAGTTCTAACAATTTAACCTATAAATATATGTTGTGTAAATAACATTCTTTTTAGGGAGGCATAAATGGCAGAAATAGACTAACAGATACACAGACACTTAGCATAAAAGTCTACAAATGTCGAAGGGGAAAAGTGTATTAAAAACAATCTTTTGATCAATCAAAAAAGCTTATTTGGATTACTTGTCAAGTTATTGATATGAGAAAGTCAGTTTTTAAAACCGCAGGACTAATGGAATTGACCGGGTCATTTTGATACAATATATACATATAGCACTGATACGTCAAAACTACCTTTTATTGAACCCCTTAGTCAGGTTAGAGTCTATACAGCAAAAGCTATACATGGTTAAGACTCTTTGGTCCAAGTCTAAAGCCAAAACAACGAGAGCAGCAACAACAAAAATAGCAAAACACTGTTTGTAAGGTTGACACTCTAATTACAGAATGGATCTTATTTTTCCAATGGGCAGAAAAGAAAATTTCCCATTTTGTGGAAAGAATCCTCATGCTTGTTTTGCTGAACTCCATCTGATAAATTACCTCTAAATGGCATTTCAATTGGCAAGCACAGTATGAGTTACTAGTTTAACATGGGTAATATATTCCTCTATCACTCGTAAGATTCATATAAGCATCAAATTCATGTCTTCATCAAATATGCTGTTAGTTTAATTTGGAGCATGCGTTCTGATAATTTACAGAATTAGTGAAGAGTGAAAGGCCTTCTTAGAGAGCTCAAAAAGAATTCTGTTAGTTTAACTTTCTACCATCTTTCTGGTAGCTAGGTTACCCTCCATGGTAGATTGTTTCTACAGCTTAGTAGATGACATTTATGATACTATAGGGGGATGGTACCCATTATGTACCTGCTACCTTTTATTCCATAGATACAGAGTCTTCAGCCCCAAGCCATTAAATGGGTCACTAACCTTTGCCAACAATCTCAAAATACTGGCTGTTGTTCACACATACTGGCTTTGTAGAGGATTTGCCTGGTTCAGCAAATTCTACTGCCACTGCTGGAAAATAATTCCAAGTACATGCTTTTAGTGAACTCATAATATTATGTAGTACTATCTTTGTATAGACAGGACAATGTGGATTTTTAATAATGCCTTTAACTGAGAGAGATAAGGAATGCATTAACAAAACCATATTTTGTTCACAACTAACCCAACACATTTCAGACCAAACATATGAGGTAGTTAGAAGATTAAAATAGAGATATATAGTAAATTAAATGCCTTAGGTATCCTCTTTTCTCACACCATACTAATTGCCACCACCTGAAGCTAAAAGCTTATCACCGACTCCACACCTGCATTACTGTAACTTCTGACTCCGGGTTGCCTCTTGTCTTTCTTTACATCCATCAACTGTCACGCATATATTGCATACTACTTCCAGACTCATCCATTTTAAATACTACTTTCATCACGTTGTGACTCTGCTTAAAAATCAATTATGGGGGCGCCTGGGTGGCGCAGTCGGTTGAGCGTCCGACTTCAGCCAGGTCACGATCTCACGGTCTGTGAGTTCGAGCCCCACGTCGGGCTCTGGGCTGATGGCTCAGAGCCTGGAGCCTGTTTCCGATTCTGTGTCTCCCTCTCTCTCTGCCCCTCCCCCGTTCATGCTCTGTCTCTCTCTGTCCCAAAAATAAATAAACGTTAAAAAAAAAAAAATCAATTATGGATTCTCATGTCAAACCACACCAAACACAGACTTTTCTGTCTAGATGTAAACACCATACATAAACTGTTCCATCATCCTCATCTAAATTCACTTACTGTGATTCACCAACAAATACTTCCAGGGCACCTTCTCACTGCCTCATTAAGGATAACATACACTGGGGCACCTGGGTGGCTCAATCAGTTAAGCACCTGACTTGATTTTGGCTCAGGTCATGATCTCCTGGTTCGTGAGATCGAGCCCTGCATCGGACTCTGTGCTGATAGCTCAGAGCCTGCTTGGGATTCTCTCTCACCCTCTCTCTCACCCTCTTCCCAGGTCACACTGCCTCTATCTCTGTCTCTCAAATAAATAAATAAATAAATAAATAAATAACCATTTAAGAAAAAGATCATATCCACTGAAACTGCATTCTCTTGTTGGTGAGATTCCCCTCGCATAAAATGCCTTCCACTGTTAACCATAACATACCCTTTATGTTAACAAAGTTCAGTATGGCCTTCAACATTATAATCCTGGTATTTCCATGAAATACTCTCTTACTGCCACCATCATTAAGGCCCATCTCCTCTCAACTCCTATATCCTTTTTTTTAACTAGGCCCCATGTCCAGCGTGGAGCCCAACATGGGGTTCAAACTCAAGACCCTGAGATCAAGACCTGAGCTGAGATTGAGAGTTGAATGCTTAACTGACTCAGCCACTCAGGTGCCCCTCAATTCCTATATCCTTAATAACGCTTCCTGGTTATTATTCACAATTCTTTCGTGTGTTTTAGTCATGTTTTACAGAATGATATAATAACATATTTGAGAAAAGGTGCTTTGTTAATTACTTTGGTATCTTTTACTATGGCAAAACCTGTACTAAAATATAGAAAGAACTTAAAAATTATTGATTAATTGTAGTACATTTCCACAAGTAATAAAAAAATTAAAGCATTATATTTTTGCCCACTTCTGAATCCATAAAGCATTTTTTCCTTTTCCAGTAATGGAGGTGGTTTTCAAGACACAATCGAATTTCTTTTTACTATGAAATGTAAAATGTGTAACATGGTCATGACATTAAAAGATAGAACTCTCGCATATAATAACTTATGAATTGCCATACCAATGTAGCACAGTATTTCAGAACCATGAGAAGACATGCGAATAAATTTCCGTTTACTTAATTTCTGCTTGAAAATGTAGAAACTAACTTCCAAATACTACATATGCTTAAGGGTTTTGGTAGTTCTTCAAAACTAAGTACAACTATATAAATGGTATAACAGAGCTTGGCCATCCACACACCTTTAATAACTCTTCATCAAAGTATTATACTTGGGTTTCTCAAAGAATTTTATTTTTCTGGTTCTTTTCCTTCCTTTAAACTAAATAAGCTAGCAATTAAAGCTTTTAAAGCTCTGTGATCAGTAACAATGACACGCCTCAGGGTTATCAATTCTTGTTAAACTGCACTAATGAGTATTGATAGATTTAACCATTTTGAAAGGCTTGTGTCCTTTTGTAAAAAATTCAGTTTATTATTTGCCTATGCATTTCTTTATATGCCACTCATATTTCTAGAAGTAAGTTCCCATGATCATGCTTGTAGAATTTTTACAGACTTATAAAGAA
Source organism: Prionailurus viverrinus (assembly GCF_022837055.1). NCBI lineage: Eukaryota > Metazoa > Chordata > Mammalia > Carnivora > Felidae > Prionailurus > Prionailurus viverrinus. The sequence continues at coordinate 132,724,845 of NC_062569.1, read as the reverse complement.
GTGACTTTCTAAAGGCAAAAGCTACGGCAATTCTATTATGTAATCTCTACTTTGAGATGCTAGGATTACTGGTCAGTTATCCCAACCAGCCAGAATTGCAACAAGGGGTCCAGTAAAAGCTGTCCTAGATGAGAATTCTAATTTCTCCGAACCTCATTATTTCCTTGTACTCACACAGCTCTATCCTGTCCCTTCTTGCTTAGTGATTTAATTTGCCTACCTTAACGCTTTGCATATATGTTATCTTTGAAGAGCATAATGAATATTTCTATTATATCAATAATATTAATATTGATAATATTTTGATACTCCTGATAGTTGGAGTATCAGGATGGTTTATTAATATTTCAAATATTAATATGACAGAAAGATGTCTAGTGCTGTGGAAAGAAATGCAGCTTAACAGTTTTTTCAAAGCACGTAGAGATGGGGACTGAAAAGTATGAGAGTTTGTATGAATAGAATGGAAAGGTCAAAGTCATGGGATGGTCTGGGGAAGCTAGCAGACGTGTCTTTCTGCTGTATGTAATACAAATGTGCAAAGTAAAGAGGACAGCTTTGGTAACTAGTTTATTTTTATGTATGTGTTCATTTTAGCATTGCAGGATTATTCCCTGAAATATGATTTTTTTTCTCACCTCAAATTCAAATAAAACATTTTCAAAAAACAACAATCAAAAAAAAGGTGTGTTGTCTGTTTCCTTGTTGGATACAGGGCTACCTTTCATCTTTTATACAACTGGACTGAATAGGAGAGGCTCCAAAAACACAGAAATAGATCAAGAAATCTCCATCATCTAAAATACAACTTCTTTTTACTTCTTCAAATTACTTCAGTGTTAAATTTAAAATTATATTTCTATTTTTCCTGCTCTTAATTTTCTAAAATAGCTGCTATGTCTATGTCAACAATAAAAAGAGAAGTTATACCAATACTTCTCTGTTTCATCTGCCATGAGAAAAACAATCTCAATTAATGACGCAATGCCTAACAGTCCCCTTTCTTAACCTGTGCCCAGCTCAGCAGCCTTTTAATGAAAACCCAAGTTCAGTAATACGAAGGCATCCATTTCCCTGGAATTGACTACATCCGAATTATCCCTTTAATGAACTAAATATACTGGTGCCTGAAACTCAAATCATTGACTTAGTACAGTAATGAGTCTGTTTTTTCCCCAGCAATACTGCACATAATTATATTCATGAATTTCATTTTGCAAGCTCTATCTCATACTCTCCTCACATTAAGAAGGGCAATGTTTAGTTTTGTCTTATGAATTCAGTTACCATTTCCAAGTGTCAAAGCAGAGAGGATGGTAGCATTGGCCAAAAGACACTGTCCTTTGAAATGAGTAAGTATTAGCCTCTTTGCTACAGTATCTGCATGAATGCTCTGTTCATCTTGAAAAAAAATTTTTATTTGATTTGCTCTAGTTAGTTGGCATCCTCTATCCCTCTATAAGAATGGCGTTTCTATGATTAAAGCATATGTGTTGGATACCAAAACTACCAACCCAAAAGTGAAAAATTAAAATATTTTGGAAGGGTTATATTTTCATTTGTTTTTGGCTATAAGATTTAAAAAAATGGCAAGTTTAACTGAATTGTTGATGAAGTACATTGTGTGGTCCAAAGTACTGTGGTTTGGTCCACCTAGCCAGACGACTTCCCAGTATACTTAGGCTCTCAGATGTTTCTATATTCCATGGCTCCAGAGCTCATTTCCTACATAATATCTCTTTTTGTAATAAAGCAAAAGTAATTCATAGTGGTATGTGATGAAAGCACTAGAAACATATAATTCAAAGATGGAAACTATCACTTTTCTGGAAAATAGGAAAGGATTCTAATAATCAACATTTGTCAAAGGTAAGGGTATAGGTAAACAACACTCCAGATTGGTACTGAGAATTATAAGAAAGGGTATGTATATGGAGAGCATTTACTCAAATTTCATCTACCAGAGTTTCATAAATCAGTAAAGAGTGGAAATAGGACAAAGGTACTGAGAAATGTCCACAGTTTTGTCTATGCATGCTTATGTCAAGCAAAGTTTTAGACTGCTGTAAGGTCTAATCATTAGATTCAAGTGTGAGCTTTTAGAGGAGGGTGAAGGAAAAGGGTGATGGGAAAAACTGATTACACAGAAAAAGAGGAAAATTAAAAGAGACCCGAGATCAAAGAAAATAATAAAAGCGAGAGACAGGCTGATTAAAAAGAGAAATGCTGTTATGCAGAAACTCAAAAAAAAAAAAAACCAAAAACAAAAACAAAAACTAGCAACACATAGCACTTAGGTTTGGCAAATTTCATTTTGTTTCAAATGGGAGCTAAAGCAAAAAACTGAGGTTTGAACTGTTGAAAAGCCAGCTTATGAAGCTCAGGATTTAATTTCAAACTCAGCTTTTCCCCATTTTTCTAGCATGGAGGTTTCCTTTTTTCCTTTTTAAAAAAGTGTCTTTGATCTTTTGCCATAACGAGCCTGGTCAATATGTAAAGAATCAAAATTGTGAGTGCTGATGCCTCTATTTTGTTAAATCAAGTATTAAACACGGCACTATTTGTGTGGTCTGAAGACTATTGGAATTATACTTTGACTGAGGTGTTTGAAGATTCTGGAAACAAAGTCCCTAACCAGAAAGCCACAGTGTTTTGTTTTGTTTTGTTTTGTTTTGTTTTCCAAAAAGACTTCTTATTTATTTTGATGAATTAAGCTGAATAATATAAAAATAATCAATTCTCTATATCAGGGCTAATTGGTAATGACATCTGATAAGTCAAAGTCATTAATAAATGTGGATCCTAGTAACCCAGTATATGACCTAAGAATCTTTATCATTTTTCACTCTAAATTCAGCTAAACCAATAAGTATACTTTCTTTCAACCCACTATCATAAATTAATAAACACTTTAAAAATTCAAATTCTACCTAGATTAGAGAAATAGCAAGTCTACTTCAGAGAGCTACTTAAAAAAATGAAATAATTTAAGTATTACTGATTGATTCTGTATATATAGTTTTTATAATTGAGCTTACCACTGGTTTTTAAGAGGACTACCACAGTTTACTGATCACTAGTTGCAAATACTATGCTAAATAAGATATAAATATACATGCAAATGCAAATATAAATATACACCAAATGAGACAGGTGATATTAACAGATGGAAGAAAAAACTCTCGATTTATTTTCCAGTTTTTGGTTACAGCTTCAAGCATGAGCCAGTGGAACTGATTATCAAATCAGTTGTTCTATTTTTCCATCAATAATTAACTTGTAAACTGAGTGCATATTTTGATTATTATGTTCTTAATTTTTTCTTTGGGAAGAAACATGTGTTTGGCTGAATGGAAGGCAGATTATCAAAAATGAATCACATGCATCTCAAGAAAGCTACAAAATTAAATGGACTTTAATAACCCCCATTTGGTGACAGTTACACAAAGTTACTTTGCATAATTTTTAAACTAAACTTAAATGTACACTCATATAGAACATAACCGCCATATCTAAATTATTTTAAGTTATCTTAACTGCCTCAACTACGTATCATTTATATCTCTTAAAGCTATTTTTTAAAGACCCAGCAACCAGATACAATAAACATTACTGGGAAGTTCTAGATAGGTAGATCTGAGGTTATTTTGAAACACAAGATTTACAAAGGGTCTACTGTTTTGTAATTAAAGCTTGCCACAGTAGAACATTCTCTCAAAGTCTTTTGAAGTGCCAGCATTAGACTTTTCAGGCAAAACTGAATACTGAGAACAAGAAACAGAGAACTAAATACAATATTAAATAGACAGGGATCCCACATACATGTTAGGGCATATTTATCAAATGCTAAAGCCGTAGGTAGGATTTCAGGTGTCAGAAATGAGAGAGAGAGGTTTTGTGGGGAAAGGGGTTGAAATATACCAGTTTTGCACCATTTTAGGGTATGTGAGGTGGAGCTGAGACATTTAGTGAGGAAAAAGGAAATTTTGACTGGACTGTTAAAGGAGATAGTGTCTGAACCATGAATTTGGAGTTTATTTAGTGGATTACTCGGAATTGTTGATATTCTCTGCACAATGTGGTCAGAATGTGCTATAGTTACAGGTAGCACTGAGGTAGCAGTGGGTTAAAGGCAAAAAGTGGGAAGACAGGAAGACAGAAGACTCATAAAAATGGTGTTAAACATTTAAAAACTTTATCCACTAATTAGCATAAATGAAAGAAACCTAGTTTAAAATGATAAACTGCAAATTTTTATGCTTATCTAATTAGCCAACATTAAACATCGTAAGATTTCCCAATATTGGCAAGAAAGAGGTGAATTTGGATGTCTTGCAAATTTCTCATGGTAATATGATTTTGTATTATCTTTCTGGAAAGAAATTTTGCAAAACATATCAAAAGTTCTACACTGCAGGATTATAGTAATTCCACTTCTAGAAATATATCCAGAGAAAAAATTAAAATACAGATATTCTATAAAATAGGAGTCAGATATATAGGTGAAATAAGATATTGAGCTCCTGAAAAATTTTTACATACCAAGAAATTTTATTTCATCAGAAAGTACTTATGGAATTAATATTAAAACAGTGATAAAAGCAGGTAAAATGTGTTTACTTTAAAAATTTTTTAATGTTTATTTGAGAGAGAGGGAGAGTGTGAGCAAGGGTGGAGCAGAGAGAGAGGGGGAGAGAGAGAAAGAATCCCAAGCAGGCTGCTTGCTGCCAGCACAGAGCCCGATGCAGGACTTGAACCCACAAACCATGAGATCGTGACCTGAGCTGAAACTACGAGTTGGACGCTTAACTGACTGAGCCACCCAGGCACCCCAAAATGTGTTTAGATATTAACTAAAAACACATATATTTCATTAAAACTAGACAGTACCTGAAAAAAATAGCATAAAAATGTGAATAATTGTGTTTTTTTTTTCCTGGATGATGGGATTATACATTTATTCACACACTAAGTAGTTATTGAGCATCTAGAACATACCTGTCATCATGTCATATGCTTCTGGGAATACAAAAATAATTCAGTTTATAAAACATTAGGGAGTTATATACTAAATAAGTGTAGTGCATTGCTCTGCGTGCTGTCTAATCACGGAGTGGGATTTACAGAGGAGCGTGTGGACATTCTTAAGGGGACACTGACCAGGCAGTACACAGAGGCAAGGATAGGGGTATGCAGGGTGGGGAAAGCATAGAGAACGGAGGAAGAAGACTGAAGAAAAAAAGCCTATGTTGGAGAAGGTGGAGAGGCCATTGTTTGCAAGTTGTACAGGGAAGGAAAAAATGAAGGACATATTGTAATTAAAATAATGGAAATCTCAAAGGAGTAAGGAGAAGCTCGTCATAAATCTGGGAAAAACTGAGTTACTTCAAGCTGATTGGAACGAAAGTGTCAAAGAAGAAAGATGTATATGTAAGTTGATAAATGAGACAATAAACATCTCAAAAATGCTTTCTTCAAAAAAGTCAAGATCTGATTATTGTGGCTATAAGAGGAAAGGGCTAATTTTACAAAGAAAGCATTTCTTTTTCTTAATGCAATTTATTGTCAAAAGCGTTCTTACACATTTTTATCTCCTATTATGAACACATGAATTTCTTATTTTAAACCGAGGATGACAAAAACTTTCATATTCGAATGGATTATTGATGCTAAAAATATAAAATTTTTTTCTTGCTCATGAAATTCTAAGCTGGAAAAATATGTTAGTAGTTAAACTTAAGGAGTGATTTATTTTTGGATACTAAATTAAAGATAAATTCCATAAAATTGGACACAAGCTTCTTGCTAAAAGTAGATTGGAGCAATATTAAAATAAGCAAACACTTACTTTAATTATATATTTCATCAAGAAACTCATGTAAATACCAGCCTTGGATGACATACTTCAACATTCATTAAATAACCACACTGTCTCTCTTCTCCCCCACCCCGCTTTCCCGGTACTCCACTCTTCCCTCACCCCTACCAGTCTCTTCCCAATCCTCAAAGTCAGATTCCTGCAAACTTATGAGATCTTTAGAACCTAGGAAGGGAGTGTTTTTGGTTTTGTTTTGAATCTCCTCCTTTATAAGGTTTTTTGTTTTTTTTTTTAAAGGTTCTCTTTTGAAAGCACTGCAAATTCTCTTGATATCTATTGAGCACACATAGGACAGAGCTATATGTGACTGTTTGGTCAAGGAAATATTCTACCAAAGAAAGAAGTATGTGCAGGAAAGAGAATGAGAGGTCAGGATCAGAACTGATAAAGGTTCAACCCATCCAACGTATTCATGAGAAATGACTAATCTTCAAATGATCACAAATGATAATATATTGATTTTGTTTGTGATGCAAACTTCTAAAACATTCATTTTTATATGGAAATGACTATTATAAAAGACAGACTTTATCTGTTTTGACTTGGACATGGCTCGATATAAATATATTTTTAAATGACAATTACAATAACATAATGAAAATAATGATATAAATTTTCTGACACCATAAATTAAACAAAATCCATTATCCAATTAAGTAATTAAGTTTTAACTCTAGTTTTGATAAAAGTTTATTGATTCACTTGAATAATATCTTGATGATGACAAAATACAGTAAAATCTGAGTAATAATGAATCCTACAGATATCTCACTAATGTGTATAGGTCTAATTAAAAGTTGAATATAGCTTGGCTAAAATATTAACCTAAAATATATTTTATATGATTTAATAGTCACCTAAAACCTATTTAATTCTCAAAGAAAAAAATGTCTTCTCAAAATATGTTTCTTTCTGTGGTCATCTAACCTTTCTATAACTTTGCTTTACAGTGTTAGATAATGAAATCATTATTCTTAATTATGTTAATCATATGAAGGTGACATTAGACAAAATAGGAGCTGAGAAATATGTTATTAATATCAATATTTAATTTATTTTTAATACCACTTATTTTTATGTTATTGGCATTATTTCTGATGAGCTAATGCAGGAAAATATTACCATGGCTAAGTGACTTAGATCACTGAAAATTTCACACTTTGAGAAGGTTGTTCTTAAGTGAGTTGGGTGCCATAAAGCTATTAAAAAACCAAAAAATCTGATAGGAAGAAGTAGGATCCTGAGTGCAGAATAAACTTTAATGATGTTTTTGTGCTCACACTTGAATAAGGTGGGTTTGAACATCTGTGAAGCAAAATATAAAGTGGACAGTTTAAAAAATATAATTTGCAGAACCAGAACAAATACCAAGAGTTGGGTGCTCTTCTTTTTATTATGGAAAGATTTTTCCTAGACTTTAGATTCTTGTCTTTCAAAATACAAGGCATCTATTAAAGAAGTCACCCCACATTAATATTAAAAGACAATAAGATTATGGTCCACCATGGTTTCAAGTTCTGTTCACTTCTTACCATAAATATATTGCAAGACTACCCTATTTACATCAATGAATCAACTTGTACCTACATCTTTATACTGATTATATCCAAATCACTCTTTATGCTAGGTTTTTCTCTTAAGGGCCAGATTTATTCATTCAATAGTCTACTTACATAACTAACTGATTGTTGCTCAAACAAACATATCAACCTGTCAACATGTTCATAATTGAACTCATCTTTCCCCCAACCTGTTTTTTGTATTTAATTAATGGCATTTTCATTTACCCAACCTTTCCTGTAAAACTTGGGAGTTATCCAAGTTAACACTATTCAGGTAGTGTTAACCTCCCACACATGAACGGTGAAGTCTTGTCAATTTGATAGCTAAAATATCTCCTGAATAACTTACACAACTATATCTTCTCTCATTTTTTTCCTTCATTGATCACTCTTCTTTCTTGACCCTTTTTACTTGATCAATTTACTTAGCTTTCACGTTTGCAAAAACTTCCAGAGACCATACTAAAATATACATTCATGCCCATTCTTAAATTTACTCATTTGTTCTCTCCTATCTTCAGAACTTAATTCAAAGTCATTAGCATTGCATTCAAAGCTCTTACAGTCTGGCACATGCTAACTTGTCTTGCTCCTCCCCTACCTACCCTTTGCATTCCAAAGACCATATTGTTATTCCTCAAGTGTGCTTTTGTTGCCATCAATATTTGTTTGTGGTACCTGGTACTCCCTTTTCCATTTTGTCTGTCTAACTCTTCAAATCTTCCCCTATTGCCCGTTTCTCTGGGCATACTTGAGGTTTTTGGCTGTGATTAAGGTTGAAAGCCTATCCATGCTTTTAGATCTATGGTGCATCTCTCTGAGGACAGATGATCTCACTTATGCCTGTGAGTCTACTATACAGTATATGACATGGGCAATACTCATTGATGAAATCCACAAATGAATAAACACTCAAAAGATGAAAATAAATGATGGGAAAACTACCTGCATGCTTTATAAATTTGGGTTGTTAAATATTTCTGAGTTTTAAAACACTCAACTTACATTCATACCTTTTAGATTCTATATATTTAATTTTTTTAATGTTTATTTATTTTTGAGAGAAAGCAGGGAGGGGCATAGAGAGAGGGAGACACATCCAAAGCAGGCTCCAGGCTCTGAGCTGTCAGCACAGAGCCCAATGCGGGGCTTGAACCCACAAACTGTGAGATCATGACCTGAGCTGAAGTCGGACGCTTAACCAACTAAGCCACCCAGGTGCCCCTAGATTCTATATATTTTAGATAGTTAAGCGAATTTGACTACTAAAACTTAACATCTGTGCTCATCGGGTACAGAGGAAAAGGAGTTGCATCACATAAATTTTGTCTACCTTTTATGAAAGATAATCCAAAAAGGTAATTTGAGAAAATCATAATTTATTCATTCAGTACTTTACTTTCTGGCTTTTCCATTAACTGGGATGAAAAAAATTACTGAGTAGGTATTATGGTTGAAGTTTTAAGGACATAATGACAGCTATGCTGTTAATGTCTCCATTTAGTTGAAATCCTTAGGTTTTGGACTGTTATTTGGAAAAAACGGAGTTTGTGGTTAGGAAACTGAAGGATAAGTATTCTCTTCCAACTGACTATCCATTTTGAGTTTCACTGCAGGTGCTTGAGTTGGCTGGCGACCTAAGCCTTCATGACAATGATTCGAATATATGGAGAGTTCAATAATCTATTTGGTTTCTTTGGACATTTGAAATCAGAAGATTTCAAAGACTGGCAAGACTCAGTCACTGAGGTTTGTTGTGAAAAGGAATAAGAGGTGACAGAACTATCACATGATGACAATGAGGTAAATACTGGTTAAAGTTTTCCCTTTGCTCAGTGTATTACTCTCTAAACACAGAAGCCTATAATGCTACTGCTCTGAATTTTAAAGTATATTTTAAGTGTTTTCTCTGAAACCACCAAAACAGGAAGTAAATTTTCCTTTCTAATAATAGTGGAACATGAAAATATACCCACAAGCAAGGCAAAGCAGAAAACTAAGGCAATTATAAGGGTAAATTAGGCACAAAGGTTGTTTCTGCCTCAATAATCCAGGTAATTGAAACTGAAACACGTTCAGGCATGTAACTGGCACAGTTTCCCTCTTTGCTTTGGTAGTAGAGACACATGACATTTTCACAAGTCTGGAACCAGTTTTAAGCTACAGCATTTTTCTCTGTGGTACATTTTCAAATATGGAATGAATCACTAGAGATTCAAATGATACATTCAAGCAATAAGTTAATTTGACAGGAATAAATCAATGAGAAAACAAAGCTTTCACATGATTCTGTGTAGACAGAATTGACATATAGAACCCTTGCTATATAGGCATACCTGTAATACATAAACATAAATACTACAAAAAAAAATATATATATATATACATACTCTTCTCCAGTTTTGACCTCTCTTCCTCAATGGGCACCTCAAATTTAATGTCTAAAATTGGATTCCTTTTTATGTCTCTCCCCTGCTTTCCAAATACTTACTTGTCCTCTGATTTACATTAGCTCAATTTAGGATATCCCCTAAATTGGATTCCATCCAGGAATCCAAGTCATAAATAAGGGGAACCTTCCGAGCTTTCATTCTTTTGCTTCACACTGTGATTGAGTCCTCCCCCTTCCACTATCCATTAACTGAGAAGTTCCATTGATTCTGTTTCTCAAGGGATTCCTGAATCTGTGCACAAATGCCCTTCCCCTATTCTCCATCCCTTCCTTTATTGCTCTATGTTATGTCTTTGTCTTTTCTTGCCAAGATGAGTAAAATGGACTCCTCATTATTACCACTGTGTCTGTCCTTCTCCCCTGCACTTAGTCATCTATAATTATACTACAATACAATCTCACAACGTCTTGCTCCTATTACCCATAGATAAAGCCTGGGGTCCTAGTATTGCAGAGATATGTCTCCATCACCTGTCTGCATTCTCCATATACACCTGTCTGTCATACAATTTTTATTCCACTGCAAGAGACTACAGATCTTCCCTTTCCCCCTACTCAGCATTGCTATTTTATGCTTTCATAACTTTGCCTAATTCTTCTCCCTAGAGTTGTGTTTACCTCTGGTTGGCCAGCTAATTTTAATGAATGAAATTGTTCATTCATTCAACAAATATTTATTAAGCACCAACAGTGTACCAGCTACTGGATTAAATGCTGAGTATCAGATTGTGCTCCTTCCCCATTCTGTCTTTCTAATCTAGTTTAATTTTCATCAAGACCTTTCATTGGCCTCATCTCCTCCAAGACACCTGAGAGGCTGATTTATCACCCAGGCCTGTAGGTCTTCTATACCTACAGATATCCCAATGAATGTCCCAATCACTACACTGAGAACATGTTTGCTTATCACTGTGGTCATTGCAGGGCAAGTTCCTGTGTCTTATTCTTCTTTTCATTTCCTGATTTATGTCTGGTCCATGACTATTGCTTAATAAATATGTTTTAAACTGAGTTGAATGTTACTGAAATCGAAGACTGCCAATGTAAATGAAACTTAATGCAATCACATATTTCCTTCCTTTCAGGTCCCTCCCACCATCATTATTTTTTATCCTTGTGCTATTCTTTCTCACATCAATTTTTCTCTTTTCTATATACATCTCACCATTCTTTATTTAAATATTTGGAAAACTGTGCCTAGGCTTTGTCATCTAGCAGTGGTATTAGCATTGGCCATTTTTTTTTTTTTTTTTGGTCAGAGGAGCTTATTTGTGTTTTGCCAGCAATGGGAATTCTAGGTTTCAGGTGGCTGAGAGAGAAAATGAGTTCATAAAGGAGAGGAAGAACAAGAAAATGTTCTATAGAGGGGAATACTATTGGACCCAATGCTCAGGATGCAATGAAATCAGATGTGGGAGGAGTTGCTATCCCCCAGTATTGGAATCATGAGCTATTAGTGTCTGTTAAGGCTCTGACTTTTGATACCCACTCAACACAAACAAGCACACATACAAGTGCACACCCGCACAAAGGCACACACATGCCCTCACAATACATATGCATACTTTTCCACTTTATTATTCTTGAATTGCCCATTTCTCACTTTTTTATAAAGTAGAAAGATCCTACTCATTCTTCAGGTCCCAGGACAAGCTCACATTTATTCCACTCTACTCTGATGGGAATGACCAAAAACTGGGGTAAATGACTACATTTTAAATGTCTAGCTCCTCGCGGATCAAAGATTATGGCAAATACAATGTAAATGTGCTACTAGCTAAATTGAATTAAAGTCTCAGATAAAATATATCTAATACATAACTTTAGAATTATTAGATTCAGCAGAAATAGAATTACTTTGTCAAAATGCTAAAAATGATTTCTAAGTGTTTACTGCCAACTGCTCTACTATGTTACCATGAACCAGAAATAGCATGTAAACTGGAAACAGTCCACAAACCATGCTCTGAGAAACACTGCTATAATGAAATCAGTATTAACTTACATAGTGGCCAACGTATGCACACTCACTAAGTAAACTAAAGAACACACTTCTACATTGCTACGAGGAAGACACCAGAGTTTGTTGTTGTTGTTGCTGTTTTCCTATTTTGGACCTATTTTCTATTTTCCTCTTTAAAGTTTTGAATTATTTACTATTAGCATTAGCCAAGTGATTCAGAGTCAGTTTCCCAGTATAGGTGTTTATTCCTCAACTAGCATTTATTGAGCACAGCTTATACCAGACGCTGTTTTACATACGAGGATCCAAATTTATATAAGCTATGGTCCCTGCATCACAGAAACCCAAATTAAAGGTCTACAAAACAACTGGAATGTAATCTTCAAAAAATATCAGGGTCAAGGGAAGTCTGTGGAACCTTTCCACACTTACAGAGACTATTAAAACATGATTACTGAAGGAGGTGTATCATTTGGAAACAAATTTTTGCATTCTAAATGATAGCAGTTGGAATTTATCTGGACACCTGATAAAACTTGAGTGGAATCTGAGGATTAGATGATAGTAATATCAAGGTTAATTTTTTGATGTGTCAGTCAGCTCAGGCTACTACAACAAAATATCATACACTGGGTGGGTTAAGCAACAGGAATTTATTCCTCACAGAGGAAAGATTTGGGGATAACTGAGTTCTTAACACCTGAGGTTGATGACTTTATTGTCCTTATGTGGAAAATGTCTTTGTTTGTGAGGAGACAATAGCTGGCAATGTACTTTCAAATGGTTTTCTGTGTTGTACTTTTAAATTTTATATAAGCTTATGATAGTTTTCAAAAAAAAGTTTTAAAGATATTGTTTCTTGTCTCAAGATTCTTCATTCTATTTGGAAAGAGAGATATGTGAGCAACTGCAATTAAATACCACTAAGTGCAGTGAACTGTGTCATAGCATAACAAAGTGTTGAAATAGAAGAGGGAGGGGTGAGTGTGCCCAGAAGGAAAGCAGGACAGATCTCAAAAAGGGAGTAAATCTTAAATAGGTCAGATTGGAAAACAAACCAGGATCAATTGGATCCATGTTTACTTAGTAATTATGTGACAGGATTTGCAAGTTTAATTTTTATTTTTGCCATGAATTTGACTTCCTTTTGATCTATCATCTTTATTCATCATTTCCTTTTTAAAAATGTTTATTTGTTTTGAGGCAGAGAGAGAGGGAGTGGGAGAGAAGGAGAGAGAGAACACCAAGCAGGCTCTGCACTGTTAGTGCACAGCTTGCCACGGGGCTTGATCCCATGACTGTGAGATCATGACCTCAGACAAAATCAAGAGGCAGATGCTAAACCGACTGGGCCAGCCAGGTGCCTCAATTCATCATTTCGTTTTAAGGTTCATGAGACAAAAGATTTGCAGAAATCTTGAGAAAGAGAGAGTGGCGTAAGGTAAGTTGGGGGTCAGATAAAAGTGTCTAAAATGATGTTTCTTAGCCATCACCTTTTAGCATATCATGATACATTTTAACCTTCTTAGCTTACTTGGTTCACCCTTGCTCTCCCCCTCTGGCTTCTGGAATCCAGAGATAGATTGAAAAGGCTTATCTGGTAGGTTTCCATACTTAACACTGTGACTATACCCCTCCTTAAAATATTATATGAAATTTCTAATGGACAAGGGGGAAGAAGACTAGAGTGTTCTCTATCTATTTCTTATAGAAGTCTATGACTCATTTAGTTTTTTTTATGGTAGATTTTCTTTTTGAAAATATTTATTTTGAGAGAAAGAGAGAGAGCAGGGGAAGGGTAGAGAGAGAATCCCAAGCAGGGTCCGCACCATCAGCAGAGCCCAATGCGGGCCTGATCTCACGAACTATGAGATCATGACCTGAACCGAGATCAAGAGTCAGATGCTTAACCGAATGAACCACGCAGGTGCCCTATGATTCATTTATTGATCAGTCAAAAATTTCACTTTTTCCATTCAAAGTCAGAAAATTGCCTACCTAAGGCATATCTTAACTCCTTAAATGGTTTCATTTTCAATGTAAGAAATTTAATCTAACACTCAAAAACTTTGAGATTTTACACAAAATTCCAGTATCCAACTCTCTATACCTCCAGAAATTATGGCCACTAGAACATACAATGAAATAGAAAATTTGACTGGAATGAGTAGAAATAGCTCTTGTATGCTGAGCATATGATCACTTGTTCCCCAGTTCACACCACTTCCTATTGAGTGATAACTGGTTTGTTACATTCACTTTATTGCATGTGTGAGTCCTGAGGTACTTGCATATCCAATCCTGGCCTAATATATAACAATTCCTGGGAGCACTTTGAGAATAAAGAGAGCAGAAGTATGAATTTGGAATACTAAGTTTCTAGCTCCAAATTTAAAAAGGTCAGCAATGAGCTCAAAAAAAATTTTTTTTTAAGAAGACTGACCAGGATTCTTTCCTCCTTCCCAACCTGCCCCGTAAAAAAGCATGTGAAATCAAAGTCGGGGCTAGTAGTCGGAGTAGGAGAAAAACTATTATGCACTCAGCATTATAATCAGTTTCAAAAGAGACTTTTACACCCACTAATTTTTAATTTTTCTGTAATGGAAATTGTTCTTGGTAAATCTGTTCAAATATTTGAAATTTACAATTCCACTGAATTCAGACTAATGTGGAATCAGAGGATTCCTTCAAGCATAATTCCAACTATGAATAGCCCTACTTGTGCTGGTTGAGACTATGGTAAAGATTCATTTTAATGTCATGACTAGCAACTTGCATTATACAAAGTACTAAAAAGGTACTTCCTTTCTTCTAACAGAATTCACATAAAGAATTCTTTCACTTATTACTTCAATTTTGCAAATAATTATCCATATTAGTAATCCATAGAGTCAACTCTATGACTGCATTATTATTACAATAATAATGTTTTACCTATGTATAATGCTTTAAAGCTAGCAAACTCTTTTTAGGCCTGTATGAGGTAATGTGTAAATTCACCATACAAATATTTTTTTCATACATTCATAAATATTTTTCTGCAATATTTGACCTGTATTTGTGCTTTTGAGCATGAACATCACAAAAAATCATTAAAATCTGATTTAAGGTAATTTTCATTATATATCAAAAACCATGCATTTTTACATTATTTGATCTCATTCATCAAAAGCACTGATTATTATTAATGCCAGAGATAATAAAAAGGCAGATAGGGGCACCTTATAAAATTTTGGTTAAGATTAAACATTTTTGCCTAATTCCTCCCCTTTCTCATACTTCAATCCAATTTAACTGAAAGACCATTGGTTCAGCATCTACAGGTTCAAAGATCAATAGCACACATTCATTATGGGTTAGCAGGCGAGTAGGAAAAAAAGACACAACCAAGGGTACCTGGGTGGCTCAGTCGGTTAAGCTTCTGACTTAGGCTCAGGTCATGATCTTGCGGTTTGTGTGTTTGAGCCCTGTGCCAGGCTCTGTGCTGACAGCTCAGAGCTTGGAGCCTGCTTCAGATTCTGTGTCTCCCTCTCTCTCTGCCTCTCCCCCGCTCATGCTCTGTCTCTCTCTGTCTTTCAATAATAAATAAACGTTAAAAAAATTTTTAAAAAAGACACAACCAAGATGAACTTTTATATCTGACATAATGTGATGAGATGTATTTTTCACTAAAGTGTTATGGAGATGTAAGACAACAGGAAAGAGTGAGGATGTGGGGGAGAGTCTCTTGAATGCACACAGAAGGAGATGTGGGGTGAACCTTGAAAAAAATCAGTAGAACTTTGGTTTTACACACCTATAAGATAGATGCATGAATATTGCTATTATTAGTCTTTCTCTATCCTGACCTTTTATGTGCACTTACCAAGTAATGTTTTGTATCCTTCTTTACTGTAACACTTTTTCTTCATTCCTTAATTTCCTGATTCAAAGTACAAATGGGAATAATTCTTTTGTATGCCTGTCAAAAGCATTATTAAGAAAGGCTATCTCTATTTTAAAGTTCTACTTCAAAAAAAAGGTTAAATAATATACCTAGGAATAAACCTAACCAAAGAGGTAAAAGACCTGTACTCTGAAAGCTATAAAACACTGATGAAAGAAGCTGAAGACAACACAACGAAACAAAAAGACATTCCTTGCTCTTGGATAGGAAGAACAAATATTGCTAAAATATGTATACTACCCAAAGGAATCTACACATTTAATGCAATCCTTATCAAAATACCAAAAGCATTTTTCACAGAACTGGAAGGAACAATCCTAAAATTTGTATGGAACCACAAAAGACCCTAAATAGCCAAAGCAACCTTGAAAAAGAAAACCAAAGCTGGAGACACCACAATTGAGGCTTCAAGTTATATTACAAAGCTGTAGTGATCAAAACAGTATGGTACTGGCACAAAAAAAGACACAGAGACGAATATACCAGAATAGAAAACCCAGAAATGAACCCACAACTATATGGTCAATTATTCTTTGACACAGCAGGAAAGAATATATAATGGGAAAAAGACAATCTCTTCAACAAATGATGTTGGGAAAATTGGACAGCAACATGCAAAAGAATGAAACTTGGGCTCCTGAGTGCTCAGTTGGTTAAGTATCTGACTCTCAATATTGGTTCAGGTCATGATTTCATGGTCATGATATTGAGCCCCATGTGGGGCTCTGCACTGGGCATGAGCCTATTAAGATTCTTTCCCTCCTTCTCCCCCCTTGCTCCTCTCCTCTCCTCACCTGTGTGCACTATTTCTCAAAAAACAATAAAACATCAAAAATAAAGAGTGAAACTAGACCACTTTTTTATACCATACACAAAAATAAATTCAAAATGGATGAAAGACATAAATGTGAGGCAGGAAACCACTGAACTCCTAGAGGAGAACACAGGCAGAAACCTCTGTAACATCACTTGTAGCAACTTTTTACTAGACATGTCTCTGGAGGCAAGGGAAACAAAAACAAAAATGAACTACTGGGACTTCATCAAGATGAAAAGCTTCTGCATAGCTAAGGAAACAGTAAAAAATACTAAAAGGAAACCTAAAGAATGGAAGAACATATTTGCAAATGACATATCTGATAAAGGGTTAGTATCCAGAATATATAAAAACTTACCAAACTCAACACCCCAAAACAAATAATCCAGTGAAGAAATGGGCAAAAGACATGAACGGGCACTTTTCCAAAGAAGACATCCAGATGGCTAACAGAGACATGAAAAGATGCTCAGCATCACTCATCAGGGAAATACAAATCAAAACCACAATGAGATATCACCTCATACCCATCAGAATGGCTAAACCAACAACACAAGAAACAACAGGTGTGGTGAGGATGTGGAGAAAGGGGAACTCTCAAGATATGGAAGCAGCCCAAGTGCCCATTAACTAATGAATGGATAAAGAACATGATGTGTATATATACACAATGGAATATTATTCAGCCATAAAAAAGAATGAACTCTTGCCATTACCAATGACATGAATGGAGTTAGAGAGTAGAATGCTAAGTAAAATAAGTCAGTCAGAGAGGACACATACCACATTTTCCACATATGTGGAATTTAAGAAACAAAACACATGAGCAAAGGGGGAAAAA
The DNA here is from genome assembly GCF_022837055.1 of Prionailurus viverrinus. Classification (NCBI taxonomy): domain Eukaryota; kingdom Metazoa; phylum Chordata; class Mammalia; order Carnivora; family Felidae; genus Prionailurus; species Prionailurus viverrinus. The sequence continues at coordinate 132,707,386 of NC_062569.1, read as the reverse complement.
AGAGAGAGACAAACCGAGAAGCAGAATGTTAACTACAGAGAGTAAACTGACGGTTATCAGAGGGGAGGTAGGTGGGTAGGTGGGTGAAACAGGTGATGGGGATTAAGGAGTGCACTCATTGCGATAAACACCGGGTATTAAAATTAAAAATTAAAAAAACACAAAAGGTTAGAGGATATATTACATAAATCATGGCAAATGGGAAAAAGTTGTCTAACATGCAGCCATTAAAAAGGATAAAATGGATAACATATAGTGACTTAGAAAGATGTTCACCATGAAAAAGCAAAAACCATAATCACATATATGGTATGAAAATAAGGTAGAGAAGCTGAATACACTCCATTTTAGAAAGGATCCATCTCTGCTGTTTTTATGCTAAATTTTTACTTATGCTCCATATTTTGCTTCTGAGTAAGCTAAGTAAGCGCTGTTCCCACTTCAAGGGGGAAGCAAGAAAGTTAATCCTTCTCTGAGTTTTGTCTTAGGCCCCAAACACCTTTTAACACCTAAGAAAAGCCAGATCCCAAACACATTCCAGGACATTAGCTTCAAACAAACCTCGGCTGATGTTGGTATTAATACCACTCCTTCTGTGATTTATGGAGTAACACCTATTGTTCACCCGACACTTGCCTTTGATTGGACCTTACCCTGGATTCCTAGAGGAACACGTACCCTAGACCCTTTTCTAGCATAAACCCCTTGCCCCAAGAAATGATGAGACTCATTCTGCTTTCCTTTCTGAGTATCCTGGATATTCCATCTGCTATTCTCTACCTGTCACTTACACTATTTAATAAACTCTGTTTCCACTTTCTCTGCCTCATGTTTGATTTCTATCCTGTGTGAAGCCAAGGACCCTATTGGCTGGTTCTGTGGGACCCTTCTCTGGGTCCTTGGACCCAGTCTGTCTGCATAAAAAGCATCATGGGGGGCACCTGGCTTAGTCAGTTATGCGTCCGACTTTGGCTCAGGTCATGATCTTGTGGTTTGTGAGTTCAAGTCCCGCATGTGGTCTCTGCACTTGATTTTCTCTCTCTCCCAATCTCTCTCTCTGCCCCTCCTCCATTTACATTCTCTCTCTCTCTCTCAAAATAAGTAAATAAACTTAAAAAAAAGCATTATGTGCACATATTGATATTGATGTCTATATGTGTGTGTGTATACATATATACACACACCCACATATATATTTTATATATATATATAATGTTAATCTATATAAAGAAAGGATTTGGTGGATATAATGCTCCAGCAAAACTTTTAGTACTAGCTAATACTGAAAGAAATAAATAATTTTCTGTTTAGTATAATTCTGTATTTTTTTATTTTAAATAATTCAAATAAAAATATTTCCATTGAAAGAAGAAAAGTACACACCATCTGTTTTCCCCATTCTATAAACTAGAAAAATTGCTATTACTTTTAATCTCAGTAATTTAATTCAATAATTACCATGAATGAGTAATTTGATTCAAGATAAACTATAGAAACTGTTAAAAATTATAAATTATATGAAAATAGAAATTCAAATTATTCAACAATCAAATTCCAGTGAAGAATGATAATTTTAAAAATTATTTTTATATTAAGGCAGGATTTTAATTTTATTAGGATTAAACCCAAAATAGTTTTTCATCAGTAAGGTTCACAATTTTCTGTCAATATGCGAAAACACTGGCAATAATTTCTTAAAGATAAAAAACAACAACTGTAGCAAATTCATGAAGCTGCTTTATCACTTTTCAATGCTTTAGTGGCTGGAAATAAATCTTTTTCTTTGAAAGTATAGTTGGCAACATATAAAAATTAAATACAGTCATAAAACCTCAATGATTTATGAGAAAATGATACAATGCTCCATCACAAAGGCTGAATATGGAATATAACAGCTGGAAAAATGAAGAATTTCTTTAGCTTCCGCCACTACAGTATATCTCGGTTGGTCTCACCCAGAGCTACACAAGATATTCTTTCCCATCAGTGAGGCTTGCTGCTTGTTCTTCCCTCAACCAAACCACCAAAAATAACATGCTCTTCCCATATGGGATTAGAGCCATCACACATTTATTTTACATTCCTTGTTCTACTGCATCCTCACTGCAGTTCAACAAGTGGACAAGAAAGATATTACATGCATTTGCAGATGAGGAAACTTAGTATTCTAGAGGCACCATGCTTTGCCAGCCATAAATCGCATGAGCAGTGAGCAAACTATTGTGTACAAACACACAGCCAACACAAGAGATCATGAACAAAGGTATAGATCCGTGCAACCTGCTGTACCGTCTTCAGGAGAACTTTCTGACTCCTGGCCCACTGGTGGTTATGTTATTGTTGTTTTGATTTTAGTCTTATGTCTTTAATTTGCACTGTTCTGTCTCTTTTAAGCATTGAGCAATTTGTCTTGAATTTAGCAAAAAGGTACTGGAATGTGGGAGTGGGGGTTGACCTACATCTGAACGATTTGCATATGATTCACCACAATTAAACAATTGGGTTTGAAATAGCTACAATTAAGCTATTATCAGAGAAGTATTTACTAGACTAGAAATTCTAAATTTATCTTCACATAGGTCCTAGCCAAGAAAGGGACCACCTTTTCTGGCGCTCATATTAAGTAAAGCTAATAATGAAGTAAATTCTTCCAAATTAATATTTATATTACTAAATCACTGATAGCTAATTACACTTGTGGTTACTTGGTTGTTTCTTCAAAAATTATAGGCTTAAAATAACAAGAAAAATATGAAATTAGGGTAGACAAAAGAATCTCAGTTTCTAATAATATATTACATGTATTATTATACACAAATGTACATATTAAAAAACTGCCTTCTTGATGTGTGAAAATTGTATATGATATGTCTCACCACCCTAAGATTATGGAGAGAGTAATATAAAAATGTAAAAGAAAGACTAAATTCTGTCTACCGTAAACATAAATTATAATACTATATTATAGTATTATACATAGTGGTATGTATATTATATATAGTGGTATGTAATAGTATGGAAGAGAAATTCAAACTGATGATTAAATACTATGTGTTGGATGATTTCAAGTTGAGGAAACAAGTAGATGTAACAAACTTTTCGATTATTTCAATTCTAGCTATGTCTGACATGATGAATAAATTATTGCAACACAGCTAAAACAAACACAACATATTTTATAACCAGAAAAGTTTCTTTTTCCTACCTTTACAGGTGCACGAATATTTCTCTGATTAACTTCAAGAATACCCTACAAGAGAAATAGAACGTAGATGAGATAGAGAAGAATAAAACAGCAGGATTGTTTGAACATTATAACCAACACCACGTTAGTGGTCTCTTTGCTGGGTGGGGGGGTGTTTTTTTTTGTTTGTTTGTTTTTTTGTTTTTTTGTTTTTTTGAGAGAGAGGGACAGAGCTTGAGCGGAGCAGGGGCAGAGAGAAAGGGAGACAGAATCCAAAGCAGGCCCAAGGCTCTGAGCTTCAGCACAGAGCCCAATGCAGGGCTCAAACTCAGGAACAGTGGGATCATGACAAACTGAAACACCCAGGCGACCCCCCTCTGGGGGGGCGGTGAGAGCTATTTACTGTGGCAAGGCATTGACTGTTTTATCCACAAATACACATGAATCTGGCAACACTGAAGGTGACATAGTGCACACAAACATTAGAGTAAAGACGTGTGGATGGAGCATTTTTGCTATCTGTAGCGTGTGGATGTAGCGATTAGGACTCTTGTTCACAACTATAAGTCAATTTAGTAATTTTACTATTGACAGTTGGTAAAGGTGGCAAGGAAAAAGTAAAATTACACCATATGGCTAAAATGAAGAAAGACAACTTACAAAACAAAGACTTCCAGATTCAATAACATCTTTTTTAATTTTTTTTAACGTTTATTTATTTTTGAGACAGAGAGAGACAGAGCATGAACGGGGGAGGGTCAGAGAGAGAGGGAGACACAGAATCTGAAACAGGCTCCAGGCTCTGAGCGGTCAGCACAGAGCCCGACGCGGGGCTCAAACTCACGGACCGCGAGATCATGACCTGAGCCGAAGTCGGCCGCTCACCCGACTGAGCCACCCAGGCGCCCCAATAACATCTTTTTTTATGCAATTAAAAATATAGGTACTAATTGTAGTCCGTTTTGTGCATATGATCTCAAGATTTCAGCTTGGAATAAAATCAAGTCCTACATTTTGGAGATTTTAGACAGATGTTACTTGGCATAGGAAATTGCTATAAGAAAACTCTGGTGCCTATCATTAGAACAGAACTGGTATTAGAACTAGAGGTCAGCTTAAAAATTAACGGGTACAGAGGCACCTGGGTGGGTCAGTGGGTTGGATGTCTGACTTCGGCTCAGGTCATGCTCTCATGGTTCGCGGGCTTAAGCCCTGCTTCGGGATCTATGCTGACAGCTCAGAGCCTGGAGCCTGATTCAGATTCTGTGTCCCCCCTCTTTCTCTGCCCCTCCCCCATTTAAGCTCTGTCTCTCCCTCTGTCTCTCAAAAATAAATATAAAATTTTTTTTAACTCAACTGGTCCAACATCATCACTTTACAACGCACAGAAAGGTTGCACAGCTAGCTCAAGGCAGGACGAAGGGTCCTCAATACCTTATACTCATCCCACAGCATTACAATATTTAATTCTTTGTAACTTTCCAGGATTGGAAGGAAGTAGAGAGAGTGGGATTGCGTATTCTGCTCTTGGTAAGTTCCATCTCCTCGATGAAGCTTCATACTCCTGCCTGAATAAATGACCTGTGTCATCAATATGTATTACATCTACTTCATTCAAAACTTCTTTCCTTGCTGAAGGGAGATACCAAAGAATCAGATGACAGGATTCTGTTCTTAAGCTGCTTACAAATCAAGGGGAGCAAGCAGGAAAAAATCAAGAGAAAACGCACATGAATAACACCACTAGCTGGATAGGAGAGAAGCCACCCAGTAGTACTTCACATAAAATCTGTTTTCTAGGCAGCATTCAAAGAAAATCTACCACTGCTCTTTAACTAATGTTTTCCCTTTCTGAACCAACCTGTACTATTATACATAGTCATAAAATCAATCCCCTTTGCTTTCTGGCTAGGCCTCTTTTTTTAAAATATACAATTAACTTGTGATTCTTAATTAATACAATATAATTTCAGTAACAACAACAATTGCTTATTAAACCATTTCTTGTACATGCTCTCGAAAGACAATAACCTCTGGCCCAGTTTGTTTTGAAGTTAGCAGTAACCTCTATATCTTCAGAAAGTTCAATAACAGAATCAATATTACATGCACACAGAATCCACCTCTGTTCTATCAAGACCTAGAATTTTAAGAGACTGGGACCTGAGAAAGCAGCAATGAATCAGCTGTGGGGATGTTTTCTTGTGCTGGAATTGCAGAAACAGCTTGCGTGTGCCACGATGGAGGCTCACAGCATCAGTAAGATACCTGTGCCCTGGCTGGACAAACCCAATGATTAATTCATGCTTCCTTTGCAGAATGTCAAAGGATAAGTGTCATAAATGTAAAAGTTGTATCAGATATAAAAAAACACATTAGATAAAAGATGTTTCCAAAATGAGAGATTTAAATTACTCAAGCAGTAGGTCTAGCTAAAGTAGCTAGTGACTTTAAGAAGATAAAGCATTATTTAGTAAAAAGATGTATTTGCTGGATTTTATTATTCCAAGTTTTCAATTCTGCTTAAATCATGAAGGAAGAATGCTGAGACAACTTTTTTAGTGCCAAAGTTTAAGCAACTTAATCCAACCATATTTAAGAGAAATAAAGTCACAGAATAAATTTCAAAGAACATGTTTCTTTGAAATTTCAGTAATCAGTCAAGTAGAAAGTGGTCCTACATTTTTCTGCAAGAAGCCATATGACTATGGTTCAGCCGTCTTATTTTATAGATATACAGATATAAACACAGACACATATAGACACCATAGTGGGTGGGCACAATTGCATTGTATATAAGCAAATATAGTTAAATATCGAAATATACACTTCTGTCCATTATGTATTTTATGTTCTTAAATATGCTTGACTAAGGACTAGAGTTTTGGCTTTTTAATATCTCTAAAATCAGGTAATTATGGTAAATAAACATGTCTACAAGCTTCAAAGCGACATACATGGTCCCAATGACTGCCAATTTAAGGCAGGATTACCATAATGTAGAAGGCAGGATTTTGTAGACAGTTGGAGGACAAAGAAGTAAATGTCAAGTTACTATTTTTAATATAAAATTAGTTAGAAACTCTTCTTGCTCTTTGCTCTCCTCTTCTTCCACTGAAGAGACTATTTCTTACTAAGATGCTAGCACAAACACTTAAAAGATCTCCTGTTTTAGAAAAATCCAATTTAAACAACCGAGAGAATTTAAAATATGGTATAAATGTATTTAAGCTTTCATTCCTAAAGGCTTTAGTTCTTTCATCAAAATAGGAGGTCACAAGTGTATATTGTACAAAGAGAGCAAGGTGTTCAACGCATTTGAAGAATAGGAGCAAAATTAGACGTTAGCATTTCTACGGAAGCACATAAGAAACACCAACTTTGTTTTGTCTACACTATACACCTCTAACATACAATAAGAATGATCTTCATGATGGACATTAGAGAATTAGACAACACATTTATTAAAATAAAATTTAACAGTATCGTTAAAAGCTTTTTGATTGTCTACATAAGTCCTCTTATTTTACAGATGTATAAATGAATTAGACATATACTATAATGTCTGTGAGTAAAGCCTAACTTTATTATCACAGCATACGTTTTATTTTGATTTCCACTAAGCTTAGTATAGCCATTTTAGGAAAAGCGAGCATTAAAACTGTCATATTTTTAGCTCTGAGGCTCACTTCCAGTCTCTCTTCAGGATTCACATTAAATAATGTCCATTACTAGATTCTCTGCTAGTATATTTTTTCTTGAAAACCTATAGTCTTCTATTCACCCAACAAAATATAAACACAAGATTAAAGTATAAAGTTGTATGTGATAATACTAATTTTTTTGACCTTAACTATTCACCAAGCATGATATTTGTTCATAAGAAATAAATATATTGTTTCCACCTGGCCTCTTACACACTTCATTTTCTCTTCTGTTCCCACAGTTTGAATGGCCCCAGTCTACACTTTGAATCCAAGTTTGGGGTAGGTGAGGGGTATGTTAGTGTCTAAGTTTTGGTCTGTTTAATAATTACATCAGGAAGTTGTGGTTTAGTTAATGGCACTAACAGATTCTTCTCACAAAAGGGGATAAGACCCAAAGCTTTTATAGCATTATAACCCTTTCTACTTCTTAACAATCATAAGATGATCTAAATCATTATAAAGGTCACTCCTGACCTTTCAAAAGTCAAACTTCCTTGCATGGTGCTAGATAGCATGTTTTGAGAATAGTTTCAACAGTAACTTCATGTCCAAGGAATTTGATAAGGCCTTTTTCCCCACAAAGGCTCAACTGGAGAGAATGATATGACTGGTTTTCTGCCAAAAGACCCGCTGTAGAGAGATTGATCTCTAGTGATCTTTTTTTTTTCTTTTTTTTCCCACCAAGTGACAGTTGGAATATGCCCATTAGGATGGTTCTAGAAGTGTTCTTAAGCAACTTGTAGAGGCCCAGCTGAGGTCTTGTCAGTTGATCTGAGAAAAGCGGTGAAGGCATCCCAATGACAGACTGTCAGACTGTCATGTTTGATACCTTTCTGGAATAAAAATCTCCACGCAAGTAAAATGTGCTGTACTTTAAAATCACAGTTCCGGGAAGTGGAATTTTGAGCTATGTTTGTTATATACATGACAAAGTAAGTTTAATGCCGTTTATTAAAAACACACATGCACATACCTTCTTTAAATGTACTTTCTTTTGCAATAAATGAAATTCAAAGTATCTTATTTCTAAAAATATCTCGACATTTGTTTTGGAAAATACAAAATAATTGATGGTTTTCATTAAGGGACGGTTACATCTAAAATAATAAATTTTTGGGGAGCCTGGGTGGCGCAGTCAGTTAAGCGTCCGACTTCAGCCAGGTCACGATCTCGCGGTCCGTGAGTTCGAGCCCCGCATCGGGCTCTGGGCTGATGGCTCAGAGCCTGGAGCCTGTTTCTGATTCTGTGTCTCCCTCTCTCTCTGCCCCTCCCCGTTCATGCTCTGTCTCTCTCTGTCCCAAAAATAAATAAAAACGTTTAAAAAAAAATAAAATAAAATAATAAATTTTTGTTCTTACAGAGCTTATAAACTACCAAAAGTAATTAATTTGTAAGTAGACATATAACGTGACAAATGGTGGTAAGTGCTATGAAGAGAAATAAAGTAAGGAAGTGGGGAAGTGAAGAGTTGGTGGTATGATTTTAGATAAAGTGGGAAGATTAAGAAAATCAGGACGGAGAAGAACACAAAGAAAAGATCACACTGGTTCCTAGAGGTTATCATCAATCACCCTGGTTCTGCCATTATGGATGTTTGAGCCTGAGATTCTCCTTCATGTCACCATGTGATCTTTCCGTAAAATGGGATAACAACGTACACTGCAAATTTTTGTAGCACACAATTGATTGCAAAAATATTATATGTAAATATCTGGAAATAAAATACAGTGAATAAAGAGAATGGACCAGAAAGGAACTCAGTGAGGGGCATTTCACTTAGGCCACTTCCACATGTTAGTCGAAGCTCATTATTACTATTTCCATTTCATAGATAAGAAATAGACACTTAAGAGGAATAAGTAACTTCATAACATGGGAAAGACCATAGGCAAAGGCAAGGCTTTGATCTGGGTCTCTGTCACTGTGAAGCCCAGTTCCTGCAATGCCACCTTACTGCCCCTCTGAAGGCTAAAACACAAGGTTCCTTCCACCCTCATGTCAATTCTCTCAATCCCTAATATCTAGTGTAATAATTGCAATACTTTATGTTTCCATCATATCTTAAAAGTCTTCAAAACATGCTCCTTAATTACTTAATGTCACTCTTATAAAAGTTCTGGAGTAGGTGTTATTCAAGAAAGTGAAGGCAAAATGGTTATATAATCATTATGTCACCTCATCTAATTGTTAGTGAGAAAGGTGGCACTAAATCTTAAGTTAGCACACTATGAATCCATTTGTTTTCTACTATATGGTACTGCATTAAATTTGAGTTAGAAAAGTAAGGGAAAAGCTCTTCAAATCAGAAATGCAATTCTGTTTTTCCTTGGGGTTAACCCATGTGGTAACAAATAAAAGAATTAAAAAGCAAGGTCCCCCATTTTCTGATTTTAGCATTCCCACACTTTATTTTTCAGAATCTTATTTTACTCATCATTTTGTTCCCTGGCCCCAAATAAATTAATTTAATCAATTCTAATTTGGGGACCTATAAAGTTATACTTACTCAAACTTGGCAAATTCCAATTAATTGTTTATATCATAAACATTAATTAATTAATGTTTTTAACATTCCAATGAATTGTTTAAGATATCATATCCATGATTATCTTAAAAACAAATGTCAATATTAGCTATACGTTGTTTTCTTTCTCAGAATTCCTCTATAAGTATTACAGTCTCGATGCAATAATTTGTTTTCAAGAATAATTTGTTTCCAGTTTTAGATGCTTCAAAAATTAAGGTTTAATAGTCTACCATGACCCAGAATGATAATTGCTCTTGTTTTGTGATAAATTTAAGGTGGTTTAGTCTATACGGTGTCCACTTAAATAAAATCTAAGTTCTTATGAAATTAATGCCTAAGTCAATAAATCACTTAAGACACTGAAGAAAGTTGGCAGCTCCATTTTCTACAACTGAAGAGAACGGGTCAATAACTTCATTTGACTAATATTCACTTTTTCTATATGGCAAACAATGAACTTCATCTGTCTAAGAAGTATATCACTTGAATTTTGTAGAAAATGATAAAACACTAGGGGAATAACATCAAATCAATGAAAAATTTCAAAGTCAGAAAAAAGTGCTCAAGATTCTAAACCAGTCCTTTGAAATTACTTGACATCCTTTCATATATTCATATACGCTCATCAAGAGTTCATCTTTATCACTTTTTCCATGTCCTCAGCAGTAGCAAATCACTTACAATATGTTTCTTAGCAAATCACTTACAGTATGTTTCTTGGACAGAAGACACACACTACCTCAAAAATCTTAAGTTTCCTTCTCACTGATACTTGAATTTTAAATCCCTTTTTAGCAAATGCACAAAGTTCCAATTCTCAAATGACACTGCAAAGGGATATTTTTTGTTTTGTCTTGTTCAGCAATGAATATGCCCCTCACATAGTTCTTCTGTCCTTTGCCTTGGACTCCTTGGCCTTGAAATGTTAGAAGCCTCAAATTTGGAGAAAAATCATAAATATTATATGGATACAATAGGAAACTGGAAAATGGCATATAAAAAGCTACTCAATTACACAAAACAATTTTTTTCTCCCCATTTAATGAACTAGTGAGTTACTAAAATTCTCAAAGCCATTAAAATCAAGGTGATTGCCCGATCGTTCTCAAAGATTTGCCAATGTTATCAAAGATAACATGCAGGTTGCTGAAGGTGCAGAACAAACTGACAGATCTCAAAATATCTAGCCAGTGAGCTCATCCGTAGATGACTACAAAAATTTCTCCCGTGTCTAGACTTCCAGTTCTCCATGTGTAAAGACCTGTCACTACTATGTCTCCCCATACCTAGCATTGAGCCTGGCAAATGGTAGATGCCAGCTTAAAATTTCTTAAATATAAATTCTTAAGTTCTTCAAAATGCAGATTTAATCCTATACTCCTACTCATGCTTAAAACCCTTCAATGCCTTTCCATTGCTCTTAGATTGAAGTCTAAAATCCTTAACAGAGCCTACAAGGACCTGCTGGTTTAGCAACTACCCAATTCTCCAGGCTTGTCCCACATGAAACTCCTACTTTACTGTTGGTGCTAACTTAGATTTTTCCAGGACTTTGTAGACACTAGGCTTTTTCCCACTGACTGAAGGCATATGCTTTATGTAATTATTTTACAAATACTTCAAAATGTATAGAAGTATCAAAACTTATAAAGCGAGCTGTAATTATCCAACCAATATTAAATAGGCATTACCATTATGCCATGCTTGCCTCAGTTATCCTTTTTTCTCTAGTTCTTAAAAAAATAAAATAGAACATAGCTCATTACCTCATTTTATTCAGGTGTCTGCACAGAAAGAATTTCCCCTACCACTCCACCTGAAATGGCATCCCTCCCTAGCCTTTCTATCTTGTTTTGCTTTATTTTTCATAGCAATAACTACCACCTATTACATAATCTATTTATTTACTAAAATGTTTATTATCTGTCTCCTTTTCTAGAATGTAAGCCTCATGCTAAATAAATACTTTTTTGTAACCTAAGTTCTACCCAACACATTCCCTGTCCCTTCCAGTGCCCCCCAGATAGCCATAACAGTCTGAGGTTGGCATGTATTTTCTGTGTGTAGTTTTTACCTTTCCTATGTGTCTCAATAATAAAGACACTGCACAGCTCCCTTCCCCTTCTTTTTCGCCTGATGTTTATCCGTCCTCCAAATTTTAACTGTTGTGCTACTTCTTCAGACAAGCCTTACTCCACTAGCCCATTTATTCCTTTGCACTCCTTCTTTTCAATACTTGTGACAGTTAACATTTTCTTTTTCTAACTCCCTGTGCTACTAGACTGTAAGCTTCATGGAGGTGGGGTCAATTCTGGGTTGATCATTCCTGGCACATTGTAAGTGCTCAGGAGACACTAGGGAATAAGTGAATCGAGCAGCAACACAATCCAGAGGAAATGATTCCTTGCTTACTAAGGCCAGGAATCAGTCATTTCCTTGGCCAGATTTTTCTTCTCCATTTTCCTACAAATGAAGTTGTTGGCCTAGCTAACATGAAATAAGGATAACAGGGTACTATTTCTCTTTGTCACACAGACATTTTCTCCCTGCAATGTTTTGTTATACTTCTGGAGAGCCTGCCATTTGTCTCTATGAATTGGTCAGTGCCCATATTGTTTCATATTTTAAGATAAACAACTTTATTTCAACACATTCCAAATCTAGGAGTCACCAAGTTAAATTCAGACACCAAAGAGAAAAGTACTTTGTGGTATTTACTGATGTTTCAGTGAATCAAGTGGAAATATTTCAAATTGTTGCCTCATGATTCTCAAAAACATTCCATATAAAATATGAGATCCAGTTCACCTAAGTTTCTGCTCAAAAGCTCATATAATACTGGATTAAATTACACAGCATGTGTACTTTGAAACTGAGCCCTTTTTCCTCTGGCCTTTTTTTTTCTCACATTCTTTCCACAGAATGTATACATACACACACACACACACACACACACACACACACACACCCCTTGATTAAGAATTAAGGCTCAGACAATATGGAAATATCTATATTAGCATATAATCATTTCTATTTAGTTTTACAAAAAACAGACAAGTAAAAGTTCAACAAAACTTCAAAAATTGTTTTTGATTGAGGACTCTAAAAATATATTTATGTAAGAATGTATTTTAATAGCAAATTTCTCCAGGTCACATAGAATTCTTATACCTACTTTCACATCTGTGAAGTTATTTCTTTAGCTTATTACTAAGAAGAACAGAAAAGTAATATGAATTATGTTTTCAAAGTATCTTGAAACACTTTTATTAGATATTCTGCAACCATATAAAAGCAAAGCATGTCTCTAGGGTGAATAATTCTTACATTGCACAAACAATCAAGTCAATATGTATTCTTTTAAACATAAGCAAAGACAAATAAATGTAAAAATGTATATAACTTTGATATATGATGTACAATACTAATCCATGACCCCCCCCATGATAATTTAGTATTTAGGAGCAACTTCCAAAAAACAATTTTGCATTCTCTGATGTCATCAACTCAGCCATTACTTACAAATATGTATTTTTGGGCTACCTGAGTAGCTTGGTCTGTTAAGCATCTGACTTCAGCTCAGTTCATGATCTCACAGTTCATGAGTTCGAGCCTCACATCAGGCTCTGTGCTAACAGCTCAGAGCCGGGAGCCCACTTGTCTCTGTGTCTCCCTCTCTCTCTGTTCCTCCCCTGCACATGTTCTGTCTCTCTCTCTCTCTCTCTCTCTCTCTCTCTCTCTCTCTCAAAAATAAAAAGAAACATTAAAAAAATACATAATTTTCCAGAAAATTTACTTAGTGTTCCTATTATATACCCAGATGCCTAAAACTCATATTCCTACAGAAACCCAGCAACATAAATTAATTACATGAACTAAGGTGAACTGTATTTGGCTCTAGAGTGTGTATCAGGAAGTTGTGACTTTGCTTTAAAGAAAGATGAAAACATCTCTGACGTATACCTATTTTTTCCCATATGCAGCAATACTTTTTTAATTAATTAATTCATCTTACATAGTGATTGCTTATACTTATTGTTTAAGGTGTCCCAAAGTCCCATGTTTCTGTTTCAAGATGCCTATCATCTAGTGGATTAGACAAACTCATAATTGGAAAAATGATAACTGAGCATAGTAACAGCAATGATAGAGAGAGAAAGATACACAGGGTATTGTGGGAACATGGATCAGAGTCATCATTTCTCACTGAAGACAGGAAGTGCGTGAGAACAAGCTGGTTCTACAAGGACAGGTAAGAATTACCTGGAACTGGAACTGGCAAAAAGTTGGGAGTGTGAAGACAAAGTCTCCTGACAAAGAGATCAGCATAATCAAAAGCCCAGAGACAAGAAACAGAATGGTGTAAGAAGGAAATTTCTATCACTGAAGTGTTACACAGAATCTGAAATACGGACTGGTTAGAGATGAAACTGGAGAATTTGACAAAGGCTAGATCATGGATGACCTTATGTTGTAGTAAGGGGTTTATCCTAATCATTTTAGCAAGTGAATTTATTCTTATTGCCAAATTTTGCATGATGTAACTAGGTGGCTTAGTTTCTGTTTTGAGAAGGATTGAGAGGAAATATTAGGACTTTTTAGAATAGAATATTTTAGTTGATTACTAAATTTTCCATAGATTTGGGAATGGGAAGTCATGGCATTGATATGATATTTCCTTTCCTTGTTATACACAGCTGATGTCTTTCAATATATGTGTGGGGTAATATGTTAAAAGGTTTCTTTTTAATTGTAGATTATTCAGGAAAGACATGGAGTGGAGAAAGACATGGAATGGAGTGGAGTGGAGTGGAGAGGATTTTGTGGTATTTCAGAAAAGAGAGGATGAGAGTTCTATACCAGGGCAGTGGGAATACACAGGGAGAAGAAGGAAAGTTTCAAGAACTCTTTAGGAGGCCATATTGGAAGGAGACAGATATGGATGATGATGTTGAAGGAGCCACAGATGACTCTCCAGATTCAGGTTGGAGAATTGGTTCCTTCTGATGCACCACCTAAGATAGAAGGCATAAGAGCAAAAACAAATTTGGAAAGAAAAATGCTAAGATGTGACTTTGAGATTTAAGATACTGGTAGAGCCAACCTAGAGGGCAGTGAATATGTGGCTAAGGTAAGAAGTTGTTTTGTTGGAGATAAAATTGGGGGAACTATCAGCATACTAGTAGGAATTGAAATTATAGAAATCAATTTGCTCACCTAGAAATAGTGTTTAGGGTTTAGGGAGAAACATCCAATAATGATAAGTAATAGTGTTTGTAGGAGAAAGGAGCAATGGAGGGAGGAACAGTGAAAGATTAGGGGGAAAAAGAAGAATGCGGAGAGTCAGAAGTTAACAGAATTTCAGACAGGGTGGTTGACCAAGTCAAATGCACCAGAGGAATCCAATAAAGACTCTTATGACCCTTGCATTTGGCAATTTAGAGCTATGAGGTGACCATAGGGTAACAGAGTAGTTTCAGTAGAATTATAAGGGCATAAATTATATTTAAAAATTAATTGATAAACTTTTTCTATATTTATTGAATAAGTAAAAGGCTATGGTTTATTCCTTTACATAGAAGGCACAAATAAATATTAATTTGCAAACAAACCATTTCTGTACTATTTTAGATATACAGAAAAATTAATCACATTTTAATTGAAATATGTATGAGTTTCAAGGTGCTTAGAGTTTAGTGGGTTAAATTCTAGATACAAAGGTGCTCTATAAGAAATAACTATAATTATTATGCATTTTTAATGACTTATTTTTACCTATTGTTATTCACTTCATTATCATTGCCTTTTGCAAATATTTTATCTAAATTTTAATTTCTTAAAGAAGCATACAGGATGTATTCTTTTATATCACTGAAAAAAGCATCTTTTAAAATAAATTAGTAGTCGGAGATAGTTTACATCATAAGACATCCTCTTTGAAATGTTATTTAAACATGAGCAATAAATTTAGGGCTTTGATTTTGTATAAGGTGTGAATCACAGGTCAAAATGTGAGAAGGTAGGGCAAGTTAGGTTATTCTACATGCAAAGCTTATAGGGTGACAAGTTACAATTGTACATAATGGAGTCCCTTAACACTGTGTCCAGCGGTGAATTCTCCAAATACTAGGGACTCTCACAACGTGACTATGAGAAGAAAATTCTAGATCTGTGATTTCTAATCCAGAAAGCATAGTGGGCTTACCGGGGAGTCTTTTCCAAACAAGCATGCCAAGGACTCACTCTAGACCTACTGAAGCAAAATATCCAGGAATGGGTCCAAGGCACGTGCATTGCGAGAGGCCCTCTGAGATGATGCTGATGTTCGTATGTAAATAAGAATCACTGTCCTACATGGGAGTGACGATTCCTCAACCCACAGATAAGCCCGCCTCTATTTTAATGTATTCTGCTTCAATCAAATGTCATAATGAACACAGAATTAGTCCTGAAATTCCCTCATCAACCAGAAAAATGGAACTTTTCACCTGTACCAGAAAAGCTACAAGGTGGCCAAAAGACTGATATGGATTTTCCACTTCTCCATTAGGAATTAGAAAGAGATCCTAGGAGTGTCACTGTAGGACAAAAAGTAGGTTTCAGCTACTTTTTCTAAAATTTCAGTTTGTTACCTTCTAGGCTTTCCAATTAAACCAGGGTTGATGGGGTGGTACACTCAGATAAACAAACCTAATCACACAGTTTCACAAGTTGGACTTAGAGTAAACGAATTTAGTTAAAACCATTTCAGTCATTTAAAAATATTTTTTTTATTCTTGAGACAGAGACAGAGCGTGAACAGGGGAGGGGCAGAGAGAGAGGGAGACACAGAATCTGAAACAGGCTCCAGGCTCCAAGCTGTCAGCACAGAGCCCGACACGGGGCTAGAACCCACAAACTGTGAGATCATGACCTGAGCCAAAGTTGGATGCTTAACCAACTGAGCCACCCAGGCGCCCCAAAACCATTTCAGTCATTTAGACACATGGCACAATTGTACGAACTATACATAAGTATATAGCAATACAGTTTCAAAAATCAGAAAAATTTTGAATATCACATGATTTGATTTCAAATGGCCAAAATATTTAAATGACTTCTTAGTTATGCCTTTCCTTAGCCATACTCCTCCTTTTTCAAATCATAGAATGGAATCTGAAATAAGGTAGAGATGAACACTCAGCAGAATGTCCCCTATTCTCTCCCTCGGCTTCCTCACTTACTCTCTCCCCATGTAAAATGCCAGACCTCCTGTGCCTTCAAATGTGGCCACTAGGACTGTGCCCTTGAGAGCAGTGATTGGCAAAATGTGTGTGTGTGTGTGTGTGTGTGTGTGCACGCGCTCATATGTGTGAATGTGCACAGTGGGGCAAATTTCCCTTCTTGATGAAGGAAGCCTGCAGTCCCAGTAGTAACAGACAGAATAAACTGCTTACTGTATAAT
The DNA here is from genome assembly GCF_022837055.1 of Prionailurus viverrinus. Taxonomy (NCBI): domain Eukaryota; kingdom Metazoa; phylum Chordata; class Mammalia; order Carnivora; family Felidae; genus Prionailurus; species Prionailurus viverrinus. Next base: position 132,690,524 of record NC_062569.1, on the reverse strand, counting down.
TATTAAAGGGAAGGAGGGGAAGAGACAGGAAGGGTCGAAGGGAGAGAGAGAGAGAGAACTTCTAATACGCTGGTGTTCTTGCTGATTCATAATATGTTCTAAGATTTTCACAAATGTAATCACTCAGTATTATTTTTACCATGTTTAATTAGCAAACTGTGCAATTCTTTCCCCATTGGTAAAGGAAAATGGAAAATATAATGTAGGCATCATTAAGAATTGATAAACAGAGAACTGGGAGAGCTGGTAAAAGGGAGCTATCTCCTCGTCTAGGAAGACAGATCCCACTGCTAAGAAAGTAATGCTCCACTTCCTGCTTCGGTGTAAATGGCAGGGACAGACAGCTGCAGAGCTTTTTCGAAATATCCATCCTATTTCGACTCCAGCTTCCTGCCCGCATCCTCAAGAATTACTGCCTTAAGGAATCCAATTTCTCCCAGAATTATCTGTCTTACATACACAGTTATTGAAGTCATTAAATGATTCTTCCCTGGTGCTCCTGATCCACAATTCTGAGAACATGGAAATCAAAAATCAGCAAAGACAAAAATGATGGTCTGGGTAAATTTTAGACTCCCTTGACCAAAAAAAGGGTTGGATTTACTTAAACATGTATAATGTGTTCCCCAGTAACAGAATAAAAAGAAACTGTACGAAGCTTGTGGAGGAACAATTTAGATTTTACATATGTAGTGATTGAGGCTGGTAAATTGACTTTAAAGTTGGTAAGCCCATTCTCATTGGTTTTTCCCAATGGAACCATTCTCTTGCTCACTTTGATTCCAGATTACTAGCCTCCTTTTCAGCTCCTTAACACAATTTACTTACTCTGAGTCTAGACCTTTGAACATGATATTCTTTTTTTCTGACAGTCACTCACAACCAATTCATTTACCCTGCATGTATATACTGAGCACCTATTATATGAGGCACATTTCTAGGCACTGGGAATGTGTCCGTGAAAAAAGAGGGGTACCCCTGCCATCATGGACTTGTATACCACAACTAGGGGTGGAATTATTTCAGGATTTCTCAACTTCAGCGCTATGGAAATTTTGACCTAGATAATTCTTTGTCCTGTGCAATGTAGGATGTAGAACAGTATCTCTAGTCTCTACCCATTAGATACCAGCAGCATTCCTCCAGTTGTGGCAACTCAGAATGTCTCCAGGCATTGCCAAAAGTCTCCTGGGAAGAGCAAAGTCCTCCAAGTTAAGAAGCACTGGTTCACTCACTAGCAACTGTTAGGCATTTCAGATTTTGTATTTATTGTAGTAATTATTAGAATACTGTCTTCTCCCACAAAGAGACACCTGTTCTCATAGAACACAAGGTATGTGTTTTTATTTTCCCCTTAATATCCCCAGCTTCTAGGACAATAACTAGTAAACAGTAGACACTAAGTAAATACATTTTAAGGGCCTGAATGATTAATCCAATTGGCAAACGGTTTCCTTCTCTCAAGCCCATTAGATGTTTTTATGTACTCCATTAGCTCTTCTTGCTTACCCCTTCAGCATACTTATTATACTGTATTATAATTGCCTTCTCATCCCTTTCATCCACCATACTGATCATTCCTTAAGGGTAAAGAATGTGTCAGGTCCATCATCATTTTCTTACTTCCTAGCAGCATACCTGACAGAGAAATACCTAATGAATAGATAGATGAATAGCAACACTGATAATTACTAAGCATTCAACCTGGGGCAGGCACCGAGTTAGCTGATATGCTATACATATTCCATTTCCTCTTTACAGGAAATTTGGAAGGAAATATATAATCTCCACTTTCATAGAGCAAGAGCCTGAAACTTAGATATTAAGAAACATGCCCCAGGCATGACATGTTACAGTTAGAATCTGAACTTTCAAGGTCTGATGCAAAAATCCAAAGCATTACTCTGACTACATAGGTGGAAATTTCTTGGCTGTGTCTATGAGAACTTGTAAGTAAATGAGTCAGAAAATGGCACAGGAAAAGCAATCCACTTTTTTTTTTTTTCAAATGAGATTTGAATAACATTTCAAATTACTATCTGGACCCAAGTAGTTTCAGAAGAAACAAACAAATCACTGTACGAATGAGATAGTTTCCTGTTATCTAAATGTTTTGGGTGGGCAAAAAACTTTCACTTGAAAGTTAAATTTACATTTCATAAACACTAACCGTGGAATCCCAATTTGGTCCAAATTAAATCTTTTAAGTCAAATTTACATTTGTTTAGCTAATAATACTCCTGCCACGTAGCACTTTATTCTGGAATCAACCGTAAGTTTGATTATACAAAGATAATTTTTGAATCTTAAAACATTTGTTTTCAAGCACTTCGACAGACTGAGATGTTAAGAAATGACATGGTTTTGAAATCTAGCGCTTAATAAACCATTAAAAAGCTCACAGGTTACATTTTAATAATTAATTCTTAAGTTATTTTCCCATTATTTGGTCCACAGTTACATTTTTTTGTTGTGACTGACTTTATAATTATTTTCAATATGCCTTCACTTCTCCTCCAGCCACAGATTAAAACAATACGTGCATACATCAGACAAGATTTTTATCAGTTTTATAAGAGAACCAAAGACTAGAGAAAGAAAACTAACAATTTCTGTCTACAGATAATGAATTAAAAGGTGGAATTCAAAACATACATTTGATTTTTTGATTATTAGAAGGAAAATATCATAAAGCAGGTAATCTAATGCAATGACAATGTCTCAAATGTGGGCTTTACATTTTTAGAGCATACTCGTTTTAGAGCATACTCAAAGAATCTTACAGAATCTTTACAGTTCTGAAAGTTAGGTTTGGTTGCAATTATTATTTTACATGTTGTTGCTGAGAAATCTGAGATTTATATGACGTGAAACAGATTTCCAAGTTCACTGAGAGGGTAAATGGACTCACTTGAAACAATTCACATTCTCTGAATGTCAGTTCCAACCTAATGTTTAACTACACCTGCTGCTTTCTCAAATGGATGATTATATAGATAGTACCTAAGAAAAATGGGGAGAATTAAGGGCCATTAGGTTAATATCCCATCCAAGTTCCCGTCTTACGATGTTGTACTTTCTTGGTATTTATTCATTTTCCCTTTTCTTAAAATGTAAGCATTCACTTCTATGACTGGTTTTGAAATTACTAAATAACGGTTGTTTTTCATTTTAACACAGTATAAGTTTACCAATTTTATTTCACAAAAATCAATGACCCTATTTAAAGGCAACTTAAACTTCCCACCAGAAATGCCTTTATAAAACTAAAGCTCTTCTAACTTAAGATCATCACTAGAAGATCGTCCTTGTATCTTCTGCAGGGAGGTTCTTTTCTGCTGTGACAGGAAAAGTTATTGCAATCTACCCATTGCTCCAGTTTCATCTTCTTTTTATTAAGTGATTATCTGCTCAAATTGTTTCAATTACTTTCATTGCCTGGAGCAGTGGTTTTCAACTTGCATCTGCTCAGAATGCACCCGAGGGCAAATTCATCTTCAGAGTTTTCTCCCATTAAAAAAAGGTGTGCCAGTACTGCGTAGTTACAAAGCCAGGACTTATGGAAATTCCTGGACTCTGAACTTCCAGAGGACTTTGTACACCTTATCACTCAGTTAGCATTTATGTGTCTAAGGCCTGATATTTATTAACATTTTGAAAACTTAATATTATTTCCCAATATAAATATAAACCATCAAGGTTAGAAACCTTGTTATATTTCTTAAGCACAAGACTCAGCACTAATAAATATAGTCGGTGCTCAGTAAACATTTGTTAAGATTAGCTAATTTGGCCATAAACTGATTTAACCAAAATGAGCTGAAACTCTCTCCATTTAAGATCAGAATCAGAATTACAATGATCAAAGCATCATATTATTTGCTACAAATGAAGTTCAGTTTCATTCAGATCATTAAAACAAACCTAATAAATTCAGTTCAATTCCAAATAGACTAGAATCCAAATAAGTGTTTACCAAAACATACTGTTTTAGGACATAAGAGAAGTGTAAGATGGAAAATAAAAGAGTCTGGGACTCTCACAACATCCAGTTCCCCCTGAATGTACTTGGCAATAACAATGGCAGGATGGAATTTCCATCCAGGGCATTTCTATTCAAGGAAGAGCTCCCCACTCATATCCCTTTAGTAGCCTTTGCAAAAATTATGAGAAAAATGATGTTTGATTTTCTTCTCACCCTAAATTCAAACAAAATACTTCTTTCTCTTTGTTCTCTTTTCTTGTTGGGAAAAAATTAAGGGGGCGGGAAATGTTGACAGAAAAAAAAAAAAGATTTTAAGTCAGGAAAAAAATAAGTACTGTATCATTCTTTTAAGTTCTCCTGTTCCCTCAGTTTGTTTACCTGCATGCGTGCATGTATACACACACAATATATATTCCTTTCATATATATATATCATCAATACATGTTTAATAAACATGGCCAAAATCTTGCTTTAACTGCTATCGGAGTTATAGTCTGGAAAGGTGGAAAATATGTGAATCTATTCAGAAGCACTTGAATACCACAAAAAATGCCTTTTTATTGATGAATTAATATCAAATATTCAATCTTTAAATCTTCTTCAACAGTTGAAATATAGAAACAGATACAATAAGAGAGTGCATATTAATTATATTGATTAAATTGTTATAAAAATTAGCTTGATTCAAACACCATTGGAAAGCCAAATGGGGAAAACCATGACAAAAAATTAAATTCAGAGTTCAGATTAGTCATTTGAATGCAAATAACCTAGTTTATATATAGACATACACATATAGATATGTAAATACCTAGATATACTTTGTGTTCAGAGAATGATTACTTATACACAGGTTATATAACTGCTCTATACTGAATTGTCTACTCCCAGTATTTTTTTAATAGTCTGAAAAACAAATCGAAATGAAAGCACTGCAAAACAGACGTCCTTAAAAGAGTCTCCATGGGACATCTGGCTCAAGCCCTTACTTTAGAAATGAAGAAACTGGGATCCAAAGCAGTTTAACTGACTTTCATTTGAAACCTGAAATATAAATCCATTTGTGGATTCCATTTCTAATAAGTGAGGAGTCTGGTTGGCAATTCTTTAAATAGCGGTGTTATTTACAGCATCATTTCACTGAAAGAGATGTCCTTCATCTGCCTGGCAACTTGTTTGCCAGAGTCATAAGGTTTCACCAATGCTAACTCCTGTCTGTAGTTTTTGCTTTGTTCCTGTGCCCATTCTTCAAAGGCTTACTCAAATGCTACTCCTTCTTAATGATGTCTTCTTTGGTCATCCCAGCTGGAAGTGATCTTTACTTCCTCTGATCCCCTAGAGCAATTATCACATTCTGTCTTGTAATTCAACATGGCTTAGTAGGAGTGAATGGATGGACTCCGAAGTTAAGCAGATAGGGGTTAAAATTTTGGTTTTGCTGCTCACACGCAAATAAAAGGTAGGCATGTCAGCTTCTCTGAGCTATAGTTATGGACAAGTATAACTAGTTTATTTGTTTTTACCCCTCCTGAAATATGGTAATGAAACATTAAATTGCTAGAGAAGTTTTAAATCAATATGTCACATACACTTACAAAATATTTACTAAGTATCTTCAACATACCAAATACTGGACTAGACTTTTTCAAAATAAAAAAAGTCACATGGTCATTTATATAACTGTATTTCCTATCTCCCCAACCAGAAGATTTGCATCTTCAAAAGAGGGACTACAGAAATTATATTTTATGTTCCATGATGCTACAGGAGGTATTTGACAAATAGTTGAAAAAATGAATGAATGAATAAATGAATGAGAAATCAAATTGATTATTCCTCTTTTTTAAAACTTGATCAGCAGGTTGTCAAGAAGTATTACAAACTATTTAAGAGCTAAGTATTCTTTTTGCACAAGAATGAACTATTTTTGTTGCTAATGTTAATCCACCTTAAATGAAAAATAAACTTGTTCTGTAGGTGTAATGAATTTAGATCTTTTCCCAAGGAATATACATTTGATTCCTTAATAATTTCACATGGAAGTTGTTAAAGGAAATTAAGCTTCTATTAAAATTTCTACATGGACTGAATGTTTGAATTTATAAATGTAAATAGACCTGCAGAATTGTTCACTCAATGGGAGAAAACACGATTTCTACTACTACCTACATTTATGATTTATTTTTCTCATATCAGCATATCATAACTCCTTCAATACCTAAAGCCATCTAATAACTATGGATAAATTACAAATGTCTGCCAGGACCTGGCACAATGCTTTGCATATTTAAATGCTTCAACACTCAGACCCCACAACCATAAAGCAGTGTAGTCAACATAGGCAGATTCATCTTTATGATGGGTTTTATTTTCTAAAAGGGTTAATGCTCAAAGCATCCTTTGTTTTGTGACAAGTATAATGTGAGGACCCTCAAAACCCTGATTTATCATTGCTCCTTTTTTTTCTCTTTCTTTCCTGGTGTTATTTTTTAAGTGCTCGCGATCCACATTGGATAAAAAAAAGACATTTGAGGTCGAGAGCCGTGGAGGTTCAGGGTGGGAGGGGGGACGGCTATTTTGAATCTTGTGACAGTGAGGTTTCGTTCACTAAGGAGCTCTCTGTGGGTTTCTGGCATTGTAAGTGTTTTGTCTGCTTGCAAGCGAGCAGCTGATGGATGGGGAAAATGTTCATTGATTTGTAGTGCCTGCACTGCAGCCAACCAGCACTAGAATGAGGTGGTACCATCATGAATCTCTCAACTATGCATATTTATATGCAGCTGCTGTACTTCTAAACCTCCAGTGAATACAAAGTACTTGTGTGGCCACCAGTTCACACAATGCCGTCCTGCCGCATGCTCTGATTTAACTACTGTATGGAAGAATAGACTTGGGGGGCTCGGTGGGATATAGAAAGGAGAGGTAAGCATGGAGGGAGAAAAGACTCTTGCACAATTCCTTTTTCTTAGATAGTCAAGAGAATGAGATGAATGTGGGAACAAGTAGGGAACATTCTAATAAATGCTTTACGTGCTCGAATCTCAAGTTCTAAAATTGATTAATGGAAACGGAATCCTTTTAAAGATGGTGTGTTCAGTGAGCGAAGCTTTAGGACTACATGATAATGATGTGGTTAAAATATGCTGGCACCATTGAAATCATCATAGCACTGAGCCGTGTGTATGAGAAAGTCCCTCCCCTGGGGAAACCACAGCTTTAGTACGGAGAAATAGATGAGATGCTATACTTGATGGGGGGCGGGGGGAAGGGGGAGAGGGAGAAGGAAGGCGAAATAAAGAATATTTAATAGCTTTGCAAAGAAAATTTAAGTCAAATGAAAATACACCGTTGTTAAAAAAAATACAGATGAAAGAGAATTCACTGTAAAATAGAAAATGGAGCAGGAGGGGTGGTTCGGAAGCAGGACAGCTATAGGGCAAGGTTCGAGAGCTGACCGCTTAGAAAAGGCGAAGGGGTACACCGTGAGCTGGAAAATGAAATTCAAGGGATACAAGAAACAAAGAGAAAAGAAGAGTCAACATGAGACTCCTTTCTTTCAAATAGCACACAAATATTTACTTGCGACATGTAGGTATATATTTAGAATTACAGGGTTTAAATAGTTTTATAAAAATGTAGTTTTATTGGGCTGTAAAACATGTGGCACAATAAATCTGAAAGGCTGGAGATTTTAGATGTGATGAGTACATTTCATTTTCCCGGCGTTTAAGGAAAAAGAATTAAAGAGGCAAGAAAGGAATTGAGGAAAATTGAAAATCACATAAAACTAACAGATACTATAAAATTTTTCTTGTTCATAAAGTTCTGAAGGCCAGATTCAGGTAAAAGCTACCGACAACAATAGTCCCACAGTGCATCTGACAGAAGTTCATTTTATTATAAGATTAAGGCTCAGCTCCAATATAAGCCCTATCAAAGCGACATCAAATGAAAAGTCAAATTCAGTATCAGGGTACAGTTTGATTCCATTATCAAAAATAAGCTTTATGCTTTTCCATGTAGAGTTAAAGCACTAATTCAGCCCAAATTGCAGCTGCTCTTTTGACCAGAACATGAAATGGCCTTTTTCTAAATAATTCTCTCTGAGTTTTCCAGGCAGGGTGTCAAACCTTATCTCCCACGGGTCTAGGCAAGACGGATCGAATCTTGAAAGTTATAATGCCAGAGCACAGTCAATGTTGGTATTATATTCCAGTCATTTAGCCTTTATTAAACATATTCAGGTTTTTAAAACAATACACAAAACCTCAAAATTGATTAGGAGTTTCTCTCTTCTGGCACAGAAACACCCTTATAATACAGTAATATTAGACTCTGGGCTAGCAATGTACTCCACCCAGTGGTGTGTCAGAGTAAAAATGCCTTTTATAAAAGCTAACCCTGACCTAATTTCTTTCCACTTTTCACCCCCTAGAGTGGTACAATGTTAGATAAACATGTGAAATGTAACATGAACCTTACTCTTCAAAATGACAAAGTAGGAAAGGCACATTACCATTTTTGAAAGACCGTATCTTCCAAGTTTTCAATTAAAAGTAAGTAAAATCTTTAATACAGCTCTCATATAAGGATTACAAATAATCATCTTCACATATATGTGTGCGTGCACACACATACGCACACATTGGTAAAAGTGACAGTTTCTGAGGTCATTAAGTTGCTGCCTTAGGAGCGCCTGGGTGGCGCAGTCGGTTAAGCGTCCAACTTCAGCCAGGTCACGATCTCGCGGTCCGTGGGTTTGAGCCCCTCGTCAGGCTCTGGGCTAATGGCTCAGAGCCTGGAGCCTGTTTCCGATTCTGTGTCTCCCTCTCTCTCTGCCCCTCCCCCGTTCATGCTCTGTCTCTCTCTGTCCCAAAAATAAATACACGTTGAAAAAAAAATTAAAAAAAAAAAGTTGCTGCCTTAAACTGATAAATGAAAAACACCATTTTCCTGATGGAGAAACAAAACTTGAATGCTAAGCAAAGAAGCAAACAGATAAAAAGGCAAGCCAAACCACTGGTGACTACTAGAATACCTGGAGCATGGGCTCCTCCCATTAACTAAACTACCTGGTTTACTGGTCTAACCAGAACATCTTGCCCAATACTATTGAAATACCTAAAGTTCTGTTTGTTTATGCCCTTGTCCTAGTTGGCAGAGAACAGAGGAAATACAATGGCATCTTTCTTTTGTGATTTATCTTTATGATGATCGAAGACCATTACACATCAAAGATACTATGACTGAGATTAGGAAAGTACATTTAAAAAATTCTGGTTGCCATTTGCTTCTTATAAAAATTGAGCAGAAATAAAAACTGAATTAGTTTGGACATCTAACGCTGGGTTGGTGTTTTCCCATTTTAAACATGGAGGCATATAAAAGCCCATGTTTCCATTTAACAGACGAAGAGAATGTAGTTTGAGTAAAAATTGAAATGATATTAATGAGATAAATACATGGTAGAAAGCAACTTTGGACTATGTCAAATGACCACTTATTATTTCTATTCTAAATCTGCATTAAACAGATATGTAATATTAGGCAATTCACAATATTTTTGATTTACATATTAAAAAATGTACTGCTAAAACTAATTTACTCCCATTGCCAAGGAAGAAGAGGATTAGTAATTCTTGACTGTGTTAGTTTATGAACCTTTGGAGAATCTGATGAAATCTATGAACACCTTCCATAGCAAAATGTTCATATCCATAGACCCACAATGATTTGCATATAACTTTGGGATTTCAAGAATCCCCTGCCACTATTCATATACTTATATGATGACCATGAACTTCACGTCTGGATGAAGGTCTGGAAATTTTTATTAATTTGTATACCTCAACCAGTAGACTAAATCATTTATTTCTGTCCTCAACTCTCAAACAAGGTGCCTGGCCCAGAGCTGGTACTCAATAAATTTGGGGCATATAAAGTTGTTTTAAAATTAAAGCTCTGAGCTAAGGACTTAAGATCTGAAGAATTTGAGTTAAAATGAAAAGTAGAAACCAGGAACCACATCAACACATACTTAGTTCAATGAATATTCAGACTTTAAGTGCAATTTGACAAAAAGAGAATATTGGACCAAAATATTCACATGCATGGAAATATGGAGTATATGGCATCTTTGCTGAATTTTACATTGTCATCCTCTTTAGTTTTTATATAATGTGAGTGTCTCATAATTTTCCCATTAGAAAAAATATAATTACTCCATCAACACCTCATGGAATACAAAAGTTTTTCTTATAAAACATTATAAAAAGGCAATGCAGAATGCATACAGTCATTGTTCATTAAATAATGGACTCATGTTATACGTGACATCATCTGTAATTTCACATTTATAACTATACCACTGTGAGTCTCATCAAATATACAGTCCTGTTCAATGCAGCAAAGTAGAAAAACCAGGTATAGTCTAAGCCCATTACGAAGTGGCTCACTATTAGACCCAGTAATACCCAGGGTCAAATGATGTCCCCAAGTAAAGCATAACATCCTCACTATGACTCAGAAAGCTCAAAGAGTTAGCATTACTCTTATTTGTTGCACTATATCATGATTACATTGTACTATCAAGGCAATTTTCAAAGATTTAGCTTGACCAAGAGAGAAGACATCTGTAGAGAGGAGCATAAATTATGGAGGAATAGAACTTTGGAGGAGTTACCTAATTCTTCTCAGAGGCCTCTGCTTACACAAAATGTTCAACATAATAGTAGTTGTGATTTTTAAAAGCCAAGATCAAGGTAAAGGGTACAGCAACATGCCTGGTATGAGGTAAATATTGAATACATGGTAGCTGCTACATTATTATTCTTAGCATTATTAGTACAATCAGACAACTTACTTAGTATGATCACAGCAGAATTCAGTCATTAACGTTTGCCTGTGCCTTTCCAGTAAAGTAAAAACAACAACAACAACAACAACAACAAACCCTGAAACTATCCTCTAATAGACAGCACTTCTTATAAATTCAGAACATCTATTCACCAAACTAATGTTTCAAGAATAATTCTTACACGACCAAATTTAGTTCCAAAGTTTATCCAATGTTTGTTTTTGAAAGGATAGTGGGCATAAAAGATACTGTCATGGGGCCTTTGCACCAAATACAATGTTCGAAACAATTGGTCTTTTAAATATTGTTAAAAATGTGTATAAGTGTTATTATAACTACAGTGTCTACTTTCTTTGAATCGGGATCTTATGACAATGATCTCACTTCAAATCAGTAGTTGTGCAAATAACTGTCCACTGGTTATAAGTACCGAGCAATATAGCAGGGCATTTTTGACACATTCAAAACTGAATGTGCCTTTTTTGTTTGCATGTATCTCTGGAATACATGCCTGAAATACATGCCTTTTTTGTTTGCGTATATCTCTGGAAATGTTGCATATGTCACTGTTGAACAGGCATCTGTTGAACAGCAAAACATCTGTACTTCAATTTGATATTTAAATATTTATGGAGATGCATGATTACCTCTTAAGTGAAATAATTTTATTGATTCTCCTTTAGTTTTATTTATAGTAAGGACTAATAAAATAGTGGTGGGACATTTCATTTTATTTCAAAAGATGGAAAGATCTTATAGTTTTTCTTTTGTTTAATATTGACATCTGTTATGCTTGAATCTCTTTGGATTTTTTTTATCTTCTGATTTGGAGTACAAATCGACAAAACTTGCTTTATCTTCAATGAGTTAAGGTGCTTCTATTGAGTAAGAACAATTTGGCTCATAATTCTTCCATAAAGTTTCTTTGGAAGATATAAGAATATTATCAGAGGATAGATTTAGGAGACAGAAACATTATCAGAGGCTATAAAATGACTCACTGATAAACTCCAACTGTGCCCTGCTCCAGGGCAATAATAATTTGGTCATTTTTCAAATTAGTGTAATTCTCCTGACTTTTGCTTTGCCTCCAATGGCAGAAGGTGAGGAACTCGGAAATCAGAACAAAGGAGGCTCTGTGTTTATACAAGTTATGAAGGGAAATCAACGGTTATATTTATACCTAAATTGAAAATTAGTTTTGTAGCGAAATCTTGGCCTGGAAAATGAAGGCAGATTTGAATTTCTTTTCCAGCCTCTAGATCTCTCAGAGATTCATAATGATAGCCTGAGGCACAGCGCTCCCTAACTCTGTCTCTATTTCACCACTGAAAAAATAAGACCAACACTTTCAGGCTTCCACCTTAGCTACACCAGAATAATTTTGCAAAAATGAATGTCAATGTGCAAACACGTAGTATCAATCTTAAAGGATATATGAATAACCTCTGAATTACTACACTGCATCTAGTTTCCAATCGAAAGAGATGATAAATAATTCACCTACCAGCTTAACAGAGAAACTACCAGCCAAATGCAATCCACACAGTAATACTGCCTATTCTTATCCTTTGTAATTTGTGGAGAATTGCAGGGATGGAACACTTTCATTTGTCAGTTTGGATGAGACTTTGGTCTAACAATTTTGTACAGTAGGCCCAGTTGAAACTGAAGGCTGAGGCTTTAGCAAAACAACTAAAAAACACTCAGAACAAAGACTTTTCTGCATGTTGCCCCACCTGACATGAAGTGATGTTAGTTGTTTTGAAGTTTAGGAAACGTCCAAACGATTAGAGCTTGGCTTCCAATTAATATTTCTGTTCCTTGAATGGCTTTAATGGTGATAATTCGGTTGCACGATTTTCCAATAATCTCTTTTCATGTTTCTTCTTGGTATTTTTCTTATCACTCACTATCTTTATTAAGTGCCCAGATAGCTACAGTATACAAAGTTTGTTTTTGTGGTTTTTTTTTTATTGTGAACAAATTTGGTAAACAATTACACCCTTTGGCTTTATTTATAATGGTTATTTTAGATGTTGGTACAGCTCCTCTGATTTATTTTGTCTGGGAAGATAAGAATGATAGATTTAAAGACATTTTAATATTTTATCCAAGATAGATTTTTAATATTGCCCATTTTCTACCTAAGCATGTTCTAAATGGTTGAATACGAGGCACCTGTGTGGCTCATTTGGTTAAAAGTCTGACTACTTTGGCTCAGGTCATGATCTTACGGGTTGTGGGATTGGGTCTTACATTGGGCTATGTGCTGGCAGCACAGAGCCTGCTTCGGATTCTCACTCTCCTTTTCTCTCTGCCCTTCCCCAGCTCATGCTCACTCTCTTTCCCTCTCTCTCTCTCTCTCTCTCTCTCTCTCTCTCTCTCTCAAATAAACATTTCAAAAAATAAATAAATGGTTGGATATATACCATGATCATCAAGTCAAAATCCCAAACGTCAAGAACAGGGACATTCACCAGCAAAGCACCATAATACATTTCACTACATCTCAACTTCAAAGTGATTAGGTTAGGAACTAAACATTGATTAACAGGAACACTTACAAAACTAAAGGGCTACATCAGTGGTTTCCTTATGTAGTTCCAGATTTTCTACTTGTGAGTTCTCAGGCCACATCCAGACACACCAAACCAAAATCTCAGTGCTAGGGCGCATGCATCTGTGTGGCAAACTCTTAATATGATGCACAGCCAGGTTTGGGAACCACTGGGCTAAATTACAATTAAAAAATCTATTTTTTAGACCAAGTGTTTCATAATAATACACATAGACAATTCTCATATTAATAACCAGTACAGAGTTTGTATAGAATTCATTTTTTTTTTTAATTTTTTTTTCAACGTTTATTTATTTTTGGGACAGAGAGAGACAGAGCATGAACGGGGGAGGGGCAGAGAGAGAGGGAGACACAGAATCGGAAACAGGCTCCAGGCTCTGAGCCATCAGCCCAGAGCCTGACGCGGGGCTCGAACTCACGGACCGCGAGATCGTGACCTGGCTGAAGTCGGATGCTTAACCGACTGCGCCACCCAGGTGCCCCTGTATAGAATTCATTTTGATGTAGGATAGATCTGTTTTGAATTCTGTCAAGGGGATTTATATACTGAAGAATTAATAGGATCTTATTTTTATGCAGACCAATAAGGTAATTCCAATGCCTCCTATCATTTTGTTAAATCAGAAAGATTTATGAATCATCCATGGAGTCAGACAGCTGGGAAGAGTGTAATGAAATACTAACACTGTATTTATGAAGCAAAATCCACCAGATGTGAGAGGAGGAAAAAAATTTGCCACTCTCAACACTAGACAGAACAAATGAACAAAAAGTAAGACAAAAGATAGAGGATCTAGCCAACATAACCAAGAGGATAGATCTAACGGCTATACATTAAACTCTACCCTTAAGAATTGAGAATACACATTCTTTTTAGGTACCTAAAGAATGTTCACAAAAACTGATCACATATTAAATTGCAAATAAAATATCAGTGACTTCAATAAAATAAAATATTATGAATAATACTCCATAATTATAAGGCAATAAAATGAGAAATTCTATATATAGTATTTAAAAACAAACAAGAAAGACCGTTCTACTTGGACATTTTTTGAAAAACCTTTTTATTAAATAGCTTGGGTAAAAGAGGAATTTATAAATTGAAGTTATAGAATTAAAAAAATGATGATAATGAAAGCATTATACAACTGATAATGAAAAATCACTGCACTAAACACTTTCATTAATAACAAAGAAAGAATGACAGTAAATAAATTTAATTCCCTTCTCTAAATACAAAAAAAGAGTAAATAGGAAACAAAAATAAAGTATCATAAGGATGAAAATAATAAAATAAAAGAAGAAAATGATCAGAGAGTAAGATAACAAAAAAACAGTAGGTCTGATTAAAATCTTATTTTTTAATAACAATAGAGAAAAAGCACTGGCTAACCTGATTCAAGAAAAAGCAGTCAGAAAGTAGGAAGAAGAGGATGTAAAATAAATCATAAAAGGGAAGGGCACCTGAGTGGCTCAGTTGGTTAAGCATCCAACTTTGGCTCACGTCATGATCTTGCTGTCTGTGAGTTCAAGGCCCATGTTGGGTTCTGTGCTGACAGCTCAGAGCCTGGAGCCTGCTTCTGATTCTGTGTCTCCTTCTCTCTCTGCCCCTTCCCCACTCATGCTCTGTCTCTCTCTCTCTCCCTCTCTCTCTCCAAAATAAACATTAAAAACAAATAAATAATAAAAGGGAAGAAGCCATTGAAATAAAAGAAGTTAAAACACGTATACACAAACACAACTGCTCTGTAGAACTCTACTTAAATAAATTTGAAGAACTAGATAGATATTATCAAATTGACTCTATTTGAATTATAAATCTTAAACAAAAAAAATTCCATAGGAAAAAAAAAACAAGCAAGTTATCTAGGAATTACTTCACAAAAAAGCACTAGGCTCTGATGGTTTCACAGAAGATATATATATATATATATATATATATATAGATATAGATATATATATATATACACACAGATATAGATAGATGTAGATATAGATATATAGATATATCTGCTTAGTTCCTATGACCACATAGTCTAAACTCTAGAAATTATACCAGTACATTGAAAAGGAATTAAATTTTCATAATACTTTTTATGAAACAAGCGTAACAATGACATCTAATGAAATAAAGACATTACAAAGGAACAGAAGAACTCATAATTAATTCAAGAATATAAATAAAATATTAACAAATAGGATCTAGTACCATATTAAGAAAATAATGCACTATGGCCAAATAGGTTTTATTTGAGTAATGTTTAATCACTTCAATATATAAAAAGTTATTACTATCACATATTATGCTATATCTAAGGGGGGAAAATCATATTGTCTTCTTAGATGCTGAAAAAGCCATCACAATAAGTAAACACTCTTTAATTATTAAATAAACAATAAGAAATTAGAAATTTAAGGATATTTTATGTGCGTATATTTATGTGTATCTATATCTATATCTATATCTATATCTATATCTATATCTATATATACACATACATATATATAGCCAAAAGCCAGCATCATTTTTAATGAGGACAGTAGAAGCATTGCCAGTAAAATTGGGAACAAAGTAAGCATGCCCACTATTTATGCTGCTATTCAACAATGTATTCAAGATATTAGTCAATGCAATTAGATGACAGAAATTAATTAGTGACACAAAAACAAACAGGAAGTAAAACTATCTTTATTTGTAGATAATATGATAGCATAGCAAGAAAACATACAAAAATAGCTTTAAATGCCAGTATATAAATAGCTGAAATAGAAAATAGTTATTTTATAATAATAATAAAGAAGATTAAATATTTAGGAGTTGATTTAATGAGAAATATGGGATATTTAAAAATTACTTTAAATACCTTTTAAAGACATAAATACAGACTTGGACAAAGTGAAAGACATCCCCTGTTCTTGACTAAGACAACTCAACATTATAAAGACGCAATTCTTCCTAACTTAATACATAAACTCAGTGAAAGCCTAATAAAAACATTAGCAAGCTATTTTATGGAGTTGAGGCAAGTTGACTCTAAAATTAATTTTTTTTTAAATTTTATAGTAAGAAAGAATGGGGGAGAGAGGCAGAGGGATAGAAAGACAGAGAGAGAGAGAGAGAGAGAGAGAGAGAGAGAATCCTAAGCAGGCTCCATGCTCAGTGCAGAGCCCGACATGGGGCTTGATGCCATGACCCTGGGATCATGACCTGAGCCGAAATCAAGAGTTGGACGCTCAACTGACTGAGCCACCCAGGCGTCCCAGACACTAAAATACATAAAACAATAGTCAGGAAAACTAAGGGACACTAGCCCTACTAAAAATTAAAACATACTAGAAAACCTCTATAATTAAACATGTAGTACTGGCACATAAGTAGATAAATAATCCAGAAAAATAAAATGCAGACAGTCTAAAATTTGGCACATGTTAATAGTGGCATTTCCCATCACTGGAGTGAAGATAAACTTTTAATAAATGGTGCTAAAACAACTGGATAGTCATTTGGAAATCGTAAAAACATTAGATCTATATCTCATAGTATACACCAAAATAAACACTAAATAAATTAGGGATCTAAATTGAAAAATGAAACAATATAGGTGCTAGAGGAAAACATGAATGAATACCTCTAGTTGTGGATTAGAAAAAGGCTTTCAAAATATGAATCAAATCCAGAAGCAATATAAGAAAAGATCCTAAAGTTCTCATCACAAGGAAATAAAATTTTTGTGACTATATGAGGTGGTGGTTGTTAACTAAAGTTACTGTGGTAAACATTTCACAATGTATGAATGTCAAGTCATTATGCTGTACACTTTAAACTCACAAAGTTTTGTACATCAATTATATGTCAATACAACTAGAAAGAGAAAAATATCAATAAATTTAAACAAATTTAAAAAATCTAAAAGTATGTAGGAGAGAATTTGCAAAGTCAAAAGACAACTGAAAAGCCAAAAAGACAATATTCATGACACAAACCACAAAGAACTAATATCCACAATCTATCAAGAACTCCCAAAACTGAGGAACAAACACCCAAAACATAAAAGTTGGAAAAACATTTGAACCAACTATTTTCACACAAAAGTAAAAAAAAAATCCCCAAGTATATGAAAATATTTGAATTTAGTCACAGTCACTGTAGTGCAAATTAAAACACCTGATGTATCATTTTTTAACTCTGAGATGAGCAAAAATTGACATCACATTCTGTTCACAAGGATGTGGGGAAACCGGCACTCCCATTTATTACTGTTAAAGATAAAAATTGGTCCAACTCTTGGGAGATAAAATACTTTACAAAACTATGTATGTAATTACCTTCCGATTGAGCAATCCAATTTCTATGACTCCAATGGTTAGAAACCACACATACACAATGGTATTCATTGCAGGCTTGTTTTTAACTGCAAATAATTGAAACAACCTAATGGGGGCACCTGGGTGGTTCAGTCGGTTAAGTGTCTGACTTTGGCTCAGGTCATGATCTCATGGTTTATGAGTTTGATCCCTGCATAGGGGTCTTTGCTGTCAGCACGGAGCCTGGACCCTGCTTCAGATCTGTCTCCCTTTCTCTCTGCCCCTTCCCCATCTCCTCTCTCCCTCTCTCTCTCTCTCTGTCTCTCTGTCTCTCTCTCTCTCAAAAGTAAATAACCATTAAAAAAAAGAAACAACCTAGTACTCATGCACAGGAGACTCATTGCATTTATTAAAGCAATACAACAGAGTACTATGCAGCCTATATAAAAGAATGAGGAAGATCTCTGTGAAGTGAACTGGTGTAGTTTCCAGGAAAATTTGTTCAATGAAGTAGTCAAATTGCAGAAGAGTACTTATAGTAGCTACCTTTTTTTTTTCTTACAAGAAAGCAAAAGATATAAGAAAATAAACATGTATCTATCTTGTGCCTTGGTACAAAAGAGATACAGAAAGGATAAGCCAGTAGTTAAAAAAAAAAAAGTTACCTACAGGGAATGGAAAAGAAAAGAGTGGGAAGGAAGGGGAAGTGAGAACCTGGTAGTAAGAACCTAAAGAATGGAATGCTTCTCTCTCTCTCTCTCTCTCTCTCTCTCTCTCTCTATATATATATATATATATATATTTTTTTTTTTTAGAACTATAGCACCTTTTAGAACTACAGCAATTTTCACATTCCCCTCTCCAAATTAATGAAAAATAAAATTTTTAAAAATTAATTAAAAATGAAAATAACCCAGGATATGAGGTGAACATATGAAAAACAAATGAACCTAGATGTGTTATAAATGAATAACATAACGTTATTGAATAGGATGGAGAAGAAAATCATGAACCAAAGAAACTTTATGAAAAAAATATTTTAAAATACTGTGAGGCAAAAAGAATGGTACTCAATTAGCTCATTCTGATTAGTTAACCAGTTTCTCACGTGGGTAAGGGTTGTCAATTTTGTAGCTACTTGGTATGTGTATCAGGACTGAACATATAAGTTAAGTGTATTACAGATGGTGGGAGATAAATTTTTCACTGTTAGAGAAAAAAGTGACAAACAAGGAAAGGCTGGAGGCTACAACCCTGTTGTATTACATTAGAATTAGAGACATCAGTATTAACTCATAAATGTTCATATATTTACAGACATAGAAATAAATATGGGTAAATATGGGTAAATCCATACACAGATTAGCATACACACATACATTCCTAGCTCTATTAAAGAGGGCTA
This sequence comes from Prionailurus viverrinus, assembly GCF_022837055.1. Classification (NCBI taxonomy): domain Eukaryota; kingdom Metazoa; phylum Chordata; class Mammalia; order Carnivora; family Felidae; genus Prionailurus; species Prionailurus viverrinus. The sequence goes on along the minus strand of NC_062569.1, from coordinate 132,671,389 downwards.
GAAGCAATAACACCCCAGGAGCAACAAGGATACCTAGCACCCAGATTTTGGTTTCTAAATACCATTTTCCAGTTAAAAGAATAAGTACTCTGTGGACAAGTAGCTTATTTCAGGGATGAGCAGGAAAAATAAGGCAAATCTGGAATATCTTACCAAAATATAAGAAAGTGCCCCCAAAAAGAAGGGGGGAATGTCAAATAGACACTGAAGCCAGAATGAAAAAAAATTCCCAACAGCCAGAGCTGGAATAATTTGAACAAAATACATAATAATATTATTGAATTATAACCCCTAAAATAAATAAATACCCATATGCCCACACTAATATAAATATGTACTTAAATAAATAAGCAAAAGGGAGAAGGGATATACCTTGTTTAAGAGAATTCTAATTAATAAATGTGGATGGAATGAGGAACATACAAAATCTCATTACGCAAACACATTAGTAATAATTGTTAGAGACAAGAAAGATCTACTAACAATTATCAAAATCAGTGGGCAAAAAGACTGAAGAAAAACAGGATATTGGCTTAGTCTAAAAGTATCTTCACCAAAGTATATACTAATTATGAAGGGAAAAATAATAAACTTACATTGGCAAAATCTGACCCACACCACCTGCCTCAAATGATGAAGGTTAATATCATCAGTAATAAGACACACGATACCATGCATTCCCTGACATGGTGCATGTTGCCTAAAAGCACAACCTCAATGTACACATGAGAAAACATCAGATAAATCCAAATTGAAGGAGATTCTACAATATAACTGAGCAGTCCTCTTTAAGAGTGTCAATGTCATAAAAGACTGAGAAACTATAAAATACTGAGGGCATAAAGAGACCCAACAACAAAAGGTAACAAGGATTTCTGAATTTGATATTAATTTCCTAGTTTTGATCTTTATATTATAGTTGTGTAAATTATCAACATTAGGAAAAACTGAGTGAAGGGCATATACATGAATCCTCTGTGTTATGTTTGCATCTTTTCTGTAGGTCTAAAATTATTTGAAAACAAAAAATATTTTTAAAAATCATCGCATTGTAAGTCAAGATTTTACTTTTAACTTGACACTGGGTTCTGAGCTCTAGTCCTAGCGTTGATGCTAAGAGATATGACTTGAGTATGTGTCACTTAACATTTCTGGGCTTCATTCGTTCATTTATTTATTCAATCTACACTTATAATGTAATTGAGTAAGATGGCATCTACTCAATTTTTTCTATTTTAATATTGTATGGTCTAGAAACAACTGAGAAACTTTTAGAAACATTATTTGTTACCTCAATGTCTCTTAATACAATAGTCATACTACTCTAGATATTTTATTCAAGTTACTCAAATTCATACTTTGCAAGCAAATCTTATTTCCTTCCTAAGTTTGGTTCTCTCTTGTCATTTTTTCTTTATCATTTAATTTCAGGGCAAAAATAAGGCAGCAGAGAGCATAAACCACTGTTTGGGATCATATATCATCTCATCGTAAATATATTCTTCTAAAAGACTGGTTTAATTCTTAGAAAGATCAATTAGCTTTCCATCAAATGCCAACTATGAAAGGCAGAACAGAAGATGGTGGGAATACAGAAACGAGGAAGAAATAGTCCCGGCTGTAAGGAGCTGACAGTTTAGTCTGAGAGCAGACATGTATGTAAGTGAATATTTGTAAGGCAACGTGAAAGCGTTGTGATAGAGATATGCAGCATCCCAGAAAGGGACAATCAACTGCCTGGGAGAGTAAGAGAAGAATTTTTCAAAAGAGATGTCAGGGTATTAGAAGACCAGCAGACAAGTTTCAGGTAGAAAAGAAAGGAAGGGGGGGGGGGGTGCCTGGGTGGCTCAGCTGGTTGAGCGTCCGACTTTGGCTCAGGTCATGATCTCGCAGTTTATGGGTTCCAGCCCCACGTTGCGCTCTGTGCTGACAGCTCAGAGCCTGGAGCCCGCTTCAGATTCTGTGTCTCCTCCTCTCTCTGCCCGTCCCATGTTCATGCTTTGTCTCTCTCTGTCTCTCAATAATAAATAAACGTTAAGAAAAAAAAATTTAAAGAAAAGAAAGGAAGGATTTTTCATGATGTAGAATAGTATGTGAAATACTAGAAATAGTATGTGAAAATGTATAATTCTATAAAAAAAAACTGATGAGTTTCACACCAATTGAATCATATGCTATAAAGGCCTTAAATGCTAAGCTGAAATAAAATGCATGGATGAATATACTGGCTTTCTTTAATTCTTGTCCTCCTTCCCATTGTTCTCTTGTTTGCTTGCTTGTTTTCTATTATACCATAATTCATCCAAAAAATAAAAATAAAAAAACCACCAAAGAAAAACTAAAACCAAACATAAAACCAGACTTCTCTCACGAGCTTTACCTTTACTTTGCAGACAACAAGAAGCAAAAGGGTCATTCTTGCTCCTAATGCCAAATTCTATTCTGTGACATTCATGGGGAAAGCAACTTTTATATAGAAGATTCTGGATAGAGGGGCGCCTGGGTGGCGCAGTTGGTTAAGCGTCCGACTTCAGCCAGGTCACGATCTCACGGTCCGTGAGTTCGAGCCCCGCGTCGGGCTCTGGGCTGATGGCTCAGAGCCTGGAGCCTGTTTCCGATTCTGTGTCTCCCTCTCTCTCTGCCCCTCCCCCGTTCATGCTCTGTCTCTCTCTGTCCCAAAAATAAATAAACGTTGAAAAAAATTAAAAAAAAAAAAGAAGATTCTGGATAGATATAAATAAGAAATAGTCTTTGCCTTGGAGATATGTAAGAGGGCAGAAGCATGGTCAAAAAAATTTTTTTATAAAAAAAATCACATCTTCAGAAATAACTTCTTCCTGTGTACATCTCCAAACAATCCACTTCTCTGTCTATAACACGTTAATGGAGACCTATGAGCTGATTTGTCATATGGGGCAGCTAGGTGGGTGTCTTAGGGCAGCTCTCTGAAGTCATTCACCAAACTCAAATGTAGAAAATCATCAGAGCTCTTCTGGAAGCAGAAAAGCAAGCTGGATATTGGGTAGACAATTTTCCCACCACTCTGTGGGGCAAAGAAGAGACTGCTTGTCCAATTCCCAGTCCTTCCAAATAAGTATTGTTTTTAAGTTTTTGTATTTATATATTTTGAAAGAGAGAGAGAGAGAATCCCAAGCAGGCTCCATGCTGTCAGTGCAGATCCCAATGTAGGGCTCAATCTTTCGAACCGTGATCATGAACTGAGCCTAGATCAAGAGTCAGACACTTAACCAACCAGCCACTCAGGCATCTCAAGTAAGTATTTTTATCATTCTTTTGCTCAACTGCTAATACTTCATGCTAAAGCAGGTTTTGTATTTTTTTTTAAAAAGCTATACTTTGGTGCGTATGATTAACTTCAACAATAAAATATATGTAATCACTAAACTGTGTCTAATATTAATTCAGCTTGAGATCTGAAACTCAATTAAATTGAAAATTTTTATTTGGTATTTGATGCTGTGCTGACATTTAAAAATAGGCATACTGAAGGGTTCTTGTTTTTGAAGGAAGCATATAAACTACAATATAAGCAAATAAGAAAAATACCACCTCTAGATTCAAATGACAATGCTTAATGTTCTGAAATCTTCATTTTCAGGTGACGTTTTATTAAATATGAAATTGGTCATATCATTAAGTACACAGCTTTTAGCTCTAACATATAATTCCCAAATTCTCCTGCATTTGCATATTACTACAACTGCATTTAGACAGCAAAAGCTCTCAATAGCCAAAAGGTAGATAAAACAACTTGTACTGTTCTCAAAAGTCACATGCAACAATCATGCAGGAGGTGACGGCATTGTTTTGACCATGATATAGAAATCTGTCATTATTCAAGCTAGCTTTTATTGAAATTATTATTATTCTTTTTGTTGGAAGCAAGTATAATTTCTGAAGAACACCATTTTCCCCAAATAGCATAAGAACTATAGCACTGAGTACTTTAATGTACAAATGTGACAGTCTAGGATAGTAAGGCAAAAAAAAAAAAAAAAGTTAAGCCAGTGATTTTTATAGATGTTTAATACTACAGAGTTTCATTTCTCTGTTTTCTTAATTTTACATTTTAATTGACACATACAAATTCAAAAATTTTATCATCCAGTATTATTTCTGAAACTCTGACTTCTATGATTAATCAGAATATTCATTTAAAATCCATTATTGTCAATATTTTACCATAGGTCTCAGCAAAGATACTTTAAAAGCAAACTCAATTTATTTTTTTAAATCTCCTTAAAAGTATTCTGGGTGTTATTTAAATAGTGAGCAAACAATAAATATCATGTTACAGTGGTAGTTATTGGTACTACAATAATTCAGCAATAATAATTTCTTCACAGAGTAGATGATTACTAGAAAATAGTTATTGAAATGAAAATTTTATCTCCTTATTTAAACTGTCTTCAAAAAATAAACATGCATTTAAAACCACAACATATAATTTCTATATTTTGGTAACTAAACAAAATCAGTTTATCATTCTTTTTAATCTTTACATATATATTTCTGTTTATAGAGGTTGACTCTGAGGAGAATTTTTAAAATTTTAACAGCTATGTTTTTAGTCAAAGAATGACCTTGGAGGCCCAATTCATGGTTTATACATAAAAGTCTTCTTGGAGATTGAATTATTTCTTTACCATTAATAGTGGTAATCATATTTTTAAAATGGAATTTATGAAAAGGATAAAGGTAGATACTTAATGAGGCAAATTAAGAAACACTAAATTCAACATAATATGGCTGCCCTACATCATGCCATCACTTTTCTCTCTCAACTTCATTCCTCACCTATTTCCTTATACCTCTGAAGATCTTTCAGAATCTTTCTGCAAAATTTCTGTGGAACATCTTATGTGCCTTACGTAGTCTAACTTACAAAACAACACCGAGAAATGTTTCCTCACAGAAATTTTCTCCAAGATCAATTTAGTATTATTAATCTGTTAATGACACCCAATATGAAAGTTTTTTTTTTTTAATTTTTTTTTTCAACGTTTATTTATTTTTGGGACAGAGAGAGACAGAGCATGAACGGGGGAGGGGCAGAGAGAGAGGGAGACACAGAATTGGAAACAGGCTCCAGGCTCTGAGCCATCAGCCCAGAGCCTGACGCGGGGCTCGAACTCACGGACCGCGAGATCGTGACCTGGCTGAAGTCGGACGCTTAACCGACTGCACCACCCAGGCGCCCCTGAAAGTTTTTTTGGGAGGAAACAAACTTCAGAGGTCATTAAAGGTTCCTAGAAAAGAGGTAATTTTAAACTTTTTAAAATATTTACTTATGTATGTTGATTTATGTTGATTGCAAGCAGGGGAGAGACAGAGAGAGAAGGAGAGAGAGAATCCCAAGTAGGCTCCACATTGTCAGTGCAGATTCCGACAAGGGGCTCGATACCACAAACCATGAGACCATGACCTGAGCCAAAATCAAGAGTCAGAAGCTCAACCAACTGAGCCACCCAGGCATTCCATTCTGGAGATGTGATCTTAATTTTTGAAAGAAACTTCAGGCAAAAGGGGAAGGGTACAAAACATAATTGAAGGGATAAAAATTTGGAGATCAGTTGGAAAATTGCTATACCATTCCAGCTCCAAAGTGCGGATGTATTATCACGGTGGAAGTCTGTCTTGTAAATAACCTTAAATCTGGGTGAAAGCAAATTTAATTTCCTTAGGAGGTATAGTTAGATATTGCTACAAGAATAAAGTGGCAGTAGGAAATGACAGAAGACTTTACTTCCTTATCCCTTTGGATGGACAGCACACAGATGTTCTCAGGAATCACTAGATCAACTGGTAGATAGTCTTTATCCTTTTTTAAAAAATCAGGCAACACCTAGATGCAAGGCATATGTTCGTTTTACTGCACTCAAGAATTCTGGGTATCCTTTGTTATACTTCACCCTCTAGTTTCTGAAACCTGGTTGCATTAATCTAAAGTACCAACACCAAATCATTTCCTTTCCCAAAGCATCCACTCCTTCTTAAACTTTTACTTTCAGCTAATTTATTTCTGATTTGTGTCTCTAGCTAAATCTTGAAGGCAAAAAGAAAAAAAAAATCTCACCATCAGGGTTTATATTTCTGTGAGAATTTGAGACAATAGAAGCACGGGTGTTTGAGTATCTGCAATACAAGAGATCCCAGATTGGAAAAATTTATATTAGATCAGCATAGATTACATACTGTGCTCCCCCCTAATAACTACTCATCTGAAAAAGGTCTGTTCTGCTCTTAAAATTGACGTTTTGGACTTTGGATAAAGAGATTGGATTAGAGACAATAAGATTTTCCCCACTGGAAACTAATTAAATTTTTCAAACATTAAATAGATCAAACCATATAGTATAAAAATATTTTTAAGTAGGGCAAGATACACTGACACTAATATATCTTATTGAAAAATTGTTTAACTTGACTTGGAACTCTACTTCATGTCTAAACAGCTGAATTAAGCTTAAGGGTTGTTCCAAACGTAAATATTCAGCCCTGTACATAAAAGACAATAATTAAGTTAAATACTGATTTCCTTTCCAAACTTTAAAAAATTATACCAGGTTTCATCTGGTATTCCTTTCCCTTGATTTACTAAACAATAGAATTAGCATCAGAAGGAGAAAGAAGATAATTGTGAACATCATCCAGCCTTTTGACAGTAATCAAAATAACCAGTTACTGCAGAAAAGAAGACCAAGAGAAAGTGACAATTGATTCCAGAAAGAAACAGAAGAGTTGAGAAATGTATATTTCATCATCTCTCAACTGGAAAGCTGGGAATATATGAAACTTGGATTTTAAATTAATTGCTTTTTCTTATGTATACTTATACTATGAGAAGTGAAATGGATCCTTTGAAGTTTTTCCCTGGTTTAATTAGTGTGCTTATGGTTCCTTGAAGAAATATTTCAAAAGAAAATATAAATGGAAGATAAGGCTGGCATACCCTCCAGTTAATGTTGATTAAAAAAAATGAAGCAGGAAACAGTAACTACTTTCCAATATTGTTAGAAACTTGCCACTCTGTTCTCTGTTTTAACCTCCATGATGCCAAGACGTTGGGTACTTTGATGCCTCTTTCAGTGATGTTCTATGAGCAAAGAGTAGCATCTCAAAAAAACATGCTTCCTTTCCCATTTGATTCATGTCCACTCTCATCTGCACATTAACTTCCACACATCTTCACTTAATTGGAAGAAAGGTTATTATTTTTTATTAAACAAATACTGTTAAAGCAGCTGTTATTCTTACCAATTTGCAGGTAAGAAGAATAAAGTGAAGATCGATAACTAGCAAATGGCAGAAGTGGGATTTGAATCTAAGCAATCTGCCTCTATTATCCATCTTTTTAAAATCTAAATCGAAGTTAGTTGACATAGAGTGCAAACTGACTTCGAGAGTAGAATTTAGTGATCCATCACTTACATACAACACCCAGTGCTCATTCCAAGTGCCCTCCCTAATACCCATCACCCATTTTTGCCCATCCCCCCACCCAATATCCCTCCAGCAACCCTCGTCTCTGTACTTAAGAGTTTCTTATGGTTTACCTCCCTCTCTATTTTTATCTTATTTTTGCCTCCCTTTCACCATGTTCATCTGTTTTGTTTCTTAAATTCCACATATGAGTGAAATCATAGGATATTTTCTATTATCCATTCTTTTTTTTTTTTTTTTTCAACGTTTATTTATTTTTGGGACAGAGAGAGACAGAGCATGAACGGGGGAGGGGCAGAGAGAGAGGGAGACACAGAATCGGAAACAGGCTCCAGGCTCTGAGCCATCAGCCCAGAGCCCAACGCGGGGCTCGAACTCACGGACCGCGAGATCGTGACCTGGCTGAAGTCGGACGCTTAACCGACTGCGCCACCCAGGCGCCCCTCTATTATCCATTCTTTTAACGATACTCTATTGTTCTAGGAGCCCCATACAGACTCTGAGGGAGGGGTGGTCTTGGCAGCTGCTAGCATTATTTTTGCTGTTAAAATTATTTGCCCACAGCTCTCTTCAATTTCTTTCTTTTTGAGGAAGGAGAGGAAAGGTCATGAGTTTTATACCTGTTAGAAATATATAGTGAAGTACTTCAGTCTTCATACATTTGACCTCTGCTATATCTCCAGATCTTCCTTGACTTATGATGAAGTTATGCCCCAAAAACTCTATCATAAGTTGAAAAAATCATAAGTTGAAAATGCCTTTAATGCAAACAAACTACCAAACATCGTATCTTGGCCTATCCTACCTTAGTCATGCTCAGAATGCTTACATTAGCCTGTAGTTGGGCAAATTCATTTAACAAGATGATACTTTAACTATGATACAATACAAGGAGGCCAAAAACAGGCTGCGCACAGTTTTACATCTCAGTTATTACCTGATTTTTAAATTGTATTATAATCTAAATTTTTAAATCTTTGGTGACAGTCTTCCTTCTTTTGTGGACCAGATATAGCCACGATTCCAAGTTCCTACACAAATAGATCCTCAGAAATTGTCAATTTCATTGGCTGATAATATTACAAAATGAGAATCAGAGTGATTTTTCAGAATATTTAAGCTTCCACCAGATGTTATTCCTTTGCAAAGTAACTGAATCATCAAAAGATAAGTGTTCCAGAGGCAGCTTTAAGAATCTGTCTTTAAGGAAATGAGCTGTGTTAGAATGGGAAACCCAGTTAGAGATACAAATATCCATTTCTATTATGAACGTTCATCATTTATAAATTCAACATGTATTTATTAAACAACCATTGTATGTCAGTTCCTGCTCTGCAACAGAAATAGGAATGGTGCCAGATACATTTTCAGGATAGATTTTACACAGAATATCAATTAATGCTTTTGTTGAATTCAGTTACCTTTTTCAACAGGCTCGTATGGCACTTAAATGTTCATTTTTCGTAGGAAGTTGCTCAAAGAGATTTTTGCTGGCTTTGATTTATTTTTTATTCTTTTAAGTACAGCATAGGATAAAGAAACAAAACAAACCTACTAGCTCAGTTAATTTAATATAGTCTATTCTCTATTTTTCACATGCTGGCTCATTACCGTTTAATATTCCCAGCCAGGTTATAATATTCATGGAAATAGAAATGCACCCAAATGTGTTCTTAATAAGGGTACAGACATGTGTATTCATTACATGGAAGGTTGTTAGCTAACTAACTACTCTGATTACAGATTGATTTTTATTATTCCAGGGAAAAGGTAGGTATTAGTATGGTTTATGGATGTATCGTGTCTTCGGTTATCATTTCTTTGCTTGAATCATTTACCCAATAACTTGCTCCCATAAAATGTTGGAATAACATACGATGACAAGCTTATCGGTCAATTTGCAACATTTCCTTAAAAGACTGTTTGCTTTGGTAACCAAACAATTAATGCAAAAGGACGGGATAATCTGTATCTCTTTATCTCTTATAGCTTGAATTGTATTTAAATTTTCAATACAACTCAAATGACATTATTAGTCATGCATCAGAATGGAATATTATTTCCTATCAATGGCCATCAGGGCCTACAGTGAATACAGAATAAATAGTTCTTACAGGACTGAAGAACATTGTTCCGTGTACGGCAATTTTCTTATTGGGTTTGGGTATCATTGTGGTCCATATTGGTCAGAATTGCCATTTAGTTTTCTATAGGCTAGTATTTCTTACATCAAGACAAGGAAAAATTTAAAGAAATAGCATATACAACCAAATCCTCCCTTCAAAAGAAAACTTATTGATAAATTATCAATTATAACTATGCTTATAGAAAAAGAGCTACTGTAGACAGTAAATTCTGTGCATCTAACATGCTAGAAATTTTGTACTTTATCATTTTACAGTAACTCTAGACAAAATAAAAATATATTTAGCTCTTTCTGTTGTTCATCATAGTTAAATATAAATTCATGTTTCTTTAAAAAATAATAATATTGGGAAAAATGATTACCTTTAATGTACTGCCTCTTGCTCTATATCATACTAACAAATAAAAAATGTTTTCAGAATATAATCATCATAGTTTCAAAATAAACTACTATTAATAAAAAATCATTTATTATTGCTTTCTCCGGGAGATCTTTGTACACCCACCAAAAATAACCTGAGATTTAAACTATTCCACATACAAATTCCAAAGCATAAAGTAATTTCTAGCAGTTAAGTTTAACTCAGTAAATATATATGTATAGGTTTATGCACATGTACATATATACATACCAAATTATTGTATAGGTTTATGTACATGTACATATATACAAACAAAATTATTGTACTATATATATATAATACCATGACTAATAAACACACGTACATATTCTACTATTTTTTTACTTGTACCTCGGCAAGTCATGCTAGTCTTATGAATTATAAATCTTATTTCTGATGACCATAGTATAGCAGTTTTATTAAAGCAAACAAAGAGAATTGCAAGAAAACAGAAATAAGGACTGATGAATTAAGTACTAAAAACCCTTCAAGAAAAAATTGCTTAAATATCACAGCAGGAAACATAGGTATGTGGTGAGGAGTAAAAAATCCTCAAAACTTATTGTGAAAAGTTCAATGCATTCTTCATGACAAAATGGCTATGAAGTGAACATATTTAGACAAGGATACCTAAGTGGAGGCACTTTAAAAATATCCTGAAGTAATTCTGTAGTTTCCTTCTTGATCTCTACCTATTTCTGAGAACTCAATGTAAATAAACATTTACTTTTTCAAGATCAGTTTCTTCCTCTAAGGTAATTCCTTCTGCTGTTCTCAAATCCAAGCTGTGAACCTGACCTTCTCCATAGTGAGATCAGAATAACTCCATCCATTTTCACGGGTCAGTAAAGGCCAATTGCTACAAGGTGACATCCTGAGTTAAAAAGAACAATACTTTGAAGTCAACCAACAATATATAGCATGGTGGTATGACAAACTGGTCTTTTTTAATACTGGTTTTATTTATTTGTTTATTTGGGAACCTCTAAACATTATGTACATTAGAAAATGTATTTAACACCTAAGATAAAATTATGGGGAAAAAAACCGGCCTTGCAGAAAGTTGGTTTTCTCTTCTTATTAGATGCAAATACATCTAATTAAGCAGAAGCACAGCAGTGGAATTTTGTAGAGTCCATTACATGTTTGAATTGTGAACAGGCCATTTACGAATTCATCTGAGAGGGAAGCTTACTGCCAGCTGGTGTCAGAAATGGGATCATTATCAGGCATTGTCTAGTTGTCAAAAATAATAGCAAGCACCATTGACCTTGGCCAAATTTGAACTGGTTATTTAAAAACAAAAATACTAGAGAGTGGTATTATTGTTTTTAGGGGTATAATGTCTTTAAAATATAACCCCCAAGAAACCTGTAAAACAAATTGTTATTTATTGTTGCTAAATTTCCAGATTATAAAGAATTTTTTAGTGCAATAAGTACAAATAAAATCAGTTTTCTTAAAAGGAAAGATTTTAGAAAACTGTAGTGAGCTACTTGCTCACCCTGGACCTCTTATATGAGTTTCCATGATTTACAGAAATTTAGTTTCTTATAATCACAGACAGAAGATTTAGAGTGAAAATAAATCCCAGTACAGGTCACCAGTCTTTACTAGCTATAGGATACTAATTATTTCACTGTTAGAGGTGGAGGCGTGTGATACATTCTCATTCCCACAGTTAGTGTGTGTATAATGTCATAGTGCTTTGTAAACTACATTTTAATATACTACTTTAATATTAATATTATTTATTTTAGTTAAAGTAGTTGCTTATTAGTAAGTGTAAATAATACCCAGATGATGACACCAGACTGTTTATCAATATAGCCAAGGTAATAAATATATTCATTAGCACTTGGGGGATGCACTCAATAAAAGCTTGTAAATAGCTCAATAGGTGAATTGGATAATAACATCTAAATTACTTAATCTTATTTTTTCAACAATAAAAACTTTTTTCATTTTTATTAGTAATGTTTGTGTTTTCCTAATAGAGTAGATCATCTTAAATCTGAATATGGAGTCATAGCTACTGTGGAACTACCAGAAATAACATAGAAAGTAGTAACAAAAATTTCTCTAAAACTATTCCCATTACTTTCAAAGAAGTCTTTACCCTTATTGTCAAAATATGGGATCTTATTTTGCTTGTATATGAAATTATGAGGTTAAATATGTTCAGAATTGTTCGAAGTTATTCTTTAGCAAAGATAAATTAATTTATCTTGTTTTACACCAGAACATTTCAGCAATCTACACAAGCTCAATAAAAGAAAAAAGAGAATTGATAATTGAGTTTAAAAAGATGTATATCTGGGCAACCTATAATATAGTTACACATATGTAATAAATAATAAGAGCAAAGGAATAGTGGTCAAAAGTTTAAATATTTTAGAGATATTTCTTCAGCATCTTCTTAGAATAATGGATACTAATTTTCATTTTTAGAAAATATTTCCATAAGGGGCACCTGGGTGGCTCAGTCAGTTGAGCATCTGACTTCGGCTCAGGTCATGATCTCATGGTTCATGAGTTTGAGCCCCATGTCGGGCTCTGTGCTGACAGCCCAGAGCCTGGAACCTGCTTTGGATTCTATGTCTCCCTCTCTCTATGCCCTTCCCCCACTCATGCTCTGTCTCTGTCTGTCTCAAAACAAATGTAAACATTAAAAAAAAATTTTAAGAAAATATTTCCATGAATAACTCAGTAATACTGAATCCTTACTGTCCATGGTTCAAGTGTGCATGAGTCAGTTATCACTTAAAGCAAGCACTGCTTTTAATGGTATACTTAAAATGATCCTATTTTCGTATTTCATATATTAGAAAAACTGACCACTACCTTTTTAGCACTGATCTACATTTTAAAAATTATGTAAAAAGATAACTGGAAACAACCTAAAAGTGTGGAATGGAGAAATAAATTATACCCTATTCACATAAAAATATTACACAATAAAAATGAGCAGCCTATTGACATATGCAAATGTGGAAATTACCTGGACAAAATGTTAAGTAACATAAGTTAGACAAATGTGCATACATGGTGTGTGATTCTATTTATGTGAAGTTAAAAAAAAAAAAACAACTGGTAAATCTAATCTATGGTGAGAAATATCAGTAGGGCATGAAATATTCTTCTGGAATCTTAGAAATGTCTATATCCTGGTCTGTGAGATGATTACACACACACACACACAGAGATATCTATCTATGTATCTATGTATCTATGTATCTATCTATCTATCTAGATATATATATATATATCTGTATGTATACATAAAATGTTCACCCAGCTGTATGCTTAAGAATTGTACATGTTAAATGTCTCCATTAGAAGAAAAAAAAAAAACACTTTTAATCGCATAAAGAAAGAAAAAATCCAAAGAACTATCTTCATTTTTCAGAAAGATGCTAAGTGAACATTTCAGCAAAACTCATTAAAGGATCAGAGTGTCCTAGAATATAAATCACAGATAAAATTATAAACTAGAAAATTTAATAATGTGACTTTACAGAAACAATAACTTATGGGCAAGTTTATATTCAATTATATACTTTTTATTAACTTTTTCTATATTTAACAATGAAGCTGAATCCTCCTTCCATTATGCTTCCATACCACTAAAGTTAAAAAAAAAAGAAAAGAAAAACATAATATTTGCTAGCTGGGTAAAAGTGATCATAAGCTAAGAGGCCCTTATGTAAGAGGAAGGAATACAAAACTAGAAGGAAAATCTGTATTCAAAGCCAATCCTCCAGAAACTAGTGTTACTACCATGAGCAAAAAGGCCATTTTTTTTCTCAAGTCACCATTATTTCTGCAAAAAAATGAGAGAATTAAATAAATATCATTCAATGGTCACAGCTCTAAAAGCCAATGAATTGAATATCTGAGTGCTGGAAAACTGATATTGTACCAAATTTTTCAGTGTTCATCAAGATATTTTGAATCATAATATCAGGATTATCTGAAACTTAATTGAAATAAAATAAACAATTTTATACATCATGTCCATATATATCCTCGTTTCTTTTAAGCTGTAGTCTTGTCAACAGAGGTTCAAAATCTACTGTTTAAAACAGTGACCCAGGGCGCCTGGGTGGCTCAGTCAGTTAAGCGCAGGACTCTTGGTTTCAGCTCAGGTCATGATCTCACGGTTTGTGAGCTCGAGACCTGCGTGGGGCTCTGTGCTAACAATGTGGAGCCTCCTTCAGATTCTCTCTCCTCTCTCTCTGCTCCTCCCCTGCTCATGTGCTCTCCTCTCAAATAAATATACTTTAAAAAATAATAAAAAATAAAAGTTACCAACAATTGGTCTATAATATATTTCACGTTTCTTTCTGCACAGCATGTGATATAGACAAATTGTACATTTTAAGGAGACACAGAGAGTTGTCTAGTGGGGAACACCTATTTTAGAGCAGTGGAGCACTTTGGGGAAGGATTCTGAGTGCTTCTGTGGGATGCCATCATGGAGCACTGCTTGGGAGCAGTGGATGGTTATCAGTGGCCACAGTGACAAAACCACTGTGCCTCTCTAAATATTGCACCTCTTTGGTTTTAATAACATGTATGTTAACAAAACAAGCTAGTGAAATCTCCTGACTGAGAGATTTCTTCCTATTGTGCTATTCCACGAGTTTTAATATGTTAAGTCACTGATGTGCTAAAGAGCCTCAGTAGAAATGCAATTGTTGCCTATATATATATTTTTTATCTTGTTTTGTTTTGTTTTTTGTTTTGTTTTTTGTTTGAGAAAAGCTGCTTATGACCAAAAGTGTTTCAAAAGTCACTGGCTATTGCTGAACTTAGAATAATATTAAAAGTACTTCAAATATTAAAAGTACGTATTGTATAAAAAACCTGTATCTGCCGCTACTATCCATCAAATGGCTGACTTTAATATAATTTTGTTGAAGAGCATTTAAGTCAAAACGTTATAGTTAATGTTCCTAATATTCTCAAGGTCAAGATCATTAAATACGTAGTACAATGATGTAGAAGCACCACTAACACAGGTCCAAATCTTGACATCAACACTTACTAGTCCCAAAACTCTGGAAACATTACTTAAGGACTCTGAGCCTCCCATCTGTACAATAGGGATGATTATTCCCACCTTTGATGGCTATTTATAGGAGTAAGTGAGATGACATATATGAGGAACTGCACAGGATCTGAATCATTGCATCAATGACTGGTCTGTATAACACTTTCAACAGCAGGGCTCAGTCACTTGAAAAAATGTTCTAGACAGGATAAAAGGGTTCCATCAGCACAGTAGTAACAAATGAGTCAGTTTTCTAATTACCTCCGAGGTCAAATTTTTGAAATTCTTTTAGTAATACTCTTAGGAAAGCAAATTATTGCTGAAGTAGTAATGAGTTGATTATGATACATCTGTGAGCTTACACGGAGTAAAACTTCTTTCATTCCCTGGTCCAGTGCAATCCCTCACCTTCCATTTCTCCTTCTTCCTTTAACTATCAATATGGCTTCCCAGAAGAGTTGTAGAAAAAACTTGTCTATTCCTGACTCCAAAGAACAGAAATCTATTTCAAGACCAAGAAAACGTGGTCAAGAACAGGTCTTTACCTGACGGAAAAGTTATGAATGACAGTAGTTTACCACTATTAAGTATGTAAGTAGCACCAAGTAAAATGCATAGTTAAAAAAAAAAAAGCTGATTTTCCAGAAATGTAGGTTGATAGTTATTGTTTTTAATCCAATACAAACAAGCAGTTTACCAGTATTCCCTATCTAAACCAATGTACCAACATCTTACTCTTGTTATTTTTTGTATCATTAGGCTAAGAAAATATAAACATTTCTTACACATGCACACACACACGTGCACGCCATCTTGTGAACATGCATATAAACATATACACACTTTTCCCAGCAATAGCCGAATCATTTTTGCACATCATCAGGGACTATATAATATAAATGGCATAAAGGCACAGCATGTGTAGAGGGGGTCTACATACTGACTAATCAATGTTCACAAACGTGCTGTAAGTTTTGCTCTGGGGTTATAATTTCCAATACTTCAATGGTTCTGCCACCGAAATAGAAATTGTCCCAGGTATTCATAAGTATTAATTTCCTTCATCTAGTAAACCTGGTAATGATGCTTCCAATCCAATTTAAAATCCATTAAAATGTGTGACTTTTAAACCCATTATAATTTAGCTCATTTCTGTGAAATTTAGTTAGAAGAAAACAGCTGTGCATTTGCACATCTGTAAATTACTTTTAATTGCACTTTTCTCAAGTGAGAAAGGAGAAGCTTAACCTACAATGCAATTTGTATACCTGACCACACGAATGCTAGTTAACACCTGTGCTTGAGGTATAATTTCATTTTGGGCTACATAATCTCATCTCACTAGTAATCCAGACTTCTATGTGATTTAGCTACTCCACATTTGATCTCGAGCAGACTTTAAAATGGAAAGTGGAGATTATAAGATATTTGATTACCTTAAGTTATTTACTTATCTAAGAAAGAACAAATTTCATAGGTAGACATGGCTAATTCTGTAATTTAAAAATGTGTAAATACAATTATATTCATTTTGAATGATTTGGATATTGAAAATTAAAACGAATTCCAGATATGTGGTAGCTTGATAACTTACATTTTTTTCTAAGACCTATTCATTTAATAAATCAGCCCTCTGTCTTATATCAGGCATTTAGAACTACTGATTAGCAAAGTCAATTACTGCCTTCCAGTCACAAATAGCAGTTTCCAAATTAAATTGGTTGGCACAAAAATATGTCAACAGAAAAATGTTATCATTCCATAAATATTTCTGAACTGATTATTGCTGGGTTTCATCTGCCAAAATTACAAATCATTCTCTTTCTACATTCTTGTTGATTCATTTCCTGATAATCGAAGATGTTTTAGAAATAGTTAAATCACACTTGAGTAGGAATTTTCTGTGCATCAACCTTTTTGAACGTCCTACCTGAATGTATTTAAGACTGACTCTTGACCTAAAAAAAAAAAAAAACTCTCTAGAGAATATCTATGAATGGCGGACTCTAGGAATGGAGAGAAAAGAACATATGATTGGGTTAGGATCCCAAAGAACAAGCAATGGCAACAGAGATATAATTTTCAAAAATGCTCTACTAGCAGAAAGTACACATATCTAAATCATCATGCTTCATGAAAAATGTAAGAGAAAAATTTTTAAAGAAATGCTTTTAAAAAGTAACTCGCAGATGACATCTCAAAAAGAATCCTACAAGTTTAATTTCAGGACAATAGCTTCTATCATTTAAATATTTCGGACATACAATATATATCGATATATATTATTTCAAACACAAGACAGTTTATAAACTCACAAGTAGAATATACACATTGTACAGTTTTTAGCAACTCAGCCTTTCATATACAACTGTCTGTGTTCTCCAGGAAAGTGCCCAGGTTTAGGGAAGAATGAAGAACTAATTATGTTTGCTAAGGGTGAGTTAGCTTGGTTATTATGTTGACTTGGTCATCCGATTGAGCTGACCTACTCAACCTGGTGATTTTTTTCAAAAAATCACCATACACAGCACACTGCCTCTGCCAAAGTATCCACAACAACGTACCGTCCAATGAACGATAACGATGAACGTGTTCTGTTGCAACCCCTCTCTCTAAAAAATTTCTGAGATTAGTGATGTGGAGCTCTGAAGTAAGACTATGGGATTTACATGGGAAATGGCTGGATGGACCATCGATCATATAGCCTGGACCACAACCATCCCCTTGCTGCCTTTTTCTCAGCTGTTCCTAAGAGAAGAGTAAATGAAGGCTGCTCTTTGAGCCCACTGATCATCTCTCCAGTTCGTTGTTTATGTGTGAACACAAAGTTGCGATTATTTGCTATAAAAATATACCATGTCATTAATCTCAATCTTATTTTCTATTTTAGTTTTATGACTGATGTCCACAGAAAGCCCATGTATTCCTCATGTTTAGATAACCATTCAAAGATACAATCGCTCCTTTGAAAATCTCCACAAATAGTAAAGTAGTTGATAATCCCAGCAGGGAAATTTTTTAAAAATATTTTGAAGCATCTCCCTCCCACTACACATGTTGACTTCTTATGTTCATGGGAGAAATAGAAAGTAAGGCATCGCTTAGTCGCATGGTATTTTTAAAGAGAACTATTATGCAACATTTTAATAATAGCAAAGTGGAGGCAATTATAAAATGAGTAAATATTGATAGTGTTTGAGGCAAAAGATGGAATTTCGTATTTTCTATCAATTAGTAATTATTTAAAGCCAGTAGTAATCAAATATCTAGAATCCTCGCTCAAACACGTAAATGACCAGTCACTTGCACTAAATATTCAGTGCTTTAAATGATCCCAATCACCAGATTCACTGTGTTTGCCTATACTGAATCAAACACAGACTAGACTTCAATAAGATACTCAAACTTTTGGCTTATTTAGAGCAATATGGAATAAGAATAAACTTAGGGCTTCTTACTACACTTTCTAGCCTAACGCTCATAAGAGAGATATCTCAGGAGATAGGCAGAAACTTAGATCGACAAACCTACCTGAATACATAAACAAGAGAAAACTCAGTGTTTTTAGAAAAAAATATTGAGCACCAAAAGGAGATTCCCTTTGCTGATCATGACTTTGAGAGAAGAATATACAGATAGGCATAAATCATCATTGTTCAAATATATAATAGGTCAGGTTGCTTGTAAAATAAGCCCTACCATGTTTAAACACTTTATCAAATAGCAATATTTACTTTATGATAGTATTTAACCAGATTAAATCAATATTCAGTTAAAAATGCAACAAGTGTAAATCAACCATTCTTTTATATGAAAAAGACTTAAACTCGGAAAACATCATTCTTTTATTCAACATTAATTACATTTAAGTCAAAGCGCAACCTTTCACAAATTACTTGGTTACTTAATGTTAGTTACATGTTGGTCATTTTGAAACAGGATAGTTAAAATTCTGCAGCTAATTTTATGGAGAAAGTCTTCCACATGCATTACAGATTGTAATTTTTTTTTTAATATTCAAGATGTATTGCATTAATGAAATGAGAAAATATTACTATCGGCAGTTTATGTGAAAAGTATCTCCTTTTATTTTGCACATACTTTTCTCCAGAACAACAAAGGTTAGTGTCTCACGTGTTTCACTTATTTACTTTTGTTATTGCAAATCCAAGATCATCTCACATATACTAATCTTTTATGGCAGAGGTCACTGAAGTTGTGCCAAAATTCAATAATGATGTTGTATCTAGTGTAGCAACACATTTATCTCATCGCTGGAATTCAGACCATTTAGAACAAAGCATTTCATTTAAATGATGAAACACTCATCAAGAATGCTCTCTTGCAGACACTTCTCACATTTAAAAAATTGGGGATAAAATACTGCAGTTGTAAAGCTGTCTTTTCAATATAAAATCAAAGTTAACACTTAATTATGTAATCTCTCTTTTAATTGGGGGACAGAAAGAATTTTATGTGCCTGTTGCATAATTGAAACAAACAAAACTGTCACACTTAAAATGGTAAAGGCCCATAATCTAAATTGACAAATACAAATGAATTTCACTTTTTCTGAAGAGTGAAGAAGTTTCTACTTGTAAAGTGTTTTTAACATTCCCGAAAGGATGGGAAAAATGATAAATGAAACAGACTATTCAAGTTGTTCTTCACAAATAGAATACATTGAACAAAAATATTGAACTATTTTTATTTTTACCAGAAATCGTATTCAGAATATTGTTTTAAAAATGTCAACTCACCAAAGACAATGTAATAGATATCTTGTATTTATGGTCCCAAGTAAAATTAGCTAATAATTCTGCCAAAAAGCCTACACTATTGAAATGCTCAATTACAATTAATAGCTATAGCAAAAGAAAGTAAATTCCTTAGTCTTTTTAGTAAAGAGTATGACAAATTCTTCTCAGTACCTACTTTTTCTACCTCAACTCAAAAATATTTTTCAGTAATCATGTACAATTAAGTTTTTTTCTGAACTTACAAACTAACATATCTGTGTGCTCTAAAAGTTCTATATTTTGTGTCATTTACTTTGCTATCTATTACCTCTAATTAACAACAACAACAAAACCTGAAATTTTCAGTAGAAAATTTAGTATGTCTTAGAGAAATATTCTGCCAATTTCAAATAAGTGAAATAATTGATTTAAAAATAATAGAAAATAAAAACAAAAAAGTGTTGTTATGACAGCTAAGATTAAAGTAAAAATAGAATTCAAAAATAATTTTTAAGCCCGAATCATGCTGAATAAGACAAGCGACCTTATTGTTCTTGCACCTGTTTGACAATAGTTAATGATAACATGTTCCTGTTTTATCCAAATTTTGTAATGCTATGTATTAATTTCTTTTTAAAAAATATCAAAGATTGCATTAAATGAGGACTCCACTGTCAATTCACATAGAACTACAGAACTTCTCCAGGTAAATTTCTATAAATAGCAGATATGTACTGTCTTTTCTCACTTGAAAATATCTATATATTTTAATGTTAACTGATGTAATTTCAAACACTGCTTGACCTAGTGCAACTAGCAACAAGGTATAACAGGATCATAATTCAGCCCACAGCAACATATACACAAAAATTATATGAACATAAATTATATCTAAACATAAACTGATCTGAAGGAAATCAAGATACATTTCCTAATGCTAAAATTTACTTCAAGTTAATTTCCACTGTTTCTATGGCCCGAATTAGCAACCTTTGTGTAATAATAAAGGGAACATAGACATAATGACATACATGGAAAACATACCTATTAAGACAGCTCTAAATCATATTTTTTCAAAGGGGGACTAAATCGGGTTCTCATTAATATTTTAAAGAGAAATATGATTATTTCAAAGTAATAAATAAAGTTTCACTCTAGATTACTTTTGAGGAACATATAAGGCAAAATAATATTTAGGACAGGGATAATAGGATTTCTTAAAAAAAAACAGCAACTGAGATCCTACTTTTCTGCTTTTAAATATTCTGCAGTGTATACTTTTAATGTCTAAAGGTACTGCTGAAAATGGCTATATAAAATCTGAGGTTGTTAATGTCTGATTACTGTAGTATTGCATCGCAACTTAAGAATTTAACTCTTAAAATACTGGCGTGTTAAATAACGTATCGACTCAAATGACCAAATTCAGTTATAGTAAAATCAAAATCAACAGTTCCAAAAATTGGGTGTAAGGTGCCTTTCGGCTTCAGAATTTCTTTCATGAAAAATCATCTTTTTAATTGCAAAAAGCAACTGAATACAATCATTTAAAGCTATCCAGTCATTTTTATATAACAAACATTTCTTTAAAACATTTGTTAGAAATACTATCAAGGTGTTCATAAATTTTTAATATTATATACTAAAAGGTAACATGTTTTAGAATCCAAAGGCCATGACATTTAAAATATACAAAATTCCTATTGAAGCCATGTGAAGCTTAATTGTGCGTACAACGAAACTTCTAGAAAACTTCATTACTTACTGTTCATTGAGTATTACTTACAGAGATGAACAGTTTTAAGAATTCATCTGTTATTTATCTTGAAGTGTTTTGAATAACCCTTTCGTATGGTATACATCTCAATGAGATGACCACCCCTACTCTGATCTGCTGAGAAAAACAAAAAATAAATCGGTAAATTTTCTTCAAGACTGTTCTTGTTCTAACCTATTGTAGGTGGCCACAAGCAGGAATTCATAACGAGGAAAAGCAACAATATCAGGAAATTTTTTTACGCACTTGTTTCATATGAGCTGTATAAAGTCATTTTGACGTGCCTACACAACTGGTTGTGGCAGCTTTCAGACGTGATTTCTAATCAAAAAAAAAAAAAAAATTTGCTCCGGGTTCTTTACAGAAAGCTTGCCGCTGGGAAGTTGATTTTGGCCAAGTGCCAAAATCATGTGCAAAGGGGCCTCATTAGGGATTCATGGCAGCCTTCAGCGCTAACAAAAAATGTGACCCAACAGGCTAAATCAGCGACTAAAACTAAAAAGTAAGAGACAAAGACAACTTACTTAATATTCCTTCCAAAGCAACATTAAACTTTTTTTTTGGTAATTAAACCCTTGTTAGTCTAATGCAGTGTTCCTCTGTCCTTAAATGATTGTACAATTACTCTTTAAAACTTGTCAATTTCCCTTCTAAATACACTTTCTTTCTGTGGCAGTTTACACAGATTTTGCTATATAGTAAAACTCTATATCCACTATAATCAGTTCAATAGCAGAAAACAAAATCGTAAAAATGCAGACCACAGTATTCCCTTAAGATTTAAACAAACAAACAAAAAATAGGCAAACAATACGCAGTACCTTGTAAACTTCTCCAAAAGTGAACATGCACACTCCAAAGTCATGTCGATTGTGAGGAATCATTCTTACTGCCCAACTTTTCCCCCAAAAAGTAGATTTGATATGTAGCCTTACCTAGATGTCTTCTGGCTTTTCTGCAGATCAAAAAGTTTCCTGCCTAAGCACACAGATATTCTTTCACAAACCATAAAGGCCCTTTTATGAATCCAGCACTGTAACAGGCTGCTTTCCACACCACGTTGAGAGCCCAGTGCGTCAGCTCCCAAGATAAAATACATTGCTAATACACAATTAGTGGGAGAGGTTGTCTATTGGAGAATTTATCTTAACGAAAGAAGGAAAAAGAAGGTTTTTTTTTTCTTTTTTTCTTTTTCTTTTCTTTCTTGTTCTTTTTTTTTTTTTTTTTTTTTTTTTGGAAAAAGCAAAGAGGGTGCGGTCAGATGTTAGCTTTGCCTGAGAAAAGGGCCCTACACTGCACTAGTACCTAAATACTAGCAGAAGCTGCCTGGGAAGAGAGCCAATGGAAGGACTTTGTTTGACCCAGCTGCCAATCTCCCCTGAAGCCGTGCGCCAGACTAAACACTCACACTATTTTAACTCAAATCAGGCTACAGCAGCTGTTTGCTTTCCGGCTCTGAGCTCTGCACCCACCATGGCCTGTTCAGTTCACCCACCCGGCGAGCTCTGCTAGCTGCCTGGCTGAAATCTGTTCTGGGTTGGGATTTGTCACTGGACAGCAAATTTTAACCCTATTCCTCGTGGTAAATATCGACTGTGCCCATCAGCATTTGGATCTGACAATTTGGGATCATTTTAATGATCTTTTAAAAGAACAGTGATATTTTATCATAGATGAGAATTGAGATTTGAAGGACTCATACATTTCTTTGAAATTCTAACCTAAACTCTTCTGATGTGTTCAAGTTAACCCATGCATCTCTAAGAACAAAGATGGTACCTGTTGACCCTAATGGCAAGATAGAAAGTTGAGGTCACAAGACTGGAGAGACTCACATCATGCTAAGAGTTAGTACTGACTACTTTACGCTCTGGAAAGTTCCTCCAGAAGCAACACTGAGGCACACAAGTAGTTTGTTTTCTTTGTATAAAAAAGTGCCAAGGGGCCCAATTTACCTTTCCTAAATTTCTAAGCGTATTTAGCTATTAGGCTGAGTGTAAAAATTATATCCTGAATTGTAAAACATTAAAATTTGCCCACTGGTAATCTCAAGTGGAAAGGAAAGAGAAGTTAGTCAGGGAAGTACAGTTTAAGCAATCGTCAAAATTATCTGAAGTAGCAGAGAGAAGAGATGTGATAACAAAGGTCTATTGCACACTAGACAGGAGCCAAACATTGTATATGTGGAGAAAAGAAGTCAGTAAGTCATTCAACGTGTGGAAGAGACAGGAGTTAAGAGGAGTGTGATAACATGGCTGTCACCAAGTTATTCTTACTCGTGACCAAACCCCTAATTATGGACAACAATGGTGAGAGAATTCATTTAGAGATTTTAGTTTTTGCTGCTGCAATGGGGTAGAAAGATGTCTCTTCATTTAGGTCAAATAGCCAGTAAGACTTTTATTTTATTTTTAACCTGAATTGGTTTACTCTGTAGTCAGAAGATGAGTGAAAAGAAATGTTTTCAAAGTACTGTGAAAGTATGTCCAGGAATGCTTTCAGAAAGTTCTGTTTTAAGCAGAGTTTACTTTGTTTCTATTCCTGCCCCCAAATGATATGTCTGTTTTCTTATCTTAGAAACTAGAGATCTAAGTTACAAAAATTGTAATTTTATAATAAAATGTTATTTCCTCAGATGGGAAGTGGTGAATATGGTTATAGAGAGGTTGAACTATTAGGTTTTATGGGTGCACATAAACTGAAAGACCCAATTCATTAAAAATGCATGTCAAGATAATATTGTAGAACAGGTAAGTTACCATCCTTCTTCTGACAATAATACATGTATAAACCCAGAAGATTCCCATTGGATCTGGTTTCCGACATAGCACAGTACACTTTGATGCTCAAAATTCTTATGGAATCAGATAAAACGCTGGGAAATTGTTTCTTCTGTGCCCTTTTCATTCAATTCAAGAAAATATTCAACACATTTCTCTGAGTGGTCTATTACAACCTATCAAGTATGTGCCTCTGCAACAGCTATAAAATGGTGAACCTGTAGTAGCATTTGTTCATCTCAGTAGTTACTTCTCTTATACTGCGTTCTGCATTTCAATCTTCTCCTTAGATGCCCGTGCACAAAGCAGTTGGTTCTCATCATGAGAGCTATGGGCTGAAATGTATTCTCTTCCCCCATTTCATATGTTGAACTCCTCACTCTCACAACCCCAGAATGTGACTGTATTTGGAGACAGGAACTTCATTAAAGAGATAACTTCATCCAACGGGGTCATTAGGGTGGGCCGTTATCCAATAATGACTAGTCAATGTCCTTACAAGAAGTGATTAGGACACAGATACAGAGGGAAGATCATGTGAAGACACAGGAAGAAGTCCAGCTGCAGCCAAGGAGAGGGGTTCAAAAGAAACCAAACCTGCTGGCCCTTGATATTGGACTTACAACTGCCAGGACTGTGAGAAAATAAAAAGCCAACCTGAGGAAACTAATACAATACCTATGTAAAAAGGAGTGAAAAATTGTCTTATTGCTGGAATACAATTTGTTTCCATACTCAGGTGTTTGATTTTGTCCAAGAGATGAAGGAAGTGCACATAATACTATTTTCCAGAAAAGGGGAAAAATTATGTGTGTGCTGAAAATTTTATATAAAAGTCATACATGATGTTAAGAATGAAGGACAATATAATACAATTGCCACTCTTCCACAATACTTCTCAATTCATATTTTGAACAGGAATATTGTGCTTAAGTCATTGTCTGGTACATGATAAAATAGTATGTGCACAATTTATATGCACAGGCTTTGCAAAAGAATTATGGAAGACATAGGTGCTTAGCTTTTCCTTTAGGACAATAAAAATGGCGTGTAAATCTTTGATTTTGTAAGACAGTTTTGATGCATGGGCAATTATAATCAAGGCTTGATAGTAGACAAAAATTTCATATCAAGAGTTGGAAACACAAAAGGACAGTCTTTGAAGCGGAGAGTTCAAATAACTTTTACAAAGGGAAGAGGCTCTAAAGGGAGAAGAGAAATGTAGAAGAAAGTCTGGATAAAGGTAAATGAAGTGAGACTGAAGGTAATCAAAGATAAAAACAAGTCAAGGATTAATGAGAATATCCCAAAGGGAAACCATATTTTTCCAGATAATTAAGGGAAGGACACCCCACATACATGAAGTTGAAAGCAACAAGTTAACAATGAGAAATGGATTAGTGTAGAAATACTTTTGTTATTGTGGTAGGAAGAACTTCGAGTTGCCCACAAGATTCCCACTCCCTCGTGTACACTTGTATAATACTTCCTCAGAGGTTGGGTATAACCTGTGAATATGATGAGATGGTTGCTCTGTTGGTTAAGTTATCAGCCTATGAGTGTCAATGAGATCTCCATGTAAAGTTAGTACAGGGAGAAAGAAGTCAATACTAAATGAACACACTTGACCAGAAGACGTAAGGAAAAGGTGACTAGAATTACCACTGCAAGGAGATAGTGTTTTACCTAGCAATGATCCCCACCAGCTGACATGAGGATGTGACTATTCATTCATCTTTTGATTCAACTCATCCTCTCAAAACTTCTATTTAATGCCCACGTTGAGTAGAGCATGGGCTAAGTGTGTGGGATAAAAAACACGGCCGCAGACGTCATGTTCCAGATAGTCTAAGAAACAGACTGCTGAGGTAATGTCCAGTGGTCTTGTGAATGTGACAGAATGCTACAAAAATATTGATATTTATCACACACGCAAGCACTTAAACATGTTACTGTGAAAGGCATTATCATGGAAAACAAAAATAGTTTTTGTCCCCCCATAGCTTCATGGTGACATTGTCTTAAGGTACCTCTGTATGTCAATGCTTGTGTGCAATTATGACTGTTAGTTTCACTTATCTTTTTTGGTATACATTTCCTTTATTATTTCCCATAGTAGTTGACACCAGAAAGACCATATACCTTTTGAAATGCTAATATTTGATAATAAGATCCAAGACATAATCCTTGTGCACAAAAGCCCTTTATTTCTCCAAAGTAAATAGCAAACTGCACTATAATGGCTTTCACTTTAAGCAAGATATACTACTAATAACAGTATTACCTTAAGAAAAACTATTTCAAATAAATGTCAAGTGTAAATTGAATGTGATCACGGAAAACTCCAATTATTATAAGGAAAATGATCTTAAATGACTATGTGAATATTTTCCATGAAGATCCTTAGCAAATATTTAAAATAAAACATAATACAATATATATTTCTCAAAATGGAAATAACTTTTTTAAAAACTTCCTGCCAGGGGTAGCAAATGGAAGGGCACAGAGGCACATAGAACACACATACAAACAAATATGATCTCCCTCTCTCTGCCCTTTCCCTGCTCATGCTCTGTCTCTCTCTCTCTCAAAAATAAGTAAACATCGGGGCGCCTGGGTGGCGCAGTCGGTTAGGCGTCCGACTTCAGCCAGGTCACGATCTCGCGGTCCGTGAGTTCGAGCCCGGCGTCAGGCTCTGGGCTGATGGCTCAGAGCCTGGAGCCTGTTTCCGATTCTGTGTCTCCCTCTCTCTCTGCCCCTCCCCCGTTCATGCTCTGTCTCTCTCTGTCCCAAAAATAAATAAACGTTGAAAAAAAAAAAATAAAAAAAAAAAAAGTAAACATCAAAGAACTTCTTAAAAAAAAAAAAAAGAAAAAACAGAAGGCAGAAGAGTGGTTTCCAGGTGCTGATGAGGAGATGTGGTCAAAGAGTAAAACTTTCAGTTATAGCATGAATACATTTTAGAGATCTAATGTACAGCACGGTAAATATAAATATCAATGCATTGTAGACTTAAAATTTGCTAGGAGAGTAGATCTTAAGTGTTCTTACCATACATACACACACACCGGTAACCAAAGGAGGTGATGGATATGTTAATTAGCTTGATGTTAGTTAGTAATCATTACACAAGGCATACTCACATCAAAACACCACATTATACACCTTAAATATATACAACTTTAAATTTGTCATTCCTCAATAAAGCTGGAGAAAAATAAAAATAAATTTTAGAAAGAACCCAATATAGTGGTCTTTCTTTCTCAAGTTGGACCCCAAACTTTCTATTTGGATTTGGAAATCCTCCCTAAGTCATTCTACTTCTTTTTCTTCTCCTTTTCATATACTTATAAATAGATTTGTTATGCTACATTCTTTATAACACAATGTTGGATCACCACCTAAAATAGGAATGATATGTTCTACCTTAATACCTGCCATAACAATACCAGCCATAATAATGGCTAGTTTTTTTTTTTTTTACAAATTTGTACTGTGCCAGAATTACTAAACCAAAATTCTTTTACTCACTTTTTCTTTTTCATAAAAAAAGTGTGCAAAGGACTAGAACGATAGTGAGGATGAGATCTAGTGAAAAGCTTGCAGATGCAGGTATTTTCTGAGAAAACCCCAATTTACAACTTTTTAAAAGTAATATAGGAAATTTCTTTATTTTTTTAAATGTTTATTTTTGTTGTTGTTTTGAGAGAGAGAGGGAGAGAAAGAGACTGCACAAGTGGGGGAAGGGCAGAAAGAAAGGAAGAGAGAAAAATCCCAGGTAGGCTCTATGCTGTGGAGCCTGAGGCAGGGCTTGATCTCAGGAACTTGTGAGATCACGACCTGAGCAGAAATCAAGAGTTGGATCCTTAACTGACTGAGCCACCCAGATGCTTCCCCCCAATGTATAGCTTTTAATGGCAAGTTCCTAAGAATGTGCCTCTTATAATTATGCTTCCAATCAACCAGTGGTGAGTGATCTTAAATAAAGAGCAATAGTAGCAAATAAAATGCATTGTTCACTAACTACTGAACTAGTCCTATGACTTAATCTCCTTAAAATCTTCACTCCAGCACAGTGAAATACATTCTATTGTATTGAGTTGAATAGTCTCCCCAATATTCATGTACCTCTGGTACCTGTGAATTTGAAATAGGATATTTGCAGATGTAATCAAGTTTAGGTGAGGTTATACTGGATTAGGTCCTAAACTCAATATGACAGGTGTGCTTATAAAAAAAGGAGAGAAAGTTAGAGACTGACACACACATGGAGAATGCCATGAGACCATGGGAGGCAGAGATTGTAGTGATGCATCTACAATATAAAGAACACCAGGGATTGTTGGCAAAATCATCAGAAACCAGAAGAAAGTCATGGTTTCCCTAGAACCTCCAGAAGGAACCGATGCTGCTGATTCTTTGATTTCTTACTTATAGCCACCAGATGTGAGAAAATACATTTCTGTTGTGCTAAGCCACCCAATTTGTGGTAATTTGTTATGGTAACCCTAGGAATCTAATACATTATTATTATTATTATTATTATTATTATTATTATTATATAGATGAGGAAGTGAGACTTAAAGAAGTTCAATATTGTTCAAATAAATGGAAAAACAGAATTAAATAAAAAAATCTGACACCAGAGCATAGGCTCCTGATCACTATGTATACTGTCTCTAAGGTAATCTTTAATTGTGTGCTCATTATACAACAGGCATCTACTCTATAAGTGTTTTGTGTAGTATAATCATTGTTTAGGTTAGCTGTTTTATAACATTTCTTGCGAATTATCCATATTACCCCATTAGTGCATGAAACTAGGTTCATTGTCATGTTCTCTCTCCTCATTCTGGACACTTGTGGGGATGCCCTTCCTTCCAGCACTTTGTTTGGCTCTCTTCCATTTGGAGACAGCATGGGTATGAACTCAATTAGAAAGATTTTCCTGACTAATTCCTAACCAAAGTCTAGTTTAGCATTCCTTCTATGTATCAGTACAATACCTATATCTCAATAACATAAAAAAATCTACTGTAATTTGCTTTTCTCAATTTCCCAAGACTTTAAGAATGGGGGACTGTGCTTCCTCATTTCTACTCTCAGTAACCCACACAGTCTTTAGCATTGAGAAGCACTCCTAAGTGTCATGTATTACTTAAAGAAAAAAATTACTAAGTGGAATATTAAAGTTCAATAAAACAGAAGTCTTGAATTACACAGAAAATATAGATGGTTACAGATTAATTTAAAATTTGAAAATATACAGAAAAATACAAATTCAAATACAAGAAGAAACTGGATTCTGGAGAGTGGACAGCATTTTTGAGTCATTTCATACTGTCATTAATAGACCTGAGATTTATTTTAATGAATGAATAATGTAACACTCCACTTAAGTGATTTTCTTATTTAGAGTGTTTGTTCCTTTCTCATGGGGTAAGTATTTTTTTGTCATCCAGAGTATTCTTATGTTTGAGTTTTTTATGGGTTGAATTGTGTCCCTCAAAAAGTTATGTTCATGTCATAACCACTGATACCTGTGAATATGAACTTATTTGGCAGTAGGGTCAATGAAGAGGTAATTAGTTAAAATTAGGTAATACAGGAGCATCTGGATAGCTCAGTAAGTTCAGCATCCAACTTCGGCTCAGGTCATGATCTTGTGGTTCATGAGCTCGAGTCTCGCATTGGGCTGTGGGCTGACAGGTCAGAGCCTGGAGCCTGCTTCAGATTCTGTCTCTCTCTCTCTCTCTCTCTCTCTCTCTCTCTCTCTGCCCATCCCCTGCTCGTGCTCTGTCTCTCTCTGTCTCTCTCTGTCTCTCTCTGTCTCTCTCTCTCTCTCTCTCTCTCTCTCAGAGATAAATAAACACTAAAAAAAAAAGATTAGGTAATACAGAAGTAGGGTGGGTCCTTAACTCAGTATGACTAGTGTCCTTATAAGAAGAAAAGACACATAGACACAGACACCCAAAGGAATGACAGCCATGTAAAGACTCATTCACAACGGGAACACCATGGGACAATGGAGACAGAGACTGAAGGGATTTCCTCCAAACTGAGGGTACCAAGGCTTGCTAGAAACTACCAGAAGCCAACTGAAAGGCATGGAAAAAGAGTTCAACGGAAGCATGGCTTGCTGACACCTTCATTTTGGACTTCTGGCCTCCAGAACTTTGAGAAAATAAATTTCCATTGTTCAAAGCCACCCAGATTTGTAGTACTTTCTTACGGAAGCCCTAGCAAATTAATACAAGTGTCTTTATCTTGAAATGTAATCACAATGAATTATATTATGGGTTCCCCACTTTCCAAAGCACCTGCTTTGGGTTCACGGACTTTTAAAATTTTAACTTCTTAAATGTTTACAATCATTACAATTTTTTGGAATCTAAGACAAATCGCAATAACAAAAACTTGATATCTTAACACATTATATATGTTCTAATAATAACGTCGTTGTTGTTAAAACTTGAAGATAGGTATAAAACTTATTGAAATGGAACGTAGATCTCTCAAGAAAAAGACACTGATGGCAAACAGACTTGCACTTTCATCTGGCCAGCCCCCAGCCCTTCCACCACAGCATTCCCCACACATGAAACAGATTACATTTCAAATTTATAGCCTTCAGAAGAAATCTGAAATGCTCAATTGTGGGAACGAAAGGCCCGTTATAGTTCTGATGTATCTAGTCCATACTTCATAACACCCATGTGAAACATAATGTATGGAATGCTGATGAGGTTTTAGGGTTAAAATCTCAAGACAGCCAAAAACGTGATTAATATTAGCCTTTTGGAGCAAAGGTCTAAAATAGAAAACATTTTATTTTATTAATAAAACTAGTGGGACGTAAAACTGAGCAGATATGCAGGTATAACCCATAACCTTCAGTAGTCCTCTCAGAGCATAAGGTACCTCTAATCTCACAAATAATATCACTGGAATTAAATGTAACAAAAGCAGAGATCAAGAATGTGCACGGCCACCAGGGACATTAGCCAAAGTGCAAAGTATGCTATTTGTCTTGGGAAACTTCTCACCTCTTGGTAAACTCTCTTAATCAGACCTCAGGCATCCAGTGCCCTCATGCTGCCCTTTGGCTGTCCTAGGCTCCCCTGGCCCATTGAATGCCAATGTCCCCTCCTCCTTGGAGCAGCAGCCCTGTGTTTTAAAATCAAACTTCCTGTCAGAAAACTCCAGTTTCCTCAGGCTGCTGCTTTTGGCAGGCTCTAAGAACAATCCTAATTTGATAATCTGATTAAATTAATTCAAAGTAAGTTGTGAATGGCCAATAGCCTGAATTTTTGAGAAGCTGAGTTCTTGACAATCTCATTTGTCGAATATGCAAAGGACTTGAACTGGAAACTTTCTTAGTGTCTTTCCTTTGTACTCAAATTTCCTCCATTGCTTGCCTGCTTGCCTTCCTTGCTTCCTTCCTTTTTTTCTTTTCTTATCCATCCATCCATTCCTTTCCTTCTTTTCCTGCCTTCATTTCCATTCTCTCTCTTTCTTTTCTCTCTCCTTTTCTCTCCCCCACATCTCATTTCTCTCTCTCTCTCATTACTGAGTCAGTAATGTGACACTTGCTTTTTGCATGTTAACTTATCCATAAATTAAATTCCAGACAGGAATAAAACCAAGGCAAATGCTTGCTGTCTTTCCCAAGGTAAATGCAACTTCCTCATTCACCAATATTGGCAGTATCTATACTCAGTATTTTCCTCTGCTGGTGACTTTTTAAATCTGTAATGAGACGAAGAAATTATTTAACTACTACTCAGGGTTATATTTTCTACTACTATAATAATCCGTCACCTATTTAAAATGTAAATAGTGCACTTGGAAGTACAATGAGCCATTTCTATTACTATTACTATTACTATTACTATTACTATTATTATTATTATTATTCAAATACTTAACCCATCACAGCTACTATTGATCAGAATGTCTTTCCCAGGATAGTAGGTATCTTTTATCAGTAATTATTGATATTTGCATCAGGCCATCAATGCAAAACACATGTATGTCATATATTTATTATGATTAATTTTCCTTTAAAATAATCATTAAGAAGGAATACCATGGTTTATATTTTTCTATAAACAATCAAAATAGTTTATATTTATTTCATGGTTTTCTGTGCCAGATGCTATTCCAAATACTTTGCATACAACGATTCATTTAATCCTCAAAAAATATTACGGGTTGGAGATTTTTTTTTAAGTTTATTTATTTTTCAAGAGGGGGGAGGAGGGGAAGAGAGAGAGGGAGAGAGCATCACAAGAGTGAGATCATGACCTGAGCTGAAACCAAGGATTGGATGCTTAGACAACTGGGACACCCATGTGCCACTGGCTTGGGCATTTTTATATACTTACTTTCAACAGATGTAGAAGATGAAGGCTTGATGTATTTAAGGCGTGGACTTTCCCAGGATCATACAATAAATAGGTAAGTCATATTTAAAAATCACTGCATGAATACATAAAAGAGTAAGCACTATCTACTCCTCCAGGAATATGCATGTTCCTTTTTTTAAAAAAAGTAAGTTATATAGGAATATTGATTCTGTTTTAAGAATGGATGGAAGGTAGAAGGTAAGGGACTGATAAGGGGGAGTTAGGCTGATATTAAGGACTGTCTCATGTGGCAAACCAAACAATTTCTGAGACTATCTTATATTAACCTGGAGGACGGCTAGTGAATGAGATCCTACAACTGGGAAGAGCAGTAAGAAGTATTGTTACTCCCAGATCACTTCCTTTAAGGGGTGGTCCAGATTAGTGGTAGGGCCATTCAAGCCAGGCTTTGGCAAGTTTATGAATGACATCTCTGGTGGCGAAATGGCGAACAGAATAGATAAAGACACATGAGAAGTAATGTCTCCAGGTGTCTAACCAGTTGGTGAAAGAGAAAATCAGTCACCCTAATTGCTATAAAATAGGAAGAGAAAAATACAACTTAGATTCTTATCAGAATACAGCTGTATGTAATCTAATAATATAGCCCCAACCCAATATTATTTCATTTGTTTCTATTGAATAAATTGGGACTTTCCAAGACGCATTGCTAAGCAGAATACTATTAGCAGGCCAGACAAGAGACATTTAAACAATTGTTCAATAAATATCATCGCTGACTGTTTAAAATTATACAAGTAATACCTTCTTGAGGTTAAAAAAATCTAGTAACACAGAAGCATATAAAGCGGAAAATGAAGAGGACTTTCTGTCTCTTCTCTATCATTCTATTCCCCTGATATAACTAGTAACCCATGTGTTTTCAAGACATTTTACTGCATGAACAAATATATACTCTTTCGTCTTTATGTAAAATAAATGGACTAAAATTATAATTCTATATACATGTACATAAGGCTATAATGTAAGATTGATATTTTTTCTATCAGAAAAGAAATCTTATCATACACGTGCTATTACTTGATTTATCTCATTTCCCCCCAAAAATTACATCATGGAAAACTTTTTAAGCCAGAACATACAGTCCTACCACAGTCTTTTTAAAAAAAATTACAGAATATTCCATAATATGGAATCTTATAAATCATTAAACTATTCCATAACATTTTATCATTTTCTCAAGCTAGATTTTCACACAATTATATATATATTGCCATGTGTATTTAGAGACCTAAGTTCCAAGTCATTACCAATGCAAGTTTTTAATCACAGAAATACTGTCTGTTTTTCTCTATTATCTGGAATAAATAAGATACTAGGGATTTTTTGGAAAAGTCACTTTATCCCATTCCTTCTCATACATTTCACACTAAATATATTGGGGGGCAAGAAAGTGGATGTGAAGCCAATTGGCTGAGTTTAATATACCCTGTAGACCATAGTTAAGTATGTAAAAATTTAATAAACTCAAATTTCCAGTTACTCTGGCCAAAAGTTTATGTTCAAGAAATATTAACTGACCATCTTAAAAGTAAATCCTAAATGTTGGGATAGGTAGTTAGGCAAAGCATCCCTCTAATGATTCTAAGGAAAACTCACTGAAGGAGTCAGTGCAGATGGGGTCATCCATGCAGCAGCAGCTATATTTTCTTTTCCTTTTTGCTTATCCCCCCTTGGCACTAAAGACACCCTTGTGTACAGAGAAATTTTGCAGCTGGGCAGAAGAGACAAGCATCTGGCTAAGAAACAACACTATAACTCAGCGCAACTGTTGGCTTTCTACATTGATCTTATTAAATTTCAACTTGTTCTTCTGGAAAAGAGATTCACTAAGAGAAGAAAAAATATTACACAATTATTTCTGGTGTAATGGCTTAAGCTAATAGGCTTCACATAGCATCTAGGTGGGAAACACATTCACCATCAAATGGGGACATGGCCGGCATGGGAAGTCTTCTTGGGGTCATCAAAAACCAAGATAACCTCCCCTCTCTTCCCACCAAAAAATTACCAAGATATCTGGACTACTCCTTTATATCTGGCATATTTAGCAAGAAGGATAAAATTAATAGTCAGTTAGTATAGACACAGGTTGAGAATCTTTGTTAACAGAGTTCAGTGAAAGCAAAATAGTTTACTGGAATACCAAAGAACCAGTATTTTCATTAGTGTAAATGGAAACGTCTACACTTCTACTAATGTCCATATTATTAGGGATAAGGATACTGTCCAGAAAGCAGAACAAATAATTTCCCAAGCCTCAAGCTAAGGTAAAGAAAAATTATGGCTAGGTCAAAGTTGGTTTTTCTATTTATAAATGCAAACAAAAACAAACAAATAAAGCAAATAAACAAAAACAAAACCCTGGAGGGAATAGTGATCAATATTCATATAACAGATATCAATATCAGCAGAATATTTAAATAGTATAAATATTATAATATAATTATAAATAATATAAAAAACTATGGCTATCATAGACATGCACCACTTTCTCAGGCACTGGACGGGGTAGGATGGGGTTGGGCAGAATACAAAGCCAGTAGCATGCCTACACTCATATTCCAGAAATGACTCTGGAACTCTCTTATCTTTCCTATGCTCTTTCAACCCTCTATCAACTCATTCTCTGAGAAGCCCTTGAGAGGGTCTTCTGAATAGGATGAGAAGAGAAAAGAAGTTGTCTGCAAGATGCTTCTAGTTCCACTATAGACAACATAGCAAGAAAAGAACAATCCAAGGCACTAGCAATTCTTATAAACTAAATAAAGCTAGCTTGCTTTTGTAAATCAATCAAAAGCCCTTTAATCATCAAGATATATTTATATAACTGTTGCATGCATCAAAACCACAATGAGGTACCACCTCACACCTGCCAGAATGGCTAAAATGAACAACTCAGAAAACAACAGATATTGGAGAGGATGTGGACAAAGGGGAACACTTTTGCACCGCTGGTTGGAATGCAAAACGGTGCAGCCACTATGGAGAACAGTATGGAGGTTCCTCAAAAAATTAAAAATAGAGCTACCCTATGACCCAGCAATTGCAAAATGCTGATTCGAAGGGGCACATGCACCCCAATGTTTATAGCAGCACTATCAGGAATAGCCAAATTATGGAAAGAGCCCAAATGCCCATCAACTGCTGAATGGATAAAGAAGAAGTGGTATATACATACATATATATACACACATATATATACACACACACAAAATGGAATAACAGTACTTGGTGATCAAAAAGAATGAAATCTTGCCATTTGCAATAATGCGGATGGAACTAGAGTACATTATGCTAAAGAAATAAGTCAGAGAAAGGCAAATATATGATTTCACTCATATGCGGAATTTAAGAAACAAAACAGATGAACATAGGGGAAGGCAAGAAAAAATAAGATAAGAACAGAGAGGAAGCAAACCATATAGAGAACAAACTGAGGGTTGTTGGAGAGGAGGTGGGTGGGGGAATGGGCTAAATAGGAGATGGGCATTTAAGGAGGGCACTTGTTGGGGTGAGCACTGGGTGTTATCTGTAAGTGATGAATCACTGGGTTCTACTCCTGAAACCAATATTACACTGTATGTTAACTAACTTGAATTTAAATTTAAAAAATTAGCAATAAAAAAATATATGTTGAATAGTTTGAATACCATAAAAAAATAACCAAATTTTAAGAAATTATAAAGTCTTTGCCTGCTACTTTATAAATCAGTATTATGATCCTAAATATCACTTAAAAAATTCCATGGTTGTAGGAGCACGAACATGTGTGTCCTAGTCATGTAAGCAGTCTTGAATTCTCCCTGATTAAAAATCAAAGTTAAAATCACCTGCCATAGGGTATAGCCAAGTGTCTTTTATACCAAGTTTATCAAAAGAAGTTTATAGTAGTAAACAAAGTTCAATTCAAATATGGTTATGCATCACAACTGCTTGCAATAGTGACAACCACAATTATACATTTGTTTACATTTTACTTATTTATTTTTATTTTTCAATGTTTTTGATTAATTTTTGAGAGAGAGAGAGAGAGAGAGAGAGAGAGAGAGAGAGAGCATGTGCATGAGTGGGGGAGGGGCATAGAGAGAGGGAGACACAGAATCCAAAGACAGGCTCCAGGCTCTGAGCTGTCAGCACAGAGCCCGACATGGGGCTCGAACTCACGGACTGTGAGATCATGACCTGAGCTGAAGTCAGACGCTTAACTGACTGAGCCACCCAGGTGCCCCGCATTTGTTTACATTTTAAATTGTATTAGAATTTAATTGGAGAATTGACATATAATATTATACTAGTTTTAGGTGTACAACTTAGTGATTTGACAATTATATACATTATGAAACATGACGATAAATGTAGTTACCATCTGTCACCATATACCGTTATTATATTACCTCTGACTATATTCCTTATGCTATACTTTTCAGCCACGATGCTTACTTATTTTAACTTTGTGCCTCTTAATTCCCCTCATCTGTTCTGTCTTTTTCACCCCCTGCCACTATCCTCTCTGGCAACCACTGGTTTGTTCTCTATGAGTTTGTTTCTCTTTCTGTTGTTATTCGTTTCATTTTTTAGACTACACATATAAGTGAAATCACATGGTATTAGTCTTCCTCTGTCTGACTTATTTCACTTAACATAATAGCTTCTAAGTCTATCCATGTTGTTGTGAATGACAAGATTTCATTCATTTTTATGGCTGAGTAATATTCCATTGTGTATATATACCATATCTTCTTTATCCATTTACCAATGGACATTTAGGTGTCTTTCATATCTTTACCACTATTAAATAATACAGAAATAAATATAGGGATGCATATATCTTTTTGAATTAGTGTTTTCATTCTTCAGGTAAGTACCCAGAAGTAGAATTAACTGGATCTGTATGTTACTTCTATTTTTAGTTTTTTAAGGAACCTCCATACTGCTTGCAAATTACATGTCTGATAAGGGGTTAATGTGCAAGTTACATAAAGAACTCATACAAATCTGCACCAAGCAAACATGTCTGATTATAAATGCACAGAGGATCTGAAAAGACATTTTTCCAAAGAAATACAGATGGTCAATCGACACACAAAGAGATGCTCAACATCACTAATCATCAGTAAAATGAAAATCAAACCACAACAAAATATCACCTCACACCAGTCAGAATAGCTAGTATCAAAAAGACAAGAAATAACCAGTGTTGGCAAGGATGGGGAAAAGGGAACCCTCATGAACTACTGGTGGGAATATAAGTTGGTGCAGCCACTCTGGAAAACAGTAGAGAGATTCCACAAAAACTAAAAAAATAAAATAAAATTTAAAAAAGTATGCATTTTATATGTGCGCAACTTACAAATGATAACTACACAATAGAATTAGAAAATTGGCTGCACTCGTCTATTTGCAAGTCACTTACCATTTTGTATATCTCATTCTCTTCTCTATTTAAATCTTGACATCGAGAATTTTCTTTATCTCAGAAGCAGCAACAAGCTCCTGAAAATTATTTTTTATATTATAAAAGATTGCATTTATACATATACATATATATATATATATTTCCCCCAGAAAATGGTCAATTTTTTGAAACTACCTTTCATATTTATTAAGAGATATAGGCTCAAAAACAATCAGCAAATTAGTAGATTATGTCTATGAACACTTGATTTTTATTGAATATTGTCAAGACATCAAATGTGCGGGTTCACCTTTGAAAAGTGCTAAATTTGCATTTATTCTTTTGTCCCTAGGCTAACAGCTGAGTGTTGTTTTTTAAAGCACCCATTTGAGGTGCTAAGAGGTCCTAATTAGATGAATTAAACAAACACAACATTAAGTTTCAGAAATGAAGTGTCAGAACAGATACCTTTTGATCTGCAGATAACTAAGGGAGCAACAGGAAATTGCAAATAATGTGATTGCATTTCCTGCCTCAGCATATTGGGTTTGATAAAAAGTTTTACTTTAGTAACTGCCCAAGATATTGCTCTGAGTAATTGAGAGGGAATAGATTCTATTTTAGGGACTGCCAGCTGCTTTCATTCTCATTTTTCCTGCCCATGTCAGGAAGGAAGGAAGGAAGGAAGGAATGATGGAAGGAAGGAAGGAAGAAGGAAATAGAAAGGCTTCTGTGTTACAGCGTAGCATTGTTATCCTTAAGAGGAGTATGTTGTTTGTAGGGCCACTAAACAAAGTAAAATAGAACAAATAAACATAACAACAACAGCAAACCAGGGGTGATGCATTTTAAGTCAGTTCAATCAACCAATATGTAAGTAGGCACTGGGTTCGTTTTCGAGGGCCACCAAGATCACTTGAGGGATTTACAATCCAATGAGGAAAGGAATACAGATATTTCTACAACTAATGATAACATATGAGACAATGAAATTAATTATAAACATGAGCATCTTCTAATTATCTTTGAGGTGGTCAGGGTAAGCATCACTGAGATAAATTTCAAGTGTACCAAAATGAAAACTCAGCACATAACACATGGGAAAAGAGAAGAAGAACAATCCAGATTAAGAGAATAATGTGGGTTAGGACAAAGTGTGATGGGAGAATCTAATTCGAGATTTCACCCCAGCCCAAGTCCAGGAGTTAGGGTAGGAGAAAGAAGAAGTTCAAGTTCAAGGGTGAATTAATGATTTTAGCTTGATGGCTAACTGAGTTTGAAGTCTATGGGAAATTCAGATCTAAAGCTCAGGGTGGGTATCCAAATTAGAGGTAAAGATGGAATCATCCAGACAAAGATGGTAACTGAAGCTCTGGGAGCCTTTGGGCTAGCCCAGAGTTTATGCATCAGTATTGTTAGAGAGTAAACCCACGGAATGCCTATAGTTAAACACAAGTTAGAGAAGATGAGAATAATAAAAAAACCTCCTTGGAAGCAGCAAGACAACCAAGAAAGATTGTACCTCAGATACTGTAAGAGGGTAAGCATTTCACGAAAGAAGAGAGTGGCCAACATTGTCGAACAATGCACACTAGCAGCAGACTCAGCTATGAGAAAGTCATTTGCACTCGTGGAAGGGGCAGGTTCAGTGACTCGGTGGGGTGAGAAACTGCAGACTGACTTGGGTAAACTGGTCAATCAAGTCATGAGTGAAGAAGTTAGCAAAAAAGCAGGATGGGAAGTTTTTCCAGTGGAAAAGCATATTAGAAAATGGAGAACAGGAAGGCAAATACATCCGAAACAAAACAAAACAAAAAACCTCTAACAATATCATTATAAAGTACTATATTTTAACTGTGGTTTCTGTGTGCTATTCATTGAAGAGGTGCCTCAGTAAAAGCCTGAAATTTTCCAGGCAGAGCAATGAGTAGATCACTTCAAACAATTAAATTTTGGCATCTTGAGTTGTGTGATACCGCCTAACTACTAATTTTTAAGGAAAAATATGTGATGTGTGTAATTAAAAAAAGTTTCATATTTAAAAATATTTTTTGATAAAAGATGCATATTCATATCCATAGAGACTTACGAAGCTCTGGAACACAATCTCAGTGTAAGTCTTTCAAAGCACTAATACAGGACAAAACATCTGCAAAGAAGAAAAATAAGACTTTCTGCCTTTTTTTAAAAGTCAAATTTAAAAGTTGAATCTTAAAAGTCAATTGAGCCTGGGTGGCTTAGTCAGTCGAGCGTCGGATTTCAGCTCAGGTCATGATCTCGCGGTTCATGGGTTCAAGCCCGCATTGGGCTCTGTGCTGACAGTGCAGAGTCCACTTCAGATCCTTGGTCTCCCCCTCTCTTTGCCCCTCCCTCTCTCTCTCTCTCTCTCTTAAAAATAAACTTAAAAAAAGTAAAAAAGATCCACTCTTATACCACATGGAAACTAAGGCTATCGTTCACCAAATATTTGAAGAAATAAATGTTTCCCATCCAAATAATTCTCACAAATATTCCTAGATCATGAATATATTTCTCAAAGGATATAATTACTGCTTTCACATCAGATGACCTGAAATTGACATCCTACAAAATAATTGGCTCATGGTCTTTATAAGTGTCAAGGTCATGACAGACAAAGGAAAAATGAGGAGATGTCAGATGAGAGGAGACTAAGGTGACTTGAGAATTGGATCCTGGACCAAGAAAAGGGACCTTAATGAGAAAACCAGGGAGACTTGACCAGGTCTATAGGGTAGTTAATAGAATTGACTCAGTGTTAACTTCCTGGTTTCAATAATTTTATCCTGGTTATGAAAATGGTAATATTTAGGGAAGCTGATGAAAACTATAAGAGAATTTCTACAGTATTTTTCAAACTCTTTTGCAAGTCTGAAATTATTTAAAGTCAAAAGTTAAAAAAGAAAGATTTCTAACTATGAAAAGAGTGAAGAACCATGTCTGGAGAGAATACAAAACACAAATTTGACTATGTAGTTATATGTATCTTATTGCTTTAAATTTAAAAAAAAAATTTCAACCAGCTGAAAAGTTTCTAGAACCAAGTGACAATAAGAAAAACATACTAAAGCTGGGTCGTGGATGTGGGGAGAAAGCAACTGTGGGGAGAGCGTGTCTCGACCAAGCACTTGGATTCAGCTCCTGTATTTCCAATGTGGAAGAAACTTACATGGATTCCCTGGACCCTGAAAAGCTATAATAATGTCCCTATGATAAAAACCACTAGATCAGGGCCCACAGATTTCCCTATCATCTTACCAGGAACAGAAAGAATCATCCTGATGTCGCAAACAAATTGGCTACTTGTCTCCCTCTACCAGGTTCCTTGACCCAAAATCATTCATCATATTTCAAGCTGTGACAATAAAAGTTGTATTGAGCAGGATGTTGTCAACAAAACCAGAAACCTTGAACAAGGGACTCTAGCTGGGAGCACGTGTCAGTACCCGTCTTGTGATGAAGACTAGGATAAAGATCTGTGCAAACAGACCAGCATCCCATTTGCCTGGGACACAGTCAACTACTGTGGCAACAACAGCTCTGAAAGCAAGCAACATAGTTATGGAACATTAGAGTAACCTGGCTTCAGGCATGCATGTTCCCAAGTCTCTGCTGTATGTTCTTCCATGGAAAGACAATGGAAATGCACAGTAACTGAATATCTATCTCCTCAAATGCCAGATCCTAGAAGACTCATGTTTCTTCCTGCTACCAGTGGGTTCGTCATTTTTTTTCCTCCTAATCTAATTATAGAAAGATAAACCGTCTATGACTTTAAAACTGAAAAGAGAGAGAGAGAAAGAGAGAGAGAGAGAGAGAGTGAAATATACTAAAAATGCTTTGGTCCTAGAGAAAGAAATTTCTTGTTTACATGTGAAGTATGTGTATATTTCAGTAAGTAAACTAATAAACAGAAACTCAGAATGTAAGTTTCAATCTGGTTTCTATGTGACTTTATAATGTGAAGATGATGATAAAGGCCAATTTTGAAGTTGCCATGCCATTCAATTTTGAGTATCTACCATATGCAAGACACTATCATAAGCAAAACATGGTCTTTGATTATGAAAAGAGCCTCATAATGTTCGTAGACTATTATACATGTTTCCCAACAGCAGTATTTCATAGACTGTTATAACAAAGAGGCAAGCCAAGTCCTGTTAGGACATAAGGATTACCTTGCAGTGGCCTGGGCTATCCACCATGGAGAAAATGAGTCAGGGTCATTTGAAGGCAGTAGAAGATTCTGATGAACAGTGATGGAGGCATAAAGGAAAAAAGCATTTTGGGAAGAGAAAAAGCCTAAGCAGAGTCACGAGATAGAGAAGTACAGGGTTGTTTTGATTATCTAATTCAAATAAGAGGGGAAGAGCTCCCGGAGTGAAATTTCATTGAGTGATAGGGAGTGAACAAGATAGTCTGAAGCTTAATGAGCCTTGGGACTCCCAGAAAATTATGCTTTGTAAGTAAAGACTACCCCCTGTCATGTTCAGGACCAGTACTATTAAATACTGCTCAATACCTTTCTGTCCCTGCATTCAGAGTATTTTCATAGTACCAAAAGTATGAAATATACATTTTAGTTGTCTACTCCAAAATGGTACTAGAAAATTCCAAAGAATCTAGATCTTAAAATATGTTCCAGGTGCACTGTTTTGCAAGTAAGCAATTACAATTCACTGTCCACTTCTAAAAGGTCAATAATTCAGATTGCTCTACACGATCCTAGACCCAACATCAAGCTGCCCACTGAAGTTTTACAAACCTGAAACCTTCTTTGCTAACTGGATAGGAATTTCATTCTAGCAGCAAATGCTAAAGTATTCTAGCAGCACTTTCCTCTATAAAACAGTAGTTTCAGAACATGTTAATATTGGTGTGATGTAAAAAAGTATCTCTTCAGTAAATAAGTTTGGTAAACACTGGATGAAGGAAGGTTAATCAGATATCTTTGCTGTAGGAGTTATCAGAACCTTGGTAACGCTAATGAGAAATACAGTACTCAATGAGGAGGGAGATAATACCAATTGTTAAACCCATAGGAGTCTAGTGATACAAGTGTTGCAGAGAACTGCACATTTGAAAACTGCACCAGATGCATTTCTGCTTCCTCTTATTTTAAGTCTATCACACATAAAATGGAATGGCTTAAACAAAAGTCTGTAAGGAAATAGAGGATTTCTCCAAAACAATTTGATTTCTGCATGCCTGTAGTTACTGTAATATCACCTTCTTCAATTAATTCTATTGGAAAATTTTCTCTCCTTGAGAAAATATCTCTGGTTTTAAAGTGGAAATTAGTCGGGGGGGGGGGTGGAAATCATGAACATATATGCCCTCTTCTGCTAACTTCTCTGAGGGGAAGGTTAATTTGTTAATAGGAAACCTGAATTTTATTAATCTTATAACATGGTTAAATCATTGGCAATGATTGTGTAAATGATGATGTAGACACTAAGATAGAATAGAAAATTCTACCGCAATAGAAAATCAAAGAAGCTAGATACACTTCCAAAAATTAATGTGTAAGAAGGGAGCAGCAGTT
The DNA here is from genome assembly GCF_022837055.1 of Prionailurus viverrinus. NCBI lineage: Eukaryota > Metazoa > Chordata > Mammalia > Carnivora > Felidae > Prionailurus > Prionailurus viverrinus. The sequence goes on along the minus strand of NC_062569.1, from coordinate 132,627,637 downwards.
TGAAAATCTCTGTGTACTTCACAGATCTCTAGGTCCTGCTACAAGCCAGCAACAACATGGTACATCCATAAAATATGGCTATGTTATGTCATGGCTTGGAATTGGTTTGTATTTACAGGCATTTGGATCTAAAAGAGAGTAGAAATTTCTATGCAGATCTTATGATGGTTCTGTAGCTTGAAAAGTGAAAGCATATGTAAATACCCAACACTAGGGTCTGGATCAGCAGAAAGGACGACACGTTATTACTCTGTCAAACTTCATTTCACAATGCCAATGTGTAGTCGTCTGGGTGCTTCACAGAGATGCTCTTATTTTGTGGTTGTAGTAGGGACTGAGGCAAAAGCTACTTATCTATCTGCCACTATATATATATATATTTAAAATTTTTTTTTAATGTTTATGTTTATTTTTGAGAGACAAAGAGAGACAGCATGAGTGGGAGAGGGACAGAAAGGGAGAGAGACCCAGAATATGAAGCAGGCTCCAGGCTCTGAGCTGTCAGCACAGAGCCTGACGCGAGGCTCCAACTCACAAGCCGTGAGATCATGACTTGAGCTGATGTCGGACGCTCAACCGACTGAACCACTCAGGTATCCCCCCCTTTTTTTTTTGATGGGTGGCAGAGGGGGCAGAGGGACGGAGGGAGACTCTCAAACAGGCTCCACGCTTAGCATAGAACCTGACACAGGGCTCAATCCCACCACCTTGGGATCATAACCTGAGCCAAAATCAAGAGTCGGGCTCTCAACTGACTGAAGCACCCAGGCGCCTCTGCTATTATATTTCTTTTCTTTTCTTTTTATTTTTTTTAATGTTTATTTATTTCTGAGACAGAGAGACAGAGCATGAGTGGGGGAGGGGCAGAGAGAGAGAGGGAGACACAGAATCTGAAGCAGGCTCCAGGCTCCGAGCTGTCAGCACAGAGCCTGACATGGGGCTCAAACTCACAAACTGTGAGATCATGACCTGAGCCAAAGTCGGTCGCTCAACCGACTGAGCCACCCAGGCGCCCCTATTATATATCTTAATCATACTATGTTAGCTAAGGATTTTTGGCACTTTCATCAGGCTATTCACATAATCATAATTATTTTTGGTTCACAGCACTCTCAATTAAATATTAACATTATCCCTTCTCATGTATATGATCAGAATTGCCAAACATATGCGAAACATTATATACTCTTCTAAAAAGGCATGAGGTGTGTTTTAATACAACTTGTTTGTTTGTTTTAGGAGTTTATCAGTTGTAAAACAAACAAACAAACAAAAACCCCAAAAGACAAAAAAAAAAAAAAGAAAACACCACACACACAAACAAAACAAAACAAAGAAACAAAAATACCAGCCTTTGCTAATAGATTTCTATAATCAGGTACTCCCACACAAACAGTAATTTACTTAGTTGGGATAGTTCCATCTCTCCAGAAAGTGAAATGTTTTCAGAATATCTTAGTGTTGAGGCAAATTTAATTGTTTTTCCTAATGACAAGTGAAGTTTGATCATCTCACCCCAACTCTCCAGGTTGCTATTACATTTTTTTACACCATTTTGGTTCATCTTCACTTTCAACTATACCAAGCAAACTCACACACAAGAAATATTTGCCACAGTCTCTAGAAAAAGCTTTCAGTAGAAGTTTTATGGTTGGAATGAAATAGCATTTTGTTTTAAAATACTGGAATTTTTAGATATAAGACGACATTAGCTAGAATATAGAAATAAGATGTTTGCTAAGGAAAGTGAGTCCTTTCTCCTTAAGCAATGAGTGTTTGCTTCTTGCCCCCTCCTTCCCTACCTTGAAAGCTAAGTGCAAGCCTTGTGTGAACAGCCACTTGTAGTAAAGAAAATAGCCTTCTGTTTCTCTTCCCTGGAATGTTCTCCCAGATACACATGGCTAGCCCCTCACACTTTCCAGATTTTTACTCAAGAGTTACCTCCTCAGTGAAGCCCTCACTAGCTAACCTATCTACTATTTTTATTCTCCTCCTAACATTTCTTTCTCCTCCCCCCCCCACAGTGTTTTTTTTCTTTCCGTTTTTATTTAAATTACAGTTAACATACAGTGTTAAGATTAGTTTCAGATATAGGGGCTCCTGGGTGGCTCAGTCAGTTAAGGGTCCGACTTCGGCTCAGGTCATGATCTCACAGTTCGTTGGTTCAAGCCCTGCATCAGGCTATGTGCTGACAGCTCAGAACCTGGAGCCTGCTTCCGATTCCACCTCTCCCTCTCTCTCTGCCCCTCCCCTGCTTGCAGTCTGCCTCTCTCCTTCTGTAGAAGAATAAATAAACATTAAAATAATGTTTTTAAAGATTAGTTTCAGGTGTAAAATACAGTGATTCAACACTTCCATACAACATCCAGCGCTCATCATAAGTGCACATCTTAATCCCCATCACCTGTTTTACCCATCCCCCTACCACCTCTGGTAGCCATCAGTTTGTTCTCTATGGTTTGGAGTCTGTTTCTTGGTTTGCCTTTCTCTCTCGTTCTCTTTCCCTTTTGCTCATTCATTTTGTTTTTAATTCCACATATGAATGAAATTATACAGTATTTGTCTTTCTCTGACTTATTTTGCTTAGCAAAATATTCTTTACCTCTATCCACATCATTGCAAGTGGCAAGAGTAATATTCCATTGTGTGTGCGTCTGTGTGTGTGTGTGTGTGTGTGTGTGTGTGTGTGTATCACTTCTTTACCCATTCATTAATCAATGGCTTTTGGGCTGTTTCCATAGTTTGGCTATTGTAGATAATGCTGCTATAAACATTAAGGTGCATTTATCCCTTTGAATTAGTGTTTTTTGTATATTTTGGGTAAATACCTAGCAGTGCAATTGTTGGATCATATGGCAGTTCTATGTTTAACTTTTTGAGGAACCTCCATAACGTTTTCCAGAGTGGCTGCACTGTTTCCCACCAACAGTGCAAAAATGTTCCCCTTTCTCCACATCCTTGTCAGCACCTGTTGTTTCTTGTGTTGTTGATTTTAGCCATTCTGACAGATGTGAGGTGATATCTCATTGTAGTTTTGATTTGTGTTTCTCTGATAATGAGTGATATTGAGCATGTTTTCATGCGTCTGTTGACCATCTATATGGCTTCTTTGGAAAAATGTCTATTCATGTTTCTGCCCATTTTAATTGGATTATTCATTTTGGGGGTGTTGAGTTTTAGAAATTCTTTACATATTTTGGATACTGACCCTTTATCAGATACGTCATTTGCAAATATCTTTTCCCATTCAATCGGTTGACTTTTAGTCTTGTTGATTGTTTCCTTCACTGTGCAGAAGCTTTTTGTTTTGATGAAGTCCCAATAGTTTATATTTGCTTCTGTTTCCCTTGCCTCCAGAGACATATCTAGAAAGAGGTTACTGCCTATGTTCTCTTCTAGGAATTTAATGGTTTTATGCCATACATTTAAGTCTTTAATCCATTTTGAATTTATTTTTGTATATCGTGTAAAAAAGTGTTCCTGTTTCATTCTTTTGTATGATGCTGCCCAGTTTTCCCAATACCATTTGTTGAAGAGACTGTCTTTTTCCCACTGGATATTCTTCCCTGCTGTGTCAAAAACTAATTGAGCATATAGTTGCAGGTTCATTTCTGGGTTTTCTATTCTGTCCTATTGATCGTTATGTCTATTTTTGTGCCAGTTCCATACTGTTTTGATTATTACATATTTGTAATATAACTTGAAATCTGGTATTGTGATGCCTACAGCTGTGCTTTTCCTTTTCTAGGTTGCTTTGGCTATTTGGGGCCTGTTGTGGTTCCATAAAAATTTTAGAATTGTTGTACTTCTGTGAAAAATGCTATTGGTATTTTGATAGGGATTGCATTAAATGTATGGATTGCTTTGAGTAATATACGTATTTTAACAATGTCTGTTCTTTGATCCAAGAGCATGGAATGTCTTTTCGTTTTTTCGTGTTGTCCTCAGTTTTTTCTTCATTGTTTTATAGTTTTCAGAGTACAGGTCTTTCACCTCTTTGGATATGTTTATTCCTAGGTATTTTATTGTTTGGGTGCAATTTTAAATGGAATTTAATCCCTTCAATTCTCTTTCTGCTGCTTCACTACTGGTATATAGAAATACAACAAATTTCTGTTGACTTTATATCCTGTGACTTTACTGAATTTGTATTAATTCTAGCGATTTTTTGGTGGAGTCTTTCAGGTTTTTCTATGTAGAGTATCATGTTATCTGCAAATAGTGAAAGTTTTACTTCTTTCTTGTCAATCTGGATGCCTTTTCTTTTTGTTGTCTGATTGCTGAGGATAGACTCTTCCTAACATTTCTATACCCCCATTTTCCTGCTTTATTTTTTATATTTATTATTTTCATTACTTAACACACAGTTATAGTCTACCTACTCATTGTTTATTACTCACTTCCATCACTAAGATGTAGACTCCACAATGACAGAGAATTTGTCTTTTTGTTTTATTATGCATTGCCAGGACCCAGGACAGTATCTGACATAAAACAGATGCTCAATAAATTGAATAAATGAATCTCCACCATCATATGAAATCTCCTCTATGTACACAGGTAAGCTTTGTTAAACAAAACTATCTTCTCAAAACTCTTTATCAGTTCAATGACAAGGACCAAAAGCTGACGCAACAGATGATACAACATTAGGCAATCAATAAAATGTTATAATGTGATGAACAAATGTTTATGTCACATGAAAAAAACTTAAAAACAATTTAAAAAACAGTAAAAAAAAGACGGATATTGGATGGAAATATTAACAGTCTATATCTTATCTATACTTCCCTAAATTTTACAAAACAGACTCTTTTTTTTCCAACCTTACCTCTCTATAAGCCTCCACGGACACACTCAAGTTGGTTTGGTCTAGTCATTTCATCGTTTATCCAGATTACATATTAATTTGCTATCATTTTATGGCTCTTCTCTTTCCAACTTAGTTGTAAACTCTCAGAAGGCAAGATTATGTTTTAAACAACAGTGGTCCTACCACACCTCACTCAGTAATAAATGTATGGCCAACTCTTACTACATATGTGTATACTGACTGGCTGGTTGATTCACACCCGGGGTTGTGTATCGTATCTGCAGATACAGCATAGCCTCTGCCATCTTAAGGTCAGTTGGCTCTTTAGAGTAACACTACGGTAACAAGCAAAAAAAATTTAGCATAGCAGACATTATTCTACATTCACATGAAATTTTAGGGTATCATGAACAGCTCTAATTTAAAGGGCATGAACAGCTCCATGTAAATGGCACCTGGGTGGGTTAGTTAGTTAAGCTTCCACTGTTGATTCTGGCTCAGGTTGTGATCTCACTGTTTAGGAGACTGGCCTGCATCAGGCTCTGCAATGGCAGTGCGGAGTCTGCTTCGGATTCTCTTTTTCTAGCTCTCTCTCTGCCCCTCCCCACATGCTCTCTCTCTCCCTCTCAAAATAAATAAATAAATACTAAAAAAAAGTTAAGAGTTACATTTACACAAGTGATACATATCTACAAGATGAAATGCACTCTCCTTTGAAATAATTTTCAAAGATATTTACATTTTTTTATATATCACATGTAAAAAATTAGGAAAAATGATAGTCTACATTATTAATATTTGTTCAATGCCACAATGTATTTAATCAGAACCTCAGTGTCCAACATTTTGATTATTTCTAATTTTTTTATTATAATTAAGCCTGTAAAAAATGGACTTTAAGATAAATTTCTGTGTGATTGCCATGGTATAAAAAAAGAAATTCTGGGGCGCCTGGGTGGCGCAGTCGGTTAAGCGTCCGACTTCAGCGGGGTCACAATCTCGCGGTCCATGAGTTCGAGCCCCGCGTCAGGCTCTGGGCTGACGGCTCGGAGCCTGGAGCCTGTTTCCGATTCTGTGTCTCCCTCTCTCTCTGCCCCTCCCCCGTTCATGCTCTGTCTCTCTCTGTCCCAAAAATAAATAAATGTTGAAAAAAAAAAATTTAAAAAAAAAAAGAAATTCAGATATTTTTACTTAATAAGCCTTTAAAAAAGATTATCAGTAATAGTGTTTCAATCCATATTCTGAGGCTTGCTCAAAATTTGGAATTAAAATTTATAGATTAAAGATTATACTTGTTAAAGGGATTTTCATGATAGTGTCAAATGTGTGTGTGTGTGTGTGTGTGTGTGTTTTCATTTATAACTTTTTTTTTTTTTTTTTTTTTTTGTGAGCTCCTTTCATTTCCAGGCGGGGACTTTCAGAAGACCAATGAGTCAGCACTTGGGATGTCTGTGGTACAGTTTAAACATGTGATTATATTAGAATCCTAGGGGCATTTTGATTTTTTATTGGGAATAAACATTCCTGCAGTGATTAAAGCACATGAAATATGATGCATTTTTCCACTAAGTGATAAGTAAACATTACCAGAGACATAAGCTTTTTCTTATGACAGAATTTGTGGTGAAGTTTAATCCTCAAATGGTGAGAACATATAGTTTCTTGAAATAATAATATTTAATGTAGTTGTCTCAGAATGGCCTTATAATGATCATAAAATGGCTGCCTTTTTTTCCCTTTCATACCAAAAGGTCTCTGTTGATTAAGTTCAAAATCTGAAGGGATTAACTTCTAAAAATCAACTCCTTAGAAAAAAGGTTTTGAGAAAAATCTGAATATTGTCCCAAAGCACAATATTCTGACAGCCAAAGAGAGAACCCAAGCTAAAACGGCAAGGGTATTTACCAGTAGCAAGAATTTCATACCAAAGTACAACAGAGCAAGTAACATAAAGGTTACTTTTAAGCCATGACTAGTTTAAGAATAAGAGTTACGACAATTTAAAATATGTAAACCATCTTGAATGTTATTCAAGCAAATAAGGGCCAAGCATGTAGACATTTTAAGATTTTCAGATGCTCAGCATTTTTATTGGTGTGTTTAAAATGTTCTCTTTTTAATTAAGGAACTCAGTTTTAAAAGCTACTAATAGAATGAGTGGAGCTATATTAAGTTTTACAACATTTAAAAATGTAATAGCCATACATATAATTTCTTTAATGCAATATTAATTTTATATTTTTAATAGATCATATTAAGATCAACTTTCAACATAAAAAAAATCAAGTCAAACAACAAAAATGTTAGTGTATCTAAAAAAGGCTTATTGAGAAACCGAGCAAGGAAAAATAAATTTCACATTAGTAGAATTCCTTGGGATTCTACTTGAAAGGTCAATAACTAAAACATAGAAAGAAAGAAGGAAAGAAGGAAGGAAGGGAAGAAGGAAGAAAGGGAAAAAAGAAAATAAGAGAAAAAAAGAATTAAAATATAAGCCTCCATGTATCACTAATACGTATTATAACAAGTGTATCCCAGTCATAAAGTTTAGAAGTTTAAATAAACAGTGGAACTGTAAGGTACTCTGTAAAATAGTATCATGGTAAGGTACTTTGTGAAATCTTTATGGATGAATGATCACATGGAAGCAACCTGTGTCATAAACAGGGGAGAGTAAATTAGGGGAGGAAGATGAAGTGAAAAGGGATGTCAAATTGTAGATCTTATGTTCAGATTCCAGAAAGAATAATAAATCTGCTCTAGATAAATCTGTTCTAATTCTAGGTGGGACACAATTTAGAGAAACTTGTTTGATGCCAAAAGTCCCTGTTTTTGCCCTGATCAGAAAGGTAGCACTTGTAAGCAAATACATTTTAAAACAAACTCAATAAAAGCAACTTTTAGCTGCATACCAGATACTTGCTGGAACAGAGGAGATAGTTTTCTCCGCGTATATTAATCCATCTGTTTTGGCAAGGGAGGAAAGCAGTTCCTTAAAAAGCAAATTATCTACTACTTGACATCTCTTCTTTTATTATGAAAAAGGGGTCCTTTACTTTAAAATGTATACTTTCTGTCTTCATTTCAATATCAAAAGTAATTCAATTTAAGTTAATTAAAATTAAAGTTAATATATTTCCAATAACTAGAAAACCCGTGGTGAATCACTACTCCCAAAAAAATACATTTAGTAAAGGTAAATTATAAATTTATCTTAAAAGGCACTTTATGAGCAAAGTATGGGCACAGATTACTATAAGTAACTTTTCTTTAGCCAGATGTCTTAAATTCCAGGGAGCCAAGGTCTTGAGTTGGGCACAGATGAATAAAAAGAATCTTCCCATTCACCACTGTTACACTATTCAGAGGTATCATCTTCAAAACATATTAAATTTTAATTTGCAATTATAAAAAGATGATTATTTCAATGTGAAAGAATTCTTCATAATTAGGGAAAATGGGTATTTGGGGAAGAGGCCAGCATTTGCAAACAATAAAATTGAGGATCTTCTCATGTTGACACAACATCAAAGCAACTAGCGTTTTGTTATGCTGGATGCCAGAGGTCCAAAAGCAGAAGTCAAAATGTCCTCATGAGATCACCTGGCATTTATTTCAATATCTCTTGTTTGAGACATGACAGCAATCAGGCACAAAGCACAACAATGCACTCTACTTTATAAAGACCTCATCCTGTAATAGTTGTTCTTTTTTAAGACAAGTGTCCTTAGTTACATAAATGAGCATGATTTTGGAACAGAAAAGACTAACCACAAAGGATAGCCATGTCCTCTGGACTGACACAGGTTTCAAAATATTTAGAAACTAGAGGTTATTTGAAATACCTCTTCTCTTCAAATTGGTTTTACAATAAAAAACTTGGTTTAAAATAATAGTTTTTAAAAAATGTTTATTTATTTATTTTGAGAGACAGAAAGAGAGAGAGTGGGGGAGGGGCAGAGAGAGAGCGAGAGAGAGAGAGAGAGAGAGAGAGAGAGAGAGAGAATCCCAAGCAGGCTCAGTATTGTGAGTACGGAGGCCAATGCGAGGCTTGATTTCATGAACTCTGAGACGATGACCGGAGCCAAAACCAGAGTCGAATGCTTAACCCACTGAGCCACTCAGGTGTCCCACAGTAATAGTTTTAATTCATCAAATTTCTTGTCGCATTACTTAGTACAATACACGGAGTAATTTATTGGATATCATCTGGGGCCTGATGATATCTACCACAGTGTCTGATCTGTATTAAGATATTATTTTTATTGTTAGTTTATGACAGATGATTTAAATAAAATTTAAATAAAATTAGAAAGGTAAAATATGTAGTTAGGTTAGATTTGCAAAAAGTTAAACTAGCTGAAAATACATTTACATAGCCATGAATTATCCAGGCATTGAAGGCATTTACTTTCTGGTTATTTTCAAAGTAGTGTGGGATGACTTTTCATTTAAAATATAAAGGGTTTTTCCTTTAATTGTCAAGGCAGTTGATAAAGGATGCCTTCTCACATCTATTTTCATCTCTGCCCCATGGCACCAAGACCTGCTATGAAGAATTAGAAAGCTCTGAAAAAGAGACAATTCTCTTGAAATTGAACATAAATGGATTTTTTCCAGTAGCTAATAGGACTCAAAGACACCCAACAAACAAAAAATACAACTCATGTGCTTGAAGCAATCGCACTCGGAGCAAATTTTTGCAAGTAATATATCAAATGCATCAACTATTTTATGCATGCAACCTTTTAGTTCAATGCAGATTACCATAGCACAAGGGTTGGCACTGAGCATAGAAAGAAGATCAAGTGGGGACACAGAAACAAGGAAGTTTCATACAGACATAGAAAACAGTGCCTTAAAAAGAAATCTCTCCCAGTTAAATGTTTCAAAAATACCCTAGATGGAAGAATTAATAATAAACCTCAGGACCACACAGTGGTTCTGCAGCTTTGGATTTACTGCAGTTAAAGAATTTTCATATATGTTTAAATTAACTGTTTAGAAAACGTTAGATAACTTAGTCTGTAGAGTCTTTTTCTTCAATTAATTTTTTCTGTTTGTACCAAAATCCAACTGTGACATTTTTGGTACCATGGTTCAGATTCAGAATATTCAAAGTAAAAAATTTCCCTTACAGATGCTCATGGAGCAAATCATATTCCCAGATATATATACCACATGTTCTACCAAACCTTCTGATTTGGCAGTGTTTCAACATGTCTTTAATGCTCATCATCAAACAATATCACCAAAAGCAGTTTTCATTAATAGAGTTGAGGAATTGAAGTACATCATTCTCTGGGATATAGGTGATCAATAGCTTGATAAATAGAATCACCCTGAAAACAAATGGAAACCATAAATGTGGCCTTCAGTGGGGTGCTTGGCAGTCATTCTGGTGTTGGGAACAGACGTGGGCTCTTTCGCCACGTGCCCCTGGGCACAGGGCATGGTTACAGGGCCTGCCTGCCTGACCTTCCTTGAACTGAGAGTGAGCCAAACCAAAACTCCCAACCATGGGCCCAGAAGAGAGTGGTATTCAGAATCTGGGTCATTCATTTAGATGAAAAGAGCAAGTGTTAACCAAGTCTGAAAGTAGCATGATGTTGGAATGATCTAGAAAAGTCTGGATTTTTTGAAGTGAATTCTTCATGTTTCACATTGTTAACATCCTGAAAATTTGTTAAATGTTGAAAGAGTTATTACTATTTTCAGATCCTTTCAATAAGCAGACTTGTTTTAATACACACACATACACACACACACACGCATAAAGATAGAAAACATATACAGAACTATCAAAATCTGACAAGTATTTTATGAAAATAAGTCATTATTAAATAAGCTATCACTTTGTGCTTGTAGTGGGCAGACAACTCAGAAAATGGGATAGAAGCCAAGAGAAACGAACATAAAAGTAATAACTGAGGGAAAAAATGATGTTCTAGGAAAAGTATTTAAAATTAGTAACAATCTGGAGTTGGAGGCCGGAGCACAGATGACTGCTCCAAGCTGCATTCATAAGGAAAGAATCTGGTGAACAGACACATCTAAAGGTAGAGCCTACAGGAAGGAATGTCTTCTTCAGGGTGCTGCCCTACCTCCTTTTCTCACACGTAGGAAGGAGTTATATTTAACTCCTTTCTGGAAAAAAAAATCCTACAACTTTCCCAAGAGAGTTAATGGCTCTTGGTCAACATTTTTAAGAATTTGGGTCATGTGTCTAGATTGTAATTATTTATTTCTCTTTCTCCCAAACCAGAATGTGGGCTTTCTCAGGGTTGGTACAGTATTTTAGTCATCTTGGTATTTCTCAAGCCTAATAGCAGGACTTCTAGTAGCCGTTTGGATCTTTCCTCTTTTTTTTTTTTGGTCAGAAAGACATACATTTACTGTCTTTCCCTCAGTATTTTTTTTTAGGATTATATAATTTTTTTCTCAGATTTATTACAATTATTTTAGGCTACATATGAATCATGTAGTATAAACATGTTCAAGGCTCCTTTACTCCTGAGCTCTTCCTAATAGGCAGGAAGAACCCAGGCTCTACCTGTAAATTTTATTCCATTATTTCTAGACGCATTTACTGGTTCCTTGTTACAAGGTCTCTCCACAATTGGAATTGACATACTCATGCATCCGGAAATGGTTATTACAGTCTTAATCGTCTCTTGGCATTCTGAACCTTCCAACTTCTAGTTCTGAGATGACGCAAAATAAAACAGTATGGCAGAATCATTGCTAAACCTTCAAATCACCAGAGTAAAGTTAGAATAGTGCCACTCTCTCAATAACCGGAATGACATTGTGGTAAACGGGCAGGTTGTTATGGGCAACTCCATCATTGAATCAAAAATGTTACCAAAGGTTAGCCTTTGGAAAGGGAGGCTAAAAATAGCTGTTAATCTAACAAAATGAAAGATGAATATATACTGTGTATTTTTGTGGACAGCATGTGTGTATTCACACACATACACAGTTGTATAAGTTTTTGGTGTGTACACACACATGCAGATACACATCATGAATATTTGTATAAACAATCACTAACAGTGCTAACTAGTTAGCATTATGTTAGCAAGTGCTTCCCAAAGGAAAGCAAGACCATGCTGGAGGAAAGAAGGGACTGGAGGAAATTATTACATATAGTGCATAGTGTTAGGTCACTACTTGAAAGGACAAAGTAAGTCTAAGGCAGGGTAAAAATAAGGGAAATGGGATAAGACAAGGGACTGTTCTCTCTATACCATTAACAGTGTGCAAAAATGCCAAAAGCATAGACAGGGCTTGGACTAATGGAAGAATTTTTTTTTTTTAATTCTGTATTCTTGACTCACAGATGGAGGAGAGGGTGAAGGGAAAGTGGTGAGAGGCTGTGGGGGCCCCTGACTGTTGATGCTGGACTGCTTCCTTCTTTTGGACACTGTGGCTTTCTCAGAGGTGGTGAAGGAGGAAAGCCACTAAAGAGCAGGAATGGAAAGCAGTCGAGTCCTGCAAACCCCGGACGCCTCAGATGTGGCGCTGGCAGGCCGCCATCTGTGGGCCCCGTGGTTACGGCACTGGAGTGCCAGTCTTCATCCAAGAGCAAGCTCAGAAAGCTCATCTGGTGAGGCTATGACAGGGTGGCCGTGACATTCAGATGGCAACATCCTGAGGTTTCACTCAGGGGCATTAAATAAGGAGGGGAAAGTTCTTCCTCCCGTCTGTTTACCAATTTTTTTTTTATACTCAAAATAACCAGTCTTGTCATCCTCAGAGCTAATGACTTAAGGCAGTGATAAACAACGTGTCTGTTTGAAATTCAGAGTTTAGTCTCAACGGCCAGGGGGCAACCTTATTTAGCAGCACAAATTATGTCTAAATATGGAAAAAGACAGGTGGTCAGGGTAGGAAATTATACTGAAAGATCTTTTTCCTTGGGCTGACAGAACTGCTCTTCGCAAGTGAGAGAGAACTGGCCACGTATCAGAAAACGGTTGTTTCAGGAGATGACAGGTACACCAGAATGTTCTTTAGGACCAGGGAACATGGTCCAGTGTTCACTCCGTTAAGTTCTATTTTGAGTCTTTTGTTACTTTACATGACACAGATGTCCCAATAAAATAAAAATTTTAAATGTGAGTATTATCCTTGATGCTGGTTTGGCAATACTTGGTTCCACAGCACAGGCAGGCCTAATAACTGCCCACAGCCAACATTTCTTATCAGAAGAACACATCGTCTACTCTCCTTAAGTCCTTTTTGCCTCATCTATAAAGTGTGGACGATGATGATGCCAGCCACTGATGGCTGTTAGAAGACTCTGATGAGAATATGCAAAGGGAAGGATAAAATGTTATTCGGGGGGAGAATTTTATTCTGATAAAAGCATTTGGAATGCCTAGTGAATAGTGACGGTAACTACAAAACTGTTTATGTACTTGGAGAAGAAGAAAAGTGAAAGATAATCTTGATTCAAGCATTAAGCAGAGGTAACATGCAACCCAAGAAATGTATGATTTAGTAATGTCTGCTATGGTGTGTACTGTTAGTGATAACTCTATATTCTGTAGATTCAATAGAGTATGAGATTCAAGCCTCGTGTCTATTTTAGAGAGTAAAAAAACGTAAGTTCTCAGACCTCAATTTTTATCTGGGGTTATGTTCTCACAGAAAGGTCTTAGGTTATGATTGGTTTGGTTGCCTGAAGTATATACTCAATACAACTGACAAAGAAGTGGGGTGGGGGGGTGGGACTAGTGAGGATGTATGAGGACATCAGAGGCTGGGGTTCGTGGAATATGTTCACACTCTTCATTACAGGTAAGGTAGAACTCCAAACTGAGGACAGAAGACCAAAGGCCAGAGTTCAGAGGAAATTCTACTCCCAGAAAAAAGCCAGAAAGCAAATTACCATCAAAGACAAAGCTCTGAGTGCTCCCAGAGTTAGGAGCCACTCACCTGGCCCACAAAAGGCAGATGGAGCTCATTTGGGAATCAGTATACCTTAAACTATACTTAGCCGTAAAAATTATTAGCTAGATGGAAAACTTCCTTGATGCACATTAAATAGCATAAGATATTTTTCAGATCTCTCTAACCCATTATCTCATTGTCCTGCTTTATCCGAGTCTTCGCTTGTGCCGCATCCATATTTAATCAACAGATGAACAGCCCTTCCACAACAGCTCCAGAAGGGCTCTGCGCAAGGGTCACTGTCCCCAGCAGATTCTCCTCACCGCTGCCTAAACCCAAAGGAGTGTGGACCTATTACACATCTTGGCAGTTCTGCTGCCCCTGGAATAGGAGCCTGTGAGACAGCAGTAAAATGTCCCCTAACCACTTTGGGATATCCAAATCCCAGTGGCATTTTAAGTCCAGGAGTCTGTATCCGGTCCCAATTTTCCATTTTTTTTAATTTTTAATTTAATTTAATTTTTTCTTAATTTTTTTTTTTAACGTTTATTTATTTTTGAGACAGAGAGAGACAGAGCATGAACGGGGGAGGGGCAGAGAGAGAGGGAGACACAGAATCGGAAGCAGGCTCCAGGCTCTGAGCCATTAGCCCAGAGCCCGACACGGGGTTCGAACTCACGGACCGTGAGATCGTGACCTGAGCTGAAGTCGGACGCTTAACCGACTGAGCCACCCAGGCGCCCCTAATTTAATTTAATTTAATTTAATTTAATTTAATTTAATTTTAGAGAGAGAACAAGAGAGAGAAGAGACGGGGTGGGAGAGAAAGAGGAGAGACAGAGAGAGAGAGAGAGAGAGAGAGAGAGAGAGAGAGAATGAATGAGAATCTCAAGCTGGCTGCACGCTCAGCATGGATCCTGACACAGGGCTCAATTCCATCACCCTGGGATCATGACCAGAGCCAAAATCAAGACTCAGATGCTCAACCAACTGAGTCAGCCAGGCACCCCAGCAATTTTCCATTTCTACTGTAACTGTGTCTGTTCATTTACTAATTCCTTCACAAAATGTTTATGAAACCTCCACTCTGTGTCACACACCTAGTAAACGATGAGGGATACAGATACCAACTTCATGTTCATTACAGTCACCTGGCTTACACAGATAAGACTGGTGAGTTGGTTAAAAATACCCATCTTTGTACCCATCTTTGATTCTTTGACCGCAATATGAAGTGCATAGGCATTTACCACCCCTCGCAACTCTACAGGAGAGCCTGGCCACAAGGAAAGACTCAGGCTTCTGGAGGTCCCAAGATGTGCCCAAGGTCACACAACTTTGAGTCGCAAGGCTGTCTGGAGCAGATCCCAGATGAGGCACTACACCGCAATACCTGTGATTTTCCAATGTTCGTTTCTTTTCACCTGGATAGTAAAACTCTTCACTTAAATGACATGTTACTGGAAATCCCAATATAAAAATAGATGAAAGCAAAAGTTCTCCATTAGAATCAGGCCCAGAGTATGCTAGGTGCCTGTCCTCATCCCTTCAGTGGTCACCATGTCACTCAGTGGCAGAATCCTCAGGCTCCTGGGGACAAGGTTCTACACTATTTCTCATATAAAAACCAAACTGGATGAAACATGTAAAACAGAAAACAAAATATGCACTTGCTTCTTGCTATGGGCTGAATGTCTGCCCTCCCACTCTGGTCGTCATTCATATGTTGAAGACCTAGTTTTCGAAATGATGGCACTTGGAGGTGGAGTCTTTATGATGTAATCAGGTGTAAGTGAAATCATAAGGGTAGAGTCCCTGAGGGTTTGTGATGTAATTAGTGTCCTTATAAGAAGAGGAAGTGACCAGAGTCCTCTTTCTTTCTGCTGTGAGGTTAGAACAAGACGTCACCTGTCTGCAAACCAGTAAGAGGGCCTCACCAGACACCTGCCAGCACTTGGATCTTGGACTTCCCAGCCTCCAGGGAAGAGGGAGAAATAAATGTCTGTTGTTTGAAGAATCCAGTCTCAGCATTTTGTCATAGCAGCCTGAGCTAAGGCAGTGGTATTGTTTTTGTATTCAGCTACATATGAGACTGAAGAAAGGGAGGATCGCACTAAACAGAGGAAAGAAAAGACATTCACTTCATGCTATTAAATCCTGCATAATTGGGGCGCCAGGGTAGCTCAGTCGGTTGAGTGTTCAACTCTTGATTTTGGCTCAGGTCATGATCTCATGGTTCGTGGGATCAAGCAAGCCCCATGTCGGGCTCTGTACGAAGTGGAGCCTGCTTAGGTTCTCTCTCTCCCTCTCTGCCCGTACCCATTAACACTCTCTCTTTTTCTCAAAATAAATAAAATTAAAAAAATAAATAAAAAACCACTTGCACAGTCATTTTTTTTTCCTCCAAAGCAAATTTTATAAAGGGATTTTAAATATTTTCAAAACAGTTTCCTCCTTTGCATACTGATCATCTTGTGTCCACAGCTACCATACTAATATAGCAGAAAACTTAGAAGCCCCAAGTTAAATTTGAAATCATAACTATAAACTCTTGACACAAAACAAACCAAAAAAAAAACAAAACAAAAAAATGAAAACAAACAAAACAAAGGAACACCAAACAACAAATTGATGCAATGGAGTAAGTAAACTAGGAAAACAAGAAGTTGTTTTTTGAAATCTTTAGTTAAAGTGCTAGTCAAAAGGGGAAATTTCAAATAGTTAGTGGCCTTCATTTGTGTTAAAGAGATTTTTTGATGTCTGTAATTAATACATTCGGCTCTTTTGTATGAGAATTTAAATCGAGTGTTAGAATAAATGTTGTAGATAGTGTAAATTTATATTGGACATTGCTTATTAGAAGATATGTGGACATTCATTTTCAAAAAATTCCTTTACACATAATAAATATATCCAAAAATCCCCTTGCTCTTGTAATAGAGTTCTTCATGCATCCTATTTTTCTCCCTTAAATGAAAGAATGTTCTGTTTTGAATCTTTTGTTATTTTGTATTCCACAGGTTTTCCAATAAAATTTTTAAAATTACAAATATAAACATGGATGATGATTTGTAATATATATTACATAGTGTGGGGGCCCCTAACAACTTCCCGTAGCCAATAGTAGTTATCAGAAGAACTATTTATTATCCCTCACAAAGATTTTTAAAAAGGTAAAGATACTTTAGTTTGATAGATGTGCCTGAATCAATATTAGTATCTCTATATCTCCACTGTGAATAACATGCCCATTAGGTTTATCACAGAACACCCAGTATCAGTATATGATAAAATTTAAAATCACCTAGTAAAGCAGTTTTGAAATTGTGGCTATACCTATTACTGAGAAATTTTTGGTGGGAAATGGAGCACTTTAAAAAAAATATATTTGAGGGGCACCTGAATGGCTCAGTCAGTTAAGTGTCCGACTTCAGCTCAGGTCATGATCTCGTGGTTCATGGTACCAATTCTGATATTCCTTCCTATGTAAAGTTTTCTTAAATGCATATGCCAATCTTCTATTTACTATCTCCTGATGGCTTCTGTTGCCTTTGGGATACAATTCCATCTCCACAACATGGCATACAAGGGTCTTTGTGATATGGCTCTAGCCTCAATTATGAATACATTTTAATATAACTAATAATAATTTATAATGTATCAGGCAGTGGGCCAAAATGATAAATCAGAGAGGCAGGGTCTCTCTCATTGTGGAACTTGCATTCTTTTCTTTTTTAAAGATTTTTTTTTAAGTGATCTCTACATCCAACTTTGGGCTCAAACCCACAACCCTGGGATTGAGTTTTATGCTGTACCAATTAAGCCAGCCAGACGTCTCATGGAACTTGCATTCTAATGGGAAAGACAGATGATAATACAAAAAATACATTGAGAAGATAATTTCAGATAGTGCTGTGGAGAATATAAAACAGGAATATATAACAGAGTTGAAGGGAGGGGTTGGATGGATCAAGACATCTTTAAGAAAAGGATGTTTCAACAGAGCCTGAATGATCTAAGCCAAGTTTGAACCCAAGGGAAAAGTATTACAAGGAGGAACAGCAAATGTCAAAGGCAGGAATGAGCTAGGTAAAACATATGGTTGCAGACTGGCTCAGAGAAATAGTCAGGGCCAGGTCAAGCAGGGTCTTACTGGCTAGGCTGTGTGAAATTTGGATTTTCTTCTTAGTGTATTAGGAAGCTACAGAATGGTTTTAAGCAGAGGAAATCATGCTCTGACATATTTTTACATGATTATTTTGGCTGCTGTGAGAAGAATGGATTTTAATGTTATAAAAATAGAAGTTGGGAGAGGAAACCATTGCAGTAGTAACTTCATCTCCAGCCACTCCTACGTATCTTCTCTTTTCCCTGGATGTAACTTTGCAGAATAGTTTTTCCACTGACTAACATAGAAGATCTGGAAATGGAATTCTGTTTTATGGGTAAAGATTGTATTTTGAGCAGTAATATTTTAGTGATGTGGAAGTCAAAAGATATAAATGTTTTTGGTTTTTTTTTTAATGTTTATTTACTTTTTGAGAGACAGAGACAGAGTGTGAGCAGAGCAGGGGCAGAGAGAGAGGGAGACACAGAATCTGAAACAGGCTCCAGGCTCTGAGCTGCCGGCACAGAGCCTGACGTGGGGCTCGAACTCACGAACCATGAGATCGTGACCTGAGCCGAAGTCGGAAGTTTGACCAACTGAGCCACCCAGGCACCCCAATATATAAATGTTTTAAAAATGTAATATCAGTTGTGTTAAGTGTAATACTCATTAATTCATTTCACTCATTCCTCTGGAAAATATTGGTTGAAAGTTAATATGTATCAGGTACAGTGCTATTTTCTGGGATTGGAGGGGTGGCAAAAATAATAGCCAAATAATACTAACAGTAGCTAAAATATATAGGACATTTACTAGGTATTAAGCTTTTCACATACTCTATACATATAGCAACTCATTTTTTCTCACAACAGCTCTATGAACTGTATCATTATTTGCCATTTTATAACTGAGGCAGCAAAAACAGGGAGGTTAGAAACTTCCCCATTGACATTCAGCTAGTACATATATAGGGTTGGGACTTAGGGAGTCTAGCTTCAGAGCCTACACTCTTATCATCTACTCCATAATGCCTCTTTGAAAAATAAAACAGACACAGTACTTATTTTCATGGAACCTACTATCTGGGTCCTTAAGATAAATGTTAAGATTATGAGGAAACATGGTCATGGCTATTGCAAGAGTATTATTTTTTGATAACCCGAGATATTGACATTCCCTTAGTAATTTCAATGAGTTAGGAAAGAAAAGATATCAGGATGTATAAGCAATGGGTTTGGCCATTTATTTGAGAAATTGGCCAATTAAAGCAAGAATATCATAAAATAGGAGCAAGAGTTGGAAAAAATTTTCTTTACAAATGGAAGGCTCTGAATAAATCTGGAGGTAAAGCGAAAGTGCTATTTGGAAAGTAAAAATAAAGAGTTTAAAACCAGGAAGCAATATTATATACAGAAGTCCCTCCAGGTAGGGATGATCTAACTTCAGCTAAAGGAATTATATATAGGATAGGGCAGAAAATTTTGTCAACTAGGCTTGAAGCAAAGACGAAGAGGGGTGATCAGAAATAAAATGAAGTAAAAATTAAAGAGAATAAGTAATTCATATTATATGGTCAATATATAATAGAAACATCTTAGATGTTAATAGGTATTTCTAGTAAAATGGCCATATAATGGGACATGGTAACGTAACAAAGATCATTAAATGGTATTGAATCTCCACAAAGCTACAACATCATATGTCTCTTGCTGAATCAATACTGGAAGATAATATCAGAACTATATATATAATATAATTTATATATATTAAATGAATATAATAAATATTACGAATATAATATAATATAATAAATATAATATTCATACTTATATTAAGTATTCCGTGTATGAAATATAGAGCATACCATCAGACATTCAGCTATTTTCATTTTGTTTTGAGATTGTCTTTATAAAACACCACAACTTAAAACCCCTTCAGCCATTCTCAAATAGAGTCAGTCTAGTTGAAAGGCCTAAGAATTTCAATCAACGTAAGACTGAGAGAACAGTGGTGTTTCAGATGGGATTATTCTGGTATGGAATTGCACTTGCCAGTCACCTCAGACTTTGGGTGACCCAACTTTGTCCCGTGTGGCTAACACACAGCCCCATGTATACACCACTTATATCTGAATATACATAGCTCCGAGCTGATTGTGAAGTTCGGAATGGATGGACGAATACAGAAGAAATCAGAAAAGACAGAGCGAGAGAGGGAGAGAATACTACCAGAACTCTTGCGCAAACCAGTGTAATCGGTGAGATGTGCACCAATGTGTCTGAATGCTTATTACTCCACTGGGGTTGGGTGTCACGCATCATCGTCAAGAACAGGTGTTGGCATCATTTACAGCTCATTCATCATCAGGCTGCAGCAGTGTTAACATATGCCGCTTTACTGCTAATCGTGTTTGCTTTTACAATCAACGTTGATCTGCCCTTCATCATGCCAAAGAGATAAATGTTAGCTGAGAAGAAATAAACCTGGAGCATCATATTATTTACTTACCCAGGTTCATGCTCTGTCTCCCTCATCCCCCCAGGCAAATTCCCATGCCTGAGACCTGTAGAATCTCAAAGATTTCAAATTCAAGATATTGAGACAACTTAAAATTGTCTCATAGACAATTTCTCTTATAGAGAAAGCATTTTTTAAGAATTATACTTGGCATGAACTTATCAGAGAATTCCTGGTTAAACCCTTAAATTCTAATATTGATTGTATGTCACTGATTTAACTATAGATCACTGGATCAATGGCATTCCATTTAACAGAGACTATTTAGAGATTAGGATTTAAAGATAATTAAATCTGAATTATGGACAGCCAGTCTTGGTATTCAATTATTGAAGTATAAGATCAGAATAAAATGTTTAGCATTTTAGTAAAAGCAGAAGGCATATAATCAGATCTATACAACAATATGCTACACATATTTATTGATTAGGTTCTGTCAGATTTAATGAAAAGACTCAAATACAGAACTTTCTCCCCTTCTAGTATGGCTGTGGTTTTCATTAAGCTTACCACTTCAGTTCAGCTTAACAAACTAAAATCTGTTAATTAAGTAGCTCATTCAGGATCTCTAACTTGCAATTTGCATACCAACTGTTAGTTCTTAAATAGATTATCTAAAACTTTTAGAGAAAGTTTCTCCTGAAATGTTTTATCTCATTTTTGTATGTCAACAAAAGTTTTGCTAAGTAAATTTCAATGTAGCCTCATTGCAAATTTAATAATTTCTAAATTGGGAGTAAAAAATCGAGGCTGTAAACCAAGTAAATCTTACCAGCTGATTTGTTATTGTTGTTGTTTTGGCGTTTTGTTTTTGTCTTTGTTTTGGTGTGTATGTGTGTGCTACACGAGACTTGCTTATGCCTGCAACTCCTTTCTCTTTTAGTTTTTTGCCAAGTCTTTCTCATTGTGTTATTTTTTCTTTCTGTTTCTGGCTTGGATTCCACTTTCTGTGGTTTTTGCATTTGACTTTCAGGTCTCTGATTGTAGCCAATTTGGTATCTGTTACTCTTTTTGTCTTTCCTGTGCACTGGTATAATTTGTTCTTGAGATAGAGCATTGTTTATTTGATGAACTTCTAGTATCTCACACTTCCCCTTTTCTGTTAAGTTTTTCTCAGTGACTTCTTTCTTTGTAGTCTAATTTTATGACAATCTTCTTTCTTCAATGTGATTATTTTTATTTTATTTGCTTTACTCTCTAAGATCTTGAATCTTGTCATTATGTCCATGAGATTTTATGAATATTAATGCTATTTTTCACTTTGACCTAAATAGTACATAAATCTTTGAAGCAGAGTATCTGTCTTAGGTTATTCAACCACTTATTATAAAGAGTCATATTTTGCTATGAAGTTGAACTGTCAGGCAGTTTGGAGTAGTGATTAAGGACACAGACTTTGGAGTCAGATTATTCAGGTTCAAATTCTGGCTCTTCTACTAGTAGTACCAAATGATAAACTGAGGCATATTAAACAGTTTATGTTTATTTGGGTAAAAATTGATTCAGTTGAATCAGGCAGCGTCAAACAGGACGCGGTGTAGGAACACTGCACTGTCATTAGCTAGGGAATGGTGCAGAAGCAAAGAAAGGAAATTATATTTTGGCTACAGTTCAAGCATTTGCCTTAGTTGAGAGAACCTAGTTGTGATTGGGTGTCCTTGGGTTTTGATTTTTTAACCTTGGGTAATTCCAGGCTTAGGTTTTGGTTTACTTACACAGACTACTAAGGCTATAAAACCACCTCTTGGCCTCCTTGTTTCATTCATTGAACACCAGTTATGTATTCCTGGGCATTTGACTTAATCTGCCTGTTTCTTAAATGTCCTTAACTGCAGATAGTGCAGTTGCTGTGAAGATGGAGTAAAAATATATAAAACACTGAAAATAGTGCCTGGAAATTTTAAGTTGATTTTTGAAAGCATTTACTTAGGTCTGAGTTTTCTGACTTATCATTATTATTTAACTATTATTATTATTTATTATTATTTCAAAGATGAAACATTTGTCTTTATATAACGTGTGTGTGTGTGTGTGTGTGTGTGTGTGTGTGCATGTGTGCTGCTCACAGTGTGTTGAAGGGTACCATTTAGGCATCCAAAATGCTCTCTTAAGTTCCAGGAATGGTTTCGGCCCATAACCCAATACTTGCCCTCATTTCTACGTGAAGTCCCAGAGAGCTTACTTTTGCTCAGTAAGCCTCAGTGTTCTCTGGAAAGATTATTTATTCTAACAGAGATGAGACCCCATACATCATCTCTGGACCCTTAACAGTTCTTCATAGGACTAAATGAGAGATTTCCAGCATCCAGAAAAGAAAATTGCCTATCAGGAGCAATGTGGACCAGAAGAGCTAATGATGGTATATCGATAAGCACAAGTTCACTCACGCTTCCCATGCATTCAGATACCAAAAAATTCAGGCTGACTATGGTGTATGTAACTCTTATTCAGCCTGTTTTTTCTATGAGATTTCCAATTCCGGAATATATGGACACCTATCATAATCTTTACATAAATGTTAAAATACTACTGTGATTGATAGCTACCTATATCCCTGCAGCACAATCATACCAAATTAAACCGGAATAATGCACTGTCTGTGCTTCACACTGTTTCTGATTCCTACAGGAAAAAACTTGTATTGAAATGAAATGAAAAAATAAGCCATGTCACTAAGTTGAGAGTGAGGCATTCTCTCCCACAGATCTTTAAATAAAATTCCTCACCTTTAGCAATCTTAATACAAATCACACAATAGGATAATAACACTGGTCCCTTCACTTTGCATATACTGCAAACAAATTAATAACTAAAAACTAATTTTAGCCCTAGATGATTTTGCAAATGCATTTATCATCACAAGACTATCATCTCCCATAGAGCAGGGAACCATGACCAGTCAGCCCCATAATCTAGAGTGATACATACTCTGTAAGTATTTACTGATGAAGCGAATGAGAAAACAAAAGCATACAGGTTCTCAGAAAGATCTCAATGGTAACTAACTTATTAAGGACTAGGTATTACCATAGTAAAGTCTACTATCGTGCTCCATATTTTAATTTTGTATTTCCTTTTCTTGTTGCATTCAACTTTGCCTTTATGAACCCCATTTCATATTTTTCCACGATTCTATGATTCACAAAGTATGTATGTATGAGGTATGGGTTTGACTTGTTAGAAGAAATCTGGTATAAAAATGCTCATCTGTACATTTAAGATTTACGAACTTACTGGCTCTGAGTCAATGGAAGTTTTACTCTACAAAATGTTTGGAAGCCTGCCCATGCCTTTCAACTAAAATGTGTTTGATATTACTGCTTTCCTCGTTCCTTGCTGAGAGTCTCCATATTTCATTGTAGGTTAGAGAAAGAGGTCTGAGTAATCCGAGAGTGACATAACATCTTGGTAGAAAGTAAGATTTGACAGAAACAGAGTCACTCGTCAGGTCAGTATTTTCCATTCAATAAAGTTGATATTGTTGACAACAGCCTTTGGGCATTGTATCACCTTGCTAAAAATAGGTATAACTTTTGTTTACATTTTTATTTTCTTCTTTTTTTAAAAATACAAATAGTTTGTAAAATAAAATATAGTTTAAATTTTTCCTCTTTGTGACATCATCTTGTCCTCTTTCAGACGTTTTACATTTAGAATTTGTATTACTCATTTCTACATCCTTCCCTCTTGGCTCAAAGTCACAGTTTCATGGAAAGAGCTAATCCATTCAATATAAATAATAGGAAATAGAGATAGAATTATTGACTTAGTTTAAAATCTATGCCATCTTTGACTTTCACCACAAATTTCTCCAAATGTGGTGGCAGAGGTTTTCCAAAGATGGAGGAAAGGGAGGGATGTGACTACTTATCATATTTATAGTGTACATTATACGTTTGTATTTTAGCTATCAAAGACTATCATGAGTGATGTCACATCTAACCAAGGCAAAATGAACATGATTATAAACGAGAGATTTGGCTTTGTTACAAAAAATGAGATTACATTTTCTCAGAATCTTTTTAGTCTGTCTTTAATCAATATGAATTCTATATGGAATAGCACACATAAAATCTTAGAATCTCTCCTAATCAACAAATATCACAAACGATGCCTTCCAAATACCATATAAACATCCAAAGGTTATGGAAAGCAAAGTGATATGCATAAAATGGTTTAATATGGTACTATGTCACTCACGTACAATGCTATAGACAGTTTGATTTGGAGATATAAGGTTAACAAGTATCATAAAAGACTTAAGGAAAAGGAAAAGTAAGGTTGATTTAGAAGGGTTAAGCAAGATTTCAAAGATAAGGAGGATAGGAGAGACCAGAAAAAAAACCCAATAGTAAAGTGAAAATAAGCACAAGATAATAGAGAATGTAAATAAGTGAATAAAATAAGAAAGAAGATTACTTTTGAAATGTCTTAGGGGTCTATGTTCTCATCTTATTTTATCTTATCTCCAAAGGCAAAAAATTACCTTTGAACACCTAATTATCAACCTATTAGGTAGTAGAAGAGAAATATTGTGTCTTTAACAAATCTTTTATGTATGTAGTATTTTTGAAATTGAAAGACCTACAAGTATCTTAGATGAATTTTCCCTTGCAAATATTCAAATAAGTTAGGTTTGTTAGTAATTAAATTGCTTGCATAATTTATTTTCTCATTTATCTTCATCATGGGAAAAATATCCA
Source organism: Prionailurus viverrinus (assembly GCF_022837055.1). Classification (NCBI taxonomy): domain Eukaryota; kingdom Metazoa; phylum Chordata; class Mammalia; order Carnivora; family Felidae; genus Prionailurus; species Prionailurus viverrinus. Next base: position 132,602,598 of record NC_062569.1, on the reverse strand, counting down.
CAGATGAACATTTTCTTTAAATACTTTTTCCCCCACTTTGTCTCAATAAAATGCAACTTATTTAAGTAAACCTTAGTGGTCAGAAAAAAGTTAATTTGGTCACAGTTAGTGGGACATTGCTTGATTTGAGGGAATATATATATATATATGATATATATAGATCATATATATATACACATATATACATTCATATCATATATATAATACATCTATATTACATATATAACATAAATTACACATGTTATATACAATATATATTATATATATTACATATATGTACACACACATATACATATGTCATGTGTGATGAAAAAATAGAGGTCCATGGGACAATCTTTAGTGCATACCACAAGCACACTCTAAGGAAAAAGAAGAAGAGGGAGAGGTTCAGAAGGGGAGAGAAGGAGAACAGGAAGAGAGAAGGAAAAGTAGAAAACAAACCCAAAACTGTTTTTCAAATAGGAATTTTTGTCAGGCCCCATTTCCTCATTATGTGCTTGGAATACGTGGAAGTCTATAAAATCAATTGCTTACTACTTTCATCTGTAGCCTCTTAAGTATTAAAGGTTACTACTTAAGGAGATTCCATTTTGCATGGCAAATAAACCATTTAAGAAATTACTTTCAATAAAATATAAGTTGAAAAAGTTAAAAATTTCTTGGAACACACATTAAAAATACAGAGATTTAGAACAATGATTGTTTAAAAATTTTGGTTATTTCATATTTTTAATTACAAAGCTATCTCTTTGCTTCCCCAAATATTAATGGACATATTAAATATTAAAATAGAAATATTAATTTAAACCTTGGAAATTCTCACTCTCACTTAAGAGACAGCTCAAAAGTCATCTTTCTCATTTGTTGCTTGATTTTACTATCCTGGTTTAAAAATTATTTATGGTGAATTGCAGACTTCACTTTGTCCTTCTACTATTAGTACGTTACAAAATCAGATGTCTTCTGAAACTAAGAATCACAATTTCTTTGATGCTGCTGTTAATCTCTTTTCCCAAAGCTTTTGTTTGGATAGGATGGGAGAACCAAATTGAAATTAATCTCAAGAAAAAAATTAAAAGCAAAAACCAGGGTAGAGCCAAAAATAACGTAAGCGGGTCCTCCGGCATTCAATCTTCCTTAAGTGTTCTGCCAGTGTACTCTCAATGTGTATATTCAATTACTATCAAGGGGCTGTAAATTATGTGACACATTTTGAGTGGTCTAATGTCCACTAGGGAAATGAGATGGATGCTGCAATGATTTCCATTTGCTCACTGACTTTGAACTCAAACTACCAATAGATCTCACTTGACTGAATTTTCTGCTTGAAAGATTTGAATGTATATGTCATAAATAAAAAAAAGATACTATCTGTAAGTATATAAAATTTTTTCATATGGTTTTCTGGTTTGGTGAATGAGAGTTTTGCTATGTCTCTAATACTTTAGTCATGACCAGTTAATGGCTTCACAACTCTTGTATTTTTCTGTATAAAGCTTGCAAAGGCTTCCCCCGCCCTCTCTCTGCACAAGGAGTACATTCAGGGCTTTTGGGAATTGTATTGTGGAAAGCCTTGAAGTGGAGGGAGGTAAAGAGGGGCTGCCAATCAGGCCCAAGGGTTTTGTTCATTCCAAAGATAATGTAAAAGGCAACCATCAGCCTTGCTGATGAGGCTTCTGATTTGTCTCTTAGAAGACTATTAGGACCCAGCTGTTTGATTGCCTCTTCCATCCAGAGACTATAGGGAACATTTCTGCAGCTACCAGTTGGTACGAAACATTACTTTGGTTCTAAATTTGACAATCCATGAGTCACATGCCCACACTTCCGCGACATACAAGCTTTGAGTCTGAAGATGTAGCACAGACTTTGAATTATATTTTATGTGTATATTCAATGCCTGCTTTGAGCTAAATTGAGAGCTTTTGTGGGAGACATTCTAATTTCTTTGTTTTATATGCCAATAATTTTTTAAACAAAATAACCATTTCCCCAAATGATTATAAAAGAACTGAAATGAAGCTGAATGATTATGAAGTTCAACACTATCATTTTATAATTGAGGGCATTCAGAGTTGTGAATTGATTCACTCAAAGTTGCGTTATGTTATGCTGTTTCAATGCCAGATTTACCCTGATAAATTAGTTGTTTCTACCTTCCTATCCACTAACCTACTCATCAGCAGCATTAAGAGTAGTCAAGAATATCTCAAGAGTATATCAGTCTGTGTGTGTGTGGGGGGGGGGGGAGTCGGGGGGTATTATTAAATTAAATTATTCCTACCTGAAATTCAAGGTATTATTTGAATGAATTTAATTTTTTTCTCAAAGTAGTCATTAAAAAAGTTGCCAGAATGCTCAAGACTAAGGACCCAATATAAATTTAATCAATCTGAAAGAATTTTACACTCTTTCATTGAAGATGCAGCAACAGCTAATTTTACAAGTTGTGTTAGGAGAGTTTTTAATTTGTAAAACAGTGATATTTTATATTCAACACATAGCATTACAATCATTAGCTATTATTAATAATAAAATCCTCCTTTAATCTATACAGCTTATAAATAAGGAGTGCAGACCCTCCCAGAATCAATAATCCTGGTCTTTTGTAAATAGGTTAAGACATTTCAATTCAGAGTAATAGGACTCTGGTAAAATTATGTTACTGTATTGCTCATGTATTTCAATTTATCTGTGGAGGAAAACAGGTCCTTTATTTTGATACTGTATGGCGTATACATACATACATACTACTCCTACATTTGACCTTACTATCCAGATGATGGTTATCTAGTTCTTTTATACCAGGGGAAAAACAAAACTATCATATACACAAGAAAACTGCTTTTTGGAAATGTGAAGTTATCATTTAAGAGGAGACGGTTGATCATTTTATTTTTGTATATGGAGATACTTAATTAGGTATCTAAACGTTTTTATTTTTAGCATCAATTAAAATGATAGCTGTATACATTATCATACTTGGATTAAAAGCAAGGCTTGTATTACAAACTATCTTCCTTTATAAAACGGAGTATAATAATGATATATCATGAACTCTTGCAATTATACAATTAAGACTGCAAAATAAAGTTATAAAATTTATAAAATAAAATAAATTTATTTTTTTAATGTTGATTTATTTTGAAGTGGGGAAGAGTACAGGGCAGAGAGAGAGAGGGAGACCTGAGCCTGACATGGGCTTGATCTCATGTCCATGAGATCATGACCCGAGCTGAAATCAAAGTCAGACTCTTAACCAACTGAGCCACCCGGGTGCGCTGTAAAAGTCATAAAATAATTTTAAATGGTGTGCTCATTTCATTACAACAAATATTTCATATTTATATCTTAGTCATTTCAAATTATTTGAAGAAATGTTTTAATATTTTTCAAACTTGAACATTGAAAAAAAAATTATAAACCTAGAAAATATTGAATACTTTTAAACTTAGAAATTTCACATATTCAAACTTTCACTTGTCAATTAATATCAAGTTTGATCCCCAAAACATATATTTGGATTATAAAAAAATTGTTTTCCTAAGTGCATCATTTTGAACTTTGGGTCTATTTCTTTAGACTAGGTTTAGACTAGAACATATAGTTAACTAGAAAAAAAAAGACGATGCAAAAGTAGCCATCTTAATTGACAGATTAAAATTTTACAGAACATACAAATATGTGTGGTGAAATAAATCTTTCAAACATGAACATTTTATGCAATGATGGCAGGGAAGATCATTGGTAACGATCAAATATACTTAGCACTTTGATGTAAAATATATCACAATAACATGCCTTGCAATATTAAACACATCATTAAAGGATTGAATTCTGGGTTCCTTCCAATGTTCTAATTGGCACTGTTCCTGCTTTCTTCATTTATTTCAACCACCTGACAGTTCTCATCCACATCCCTAAGTTCAAGTGTCTGAGATTTAGAATCAAACTAAATCTGAACAATCTTACAATTATCTTTAGTTTATGATGTTAATTAGGTTATTAATTTCCTAGTTTTACTCTTCTACATAAAGATGTGCTCACATATAAGTATTTAAGAAAATCTAAAGGAAAACATCATGTCTTAGGCTTATTTCCAGCTCCCCCACTGGGGGAGAAAATGATGGCAAAACTGTTTTCCTCAAGGTTACTCATTCATGCAAACATTATGAGTACAACTTCAAACAAATAAAGATATCATGAATTCTCATCTCTCTGTCAGAGTTTGAGTCTCTGCTTATATTACCTGAGGTTATACAAGGGCAACGGACTATTTTCTCAACAAACTTAATAGGAAAAGCAGAGAGAATGATGACCCAGAACTTCTCCTTTATTCAAGAAAAACTCTGACATCTTTAAATCCCAAGACGTACTTCCAACATTTCTTAAGATCCATGTCCTAATAGTATTTAGTGGCAACTGGATAAAAAAATAACACACTCTTAATTGCGATGTCTTTACATTTTTTACATCCTTCCTTTTTCTTTTCTTTTTTTATGTTTATTTATTTATTTGGTGGGGGAGGGGCAGAGAGAGAGGGAGACAGAATCCCAAGCAGGCTCTGCTATATCAGAGCAGAATCCAAGGCAGGGCTCAAACTCACCAACCGGGAGATAATGACTAGAGCTGAAATTAATCATCAGACACTAAACCCACCAAGCCAACCCATCCTTTCTTTTTCTAACACTCATCACCTATAGGTGCCTACTCCCACTCCCACCCTCAAGGCTGGGAACTCAAGGGACAGTTTCTTGTTTCCTTAAAATCAAGGTCCTGCAAAAAACTTTGTAGGCTTTAGTGAGTTTGCCAGACCAAGGAGATGACTCCATTGCCGGGATTACCTTTAGGTGACAAAGTAACAAGTGAGGGAGCACTAATTTCATTGTAGACAATGACTCTGTTTTACAAAATTGTCAGGATGTGATCTGTATTTATCTGAGATCTATCATCTAAATCTAGGTAATCTTTTACTTATTTATAAATAAAATGTATAAATTACTAATCCGAGTATCATCTTTCATTTGATTTTTATTACATCTCAAATCTTCCACCAAGCGGCGCCTGGGTGGCTCACTCAACTAAGTGTCTGATCAGCTCAGGTCATGATCTCACGGTTCATGGGTTCGAGCCCCATGTCAGGCTCTGTGCTGACAGCTCAGAGCATAGAACCTGGTTTGGGTTCTGTGTCTCCCTCTCTCTCTGCCCCTCCCCTGCTCATGCTCTATCTCTCTGTCTCTGCCTCTGTCTCTGTCTCTCTCTCAAATATAAACAGTAAAAAAATTTACAAAATCTTCTAACAAATCAACCAACGACTAATTCCTCTGCAATGAAAAGGGTGTTATCTTCACCTCCAACAGACACATACTTATACATTAATCTCATGGTCTCAAGATTTAATGTTCTATTCATATTTCACAAATGCATAAACTCAGCTCAGTAAAATCCCAATAAAAGGAAATACTATGGGAGTGGAAGGGACCTGGTGCCCAAGCTAAAAACTTAATGTTCACAATCGACTAGCGCCAATGTGTTTTTGAAATAATAGTTATAAAAGTACACAGGAGGAAGATGTTTCTACAGAATTTTCAAGCTTTACAAGAATTCATTCCCTCCTCCTCCATGCAGGGTTCTATTGAATGCATATGGAGTGTCGGGTGTGATGCTGGCATAAGTTCACTTATAGATACAATCAATAAAATGGTACTAAGCATTTTAAAATTACTTGACAAGGCTATAGGCCAAGTGACAGCCAAGCACAGTTCAAAACATCAAGTTCAATGTTTTGGGGAAAATATTATTAAAACACATGAAGAAATAGACATCTGTGAAATATTTTAAGACACTGCAGTCTGTAACAGCAAGTTATATTGAAATATATATTTATAAGCAAAATTCCTCTGATGTCCTTGAGATGCACATGTAAAAACACATTCCCAATGGATTCCATATGCTGCTCGACACTAATTACATACGTAGTTATATTTACACAAAACTAAATAAGAAGTCTCATTAGCATTAGATTAAATTTATGGAGCCAATCTTAGTCTTCTTTCCTTTTCTCAACTATGTAAGACACTGACACTCTTCAAAGACATTAGATTCATTCACAATATAAAAGAACTCTTAAAATACTAGTACTTCTTATCTCAAAACTAAACTTGGTCTCAAGTCAGTTGTGGAATGCACGTGATGAACTCTCAAACCAAGTGGCAGGTTTTCAACAAAAGACTTTTCAAAAAGGAAAGTTTAATAAAAACATACATTTTGAACTTTAATGTAAATGGAATTTAAATTTTTGTTGAACTTTACTGCAGAATTATCAAACAGGAATTTCAAATGAATGGCTTTTGTCAACAGTATCTAGAAAGGACTGGTTTATTACAGTTATAGTTGATGTCATCTATTGCCTTTGAAATATACATCCGTACACAGAGTCTTTAAGTAAGTACTTTACTATAACCTTCCATAGTTGGTTACTTTATGGATTCTGTGTCTTCTCAAAAATAATCTTAAATTTCATGACATAAGAGTAGGTTTACCAATGTTAAGTTTCCAGAGTAATAAAAGTAGGAATAGTTAAGGTTTTACACATTAAGCAAAATTCATCATCCAATAAATCTTAAATTGTTTAAATGCTAATTAAAAGCCACTGACAATTCCTTTCTTTACATACAATTGCATTTAACATTCATTTTATTTTTTCTTATATAAATAGATATTGTATATAATTTTTTGGGTTTAACACATTTTACTATATGTCACTATGTGACTTGTCATGAGAAGATACTTTCACATAGATAGAGATTGAAATGCATACACATTCATAAATAGGCATGTATGCATTCATCTACCACATATATATTGCTTTTGATGGCTCCTCATGTTAATATTTATTATTAATCTATGTCAGATTATGGGACCATAAAATAATGTCACAAAATCTAGAATAGTGTATTTTTTCAAAACCTGTTTTCCCTACTTGATATAATATGATTATATACAACAAATGTTTTTTCCTTTATCCACTTATTTACTGTTTCCTGAGCCTAATAATGATAATCAGATTCGGGTTATGGTTTTCAATACTCTGCATGCTGACAAAATCCAAATACATTATCTGGAGCATGGACCTCCCCCCTAAACCCCAAACTCCAAATAAAATGCCAACTAAACACTGCCACATATCCGAACATGTTCAAATCTGAATTGTAAACTTCTACCCAAAAACTGTTCCACTGTATCCATCCGCAATTTAGGTGACTGGAATACATAGTGATATAACGCTCAGCCAGTTGCTCAGTCTAACAAGTTTTTGAGTCATCCTTAACTCCACCCAATACATTAAAAATTGGGGCTCTATCTCCAAAATTTATTCATCATTTCTCAATATCTCCACTACTAATAGCCTGGGCCAAGTGTTATCACCTTACAAATTATTTTCTTGAAGTGGCTTTCCAATGGGGCATCCCATTTCTACCCTTGCTTCCTTCCTTACTTTTTACTAAACTCAGCAGCTAAAGTAATGCTATTAAAATGTAAATCATATCATGTGAATTCTTTGCTCAAACCTGTAATGGTGTAGCAACTCACTCAGACTAAAAGCCAGATCCTTAAAATAGCTAAGGCCTTAAAAGACATCACCCTGTGACCTCGCCCATCTTTTGCCTTGTTTGTTAGTCTTCCTTTTCTTTTTCAGCTTTCAGCCTTCAGCCTTCTTCAGCTTCCTCTTCTTCAGCCACAGCTACCTTCTAGTATAATGTATGCATAGCAGGATCACTCACGCAATCAAAAGGAATAGGTATTATAGAATGTACATCGTTGTCAAGCTAATTCCTTCTTAAAATAAGCATCACCATGATGTAGAAAAATGGGTAGATTCTACCATGCTTGATCAACAGTTTGAAATCTTTGGCCTGTGGTCAAATCAACTCTTAAATAGAAATGTTAATAGTACCAATTCTGGAAGCTGAATTTGTGGACCTCTGCCTTATTTCCAAATACAACCAGCGAATAATAGAACTTGTAATGTATTAAATTAATAGATTCTATCCTCTTATTATGTGATGTCATCAAAATTCATCTAATCCTTAAAAACAAATGTGATATTAGTCACGGTGTGAATATATTTTTACTTAAGCTTATTTATATAACTATTCTCTTTAATGGAGATACAATAGAACCTTGTTTTTAAAAAGTAAATAGATGGGATGCCTGGGTGGCTCAGTCAGTTGGGCGTCCGACTTTGGCTTAGGTCATGATCTCACAGCTTGTGGGTTCAAGCCCCGCTTTGGGCTCTGTGCTGCAGCTCAGAGCCTGGAGCCTGCTTCAGATTCTGTGTCTCCCTCTCTCTCTGACCCTCCCCCATTCATGCTCTGTCTCTAACGTTCAAATAAACGTTAAAAAAATAATAAAAAATAAAAAAGCAAATAGAGATAATCTGAAAAATTCTAGAACAAATTAAGTAAAGTCAACCCTTTAGTAAACTTTGGAAACACAATTTAACCATTCAGTTGAGTATGAGTCACATAAGCTCCTATCAAGAAGACAATACTTCTAGCCAATTATTTTAACTCTAGGTTGTCATCATATCAACAATAGAGCTTTGCAGTTGTATAGTGCCTACATAATTACTAAGATCTGTTTATGTGACATAAGAAATAAACACAAATGGGAAGTAAAATGTTAATATATCATATTACTTGTACCAGGGTAGCAATTCAAGCCTTCCTAACTATATATACTTGGTGCTTTCCAGAAGCTAAGATAGAGATAACTCTACCCACAGAACAGTAATTTCCCTTACAAGTATTGCTAATCTATGTTAAATAAGTAGAAATTTAAGCATTACATGCCCATGCTTATTAAAGTCCTTTCTGTAATAGTGAAAACTAGAAATAATATGCTTAAAAATTGAAGAATGATAGAGGCACCTGGGTGGTTCAGTCGGTTGAGTGTCGGTTTAGTGTCCGACTTCAGCTCAGGTCATGACCTCACAGCTCGTAAGTTCAAGCTCCGCATTGGGTTCTGTGGTGACAGCTCAGAGCCTGGAACCTACTTCAGGTTCTGTGTCTCCCTCTCTCCTACCCCTCCCCCGCTCGCACTTGGTCTCTCCCTCTCAAAAATAAACATTGAAAATATATTTTAAAAAATCCAAAAATTTTTTTAAAGAATTGAAGAATAATAAAATAAATGGTGACAGACCATTAAGAATTTAATTATATGGTCATTAAAATAAAATTTTGGACAATTTTCAGCAATATTCATATAACTGTGTCATGTACAAAAGGATAATATATGCCTCATTTTTCCCATTAGGTATAAAATATTTACGTGTAAAAACACTAGAATGATTGAAATAAAAAATTAATATTGTTTTTTACTAGCTGATGGAATGATGAGTTTTCCAATTTTTCATATTTTTTAATTCTTTACAATAAGTATACTTCATTTTATAATGATTCAGCACCTCGCATTTGTATTATCTTTGTCAGATACATAGGAAAAGAATCATTGGTTATTAAAACACATTCTGAAGAACAGAAACTTCCATAATAACATTACCTGAGACATTTTTAATTTTCTTTTTTGGTTTTCCTTCTTTTGTCTTCAAAACATTTCATGATATAAGTTTTGAAATAGACCTGACTCATTACCAAAAAGACTTCATTCTATCTCAAATAAAATTGGCTGCATCAGAAACAATATAATACCTTTTGTCGTATTTGATTTTAGTTATTGTTAATAGTTCATTTCTTAGTCACTGAAAGCTTTAAAACGCTAAACAGGTATTCCAGATATGTTGCAATGTTTCTAAGCAATATAGTGCTGAAAGGGAAAAGAGCGATCTGTACATGGAGCTATGAAAATCCTGTGCTGATGGTCCTATACACCATCACCAGTTACAGGACACAATAGTGAAGCCAAATGAGCAGAAAGTGGGTTTTATACATTTATATTTTGCAGTTGCATTTAGTAATCAACCTTCATTATCCAAGGAAATCACAAAGTTTCACAAGAGATGCATAATTTGTATATTTACATTAAAAGTGTGTTTGTGTATACAAGGACCAGAGGAATTGCAGAACACAAGTGATTACTAATGGTCAGTGAAAAAGATACTTATGCTGAAACTACAAGAAAATAGAGTCCTATGTTCAATATACACAGGTCACACTACTAACCTACCAACTTCAGGAAATGGACGGACTATTCTAAATTACTGAAACCTCTCTTTGACCATGCATCTCCAGAGACTGCCCTCAATAGCTGCCGTATATATGACGAAACAACAAAAACAGCAGGAGCACTATAGGATAACAACTTATTAGGAAACATTATTCCCGGAAAGCCCAGTATCACAAAGTAGTAATTAATATTAACAACGAAACAATGAAATAGAAGCAAATGCCAGGACTTCTCAGCTATAATAAAAGGGATGGCCATAAAAAGAAGTAATTTTAACCAAGCCCAAATTATATATTCATTTTATGGCTATATACAATATAATATTCTTCCAGAGGGAAAATTACATTTCTATTTTATACTAGCTAATGTAATGATATGGAAATTCAAATCAATGAATTTGAATATGTGAAAGTAGGCATATTTTATATTAGCATTTTATCATGCAGTAGTCATGTAGCAGTATATAAATATATTGTATGTAGCAATATATAAATGTATGAAACCAACAAGTTTTACACCTCAAACTTATACAATGTTATATATCCATATATGTCAATATATTTTATGTATCAATAAAAATAAATAAATAAATAAATAAATATTATTAATCCTTATACATTCATTACATGTTGGTTTATTAAGATGCTGTTATTTGCATAATATTGAGGAGATTCTTTAGTCAGAAGCACGCATGGAATGAAGATCAGAAGAACTAATGTCCTAATCAATATTTTAGCACTATTTGCATTACAACCTGAGAGAATGCAAATCCAGAACGTAACACTTGGAGAGATAAACAAGAACAAAGGGTTTAAATGCCCAAGTCAAGAAATGAAGCTTCATCCTAAATGCAATGGGGCCGCTGAGCAGTCTTCAGCATGAAGATAATTCCATTTGAGAAAGAGCACTGTGTTGAAGGATGGAGAATAGATCAGAGGAGGCAAGGCGGAAAACAAGAAAACTAATAAAATGTTTCAGTAATTCAGTAGAAAGATGTTAGCCTAATTTAGGAGAGTGAACGTAATGATACATATAAGTAAATAGAATTCAGATCTATTTAGGAGTTAGATTCAAGTGATTGATTAAATACGGAATTACGGAGTTGAGAAAGAGGGCAAGGATGGCATGTAGGCTGTAAACTTGGGCAACTACCGAATTACAAACAATAGGAGAAAGAGTGAGTTTGGGGATGGGTGAGGAGTTCAAGTTTGGATATGGAGGATTAACTTCAGAATTTACATAATGCAAGAAAAGGAGGAATTCTTACCAAGTATAGAGCAGAAGCATGAAACCAGTTGCACAGTGAGCAAGAATTTCAAGTATGTGTCAACTTGGGATAATTACATTGTTAAATATACAGTTCTCTTTCTTTGAAGTGTAGTTTTAATTTCTCCAAATCAACTCTTTAATTCAACAGTTCTATAATTAAATCCCCCCAGAAGTTTACACTGACTGTTGGTTTGTGAAGTATCATCCAGAAACCAGAGGGGCTAGAGGGTTCGGCAAGTATTTTATTCAGATTTCATGCTTTGACAATTACGCATTTGGAAGACTTTAAAACATTTTAACACTATGAATGCTTACTCAAAGGTGACAGGAGGATGATGCTTTGGTGACAAATCAACAAGAAAGTCACTAGTGCAGGTAGGTTTATAAACTCATTTGTGCAGTTATCAGAGTAAAGCTTCTGTTGTCATCTTAATATAAGATACGGATGTCTGGTAAATGTGTCATTAATTAGGTGGCTGCAAAGCCACACTGATCTGTTTTTTAAATCAAACTCTTATTACCTTGTCTGTTGATAGAGAATGTTGTAAGCAAATATCTTCCCCTGCACTCAGATGCCAGGCAAGAAGAGTAAGAGGCCTCTGCCTGATGCTAGCTAGCATGATGATATCGTGGCATAATAACCATCTAAAGTGAAAAGGGGACCTTATGAAAACTTTAAAAAGCAGGTTTAGTGTTTATTGTAAGTTTCAGGGTTTTTTTTTAATTTTTAAAAAGTCAAATATAGTGCCTCATTTCATATCTTTTTTTTGTTTTTCTTTTTATGAGCAGCACATTTTTCTATTAAATTGCTTCTGAACAAACCAATCCCCTAGACTCAGAGATGAGCATATGACCCAGGTACCTCCATTTCTCTTAGTAATATTGGTGGAAAAGAAAAAAAAAGGGGGCACACATGTTAAGCAGTATTTTCCTGTGATTGACATGGATAAAGCCTATCTACTATAGATGAGAATGAGGCAGATCCTTCAGTGAAGGAGAAACGAGAAATGGATGGAGGTATAGACTGGTAAAAAACTGAATCTCCAGTTCCGTCTCATCTGAGATTCAGTCTTCCTTTGAATGTATGAGTTACTATAGCAACACCCCCAATTCAGTGTTCCAATAATTCGCTTTTTGTTTTTGTTTAAACTACTTCGAGTTAGACATCTCTCATTAATGCTGAAAGAGTTCTGACCAGTACATTAAGCAACTGTAATTTGGAATTTAAAGTTGAATTGGTATTAATCAACAACAATCAACAGATATTTTTTGGTATCCGATGAAAATATACCAGGTGCATTGATAGCATTTTTCAGATGCCATTTCATGTAATTATCACAGCAACTGTATCATGAAGATACCTCTATTATCTTCATTTAACTGATTAAGGAAATTGAGGCATAAAGAGATTTTTTAATTGCCCAAGGGCACACACTAGTAAAAAGAAAACTCTGAATTTGAACTCAGACCTTCTGTTTCTCGTGTCTGGACTCTTAATCTTGACTGTATACTACGTCTCTTGACATGAGCTGAGTTCTGATTCAGCCATCTAACTGTTGAGTGCCTTAATCTTTCTGAAACTTATTATTTTTTTTAATCTATAAAAGAGGATGACTATTTCTTATGCAACGATTGTTCTAGGAATCAAAAGAGATAATGCTTATGAAAGCATTATGAAAACTGCCTAGCACTAGAGAAATGTCAGTTCACATTATAAAATTATAAACTACATTAAAGCTTTACCAGCTATGAATCCTGTAATTGAGTTAGTGCAAAATTTAATCAACATGTTTCAGCCAATAATATCTCAAAAAAGTAGATACAAGAGTCAATTCATGTCAGGAAGCAGCTTTTAATCTAAACTAAAATAAATAATTCTTGTGTATAAAATGCCTTTCTTCAATAACAATGATGATGATAATGACTAAGATAAAATTAACTTACATTTCAATATCACTTTAAATTTTCAAAATTATTGCACATTTTTTACCTTGTTTAGCATATTTCAATGCCTTGGGAAATGGATTACATTTATTTTTTTCCCTGTTAATGTCCATCCACTGTCACTGGGCAAGTTTTAGTAATAAGTACCCTGGATGCCAAAGTTTTGTGCAGCTCATCATGAAGCTTTCAAAAATGGTAAACATGAAATATTTATTCAAATCTGCTTTTGAATGCCTTTCTTTTGCCTCTCTTGAAGACTGGCTAAAATCTCAGAATTTTCCCCATAATGTTACATGTAAATGAAATGAAAACATAATATTCACTACAAAGCCAACAACTTGCACATTTGTACCCAATTCCTTATGGCTAATATGAGATAAAAGCTCCCCAATTACTTATTGTTTACATAAAACAAAAGTTCTATACAGCATATACATTCATGCATTTAATCATTTCTTCCTGCCTGGCACTTTCAGGTGATCTTTAGATGGTTTTTGTTCTATTTTGTTTTGCTTTTCAACAGTGCACCAGCAGGGGAAAAGGAAGAGGAAGAAAGAGAGAGAGAATCCTAAGCAGCCATTGGGCTGGATCTCATGATGGTGAGATCATGCCCTGAGCCGAATGCAAGAGTCAGAAGCTTAACAGACTGAGCCACCCAGGTGCCCCTTTGTATTTAGAAGTTTTAGTTCATGTTTATTTTTATTTATGTTGTTGTATACTTGACAACGGGGCTATGCCAATTAATCCTACAATAAGGAAGCAGGTCTTTAATATTACTAAATGTCATGATTTAGTTGCCAATTCTAAATCTTATATTCATAATTAATATTTGTAAATATCAAAATATCACACAATTTTGTAGAGCCCAACAAGATTTAGAGAAGATTCAGGGTTGAATAAACATGTTTTGGCTTGCATCACATACTGAATAATTTACTCTTTTAATGTAATGTTTTATGGAGTTTGTAAAAACATTCTAATTAGGTCACTACAACTAATAACATTCAATTTATCTAGGTCTTAGAAAAAGTCAGAGAAGAGAAACAGGAAACAGGGGAATGGGAGCAAAGAATGTATTAGGATGTGTACACACAAGAAACAACAATAACAGAAAAGCTAGAAATTAAATGTATATGTTCTGAACTTACACATGATAAATCTGATCTACATTTAAGCCCCTAGCAATTCTAAATTCCAATTTCTTATTGCCAATAATATTTCTCAGAAATAACCTCTTTTCACATTTATATAAGTCACAGAGGTTTATTTTATGAGAACACATAATCAGGCAAAATAAAATGTTACATAAAATGGAAAAAAATATAATTTGTTTTTTAGTAGTGTGTTAATGAGCCACAGCAGGGCAATTCTTTTATCATATCTTAAAATTAAAAAGATACAAGTATAGCTGCTGATTTATATGTCCCTTATTTGACTTTTTATACATATGCAATATTATTTTTAAGCTCATTTGTATTCATGTGAATTGGATTGCAATTTAAAGTCTGGAAGGTTTGATTTCATTAAACATTTTTGCCTCAATCAAAAAGTCTGTATACACATGAATATTTCAAAACCAGTATCCATTTCTTTTAAGACTTTCAATATTGCATTATTAACCATAATGGTAAGGAAAATACACAATAGGTTCTAACATAAAATTTTGTGAACAGGTTTATTGAATGACCTGGACTTAGTAGGAACCAAAGTCCAAAATAAAAGAACTTTATCATCTCTCTATCTGTCTATATCCATTTTTACTGTTGTCGTTAAAAATTCATGCTACTCTGAGATCTACATACTTTCTTCCTGGAAAAAAACATCTTAGGAAGATCCATAACTTTCGTAGATAACTTGTGTTACAATTTACAATCCGGTCTTTCATCTCTTCTGGCTGGGTTTGCATCAGGCTCAGAAAATGCAATGATAGAGAAAGAGGAAATGTTGTACACAGTCACGTATTTCTACAATTCATACCTTGAGTTCCTTTTCCCCACTTTCTACGCCATCTCATAATTACATAAGAGAAATGGAGGAGAGCTGAAGGTGCAGAGAGGATCTTTCTTAATTAAGCCAGTTGTAACTTATGTTGGTGACATTTTTTATGGGATTTTTTTATGAATTCAATGACTATTTCTTTGAAGATGAAACAGACAAGTTACTTTCTCTAGTGTTTAATTTGAGGGTTTGGACTATTTCTTTAGAATATGTGGACACATATACCATGGTTCTCAGGTATGAAACATCATTCAAAATTCTAGATCACCAGGAAAAGTCCCACTTAACATCCTGCTATATATATATATATATATATATATATATATATATATACATATATATATACACACACACACACACATACATATACATATATATGTATCTGTACTATATATATATAATATGTTATAAAACTTTATTACACTATAAAAATAAAAACATATATCTATATATAATATATAGATATATATAATATAGATATACATAATATAGATATATAATTTTTTATTTGAATAAACTATATTTGGGGAAACCCTGATTAAACATAATTTTTAAAGAAAACGTTTAGAGATTTCATTCTAGCAATATGGCCCAGTATTCACACTGGGATATATTTCTATCACTTCAAATACATAGCAAGGTAAAGAAAGTATAGGAAGAAAAAAAAACAACCCAGAGACAGAGATAGGTTCAGTAACAAGATAAAGTCATGGGGCACCTCGGTGGCTCAGTGGGTTAAGCTTCTGACTTAATTTCAGCTCAGGTCATGATCTCAAGGTTGGTGAGATGGAGCCTCAGGTCCGCTCTGCCCTGATAGCATGGAGCCTTCTTGGAATTCTCTCTCTCCCTCTCTCTCTGCCCCTTCCCTCTTATGTGCACACACAGATGCTCTCTCTCTTTGTCAAAATAAATAAACTTTAAAACAACAGCAATAGCAAAAACAAAAACAAAAACAAAAACAAAACAACAGCAACAAATCCACAAAAGCAGGATGAAGTCTCAATGAATGAAAACCAAAAGAGAAATGCAAATCAGCAAGTGGAGTTAAAGCTTCAGGTCCACAGTTTGAAAGTAAAGAGAGTGATCGGGTTATTTAACCCCTGATGGTAGAAAAAAATCTTCCACATGAGTTGGGGGACCAAACACAGCCATGCCCTTTGCTTCAAACCAGGGAACAAAGTAAATAGAACTCCCTTATTGAGTGAGAGGTTGAGTAGGAACAAATAACAAACAACAACAAACCAAGACAATTACAGCTGAAGCTGTCTAGGGAGTTAGCTTTATAGAAGGACCAGGGCTTAAGTTAAAGGGAATACAGAGCCTTTTATCAATCACAAATTAAACCAAGCTATCAATGGTTGTATGGCCAAGAAAATGGGTTCCCAACCTCATTGGGGGAAGAGAAAAGGGGAGGCAACTGCAAACATATGGACAGGAAATTGACAAGAAAAAGAGAATGGGAGACTGAAGGGGAGGAAAATCCCATAACTTGGCTCTCACTCAGAATGAGCCTGAAGACCTTAATACCTAAACAAATAGACAAGTATAAAGATAGAAAAGACAAGCAACAACCTCAAAGCTAGAATTTTATTTCTCTTCAGATTCAATTGATCTTATGCAACAACCTAACAAAGAGTAACAATAAGTATGCTTAGTAAAAATGTCCACTTAAAAAGAGCATATAATAGCAGATATATATATATATATATATATATACATATATATATATATATATAAATAGGTTGATATGAAAATAATTAGAAATCGTAGTAATTAATTATATAACCATTAAAATAGAAACCTCAATAAGAAGGAAATATTCTAGATTTGATACTGGCTAAAAAAAAAGTAGTGAATTGGACAATACTTAGCAACTCACCCAGTTTTACAAGTCAATTTTACACTCTTCAAAGAACAGATGTTCTCTATTGTTCACAAAATGCTTCACAGGTTAAAGAAAAAAAAGAAAGCTATTCAATTCACTTCATAAAGTTAATATAATTTTAATAATAAGGCCAATAAGAATAGTACAATTAAAACAATCATAGCCCAGTCTCATTTATAAGCATAGGTGAAATATCTTAAAACAAGTATCAATAGTCAAAATAAAAATATATATTAATATGTTTTGGATATAAAAATTAATGTACTAAAAAGTAAAATTACCCTAGAAATAAAAAACTATTTATCTATCAGATAATACAATCTTGTAATTTACAAATTAGCAGATCACAGGAGTTAACCTTATACAATCATCACAACAGAGGGGTGATTAAACATTTATTCATTGAAAAACAAAATTAAAAACAGAAAAAAAAAATGTTAAACCAGAAATCAAAAGACATGCCCTTAAATTTCTTTCCTGTAACCCCCCAACATGGTCTCCTTATCCTTTTTGTCAGCTTAATATTTCTCTATGGAACTTACAACGATGCCATGTATTATATGTTTTACTTCATTTACAACTGCCTTTCTCTAGTACAATGTAAACTTCAGGGTGGAAGAAACTTTGTTTTTTCCATTGTATGTTTCATACCTACAAGTTTCTCTAGGATCTACCAGTTCTCTCTTCCTGATCCAGCTGTGCGTCATTTTTACATCCAATGAGACAGTGCTACTGCAAGTGTAATTTCAAGGTCTCTGCCTCTTATCAATCATTTTGTTACCTTTCTTGGACAAAATGGAGTACAAAAATTAAATAAGAATTTAGAAACTTTAGAAGAAAATAATTTTTAAATCTGTGAAACAAAATAATAAATGGGAATTATATCAAATGTCTTATTTTACTTTACTTTTTCTAGCAATATAATTTTACTATATTTTCTAAAATTATTAGTGTGCAAGGATTTAATTTTTTTTAATTTTTTAATGTTTATTTATTTTCGAGAGAGAGAGAGAAAGAGAGACAGAGCATGAGCGGGGAGGAGCAGAAAGAAAGGGAGACACAGAATCCGCAGCAAGCTCCAGGCTCTGGGCTGTCAGCACAGAGCCTGATGAGGGGCTCAAACTTATGAACTGCAAGATCATGACCTAAGCCGAAGTTAGATGCTCAACCAACTGAGCCACCCAGGCATCCCAAGGATTAAAACAATTTTTTAAAGTCTCCTTCACCACAGGTAGTTTTGAGAAGTACGAATTTATCATATTGCTTTATTTTTCTTTTCTTGGGTTCTCAGCTGGACTCCGAGTTGTTCAGCGAAAGTATCTTTTATTTTGTTTTCCTTAGTACATACTATATATTTGTGAAAGCATGAATTCAGTTGATTTCCAGCTTCTTTTATTTTCACACTATTAATATAAAGTATAATATATCCAACTCAGGAACTTTTATTTTAAAAATACAGATGTAAAACACTTTGGCACGGTTGGATTCTATAGCACTTCTGTGACCAGAAGAAAGTTGGTGCCATTATTAGGATTAGGAAAGTAAAGAACAATGGTATTTTACAGAAAAACATGATTAATGTGTTTTATAATTACATTGAAATAATATAGTACTTTTAAAGTGGAGATTGGGGGGACGGGTGGTTTGTGCAGTAGGACTAAACAGGAACATGAAAATGTAAGGTACAGTAACATAACTGTTTCCAGATGTTAAAACGGTTTTGTCTAATTCTAGAACTGATTTTAGGCCAACATACAAGTTAAGTTTCAAAAGGTATAACCATTGCTTTGTAAAGTACAGAGTTCTCAGTATTAGCAATATCCACACATAATTTGGAAGATTGTCGGCTTTTAAGTAAAAGATTAGACTAGAAGTTATTTAAGACCCTTCCAAATGTAAGCTGTTAGGATTCCATGAACCATACAGAAATTGACTGAATGACCATGGATGAATTGGATGATAGCTAAAATTTGGTATCTGTTTACATTAAAAATCAACATGATGTTACAAGAAAACTACAATTTGGAATAAGATGGAGAGAAGAGAAAGCAGTTGACATTTATTAACATTCTACTCTGCCACATATTGTGATAGTTTCTCTAGAATCTCTTCATTTGAGACTTTTAGTAGTACAGCAATGCAGCATTTCTATTTTCTACTCGATGAAACCAAGACTCAGAGAAGTTGAATTACTTGAGCGTCTATAGCTGGTAAACGGAAGGGATAAAACTCAATCTGTCTATCCACAGCCAATTTAACTGGTGAAATGTTGTTCTCTTCATAAAACCAAGCTGTGTCCAAACTTAAGATTTCTCTAGGTCCATGAAAATTACACTTTTACCCACAAATGATCTAAAACTAAAGATCATGATAATAGTATGTCCATTGCCATCCAATATTTAATGATGGTAGCCATTGTAAAAATTCCTAAACAGATTATTACAGCAACATTCATAAAAACATTTAAAGGTGTGTTACCTTATAAGGAAAATCTAACAGTCCCTTTCAAAATACCTGATGTAATTCTAAAGCTTAAGTTTTCAACATCAAGTACCTGGAACTGACTTTCTCTGATATGGAAGCCACAAAGATAGAACAAGTGGAGGAGACACAAGGGAGCCTGGGTTTGGACAGAATGTTAAATTCATCATTGTGATAGCTGAGGAAAGATGTGGGATAGAAGACAAATTTCTACTCTATAGCATAGCTACTTCATTTTATGAAAATGTATAACTAAGCAAATTGACTCAAAGGACCAAGATGGTGGCAGAGCATGAATGATCTCAGAGCCCAAGATCATATAATAGAGGAATTCATTTTAAAATAGAACTTGAAATATAAAATTTCAGGCTACCCAAACAGATAATCTATTCTAAACCTGGAAAACTAAAATCTGCTTTGAGCTTCAGGCTCCAGAATCCAATCCTCATTGGACTCTACATACCAACTTGAATTCACTGGACATGTATGAAGTGACTTCCTTCCAATGATACCATTAGGTAGTAAAGTGATTTTACCATAATTATTAACTTCTAAAAGGTACAATTTAGTTCCATTTACTCAAAACTGCTCCCAAGCAGAATTTGCCATCTATTTAATGTCAGTATACATATTAAAGGCAAATTCAATTTCCCAGCTTTCTCCACATGAGACTGAAAGTCAAAATTTCTGGGGAAGATAAACGGCCTGGTATCTTTGATAAACAGAAACAGGAAATAATAGGCATTTTTGGTAGACCATACTTGGAAATACTTGACTAAGAAAAGCCAAAGACCATATGGTACATACAAAGAGAAGCCCTTCTCTTCTCTCTGAAATGATGCAAATTAAAAATGAGTCCATGTCTAAACTGCCTTACTACTATATATTTTCAGATCCTTAAAAATGCATGCAAAAACACTGTTTGGCCTTCACATGAAATAGGAAATACACTAGCAAAAATTATGGAGACCATCAAGTAACCTATCAAGGAATAATCATTTGGTACTATTTTGTATATTTGTAAAACTAAGCATCAATTATCTGCAGATGGCTTGTATTAATACAATACTAATAGCAAACATCATAATATAGTGAGAAAACTCCCATAGTATTAATCAAAATAATTTTTAAATATCATTTTGACAAGCTGAGTTTTATTCCTCCTCAATCCATATCAATATTTATTAAATAGGAGTAAAGCACGTTTATCTTACAAGTTCTAGTTAATATCTACATAAAACATTTTTTTCTTTCATTTTCAAATGGAATCAAAACAGTAATTATATAATCCACATTTGGAATTGTTCAGTTAATAATTCATAATGAAAAATTTATTGTGTTTCTTTAGTCATTTTATTTCTGAGATATCAATTTGTTTTTATACATAATTTCTATATCACATTGATAGAATGATCAAGTTATCGGTAGGTGATCATCTTGTGGCTTTGAAATCAAACAAAGGTTTTTTTTGTGAAAATTAAAATTTTATGTATGAATTGAGTGAGGTTGGGTAAGATAGAGATAATTTTTCATCATAGATGACTGGAATCATTAGTAAAACAGGATGTGAGGGGAAAAAATGTTGTGACTACTGTTTATTATTGTTATTGATTTGGGTTGAAAATCTCCAAATTGTAAAAACTAGTGTTGTGACCGCCAGACTTTTAAAATGTCACAGAAATCCGAAGACATATGCTCTCTAAGGCAACACTGTCCAATAGAACTCTCTGGGATGATGAAAATATTCTACAGTTTTTTAACACCCAATATGATAGTCAAAAGCCCCAGGCGTCTTTTGAACATCTGAGATATGGAGAATACAATTGAGAAGCTGAATTTTACATTTTATTTAATTTTAATCGATTTAAATTTGAACAGTCACATGGGTCTAGGATTGTAAAAGTGTATGGATTAGAAAGCTCTTTGTTCATGTTCCTGTGGTTCCAGATCTCTAGTATTTCTAAGAAAGTGTGGTCAGAAAGAGAGTGAATATGGTTATCTCTAGGACAGCACTTTTCCATCTAAAAGACCTGATGAAAATATTGATCCCACCACGATTTCAGATGACTCTGACATAGCTCAAGTTCGTCACAGTAAAATACATTACAGGCCTGGGATGGACCCAAATAAGTGGAACCTTGGTATATTTGAGTTGCGCTGAAAGTAGCACTCTCTCAACCCTACTTCTACCTACTCCCATCTCCCCCCACCAAAAGAAAAAAAACACAAAAACAAAACAAAAACATTGCCAGACTCATCAAAATCCCTGAGGCCTGTACCTCATGAGCAATTTCCAGACCAACAGATTGGAACTGCCTTTTCTCTCTACACACATGGTTGTGACGAGGTTCCACTCTATCCTCACTGACATGCCTGGGCTTGCTCTTGCCATGCTAACAGGATGACGTCGTCTCCAGTTGGACTCTGTGAACTTTACCTTTGAATCCTTTTCGTAGTTTCTCTTTGCCATGGTTAATAAGACAATGACTTCTGACTTTGGCCTTCTTTTTATTATTATTATTTTTTGCTTTAAAAATTATCTTATCTCCTCTCCCTGCCAATCTTATCTACCCTCACAGCCTTCATTGCTGAGTTTACACAGGTGTATCTCCTGAATCTCCACTCCTACTCTTTCCTAAGTTCCAGTCCTGGATTTCTAGCTAACAGCTACATATTTTGCCCTGAATGCCTTGGCACCAGTTCCATTTCAAGACATTTTAAATTGAACTGTTCTTCCTTCCAAAAACAATAGCAACCAAAAAAATCCGCAAAAAAAACACAAAAAACCAACCCTTTCATAGTCTCTACCTTATTTTTGTAATGATTCTAGTTATTCGTGATCAAAATCCTTGTCTTTGACTCATTTGTTTCATGCTTAAAGTTTGAAGCATCAAAGTGGTTAAATTAAGAATGCAGATTCAGGAGAGAACAAAGCTGGACTGGACTCCTGGTTCCACCATTTACAGCTTGCATAACTTGGGTATATTACCTAAATTGTCTAAACCTTATTCTTTGGCACAAAAAAATGAAACTAATAATAACTGACATTTGTAGGGTTCATTCAAAATACTTTACGCCTATTAAAATAGTCTTTACAACTCTATGAGGTAGATCCTATCATTACTTCTTTCCTATGGATGAGAAAACTGAAACACAGAGAGTTAAATAAATTGCCAAAAGCCACAATAGTAAGTGGCTGGGATACAATCCCAGACATTCTGGCTCCGAGACTGTAACCACCATACACACTGTCTTCCTGATAATAACAGCTTATCTCATACTGTTGCTGTGAGGCTAAACTTCAATGAAGCTTATAAAATACTTGTCAATATCAGTTGCTATTGTCATCATAAATTTCTAGATTGCCAAAGTCAGAAGTAACCTGTCATTACATGAATTCCTATAGCACGTACTCCTATATCACATGGCATATATACTGCCTTGTACTACCTCACTGAACAATCATGTCTTATTACACTGTATAGATTATAAGCTGCTTGAAGCTAGAGATAGTGTATAGTCATCCCATGCTCAGTAACTATGAATAGAATTAATAGATGTGAAGGACTTTTAAAATCTGTTATTATGGCTCATATCTATTTTATAGTCTCTTAGATCCTGGACCTTAGTTGTCATCGAGTTTACAGACAGATGAACTGCACGCTGTGACAATTCATGCTTCTCCAATTTTTGACACCACTGCCTGAGGTCATCCTCCCTAATATCAAAGTACTTTCTAGTTCCTCTTCACGCCCCTTTGAAGCAGGCTTATCCCTATATTCTACATGTCCTTCAAGTGGGCTGGTCTCAGCTCCCCAACATGCCCAATCTCCACTATCCACAATGGTTTTAAAATGTGCTCAGGACCTACAGCTTAAACACAGATGCCATACTGGAAGGCTACACCCACAATCCCCTGGGCTACAAGGAACGTGTGTGGGGTTACCAGGAAAACACTATGTCGGAAGGTACTTTCCTATCTTTTCCAAATAGATATTTTGTGAAAATCAACAGGGATGGGCTACATTCTTTAGTATTAATTATGTTGCTTATTAAAAAATACTCAAAATTCTCAAAAACTATAGATATCAAAAGTTATCTCTAGTATACATTAAAAATGCTGATTATAAAAGAATGCATACAATATGGACCAACTGATGGATGTAAAGATGTATATATGCATAGAAAAATGTGCGAAACATTGTATACCAAAATGAGTATAGCTTACATCTAAAGCAGTGATTATGAATAATTTCCCTATTTCTTGTTTAGCTGCATTTTCCATTTTTACCATAAACATTTACCATTCATAAAACAGATACAATATTTAACAATCTATTCAGCAACATTTTCATTAACTCTTGCTATTATTTTGGTGTCATATAATTAGCACACTATCTAGCAGAATTTTACATCAGTAATCTGAAGCAATAAACTTTGCTTCTATGTTTCTTTCTTTAGGATCTTACCTAAAGTCCATTTTTCAGGTTAATTTTAAATTTTGTCTTCTTCCTGTCATCAGCTACACGGATCATTGATGATTTATATGCTGCTTTAAATGTATTCTAAATTTCAAGGACACTTTTGCTCAATCTTTAACTATACATCTTTCTCAGGCAGCCAATTTTGCTGGTCCCTGGAGTTGTTGCCTAATACAAGATTGGCTGTACACATGCAGGTTTTTTATATCATCTATCTAGAAAATGGAGTATTCTAAACGCAGGGGAAGTCATTTGGGTTTTACACAGGTCTTTTTAAAGAACAAAGTTTCCATTTCCTTTGGAGAAATAATAAACTTTAAGGTGGTATGGAACAATTAACATAACAAATGACAGTCCCTCTCTACACCCATACTGAAAAAAATTCTAATCTTACAAAGAAGTATAAAAACAAAATACGTAAACATTTATACAATAAATGTGGTCTTCAAACCATTCCTCACCAACATACTGCATCAGCACAGCAATCCAGTTATAAAACGTTCCCACATAAAACCAAACCAGTCTGTTTTCTAAAGTAAAATAATGCTGATAACCAGAGTTTCAGAGCACTGATCATATATGAACAATTCTAGATGGAGCTGTGATGGTAAAAATCTGCCTGCACGTCCATAAAGCAAAACCATGGGGAATAGAAATGAAAGAGCAATCCAAAATACGAAGGCAGACAATGATTATACTGTTTAGACAAATTTGTATGTGGAAAAATATACATGCATAGCAAAAAAAAAAATTTAAAGGAGATATTCAAAATTGTCAAAACTGAAGCTGCTACTGAGAAGTATGACTTTCCATCGATTGGAGCACCTATGTACAAGAATTTCTGTCGAGGGGTGCCTGGGTGGCTCAGTCTGTTGAGCACCTGACTCTTGATTTTGGCTCAGATCATGATCTCACAGTTGGTGAGTTTGAGCCCCACATCAATCTCTGTGCTGTGCAGAACTTGCTTGGGATTCTCTCTCTGTCCCTCTCTCTCTGTTCCTCCCCAACTTGTGCCCTCTCTCTCAAAATAAATAAACTTAAAAAAAAAGAATTTCTATTGAAAGAAACTTTAAGTTGTGAATTAATGTATTCTTTGTCACCATTTTTACCTTCAATAAACTCGTGGACTAAGAATCCAATATGATGAAAACACAAGATTTCCAATACTTGGTCCATACCTACTGTACAATATGCAGCAGGGCATGAAGAAGATGTTGGACTTGGAATGAGAAGTCCTGATGTTCAGTCCTCACTGTGTCACTTACTAACCTTATGACTTTGCTAATCGTATCTCTGCTTTATTTTAGGAATTTTTATTGTTATTTTTTTATCATTTTTTACTATTTATTTATTTATTCATTTGAGAGAGAGAGTGTGAGTAGAAGAGAGGGGCAGAGGAAGAGAGAATCTTAAGCAGGCTCCACGCTCAGCAGGAGTCTGATGTGGGGCTTGATCCCACGACCATGAGATCGTGACCTGAGCCGAAATCAAGAGTCTGACGCTTAACTGACTGAGCCACCCAGGTGCCCCTATTTTTTAATGAATTTTTAAAATAACATTTTGCCCGGGTGCCTGGATAGCTCAGTCAGTTAAGTGTCTGACTTTTGATCTCAGTTCTGGTCTTGGTCTCAGGGTCGTGAGCCTAAGCCCCATGTTGGATTCTATGTTGGGCATGAAGCCCTCTTTAAAAATAAGGTAAAGTAACATTTGGTCAGAGAGATTTTGAAGGGGTTGATGTGATGGTGAAATGAAGTCACATGTGGAATTACATAGTAAGCTGGAAATGCCATAATGGAATATTTGGTGATATTATTATTAATTCTATCTCTCCGATAGTAGGGATGGAGTGTAAAAGGTAGGAGTGACCTTCTGGCTTTCATACTTGTGTTTAATCTTTTATAACATATTTGTATTTTTGTCCTAAAGCACATTTTTGTGACTCTATACTCCATATATTTATGGAACAGTACTGAGTTGAATTTCTTATTATTTATGCCAAATTTATATTTCTATATCTTGAAAGCTCCAGCAGGAACAATTACAACAGCAGGGAAAGAACAATTATAAACATTCATCATTCAGAACTTGCTATGTGTCTGAGATGATGATGGGTGTCTTTAATTCTCCTGTAATTTCCATAGTGTCCAATCTTATAAAGAGGAAGCTGAGATATACTGAGTGCTAATTAATGTTGCCCAAGGGGATTCAGGTAAGTGCTTTCCTGCCTTACTTTCTACATTCTTTGTGTGTGATCATATTCACTCTTACTCTTTATCATAGAAGACTGGTATTGAACTTTGTAGATAAAGCTTACAGTACCTTCACTTTCTTTTTTTTTCCTTTATCTATCTTAACATGTGGCAAACATAAATTCATACTCAAATTTGGGAGTACAGGTATAAGACTAGACTAATTTTGTTTTGTTTTGTTTTGTTTTTGATGAATTGTGTGGTTCCTAAAAAACACCTCTATGTTGTATTATACCTGGGACTTTGTTAGTCTTTTTTGGAATGTTATTAATATGCTAAAATATACATAATATCATAGAATTTATCAGTTTAACCGTTTAAGTATAGTTCAGTGGCATTAGGCACATTTACACTGTAGTGCAACCATCACCACCATATATCTCCAGAATTCCTTCATCATCCCAAGCTGAAAATCTGTACACATTAAACAGTAACTCCCCCTCTCACCCTTCCCCGGGCCCCCGGTAACCACTGTTCTACTTCCTGTCTTTATGGATTTGACTATTCTCCTTACCTTATATAATTGGAAACATACAGTATCTATTCTTGTATATCTGGTTTATTTCACTCAATATAATGTCTTCAAGGATCATCCATGCTATACTATGTATCAGAATTCCATTCCTTTTAAGGCTGAATAATATTCTAGCATATGTATATACCACATTTGTTTTTTTTCATTCATGCATCATTGAACATTTGAATCTCTCAACACAATAATGGTTTTCACAAATAATATTGCTACAAACTTAGGTAAATAGCTCTCTGTTCAAGTCCCTATTTCCAATTCTTATTTATGCATCCAGAATATTATGTATCTGAATATGTATCCAATACAGATCCCATGTATTGCATCTTTAGGGACTAGAATTCAGTAAGCCTTGATCCCTTTATATAATATCAGCTTGAATTACATCATCCAGTAAATATGGTTTGATAATTTAACTGCATTAGGCTGTCCATGTGGGATAGATTACATTTTTCTTGCCATTATCCTTGCAACTTAGAACATGAGTCATTAAAGTACATGGTAATAAAAATTACTTTTATTATAAAACTAGTTTTTAACTCACCATTTATGTACATGAAATGGTTGGAAAAAATTCAAATTCTCAAATTTTAGAGAAAGAATTTTCAGAGTTAAAATGTTATGTCTCACTTGAAGCATGTATAAATACTCATTAACATAAATTTACATTAATAACATCTTACCCTGACTGTAACCCATAATTTAAAATTTTAGATTTTTGTAATTCTTTACATACTTCTCTCCAGTTCACCAACAATACTTTATAAAAGCAAAAATAAGTACACTTAGGCAAAGCTTAAAACCTGAGAGTCAGGGGTGCCTGAGTGGCTCTGTTGGTTAAGCGTCTGACTCTTAATTTCAGCTCACATCATGATCTCATGGTTCATAACTTTGAACCTGAGTCAAGATCTGTTGACAGTGTGAATCTTGCTTGAGATTCTCTCTCTCCCTCTTTCTATCCCTCCGCTGCTTATGTGTATACACTCTCCTCCTCCTCTCTCTCTCTCTCTCAAAATAAATAAACTTAAAAAAAAAACAAAACCGAGGGACAAAATTTAAAATATCTATTCATATAAGCAAAGGTACTAACTTTACTCAAAAGAAAACAGAAATTAAAAAAATTAACTAGAAATGACTTCACCTAAATGGGTGAAAGTTATCATCGTCATCAGTTACAATGCCAAAATCTTATTTTTTGAAGCAAAACTATGTAAATATGAATAATTTATCACACATTTTTATAATTAAGCATACAACAAAGAAATGTAACATAGCTTATTAAATCATGTAAAATACAGCATAAGAAAGACATGACAGCTCATATATTTGATGGCCTATTTTCCTACAACAGATTTATAATAATATTAAATTTATCCAGAATCTATGCCCTTTTATGTCCTTACACTTTATATGTGCTGCTGCGTGATATGAATTTGGTGCTGAATAAAAATACATTTCCCAGATCAATAAACTGTGGTACATCCAGACAATGGAATATTACTCAACACTAAAAAGAAATGAGCTATCAAGCCATAAAAAGACAATAAATGTATATTGCTGTGTGAAAGAAGCCAATCTGAAAGGGCCATATACTGCATGACTCCAACTATATGACATTCCAAAAAAGGCAGAACTATGGAAACAGTCAAAAGATCAGGGGTTAATAGAGAGGAGGGGGATGAAAAGGCAGAGCACACAGGAGGTTTAGGGCTGTGAAATTACTCTGTCTGATACTCTAATGGTAAATACATGTCATTATACATTTGTCAAATCTATAGAACACAATAAAGAGTAAGCCCTAATGTAAACTATGGATTTTGACTTATAATGATGTGTCAACACAGGTTTATTAGCTGTGACAAATGTACCACTCTGGTGGGGACTTTAGAAATGGAAGTGTCTACACTTGTGTGGGGGTAGGAGATATACGGGAAATCTCCATACCTTCTTTTCAATTCTTCTCTGAACTTAAAACTGCACTAAAAAATTAATGCATTCTGGGGTGCCTGGGTGGCTCAGTCGGTTCAGTGTCCAACTTCGGCTGATTTCGTGGTTCGTGAGTTTGAACCCTGCGGTGGCTCTGTGCTGACAGCTCAGAGCCTGGAAGCTGCCTCAGATTCTGTGTCTCCCTCTCTCTCTGCCCCTCCCCTGCTCGCACTTTCTCTCTCTCTCTCTCAAAACTAAATAAATGTTGAAAAAATTAAAAAAAAATAAATGCATTCCACTTCCATTCCAGACTAGGTTCCAGGTAGTACAAAAAGGCAAAAGTAAATAATCCTAATATTTCTTATTGAATATGGTTCTTTTTATTTCCGACACCTAACTGGATTTGTTTACAAGGTAATTCACAAATTTCTTAGCCATTTTATCTTTCAGTGAAACCTCAAGGCAGCATCTCTCACATGTTTACATCAAGCTTTTTTATGGAAATTTCAAATTCTCTCTTCTTTGAATACAACTTTCAGGAGTGTGAGTATACTCATATGTCCAAAAATTTACTCTGCGACACATGTTGGTGATACTAACATTTATCAGCCACTATGTGTGTTAGACATTATGCTACATAATTTAAACAGTTAGTTTTAACTATATAAAATTGTGGATGCTTATCTTTAATCTCTAAAAAGGGAATTTCCTATGGCTCCTTATGAGATTTTTTAGTGCATTTATTCCCCATAAAAACCATGGGATGCTGGTATGACTGCTATTTTATTTTACCGATTATGAAATTGAGGCTTAGAGATGTTAGCTATGTATCTTGCCCAAGGTTACCCACATAGTAAGCAACAGAGTCAAGAAACAAATTTAGCAGTTGGACTCTACAGGCCATTGAAAGAACTACTCTACTAGATTATAACAAGATGAGATACAGTGAAGTGTACTTTGTGGGGGGTCTGCTTCATTTCTGGACACCTTCCCCATGATAACCTACTGAAAGGATGTAACTGCTCAAAGTATGGCCTCATCA
Source organism: Prionailurus viverrinus (assembly GCF_022837055.1). NCBI lineage: Eukaryota > Metazoa > Chordata > Mammalia > Carnivora > Felidae > Prionailurus > Prionailurus viverrinus. Next base: position 132,572,606 of record NC_062569.1, on the reverse strand, counting down.
CAAACAGCAGCATGGACATCACTTGAGAGCCGTTAGAAGTGCCAAATCTCAGGCAATGTGGTATTGAGTCTGAATCTGCGTTACAATGATATTTCTAGGTGATGGATTCCTATGTCCCTTAAAGTTTGAGAAGAACTGATCTAAGGTATCTTAATTTTTAAGACAAAGCATATGCCAACCACTTAATCTACATTCCAACAGGTAAAAAAAAATAAGTATACAGTAATAAGAATCTTCTGTAACCTCCCTATATTCAGTGGGACATCACATTTTATGTGTTACTTGGTTCTACACAAAATAAATCCTAAATGCATGCACCCCTTCACACCCTTTTGTCTCCCCACAGACCTCTTTAACTCATTCAGGGACTAGATATCTATTATGTTCCAGGGCATACCTTTGTTTGCTGTTTTACTTCCTGCAATACGCACACAAGGTGGTTTTCCCTTTAGTCCTAGAACTTTAGGGCTTTGGATACAATCCTTGACATGGTGACATGGATTATTTTTTCCCACTAGATGGCAGTAACAGCAATTTAATAATACATTTTATAAAGCAATTACCAGCCTGCCACACGCACAGCAAACAATGACTCTTTGTGAGGGTTTCATGAATTGCTGGTTTTAATATAAGAGCAAGGACTTAGTGACAAATTAGAGAACACTTTTCTCTATTGATGTCTATGTTTAAATTTCGTCTGGCTTGCTTTCCAAAATTAAAAGCAGTCTTGTTTGCATATCTCTTACCCTTAGCTGTAAGAATCAGCTATCAGGAATAATTTTCACTTGTAAGAATTGGAAAACAGACAAGTGGTTGCTAAAATAAGATACTTTGTAAACATAACGGTCAATAAATTATTTCCTTATTCCAGTTTATGAAGAGATCTTTCAATTTGTTGGTCTTTATCCAAGACCATACATGTATAATTTCTAAGTGCAGAAATTCAAGATTTTCAGGAGAAATCATATATTGAATTCATAAGTTAGTATTTCTTAAGTTTTGTAATAAATTTTTAGAGATCACCACATACAAATCCTATGTACTCTAGCACTTAAGCAGTACAGCAAGGAGAAATTGGGTTTAAAGTAAAATAAAATTAGAGTTTTATAAATGCAGTTCTATTGACATTCCATTTAGTGTTTAAATATGACTTCTTGCATGCAGAATGTTCTCACATAAATATTTAACAATTATCTTAAAGAAAGGAAGAAATCTGTTAATCAAATATAAGATCCTTTGGGGATATAATTAAGCAACTTCATTATAATCTTGATGCTTCGAGGTAGTAGAAAAACAATACACTTTACTATTGATCAGATTTAGCCCAGTGCTTCTCAGACTAATCCTGGTGAAGAGCCAGACTATTATTCTTTCCCAAGTAGTCATGAACTAATATTTTAAAATTCACACTAACAATAAATAGCTAAAGAAATAAAAAAAAAATTAACAGCCATATTTTATTGAGTCAACAGGCACAAAATGACTGTTAAAGTTTTATAAAAATTTTTAAATGCTTGCTCTTAATTTTCAAACTTCTGTGTTTTCTAAGTGGTATCAAACCATTCCCAGAAGGATCTGGCCAATGGACCACAGTTTCAGTGGTGTGGCTCTCATTTCCCAGCAGGTGAAGCTGCATCCACTGGGAGCTGGTAAGGTTTTAAGCAACCAAATGTAGTAAAAATCAAGACTCGTTAAGTTTTACCACTGGCAAAATCTCTAGGGAAGGGGCCAACTTGAAGACCAAGCAGAGGTGTTTCATTCAGTCTAAAAAAGGTAGACTATTTTTAGACGATTTTTTAAATTTTTTAATGTTTATTTATTTTTGAGAGAGAGAGACAGAGACACAGAGAGAGCAAGGAAGGGAAAGAGAAAGAGGGAGACACAGAATCTGAAGCAGGCTCCAGGCTCTGAGATGTCAACACAGAGCCCAATGCGGGGCTCAAACTCACAAACCGTGAGATCATGACCTGAGCCTAAGTCAGATGCTTCACCGACTGAGCCACCCAGGCACCCCTTTACTTTTCTTTTTAAATGTGGTTTCTTTGGTTATCCAGAATACTATAGTTAGTTTGCATTTACGTACTATGTATGTAGTAAGAAAAATAGTTCTATTTCACCCCTGGATTTACCCCTACCATGAGATCGATGTTCACAATCTGAGACTCCCCGGCACAGAGGTAGATCCTTTCCTCCCATCTGCGGTTCTCTTGAGCCCTTGCCTTCCTTCTCTCTGTCCCCCTCTCCCACCCTGACTCTGTCTTTTCGTCTCCCAGATGAGTACTCATGACCATAACCTCTTCCAGGGCCAGATCTAGAGATTAAACAACAGCAATTTATACTGGTTAGCAAGAAAAGCAGAACCCTTGTCTCCGCGTGCACAATGTAACAGCTTCTAAGACATCCGCTGAACTGTGTACATTCGTTTGGTAGCAGGATGAAAGGCCAAACAAACATCTCTCCATGTTGATATCTTTCTTTCTTTTTTTTTTTTCATGGTGACATCTTTCAGAAGACACTTTAGTGCTAGGTTGATGGCAAAGAGGCCTTAACTCAGGATTTTATTTGTGAGATCTCAATTCTGTTTGGACATTGTCATAGTAACTTTCTAAAGGCCAGTAATTTAATTTTAGGATCATTACGCAAAGACTTATGAAAGTGGACCTAAATAAATATTGATATATACAGCTTTGAGGTGTTTCACATATGTGAAACCAGCTTTTGCCACATATGTTTTACATTTAAAATCCAAAATGAGTTCAGTGTCAACTTTTATTAGTTAATCACATGCAATTTAGCTGAGACCAGAAGGAATTGCAGCATCACATCAGACTATTTCAAATTTGGCCTTAGATATGCAAATGTATTTATCATTAAATTGTAAATGTTTACTGAAAGACAAGCACTCACGAAGTTGCTTTACGTTCCAGAGTATTACTAACACCTTCTATGATTACAAATATAAATTCCACTTTTTTCTTCTACTTTAATGGAAAAAATATGGAATATGTTGCAATTATCCAGTTCATTTACACACAAGATAGGTAAAATTTCTAAAGTATATAAATTGGGTTATCAGACCTAGCTCAGAAAACTGGAACATTTTATCTATATTATTTATTCATTTGGCTTAATGGTCTGTTTTTGTTTATTTTGTAACCACATTAAAGGTGTATGTTATAAATATCAATCAGTATTTGAAACTTAAGTTAAAATTAGCACTACTCATCAGGCTAAAAAGAACACAACACCGAAAAGAACAAAACAAAATGCACACACACACACACACACACACACACACACACACACACACAAAATAAAAAACCCATCAACACTGATTTGTGTACCAAATAAACCCTTTGTTAAAAAGCAGTCCTCAGGAAACTAGACTAAAGAAGCAACAGATTTAAATCATTCTATTTAAAAGCACCTAGCCTAAAGAAGTCTACTCTTCTGAAGTACTATCATAAGTATTTAACTGATCTTCCCTTTCTCTCTCAGGCTATTCTTTACACAACAAAGTGAACTCTTAAAAATCTAAATCAATTCACATCTCTGATCAATAGCCTCTGATGGATGGCTTCCCATTTGACTTAGAAAAAAAATCCAATATTCTTAACATGACCAAGAAGAACTTTACATGGGCTTGCCCCACCATATTGGACACTTGGGTATTGCTCTAATATGCCATATACTTTCTCCTTAGAAACTTGACTTGGGTTCTTCCCTCTGCTGGGATGCTCTTTCCTAGACAAGTGCATAACAAGTCTCTTCTCATATGCTACTAACTCAGAAAAGTCTTCCCCAGACTCAAAGAGAGGATACCTTCCCCCAAGTCTCCCACTCAACTTTATTCATCACAAAACAGTATGATATTTTTTATCTGTTTGATCGTTGGTTTAACGTCTGCCCTTCCTCTGCCTCCATCATGGCCACAAGAATGTAAGAGCCATGCTTGTCGGGACTTACATCTATGTAAATGCACCACTTAGAAGCCTATGTAGCTCATAGTAAATGTTCAATAAATATTGGTAGACCGAATTAAATCATTCTTGTCAATTTTCTCTTCATACTTCAGCTGGGCTAAAACTGCCTGATCCACAGTGTTAACTCCAAATGTAGGCTCAATGCTATGAATACATACACAAACACCATACTCTCACACAGAGACTTAAAGCTTATTAATTTGAAAACCCTTTTAAAAGTTCAATCTAGGTTTGTCATACTGTCATGTTAGGATTTAAATTTTATAAAATACAAATATTCTATGGTCAAAAGTCAGATGCATCTATGTATGGAAGATATATAATATAGAGAATATATAAATATGTAATAAATATCAGTATACATGTACTATATTTAAATAATGAATATATATGTTATAATAGTTTATATTATACATACCTATAGCTTTCTAATGACCAATGTCATTCTAAACAAAATCGCTTAATGTTTTCATTAAGTAATGTTATTTACCCTCAACTATGTTTTCACTATGTTTATTTTCCTTGAATTATGTTCATTTGTAAAAGTCTATGGCTTAATTTATTTTTCTCTCTTTCATATTACCTAATCTTAAAGAAAATGCTGAATATTTTAACCACTGATGGTAGTAAAATAGCAAATCCATTCTCTAACTCATTCCTTTATACTGAAACACGTAATTTTATAATGTGATTCTTTTTTTTTCATCAATTGTGGTGTCTGAAGAATGCAACCCTTACATCAGAGCAGCATGTATTCTATAATAAGGATCAGATAGTGTTGGAGATGGATAACAACACATCACAGACAGATCAGGACAAGAACTCACGTTTACTGAGTTACTATTCACCTCAGAAATCTTGATATCTGTTCTGACATAGGCCTTGGAGTCATTTTCATGCCTCTCAGAGTTGGAATGAAAACATCACTGAGATTTGCCATTCATGGCAATACAGGTATTTTCTCATCTACGGCTGTCATTAAAAAAGGATGGTGAACATCCAGATTTTTGTTTTAATTAAAAGTAGTGTGGCAAAATATGGAATGTTATGCATATTAACCTGAAGGGATAGCTATGAAAGACAAGGTGAAGAGCAATGTTCTTGATATTTTGGTCATAAAAAAAATATATATCAGAAGCAAAACTACTTCTTTCTGACAAAAGAGATATGCATCTGTGCTTTCTGAGGTTGGAGAAACTCTCCTGAGTGAGGTACAGGGGAACATAGCACACTTTGACATTGACTATCTCAGGGAGGGGGATGGAGACTAAGAGGAGGAAAAGGTTACTATGAGTCTGTTTTGAGTTTTACAACAAATTATATGTCTATATAGTCACATATATTTAAATATTTATATATACTTATATAATTTACTTATATGTACTTATATAATGTATTTAAATATATTCTATATCATCATATACTTATATGATACATAATTACATATCTATAAGATATGCAATTATATAATACTATTTAGCCATTTCATTTCTATGTGTGTGTATTTGTGTGTGCACACATATATTTAAATTCACCCACTGTTTTGAGTTTAATGTTGTTTTTCTGTGTTTTATTACTGAGGCTATCTTTGTTAATTGCATTTTTTTTCCAACTGTCTTTGGGTAGAAATGTTACAAACAGAAAAATATATTTTAATGTCAGGAGAGAAAGTAAATCTGTTGCATTAAAATAATACTGTGTTAAAGTATTGGTTAATAATTTAGCCAGAGCAGATATTTTAAATTATTCTAATGAATAACCACTAGACAAAATATTCTTCTAGTCTATTGTGTAGGATATATGTCCATTTCAGAAGAAAACATATGGCTGATCAAAATAGCTTATTATAAATATGAAACATATTGAGATTCATGGCTTAAAAGAGCAATGATAATATATAAACATGAAATATAAGTGTATTACCAACAGGGATCATCTAACTCTAATAAAGAAAGAAATCTTATCATATTTATCTCATCTGGTTTAGTCAGTAGATCTTCTGACTGACAAAAGTTTAAATCCAACATAAACATTAATTATTTTCAGCATAGCAAAAGAAACAATGTATTATTGTTCCTGTAAAAACACTAAGTTCATAAGCCTTTGCACCAAAAGGAAAAATTGTTTCAGGGAAAATAAGGATATTGAATTAGAAGGGAAACACTTTGTTGACTTTTCTCAAAAATAGGACTGTACTACAGTTTGCCAAATCCAAAAATTATTGACTAGCACAGTTTAGTTAAAAATATTTTGGCTTCAAATAAAAATATACTTTGAGGTCTAGGGGTTTCTGTTCACATTCTATGCCCTATACTAGCCCACAAAATTAGAACGGGAAAAAATGCCAAATATGCTGTCATATGTTTTAGTACAAATTTAAGTGTGTCTTTCAAATAATTAAGACTTACTGTTATTTCTGAGTCATCCCTTTACAATGCCATTTTAATGATCAATAACCTGAAAGGAAAAGAAATGAATCAAGATGTGGTCATCATTAAAAATTTCTACAAACTTTGCTAAGAGAGTAGAACTTAAATGTTTTTATAACAAGAAAAAAATAAATATGTGCGGTGATAGATATATTAATTAATTAGATGGGGGAATCCTTTCACAATGTATATCAAATCACTAGTGTACACTTTAAATCTCTTACAATTTTATATGTCAATTATATATCAATAAAGCAAATTAAAAAAAAATATTCCTGAACTAACACACATCCAAAATGTTTTTACCTTTTTTCAGAAAAAAATCTTAAACCGAAAATGTACATCCTCATCAAAAAGAGATGTCTAAAAAAATTAAATATTTCACTTTAAATCCCGTCAGTTGGAACCACCTTTCCTATAATAAAAATAGTCATTCTCTTAGATTCCCTAAAAACTATTACATAATAATATGATCACTAATATCAATAAATTACTTTGCTAGGAATAACCAATCCAACTCACTGTAGGTCTGGTTTCTAAATTTGGAAATATATGACTTCCAAAAATCAAAATTCACAGGAGTCAAAATTAATAAAAATATTAAAACAGGTCCAGCCAAAATTAAGTTTACGTAAATTAACTATGAAGGCAAACTGTGCTCTTGTTACCATTGTTACTGTTTATAAAATGCCATAAATTAATTTTAGAGATAAAATGTTGTCACGTGGGTAAACATATGAAACACCACCAGTTAATTAATTAATTAATTAAAATTTTTTTTAACGTATATTTATTTTTTGGAGACAAAGCATGAGCAGGGGAGGACCAAACAGAGGGGGAGACACAGAATCTGAAGCAGGTTCCAGGCTCTGACCTATCAGCACAGAGCCCGACATGGGGCTCGATCTCACAAACTGCGAGATCATGACCTGAGCCAAAGTCAGACGCTTAACCGACTGAGCCACCCAGGCACCCCAACACCACCAGTTAATTTAATATCTGTAACTTCATAAACAGTATTTTTTGAATCATGGGGTTATTAGTAGAAAGCAATTTTTAAAATAGTTTTATTTTAAAATGTTAATATTGAAACATATCATCATAAATTACATCTAATGTCTAAAATTTTAATATTCAAGACACAACTCCAGATTCTTAAGAATATTTTTCAGTCATTTTATAAGCTTAGATAAAATTAATTTCCTTTCTAATCTTATTTGCTCTCAAAGGCATTCAGAAATTAACTTATATGTAACAGTAACTAGCAGAATTTGAAATGAGGTAACTATTTGGGGAAACATACTAACTGATGGAGTTTTACAAGTAGTTATATTCCAACTCTGTGAGAGAGAATCTACAAATATTAACAAAATGATTGATGGCCTAGTTCAGTTTTTCAAACAGCAAAATATTCATGTAGGCTGTAGGAAGAATGTTTTCCTTCGTTGACCTAGTTCATTCACAGTTGGCAAAATATTTGGAAACTAAAACATTAAGGAAGGTTAGTATCCTTTCCAGACCATGAATATGCAGAAAGAGGACAGCAGAATCTAAACTTACACCCCAATGTTTCCAGATTTTCATTTTAAGCTGATATAGTCTATTTTTTGTTTTGGTTCAAAAAAAATTCTACACAACATATAAACAGTTCAATAATATTTTTTTGCTGTTTAGTAAGTACAAATAGTTATTGATCTATTAAATACTGAAGGAAACTATAGAAATACGAAAAACTTTACATCATCTAAAGTAAACTTAAGCCTCAAGTACTATTACATTTGTATTTGTGAAGTAAAATAATGTAAGTTTTTGTCAGTTTTATGTTTTTTGTACTCCTAGTAGAACATAAAGGTAAATAAGCAAAAATCCATAATTAATTCTGTTAGTGCCTATAATTTAGTTTAAAGCGCTCCACCAGGTACAATATGAAGTACATTAGTTTACCTTTAACTTACAAACTAGAAAAAAATTGAATAAGATTTGAAGAATTCTAGTTAAGGAATCACTCTCTAGGTTGGTTAGGATTTCAAGTTTCTTAATGAACAGCTTGAACTCTAGGGGCAACTGTAACAAATGCTTTGAATTTCCACATATTGCACTGTGAAATTTTACACGGGTGGGGTGTTGGTAATTTACAAAGGATGTGACGGCTTTTCATTGGCGAGACAGGTGGGCTTCAAGATGCTGATTGGCTAGAAATACTGGGCAATCATCTCACTCCGTGGACAACATATACAAATCCTAGTAAAAGGCCAAGAGGCTAACATCTTTGACACTTTAGATTTGGAATTCTATTTAATTTTTACCCACCCCTTCTTATCAGGTGCTGTATGACATACCGAAAAGGACAGAGAACAGAGATTACCTCTGGACGTTTGGAATGGGCTGTTTGATGGATTTTGTAACTAATGTAAAAGTTTGTATGTTTGCACAAATTGGTCTGTAATTTATTTTGGGGATTGGTTTTTCTGTTTGTTTTTAAAAATTTTTTTTTAATGTTTATTTATTTTTGAGACAGAGAGAGACAGAGCATGAATGGGGGGAGGGTCAGAGAGAGAGGGAGACACAGAATCTGAAGCAGGCTCCAAGCTCTGAGGTGTCAGCACAGAGCCCGACGCGGGGCTCGCACTCACGGACCGTGAGATCATGACCTGAGCCGAAGTCAGACGCTCAACCGATTGAGCCACCCAGGCACCCCTCTGTTTGTTTTTTTAAACAAGCTCCTTGGTAACAAAGTTGCAAGAGAAGAGACATATATATTTAGTTCCTGCCAATCTTTTATTGTCAAAGATTAATATATTGACAGAAATCCCTGACAGTTAGCTTAGGTCAGTTCACAATGTCAGTCTGTTGAATGGAAGACAGCTCTGGTCCAAGATAACTGAGTTTTGCTAGAGAAAATTGATTATGCTGCAGTAATAACCAATCTCCACCTTAGCAGCGTAGAATTACAAAGGTTTTTCTCACTCATGCTAAGTATTACAGATTGGCAGAGGAGCACTGGTAATCATAGTAACTCAGGTAAATACAAAACCAAGGTAGCTTCCATCTCAATTATGAAGAAAGATACAAGAAAGATGAAGGAACACTTGAAATTAAATATTCTGGCCCCAGGTACAATACTTACTGGCCTCAACACCTTTTCTGGCCTATGTAAATCACAAGGAGACTATGAAATGCAATACAATTCTATCCTGTGTCCAGAACAGGGGAGAATAAAAAATATTTAGCAAACTTTTAAAAGTACCAGAGCAATTCAATGTCTAAAATTAAAACTGAGGTTTTTTGGTTTGAATATATCTTAAAGTTGCAGTATCCTAAAATTGTACTTTATGCAAGAAAAAAGAGGATTAAATTTGATTTTACTATTGAGTTACTTAACTGAAGACCAAAATCTTTATGACTGAAATCATTTCTGTTCTAATCTATGCAATCTAGAATATGAGTGGGCAGGTTTAACTATATAAATGATATTAATTGTCATAAAAATTTTTGCAAATGGATATTCTTAAAAAGGATAAAAAGATTATACTTTAGGGGTGCCTGGGTGGTGAGTTGGTTAAGTGTCCGACTTCGGCTCAGGCCATAATCTCACATTTTGTGGGTTCAAGCCCCGTGTTGGGCTCTGTGCTAACAGCTGAGAGCCCGGAGCCTGCTTTAGATTCTGTGTCTCCCTCTCTCTCTGCCCCTCCCCTGCTCTCTCTCAAAAAGATATAAAACCCTTAAAAAATTAAAAAAATACATACTATACTTTATATTTACAAACTTTATCAGGAATGGCCAAATCTTTATGTGCATACTAGTAACAATGAGTATTTGTTACAACATGGATACTTGGACCTTGGGCTAATATTATTATTTAACAGGTCTAGTATTTGAATGCAGGATTCTACATTTTAAAATACACCCATTTAGGGGGCCTGGGTGGTTCAGTCGGTGAAGGGTCTGATTTCTTGATTTCAGCTCAGGTCAGGATCTCATGGTTCATGGGTTCCAGTCCCACATCCAGTTTCACACTGACAGTGCAGAGCCTGCTGGATTCTCTCTCTCTTCCTCTCTCTCTGCCCCTCCCATTCTCTCTCTCTCTCTCTCTCTCAAAAATAAGTAAAATAAACTTAAAAAATTATTAAAAAATTAAAATACACCCATTTAATTCTGATGCAGGCAGTTCTGGGTCCTGGAACCAGATTTTGAGAAGTTATGGCTAGAGCTAACTGGTTTCAAGAAGCAAAAAGCTTAGGCAGGAAATTGAACTGGGGGACGAGCAAGTAGGGCTTCAATCCATTCATGGCATAGGATTTACTTAGTTGCTTAAATTATGAAAAAATGTAACAAGAGACCATCTGAGTCAGCAGTCTCCACAAGATGCAATAGCCACGCATTGACATTGCTTCCCTGATTTGCATGAAAACTCTGAATAACTGGTATGTGATCAATCCTTATTTAAAATTTGAAAAACAGGGCATAGCATTCTCTTTACAGACAATTCCCAAAGTGACATCTCTAGTCCAGACTCCTCTCCCGAGTGCCAAACTCAAACATTCAACTTTCTAGATGATATCTCCATTTGGACAGACCCAAGAGACATCCGAATCTTCCTGTCTCTGAAACCAAATTCCTGACACTTGCCTCCAAAATTGGTCCTTCTGAATGAAGCCATTTCCACCTCAATCAATGACAGCTATTCTCTAAGTTATTTAGGTCAAGAACCTGCAAGCCATCTTTGGTGTGCCATTTTCTCAGTCAGCAAAGCCACTCAGTGATTTCTTTGGAGATTCCTTCCAGAATCAGATGACTTCCTATCATCTCCTTCACTACTACCCTCGTCTAATCTCAGCCGCCATCATCTCTCACTTGAATTGTTGTAACAACCTCCTAGTGTTCTCCTCCAAGATGTGCTCGTAAATGTTTATCAACAACTTTATTTATAAATAATAAATACCTATAATGTTAGAAAAAAAGGAAGGAGGAAGAGAAAGAATACAAAGGAAGGAAGGAAGGAAGAAAAGGAGCAGGGATGAAGGAAGGAAAGTAAGCAAGGGCAAAATGAAGAAGGGGCAGAGAGAGAGGAAATTCCTGACTTGGAGCTTTTGCACACCTCCATGGTGTACACGCTTCTACCATGACTAATGTAAAGTGACATGACCATGTGTCAGGGAAGAGGTAAGCAGAGGGACTTATTGGGAGCCAGAGGGAGTGCGTTCTAGATACCACCAGTTCTCGCTTCTGTCACCCTTCCCAGTTGATCTTCATCATAAGGCAGCAGGAGTGACCTGAGTCCGATGGCGTTACTCTGCAGCCCAAAGCCTTCCAGAGATGTGCAACTTCACTCAGAAAAATCTCGTATCTGAAGCCTGTGGGATAGAGCCCAGGGCCATCTTTGCTCTGTTGTCCCATCCCCTCCTACTCAGGCCTGGCTCATTGCCCTTCAGCCACGGGTGGCTCCTCCTCACTTGACCTTAAAAACATCGAGCATGCCCCCACTTCAGGGCCTTGGCACTTTCAGCTCTCTTTGCTTGGAACACTTTTTCCTTCAATATGCCCCTCCCTTCCCTCCTCCTGGGCCTAATCAGGGGCTCCTGCCCTGAACATCTGACACAAAATGGTATAACATCCTTCCTTCTCTAACCTTTCAGCTTGCTTTTATTCTTTATAGCACCTCTTACCCTATGATATTTATACATACAGATAGATATTATTATCAATAATTATTATGGCCTGTTTCCTTAAGGGCACACATATCCGTTCAGTTCCTATTTTGCTGTCCACAGTTCCCATGATACCGTCCGTCACATAATGAGCTAATAAAATTGTGGTGGCTAAACAGACATACAATATACAAGCAAGTAAATGAAGAAGGTAATTTTAGTAATCAAACGTGCCATAAAGCAAATAAAGGAACATGGCAAGTGATCCCACGGCGGGTGCAGTAGCCAGTGGGTGATGGTTACCTCAAGAGGTGATATTTAAGCTAGTAAGAAGGACAATACAATGAGTACATTCTACACATAGAGTGGAGCACGTGGGTGGCCCAGTCGGTTAAGCGTCTGATTCTTAGTTTTGGCTCAGGTCGTGATCTCATGGTTTGTGAGTTCAAGCCCCAAGTCGGGCTTTATGCCTGCATGGGATTCGCTCTCCCCATCTCTTTCTGCCCCTCCCCCTCTCAAAATAAATTTTAAAAATTCATTATAGCATAAAAGAGTAGGAGGAGCTTCATGGACGATTTTAGGGTTTTAAAAAAGAACAGGCAAAACAAATGGCTGGATGTGTTCTCAACAAGTGCACACCAAGACCTAAAAAGATGTTGTAAAAAGACAGGATTTCATTTAAAGGAGAAGGAAAAGGAGGCCGAAAAGATCACCCCCTCGAGTGTCCCACCTTGGAGGGGTACTGAGGAATAGAAAAAGTTAAGGGATAATTCTTATAGTTGGACAGTCCTTGACATTTTCCAAATTTATGATTTTCAAATTTATTTATCATATTTATCTGTCACAATGACTTTGAAAATAGGCAGAGTTTATTATTCCCATCATTAAGAAAAAGCGCCTAAGACTCACAGAGGTGAATGCCTTCTTTAAGGTCAACAGACTAACAAGTTATTAAACAAGGACCTAGCAGCCAGGTGTCCTCACACAGTCCGTTATACTGTGCCCAGTATGCTTTGCCCTCTTGGTGAAAACTGGCAAAAGATTACCTGGAGGGTTGCCAATCTGCTCCATCTGAGCTCAGTTCTTACAGTGGATTTGTATTTAAATTCCAGAGATTTGAATTAAAGGTTGACTTTGAATGCACAGCAGAGGGGCCAACAGTAACAGTAACAATCAAGATTCCTTCATGTCCCCCAAACTGAGTACAGACTCCTGTAGGTGGCATCCAAGGCCATCACGGTGTGACTCCAGTGACAATTTTCAACTTTCCCTCATACATACCTAAAGAAAAGTTCTAAAATCTTTTTGCCTATGTCAGATCATTTGCCCAAGTCATTCACCATGAATAAAAGCTGAGAGGAGAAGGTATGATTTGTTCCACATGTAACATCCACCCTTTTCCTCCTCTCATTTCCTTCGGTCACGGCTTATAACCTTATTTATTTGATATTTATTTATTTATTTATTTATTTATTTATAAGTAGGTGCCATGCCCAGCACAGAGATCAAAATGGAGCTTGAACTCATGACCCTGAGATCAAGACCTGAACTGAGATCAAGGGTTGGATGCTTAACCTCGGCTCAGGTCATGATCTTGCAGTTCGTGGGTTCAAGCCCCATATTGGGCTCTGTGCTGACAGCTCAGAGTCTGGAGCCTGCTCCGATTCTGTGTCTGCCTCTCTCTCTGCCCCTCCCCTGCCTGTGCTCTGTCTCTCTCTCTCTCTCAAAAAATGAATAAACATTGGAAAAAAATTTTTAAAAAGAGAGTTGCATGTTTATCCAACTAAGCCACCCAGGCACCCCTGGCCATTTTTAAGAAGCCTTTATACATACAGATAGATATTATCAATAATTATTATGGCCTGTTTCCTTAAGGGCACACACATCAGTTCAGTTCCTATTTGCAGTTCAGTTTCCTGTTGCAAAGCTCTCAAATCAGCTGTTTTCACCTCTTAAGCAACCTTTTCACTATTCATCAGAGTCTGATGACACTAGTCTCATCCTGCCTTGAACTATAGTTACTAGAGAAGTCACAAAATATCTCATTCCTTAAAGAGAATGCAACTGATGTAATAAAAGGGCTGTCCTTTCTTTAACTTCTTCAATTTTACACTCCTTTTGCAGAGAATCTGCCATATAGGGGGGAATCAATGAATATTTATGGAATTGGATAAAACTGATTTTAAAAATGTAGCCTTCAGATTAATGATTCCAACACTCTATGGAAGACAGAAAGAAGGGTAAGAGAGGTGCAGAGTGTAGAGTGAAATCAATAAATGAAATTATTTGAGAGAACGAAGAAAAGTAGGAGGAGGAAGAAGAAGTCAATCATATCTTCAGAAGGTGGCACAACTCATACTGCATAGTAGCTGCTCAATAAATATCTGTTGAAAGAACATGTGAATGGGTAAAAAGGCGGGGAGGGTAAATAAGAACAAAGAACTATTGACAGATAAGATTAAAGCTGGCTCCATCATTTCAAGCTAAATGGGCAAACACCAACAGAAATTAGGGTATAAAATACACTATTCCAAGGATAAGATGAAATATCTACAAAGTATTTTCCTAATTAATTTAATTTCAACCACAGAGCAATTCTGTGAAGAGCAGGAGAAACATGAGTCCATCCATTTTATAGATGAGGAGCAAAGTCAAGAAGAAAAAGTCTCTTGGGCAAGATCAGCATCTGGGGGCAAAGCCCGAACTGGAACTCCATAATTCTCTCTTTGACATTCTAACTGTGTTCTACAGACCAGAAGTATTTGTCACTCCTGGGGTCTTAGAAATGCAAAATCTCAGACTCTACCCAAGGTGCTTGAATCAGAATATGATTAGCAATATCTCTAGATGATCTGAAGTATCTTAAAGTTAACTATTTACCTGATACAAAACTCGATATAAACCTGTCTGCCTTCATAGACAGAGCATGCTTTATGATATATGTATATACATATATATGTGTGTGTGTGTATATATATGTATATGTATATGTATATGTATATATACATATGTATATGTATGTATATATATATACATATGTATATATATGTATATACACACACACACACACACACACAAGCAACTGAAGAAATATCATATAGATATGTTACCTTTAGTTAGTCACATTGAATATTATTATAAATATATTATTGTAAATAATGATCATTATTAAATCATAATATGATTTCTGTAAGATATATGATAATAAATATAAATTAGAAAGGAATATAAGTTAGGTCAATGGATACAGCCCTTAAAGAAAAGAAACACTTAAAAGAATGAGTGTCTTTTTAATTAAAGCAAAACTGAGCATTGTTGTTGGGCATATTAAGGATTCAATCACGTCTTTGAGAAAAAAAGAATGCAAAAGGGAACACAAATATAGCAATATATTTGCTATATAGTAAGCACAATAGTTGGCATCCATTTATAAAAACAAAATACTGAGAGATGCTTATTATACAAAATACTGAGACATGTTAACATCAGAGGGTTCTTAATATACACGCACATACACTCATACACACACACACACACACACACACACTCAAAATAGCTCAGTAGAATGGATTTGATGCTTAACAAAAATAGCAATATTGTGATATGCAAATTAAGGGAAATTGCTTTTCATAATCTTTTGTTAGTAATAATAAACAACAATTTTTGGAATTTAGGCGATAATGGAGCCTAAACATGGCTTATTATAAACACATGTACACCTCATGCTCTAAAGTAGGAAGCTCATTTCTCCTTTCAGAAGGGTGAAAGATCATTTTTATTTTGCATTTTTTTAAGGTTCAGACAAAGCATTTCTTGCAAAGTGGTTGAAAGTTCAGAGCTGAGTTTTATATTCAGTCACTACAGCTCTCCAGTGTGAAAATTTCTGCATATGTCTTAAAGCTTTTCTATTGTCATCTATTTTTATTATTATTTTACCTTAGTAAAAATCTAAATGGTACAGATGGGAAGGAAAGCGAGTGGGTGAGAAGGACAGAAAGGCAGGAAACAAAGATGTTCCAAAGAGAAGGGAAATACTTAACAGAAGAGAAGATAGTTGAGCTAGGTCGAGAAAGATGAATTAACTTTTCCAGAGAGAAAGTAAAAATTTTTTTGTGTGTTATCAAAAGGAAAGATAGCTTCTAAAAACGTATATAAAAGGACGACTTTTATTTATAAAACTAAAAGACAATAGTGCTTATAAATGTATAAATATAATCGTGCTTATAAATAATCTATCAAAAATGAAAAGTATTTTCATTAAAGACCTTACATCAAATAAGTCATTTAAAAACCTTTCATGTGTGAATATTTTGCATTAATATATTATCAAAATTGTGAAGTACTGTTTGAAACAAAGAAGGGTTCCAAGTTATGTGGCATTTAGAGAATTGTCCATTGCTAAAATTGTGTATTATGTTCAATAAGGTTAATATAATAACAAAGTAATGCCTTTTACAACTTTTGATATTTTTTAGAGTTCTTGGAAGCATAGCATTAGTATGTCAAAATATTTTTTCCCAACTATCAGAAGCATCTTATTCCATGAGTATTCAAACATGTCATACATACACACAACACAATATTGTCCAAGTTGAATGTCTGTGAGAATTCACATTGGGTTTACAAGTGATTATTACATGTTTGTCTTATGATAATGGCTTAGCATCCTTTGAGAATCCTGACTTTATATGACCTGCTTCCTTGCATTCATGAATAGGGTGTATAGCTAGTTTCTGTAATTTATTTGTCTTCACTAACTCTTTACTTAGGTCTATATTAAGAATCATGTCCGGGGCGCCTGGGTGGCGCAGTCGGTTAAGCGTCCGACTTCAGCCAGGTCACGATCTCGCGGTCTGTGAGTTCGAGCCCCGCGTCAGGCTCTGGGCTGATGGCTCCGAGCCTGGAGCCTGTTTCCGATTCTGTGTCTCCCTCTCTCTCTGCCCCTCCCCCGTTCATGCTCTGTCTCTCTCTGTCCCAAAAATAAATAAACATTGAAAAAAAAAATTAAAAAAAAAAAAGAATCATGTCCTTGCCATCTTGACTATACTGTTTGTAATTGTAGTTGTAGGTATGGAGCTGTGATGCACCAGCATCTAATATGTACTGAGAGTAGAATACATAAAGTATATGAGATTCTGGGATAATTATTGGCATTTGTAATATAGGTGTATATTAGATTTAAAGTAGACAGAGTTAGGGGTGCCTGGGTGGCTCAGTCAGTTGAGTGACCCACTTCGGCTCAGGTCATGATCTTACATGATCATGTGAGTTCAAGCCCTGTGTCGGGCTCTGTGCTGACAGCTCAGAGCCTGGAGCCTGCTTCAGATTCTTTGTCTGCCTCTCTCTCTGCCCCTCACCCGCTCATGCTCTGTCTCTCTCTGTCTCAGAAATAAATAAACATTAAAAAAAAATAAAGTAGAGTCATATTCAAATGGTTTTCTCTCATGATAGCAGCATATTGAAGGTGCTTTCTTCTTGCACTTGATGATGGGCTCCAGGCAGATATCATGTATTAGTCATGTTTGGATTCCCAAATAATAATACAATACTTGGACCAAAAACAGATGCTCAAATTAATGAACTAATTTGAGATCCATATAAGCTGAAGTGCAGAGTGTTTGGGATGTATGATTGGGAAGCCAATTAGAAACATAATATAACTAGAACCATAATATATGTCATCCCATGTATTGTCACAAAGTAGATCGCAGAGATACTTGAAAACATGCCACCATAGAACTCATTTCTTCAACTAAAAAAGAATGGATTTTTATAAATAATTATTCATATCAATATATTGATATAAACTTATTACATATTTCCATACAAATATAAAATATATTTAGATATTTTGAATATATATCTTGTATAAATATAAAGCATATTTTATATTTTAAAAGTATATACATTTATACAGGTGTTTATAAATATGCAAATTTTATAAATAAAATAAATTTATTTATAAAAAAATAAATCATTTATTATTTCACCAAGTATGTATACTTATAATCCACCCACATTTAGAGATTTTTACCTATAACCTACCCAGAGTAATTTCATAGATAAAAGATGAAATGGGAATTCAGTGGCTTGTCTGTCAAAAATGTGTATTTCATTTCTCCACTCATAGATTTCCCATTTTTGTTTTCCACATAATAATCTCATTCAAGAGATCAAGTGGGTTAATACTTCTCATAAAATGCCTGAGGTTAAATGATATGCTACACAAAAGTATAAATTACTTCAAGATATCTCATCTCAGTTTTGTAAAACTTCACTGAGGGGCACCTGGGTGGCTCAACCAGTTAAATATCCGACTCTTGGTTTCCGCTCAAGTCATGATCTCACACTTCGTGAGATCGAGTCCCGCAGCAGGCTCTGTCAGCACTGTGCTATCAGCACAGAGCCTGCTTCAGATTCTCTTTCTCCCTGTCTGCTCCTCCTCCCTGCACTTTCTCTCTCTCTCAAAATAAATAAACTAAAAAAAATTCACTGCTAATGAAATGAGTCTAAGTTAGAGACCCATTTAAAGGATGTCTGGAAATTTTCAGAACCCTGTTGTCACTCACTTAAAAATCAGCTGACAATTACATATCAGAGTATGTAAACATTTTGTTAGAAAAGAGATGAAAGAATAAACATAGATGTTTATTCAGGTAAATTAGAAAAGTCAGAAAGATAAATTATGTGACTTTCTGATATAAAAGCTAAGTATTTAAGAAAAATTTAGAGTGTCTAATATTTTCCACAGCTGTCCCTCTCTTTGATATCTAATCTACATAATTAATTTATATTTTATATTTTAGACAGGTTGATGAATAGAAAATTTCTAATCCTATTGACCTCTTAGTTGTTATAATTTACCTACAAAGATGGATTCAGAGGGGGAAATTAGGCAATAGTATGCTGGTAGATTTTTAACAACAGCTTCTAAAAAAAGAAGAAAAGACCCTGATTTGTGGTATTGGCTGATTTGTATGGTGCAAATACTCCTGCTGTCTCTGATTTCAAGTTAAGAGAAGGATGTCTCTTAAAAGTGGAATTTGGAAAGGAATAGTTACAATGAGCTCATCCAAGTTGGTTTTAGCCAGCTTCAGCACATCATTGAAATTAGGTCATATTAAATTAATAAATATTGTATGGGGAAAGTTGATTAAATACATACATACATATAAGTTAGTAAGTATTCATGAAAAAACTAAGTAACTTTGGAAAACGGTGTCAAGTGTATGCCTCTCTTGGGGATACGCTAGATGCATTCGTTTTCTGATTGCTCCAGAAAGTATTGCATATAAGCAATCCGTTCAACATTGCATTAAGTAAGCACAGAC
The DNA here is from genome assembly GCF_022837055.1 of Prionailurus viverrinus. Classification (NCBI taxonomy): domain Eukaryota; kingdom Metazoa; phylum Chordata; class Mammalia; order Carnivora; family Felidae; genus Prionailurus; species Prionailurus viverrinus. The sequence goes on along the minus strand of NC_062569.1, from coordinate 132,553,215 downwards.
TACTGACAAAAAATACTCATTTGCGCAGAAACATCGTAACAAAAAGTTAAAAAAAGATACATGAGAAAGTAGATACATGTCCTGTCTTTTAGGAGATTGTGTTATTTTTAGGTAATTGTTTCATTAGTGCAATCCCAGGTTTATTTATTTGTTAGACATATTTTATTGACCACCTACTATATTCAAAGCACTATCAGACACTAAAGCACTGGAAAAGTTCAGTCTTTTTCTTTCAGATGCTCCATTAGGTAAGACAAATTTAGTTTTTCTTTTTCTGATTTGGCAGTAAGGAAGGTGAAATACATTAATTATTCTAAATATTCTAAGGAATATTTAAATCCAACACATCTTGCCATATGAGTGGAGTTTTTGTTGCAAACTACATGGAGTATGGACATATTATCCAGCTATTTATTAATACTTCAGATATAGAGAATCTTTCTTAAGGAAAGAGTCTGTCATTTCCCCCCGAAATATTCAGTATTAAGTGTCCTATCTGCATATTTATGTGCTAATAGGATTTTAATAACCACCAATCTGATTCTATGACAATGTCTCCAAGTGTTTACATATATCCACATTTAGCAAGTTAGGGTAATTTTATGTTCACACATAAATATGGACAAAACTGAGTATGTTTTGAAAAACAAGAGAGCAGACTAATGGCTAAATGTTAACTGAAAAAAAAAACCGAGTCATCTATTTTGCAACAGATTTCGTGCAATAGTCTCATTTTCTTTTAACTACAATTTACAAATTATCATGTACTATGTAAACCTTAGTGCATTTGCTTTTGTTTTGTTTTCCTTTGGAGAATTGACAGGTAGATTTTTCCACTGAAGAACTAACTGGCACTTGACCTTTGCCAGCAAGTATGATCTGTTGTTATATCAAACAAACTCTGATGTTGAATTATCTTAGGAGTAAGTAAATCATTTCTTAAAAACTAGAACATCTTTTTAGATAATATGTTCGTTACTTATAGCAGTGCATGAATTACTACAGTAAAACAGTGACACCACGATAGTTTATTTTTTACTCCATATATGCTTTTCTCACCATCCAAGCATAGAAATTAATGTATCTCGACACACTGAAAGAAATAAAAACTGCATGCATACGTTTAGCCATGAACCTAGCTCAAAACCCGGCATCAGTATGGAGGAACATGCCAAAAAATTATATTCTGATTTCTCAGTTGAGAGCATAAAATTGTTGCTATCATGGTCACCAACACTTAATCGCCATTGTAAAGCTACAGGATAATTTTCCTTCGGGGTAAGTATATAAAATGAATATCTCCATACAAGCAGACCATATAGTGCTCATTTATAGTAATATACAAAGCTTCTGAAACATTAATTTAATGAAAGGTGTTTTATGCCTTGCCCTTTGGAACATTCCTTCCTTTTTCATTCCCTAATTTTAACAATATACTTGTGAACAAAAATTGCTCAAAGGATAAATTGCATGGAACATCGATAGTTAATTGTACGTCACTGGAAGGTAACAGACATGAGCTCCTCTAATATTTAGTTATGGTACACTGTTAGAAGAATGTCTCATCTATGTTAATTATTCATATGTCTGCATTTCATGTGGTTATTATCATAGACCTATTCTCAATAATACAGAGCATGCTACATTTTATATTTGTTAAATTTTTATTCAAATAGCATCAGCTGCTAGTATGTCATATGACAAGATTCAATTTAACAACTAAATATCTCACAGAAAGGGGGGAAAAACTTTTATATTTGAATTTACAGACTCATGATGTAGCAAGCAACAAATAAAATATCAATGCGTGAATTAGAAATAGAACTACTGTCAGAGGCTAATGGTTTTGACATAGATTTGAATTTTGAATATTTCAAAAGGCAGAGGAAACCCTACCCTTTCTTAGAACAGTAACACCACAGCAAAGAAGTTTCTCACCAAATCTCCTACCTTCCTCATGAGATCTAACCACATAAATGAACATAAACATGGGAAAATCCAGGGCAGGAAATCAAAGAGAATCAGGTTAGAGAGAGAGATTCACAAGAACATATATTCAATGTCAAGGTCTGGCAAAAAAAAAAAAAGGAAATATTTTTAAGTGATATCCATAATAAAGCTATATTAACAAAATTCTACATGGTCCTGCCATGGGAGGGTGGGTATTATCTTGACTCTTGACCTCTTCTCACTTAAGAGCCTGAGAAATAAAAATCCTCTTCATCATCGCCGTTTGTTTTATACAAATTTACCATCTTTATTTAAACTGGTATAAGGGAGGAAAAATTCTATTCTGAAGTAGCCCAAGTCAGGTTCTTAACAGTCATGTGACTTTTTTTTCTGGCAGCCATGTGCTCTGTATCATTTTACTCTGAAATAACTATGTGGATTTCAGCTCAACCTGCCTTTGCTTATAATGCATGGCATACCCCGTGAGGGAGCCTGAGAACAGACTCCCTTGAAAAGCAAGGTTCTCATAGTTGGCCTGTAACCATGGAAGCAGATGCCGGTTTCTTCTTACCCCTGCTTACCTCTTTGCAGCCTCGAGCTGCTCCCTATTGTTAAAAGGGGTACGCCTTGATTTTTCTTCATCATGACCGAACTTGCCTCTTCTTCAAAGGGCATGATGCTGCAGGTCATTGGTCTAGACTGTTTGCACGGTCCAGAGAACAGCCTTGATGTAACCCTTGCTCTGTCGGAGCCACACCACCAGCCGCGCATCTGTAGACTGTAGGGGACATTGGAGATCTGTATTTGAAAAGAAGTCTGTCTGATTTTGCCATTGTGCCTTTTCACTCATCGATCGAATGAATATCGAACCTTCTGTCGTTGCATGTGTGAAATAGATAGCTTAGCAAGCACTTTTGTGCCCAACCTGTGCGGTGGGCCAAAAGGTTTTCCTTTAGTCTCCAGAATTTTTTCTTCAGATTTTATGAATTTCCTGATAGCTTACATTATTTATATCCTTTTATTTTATCCAACTGTTATGACTGTTTGCGTTAATTCATCAGCAGTGACTTTCTTTTGCTACCAGGAGTATTTTCTTTTCTGTCAACTATGGGTTTTTTTTTTCTTTTCCTCTCGTAGCTTTTTAAGATCTTCTAGCTTAACTTCGTAACTACGTGTGGTGTAAATGTACCCTGTTAAGCCAAAAAGTTAAGATGTCATCTTAAGAAGATGATTAGATGATTTCTATCATTTAACAGATTTAATTCCAGAAAGGTGAACTTGAACTGCCTCAAGGTATTTCAGTGCTTTGTAAGAGTAAGTAAATCAAATAATCACATTGATTTTAAGTTACACAAAATGTCTGATACACTCTGTTCATGGGGAAATTTTTGTTTGTTTTTCCCCTTTCAAAAATTTGTAAAAATGCTAGTCTGGAGTATTGAAATATACTTTAAGGCATGTGAATTTATTACTGCGATTTGGTGTGTTCAATAAATACCATTTATTTATAATATGCATCTTATGACATGATTTAATTGGAAAGTATTCAGTAGGAAAATATGCTGTTTACATTTCATTTTTAATACGAATGCAATCCACTGCTTGTCCTCAATAACCAATGGCAACTATACTACCTGCTCGTTCTAAAATGTATTCTCTTGCTTAAAATCAGTCACTTCAAGATGCCTCATATGCTTGTCTTCAGTATACTGCTTAGCAAGCATTGTTTGTGTGTGTCATCAGTTTTTGTTGTGTTTGGTTTAAAAAAAGAACCACTATCTCCTACTTCAAGGCATACCTATTTTCTCTAATTGCCACAGGCGAAGGGGAGGTCCATGACAGAATAAAGAAGGTTATTGTGACAGATGAAACATAATTCACAATGAGTACTCTTTTCATCCAGCCTTAAGTAGAAGAGGATTACTTCCAAGCTGAATTTGGTGGCAGAATGTATGTGCTGATTTTATTAACATATGAGGACAGGCCAAAGGCAGAAAACCTATTTCTCTTCAGCTGACTGGTGGTGATTTTGTGTGTCTGTTTGGGGGTATTATTTTGTTCACCTCAAAGAGAAGAGATGCTGAACAGAAGACAGTCTGAAGAAGCGGAGGGAGTAGGTGGGGAGGGCAGGAAATAAGAAACTTAAAGCAATAAAAGTTGGGGTTTTCTAGACCAGATAATGAAAAACCATGAGATAAGTATATTTCTATATTCTTTGCCATGCACATGAAATAAAGTCATACTTTCTTTCAACAAACATATGAGCTGCAAAAGTAGGTAAATTTTATTTCATAAACTTGACTTACATTTCTTTAGGTAATGATTTTCTTGTCTTTCATAGTCTTAATTTCAAATGGTTTGTTAGATTTCTAGATGCTGTTTAGTTTTATATGAAGGCTTAATACTGAACTTCAATCAAGTGGTATGTGCTTGTTTGGATATTTTCCTTGCTTTTCATTGTTTGTTTTGTTTCTAGTGACAGGGATTTTATTTGATCTTTATAGAATGTTTGTATTCAAATACATATAACTTTTTCTTTCTCTTTCTAATGAGGTCAGATTTTAAATTAACTAAAAGATGGGCAAAATATTGTACTTGTTAGACATCTATGCATCAGAAGAGAATTCCAGACTATAAAATCCATTGCATTTCGTTTGTTTTAAACACAGTTTTATTCACATTAACCATGTTGATTTTGTTATTCCTGGAAAAAAAATCTTTTTGCTTTATTTTCAAATACTTCCTAGGAGTTGTAGTTGACGTCGGGCTCTATTTGTAGAAGAAAAAGTAAGCAGTTGTTCTGTCTGCTAGCACATCTCTGTTACAGACCTCACTGCTATGTTCTTGTCAGTCCTGGTTTGTTATTCCAGAAAGTGAAAAAAAATCCAAATTCTAGATTGAGATTTTTCTCAATATAATGGATACATTTCATACTTCAAATATTGCAATGAATAATTCAGATGCAACGAATTTATGTAGGTATTTCCTCAAAGAAGGCATAAAAATCAGAATCTGCACTTTTTCTTTCATATATATATATATATATATATATATATATTTTAAAGCATAATACTATGGTTCTGTTCTACAATATCAAATAGATGACTTACATTAACCAAAATGATTTTACTTATTTAAGTTGGCTTTCTAGCTAAAAATTTTATAAAATATGCAATCAGATTCTTTCATCTTAAATTTGTCAACATTGTTAACAAATACTTATTACTCCTTAAACATTTGCTTCTTGAAACAGATTTTAATATCTGTTTATGTGGCAATTGAATTGTTACTATTCAAAGAAACCATCATTTTAAAAATAAAGAATGAACTATTCTAAAACTTCAGAAAATATAAGAAATCATATAATTATTATCTGTTGGTTAAAATAGAAATCTTTCCTTATACCCCCTGCAAAAAATACTGAAGTAAACTACATATTATAGAATATTTTAGAATACATGTTATATGTTTTTATTAATACAAAAAAGAGATAATCTTTAAACAACATAAGAATTTCAAAGTAAAAGTATAAAAATATGTATATATTTATTATTGCCAGATCATCGACTCAGATTTCTCAATTGTAGATGTTATATCCTTGCTAATATTTACTCTGTAGAAACATGCCAATGCACATACCTTTTGCATTTGGTAAAATTTTGTACTTCTTTCATAATTACTGCTTTATATCATTTATTTGAAATAACCTATGTGATTTATTACTAGGACATATGAATGAAATTAATGAGGACTAGGGGAAAGAAGAAAACGTTAAGAATGAAGAAGTTGATGCAGAAATTATTTAAATTAATTAATTTTTTAAATTAATTAATAAATTTTTGAAATAACATGTTTTATTTTATACATGGTCTGAACTTAAAATCAAATGGGGTATGTTGAAAGATCATCTCTAAAAGCAGAATTCATTTGCACTCACCGAATATTATAAATTATAGGAAAATAATTGTATCATTCTGAGGATGAGACTTTCATTTGCAATTACATGACACTTTTTTTTAAATAACATTATGCAACTTCAAAGTGGTAACACTGTAGGTATTTTTAAATTAAGCTGTATATTCAGCGAGGGTCATGAAAAATAATAAAAAATAGGGGTAAATATATTGAATTTTCATGCACTATCTTTGCAGAGTCAATCTGTTTTATTTAAAATTTGTTTCCTGTGTTTCAGGCCAGAACATTTTTCATATCGCTTTCTTCTTCCTCCCCCTCCCTAAAACACATTTTGCTATAAACTTATGCACCAATCACTAGGAAAGACACAAACGGCAGCAGCCGTTCAGGAAGCAGCCCTGTGAATGTAAAAAAATCACAGACTTTGATTTTATAAGACAAGTTGGATAGGAGTCAAAACTGCCACATGCGGTGTGAAAAAATGCCACCCTGGTGTGAACAAAAGGTTTAAAATGGAGTCAAGAAGCGTGCAAGCTCGATGTCTAAGCCTTTCCTGTGAATTGTCTGCTACAACCTGCAGGGTAGCGAGGGGGCTGGAAGAATAGAGGGCTCTTGGAAGCCCCAACTGAGAAACATAGGCAGTCAAATGTGTTAGTTTTTTTTTTCTAATTTTGTTATGTTTTGTTTTGTCTCATCTAGGCATCATTATACTAAACTGTTTTACCCAAAACATAAAACAAATCCCAAAAAAGTCACATAATGTGTGAAGAAACTGTTGCTTACAAATGAATTGTTAGATTTTTTTTTTTTGCATTCCTTCATTTATAGCAAAGGAAGTTACCAACTGTACTTTATATTTAGATTCCTTGTTTTGTGGGCCTGAGTTTTATTTACAGAAGGGTGAAGAGGGAGAAATGCTCATAGCAATCCTGAAAACTACAGTAAAAAAATCTAAGTAGAGTATTCATGTCTGATTATCTTCTAAATAATGACAATGGAGGAAAAAAGATAACAGTTCACTATTGGAAACAACTATTTCATATCTTAATAAATAGTACAATGATAATTTTGAATGAATATTCAGCAGAAATCATCCTTCAGAAGAAATACTACTGCAATATACATAAATTTACACCTTTCCTAATATACTGCAATGCAAAAATTTACTCCACAGCCAAAAATGTTTGTTAACCAAAAAATAGTCAAATCCAAACTTAAACCACCATCATTTACTTAAATAACTAAAAAAGGCAATTCAATTTTAACTAAAAAAGGACAATTAAAATGTATACCACCATGTCATAACCACCACTTAAATAATCTTACTATGTTTATAAAGCCACATATGAATGCTAATTACATGATGAATTATGAATAGCATTTAAAGAAAGTAACATTTCCTAGGTGATTGTGATCTAATCAATACAAACACATCTAAATGCAACAAGAAACATCTTTGATGAGCACTGAAAAGATCCTTAAACTTAGAAGCCAGTTTTATTACATTTGCATCTTATCTCTTATGAAGGATTGGGTCTAAAGCTAGCAAATCCCATTGGTTATGAATGCAGGTCAAGACGGGAACATTTTTCTATTTACTCTTTGTAACACTGGATAGAAATCAATCTGTTACTTTCATTACAACCACACAATCAATTCCATTTAAAGTATAATACAACAGCCAAGTCCAAGGACAATATGGATCCTTGGAAAAAGCTCATACCATTTGCAGGGCTGTATTTGATATAGCTCCTGGTGAATTGTTTTCTTTCTAATTAGTGTACACGGTCATTTAAAACAAACATACCTAAACTGGTTTTGCAGTGTAGAATCCAACCAAAAGTAAGTATGGTTTTTGTCAAAGTTGCATTAAAAAATTATTCTTTATAAACAGTAAAAACCTTACAAGGAAAGATTCTCTCTTCATTGCCTCTAATGTGAGCAAAACATCATTACAGAGCCATTTTGATATTTTAAGAAAAAAACTGCACACACCAAAAATTCTACCTTGAAATTAGCATGTGAAATCCTTATTTAGAATGCCACCTTTCTCTCATCTCTCAATAAATGACTTTTTTTCTGATCAATTGTATCTTGCCTTAAGATTACCAAGATTTTTGCTTCTAGGAGTTTTCTTACACAAAGCAAGCTCAATAAACAAAAGAAATACGTCCACTATGTATCCATTTACACATCATAAAATCATCACTTCAGTTATTTTTAAATATAAAAACTAAGGTAATCTCCCTGCTGTAAATTACTTGAAAGCACCAGATAAACCACTGAATACCAACACCAATAGTAGTTGAATGAATTATCTTCTACTTATTTTATAAGTGAGGATATTTTCCTTTTTCATATTAGATTTAAGCATTTCAATTTACATAGCCTTCTGATTTCTTCAAACATACAGTGAATAAATGTCCTCAAGAAGAGCACAACTTACAATTCTCTCAAATATAACATTTAAAATACATGTGTTATTCAAAATGCATTCTGCCCCTTCCATAAAAGTGGGATAATTCAAATTTAAATCAAATCATTCTTGCTTGTTTTATTAAAAATACTATTTTGGGGCGCCTGGGTGGCGCAGTCGGTTAAGCGTCCGACTTCAGCCAGGTCATGATCTCGCAGTCCGTGAGTTCGAGCCCCGCGTCAGGCTCAGGGCTGATGGCTCAGAGCCTGGAGCCTGTTTCTGATTCTGTGTCTCCCTCTCTCTCTGCCCCTCCCCCGTTCATGCTCTGTCTCTCTCTGTCCCAAAAATAAATAAACGTTGAAAAAAAAATTATAAAAAAAAATACTATTTTATTTATGCAAATTGCATGATCTTGAAATTTTGGAGTTTGGAAAAGTTTTCTCCACTTAGAAAAATGTATTTCAAATTTAGTGTCAACATTTCATTTTTCTGCAAAACTGAAGACCTGCTTCTCTGTCACCATTCAGTATTGTAACTGTTGTTAATGAATTCTCTTTTTGGTGACAAGAAGTTGGTCCTGGGACTGAGCTCTCCTCAAACACAGCCTATAAATAAGCTCTCAGATGTGAGGGTGCTCCCATATGTTCTAGGAGTCTTACAGGTTTCTGAACAGAAAGGGGTGTGTTTAGTGCTATATTCCCTGCATAAATAAGCACAGGATAATGAACCCAATGTCAAAGTCCCCAGACAAACTGTCACTGCCTGGAAGACATTCTTCATCACCTCCATTACCCAAATTCTGATGGCCTTGAATGGCCTTGAACGAGACTCCTGTACAGTTATGTTCTCTTGTTTTCAATGCCTGACAGCCTCTAACCCTATGTCCTGCTCTCCGGTCTACCCACCAGGCTACGCTTTTCAGACTAAGCAGGCACCACACTCACAGATGAGTTGTAAAGATCATGCTCTGGGCCGCAATGAACTTACAGTAGATTCATAATGCAGAGGTCAAAGACAGGTAGACCACACCACTGACAGCAACTCAGAAGACACCAGGATGGACTAGGACAAACAGAGTCATTTCGGAGTAAAGGGTACCTTGGGCTTAAATACACAATACATAAATCATACAATCACTTAAAAAGGCAGTAAAGTCATTTCAAGGAGGCAGGCCAAAACCTAAAAGGAAAATAGATATCACTATAATCTTTAAGCACAGGCAAGTGAACGAAAAAACCTTATGTGCTGATTTTTATATGTTATTGGCTTTTATTCCAACTGTCACGTTGTTTTTAAATGTTTCTGAAGATACACAGGGTGTTCCTAAAAACTACAGCTTTTAAACTTGTATCCCTGACATCATATTTAACATTTTGTTTTAAGTTTTGTATTCAACTCCATCATTTATCCTTGTAAATGAGAGGTAAACTTCCTGAAAATTCAGAAATCAGCTCATCCTTCATAGTCTACCCAAGTTTGTCTGGAATGCAGGACTTCCTAAAGTGAGATCAGAATCACTAGCTGTATTGCCTTTATTTATTTTTATTTAACATTTGAAAAAAAATGGGCTAAAATGTATTTTTTTTTCTTTTTTACATTTAAATGTGTTCATGGAAGCTCATTTTTTTTATATCAAATGATATAAGGCACAATACCTCCTACACTGAAGGAATTTTAAGGAAAACTAATATATATAATTTACCTTTAGTTTTCCATTGGATGCATTACATTTTGGTAAAAGTAATGAGCTTGAATTACTAAATCCCTAAAAAGAAGCTATATAAAATATATTTTTTAAATGTCAAAACTTGATACATAACATTTCATGTGTCACAAAATTATAGGTCCATACTAAATGTGGTTACAATATGCTTACAATATGTCTTAGTAGGCAATAAAAACTTCAGATGCTTTCATTGTTGATCTGGACTGTAGGTGAAACCCCATTTATCAGCTATGAGTTCTCTAATCAAAGAAAATACGTGTCGCTGTGGTTCTGGGGAAAAAAATATATCTTAGTCAATACTATTTCTCAAAGCAAAATCTCAAGTTCAAGTCTATTGGTAGGAGCCCAGTGCACTGACTCTACTTCTCAATTTCTACTTAATAATTTAAAAAACACAATTGAGATATTTGTAGTATTATAATATTTGCTATCAAGAGCCAATATACTTCAGTTGTGTATATTTGATTGTGAAATATTGCTTTAAAAATGGGCGGCTCAGTGGGTTAAGCAGCCAACGTCGGCTCAGGTCATGATCTCACAGTTTGGGGGTTCAAGCCCCACATCAGGCTCTGTGCTGCAGCTCAGGGCCTGGAGCTTGCTTCAGATTCTGTGTCTCCCTCTCTCTCTCTCTGCCTTTCCCCTGATCATACTCTCTCTCTCTCTCTCTCTCTCTCTCAAAATAAAAAATAAAATTAATTAAAAAAATGAAAAAACATAGATCTCTAGACCCACATTTTACTTTAAAATATGTTGATTAAAATTTGGAACATTAGAGTATATCTAAGGACCATTCATTCTTCCATAGACTTAGACAAAAAAGTTATATACGGTTTGAAAGATTTATATGATAAACAATGTAAACTGCAATAAAATGGCAACTGTTCTTTGGGGATGTGAATCATTTAATAGAGGCCTGCTCTCAAAAAGACATTTCTAAAATAACTCATAAAGTGAAATAGATATTGACAATATTTTATGTCAAGTGGTCCTTTGGTCTTAAATCCATTCACTCATTCAACTAACGTATGTTTATTGCCTTTGTGCTTTTCCAGGTTTGGAGGGCATTTATACATTCAAAAAATATTTACTGCACATCTATTTAGCAACATTCCAGATGCTAATACAAATTTTTAAAAAGTAATCACTTTTTTAAAGGACTTTTTCTAGAGGATTATGTGCTATGATGGAGAACAAATGAGAGTTAGAAGGAGAAAAAAGAGTTCCTAGGTAAACAGGACAGTCAGAAAAGGTCAAAGGGAAAGATCTCCAGAGGCATAGGTAAAATGAAGTTTGAAAGTGGGAATGACTCAGACGTGGGAAGAACAGTATGTAGTTTCTCCACTAGAAAGAATAGCTTCTCTGAGGGACCCAAGGCAGAAAGACTCAGCATATTGGAAGCAGTAAGACGAGACCCATCACTCCTAGAGCATAACCTGAGAGCAGGGGAGAAGTGACCTGAGGTTAGCTGGGATGGGAGGGCAAGGAACTCACGACTCAAAGACTTAGAAGACCACAGGGAAGAGTTTGAAGTTACTCCCAGGGCACTGGATCCTTCCGGACGCAGAGCCTCTCAGGAATGACATGTCGAGATATGACTTTTTTTATCCTTCTTAGATTTGGAGACCATCAATTGTAACCCAATATAGTAAGCAGTAGTTCTTAAAAATGTCAAAAAAAAAAACCTGTCATTACGTGATGAATATTTCAGGCCTCCTTATTTTTCTTAACAGAAAACTGCGTGTTTGGGGGGGCGCCTGGGTGGCTCAGTCGGTTAAGCGTCCGACTTTGGCTCAGGTCACGATCTCGCGGTCTGTGAGTTCGAGCCCCACGTCGGGCTGTGTGCTGACTGCTCAGAGCCTGGAGCCTGCTTCCGATTCTGTGTCTCCCTCTCTCTCTGCCCCTCCCCCGTTCATGCTGTGTCTCTCTCTGTCTCGAAAATAAATAAACGTTAAAAAATTTTTTTAAAAAAATTAAAAAAAAAGAAAACTGCGTGTTTGGGATATTAAGTTTATGATGTTTGTTCCCAGAAGCTACTGAAATAAGTACCTTCCTAAAAGCCAGTGTTAACTTGTGTTACTCTGGTTATCAGGTAAGGTGCATGATTCTGGAAATGAACATATGTAACGTTCTCTATCAAGAACAGCTATATCCCAAGTTTGCCTACTCACATGGAAAAATAATTCACCAAATAGATTTTATTTAACTTTATATGTATTTAAGTATTTAAGTGAAAAGTTTAAGGGCATCACACTACACAGTAAAAAAATACTGAATCAGGAATTCTCAATTTATTAGCAATTGAATGAATTGAAGAGCACATAGGTTGCTTCTTTATGTTACAAATAAATCTTATACTATTTTCTACTGAACAATAATGAGTACTATTCAATTAAAATATCCTTTAAGTCTATTGGTAGGAGCCCAGTGCACTGACTCATACTTCTCAATTTCTACTTAATAATTTAAAAAACACAATTAAGATATTTGTAGTATTATAATATTTGCTATCAAGAGCCAATATACTTCAGTTGTGTATATTTCATTGTGAAATATTGCTTTAAAAATGGGTGGCTCAGTGGATTAAGCAGCCAACGTCGGCTCAGGTCATGATTTCGCAGTTTGGGGGTTCAAGCCCCACATCAGGCTCAATTAAATATCCTTGTAAAAGTTAACTGATTAGATCTATTTGGGAAGATAAAATATGTTCACTAAAACCAAAAGGAGCAAAGCTTTAAAGATTGGACAAGCAGCTGGAATCATTACTAAGAAGCTGTGGCCAAGGCGGCAACTTTAAAAATTAATATAGCACAACTATGAAGCTAAACTACAAGGTGTTTCTGCTGGGATGTTTAATCACAAATTTCATTGTACTTTTTCAGCCCCTTAAAGAAAAATCATTACACCACTGAAGTTCCAGATATTAAAATACATGACTAAGAGCAATACACTTTAAACTTACCATAAAGTACTACAGTTGACATTTCTTTCTTTTTTTAATATTTATTTATTTTGAGAGAGAGACAGAGACAGAGCACGAGCCGGGAGGGGCAGAGAGAGAGGGAGACACAGAATCTGAAGCAGGCTCCAGGTTCTGAGCTATCAGCACAGAGCCCGACACGGGGCTCTAAGTCACAAACCATGAGATCACGACCTGAGCCCAAGTTAGACGCTCAACCGACGGACTCACCCAGGCACCGTTATAGTTGACATTTATAATTGAGGGTTTTTTTTAGTGAAGTTTTTCCCTAGTAAATATCTTACACCTCTTAAGAGAATAATACACAGATCATTTCTTCCTGGAGATTTATGTTTAACCCGGTATAAAATGAAATTAGCCTTCAACGAATGCTTAATACACTTACATGTGGAATTTTTTATTTATCACTGAGAGTGCACTTTTATGAATGCATTCAATATTTTGGTTTCCATTAAAAAGTTTTTTGATATGGGACACCTATACTAATCTTTACATACTGAAATGTCTTTTAAGTATTCAATTTGATAAATCTAATTTAAAACCAGGCAGTTAAAATTGTTACTTCATATAAGATCTTATCTATTTTATGTACATGTCAATGCATTACATTAAAAGGTTTTACTGGCATAACAGTACGTAAGGGATATTAGATCACAAAGTGAGTTTCAAGACAGACTTCCTTGTAGCAATTTCAATGTAGGTGACCCTGAACACAGTGAACCTAGAAAAGGCTCAGAATAAGGAGATATGCGAGGATTTTCTGAACATTACTTTGAGGAGCATTCTACGTGCCCCTCCAATCAATTTTAGTGAGGGGGTTTTCAGACGACCTGGAAAGCTGAAGTTGGGAGACAGAATAGAATTACTCCTGCCTGGACTATGTAAGTGACACACATTGATGAGGTAACTGCTTTAGCATTACATTTAAAAAGAACTTCCTACAATGTTGATGGTTGGTTGGTGCAAAAAATGCATGCATGAGTGAATATGGCCTGTGCACCAATGCAGTTCAGTTCCAACCATGGAAAGAAACTGCCCAAAGAAGCACCTGGAAGAATGGTGGATGTCATTAGGGAGTTTGAGTGGAGTAGATCCTTGAAAATGCGAGGTGAGGATGGCACAGCTATCAGAGGAAAATCTTATTATGCGAATGCACAGGAAGTATAATAGAATGTTCCCAAGGGTGATCTCTGATGTGCATCCAAAATGCCCTGACAGATTCAGCCAATTACATACCCTAGACAGCAGGAAGCCCACTTAAGACAGTAACAGAAAAATGAGTATCTCTTGGTACCCTCTCTGCTCTCTACTGCAGCATTGATACTATGTAGTATAAAACTACCCTTGGAAGATTCTGGAAGAGGAATGCAAGCCTAAGGTAAGAAGGAGCAAAGGTTCTCCCTTCTGTTTCCTGGGACATGGATACCTTACTAGCAGCAGATCCCCTCTGAGCAAAAGGAGAGGTGAGTTAAGAGGGATAGGCGGTACCCAGCTAATATAAGGCTGGGCAATTTTAAAAAATTAGACTATATTTTAGAGCAGTTTCAGGTTCATGGCACAATTAAGTGCAAGATACAGAGATTTCCCATATACCCCTGCCCCACACGTGCATAGCTTCCCTCATTATCAACATCACTCACCGGAGTGGTACTTTGTTCTAACTGATGGACACATCATTACAAACCAAAATCCATGAGGGTTCACTGTTCCTGTTGAGCATTCTATAACTTTGGACAAACGTATAATGACAGATACCCACCATTACGGTATCATACAGAATAGTTTCACTGCCCTAAACATCCTTTGTGCTCCACCCATTCATCCTTCCCTCCTCCCTGACCCCTAAAAACCATGATCTTTCTATAGTTTTATCTTCTCCAGAGTGGCTTATGGTGGTTGGACTCATACAGGATGCAGCCTTTTCAGATTGGCTTCTTTCACTTAGTAATATATACACAAGTTTCCTCCATGTCTTTTCATGACTTCATAGCTCATTTCTTTTTAGCATTGAATAGTATTCCATTCTCTGGATGTACTGGAGGCCTTTTTTTTTTAAAGGAACTTTTCATTCTGTGTACAATGGAAAGATTTTGTAAAGTTTTGAGAAGAATGACATGATGAGATCTGCAATTTAAAAGCATAAATCTGGCTTCTGTATAGGGAAGAGGTTAAAGAAGGATAAGGACAAAGTCCAAGAGAGCAGTGCGTGTGCTACTGCAATAGTTCTGGTGGGAAAGGAGACAGCGGCACTCTGGGGGGATAGCAGTTGAGATGAACAGAAGGAGATGGTTTGAAAATATATTTACGAGGTAAAAGTAATAGCATTTGTTGATGAATCAGCTATTCAAAATTATAGAAAGAGAGGTCAAGTATGAATTTTGGGTTTTGGGCTTGAGTAATTGGGTGGATGAGGGTATTTAATAAAAATGATGGACAGACTAATAGCATTAAAATCAATTAGCAGTACCAATGTTAATTTCTTGGTTTCAATTATTGTACTATGATTATATATGAGAGTAACATTAAGGGAAGCGGGGCCAAGAATATATGGACACCCTGTGTATTATTTTGTAACATTTCTGTGGTTCTAAAATTATCTGAAAATACAAAATTAAAAAGTAAATCATTACTGCAAGGGCAGAGTTAAAAGGGAAATACATTTGTAAGATATCTGAAAGAGACAGGTATTCAAACATCAGCACTAACGGGATATAATTCAGTGTTATGTCTTTACATATTCTTGATTAAATGCATGAGTTCACTTACATTTGCAAATCAAATCCAATTAATTTATATGAAATAAGATAAAACAGGAATACATGAATAAATATATGCCTATATAAAACATCTTGGATCTTAATGAATAAATAAGAATTAATATTATCTTTAAGAATTGTAAAGGAGTTGAGAATCCACCAGAAATCTAAATTCAATGTGCTTAAATTCTAGACCAGCTTGCCCTTGTTCTTAAGAAAGAATATCTTATAAATTCCCTGAGTTCTAAGCCACGTCTTTTAACTATACCTAAACTGTCCATCTCAACACCGTTTTTCTATTTACTCAGGTACAAAATGTCAGAGTCCTCTTTTACTCCTCCTCCTCCTTTTTTGCTTCTGTGGAGTCTCCACATCATGCCAAGTCTTTGTCTTCATTATCTTCACCTTTATCTTATGTTAAATCCTTGGTGCTTCTCTAGGGTGCTACATAAGAATATCTTTCTAAATACCATGTTTATTTTCCCTGACTCAAATGGTCCTTTCCATGTATACAAGATAAATCATTCATTACAAATTACAGACCTGGTCATGTTCAAAGCCTTCAAAGGAAACATATCACTTTAACAAAGAAAGGTAAAAAAATGAATTTAATTAAAAAAAGATAAATAAATAAAAAAGGAAAACAGAAAAAAAACCCTCCTCTAGAATCTCATCTACATCATGACTCCTTTGTGTCTTGTAAACCTCAACTAACCCGCTTTGTTCCATGTATGCTCCCTGCCCTCCTACCAAAATCGATTGTCTGCCGTCCCCAAAGAGGCTCACACTTTTCCATCCATGCCTTTGTTCATGTTGTTTTCTTCCAGGTGAATATTTTTGTTTTCTCAGTCATTTAAAGGACCAGTCTTAATGCAGAAAATCAAGACATAACATTCAGATGACAGAGTGCTCTTGCCTTTGAAAGGCTCCTAAAGAAAGATCACTTCATACATGCAACTTTCCTAATTCATCTGTTAGTATATAGACTTTTCTCCCGTTGACCTGCCTTCTTTATTGTGAAGGCATCAATATGACTGTACCCTGATATGTACACATATTGTTTTCACAGGTGCTAATTTTACAAGGCCTGAATCTGTTTACACATTTTTTTTACCCCTTGAAATGTTCACCAGAGAACTGGGGGCTCAGTAAAGATCAACAGAATTAAAGTGAACACTGAAGGCATCCTCTAAGAAGCAAGGAGAATTCAAACTCAGTTCCCAATCAACTCCTCCCTTTACCCTAACCTCCTTACTATAACACACTTATCTATATATTTTTTAGCCTTAAAATATTGACAAGCCTAGGGGTGCTTGCTTGGGTGGCTCAGTTGGTTAGGCTTCTGACTTCAGCTCAGGTCACGATCTCACAGTTCCTGAGTTCGAGCCCCAACATCGGAGTCTCCATTCTCAGCAAGGAGCCCACTTCGAATCCTCTGTTTCTGTCTTTCTCCCTCTGTCTCTCTCTCTGCCCCTCCCCTGCTCTTGTGATCACTCGCTCTCTCTCTCTCTCTTTCTCTAAAACACAAACATTTAAAAAATATATTGAAAAGCATGCCACTTGGCTAATAGTGTCATTTTAGAGTTTGGATTAATAATAATCACTGACCCACAATTAAATATGACATGATTATAGTTGTAGAAACCAAATGTGTCCTTAATTCTGCATACTGTTCAAATTTCCAACTGAAGGAAAGCATAGCTGAGCTGGAACTATGACCCATCTTCAGTTCACTCTATTCAGAATCCTATTCTGTCATCATATTTATTATTGAATATTTATAGAGTCCCTGCAAGTGGTTGTTTGAACTGTGCCTTATGAAAGGGACACTGGCCAGGCAAAGTAGGTGAAGCTGAAATCTAGCCCATACTCTGCTTCCCAAACCATAAGTATGACTCCAATTATACTTACAAGTATGCATGTGTCATCTGCAGAGAAGAAAGGACACCTTTTTACAATTCACAGAAAGTGCAAGGGGGGAATTAAGGTAGCCAATAAACTTTAATATATTGTATAGAAAAACTTTTTAATACTGAAATCCTTGGTGTGTTTTTTTAAATCCAATTTTGTTGATAGGAGTACAATTTTCATCTAAGTGTATTCTGACATAAAAGCAGTGAAGAATTCTATGAATTAAACATACACACTCTCCCTAGAAATAATAAAAAGATACATTAGGTCATTGGATCGATTTCTTTTCCAATGTAAGATTGTTCTCTCTTGTGTATTTTTCATTGCTCTGTCCCATATGAGTCTAAACTATTTAAACTATGGTTCTTATTCTATTTCCCAAGGGTGTTTATTCAAGAATCTAACAGACATCCATGATGATGAATTGAGGGGTGGGTAGTTTCATTTTATGATTTTTTGATGAAGTAAACTGGCCTAGAATTCAGGGCACTTTTTATTATTATTGTTATTATTATTAACGTCGATATCCATTGGCCAACTCTTATATTCATCATGCTCATTATCTGTAATCCATTCTACAAAGTAGCCTAATACGTAGTGTTATTTCCAGTTTTTACAAAAGAAAATTCAGGTGTTTAGTGATATCCTCAAGTCCAGATGGTAAGTTTGATGTGTTCAAGCTCAAACTTAAATCCAGTCTTCCTTGCTACAGAAGATTTCCCTACTCTTTTAGATGATATTGTGCAACCCATGTTCCACTTTCTTAAGTAAATTTATTCAACAAACACTTACAGGATACTTCTTATGTGCCCTGCATTTTCCTAGATGCTAGAGTTGAGCAAAAGAGACAATATTTGCTTTTATGGGGCTTACACTAGGGAAAGAGACAATAAACAAATACCTAAATACATCAGTTCAGGTATCAACAAGTACTATGCCATAAAACACATCAGGGTAAGGGAATGGAGAGTAATGAGTTGGAAGTGGTGGCCGGAAGGTCAGAGAATGTCTTTCTGAGGAAGTGATATTTTAGTAATGGCCTAAATGTAGCAAGGAGAAAGACACACGGACGTTGAGTGGATGAGGGTCCCAGGTTAGAAGAATCATGGCATTTCAGAGAAACTCCATGAAGGCCAGCATCACTAGGACAGGATGCATAAGTGGGAGAGGGGTAGGAGGTCAAGTTGGAATATAGGTAGATCCCATAACGCAGGCTCAAGTAAGCAAGGGTAAGAAGTGGGATTTTCTTTTCTGATGAGAAACCATTGGAGGGCTTTATCTAATTTGCATTGTTGACAAACCACCTTGACAGCTGTGTAGAAAATTAACTCTAGGGGGAAAAGAATGGAACAGAAATACCAGTTCGAGGCTATTGCAACATCGCTTCACCAGGGATGACAGTGGCTCAAGGAAGAGTGGCAGCCCCAGAGGTGGGGAGAAGTGGCTACATTGGAACAGAGTTGAAAATCGAGTTGGCAGGTCTTGCTGATGGAAAGAATGTGGGTATAGAAAAGAGAGAAATGCAAGATCACACCTAGGTTTTACACAAGATACTCATGGGGTTGTTGGTGCCCTTCAAATTGGAAAAGAGCAGGATTTTAGGAGTGGGTAAGTGGGAAATTAAGAAGTCTGTTTCATACATGTTATTACTTCTTATGGCATTTTATACATGTTCCTTGTCTGTTTGGGGCCTATCATACATAAAGTACATAAGAAAAGATCTAAAGGGTGTTGGCACATCCCTCCCACAGATTTATGTAAGATGTGAAAAAAAATGTCTCCCTACACATATCCACTCACCCACAAATACAAAAGTGCCTCCACTATTTTATATTATGCCTACATAATTCTTCATTGGGACACAGTTCAATTTGGATCATCAAATCAGTGATTACGTCTAGCCGGAGAAGAAACATGCAATGAATATTAATCTTTTTGCCATAGATCTTTCCTATGATGTCCAAGGGCAATTTTCAATGCGTCCATTTTCTCTATCTAAAATGTGTGTTTTCTTCTGGTCCTGAGATTGGAAGCAGAGATACAGAGTTCACTGAGATTTTTTGCCTTCGTTGGTTTTTCTGTCTCTGTCTTTCAGAATAATTCTCAAAACACATTTCTCCTAAAAGCCTTCTCTGACTGTTCCAGACAACACAGAAAAGAGCTCAACTCTCTCCCGGAGTCCTTAGAACAGCCTTACGACTCTTAGTTTTACTTTTATTTCTAGGTGCTTTCTACCTAGGAGTATCGCAAGCTGCTTAAGGTAAGAAGTGATGTCTTTTTGTACTCTCAATATCACTCAGTGTTGAGCACAGAGCTCACATAAGAGGACTTTGACTATATTTTGCTGATTTAAAAAGAAAAAAAATGTCTACTCTCCAAGATTCAGAAAGGATACAAAATATGTGTGTGGACGTTAGTCATGTATTTGTGAAATCATCATCTGCTAACTCTGGAAGCAATATTACAAATAATCTTACCCAATTCTGCTCTGCCTTTGAATCTTTGCTAGGTAAACTGCCACCTGCTAAAATCAAAAGAGACAAACTGACAAACAAAAAGGACAAGAACGTACATCTGTGCCTGACAGTGAAATGCTTTGGTTTGCTGGTGACTGGCTTATTCTTTAGAGTTTTACCTTTTTAAGTTATTTTTGTCTATTTTGAACTAACATTCCTATGTTTATATTACCTATAAATAGTGATCATCAGCATGAATAGTAAGAAGGGAGGAAATAACAAAACATTTGAAGGAAGCTTCTCAACAGCCAAGTTTAAAGACTCCTCTCCACCTGACTGGAACTTCAGGTGATAATTATGTGGTGATAGTCATTAGGGTTAATGTGCACTATTTCAATTTTTCAATCTGTAAGGGTCATCCACACACTAACCACATTTCCTAAATAGTCTATTATACTGAAAAGAAAAGCTTTTGACCAGCAAACAAGTACTGGTGTCCATGTATCCATGGTAGTTTGCTTTTTTCTATTGCTTGTCTCTTACAAACTTGAATTCGTGAGAGTTAAGTTTCAAAGACTTTATCATCTTTGAGTAAAATGATCAAGCAAGTTTTCAGGCCAAACACGGCTGAGCCCTGCCACATTTAGACTCAACTAAGGTACAAATCCTTTTTGAGGTTCAGCCTAAAATAGTGAGCTTTTATCTTTATGCACCTGATTTACTGGAAAAAAAAGACATGAAAGATTTACCGTGAAAGGAAATGAGGCAAGAAGTGCATGTCTATATTTTAAGACTTTTCCAGTGACGCATGGAAACACCAGAAATTGTTTTCTCAAGCCACAAGTTGAAAGTAGAGTGGCCCATTTCTATTTTACATCTATTCCTATTGATCAACGTGGCCAGATAATTCCACCTCTCCTTTTCCCACAGTTTTGATTCAATCTGTTATAAGCCCATCTTTTAGAATGCTTGCTGTGCCCAGTGGTTAGAAACAAATTTGGTTCAATACTAAACTGAGTAATTCAATTGGACAGCCAAATAGCTGATATTATACTCATCAGTGACTGAAAACAAAACAAAACAAAAAAACCCCACAGGGATAAATTGGATTTGGTGAGAGAGATGATAAAAGACCTCGGTGAAAATATAGTGGGCAGGTTTGTCAACATGGAGAATTTCTATTTCCCTTCTTGAGTATGTTCTTATATGTATGATGTTTCAATATATCTTATACTTTTAGTATAGTATCTCTTAACCTTCTACCACCAAAATGTCTTGTCAAATTCCCATGTGTAGCAGACCATCAGGAATTCTCAAAAAAGAACCTTACTTAGCAAATGAGCTTGCATCTTCTAATACAAAAATCATGAGCATGCTAATGCTAATACTAATCACCTAGAAATGGTCTAAGGGGAAACAGAAAAATAGGGTCCTGAGTCTTTCCTCTAGAGCAACAGAATCTCGATGAAGACAGAATTATCAAGAGGTAGTTCTAAAACATGCAAACTCCTCTTAATGGTGAGAAGAATACAGAATTAGCACACTGGTGTCTGGGAAGATGAAGTCTAACTCATCTTGTGTTAGAAACAACTTCAAACATGACACAAAAATTCATGGATATTTTAGCATTCATTCACCTCCTCTCATGTGCCAGGCACTGTGGACAGAAAGATGATGAATAAGACAAGAAACTGCCAATTCCAAGACAAGATGATAGAGTTGCTCCTTTAATAAGGCATCTTGACTTTTCCATAACGCGAGGATATTTCCTAAACTTTCTCTTTGATTTAAGCAAATAGAACCTTTGTGGACCTCAGGTTCATGCCAAATCTAAAACCTAATTTTATGATTCCAAAGAGTTGACAACATCGTTACAGAAGAGGAGTAAAGTATGAAAACTAAGAGAAGGAGAGACAGTGAACGAGCCAACAATACAGAGAATGGATTTAACTGGAACAGAGTTTCAGTTGGAAAACATCAACGTGAAGTTGCCTTAGGTTGATCCTTAACAAAAATACTGCTAAGACTTGTAAGTTGGAAAAGGATAATCTATTTAAACTATATGGTAACGGACTGCTGAAGAAACATTCTGAACCTTGTTATTAGGCCAGAAAGCCATGCAGAAAGGATATTGTTTCTTTTAGAACTACAAAGAACAAGATAGAGAGACCAAGAAAGACAGATACTAAACAGAATCCTGCACACCTAAGATAGACACTAGGTGATTATAAAAATTGATAGTAACTTGTGTATAGTTTTCCAGTTTGAAATTGTTCATACCCTGCATTCAACAAAATGCCTGTAACATCACGTCAATTCAATAATAAATGTAGAGCAGATGTTTAAAACTGTGATCATAAAAGACTATTCCTGTTCCGTAAACTGTAACGTTAAAAGTGAATGTTGGAGAGAAGGAACTACCAGAGATTTGGTATGGCTTCACCCTTTAAATCCCTCTGGTGAACAGAAAATAAGAATGGAGGCAATACATAAACATTCTGTTTCCTGAGGACACCCCTCATACTGAGTCAGCATGATGACTTCAGCAAACATTCTTTGATCATCTGCAATTGTTTTTTACTTCACAATGCTCATGTTCTAATGAAAAGAGAGCCTATAAAGCGAAGATAAACAACAATGAGGACTTCAATGTAGCTGAAGGCAGCAAAAAAGTTTTAAAAAGAAAAAGAAATGTCATTGGCTTCTGGCACTTAACTTATCCTGTAAATTGCAACAAAAGTGGTTTTTTAAAGAATTGAAGAGGAGACGATATTTCCACAAATATTAGGTTATGTATTCTCCTGGAATTGAACATGGAAAGTTATAATGTATAAGATCCCAATCTCTGTTTCTGTAGATTATAATTACTTGTACTTTTTTTTTAAAGTCTACCTTCTGAAATATTTTAAATTCCGTAGGTCACTCATGGAATGTGGTCCATCTTAGAAACTTGCTTTTCAGTAGCACCTCCTTGGACCTACGAGAGTGGAAAAGCACTCCACCCCCGTATTAGACCCAAACTAGCTTAAAAGGTAATTAGGAGTGACCGAATACATTATGGCAATTCCTACCTTACTGGGAGAAAAAAAAATGAACATTATCCTAGGACAACAAGGAGTACTGGCCACACCTTCTCTGAAATGAGTTAAATGACTTGTATTAACCCCCCCTAAAAATACACAAGTACTTATATTCCTGTGTAATGCTGATTGGGCACTTAATGATTGTGTAAGGCTATAAGATCTAACCCATTATATCCTCAACCAAAGTGTTGGTGGTTTTTAGGAAGGATGCATTAAACAGCCTTAGCACACACTAAGTACATAATTGAAAAAAAAAATCATGTGCAAAATTTAGGATAAAATTTCTCTTTCACCAGAAAGACTAATTATTTATTTTGTTTCAATCATGGGAAAAAAATCTTTTACTTACTACTATCCTTCATAGATGTATCTCCCTTAAATAGAGGCCAGTTATACCTTGAGGTATATTTGAGGTAAGCTTTGATACACAAAGGTGGGTTTTTTTAATACTACTTAAAAAACTTGGCCATAGAAAGGGGAAAAAAATGTAGACAGCCACATCCCATTACACGTGCATACATTAAACTTTCGACAATGTCGAAGGCTATGCATGTACCAGCATTACAAGATTTTATGGGTCTTTTTAGCTTACTGACTGGGTTACAAAGTGACCAGTAGCTTTCAGTTAAATTCCCAACTAAATCATTTGCTGGTGCCCTAACCCTTTGTAAAATTAGCAAATGACCGGTTATTGCTCAGTTTCCTGCTGCTCTTTAACTTTAGGGTTAAAGCATGATAGTTAAAACATCTTTGACAAATACAACTTGGATTAAGACCCAATACACAGAGTTCCTTCCACAGATGAAATTTTAGAACAAATTTCTAGTGAACAATTGGAAGTCTCTTTTAATAAAATATCACACGGATTGAAAAATTAACTTCTGTGAATGAGGAACCAGAAAAAATCTGACTCACAGTGCCAGGGCCCAAATATGTTATTTTTCTTTGCTTACATTCCTTTCATAAATGACTGAGCAAGCTTATTAGAGCAACAAATTTCTCAGTGGCAAAACCATAAAGGAGAATTCAGGATGAAACCAAATGTGTGTGATACCTCCTCTGTGCCAAGTACACAGGACAAGCCTAGGGGGTGCATTTCTGCGTACTTAATCCTGTAATTCTGGTTTGTTATTTTTCAGATCAAGAAATTAAGGTTTAAACTGGAGGATGTATGTATCTTAACCAAAGTCACATACCAAGTACGTAGGGGGGCCTCGACCTTAACATATTGGTTTGATATTAAAAGTCTTGCTTACATTTTTATTTCACGCTGTTTTTCAGTTTGCATTAATTATCAGAAGCTATAACCTTGATTAGAAAATCCTGAATGCTCATATTGAATCTGGTATTACTTTGGGAGGAACCAAGGGAGTCTGCTTATCATAACCTGCTGTAATGGTGTCTGTTTGCACTAATTATTGTAATTTCTTAAAAATAAAACACTTTGCTTATATGAGTTGTTAGATTTCCAGCTTCCCACACCCATGAATTACTGTCACTGTCATTATAACACTGGGCAGCAAACATGGGGGAGTGATGTAGTTAAGGAAAAGCATATCACCAGGAGTAAGATCAGAATTGATACAGTCCTGAGGTGAGATATTTTACTCACAATAGCATACTTCTTTGTAGCATAAATAATAATGAGAATGATTGATTTATCAACGAAAAAACACCTTTACGTGCTATGTTTGTTTTGCCAGCTTTACAATCTCCTTGCAAAAAGATCTACCTAGAATTATCAGCCCATAAAAGATGAGGGAGAAATTTTCATTTTCTCATACTTCAAAAATGGCATGAATTTGACTGAAGTCTTTTTCCATGCGGCTCATTTATAATTATCTTGGGCTGATAGGAGAATGATGATAGCTCCTAAGTGTTGGAAAATAATAAATTAAGAATGACTCTCTCTTAAATCCCAGGAACCCTTCCCATACCTCAACAGACGTACTCTGTATGAGAAAATAAGTGAAAATATAAACATGGTATGTTTGACATTTTGGAGCATCCTTGGAGAGACATTGATTTGTAATTCAGATCACATAGCATCTTTGATTTCTCCCACTTGCCCATGCCCCCCCTCCCCAAATAAAACACAAAAGCTTTATCTGCAAGGGATGGAGAGCAACCCAGGAATCTGTGCAGAGACTATCCATCACATTTCTGTCTTAATTGAATGACACCAGAATGAGATCGATAAAATGTAACAAGAGACAGCTTTGCATTTCCACACTCACTTATTTCCCCTCTCTATTACTCTCAGCCACCACCGTGACTAGAAAACCCAAGTACAGGACACGAACCCTGCTGCCAGGCAAGCTGTTAGGATATGAATAAACTTGTCAGAGAAACAACAAAACTTATAAATGTTAGAAGGGAGCTGGGGGACAAAAGGTTATTAGAGAAGTAGTGAATTAGGTTCTTTAAAAAGGCAATTTCATAGATGTATTCTCAGCCCTAAATAACCTCCTCAAATGCAACGTTGCAGTTAGATCATCTCTACAGCTCTCCCTCTGTACCCAATTTCTTGAGAATGCATGAATGTCTGTCTCAAAAGCAGATGTGGTGACATCTCAGCTCAAATCTGCAAGTCCTAGAATAAATGCCAGGCAGCTGTGATGTCCGTATGTACAAGGTTCCTGAGATCTCCAATGCATTATTGATAACCTCATCACTCTGCTAAAAGCAAAGGCTGACATTGTTATAATCTCAAGCTCTGGCTTTGCCTTGGAATCGATCACAGGAAGAAGTAAACCAAAGAACAAAACTGTACATGTAAAAATCAAGAAGGTTAAGAAGTGCCTACCACATTCACTTCACTCTGAGTGTGTTAACTAAAATCACACGACCTGCTTTGGTGTTTTTACACCTTTGACAGGTTATAGTGTGGCCGTAGACTAGGCTATATGCTGTAATAATTTATCAGTGTAATATGCCATATCTCAGGCTTGTTAGAAGGAACAAAAGTCTGTATTTTAAAATAAACGGAAGTCTTTTAATGTAGTTTCCAAGAAGGCATATTTTTTTCCTTCATTCTAGTAAATTTTCTTTACATCATTTTGAAACTTAATCAGACATAGGTGACTGCCCTGTCTACACACAGCTTCTTTGCATCGCCATGTGATACGTTATGAAAGATGTGCCTCCAGAAATCTTCTATATAATTTTACTTTTATTATTTTAAATAATAATGCAAGATCATAGCATATTTTAGTGCCTCACTTCTTTATAATTCTTACATTTTTCATTATTTTCAGAAATGATATTTGAAAAATATGATAAAATATAAAAGTCACATCCCATCCCAAGAAAGAATTAAAGAGAGAATTATAATGTATATCCAAACCATGAATCACAGCTTGAGTATTTTCCATGATCACACTTGGAGATAAAATCTTAAGTAGCCTGTGGTTGCTGTTAAAAATAAAAGCACTATTTTCTTTGCTGGAAGATGGCTAAGTAATTTGCAAAATAATCATTAGTTGCAGGTTACTCCTGAATTCTTGAGCAAATGAGCATGCAGTTAAGTCATTATTTGCAAACGAAAACAAGGGGTCATATGGAACAAATGGCAAAACATACACAATTGCATTTCACCTGCAGACACCGGTCACCTGAGGCAGGATTTGACTGCTGCCTGACCAGGTAAGAGACAAGGCATGCCTCAGTGAACTTGCTTCATCCGCCTTGTACTTGTTGAGGCTTGTATTTGATATCATGTAAAATTTCCCCAAGTTACAGGTTGTGATATTGCCCAAACAGAACAAGGCCCCAGAAAATGTAGATATAATAGGAAGGGCAGTATGCATTTGTATACATGTATGCATATATTGGGAAACATGAAAAAATTGTTATTGGTATATTCTAAGATAATTAAAACTTAAAGCCCCTTAAGCCTTATCACACTGTTTCATTATTGCTTATGCTTTTCAACGAGTCATTGCCCATTTTCCCAAGTACTGCAGGAGTCTAACCCTGGTAAAGAGACAAGTTTCATGGAATGTGGAACTTACTTGAGCGTCATAAACTAAAGCTAGGTTAGAATAAATAGGTTCTACCTTGGATCATTTTTTATTTCACTCAATGCTTTTGCTTTAGTTTGTGGGCGGTTCATTTGGCAATAAGAAAGTGAGGCTCTTTCTGCTGTGAGCATGTACATCCCTGGGAAAGACAAAAACAAAACAACAACTACACTAAGATACAACAAACACCACAAGGGTTTGGGAACACCAGAGTGGGATCTGGTCATACTGGTAAGTGTGCACTTCCCACTGGGAAAGTTGACCAGCCCCACGGAAGCCATCCATATAGGTCAGAGGCTGGAGCTCAACGCAACTGTCACAGAGGATGAGTTCACACAAAGAACACAGCCAATGCTGTGGGGTGCTCCTTGTTGTTGATGTCATTACATGTGCGTTGTTTTTAACTTTTAAAATGAGTGTATGGCTAATTAGGGGTGTTGGCACAGCTTGGACTGATGAAGAAAGCGATTACAATTATAAAAGACTTCTGGGGCCAAAGCAGTCAAAGATGCTGACTATTCCCCATACTGGCCCCGGTCATGTCTAGATGGCTGTCAAGTATGATTATGCTAGAAGCAGCCTGGATTTATTAGGGTTTTTGTTTGTTTGTTTCCCTATAGGATTCAAATGCCCATGGATGTGGCTCATGATATTACCAGTTCCTCTCTTATGTTTTCCTCCTTATGTTTACTCCTAGTTCCTCCCTTACGTTTTTCTGAACATTCACAATACTCAAGAAACAAAAACCCCATCCTACTGTACTCTCCAGAGGCTGTGATAAGGCAGGATGAATACAAGAGAAAAACCATCTTCCCTAAGTAACTTTTATAATACTTTATCATTCTAAAACCTCAAAATCAGTCTCAAACTTGTTTATTTTTCATATTCTATGTGTGTGAAACTGGTAAGAAACAAGAGAACACATTGGATATACACCCAATAAAGTGAGAAAGGAGCAAACGGAATTTTACTCTGGAGCATTTATTTGGGGGGGGGGGGCACAAAAAAGTAAAGGATAGAAAGAGAACCTTTGTTTAATCCTATGGTGTAACCTATTGAAATGCAGCATCTAAACATAGTTTATGTTTGAGTCCTCCCCCCCACCCCGGCCCCCAGGAGTATTCTTCATTTACGAGGTGTGCATTTATTACATCACATTACAAAAGAGCCTGAATAGCTATTCAAATAGCTGCTGTAATCAAAAGATTCTTTTTGCAAGGAAACAACCATAGATTTTTTTATAGTTTTTGCATTTAGCTATGGACATCCTAAAATGATAGAAAGATTCTCATTTGTGTTTCCCCCCACTGGAACCTATTGAATTGTCCTGGTTTTGTACAGTGTAGAACAATCCTGCAATAATAAAACATTTCAACTTTGTACAAAAGGTGAAGCTTTCCATTTGAAGTTTTCCTTTAACAGGAAAAAAATAGAGAAAATGGGTTGACAGCTTTAGAAAATTTAAACAATTCCCCTTGCCAAGATACCTATTTCATGAGTTTTCTCTAATTTCAGATTTGGTGCATATGTGTCGTGCTAACAATGAGTGCTTTCAATTTCAATGTTCAGTTTCTTCTCTCCCTGCTCAAGCCAATCTTCACCTTTTAATAGGCAATTATTTTTCTAATCGTTTCTTAAAAACTTTTTTTTTCAGGATTGTGAGACATGGGCTCCAAGTTATACATTATGGATGCATTTCAAATAAACTGAGTGCATTGTAAACTGTAAAATGCACTTGACTGGTAAAGGTATCTCAGAATAAGGAAAAGAAGGAAGGAGGCTATACTTCAAAGTATGATAAAACTTTTGTAACGTACAAATTCATAAAAATCACAGGGGAATCAATTGAGAAGAATTCTTTTAAGTAAAACAAATGAGCAAAGTAGTATTGGTTGCAATTGTATTAATGGGCTATGTAATGTTTTTACTATTTTCTCCCATCGGCATTAAACCTCTCTTGACAAAATAGAATACTCTCCCATTTTCCCCCTTTATTACCTATTACTTACATGGAACATACTTTTCCACATTGCAAACACAAAAACAAAACATAAAGTCAATCCTTTATAATCTCAACTGTTCATATATATACTTTCATTTGAAATACAGTGCTTCGGAAAACATTCTCATGTGGCAAAACATAGCAGAAGAAAAAGTAGAGAATAAATAACATGTTCTATTTTATGAGAGTCAATTTAAATATGAGGCATGTACAGAAAGACAATGCCATCCAGCCCTGTGATACCTTACAAAAGCACATGTAGCAATACTCGTTTCAATGTTGCAGACACAAATAGAACAATGAAAATTCATGTGGCTCAGCAGCTGAAATTTCTAAAGGTGATATTATAAAGATGATTCCAACAGCATTCAATCCAAATCAGAAAAATTAGTTGATGTTTCATGAAACCAACTGAACAAACCTATAAGAGCTTCCGTCAATGTTTTAAAATTAATTTATGACAGGCTGTTTAAAAGACTTGTTTAATTATTAATAGAAACATTTTATCTCATAGATTTTTTTAAAGTTGCACTTGATAGTATCTACCACGGATTCAACATAGAAGGTAAAATACAGAAAGTGGCTGAGCCAATACTGCAAAGATCCTAATTAGTATCATGCTATAGAAAAACAATGAAGTGATTTTGTCACCAATTACTGACAATTAGCCTAAGTACAACAGTTAATTTCATGGAAATAAAACCACTATAAAATGAAAGGAACAAAACCTATCATAATTAATGGCATTTGCCTGCATTCCTCTACTGGTTATTTAATTCACAAACCATAAAAGTTTTGAAACAACTTGAACAGCTAAACACATATGCAAAAATCAAGTCTGGGTATCTGGATTTTCTGATTTTTAAGCATCTGTGGAAACACGTAATTTAGCAACAGAATTATGCATACCGAACTTTTATCCCCTAAATCTAAATATATTACACTTCCAGCCTGTGCATTTGCTAAACAATAAAATTTAGTGTATTAAGTTGCAGAGAAATATCTTGTGATAGCTTGCCATTATCCTGTTGTAATGTGTCTAGATATAGTGAGCTGACAATATTGTAAAAACGTTACAATGTTAAAAGTTCCCCCTCTCCCTTGCACTTTTGACTCTCTCAAACTTTTCTCTCCACCTGCCTCTTTTTTTTTCAAATGAAGCCCTGTTTGTGCTCATGAGCATGGGAATGTCTGGGCTTGTGCCCCCCATGTCAGTTTCATCTCCTGGGTTAACTCTGCCCCAAGTTTCAGACCTGCAGTCAGGAGGCATCCCCAAGTCAAATCAAGCTTTAAAATGTTGATCTGGCTTCTCCTAAAAGCTGGAAAAGCTTCATTTTGTAAGGTACCTACCAATCAACAAAGTAAAAGCAATTCAAGGCCAGTCACATCTAAAGCTAAAACTTCAACAACAACAACAACAAAAAATGTACCCTTTGCAAATATTTTTCCAGTTTCAACAAGTTCCAAAAACAAAACTTTCAAACCTAACAAAAACATCACTATAAACTATTGCTTAATAAATAGCCACATCGATTTTAAAACTTGAGGTATACAAATAAACATTTTAGAGGTTTTTGGCCACGCAGAGATAAGATCCTCTCTGGGGAGACCACGAGAAACTGCTTGGTCTTTTGTGCAGACTCCTGGAATGTGCTTGCTTTTCATTTCTTTCTTTGTGTCTGGCACACTGGCCTCACAGGCAGTGTCTTAAGCCATGCAGGGTCAGGGCAAACAGAGAACTGCATTCATGGACAGATCAAGTTTATGTGAGAATCTGCTCCTCCACTGCCCTCAATCTCCATATGAATTGTTAATAAAATCTCAGCCTGAAAGCTCATCACCCCAACAGTGGGGAAGTCATGCAGAGAATCCTCTAGTTCAGAAAAACAAGATTTCTTTATCTTTTTCATCCTTCGCCAGCATTCGTGGGAATTCTGCCATGTAACCTCCTCCTGCACCAACCACCCCCGCACACACACACCCCACCTCTCTCCTCTGCTCTCTTGGTCGCACCTGATCATCAAGGAAGGCCAGGAGCTAAGAGACAAAAGAAACATTCTGACACCCACAGCAAAGCTACCACAACATCAACTTTGCCTCTGCAGTTATTTGCTGCTATAAAAACCTTCAGGCAAAAGGAAATATCAATGCTTAATTTTTTCCAGTTTGTGTCAAATAGCTGGAAAGACTTTCCCATAGCTTTATGACACCACAGGAACTAGAGAGCCACAGATATAATAAAAGGTCACATATAAAGTGAAGAACAGAGTCATACCCTAATTAACTTGATATCTCCATGCAAGTACTGGACAGGAACAATACTCGATGGATGTTGCAGGCAATCTTGTGTGCATCTTCTAACCTTGCTACAGGCCAGCTGGGCCTCTTGTTTCCTCTGCTTTTGCTCCTTGCAAACTGTTTTAATATCGAACGCTTTTCAGAGGGATGGGCTGATGAACGAAAACATGAATTTCCTGCTTGCCCTTTAAGGTGGGTTAAAGGGGGTGCTAGCAATCAATTACAGAACAAAAGAACAAAAAAAATGACTTAAGAACCTAAGGAGTGAATGTGTTACATTCTTTGCAGTGTTTTTTTTTTTAAACAAAGTGTTTCATTTTCATTCACCCTTATCATGAAGAGTAAACAATATCTATTTCATTTAAAAAAATAAGACAAGTTTACCCCAGTAGTAGCTCCTGAAGGAAATCTGTTTTCTGTTCAAAAAGGCTTCAAATGCACCAAACTTCCATTTCGACTTGATAATGATTTTACAAGGAATAAAAAAGTTTGAAATTCCGTCTGAATTTGTGCTTTAGATTTTCAAATTGCTTTAACACAGTCAGGTCCATTTCAGAATAAAAAGTTATATTTGCTATTCTGATTGACATTTTAGCCCTATTAAATCTTTGTTTCCTCATTTTATTTTGGTTAATAAAGCAACTATAACTTGTAAACTCTTTGCACATAAATTGTTCCAAGATATCTTCCACTGAACTTTTCTCTCCTGTAACTGCACGTCAAAAAAGTTCATTATCATTTAAACACAAATATTTCTAAAGTATACAGAAATCAATCCAAATATCTATCACCATATATCCAGACATGCCATATTTGAAAAGGTAAAAAAAAAACACACACAGACAGGCACAAACACAGAGTGTCTTAAAGTAAAAGGAACACCAAATGATCCTTGACCACTCACATAGTAATGTCATATAAATATACAGATTCACTTTATCTAAAGCAAAGTCACTATTATAAACAGCACATTCTTTAGGCAGCATATCCTATCCATGGTTATCACTTTTGTATGTGAAATATAGGAATCAGTAGTTCAAAGGATTCTCTTCCATAAAATGTACGTCACAGAAGTTTGATAAATTTTCAAAAGAAAATTAAATGTAGTTTATATTAAACATCCCAATACTTAAGGGAATTCTGCTTAGGTATTATGGCTTAGAAGCTCACTAAATTACTAAGTTGAACTCCAAATGCAAAATAAAGTTCAATATTATCCTTTAGTGCTGATGTAAGTTATTATTATAATTAATATGTATTAAACTGTTTCTAGAAACGTCAAACTCTCAACTGTTCTTCCCAATACACCTAAACTAAATTAGTCTTTAAATAAATAAGTCAGTAATTCAACAAATGTTAAAGACTTACACAGTCATATAAATATGTGAAAAGTGTTATTTTAGGAAATGGAGAATGATCTGAAATATTTGTTGTTCTTTTACATAATAGTTACTAAAAAAGCTAAGTTTATAGTAATGAGTTTAATATTTAAGTAGGACTATGTGAACTCAACAATTTTTATTCATAGACTGTGTTTTTCTATCACCTATATCAAATTTTAAAAAAAGGCTGTGTGTTACTGAATTGTATCACCTCAATATTTTAATGTGTTGATTCGCTTCCATTAATTTGCAGAAGAATACTAATATTTTAGTGCAGAAGATGTATTACCAAACCTCAATTTCTATCGTGATGGTTATTTTCTGAGAAAGGAATTAATGGTTTGGTAAATTCCCCTGAAGAGTTTGCTTTTCAAAATATGTGTGTTCAAAATATGAGTGTAGTTGTAGATTCAGGTTTCTCATCAGTGTTCTAAGGAATGTGTCTCACTGATGTCCATGGGGCCCTGCAATTCCTAACAGGGTGAAGGAAGAGGCCAGGGTGAATGTGCGTGTTACTGGTAGGTCTGGAAGGTGGCAACCAATAGCATTTTCACCTCTACTGGAAACTCCATGAGCCACAGACACAAGAGCTGTTTTCCTGAGAAACAGCCTGGAGAGAGCAATAAGATGAAGCAATTGAGAAATTTAATCTGGACATGTACATTTATATTCAGACTAGATATATCAATGTGGCCATCGTATGAGGTTTGTCAAGGCTTTTAGGGAGGCTCCAGACAAACCCAAAGACAAGTTGAGGCTTTCATATGGTTACGGACTGAATGTCTGTGTCCCTCCAAAATTCATCTGTTGAAGCCCTAACCCCCAGTGTGGTTGTACTCAGAGATGGGGCCTCTGAGGAAGTAATTAGAGTTAAATGAGGTCATAAGAGGAGGGGCCCCGATCCAATAGGATTAGTGTCCTTGTAAGAAGACATACCAGAGTGCTGGCACCGGCTCATGTTCCCATCTCTCCTCTCCCTCTCATTCTCTCTCTCTCTCTCTCTCTCTCTCTCCACATGCTTTGAAGAAAGGCCAAGTGAGGACATAGAAAGAAAAGCTCTGCAAGCCTAAAAGAGAGAGAGAGTCCTTACCAGAAACTAAATTTGTCCTCACTTTGATCATGGACAAAGAGTCTCTAGAACTATGAGAAAATAAATTTCTATTGCTTAAGCCCCCCCCCCCCCCCAGTCTGTGATATTTTGTTACAGCGGCCTGAGCAGATTAGTAGATATGTTAAAAAACAACAACAATAGCAAATTGGAATAAATAATGAACTACATTCTAAGGATAGTTATGCTTTACCTATCATCTCTTACCCTCTCAGAGAGCTACTGGATCTGGACAAGAATCTCTGTTTCCCTGCTTCTGTTGTTGAGTGTTGAGCCTTTGACAAATTTGAACTTTGAAGAAATTTTCAGGCATTACATTAAAAACTCATTCTATGCAGGTGGGTCTAGGAAGGCATTAAAGTTATGTGAATCCTTGCGAATTCAAATTGGTGCGGCCACTATGGAAAACAACAGGGAGGTTCCTCCAAAAAATAAAAAATAGAAACACCATATGATCCAGTGACCCCACTTCTGGGTATGTGTGAACATACCCAAAGGAAGTGAAAACAGGATCTCAAAGATATATCTGCACACCCATGTTATTGCAGCCTTATTCACAATAGGCGAAATATGGTTAGATACCTAACTAGAGAGTGTAATGTTTAATTTCTCATGGAGTCATTTTCCTTCAAAATACCTAAGTGAGAAAAAATCACTAGAGCGTAATGAGTAAGAGCATGGAGTTTAGAGTAAAGGTCTAGGTACAGATGTGCTTCAGTTACCTACTTGTTTTTTGACTTTTCAGGTCAC
Source organism: Prionailurus viverrinus (assembly GCF_022837055.1). Taxonomy (NCBI): domain Eukaryota; kingdom Metazoa; phylum Chordata; class Mammalia; order Carnivora; family Felidae; genus Prionailurus; species Prionailurus viverrinus. The sequence continues at coordinate 132,518,463 of NC_062569.1, read as the reverse complement.
TTGCCATCCAAGCCAAGCATCCTGAGTTGCCAAATGGGAACACTATCACTCACATCAGAAGACTGTAAATGGTAGGTGCTGCTGGTAACACAGTACACATCTTCAGTATGATTCTGATCATTATTTCTCTCTAACATAGCAGAACTAAGGTGTCAGAAGTTCAACTAAGGTACTGGAAGTCTAAATTTGGATTTGTATTTTCTTTTTTAAAACTTCAGTTTTATTGAGGTATAAGGGATACATAAAATAGTAAGATATTTAAAGTGTATATCATGGTGGTTTGATATACATACACAGTGTGAGAAGATTCTCTCCATCTATTTAGGTTAATGCATCCAAGTTCTGCTCTTTCAGCAAATTTCAATTATATAATACGTTGTTATCCACTTACAGTCACCGTGTTTCACATTAGATCCTCGGACCTCACTCCTCTTATAACTGTTCATTAGTACCTTTTACCAACTTATTTCTTCCACCCTGCTGCCCCTGGCAATCACTGAATTTCTACTTTCTCTTGGTATGCGTTTGACTTTTGTTTTTTTTAGATTTCACATAAAAACAATACACGTATTTGCCTTTCTCTGTCTGGCTTCTCTCGCTTAGCATAAGGCCCTCCAGTTTCATCCATGTTGTCAAAACAGCAAGATTTCTTTTTATCTCATGGCTGAATAATATTCCATTGTATACACGTACCATATCTTCTTTACCCATTCACACACAGATGAATACTTAGGTTGCAGCCATATTTCGCCCATTGTGAATAAGGCTGCAATAACATGGGTGTGCAGATATTTCTTTGAGATCCTGTTTTCGCTCCCTTTGGACACATACCCAGAAGTGGGGTTGCTGGATCATGTGGTGTTTCTATTTTTTAATTTTTTTTGAGGAATTTCCCTGTTGTTTTCCATAGTGGCTGCACCAATTTGTATTCCCAAGGATTCTCATAACCTCTAATGCTTTCCTAGACTCATCTTCATAGGATGAGTTTTTAATATAATGCCTGAAAATTTCTTCAAAGTTCAGTATGAGAAAGAGTGGTATCTCATCCCGATGCTAGGATGTTTCTGAGGACTCTGTCCATTGCATGATCTTTTAAGAGTGACTGGTGGGAATCCTCCATTCATATCACAAACGTGTGTGTGTGTGTGTGTGTGTGTGTGTGTCACACTCTGTTTTCACCCTGGCTTCAATCATCATATGTTAAAAAAAAAATAGAGAAGGTTTTTGACAGTTTGGTATGTGATTAATTTGTAAATGAGATACACACACATACACACACCCACACCCACACCCACACCCACCCCCCCCCCCACACACACACATAATAGGGTGATGCTTAATGATTTCCAGAGTGAGATCTTTTCAGATAGTAGACTGTGCTAATGAGTTACTTCTGATGCTCTGATGAGGGATCGACGTGGTGGTAGGAAATAGTATGCATCTTTTTGCTTAAAAATGAAAGTTTAAGGAAGGTTAACGATGGTTTAAGAAAATTTTGAAAAATGATTATTTGAGCCATAAAGACCATACAATTATCAAAATAATATTTGGCAAAAATGGCCACATCTGCAGGTTCTACGTGGGATATTTTAAAGCCATTTAGGCACTCCATGGAGCCATTTAATAGAGGATATTCTATTTCTAGCTCTATTTCTGGATTTTTTTTCTATTACTATCTATTGCTTTAAAGGTCAGAGTGAAGATTTCACAGGTATGGTTCACCCTTGCTATTAATATAGATATTGCCCTCTATTCTCATTTAAGAAAGAAAATATGTTACATGTGAAATATATAAAATGTCAAACAAAATGTATAAAATCTTATTCTATTTTATATTCATGCTCCACAGTGTAGAGCATTGAAGTGAGTTATTTCAAATGAAACTCTAGGAGCTAATTTGATTGTAAGATTATATAAATATTGTAAGGAAAAATGAGGTATGATTCTTCCAAATTGAAGCTGCCAAACAGGGACCAAAATGATTAAAATTGTGCCTCCTGAATATAAGTACACCTCCAAAATTGTTTAGTTTTACATAACATATGCCTCCACATTGTTGTACAGGAAATTATTGTATCTAAATTGTAAAATTAATGTGGCTAATGTGATTTTATTAAAAAAATGATCACTTTGCAGAAATAAATGCATCTAACAATAGAATCAATGTATTAGCTTAGGTTTGGGTAACATAAAAATTACATGCTGGAGAAAACCCAACAGCAATGAGAAATAGTTAAAACAAAAATATTTCCCTAAACCTTGAAACTTTTTTTTCACCAGATTCTTTTCGTTGGTTTGAAAAAAAAAAACAAAAAAACGAAACACAAAAACCTTTCAAATTATTTTAGAAATACTTAGAATGTGGCAGTTCTTAATTTGTATATGCCATGGATACTACTCTCATTTTTTGAATACCCGGACAGTTGAGGAATTCAATTACATACATGTTGCTTATTCAGCTTTATTTAACTCTGGAGATGTTTTCTCTCCATGGAGTCCCAAGGTCTTTGGGCTTGTGCATTGAGTCAAGAGTAAATGAGAACCAGGTCACAACAGGTTCAGATGCAGAGTCTAGACAGCTCTATTTGATTCTGTTTGGCAAAACATACTCTCCTACACCTAATTCTCATAACTATCATTCAAAGGAAGCTCTAAATATAGAGGGTTCTGGAAAAAAACTATTTAGTGGAAGTTAAGCCAAAACCTTCATATTATGGGAGGAAAAAAGCATGGTTTATAGATGGCAGTGATAAAGTTTCATTATCTTTGTGGAATATGAAATTCACTAAAATGTGGGTTACAATATGTATTGTGTATAACATTTTATGGTGTACCTGAACAGCACACGTGAACAAGGAAAATATAAGAAAACCAGTTGAAGTAAATTTAAGAAATTAAAGAATACATCCATTTCACAGAAAGAGTAGTTTAAATGATATAAAATTTAATACAAATAATTTAGCAAGTGGAAACGTAACTATTGCCATTGCCAGAATAATCACACCTAACATTGAGCACATATGTTATTCTGGAAACTGTTCATTGTAGGACGCGTAATATTTATTCCATTTTTAAACTGTTGTTTCTTACATGTGTATTGTGTCCTAGGTAAATCATTTACTCCTAGGAAAAGAGAAATAAGACATGATAAGATCTTTGCCTGGGATCATAAGGGAGCCATGGTTTTCTCCATATTTAGAAGATTTACAAAGTGAGGGCTATAGTGGTTGAATGACTTGTGAAATGTCGCACAGCAAGTGAGAGATAGAGACGGGCTACCAATCCATTGCACCTGACCCCAAAGCCCATCTTTTCATAGACCTGTTGGAGGAGAGAGATGACCATTATTAATGCAAACTTCTTTGTTTTCCTACATCAAGATCTTGGTCGTTTATTAATTCCATCCCCGTGTTCTCCTGCTCTTCTGTGCATGTGTTCACATGCATGTGTGTGCGTGTAGTGGTGATAATGATAATGGTTTTCTGTATTTTCTTTGACATAAAAGTTTAGGAATTTGATAAGGATGGGAAGGTACTCGAAAGAAAAATTCTTGTACTCCATTTAAAGCCTAAGGATTCTTATACCTACTTTTATAGATTTCTTGGTTTCTTTTACATGGTTTCCTAAGACCACTATGAAATGAAGGACAAAGACCCTTTAACAAGAAGGAAACGACAAATGAACTATTAAAATCTTCTTCTCTTTCAGCATACGATATTTTTGTTTCAGAAATTCTTTCATTTTAATTATAATACTTTCAACTAATCTTCACAAGAATTTTTCCAAAATATCTTTTAATGTGAAGCAATTACTGGCATTATAAAACACACCATATATTACCCAGCATTAAAGGGTCTCAAAATAGAGCCACTAGTTATGGTGATGCCCGCTGGTGGCAGAGGACAGTCGAGAAGACATCTCAGTGTGGTTTTAGGTTTCCTACAAATATGAAGAGCCATATTCTCTACAGTTCATTAGTTAGAAAGGATGTTTTTCCTAAAAAATGTTTAAATACAAAAGTTTTACTACCATACTCAAACACAAATGAGATATTGTTCCAATGTGAGCTATAAGCTCAACGTTGCACATGTCAGAAATGTCCTTCTAAGAGGTTTATTGAACAGTATCTTGGAAGGTTACCACTTAAGAAAATAAGATAAAGATTTATACACACAAGATGAGTTAAGAGCCACTTGATTCAGCAAATACAATCTTCACAGGGATATCTAGTGATCTTTCAGTTTGATTAGCACTCACTCTTTTTTCTTCCTCCTGATTCTCCTTATTTACTAATATGCAGTGAAATGTCGCATTTTTCTTCAAATTTATTATTTATCCTGTGCTTTCTAACAGTTATTTGTAGAGTATTTGTTGTGCTACATTCACTGTGGCAAAGATACGGCCTAGTGTACTTTATTTTGTGGCTTATATAATTTTTACTGAAACATTTGTTTTACCTTATTTACTCAATGAAGGTACCCATTTTTTGTAACCACTAATTATGATACATAATATTGGTATGATATTGGTATTTGTCTGTATAACTATATTTACCAATTATTTAACACATTGTGTTGCTGGTTTCATAAAAATATTTTCAGACTCCAGCAGTTTTGAAAAGCTGTGGTATGTTATACTTCATTTTATAGTAGATAGAATATTACCACATTGTCAGAACATATAAATTCCTATTGGATTAAGTTATACAATTTACTGTATGATTTCACCACCACCAATATGCCATTAAACTACTTGAAAATCACATTACATACTTGATCTTAAAAAACCCCAAGTCCCTATATGATCTTGATATAGATCAAATGTACCAGCATTTCTTACTCTCAGAAATTTAAAATGATTTTTAAATATGCCTTCTCAGTGACATTTCTCTACTGTTAGTCTGATCCTTAGCATTTGGTTCTCATGAACCATCAAAAACTAACCGGATATTTCTCTCTGCCACCATATTTTAAATTTGTAGGTATGAAAGGTACTTATTATTATAAACTTATGTTGTCCAATAAACTAGCCATTAGTGAACATGTAAAATATTAACTCTGAGAACATGTAACTCATTGGGAAAATTATTTCAAGGGTCTAAAAAGTAAATTAACTGTACTCTTTTCTTTGCAAATCTTAGTAACAACTGTTCTAAATATTTTTGGATTATAGACTTCTCTGAGAAAAAAACCCACAAAACTCTAGACCTTTCTTAAAAAAAAACACCTGTTTATGAACAAGTTGGGATATCAGAACCATGGGCAGCAGGAGCTGAGACAAAGAAATCCAATACAGAGGAACAGTGACCAGACTTCAGGTAGAAGTTCCAGGTTGAGCCATCGATAGAGTGTCCCAATGGGGTGCCATGAGATTGGGTTAAATGCAATTGCAACTGGAGCCCAAGACTTAGCACAAGTGTTGGACACTGACAGCGGGGGGCTTCAAGAGCAACACAATTCCAGAATCTAATCATTGAGATTCGAGTGATAAGGATTTTTATAACATTCCTCTATGAGGGATAAGGGGTTTAAGGAACTGGTTCTAACCCAGTCCCCCCCCCACCTCTATGAGGGATAAGGGGTTTAAGGAACTGGATAGAGCATAACAGGAATGTTAGCACCCTGGCTAGGCTGGCTGTGCTCAGGGTTAGGCTATAGCACCTATGAGGAAAGTCAGCATGACTGTACTGACACAGCAGAAGGGGAGAAAGTAGCCGAGAATGTTGTACTCCCCAGAAAAACAGTTGTGTGTGGATCTCAGAACTTGTCATATTACTCAAAACGGCTGAACATGGTGATTGTAGTATTTCTCAGAATCTAAGTGGTATCCCAACTCCACACTTCTCTTACCCAGGACCTTTGGAATACAGTTAAAATCTATGATAATCACAGTTTACTTCACAGTATGGCTACATAGTAAGTATACAGACGCTTAAGTTGGCTTGCCCAGCTTCATCTTTCAACTCAATCAACAACTAGCTATGAGACTTTAGATCCTGCCTTCTGGACTCTAGTTACAAATCTGTAAGATAAATATACAAATAATATCCAGCCCAAAGGGAAGTTGTAAAGCTAAATGAGAACATGTGTAAAGCATTTAGAGCAATACCTGACACGTAGCATGTGCTCATTTAATCTGTCACATATATGTTACATTTTGTTCAGTAGATTACTTTCATTCTAAGTCTTTGAAATGGTAAATAGTGCACAAAGTCCCAATTTTCAGATACTTTCACATGACAACCCATGTATTATTAGACTCTCGTTAAGAGTTTTGGGGATCTGGATTCATTCCAACGCATATAATTTCCTGGTGACAGAGTCACCAGGCCCACTAAATTATTGCCCCACGTTGATGACAACTTAAATGTTCTATGTGTCATCTGGGTGATTTTGCGTCATGAACAGACTATTTATTCTGCAAAACTCAAAATTTTAAAACATGTTTGAATGGAAAACACGTAAGACTCATAGGGTCATAGCTCATACTTGGCAACAGTTAGACAGGAGCCTCTCTAAAGAATGGCACATTTTCACCAGAAGCTGTCTTAAAATTTTATAACTAGAATATAGGCATCAGCATAAGAAAAAAAGAAAAGAGATTTCTGAGGTGATTCCTATGAGCATCAATGTGCAATAAATTATATAACATTCTTTTCCATAGAGCTTCAAACCCAATAAGCTCTAAAGAGACTAACGTCTGCTTTTTGGTGACGCCATGCTCTGCCACCCTCTCATGTGCCTTATCTTCACCTCCAGCATGGGTATTGTGGAACCCAAGAAGATTAGACAATCAGGTGCCCAGTCACAGGGCATTCTATGTTGTGCTCTCTCTTAATAAGCACTAATTGAATTTCATCAAATAATCATAATTCCAATTATAATGGTGATAATACATTCTCTGAAGAAAAAATATTTGTTATCTTCCTGTCTCCCAGAGAGAGCTATTACCTCAGGTGAGATGTATGAATAGATTTAAACTAACCACATCAGCAATATCTTAAATACCAAATATTGTAGAATTTCCTGGAGAAACCGAAGACCAAATTTAATTTGTCTTTTTTCAATTATTTTTAAAGGTTTTTAACTCCAAACAGAAATCTCATTTTGCTATTTCCTTTTGTGCTTATTGTCTCACCTGCAAAACTAGTATTTATATGTTGCCCAATTTTTTTTCTTTTTCTTGTAATTTTTTCAATTCTCTTATTCTTATTATTCTATTATTCTCCTTTAGCATTTTTCCCATTTCTCGAGAAATTAAACATTTGAAATGCTATTCTGTTTTCCTTCTCTTTTTAAATGTACACATTGGTTTGTTTATATGTATGATTTTTTTGCCAGCTAAATTATGATATTCTAACTGGAAAAGTGATTTTTTATGATTTTGAGCCACAACATCTATAAAGATTCAAGATACATTATAATTGTTCAGCTAATTATTTCTGACAAGATTGTTAATTATAAATATATGAAATGCTTTCATTTTCTTGTAATAAAATTAACACTAAACACTAAAACATTTTATATTAGCCCTCCATTACTGTTAGGATATATATTTCCTTTATCATATGATGAGTCACGTTTATTTAAGAGGTTGGTACTTTGCAGTGAAAATACAAATTTTTAAGAAATGGAAAGAAAAACTAACCAATAAATCTTATGAAAGGACCAAAGCTTTGGAATGTCATAAAAATCTCTAGTGATAACTGTAATGAGACATGTGATAAGTAATATTATAATGACATACTATAAGAGGGACTTTACATTTGAAAATCCCCAAGTGTAAGAAAACAAAACAGAATATAATCATGTTAACCAATTGAAAAATAGCACTGAACTTTCAAAAAGACTGATCCTCAGGCATAATTTTGTCCTTTCATGTTTCAGTTGAGAAACATTGTCCATCTGGGTATGTTTGTGTTCTGATGGGGTTCATGCACCCTCTCGTACATGCTCAGTGGGAGGCAGGTGGAAGGATGTGAAGTAAAACCTTTCTTTCCCCCCAGAAGATTGATGTTTTGGGACCTAAAGCAAATATGCTATGTGTTTTTTCATGAGAACATATTCCTTGCCACCATTACAGATCTACTTATTTGAAGATACATTTAATTTTCGTTTGACAAATAATACGAAAAAAACGACATCATCCACTTTGACTTGTTGCTTTAGGTGTTCTACTCACCTCTAGTGCATAACTCAAGTGACCCCCAAAGAGCCATTCAGTAAACGCAGGTAAGAACCCCAGGTGTTTTGCTCACAACTGTATCCTCAGTGTGTAGCAAGGCTCTCAAATGTCATTTAACAAATATTTTATTAATATAGTCAAAAACACATCACTGAATGAATGGAAGGACTTATAGTCAATAATTTTATACCAACTCTCTTATATGATAAAATAACAATATAAGTATGTGCACAAGCATCACTCAGATTTCTGGAACTCTGTAACACAGTAGACAACAGAAGTTTGGGGACTTAGGTGCTGCATAGATTTTCATTCAAATTCCTTCACTGGATTTAAAAAAGCAAAAAATCCTCATATGAGAAAAGGAGTCTCAATATCCCCCTTAGTTTGCTGCTGACAGGATTAACGTATATAATACGGAGTTTATGAAAGCCATCCAAATAGTGGACACTTTTTCCCCACATCAAAGTTTACATATCTATATTAACATTTTAAAGAAATGCCTAGAATTGAAGATATTCAACAAAAATAACTGACAAATATGGTGCAAAATGTATTTTCAAATAGAATTAAAAAACTGGGATAGATTTTAGAATATTATTTGATCCATTCCATACATGGTAAGAGGCAATGTTCCTAACTATAAAAATACATCCTTTTAAGCTTGAAGATATGCACATAGACATACTTTGCCTTTTCTTGTTCAACAATGACTTCCTATCTTTTTTTAAATGTTTTCTTCATTTTTGAGACAGAGAGAGACAGAGTCTGAGCAGGGGAGGGGCAGAGAGAGAGGGAGACACAGAATCCGAAGCAGGCTCCAGGCTCTAGGCTGTCAGCACAGAGCCCGATACGGGGCTGGAACCCATGAACTGTGAGATCATGACCTGAGCCAAAGTCGTAAGCTTAACTGACTGAACCACCCGGGTGTCCCATGACTTCCTGTTTTTAAGTGCCCTCATTGGTTATTTACATAGAGAATAAGCAGTCATTCTACTCAGAACAATAACAATACTAGCAATAATTTTAAGACAATGATCTGTTTATTATTCTTTTCCCTCTAATATTGGAAAGGTACAAATTAATTTGCCTTCTCCTCAACGGAGATGTTTATGCTTTCCTTTCATATTGTAAATTTGATGACTGATGTAATTCAATTTTTACTTATTTTATAAACACTTGGTTTCCTTGAATAAAAATCAAATTAATAAGATTTTCTAATTTTGCTTCTTTTGACATTACCTCTGTTCCAGCCCCCCCAAAAATCCAGTTAGGGTCCTACAAATTGCTTTTCCAAATACCTAGTGCGGAATGCCCAAATCCACCCAACGGTACTTCATATCTGATTTTAAAATGAAGAAATTACTTTCCTAGTTTGGCTGTTTTGGGACAGTAACCGTAACACAATCCTTCCACTTAGTTCCTTTTATTTTAGTCCAGATAGTGACTGTTCCCTGAAAGCTGCATTCTTGGGACTCTCCTTTTTGAATTACAATTGTTCCCATAATGTTAGCTAAATCCTTGTAGGTCAATGAAATTATAACTCCAAACCTGCATAAAAGTCTTTAATGTCTTGTTTACCATTTCGTTTATCTTCCTTACTAAGTACACCTTTTTTTGAGGATCTGCCATATGAAAGAAGTGCTAGAATAAACTTAAGGCATTTTCCTGACACCAAAGGATTCAAACTAATGAATAAATCACAAGCATTTCTCAATGTTTGGTAGAACCACACATTCCCTAGGAAACATTTGAGAAAAAAAAATTGAATTGAGGCCAAAAAACAAAAGAAAACAAACAAGCAAAACAGTGGTTATTTCTTGTTTATATTCTACTACCTCTGTTACATACAGACAATTCAGGAAGCTATATACAGTCTGGAAAATGGTGGATAATAAGACAGATGGAATCTGGGACCTTAAATGTCTTCATTGAGCAGAGACAACTACCTTCTCTGGACAACCTACCTTCCTCGAGACATTTAAGTGAAACAGAAGTAAATTTCTACCTTGTTTGATCCACTGTATGTGGGTGTCTTTATAACTGCTGCTTAAGGCAGCATGAAGTGTGCTTTCTAATATCAAAACCTGGAAACTTTCTAGCTGATAGAACTTTCCTCTCTAATTCCATCTCCCAACTACTGCATTATGGTCTTTGTAACTCTAATGTCATTTCCCCTTTCTTCACTGGGAAAAAATTCTTCTCCAAGCTCAAATACTATAGACAGCTTGTCCCTAATTCATTCAGACAGCTTTTCATTCAAACCATTCAGTTCCCCAAGAATTAGCTACCTGATGAAGAATCCTATGATAAAATACAATTTTGAGACATAGTCTAAGAAAGTTTGAGGCGAGTGACTTTTGTTTAACTCTTTAACTTTGTTATTATGACACTTATGTAATATAAACTGCAATATTCCGTGTAAATGAAAAACAACCCAACTTACTTGAAGAAAAATCAAACACACATTGTGTCCAATCTCTCAGTGTTTGGGTGTCAAGGCTATCTCATAAAGAAAAAAATAAAATGAAAAGATTTAAATCATAGTTCAAAGTTGAGAAGGAATGCCATCTGTGCCTACAGAGCAAATACTCCTCCTTCAAGCCAAGAGTTATTATTCCTCTACATCACTCAGCATCTCTACTTGAACACACGTACATTTAGCTCTGCATCACTGAAAACTGTAAGAATGATTTACACTTGGTCAAAAAAAATCAGTTTTTAAGAAAATTCCTTCTAAAAATTCAAATCTTTGTTTAAAATCAGCAGGTATCTACTATATATATATATATATATATATGGCATGTTTCATATATAAAAAGGAGTAGACTCCTATTTATTTTAAATATATATATATATACTTATATATTATGATATATATATTTAAATATAAAGTAGCATGAAGAAAATATTTGAATATTTGAAGGTATCAATGCTATTTTGAACTGTATTTGGTCATTCTAACTCAACAAAGCTTTCTAAGGATACATCGTATAAAAAGATGAAGGGGTGCCTGGGTGGTGTCCAGCTTCTGCTCAGGTCCTGATCTCACAGTTCATGGGTTTGAGCCCCACTCCGGGCTCTGTGTTGACAGCTCAGAGCCTGGAGCCTGCTTTGAATTCTGTGTCCCCCTCTCTCTCTCTCTGCCCCTCCCCCACTCATGGTCTGTCTCTCTCTCAAAATTTTTAATTTAAAATTTTAAATTAAATTTAAAAAAAAAGAAGAAAAAGAAAGAAGGGGCACCTGGGTGGCTCAGTCGGTTAAACATCCACCTCTTGATTTTGACTCTCACTGTTAGTGAGATCAACGAGCCCGGCCTTGGGCTCTGCACTGACAGCACGGAGCCTGCTTGGTATTCTCTCACTCCCTCTCTCTCTCTCTCTCTCTGCCTCTCTCTCTAAGTAAATAAATAAACTTAAAAACACAAGAAGAAGGGGTGCCTGGGTGGCTCAGTTGGTTAAGCATCCAACTTGGGCTCAGGTCATGACCTCACAGTTTGTGGGTTGGAGCCCCGCGTCGGGTTCTGTGCTGACATCTCAGATCCTGGAGCCTGCTTCAGATTCTGTGTCTCCCTGTCTCTCTGCCCCTCCCCCGCTCACACTCTGTCTCTCCCTCTCTCTCAAAAAAAATAATAGTAATAATTTTAAAAAAAAAGACAAATAACAATTTCAGCCAATTAATTCTGAACGGAGGTAAGCCTTCGGTCATTCAAAAGCCTAGCAGACCAGATACCAGCTGTCAACCAGGAAAGAGAACATTATAGAGAAAAAATAACAAGGTCCTATAGCAGAACAAAAAGAATATGCAAGAAATTTGTTGAACCAATCTGGGATATGGGCAGACCTGGCATAAGAATCTTACTTAGCTCAAAGCACTATTAGAAATTCCTTAATTAGTGTAAGACCATAGACAAAACTTTGGTCCATTCACAGACCGTCTTGTAGTTCTCAAGTTCATAAATCATCTTCTCATATTTTTCAGGTCTCCTATTTAGAGCTGAGCAAAAGGGAAGGTTTTTAGTCATTTGAATGAAAAATAATAACAGTTAACATTTTAGAGTGCTTCCTTTGTGTCAGGATTCACATCAACTGCATTATCTCTATTTTTTTAAGAACTGGAAAGTAGTAATATAATTATTCTTTTACAGATGAATAAACTGGGTCTTAAAAAAGAAGAATTGTCTTGTTCAAGGTCATAATGCCAGTAAGTGTTGGAGGTTGGTTTATCTCCAAATACCACTCTCGAAGTCCTACCATATATTACCATGGGTGCTTACATACAGTAACATGCATAATGTGGGGCTGACATTTGATAATATGAACATATACTGACAGTCTCAAAGCTTCCTTCCAAAGACTGAGAGTTTTAAGACTATGTACAATGAAATACTGTTTAAAATCTCAAATCTGTCTGCTGGAACCCACAATTTAGTCTTAAGTTTCAAAATAGGGAAATTAAAATTATATTAAACATAAATTATATAGAAAAAAAGATAGTATCACTTTATTTTCTAAACAAGCTAAAAAATTAAAAGGAGCTGAAAAGCCCACATTTGCAAACCCAACCTGAAATATCTTTATGTGAACTACTCACACTTTACACATTTTTATATAAGCACTGTCAAAAACTGCACTGCTTTTTTGAAGCTGGAAATAAAATTGCAAACCTTGGAAAGAAGGGTTTTATTACCCATCCATAAAATTCCAGTTTACAAAGAGCTAGAATATATGCTATGGTAACCTGATCGTGCATAAAAGGGGTGATACACTCAATGGCTCACATTACTTTAATTAAAAACCTGCTTAGGGTTACTTCAGGTTGGACAGAAGCACAGAAATAGAAGTCACAAGATTTATATTCTTGATATTTCCCCTAACAGGAATCCTGCATAATATGAAGATTGGCTTATTTCCATGTCAGAGAGCAATCAATATAAACTAAATGTGAGATGCACAATGCTTGTATTTGAGGGTGGGAATATTGCATTATCCATTCATAGAGTTCCTTTCAGGGCTGACTGACTGGTTCCTATCGAATCACTTCCACAAACTTGTAAAGTTTTACCTAAAAATAATCAATGACTCCCCCAACAAAAAATATTTTACCTAAAAATACATGGGAGGAGTACCCCAATGAAAACTATATTTAAAAAATTTTTAGAGAAAATACCATAGGCATATTCCAGGGGGTGGGGTGAGGGGGTTGTTAACAAAGAGAGTTAAATTGGGAACCCCTCTGCAAATAAACAGAATGTGAGTCTCGAAAGTGAGAACCTGACCAAATGGAGGAGGAAAGTGGAAACAGATTTGACTAGTGAAACAGAATCCTGGAAATTAGAAAAATTAGTTTTTACACAGATCCACTGATTAGTGGAACACCTTACACGGGGGTGTAATTTTTCACAATCCATTTGTTAATTCCTCTAATTATCGTAACAACCCTAACAGTTGCAAAAGGCAGATAATATCATCCTCATTTTACAAAATGGAAACAAATCCCAAGAGCTCAGATGGCCCACTTAACCTTTCTGCAAAGTTACAAATGGACAGAGGAAACCTTCAAACCCACAGTCCCTACTTCAGATCAAGGACCCTTGCTAAAATAATAAACTATCTCATCGACATAGTCTAATGTTGAAAAGGAGGAGAATGGGTATTCAAAAATGAAAAAATTAATCAACCTTCTTCACTTTATGACCTGGAATAATTAAGACTTAGTTTCAAGTAACCTATGGAGGGTCCAAGAGACTAACAAGAAATGTCCCTCATCTCTGTTATTATTACAAATGGAATAAAGAAAATGTTTAATATTGGGCATGATGATGTGTTACGTTTTAATAGACTATGACAACAATCTTTCAGTTACCCATTTAAACTACAGTGGATTAGGATCAGGCTAGTTTCCTGACTTGCTTACAATTTGAAGATAATAAGCAATCTTGCACTAGAATTGATCATTTTCTTTCACTGAAGTCAATTCCAACTTCCACAAACCATGATTTCACATGTGGTGATGCCCCACCACACGAAGGAACTATACAAAGAACTGGGACAAAAAGATAATACAATTACTACTCTCACTAAGTAACAGTCTATTGATTCTAAATTAGCTAGCTATATACCAGTTCATTAATATATTTATGACAAGTCAACAAACCACCAAAAGGACCATTCTATACAAACCCTGAAGATGGTTATTTCTAAAAATATGTTTCAATTACTACAGCACTTCTATTTCTAAAATGTACTTCATTCTATTCTCTTTCTTCCCAGATTTTACCTCAAAGTCAATAAGGTTGATTAATTTTTCATTTCTGAGTGCTAACTCTACTCTTCCTCTTTGATATTAGACCATGTTGATCAGATAGTATATTATGTAGAAAATGGGGTGGAAATGACACCTACAATTACTTTCTGTCTCAGGCATCAATATATATGGGACCTTTTGGAGGCTTTGCTTATAAAGTTAAATGGACTTACTTATTCTAAGATATGTGATATTTATTTTTCAAAATAAAAAAAAATTAAACATCTCAGAAAAGTTTGAAAACTGACACAATAACAAGGCAATTTATTTAGTCCTTTAATGAAAATATACTTTTACTGGTCAAAAATCTATGGACAATAAAGAATATATCAATTATTCTTAAAACTCAGCCTCATTATTCAGCAGGAAATTAATCCTGAACACAGGACAGTATGACCAAAATTACCAGATGCTTTCATAGAATGCAGATACTGCTCTAATGAATTCTGTTCTCATGGAAAATTCCACCTCATTTTATAAGATTCAAAATTGGTTCTCTAATGGATTGGAAACATTGGAGTTGCTGGCTAACAGGCAGAACATAACCTTACTTTATGAAACAATTTGCTCAAATATTTTTTT
Source organism: Prionailurus viverrinus (assembly GCF_022837055.1). NCBI lineage: Eukaryota > Metazoa > Chordata > Mammalia > Carnivora > Felidae > Prionailurus > Prionailurus viverrinus. The sequence continues at coordinate 132,503,391 of NC_062569.1, read as the reverse complement.
CTTAGGAAGTACTATTCCTTGTCAATAGCAGGTTTTACATTATCTTGCGTTTCTTAATTTTTTAGAAGTTTTTATGTACTAAGTTAGAAAGATACTGAAATGTACAAAGTAGTGAAGAAACCATCCATATCTTACATATCCCTACTACCCAGAATCAACCACCAATAATATCTTAGCATATCTGTTGTTAGTATTTTCTTAAAGAAAATCCTTTTATCCTTTCTGTTTAAGAAATAAAATTATGGAAAAAGCAAATAAAAGAAATAAAATGGTCAAATATGTTAAGCCACTATTTCTTAGAAAAACTACACGAAAGGGTGTGATCCAGTATGATTGTTCACTGTGAAATATGAAGATACTAGCAGTTTCAATGTGCCAATCTTGTCTCTTCTTACTTCCTAACTTTTAATGTGAATATGCTTAAACTTACCTTCTCTTGGTTTTAACATTTAGTTGTTTCTGTTAAAAATATTACTGTTTGTTGCTAAGTTTTAGTTTTATATTTAAATAGATGCAAGCTTGCCATTATTTTTCCCTTTGTGGTCTTTCTTTTTCTGCATTCTTTATTTTGATTCAAACATCACTTGGCTTGATTTTATTGTCATGATGATTTTGGATAAACACACACACACGCACACACACACACACACACACATCTATAAATATATATAATCACTTTAAAAGAAAACAAACAAGACAAATAAAAAGAAAACAAATTTAAAAGAAAACTCCAAATATTAAAATTGTGCTCTCAACTAATTCAAATTCTGTAATTGGCCTTTAATTAGCTAATATCAAAAAAATTAATTAAAAGGAATACCATGTCGGCATGATATTTCTAATTTTAATTTCCAACGTTTACTTAAAAATTAGTTAAGGAAGTGAGCTATTTTTAAGACTGGTCTTGATGCTGTACTGATGCTGAAACTTTGATTCTAATCTTCAACCCTTCTGAATTCGTAGAACACACGCAATTATGTTAGCATATCAAGATGAATTATACTGAAATTACAGGTTCACCTTTCTAATAGACGTACTAACACACAAGGCAGGAGAGTAAGAAAGGCAAAACTGGAGATATGATGAAAAGGGAAGAAAAAGGAAGAATCTCCTGCCTTTGTCACAATTCAGCAGTTTGTCATCTGAACAAACTGCTTTCTTCAAACTCATTCCACGGTAACCCAACACAAGAACAGGTCTCAGAGTCTGCCCCGGTGAGAACCCATGGCCCGCAGTTGATTTAACTGATTTGCAAGGGCTGATTATGGCAGTCTAATGCTCATACGTTGGACCCCAGCTTATTAAATAAGACGGAAGAATCATCTGTGATTTGTTGGGATCCCCATTTAAATTTTACATGCACTGATTTGAAAATGATGTATTCTGATTCAAAGGGTGTTATGGTTTTGACAAGCTATATGACACTCTCAGCTACTTGCCCAGGCACATGACAGTCACATTAAAGCTCAGGATGAAATAACACGTCTGACAAAATGGATAACCTGTGACAAAACAGCTCATTGTGCTTATGAATCAACCTACCATCAGACATGCTTAGTACCCAAGAGGCCAGCAGTATCACCAGAAGAACATTCCCAACCAAGAATAATTAGATTTCTCTGGAAGCAGCTTTCAGAATAAGCTTTCAGACTGTCACAATTAAAAGCAAAAGCTTACTATCAGATATGGAAGTATCATAACGCCCTTTCAAAGTAAATAAATGTGTAAATATCACATGGAAGTAAGGGTTTTGGTAAGTTTTCAAGATAATTGGGAAACAAATTTTACCTATCCCTGGAATGATAAGACAATAAGTAACTGAAACCCCACATCACTCAGGAACAGCGTATGGGGGTGGGGTAGCACAACTATTCATGGCTTCCCTTCGTTGAATGGCACAGGTTCCCAAAGGAAAGAGGGCAGCGGTCTTTGACAAAACTAAAGGCAAAACCCACAGATACAGATCCAGCCTCACTTAATCCATCTTCAAGGTATCAATAAAGGAGATGCTACCAGGTTCAAAAACATAATTTAGAGGTGGTACATAGGCACAGAAAAGTAAAGGTATGAGCACAGTCTCTAATGGCAAGAGAGGTATAAAGAACTAAGTCATTGGCTGGTGTTATAAAGAGCTTGATGCAGTGATTATTCACACACACACACACACACACACACACACACACATATATGCCTTTAGTACAGTTAATCAGACCACTACTTAAATATTGGTCAATATACTAGATATATTGCAAATGACAGGTAGAGCCACAATTCCATATATGTTTTATGCAGTTGGATTAAGAGAAAAAAGGTGAACACATTAACATTACTCAACTGTAAACGTTAGCTTTATCATAAGACAATCTGTGGTAAGGAAATATTTAAGAAATCTGTTAGTGATTATCTTTTAAAATTGTCCTCTAGTCTGTATAGACTTGGTCAGCAGAAATATTTGGAATTGAGCAGTTGAAATTTTCGAAAATTACTTCTAAATATCTAATTTTTTAAAAAAGGAACAATATAAGATTGTCAAGATTAATTTAAATATTAGCTCCATGTGAACTTAAGGATGCAAAAAACTACAGTGGAATTTTATGGAGAGTTTATCTCCTAGCAAGAAATCCATTAGGACTTGTGAGGTTTATCCATTTTTTAAGTGGCATCCTAAAAGCAAATTAAAAAGAAAACTATTAATTTTTATTCAAATATAAGTACTTGCCAGAGATGAATAGCTGATTAATAAGTTGCTGATTCATATTTGAACCTACCCTTCTGACAGTAACTGTTAAAAATAATTACTGTAAATTTAATATCTTGGTCATTTATGCAGAAGGATACTGGTTATAATGGTAGCAGTTAACCTCCCATGTACTTTTACTAAATTTTCTGCCTTAAAAAAGTGTATTCAGCTTCAAGAGCTGCTCTGTTAGCTTTAGAGATAAGTAATCACTCAAGAAGGAACTGACAATTGACTCCTTGGTTATAGAAAAGGCTTTTACATGTCAATTCAATGTATTCATTCTTCAGTTCAAGTTCAGTATTTTTTTTTCGATTTGTAAATGTGCTGGTAGAAGATATGGAAACTTGGTAACTGCATCAATATAAATGTCAATATATTCTGTATCTGTCAATTTGGTTTAATTTACTGCCTAAGATACATTAAAAACATTTTCACTTACCTTGCTCAATGTGTCCATTTTGGTACACCACCCTTCTCTTTCCCTTAGAAATACCTCAGAAGCAATAAGGTCATCTTAGTAAATCAAGATTTATCCTTTTCTGGTCATGCTATTTCACAGTACTGATTTCTAACTTACAGACAAAGACAATCAAATCAACTAGGCATGGCCATCTGGAGTTTGAAACAACCAAATAACAGAATAACTGTTAAATGTATTAGTGTAGCTCTCTGAGTGGCATTTTCCCTTGTGTCATCATGCTAAGTACTCAGGGATATATCCATCCCATAATTTGAGACATCTAAGCCTGCAGGCAAGAAGTAGATAGAAACCAAATGAAGTTTAAAATACAGAAAATTGATTAGACATAGAATTGAATTAACACCTAGAAATTAGATTGCTTATTTAATTATTTCATTTAGTTTTCATTTTCCTTCAATTACTTTGCAATCTTTTATAATAAATGAAGCCAAATCATAGAGAGAATAAGTTTTGGCTTTCCCTTTTTTATAAAATTCACCCATTGCATAAACTAGAAATGTTAAAATATTTGGTTAACTATTAATGTGTTTTAGGAAACATGAATGCAGCTTGAAGAAGACCCAGATAAAGGAAAGTGATTTTGCTAATGATTTCAAATTTCTTCAGCTTTCAATGTTAAAACAAATGCCAAATTATCTAAAAAGAATGTTTTTGAGACAAAAGTGGTTTTAAAAAATCAGTATCAACTGACATAAAATGCTATTACAAATTCTATATAAGCAAGGTTCTTGGAACTGATGTATTTGTGTCTTTACTGGAGGTATTAAAAAGAATGTTCTAAATATGTATAACTAGAGACAAACATAAATATGTTGGGGAATGAAATAGAAATAGCAAGCATTATGGCAGAATTATCACACACACACACACACACACACACACACACACACAGAGTTAAACAACTCAAGAATAAGGTAGAATATTAGATCAAAATTACCACCACTAGATTGTCCATGTTTCTTGGTAGGCCATGCATCATAACCTATGTTTATTGGCAGGTCATGAATCTTTCAGACAGAAAGAAAGAATTTTGGTATTTAATCATAAAACATAGATGATCAAAACCTCTGCTTACCTAGGACTAACATTTGAATTGAAAATATACGGAGATGAAGGTAAGAGTTGCACTTAATCCTACTATATGCATGTCTTGTCTCTATACCCAAGTTGGAGTAGTGGTTGGCCCAGAAGTCTCATGACGTAATCAAGTTAGCATGTACCTGCCATGATCTCTGGGGCAAACACCAAGATGCAATGTCAGCTCCCAAATGCCAACCTTCTTCAAGCAGCCATACGGCCTTGCAATTCTATTATAAATTTAACCCACTGGGTTAGAATTAGAGATCTGTATTTTTATTCAGTAACTCTCTATCAAAATAAAAATCCTAGAAGACAATGTTCGACGCTACCACAAGTGACTAATGCTAATCTCTTTCCATCCTACAATCCCAAGGGACATGATGTAATTCCATCATTAATGGTTATCTACAGCAGAAATTCTCTATATCATGACTGCTATAAGTCATACAACACACTCTCCAGATGAGGATCACTGGCTTAATTTAAATCAATGGATGAGGTTCCTTTCCAATAAGGAACCTAGCTGAGAACAGGCTCCTGGGCAGCCTAAGACAGGTGAGATGGAGAGATATGGTTCAATGCATGGGCATTATCAGTGAACAATACAGGTGTATTGATTGAACTAGACTTATTTTCCATTTAATTCTGAATTATTTAATATTCTTATTTCTATATACATATCTATTTTTCTATTCTCTCCACACACAAAAAAAGGAGACAATATCTGTTTGCTTGTTTTTAATTTTAGAGATAAAGAGCAAGAGTGGAGAAGAGGGGCAGAGGGAAAGAGAAAGAATCTTAAGCAGGCTCCAAGCTCAGCATGTAGCCCAATACACGGCTCAATCTCACGACCGTGAGATCATGTCTTCAGCCAAAATCAAGAGTTGGCCATTCAATTGACTGAACCACCCAGGCGCCCCCACCCTATTTTATTTTATTTATTTTTAACAATATCTGTTTCTTATTCTACAATTTCTATACGATAGCATAATAAAAATCATCTACCAGCATACTTCTGTAGGAGACTTAGGGGAAACTCAAAGACATTTTGATGAAGTAGAAACTCCTTAGCAACATCCAGCAACAAAGATGAACTGTCCCATGTGTTAGCCTATACAATTTCCATATAATCATCATAACAAATAATAACTGGAAAATTTAATATCTTTCCTGAAAATTTTCCCTAAGTTATATTTGGTAATTCTTAAAGTTAATTATGGAAGAATAAAGTGGCAGAATATTTTTGAAAAATTTTTTTGATGTTTATTCACTTTTGAGAGAGAGGGAGAGAGAGAGAGAGAGAGAGAGAGAGAGAGAGAGAGGATGAGCGGGGGAGGGATAGAGAGAGAGAGGGACACACAGAATCTGAAGCAGGCTCCAGGCTCTGAGCCAAAGTCGAACACTTAACCAACTGAACCACCTAGGTGCCACCCCACTTTTTTATTTTTTGATGTTTATTCACTTCTGACACACACACACACACACACACACACACACACACACACACAAAGAGAGAGAGAGAGAAAATGGCAGAATATTTTTAATAAATATTTGCTCCTTAGATCAACATTTTAAAAATTCTAACTAGAAGATTTAATTGAAGAGTTTCATGTCTTTTGAAAACTATATTTTAGGAGAATTCTGATATATAAGAGGATAGGATCACATAATCATTCATATGGAGCCATTTTTAAGGAATCAAAACATCAAATGTTCAAGTGAGTTCTTTCTAAAAACCTTCTGCCTTTAAGGAAATTGAAAGGAGTCCAAGACCAGGATAGGACATAATGAATGAATTCCATGCCCTACAAAATCTTCAAAAAGAGTGAAATAAATTCTATTTATTCTATGGATAAACACTTGCATTTGCAGCTTTCTTTTCTGAAACTATTTCTAAAATTTTTTTTCAATGAAATTAACAGATCTAACATCTTCGGGCAATAATGTATGATAAGGTATCTACTGTGTGAATAGCCATGTTGATGCAATAACCCATGTCTGTGAAAATCTAAGTCTGAATCACAAAACTTTCCATTTTGAAGCCATTAATTGCCATTCAGATCATCCTAGATAGATGTAAACTGAAATGCACTTAGGTGTTCTAGTGACAGTAAGAAAGCCTTCGATAAGTACTGAAATTTTGCAAAGATGTCAAGTATCTCCATCAGGTCTCTCAACCTGACAGTGAATCAGGATATCAGTGGAATCCTTATGGAAAGCTGTCCTACAGAGCCTACAGCTACAGCTGCTATAGTCTGGGTGACTGTGCTTCCAAGAAAACAGAGATAAGAGCTAAGGAGTGATTGCCAGAGAGTCTGTCTATTCCTCTCTACTTAGGTTTAAGAAAATTGGAAAGGAAAATTATTTTGATTTATTGACCTCTGAAAATACATATTCCCCAATGATTTAAAAATTGGTACCTAACATCTTATTTTTAGCTCACGTGGTTAAAATGTTTTACAAATGCAATGATAAGATATTCAAAAGAAAGTTATACTGCAAAGTTACATGATATATACTGTGCTTCTCAAGGAGTGGTGTAATTCAAATTATTTATATTATTTTAAATTTGGAAATCATCTGTAATGTTTTTGACTGTATCTCCTGTCTCAAGGAAGCTGATAATTAACAATTTCAAATGATCTATTAAAATGGAGGGGCGCCTGGGTGGTGCAGTCGGTTAAGCGTCCAACTTCAGCCAGGTCACGATCTCGCGGTCCGTGAGTTCGAGCCCCGCGTCGGGTTCTGGGCTGATGGCTCAGAGCCTGGAGCCTGTTTCCGATTCTGTGTCTCCCTCTCTCTCTGCCCCTACCCCGTTCATGCTCTATCTCTCTCTGTCCCAAAAAATAAATAAACGTTGAAAAAAAAAATTTTTTTAATTAAAAAAATAAAAAATAAATAAAATGGAAATAAACTCAGAAGCAACAGATCTTCCAAAGCATTGTCTAGGTTACTTTTTAATACTGTCACATTTTAAAAAGTATGTTTAAACTAAGAAATAATGTAGCAGTTCTATGTTTTAGATACAATTTGAATGATTTGAATTTAGCTCCAAATATTAATATCACGAATATTATTTTAAATTATGTAAAACAAAGAAATGTATAGTCTTTTCGGAATCTCAAAAAAGGTTTGGGGCTTCTGGATGGCTCAGTCAGTTAAGCATCTGACTTCAGCTCTGGTTATGATCTTACAGTTCGTGAGTTCAAGCCCTATATCAGGCTCTCCGCTGTCAGCACAGAGCCTCCTTTGGGATCCTCTGTCTCCCTCTCTCTCTGTCTACCCCTCCCCTGTGTGTTCTGTCTCTCATAAATAAATAAACATAAAACAAAGAAATAGTCTAATGCACTTTAGTTAATTTTTATCACAAAGGATATACTATAATTTAATTGTAAATATTATGACATAATAATATGAATCCCAGTGGCTTGGAACAGCAACTAAATTAACATGTTGTTTAATTGAACCAGTATATCAATTCACGTTAGACCTACAAATACACCAGGGCTTCTAATAGATTTCAGTGACGAATCTAGTATATACAAGTTTTTCATATTTCACAGAGATAATATTTTACAATTTTGATCATAATTTAAATCAACTATGGCAAAGTGTTGAATCTCTCTGGATGGTACTCTAAAAATGACCAGTAATAACTGAACTTCCATAAAAGGTCACTTATAAGATCTATTATCTGTTGAAACCTGTATTCTAAAAAAGTTAAATATAATATGTATGATGTTTATAAAGTATCTTACTACTTTTAATTGGCATATAATGAGAGTATTTGTTATTCACAAATATGCAGAAGTATGTAATGGGTTTTATTTATTTTTAATTTTGTTTTGTTTTTTAAAATTTCTTTTCCCTGTTACTTTTATATCATTACATCATGGTACTGTATTATTTTACTTAGTGCACTTCAATATTCATTATGAACAATTTTTCTCTGTCTTTATATACATACATACATACCCTCCCACACCACACCACTGGTGTGGTATCTGTATATGTACCATATACGAAGATATGTATCCTATATGTATATGATATATGTATATATAATATATATGATAAAAATACCAAAATGTGTTATTGAGTGTCATATGTTATAGCATTTGTTATACAAAAACTTTCACCATATTTAAAATACATTAAACTTACAATGAGGTATGCTGGACCAAGTGGAATATTCTGGTTCTTTCTAATAATTATTTTTATAAAAATAAAAAAAATCTAAGGGTTAAAAGTTTTGAAGTGAAGATTTTATTTTAGGCTTAATCATTGACACAGTCTATAGAAATGTACATTCCTTTCTTTCATCCTGTACATAAGTATTTATCAGAGTCATGCAAATGCTCTACACAGCAGTAAAAAGATGGAAGCCAGTGACCAAATGGAGTGAAATTTTTAAAGACTAATGTCCCTCTTATAGGAAAAATGTATAAAATTATTTGTACACTCTGATTCCAACTATAAAATCAGGACATAGGAAAAAATGGAAATAAACAACAGTGGTGATAACTGTATCTAGTTCATAGCTTTTAATACTATATATTTTGAATTGAAAAACTCTTCAGGGTAAAGACTTGGTTCATTTTTCTTTTTATGGTACACAAGGAATTAGATAGATAAGTCACATTTGCTTGAAACTATTCTAACATCCCTGAATATGTGTGAGTTTTCCAGACTTTCATAAGCTTGTGCATGTACGATCACTTTAATATTAGAACCGCCATTGTGCATGAGAGAGTTAATGAGGGTATCTTCACCTCACCCCACAGCCCATTCTTTAAGAAAGCAGTACAATTCTTCCTGAGAAATACAGATTCCAATGTTTCCTATACTTGCTGAAAAGACCCACAGATATTACATTTACACAGCATACACCATGACAAAGAGAGAGATTTTTAGTACTCTTCAAGAACGGTAGAAATGACAGCAGTTCAACAAAACTGCTGTTCCTCGCTTGGTCCCCAGTAAACTTAGTGGTTGTTCTTAATTCATCAGGCTGCTCTTCCTGACCTTGCTTAGAGCCTCAAGAGTTCACGTAACTCCCAATAGTGCCTTATTAGTCTAGGGAATAGCTTGGCATTAGTTAGTAACAATCAAGTGAAGAAATATAGCTAGAACTGTCCTACCACAATGGCAAGAGAGTTTTAAAATGAAACCCTGAAACCTTTTTCAAATCTTTGATCAAAATACATAATAGAAGCTACCCAGTTGTGCCATGAAATGGCTCTTGTCTAGCCTGGTTGTATTAGCTACATGGGAGAAAATCTGCGCACTCTGGGATCAGCACAAATATATGCATTTGAAAAATGATTTTAAAAATATGTTCAAATTAAAATGCTTGACATTTCTAGTCAGAATAATAATTATAGAGTACCTAAAGCTGTTATATAAAATACTGTTTCATTACATAGGGGAAAAATGATGTAAATACACATAAAAATTATCTATCATCTATCCAAATATATATGCCTGAAATAAGATAATATAAAATTGTGGCAAAGAAGTTCAACTATTATGTTGGAAAATCCGAGCTCCATAAAAGTAATAAACTACGCACTATAGACAAACTGATAGCAAAGACAAAAGAAAAATCAATTAAAAAGAAATCACTCAAACAATGGAAAAATACTATCGTTTGTTCCATTTTGTAATGTAAATATGTAACTAGGAAATGGATTCTATATGTTCCTAATGGTCTGTTGTATTTTCCACATTACTGTGCTCATTTTCCATTAAAACCCTGTGTAGGGGCGCCTGGGTGGCGCAGTCGGTTAAGCGTCCGACTTCAGCCAGGTCACGATCTCGCGGCCCGTGAGTTCGAGCCCCGCGTCAGGCTCTGGGCTGATGGCTCAGAGCCTGGAGCCTGTTTCCGATTCTGTGTCTCCCTCTCTCTCTGCCCCTCCCCCGTTCATGCTCTGTCTCTCTCTGTCCCAAAAATAAATAAACGTTGAAAAAAAAATTAAAAAAAAAAACCTGTGTATATATCCCAATTGTATGTTCCTTTGAGCTCCTTTTCTAAATCTTCATCTTTTCTATAGAACAAAGTTAGAATACAAGAAACACAGATATTATGTATGCTAAAGTATTACTAACACTTATTTAAATATTTAAGACTGTTGTGTAATATATTTATCAGGTAATGTTGACTTATGCATCCTGCAAGATTACTTTTACATTTTATAGTGAAAGTCTCTCTTGAGAGATTTGTTAATTACTTTCCTCAGAATGGTGGGGATTTTTCTGGGATTAGGAACAAACACTTCAACCTATAAAATAACTAAATTATGGTATAAAAGTAATAACCAATATTCATCCTGAATTAATTTCAGACTAATCGGAATTCCAACAGGCTGCCTGGGAGCAGTTTCACCCCTACCTCTGCCCGATCCTCCGGGGTTGCCAGAGGAAGCTCTGTGAGTTAGCACTGAAGACCTTCTCCATGCTACCTCCCTTACCTCTCACCCCAGACCACTATAGAAACACTTCAATTTTGGAGGTACCAATGGTTGTGAGGAGAAAAAGCGGCTGAGGGTTCCCATGATTCAGCACTTTAATACCTGTCTGCCGTTGGACAGGATAAAACATCGGAGTCGCTGAGATGTGGAGCACTTGTGACTTCATGACTTCCTCGAAGTCAGTTGTATATTTAAATTGATTAAAAAAATGGTATAGAAGTCAGTTACACAGTGATCATCTTCCTGCTAACTGCTACCACCCTGAAGGGTGGTTTTCATCACTGTAATGAAAACTTTGGCAGTTTTTGTGGGTCTGTCATCATCTTTCACCCACCATGATATTCTCATGATTTAACTCAAGATTTTCACTTTTCCCATTAGTTTGGACCGTTTTATCCGACAGCAGCTACTAGCACCAGTTTTATTGTGATCTATGGGTAAGAGGGCCATCATGAAGACTCATGACTGTATTCTAATAATACAGTAAACCAAACAGTTAAATGGCTGCACACAACCAAAATCTAATGAATGCTATCTTTATGTCTTTATCAGTTGTTCCGGGACTTTTGGATACATTTTTCCTTTGTACATACACCAGCTGTAGCAGATAGCTCTGGTTATCTACATAACACTAATTCCCACTTTTTCCTTTCAGAGCCCTGATGAGTTTGAGGCATCAATGTATCCGGAAAAAAAAGAAGGAGCCTGGAATCTAAAGGGCATCCTGGAGCCCCTATATTAGCCCCGCGGCTTCCTGTAATGTCGGACAAATAAATATGCTTCTGTTCAAGCCACTGTAGTAGGATCTTCTATTACTTGCACACAAATTCCGAATTAACATGCTGTTTTTAAACATGATTTAGTGTCACTCTGTGATATTTTAGAATAGTATATGTGCCCGACTTGAATAAAGAGGGAATTCACATATGCATATTTTTGTTCACATGCTTAGTATATGCCTCTTTAAGCAATCAAAAGAAAAATACCCAAATATACACTTGAAAAAAATCAAAACTGTTGAAACAGGCTTAACTAAGAATGGCTACTTTGATACACAGCTGTAAGTTCAAAAAGGCTATCCTGTAAGTATGCACATAGGTTATTTATACACATGTCTGTAAATAAGGGTCTATATATTTATTTCCACAGAACCATTAGGTCCTACCCTTTGGTGAAGACACCAATATTTCATTAACATGTCTTACCCCCCACAACGAAAGAAAGAAAGAAAGAAAGAAAGAAAGAAAGAAAGAAAGAAAAAGAAAGACTACTTCCAGGATTGACAACACTGGGCATCCTATATTCAGACAACATAGGCCATGTTGACCAACATTTTCTAAGGCATAGTGTTTAATAAAAAAAAATATTTTATTATGAAAGATTCCAAACATACACAGAAGTAAATAGTATAATGAAATAAGTTCCCATGTATCCATCACCCATTTTTAGCAATGATCATTTCATGATCAGTTATGTTTCATTTCTACCCAGTCTACTTCCATTCCCCGACCCACCCAGGTCATCATGAAGCAGCTCCATACATCCCATTGTTCTTAACCGTAAGCATCTCAGTATGCATATCTAAAACATAAGGCTTTTTTTTAAGTTTCTTATCAGAAAAACTTTTATTATCAAGGGATGGAAGTTTCTGTCATTGTTTTTTGTTGCTATTACCCAGCTGTTAGATCCTAAATCTTTGTCATAAGGTTCTGGTTACCACTGAGGATCTTTAAGCTCCAAATATTATGCTGCTATAGTGGCTTACGTCTAACTATTGCAACCATAATTTATGAACTACAAAGAGGGACAATTTTCCTGAAGAAAAAATGTTTTTATGAGTGGAAGTCTGGGAGAACTAGTTTAGATTCTAAAAGTAGCTAAAATTTCTGTGATACTTCTATTATTTATGGTATCAAAACGAAAGCATGATTAAAATCTAAATCACCTCAGAAAATCTACAGTGATATGTCCTAAAACAGTAACAGAGAATGGCAAAGTTTGCTGACAGAAATACAGGTGCTCGAGTTCAAGAACATAGCAGTCATTAAATCTGTTTTTGAAGATGTCATTGCTTAAAAGATAGTATGTGATTTGATGAGAGTTTAGAGTTTCTTTATATGATGTTTTTCTAATTAAAAGATGCAAATTTGTGGTAATAAAAAATTACATGCCGGGGCACTTGGGTGGCTCAGTCAGTTAAGCATTAGGTTATGATGTGGTTTCTGGGTTCTATGATGAAAGCTCCGAGCCTGGAGCCTGCTTCAGATTCTGTGTCCCCTGCTCTCTCTGTCCCTCCCCTGCTTTCTCTCTCTCTCTCTCTCAAAAAAAAAAACCACTTAAAAAAGTTATATGCATAAAAATGTATGGTTTAAACAATATTTTAAATAACATGGTCCATAGATTATCTATATCAGAATCACTTGGTATTGTTCCTAAGAAATCAAATTCAAAAGACACACTTAAAACTTATTTAGAATCTCTGGGCATCTGGCTGGTTCAGTCAGTAGAGCATGTGACCCTTGATCTCAGGGTTGTAAGTTTGAGCCCCATGCTGAGTGTAGAGATTACTTAAAATATAAAATAAAATCTTCAAAAAATAACATTTAGAAATCTCAATTTCTGAGAGTCAGATTCAGGATTCTCATTTAAAATAATTTATTCTAGCGATTCTTGTACTCAGTTTTATTCAAGAACCTCTACCATAGTGGACACAGTAGAAACCTCAATGTCTTGATTTACAATTTAGAGGTGACTTCTAGCAATAGCTTAAAATGCTCAGTATAAACCTTGGAATTCACATCAAACACTCAAAATCAATTTCTTCCATATTTAATTTTAATGCTAATGTCCCTAGGAAGTAGGAGCCTACTACATTATCATATGTGAGATATTTTCATCCATAATATACTGGTGGCATAATGAGACAAAGTCCTTTGTGATATTGCTCTTTAAATCCATAGTTGTTTTTTTGTTGTTGTTTTTGTAAGACAATTATATCCAGTATAATTCATTTGGCTTAAATGAGGGCAAGAACAATAGTGACATTGTAAAATGAGATAACTGGGAAATGAAAAAGAAATTTCCACTTAATGAAACTTAATATCACTAATAATGTAAAGCTTGCTTGAGATAAATCATCTTAAATAGAAAGAACAAAGCAAAGATGTTTCATTCCATGTGTTGCTGTAAATTGTGGACATAAACATTAAAGACACCGTAAGACTGATAAAGAAAAAACAAAGTTTCTAACAATTATGCATAAAGCATATAAATTAGATATTGGCAAACATGAAAAAAATGGCATTTAAAAATCATGTTAAAAATGGTTCATCTTAGTTGTATCAAAAATGGTAACACCTTTTTAAATTATCAGCTTGCCAGAGCAGTTTTTTCTTTTAGCAAGAAATCAAGAAGTTAAAACTAATTCCCAACCAACTGGCTAAACTCTTCAGGAAATATCTTTCTGAATCTATTCAACGCTTCAGTTGAAATAGTCATACATTATTGATTGAGAATTACCATTAAGATTAGATATAGATCTATTCTACTTTAGGATTTTTACAGCATGGCATTATACTAAGTTTTTAGCGGTAGAACACTGTTATACAGACAATATATTGATATTTTTGATTATATGATTTTCATCTAAATAGAGCAAGTGATAAAAAAATAAAGATGAATAGATACGCTGTGCATTGACTTGATAGCATTAATATTCATACTAAACTTTTATACCAAAAGATAATATAAAAGTAAATTGAAAGAGAGACAAACTCTAAATGTGATTGGAAGGACTGTTTGTCTTGGAAAACCTCACAGAATGGAACTATAAGGGTAGATTAAGCACATTAGATTTTATTGTAGAAAATTAAGGATGAATAATCTTTAAAGGGGCCAATAAGAAAACAGCTCAAGATATTTACAAGTGACAAAAGATAATAATGTTAGATATAGAACTTCTGGTGGCAATTAAAACATTTTTTAAAAGTTGCCCATCACAAATATTTTCTTTGTGATATGTTTATGGCCCACTTTCACATCCCTATAGTACAGATGTAAAATTTTATCTTGTGGTAAAAAGCAGTATTTTCTTCAGCTCTTTCCATACAGTCCAGTATTATGACAAATCCTTCAGAAAATCATATGATATCAGATACATTATATTGCCTCAAAACAAGTTTGACTATATATCCAAATTCTTAATGGTGTTAACTAGATTTACCTCAAGTCTTACTAACTAGCTTACACATCAATAAGATATAAGAAATTTCCTGCTGTGTGTTCAATTGTTCTTAAACCAGCCCTGAAACAGTGTCTTAATACATTACATATACCATTAATCATATCCTTGTTCTGAGAGTTGGCACATCTTACGGAAAGAAATGACCTCATAGAAAAAACAACAAAAATATGTTTCTTTATTATTAATTCAAATTAGTAGTCATCTTTCCAGGTAAAAGCATTAATTGTTTCTAAGCTATAGCGAGATTATTTTATCCTTGAAATGAACAACAAAGCTAAGCTTAACCTTTTAAGATTGAAATAAGATGAATTTTGCTGTGATTATTTTTATGAAACAATCAGAATATGGTTAAAAATAATTTTTTTCCCAATCTGGAACGGACTGTCATAGCATTTAAAGCTACACCAACATGACATAATTAATAAGATGGGGGATTTTCACATTTCATTTACTTAAAACTCAACATACCAAGCTTTATAAATTGTGAGATTAACAATGAATTACCCTTCAGGGTTTACTTTTAATTATTTTCAAAGTAAAAATTAAAATAATCAATGTTTATATATAGTCAATTAATCTTCAACAAAAGGGGCAAGAATATGAAATGGAAAAAAGACAGTTTCATCAACAAATGGTGTTGGGAAAGCCGGATAGCTACATGCAAAAAAATGAAACTGGACCACTTTCTTACACCATACACAAAAATAAACTCAAAATGGATTAAAGACCTAAATATGAGGCCTGAAACCATAAAAATCCTATAAGAAAACACAGGCAGTAATTTCTCTGACATCTGCCATAACAACATTTCTCTAGACATATCTCTTGAGGCAAGGGAAACTAAAGCAAAAATAAACTATTAGGACCACATCAAAATAAAAAGCTTCTACACAGTGAAGGACACAATCAACAAAGCTAAAAGGCAACCTAATGAATAGGAGAAGATGTTCACAAATGCCATATCCAATAAAGGGTTAGTATCCAAATTATACAAAGAATTTATCCAATACAACAATTAAAAAATTAAAATCCAATTAAAAATTGGCAGAAGACATGAACAGACATTTCTCCAAAGAAGACCTACAGATGGCCAACAGATACATGAGAAGATGCTCAACATCACTAATCATCAGGGAAATACAAATCAAACCACAATGAGAAATCACCTCACAGCTGGCTTGGGATTTTATAAAATCAAAAGCACAAGAAACAAGTGTTAGTAAGGATGTGGGGAAAACAGAACCTTTGTGCACTGCTGGTAAGAATGCAAACTAGCACAGCCATTGTGGAAAACAGTATGGAGGTTCCTCAAAAAGCTAAAAATAGAATTATCATATGATCTGGTAATTCCATTATGAGTATTTACCCAAAGAATACAGTAACACTAATTCGAAAAGATATATGCACCCCTATGTTTCTTGAACCATTATTTACAATAGCCAAATTACAGTAGCAACCCAAGTGTCCATCAATAGATGAATGGTTAAAGAAGATGTGGTATAGATATACAATGGAATATTACTCCGTCATAAGAAGGATGATATCTTGCCATTTGCAACATGGACCGATCTAAAGAGTACAACGCTAAGTGAAAGAAGTGAGTCAGAGAAAGAGAAATACTACATGATTTCACTCACATATGGAATTTAAGAAACAAAACAAATGAACAAAGACAAAAAGAGAAAAGAAAAAAAAAACAGAACGAACAGGTGGTTACCAAGGGGAGGTGGTAAAATAGGATGTAAAATAGGTGGTCAAATAGGATGGGTAAAATAGGTAAAGGAATTTAAGAGTATACTTATTGTGAAGAGCAGTAGGTAATGTATAGCATTGTTGAATCACTATATTGTACACCAGAAACTAATATAATGTTGTATGTTAAGTATGCTGGAATTAAAATTTTTTAAAAAATCAATGTTTAATATATATTCTTGTCCCAATCTAGTTAGTAAAAACATTTTGAAGTTCTCTACAATTTTGTAGCTTGTCATCTGGAATTATAAAATGATACTGGGACTTTCTTTATCCAATCCTCTTACTTTCAGATGCCATACCTGGGACCCCCAAAGGGTCAAAATAACAAGTGTACAGTTTATGTATCTAGGTAGTGGCAGCTCACACTCTTTCCTGGCCAATGCAACTCAAATGAACCAGTGTTTAGTTTGTGGCTATTCTCATTTTTCTTCATACCTAACTTATTTGACTAAATATATGTTTTAGCCATCAATTACTTCTACAAAACTATCAATAACAAAAAGTAAGTTCGCAGAAAGAAACTTTTACAAGTAACCAAAGAAGTTTTATTTTTCAGAAGTTTCATTTTTGAAGCATCGTATCCTAATGACCTTTACTTAGTTTTACACAGAGCAGAAGTTTAAGAAAATTACAAATTTCTATCAGGAAAAGTAACAGCAAATTTTAGTTATTTAGCAATAACAAATGGGTATAGAAGACAATTTACAAGGCTAAAATGGAGAGTTTATCTTTTTTTAAAAAATACATTTTAAGTTATTTAAAAATATATATTGTTTACTTTTTAAAATAGAAATAAGCCTTTTTCGTTAATAAGCACATAGAACACAAACTTGGAGGATGGGATAACATCCCCTAAGACCTAAGCTATCTATAAACAGTAAGTTGTTCTTGTAAAGCCCTCAGCCTATCAAATGGCCAGAAACACTGCTGGCAGCAGCAGAATCTTATCACTGAAACTCAAATTACTTGCCAACATTTCTGAGGTTACTGGAGGGAAACCATCTCAACAAAAGCATGTTTTTCACGAGGTTTGTGTTCTTGGATGCTTTATCTGTTATATATGAACTTCCTTAAGAGATAGAAGAAATTATATGAGGCCTATTTGATAAGTGCACATAGAATAATAGCCAACTTATGATTGAAAATAAGTTCTTTTAAGTGAGAAGCTACATTTTAAAAAATCTCCAAATGCAGTAATAACTATTTCTTTCCTTTTACAATACTACAGCATGTAGATTTAAGTACATTTAATTTTAAGTTGATAGCAACTGCTTTTAAGATAGGGGGAGACATGGTATTCTTTAATTTAAAATTCTTTTAATTAAAAAAAAAACATAAAGGGCATTAAAATACCAGTACTTCACTAATATTTCAAAAGTTGTTGTATTCTTTTAAGAAAACGTCTCTTTTACAGGAGTGACTTTCTATTTCTTTGCCCCTGGGAAAACCTCAGAGAACAGAGCATTAAACAAAGGTAGGCTTTATAGGCACTGAGTTAGAATATATTATAAGCATGTCTAATTCACATAGAACAATGCCTTTTGAACAAAAACAAACCCCAAACCACAGGACCATATATCTGTACATGAAGTTTTTATCATAGTCACTGTGTAAATACTAAATCAGTATTTAAAAAAGTAGATCATCACTAAAAAAAAAAAATTGAATTTTCCGAAGTCGTTCTATCCAAGCTTAAAAGTTCATGATTCAACAAATTATTATTCTATTACTTTTTATCTTATAAAGACAAAAAAGTACTTAACCTTAAGAAAAGTTCAAATACTGTAAGAAAAATCATGCAAATGTACTCACAATTCTGGAACTGATGACTTTATTGTCACATACAACATATTTGTCATAAAAATTCAACTTCAAAATTACTTCCTAATTGTGATTATTAAATCAATCAGTAATTATCCATGGGAGTGAACATATGAAAAGTATGAGTATAATTACAAATGATAATTTATATCTAAGTGAAAGTTGTATTTCAATCTTAATAAAACATTTCTCTTATGGCAGTAGATTTTTCCATTTCATTATGTTAATAAAATTCTTTAATCAATAATTATAAATTTTCTATCTCAAAACTTTAGTTTCTCTTAACTGTTTCTTGAAAATGTATTTTTTAGAAAATAAGATTAATCACTAAATTCTAATTCTTCTATCTACCTAAACAAATTTTCAAGTGCTTCATGTAATTTTTTAAAAAATATCTATTCAACTAAAACTTGCAAATTATGTACTCATTAAGTACTACCCTGCTAATTATTTCTATGTTCTTTATATAGTCGAAGAATAAAATTTTTTCACAACTAAACCAATATATAACTTTCACCACTATTCATAATCCCACTCCTCTGCCACCAAAACAAACAAATAAACAAATAAATAAATAAAATAGAAGGTAGTGTAGAGTTTACATTTCAATGTAAATGGGTACCTTTAACTGTATAATTTTAAAACAGAAAAATTAAAATTCATAATTTTAATCTTAAAAAATCATTAATTATGCCAATTAATATTTGGTTACATTTTCATTTATTCCTCACGCCATTTTACACTGCTAAGAAGTATAAAAAAGATCATGTTTACATTTGAAGCTAAGAAATCTACAAGTTCTTCTAAAAGATGGGTATTACAACATTTTATTGTAACGTAAGATATTCTTGGAAATTTTCTAAATATTTATTCTGGATGTTTAAATGCAACTTTATCATTTTGGGGGTGGGATACAATTTTATTTGAAAATATTATAGAGGAAAATATTTCAGCCAAGAATTTTGATAGTACTTCACATGATTAAACATGTTCACAACAATGAATGCAAATAAATGTAGGTCCTCTAAACATCTTTTGTGCTCTGATAAATATTTATCCTTGTCTTTTGTGATAAGGTCTATTGTCTGCAGTCTCACCAAGGCAGAAGGCGGGGAGGGACACCTCCCAGAGACTTCAAAAGACCAAGGTTGTGGAATGGGTGTTTCTGTACAGAAAACATTTCATTTAAGATCATTTCTGATTTTGAATCTCCCTCTGTGCTGATGAAAAGGAGAGCTGTGAGGAAGAGAACCCCCCCACACACATACACTCCCCAGGCTGTAAACAGGGTAGAACAAACACTCTGCAGCTCCAAACAAGGAAACATGGGCCCCCCTGCTGGCTAGCCCTGGGAGGAAGTTATCTCCCACAGACTTCAGAGATAAGTCCAAGAAAGGGATATAGGTATGAGAATCCCAGGCACCGGGAGAAGGAAGAGGAAACGGGAGCTAAACCATTCATCATGATTTAGTTCCACCATTGTGTCATGATGCAGTAGGATTCCTGGGCACAAAATGGCTGTGACTTTGTTTTAGAAATCATGGCTGTTATATTTCCAAAGGGGAGGGGGTGGGGGGCCCTCTAACACTTCTACTACTTTAGCAACTGAATCACGTATCAATAAACTGCATTTGTGCATCAAACGATGAAGATTATGGCTTGTTACTACCTCATATTGATGAAAAACTTTTTTCCACTGAATTTCAAACACTAAATTATCATAATAAAGCACTTTATTAAATGGAGTTCTTAATGAAGAAAATAGAATGGAATCCACATGTTCCAAAATGTCAAACACTTGAAAGAAAAAGTGTGGCAGCCCAATTTGTAGTTTTGAAGCACACTGTTTTCATGGAAATTAGAACGGTGTTCTTAAGGGAAAACCTGACTCATCTCTCATTTGACAGTTCCTTTGCTAAGTTACAGAAAATGAACTTGAAAAACCTGATACATTATGAATCTGTCTAACAATATTTGCTTCCATAAGCTTTTACATATAATCTCTGAATTTTACATATAATCTCTGAATAAGTCCATGCCCACAGCCTTGCACCAAAAAATAATTATAAATCATATTTGATTCATTAGGTCTTCTGACTTATTCCTATTAAGATAAAATAAATAAATGCCAATATTCCAGTGTAGTATAATTACATTAAATAACTCTCTGCAGTAGCTGAGCTTTCCATATTGAAAATACTTTCCTCCTATCCCTTCAGAAACTCCATCAGCAGGTTGTTCTTGTTTCTTTGTGTTGTTGGTTGAAACTTTGGGATTTCAACCAAAATTAAATCTTCCTGAGAAACAACATCATTCCCAGTGATATAACAGTGGCCACCAACAGTGGCAGTGGTTTGCTTTGCTTTCCTACTTAATGGAACATAGTTTTTTAGTGAAAATCTAAAGATGGGGTAAAAGTTCAGATAGTTTTTGAAGCTAAAACATTGTCTAAAGAAAAACATAGGAGACAAATGGGTAGTAATGGTTAGAAATTTTATACTTTTCAACCGAAGAATGCATGTTTATTACAAATTGGCTCTATATTTGACTATAAAATAAGGTAGCAGTTAGGCAAAAAGACCAGAGAGTATAAAGTAGCAGAACACAATAAAGGTTTCCTATCAATGAAATACAAGAAAAACAATTATGCCATAAAGGTATAATAAACTTGATTCCCCTATGGGTGGATAGTGATGTTGTGCAGGAGTTCTGATTCCTAGCTTCTCTATCTGAAAGCAGCAGCAATAATATTCTACTTTCTTTACATTACAGGCTTATGCTGAAAAGGAAAACATATACTATCATCCAGGACCATCAATAACTCATTCCTAAAAATATCTTATCCAGCAGAAAATGACTGTGGTTCTCACTACAACTTGTGTAGAAATACTCTAATTCTTCTCCCTCCCAGACACATAGTTGCGATCTACCTTCTCACGGCTTTTGAATTAGATACGCCCATATGACTTGTGTTGGCCAATGAAATGTGAGCAGACATGAAGCTTTAAAAGTCAGTGAGTCATTCACTGGTGTCCCTTTCTCTGCTACATCAGTCATGATGGTCCTCTATCAGCCTGGGCTCCTCAGAACTGAAACATGCACCAGCCTTGTTCTATAGCACGAGTGAAAAGTAACAATTTATTCAGAAAAAAACAATAAAATGTGGGATATCTCATTACTGCAGAATAACCTAGAAGATTCTCACTCACAAACTATGTAAATTCCAAAAGGTCAAATTTATCAAGGTCCCAAAGGGCTAAAAAAAATGTAAAATCCCTCTTGCCTACACTTTGCCTTTTAGGCACAAATTTGACAACATCCTCATCTCAATTATGCGTCATTTTTGATACCTACAAATTCAGCACGTTAGTTTTTTCTGTATTTCACTCATTTTCACAACAGGAAAACGGAATCAAATGGTCAATTAGTATTATTTCTAATTAATCAAACAAATATTGCTACGCAGACTAAAAAGTGACACTATCAAAATTTAACTGTTAAAGCAAAACTATATTAAAATTGTATAAAATTTCATTCATAAACTGATGTTCAAAGGAGTAAATGTGACACAAAAAGGAAAATCTGAGGACATGAACATCAAAGCCCAGGTGCAAAGACAGAGAGATGTTAGTCAATGACCATGTATCACACACATAAAAGTGTTTTGTAAACTGTGACATATCTTATAAAATTAGGCTTTTCAGAAAAATAGGTCTTGTAACCATAAGTAAAACGAAAACTTTGCCTTATCATACTTTGATCCATCTTCATCAATTTTTGTCAGTCTTCCTTCACAATGGACTGTAACTTACAATGTAGATTTGGTTTTATGATGTGTCTTAGTCAAGATGTTTGCCTAAAGGACTGTGGCATATCTACATTTGGCACAAAATTATTTAGAGAATACTTCCTTTTAATTAGAGTGCCTCCGGCATAATTGATACAATTTGAGGCTCTTCAGTGTGTTCAAGCTTCATTACTTGTGAATGAATGAATGAATGAATGAATGAATACAAAGAAGACATGTATTCAGTTAAACAATGATAATAGCTATTTTCTAGAACTTACCATATCCAAAGTACTTTGATATGTGCTACAGCAGAGGTTCTCAATGCTGGATTCACATTTACCGCAGGAGATTTAATAAATAAAAGTGCTTGAGCCTCACCTAACACCAATTTAATTAGAATCTCTGCAAGGGGGACCTGAGCATTCCCCTCCCCCACCACATAGGTGGATTAGTGGGTCAAATGATAAGTATACGGTTACTCATGAAAAAAAACCAAAAAACAAAAAACCTACACCTGTCAAAGTATACAACTTGATCAGTTTTGACACAGGTATATATACAGTGTCAACCCAATCAAGTTTCTTTGTCTATTCCTGAGTATTTTAAAAGTCTTCTTGGGTGCTGCAAATGTGCAGCCAGAGTTGAGGCACATAGTGTTAGAGGGGGAGAAAGAGATAACTGAGGATGATCCCTCTCTAGTAGCATAACATCATTTGTGGGAGACTAGCAATTAGATATTTGTAACCAAATATAAGGAAGACTAAAGTCTAAATATAGAAACGAGCACTTTGAAAAATAAGTATAACCTGATGAATGATATATATCTATTTATATTTAAAATCATTTATATTTTATAATATTGTTACAGGACAATAGATATTCAACATTTGAAATAAAACTTTAAATACTCCTTTCAAAAAACTCTTCATATAGGGGCGCCTGGGTGGCTCAGTTGGTTAAGCATCTGACTCTTGATTTCGGCTCAGGTCATGATCTCACGGTTTGTGAATTTGAGCCCCACATGGGTCCCCATGCTGATAGCACAGAGCCTACTTAGGATTCTCTGTCTCTCCTGTCCTTCCCCTATTCACACACACACACACACACACACTCTCTCTCTCTCAAAATAAATAAACAAAAAGTGTTTAAATTAAAACTCTTCATATAGATTACTCTCCTTTGAATCACATAACAATAATAGTGTTTCAAAATAGTATTTAATATTCAAGATATATTTTAATGAAAATAAATCAATGTCAATTTTTGCTGTTAATTATAATTACCTATCTACAAAAAAGTACTTATTAGAGACTATTTCAGAATTGCATTAATTGAAAAATTTAACAAAGCCTACACCAAGCACAATTTAATTTTGCTTCTAATATTGAGATAGTTATTTTAAGTATTCTTGTATATAGTTTGATTTGACCCAATTCCCTTGTTATAATTAATTTGCAGCTATTATGAAAGACTTTGTCATGCTTAACTGTATGTATTTATCCCTATAGTTATGGTCCATCTATCACTGACTGATAGATTCACATAGATAGATTCAGAACTTGATAATTCACATAACCTTTCTGGCACTCTGTTATATAATATGGACAATAAGTTAGACGCTCTCAAAAACAAAAACAAAACTGCCAGATAGATAAAACTATCACTTTCATAATTCTGAATATAAAAAGCCACCTTTTTACAGTAGGAACTCTCAATATTTGGAGAATGAGGGCCATTTTCACCTATTAGCTCTCATGTTGTGTTTCCCAATCTTGAAGAGTAAAGTTCCTTCTTAGAAAAAAACTGTTTGCAGGTTTACAGTGTGAACCTAAATTATTTTTTCTACATTTAATTATGAAACTAATCATAAATTTCCAGGGCTTAAAATACCAATAAAGCTATAAAATCAAAAAATATGTATAAAATAGATACAAAGCTACACAGCAAAAAATCTCCCCCACTAATAGAACTAGAGAGTTGAAGATTGTCTTTATTTCTTAAGATATAGAAAAAAAATATCTTGATAATGACTAAGTCAATTGAGAATAAATGTTTCCCTCATCAATTGTTGATAAATCAGTGCAACCATAAGACATTCAATTCAGCTTCCTTAATTACTGAAACGACTGAAACAATCTATCAACTATTCAAAGGCTGTCATTGACAATGTGTGTGGAGTACTACATATCACACTATTAAGAGCCAATATACCTTGATGCTTGCAAAGAAGTGACTAAGACCAAGCAGTTAAAATGTAAAAGGATAATTGCAAAGGCTAACTAAGCATAATTACAAAGACTTAACATTTGGCTTAAGAGTTTTAACTAAATAGGGGCACCTGGGTGGCTCAGTCGGTTAAGCGTCTGACTTCTGTTCAGGTCATGATCTCGCAGTTTGTGTATTTGAGCCCCACATTGGGCTCTGTGTTGGCAGCTCAGAGCCTGGAGCCTGCTTTGGATTCTGTGTCTTCCCTCTCTCTCTCTGCCCCTCCCCTGGTCCCACTTTGCCTGTGTGTGTGTGTGTGTGTGTGTGTGTGTGTGTGTGTGTGTGTGTGTGTGTGTCTCAAAAACAAAACATTAAAAAAATAAAAAATAAGAGTTTTAACTAAACAAAAATATGATAGGGAAAATCTAGCTTGAATGCTTTATGTATGAAGACAAAGAGAAACAACTTCTATTGGATCTAAGTTATATGATGTAGCTGCTAGACTCAATCAACCTAGTATCAATCTCTCCATTTCAAATCTTCTATGACATCCTCATGACTCTCTTATTTCTACCAGCGCAGACCTACTTTTTGAGTTTAAGAAACAAATATGCAATTACATGCTTTAAGAATGAAAATTACATAATCACAAATACTCCATTATGAACATCAGAAAAAACATCATAATAATACAGCCTTGGTGGTGAGTTATTTGGTGGTGTAAGTATACAGCCATTTTGAATCACATCAGAAGACTCTATTTGTACCACCTAATAGTTACAATTCACCACATCTCTTTAACACCTACTCAGGACTCAAACTATTATTCACTTTAGCCTCCATCACTTTGGAAGCAATCTCAGAGTATCAAACAGCTATAAGCATTATTCTGAATAAGTCCCTGATACTTTAAGCCTGTAACATCCAGAAAAATATAATATAATATAATATAATATAATATAATATAATATAATATAAATGTACAAGGTTCTGAATCTTCTCAAAATAAGCGTCAGCAAACATTGGTAGAATACCCACCATGTGTCAGGAAATGGTCTAAATAGAAAGGAAGCCATAACACAGTGATAGAATGTGATTAGATTCAGGGGTGTGGGCACAGGTAATAGCAAACAAAAGAAGAGACAGACTTGGTGCCAGGTTGTGAAGAAAATTGAATGGCAATGCCAAGGAGTTCAGCTTTGTCTTCTAAACAAGTCATCAAAAATGTTGAATGGGTGACTATCATGGTCACATACATATTTTAGGAAGTACTCTGATGGTAATGTGGTTGATGGACAAAAGAGGGAGCAACGCAGAAATAATTAGGAGCTTATAAAAAAATCAAGGAGCAGATCTTGTAGTTCTAAAACTAAAGTGACGAATACAGAGGTAAAGGGAAGAAGTTTGGGATTCAATGTAATGATGTGATCAATAGGATTTTGATGAAGTTTGGTTAAGAATAGAACAGAATAAAGAGTATAGATAAAATATTAATTCAATAAAAATTAAATATTGAGAACCTATTAGGTTTCTAGCACAGATTACTATTAACCATCAAACAGGACAGGAAATGGCAGGAGGTACAGATCAGAGATACAAACTGAGCTCATTAAAATTTGGGTGCCTTTAGGTTATCAAATAAAAGATACACTAATGCCAACTGGAGATATTGAACCTTGGAGAGTTCATCCAGAAGATGAAAATCTTTTTAACATAGAGGTGAAAAGTATTAGCTGTGTAGGGAGATAGCTTTTCTACTTTTTAGCATAGTGCCTAGAGCATAGTTGATTTTCAATAAATGTATGTCAGATGGCTGGATCAACATTGAATATCAAATTCTGGTAGAAATTTATCTCGACTTTTAAAAGCTATGGTGAAGCTGTTGAAAAGAAAAGGGAGGGGAAGCAACAATAACTCACTAGATAAAAAAAAAGTCATTAGGGGCGCCTGGGTGGCGCAGTCGGTTAAGCGTCCGACTTCAGCCAGGTCACGATCTCGCGGTCAGTGAGTTCGAGCCCCGCGTCAGGCTCTGGGCTGATGGCTCAGAGCCTGGAGCCTGTTTCCGATTCTGTGTCTCCCTCTCTCTCTGCCCCTCCCCCATTCATGCTCTGTCTCTCTCTGTCCCAAAAATAAATAAACGTTGAAAAAAAAAAGTCATTATATTTTGTATTTAAGAGTTTAGTGTCAGAGGGGGTCACAAAAGTCCTGAGATGGAAATCTGACAGGGTAAATGACCTGGATGAAAAAAAAGTGGGAGATAGTGGGAATACCCTTGGGAAAGAGCTAGAACACTGAGTAAGTACTTGCTGTAAGACAGGAGGGTATTTCTCAAGGCCAGAGTCCTAAAAGTGGGAATGCCAGCTCTATATAGATTCTTCATTCTTATCTCTGACCCTAGTGTTACTCCTACTGTGCTCGATCTTCCCCACATTCCTAGAAGATTCATCTTCCTATATAAGGTCTACTACTATAACTCACCAGGTTATATTTGACAGCTTTACCTCTAGAGTATGAATCCAAAGGGATCACTTGGGCTTTGTAAGAATTTGTACAAACTAGCCCCATCTCTGTTTAGTATATAGAACATAAAAACATGAAGCCTGTACAATCCGATTTTTTATTCTAAATTGATAAAGCTGGATCCAACTTAGTATACCACATGAATTACATATTGCTCTCAAACATTCCCAAAACCTTTAAAAAGTTAATCATAGTCAAACCTTATTATAAACAACCCAAGATACACCTAGAGACATGTGACAGAAATAAATCTCAGAATTAAAAAAAATGGAATGAGAAATAGTATTCAGTGGAATTAATAAACTAGAAAAAAGAAAAAATAGCAAGAGAGCAAAATGCCAATTTTAGCTTTTTGAAAGGACTAATAAAATTTATAAACTGTTGACACACATAATCAAGAAAATCAGAGAAAAATACACAAATATTAGGAATGACAGAATCTATCAAACTTATTGAGCAATGATTTTGCAAGTCCCAAGCATATACTATATAAATATATGCTAATAAAATTAAAGGCTTAAATAAAATAGGCAATACTTTAAAAAGTGTCAGACTGAAAATTAACTCAGTAAGTAAGTTCCAACAAAATTTAAAGAAAACTGGATTAAACACTTTTTGAAAACTGCAAATACCACTTCCAAAATAGATTCTGTGGATTTATCATTTTACTAGTGAGCTTTTTCAAAATTACAAATAATAGAAATATATACAATTATATAAAATTTTATATATGTGTAATACTTCACAAGGAATACTGTAAAGGTTTCAGTGTGAATATAACATCCTTAACAATACCAAAAGGATGGCAAGCAATTAAAAATACTATAGGCCATCTTTATTTGGGAACTTTCTCCCAAATTCACAAGTAAATGAAAAATAATTGAATTAAGGTATGTAATAAAAGAATAAGCTTCCAGTTGTGCAAAGGTCACATAACATTAGCAAGTCAACTGGTCAAGAGAGGAAAGCCAAATCATCCCTTCAATAAATTCAGAAATATATGTATATATAATCTCAAGTTTTATACAGCATGAACAGAAATTTCTGATAATCTCATTTAGTTCACTAGGAATAGGAAAACTTCTTCACAAGAAAATAATAAAACTTACACAGTCAACATTATACTTAAATGACAATTATGAGAATCATCCCTAATAAAATGAAGAGAGTTGTTCACTGTTATTCAATATTGAACTGAAAGCTGTAGCCAAAACAGTAAGCAGTAAATTCAAAATTCAAAAGTATGTGGGATATTATAAAGGAAAAGGTAAAATTATTTAAAAAGTGTTACAATATGCTGATAATGTGATTTTTCATCTAGCCTTCAAAAGAACAGACTGAAAGATAATTACAACTAATAAAGAGCTAAATGAGGTGTCAGGATATAAAAAATGTGCAAATTAATATTACCTTTCTGAGTTTGAAAAAATGATTAAAATAATGGTTAATTTTATAATATCTAACATTTATAAAGTAGACACCTATATTTCCTTCCTTAATCCTAAAGACAACCCTATTAGCTAGGTATGGATTATGGGCTCCCTTTTGCAGAAAAAGAAAGACCTAACATCACACAGAGAACAAGTGGTGGAGCAGGGTTTCAAATCCAGGCTACAGAGTCATTGGGGGTAGATGGGGTGATCCTAAATATTATGTCAACATAATTGAAAACTTAGGTCATTTTTTGAATTCTTACAGTAGGCTGTGTGTTCATATAATATGCCACATTGGTATAGATACTGACTATATTTGCCCCCAAGCTAACAGTTACTATATGTCTAAAATAAGACAATCAATTTCTTTTAATAATGTCTTCGCAATTATATAGTTCCAGAAAGGGAAAAGAACAATTAAGAGAGAAAAGGGAAGGAAAATCCTAATAATGGTGACATTAGTCATCGTTTGCCACAGATCCACTATGGTTATCTTGAGTTTAGGACAGAGAATGAAATGACTTGCTTAACATTTTTATGACATAATTCTGGCTGCTAAGTGAATAAGAGATGGGGAGGTGTAGACAGGGTGGCTTTAGATAAGCAGGGAGAAAAGTTAGAAGGCTACTGTTACGCCACAGGACTACATATTGATTCTTTCAACTAGAATGCAGTCCTGGAAATGGACAGAAGAAGATGCAGTGGAGATGTCTGGAGAAAGAACCATGAGGAGAATGAAGGATGGCTCAGGTGATGGGCCTGAGCAACAAAGTAGACTGTAGAGTCTCTTATTAAAGAGTGAGGGGAGGAGTGCCTGGGTGGCTCAGTCATGAGTGCCTGGTGGACTCGATTTCAGATCAGGTCTGGATCTCACAATTCATGGTTCTACACTGACCGTGCAGAGTCTGCTTGGGACTCTCTGTCCTTCTCTCTCTGTCTGCCCCCCTCAAAATAAATAAATAAACAACAACATAAAAGATCTACTCTTTAAAAAAACACAATGGGTCTATGGAGAAACACATTTGCAAATGGTGGAGCAGAAAAAAGAATGAGAGGGAAGACCACTATTTTGACCATTTTGACTATGTGGGTTTAAAAACACCCTTTTTAAGAGTCACAATAAAGAAGATGTCCTGAGAAATACCATAATTCAAGCTTTATCAATCATAATTTCCCTGATATTTAAGGACAGCAGCCAGCTCTCCATTCCTGCTGCATCTTGTTGAGATGCTTCATGAATATTTCTCATATCATCTATATTCCCGACTTCTCACTCTACCAAATCCTTTTGGAAAAATCTTTAATAATGCTTGTGTGTCTCTTATCTTAACAATCAACACCTTTCTCTGTCCTGTGAAGCCCGCTAGTTATGCTTTCTTCTCCCTTAAATAGCTAAGATCCTCAAAAAAGAACATAAATTTATTACTTGAACTTTTCCACTTATTTTTACTTCCACTATGCTAGGGAGTGGGTGTTTCCACATCCACTACGTGACTGAAACTGATATCAAGAAGGTCCCCAGTAAAGCCCTAATTGCGATACCTCAAAGGGTATTCTGGCAAGCTCTTTCACTGGCTCTTCCTCCTTTTCCATGTTATTTTTCCACTCATTGCTGACCCAAATTTATTCTTTCTCCTCTCAACGTTTCGCCTTGAGTAATATTAAACTGCTGATGACTGACAAATCTCTATCTCTAATCCACTCCTGTGTTCTGACCAGTATTTAGCTGGCTATTCAACTGGCTATTGGCATCTCTATTCGCAGCCCCATATACACTTCAAACAAAGCCTGGCTAAACACCGAGCTCCTTACTTTCCTCCTATCCCTGTGGGTAGACAGCATCACCACCCACCCATTCACTCAAGACAGCTGCCTAGGAGTTCACCCTTTACTACTGTATTTTCACATCCTCCAAATGTTGTCCCTGACCAGTCTTCTCAGTACTACCTTAATATCCTACATCAACTCTTCTCCATCTCCACCACTCTGGCTGTTATTTCATGCCTCAATATTACCTGAATGAATCATTCCAATTCTTCGTATTGTGTTTCCCCCATTCATCCTCTGCATTGCTGCCAAAGGTTTCTTTCTAAAATGTATTTTTTTAATTTTTATTTTTTAAGTTTTTACTTAAATTCCAGTTAGTTAACATATAGTGTAACATTAGTTTCAGGTGTGTAATATAGTGATTCCACACTTCTATACAATACCCGGTGCTCATGAAAACAAGTGCCTTCCTTAATCCCCATCATCTATGTACAGCTCAGTTGCTCTCCTGCTGAAAACCCTTTAAAAGATCTTCACTGCCTAAAAGAAAATGGCCATGGACTTTGGTGTGCTGTTTCCAAGATCTGACTCCTTCTTTTTCTTCTCTTCATTCTTATTTCTCACGAAGTCCTATTTATATGTTCACCCATGTACCAGGCATGTTACTTCATGCTATCCCCTCCCCTTACTGCTTCATATAAGAAGTATGTGTCTATCTCTGCCCATGAATAATCCTGGGTCTGTCCATCCAGATTCTGCTAGAACTTCTCCACTTAAATGAATGCTTCTTGATGGTCCTGGTAGAGGGGTTCTTGATTATTTTACTCCTGTTTGTACAAAGTTCTCAAATAGAAACTCTAATATTTTATGGAACTCCTTGATTTCAAACCTCTAACCTCACTAAACTGGTGTTATCTTAATAACTGCAATGACGTGGGTGCTGTTCAATAAATGATTGATGCTATTCAAGAATGAATAAAGAAGACTAATGAATTTATTGCTGAACAAATGATTTGGCCCCAAACCTTAAAAAATCCTAGCACTTCTAAATCACTGTTGAAATTCCCTATGATTTTTAATCCTATTTTAAAATAAAGCCCATTGAAAATAATATGCCTATATTATATAAATAGCCTAGTAGAAAAAAAACAAATGTCAATGCAGGACAAATCCATTAGGCCAACTATTGACACACATAAGCCATTTCATGGACTTTGCCTACAGCTAAACTTGAAAAAACAATTCCAAGTTAAACTTTGAACTTCAAAATTTAGGGAAAAGGAACTACACTTAAATAAACTGCATACTCAGCTTCAATTCAATCATTCCCAGTTCTAGATACAGCTTAAAGTTCTGTTGGCTCTCCTGTTTCTTATTGCCAAAACTAACTATTGGCAAAGCATATAAATTATTTAAGGTCTATAGCATATACTGATTTTTAAAAATGTATGTGATGTTATTCATGTGGTTGAGTCAGAGCTACTCTTATCCAATGGTAAGGACGGAAGTAATTTGTTCTGGAAACTGTGATAATTGTGTTGTTTTACTCTTTTTATCTACAAAAACAAGTTCACGTGCTAGTGCATATGAAGAGTCTCAGACCATAGAATACACCGAGACAATTTGAATCAGGATGGCATCACATTACAGCTTTCACACTGTTTACTTTGTGCCTCTATAGTAATGATATATCCCTACTTACTCTATCCATGGATTGTACCAAACAAATGTAATGACGGAGAACAAATATTGCTGTTATCTCTACATTACCATAACCTCTGACAGGAAATAAAATGGTGAAGATGATTATGGTTGAAGAACTTTTAATGACCAAATTAATGCTACCATTTGGTTCTTACACCTTTTTTCAGCCATGTTTTAAAGAGATATTTTCCATGGGGGTGCAGTAATGGCTGGATGGTGAAGGAGAGCCCTGACTGCTAATAGGCAGGGACATATTTTGCCTTACATTAAATAAAACACAGAAAAAGAAAGACTTAGTAACGTAAATTTCTGGTCCCACTTAATCACCTACATACCTAAGCCACTCCTTAGTTACAGAAAATAACAAGGGAAAGGAACTGAAGGAAAGCTGAGCTATACAATACCTGGAAGTAGATACCACACATACACATATCAGCCAAACAGGCCCATGTGCCAGGTTATTTAAACATCATTAATGAAACGAAGGCAAAAACACTAGGTTTCTAAATATTAAAAAAAGTTGGGGTGGGGGCTTAAGAAAAGAAAGTAACTGAGAAATGCATTTAGAAGTGTGATATAGGGGCGCCTGAGTGGCTCAGTCAGTTAAGCGTCCACCTTCAGCTCAGGTCATGATCTCATGGTTCTTGAGTTCAAGCCCCACATCAGGCTCTGTGCTGACAGCTCAGACTTGGAGCCTGCTTTGGATTCTGTGTCTTCCTCTCTCTCTGCCCCTCCCCGACTCACTCTCTCTCTCTCTCTCTCTCTCTGTCTCAAAAATAAATAAACATTGAAAAAAAAGAAGTGTGGTATAAATATTAAAGAATATTTACTTCCTCACAGAGTATTAGAAAAGAGATGGCCATAAATACTTTACTTGGAGATAAAAAGAAGCAATTATTCTGTAATTAAAGACAAATTCACAATCTTTATATAAAAAAGATAGTTTCAAATGTGGTACTTTCCTAAAAAATATCATTTAATCTATTTTATATTGTCTCCTTTGAGATGAAAGACAGAAAAGCTTATCTTTCCATTTCTCATGAATTATCTTTTCAAAATCATATTTAATTAACATATCCTTAAACTGACAGCTCACATAAAGTATCTCATTTAATTTTCTCAACAGCCCATCAGGGTAGAAATTATTGGCCTCCATTTTACTGATGATAAACCAAGGTTCAGATTAGCTAAGAAACTTGCCTCGACATAGCCTGCCACAACATTCAGAGTAGGGATTTGGATTCCCATTTGTTCACTCCATATTCAACCCTTGGTTGGTTTTTTTTTTCTTGGCACATCACATTTGCTTTAAAATCCTTATATCAAAATGCCATGAGAAAGGACGTGAATACTTTGCATTTATAGTGTTAGCTTTTACTGGTCAACAGAATCATTCTCATTAGATATTTTAAGGTCATATTTATAAAACATATAATAACTACTGTTTAATAAACCTACTTGTATAAAGTTATCAGATATATCACATTCTTCCCATGTGATAAGAAGGATAAGGAGGCTCTGAAATGAGTTCCTTATTGCTGTGTTTTTCCTATGGCTGGGTTTCTGTGCTTCAAGAGAAATTCTCTGTAATTAAATAGCAATCAGGCACTTAAAAGACAAGCTGATCTTAGTACTGTATTTACATAAAGCAGACAAAGATTACATTTTCCATTTTGTGGTCTGGACACCTCGTGCACGCTAGAGTAAGAGGGTCAGCATAATTGAAACCATCCTTCCTGTGCCTGTCTTGTTTAGACTTCGAGTTTGGAAAATTCTGTATAACAAAAAGAGAGATTTTTTTTTCACATTACTGTTATGAGTGCCAATGCTTCTGTCCTTTGGTGAATTGTTCTTGTGGTCATTTCCATAACTTTTTAAACATTATTTTTCACTCAATAAAAATACTTTGCTTTAGCAAGACCTAATTATGTTATGCAAAAGCCACAGGGATAATTATAGTTCATCCAGACATTCTTAATCTGTATTAGTGGAAACATGTTACAGGCCTGATGAGAAGCTCACCTATCATTATCCAATCTCAACAGCTGCTTAGCTCAATCTTGCTATAATCAAATCTAAGTCATCATCCCATCATTTCTAACCTGCCATGTTATTCTGCATTTCTACTGATTTAAAGATATATTTTAAGTCACCAGATCTATTTAAGGCTTTGCACAACGACTAAATGTGTTTCACTAAACCAACATGCCTTTTTTTTAAATTTTTTAAATGTTTATTTATTTTTGAGAGAAAGAGAGAGAGAGAGAGAGAGAGAGAGAGAGAGAAAGGGGGGGGGAGGGGAGTAGGGACAGAGAGAGGGAGACACCAAATCCAAAGTGGGCTCCAGGCTCCGAGATGTCGGCACTGAACCTGACGTGGGGCTCGAACCCACAAACTGCGAGATCATGACCTAAGCCGAAGTCAGATGCTTAACTAACTGAGTCACCCAGGCACGTCAAACATGTCATTTTCTTAACATAATTTAAGATTGCCCTGTGTACATATTTACAATTCTATTGCACTAACACGTGTTTGCTGAAGACCCACTGTATCATCAGTATTAACAGAACTAGGTAGCCTATCGGTGTTATGGAACCTGCTATATATTCAAAAGCAACCAAATCCCTCCAGTAAGAAAATAATTAATTTACTGTATGTGTCTGATTCCCATACCTCTTGATTTGCCGAACTTACTTAAAAGTGGCAATAAAATGTTCAAGTTTCTGCTCATTAAGTAATTATAAGTGATATGGGAAGCATTCCATTTTACAGCAATATTAAATCTTCACCAAATGCAATTTAGCACTTTGTCCAGCTGGATTTCACTTATCCAAAGTGCCTGTTATTTCCACCATTTCCGCTGGAACTTTCCTTCATAACTGAACAAATTTCACTGCTAGATTGTATTTCCTGCCATTCAGTTCATCTTCTTCCTGATACTTATTAAGCTGGAGGCAGTTACCTCAGATCTGTGGGACCAAAAATTAATTTGCTTTGTTTTAACAATCTAAGAGCGTCAATAGTCATGTGTAACTTTCCTGTGAATAATAAGCTGTTCTTATCTGTGAGGTGTCCACATAATTGTAGCCATGTTGGAGTAATAGTAATAATATTGCTTTGTCAAGCAAGAGAAAATTATAAATCAGTAGCTAAAATATTTAATCTTTTTCATATGCTTCAGGAAACTTCAGGTTTGCCTCTTTAGGAGAAAAAAAAATGCAGGTGAATGAAAATCCTACTCTTGTTAAAGAACCAAAAGATATATCCTGCC
This sequence comes from Prionailurus viverrinus, assembly GCF_022837055.1. Lineage (NCBI taxonomy): Eukaryota > Metazoa > Chordata > Mammalia > Carnivora > Felidae > Prionailurus > Prionailurus viverrinus. The sequence continues at coordinate 132,468,111 of NC_062569.1, read as the reverse complement.
ACTTAAAGGAGTTGTAAAAGACAGGAAAACAAGCCATACACGTACTCATTCATCCTAATTAATATTTTGACTGATAACCCACCAAGTCCTTCAGGGTTTTCAAGACACCTAGCAAATGTTTATTTTTCTTGCTTTAATGTATACCTATAATTCCTAACTGGGAAATGTTTTCCATCAGTCATGAATATTTTAGCCTATTCAAATCATGCCTATATGAAATTCACTCTATTTTACATATAAAATTCTTGTACTACCCAATGTATTCACCAAAAGATTTTCCCAGTTATTACACACACATTTAGGTTCAAAAGCTGTTGTTATTCCTCCTTTTCTACTGGTTTTTTTTTCATTTTTTCTGCTTTGTTTAAATAAACTGTGTATTCTAGATACTTAGTCCTTCCATAGTACAATCTTACAGAATAGGAGGGAAGCAAAATAATAATAATAATAAACACACAAAACAATTTTCCCTCCCCAATGCATACTATTTCAAAGTCAGTGGGAGTTAATCTTTCTAAAAAAAATCAAAAGTATTCTTACTTGTTGTTTTTCTTGAGGTCAGCAAATAAGCTTCAGGAACACCTGATTATTACACATTTTCAGCATAATCCACAAATCAGTTTCTAGTACACGAGCTACATTTGAAAAAATACCAAAATCAAACACCAAGAGATTTGAAAAATAGTAATAAATGTTTTCATGCAGAGCGGCATGATACAATAAGAACTGCAGTGTGGGAAAAAAAATCCTGTGGTAGCAATCACTTATAGCATAAGATAGCTTTCTTTCTCTTTTTATTGTTATCACTGTTTCAGTATTTTACTGAAGCGGTGAAACTGTATCGTTCTTTCATTGGTGAAAGCAGAGACCGGTAGGGTTGGTAATCCTTTAAAGAGCTATGAATGATCAGAAAAACATAACATAGGTCGTAGGGATGAAGTAGGTAGAGTTAGGCCACTGTAGCATGAAAATAGTAGAAAGACCTCAGGAGTATTTATACTTCTGTCTCTGGATCTGAACCTTGTAGCAATTAGTTCTAAGGATAAGGATAAGTGGGTGGAGTGGATAGAATAAGGAAAGAGTGGATAGAGTGGTTATCATGGACAAAACCCGAGAACTCAGAAGTTTGGGGGCCAATAAGAGAATAATATTCTAAACCAAATCCATGCCTTCTGATAACTAATCAGTCCTTTTTCTGCTTATTTTATCCAAACTCTCCCCACTCTCTGAACACCCTTAATGAACAGGAACTAACAGATGTAATCCCAGATACTTTCAGGATGTCCTGTCCTTCTCTTTTTAATATTTGAAAATGTATCCATTACTAAAAGGAAAGCTACACCTTCCATCAAAGCATTTCAAGAGGACATAAATACTACCCATTGTAACTAAAATCCATTTGAAAACCATATTGTTAGATGGGATTTCTATTATTATTAATGTACTTTCATTTCAATTCTGCTACTATACTATATTTCTAACTGGCAGTACCATCTTAATTAAACATATCATACAGTATGCTAAATGGAAATAAGACGATTCCTCCAAAAGTTGGAATAATTTTAAGTAAGTGATCGATTCAAAAGTTCTGTAATTAGAACACCATGGCTGTCATTTAAACTTTGCCACCTCCTGTCTGCAGGAATTGATGAGGATCTTTTGTTTTGACCTTGACAAGGGCTAGGCTCTCTCCTTGGCAGAGGAACATTTTCAGTAGCTAATGGAAAAATATTCTTAGGGCAGAACACCTGGAAACCAGCCTTCAAATATTCTACATGAACACTATTGATGTTTTACATCTGGTAAATTGTTGCTAGCAGGTCTAATGGGAGTTCAAGAGGCTATTTTACTCCTTAAACATTTAAATATTTCCTCTGCACCATCAAAATGGGCAAAAGTGGCCCTCCAAACGCTCATTCCCAGAGAGCATTTTAAGTAATGAATATTCCTGAAATAGAGGAGACTTGCATGTGCCACTTGAGAAGCACTCCGGTATCACCCTTTCCTTCACTCAAGCCTCACAGTATTCAAAGGACTCGTGAAGGCTTAAACTCTCCACAATTTATTTACCTTTCTGCATAATTTCAAAAATACCTATATCCTGACAGTAATTCTAGAAGAGCATGTCAAGTAAGGATTTTGGTCAAACAAAGGCACTTAAAGATAAAAGGAATATATTTGCCAAGTTAGAGCTTAAAGGAGCAGGCAGGGTGATCTGTCTTGCATAGTTTCTTATTCAGAAATGGTTTTTCAAAATGTGGTCATTTGGGGAGCCTGGGTGGCTCAGTCGGTTAAGCATCTGACTTTGGCTTAGGTCATAATCTTGTGGTTTGTGAGTTCAAGCCCCGCATTTGGCTCTGTGCTGACAGCTCGGAGCCTGGAGCCAGCTTTGGATTCTGTGTCTCCCTCTCTCTCTTTGCCTCTCCCCGACTAGTACTCTGTCTCTCAAAAATAAATAAACATTAAGAAAAGTTTTAAAAACAAAATGTGGTAATTTGTGGCTACCATAGAGGATATCTCTGTTGCACTTCTCTCAAGTTCAAGACTTCCAGAGACGTCATTGCTCAAACCCTGACAAAGTTCTTGCCTTGGCAGATTATAAGTCCCTTAGCTAATGAGATCAACTGTAAGTGCTCTTTGGAAATCATCAAAAAATTCCCGAGGATTAACAATTGACAACACTCTGTAAGTGAAATACAAAATCTCTTGATTACTCCTAACATAAATAATCTCAGTCTTTTCAAATCTACTTTGTAAAATGTTTTGCCTAACTGTTCTTTCATTTTTGTCTCACTGCCTTAGTTCAAGTAGCCCCCTGTTACTCCTGTCCTTAATTTCTTCCCATTCTAATGTGCTCTGAATACTGCCTTCTTTCTCAAGTCTATGCTGCAAGTCTATGCTGCAAGTTTTAAAATGACTCCTAAACTATAAACAAGGTAGTTAGGGTTTGTCGTGTGGTGGTCCCCAAATACCTCTTAGACATCTTTATTTCAATACCTATTGCAGACTCTCATCTCATGCCACCGAAAGATACTTGTTGTCATGTCATTCTCATGTAGTGCCCCCCCCATCTCTACCCGGTGGTGAGCCCCTATCTATGCATCAAGCCCTGCTCAAATATTGCCCCTTCCAAGAAGTCCTTCCTTTGTAAGAGATTCTTTTTTTTTCCCTCTGTTATAGAACCAAACACATTTAGTCTTGCATGAACACTTACGTATAGTGTTAATTTAGTTGCCCTATTTTGAGGGCAGAAATTGTGTCTTGTTTATTATAGGTGCCTTCCACAGCACGACTCAAGCTTTGTACGTAAAACAGGAGTGTGTTAACTAAGTAAGTGGTCAATACTCCTCTTGGGGACACAGAGAGATGTCATTTTTCAGATTCACTTGAGCAAGGTATGGCAACAAGCAGAATGTGGGTGGAATTAATGTATGCCACTTCCAGGTCAGGACCATAAAGCCTTTCCATGTGTGAACTGATAATGTGAAGCTGTGAGCATTGATATTGGTAAAGTTGCAAGATGGGAAGCACCTGAGTCCTTGAATCAATGAGCAGAAAGCTGCCCAAGGCACACTGCACTGGACAGTAAGGTCTCAACTTCCAAGATTCTGGGGTTTTATCTTTCACACCAGCAAATGTAAACCTACTAGCATAGGTCTGCTGACTGCTCAGTCAGTTATTACAATGGAGAATAACAAATAATGCCATAGTGTTCTTATTTTTGGATGGATTTGCTGAAATGACCCTACCTTGACTGGAATGGCCATCTCTTATTTTCTCTGGGGCTTAACCCATCCCCACGCTCCTGCTTGGATATAACTAACAGTTTTTCCATTTGGACATTATTCGTCTCCAAGTATTTGCTACATCTGTATGGAATTGGCCTCTAGATGTTCTGACTAGCATTGAATCCATTTGGCTAGACTTTTAAATTTTTAACCGTATGCCCTAATCTTTCTCATCACTCGAGGCCAAGAAGATGTCTTGTCTTACATACACTTCATGATCAATCCATTCAAAATGTTTTCACCCCACTTGCACTTCATTTGGTAAAACTTTATATTCTGAATGAGTCTTTATAATCTGCCTTTTCCTAAAAAGAGTTAAAGAAACTCTGTTAACGCTCTGTAATGCCACTCAGCTACTGGTGACCAGAAATTATGACAGATATTTCTCTCATAGATCTCAAAGCACCGCCAGAGTGGCTGGAAAGAGATTAAGAATGTGAGGACTCGTCCTGGGTTGCTAATAGGCAACATGTAGCATTTCTCTCCTACAAGTTATAACAATTAGGCTCATCCCAAGGAAGTTAATCTAGACTGTAGTCATTATTTGCAAAAAATTTAAAAGAAATGGGGTATAGTATGATTCTAAGCAACAGTCACAGTTTCTGCAAAATGAAATGTAATGTTCAAAGAGCTTGAGAGAGGCAACCGTGTCTTAGTATCTTTGCAACTTTGTGTCTAGCAAGTAAGGGAAAGATTTAGATGCTCCAAATTCATAGTGAATGAAAATTTTACCTATTTAAAAACTGAAGCCCTTGGCTTTAAAAGAATTAAAGAAAGTCAATCTCCCAAATTTTCCTCAAGATTAATATTATTTTGAAATTACATGATTCATTAATAGTCTTTAAAATAAAATTTTCAAGGAATACACTTCTATTTCTTCCTTTTTATTGCTATGTCATGGGATTTTCAAACACAAAATTCATTTTGTCTTGATTTAATTCAAAGCATTTCAGGAAGCTATACAGATGAAATAAGAAATACAAAATTCCGGGGCGCCTGGGTGGCGCAGTCGGTTAAACGTCCGACTTCAGCCAGGTCACGATCTCGCGGTCCGTGAGTTCGAGCCCCGCGTCGGGCCCTGGGCTGATGGCTCAGAGCCTGGAGCCTGTTTCCAATTCTGTGTCTCCCTCTCTCTCTGCCCCTCCCCCGTTCATGCTCTGTCTCTCTCTGTCCCAAAAATAAATAAATGTTGAAAAAAAAAATTTAAAAAAAAAAAAAAAAAAAAAAAAGAAATACAAAATTCCATAGTGTGTGTAAATATCTATATCTCTTATATCTATCAATCCATATGTGTGTATTTGTGCATCAAGCATCAATGTTGCTTTTCTAAATTTCTGTTTATAACTAGTCATTTCTAATCACCCAATGAATAATTAAATTGATTTGCTAAACGTGTAACAGTGATTAAGGGGTTACTAACACTTAGTATTAATCATTTTTCTATTCACAGGAGAAAACAATTCTAAATGTTGATTAAAATGTTCTAAACCTAGGGGAGCCTGGGTGGCTCACTCGGTTAAGCGTACGACTTCGGCTCAGGTCATGATCTCACAGTCTGTGAGTTCGAGCCCCACATTGGGTTCTGTGCTGACAGCTGGAGCCTGCTTCAGATTCTGTGTGTCTCTCTCTCTGACCCTCCCCCGTTCATGCTCTGTCTCTCTCTGTCTCAAAAATAAATAAACATTAAAAAAATTTTTTTAATGTTCTAAGCCTAGATGATTTGAGCCCTATTCTCATGATATTCTCCCCTATGTAATTTCTAGCGCATAAATAGTACAAATGTGTATTGACTGTAAAAAGTCTTGCTACATTGTGTTGTCTTGCCATCAGGAACGTATGAAATCTCATCTTATTAATTTACATCTGACATGAAAATGTTGATTGAGAAGATGAGAACAACAAGAAAGCCAACTGTAAGTGAATATAAGATATCAAAATTTACCATAGAAGATGCTGATGTAAAAGAATACCATATTTAGTTTACAGATTTAAATGTTTACCTCTTCTTTATTGAGGGAGACATTTTACAGAAACTGGGATAAAATTTCATCTGAGGGGACCATGTCAGCAACTGGGTATAGTGTAGGAGAAACTTAAAGCAGCAAGAAATGGCAATACAGGTAGGGTGATGAAGGAAAGATTGTTACAGGGATCTGAAAACAAAACTGGAATTTTACTTTAGTAAACAAATTCGGAGATGGGAATACAGAAATTGGCTTTCTCTTTCAGGAAGAAAGGTAAGAGAAGCCAGATAAAACAAGTTAATGCAACTTGGAGGCCAGAAGAAAACCTTAAAGACACTTTACTGCCTTTACAGGAAAGACAAGCTAATAAATAAAAATATTCTATAGAAAATAAACACTAGAAAGAATACACTTGCTTGGAAACAAACAAATGACAGCAACAACACCCCAAAAGGTCTAAATTAGATATATCTTGGGAGTAATCTGAGAACCATAAAATGAACAGAAACAATGAACAGTTTCATCAAAAGATAAAAACTAAAAGTTTTGAAACAAGAGAAAATGTCATGATGTCAAGATATTACTTTCAAAAGGCAAAAACTAGGGATACCTCTGGCAACGGCTTCTCTATATCTCATGTCATTCCTGATGAAAGGTGGGAGTAAAGGCCGGAAAATGCAAATATCCATATATAAAGGACAAGAAATGGGGGAAAAAAACCAGAATCGAGTTATCAAGACATATGTGGTATGCCAAGAAGGGCTGAGTGCTCTATGAGGTTGCATCTATGGAAGAATGAAATACAAAAGATGATATATGTGATGCTAAGCATTTAGTAAATCAACCAATAAATAGCTTATAAACTATATGTTTTCCCCCCCAGAAGTTTCCATTTCCCTACTTTTTATATGAAGTAACGTAGTAATCCCACCAGGGCCTAGGCAGATGTTCAAGAAAACTCAAATGGCAAGGCTACAGGAATTCACTTAAGATTTTAATTTCTTAGTATTTTTATGACTTGTCTAACTAGTTTCATAACTGTAACAGTGAATTTACAACCCTACACAACTATCTTCACAATAAAAACTAGAAAGTCAAGTAATTAGAAATTTGGAATTTTTGAATATTAAATTGTAAAAGAAAAGACTTGTCCTGAAAAATATAAGTCGAAACATTTATCTCTATCACTTTACAAACTCAGGCATAATCTAGAACTGGGCATGTGGTTCTCTAGTCAGCTCTCTTCTGAAGGGGTATTTCTTTTGCTTTCTGGAATGAACATTATATCTCATCACCTAAACCACTCTCATTACCATCTTTTCTTACCTGGCACAGGCAGACTATACCATTACCCAGAAAAATCCCAGCACAGATAAAACTCCACGCCACACTTCTCTCCTAGATTTGGGCTTCTCATATTCGCTGGAAATTTTCATAACAACTCCATAACTTCATAATTCTCATCAAGAACCGGACATAGCCTGAACTCTCAGTAGTTTCCCTGATTTCTTGCTTAGGAAAAAATGAGGTCATCACACATGAACTATCTACACCTGTGACCATCATTCCTTTCCTTCCAGCACTAGGACTGGCACCAACCTCATCTCTGTAGGCATCTTCTCTTTAGGATATAATCATGGTCAATTTTATTCCCAAGCTCATCAAAAGTATAACTCTCCTTTAGTTCTGAATCTACTTCCCATTGCAGCTCTCCTTATCCTGTTCAACTAATATTCTAGGCTTGCAACTGAAATGCAAATTCTGCTCCAAAGAGGGAGACCCCGGGGAGCCTGGGTGGCTCAGTTGGTTAAGCATCTGACTTGATGTTGGTTCAGGTCATGATCTCATAGTTCGTAGGTTCGAGCCCCACATGGAGTTCTGCACTGACGGTGCTTGCTTGGGATTCTGTCTCTCTGCCCCTCCCCTGCTCATGCTGGTTCTCTGTCTGTCTGTCTGCCTGTCTCTTTCTCTCTCTCTGTTTCTCTCTCCCAAAATAATAAAATAAAATAAAATAAAATAAAATAAAATAAAATAAAATAAAATAAAATAAAATAAAATAAATAAAATATAATAAACAAACAAAAGGCTATTCCAGTATTTTGTCTTTCAAAGGACCTTTTTCAGTTTTTACCATAATAGATCTTTTTTAACTAGTATATCTAAAAATAACACCTCTATCCTTTTACTTTGTTCTTCCCCTTTAGTATTTATTACTTCTTAATATTATATCATATATTTATTTGTTAATTTATTTAGCACCTATCTTTACTTTCTAAAATATAAGCTACTAGGGATGCCTGGGTGGCTCAGTCAATTAAGCATCTGACCCATGACTTCAGCTCAGGTCATGATCTCATGGTTCGTGGGATCAAGCCCCATGTCAGGCTCTGTGCTAACAACACAGAGCCTGCTTGGGATTCTCTCTTTCCCTCTCTGCCTCTCTCATTCACACTCCCTCTCTCTCTCTCAAAATAAATGAATAAACATTTAATACAATAAAATAAAATATAAACTACTTGGTAGCATTTTTAACATCTGTATCCTTATCACATAGAATAATGACCAAATAGGGGCAACTGCATGGCTCAGTTGCTTGGGCATCTGACTTCAGCTCAGGTGGTGAGTTTGAACCCCACGTCAGGCTCTGTGCTGACAGCTCGGAGCCTGGAGCCTGCTTCAGATTCTGTGTCTCCCTCTCTCTCTCTGCCCCTCCCCCACTAGCACTCTGTCTTCTCTCTCTCTCTCTCAAAAATAAGTAAACATTAAAAAAAAGAATAATGACCAAATATAGCAATCTCTCATTAAATGTTAAATGACTATATAAACCTATGTAATCACTACTTTTTTTAATTTAGAAAGTTGGTGTGGCAATTGCTGGATATTCTAAAATTCATTTTCCCCTCTTCCTAATCACATGGCCTCCCAGAAAGAAACTGTATTTTCCAGCTTTTCTTATACCCAGTTGTAGCTGTGTGGCTAAATTTAGATGAGTAGAATACAACATATATATCATATATAATTTCTAGACTCTCTTCAACTTAAAGACAGGCTGCCATCCCTAAACTGTAGCTCTTTTTCTATTCCTGTTGTGAGCTTAGCTATGCCTGTAAACATATTAAGGCAACAAGAAGGAAGGAACTTGGATTCTTGAATGACCTTGAAGAGCAGAATGAGTCCACTAGCACAATATGGCTTACAATATGAGACAGGCAAATTTCTGTTTTATTCAATGGACTATATTTGAAATTATTTTTCTTATAGCTACTAAGCCTTTAACACTCTTGGCTTCCACAATTCTGCCATTTCTCTGAGCATTCTTTCTATATCTTCTTTTGACCTCCTTCTCGTCTTCTATATACTCCTTAAATATTGATTTTCTCAAGTGTTCTTTTCTAGCCAGCTACTGTCTTTTTTTCCCCAGCTTTACTGAGATATAATTGACATATAACACTGTATAAAACTTTAAGGTTATACAGCATAATAATTTGATGGATGTAAATGTCATGAAATGATTACCAAAGTAAGTTTAGTTAACATCCATCACCTTACATGCTTTTTTTTTCTTGTAATGAGAACTATGAAGACCTTATTCTCTTAGCAACTTTCAAATATGAAATACAGTAGTGCTAACTATAGTCAAAATGCTCTATGTTATGTCCCAGAACCTACTTATATTACAGCTGGAAGGTTAAAGCTTTGATCACCTTCATCCATTTCCTCTCCTCATCCCACAACCCTGTCAATCTGTTCTTTATTTCTACAAATTCAATTGTCTTAGACTCCATACATAGGTGAGATTATACAGTATTTGTCTTTCTCTGTCTTATTTCACTTAGCATAATGTCCCCAAAATTCATCCATTGTTGCAAATGGCAGGAATCCCTTCTTTCTTATGACTGAATAATCAACTACTGGTCTTAATTTAATCTAGTGATTCTTGAATTTTTTCATCAATGACGAGCTGAGAAATATATACACACACACGCGTACATACATATTCAATATAAACACTGGCAGTTTAGAGACAACCTGAAGTCTGTTTTGTTGGTAAAATTGAGACCACATGGATCTCACAACAATTCCACTTTTGCATATATACCCTAAGAAAAATTCAACACATATATTCACAAGGGAACATATACCATGATGTTCTTTGCAACATTGGTTGGAATAGCAAACACTTGGGAAGAACTTAAATGTCTTCTTAAATGTACACTGCAGATGATCTTGGTGTTCTATTCATATACCCTTGGCACTCACATTGTCCTTCCACAGTGAGGGTGTTTCACTGAAAGCACTTGCCATTCCATGCCTGAGGCTGTTCTTGAGCCAAAAATATGTTTGGGTTGCCATGAGGTGGGCTAGAATTCCAGAGCTACACAGAGTAGGAGTGAATCTCAGCCAATGCCAGATAGGAGCTGGGGATACATACATACCTCAACGTCCTTGTCCTTAATGGATAAACTCTAAAGTGGTTTTCAGTATCAGTCATATGGTAAGAAATGTAGAGAGGAAACTGGAGAATGATTTTAAAAAAGAAATACTCAGAAATAAGATCAGTCTTTCATAGAGCTTAAATGTGTGGGGAGAGAGAAATATGGGAAAGGTGAGGTGTCATGTCCTGATCCTGTTTGGGGCAAGCAGGTAGATGGCAGACCGAGACCAAGAAGGTTTCTGGCAGAGAGATGATGATTCAGATTTGGGCATGTTGTATATGAGGCACCAGTGGGTAATTGGAAATCCGGTTTAAAGTTTGGGAGAGAGAAAGGGGCTAGAGGTTGGTTAATAACGGTATCTGGAGTCATGGTGATGAATGAGATGAACAAAGGAGAGAGGATAGTACGAGAAGAAAAGGCAGTCCAGGAAGGAGCACTGAAGCTTATGAATATTTAAGGAGTGCACAGAAGATGTTCCTACAAATAGAAATGAAAGAGAAGAAGCTAACATGGTGGAGGGAAGCCAGTGGTAAGAAAGGAAAATAAAATGCTTCCTTCATAAACGTTCTACTCGAGGACATATTGGCAATAGCTTCTTAGAAACATGTCTCTTTCTCTGTTTTCAAACTCTAAGACTAATTCCAAGCTGCTGCTGCTTCATCTTCAGCCTCGTCTTTTTCATCTTTTAAAATCTTTTGGTTTTCAGAAGCTCATGTCCTACCCAGCCAAGCATATGTTCTGCCAATGCTACAGATTTGAAGCCTAGTCCATCAAAACCATGGTCCGTCAAAGTCTACTTTACACTTCTTAGTGTGTTGCCATTTATTCACTACCTAATTGGTAGCATCTGGTTCGGTTTTGGTTTTGGTTACTTTCCACAACCCCCCCCTAAAATTTGCACATTGATATGGTTAAGCACAGAGCTACATGCTGCATTATCTCATTCAATGCTTAGGACAGGCCTATGGGATAAGCATCGCTATCAATATTTTTGATGGGAAAAAGGTGGAGACTTTTAAGGAATTAAAGATTTTGACTAAGGTAACACAGCTAATAAGTGAGTTAGAATCCGAACCCACATTTTCTGATTCCAAAGCCTCCGATTTGGGAAACCTGTTAAGATGGCATTGCAAGAATACGGTGTGAGTTCCCTGCCTTTGCCACCAACATATAATAAGAATAGGTAAAATATGAAATGAGCTCATGCAAAAGTAATAACAAAAACAAGGTAAATATCAGAGATAGAAGAGAAACAGAAACAGAAAGCTACAGTGTACCACCTGGTCTTTGGAATGAGTGGCAAACATTTCCCTATATATCTGAGGGAACTGGGGTGCCACATTTGCCCTCCAGGGAGTGAAAATCAGTGCCAGGTTTACTGGCTGAAACCGGAGTGTGGGATAACAGGAAGCTGAATAACGGGTTACGCCCCTGGAGCCGTGGTTTACACAGAGCTGCTTACGTAGGCAGGCCAGAGGCAGCAGTCATAATCTGGCTGTCAGCACCTAGGACAAACTGCTGTTTGACTTCATGGCTTACATCTATGCCCATTATCAGAGATTCTGAGTTGGGGGTAGGGAGGGTGTAGGGCCAACTCTATGACCATAGGACTGAGTGGGGCTAGCAAAGAGAGAACTTTTAAAAATCCTTCACTCAAGTTGAGCCTGAAAACAAAAATTCCAAGACAAGTGAAACCACACACACACACACACACACACACACACACACACGGAAAAAAAAAGGTAATAAAGTAATACCAGATGACATGAAAGTAGATCAATTTCAAAATAAGCGTGTTAGTATCCTTGAGGAGATAAAGAAATAACATCAATACAATTTATAAGAAAATAAGTAGAGATACAACAATGAAAGTGGCTATGAGGAAAGAATCAATTAAAATTCCTAGGGGAAAAAATACATATACCCAAAAGAATACTAGTGGATATAGTCAAAACAAAAATTAGTAAATTGGAAGATATCTCTGAGTAATCCACCAAAAATGCAACACAGAAGAATATATAAAATAATATGAAAGAGAATTTAAGGAATATGTATGACATATTATAAGGCTTCAACATATATTTACTAGGCTGTTCCAGAAAAAGAGATTAGAGCTAATGGTAAAAGAAGCAACATTTGAAAAGAAAATTCTGGAGATGTGCACAACGTAGAAAGATGTGTGTCCTAAGATCAAAGTGTCTAGAAAGATGAACAACCACTCTGCTCTCTTCCCTGTAAAAAGAGTAATAAAAACCATATTGCCACTCTTTAGGAAAGCTTTTAAATGACTCATAATTTGTCAGAGATGATAGAATCCAATCCTATAGATTCTGCTCTATATTTGGATAGAAAAATCATCTTTAAAACAAATTGATGAATGTAACTGAAACAAGAATACAGCCAACATTATACTCCTCACTGAAACAGATGTCTACTGCTACATGGGTGGAGAAAACCCCTGATATTTAGTGACCATGAGAATTAAGGAAGTCAAAAAGTGTCATAACCATAGCATATGTCCAGGCCACTCAATCTCCTCTCTGTGAACTCATAAGTGCAGATGCAAACACACACATACACACACGCCAATCTGGTGTAATATAGTAATATGGGGAAAAGTACAATCAATTGCCAATATGTCTTATATATAAATAAGAGGGAGAACCGTATATTAATTTGTGAACTTATTTGCATTACTTTCTATTAATTTAACACATAATTCAAACTTCTGTGGAAAATCAGCCTTATATAAGAAAATATACACCTTTTCAAAATCATGACTTTAAAATAATGCTAAGTTCAATTTCAGTTTTTAAAAGATTCTTTCACTCCAGTAACCAATCAGTAAGTAAATATGACCAGAAAAGATGGGAAATAGTAGTTTAAGATTAAATGTTAGGAAAATTAAGCAGATCTTTTTAATTTGTTTTTATAACGATTATGTACTTCCATTAGAGGGAACTCCATTTTTTGCAGCACCCCCCCCCCCATAGCATAGAAACTTCCTGAGTTGTGGTTAGACTTTATAACTGAGGAAACTAATGAAGTTCCCTTTAATTTTTGGTCTCTGGATTGGTTTGGAGGAAATAGGTGAGAGGGTAAACTTTTTTTTTTTTTTTTTTTTTTTTTTTTACTGAAAATGATACCAAAAGGAGAAATTTTCCAAAGGTTACTCTCTTGGCAAAGCCTTCCATAAAAAATCCACAGCCACAGTTAACTTTACTGAGCCATATTAAAGGGAAAACTCAAACAATTTATATCTCCTTTCTTGACTGTTCATATCAAGATCATAACAAAAGCCGTTAAAAACACTGCGTGATACTGAGGAGAACATAACCTTAAAAACCTCAAAATGTGCATGCAAACCAAAACTTCAACACTTTCTCTCAAAAAGGTTTTCACTCTCTTGCAGCACTAACAAATAGCTAGGAACCATGTATATGAGCAAAAGAAAGAATGGACGTAACAGGTGACAAACATAATGAACTTGTTCTCTTAGAAAAGGATTTGTCAGGCACATTTTGCAATTGCTGAAAGAAGTTTATATCAAATCATAGGAATAACTAAAAAGTAATTATCCTTGAACTATGTAAATATCCGTGAACCATGTACCCTTTATGCATAGTTTTTGTATTAAAGTCAAGAGTATTACTTGGTTCTGCAACAGTTGAGAGTTTTCCATAAATCTTTGGGAAAGAAGAGTTAAGTAAAGCTTCAAAATTGCCCTGTAAGCGAAAACACATTCCATCTTCCTTAAAAGCTTTCTTGTCTTTATTGTAAAGTTTTATAGTTTCACAATCACTTCAATGTATTGTTTCCATTTATTAATTTACTTTAGCAAACAGAAACTATAAATTTCAAAATACAAAGAGCTGACTTTATTTTTATTTTCAAAATGATTATTCAAAATTTGCATTACAGAGCTGTTCTTTAAAAAAAAGTTTAAATGAATGTGAAACACAATCATAACACGGACCTCTCTATTTCCTCGAATCAGCATTATGGAAGACACATTTTTCACTTCATTCATTTGGTAACATCGAATGCAGTCACTGTGTTCATAAAGCTGCTTTTTCAACAAAGTCAACAACGGCAATAATGTCCTGGCACTTATTAAAGCTGTAATACTGAACTTCCAGTTTTTGCAGAAGAATCTCTTCTATAACATTTCTAGGAACACTCCCTAAAGCCTCTGATTTAAACAACAACAACAACAACAACAAGCACATTTAAAATACGATTATAAGTTTGGTTCAACTAGGAATTAAGCACCATTTACTCTCTGAGGTATTTTTCTCCAGAAAAAGCAAGCCAACTAACTTCCAACATATTTGCACCGAAATAAAAACTACTCGGTATGGTTTCAAGATAATTAAAATTCAAAACAACAACAACAACAACAAAATTGTGTGCAAAGTTTCTATAGTGAAATGTGAGCAAACAAGGCAAAAAAAGAAACAAAAGAAGTTTGCATGCTCCTTCTCAAAAGAGGTTTAAACAATTTGCCAGGAATAACACACATAAACTATAAGAAGGCAACTGCTGGACTCAAAACACACTTACTTCTTAACATGTAAAGATGCACTTTTTTTTTTCCTATTTTAGGTTAAAAAATAAGAGGACACCCCAGTGAGTCTTGCTGGCCGTCAGATAACGCACAGGCCCTGACCCTTTAACTGGCAGGAATTCTCGCACAAAGCTCTTTTCACACAGCCTGGGCTGTATATTCTTGAGATAAGGCGGCTGAACACGAAGCCGTGCGGAAGGGACACGAAGTGGGACCAAATGCAATGTTTACATATATTCTGTCACACCGCTGTTCCTTCATTATCTATTCCACAGACGATTTGCCTAAAACAATATTTATTCAGGTCGAAGAGAAGCGTGATTTCAACAAAAGGACAGTTTTAAGAAAAAGGACACGCGAGACAAGGCACATACTGTCTTTCTCTGTCAGCACTGCCAAGTTTAATGGGAAATCAAGCAGAAACAAAACCAGATCACCTAAGAACTCAAAAGAAATGATCCTGCTAGAATCTCCCTCCAGGCACAACAGATTGTCGTTACTTGTCTCACCACACAGAAAGCATATTTTAAATAATATCTTAAATCTGCACTCACCATGCGAAAGCAACAGTTGCGTGCCGTAAAAGTGTGCTATCTGCTGCCCCTGCTCCATTTCTGTTTTGCCTACAGTTGTCCAGCACCCACTAGCCCAGCCCGGAGCCGCCACCCAGAGGGCCCTTCCACGAGCTGGCTGATTTGCCTATCAATCTGAGTCCCGGGCTTCGGTATTAGGCAGCTGTGCACTTTGCTGAAGTTCTAATAGCATTTCCGTACGCTGCCCACCGCCTCAAGTAGGTAATTTGTTCCTTCAGTTCGGTAAACACTCAAATCACCTTTCGGGGACCTCTCTGGGAACAGGCTTTAAGTTGTTCACCTTCAAATTAAGTTCTCGGTAAGAAGTGGGTGGAGAGAAGTAAGCTCGCTACAAGGGAATTCAGAGAGTAATCAGAACGCGGAGAAACTTCCTCTCTTTTTTCCTTCCTTGCTAGCTGAGCGGCCAGTGCCTCTTTCACAGGACTAAGGAATGTAAAGAGAGGACGCAAAGAGGCCCCGCCAGACAAGCCTTTCTCAATCAATTAGCTTGCGGCCATTACTTGTGACCTTAGGTCACGCAGCATAAGTGTGTGGGGTGTGCCTTCGGGGGTCCCAAGGCTACTTATTACAGCTGAGATAACCAAAACTAAGCAGACCCTAAAATCTAGAAACCTTTTTTATAGCAAATAGGCTAAAGATAGGAAGGAGACCAAAGGTGAATTCCAAGTTGCTTTTTGCAGGAACTATTTCATTCAAAGATACAATTTTTTTTCTAATAAGAAAGCCCCCCAAATCTATTTCTTCCATGTTGGATCAGACACGATTTAGAACAAAGTGATGAGGTATTTCTTTTATGTTAAATTCCAACTTGGGAATATAGAACTGACAAAATAGCTAATGTGTCACACAGATACGGGTATCACTTCATCCCTGAGTTCCTAGGTTTTGTTTCAGTTTTTTGAAGATACTGACTTCTATCAAACTGCAAAGTTAAACCACCGTAAACAAAGTTCTCTATGCCTAAGGGAATCAAAATCATACCACTTTGGGAGACAGAAATTGCTATTTTTAAACTCTTCCAAGATTACATGTTATCTTAATGTCATGATTTTTCTTTTCTTGTAACTACTTTAATTAGAATTCCATTTTGTTCTCAAGTTAAGATAAATGCTTCCTTTCTTTAATCAATATCAAAAAAGGAGACTTCAACATAAAGGAAAATAAGCGAACATGAAAGAGGAAAGCATGTTTTTACAACTACAGATGCATTTAAACTTCATACATTAAGTTTGTGTATTTCTCAAAAATAATAGCCACCATCATTATCAATAAGTTAATGACGCAGAGATATCAGGGAATTTTGTTTCAAATCAAATTCATGCTAGTGAATACTATAATGCAATTAAGGAACACGTGCTTTACAGTGATTATATTAGCAAAGTTCCCCGCCCCAGACACACACAAAATAGCCATCACTCAAAGGTGGATTTGCCACAACCACATTTTCTCGCCCTTGATGATGCCACAAAGCCTCATCTGGTGCCACGCTCTATAGGAATGACAATATTCCATGTGGATGCTAAACTTAATGTTTCCATCTCATTAACCTTTACTTGGCCAGCTGAAGTATCTTTCAAATTGGACATTGTCTGACTTTAATAAAACAAACCAAAAATCCAAGAATGAATAAGATAGGTGAAAGACACAGGATGAGAGAGTACTATAAGGTGGATAAGATCATTTTGGGAAACTGTAGTAACAGAGAATGTGGTAATTAGAGTGTCAAAATCAGTTATAGGGGACAGCTAAGACAGAAATTGGGGGTTTCCACTTTCTCCAATATTCAAAAGGAGTCACTGACAGATTTGGAAAGGAGGTTGACATTGATTCTAAATAAGTATAAAAAATAAAACAAGTTAGTGCAAAGACTGAATCATTATGTTATACACCAGAAACTAATATGTTATATGGCAATTCTAACTCTATAAAGAAAATCAAATCCCTCCCCTAAATTCTTCCCATGTAGTAACAATTTTTTTTAAGTTAAATAATAATTACAATAATGACTTGACACCATTTAGTGATTCAGCTGTGGTCGTTTCATATTTTGAAAACAAGCATTATTCAAAAGCATTTGGGGCTCTTTAGCTACCAGATATGTAGAATATCAAGAATTCTAATCACTGCTTGAAAGATACCTCGTCTTCAGAAATTTCTCTGACTCAATGCCATTCTATAATTCTATGTTCCATTTTCATGTGTTATAAAGAACAAACTCTGTTTTCTTGTTTCCCTCATTTAAGACTAACAACTAACTCCGGAGAGTCAGTCAACAAAAACGCCAGCCATATGCATCAGGAGTCTACAATCATCCGCCCCAAGGATCTGGCCTCTGCTACAACAGAGCTTCTACCTGCACTAAAAAAAGGACTTTCAGATAAAGTGTAGAAAGGCCACCAATAACCTTCTTAAAAGACAAGACATACACCGGCATTCGGAAGAGTTTTGCTGATGTCATAGTAGATAGTGGCCAGTTGAGTAAAATGACCACAGACATTTCTGAATTACATACACCTTATGAAAAAGAATCCCCTTTGCCCAAGTGTGGTATCTTACATTGAGAAGATCGCTAACAGGATGCTACTGAAAATAAGTTTGTCAGTTTGACCCCACTCTTGTTTCCATCTTCATTTTATGTGGAGGAACTGTTACTCTAGATGTCATGGTGCTTTAATCAAACACTGCAGATAATTTTTGCCAAATTCATCTAAAGTATTTCAATAGCTCAGATAACTTTATCACCAAAACTCTGTCATGTGTTTCAATTAGTTAATAAGCCATTCAAAGTGATAGGATATAATATTTCTATATGAAATGATAAAGATGTCATTTCTAAGCATTACATAATAACAACAAAATATTAGCCACTTGTTATATGATGCTGACATTTCCCATAGTAATTCCATCCTGCATCTATGTTTTTTTCCCTAATCATCTGCAATATTTTGGAAGATAGTCAATTTGGGATAAAAGAATAGATGAACCAAAATGAGTCTTGAAAAACATTGCTATCAAACTTGTAGTTTTCAAGACATTTGATTAGCAGTCTGCCATCACAAATTGCTTTCAGCACATTTTCTTTTAAAGCACCTACATAGAAAAACACAGCTTACGATAATTCTAAAAACTAAGATGAATCAAGGCAATTTCTTTACCATCCCTCTAAAGTTAATGTTACTAAACTACAAGAAAACAACACAGTCTATACACATAGACGAACTAACCCTATTCATTTGAAAGTCAAGAAAACATGTCAACGTTTCTTAATTAACTAATTCAGATCCATGGGCCTCTTCCACTAAAACCGTGGACTGCCATGAAATCACTTTGGAATCAATAGAAGGTGCTGCTTCTTGACTTACATAGAGTAGTATCCCTATAATACCATCTCTTCATATTTTGGCCTTAGAACCAGAAAACAGGAGGGAGAGGCCTGGCATGTGACACATTAAACCTCCCCAAATTTAGCTAAAGCAATGTAGGTGGTAGCAAGGGTAGGAAGATGGGGAAGAGAAACACATATTACAAAGTAGAGCTTTTCCTGCTTGTGAAACTATCAGTTTGGGGACCGAGGAGACCACTCACTGTAGACAGCAAAGTCAGACTTCATGTCGGCTTCCTAGTCTCTAGCTGGGAGGTCTGCACACCAACCTGTCACCCAGCTGGGGTGACAGGAAGGGTATTTGACCAGCATAAATGGGTTTTAACCAGAAAGAAGTGGATAGTAAGAAAACAACAGGTGTCATCTGGTTGTAAACATGACATTGGATCTAGATCTAGGCTGATTTATTGTTGAGCAAGTAGAAAACAAATATAAGATGAGGGCCTATAGATAAACACAACAGAGACAATGGGAAAAGAAGATTATCAAAAGGATAGCAATAACTAAATGTATCATCTATTAAAATAAGTGAGAGGGGGCATTTTAAATAGAATACATGAAGACATGAGCCCTATCATCCACAACAAGAAGGAAGAAATGGCCTAAAATAAAAACAAGATAATACAATGGAAATACATACTTTTAAAAAGAAAATGGAATCGTGGATAAAGAAAAAACTGAAAGATTATAAATAACACTGAAAAAGCATGAATGATATGGATGACAAACTTAAAAAAGTAGGGAGACAAGTTTGAAGTCTATAGCAATATTGCTGGTAAGCTCAGAGGAAGAAATCTTGGAATGTTCTACTCGACACATTTTTTTTTGCCTAAGATGTCATAAAACATAAGGAAAATCTAAAAGAATACTATGAAAGAGGAAAATGTCCATAAAAGTGTGAAAAATTTCAACACAATGCATATAAGCTCTTGCACACTATTTTAAAGAAACATTTTAATGAAAAATATAAGAGGCACAGATAATTCTAAGAAGAAATAAAAAAATGAAAACTAAACCAAACACTGAAATTTAGTGTATGTTTTTTCCTATTATTTGACAAT
This sequence comes from Prionailurus viverrinus, assembly GCF_022837055.1. NCBI lineage: Eukaryota > Metazoa > Chordata > Mammalia > Carnivora > Felidae > Prionailurus > Prionailurus viverrinus. The sequence goes on along the minus strand of NC_062569.1, from coordinate 132,448,320 downwards.
TTTAAAATTAACATTCAAAGTATATTATTCTGTGCTTATGAATGTTTAAATTGGAACAAGCTTTCTGGAAAAGAACTAGCTTATAGGTACCCAAATTCCTACTTTTTTCTTTTTATTTATCTGTTTATTGAACAAATATTTATTAATCACTTACTCTGTGCCAAGAGCTATTTGAGGCACTGTTTTGTTTGACAAAATAGACCGTATTTCTTCTCTCATTTAGCTTAGGTTCTAAAATGTGGAGACAGAAAATAAAATAAACATAACATATTGGGTCCTATTGAATACTAAGATGAAACATAATGCATGATTACAGAGGTGGTGGATATGACATTATTTTATGTAGGTGCTCAGGGAAATGTCTCTCTGGTGTGGTAACATTTGACCAGTATTCAAAACGCAGTGTAAGAATCCAACAAGATAATATATGAGAGAAAACACTTCTAGAGAGGCACCCACTGTTGAAAAGGCTCTGAGGTGGGGCATGATTCCCAGTAATATTATATCAAGGATATACTGTATCAATGATTCTTTTTTTTTTTTAATTTTTTTTTAACGTTTTATTTTTATTTTTGAGACAGGGAGAGACAGAGCATGAACGGGGGAGGGGCAGAGAGAGAGGGAGACACAGAATCTGAAACAGGCTCCAGGCTCTGAGCTGTCAGCCCAGAGCCCGACGCGGGGCTCGAACTCACGGGCCGCGAGATCATGACCTGAGCCGAAGTCGGCCGCTTAACCGACTGAGCCACCCAGGTGCCCCAAAGATTCTTTTTTAAGAAACCCAAGACTCTTTAGTAAGAAAGTCTTCAGTGACACAGACCAACGTTTTTGTCCAAAGCTGTTTATAGCTGCCCCATAAAATTGAAAATAAGAATATATCAATTTTTAATATGGTATTTTATGTAGCTATTTAAACAAAAAGCAGAATGAGTCCTATAAATACAGAGAACAAAGTTATGGTTGCCGGGGGGGGGGGGGGGGAGGACGGTAAAGGATTGGACAAAGTGGGTGAAGGGAAGAGAGATGCAGGTTTCCAGTTATGGGATGAATAAGTCACGGGAATAATAAGGAATATAGTCACTGATATTGGACTAGCGATGTAATGAGACAGATGGTAATTAAACTTGTGGTGAACACAGCATAATGTCTAAACTTATCAAATCACTAAGTTGTACACCTGAAACTAATGTAACACTGTGTGTCAACTATACTCGAATAAAAAATTAAAAATATGTAAAAGAAAATAATGATTATATAAAGTTATGAGACGTGAACTTCAGGTAAATAAAAGCAGGAATAAAACAAACCCCACATAATACATGACTCAAATTTTGTAAAATAGGTGTCTGTGAATATAATAAAAGTATCAGGTATCCAAATGTTGATATCAACTGTCATCTCTGTATAGCGGAATCCTGGATTGTTTTACTTCTTTGTTTTCTTTCTAAGTTATTTGTAATTTAACTGTATTTCTTTTATAAGAGAGAAGCATTCATTAAACAAAAGTAGAGGCAGGCATTACTATCTTATGAATTCGAGGATTCTGTTTATCACAAATCTTGATGCTTTCAACTTATTTTGGATTATTTACTCCCTCAAATACAGTCAGTCAGTAGTTGGAATGAGTCTTCCTTTATAATTAATTGAAAATTTTCCCATTCCCTTCCATTTCACTGTTTCTAATTTGGTACTTAGATCCACAAGAAAAATTTAAAATTATATATAAAATCATTTTCGTGTATGCAAAAAGCCTTTGTTTTCTCCTTTGAGAGCCTATGGCAACAGGCATCTTTCACTCAATGACAATCACCCCCAGCATCTACTACTTTGACCCTTAATTAGATCTTCCCGGACAATCTAAAATAACTCATGTCTGAGACCCTCCCAGTCTGTGTGGTTCCCAATGGACTGGTGCAGCAGTAGGAAAGTAAGAAAGAACATTACTGTAGTTTAGGATATGTGTAGCAAAGTGAGTGAGCAAGTAGGGAGTTGAGTGAAGTTGTTTAAAAAGAAAAAAGAAGGAAGGAAGGAAGGAAGGAAGGGAGGAAGGGAGGGAGGGAGGACAGGAGCGAGGCAGGGAGGGGAAAGGAAAAGAAAATAGAGAGAACTCTACATAAATGGATCATAATAAACAGTGAAAGCTGAAAAAGTATTGAAATATAAAAGCAAGATCTCCTGCTGAGGAACAAGTGTCCATGTTGTCCAAAATCACCTCATTCAACAACTTTGTTGTTTCAATAAATATATAAAAGCAGTCTGGTGCTGTTACTTAAAGATGTTGTTAAAACAAAAACCATAAAACAAGGAAGTAAAATATGGAGATTAGAAATAGAAGAAAAGGGAGGAGAGAGCAGAGAGAGAACAGAGACAGAGACAGAATCAGAAAGAGACATGCACACACACACACACACACACACACAGATAAATTGGCATAATCTGAAAAAATAAATGAATGAATAGACTGGGAGATTGGAAGGAAATTAAAAACATGGCTCCTGAAGAGATATAGGCAATGCATGTATGTAAACATTTCTGACATAAGTTGCTATATCCTACAAGCAGAGGCTTTAAAAGAGAATGTAGAAAATAGCCTAATTGGATTGGAGATGATGGTAGATGGGGTTGAGAATCCTAGAGTGGTTGGAAAGTATGAGTTTAATTCAGATCACAGAAAATAAAGAACTTTACAAATTACACACACACACACACACACACACACACACACAAAGTCACAAATTGGGACAAATTGGGATGGGTTGTGTGTCCTGCATGGTGAGAGGTAAAAACTGAGGCCTGATTCCATAGGAATCCATACAAGCGGCAAGTGTTGAGTTCCTCAGGTGAGGATCTGCTGTGAGGCCAAGGCTAAACTGAGGTCCTTTTATCTGAATTGTTTTTGATCACACATGGGATACTGAGTATTCCCCATGCACCCTGTCAATAGATTCCATCGAGTTGAGTCATTGCTCTAGCTGCTGGCAGCTAAATCTGCGTGGGCCCCAGAAACACCTGGGGAATATAGAGTGGTAACAAGTTCAATCAAGGAAAAGAGAGCAGAAGCATTAGGCACATGCATGCTAGTATATCAAGGCTCACATAGGGTGGCTGAGCTCAGGCAAGAACTAGAGAGCGAGATTCTATTTGGCCCTTGTTGAAGAATGTCTGAGATAAACCAGGGCTCTCACAAGCAGGTAGTGAAGAACACGCTGTATGCTACAGCGTGAGAAGTGTGGAAAGACCACTCCACCCAATGTTATCTTTCCCTGTGGCCCACCTTATGTCCTCCTTCTTCCCTTTGGAGATTTTGGTGCCCCAAATCCCTAGAGTGTCAAGACATTCATTCTAATATGGGTGAAATACTCTGTCTGAAAACTCCTACAAAAATAAAATTATACAACACGTGAAAATGATATTCACCTCTTTATAACTATTGTCAGGCTTTAGATAAGGATATTTGGTACTATCAGGGGGAATTCTGGGTCAGAGGATATTGCCAAGAAAGGCAAGCCTACCAGGATCAAGGATGCCGAATTCAACTGAATACTCTATACCACTGGTTCTAAAATCCTTGTTAGGCTGCAAAACTCTGGTTGCTCATGCTAATGTTAAAACTTAGACTCTTCAGTTAGATAATCCTAAAGAGCTAACCCTAGGCAACATACTACTTTGCCGAGCTCTTTGAGCTTGTATCCCAATGATCAAAACTAAACTTACAATAGAAGGGCATATGCTGGTTTACTGAACACAAAGGCAGAAAAAGTTCCGTGATTCCAGTTCAAAAATGTTCAATAAAGATTTGTTTTTCAGATCCTAGCTGCTATTTAATTAGATTGGGGAATTGTTACCATGTTTGTGATTTTTGTCCCCCAATTCTTGGCTAAATTAATTAACTTTGAAGCTTTTATGGAAAGGAAATTGATTCTAACCATGGCACGTACTTCAAAAGTTATGTAAATACCTTAGCTGAAGCACTTTGGGATATATTACATAGATTACACATTACAAAGTTTATTCTTTTCTTGCTCCCTAAAACATAGTTCAAGAAGAAATATTCAAATGTTGCAAGATACTTGTAGGTGCATAGAACAATGAAGATATGCTATGAGGTGTTGTCTTTTTTCTTAACACTTGTCAAATAAGAGAACATATCGGTGTACTTGTATCCATAGTACCTTGGCTATTCCTTTTAATGGGCTAAATGTGTGCTGAATGAATAAATGATGCACTATAAACAGATAAAGCAATAGGATATAATTTTTTAATCTGTACAAATCTATACAAATTTCTCCTGAGAACATGAAATTGGGATGGTTGTCCTGGCAGATAGAAGTTCTGAGTATATTTTAGAAGGAAGAAAGTACAGCCACTGGACAAAAACTGTTCCAGGCATAAAGATTGGTAGAAATGTAAAAATAAACACTTGGGGAAAGAAAAGCTGAAGAAAGATAACTGGAGGTTTCCACTCACTGGTTCCTTCATTTGTCACACCCCACTGGAATTTCTATACCAGCACTTGGATGCCACTTAGAGCCGATCCAGTGGCCAATCTGTTTCTCACATCCATGCCATTTTTCAGATTGTCTCTGGTGTTTGGAGAGCCTTGTTGCCACAATCTATTTTCCTGATCCTCTTCTTCAAATAACTTGTTCCTTCTCTGAATAAACAGCTTTGGTGTCCTGTCCTCTGCGCCTCCCAGATTCAATTTGATTCCTCTCCCTCAGTACCCAAGTGCACTCTGTGACAACTACCTTTGTACTTAACATCCCTACTTAATGGTAGAAATTCCATCACTTTGCCAATTTTGTTTTATAGTTATCTCTTCATTCTCTTATCTCTTATCGCCCCATTACCTCTGCTTTGACTCAGGTCATTGTCATCTACAGCTCACAGGGTCTCTTACAAAGGACTTGTAGCTGATCTCCCAGCTTCTCTTCATCAGTGTGATAATCAAACTGCTGACAGTTTTATTCCTAACGGACCATGCCAATTTCCTTCTTAAAGCCCATTTCCTCCCATTTCTAAAATAACAAAAATCTAAACTCTTTATTTTACTTAGCATTATTGTATCTTCTCAGCCCATCCATGTTGTTGCAAATGGCAAGATCTCATTCTTTTGTATAGTTGAATAATATTTCAGTGTGTGTGTGTGTGTGTGTGTGTGTGTGTGTATCTCACATATTTTCATACACAGTGTTAGTTTCAAGTGTACAAAGTAATAATTCAACAACTCTATACATTATACTGTGCTCACCATGAAAAATGCAGTTCCCATCTGCCACCAATGTTATTACAGTCTTATTGACTATATACCCTCTGCTGTACTTTTCACCTCCACGACTTATTTACTTTGCAACTGGAGGTTTGTACTTCTTAGTCTCCTTCATCTATTTCTCCCATCTCCCCCTCACCCATATGACAACCAACAGTTCATTTCAGAGTATGTTTTTTTGTCTCTTTTTTCTTTGTTTATTTGTTTTGTTTCTTAAATTCCACAGATGAGTGGAATTATATGAATACTTCAATCAAACAAATCTAAACTCCTTAACACAAGCAAAAAAGTGTTCATCATAATTTGACTCCAACCTTTGTAGTCAGTCTCATGACTCCATCCTCCCCCACCTTTAATCTATGCTCCAAGCCTATTGGCAAATGCCAAAGCAATCCATGCTCTTTAACATATGTGTGCCCTCCGTAGAGGCAGTTTCTTTCCATAAAATGCCTTTTCCCTGTTTAGTTCTTCATAAAATCTCAATTCATCCCCTAAGACCCTGCTCAGGTACTACTTCATAGATCCCTTCCGTTTCTGTCAAGTAGAACTATTCATTTCAGGTCCATGAGACCACAGCATTTTGCTCATGCATTTAATTTAACACCTACAGTATGGTATTTCAGTTGTTGATTTTTCTTTCTGATTTTGATTTTATATTTTGTGCCAACCAAATGTTATTTTTATTCCTTTTCTATATCAATAGAAGGAGCTCTTGGAAGCTCCTTAGTAAGCTCTTGGAAGTCAGTAGAAACAGCTTTATTGGTTCTATATTCTCAAAGCTTACCACAATGCCTAACATTAAGTAAATAATCAATAGGTTGTTGGAAAAAGAAAGAAAAGAAAAAGAGGGGAAAGGGAAGAAAGCGAAGTAAGTAAGATCTGTTTAAGAAGAGATAATATATAGTAAGAAGGGGAGAAAAATAAATGAAGACAGTGTTAAAATTCCATATCTGGGAAAGCTCCAATACTTCTGAAAGTGAGCATCCTCATTATGGAAGGTATTAAATTATGAGAAATGAAACTATCCTAAATCAAAGATTTAAATGATTCCAATTTTAAGAAGGTGAAATAAATATCTCTTTCTTTATCCTTTTAAAAATTATCATAAAGCATAAAGGAGAAAAAGAAACTCTAATACAAACTATGTTTGTTTCCTGTGACTGAACAAGTTCCTAAAAACTTGGGGGCTTAAAACAACAGAAATTAAGTTACTTACAGTTTTGGAGGCCAGGATTTCAACATCAATTTCACTGGGATGAAATAAAGCTTTTGGGCAGGGCCATGTTTTCTCTGGAGGCTCTGCAAAAAGAATCTGTTCCTTGCTTCTTCTAGTTTCTGGTGGCTCCTGTATTTTCCGGCATTTTCTGGCTTGAAGCCACATCACTCTTATCTCAGCTTCCATCTTTGTATCGCCTTCTCCTCTATGTGTGTCAAATCTCCTTCCTTTGCCTCTCTTACGCTAATGCCTGTGGTGGCATTTAGGGCCTACTTTGATAATCCAAGATAATCTCCTCATCTCAGAATCCTTAACTATATCTGTAAAGACCATTTTTCCAAATCAGGTAATATTCAGGGGTTCTGGGAATGAGGACCTTGACATATTTTTGCGAACCATCATCAGCCTAACACACAAATATTTTCTTAAAATAGAGACTACTATAACTCTAAACCATAATATATATAAAGACAAAAAGTGGAATAATGGCATTTAATTTAACAGAGTAGAAGAACGACAAATTGTGTAAATAGGAGATAATCATTAAAAGTAGCAAGCATACCCACATAGCAATGTGCAAGGAGAGCTCATTGGAATATCTGGGTATTGTCAAAGGTGGGATTGAGGATAGGAGTTAAAAAGAGACTGAAGGATTTAAAGAGACATAGTTAGACACCTACCTATGATCACACATCTACTATAAGGGGGTCAAGGGACTAACCCTTCTCACTCTTAAAGGAAAACAATGGTATATGGAGAAATTGAACTAGAATGACCCCCATCTATAACAGAAAAGGCAGCAAAAGGATGTGATACCAAAAACTGAAAGGTTACACGAAAGTCTATGTACATTGAGAACTGTGATGTTCTCAAAGTGTTTATATCCTCAAACAGAAGATTAAGACTTTTTCTCTTGAGTAAATAACTACTACAAAGGGGGAAAAAACTCAGATACAGATGTTAATGTGCCTGTCCACCAAAAAAGCCAACTGCTAACCCAGTAGATCACAGGTGAATCCAACCTGCTGACAAGTACTACCCCTTTGCACAAAATTCCAGATAAGATTTTAGTGTACTCCAATGTTTATAGCAGCACTTTCAACAATAGCCAAATTATGGAAAGAGCCTAAATGTCCATCAACTGAGGAATGGATAAAGACATTGTGGTTTATATACACAATGGAGTACTACGTAGCAATGAGAAAGAATGAAATATGGCCCTTTGTAGCAACATGGATGGAACTGGAGAGTGTGATGCTAAGTGAAATAAGTCATACAGAGAAAGACAGATACCATATGTTTTCACTCTTACGTGGATCCTGAGAAGCTTAACAGAAGACCATGGAGGAGGGGAAGGAAAAAAAAAAGAAGAGAGGGAGGGAGCCAAACCATAAGAGACTCTTAAAAACTGAGAATAAACTGAGGGTTGATGGGGGCTGGAAGGGAGGGGAAAGTGGGTGATGGGCATTGAGGAGGGCACCTGTTGGGATGAGCACTGGGTGTTGTATGGAAACCAAAATAAATTTCATAATAAAAAAAAAAGAATATGATTTAAAAGTCAAAGATCATCACTGAGAATCCATCAAGGAAAAACTAGGAAACAAAATTAAGTGAAAGAAAAGAGGGAACCCAGGGAAATAGAGAATATACAGTGAGAATTGTAAGGAAGTAGTAATAATGACCCCACATATCAGAAAAGGTGTTGCCTTGATGAAACAAGACAGGATGCAATAAAACATAAGAGAAACAGGCAGAGAATAAAAGGATAGTATTAATTTAACATATGATCATCAAAAGTGAAATTTTAGTAGAAGTATTAGAAGATAATAAGGAGTAAATTCAAAAAGACTAACAGGAGAGAGAAATGATTTTTTAAAGTTAGATCATCAATAGAGATCATTCAACACTCCACAACTGGCAATTCAGGAAACGGAGATTAGAGAAAATGCTAGTAAGTAAATTATTAAGGATATAATATAAGGAATTTATTTTTTTCTTATTTTTTATTTATTTTTGAGAGAAAGGGAGAGAGAGAGAGAGAGAGAGAGCGAGCGAGCATGAGCAAGGGAGAGGCGGAGAGAGAGAAGGAGACACAGATCTGAAGCAGGCTCCAGACTCTGAGCTGTCAGCACAGATCCAACGAAAGGCTTGAACTCAGGAATCCTGAGTCATGACCTGAGCTGAAAGTTGGATGCTTAACTGACTGAGCCACCCAGGCGCCCCAAGGAAGTTTCTTATAATTGACAGCATGATTTTCCAGATTGAAAGGATCTATCAAGTGTCTCAAGACAAGGGATGAGGAAAAACCCACTCAGACATATTCTGATAAAATTATAACACCAGAAATATAGAGAAGATCTCAAAGTTTGTTAGTGATGAAAGTAAATACTAATCAAAATATCAGGATCAGAATGACATTGGTCTTCTCAGCAACAGCATTGAAAGTTGGAAGGTAATGGGAAAATGCTTTTATTTCTGAGTGAAAAATGTTTTAAATCTATAATTCTATTTCCAGCCAAAGATGCAATCAAGAATCAAGTAGAATAAAAACATTTCTCAACATGCAAGTTCATAAAATGTTTATCACCTGTAGAACCCTTCTCAAAACATTACTAGAACATGAGTTCCAGCCAAAAGAGAGAGAGAGGGAGCGAGCGAGAGAGAGAGAGAGAGAGAGAGAGAGAGAGATAACTAAATAAAATGAGGACATACTTTCTAGAAGAGGCTACAACATCATAAAATGGAAATATAAATTTTTAGGATGATATCCAAAAAAACTCTGGATAACATCTTCTTATAGGATACTTTACAGACCAACATGAGAAGATAAAAGTTGGAGGAAAGTGGCTCCCAGGAGGGTGTTCTTCAAGATAAAAGAAAAAAAGGAAAAAAAAAAAGAAAAAGAAAATACTAGATTATGTAACCAACTTACCTGTGTAAAAAATTGAATAGAGAAGCATCTTATAAAAATTTTGGAGCCGTGGGGAAGACTTAGAAAAGACAAGAAAGTAAGAAAGAAAAGGAGAAAGAGAGGTAGGGAATAAGAAAGGAAGACAAGGAAACTGGGCAAAAAAGAAAAATAAATGAAACACTTGTTATTAAAGAAAAAATGTCTGGGGTGCCTGGCTATTTCAGTCAGTTAAGTGTCTGACTCTTGATTTCGGCTCAGGTCATGACATGATGGCACCGTTTCATGAGTTCGAGCCCCGCATAGAGCTCTGCACTCTGGCCCTGCGAAGCCTGCTTGGGATTCTGTCTCCTTCTCTGTCTCCCTCTCCCTCTGCCCTTCCCCTGGTCATGCTCTCTCTGTTTCTCTCAAAAAGAAAAAAGAAATAAAGAAAAAGAAAAAAGTTCTACAATAATTTTTTGTCATATCCCATCACCAGGTTCTGCAGCAAATGCTATTTGTGTAGTCCTAATAATTAAAAACCCAGATATGGATTCAAACGAAAATGTGACATAGCTATAATGGAAGAATAAAGTAAAGAATGTGGGGATTTTAAGAAAGCTTAAACTTTCATCTGTACCAGCAAGAGTCAATCAATGAGATCTAAGTTGAGGAGTCATGACCCAGATGGATGCACAATATGTAGAAACACAGAAGAAAAATAAAAATCGAAGTTGAAAGTGGTTGACCCCCTGCACTAGTGCCAAAGGGTTTATTTCCTTTGGTATTTAACCTCTAAACTTATTTGCATTCTAAGTAGGTGTGTATATAGTTATGTGGTGGAAATAAAAGATACTTTTTAAAGAAACTTTTAATGTACCTAACCCCATCCTCTTTTCTTTGTTTAGGATTATCCAAGTTAAATCAAATAGGCATATGTCCTCTTATTCTTCAAAATATTTCCACAGACATAGATAGTAGTACTAATATGACTTTACTAAGTTAATGAATGAATGAATGCTTTAGAAAACACAATGCTCTCATAAAACAAATGTTAGATGCAGAGTTTGCACACAAAGAAATATATAAATTTGATAGTAAATATCTTCTTGAGCAAACTTTCTTTTACAAAGAGAATGTGCATTCCTAATGGTATCTGTATTTTATCTTTACCTGATTTCCAGAATATTGGAATTTCTTCAAGTGAAGCACTGGGTGGGTATTGTTCTTTCCCATCTTTATATCACCAGGGGCATTCCAAATAAAACTGCTAGAGAGAAAAAATGTTGACCTGTAAATTCAGAATTAGCACTCATTCAAAAACTTCCTATAGGTATACTAAAGCCAAGTTTTACAAACTTGTTAATAATATCTTATTTTTCTTCCTTAACTCTAAACCAAATGTAATGCAACGTAATATCTTCCAAAGTACAATGGCCCTTTAAAAATAATATTCCCACAAAACTCACAGAGAGCAAAGTACAAAGAGTTTACAAAACAGGATGAGATTCTCCATTATTATTTCTGGAGTGCCTCCTAGTCTGATATTTTTCCTTCTGCCATTCTTAAAGAAAGTACATTATCCATAAGTCAGTCCAAGTCCTACTTATTTCCTCAGGAATAAGGGTCAGGCAACATGCAGTATCCTTGGGAAAGTAGCCTAAAATTACCAAAGAGGCCATCTCAGTAAGACATCAGGAAGCACAACTGTTTCCATTGACACGAACATAATGAAAACAAAATGCTCTAGAACTATGTGCTCTGTGAACCATAGTTTATAAAAATATCACACATGCTGTGTTTTGACCACCCAAGAGGAATCAAAGTCACTGTATCACTCTGCAAGCATCTTGAGTCCTACTGATGTTTATGATTCTAAAATCAGGAGCATGTTCCTGGGATACAATTAGTCAGTATCTGCTAAGGCAATGTTAGAAAAATAGCTTTAAAATTCTCCCTTTGTTCCTGACCTGCTATGGGAATTCATGGTATGCAACATCAAAGCGAAAATTCAGGTCACCTCTGTTGGATGTAGCCATGGGGGTGTGTGAATTAAAAACATGCAACAGGGAACCTGACAGATTCCTGTTTCAATCTGGTCTCTTCTGCGACTCCTCTAAAGGTGATCCCTATTGATAATCAAAGGACAAGCCTTAGACCATTTTTAGGATGTGCTGGTTCTCAGAGAAGTGGTTTAAAGTGGTCAAATACCCCAAACCCTTCAGGAAATGACCAATAAAAAGGCAGGCCAAAATCTTGGTAGCTCAAAGGAAACAAAGAATTTCTGAGAATATTTCTGTTCAACATGAAATGGATGAGAAATCAAGCTGTTCAGGCACAGCTGGACAAGGTGTGGAAGTGAACCGTGACACTCCTGGTTTAGCTTCTCAAGAAGCTAAAAATTTTGGTGCTCTTAGGACATAGCTTCATGGGATGATGTTTCATGGCGAGCAAAGTGATCAACCATCTAGCAGCTGAGATCAGTGGGTCTTGTCAGGTGGTTAGACCCTCAAAGAAATGGGTCACTTGTGTCCAAGAATTCAAAGCTTATGTCTTACAGCTGATAAAAGTACAGAGATATTAAAACATGTTAGTCTGTACTTGTCAAAAACAGTGGTCAACTGATAGATGTAAAGTAAGAAAAATATATATAGAAAGAAGACAAGATTTTGTAATTTGAACAAAGCTTCCATTTTAGGCAATCTGATGTCTCTACCAAACATATCTTTAATAAGCCACTTCGGCAGATTGATGTACATTTTCCTTCCTGTCCAAAAGGTTGTGTCACCTGCTTTCTACCTAACAAAGCCCTGTTCCTCTTTGAAGCCTCCTCTCAAATTGCACATCCATGGAAGTGTCTACTGAACTCGTCTGTGCCTCATTCTCAGTTATGATATCTTAAGATGTGATGTATGTGTATATATCTCTGTTGAAGCCAATGCCTTGTGTTCTTTGTTACAGTGCAAATCCCATGAGAATGAGAACAAAGCCTTCTATTTTCTGTTTTAATTTTCTTAGCTCTCACCTTAATCTTACACAATTAACATGCAGTAGTTGACAAAAGACTCAGCATAATTTTTTTTTCATTTAGCATAAGTAATATTAGACAGCTCCTGTTTGGCTTGTATTACATTTTAGAGGGAGATTTATGCTGACTTTATAGATAAATATTATCCAATCATCTAAAGCTTTTTCTTGCAAGTTATTTAGGAATTTGGCTTAGAATAAAATGACAAACAATAGATGGACAATTCCAAGTTGTTTGTTAGGAATTCTACAAGTTCCTTCGATATTTATGGGCTTAGTAATGACTTATTTTGTAATTTGCTCCATCTACACAGGAGTAGCATAGGTCTTAAAATTGTATTCAAACATGTTATTTCATTCAAAACATTTTTTTAATTATATTGCTCTTTAAATGATATCAAATTAGGGGCGCCTGGGTGGCTCAGTCAGTTGAGCGTCCGACTTCAGCTCAGGTCATGATCTCACAGCTCGTGGGTTCGAGCCCCGCGTCGGGCTCTGTGCTGACAGCTCGGAGCCTGGAGTCTGCTTTGGATTCTGTGTCTTCCTCTCTCTCTGCCCCTAAGCCACTCGCATTCTGTCTCTGTCTCTCTCAAAAATAAATAAACATTAAAAAAAATTAAAAAAAATAAAAATAAATGATATCAAATTCAAGGTAAGGTATTAAAACTGACTTTCTTAAGCATGACTGAGTTTAGTTCAAAGTCCACGTATCTCTTTGCAGATTTTTTTTCCCCAGTGAAGATTCAGATGATGTGAGAAAAATGGGTCTTAGCCTACAGGAGAACACAAGGCTGTGTAACCTAAGAAATATTGTCAACCATGCAAGAATAAAATACAGTAACTACAAGTTAAACCTAGAAAACATAAGAAACTCCTTTATATTCCTGACCAACTTGAAAATATAGCAAGTTTTTCTGAAAGTTCCTTCATTATTCATATGTTTTCTTTTTTGCTTACAGGGGAAAACATAAGATTTCCAACTATGAATATATACCTTGTTTTAAGTGAGTAAAAATGGGAAAAGCATAAAGGGCAACATTGCCTGTGAGTTACTCAAGGACTCCTAAATCCAGAATTGAGGCCCAATAGGAGGCCAACTATGTGAGAGCTATCTAAAAGGATAAAAATTCTCATGATAGAATTCTCGCCGTCAATGAGATGAAAAAATGAAATAGACCCCCCTAGAGGGAAAGACACCTGAGCACAAAAAACACAGGTTTGGGTGCAAAAGAGAGAAAGGTTTGAATCTATGCTCTGCTGCTTTCTACCAGAAAGACTTTGTGAAAGTAACTGAAATTCACCAGACCCCAGGTTCTCCATCTGTATATCAAGCAAGATAGATCCATATTCCTTGGTTGCTATGTGAATTAAATGAGACATATAATGTAGAACACCTAGCAAAATCCATGGAAAATGAGGGTCATTCAATGGGTGTACACTCCCTTTCTGTCCTACTTACAGATGTAATCAGTTCAAGATAGCAGATGCATAATCTTATTGGAAAGAAAAAGATTCCCACTCACAGAAAAGGTTTATAGAAAAGGGAGGATTTTAATGGCTCTCTAGGACAGGAAAAAAATTGGAATACAGTAAAGGTGTTCAGAGAAAGTAAAAAATTGAAGCAGTTAGAAAAGGTGTTTGGAGAAGTAAAAGGTTTACATGAAAGTAAAGTATAAGTAAAAGTGAAAAAAAAAAGGTAGTGGAATCCACATAATTGGAAAGATGAGCCTGGGTGGAAAGAAGGTCTTATGTGAAAAAGTGATTATACATAAAAGTGGTCAAAATGTAAGTTGAGACCTGGACTGTGAATTCCAAGTGAGAGAGTGGAGACATCATGGAAAGTCAATGAAACATCAAGGAGAAACCATTTCTCTAGAGGTAAGTGGTGATATTCTTATGAAACTCAATTATTAACATTATAACTATAAAGCCCTTCCTATTGGAAATCTGTTTCTTTCAGTCATTACAAATAAAAACTTAACCTTCATTCAAGTTTAAACTGAACTTTTACCTTTTAAAGAGCATCACATTTACTCCAATTATTTTGCACCTTTAAGAAATAGCCAACAGGGGCACCGGGGTGGCGCAGTCGGTTAAGCGTCCGACTTCAGCCAGGTCACGATCTCGCGGTCCGGGAGTTCGAGCCCCACGTCAGGCTCTGGGCTGATGGCTCAGAGCCTGGAGCCTGTTTCTGATTCTGTGTCTCCCTCTCTCTCTGCCCCTCCCCCGTTCATGCTCTGTCTCTCTCTGTCCCAAAAATAAAATAAAAACGTTGAAAAAAAATAATAAATAAAAGAAATAGCCAACAAGGCAACGAAAACCCTCTTAAAATATTGCATGCAGAATTGGACCAGGCCTGATCTAAACATGCATATATCAGTCTAATACTGCATAAAATGAGCACGGTTTGGGAAGCAGAGCAGATCACTAACTAAAAATACTATAATGGATTTGTAATGGCCCTCTGTGGAATTCTTCAGATACAATAAAAACTCTTTGTAATGACAATAAATTGCACATATTATACTTATTATTCAGTAAGAACATATTTTATTTACCTGCAACATTTTTGATGGAGAGTGATTCAGTCTGAAAAGGGCCTCCAGACATGCTAATTTACGTATTCTTTTTGCTTACAATTTCACCACAATTAAGGTGGTGAGACTCTTTCTGGTTTTGGTGTATGACAAATCTATTATCATCCCATAGCCTATACGTCAGTCTTGGAGATCTGTTTTAGAGATGACTTAACTAGTCTGAAAAGCAATTTGGGAGGGGGGAGGTGGTATTCAGAGCAACATAAGGCCAAAGAGCCGTGGGGTCTACCATAAGCCTGGAATGACATTCATTTTTGAATAGCTCAGATACACAAAATTTACTCTCACTGAATAAAATTAAAGCATATTGGAAGCCCAGTGACGATGAACAACTACAACATGTAAATGATATATAACTAATAATATCAATCCAACTTTCTTGCATTAATGCAAGATCTCCTGGGCTGCTTAATTTTATTGAAGGAGGAAGACAAAAACCAAAACTACTTCTATTAAATGATGAAAACAAATAATGTAGTAAGATCTTAATATTTTATAGAATACTAATATTACTCATAACAGTTCAGTTCTAATTGACCTTGGCAATGCAATAAAATCAATAATAAATCCATCACAGATTTTGCTTTTCTCTTTGTCATTTTTTACTCTGATTTTAAAATCCTGGATCACTGTTAAATTTAGCTTAATAACAAGAGTAGTTTGCATTTTACGGTGATTCCCATTCTAAATCATTATTTACATTTTTTAAATGTTTATTTATTTAATTTGAGAGAGAGTGCACATGTGCATTTGCACGTGTGAGCAGGGGATGGGCAGAAAGAGAGGGAGACATAGAATCCCAAGCAGGCTCCAGGTTCCTAGCTGTCAGCACAGAGCCCCTTGTGGGGGGGGCCTAATCTCACAAACCTTGAGATCATGACCTGAACCAAAATCAAGAGTCTGACGCTTAACCGACAGAGCCACTCGGGCGCCCCTAGATTTATTTAACACATAACCACACAGGTCTGAAAAGAAACAATTGTCAGAGTTGATGGTAGAGAGAACTATTGTAGTAGAAGAAGCAATGGCTTCCCAAACGGCTCTTTCTGGTAAGCAGAGTGTTGTTTCCAGAACACTCAGCCCAGTCTGGGACTTGATGCTCTAAACCATGCTCTAATCCCTCTAATTTAGCTGAGCCCCAATCTTGTCTTCACAAGTTAAAAAGGAAGTAAAAATCTTAATGAAATCTAGAGAAGACCCATAAAGATTAATAAAGTCTTCCAAAAATAAGATCTGTGAAGAAGCATTAATGAAAATGAGATTTTCTTTTCAAATTGGGGAGTGTGTTGCGATAAGGGAATGACTTGACAGTTGTTGAACTACTAAACTAAACGAGGCATCTGAAAAAAAAAGAAAGCCCTTGAATAAATGCATGGGTAAGAAGCAGATTTGGAGGGAAATAGTTACCATTTTAAGGCAAAAATGAACAAGGTAACAGAACAAAAACATCGGTGTTTGGTTAGAACAAGAAGCTGTGATTTAACATGGAAAGATTTGAATGTCTATTTAGACTCAGATATGTAATCATAGTGAAATATAGATTTTGGCAAAGAGAAGAATGCGTGCTCCTTGTAGAAGACATTGAGAAGGACTAAGGTCATCCCAAAAAGAAGCAGCATCACTCACGGAGGCAGAAAGAAGACATCATAAGGGATGAACAGAGATTCTACAAACTTCCTCTGTTATACAGTAACAGCAACATCTACAACGATTTATGGACTGCTTAATATAGGTCAAGCCATATTCTGTATTAACTTTTTTAATCCTCAAGACAACTCTGGAAAAGAAGGTAATGTTATCCCCAAAACCAAGCTGCAGAATTTAAATAACTTGATCAAAGTCACTGTTAGTCAGTGGCAAAACCAAGACCTAAACCTCGGCTGTCAGGATCCAGAGCTCACACTATTAACATTTCCTGGCTTTCAATGTTATTATTATTTTTATTTTGGCTTATATAATTTGTCATAATTCTGTGTCCTTAGAGTTTATGTTAGGATATGAATGGCATCTGGAATCCACATGGTATATTTGTAAGTCTAAAAAAAATGGGGGGAAAAAGAGCTAGGAAGACAGAAGACATGTCAGAATCTCCAGAAAGCTGAAGAGGGATGTGTCTTTTGAAAAGGTCTGCTTGGTGTATTCAATGCTATAGTGTAAACATCATACATTACTTACTTTAGAAGGTAGAGACTGACTTCATTTGGTTGCTGGAACATGGGTGGAAACGTTGGAGAAGCTCTTAAAATGTCTAATTCAGACTTTGGGCACACAGAAAGGATCAGAAGTCACAAAAACAAACCTGGCCATCTCCCTTTTTCCCTTACTAAAAAACCCCTACTTCCTTTTATTTATAGTATGAAGTTTTAACTACTCGTAATGTGAAGTTTAAATTACTTAGCCTGGTATTTAAAAACTCTTGGTAATTTTGTTCCAACCACCTTTCTGTCCGCACCTCCTATAACCTATGACCACTCTCCACAAAACATGGGTTCATCAATCACAAACATTCCATAAACTGGTATGTTACCTTTGTTTAAAATGTGCTTTTGAAATCTTATTTTTGTTGAGCCTGCTCAGCTGAAATGTCAACCACTCTCTAAAGATTTCCATGACTCCTCTAAGCAAAGATTTTCCTACTCTGTTGAATAGCGATACATGTATCATATTTAAATATATATATATATTTAAATATACAGATTTGTAATACTGTACTCTAATTACTTCCTTCAGTATATCAACACAATCATTGAATAAATATTTCTGAATAACTATTCAGAATGACTATTCTGGTACCAGGCACACTCTAAGTTCCCTAAACCAAGGACTATTTGTCATTTTGTTATGTTTTTAAGAGAGGGTTGGTGGGAGTGGTAGGTATTTTCTATTGCTTTCTCACCGCCCAATGCATAGTAGCCATTAATTAAATATTTGTTGAATTGCACTACCCACAAGAAGCTCAATGAGCATCATAGTCAACAAATAATCATTAAGAAATAACTGATCTTATATTTTCTTAGGGAGAAATAATTGGATGTAGAAGAGTATAGATGTAGAACAGCAGACCTTTAAATTTGGCAGGATCTCAGATCTGAAACTTTTATAATGTTAATTAGAAAGGGAGTAATGAGGAAAGGCACCATTTTGCTGCTTTTAATTCCTTCCTTCAAGTTTTAAGTGGATTTTAATCTCCTCCAGACCACCAAGGTAGACTCAGAACTTTAAGGTTCTTAAAACTTCGAGGGCAATTTGAAGCCATCCAGTCCAAGTCTTACATGTTACTGATGAGGAAACTGCCAAAGATTAGCAAAGCTGGGTTAAGAATCCAGGCCTCTTTTCCCCATATCTCCCCCTCAGCATCTTGTCACCATCTATTTTCATCTCTTTCAACTTTTATTCTCTGGATGTTCAACAGAACACTGGTAACAGGCTGTTGGCCATTTGGGAGAATTGAAAGATTTGATGGTGGAGAAAATATTTCCTTCTTTTTATACCCCAAGATCTCTCCCAACGTTGGAATCTTTTGTAGTTAGAACATAAGCAGTGCTGAGAAATCTTTCTGTTACTAACAAGAAAAAAAAAAAAAAGGAATTCAGATTAAATCTTTATTTTCCCTTTTATCCCATTATTCTCCAACTTTATGGAAACTCAAACCTGTTCATTAGAATGTCGTATGTCTAGCCTATATATGTACATGTGTATACACACGTGTAGGCATGTATGTGCACACACACATAGACACACACATTTCTTTTCATTATGGGAAACAAACATTTCCACTCCTTTTATCTAGAAGATTCCCTGAAATTTCCTTGTTTTATGGTTGGATGTGATTAATTTATCAAATTCTCTTTTGGTATAGAGCAGACTGATCATGATTAATGTGTTTATCTGCTAAACATACAAAAAGAAAGTTCTTTTGGGCAAGCAAGTCATTGTGTCCTGCTTATTAATAAATCATTTGTCCTTCAGAGTTTTTGCCTCCTGGCTTGTTTACATTTTGAAGTGAATTCGACATTCCTTTGTTCAAAAACAAATAATACTTTAGCTACTGCCAATTTTTAGTCATTTTTAAAAGAAATAAAGAGAAGTTCCTTTCTAACTCTGGAAGATGATTGCGAGTGTACAGTGTGAGGAAAGAACCTATGCTCCCTTGACTATTAATGCGTCTTTGAAGCTCACAACCCGAGGTAGAGTGGTTACAGATGCCTTAGTGTGAGGGAGGTCCTATGTTAAGTATCTGTATTTGAACTTAGCTAAATATCAGCTAAACAAAGAGCAGAGGCTACAAGAGCGGGACATCCCCTGTGTGCGCGGCGGGCTGTAAGCTCACCACCCAGCCTCCACGGCACAGCCTCCATTGTTTCCGCTCATAAGAAGCTTAGTCTTGATCTCATTACTGAGCCCAAGGCCCTCCTCCAATCATCTTGCCTCTGTCATCTTACAGTATTTTCTAGCACGGGCTGAAAATAGACACAATTTCCTCCTTGAAACCAGCCCGCTGCCTGGCACCGTTTCGTGAAACAAATCGCTATGTCATTCCCGTCTAACAGGCAACTGGCAATTTCAAAAACAAATTCAGCTGCAACCGCTTTTAAACCGTCTTACTAGGTTACTTTTCTATCTTACGTCACCCAGGTTTCCAGAAATCTACTCAAAATGCCTAATGAGGCAATAAATTTCTTTACTGACTGTTCAGAACGTGGAAACAAATTGGAGTGACTCACTCAGGCCTTTTCTTAACCCTCTTATTCAGCAAAACAGTTTATTTTACTGAAAGAATAGAAAAAAAAAGAGCTGACAATTTAGAAATAAACTAAGTAGGTCCACCCTCTTTTGTGCCTCTGGGACATTCAGGACTATCTTTTTCATGAGTGTATGTTACAGCTTAATTGAGATTATAAAAGAGGAAAATCTTGGCTTATTTATCATCCTTGTGAAAATAACTTCCATGTTTGCCTTTTCATTTATTAGGAATTATTACTCTAACTCATTTTTTATGAAAAGTTTTGTTTTGTTTTCATTGGTTTTATGTTTGGTTTTAAAATGCAATGTTCCTCTGTTGGTAATTATCCACAGGTAGAAGTTTACCTACTTGGGAGGTAATCTTGAAAATAAGTCCTGCTTATGATGTTTTCTAAAGGATAGGAAATAACAGAAAAGGGAGAGTACCTGAAAGTTTACATTTCTTTCTATAATTTGCTTAAACAAATATTCAAATTTTTTGCTTTGGAAATATTTGCTTAAAAATATTCAAATAATTTGCATTCCCTGAGTCCATTCCAGATAATAGAGGTAAAGGTAAAACTACTTTGGGGAACTAAAAGCATAATAGCTACATGCAGAAAAATTCTGTTTATGTTACATAACGGACATATATCCCGAAAGCAGTATATTTACAGTTAAAAGTGAGCTTAGGAGTAGATTTAGTCCAGACTCTCCAATTTACAGATATTGAAAGAAAAAGTAGGGAAATAAAGAGACTTAATGAATATCACTGGAGGGCTGGCATACCACACTGTATCTGGAATGCCCATCTCCTCAACTCGTGTTTATTTCAGTATTGCAGTCTTACCTTTTCATTGCCGGACCTGAAAATGCCATTCAGTGTTCATTTTTTCTCTTGTTCACTCATTCATAAAAAAGTAAGTCTTAATGGCAGGCGTTAGGGAGCAGAAGATCATCTCTACCTTAAAAAGTTGGGAGTCAGCTCTTCATTTTCTCTTTAAAAATAGTGACCTTCCCCATAGTTAAAAATAGTATTTCATGTTCCCCTTTCTCCTCTTTTAAATTTCAAATCTTCCAAACTGCTTGCTGAAAGCTCAGAATATTATTAACATGAATAGGACTATGGGAAGGAAGTGAAAACAACATTGACTAAGCAGCTATTGCATCATAATTTCTAGGGTGCTAGAAATCAGTTCTTAACCTTGGTTTCTGAAATCCTTTCTGGAGTTCTTGGAATTCCCTGAGAGGGAGAAGAGGGGAGAGTAGAGATCATTTACAATGGGAGACAATGGGATACATAGTTATTCAGTTTGTTTCTACCTTTATCTAAGAAACTGGGATTTATGTGTATATATACAATTAACATCTATCATAGAAATAGACTATTAGAGCCAAAGGGACCTTAGATGGGGGTTTATGTGTATATATACAATTAACATTTATCATAGAAATAAAGTGTTAGAGCTAAAAGGAACCTTAGATGTTCCTTAACCTTAACATCTTATAGCTAATGCCTAGGAAAGTGGTTTGTTAAGTTGCACATAGGAATGTCACAGGAGAGAAGGAGCTAAGCATCTTACTCCCTAATCTTGTGTTTTTTCCTCAACACGCAGCCTTTTACCTGCACAAGGATACTTGCATGTCCTTATGCAAATAATTTGAGCTGTTAAAAATAAATATACAAGTGAACTAATTCTACCAAGGCCTTCATGGACTGAATCACTTTTCTCAGCAGCCCTGAAGTTGCAGGAAAAAAGTGTACCAATCCCCACAATGTTAATACTGCAACTTAAGTGCCATTGTGTTACTGAAAACCATTGCCACGGTCACAAATCTTTTATGCTCTAAATAACGAGCATAAATCTGAAAACAATTTTTTACTAAGAAGCAAAAATACTGCAGCATTCATTCTGGTGGAAGACTTCAAATTTCAAGTCAAAGGCAACTACAACCAAGAAAACCGTACCAAAAGTAGGATTCTTCCTGAAAAGAATGGACTCATTTTTTAATAATTCAACTGGAAAAGGAAGCTTTAAAATACAGTCCTTACTATATCAGTTTTCCATAAAAAAGGGTCATCTGCATAGGCTTCATTGAGAAAGCTGGCTTAGGCACTCTGAACTCATTTCTGCATACTCTTTTTTCTTAAACAGCTTAGAAATGGGAATGAGCTGAAAACATGGAGTCCGGAGAAGCCTACACAAAATTCTAATAGATATGTATTCGATCTACCTCCTTATATATTTCCTAATTTCAGTACTTACCAGGAATTTCTTGAATCAGTAAAACAGATGATTGTTTAAAATTTAATAGGAGGACTGGGGCACCTGGGTGGCTCAGTCGGTTGAGCATCCGACTTCAGCTCAGGTCATTGACCTCCTGGTCTGTGGGTTTGAGCCCTGCATGGGGCTCTGTGCCAACAGCTCTGAGCCTAGAGCCTGCTTTGGATCCTGTGTGTGTCTCTCTCTATGCCCCTCCCCTGCTCGCACTCTCTCTCACTCTCTCTCTCTCAAAAATAAATAAACATTAAAAAAATTTAAATTTAATAGGAGGATAAACATTGTATTGATAGTCCTTAAAGCCCCCAAGATTCTCTCTCCTCAAAGGGAAACCTCAAGGGGACAGCATGACAGATTTGTTAATTTGTTTTTCATAGAAAGGGCAAGCACAGGAAAAACAATGAGATGGGTACATAGGGGGAAGAAGAGATGTAAGGCAGAAAATATTTCAGTAGGCATTAAAGATCCAGTTCCAGCCTCTCCTAAAGAGCGGACCACTTTCTTGTTATTAGATTGCATCACACAAACCAGCAGATTTTTCAAAATAGATTTTTGGTTTAAGGCAGCTCAAGTTAACTTTTGGTACTTGTCTTCAAAGAGCGCTAAGTCTGGGCTATTTGAGTAGTTTTGTTAAAATAATTCATATAGACTTCAAAAATTAAGACCTCTCAGAATCCTCACTGTGAAATAGACTGGCACTAAAAGCATGATCTATACTGATTATAAAATTATGCTTTTGAAGATAGAGTATGAACCAATCTCTGTTAAATAGAAATATCGGTAGTACCATCTAAGTGATGCTTAATGTAAGTTTTAAAAATATTTTATTGTATTTGGTATCCCTAGACAATTTTTGTAGCCTTCCTCACTTTAAACACAACTCAATTGTAGTGTATATTATGCTAAAAAGGAGATTAATTTGCATGTTACGTTTTGCCTCGTAATATCTTCTAGAATAAAGGACGTTCTACTTTTCAGCCCTTCGGTAAACATAATATGTGTTTCACTGCCTACTCTTTTAAAGCCATGTTTAAATTAGCTTACCTACCCTTTACATCACATCTTGTGTTTTAAGAGCTCTGTGAAGCAATGAAAAGAGTATAATGGAGCCATAGATCAAGGCACCTCATTCATTAACTTTTAAAATATCACCTCATTTATTTAGTCTTCCTCTGGAGTTTCTCTTTTGATAAGTAGCAATTTTATTAAACATCCTTTTAAGTGAATGAGAAAGAATGACATACTTTGCTCCAATACATATAAAGGCTATATTCTTACATCTAAATTTACTTTAGCCAGGAACAGGGCAGTGTAATCACTACATCTGTTTTTTGTATATATAAGGAGTGGGAGGAATACTACTGGCTTTTAAATTTACAGCACACCAAATAGCTAATACAGATTTTGGCCATGTGGGAAAACTTTGATGAAATTACCCTGTCTGGGGGAACAAAAAGGGTGAAATCATTGGATTAATGGCAGGCCAACATATTTGAAAGGTGAAAGCATGCTTCAAGAAATCTGCAGGAAGAGAACCCAGTAACCAAATGTAATTCATTAAAAGTAACAGTACATGTTGTCCTATAATTGGTATCAGTCTGAGGCTTCAACCAAAAGTCAGAAACATTACATCCTTGAAATGAAAGAATAATGTCATAGCAGGCAATATACTGCCTTGCAAATATAGTGTGTTTTGTAATGAAAATATAAACTCACTCTGAGAGAGTGTTTGAGGAAGGAACCTCTTCAAAAGAGTGGTATACAAATCTTTAAACTTTTAGACATAATATTTCTAATAAATAACCAATTCACAAAGATGGGGAAATCAACGGACTGTTAGATCTATGAGAAGAGTCTAAGGAAAAAAAAACACTTTCTATTATAATATGTAATGAAACGTCATAGATTCTAAGTTAGTCCAATGATCACGTCTTCTATGATCTTATTCAGTAGTAGGAAAAGCATAAGGAAATGAAATCTAGAATCAAAACTTCAGCCTTGTTTGCCCCCAAATGTTCTTATATAATTATCTTTCCTTTCCCATTAGTCATTGGGTCATGTTTTTTCAAATGAAAATACTAAAGTTTCCAGTACCATAACTTTTCAGAAGTGATATTTAGGGACAAATTAGCCCCAAATTCCCAAAATAATCACCTTTTCTCTTTGCTCGAAAGTCCCCATTTCTTCTTAACAGGACAGTATTTTGCCCATCAAAATACTTTTCTACAGCTGGATAAAAACTTTTCCAACTTCTCTATATTCTCTTTTTCAGTTCACACAGAAATAAATATGAACGATTCAATGAGAAGGGAGAAAAATCTGCCGGCTTTCCCCATATTCTGAGATGTTTTTGGAATCATAGTTGACTCGCCCACTTTTGCATGTGGCTAGTTTGCTTTATAAAAATTAGGCACAGAGGTTTTATAGTTTGATATATATTTGAGTAAAGAATAATTACTCAGCGATATTTATGCACAACTTGGTGTCACATTAGAAACATCTCAGAGAGAGGCACATTACCATGGGATAAAGGTCAAATGCAAACCAATATCTCAACATGTTTCTTCCCATGGCCAATCCCTCATCGACTCCAGAAGTACCACACTGAGAATCTGAAGGTCAATGAATTTCTTTCTGCAACAGGCCAAGATAGAGAAAAATTTTGCATAAGATGTAGTTTATTTTATTGATTCACTCTTTCATATCAAATAGAAAAACAAAGTATTGCTATTTTAGATTTTAATTCCCAATGCAAAATATTTAAAGACTGATACTTCCTGTAAATCATACTGAAATAAATCCTAATTGGGGAATAAAAATGGACAAAAATCCTATAATGATTTCTTCTCCTCCAGCAGTGATGCTCTAACTTGACTACAGATTGAAGTTACCTGAGGAGCATTAAAAAATGCTATGACTTAAGTTCTACCACCAAATCTTTATGTTTGATTGGAATGTGGTGGCCTTGTTATTAAGGTTTTAAAAATAGGGGCACCTGAGGGCACCTGGGTGGCTCGGTCGATTAAGAGTTTGATTTCGGCTCAAGTCATGATCTTACAGGTTCATGAGTTTGAGCCCTGTGCTGGGCTCTGTGCTGATAGCTCAGAGCCTGGAGCCTGCTTCAGATTCTGTCTCCCTCTCTCCGCTCCTCCCCTGCTCACTCTCTGTCTCTGTCTCTCAAAAATGATTAAAGGTTAAAAAAATTTAAAAATAAATAATAAAAAAAAATAAAAGCAGGGGCACCTGGGTGGCTCAGTCAGTTGAGTGTCCAACTCTTGATTTCAGCTCAGGTTGTGATCTCAAGGTCCATCAGTTCAAGCCCTGTGATGGGCTTTGCACTGACAGCACAGAGCCTACTTGGGATTCTCTCTCTCTCTCTCTCTCTCTCTCTCTCAAAAATAAACAAATAAACATTTTTAAAAATCTCCCCAGGTGATTCTTATATGCAGCCAATGGTTGAAAACCACTGCCCTAGAATACAGATTAGTGTTAGGTTCTGTTAATTAAAAAAAAAAATTGAGAAGTTTTATTGAAAATAAACAAGACTAAAGGTTATTTGATACCATCACAAGGTAACTGACATGCTCATAATTAAAATCAGGGAAAAAATAGATAATAAAAAATTGGGCAAAGTCAGATTTGAATACTCAATCTTTATAAATCTTTTATAGAGTATGGAATAAGATATGTAGTAAGACCACATACACATGGGTGAGCAAACCTAAATTTGAGAACCATGCCTACATTTAAGTTACACTAATTCTGGGGCACCTGGATGGCTTAGCCAGTAGAGAGTACAACTCTTGATCTCAGCTCAGGTCATGATCTCACGGTTTGTGGGTTTGAGCCCTGCATCTGGTTCTGTGCTGGCAGTGTGGAGCCTGCTTGGGATTCTCTGTCACCTTCTCTCTGCCCCTCTCTTGCTGTCTCTCACTCTCTCTCTCAAAAATCAATGAATAAACATTTTAAAAGGAGGAAAAAAATGTTACACCAATTTTTCTTTTCTACCTGTGGGAGATCATGGAGGAAAATCTCATGATTTCTATTCACAGTTGCCTCATATATTTTCTCAAAAAGCAAACTTGAATTCTCTGGAGTCAACGAAAATATCCTTTCCAGAATTACAAGATGAGAAATGGCATTTGAGATGCTCAGATTGTTACATTTCTTCCTAAAATGAATGCCTCCATTATTATATTTCAGAAATGAAATAAGTACAGTTAATATGTCTGGATTCTGAAAGAAGTTTAGTCAGAATTAGGAGCTATCAGAGTAGTAATAATGTTATAGAAAAAAAGATTTTATTGTATCCAAATGAATCTGAGCAGATATTCCAATACATATATGAAATTATTATTATTCATTATAACAAAACGGTGGCAAAAGACTTCAAGCACCCAAGTGTTTAGCAATGGGAGACTAGTTCTTTCCACACAATGAACACTCTGTTCCAGGGGGAAAAATTATATATATAATAAATTATAAAAATTATATGTGTATACACACAATCTGCATACTATGTGGAGAGAGTTCCAGGACAATTTTACACCATTTCTTTCAAAATACAGAAAAATAATTATACTTTCCTACCTCTCTAAGAAGAAAAAAAATGAGAAGACAACATCTATGTTCATATTTACTTATATTTATATTACAAAATGTAGAGAGTCTATAACATAAACAAAAATGGTAGAGGGACACAGAATCCAAAGCAGGCTCCAGGCTCTGAGTTGTCAGCACAAAGCCTGATGCCAGGCTTGAACTCACGAACCGTGAGATCATGACCTGAGCTGAAGTCGGATGCTCAACTGACTGAGCCACCCAGGTGCCCAAGACAATGAATATTTTAAACAACAGAGGAGACATTTAATAAATTATCTTGTACAACAAGAAAATAGCATGAAAAGTTAGAAAAAGATACAGTAAGAGAAATTTTTGCAACCTAAAAAAAAAAAAAGTAAGTGCCCAAGACAATGAATATTTTAAACAACAGAGGAGACATTTAATAAATTATCTTGTACAACAAGAAAATATCATGAAAAGTTAGAAAAAGATACAGTAAGAGAAATTTTTGCAACCTAAAAAGGATATTTGTGATAACTTTTTAATTTAAAAAAAGGCAGGTTAAAAAGAAACACAAGATATGATCATCTTCATAAATCATAAATGTACATGCAGAGTGATAAATAATTACAAGCTCACTAAAATCTTATCAGCAGTTTGTCTTGGGATGTTGCAATTGAGTTTGATGTTCATTTGCTTAGTGATCTTGGTTCTCTGCCTCCTATAAACTGGTGAGTGTTCTAAATGCTGGATGTGACACTGAACATCCATTCCTCTTTCTCCAGTAACTGGAATATTCCATCACTTTCTAGCTATCCTCACTGGGACTCTGGAAGAAGCCTCAGGCTATACGGGTACTACAGGGAGACTTCAGGAAACTGATGTGAGATCCACTCAAGGTTCAGAGGAAAACCCAGATTATTCCTTCACAGTGCATTCCTTTTGTAAAAATGAGGGTCATCTTGGGCACAATGTCACAAGAGCTAGGTTGGAGATTCTACCATTAAAGCTGGACTAACTTGAGTTGGTGGTTAAACACTCAGGACACAATGCTGGTGATGGACAAAACAGTAGGAGCCAGTAGGACTGCCCAGGGATTTATGCTGTCTTGTTCCTTTTCTCATCATGGGCAGCCTGACCACCATAATTGCTCTGAGACAAGATGAGTATTGAGAACGCTGTGAGAATTGGACATTAAGAAAAGGATCTCATAGCAGCAGAGATATTAGTAGCCACATCAGCTGTGGCAATGAGGTGGGTACATTGGGTTTTGGCTTGGTGTTCTCCTGGCCAAAAAAAGTTTTATTCAGGCAAGTACTTGACCCCCAGTCTCCTTCCAAAGCTAACTTTCGTTCTGACTCAGGAGGTAGGAAAGTCAAATAAATGAAGTAGTCATCAGGTTAACTTCTCTGGCCAAAGGCTAATTAGGGAGAGTTAGAGACTAAATGATATTACGGTGGAGAATGTGCTACAAGATCCAAAAGTGGTATACCAAGGGCTTTTCAATAAATATCAAGCTTTCAATAAAACTTTTTGATTGTATTGCCTTAAAGACTAATCACTTCAAATTTGAAAAGCTTTCAGATTTTTGTCTGCAATGCAGGGCAAAGTCAAATCTAAGATTTATACGGATACTCTGAGAAATTGCTTAATGAGATTTAACTATAAAATAATGAAACAGATTTTCTTTTTAGTTACAACATGGCCCTGAGACAAATTCTTTAAAAGGAGTTGAAACAGCAGCAGCCTCACTCAAATGAGGGTATTGTATCCTAAGGTAAATGAAGGACAGCATTCACTTGGTGTGTAAGGAATAGGAAAGTAGTTGGCCTCATTAATTGTGGTTCTCAAACTCTTGCACATCAGAATTAGCTGAAGAGCTTGTTAAAACACAGATGATTAAGTTCCCCTACAGATCTTCTATTTCAGTAAATATGAAGTGGGTTCCAAGAATTTGTTTTTCCATAAGTTTCTAGATAATGCTAATCTGTTGTCGTAGGGATACATTTTGAGAACCACTGCTTTAGAATGGTATTATCTTGTAATCTACAAAAATTATGCTCTTAGAGGATTTCACATGTCTATAGGAATTATTAATATTGCTATTTTAATTTTGATCATCTCCTAAAGCCATATTAATATTTGCATTATTTTATTCAGTGGTCAAGTTGCAATCCAGTTTTTCTGTATGTTTTCAGTTGCAAAAAATTTATATTTGTGAAAAAAAAATTTATATTTGTGTTTTACAATCATTAGTGAGCACCAAATTATCATATAGTGTTAATTTTTGGAGCAATGTTTCTCAAACTGGGTCATTACATGCATTCTAGGGTTCCATGAGTCTCTAATTTTTATAAACACTGGTTTACATGCTAGAAACATGTTCTATGGTATAGCAAGGGTACAAATTAATTTATCTAACAGAAAAAATTCACATGAATTTTCACAGTTCATGAAAATTCACTGATCATGGGTCTGTAGGTTTAGTTTTACTAAGTAAGACCAGTAGAAAGTGGCACTTAAGAGTATGCTTGGTGGGATACCTGGGTGGCTCTGTCGGTTAAGCATCCAGCTTTGGCTCAGGTCATGATCTCACGGTTGGTGAGTTCAAGCTCAGCATTGGGCTCTGTGCTGTCAGTGTGGAGCCCGCTTTGAAGCCTCTGTTCCCTGTCTCTCTGCCTCAATCTCTCTCTCTCAAAAGTAAATAAACATTAAAAAAAAAACAGTGTGCTTGCCAACTATTTCATGTCAAGGCACATAGAGAAATGTAAGTTCATTTAGAACCCTCTGGCAAAAGTAAGTGACACTGCTGGTGGCCTGGCAAGAGCACACTAGCTGCCTTGCCTTGCCTGGACCACTGGAGGACAGAGGAACTTGCTCAGTGTCAGAGTGTACCCTATCCATGGACTTCAACAAGTTGAGAAACTCTCAATGGGGTAACTTTTGTTCCAGAATTACCTAATAAGGATACCATATCCAGGTATTTAAAAAGCAACGGTTTTTGCAGAACTGATGTATCACAATGCCTGAGGAAGGACTTTTTTTTAAGGTTCTCTTCAGATTTTACCATTGCCCCAGGTTCTGTTCTTAAAAGTCGGGGTGGGTATGGATAGCTTCCTGTAACCATGGCCCCCACTGCTGCACTCATCGATATGGTATAGTAAGCCTGAGTCCTTGACAAGGGTGTCCCCTATTCCTCAGATGTGTTAAGAAAGAAAATAAAAGTTGCAAAATATTAAACCTAGTTACTAGTGTCCAATGGTGACTATTTCCAAATTGTTCAGTGAGCAGTGTGCTCAGAAATAAGTTTATTAAACCTTCTTCTAATTAATATGGTTTGGGAATTGAGTTACGCAGGATAGTATATATTTTTACATATAGACATCACAACACACATATACATATAGCAGTGAAATAATGTGAAGCTTGCAAATAAAATCGACCTAACTTAAAGGAGTAATGTAACTTTTCTTTGATGATTTAGGAGGAACCCCAGGATTTTATAAGACCTCAAGTAAATACTTAAGAATTAACAATATACCAAAAACCAGTCCCAAAGTTTTAAGTAAGTTTTTACAAATTCTTTAAAGATTATTTATTTATTTTCTTTGAGAGACAGAGCATGAGCAGGGAAGGAGCAGAGAGAGAGGGAGAGAGAGAATCCCAAACAGGCTCTGCACAGTGCAGGGCTGGAAACTCTGAACTGTGATTTCAAGACCTGAGCCGAAATCAAGAGTCAGACACTAAACCAACTGAGCCACTCAGGGGCCCCCCAAAGCTTTAAGTGTCTTTGACAGGCTTATTCCACAAAACAAGGCTGTGAAGTAGATACTTTTATTATCACCGTTTCACAAATGAAAAAAAACAAACAAAACAGGCTTTTGTTATGTAACTTGCGCAAGGTCACACAGCCAGTAGGTGGCGGACCTAGGGTCCAGATCTAAGTATCGAATAGGTTCCAGTAATTTTTTAAAAGACAGCCAAACGGGCAGATGTAGCTAATGAAAACATGCTGATTAAAAGCATTTCTTATTTTCCATATCCACAAAGAGCATTTAAGATGCCAGGTATGGTTACTCAAATCATAAGACTACAATGAAGTGTGATGCAGACACTAAAAATTAAGTGGTACATCTATATTTATTGATGGAAAGATGTCTGTGAACTAACTGTGGGGGGCAAAAGGTCAAGAACCATTATATAGATATTTTAGAAAGATATATTTATATGGGTATATCTTAATAAAGAAATATGATAGTTATATTAATAATAAACATATCAGAGGGGCGCCTGGGTGGCGCAGTCGGTTAAGCGTCCGACTTCAGCCAGGTCACGATCTCATGGTCCGTGAGTTCGAGCCCCGCGTCGGGCTCTGGGCTGACGGCTCAGAGCCTGGAGCCTGTTTCCGATTCTGTGTCTCCCTCTCTCTCTGCCCCTCCCCCGTTCATGCTCTGTCTCTCTCTGTTCCAAAAATAAATAAGAAACGTTGAAAAAAAAAAGTTTTAATAATAAACATATCAGATAGTAATATTAAAGTGGATTTTTATTTTTTGTCCTATCTTTCAAAATTTGTGCTAACAGATATGAGTTTTTTTATAATTAAGGTATAAATATTATTTTAAGGGGTGCCTCAGTTGGTTAAGCATCCTACTTTGGCACAGGTCATGATCTCACAGTTCGTGAATTCGAGCCCTGCATTAAGCTCTGTGCTGACATCTGGGAGCCTGAAACCTACTTCGCGTTCTGTGTCTCCTTCTCTCTCTCTGCCCCTCTCCCACTCAGGCTCTCTCTCTCTCTCAAGAACAAACATTAAAAAAATTTTTTTTTAATTGCTTTAAGAAAAGGTGCTCTAGTTAAAGTCATATAATAGTAACAGCAAAAATTTATTGAGCACTTATGTGCCAGACAATGACCTTATAGTTTTTCAGAGGCAATCTCATTTAATCTACATTTAAGAAAATTTAAAAAAAGTTGAAGAAAGCATTGTTAGCATTCCTATGTTTTATTTTTATTTTTACTTTGTATATATTTTTAATGTGTATTTATTATTTTGAGAGAGAGAGAAGGGACAGAGAGAAAGGAGAGAGAGAATCCCACGTAGGTGCCACACTGTCAGCACAGAGCCCAACACAGGCCTCAAACTCATGAATCGTGAAATCATGACCTGAGCTGAAATCAAGAATCAGACGCTTAACTGACTGAACCACCCAGGGGGCCCTATCATACTCATTTTATAGATGAACAAACTGAGGAAACTCAGCTACCTGTGTATGTGAGATCCGATGATTGATAAGAGGTCAACAAAAGATAAAAATAGTGTGGACAAAAGAACTCAACTCTGGAGGCCAAAACCAGAAAACTGTTTCTAAGCACCAAGAAAACTAATTTGGCTGTGTTATTAGCATTCAAATATATAATGTGCTCATTACCGATAATTAGTATTTATTTTATTTAGGTCCAGACGTTTAGGAAATACACCTAGTCCCATGTTCTCTGGTTTCCTTCCTTGATCCACTGTATTTTTTTATGTAATAGAAATAAATAAAATGTCATTTATGTAAGGAGTTTATCAATTCTTATTTGTCACTGATGGGCTGGTAAACAAAACCTCTCCCTTGCTCTCTCTTGCGCTGAATTTACTCCCTTCCTTTGCCCAGTAAGGCTCAGTGGGAAACTTTACCATAATTGTAGGATAAGTGCAATAGCACTTCAGGTTCTGATAACAAGCAAATAAAACACTGAACCTCTTCTTACTATCCTCCTACAGTAACAATCCAATCTGAAAGAAATATACAAGTCCAAAGCCATCTTTTATATTATTATTTTTTTTTCTTCATTAAGATTTGGCTGGCTTCAATGAGGTTTATCCCCCTCCTTTCTCTTCCCATCCTGGTGGCTTGGGTAAGTGGGTAACAGAGCGCAGAGACACTAGAATGACCCGAACTATTTGTAGCAGGTATGTGATGGACAGCTGAGCCAACATTCAGAAGCACCCCAGCTTTCCCCCAACCTTTTGTGGAATCTCTCACTTAAATATAAATTTTTAAAAATAATAGCTGATGTCTTCAGTACCACTATAGGTAATAGCATTCAAAAGTACAAATTCTGTAGAATGTTTTCCAATTTTTAAAAAATGCTCAGAAGTACTGGAGATGCTGGGAAGGTGCTCCATAAAGCTGGCTTTGGTGGGATACAATTGTTTCAAACACTTGCCTCTTACTTCACTCCTTAATGAACATCCCTGGAATAAGTAATTACTGTGGGAACACATCTTTAGAGCTATTCTCAAAGAGCAAAATTGGCAGAGGTTGGTTTTATAAAGTTCACAAAATGAATGGTGCCTTATTGCTATAAACAAAGGGATTTTTAACAACCAGCTTTAAAATACCCAGCGAATCACTGATAAGTGAATCAGTGAATAAAGATAAGTCTTTAATTGACAAGAAAATGAAGGATTAGGCTAATAGTGTATTTTAGCAATATGCCATGAATTCAAACTTAGGCCTTCTTCCCTATTTGGACTAAGTAATTATAAGAGCTTTTCTTTTCCTTTTCTTTCTTTTCTTTCCTTTTCTTTTCTTTTCTTTTCTTTTCTTTTCTTTTCTTTTTTAAGAGAAAGACTATTTCTTCTGCAACATTTCTGCTTAACATCTAGTATGTGTGCTATTGGTATTAAATCTTAGCATGAATCCTCCAAGTAACTACTGTATTCTCACAACTGTGTATTTGAGGTGACATATTGTAATTTTGTAAAGTTGCCTTTTAAAACCTGAGAGTTTTTTTTATAAAATATACTTGTCTATTAAATATATCTGAGTAAAAATCATTGTACTTTTAACTAAGAAAATATTTGTATATATGCTTTAAATTTTTGATGTCATAATTAAAATATTTAAAAAGAACAAATCTATTTTCTATCTCAAACCAAGATAAGAAAAACCTAGGTACCAATATCAAAATTATGAAAAATAATAACTTTAAGAAAACCAATGGAAGATTCATGTTCAACTCCAGAAGTGAATATATTAGCTATATTTGTATAGATAGATAGATATAGATATAGATATAGATATAAATTTTTTTTCCTAGAAGATATGCCAATTGAACTAATCCATAAACTCTGATTATGATTTAAGGTTTGACAATGCATTCTTACTTAGGTAGTAGTATTTTTTGTTACCACAGAAAACACTCTCTGCATTGTGGTTCAGGGAATATTACTTCTTGTTACCAGAAAAAACACAGAATAACATTCTACAAAACCTTCGTTTTTCATATGTACTTGTATTCCCTGGTCAGCCAAAGGTCACTGAGTATCTTTCATCTGACTCCTCATTTTAAAATGTATCTCCCTGGGAGGTGCCTGGGTGGCTCAGTCGGTTAGGCCTCTGACATCTGCTCAGGTCAGGATCTCGCGGCTCGTGGGTTCAAGCCCCACGTAGAGCTCTGTGCTGACAGAGCCTGCAGCCTGCTTTGGATTCTGTGTCCCCCTCTATCTCTGCTTGCACTCTGTCTCTCTCTCTCAAAAATAAATGAGTATTTAAAAATAAATAAATAAAATAAAATGTATCTCTCTGGTAAAGATATCTCCAAGATTTCCTTAGGAAGTAAAGAGAATGATGCTTTCCTTAAGGAGGAAAGACCAAACAATATAGAAATCCAAAGAAAAGACCCATAAGCAGACATGGGTGTGGGGAATTAATAGTGACAGGTGGATAACCACAGGAACAAGAAACTAATAGTGAGTCTTGTTTTCATCTATTTGCTTCCCGAAAGTGAAAGCATGATTACAAACAAAACAAAAGAAAAATATTGGAGATTTTGCCTTTAGAACCTGGAGCAAAACCTACCATTTTGATTAGGCATTCCATATTGTAGTGATCTAAAAACATCATGATCAGGAATATCTTAGGACACACCATCTCTATATTCTAATTTAATTAATGATGTCTCTATCGTCTCTCAGTGGAAAATAAGTCATTTACAAATCCAGGTAAATTTAGTACTCATGTATTTTATTAAGTACTCTTGACTTTCTTTTTCCCATATTGAATGAATGAATTAAATACAGTGGGATATTATTTAGGTTCTTAGCACCCAACTGCCCTGGTAGTAGGGTATTTCCCCCCACACCACCAAGCAATTTTCTGAGCACCAACTCAATTCTTTTTTTTAAGTTTATTTATTTATTTTTGAGAGAGAGAGTGAAAGCACAAGTTGGGGAGGGGCAGAGAGAGAGGGACAGAGAATCCCAAGCAGGCTCCACACTATCAGCGTGGAGTCTGATGCAGGGCTCAAACCCAAAAACTGTGAGATCGTGACCTGAGTTGAAGTCGGACGCTTAACTGACTGAGTCACCCAGGTGCCCCTCAATTCAATTCTGACACTATCTGGAGGTAGCATCAGATTTCACAGGTAAAGGGCTGAGTCGAACAAGACTGTCCATTAATTCAGATGCTAGTCACAAGCCCAAGTTATTACCTACCAGAATATCAACTGGATATAAATCAGAGATTCCCACGATCCCCCCTTTGGGTTCGATTAGTTTGCTGGAGTGGCTCATAGAACTCAGGAGATCTGTTTACTCATCAGTTTGCCAGTTTATTATAGAGTATATTAAAGGATATGAATCAATAGTCAGATGAAGAGATACACAGAGCAAGGTATGTGGGAAGACGTGGGGAACCTTCATGCCTTCTTCAGACACACCATTCTTCCTGCATTTCCATGTGGTCACCAACCTGGCAGCCCTCTGTACCCCATCTTTTTGGGTTTTTACAGAGACTTAACTACATAGGCATGGCTGATTAAATCATTGCCATTTGTGTTTGGTTCAGTTGCCAGCCCTTCTCCCCTCACTGGAAACCAGGAGGTGGGACTGAAAGTTCCAACACTGTATTCTTGGTTGGTTCCCCTGGCAACCAGCCCTCATCCTTAGGTACTTTCCAAAAGTCATCTCATTAACATAAACTGGAAAGGAGTTTGCTGTGAATAACAAACACCCATTTCATCTTCATGGCTCTGAAGCAATTTCAGGAATTTAGGACCAGGGACTAAATATTATGACAAGAGATGCTCCCATTACACTTGTAAGAGATACATATCTGAATGACCAAATACATATTTCTTACAAATCACAATATCACAAATACTAGACCCTGTGTTCCTATTTTTTTTCTAATTCTTTGTCCTTGTTCTCCTCTGAGCACTCTAAATTTTTTACTAAATTTAAAAATTGTTACCTAAATATTGTGTATTACTTTTTTGAGCTTTATTGAGATGCAACTGACATATAATATTGTGTAAATTAAGGTGTACAATGTGATAAATCGATATACATATTATGAAATAGTTATGATAATAAGGTTAATTAATATACCCATTATCTCACATAGTTATCATTTTTTCCTTGTGGTGAGAACTTTTAAGATTTACTCTCTTAGCAGCTTTCCAGTATACACTACAGTATTATTAACTATGGTCACCATATTGTTTGTTAGATCCTTAGAACTTATTCATCTTATAACTGGAAATTTGTACCTTTCGATCACTTTCACCCATTTCGCCCACTTCTCCACCCTTGGCAACCATCAATTTACCCTGTTTCTAAGTGCTTGGGGTTTTTTAGATTCCACATAAATGTGAAGCCATTCAGTTTCTTTGAGTTATTTCACTTTTGCATAATACCCTCAAGATTC
Source organism: Prionailurus viverrinus (assembly GCF_022837055.1). Classification (NCBI taxonomy): domain Eukaryota; kingdom Metazoa; phylum Chordata; class Mammalia; order Carnivora; family Felidae; genus Prionailurus; species Prionailurus viverrinus. The sequence continues at coordinate 132,412,059 of NC_062569.1, read as the reverse complement.
ATCCATGTTGTCACAAATGGCAGGATTTCCTTTCTTTCCATGGCTGCATAATATATATACATTCTCTTAATGCATTCATCTCTTGATGGACACTTAGTTTGTTTCCATGTCTTGGCAATTGTAAATAATGCTGCAATGAACATAGGAGTGCAGATATCTCTTTGAGAGAGTGATTTCAGTTCCTTTGGGTATATACTCAGAAGTAGGATTGTTGGATCACATAGTAGTTCTATTTAAGTTACTTGAGAGAATTCCATGCTGTTTTCCATAGTGGCTGTATCAACTTCCATTCCCACCAACAGTGCGCCAGAGTTCCCTTTTCTCGACATCTTTTCTAACACTTGTTTATCTCCTTTTTGATAATTGTCATTCTAACAGGTTTGAAGGAATATCTCTTTGGATTTTGATTTTGATTTTCCCGATGAATAGTGATGTTGAGCATCTTTTCATGTGCCTGTTTGCCATTTGTATATCTTATTTGGAGAAAAATATCTATTCATGTCCTTTACCCATTTTTAAGTCAGATTATTTGGGGTTTTTTGCTTTTGAGTTGCAGGGTTTCTTACATATTTTTAATATTAATATTAATATTTATTATTTAGAAGTATTTTCACCCATTCAATAGCTTGGCTTTTCATTTTGCTGTTCCATAGCTTTTTAGTTTGACATAGTCCTACTTACTTATTTCTGTTTTGTTGCTTGTGCTTTAGTGTCATAATTTAAAAATCATTGCAAAACCAATGTCAAAGAGATTTTTCTTTATGGTTTCTTCTAGGAATTTTACTGTTTCAGGTCTTACAATTAAGCCTTTAATCCATTTTGAGTTAATTTTTGTGAGCTGTGTAAAATAAGAATCAAGTTTTATTCTTTTGCATGTAAATTTCCAGAATTCCCAACACAATTAATTGAAGAGATTATTCTTTCTCCATTAAATATTCTTAGTTTTCTTGTCAAATACTAGTTGGCTGCACATGCATGAATTTATTTCTATACTCTCAATTCTGTTCTATTGGTCAGTGTTGGTTTTTATCCCAATACCTTATTATTTGGATTACTATAACTTTGTAGTAGAGTTTGAAATCAAGAGGTGTGATGCCTCCAGCTTTTTTTTTTTCTCATGATTGCTTTGGCTATTCAGGGTCTTTGGTGGTGTGGTACCAGCCTTACACAGCACCACAAGTTGTTGAATTTTTATCATGAAAAGATGTTATATTTTTTCACATACTTTTTCTGCATCTATTGAGACGATCTTACAATTTATATCTCTCACTTGTTAAATGGTGTATGATATTGATTGATTTGTAAATGTTCAAATATCCTTGCGTCTCTGGAATACATTCCACTTGATCATAGCATATAAATCTTTGTACTTTTGAATCAGATTTGCTCTTATTTGGTGAGAATTTTCACATCTCTGTTCATCACAGATATTGGCCAATAGTTTCCTTTTTTTATAGTATCTTTTTCTGGCTTTGGTATCGAGGTAATTCTGGCCTTTAAAAATGTATTATGGAGTATTTCTTCCTCTTTAGTTTTTTGGAAAAGTTTGAGAAAACTGGTATTAATTTTTCTTTAAATGTTTGGTAGAATTCACCAAGTGAAACCATCTGGTCCTGGATTTTCCTTTGGTGGGAGTTTTTTTATTATTGACTCAATCTCCTTACTTATTGGTCTGCTCAGGATTTTTATTTCTTCATGATTCAGTCCTGGTAGGTTGTACATTTCTAGAAATTTATCCATTTCTTCTAGGTTGTCCAATTTTTGGTATAGGATTGTTCATAGTAGCCTCTTATACTTTGTATTTCTGTGGTATCTATTGTCATGTCTCTTCTTTCATTTATAATTTTATTTATTTGAACCCTCTTCTTTTTCCTTCAGTCTCGCTAAAGATTTTTTGATTTTATTTATCTTTTCAAAAAAACTCTTAGTTTTTACTAATTTTATATTGTTTTCTTGTTTTCCTTTTTGTTTATCTTCTCTAATTTTTATTATTTCCTTCCTTTTGCTAATTTTTAACTAAGTTTGTTTTTATTTATCTAGTTCCTTGATGCATAATGTTAGGTTGCTTCTTTGAAATTTTTCTTTTTTCTTGATGTATGTGTTTATAACTAAACTCTCCTTTTAAAACTGTTTTTGCTACATTCCATAAGTGATTTGGGGTTATGTTTCCTTGCCTGGATAGCCTATAGGATATGTTCCATGGCCAGTATAGTCTGTTGGCTGGGGTCCAAATCAGGCAAAACTGTCAATTGAACACCCTGGCTGGATGGTGCCATCGGCTTGGCTCTCTAGATGGGCAGAGCTGCTGGCTGAGATCTCTGCTCAGATGTCACTGCAAATATGAACTTGGTCTGCCAAGATCTGAGCAACAGTTGCTGCAAAGTCTCAATCTCTACCTGATGCCTTGATCCCCATTTGTCATACTCCACATATTCCCCCAGTAATTCCATGAGGTGAATCCTGAGTGAGCCTCCCAAGAAGTGTTCTGAAATGCTGGGGAAGCTGGATGCCTATCTTAGACTCTCTTTTTCCCCACTAGAAAAACTGTAGGGCCAGGGGGGCTCCATCGGTTCTGTACTGTGCCAGCCTGGGGGAGGGGTGATACAGTCAAAGTGAAACTGCTCCTCTTGCCATTTTAGTGCAGTTCCTCTGAATTTCTGTTGCCCCGAAGAGTGCTTCAGTCTCACTTCCAGATTATGGCATTTTCGCAATGGTGTCTTGTCTGTGGATGGTTGTTAGTTGGTCTTCTTGTGAGGGTGATTGAAGTTGGGAATGACTTATGATATGAAAACATCTTGACCTGCATATTTTTTAAAAACTTTAATATAGTAACTTTCATGTAAGTTTTCTTTTCAGATATAAGATTTTCACTGTTATGAACATTAAGAGGTTTTAAACTCTTGTGAAACTGTTCCAAAATTAAGATAGATCATTTATTGAACAATCACAATTGAAATGCCAACTAGACACAGTGGGACATTTACAAGGCATTTAAAAATGGAGCATTTATTCAACATATCTGAAGATATACAGTCAATGTCTAAGAAAAGAAAAAAAAGGAAAGGAAAGGAAAGGAGAGGAGAGGAAAAGAAAAAAAAGGACAAGAAAAGAAAAATAGTGAATAGAAGAAGGAAAAACAAACAAAAAAGTAACAAAGTATAGTTTTTGAGAGCTTACTGGGTTCCAGCCCTGTGCTAAGCACTTGAGAGGTATTATTTCATTTATTCGTATTGATTCCACACTATAATTCCAGGACACAGGTATTACCTGCATTTTATGCATAAGAAAACTGCGGTCATGAGATACTCAGCAAATTTCCCAGAATTGTACAGCCAGTGATAGGTGCAGTCAGGTTTTATTTTATTATTTTTAAAAATGTTTTAAATGTTTATTTTTGATAGACACACACACACACACACACACACACACACACACACACAGTGTGAGCGGGGGAGGAGCAGAGAGAGAGAGAGGGAGACACAGAATCTGAAGGAGGCTCCAGGCTCCTAACTGTCAGCAGAGCTTGATATGGGGCTTAAACTCATGACATTATGACCTGAGCCGAAGTCGGACACTTAATTGACTGAGCCACCCAGGCACCCCTGCAGTCAGGTTTTAAATGCAGGTTTATTTGATTCACCCACTAAGTGGCTATTCTGCTAGGCAAAACCACATACTTCTTTACTTGAAGAAAGAACACAAAAGCCATCATCAGATTTCACGGTATCACTCAGAGGTCAAGAAAGACCACAACAAAGCACTTAGATATGACATTTCACCAAGGGGTCTGGGAGTACTGTTGTCATTGTTCTACCTTGTCATTGCTTCAAGGTGAAGAAGGTGACACACGGAAACAGCTTTGCAGAGAGAAGAGTACCATGTTCTTGACTTCGTCCATTTTCAAAGAATAAAAGTAAACAGGAAATATCAGAAGCTCTAAATGTAAAGCTCTTCTAATAACAATGGGAAACTATTTCTTCAAAACATTCACTTATCTTAAAGACATGTAATACCCTTATTGTTTTCATAGCCAGATGGTGTCCTGGCTCCATTGAATAATATAAGCTACGAATTATATCACATTCTTCATAAAATTTCAGGCAGGGGGACTAATACTTCAAGAGCTTCAAGAGAGAGTCTAGGTCATTGCCCCAGGTCACTTAGGTCACATACTTAGTAAGTGGCCAAGGTGGCATTCTAACCCAGCCTTATGACACCCATATACTGGGCTCTTAACTAGTATGCTCAAATAAATGCCTGATTAGTGCTAATCAAATCCTAGAAACTGTAAAAACAGTTTCTAAATTTAACCAATATTACGAACAGGCAGAAATATAGTACATTCTGCAAAATAAATGACTGAGAAAATATATAGTTAAAACACAAAAGAATGTGGATTCTTTCTTTTAGCCAAAGGCACTTGGGATACAACTCTCAACTGACTCCTAATCCTAATAAGATCCTCTGTTCATGAAGCCCACATTCTGATAGGGAGAGAGCAACAAAAATAAACAAGGTGACCACAGATGGAGACGAACACAATGGAGAAAAATAAAATGGTGACAAATGGAGTTAGGGAGTCTTGGAGTGGAGGTGTTGCTCTTGTTAAGGAGCTCAGGGATGCCCTTGTTAATGAGTTGCATCTGAGCAGGGACCTGAATGAAATGAAGGAGGAAAGCCTTCCCGGTCCTGATGTAAGAATATGCTCGGCCCGTTGGAAGAAAAGCAAAGGAGGACTGTGTAGCTTCAAGTGGTGAGCGAGGGGTGAGGGGCAAGGAATAAGGTCAGGGATGTTGTTCAGGACAGTACGTATGTGAATTTAGAGGCTGCTGTGAACCTTTGATTTTTACTCTGAGATGGGAAGCTGTTGGACTTTTAAGTGGAGGAGTGACATCAGCAGATTTACATTTGTAGAGTATCATTTTGGTAACTATTTTGCAAATGGACTCTAAAAGATGAAGGAAGAAGAGGCGGAACCACCTAACTGGTTGCCACCCAGGTAAGGGATAATGGTTACCCAGGTAACTGCTGTGCTACCCCAGGTAAGTGATAATGGTTACATGCTCAGTGGTGGTGGTGAAAGTTGAAAGTAGTGAGAATGTGGATATATGTTAAGCATAGTTCTCAAGGTATTCTCTGTTGAATTGGAAGTAGAATGTGAAGAAGATGACCTGTCAGGAACGACCCCAAAGAGTTTGGACTGAATAACTGAAGCAGGAGGAAGATTGCAGGAGGACTAGATCTAAGGGTGAAAATAAGTTTAGTTCTGTACACTACAGGTCTGGGGTTCCATTGGAGACCTAAATGCAGCAGCCAAGAAAATATATTGGATATTTTGGATGTATAGTTGGATATTTAAGAATTTTGAGTTCTGAATTCCAATATGGAAATACATTATTTGGCAGTTACAAAATAACATATATTTAAAGCCAAGAGACTGGATGAGTTCATTAAAAATATGCAGATTGAGGGGCTGGTAAGATAGAAGAAAAGTGAAACTGATGACTCCCACAAGTCAAGTGAAGAGAGGATTCAAGAATTAGGAAGTGATTTACTGTATCAAATACTGCTTGAGTAGGATGAAAACAGAACTGACCATTGTGTTTAGCAATATTGAGGTCACTGGTGACTCTAACGAGCTATTTCAGTAGAATGTTGAGTACAAAATCCTGCTTGGAATGAATTCAAGGAAGAATGAGAGAAAAGAAATTGGAGGCAGAGAGTATGGAAAACACTTGAGTAGTCTTGTTTAGAAGAGACCCATGAAGTGGTGTAGTAAGAAGTCCTTAAAGGGTAAAGGGAGTTATTTATTTTTGTAAGATTGAATACATTAAATAGTATTTCTATGCTGCTGGGAACCATCCAGCAGGGAGGGGAAAATTAAGGAGGAAGCAAAGAGATGGGACAGTTGGGAAAGTGTTGCCCTTTAATTCATGAGATGAACAGATCTAGTCCACAAGTGAAGGGGTAGTCTTAAATAAGAGAACCAACATTGTATCGGTACCATTGTGACAAAAGGTCAAAGGCAGAGCCCAGTAATTTCAACAATGTAGTGGTGGGTTCAGGTACAATTTCTTTTTGAAATTGATCATCCTGGCACAAGATTAATGCCATAGATCGTTAGATTAAAATAGTTTGGTTCTAAGAATTTGTAGGAATGCAATCTTTGATAAACTATGAGACTACTTAGCAAAATGGTAATATTCTGCGGAGTCCCACTACTCTCAATCTTTACTGAAATAAATTCCAAATGTGCTTAAAAGTTAAATAGCTTATAATCAGACGATAATTTTTTTTTAAACAGCTAACCAAACAGATCATTGAATCTTTACCAGATCTCTTGATGGGGATAATTTTCATTAAGTGATACAGTGTAAATTTAAAAAGCAGAGCACAAAATTCTATGTTTACTATGAATATACTCATTCAGTCTGTAATTGTTCAAATATAGACTTTCCAGTAACTGAATTTCTTTAGCTTTCATGACTGCCTGTCCAGTTTGCAAATCTATGAAATAATTTGAACCAAACATAAGTTACAGTTATGCAGGAACTGCTTTTTTCTCTCTGCTTTCTGTAACAGAGACGGAAGGGATTATGCAGATTATCCGAAATCAGAGATCTAGATAGAAGATGAGAAGGAGAGTGGAGAGGAGACCCACTCCCTGAAAATATTTCATCTACAAGACAAAAGACATCGATCCTTTGCACTTTGGGATCTATGCACTCCACCCCAACACTACTTTTCCTAAACATATGACGTTTTGTCATTAAAAGTATTGTGTCTTTCATACAGTCAGCACTGCCTGAAGGAAAAAGACAAGAAGTGACTACATAAAACTGATATTTGTTTTGGACTGGTGGGATTACTTAGCTTAGATTAATAGCTTAAAATTGTTATTTCTATACTTACCCTACTGTTGTGCTATCTTTCAAACATTTTAAAACTCAGTATAAAAAAATTGAGAATCATTTAATTAGTAAGAAGCCCTCAAGATTGCACACATTAATGATTATAGCTCTGAGTTAAATTTTATTCTCCCCAGTGTGTTTATTCCTGCTATACATTTCTATATTAATGTTTCATTTACATTTTGATTGTCATTGATTTTGATTTACCTGGAGTCAGATCAAGATTGAATCCCGGTTCTATTGCACCTTAATTGTGGGTGCTCATCTGGGAAAATGGAAATAACTACCATGTATTCCAGCTAACTTGGGAGGATAAAATGAGATAATGTAATGAAAGTGTTTTATGAAGTGTAAAACACCATGAAATATGTCCTTTGGTTATTTTTATACTATGGCATTAGCCAAGAGAAACTTAGATTCCATTTATAATCCAAGTCTATTAACCTTTTTTAATAGTAAGACCCAATTTGGGATTCTTGTCCCAAAGGCGAATGTGCGAATGAAAAAATGATTAGAGTGAAATCAAGCATATTTAAAATTTAAATTTTTCAATAAAATTTGTTAGAGAATAATTACAATTAGTGAGACCCCAGAGCTTTCTAAAAGAAGAAGAAAAGGTAGTATCTTTCTTATGTAGGAATGATACATAAGTAAAAAATATATATATACAGCAACTGCTATTTTCAAATTACTTTAATCACTGATCAACAAAGCCAAATACTTTATTGACTAAATTTTAAAATTACTACTTTAAAAATAATTTTAAATGTTTATGTATATGTATTACTAGGAATATTTTTAAGGTATTGTCACCTAATATTTGAATTTTCATAGATTTTAATGTTTAACATTTAAAATATAATACTCAATATGTAACAAAACTAATAAAAATTGGGAAATAAATCTTTTAGTTCCACCAATATAACTGAAATATCATTTATTTTTATTATTAACTCTCCATTTTGTGCACACACATGCACAAACGCATATTAACATGGTAATCATAATGAACATACAATTTTGTATGTTGTATGTTCACTTATAAACTCTTTTACATGTTACCACACCTAGTAAGTATTTTACTTTAAGCATAGTGTAAAGGACTTCTCTCCCCAAAATGTAAAGCTATTGAATAACACTTAACAGACTTCCCTTACCTAGAAGACCTGTCAAAATAAATAAATTTCATAAGGAAAAATGACAGAGTAATTTGGTACTCAGAGACACATTAACATGCCCACCACAACAATGTATGACAATTTTAAGATGCTTTTATTTAGGAGTGCAAATTTGTCCTCAGTTTTACCAATTGAAATTCTACATGCTACATATTGAATTATGCTAGAGTTTTATACTTAGAAAGCATGGTATAGATCTTTGTTGAAGCCAACATTTAGGCAGCAATAAATTTGTGTCAACATGAAGATTCAATAAGAATAAATCAACACCCAGCAACATTGACCATTATCCATAGTGAATGAACTGTGCATATATGACCCTGGAGAAAAGAATCAGAATTGAAACACTTTTCTGGAAAAAGCAGAATCATGAGATTATAAACTCAACAGAGATCATGACAAAAGAGAGAATCTCTTCTTATTATGAGCAAACTGGATTCTAAAAAGTTATCCTAATTCCACTTAACAAGTCCAAACGAACATTGTAAGACTGAGGTTTTCTCTAGTACACAGCTAGAAAAGCTTGTTTGTCAAACAACTGAAAGTAGAAACAGTTTCAGACTGGTGAAGGGAAACAAAGCACAAGAACAGAACAATAGACTCTGAGCATGTGTAACTTGGGAATAAAAAGAACAATTGTTTTATGGTATCAAATTTGCATATTAACCAGCAGTTAAATCAGGGGTCAGAATAGTATGATTTGTGGAGCAAGGTCAGTTTCATCTAAAGCTTATTTTCAGTAAATAAAGTTTTATTGGAACAGAACCACGTTATCTACAGTTGCTTTTGCTATACAATGGTACAGTTGAGTAGGTGTCCCACAAAGCTTAAAATATTTACTATTTGACCTTGTACAGAAAGAATTTACAGATCTCTGAACTATAATTAAAGCATCATGATATACACACAAATAGCCATCACCACCACCACTGAGAGTGCCAATACTTCAAGCTTTGTTTTGAATATTTCCATCTGAAAGATGGAGAAAAGATAATCTGAAAGATAAAGCAAAGATGTGTGTGTGTGTGTGTGTGTCTGTGTGTCTGTGTGTCTGTGTGTCTGTGTGTGTGTTCCTCATGATCACCATATATGGTAGACATTATTTCCTTTTTCCACAATGGAAACTGAGCTGCTGAGGGTTAAGTAATTTGCCAAAGGTATCAATACAGTCAGTAAATGGCAGAGACAAGCTTCACACTACCTTCCAAGTCTACTGTCTTGATCCCTACCCTATATTGCATACCATTCTCTTAGGAAAATGGGGTTCAGGGAAATTAAATGTATCATTGAGTATCACATGAACACCAAGTAGTAAATCTAGACCTTAAACCAAAAGCCAACACACCTTTTATTTTCCCACATTTATCCCACTATATTATCCCTAAGGAGATAAAGAACTGGAAAGGTTTAGGGAGAAATAATAATCATATTAGGGTTGGAAAAATATACCTATGAGAAGAGATCATTTCATCCCAAGAAACAAATGACGTGGTTTATTTTAAAATAATAGGCAAGAGTGACATAGCCTCTGTGACTAAAGACAGCAATAAATAGAATATAGTCATTTTAAAAAACATAATGTTTAATTTAGCATAAGACAAATATGCAATCTAATGAGTGTCTCTGAGACCATAGATTGGATTATGCCTAGAATGCAATGGTGGCAAATCAGCACAACAAAAACAGAGCAAAATTAGATTTTATAGAGGTAATACAGAAAGAAATATTGGAATTATAAGATTCACCTATGAAACAGAGAGGCAGAATGATAAGATTTTTGGTAAGAACATAAGTGGCATGATTGTGTGAGAAAATTACAGTTTATATAGTGACAGGATTTATATGGTGCTTTCCTAAAACAGAAGATCAAAATGTCCCAGAGGCCAGGTAGAATAGCCATAGAAGCTTTCACATATGTGAATATCTATTAAAGTCCAAATTACACTAAAACAAAATTCACCTTTACTTGCCTTTGTAACACAGGATAGCATTTATACAACATTCACTATATGTCAAGCCTTACCTTTAACATACTTGTAGAGACACATACCTTAGCCAATAGGAAAAACATTACAAAAAGGTCAGAGGAAAAATTTATATGACCCATGACAAAATTTTGCACAGATTACTGAATCAATAGTTGAACAAAAAATGCTACTCAGTGGAAATGGAATTGCCTTAGCCCACAGTCTTGGCTCAAATGATTCCTACCCTGTGAGAACTGAATTTTGGAACTTGTGGGCTGCTGTACCCAAATCACAAGGTACTCCTACTCCTACTAATAGGAACCATAATATTGGAAAGACTGCCAACATCCTAAGTAGACAACAGAGAACCTTTCTTGCTGTATAATCTTGGGTAAATCTCTTAACCCGTCTGAGTCTATGTTCTTATTTTTAATGGCAGGTCCCGAGTAAAAATATATTACCATATAATATACAACCGTATTCCCTAGCACCACAAAATTGGTCAGACAGAAGCTAGATGGCATATATCGGGGACTCTACAAAAAGAAAATCCGTTGGGAAGTCAACTAGATCCTAACTTTCAGAGTCTATGATCCATCATTATCATATTGCTTTATTTTAGTTAACAAACACATATGTATATTGTTAATTTGGTGCCAAGCTTTGTTCTAAGCACTCTACAGGCATTTACTCATTTAATACTCATTTATATTTATGTATGTGTATTACATTTTACATCCTGATACCTGACCATTGTGACTAGGTCCACTCTGGCTACTAAAGACAAGAAACTATCCACTAGTAACAAATGCATTGAGTTTCTAAATTCAAGTAGTGAAACAGCTTTGGGATCTACCAGAAGGTTTTATAAACCATCTTAAAACTAAAGAGGGAGGGGGGACTTTTTTCACCAGTTGAAAATGGGCACAATATAAAATGTAAACTATCAGCCACTAGAGTCTGATAGATAGGTCTCTGGTTTGAAAGGTGGGACCTTGAATGCTGTATCATCCTTGAATCACAGAATTACATCATGTTTAAGTGAACAACACATACTAGATAGGAACAGTTAGTTTAACATTTTATTAATGGAATGATCCCATAGTTAATTTGAATGGTCCCATAGTTAATTTTATGGGTTGTACAGAAATACAGCTGGGGAATATGAATCTAGAAAGCCTCAGAGAGTCTACAGGGTCTCATTTTGCAATATGGTCCCAAACTTACTTTGTGACCTTAGTTAATTTTCTCCAAACCTCTCTGTACCTTCTCTTATAAAATGAAAGTCATATGTCCTGACAGAATCTCAGGAATTCAGACAAATTGAGTCTAGAAGGCTCCCAACCCCCTGTTTATGACTCCCAGGGATACTAATCAACACAGGTTAGGCTATGCTATGGTAACAACACCCAGTTTGGAGTGGCTTAACACAACAAAGATTTACTGCTCACTCATATCGTAATGAACAGTTGCTTTTCCTCCCCTTTTTACAGGGCAGAGATCTCCTTCCTTCCATCTTTCAACTCTGCCATTTGAAATCCTTTCCTTACTACTTTGCAGATGACAGAGATCACTGAACACTTACCCTGTTTCACTTAATTCCCTCAGATTAGAAGTGACAATCATCCCCTGGATTAACGTAAGGCTTTTGTCACATGACTCCAACCTCACCACAGGGGATGCTAGAAAATGTTGGAGAGCACATGGGATTTTTGATTAGCATTAATGATCTCTTCTGGAAGAGGTGAATGACTCTGGGCAAGATAATAGAAGGAGCACTTGATAGATTCAAGACCAGAACTCAGGCCTTCTATCTACTAGTTTGATGCTCCCTCCAGATATGTAGGGTTGACATACTAATGTCTCCAAAGCTTTCGAAATTAGCAAAGGGACAGTTCTTTCTTATAAAAGTTTGCATTTTGTTGTGATTTCTTAAAGGAAAAAAATAAAGTTTCTTCAGCCAACACAGAAATATATAGTCTTAATTAGCTTTTTAGGGAGGTTAAGAACACCAGCTTATATTTCACTGTTTCACATTATTCAGCTCTATTCCAAAAACTGTTGCAGTAATGTTCTTGTTTGAAAAGATTTTCTCAAAGGCAAAATCCAGACTATACCTATTTGATATTCCATCCTCTCCAAGTGAGATTCTTAGAGCTGAGAATCTCCTCGTGTGAGTATGATGGACTAATGTTGAGCTACAAAGTACAAAGATTTCCCAGAGGTATTTGAAAAAAGGTTTGTGAAGCTTTCTAGGCTAAGATGTTTGATTTTTAAGATCCTTTCTTTAAAACCAGGATGAAGGAATAAATCCCATTGTGTTTTGGAGGCTGCCTGCTTCCTCTCAAATGTTCTTGGCTTTAGCGGTTGGTGTCAGAAGCCAGAGAAGCAATTCAGTCTACTGGACATTTTAAGAAAATGTGGTTATCCAACATCTGGGTTCTAATGAAATTCTGATTTGATCCCATGACTTGGCCAAACTTTTACTTTTTTTTTTTTTAAAGTAAAGCTTTTTACATAACTCCAATCAAGAAATGAAAGAGGACAGGAAGGTAGCGTGCCGCTGCTTTTCATTTCACTATACTAGTATGTTGGGAGGAGCTTTCCGCCTTTAGAAAACCCAGGTTCTGCATCCTTTCATTAATCCAGCCAGGAAAATAAATGGTAAGAGCATACCTGTGGTGAATAGCATCAACACCTTCCATTTCCCACAGTTAGTCACTAGTGCGTTTTCTTTCTGTCGATGATCGTAGCAACTCTTCAAGGCAGCATGCAAGTAGTTTATGAAATGCACCTCTGATACACTTAGTAAGAATGTTGGCCACTGCCTTCTTGCTTCATTTCTTTCAAGACAAAAAAGTTCAATGCAAACTGAGCCTTTCGTATTCAATTTATGTTTCTCTATATGTGCAAGAAAAGTTATATCAATCTATCTTTTGATGGATATGCTACAATCTATCATATGCGTTGATTTTCTAAATAAAATGTCTCCATTTTTATTGAGAGAAGTACAATCACTTACTCTTACTAATCTCAGATTGATTGCATATCAAAAAAATTAGGATGTACTGCTAATGAAAACTTAAACTGATAAATGTTTTATTGCACCACATTTTATTTGCTTACTTGACTTTCTATCTAACAAGACTAAATTTTAAGCCAAAGCCCATGTCTTATTCATCTTTGGATTTTTTATACCTAGGATCCTGAGGTCTTAACAAGTATCTTAACACATTTTATTTTCATAAAACAAGAGGCCCTCAATATGCTTTAATTGATTAATATGTGGCTCTTGGTGTATAGAGAAAATAATATCTATTCACTTAGAAGTAACAGGAAAATATAAAATAAACATGTTACCAGCTTAATTAGTTTTAATTCCTTCAAGACAAATGTAAAAGTTACAAGGTCAACAATAACTACAACATGGACATGGTATCACACTAGAAATATAAAGCAAGTATAACTCTAGTCTAGCCAAAGTAAACTATACTAATAGAATGTTCAAGATGGAAAGAAACATTGAGAGTGTCTAGTTCTTTCCAAAGTAAAACCCAGAAAGGAGAAGAGCCCAAGGACAGAATGTAAATTCATGGCAGACCCTAAACCCAATTCTGGGCAGTCTGAACACAAAATTGGTGTTTTATCCTCCTGTTCTATTTATTTAAATACAATGAAATATTTAAATACTTTATTCATGTGTATGCCAGATGTCATTAATTTTAATTTATGCCACCACATAAGGAATTAATAAACAACTCACCAAAATTTTTGAGGAGGCTGTTGATATTTAGATCTTGGAATGCAATACTTCAAGAGTTCAATTAAAAAAAAAACTAGTTAATATGATGGTGTGTTAGAATTACAGAATTGGAAGAAACTTTTTCAGGAGGTGATCTGCTCTTGGCTTTAGGGTGGTAAATGTTAAATTCTCTTATATTTTTGGACAACTTTATTGCAAATTCTAAACTCGACAGACATATTGTTTATGAGAATAATATTCATATATTCATTAATTTCTTCATTTGATGCTGAGACTCTTAGAGAACATGAGATAACTTCTTTAAATTCTTATGTCCGATTTTTGAACATGTGTCCTAAATTTATAACTGCAATATTTTTGGCATAACCTTAAACAGATGGTGAGGTATTTGGTGATGCCTCTGGGGAAAAATCATTATTATGTTAAGGCAGGGTATCATGAATGCAAAGAGAAATTTACATTTTCTACCACCAATCGCCCTACTTTTTAGTTTGTTTTATATTTGTCTTTATTTCTCAACCTAGAATTTTTAAAAATAAAATTTTAGGAGACCAAGGGACTTTGTTCAGGATGAAATAAACATTTGGAAAATGTAAAAGAAATTATACCTGAGATTTTTCTCTAAGGACTAAGGACCACATTTCTCTTTTTAAATAGCAAATAATATAGTTACAGTTTAGGGTGTGCTGCTCCTTCTCCTATCTCAAATAAATAATACACATTACTTTTAACTAATATCCAGAGATATTACACTTGCAGATTATCATCTAAGCAATAAAAGACTTACAACTTAAGAAAATGGTCCCATTTAGACACAATCTATGATCATGTAATATTGAAATAAAGTCCTTTATAAAGCACATGAATTAAAATATTCCCTAAGCTTGCTAGAATAGCCACTTATTTTTAAATCAAATTGCTTTCCACACTATGCAGTTAAATATAAAAGGTCGTTATAGTTATATATTAAATATAAAGTATATCTTGTTATTGCTTTGGAAGCATATGGAATGATTTTCATTTTGCAATATAAGAATATAAGATAATCAATATTCAACTATATAACATGAAACAGTTCAATATACAAATACCTCACTCTATGCATCTTGATTACAAAATCTTCTGAATTTTTTTAGTTGATATTTGTTCCAGTGGGAAAAATTACATTCTTCCACACAAAAGAATTATTTTCTTACTTGAGAAACCCACATTTTTCATGAAAGTCACTGGCCTGTCTCAAGGTTTAATTGAAACCAAATGAAGTCTTGTAAAACTAATCAAAACCAAACAAACCCTTGGGCTGCATGAAGGACTTACAGCTAGCAGGTTTCACCTTGAGTTACAGTTCTTCAAGATTTGGTTAGAGCACTCTAAAATCAAATTTAAAATGTCACCATGCCATGTGAACTAGACATAAAATATTCTCCCAGGAGTTCCATAAATGGTTAAATTACAAATGCAACCCTATGACCTACAGAATGATACTGTGGCCATCAAGAAAGACAGAAAATGCTGAATCGATTCATAGAAAGTAATTGATGGTAAAGAATTAACCTAAGACATTAAAGCTTATCTCATGTGCTATATTTATATCACTCATTAAACAGAAATTTCAAGAAATCTCCCAAATGTGAATGCATAATTTGCATAAATCATTCCACAAGAGCTGAAGTCTCTAACATAATGATGGGGAGGGATATAAAGCAGTAAAAACTGGAGGGGAAAACAATCTAGGGCCCTTGGGTGGAGCACCAGATCTGAAGTTGAACAGTCAGGTGACTTTCAACTTTTCACACCAGTTTTCTTGCCACAAAATGAGAGGAATAATTTCAATTCAACATATACTTTTCTCCGATGTACTCATGTCAGAGTGATGCAAGTGGAAATTATTCTGAAAGCATAAAGCAAATATCAACAAACATCTGGAAGGTAAGGAATAGAAAAGATGTTTGCCTGCAAATTGCTATTTCGTGAATTAGTATTCCTCTTTGCATCTGAAGCTGTACAAAGAACCGATAGAGAAAAAGTGATCTCAGCTTTGATATATAAGAGTATTTGTGTTTTGATGTGTCTTATTTCATATTAAATCATATGAAATTTATTTATTGTTTCTCTAAAGAATGCATGTCTTAAGTGAATACCTAGTCGATGTTTCCAGCAGGCAATATAGTAAGGAGTATGATTATTTGCTGAGTAGAATACAAATGTCATTTATAAAAGTGATTTAAAAGATTTGGTATTATAATACTGAATAGGTCCAAATACCATTTTTTATTCTATGCACCTTGGCTCCTGCCAAGTCAGTTTTGAAATTATAGGGTATTATAAAAACAGACATAAAGTAGAACAGAACTGTCCTAAGGGAAAATTTCCTTTCAGACAATTAGATAACCTACATTTTTTTACAAAGAAAAAAAGTAAAGCAATACAATTGAGATATATAGTTATTACAAATAATTTGGTGTTGTGCTTAATTGCCCTTTTTGGTTCACTGAGGGCATGCTATGTAATTATTATTTTTGTTTGTAACTTTAAACTGTTGACAATCTAAATACTGTAATAATATATCTGATGGCTTTCTTCTATTGGTGAGTTAGTATTTAGTAATTTAATTTTTAGTAACTTATAGTATTGCTGTTAGCTAATTGTTACTATGTGTACCTTATGGCAAAACACATTTTTAACAGTTACCTTTTAATTTCTAATGTCTTACATAAATTTAAGGTAACTAGACAGTCTCTCCAATAATGGACCAGACAAACCCATTTGCACGTGCTATAAGAAGTTCTCTGCCCTTATGGTAAGAATTAAGCAAGAGAAACAGAAAGCAAGAACCTCTAAACATTTAAATGGGAATAGTAATATAAGACTTATTCACTCTTTTTCATGTGCGCCAAATACTGACTCAACTGCTTCATTTGATCTTAAGTGAGTACACTTCATAAGTTAATGTATTTTCTGAATTCGTTACCATCAATGGAACTAGGCTTATTCACTAATGTGTATGGGGACTAAGGAAAATGGTAATATGCTCTATCTTTATGCCAATGACCACTTCTGTAGATGTGAAATTGCAAAAAACAACTGAAGAATACCAGGAACTTATGCTTTTACTGAAGAAGTACTAGTTAATTCAGACCAGTCCTTTAGTTGAGAACTAAAAATAGTTAGATAAAATATTAAAAAGAAAGCTTCTTTGATGTATCAAATGAGTTATAAATTCATGAAGAATTACTGGGCTTAGATCCAGGAAAGGATGGGAACTCATAAAACCAAACCCAGCATTCAAGGCTACTTTTGTACTGGAACGACTTAAGCTACTTTGCAGCCTTGCAGAGATCAAAACACAAAACCTGAAGTGCAAGGCTCTTAAAGGTTTGGGCTATATTGGGCTTAGAAGCCTTCCCAAAGGACTGCTCCCTAGGAATTCAGGTGAACCAGAAATAAACCATCCATTAAAAATACCTACAGCTCAGCTGTACATTATCAAGAGCCCATAAAATGTTAAGTCTTGAAGTTGAATTAGGGAATATAGGATTTTTACACCTCTAGACATATAACAAAAGTAAACCAAAATTCTCTGTGTAGAAAGATAATAGTATACTGGGTTTTGCAACTTTTCTATAATTTTTTTTTGTTTTCAAATACAATGTCTAATGTACAGTCAAAGATAACTAGGTACCCAAAAGAAAGACACTATTTGCAAAACCCAATGAAAAAAGACCAATGAACATTTTACATGTTGAAATTATCAGACTCTGATTATAAGACAACCATTTTTAGAATTTTCAATAAGATAAAAGCCAAGCTGGAAAAATGCAACAGAGTATTTTCAAGTGATAACAAAATATTTGTAAAAGAGCCCAATAGCATGTATAAAACTGAAAAGTATAATAACCTAAATTGGAAACTTAATGGATTTAAGAGCAAATTAGACCCAACTGAAGAAACTATTTGTGAACTGGAAGATAGTCAAGAAGAAACCATCAAGAATAAAGCAGAGAGAGAGAGAGAGAGAGAGAGAGAGAGAGAGAGAGAGAGAGAGAGAATTAAATTATTGGAGCAAGGATTTTATATTTAAGGATACAGGGGCACCTGGATGGCTCAGACAGTTGAGTGTCTGACTCTTGATTTCAGTTCAAGTCATGATCTCAGGGTTCTGTGATCAAGCCTGCATCAGCTCCACGCTGAGCACAGCACCTGCTAAAGATTCTCTCTCTCTCTCTCTCTCTCTCTCTCTCTCTCTCTCTTTATCCCCACCTCTCCCTCTGCCCCTCATGCCCCTTCACTCTCTCTCTCTTAAAAAAAAGGAAACATTTAATTGGAGTTTCAAAAAGAGAAAGAATGAGGCAAAAGCAATATTTGAAGAGATGGTGGCTGAGAACTTTACAGAATTGAAGATATCAATGTACAAATTTAAAAATGCAATGAAACCCAAGCTGTTAAAAAGCAGACATATCATAGTGAAACTGAGAAAAGCACAGACAAAGAAGAAATCAGAAAGAGGGAGCAAGAACAAGAGAGAAAAGATAAATTACTTGCCAAGCATTAATGGCTGAGTTCTTAACTGGAAGGTAGAAAACATTAAAATGCTTTCCTTTAATGTATTGAAGTCAAAGAAGTTTCAACTGAGGATTTTATATCTATAAAACATATTTTAAGAACGAAGGTAAAAAGGAGGTATTTCAAACAAAAACTAAGAGAATTTATAACCAACCACCTATATTCTGAATGAAATACTTCAGTCTTAAGGAAAATAATCCCAAATGAAAGCTCAGAGAGGCAAAGAGAGAGAAAGCACAAAGAAAAGTATGGAAATGTGGATAAATCTAATAAAACATTGATCCTATAAAACAATAATAAAGGTGTTTATGTAGTTTACAAAAATATACAGAAATAAAATATTCCTACCTCATACCATATAAAACAACCAATCAAATTAATTATATACATCAACTCAAAAGACAAAAAGAAATGAAGAGCCTAAAAAATATAGGGGAATACAAGACCTCAGAATAAGAGAAAACTACTTAAACAATACAAAAAAAGTACTAATCGTTAATTAAGGAATGATAAACTTGATCACATTAAATTTAAGAATTTAAAATTAAGAAATATTTCCCAGAATACATCCTTAAGAAAGTGAAAAGGCAAACTCGCAAGAAAGCATCATATGAGTTTATAATTCATATAACTGACAGGGATCATATCTGCAATATATAATGAATTGTTACAAATCCATAACCAAAGTCAGGCAACCTTATTTTGTATAAAGGAGAGGGTACTTGAATAGGCATTTTAAAAACAGGGTATTCAGATAGCCACTAAGCATACTAAAAGATTCTTAACTTCACTAATAATGGAAAAATTTCTAATTAAAAACAATGAGATATTACATCCATCAATGTCACACACCAGCTAGGATGTGAAGCAACAGGGATCATACACACAAATAGTCCAGTATTATTATTTTTTTTTCAACGTTTATTTATTTTTGGGACAGAGAGAGACAGAGCATGAACAGGGGAGGGGCAGAGAGAGAGGGAGACACAGAATCTGAAACAGGCTCCAGGCTCTGAGCCATCAGCCCAGAGCCTGACGCGGGGCTCGAACCCACGGACCGCGAGATCGTGACCTGGCTGAAGTCGGACGCTTAACCGACTGTGCCACCCAGGCGCCCCCAGTATTATTTAATAAAGAGGAAGATCACTATGAATAGCATCCCACTCCTACTCCTAGGTAAATACCACCTCCCCCCAAAAATATATGCATATGTGGAACAGAGTCTTCTGTAGGAATACTTGGACCAACATAATTTCAAATATACATAAACTAAAATAGGCATGAATAGTTTAATGTATACTGTAGTACCTAATAATTATAGCTACCCACAGGAACATAGAGGAGTCTCACAAACATAACATTGAAGCAAATAAGCCAGGCAAAAAAGAAATTCGAAAAACAGACAAACTTTCGGTGTTAGGAGTCAGGATAATGGTTACCACTGGGGATAGGGTGAAGGCAGAGGTAATGACTGATGGAGACCGAAGGAGATCTTCTGGGGTGTGTCTATTTTTCTGGATTTTTGTTTTGTTGTTGTTGTTGTTTGTTTGTTTGTTTACATAACTCATGGTCACTAGAGTATGTTCATTTTATAACAACTAATTGATCTGTACATTAATGATGTTTTTCTGGTAAATGTATTTTGTTTCAATAGTCACTAAATATCATACACACACAATCACAAACACATAGTTATATAAAATTAAAATGTTGGAGTTAGGCATCGAACTCTTCATTTTGGCTCAGGTCATAATATGGTTGTGAGATTGAGCCCTGCATTGGGCTCCATGTTGGGCATGGAGCCTGCTTAAGATTCTTTTCCTCTCCCTCTGCCCCTCACCCCAGCTCATGCTCTCTCTCTTAAAGATAAATGAATGAATGAATGAATGAATGAATGAATAAAATGTTAAGATGCAGGGCAGCAATAACTCAAAGAATAGTCCAGAAATTTTTGTCCTTATCAGTGAGTATTAATAAATATTTTTAAAATATACATTTCCAATATTATATAATTCTTCTAGAAATTAGAAAAACATATATTCTACATCTTCTTTTTGTGCCATGAAATAGTGTGCTATAAAACTGGAAAAGGAAAATGTGAAAATAAAATTTAGTTGGCTCTCATTCATGAGTATAGATGTAAAAATTCAAACCAAAACCTCTGCAAACCAAAACCAGCAAAGTATAATGTGCAAAATATATCATGGCCAAGTTAGGTCTATCCAAGGTATATAATGCTAGTTTACATTGGAAAATCAATCAATAAAATTTGGAACATTAACATTTTAAAGGGAGTAATTACATCATTAATTTATATAAAATAGAAAAGAGTCTATTAAAATTTAATATCTCATGATTTAAAAAATCATCTTTTAATAAATAAGGTTAAAAGACTATACCTTTCAATCTAATGAAGGATATATGCAAAATTAAAGTTTCCACAGACATGATACTTAATGCTGAATCTATCACAATAAGCACAAAACAAAGATAGACATTATTACCTTTCTTGTTCAGTATGTCAATATTGACAACTGTCAACATTTGTAGATGATATATATTTTTTAATATAGAAAATGAAAACAATCTATGAATTGATGGAATTAATGAGTTAAACAAGGTCATTCTCTACCAAATTTGTATACCAAAAACTTTTGGGTTTAAATATCAGCCATTAAAAAATATTTTTACAAGGTACAACTTACCATAGCACCAAAAATATTAGGCAATAAAGGAATAAATCTAAGAGAAGATATGCAGTATTTCTATAGAGCAAATGATAAAACTTTATTGTGAGAAATTAAAGATGATCTATATAAATGAAGAGCAATATATATTCATGAATTGGAAGATTCATAAATGTGTCAACTCTTCACAAATTGATCTACAGATTCAATGTATTGCCAAATAAAATCACACAGAATTTTCAACTACTCAGCTGATTCTAGAATGGAAATGGAAATTTAAAAGGTCATGAATAGATAAGCACTTTAGATAAGCACTCTTGTATGAAAATAAAACATGGGAGGCTTGTTCAACTAATATTAAAACTTACCATAAAATACACTGATATTTAGACATTGTGATATTAGTACAGAGAACAACACAAAGATGAACGTAAAAGAATAAAGATCCCAGAAATAGACTACAACATACAAGGACCCTTTATTTAGCTGTCCTGCATTATAACAGGGAAGGAACACTTTTTCAAAGTACATTGCTGGAACAATTTTTAATGATTAAACTAATACTTTGGAGATATCTTGTTTCCTAGTGAAAATTGTCTTAATGACTCTCCTTAGCAAATTCATGTATTTCAAATGTTCAATTTCCTAAAATAGCTCTTTCACTATGCTGCTAAACTTAAGACATCAACTTATAATAACCATGTCAAAAAAATTAATTATTTTATTTCCAAAGGACAGAAAATTTGGAAAATTATGATGATGTTATTCAGTATGTATTATTGCAATAAAAGTATTTATTGTTAAAATGGTACTTTATAGGCGCAGCCTGAAACTTGCTCAGTGATTGCAAAACTATTTCAAAATGATTTTATCTTTCACCCACTGCTTAGATTCTTATCAAAGAAAAGCTGCATTTAAAACTTGGGGCCCCTGGGTGGTTCAGTCGGTTAAAGCATCCAACTTCAGCTCACATCCTGATCTTATGGTTTGTGGGATCAAGCCCCTTATCGGGCTTTGTGTTGACAGCTCAGAGCCTTGAGTCTGCTTTGGATTCTGTGTCTCCGTCTCTCTCTCTAACCCTCCTCCCACTAGCACTCTGTCTCTCTCTGTCTCAAAGGTAAACAAACATTAAAAAAAATTTAAAAACTACATCCTTTTTTTCTAATGCCTAATGGTTATTATAAGGCAATCTGAAATAATGCCTCAGAGTTACTTAAAAAAAAATCTTAATACTTTTTAAATAAAACTTTGTAATGAAATTCCTTTAAATCATTAATAGTATTATTAGTTTTTCTTAAGGACATAATATATTAAACATTAAAATGGGCATGGAGTTATTAGATACATTTTGAAGAACTGTATTTTTATTAAATTAATATTAAATTACAAATTTGCTGACTCAGAAACTAGCAGTTTCAAATGGAATAGATATATATGTTTTTAAAATATATAATATATCTTTGTATGCTATATATAAATATTACATATATATAAATTTCTTTAAGTTATTTATATATTTTGAGAGAGAGAGAGAGTGAGTCAGCAGGGAGGGGCAGAGAGAGAATCCCAAGAAGGCTCCACACAGTCAGTGCAGATTCCTATGTGGAACTCGACCTCATGAACTGTGAGATCATGACCTGTACAGAAACCAAGAGTCTGATACTTATCCTGTAGTAGGTCCTCTCCCTAAGGAAAAAAAAAAAAAAAAACGTAAAAACACCTCAAGGCAACTTGGCTACATGTGTACATGACATCCCTCATGACCTTGTAACATGAGACCACCTAATCAGACTGCATGTTTTGTGTTATCATCTATGGGAGACAAAGAAGTAGAAAATGTGTAAGAAACTATTCCATGTGGCATTCGGGGCTCAGGTCTTCAAGTACAAACCCAGCTGATGGGTGCTGGCATGAATAAAGTTGCTTCCTGGAAAGAAAAGTCTCGGTGTCTCAACTCTCTGTGCAAGAATCCTGCTACAAATCGATTAAGCCAACCAGGTACCCCTATAAATTTTTATTTCAACATAATCTTTTTCTCTAAAATAAGCTATCATATCAAAATATTAAAAATTTAGTAAATCTTGCAAACTTATCAGAAAAGCAAACTTCTCTCTCATTTTGTATGAACTAAAACAGAATGTGGACTTTTACTTTCTAGTATACATATTTCTATATTTTTAATACTTCATTTTTTTAAGTTTATTTATTTAGTTTGAGGAGGCAGAGAGAGACGGAGAGAGACAATCCCAAGCAGGCTCCACGCTGTTAGCATGGAGCCTGATGTGGGGCTCAATTCCATGAAATGTGAGATCATGACCTGAGTCCAAATCAAGAGTCAGACACTTAACCGGCTGAGCCACTCTGTTGCCCCAATATTTTTAATTCTTAGATAAATTTTACTTTTATATTTCTAAATACAAAATATAATTCTAAATACAAAAGCTTACTCAGTAAGCTTGATTATAAATTTTGTTTTTATGTATTTAATTATGAATTAAAATCTATCAATATAAGTATTATAGCAAGGTAATAAATAATCCTACTAAAAATATTGGAAATTTTTAAGTCAGATATTATTTGAATTAAAACAAAAAATTTGCTAAGCAGTTGTTGATATTAGAAGTGGTCTCTGCAGGGGCTCAGTAGGGTTGGCTCAGTAGGTTTCGCATCTGACTCTTAATTTTGGCTCAGGTCATGATCTCACGGTTCGTGGATTTGGGTTCCTTGCTGATGGTGTGGAGCCTGCTTGGGATTCTCCCTCTCTCTCTGCCCCTCCCATGCTTGCTCTCTTTCTCTCTCAAAATAAATAAATAAACTTAAAAATAATAACAATAAAAAAGAAGTGGTCACTGCAAATATAATGCCCTACTTTTAGGAAAGAAATACTATTAGAGCTCTCTTCACATTACAGAATTAGCACAGAAATCTGCTTCCAATTAAAAGAACTGTGGGAGAACCCAGCTGTATTTGGGATTTGGCAAATGTATTCAACTGTGCTCCAAATGCTTTGGTTTCAGTAAAGCCTGTAAAGTATTTTCTCATGTCTTGTCCTCACTAACTTTAAAACACATGTACAGATCACGGGTCTGCAGCTCTGTCTGTCCCTCCAGTTTCAGTGCGTAGAAAAAAAGTTTTTAACAGTCAATGCCTCCAACATTTTTATCTCTCGAATACACAAAGGGTGAAAACGAATACTCATGAGGTCACCTGTGTAAACTGAAAGATTTATATCCTGGTTGCTAGAGTGTTTTAAAAATGATTCATTTTTGAATAGAACCAAGAAAGTAGGTTTTGCCAGAGGCTGATGGCACTCAGTCCTGGAGTGGTTTGGATTTAGCTTGAAATACAAAAGCCAAGAAAGCAAGGAGGTTGTTTCAGGATAGTTTTAAAGTTCCCACAAGTACTTCTCATGACCTGTGCACCAACATTTCAAAAACTACAGTTCTAAAGCTACTTGGATATGGGGAGAAAGTTTTCTAGGGATATTAACTCCAATTTAGAAGATAACAAAAATTACAAGGGTTTTTGAACTAGGAATGAATATAGTATAGAAAACTACTGAAATTAATCTAGAAGATATAAAAAATGATAGCATGATAGCTATATTCAGAGGTTATATGGTCTATTTTACCCTTAAAATTAAAATAGATCAGTATATTTCTCTTTCCTTAATTCACTCAGTAACACTTCTGCTATGTTCAATCCTTAATTGTAGAAAGTTCTAGAAAGACAACATGAAAAGAAGTACAAATGGACATCAGACTTTCACTGTCGCATTTCTTAGATTTAAGACATCTATAAGAGGGGCGCCTGGGTGGCGCAGTCGGTTAAGCGTCCGACTTCAGCCAGGTCACGATCTCGCAGTCCGCGAGTTCGAGCCCCGCATCGGGCTCTGGGCTGATGGCTCAGAGCCTGGAGCCTGTTTCCGACTCTGTGTCTCCCTCTCTCTCTGCCCCTCCCCCGTTCATGCTCTGTCTCTCTCTGTCCCAAAAATAAATAAACGTTGAAAAAAATTAAAAAAAAAAAAAAAGACATCTATAAGAGGAAGTAATGTCAGGGCACTTGAGTGGCTCAGTCAGTTAAGCATCTGGATCTTGATTTTGGCTCAGGTCATGATCTCATGGTTTTTTAGTTCAATCCCATTGTTGGGCTGCGTACTGCACAGAGCCTGCTTGGGATTCTCAATCCCCCTTGTCTCTGCCCCACCCCCTACTTGTGTGAGCTCGCTCTCTCTCTCTCTCTCTCTCTCTCTCTCAAAATAAAAAAATAAACTTTAAAAAATGAGGAAGTGATATCTTTTCTTCCTTAAGATAGGGGAATAAAATGATATAATTAGAAACTGCTCACTGTACGCCAGGCACTATTCAAAAACCATTATATATACATTAATCTATTTAATCCTTTCAACAACTCTATGAGGTTAAATACTACCATTATCAACATTTAACACACAGGGAAAGTGAGATATAGAGAAGTTAAGTAGAAATTAGAGTATACAGCCATTGCATTGCATGTCTAGGATTCAAACCTAAGCAGGAATCCTTGACAAACTGTATTTAACAATGCAAGGGCACTATATGATATCAGGGATCATAACAAAATCAAACATAGTTTAAATGCTAAGATTTTCACTTATTAACTACTGGGACCTTCAGAATGTAACCTGTTGAAACCTGGGTTTTCTCACATGAATAATACCAACTATGGCATAGCATTATTCAAATTCTAAAAGGATATAAGTTCCTGGCACATTTTAAATACACAGTTCATGTCAGTTGCCACTGGTACAAATTTTTCAGCTGCTTATGATTCACAGATCAGTTTTAAAGTAATGCAGGATTCCTGGTTAAACCTGGAGGAGTGAACATATCTGTTTATTTCCTCTCTCTTTAAAAATTTCATTACAATGTCTATGAAAGACTTTTTAAAAAGGGTGGAGGATTGCCCAGGAGAGCAAAAGACTGGAGAGGAGAAAGTAGCAGATAGGAGATTTCAATAAAAGCAGGAATCTGGAAAGAAGGTGGGCAAGTGGTAAAAAGAAAACATATAGGAGAGACCTGAAATCTAAATATCAGACAGTAAAGAAAACCGATGCAAATCAGTATGCTCCTCAGGGTGTGGGTGGCTCAGTGGGTTAGGCATTCGACTTTGGCTCAGGTCATGATCTCATGGTTCATGAGTTTGAACCCTGAGGTGGGCTCTGTGCTGACAGCTCCGGAGCCTGATTCGGATTCTGTGTCTCCCTCTCTCTCTTCCCCTCCCCCGCCATGCTTACTCGCTCGCTCGCTCTCTCTCTTTGCCTCAAAAATAAATAAACATTTTTTAAAAATTAAGAAAAAAAAGAAGAGCCTGAAAAGTATGGGACACCATAAACCCTGAAGACAGAAAGTAGGTGAAATCCAAAATAGGAGAACTGGCCAAATGTTTGTGTGAAAAGTTAGATTCCGAGCTGTCCTTTCTACTTCTACACAATCAAATGATGAGCTCCCACTGAATTCCTGCAAAAGGATGGAGGAAATTTCCATAGCAAGGATGAATAAGAACACTACACCTAGAGAACCCCACACAGTAGAAGGCCTGGTTGCCATCTGAAAACAGGTTCAATAAAATTTTACATGCTGGATAGTGAAACACATCCCCTACCCTACAAAGATCAAATTTGGTCCCTACTGGGCTTTCTTTTTCTTAATGTTTATTTGCGAGAGAGAGAGAGAGAGAGTGAGAGAGAGAGAGCGAGTGAGCACAAGTGGGGGAGGGCAGAGAGAGTGGGGACAGAGGATCCAAAGTGGGCTCTGTGTTGACAGCAGAGAGACTGACATGGGGCTCAAACTCACGGACTGTGAGACTGTGACCTGAGCTGAAGTCAGACTCTCAACCGACTGAGCTACCCAGGTGCCCCTGTTCTTACTGGGCTTTGACAAAAGTGGCAGCCTTGCTTACACCCTCAGGGGAAAAAAGGAAACTGTAGGGATGCATCTCTTCAAACACTGACGTTCAAGAAATGATACACAGTTTCTGATAGTTAATTCTCACCAAAATTGATTCGTCCTTGGCCAATTATTTTAAGTTAAAGCTCTTAGCCAATATTGACAGCTGAAGAGCTGATAACTCTCTTTTATGCTATGGTAACCATTTGGTAAAAGTCAGAAGGTAAACTATGATTATTGATTCTATAGTTTTAGGGTAGTGCTAACAGCACTTCCATACAGATACAAAAAAGTGGTGGGAAATTTCCACATCCGTGTCATTCAGTGCACTAGCCGTTAGCCATGTGTGACTACGGAGCACTTGAAATGTGACTACAGTAACTGAGGTACTGAATATTAAATTTTGTTCCATTTTAATTAATTTACAGTTAAACAACTACATACAGTAATTGGCTACCTCACTGGACAGTATAGCTCTAGAGAAAGTCACTAGAAAAGTCAAAATGGTGGTGCTTTGTTGGCTGTCCCTTGTCACTCTAAAAGTGGCCTAAGAGAAATAAACTTAGCAAGAGTTACTCCATTTGAAAGAAGAGGATGAAGAAAACAGAGCTTTGCTAAAAAATGTGTCTCTTTCAGTCTGTTAACCAGAATTTATATTGATGGAAGATAATTCAGTTTAGGTCTCAGTTTGAAACGCTAACAAGCTCATATATCACAAACAGCCGGAGGCAAGAAGGGGCCCTTGGAGCGCCTGGGTTGCTCAGTCAGTTGAGCTTCCGACTTCTTTGGCTCAGGTGATGATCTCACGGATTCTGAGTTTGAACCCTGTACCCGGGCTCTCTGGAGTCAGCACAGAGCCTGCTTCAGATCCTCTCCTCCCCCATCTCTGCCCCTTCCCAGCTTATGCTCGCTCACTCTCTCTCTAAAATAAACATTTAAAAAAATCTTAAAAACAAACAAAAAAGAAGGGGTCCTCAAGCCACTTTCAGTCATGTCCCAATGTGTTCTGGGCAAGAAAAATCAATTTAAAAGATTGTTCTTTCTCCCTTAATATGGTTGTTTCAGATTACTACATGGTAGCTTTCATTAAGTTGATCTTTCGATGTATTACATGCATCACTCACATGTTTATCGGATTTCATTCTTACATTCCTTTTTTTCTCCATGCTTTTGTTTTCTAATGACTTGTCTTCTCATTTAATTTTCTCTCATTTTTTTTCCAATCTATTGTTAAAATCAGTTTTTGGTATTTTAATGCAAGATATTGATATTTTAACTTTATTTTTCAACTCTAGAATGTCCATTTGAATATTTTCATAAATAGCAATTCTGTATTGAAATTCTACACATCCTTGCATTTTATTTCCACGTTTCCTCAGTTTTCATTAGCATTTTCATTATAATTAAGGTTACTGTCAATGTATAGATTATCTGTGCATCTACTTGTATTATCTATTCTTTCTCTTCATATTTTCCTGCACCTTTAAATGTTCAGTAATTTTGTGTTATATAGAAAATTCTGATAAAATAACCACAGGGTTTCCAAATAATGTTATCTTCCATCGGAAAGAGTTTAGCCTTTTCCTTTGTTAGACACATTTAATGAGGGACTGGTGACCTCAACTAATTAGAGACTGAAATCTTTCAGGGTTGGGTTAAAGTCTTGGTAAGACTCAGTTTACTTTTTGGTTAACCCCTGCTCCTCAGTCATGGCCTCCCTGGGTTTTTGACAGGAAGTCTGGCCAATATCCTTTCTTCATGTCTTTTTAATTTTTTAAATAATTTATTTATTTTTAACTTACATCCAAGTTAGTTAGCATATGGTGCAACAATGATTTCAGGAATAGATTCCTTAATGCCCCTTACCCATTTAGCCCATTCCCCCTCCCACAACCCCTCCAACAACCCTCTGTTTGTTCTTCATATTTAAGTGTCTCTTATGTTTTGTCTCCCACCCTGTTTTTATATTATTTTTGCTTCCCTTCCCTTATGTTCATCTGTGGTTTTGTATCTTAAAGTCCTCATATGAGTGAGGTCATATGATATTTGTCTTTCTCCGATTGACTAATTTTGCTTAGCATAATACCCTCTAGTTCCATCCACATGGTGGCAAATGGTAAGATTTCATTCTTTTTGATTGCTGAGTAATACTCCATTGTAGATATAATCCACATCTTTATCCATTCATCCATCGATGAACATTTGGGCTCTTTCCATACTTTGGCTATTGTTGATAGTGCTGCTATCAACATTGGTGTACTCTCCTACTGTCTCTATATTCTCTCCACAAGCAAAAACATCTCTGTGCTCTCTGCGGCTTGTCTTATCCCCTGTTCATCTCTCTATGCTGCATACCTGCTGAGTTCTCTGCTTCAGGTTGTGCAGATTGTTGTGTGAATCCTCAAATCAGTTTTTAGTTGTGCAGGATGGTTTAGTTTTGATCTGGCTGCATGTCAGGGACAAGAGATGCAAAAACAACAACAACAACAAAAAAAAACCTCAACAACTTCATGCTGTTCCACCATCTTTCCCCTCCCACTTTTCTTCATGTCTTGAAACTCGAGAGACCAATCTCTGCTGTTACAAATTTCAAGGTCAGTTCTTCAGCCATTTGACCTTCAAATCCTGGCACTTCTATTCAGGGGGAGATTAACTGTATGTTTGAGGAAATTACCCTCTCTCTTTGGTAATTTTTGTTTTCTTGATCTCTACAAGTCTGCAGGAAATTTCACTCTGCTTTTTGACTTAGCTCCTGAACCTGTTGAGTAGTCCCAGAACTCAGCCATTTGTGTCAGAGTTCTCTCAAGGTTACAGTTTGTCGTGCTCGCTTCGGCAGCACATATACTAAAAAAAGGTTACAGTTTGTCATTCTAACTGAAAGCTTTGTTTATTTCTTTTTCCCTAGTTGTAGCCCTCTGCTTGGACTCAGCTGATTCTCCACCCTTATTCATAACTGGCCAGTGCCTTAAGGAGTTAAAAGACCTGGTGATCTTTGGATCCTTTCAGAATGGCTCTACCCTCTCTCATATCTAGTCCTTATTGTTCTATTATACCTTTAAAATATTATTTTTGTAATTTATCTTCCCTTTTGTGGTCACTGTAATGTCAGTTGGGTTGGGGCCCTCACAGGACCAGTGAATGAATAGGAGATTTCAGGCTTAAAATCTACAGTGAGATGAAATCTCTGCTTGTGCTTACTTGCACATGGATTTGACTGAGACTATTACATTTTTATGTAAATTGTCTTTTCAAAGGAACCACAAGAAAGGTTTACAAAAAGCCTGTGACTTTTCAACTGTCAAAGCCACCTCAAGGTCTCCAAATCTATGCTAGTAGGAAATGGACTGTGAAATCTGTATTTTTCCAGAGGAGGGCATATATTCCAACACTCACTTAAGATATGGCCATGAGGAATAATGGATAAAAACAAACAAAAACTTCCCAGATGGAAAATCTAGGAGCCATGAAAGACAACAGAAAAAAATAGCTACTCCCAGAAAGCAAAATAGTAATGATCAATTTAGGAAGATCTAGCAATTCTTGCTTAGCAGGATTTGCTAACTCTAATGTACAAGTGACTTTATATAGTTTTGGATTTTCTGAAGAAGGAAGCTTTATTGTGCTATTCTGTTCTACCACACAGCAGTTTGTATGTAGAGTCAGGAAAGATGTGATTAATAACTCTTCCTTTAGCTTATGGGCTGCTAAATCACAGCTTTATCTCATCCAATGAAAAGAATTAAACACCCTTTGAGCTTGATCAAGTAATTAAAAAAAGACTTTGTATCATCTTATGTGTGATGGAAAAGTGTATTATAAATATACCCAGGAAACAAAAACAACAACAGCAACAACAAAAACCATGGCTCATGGGTAGATGGGTGATCAGGCTATGAGGGAATGGTATTTGCAAGCCAATATCCATTCTCATTCTACTCTTTTAGTAAAAGAACCCTTAAATATTTAACTGAATGTATGACAGCTGGGAGAAATCATATAAGAAATAGCTTCCTGGATGTGAACAAAAATGGTGAAAATGTGAACAGGAAAAGACACAACCTTGAAAGGAATCCTTCTTCTTCTCCTTTCTCTTCTCCTTGTGCCAGTATAGAAGTAATCCAGTTTTGACTATGCAGACAAGGGAAACATTCAAGGGAATAGTAAAGTATAAATACAAAAGAAACTTGGGACTCTGGATGACCTCAAGGGGCTGAGTTTCTCTCTCTATCCCCTCTCTGCAACCCCCTCCCCTACCCCCAACCCCACAAACATAGCAGATTGTCCTCTTGGATTTTACTGGTGAGAGACATAAAGCTTCTGTCTTGTTTAAGCCACTGGCCATACGGTCTCTGTTAAAGCAGTGAAACCAAAATTCTACTTATATATAAGCTTTGTAAAATTACATGCCTTTTAAAAAGCATGTGCCATTATAATTTATTATTTGATAAAAACTAAAATTATATTTTATAAGAAACAAAGGCTAACATGAAATAATTTTGAATACATCAAATATTTGTAAGTTATACACAGTGTTATTTGTCTAAACTAAATAACATTTTATGTTGTGTCTAGAGACACAATTCATAAAGCACTTTCACATATGCCTACTTTAATTTTTCTAGTATCTTTTATTAAGAATTATGATATTTATTGCCATATTCAAGATTGATAATCTTGAGAGAATTCCTATTGTGGAATGTATAAGCTTCAAGCACCTTCAAAGGTAATATGCTGTTAGTGGATAGAGGTAAAGACTTACAAGAAAAGGAACCTGGTGAATTCCAACTCCATCCACCCCTTTCTCTTTAGCAGTGTGCCAAAGGCAATTCAGACTCTCTTTGAACTTCAAAGTCCTTATACATGTATTGAAGATTATAGTTACCTATCTTTTTCATAGGATAAAGCCAGTCAGTCAAATGAAATAACGTCTACGAAAGTAATTTGCAAGTGTTATAAATCAAACTTTATAAGCCTTAGAAAATAAATGAATAATAACTCAATAGATGAGGAGGCTAACTTTTAGAACAAGTTAGTTGTAGGACAGAATGAGAGCTAATCTATGGCAGAACAAGAATGAACAGCCAATAAAGCTAGCCCTAAGAACAAAGTAGATAGTGTCTTAATTCAGATGCAAAACCCAAAAATTATTTGAAAAGTATTTATTACAAATACCATTTAGCTACATGGAATTAAGCAGCACTTGTTTCTCAAAATAACATGAATAAGACATTTTAATCAATTTCATCAAATATCAAATAAATATTGCAGGAATTGGAACTTGCTGGGAAAACACCATCACTTTTCTGAAAATATTTCATGTAAGACTTGGAGGAAGGTTCTTTTCCAGCAGTCCCCTCCCTCTCTGAATAAATCATGGACACTCTCTTGAACTGCTTTTGATTTTACAAATAGGGTCTGGATGCTGACACAAGTCTTGAATCTCCTGGGACGGGAATGACTGCTAATTCTTCCCCACTGTTCTTCTCTCCCAATCCACAGCTTAGAAAAGTTAGTAATTCTACTGTGATAGCCTTCCTCACAGTCTTACAGATTCCTTTTAAATGGATAAACAGGCATCCTTTCAAGTATTGACTCCATTCTAACATTCCCCAACATTCTCCAGCTTAGTGAGAGCTCATGTCCAGTGGTTGATGCTGA
Organism: Prionailurus viverrinus; assembly: GCF_022837055.1. Lineage (NCBI taxonomy): Eukaryota > Metazoa > Chordata > Mammalia > Carnivora > Felidae > Prionailurus > Prionailurus viverrinus. The sequence goes on along the minus strand of NC_062569.1, from coordinate 132,379,405 downwards.
AAGGTTAAGACCAAAATGGTAAATATTTCTTCGTAACGGGTATTCACAGCGATCTGAAAGGATATCTTCATTTCTTTTGGAAGGTAGGTTAAGAAAGGGACTGGAATTAGTTTATACTCACTTGCTTCTTTGTTTTTTCCCCTCAATATTTCTTGTTTTCAATTTTGACAGCTGAGCTCTAACAGGTACTTGATAAGTTCTGTTAAAGAAGACTGCAGGGACACCTGGGTGGCTCAGTTGGTTAAGCATTTGACTCTAGATTTTGGGTCAAGTCATGATCTCAGGGTTCTTGGGTTCGAGCCCCACATTGGGCTGTGTGCTGATAGTGATTGGGATAGTGATAGCTGCTTGGGATTCTTTCTCTCCCTCTGTCTGCCCCTCCCTGTTCATGCTCTGTCTCCCCCCCTCTCAAAATAAATAAATAAATAAATAAATAAATAAATAAATAAATAAAATACTATTTAAAAAGCTATTAAAAATAGAGAACTGAAAAAGAAGTATCTGTTTGGAACATTTTGCAGCTAAAAATCTTCCATTTAGTTAGCCAAGGTAAGTGTGGGGTTACAGACTTAATTTTGAGATTTTTCTCCTTCCTTATGAAAGAAATGAAATATGATGAAACAAATAAAAAAACACACATGAACATGGGCAGGAAAACGCAGCTTTAGAATGTTGGCAATTATTATGAAAAGCATCTTATATTGTAGCTGCATAAATCCTCTTAATATAGAAAGGAATCATGAGGATAATTGGGGGTAAGAGAATAAGAACAAAAGCAAAGTTAAACCTGTGAAAATAAAACATGTAGATTACATTTAAAAACAAAAAGTATGGAGCGCCTCGGTGGCTCAGTCAGTTGATTGTTCAACTCTTGGTTTCAGCTCAGGTCATGATCCCAGGGTTGAAAGACTGAGCCCTGCATTGGGCTCCACACTCAGTGTGGAGCCTGCTTAGGATTCTCTCTCTGTCTCCCTCTGTCCCCTTTCCCCACTTGTGTGCACTTTCTCTCTCAAGTAAGTAAGTAAATAAATAAATAAACAAATAAGTAAATAGGTAAATATTAAAAAATGAATAAGTAAAATAAAAAATAAAAATAAAAAAATGAATAAGTAAAAATAAAAACAAAAAGTATAAATTGAACAAATAGGTAAAAATGTCTTTCTCCTAAAAATCACCCCAATATACTAAAAAATATGTTTTTTATTACTTCAAAGTATAAATCCAAATAATGAAATTGAACACTTTAATTGAAGAACTAAAATGGGCAGAAATTACTTCTCAGAGTACACTTTCTAAATTACGTAATTTTAACTGATTTTATTAAACCTAAAAATAGTCTCTATTCATAATGCAAAGAGAAGCTTGGCATATGTATTTTGAATGCTTTTGTTCCCTAAAACAGACTTAATATCCAAAAATCAATTTGCTTTCAGGTAATTTTAGTCGTGGATACAATAAATATACCAGTAAGTCTTCAAACACATTCTGTACTCACTCACCTGAATCTAATTATGGTTTGGGCAATTTAATTTCATTTCCTCTTAATAGAAAACCATGGAAACAATAAAGAAATAAGAAATTATTTCTCCTTTCTAAATATTTTAAACCCTTCTAAGTTTTCACGATCAAAATTTTAAAACCAGAACCCTGAACATTCACATTCTACATTATCACAAGCAACACTATCACATTTCCTAAGTGACATCACATTTTCACGGATTTCACTGGATATGTCTCAATGAGCTGGAACTGCCTCCTTTCCCTCATACCATAAGTTTTTTTTTTTTTTTTTAATATACTTAAGAAAGTGGTACAACAGTTGAGTAGTAAGAGAGAACAAAACAGGAGAACATTTACCCATGAATGCAAACTTTGATCTTTCTCTTTTACGGGACATCCAATTCTCCCACAATTTTTCTCAGCTCTGCCTACACAATCAACCCCCAATTCACCAAAGTCGAAGCTATCACCATTGAACACGCCTGTTAAGTCCAAGCTACTTAACAGAATTTGCCTGATACACATTGTACGAATCTCCTATGGCTGCCATAACAAAATGGGACAGACTGGATGGCTTAAATGACAAAGATTGATTTTCTCCCAGTTCTGGAGGCTGGAAGTCTAAGATCAAGGTGCTGGCAGGGACGGGTTTTTCTGAGACCTCCCCCTTCAGCTTGCAGATAGGCAGCCTCTTGCCCCTTCACATGTGGTCATTCCCCTATGCTATGCACATGTCTCTCTGGTGTCTTTTCTATGTGTCCTAATCTCCTATTCTTAGGACACCAGTCAGATTGGAGTCGGGCACACCCTAATGACTTCAATTTAACTTAATTACCTCTTTAAAGGTCATATCTCTAAATCAGTCACATTCTGCAGTTTGGAGATTAGAGCCACAGAATAGGAATTTTGAGGGGAAACAATTCAGTCCATAACATGCACACACAGACACACATATAAAATACACATACACAGAAATGATTTTCATGATTTGTGATCGTTATGTCCTAAAAAGATGCCGTCAACACTGAATTAACTTATATGAAACCATTGCTCCCAGGGGAAATGCAGGCTTGTGTTCCTGCATGCCTCTGGTCACATTTTTGTCAATCGATCAATACATACCCTTGTTTCACGTGTGCTTCTATATAAAGATACTTTATTTTCTTACAAATAATTAGCTACATGGTCCTTGAATGACTTAAAGCCGGGGGCTTTGGAGGACATTTGCATAATATCAGCTTGTTTGCTAATGTCATTGTAGAGCAAACCATTCCCATCAGCATCAAGAACCTATTCTTCCACATAATCCGAATCCTGTGTAACAGATAAGAGGTATTTTACAAATTCCTCATCTTCCTGATCTGCGTTATTTGCTTTGCCTACAAGTTTAACATTTTTTATACATACCACCTTTCGAAAGGTGTAAGCCAGCTAGCACCAGCTGAGAAGGAGTTAACATTTTCCTGACCCTGGGAGTGTGACCGTAAATCTCTGTGGCCTTTTGCCTCACTACAGTCCTGTTCACTGTGCCTTTTTTATTGCTGTCATCTCATTAATCCACAAATTCATTTTTTTATCTTTTCTGTAGCTTCATCATGCACTGTAGATAGTACTTTAGCACTTTCCAGAGCTGTCTTACGTACAGATTGGCAAACATCCTCCTTTTTCTGGAGGTACCGTGGTGTTGATTCCTTAACTTTAACCCACAACCAACAGCATGATAGCTCATATCTGAATAGTGGTGATCTGACATGTATATTTCTTCCATAAGGCACATCACGGCCCTCCTGCACTTAGTTACACGGGACACCACTTTAGCAGTATGCCTGGGAACGATTTTTAAGAATAAAGTCACTAACAAAAAGCACCAAAAAATGCAAAGAACATAGCCCCAAATAGATCATGAAAAGGGATACTTGTTTACTATGTGAGCTGAAACAAGAAAGTAGAGAGAGGTCTCTTGTTGATCGTAGATGGAAGGTACACATCACACATGTCAAGGGGTTTGCCATTCTGAACATGCACATGTCTGTGAATGATTTGGGGTTACAAATAAATTTTACCAAGTAGGCCAATTTACAAATATGAAACCTGCAAATAATGAGAGTTATACATAAATATATCTATAACTAGTGGTAAGAATACTATATATATAATATGTATACTACAATATACAACTAATAATAGTAATATATAATATAATATATAACTAATAATAGTACATGTAATGTATTCTGTAATATATATAACTAATAATAGTATATAATAATATATACTATAACATAATAATAGTATATATAATAATATATACCATAATACATATAACTAATAGTAAATGTGTATATGTAATATATATATACATATACATATATATACATGTATATATAACTAATTTTATCCTCATCTCTGCCACCATCGTCTATATTCAATAAAACAGCCAGAATAATTCTTCTAAAATATAAGTCAGTAATGTACCTCCTCAAAACTCTCAGAATAAAAGCCAATGTGTTGACAATAGCCAACAAGATCCCCCACAGCTAGACCCTGCCTATTGCTTTGAGCCCATTTCCAGCAGCTTTTTCCTGTCACCATGCTGGCCTCCCTGCTGTTAATAAACTTGCCAACCATGCTTTGGTGTCACAACCTGTCCTTCCTGTTCCCTGTGCTTGCAAAGCCTTCCTCCTAAGTGTTTGTGTGACTCTCATCTCATCTTTTTATTCAAGTCTTTCCAAACCACCCTGTTTGAAACAGCCCTTCATACACATCCCCTTTTCCTCTTTTCTGCTTTATTTTTCTCCAAAGCACTTATAAGCATCTGATTTGTTAAAGGTTTTACTTGTCCATGTGTAAGTCACTGTTCTTACTCCCCTTGGCTCCAGGAGGGCAAAGTCTTTTCCTTCTTTATATGCCCAGTGCCCAGAACAGTGCCTGGCATACTGTGGGTGTTTAATAAAGTTTTATTAATAAATGATTAAAGGAATAAGACGTAATTAGTTTATTTAAAATGTAGATGAGAGAAGAAATGAAACGTTGTAGAAAATATGCCAACTTTCTGGGGCGCCTGGGTGGCTTGGTCGGTTGGGCGTCTGACTTCGGCTCAGGTCATGATCTCACAGCCCGTGGGTTCGAGCCCCGCGTCGGGCTCTGTGCTGACCGCTCAGAGCCTGCAGCCTATTTCGGGTTCTGTGTCTCCCTCTCTGTCTGCCCCTCCCCTGTTCATGCTCTGTCTCTCTCTGTCTCAAAAATAAATAAACGTTGAAAAAAAAATTTTTTTAAAAATAAAAAAAAGAAAATATGCCAACTTTCATAAATTTTGTCTAAATTCACATATATTGTTTTGTTTAGGTCAAAATTAAATACCTTCATGGTTAAGATAGAAAATTAAAAAATCAGGGGCGCCTGGGTGGCGCAGTCGGTTAAGCGTCCGACTTCAGCCAGGTCACGATCTCGCAGTCCGCGAGTTCGAGCCCCGCATCGGGCTCTGGGCTGATGGCTCAGAGCCTGGAGCCTGTTTCCGATTCTGTGTCTCCCTCTCTCTCTGCCCCTCCCCGTTCATACTCTGTCTCTCTCTGTCCCAAAAATAAATAAACGTTGAAAAAAAAATTAAAAAAAAAAAAAGAAAATTAAAAAATCAGAAAAGTTAACCACAAAAAATATTTACTGAATTGCTGGAAAGGTTTTGTTTTGACTTTCAAATCAAAATTTCATGGAATGAATTCAGATTTTACTTGAGTACCATATATTCCTCACTTTACCCTCTCTTGTTATTTTAGGAGGATAGTACCTGAAGGGCTTTTTGTTGTAACCAGTAAATCAAGCAAGGAGCCTCCTAGTTTGTATTCACAAATAATAAATATAGTTCCTATATCTTACTCATCAAATCATAAATGCGGGATGAGTTAATTCTCTAGACTTCTGAAAAAAATATTTTTCCAAGATGTTATCTAGAACGAGATATCTGTCATGATTTATTGTGACACTGTACTTGCCAAAACCATTTTGCTCAACAATCTGATTGTAGCTGCCCTTCAATTTAACTGATAAATGTATCTCAGCCAACCTCTCCTTAATCTGATTCCTGCTTTCTTTATTTTGGGTTCTGTAAGAATCAAGAAAATCTATTTGCTTGAATTCTATTTGAAAACAAACAAGCCAAATGAGGTACTATTCTCTAAATTTAGAATAAAAGTATTCAGCATACAAAGTGCTTCGTGCAGGAATAGAGCATCATCTTAAGAAATTCTTAATTATGTTTGTAGGAACATTAAAAATGTTTGTAGGAACTGGATCCATATACCAGTATGTATATCTGACATTGTTTGGCTAAGCATTTTAGATTGACATATTGAGGTCCTACTACATTTTTCTAGAACTAATGAATTTTTATTTTATTTTGTTAGGAGAAATGTCTATGGCAAGAAGGAGATTTATTTTCACTGTATGGCTAGTTATTCATATATTAATTTTTTAAGAAAAATAAAAGCTAATAAAATGAAAAATTTATAAGGCTCTGAGATTAGGTGACTTATAATTTTTTTTCAGTTGATAATCTACTGGTGTATGATGAGAAAGTAAGTCAAAGTTTTGAAAGAAAAAATAATATGTATTTTCAATGTTTTCCTCATAGTATAACATTGAAAATTTCAAAATCTCAAAAAAGTATGGAATAAAAAAGTCACAGTTCTCCCCTTACCTTTGTCTCACAGAAGTTGCTGAGCTGTGAAATGGGGAAAGCACAGAGTCAAGATGAAGAAGCACATGTGTTAATGTTGCTGTTTTCCTACACTGAGAATTTCGTGAAAATAATTGGACCTCTGACAGTACAGGGCACTACATTAGAATGAGGATGATCAAAGCAGGTGGAAGAAATAATGGCCCAGATTTCTACCTGTGAACTAATCTTGACCACATTTTAGCTGGTGGAATAAAAGAAACATGGATTTTAAGATAAAGCTCTTATATCATCCTAGATTTTATGTTATACAGGAAGTAAAATCCATTCATCCATTTCATGACAGTTATTCACCAATATGTCATAGTATGAAAAAATTGAAGGTGATTTTAATTCTGACTATATAGCAGGCATTGTGCTCATGTCTGTGAAGTAGAAAACTATTACTAGGCCCATTTGTTGGTATGGAAATTCAGGCTGAGAAAAGTTCAGTGACTTGTGCAGAAGAATAGAAAGGGAATTTCAACTGAACTCTGTGTGCCTCCAGAGACAAGTCTATCCCTAGAGCATCCTGCATCCACTGCCTCTGTGTATAAGCATTAGGCTTGATGTCAAGCACAGAAACATGACAATGGTAAAAATCCAACTGATTAATGGATAAAGAAGATGTGGTTTATATATACAATGGAATACTACGTGGCAATGAAAAAGAGTGAAATTCTACCATTTGCAACAATGTGGATGGAACTGGAGGGCATTATGCTAAGCAAAATAAGTCAGAGAAAGACAGATATCAATATTTTCATTGATATGTGGAACTTGAGAAACTTAATAGAAGATCATGGGGGAAGGGAAGGGGAAAAATAGTTTCAACCAGAGAGGGAGGCAAACCATAAGAGACTCTTAAATACAGAGAACAAACTTAGGGTTGATGGGGGGGGGGGGCAGGGGAGAGGGGAAAATGGGTGATGGGCATTGAGGAGGGCACTTGTTGGGATGAGTACTGGGTGTTGTATGTAAGGGATGAATCATGGGAATCTGCCCCCAAAACTAAGAGCACAGTGTATACACTGTATGTTAGTCAATTTGAAAATAAATTAGATTTAAAAATAAAATAAAATAAAATCTTGACTTCAAAAAGTTATAGTTTGATGGAGAACTACTGCAGTCATTGTGATCTAAACTTCAGGATGATATTTAATCATTATATTCTTGTGGACAAGACTGGCCAGTGTCAAGTTAATAAGAATACAGTTAGGAAGACAGAGCAACGATGAGAATTTGAACTCATAAAATGCTTCTTATATGCCAGGCATTTTACAAATTTATGTCATGTAATCTTAATAGTAGCTTTTCAGGCTTCTCCTTTAAAGACCAATACAAAAAAAAAAGCTATAGGTAATATACACAGGTAAACCACATAGCAGTGCATTAATTCTGGGGGCACACTATGTTTTACATTGGATGGCCATTCCTATGAGCATGGGGCCAATGGGCAGTCAGTGAGATGATTCTAGTAGCATACTGCCAGACTTCATTAAGTATTCATTAGTCCTATTAAATAGGAAGGGAAGAAAGCTTGAAAAGGTGATGAGGGAGACACAAAAATCACTTATTTGATGACAGAGTCAGGGATTCAATTCAATAGTCAGAACAATGATTCAAATCTAAGAAAGTTAGATTTAATAAGAAAGGTTGTAAAATTCAGCCATTAGAATTTGAAAAACAAAACTGCAAGTGTACAGAAAGGCATCGTAGAGTGAGTATGAATGATAGAGTTTCACTGGACTTCAATTTCTGTATTGGTCAACAATGTGATGTGTGACAAAAGGCAAAAATATCAGTAGAAACTTAAGCTAAACAAATAAAGAGAGATTGGTCAGAACAAAGAAGGTGAAAACTGCCTGGTCATAGACCTTTTTGAATCACCAATGAAACATTTGTTCAATTTGGGGCATTTTTGCAAATTAGAACAATCTGTCTTATTACAGAAAAGATTTGTGCATTCTGAAGATTATTGAAACTGATGATTTCTGAGGTTCCTTGCAATTCATAATTGTGTGAAACCCTTATGCTATGGAAAATTCTCTTCTTTTGTTCTTGTTACACTCACCAAAATGTAAAGTGTTAGTTCCACAACTGTAACCTAATGGCCTATAAGTAATTCCCTGTTCAGTTTCACCCATTCTTCAATCTCTCTGGATCTAGATGAAATATAAAAAGGAAAGGCCTATCATGTGATGATCTGTGCAGGTCAACTGAGGAAGACTTGTATTATGGCCTCTATCTCAGCTCTCATCTAAAGACGATGCATGACGACATTTGACAAAGATGATAGTTAAGATGGAATTTGTATTTTAAATGTTTTGTAGGCTCAGGAGTTGTAAGTAAAATATTAAAAAGAGTAAGTTTCATCTTTAATCCTGGATAGTAAAACGCTGTTAAAAAATACAAACCACTTTCAAGTCTTTGCTCAGATGTCACCTACCTTGATCACCCTATTTAATGCTACAAATACCCACTCCAATTCTTTTTTCTTAGCTTTATGACCTCCTAACATAGTACAAAATGTGCCTACTTTTTCCCTGTTTATTGTTTATTGTCTGTCTCATTTCACTAGCACATAAGTTCCATGAGGGTATGGCTTTTTGTCCATTTGTTACCAATGACTCTCAGGCACATATGGATGAATACATTTGTAATACCAGCTGACACAATTTGAGTAGTTACTATACAATGGGAAGTTTTCTAAATGCTTTACTTATTATATTCGTTATGGTTCAGTTGCAGAGAACAGAATCCACACCTTACATTTTAAACCCCAAATGATTTATTGCTGAGTGTTAAATGGCTTGCAGAATCACTGGGAGGGCTGAAAAAAATAATAAAGCCACTCTAGGTTAAAATTTCAGGAAGAACTCCTAAAGCCATAATTCAGGAGTAGGCCATGGGGGAAACCATTGCTCCTTCTACAACAGGAAGCTGCCTGGCACATTGGGAAGCTTCCAGTAGAATAGCTAGCCCCAAAACCACATCATCACAGACATAATGGGTTAGCCACCAAGATTAATAAACTGACAAAATCAGAGTCATTACCAACAGGAAACCACATCTACTATTGCTGGATTCAAGCCCGTATCTTATTTGCTAGACTATCTACATCACAACCAGGAACTCGTTCTCTCTTTCTGAACTGTCAATACTCCTCATTTCTTCTCCATCCTGCTCTTTTCTGTAGGTGACTTTTCTGTTCCCAGTTCACCTATAAAAAACTATAGCTTTGGACGGCTCCTGAATTCTACACGTCCCAACCTAGGCACTCAGAATAACTGAGCCGGCTCTAAATCCCAATTACAAAATCAAGGGAAGAATATCAATTGGGTAAAATGCTCACTGCTGATTAACTTTCACCACTGTATTAACAGAGGCCATACAGTAAGTGGGATTGTTTTATTAAAATGCCAATATGAGTGGATGTTTACTACAATGACATCTGCCAACCACTGCCCAACATTACTCACTGAAGCCACAGGTTGCAAAGATTAAGTCTAGCATAGCTTCAGATAGCAATACTTGAGCTTTGGAATTCTTTTTTCTTAAGATTATGAGTTGCCTTGCTCATCTCGTGACACTAAGTGACCAAGATTTTGAATGGCTCCAAGGATAGCACTAACAACACAGTGTAACCCAGAGGAAGGTCACAAGCATAAGGAATGGGACCAAAAAAAAAAATTATCATCTTAATAGCTTCCAGATAAATAAAAATTAAAACCATTATTGTGAAATAGAAGTGTAAACGTTGGGCAAAATATAGAAAAACATGAGATAAATTCTTTCAGTTTACATGGAGAATTTAAAAAACATAACATTTCCAAGAATCCCTTCAAATTTTCACAAGTATTTTAAAAATTTTGTTTCAACTCAGTCAATTCCTAACAAATGACCATAAGAATGACATAACATCATATCATATATGAGCTCAAGGGTTAAATAGAAAAATGCAAGAACTGGACCCCAACCACTATAGATTTTGGAGGCTGTTTGCCTCTCCATTTTTCCTTTAATTATTAAAAGCACTGAGAAAGAGCCTTATTTTTTAAAACTGAGTTTTAAGAAGACAATAACCATAGCTAATAGCAAGAATGCTGGGGCTCCTGGGTGGCTCAGTCGGTTAAGCAGCCAACTTCGGCTCAGGTCATGATTTCACCACTTGTGAGTTTGAGCCCTGCATCTGGCTCTGTCCTAACAGCTCAGAGCTTGGAGACTGCTTCTGATTCTGTGTCTCCTCCTCTCTCTGCCCCTCCCCCACTCATGCTCTGTCTCGCTCTCTGAAAAATAAATAAACATTTAAAAAAAGAATGCAAATAATACATGACTTTAGGAAATCAGTCCCCACAATTTGATACATCTTGGTATCTTGGAAGCCTACAGTAATGCACTTCTGCCTCCATTCAAGTGCTGGTCTAAAGCTGGACTGTAGAAGAGCCACCAAATAGTTAATATGTGAAACCATTCAGTTTTAGTGCTTGAGGCTAATATAAATTATATCCAACACCGAAAGCTAAAAGGCTCAATAGCCATCTCAAATATCCTAGGAGGAAAGTATATGTATGCAATCACATACCAATTACAAATACTAGATGGTTTTATCAACTATCATGATGAATCTACCTTAAAGTTTACTCCAGTATGTCCTCAAATTTAATGAATCCTACCTGTTCAGCTCAGATTCCCATCACTTCAGATTTCCAAACATCTTCCATTAACACCGAAAGCTTTTAGGCACTCAGTTACTGCTTAATGGATTTTACAATGATGGATCTTGTCTAATAAATGAAAATATATCTTTGCCCAGAGGCAGAAGAAATGTGATGTTCTATATTAAACAAAGAAACACATAAATATTTTTTAAATGTAGCTTGTTTCCCTGTACCTTATAGTATACATTAAAATGTCTAATATGTGAACCTCTGGCCCTGAAATAGCTACGATTACAGATTTTAAAGGATAATTGTCACAAGTGTAAATAACTTGTAGTTAACAAATAAAATGACAGCATCTATAAATAGAAAAAGGAAATATTTTCTGAGATTTACTTTTCCTATGGAGAACTATTTAACTGTAAACTACAGAGAGATACTTTTCTATAACAAGCTTTTGCAGACATTGCTTTAGCGTATAGTTCCTATTTATAATATTAAAAATTGGTGAGAGTTCTTTACATGTTATATGCAACTTCAAATGAAGTTCTTTAAAAGTGCAATAGAAAGGATAAAAAGGATGAAAGCAACCAATAGACTTTCTAACACAAATTCCAAGGGCAATTTGAACTAAGTGAGCTTGAAGATACATTTTGACAAAACCTTCACCAAATCAAAATTCAAATTTCAAAACAAATATTCTTGATTCATAAAAATATCAGAGAAAGAAATGTTGTGTACTTTTCCTTGATAAACTCTATTTGGCAATTATTTTGTCTAAATATCAGAACTTATAAACCAAATCAGCACTGCTGAGTAGTATTTTGGAGATAATAATTTCTTGATAAAGTTCAAAGATTAATATGTACTCATTCGACAAATACACCCTGAGTACCTATTCTGTACTGGGCACTATTCTAAATACTGGAAATAAAGCAATAAACAAATAGAATGAACACATTTTCTGGACCTGTATAGTGAGTAGAAATAGATATTAAGTATTCACACACACAATACACGTGTCCTATATGTGTATGGGTATGTGCCTGTGTATGTGTATAGAAAAGTGACTATATTTTGGGACGCTTTGTTTTAGGGACATATGTGAGTCTGTATTTTTATGTGTCTGCACGTGTATGGAATGATGATGCAAAATGCATTTCTTATTGTGATTAAAAAAACATAAAAGCTACTAGCAAATAACGTGGTTGGATATGTTTGCAGGAAGAAGACCACGACGATTAGACATGTTATGAATTGCAGGCAGACACCAAATGTTTTTAATCAGGAAGCAATATTATGATCATATTTCCATTGCTAAAATACCCTTTACATGTTGTGTGAAAAACAGATTATAGAGGAACATGAACTGTAGTAGAAACACCGGTGAAGATGTTGCCATTCAGACTGAAATGATAGAACTTAGTAGAGACAGTAGAGATGGAGGGAGGTGGCTCAATTCCATATACATACATACATACATTGGGGAAGTTGAAATGAAAGGACTTTGTTAAGAGATGCACACGCACTGAAACAGACACACACACACACACACACACACACACACACACACATACACCAAAGAAAATGAAGGAGGAACATAGAAAGATCGGAAGAAAAATGGCAAATCTCAAGCGTCATCATATTTCCAAACTTGTTCAGTGTGGACCATAATCAAGATCATTCACAGTAAATATCCTCTGGTTATGGAGGTGTGATATGAATCATCAGCCACGGGATACACAATCTTTCCAACTCTGTCGGAAGTGACCCATTTTACATCACAATAGACAATATCTGTCCCTCCATTCCATGTAAGGATAGTGGCAAACATCAAAACCTAGTTTTGCCATAGCTCTCCTTCACAGACAAACCCACACAGTGCAAAATGGGGCTGCCAAGAAGCCTATAGAGAAACAATGACAACATGAATAACCACTGCTATTTTCACACTTCCTGATGTCTTCACTATAGACAATAGCATCAAGATTTAAGAAAATACCAGATGAAGCCCAAAGCTTGCTCCTTTTCTACTGTCTTTTAAAAGAGAATCCGAGGAGAGGCAAGGACCCAAACTTTACAAACTAGGAGGAAGAGCATTAAAGGGATTGGTTGATCTTTCCAAAGATCAGGCCTAAAAATTATAAACCAATTCTTTCTCTCTGAGACAACACATTGATTTCAGACTTTGAAATGAGAGGGGTCATGACTGGAAAAATACTGAGCATGCAGATCACTGTAATAATTCTAATGAAAAGTGATCTGCCCAAAGAAAAAATTTCAATCATGTTATATAACCAAACAATGTGTACCAGGTGTTGTAGCCAATATGGTTACTAAATTGCTTTGTTCATGAGTGGTTGAAATTAAAGCACTCTCACAATTAGCGATTAGGACTGCTGGTTCTCAAGACAAGCTGTCTAGGTTAATCCTCTGATTAGTTGCGTGACCTTTAGGTTTCTAAGCTTTGGTGTCCTTATCATTAAAACAGGGCTAAAAATTATTCCATCATGGTTTATTGTGAGGATTAGATGAGGTTCATTCATAAACACATGGTCTAGAGCTTAGTATACAGTAAATAATTAAGTAAATGTTAAAAATAGTATAGTTATTATTAAAATAGAATATGACATTTGTTCACTTGACAAGTATTTATCAAGAATCTGCTATTGGGAAGAAAGCTAAAAAATATATTTGCTTTTAAAAAATATCCAGACAAATTTACCAGTTATGAATCGTTCTCTGATACCAGCAAAATAAGCAATGCCATTTGTATCCATTATTTAAAAAAAATTAACTCCAAATCATAACCACAATAGCTTAGTTTGTGGGAAACCCAATATTGATCCACCTCCAGGGCTTTCTCTGGAAAGCCTCCCAGGAGGTCACACAAAATCACAAAAAAAATCTCACACCTATGTGGTCCAGGACATAGAGAGGTCCCTGGTTCTCAGACCATAGCACTCACGACTGCCAGAACTCTTTTTTTTTTTTTTACACTGATTGATTGATTGAGGTATAATTGACATAATATTATATGACTTTTAGGTGTATAATGTAATGATTCAATATTTGTATACATTGCAAAATGATCATCACAATAAGTACAGTTAACACCTGTCACCATACATAGTTACAAAAATTTTCTTTCTTGTGAAGAGGCATTTTAAGATCTACTCTCTCAGCTACTTTCAAAGGTGCAGTACAATATTCACTACAGTCACCACGCTGTCCATTACATCCCCATGACTTCTCTGCTGCCAGAACTCTTGACCTAGATCCATATGGAGGCAGGAATTGTCACTCATGTTTCACTCAGCCTTGAAGGCCACCAAAGTCAAGTACCCGGGTGTTAACCTTATATTCGGTTCTGCCATCTCTGTGACACCTTATTCACCTTGCTTCCAAGAATCTAAAACCTTTCTTCTCCACCAGCCCAGAGAAATGTTTATTCCTCGTCTCAGCAGTGGTCTTCCATTTTTACTGCCGAAGATTCACTCCTTCCCATTCTTTGGCAAGATAGCTTAGTTCTCCTTTAAGAGTTAAGAAATTAAAAATTAAAACCTGCTTGGGGTTCTCTCCCAGGTGGCCCATTCTGTCCAGCAATCCCTTTCTTTTTTTCCTATGCTGGAACACAAAAATGCTTTTAACTTCTCTCTCTGGGAATGAGGTGACATAGAGGTGACCACCCACCTAAAATGGGATGAGGGTGGGAGGGAAACGTCATTCTATTCCTCCTGAGAAAACAAAAGGAGTGAGTAATGAGAATTTAATTTTTAGGTTATACTCTGTAAATTTTAATTTTTTTGCTTAAGTCGCTGTGTATAATATAAAGATACTAATGTGAAATCCTATTTAAAAACAATCATTTTTGATGCTTTTGGAAATATGACACTCATGTAAAATAATGTAGTTATGAGGATTGAGTGAAATTGTCTTAAAGAATTTAGTATTAAATATTAAAATATTAAATAAGCATTAAGTATGTATATGTGGCTATTGTTATTTACTTCCTTGATAATAGAGCTAACATGGTAATAGTCAAAAGAGACGTTTACCAAATTGATTCCACTAAATTGTTGAAAGCCATCAGAGAAATACCAATGTTCAAAGAGCCAAATGATGTGAAAAGAAAAAGAAAATTATAATGCTAAATATATTTCGTATGGAAAAGTATAGATACAATACAACACAATAGTTTTCCATATGTTGGACAACAGGTAATGAAGGAGTGTGATATGTGAAAGAAAGGAAACATTCAAGGTAAGACTTAAGACTATTGTAGCTTACTGCTTGGAGGTGCTTTCCAGGTCACAGAGCAAAGAGGGTAAACCCAAATAGAGCCTTACACTCTCTCTGAGTTGAGGAATGAGGAGCTGAAATTTGGAGATGTCACAGTGGGTAGAATTTGTGTAAGGAATCACATACAGAGAAGGCTCTAGAGATGTACAGAGGGTATTCCATTGAGTCTTTAACTAAGTACTGATCTGTGTATGCATGAGAAGAAACTACCAGAGATGGGGGAAAGAACTACCAAAAAGGATCGGACAGAAAAATTCCTAAAACTCATGGAGGGCTAGAAATAAATTATGTTCCCACCAGCCAGAGTGAAAATTCCTTATAATACACATGAAATGAGCAGAATCCTCAGAAGAATATCATGTTGGTGGTAATATATATTGGTTCAGGAATTAAGTATCTAACACAGCTTAAAAACTGGATAGGGTCCAACTAATTCTAAGCAGTTTAATTCTATGCAAAAAAAACCCACATTTATACTATTGAAAGGACTGCGACAAAATCAGGTCATAAACAACATAAAAAAGAACAATATTCAGCATCTGCTATGGACCGAGCACACAGAAAAAAGGTGGCTGTCTGCAAGCTAAGAAAAGAACTCTCACCAGAAACAGATCCTACTGGACATAAACTGGAACTTCCAGCTTCCACTACTGTGACAAAAAAAAATTTCTGCTGTTTAAGCTATCCAGTCTATGGTATTTTGTTATGACAGCCTGAGCAGACGAATACAACATCCAATAAAAAATTGCAAAGCATGTAAAAAAAAACAGACAAAAATATGACTCTAAAAAGAATAGAAACATGCTCATAAATGACAGAAATTTTGGAACTATTAAAAAGTAATTTATAACAGCTCCATAAATATATTCCATATGTTCAAGAAGATAAAAGGGGGTGGGGCAGAAGGAGACTGAGTGCCTTGTCTGTAGTACTGAGGGGAGGGGCCTCTTTTCCTTTTCCTCTCAACTCTGAGCCCCAGAGGTAGGGGACTGCCCCTCTAGGTCTGCCCAGCCTCCCCCAAAACAGCTTTCTTCCTGCTGGTCCTCTCCCAAGCCCCCAAGGAAAATCACTTTTCCACCTACCCCACACACCACCCCACCCTCCATCCAAGTTCAAGACCAAATCTGCTAACTGCCCCCTTTACCTCCCACCATGTCTCTGTGTGTTTTCTGTAGCTGAGTCTGCTCCCAGGAGCCACAAAACGCTGGGCATGGTGTAGTCTGCACCCATCCCTGTTAATTCCTTCAGTTTAAAGATGACGAACTTAAAAAAAAAAAAAAAAAAAAAAAACAAGAAAAGAAAAGGAAAAGGAAAGGAAATAGAAGCTTTATAACAAGACAAATAGAAAGGATTTTTAAAAGACATGAATGAGACTTCTAGAGATGGAAAATACTGCACCCAAAATGAAAATACACTGGATATAATTAGCAGCATAAGATATACTGCAGAAGAAACAAATCAGAGAAGCTGAAGGCATAGTGACAGAAACTATACAAAGTGAATCACAGAGAGAGAAAAGACTTGTAAAACGTAAATGGGGGGCACCTGGGTGGCTCAGTCACGCATTCAACTCTTGATTTCAGCTCAGATCATGATCTTAGGGTCATGGGATTGAGCCCCACATTGGACTCCATGCTGAGCCTGGAACTTGCTTAAGACTCTCTCTCCCTCTGCCCCTCTCCCCACTCACACACTGTCTCTAAAATAAATAAGTTTTAAAAAAGTAAATGAACAGAGAAGTGAACTCTGAGAAAATATCATATAGTCTACCTTATATGCAATTGTAGTCCTAGAAGGAGAAGACGCAGAAGGAACAGAAAATATTTTTTGAAGAAATAAAGGGCACATTTTTCTGAATTTGATAAAATTCATCAAACCACAGATTCTGAAAGTTCAACAAATCCCAAGCAGAATAAAAGTAAAAACACAATCAGCATAACAAAATCACATCACTGAAAAACACCAATAAAGTGAAAATATTAAAAGCAGCCATAGAATGAAAGACATATTACATACAGAGGAACCAAAAAAAGTATTTAAATCAAACACAATATAGAGAAATATTTAAAGTTCTGAATGGGAAAAAGAACTGCTAACCTGTAATTCTTTAACCGGGAAAGTGTGTTCAAAACTGAGGTAAACTTGAGACTTTTTTTTTTTTTTTTTTTTTTTTTTTTTTTTTTTTTTTAGAGAAACAACCACCAAGGGAATTAATCACTAGCAGTGCTACACTACAAGAAATGTCAAAGGATGTCCTTTGGGCAGGAAGAAAATCATACCAGGAAAAAAAAATTCTGTATCTGCACTAAGGAACGAAAAACACTGGAAATGGCAATCAAGTGGGTAAACATAAACATTTTTAACATAGAAAGTAATTTAATGCTGTGTTGTTTATAGCATATGGGGAAATAACATGCTCAGCACAAATAGCACAGAAGAATAGAATATTGGGGAACAGAAGTACATTGTTACAGAATAGAAGTGTACTGTTAAGGGGGTCTTACTATGCACAGGAACTGGTATGATATTAATTGAAAGCGTATTGTTGTAAGGTAAAGATGTATATTATAAACTCTAGGGCAACCAATAAAAATTAAAACAGATAAAAACTAAAAATGAAAATAAAAATAATTAAAAAAAATTACTCAACGCCAAAGAAGGAAGAAGGAAAGGGAAAAAAAGGAGCAAAAAACAGATGGAACACGTAGAAAAAAATAGCAACCTTGTGGATGGAAACCCAACCATACCAAAATTATATTAAATGTAAATTTTCTGAACACTTCAATGAAAAGGAATAAAAAAACAGATTGTCAGATGGAATCAAAAAGGAAGACCCAACTATGATACTGTCTAGAAGAAACCTACTTTAAATGTAAAGACATACAGGATTTAAAAATAAAATGATTAAAATAAATATACCAGCCAAATTTTTTAAAGAAGCTAGAGTGTCTGTATTCATATTAGACAAAATAGAGTTTATGATAAGGAATGTAACTTAAAGAATGGCATTCATAATGATAAAGGGATCAATTCACCAGCATATATAAAAAAGTCTAAATATGGAAAACTGATAATAGAACATTAAAATACCTGAAGGATGAAGGAAAATGAGTTACTTAAAAAGTCATGGATTTACCAGACAACCCAGCAATGCCATTTCCATACATTTACCCATGACAAATAAAAATGATGTCTACACAAAAAGCTATACTTGAATATTCACAAAAGCTTTATTTTTAATCGCCCAAACTGGAAACAATCCCAATGTCCATGAAGTGATGACATATTCATTTAATACACAATACTACTTGGCAATAAATAGGTATGAACTATTGATACCCTTGATGATGTGGATGATCGCAAAAGCACTGCTGAGTTTTAAAAGTCAGACATAAATTATTATATACTGTACATACGAAATTCCAGAAAATGCAAAACTGTAAGGACAGAATGCAAATTAATGTCTGGTAGAAGCTGAAGATGAGTAGAGAGTACTGACTACAGAGTAACACGAAGGAGCTTTGGGGGTAGAAGGAATGTTCTCGGTCATGACTATGGTGATGGTTTAATGACTGTATGGATTTGTCAAAACAGCAACCTGTACACATAAAATGTTAGCGTCTTATTACATAGAAATAGAAAAATAAAGCTGATTTTTAAAAAAACTCTCTTTATATAAATGATCCAGTTAATCTTTATAGTATCTTTACAGGTTAAATGTTATTAATATCATTGCATAATTAGAAAATTAAGGTTTGATCTTGGTTATATGGTAGATATATATATCAAATGTATATAATATCAAGTACGTTTTATATATATATATATATGTATGTGTGTATATATATATATATATATATACACCACTCTATTAAATGGCAGAAACAGACTATTCCTATTAATATGCTGCTTACATCTACATTAGAATCTGTAGCAAATGCTTAAATTAAGTAAAATGCCACCTACATGTCACTGATACAAGAGGCAAAAAAAATCCATTAAGATAAACCCTATTTCCAATGCCCCCCACAAATAAGCAGCACTAGATCTATTTCTTAATCATTTAAAATCATTTAATATGAACAAAACATACATACGAATACAAGGAAATTGGTATAGTACATAAACAATCTGTCGCAACTGCCTAATTTCTCTAATTTTACTAAAAATACAATCTGTACCAAATAAATTAACTCTCTTCTTTTCTCTTTCAATAACATATTTGATACTTTTTTTAAAACTTTGTTCAACTTTCTCTTTCTAAACAAATCAGAGATGTGATTTAATTGCATTCTGAAGTCTGAAACAGTTCCTTTCCTACAAATCCTACAAAGTATATTAAAAGATCATACAGGAATGACTTCAGCACAAAGAAAATAAGATTCATTTAACATGCTGCTTCTCCCTCGTCTCAACAAACAAGCCAATAGAAAGCATTTTTTAGTCCTACCATTTGCTCCATAAGTTCTATTTATTAGGATTACTTTTCTTGAAGTTAACCTGTCAACCCAAGATATTCACCTCTTCTTTGAAGAGCAGGGCCGCTCAGTTCCCTGGAAACCTGAGTTATACTCTTATCTGAAGTGTCAGAGGAAAGAACTTCAAAGGGAGACAGCTGCAGAACATAGCTTCACAGCTCCTTGATCTCTGGTTTGGAGAGGGTACATACACTTCTAAATTGTCTAAAGAGAAATTTAGAGTTTACTTTTGGAATGTTTAAAGGTAATTTGTTCTGATAAAGGTGAAATGGGGAGACTGTTATTCCAAGAGATAGTATCCATTTAATGTGGCTAAATGCCAACATGTTAAACTTCCACCAAAACCTATTTTGACAAGTATTTGTTAAACATATATTATTATATGAAAACCACATAGTAGTACATTTATCAAAGAGCACTTTTCATTTGGAGATTAATGCTGAAATGTGTGAGGATAAAATGATAGGATGTCTGGATTTACTTCAAAATAATATGGGAGGAAAAAATTAGATGGGGGTATGGGTAGGATATAACCAGCCATTGGCAGATGGTTGTTTGGATTAAAGTAATAGCCACATGGTGGTTTAATATACTATTACCTAGATTTGATATCTTCAAATTTTTCCTGAAAAAAATGAAGTATTAATATTACTAATAATGAAAGCTGCATTTAAAAACCACTGTTTATGCCCAAAGGAAAAAGTAACTATTTCTAAAGTTCCTTGGTAATTGGAAACTAGACCACATTTTTCATTTGATGCAATATTATATATATATATATATATATACATGATGATTAGGAACCTGAGCCAATCCACAAAAAACTATAAATTTTAATTTTACATCTACTAATCACTATGGTTTAGCTCAGTTACGGATTTAAAAATCTTTTGTGGACTGGCCTGGGCATCTAACATCCCCATAGAATGTTATTTTCATGCAGTGATATATTCCACAGAACTGAGAAAGGAAACCTAGGTATACACAATACATGGCTTCCAAACTATCACTGATCAGTCTGGCCCCCTGGTCACATGACACTATGGATTGTCCAATTCAAGCCAATCTTTGAATGAAAGGGAATGTTATTATTATAAATTACCAGGCAATGTGCATAAGCTGACATGGCCCCAAGCAAACTACGATGTAACTGCCATCTCTCCAAAGGGAACACTTTTTATGTTCCTATGCTGAGAGAGCTTGTGTGTCACAGAAACTGAATTATTTTTCTAGTTACATGATGTTACTACTCTTAAAATAAAAACTGAGAAGCACCTGGCTCAGTTGGTTGCACTTTCAACTCTTGATTTTAGCTCAGGCCGTGATCCCAGGGTTGTGGAATCGAGCCCTGAGTTGGGCTCTGTGTTGAGCATGGAGCCTGCTTAAGATTCTCTCTTTCCTTCTGCCCCTTTCCCCTGCTCACTCACGCGCGCTCTCTCTCTCTCTCTCTTGCTCGCTCGCTCGCTCTGAATTAATTAAATAAAAACAGAACTATAAAATTATATATTGACCTTTTAAACCACAAGTTATAAAATATTACAGATTCTTTCTTCTCATGAGAATTTCTACAGATTATATTTGGTGGCTAAAATAATTCTACAGGTTCTGGATAATTTTCCACATTTTAGTCAAATTAAAAATTATTTGTACGATAGTCTAATTTCATATCTTTTCTACTTTTAAGCGATAACTGGTTTTACACAATACATGCTGGAAAGCATCTCAGGAATGGCAAGGACTTAAACTAAGTTAGAAAGTTAAATTAAATCACAAAACTAAACTTAATATATTCCCTGTTAGTCAAGAAGGGCCGGTTACACGACGGGGGCAAATTAACCCTGAAATTTCAATGATTTAGAACATCAAAGCATTTCCTCCTCACTTAGTACTCAGAATATTTTATTTTACTCTATTTTACTTTGGTATAGCTCCTTTATAATAAGAGTCTTGGGAATGAATCCAGGTTTTTTCTATGTTGGGGCTTTGATAACTCAGTCCATGGTCTCCACCACTACTATGAAGAACAGGCAGGGCGGGCACACGGGCTCCTCGAGGTTGTGACTCAGATGACTTCTGACTACATACATTAGCCAGAACTATTATATGGTGCCACCTAATTTCTAGGGTTAAGAAATCTACTCTTTCTTTGTACTCTAGAGGAAAAAAGTGAAATGGGATTTGGTGAACGGAAGTGTGTCTTTCCAGAGCCATAGGAAGTTTTCAACCAAGCAAGTGGCTATTTCTATGCTTTCTCCACCAAAATTGGAAGGCCCTTATGTTCATTGCCCCCCAACTGAGCATGATGATGCCCCAAATACCACAAGTGAAATAAATGATTTGCAGAGAAAAGGCTTTGCACAAATATCTTTAGGAGTCCACACTGAAAGCAGGATTCATGAAATTATTCTAAACAAAATCCTTCAAATTATAATTAAATCTCTCGTCTGGGTAATCTGTTTAGAGTTGGGCAAAAAGCTCACTACAGTCCTTTCTTTAAAAAAAGAAAAGAAAGAAAAGAAAAGGAAAAGAAAAGAAAAGAAAAGAAAAGAAAAGAAAAGAAAAGAAAAGAAAAACTTTTACATTTTGAAAAACAGTACCACTCAGTCTCTTTGGGTGAAACATTTCACTTAGTATTTGTTCATTATCAACCTTTTCTGAGGGAAAAAAAAAAAAGGTTTTCAATCTATGATTTGCTATATTAACTGTATTCAATTAAAATAATAGAGGACTAATGTGAAGAAAAGAGTATTTAAAGATCTAAAGATATGATTATTTAAGAGAATTTTGGGTAATGACTTGGATGGAAAGATAACTACCTCCCATACATTTAAGTGGTGATGTGAATTATTATTGAGTGATAATTAAAAGACTCAATCTACCATTTGTGCATAAGAAATTGTGAGCGAACCATCTTTGGAACTCTAATTTAAAATTTTTCTCTCACATTTATAATGTAATACACGCAAGCCATTTAAATTCTTTTCTAGCTTTACAATATCCTTATTAATGAGAATCATATTCTTTTTTCCACAATGCATTAAAAAAGCTGTATCTAGTGGATAAAAATGAATAAAGGTAAGAACTTGAATTTAAAGTCAGCTTTTTTCTTTAAATTATCTTTTATTCTAAGGACTACATAATTGGCAGTCCGTATAATTCGAAATGCCTGTGCCCCACAGCCTCTTCCTGAGAAAGTGACCTCAGGCAATATTTTTCCAATTAGCTACATCTTGTGTCACATGACCTTGGCCCAAAGCACAGGAATTAGTGCTCAAGGCAACGATGATAATGTATTCAGGTAATAATGTAATTTATCATCTTAATTGGAAAAATTCTAAAAGTAAAATGGGGAGCTAGTATTAATTTCACCTAGAAACAGGCAAAAACTTTTATCTTTTCCCTTGACCTTTCTAGGTATAAATTGCCTGCAATGGGATCCAACCAGCTTTAAGGAAATGTCATCAGAGACTGCCCATAAAGGATGATCTCTGCAACATTACAACGAATCAACTCGACCAGTTCTTCTCTCTTGCAACTATAAGGAAATCATGCCAGAAAGGAAGAGCAGGGGACAACTTCCAAGGCCTGAATGCTGGTGAGAAGTTACCCAAAACTGTAGGTCTTAGAAGCCCACTGAACCTGAAGAAAGGAGCTGGTCTGTCCCTCCACGAAGCTGTTGCACAAACTTGGAAGTACTGGAGGAGTTTCCTGAGTTACCTCGCTTCCCTCGTTATCCTTATCATGAACTTCCATCACCTAATATTACCTGAAAGCATCTCCCCCTTGCAACATTAATATACAACACAAGGAATCTCAGTGCTGTGGAAGTGGGTAGGCAATATGGGGTAAGAAAGATGAGCAACCAGGTCACCATCACCTTTGGGTGAAAGATTAGGCTTCTAGGAAAGCTGGAAAACCAAGAGGGTATTGCTAACAAATTTAGATGCTCAGGTAAATGTATTCATTTGAATATTAGTCCATTTTTAAGCAATCCCTGTAACCAGAACAAGTAATATTTTACCAGGTATCAGTAAATCAGTACCGAGACTGTTTGGACTAATCAGTAATTCCACAACTAAATCTTAAAAACAGGTCAATGAGTAAGAATAAATTGAGAGGTTCGTAAGGTATTTTAAAGTGTGAAGTATGAGAAAATAGAATTCTTTGGAAAGTTTTGTAAGTAATGCAAATGTGCTTAAATATTGGACCCAAATGAGCACTAGATGTTGTATGTAAGTGATGAATCACTAAATTCTACTCCTGAAACCATTATTATACTATATGTTAACTAACTTGGATTTAAATTAAATTTTAAAATTTAACTGAATTTAAATATATATATATATGTATATATATATATATATATGATCCAAGAATGTCGATTGAAACAGATTGTCTTTTAGAACAAAGATTTGATCTACTGCCATCTAGTGGAGATTTAATTTATATTTATTGATCAGCTGCTGACAAAATCTAAAGCACAAAAACAAAGACAAAAAAACTAATAGTCTAATTTCAGACCTTACAGAACCTAAGTGATTATCTACTTTGGCTTCTTCAGTCTCATGGAGCTCTGAGACTGTCACCAATACCAAGGTACCGCTGGCAGTGCAGGAGTGGGGAAAAGGTAAGGCTCTGAGGTCCCACCCCTAATCCAACCAGGCCAGTTGCAACTTTACTTATTCTAAATGTTGAGCTACTGACTCGATTTCATTTGCAGAAAGGATTTCACTTTGAAAAAGAAAAAAATAATGTTGAAAGACCTTATCTGAACTCACGTCCATCATTCTATAAACTGATACACCCATACACCATGTTCTCATGTCACACTAACGGCTAGTGGCACAATTAGCCGAACTAAAATCTTTTGATTCCTGTTCTCATTCAGATAATCTTGGATAACTTCAAGTCCAGTAGATTTTAAGTCCAGTGGTCTTTGTTCAATAACACAAAGAACTTCTTTCATTTAAAGACAGATTATTTCCTTGATCCTTATTGAATATAACTTGACTTTACTGTCTCCCTTGTATCACTAGAAACGTGAGTCAGGATAGAATCCCCAAAAATCAACAGAAATGAGATCATGGCTACAAACTGTAGTTATATCATGTCAAATACACATTCAGAGTTAGTCTAGAACTCCCTCAAAATAATAATGAGAAAAGTAACTCCTGAAGCATATTTCCCTCTTCTCCTTTAGAGTCACTTGATCTTAGAGGTGAAAGAAACCTCACAAATCATTTAATAAAATTATCATTTTTAAATAATTTTATGTTTTACAAAGCATAAAACTATCAAATCTGCTGGGTTGCAGAGAAGTTACATCACAAGTCCCAAGTTAGTCTGAATGTGTCTCTAGCTCTCCTCACTTCCCATTCAGCAGTAGGATAGGTGAGTGAGAGATAGAGACGAAACAGGTTTGTGGAAAGTGGTTGTTACCGTTTTGTCTGTTTATGATGAGTGAAAGTTGGGGGTTTTTTGAGTTCCAGGAAGAAAGAGTTTGTTGAATGGAGATGATGATACAGGAGAAAAATGGCTCATCAGTGAAGTAAGTTCCTTGAGGATTTAAGAGAAAATCTAATCCAAAATTCACATGGAAGAGATGCCACTCACCAGGAACGAGATGGGGTATCCACGTCTATAGTTGCATTGTCGCTTTGATAGATCTCATTTGAACTTGACACAAAACAAATATTTTTATCAAATGACATTGCATTTATCTTACATCATCTCATTATAATTTGTAAGTTGTAACTCAAAAATCTAGGGTTTTTTCCTAAACCTATCTTATGAGCTACCCGCTTCTTAATTTTAATCCAAATGTATATCCCTCATACCATACCAGATAATATATTTCTTTTAGTGTTTAAAAGCAAGATACAAAGTTGTTTATAAGGTGAGACTTCAATATTATTCAAAACATGTATATATTTTTAAGTAGCGTTTATATAACCATGGTAACTTATATAGAGTAAGTTAACTAGACATTTTAATTTTCATCCATATTCCTCTTGAGTTTTTCAAATTTATAATACAGAAAATATTACTTATACAATCAGAATGCTTTTTAAAAGACAACATTAAAAAAATCTTGGTTCTTTTTCTGAGTCTTCTACAAACTATTCTGTGAATTTAGGCAAGTCAAATACCATTTTTTCCCATACTTCCTGTGCCCATTTAAAAAATAAGGGAATGAAACTAGATCATTTTATGTCTATTTCAAATGCTAAATGGTTATGATGTTATGATACAATTATTCCCATTTTGAATAAGTATGTTTTGGTATATAAATTGCTGATTATTTCTTTTATGCCCATAATATAAGCCAATAAAAACTTAAAATATTCATGGGCTTTATGAAGAACTAAAAAACAAGAGAAGGTGCTTTCTCCAAGGAGAGAAATTATTTAAAGAGCTCCAGGATATATTTTAAAAGATGAATTATATATGTTAGGAGAAAATGACAATAACTTGTCCTTCCCAGTAAGGAAAAATAAAAGTTTTCAAAGACAAATGAAGTAATAAGTTTTCCATATACCCTTACATAGTGACTAGAACACAGAAGATATCAAGACTACCAGAATTTGATTTTCTGTGTTTCTTCTTTATTAAATTTCACATAAAATTCATGGGCAAGTGGCACCATCAACTCTAGGAGGACCTAAGATGTCAGGTAAGCTATTGAGTGAGAGAAAAAAAGAAAATCCAGTAGGAATTTATGGTATAAAGTTAGCCTCCATCATGGAACAGTCTTATATTAAGAACAAGCTGGGTTTTAAATAAAGCCTTCTATTTTTCAAAGCAATTTGTATAAGAGAGCAAAATATCATCAGTGTAACTTGATAAATATGTATTATTACCATATGAAGGATCTCTAGACAAAACTTCATGAAAACATAGGATTTTGCCTATTTGCTTTACTGCTGTGTCCTCCAGTGCTTACCGATTGGCACATAGATAATGCTTAACCAATATTTGTCAAAAAGGAGTCCTGGACTCCTTCCTGATTTTAGTGGAGACCAGCATACTAATGAAATCTGATGTTCAAATTAGAGACTTTAATTCAGCGATTACTCATTGCTTGTCTAACACATATTAACAAATTTACCTATCACTACTTCAACCACAGTTTCAAATCCAAAACTCAGTTGGCATGGTCTGCTAAGTACAAATAACTTTATGAAGACAACAGATTAGAACATCTGTTGTTGAAAATAAATTCAGGAGTTAACTTTACATTATTGAGTAGCCACATAATTTCTATTCTAAAATAGGTCACTATGGAACATGAAAGAGGGAATCCTTAATAATTACAGGCATTAACGAGTAGTGTCCTTGGGGAAACTGTATGTATGGTCTCTTTAATAGACTCCAAATAAAGTCTAAAGCTAGTGAAAGCATATGTTTCTACAGTGGTAAAAATCAGTCAATTCTAGAAAATCACTTATTAAATAACAAAGGTAAAAAATAATTAAATTTAATGGAATTTTAAAGAATCTGAGGGCTAGGAAGGCAAAGGCAAAGTTTAACTCCATTGCAAAATGAATAGCTTTTAAGAAGTGAAAAGCTAAATAGCTTCTGGTACACAATGACACTGATATCCAAGACTGTTTGTGGTGATGTGTGATAGAATGTTAGCTAATTGCTGTTTAAAAGGAAAAGGGGGGGCAGGAATTACTAAAAGACCGTATTGCTAGAAGCTACCCCAAACATAATGTGTAATTTCTTCACTTTTCTTATACACATAGTTCAAGCAATAACTACACTTATAAGGTATCATGACAAAGTTCACTTAGTTGTCATTCTCATTATTAACACCATAAAAAAAACATAAAAAGGGCCTGAAAGAAGTAGTAACAAACCTTTATAGATAAAATGAAATTGTAAAACATCACAAAGTTGGCACACAGGAGTTCAAATATGATATCGCATATAGCATTATCACCTCTTCACCCTAATGATACTCCTGACAATTTGTTGCCTCCAAAAATCTATATGCCTTTGAACATCCCTCCAACTCAATTATTGGAAAGCCTTTCTGTTTCCTTTCTCTATTTACATATGTTAAAGTCCTCAGGAGAGGGGGAGTTCTTGTACTTCTTTTTATTTTTATTTATTTTTTTAATCTTTTATTTTATTTTTTGAGAGGTGGGGGAGAGGCAGAGAGAAAGAGAGACAACAGAATCCAAAGCAGCTACAAGCTCCAAGCTGTCAGCACAGAGCCTGAGGCAGGGCTGGAACTCACAAACCATGAGATCATGACCTGAGCCAAATTCAGACACCTAACCAACCAAGCCACCCAGGCACCCCCACACTTCTTTTCAAAATGCAACAATTTTCAGTGTCGGTCATTCCCAGGTTAAGATAAGAAAACAACCTGATTTAATTAAGTTTCATTAACAATCCCCTCAATGCAGTCAAATTAATGGGAATTTTGATTTGAAATGTAAACAAAAGCAATCTTATTTTCTAATCTATAGAATACATAATACTAGAGGTTGTCTCCTCAGAGGCTGGCATTTTATTGAAATCATACTGCTGTTATTGACATTTAAGCATATACTGGAGCCGACTTTATAGTCTATAGAAGAGAGACAAAACGTTACTCCATAGATCTTATTTCACCCAAGCAAATACCTTTCTTGGTCGTCAATATAATTATCCCTATTTTATAATAGGGAACGTGAGGCTTAGAGAATTTACACAGGGTTCTAAATAGATTAGAATCTATTTTTTTCTTCTTGAGCATAATGGAAATTGCTATAAGAAAGTCTGTGTGTATCAATTATCTGATTGGTGAGCATTAGACATTTGGACCATGAGTTAAACTTATGTACAGAATACCACTGATTAGGAAGCTATCCATTGATCATTCTAGGATATCATGATCTGAAACATTAGCTCTACTACAGAGCTTTGAAAAAATCAAAATAAATGGTTTCATGCATTTTTACATATGTCTTAGGACATTTTTTCTGACACATCCAACTAGTAAGGGAAGAAATGGTGGAATCAAGGAATTAAGTATTATTAATTATCTCTATTTGTAAAATTATGCTAATATCATTAAAAGATAATACAGTCTTTTTAAAAATAACTTTTAACATGAAACCCATATTTGATGAGCTAAACCTGATAATTATATTAGACCAATAGTTTGGGGACTTGTTCAAATAAAAGAAAAAAGCTGACTGAATAGGTAGAATCAATAAAGTATTTATACAAGTATAAACACATCTGTTATAGCACTGAACTACACCATGTTAATATTTAAACACAAACACATGTGCACACACACACTCCCCCAACTACATTCTACACTTTGAAGAATAGAGACCATGAATTTATCCATCTTTATGCTATCATTCTTTACAAAAATGCCCAAAAATGTATCCTTTGCAAATCTTATAAGGTAGGTAATACTATATAGATGAGAAAACCAAGATGCAAAGAAATTATATAATTTCCCCTAAGGATATGCATTTTTTTTTCAACGTTTATTTATTTTTGGGACAGAGAGAGACAGAGCATGAACGGGAAAGGGGCAGAGAGAGAGGGAGACACAGAATCGGAAACAGGCTCCAGGCTCTGAGCCATCAGCCCAGAGCCCGACGCGGGGCTCGAACTCACGGACCGCGAGATCGTGACCTGGCTGCAGTCGGACGCTTAACCGACTGCGCCACCCAGGCGCCCCAAGGATATGCATTTAGTAAGTAATGGAGTCTAGATTTAGAAACAGGCATTTGGCCAGTGATTCCTGTGCGCCTAATCACTACTCTATAGCCCCATGGATTTAAGTGATCATTATGTAATAACTGACATAGTTTTCCTTATTATTAGCTCTGTTTTTCATTGTGTAAAAATAAACATTCTGAAAATAAACACTTTAAATATGTTACTAGTGATGTACTTTCTTGGCAGGTCCAGAGAGCAATGAGAAAATCCTCTACGTTGACTTTCATTCTTGCCCACAAATAGAAAATTGTTAGTAACACAAAGTAAAGGATCCTTGGGAGGAAAAGAAATTATCAACTGTTGAACCTAGAAGAGGATAATGGAGGACACACACAAAATCACAGTGTGACCCTGAAAACTGCTAATGAGCCTTTGGACCACATCGATGGGCCTAGTGTCTTCAGAACACAGAGATAACCCCCCTTCTGCCTGCATTTGGAGACCTTCCAAGGAGTATTTCCTTGAGTTCTAGGTTTCAAGATTACAGAAGAACCAATGATAAAGTGGAGAAAACTCAAATGAGAATCACAGGGCTCAACATTATTGCTTTTGAGGAGATGGGTTCATAAATTATGCAACAAAACTAAGCGCTTCAATTATATACTAATATATATCAGTATGTACTATTTCCATAACAAACATCAATAACAATGCTGAAGTTCAAGAGGGTAGGTTTGTTGCCTGAAGTTTCTAACATGTGGTGAGTGCATGACATGTTTGAGAGAAAAATAGTCAGAAAATTGAGCAAGAGACTGGACAATGATTCATTTGGAAAGAGAAGAAACTATCCACACTTCTGTTTTCTCCTTTGCCTTCACTAAATTAAACTGTTAAATTCCACAACTTGTTGACTATGTCCCTTAGGACTGACCACTAGGTAAAACGTAGAATATCTAGCATTAGGCATGGAAGTTTTAGTGAATAGTAGCTGCATGACTTTTCTCTTTTAGCATCGCCTGGATTGCAGTGGTTTGGACACAAAATGTGTAACCAGGACTGAGGAAGCTGAGATGTCCCAAAAGCCTGGATAGTCAGGATCCAGTGACACTCTGCAATTGCCAAATCAATAAGTATTAATTTTCTCATGAAATAGGTGACATATTTAATAAGTAATATATGTAGATGAAAGAGGAAATGGAAACATTTAGCCTAATAATCATTTTTAGTAATTCAGACTTGCAAAGGCATTTTAATAAAATCATGACCTTCCATTTATATAGTACTTAACTATTCTGAAACTGCTTTTGTATGCATTACCTTAAGTGATCTGAATTGTCACATAAATACAAAAATATAAGGGAATATTAATGTAGACACTATAGCTAGGTCAGTAGCTTTCAAACAGAATAATAAAATACAAAGGTAAAAATATAAATATATGTTCACATCTAACAAAATGAACCAGAGAAACTCTATGGATTTAGCAAAGAAAAAACATTCTATTCCAGTAGCCAAACAACAAAATCACATGTACTGATTATTCAGCTTGGGTACATTGCTTAAGAATATGGGTTCCCAAGTCAGAATCTTTGTTTTGAATCCCAGTTTTGCCACTTTTTAGTCATGTGACTTTGACAAGTTGCTTAACTTTTCTGAAAGCCAGTTTTCTTATCTGTAAAATGAAGATAATAATACCAAAGAACTGCGTGAGAATTAAATGAACTAATGCCTGCATAGTGCATAGTGTAGCATATGACACATAACTCATCCGCAGTGGATATTAGCCATTAGTCCGTATCATTTTGTTCCTCCTCTTGTGCCAGCCACCAGCTACAGAGCAGGATCACTGTTCAGTAACAATAAGACACATGATCACCGATTTCATGAAAATACTCACTAAGCTCCTAACTATATTTGATAATTGCTCATGATATTTAGCATATTTGAAGGTTTAAGTAGGAAGAATTGCTAGAAGATGAAAACGTTTTAGGTCAGTTTCCTCTGTTTCTTTGCCATCTTACAAATAAATGATTCTCAATCACAGACCTCATAGTTTTATTGGGCAAGGTCCCAATATTTACTCCTGCTTTTCTGATTCAAGAGTTCATTTTGAAATAACAATCATATGATTATCCTATAAAACCTGTCAACATAGAGGAGACTTCCATTAGTTTTTTTCTTACTTATCACTACTTTAATAAGTTTAGAAAAGAAAACAATATTCAGATGCAAATGGCCTTCAGTTACCATGTCTTAAACCATGATGCAAAGGGGGCGCCTGGGTGGTGCAGTCGGTTAAGCGTCCGACTTCAGCCAGGTCACGATCTCGCGGTCCGTGAGTTCGAGCCCCGCGTCGGGCTCTGGGCTGATGGCTCAGAGCCTGGAGCCTGTTTCCGATTCTGTGTCTCCCTCTCTCTCTGCCCCTCCCCCGTTCATGCTTTGTCTCTCTCTGTTCCAAAAATAAATAAACGTTGAAAAAAAAAAAACATGATGCAAAGTAACATTTTTAACTAAGGTGATCCATATTTACTCAGTCACTCTCTGAGCTCTTAAATATAATTGTCTGAACAGAAGAAGTTGGACAGACTCCTATTAGTTCTCCTGTCTTGAGAATCATTTGTTCCTTAAGTGGTTGCAATTCATCTCCTATATTTATGAGGTTCTGAATTCTTCTTTTTTAAAAATTTTAAAAATGTTTATTTTTGAGAGAGAGAGAGAGCATGAGCAGGAGAAGGGCAGAGGGAGAGGGGACAGAGGATCTGAAGTAGGCTCTGTGCTGACAGCAGAGAACCCGATGCAGGTCTCAAACTCACAAACCATGAGATCATGACCTGGGGTGAAGTCGTTTAACCAACTGAGCCACCCAGGTGCCACCAGAATTCTATTTTTAATACTGGGCTGAAAGGAAATACACTTATTGAGATACCTGACCACTTTAGCAAGACAACAGAAAAAAAAAAAAAAGGTCAGTTATAACAACTCAATTAAAAAAGGTACAAACTAGCCCTTTATTTTAAGGGCTGTAGTAGCCCTGTAATTTAAGATATGATATTTATGTTAATTGAATTCAAAGCTACTGAAAAGTGAACCCAGATATGAGATTTCCATTTTTTTCATCAAAACCAAAATTATTTTAAAGAATACTAATATAAATGGTGATTTATTAGTAGCTGATCACATTCTTATAGGGTAGTGGGAAAAAATATACCTCCCTAACTTCCAGTCCCCTTGTTTTCAACCATAAACTAGGAATAGGAATACTACTAGTCACAGTCAATTATAATGAATGCAATTTATGTTAACACTATAAAACCGTATAATCCTATCTGATATTAAAAGTACAGATTATTTGATGGAGAGGAACGAATAGGGAACCAGTCATTCTGAATCCTGGATACCAGTTTCAGCTGTTCCAAGGAACCTGATAGAACATAGTCTTGGGCAAGATACCCTTCCTCTCTAAGACTTCTATAAAACCTCGACTTCAGACTAGCTGATTTCCAGGGCTAAAATTTCTGCTTCCCCAAATATAAAAAGTGAAGAGGTATATATTCTCTGGTTACTTCATTCCCTTCTCATAGCATGTACTGGCCCAATAGTTTGAAATAAGATTTTAAAATTCTAAGCACAACTTGTAAACATATTGATAAGAATATCATTGTTTGCTAAGAAATTAATCTCTACCTAGCAGTAGTATAGTAGCCAAAAGTATAAACTTAAATGAGTAGCATAAGAATCAAAATCATATTTTGGCATAATCAGATTATATCAGATACATCTAGAAATACACTCTTAAAAGACTGTTGTATCAGTTTACAGATTAAAAATACATATCTCAATGATAACACTCAGAGAATAAGACTTAGGATTCCATATTCCTCGATGAATCATGCTTTATAAAGCATTTCAACACCCAGCATTAATTGCTTACCTCTTCCAAGTAATTAATTCTTCCATATCATTAACAGTAGAGCTTGATACTATAATTTGTTTATCATGGCTGCTTTTGCAATTAATTTACATGAATTTCCCTTATTTTTTAGTTTTAAAACACCAAACCAAGTTGACTTAATTCCACATCGGATAAATAGGAAATTTAAATTCCCTACAACTGGTTATTTAAGAAAAATAATGCAGCAACCATTTATTCTGAGCTGTATTATCAAGGACCATGAAACGAAAGGCATAAAACTCATAAGGCAAAACGGACATCAACTGGTACCTGGTGGCAATAGTTGTTAACAGCAGTAGTCATCCTTGGAATTGGTAAACACTCCTTCCACAACTTACAATGAACCTTTAGCTCCTTAATTACATCACTGATTTAAAACTTAGGGGCATAATTCATTATTCTTAGAGAAGAGGGTGAAGGGCGAATTCAACGTGGTCTTTGTCCCCAAGGGGCTTTCAGTCTAGTGGCAAAGATACACACATATGGCCCTACAACAGCGTTGACTGCTACACTTACAATAACGAAGACACAAAGAGAATGATGGAAAAGTGAGAGATTCTGGCCACCGTGATTTGAAAAGATTTCACAGAAGAGGGAATACTTAATCTGGCCCTTGAAGCAAAGAAGGATTTCAAATGTTTAAAAAAGAAAGGGGGAGTATTCCACACACCGGGACTATCTCTGTGCTGGCAGTCTATTTAATCTTTACAGATAAAGAAAAACAGAAATTATGTGAATGGATCAAAGTCAGAATGAGAGAGAATCAAAGCCACCCAGTCCCTGAATCTTTAACTCCTGGGTCAGATGGCCCCTGCTATATCCCATTGCTTCCTTCCCAAGTTGAGGCAACGGTTCTCTGTTTTCACAACCTTCGACACCCTCCATTTATCCCTCCGTGTTGCCACACCCTTTGCAGGACCTTGCTAGAATGTCCAGAGAAAAACACAGAGGGAGCCATGTCTTCCTTGAACACATTACATTTCAGCTTGTGTGTAAACCTCAAACAAACGCATCTTGGTCTATCGTGGGCCCCCTTTCCCCACCAATCCTCCATCATTTCAAAGGAATGGGAGCTTGGCTTTTGCCACACAGCATGCTCAATAAAATTGTGATCCATTCCTCTAAACCTTCCATTTTTCTACTTCAGTCTTGTCAAGTGTTCCCTGTTCCAAGAAAATCGTAATTCAGAATGTGGGGGAGGTTGCAGATTTTTGGCTCAGGAGGTCGTGCAGATGTTATTCCTTAAGGAAGATGATCGTGATTGCCTATGTGAGTAATGGCTGTGAGGCGGAGAGGAGCCAAAAGTTCTCTTATAGCAGAATGTATAAACCATTCTCCTACTGAAAGAAGGCCCCCAGTAGGATAATATATTATTACACATGATTCAAATTACAGGATCTGCAGCAGGGGAGCTCATGACTGATTCAGGACAGTCGCTCCCTGAATACTGATGATGGGATGATGGAATGCCTCATGAATTAAAAGGGCTGTGGTTTAGCGCCTAAATCCTTCATATGCTTTAAAAAGTGTCTGTGCCTATCATTGTACTCTTTAAGCTTCTTAAACGAATCATGCGACGTTATGAAACCTCGCCGATGTTTTAAAAATTCCATGTCTTCGAATAATTATATTCAAAATACTCTTTTCTAAAAAAAGACAATGCAACGTCACCTCCTCTGCCAGAAAACTGCATCCCTTTAATGCCAATATGCAATAAAGACATGGCTCAAGAGAAATCACATTTAAGTGTGACCCAGTTTCCGCTCTTTGGGATTCGCTAAAGCAACCTGAAAATCTTCACATGCCACATGTCCCAGCCCTTTTAACTTATCTATAAAACAAATAAGTTTAACCCTGACACACCAAATACATAATGTACCGGACAAGACAAAATTATGTTTCCAGAGGTTCTCTGCTGACAAATGAACTCATT
This sequence comes from Prionailurus viverrinus, assembly GCF_022837055.1. Classification (NCBI taxonomy): domain Eukaryota; kingdom Metazoa; phylum Chordata; class Mammalia; order Carnivora; family Felidae; genus Prionailurus; species Prionailurus viverrinus. The sequence continues at coordinate 132,344,193 of NC_062569.1, read as the reverse complement.
TGTGACTCTTACTACCTTTGGTCTATTTTAGTTATATAACAAACCAATACATTAGCTAAAGATACTACACTGGGAATGGAGAGCAAGCATTTTTATAGAAACACCAAGGCAGATGTTAAATATTACGCATTCTAAAAAACAAAATGCTGCAGCATATTCTAAAATGATATGGAAGCCGGTCCCTTAACTTCTTTTCAAGCTGGTTCTTGTATTCAGTTTTTCTAGTAAATGGATGCAAATCAGGTGCATTGTGCTGGGATGGGAAGAGAGAGATTTGTCCAGAAATGACCTCAGTTCTATTCATTAATAAAATGACATGTTGGCTGAGCACAGTGAAGAATGAAATATAACCAGAGTGAACTTTCCTCCATGTGACAGATGCACTTAAGTGCTTTTTGGATAAAACACTGTATGTAAAATGGCCACTGCGGCACAAAATCTGAAAGCATTAAAGGAAGCGCTAAAATGCAGATTGCTTGGAAAAATGGTAAGTTCCGTGGCAATGCACTCCCTTATTCTCTAGTACCTCGTACAATTCTGAATCCCAACTTGCAAACAGCATGCTATTCGTAAGGGGGAAGTGCAGTCAGATAAAATAAACAAAGGTTTAATTTCTTTCCAAGATTTTTTTTAAAGAAAGAGACGATAATTTTGCAAGGTCAAAACAAAACAGAATTGTACCCAGAATCACTTTCAGTGACAGCAGACACCAGTGGGTGGGGTGGGAGGGGAAGGTAAAAGCTATCAGAGAGAATGTAGCCACATTTTTGCATAGAGGTTTAAATTATGCCACCAGAATAATTAATGGAAGGACCTAATATGGGGAGGGGGGGTAACAGGAAAGAGGGGAGGCTATGTTAAACAAAGTTCATTACTGCATGATGTAAATGAGTTTCTCACCAGTGATGTCACTGATTGGCTGAGCTGCAGAGCTGGCTTCGAGCATGGCCGGATTGGCTGCTAGCTCTTCTGGTGCCTGCCTGCTTGGGCAGCGGTTGAACCAGATACTTTCTGTCTCTCTTGTTGTCGTTTGAAGCAAATCTTGTTCAGCCCAGCTGTGTCTCCACCCTAAGAGAGAGTCTCCCTCCTGCTTCCCACAGCTCGTCTGTGAGGCGGTCGCTGCTGTGAAATACCAGCGCTTGGCACCAAGCCCAGACAGCGTTCTCAGATCCATCTATAACACACACATACAAAAAGAAAATAAAAAAAAAGCAGTTCTTTCATCTGAATTGCATCCTAAGGAGGATTAAGAAGGCTTCTATTGCTACTGATTTGTGTCCTTTCAATTTGATGGCTAAAATAGTTTTCGAAATACAGTATCCTCTCATCTGCTGTAGAACACCATTGGTTAAAATTGGTTAAAAAAGATAGGGGGGAACCCCCCTCTGCCATGTTTACCTTGATTACAGAAAAATAATTCTTCATTTCCCTCCTAAGCACCGTAACTGATGTTTTTGGTCCCTTACCAGAATTTTAAACTCTAGCCAGATTTCTAATTATATCCGAGTCATTATTTTCAGGTTAAGACAAGGGATCTTAATTAGCATTATTTTTTAGCTATGCGAAATGAGACAGGGCATGAAACAGAAACGATCTATGGAGAGGCAGAGAGAGAGAAAGAAAAAAATCTGTGCAGCTTTTACAGTTGAGCTGACACCCCCTCCTTCCCCGCTCTCCCTCCACCCCCCTTGCAAAAAAGAATGCAGTCATATGAACTTTACCAGACAATGGAGTACCTACAGGCTCTCCCCTAGACAAGTCCTTTATAACCAGCCAGTGCTATGTGCTGCAGACAGTGGCCAATCGGCAGGCTCCTTTCTGCAGCAGGGACACAATAGGTGCATTGGCCACACTGTCCTCCTAGCCCCTGACAGCAGTTCAGGTTCATTTATTGTACACTGGAAGGCACATATGTCTTTAATATTCACTGTGAAATTATCAGTGAGACTGCCTTTATTTCACCGTAATTACATCAACCTAATTACCGCACACGAGCTGCAATAGCACTGTTTGCACGGAGTGGCGCATAGGCATGCATGCCGTAAAAATATGCATGAACATGCTTGCTTATTTCAATAATAAAATCCCCCAATTATTTTCTTCCCAGAGCTTAATGCTTCAGCCAGAATACTAGAACGGATGTAGTCATCATTTCTCCCCTTCAAAAGAAAAAAAAAATGTGTGTGTATGTATATGCAAATATACCTATAGGTATACATGCATAATCTAAACATTGTTTTAGTCATATATTGGGGTGAGGTATGGAAGTGGAACCTAGTCAGCAAATAAAAGATTACTGAGGACCTAAGGCATTTCCGCCTTATCACCAGGCATCAGAGGGAAGTAATAAGTGAATCTGTATGCACTGCCATAGCCGTGCATAGATGCCAATTTATTAGGATTCCAACTATCATGAGCATCTGCATGTCTCATTTATGTATTTCCGTGTTACATAATTATAGCATCCCTTACAACACTGACTCAAAATGGTGGAAAAATTAAATCTTTGCTTTTTGTGTATTAAACAGAGTTGGGAATAGTGTGCAGTGGGAACCGCCCGCTATTTTTTTATTTTATGCATGTTGTATTTACATATTCATGAACAGAATAGCTGTTATGACCGCTGATTCTGCAGCAGGAGATGAAAAGACAGGAGCCAGCATACAGAGTGTGTTAATTTCTAGGGGAAGAATAGCAGCATATGATGACCAAGAAAAGAAGATACTTGGGGTTTCACTGGGGGGGTTACCTCATTGTATAATAAAGGATCTGGGTAGACAACTTACCAAAATATGTGTAAGTATAATAAACTTAGAAAGTAAAACCGATTTGCATTGTTCACGGCCATTCAGCCACACTGTAAAGAAATAAGCATTTTGAAATGGAGATTTCTGGCTCCGGTCTTTGCAGGTAAATAAAATTGCATTTTCTTTTACGGCTACTTAGAATATCATCAAAATGGGATGTGCTTAGCAGTTCTGAATTTTCTCATTATTCTATAATTTATATATTTCTTGTTCCAAATCAGAATGCTAAGTAAGCTTTAAGCATTGGTTATTTCCTAAGGTGGAATTTCACCAATGTTTACCAATGTTTTCGGGTATATTTTTATTTTTAGCTCATGATTCTCTAATCATGAATGGAATTCATCATTATAGTAAGCACATTAGGAGAAATAGTATATCCATATATAGATACATGCACATAACACATAGTTCATCCATACTAGAGAGAAAGAATCCCACTGTTATTTTTATCAATTTATATTTTATCTTTTTATTAATGTTTGTAAGATTTGTATTATAAAATATATTCAAATTGATTTTGCATTTTATGAGAATTTTTAAAAAGCACAGTTCTTGTGTCTAGACTTTCCAAAAATCAAGTTTTGGTAGGAAGGATAGGGGAGGCAAAATCCAAACTAGACCAGTAAGAGATCAAGAGAATCATTATGAAAATAAAAAAAAAATAGTATAAGAAAATATTACATTTTTATTCCTGAACTGCTACACACATTGAAATCAAAATACCAGAAATCAAAGATGTCGATTAGTTACTTGATATACCATGTAAGATGCTTCTTTTCTGGGTGATTGAAGAGAAACCTAAGAAGCTACTTGCCTCACCTTGCTGATGGTTTTGCTAGCAAAGTCCAGTTTTTCAAACTATTCAAGTAAATCACAAAAAAATTTACTGGTAATCAAATTAAGATATGTAGACCTCATCTCTCTCTCAAACATGCACACACACACACACACACACACACACACACACACACACATGGCCATTCTCTTTTTCTGTAAGAACACACAACTTTTCTACCCAGTCACCTCAATTCTTTGATCTGGCATTGTACAAAAAAGCCTAAGAAAATCCAAAAGATAATACTTAACTGCAAGTGATCCATTTTGCAAAGTAAAAATCAAAACAGGATAAACTCTAATAATATTAATAAACTCACATATATGTAGATTCCACTAACACATAGAATGTATTTAGGAATTCACCATTATACAGAGTATTTTGAGGAATAAAATAATTTTATAATAAGATTAGTGGATGGTCTATACCTGATCTCCTTAAACAAATAGGGATTTATAAACAATGAACACTAAAAATAAAAGAGGCCTTCGGTAAGTACCATAATATATTAAGCCTGGCAAGTTAGGCTTCCCACTTCCTACTATATCATTATGTCATAGTTTGAATTATTAGATATTTTGGAAAACAACATTGCATTTTTCATAGTATTTTAGTATTAGGATTTACTGTTCTTCTCACACCCAAATACAAAATGCAATTGTGATATTTTAATGTGCTACTCATACCAAAATAGTTTTGCAATAAAATTTTATTTGAAATCATTTTACTAGAGAACTTAGACCTACAATATATCTTAGAAATTTAAACCATTAATTTTAGACATGACACCCAATGAAAATTAGTAACTAGTTAGCATATTTCCACTCATCAGGCTACTATATTTTATTAAAAATATAGTTCTTATCTGACGTTAGGATACTCTTAATTGGTGGAGCTTTACTAAAGATAAGGAATTAACAGTGTCTTCCCATAAGATCAAAGACACGAATTTACAAAATAAGCGTACGGAGAATATGAGTGCCATCTGTGTTCCCAGGATGGAAGTAAGCAAACTTCTTTATAAAGATCAAAAGCACAACCTTAGATTTATAATCACGATGATCTCATCAAAAGAGCCAAGTCAACACAAATTGGCTGTAAGAATGCAAAATAGCAGCCAATCACATTAATTTTAAAAATAATACAATGCATTCTATATGTAGAGCCAACTTGGAGAGAGATGCAAAAATAATAAATTAAAAAGCAACTTGTCAGTCTCTTGATGTGACTCATTCTTTAAAAAAAACCTTAAGCAATTTTAATAAGTGTGGAAATTATTCGTAGTATAATCAACGTCAAGAAACCACTGTTTATGTCTCTGTCTACACAATGACAGGGATCCAGATGACAAAACAAGATGCAGTTAATCATCACGATAACTAAATATCTGGCTGCTTTTGTGCCCACAAACTCACTGCTTAAAATTTCAGTGTCTGTAATCTGGATTCCAAAAAAGCAATTCTTGAACTCTTTAATAATGATCATCTTTATGAGATATGAGAAACGCAGGATTTTTAAAGGTGCCACTTTTGGATTACCCCAGTGCATGAATCTGGTTCCAAAGGATACTTATTACTTTTGTGATTGATCTCATTTATATTGACCTCAAAAAAAGGTTAGCCATGCATCCCTTGTGGAATAAAACACTTAATACCTCAGTTTTTAAAACTTGTTTCTTTTGCAAAGTTCCCAGTTGTTTCATTTAGGATTGTTTATTAAAGGTACTTCATGGAAAAAAAGAACATAATAAATCATGACATCTAAATACACAATGGAACAGAACTTCTTGAAGCAGATTAATTACCTAAAGAGAAATATTCTATTAGAAAAACAGCCACAGGTTTTTACCAACTGTTAACATCATGCTCTATAATCACTATTTGTTAATCTATAGAGAAGGAATAGCAGAAAACTTGAAAAGAAAAATGAGAAATTTTCATCTAAGAAGTTGTCACCAGGCATCTAGAATTATCTCATAGTCTTTACGTAATGATTTTCATCTAAATAAAAATTGCTTTTAACATCCAGGATGAATAAGAGAGAAAAGTCCTACTCAAGTCATGACATAAATCCAGAATTAGATTAAGCAATGGTTGCTAAATCTATGATTAATAAGAAAGTTATCCGATTTACCTCATAATTTGCATGCAATAAAATAAAAAATTTATTCTATAGGACTGATGTGGAAAGGAAACATGGCTTCCCCACTTTAAAAGTGATCTAATTTTTCTCATCTGCCCATCCCATCAAGTAACTGGGGGTGGGAAGGGGAAATTAAATTCGCCAATTTATCTCATTCTTTCATGGTTTCAATGGTCTCTTTTGAGTTATTTCAACTGTGGGAGAGAGAGTAATGACCCTCCAGAAATGTCCACATCCTAATCTCCAGAACCTGTGAATATGTTTGCTTGCATGGCAAAGGGAAATTAAAGTTGCTGGTGGAATTAGGGGCGCCTGGGTGGCTCAGTTGGTTAAGCACCAGACTTCGGCTTAGGTCATGATCTCATGGCTTGTGGGTTCAAGCCTCACGTGGGGCTCTGTGCTGACAGTTCAGAGCCTGGAGCCTGCTTTAGATTCTGTGTCTCCCTCTCTCTCTGCCCCTCCCCCGCTTGCTCTGTCTTGCTGTCTCTTAAAGATAAATAAATGTTAAACAAAAAAAGTTGCTGGTGGAATTAAGGTTGCTAATCAGCTGATCTTAAAATAGGGATGTTGTTCTAGATTATCTGCATAAGCCCAAAGTACTCACAAGGGTCCCTGCAAGTAGAAGAGGGAAGCATAAGAAAAAAGTTAGAGATTGACTACAGAAGAAAGGTCAAAGTGATGAGATGCAACACTGTAGACTTTAAAGGTGGAACAAGGAAGAAAGGTAGCCTCTAGAGGGTGGAAAAGGAAAGGAAAGGAACACAACTCTGCCTGTATCTTGATTTTAGCTTGGTGACACCCATTTTGGACTCCCAATCTCAAGAATTGTAAGACAATATAGTGGTGTTAAACCACTAAATTTGTGTTGGTTTGTTACAGTAGCAATAGAAAACCAATAAATGCTATCTTTTGAGTAAATGAAGGTTCTCCAAAATGATGGGGAAGAGATTCATTTAGATATCTTGTGATTTTGCGAAATGGAGAACTGTGTCTCTTCTTTGAATGTGTGCTTTGTCCGATCTCTGGACTCTGTGTAGGGTTCACTGATGTCCCATAGCTGATCCTGTGGGCCTGTTGGAACATGGTGTTGGCTCTCAAAGCTGAAGTCTATGCATCTCAGCACTTTTCTCTAGTCACAATATCCTCATACTGTGTAGCCCCTTAGTTCTACCTTGAGACTTCTGTTGGAAAATCAATCCTCTCAACCTCATTGAATTTATCAACCATGGCATGTAAAAATGTCTGGATCCTCTGTAAACTCTCCATAAAGAACCTCCTCCATGTTGTTCTAACACGAATCTTAACATGACTGAGCATTCAGATGGAATTATAACTTTCTCAGTTCATGTCCAGTCAATCCCTGCAACCATGAATAGTCTCCCCATGCCTCCACCACAGCATCACCAAATTTATCTAGTGGTGTATTGAATAAAAAACTTCTCTTGGAACTTCAGCCCAGAGAAAGGAGAGCAAGAGCACACACATACACTTGGTCCTTCCATTTGTTTTCTTCTTCCTACACTCAACCAGTTCAGAAAGATAAGTATTTGTTCTCATATGATAGATTTCTTTTTATATAATATCCTCTTCCTTCATGAGGGGACACCATTCACCCTTCTTTCACTGAGTCCAAATGGTAGAATCACTATAGGGGAATATGGCAAATAATTTACAAGGATAAAAATGTACTTTTTTATTATTTCAAAATATTATGCCCATAGACTAGCGGTTAAAAGAGCAAATTTGATCTCAACATCTTACTAACACTACAGAAAAAAGTATTCTGTTTTTCTTTATGGAGGTAGCATAGAGAACAAAGGGGGAAAACAAACAAAAATTTGAAAGGTGGAAACAACAAAATTTGGAAAAGTGGAACCAAATTTGGAAATATGGATAATTGGTGACTGACTGACTTCCCAGACCTAAGAAAACTAGATCCTAAGCCAGCAGTAGATAAATCCAGAAACCATACCAAGAAAGTTTTAAGAATCAGAAGCACCAGATATTTCAGAACATGGCAATAGAGAAGAGTTGAATTAAGAAAATAGTTAGAATATGTTGACAAGGAAGTTAAATCCCTACATCTCATTCTCGACTCCATTTTTATTGGTAATCTACCCCCAAACCCCACCACAGCAGAAGATTGAAAGCTTATTATCTAAACTAGATAAAACAGAGTTGACACAGTTAAGGATAGAGTTCTTATACTCCTAAGCGCAGCTTTAAGTCAATGTATGCATTCTAGATATTGAGACTCTTCCCACACTATTTTCTTCCCTCTCTAGGTTGGCTCCCAAAATGCTAGCTTGTGCATCTTCTTTTCTGAGCAAATTGATTTGGCTAAATAAATAAATAAACGAATAAAATAAACATAGAATGTAGAAGTCATGGCTAGGTATAAAACAAAAAATTAGTATCTGCTTCTATAGTATAGATTTGTCCCTATAAGGTGGAAGTCAAACAAAAATCTGCATTTCTCATCACCCTATAAATGCATATGAAAAATGTTGGTGATGGGACATGAGAAGAATCAATGTGCACATCTTCTAGGCCTGGCAGGCCCATAAAACCTTGTTATAGAGCTTTTCTTCATGTTATTTTCCCTTTTGAGCTGCATGAAATGTAGATGACCTCCAGGGTGACCTTGATCATCATATATTAAAGATGGTAAAGCCTCTGTTGGTCTAGAGAACTAAACGACTGCGTATAGAAGGGATGCTCTCCAACATAATTATCTGCTCAGTACTATCAAATGAGCAAGAAATAATTTTTATGTGTATTTCAGTCATTTAACACTTTGGGTCTACTGAATATAGAAAACAGCATAATATAAGTCATATATACAACAATTACATCAGCCATATTACATAAAATGAAACTCATTATAAGCGTCATTTATGCACTCAGAGCTTCTGTCAACTTTGTAGTCCTTACCTCTTAATCTTAAAATGAAAACTAGATATAGTGTAGATATAGACCACTGACAATATAACATGGAAATTAAACAAAACAAAAACATGGAGGAAAAACATGTAAAAAGAAAAAAAGGTAAAATGGAGGCAGCAAGACTATGCCAGTTAAAGCTTTTTAAAAGACTATTATTAATGCCAACCAAGAAATATGAAAAAATATTACATCCATGAGAGAGTAAAAGATATTACAAGAAGAGTCTAGATAACCAAAAAGTAAAAGCTACCAACACTTAACTTAAATTCATGCTAATAAAAATGAAAAACTAAAAAAAAAACTTAACTAAAAAGAAATTGGAAGTTAAGCTTAAGAAGAATCTTTCACAAAGTATGGAAAAAGATAAATCTACAACAGAAGAGGAACTATGAAAAGTTAGAAGACAGTTTCAGGAAGTGCAAAATTTAAACAATAGAGAAGTTTATGGAAAAATTAAAGAAAATTAAGAAGGAAAATCATCAACGATATAATCAAGGAAATATTCTAGAACTAGAGAACATGAGTTTCCAGAAAGACTTCCCTAACTGCCCAGCAAAATAAATGAATATGAATTCACACCATGGCATATTAGTACACAATTTCCAATCACTTGGGACAGGAACTTCTTCTAGTTCTGGCAACAGATAGAGTAGATAATATTAAAAAACGCTCCTCCTAAAAACAATTATAAATTTGAAAGGATATGAAAATTAACAGACAGCATTGGAGTACAACAAATATATATAGGAATTAAGGTGCTATAATCCTTGAGAAAAGGGAAGCGTTTAGTAAGAGGCCTCCATATCCACCTCAGGTTTTTCTTTATGTGTATCTCATAATGTGTGATGCAGGAAACTTGAGCCCAAGCAGAAAATAGCAGTCTTACTAGATAAGGAGATATAATTCAAGGTTAGAGCTGATAGAGTACTGAAACTTGACAGGCACGAGCACAGAGAGGAAAAACAACAGATAAAAGAGTTTCAAAATCCATGTGTGGAGCATGGAAGTTTTTTTGCATCTTGTGTCCATGAAGTACAGCCAGATCAACACTAAACCATCCTGCACGCCTAGAAAACTGATTTGAGAATTAACACAACAATCTACACAACCTGAACCACAGAACTCAGCAGGTACACAGTGTGGAGAGGTGAACTGGGGGAGAGAGAAGCCGCGGAGGGCAGGAAGCTGTTTTTGCTTGCAGAGAGAAGACAGAGACAGGGGTAGAGTACAGGAACTTCCCCCCACCCCAAGAAAAGCAGCTGGAAAGAAAGTGGAAAAGTGGAAACAGCCGCAGGGAATGAACTAAAAAGGGAGAAAGGAGAAAGGAGAGGGTTTAAATTCCATTAAGACTCTATAAACAAGGGGAGCGCAGAGTCTGAAACTCTGCAGCTCAATATCTGGTGGTGCTCTGGTGGGAAGGACAAATCCCCAGGAGCAGAGTGGGGTCCATGAATCCTCGGGCCACACAGGGAACAGCAGTTCCATGGCTGGAAGGACATTTGGTAGAGGTTTGTGGCCACCCTGTCCCAGCAGACCCCAGAGAACAACCACATTCACTGGTGCTGGAACAAGGAGGTCCTTAAGGTTGAAGCCTGGGGCAAGATGTGTATTGTGATTTTCCATAATCCCTGAAACACTGCTGCTTCGCAGTTGCATAAACTTTTTCTAGGGCAGGCTGGCACCCAGCCACAATCTCTGGGCATTGGCAGCAGCATAGTCCTGCGAATATTCAGGAAACAAAGTCACATCTGAGATAAAACTCAGGAGGGAGGTGCCACCTGGCAACCTGACAGCTTGGTCACAGAGTAAAATCTGGGAGTGGATGTAAGCTGGAGACAAAGGACGGGTGTGACGGCTGTTCAGGGAGAGCACAGTGTTCCAATACTAGAGACTAGGTAGCTGAGTAACGCCGTTTTCACTTCTCCTGCACATGCACATACACACCTACAAAGTTCCACAACAATCCACCCCATTAAGCTAAGCAGCACCATCTAGTGGAGAATGGAGCCGTTACACTAAGCCCTGCCCAATTGGGCCAAACACGCTCTTCACGAACACCACAAATCTCTCTGCCTGCTTAGTTTATGGACTATAAAGTGCTTCATAGTTTGACTTATAGGGGAAAACGATGTAATTTTAATTGTATTTCAATCTGTTCACTGGTCCATCTATTCAATTTTCTCTTTCGTTTATTTTCTTTTTCTTGAATACAGAAAGAGAAAAAAATTATTTTTATTTTCAGTTATAATTAAAAATATTTTTATTTTTTCTCCTATATTTTTTACTTTTTCATAAATTTTTCAAATTCTATTTTTCTTCCATTATTTCATTTTATTCTATTTCATTGTATTCATTTTCTCAAATTTTCCAATGTTTTCCTTTTTTTTCCTTGTTTTTCTTTTTTTTGTTCCTTTTTTTCTTCCCTTTTTTCTATAATCTATCAAACTTCTTTGAATAACCAGAGCAAAACACACCTAGGATCTAGCATCATTTATATGATTTGTGTGTGTGTGTGTGTGTGTGTTGTTTTTAATTGTTCAATTAAAATTTTTTTACTTTAATTCCTTTTCTTCCTACAAAATGATGAAACAAAGGAATTCACCCCAATAGAAAAAGCAGGAAGAAATGACAGTCAGGGTCTTAATCAACACGATACAAACAAAATGTCTGAACCAGAATTTAGAATCACAATAATAAGAATACTATCTGGCATGGAAAACAGATTAGAATCCCTCTCTGCAGAGACAAAAAAAAAGTAAAATCTAGTTAGGATGAAATAGAAAATGGTATAACTGACCTGCAATCTCGAATGGATGCCACAGAGGCAAGGATGGATAAGGCAGAACAGAGAATCAGTGATATAGAGGACAAAATTATGGAGAATAAGGAAGCAGAAAAAAAGAGGGAGACGAAGGCACAAGAGCATGATTTAAGAATTAGAGAAATCAGTGACTCATTAAACAGGAACAACATGAGAATCATAGGGGTCCCAGAAAAAGAAAAGAGAGAAAAGGGGTAGAAGGGTTATGTGAACAAATCATAGTGGAAAACTTTCCTAACCTGGAGAAAGACACAAACATCAAAATCCAGGAAACACAGAAGACTCCCATAAGATTAAAAAAAAATCGACCATCAACAAGGCATATCATAGTCAAATTCACGAAATACTCAGGAAAGGAGAGAATCATGAAAGCAGCAAGGGAAAAAAGTCAAGCAGCAAGGGAAAAAAGTTCAAGAGACCCGCTTTAGACCTAAAGACACCTTCAGATTGAAAGTAAGGGATGGAGAACCATCTATCATGCTAATGGTCAACAAAAGAAAGCCAGAGTAGCCATATATGTATCAGACAATCTAGACTTTAAAATAAAGACTGTAACAAGAGATGAAGAAGGAGATTATATCACATTTAAGGGGTCTATCCACCAGAAGACCTAACAATTGTAAACATTTATGCTCTAAATGTGACAGTACCCAAATATATAAATCAATTAATCACAAACATAAAGGAACTCATTGATAATCATACCATAATAGTAGGGGACTTCAACACCCTACTTACAGCAATGCATATATCATGTAAACAGAAAATCAAAAAGCAAACAATGGCTTTGAATGACACACTGGACCAGATGGACTTAACAGATATAATCAGACATTTCATCTTAAAGCAGCAGAATATACATTCTTCTCCAGTGCACATGGAGCATTCTCCAGAATAGATCTCATAATGGGACACAAATCAGCACTCAACAATACACAAAGATCAAGATCATACCATGCATATTTTCAGACCACAATGCTATGAAACTTGAAATCAACCACAAGAAAAAATTTGGAAAAATAACAAATACTTGGAGACTAAAGAACATCCTACTAAAGAATGAATGGTATAACCAAGAAGTTAAAGAGGCAATTAAAAAGTACATGGAAGCCAATGAAAATGATAACACCACAGCCTAAAACCTCAACCACAAGAAAAAATTTGGAAAAATAACAAATACTTGGAGACTAAAGAATATCCTACTAAAGAATGAATGAGCTAACCAAGAAGTTAAAGAGGCAATTAAAAAGTACATGGAAGCCAATGAAAATGATAACACCACAGCCCAAAACCTCTGGAAGGCAGCAAAGGTGGTCATAAGAGAAAAGTATATAGCAATCCAGACCTTCCTAAAAAAGGAAGAAAGGTCCCAGATACACAACCTAAGCTTACACCTTAAAGAGCTGGAAAAAAAACAGCAAATAAAACCCAAAACCAGTAGAATACAGAAATAATAAAGATTAGAGCAGAAATCAATGCTATAAAAGAAAAACAACAAAAAACAAAGAACAAAACAAAACAAAACAAAAGTAGAACAGATCAATGAAACCAGAAGCTGACTCTTTGAAAGAATTAACAAAATTGATAAACCACTAGCAAGTTTTATCAAAAAGAAAAAGGAAAGGACCCAAATAAATAAAACCAAGAATGAAAGAGGAGACATCACAACCAACACAGCAGAAATAAAAACAAATATAAGAGAATATTATGAGCAATTATATGCCAATAAAATGGGCATCTGGAAGAAATGGACAAATTCCTAGAAACATATGCATACACTACCAAAACTGAAACAGGAAGAATAGAAAATTTGAACAGACCCATGACCAGGAGAGATATCAAATTAGTAATCAAAATCTTCCAAAAAACAAGAGTCCAGGGTCAGATGGCTTTCCAGGGGAATTTTACCAAACATTTAAAGAAGAGTTAACAACCTATTCTCTTGAAGCTGTTCCAAAAAATAGAAATGGAAGGAAAACGTCCAAACTCTTTCTATGAAGCCAGCATTATCTTGATTCCAAAACTAAAAAAGGAGAATTATAGACCAATTTCCTTGATGAATATGGATGCAAAAATCCTCCACAAGATATTAGCCACCAGAACCAACAATACATTGAAAACATTATTCACCACGACCAAGTGGGATTTATACCTGGGATGCAGGGATGGCTTAATATCCACAAAGCAATCAACGTGATTCATCACATTAATAAAAGAAAGGGCAAGAACCACATGATCCTCTCAGTAGATACAGAAAGAGCATTTGACAAAATACAGCATCCTTTCTTGATAAAAATCCTCAAGAAAGGAGGGATAGAAGGATCATACCTCGAGATCAGAAAAGCCATATATAAAAGACCCACTGCTTATATCATCCTCAATGGGGAAACCCTGAGTGCTTTCCCCCTAAGGTCAGGAACAAGACAGGGATGTCCACTCTTGCCACTGTTATTCAACATAGTATTGGATGTCTTAGCCTCAGCAGTCAGACAACACAAAGAAATAAAAGGCATCCAAATCGACCAGGAGGAGGTCAAGCTTTCACTTTCTCTTTTGCACTGCTGGTGGGAATGCAAACTGGTGTGGCCACTCTAGAAAACAGTACGGAGTTTCCTCAAAAAATTAAAAATAAAACTACCCTACAACCCAGCAATTGCACTATTAGGTATTTATCCAAGGGATACAGGTATGCTGTTTCAAAGGGGCACATGCATCCCAATGTTTATAGCAGTACTATCAACAATAGCCAAGTATGGAAAGAGCCCAAATGTTCATTGATGGATGAATGGATAAAGAAGATGTGGTATATATCTATGGAGTATTACTCGGCAATCAAAAAGAATTAAATCTTGCCATTTGCAGCTACATGGATGAACTAGAGGGTATTATGCTAAACAAAATAAGTCAGTCAGAGAAAAACAAATATCATATGACTTCACTCATATGAGGAATTTAAGACACATAACAGATGAACACAAGGGAAGGGAAGCAAAAATAATGTAAAAACAGGGAGGGGGAGAAAACATAAGAGACTCTTAAATATGGACAACTAACAAAGGGTTACTGGAGGGGTTATGGGAGGGGGAATGGGCTAAATTGGTAAGGGGCATCAAGGAATCTACTCCTGAAATCATTGTTGCACTATATGATAACTAATTTGGATGTAAGTTTAAAAAATAAACTAAAAAAAAAATCCATGTGTGATTTCCTCACCAGTCATTGGCTGACATCTGGGCTGGGTATGAACATGTGCAAGGGGAAAATTCAAGAAACCCAATGGCAAACAGCAGTTAGGAAACTAAAAATCTAAACATCAATTTCATTTAATAAGGGATATCGGTAAGACAGAAATGGGAGATTAAACCTCAGTGAGATACCAAATTTTCTGAGCTTTCTATTTAGCCTACTGATGATCACTCATTCAGGATTGTGATCTCATCCTCAGGTTACAAGCCATGACCTAGAACTTAGGGCTTTTTCTAGTATTAAGGGTAAAATAAATATAACAACCATAATAAACCCTAAAGCTAACATTGTATGAGACCTTAATGATCCACTCTTCTATTTTTCATCCCAAATTTCTTGTATCCAATAAAAATTTATGATACATGTTTTTAAAAATACAGGACAAATGTACTAAGAAATAGGAAGAAAGAAACAGAAAACAAACAGATCCACAATTGATTCAGGTGTGAAATCAACAGACAAGTGCTCTAAAATAACTATAATTGATGCTGTCATGAAATTAGAGGTAATATGGAAAATTTCCATATTTCTAAAGATAAGGCATCCATTAAAAGGGATTACAATGGAAATTGTAGAACTGAGAAAACATAAAAACTACAATAGCAAATACATTTATATTTAATAAAATATTAGAAACAATATACCAGAAGATCAGTGAGCTGATCTGGAAGCTGATCTGGAAGCTTTCTGGAAGACACATCAGAAAGGATAAAGAGAAAAGAGATACAGGAGACATTGGGAATGTCTAAGATAGTGTCATAGTGCTCCAGAAAGTGAAGAAAATGAGAATGGGGCAGAAGCATTGTGTGAAGACATTCTGGCCAAGCATTATTTAAACTGATGGACAAAACCAACTCATAAACTCAAGACACTGTACAAAAAGTAAGCACAGGGGTGTCTGGGTGCCTCAGTCAATTAAGTATCTGACCTAAGTGTCTGACTTAATTTCAGCTCAGGTAATTATCTCATGGTTTATGAGATAGAGCCCTGTGTCCAGCTCTATGCTGACAGTGCAGAGCCTGCTTGGGATTCTCTCTCTCCCTCTTTTTCTGCCCCTACCCCATGTGATCTATCTCTCTTTCTCACAAACATAAAGGAACTCATTGATAATTATACCATAATAGTAGGGGATTTTACAATTGCATGAAAAACCATAAAATACTTAGGAATAAACCTAACCAAAGAGGTAAAAGATCTGTACAATGAAAACTATAGAAAGCTTATGAAAGAAATTGAAGGAGACACAAAGAAATGGAAAAACATTCCATGTTCATAGATTGGAAGAACAAATGTTGTTAAAATGTCAATACTACCCAAAACAATCTACACATTCAATGCAATCCCAATCAAAATAGCACCAGCATTCTTCATAGAGCTAGAGCAAACAATTCTAAAATTTGTATGGAACCAGAAAAGACTTCAAATAGCCGAAGCAATCTTGGAAAAGAAAATCAAAGCTGGAGGCATCACAATTCTGGACTTCAAGCTCTATTACAAAGCTATAATCATCAACGGTATCAACGGTATGGTACTGGGACAAAAAGAGATCCATAGATCAAGGGAACAGAATAGAGAACCCAGAAATGGACCTACAAATGTATGGCCAACTAATCTTCAACAAAGCAAAAAGGAATATCCAATGGAAAAAAGACAGTTTCTTCAGCAAACGGTGCTGGGAAAACTGGACAGCAACATGCAAAAGAATAAACCTGGATCACTTCTTACACCATACACAAAAATAAATTCAAAATGGATAAAAGACATAAATGTAAGACAGGAAACCATCAAAATCATAGCAAAAATAAGCAGCAACCTCTTTGACCTCAGCCTCAGCAATTTCTTACTAGCTGTGTCTCTAGAGGCAAGGGAAACAAAAGCAAAATGAACTAGTGTGACCTCATCAAGATAAAAACTTCTGCACAGCAAAGGAATCAATCAACAAAACTGAAAGTCAACCAATGGAATGGGAGAAGATATTTGCAAATGACATTACAGATTAAAAGGTTGGTATCCAAAGTCTATTAAGAACTTATCAAACCCAACCCAAAAATCAAATAATCCAGTGAAGAAATGGGCAAAAGACATGAATAGACATTTTTCCAAAGAAGATATCCAGATAACTAAGACAAGACACATGAGAAACTGCTCAACACCACTCATCAGGGAAATATAAATCAAAACCACCTGTCAGAATGACTAAAATGAACAACTCAGGAAACAAAAGACATTGGCAAGGAGGCAGAGAAAGGGGAACACTTTTGCACTGCTGGTGGGACTGCAAACTGGTACAGCCACCCTGGAAAACAATATGGAAGTTTCTCAAAAAATGAACGATAGAGCTACCCTAAGACCCAACAATTCCATTACTAGGTATTTAGCCAAAGGATACAAAAATGCTGATTCAAAGAGGCACATGCACCCCAATGTTTATAGTAGCACTATCAATCAAATAGCCAAGTTATGGAAAGAGCCCAAATTATGGAAAGAGCCCAAATTATGGAAAGAGCCCGAATGTCCATCAACTGACAAAATGGATTAAGAAGATGTGATATATATATCAAAATGGAATGCATGGATGTATATATATACATATACATCCATACACACAATGGAATACTACTTGGTGATGAAAAAGAATGAAATCTTGGCATTTGCAACAACATGGATGGTACTAGAATGTATTATGCTAAGTGAAATAAGTCAGTCAAAGAGATAAAATGTATGACTTCACTCATATGCAGAATTTAAGAACCAAAACAGATGAACATAGGGGAAGGGAGAGAAAAATAAGATGAAAACAGAGCAGCAAACAGTAAGAGACCCTTAACTACAGAGAACAAACTGAGGGTTGATGGGGGTGTTAGGGTGGGGGTATGGGTTAAATGGGTGATGGGCATTAAGGAGCGCACTCTTCACGAATAGCACTAGGTGTCATATGTAAGAGGTGAATCACCGGGTTCTACTCCTGAAGCCAAAACTACACTGTATGCTAGATAACTTGAGAATAAAAAAGAAAAAGAAAAAGATTCCAACAAATAAGTAAGAATAAATAATGAATCAATGAAACAAAAACAGTCATGAAATTGCAAAACTCAATTTAGGAAAAAGTGATTCTTTGAAAATATTTTAAAATTGATAAAGGACTGGCAGACCACAAAAAACAACAACATAATACCCCTATCAGCATTAATAAAGGGAAAATAGCTACAGATACTAAAGTCATTAAAAACCATAAAAAAGGATATTAGAAACAGCATTATGCCAGTAAGTTGAAAAACATATGTGTAATATATACAGAGGTTATATTTGAAACATATAAAGAACCCTATACATAAATAAGGAAAAATACAAGCAGCCCAATGAAAAATGGAAAATAGAATGGAATAGGGATTCACAAAAAAGGATATCTATGTGGCCAATAAAGATATTAAAATTGTTCAGCATCATTTCTTATTAAGGATATAAAAAATTAAGCCCACAATGAGATACTACTACAAATCTATCACAATGTCTGAAATTGAGAAGATTGACAAAATCAAGCATTTACAGGAATGTGGACCAATGAAGTCTATTGGACTTTGCTGGCTGAGGTATAAATTGGTACACCCAGTTTGGGATACTATTTTCCAAAGATCTACTAAATCTAAGCATGTATCTATCCAATGCTCCAATAATACTACCTCAGCGTATATACCCAAGTGCAAAAGAAATGCATGTACAAAAGACATGTACAGAAGACAGGTACAAAAATATTTGGGAAATAACCCAAATGTTAATTGATTGTATAATGGACTGAGTAATTATACTACACAGCAATAAAAACAGATCAACTACTTCCCTGTTCAAAAGTGTAGATAAAATGTTGAGCCAAAGGAGTAAGTCACAAAAAATATATATATTGTGTGGTTCCATTCATATGAAGTTCAAGAACAAACACAACTCATCAATAGTGATAGAGATCAGAATGGTGTTTATTTTTGGTGGAGAAGGATATTAACAAAAAAGGACAAAAGAAAACTTTCTGAACCCAGTAAATTTTTTATATCTGAATCTGGATGGTAGTTACACAGATATGCACAGGTGTTAAAACTTATCAAAGATGTACACTTAAGATTTCACAACCTACTATATATGTGTTCCACTGTACTCAAATTTATTTTTTTATAATAGTGGAAGATATAGTTTTTATTAAAATGAAAGAAAAACAAAAAAAGAGGATAATATGAGATGTCAGAGTCAAGGAACCCAATAAGGAAGAGAGGTAAAGAAAATCTCTGAGAATAGGTGAAGGAAGATCCCACAGGACAGTTGTACCCTACCTATAAAGAGTCAACAAGGCAGATTCAAGCAGTATGACTTAACAGGTGAAGAAGTTGAGGGCTATCTCCGAGATCCCTTCTGCCACTGCCCTATTTTCTTTTCTTGAACTTAAGTAGCAATGTCAGGTGGAGCCCTGCCTTGACATGGGTTTATGAAGGTTCTGGTTTCCCTTCTAGTCCCTGTTGTCTTATAGGTTGAATGTCCTCATTTTGCCCCCAAAGCCAGTATCCTGCTTTGACATTCTCCTGAGAACCCAGAGGCTCTTTTGAGCTTAGAATAAGATGATTCCTTTTACCCAAACCCCTAGTTCATATCCCTGAAAAGTGTTCAGTAACTGGGTCATAAGTAGGTTCTTGCAGGATGAGAACAACAAAAAAACATCTTTTACCTTTTTGAAGCCTCGATATATTACATTTAATAAAATACAATCCTTACTTATGTAGCCTTAAGAGTAGCCAATAAAAACTTGAAAAAATAAACATTAAATGTAGCATCATCTTTAGTAACACTGCAATTCATAAGTGAAATCGACACGAAACATAAAATAAATTATACATACTTCTTTATTTTTAGTTATCTTATCATTTCCTGTGAAAAAGAACAAGATTTTGAGAACATTGGTGATTTTTTTCCTAAATATTTACAAGATTGTACAACCTTGAACTGTCTAAATGACAAATCCAACCAAATAACACCATTCAAACTTTAAAAGGAAATGAGGTAGTTACCTACAATAGAAAAATATCAACAAAATACACTTAAGTGTTAGAAATCAAAAGCATCAGAACTGTAAGCATAATTTCACTTATGTGTGTGCATGCTGTAATCATATGCATAATTTAAAAAATATCTGGAGGGGCCTGGTTGGGTTATCCAGTTGAGAGTTGACTCTTGATTTTGGTTCAGGTCATGATCTCACAGATCATGGGATCAAGCCCTGCATTGGGCTCTGTGCTGACAGTGCAGAGCCTGCTTGGGATTCTCTCTCCTCCTCTCTCTGCCCCTCCCCAGCTCACATGCACACACTCTCTCTCTCTCAAAATAAATAAACAAACTTGAAAAATATCTGGGAGGATACCCACCAGGATACCCATGTTGAGTAGCCACTCTTTGGTAAATGAGTTGGGGGAAAAAATGGGGATATTTTCTTTCTTCACTGTATTTTTAATACTAAACATAACCAAGTAAAACATTTTAAAAAAAATTAATGACACTAAGCATATGCATTAGTGAGTTGGATGATGCCAAATGTACAGGTATTTGGAAATATTTGGTTTACCCATTTTGGGTTTTTTTTCCCCACATTCCTCCAGAGAGTAAAGATCATGTAGAACTTCCTCAATTCGTATTTAAGAAATGTTAAAATTTATAGCATCACCTTTCAACATGGAGTTATAGATATCATAGTACTTTTATTTATTTCTTCCTAAAATAGGGGCACCTGAGTGGCTCAGTTATTTGAGTATCTGACTTTGGCTCAATTCATGATATCTCAGTTTGTGAGTTCAAGCTCCACATCGGGGTCTCTGGTGTTAGCATAGAGCCTGCTTTGGATCCTTTGTCCCCCTTTGTCTTTGCTCCCACTCTGCTGATTCTCTCTCTCTCTCTCTCTCTCTCTCTCTCTCTCTCTCTTTCTCTCTCTCTCAAACTAAATAAATAAACTTTATTTCTCTCTAAAATAGCAATGAGTATTTCTGAGGTGGAAATTAAATAAAATAAATAGTAAAGTAATATAATGGGAAAAGTATAGGCATGGAAAGGAACCACAGATTGGAATCTTAGCTTTTCTGATCTGAGATAAAATATATTCATTTATAAAACAGAGAAAATCAAACCTGGTTTGGAATGTCATTGTAACGATTAAATGAAGTAACATGTTAAAATATCTTCCTTGGCATCCAGCACAAAATATGTACTTGATGTATGTCATTTCCCTTAGTCTCCTGATAATCAGTATCTTATTCTAAATAACTTTTAGAACAAAATCATTTTCTTCTATTTATATGATTCAAATATCTGAAAATAAATATGTTACGGTGGTGGAGGAATATGAAGAAAAGATGAAAATTTAAAAAAATCCTTCTGAGAATTAAAAAAAAAAGAAAAAAGCTCAACTGGTCTCTTGCATGTATGACCCCCAAGTAGAGGCAGATCAGGAAAGTGATGCATGGTTCGCTCCTGCATTGATGCCTCCACCAATGTTAGGGGAAAATGTATGATTTTTACCTGAGAAAATTTAGCCAAAGATTATCTTTCAACATATGAATTTAGATGGCAGTGTTAACTCTCCAATTTTATTTTGTTATTTTAAACAATTTTTTATTGTTTTTATTTTCTTTCAATTTTATTTTTGTTTTTGTTTAATTACTTATCTTGGTAGGAGGTTGGTGATTTAACACCCATCCAAGTATCTAAATCAACAGCCACCACTATGTAATTAAACCTTCCTTTTTTAGGTCTTCACACTTTGGCTTAGACTAGATGAAGGTTGTAGCATTATGTACAAAGCAGATATAATTATAGCGTTGTTTCACCGGCTGTCACTTGCTGCAAAAGTTTGGTTTTGTCTCTTTGCATGTAGAAAAGGACACATGGTTGTGGGCAACATATTCACTTCCAGCAACAGCTATTCAGGCTACCTTACCTGAAGTGGTGAGGAATGGTACCCTTGAACTTTCCTCTTTGTTGGGGAAGGAGGACCCTTACCTTTCTCCTTCACTGGAATGTTCCAAGAGCAGAAGGTGCTCCACTTTCATTGAGCTCCTCTCTGCCTAAAGACTTCTTTCCTGAAGAGGAAATCATGTGCTTTACTCTCTGTGTACCCAGAACATTGACTTTTCATCAGCTGGATTAACTTTTCTTTCAGGTCCTCGCCAGGCAGGATCTCCACATGAAGTAATATTTTCAAAAGCAAAGTCCTGAATATATAATCTTGAAGCTTCTCTGAGTTGCTTTCATGTGTCACAACAAAGACTTTGCTCCCTCAGGACCCAAAGAGAAAACTCCATTATCTTTTCCTAAACCCTGGTTAAAACAATTGTCTTCAGTGTTCCTCAGTGTTTTCTAAATGAGGTCACTTGAATAAATCCCAGCTCTGGTACAGTCCAAAGAAAAATGTCCATTTTCAGGTGTATTTGCCTGATGTCATCAGAACCCAAAAAACTATGTAAATAAAGATGTTTCTCTTTTTGCCTTTGAGGTCAGAAATAGTGAAACAAAATCTGCTGTGCAAGTGTTATCGTCTATACATGCTCTCTTCAATCAGTGGGATCTTTGGACTTGTTTTTTAATGTTTATTTATTTTTAGAGAGAACGAGTGTGCGCGAGTGGGGAGAGGCAGACCCAAAGTGGGCTCTGTGCCAGCAGCAGAGAGCCTGATGTGGGGCTTGAACTTACAAGCCGTGAGATCAGATCATGACTTGAACCATAACAGGATCCTTAACCAACTGAGTCATCCAGGTGCCCAAGGATCTTTGTACTTTCAAATGTCTCCCCTTGTGCAATGCTTTAACCTCTAATCTCTCAAGTCTTTTAAATAAATAAGACTTCTAATAAGTCTTTTAAATAAAATTACTTCCTATTGCTGCCATAACAAATTACCACAAATTTTGTGGCTTAAAACAACCTAAATGTGTCATCCAACACTTTCAGAGGTCAGAAGTTCATAATGGCCCCAGTGAGCTAAAATCAAGATGTTGTCAGGGCTGCTTTCTCCTAAATGGTCTAGAGGAGAATCTCTTTCCTTTCCTTCCTTTGGCCACCCAAATTCCCAAATTCCACTCCTCTTCCATAGTCAAAGCTAGCAAGGTTGAATCTCTGGTCATTTTTCCCAAGCCATATCTCCCTCAGACCCTGAAACCTTGTACCTCCAACCTGTTAATCCAGGGTAATGTCAGCATCTGCTCATTAGCTTCCTTAATTCCATCTGCAATCATAATTCATCTTTGTCACATAATGTAACATATTTCCAATTCCTAGGGAACCGGGACATCAGCATCTCTGGGGACCCAATACTCTGTCTACCAGAGGACAAAGTCTTAAATTAACAACGGAAGATTAATATTCACAAAATATATAAAATCTGAGTTGGGAAATTAGTCTATGGTCAAGAATAACAACCAAACTTCCTGCCAAAGAAAGGAGTAGCATTTGAGGTGAGATTACCACACAGAAATTGTCTGGCGGTGGACGTGGGAATGGGTATATTCAGACAGACAACAGGAGAGGCCTGGGAAGCAGACCATCAACCATAACAGAAAGGGCCAGGATGTCAAACTCTAAGCCACTACCCTGATTTTCCTCCTCCCCCAGACCCAAAAGTCTTCCTGTGGCCACAGCTCTCTCACTGGCCTTGACTCTAGGTCACACTGACTGACTGGCTTATGCTGGGCTGGAGGAATTGCACACAAATACTAAACAAGCCCCTGAGAGAGGCATTCCCCCCCCCCCCCAGCATTAGTGGCTGCATGACTCCTGTACGCCCATTAATTACCAAGGGTTTAACCTGGACCTAAGTACTCAGGCTACCAGATTAGAGTATTTGCTCATTTACCAATAGTACATATTGCTGAATCCAAATATCTGAAAGAATTCAGATGGATCCAAAGACCGAAAATATGAACATGTCACTGAAAATGCATGGCAGACTGTTGATAGGCTTGATATTTATTCCTTTTTTTTTTCTTCAGTAAGTACAGCATATTCCTTTTCTGCTCTAAAAATCTGTCACAAACTTGTGGCTTAAAACAACAAAGTTTGGGCAGGGCTGGTTCCTTTTGGAAGCTCCATGGGAGATTCCATGGCCTTCTAAGTTCTAGCATCTGAAGTCTACCTGCATTCTGTGGGTGTTCACCCCTTCCTCCATCTCCCAACACTTCACTTATAACAGCCATCTCCTTTGAACTAGCATCACTCTTTATGAGGACCCTGTGATTATGCTGAGCCCACCTAGAATCTCCTCTGGAGATTCTTAATCACACCAACAAGAATCTCTTCTGTCAGGTAAAGTAGCAAATTTGTGTTGCAGGATTTTTTACCTCAATACCCGGGTTTCGTTGTCTCACTGCTTCAAAGAATGAAGAGGTGGACACAAAATGAGCAGCAGACAAAAGTTTCTTAGGGTATAAGATTAGAAAGTAAGAATAGTAGGTAAGCTCTCTTTACAGAGAGGGGACATTTGAAAGGAAATGCCCACGAACTATAGGCAAGGGTCCTTGTTTTATAAGGTGTTTGGTTAGCACCCTCATCCCTTCCCTCTTGTTCCTTTTCAGACTCTACTCTTACTGGCTGGATAACTCTAGGTGCTGCATTGTCCATTCCTGATTGGCTCGACTCCATTGTGTGAGGAGTCAGATTGGTCATACTGTCCCTCATATAACAAGTTTTATGTTTTCCTTTTTTAGCTATGCA
This sequence comes from Prionailurus viverrinus, assembly GCF_022837055.1. Lineage (NCBI taxonomy): Eukaryota > Metazoa > Chordata > Mammalia > Carnivora > Felidae > Prionailurus > Prionailurus viverrinus. The sequence goes on along the minus strand of NC_062569.1, from coordinate 132,319,667 downwards.
TTTTGACTGTCAAATTCCTGAAGGAAACCTGAGGGGGAGTAGCTGGTGTTTACTACATTCTTAAGAGGGACCTTATGCCCAAAGGGGTTTGCTGTAGTCAGATACTCCCAGCATTGTTCCACAATATGTGTTTTTCTCCACCCAGAGACCTCAGGTACTAACCTTTCCCTCTCTGCCTACTGAATCCAATCATCTCCTATCATATTTGTAGGTTGAGAAAATTAAGACATGAATATCTTTGAGGTTAGGAGACATTACTCTATCTACCACAGTAAAAGAATCTTGATTTTCAGCCTCATACATGTCTAGATGGGATAAAAATCTCATATCACAGTCTCCTTTGTAATTAGGAGTCACCGTGACTAAACTAATGAGATATAAGCTAAAGTGTGAGAAATTTGCAGGAAGTGTGCATAACAGAAAGTGGTATGCTCTGTTGCCTTCTTCCACCCTGTTGGTTGGGATGCAAATATAATGGTTGAAACATCAGTAGCCATCTGGGATCAAAGAGTTATCCCTTGACAATGGAATATATATATATATATATATATATATATATATATATATATATAGTGGAACAACATATATAGTGGAACAACAAGATGGAAGTAATTTGGGTCTCTTTTGGAATATCAAAACAAGCCTGAACTGGCTTCTTAAATGTGAGATATCTTGAATGTGAGAGAGAAATATATTTCTCTGATTATTTCGAGTTTTCTGTTATGTATAGCCATATTTAATGCTAAGTAATACAAATACATTTTTGCATTATACAGGTTAGTATTAAACTTTCATCTTTTATAAAATTTATACACTGGCTCTATGTATATAAAATATTTTTTGTAAGAGAGGGATTTTGTTATAATGACAGCTAATGTGTTTATATGCAAGGAACCAAAAGGAAGTCTGTAGATAAAATTGGATTTAGGAAGATTAAATATAAATTTATATCATTGGTTAATTTCCTTTTTACTACACTGAGTAAAGAAAAATCCTAACAAGTTTATAACTTCAAAGGATTGGTCTAAAATCTAGCACCAACTATTGACCAAAACATAATGTCAATTTAGAAAGACACACTTATGGATCTTTGCATAGGTCATCTGTGTCCTTGATAAGGACTGACCTAATTAATTTTTTTCAATTTGTGGGCTTACAAACGAAGCTATGACTTAAAAATTTGAAAAGAACAAGTATACCAGGAATGAGATATTTTTATCTTCCCTTTACCTAGAAGGTTATTGAGTATATACAGTCTATAGCATTTTTCAGTCAATTTATGAGCTTAGAAAAAGAAAAATTCTACATTTGAACATGTCAACTTAGTAAACATGAATACCCAAATAGAATTTCTCAGACCAATTATTTCTATATTTAGTTTACATACACACCACTACACTGAAATGTGCATTGTCTCCAAATTAAATACAAGCACATAATGGAATCCTTTCTGCTACGTATTTATCCCATTTCTACTCATTCTAGTATTACTGAAGAGAGAAAAGCTGGCTACCATCTTCTTAATGTTTGTTTTGTATAACTGCATGTAACAGACGTATTTCATACATGTGAATACATGTATTTATAGTAATAGTATTTGTGAAAGACCTACTTTTGCTTCTGTGTAAACAAATTCTTCAAATATTACATCTACATATGAATAAAATGTTAAAGGCAAATAGTACAGAATATAGTGTTTAGGAGAAAATGTAATAAAATATCATAATTAACCAAGAGAAGCAAATTTAGAGTCAAGATGACTAACAGCACAAGAAAAAAAATCATTGCATGTCACAGACGGACTTGCCTAACTCCTAATACTTGACTTTTTTGCATCTACATAAATTATACCAGAGAAAGCAGAAATATAAAATGAATAATAATGGAGTATATACTAATAGCTTCCAACTTGGAAAGAAATGATCCTCTGGAAGCTTATCTAGAAGTGGATTGACTGCAATCAATTGATTGTTTTCCTTCCAACATTGTAGCATAAATATTTTTAAGTTTTCAACAAAGTTGAAAGAATTTTACAATGCATAAGCATATCGTCCCTCACCTAGATGATCTTCTTCATGTTTACTATATTCCCTACATCAGATAACTCAAAATAATTAAATAATTACATTTTCATTCTGATGGTAGGCTGCTGTTCTAGGTCACATAAATTGAATTAAGCTTACAGCGTGGCAGTAATTTACACTAAGCTGTTTAACCTTCTCCAAGAGAGAGTTTCAGTGGTGCCTGTGCATTTGTGTAATAGAAAACTGGGAAGTGTAAGAAAGTAAAAGAGATCGGGCACCTGGGTGGCTCAGTTGGTTGAGCATCCAACTTAGGCTCAGGTCATGATTTCACAATTGTGTGTTCAAGCCCCTCCTCGGGCTTCAGATTCTTTGTGTCTCTCTCTCCGCCCCTCCCCCACTCACACTCTGTCTCTGTCTCTCAAAAATGAGTAAATGTTAAAAAAATTTAAAAAAAGAAAGCAAAAGAGATGGACTAGCCACAATCATATGACCAAACGTAACCACTGTAAATACTTAAAATGACATTTTTATTTTGTTTTACATAAAACTCCTTTTTTTATATAATAGTGATTATACTTGGTAATTTTCATGAGATTTACCTAATTTTCGCTGTCATATTTTCTTAAGAATTTTTTTTATGTTTTATTTATCTTTGACAGAGCACAAGTGGTGGAGGGGCAGAGAGGGAAACACAGAATCGGAAACAGGCTCCAGGCTCTGAGCTATCAGCACAGATCCCAACACGGGGCTTGAACTCAAAGACTGCAAGATCATGACCTGAGCCAAAGTAGGATGCTTAACCGATTGAGCCACCCAGATGCTCCGTGCTGTCATATTTTAAATGACAGCATATTGAAAGCATATTGAACACCAATGGCCTATTGAACGCTTGTCCCAAAATGTACTTAACCATTACTTAAACTTTCCCTTTTAATGTACCATTTGAGTGGTTCTCATTTTGTGCTATCATAAAAATGCCGAAGTGAATTATTTTGTGCTTCAGTTTTTCTCCTTCATCTGTTTTTCCTTTGATTCAGAAGTGAAATTACTGTTTTGGTAGGAGAAAATAATATTTTTATTTACCCAGTTCATATTATGCATTAATAAATACTCCACCTTTTACACCCAGTTTTGGTATCAAAGGATGAAAAAAACAATAACATGTTCCTTTCTGATATTTAAGATATGTATTTTTCCCATTTCAACAAAAATAATCTATTGCATACTTCTTTACAGGGGGAGGTCTAAAACTCCAAAAATATGTGTTTTGAGGTGTACAGTGAAAAAGAAAAGCTGGGGCGATTATCTGTTGCTACAGATGGAGATTGAAAGATAGGAATATGACCACTCTCCACATTAGAGAGCCATCCATATATCACAAGAGATAAATTAAGCTAACCTGTACTCAACACTAATGCTGTACATCTCAATTTGACTTGGTGCTCATAAGCTATTAATATTCCATATTAAAATTATGGAAAATAAAAACATAGAAAAATTGAAAGTAATTTATGGTAGCTTTTAAGTTGATGCTTCAGTGTGAGAGTTGTGTTAAGAGTAAAAAAGAGGAGTGAATTAAAGAGCATAGGAAATAAATCATTAGCTGAGAAATACAGTCGTCCTCCTTTATCTATGGGGGATATTTCCCATGATCCCCAGCAGATGATTGAAGCCATAGATGGTACTGAACCAGATATATACCTTTATATCTATGATAAAGTTTAATTTGTAATGAGGTGCAGGATGAGATGAACAACAATGATAAAATAGAACAATTATGACAATATACTATAATGAACATTAGGTGAATTTGGTCTCTCAAAATATTATGTGATACTATATTCACCCTCTTGTAATGATACGTAATGATATAATACCTACATGATGGGATGGAGTGAGGTGAATGATGTAGATATGGTGACACAGTATACACTATTCTTGACCTTCTGACCATGCGTCAGAAGGAGGCTCATCTGCTTCTGGACTTGCTTGATTGGGTTAACTGAACAGAAACCCAAGAAAACAAAAGCTCAGGGAAGGCAGACTAGCGTAAAAGTGACAGGAAGTATTTGGCAGATTCAACACCAGAAGAAGCAATATATTAACAACTGAAGGCACTGAAACATCAAAACCTGTCTGTTACACATTGAATATCATTACACCATATGATCTTTGCCCTGGAATCTACAATTTTATGCCAGTGATTAAAAATCCTATTGTTTTCACAGGCGTTTCTTCAAACTCTTATTAATAAAAAGCATTCTGGTTCCTAAACACATTGATCTAATTCTGAGGTTCTAAAGCAACTTTTGAAAATCCTTTCAGTGACAACCATCAGAGAAATGGAAAGCATATTTTATATCTGGCTCAAAGGAAAAGGTCTCCCATTCAGTGTCACAAATGCAAGCTCAGTATAGAATACTGCATCATGAAATGTTACATTAAGGCCTGCTTATGTCTATCCCCAGCCCCAAGACACATGATTAGAACTCAACCATCACTACATTAAAAAAAAATTATGTGAATATATCACATTGACGGGCTGTTCATTCCCTTCTCTGTGTGTGACATTTCCCCATTCTTAATGGAAATTCTCATTGATTAACTTAATCTTGTTACGCTTTTGCTAAGTAAATTAATATGCTTAGGATGTTAAATTGGAGAATCCCTGTTCATCTGCTTTAACTTCATATTTTCACCAGGTTGACAGATTAATTTCTAAGAAAAAACCATTAGCAATAGTCTCCTCCCTGCTATTAAACATGACATATAAAATGAAAATAATTTGAAACAGCTGGAGCAAGACTTTCCAGGATAATGCGTAAGGACTATGCCAAGTGAAACATGAATCCATATCATTATGTCGGGATAAGGTCTTCTATACAGTATGAAGTTCGACGTAACTTTTAGAGAATTGTCACATATCACTAGAATGGAATGTACAACAATGGAAAGCAGTTGCAGGTCTCCACTGATCTTAGTCAACTGCAAAATAAAAAAAAGAGAGAGAGACTAGAAACTTAGGAGAAGTGACTAAAAGGATAATAAAGAAATATTTGATACACTTTTAGTATAATTGCCTTTTGCTACAAATCATTGCCATTTGTCTAAAATCAATCAGATTTTAATTTTTATGTTTAGAAATCACTAAAAGCACACTACCTTAAGTTAAATATTTATTAGAAATTCATTTCCTAATATATATTATTACCAACCAACTGGACTTTTTATTCTTTTTAATGTTTATTTATTTGTTTTGAGAGAGAGAGAGAGAGAGAGAGAGAGCGCGCACACGCAAACCTGTGAGGGGCAGAGAGAGAGGGAGAGAGAGAATCCCCAGCAGGCTCCACATTCAGTGTGGAGCCCGATGTGGGGCTCCATCTCATGACTGTGAGAGCATGACCTGAGCTGAAATCAAGAGTTGGACACTTAACTGTCTAAGCCACCCAGGCGTTGCCCACTGGACTCTAAGAGCAAATACTGAACTCTCAAATCTTAGAGTTGCTGAAAATAATAGTAAAGTATTTACAGACAAATTGACATGCTACTTAGGATTTGCTTATTTTAAATAATCAATGAGAATTTCCATAAAGAATGGGGAAATATAGGGGCGCCTGGGTGGCGCAGTCGGTTAAGCGTCCGACTTCAGCCAGGTCACGATCTTACGGTCTATGAGTTCGAGCCCCGCGTCGGGCTCTGGGCTGATGGCTCAGAGCCTGGAGCCTGTTTCTGATTCTGTGTCTCCCTCTCTCTCTGCCCTTCCCCCGTTCATGCTCTGTCTCTCTCTGTCCCAAAAATAAATAAATGTTGAAAAAAAAATTAAAAAAAAAAAAAGAATGGGGAAATATAGTACCCAGAGAAGAGGATGAACAGCCTGTCAATATGATATATTTCTAAAGAGAGGATTGAGTAGAGAAGGTCCAACTAGCTATGTGTTGGTAGTTGTGGAAGCTGGGGGATGAGTACATGAGGGTTTTCAGATTCCTCAATCTTATATATTTGCCATCCACAAAATGGGTGTTCTTTTAAGGAAAGACCTCTATAGCATTTATTTAAACTACCTCTAGTGACAGCATATGTAAACATATGTTTGAGAGAGAAACAAAGAAAAGAATATCCAAAATGGTGAGATTACTTTGTTTCTCAATAAATGAGAAAGCACTTCTCAAGAAAATACTGAAGACAGGAAAGGAAAACTAAACAGATGTACGGATCAACAAAAGGAACCTAGAGAGATGAACAGCGAAACTTTACAAGTTGTGAGAGCTTCAGGAATTCTCATTCTGGTTCCTTCTGAGCAAACTGCAACTAAGAATGGAACTCCACACGGTTGGTGGTTAGTTTGTTGATTAACAAAAAGTTGTTGTGTACATATTATGTGCCAACCACGATAGTAGGTGCTGAGAATACCAAGCACAAAAGCTTGCCCTTTCATGAGAGAGACAGATATTCAAATAAATGATGACAATATAGATAGTAACTTGTGTAGCAGGATTATGAATAATACTACGGGAGGAGAGAGAACAACCTAATTCTTCATAGGTAAGACTGTAACAGATTTATGAAAGAGCTGATAGAACACATGATGTCTTATTTCTAAAGTTATCTGTGTCAGAAACCATTGATTTGGGGAAAAAAATACTATTCAAATTAGATTTTAAAAAAGATACACCATAAAGATACAGAGAACACTGTATCTTAACAGAGAACTGCAGAAAACAGGAATAATTGCAGAAACTTCAGGAACCCAATTGCAGAAAATATGAAAAATACAGAAAAATAAACAATTATCAGACGGGAATGCTATGGCCACATAACTTCTCATCTCCACACCTTTTCTGTACTCACTTCCATTTCTTTCTACAAACCAGCTTCTCTCCTCACTCATATGCTTTCATATGAACCATATCATGACTACCCTGAAGTGAAAGGAAACCTGCATAATTGCAGCCCAGTTTCCTACAATTAATGGACTTAGGAACTAGGATCTCATTTCAAAATGTCTGGAGAGGGAATTTCATGAGTCGTATTGGCATCAAGTTCTCTCCTTCAAATAATCTGCTGTGGAACAAGGAGGTGAGACTATTGGAGCTAAGCCCTTTTACACTGTGGCTCAGGTGTAGTCTCTCAGAAAGGAGCCTTGTACTGGTAACTACTTCCTGGTGAAGGGTTGTTTCCACTACTTGCTCGATATGTGTGTTATGGAAATTAATACGACCCTAACTTAAAGCTCTCTGAAACTGCTAAAAAAGCGAGCTCTCTGGTAATATTATACTACACTATGTTAACATAAGCTTGTGTTTTGAAAAAAAAATCAAATGATAAGAAACAATTTAAGAAAGACAGAAAGTCCCTCATTTTGTTAAAAAGAGATTTGTTGATACTTTTTGGTAGATTACCAAAACAATACAGAGGTAACAAGAAAAACAGCATGAAGGTAGGAGTAAGTTTTAACTCATTTTAATGAAATTTCCCCAACCTCAATTCCTTAGGGTTCATAAAGATTAGAAAATAATTATATAAAGATACAAATGCCATGGTGCTATACTTCATCTTTCTTAAATCTAAAGATTATATGATATTGTATTCAGAAAGGACAATGTTTTTTAACACAGAAAAAGTCATTAGTTATGTTTATACCATATACGGATTTCAACAAAATAGATTTTGTAAGCAAGAAAGGATAAAAAAGTTAAAAATTATTCAGAGTCAAATGTGCTTCAATTTCTTTGCCAGGGACAGTTTGGTTAACATTTCTCTAATACTTCAGCATATAAAACATACATTCTTGAGTAGTTTGCGGCAATAATGCGACCATAAGAGGGATTATGTGTGCAAGAAATAATGTCAGATCAACAGAGGAGGTATCAGGAAAAATCTTGTGATGGGGAAGAGATAACCCCAAAATACCATCTTGCCCATAGAGTATGAGACTAAATTAAAGCAAAACAAAGTAAGTCAAAAGGGACACAGACATACACACAAGTACCACCACCACCAATGAAATATTAGAGATAAACTATCATCTAGATGTATCAAATTACAGAGTTTTAGAAAGTTATCTAGGCCACTCATGAAAGGGAATTCTGATAAAAATAGAAATTTAAGAAGTGGCTTACAAATAACCCTATACCAAAAATTAACTGAAAAGACCAAACAGAAGTTAGAGGAGAAAGAGAAACCTCTCCAGAAGTATTAAAATCACATGCCACAAACTTCAAGGGGCTTTTTATCAGATATGCACAATTTGGATAATTATACTCCAAAGGACACAACAGATAGGGTGTTAGTCTGATCATGCTACTATTAACTGGAAAGGAGAAACAGAAGTGGTGGGTGGTACACATGTTTTTGAACTCTGAGGTAGAATTAAGACAAATTAGCTACACTTTTGGTTACATGGCTGGTTGTAGTCTTTTTCAGCAGCTATAACAGAATAACACAGCCAGGTGGCTTATAAACAACAGAAATTTATTTCTCCCAGTTCTGGAGTCTGGGGAGTCCAAGATCAAGGTGTCAGTAGATTCAGCATCTGGTGAGGAGGGCCTGCTTTTTAGTTGATTGATGACACTTTCTAACTGTAACTTCATATGGCAGAAGGAGAAAGGATCTCTCTTGGGCCCCTTTTGCAGGGCACTAATCCCATTGATGATGGTTCTGCCCGGGTGACCCAATCACTCCCCAAAGACTTCACTTCTAAACACCATCACACTGGGGTCTTAGGTTCAACACATGGATACGATGGAGAGGACACACACATTCAGTCCATAGCATGGTTATAGTGGGAGGCATACTGTTTACATCTATAAAGATGAAGATCTTACATGCGAGATGTATCCCAAAATGGAAAGGAAATTTTACATAGTGCTTTGATATTTCAATACAGTTAAATATTTTAAGGCTCCTAAATACATAAGATGTGGGGGAAAAGGTCATAAAGTATCTGAGAAAAAGGGACAGCTAGGAAGAAGAATTTAATGGATAAAGAATCCATTCAAATCAATAAGAAAAAGACAAAACATCCCAATTAAAAGAGGGCAAAAGGCTTGAATAGGCACTGGACAAAAGAATATACTGAATATATTTCCTATATTGAAATATGCATTGGTGAAAAAATAAAACGGTAACAAGCCATTCTAAACAACAAAAGAATGGCTGTTTTGAAAGAGATCATTAGTGAGAATGTAGAGCAAGTGGAACTCTTATTAATTGTTGACGCTGTTATAAAATGGCACAAACACTTTGGAAAGCTGTTTGACATTACCTGTCAAAGCTATATATTCATACAACCATGACCCAGTGATTTTAGCTCTAAAAAAGTACTCATATGTGAAACAAGACATCTCAAACATGTGCATAGCTTTATTCTTACTGGTGTCAAACTTGAAACAACCTAAATGTCCATCAACAACAGAATGGATAAATAAATTCATACAAAAATACTAGATATCATTGGAAATAAACACACTCTTGCCGCATTCAAAAATCTCACAAATAAAATATTAAGCAAAAGTAGCTAGACACAGAAGAAGACATATTATGTGATGCCTTTCCATGAAGTTCGAAACAGACAAAACTAACCTATGGTGATAGAGATTAAGTGGGAATCATTGGGTGGTGGTTCTACAGTTTTATATATTTATAAAAATTCATCTAGCTTACATACAACATTTGTAATCTAATATAATTATACTAAATTAGAATATTAAGAAAATGATTTAAGGAATTAAAACACTGGATGTGAACTAAAAATGACGATAGAAGTAGAAAAGTGCAGAATCAATATTACAGGAAATCAAATCCATTGACTCAAACCCTCCGCAATACAAGTGGAAACAAAAAGGAAGAAAAACAAATATAGTCTATGAGAAAATAAGTATATGGAAGGCATATAAACATGATGCAATCTACAACTGTTAATTTTTTAATAACAAAGGAACTGAAAAAATAGTCAAATACATAAAGATAAAACCCTAAGGTAAAAATGTGAATCTTCAGATTAAGAGAATTCACTGCATGATAGGCAAAAATGACAAAATACAAAGGACCTAGAGAGTCTTTAAAGTCTTAAGTTATAAGGATAAGTGAAAGATTCTTCAAACTTCTGTTCATTAGCATGACTCATCAGAAGTCTACCTTCACCCGTACGTTTTTCTGGAAAATTGGCAGAAAAAAAAAAGACACTCATCGAGGACAAAAGTCAAACAAGTGCCAGACTTCCTCATGTACACTACTAGATGCTAAGAGGTAGCTAAGACAGAAGAATGGCTGGAGATCATTGACAGAGCAAGTGGATTTGAGAACTCTATTGTCATTCCAGTTGACATTTGTTTAGCAAAGCAACAAAAAGATTGAAAATGCAGGAAATTAGAAACTATATATTAGAAACAATCTTTATCGTTTCCTTTCCATGAGAAAAACACAACTAGCTGAGGAAATCTAAAAATAAATCCCAATACAGAACAATTTTAGAAGTCGACAGAAAAACTACCTATACTAATTTGCTATATAGAATTGTTACTTTGAATTTTAAGACCAGAGTCTAGGTGAATTAAAGCAGATCTTTAGTTTAAATTGTACATGGTCACCAACTTAGAACAATTTGACTTATGATTTCTCAACTTTACAATGGTGTGAAAGCTATACACATTCAGGAGAAACCAGACCTCAGATTTTGATTTTGGATCTTTTCCTGGGCTAGCAATATGTGTTATGTTAGCATGATGCTGGGCGATGGCAATGAGCCACAGCTTCTAGGCAGCCACGCGATCACAAGGGTAAACAACCGATCCACTTACAACCATTCTGTACTCATACAAACATTCTGTTTTTCACTTACAGTCCAGTATTCAACAAATCGCATGAGGTATTCAACATTTTGTTATAAAATAAGCTTTGTGTTAGATGATTTTGCCCAACTATAGGTTAATGTAAGTGTTCTGAGCACGTTTAAGGTAGGCTAGGCTAAGCTATGATTGGCAGGTTAGGTGTATTAAATGCATTTTTGACCTAACAGTATTTTCAACTTATGATGGGTTTATTGGGATATATATCCATTGTAAGTCAAGGAAGTTCTATATGTTATCTGATATGTAATTTGAGAAAAACTTAACAGTTCAGTAGTATCAAATGGTAGAGGTAAGGTCGGCGGGGGGGGGGGGGTGCGGTGAGAGAAAACATAAGTTTGTTGTAATTGTATTTACAGGGTGCAGCTTCAGCTGATCAATTCCAGGGAAGTTGATCTTCAAAATCTAAAGACACTGATGGTCGTCCTACAGATGCTTTGCAGCAGGAGATATAGTTTCCTGGGATGTCTATAGGATTTTGATTTGAGGATAACCTCTTTTTAATGGATTCTCCAGGCTCAGAGGATTTTTGAGATGACCTGGTCATAGAACTCTATGATTTATAGGAGAGTGGAAGTGATCATTTCCCCGTGGCCCTGTGCCTGCCCCATAGCCTCACTCCTTTTATCATCTACTCACGAAATATACTTCACAAAAGATATGACTTATATCCTCTATCATATGTCTTACTTCTACCTCACTGTATGATGCTTAAAATAAATATTTATAGGGGCAACCAAGCATTAAATTAATTTTTAAAGTAATAAACCTGTAAAGCTGGTTATACAATAAATGGCAACATTAAGATGATATACCATGTATTATAACATTCAATGTTCAATAACATTAAATGTGAAAATGACAATAAACACACGGGAGCCCAAATCTCAGAGCATATCAAAGTTTGAGATGTTGAGGGGAGGGGGAGCAGATAAGAGGAAACGCAAGTGTGTTAGCTATCTAAAGTTCCACAGGGGAAATTAACACTATTGGTTCTGAGAAGAACAGCAATCAAAAGGTTGTGTACTTCCCATTAATAAATGACATGGATAAACACAGATCTGCCACAAAAGTTTGTGTTCCAGTTGTGGCTGGGCTACCTAGAAGACTAGCAGATTATTTCAATCTTTCCAACCCCATCTTGTGGGGAAACACCTATAAGACACTGAGGGAGCAATATTGAAGTCTCAGAAATATTCACGAATCTGACATCGTTGGTGAGAAAATAGAGTCACTTTAACCAAAGTAAGAACTATTATTGCTCACAAGTCAATAGATCTATATAAACAGAATGGAAAATACTTGCTTGTGTCAACAACCCAGGTCAGGGAATGACAGGAACTATTTTCTGTCTCCTTCCCCCCACCAAAACATAAATATACAACTTATAAGCAGAAACAAACCAACAAACTACAACAACAAAACACTGAAGTCCAGGGGCACCTGGGTGCCTCAGTCGGTTAAGCGTCTGACTTCCGCTCAGGTCATGATCTCCCAGTTTGTGAGTTCGAATCCCACATCGGGATCACTACTGTCGGACTGTCAGTGGAGCCCACTTGGGATCCTCTGCCTCCCTCTCTATTCCCTTCCCCCCCCTTGCACTCTCCCCCAAATAAATAAATATTAGAAAACACAAACACTGAAGTCCAGACCAATATATTTCAAAGAAAGTTTTCCCTAAGCTCCGCTGAAGTGCGCAACAACTTTCAAAAAAGTTCTTTTTTGAAATTTTCACAGTAAGCTAAAAAAGAACAAAGCACCAGGAAAATAAAATAATGGAGTTCTTGAGTCAAATGACCATTAGAGGATTCTCCTATCTCCCAGAAAGTAGACTCAGTATTCCCGTTCTTCTACTCAGTCACTGGCTGGGAGCAGCTCTAGCAAACATACAACGGATTTTGCAAGGCTAGGGCCCTTAGTCAATTACATTTCCCATCATTAAAAACCTGTGAATCCATGAATACCAAGCACTTAAGTCTTTTGCAAATAAACAAGTTGCATTAATAAAACTTTAGGATGGTATTTGCAAAAGCTTTTTCCATTAGGAAATTATTATAAAATAAAAGTCTCTCTCTCTCTCTCTCTCTCTCTCTCTCTCTCTCTCACACACACACACGCACACACACACACACACACACACACACACTCACACTCACACTGACTCATGTATATTGTTCTGACACTTTATTGACCACTGAAAAATTAGCCCAGCCCCTGAGGACAAATTGAAAGAAGGTGGATTTCTCTCTATAACTTTACCATCCCTAAAAGGATTATACCAATAAAAATAGGTAGATTGCTTACCTTGCCCCAAAGTTATTTAAATCTGAAGGGAAAAAGGAACCTAATATTTTTTCTATATGTATTACATATGTTATCTCAGACCTCCTCATAACACTATTCTGATATATGTATAATTACCTCTATTTTCAGAAATGAGGAATTGGAACTTCAAAGATTTTTAAATTGGCTTAGCACAATCATTAGGTTTTGGAGTTAGGTCTGATAGCCTTTAAATTTATTCCACTGTACTCCCTTGCAATCTTCCAAACACTTTTAAACATAGAAGAAATAGACTTCAAATTAACAGGGAAGTGAAATTTTATTATGCAATATAGCTTATATTTCTAAAAGACACACAAGAAGAAAAATTCAGATAAGCATTTTGCTGCAAACATCCTTAGAGACTATGAAAAGGAATTCATTGCATAAACTATGAAAAGGAGAAAAGATGGAATAGGATATTTGACAACCATCAACATGTTATTTACCCCAGAATCCTTATTAACCTATGTAAGAAGAGAATGATAAAATCTTTACACTGTGCAAACATAAAGCTATTGAATATACCTCATTTGTTTATCCATTCATCTGTGAATGTTTATTTGAGTTAAGTTTTTGGCTACTATGAATACATTTATTATTAACAGAACATACAAGTCTTTATTGGACATATGTTTTATTTCTCTTAAATATCTACAAATGGAATTTATAAACTCTAACATACATATATACTTTTTAAATATTAGTTATTCTAATGGTTGTATAGTGCTATGTCATTGAGATTTTAATTTGCAATTCAATGATGATTAACAATATGGAACATATTTTTAGGTACTTACTTGATGTTTATATATCTTCTGTTCAAATGTTTTTGGTTGAGTAGTCTATCTTATTATCTGTTTATAAGTTATAAAGTTTTTTTCAGTTTATTATATATTTTATTAAGATGACACATACATACACAAAGAGATTGAACAAATGTATGTACAATGACTTGATGATAACTACCTAGAGTTAGGCCAACTTCACAAGTCAAGGACACAATCTTCCACATGACCACTCTCACTTCATACACCAAGTGTAAGCTTGAGGGTTCCCAGGCCATTAGCACTTCTGACCAACAGGCTAAACACTGAGGGTTTTAGGATAGCACTATGCTTATTTTTATAGTTTTACTATAGCAAAAGGCATCCAAACAAGGACCAGCAAAAAGAAGAGACACATAGGGGAAGCCTGGAAATATTCTACCTGCACACACAAAAACTGAAGTTTTCTGTGTCCTCTCCCCATGGAATCAGGATGCATCACCTTCCCTACACATTGATGAGTGACAATATGCATAGAATATCATTAACCAGAGATGCTCATATGAGCTTCAGTGCCCAGTTTTTACTGGGGTTACATTATATAGGCATGATGATTGATAGTTTGCTATGTAATTAAACTCAATCTCCAGCTCTCCCTCCCCTCCGTGGAGGTCAGGCTGGTATGATGTGGGCAAAGCCCCAACACTCTAATCACATGGCCCATTTTTCTGGAGTGTCTACCACTGTCTTGAGGCATTTTTTGAGCACAAACTACCTAGGGGCTCTCCACAAGTCATCTCATTAGCCTAAACTATTAGAACCCACCATGAATAACACAGAAACTCCTGTCACTCAGGAAATTCCATGGCTTTAGAGGCTACCTCTCAGGAACTGAGGACAAAAGCTAGTCAAATTCTTTATTATACAATGATGTGTAAAGCCTTTACTTGGTAGCCAGCAAATATTATTTTTGTTATTGTTGTTAACATTCATAAGATACTAATTTGACAGAGTTGAGAACAGGTCTATGATTTATCTTCTAGTCTCCGGCACAGCTAAGGATTTAACCTTTCTTAAAATTCTCCTTACACATTAACTCAAGGAATCATAGGAGCATACTGGACCCAAGATTAATCAGAACACCTCTAAGGTTACTATTTTCCAGACCATACACTTGCACTTCATTGTTGAGTTTGTTTATTGAGTAACAACTAACATTATTGAGATTCTGCTACACTGGGAGAATGGGAGCCAACCATATACCTCTTCAAGATATAAGCTGAAAGGATCCACAGAGTTTATGGCTTCTCTGAATTGAAGTGTTTTAAACTTGACTTATCTTGTCTCTTGGGACCACATTCATCTAATTAATAAAGTAAGCATATCAGAAGACATACTTAGGAAATTCAAGACCTCTGATTTGTTGTTGCATTCATACAGCATGGACCTGCAACATACCCCATCTTGAGGCTAAGTAAACTGAGCCCTGGTTGAAACATATTTTGACTTGTGAATTTGAGAATCAATCAGAACTTGAGAGCAAAGCTTCTGTTCAAGGGGAGTGCATATTACATTAATTTTCTGTGAATCACGGAGAGCCCACATTGTCATAAATGTGAGAATTTTACAGAAATCCTAGAAAAGCAAATTCAACTGTGTGATAATACTTTTAATGATGAGAAACCATCATAAAGGGGCTTAAACATGAAAAGAAATTTATTAGCCCACACAAATCAAAAGTCTGGAAGTATTATAAACTTCAGGTGGAAAACCATCTGGGAATTCCATCTGGTTCTCCATTCTCTAATCTGAATTCCTTCTTCATGTGCTTTCTGGCTTTGTCATGGGTATGAAATAGGTGCCATTGTTCCCAATGCTGAGGGAAGACCCTTGGTTCCTAGACCTGTTTTGAAAGTATAAGCAGAACTATAGTTGTATTAGTTGCATTATTAAATCAGCTTCACGTGCTGCTTTGTTCCCTACTTACTTATGTTTCATGCACCTTTTAACCTCATGCACAATCGATCATTAACTTGTTTTTTTACTCCTACTCCCTGTTTACCCACTGACAGTAGAAACTTAATAAGGACAGGAAAGGAACATTTGTCTTGATGTATCTGATTGTACCAGGTCCCAAATAGTGGCTCATTGTCTGGAATAATGTTTACTTCCATATTTTTCAAGCACCCCCCAACCCTTAAAGATTTCAAGAAACCTCTTACCCTCTTCTCATGTATATAAGCTTACCCTAGGCTCATCAGAGGCAGTGAAACTTTGGGAATGATCCCCCACCTTCTTGTTGGGCTGCCCTTCTAATAAGGCAGCTTTCTTTGCTTCAAAACTGGTGTCTCAGACATTGGCTTACTGTGCATTAGGTGCACAGACAAGTTTGAGTAATGGTAACAGTATGGCACCTTCTTATAAAACCAACCAGAAAGAGTCAACATCTCAACTAAAAATATCAAGTGAAATTCATAGCTTCATTCTATAGACGCTTATGTGCTGCCCAACCCTTAACCATCACCATAGTTAAAGGAGTGCTGTGTACTAATGGCTTAGGTTCACACCCCATGTTCACTGCTAAAGCAAATATTGCAGGATGAGAGATAAGGTTAAACTGGTTGGGTTTAGTTTTATTTGTTTGTTTGTCTCAAGGGTAGGGAGGAAAGATATACAGCAGCTCTTTCTTTCCTTCTCAAGTTCAGAAACAGAAAATAAACCATAAGGATAGACACATGGAGACCAACATGTCAGCCCTTTTTCTTATAGACTGAATAGAAAATATGGCTTAGATGAAGGCCCAATTGGTTTGCTCACATTTCATAGGTCTCTGGCAATGTTTATATAGGCAAATCCTATACTACTAAGCTTATCCATGCTGCCTTGCTGAGGGGGAGAAAAATCTAACAAGAGAGAAAAGAGTTGAGTTGAGAACATGAAATTTCTTCCTTCTATCCATAATCAGCTATCAATCTTTGTCCATAGGAAGGTTGAGTGAGGAATACGGAGTGTTAGTCCATCTGAAATCTCTCCAAATAGAAAAATGAAGCCAAAACCCAGAAGATTCTTCACCCCCCACCCCATCAATGATGATGAGTAGCTTGAGTCATTAAGAATCTACTCTTTCAAAACCACACAGATGGTAAATCTGAAGTCTTGTTAACGATGGGTAAAGTCCCTGATGGCAGGGAGTTAATTGGCTCTGTCTACTCCAGACAGTATATACATGTATCATGACAGAGACTTCCTGAAAAACATGGCAGACACATTTCTCTCTGTTCTCTCCCCAAACCTAACTAAAATGGAACTTACATAGTTAAAAAAAAAATAAAGGAATTAACACACAAGACCAAGAAAATTGTCAAGGAAATAAAAGCACTCTAGTGAAGTCAATAAAAAAATGGGAGGCATATGGATGGGGTAATAGTAACAGAAAGCTAAGTGACTTCTTGGAGAGATGCCAGGACAAATAAGCCAAATCACATCCTAAAATTCTAGAAAGTCTCAGGAATGAAGACACCCATTATCTCCAGAGAAAGGGGACTAGGGAGGTGGGGATAACCCATAAAACAGGAAGATAAGTAGAGAGCCTGAAACAAAAGTATTAGAACCAGAGATGCCCCTTTTGAGTCTGGGCAACGACATGATCTCTCACCATCACTGACGTGCTGATTTCTAGAGAAGCTGCCCCATAGAGAAAAGAAACAGCTGATAACAAGGACAAGATGTTATACTGCCAAAGGTGGGATGAGTGAAAGTCTGAATCCTGAATTACGAGAATACCCCTCCAAACCCTATCGATACCCTGACAACTACCTCAAACAGAAGACTGCTAGGAAAACTGACCAGTCCATAGGGACTGTTGGGCATCTCTTTCTAATCACCCTGCAGTAGATACAAGAGGTCTGTAAGCCTTGCCAGAGGAGACTGAGCTTCCCATAAGCATTTTGGTAAACTCTTAGATATAACTAGATTGCCTAAGCCATAAATATTTGAGTAAAGACTCTATTATTGAAGCTATTTTTCCTTCAGCTTCTTTTCAGATTTAAAAACAAACCAGCATGAGATTTAGTAGAATGGTAGAATAATTTATCAAGTTCTACAAAATTTAGCTCAGAATGCCCATAATTTTTCAGTAGAAGGATATCACAATTACAATTTAAGAAATATGTGCAAAAATATAATAATTTCCATGAACGCCCTTAAGAATACATTGCTCAAGTTCAACATTTATTTACAAATAAAAACCAGTGAAAATGGAAATAAAATTCTGGTTACTTGTCATGATAAAGAATGTCTGTACTAAAGCAACTACCACTATAGACTTAAAGGAAATGTACATACCTATGATAAATGAAGAGACATATCATTATCAAGAAGTTAAACTATAACATGTAGTTATACATGTACATATACATGTACATGTACATGTAAATATAAGAATGAGACAGGATAGTACTCAACAGCATTCCTAAATAACCAAGTAGGATAATAAAAAAAATAAAAATGTATCTCATCACAATATTAACTAAAATTATAATCATAATTTAAAATTCTAAAGGAGAAATACACATGACATACTGCAAACACTAAAAAGTTTCTATTGGAACAAAATTATACTTGACTAAATGTAAAGATATAACATGTTTCTGGCTGGAAAGAGACAGTTATATATAATATTGGTCATTTCTTTTTTATTGTTTTAATTTGTAATGTTTATGTATTTTTGAGAGACAGAGCATGAGCAGGGGAGGAGAAGAGAGAGAGGGAGACGCAGAATCCAAAGCAGGCTCCAGGCTCCAGGCTCTGAGCTGTCACACAGAGCCTGATGTGGGGCTTGAACCCATCAATGGCAAGATCATGACCTGAGACAAAGTCAGACGCTTAACTGACTGAGCCACCCAGGTGCCCTTAATATCTGTCATTTCTAAAATAACATAAATGTTTAAAAATAAATAAAATAATATAAGTGTTTAATAAAAACTTAATCAAAATCATAAACTCATTCTTGGACATGGCATTCCAATGACAAATTTTACTTTGAAGATTAATTAGTAAAGAATATTTCAGAATAGCCTCAAAAGAAAAATGATGGGAGACTAGATTTACAATATTAAAATATATGCTAAATAATCAAAAACTGAAATAGTCTGGTATAAAAATCAACACTTTATATAGAAAGGTTGGGAAAACTAAATACTAATCCATATATCAAAACAGAAGAAAGTGTTTTTAATTAAAATATGCTTAGATAATTTTGCAAGTTTGAGAAAAAGTTTTATTCAGAAAAATAATAACCCATTACAAAAAATAATAATCCTTCCCTAAATACACTCTAAAACACTATATACCATTATACAAAACATTAAGAATATCCAGGATGCCCCAAATAGACTAAAACTGGCCACTTAGCCTATTGTGGAACAATGTGAAGGGTGGTCAATAACTTTTGAACTATTTAAGATAAAAGGTAGTTCTTCCCAAAAGAAATAAAACTAAATAAAAATTTGAAATTTCTGAATTATAGCCCTTAAATAAAAATCCAGAAAGGCTAAAATGAAAGTCTAGAGCAAATGTAATAGGAAGAAATTAAAATTAGGTATAATTATTGTTTTAAAATTAAACTGAGCAAGGGGCTCCTGAGTGGCTCAATAGGTTAAGTTTCTGACTTTCGCTCAAGTCATGATCTCACAGCTCGCCCATGAGTTCAAGCTCCACATCGGGCTCTGGGCTGACAGCTCAGAGCCTGGAGTCTGCTTCAGATTCTGTCTCTGTCTCTCTCTGCCCCTTGCCTGCTCACGCACTCCTCCCTCTCTCTCTCGTATATAAGTTGACATTTAAAAAAAGATGAAAAATAAAATATAAATTGAGCATGCAAAGGGCAAAGTCATGAACAAACAATTTACAAAATAAATACAATTTTAGTAAATAAGCATCAAAATGTTTAACCTTGATTGCATCTCAAATGCAAACTGTAGATTCAGTGATATAATTGTGTACTATATTAGTAAAATTAAATTAAATGATGCATATTTTGACAGAAAATATCTTAAAATTAGCCCAACCTGGAAAAGGTAAACATGTCCCCTTGCAAGGATGATACAGAAACCCACGAAGCATTTCATTTTTAAAATAGACACTAAGAATAGAGAACACAAGTCTCAGTTCATTCAAAAAAATGCTAAAATCACAATGAAATAATTCACCAAAACACAAAGTAATTTGATATTTACTGTAACTATGAAAAAAATTCCATTAATTCAGATCAATGCAGCAAATATTTACCATTAATTTGGTACATGTTAGGCATTTTTTAGAAAATTAGAAGTTGAGAAATAAATACACAGCCCCAATTTTTTCCAGAAGCTTATGATCTGCTGAGTCTGAAAGGGGTACAGTAAAAAAGAAATAAATAAGCTTTAATGTAATACATTTTGTTGGAGAACAACAATACTAATATATAATGTATTGTGAAATACGAACTGTTTAAAACATTTTTTTGAAAACTGTTTGGCATTTCATATAATGAACCATAAACAGAACCTTTTATTTAGTAATTCTGTGTCTGGAAATTGTGTCTAGGGAAATACATTCAAAAGGAGGAAAAATCATAATAAATTAATATCTTTATTGCAAGGTCATTTAGATGGTAAGAAACTAGAGAGGGTTCCTTAGAAAACTAGTTACATTTAATAATAATTATGAAGATTACAGCAACCAAGAGGAAATTTTAAGACCTATGTAGGGAATACTTGAGATACATAATTTTAGTATTCTGTTAAATACATTTTAAGAGTAAATTTGGGAAAAATATAGAAGGAAATAACATAGTAGAAACGTATGTGCTCAGAAAAGAAGTGATTTTCATTTATACTCAACATTTTTTAGCTTGCCAAAAATATAAACTTCCCCTGGACAAACATTCTCTAGAGCTATTTCATATGTTGGATTCTTTAATAATTAAAGAATTAATTTGTTAATACAAATTTTAGGATCCCAGAGTCCCACTTTTCTCTTCCCAGGGGAAATTCTGTCTTAACTTGCTACCCAGTTAACTGCTGGAGAACTGGGTGGTCGAGAAGATGGTTAATAGAAGGGAAGCCTCCAAGGATTTGGCCAACCCCTCCACCTCCAACTTAGTCCCTTGAAACTTGCCTCTCAACGCCTTCAAAACTGGACTTGGATTGGAATGCTGAACTTCATCCAAGATTTAAAAAAATCAAAGGCAACGTAGTCTTGCCCAACAGTGTGGAAAACGAGGGAGTGGAAAACCATGTTCAATGTTGTGTATACAGAAGGAGGAAAAGCATAAAAATTCTACATATATTTACAATGTGTTCCTTCAAAAATTTACTGTGAAAAACCTGAGTACCAAACCATAGCATTGACTGCCCTACGCCCAGAAACAGTCTCCCAACCTTCCGACTAGTTAATTCCAAGAGTGGATACAGTCCTTTTTCTTGACATCTAGCCCTCACCTCCATAGCACAGCCAAATGAAACCCAAAGACACTTCAATAGTTCATAGCATACTCACAAAGTCCTAGGTGTTTGTCCTTTAGTAACCTGCATTAGGCACATTTAGTACAATCTCAATTTCTCTCTCAGGATAACCATTTTTTTCTACTTTCTCAAAGAAATGACTGATATTAAAATTTAACTCAATTTACATTACTTAAACAAGCATTTCATACCCTGCTTGCAGATTTAAATGATCTTCCATTTCTCTAAGGGCAAGGAGTAAGAGATTACTTAACTTTGTGTAATTAAAAGTCCATCTTTTTGTCATTTTAAGTAACATAGTCTTAGAACACAAAGAATCAACTTCATGACAAGAGATGGCATTTGGGTTTTGATGGGTTGGAAATAGAAAACATGACTCCAGAATGCGTTGACTGGAGGAAAAGGACTTAGAGGCTTTATTCTGTTTTGTTGATTCAAGGAACTATACTTGGTTTAGAGTGATTTGGGGTTTCATGTGCCTGAAGTAATAAAGCAGAGAGTCAGTTTGGTAGCTGGCCACAGAAAAGTAAAGGCACTAAATAGGAGCCTACATCACTTGCATTGTGTGACAGGTGGCCACTCCCAACTCCCTCTTCATTTGTACACCCAGAGTGCAGGGCCGGGCCTGGTAGGTCTGGAGGCATACCAGCAGCTGAGCCAGAACGGATCAGGAGGTCAGCCTGTGCCAGTCAGTATATGACATTCCCTGAACCACAGAGACCAGGTTTAGAATATTCATATGACTCAGTCTGGATCAAGATGCCAGCTATGAGGGTTTCCTAAAGAGGGAATGAAGTTTTCTCACTCTCAAAAGAAAAGTACTGGAAGATACTCTCTCTTTTGCTGTCAGGTCCAGAGGATGTCCAAACAGGATCGCTTCAACCAGTTTGCCACCAGTTGGGAACACTATTGCCAAAGGACAGAATCCATATAGAGAAGAGCAAAACCAAAGGGGTTGGAGAGAAATAGGTGGAGACACTGGCTGAAAGTTGCCCCAAATCTCTTCCTGTTTCTGGGCTTCCATGTACAGGAGCCAATGAGCACAGTTATACTTAAAATACAAAACAACTTGTGTGTTGTGATATATATGTACATATAAGCCAACATAAAATAAATTATTTACATATATGTACTTATATATATTGAAGCTGCTGATTAAGTGAAATATGTCATAAATATAACTCACAATATCATTCTAATAACTCATAAAATTGTTCTAATAACTTCCAAATTGCTTGATTTTTAGAAATTGGATCCCTAATATGGCTGCCTTTAGCTAAATGATGGCTCTATTTGAGTCATAATTTGACTTAAGAAACTTTTTCAGACTTCCCCATAAATTTTTCATTACTATGTGACATAGTCCAAATACAGAAATGTAATTCATTATATTGAATCCTCTCTGTCTCTGCTAAATTAACAAAAGTTATATGCAAAATATTTCTAGCTTATAATACTTTGTGATTTTTATATATTAACTTTGTCTATTACTAATTCATGAAAATTATTTAAATATAACATTTACTGAATCTAATGTTACTGATGTTTATTAATCATTAATCCATAAACAAACTTAGTATTATTTGAAAAAGAGCTAAGACTCAATAAATTGAAAGTACTCAGAGGTGTATGTATTATTTTTTTAATTTTTTTAATGTTTATTTATTTTTGAGAGAGAGACAGACAGAGAGACAGAGTGTGGTGGGGGAGGGGCAGAGAGAGAGGAAGACAGAATCTGAAGCAGGCTCCAGGTTCTAAACTGTCAATACAGAGCCCAATGCAGGGCCCCAAATCATGAACCATGAGATCACGACCTGAACCAAAGTCAGACCCTCAACTGACTGAGCCACACAGTGCCCCAAGAAGTGTATTTAATATTTTGCATGTGATATCAATTTTATATGATTTATCAATGAATATAATAGTTTTTTCATTGGAATTACTTTGCTTCAAATGCTATAATATGTGCCTTTATCTCTATATCTTGTTCTTTTTCCCAATTTTATTTAGTTTTATAGATTTAATAATTTTTAAAAATTATTTTAGAGATAGAATGCACAAGTGGGGAGAGGGAAAGAGGGAGAGAAAGAATCTCAGTGCAGAGCCCGATGTGGGGCTCTATCCCACCACCTTGGGATTATGACCTGGGCAGAAATCAAGAGTTTGAGGTTCAACCGACTGAGCCACCCAGGTGCCCCGATAGATTTAATAATTTTTATCATGCATTCAATTACTCTGCCAGCTTTAATAAACCAAATTTTAATATAAAGCTAAACACAATAGTGAAAGCTATAAGACTATTGTAATTCAAACCTGAATCTCTAAAAAATTAAGTCCATTTTCCAAGTTTTTAATTATTCCTATTTCAAGTTTTTCTGGTAGTGAATAAACAACACTTAAATTTTCCAAGCCACATTTGTTCTAGTGATACCAGCTGCCCATAGAAATGCAAATACTTTCAATTTTCATTATGTGAATTCCTAGTAAGTCACTCAATTCTAATGTTCATCTAACATATGATAAGTATAAACCTCAGCAAGAAAGAAATTTAATGATTTGTGTTATTTACATCTTCTAGTGCCTTATTCAGAAATAATTAAATATGATAATGTAGTGCCAAGTTGAAACATCCAGAAACTTTTATCAAAATCTATCTTAAATTCCATACTCTCTCTTTCGTATTATATTATACAACTACGGAAAAATGTATCATAAGATTTTCATGCAGATATTCCTCATTTAATTTTTTTGATGACCAACAAAAAAGCTGATGGGTTATTTTAGAGAATATTCCTTCTAGTTTCATGATTAATGAAAATTATAAAATTGTCCTCAGCCTTGAATTTTATGTTTAAGTTAATTATCAATCCCTTTTTTGTAAAACAATTGAAAAATTATCCAGGAAAATCAAAATTCTACTACCTTATGTAGATTTTTCCAAAAAAGTGACAAAGTTCCAAAAATGTTTCCAGAAATGATTATATCTTTCCCTAAATGCAGAGCCATAAATCTAGGTTATGAGAATATATATAATATATATGTACATATATATTATATATATTAGTATTATTTTATGAAATAGTGCTAATTAATATTTTATATCTAGAAATGCTTGAATATTTCTAATATAAATTAAAGTTCTGATGATTGTTTCTAATTTTTTTTTGCTTCATTGATATTCTTTCAAAAAATATTTTTGGAAGTTCATATTAGTTCAAATCACTTATTATATAATAGTGATTGATGTGATATTATGTAAACTGTACTGATGACTGATTGATCATTTTCCCTCGATGATGCTTGCAAATTTTCTTTATTTGAACCATGAGCTTTAATGGAACGTGATTAACATTCTGATGAAATACATGCGCTTAGCCCTTTCAACTTCATTGACAGAAAATTTAGCATTTTTTCAATACTAAAGCAATGATAAGCTACTTATAAATTTTGTTAATATAATCAAGTTGCTTTTCATTCAAGAAATGCAAATGATTTATTTTGTATTAATTCTTGCATGCTATCAAAATGCGTTCCAGACATTTCCAATTTTTGTCCAGCACCAGAAGATAGTCCAGGAGGCAGTTTATTATTTTATTTCATAAAATCTTTGTGCTCCCACAGATTCTAAAGATTCATATTTGTAACACAGGCCTCTGCTGCTATACAAACTCTCACTGTCCCAATAGATTCCTATAGTAAGAGATACATGTATTTTACTGCAATAATGCTTAATTAAAGAGCAATGACAAAATGCTGATTCTTCTAAAACGCAGAACACGTTTTAGATAATGCATATACTATGACACAGATACCCACAGTAGGTACAACTGGAAATGTTTTGGAGGAGAGGACTAGTTTATCAATAGATACTGTGACATCAATAGATACTATGACATATCCTATAGCAACTAAGTTAATGAATTTATTATAGTTTGATTTTATCAATGGACTCACTAATTTACCACTTTCTGTATCTGTGTATTTTTTTCCATGTAACTTTGTAATGCCACCCTACCCTGCCTCTGGGCTCCAAGTGATTTGCTTGGGCCAATGTGGTATTAGTAAGTGTGATACAAATAGAGACTTGAAAGCATGTGTGTGGCTATCTTGCTCCTCTGTCTTTACCATGAGAACATACCTGAGCTGACCTTCTGGAAGATGACACCTGTGTGGAACAGAGCTGAGTCACTCTATCCAGGCGAGGGCCATCATGAGAGATAGGAGGAAGACCAGGCAAGATCAGAAAGACGCCTAGCTGACATGGAGCTGACAGCAGCTATCTGAACAAATCCAGCAGAGATCATCTGAGCTCAGATGAAATCATCTGAATCCTACAAAAATCATAAGTTAAAAATTTTTATTGTTGTATGCTACTAAGATAGCAGATGGCCATAGAAAGCAGGTATAAGTTTTATATACAAATTTATTTTTATTAATTAATTTTACTACTTATAGCCATTACTACTATGGTCTTTAGCAATCACGGAGAAAGCATTTTGAGTCTTAAAAAACTAGTATAGCTATTCTAGAATGAATTGGCTAAACATCAGCCCAACTAATGAGTCTTAGAATGTAGTGCTGCTTGAACGGGTTTTCTGTAATCTACAGCCAAAACCAACGTGAGTGATGCTATCTGTGCTTTCATTATGGGAACAACGAGAAAGCATTGAGTGATGGCAACACTTCAGTCTCACCAGTAAAATGGCCAATACTTTGCCTACATTTTCCACACATCTACTTGGTCTGGAAGCAAATTTTCTAATTTGAATATCAGTATCCTGCCTTCTTGCTTCCTATTGTGAGTCAAAATGATCACATGACTTCTAACAACCTAGAACACGCATAATCACTGAGATCAACATCCAATGAAGTCATATGAGGCCAGTAGAAACTTCAATACAACCAACTTACCTTTTATAAATTTGATAATTACAGAACTAAAAATATTGGAAAGAGACAATTATACCTTAAAAGACTTTCAAAAGCTATTATCTGGCAAATGAAATCAACATCTGTGCTGCATCTTTACACCTTTTGAGAGCAAATAAACCTGACAAATATTATCTAAATTCTAGAAAAAGAATCTGAGAAAAAGTTTACTCTGACACATGATTTGTTTCAATAAAATGACATCTAAAAAAGTAATGATATTATCAGAGTGAGGGGGGAAAAGCTTTTAAAATGCTGCACCTAAAAATTAAAACAAAACACCAGTTATCTTTTATCAAGTCAGAGAATATTTACAGTAGTGATAACCTCAGCTGGAGAGGGTAGCAAACTGTTAACAATGGTTTGGAGAACAACTTATCAATGTGAATCACAAGGCTTAAAAACGTTCATTCTTTCTGGCCACATAGATTGTAGACTTGAGTTTTGCTGTCAAGTAGCACCTCAAAACTTACTTATGTAAAGGGACAGCCATTTATTATTCTTGTCATTGGGTAGTGGTGGTCATTCTGGACTCATTCATACATCTGCTTCAGCTACCATGCAGGGAGGCAGCCCTGCTTTGGCAGCTGACTGACATTCGGTTGGAGCAACGGGGGCAAATGGGCTCTGTGCCTCTCATTGGTCAGCGGCGGGTGTGATAGCATCTAGGATTCGAAGAATGAACAGAAGCTATAAGGCTTCTGGAGGCTTAGGCTCAGAAGTGGCACGATTGTCACTTCTGCTATATTTTATTGGTCAAAACAAGCCACGAGTTCTGAAACAAGTAGTAGGGGAACACATGTTCTCTCTTGATGAGTGAAGCTGAAAAAATGACATCACAAAGGGGCACAGGTGCACGAGGTGTGGAGACCCACGTCCAATTCTGCAAACTACTATCTATATTTTGACAATATTTTCTGTGGAATTATCCTAAATATGAAGGCTGGCAGTGCCCAATGCACAAAGATAATTATACAGTAAAACTGGGGGAAATGACATTTCCAATTCTTTGCAAAGATGATCACAGAAGTTATGAAAAGTTTACCTGCAGATAATGTTAAAAATATGAAAAAGAAATACTTGTGTTATATAGTTGAAAAACAAAATAGAAATGCATCAATGTAATAAGATTACAGTTAAATCAAACACCTTGAAACGAAATATATCAAAATGTACATAGTAAAAGTGTTTGAGGAAGAAGCCTATGGGTTTTTTCAACTGGCTTATTTTCCGAAGTTCATATTTCTCCCTAGTGAATATGTTTAGCCTCCAGGATGTCGGACATAAAGTGATTAAATGATAAAATCTCCTCATCTTATTCTCTTAGAAGATATTTTAAAGATGATACATGGAAGGTAACATCACACTTCAGAGTCGGGAGAGATGTCTTTTATTTCTTTCCAAGTAGGAAGTGACCAAGACCACCTGGAACACCAAACCTATCATGATACTAGAGCAACCAGAGAGAACACAGGTATAGACATAGTGCACTATGGGGAGAAAGGCAGAGTACTTCAGTAGAGAAGTCCACAATTTCCATTTCACACACAAGCAAAACCTCATAGATGTTAGCTGGGAGAGACTGGCTACATCAAGCTCTACTTCGAGGAAGTACGTTAGCAAAGATTACGAAAATTCTGTCATCAGTAACGGGCATCTTGAAGCCAAAGCACTTATTCAGCCCAGATCAAATTACACAAATCAGTAGTAGAGAAAAGATCAGAAGGACAGGAAAAGTAAGGCTTTAGCTATTCCAGTTGGGAGTTATAAAGGTATGTAGTGAGAGTGATATAAAAATTACATATGCTTAATAGCTTCTCAAATACAATTATATATAAATAGCATATAGAGCCCATAATCACAGTCACAGTCAACAAAGTAGGAACTTTTGAAGACGTAAAAAGTGAGGAATAGTAGAGTTGCAGCTTTGCTGTTCTGTGCCCGTTACAATGCATAGTTGGACCCTGAGCAACTGTTTTGTTTTGTTTTTTCTTCCCTAGTCTACCTGTTCTGAGCATGTTTAGGATGATGGAGAAAATGATCTTCTGAGATCCCTTCTACTGTTAAACTTCTATGATTTGAAGACTGAGGATTGAATATTGGTTTATTAAGCACTGGGTCCTATTGGGACAGCTCAGTCATTCCTTGACTTGTTTAAATTAAGTTTAGGATATGGAAAGGTAAGCACCTCTTCCTACAGAACTATGCCTCATTCTGAAGAGAGTTGTCTTGTGCTTTTAGGTTGTTCTAGAAACAGTTGACTACAAACATTAGGCTGTAGACTATGGTGAAATAATCATTATGTTATCTTTGTGGCCAGTCCTCCATCTTGGTTTCCCCGTTAGTCCCTGGTCCAGAAACCAACAGCTCCTATTTCTCAGCTGGACATGTATTTTTTATACATAGCATTGATCTTGATGCCCTGCAATGCCAGACAACTATAGTTGTTGTGACAAACTAATCTGTGCTAACCCATGGCCTGTTCAACAGTGTGACTTAAGTCAAGAACGTTAGCATCAGACTGATGTTTGTGGCAATTTGTTATGGCAGTGATAGAAACTAACACACATAATACAAAACCATAATGTGGTTCTCTATTTATACCTACACTTTTCTCTTTAAAATGGACTTGACCAAATTTTTAAATAGCATAGAGTAATAGATTCCCCTGTGGCACTGTATTAGAAAAGTTGTTTGTATTTTATTGCCCTGAATGTATTTTATTTATGGGAAAAACCACTTAAGGAGGAGTGACAGGAAAATAATAAGTCTTTAGAATTCAGAGATACACACAACAAACTAAAAATCTTCAGAGGAAATAAAAATAGCTAAGAGTAACCAGACTTAAAATACACATTGTGATGGACAAAGGAGATATATAAAATGAAAAAAAAATAAAACAAGCAAACAAGAGAAAGAACACTGTTTCCATTTATACTTGATGTTTTGATTATATCCAGTCTTACAATGATTCATGTTTTATCAGATAGACCTTTAGAGACAGACATATTTTATCAGATAGATGGAGCATCTTCAGCTGTTGAACTTTTTTTTAAGGTTTTTACATAGTTAAATTGATAAATTATACTATTTCTAAATGAAAATCTGGCCAATTCATTTTTATGCCAGCTGAAATAAACAAGATTGAAATATTGACCTTTTCTCACTGTAGCGATTTTAGCAATTGTTTTATGTTCCAAGGAGGAATTTTTTTGTTTGCTATGAAATGTTTACTTTAGAAGAACACTAATCATCTCAAGTTTATCAATTATGTAAAGAACAAGATAAGGAATGAGAAAAAGCATCTGAAAATTAATTTCATAACTTTTCATAATCACTTCATCCAGCTAGCTATAGAGGACTTATGTGACAGAAAAGAAAAATCATATTTTGATGATACAAAAGAAATAGAACAAAGGCATTTGCAAATAGTTTAAATTCTATTTCTGACCTTTCCTACAAAATACATAATTCAAATCCCTATACACTTAAGACTGCAACGATTTTTCTAATCCAACACATTTTTTTTCTAGATTCTGCTTGCAGACCATATCTTAAGTCAGTAAATTAGATTCTCAAATAGGCGCTGAAGTCAGTAGAAGCAAAACTGAAATGCTAGATTACATTTAGTCTTTTAAACATATGGTGCCTTCTTTCTTTTAATAAAAAAACCTTAAAAATATCAATTCTTAGATAATATGACCACAGTAAATTATCAAAATATCATATGATTCAAGTCACCCAGTTTATACCTCCTATCTATTTCATAGATCACAGCACAAGTAAATTTTCTTTGTCATTTAATCAATTCAAAACGAAAAGTATATTTTGCCCCATCTATTGGTAAGCCAGATATGATGGCAATCTTTCATTTAAAAAACTCCCATGTGTTTTTCCAATGTTTTTATTTATTTATTTATTTATTTATTTATTTATTTATTTATTTATTTATTTTTGGGACAGAGAGAGACAGAGCATGAACGGGGGAGGGGCAGAGAGAGAGGGAGACACAGAATCGGAAACAGGCTCCAGGCTCTGAGCCATCAGCCCAGAGCCCGACGCGGGGCTCGAACTCACGGACTGCGAGATCGTGACCTGGCTGAAGTCGGATACTTAACCGACTGCGCCACCCAGGCGCCCCTTTTTTTTTCCAATGTTTTTTTTTTTTAATTTATTTTTGGGACAGAGAGAGACAGAGCATGAACGGGGAGGGGCAGAGAGAGAGAGAGACACAGAATCGGAAACAGGAAAAAAACTCCCATGTGTTTTAACAGTTGAACATAGTTCATAGGGAATTAATATAATACTGTTAAAGTGGAAATTTTAATTGGCAGTCTTCATTAGAATGGTGAAAAGTGTATCTCATTTAATCCTCTACACAAACCAGATCTTCTTTTATGTGTTTATATCATGCGCAGATGATGGAAAGAATATGTGAAAAAGGAGGATAAGAACAAAAGTGAGAAGAGGGGTCTTACCGCTGAAAATCTTTGATGCCATACAAAATGAATGTGAGTTTAATTCTGAAGGCATTGTGAAGCCACCGAAAGATTTTAAGTAGAGGTATAGCATGACATATTTATATTCTAGTAAACACATTCTGGAAGCAATAACATGATAGAAGAGAGAAAATGATCCTCAAATCAGGGAAAAGAGTTATGCGAGATATGAGGAAGTTCTCTACTATGATAATAGTAAAGAGACTTGACAAATGATTACTGATTCAGGCCGGGAGCTAAAACAGAGAAGTAGAGAATTACCCACTCTTTCTCCTTGGGTGGCTAGTTGGAAATGCTCACTGACATAAGAAATACTAAAATCAGAAGTCAGAAGTAGTATCAGGGGCAAGGGGTGGAGACAAAGAGTTTGATCTGGGAAGGCAAGATTGCATATGCCTGTAAGTAGCCAGCAGGAAACATCCTATAAATTGGCACTTAGTAAACAGGTTGAGGATGAAAACATAGATTTCATGATTACAGCTGATTGTTGATCCCATGAGAAAGAATGATGTTGGTTAGGATGTTTGTATAATTAAGAACATGTCCAGAAACAACAGCCTGGATGATACAAATACTTGGGGAGTGGGCACAAAAAGAGAATCCAACGGAGGAATCAGAGAAGAAATAGTTCACTAAGAAGGAAGAAGGAATGATCAAGAAGAGTGGTCAACACTGTCAAATACAAAGAGGTCAGATATGATAAGGACTTAACAGAATTCATTAATTTCACTCTTCATGTTTTAAAGAAGTCTTCTGAGATATTAAGTATCTTGCCAACTCTTCAGGCACAAATATTTTTATTCCTGTTTCAAAGAATAGTAGACAACATTTTAGCCCAATGTGAAGTCAATTTTGATGAACCATTATGCTCTTTGTTCCAGCTCTGTATTCCAGCTTTCTGAAAATCTTTAGTAGAAACAGAGATCCTGGACATCATTTTTAGTATGTATACATAAAATATGAACAAATACAAATAAATATATCTGTTTGTATATAAACAAGATATCCACCTTCCGCTCACTAGGTATTCACAGACTAATATTCACAGACATATGCATTATGGTCTTGCTTTCCTAATAAGAGATGCTGACCCAAGTGCCAGTGATGAGTGAAAGCTAGAGGACAACAGTGGTGAAACACTCCCTGGGCCTACATAGCTCTTGAAGGAAATGAAAGTGATCAGTCTAATATTTGGAATTAGAACCAAGAAACCCAGCAGTAGGGGGCAGTAAAAGAGGATGTAGAGAAGGTCACCAAGGCCATGCTAGTCAAAGGAGAGAGGAACAGAAATGCCAAGCAGATAAATTACGGAGCCCAGATTTAACAGCCCAGGCTGGCTGAAGGAGCCAGCATGCCTGTTCTATTCCTGAGAAGATTCCATTTGCAGGCTGTAAGGACTCATAAGAATCTCCCTTGTACTTTTAGGTAGCTTGAATGAATCTTTTCCCTGCAACTAATCTATCTAGATAGACAAAAACTATCATGAAAGTTGACAGGCAGGGAAGAGAATTTTCAGCTCTGGAAAGATAAATAAATGCACAAAGGAACAAAAAGAATAGAGCAAAGCTGTTTGGAGAAGGTAATATTTGAACTAAGCCTTAAATATGTTGGTCTGTCTGGCAAGTTGGTTTGTTAGTATGTCTTTCAGATGGGACAGCTTGAGAGTCTTGAGATCAGGCCCATGATCTCCAATGAAGAGTATATTGCATTTATGAACTCGATAAATATTTCCACATTGCATAAAGAATAGGGAAACATGAGAAATTGTCACGAAAAAGTTCACTTTAGTACAGCTAAATATAAAAATAGGTGGTTTGGTTATAAAGACAATTTGAGAAACCACGAACAAAGATGTCTCTCCCTATTCCTTCAGTCCTGGAATTAATAGACCATTTTCACATAAGAAATGCCCCAATATTTATCTGAATGTTGTAACCAACAGTTTATTCTACTGAAGACAAAAAGAATAAAAATGGTCCCCAAGCCTTTTTTTAAAATGTTTATTTTTTGAGAGAGAGAAAGAGAGAGAGAGCAGGGAGGGGCAGAGAGAGAGGGAGAGAAAGAGTCCCAAGCAGGCTCCACACTGTCAGTGCAGAGCCTGACAAGGGGCTCCATCTCATAAACTATGAGATCATGACCTGAGCCAAAATCAAGCATTAGACGCTTAACCGAGTCACCCAGAAGCCCCAAGTCCCCAAACCTTTTTATACATGTATTTTATGAATGTTGTATCTTCCACCTCAGATTTTAAAATAAACCAAACAAGTAAAGACACCCTTAGTCCCACCAAGCCAATTTAATGTTTGTTAAATTCCATGTTGCTTGTAAGCTTATATGCAACTACTAGAAATATTTCGAAAGCTAAGCAAAATAACCCTGTAAACAAGAGGACTTAGAATGGAAATCTTTAAAGTTCCCGATCACTAATAGGGTTACTATTGAGGGCAGTCAGAATATCTCACAAAGGATTCTAAATACATTGTGTCACATTCAATAAGCAAAAGTATTTTATTCTTCCACATGATTCCTTAGCAAACAATCTCATCCCCAAATATCATGGCACAGGGGAAAAGTGGTGTTGGTTTAATTTAGATTTGATTTATGTGCTATATCATCAGGAACAGATAAACCTGCATAATAAACAGCATATGTTGGCCTTAACCAAGCATGTGGATTCTGTTATATGAAAAGCAAATGTTCAAGAAACAAAATTAATATTAATGTGTTTTGCAAAATCAAAGTCAGGAGCTACTTTTGGAGGAGCTGAATAATCACAGACCCTACTGTAGGCTAAATCCCACTTATTTCACATGTTAAAAGAGAGCTGGTGGTCTTCAGTACTGAAGCCCACGGGTCTAATAACCAAAACTAAGGTTTTTATTCTTCACGTAGAAAGTTGCTCCATGAGAAAAATAAGTTTTATAAAAACTGCAATTGCAGCCATTGACAACAAAAATGGCATTATGCAGACGATGACCACCACTGTTGCAAAATTCTTGCAGGCCATTGTCACAGTAACTCTGTGTTCCAGTTGCTCTACTTCATTTTGGAATGTTCAACTGCAAAGATCATAATGGGCAATAATAATAAGCCAGGAAAGAGATTCCCTTTAAGGACAAGGGACGGAGTAATCGTGTTCAATGTTACCCAAATCTTGGCTACTGGAGACACATTTGTGATCACTTAAAACTTCTACAAATTAAAAGTGAATGTTTAGGGGCGCCTGGGTGGCTCAGTCGGTTAAGCGTCCGACTTCAGCTCAGGTCACGATCTCGCGGTCCGTGAGTTCGAGCCCCGCGTCGGACTCTGGGCTGATGGCTCAGAGCCTGGAGCCTGCTTCCAATTCTGTGTCTCCCTCTCTCTCTGCCCCTCCCCCATTCATGCTCTGTCTCTCTCTGTCCCAAAAATAAATAAACGTTAAAAAAAAATTAAAAAAAAATGAATGTTTAAAAATTTTAATGTTGCTACCCCAAGAGGCTAGTTTTCCTGAAATCCCATATTCTCATCTCATTTTTGATCTCTGGAATCACATTTATTCATATAGATCATATGCACTCTTTTCCATATCCACTGCTTCTCTTCTTGGGTATTTCTGTATCTCACTCTGTCCACTATGACAAACAACAGTTGTCAAGGCTCCATTATCTCCACAGATGGTACATGGAAGTGGTGTGTTTTGTTTTGTTTTGTTTTGTTTACTTTTTATAAAGCAACTCCTCCTACAGTGGGCTGACAGCCAACCTGATTAGAACCAAGTGTTCCATTGTCGATATTTCTCCAAAATAGTCAGAAATAAATTTGTCTCCTTAATATTAATGTGTACTCATATCCTAAAAAAATAAAAAATCAGAGTGTAGCGCCTTGGAGTTCCATCATTTTATCTGACAGAGAAAATTTCAAACATATCCTGTGACTTTCCTGGTTATTAAACCACCCAAATAAATCCCCTATCTCTGTGATTCAAAGTTTGTATCTCTGACCTCACGTAAGCATGAAGAGTAGAAGCGAAGCAAGCTGAGAAACTCCTGAAAGCCTCCCATGTTTAGTTATTTACAAAAGTAAAAAAAGAGGACACTAGCTTAAAAGGTATTTGTTTGTAATAATTTCATAATACCGAACAACTCTTTTAAGATGTGGTTTGCTCAAGATTTACAAACTCTGAAACACTGTCTGCTGTTGAGGTCCTATGTCAAAACTCCAGGTATTGATGATGTCATTCATTTCTTAAAACAACCTATTATTTCTCAAATATAAAAAATATGCATTCTACAGAGTAATTCATAGGAATAAAGCATGAATGAAAGATAGCCTGTGATCCTTTACCCAGATAGAGCCATTGTTAATGTTTTCATTTACAGTTTTATAACATGTATTTGTGCATGAGTGTGTGCGTGTGTGTGTTACAAAAACAGGATCATACAGTTGCATAAACAGCATTTTGTACTCATCAATGAATGTATTATGGGACTCTCTTGCCTCTACTAAATGTATGTGTATGTCACTTTTATTATTTTTTTTAATTTTTTAAAATGTTTATTTCTGAGAAACAGAGAGAAACAGAGTATGAGTGGGGGAGGGGCAGAGAGAGAGGGAGACAGAATCTGAAGCAGACTGCATGTTCCGAGCTGTCAGCACAGAGCCTCACATGGGGCTCGGACCCACGAACTATGAGATCATGACCTGAGCTGAAGTTGAAGGCTTAACCGACTGAGCCACCCAGGCGCCCCTGTATATATCACTTTTAAAAACTACACACTATTCCATGATATACCTATTGTATAATTTTTAAATTGGCAATTAGGATGTTTCAATTTTTCCCTGTTGAAGACAAAGTTGTGCTGATGGTAGTCAAAAATACAGCTTGGTACACAAATCTCATTACTTCTTTAGCATACATTTTAAAAAATAATCTTTTTTTAGTTTTAAGTTTATTTATTTATTGTAGAGAGAGAGAGACAAAGCAAGTGAGTGGGGGAGGGGAAGACAGAGAAAGAGAGAGAGAATGCCAAGCAGTCTCTGCACTGTCAGCATGAAGCCCGAAGCGGGGCTCAAACTCACGAACCAGGAGATGATGACTTGAGCTGAAACCAATAGACGCTTAACCAACTGAGCCATCCAGGCGCCCCAGCATACATTTTTAGAAGTGAAATTGCTGAGTCAAAGAATAAGCACATTTAAAAAATCTGAACCATGTTGCCCAACTGTCTTCCAACCAACAAAAGATGGTTCTGCCCGCTTGTCCTGTCTCCTACTCATTTTTCATTGAGAAAACAAGCCATTCATTGCATGCTTCCTATGTCCTGGGGTGTGTACTCCGTACAAGATAAGGAGACATGGAGGGACTAAATACGTTTCCAGCCAACTCCTCCCAGAGCTCATGGTTTAGTAATAGGACACACACGTAATTTCAATACAGTGTTATAAATGACAAAGTTTTAGCAATGTGTACACAGTTGATTGAGGAAGATGAATAATATTCCCTAAACATTCACTGAACATGCTCTAAAATGTGTTACCTCATTTTCTACCACAAACATCATAAGAGATGGGCCTTTATTATCTTCATTCTACATAGGAAAAATCTAAAACCCAGAGAATTTAAATAACTTTCACTGGCGTGGCTGCTCTAGTCTCAGTTCTGCATCTCTCCAGCATTGTGATCCTGGACAAGTTAACTTCTCTAAACCTCAGTTCCTTTATGGGTAACTTGAGGATAACACAAACTTCCGGATTTATAGCAAGGACTGAATTAAATGTGAATTCTTACAAAGCATTTAGCTTAGTGCTTAATATACAGTAAGTACTCAATAAATGCTAGTTCTGTAACGCCTCCACTGACTTTACTAATATCCCTGTCACAAACGGGGAAGAAGACTACTCTGCTCATGATCTATTTCATAATCAGAAATATTTTTTCAGTATTCAACCTAAATACTCTCAATGGCCTTCAGTGACATGCAGTGATATGAACTTCTCTTTCTTATATAATGGAAATATTTGTTTTCTTCCCATTCATTATTTACTGATTCTTAAGTTATTTCTATGAAAATTCCACTGTGTCTTAAAGATGTACCACAGCCCTGCACTTGGTTTTGAGCATCTGAAGAAGTTACTATAAATTGAGTTCCTAGAGCAATTTAAAACATATATTTTAAAATATTGTATGACAATTAGCTCATGTCATTATCTAAAGGCAAGAAGGACAGACTTCAGGAGAGTTAAGTAAGTTACAGATGTAGAGTTTTAAGGTAAAAAAAACCCAAACACCTATTAGGTATTTCAATTTTAACATTTCTCATTTATGTAAGTACATAAAAATTCATAAGTGACATATTCTGAACCACTCAAGTAATCTATTAAAACAGATCCTTTTTTTCATGAATTGTTCTAGAAATTGCCTGCACTGCAAGGCATTGCTGGCATTTGGTTCTCTTGTTTTAATTTTGACAGTGTTTCTAAATAAAAATAAACACGTTACTTTTGCTTATTTTTTTGTTAAGCAGAAAGATTTGGTTGAGAGAGAAGTTTTAAGTTGTATGAATGCCTATAATATTCAAATTTATCACCTAACAGGCTCTATTTTGTTTTAGAGCATGGATAAAATAGCTCTCAAAGTGAAACTACCTCGAGCTTTTTAAAAATATAGAGATGTTCCTTATGAAATATGTACAAATACAGGGAAACAATCTGACTAAAAATGCTCAAGTTAGCAGCAGCGATGAATCTAAGAAAGGTTCATGCCGATATCTTGAAAATTTACTACTTTCGGCATCTGCCTACTTTAACCCTTAACTCTTTGTCACTTACCTAAAGTTAACTCAGTGGGGTGTTTCTTTAGTAGGCTCTTTAATTGTCCTTATAATTTTTGAAACATTATTTAATTTTAAGATTTGGGGTAAAAAGTTTTGGTGGAATATTTTTCCCAGAGTAAATTTAATTTTGCTTTTGTTTTCAATAATTTAAAGACTGTGGATCACTTAGCCTTATTTATCACAACAGCAAAGACATACATTTAAATCATCTCAACAGAGTATTCTCCTTAATGTAATATTATTACATTGGGAATTTGTGGAATCCCTTCCTACCTCACTAGAAAATATGATACAAATGACTTGCAATTAACGTAATTCATGGAATAAAAGATAATGTTTTTGATCTGTTACCATAATCATTATTAGCATGAATATTGGGTTTTTAAAACCTTTTATAGATTCAGATCGCAAAACAGCAATACAAACCTACTCTTAAATGAATAATATTCCCTTTTCTTTTTCTCATGTGAAGTACACTTTAGAGAGCCTCTCTGACCAGAAGAGAACCACATTACCCAATTGTAGTAAACATTCTTTTCTTAGAAAGAAACATCAACCTTGCAAATATAGTATCAGTGAATTCACTATTACTTGGAGCTTGAAGGCCAGCAAGCTCTGCCTCAATAGGGGGAAAAAGATTTATTTTCTCTAAGTGTCATACATTCCTTCATCGACTTCAAAGTCAGACCCATTTCCAGTCCTCTAAGACGTAAACTGCAGTACTTACGTCAAGTGGATTTTCTAGTGGGTTATTTATTTCCATCTGTCTTATATTTGTGGGCAGGTTGAATAGATCTGAGTCTGCTGGAGAGAGAGATGAAAGATAGACTTTAAAGCAAGAGCTGAGTTTAAGCAAGAAAATAAGGTTCAACAATAGCGGATTAAACTTGAAACCTTGGGGAAATTCTTATTCAGGCAATTTTATGTGTAACTTTTAACTTGCAAATAGGGAATTTTGACAATCTCTACATTGTTACATATAATGTAGTGAGAAATGATGATTTATGTAAACGAAAGTGATAGGTCGTGTATTTCCTAGGAAGCACATTCAAGTTTATTTTATCTGTTGAATTTGTTTCTCATTGTTCTTGTAAAACTGCTTCAGTTTCCTAAGTTCTCCTTCAGTGCACACCATCCACTCTTAACCTTCTCACTTCCTTTGGTCTGGAGCTCCATTCTTTATTAAAAGTTCACACCAACAACTAAGCAGAAAAAATTAATGTTCTGGTGGAGTCACATGCTGGTTAGAGGTTCTTCAGTCTTCATCGCACATTAAACCTGCATATAATTTATGTTGGTGTTAACCACAGATTTATGTCCTTTGAACTTTTTTTAATAAGTGAATGCTTTATCTCCCTAACGTAAACACTGTTGTTCATTCCGATTCTTATAAATTATTTAATGAATTACTCTGGTGTCTTTAGGTAAAAATAAATTAACTTAGAAAATGCGACCAGCCTAATTAAATCATGTGCTAGGTGACTTTCTATCTGTCCATAATTATAAATGAAAACCAACACCTTGTACTAAAAAGAAAATACATACAGTATTAATTAGTCTTCTAAGGGTGGCTAAAATGTGAAAAAATGGAATGTATTCAGAACCAGGTAACTTACCTCCCATGATTTAGGAACAATTGTCGGGGGCATGGAATACAGGTTTAGGGGATCAGAATTTGCTGAACAGCAGCTTTTAGCTTTCTCCTAGCTTGAACCTATATTAAATAGTCTTTGTATTGGGCAGATTTACTTTCTTTTTTAAGTGATCTACACTAATGTTTACTGAAAATGACTCCAGGTGAGTTTTCCCACTATAAAACCCTTATAAAATTGATTGGAAAAAAAAAAAGATCAACTCCAGATCTCAGTGGCTTAGCACAACCAAAGTTCTCTTCTTGCATACATCTAAGTCTGACATGGGTTAACGGAGGTTTCTCCTCTGGGTGGGGTTTTAGGGACATGGTATGATGGAGACCATGTTAGCTTGTGATGCCGCCATCTTACACACGCTTCAGCATTTGCCATCGTAAGGGAACAAAGAGCTTAGAGAACTCAGCTACTCTTAAGAGAAGCGCCTCATTTCTGTGCATAGCTCATCGACATTAACTTCGAGGGATGTTAGGATGTTATCAAGCAAAGGGAAAATAATCAATTATAGTAAAGACTAGTAATCATCATCACCTTCTATGCACTAAATATTCAGTTCCCTCTTCTTCGCACACATAACACATACTCAGTACCTCAACACGGAATGGCCTAAAGCCCATCCAGTCAGTGCCTGAATTTCAAAGTCCAGCACATCTAGATGAAGTTCAAGCTCCTATGTGACTTCTCCGAGTTTGGAGACCAATGAATTTAAAAACCAAATTACCTACTCCTACACACACACACACACACACACACACACACACACACACACTCAATTCACAAAGGTGTGACAGGGTCAGGATAATTACAATGATACACTCACTTTTAGAAAGAAGACAAATGGGACATAATAAGCAGTTCATATAAATACCGAGGTCCTGCTGAGCACACAGTAAAGGCTCCCTACCAGTGTGTGACTCTAGTCTCCTTGTGACAAGTTCTTTTTTATTTCCATTCCCTTCTTTGACTGTATTTGAAAATCGGTCTCCTCAGGGCTGCACAGCTTCCTTGGCCCCCTTGCTCACATGAGGTTGTGTCCCCAAAGGCCATTGTCAGCTTCATACAAACGCATCGTTAGTCCAGGCTTGTGGTTTCTTTGGCAGTACATTTCTCTCAAATACTTAAGAGGCTTCCTCTCTATTTGTTTCTAGTCAGTTCCATGTGTCAGTAACCACACCCACACTTTAAAATACCTAGTTCTCACATCTCTAGCAGCTCTTTGTTTTCTCGACCCCTGTCTTTTTTCTACCAATTTGGTGGCTACCTGAAGCTTATCTATAATAACAGGTGGAAAGACCCCACTTTTAAAACTCTCTACCTTGGGGCACCTGGGTGGCTCAGTTGGCTAAGCATCCGACTCTTGGTTTTGGCTCAGGTCATGATCTCACGGTTTGTGAGTTCAAGCCCCCTCATTGGTCTCCATGCTGACAATGCGGAACCTGCTTGAGATTCTCTCTCTTCCTCTCTCTGTCCCTCCCTGGCTCATTCTTTTGTCTCTCTCCCAAAAATAAATAAACTTAAAAATTAAAAACAAAAATCTCTGCCTTAAGTACAGTACTCAACTGAAATGTTTTGTTGAATGGAAACTTCCTTTGTGTTCCATTTGGGTCTAGAAGCAGTTGGCTTTTCCATTGCTGTATGAGTCCATATTTCTAGATCCCCTGTATTTGTTCTAATTTCTGCTTGTGAGTCAGCCAATTCTTCCCTGGATTCATCTTTATTTTTGTAGTCCCTTGCCGAGCACAGCCAATGGCAGTTAGCAGACATTGCTATAGTTCTTTTTTCGCCTCTTACCTAGGAGCTAACTTTACTTGAGCATATGCTCTGCTTTCCAAGTTCTGATGTACAATAGTTTCAGCAAATGTCTTAACACTATATGACACACATTTTCTTCTGTTTCCACCTGGGTCATTTTTCTCACTTTCTGTCATTGCCTATATAGTACACATCAAGTCTTGTGTTATAGTAGAGCCCCATTTCTAATATGACTTTTTCTATTCATGAGAATGGTTGAGGTTACACAGATATGACAAATTAGCCACAGAACCTGAGTGGCTTATCATAACACAGGTCAATTTCTTGTTCATATAAATGTGCAAGTTATGAGGAAACTGTCCTCCATAAGTCATTCAGGGACTTGGGCTATTGGAGGCCACACTCTTTAGCTCTGCCATCTCAACCTTTGGCTCCCAATTGTTGCCAGGTCAAGAGGAACTTATAATCACATTTAATACCTCAGACTTGAAGTGACACATGTCACTTCCTCTCACAACTATAGCCCACAAACACCTGTCCTGCCCTAATGGCAAAGGAAACAGAAATCTTTACATGAAGAAGGAACGGAAGAAGTGGAAAATTAAATTTTGTGGTCTCTAATTGTTTCTCTTTGTATTTTTAATGTTCAGATAAACGGAAACATAAATAAGCCACAGTAACATTATTTGATCACCGTGATGGAGAAACATTTGTCAAACAAATATTAGATCATTTCATAAGTATAATGGGAAGCACAAGTTTGATCCATTTCCTCACATATAAAAATACCTAGTGACTAATAGGTATAAAAGAAAGCTACATAGCAATCAAATTGGCCCTTAAATTAAAAAAAATACTCCCTCAGAACTAGTTATATGACATGGAAAACAGATTGAACAAAAACAGTCACTAGCAGGAAATAGTAGGAAGTGGAGCAGCAAAAAAATGGATAAAAATAAATGAATGAAAAGAAGAAAAGAAAGAATAAAGCCACATAAAAGTTCAGGAAAGATTTTAAATGTTGTCAGATATAAGGAATTATTTTTTTAAATTTTTTTTTCAACGTTTTTATTTATTTTTGGGACAGAGAGAGACAGAGCATGAACGGGGGAGGGGCAGAGAGAGAGGGAGACACAGAATCGGAAACAGGCTCCAGGCTCCGAGCCATCAGACCAGAGCCTGACGCGGGGCTTGAACTCACGGACCTCGAGATCGTGACCTGGCTGAAGTCGGACGCTTAACCGACTGCGCCACCCAGGCACCCCTAAGGAATTATTTTGAATAAAGTTAGGAGTCTATATAAAACATTGCTTAACAGCTTCAAAATTTTATCATAGCTAGTATATCAAGGTTCAGTACAAATAGGAGGGTCCTAAATGATTCTCAGAAATGGATATTCCTTAACACCTAGGTCAAGAATGAGGGTTGTGAACATATTGGTGAGAGACTGATGAGTCAGATAAAAACTGGCCCACCCACAATCATGGTAAAAAGGGCGACAGCAGCCCTTCTAAGTTAATGAACAGCCTATGTATCATTCTGGCACACCTGGTTCAGGGGGTTTGAGAGAAGAAGGGAACAGGAATCCCTTAGAGGAGGAAATCCAGCAAGAAAGCCACTTGAAATAAAATATTTTTAAGAATTATTTCAAACAAGAGTTAAAATCTTTGCCAAAGAAATAGCTCGTTCAAATTGATAAAATCATTTCTTAAAAACTGGACTGCTAAAATGTGAGAAGAGAAAAATTTTCTGCAGAAAATCAGAAAGTAAATATTCTAGTCTTTGATGTCCATACAATCTCTGTCATAGCTACTCACCCCTGCTGTTAGAGCAAGAAAAAAACACAGACAATAGGATACATAAATGATGGCCCTGGTTATGTCTCTATGAAACTTTATTTGCAAAAATAGATAGCAGCCTATCTGAATCAGCCTACAGCCCATAGTTTGCCAACTCTTGCTCTCAGAAAGAAAATGGCAAATAATTCTAACAAAATTTTAAAGTAAACTGGTGAGAACAAAACAATGATCAACCATACTGACAGCTCAAGACATGCAAAAGAAAACAATGAAATTCTCCTTTTCCCTAAAGCATTACGAAATACCATGATACATGACTAAGGGGGGGTAGAGCATATTGACATAAGGTTTGCAAAATTTCTAAAGATCAAATGCATATATATGTGTATACGTATAGACACACACATATATCTTACACACACACACACACACACATATATCTTACACATACACACACACACACACACACACACACACACATATATAGACACATGTATACAAAAACGTAGAATTAGAATTTGGAAATCTTGCTAAGGATGCATAGTATTTAGCTTGAATTTTAGCATTTTAATTAGTACAAAAGCTATTCAGAGATGAATCAGGAAGGAGACAATACTTCTTGGTGGTCATAGTAATGATTTATTTGGTAATATATATATATATATGCACTTCCCTACCCCATTATTTTTGGAGAACAAAAATAGGGAAGAAGTGGGAAAAGTCATGCAATCTCTCTGTAGGTACTAGGAGTTCTTAACACTGGGAACATGAGGTCTCCTACTCAGTCTCCTCTTTATTGCCTTCCTTCATCCCCTGGACTGAGAAGCTTCTAGAGGAATCAAATTAAGCAATAGCAAAAAGCATGTACTTTTAGCCTTAGGAATGTCCATCCCATATTAGGAGTCCTACTATCCTTAACTATCCTGAGTCCAACAATTCTTGTATAAAAATATTTTCCTAGTACCTGTGAACTGCAAGCAGAATAATTAGAAAGTTCTGTGGGTACTAAAAAAATGAATATTTCATTAAGGAGTAAAATTCATTTCTGATACATTCTCAACTATTATAAAAAACTGATAAAGGTTTGTAAAGAGTATCATAGCAAATAAATCTTTTTCCTTTTGAAATTATCTTTCTTTGTTCCCTGATCACAAAAGTAACCATGCATCACTATCAAATGTCACAAAGAAAGAACTTAAAAGAAACAGTTACCCATGATGCCAGTACTTGGAGACAACCACTGTCGGCAGTGTGAAGTATGTTCTCCCACATTTTTATATTCATACATATGTGTGTATTTACCAACCTAAGATCTGCTAAACAAACTATTCTTTGATTTTCTCTGTTTCGTTTAAAAATATGAACAATTTTAATGTACACAAGGAAAAATGGGTTCCTTCTCTTTTAACCAC
Source organism: Prionailurus viverrinus (assembly GCF_022837055.1). Taxonomy (NCBI): domain Eukaryota; kingdom Metazoa; phylum Chordata; class Mammalia; order Carnivora; family Felidae; genus Prionailurus; species Prionailurus viverrinus. The sequence goes on along the minus strand of NC_062569.1, from coordinate 132,275,354 downwards.
ATTGCATTGCACTGGAAGTATGCACCATAAATTATTTATGTCATCTTCTACTGATGGACATCTCGGCTGCAAAATTATTTTCCCTATTTTACACATGAACATTTCAGTACACTTATTTGAGTGAGCTTACCCTCTTATATCCCTTAGGGTAAATTCATAGAAATGCAATTTTCTATGTTGAAGAGTATCTAAATTTAATGTTTTGCATTATATTAATAAATTACCTTCTAGAAGAGTGTAACAATTTCTCTCTCCCTAAGTTTCCAATATGAGTGTGTTTGAGTAAATTATGGTATTTTCACAGACTAAAATACTATGTTTCAAAAATTAATGACATGGCAAGCCATACATAGGATTATATCAGGTAAAACAAGATACAAGATATAATAAAGTACACCATTGATATATCACTATATAAATTGCTATATATATATATATACATGGAGAGGAATATATATATTATATAATACGTGTGTGTGTGTGTGTGTGTGTGTGTGTGTGCGTGCGCGCGCGCGCGCTCCAAGGAGCATCAAAACATAGGGAAAGGGCTGGAGCAAATTTTTAACTGATATCTTATGTTCTTCTACATTTGTTAAATTTCCTAGAATTTGTGCATATTTTAGTTGTAATCTGAAAACCAGTATGTTAAAGAAATACTGGAAATCACAAAGCTGAAGAAATGTGTTTTCACATATTTTGTAGTTTACCTGCTATTAGACATACAATTATAAAACAAAACACCCCTAATGTGCCACAATCAGGAATATTTAAACGTGCTAAACTAAATTGCTTTTTCTCAACAAAGGACTTGTTTTAATTCGTGAAATGTCTTCATGCCTAATAGCAAGCAGAAGAAAACCTTGCTCTCCTCCACTGAGAAGACAAGTTAAGAGCAAAACGGTGAGCCCCTGAAAACAGAGAAGAAACTAGCTCCTAAGAGCTAGCTCTTACCCTGGCTGCAGGCATTTTGGAAAGCTTTTTGGAAGGGAACAAATCATTAATAAAGACTCAATACTTACAGTGACCTTTGAGCAATTCCAGATGTAGACATGCAGATTTTTCCACAAATAATAAAGAAGGGCTGGCTACAAGAAGTGACAGTCCGGAACAGATCTGCAGGAGACTAGAATTACATGGGACACAGAAAAGAGACTGAGCAGAAATGAAACAACACAAAAAGGATCCAGATCTTTCACTAAACAACCAGAGATTTATTCTCTCACATGATTTTTTTTTTACCAATTTTTTCCTGAGTGAACAGGAAATGCATGTTATTTTATATTTTCTGGATATGATTATGGCTTTATCAGTCTTTATGATGCTCTTCTTCTCCATCCTAACACTATGCTAAGTTTTTATACAGAGTGACTCATTGAATCCTCATATAAACCCAACTTGGTAAAGACTATTATTCACATTTTATAATTAGAAAAGGGAGGCACAGAAATTTAGGTAGCTTAGCCAAGATCATGCATCTAGAACAGAGGTCGACATACTTCTTAAAGGGCTAGCGAGTAAATATCAGATGTGCTGCCATAAGGTCTCGGTCACAACCATTCCACTGTGCTGCATAGTGCAAAAGCATGCAGAGACAATACTCAAACCAGTGAACGTGGCAGTGTTACCCAAACAGGTGGCAGGTTCACTGGCCATGGTTTGCCAACCCTTGACCTAACTACAAAGTAGTAAAGCAAGATTCAAACTTAAGTCTACGCCTTTAATAATTAAACTGTCATACAATAGGGGAAATGCAATAATTGTGGTTCTCCTTCCGTAGTCTGGGCTCACTCATTCTCAAATATTCTTTTGGGTCTCTATACAGTCTAGTTCTAAAGAAACTTACCAGTTAATGTGAATTGTCGCTTACAGTGATTTGGTGGGCAAACGGTTATGGATTCCTAGGGGGCATAAATAAGGTAGGTAATTTTTCTAACAGAATGGGATTTAGCCCCTTCTTGTCAGGATAGATGTGCAGACCTGAAATTTAGAAGGCAATACTCAGCCTTCCAAAATGGAGAGAGAAAGAAGGAGATGATATTGGGCCCATTTTTAATTTAGAAATATTTAGTTTAACAAGTCCTATGATCTCAATATTTTTCCTTAATTTCCAAATTATTGTCACTTGGTGAATTTGTCTCATAAGTATAAAAACATTGGGCAATATGGCTGTACTCATTTTAAATTGCCTAAAATTCAAAGTTGTGAGAAAAAAATATTTCAACAATATTTAGTTTTCCTTGAGTTCATGAAGTAGCATTGAAAAATAATCAACAAGTTGTGCCAGCTTTTTGATTTTTTAATAGTAGGTCTTTAGCAGAATTTATTTGACAGCTGCATCCATGAATACAGAATGAACCAAGGTTACATAAGACTGCTAAAATAATTGAGAAGTTACATGATCTATGGGCAGGAAAAAGAAGAGTCAGAAATTTAAACTCAGTCTTAATGTTATTGTGGCCCAGTCAAATGACCTTGAGCCAATTCTCTCTAAATCTGAATCTTCCACAGGAAAATGGCATTAATATCACCTGCTAATGTACCAGGGCTATTGTGAAACTTATATGAAAAAATTCATGAAGTTACCTTGTAGATTTAAAACACTATATTCATTAAGGTAGGCTTCTAAGACTTACAACTTATTTTTACAAAGAAAAATATCTTTTTTTTCCTGTATCTTTTACAGACCTATAATTTTCACCAGAAACGTAGAAAAGAGGACACCCAGAGTTCCAGATCTTTGCCAGCCCATCACTGTGAAAAAGCAAAGTCAACCCATAATCCTATTACCATTTCATTTTTCGAGACCTATAAAACTTTTTCCTTGCTATCAATAATCACCAACATTTCTAAATGCTCCATTTACTAGATTCCTAAACTTCTTCTAAGACTAAAGAGTAAATAACAGTAACATTTATAGAACAGAAGTCATTTAAGTAGTTTTCACAAACCAATTGACTAAAATTTTAGCTAGATTTCTAAGAAATATCGTAAAGACACTGCAGCAGATTGTGTTATTTTCTGTAAATATTTGCAGCCCATCTCTTGGGAAATATTATACTCCCCCACTTCACTGATGTCAATCTTGGTCATATGACTTGTGAAGAGTGAGCAGAAGTGGCATGTGCCACTTGCAAGTAGAAATTTAAGGGCCATTGCAGTTTGCCAGTTCCTTTTTACTTCTGTGCTAGACCAGAATATTCCAGATAAGGGCTCCATCAACCAGGGGTCCAGAGCGAATACAACATGGAGCAGCACTGGGACCAACCCAGGAGACTATGTAGAATAAGTGAGAAGTAAACTTTTTTTCATGTTAGTCACTGATATTGTGGGTCACCTGTTACCACAGGATAACCTAGGCTATTGTCCTAAATGACTAATTAGAGGATGTAAAAATCCTGTTATATTCTGTGCCTGGACCTTTTAATTATAATGATATAAAGATGGCAGTAGCAAAACATAACCTCATTTATTCAGAAAGAAGCATTTCAATGTTTCCTATAGGTTAATACAATTAAGACAGGATATAAGACGAACTTTTGTCTGCACTGAACAACAAAAGTGTTGCAAGGGATTCAGAATCCTAAAGAATTTTTCAGTTATTTACAGGATACAAAAGCATGTAACCAGAGGATCACATCCAGAAATAATGTTGGCCATTATTTAGGGATTATCTTTAACCTGGGGAAATGGGGCGCTCACCATCCTTTTTTCTTTTTCTCTTTTTTAGCCAAGAAACTTCAAAATTATTTTCAAGGAAAAAAGAAGTGAGTTTCAAAAGGCATTAGCAAAACTCCATAGATTTCCTAAATCCAAAGACTAATAATATATACAACATTTCCTTGCCTAAAAGCTATGTCCTAATATGACACAAGTCCTGTCAAGATTTCTGTTTTTAATAAAAAGTTAATCACGTTTAAACATAATATCTCTAATATCTGGCTCAACACAAGAAACATACAATTTCAGGGATAACATTAGATATGCTTTGCAATATCAAGAAACTATCAACACAGTATCAAGGATACCCTGCCCTCTACTGTCAGTATTAAAATTTTGCATGTTTAAATAGCTAAATCACTGTATTTAAAATCCCTCCACACTGTGGTGTTTAAACATTGTTTCTATTCTATTAGCTCTTTTCTTATACAATTTAACATGTATGTTCACTTAAACACTAAAGCTAATTAATCTTTTCATACTGCTCCTCAGAAAAGGAACTCAGAATGCTTTAATGCTATTTAGTCATTTCTCAACTTGGAGTCTCTTGTTATTCCACACGAATTTCTCTTACTTTAACCCCATCAATTATAAAATGTAATTATTTCAGTATGGTAAATGTTTGCTTATCATCACACAGGTATTTTCTATTTTATTTAATCGCGATTCCTCCTTGCATGTTAGACCTTCCTTCGAAATCACTTCGTATTTAATGCAGATCTGCTGATGTGAAAGGCTCTCCATTCTTATTTGCAGAAACCTCTGGTTTGTTCTTCTTTAAAGGTTCAGAAGTATACAATTCCAGGTAAACAATGATAATCCCTGACTACTTGAAGATAATATTCTCCAGTCTTCTAGCTCCCTTTGTTGCTGTTGAAACCACTCACCTCCAAACTCCAGCTGGCCTCTCTGGCTCCATTTAGCAATATCTAAGCTCTTGTCACTGCCAGCTAAAGGGAATTTTCCAGAGTTTTATTGGGAAATCTCACTTTTTCATTGGTTCTCCACACCACCTGTACTGTGGGTTCCTCTGTTCTGTTCCTGTCTGAATCTGTCATTTATTATGGTTTCTAGAATTTTCCTACAAATGTGATCTCTAAAAGTTAGCTTAAAACATGTGGAGAGTTAAAGGGTATGGTTTACACCATCTGCATTTATGTCAATGAAGAGGAAACATGTTCATGCATCACCATTTTGTATTTTACATTACCTTGGTGTTCTATATACGTATTGATGGTGGTCTTGTATAATTTTTAAATTTTTGAAAAATCACATACTTGTATTTGTCTCAAAAAATGGAATGTTCCCTCAATTATCACATTTTTGTGAGTTACATGCATGTACTATTAATCTTAATATTAAATAGTATCATTTTTAGACAAATAAATTTAAATATAATATATAGATTTTGCATATAATCTGAATTGCATGTACCACCAGGTGTCATAAAGGGTCTTAGAAACTTATTTATGCAGGCTTTCCATTGAGCAATCCACCTGACAGTAGAGCTAGCTCTGTCCTTTGGACACTCTAGATATTTTCAGACCCTTTTTAGATAATTCAAGAAATAAGTCTGAATTAATGCACACAAAGTATTATTTTCAATTACTAAATAAGTTACCACTTAAATAACATTATGTCGCAGCCAACATGCAAAGGAAATAGGTGAAATACTCCTACTAGTCAAAGTAATCCTCACTAATTCAACAAAATTTGTTTTGTACCTGCAAGGTGCTCGACAGAGATACAAATGACAGACCAGTAAAATGGTGGACCTGTCTGAGGTCACAGATTGTAGTCTCCTACACAGACCAACAATTATCAAGCCAGTAGAGTAAAGCGTGATGAGAGCCACAATACAAAAAGTACAGCACATTATGTGAGTACTTAATTTTAGAAACATTTTGCAAAGATTCAGGCTCTTATGACTGGGTTTGAGATCACACCATAGATAGAAATTTGAAAAGCATCCGTTTTCTTTCTTAGCCCTGAGAATCACGTCATAACTCGTTTGTTCCCTCTACATTATTTGAAATCCTAGATGGCCACTAAAAACAGTTCATGAAAAATTAAAACTTATTAAAAATGTTAGTGATGATTTACAAACAAAGCTGGGTACGGATAGTTGCGAGTCAATACAATTTTGAAAGGACATCTGCTGTGATGGATGGCTTCACTCAAAGTGCAGATTATTGGAGATTTGGTAAATCATACAAATATATCAGAGTTCTCTGAAATCAAGACAGAGTGAGAACACACAACTAAAAATAGGCAGTAGATGATATATGAACCAAATATACTTTTAAAAGTGTATGTAGCAGTTTAAATGTAATTGGTGTAACATAAGCCTGCGCAAACTTAAAAAGCATACAAGGTCATCAGGATTAGAGACTCATTAAACTACAGGTTCTGTTTTAAGTAAAACAACCCAGTAAGTACCATTTTGCAATGAAGTGAAATGACCCATTTCCTTTTTCTTTGTCTTAACACAGGAAAGTTAAGGTAGCAGGGGGTAATGCATACACATACTCTAAGAGGTATGTAGTGATGTGTTTGGGAATTTACCAAGTTGGAGTAAAAATAGAGCTCACCTTCCTGGCACAGAGATTTACCTAAGTGGATATAATTGAAACATTTAGATAGATTATATAGAATACGCATATTTGTATAACATGTTGTGATTGGATATATGACTGCATGGATATATAACTACTATTTATGTCTGTGGTTGGCCATGTCTGGCTGTGGCCTTTTCTTGGGGGTAAGTGATCACAGCCTATTTGGGTATATTTCAAGATATCTAAAACAACTGTTACTACGTAGGAGCACTCAATCAGACACAGAAGCCTAGGTCTGAGGATCCCTCTTACACTAAATTGATGGCTGTGGACAAGGCCCTGAGCCTCTGGACTATTGATCACAGTGTTCAAATCCCTAAAATGGGATCTCTGAGGCCCTTCCTACTCTCACTTTCTGTGTTCCTGTGTGGCTTCTGATGTTTATTGAGTCTCAAAAGCACAAGAAATCTACCTTCCTGACAAAAGTTGTTGAGTACCCCAATGTACTAATGAACTATGTTTATTCACTGCCAGCACATGTTGAAGGCATTTATAAGGTTGGTGGCAACTGAGAACAGTGGACCAGGGTCACCAAGGGATACATGTATATAAATATCTACACTCAATATTGTCTTTTATTAATCTTCTAATATTTATTATTAGTCTGTTTATTCATAAAATCATCTCATCCCAGACTGTAAACCTTACACTGTAAGAATTATACTCTATTCTGTCATCCAGACAGCAAGTTCTCAGCAACTTTTTAATTAACCACTAAGCCAGCTTTAAAAATAATCAAGCAATTGGCACCTAGAGTATTTCCCTGCTTTACTTCAGACAAAACTCTGAGGTATATTTCTTAAATATAAAATAAGAAGTTAAATAATATTTCTCACTTTTATTCTGACCCACAGTAGTTCCTGGAGAAAAAAAGGTAAAGAAAAGAAAAAGAGTGAAACATTTCATTCCAAAACAAGGGTGGGCAGTACTCTCTCATTTTATTAATACAAACCCGTACCTGTCATTTTCATGTCGAACATTTATTAGCAGTAAATTGGTACATAAATTATTGCTAAGGAAATTTTTCATGAGGAAAATAGCCTTTAAAATAAATCTTGTGTAGTGTATAAGAATATATGCATAAGGAGATGGAAAGCATCTCCCAGAGGAGAAACTTGTCTGAGCTCTTAGGTATGAATATCAAAAATCTCCCCTCATTTCACCTCTTTCCTCAGGGCCAGACTGTTCCATGAACTGGGCCCATTCCAACCTGAATATACTTAATATGAATGAACATTATAGCAAATGTTAACAAGGCCAAATTCTGCTACCACAAAAATTTTAAAACAAATAATCACCGTAAGGAAAATAGTCATAAACCCTGGCTTATGGCCCATGCTTGGTTGAGTTTTTAAAATATGCTTCTCAAAATAATTCCACACCATTTTATCAAGTTCTTAACACTCATTACTCCAGTGGCTTTTAAGTTTTTACTCTTCCGGTAAAAAATATATTTTACATCATGGCCAAATATATGTATGTATATACATATACGCATGCACATGAACATATACATATATATGTAGAGTTATATATATGAACTTTATATATTTATATCTATATATATGAAATTATAAAGCGGAAAAATGTTTTATAAAACATACCTACCCTTACTGCATGCTATATACGATATTTTATATTCTATTCTATTTTCCTTTAAAAAAGGCTGTTTGAGTCCAGTTAAATGATTTTGCAACTCAGCACTATATCATAAACCAATGCACATTAGAAAACAAATAGGGACAAAATATTTTCCCAAAGAACATGGAGTAAGAGCAAACGAAGAGGAAAAAAGAAATGGGGTAGAGAGAAAGAAAAGAAAAAAAAGGGCTGAACATTCAATATTCAGGACAGTCATAGAGCACTTTGGAAATGGATATGGCCAAAGAGAAGAAAAGATCATCAGCTAAAAAAAGAGAAAAAATTACAGAAAATTGATCTTTAGGGTTTAAAAAATTCAAACAACCTTTCCCCCCAGATATATGAAAATGAACAACTTCAAAGATTAATCATTACATTTAGTTGATGCATAAACTATGTACAAACCACAGGCCAGCTGGAAATCAAGATACCCTTGTGATTTTTTATTCCTTCTCTGAATTCATTTTCTGCACTTTCCTTTCATGCATGCCACTCCAGCTGCATTGGCATCCATGATGTTCTTAGAAGCTTCAGATATGATCTCAAGTCATGTCCTTTATATTGGGCTCTTCTATTTGCTAGAAATGCTTTGAAACACTCCCCCTAATACACCAAGATACTTCTAATGGCTTGTCTCTCAGTTCCTTCAATGGTCTTATCTGTTCAAACTACTAAAATTAGAATATCTTTCCTAATCTCTATACCTCTTTCCTGGTTATCTGATCCATGGCAGTTATTAACTTGTCACCATCTGATGTGCTGTAGGTTTCGATGTGTGATTCTCACCCCCACAAAAATGTAAATTCCATCAGCGCAGAAATTTTGGGTTTGGTTTTGTTTTTTGGCTTTTTTTAAGGTTCCACTTTTTTTAGCTTTACGGAGCTTTAATTGATAAATTGTAAGATATTTATAATGCACAATATGATACCTTGTTTATATGGTATATATTTTGAAAGGATGATTCTCTTCAACAAGTAATTGAGAAATACATCATCTCACTTTTTTTTTGTGAGAACATTTCTGTTCCAGTCTCTTAGCAAATTTCCTTTATACAATATAGTCACCATATGATACATTAGATCATCAGAACTTACTCCTCTACTAACCAGTTGGTACTCAATATTCACTTGTTGAATAAATCAATATAAGTTTCACTTTGTACTGAACACTTGAAACTTTTAAATTTGTACCTAATCTACAGATTGATAATCTCTAAATTCCCTATTGGTTCTAAAATTGTATGCCTCTAACATGAACATGTGCTCAGTCTGCTTGATCACTTTCCTGATTCACTGTAGCCAAGTTAGTTCTTGCCCTCCTCTTTCCACTTTTCTCCTAGAGCTCTCCATTCTTGGTTATAATATTAACATTAATCATATTTTACCACAAATTAGACCAAGAGTTAATCAAGGGTAAGGTGTGTTTTTATGTTTCTTCACATCGTCACTGTAATATACAATGGTGTCTAACACTCGTAGTGTTGAGTTTCCAATAAATACTGATTCAGTGGGTGAGACTTTGATGAAACAATGCTTTAGGGGCCAGAAGAGAGAGAATGTTTCTTTGTTTATTTTACTTTTTCCCCAAATTAATACAGCCTTTCTTGCATCTTTAAAATATTACAAATAAGTCTGAAAAATCATCTGTCACCTTGCTGTTTCTGTAGCTGGACAACTTAGATCTTATTCATCAACCTGTGAACTGTTTCTTTTTCAGAAACACAGATACTATCCAAAAGCTTTCTGATATCCTTGATTTTAACTGTTGTGGCTTGCTGAATCAAAGCAGCTGAATGTGATACAAGTTCAATGTCATTTCCTTTAAGAATTAACGCCTCTTTCAGGGCTTGATATACAAAACAAGCAACACTTGGCCTCATCTGAACCCTGCATATGTATTTTTCACCCAAGAAATTTCGGATTTCAACAAGAGAACCATTCCCCTGGATAACAACATTGATGGGGAAGCGAGCATACACAGACCTCATCTTGCAACAGAAGCCCATGTAACACCCTTGACCATGATCTGTATATGACTACAGATAGTGCACATGGTAGCCAGTTCTTTTCTATTTCCCCACCATTTGTCAACTTGGAGCCTCTTCTTTTTCTTTCCAGGAAGACTGAGTTCTACACTGATGTGATTGAAGTCCCTTCCCAGGGTTCCTCTGGGGCACTTCACAATAACAGTGCATCCCTTCAGAATGATGTGGACATTTTCTGGAATGTCGACAGTCTGATTGCTGAGAATCGTCTTTATTCTTGTAGTAGATGTGGCAAAGAGAGAGCATCTTTCATCATCATGTTCTTGTAGCCCATCTCTTTGTTTATTTATTTTTTTAACATCTAACCTGAAGAGCATAAGTGCGAACATCTTTATAGTAGGTCATTGAGAAACTATGTTAGATTTCCATTATTCTCCGGTCTTGAAACCCAAGCAACCAAGCAGCAGATTTTTTTCTTCTCTAGCATGTTTTCTTTTGGAGGAATTTAAAAGTCATCATATCCTCTACTGGACTGTTAGGAAATTAGAAGTATCATTTAAAAGGACAGAAGCATATCTAAGTCTTAACAGATAAGTGAGAACTAATTCTAAAGATTTCAAGAAATAGATATTGCCTGAAACCCATATTTTTTTAGTTTATTTCAATAATTTTTTTGAAAAGAAACTAGGAAATACCTATCACTGAGCATCCTTTTAATTGTTTACTGTAACTAACAATATTTTAAGAAATAAAGGGAAAGACATAACTTTGTAGGATAAAGTAAACTTTAAAGGATTTTGGTCTAATCTTAAACAGTAAGATTTCTGTATTTAGTTTTATTGTACATCTACAAGATAAATTCATACTTCAGTAGTTATTACAATACAAAATATCATTATTTTTCAAAAGAATGAAGTTCAAATATGTTTAGTTTGAATTTAATCATTCCTTTCCTAAAACTTACCTGTTGTGCATATGGAATAAACTAAACTGATTTGCAGTTGGATTTTCTCCTCTTTGAAAATATCTCACCTTCATTGAAGCAAAATTCAGAGTTCTCTTTAGTTCATGTTTTTTTAACTTTTCATAACTAAAAGTACTGATTCACCCCAATCGTGTGTTCCAGATATATTCAAAAGGTATAAAATCAATTATAATACTAATAGTACTCACAATCTAAACATGTGCTTAAGTTAAAGGAAGATCTTACAAGAATTTATTTGGAATTTGCATTCAAAGGCAAAATAAAGTTGAGGGTTAGGGATTTTTCTGATAGAAGTTTATCTTTACATTGAAAATAGTCATTATTTTTGAGAAAGAATTTATGCTTTTTATCACAACTGGGGAAGGATGAAATCAAAAACCTTATTTCAAAATGTCTTCTTCAGGGCACCTGGGTGGCTCAGCTGGTTGGGCGTCCAGCATGGCTCAGGTCATAATTTCGTGGTTCGTGAGTTTGAGCCCTGCAGCAGGCTCTGTACTGACAGCCCAGAGCCTGGAGCCTGCTTCAGATTCTGTGTCTCCTTTCTCTGCCCCTGCCCCACTCACACTGTCTCTCAGAAAGAAGGAAGGAAGGAAGGAAGGAAGGAAGGAAGGAAGGAAGGAAGGAAGGAAGGAAGGAAGGAAAGAAAGAAAGAAAGAAAGAAAGAAAGAAAGGTCTTCTCTAAGCCAAACAAAGTTATGCTTTGATTGGAGGATTCAATTATCTGAACTACTCAAATCAATATTTTCTAAATTTTTCAAAATGATTAACTGTTGTCATATAAAACTTTCCTCTAAATAGCTCAATCATTCTCCTAGTGAAAGTGGAGGACTTTGAGAGTATCTCTCTAGACCATCCCCAAGCTCTGTTGGACACTCACACATCCTATAATATTCTTTATCAAGCAACTTTTACCATTGTGTATCAAGTTTTAAAGAGAAAAAATCTTGTTTTCTTACATAAAGGAGTAACAAACAGCAAAAATAATTAAAATAAAATAAATGTTACTAGAGTATGAAAAGTGTGCTACACAGGATGATCCATGTTTTATAGGGCTGAAACTTATTCTATTTGAGGGATCTTTTTTATGAAAGAGAATATAAACTTACAAATATAAAATTAGACATGTATGTAAACATTTAGAATGAGAAAATAAATAAAACTGCAATTTTGTTTTTAGGTTTTTAAAAAATTTTTTAACATTTATTCATTTACGAGAGACAGAGAGAGGCAGAGTGTGAGCACGGAAGGGGCAGAGAGAGGGAGACACAGAATCTGAAACATGTTCCAGGCTCTGATCTGTCAGCACAGAGCCCAACGTGGGGCTCGAACTCATGAACTGCGAGATCCTGACCTGAGCCGAAGTCGGACGCTCAACTGTCTGAGCCACCCAGGTGCCTCAAACTGCAAAATTTTAAAAAGCTGAACACAAACTATGAGATCAGCTAATTCTAGTATCGAGACCAGTCTTTTCTCTAGTATAATTGAAATTATATTGAAATTATTATTGAAATTTTATTTCAGTATTGATCGTTGAGAAAACTTTTATCTTCACAACTTGTTACTGGTAATGCAATAAAAATATTTAGGGTTGGTATCCAATTTTGAGAAACTTTTATCAAGTTTCTTTCCTAGAAACAAGATTTCAGAGGTTCCTGGGTGGCTCAGTCAGTCAAGCATCCAATTCCTGATCTCAGCTCCAGTCTTGATCTCAGGGTCGTGAGTTTAAGCCCCATGTTGGGCTCTGCACTGGGTCTGAAGCCTATTTATAAATAAATAAATAAATACATACATACATACATACATACATAAATTCAGACATTTCAAATATGCAAATGTACATTGACCATCTCATAATGATGTCCAATCAGCAATGAATTTAAGTCTTTTCCCAGTGGGTTCGTATGACTCATTGCTTTTTATTAATATGATTATCTGACAATTCTGTTGCTATTCACTCCCTTGTCCTAGAAAATATCTCCCTCTTTTACTAAGTTACTATTTTAGGTATGATCTCAACATGTTTTTTTTTACAATTTACCTCTCATTGTCAAAATAATATTAGGTAATTTTATTTAATTTACTTATTCTTCCCCCTTTTCCTTTTGTTTGCATATTTTATTATTTTTACATGAATTTTCTCTAACTTTTAAAAATAAATGTCTCAAGTGTCTATAATTTCTCACTTGTTAGATCAAAGCATTCCAAAATGTATTTCCATATAATAGCTAAATCTCTCCCCTTTAGCCTTATCCTAAAAATCCTCTAGTGACTTTACTGAGTAGAACAAGACTCAAATCATTACTAATTGCAATTGAACTGTCTTTTGCTTCACAGTAAATATGCATTTATGGTATGTAAAAATGGAAAAGAAAACCAAATTGTGCTAGGTAAGCTCAAGGAAGGCATCACAAGGTACATGAATATGGATGCCAACTCTTAGAAAATAAGGCCATGTTCATGAGGTAGGGAAGACTGTGGGCAAGAATTTGTGCAAAAGTTCAAAGCCTCACAGCACTAACCACAAACTCAAGGTTCTGCCCTGACATCACCATTTTTCTCTTCTGGTTAGTTACCCAGCATCCTTGTTTCCCAATTCCCACCTACTCACGTACCGTAGCACTTGTGGTTATTGTAACTTAAGGACAATTAAGATAAGCCATGTGACATACAAATTTCTAGGTGAAAACAGAATAAAAGCACTTTAAGATTTTGGTAAAGACCCTGAAAAGAATGTATTTGAAACACATGAAACCATGAAGGACATGTTTGTTTTCAAGTCCATGGTACCAAAATGGAACCATGTTCTGGAGACTTAAAAAAGGCCACTTGTGGAAAATGAAAGCACACTTACTCAGTGGGCTTCATCAGCCTGAAAGGGGACAAACATTAAAGTCAAGAATTTCAAGAAAGCTTAAATGACATCATAGATGAGAGATCTGTATAAAAAAGAAATTGTATCTACTTCTAATAAGCTTCTAATGTCTACTCTTTGTGATAAATATCAAAGAAAGGATATGCCATCCTCTCCACATACATGATCTTATCAAAGTCAGATGCTCTGGACTTGGATGGGCTTTTGGGGAAACAATATGATTCTGATGTTCTTAGTTTCTCAAACATCTTTAAAGCCCCTTAGAAAAATAGATATTGACATCAAATTTCAAATATTAGGAACACATGCATAGTGCACGTATCTTTTTTGATCAAGGTGATGGTTAATTTTATGCGTCAGCTTGACTGGGCAACACAATGCCCAGATATTTGGGTATGTCTGTGGTAGTGTTTTGGGATTTGGAGACTAACATTTGAATCTGTAGGTTGAGTAGAGCAGATTACCCTCCCCAGTGGGCCTCCTGCAGTGGTATGTCTGTGGTAGTGTTTTGGGATTTGGAGACTAACATTTGAATCTGTAGGCTGAGTAGAGCAGATTACCCTCCCCAGTGGGCCTCCTGCAGTCTGTTGAAGGCCTGAATAGAACAAAAAGGCTGACCCTCCCATTAGAAAGAGGCAACTCCTCCTGCCTGATTAGTGGATCATTGGTCTTTTCCTGCCTTCAAATTAACTGAAATATTGTCTCTTCTTGGGTCCTGAGTCTACCCCTTCTTTCTCCTGGTTCTCAGGCCTTCAGACTTGGACTGGAACTACATCAGAGGCTCTCCTGGGTCTCCAGCCTTCTGACTGAAGATCTTGGGACTTCTCAACACCAATTTTTGCATGAGCCAATTTCTTACAATAAAATGTTTCTCTCTTTCTCTGTAGATATATATAGATATATGGATAGGTAGATAGATTGATCAATCTAGAGAGAGAGAGTTTTGTTCTGTTGATTCTTGTTTCACTGGAGAATCCTAATACAACTTATATAAACATGCAGAATTTAATAAGGTATCTAAGAAAAAGATGTTTAAATTAATATTCACACATACTTAATCTAGTCTGTATGTTTGGCCAGAGATATGGCATAAGGGAACAAAGGCAAATCCAATCTATCAACATACAATCATGGAAGTTAAATTTGGCCTACTTTACAGATAAGGAAAATGATATACAGTGAGTTAAAACATTTTCCCAAAGATTTATAGCAGTCAGCGACAGAACCATAAGTAACACCTTTTCTGAATTCTAGGCTAGTGTTCTAGCCTTTATAGCAGGCTACTAATTTCACACTTGAGTCTTTTTACATTTCAGTGGTTTAATATGTAAAATGATCTCTGACGCTAACTCATACTCACCACTTCATTTATGGTGCACCAATCCTCACTTTAGAGTGAGGGTGTTCTACTAAACAAGACAGGTCGTTGGGCTGGACGAGAAGCATGCTTATGTTTTGGGGGAGGTGTGGCAGTGAAGGGCCAGGAGAGATGAGCAGAATGCCTCTGGCTCATGAGAGTCAGTCACAGAGAACACTTTGTTGTCCACTCTAAGATGGGAAGGGCATAAATATGAGCTGGTGCCAAGGTACTCAACTGCAAGGAGCGGGGAGGAGGTGAGATGCCAAAGCCTACAAAGAGGCATTATCCTGGTAGCCTCCTTAAATCACCCCATTTCCAGAGAGGGCTCTGGTGACCTGAACATGCCATAAACAAAGTGGACACTGCCACTACTAAGAAGCACAAAAATTTGTTTCAAGACACTTTCCCTGAATATTCTTGTATGAGGCCCTCACTGTCCATCAACGAACTGCTTTTGGTAAATTTTACCGCTGTGTTATTCAATTTTCACATCCTTGGAAGTCTCACTCAATATTTAATTATACACTGGCTTGGCAAAATAAAAGAAACTGTAGATTATTCCTGCAAAACACATCTGCTTGCTCCAGAAAAAAAGTGTGGAAAGAAAAGTAAGACATTGATTCAAATTTCCCTATATAGTTTTTAAAGCCAGTTGAAAAAAAAATCCTATCAAAGAATACTTTATAATTTCTAAGAAAGCAAATAAAACAGTCATTTGGTAAGTGTATTTATCACAACTAGCTATACATTTTTAGTCAAATCTATAATAAAAGATTTATTTATATAACTGATATGTTCAGTATATTGTCCCTATTCTATGAATTCGAGCAAGATTTTGAAAGTTTAAATTATCGTAGATGTTTACAGTTATATGTTTTGCTGTGATTAATTTTACTTTGGGTCCTGGTCAGAAATGCACCTACCACCCGTTATAATTGTTCCTTCGGGAAAAATCAATCTTCTTGACAATGAAATAAGTCATGACAATTTCCATGAACATCCTCTAGTGAAAAACGAGGGGAGCTTGTTATGTGCCTCTACCACATAGAAAGGACCAGAGGGAGCAATATCCTAGTGTTTACTTTGGATAAATCATTCAGATTTTATGAGTCCTTGCATAGATCCATTCCTTGTGTCAGAACCAGCCATGTGTCCCTAAGGGGGTTTCACAGCCCTGCAGGTGCTGCCTGTCCATAGGTAGGAAGGTCAATATACGAGACTACTTATATGAAGCATTTGACATACTCTATGGTCAGTAAGCTGTGAATCCTAGGATATATTCAAGAGCTAGTTATTAATGATCCTAACTGTAGACTCACTTCTGATGCCTCTCTCTCTCTCTCTCTCTCTCTCTCTCTCTCTCTGGGGATTAATGAGGGATAAATCTAGGTGGGTACACAAATGGAATCAAACGCTTAATCTGGATGGTGGTGAGATATCCAAAAAGAGAAGCAATTTTGTTAGAAATATTCAGATAATGAAGAATAAACTATATTATATACACAAAAGTTATTTTTCCAGAAGGATCTGTGGTTTACAAGGTGTTGTAACATCTGGATATTTATTTTCTAATTCCTCTCTGTCATAAAGCCAAAAAACCTAAATAAATATATCAAGACTTAACAAATAAGGCTCTGCTCAAGACTTTCCTTCCCACATGATGCTAACTTCCATTCTTACCCATCGCACCAACCACTTAATGCAACCAGTCTATCAGTTCCTTATCTGGAGTCTTGGACATCTAATAGTGGATATTGATTAGTAAGTGAAATGAAAAATTTTGTAAAAGATGTGGACTTTCATGAGGTCCGTGAAAGTGATTTTGAAGGACTGATTTTAGTATATGCACAGAAACTGACAATGAAAATTTAGCTGGTTTACTCTAGTTAATAATCGGGGGAAAAATTGACTCGAAAGAAAATGACTAAGCATCAAAAGCTTAAGACAGGATTAGGGGAAAGAGGATTTAGGAAACTTCTATTTTTTTTTTCTGAAAATATTATCAAATAGCTTTTTTCAATGCAGGCACTTGTTTTCAGTTTCCTTATCTGTACATGGAGAGGAGGCTTCCTTATCAAATGAAGTAAGAATAAAAATTTACTTCCTATCGTACATAGAGGTTCACTCAACCAGTGATCCGTAACATAAAACAAGGTGGAGGGGGACCTGGGTGGCTCAGTCAGTTAAACATCTGACATTTGATTTTGGCTTGGTCGTGGTCTCACAGTTCATGAGTTCAAGCCCTGCATTGGGCTCTGTGCTGACAGCGACGAGCCTGCTTGGGACTGTCATTCTCTCCCTCTCTCTCTCTCTGCCCTTCTCCTACTCTCTTTCTCTCAAAATAAACAAACTAAAAAAAATGTTGAGAGAAGATATCAGAATATTAAGGGAAAGGTTGAGCGAACAAGAGATAGGTAGTTTGAAAACCATATTTAGTATAATATGTATTTGAAATTTTGCATAGCAAACAAAAAATATTTTGTATTATCAGAATAGTATGTAATAGAAACCACAGGAAATAAAGCTTATGAAATCTTCATAAGTGGAAATATGCATATAATACTGTGATTTTAAGAAGGTTTATCATAATTAAAGAGAAGGAAAATTTGAGAATTTTATTCTAAGATACATATGTAAACAGGCAAAAATATTTTATTTTTTTTTTTTTTAATTTTTTTTTCAACGTTTATTTATTTTTGGGACAGAGAGAGACAGAGCATGAACGGGCGAGGGGCAGAGAGAGAGGGAGACACAGAATTGGAAACAGGCTCCAGGCTCTGAGCCATCAGCCCAGAGCCCGACGCGGGGCTCGAACTCACGGACCGCGAGATCGTGACCTGGCTGAAGTCGGACGCTTAACCGACTGCGCCACCCAGGCGCCCCAGGCAAAAATATTTTAAAGTTGAGAGAAAAAAAGTAAAATGTATTTGGTCATTTGAGGTTGGACCAAGCTATTCACTCCTGTCGTTTCCTCTAATAAAATGATAAATAAGCTGATTCAAAGGTGGTGGATCTATTTTGACCTTCTCTCCCCTCCTACCTGGATACAGACCTAGCCTCCAAAATTGACTCCTTTATTTGATGAACAAGGATGGCCAGGGAAAGGCAAACACACACATAACCTCTTTGCAAGCTCAATCTATGTTTCTATGTTCCTATGAAGAAACCCTAGTGTTTAAGGCAAGTCGTGTATTTACATTGGTCTTAACTATATTTATAAAAGCAAAGCAAAGTTCCCCCCCTTGATCCTATAACTCATTCTGAGTTCTGGGACGTTCGTATAAAGGTCAGCTGTCATAATTGTTCATTTATATGGGAAAGTATTTTAACATTTTTATTGAATTCTTAGGATTCCTGATACAGGGATATATAATTTCTTTTTCTTTTCTTTTCTTTTTTTTTTTTTTTTTTTTTTTTTTTTTTTTTTTTTTGCTAAATGCTATAGACAGGCTAGGAAACAGTACAGGATTTAAGCAACAGAACTAAGCTAGACCAGACTTTAGAGATCATCCAGTTTGTTCATTTTTATAAATACAGAAACTAAGGCTCAGGAAACGAGAGTCCCAAGCTCATGCTAACACAGCAATGCTGCAAAGTAAAAGCAAAGACTGTAGGATTTACAACCCTAGGCATCTGCACTTAAATCATTACTCCACCATTGAGAAGTGTGAGATGCTGGGCATATCATCCCATCCCAAAGGAAGATATTTTAATGTGACTAAAGTTAAGTCATTTATCCATCTATAAGATTAGAGCAATAATACCTAGTTTTCAGGATTATTGATAGAAATGTAGATAATATTTAAAACTGTTTTGGAAATGTTAACTGCTATTTTTACTTACTAGACAAAATTCTAAAAATATTGAATCTCAGCCTTTTGCTCCAAGAGTATGATGTCAGTATGAGTTTTAAAAGCTTTAAAAGTCTGATTCATATTTTTTCAAGTCCTTTTAGTAAAAACCTATTTCTTGATAATGTCCTCCAACAATGTCATAATTAGGCCAAGATCGTTGTTTGACATAGAATGGGTCTTAACAGTACAGTCAGAATGCTCCAGGACAAATTATGCAAATAATTCAGGAAATGCGGTATGCTATGGCTCTAGACTAAAGAAAAGCAGTTTATGAACATCCAAAAGGTTTTGAAAAATCCTGCAGGAAAAACAAAATCTGCATATACTAGCTTAACCAGTTTCTTTGCACACTCAAAAAGTAATATCTACTAGTATCTCCACAAACTCGTGTTACCTGGACAACCTCCTTCCCAAAAAATAACTTACAAAAGTGGTGCTGAAGGCACAAGTTAACTAAAATAATATGGATAACTGCAAAATAATGGCTTTAATTCTTTCTAAGTGTTGAGTATGTAAAATATCAAGTCAATTGACTTATTTCTACTTTGAATATTTCACAACAGGGCTCGGGGGTAGGAGCCTAGGGGGAGTCTGCCTGTGGGTTCTGAGTTATACCCTGGGGTTGTACAACATTATTAGTGTGCTAAATGACACTAAATTGCTTACATCAAAATGGTTCTATTTATTATGTGAATCTCAACCTCAATACATTATCTTTGCAAATTTCACAAATGCATAAAAACTTCCAAGTATTAAAAGCTAAGTAGTTCAAGTGTTGTGTGAGAAATCTACAAAGTTTCACAGATTTAAAACGTGTATTATCACAAATATCAAATCATTATGTTGTACACCTGAAAGTAATATAACGCTATGTTGATTAGACTTCAATTTTAATTACCAAATCAAAGGGCAAGTTTTCTAAATGGTCCCTAAAAAGACTGTATTTTATTTTATAAAAATAAAAATCAATATTTCTTTTAAGCCCTTAAATTGCAGAAGCTTTACAATAAAGTCAACACTAGAGGGGAAAAAAGGTATTTTCTACAGGTAGCTAATATTTTACAGGCAGATTACAAACCATCACAAAACACATATTGACAGAGATTGACTGTGGCAGCCGTAACTTAATCTCAGCAGTCGTGATCTCAAACCTCTTGAGTCTCACTTCATGGTTTATGATATAGTTACATCACAATCCCTCAATAGAATTACAGCTTTGTCACTAATCTCTCCCTATCAGTTATCCTGTAAGGAAGGAAGCTGCGAGGCACCACTAGAAAGAGGCAATGGCATGAATGATTGCATTCAGTCTCTTTCCACAACAATATCTGTAAGTCTGGGAGTGATAAATGGCACCCAAGTTATAAACGAGCAACAAGGTCAGTAGCACCAAGCAGCCAAGAGTTCAAAGAAAAGTCACAATTCTGACGGGTTCAAGAAAAGGCCACATACTGCCGGCGTGCAGATAAATCCTCAGAGATGCCTTACTGCAATTACAAAACAGAATTAGAAAAGCCTGTTATGGAGGAACTAAGATTTTTGTCCAGTAATTGAACGAAGACTTTTATTAGCATAAAAGTCATTGTTTTTATGGAAAAAATGATGGATTGAATAACATTCCATGACCAGTCAAGAATCTTGGTGGAAAAATCTCTTCAAATCGTTCAATAATTCTTTGACACTGAAATATATGTAACTGAACAGCACTAATTTTCTTCTTGGTCTCTTCTCCTTAATCTCTTAAAGATATCTATAGAGTCCAGAAGAGACATGGCCTCTCTAGAATTGTTTTAGGCTGTGTCTACATCTCTTTGTCCACATCCTTAGGTGAAGGTGATTTTTCCTTATAAATTATAATATGCAAATCTTCTAACAATATCACAAATAAAAACTACTCACAGAATGTTTTAATGTAAAGTCACCTGAGAAATCTTGTTTGACCCTTTATGTAATAGAGACCCAGAAATGTTGAGGGTCTTTTCCCAAGGTCACGTCACTGGTAACTGGCAGATTAGGGTTAAAATCATTGAGTTCCTGGGGGTACTTGGGTGGCTCAGTCAGTTAAGCATCGGGCTCTTGATCTCAGCTCAGGTCTTGTTCTCAGGGTTGTGAGTTTGTCCCTGCATTGGCCCCTCATTGGGCTCCGTGCTGGGCATGAAGCCCACTTAAAAAAAAAAATCATTGAGTTCCTGATGTCCACTTCTATATTCTTTCTACTTAATAAAAGTTCCAATAGCTCAAATAGTTACTGTAGTGTTGAGGTCTCTCATTGGACGTGCTATAGTCCTCAAACTTTTATGCTCTATAGATTTGTAATAGATTTCAATAATCTTTGCTATATGTCATTTATTTGTTCATAAGGATCAAGACAAATTATACTGTATCTGAAAATTTGTTAGCCCGCTGTGATGCAAGGCTGAAAAAGAATACAAGAAGAGATAGTCTCTAAAATCTCTACTACTCCTCAGACAAAGAGGCCTTAAAATGAATAGTCTTGAAGATATTGAAAGAGCTTCTCTCCATTTTCACTCCATTTCCTCATGAGGAGACTCACCATACTTCTGTGATGGTCATGGAGATTTCCCTTCTTATTTTGAACAGCCATGCTTAAATTAGGATATTTTAATGTTTTTATAAAATAGAACAAAAATAAAGGATAAACAAGGAAAAATTTTGCATCCCTCCTATCTCTCATGAGTGATTAACATCAGGATTATGATTTTCACAATGCCTTTCCCTGAAGCAACAGAATATGGAATGTTAAAAAGCCACTCATTGCATCAAGCAATGGAAAGTTAAGGCCCATTTTGTATATGTGTACTTTTAAGATTCAAGATGATTTTACAAAATTTTAATAGGACACTAACCAATGAAAAAATATATACTATATTTTCAACAGTGGATAAAACTAAATTAGGGCTAATCAAAGGACATGGGAGCTCTTATTATTCAAATTAGGGGACAACCCAAGAATGACTTACTTACCTTTAAAGGCTATTTTTATATGCAGTTATTTTGTGCATGTCTAATGTTCTGGAAATACTTCAAAGTGAGTATTAAATTTTTCTCATGAAGCTTTGAAGATTTATTTTCTTCATTGTGTCCCATAACTGCCTCTACAACACTTTCCAACTCACCGTGAGAGCACCTCTCTGCCTGGCGTGTGATCAGGCCCAAAGAATTTCTGCAAACTTGCTGACTCACACCTCTCCTGAATATGTATAATAATGGTTTTGCTTCAAAAGTATCTCTTTTCTTGCTATGCTAAACTTGCAAAACATAAGATGAGTATTTCAATCAAGTACATAATTAACAAGTCTAGAACATGAAAGTGAAAAAATTTTAATGGATAATGAAAAACTTGGGCAATCAATAGAAAGCCACACAGCTTCAAATACGTGTGACAATTATGAACAGTTGTGTTTGGATGGGACAGTAAGATCAATAGAAAATGCAACCGCTGATGTGTTCTGTGTCCTCTAGATTCTAGAAAAATTACAGTCCAAGGCAAATCCTTCTACAACCACTTCAAAGAATCTCTGAATTCTTTCTTTGTGCTGGAATGTTCTAATTATTATGGCTAGAAAAACCAAGTTGCAGGATAATTAATCACCTCCTCCATCAGGATCAGACTAAAATAAAACAGACCTCAAGTGCCCCAGGACTTCTCTTGGCACCTTTTCTTTAATTTGAGTAGGTTCCTTCATGAATATGCAAAATACAGAATTAACCATAATTTCTTTAGTCCAAGAAATAAATTGCTCCTGCTAATTTATCATGCAAGCAATGCTGTGTGTACTGCTTTGCTCCTCTTTGGCTGTGGGAGTCCAGAGAAGCTGTCCCCCCCTCTTCGCTCAGTGCCACAGTAAACGCTTCCTTTAGTCCTTGCTAAGCTAGAAAAATCTACGCTCCTTTTTCAAGGGTGGGGGACATCACAAACAGAGACATACCGGACAAAGCACTTTTCAATTTCATTAAGACTGGTATTGTAATGAGCACATTAAAGCATAAACATTGTTGGCAATCGTCTGGAGCCAAGAGACTTTTTTTAAACCTGTGGTGGATTTTATTGTTGTTATAATGGTTTTTACCATAATGAAATTTAATGCATTACCAGGAAAAAGCCATGCCCTGTGGTAGGGTGCTGCTTATATTTCGAAACACGTTAGTGTGAAACTACAGTGAGATCTAATAATAGAAATGAACTTACCTAAAGATGTATTGATTTTTATATTAGGTCATGTTGAGAATTTACAAAGAACATCTAGTCCATGAGAAAACAAATCCTCTTGAGAATAGCATTGATTGCAAGAAGGGTAATATTAGAAAAATGGAAATCCTCTCCTCCTGAAATGGTGTGCATTCATATAATGGATTAAGTGCACTAGGTAGTTTAAGAAAGGTCATCTTTCAGATAAATGATAAATTTGATAAATTTCAGTAGATTTAATCACCCCCTGAGATTTGATCAAAGCAACAATGGGCTGAATAATAATATCCCTCTCACCCATATAATTTGTTTATTCAAAACACCTCACCCACATAATTTGCTTATTTATTCTAACTTCTGAAATTATAAATATTATTTCTATTATCATGACCTAGTCAGTAAAATTCCGCACAAAATAAATGTCTATCATTTAAATACACACTTCAATCATTGGATGGTTTCAAAGAAGGTAAGATTGGCTCTTAGGCAAAAATGCCCAAAAAGAGAAGGAACAGACCGTTAAGGCAATATTCGATTCTATCTTTTACAAAACCAGAGATCCTCCCTAGGACCTAAGAGACCTGAGAGGGAGGGTTACTTTCTTATGCCCACATTATTAGAAAGTTGGAGCCAGGATTTAACTGTTTATACCTATATATTTAAAAAACATTTTGCTAACAGTGTTCTTCAGAACAGCATACATCTGCATTTTTGTCATTCTAGTTTATGTTGTGTATCCACATACTCGATTATGTTCTTAATGTATTTTGTTTTGAAGTATTAGGTTACAGTTTTCATTTCTTTGTGGGCATGCCTCTGGACTGTTTTCCTAATCTGTAGGGATGTTCTGCTGTTCCTTACTCTCCTTTTTCCAATATTAAATTGGTATGAGACTCAACTCGCTTTTTCTGTTGCTCAATTTTAAGTAAAAAACCCTTTCAGGTCCTTTTTGAAAGAAGGGATGAACCAAGTTCATGGCTCTACAGCTCCCTCTTTTGTTGTTTTCACAAAGTGATGAAAACAACATGGAGTCCTACCTTCTGAGAATGGTTTCCTTTGCTTTCCTTTCATAATTTTACCTAGACAAGGAAGGCGAATTACAGCTGATGGACGAAATGTGGACCTCTGGCCTGTTTGTTGTACTGCTTTCTAGCTAAGAATGTTTTTCACATTTTCAAAATATTGTTTAGAAAAATAGAAAAGAAAAAGAGGAAGGAAGAAAGGAAGGGAGGTAGATGATCCAACAGAGACTATATATGGCCCACAATAAAGCTTGGAAATTTACTATCTGGCCCTTTTTTTCCCACCTTCTGAGTCCTGGATGAACATTTTCCTTTGGAACTTGTTGTCAATGTTCTGAGTTTGGATTCTACTACCAGAATTTTCTCCTGGTTCAAGACTGACTTGGCAAAAAGCTTCCATCTTTTAGTATCAAGAATTCTTGGGGGTTCCCTGGTGATTCAGTTGGTTAAACGACCAATTTTTGATTTCGGCTCAGGTCATGATGTCATGGTTTGTGAGACTGAGCCCTGCCTTAGGCTCTGGGCTGACAGGGTGAAGCCTGCTTGGGTTTCTCCCTTTCCCTCTCTCTCTACCCCTCCCCCACTCCTGTATTTTTTTCCTCCCTCTCTCTCTCTCAAAATAAATAAACTTAAAAAAAAAAAAGAATACCTGGGGTCCAGACCTTACAGTGGTCCCCATCCACCAACCAGTACATGAGATTCTGAGAAACCCCTCCAGTTTTGCTGTTTTCAGATTGCCCCACTTTTTGGTTGGTTTTCTGTCCCTGTATCTGTGGAAAGATTCAGAGAGAGCTGACGGTTAGGGCAATGCTTCCCTCTTTCCAAAATCTCAAGTTAAATTTTTTTTTAACTGAATGATGAAGAGGATCTGGAAAGATTAAGAATATTCTGCATTCTCTTTATGAAGTGGAATGATTTTTTTCAAAAAATGTTTTAATGTTTATTCATTTTTAAGAGACAGATATAGACAGAGCATGAGCAGGGGAAGGGCAGAGAGAGAGAAAGACACAGAATCTAAAGCAGGATCCAGGCTCTGAGCTGTGAGCACAGAGCCTGATGTGGGGCTTGAACCCATGGACCGTGAGATCACGACCTGAGCTGAAGTCGGATGCTCAACCAACTGAGCCACCCAGGCACCCCATGGAATGTGATTTTTTAGAGGACCAAGTATGTGTCTAGTAAATGTTTATTAGTTTGGTTATTGTTTCTTTCTTACTTACCTTTAATAAAATATTCAACTATTTTTATGTTAATAAAACTGATCAAATAATTACATTTCAATTTATATACCAGTCTACAATAAAATCATATTCTGCTCAGAGATAGCATAGTATTTCTACTGGATTAATTCTATGTCTCATCTAATAATGAATTCTACAGTCTCAGGGAGTTTAAGCTACTTTACTCTTTGTGTCAGATTTCCTTCCCAAGGATGAAGGATGGAAGCATAGTATGAACCATCATAATTAAATCTATTCTATGGGTATGATGGAGTCTGGTGGAGTCAATTATTATATTGGACCCATCTACAGGTAACTATACAGAATTCTGCACAAAGTATAAACAGTAGCTCTGAGGAGACCCTGGAGAGGTAGCGAGAGCAGCAAGAAATTGGGAGGCATTTGACTCTTTTATGAAAGAAAGGAGCTATACCAGGTAAAATCCTTGTTTACTAGTTTTTCACTGAGGATGTCCAGGCCACAGCTGCTGGAGGGGGTGAAGGATGCTGACACTCAAGCCAAGGCTCACATCTACTGACTGAGAAGTCAGAGAATGAAGTTTGGCTGCTAAGTGGCTGAACACTGAAAGCAGAAAAATCAAAGCCGAAGACCACAGCAGGGGAGGCCTCAAAACTGCCAATAGACTTCACCGAATATGTTGGCTGATGCCTGGGTATAGCCCCGCGGGGGGAGATGGGGAACTGCTCGTTTGCAACCTCAGAGAGTTCCCCGGGTGAAATTTGAAACTGGCGGCAAGATGGAGGGCAGAGAGAGACCCAAGAGAGTGACAGCAACTCCAGATTGGAAACTGGCAGGTTTAAAAACAGCAAGGGAACTTACGAGGCTTCTCTCTTGGGTGGCTGCAAGATGAGTTGGTGTTGGTTGGCACCATGCGCCCGGATCTTGAATTTACGTAGAAGCTGTAACGGGAATCAGTCACTTATATCTTCCAGAAGATCTCAACACATTACCCTCTCAAGGCTGTGTCCTTGAGGGGGCTCCTAGTGTGAGAAGAGTAAGCGAAACCCACGTTCCAAGGCCAGTGGAGGGGTAAGGAGCCTCCCATTGCCAGGGTCCAGCTCTCAGGTCAACCAGCGGTCATGTCCCCTCCATGGCCTCCTCCACCAGGAACTTCAAGGTTTTGCATCAAATGCAACAGCAAGGAAAGGCCAAAATAACAAAGCAGTTTCAGTAGCTGCTCATTTCAGGGAAGACAGAGTTTAGAGTTTAAACCCAGGCAAATTAACTAACTACTGGCTACGACAAAAATCACCACTCTTCAAGGTTATAAAATCCAGAGTCTCTCAGGGGAAAAAGCAGACAATAGACCAACCCCTCACCTGAATAACCCAGATGTTGGGATAGCAGAAAATCATTTTAAACACCTATTATAAATATGCACAAGGACTTAAGGAAAAAAATACAGACACAGTCAATGAATGCAGGAAATATATAGCAGAGAAAGGGAAAATCTAAAAAAAAAAAAAAAGAATAAAATGGAGTATCTAGGACCAAAAAGTAAAATATTTTAAATGAGAAAGGACCTGGATGAATTTAACAACCAATTGGAAATTACATAAAAATTATTATAATTATATAATGCATTAAATTATAAAATTAATAAATTTGGTATATAAAATAATTAGTATAAATATATAATTAGTATAAATCACAATTGTTAAGTTGTAAATTATTAATCATAACAATGTATTTATAACATTGTTATAATTACATTATTATTAATATACTCACATGTGCTAAAATAGAAACATTAATGATGAAAATTGCCAACTACCATCAAAGTTTGTTTCTAAACACCAGGTCCTGGGGGCGCCTGGGTGGCGCAGTCGGTTAAGCGTCCGACTTCAGCCAGGTCACGATCTTGCACTCCGTGAGTTCGAGCCCCGCGTCGGGCTCTGGGCTGATGGCTCAGAGCCTGGAGCCTGTTTCTGATTCTGTGTCTCCCTCTCTCTCTGCCCCTCCCCCGTTCATGCTCTGTCTCTCTCTGTCCCAAAAATAAATAAACGTTGAAAAAAAAAAAAAAATTTAAACACCAGGTCCTGGCGTGAATGTTGCCTGGAACTCTCTCTTTTTCATATCAACTGTGGATGAGGCCATGTTAATAAGTGTTCACAAGTCAGATAAAAGAACAAGCTGCAAGTTCAGACATTCTCTTTTATATCATCGTTTTTCTGCCAAGCCTTATACAATTTGAATTTTATGTAAAATAAAAACAATCTGTTTTTAGATTCAATCACAAACAAATCTCGCTACTCTATTAATATTATTAAGACCAAAGAATCAGATTTTAATCACCATAATATTCAAGACATTTCTCATGATTGTAATTTGCGTTCTAGGTTACATTAAAAAGAATCTCCTTTTGTATTCAGTCATGAACAAATCTCATGCGTTTATCAACATTATTAAAACCAAAGAATTGGGTTTTAATCCCCAGAACATCCAAGAAATTCCTCATTCCTCATAACTTATTTTTTTAAGAAATAAAAGAAAACAAATCATACAAAGACGTGAAATTTATGCATCCTACAATCTATACACTACTCCTCAAGTGAAAATAAACTGCATTGTTATTGAGCACATTCCATGTATCAGGCATAATAGGAAAGCAATTTATGTGTATCATTATTTAATGTATCTGTGTACTCTGTGCGAAGCACTGTGCTGGATACTACAGAAAAAAAGGAGACAGGTCTTCATTCTGTAAGGAGTTTGCACATTAATAAGGGAAACACAACATGAGTTAAGTTACACCTGAATGAGATCTACGCATTTACTAGTGCAAAGTTGTAAATATACTTGGCTATTCAGAAAGAGAAAACATTTTCCCCTATCCCTATCTGGCTTACATCATTTTCTTCAGAATCTCCATTATAGTGCTATTCCTACATCACAGTATTTCTCAGGTTTATTTAGTTTTGAGAGAGAGAAAGAGAGAGAGTGGGGAAGGTGTAGAGAGAGGAGGAGACAGAATCAAAGCAGGTTCCACACTGTCAGCACAAAGCCGGATGTGGGGCCTGAACCCACCAACTGTGAGATCATGACCTGAGCTGAAGTCAGATGTTCAGCCTACTGAGCTATCCATATGTCTGTCCCTCAGGATGTACTTTAATTGTGTACCTGCCTTGCTCTGAGAGGCCAAGACTGAGCCATCACCTCTCTTTGCCTCTCAGAACCTGGGAAGTCCTTGAGTAGTCCATTATACAGTAAATGTTTCACTAAAGGAGGAATAAATAAATGAGTGGTAACTTTAAAATTACTTTTTATTGGGGCGCCTGGGTGGCTCAGTTGGTTAGGTGTCTGATTTCAGCTCAGGTTATGATGTCATGGTTCGTGGGTTTGAGAGCCCCCGTGTTGGGCTCTGGGCTGACAGTTCAGAGCCTGCAGCCTGCTTCAGATTCTGTCTCCTGCTCTCACTGCCCCTTCCCCACTTGTGTTTTGTCTCTCTGCTCTAAAATAAATAAACATAAAAAAAAGTTTTTTAATTACTTTTTATTGTAAGCCCTGATTTAACAAAAGAGGACCACCATAACCATAGAAATTACAAGGTTATAGAGGTCGGGACCCAAAAATATCAATCCTTTTATTTTCTCAACCTGAATTCAACAATCCTCTCTTAAAGCATTTTAAATATCTAAATTATTTTAAATATAAATTCTGCAAAGGGTAAT
Organism: Prionailurus viverrinus; assembly: GCF_022837055.1. Taxonomy (NCBI): domain Eukaryota; kingdom Metazoa; phylum Chordata; class Mammalia; order Carnivora; family Felidae; genus Prionailurus; species Prionailurus viverrinus. The sequence goes on along the minus strand of NC_062569.1, from coordinate 132,246,179 downwards.
CTATAATATATTTTGGTATTATATGCCAAGTCATTAAGTATTTGGATTAGTACTTAATCTAAATTCTACTCAGAAAAGTTCTGATCTTTACTCCATAATAGAAATAGGAAGCTATCATGTGATGAAAGTCTTTTTCTTATAAGGGTTCCATGTCTTCCTTAGAATTTAAAATAATAACAAAGTTTTTGCATTTTTCCTACTTTTTCTTTTTCTTTTTTTTTGAAAAATATAGACTATTTTAGAGCAGTTTATAGCAAAATTGGGCAGATGGTAGAGAGGTTCCTCATATGCTCCCTACCCCACATACACACAGCTTGCCCCACTATCAAAATCCTGCACCAGAATGGTACATTTGTTAGAACTGATGAGCACACATTGACACATTGTCACCCAAAGTCCACAGTTTACATTAGGATTCACTCCTAGTGTGATACATTCCATAGGTTTTGACAAACATATCACATGTATCTACAAATATCATTTCATACAGAATAGTTTCACTGCCCTAAAAATCCTCTGTGTTCCCCCATTCATCCTTCCCTCCCGCAAACCCTTGGCAACCACCAATCTTTTTGTTTTTTATAGAGAGATTTTATTTTTTTTTAGAGAAGTTTCAGGTTCCAATATTGAGTGGAAGGTACAGAGATGTCTCCTATATCCCTCGTCCCCATGCACTCACTTTTTCTCTTTAATCATTTCCATTACAAAGAGAGGTGAGAGCAGAAGCAGCAGCCAAATGTCATTCTAAATCACATGGTTTTCCCTTTATTTTATAGCAAATCACTTCTCTAAACATAGTTCTCACTGTAACAGGCTGGGTGGGTGGTGAGGGGAGATATCTGGAATTTGGGATAAACAAATCCTTTTAAATTATAATGTTGTACCCTGAGGTGTCTTTTTTAAACTTTGTCCTCTGAGATAACACACTGTAAAAAAACAAATTAAAACGGGGGGGGGGGGTTATCTTAATTAGGCATACTCCATGCATCATTAAGTAATGCTGTTTTTTCAAGATGCTTATATTTAGAAGATCGGATACTATCTGTAGTTCTACTGTTTCCTTCTGGGAAAAAAAAAAAACTACCAAAGATAGGAGACTTCACAGGTTGAAATATGTAATGAAAGATTACAGCCCAGTGACCATTCTCAATGTGAAAATGAAGGTGGAAATTTCAAAAAAATACTGTTATTTAATGATTCATGTGGCTTTTTCATTTCTAATTGAAACTATCAAGTGATGATGTCGGTTTTATGGAAACTAATTTCTGGCTTATTAGTGAAATGATTCAGTAATTCAGTTTTCATCCTAGATAGTAAGGTTTCACATATCCACACACCCTTCACTCAGAGATCTGACCTTAAAATAACAGAATCACAGTGATTCCAGGAGACTGAATAGGCAAGGACAGCCACTTCCCCCTACACCCCCACCAACCCTGGCAGAAAAAACATTACTTCTCATCTTCTTTACAAAACAGTCCCTAAAACTTTATAAGATAATAATTTATACCTCCTTTAACTTGAAGCTAGTGAGGTTGGTTAGGTGATTGAAACAATTACTCTTGTCTGCTGGTAAAATGTCAAAGGACATTTACTAAAACAGTGAGGATCACAATTTTTTGATTCAAAAAACACAGCCAAGTAAAGTCCACTTTAGCCTTTGCTTAAGTTAACTATCTACATTGTTCACAGATGCAGTCAGACATTGTGTCCTTTATTGATGAAAAACAGGAAGTTCAAGTAATTTCACAGGAGAAATCTATACTGGAAGAGGTTCAGGGTATGCTTGTATGACAGAACAGATTTAGCTAACCACCTCATGTTTTCTATATCTGAAAAAAGGACAATAACTGATTTTAATGATTAGCATGAAAAATAGAAGTTACATTGTTTTGTAGGATATAGAGAGGGAGTTTTAAAACATCAAGGGGAGAAAGGTTATCCACTAAGGAAATCTAAATGATGCTAATATTTACAGGGTCAGCCAGGGAATACTAGCAGTTTTTAGAGCTAGAATGTGTGCCCTTACTTATCATGTCCTCTCCTGAAATTTTAATTATCAATTACATCTCATTTCTCCAATGAATAAAGTTATTTTGAGTAAAGATCAATTCCAAAGTGAATAAAAATATAAACCCCAAATTGAATAAAAATGAACTCCTATAGCACAGTGACCTAAACTTTTAAAAAGTTAAGAATTCTTTAAAACAAAATTTTAAATCACTTGTCCCAACTTTGAACCTGTTAAAATACTATGCTAAAACACTCTTTTCCTGCATTGTCTATCAAATTATTGTACATGTCATTATTTACTGGATAATGTGAAAGGTGTCAAATAAAATTCTTAACACTAAAATTAAGTTGCAGTACAGCAGGGCCCAAATATAATCTTTATCTCTGAGACCTGCATCAACAACAGAATACAACCTTTTTTAGCTGCGTCGACTCCTTTTTACCCTATCCCACCACCCCGCATCCATTATACCCCATTTCTGCCTCACCTATCATCTAGATGCATTCACTTACAAGTGTACTTCCTTGACTTTCACTTCTGAAATCAAACACTACTGCATGTTTAAACAGTTTCCATAAACTCTCTCTTCTCATCCTGGCTCACCCCTGAATATGCCATTTTCTCCATAAAAATTTCATAATTAGAAAAGCCACTGTAATCCAGGTAATCTAGGGCTCTATTCTATCCCTACACATGGAGTCGATACAGACTTGGAGGGGAAACAGTAAAAAGGCATTGATCTTGTGATTCTTCAAACCATAAGCATATACTTCTCACCACACTCACAACATGGGTATTTGATGATGATGATGATGATGATGATAGTGATGTGAGCTGACCAGGAAAGAAAGGATACACTTCTCCTCTACATGTCACTACATCCCAATGACAGATTAAGCTGTTCTTAATTTAGAGCTGTACAGAGTCCAAGAATGGGACTAAAAGTAGCAAACGCAACCTGAAACAGATTCATAGCTATAACGTACCATGCATTTTCCTGGAATTCCCAAAAATATCCTGAAATAATGACTAAATCCCTGTTCTTCTTGTATATTTTATAAGTACTGACTCTGGCAGGCACTTTCAAAGGATTTTCTCCTCCATCAGGTATGCAGTAAAAATGGGGCTTTGGTTTCGTTGTGTGTTACCTGGGGATATGAGGTTTACCACTTCAGGCTGCATGTCTCACACCGCGAGAATTACTTTCCTTCAAATAATCCACATGCAATATTAAACTTATTTCCCTTTGAAATAAGCTAATCTCCAAGAATGACCCCAATAAATTTTCCCACTCTGTATGCACATGATACTCTTTGCATCAAGAAATGAATCTGATTGGGGCGCCTGGGTGGCTCAGTCGGTTAAGCGTCCGACTTCAGCTCAGGTCACGATCTCACCGTCCGTGAGTTCGAGCCCCGCATCGGGCTCTGGGCTGATGGCTCAGAGCCTGGAGCCTGCTTCGGATTCTGTGTCTCCCTCTCTCTCTGCCCCTCCCCCGTTCATGCTCTGTCTCTCTCTGTCTCAAAAATAAATAAACGTTAAAAAAAAATAAAAAAAAAAAAAGAAATGAATCTGATTTCCTGTCTTCTTGAATCTGGGCTGGTCTTGTCAGCAACCCCAGCTAAACCACTGGCCAATAATATATAGCAATAAAAATTGCTAGCCACATGAGGACACCATCTTGGACATTCTGGTCCAGTCAAGCCTCCAGATACTGCAGATCCATCATGTGAAGCCGAAGAATCACACAATCGAGTCCAGTCAATCCAAAGAACTGTGAGAGCTAATAAAACGGGTTGCTGCTCTAAGCCACTATGTATAGTGATCATTTATTATGCAGTAATAGATAATCCAAATACCTATTAACATAATTTTGAACTTATACCTTAGGAATTTAGTTTATTAAATGCATAAAAGAAATGCTGATGTAGGATTAAGTGGTCATTACACTCAGGAATGCTGAATAAAACACTGAACCCAAGAATTAGATTTAGCATCTCATTTACAGACATAGATGGACTTGCAAGTTATACAGCATTTGGGGGGAGAATGAAAGTTGATCCTAAACAGACAAAGACTCTTGATAAGGCCTTCCTAGGTTCTTCCTTCAAATTTACCAGAGTATGCCATTCCTCCTCCTCTGAGAAAATAAAAAAGAGTACACAGAGGCACAGGAATGTTATGATAATGACCCTGCCCTAGTATGAAAACTTACCAGAAGTAGAAAAGGTGTCGCCTTCTAATACTTACCTATTGTTCTTTGAGTGATATCACATAACAACATTAAGATAGACCAATAAACTGTCATTTTCAGTTGGATGTTGAAGGACATAAAAGGGCTTTTCTCTGACTGTAATAACAAGAAAAGCACAGATAAAAATTTAAAATCATACATTTTGACAGAGGAAGAGAAAAGCAGTTGATAACTGATTCCAAGAAAAACAAGGTAACCAGAGAATTGCACCAGTATCAATGAGTTCTAGGACAAATTCCAGTAGCTAATATATGTGTAGACAGCAGGGAGGGGGCAGAAAAACTATGTGGCCAAATTTGATGAAAACTATAAACCTATATAGCCAGCAAACTTAGCACACTCCAAAAACAAGACACACAAAGAAAAATACACCAATGTAATGCATAATCAAACTCTGTAAAATGAGCTATAAAGTCTTAAAAGTAGCCAGTTCTGGGGGATCTGGGTGGCTCAGTCAGTTGAGCATCCAACTTTGGCTCAGGTCATGATCTCATGGTTGGTTGGTGAATTCAAGCCCCATGTCAGGCTCTGTGCCAACAGCTCAGAGCCTGGAGCCTGCTTTGAATTCTATGTCTCCCTTTCTGACTGTCCCTCCTCGGCTTGTGCTCTGTCTCACTCTCAAAAATAAACATTAAAAAAAAAAGTAGCCGGTTTAAAAAAAAAAGACATTACATAGAGAGGAACAAAGTTAAAGATGACAACAGATTTAAATCAGTATTAATGGAGAAGACAGATTAGTGGACTTCAGATTAATCAGAAGACTGATTAATGGAGAATCAGTATTAATGTCAGAAGACAGTGGACCAATATCTTTAGGGTCCTGAAAGGTAAAACAGCCTAGAAATCTATATCCAGTGAGAACTGCTTTCAAAATCAAAGTCAAAGTAAAGACTTTTCAGATATAAAAATGCTGAAAAGTCTTTCTGTACTATAGATCTGTACTATAAGAAATATTAAAGAAGTCCTTCAGGCAGAAGAAAAATAATACTATGATGAAAATTCATAAACCCAAAAGAATGAAGAGCATTGAAAATGGTATGCAAATATAAAAGACTTGGTGTTGTTATTTAAATTTCTTCACAAAATAATTGAGTGTATAAAGACCTAAGTTTCTTGATAAATTGTTTAACATTGTTTAACATTGTTATCTATAGTCTGAGTCAAAGTAAAAGCAAATAATACCAATATCCTATAAAAAATTCATTTTGAAGGCTTAAATGACTAGTTTAGTTCATTAATTAGGAATGCAATGTACTAGGAAAAAAAAAAAAACTGTCCCAAATCACAGTAGGTTAAATAGAGATTCAGTTATCTCATGTAACAAGTCTGTAGGTAGGTTAATCCTGGATTTAGACTGGCTACTCTAGGGCAACATCAAGAAAAGAGGCTCTTTCCATCTTTTTGTTCTTTCATCCTTATATGGTGAGATTTCTTTTCTTCAGGCATGTAGCCTCCTGCTAAAGAAAAAAAAGGCTACTGCAGTTCCAACAGTCATGCTTCCATTCTAGGCAATAAAAGGGGAAAAGAAGAAAATATCAGCTATGCCTCACACTTTCAACAAAATTTATCCCCAAATCCATCAATAGATTTTCCTTATACCTTATTTGCAGAAATTTGGTCACATGGTCGGCCTAGATACAATAGGGTCAGCTTGTGGAAAAGAGAGATAGGAATGCCATGTGTGGTATAGACCAATAATATTTTATGATGTGAGTCTGGAAACATTGGCATCCTCCACAAATTTTTTCTAGTAGCAAGGAACAAGATAGAAATGGATACTGAATGAGCCACTGTGTTTACTAGTTGGTGACTGCAAAGTACTCATGGTGAAAATACTTCATGCTAAAACTTACAGAAGAGAATAAAATATGGAGAGTTGCATGCTGTTTTTAATGTATGAATGCCAACATTTTCACATTTCATTTCTTAAGTATATTGTGTAATAATTTCATGAAATCTATGAGATGTGGCAAAAAAATTTCCTAATGGGATGAAAACCAAAGGACCAGTTATAGAGTGGAAAGTTCCTACTAAAGAAATGTTTATCAGTTTCATAAAAGAAATTGCCTAGCCTGATGTCCAATGCTTCTAGTGACTATCTACCTGGGCAATCTACTCCAAATCTGGAATATGGACAGAAGTTGTATTCTTTTTTTTTCTTTTTTATTGTTTATTTGACAGAGAGACAGAGAGCGAGCAGAGGAGGGACAGATAGAGGAGACACAGAATCCGAAGCAGGCTCCAGGCTCTGAGCTATCAGCACAGAGCCCAATGCAGGGCTCAAACTCGCGAACTGTGATATCATGACGTGAGCTTAAGTCAGACACCCAACCAACTGAGCCACTCAGGCACCCCTGGACAGCAGTTATATTCTTATAATTAACCAAGTAAAAATGTGGTAATGAGTTGATAGCTGTGCATAAAATAAAATGTCTCTGTTTCTCTGGTAGAAGATAGAAGACCCTCTTAGTAGGAGTCATGAGATTGAATTATAAACACTATGCAGAATAAGTGAGGTTTACTCCTAAAGTACAAAGAGAAAAATGTGCTGTCATAAGATTGCCATGAGTCTCATCAACTCCAGAAACGCACTGACACTAACCACAGATGAGAAATCAACAGAGAGACAAAAGTAACCACCCCTCCCAACTTAATTAATTCACTCATTAATGAAGTGAAAGGAATCATATAGAAACAAAATTAAATGGGAAATCTTGCATCTCTCAATTTCATAATTACTTTTGTTTAAACCTCTTTAATTCTCAGGTGACTCCATGATTTGATATGTTCCATTTCTTGGGGAGCTTTTACATCTAATGGATGTCCAATGCTTCTAGTGACTATCTACCTGGGCAATCTACTCCAAATCTGGAATATGGACAGAAGTTATATTCTTTTTTTTTTTTTTTATCGTTTATTTATTTTGACAGAGAGACAGAGAGCCAGGAGGGGAGGGACAAATAGAGAAGGAGATACAGAATTTTACATCTAATGGAAAAGTATTTTTTAGGCAGCTAAATAATAGTACTAGAAAACAATGAATGAATAGGTTATATAACAAAACCTTTAATAACTCTGTGTAACTAAAGAGTTTTTCTAAATTTGCTAAATGTCTTAAAACCTAGAACCTTCTTTGCCTAATATAACTGCTAGGAGTAACTATATAAAGCATAAGAGATCAGTTTTCTAGTGACTATACAGCTCTAATGGTAAAAAGCAAAGCAAATCAACAACAACAACAACAACAACAACAAAACCACAAAAAAACAAAAAACAAAAACATGATCACAAAGACACTAAATGAAGTCTTTAAAGTTAAAGATCTTTCACTTGAGGGGCGCCTGTGTGGCTCAGTCAGTTGAGCGTCTGACTTGGGCTCAGGTCATGATCTTGTTGTTTGTGGGTTCGAGCCCCATGTCAGACTCTCTGCTGACAGTTCAGAGCCTGGAGCCTGCTTCCGAGTCTGTGTCTCCCTCTCTCTCTGTCCCTCCCCTGCTTGCCTTCTGTCTCTGCCTCTCAAAAATGAATATAAAAATTTTTTTTTAATCTTTCACTTCATTCTAGCCTTAAAATAGGGGTGACAGTGATGAATCTCACTACTCAGAATTAATTCAACTTAACATGTAATGACTAAAGTTGGTCATATGTTAATTGATCAAACTAAGCAACAATTTATAAATGGTTGACTAAGGAATTCATCAATATTCTAATCAAGAAACACGTTCTATGACCAAATTTGAGTTGAAAATAGATACTATTATTAACATAATTTTAAGGTTATCAGCAAAAGAATTACTCCAAATAGAATACTTTCTTTACAAGAGTAAGGTAAGAAATATTGACCCTGCCCCGGAATTACTCCAGTCTTTAGTAGAGTCTTGTTCCTCACACAGAACATTAAGGTCACATCGGTGAGGCCTTGTCCAGAGTATTTAAAGTTCTCTTGTCCAAAATAAATCCCTTATTCTGACTATTCACAAATCGAACTACCAATTGGCTAGATAAAGAACAGTATAGCCTGCCAACATCATATCTTGTCTGTATAGAAGTAGTATTTATATTTTAAAAAACAGAAATTGGCATTCCAGTCTACACCTTAGACCCCTGTGAATTTAGATTAGATAATTGATAATATATACCTCCTAGCCCTCCAAACCAGAATATGGCGACCCTCTCAGCAAACTTCCAGAGGGCTAGCTGACTTGAGTTGGCTAAATTCCTCTTCGTCATCTTTTCATGTCCATCATCCCATACTGTCCTCTGAATATGAAAATTATGTCACTGATCTACTCTTAAGAAGAGGCATCTAGTAATTTCTCTAGAATTTGAGATAGATTGTGCTGAAAAATCATAAAATAGCCTTTTACAAATAGAATATAATTGCAACTTAATTTGGAGAATAAAGTTATGGTGTTGCCAGTTATGGGAGAATGAACCTCTAACTTTATCCTACTTAGGACCTACTGCCAACTCATTGGGTTACCAACCCAGACACTATCCAATAAGGCAGACTCACTTGGCTGCCAGGAAGGACCTGGCTCCCTGGGTAATAATGGAAACATATCAAGACAAGACCCCTTTTTTATCATCCCATGTACTTATCATTCCTTATTGTTTTTCTTCTACTTTGACTACCTGCTACACTAAACATAATTCCTGTTACATCAACTTACGTTTGCTTAGCAAAAATTTCAATAATCTATAGCAAAATGCAGAGTATTTTATGTCTTTATGATGATCTAAAAGGTTAAGCAACATCAATTAAGGCATTAATTTTCCCTTTGTCTGGTACAAATATTGGATTCAAATACAAGTTGTTAAGTAACTTTCAGAGACCATCAGTGAAAGGATAAAGTAAAGGATTTCTGATGTTTCTGAAATTTAACTCACGTTCTGGACTGTCCATATCACAATTAAAGCAATATTTGGGGTAGTGAGCCAGCTGGAGGAGAACCAGACTTGAAATATAATAAACCCAGGAAAGGAAGCCCAGGACAGGAAGCTGGAAGAAATATGGTGTTGGCTAATGCCACACTCAATCATCTGCTAGATTAAGTTTTGGCCAGGTCAGCTAGCTGGAGGAAAAATGTGAAGCAGGAACTTGCTCATTATAGAGGTGTGAGTTGACTAAAAACAGAGTAATACTATTTAGTAATTATCACCTTTCCCTCAACTGCCCCCCTCAACACACATATAATAATGGATGGATATCTGGCATGAAAGTCTTTGGCCACAAAATGAACAAGAAAAGGGTCTAGGAATTATGCCCTAGGAAAGAGCTCAAAAAACAAACACTCTGAAAATCTTCACTTTGCCTCCCTAGGTTTATTGATGATGGTGTCCCCAAAGGACTAATTAAGGTTCTCCTCCCAGATCCAAGAATCCTTCTAGGTTAACAAGTGATATTCTCTCTCTCTCTCTTTTTTTTTTTCCAGACCAAAACTTAATGTTTTAAAGCACTCACAGCTGAGGGGGAAAAATTATTTTTAATCTAATGCTGTAAATGTCTGTTTGCATTTATATTTTATCTCCTAAAATTCTTGACAATACAAGGTAAAATAGCAGGCATAAAATAATGTTTAAATTTTTTTTATGTTTATTTTTGAGAGAGAGAGAGAGAGAGAGAGAGAGAGAGAGAGAGAGAGAATCTGAAGCAGGCTCCAGGCTCTGAGCTGTCAGCACAGAGCCCAATGTGGGGCTCAAACCCACGAACCATGAGATCATGACGTGGGCCAAAGTAAGATGCTTAACTGACTGAGCCACCCAGGAGCCCCATAAAATAATGTTTTAAAGTCAATACAATGAAAGTTGTTTGAGGGATGCTGCTTTTTTCTACCTCTAACATGTAGAAAGATAATGACCTTGATATATATTTTTTTTTTAAAAAAGACCATCGCTGTTATTTATAAGGGGAGAAATAGGGCATTTCCTAGAGACAGAGGATTTAAACTAGACGTTTGTATTCATATAGCACTACTGAGAAAAATATTAATATCTGGGGGAATAATTATTTACTTCACATAAGAGCCAGAAATTGGTATAATCACAGGTTGCACACACCTGGTTCCTTGTTCCTAAATTGCTGCTACTATACCTCTGCTTTCACAGTCTTCTCATTCTGTAATTTGGTCCTATACTTTGGTGTTTGAACCATTTCTTGCCTAACAGCCCATGTCCACCTCTATAACCTATTACCTAAGGACCGAAGCCCTGTCCTGAACCCTAAGGGAGACCTATGCCTACAGACAGTTCAGTTCTACAATGACCACTGTACATTTGGCTCTCAGTAGTCACTGTTCTCTGATTTACTTTGCTACTTGTTTGACTGGAAAATGACTATTCTTCAATGCAAGTCAGATTATAATACTCCTTAAATATGGAGCCCTCAAAATTCATCACCACCCCTTTACCATCAGCATCTGTATCTGAACACTTCCCCCATGTCATTTCTTTCCCAGAGCACAGGTTTTCTGCTAACATCTAAACATGTGAAGGACAAGTTTTCTGCTCTGTCCTGCTCTAGAAAGACCATCAATATTTGGGTATAAATTTATCCCAGGATGTAGCATTGAGGTAGGCATACTTCTAAAGATACCCACCCTCCCCCTACCTTATCAAGATTCCCATCCCCTGATTATTCAAATGCTAATCTAGGTACTGTTAGTAGCTGTAATTAAGGTTACTAATCAATTGACCTTAAAATTGGCAGTTTATTTTGGATTATCTGGATGAGCTCAACATAATCCTAGGAAGAGAAAGATAGGAGAATTCACTTTAGAGATGCATTAGAAGAGGAAGAAGAGAATGACTCGGTTGGTTAAGTGTCCAACTCTTGGTTTTGGCTCAGGTCGTGATCTCACAGTTTATGGGTAAGAGTCCCTCAGTGGGCTTTGTGTTGACAGCAAGGAGCACGCTTGGGATTCTCTCTCTTGTTCTCTCTCTGCCCCTCCCCAACTGGCTAAATAAATAAATAAATAAATAACTTTTAAAAAAAAAAGAAGAGGAAGAAGAGAGATATAGCAGACAGAGGAAGTCAGAGAGATTCCAAGCAGGAGAAAGATTTGACTATGCACGTGTCTGTCTCTGAAATGTAGGGGCCAAAAGGCAAGAACCTGAGAAAGGGTCTCTAAGGACTAAGGGCAAATCGCAACAGACAGCACGTAAGGAATTGGAGACCTCGGTCCTAAAATGCCAGGAAGAACTGGGTTCTCCCAACAACCTGAAGGATCTTAGAAGGGGATTCTTTCCCAGAGCTTCCAGGTAAGAAGCCAGATCACTTTGGGGCACCTGGGTGGTTCAGTCAGTTAAGCACCTGGCTCTTGATTTTGGCCCCAGTCATGATCCTGGGATTGTGGGATTGAGCCACACACTGAGTGTGGAGCCTGCTTAGGATTCTCTCTCTTTCCTTCCTCTGTCCCTCTCCCCATCTCATACATGCTCTCTCTCTCTCTGTCTCTAAAATATAAATAAATAAATAAATAAATAAATAAATAAATAAATAAATAAATAAATAAAAAGAACCCAGGTCACTGACACCTTGACTTTAGCTTTGTGAGACCCAGAACAAAGAAACCTATTAAGCCATTCTGGACGTATGGCCTGTAGAACTATGAGGTCATAAATTTATATTGTTTTAGGTCATTAACTTTATGGTAATTTGTTATGGCAGCAGTAGGAAACTGCTTACAGGCATAAAATACACTCATACAAATTTTTGTGAACATTTCTTTTTCTTTAGGAAAAAGACCCCTCTGGCTAAGGTTGGCATCAATATTCTATTTTATAAATACAGATAGGAGTTTATCTTTCTTATAGTTCCCCCACCATTGAACTAGTAGCAGCTTCTTATAAGCAAGTATGTCTTCATTCATTATACATTATTGAGCATCTCCTATGTCCAAAGATCTTTAGCATGTACAAAGAATCTGCCTGCAGACTCCTCCTTGTATAGAAGATGAGCTGACCTTGACAGAATAAAGTCTAAATACCATAACATGGCATACACAGTGTTCAATCATCTGCCTTCTGCCTGTAATTCTTCACTTACCCATTAAGATCCAGCCAGACATGACACCAGCTGCTTTTTTTAAACCCTTGATTTCCTTTCATGCCTTTAAAACTTGGAGCTTACAGTGCCATACCTCAAGGTGGCCTTTCCCTCTGTCTGGAATTCTCCCCCAGATATCCAGATGCCCTCTCTTCCTCAAGTCTTTGCCATATTTTGTTCTTTAAAATACTCTTGCTCAGATCATTCTATTGACCCTTGCAACTACCTCACCTCCACACTCCAAATCACCCTGCAGAAATGTCTAACGTACCATGTTATTCATTTATTGTATCTTCTGGGTGTTGTCTTTCTCTTCCCCTAATAAAATATATCCTCACAGGAAAATGACTTTTATCTGTTCTGTTCACTGAGTGATCCCTAGAACCCAGAACAGTACCTGGCTCAAGAAAATAGACCCTTTATAAATATTCATAGAGCACTGAATGAATCTTTTGAAGGCTACAAAAGTTTTAATAGTTACTCGTAGGGTGGAGTCTGGCAGAGCCCAGTTAATGTCCATGCAAAGTGGAAGACAAACTGATAGATGTACTGGTCACCTTACAAGGAATAGGAAACAGGCCTAAAAGTCCATAACTGTCAAATCTCTGGTTTGTTCAGTGTTCGAGGACTGCTCTACAAATATGGAAAGCATTGCTAGACAAGTTTTGGTGAAATGAGGGTCAATCTTGCTGTTTATGGACCAGTACCAAAAATGAACATCTTTTGGGGCACTTGGATAGTTCTATTGGTTGAGGGTCTGACTTTTGATTTCAGCTCAGGTCATGATCTCAGGGTCTTGTGATCAAGCCTCTACTCTGGGCTCCATGATGGGTGTGGAGCCTGCTTAAGATTCTCTCTTCTCTTCTCTTCTCTTCTCTTCTCTTCTCTTCTCTTCTCTTTCTCTCTCTCTCTCTCTCTCTTTCTGCCACTCTCCTCTGTTCTCTCTCTCTCAAAAAAAAAAAAAGAACATCTTTGAATTCTTGGGAAAGAACAGAATAGTTTATGAGTCTCACTAATAAATTCCTTTCCCCAATTGTTGCTTTATATTTTAAGAAAGACATTGAAATAATGCTGAATTGAATACAATAGTTATTACTGCTCTACTGCTGTTCCTATTGGTTGTTAACTATCCTTTCTGATATACTCTTCAATCCATGAGTGACAGCTTTCTCTTGTCTTTTTTTTTCTTTTAACCATTTTTACCTTGGTATTTATATACCAGGAATATACTGTAAAAGTTAAGAAGACTTTTTCTTTCTTGTTACAAATACAAGTTGTTCACTTTGAGGTTATTCTTTAATATTTTCTAATTGCTGACTCATTATTCTAAGTTGTATCTAGAAGAAAAAAGTTTGCAAATAGCTATCAAGCACTTACAAAGCCACATATGGCTCCCCACACATAAGCCAAAGCCCCAAATTGATATTTATAAAACTTCAAAAGTTTAAGGAGATTCGTCTAGGATATGTGGCTGAAAAGTACTAACACTGTCAGTGACAAGGAGTTAGTGTGCTTACTGGTAAAGAAATTCTAGCTCATGCTGGCCTTGAACAACATGCTTGAACTTGCCCACCATTTAGTAGGTTACAGTTTGCCAACTTTACAAAGGAAAGGTTTATTAAGGAAAAATTTCAGCCTCTCCTTCTTTAGCCTTCTGTATCTTGTCCAAAGCCATTTTGTCAAAGCCAAAGGTTTAAGGGCTAGGCTCAATTTCTCCATTTTAAATAGGGACCACAAATAAAACTGTCAACCAGTAAGAATAAATGTAGTGAGCTTCTTGCCCAAAGTGGTAGACTTCGTGTGGCTAACAGTGCCAGAGCAAATACATCCATAGGGCCCATTCAAAGACTGACAAATTTTGACTTGGTCCCAACAACAGCAAGTGGAAAAAAAATCAGTCCTCAAATCACCTCATTGTGGGTTTGCATGTTTTAAGTTATGCCTGCTGTTGCAATCTAAATAGCAGCTATTTCAGACATGTTTTCATCCCCAAATCCTAAAATGGATCTAATCACATAGTTTCATACTTAAAAACACAACAAGCAAACATGACCAATTTTCCTTTAAAGCTGGAGGCACAGCAGATAAACAAAGATACTTTGAAACCCAACATGTTTAGGCATGAGGGATGAAGGAATCAGCAATTTATTTCAAAAGACTATGAACATTCATTTTTAAAAAGAACTTCAAATTTGCCCCGTGAATTTCAATTTTGAAAGCAATCTCAACAGTCTGAAAACTCTGTAATAGATGTATTCACAGTAGAACAATTGTTATGACAAAGCATCTGATAATTGCAAGGTAATGGCCATCCATTCTATTAGAATTGCCTGAGGGGCTTCTTTAAAAACCTGATGCCCAGGCCCTACCCCAGACCAGTTACACTAGAATTTCTGGGAGTGAGCTCAAGTGACTCTAAAACCCAGCCAGGGCTGGGGGTGCCTGGGTGGCTCCGTAAGTGCACGACTCGGAGTTCGAGCCCCAGGTGGGGCTCCGCGCTGACAGTGCAGAGCCTTCTTTGGATTCTCTCTGTCCCTCTCTCTACCCCTGCCTCATTCACACTGTCTCTGTCTCTCAAAATAAATAAATAAAACTTAAAAAAACAAATAAACAAAAAAAAAAAAACCCCGCCAGGGCTGAAACTGAAGTCTACAGCCAAAGGGAAGGCATAAGAATTGTGAGAAAAATGTTTTCTACTCTTGCCTGGTGGTCAGTGACTCCTAACACCCACCCAGACCTACTGTGTGCCATTCTCTGGGGAAAAGCCTGGGAAATATATTTTTAAACAGCAACACAATAATATTTATCATCAGGAACCTAGTCTTGTAAGAAGAAATGTGAACCGCTATATAAGAGCTGTAGCAGAAATCTGTGGAAAGCACTTGAGAATGAAATGCTATTTAACCTGACCTCCAAATCACTACCTGAGCCTTTTCAGGAAAGGTAAGGTCTGCATTAACCGAGGCACACTCTCAAGAAAGCTCAAGGTTACCCTAATGTTTTAGATTGCACCCCCCAAAGAAAAGGAGATGTGAAAAAAGGTCAAGAACAAAACAGAGTCCTCAGAGACACTGAAGCTAAGTATTAGAAGACAGGCAGAGATTTTAGTGGGAAGAATTGGATTGGGGCAAATCCTGTGTCATCTTCTTGTCCTCACACAGATGACACGTTCTCTTCACTTTCCTTTGTGTATTGAACCGGGTCTAGAGCACTGTCACGGGAGAAGGTGTCTCAAGCTTCACAAGGCCTGAAGATACATGCGGTTTGGCCACTTCAAAGTACAATAAACATAGTTGTATCACTTTAAATAGCTGCATTCTAGGGGCGCCTGCATGGCTCAGCTGGTTACACATCCAACTTCAGTTCAGGTCATGATCTCACGGTTCATGAGTTCAAGCCCTACAACTGGCTGTCAGCATGCAGCCCACTTCGGTCCTCTTCCCGGTCCCCCGCCCCTCTCCTGTTTGCAGGTGTGCTTGTGCTCTCTCTCTCAAAAATAAATAGACATTTAAATGGCTATTTTCTACTGTCTTACTGTTTGTTTTATTAATTTTTCTATTTTACTATTTTATTTTTACTAATTTGTTTTAGTATTTCCCCTTGCAATACTGGGGTATAGCAATATACATTTAATATCCCTCTAGCGCACCGGGAACATAGAACAAAGGTAGGCTTTCCCACCGTGTCATTGAATTCTCTACATACTCTGTCCTGTAAGACCCTGTGGACATCAGTGGCAATGCCTAGTGGAGCAATAGAGAAGCATGATAGGCACAGTGATGTTCTGCAACAGTCTGGTAGGATATACTAGTGCTAGTAGGATGTGGCCATACTAAGGACCACACCATGAGGAATGCAAAAGAGCACCTTAGGAACAAATGGAATAACACTAGAGTATTCTCAGACAAAACTTGGCTGTAATTTGAGCAAGACTTGAGGTTCTATAAAGAAGAGGAAGACAAAAGACAAAAATTTTAGAGGTTACCACACTCAAGGTGCCCTTATCTCTACCCAAAGGCAAAGGAGGTCCAGAGATACTTGACTTTAATCAAAGTTTTGTTTTTTTTTAAGTAGGATATTATAATAACATATGCCCAACAATTTTAGTTTTGCTGGGGAAATCTGGGTGCATATTTAAAAATTTTAATGATGGAGGAGCCATTGTTAAATGATTACCTCTGAGCAGTGGGATTATGAATGACTTTAGGATTGTTGTTTTTTGTTTGTTTGTTTGTTTAATTTTATTTCCTAAATATTTTACAATGAATACTTATTTTTGCAATAAGACAAAATATTAAAATTATAAAAAATTGTGAATGTTCAAATTTTATTTGTATACTATAAATCTCTGGTTTAAGAAAGTTAAGGTTTTTTTTTAAGTTTATTTATTCATTTTTGAGAGAAAGAAAGAAAGGCAGAGAGAGACAGAGGGAGACATATCCCAAGCAGGCTCTGCACTGTCAGCACAGAGCCCAATGTGGGACTTGAACTCATGAGCCCTGAGATCGTGACTTGAGCCAAAATCAAGAGTCGGACGTTTAATGGACTGAGCCACCCAGGCACCCCAAGAAAGTTAAGTTTTAAACCTCATAATCTAGGTAATTTGTTGGTTTGAAGCCATTCACATAGAGACAGCTTGTTAAAGAAATAAATGTGCATACTATAGAACTCAAGTAATACCTTAATCCAACAAGGTAGTGGAATAATTAAATATTCATGATCAAAATACAAAAGGCTTGTAGGATATTTTTTGTTAAGTGCAAAAATGTTTCTATAATAATTATTCACTGCACTGGCTAATATTTTTTCACTCTATCCTTATTCCATTAATTTAGCCTGTGTCATGAGGCATTAATATTTTCAATGTCATTGACTGTGAATAAATGCAAGACTCAGGCTCTTTAGTTCTGGGACCCAAATCCTAGCCCTAGCTCAACAGTCCAGCATGCTCACCATCATAGGGAAGGGAATGGGATGACTTGAGAACAACTTTTTTTAGATGTTTATTTGTGTGTGTGTGTGAGAGAGAGAGAGAGAGAGAGAGAGCAAGGGAGGAACAGGGAGAGAGGGAGACATAGAATCCGAAGCAGGTTCCAGGCTCTGAGCTGTCAGCACAGAGCCCAATGTGGGGCTTGAACTCAAGAACCATGAGATCATGACCTGAGCTGAAGTCAGATGCTTAACTGACTGAGGCACCCCTTGAGAACAATTGTTTTAACTAAAAGTCATATGTTTTAAAGGCAGAGTAGAAAATCTATGGTTCTATTCAGTTATTCCTTTGAAAAAACAGAATTTGGTAATATACTAAACTATAATCCATCACTATTTATATTAAATTAAATGTGTTACCCTTTTGACCTTAGTTAAAAATAATTAATGTATTTTAATGAGAAACTATTAACAAGTATTTGAAATATTCAATACTTGTTACATGTAAGAATGACATGCAAAAAATGTCACATCTTGAGGAATTTCACTATAATTCATGTTTTCTCTTTGTTAAGCAAATACTGAAGTTTTTGTAATCATTACTCAATAGATATTTTAGGGAGAAGTAACAATATGGAATGACAGTATGGCCAACAGAAACAATCTCCCACAATGTTCAGACCTGAGAGTAATAGATGACGAAATAGGGAAATAGGGTTATTTACCAGCATAGCATCATAAACTCATAACGACTAAATTTACCTCCTCTCTTTCTGATAAGGTACATTCTGAAATGGAATGACCTTATAACAGCCCCAGTAATATGGAAGTGTCTATTGATTTAAGAGAGTTACCTGATGAAAACTTAACTCAGCTAACTTTATTAAATAGAGAGATATATAAGGGCACATGTAAAATATTGCCATTTGAAATTATAAATTTATAATATGTAGCATGCCTTTCATTATGCTGGTGATTGATGTCTATTCTATAGATAAGTTTCTGGAATATTGTTCAAGCCTCTGTAATTCTCAGAGTTTCCTGGATGACATTCAAGAACAATATGTCCAGCATATTGCCCCACGGCAAAAACCATCATAAAAAATATTAGCATCATCATCAAAATTATGGTTGTGATCATCCTAGTTATAACAAATAAACTGTAGCCAAAAGCCACTATTTTGAATCTTATCTATGGCTTAAGTCATGGCTATGGCACTCTCCTGCCATGTAAGGTTAACCTTTTAAGAAATAATAACAGTTTAACAATAGAGGCCCTGTGAATTCTCTAGAATATTTGAAAATTTGTTTTATTTATCATTTTTAAAATCATATTGATAATAATTTCAAAATCATTAATTAATTGCAAGAACACCAATACTGCGTTCTGGTCTTGATGCCTGTATCTCTCCATGTGTAAGCTCTAATGATATATCTTTCTTGTGCAGGCAGTGACAAAACAGAAACTGACATAATACTTATGTATTTACACAAAGTAAAAGGCAAAAGATATCAAGACATAAGGTATAAATGAAGTTTCCTGGAAAGAGAGAAAGGTCTGGGAAAATTTATTAATCATGCAGTACATGGAAATAGAGACATGCTAGATATTTTTTAATATACTACAGGAATCAGAATTATACCCTAATAAGCAGCATTTTAGTTTCTGGAAAAGAAATCATCTGTCATATTAAATTAAATAACAATGTATTATGAAGTGTTTATTACACACAAAAACCCACCTCAGGAATAATTTAACAACATATGAGCAAAACTCAAGCATTGAAAACTGCAGAACACTGAATAATTAAAGAAGGCCTAAATGAATGAAAAGATATACTATATTCATGAGTTAGAAGAATAAGTCTAGGGGCGCCTGGGTGGCTCAGTCGGTTAAGTGGCCGACTTCAGCTCGGGTCATGATCTCGCGGTTTGTGGGTTCGAGCCCCGCATTGGGCTCTGTGCTGACAGCTCAGAGCCTGGAGCCTGTTTCAGATTCTGTGTCTCCCTCTCTCTGACCCTCCCCCGTTCATGCTCTGTCTCTCTCTGTCTCAAAAATAAATAAACGTTAATGGGGCGCCTGGGTGGCGCAGTCGGTTAAGCATCCGACTTCAGCCAGGTCACGATCTCGCGGTCCGTGAGTTCGAGCCCCGCGTCAGGCTCTGGGCTGATGGCTCGGAGCCTGGAGCCTGTTTCCGATTCTGTGTCTCCCTCTCTCTCTGCCCCTCCCCCGTTCATGCTCTGTCTCTCTCTGTCCCAAAAATAAATAAAAATGTTGAAAAAAGAAAATTAAAAAAAAAAAAAGGTACACGCAATAGAAATTAATTAAAAAAAAAAAAAAAAAAAAAGAATAAGTCTAGTTAAAAGGTCAATTCTCCCCAGACTGATGTGTAGATCCAACACAATCCCAAATAAAAAGCCAAGATGATTTGAAGTAGGAGGTAGAAAGTGAAAAGATTCTAAAACTTTATTAAAATAGGGGTGCCTGGGTGGCTTGGTTGGTTAAGCTTCCAACTTCAGCTCAGGTCATGATCTCACAGTTTGTGGGTTCAAGCCCCATGTTAGGCTCTGCACTGATAGCTCAGAGCCTGGAGTCTGCTTCAGATTCTGTGTCTCCCTCTTTCTATGTCCCTCCCTGACTTATGTTTTGTCTCTCTGTCTCTCTCTCTCTCAAAAATAAATAAACATTAAACTTTTAAAATTTTATTAAAATATAAAGGACACAGAATAGCCAAAACAGATTTTCTGTTTTGTATTGCTTTTTTGGGGGAGGGGGAAAAATTTGAAAGCCTTTTAAGATACTGATTTCAGGACTTACTAGATTAATTATTTACAGAAACTAAGACATTGGTGTATTGAAAGTGAGAACTGATAAATAGATCGATGTAATAGACAATAGTCTAGAAAGTCTACAAAGAGACCCACATACATATTATTGACTAACTTTCAAGAGCAAGGTGATTTGACAGGAAAAGGATAGTATTTTTGACAGTGCTGAAACAACTAGGTATTAGTGGAGGACAAACTATCCTCATTGCTCATGTCATACCATGCATAAACATCAACCCTAAATGGATCATATACAGACATAAAGAGACCTCATTAAATTTAATATCAGGTGCTTTTACAAAGACACCATTATGAAAATGCAAGCCACTGTCCAGGGGGAAATATGTGTGGTTTACATATCTGACAAAGCATATGTATCCTGAATATATAAAGAACTCTTACAACTCAATAGTAAAATAAAACAAAATATTGTAAAAGGCAAGATTTTGAATAAATATTTCATAAGTAAAGATATATAAGAAGCCAAACAAGCACACGAAAAGATGCTCAACATAGTTAATTATCAAACAAATTCAATTGAAACTACAGTATGATATCATAACACATCTTATAAAATAGGTAAATTTTAAAAGGCAGACAACACCAAGTGCTGACAAGGAGTTAGAGCCATAAAGATCTCAAATATTACTAGTAAAAGTGTAAAGTTATGTAATAATTTTATAGAACCATTTGGCAATTTCTTAAAGTCAAACATCAGTTACCATGTTACCCAATAATAAATAAAAAACAGATGTCTAAAGAAAACTAAAGAAAGTTTATAACTGTTTTATTGAAAATAACAGCTTGAAACAATACAAATGTTCACCAACTATTGAACGGATAAATAAATAATGGTATATGCATATAACAGAATACCACTCACAAATGAAAGGATTCAGATTACTGAGGAGGAACCAAGAAGAAATTCATTTTTACTTTCAATTTTTATTAAAAATATTTTCCTTAAATTTTTTTTACTATATTTTTTACTTTTATGTGAATTTTTTCAAATTCTATTTTACTTATATCTTTTCATTTTAGCCTACTTCAATGTATTCATTTTTTCAAATTTTCAAATGATTTTCTTTTTTTTTCCTTTCCCCTTTTTTCTCTAATCTATCAAGCCCCTATCAACACCCAGACCAAAACACACCTAGGATCTAGCATCATTTGCTCGATTTTTTGTGTTTGTTTTTAATTTTTTTTTATTTTAATATTTTATTAATTCTAATTTTTTTTAATTTTTTTTACCTCATTAATTCCTTTCTCCCATCAAAATGACAAAACGAAGGAATTCACCCCAAAAGAAAGAGCAGGAGGAAATGACAGCCAGGGACTTAACCAACATAGATATAAGCAAGATGTC
The DNA here is from genome assembly GCF_022837055.1 of Prionailurus viverrinus. Lineage (NCBI taxonomy): Eukaryota > Metazoa > Chordata > Mammalia > Carnivora > Felidae > Prionailurus > Prionailurus viverrinus. The sequence continues at coordinate 132,224,740 of NC_062569.1, read as the reverse complement.
TGAACCAGAATTTAGAATCACGATAATAAGAATACTAGCTGGAGTCAAAAATAGATTAGAATCCCTTTCTGTGGAGATAAAAGAAGTAAAAGCTAGTCAGGATGAAATAAAAAATGCTATAACTGAGCTGCAACTTGAATGGAGGCCACAGAGGCAAGGATGGATGAGGCAGAACAGAGAATCAGTGATATAGAGGACAAACTTAGAGACAATAATAAAGCAGAAAAAAAGAGGGAGATTGAGGCAAAAGAGCACGATTTAAGAATTAAATAAATCAGTGACTCATTAAAAAGGAACAACATCAGAATCATAGTGATCCCAGAAGAGGAAGAGAGACAAATAGGGGTATAAGGGTTATGTGAGAAAATCACAGCAGAAAAATTTCCTAACTTGGGGGAAAGACACAGACATCAAAATCCAGGAAGCACAGATGACCCCCATTAGATTCAACAAAAAATGACCATCAACAAGGCATATCATAGTCAAATTCACAAAAAACTCTGGCAAGGAGAGAATCATGAAAGCAGCAAGGGAAAAAAAAGTCCCTAACATACAAGGTAAGACAGATCAAGTTTGCAGCAGACCTATCCACAGAAACGTGGCAGGCCAGAATGGAGTGGCAGGATGTATTCAATGTGCTGAATTGAAAAAATAGGGAACCAAGAATTCTCTAACCAGCAAGGCTGTCATTAAAAATAGAAAGAGAGATTAAAAGTTTCCCAAACAAAAATTAAAGGAGTTTGTGACCACTAAACCAGCACTGCAAGAAATATTAAGGGTGACTCTGAGGGGAGAAAAGATGAAAAAAACAAAACAAAACAAGACAAATAAATAAAGAACACAAGCAACAAAAACTAGAAATGACCAGAGAACACCACCAGAAACTCCAGCTCTACAAGCAACATAATGACAATAAATTCGTATCTTTCAGTACTCACTGTAAACATTAATGGACTAAATCCTCCAATCAAAAGACACAGGGTAACAAGATAAGAAAACAAGATCCATCTATATGCTGTTTACAAGAGACCCACTTTAGACCTAAAGACACCTTCATATTGAAAGTAAGAGGATGGAGAAGCATCTATCATGCTGATGATCAACAAAAGAAAGCCAGAGTAGCCATACTTATATCAGACAATCTAGACTTTAAAATAAAGACTTTATCAAGAGATGAAGAAGATTAATTATATCACAATTAAGGGGTCTATCCACCAAGAAGACCTAACAATTATAAACATTTATGCACCAAATGTGACAGTACCCAAATATGTAAATCAATTAATCACAACATAAAGAAAGTAATTGATAGTAATACCATAATAGTAGGGGACTTCAACACCCCACTCACAGCAATGGACAGATCATCTAATCAAAATATCAACAAGAAAAAAATGGCTTTGAATGACACAGTGGACCAGATGGACTTAACAGATATATTCAGAACATTTCATCCTAAAGCAGAGGAATATACATTGTTCTCCAGTGCACATGGAATGTTCTCCAGAATAGACCACATACTGGGACACAAATCAGCCCTCAACAAGTACAAAAAGTTTGAGATCATACCGTGCATATTTTCAGACACAACACTATGAAACTCTAAGTCAACCACAAGAAAAAATTTGGAAAGGTAACAAATACTTGGACACTAAAACATCCTACTAATGAATGTATCGGCTAACCAAGAAGTTAAAGAGGAAATTAAAAAGTTCGTGGAAGCCAATGAAAATGATAACACCGCAGCCCAAAACCTCTGGGATGCAGGAAAGGCGGTCAAAAGAGGAAACTATATAGCAATCCAGGCTGTCCTAAAGAAGGAAGAAAGATCTCAGATAGACAACCTAACCTTACACCTTTAAGGACTGGAAAAAGAACAGTAAATAAAACCCAAAACCAGCAGAAGACAGGAAATTAAAAAGATCAGAGCAGAAATTAATGCTGTTGAAACCAAAAAAACAGTAAAACAGATCAATGAAACCAGAAGCTGGTTCTTTGAAAGAACTAACAAAATTGATAAACCACTAGCCAATTTGATTAAAAAGAAAAAGGAAAGGACCCAAATGAAATCAAGAATGAAGGAGGAGAGATCACAACCAACACAGCAGAAATACAAACAATAATAAGATAATATTATGAGCAATTATACACAAATAAAATGGGCAATCTGGAAGAAATGAACAAATTCCTAGAAACATATACACTACCAACACTGAAACAGGAAGAAATAGAAAATTTGAACAGACCCATAACCAGTAAGGAAATTGAATTAGTAATCAAAAATCTCCCAAAAAACAAGAGTCCAGGGCCAGATGGCTTTCCAGGGGAATTCTACCAAACATATAAGGAAGAGTTAACACCTATTCTTTTGAAGCTGTTCCAAAAAATAGAAATGGAAGGAAAACTTCCAAACTCTTTCTATGAAGCCAGCATTACCTTGATTCCAAAACCAGATAGAGACCCCACTAAAAAGGAGAACTATAGACCAATTTCCCTGATGAACATGGATGCAAAAATCCTCAACAAGGTATTAGCCAAATGACTCCAACAATACATTAAAAACATTATTCACCACGACCAAGTGGGATTTATACCTGGGATGCAGGGATGGCTCAATATCTACAAAACAATCAATGTGATTCATCAAATCAATAAAAGAAAGGACAAGAACCATATGATCCTCTCAATAGATGCAGAGAAAGCATTTGACAAAATACAGCATCCTTTCTTGATAAAAATCCTCAAGAAAGTAGGGATAGAAGGATCATACCTCGAGATCATAAAAGCCATATATGAAAGACCCACTGCTAATATCATCCTCAATGGGGAAAAACTGAGAGCTTTCCCCCTAAGGTCAGGAACAAGACAGGGATGTCCACTCTCACCACTGTTATTCAACATAGTATTGGAAGTTTAGCCTCTGTAATCATACAACACAGATAAATAAAAGGCATCCAAATCAGCCAGGAGGAGGTCAAACTTTCACTCTTTAATGATGACATGATACTCTATATGGAAAACCTGAAAAATTCCATTAAAAAAACAGCTAGAATTGATTCATGAATTCAGCAAAGCTGCAGGATATAAAATCAATGCACAGAAATCGGTTACATTCCTATACACCAACTATGAAACAACAGAAAGAGAAATCAAGGAATTGATCCCATTTACAATTGCACCAAAAAACATAAAATACCTAGGAATAAATCTAACCAAAGATGTGAAAAATAAATACACTGAAAACTAGAAATCTTATGAAAGAAGTTGAAGAAGACACACAAAAAAATGGAAAAAGATTCCATGCTCCTGGATAGGAAGAACAAATATTGTTAAAATGTCAGTATTACCCAAAGCAATCTACATATTCAGGGATGCAATCCCTATCAAAATAACATCAGCATTCTTCACAGAGCTAGAACAAATAATCCTAAAATTTGTATGGATCCAGAAAAGACACCGAATAGCCAAAGCGATTTTGAAAAAGAAAACCAAAGCAGGAGGCATCACAATCCCAGACTTCAAGCTATACTACAAAGCTGTAATCATCAAGACAGTATGGTACTGGCATAAAAACAGACTCTCAGATCAATGGAACAGAATAGAGAACCCAGAAATCGACGCACAAACGTATGGTCAACTAATCTTTGACAAAGCAGGAAAGAATATCCAATAGAATAAAGACAGTCTCTTCAGCAAGTGGTGCTGGGAAAACTGGACAGCGACATGCAGAAGAATGAACCTGGACCATTTTCTTACACCATATACAAAAATAAACTCAAAATGGATAAAAGACCTAAATGTAAGACAGGAAGCCATCAAAATCCTCCAGGATAAAGCAGGTAAAAACCTCTTTGATCTTGCCCGCAGCAACTTCTTACTCAACACGTCTCCAGGGGCAAGGGAAACAAAAGCAATAATGAACTACTGGGACCTCATCAAAATAAAAAGCTTCTGCACAGTGAAGGAAACAATCAGCAAAACTAAAAGGCAACTGGAAGAATTGTAGAAGATATTTGCAAACGACATATCAGATAAAGGGTTAGTATCCAAAAATCTATAAAGAACTTATCAAACTCAACACCCAAAAAATAAATAATCCAGTGAAGAAATGGGCAAAAGATATAAACAGATACTTCTCAAAAGAAAACATCCAGATGGCCAACAGACACATGAAAAAATGCTCAACATCATTCATCAGGGAAATACAAATCAAAACCACAATGACATACACCTCACACCTGTCAAAATGGCTAACATTAACAACTCAGGCATCAACAGATGTTGGCAAGGATGTGGAGAAAGAGGATCTCTTTTGCATTGTTGGTGGGAATGCAAGCTGGTGCAGCCACTCTGGAAAACAGTATGGAGGTTCCTCAAAAATTAAAAATAGACCTACCCTATGACCCAGCAATTGCACTGCTAGGTATTTATCCAAGGGATACAGGTATGCTGTTTCGAAGGGACACATGCACCCCAATGTTTATAGCAGCACTATCAACAATAGCCAAAATATGGAAAGAGCCCAAATGTCCATCGAAGGATGAGTGGATAAAGAAGATGTGGTATATATCTACAACGGAGTATTACTCAGCAATCAAAAGAATGAAATCTTGCCATTTGCAACTACATGGATGGAACTAGAGGGTAGTATGCTAAGCGAAACTAGTCAGTCAGAGAAAGACAAACATCATATTACTTCACTCATATGAGGATTTTAAGACACAGAACAGATGAACATAAGGGAAGGGAAGGAAAAATAATACAAAAACAGGGAGGGGACAAAACAGAAGAGACTCTTAAATATGGACAACAAACAGAGGGTTACTGGAGGGGTTGTGGGAGGGGGGGGGCTATGGGCTAAATTGGTAAGGGGCATTAAGGAATCTACCCCTGAATTCATTGTTGCAATATATGCTAACTAACTTGGATGTAAATTAAAAAAATAATATTAAAAAGAAAGATTCAGTTTACTGATATGTACAACAAGGATGAATCTCAAAAATATTATGCTTTCAAAAGACCCCAGACACAAAAGTATGTATATTGTATGATCCTAGTCAATGAAATTCTAGAACAGGCAAAATTCATCTACCGTGCAGAATGGAGGTCAGTGATTGCCTGGGGCTGGGATGGGTAGGGAGGAATTAACTACAAACGGATAGGAAGGAACTTTGGGAACTTTCATTTGTGGATAATGAAAATGTTCTATATCTTTATTGGACTGATATTTGTGTAGGTACATGAGTCAAAACCCCTGCGCATTTAATATAAGTGAAATTTATTGTATGTTATTCCTCAATAAAGTCTATTTAGAAAAATCAAAGCACCCTGAATAAAGTAGATACAGAATGTAACTGAGCCTTGTTTTCCTGGTCAGAGCTGGAAAAACATGTCATGGTTCCAAAGTGGCTTCCAGTCCCTTCTTATAGAACTTTTTGTTGTAATTTTTTAATCATCTGTTTACCAGGGTCTAAAATGTTTTTATGCCCTACCTTTTTAAATTAGTTTTTTTAATGTTTATTTTTGAGAGACAGAGCATGAGCCAGGGAGGAGCAGAGAGAGAGGGAGACACAGAATCTGAAGCAGGTTTTAGGCTCTGAGCTGTCAGCACAGAGCCTGACACGGGGCTCAAACTCATGAGGTGTGAGATCGAGACCTGAGCTAAAGTTGGATGCTCAACCGACTGAGCTACCCAGTTGCCCCTCTCAGTAATATATTACCTCATTCAATGCTTCAACAATCCTGAAAATTCGGTATATCAATATTGCAATTTTACAGATGAGAAAACAGGAGCACAGAAAGATATTGTACTTTGCCCAAAGTCACAAAACTATTTCATATTAGTCTTAGTAATTAAACCTGAGTAGAATGTGATAGCCTACACCCTAATCCATCATACGATAAAGAACGTTCTTTAAGGTATATGACTACTTTCATATAAATTTCATATAAATTTCAGAGTTCTCTATGTCAGTTAAGTTTTTCAGAAGCCAATGAAAGCATTTGGAAAGCTAGCATATTCAAAAAGTTAACAAATGCTATTTCTTTGGCAACATGATTAAATAATTGATCATGTGTGGTAGGTACGAAGCACAATATAAAAATTCAGGTGTGTACAAAATGCAATTTTATTTTCTACTACTCGGTTGATTTTCTATAACAGCTTCCAAGTAGTCAGATTACAAAAATGTAATATTCATTAAATATACCTGTCACTGTGGTGGCTGACAGTTGGTGGGCATCTGGCCCTTGTGTTCCATTCTATATGTACCGGCATCTCCTGAGATTCGCTAAAAGATATATCATTCATTTTCCATGGATTTTTGTTCAAACAGGTCACTGCTAAGTCATCTGTCCCTCCCGTTCAAGAGGCCCCTTCGTGTGTACTCTCTAGGCTGCCTCTCATGTCTTTTTGGGTATGGGGGATCATTCTGATGCTCCTCATCTTACAAGTCATAGGGACTTACAGGATGGGGGACTATCGGTAATCTCTCATTACCTCCTTGCTCCTCTTATTTTCAGGGGATATTTATATTTCTCAGGTACTAACCTGGGGAGTGAGGAAAGTGTGTGTTGTCATAGCTGAATAGAGAGATTTGTCCACTCAAATCCATTTTGTCTTTTTCTTGGACTAATATTGCAACCCCCTTTGCTGAAAGGTGTGACCGTGTAATTGAGTTCTAACCGATAGGATACATGAGCTGAAATAATGTGGGCCACTTCCAGTCCCCAAACCTTCCACGCATGCTCTTCTGTGTTCTTTCTCCCTCTGTTGTTATGACACTGACAGGAAAGGCCTTAGCAGCTGTAGACACATTGTACAAGCTGGATAGGGCCTTGCTTCCTAAATGAGAGTGGTAATCTGCAATGCCCACTAGGACTGCTATTGATCAAAAAATAAACTTTTGGGGCATCTGTGTGGCTCAGTCATTTAAGCATCCAACTCTGGATTTTGGCTCAGGTCATGATTTCATGCTTCATGGGTTTAAGCCCTGTGTCAGGCTCTTTGCTGGCAAGTGAGGAGCCTGCTTTGGATTCTCTCTCTCCTCTCTCTCTGCCCCTGCCCTGCTCATGCTCTCTTTCTGTCTCTCTCAAAATCAAATAAATAAATTAAAAAAAAGAAGAATAAACTGGGGCACCTGAGTGGCTCAGTCAGTTAAGTGTCTGACTCTTGGTTTTGGCTCAGGTCATGATTGCACAACCCATGAGTTCGAGCCCCATGTTGGGCTCTGTGCTGGCAGTGTGGAGCCTGTTTGGGATTCTCTCTCTCTCTCTCTCTCTCTCTCTCTCTCTCTCTAGGCTCCTCCCCAACTTGCACAGTCTCTCTCTTATAAAAAATGAATAAACTTGGGGTGCCTGGGTGGCTCAGTCGGTTGGGCATCCGACTTCAGCCCAGGTCATGATCGCACAGTCTGTGAGTTTGAGCCCCACGTTGGGCTCTGTGCTGACAGCTCAGAGCCTGGAGCCTACTTCAAATTCTGTGTCTCCCTCTCGCTCTGCCCCTCCCCTGTTCATGCTCTGTCTCTCTCTGTCTCAAAAATAAATAGAAACATTTTTAAAAAATTAAACAAAAAATTAATAAACTTAGGGGCACCTGGATGGCTCAGTTGGTTGGGATCTGACTTCGGCTCAGGTCATGATCTCACTGTTCATGTGTTTGAGTCCCGCATCAGGATCTCTGGTCTCGGCATGGAGCTTGCTTCAGATTCTGTGTCTCCCTCTCTCTCTGCCCCTTCCCCCCCGCCCTCAAAAATAAACATTAAAAAAAATTTTGTTAATGAATAAACCTAAAAAAAAAGAAAAACTTCTGTTTTTGTCTAGCCATTACTAGATTAAGTCTGTTTCTTACCAAAGACTAGTATATCCTAATACACAGATCCATCTGATTAATATGCTACCAATTATTTTCTGTTGTGTAAAACCAATGTCTCCATGGGGTGTTGGGGAAGAGAATACAGGTACTACTCATACTCCCATCCCTCAAACCTGCCTGGAATGTCTGAGTTGCCCCCTAAGTTCATTCAGGAGAGTAGCCATCTCCCTTTTCCTCCAGGACTCCCAGTATTTATCCACTTACTGCTTCTCCATCTCACTCCCCTCCACCCCCCCCCCCCAGCTCCAGGAGGCTTTATTATTTCGGGGGGCAGGCAGAAAGTTTTGTGTCACTCACCAAGTACTCCTTCAAAAAAACAAACATGTTGCAGAGATTGAAAGATCATTAATTGATTAAATATTTTGGAAACAAATAAGGAAATAAATAACGCTCTAGCTGATTGAGAGAATATAAAAAACAGCAAATGTGGGAGAATCTCTGTTAATATTTCCAAAAGTTACCCCATGACATGTGTGGTCTTCTATCAAGTAGATCACACACCTAAGAATTGCATTGTCTCTTAGGGTCTCAGTAACAAGCTTGCGTTCTACCCAAAATTTGGGGAGCTGTGACTCTTGAAAATTATTAATTTTTGATAGTAAGGAATTTGGTAAATGAACTATTATATATGCCAGTCACTGTTCGAGGTATGAAAATCTTCAGAAGTAGAGGGGTGCCTGGGTGACTCAGTTGGTTAAGCGTTTGACTTTAGCTCAGTTCATGATCTCACAATTCATGGGTTTGAGCCCCATGTTGGGTTTTGTGCTGACAGATCAGAGCCTGGAGCCTGCTTTGGATTCTGTGTCTCCCTGTCTCTCTCTGCCCCTCCCTACTTGTGCCCTGTTGCTCTCTCTCTCTCTCTTTCAAAAATAAACATTATTTTTTTTTAATCCTCAGAAGTACAAATACTTGTAGTGAACAGCCAACAATCTTTATTTTATTCCAAAATACAAATACCCCATGGAGGTATCCTCCCTCCTTCGAGCATGCCCCACACTGATATGGTCGACCAAGAAAAAGACCATGGTAAGTTTTTTGCCATTCTTCACAGATGTTTTCATAAGTTCACTGAATGTGCACCTGGAAACATCTAGGTGTACTGATATGTGAAAAGATGAGTATATTATTATTACTTGCATTGCTCCTAAAAATAGGACCCCTCAATCCAGTTCTTGACTAGAGACACATTTTCTTTTCTCCCCATCTTCTGTAGAAGTACTCAAGAAGTTTTGAGATAAAGGGCTCTGATAACTAAGAAAATTGCCAACTGCCTCAAATTCTCTTAGGGCCTGCCTCTCCTTAAACTGAGTAAAGGAGCATACGTTCTAAACATACACTTGACATACACTTGGACAAACTATAGTTTGCTGATTAAATATGCAGAGCAAATTTTAACACTGGTCCCAGGTGATATGTTGGGTGTTAGGTTTCCTAAAATAATTTTTTTTTTACCGGTTTCTCAGTCATGATTCTATCTTGGTATTAAACATCAATCCATATTGTGCAAATTCTCACCCCAGCTGGCTAAGCTAAGAGAGCGAGAAATGAAAATCAGATCTGATTCTCATGTTATAAATATGAAAATTATTACTTGATGATGGAACACTGGACAACTGAGGGACAGGGGATTTTTAGGTTTCTGGGGAACTTCCTTCTTCCAAGAACAACTTGATTTGCATGGGTTGGGATATTTTGAGGTTATGAGCTATGGGTTAAAATAAAAGCTTGGGGTTCACAAGTCTGGTAAAACCATAAAGTTCTGTTTTCAATGGAATTTCTGGCAATACCAAGATTTATACTGCTTTTACCTGAAACCATGATGAGAGAAGTCAAGTTTGCAAATGGGAAGAGAAAATAAAAAATAAACAAATAGCACTTATTTATTACATAACCAAGCAGGCCGGCAATCACCCTGGTTCCAGGTCTGCCCAGCACTTAAGCAGGAATTGGAGAAAGGTTCAGTGAGCCACTACTATTGCCTTAGCCAGTTTTTCCCCAAAGGTTTGGGCATTTCCATCCCATTGTCCCGAGGGAGGGTATAGGGGTAAGTCTGCATATTTGTGGACAATATGGCCATGGTTGGGAAATACCGTTGTGAGAACTTGCTGGTTACAACAGCCCATGTGCAACTTCACCATATTCAGTCAAATTAATCCCTGTCTCCCCTCTCACTTCTTTTTTTTTTTGCCTTTTTAAATAACTTTCTTTCCATCCTACTCTCATGTGGCTCAAGCCTCCTTTTTTTTTTTTAATTAATTTAATACCTTTATGGTTTATCACTGAAAAACTCATTCTCAGTTTGGAAAGATGGATGAGAGACATTTCCCCCTATTTCTTCCACTACAAAGGCTCTGAACGGTGGAAAGAAGAAGGCAAACTGGCTAAGGACTATGGACACAAGCAATGATACTATGGTGAGATCCCTGGGTTTTCTTTCTGCTTCATATATCCCAGACTTGTAACTGAAAAAGCTAGTAAGCAGGAAATGCTACTGGGCATAGACAATTGAGCCTCAGCAAGTCTATTTTTCTCTACCCAAAGGAGCAGGAAAGGGGCATTTTAGACAATAACAACTCAACACCAAACAAACACAGGAAAATCTGCCATCCCCGTGCCAACCCCAACCCTCTGGGTCAACACAGGCTGAGTGAAAAGTCTAGACTTACACCCTGACCCTGCTGTAGAGGTGGCCCTCCAGGCTCCACACTTGGTAGTGTTGGAGAATACTGAGTGAGGAGGAGGGAAGTCCATATTCTTACAGCATTAATGAATTCTACCCTACTCTGCAGGTGTCTGTGGACTCTGGACTTCTACCCCCACACTGTGGTAATAAAGGATCCTTCCCCCTCTATGCTTCAAGGGAGAGTCGGAACTCTTACCACTGCTCAGAGGTAATGAAACCACCTCTATTCCTGCCCCACATGTCAGTGGAGGCCACACAGGAAACAAACAGCAGGCATTCTAGACAAGGGGAGTATCAGCAAAGGTTTAGTGGAAAGCCTGAATTTTCACCTTAACTCAGAGATATTGAAGTACCCCTCAACAACCCACTTCCTGCCCCAACTATGGGGTCAATAGAGGGCTGGCAGGAAACCCATATTTCTACCTTCTCCTAGAAGTAATGAAGAGATGCTCACATTTCTTGCCAGTGTTACAAGAGGCTAAAAAAAAGATTTATATAAGATCCAGTTTCATAACATAATATTGACAATGTCCAGGATATAATCACAAATCACCCATTCATACTAAGAACCAAGAAAATCTCAACTCAAATGGTAAGACAGTCAATAGATACTAATAACAAGATGCCGCAGATGTTAGAATTATCTGGCAAAAAGAATTTAGTATCATTCTTACTTAGCAGATTTAGTGTAAGCATTAGTTTTGCAGTGAAGTGTGAAGTTCAATTAAAATAAGTCTAATGAAACATAATTCACATGAAATGAAATGTATTTGTAAAAATGGTCACTCACTTATCAACAATCATAAAGAAGTTAATGACAGCATTTAATGATGGCATTTTACAAAATAAGACTGGAATACAGGTTAAAAAAATTAAGAATTAGGACAATAAAGAATCCATGTTTTACTTCATCTACACAAATTATTATCAAATCATTGTCAACTGAGTTATATGGATTGGGGTTTATTTGTCCATAAACATTTACGTACATGATCTCCTTCACCATGCTTCCAAACTTTGCTTTTACATACCATAATCATTTGGAAGTGTCTAATTGCTTATAAATTAGAATTATTCAAATACAGTCAAACATAATTATGAATACTAATTTTTGAGAATGGAACCTAGTGAAGATGTATTATTAGTCAGGGCTCTCCAGAGAAACAAAATCAATAGGATTGATCTATCAATCTATCCACCCATCTATTATATATATATATATATATATATATATATATATATATAGAGAGAGAGAGAGAGAGAGAGAGAGAGAGAGAGAGAGAGAGATTGATTTGTTATGAAGAATTGGCTCACATGATTATGGAGACTGAAAAGTCCCACCATCTGCTGTCTGTAGGCTGGAGACCCAGGAAAACTGATGATGTAGTTCGGTCAGAGTCCAAAGGCTTGAGAACCAGGGCAACCTGTGGTGTAAGTCAGAGGGCAGGGGAAAATCCATGTCTGAGTTCGGTCAGGCAGAAGGGGCAAATTCTCCCTTCCTCCACCTATTTTGTTCTATTCAATGTGGGATGATGCACATCCACTTTGGGGAAGACACGCTGCTCTACGGAATCTATCAATTCAAATGCTAATGTCAACTGGACTCTCTTTCACAGGCACACCCAGAAATAATGTTTAACCAAATATCTTGGCAAGTTCCAGTCAAAATGATACACAACACAAAAGACAAGTAGGCCATCAGACTTTAAGTTAAATAATTAATTTTCTATTTGCTCCGAACTACTTTACCTCCTTAAAAAAGTTCTCAGTATCTAGTTCCTTGAAAAACAAACCCCAAATTATTTTACTGAATTTAATAGTCTTTAAGATACCGTTTCACTACAAATAGTATTTCTTCTTTCTTTTTATAGTCAAATTTTATTGAGTCTTTATTTACGAGATAATGTCATGATTCAGAAGCAATACAAGGCTTTTTATAGACTGTTTTTCCCTCCAAGATAAGACTATAAAAGTTCTTATAAACCTCTCCACTCTTAAAAGCAAGATTTGGCAGACCCTGCTAGGATTTCAAAACCATTGGATAGCTTCAATTGTGTGGTCATTTGTTTTAACATGATATCTTTCACCTGGTTTTTAATCTCAGGAGGAAAAAAAATACAGATGACTCAATTTTTCATTTAATTAAATATAAAAAAATAAATTTCTCTCTCTCCACTTTTACTAGATTTATTTGGAGTTTTGTAAATCTCAGGGATGGGTCCTATTAGGAAAAAGAAGGAGGATATTCAACTTGAATATAAAATGAAAGAAGAAGGAGGGAAGGAAGGAAAGAAGGCAGGGAGGGAGAAAGGAAGGAAATTCTTCTGTTATGCAGCAGCTCTAACATGTTACATATTTGTAAGAAATTTTTTCTTGTCTTCTAAAACAAATAAAACCATCTGACTGAACCATATAACTGTGAATAAAGTTCTTGAAAACTGCCCAAAACACAGAAAATGGAACTTTTTTATCCTGGACTCCATAGTATTATAGAGTTTTCTCCGGTAGAGTACACTGATTATAATTCTTTCCAAATTAGCAAACCACAAAAATGTAGGAAGCAGAAAATTACTTGCAAGCAAAATGAAACCAGTTTTTACAGTAATTAAAAGATGAGGAGTTTGGGGGAATTAATTTAAAGAGGGAGAATCTACTTAATTAGATAACAACACTATTATAGAAATTTTACAGAAACCAGCATGTGGTAGGCAGCCCACGCTCAACTCTCTGGTATCTGAGACATCCACCCTTCCAGCTACACAGTTTAGAAGCAAATATGAGATGCAAACACTTTAGCTTTACCCATGCTGTATTTCCTTCTGCTTAAATTATAAATGACGGTGTGCAAAACTGGGAAACATGGTAGTGATCTTTGGAATCTCTTAAACCTTTATAAATTGACTTTGAGATAAGATTAATCCTTATGTTAATAGGTAAACTGGAACTCTTAGCACAAAAATAAAGAACTATATAAACATTCTCCTGATTTTTAGGATTCAGTTGTATTTCAGGGTAACATCTCAGGAAATAGCAAACCTTTGCTCCAACTGAGTTCTCTGATTGGTACTCCCGCCACCTCAAAACAAACTCTGGACAATAAGGATTCAGAACATTACAAGGCTAGGATGAAATGCCAGGATATCCAGAGAAAGGCCTAGGGGGTGGCAGCTGCCTGAAGTTCTAATAATGTTCAGATCCACTTGGGCAAGAGTTAGTTTTTCTACAGATGATATCTAGAATCTGTTATTTTATAGTAAATTCCAATAGTCACAGAGAGTTATGAAGGGTAAATTGTTCATTGGCCCACCTGTTGAGCACCGCCATGTCACTTCGACAGCTTGTAAGAATCATTTCTGAAAGCTGCATTGGAACAATTTTATGGGAGTTAAATGACATTAGAAAAAGCAAAGTCGAAGCAGAAATCCGTATGGAACTGCTTTTACACACTACTTTACAGTTTACAATGTGTTGTACATGCAACCTTAGCTGATGGCCTGTGTATTCCCCTCCAATCATGCTGGATGGAATACAATTCCCTGTCTAGATGAATCAGCAGTACATAAAAATCAGCTTGGCCTTAAGCATGCAAATACAATCTGAATTCAATTTTTAAGAAACCACAGATTTTCCCCTTAGGGAATGGACTGTTTGTGGGCAGGCTGTCTCTTTTATAAGAAAACTATTCTCCAAGAGAGCATTTTCACAGATGAAAACTAAGAATTCCAGTATTTTCATTGCATAAATGTACCTGAATATTTCAAAGGAATAGTCCAAATCCTGAACATGAACTGTTTTCTTGTTTTTGCAGTTTAAACACTTACATGAAGCCCTATGCAAAATTCTACTCAAGGACTGATTTCCCTTGTTTGAGAAATCAATGGATTCCAGGTCTTTAAAAAAATCCTTTGCTTTCACTTAGGAAACTGAAAGCAATCTCACTTGCCTTGTGCCACTTATCAGTTGATTACCTCTTACTTCCAAATCCACCCTCCTTTGCCTTACTTATGATATTGGAGATGGGCCCTGTAAACATATCCCTTTCTCAGGTAACACAATGTTCAATGTTGTCAGCAGATGGTTGGAGAGAACCCAGCAGATGGTTGGAGAAAAACCAGGCTTTGTTCCAGTGTGTTTTTCTCTGCTTGCTCCTGTGGTACACAACAACCAGCAGTGCATAAGACACCCAGCAGTGCCCCCTCCCCACCAGTGAGTTCTACTGAATGGCATTCCCTGTGGGCGACCTCCTTTGGCATTTCGGAGGGCAGCTTCCCAGCAAATTCCATGAATCAATACTTCCCTATGGACAGTTTTCCAAGCACCTGGAAGGCAGCTTTCTGGCAATTTCAGCTGCCAATGTACCCCAGAGAACCTCATAATCCAGTGGGTCGTGGCCATAGCCATAACCACTCCATTGTAGGGGAGGAGTACCTCTTCCAGATTTCTTCCTCTGGACTTTGCCTCTCAGGCTTAGAGGTAATGGCTTCTCCTGTATCTATTCTTCTATTCTTCTTTAGTTTTTTTTCTGAGGCAAGTAATCTAGATTGGTTGCAGTTATTAATTCTCTATATTAAACTTTGTTACAATTATGTGATTCCTATCTGCTTATTGGACCCTGAATGACCACCCAGTTTTTAACTCAATAGTATCTCCCAATATGAGTACAGTTTTGTACTTTTGTACTTGTACAATTTTGGAAACTATTTAGTTTCCAAAAAAAATTGTGGACTAATAATGTACAAAATCTAAAACACTATCTTAAGAAAACATGATCCCACAGTTATTAAGTAGGCATTATTTTTAAAGTATCCACTTACTGCCAACATAAATATACCACTTAATAGAATAAATATCATCAAACTAATTTGTTGATCTTTGCCATTGGAAAGAAAATTTCATTGAGTGGGAAATGCTGCTGAAACATCTGCACAGGTATTGATCAGTTAAAAAGCCAAACAAAATGAGATCCACTCTGTACTTTTAAAAAGAAGTAGATTTGTTTATGTTATTTTATATAATTTAAAATACCTCTGAACCTGCCAGAATGGAACCCTGCCAATGCTCTTACTAATTGTAGACATTTTAAAGCACATGCAGCAAAGGAACTGGAATAATATTTAGAGATATTAAGGACAACTTTTGCCTTTAGCCAAATAAATATGTAGGTTAACATTTCTTCTCATAACTCCCCCATTAAGAGGTACCCTCCCTTCCTCTCCTCCAGGTGAAGAATACCATCAAGATGTCAGAACTTAGTTTTGTAACTTACTGTGGATTTAAGGCTATTATTTAGTTGCAAGCAACAGAAACTTCCAACGTCCAACTTAAGCAAGTATGAAATATATTTTAATTTTGGGGTGGCAGCTTACAATATTAGCAGGAAGTCAGGCTATGGAAACAGTGAGGGTCAGTCTCAGGAAAGGCTTGGAACAAGAGCTTCTCTGGATGCTTCCAGGCAGCAAGCATCCTGTCAAGGATACCTGTGAGAGGAAATGAGGTCTGAACACTCTTCTGTCCTTAAGTCTCTCTACTCAAAAGTCAAAGTCCTCGGAATGGAAGCCCAGTTTCTCCAGCTAGTCATCTGCCCATTCCTTGTTTAGAAGAGAGAGCATTGTGATTTTCCTGTCTCACCAAAATGACACAAATTGGGAGAGTTAGTTAACTCATCAGAAATTAGGATATTAGCTGAAGTAAAATGAAAAAATACTGTAAGCCCAAAAATCTTTTTTCACTATGTACGCCATTAAGGTTAAGTCTCTCATTCCTTAAGCACCACAGCTAATAGATAGGTGATAGATGAAATACACTCTGACAGCAACTGACTCCAATAGTTGGCAGTCTAGTTAATTTAGTTTCTTGTGGACTATCTATGTGTTAAAAAAGGAAGATGATAACTCCAAAAAACCTTGAAGAGACAAACCTACTTTGCATTTCCTCATGCATGTCCCATCAAGCCAAAAATATCAGAGAAGATAATATAGCATCCATGGCTTCTGTCTTCTCCAAGAAGGAGCTCCATAAAGGAGCTCCAGTGACCATGTAACTTTTTTCACTGTCCGTAGGACTCACTCAAAAAAGATGCTCCAATAATCATGAAGAATCTCAGAGTATTAGTTTCCTGTGACCACTGTAACAAGTTATCACAAACTTGGTGGCTTCAAACAACAGAAATTTATTCTTTTACATTGCTGGGGGCCAGAAGAACAATGTCAGTTTCTCTGGGCTGAAATCAAGGTATTGGCAAGTCTGTGCTTCCTCTAGCTCTTGAGGAGAATCCATTCCTTGTCTCTTCTAGCTGTTGGTGGTTGCTGGTATTCTTTTGCTGTGATCCTATCACGCCAATCTCTGCATCCACCTTTACATGGGCCTCTCCTTTTCTTGTCTTCTCTTCTGTCTCAATTTCCTTCTTCCTCTCTCATAAGGACACTTGTGATTACAGCTAAAGTTCATTCAGATAATCCAGAATAATATCCAATGTCAAGATCCTTAATTTAAGCACAAATGCAAAGACTCTTTTCCTTTATAAGGTAACATTGGTATGTTCTAGGGATTAGGACCTAATATCTGTGGGTGGTCGTTATTCAGCCGACTACACTGGGCATCACCTAAAGAGCTTTGACTTTTGTCTAATAATGTAATAACTGAATGACTTTGGGCTGTTTTTCTTGGAAAGAGGAGAAATGTGTTCTATACCTGGAAAGAAAAAGATGGGCTATGAGCAGCTGCCCCATTGGCATCTGCAGGAAGCATGTGATTAGTGTTTGTTCAATGAAAAATGAATGGAAATGACTGATATATGTCATTCTGGGCCAAAGATATTAGTAACCTAGGGTTCCTCCACAATAGTCTCTTCTTTTCTGCTGGTTGGATTAAGACCAAGAAAAGTGAATCATTGAGCCACAGAATAAAAGAACTGAGTCTCTCAATGAGTATATGGGAGAAAGGTATCTGCCAATATATCCCAAACAGGATGAATACAAAGAACTATACATTTGGAAATATCATAGTGAAAATGCAAACACCAAACAAAGTTCTTAAAAACATAAGAGAGAAAAGGCAGACTACCTACAAAGGCAAGATAGATTGATAACAGACAGATTAATGATGGAATGTTCAACAGTAACAAGGGAAGGCAGAAGATAATAGAAAGACAAAGTGTGAGAAGAAAATACATACCAACCAAGAATTGTGTATCCAGCCAAACTCTAGTACTAGAACAAGGGTGAAGTAAAGACATGTTAGAAATCAAAATCTTTGAATGTTTATCACCTAATGAGAGGAACTTCAAATGTACTTCAATGAGAAGAAAATTGATGATAGAGTGACAGTTAGATCATAAGAAATATTGAACAAATAAAATGATTAATGTGTCTATAAATATAAAACAACTTGCCTGTACATGTTATTAATTATTATATCTAATTTTGAAAGTTAAAAAAAAAGGAATAAAACTAAACTACCCAGTAGTTAGAGCATTGGAGTTGCAAGACTATTGTATTTAAGTCAACTGCCAATTAAATTTGTACACTCTAAATTTAGATTCTATCTCCAGTTGCAAAAAAGACCTGGCTGATGATGTCAATTAAAAGAAATAATCATGAGACGCCTGGGTGGCTCAATGGGTTAAGCATCCGACTGTTGATTTCGGCTCAGGTCATGATCTCACTGTTGGTGAGTTTGAGCCCCTCCTTGGGATCTAGGCTGACAGTGCAGAGCCTGCTTTGGATTCTCTCTTTCTCTCCCTCTCTGTCTCTGCCCCTCCTCTGCTTTCTCTCTCTCTCTCTCTCTCTCTCATTTTCAAAATAAATACTTTATAAAAAATAAAATAAATAACCAAGAACACTACTTACTGTTACAAAATACATTTATTTTCATTCAAGAAATTAATGAAACAAGCAATCAATCAAACAAGCCATGACAGCTGGAAGGGATTTACCACTTTTTATTTATTATTTGGCCAGTCTATTTCCTTTGGCTATTGTCTATTTCCAGCTGATCCTTTGTTCACAAGTATTCTGACCCGAAACAGAAGGTGGTAGTCATAATAACCTCACGTAACTGTCTGCAGCAAGATCAGTGCATTCCGGAGACAGGCAGGGAGTCCAGTGCTGTTCTTATCTGTTGGATGTCAAACTAAGCATTTTATGCTAACTAGGGATTTGGGCATATTTGATATGTCTTGCATCTATTGGTTCAAATTAACATCAACCTTATCAGTGCCTTTATATTCAGAATAAATTCAATGCATAGAACAGATGTTACTTGTTTACAAATTTTCTATCAGGTACTTATCAGTATCAGTTTTTTCAGAACTCAAGATTAATCAATCAGAAGGTTTCCATTAATTGTGGAGTAATGCTCTATCAGAGAATGCACCCTACAAGAAGCATATAGAAAATCTCTACTAATCCAAAAGGGCAACCGAGAGTGAACTGAAGCAGACAGATATCATGTGGAGTATACCCGCAAGGGAAGGTAGTGGAGCGATATGAAGTAGGCACCTATTTCTATAACTTTTAGCCTAAAGTTAATTGTAGTCTTTGAGGCCATCCAGTGGTAGTGGGGGGCACTTGTGAAAAATCACACTATCTCTGGCTGAGAAAAGCCAGAAAACTGATAGCAGGAAAATACTACTGAAGTGAGAAAAGACTGAGAGGGAAAAAGACAGCAAAAGAACATAAAATCCATGTCTCTAACCTCTAAACAAATTCAAAATGGCCACCTCCCCTGAGGTACTCTGTGGTACAACTTCCAGGCATCTCAGCTTCTGTCTTCTAATTTGTGTCTTCTCCATTTAGCAAGACCACCATAGTCTGCTTGATTTCCTATTTGTGAGAGATTAAGGACTTCTTAGATCTTTCCTGGCCTGGACATACCACAGCTTTGCCCATGTGCTTGATCTTCTATATCCCCAAGACTATGTCACAGCTTTTTAAAACCCCATATGAACACCTTATTCTCTGAATTGTCTTTTGTTTTTGGGCCAGCCTCTTGTTTGCCACAACTGGTATGTCACCACCTCAGTGAGCTACCTGGATGTTAAAGGATTGTCACTGATTGTTTTTTAAAAATGCTCTGGGCATAGGACCACGTAGCAAATTCTGAGTCAATTCAAATAAAAATAAGTCCTTTGAGGTGGGCTTTCCCAAGTAGCTAGCTGCCAGAGTGAAGTAGTAACAATTATCTGGGGATGAGGCTTTTTGGAGAGTACCAAACCCATTCTGCCCCCTTCAGAGGTTACATAGACCCTGGTTTTCAAGGCTACGATGGAGCAGGAGGAGGGTACAGGAATAGGGCAGGTTGAAATGCCAAAGACCTCATTCTTCTTACCAAGATTGTCATTTTTGATGAGTATACATTTCTTAGGTTGTACAGTCCTTTGATTAATATCGAGTGTTAAAAAAAAAAGTTGGTTTTGATCATTTTCTCTCATGTTCTAAAAGTTTTTATGGAGGCATATATTTTCGGAAGTTCTTACTCCACCATTCCTGAAGTATTTTTTCTCCCATATATTTACTTTATATTTTGTTTGTCATTCTTTCTTACATTTCTAATTGCCATTTGAAACTTTCGATTTTGCCTTGGAACTCCTTGAACCTATTTATTACACTTATTGTAAAGTCCTTATATGACTTTTTCATGATCTAGATCTCCCATGTATCTTTTTCTAATGTTTTTCCCCTGTCATTTAAATTCAAGGTTATGTCTTCTTTTACGCTAGTTTTTGTTTTTATTTGCTTTGTCTGATTCAGCTTGCTTCATATTATATAGAAAGTTAGAAGAGACCATATTCAGAGACGTACTCTGAATGATGTATCTTTTATTTCTAGCAGGCAGCCCAACTAAGGATGCCAGCAAGTCACGTTACTTAGCTAGTGCTCCAGTGCTTTCATGTAGCCACACGTACATTTTTGTTTGCAGATTTTTTTTTAATTCAAACAGGAATGACTGCTCTGAAGCAAATGATTATATCATTCGCAGAAATAAAAACTCCACTCAAAATTTTAGTTATTGACCTTAGGTTTCTGAATTGGGTTGGGAGAACTATTTTTGTTTGTTTTGCTTTTGTTTAGTTTTACCTCAAGGAAGAGTCATTTCCCACCAGGTTTATGGAATCCAAAAAAGAGAATGTTGGTGTCCTCATGCCACTGGAGACCACCCTGGTTAGAGTCAAATCTGGTGACCCACTCTCTTTGCGTGCGGTGCCCAGATTTGCATTCTACAAAGGTTTTCTTCCATTTTTAAGCAAAGGAAAGATTTGAGAACATTTGCACTAAAGGGAGAGACCAAAAAGATCATCTAAACATTGGCTGGTATATTAGTTTGCTAGGGCTGCAAAGTACTGTAACAAAGTACAATAATTTGAGTGGTTTAAAATGGAAATTTATTTTCTCATGTTTCTGGAGACTAGAAGTGCAAGAACAAGGTGTTGACAAGATTGGTTTCTTCTGAGTCTTCTCCCTGTGTCTTCACATGATCTTCCACATCGACATGTCTGTGTATAAATTTCTCCTTCTTATATGGTCACCAGTCATACTGAGCCAGGGCCCACTTTAATCACTGCATTCTCTCTTAGTTACTTCTTTAATAACTCTACTTACCAATAGTCATACTCTGAGGTAATGGGGAGTTAGAACCTCAACATGAATTTTAAGGAAACATAATTCAAGTATAATACCTGGTGTAATGGATCTTGGCTCTCAAGGAGAAAGATCATTACTTCCATACATTGGAGACCATTACAACTTAGGATCAAATCCATAGAGCTCCTATAGAGCCTTCAGAAAATGGCTCTTCAAACTACTAAATTCAGGGAGAAAGTCTAGAGACAACTTCCCCCGGGAAATGTCAATGGATTCTTATGGCTAAGTCCCTGAGACTGCCATACTTTTCTGCCCTTTCAAGGCCTGCGTGTTCAATATTTTCTTGAAAGTAATGAGATACCTCAGTATTTTTTGAAAACTATTTTTTTTTCCTGAGGGAGAGAAAGAGGGCACAAGTGAGTGAGGGGCAGAGAGAGAGAGAGAGAGAGAGAGAGAGAGAGAGAAGTAGGGGTCATCTGTGGCTTGTGTTTTACCCAAAGCAGGGCATAAGCTCACCCAATGGGGGGCTTGAACTCACAAACTGTGAGATCATGACCTGAGCCAAAGTCTGACACTTAATGACTAAGTCACCTAGGTGCCCTGAAAGCTATTTTTTTTAACTTAAAACTATCTCATCTTAACTTTATAATTTCAGAAAATAGAAACTTAAAAATGCTTTCACTTCTTTAGCAGACTGTTAAAAATAAGTAAAATACTTATAACTTTTCAAAAGAATTTTATATAATTCCATTAAAGACTAACCCTATGGGGAGCATACATCTTCAGATTCCTTACTACTGAAGTATCACAAGCATTAAATTACCAAAATAATAGACCTCACACTGTAAACACCTCATTTCTAGGGCATAAGAATATTTCAAGGAGAAGTTAAATTTTTTTAACGTTTTATTTATCTTTGAGAGTGAGCGAGCGAGCGAGACAGAGCTCAAGCGGGGGAGGGGCAGAGAGGGAGAAGGAGACACAGAATCAGAAGCAGACCCCAGGCTCTGAACTGTCAGCACAGAGCCTGATGCAGGGCTCAAACCCATGAACTGGGAGATCATGACCTGAGCTGAAGTCGGATGCTTAACCGACTGAGCCACCCAGGCACCCCAGGAAAGTTAATTTTTTAAATTTAAATAGTAGCACATTATTTAACATACATTTTCCAAACATCTACTATGTAACTTTGCATAGTTTAAGACAGGCTTTGTGGTGGTTACGAAACAAACAAAATAAACCCCACTAATCCATGGGCCTATCTTCAAAGGGTATATAATCTAGTTGGGGAAACACTAAGAACATGAAATGTTACATGGAACACTGAGATTCATCCTTACACTGAGGTCGTACTATCCTCTGAATTAGTATGTATTATAATGCCAAAGAAAATGTAAGATTTATTAAAATGTAAGGAAAAATAAGACTACATTCAATTCAACTAGAAATAGGGGGATTTCCAGCAAGGTCAATCATTTATGATACAGATAGTTCAAAAGAGTAGCTAAAAGTAGAAAATCTTTTGAGTGCAAAATAAAGGTTTTTAATGGTTATAATGATAGGTCCTACATTTCTGTTTCAATTCCAGAACAAGAATAGTTTCTTTTTTTTGTATGTCTAAGATATGGGAGTAAAGAAAAAGATCCCAGGAAAAAATGTTTAGAAACATTTTGTCCATCCTATTCTTCTGATTGATTGTGTAGTCTTGTATAACTCCAAAGAATAAGATAATAAAATGCTGTCACTTAGTACATACTGTTTTGTAAAAATGTGAATTAAAGATATATATCATAAGGGATTAAGGTGTTTATAATAGTGCCACCTTGGAAGAAAAAGTAAAACAGCTTTTAAAGTGAAAGTACATATATTTGAGCAAGTATATTAGCCTTTCTTCTTTTTCTACCCCATTAAAAAAAAAAATCCCTAAATACAGTATTATGACACCACCTACTGGGAATTTAGAAGACAACAATCACATTATTGCAGGGTAACTATCCCTTCTTCAGCTATAAGCGCTTTTAAAATAATTATCAATAAAGTGATCAAAAGGCCAGTATACACACATTGGTAAAGGCATAGAAAAATTTGATAAATTTGTTAGTAAATTTTCACATTAGGGGGACCTCTAGTACAACCATTTCTCGTCACTTTTTTGAGTACTGTCAGCCAGGATGATCATACCTAGATGAACTAGTTTGGATTGATGAAACTGACTATAGACATTTCAGAACACACATTTATTAACCTAGATTGAGAGATAATTGCTTGTAAGAATTTGCTTCTATTTTTGCATCAATATACTTGAGAAACCTAATCAAATCTAATTGGATAAACATGTGTCCCCGATTGCATTTTTCTGGAAGCTCACACTGAGGCAGAATTTGTGTGCAGAAAACAGATGATCACCTGTGGGAGTGATGGGGGAAGATAGGACTAGATAGAGAGAGAAGGCTAAGAGTGAGGGTCAAAGCCTTCGCCAGTCCAGTGGGGGAACTCTGGAGCATACATGGCTCTGTACTGGGCCAAAATGGCATGACCTTTATACACTCCATGCATCTGTGGGACCCCAGTGAGGGCAATGCCCTTGGATGAAGCAAGCACTCTGCACTGAGGCAGACCCTATAGGACCTGCTAGCAAGAAGTGCCCCCTACAAAGGGGATCTAGGCAGCTCCTCTCTGTTCCCACCTCAACATGGGATAACAAAGAGGTTCTAAAGATTATTTTAAGGCCATATTTATTGGAAGTTTTATCAGTCTGATAAATGTGATCACATCTTGCTATTTCAACCCTTCTACTTTCCAAAATTCTTCCTTTCCTAATGTATAACCGCCGTCAAAACGGAGGCAAATTCTTTTCCAGCGTCAATATCTGAAAGGACTCTTGATGCCAATTTCTGCAAATGTTTGTATTTACCTCTTGGTCATGGATTATATAAAATCAATTTAAAAATCACGTTGCTCAGGGCCAACACTTTTCGTTTTCTATTTTCAGTCCTTGTGGGTATAAATTGCTTGCCCCACAAAGGATTTGAATTTGCCACTGATGCCAGATTCCTGCTGCCACTATCAACCTGGCACCACCTCAAGGGGAAAAAATTCACATCTTGAGGTTTTTCAGATCATGTATACAGTGTCAGGTCTAGACTCAAACCATACCCACAGATAAGGAATTTGTGGCTATGAATTTCTCCATCCATCCAGAGTAAAGGATGAAAAAGACATGTTTCTTTACCACCTTCCTTGGGGAGAAGCTTTTCCCCCTTTTCCTAATGCTTTTCCTTTTTCCTCGGCTTTACGCTCCCTCCCCTGCTTACTGGCTTGAATTAAGTTTCATGGGCCCAAGGATCCAATTTGTGGTGGGAGGAGGAGCTTTTCAATTAAAAAAAAAAAAAAGTAAAATTATGTAGAAAAGTTAATATTTACTGGAATAGGAAAAGGAATAGCAAAAACTATAAAAAATATGACACATACTAACCAATATAATTAAATCCGGTCATCTCAATAATATTTTTTCTGACATTTTTGGCCACATGTCTTCACATGTTAATGATTTTGTAATATTTTCTATAGGGAGACTAGGAAAGTAATTTAGTCTTCCTTTTGGCATAGTTGATCAGAACTATGATCCAGGCTCACATGATTCTTGGCCATTAAAAATATTCCTCACTTTCTTCCCAGCCTGAGGGATGCATTAAAACTGTTCTAATCTTGTATCCAGTATTGTAAGTATCTTGTTAATGAGAGTCCTTTCTAGCTGCACAGTACCTGCTGAATTCTTGAAGCCATTCCATCATGCCTTCTGTCCCCACCACTCCACTCAGATAATCCTTGTCAAGATAACTCACCCTTCTGTCCCCATTTTACTCAGAAAAACTTATAGGTGACCAGTTCCTACTTGTAGAAAAACTTCTGTCTTAGACTAAGAGACATAAGACTTTCCTACTTCACTTCATATTCTTCTCTATTTCCTGTGCTGGTTTTCTCTCAAATATAGCTCCTCAAAAGTCAGCCCTGGGCCCTCCTCTTTTCTCTCTATATCATCTTATTACATATCATGGAAATTCCTTTGGCTTTAACTGCATCTCAGAGCTGATTCTCATATTAATATCTCTGAGTGATAATTCTGCTCCAATTCTAAACTTATATACACACAGAAAATGAAAACATATCAGATCATATGAAATTGGAAGCAAGTCTCCCCAGTGTCTTTTTTCAACCATACATCACTCCTCCCTCCTTGAAGTAGCCATTATCCTGACTTAATGGTAATCCTTTTCTTGTCTTTTAATTTTACTGTTCATAAATGAATTCCTATATATGTGATTTTACCCAGGGTATTTTTGAACATTAAAAAATAGAATGATACTATATATGATTTTTTCTTGCTTCTTTCACTCAGTGTTATCACAAAAGAGTCACCTATGCTGAAAAAGATAGCTGTCATTTGCTCCTTTTTATTGCTGTATAATATCCCATTATGGGAATATACTACAATGTATCAGTTTCCTGTTGATGGATATTTGGGTTGTTTCTAGTATGAATAGCTTTTAAGAAAATTTTTGTATGTGTAAACTGATACACATATACCCAATTATCTTTAGGAAAAATACTTAGGAATTACTGAATAATGTACTTATAACTCTAGACGTTTTAAAATAATGCCAAATATTAAAATAATGTTTTCCAGAATGGTTGCACTAATTCACACACCCACCAGCATAATTTGTGTGATCCTATTGCTACATACACATCCCAACATTTGGTAGTGCCAAAAGTTAACTTTTTTTTTGCCAATCTTGTGGGCGTTTGGTGCGATCTTGTGGTTTTAATTTGCATTTTCCTGATTATTGAGGTTGAGCACTTTTCCATGTGTATCAGTCATTTGGATTTTTTTTTTTGTAAAGACCCTGTTCAAGTCTACTTTTTTATTGAATTCTCAAGCATTCTTGTATAATAGATATTGTATGTATGAACACACACACACACACACACACACACACACACACACACCACATTTGCTTTGTGGCTATGTGTTTCTTACATGCCTTCATCATAGCCAGAAGTGTGTCAACTGTTAAAGTTGTAAGTCCATTTCCTAGAATCTCCTTTTCTATACGGCTGCTAGTTAGCATTGGTCAAAAGAATCACAATATTGGGAAAGTAGAAGAACTAGCTTTTATTCTCAAAGGCTATTGGTTAGACGTGATGACTAACACATGGAGAGGTGCCAACACATTCTAGATTGTATCTGCTCTTCTCCACTCTACACCCAGCTCTTTGACTGCTAACTCTGTTGACTGTCAGTTGCCCCAGGCCCATCATCATGGTAGAGGTGGTAGTTAAACAAGCACACCTTCTCATAGATCGGCCTGTGAGCTTTCTCTTTAGGACCCTGCTGTAGCAGCCGGGTATGATTGGCTTCCCAGGTTGACTGGTCAGTGACACCTTCCCTAATTTCCCAACTAGAATTTCACCTCCCAGATCCTTCCACAATTGTGTAGTTTTAATCATCATAAGTATCTTCTCTCATAACTCATAGCAGTTCTGCTTCCCTTGTTCAACCTCGTAAGTGTAGTTAGTTATTGATATCAAAAGTGGCTCCAGGGTCACAGAATCTTCAGCATGACAATCTCTATTATCTCTAATCTGATTAAAGTGAATTCATGTTGCTTATCATAAAGGCACTGGTATGAAGGGGACACTGATAGTCCACTGATTGCAACCCCAAAGTTGTGACTTAAATTATCACCTGAAATCACTTACGGTTAAATGACTCCAGAAGGCAAGACTTTGACTTGTAAGTAAGTAGCTGCTGCCATATTTCAGTGGAACTGGAGTGTAAGGGTTACTCTGAAGTGCACTAAAGAATTTGAAGAAAGAAAATGATGAGCTCCAGACTTTATCCTCAAAGTCTGGATAAAGGACAAGAAAGCTTCTGCAGTGACCCTAAAGGAAACCCTTGTCTCCTGTATCCTCAAGGCTGTTTCTAAAACCATACCCAAAGTTTAATTCTGTGGGTGGCACAGAATTAAAAAGCAAGTTGAATTCACAGTTCTCTTATGTTAAAGTTAGGTAATTGATTGGGGAAGAGTGGGACCCTAAAAATTGAAATGGGGACACACGAGCAGTTTCCAAAGAAGCTGAGGACCTTGAACCCTAAGTTCTGCTAAATAAGGGCAGCTTCCCTCCCCTGTCTGAGCCTAGATATCCCTTGCTTGGAGAACCTGTAATGGTCTCCTCTGAGGTAGGGAACTGCTGATGTTTTTCAATATTTTCACACTTACTACCTCTCACAGCTTACAGGTCTACAATCAGACTCAAGTCCCAGTAGGCTCCAGCGTTCGACTATGGAGTGTGACCTAAGAGGAGACATCATATATAAAAGTAATGCAAAACTTTGTCAATTTATATTGAGAGAAATCTAAGGACTATGTGTGAAATGGGTATTTAATCAGAGTGAGGGAATGTACTGTTGGATTGGGCAGAGTCTATAGATATGAAGCACTAAGTAGAGACTTTGGATTCAATTCTTGGCTATGATGTCTAGGAGCAGCTGTAAGAGTTTTCTCGATTTGTTGCCTGAAACTTGGACCCACACATGGCCAACACTTAACAAAGTTGAGATGGCAGAACTCGCTTGGTTTATCATAAATGGAATTGCCCAAAAGTTTAGGGAGACTGAAATACTGGAGTAGATTTATTATGTAAGACCTGCTCACTCACCTACTATGTCACTGGAGAGTCCAGAAAACACTCCATTTATTAAATCTTTGGAAAACATATTAATGAAGTCATCACCAACATTCTCGGAGAACTCTTGTGGTTATTCTCTGTGCATCAGAAATGACAATAGGAAATGCTGCCCTCAAAATAGGTTCCCAGAACTCAATGTGATCACAAGACAGGTAGGGTCCTGTAGCATCACTGAAGCAGCAGAGACAAGGTGGTCATGGTTACTTTAATGACAGCACAGCCAAAGTAACTGGAAGGTGTGATCATGGCAACATCTAATTGTTATGATGCCATAGAAGGGAAATAGCTAAGTAGCCAATTAAACAAGAAAAGACTATAAATCTGTTGAATGGTAGTTTGACTTGAATCACCAAAATGAAGAGTCATGGGCCCTCAGCCAATTCCAAAATGTGAAGATGGTCCCAGAGCCACATGAATGAAGGTGAGACTTAGTCCCCTTACGAAATTTTCCAATTTGTGTGGCAGAAATATCCATAATAAAAGTCATAACCTTCCCCTAAAGGAACTTGTGTCCACTTACCGAGGTGACTGTGCATTGGAGGAAAGGATATAATCAAGAACTTCAGGTATAATGGACACCATATCTTCACTAATTCCTGGAGATGCAGGAATGCTGTTATGGTACCGGGAAGAGTAGGAATTTATGATTAATAAGAATTTGGGGTTAGGTCCATCTTAACGGAATTCTACTCCCAGCAGCTTTTTCCCCAGGATGATTTCTGTCCTTATGAAATATAGTTTTGCTTTTGACCATTTTTTACTTTCCTTGAGGGTTATACTGCCCTACCCGCCTCTGACTTCTTGCAACCCCATAGTGCCCATGGCTTTTGTATTCATCAACCCCATAGAGCCCATGGCTCCATTGAAGCAGATAGAGCCTTCTCTCTGTTTTGTTAGTTGTTCTCAGATCTACTTGGAGAAGATTCCAGGCTGGGGATCTTCTTACTTTATGGATATTTATTGGTAATTTGTTTTCTGGAGGTCTTAAGACACAGAATTTCCCTTTTTTCTTTATTCTACTAACTCCTCACATCTGCAAAACCTGCCAAAGTTTTGCCAAAATATTGTGGTTCCCCAGTTTGGCTCAATTGATTTGTATTTTGTAATTTATGAGAATGCCTTGTCACTTATTTTTGTTGAAAATGTTGTCTGTTGGTTTTTCTTTAGCTATCTTTGTTGATTTTTTAATGATAAACATCTGGGAACATTTCAGAAAGTATGTCATGCTTATCTTACTCAAACCATAAATTTATTATTTACATCATTTTATTATTGCATTTCATCCTCCACATTGCAAATATCCTCCCTACCCCCCCATATTGCCCTGTCTTTTTACTCTTAGGGAATCTTTTGATGATAGAATTCTTAATTTAATGTAATTAAATTTATCAAAAATTTCCTTCATGTTTTTCTGTTAAGAAATCCATTGTTATTCCAAGATCTTAAAAATATTCCTTCCTATGCTATCTTCTAAAAGATTTATAGACTTTTGTCATTTAGCCATCATGGAAAAGTTGGTAACAGAATAATTTTCCTGCCATCAATAACCCTAAAACTGGACATATCGAAACAACTCATTTCACTGTTTGGACAATAGACAGTATAAGGTTGCAGTAACTGAGGGCAGTGAAGCACACCAGGTAAGCTTTCTTTTTGGAGACATTTTCAAAATACGGGGTAAAGAAAATGCAACCCAAGCAAAGAGCAGTGTCTTCTTGTGAAATTTCCGGTATTACTGAAAGCATACTAACATTCCAAACTGTTAAGCTTACACAATTTTTATTTTTCAAAGAAATGAAATGACTTCTTTGAAAAATGATCCTTATTTTTAAAATAAAAACAAAAATTTTTAGTGTTTGCTAGCCCAAATTTTAAGTTAATTTTATGTGTTGGGTGGAAGTGTAAGTACCACATAATTTTTATAATTACTATAAGGAGTAGGGGCTGTTATGATTAGTACTTTATTTCAAGACTCAGGCTGATGATTTATGCACACTAGCTTCCAAAAGAAGGACCAGGCAAAAATCTAGCTATTTTTCACTTAAAAGAGATTATATTTTTTTTGTTAAGATCAATGTTATGTTGATATTCTACCATTTTAAAATATTATAAATTTTTTAGCATTTCAATTTCTAATATGATAAATATCAATAGATATAACTTGTGCAAATAACAGCTTTTTTAGGTTCTCAAAAATTTTCAACTGTGAAGAGGTCCTGAAACCAAAAAGTCTGAGCATGGTAATTCCATTCCAAAATATTCAGTTAGAGAACTTTTTTTTTAAGTTGGAAAGAGAAGCTCATTCATAAAAACATTAAAACTCCAACTGAGGGACATATGAACCTAATAAAAGGACAAATAAGATTCTTGGATAATAAGATTCACAATTGTGAAGGCACCATGATTTCTCTATACGTCAATTTATGTAGGTCAAAGTAATTACAATCAAAATGCCAATAGGATTTTTAATTTTTTAATGTTTATTTTTGAGAGAGAGAGAGAGAGAGAGACAGACAGATAGGCAGAGCTTGAGCGGGAGAGGGGCAGAGAGAGGGAGACAGACTGCAAAGCAGGCTCCAGGCTCTGAGCTATCAGAACACAGCCCGATGTAGGGCTGGAAAACCACAGACCACAAGATCATGACCTGAGCCGAAGCAGTATTAAGGATGTATGTGTTGGGGAGTAACACTTAATGTGTTAGATAGGAAAACACTTATTAGTTATAAAATATTTTAATCAATGTTAAAACAACAGTAATTAAATTAGTAATTATAGTTGAATAGACAAAAACATAAATTGAACTGAGTGTTTATAAATATCAAATATAAAAATTTATTATCTAGTGGAGATTACATTTTAGATCAGTAAGGGAAAAGAGGAATTATTTTATAAATGGTATTAGACAACTAGATAATCTTGTTAGAAATTTGTGAATCTTTACCTCACTCCTTAAATTAATATAATTTCCAAATACATTAGGAACCGACAAAAAAAATCATAAAATATCAGAAGAAAACATAGATGAGTATTTTTATAATCTTGGACAGGGAAAATTCTTTCTAGACACGATATCAAAGGTAGAAATTATAAAGTAGGTTGTCAACAGATTTGATTACATAAAAATAAAAAGTCATAAAACAATATTATAAGCTTAAAATAAATGAGGATAATTTTTGCAATGTTTATAAAAAGAATTAATGATTCCTAACATAAGCTACTATAAATTCAGCCACGATCATCCCCCTACAAGTGCAAAGTATAAGCAGTTAACTACACGATAAATACAAGCAGCTATCAACATATTAAAATATGTTCACTCTCACTAAAAAATACAATAAACTTTACTGAAAAATATTAAAAACTGATAATATTCTATGTTGCCGAGCCTGTGGAAACACACTCTCACATTCTAGTGGTGGCAGTATAATATGAAATAGTTTTGGTGAAGGCCAGTTTGACAAATTGGCTCAAAAATTTAAACTTTACAGTCAGTAACTCAGAAATTGTACATCTAGAAATCTAGGAGAAAGGCACAAGGCATGAAAACAGTATTAGTATATACACAGACATAAGTAGCAGCCTATATTTTATGTCCATGAATAAGTAATAGCTCATTTTCCTTGTAATCAAATACTGTAGAACAGAGATCTATACATACATTCTTGAAAAAGTATGTGTACTTATAAAGTTTTTTATGAAAATCATTTAAGTATATTTGTGTGTGTATATATGTACATCCATAGTGATGTGCAGGATTAACATAAAAATGTTAACAGTGTCTCATTTCAGGTAGATGGGTTTGGGTGAATTATTACTTTTGTCTTATTAAGTTTATTTTGTTTTATGTATATACACCTGGCAGATTGTGTGGTATGTGGCATGCACACAATTTAAAAAAAAAAAAAAAAAAAAAAAAGGAAGGAAGGAAGGAAGGGTGAATGAATAGTTGGGAGTGAATTTCTTCCACTACTGACTTTTAAAACAAAGCATAAATAGATCACTTAAATGTTTCATTTGATGGAAAAGAGCAACATGATTCAAATCAGATTTAGTGCATTTTATTCTTGAGGTCCCAGAGACAGTCTACAAATACATACCTGAATATTTAGCATTTTAGGGATTAACATCTTTGGCTAAAAAGGGATTTTTAAAAGGAAGCTAGTTTTTCTTTACCTATTATCTCTCAGCTCCAATTCCACCCTTCATTCCTTGATACTGAGGCTGGGACTCCACAAACTGTATTCTCCTGACCCCCTTGACTGCTGCAGGCCATTTAGGTTCTGCCAGTAAGTACTAGGGGGAAAGTAGAAGGTAAGAGGAAAACAAGATTTACTTCTTTATCTTTGCTTGCCAATCCTACTGTGTTGACCTAATGTCAGTTGATTCCAGTCTTCAACTACTTTCAGAACTTCTGGAACTATCTTCACTGCATACCTTAGAAGTAGCAAGAACAGTTAAGTGGTGAACTGTCTCAGACATTTGTGCACCAAGTCCACAAGTACCCCTATTTTGGAGCTCCAAGGTTCTGGTAACCCCATCTTCTCCCCTTTTGTTTCCTCACTCCTGGAAACAGTGGCTACGTCCTGTAGGTAGGATCTCTGTGTTGTCCCCTATGCCTCTACAACATCTCCTCTGTTGAAATACCTACTGTGGGCTTTCCTAGTTGAACACATGCTGTTAGAGGTGCTATCTGAAAACCAGGTGCCATAAAGTGGTTAATGGCAAGATAAAGATAAAAAGACATAAATGTTAAAGACTGACTTTCTCAAGCTAACACACTTTAAAGGTGCTTGAATGTTCTCGTGTTGTCAATAAAGGAAAATGTCCACATCAGCAAGGATCTTGGGCATTTCTGTCCAATACAACTTTCTGTGGTAATGGAAATGTTCTAAAGCATGTTGTCCAATTTAGAGCAATGTGGCTAGTATGACTAAGTAATTTTAACTTTATTTTGATTGAATAGCTGTAAGTAGCTAGTGGTTATCATATCAAAAAATGCAGGTCAAAGATGGCTGCAGGGCCAGAGAACTGCAAGACTGAACCTCTAGTGAGTTGCCAGATAATTTAACAGGTGCTGAGGAAACAAAACCAGGATGTTATTTCTCTCTAAAGGAGCTCTGTCCAGCAATGGCAGACAGACATGTAAAACCTCTTTGAAAGATTGTTCTGCAAACAGTATAGAAGATTAACTGTAGGGGCAAGATCAAAGATAGAGAGGCCAGTGTATCATCTGTATTTCAATGAATGAAAGAAAGAAAGAAAGAAAGAAAGAAAGAAAGAAAGAAAGAGAGAGACAGTGGGCCATTCAGGACCAAATCAATTGTCCAAATTAAGATGAGAGACAAGAGACCTCATCAACATTAGTAGTGAAGAAATGCATGAAAAGGTACTAAAAATCTTGCTCTGTTGACACTTGGTAATTAATATGAAATAAAAATAGAATTGCAAAATATTCCTCATGTCTGGATTATTATTCTATTCAGTATAATACTATACTATTATACTACTCAGTATACTATAGTATACTATAATACTATACTATTATACTATTCAGTATAATACTATAGTATAGTATAATACTGTAATACTACACTATACTATAAGAGAATCAGGTTTGGCAAGAAGCGATGAATTCACTGTGGCATGTGCAAAGTTTGAAGTGCCAGGGAAATATCCAAGCCTGTATGTTGACCAGACAATTGGAAACATATATGGGTCTAAAATGCACAAAGTTGGTTTGGTTAGAAATTAGAGATACAGACTTGTGAATCATCAGCACGTAGGCAGTAAAAGAAGACAAACCAGTAGATAAAACCATCCAGAAAAGGTGAAGACTTAGAAGGGGGCCAAGTACAGAACCTTGACAGCACTCACATTTAAGGAGTAAGAAAAAAAGGAAATGCAGGTAGGAATGAGGGTAGCCCAAAGAAGCCTGTCTCAGGAAGGCAGCTTCTGAAAATCAGCAGTAACCAACAGTGACAAATTATAAAAAGGAATGACAATTATTTGTTTAATGTTTATTTTCAGAAAGAGAGGGAACATGCGTGTGAGTGGGGAAGGGGCAAAGAGAGAGAGAGAGAGAGAGAGAGAGAGAGAGGAAGATGGAATCCCTGTCAGCGCAGAGCCTGACACAGGGCTGGGAACTCATGACGAACCGTGAGATCATGACCTGAGCTGAAATCAAGACTCAGACTCTGACTGAGCCACCCAGGTGTCCACGGGCTGACAATTATCGAACATTTACTATGTGGCTGCCATTTTCCAAGAGTTTTTTTTTTTGTTTTTTTTTTTTTTGTTTTTAAATTTTTTTTCAACGTTTATTTATTTTTGGGACAGAGAGAGACAGAGCATGAATGGGGGAGGGGCAGAGAGAGAGGGAGACACAGAATCGGAAACAGGCTCCAGGCTCTGAGCTGTCAGCCCAGAGCCCGACGCGGGGCTCGAACTCCCGGACCGCGAGATCGTGACCTGGCTGAAGTCGGACGCTTAACCGACTGCGCCACCCAGGCGCCCCTCCAAGAGTTTTATATACAGAAAACCACTTACACTTTTAAGAGAATCTTATAAGGTAGGTTATACTGTAATCCCATTTTATAGATGAAGAAATATAGTAAGGCATAGAAAAGTTCAAGAGTAACAGCTGTACAATAGTTGGCCCAGTATCCAGACCTGGCAGTCTAGTTCTAGAGCCTGCAGTCTTAACCACTTAGAAAAGAGAGAGAAGTTCAGAAAGTTGTGACTGAAAAACATTTAAGCATAGCTTTGGCTAGAGCACATACAAAAATGGGCATACTGTATGGCTGAGGGGACCATCAGCAAATTTAAATCCCTTGCCTTTTCATGTGACATACAAGAATGCAAAAAGCAAATTTTTCCACCCTACTTTAGCTAGACTCAGTCTCTAAGATAAGGGCAGAGTTCATTCTTAGAAAAATGAAGTTGGGGAAACACCTACCAAATGTTCTCAAACTAGTTCTCACTTTAAAAGTCTCTTAAGAATCTGATAGATATGACCTAGAAACCTTTTTTACTTTTACTTATTTATTTTAACGTTTATTTTTGAGAGACAGAGAGAGACAGCATGAGCATGGGAGGGGGGGAAAGAGAGAGAGACACAGAATCCGAAGCCGACTCCAGGCTCTGAGCTATCAGCACAGAGCCTGACGTGGGGCTCAAACCCACCAACTGTGAGATCACGACCCAAGCTGAAGTCAGACACGCAACCGACTGAGCCACCCAGGCGCCCCTAGAAACCTTTTTAAAAGAACACTTCTCATATGCTTCTGATGCACAATCAGGATTAAGAATACTAGACTCGCTCTGAATTACTGAAAAAGTAAGAACCATTTGATAAAGGAAAAACTGTGCAGGCTGTGGGCTGCTGTAAGGCCAAGAGTGAGCTTTTTTTAAGTCTACAGAAGAGCAAATATGCCCCCCCCCCCATGATGTACTTTTAACCATATAAATTCACTTTACATTTTATATATTTTTTGTATTTTATATTTTTCTCATAACACTGGGTTATCAATATCAATTTCCTTATTACATCTTGGTTACCTAATAATAATTAAGTGTAAATGTACAGTTACAGAGGTTAAAAGTTGAAGGGTATCATACCCAATAGCCCCATTTTCTTGGTAAGGCAAAGGAAAAATCATCCTGTTTTACTGGAATAGGAGGTTTTACTTGAATAGGAGGTTGAGAATGGTAGTGGTTTGAAACAGCCATTGGGAAAAACCGTATATAGAATGAACAGGATATTTGAAATTCCGATGTATACATGTATGTATTCAACTGTGTATACAGTTCCCTCAATCAGGACTCAAATACTTTTATTATTAGGGTCACATTATTTATTATTTTATTATTGCCATTTCTTAGAAGCCCACTAGAAAAAGAAGGAACTGGAGGCCAGAAATACAGGAGTGGGGAGGAAAAAGGCCTATATAATAGATGACCTTCTCTCTTTCTGCTCCCCTCAAAAACCCCACACTTATGTGTATATACTGCATAACACTGTCCAAACATGGAAAAATATGTGGCCACAATGGCTGACAGTAGTTAACTTCCAGGCTGGGGGTGGAATGGGGGATGGAAAAGGGAAGTCGAGTAGGTAAGAATAAAACACTAGCAAAACAGAAACCAGATCCATGGTATAAATTTAGGTGAAAATGATGAATAAAACCCCACATAATAAAGGGCAAATCAACATGGAGTATTGCATTCTTTCAACAAAGATTTGTTCAATGAAAACACACTGAACTGAATAGATGAATGCATTGTGAGCAATTCTTAACTTGGTTTCTTATAACTTCAAAATCGTTTTTAGGATATGGTGAAAGTAAAAGAAAACAGTAAGTAGATCTAACAGCAGAGCCATAGATATTTGCATCATAATCTTGAGGTTAAAGGGAAGAGGCTAACAATCACACTTCTACGTCTGGAAAGGAGGTATATATAAACTGGGCCATCATATTCTGTGGACTGAATCGTGTCACCAACCTCCAAAATCATATGTTGGAGCCGCTACCCTCAATGCAACTGTATTTGGAAACAAGACTTTTAAAGAAGACTGAATGAGGTCGATGAGGTTGTAAGGATGGCACCCTCATCCAGTAGGACTGGTGTCCTTATAAGAGGAAGAGACACCAAAGATGTGTATGTGCATAGAGCAAAGGCCACGTAAGGACACAGCAAGAAGGCTGTCTATAAGCCAAAGAGAGAAGCCTCTAGAGAAACTAAATGTGCCTACACATTGATCTTACATTTCTAGACTCCAGAACAGTGAGAAAATAGATTTGTTTTATAAACTACCCACCAAGTTTGTACTGCTTTATTATGGCAGCCCTGAGACTAATTTACATACTCTGGATGAAGTTATCATGGGTATAACAAATGATATTTGATCTTGTTAATGATGTAAAATAAATTAAAAAAAATGATTACACAGGGGATCCCTACTCACTGCCTCCAAGCACCTGTGTGACTACACTTTTTGGGGATGACAAAGACACTGAACTCTGGAGAATTAGGTATAGGAGGAAAAAATCCACCTTAGTCTCAATTAATATAAAACTAAGAAAATGAAATCTTTAGTTACTTCCTTGAAATTGCAAGTGCAGGAAATACTCACAAGCTTCTAACAAACAAGGGGTTATAAGTAAATGGAAATTAAACAGCATCAACTGAAGGTGCATAAAATGTTACTGATAGTTTTATTTAGTGCCGTAGTTCTAGATTAGACTAGACTGAAACTTATTGATATAAAAACAAGTTGTTTCCCCAGGTCTTGAAAAAGGTCATTTTTAAAAGAGCACTTCAGATTCACTACCAAGAATGAATAAACTGGCTTTTAAGTAGAAAGTAAATACAAAAATAATACTTACCTTCAGCACAAGAGCCACATATGATTCCCTGGATGTGCCTTGTGAAGGGAGTAATTTCCGTATGGTGTTTGAGCACTTTGTGTCTCAGTGGTCAATTATACACATAAACACAAACAATTTTACCATATGGCAGAATATTATAAAATACTGAAGACAGTTTACAAATGCTTTGATGATACATACGGAGTTTTTAAACTTTGGACAGGACTTGAAAACTAATGTAGAATACCAATTCTGCTCAGTGGAGAATTTAAAATCTAAACCAAAACACGTTTTGATAGCTACAACAGGCAAAATCTAACCTTAAAACAGAAATGGTATCAATTCCTTGTCATTAATACCTTAGTAGTGCATTGATATCTTGATAAGGAACATTATACAGTAACTTAATATTTTCTTCTTCCTCTATCTGGGATCTTTTATCAGAGGCACTTATAAAGAGTTCTAGTTTTGGCGACGCTATAACAAACATACACATAGTATAATGATATATTTTACTATGCTAACAAAGTATCATTTATAAAGAAATTTTTATAAATTCAAAAATAGGTTATTGGTAACATGATTACCTTTAAAGCATCGATTTTCATTCACAATATTACTTCATTAATCTTAAACAGCAGTTCCATCTACAAAATGTTCTACAGCTTTTTCTTTTTGAAAAGGAGGAAAATAAAAGCAGGTAAGATACTCATAACTTCTAGTTCAACAATATCAACTTCATTTCACAGCATTGATTAGTAGAGAACATTTTCAATTAAAGTGGTATACAAGTTACAAAAATAGAATGATTATATAATGCAAAACATTGTCCTCCATTATGAAGAATGTGTGTGTGTGTGTGTGTGTGTGTGTGTGTGTGTACACATATACAGATTTCTTATAAGTTTCACTATTTAAATAGCCCTTATTCAAGTACTTTTTTTCTGGTATCTCTTGAAATAATCACCTTGCTATATTATTTGTAAATACATAAAAAAATAAAAGGTTAATCTAAGGAAAAGTTAAAAGTTTCAGTGTGGTTGACTTAAGTATCAGCCGTTCACTTCAGTGAAAACCTGATGTGAATTCAAAACAGGTTTAGGTGCCATACTAAGTTTTAACAACTTAGTCAAAAATATAGATATATTTAAGTGTCAATACTTAGTAAACTTCCAATGTGCTACAGAGACAAATTAAAAGTTTGTATTAATCTATTCATCTATCCACCTAATCTTAAACAATCCCCAGACAAAATTCATTTTTATATAATTAAAATGATACACTAATATACAATATACCTGCTTACAAACACATAGGTAGCCATAAATAAAACTTTATTCTTTAATTTCATTTACAAGCTACCAAGTATTATGTATCGTACACAGTGCTGAACACTTAAATGGTTGTAGTCATGGAAGGATCCAGACTGAATGGAAAGCTGTAGATAAAGAAAAGATAAAAGCAAAGTAATACTGTAACAGAAAGGTGGCAAAAGCATGGCTTTGCCATAATGAAACCAATCAGATTTGTAATTGTACATCAGTTCTGGTTAAAACAAAGTCTGAGCGCCATGCGATTCTCAGCTTTATTGTTTGCAGTCTGGCTAAAGTCTCTATGGTCTGTCTTTTGCAGTTATTAAAATAAAAAAAAGTTAAAAACTATAGCAGCAACAAGCAAACCCTGTGACAGGAAGGCAAGGGTTAAGAACTAAAAAAAGTTTATACAGTGTGTTCAGGGAAAGTGTGTGCAGTTTATCTTCCATCAGCAGGAGTTCGACTGAGGGATAACATGATTCGGGCAAACCGCTCGCAGAGTTCATGTGTGGAATATGACGGTAACTTCGGTGGTTCATGGAAACCTTTAATCTCAGTAGAACAATCAAGCAGTTTTGGCAGAAAATCCGTCAGCTTCTCTTGGAGGTTTGCTGTAAATACAAACAATTAGATATAGCTAAAGACAGAGAGGGAAAGAAATCATCATCTTCAACATAATTTATTAACTTAGAGTGTGTTCAACTAATGTTTCATTTCAAAATATGTATTACCATTTGGGGGAAAGAGGTAAAATATAAATGGCAAGGCAGTGTGCACTTGGTTTGTAAATAGAAAAAAAAGGGAATGACATGAATGTAAAAATACTATAATGTAATATAATATTTTTACATGAATGTAAAAATAATATAAAAAATGACAAGAATAAATAACATCTAATTCCAACTACAGTTAATCCCAGCTGAAGTGTCCACTAGCATTGTTTAAACTTACATTCCATTTCTTGTCCAAGATAGGAACACCATCGATTTCTCATGTCTTCCACAGCAAGAATATCTTTCTCTTCCATTTCATCCACCAATAACAAGGGCAAAAATGGGACAATAAACTCATTCATAATAATCAAACCGTTGTTTACTTCTCGATCCTCTCCAGATTCAAATAGTTCTGCAGCTTGTTCATTTAATTTCTTAATGCATTGAGAAAAAGAAAAAGTTTTGTTTTTAACTAAATAAAAATCCTGTGTCAATACTGAAGACAACAGAAAAAGTATGTTCACAAACAGTATTAGAACAAATGGCAATCAAGAAAAACAATCTCTATCTGTTCTAGCGTGAAGTCTCTTAGAAAAAGCTGTGCATACGAGAATAACAGAAACAAGAACAAAAAGAAGTGGGGAAAATACTGTTGTCATGTTTTTAAAGTTCATGTTCAGCTTATAATTTTCTGATTATCACTACAGGGACCATATTTTAATTCTCCAGAGGTGAAATTTCCCCAATTCTAAAATTTGGTGTGCCATCAAAGTAATTAAAAAAAAAAAAAATTCAGACGCCATATTATCTTTGAAAAACACTTTATCATCTTCTCCATAAATGCCAATTAAATAAATACTGTTATATTTCTTGAATCTAAAATTTAAAGGTAATCAATTAGTTCATTATTCCTTCAAAAAATTCTTACTGAGTACATGAGATATGCCAGAGACTATTCTAGATTCAGGGGAACCCAACTGATTAATACAGAAAATTCTCACAGAGTTTACAATTTGGTACAGAGATTAGCAAACTTCTGTAAAGGAGAAGATGGGAAATATTTTAGGCTCTGACAGCGATACAGTTTCTGTTGTAATTACTAAATTCTGCCATTGTTACACAAAGACAGCCATACATAATATGCAAAGGAGAAGGTATGACTATGTTTCAATAAAACTTTATTTACAAAAACAAGTGACAGGCTAGAGCACAGGCCAGTTGTGCTGACCCTTGATAGCAGAAGACAGAAATTCATAAGGTAAGAAATACACACTTAAGAAACAGATAAGGTATTATAGGTATAGTAAAAGTTATAGTATTTAAGGGTTTAGGTGAAATCTTAACATTTAGAGCATGATAGATATGATTTTGAAATATTCATAGTTAAGCTGAATTACAAAATAAAAATTATATTATTTCTCATGTTTATATTTTATCATTCTTGTGTAATTTATATCTTGATTTTGTAGAGAGGCTTATGTTAGTAGTCTAACTCATCCACTAAGCAGTGGCTTGAGTAAATAAGCAATCTCTTAGCTTCAGTTTCTTCATATGCAAAATGAAATATCACCTTTTTTAGACAGTGGTTGAGAGGATTAAACAAGAGAAGGCTTTAAGTATCTAGCATAATTTTTACAATATGCATTCAAACTTATAATAGTTACTACCATTCTGAAATTAATGTTATCTGAAAACAACGTAAACATAGTACACCCAAAGCCAAACTTATTCGTCATCTGAGATTCCCCAAAGCCAAACACAAAACTGTAAAGTCAAGCAGTTTTGACAACCCTATTTCCTTCTTTCTACTCATCTAATAGTTACCAGGTCCCTTGATTTCACTTCTTCCACCATCTTTTATGCCCTCTTCTTCATACCCACTGCACTTCTGTCTTAGTTGAGGCTCTCTCCTTCTTCCCTCTCTAGGGAAGACTTCCGTCTCTACTCCTTTCCAGTTCACCATCTAGTACACTACTTACAGCCAGATTTATTTTCTGACAACAAATGTGACCAAGCCAAACCTACTCAAACTTACAAAGGCACATGAGAATGCTGCATAAGCTTCAACATAGGCTGACATCAACAAGTATTGTTAGCTTCATCACTTGCACCTAACCCTGCTCCTCAGAATCTAGCCCCAGTGGATCTATCTTCATTTTCTGTTGTATACTTTCCAGGTCTTTTCATATGGTGTCCCTTTGGCTGGAACATTTTTCTGCCTTCTCTACAAGGCATAAAAATCCTATTTGTCCATCAAGATCCAGATTAGTGTTCAACTTATCCCTTAAGGTTCTCCTTGACAACTACAAGCATATTATTTTACATATTTCTCATAAAGACACTTAATCTGGAATATAAAAATCATTTATGGTACAGACTGAGTTCTTGGGGGATGGCAAATAAACAGGTCTTAACTGTCTCTGTATCCCTCAAACATGACACTCAGCAAATACTCAGTATGAAAAACCCTGAAAGGAACACTAAAATAACCCTCATGCAGTGTCATTTAAATCCCTATGAAACACCAAACTAGGTGCGAATGGTTTAGTATCATAATATGGGGTGAAACATTCTACCATTTTTTCCATATTTTAAAATAACCATCACGTTTTGGCTATATTTATATTTAAAATAGCTTTACCAAAATATTGCCATACAAGCCTTCAATTTTTACATTAAAAATTGCTTTAGTTCATTAAATATATAAATATATACAATTCTGCATTTTTTAAATCTAAAATATACACAATTCAGGTCTTCCTTCTTGGGGAATGATTAAAAACCTTTGAAACTGGCCAAATTAAGAACTATCCTCGGGGCGCCTGGGTGGCGCAGTCAGTTAAGCGTCCGACTTCAGCCAGGTCACGATCTCGCGGTCTGTGAGTTCGAGCCCCGCGTCAGGCTCTGGGCTGACGGCTCGGAGCCTGGAGCCTGTTTCCGATTCTGTGTCTCCCTCTCTCTCTGCCCCTCCCCCATTCATGCTCTGTCTCTCTCTGTCCCAAAAATAAATAAACGTTGGAAAAAAAAAAATTAAAAAAAAAAAACTATCCTCAATGGATGCTAATCACTAACAATTCAAGTTCTAAAATATACTCAAATGCAATAAAAGCAGCTGAGAGAAAAATAGTAAGATCATCGTCATCTAATATTCTCATTTGAAAATTCTAAAGACATATTAAGATTACAAGCAGTTTATGTAGTTCTACTGCAAGAAAACATTTTATCAGCATACCACTTAAAGTTTTTTAAAGTATACTTAAATCATGTAACTTATATAGGTTGAAAAATCATATACCCTTGAATATCTTTGTGTGTATATATACATATATATTTCTCCTTGTACAGGAAAAAAAAAATTGCAGCTTAGGTGTTCACAGTATATCACAGAATGATGTTAATAGTTAACTAAGAATTAAATTTAGGGGCGCCTGGGCGGCTCAGTCGGTTAAGCGTCCGACTTTGGCTCAGGTCATGATCTCGTGGTTCGTGAGTTCAAGCCCCGCGTCGGGCTCTGTGCTGACAGCTCGGAGCCTGGAGCCTGTTTCAGATTCTGTGTCTCCCTCTCTCTCTCTGACCCTCCCCCGTTCATGCTCTGTCTCTGTCTCAAAAATAAATAAACGTTAAAAAAAATAATAAAAAAAAAAGAATTAAATTTAATCAGAAAAATGTATAAAGATGGAATTTGTGATCTTATACATCAAGGTTAGC
The DNA here is from genome assembly GCF_022837055.1 of Prionailurus viverrinus. NCBI lineage: Eukaryota > Metazoa > Chordata > Mammalia > Carnivora > Felidae > Prionailurus > Prionailurus viverrinus. Next base: position 132,181,749 of record NC_062569.1, on the reverse strand, counting down.
TGACTTGAGAAATATTAACAAAGTACTCCAGACCTTTAGAAACTAATTTGGTGCTACAAAACTGCTAAAAAGACTTTTTTAAAGTTTATATAACAACAGTAATATTGCTGCACATAGACAGTGAAAATATTTGAGGAAAAAAAACTACCAATGACTAGGTGGAAAAAAAAAGGATACTGTATTACAATGAATCATTTAACACTATGTACACCAAATCTACTACTGTATTTTAAAAAACTCAGAAAAATCTATTATTCTTCTGGAATAATAATTGCTCATGGCCTGTGCAGTCCCCCCCCCACTTCTCTCACCAAAAAAGGGAATAGTAGAATAATGAAGAAACCAAAATATAAAAGTAATTATTTTGATCCTATATTAAGAACATTTCTGGTTACCACCTGTAATATTTAGGACCAATAAAGAGAAAAGATAATAAAGAATTGAGTGCATTCCTGCATCTTAAGCGATTATACCCAGATTACATCATGATGATGTCATCATCATGATACTTTCCTCATCAGAGTTTATAGTCAATCACTTCTATAGGAGTCTGGAAAATCTGTTCAGTGTAAGACAAAACAATAACGTAAACATGACCTCCTAAGTACATTCAACTTACTAGTAAACACTCTCTTCTATAATGTGATATCAATTCTTCATCATGTCCTCTGTATCGGCCTTTGGACAAGAGTTCTTTGTTATTCTGATAAGCGCAGATAAGGAACAGCAAGGAATCTATATAACTTAAAAATTAAAAGAAACATAAGGCATTATTTCATCTGTGTAAAAAAAAAAAGTCAACTACAATTATAAAATACTTAAGTATACATTTAAATTTTGATTATCCAGAACATTATAATAAATGTATCATCTAAAAGCTGTTTTAGCAACAGCCACATCTGAGACCAGGAGATAGTTATGTCATAAAGTAAAAAAACAAAAACAAAAAAATGGAGCTAGGCTAGAGGCACCTGGGTGACTCAGTCAGTTAAGCGTCTGACTTCGGCTCAGGTCATGATTTCACAGTTCCTGAGTTCGAGCCCTGCATCGGGTTCTGTGCTGACAGCTCAGAGCCTGGAGCCTGCTTCAGATTCTGTGTGTCCATCTCTCTGCCCCTCCCCTACTCGTACTCTCTCTTTCTCTCTTAAAAGTAAACATTGAAAAAAAATTTTTTTAATGGAGCTAGGAATTAAGAAAAGACTGGGAGGAAAAAGCCCGTAATTATTGAATTCAGGTAGTTCCTCTCTCCTGATTCCCTGATGTCTTCCATTTAGACTGATAGGGAAGTCGAGAATCTACTTTTTTGAACAACATAATGTCATTTTTGTTTGAAGAAAGGGTCAGATTACTTTGTTTCTTTATCACAAACATCGTGTGTTTCATTCAGTGACTATTCAGGTATTTTTCCGTGTGCACCCATGGTTCTCATCATGGAAAATAACATAATTGGTAGAGGGGAGAATATCCAAAGGAAATGGGGAAGGAGAAATGGAAAAAAAAAATGCTTCTACAGCTGGACATTCTGGTGGAATACACACACAAAGAAGAGTGTAGGAACATAACAGCTGGCGGGTCGGTCTTTTATAGAAAGTTTAACAAGTAATATTAATAATGTTACATTAACATAAGTCTATATGTTACGAAGTTCAAACTAGGTTTTAGAAAGGGAGGAGGGTAAAAATGTTTGAGGATTCTATTTACCTCTAAAACAGTTATCCTCTCACAATATGGGGTAAGAAATAAATATAGCTATATATTTGTATAACTGAAATATGAACGATACTAAGATGTCTCCTTTGTGCCAGTTTTTCCAGTTACAACATACCTTCTTATAGATTAATTCAGAAAAATGTAACATTCTAAAAGGCGAAATATTATAAAGAAACACTTTTAAAACTCTAGGTTACATTAAGTTTTTATTATTTAATTTCATGTGCTTAAATATAAATCAGTTCTGTACTTTGAATATAAATGTAGAATTGGAAACTAATGTACACATTAATGGCCTCTGATATGACACACCTGAAGCTATTTCATAAAAAATAAGTTATTTCATACACTTTTTTGAAAGGCTTCTCCCAGGAACTTGTTTTTGAGAAAACTTAAGAATACGGGATTTTATTTTGAAAAAAATATAAACATAACTTCAGGTAAAGGTTTTTTGTTTTATTTATGAAAGAAGAAAAGAAGGGAGTGATAATAACATTAAATACTGATTTACACCACTAAATTAGTCTGCTGGCACATCTGCCTTCTCTTTTATAGCTATTAAGTTTCCTATTAAAAAGTCTCAGTGAATGACATTCATATCTGGCCTTCAAGACCTGAGTCACCTCTCTAAGAATAGCTCTGAAACTGTGGCCCTGTTCCAATTTTCTACTGAAGCACACAATTTCCATATTTTATCAACCTTTAAAGTGCTTACAAACATATCTTCAAATAAATCACAGTAAGACTCAGCAGTCCAGGTACCACATTCTTATTTCAAAGTAAAATAAGACCATGTACCCTGTAGACTCTTTTGATCCTCACTTGTACTATTATAAAATTGTGGTTCCTAAAAACATGATTTCACTTCACTATTCACAGACTTGACAATGGCCTATCAATCAGTATTCATTCAAGGTTTTCAAGTTTTGTGTTTTTATTTAAAAAAAAAAAAGTTGGACAGAACCTTTTGACAATATTTTCTAACTGACTAGCTGTGGTAGCTACTATATTTAAAGTGTAAAATTAACATTTCTTCTTGTAATATTCCATAAATATTATTTGTCACCATTAACTAATTTTCTAGTTGACCTTTCCAATTTAATAAACATTTGCTACACCAGAATATTCACTTTCTGAATAAGCATGTATTTGAGAATAAGCATATATTTGAGAATAAGCAAATTATGAAATTTGAACATACTTTGAACATACCAAGAGAAGCTAATATAAGAAGTTAATGCAGAGAGCAAAAAAGCGACAGCTTCTTCTTTTTAATTCTTACCAAAGAATACTCACCTGATTTCATTAAATTTTATAAGAATACAGATCTCTATTTCAATTTTTTTCTCCCTAGTTAATCGTGTGGCCTTGAAAAAGTTACCGCATCTGTGGATGCAATTACTGTGGAGCCTAGTTTATCTATAAAATGGAAATGCCTTCTTGATCTTACTCTGTCCACTTATAAGATCACATTGCTATTTATCTTAGAAATACTAATCTCAGCTCTCTTAAAGTGAACTTGAATATTCCTATTAAAGAAATATAACTGTGGCCGAAATAAAATAACTCATAAAATGGAGCTACTTATCAAAATAGTTCTCTATTTCAGTGACCAAAGTGAATTACCTTATAAATTACAGGATGACTTGTGTCCAAGTATTAACAGTGCTTTTTAATTCTGTGCAACTTTTAAACTTTGCTAAGTGTAAAAGTGATGACAGTGCTCACTGTCCACCAAACAGGGCAGCAAGGCCACCAGCATTTTCCACAAAGACAGCAGTGTCGTGTCTCTGCTGGCTGACAGGGTAGCCACTAGCCACAGGTGGCTGGCTACTGAACATTAAAATGTGGCTAGTATGACTTAGACGCTGAATTTTTAGTTGGAAAATTAATTAAATTTAAACTGTCTCATGTGTCTGGTAGCAACCAGGCTGGATAGACAGCACAGCTCTAGAAGTAACAGTCTGTGCTGTCATTTAAAAACAAAATTGCATCAATATCGCAGTGAGAGTTTCCTGTACGTTATATAAAACCAGGAAAGAAAAGGAATTCAATAACCCTTTTAATTGAATACATTATTACAGAGTATTGAAAATATAGCATTTTCTTTTCTTTTCTTTTTTTTTTTAATTTTTTTTTTTCAACGTTTATTTATTTTTGGGACAGAGAGAGACAGAGCATGAACGGGGGAGGGGCAGAGAGAGAGGGAGACACAGAATCGGAAACAGGCTCCAGGCTCTGAGCCATCAGCCCAGAGCCCGACGCGGGGCTCGAATTCACGGGCCGCGAGATCGTGACCTGGCTGAAGTCGGACGCTTAACCGACTGCGCCACCCAGGTGCCCCTAGCACTTTCTTTTAAATTAAGAGCTTTGTCATTTGGATAAATGATTCTAGTGTGATCTCAAAACAGAGACTTTTGTTGTCTTTATGTTTTTCAGTAACAGTATACTTAGATTTTCAAGTAGGAAGTTCATAGGCGATACAAAGAAGATTTTTGTCCCAGAGTTCAATTATTTGTTTTCAAATATCTTAAATTTCAGAGGAACTTTTGCTACTGTAAAAAGATTCAAAATAAATGACTAGCTAGTTTTTAATATTTTTTGAAATACAGTAATTGCATTTGAGCATTAAATTTGATAGTTGGTTATTTTCATATGGTGTTTCCTGAGTATTAATTTTTCACTTCCTTGAGCCTATCAAACCGTATTATTACCAGACTGAGGCTTGAAAAAAATGTTTCACGTTATTGATTAGATCAAGTCTATTATTCGTTTAAATTTTAAGTTCATTAGAGTATTCTGCCTTTGACAATTTCTTCTTTGTATTTGTTGCCCTTTATTTCCTTTGTAACTAATTTCCATTTTTTAAGTACTCTTAATGCTGCCTTTTCAAGGTTAATTTGGGTGTAATTAGTGATTACAATTTAACTTTTTAATAATTTTTTACCTATTGACTTTAGACTTTGCTATGAGATTGGAAGTAAAAAAAAAATCTACAAATAATGCCTACTGGTTCTCAGTATACTTGTTCTACTCGGAAGTCTACAGTTGTAAATTAATTATAGATACACAATTATTAAATGAAATAAAGTTATGTGGATTCCATTCCCTCTACCCCCTTTTCTCAAAAACAAAGCAAGAAAACTCATTTGTCTCATTTATCTAATGTATTGTAGGCCCGACACAAACATGCTTAAGAAATCTGGGGGACAACTTGTGGTTTATTTTATGCTAAACATAACCTCTACTGATTTAAAAATATAACTTATGTTTATATATTGGAGTTGAAATAGAAATTTTAATACAGGTTAGATTAAGACATTTTACAAATGCTTTCTAGACAAACTAACTCTACAACTAGTTTCATAGGTGAATAGTGCTCAATTTCAACTCCTTTTACCGTTCTAGTTTTTAAGTTTCTATCAGCTCAGTTTAAATAACTTTGCTGGACCCTACAAATTAATAATCCCTGTAAGTATACATTAGAAGGAAACTAATCTTACTACTAAGCAGTGTGTTATATTACACAGTGAATATCCGTGTTTTGTAATTTAAAAACGATGTAAGGTAATAGTTTCAGGAATGGTTTAAAAACGTGTGGCAACTTGCTTACTTTCAGTGATTCACCAATAAGTTAGAAATATCTATTTTTTAAATATGTTTTTTAAAATGTCTTTTGAACATTTTTAAGCAATGTATTTAAACAATCACATAAAATAAATTACCATGTTTAAATATATATATATATATATATATATATATATATACAGTTGTTCTAAAAAAATCACTAGTCAAGTACATTAATATTAAAGGATATGAATTAAGAAATATGTGAATAAGTAAATGCAAATCAGTGTATAAGTAAATAAATCAATATTTATCCTTTGTTCTTAATAACAATTAAAATTTAAAAAAATAATATTATAGTTTAAGAAGTAGAAACTCCTTTAAAACCATCTGTACCTTAAATGAAAAATGATCTAAAATGTGTTTGTAGTCATAATACTTAGAAGACAGCTGATCAATTTTCTATAGCTATAGTTTTTATAGTAATGAAACTTTGGACAAAGAGACATATTGGAAACACTGTCTCTGCTTTGAAGTCAAGATTAGACTCAGAAAGAATATGAAAAAGGCTGGAGACTAAAGGCAGATATTATGGTATACAAAGAATTCTGTGTGTTGGGCTTCCAGCTTGTTTGGTCGCCAGCAAACTTCTAGGCTTTAATCTAATCCTATTCCATCCTAAACTTCAATTGTAGAATGTGAGAGCTAATAAAAACAAAGACACTAATGCCAACCTTATAGATTTAATTGAAAATGGAAAGTATGTGGGGTATATGGAAACTTCCAGTACCAACTATACAATTTCTCTATAAAGATAAAACTTCTCAAATTAAAAGTTTATTAAAAACACATACAGTGAATAAAACCTTTTCTAAAGATGAGGTCATATCTGAATAGAATTAAATGCAAAAATGAAGCTTTTCATATTTGACCATTCTGCCTTACCTTTCTCTTTGAAAATTTTCTAGCCCAATTATGAGATACATGGTTGTTTCCCTGAACTTCCTATAATCCTGATGCCACTCCTGTAGGTGAAAGAAAATATTAAAAATATACAAAGTAAGATATTAAAACTACAATGAAAACTGTTCATAAAGCAATGTGTTATTCTGACAACTATTCAAAGTAATAGAAGCAAAGAAATCAAAATTAAGATAAATAAGACCTAAATCAAAACTTTAGTTTGATACACAAGACCACTTTATTAATATAATAAATGTAAAAATTACTAGATATTAGTGAAGAATGAAATAACAATGATTCACTAAAAGATAACAGAAATGCAAAGGCAAGATAATCAACCAGGTTTTCTCTCTTTCAAAAACTGTTCTGTCTGAAGGCATATTGTTATTAAGATATTATTACAGATGTACATCACAATTGGATGTAGGAGGTAAATGAAGTTACTACTCTAACAGAATCAACACTGAAGACTATTATTTGATGAAGAATATTAAGAAACTAAAAGAAAAACAGTATAATGCATTTATTTAACCTTTTATTTTTGCCAAATTTAGGTTACATTTTATTAAAAAAAATTTTTTTTCCAACGTTTTTTTATTTTTATTTTTGGGACAGAGAGAGACAGAGCATGAATGGGGGAGGGGCAGAGAGAGAGGGAGACACAGAATCGGAAACAGGCTCCAGGCTCCGAGCCATCAGCCCAGAGCCTGACGCGGGGCTCGAACTCACGGACCCTGAGATCGTGACCTGGCTGAAGTTGGACGCTTAACCGACTGCGCCACCCAGGCGCCCCAACATTTTATTTTAAATGTGGTAGCTGAGTAGTTTATTCATCTGAGGTATGGTGAAAAATATACAAGCATGTCACATTTCAGCCGTCCCTTCCTCCAAAAAAACCAATTACTGGGCATATAATAGGACTAAACAATTCAGAACTGACACCCTCTAACTCAAGACAACAAATCAGGATTTTTCTTTAAGTTATTTAAAAAAATTTTTTCAAGGAAAACCATAACCAAATTCAATATAGGATTTAAACTAAGATACTGATAATAAAAGTATTAAAGCTCTTATATACATATTACATAAGCAAATGAAAGTAAGAAACATATAGACCACTTGACCAACTATACTCTCCTTGAATATAAATTAATTTTTAATTTTAATTTTTTGAGGCATAATCTTACAGTATTAGTCGGCCTTAATAACACATAAAGATAAAATTTGTCCTACAAGTGTGAAGTTAGCTTTTCTGGGAAAGTATTTAAATTGCCACTCTACTGTCATTAGAACTGTCTGAGGAGATGTGAGTAAATTTCTTCTGTAAAGACCTAGACAGTAAGTGTTTTAGGCTTTGCAGGCCATGTAGTCTCTGTTGTCACTATTCAACTCTGCGATTGTAGTGTAAAAACACGCGTGTATAATACATAAACAAATAGTTGTAGTTGTGTTCCAATAAAACTGTATTTATAAAAGCTGGTGGTAGGCTGGATTTGGTCTGTGGGCCAAGGCTGGCTGACTCATGACTCAGAGCAGGATAAAGATATATGGGATACACAGAATCTAAAACCATGTCCTATAAATACCTGTAAGATTTAATGGCTCTGCAGTTAGAAATATGAGAAGTTTTCAGAACAAAAATATGTTAAAGTGAATCTAATGTCGCAACCCTGGGGATGGAGTGCGGAGGCAAATCATAATTAAAAATCAAGTTTCATGTAACTTGAATCTTGGGGACAGGGTATAGTGAGTAACCAACCCACTTGTTTGTCATCTCTGGCATATATTATGTGCATGTTCTTAGATTTCCTCTTCTGCTATCTTGTTGTAAGTTACCTATCCTTATGCTATTACTATTATAAAGCATAACGGTTAAGAATGCTACCTCTTGATTTCTAGTAGAATGAGCCATCCTACATTCTTCAAGAATGTCTGGGCTAGACTGAGATGTCCACATTTCATAAAAATTTTGAATCAGCTTATCAAGCTCCATCAAACAATCTGCTAAAAGTTTGACAGGGACTTCACTGAATCAATAAACTACTCTGGGGAAAAAATGACATCTTGACAATACTAAGTTTTCCATAGTATGTATATCCATTTATTTAGGTCTTCTTTAATGCCTCCTAAAGTCATGCACATCTCTTGTTAAATTTACTTCTAGTTACTCTATAGTTCTGGATGCTATTGTAAATGGTGTCATTTTCTTAAAATTTCATTTTCCGATTATCTGTTGCTGGGATAAAAGAATGAAATTGGTATGTGACATAAGTTCTGCCTGTTGGAAAACTGTTTTATTAGTTCTAATAAATTTATCTGTAGATTTTTTATTTTCTAGGTGTAAAATCTGCAAATAATGATAACTTTGTTTCTTCTTTCCAAATCTTTTACTTTTTGCTTATGTTTGTTGCCTTGCTGCCCACGTGAATTTCCAGTACAATTCTGAATAGCAGTAGTGGTTGCAGACATCCCTGTCTTTTTCCTGATCACAAAAGGAAAGCTTTCAACGTCCATAGTTCCATATGATTTTTGCTATGCAGTTTTGTTGTTTTTTTTGAGACACTCTTTAGTAGATTATCATAGTTGTATTTCAGGTTAGCTCAGGATTTTTTTCAAAAATGACTATGTTTCTATATCCTTCCTCCTATATGTTAATGTGGTGAATTACAATAATTGTTTAAGAGAACATGAAGTCATTAAGTTTGTAAATGTGACCAAAATTAATCAAAGGCACTCGTGAAATCAACTTAAAATTTACTAGATAGGGGTGCCTGGGTGGCTCTGTCAGTTAAGCGTCCTACTCTTGATTTCAGCTCAGGTCATGATATCATGGCTCGTGAGATCGAGCCCTTATGAGCCTGATTGGTATTTTCTCTTTCTCTCTCTCTCTCTTTCTGCTCCTCCCCTGCTCATACTCATATACACACACTCTCTCTCAAAAGTAAATTAATTTAAAAACTTACTAGATTTGTAAATTTAAAAAGGCAATGTATAAAGTTAAGTTTAAAAGTCTAAAGAAATACTGGGTGTTTGAATTGGTAAACTAAAAAAAAAAAAAACAGTATTAATTTTAAAGTCAAAGTTAACACAAAGAATTTTGTGTACAGAAATTACCACAAGCACGATATGAGCACTCATGCATGTTCTCTCACATGTACAACACTGTCCAATAATGAAATGTGCTCAGTGGTAAGGAAATGAAAGAAAGGTCAGTGAACTACCGAAATTCCTCAATCTACAGTTCAACCTCTCAAAAGGCACATTACCTCATATTCCTCCAAGTTTACTTCTTCAGGTTTTATCATTTCAAGTTTGGCTTGAGCAACTTTCATTATGTTGTGACACCTTCAAATAAGAGAAATATATTCGTAAATCAAAAGTGAAATTCACAAAAAGTGAAAAGCATATGACACAAAACTAAACTACCCAACATACGTGAAAATAAAATCCACTGTCACTAAGCAATACTTTTGGAGGAAGCAACTCTCAAATAACTTTAATTGAAAATGTTTTTTGGATCAATGTTGGACTGGATAGTTACAAAGGATATAAAGTAGACAGCATCAATAATGCTACCTCAAATTTACATGTTATATTTACAAATGGCTTTTAAATTACATTTTATTAATACATATTGTATAAGTAAAAACAAATGAAATGTGTTTTTTTATAACATATATATATTAAGCAAGCTCAGGAGATATTAAATCTCATCTTCCCATTTCAAATGGCATGATTCATAAACAGCAAAAAGGAATCTAAACTGTACCTATCATTTCAGGTAATAGAGCCATTGTTCACATGTTACGATCAGAATCATTGTTAAAGAAATCTCTGCAGAGTATGTTTAGCTATCGCATGCATCTTAACTTTTCAAGTATAAGACAAATTAGGTTATCAAAATGAACTGATGAATTTGCAGTCCTCAGGACAAATAACTACAAAAGAGTGAAAGTGATTGTGATTACCCCATTAATATTTGCCCCCAATTCAATAGCGTATATTCACTGGAACATGGTGTCCCAACAGCCCAAATAATAAGGGTCATAATCTGGCATATTTCTGAGCTCTTTGTGGCTACATGTAAAATAAATGATGCTCCTACGACTACAAATAAAATATAACAGTCAACATTCAATGAGCACTTTATTATCTATCAAATATTGTTCAAAACCATTTACTTGTATTACTTCACTTAATCCTAAATTTCACAGCAGATACATGGTGAAGCAGGAATTTAATCCTAGATGCTTTGTTTTCCTCATTTTCTTCTCTGCCACATAGATTTTTAATTCAATATTTTTGAGATATTCAAGAAAGGATAATAATTTATTTCAGAATTAAAATGGACTACAAACCCCAAGATAACATAAACGATTCTGTATTCTAAAATAAGTTCCTGGGGTGCCTACATGGCTCAGTTAAGCATCCAACTCTTGATTTTAGCTCAGGTTATGATCACCACAGTTTGTGAATTCAAGCCCTGTGTTGGGCTCTACGCAGACAGTGCGGAGCCTGCTTGGGATCCTCTCACTCTCCCTTACTCTCTTTCCCTTCCATACTCTCTCACAATAAATAAACAAACTTAAAAAAATAAAAATAAAATAACTTCTAATACTTTGATGTTTACCTGAGGCCTAAATTTTTTAATGGTATTCATTTTAACTAGATTGTATTTTAATTTTCCAACTTCAGCCAAAAATTATAGTTTATAGGAATTTTCACAAGAAAACACTTTTGGGTAAACCAAACTATAGTTGATCCTTGAACAACATGGGTTTGAACTTCATGGGTTCACTTACACACAGATTTTTTACAATAACGTAAATGTGTTTTCTCTTTCTTAAGATTTTAATAACATTTTCTTTTCTCTAGCTTACCTTATTGTAAGAATACAGTATCTGATACATAGAACATATAAAATATGTGTTCATCGACTGTTTACGTTATCAGTAAGGCCTCCAGTCAAGAGGAAGTTATTAGCAGTTTAAATTTAGCAGAGTCAAAAAAAAAAAAAAAAAAAAAAAAAAAAAGTTACACAACTTTATGTGCAGGTTTTCAACTGCACAGAGGGTCAATGCCCCTAATCTCCACATTGTTCAAGGGTGAACTGTAATTTAACCATTTTAAGGCTTCTCTTGATGTAAGAGGACATTTAACTATTTTATTTTATTAGTATAGACGGTTAAATACTTTTCTCTAGTGATTGTCAAATGAGGGTAATTTTGCTCTTCAAGGGGTTATCTCTCAACATCTGGAGACACTTTGGGTTGTCACCTCTTGAGGGAGGCGTTACCGACATTTAGCAGGTACAGGTCAGGAACACTGCTAAATATCCTACAAATTATAGGACAGCTTCCCACAATAAATAACTATCTCACTCAAAATATACATAGTGCAGAGACTAGAAATTCTTTATTTCCCTAAAATATTAAGTCCCCAAAGGGTAGTGCTTACATTATATTCTTCTGTACATCTTTATGTTGCTTAGCTCAGTATCTTGGTCAACAAGTAAAATGTACTAAAAAAATATAAATTATTTTCAGCTCAAACTTCTAAAGGTTATGACTATAAACTCCAGAGAAATTCCAAAACAACTGTTCAAAATTAAGGGAAGTCTAAGTTTTGTGCTGTATTTATGAAATAGGTCTTTCTTTGAATATGTATAAACATTTAGAAACTGCACTAAAAGCAATTTTAAAAAGACAATTTAACAATATGTTAGATATTTCACATTTTAATTTTCTTAAATTACCTTTCATCAAAACTCAAATTTCTATCTCCAAATTGTTCTAGCAATGTTTTCTCAATGATTTTCTTTGGTGCCTGGTTCTGGATAAAATAGACCACTACATGATGTAAACGATAATCTGTTTCTGGTGGGGTGTCTTCTTGGGCCAATTTAACCAATCTTGAATACTCCAACTTAATTGCCTAGAAAATGTAACAAAATGCCAATTTTGATTAATTATGATAATTAAAATCGTTCAATATTACAGCTCTACATGTTCTTGTGTTCAAATACACTTTCTTCCTTTAAAGTATTACCAACAAGATGGCACATGGTACATCTACAAATATTGTCCCATATTCCACAGTTTAAAAGAATTTTCTAAAACTGACCATATACGCCCTCATCTTTTCACTGTATAAATAGTTCTTTGTTTTAATGCAGAGAACTATTAAACTGAACAATACACTTAAGCTTACTATGTGAATACTAGCGTAAAACTGTTTGGAGTCTGGTCTATTCAAAGGCATCATAAGACTAAGATACTAGGGATCTCTTATCCTGTGCTTTCTAGTATCAGTTTCATGTGTATCTTGAATATCCCAAATTCTAGGATTGAAATACAGTTTCCTGAAATACCCATAACTGAAAGAAAATGGCTGGCTCTTATATGCATAATAATACCACTGCAATTAACTTTTAGCTAAAGAGCCCCAAAATAATGAAAAAGCAAGCCCTGAGATTGTAGTTACCACAGAATGAATTCCTTGTTGTTTCAAAAATATCTGAATTTTATTAGTGTAATAATTAATGAATATTATCACTATTATTACCTTAATGCTTGAGCGTCCTTTTTCTTTATAAATAGGAACATCTCAGAATTTACAGCTAATTATAATGGGAAATAATAAACACTGATACATGTTTCTACACATGAGCAATCATTTGGAAAATATTTGCTCATACAGAAACAAGGGTAGGGTTATACATCAAATATTGTTGTATATAAGAAACGCATATGATTAAAAATCATACTTTTAAAAATTTCACTAATATTGGACTTTTACGTAAATCCTAGCTCTATTAACTGTAAAACATTTTGGGGCCACATGTAAAATATATTATAAAAAATCCATTCTATTAGAAAAGTTTTTTTTTTAATGCATATCTTTCTTAAGCAATTCTTGGCTATCCAGATACTACACTATATTTTACAGAAAGGGAGAAAATATAACGGACAAACATTAAATGAAATATTCTAGTCATGCATTCTTATATTTCACTAAAGGGAAGGCAATAATAAGTCTTTTCTATATGTTTAGCATTATAAAAAGAATTATTATTTTATGGCTAAAATACATTGTGCTTTTTTTGGTTATATAAGCTATGTTACAGTCTTGCTGTTGTGGTTAAAAATAGCCATGAAAATATATTTTGACATGTAAGATTATTAAGGCTTACTTCACTGTATACCTAACTAGCACACAGAAGCTTCGCTTAGAACTCTAAAATCTTCCCATTTTCCCAATATGAAAAAAGGGGCACGTGTTCATTTACTAACCAAACTGTACTGATTTTGAGAATAAATGTAAAACAAAACCATTAATAACTGTTCTTTCTTATCATGGTGGTCAGACAATGACTGTCACGGACTATTAAAAGTTCTTTTGAATATTCAAACATTTCAGGTCAAAATTAGTATGACCAAAATAAATCTGTATATTGAGTCTCTTAAAGTAATATTGTTGGTTTAGAGATAAGGAGTTATAATACTAAATGGTTATGTATATTTTTACATATGTTCAAAATAGAGGCTGTATTTTTTTCATAGAGAGCAAAGAGATTTCTATTAGTGAGGTGGAATATATATCCCCCTTTTATTTTAAGATTATGTTTATCTCTTGATGTCCTATTTAAGATTATCCCAATTTTCATAAGTAAATGCCAAAGTTACAATCTATAGATGTTGAATCCAGAAGACGTAGTAAGGTACATTTAAATTTCTACAAGTAATTTTTCAAACACATAAAACACTTTTTACCAGCACAAATTATTTTTTATAATTATCAATTATTTTTTATTTATGAACTGCCTTCTAAAAAGGTTTTCTGATGTCTAAAATATACCACAATCATATTTAATTCTTCAAATTTTCAACAGATGTTCCATGCCGGTATATTTAGCAGAGTTCTTCACCATATCATTATAAGTAAAGTTAACACTGCTGAGTTGTTCAATTTTATTCACACTACTGCCTCGAAATACTCCCCTAGAATTAACGTTTGTCCTTTCCATACTTTGGCTGCCTGTGCAGGCAATTAATTACCACAGATACTGCAATGAAACCACTACACAAATACAAAATGAAATGTTAATACTGGTCATTAGGTGATGGAACTGCTTTGTAAATAATTTTTAAAATTATCTTTCACCAGACTTTTAACATGGTCCTACTAATCAGGTCCAAAGTTACCTATTCGGTCTTATTTCCTATGACTCTTGAACAAAGACTTCTCTCAACCTAGGTCAGGCTGGTTTCCCCACAGATGCACACATGCCCTTGTTTCTTAGGTTCTCTACATGTATAATGTCCTTTCTTGTTTGTTTCCCATCTATCTACAGATGACCCTTCAATGAGACTAGTTTCTCTCTTTTGAAATCTTCAGTTCCAAAGACGAAATAATTTCTACCTAGACTTTTTCTACCTTTCTAAATCATATTATAAAATATTCTAAATGTATAATTTTTATAAACTTTATTTTGATGTAACTATATACATACATCAGAAGATACCAAATATACAATATATTCTCGAAGCAGTAAGATCTAAGGGAAAATCAGTTAGACTAAGGTTCAAAAGCTAGGTATACCATTTATTAATTGTGACATAAAAAAAGTCACAAAGTTCTTCAAGTCTTAATGCACTTATCTGTGAAATAAGGTTAGGTGACTTTAGAGAGAGAATACGTGTGTGTGTGTGTGTGTGTGTGTGTGTGTGTGTGTGTGTGTGTATAAATTATATATTTATAGACTCCTTTTTAAAAAACTGACAATGTACCAAAAAATTGAAGAAAACCTACTTCAAATCCCAGGGGATTATAATCATATACGCTATAGTATTTGACCACAATGCAATATAAATAGGAATTAAAAATAAAGACAACTCCCGGGACACCTGGGTGGCTCAGTCGGTTGAACATCCTGCTTCGGCTCAGGTCATGATCTCACAGTTTTGGGTTAGAGCCCTGCCTTTGGGTCTGTGTTGACAGCTTGGAGCCTGGAGCCTGCTTCAGATTCTGTGTCTCCCCAGCTCTCTGCCCCTCCCCTGCTTGCACTGTCTCTGTCTCTGTCTCTGTCTCTCTCAAAAATAAATAAAACATGTAAAAAAAATAAAAAAAAAAGGACAACTCCCAAACTAAACTCTTAGGAAGTAAAAAGATAGTCTCAAATTATTCTTGGGCCAAAGGATTCAAAATTATATTAATAATTGGGATCATAAGATATCAAAAACTATTGGACATAGCCAGACTACTAGTCAAAGGAAAATTCCAACTTAACCACTATAGAAAAAACACATTTCAAGAGGCTGGGGGATGGCGGGGCTGGGGGAAGAAACTAAAGTAAGATAGAAGAAATAAAATAATGTGGCAATTAGATAAGAAATAGTCAAAAGCTTTTCTTTCCAAAAAGCTGGATGAAATATCAAGGTATGGGAGAAAATTCAACACCAGATATCAAAAATACAAAAAAAAAAAAAAAGCTTTAAAATTTACTTTAAAATAATACATATAGCTATATGCCAATAAACTACAAATTTTTGATTAAACAGATAATCATCTAGGAACATAGAAATGGCCAGAATTGCTTTACAAGGTAGAAAAAGTACCAAGTTCTTGAAGAGACACAGTAAAACTGGAGAAAAACTGAAATAGTTGCCCAAGATCTGTATGCAATAATCAGGTTCACACCGTTTTAGAGATGTGATGTTACGTCATATCTTCAAGAACCAAATGATGTCTCTATCTAAAGTCCTCCAAAGCCTGAGAAAAGGGCAAAGTCTCCTTAATGATTACACAAGGCCAGAATAATATGAATATAAAGTATTAAAAATATTTTAAAAAACTATAGATCAATTTATCTATAAACACAGATGCCAACACTCATCCATTTTTGATAAACTACACTGTGTATAAAAAGAATATATAAAGAGTGTTTACAATGGTTAAAAAAGAGGGGATGGTAAATGTTAAAATCTTTACACTCCAAGGGTTAATTACAGAAAATTCTGTTCACATCTCAAACAGATGCATTAGAATATTTCTAAACTCCAATACCAACCAGTTTAGAAGAAAGTCTCAACTATGAATTTAAGAAAATGTCTTTAATTTGTAAAGGGAAATCTATAAAAAACCAATACTACACATCATACTTGAAAACAAAACACTAGAGACACTTCCATTAAAATCACAAAGTAGGCAAAGAAGCTTACTACCATTATTTTAGTATTTAACTATATTATGAAAAGTCTGGTCAACAAAATAAAAACAGTGATGAAATAAAAAGTATAATGAAAATTATCCCAATAATAAGATAATTATTGGGAGAGAGTATACTGAAATAATTATAAGACTCTCAAGTAAAAATTTATTAGTAAAAAACATGAAGAGTCCAATAAGGTAACTAGATACAATATAAACAAGTAAAATTAATTAGCTCTCCCATTACCTATCATACTAATAAATTGATAGAAAAAGTAGGGTAAGTGATTCAATTCATAAAAACAAACATTTTTTATACATCTAGGAATAAACAAAAAAGGTATAAGACCATTACTAAAGTAAAATTAGAAAACCTTACTAAATGACATAACAGAAGACTAAAAATGAAGAGGCATACCACGTTTCTTTTTGGGAAGACTGAAAATAGTAAAAAAAAAAAAGTTATTTATCCATCTCATCCTAAATTCATCATAAACATAATGCAAGTGCAATCAAATTCTGAAAGGATTTGGGGACAGAGGTGGCAAGTGATTCTAAAATCATCCAAAAATAGAGACTTGCCAAACTTTTCATTTATGAAAAAACAAAAACAACAAAGTGTTTTTCCTACAAAACATCAAAATATATTATAAATGACCCATAATGTACATACGTGTAGTGTTCAAAAACAGAAAAATACATCAGTGGATTATTACGTATTAATACGTAATAAAGATGGTATTTCAAGTCAGTGCAAAAAAGATGCCTTAGTCAAAATGTTATGTTTTGGACTATTTGGAGGTACTTCTCAAAGAAGCCCCCTCTAGATACCAGCTCTGTTTTCCCATTATATGTTTTTCCAAGTTAAACCACTCCCTCATCATACTGATTAAAATTCTAACTAGTGTTGGCTTCCCCAGTAAAAGATAAGCTCCGGTAAGGCAGAAACTCAGTCCATCATTTTTCCAGCTACATACATTAGATTTAAGACAAAACCTTGATATAAGCAGATAATAAATACATCTTGAATATGCCCATCAACAGGATGTAAAAAACTTACAGTACTGGCATACAGTGGGATACCATGAGATCAATAAACTACAGTCAGTAACATAGCTAAAGCTCCAAACACGTTCTTAAATAAAAGCAGCCAGACGAAAAAGGAACTGTACTACAAGATTCCAAGTGTATTAAGTACACTTGCTTATGTTGTTACAAGTCCTGATAATGTCTGCTTTTGGGTAGTGGGAGAAAGTAGCGGTGATAGGAATGAGAAACAAAAGTAGCTTCTGAAGTACTATAATGTTCTAGGGCTGACTGGTAGTTACACGGACATGTCTTCTCTGTGGTAATTCACTGAGCTGCACACTCATGAGCTGTACTTTTTGGCATGTTTTATGTTGTGATAATAAATATATTCTTATATATTTTGAGTAAACAAAGGGGTAATAATAACAGGCATTTCAAAAATAAAAAGAACTGATAAAATTACGTCAATGAGGAACAACTGTTATGAAGCCATAAAATAACTTAAAAGAAAAAAGTTTCATTAATACAGAAGTGTTAGTACTTCATTAAAATCTTTAGGACACTGAAATAGATACAGGCCAAAAAAAAAAGGCAAAAAAATTTTAATGTCTTTCAAAGTAAATGAAAAAAAAGTATATAAATCCCTTGATTATAATTATGATATGACCCACCCACTGTACCCACTGTACACATACGCATACAAGCAACAAGTACTGTGTGAATATTTTCCTTCTGGCTTTCCTATTTGCTCATCATAGCAGTCTTGTACTGCCTTTCTCTGAATTTCATTTTTACATGACAAAAATGCCTCTCTTTAAATCACTATATTCGGGGATTTTCTATTAACAGTGGAAACTAACCATAACAAAGTCCATTTGGGAAAAGAACCCAGGTGAGCATCTTTCCTCATTTTATTCTTCCAGGTCTGCCTGCCTATTAACTCTTATATTATGTGTTTATAGGGGGGCAGACTCCCATGGGGAAGGATCTGTGGTTGATACAGTAACCATGGCTGACTGAGCTGGTGACTCTTCTTAATTAAGAGATTAAACCTTAACAAGTTCAATTACCCAGACAGAAGTTTTATTCACCAAATTATCTTTTTATCAGTAAAAAAAATTTCATCATATGGTTTTACCACTAGCAAACATATGTAACATTTAAAATTGATCTAATCACAATACATAAATAAGTCCTTATATAGAACAAGGCACAGAGTTGAAAAACTTCTCATAGCCAAAAAGCTAATATAAAATAAACCCAATAAAGATTTTTTTTTTTGTAATGTGACAGAATATCTATATATCTATATATCTATATATATATCTATATATATAGATATATAGAGACATATACACCTTTTTCCTCATTTTTCCTCATCGATAATAAACTAAGCATTAAAAAAATAAGATTTAAAAATATGCTACATCTAATTTAGGGAAAAAGTAAGACAGAAGCAGTGATCATATGTTAGTGCTGTGCTACATACACATTTTGTGAATTAATACTGAATGTTGATAATGATTAGAATCAACTGCCAAGAAAACAGAACATTTTAACAGGCCAATCACTGTGGAAGGAACCAAAAAAAATTATCAAAAAATCTACTACCAAAAAAAGGGGCTAGACTCATATGTTTTTCCAGTTCTAACTTACTCTTATGGCACAGACAATTACTATGTAAACTACACCAGAGTACAAAAAAAAATAGAAATTAAAACTAACATAAGCATAAAATCAAACGTGATGAAGCTAGTACAAAAAAGAAAAATGTAATAAAAAATTTTAAGAGAATGTAGAAAACCCAAATAAAATGTTACAGAGTTAACTGTAAATAGCGTGTATATCTGAATTCATAAAATAAAAATTTATTAAGAAAAATGCTTTAAGAAACTATTGCAGAAAACTTATACTTTGGGTGAAAGAAGGCTTTTTATATAGCAACAAAACTCCAGAATCCAGAAAGAAGCAGAAAGATTTGAAAGCACAGTGTTTTTAAAACTTCTTTATGAAAAATGGTACCATAAACTAAAGGTACCATAAACTAGCTTACACAGAAATGGAAGGCTGGGAAACAACATGACTTATGTCCATAAAAAGGGTAATATATAATAAGTGAAAGTATATATATATATATAATGGAATATCAAATGTAGATAGTAAAGATAATATGGTAGATATATTGTCTTCACTTTAATACTCACTATAAAAAAAAGAATGACCACAATATATTTGAGTTATATGAATTACAAAATAATGTTAATAGTAAAATTTAAAAATGAAAAGAGGGGCGCCTGGGTGGCGCAGTCGGTTAAGCGTCCGACTTCAGCCAGGTCACGATCTCGCGGCCCGTGAATTCGAGCCCCGCGTCGGGCTCTGGGCTGATGGGCTCTGTGTCTCCCTCTCTCTCTGCCCCTCCCCCATTCATGCTCTGTCTCTCTCTGTCCCCCCAAAAATAAATAAACGTTGAAAAAAAAATTAAAAAAAAAAATAAAATAAAAATGAAAAGAAATTTCCCTATATATGCAAGTTTATATAAACAAAAGGGAAAAAATCAGAAAGGTTACACAGTGATAACAGTGGCTACACAGGGCAGTGGCAGAGACTGCCATTATTAGTTTTATTTTAGACACGTGTATATTACTGAATAGACTGCATTGTGTACATATTACTTTTGTTATTTACATGACAAATTTTCTAAAATTATATACTACCAGCTAGAATTTTCAAAAACCTAATCATTTTACCTATACCAAAAATACACATTATTTATCAACTGATTAATGTTTACATAAGATCACACACACATATATATCCCTTAATTACAGATAGATGAAAATAAATATACTTGGATATAAACTTGAGAGATTTACTGCTGCCTCAAAATCAGAAGGTAAACCGAAAAAGAGAAATATATGAAATATAGAAAATACATAAATGACAAGATGTAAAGGGCATCCCCAGGGTAATGGTGAATAAAGA
Source organism: Prionailurus viverrinus (assembly GCF_022837055.1). NCBI lineage: Eukaryota > Metazoa > Chordata > Mammalia > Carnivora > Felidae > Prionailurus > Prionailurus viverrinus. The sequence goes on along the minus strand of NC_062569.1, from coordinate 132,161,289 downwards.
TCCCAAGATATCAGTTATATACTGGGGGAAAAGGAAAATCAATGCAGTCACTAAAGCAGTTTACAAAGCTCTGGAATAGACTTCTAAAACAGACTTCTTCTATTAAGTCTATTATTCTATAAGTCTATTCCAGAAGAAGTCTATTCCAGAATAAACTGAAGCTCCTGAGAAGTTAAAACTGACAACAGAATACAAGGAGATTTAAGCAACTGGTGGAGAGTTTAAAGTACATCAGTAACACATATGGAAAACTAAGCAAAACAAAAACTAAAACAACTCCAAAGAAAATGAAAGCTGAAGGGAAACAAAAAAAGTAAAAGTAATAATGTTTATGACTTAGTTCAATCCTGAGTAGCATACAGAAATAATAATAGAAACTGAGAAATCTGATTTAATCAAAATGACGAAATTTTACATGCACACGCGCACGTCTGTATGTGTGAGGAGAGCGCATTGTTCATATCCTATAAATAAGAAATTCAACAGGAAACGTGTAAACTAAGAATCACAGAAATACAAGCATGCATTTTTTCTTAAAGACATGGAATTCATGCCAAAAGTAGTAGATAAAATAACTGGAAGCTGTTACCATGGTGGGAGTAACGGTGCAGTGTGACTGTTGTTTGTAGTGTATATAATTAGCTGGCTCTTTAAAATATGTGCAGGTATTAAACTAAAAGCAGTGAGATTTACAACTCAACATAAAGATACCTACCCAACTTGACCAAAAAATGACACTGTTACTGTAAATGACAGATAATTTTCCCATGAGAAATAGATAAAACCTTTAGAAGACATACATTCAGCGCATTTTAAGCAAAGAAAATACGACTACCTGAAAATAAAGGTGAATTTTTAAACATAAAGTTTTGATTTTTTTTTTTTTTCAATAGCAGCAGTTTTCAACCTTTCTTATAGATCTTAATAGAGTGATCAACTCACCGTGGGACCAGTCTGTGGTTTAGCACTTAAAATCCTATATTCCAGAAAACTCCTTAGCCCTGGGTACACCAAGATGGCTGGTCACTCTAATCCTAACAAGCTCAAAAGTGTTTATTGATATAAAGCTACTATGCACAAGGCCTTTTTTTTGTACAATAGAATGAAAGAAATAGTGAAAATAAGCAACTTTTTAGAGACTGAGTTGGATGAGGGAAGAGTATAGAAAATTAAGGGAAAATTTTAGATTTTTAAGGTCAAATAAGGGAGCATACAGCTTCTTGTAGCAAACTGGTGTTACTTTTAGAAAAAAACACAAAAAAGGGCAAAAAGGGAAAAAAACTTGAAATTTTTGGTAAATCAAAATAAAATGACAAAACATACAGTGTTTTCATCTTTCAAAAAAATAAAACCAATAATACTGTAATCAAAACACCATAAAGATCTGATATTAGAGGGAAAAAAAGATGTGGTCATGGAATAATGCAACTGCTTGATGGACTCAATGTCTTGAAATGACAAGGACATCAAAAATTAAAGCTGAAGAAAACATAAGTGAGTAAGAAACAAAAATAAATGAACATATAATTTTTAAAACAACCAAATGAAGAAAGCAGTTTAATATCAAATGATAGTGAAATTTAGAAAAAAAATATTAGAATACTAATACGATTATGATAGGGAGAACAGGATAAAATAGGCAGAGCGGGATGGTTAGAACCTGGGGAAAACACCTATTTTGGAACAATGCTGGGAGCTTCTGACCACAGCGAACCCTCTCGGGCTTATGTAAGGTTCCTCTTAAGAATGTAACAGATACCACCTACTACCCCTCAGGTTTCCCTCAGGAATTTGACACTCAAAATACCGAACTAAAAAAAGTAAACCATTCAACTTATGTTCTACGAGAGACAGTAGGCCCACAGTCTGACACCTCACACAATGGAGTCGAGCCAATCAGGGATGGACAACCCAGCACCTAGAGTTATCAAGCCAGTAAGGGTACGGCCTGAGAAGGAACAGAAGGACCAAAACCTTAAAAAACAAAGACCCTTGCCTACATACAGTCCTGGGTATTGACCTTCAAATGCCTCCTCCCTGTAAAGAGAGCTTTCCTAGTATTGTTACTTCGTTACACTCTAATAAACTTTGCCTGCTGCTCATTTCATTTTTCATCTCTTCATTCTTTGAAGCCGGGAGACAACAAAACCCAGGTAATGAGGTAAATAACCCTGCTAAGAGTATTACAAATGAGAAGAAAATAAACAATACCGGAAGCAGTTACCCAGTTCCTATTTTTGCTTAATTTCTTTTATTCCCTTAGAATAAAAACACAATTGAAATTTCTGCTAATAAACCAGAGGTGCACTATTAGGGTAACCCAAGTAAAATGCTTTTTTTGTTGTTGTTAAATTATCTGGGTTACCAAAAACAAACAAACAGAAAGAATCAGTCCTAGATTCATGTAGAAAAGAAACCCTCAGATCATCAGGTAGCCATGGCTAAGGCAGGAAAAGAGAAACTATATAGGAAATCAAATTTAATTCAAGAAAATAAAATAGTTTAAGAATTTAAAAAAAAAAATAAAATTAAATGAAAATGTTAATTGTACCTTAAAGAACCCTGCTTCAGGGCCACACCTGTCATATACATTCCTGGATTTACCTATCGCCATGATAATACCTTGCATGTTCGGCGTCATCATGATCTGCCACAAGGAATTTAAAGTAAGAGTTTTTGAATGGTTAACATAAAAGTAAAAAATAAAAACAAATTTCTTTACATGCAAGTTAAAAGTCCTTTGTTTTTTTACTATTTATAAATCAACCACTGCATATTTTATAGCAAATATGATCCAGTATGCACGTTAAGTATCTTTCAAAAGCATCCATACAGGGCCACAGCTAGCTCCATAGGGTGCCTTTGTGCAAACTGCACAGAGGCACCCTCTCTGAACTGAAGAATTTTAAAAAGGCACCTCCTCTTAACAAATTTAAAAAACGTGCTGCTCTCTGAGAACCACTTAGAACAAGCAACAGTTTTTATTTTAAAAAGTGCCTCTTCTTTAAGGTTTGAGGAGCTCAGCATGAGCTCAATTTCACTTCCACTTCTGCCTTTGGGCTGGGCACCCCTGCATAATTCTACAACCTAAATGTCTATAAGCTGCAGCCCTGTATCCACATGACCTTAAGTTCCGAGGTACATGCACTGTTAAACTGTCACTCCAATCAGTTACAAAAGCAAAACACAATGCATCTCTGCCAACAGCATAAGCATTTGCACAAAATAAAGTGTTAAATGATTAATCACAATTCTACTTTTTTAAAATACCAGAAGGCTCACCCTAAAATAAGCACTCAGGTGCTTGATCAATAAATTAACATTTGTATTAAAAAATTCCAGTTTCCATAACTTTCAAGCACCAACATGGTAATAAAATGGCTAACTGGAACAGTGTACTGCTATTAACTGGTAAATACTTAAGTGTTTCTTTGTTTTTATAACTGTTTATCACTCTTAGCTGTTTACATTTTAAAATACCTGCAAAATGAAACAACTCAAGGAACTAGGAAGCTATTGTATTAGCGCAATCAAGAGATTGCATCCGTAACCTTTGATTCATATAATGGTGTGATTATACACTCAGAGTCACAATATATCTAACATCTGCTTCAGAAAATCCTTCTGACCAGTTCCTATCTCACAAACCAGCTTCTCATTTTCCTCATGGCCCATGGTCTCTTACACTGGCACAGAAATACTAATGTCTTTGTGACACCTCTGATTTTGGTGATTAATTCCTATTTAACAGCTTAATTGTAACTTTGGAGTGAGTTGAAAAAGTTACTTGGAAAAAACTATTTAATATATATTAAATTCTCATCCATGCCAGTAAGAACTAATAAATGATAGAATTCAAGGTCTTCCCTGTGCTACTATTCAGAAACAGCTTCACCGGCCCTTCTCTCAAATATAAAAAAAAGATCGAATGTAAGAGGTTTAAGAAAAAAGTGAAAAGCTGGGGGGATCTGATAGGATAAGGACAATAGCACATTTTCATCTGGAGTCTCAAGAACCATATTATAGAAAGCAAAACTGCCTCTTTATAATTTGGGAAACTAAGTAGATGAGAAAGAACTAAGAGTGAAGAGATAAAATGGAGTTGCCACAGTGTATAAAGCACTGGTAGGCATTGAGAAATGATGAATCACTCACTTCACATTCATATGGAGGTTGCAGAAACAAAAAGATCCACTATCTATTTTCAATCATGCTGTAGGATCTTTTGGCAGGAAATGGTGGGTTAAGTATTATAATACATAATTCAAGTGAAATAGGAAAAACTTATTTTTTAAATATTCAAATTCTTGCTACTCAATGAAACAAACCTTATTGACAGCCATCAATCTGAGAATAAACTGATCATATGTCTACATAAAGAATTAACTCTGGAAACATAAAATTATCCTTTTGACAAATTCTGTAATCTTTCTACTTAAACTTTCATTTGAAATTCAAAGTTGTTAGCAGTTGGTAAGGTAATTTCAGATCACGGGTGGGTAAGCTGTATGTTAGGCAGCAATAGACATAAAGGTGAAGGTGCATGCATGCCCCAAGTATGTGTATTAAATAGCCAAACATAAGTAAGAACAGTGCAGACATCTATAACAAAGGTACCTCGTCATCATAACCCCCCTCCTTTGACTCAATCATGAATTTCCCTACATGAGGAATCGCCACCTCTACAATTTGCTGGTTAGAAGGTGGTTGGCTTGTGGTATTTTCAGGTTTCTGCAGAAAAGAATTATTAGTATTAACATTAGAAAAGAGAACAATGGAAGTAACAAGTGTTAAAGGGCAGAGATTCACGAATCTTTTAAAAACACCTGCATTTGCTTAGTATGAAATGACCACCTAACACTAACATTAAAAGTGAATGCATTAATCAAGTAATAATACAAGATCTATAGCTTTCCTTTTACATCTCAACCACTAAATTTTCTTTTTTTTTTCCACAAAGCATTTGTACAAGGATACCAAATCCTTAAAAATAATAAATACTAGAGTTGTAGTTCCTACTGTTATCTATAAGTTATAGCTGAAGCTTTTTTAAAAATTCTAATAATTCCATAAATCCTTTACTGATAACTTCATCAAAATAAGACATGACCTCCTCTGAACCCAGAGAATTTATAGGTTTTCTTTCTTATGGCTCTACCTTTCTAATAAGTAATTGTATATCCAATTAATATCCATACTCTACTGGGTTTAACTCACTCTGTAAAGTCTATGAGAGTCTTGTACGATGTGTTTATTTAGAAGAGTCTAATGAATTCCTCCTTCTGAAAAAGCTGCTGACATCACTCCTTAATAACTCAATCAAATTTCTTTCTTTTTTTATTGTTTTACTTGGTAACAAATTCTATGAATTTCCCTAATCCACACTAATGGAGTAGAAGGCAGAGTGAAATCCAGAAAAGTCTACTCAAAGATCCTAATATGTTCATTCAAAATACTATGTGGGGGCACCTGGGAGGCTCAGTGGGTTAGGTGTCCAACTCTCGATTTAAGCTCAGGTCATGATCTTGGAGGGAGGTCAGGTTTCCAGCTGAGTGTGGAGACTGCTCAAAATTCTCTCTCTTCCTCTCCCTCTGCCTCTCCTCCTCTCAAACAAAACAAAAATCCACCCCAACCAAAAAAACCCAAAATACTGTCCAGATTTCACAAGGAACTTTCTATTACTGAATAAATTCATAATTAGCATATTTTCACTATTTATCATAAAGAAATTTCACAAGTACTTAAGTGTTCGAAAGTAGCTTGCTTAAGTAATTTCAATTTGCAGCTTTAGTTTTCTGAAGCAAAGGTAAGCTTTAGTTTTGACATAAAATAAACAGAAAATTTCAATGAAAGCAATTAAGGGGGTTGTATTTCCTTTTGAAGGGGTTTTATTTCAATTTGGAATATAAGTAAATTTTATTTTATTTTTATTTTTTTACACTTACTTATTTTTGAGAGACAGAAAGAGACAAGAGTGCAAGCGGGGAAGAGGCAGAGAGAGATAATGTGACACAGAGTCCAAAGCAGGCTCCGGGCTCTCAGCTGTCAGCACACAGCCCGATGCGGGGCTCGAACTCACAAACTGTGAGATCATGACGTGAGCTGAAGTCGGACACTTAACCGACTGAACCACCCAGGCGCCCCTAAGTAAATTTTAGAGATGAGAACATTTACTGACATGACCTCCTCTGAACCCAGAGAATTTATAGGTTTTCTTTCTTACGGCTCTACTTTTCTAATAAGTAAGTGTATATCCAATTAATATCCATACTCTACTGGGTTTATCTCACTCTGTAAAGTCTGTGAGAGACTTGTACGATATATTTATATAGAAGAGTCTAATGAATTCTAAGAGTCTAAGAGTCTAAGTACATATGCAAAAAGAGTTTAAACAATAAAACAAAAACTAATGGCCAAGACTGATATTGTTCCTTTTAAAAGAAATGCTATTTTTAAACATAACACATCTAGAAAAGGTTTCCTTATTTTGAGTCCTCAACTTTTCAAGAGGAAATAACCAACCTGCATAGTTGTGATCACGAGAGATAATATTCAGCTAATGCAATACCTGATACACATTAGTGGTTCTATAATGACAAGTATTACCAATATTATATTACTTTAAAGTGCTTATATTTGAATAGAATAACCCAATATTACTATCATACATACCTAGAGAGATATGCTTATTAGCCCATGACATTTAATTAAGGATTTTTAATCCGTTTAGCATATGAAAGAAGAATAATTGTGCTAGGTCTCTCTTCCTAAGAGTGAAATTTAAGCAGGTAAATTAGGCGATCTGTCTAGACACTGGTATAAAATTTCTCACAATCAAACTATCTAAAACAATACTATTTTAAGAAGAAAGAATATAAAGGTAAGGCAAGTAGCAACTGGGAATATTACTTAGAATACTACTCCTTATAAAAAAACATATTGCCTTTGGAAAAAAAAAAAACAGTTGCACTTAGGAAAAGATGTTTTATAAACCTTTTCAGTTACCACACAAGAGTTTCAACAGCATCATACTGACAAATAATATGGGTGCAAGTTGAAAAAGGGAAAAAACTTTGGGTGAATATAATAATTCTTTTGTATTATTCATCAAGTCTAGGTATCCTAAAGCACCATAAAATTTTTCCATATAAATATGAGGGTTCATTAAAGTAAAGTACATGTGTATTTATCTTTTTCTACTATTGTCAGACCCTATAAAACACCTTAACAAAGGCTAAACTTGAAAGGAGTTAATAAGTTCTTCAGTTAATAGAAGTTCCAAAAATAATTAAAATACAAAGACTTTTATTAATTGCCTGAAATCCATTAAGTGGATTTTTTAAAAAAGTGGTTTCTCATGAAAGGGCTTTTAGGAAGCTATATAACTACAATTTCCTTGATCCCCTTAATATGCTCCTATCTTTTAACCTAGTAATTCAACAATGGGGAATGTATTCTAAAGAAATAAACTGAAATACAGAATAAGTTTCATTTGTAACAGCCTATTTGTAATAATGCAAAAGTAGAAACAAATATACAATGGGGGAATGGGTGTGTAAATAAGAATTTAATCACTCAATGGAATAACACCTAACCATTAAATGTTTTTTACAAAATTTTTAACATGGGGAAATGGTTATGTTACAGTGTTAAATATTAAAAGAAGACAAGGCAAGATACATACAAAATTTTACATGCAGTAGTACCTCAGCAAAAAAAAAAAAAAAATCCCAAACCTGTACATAAAAATAAGAACGAAAAAGAGCATACCAAAATATTAACAGTGATTATAGCTTTGAAAAGTGGGACTAAAAAGATTACTTTCTTAAAGTATACTTTTCTGTATTTTTCAAATTTCCTAAAATATTCCACTTAAAATTAAAGGCATTCTTATAAAAAGTAAGCAGTGTGAACACTTAGGAAACATCTCTCTATGGTTTCTAGGACTATGCTCTCCAGAGAATTCTTCGACTAAGATTGGAACTTAATATATTGTATATTTGTGAAATGGTTAGTATTTAAGCAACAAAAAGAAACTAACAGCTGCTTAGTACTTACACTACATGCTAGGCACCCTCAAAAAATGATGCTAACTAATCCCACAATCATGTCCATTTTATGTAAAAGCAAACAGGTTTAGAAAAATTAAGCGCCTTATTTAAGTTTGCCTAGTTAGCGAGAATGAAAACCAATATTAAAAAACCCAGGACTATCTAATCCTAAAGTCTAAACACTCTTTTCATCTATACAATTTAGTTTCTAACATATGTATACCTTTAAATGAGAAAAACCAGGAGGTGGTTACTATGATCCTAAGCAACTAATCATGAGACCAAGAACAAAATCCTTCAGATAGCCATGATTAACATATTCCTAAACATGTTGCAGGATTTATACAAACAACTGGGGCCAACTGTTGGTACTACTCCAAAAGATAAGCCAAATGGAAAAATATTTACGCTAGCTCTCTATCATACTCTCTCAGTGCTATCCTCCTCTCTCAAGTAGAAGGAAGCAGTAGGTTGTAGGCTTGTAAGATGATATCTGTATTAGTAACTTAATTTAACAAAGTAACAAAATTTAAGTGCTGGTTTCTGCAAATTTATGTTACACATGATTAGCCAAACTAAAAAAAATCACGTTTCCATATTAAGCTAAATACTACTTTTGGCTTTTTGATTACAGTTAAAAGGAGGATACTTATTAACTATAATGTAGGCTTTAACAAATAAAATTCCTAATTAGCAAAGGGTCAAGCAAATTACATTTTTATATCAGGCAAAAATATTTCTCCCTTGTATCTACTTCTCTGCCCTTTTTACCTCCCTACGTTTTCCTCTTCTACCAGGACCCAAGAAGTGAGACATCCCAGATCCATTACAAGAAGCATTTTCCAGGAGTGCTATAGAGTTAGCAGGGGTTCATCAAAGCTCATTCAGAATCTCCAGGGCATTTGCAAAATTTAGAATAATAATATTAAAAAAAAAATCTATGTTAATACATTTTTATAGCAAAATAATATATAGTAAAAAATTTTCAAACAGGGAATGAAATAAAAAAGTAATTTGATTATTTCATTTATCGAAACATAATTAACATACCTTATTAATTGAACATTTTGGTTAATCAAGGTCCTATCATATTAAAGACCTCATTGTAATTAGCAGGTTATTGCTGAGATTAAGTTCACTAAATAGAAAATTGTGTGTTGAAAAATTATATGCCCTGTTCCCGTGACTTCTCTTGGAGGCTAATCTACAAATACTAAAATTAGCTATCATGAAACCTGCATTATAGCTGCTTCGCTCACTTATTAAAAAAATAAGTAACTACAACAACCGAACGTTTTTGTAGTAGAAAATTCTTGAAATAACATCTCTCAGAATGTCATATTTACTGAAAACACAGTATAATACCAGTGTACTCAATTTATTGCTATAAAAAGACATACTTGAGAGCCACAATACAGGAGGGTTATAATGACAATTTTGTATAGGACACTACTGAAATATGCATAAGCCACATTGCAATATCACATTTATCCTGCTAATAATACTCTAACCTAGAATATCTAGTACTTTACTATTAAACATATTCCATGAAACAATGAAAATTATTACCTTACATTCCCAACTATTTCAATGTATGAAGACCAAAGATGGAGGGAGGGGTGAGGGAAAAAAAGAAATAATGCTAAATTTTATACTTTTCTTTTTAAGTTCCAAATCAAATGATCAACAGTCTATAATTATGATTTTTTGTAATTCTCTAAAAGGAAGACAGAAATTTAGTTTTAAAAAAAAGCTATTTAGAAAATTACAGCTTTAGGGGGGCTTGGTGGCTCAGTCAGTTAAGCATCCAACTCTTGGATTACAGATCAGGTCATGATCTCACAGTTCTTGAGGCTCTGGAGAGCCACGTTGGGCTCTGTGCTGACAGTGTGGGGCTGTGGGGCCTGCTTGGGATTCTCTCTCTCTTTCTCTCTCTCTCTCTCTCTCTCTGCACCTCCCCGCTTTCTCTCTCCCTCAAAATAAACAAATAAGCTTAAAAAAATCTTTAATAAAAAAAAATTACAGGTGAGGAAAATACAGCCTAGGGGGTTAGGTACCACCCACAGCCCCTGATCCCTTTAAGGGCAGAGTTGCCCTCTGGCCTCCTTTCTCCTGACTCCCATGCAGGAAGCTCTCCACTACACTGCAGGAAATGTCATGAAGATGGCCATGTTCAGAAAGCTAAAAGAAAAGTTCTTACCGACTGCAAAACTGTTTCAGGACTTTTATCTTCATGCTCATGTGATGCCTTGGTAATTATTCGAATAGTTTCTTCTTTCAAGTGCTTTGAGAAATCACTTCTTGATGGCTGCTCTAGATATTCTGCTTCTCCTGCTTGTGCTTCATAAGAAAAGAATCAGTTGTATATCTAATACAAGTCACAGAGAGCCTGTACTAAGATGAATCTGTTATTTATTTCTAATTCAAAGTTATACAGTAATTAATTTTACTTGTATTTAATGTATCACTAAACATATAGCACCTACCCCAGAATTTATAACCCCTCCAAATTCAGGTTGAAGAGTAGTCAATGACTAGAGAAAATACTCATTGTATCATAGTCTATGATTAGAAATTCATAGCAATCTCATTTTGGAAAATCAGTAACATTCTACCAAAAAGAAAAAAAAAGCGGGGGGTGGGGGAGTGGGATTTAGTTTAGATAACAATCCTGGTCTGAATTTCCATAGGAAACACAGCTGTTTCTCTGGCCACAGAATCCTTTTTCACACCTGACAAAACCCTAACCTTGAATGAACCTACCTGCTATCTTTTCTGAACCTGTCCTGGTAACTGAGTGTTGTCATAGGAAAAACCATTATAACCTAGCAAACTGAAATTAATATAAAATCAAGACTTCAAGGGGTGCCTGGGTGGCTCAGTCGGTTAAGTGTCTGACTTTGTCTCAGGTCGTGATCTCGCAATTTGTGGGTTCGGGCCCCACGTTGGGCTCTGTGCTGACAGCTGTCTCCCTCTATCTCTGCCCTTCCCCAGCTCATGCTCTATCTCTCAAAAATGAATAAATATTAAAAAAAAAAGACTTTAAATGTTATCCCTGTGAAGAACTCTCAAAGTTTTATCTATCATCTAGGTTCTGAGCCCCAAATCCACCAATGCAGCAATGTACTCTGAATATCCACAAAGTGCTTCATGTAAGTGGGTCTCTGCCTCTCTCTCCAACAGAACTTTGTGACTTTTGCTCTCTGTTCAAAAAGGGAGTTTAATACACCAAAGAGGTTTTCCTTTCAACCTCCAGATCTTTCCACATTTTCTTCCCTCTGCCTGTACATTCACCCACTCTCCACTCTCACTCCTGCATCTAAGAACGTCTATGTGTCTTTTTGTTTAAATACCACTTCAAGTATTCCTGCTTACACCACTTCTAGAGCTGGGTGTCTCAGCTTTGGCACCTATTACATTGTGGTTCACTGTGATTCTTTGGTGCAAAGGGTTGTCCTGTGCACTGTGGCATCTAGATGCATCTAGATGGCATGTAGATCTACTGTGCACCATGACATCTACCCACTAGATGCAAGTGGCACGGTCCTTCCAGGTGTGACAACCAGAAATGTCTTCAGTTTGTCAAATGTCCCCTGGGGGGCAAAGTCACTCTCAAATGAGAACCACTGTTCTCAAGTAACTTATTCTTTCTTTCAGTAGCACTTTACCCCAATTATGACTTAATTACTACTGTTCTCATTTCAAGCCCATATACCCTGCTAGACCCTGAGAATCTCAAGAGGAGAGATACTATCTCATTTTTGTATTGCTATTTCTTCAAAACCTAGCATAAAAAGCATACAATACCTTAATGGAACAAATGAATTAATAAGTAATGGATACAAGGAGTATCCTTCTATACAAAGATGCAAGGAGTATTCAAGAAAGTACACTAAAATGTTCTACAATGTTACTCGGATTGGTTAAGTGAGCCCTTCCTCAACCAACTGGTGGGACACAATAGGGCTACTGTCATCCTTTCCAATATTTGATTAAAAAAAACCTCTCAAAATGAAATATTATTCAAAAAGAAATGCTATAATTTCAACATATATGCATGGTACTCCATCCATCCAATACATTTTAATTAAGCATTTAACTATGTGCCAGGCACTAGGCTAGACAGTGAGACTCAAAGTGTGAACAAAGCAGCCAGTCTGTCCTCTCATGAAGTTTAGAGTCAGCTCTGGAGAAAGTCATTAATCAAAAGAATCACACATATGAACTGTGACAATATTACAATACATTCTAGGAATAAAATGGTGGAGTGATAACTTAGATTATGGAATATGAAATAAACTTTTCAGCTTAAGGATAATGGGTTGATCATCCCATTCCTTGATGGAAGGATGATCTGAAAGGTCAGTGTGGCTGGGCTACAGTGTAATAGGAGATATATGGCAGAGAGGACAAAGGCAAAAATCGTAAGGGCCTTCAAGTCTAATAAAAGTTTTAAGGATAAAAGGAAGTGAATAAATGTTTTAAATATAATGGCAATGCGGCAAGTTTAAAAAAAATAATCCTGGCTACAATGTGAAGAGTGGATAAGAGAGGAAAGTAAAACTAGAAAGTAAAACCAGAAGTACTAGAAGGTACCAGAGCAATAAGAGCAAGAGATGATGGTGTTTCTGGACAACAGAGACAGAGAGAACTGGTAAACTGAAGATGTATTTTGGACATAAAGGTTGGAGGCGGAAGATGACTCTAAGTTTGGCAGAAGGAACCAGGCTGATATAGGTGAAATGACACTACGACAAGGAAAACTACAGGAAGGAATGCTTACAATGTGTGTGACAGAAGGGAAGTTTAAAGAAGTCAAATAAATATTTGACTATATCTGCATCTCCTAACCTTGCACTGCAATGTTCTTTCAGTGCCCTGTATGATGGATAAGGTAAAGAAAATCTTAGGGTATACCTCCAGCTGAGAGGAAGATGCAGCGAGGGCCAAGAAATCCACCTGCTCTGACACTGGTCTAAAGTGAAACATGGACAGTCTACACAAAATAAGTTGTTAAAAACAAAAGTACTTTTATGTGATCAACATAGTCAAATATATCTTAGGTCCCCAGGGTCAAGATTTCCTTCCATATAGGGATTTGAGTTCAAAAACCTTATGAATAATGATGAATGATCTTGCCTAAATATCACATAGTACTATTTCTTTTAGAATTTATCCTCATCTACGTATCTTCCAGGGAACTTACATTTGAGTGGCACTGTAGTAACAGTAGATGAACCTATAAGGATTTGACATCCAGGAGTTTGGAAACAAAAACCCAAACTTCATCCAGTATGTTTGATCCTCTGCCATTTTACAGTACTGTGCTAGATATCAGCAATGAAAAAGAAAGTTGACCTAAAATTCACTCGCTTTAAGGAACTCTCAATAAAATCAGATTAATATTTACCCCATTACAATACAAAGTATTAAATGCAATAACAGAGTTATGCACGAGGTTCTATAGAAACACTGTGGGCCCAATACACACACTTGGGATGATGCTGCATGTTAAGAAAGATTTCCTAGAAGAAATGCCAAATGAGCTGAATCTTGAAGGATTTGTAGAGCAGATTATCCTGGGAGATGAGAAAGAAGATTCCAGGCTGAAGGACTAGCATATGCAAAGCCACTGTAAGAACAGATAAAAGATTAATAAAATCCTTGCTATTAATGAGCCTTTACATTGGTAAACAAATCAAAATATAGGTACAACTTAAATGTGGTAGTGAGAGTAGTTGGGATTAAGAGGAAGAAAGATAATTATTGCTACAGGTATAATATTAGGGGGATTCATAGACTTTGGGATATGAGGAAAGCCTTGAAGAATGGGCAAAATTTCAAGAATACTGACTCTCAGACGATATTTTTTAAATGAAGGATACTTCATAAGAAATGCCATGATAAGAAAGTTCCCCTCAAGCAAAAGTAATGGGAAATAATCTGTTTATATGAAACAAGGTATTCACAGAGAAACAGATGTGGAAGAATTACAAGGGAGTCAAATACAGGGTCCTTATAAAAAAGCAGAAAGGTTTTGGCTTTGTTTTGTCAAACCAGAAGAATAAAAAACATGTTTCCTAGCATAACCAAAATGAGGAAAACTAGAAATTCTATCACTACCCAGAGATAAGTGCTATTAATATTTTAGTTTATATATTTTCAGACTTTACTTACCCATATTTTATAAACAAAAGGAATTATTCTGAATATACTGCTTTTAGCGTAACGTAACAAACATTTTTTTGTGTCAATATAATGTTCAGTGGTTATATCATATGGAGGGTTCATACCACTCATATTTCACCTACTGCACATACAGGCAATTTCCACTTCATTGTTAAAAACAACAGGACAAAGAGTTTGGCTTTGTGTGTATGTAAATACATACAATGCTTTTTGTTCTTCCTGTAACTCTACAAAAGCGTCCTCACAGCTGGCCTGTATAAATGGTAGGAACTCAATTAATAGAGACCACGTTGTTTTCTTTATCTATGTTCTGACACTTTATATACTAATTGGTCCCTCAGTTTAATATTATTGCTCAGACTTCAATTTGGAATACAGCTGGTGATTACCAGTTCTCTATGGAGGTATATAATATCCCTGTACCCAAAGTATCTCTCAAATCGTGTATTTGTCTTGTGGGTACTTCACTGAGATTTTTAAATGGTTATCCTCCACATAACAGATTTTCTACTCGTGCTCTATGTTCAAAATGTAGGGGCTTCACTCACCTTTTCAGACATTAGAGAAGGCCCAACACTCTAAGAGTACTCTAAGCCTGTTCCTTTGGTCCACCTTCACAGTGAGTAAGGGATTGGGAAGGCTTGGGAGTATTCTGTTTATGTGTATTTCCTGGTTATCCTCTTCAAATTTTTAACAGGAGAGTTAACTTGATAACCAATTGGCTTTCTGTTACAGCATAAGGATCTGCTCTTAAATCACTACTAAAAAAAAAAAAGGAGCAATATCTCATATCTTTCAGAAATATTTAATAGGGGCTCCTGGTGGCTCTCTGTTGGTCAAGCATCCAACTCTTGATCTTGGCTCAGTTCATGATCTCACGGTTTGTGAAACTGAGCCTCACGTTGGGCTCTACCCTAAGAACATGGAGCCTGCTTGGAATTCTCCCTCTCCCCCTCTCTCTACCCCTCCCTGCTCACGTGTGCACACGTGCTCTCTCTCAAAATAAACTTAAAAAAGATTTTTTAAAAAAGAAATATTTAATACCTTGACTTACTGATGAGTGACTTACTTATTACATTCACACTTAGAAAAATATTTAAAGAAGATTATTTCAAAGATATGCAGACCATTCATTTCTAGAAATGTATTTAAAATCAATGATTCCCCCAAAGCAGGCTATAAAGAGCCATGGTAGGCTGGTTGCATAGAATCACCAGACAAACTTTTAAGACTTCAAATTCCTGGGAGCTACCACAAACAAAATTATGGAAAGGTGGGGGGTAGAGGCTTAGAAACCAAAATTAAATCTAAAATTTACTTAGGACAGAGCACATCTGTACCACACATTTTTAGCCTGCTTCTCTAATGTATAATTTCTTGGGCTTTACTTTAAAAATGCTAGTATTCCCATACAATGAGTATCACGTGTAGGAAACTCATTATTGGAATCTCCACAGGAAATGAATTCAATTCAGAAAACATTCAAGGGTCACCTACCATATGTCATTTATTATGCTAGATTCTGGAGCTATAAATAAGAAAATCACTCAGTCCCTGTTTTAAGGGAACTTGAGAATAATGAGGATATTGTTCATTCTACCAGGTCTTACTCTCAGAAACCAGCTGTACTTTCCTGAAATATCGGCTTGTTTCTACTTGTAGACTGTATCTGTAGAAAAGTCCCAGAGTGATTTCTACATGCTACCTCTAGGTAAATTTATGAAATGCTATGGAATGCAATTCATACCAATATCAACCATTACCACCTTAATTTTTCTACCTTTAAAAAAAATCTGGATATGCTATACAGGTTGTTAAAGAAGTCCCTACTAAGTCCTTAATAAGTACTTGAAGATAGGAGAAACACAAGTAAAAGTGCAAAGCTCTTTTCTCCTTCCAAATAATTTCTCTGTTTTATAAATACAGCCTGGAGCCATACTGTTTAACCAAGGGTACGGTCTCAGAAATATCTGAAGGTCTTTTTAAAAATATATATTCTCGACTCTTCCTTCAGA
Source organism: Prionailurus viverrinus (assembly GCF_022837055.1). NCBI lineage: Eukaryota > Metazoa > Chordata > Mammalia > Carnivora > Felidae > Prionailurus > Prionailurus viverrinus. Next base: position 132,145,034 of record NC_062569.1, on the reverse strand, counting down.
GATTCTGATCCCAGTTAAGTCTTAGGTGATCTTACTTAGGTGCAATGTGCTGTTTATACTCAAGAAAACTCCCCAGCTACTTCTGACATATATACATACAGTCATGAACTACTGAATAGATATCTAAATGTAAGTGTTCAGGCAAGTTTTTCTTTGCAGTAAGCAGGTTTAAGGAGGTAGCATTATTTCGTTTAAGGACGAAATAATTTTTGGTCCCATCATTTATTACTAGTTTCATCAGTAAAACAAGGAATAGTACTAGAGAAGAGAGGTCTATGGCTTTCTTGGTCACTGTGTTAGCAGGACAAATACTCATTTCATTAATACTATATAAATTAATACTCTTCTTTGGAATATCACTTAGAAGAAATAGGATTTTAATAGCTTTTACAGTACAGCTTTATTGCAAAGATTTGCAAGGAGAAAAGAAAAATCACTATGAACAAGACTTCCTTGTATTACTTCCACTAGTCACTCATAATTTTAGTGTCCACCTGAGAGATTTAAATACAGGTTCTCTTTGATATGTTGAAAATATACCAAATTGAGCAATTACTTTGGAAACTGTGAAGAGAAATAAGATGACATGGGCATTAAAGTAAAATTTCTCTACTAATGATAGGAGAGATAAGTGGTTCTAATAAACATGAATGAGCCCCCTTATTCAATTGTGATATGTTAAATTACCCTGCAAAAGAGGATGGACTTCTTAATAGGATATGTAAAGTAATAGTAATAGAAACCAATAGAAACAATAATAGAAACAATAATCTCACTCCCCAAATTTACAGACTTAGCACATTCTATTCCTAACTCAAACTGTGTATTTCCAGCAATTCTCTATAGAGAACTCAATGTTTCCAATTGCAGCAGTACTGCCACAGCTTTCTAAAAACCCAATCCAGAAGATAATTACCATAATAGTTATATGTAAACTGACCATTTGTGTCTCTTTATATTTTAGTTATTCTGATCCCTCGCAGAAATACATCTGAATTCTCATATTTTTTTAATACTAAAAAGAGAGACAGGAAAATATATGCCCAATACCTACTAGTATTTTTTGAAATTATTAAACAGCATTTAAAGTATATGGTAGGGGATATTCGCCAGGATAAAGGGTATGGGGCATGTAAATGTGGCCTTTTATACAGAGAGAATGTAAATGGTAGAGCAAAGTCAGACAGGAATATTAATGGAGAAAATGTATTAGTTTAAACAGAAATAAAATGTATTAAGCCTGTAAATTTAGTCTTGTGAGAGACAAGACAAAGAGGAGACTGTATAGCATTTAATATTTTGGTGCCACAAAATACAGGTGAGCCAAGAACAGAGTTAGAGCTTAACCAATGAATGCATTCACCTTAACATCTGAGTACTTAGGTACCACCATCACTTATGCCAATTAGGCAGCCACATTCTCCCACTAATAACAGCCACGTGGAAAAGGTGTGCAGAAAAGCCAATGGAGGTATAACAAAGTAGCTCCACTGGAGTCAGTTCCAGGGAGAAGTTTGGGAAGGATATGTATAGAAGACAAGGGGTGGTAAGGGATGAAATCACAAGGGGATGGAATTGGTTCTAAAATGAAAGGAACTATAATGTATACACTATGATTCGAGCACAGAAACCTCTTGATATCTACTGATTTCATTTCCTACTGAAGTAGACAAAGTCACTAAAATGAAACTGATTTATTGTGAAACCACAGACCTTCATGTGGCCTACACGGTGGCTCTTATGGTATGAAAAGATATACAGTCCTGCATCATGGTAGAGCTTACCACATTGCAAAGTGGTATTGGTATAATACCATTATCTTGGTTTTTTAAAACTTCTGAATCAATGCCTATTAACGTCAAGATCAAGGACTCAACTATTCAATTTATATGAAAACAAGTTAACAAGTCCGGACAGATCTATATCTGCCTACATAATTCATAATATCATATTGTGGTACTGTACATCCTCCATTAAGAGAGTAATTTCTTCTAAAGTTCAAATGATAATGCTGAAATTCAGTTAAGTAATCTGTATGGAAATCTATCTGTAAAAGATGAAATTAAACACTTAAAATGCGTTCTTAAAAACTAAACACAAAACATGTACATGTTGCATAAAAAGGTCATTTGAAAAGATCCACTTAGAATTATAAAAAATGAGACAAATGAGTTTGACAAAAATATCTGCATTTATCTCTTCTGATTTCTCCAACTACTACAGAGAAATAGCACATTTTCACAGTAGAAAATATGTTGCCTTAAAATATATTAACTCTGTGATGATGAAAGTAATCTTTAAAAAAAAATCAGAAGACATTTTATTTTCAACTTTGCTAGAATCATGTTTACTTTTTTACTGTGTTTACTCTGAATATTTTATTAATTTCTTCAACTAATAACTTTAGAATATTTTTAAATATTTATATTTTTATACATTGACCTCTATTTTATGGGTCTATACAAATTTTAACTTAAAATAATTAGATACTCAGTTTCAGCTAATTTTTTGTTTGTAATTTTAAAAATTCTGAAAAAGGGGTGCCTGAGTGGCTCAGTCAAACATCTGACTCTTGGTATTGGCTGGATCGGGTCATGATCCCACAGTTCGTGGGTTCGATCGAGTCCCATGTCAGATTCTGCACTGACAGCGTGGAACCTGCTTGGGGTTCTCTCTATCCCTCTCTCTCTGTGTGTCCCCACCACTCTCTCTCTCTCAAAGTAAATAAATAAACTTTAAAAATAAATAAAATAAAAATAAAAATTTTGAAAAAACTCGATTGCTCTATAATAATAGTGTAATTACACAAAATATTACCTAAAGTACTACACAAAATATATATGGATATACCAATAGTGTTATTTTGTCCAAGTGGGAAATTACTAGAGTTCATGCTCCTGATAGCTGTAGTGAAAAGGTATGGATTACTTATCTGTTTCATGGCTTTTCTATGCTTCTGGCCAAAGGTCAAGCCCAATCTAAGTAGGTGGTTGTAGGTAAAGAAAGGGCTAGCAGAATCATCTCATATATGATGTGTGTGTATATATGTGTATACAGTGCTGCCTGGCAAAGGGGTTTAGCTAAACTGTTACCTGTGGTTATCTCTGAGTAATGGAATTTCAGTTGATTTTTACTGGCTTCTTTCTTCATACTTTAAGATAATTAGAGTTTTCTTTTGAAAAGAACATATCTTATTATTACAATAAAATATCAGTAATAAATATATTGATAATAAAATACATTTCAGTAAAACTATACTAACCTGTTGTTACAGAAGACTCTGACTCCCTCAACTTCTGAGATGCTAGAAGTTTTTCCTGCAAAGCTTTCTGGGCAAGTTGTGCATCCCATTCTTCTAGTTCTTTTTCAAATCGCTGGTTGTCTTCCTCAACAAAATCTCTTAAATCCGGTGGTAATGTTTCAATTCCAACAAGAGCCTGCCCAGTTTCTTTATTTAACTCCTCTGAAAATCATATTTCAAAAACTAATATAAAATGAAGAATTAAAGGAAGTGCAAAGCTCAAAATAGGATGCGTTTCAAATGGGATTTAAAGTATGAATTATTACCATTTAGGAAATCAATATTAAAAATTGAAAGAAAACTCAAACAAATGCTTGGAAAAACAATGATGCAAACATCTGATAATCCATTATGGAAATATTTTCAGCTTTTTATTTTTAATTTAAAGAGTAAAAAAATGGAACAAGATATAAAGTCAAAATCATCTACTACTCAAACATTGACATAGTACTACTTTTTCTGTTGTAAGAAAATACTAGATGTTTGACTATTTATGAAATAAAAATTATGACAAAATGAGAATAACTCATAACCTTATTAAGCTCAAAATAGAACTAAAATTCTGTTTCACCTAAAGCAGTTAAGTACAGCAATATACTTACATGCAATTTGAAAACTAATCAATATAGCAAGATATTTAAAAACCACTATGTAAGTTATATTTAAAAGTTATTGAACCACAAAATATATTTCAGCTTTCAGTTGTAAGTAGACTGCCTAGCTAGTGTTGGAAAGTTGATTATATTGGTTTCAACAAACCTTTTAAATTTCTCCCATATGCAAAGCCTATGTTAAAATATAAGAAATAAAACTATTAAGACATTGTATGACATGGCCCCTGATTCTGAGCAGATCAGAGTGAAGTGGAAAAGGCATGTCAACATACAACTCCAAAACATGTAAAAGTACCTGACCGAGGTATGCTATGAAAGCACAAGGAGAGATATTTTTTGGTAGAGGTCAAAAAAAAAAAAAACAACTTGGCAGAGCAAGTGACACTTGAATTGAATCTTGACAGATGAGCAGAAATTAGACAAAGAATAAAAAAATAAGAACATTACTGCCAAAAAATAAAAATAAAAATAAATAGTGATATAAATGTGTGAAATCATTTGGTGTAAAGACAACACAACAAGCAGTTTGAGTATCAGTAAAGTATATAAACTTTGAAATGGACAATGATTATAAATGAAGCTTGAGAGAGAACCAGAAGCCAATAAATAGAGGCCTTACATATTAGTTTAAGGAGCTTAAATATGAGTCAATATATGATATGATCCTTAAAGGGATATTAGCAAGGAGAAACAGGTCAGATTTACATTTTATAGTAGTTACTAAATAGTTAACTGTGAATACAAAATATATTCCAATTGTCAGCCTTGATCACATTACTTTTCAATTCCAGTTTCTCATTTACAACAGGCCAACTACATTTGCTAATGATATCCAATCACCCTCTGAGTCAATTACTTAACTGATCATACTAGAGACTGGAGTCACATAAAAGGGCTACTTATTTAAAAATATAGACCACCCTAGGGGCGCCTGGGTGGCTCAGTCGGTTGAGCAGCCGACTTCGGCTCAGGTCATGATCTCGCGGTTTGTGAGTTCGAGCCCCGCATTGGGCTCTGTGCTGACAGCTTGGAGCCTGGAGCCTGCTTCGGATTCTATGTCTCCTCCTCTCTGCCCCTCCCCTGCTCATGCTCCGTCTCTCTGTCTCTCAATAATAAATAAGTGTTAAAAAAAAAAAATAAAAATGAAAAAATATATAGATATATAGACCACCCTATATATTTCATGTTCTTACCTTTTATTAAGAATTGTGCCTTATCATTTATGTACATTAAACAGTATGCACTGGCATTTCTATAACCACCAAAAGAGTCCCTCACTAGCTCTTCCCATGATGATTTTGTCACAGCAATATCATTGTACTTCATCCACCTATTTTCACGATGATCAAAAATGTATGCCCAGTAGTGCCCGGCATTAGCTTGACCTTCATGAACTAAAACAGCATGTAAGCGGTAAGGAACCTAAATGTGAAAATAGAAGAGTTTAATCACAATTAAGTACGCTATTAACACAACATTCCATGAAACCCATAAACTATCTGAATGGAGAATACCACAGAAGAATATGTTTTTAACAAAACTGTGATTAAAATTTTGAAAAAATTAAACTATGAAAGAAAAAAGGGGAAAGTAAGCTAAAGACATGTAAAGCATGTGTATAAATAGGATTTTCAAAACTTTGAAATGTATTTCCTTCAAATAAAGAACTTATGATAAATATTTCTTATATAGTGTAATCTGGCTAAATCTTCACAATTATAAATTGATGACTGAATTAACAACATGGCCTACATAACGTATACCAAAAGTTAAAATGTAACTGAGCCCTATATTCTTCCCCCACAATCTGAACATCCTTAACGATCATATAATTTCTCCTTTCTACTTTTTTTAAATACTAAGACCTTCCAAAAAATTTTGCTAGGTTTTATTGTAAAATAATCAAGAGAATAAACAACAAATATAGTATGAGAATACAACTCAATGTGGGAAATATTAATATGGAATCTTTAAGATCAGCAATTTTATAACAAAATACATAAGAAGTAGGTTAAGAATTAGGTTAATAATATAAATAAAAATATGTCAATAATTGATAGCATTTACCAACTCAAAATTTAACTTACTTGGATCATAGATTTGTCAGAGTACATTAGTTCAATTGTTCGATGGATTCTTGATATGCTTTCCTGCAAATCTAAGGATAGAAGATGTGATTTAATGATTAAATCAAGTACATCTCTACCAGACATGAGATAGGGACTAATGGTTTTCCTCCCAATATGTTAGAGGGATAAAGAAAAATTCTTAAAACTATTCTTAAGACCATCACTATTTGGAGTCTGTATAAGATGAAATACAGTTCTTGTTACTAAAAGATATAGCATGAATGCAGAATTAAAAACCAAACAAGTATGGTTCACTTGCAAAATGTGCCAAGACTATAAAAGTAAACTTGTTCAAATATATCAAGGTAAGTTCCAATAAAAATTGAATCTAGGGGTGCCTGGATGGCTCAAGTTGGTTAAACGCCGACTCAATTTCAGCTCAGGTCATGATCCCCCAGTCATGAGATTGAGCCCTGAGTCGGGCTCCACACTGAGCGTGCAGCCTGTTTAATATTCTCTCTCTCTCTCCCTTTGCCTTCTCCCTCTGTGCGCGTGCTCTCCCTCTCTCTCTCTCTCTCTCTCAAATAAATTTAAAAAAAAATTGACTCTAAAGTCCCTTACATATTTATAGAAAATAGGAAAACTTTGGATTGAAATAAAATAACATTACCACATACCTTCTATACACATATATGTATTAACTGAATACAAATTTATGATCACTAATGGAAATAGTGTTGAGCCTCCCAATAACTTACTACCTCTACTTCCAGGAGAAATCCATTCTACAAAATTATTCACAGCTGTATTGCCCATAACAATTAAAAACTAGAGACAAGCTAAATATCTGTTAACGAGGAAATGATAAAATTACAGTATACCCTATACTATGAAGCTGTTGCAAAGAATCAGGAAGAAACCGTGAAAGACTACCAAAAAAATAATAACTTCAGAGTGGGGTAAGAGCTTTTTCTAAGATTGACAGAAAATCTAGTAACCATAAAGGAAAAGACTCTCTTCACAAACTTAAAAAAATCTACATTATAGGGGTGCCTGCGTAGCTCAGTCAGTTAAACAATCAACTCTTGATTTCAGTGCAGGTCATGATTTCATGGTTCACGGGATCAAGCCCTACATCGGGCTCTGCACTAACAGCACTGAGCCTAATTAGGATTCTCTCTCTCCCTCTCCCTCTGCCCCTCCCAACCCCACTGCTCACGCATGCACACACGTGTGCTCTCTCTCTCTCAAAATAATCTTGAAAATGTTTAAAAAAAACTACTTTATAAAAATAAAACAAAATCAACATAAAAAAGGTCAAATGACAAAGACAAACTGAGAAAATAATACCCACAGCATACACTACAGGCAACAAGTTAATAACCATACCATTAAAGTTTCTATTAAGCAGTAAGAGAAAGATAAATGGTCCAATATAAAAAATGGGTAAATGTCGTGAGAAATTTATAGAAAAATAGAATTTTACTCAAAATTAAGGAAATGCAAATTAAGACACTAAAGTACCATTCTTTCAACTTTCAGGCTACCACAATTTAAAAAGTTAGAAGAATGTAAGGAGGATGTTAGGCAACAGGCTCTTTCATAAGTTAGTGGGAATAAAAACTGTTTCAATGTTTTGGAGGGAAATTTTTTAAACAGTTAAAATTTAAAATTTGAAATATACACACTTTGGACCAAAATAACATTTAAAAAAATTTTATTTTCATGTTTATTTATTTTTGAGAGAAAGAGAGAGAGAGTGCGAGCAGGGGAAGGGTCAGAAAGAGAGGGAGACAAAGAATCTAAAGCAGGCTGCAAGCTCTGAGCTATCAGTACAGAGCCTGACACGGGGCTCAAACCCACTACCTGTAAGATCATAACCTGAGCCAAAGTTGGAGGGTTAACCACTGAGCCACCCAGGTGCCCCTGGAAATGACACTTTTAAGAATATATCCTGCTCATGAAAGTGTGTTAATATGTATGTAGAGGGCCAGCACTATTTGCAATGAGTATCCATATAGAAATTAAATAAATTATATCCTACTCAGATGTTGGAATATTACACAAAGTTTAAAAAATAATGCTAAAGCTAATAACAGGGATAAAAGAGAGTAAATAAATATTCCAAGGAAAATCTTACCTGATCCACGGTATTATTAAGGTCCAAAGTATTAAGTATTAAAGTCCAAAACCTTATCGTATGAATGTCTCCCAAGTTCCTCAAACTTAAAATGGCCAAAAGTGGACTCATCATATTCCTATCTCCCCCTCCAAAGTAGGGACCTGCTCTCCCACCAGTTTGCTCTTTTCAAAAGTACATTGCATCTATCTATTCATACCAGTTTTAGAAACTAAGAGAATCATCCCTAATTCCTCCCTCCCTCTCACCTCGTCAATGACCTACCTGTGTCAGTTTCTCCAAAAAGTAGATTCTATCTGTTCATTTCTTTCCTTCCTCAATGACTACCTTGATGTCAAAGCGTCCTAGCTTCCACCCCTTTGAAAGGAATCTTATAAAAACAAACACAATCTGCCAAGTCCAGCAGAAAATTATCCAATTCCTAGTACAGTGCTCAATAAATGTTTACTAATGAAATGAAGTGTAAAAAATTCCTTATATATGACAAATACAAAGGGAAATGTTTACAGCCACTAACGCTAATTGCCAGTCAACAATCATACCCTACTTATTGTTATATTACATTAGGACTGCTCTTTATTTACATATTGTCTATAAAGAGGCAAGTTGGGCATCTACAATCCAACAATCCAGATTGTTTAACATAATTCCAATCTTTTGGTATAAAACAGCTCTTCAATTTTTCTTTTTTCATAGAAAAACAAAATTAGGATAATATTGGGTAATGGTAATGGCATATATTTTCACATGTAAGAAAAAAGTACAATAAAATCTATCATAAAATATTAACAAGACTTCATTAAAATAAAAGAAAAAGGATATTGTAATAATAGTAAAGTAGCAAAGACATAATTTCAGAATAAAGGAGAGTTCCTACCAAGAAAGGCCAGATGGCAACTGAACACCAACACATACCCACAAGCACACGTGCACACTCCTACTCCCAACAGAGCATTGTCCTTTCTAAATTTGTTACATGCCAGTTAAAACACATAACAGACAGGCACTGAGCTATTAGATCATATCTGGAAATCTGTTAGAGCATACTGAAAATTAAAATTCACACTTCTAATTCTTAAACCTAAAAAAAACTTTTTTTTTTTTTTTTTTTTTTTTTTTTTTTTTTACCAATTTAACTCATTACACAAACTTTAGGGGAAGGACCTAACTGACAAATACAAAATCTAATGCCGTATGATGTTTCACCAGTGGAATTGCTGTGAATACCAGTTTGATATAAATTTAGAGCCCTAAACTAGAAAATCAGACCATCTGCTATGTCATTAATCAACTAAGTAGCCCAGGGAAAATCTTTTGGTCTCTTTGAACCTGATATTAAGATCAGAAAAACAGGTAGGCAGACTAGTTTATCTTATAGAAAAAAACTTCCTAAACAAACAAAAAAAACAAAAACTTTATAATATTTACATATGAAATCCAGAAGTGATTTCCCTTCTCAATTTTAACATTATACATATCCAACTGAAGCGACAGTAACCATGCCCTGAGAAGCTTCTTACCTCTGGTGTCATTTTCTATTTCCGTCCTCCAGCGATGTAAACAGCTTTCTAGCACAGAAAGTTCTTCCTCTGTGATGTGCCTTGGTGCTGGATGCATGGGCAGATCTGGAGGTATCCGAGACTGAGTGAACGGTTTATGTACGACTGATCTCGATGAAACGGCAGCTAGTGGTGCAGGTGACGTGCTTGGCAGTTCCGCAGAAGGGGCTCCCTGTTGTTCTGTTGTGCTGTATCATTAAAGCATGAGATATTCATTATTAAACTTCCTAAATGAAGCTCTGGACAAAAATTGTGCCAAATACGCATTAAATTGGCTTATATTTTCAAACAGAAAACTCCTTTAAAAAAGAGAAATATGTGGATTAATTTAATATCCAATGAGATCCCAATATATGAAGAATACATTATCATAATGATGAAATTGTAGCTTTATAGAAGAAATGGTTTAATCATGTCAATAAATCTTATGTATACTGGAATTATATAATATTTATCTGCTTACATTACAGAAAAAACTAACTTAACGGTATTTTCATGGATAAAAGGTGGAAATATATACCAAAACAACCTAAAGTACAATTCCAAACAGAAACAGATAAGATGAAAATTTCAATTCACATCCATAGAATATACTGAAACAGTAAAATAACAAAGCACCCAGAAAATATGCAATCTTCTAAGTGACTCTAATATTTTTACAGTCTACTAAAATAAATCACAATGTTCAGTTCATAAAACCTTTTTAAAGGCATCAATTATTACTGTGTAATATAGGTGAAAGAGCTGGCCCTTGTATAAAGAAAACTTTTTACCTTGGTAATGTCTGTGGTATGGAACCACTAGGTGGGGAACTAGCATCAATATCATCAACAGGAGATGTACAAACAGGTTTGCTTGAAGCAAATTCCAACGCATACTGTAGAACATCTACCAAGGGGAATCGTTTGGGACCCGAACCATAGCTTAAATATCTGTTAACCATAAAATGTACAAATGCTTTTAGCTGTATATAAAGCACATTTGGTTGTTTTCAATAATTGTTATAAAACATGATAAAAAACACTTCAGTAAATCTTTTTCAACAATGAAATTAATTTTGCTTTCAAATGAAGATGTAAAAACTAAAGATACATTTAAGAAATAACTTATACGTCTCTAAATTAAGGAAAACAAAGTTGATTACAACTGAATGTGTCCGTATACTGTTATAAATTTTAAACGCTGCTCTAAGTTGTAACCCAATAGGAAAATGAAAACAGACAGTTCCATATCCTGAGACTGTTTTTATTTTTAGATCTGTCATCTGGTCTCATGACTAAGACTGTGACTAATAGTATCATCCTACCTTTTACCTCTGATTGTTTTTTAATATGATTACTGATACATTTAAAAAATAAAAATTATTGAAATATCATATATTATTTTTGTTTAAAAAGTTTTGGGCTATTAATTTGAAAATTAACACTAAAACAAGAGATACAGATTAATCTGATGTTGCAAACTGGGACGTCTCAGGCCACATTTCAGCCTGTAGACTTTGTCTGAATTACAGAACATTTCTGACTGTCCAGATTCTGGCATCTTTTGGGAAGCTCTCAAATATTCACACGTGGTATCACATGTGACACCGCCCACTGGTGCAGACAGCAGACACTCCCTCTCCACAGAGATGTGACCTCTAGGCTCCCCTTGCCAACACGCATACACATACTTGCTTCCCTTCTTTATAAAGCCTCCATGAGGCCCTAGTAGGCATCTGAGTTTGTATCTCCTATACTAAGGAGAAAAAGTCACCATTCATTTTAATTGAAATCTCAAAAGTGATATTTAGTCTCCTACAAGCAGAAAATTTTAGATTAGTTTAACTTTGCTTCTTTTGTTTGTTTGTTTGTTTTTTTAAGTAATTTCTTCATCCAATGTAGGGCTCAAACTCACAATACAGAGTTCAAGAGTCACATGCTCTACTGACTGAGCCAGCCAGGTGTCCCTTTTTTTTTTGGATTTTTTTAAAGATTAGTTTAACTTTGCATCTATTTTTCAGTACCATGAGCATTACTACTCGACAGTAAAAATACTTAATTTTAAACACTAAAATAATCTTTAATATCAACTATAAATTAGTTTCTAACAAAATTCAAAACTAAACTACTCAAGCAAAATATCAGTCCAGAATGATTACTACTAGAATTATAAGTCACCCAAAGCAAATTTAAAATGAAAGATTTCAGAGAGTCACTAAAAATATGACTTCTTATAGTTAGCTCATAACTTCTTAAAGCTGTAATACCTTTCTAGTCTTTGTTGTAATACTGTGAGGTAATCTTTTAGTCTCTTGATTTCTTCCCTCTTAATTCTTGTTATTTCTCTGTTTCTGTGCATATATCTATAGGAAAAAGAAAAATTAACAACATTACCATTTCTAAATATCATGGAAATAGACACAATATTAAGTCTAGCCAACACCACAGAAGATCCACTCATTTAAAATTTTACAATCAAGTATTATACAATACAAAATAGTATTTTTTAAAATTCTGACAACTGTAATACAAATATAAATTTTTTAACTTCCTTATAACATTATTCCCAGTAACTATACTTTTCTAACTAGAAAGAGAACTCCACGTTCCTTGACAAACAGTATTCAACATATTATGCAAAAAAGTAATGATTAATTCTAAAGAAACTAAGCAAAAATTTTCTCTAAACACAATAATAATTCTTTACTTGGTTACTAAACAGTTGTAAAATTAAGTCATGCTGTATAACAAACGATACCTGTCCAGATATAAAACTTGAGGAAATTCTAATTTGTTGTGAATTTTTTCTGGTCTTCCCAATGCCTGATTAAATTCAAATCTTGATAATTCAAATGTTAACACAGGTGGTAATTTGGTAAACCAATGCTGAAAGAAAATAACAAAAAACCTTATTATAACCTTTTTGTTCTCTCCATTACAATGTTAGGCACAGAGTGTTATCACTGGCATTTTTATATGTATCATCACAATGCTGACATCACAAATACTTGACTAGGTATGCAAATTAGTTAAAATTCAACTTCTTCCCAAAAGTTGTCCATACCTCTTGAAAATTCTAAGGATGGGAATAATACTCAACCAGGAAAGAAAAAAAAAAAATCTTCTAACAACTCTCCTTCTTCCATGATAATTTTTTACATTAAAATTCCTAACAAAGGGCTGCCTGGGTGACTCAATAGGTTAAGTGTCCAACTCTTGATTTCAGCTCAGGTCACGATCTCACAGTTTGTGAGACTGAGCCCCAAGTCGGGCTCTGCGCTGACAGCACAGAGCATGCTTAGGATTCTCTCTCTCCCTCTCTCTCTTTCTCTCAAAATAAATAAATACCTTAAAAACTTTTCTAACCTAAAAAAGGTAGACATTGGTTAAAATTATGGTTTAATAGCTCAAGTATCTGGCTTCTTCAATATTATCTCACTATTACTACCAGAAATGGTCATACACTTACTACAATTGACCACCATTCAAAACCTTTGACAAAGCAACTTGTAGGATGTAGCACACACGCGCGCGCACGCACACACACACACACACACACACACAAATATATTCTTAGAGCATAAATGATCACAGTTCTCACACTAAAAACTAGAGACTGATATTTCCCTGTGTTAAATTTAATTTTCCTACTGGAATTCTAATTTAAGAAAAAGATTACTAACAAATATGAAATTTATACTAACGGTAACTATATTTAAAATCTTTTTAAATGACTAGTGTTTAAAAAATTAAATGTCTCATGATGAGCCAGCCAATTCATCCACAAACTTCAGCAACTGTTTAATTAAGCATGAAATGTAACAAAACCTCTAAAGAAAATTATTTTCATAAAAAAAGATTCAAGTTTTACACAAAGATTTTTTTTAATATTTATTTATTTATTTTGAGAGAGAGAGAGAGAGAGAGAGAGAGAGAGAGAGAGAGAGACAGAACATGCACACGAGTGGGACAGAGGCAGGGAAAGAGAGGGAAAGAGAGGGAGAATCTGAAGTAGGCTCTGTTCTGTCAGCACAGAGCTTGACATGGGACTGATCCCATACTGTGAGATCATGACCTGAGCCAAAAATCAAGAGTCAGCCACTGAGTTAACCGACTGAGCCACTCAGGCACTCCTACATAAACATAATTTTTTTATTAAGTTTATTTATTTGAGAGAGAGGGAGAGAGAGCAAGAGCCAAGCATGAAGGGACACAGAGAGGGAGAGAGAGAGAATCCCAAGCAAGCTCTGCACTGTCAGCACAGAGCCCAACTCGGGGCTCAATCTCACAAACTGTGAGATCATGACCTGAGCTGAAACCAGGGTTGGTCACTTAACCAAGGGAACCACCCAGGTGCCCTAACTACATAAACATATTTTTAAAGAATGAATAAAAATTCATGAATCACCAAATAAAATATAAAATAACGTAACAAATATTTTTAAATACTTATTATAAAGTGTACAATGTACTACTATAAAAAGTAATTGCTACACATGGTGGTATTTTCAAGCGCCACAAAGTGCCACCACACATGTCAAGAGGCTAAGAGTACACTAATTTAAATTCAAACATCCCAAAAAGCAGGAACAATGCACATTTGGCAAACTGAATTTGACTAAGATCTTAAAAGTTGCTACTTTTCTCTAAATAAAGCTAATAAATGTAAATGGTTATTCAAAACTATTTCTCCCTCCCCAAGCGCTAATTATGATTACATGAATTGCAATTTCCTGAGTGAGATTTGGTTTCTATTTAGCCAAAAGCTGAAGTTGAAGAAATGTATTTTATATGGCTATTAAAACTGAAGTTGACTGGAAAGTTACAAAAGAGCTAACACCAGAAGCATCTCTTAAGTTTTAAAATCTCTTGAGCAAAGTCCGCTTATTTATTTGTTCTCACATGGCACTGGCAAAAATTTTAGTTAATTCTAATGCAAAACTGAAGTTAGTATTTAAATTAAGTCATACTACATATATATCATAAAGAAAACTTTTGATGCCTTAGGATAATATTCTCTACTCCAATTTATGATACTAAAGTAAGTAAGTAGGTTTCAAGAACTATTACTTTCATATTTTATTGCGGTATTTTAAATGTCAACCATTAAAATTAAATAGTTACATACTTTAACTCATGGAAACCTACCATGGCCAATAGAAATAAAATCACCCAAATTGGGCATATGCTTCTCTGTAGACCATGAAAAGTCCAGGAAATAACTTCCATACCTTAAGAAAGAATGTTTATAATAGTTATGTAATATGTCTCCGTTGTGACTGTTTTTACTCTAACAACAGTGACAGTTTTTCTCATATTACAAGAGTGGAAGGATTTCACTTTCTTATTCTTTTTTTTAATTTTTTTTAAACATTTATTTATTATTGAGAGACAGACACAGAGTGTGAGCAGGGGAGGGGTAGAGAGAGGGGGAGACACAGAATCTGAAGTAGGCTCCGGGCTCTGAGCTGTCAGCACAGAGCCAGATTCAGGGCTCGAACTCACAAACTGAGATCATTATCTGAGCCAAAGTTGGTCGCCTAACCAACTGAGCCACCCAGGCGCCCCAATTCACTTTCTTATTCTAAAGCTGATGGGACAAGAAGAGACAGCCAGACATTCCTTTAATTCATCTTAGAAAATATTATGGGTTCGTCTAGCATAAGTATAGCAGTAGAGAACTAGAATTTTACATATACAACAATCAGATGTTTTTCTTTCAGAATATTATTTTTGTATTCAATAAAAAACTGTATTTACTTCTCTAATTGGCATGCCATGCTTGTGAGACACAAGTCATTAAAGGTAAAAATAAGGCTTTATTCTTTTCTGTAAACACATTTATTATTTATTATATTATATTGTATAACAACCCTACATAATCAACCAACATGTTCAACCAACAGAAGAACCCTACATAATCAACATGGGCAACAAAAATGCTCCTGAACTTATTATGACTATAACAAATATTTTCTAGAGAGAATGTAATAATTTTTATGAGTTCTAATAGCTGATTTTTCTATTAACATGTTTTAAATACCTTGCTTTTGTGATTTTACATGAACACAGGGAGCAGCAGACAGAAAAAGCAGACATACCGATCAGATTCCCACAGAACACCAGACAAAACCAGGGTATAAATTAAGCATGAAAAGCAAAAACTTCCTATTCCAACTCAAAAATTAGTTTTAGTCATTTAATCAGCTTCACACATTTGCCCTTTCACTTTCTTTTTAAGTTTATTTATTTATTTTTAATTTACATCCAAGTTAGTTAGCATATAGTGCAATAATGACTTCAGGAGTAGATTCTAGTGATTCATCCCCCATGTATAACAACCAGCGCTCATCCCAACAAGTGCCCTCCTTAATGCTCCTTCCCCATTTAGCCCATCCCCCCACCCACAGCCCATCTAGTACCCTCAGTTTGTTCTCTGTATTTAAGTCTCTTACGTTTTGCTCCCTCCCTGCTTTTATATTATTTTTGCTTCCCTTCCCTTATGTTCATCTGTTTCGTATCTTACATTTCACATATGAGTGAAGTCCTATGATATCTGTCTTTCTCTGACTTATTTCACTTAGCATAATACCCTGTAATTCCACCCACGTTGTTGCAATTGAAAACGGACTACAAAGTGCCTTTTCACTTTTAAAGATAAATTTCCCATACAACATTTACCTATGTCTAATATGGTACATGTAGGTGCTGTTTCCCTAATTTAGTTTCAAAGCTCCATAAAATGTCTCTTAGTACTCTGACTATAACTTAGTACAGCTTTGTGAAGGGAAATTTGGCAGTACTTACATTTTTACATGAGTACGCCTGGTGACCCAAAGATCCCGCTTCTGACTATCCTTCATTCCTAAATTCTCAAGGGTATTTATACATAAGCATTCTTTAAAATTATTCTTTGTCCAACTACTATCTTACAGAAGAATTAAAACTGTTTAATTTTAGAAATACAGGCTATTTGATACTATGCCGGTTTTAAAAAGAATGGTGTAAAGCCATATACATTCACATGGAATGATGTTCATGATACACTAGTGGGTGAAAAATGCAAGTCATAGGATAGTACAAGTACTTATATATGAATAGCAGTAATCAAAAGAAAATGTACAACACACTATTTATAGAAGTGAGGTATTTACTATCTGAAATTTTTTTGCTCCAACAGGCAATCAAAAAAATCTCCGGCTTCCCAAGATAGTTTGATTCATCCATAAATTGCATACAATTTCATTAAAATTTAAAATTTATGATTTATAAAAATATTTGTACAGTTATCTTACACATAATCATTTTTAATTTATTCAGTTGTCTCTTGATATGTCATTCCAGAAATTTAAACTCTCATAGGCCACACTGGATATTTTAACACGAGTGATTCAGGAGACTGGAGGTCTTCTCTATTACTATACTACAGCTATTTCAGCAAAGCAGATGTTTTCTGTATCAAAGTAAAATCAATAATTTTTACTAAATAATAGTGTAGGAGATAAAAGGTTTTATCACCAGGGACTATGCAAATTTAGAAACAAACCTAAAATGTTATTCATTGGTCTTTACAGATACTTAGGAAACAAAACAGTTATTCTGAAAGACATAATGAAATAAGGCTATAATTTAAGCACACTATTATAAACTTTTTTTTTTTTAATTTTTTTTCAACGTTTATTTATTTTTGGGACAGAGAGAGACAGAGCATGAACAGGGGAGGGGCAGAGAGAGAGGGAGACACAGAATCAGAAACAGGCTCCAGGCTCTGAGCCATCAGCCCAGAGCCCGACGCGGGGCTCGAACTCACGGACCGCGAGATCGTGACCTGGCTGAGGTCGGACGCTCAACCGACTGCGCCACCCAGGCGCCCCTAAACTTTTAAGACAGTCTACTTTAGTCAGTGATAGTCTCTTAAATCAGGCTAAATTATTATTGAAACTAATGTGTCCTGCAAATCTAGGCAACTGGTAATAGGAATCACAGGTAATTGAACTTGCTATTATTAAGACTGCTTACAAACTGCTGAATTCAGAGGAAACAAATGACTGTACCCCTTAGGTTGGATGTAAAAACCCAGGCAGAAAATACATACTACAGTATAGGGCATTCGGGGTATGAAGCCAAAGATGGAGAACAAACTAGAGCTTTTAAGATAAATGAAATTCATATTCAATGTAAGAAAAACATTTTTAAAAGCTGCAAATATGTGAGAGAGATTATTTACCAATTAATTTCTAAATTATTTACCAATAAACCAATGTCTATTTCACTTATAAGTCAGTTTGATAGAGTAAGGAGAATGCCATCCCTCCTTTCCCTGCCCCAACCCATCATCCTTTTATTAAACAGAAAACAGATCACATTTTGGGGCAGAGTGGGGAGGGGAATCTGCTTTCTTGTTCCATTATAGGATCCTAGGAGAGTCCCAATATTTAGAGACTAATTTAAAGCCTAATTTAAATATTCTTTAAGCCTAATTTAAATATTCTTAGTTGGACGTCTATATGGGAATCAGGGGCAGAGCTCTTGGGCCCAGGTACCATATCCCTACCCGAGATTCTGATGGACAGCTCTGAAGCAGGGCTTAGGCATCTGCTGAGACTCACTAAAATAGATGATCTATGATGTAGAGAGCAAAACTATCTCAAATATTTTCTCTTTTACCCCCGCTCTCTCCCCACTCTTAAAAACGAAAAGCCAAAAAAGAGTAAATGTTCTTTCTTTCTTTTTTTGTTGGGTACATAAGAGAAGGAAATGAGGATGAAGAACAAAAAAATGATCAATCATATCTTTTTCTAAACAAAAAGCACAAATTTAGATACAGGCAATTTATTTTCAAAGACACAAGAACTCAGCCCCTTTTTAGATAAACACAGAGATATCATCACTTAATATTTATTAAGACCTCTTCAGGGATAACGACCTCAGAAACTTTTTTGGTAACATTGAGACATTTCATTCATTCAGTCATTACATAATTCTACCTGCAGTCACTGTACTATCCACTAGGGCTATGTGGAGAATAACACATATGAAGCTCTCTACCCTCCGGAATAGAGCTTACAAGTAGACAACTATCAGCAACCGCTTAATGATAAGCGATTTTGCAGCACATGATCTGTCCTTTGCCTTCTATTCTAGTAACACACATGGATGAATTTATGGATGGGTGGATGGATATACAGATGGATCTAGAGACATGAATGAAAAGACAGAGATCAGTGGAAACAAACAGGTTTATATTTTTTAGGTTATATCTCTCTTGAGAAAGCCAACTTCTTCCATCTGCTCTTCATGCAATTACACAGTAATTTTACCAAAAAGGGAATCTAGACAAATTCCAACACTATTTGATATTAGTAACATATGTCTATATAAAATTCTACCCTCCTATCAGTGTTTTTCTTCCTCACTTCCAGGACTAGCATGCCACAGTGACTGGTACCTTCCTTAAAAATTCTAAACAGACTTAACAATGTCCTAAAAGAAGGCTTTAACAGAAAATTTTAAGCTAAATTGTTTAAGTGAGAATTTAATGTAAGATTACAGACTTGTTTGTGCAGGTTTCCCAAATGTCTAAATTACCATAATTAAATCCAAACACATAATCTGAGTATTCTCTCCAGTATTAGACAGCTATATAATTAGAGCCTTAAATTATACTTTACAGCAGTGTAAGAAAGACCTGGGGAGAAATGAAAAATGAAGATGCTAAACTCACCTCTTGGCCTGATTTGCCTGAATTCTCTGAATGTAAGGACTCAATTTCTCCTTCAATCATAGCAGCTTCTAGGCACTCATGTAGATCTTTGAATCCATTGACCTGAAGCGGGTACTGACCAAACATTTCAGTATTTTCAAATTTTTTCCCTACGGAAGAAGGGAAAGTTAATTGTTACTCAATATGGCCTTTTAGCCACTAAAAGTAAATGTGTATGAATTACCTCCTGAACCTGAAAACCATAACTCTGATTATGTTCCACAGAGTAGTCATTGTAATTTTCTTGTTGGTTTATACATGCACATATGCACATTCACATCGAACCATAGATATTAATTACACACCTGTATATATGGAAGTGATTATATGTATGTGTGTGTAAATACATATATTCTTTCAAAAAATACTTTCTAAGGACAAGATACTGTGCTAAACACTGAGAATATGTATAGCAGTGGATGAAACAGATATATATGGTCCCTGAGCTGAGGAAACTCTCAGCCTCTTTTGGAAGAACGATGTTACACATATTAATTGTACATATAATTATGAACAAAAAATTACTTATCATTAGAAGTGCTATAAAAATTTGTGGTAAAACAGAGTAATGTGAGAGGGTATGAAAAGGAGAGCTAACCTAGTTGTTAGGGCTGGAGGGTAAAGCAGAGAAGACTTCCATAGCAAAATGACATTTACACTGAGACTTGAATGGTGAGTAGGAGTTAGCCAGGGCAGAGTGTCAGGGTGCTGTGGAGAATTCTTGGCTAAGGGACAACACATGCAAAGACTTCAAGGATGCAAAGAACTTGGCATATCTGAAGGCTTAAGGGGAGGACATTATTCCTTAGGGGAGCAACAGGAAGATGATAATGAAGAATCAGGTAAGGGGACAAAATCTATAAAGCTTTAGAAGCCCATGTTAAGAATTTTTTTCTCCTCAATATATTTGGAGTATAACAGAAAGTCACTGAATAGTTAAATCTAGGAATAATAGGATCAGATTTTTATCTTTGAAACATCTTTATGGCTACTGTGTTAAATAGATGGTAGACTGTTAGAAGACTTAAAGAATCCATCTAGAAATAAAGGCAGTGTGGGATAGGGTGTTAATAGCAAAAGTGCACAAAAGCAGATGAAATTTTTATACACATATTCAGGAAGGAGTATTTATGATTGACTGGTGGTTCATTGGCAGGAAAGGGGACAGAAGAGTAAGGAAGGTATCAAGAATGATACTCGGATTTCTAGCATAAGCAACTCAATTGATTGTTTATGTTCTAAAAGGGGCTCCACTAAATAAAGAACAGAGAATTTTTTTTTCCTTTTGTTTTAAGGCAGTAGTGGCAATCACAGTTTTAGGCCCATGGCATTTCAAGTTGAGAAGAGAATTGGATATGAGTCTGTAACTAAAATTAATCTTCTGGTCTGAAGCTATAAATGAGAGAATTGCTGGCTACTGACAGTGGTGGATCAAGAGAGTGAATGAGACTCTGCCGAGGGAAACTGGCAGACAGGAAAAGGCAGGGGGCCTGAGCTGAGTCCCAAGGATCTCCTACCTTTAGATAAAACAGGAGGCTATAATTACAACTTCTAAGAAGTAGCCGCAGAGGTAGGGAAAAACAGCCAAGGGAATATGGTACCATAGAAGCCAGAGAAGTATTTTTAAGGACTGAATAGTAAAAAAGAAAAGGAACAGGGGTGCCTGGGTGGCTCAATCGGTTAAGCATCTGACTTTAGTCCAGGTCATGATCTCACGGTTCATGGCTTCAAGCCCCACGTCGGACTCTGTGCTGACAGCTCAGAGCCTGGAGCCTGCTTCAGATTCTGTGTCTCCATCTCTCTCTGCCCCTCCCCTGCTCATGCTCTATCTCTCAAAAATAAATAAATGTTTTAAAAAATTTAAAAAAAAGAAGAAAAGGGACAAAGAATAAATAGCATGAATAGTTGATAAGAGTTCAATAGGAGAACTAAGTGGAATCTGACAGCCTTGAACACATATTAGAAATTGATAACCTTAGAAAGTGCTCTTTTAGAAGAAGTCTGGGGCCAGAAGCAAAAGTGGGATGGGTTGAATAAATGGGGACTTAGCAGGTAAAAACAAACTCCTCTCTCAACTGAATGAGATTAACTGGAAGACTATGTGAAGGGAGCTCTTTTTTGTTTACAATGGGAGTTACAAGACCACATCTAAATATTGATGAGGAAGACACTGGAGGGAGAAGCTGAAAATACAGGAAAAAGGCAAGATAACAAAGAGGGCAAGGTCTGAGTGAAAGCATGAAGGGATGAGATTCTGAGAACATATAAACAATAGCCTTTGGAAGTAAGACTGAATAATTCCTTATTATCTGGAAGGACAAATAAAAAGAATGTGGTATAGGCTGGGATGGATCCAGGTTGTGGAGCCTGAAATTCACATATTTGAGAAACTTGCTTTTAAGACCTAAGATAGAAAATTACAAACAAAATTAGATTCGGGACATTAGGACCTCTGGTTATATTTCTTAGCTTCATGGTAAATCCATAAAACCTGAAGGAAGGTCTTTCCGAGTGAATGAAGAGACAGAGAGGTTAAATTAGTAACAGAAAAGGTAAGGAGTGCATTGGTATTGGTTGCTCAGTAGGTTGAGTGTCCAACTCTTGACTTTGGCTCAGGTCACAATCCCAGGGTCCTGGGATCAAGTCCCATGTTGGGCTCCATGCTGAGTGTGTGGAGCCTGCTTAAGATTCTCTCTCTCTCTCTCTCTCTCTCTCTCTCTCTCTCTCTCTCTCTTTCCCTCTACCTCTCCCCCTCTGCCACTGTGGGTGCACGTGCATTCTCTCTAAACTAATTTTTTAAAAAACAGAAAAGATAAAAATCGTTATTGCAGAAAATGGGATAGAAGACAGTGATTTAACAAAACAAGTAAGGATGCCAGGTAGTGTCACAGGATTGGGACCAGGGACACTTAGTATATGCTACAAATTCATGGAACATTTCTAGTTTGCCCACTGAGTGACTTTTCCCCAGTAATACTCGGGTACTTGGTGCACACAGAGAGAAAATGAATATCCCAGTGATGGTCAGAGAACAGCCAGAGAGGTAGTGGATGGGGAATGGGGGAAAGGGAGTGTTAGAGATTTCTAAGAATGATCGTAATGGGCAAAGAAGTAAGTAAAGAAAAGGACCTAGAGGAATAAAATGAAAGGGTCAATGGACTAGATGTTCTGGAAAAGTTGAGGAACTTTTGCAATGAGGGAACTTTAGAAAGCAAATGAAAATCACCTCCAATTGAGAGCCTCTGGCCTAAAAGAAAGCATTAAGAAAATATATGTAAAAGTGATAAGAGCAAGAAACCAAATCATTTTTACTGAAGCAAATACATAGGTCGTGTGGAAATGTACTAAAATCACATTTATGTAGAATAGTTTTGAAACAACTAATACCCAGTACCAGGACTTCAATACTGATTGACAAATTAACTATTTCAATAAACCACTTTTTTTTAATGTTTATTTATTTTTGAGAGAGCGTGAGTAGGGGAAAGGCAGAGAGAGAGGGAGACAAAGAATCTGAAGCAGGCTCCAGGTTCTGAGCTGTCCGCACAGAGCCCTACACAGGGCTCAAACTCACAAACTGTGAGATCATGACCTGAGCCGAAGTCAGAGGCTTAACTGACTGAGCCACCCAGGTGCCCCAATAAATCACTTTCAAGAATCAAGGTAACAGAAGTAGAAAGGGTATAAATAGTACATAGTCAACCTGATTAGAGCCACCCTATTGCTTCAAATACAGTGTTCTACTTCAAGTAAAAATCAGTAGGACAGTATGGACAATCCAAACTGGAAAATATCCCACTATTTATATAATGAATATTCAGTATTTGAGGCAACAATTTTAAAAATTGTACTGACAGTGTAACCTTTTAAACGCCTGACTGAATCCTGAGTTAATGTCTGCCTTTTTCTGAATCCCAAATTATAAAATTATGTTCAAACAAAACTTCATAGGAATCCATTACTTAAGATCCTGAAGGAAAACCAATTTTCCAAATTTTATACTTCAAGAGATTTGGGTTAACTTTCTAAAGGTTGATGTGCTGGGCCATTTTGAAAATTTGGAAAATGTTTCAAATTTTTTCAAAAATTCATGCTTTGGGATTAGTAATTATTAGTATTTGAAGTATATCTAATGAGTCCTTTCCCTTCCCTTGTTAGGAAAACCGAAGAGTAACTGGTTAGACCCAGATTTAAAGTAATAGGCATTTAAGGTAGATAGAGTAGTGTCACTCTTAAATGATTTTTTCCAAAGAGTACACTTCTTTCTTGAAAACTAGAACCTAAAGAATTTTATAATCACCCCCAAAATGTAATACCCTGATTATGCTACATTGTTAAATGCAGCTTTCAACATTCATAGACTTGAAATCCTCAAAAACAGTGATCATCATAGCAAAACCAGTATTCAACTCCAATATCATTTTCAAAACCAAATGCCCCCTTAATCCCCGTACCCCCAAATTCACAGAATCACAGAAGCCTTCTCAGGGAAAGACTATTAGCATAACATTAACCCAGTATAAATTAGTATGTGATAATAGACCTTTCTCTGGGAAAGACTATTAGGATAACATTAGCCCAGTATAAATTAGTATGTGATAATAGACCTTGTACCTTCCTCTTCATTCACTCAATTCTGTGTTTTCTGTGCAAGTGATTAGTAGTAACAATGCAACATGAACCAGTAGACAGAATAAGTCAAATTAAAATTAAAAACCAGTCAACAAATAAGGAGTCACTATCAAGACAAGAGCTAATCGATAATAATATCCCTTCAAATGTAATAAATAAAAACATGTGTAACCATACCTTCAAGTACTCCCACAGCAAGGAATCTCCCATAGAACAACTCTACCATGGGGTTCTTTGGCTTCTCTTCATCCCTAAAGCATGGTATAAAACATAAATGTGGCTATAATTTTTGTATCTGTATGTAACAGAAAACAGTAAAAGAACAATATATGCCAAGTCAGTGACATTTATTTATGTGATTGTCACTCACTCAGGGCTGCTATTTACATCACCTCGGATAAGGCACTTAAACTTAGCCTTCCATTTTTTCACATGTCAACTGAGGATAATAATAGTAATTGAACTCAAAGGGCTGTTGTAGGGTTAAAATGGCACAACATTACAAGAAGACCTACCCATGGGGGAGGGGAAGGAAAAAAAAAAAAAAAAAAGAAGAAGCTAGAGTGGGAGAGAGCCAAGCATAAGAGACCCTTAAAAACTGAGAACAAACTGAGGGTTGATGGGGGTAGGAGGGAAGAGAGGGTGGGTGATGGGTATTGAGGAGGGCGCCTTTTGGATGAGCACTGGGTGTTGTATGGAATCCAATTTGACAATAAATTTCATATATTGAAAAATAAAAATAAAAAAATAAGTAAATTGTTTTTTAAAAATTAAAAAAAAAAGTGGAGAAATCCTGAAAACAAAAACAAAAACAAAAACAAGAAGACCTGACATAGTCTATGCTCAAGGAGTACTGATCTTCTCCTTATCATTGTTCATTCTGATCTCATACATTTATTCTATGCAATACATGCTTATTTGGACTTGTTGGGAACAAAGAAAAGCCACCCTTAATCAGAGACAATTTTGTAAATTTTTAATATGTAATCTCCCAAATTTAAAATAGAACAGTACACAACATTCAAAGATAACAGCCTGTCACAATGAAGGAGCAAAACACCGGGTTTGACCCAAAGTAGCTAAGGAGCTACTCCATCCTTCATGTTGCAGGCACAAGTAGTCATTTGTGAATTTTCCAAATTATTTATCAGATACATTGTTTTTTTCTTTTCCTTTTTCCCTTGAAGCAAATAGAAGTTGACAATTTTTTTAACCTTTTCTTTTTGTTTTATTCTCTGTGGTCTGAAAACAGTTTATCTTGGCATTACTACATAAAAGTGTGTGGTATCCACAACTGTGTATAAAATTTATCTTCATAAATTTTGTGTTTAAACCAATAAAACTGATTTGCTAAAAAAAAAAAAAAAAGAAGGTGGGGGATGGGTGAAGGACACTGTGTCTTTATAAATGTGCATCACCATTTACTCCTTAAAACAACTGGTGGGAAGGACTTCACTTCATCCTCACAACAATCCTATGAGGTAGTATGGTAGTTGTCAGTACTATTCAAAAAGATTTCTGGCCTCAGCACCTGGTGGCTCAGTCAGTTGAGCTGCTGACTTCAGTTCAGGTCATGATCTCGCTATATGTGAGTTCAAGCCCCATGTCAAGCTCACTGCTGTCAGCACAGAGCCAGCTACTGATCTTCTGTCCCCCTCTCTCTGCCCCTCCCTTGCTTGTGCGCTCTCTTTCAAAAAAAAAAGATTTCTGGCTCTCTAGTTTCAGGTACATGGTTAAGATATACTTTCCCACTCACATTTTATTTACATTAAAAAAAATTAATGTTTATTTATTTTGAGAGAGAAAGAGAGAAGAGAGAGCACACAGAGAGAGAATCCCAAGCAGGTTCCTCACTGTCAGCTCAGAGTCCAATGGGGGGCTCTCGATCTCAAGAGTTGTGGATCACGACCTGAGCCATGAGAGTCAGATGCCTAACCAACTGAGCCACCCAGACACCCCCATTTAAAAAACTTTTAATTAGGGTAAGATACACATAACATAAAATTTACCATCTAACCATTTTTAAGTGTTTAGTCGGTAATGTTAAGTATATTCATATTGTTGTGCAACCAATCTCCGGGAGTCTTCTCATCTTGCCAAACTGAAACACAACACTCCCTGAACAACTCCACACTTTTCCCTCCCTCCCAGGCCCTGGCAACCACCATTCTTACTTTGTTCCTATGAGTTTTACAACTCTTGACACGTCACATAAGTGGCATATGGTGTCTATCTTTTGTGACTGGCTTATTTCACTAAGCATCCATGTTGCAGCATGTGTCAGGATTTCCTTCTTTTTTAAGGATATTCCATTGTATGTATACCACATTTTATTTATCTATTCATTTATCCATTTATCTATTCATCATTCATCTATTATATTATCTATTCATTTGGGTAGTTTCCACCATTTGGCTATTGTGAATAATGCTGCTATGAACATGGGTGTACAAATATCTCTTTAAGACCCAGTAGTAGAATTGTTGGATCATATAATCTTTATGAGGCATAAGTGACAAAATCTAAAGCATGCAATGTGAAGATTTGATATATGTATACATTGTGAAGGTATTCCTTCCATCAAATAGTAATTCTGTTTTTAATCTTTTGAGGAAGCACAATGATGTTTCCCAAGCAACTGCACCATTTCACATTCCCATTAACAGTGCACCAGGGTTCCAATTCTTTTCACATCCATGTCAACAGTTGTTATTTCCTGGGGGTTTTGATGGTAGCTATCCTAATGGGTGTAAAGCGTTCTCACTCACTTTGAACTCAAATGGACGACATGACTTGTTCTGCCCAACAAAGCGTGAGCAGAAGTGATGTGTGGCAGAAACTTTGAGAGCCCATGTACTTTCACTGCTGTGGTGATCCCAGAAGAGGTAATGAGGCAAAGCCTCTGTCACCCCTGGGCTTGAGCGAAAGAATGGGCACAGCCCCTTGCTCACACCCAATGGACACATCTAACAATATAAGACTGTAAACTGTTGGGGTTGCTGTCACTGGACTATCTGGTAGTATAATTATCTGATAACAGGTAGTATAATTACCTCTATTGTACTAATAAAGCTATAAAGCAAGTTAAGTCACTTGCCCAAATTCCCAAAATTAGTAAGTGCTCAATGTGTGAAGTGGACTCAAATCTGACACCAAAATCAATGTATCCTCTCCCACTACCTATATTTAGTCTTTGGGCATTTTAACTCTATAGGAAAAATTTACTTCATACCTTATGTATTTTACACTGTGAGAATAAAAAGGACTTAAGACTGATATGGGAAACAGGAATAATCCAAAGATTGTCTCTCTTGACGTAAAAATCTATGAATCTTTAGATGTGAATATTAGCGGGAATCTCCTTCCCGTGGCCTCTTGTTTTTATGTAGGAAATCAACATTCCTGACTTTTCTCCTTATGGTCACACACGTACTCCATGAGCAATAACTTCCCAGGTTGGTGACTTGCCAGAAGAAACTGGATGTTGAGCAGCTCTCCCAATTCTGAATGTACTTTCTAAATCTCTTTTCAAATCATCCTGCCTGAATTTTGTCCTACTCTCCACTAATCTGTGGTGAACACTCACCTTCCCTAAGGAGTCAGGAAGGAATCTTCTAAAAATTGTTTACCTTGTCCTTTCCAACCTCTCAGAGGTCCTATTCTTTGCCTGGCATTTATTTTTTAATTTTTTTTTAAACATTTATTCATTTTTGAGTGGGGAAGGGGCAGAGAGAGAGAGGGAGACACAGAATCCGATGCAGGCTCCAGGCTCTGAGATGTCAGCACAGAGCCTAATGTGGGGCTCAAACTCACGAACCGCGAGATCATGACCTGAGATGAAGTTGGACGCGTAGCCAACTGAGCTACCCAGGCGCCCCTCTTTGCCCTGCATTTAAACTATGAATCTCAGGGGCCCAGACTGGTTATACCAACAGAAAAGTAAGGAACGCAAGTGAAGACCAATTAAAAAGACACGAGATTCCTATAATAAAAATGAGAGAGACCCACCACTTGCATGAAAGCAGTGGTAAAGATAGACTGACACAAATAACAAAGGCCAAAAGAAATCACTACAGAAAATTTGTATCAGGGACATCTTATCTTTGGGAATTAGGCTGGAACAGGAATTCAAAGGCCTAGGATAGCTAACAGAGTCACAGCTTCCCAATCTTTTTAACACCTTTGGTACATATATAATATATTCAGAGAACTCTGAGGTAAAAAGACATATTTTCTCATGGTCACAGAAATAGGATCAATATCTCCACATACCCATATCTGGCTAGCCATGCCACACCAACTGGGAAGCTCTGTTTTAATAGGGAGAGGCATTCAAAAATAGTTTTAGCTCCACAAATAGTTAAGAGCAGATAGAAAATTATGGGGAAATGAACATGGAGAACATATTTCAAATAAAAGTTAAGATTTCAGGTGAATTGGAATCGAAAAGTTCCAGCTTCTTTTAAAACAGTTTTAGAAACAGGGGAAATAATGTTAGTTACTAGGTCAGAAAAGGTGACTAGAACCCAAAGAAAATTAACATATAAATAAATAATAAACAAGATCTCTAAAATCAAGATAAAATGCCACCCCACCCCCCCCCCCCCGAAGGAATAAGGATTTAGGCACCCTTCTATGGAGACAGGTAAAAAGCAATTGGGGATGATATACTAAAGATAGGATAAACTAAATGAAGTACTTTTAGAAAATCTGGATAGGTTTGAGAGGAGGAACTAGGGATTTCAGGGTAAAATTCAAAGAATTACTGACAGAACTTCAGAGACTCCGTTATCACAGACTGAAGATACAGATACTATTCACACTCTCAGGAAACATGCCCAGTGAATTTTTGGTATTAGAACTCTAAGGAAAGATACAAGGGACATGAGCTGTACAAGACAGAAACCAGGGTGGACAACTCTCATGGATCAGGGTCTGCTAACTCTCATTATGAGGCACCTATCAAGACAATATCAAAGGGATAAATTAGAAAAAAACAAATGTAAAGGCCAGAAAACAAACCCAAAGAATAGGAAAAGAAAAGACACTCATCCAACAAACAGGGCTGGCTCTGCATGACATACAGGCTAAGAAGCAGGTTAAACTGTTAAAAATTCAGCCAAATCGTCCTAAAAGAAGAATAAAATACACAAGTATGTGAACTTTAGAGGCATATGCCACCCAGAAAAAAGATGCAGCAGAAAGAAATATACACAAGGTGTTGAACATTCAAAAGCTGAGGAAAGAGTGTAAGATGCTGGGACTCAGGTTTCAGATGCATCAACAGCAGATTCATTTCAGGTATCTGATGGGGAGATTTTCCAGATGAAACTAACATGAAGAGAGAAACTAACATGAAGAGAAGAAAGAAACTAACCTAAGGGGCACGTTTCAGAAGCCTAAGCAATTCCATACCAAACGGCCATGGGCACCACCACTGTGGCACAAAAGTAAGTCATGCAATATACCACTTGGAGCCTTAGGAACTGAAGCTCGTAAGGAAAATGCAACTAAAACTTTGGGTGGATAGGAAAGAGGAGAACCTGAGGACCGGAGCTGTCACCATCATAAACTTCTAAACATGCCAAGAAGGAAGGAGCTTTCAATTGTCCCATTCTGAGTAAAATTTACCAAAATTAGAATTTTTTTTCTTCAAATACTATATGGGCTTAGCACCATAATTTATCTCTTCAGAGATTTCTCCCACCTCTATTTATGTTCACAACACATTGCCGTCTGCAAGCAAGTGGCCCCTCTGCAAGCAGGCATCCTGGCAGAATTAAAACCAATGATTTCCTGTTTACAACATATCCTAAATTTCTGCTACTGCCTTTGGCAACGACTTGGGTCTGTATTGCACAAAGTTCCGAGAATATTATATAGTTGAACTGAGAGCTAGAGGGTTGAAGTTTAGCTTTTGTTTCAAAATTTCAAAGGTAAGAGACCGTTCAGTGTTAAACATGTGTGTTGTAATAACCCTCTGAAAGCTAAAATTCAAGCATATGAAAGTGAACATCTGAAGGACTGAAGGATCTATACACACCCGAGTGAGAGAGCCCAGGCTACAGCTGCAGAACTCCAGTGCTATTCAGGCACAGAAATAACATGTATGTAGCATTAGGCTGAACAAACTTAGGAACTCGGAAATGACTTTTATTTTTTGTTAGACTCCAACCACAAAGGCAAAAATAAAATCGGATTTTTAAGTATAAAATTTCTGTGGACTTGACTTTACATTCAAAGACCAAGGGAATATAATATGGGAAATTATTTTTCTCCTGGGAAATGAAGGATGAAAGGGGGAAGTCTCTATTAAAGATTAGGGGCATTTCTTATTGGCTAACATTGTAGAAGTAGAAATTTTTTACTTTAATTTAGTTTCATTGCAGACCTGTACAATGACTTTTACTGAACAGTGAAGCTGGTCATAATTTAAAAATAAGAAAAAAAGAGAAGGGAGACAATCTTCTGCCCTGGAGTTCTGTCTTCTAGGTGTTAATTTATGTACTTCATCTTGTAGGATCACATCAGAACATGTGCTGGCAAATCCTAAATGGTCCACCCATGTTTCATGAAG
Source organism: Prionailurus viverrinus (assembly GCF_022837055.1). NCBI lineage: Eukaryota > Metazoa > Chordata > Mammalia > Carnivora > Felidae > Prionailurus > Prionailurus viverrinus. The sequence continues at coordinate 132,114,398 of NC_062569.1, read as the reverse complement.
ACACACAAAGGAACCAGTGGTTGGTATTAAGAGAGGGGCCTCACCGGAATGGGAGTAGGACCGTGCTGAAAGTGTGTAGATTTCTTAAACAACCAAAATCTTAATGGTTCAACCTGATGGGCAGAAAATAAAAAGCTAGAGAATGTCGAAGAGGAACTTCATATCCTTGTCCTTGTGATTCCATGTAATAGGATTCCATTGGAAATAACACTCTTGGGATCTCTTCTCACCACTAACCCATTCCTCCTCATGAAAACAGACTGTCAAATCCAAAGAAAACAACTGGGCATGTGGGATCAGCCTCTCAGGGGTTGCTTTTTAGATATTTCTGGCTGGATTCTCTAATCTTACAATAGAAATCTAAAACTACCCAGCATTTTGGCCAAAAATTTCAAACAACTTGACAATATTTTGGGTTCCCACATATTTATCTCAGCTTCCTATCTATCCATAAACACTGATACATAAAAGGAAAAAATGAGCATTATTTATCAATCTCCTAAAACCCCATCACTAAATGTTATGGTAACTTACGTCTCTTCTTCAGCTTTCATTTGGAAGGCATCTTCTAACCAATCTAATAATTTGTGTGTAAACTCACTCACATCTTGCTGTGGAAAGAAAACAAGGTCTTATTAAGCCTACTCATAAAAATACTAAATATTGCAATATAAAACTTACAGCCTGTCATATCAAATATAAAATTACTGACTTCTCCCAAAAGTATTATATGAAATGTTTCACATCAAATACAAGAAATATTTATAATCTAACCAGAGAATAAAACTAGGATCTGAGAATCAGCATTATAATGATAAATCACAGTGATTAGGTTATAATATGGGAAAAAATATACACGTGTTATATGTTAAATATATGTATTATACACATACACACACACACACACACACACACATAAATTCTAATTTGCAAATGAGATTTTTAAAAACAATTATCACCCCAAAAAAGAGTTCTCTAATGAATGTTTATAAAATGAAGGACCCACATTAACAGAGTTCTTTATTATATAAAGAATTGTTACTGGCTTCTCTCTTAGAATGAAGATGTGATTTTTGACAATTCATTTTCTTAATTCAACTTTACACACAACTTTTTAAGCCATGTGCACTTTTACTAAGATATGTTACCTTGGACAGGTTTAGTTTAATCAGTCACCAACTCCCAGTATCAAGTCCACCATCTCATGAACTCTAAAATTCTCCGTTCAGAACTAGCACAAACCTCACCTGTTGCCATCCCTTCTTTCAGTCGTAGTTCCCCTAACATGGAAAAACAGGAATAGACAGTGGCAGTTCTACTCATGAACTACCATAATCCTTTTAATAATGTGAGGTAGAACATAGAAAATAGGTTCATCTAGAACCCAGGGAGAAAAAATAAACCAATCCAACTAAGTCTGCTCTGCCAAAGACAGATGAATCAATGTAAGCAATCTGCCTTTATTTATCAAAAGAGCCCCAAGTATTAAACAAATTTACTGTTACATATATTTCCTGCTAGAAGTTTTCTGAAGAGCATCTGGGTCTATCCATTCACCTTTAGAATGCTGAAACTAGGATCTAAGAAGCTTAAGTGAATTGTCCCAAAGCCATATAGTTAGAGACGACTAAACTCAGCACAAAAATCCAGTTATAAACATCCAAACGAACTGGAGTGGGTTAAATGGTGGCCCACCAATATGTATGTCCACCTGACACCTCAGAATGGAATCTTATTTAGAATATGGGTGTTTGCAGATATAATTAAGGTAAATCTCTACATGAGATCATCCTTGATTAGGGTGGGCCCTAAATCCAATGGATAGGTATTCTTACAAGAAACAGAGAGGAAGCACACTCAAAGACACACAGGGGAAAAGGCCATGTAACAGAGACAGGAGCTATGCCACGAAAAGCCAAGGAATACCACAAGCCACCAGCAGATGGTTAGGGCAAGAAGAAGTCTCCCTTAGGGCCATGGGAGGGACCACAGCCCTGCCACCACCTCTACTTTAGACTTCTGGCCTCTGGAACTGTGAGAGAATAGTTTTCAGTTGCTTTGAAGTCACTGGTTTATGGTAATTTGTTACAGCTGCCCCACAAACTAATAGAACACCTTAAACACAACTTTCCATAACTTTAAAATTCTGTAATTTACTTATCTTGCAAGGTTAAATCTAACAAGAAACACACGTTTCCTACTTATCACAATACTATTCAGAATAAATCAATCCCTTTTTAAGCAGTTGATCTAAAATCAACATTTACAAAAGAATTCTGCCTGCTTTCATCAAGAGAAAAAAGATGAGGCCTTTCCCACAACATTTTAATTTTAAACTGTAACAATTACAGGTATAATTAAAATTGACAGTACTGTATACCAAAGGGTATCCCACAAGACTCTTGCATATTCCAAAACATGATATATTTAAGAAGAGTATCAAATATAAGTATGAATTCACGTTCTAAACAAGTAATGATGTTTACTTCACTCGTGGATTTATTCCACTCTGTCACTAACGTGTTTCAGATTCAAGCGTCTGCGAGAAGAGAATCAAACCTGTATCAACCTGAATATAACGTGCAACTACTCTAAAAGATCTTCAGAGAAAAAGAACTAACAACGAGAAAACTAGTTAGTCTACACTGCAGCCTAAAGCAATGGCATCCACATCGTGGCAGTCAAGAGTCTGTAACAACAGCCTAACAACAGCTAGTTGTCTCCCTGTCCACTCTAACAAAACTAAAAAGTCTACAGTGTACATATAAGCCTCCCAATAAGTTTGTGCAGCCTCATTCTTAAATACGAAAAGATACCCAAAGATTACTATTCATAGTAACCAAGAAAAAGACATAGAAAAAGCAATTCCATAAGAAACAATAAGTCAGGAAATAGAAGTGACTTTTTAAATTTAATTTTATGCCCAAAGCTATTAGAGAATATAATGCACATACTAAATAAAGAAATAGTGCTACAAAAAAAAAAAAAAAAAAAGAAGACACATAGAGCCAGGAGTACTCTAAAATGGGGTTTGAGATCGTTTTTAAGAATATTTGACTGGGGCGCCTGGGTGGCGCAGTCGGTTAAGCGTCTGACTTCAGCCAGGTCACGATCTCGCGGTCCGTGAGTTCAAGCCCCGCGTCAGGCTCTGGGCTGATGGCTCAGAACCTGGAGCCTGTTTCTGATTCTGTGGCTCCCTCTCTCTCTGCCCCTCCCCCGTTCATGCTATGTCTCTCTCTGTCCCAAAAATAAAAATAAACGTTGAAAGAGGAAAAAAAAAAAATTTTTTTTTAAATAAAAAAAAAAAAAAAAAAAAAAAGAATATTTGACTATGTTAAGTGTTATTATAACAGATAAGAGTAAGACATTAAACCTAAACAGCACTGGAACTTTGTTACAATTTTTTTTTAAAACCAAACCAACCAAAAATAAATAAGAGCAAATCCTAATGTGGGCACCTTTTTCATTGATGTATCTTTGCCATAAAAGGTGTCTTTAAAAAAAAAAAACAAAAACAAAAACAAACAAACAAACAAAAACATGGGGAAGACAGTGGCAGAATTACACATCTTTTCAGAACCTTCTCCAAACACTGTTTCTACATATCCACATAACAGATACAGCCCAGTCCGCTGCAAGTGCGGTGGCTTTAGGAATCTCTCCTGAAACGTTTCATCTGCTTCACTGCCATCTCCTCCATCACTGCTGCTACTACACTGATATTTTCTTTGCTTTTCTTACTTTCCTTCTTTTTTAATTTCTGACTTCTCAAATTGTATGTGAAACTCCCAATTATCTTTAAGAAATAGATTTTGAAAACCACAAAATAGCACTATACAAAGATTGAAAACCAGAAGCAGCAATAACGAAGTTAATGTAGTTCAGAAACCTTTTCTGAGTAATTAAAGAAACTACTCCCTGTCAACAAAAACAGACATATCAAAAGCATGTATACTCGACTAGCATTGGACTATCACACATTCATGAAGATTTATATATACACATTTGTGAACACTCTTAATTTAACCCGTTTTCACTTAATTTCAATCATAATATAAATCACAGCTTCATTTAAGACTTTTCAAGATCACCGTTATTTTTTTAATGTAAAAGTAAACCTTCCAAATAAGCAATGTTTCAAATGACTACAACTTATTTTTAATAAAGATGAATAACAACATCGTCAATTGTCATGTATCTTTGAAAAAACTAAGGAACAATCAGATTAAATAAAATACGATCGGTAATATATAAGTACAAAAAAAAAAAAAAAAAACTACCTGCTGAGAGTCATTTGATTTGAAAGCATCCTTAAGAATTTCAACTGCTCTTGATGGATCTACATATTTCCTTTTAGTACCAACAAGAAGTGCAAATAGATACCTCAGCTCACGCATAAAAGGCAAATTCCGATGCTCCTATTGGGGGGAAAAATCTTAAGTGAAGATTAATCTTTATTGGTAAACAGATATTCATTTTAAAATGCAAAAACTTAACTAATATTGATTAGGGAGGAGTCCAGCACTCCTTACATCGTAATTAAAGAAGACTGTTGTGATCTAGGAGATTCGATAGAGTAGAGCACAAAAACAGCAGAGGACCTACGCTTAGCTCACAATTTTAGCACAAATGCTACATTTTTATAGCTAATCATGTTATTACCCAGCCAAGAATATCCTCCTCATTCAAGCCTATTTATTATAATTCTTTCCATTCAGCAAAGCCCAGCTGCTGTGGACAGCAATAACAACAGCCAATATTCAATGAGTGCTAACTTCGTGCCAGGCACTATTTAAGTACTTTTCCTCAATAAGCCCATTTAAACAAAGATCCCTCCTCTTCCATGAAGCCTTCCCAGACCCCTTCAAGTCAATAATTCCTTCAAACTCCACATCTACTAAAATGAATGTCTTTCACTTAGCAATGAATCACCAACTGGGAGTGTCCTGTGATGATCCTAATAATTAGACAATATGAGTCTAATAAGTAATTAGAGTAGTTCCTAATATTAGACTAATGTATCATGCTTCTAGTGTTCCTTTGAAATCTTAACTTTTGTGTCTCAGTAGACTGTAAGCTTCTCAAAAACAAGAACTTCTAAATTTCTTCCACAACTTTCTACTACACAAAGCAGGTATTCAATTCTTTACATTTGGTTTAAACCCTCCAGAAAAAAACAAAAACAACCCAATTATCAATTATGAACAACTTAATTTTTTTTAATTTTTTTTTAATGTTTATTTATTTTTGACACAGAGAGAGACAGAACATGAATGGGGGAGGGGCAGAGAGAGAGGGAGACACAGAATCGGAAGCAGGCTCCAGGCTCTGAGCCATCAGCCCAAAGCCTGACGCAGAGCTCGAACTCACGAACCGTGAGATCGTGACCTGAGCTGAAGTCAGATGCTCAACCGACTGAGCCACCCAGGCGCCCCGAACAACTTACTTTAAAACAAGAAGGAAATGTTTTTAAAGAATGGAATTCACATATCTCAGTTAAATAAATATGGTAACAAATCAAACAAGCAGTTCTTATTATATAGTTAGCTCTTGCAATAACAATTTCAACACGTAAAGGTTATCTATTCGATTGAAATATGAGAAAAATCTTCCAAGTGTATATAGTTGGTGTTCTCAACATTATAAACTGTAGGGATGTGTGTGTATATGTATAGTGCTGTCCAGAATGATATAATCAATGTAGAAATAGTTGTTCCTAGAATGCATTTTAAAAAGGAGTCCTAAGAAACAAGTGTAAAGGAATAAAACATTTGGCTCCAAATGCTTGTCATTTGATCCAAAAACAATACACCATTACAGCAATCACAAAGTGCATTGTCTGAATGAAAGTGCTAAGTTATAGAAAACATGTATTTTTTGTACGTATAATAAAATCCATCATCGATGATAAAGGGTAAATGTAAAAGTTTTAAATGAAAGAAAACTAACCTATAATTTTTCTGTTGTACTTCCTACTCCCCCTCAAATGCCTTATATAGATAGGTTTTAAAAGTATAAATACAATTTTAATCCACAAAGTAATTTCCAAAATACCCTTAATTTTCTGAGCTTAATTTCTTTCTTTTATGACCAAATCTAAGTTAGCATAGTTTTTTGAGACATTCCTTGCTAAGAACAAGGATGAAATAAATGGGCTTTTGAAAATTTAGTGTATTTCTGCTGAGAAGCATATTGGAAAAGTAAAATAATTTATTTAAACATTTTTGTTCTCAGCTAATTTCCATGGCTAGAAAATCTTTTTGCATTTCAAAAGGCAAAATTGTAAATGATGTTAAATGCAGCTACTACATTTGGCTAAATTATGAAAATATCACCACATGCAGAAACTATCCAAACTATTCTTAGTCTTTTAAAAAAAAGACTTATCAAAGTATAACTGATGTACAATATACTGTACATTATAAAGCACATACTTTCCTGAGCTTCAGACATGTATACATCCATGAAAGCATCACCATAGACAAGACAATGTACCTATCCATCACTCCCACAAGTTTCTTCAAACTTTACTCCCTTTCCCTGATCATCCCAGGGCAACCATGGTCACTTTGTATTTTCTAGAAATTTACACAAATCAGATCATACTCTATGTACTCATTTTAGTCTGGTTTCTTACAACAGAAGTGATTATTTTGAGTTTCATCCCCAAGACTGTGTGTGTTAACGATCCATTCTGTCTTAACGCTCAGTAGTATTCTAATTGTCTGAATATCCCACACTTCTTTATCCAGTGACGTATTCCAGCTGTTGTGGCTATTACTGTACATGTCTTTGTGTGGACATATGTTTTAATTTCTCTTGAGTAAAAACTTGGAGAGAGCTTAGGTTGTATGTAGATTTATTTTTTCAAGAAACAACCAAACTGCTTTTGCAGAAGCGTTATACATGTTATATTCCCACTGACAGCTTAATAAGAGTTCTAGATCCATTTTCTACATCATTTGGATATGGGTTATATTTTTTTTTTAATTTTTTTTTCAACGTTTATTAATTTTGGGACAGAGAGAGACAGAGCATGAATGGGGGAGAGGCAGAGAGAGAGGGAGACACAGAATCGGAAACAGGCTCCAGGCTCTGAGCCACCAGCCCAGAGCCCGACGCGCGGCTCGAACTCACGGACCGCGAGATCGTGACCTGGCTGAAGTCGGACGCTTAACCGACTGCGCCACCCAGGCGCCCCGGATATGGGTTATATTTTTAACTAGTTCTTCCAGTGGGTACAAAATGGCACCTCTAGTTTTAATTTCCATTTTCCTATGAAATAATGTCAAGCACCTTTTCATGTAGTTATTTGTCTGTAGATCCTCTTTGGTGAAGTGTCTGTCCAAATATTTTTCCCAGAACAGTAATAGCTTATCTTATTATTGACTTATGCAAGTTCTGTATATATTCTAGATACAATTCCTTTATCTGATACGTGTTTTGCTAAGTGTGCACTTTATAGTATACAGTATATTGTACGTCAGTTACACCTTAACAAGTCTTTTTTAAAAAAAGACTAAGAATAGTTTGAATAGTTTCTGCATGTGGTGATATTTTCATAATTTAGCCAAATGCAGTAGCTGCATTTAACATCATTTACAATTTCACCCTTTGAAATTCAGAAAGATTTTCTAGCCACAGAAATTGACTGAGAGCAATTTGCTCCCAGTTGTGGCTTAACTTTTCATTTTGTATAAATTTTTCAGATAATAAGTTTTTAATTTTGATGAAGTCCAATTAATCATTTTTTTATGATTTGTGTCCTTGTTTTCTCCCACTTAAGAAATCTTTTCTTGGGGCGCCTGGGTGGCGCAGTCAGTTAAGCGTCCGACTTCAGCCAGGTCACGATCTCGCAGTCCGTGAGTTCGAGCCCCGCGTGGGGCTCTGGGCTGATGGCTCAGAGCCTGGAGCCTGTTTCCGATTCTGTGTCTCCCTCTCTCTCTGCCCCTCCCCCGTTCATGCTCTGTCTCTCTCTGTCCCAAAAAAAATAAATAAAACGTTGAAAAAAAAAAATTAAAAAAAAAAAAAAAAAGAAATCTTTTCTTAACCTAAGACATTAAAATTTTCTCTCATGTTTTCATCAAGAATTTTTAGTTTGTTTTCTTTTAGGTCTATAATCCATTATCAGTTTTTTTCATATATTTGAAAAAGATATGTTCTGTAAGGGCTGAGGGTTATCTTTTTGTCTACGATACCATCAGTTTAGAAGATTTTCCTTTGTCTACTGAATTGTTTTGTCAATTCTCATTAAAATCAACTCACTCTATATGTGTAGGTCTATTTCTGGATTCTATTCTGTTCCATTGATCTGTATGACTAGACTATCTTTTCACCAAAAATAATGCATTAGAGTTGATTCTTCCAACATTGTCTTTCTTTTTAAAATTACTATGGCTATTCTAGTAGTCCGATTTTCCATACAAATGTAATATCAATTTGTCAATTCCTATGAAAAAGCCTGCTGGGATTATGATCGGGATTGCACTGAATCTATAGATTAAACTGGGGATAATTGATATCATAACAATCAATATTGAATCCTCTCATCCTTAAACATATCTATCTCTTTAATTTCTCTCAGCAAAATTTTGTGGTTTTCTGTAAGTATCTTTTGTCCACTTTACCCCTAATAGTCCACATTTTATGCTACTGTATATATGTATTTTTTAATTTAAATTTCCCACTGTATTTACAAATACAACTGATTTTTTTTAAGTTTATTTTGAGGGGCGCCTGGGTGGCTCAGTTGATTAAGCATCCAACTTCGGCTCAGGTCATGATTTCAGAGTTCATGAGTTCGAGCCCTATATCAGGCTCTGTGCTGACAGCTGGAAGCCTGGAGTTTGCTTCTGATTCTGTGTCTCCTTCCTATTCTGCCCCTCCCCTGCTCACACACTCTCTCTCTCTCTCTCTCAAAAATAAACATTAAAAAAAAATTAAAGTTTCTTTTGAGAGAGAGAGAAAGAAGAAGAGGAGGAGGAGGAGAGAGAGGGTGACAGAACCCCAGAAGGCTCTGTGCTGTCAGTGCAGAGCCCAACACAGAACTCGAACTCATGAACTGTGAGATCATGACCTGAGCTGAAGTCAACAGCCCAACACTTAACTGACTGAGCCACCCAGGTGCCCCTAGAAATAAAATTGATTTTTGCATGTTTGCCTCATATCAGGTAACCTTGCTGAGTTCATTCCTTGGTTCTACCATCTTTTATTTATTTTTGTACAGTACTTAGAATTTTCTACATAGAAAACCAAGCATATACACAAAGACACCTTTATTTCTTCCCTTCTAATCTTCATGTTTATTTCCTTTTCCTGCTTTATAGCACTGGTTAAGAACTCCAGTCTACTGTTTAACAGAAGTGGTGAGGACAGATATCCTTGCTTGCTCCTGATTTTTGGGGCAAAGCATTCAGTCTTTCACCTAAGTATTATATTAGTCGTAGGCTTTTCATAAATGATTTTTATCAAGATAAAAAAGCTTCTTCCAGTTTCTAGTTTCTGAGAGATTTTAGGTACATCACCTTTTGTCAAATTCTTTATCTACTAAGGTGATTATATGGTTTTCTTCTTTAGTCTGTTACCATGGTGAATTAGACTGATTTTTGAACACTAAACCAACCTTGCAGTCTACATAAACTCCAGTTGCTGAGGTAGTATCCTTTATGGATGTTTCAAGAGTTATTTGCCACATATCTGCTACAACATTTTGCTTTTATGTTCATGAAGAATATTGGTCATTAGTTTCCTTTTCTTGAAATATCTTTTTCTAAGGGTGCTTGGATGGCTCAGTCGGTTGAGCAGCGCACCTGGATTTCAGCTCAGGTCACCATCTTGCAGTTCCTAGGATGGAGCCCTGTGTCAGGCTCGGTGTTGACAGCACACAGCCTGCTTGGGATTCTCTCTCTCCCTCTTCCTCTGACCCAGCCCTGCTCACACATGCTCTCTCTTTCAAAATAAATAAACTTAAAAAAGTATTTAAAAATTAAAAAAAAAAATAAAAGAAATATCTTTTTCTATTTGGCTTCACAGTAACGCTGGGCGCATGGAATGAACTGGGAAGTTTTACCTCATTCTCAATTTTCTGAAAAAACATGTAGAGAACTGGTATTATTCTTTCCTTACATGTTTGGTATAATTCACCAGTAAGCTACTTCATTGTTGAATTTTTTGGTGAGTAGGTTAACTAAAAATTCTATTTCTTTATGTAATATAGGGATACTCAGGTTATCTATTTTTCCATCAGTGAGCTTCAGTAGTTTGTGGCTTTCAAGATATTTGTCTATTTATAATATTCCACTATTCTATTTTATTTTCTAGAGAATTTATAGTGATATCCCTCTCTTTCATTGTTTATACTGGTAATTTGTTTCTTCTTTTTTTTTTTTTGCTCAGACTACCTAGAAATTCATTTTACTGATCTTAAGAAGCAGCTTTTGGTTCCATTAATTTTCTCTACTATTTCAATTTCATTTCTATTTCAATAATCTAGCTCTTATCTTTATTATTTCCTTTCTTCTACTTTCTTTTTTTTTCCTTTCTTCTAATTTCAAATATTAATGTGCTTTTTTTTCTAATTTGTTGATGTGCAAGCCAATGTCATAAATTTGAAACTATTCTTAATTTCTAATGTGTTTAGTTCATGTGTTTTCCACTAACATCTGCCTTAGCTATATCCTTCTAATTTTGGTATGTTGTGTTTTAATTTAAAATATTCTGAAATTTCCCCTCTGATTTTCTCTTTGTCCCTTGGGTTATTTAAAGGTGTATTACTTAATTTTCCACAATCAGAGAGATTTTCTAATATCTTTCTGTTGTCAAATTCCATCTTTATTCCACTGCAGTCAGAAAATATACTTTGCATGCTTTGAATCCTTCAAAATTTACTGAAACCTGTAAATCCAATCTTATTACTTTATTCATAACTAAAGACAGAAATTCCAGAATGACTCTGTCATTTGAAAATTCAAATTCCTTCAGGTGTTTGCCAAACGGAATTCAATTAAACATATTCCCTGCTCATATGCATCTTATCTCTGAGTAGTGGAAAATGAGAAAATGTTGTTTATTTGGAAATATTCACCCTTAAACAAGACTTTAAATAATATACCTTATGAGTAATACGGTTTTAGCTATTTGTATGAAGATTACCACTATTATGAACTATTTATCTCTGTTTTCTCAACATTTGAACGTGTTTTGTCATCAGTTTATGACTGTTTAAGCCAAAAGACATTATGAATGGGAGTGGGGAGGGGTGAGATGTTTACGGTGAGAATCCATCTTTACACTTCTAGTATCTCACAATTCTCCTAGACATTAAAATTACAAACAGTACCTTGGGGCGTGTGGGTGGCTCAGTCAGTACACCTGGTGTTTTTCATCACCTCAGCTGAATGTAGCACCAATCAGTGGCTGATAACTACCTATTAGTCCCACATATCTGCTTCAGAGATGTCAGTTATAGTATGTATTGATGTTACCATGCCACATTAAAGAATAACTTCAGCGGCACTGGGGTGGCTCAGTCAGTTAAGCATCCAACTCTTGACTTCAGCTCAAGTCATGATCTCAAGGGTTCATGAGTTTGAGCCCCGCAACAGGCTCTGTGGGGCCAGTGCAGAGCCTGCTTGAGATTCTGTCTCCCTCTCCTGCCCCTCTCCTGCTTGCTATCTCTCTACCAAAATAAATAAAAATAATAAACTTAAAGAATAACTTCATTTGTGAAATAATCTTTTAAAAAACTGCACAGATTCTTCTAAATAAAGGGTTTTTTTTCACAATTGAAGTAGAGATCCTTTTAATTCCTTAACCTAAAGGGACACCTGGACATACTGATCCATCTACTGCAAGAAAACAAATTTCTCTAGAAAGGTGAAGGTAAGATTTATATATTTCACGGGTACTCAGCTGAAAAATCTTAAAATTAGCTCTGGTACATAAGCATGGATGTTATGATCGTTTTTAAATACGACTCTAAAACTAACTTGGTCTTATTCAACATTTTGAAAAATAAAATAAATTAAAACTCTTTAAAGCACTAAAATCCAGAAACAAAAGAGAAAAAGTCAAGATACATATAAATACCTAATTGGAAGCAATATTTCCAAATAATGTCACGTAAATTATAAATATACTTCAACTGAGACATGAGAAGAAAGAGCTGTGGGGGCACTCGGGTGGCTCAGTCGGTTAAGCGCCCAACTCTTTAATTTTGGCTCAAGTCATGATCTCTCAATTCATGAGATGGAGCTCCACGCTTGGCTCTGTGCTGACAATGCAGAGCCTACTTGGGATTCTCTCTCTCCCTCTCTCCCTCTGCCCCTCCCCAGCTCGTAGGCCACATGCGCACTCTCTCTTTCGAAATAAGTAAATAAACATTTAAAAAAAAAAAAAAAGGAAAGCATTATTAAAAAAAAAAAAAAAAGGAGGAGGAGAGAACTGTGATTATTAACAAGGTGTGATAATGGAAGTAACAGTCCAAAACATTTCATGGAACAACTGTAATGAGTGAAGGGGTTTTGCTAAATTTCTCTGCAAGTCTGTGGGGTTGTCAGGTAATCTTGGTTCCCTTTGAAAATGGCTTGTTTAGGATTGCTTACCAGCCTGATACTCTACTGCTCAAAGATTATAGCCTGAAAAGCTAGCTATAAATCATTGTATTCCCACTAGTTTGCATTATAAATGTTTCATGTTTACAGAACAAGTGGTTTTCAAATTACACACTAAAAGAAAAATAGGAACGCCTGGGTGGCTCAACTGGTTAAGTGTCTGACTCTGGGTCTAGGCTCAGGTCATGATCTCGTGGTTTATGAGTTCAAGCCCCACATCAGGCTCTGCACTGACAGCACAGAGCCTGCTTGGGATCCTCTGTCTCCTTCCCCTGCTCACTCACATGTACGCGTGCTCTCTCTCAAAATAAATAAATAAATAAATATTTAAAAAAAAAAAAGAAAAATGGGATCCTGGGTGGCTCAGTTGGTTAAGCGTCTGACTTTGGCTCAGGTCGTGATCTTGCGGACCAAGAATTTGAGCTCTATCACACTCTATCTCTCTCCTCTCTCTCTCAAATATAAGTAAACATTAAAAAAAAAAATTAAAAAAAGAAGAAAAATATAATTCTATTACATATCATTAACACAAAAAGGAAGTCACGCAAAGTTCAATACTTTATGGTAACCTAACACTTTAACTTCTTTGTGCAACCAGTCCCCTTTTAGGGCTACAATTTCTTTATGACAAAATCCTTAAAGCCCTAAATACTCACATGTATCACCTCCATAATTAATTTCTTACATTAAATATAAATTTCTGCATCAGTCCTACTTTGAAAAGCTAACATGAATACAATAACATCATCTGAGGTACTTACTATGAACTATGTACTTCTAAGCCCTTTGTATGTTTTACCTCATTTAATTCTCAAAACCGTATACAATAATTACTAATATTATTTACACCTTTCAGGAAAGGAAACTGAACAGACAGTTCAAACCCTAAATCCACAGCCAGAATACCCAGGCAATCTAGCCCTGATTATGTGTGTGTTCTGTCACGTTATATTGCCTAACAATATAAACTTACAAAAAGGAAGTTATAGATTGGCACTGCAAAGACAGCCAGTGCAAAACTAATCTTTTAAAGGGCTCATCTACACAAAAATTTTTATTTTCACACAGTTTTTCGGGAGGCAATTGAAGAAAAACCTTGAATTATAAATTAAAACCTATAAAGTTTCTGAAATTTGACAATTCAAAAAGAAGAAAAAAGCAGGGGCATCCAGGTGGCTCTGTCAGTTGAGCAACACAACTCTTGATTTCAGCTCAAGTCATGATCTCACAGTTCATGGAATCAAGCCCCATGTTGGGTTCTGTGCTTTCTCAGAGCTGTCAATCCCTGCTTGGGATTCTCTCTCTCTCTCTGCTCCTCTCCCCACCCCCCAAAATAAATAAATGAACTTAAAAAAGAGAGAGTGAAAAGCAATTACTAAAGTGACACAATAAACTAGCATATTATTGACACACATGTGAAGAAAAATTCAGATTTATAATATACTGATAAAGAATAGAAAGTTACTATAGTAACTGAGATTAATGGGCTGAAATTCAAAATTAACAGTTTCATATTTGATGAGACAAACTGCCCTAAAATCAAGCACAGATAAAAGAATATCACACACACACACACACACACACACACACACACACACACACACTGCTTAAAAATCTTTCATAGTTTTACCTTTTGGTTTCGGGGTAAATCTTGAGCATTTGACGGAGGCTTGTAATTCAGAACTAATCTTCTAAATTCCAAAAGATTGAATAATGACTGAAAAAGAACAACAATTTAAGAAAACCTAGGGGAAAGTTCTATTAACAGAACTATAAAAATATGACTGGTCTTAGAGATTTATTTTTGACAACTATTCTACTTATACACAGGATTGTTGCCACTAGCACAAGACCTATTTTCTCCTGGAGAAAATGTCAAATTTCTTATATACTGACACACTATTCTTTATCATTAACAATATTTATTGTACTGAAAAGCAGAAAATTAATTGTGGACAACACAAAAAATCATACTATATATTAAATCTTTCTTTCTCTATGTGCTTAATAAGCAGTTTCCTCAAAAGGTACACAAATGCTAAGTCTAGAACTTTTTAAACATGTTATATTCGCTGAGTTATCTTGAGGTATCAATACTACAAAAATGTAGCACTAATAAATTTATGGGCCAGCTGCTAGGTTATAGAGACATAAAGAAATTACATATTATCTCTATGCTCAAGAAGACACACAGCCCAGAAAGGAGAAAGATATTAGAATAGAAATGTGACTCCAAGATACAATTCTATTGATCTCACAGAGGATGAGAGCATATGAAAGATGTCCACAGGAAAGCTTCCTAGAACTCATATTGTCATCATCATGATTATTTGTTTAAAAAAATGAAATAAAATGCAACTGAAAATAGCAGAACCTGTCATACACAGTAAACACACCAGAGTACTGTTTGCAAAATTTTCATTGTATGCATTTTATATACACGTGTGTGTCAAGTGTTTTACAATGTAAAATATATTCCTTTCTGTTGAAAATCACTATAGGAGGCAAGGATGCATGAGGTCTTAGCAAAGTTGTGTGAGCCAACTTGATAGAACATAAAGGTAGCACCACAAATCAATCATAAAACAAGATTTTGTTTAGGAGTTGGGGGTTGGGAAAACTGGCCCACTATATATAAAGAAAAAACTAGGATATAGATATATAGATATATAGATATAGATGTGGTTTAAAGACCTAAAATATGAAATATAAAACCAAGGGTGCCTGGGTGGATCAGTCGGTTGGGCGGCCGACTTCTGCTCAGGTCATGATCTGGTGGTTTGTGAGTTCGAGCCTCGCATCGGGCTCTGTGCTGACAGCTCAGAGCCTGGAGCCTGCTTCACATTCTGTGTCTCCCTCTCTCTTCCCCTTCCCTGCTTGCTCTCTCTTTGTCTCTCTCTCTCTCTCTCTCAAAAATAACAAACATTTAAAAAAAAATTAAAAAAGAAAGAAAGATAAAATCATAAAGCTGGCAACAGAAACTATAGGAAAATATTTTGGTTATCTTGTAATCTCGAAGTATTTCTCAATTAAACAAAATGAACATGTGAGGTAATTAATTTATTCATTCATTTAATAAATATTTATGGAGTACCCACTACATGCAGACACGAGGAGAACAAGAAGCAGAGAATAAAATATATTGAGTCTCTGGCAAAATAAGAATAGTATGGGAAGTGAAGAGTATGCAAGCAAAAAGAAAAAGGAGAAAATGTCCTTCAAATATAGCAGTGTATCAGAGTAACTGTGGAACTTTAAAAAGTACCTAGGTCAGGGGCTTCTCAACAAAGATAGAAAAATAAAGTACCACAGAAAATTCTGAAGTACTTCAAAGAATCAATGGCAAATTTCAAGATGGACAAGATTTGCAATACAGAACTTCTTGATTTATGATGGGGTTACATCTGGATAAACCCTCCCTACGATTAAAGTATCATTAAGCTGAAAATGCATTTAATACCCAAAACGTACCGAACATCTTCGCTTAGCCTAGCCTACCTCAAAAGTGTTCTGAACATTTACATTAGCGTACAGGTGGGCAAAATCATCTAATACAAAGTCTATTTTATAACAAAGTGTTGAATATATAATGTAATTTATTAAATACTGTACTGAAAGTGAAAAACAGAATAGGTTGTATGGGTACAGAATGGTTGTACGTATATCATTGTTTACCCTCATGATCACATGTCTGACTAGGAGCTAGCATCACAAGAAAGTACTATACGGCACACTGCTAGCCCAAGAAATGATCAAAATTTAGAGTACAACTTCTACTGAATATATACTGCTTTTGTACCACTGTATGCCAAAAAATCATAAACTGAACCATGATAAATCAGGGACCTATACTCTCAAATGTTGCCAGATCCAGTAAGGTAAGGGAAGAAAACTAACTTTTGGATTTGGCAACTGGGAAATCACCTTTTCAGTAGAATGATGGAAGAGAGGCAGCAAGGAGTACTGAAGAAATGGGATAGAAAAATGATAAAATACAGACTGTTTTATGAGGAGTTTAAATAGGAAAGAGAATAATGACAAATTAGGATAATCTCAATCCCACTTCTTTACTCTAAACTCCCATTAGGGAACATTTTTCTTCTCCCTGAATACCTTTCTAAACAATTATATTTCTTTTGGTGTGGGTCTATTGGTGATGAATTACTTCAGCTTCTGCTTAGTATGAAATTGTTTTTCTTCATTTTCATAAGATTTTCGCCAGTTATAGAATTTTAGATGCCCAGTTATTTTTTATAGCACTCTAAAAACAGTATTTCTGTTCAGAAGTCAGCTGTCAATCTTCGTTTTGTTTCTGTATAGAGGTGATACAGGCACCTCTTAACGCTTCATCTTAATGCATTTTGTAGAGCTCATGTTTTCTATAATTGAAGGTTGATGGCAACCCTTTGTCAAGCAAGCCTATTGGCACCACTTTTCCAACAGCACTTCTCATTTTGTGTTTCTGTGTCACATTTTGGTAATTCTTGCAATATTTTAAAATTTCTATTATTATATCTTTTATGGTGATCTACAATCAGTGATCTTGCATGTTACTAATGTAAACTTTTGGGGGGCTCTGCAAATCATGCCCACAAAAGATGACAAGCTTAATCAATTATGTTGTATGTGTTATGATTGCTGCCCCAACTGGCCATTCCTCCTTCTCTCTGACTCTCCTCAGGCTTCCCTATTTCTTAGGACACAACAATATTGAAATCAGGCCAATTACTAATACTACAGTGGCTTCTAAGTGTTCATTCAATTGATTTGGTTTTCAACTGTTTGGGCAAATTTCACTGCCATCTTAGTGTAAGAAACCGCTACAGCCACCCTAAACTTCAGCAACCACCACCCTCATCAGTTGGTAGCCATCGATATTGAAACGAGACCCTCCACCACCAAAAAGATTATGACTCATTGAAAGCTCAGATAATAGTATTTTTTAGCAATAAATTATTTTTAATTAAGGTATACATATTGGTTTTTTTAATGTAATCGTACTGTATACTGAATAGGCTGCAGTATAGTATAAACATAACTTTTATACACACTAAGAAACCAAAATATTCATTTGACTTGCTTTATTAAGATATTCATTTTATTGCGATTGTGTGGAACAAAACCCATGTGTCTCTGCGGTGTGCCTATACATCTTTTCCACCTGGCTACTTTTAGGATTTTTTCTTTGTCCATAGTTTTTTCCATTTTATGTGCCTTGGCACAATATTCTTTATGTTTATGCTACTTGATTCCTATTGTTTCCAGTATCTGTAGCTTGATCCCATTCATCACATTTGGAATATTCTCAGGCATCTTTTCAAATATTACTTTTGCTATATTCCCTTTTTATACTTTCCCTCTATAACCATAAATGTTATGTCAACACAATTCACCTTGTCCAAAATATCTCTTATATCCTCTTATCTGTACTTCATGGCTTCAGTCTGAAAATGTTCTTCAAACCAAATGTCCAGTTAACTAATTTTCTCTTCAGTTGTGTCAAATATACTGCTAAAGTCATCCACTGATTAACTTTATTGTATTCAGCAATTCTAAAATTTCTATTTTGCTTTTTTTATACTTTTTACTTTTCTATTGAAATTCTCAATCTTGCTTTTAATTCCTTCATCATATTAATAGTTATTATAACAAACAATTCAATTTTCAGGTTTCATATTGCCAGTTATTTTAATTTTTGATTATAACTGATTATAACTGATTTGAATACTAAACATTTATTTTTATGTGGAAAAAGTGGAGAAAATTCAAAGTTCTAGATAATATTACCTTCTAACAGAATTTACACATTTGCTTTTGGCAGGCACTAAAACTGGCGTCATTTGTAGTCCCAGATCAACTTAATCCAAACAATACTGAGATGAAGCTGGAATTCAAACACTATGAAGCCTGGCTTATTTTCAGTTCCCACTAATCCAACATTCTAGCCCTCTAGAATTTAACTGGAAGTCTAAGGTGTTTACTAATGCTCCAAGTTTGTACAAAACTATGCTTACCTTCCCAACCACTCAGCAGCCATTTCTGGAACTGTCTCAAGGATAAAATCTGCCCAAAATATGCAGCTTACTCTAAAAATGGTGATCTTTCAGAGCTTAGTCTCAAAATCCCTCACTGCTTTAGTGTTAGGTGACATAGTTGATTTTTTTGTTGATGTTCTTTTGGTTTGGTTGAGTTGGGTTCCAGAAAACTATGACCACGTAAGTGGTCTAATACAACCTAATAAGCTACAACTCTAAGTAGAACTAGTGATCATTACAATAAATCACAGAAATTAATGTTTTTAAGTCACAAATACTGTATATCCTCAACCATAGTCATAATAGTATTGATCAACCTATTTCTTCAAAAAAAAAGGTGGGAAAAGGTAAATGTCACTGCTGCCTAAACTGTGCCTGTGATTGATGCATCCTGAAAACAAGTATCCTTTCACTGAGTCCAAAGCTAAAAACTAAATTTTGAAGGTCGCTTGCTAAAATGGAATTTGGCTAAACTCTTGTTAATAACAGAAAGCTATGAGATGAGATTTCAAATAACTTGTGGAAAACAAAGAGCGATGACAAGAAAGCAAAGGGATATAAACTGTCTATAATGAAGATACTGAGGAAAAGTAAGATCACTTCTCCTTGGTGGATTAGGAAAAAAAAAAAAAAGAATGGTATCACATAAGTTCAGAGTAAGGCAGGGACTGGAAATAGATGGAATGATTAAAAGATGAAAGTCTGTATACAGAGCAATTAAATCTCCATGTCCTTCCCAGATACAGAAGATTGAGACAACTACCACTTCCTTCTGTGGGATACAGGAAATTTTGTCTTTGGATATAACTGAACTGAATGGACTTGGTTTCAGAAAAATCATAGTGTCTGTGTGTGTGTGAGGCAATGAGACTCAGGGCTACAAATAGGAGGAGTAAGTAAAAAACCCTGCAAAGTGATCCCCAATCAACCTTCACGCAATCACCTTTCTCTAGGCTTCCTTTTAGAAAGCCAGCAATCATACTTAAAACACAAAGAATCAGAATCCAGCTTGAACCTGAGACAGAGAAATCTGTGGTAAAGGGAACCAAATTTGGAAGGAAGGAAGGAAGGAAGGAAGGAAGGAAGGAAGGAAGGAACGAACGAACGAACGAACGAACGAATTAATGAACGAACGAACAGGGGTGCCTAGGCGGCTCAGTGGAAGCAGCCGACTTCAGCTCAGGTCATGATCTCGCGATTTCTGAGTTTGAGCCCCACATCGGGCTCTGTGCTAACAGCTCAGAGCCTGGAGCCTGCTTCAGATACTGTGTCTCCCTCTCTCTCTGCTCCTCCCCCACTCACACTCTGTCTCTCTTACTCTAAAAAAAAAAAAAAAAAAAAAAAAAAGGAGAAATGTTAAAAAAAAATTTTTAATTAAAAAAAATGAAACAAAGAAAGCAAGAAAGAGGGAGATGGAGTTAATATGTTTGTGCATACAGAACCATAACAGGGATGTTAGAGGAAATTTTAAGAATAAGTAAATAAAAAATGGAAAGAAAAAAATGGGAAACTGACTACTCCAGGAAAACAAAAAATTACAAAGGGATACTCCTAGTAAACCATTATAATGTTTACAAAATCATAGAAAATGTAAACACTGACTACTGACTATTTAAACTTATGATATAACTATGTTGAGAATGAAAAGAAAGGCAATTCTAGGTACATGAAATGGACAGCTAAATCCTCATCTATCTCAGCAGGAAGGCATGTCATTTAGAAAAATGACAAGAAAAAAATCTAGAACTGGTTGTAGTTACTTTTAAGACTCATCACTATAAGGTACGGAGGTTTGGGGAAGATTACTGTTGTTTTTCACTATAAGCCTTTTATTGCTGTGGAATTTTGTATTTTGTCTTTGAACCAGGTACTTCTGTTCTTTGATGAAAATTAAAGAGTTAAGAGAAAATAATGTGAATAAACATGTTAAATGATGTCCTAACATTTTTTGAAAACTTATAGCATCTTCTTGATCCCAATCATTTGGGTGAGAGAAGCATCTTAAATTTTCAATTCCACCATATATAATATATGCTCCTTTTTGGTTCTTTCAGTCACCCATTCAATAATTACCTAAAGGATTCCTCCAATGTGTTAGACACTATAATATATACTGGTATAAAACAATAACCTAGAAAATCTGTGCTCTGCCCTCAGGATACTTGTGGAATTACACGATTTATGAGGAAGGTGACCATATCCTTTATCTTCCAACTAACAACCCTTTTGAGTGTGAAATAGAGTTATAAGACTTATTAATAAGCACCAATGGATCTACAGTAGAAGTGAACTGGGGCTGTACAAGGCAAACAGATGTATGAGCATCTTACTTCTGAGCATCTCAGAGGCATCCAAATGGGAAAGGCACCAAGGGCCATCATGAGAATCCATGAATTATACCCCAAACTAGCAAGAGAGAATATATACCTCTAAATGAGTACCTCATTTCACTGATACCCTAGTGGAGAAAAAGAGCACCAATTAGTCCTTTTACATATAACTTCCAGGATAAAAATACTCGACTAGATAACGAGTTAATGCCCAATCCAGGACGGTCAGGCTAATATTGCTAGCATCCAAAAGATTTAAGCCATCCTCTGTACCATCTTCTCCTTGCTTATAGTCCCTTTCTGATATTGTTTCCCTTTTCTCCCAAAATATTGGTGCCAGTATCTAAAAGAACAAGTAAAACAAAGATGTACCCTCTGTAGTCTATCCCCGCTACCTATTCTGCAGTTAGAGGTTTATAATCCAAGTAAATGTCTATAATTGGCAGATATATTTACAAGGAAAAGAAGTCCCAGTTGTTTCACACTAGTCCTGCCAACTAAGTAAATTCCACCCCTGAGAAAACCCTGTAAGTGAAACTTTACAGTACATTTACGTCATAGTTTGAACAAGTTTCAATTCACTTTGGAAAAAAAAAATAAGAGACTTCCAGCACTAACAAGAGATTTCCTGCCCGACTTTCTTTCATAGATGAAAAATTCCATTTATGATGATAAATTTTTACACCTCAGATGATATCCATGGAATTAAAAAGTAATGTCACAAAATGAAAAAAGATAAAAGATTTTAATTACTAGAGATGAAAATGAAAAGCTACTTAAAAATAGGATAGACTTGGGCACCTGGGTGGCTCAATCAGTTGAGCATCCAACTTCAGCTCAAGTCATGACCTCGCAGTTTTTGCGTTCGAGCCCCACATCGGGCTCTGTGCTGACTACTCAGAGCCTGGAGCCTGCTTAGGATTCTGCGTCTCCCTTTCTCTCTGCCCCTCTCCCACTCACACTCTATCTCTCTAAAAAATAAACATTTAAAAAAAATTTTTTAAATAGAACAGACTTTAAAATTACAGCAAAAACATGGGGCGCCTGGGTGGCTCAGTCAGTTGAGCGTCCAACTTCGGCTCAGGTCACGATCTCGCGGTCCATGAGTACGAGCTCCGCGTCAGGCTCTGTGCTGACCGCTCAGAGCCTGGAGCCTATTTCGGATTCTGTGTCTCCCTCTCTCTCTGACCCTCCCCCGTTCATGCTCTGTCTCTGTCTCAAAAATAAATAAACGTTAAAAAAATAAAATAAAATAAAATAAAATAAAATAAAATAAAATAAAATAAAATAAAATAAAATAAAATAAAATAAAATAAAATAAAATAAAATAAAATAAAATAAAATTACAGCAAAAACAACAACAACAAAAAAACCTTGAAGTGGTCTTTTGACAAATTTTTCTTCCTACCCACAATTTCCCAAAACCTGAAGTGTAATGTGTATCCACACACCCAAAAGCCAATAATCCTAATACTTCATTATAACCCAAACTTTTCAAGGCTAGAGGTCATTTCTGCAATGTGTCTAGATTTTGCAAAAAATAATATAATAATAACAATAATCCCAAGAACCCTATACTAGCCTATGTTAGGAGTGTGGTAAGGCTACATTACCAGTTACACAGCCACTAATCCAAGGAAAAATTTAAAAATTAGTGAAATTATTTCAAATTTTAAATAGGACAAGAAATTTTTGTAGTCCATTCTCTTCCCCACCAAAAAACACCAAAAATTTGAAAAGTAAAACAAAAGCTAAGATTAGCAAACATCACTTAGAGTAGAAATAGATGGACAAGTTTCAAATTTGAACTAAGGGGTGCCTGGGTGGTTCTGTCAGTTTAGCATCCGGCTTCAGCTCAGGTCAGGATCACACAGATCGTTGAGTTCAAGCCCCACATCTGGCTTTGTGCTGACAGCTCAGAGCCTGCCTCAGATTCTCTGCCCCTCCCCTGCTTGTATTCATTCATTCGTTTTCTCTCTTTGTCTCTCCCTCTCTCTCAAAAATGAATAAACTTAATAACATAAAATATTTAAGGATACTATTCTTCCATGTGCAATCAATTTAATATACAAGAACTACTATATAACTTCAAATCTAATGTTTGAAGAATCAAAATTTTAATTTCCACAATGATTGAAGAACAGATGCCTGCACAAAAACACTCTGCTTAATTTCTTCACTTTAAAATAAAATTCTCAGGGTGCCTGGGTGGCTCAGTCGGTTGAGTGTCTGACTTTGGCTCAGGTCATGACCTCACAGCTCGTGGGTTTGAGCCCCAAATGGGCTCTGTGCTGACAGCTCAGAGCCTGGAGCCTGTTTTGGATTCTGTGTCTCCCTCTCTGCCCCTCCCCGACTCATGCTCTGTCTCTGTCTCAAAAATAAACGTTAAAAATTAAAAATAAAAATAATAATAATAATAATAATAAAATAAAATAAAATTCTGGGGGCACCTGGATGTCTCAGTCAATTAAGTGTCTGACTTCGGCTCAGGTCATGATCTTGCGGTTAGTGAGTTCGAGTCCCACATCGGGCTCTGTGCTGATGGCTCAGAGTCTGGAGCCTGCTTTGGATCCTGTGTCTCTCTCTCTGTCTCTCTCTCTGTCTCTCTCTCTCTCTGCCCCTACCCCCACTTAAACTCTGTCTTTCTCAAAAATAAATAAACATTAAAAAATAGTAATAATAAATAAATAAAATAAAATTCTGGGATGCCTGAGTAGTTCAGTCAGTTAAGCGTCCCACTTTGACTCAGGTCATGACCTGGTGGTTCATGAGTTCGAGCCCTGTGTCAAACTCTATACTGACAGCTCAGAGCCTAGAGCCTGCTTTGGATTTTGTGTGTGTCTCTCTCTCTTTGCCCTTTCCCCATTCTTGCATGCTCACGCGCACTCTCTCTCTCTCTCTCTCTCTAATAAATATAAAAGAAAATTAAAAAAAAATTTGAACCAAGATACTGAAAGAAGTTTATCCTATGAAAACAAAAAGTGGTTATCCCCATTTCTATTAGTATGAATTTAGTCATCATTTCAAACAGGACTTTCTTACAATACGGTGTAGAGAAATACAAAGCACCTATTCTAACTAAGAAATATTGATTATTTGCAAGTACTTTCTTCTAACAGTTTTTCTAAAAGAGGCCTCATTAACCAATGAGCCTCATTAGCTGGCCATTAAAGTGCAGAGATAGCATCTACTTGTCTAAATACAAGCAGCAAAGCATAATTGAAGACTCACATCACAGCCTTCAAACTGTGCTTCGTATTTTTAAAATAAGGTCTAAATTATAAAACTTATATCGAACAACAAAATGTAAAAACTCTTACTAACAGTGCAAAGTAAAGTAAAGCAAGACATAAAGATTCTAATAAAATTGTAGATATTATTGTCAGGTACATGAATAATTAATGTATAATCAAAGACAAGAACAAAGGTATTATTACAGATTTATGTTAATTCAGGTATTCATTAACATTTTAATACCCTGAAAAACAAATAACACAGTATATTCCTTAAAACTGGTATACACTACAGAATTTAGAGACATAAATCTAGAAAACCAAAGGGAATCAAATTGTACAATATTATGTGCCAAACAAAAAAGGGGGTGACAGGGGCTCCTGGGTGGCGCAGTCGGTTAAGCGTCCGACTTCAGCCAGGTCACGATCTTGCGGTCCGTGAGTTCGAGCCCCGCGTCAGGCTCTGGGCTGATGGCTCAGAGCCTGGAACCTGTTTCCAACTCTGTGTCTCCCTCTCTCTCTGCCCCTCCCCCGTTCATGCTCTGTCTCTCTCTGTCCCAAAAATAAATAAAAACGTTGAAGAAAAAAAAAAAAATTTAAAAAAAAAACAAAAAAGGGGGTGACAGTTGGAAATTATAACACTGAAGTAGAAAAAAGGTTAAAATTACAGAAGACAATTAACAACTTTATAGAAAATGGACTAAATAACCAGTTAGTTGCTTTAATATCACACAAAAGTTTATACCATCGTACCTACAGATTTGGGAAGCTACAGAATGAAGAGATATTTTAAATATAAGAAAAAATGGCATACATAATGATTTAAACTGTACTCCTCAGGAATACTAAATAATAAGCTATAATTCAACTGTATTAGGAAAACAAAAGATTTTCCTAAAGGGTCATAAAAATTGAGTATGTTGTTATTCATAGATTGTTTTATTTTTTTATTTTTTTTTTAATTTTTTAATGTTTATTTATTTTTGAGAGAGAGAGACAGAGACAGAGTGCAAGCAGGGGAGGAGCAGAGAGAGAGGGAGACAAAGAATCCGAAGCAGGCTCCAGGCTCCAAACCATGAGCACAGAGCCTGATGCAGGGCTCGAACTCACCAACTGTGAGATCATGACCTGAGCCGAAGTCAGACGCTTAACTGACTGAGCCACCCAGGCGCCCCCATAGATTGTTTTAAGGAGATCATTTAATTTCATGTTTTCTAATCTGATGGATAACATTACCAACGTCTACCTGAGAATAGTAAAGAATTACGACAATAGTATCTCATAAAAGAAAAGTGAAAAAGAAAGAAAGAAAGAAAGAAAGAAAGAAAGAAAGAAAGAAAAGAAAGAAAGAAAATTAGTCCAAATTGAGAAGAGGATGCATAACTATGCATACAAATATTTTTCATTTTAGAATAAGGGTTTCAAGAAACATTTCATTAAGGGCCTTTCAAGTTAAAAAAAATTCATTACTCTTGATTTATCAATATTTATTCTTTACACATCATATGCTTAGAAAATTATGTCAATCTATGCCCTCCTCAAACAAATTGTCACCTTATATTAAGAATATAAGTAATTAAAATGAGTATAATTCTATGAATAACATCTTCCATCATGTACAATAATTTAATTTGGTTAACAACAACAAAAAATAACAGTTCTGCTTTCATATCTCGGTTATATCCTTCTCAAGATTTGCAGAGTAATACATACAAAATATTTTTTACTCTTTCTACTCTGACAATAACTCCTAACAGAAGGGAGGAAGGAGATTATTTCCAAATAAGTGAAAGGGGTAAGTACCACTCTACTATTAAAGCTTCATACTGGGGTGAGGACAAGAGAAGAGAGAGGAGTATTAACAATCCACAACTAGTTCATTGGACAGAAGGGCATATTAAAACCTTGCTTACATTTATGTTTAAAGTACACAATTTAAAAGACACACACCCCAACCCACTTTCCATTGCCATCATGCCCACCACGTAAGATCTGCATGAAGATCCTTACCTGAATAACAGCACTAAACCAGCAAGTATTGCCAACATTCTTTAGTCCAACAGGAGCTTTGTCCTGCCTTTTTCTATCGTAAGGGTTTCGAGAATCCCTCCAAACTTCTGTAGGCGTCCTCTTTAAACAGGCTTTATTTTCTGCTATGCTGGCTTCAAGAACTCTTAAACAATGGAAAGAAAATGATAAAAAAAAAAATGCACTATTAATTTAGTGCTGTAACCTAGGAAATAACATACCACAAACTAAGGATTTTAATTACTTAAGCTAGGGATAACGTATCTGGGGAATTAATATTAAACACTAACTTTACTCAAGTAGAAGTTAGTTTTCTGTAAGCACACAGTAGTGGCAAACATATCAAGAGACACGCAGCCTTTTTTCCTAAGAAAAAGGAAATTTCAAATGCAAAAGACAGTGTTATAAAACAGAAAATATATTATGTTAAATTATGGTTCAACAAATTTGAGGTTTAGTACCAGGAATATAGCACCTATATTAAGTTTTCTAAGAAATCACTCTAGTAAATATTTATAAAATAACATAAAGACTAGTTTTTAATAATAACTGCTTTAAATCATCAAGAAAACATTCCTAAACAAACTGCACTTTTACTCCTCTGACCATTAATTTTCCTTTTCTATTAAAAGGGAAAAAAAAGCTAAGGTAAATTCTAGAGTTCTTTCAGTTCTAGGGTTCTATGACTTATGAGAGCTAAATAAAGAGAATACTTATGTGTTTATTTTTTCACCCAAAAGCTTACCTACATACCTATCAGAATAATAAAAGATTTACCTTTTAAAAATAAGCTTATCTAAATAATATCTTACATACATCTAAACATGGCAAGAATAAGGCTGCTTTGCTTAATCACGTTTTTCTTGCTCGTAAGCAAGTAACAACATGCAGGAAAACCTTAATTCCCAATATAACTAACAAAGCATTTTGCCTGTTCAAAACGTGTCACTACTCTTAATAAGCATAAGTAATATTCAAAGCGTCTTAACCCATTTTGTGTTAATTAAAAAGACTTTATCAAGAGTAAGTTTTTCCAACATTTTGGCTCACTCATGCTACACCATCTTTATTTTAAAGATTTTGCCCTATAAGATTAATGTCAAATTCATATAGCTATATTCCTTAATTATGGGGGAAAAGTAAATTATACTTTTATCTCTAACAGTATTATTTTCAACATGACATTAGATAAAATATAATAGGACTCAACTTATCATCGCTTAAGTTATGCGAATACAGGATAACATCATCACTTAAGTTATATGAATACAGGATAAAGTCTCCGTTTGGGAATCAATGAAACCACATCCTAAAAAATAGCAGGTAACAACATGATAGGTTGAAATGCAAAGATCAAACTCAAAACATTTATAAATGAACACCTCAGGGGTGCCTGCGTGGCTCAGTTGATTAAGTGTCTGACTCTTGATTTAGGCTCAGGTCATAATCTGATGGTTCACGGAATAGACCCCCAAGTCGGATTCTGCGCTGTCAGCGCAGAGCCTGATTGGGATTCTCTCTCTCCCTCTTTCTCTGCCCATCCCCCATTTGCACACAGGTGAACCCTCTCTCAAGATAAATAAAAAAATAAAAAATAAAAATAAAAACAAGCAGTTTGCAATACCTCTGTAACTTTTAAAAGTGATCCAATATTAGCAACAGTACTGTGCCCAAAAACCAGCTCTCACATGCAACCACAGCCCATGGGAAGCTTTTTCTTATCAACTATTTACCAGTAAAAGGTACCAGAATCCTTGGAAATATTTAGTTAGGTGAGTTGAGGCAGAAGAAGGTAAGAATTTGTCTAGAATAGCCCATTGTTATGAAGTTTTCAAGAACGTAAGGGGGAAATAAAAAGTAAAAAAGCCAACTTGAAAGACTCCCTACTGTTCAAGTTGTACAGTTCAATATAATATAATAATAATATATTAGAACTGATTTTGTACAAGGCAATTAGTTAACGTAAGTATACAATAGGGAACTATAATGCAAAAGACTGCTGTATATAAGGTATATTTAATTTTTTATTGACTTTTACAAATGAGAGTGCTTTCCTTTGACAATTTTGTTCTTTTTGTAACGCATATGCATATTTAGGAGTATAAATAAAGGAAACTTATTTCAGCCTTGGTAATTAGAGATGAATGAACTAAAACCAGGAATGAGTTCTGGGGAAAGCTGCAAATACCACAAACAGGAAAGAAGAAGCCTCAACTCAGTCATATGTAGATCTCTTCATTCATTATAACAAAAAAATATGGGTTTCAAAGAACTAGGTTTATTGTAACATTCCTTAACCACACCACATGGTAGAGCTATCGTACTAAAAGATGGTGGATGGAAGAATGCCATGACTCTGTGACCTTGATTTACGGTTTATAACACATTCAGTTTTGTATCACCAGGGACTTACAACACACTTCACTAAGTTTCCCACCTCTTCCTGACTCCTAAAAAGCTATTAATACATTTATCACACTGCACCAAAAATATTTATTACTCAGCCAGTCTCTCACATCAGCATCTGGAGGGTAAAAACACAGATTTGTTTCATTCCTAGAGCACATATGAGAAATACTGAGGGCTAAACAAATGTTTACAGTGAAAGGATTAAGATATTAGATGTGGCTGCTGCTTCTCTATTTTTCTGGCAAAAGCCCAATCTCTAACCCAAATATTACTCTATTCCCAAGACCCCATCCCTTTTTATAGTCTAGTATTGGCAAAATGAATATAAACTTTCTACAAAGCCAGGTCCTACATAAATAAGAGTTCCTTCCCTGACCTCACCAAAGTAAAGCCACTGATACTATCCATGCTCTGAAGTATAAAGTATGCAATAGCTACAAATCCAGATATTAAGTCTGCCAGTAGAGAGAAAAAACAAAAAACAAAAACAAAGAAAAAAAAAAAAAAACAACAGTGCAAATTTCAGAGAGCTTAGAAATAGCTTATAGCAAAATACAGCATGCTGAGAGATGCAACCCCAAAAGCCACAAATCAAAAACCAATTCCCACTACCCATCACCTGCTTTCTTATCTTCCCAACACTGGTCATGACCATGCAGCAATACACAAAGATGATAAAATGTTTTGCTCTTTTCCTTCTACACTCTACATGGAATATTTAAAGCACTTACTTATGATACATGTTCACCTTCCCATTAAATTTCTATTGTACTGATTTTGATTTTTGAGTTTTTGCTAGTTTTATTATGTTTGTAGTGTTAATTATATTTAAATTATTTAAATTGCATCATAGCAGTAATGTTGAAAACATCCCACTTTAGATCATCTGAGTACATTTAGGGAAACATCATACTCACTGAAAAACATACATATCATTTAGGCTGTATAGACCAACAAAAAAGAAAATGAAAAGGAAAGAGGGAAGGGAGAGAGAAGGGAAGGGGAAGGGAAGGGGAAGGGAGGAGACAGAGGACTGAAGGAGGAAAGAAAGAAGGGAGGGAGGGGGAGGAAAGAAGGAAGGGAGGAATAATTTTGTAATTTTCCTTTTTGAAAAAAATGGTATTATGACTAGGATCATACTATATCCATAAATCAGTTTAAGGAAAAATGACCATTTTTACAACATTCAGTCCTCCAATTTGTGAAATACAATATGTTTCCAATTATTTACATATTCATTACTGTGTCTCAATGATATTTGCTAATTTTCTTGGAAGTTCTTGCACATTCATTAAATTTATTCTTGTCTTTGACAGTCTTATGTTATAAATGGTAGCTTTTTAAAATTTCTCCCTATCATTCTTTTTGTACATAGAAATTCTTTTTGAGCTATGTTGATTATCAATCAACATAGCTCAAAGCATGCTTTTCTTGGAAAGAGCACTTTGTAGAGGGATAATTTGCATATAAGATACACAAATCTTCAATGTACAGCTCAGGGAAACTTTTTACATATCTATACACCTATTTAACTACCACCCAGATAAAAAGACAGAAAATATCCATCGTTCTAGTAAATTCTCTCATACCCTTTTTATAGCCAAGAGTGATTCCCAGGAAATCACCATTCTGACTTCTGTCACTGTAAATTAGTTTTGCCTGTCCTTAAACATCACAGAAATGAAATCATACAGCAGTCACTCTTTTGTGTCAAGTTTTAATTGTTTGCAGTTTTTAGTTATTATCAATAAAACTAATGGACTCCTTTCTCAAGGGTCTATACCTAGGAATGGAAACACTAAGTACTAGTATAGTATATGTTGAAATTCATTATAAGTACCCAGTTTTCCAGATTTTCCAAAGTGGTAATTCCGTTATACACCCCTACCAACAATATGTGCCAGTTCCAGGTACTCCACGTGCTTACCAATATTTGGTATAGTCCTGCTGTTTCATCTTAGCCACTGTGATGGAGGAAAAGTGGGGCCTGTTCTCTAAGGGGATGACTTGGCAAGTGTGCACTAACCAGACGGCCGCCACTGCTGCAATCTATCATTACAGCCAACAAGGCAACATGTCAATAATCGTATGTTGAATACAAATTAAGAGACTCTATGTTTCCGACACAGAGGCTACCACTGCCTGCCTGTCAGACATGTGACTGCTTCCAAAAGTTGATTTGTTTCTCCTGTGGTGAGGTAGGACACACTGTATGGGGGATGCCTGCCTGCCAATTCTGGAAGACTGACTACAAAGAACCTTTGGCCACTCAGCTCTCCCCACTTACTGGCCTCTGCCCTTCTTGGGACTAGCAGTGGTACCTCACTATTGACACTGTTTCAAGTTACAGTGTTGCTGTTCCCATCTAATCAGTCAATTCTGGCCACAGTCCTGCATTCCTTGAAACTAATCTGTTTCATATTTTCAATTTTTCCAGACCACTTGTACTCTGACAATGTCAGAAATGACTCAAAAAATGAATAGTAATTAAATAGTAATTAAAGCATTCCATGGGTCTTCTATGATCCACAGGTATATGGTATCGTTGAGCCTTACTATTATTTTCACAAAACTAAAAAGATTTATAATTGACTGCCTCACCTACACATCTTCTTAATGCAGTTTCCTCTCACAACAGCTTCCTAAATAAAAAGGGTAGGAGTTAAGAGATCTATTTTAGGGGTGCCTGGGTGGCTCAGTTGGTTAAGTGACTGACTTTGGCTCAGGTCATGATCTCACTGTTGCATGAGTTTCAGCCCCATGTTGGGCTCTGTGCTGACAGCTCAGAGCCTGGAACCTGCTTCAGTTCTTTGTCTCCTCCTCTCTCTGCCCCTCTCCTGCTTGCATTCTGTGTGTCTCTCTCTCAAAGACAAACATTAAAAACATTTTTTTAATAAAAAAAAAGAGAACTATTTTAAAAATTCAGAATCCTGGGTGCCTGGGTGACTCGGTCGGTTGAGTGTCCGACTTCGGCTCAGGTCATGATCTCATGGTTCGTGGGTTCAACCCCAGCATCGGGCTCTGGGCTGACAGCTTGGAGCCTGGAGCCTGCTTTGGATTCTGTGTCTCCCTCTCTCTCTGCCCCTCCCCCACTCATGCTCTGTCTCTCTCTGCCTCTCAAAAATAAAGAAACGTAATAAAAATTCAGAATCCCACCCTAACTGCTCCTGGACATGATGCTTTTTTCTTTCCCCAAGGGCAACGGCAGGCCACTCTGGTTGGTAAACCCCCTACCCCAGGTGGCTTCCAAACTTAACTCCAGCTCAGACCCCTGGACTTCCTTGTTGGACTGAATGGTCTTGGAGTGTAAAAATAGTCAATAGTCAGTTGAACACACTGCTCACTCAGTTTCTCTACAGTGGCCCATGGAGGCCTATGTGGGAGCCACAATGAGCCCCTGTAAATTTTGTAAAAATTTCTTTTTCCTCTTGCACTTACCCTTCTAGATGAAAGGTCAGGTTCAAGTAGAAAATTACTGCAAAAAGAGGTAAAATTACAACTACTGGAATGGGACATACTGATTTTGTAGCAGTGGAGGCAGTATAACCACCCCACATTCAGTCTTCCAGAACTGCCCTTGGAGCCTGAATCACAAGGAAAAGTGCCCTGGTGAGACTACCCCTCACTGTTTCACTGAGCAAAGAATCCTGGCAGTTCTTTTCATTCACTGAAAATCATTTCATGATTTTCATGTGTCTTATTACTGTGTCAACTGTGTCATTTGTCACCTTCACTGTCACTATTTTTAGGATAATTCCTTTTTTCTCTGTGAATATTTTAAAGATTTTCTCAGTCCTAAATGTTCTGGAGTATCATTATTGTGACTCTGGTGTGGGTTTCTTTTAATTTTCCCAACTAGGATTTGTTGGGCTTTGCGAAATTATAGGTTATTTTTTCCACTTCTGAAAAATTATAAATTATTATCTCTTTAAATATGGCCTTTGAGCCACTCTCTCCTCTCCTTCTGTAACACCAACTAAAGTATGTTAGACCTACTCACTTTATTTTGCATGTCTTTTAACCTATCTCCGTATTTTTCATCT
The DNA here is from genome assembly GCF_022837055.1 of Prionailurus viverrinus. Lineage (NCBI taxonomy): Eukaryota > Metazoa > Chordata > Mammalia > Carnivora > Felidae > Prionailurus > Prionailurus viverrinus. The sequence goes on along the minus strand of NC_062569.1, from coordinate 132,081,709 downwards.
TTTTTTTTTAGCTATCTGTTACAAATTGGAGAATTTCTTCTCCTATTCACCCTCCAGACTAATGTTCTTTAGCTACTTCTTTTTTGTTTTTTTGTTTTTTTTTTTATTTTGTTTTAGAGAGAGAGCCAGCACGCATGCATGTGCAAGCAGGGAGAGGGGCAGAGAGAATTCCAAGCAGGCTCCATGCTTGGTGTAAAGCCCGATGCAGACTTCAATTCTGTGACCCTGGGATAGTGACTCCCATGCCTCCTCCCCTGTTCTTTAGCTATTTCTAACCTATTAAACCTATATTCTGTTTTCTTTTCTGGTCTTACTTTGGTAATTCTAATTTTCATTTCCAGAAGATATTTTCCATTCTTTTTCAAATATACTACGTCATATTTTCAAGGATTTCTTATATCCTGTAAAAGCTAAAGCATAACTCTATCAATCACAATATCTAAATACATGTGTACTGCCTATTGCTCTTGTTGATTCTCACAGTAATTTTTTTTTTTTCCAAGTGTGTGTGGTAATTTTCAGGGTGGGTGCTTACAGAGCTTCAAAAGCTACCGAAGGGGTTCTCTGAGGCCAAGGATAAAGACACCCTCCTAGAGAGACAATATACTTTTGATTCTGGCAGGACCTATAAACAACACAAAAACAACACCATTCAAAACTAAATTCCCCAGGGTGCCTGGGTGGCTCAGTTGGCTGAGCATCCAACTTTTTCTTTTTTTTTTTTAATTTTTTTAACGTTTATTTATTTTTGAGAGAGAGACAGAGAGAGAAAGAGAGTGAGCAGGGAGGGAGGGAGGGAGGGAGGGAGGGAGGGAGAGAGAGAGAGAGAGAGAGAGAGAGAGAGAATCCGAAGCAGGCTCCAGGCTTTGGGCTGTCAGCACACAGCCCAATGCAGGGCTTGAACCCATGAACCATGAGATCATGACCTGAGCCAAAGTCAGACACTTAACCAATTGAGCCACCCAGATGCCCCGAGCACCCAACTCTTGATTTCAGCCCATGATCCCAGGGTCATGATCCTTGGGCTCTATGCTGAGCATGGAGCCTGCCTAAGATTCCCTCCCTCCCTCCTTCTCTCTCTCTCCCTCCCCAACTCCCCTGCTCAAGCTCACTCTAAAAAAAAAAAAAAAAAACAACTAAATTCCCCAAGGGACATTTAAATATGACCAACCTACCAATCAGTAGTACTGTCTCGGGGTTTTGTTTGTGGGTTTGTTTTTCTAAGTGTGGCAAGCTTAGTAGCATACTCCCTAGAATTTGCTTTCTCTCTTTCTCTTTTGCTTACAGTGCAGAGCCTGCTTGGGATCCTGTGTCTGTCTGTCTCTCTCTCTCAAAAATAAATAAATGTAAAAAAAAAAACAAAACTTTTTTTTTTAATGTTCAACTTAAGAAATTTACCATGAAATTTGTGAGTGCCTACACAGAGGACTGTGAGATATAAAAAGATATGCTGTAACTCATATAATTATAATGTAGTATTCCAAATGTATGAACTCATATTAAAGTACGTCTGCTGAAATATAATCATAGTCAAATGATTCTAGGACTCTGTTGGGTAAAACTTTGCTATCTAAACATAAGTAAGGAGCAAATAGTTAAATTTATTTTGATGCATGATATTTAAACTGTTTCTTAAAAATCATTTTCTCTTTTGAATTTAGAATCCTAAACCTTCATAAAACCCATAGGAACAAATATAAATATCTCTTTGCCATATATTTAGCTACAATTCTCTTATTCCCTTTTGATTTTTTTTTTTTTTTTTAGTGTTTATTTTTGAAAGAAAGAGAGGGAGACAGAGTACGAGTGGGGGAAGGGCAGAGAGACAGGGAGACACAGAATCTGAAGCAGGCTCCAGACTCTGAGCTGTCAGCACAGAGCCAGATGCGGGGTCCAAACCTATGAACCATGAGATCAAAACCTGAGTCAAAGTCGGAGGCTTAACCGACTGAGTCACCCAGGTGCCCCTGTCTGACACAGTATGATTTACATATGTGCTTATTAACTGCACATTTTACACTTGACATATTTTTGTTAGCTGTAAATTATAAAATCTACACATACCACAAAAGACTTACATTTTGCAACTAAATTAATATGATTTTTTACTTCTACAGAATATAATTTTATGTAAAATTTCATGGCATATTACACCACACCAAATGTCGGTAATGTTATGTACAATAAAAATATTTATAAAGTATTCACTATTTTAAGACTACATTAGAATTTAAAATACCAAGAATAAAAAAGAACATTAGCTTAAGAGATACAGGTTCCCATTTGGACAAAAGTGAGTATCTAGAGCAATACATAACATATACATTAAGTAACAGATTAGGAATAAGTTTTAATCCTTAACTTTCAAGTTACTTTTATTTATTAACTAACTGGTACGTGCTGTTTCAATTAGAAAACACATGATATAAAAACTAGTGACACTATTTGGTATATAAGCTTCCAGACTTTTTTCTGTTGTATACTCGTGTAAATTCGCTTCAACAATATACGTATACTTTTAAAAACAAGATTTGCATTATAATATATATTCTATCTTACAATCTTTTACACATAAAAGATCATTGCCCTTAAATATGAAATCCAACTCACCTATTTCATGTTTAAAATATTTCTCCTCAAAGTTTAAGTCCTGCCAAGTTTTATAATTATTCAAGATAATTATTTCATTCTGATCCTTTTTTTGAGGCAAAAATTAATTTTACAATTTCTCTAAATCCTTCACACACACAAAAAAAAAGCCTAATTAAAATGTCTAAAGATAATGTATGAATTTTTGGTTTTTCATTTAAAATTACTGGCATTAACTGAAATTAGCCCCAACTGAAAAAGACAATAAATCTTAATTTAAGTCTTTCCATCTTAATGTCTTACAAAGTAACATTTAAAGACATTAAGAAGTATTACTAAGAAAAATTATGTGCCTTTGCTAAATATAGCATTTTGAGGCATCTCCTACCATACAGTAATCTCAGATTACCTAGAAAGAAATGCATTATTGATATTGTGCCAAGGGAAATTATCTGAGAAAGCTGGTACATTCTGCTACCAAACAACTGCGTTAGAGGGTAAAGAACACTGGCATCGTCAGATTTACCTTAGTTGTGTGCCTTTGGAAAATCATTTAACCTCCTAAAAGGACAATTTCCTCTTCAATAAAAGAGTTACCATTACCTCCACAAAGTTGTTTAGAAGATGATAAAGATTTTTTTAAGTCAACATTGTTTCATGAAAAAATCAAATTTATTTTTATTTGATCCACTGATGAATCAAAATGTTTCAAACTAAAAAAAGTTTTCATTATTAAATCAAAAGATTCATTCTATCACACATCTTGGAATCTTGCCTATTTCTTTAAAAGAAAAACAAACAAACAAACCTATAAACATACTATCATATTATAGATCAGAAAATGGAGAATTAAGGCCCATGGGCTATATCCAGTCGGCAGCCTATTTTTAAAATCAAGATTTATTGGACCATAGTCACACTTATTAAATTATATATTATTTATGCCTGCTTTGGCACTATAATACTAGAGTTGAGTAATTGTGACAGAAACCATATGGCCAATAAAGCCTAAAACATTTGCTATTGGCCCTTTACAGAAAAAGGTTGCTAACCCCTGCTATAAATGACTACAAACTGAATTGGACAATATATCCAAAAGAGATTAGGGTAAGAAAACAATCAAAACAATATGAAAACATACATCTAAATTTTAACGCCTCATAATGCCACTCCAAAATCCTAAAAATCTAAGCTCCAAATACAATCGAACTAGAATATGAAAATTTTGGTTACAGAAAATATAACAACAGTACTGAAGTTTATTAATGATTTATTTAAAATAACAAAGTATATCTTTGTGCCTCTTGAAATTAATTAAAGCCAATTATTATTTCTATTATAAATAGTACTTATATCTACTTTATACAAATTATGTTTTTACCTGCTAATGGCTTGCTCCTCATCAGTTATTCCAGTCTCCCTGAATGCCCTGTTTGATTCCGCCAAACTCAAGGCAATTGCTCTCTGAAGATCATCTTTATCATCTCCAGTGAGATCAATCACATCTGAAAAGCAAAACTATCTTTCTCAAAATTAAAAGTCAAACAAAATGAAGGTAATTCTTATCATGGGGATTTTATACCCAATATATCCTTTCAAACCAAAGTCAGCACCAACTTAATTCTCCATAAGAGCCTCTCTGAAGAGAATGCAAACACATTTTAAATTGGTTATGTTTTAAAACTCAATGTTCTTCCCTAGAAAATATACCTAAAGCAATAAGAGCATAAATAATTTTCATTGCAGAGGAATCTCAGTATTTACCAGGAAGCCTCTGATTAAAAGCTAATAAGCAGAAGAATGCTAAAAAAAAAATTGGTTCTTTCCCAACAAAAACTGAAATCAACATAAAGTTGTATTTATGCTTTCTGAAGTTAACTCAATCATATACTCATTACAATTCATACATACTACCACCTACACATTATCTATCAAAGTATGATAATAAAGGAGATCTCAAAAATTATGTTTCAGAAACTAACTGACCATAAATATATGTTTATATATACATTTTTTTAAAGACTGGAAGAATGTACTAAACTGTTAACAGTAATTAATTTTGAGGGTTATGGGATTAGAAGTATCAGGGCCTTTCACTTTCTATTTTAAACACTTTGCTACCATCCGAATTAATGAATGAACATGCAGTCCTTTTCATTTAAAAAAAAATTTTCATTTCACAAAAAGCAAGAAATATACAAATAAATGATACTATTTTCTTTTGCAAGAAAGAAAATAGTCTTGATGCTGTAAGTATTCTTCTTCCAAAGAATAATGGCTACAGCTATTACTACCTTCAGAAAAAACACTTTTTAATCCGATTTTCTATATTGGTCAGTTTCCTTCACTCAAAAGATGGCAATAATACCTCCATTATCATAAGAACCATAATGCATTGCTAAGTAGGGGACTGCACAACAATACAGTAAGAAAGAGAAAAAGCTATAGCTGTTTTACCTTATCTTTGTGAGGTTGGGCTTATGGTTACAGGTATTTTGAATGTTTTATATTGAGACACATTAAAAATTAATTTGTTTCTTTGTAACTCTTAGAAAAGAATTTTGCAAGAGTGGAAACACGAAAAGGGGTTGGGAATGGGAAAATAAGGTGCCTGTATTTTACCAATTGACTATAGGGTTATATATAGTTACTCAAAAAGAATATGCCATACTTACTGAGAAAGAAATAATGTATATTGATAGTTTCAAAAGTCTACTTCTATTGTTATCGACACTTTTTTTCTCTAAACAACAGCTTACAAGAATATTAGAAATATTTGTTGGCTATGGAAGGTGTTTTTTAAACGTCGTTAAGAGAGTACAATGAAACCTCATGAAAATGTAATAAGTAGAGTACAAAAAAATTCAGTCAGGTAAAATGTAGAACAGAATATAGCAAGGTAACTGAAATGATGGAGCATGCCTACATATACCAGCAAGCGAAAGTTTCCTAAGTCTTGCTTACAAGACCCAAGTCCATCTAGACAACAGTTGCAGACGGATGTCACCCTGGGTGTAGCTATCCAGTCCAGCTTAAAAATTGTTGAAGAAGCTAGGACTAGAGAGGCACGAATGGGCCCCAAAAAATGAGAACTACCGTGGTTATTAAATGACTGGAACGCAAGTGAGTAAAGAAAGAACAATGGAAGTAAAAAAAAACAAAAAAACAAAAAAATTGAAAATCACAAAGCAGCAGAAAAACCGGTATGGGAGATATGATTACTTAGCCCTCAGACTCCAGTCTCTCATCCTCCTACTGTGCTTTCTTCAGCTACAAAAGCTAGGAAGATTAAACAAATCTATTTTCCCAATTCACTTGTAGCTATGGTTCTGAATAGAATTTAGGTTGCATCAGTCAGATGCACTAACAAGAGACTGAGAAGGAAGGAGCGAGGGGAAAGCCATTATCCTGCTGCTTTTGGCTATTTTCTCCAGCATGACTGAACAGATACGTGTTGTTCCACATAGCATTCCAGTGTCCAATTTCCAGATTCAGGATGTCAAGAGATAGAGAAGTGGCAACTAGACTGCATTCCAATGTTCAGGCACAGCTCAGTGGCAGTTACCTAACCCTGCCTGCTTGTTCTCTGGGCTGCAGCTGCAGAAGTAAGTTCTTGAACTCAGTAGTCCCAGAGGCGGCCTCCTGATTCACTATCTTCCTGATTGTGGCAGAGGGAGCTGCTTCCCTGGGTGGCCAGTCCTGCAAGAACCTGGGAATCATTTCCTAAGGCTGAGCTGGAGATCCCACCTCTAGTATTTCCAGTGTTTTGTTTTGTTTTGTTTTGTTTTGTAAGAACCTAATCCCCTGTATTAAATTTCTTCTTTAAAACTATCTGGAGTATTTACTGTTTCATGTCTGACAAGTAAAGCAAACTGGCTAGAACAAAAACTCATTTAGAAATAGTAAAAACTTATAATTAGAGTTTTTTATAATTGAACTGTAACCCAAGAAACACAAAAGTAAAAAACAAGTCAAGATGTTTTAAACCTATTTCAAAGATAACTGCAGTTGTGAGAAACGAAGTATACCATCATAAGAATAAAGAATGGTGGACAGGTTTTAAATTTATGTCTTCTAACTATTAAATCTTTCCTCCATAGTAGCAAATCTCCAAGAGTGGTCAATAAAGCCTTCAGGATTCCCCCATGACCCTAAGAGAAAAGGGTCCCATAGGTAAAAATCATTCTCCTAAAAATACCAACATGTTATCTGCCTTTTCTCCTGTGGTCATATTTGCACTGATGATGCAAAACAATGATGGATAAAATGGCTGCATCTGCAGAAATTGAGGCAGTAGCACCAAGTTCTTTGAGCAATTCACTGTCACAACTAAGCATACTCACTATTCAAAAAAAAAAAAAAAGCCTGTTTCTCTTAGATCCTTGATATAAAGAAAAATATTTTACTAAATCTCAAACACTGATTTACATATTCTTTTAACCCTATGTGACAAAATACAAAGTATGCATAGTACTTCTGCTGCTTCCAAAGTAAGCTTTTGCTCCAGAAAAAACACTAGTGTGGGGCGCCTGGGTGGCTCAGTTGATTAGGCATCCGATCTGTGATTTCAGCTCAGGTCATGATCTCATGGTTCCGTTTGTGAGTCTGAGCCCCTCATCAGCTCTGCGCTCACAGCACAGAGCCTATTTGGGATTCTCTCTCTCCCTCTCTCTCTCTGCTCCTCCCCCGCTTGCGCATGTGCAAAACATGTTAGTACAATGCTTGAGTTGCAAGCCAGCTGAACTGGCAGATATTTTTTTCACAGAGCACTATTTTTACTTGAAAAAAAAACAACTAACAAACTACAATTACTCAAACTTCAAAATTTGGCAGATATTCTCTCTAGAATAAACAAAGTGATCCTGTCACCTGAGGGAGAACAAATGAGAATATGTGCTGCCAATGATTAATGTGGAATTTTCAAGCAAAAATGGTACCTTTGAAAACTTGTTTCTATCACTATGCACATATCTTCCCAACACTTAAAGTCTTTTCTGGTGAAATCAAGTGATACTAACAATTTTTATTTGTTTCATAAAGCAGACATTCTTCCAACGTTTGGAAGGAAATCTTTTCTGTGGTGTTATAAAATCATGCATCGGTAAACAATCCATTCAAAGAGCAAGGTGAGTGACAAAGATGCTAGGAGCATCTTTAGTTTCTATATTTGGTCTTTGACCCATTTCCTGACACAGAGTTCCTAAATCACTTGGAATTTTCTGGGTGACAGGAACATCTTTTGTTCTAATGAGATGACTCCTGGGGGACTCCTGTATAGCTCAGGATGAACTGATGCTCACCAGCTCCTGTATGGCTTCAGGATGAATGCTGGTCACCAGAAAAACCAAGCCATGATGAGAAGCTTGGAACTTTGAGAGGAACTTTTTTCCCTGGGGAGGAAAGAAGGGCTAGAGATTAAGTTAGTAATCAACCATGCCTACCTGATGAAACCTCCATAAAAATCCTTAAAGTACAGGGTTCAGAGTGCTTCCGAACTGGTGAACATATTCACCTGCTGGGACAGTGGCACACCCCAACTCCATGAGACAGGAGCTCCAGCTCTTGGATCCCTTCCAGATCCTACTCTATATACCTCTTCATCTGGCTTGTTCATCTGTATCGTTTCTCATATCCTTTCTTATACAATAAACCAGTCCATGTAGTGTTTCCCTGAGTTCTGTGAGCCATTATTGCAAATTATCAAAATCAAGGAGGAGATTATGAGAACCCCCAATTAGTAGCCAAGTCAGACAGAAGTGTGGACTATGTAGAATATAGAACTTGTGACTGGCATGTAAAGTGGGGACAGTCTTGTGGGACTGAGAGCTCTTAACTTATGGAACCCGATGCTAACTCCAGGTAGACAGTTTTGGAATTGAATTGAATTGTAGGATACCCAGTTGGTGTTGGAGAATCTGTCAGAGGTGGGAAAAATGCACACATCTGGTGTCAGAGTGTAAGGAGAGGAATAAACAAGCAACAGTAGTCTTCAATGCTAAAAAGATAGGTTGATCAGAGACTATTATTGGTCCTTAGCTGAAAAGCTGGGGCTTTTTCCTTTAAGCAATGGAGGAGGTTTATTCATTATTTGTAGTTTTACTACAATTACAATAATTTTCTCCATGATGTTCCCATTACTCCATAACGCTTATTCCCATAGGATATTTTAGAACAATAGGGCAATCCTCAAAGACTATTACAACCTACTCTTACACCAAATACACATGATTTTAAGACTAGATATTAGCAAATTAAATGTTATTTCAATAAAATGCTTAAACATGAGTTTCTTTTTCTGGAGTTAGAACAATTTCTCCTAAAACAAGAAACATGTAATGAACTATTAATTTCACAAGGAAGCCTAGCACCCTATGAGTTTCTTATATGCTTATACTCAAAATGGAACAGAGAATAAGCATAGCTATAAACAAGTTCTAAATGAAACAATTTATAATTTCAATTATAAAAATTTAGCCTTTGTAAAAATCCAAGCAAATATCGGAGTATTACGAATATTTTTATAACTGTGCCAAGGGAGGATCTCAGTAAAACACCAAAATGTTTCAACCAACCCGCCCTCTAGTACTAGTGTGAACACAGCTCAGGGCACAAATGTGTTACTGTTAGCTGAGTAACACTATAGAAAATCACAGGTTACAAAAGCCTATAAACATTAACCTCTAACATTTTCAAGTCTGCCCAAATTAAAACATTTTTTCTATACAGTCAGAAATATATATACCGAAACCTAACACTTACCCTAATAAATCTTTCACTCTCCAAAGAATTACCATTTGAGTAAAACTTAAGTACCAACTCCAAAACATTTCTCTGTTTATTCCAAAATACAGGCAGTCATCAACATAACAATGAATTAGACTTTCAAATATATGCATTATTTATAACTCATAATTCATTTTCCCGTGAAAATAGTATACTAAATGACATGAGGCTTCCAAGTTAGTTTACAAAAGCCAATTTAGCCCATAATATAGTTGAATTACAATACATGTACAGATTTTGAATTTAGGAGGAAAAAAGCTCTTCCATTGTTTTCTTTACCTACATAAGGTTAAACCTAAGGGAAATCCTTCACCACTAGCAAAGATTTCTAGGCAAGGGAGTGATGAGTGCAAAGAACTGTTTGGGGAGATTACAAAGAGCTTGTAAAAATAAAAACAAAAATCACTAGGCCACCAGAAGGATGGGGATGCCTTAGGAGAGATAGGCAAGTATGATCAAAGGGATGGTCAGCAGACTGGAAGTAAGGACACTACCATTCTCACCATCATTCACTCTGCTTCACCATGGATCCTCACCATTCATCTCCTGAGCCCAATATACTCCTACCTAGCCTGGGATGTACCTGCCTCAGACATTCACAAGGTTTACTCCCTAACTTCACTCAGGTGTCTTCGTAAATGAGAACTCATCCAGCAGATCTTCCCCAACTGACCCCTTGTTTGGCACAACTCATGCCTGACCTACAACCACATCCTTGTCACCCTCCATCCCTTCACCCTGCTCTACTGTTTTTCATGAATTTACTACTGCCTGACATTATTTATTTATTGTTTACTGTCTTTCCCCTATGTAACCTGAGACTCTGTTTTCTAAAGGCCTAAAAAAGTACCTGACACAGATGAGGGAATCAATAAATATTTATTAAACAAACAAAAGCTAAATCTTGACTATGGAATAGAGACAAAACTGAGTGAGTCATCTTCACAGTGACACTAATTAGAAGACTTAAGAACATATGCTTCATCCACCTAAAATTTTTTCTAGTAAGTTCTAGGACCAACAGCATAATCAAGTATCATGTTAGAACAGTACTTAAAAGCAAGAAGACATACACAGTGTAACACAGCTCAAGGGGACAAATGTTTCCCACTGCATTCTCCCATTCTCCTCTGCTCTCACTCAGCTCCAAAGATGTTCCTACTTTTCCAATCTTCTCACTGCTGAATTCAGACTCTCTCAAACAGGGAGGTCCAATAGAAATTTCTGTGATGATGGAAATGTACTATTAATCTGTACTGTCCAATATGGTAGCCACTAGGCACATGTGACTACTACTGAGCATTGAAAATGTGTCTAGTCCAACAGAGGAACTAAATTTTAGTATTATTTAATTTTAATTTATATTTTAAATTTAAGTTCCCACATGTGACTACAGGCAACTTTATTGAATAGCTCAGCTCAAAATGGTCTTGTTCTATTTTTAATAATAGCTGCTGACATTATAATGGCAGTACTGGCAAGAAAAGTGAAGAGTACAGCAGCCATTCCTGAATTTTGTCATAAACTTCATTGTTTTGCAACTTGGATTGTGGGGAAAAAACAACAACAACATTCAGTATTAGTCAACAAAAGTTATAGCCCACAGCTATCATTTGGCAGTAAAATTTAAGAAAACTCACAAATTTGGAGTACCTGGGTGGCTCAGTTGGTTAAGCGTCTGACTTCGGCTCAGGTCACAATCTCACTGTTCATGGGTTCAAGCCCCGTGTCAGCCTCTGTCCTGATAGCTCATAGCCTGGAGCCTGCTTTGGATTCTGTGTCTCCCTCTCTCTCTGCCCCTCCCTTGCTCATGCTCTCTCTTTCTCTCTCTCTGTCCGTCTCAAAAATAAACATTAATATATATATATATATATATATATATATATATATAATTCATAAATTTACACAAGTCATTCTGCAGTACATGTCTAACAGAATTCTAAGTACATGCTTAGATTAGAATGTAAGCCTAGCCTAGTTGCATCCAACCAGTTATAAGTAACTTTCACACCACTGTAACATCTTATTTTTCAGCTTAACCTTGACTTTTTGTGAATCATCCAAATAGTTTTATGCATTAGAAATCTCTATGGAAAAAGATTTAACTTTCTTTGCATTATATTTTTTCTATCTGCAGTTACTTGTTTAACATATTTGAAGAACAGGAAAAATATTACTGTTCAATTAATAATATCCTAAACTGCTTAACATTAAGTGATTTACCCTCAGGAGAGATGACAACACTACACTTGGATCTATTTATCACTTGTGCTTTAAATCACTTTTAGAGTGGCCAAGCAATATAACCAAGACCAGAGTTCTAAGACAGAGCCTCTCACTTTCTTTGCAATCCTCACCTAATAATTCAATTCTTTTGACGGGGGGGGGGGGGGGGGGGGGTGGAAATACAGTGAGTCTAAATTTGTGAAGGGTCGACCACTTAACAGTCATTCCAATGTGTTATACCAATTTCTCTAAAACTTAAGCCAATATGTGGCATTACTTTCTGTGTTAAAATTACCTACCCAAATCCCTCTCATCTTTTGATCCATACTTTGATTGCTCAATTGTAGCACATCTTGCTCTGGTGGGCATATACTTTTTTCCTGTTTTGAAAAAGTTCAAAAGAATTTAATGATCATGAAAGAAAGAAGATTACTACTTGATTTCAAATTGGGCAAAAGCCTTGTATGGTCATGTCAATGACAGAGTTTGCCATGACACAAAAACTTAGAGGATATTAAGTATACCTACGATATCTCAATATCTTGCACTGTTCCCTTGTTCCCTTTGCATTAGTACCTTTTACTGCAAAACTCCAAAACAATTTTATTTCCAATTTAAGCTGGAGGTGGGAAGCATTTATTGGACAATCCACAATATCTAATCTGGACAGGAGATCCAAGTAGTGAAAAAAGATGTCTAAACTTTTTGCTAATATTACCACGAATGATTTAGACCTTTTCTCAAAATTTAAGAGAGTATTAAATTACAGTATGGAAAATTACCAAAGCAATAAAAAGATGCCAGGTACACTACTACTTAATTCCTTATTATGCAGAGTACAAGCTTTCCTTGAAATGTTTTCTTTTTCTCTCAAAAAGGAAAGGTAAAAATGCACTAAAAAGCCCACTCACGGCCCTACTATTGAAAATGTAATTACTTCTTCAATATTAAATGAAGGTTCACAAATATGTGTTGAATCTCCAAATCAAGTGATCTATTTTCCTGACATACCCAGTTATGCATAAAAGAAAATTTCCCCACAAGCCCCCAATGTGACTTCTATGGGATATTATGTTAAAAGCTAAACTTTTCTAGTCATTAAAAAAAGATACATTTTATTCCTTCTAAACTCTAAAAGAGTTTATAGCCACAAGGAATCTTATGTATTTAGCATTAGAGACTTTTATTTCAAAATGTAGATGTTTTGTTAGCACCACAACCAATAGATGACACACTTCAAGTTAGCAAGGTGTTGTTTATGTTTTAGCCCTGGTTGTAACGACTTAATACTTAGAAAAGAAGGAATAAAATTTGTTTTTAATTTAAAAAATAAAAAAAACAAGCCATATTTGAAAAAATTAAGCTAAACTATGGTCAATTCTTAAATAACAATGTATTTCATATAAAATTAAGAAAATGCTCAGAAAGGATTTTCATAACTAGAACAATCTCTTAAGAATTTCCTCACTCTGATCACTCAATATGCCATGCTCCTGCAACACACAGCTTTTTCAGTAGAAGCCTGTATTTGAATATATAGTTGTAATTATTTCCTATCCTTCCGCCCCACGTTTTACCACTTCTTCCAAGAATTAAAAATACACAAAAGATTTCATTTCTCCTGAGGAATAATAGCACAGTGATTTAAAGAATCTGATCTGTTGAATGCATGACATCTCCTTACTTTCTCATTTTGAAAACATATAACACTAGTATGACACTACCAATTTAAATGCTGAATCAAGACTATTTCCCAATGGCAATCACACTTAGAACTTTTTGAAATATGGTGCACATCTGTTAAATGGAAAAGAATGGTTACTTCATCAGATATTTTTTCCCCAATTTGATACTGTTATGATACAATCACCACATTCTATTTTTACAAGGGTTTTTCTCAACAATCTGAAAACAACTTTATGGACACACTATCCAAATTATTGAATTACTAAGTGTAAATTAGCACCTTGGTGAGAAGGATAGCACGTTTCATTGATAAAGAAATTACAACAGCACACAATTTGCTCAATATGATAATCAGTTATAATCAAACCTGAAATTTCCTTTCTCTACCATTTCACATGGAATATAAAATTGCTTAAGGAATATTTTTCAAGAGCTACACACACACATAAAATTTTTAATTATTATTTATATAGGACACATGCCTTCTGAAATCTGGTTGCCTTCTCCCTAAGAACATCTGTTTGAAGCTCTCTTGTCCATAACATTTTCACTATTCTTTGTCAACAGTGTTGAACAGGTATAACATCTGGCTTAAGCATTATTCACGGATTTTCACAGAACAAATGACACCTCTTCTTTTATTCAGGACAGTCTTATAACCCTAATTCCCCTACCTACCTATATATATATATATATATATATATATATATACACTACCTCATGTCACAAAGTCTACCATCTATATTAAGAATTCACAGCTATCAGTCTTGTCATCCTTTCCACTAGAACAGTGAACCATGTTTAGTCAATTTCCTGCTGCCTTCACTTGAACCAACTGCCTTCAAACAAAAACTTTTTTCTTTTTTGTACCTAATTTCATTTCCCCCCAAGTCTCAGAACCTTGAAAGATATTAGATGCTATTCTCACACATTACTTCTTTCTCTACTCATATTACTTCTCTTTTTTCTAACTTCTTGCATCAAGCTTCTCAATCTCATTCCCTTTCATTGGTTTTGAAACAGCTTTTTTACATGTATTATCAAAAATAATTCAACAAACACTTTTTGAGTAACCATGCAAATCTAGCATGATGGTACAAACATCAATGGTCTTTTGCCCTGTTAAGCTTCCTGTTTGGTAAGAAAGAGAGGCACAAGCAAATAATTTCAAAATTACACAGTACTCATTAAGACCCAAGTATGCTCTGGGTGCTGGAGAAGCACCTGCTACAGCAAAAACTCCTGACCTAAGTCTTACAACACCAGAGGTAATGAGGTTGGGGCAAAGGCTAGAAGGCCCTCCCAACAGAAGGAACAGCAATATAAAGACCGGAGGAAGTAAATAGCACTGGATGATAAGAACTTCAAGCCATTCTGAATTATCACATATAAAGTGAGAAGAGAAAAACAGTAGAAAATGAAGTTAGAGATGTAGATAGGAGCCAAACCACAGTTTGTCTTCAACTGACACATAAAAACACTTGGGGCTGTTTCACATTTATAAAACTTCATCCATTGCCTATTATCTATGTGAGATGGGAGTATTTCAGCTTTGGGTGACATAAAGTCATTTGTGGAACAAAAAATATTAAGATTATCCCCAAATTTTGAAATTAAAATATTTTACCAACAAACACTAATCTTTAACACCAACAGTTATAAACATCTATGTTTATATGTTCTTTCTTCCTAGTCGTTTCCTAACTTTGAGAAAGTATACAAACAAAATTAGAGGGGTGCCGAGCTGGTTCAGTAGGTAGAGCATGGAACTCTTGATCTCAGGGTTGTGAGTTCAAGCCCCATGTTGGGTGTAGAGATTACTTAAAAATAAAATCTTTAAAATACAAAAATCAGAAATTTTCTTCTCTTCAAATACTAGTTAGTAACCAAATGCTGTAAATCCCGAATGCATAAAAAAAAAATCTACATGTTATATAGTGCAGTTATTACACCAAAATGAAACACAGAGGTAATTAAACATATTTTGAAAATATATATTCATATTATAAAGAAAATGTAGAGTCCCATATAATCCTTTCCCTACATATGTATGTATGTCTGTGTGAGTATGTGTGTGTACTTTGTTACACAGTAATAGACTTTTTTCTAAAATCTTAATTTGGGGGAGGAACAAGGGTTGAAGGAAGGGAAATTCCGGTAAGTGGTAAACCTATCAGTAATTAGAAACAATAGTTTGCCTTCAAAAATAATACTAAGTCCTCTACCAACACTTAAAACCTATAAAACAAATGTTTGTGCCCATGTAAAACCTTTGAAATGTTTGTTTCTTTAATGAGTAACACCTACAGCTATTCTATATTCCAAAACAATGAATACTAAATGAAATGCTCTGTGAAAGGATATACAACTTAAATACAATGTTTTACTCCTGGACTGGAAAAAAAAAAAAAAAAAAGAATGCAACTAATGAAAACATATACTCTTTTCAACTACACTAAAAACAACCAAGGTTAAGTAGTTCTTTGTCCTTCACCTCTGCTTCAACAAAATTAATATATTTCCAAGGAAAATTTTTCATTACATTCTTATTAAAATATTAAGAGAGAAGTAAACTTACTTGTGTCTGCTTGGCTTCCCACACTGATGTATCTATCATTGCCAGGAAGTGCTGTTTGGTAGTAAGTTGTCTCCTCTTGCTGAGGGGTCTTGGCATTCTTTGCAGTAAGGAAAGCCACTGCTAATTCCAAGTTTCCATTACTATCCTTCAAATATCAAGAATGGAACATCAAACATTTTGGAATAACTCCATACATTCTCACACGATTTATTTGATTTTCTCCATAGCAACTAATACTTAAATAGCAAAAGTCACTTTTAGATTTGAAATCATTCTATCTGAATGATTTATACTATTTTATAGTGTAAATTGATCATAAGCAATATATTCTATCAGTAGTAATTTCTTTTTCTGTTAAGACAACTAACATGACATAAGTAGTAATTCTATAATTACTTAGTTTTCCATTACTTTCATTTCTCCTTAACAAAAGTCAATCACAAATTTATGCTTCTAAACAAATGAACAAACTAAAAAATGTTTTTGGAACCTGCCATATAAAAGAGTGAAAATGAATATTTAAAACACTACTTCTACAAGAACTATAAAAGATATTCCCCTTTAATATATATGCTGAATACATACCTAGAGGCAAACTTAAGCAAATGTCAGACTTGAAGGAAGAAAATCGCAAAATATTCTGAAGCTTGATAGTACAGAGACATAGAGAACTAGACATGAATACTCAATACTGTCAAGATCACAATCCTACCCAAATTAAATATATAAATTCTATGTAGTTCTCATCAAAAACGTTTCTGAATAAAATTCTTCTGCAGTTAATTTAGGAGGAAGCAGATGCTATAAAACTAATTTTTACAACAAAACAATGAAAAGAGACATGACCAGTTCTATCTCTACGCTGTCTGTAGAGTTAATAAATAGAAGACTTAGCTCTAGGACAGATAACTGAAACAACATTAGGAAACCCAGATATTAATAATGAAGTGATCTTTGTAACAGAAGGCCAGAACACCTAAGACTATGAAGGCCTCATGAACTCCAGCATACACACAGACTGTAATAGGAAACTAGTGGAGGGTTTTGGACAGAAATGATATGGTATGACTTACATTTTAAATGGATCACTCTGGCTGTGTTGAGTATACACTACGGGAGAGAAAGGACTGAAGCAGAAAGTCCGACATTATTTGCTCTCACATTAAATATGTGAAAGAAAGATCAGGATGATTCCAAGGTTTGAAGCCTGAGCAACTGCAAGAATAAGATCCCCAACCCCCACCCCAACTCCAATTCCAGTTATCCAGGAAGAGAAAAAAAGTAAAAGTACAGTTGGAAAAGTACCACTGCTTTATTTTTATTTTTTTCAATGCTTATTTATTTTTGAGAGAGAGAGAGAGAGAAACAATTACGAGTGGGGGAGGGGCAGAGAGAGAGGGAGACAGAATCTGAAGCAGGCTCCAGGCTCTGAGCTGTCAGCACAGAGCTCAACACAGGGTTCGAACTCACAGACCACGAGATCATGACCTGAGCTGAAGTTAGACACAACTGACTGAGCCACTCAGGCACCCCAAAGCATCACAGCTTTAAACTTTATTATCACAACCATTTTAAACTCTAAATTGCTCACCAAAAATACGAGTATAACATAATCTATGTTAGATGAGTTAAATAGTTGTAATTTGAAATAACCATGACTAACATTATTGAACTCTTACTATGTGCCAAGAAATGTGCTAATTGCTTTCTATATACTCTCATAATAATAATAAACTAAATGCAACAGGGATTTCTTGAAGATCACTTGCTTTGGAGGGCTAAAAATAGATTCTTAAAATAAAAGTACTCAAATCAGTCAATGACCTTGTGGTTCCCAAAAGTAGACTCCTTGTCAGTATATTACTAAGAAAGTTGATTCATTATTAAATATCTTACACATTTATACTGGGTAATAGTTAAGGTTTAAGAATAGTCCCCTTCCCCCAACTACTGTTAACTGAAACCAAAGTTCAAAAAAAAAAACAAAAAAAAAACCTGAAGTCACACAAGGTACCTCAAAGAAAATGATGACAATAGTTAATCTGAATCTTTACATTCATTTGAGTAAACATATTCTACACAGTTCCCAGGTTTAAAAAAAAAAAAAAAAAAAGTGAATTCCCCAGACTTGCTCTGACCAGGTAAGGGGACAGCCTCACACTCAGAGACAGAGAATGGGAAAGGCACTTTCTGAAAACAGACACAGAGTGATGGAATCATATTCATCAGGATAAAGAAAGGACTAGCAATCATCTAAATGTCATAATCATAAAAATTGAGGTATGACATTTTTGCTTCCTCTCCAAATACTTAACAGTGGCTTCATAAACCCTGCATTAACACTCTAAACAAAACTGTTTCATCATTTTGCTGACAGGAAAAAAAGCTGAAGCAAAGACTGCAGTAAAAGCAGAAATTAAGTGCGGCACTCCAAGATCAGGCTGCTTGGTTTCCACATTTCAACTGTGTGAGCTTGAGCAAGTCACTTTAACCCGTTTACTCATCTTTTAAAAGGGGATGAATGGGGGCGCCTGGGTGGCTCAGTTGGTTGAGCGTCCGACTTCAGCTCAGGTCACAATCTCACGGTTTGTGAGTTCGAGCCCCGTGTCAGGCTCTGGGCTGATGGCTCAGAGCCTGGAGCCTGCTTCCGATTCTGTCTCCCTCTCTCTCTGCCCCTCCCCCATTCATGCTCTGTCTCTGTCTCAAAAATAAATAAACATTAAAAAAAAAATTGGTTGGGGTGCCTGGGTGGCACAGTCGGTTGGGCATCCGACTTCAGCCAGGTCACGATCTCGCGGTCCGTGAGTTCGAGCCCCGCGTCGGGCTCTGGGTTGATGGCTCAGAGCCTGGAGCCTGTTTCCGATTCTGTATCTCCCTCTCTCTGTCTCTGCCCCTCCCCTGTTCATGCTCTGTCTCTCTCTGTCCCAAAAATAAATAAACGTTGAAAAAAAAAAAAAAAATTGGGGGGCGCCTGGGTGGCTTAGTCGGTTGAGCGGCCAACTTCGGCTCAGGTCATGATCTCGCGGTCCGTGAGTTCGAGCCCCGAGTCGGGCTCTGTGCTGACAGCTCAGAGCCTGAAGCCTGTTTCAGATTCTGTGTCTCCCTCTCTCTGACCCTCCCCCGTTCATGCTCTGTCTCTCTCTGTCTCAAAAATAAATAAACGTTAAAAAAAAAATTAAAAAAAAAATAAAAGGGGATGAATGTAACACCTACCTCACAGAGTTACTAGGAGGATGTTAGCCACAAAAAGTACTTAGAATAGCACCTAGTGCTATAGGTGCTTAATAACTGCTAGTTATTATGATGATTACAATCATCTAAAAAGATAAAATTATTTCTGGAAACAAATGACAAACTTTTGGCTCAGAATCAAAAATTACATAATTAAATTTGTCTCATGGAACACGTTGCAAAGGATTGAAGCTGTATGTATGCCTTACAATAGCAAAAATGTCATCCTGCTGTTAGCCATTAGTAGCAATATAGAAATAACTTTAAAATGCAGTTCTAGTTCTTAAACATCTTTCATCTACTTGATCTTTTTCAGTGGGCATATCCATGTGATTTGACTCATTTGGGCTTCTCCATGTGGAAATGAGGGAACTTGAGAAGACACAACCAGAACGATGCCCTTCATTTACTGCATATACTAACAGCTTTGCGACTGCATGTTCTTAAGGTGCAATTAGTTAAACGTTAGTCAAGTTTTATTTCTTCTTGGAAAGAAAAAAATGTAAGCTTCTGACCTTCTATTAATCTCCTATTTCTTTATCCTCCTCTCCCTCCCCATTATTTCTCCACCCCACCCCACTCTAGCCATGGCATTTGGATTCATATCCCTCCATTTTGCATGAAAAGTGTTTCATATTGACAGAGATCATCTGTCACCCCCAAGGTATCTTGAAACATTGGGCTGTGAAAACTAACATGCTCAAAATTATAGCATAAAGTAAGGCTCTTACATTACAAAATTTCTTTCCTATATCTCTACTACTATACCACATAACGTAACTAAAAACCTTTCAAATAAGGTATGCAGTAGAGATGAGGGAGTAAATAAACTATATGCCATAAAACAGAGGCCATACCTTCAAGGCTTGCTGTAGTATCTGGGCATCATTAATCCCAGTGATTTCTCTCAGCTGATTCAGAAATGTCTGCTGGTGCTAGAGGAGAAAAACCGAAATCATTACATCTTAAAATCTGAAAATATTCAAGGACAAAAAATAAATGACCTTTGGGGAAGGGACAAAAAATAAACTAGTATAGAGAAGAAAAAAATTAGAACTTGAGAGAGACTCAACAAATTTCATTATTTTATGAAGAATAAACCATGCTGTGGGGAGCCCTAACTCCATTCCCATGTTTCCAAAAGGGAACTTCTATATTACTTCCCAAGAAGTCTTACTGAATTAACAGTTTCTGGCCCATTCTTCACTGCCTAATTAGGCAGTGGAGTGCCTAATAAGAAATGGAGTGAGATGCACAATGGCTAACCCTGAGCAAAATTAAGGACAACAGGTTTATCCATTGGACTACTTTACCTAGAGGCTGGGGCCACTGAATGAAACCCAGGCAGCTCTAACTAGTCAGCATTCATGCACCTGAGATGTTTGAAAACGACATGTCAAAAGGCAGGCCATGCAGTAAGTAGGTATATGACATCAGGGGGACCCTAAGATCTCTTTGAGGAAAAAGATCATCTCATTCTCTAATCTGTCATAAAAGATCCTAAACAGAATTAATCACTTGTCCCCATTTACTTCAGATCTGTTGGTCTATATGATCTCTTATACTCTGTTAGAGAGGAAAAGAGAAAAGAGGGATGGGATTCCACTATCAAACCCTTCCCTGAACATCCCTACTTAGGACCACGTTCCTTCCTACATCTCCATATTTCTTAAAACTTAAGTTCCCCCAAACTGTAAGATAGCACCATGAAACAGAGAAAGCTCAATGGAAATGATAGGAAAAATAAGTCACACTAGAATAAAAGGATCTGCTGAAATATTTCTTGAAAATATTTTGCACTCATGTTAGTAATAATTCAATCAAGAATCATCAATAGATGCTAAAACTATTGGGTGAAAGTTTGATGAGAAACAGTATAGTTGCATAGTTTCAAACTCTCTTACTACAAATTTGAAAGGGAGAAAGAATAACTTTATAATGAAGAAACATAACAGACACCACCTCAAGTAATCAAATTTAATATTACCAATAACTGGAGAAAATGACAGTATATGTCTCCTCATATTTTGTGATACACCAAGAAGAGTATATCACCTGAGTGAGGTATTCCTGCCAAAAATGCACAGCCAGAATCTAAACTTGAGGAAGCATCACACAAATCCAAACTGAGGAACATTTTACAAAATAATTACTCTATTATATCCAAAATATCTATACCATAAAAGACCAAGAATGAGTTCCTTGATTAATGAGGACCACAAAGGCATGACAATCAAATGTAACGTGGGAAATCAAATTGCATCTAACACTAAATGCTATACAGGACATTACTGGGACAATTGGAGAAATATGAATATGGACTGCTTAGTAATATTTTATTACTACTAAATTCCTGAATTTGATAGCTACACTATGGTTATGTAAGAAAACATCTTTTTTCTTAAGAAATATACCCAGAAGTATTTAGGGGAGCCTGAATGGCTCAGTTGGTTAAGCATCCGACTTCGGCTCAGATCATGATCTTGCAGTTCGTGGGTTCCAGCCCCACAGCGGGCTCTGTGCTGACAGCTCAGAGCCTGGTGCGTGCTTCAGATTCTGTATCTCCCTCTCAGTCTGCCCTTCCCCCACTTGTATTCTCATTCTCTCTCTCTCAAAAAAATAAATAAATAAATAAATAAATAAGCATTTAAAAAATAAAAATAAAAATGAAATCAAGATTCTGTGTGTGAAGAAAAGAAAAGAACGCATAGCGGATAAGCACTGTCAGTATCCACCATGGTATCAGTGCATTTTCATTTCCAATAACCTTATTAAAGAGCTGAAATAACCAAGACTATCTGACAATAAAAGAAAAATAATATAGTATATAAACAAGGTCACATAAAATGCCAGGAAGAATAAATTAGTTGAGTAAAAATATCAAACTGCCAAATTTACAGAGGTGAGAAAAAATTCTCTTTAAACTTGTCAACTTTTCTATGTTCATTTAAAACAGTAGCAAGAACTAGCAATGGAACCATGACTATGTTACTCAATACCCAACATCACAAATTAAAGATGTAGAAAATATTTACAGAAATTCTTCTTATCTAATTCAAGGTCTTATTTTAGTGAACATCAAAAAACTTAAAAGATTTGGGCTGTGTGGGTGGCTCATGTGGTTGAATGTCCACTCTTGATTTCAATTCAGGTCATGATCCCAGGATCATGGGATTGAGCCCTGCATTGGACTCCACACTGGCCATGGAGCCTGCCTGAGATTCTCTCTCACTGCCTCTCTCTCTCTCTCTCTCTCTCTTTCTCTCTCTCTCTCTCTCCCTGTCCCTGTCCCTACCCCACTCATCAGCATTCTGTCTCTCTCTAATAATACAAAAAATTAAAAAAAAAAAAAAACTGAACAGATTTCTTAAGCCTGTTTGTAATTTCACCACTAGCAGCCCTCCAAACTCCATTCTTTGCATGGAACATTATTTCTGTCAACTGCAAATTACTTGGTCATGGATCAGGGAAAGACTACTGAATACTCCTCCCAAATTAGTCATTTATACAAATGTTGCTGGCTATTATTTATAATGCTAGAAAAATGGAAACAATACAAATGTCCTCCCACTAAGGAAGAGGTTCTAAACTTGAATATGCAGAGGAATGACCTGATGAGTTTCATAATAATGAAGATTCTCAGGCCCCGACCCCAATTCCAGAGCAGTCGGGGTTAAGGCTAAGGGATCTATATTTTTAATAAGCATCTCATATTATTTTTATACAGATGGACCAAGAGGCACAGTTTGAGTTAAGCAAACAACTGTGTATTTTTAAATAGCAAAATATATAACCTACATAGAAATTATCTTTACAAAATCATATTAAAGTGACAGAACACAAAATAGTATACATATACACTAATGACTACAAGGTAAAATGTAAACATAAATGTAAAGCTCAGAAAAGATTACAGGAGCCTGTGTTAATTCTCTCATCTCTATATCCTCACACTCTGCCACTTTTAACTTCCTCCCCCTAGAGAGAATTTATTTCCTTGCTGCACTGATGATGGGCTTGGCCATATTACATGCTTTGATCAATAACATATTAAAGATAGCCATGCACACAGATATGAGATGTGCTTGCATGGATGGGCTTCCGTCCTGAACTTCTGCAGCTTTCTTAAAAAGAACATGACCATGGGTAGCCCACTTGCCCCAGAAGAATGAGGCATGTGTGGAGAAGAGCCACCCCAACCAACCTGCAAATCTGTGAGCACGATGATAGTATTTTGGTATGCCACTAACTTTTGGAGTGGCCTGTTATGGTGACAGTTGACTGATACAGAGTGCAGCAAGAATACACAACAACAACAGAGTGCAGCAAGTATTTAATAAACAGAAGCAATGCGTTTGAAATTTTCTAATTTGTAGTTATAGTTTGATGTTTTGTTTCTCTTTCACAAAAAAGTCAGCTAAGTATCTTAGGGAAAAAAACAATCCAGGAGTATCTCTAGCATAGTTTGTGATCACATGAATTCTGAGAGAAAATTAAACAATGAGGAGAAAATGGTGTGGGGAAGAAGGCTGAGTGGGAAGGAGAAAAGGTGAAAAAATTTTCTTAGCTTAGTTAGCAAGAAATGGGAGAGAGATCAAAAGAGATGAGCTATGAGAAAAAATCTAAGTTTATGGTACAGAAGCCACCTCATTTGTAGTTTTCTCTTGTTCCTGGCATCATCCAGCTGTGCTTTTCCTGTCTTTGAAAACCTGCACCTTCATTTCCTGCAATTATATGTTGTTGTCGTTGCTATTTCTGTTGTAATTAAGACCCTGGTCTTTCTTTCAAGGTTTGCACCTTTCTATTTACTGAATTTCTGGTCTGCATACACCCTGATCCTCAACTAAAAATGTCCTGCATATGGTTCTCTCCTCCTGGACTAGCAATTTTGATCCAAGATGGATACAACCAACCTCCCTCTCTAGAGCTCCTTTTCTGAGCTCCTCTTTTCTGTATGAATTTATATACTAAAGTATAAGGAGGAGGGTGCAATCTGTTCACAGTGCTGGACCAAGAAAGGCAAGACAAAATGTTCAAAGAAATTCGGCAGGTGCAAACACCATAGAAATCAATAAGCCAAGACTGCATGCAGGCCTTCAGATTCCTTCCTTAATGTTATTTTTATTGCATGATGACATCCTTAAGTGCCCACTATGTGCAAAACAGAATATTATACACACTTCTGGGAAAAAGAAGCATCAGTAATTTCAATATAAATTAAGAACCGGAGAGTTCCACAGAAATTGTTTCCCTCCACAGTTGACCCTACCTAATGTTGGGTCTGTTTTAAATATTTTTCAGTAAATATACACCATATTTAACATTGGTATAACTTCTGAGGATGCAAAAAAGGGGCTTAGACCAAAGAAAGGCTAAGACCCTGGCTTAGACCAAAGAAAGAAGGTAAGCATTTATTATGCTCTTGCTGTATGCCAGACTGTTTTAATTGCTACCAGTTTATCATCTCACTTAATATGTGCACACATGCACACCCTTTCCATATTTTCTCTATGATATTTGATTTTGAAGATTAAAGAATCAGTGAAAAGTGAAAACTCAGTGCAAAAATCCAATACTATGTTCAAGTAAAATACTTAACTAATGGTACAAAAAAACTAGAGCCCCACTGACAACAAGACAAGAAAGCTTTCTACATTAAATGGTGAATAACTCATAAGTCAGCCATTGGCTCCTGAATTTCCAAATATAAATAAAACTTGGTTTCATGCAAAAGAAAGTCAAAGGTTTCCATCTTCAGGAGAAAAAGGCAAGTCTGAAGATGATCTCTAAAAACACTTTCAAGTTTTTTAAGAAAAAGGGGACAAAATACTAATTTGATAGAAAATCCCAAGGCATTCTTAAACTTCAGGATCACATTCACTAAAAGCATTGCTAGGCACTATGTAGTACTTCAAAGTCACCTATCAAGGAATAATTAATTAGGGGCACCTGGGCGGCTCAGTTAGTGAAGTGTCTGACCTTGGCTCAGGTCGTGATCTCACAGTTTGTGAGTTTGAGACCTGCATCGGGCTCTGTGCTGACAGCTCAGAGCCTGGAACCTTCTTTGGACTCACAGTGTCTCTCCCTCTGCCCCTCCCCCACTCACTCGGACGCGTTCCGGCTCTCTCCCCCTCAAAATAAACACTAAAAAAAAAAAAAAAAAAAAAAAAAAGAATTAATTATACTGCTGCCTTTAAGGCACATAACCATACATATGTCTATTTTTGCAAATACCTTCTGGATATACTGATACCACTAAAGTGCCCTAGTTCATGTTATCTTTTACCATAACAAGAAATCCCCTAACTTCCTAGATAGATAATTCCAAACACATAATATGTCCATGTAACTTCTTTGTAAGCCCCAAACCTGCCTCTGCCTCTAACCAGCTATATAAGCCAAAACAAAACAAAACAAAAGCAAAAACATACTCTGAGTACTTCAATGGACTGAAGACATGGTGAAAACCTTCAATGTGCACTAGGCTCTTCTACTGTTCTATGGGGGAAGTTCTGTGCTAGAACAACACTGATTTCAAAAGATCCCATCTATTGGCTAACAGACAGTGTATACAGTGTGCTTTTGGTTTCGGGGGTAAATTCCCATGATTCATTACTTACATACAACACCCAGTGCTCATCCCAACAAGTGCCCTCCTCAATGCCCACCACCCATTTTCACCTCTCCACCCCCCACCCCCCTTAACCATCAGTTTGTTCTCTCTATTTAAGAGTCTCTCATGGTCTAAATCCTCTTTATCCCTATCTACCAACCTGAATTTACCTACCATTTGCCTTCTGTTAAGATTAAAGGGTCTTCTGGCACTTGCCACAGATTATAGTAATATACCATGGTTAATTAATCACCAGACTCTAAGTCTGAAGACAGCACAGACTATTTTGTTCATAAATGTATTCCTAGTAACTAGTACAGTGTCTGGCATGTGTTAGGCACTCAACAATTATTGACTGAATAAATGAATATAGCAGTTTGCAGAGGTGAACAGGAAGGAGTAAGTCAGATTATAGGGCTTGAACTCATCTATAGGAAAGACGTACTAACTGCTTACTGGAGATAGAAGAAGAAGAATACATAAATCAGGCCCACTTACAAAGCCAACTTTCCACACTCTCCACATTCTATCTAGAATTCCACAAAAAATTTCATTTCCTAGTTCTGGTCTTGTCAATCCTATGGTAACATGAATCTAAGTACAATATTGCTGAAATTTCCAAATGCAGATTATCTATATCATAACCCCATGAATGGTTGGAGTCAATGTCTATCTCAATCTTTTCTTGGGTTAACAGAACTTTAGCATTACAACAAACAAACCACAAACCTCTACGGGTGTACAAATCTGAAGGCATGCATTTTCATTCTTCACTATTTACATTTAGGCTTAAATATTCCAGAAGTTCTAAATTTAGAAAGAAGATTTTCCCTATTGTTTTATAGAATCCCAGAGCCACAATCTTAAGCATTCATGTAATACAAAAAAAAAAAAAAAAAGGAAGTAAAGATATAGTTGGTTTTCATCCTTCCTCACCTCAGAGTTCATATCCCTTCCTGCCACCCCAAGCCTACAATAAATCTAACATCTGCATGATATCCATGCCCCTAACAGAACCCCCCCCCAACCTTATTAACTGGCAGATAACAGAAATGCATCATAAATAGAAATTCTACCTGTAATTTCCCCCAAAGTATTGTTACACAGCATTATCATGTAAGTCTATAAAGAGTTAAATACATGCATTTTGAGTTCCAAAAACCCAAGTATACCAATATTTTGGCACAGTGTTTTTAATTTTTTTTAATGTTTGAGAGAGAGAGAGACACAGCATGAGCCAGGGAGGGGCAGAGAAGAGAGAGACACAGAATCCAAAGCAGGCTCCAGGCTCCAAAATGTCAACACAGAACCTGAGGCAGGGCTCAAACCCATGAAATGTGAGATCATGACCTGAGTCAAAGTTGGACACTCAACCCACTGAGCCACCCAGGCGCCCTGGGATAGACAGTGTTTTTAACTTAGAGCACCTATATTCTGGAAAACATGTGGGTAATCAAAACTTTTGTGAATCAAGTCATATTCTTGACTACAAAATCTGCAGTTTAAATAAAATATATATTCTTAGGGGCACACGGGTGGCTCAGTAGGATAAGCATCTGAGTTTCAGTTTCGGCTCAGGTCATGATCTCACGGTTTGTGGGATGGAGCCCCTGTGTCAGGCTCTGTACTGACAGCATGGAGCCTGCTAGGGATTCCCTCTCTCTCCCTCCCTCTTTGCCCCTCCCCCAATTACATGCCCTCACACGTGTGAGGCACACGACTCTGTCTCTGAAAATAAACTTAAAAAAAAACAAAAGAACTATTTGCAGAAATGTCCCAGTCTTCAGCACCTCAGCAAACATGTCCCCCATCCCAGTGGGCTTCAATCACAAATTCTACATTAGGAACTGAATCTCAGTCTTAGGACAGACCTCTCCCAAGTTTACTCTTTCTTTTATTCTTCAGCATTCTCTTCATATTTTTGTAGTTAATCACATGTTACTGGTCAATACTTCCTTGTATTAAACTTTCCCTGACATCCAAATTGCTGTGTGGTTTTTGGGTTCTAATTGGATCCTTATTAATACAACTTCCTCAAAAGCAACTTTTATACTCTAACAACATATTAATGTTGTATTTCTGTATTTTGAAGACAGTAAGTCCCAAAAATAATTAGAAAGGAAAAAATTAATCATATATGCTAAGTCCTATCCTAGAACTATGATTAACTGAGCACTTATGAAAAGTACGGAAGGCATCAGAGATTTCATTACATAGGCATGATTGATAAAATCATTGGCTACTGGTGACTGAACTCAATCTCCAGCCCTCATTTCCGGCCCCTGGACTGGCAGTGGGCTGAGGGTTCTAACCCTCTAATCACAGTGGTTGGTTTTCTGAGGCTGGTTTTACAGCCTCTGAAGCTGCTTAGTCTCCCATCCAGGAGTTAACTCATTAGCATACAAAAGACAGTAAAATCTGAGGATTCTAGCAGCTCTGTGGCAGGAGTCAGGGAAAGACTAAATATTTACTTTTTCTTATACAGTATCCAGTCACATAAAGCTACTGGTAGATAACAGAAGACACCAAATTGTTCCATTTTCCCTTGCTCATGGACTTCTCTGCCCAGAATGATACTGTCCATCTGCCTGGTTGTCTTCCACAGCTCATTTCAACCACTCCCACCTTGATGAGGCCTTTTCTATTCTTATTTCCTCTCCTTGGTCCTACCAATACATCTTATAAATACGTCTAATATCATATATGCATTTCTGGCTCCCGCACCACCAAACTAGAAGACTTTAGTGTACTACTTATTTCTCAATTTGCTTAAAACAAAGAAATAATACTTGAATGCCTGAATATCTAAGCAGAACTGTACAACAGGCAACGGAAACTAGAGTTTATGTAAGGGTGTAACATTTAATTAATTTTGAATATACAAATTAGGTAGTAATGAACATATATGTGAGTGAGAAAATACATTGATCTCTCCAAGATAGCTTACAAAGAAAGCAGAAATCAAAGAGTAAACCTTGGAAAATTTCCCCAGTTAACAAGTACAAACACATTGTATTAGCAGCCAAATTTCACTGTACAACATAGCCCAAATGTGAACAGTTTAAATACATGTATTGAAAGTTCACATAGCACAAACTGACAAACTCACAGAAATCTTGCCCAACAGCTAGGCCTATCTGCTGTCTTTCTACCAAATAATTCTAAATTTTTTGTGTGCTTGTAACACGGTTTCAAATACTAAATATTCTGTGCAGCATGCTTGAAAAGGTCTAAAACCTTCACCGCAACAGAGTGCAACAACCCCTAAAAGAGGTAGTAACAATTACAACACAATTATTACTCCAGTATATAATACTGTTTCGAGGTGTCTGCAAAAGCCCTCTTGAATGTCCAGGTCCTAAGATCTGTTCACAAGGCAAAGTACTCACAGGTTCTAATAAATAATATTTATTGGGCACTAACTTAAAAGTAAGCTATAATTGTTACCTGTTATTCACAGCAAGTATACTCCACTCGACACTAAATCACACAATATTCTGCTTGAGAGATACTGTAGTAATTACACTTACAGAGCTTTAGCAAAAAATTTTTAAAAAAACAAACTTGTTTTAAACTATGATCAAATTTGGAGGCACATCTGTGAAGATTTTACAACAAAAAAGCTGAGAACACCACTCTAAGACAATGGCTATCAACTGACTAGCAGGATCACAGATGTAATGTGGATGACAACAGCAATAAAATCTACTTCCAAAGTTTAACAATAATACATTACAAGAATATCTTGATACACATATAGTTACTTCCTTGGTTGAAGTTATAAGTGCTTAAGTTAGCTTCTGTGAAACTCTACCATCTGTCAAATTAACCTTGTTAATCTAAATTTTACCAATTTCCTAGCACTGCTTACATCTAAGCCATTGGTTGGCTTTTGGCTTTAGTGCATAATAGTGATACAATAGAACATAATAAAATTATGCCTACTTATATTTATGCAAACTTCAGTAAAACTATAATAAAAAATACTTGGAGAGTCCTGGAGACCTGCTTTCCTTTAAAAAGAAAAAAAAAAAAAGTATTGTCATCAGGTGGAGTATTAATGGACAGAAGGAGGAACTTTTCAGAAAAGCTGTTGGTTTTCCATAGGGGAAAAGTGAATTTGGCCACCTACACAAACAATGTATAAAATTCAGATCCAAGTAGAATAAGACTTAAATACTGGAGGCAAAACAAGAAAAACAATAGGGGGCAATAAAAGAAAATATCTTTATAAAACAGGGTATGGAAGTTCAGGAAACTAATTACACAAGACTAAATTAAAATAAATTTCTATTCATGAAAGGGCACCATAAGGAGAGTAAAAAGACATCCTGAAAATGGGAAAAGATACTTGCGAAATATGTAAGTAGAAAAAAAAAAAAGTATTTAGACTATAAAGAACTCCTTCAAATCAAAAAGAAAAAGGAAAAAAGAAAAAACAAGAGAAACAAATGTGAATTTCATAGGAAAAAAGTCTTAATCGTCCATAAACATAAAAAGGTAACTGTGGACACTAGGGTGGCTCAGTCGGTTAAGCATCTGGCTCTTTATTTAGGCTCAGGTCATGATCTCAAGGTTCATGAGATCAAGCCCCATGTTGGGATCTGCACTTGACGGAGCCTCCTTGGGGTTCTCTCTCTCCCTCTCTCTCTGTCCCTTCCCCACTTGTGCTCTCTCTCTCAAAACTAAATAAATAAACTTAAAAAAAAGGGAAGGAGGGGTGGGGGTAACTGAATAACTTACCAGCATTAGGACAGTTAAGTTCTGGTGTTTCCAGAAGTATAAATGAACTGCAACTCAAAGGTTTATTTATTTCATATGAACCTTGACTCTTACACCTCAAAGCACACACAAAAATAAACTGTTGGGCCATCTGGGTGGCTCAGTCAGTTGAGCATCTGACTCTTGATTTCGGCTGAGGTCATGATCTGAGGGTCGTGGGGTCGAGCCCCGCTCCTGGCTCTGCACTGACTTTACAGCCTGCTCTCCCTCTCTCTCTGCCCCTCTTCCCCACTTGCACTCTCTATAAAATAAAATAAATAAAATAAAATAAGTAAAATAAAATATAAAATAAAATAAACTCTACCTAAATGACAGACCTACATGTAAATGTTAAAATAATAAAACATTTTAGAAGAAAATACAGGGGAAAAAAATTGTAAACTAAGGTTCAAGAAAATTAGGTCAAAGCACTAACTGGGAAAAAAAAGGAACAATGAACATCAATGTTAAAATAGTTTAGACTTCAAATAAACTGATAAGCAATAGACAAGCTACACATTAAGGGGGGAAATATACGTATATACACAAATTATATGTATGTATATATATGTATGGCATTCAGAATATATAAATTACTACAACTCAGTAACAACATTTATTTGTATAACATATAAACAGATTACTTGTATAAGATATAAAACTGATCAGTAAGGAATACATGAAAACAGCCAGTTCAAAGTACCTCCCCATCACACTCCCTATCTCCAGACCCTCCCAGAGCCCCATTCCCTCTTCTCCACAGAAAGCCTCCTGAAACCCTAAGACAGGAGGGAGAGGAAGAACAAGGTTCTGTTGGTTGGCCTCCTCCCTTTGCACATTAAACCCAAACAGCTCTATGAGCTCTACTATCTCTTCCAGCAGTGCAACGGGTAGAAGGTTCCTGACTGCCACAGGCACAGCCAAGAATGCAGGGAAATGTATTCATTTCCATCAGAAAACTACAGACCCTGAGCTAGAGTTTGCCTGAACCAACTTCAAGATGGCGAAGAGCAAGCCAATGGCAACACCAAAGAAAACCAATATTCACAGGCTCCTGGGACCACATGTCCTCATACAGGACTGCATGCCCTAAGGGGGCTATTGTGATTCCTACATGGAAACCCACCCATCCCATATGCTGCCTTCATCTACCCAGCAACATGCTCAGGTGCAAGGGTACCACTCCTCTGATGCCACCAGCAGGAATGGAAATACATGCTGTCAGTTTTCTATTAGTTCTGCAGTCTTATCACTATTTGAAGCCCTGGCCCCCTAGGAAAGAAGCCTGGAAGTCACTTCTGAGAATCTGCATGTTATGACCCGAATAGGCACACCAAGTATCCACTGACCCCACAAAGCTTGTGCAAAGAGCTGCTTCTCTCTCTAAAAATTGAGAATTTTAAACCTGAGACAGTAGACTGCTGCAGGTTTCTTTAAATCCTCTTCCTCAGCCCTGCTCTGCCCCATAGCCTTTGTCTAAGGCCTCATGAGAAGACTTCAAGGGCATTCTTAATGAGAAACCCAGACCAGTTCAAATGCTCAGTGACGGACACAGCAAGCCCCACACCATCAGCCCAAAGTTGTGGAGCCCAAAGTAGCTCCACCACAAAGAAACAAGATATTTGATTTTGCATGTATTCTGGCATGAATTATAACACATAATCTTGTGTATATGAGAGTGTAGCATTGTTCTCACATTAGTGTTACCATAGTAATGGACTTGGCCACTAATGTTTCTTCATTCCTGGTCCCTCTCTTCTCCTCCACGTCCTTCCAGCTTCACTGACGACCTAGCTCTCGGTTAAGCAGCCAATCCTGCCTCGGGCCTAGTACCACTCATCTCCACCCCGCCCATTTCAAGGCTGAAGAGCACCAACAAAAACCCAGCAAGTATGAGCTGTTTCCTTTTCCAGTTCAAATCAGTCTCTTCCTTCTTATACTGCCATGGACCAAAACTGTAATAAAAATCTTTCTTGACCCAACTGCTTACCTCTCCACAATTCAGCCCACCCGCCATTGGTCCTGCAAGTTCTTTCCAAACTTGCAAACAAAGTACCCTGTGCAACAAAATGTTCTGTACCCTGTGCAACAAAAAAGATTTCTCGTGTAATTAATTATCAAAGACATTAACTTAATGTTAGTTTGAGGCATGAAGAAGAGGGTTTTCATTCTTCAGCAGTGATCTTTTTAACAGGCGTTTAAAAAATGATAAAATTCAGGCAATTATGCTGTTTCATTTTGTTTTGTGAGCATATCAGTACTTGCTTCTAAAATGTAGCTCTAGCAACATCTTTAACTTTTTAGTTATGATTAGTGCTGATCCCAAGGGAATGTAAAACTGGATAAAATAGCTGGCCTTTGAACAACACAGGTTTGAACTGTGCAAGTCCACTTATATGTGGCTTTTTTTTTTCCAGGAAATATAGTACAGTACTATAAATGTATTTTCTCTTCCTTTTGATTTTCTTAGTAACATTTCTTTTCCCTAGCTTACTGTATTAATCAACTATGTTACCAGTAAGGCTTCCAGTCAACAGTAGGCTTTTAGTAGTTAAATTCTAGGAGAGTCAAAAGCTATACAGATTTTCAACTGCATGGGGGCTAAACACCCCAGCCCCCACATTATTCAAGGGTCAACTGTATATGAGAAGCAATATATAAAACTCCTCCAAAAGTGGCCAATAAGCATATGAAAAAAAGTTTAAAACCACT
This sequence comes from Prionailurus viverrinus, assembly GCF_022837055.1. Lineage (NCBI taxonomy): Eukaryota > Metazoa > Chordata > Mammalia > Carnivora > Felidae > Prionailurus > Prionailurus viverrinus. The sequence goes on along the minus strand of NC_062569.1, from coordinate 132,048,530 downwards.
AGTCATTAGGGAACTACAAATTAATACCACAATGAGGTACTACCACATACTCACTAAAATGGCTAAAACATAAAAGTTGACAATACCAAATGTTGACATAATTGGAGACCAACTTTAACACAGTGGCTGATAGGAATGTACAATAGTACAACCACTTTGAATAACCACTTAGTAATAGTTTATAACAATTATATTCCTCTGTACTTGCCCAAAGGAAATGAAATATGTCTCCTCAAAGATCTACTTACAAATGTACATGTAGCCATATTACTCATAAGAGTCACAGACTGGAAACAACCCAAAAGCCCACCAAAAGAACCATGTTTACACATGGTTCTGTGTAACATGGGAACATGTTTACACAGTTTGTAATATTCATATAATGAAATATTACTCAGCAACAAAAAGGAACTACTAACATGTAATAACGTGGCTGAATCTCAAAAACATTTTGCTGAGCAAAAAAATGTTAAATGTAATAAAAAGGAATTTTAAGATTCCATTTATGTGAAGAACTAAGACAGCCAAAACTGACTTATATTAATAGAAATCAGATCAATGGTTACAAGGTACAGGGAGTATAGGGATACTAAACTGAAAGGGTGATATAAGGGAATCTTGTCGAGTTGTCAAAATTCATCTAATTATATACTTTAAATGGATGTTTCCATTTTATTTATTGATTTATTTATTTATTTATTTATTTTTGTAAATATACCACAGTAACATTAACTTAGAAAAGTCAAGATAGCAGCTAGTGGGATGTGGAAGGAAGGGGCAGTTTGAGGGAGACGCAAAGGAAATTTCTAGAATAAAATGTTCTATTTCATGTCCAGGGTGGTACAAAGAGTAGTAATCTTACTATATTTCTTTAAAGTGTACATAAGTTTTCATATGCTTTGGTACAAACACACACACGCAAAAAAATTTTCAGAAATGATTCATATACACACACCCCAAAAAGAGAAACAGAAAGACTGTAACCTTAGCATATATAGTTGTTTCCCAACTCCATGATATATGAGTCAATGGCTAAAAAGAAGACTAAATCTGCCCTACTGATGTTGGGGGTGAGGAGGCAGGGAGCAATTATTCCCATCCATGCACCTGAAGCTTTGAATTTGCATACAGATGTTGACCCTGAAAGCCTGAGGGAGGAGGCACTTCCCTTAAGACAGGACAGCACATCAGTGAACTGATGGGGAGAAACACCTGAAACAAAAGAAAGCCTATGTGTTCAAAGAGATTCTGCTCCCCTGTTAAGTTGGGTGTACTGTAATAATTCAAACCCTGGAGGAGCCCTGAAGTCAATTCACACAAGTGCTGAAAAAGCATTCTCATCTTTAAGAATACTAATTAATTTCAACTAGTGGTCTTCAAACTTTAAGTACAGAAGAATCAGTTGTGATTCCTATTGAGAATGCCCTAGTCCAACTCTTGGATTTGAAACAGTAAGTCTGAGGTGAGGTACAGCATTCTACAGTTTTAGCAAGCACCACAGGAAATGAATAGTCCACAAACCACACTGTAAGAAACTCTGACCTAAACCTCTATCAACAAAGCTAAAGAGACAAGAAAAACATTGCTAGACATTTTTAAATATTGAATAATTTTTAAGTTTATTTATTTTGAGAGAGACAAAGATAGCACAAGTTGGGGAGAGGCAGAGAGACAGAGGGACACAGAGAATCCCAAGCAGGCTCCACACAGCCAGTGCAGAGCCCAATGCAGGGCTCAAACCCACGAAGCCATAAGATGGTGACCTGAGCTAAAACCTAGAGTCAGATGCTGAAACGAATGAGCCACCCAGGTGCCCCCAGACCAAATAATTTTTTAAAAAGTAGATAGACTGTACTAAAACAGTTAATAGAGAGGAGAAAAAAGACACCTTTCAAAAACTACTTAACACATGTACAAACCAAGGTATCATGACAAGGAGAATATTCTTGGAAATTAATACAAGTTTGCCAAAATAAACACAAGTGGTCATAAGTTCAACTTTTACTTCATCTACTTAACCCACACTGCACAGTGACATTCCAAAATGCCTTTCATAAGCCAAATTTGACCTTTCATATATTACATAAATTAATGATTATTATAAGCTATGATGCCATATCACCATGTTTATTTGTAGGAAAAAGTCAGACCACTGCTGCAGTCAAGTTACGCTCAAGTCAGTTCTATGACACTACAGAGTATTAATGTGTTGCAGAGTCAGGGAAGGAAAGATTATAGTAACTACCCCTACTCTAAACACATCAGAGCAGGAATGAATAATTATGGAATGGTCCCTGGGGGAAAAGAAAAGGGAGGGCCCATGATAAAAATTAAGTGCACTGCCAGATTTTACAAGAGGTAGGATGAGAGAAGTAACTGACAGACTAACTATCTTCTGACAAACCAACTACCTCCCCACCCACCCCCAGGAGGTCTGGACCGAAACTTTCACAAGTCACCAGGACTCAAAAGAAAAAGTACATGCAAGCATCAAAATTTAAAATACAACAATATTCTTTAGTTCTTCAGAAACAGAGCCCTTTTTATGACATATAAGTTCATACAACTAACAACATGTAAATACTTTAGAAACTCATCAGGTACTGAAGTAGGGAACTGTCCTTTAAAGTCAGCAATAAGACAATATCCAGGGGTGCCTGGGTGGCTCAGTCGGTTGAGCATCTGACTTCAGCTCAGGTCATGATCTCACAGCTAGTGGGTTCGAGCCCCGCATTAGAATCTGTGCCGACAGCTTAGAGTTCAGAGCCCGGAGCCTGCTTCAGATTCTGTCTCCCTCTCTCTGCCCCTCCCCTGCCTGCACTCTGTCTCTCTCTTTCCGTCTCTCAAAAATAAATAAACATTAAAACAAATAAAAAAAAAAAGACAACAATATCCATTATTATCACTTCTAAGCAACATTAAAGGTCTAACCTAGTACAATAATAAAAAAAATGATATTACAGGCATAAAAATTAGAAATAAATTGTCAAAATTTATTCCTGATATAATTTTACACAGAAAATCCAAAATCATCTCTGGCAAAGTATTGCAATAAAAAAGTTTATTTTCTATGGATAGAAGATCAATATACAAAAGCCATTTGCAAGTGAACATAGTAACAAGTAACAATAGCAAATCTTTGAAAGTACCACATATAATTATCATCAGAAATTATGAACTATCTAAAATGAATAATGTACAGAAATTCTACAGTTATAATTAAAAACCGAATAAGAGATCTTAAAGAGGACCTAAAGAAAAGAAGTATACTCTATTCATGGATAGAATCAATACCATAAATATGTTAATTATCCCAAAATAGTCTATACGATCAATCGAATTAATGAAAAACTCAAACAAGAGTTTTTCAGAGAAACTGGCAAGATTATTCTAAAATTTCTAAGGAAGAATAGTGTCATGATATTTTGGAAGAGAAGCAAACTTACTTTTCCAGTACTAGAGACTATTATGAAGCTACAACAATGAAGACAGGATGGTATTCACAAAATGAATGATGAAACAAAAGACAGCACAAGAAAAAAAGAGCATTAAATAAAGCTTTTGTATATGACAAATGGCATGTCAGTTCAGTGAGATAGAGCCCTACCTATTCAATAAGGTAAAATTAACAAAAACAAAAACAAAATATATGATAAAAATTGGATCCCCACCTCACACAAGTTACAAAAAGCAACTGAGATACAATAAGGTCTAAATGTTGCAAACAACATTTAAAACTCTCAGTGGAAAACACAGATGAATATCTTTAAGCTATCAAGCAGAAAAAAGTTCCTGAATTTAAAACAATGAAAATTAAAAATATGTACCTTCGACAATTCATAAAGGTACAATAAAAAGGAAATCAAAGGTAGGGAGGGGCACCAGGTGGCTGAGTAAGTTAAGCATCTGACTCTTGATTTGGGCTCAGATCATGATCTCATGGTTCCTGGGTTCCCATAGGGCTCAGGGCTTACAGGGTGGAGAATCCTTGGGATTCTTTCTCTCTCTCTCTGTCTCTCTCTGAAAATAAATATACATTTTAAAAAAAAATTTTAAAAAGGAAATCAAAGGGAAGATAAACATAGGATTCAAGATAATTATAATTTCAAATGCAAATACAGGGACGGAAATGAAAATGAGACTAGTTAGATATAGGTTACTTCCAAAGGTATAGCTTTTGTTTTAAGTAGAGTTCATGTGTATTTATTATTAAAAAGTAAAAATTTGTAAGTATTAATATTAATAAGCAATTTTATGAATAAATGAAAACATATTTGCATGGTCAGCTGATCATAAACCAATATTTATTAATTCAATTCTGCTTACCTCACAATTGGTATTGTAGATTATTAAAAGTCCTCAAAATATTATATGACCACCTGTGGAGGTAGTACATCTAGAACTGGTACTACAAAAATATAATTTGTACAATCTAACTAAAAATTTATCTCAGCATATAAAACAAAAAGGAGTGAAAGAAATTATAAAATAAAATTTATAGCAAATAAGAGAGATGAATGGTATCAAATATTCAAATAATTCAGTTATGGAAGGAGGGCGGGGGGGAAGGAATTGAGTAGAATTGATAATTTTAGAATGTATACCTTTTCCCTAAGAACATGAAGCTCTCCAGATCAAAATTCCTAGGCAGGACTGTTCAGAAGGAACACACACATGTAAAATTTCTGGTTTCTAAAACCAAAGGGGAAATCTTACAACCTTACAGATAGTTAACTAATAACTTCAAAAATGAACTATTGGGACCTCATCAAGATAAAAAAACTTCTGCACAGTGAAGGAAACAATCAACAGAACTACAAGACAACCAACAGAAGTTATTTGCACCTGATATATGGGATATAGCGTTAGTATCCAAAATCTACAAAGAACATATCAAACTCAACACCCAAAAAACAAATAATTCAGTTAAGAAATGGGCAAAAGAACACTTTTCCAAAGAAGGCATCCAGACGGATAACAGACACATAAAAAAATGTTCAACATCACTCATCATCAGGGAAATACGTGTCAAAACCACAATGATACACCATCTCACACCTGTCAGACAGGCTAAAATCAACAACAACAAGAAACAACAGATGTTGGCAAGGATGCAGAGAAAGGGGAACCCTAGTGCACTGTTGGTGGGAATGCAAACTGGTGCAGCCACTCTGGAAACTAATGTGGAGGCTCCTCAAAAAATTAGAAATAGAACTTACCCTATGACCCAGCAATTGCACTACTAGGTATTTATCCAAAGGATACAAAAATGCTGATTTGAAGAAGCACATGCACCCCAATGTTTACAGCAGCACTATCAACAATAGCCAAACTATGGAAAGAGCCCAAATGTCCATCAACTGACAAATGGATAAAGAAGATATGGTACGTATATACAATGGAATATTACTTGGTGACGAAAAAGAATGAAATCTTGCCATATGTAACAACATGAATGGAACTAGAATGAATTATGCCAAGCTAAATAAATCAGAGAAAGATAAATATCACATTATTTCACTCATATGTGGAACTTAAGAAACCAAACAGATGAATGGGTGGAAGGGAAGCAAAAATAAGATACAGAGAGGGAGGCAAACCATAAAAGACTCATAAATACAGAGAACACACAGGGTTGCTGGAGAGGAGGTGGGTGGGAGGACGAGCTAAATGGGTGATGGGCATTAAGGAGGGCATTTGTTGACATGAGCACTGGGTGTTATATGTAAGTGATATGTAAATAAGTGATTTCTTAACTGAATTATTTGTTTTTTGGGTGTTGAGTTTGATACATTCTTTGTAGATTTTGGATACAAACACTATATCCCATATATCAGGTGCTAAATTCTACTCCTGAAACCATTGTGTACACTATATGTTAACTAACTTGAATTGAAATAAAATTAAAAAAAAAAAGAGTTAACTAACAACTTATCTACAACTTATCTACTTTGGTAGAGTAACGCCAAACGGTATTATATTTTACAGAAAAACCTAGTTAATATTAAATACCGAATTTTAAAAAAATTCTTCATTGTTTCTTTTCAATGTATTTAAGTTCAAGTTAGTTAATATACAGTGTAGTACTGGTTTCAGAAGTAGAACCCAAAGATTCATCGCTTGCATATAACACCAAAGGATATAAATAACTAATTTTTAAAAACTAATTGGCTACTAATGTGTCTATAACCCGAGTAATATTTTTGATGTAAGGTATATCTTAAGAAATTTAAAATGCCATTATTTAGAATTACGATTCCATATTATCCCAACAAAATCAGGAATACTATACATAAAAATATGTGAAAAAGCCTATTTTATTGAGGACAGAGGAAAACAGAGAAAACTATTCATTTTGGCACCATCAGAAAACTATGTTTAAATATATATTTAAAATTAAAAGAGCAGAAATGAGGGGCGCCTGGGTGGCTTAGTCAGTTGAGCATCCAATTCTTGATTTCAGCTCAGGTCATTATCTCATGGTCAAAAGATCATGCCCCACTTGGGGCTCCTCGCTAGGTAGGGAGCATGGGGCTCTCTCTCTCCCTCTGTCTCTCCCCTGCTCATGTTCCCACTTTCTAAAATAAACAAAGGGCAGAAATGAGAAAGATTTCCCAATCATAGAGGATATAAGAGGCAAGGGGGAGAGGGAGGGTGATAGAATGAAAACTTTATCAAGCCATCAAAGCTGGGTAGGGAAAACAATAGAAACTCAGATGACAAAAAATTTATGAGTTATCATATGTAAATTATGAAATTGTATTAAAAGACTAGCAAAAGCACACAAGTTTGGATTCAGATATATTAGAAATAAAAAGAATCTGATGAAATTATATTAAAAGTACCTCAACATCTCTCAGAATTAAGACACAAGGAAAAAACACGAAATACTCAAGCCACACTATGTGTACATTTAATATATCAACATAGAACTCTGTAACTTTCAAATACACATCCTTTTCATATGCTCATTAATACCTCATGTACTTAGTCATACGAAAATCTTAATTTCTAACACTATTACAAATCATCTTGTTTAAACAGCATATTCAAACTAAAAATCAACAATTTAAAAAATGCAACATGGAGACACCTGGGTGGTCCAGTCCCTTAAGCACCCAACACTTGGTTTCAGCTCAGGTCATAATCTCTAGTTCATGGGATCAAGCCCCACATCAGGCTCTGCACTGACAATGTGGAGCCTGCTTGGGATCCTCTCTTTCTCCCTCTCTGCCTCTCCCCTGCTCATGCTCTCTCTCTCTCTCAAAATAAATAAATAAACTAAAAAAAAAATGCAACATCTTGAGACATACAACAAAAAAACAAAAAAAAACTTTTAAAGAAAATGAAGTCAAATCTCAAAGAAAACCAACAGTCCAAAATACCTGTCATTATTACTCTATTAGAAACTCACCAAGTATAAAAAGAGCAATAATAACCTCCAAAAAAAAAAAAAAGGAGAAAGGTGAAAATACTTCAGACAAAAAGCAAAAATTAATGAATTAGAAGATAAAACAGGGTTTATAAAGGAAACAAAGAAGTGGATTTTGAAAGAGCAGTGAAATAGATCAACATCTGGCAAAACTGAGACTAAAACAAAACAAACAGGAGTGAGAAAAGGATCTGTCTACACAGCCAGATTTAAGAAAAAAATCAGACCTGTACATACATACATATATGCATCTAAGTGAAATCAAACCTAAATCAATAAACATTTTTAAAATTGATGCTGGAATTGATGCTGGAAGAGGTAGAAACCTAAAAGGTAAAAATTTGGAAGGCTTATCTAAAACTTGTTCTAAATAAAATGGTCTGCCTGCTATAGTCATATTCATCAAACCGTCAAAGTAACAAGTACTTAGATTTAACAATAAAAATGGCTAAAAACCAACAATTTTGAATGATTTAACCTAATCCTACACTAAACAATTCCAAAAGCATTGGAAAACTCAACAAGCTTTCTAATGATTTTATAAGCTAACCTTACCTCGATAGCCCATATGCAGAAAAACAAACTGTGTAACCAATCTCATCTAAGAATATCGATACTAAATTCCAGATTAAAATTTAGTATATCGAATTTGGAGGCATCATGACTAAATGAAATTTTACCAGAAAGTAATATAGCATAATGGTTACGAATGCAGGCTCATACCTTGCCTGCAATGACCATGAATTTAAATTCCACCCCAACACATACTAGCAATGAAATGTTGTTTTAGTTCTTTTCTAATACTCTTTCCTCAACCACAACATTCAGGTGAAAAAAAAAATTGTCCTCACCTAATAATGTGTTTGGAAAAATATTAATGAATAAAAAGTTTTTAAAACTCCAAGCACAATTCCTTAACATAGAAATATATATCATATTTCATATATGTTATCTATTACAGTTGTTTTTATTACTGACACACAAATTATCACATAGGTAATTGCAAAAGGAAAAAGGAAAAGCCATTTGATAAAAAATCAAAATCTGTTTTCAAAACATTTAAAAAACTTAGAGGGCTATAAGGAAATCTCCACATCATAATGAAACAATACATAACAGAAACTAACATTAATCCTAACAGTATTCTGTAATATTAGCTAAAGCAATAACAATGAAAATAAAAGTATGAGTATTAACAAGGAATAGGTCAGAATGATAATTACTTGCAAATGATATGAACTATAAACATAGGATATTAAAGAAAATCAACAGAATATTTATTGAAACTGATGAAATTCATTAAGGCAGTTGGATACAATGTTATCCAATGCTGGATACAAATCAAAATTAGGTGAGAAAGAGAAAAAATAAGAAGGGAGTAAGTACCTGGATCCTGTCTCTTTGCCCAAACAAAGTCTTGTGCTAATAACAACATAACCAATTATTTAGTACTAAAGAATATCCCTTTTATGTAATGTTTACAGTGATTTACATAATGTTAACTGTCCCTTGAAATGCTGTACTATATTTTCATGACTTTAAATGATAGCTAAATTAGAAAATACTAAATAATTTAACTAAAATATTTACCCTGCATTCAGTTTGTATTCTTTTTCCAAGTTTTGCTTTAACTCTTAATTTGGTTGATCTATGACATCTTTCCCACCTAACACCCCTCTGTAATTAAGTGAAAGTTGACTGCTGACCCATTAAATTCCTTCTGCCTCCATCCTCTAACATTTCATTTTCGTCCTCCCTGTCCAGAAATAAATGCATACTTACCGCCACCAAACACTCAGGATCTAAAAGAGTTGCTCACGTCTAATCATACTAACTTTAAGGCTTTAATGGAAGATTCAGAGTCACTTAATGACTTGCCCAAGGTCACAGAAAGGTGATTTAGACCTAACCCACACTCTATGGTCTTTTCACTACACAGCCTATATTCCACAGTTGTCCACGGTTTCTCAATAATTAAATCTCGAGATTCCGTTAAGAAACTAAAATAACTACTGCATTCGCATTTCTTTTAGAAAACATTCACTCATTACTTCACTCATCAAATATTTACTGAAACCTACTATGTGCAGGAAACATTCTAAGCTCTAGGGTAAAACAAAATGGGCAAAATACCTGCCCTATCAACCTTATATTTTATTCAACTCAGAAGAATGCATTTAATGTAAATAGCATCCAGCTCACTTCACTCTATAAATCAATTTGGTCCCTAGGAGGAAGCTTTCTATTGCTGCCCTCAAGATCCCTCATTTAGGACTTGAATCTATGTATGTATCAGATTTTTGAGATCTAAGGATCCTACATTTAGGTAAATATCAAGCACAAATACTGAAGGTATATGTTCAAAACCAAAATTATGCACAGGATTTAACTAATCTAATCTTTTTTTATTTTTTAAATATTTTTAAAATTTTTTTAATGTTTTTTATTTATTTTTGAGACAGAAAGTGACAGAGCATGAGCAGGAGAGGGGCAGAGAGAGAGGGAGGCACAGAGTCTGAAGCAGGCTCCAGGCTGAGCTGTCAGCACAGAGCCCTATGCGGGGCTTGAACTCAAGAACCATGAGGTCATGACCTGAGCCGAAGTCGGAGGCTTAACCCACTGAGCCACCCAGGTGCCCCTAGCTAATTGTTTTAAAAAATGTTTATTTGTTTTTCAGAGACAAAGAGAGTGTGGGGGGGGGGGAGGGAGGGAGAGGGAGGAAGAGAGAGGGAGAGAGAGGGAGAGAGGGGGAGAGAGGGGGAGAGGGGGGGAGAGGGGGGGAGAGGGGGGAGAGGGGGGGAGAGAGGGGGAGAGAGGGGGAGAGAGGGGGAGAGAGGGGGAGGGAGGGGGAGAGAGGGGGAGAGAGGGGGAGAGAGGGGGGAGAGGGGGGGAGAGAGGGGGGGAGAGAGGGGGAGAGAGGGGGGAGAGGGGGGAGGGGGGGAGAGAGGGGGAGAGAGGGGGAGGGAGGGGGAGGGAGGGGGAGGGAGGGAGAGGGAGGGAGGGAGAGGGAGAGAGAGGGAGAGAGGGAGAGAGAGGGAGAGGGGGAGAGGGGGAGAGGGGGGGAGAGAGGGAGAGAGAGGGAGAGAGGGGGAGAGAGAGGGGGAGAGAGAGGGAGAGGGAGAGGGGGAGAGAGAGGGAGAGGGAGAGGGGGAGAGAGAGGGAGAGGGAGAGGGAGAGAGAGAGGGGGAGGGAGAGGGGGAGAGAGAGGGGGAGAGAGAAGGAGAGACGGGGGGAGAGGGAGGGAGAGGGAGAGGGAGGGAGAGGGGGAGAGAGGGAGACAGAATCCCAAACAGGTTCTGCACTGCCAGCACCAAACAGGGCTTAATCTCAGGAACCATGAGATCATGACCTGAGCCAAAATCAAGAGTCCAACACTCAACCAACTGAGCCATCCAGGTGCCCCTAACTACAGCTAATCTATCACTGACCATCTCACCTGTATCACCTAAAGCTCAAAAAAGCTTTCTGCAGTTTTTACTACATCTCATCACTCCATACCATGGCTAAACTTCAGCAATCAAAGCAAAGAACACATCAGAGGAAAAGGCAGCCCCTGGTCCTATACTGTGATAAGCTACTTTGCAGGTGAACAAAAGATAGATGAAAGCTCTGTGTTGTGCTATTAAAAAGAAAAAAAAAGATTACTAATCATCCTTCTGAAAGAAAAAAAAAAGAATCCTGAAAATAAAGCAAACTGTTCCAACTACTGGAATAGAACTATATACATAAAACAAATATACATGTGCAATCACATAACTTTTTAAGGAAAGCAGAAAATAGGCTGAAATTTTGGTTATGCAACTAGACACTTCTTGCCTTCCTGATAATTCATAAAGTTTCTAAGTGAAAACAAAGAGTTTCACTTTTGTTTCTTCTAAAGTATGAGGTTCACTTCCTAGTTACTAGCTTGAAGTCCACTTCCTAGTTACTAATTTGGTGAATTTAAATCTATTCGTTTGTAGTGGATGGTTTAAAGTATTTATAAATATGTAAATATTTTTAAATAGTTCTACCATGAATAACAAAGTAATAGTTTATTAACGTGAAAAGCAAACAAACACATTGTTTCTTTAAAACACACACACAAATACCACTATGGAAGTATTAAAATAAATGCATAATATTGCCCCCCCCAAAATTCCCCTATATCACTAAAAAGATCTAACACACACTAAAAACAGCATCATAATGGTAATATTGTGGATTAACAACTATTCCCTTTGTGTAAGGAGGGAGTTCATTAAACTAGTAAATTGGATTTGATGGCCAAGATCACTTGCAATAATTTGATTCTTGATTCCACAATTTTATGCATAAACCTCTGAACCAGGAAGATCTGCACTACCTGAGTCTATGCTAAAGAAGTACTTTAGTCAAAATCAATTAAAAAAAAAAAAAACTGACAAACTTCTTGCCACAGTTCAAACTTAAAAGATGTGAAAAGTAGGAGCCACTTTGGAATGTCCAACTTTGAAACAAATAGGCTTTAATATGCAACACTGAGGAGAACTATAAACAAAAATGATACCAAACCCATCAAATACTGCTTAGCATACATATGAACACAAGATCCTGCTCTAAGTATTAACACTTTGTCACATACTTAACATCAAAAAGTAAAGTCTAAGGAATTCAAAGTAGAATAGAAAGGATTAGGAGATAAACTGTTCTAAACTCCCATTATTAAATCTAGAATCATTTCACTGTAAATGAACTGCAATCTGCAACAATCTTCCCAATTGACCAGTAACAGTTAACTAACACACCAGGAGTTCCAGAAACAACTTTCCCAAAGTGCCTAAAATAACAATGCACGATCCCTGCTTTCCAAAATTCTTGAGCATCTTCAATTACCTCAAGTACTATCATAGAATTCTAAAAATAATCTCAAAGCAAAAACTTAGCGGACAAAGCAGAAACTTAGCAGACAGTGAGCATACACACAGTTCCTTTGAGAGCAGCAGGCCTTATTCTAAAATCAAGCCCAGGTAGGATACAAACTACGCCAAAACTACAACAGGGTGGGGCATTCATTGCTCACCCAGATAAACCAAACACAGCTTTGGGAGCAGCTCGCGGTAAACCCTAGTTATCCCCCAAATTTCAAAACGACTAAAGCAATGTTTTCTTTTTGCCCAACACGCTTCTCACAAAATGACAAGGCCAAAAAATAAATAAATAAATAAATAAATACAAGTAAGTCATGGCCAACAACTCTTCAGGATATGGTGCAAGCCATGATCGTGCACTTGAGATTCTGAAAGGAAATCTCGACTAAAAGGAACCTCTCTCACCACTCGCTATAAAAGATCTGAAGCTTCACGCGGATTTTATTTTACTTTGTTGAAGACAGTGACCACTTGAATGTGTGACCGAGTCAAGAGTAAAGGGCGAAGGAGGGAATAAGGTCAAACTGAGGGGACAAAAGATTCCTGGAATAAACATGGCCAGAAAGGTTTCCTTTCTTAGAGGCAGTTTCTATATTCAGAAAGAAAGAAAAAGAAACACAGAAAGGAGAAGGAACCAACCAAACCCTCTGCTTCCACAGAGTCCACCTGGTAAATGTACCTGCCCCGCCAGGCAGGCAATTCAAGTCTAGTGGAGACCCTTCTGCCCACTAGCAGGCCTGGAATGCTCCCACCTTCGAAATGCAAATTGTGTTCGGGAAGGATGACAACTGGCTGCTCCGTTCTCTAAAGGAAGGAGGCGGTGAATAAAGTTTAATTCAGAAGCCCTACAGAGGAGTGTAGGAATGCGAGGGTCGCTCTCAATACACAGCCAGCACTGTCCGCTACGGGAAAACAAGGAAGTGGCTTGAAACCCACTAACTGCACCCCACTTCCCACACGCAACCTCGCACAGGGCGCGAGGCCCCCAAAGGCGACAGGCAGGGACGGTGGGCGGCGGGGGAGCAAGCGCGGGGCAGCGGAGGCCCGAGGGGCGGAGGGGGAAGGCCGGGAGCCGGCGAGGACAGCACGTCGGAAGGAGGAGCGGGACCGGGCCGCGCCGGCTCCCGGGCTCGCCTCACCTTCTGCGCCGCGCTCTGCTGCAGCACATTCTGCTCCACGGTCATGGCCCCCGCGGTGCCGGCGGCGACACGGGCGGCGGCGTGCGGCTCCTCGCGCCTCCGCCGGCCCTGGCAGCCGCGCTCTGCCGAGCTCCAGGGAACGGCGCGGACCGCCGGGGAGTACAGCGCCCCCGCCAGCCAGGCGCGAAGGCGATGGCGGCCGGCGTGCGCGGGCACCGCGGGCTGGCGGCGAGGCGCGGACAGCGAGGGCCACGGCGGCGGCCCCACGACTTCGCGCGGCCCGCCTCAGCGCGGCTCGTCCGCCGAGGCCCGGGCCATGAGCGGGCGGCGGACGCTGGGGCGCGAGAGGGCGCGAGCAAGCCGGGCCGCGTCACGCGCGCGCGCGCTCCTTCGCCGGAGGCTCGCGGGCCACTGCGGGGAAGGGAGAAGGGACGGAGGGAGCCGCGGGCTGGAATGGCGCTGTTCTCCTCCCTCCTCGACTCCTCCTCCCCTCCCCCAACCGCCGTCACCTCCCCCGCCCGGCGACTCCTCCCCCGCCGAGCCCCGCCCGCCGGCCTCCCTAACCCTATATTGTGACCCGCGGGGTGGTGGGGCGGGGCGGGGCTGACTTGAAGCCCCGCCCCCAGCCCGGCCCCGCCCCGCCTTGCGCGGCCCCGGCGCTCCCGGGGTGGGGCGAGGGCGCGCCCCGCGGGCTTTGCCTCGGAGCCGCCCCTGCGGCAGGTTGCGCGAAGCCTTCTCCTGGCTCTGCTAAGTTCCAAGCTGAGGCGAAGGGCAGCGTTCTCTCTGCACCCAGGACTTGTCGGATCGCCAGCTTTCCGAACTCCTCCAAGACAAAACCTTTCCCTCTAGGTCTGGTAACGTCCCCAAACCGTGCTGAGTCCCTGAACCTCAGCTCCTTTCTATGTCTCCGGTCCTCCCCCCTAACCTTTCTAGGAATTTCGCAAGCAATAAACTTGCCCGAAGGGAAAAGGCAAGTGTGATTTAAGCAAAGGGCTGTCAGAAGTCCTTTTGCTGCAATGTACTTTTCTCCATAACAAATCATTACATAAATGAATATTGACGTTCTCTGTCTACTTCATTCATTAAAGCATGTGCCAGTCTCTGGGAGGCTCTGGAGAAATGAGGTTTATTTCCCGAAGATTTGATAAAAATGAAATATGGTCTATACAACAGACAACATGACGAAAGTATCACTGCCCAGATGGTACATAATTCTAATATACCGGTTGCCAAACAATTAGCAATTAACCTTCCTGCATAGAATACTTGACTGTATATGGAATTGTAAGAAAAACTTAGCCTCGAGATAAGTTATCTCTATCCTCAAAAAAATCTTGAGTTTCCCCAGCTAATCTGGAAATAGGAGGTGAGGATGCAGCAATAAGAGGGGCATAATAATCAGTGAATATTGTCACAAATGCAATACACTCATATGCAAATCCGGGTATAATTTTTAATCTGATGGCAAGAAAAGTAAGCGTAGAAAATGATCACTGAAATATTATCTGGTTTTATTTAATAATCATGGATCATAGTAGCCTTTGTAACAAATCTGTGCAGTTTACAACCGTCTTTACTCTGCACCTTGGATGCTTGGATGTACTCAACCACCTTTTGAGATCTTTCCCTTGAGTCTTCATATTTATTTGCGCATTTGATTTTGACATATTACAAGTTTTATTTTATTGATATCCTATGTTTTTTGCCAAAGGAATTTGAAAAGTTGTGAAATGGTTCGAAAACTAGAGTGTTAGGAATAATGGAACAGTTCTGAGAGAATGCACGATTTTGTTATGAGAACACTGAGACCCAAAGAAGGTTATTTGGCAAAGAAAACATACTAGAGCCCATTTTACCTCATTTATAGCCCAAAGTGCTTTCCAACATGTCACCTTCACGTTTCTCTGTAATATGGATTTTTTAAAAAATAACTCTGTTCACGATTTATGACATTTGAATATAAAAAAGTAAAATTTAACATAAAAATCTAATATTGTAGTTAAAAAAAAAAGAGAGAGAGATCGCCATATACTAAGTTTAGTTTCAAGAATTTGACATAAATTTCCTCCGAGGGGCACCTGCATGGCTCGGTTGGATAAGTGCTGGACTCTTGACTTCTACTCATGTCATGATCTTGCACTTCCAGAGATCCAGCCTGGCATCGGGTTCTGCTCTGACAATGCAGAGCCTGCTTGGTATTCTCTCTTCCTCTCTTTCTGCCCCACATATGCATGCATTCTCTCTCTCTCTCTCTCTCTCTCAAAATAAATAAAATAAATAAATAAACAAATATTCCTCTGAGTTAATTTTTTTAATTCCACAAAAATATTACTACCAGTGGTTACTAGATAATCATTAAATAAATCTTTATAGTCATACTTGCCCACTTTGATCATTTATTTCCAGCTTACTTCTGATGGTTTCCTACTGAAATTTTTTAAATCTCAATTGTTTTGTATGAAGAGAAAATTTCAAGTTTCCTTATAGACATTCTTTTTTAGAAAGCACATAATTGGAATGAATAGAGGACGAAAATTTGAAAATTTGAGATAAATATGCACATGTGATCCGTTGCCAGATATCCTAATTCATTTTAACAATATGTCCCAATGTCAGTTTTTCTGTTCATGAGTCAGCCTCAATATATATAGTTGTTGGAATTATATAACCTCAGCATATTATTGAGTAATTCCTAAGTTGTATTACTCTGGATCGTTGACACTCAGATAAACACTTACAGTGCCAGATTTCATTAAGATTAAAAATTTACTTTTTAACACCAACTCTGTTTTTCTATGTGGGATCAAGATTATTTTTTTTAATGTTTATTTATTTTTGAGAGAGAGAGAGAGAGAGAGAGAGAGAGAGAGGGAGAGAGAGAATGAGTGGGGGAGGGGCAGAGAAAGAAGGGGACAGAGGTTCCAAAGCCAGCTCTGCACTAACAGCCTGATGTGGGGCTCAGACTCATGAACTATGAGATCATGACCTGAGCAGAGAAGTCAGAGGTTTAACCAACTGAGCCATTCAGGTGCTTTCAAGATGATGTTTCTAACAATATTTAGTATTGTGCCTTGTGTGAACCAAGGAAACTGGTATTCTATTTTGACTATTTCTCTTTGTTTAGAAGGAGCCTGAAAATCCATTTCTGAACACCAAAAGTCTATTTTTTTTGAGAGAGAGGCAGAGAGAGAGAGAGACTGAGAGAGTGTGAGCAGGGGAGGGGCAGGAAATCCCAAGCAGGCTCAGCGGCCAGTGTGGAGAGACCAAATGTGGGGCTCAGACTCACAAAACCATGAGATCATGACCTGAGCCAAAATCAAGAGTCAGACTCTTAACAGACTAAGCCACCCAGGCACCTTTGCCAAAGCACATTTGTAAGACATGAGTAAGAGAAACATTCAATGCATAGTATAGACTTGAACTATTTCCATGACAAAGGGATGGTTTGTAAATCTCCTCTTGAGGAAAATCAGAATTATTTTCCTTCTTTAGGTGTATTGACATTGACATTTACATTCTGGGATGATTTTATTTCCACCAATTAGGGAACCGTATATAATCATTGAAAGAGGAGGTTTCTACAATGTCACAATGGTACCATTCATTGATGAGGTGTTCATGCATTAGAACCTGTAAGAGTACTATCTGCCTAATACATGCACAATTAAATGCTTATTGAATTAAATGGGAAGTCACGAAGGAAAGAAAGCAAGTTTATCTATGCTTTTGCAGAGAATGGCTAACTCTAACTTCTCATTCCAACTGGACAGCTCTGGTGTCCTGGCAGCCATATTGTTTTATCTGACAAAGCATATCAATATTGGTATCTCCAGCTGGTAGTGGTGCCTCACACACTGAGAGTCTCCAGATGTTGCTTCTTTGGTCAGCGTGCCCATTTTCTAGGGCAGATATAACAAAATACCATAGACCAGGCGGATTCAACAAGAGAAATTTATTCTCTAACAGAGGCTGGAAGTCAAAGATTGAGATGTCAGCAGGGTTGGTTTCTTCTGCAACCTCTTTCCTGGGCTTGTAGATGCCACCCTCTTCCTGCCTCTTCACGTATTGTTGATCCACTGTGTACACACTCCTCTGGTGTCTGTTCTTCTTTTTATAAAGACACAGTCATATTGGATTAGGACCCAGTCTAATAGCCTTATCTCAACCACCTCTTTAAAGAATTTACTCCCAAATACAGTTATATTCTAAGGTACTAGGGATTGGAACTTCAACATATGAATTTGGGGGGAGGACACACTTAGCCCATAACGGTCATATTCAATCTATTTCAGTTAATCCTACACTTCATACCTATGTACTATCAAATACCCTTTTTCCTGCTCCATCCCATAACCCCTTAGATTAGTAAGAAATGTGTTAAAACATTTAAGGATAGTAACTCCACATTTTCTGTCAATATTCACACTTCCAGTTGGAATAGTTTTGGGGGAAAAGTTCTGTGAATTGAAAAAGGAATCTAATCTAATGTGAACTATTTCTTTGTAAGATCTACTTTGAAAATAAGGTCTACATGGAGAAAAAGCTATTCTTTATCAACTGAAAGATAGCACAAAAGTACAGATTTCTTGCATGAATCACTTGCTCCCCTTACTTTAAATAAGTCCCAAAGCATACTCTGACACTGCAAATGACGTAGAGTTCCCAGACCCTTCCTCATTTCTTGCCTTTCTTCTGCTTCTGTGGTGGTAGTCACACATTTTCCTGAAGTTACCCTATAAGGTATGCGGACAGAGAAAAGTATGGAGTCAAAAGTGATTGCTGTCACTCCTTAAGACCTCTATCCCCTATATTCAGAGCACATGATTGCTACATATATACAAATCCCAAAGAACAACTCAGTGACAGATAGTTCTGTAATCTTGGGCAAATTGCTTAAACCTTCAACATAATCCTTGCCTATTTGCTTTCAATACACATTCCTTGCATTTCTATTGCTTTTCTCTGAATCACAGAAAAGACTATCCTTGAATGTCCCATGCTCTGAGGTCAGCTGGCTTCAGAATGGATTTAGCATAGTTGGAGGATTGGAGGGTGAGAGAATAAGAGAACTCAGGCTATTTCTCTTTCTTCTTCTCCCTCTTCCCTTGGGTTGCTTCTCCTTGGGCTGTAGATCTTTGGTGGACCCAGCTCGCATCAAACTGTTCTACCCTGTCTCAAGGTCCTCCTGGTGAGGCAGGTCCCTGAGCTCTGGAAATCTTGTCTCCTTCCATTACCCCTCCAAATTAAGAGTCATAATGATTTCTTGCTGTTGCCACACTGGTTTAACTCCCTGTCCCTGTTTGGCTTTTTAGTTCTTTCATTACCTATATAACCAATTCTTTGGATTAAGTATCCCTTGATTTAAACATTTAAAGAGTATTCCATTTTTCTGACATGAATTTTACTGACATATGTTCTCTGGGTTAGTTCTGTCATCTACAAAATGAGAATAATAATTTAGGGCTATTTTGATGATTAAATGCATAAGTACATATAAAGTATTTAAAACAGAGTAAGGCACAAAGTGAGTGAATAATAAATGTGAGCAAGTTCATGCTTTTATTATTATTATTACTATTATTATTATTATTATTATTAGTTTTGCTTTTATTATTATTATTAGGCCTTCCTTGTGACCTATAAATTGAAAAGTGAAAACCATTAGGTGAGCACCAAGAATTAGTCAGCTGGGGTTGAATATTCTTAGTCTAGAAAAACGATACATGAAGCAGAATTAAGAGAGGGCAGTTAACCAAATCTTACAGTCTAAGAAGGGACTGTTCCATTGCCATTTCTCTAATGATTTCATGTCAAATCATGTACAGAAGAACTTGTTTAGTTATTCATAGGCAGCTACTTTACTACTGATTTTAGACCCTTGGTGAGTGTTTGTGTTCTTTTTTGGATGGTTGAAAAGACACAAATTTCAAGTGTAATACCTTTAATTTTAAAAAATACATACTAAGATATGGCAAATCAAAAATATATTTTTGGATGAACAATGCTATTAGCAAGTAAAAACACAACAAAATGAAAAACTTAAATATTAGGCAAAAATGCTACTCATTTTTGGATTCTGCACAATGACATTCATACTGAATGAGTGCTCAATAAGTGTAATTTAAATGAATTTATAAACAACAATGAAAACAAAATTTTAAAATCTCCGTTCATGTTTCAGGCTTTCAGGCTTTCAGGCTTTCAGGAAATGCTTTTAGTATATTTAGTCTATCTGATATCATTTTATAAAATGAGATATATGAACAATAATCTCTTATCTCAATATATTAATTTGGTCTGTTTTTCATCAAGAACAACATATGGAATTTTTTTATGTGAAGGTACATTATTTTGTTCTGTTCAAATTTACCATAGTTTTCAGTTTGGGTAAGCATATTATAAACATCCATAATTCTGTGGAAATACTGACTGTGAATAAATGTAAAAACACAAATAGGGTAGCACATTTTACAATTAGATTCTACTGGTTCTGATTTCAGAGCCTTTGCTCTAAGACTGGTTGTACTGTCAGGTGAGTTGGAATGGCTAGTCGAGGCCTTCTATTTCGAGCGGACTATGGGAAACAGTCTATTAGAGCCAATTACTACTTTTTCTATACTTACTATGTGCCAAGACCCATACTAAGCACTTCACACTTCAAACAAACAACTTTTATAACAACCCCATGATGTTGGAATTACTACACTCCTTTCACAGAGGAAGAAGCTGTGGCTTATTAAGTAAATTGCCCAAGGACACACAACCAAAACATGTTAAACCGGTATGAACCCAGATAGGAGATCTGACTTCAAACCTCTTGCACTATGGACCAACCATTTTCTAAGTGTGGTTGATAGATTCCTAGAGGTACTCAAAACCTTTTCAGGGGCTGTCAAGATTCTCCATTTTCCAACTATATTTCTGTGTGTTTCCTCTTCTGCTTCAACGCAGACAGTGTATGGTAACACATAGAATGCAGAAGCAGATTAGAGAATTCTGTTGTCTTCTGTTAAACCAGACATTACAGATTTGCAAAAATGCAAAACAGTCTCATTATTCTCACTAATCATTTTTGTTTTGAAAAATGTGTTTTTGTAAAAGTAATATTTACATTAAAATGTAATGGGCTTCTTGTTTTTAAGTGAAATAATAAATAAATATGTTTGAAAATTCTCAGTTATAACTTCCAATACCATAAAGAGTGATTAGATATAATTTACAGACATAAAACCTCACTGAGGTCCTCAATAATTTTTAATAGTGTAAAGCAGCCCTAGGATCAAAAATGTTGAGAGTCACTGCTTTAGATTTCCATTGTCATCAGTCATTTTGCAAGAACTAGTAATAAAACTGATCTGACAGCTTTTTGTGTCTCTTAGGTATCATGTATCATTATTGTGATCCTTCAAGAAATTGAGGTAGAAATAAATTGAATCAAAATGTCTTCCTTATCCAAGTACCATTCAAAAGCTAGTGTATCTCTAGGTTTAAATATTACCATGTAGAAAAATAGAGCCCTAGAAATGTGTGAAATGCAAAATGAAAAAATGAAGGATCCGTTGTTGAAAGGATCAAAGATGAATTATTGGAAAGTGCTCTGAAGATGGTAAAAAACAATTCAAATGCATACTGTTTTAAGTTAGTATATTTTGGTAGTAATGAAATGATGTATTTTCGTAGTAATGAAATGATGGAAGTTAGGAATTGGCTTTGAGATAACCAGAGTGCTATTTAATAAATGTAATTTTATTGCACTAACATAACATATTACCATATTATGACTAGCACAATATAATAAATATAATAACTTTACATGTAAGTGCCCTACCATAGATAAGTCACTTTTGACTTTCACTACCTATGCTATGAGACAATGCAGGACATATTCTATATTCGTTTTATAAATGTAGAAATCTAGTCTCAGATTGGTTGAATGATTTACCAAAAGTTAACTGCAAGTATATGGTTGTGTTAAAACTTGTACCCAGAGTAATACCTCAGCAAATATTTATTGAATTAAAAAATAAAGGGGTGCCTGGGTGGCTTGGGCAGTTAAGCGTCTGACTTTGGCTCAGGTCATGATGTCACGGTTTGTGAGTTCGAGCCCCACGTTGGGCTCTGTGCTGACAGCTCAGAGCCTGGAGCCTGCTTTGGATTCTGTGTTTCCCTCTCTCTCTGCCCCTCCCCTGTTCATGCTCTGTCTCTCTCTGTCTCAAAAATAAATAAAAACGTTAAAAAAAATAAAATAAAATAAAAAAAAACATCAGGTCTTTTAACTCCTCGTCCAAAGTCTTAGCTCAGGGGAATGTATTTTGCAACACTGCCTCATTTGCCAACATTATTCAAAATGAATTCAAAAAAGGCACATTATGGTATTCATTTACCGCTCATTTATGCAGATCTTTGTCAGGAGAGCAATAATAGATGAAGATGATATGCGTTCTTTTATTAAGGGCTTATATTCAATCCTCAAATTTACTTTTTTTCCATCTTCAAAGAGTAAGGGATGTAATGCTAACTCTTTTTCACTTGGCATGTGAGGATTAACTTCTAAAAACCAGAAACACATGCACACATACATACACACACATGGCTTTCACTGGAATTTCAAAAAGCATGATAATTGCCAAATAAAGGGGAGTTTGGTATACATCTTGTTTATGACAAGTTCACTTAAGACAAACCAATGATCCCACCCTACTGGCCGTTTAGAATTTCAGTACCATGGACAAAGATGGAAAGAAAACAAATAATCTCTACCCCCAAAAAGCTTTTAGCCTGATGGAGAGTCAGCTACAAATACAACCTCATGGTAATGAGGGAACTAGGAATAGAATTAACCTAAGTCTTCCCAAATAAGATGATCCTTACTCTGACAAAGTTCACAATCTGATGAGGAAATGAGGAACACGAGATGTTAATAAGCAAATGTATTTACAAATTACTGGAAGTCAGAGGAAGGAGAAATGGACTCAGTGTGAGAAAATAAAGCAAGGTTTCACAGAGGTGACATTTGATATAGGTGGAGGAAAATGTATGAAGTAAAAGTAACTGACAGCAGGGTCCTCAGGTCCCAACCTACTAAAAACTTAATCTTTACCTTTGCCTCATAGAAACTTGAAGTGAGGGGCGCCTGGTTGGCTCAGTCAGTTGAGTGTTTGACTCTTAGTTTCAGCTCAGGTCATTGTCCCAAGGTCATGGGATCTAGCCCATGTTGGGGTCTGTGCAGAGCATGGAACCTGCTTAAGATTCTCTCTCTCTCTTCCTCTGCCCCTCTCCTAAGTGCTCTCTCTCTCTCCCTAAAATAAAAAAATAAAAATAAAATAAAGTAAAAGATCATGAACCTGTTGTATTTGTTTTGATCCAATTACCTGCATGTGATGAGCAGGAAGTCCTGTTGCCAGAGTCTCTATAACAGTTAGGCTAGTGAGTAGGGGATACGGACGGGAGGTGGGGATACCCGTAAGAATGGGAATCTTACTTTTTAAACATTGCAGAACCTTTATGTCACTTAAATGGATCACCCATAGCTGTGCATATGAATAACAATTTCTGGGAAGACAAGAAGTCTCCAGAACCATCTTGTGTTCATCTCCTTCTTTATGTAACTATCGCCAAAAGTGGCCATATACTTGGAAGTTAAATAATCTTACTGTGATGTTTTAAAATTCTCTGACTTCATTTCCTGTCTTTCTTGAAACTCTTATCTGCTTCTTATTTTCATCAACAATACATCAAACTAAGCCTATTTCTTGAAAATGCCAACACTTTGTAGGGGTTATGTTTTGGGGGAAAGGCAGCCCACTATCTAAACCCTATGTTTAGGCAATTGGTTATTGTGTCTTGGTGAGAGGTAAGGCCCCACCTACTGCCACAGAAACCAAAAATGCCAGATACTTGTTCTCTCAGAGCCATAGAAACTCTGCCAATCACTTGCTCCCCCAGGCTCACTGAATCTCTAGCTAGTGAAGCAAAGAAAGAGACAATTTAGAATTCTTACTAATGGTGGGAGTGGTGGGGGGAATGGGAAGGTGGTGGTGGTGAGGGTTTCATGAGTGGTGCCTAGTATCGAGCCAAGGATGTACCAACGCACAGCACTGGCTTGAAGGTCATCTCTTTAACTGGAGTTCTAGGCTCCCCCGCACCTCGGGTCCTGTTCATTTTCCAAGCTGAATTCTCTATTCTACCTTTTATTCTGTCAGCTGCCAAGTAGGTTTCCAACACACTTTTTTTCTTAAAGGCAGAATTGATTTCTGTCACTTATAACAAGAAACCCTGACTGGCCCAGTTTCCTCTCAGTAACAGAATGTATAATGTAATTGCATCTTGTAGTACTTCTAATTGGAAAATTTCTATGAGAAATGCATTTTAAGAATTTCTTAACAATTGTTAAGTGACAGGTGATGGCATCCCAAAGGAAGAATGTCTTAATGGTTAAATATGAAGAAAGATACATTAATTTGAGATGCTCACATGGACTCCCAAGCCCAAGGGGATAAACTTTCACTAGACTTTGCAATTCCAATGCTTGCTAATTATAACCAAAACATTGCTCGTTCATGGATACAACTCATTCCCAGTTGGGAACAGTCAGAGGAGGGACTAAAACTAGGAGATAGGAAGAGTAGTGTCTTAGCAGGATTGAACATAAAAAGAACCAGGGTACTACAAAAAAAGGAATTCATCCACTAATTTATTCATTCAAAGAACATTCACAGAGTGTTTATGTCTAAGTGAAGGAAAACACAAAGAGAACCAGCTTTCAAGAAGAGTCCAGCTTTCAAGGAGTGTATGAAAATAGAGACATGTAAAATCTTATTGTGATGATACAAGGATGTCATAGTTACCTATAATATTCTATAGGCTTGTGCATTCGTTTTCAATACTGCATAAATTACCACAAACTCAGTGGCTTAAAATAACTCATTCATATTATCTCACATTTTCTGTGAGTATAGGCTGGCTTACCTGGGCCCTATGCTCAGGGTCCCACATAGCTACAATCAAGGAGTCACGAGGATCTGGGTCTCAACTGGGATTGAGGCCCTCTACCAAGCTGACATGGCTGTTGGCAGAATACATTTCCTTGCAGCTGTAAAAGCCTCAGCAGTTTTCCTCTTCCAGATCAGTAAGAAAGAGAGAGGCTCTAACCCTCTCTAACAGGTTTCATGTGATTAGGTCTGGAGGTTGCCAGAGTAGAGGTGGGTGGGGGATGGGTGAAAAAAGATAGGGAAAAAAAACACACACACTTTCAAAGTATTTCAACAGATTGAATACACTGGTAAAAATCTTCTGTGTGCCTTAGGCTCTACCAACATTGAAAGGGGGCGGTTCTGTCCTGGAGCCACACTGATTTAATCAAACCCCATCTAACCCACATTCTCTTTATCTTTACCTAGCTATCTAACTTTGCAATTTGTTTTTGCTTTTGTTTTTTGTTTTGTTATTTAAAATACAGAATTCTTACCAGACTGGCAAATACACTGCGACTTTTGTCCTAAAGACTTAGTAAATAAGTAACCTTCATAAAATTCTAGCCTTCTTATAACTTCCACTTTTGATATTTGTCTGAACAGTTGACAGAGTTGCAAAGGATTTTGTTTGCAAATATTCAAGCTCCAAAGACTCTAATCTATATGTGTAATGGTGATATATTAACTTATTATCAAAGATATGCAAAAGAAAAATAAAAGTGAACTTACATACATACCGATGACTACCAATTTGGATATGAAAAGAGTTTTACTTTCCTCTTGAAATTTGTATTTTTTAAAAAGCATATAACTAAAGTTTTAAGAAGAGTCATTTTAATTTTCCAACTAGATTTATTGTTTGCTCATCAAGAAATAAATTTTATTGGAGCAAAATTAATGTGGAAAATATTTTACATTGAATAGACTGAAATGATCATACAAACACACACACATAGATCAAAAAGCCTCATATCTGAGAATCCCCAACTTATAGTGAGTAACATTGGAACAGTAAAATAGTTTCCATCTTACTTTAGTTAGAATTTACCCAGCACGAGCACTTTGCTGCTTAAATATTTATTAACGTGTTTAAATATTAAATAGAAAACCTCTCTGATGCTAGACGTGCACTAAAACAAATTGAAATTGTTTTCTGTGTTTCAATATTGATATTCTCTTTGGGAACAACTGAGAAAAATAAAACTTAATGACAAAAAGTTGCACTCAGGGATGTTCTCAAAGCCATAAATAAGATATATACACTATATTTAGATTGATAACTAAAAATCCAGGGAATTTTACATATTCTTATCCCTGAACTCAGCTAAATAAAAACTTAGTGCCCTTCTTCATTCTTAAATTAGGTTGTGGAATGCAAGTAAAATGTACATGGGTGGGAATTATTGTCTTCTATCTGGAAGTAGAAAGATTTTTCAGACATTTTGTTTTTATTTTTTGATATTTTGGTCCTTCCTGAACATCATATTTGAGAGTATATTCTGCCTGTATTTTGTAACACAAGTAGCATTTATCAGATTTACAAAGTTAAGTAGTTTCCTTTTATATTATGGATAAAATAGCATATTAATTATTGCTCATTTTCCACATTTTAATTTTTGTTTGCTAATTCTATTCTTAAGGTGATAAACAGATATCTTTCTCTTTTCTTTATATCTTCTTGAATAACCAGCCAGTGTCCCAAATGTAATCATAAATTTGAGTCATACAACGAATGTGAATAAATCACAGGGCTAGAAATAGATTTTTCCCATGTCACCAAAATTCAAAAAGAATTCTAGCAATCTCAAAGTTTTAATTCAGGTCTATGCTAATTCCAGAGTATAAGTGGTCTGTTCTGCATTAATTTATTGCCTTAACTTAGACTGTTCTCATTTTTAAGAGATAGTGATAAGTTTTCGCAATATTCTTGTGCTGTGAGACATTCCATTTTAGTGACATACATTCAAACACAAATGTATGCCCTATTTTTTAGAATGGGAATTATTTTATAAACTTCCTTATTGCTTATCAATTGCCTCGACATCCTAACCATATTTTTAAAATTTTAATTGATTTTTGTAACACAAGGGAAATATTGCCTATCAGTTTGATACTATGTTAGATCATTAATGACCCTTCTAGAAGACAGCTACCAGCTAAGTATCATATGTTTTTGTATATACATCTATACATATGCCAATTTTATAAACACTCTGATAGTGGGAAAGTTAACTTTATTTTCTTAATAAGTTAACACTATAGCTGGAGATGTATGGAATTATTCTTAATTAAGAATAATTCTATTTGTCAACAGAATAGAGATTTTCAGGAATTTTTTTTTAATTGGAACTCATTCATAGGTTGTTGTTTCTTTTCTTTTTTGAGAATTTAGAGAGCCATCTCAAACTTTATGAAGTAGTTGAAAATCACACTTATATCCTGTAATAAACTAGTGATGCGAGTTCTAATTAAACTATTAACGTTGTATACTTACCCAAGACACTTTAAAAATAGAATACAAGAATGAAAAAAAAAAAGCCTAAGACACATTGACTCCTCTCAAGCAGAGTTATGCCTTAATGCAGACTATACACCTACACTACTTTTCCTTTATCAAAGTCTGTAGTCATTTAAGTATGGAAATAAACATCCAAATGGATATTTATCCAAAGATTCATAGGATATTTACATTAGCCATGCAGTGGCTGAGGTTCAAGAGTAAAGTAGGACAGGGTGGCCTGGGTGGCTCAGTTGGTTAAGCGACCGACTTCAGCTCAAGTCATAACCTCATAGTTCGTGAGTTCGAGCCCCACGTCAGGCTCTGCACTGACAACTTGGAGCCTGGAGCCTGCTTCCGTTTCTGTGTCTCCCTCTCTCTCTGCCCCTCCCCCAATCATTCTCTGTCTCTCTCTCTCTCTCTCTCTCTTAAATATAAACATTAAAAAAAAAGTAAAGTAGGACAACAGTCTTTGCTGTCAAAAAGCTTAGTTTCTACTAGAGTTAAAACACTGATAAATACAAAGTGAAGATAGATGCAAAGGAATGAATATGTTCAGGGTAACAGAAACAGAAGTGATCACTTCTAAGGGGGCAGATCAATGCAGTGCACTGAATGTTTGTGTCCCCCACCTCCCAAATTTGTACGTTGATACCTTAATCCTACTTGTAATGGTATTAGGAAGAAGAGGACTTTGAGAAGTGATTAGGTCATGAGGGCAGAGACCTCATGAATTGAACTAATCCTCATGAATGGATTAGTGCTCTTACAAAAGGGACCTCAGAGGGCTCTCTTACTCTCTTTCAACCATAAGGTACAATGAGAAGTCAGCAGTCTGAACCTGGAAGAAGGCTCTCCTCAGAACCTGACCATGCTGTCACCCTGACCTTGGACTTCCATCATTGACAGTGGTGATTAAATGGATGTCTGTTGTTTATGCCACCCAGTCTATGACTTTGTTGCAGCAGCCAAAACATACCAAGGCTAAGTAAAGTCTTGGTAATAGCAATGACACATTGTATCCCAGAGGGATGTAAAGTGCTCCCAGTTGAATGGACAGAACAGTACCATCAAATAGCACAGAAACTTGAAGCATCAGGGGTCTTCTGGGTCAAGAGTGCTGTTTGGCAGCATGCAGGATGGTGGAATAAGAAGAGTAGAGGAGGGGTTAAGGCTGGCAAGGCTGGTAGAGGCCAGGTAACACAGAGCCCTTCACTATGCAAAGAAGGTTAAACTTGTAAGACTTTATGTTGTCTGTTACTTGTTTTCAATGTTTTTAGAACTACCTCTAGAATTTGAGCTACTTTTCCTAAGGAATACACGTGGAAAGCCAATTTATGAAATTATATATAAGTGAGACTTCTCTGATTGAGCGTAAGGTACTGAGAGTCACCATAGTGATACAAAAAACCTATTTCAAATGCTGGCCACATAAATACATACATTCAAAGAGCAGGCACCTTGTCTTTTCAACCTTGAAGATGGCATGTCCACTCAGCCCTTTGCCAACAGGATAAAGGCTTTTATTCCTAGTTCTATAAAAAACATGAAGTAGAACTGCAAGGGAGGAGAATGTAGCCATATGGAGAAGGTGTCTATTGTTATTTTAGACATCTCTACCCCCACCTGGGAAGAGACCTGCTTTTGTTCGAAAGGGTCCTGAGAATGAGGTTGGATGCAGTGGCTAGTGAAATGAGCTAGGAAATGCATTACCCCTTTTTTTTTTTTTTTTTTGAATTCTCCAGTTTATGTTTTCCTCAGGTTATTGAAACTTGGGATTGGAGTTGATGTTAGGTACAAAACAGTGGCTTGCTAGACATTTTGTGAAAGAAGAAAGGAGGAAAGAAAGAAGAGTGGGGGGAAACTATTTGGGAAGAAAGCATTTGAGAAAGAAAAACATGAAGGACACTTATGTCTAATGAAGATTTTGCTCAAGTGTCTGCAGTGTAGTATGTGACATGATGCATTCTCAGCAAAACCTTAGTAAACCATCCATTTCTCATTATTGTTTGACAGAGTTTTGAGTGTTTTGTGAGAGAACCAACAACATGCTGAAGACAGCTCCCAAGTAGATGGGGAGCCAAGGGTGAGGCTGCCCAGGAAGCTTCCATGAGTGAGTTTTGGAAGACAGAGTGATTTACAGTTTATTCTGAAACCCACCCCTTCCTCCCATATTCACTTAGAAGATACATGTCACATTAACTCACTGTTAAGGTTGTGATATCCATTAGAGTTATAATGGCATCTGACCCCCAGGTTTCCTTGCTACTTGGACTCCTAGTCATAGCTGCTTTTACCTCTTCCTCCTGCTTGGCTAGCAACTGGTACTAAATTCATACCAAGTATGAACCACCATGAAGTTGCCAGGGGTCATTGTGAACATCAGTCCCTCAGATCCTCTTTAGGAGCTATAAAATTCACCCACCCTAAGAACTGATTAGAATAATAACAAATAGGGATACGAGCTCATATTTCCCCTGGCCAGAAAACTTTCAGCTTCTTAATTTCCTGTCTTAACTGTGTTGAGAGCAACAGATGCCAGACTGAGGACAAATGATGAAGCAGCCATAAAAAGGAGGAGACTTAGCTCAGCTCCATGGGGCTCCCCATCTTCAGAGCATATGTATATAGCATTCACCTTCCTTCACCCCTTCAGTGAAAAGTAAAGGGGAGAAGTATTGGGATTGTTATTTGTGTTTTTGTCAGGCTCATGAAAAGAAGAGATAACTGATGTTTCTGAAGAAGAAAGAACCAGCCAACTTCTGATATAGGGGAGCAATATGATGGTTAAAAGCCCAGACTCAAAGATAGTGCTTTTCAAACATGAATGAACATATACATCACCTGGGAATCTTATAAAAAGTTAAATTCTGATGAGTAGGACTAGAATGGAGGCAGAGGATCTGCATTTCTAATAATATTACCAGTGAAATAATTCTGCTGGTCCAAGGATCCCATGTTGAGTGACAAAATTCTAGACTCAAATTGCCTGTGTTCAAGTCCTTGTTCCAGATTGCACCAAGCTATGACCTTGGGTAATTTGACATCCACACTTTCCTCATCTGTAAAATGGTAATAATAATATTACCTACCTCCATGGGTTGTTATAAAAGTTACAAGAGTTAATATAAAGGCACAGAGAAGGGTGTCTGGCATATGGTAGGTGTCAATAAATATTTGGTGAATGATAGCCAACTTATGGAAACAACCCAAATGGCTATCAATAGATGAATGGATAAAAAAAGATGTGGTATACATTTACAATGGAGGATTAAAATGGTGAATACCAGGGGAGGGAGATGGGGGGGGTAATATTGACAGTATTTAAGGGTGCAAAGTTGTAATGAGTAGTAAACAAGCCATAGAGATCTACTGTGCGAAGTAATATGCCATAAACCTTAAATTTACAAATTATTGCATGTAAAATTTATCAAATAAAAAAAATATTTGGTGGACAAATTACTTAGCAACAGGATAGTAGTGAAAAGCGTCTGTGACTTGAAACCCAACTCTTTTATGTCTTTCCAAAAGATTCGTCTGCTCTGGTAGCTTCTAACTTGGTAGCATTCGTTGTTGGTTGTCTTTGAGTCAACTCTGTAGAATCCTAATTAGGGCTCAAAAGAACAAATGGGAAGCCTCTGTAGAAGCTAGAGGAGTTTTGGTGTTTTTGTTGTTGTTGTTTGTTTGTTTGTTTGCACCTGAGGTAGAGCATAATCAGATTTGTGTTTAAGAAAATCACTCAGAGAGAAGATGGGATACAGATAGTAGGTCTTGGACAAAATGAGGGCTGGGGAGATAAGCTTACAGACTCAGACTAGAGAAGTGACAAATGACCCTGAGGTTAGGGCAGTGGAGAGAATTGGGAAGGGAAACAATACATGCATGATTAAGGAGGTTGACTTGGCAAAACAAGGCATTAGTGGACACAACTGAAGTTCAGGGAGAAGTGTGGGAAAGGCTTTCAGTTTCCTAGCTTGGGTAAGAAGACAAATATCTGGAACCATTTGTAGAGACAGAAAGTAAAGGGAGAGGAAATACATCATAAAGGGGATGAATAAAGCAGGAAGAGAGTACGATGGCACCAAGATTGATTTGGGACACTATGAAAGTGGCTGTGGTGCTAGATAACTACAGGCAATTAGTAACCCAGGCCTAGAACTGGGGAGGCACACATGTTGATCATACAGAATTGCAAGTCATCTGTATTTTGTGTATTAAGGCTCTGAAGTCTACTCTGGACAGTAAGAGCTGTAAGAGGTGGACAAAAAAAGGATGCCATGAAAGAGACTGAAAAAGAAGAGAGAAGTCAGCAAGTCAAAAGAGGTACAGCAGAAGACTGGGGAGGAGAGTGTTTTAGTGATAAGGGAATGGTTAACAGGTCCCGATTTCACAAAACAACATCTACTATCCCAGAAACCAGTCCTTCCTTCATGACTCTTCTGTGTTGCCACTGGGCCCAATGTCCTGAAACACATTTTTCATTATGCCATGTTTATTCTTTACTTTACAAGGTATTTTTTTAACTTGGAAATGTATTTTGTTTAGGAACATAAGCACATGTATCTAAAGTGTTAAGAAATGCATGACGATAATAAATACTAAATTTAAGACAATAATTACCTCTGCAGAGGGTGGGACAGTTATTATTAGGGAAGGAAGCACAGGGGTTTCAACTGTATTGATAACGTTTAATTCTTAAGCTAGGTAACAGGGTCATAGATTTAAGGTCCTGCATATTTAAATAATACAAAAAAAAACTATGCAGGAAATACCTTGTAATGATAGCAATCTGATATTCATCCTGAAAATTTTAAGGTCTTCTCAGTTTGGGATCTCTGTCTCATCTTATTTCCCACAATTCCTTACCCTACTTTCTTCTGGATACATCTTTTCTCTGCATCATCTAAAAAGGTCATTATCTAGTACATTTCTTTGTCTTCTTTCAGTCGTAGTGTCCTCCTGCCAGACTGGGTCTCCACTTAGTCAGGTATTACCCTCCAAAATCCTTTGTTGCTGATTCTTCTATGGGAAATGAACTCCTTGTCCTCTAAAATCGTGTGTGTGTGTGTGTGTGTGTGTGTGTGTGTGTGACATTCTCATCTATCACTTTCTTATTTTTCTTTTTTTTCTTTTTTTCTTTTTTTTTTGAGACAGAGAGAGACAGAGCATGAATGGGGGAGGGTCAGAGAGAGGGAGACATAGAATCCGAAACAGGCTCCAGGCTCCGAGCTGTCAGCACAGAGCCCGACGCGGGGCTCAAACCCACGGACCGCGAGATCATTACCTGAGCCGAAGTCGGCAGCCCAACCGACTGAGCCACCCAGGCGCCCCTCATCTATCACTTTCAAGTCTATCTGCATGATATTTTTCTTATTGTATTGTTCAATAATTCTAATCTTGATTACACATTAAAATTATCTGGGAACCTCCTAAAAATATTGGTACTTGGACCCCAACTCAACAGGCCCCACTTCAAACAGGCCTGACTGAAAAATTTTTAAAAAGCTTCCAAGGTAATTCTAACATACAGTTATAGCCTGATCATGCCCTAAAAACAGGGCAACCTCTTCTTAGCCACTTCATCACCGGCACAGAATTTTACATATAAGAGAAGTGAAATACGAGCATGTGAAATATGTAAACATGAGCTCAAATGCCAATTTCAGTCAATGGAAGTAGGAAAAGCTACTAATCTTAAACTGATACACTATTCTTTATCTGACGTTACAATATATGTTAAAAAAATACACTTAGCAGTAGCTTGACCTTCAATGTTTCAACATAATGAATATTTGGAAACAAGTTACCGAAATTTGCAAACATGAATAGCAGGACTGAAATTGAACACTGACGAAGTGATGTTAAACACTTGAATCAAGGAGACAGGGCCATTAATAAGAGCTTTTAGTTTCAATGTTTGACAACTGATCCTTAATCCCAGAAAGGATCAAAGCAGCAGAGGACAAGTGTAAAGGATACAGCATGAAGAATGTAGGGCATTTGGGGAAAGAATGACAACGTAAATATGTTAAAGAAATTTGGTCAGCATGCTATAAAATAGTGGGAAAATGTAGGATCCTATTCTAATTCTCCTAATTAAATCATAACTGCCTGTAACTTGTGTATTACATTGATCCTTAGAGACAAATTGTATTTAAATGTCTAAAATTGTTTCATCTATGCTAGTTGTGTTAAAGTATATGCTCCTATTTGCAAAAGTCTTGACAGCAAGAGTTAGATGATTATTTATATCATTGACATCCCATCAGAAAAGGAATACATTTTTAATGTTTATTTATTTTTATTTTGAGAGACGGGGTGGGGGAGGGAGAGAGAGAGAGAGAGAGAGAGAGAGAGAGAGAGAGAGCAAGCTCTAGCAAGGTAGAAAAAGAGAGAAATAGAGAGAACCCCAAGCAGGCTCCGCACTGTCAATGCAGAGCCCAATGTGTCACTCAACCTCACCAACCATGAGATCATGACCTGAGCCAAAAACAAGTTGGATGCTTAACCAACTGAGCCACCCAAGGCGCCCCAAGACTATTTTTAAATCCAAGTTTCCAAAAGGAAAGTGAGTAAATATACTGGGCAACTTTTAATGTCTCTTTCATCCCTTAGATTCTTTAAATTATTTCTATTGATCTATCTTTGAGCTCACTGATTCTTTCCTCATTCATGTCACATTGGCAAATGAGCCCATAGAAGTCATTCTTCATGTATGCCACAGTATTTTTGGTTCTTGCATTTCTTTTTTATTTCTTCTTAGATTTGCCATGTCTCTGTTTATATTACCTCTCTGCTCTTGCATGTTGTCTATTTTTTTCCATTAGGGCCACTATGATATTAATCAGTTATTTTATTTTATTGATAAATTTTTGAGTTTTTAAAGTGCTCCATTGGAACTAAATATCCTGCCATTTAACCATATTTTAAAACCTAAAAAACTTTTAAAAAGCTGTCAGTGTTAGGGGCACCTGGGTAGCTCAGTCAATTAAGTATCCGACTCTTTTTAAAAGTTTTTAAATGTTTATTTATTTTTGAGAGAGAGAGAGAGAGAGAGAGAGAGAGAGAGAGAGAGAATCCAGAATCCGAAGCAGGCTCCAGGCTCTGAGCTGTCAGCACGGAGGCTCAAACTCACGAACTGTGAGATCATGTTCTGAGCCAAGTCAGAGGCTTAACTGACTGAGACACCCATCATCTGATTCTTGATTTTGGCTCAGGTCATGATCTTGCAGTTTGTGAGATCAAGCCCCATGTTGGGCTCTGTGCTGAGTGTAGACCTTGCTTGGGATTCTCTTTCTCCCTCTCTCTCTGCTTCCCCTGCTCATGCTCTCTTACTTTCTTTCTCTCTCTCTCAAAATAAATAAATAAACATTAAAAATAAATTAAAAAATAAAATAAATTAAAAAAATTTTTTACGAAAACTGTTTATTTTCTGCCCACATTTTTCCATTTTATTCTTGAGAATCTGTGGATGAGCAACTTAAGACCACTCAGTGGTCGTTCCCATCCATTCAGTGGCCTGAGCAGTGGGGGCTGTGGACCAGTCCTCAGTGGCAGGCTGTGTGTTCCAGTCTTCAGTGAGTAACTTCTGGGTAGGCACAGAGAACACCTGCATGCTTTTGGATCAGCTTGTGACCTTGGGTAGCAGTAAAATTGGGAGGTAGAGCGGTCTGTTCACTCTAAAACTTTTCTTAGTTACATAGCCTTTTCAGCAGTGGCCTGCTCTTCCTTTTTAATCCCTTCTCAGGATTTCTGTAAAAGTGGAAATCGGGCATGACCTCCTATGGATGTTCATAGGAGATGGTGGCACGCATGTGTAGAACTTCCTGGGCCAGCCTCTGCAGCATCGGACCCACTGAGTACGGGATGGCAGCGTTCACATCGTGCAGAGGAGAGTCTGTGTTACGCTGAACAGTGACAGGCAGGTTAACATTAAGATGTGTCTGTGAGAGGCTGGTGATTAGCCCTGGGATCCTTTGCTACCAGAAGCGTCAGCTCCCAGAAGGCTGCCTGGACCTGGTCCCAGGTACCAGGAGGAAGTGGCCAGCACTAGGAGTGGCAGCATCAAACTCCGGCACATCCTTCCGGCCAGTATCCTTAGACGGTAGGACACTGACATCAGCTGGGGTTTCAATGGC
Source organism: Prionailurus viverrinus (assembly GCF_022837055.1). Lineage (NCBI taxonomy): Eukaryota > Metazoa > Chordata > Mammalia > Carnivora > Felidae > Prionailurus > Prionailurus viverrinus. The sequence goes on along the minus strand of NC_062569.1, from coordinate 132,013,462 downwards.
AACAGTAGCATGAGCTGTCAGAAGCTTTTCTCAGGTTCTATTCAGGTGATATAGATGCCTTTTGTAGCTGTACTGTTCCATTTTGAAGTCAAGGTCAGTGCCGCCTGAGTGGGTTCCTGCTGCAAGGAACTTGAGGACATCCCCCCTCCTTAGTTTGCAGGACATCAAGGCCTCAGGATGTTGTGAAAGTTTCCCTTTAAGTTATGGCAGGAACCCAGAACAATGCTGTATGGACCCTTCTGTGGGTAGTGCAGAAAGGCTAATCATAGTTATTTTAAATTCTCTGCATGATAGTCCCTAAGCCTGTGTCATATCTGAGGCTCGTTCTGACGTTTGCTTTGTCATTTTAGACTGCTTTTTCTTGCTTCTGGTAGGCTTTGTAATTTTTTATTGAAAGGTGAATATGAAATGTATGAATAAAACTGAGGTAAATAGGCCATGAGTGTGAGGGTTTATGCTAATTTTTACCATAGCTATGAGTGCTAGGAGCTTCCAATTCCTGTAGTGTCTTTCTTTCCCTTCTTGACATTGGGCTTCCCTAAGTATGTCACGTCAGAGAGCCTGCTCTTTGTAGAACTTGCAGGTGCAATCCACTGTTATATGCACCAAATATATGGTGCAGTGGGGATGGTGTGGGCAAGGGGGAGCATTCTATAATTTTAAAATTTCAGTGTTTTAGGGAGCCTTTGTCCTTGGACTATGACTTCCATGAGTTTTTCTCTAGTGGTATAGCTTCCCCTACCTACCACTCTGTACTCCCTTTTCTGGCTGCAGCTATAGGAATCTATTTCCCTGAAGCCCTATCCCTGTTGACTATGTTTTGCGGGTCAAGGGAGTTTGGTTTGGTTGTGCTTTTGCCTCTTTAGGTGAAACAGAAAGGCTGGAGATGCATGGAGTGAAGGGAATTCCCTTCCGCCAGTTGGGCTAAAGCTCTCAAAAAGTCCTTTCCCCAGGAGAGTAGTCCACTATGGTTAAAACTGCCAGGTTATTTCATAGTGGTTAGTCTTCCCTTTCCCCGGCCAGGGCCACAGCAATCTTTCTTGGATCTTCATGCTGAGAACCTAGTACAGGTATTAGAATCAAAGCCCATGAAAATATGGGACCCTCTGAAGTTGGCAATCCCCAGAAGTTTCTCACTCTTACCTTGGTCCATACTCAGCTTTCAGCCATTCACCAAAATTATCTTTACAGTGTTCCTACCAGTTTATGGCTCCTGTGGTTTCTGCTCCAGATCAGCAAGTGTCACCTGCGCCTCTCTGGATGAACCTGCCTGTTCAGATTTCTGGTTGGCAATTTGCCCTGAGACCTCAGTTCTCTGCAGAGCTCCAGGATACTCATGGATGTTCACTTTGTCCAGTTTTCTCATGTTGTAAGAACAGCAGTGACAACTTCCAAGTTTTTTATGTGTCAGAGCTGAAACCAGAAGCCTAAGTTATTTCTAATTGTATATTTCTAAACTTCTAGGCAAATGCAATTTAAGATTTTAAGTTTTCCATTGGAACTAAATATCTTGCCATTTAACCATATTTGAAAACCTAAAGAAAACTTAAAAAAAAATTTACTGTGTATCTTTGAGAGAGAGACAGAGCATGAGTGGGGGAAGGGCAGAAAGAGAGGGAGACACAGAATCTGAAGCAGGCTCCAGGCTCTGAGCTGTCAGCACAGAGCCCGACACGAGGCTCGAACTAACAAACCACGAAATCATGACTTGAGCTGAAGTTGGACGCTCAACCGACTGAGCCACCCAGGTGCCCCAAAACCTAAAAAAAAAAAAAAAATTAAAAGCTGTCAGTGTAGGGACACCTGGGTGGCTCATTCAGTTAAACATCCCACTCTTGATCTCGGCTCAGGTCATGATCTCCCAGTTCGCAAGTCTGGCTCCGCGCTGACAGTGTGGAGCCTGCTTGAAATCCTCTCCATCTCTCTCTATGTCTGCCCCTTCCCTGCTTGTGCTCTCACTCTCTCAAAACAAATTAAAAAAATAAATAAAAATTAAAAAGCTTACAGTGCTTAATATTAGTTGAAATTAATGCTTTGATTTTTGCCCATTTTTATTGTTGATAGTGAAAATTGTTTTTGTTTAGTTTATAAAACAATCACTTCTCAGTTAATAAATATAGCAATCCTAATCTGCCATTTCATGAAATCTTCCTCAGAGACTACATTATGAATACTCCCGTATTAATTGAGTAATACTTATTCCCAATTTTTTGTCAGTTTATTTCAGGCATTAATGTATTTTTTTTTACATAAATCACATCTGAAACTTTGAGTTTGCATATCACCTTATATTTATGAAACTATTTGCTCTGGTTTCTTAACCTAAAATATTTTTTAAATTACATTTGGTGTCACAATCTCAGAGTTATTTTCATTATTGAAGCTTCTCTGGAATAGAGGGAACATATTGTTACTGACAGGGTTCGGAACATACTACCCCAAAATATCGTACTTTGGCAGATAGAATATTTTAAGCTGAAAGAATGTGAGAAAGAGCATTTGCTGGAAGGATTCTCCCTGTTTTCCCTGAAGCAGGTCGTAAGACCCTCATGTGAGAGGTGCCTGCCCCCCACCCCAGAAGAAAAGTATCTTTATCTCTGAATGTGAGTGAGTGGGTCTTGCTAACTTTCTCCCAGCTTACCATACTTAGCTCATACCCTTTTTGTCCTATCATATTTTCCCACAACTTGTCACTGCTCATCAAAACTAGCATAAAAACAGTCAAGATTAACTGCTTCTTTGGATCTTCACTTTCTCATGAAGGCTCCTTTGTCACATCAAACTTACATTAAATAAATGTCTATGCTTTTCTGTTGTTAGCCTGTCTTTTGTTATAGAGATCCACCCAAGAACCTAGAAAGGTAGAGGGAAAAAGATATTTTTCTCCCTGACATTACAAATAAAGTTTTATTTTTGTCTGTGTGTGTGTGTGTGTGTGTGTGTGTGTGTGTGTATGTGTGTGTGTGTGTGTGTGGTGGTCGCTGACAGATATCTTAACAAACTATCAACATTTTCCATGTTCAAATAATCATATTGGTATATTATAAGGAAGATGTTCTCATTTGAGTGGCTCTATTTTATAATATGTTATTTTGTGTTATATGCCAGGCCAGTTGTGGGTCAGAGATGGGGCACTGTGGTTTCAACGAGCCAGTCCTGGGAAGCAGAGTGCCTCTCTCTGTATGACTCACCTTTGTGGTTTCTTGAATTGCTCTGTAAGTATAGGCTTAAATAGAAATACATTTAAATGGTGTTGTATTCTTAGCCAAAGCAAACTACAACCCTGAAATTTTGTAGGACAATGAAGACAGCAAATTTTGGAGCTTAGAACTTTTGGATACAGTTCATGAAGAATGGAGACTAACTGGGATTTCTCACTTCTTCCAATGAAACAGAACTCTGCAAAGGCCCCAAACTATTTTATCAGTCTGAGAATCCCCTAGACAGAGATTGTGAGATTTCTTTGAGTCAGCTTAATCTCTCCATCTCCCAAAGCTATTTCACACATTCTCCTCTCTACAAAAGCCTTCAACACCTTATCTCATTTCTTTTCTTTTCTTCTCTTCTTTCTTTTTTTCTTCTCTTCTCTTCTCTTCTTTTACCTTATTTTTTTATTTCCCTTTTAATTTTATTTTTTTAATTATTTATTCTCAAGTTAGCTGACATACAGTGTAGTTTTGGCTTCAGAAGTAGATTCCAGTGATTCATCACTTATTCATAAAACACAGTGCTCATCCCAACAAGTGCCCTCCTCAATGCCCACCACACATTTAACCCATTCCTCCACTCCTGCCCCCATCAGCCCTCAGTTTGTTCTCTGTATTTAAGAGTCTCTTATGGTTTGCCTCCATCTCTATTTTTATCTTATTTCTTCTACCCTTCCCCTATGATTATCTGTTAAGTTTCTCAAATTCCACATATGAGTGAAATCATGTATCTGTCTTTCTCTGACTTATTTCTCTTAGCCATAATACCCTGTAGTTCCACCCATGTTGTTGCAAATGGCAAGATTTTCATTCTTTTACATCACTGAGTAGTATTCCCTTGTATATATACATACACACACACGTGTATATATATATATATATATATATATATATATATATATACACACGTGTGTCTGTGTGTGCATGTATGTGTGTATATATATATATATATATATATATATATATATATACCACATCTTCTTAATCCATTCATCAGTTGATAGACATTTGGGCTCTTTCCATAATTTAGCTATTGTTGATAGCACTGCTATAAACATTGGGGTGCATGTGCCCCTTTGAATCAGCACTCCTGTATCCTTTGGATAAATTCCTAGTAGTAAAATTACTGGATTGTAGGGAAGTTTTCTTTTTAATTTTTTGAGAAACCTCCACACTGTTTTCCAGAGTGGCTGCACCAGTTTGCATTCCCACTAACCATGTAAGAGGGTTCTCTTTTCTCCATATCCTTGTCAACATCTGTCATTCCCTGGGTTGTTAACTTTAGTCACTCTGACTGCTGTGAGGTGTTATCTCAGTGTGGTTTTGATTTGTATTTCCCTGATGATAAGCGATGTTGAGAATCTTTTCATGTGTCAGTTTGCCATCTGGATGTCTTCTTTGAAAAGTGTCTATTCATGTCTTCTGCCCATTTCTTCACTGGATTATTTATTTTTTGGGTGTGGAGTCTGGTGAGTTCTTTATAGATTTTAGATACTAACCTTTTACCCAATGTGTCATTTGCAAATATTTTCTCCCATTTCATTGGTTGCCTTTTAGTTTTGTTGATTGTTCCCTTTGGTGTGCAGAAGCTTTTTATCTTGATAAGGTCCCAATAGTTCATTTTTGCTTTTATGTCCCTTGCCTTCGGAGACATGTCGAGTGAGAAGTTGCTGTGGCCAAGGTCAAAGAGGTGGCTGCCTGTTTTGTCCTGTAGGATTTTGATAGTTTCCTGTCTCATTTAGGGCTTTCATCCATTTTGAATGTATTTTTGTGTATGGTGTAGGAAAGTGGTCCAGTTTCATTCTCCTGCATGTTGCTGTCCAGTTTTCCCAACACCATTTGCTGAAGAGACTGTCTTTTTTCCATTTGATACTTTTTCCTGCTTTGTTGGAGATTAGTTGGCCATACATTTGTGGGTCCATTTCTGAGTTCTGTATTCTATTCCATTGGTCTATGTGTCTGTTTTTGTGCAAATACCATACTGTCTTGATGATTACAGCTTTCTAATACAGGCTAAAGTCTGGGATTGTGATGCCTCCAACTTTGGTTTTCTTTTTCAACATTACTTTGGCTATTTGGGGTCTTTTGTAATTCCAGACAAATGTTAGGATTATTTGTTCTAGCTCTGTGAAGAATGTTGGTGCTATTTTGATTGGGATTGTATTGAATATGTAGATTGCTTTGGGTAGTATCGACATTTTAACAATATTTGTTTTTCCAATCCATGAGCATGGGATGTTTTTCTATTTTTTTGTGCCTTCTTCAATTTCTTTCATAAGATTTCTATAGCTTTCAGCGTACAGATTTTTTACCTATTTGGTTAGGTTTATTCCTAGGTATTTTATGGTTTTTGTTGCAATTGTAAACAGGATCAATCCCCTGATATCTCTTTCTGTTGCTTCATTATTGGTGTATAAAAATGTGACCTATTTCTGTACACTGATTTTATATCCTGTGACTTTGCTGAATTCCTGTATCAGCTCTAGCAGTTTTTGGGCGGAGTCTTTCAGGTTCTCCATGTAAAGGATCATGTCATCTGTGACGAATGAAAGTTTGACTTCTTTTTTGTTAATTTGAATGTCTTTTATTTCATTTTGTTGTCTGATTGCTGAGGCAAGTACTTCCAACCCTATGTTGAACAACAGCAGTGAGAGTGAACGTCCCTGTCGTGTTCCTGATCTCAGGGGGAAAGCTCTCAGTTTTTCCCCATTGAAGATAATATTAACTGTGGGCCTTTCATACATGACTTTTATTATGTTAAGATATGTTCCTTCTATCCTGTCTTTCTTGAGAGTTTTTATTTAAAAAAATTTTTTTTAACGTTTATTTATTTTTGAGACAGAGAGAGACAGAGCATGAACGGGGGAGTGGCAGAGAGAGAGGGAGACACAGAATCCGAAGCAGGCTCCAGGCTCTGAGCCATCAGCCCAGAGCCCGATGCAGGGCTCGAACTCACGGACCGCGAGATCGTGACCTGAGCTGAAGTTGGATGCTTAACCGACTGAGCCATCCAGGTGCCCCTTGAGGGTTTTTATTAAGAAAGGATGCTGTACATGTCAAACGCTTTTTCTGCATCTATCGACAGGATCATCTGGTTCTTATCCTTTCTTCTGTTAATGTGATGTATCACATTGATTGATTTGCAAATATTGAACCCACTCTGCAGCCTAGGAATTAATCCCACTTGGTCATGGTGAATAATTCTTTTAATATATGTTTATATTTGATTTGCTACTATCCTGTTGAGAATTTTTGCATCCATGTTCATCAGGGAAATTGGTCTGTCCGTCTCCTTTGTAGTGAGGTCTTTTTAGTGAGGTTTTTGCCTGGTTTTGGAATCTAGATAATGCTGGCTTCATAGAATGAGTCTGGAAATTTTTCTTCTGTTTCTATTTTTTGGAACAATTTGAGAAGATTAGGTATCAACTCTGCTTTAAATGTCTGGTAGAATTCCCCTGGGAAGCCATCTGGCTCAGGACTCGTATTTGTTGGGAGATTTTGATAACCGATTCAATTTCTTCACTGGTCATAGGTCAGTTCAAATTTTCTATTTTTTCCCACTGAGTTTTGGTAGGAATTTGTCCATTTCTTGCAGATTGCCCATTTTGTTGGCATATAATTTTTCATAGTATTCTCTAATAATTGTTTGTATTTCTGTGGTGTTGGTTGTGATCTCTCTTCTTGCATTCATGATTTTATCTATTTGGGTTCTCCCTCTTTTCTTTTTGAGAAGTCCGGCTAGGGGTTTATCAATTTCATTTATCTTTCAAAAAAAACAGTCTTATATTCATTGATTTGTACTACTGTTTTCTTTCTTTCTTTCTTTCTTTCTTTCTTTCTTTCTTTTTTTTTTGGATTCTATATTGTTTATTTCTGCTCTAGTCTTTATTATTTCTCTTCTGGTGGCTTTGGGCTTTCTTTGCTGCTGCCTTTCCAGATCCCTTAGGTGTAAGGTTAGTTTGTGTATTTGGGCCTTTCTTGCTTCATGAGATAGGCCTGAACTGCAATTTATTTTCCTCTTAGGACTGCCTTTGCTGCATCTCAGAGTGTTTGGAATGTTGTGTTTTCATTTTCACTTGCTTCTATGTATTTTTGTAATTTCTTCTTTAATTTCCTGGTTGACCCATTCATTCTTTAGTAGGATGTTCTTTAACCTCCATGTATTTGGGAGCTTTCCAAAAATTTTTTTGTGGTTGATTTCAAGTTTCATAGTGTTGTGATCTGAAAATATACATGGTATGATCTCAATATTTTTATACTTATTGAAGACTGTTCGTGACCCAGCTGAGGTTGCTGTGCTGTTCCCTGAAGCTTCACATTGCTGTTCTTGTTGGGGAGAAAAATGGCGACACCCCAGTCTCTCCTCCCTGGATTGCGTGTCTTAAACCACACTGTTCAGGCAGCCCTCATAGAGTAGCGAGGGCGGCCGCTTGTCCCGATCCACAGTCTCCTGTGTCTCCCAGGTGCTCGGCTGGAATTCAAAACCTGAAGTCTTCCAGTCCCCTGCACCACGTGGACCCTGTTCTGGGGTAGCGCCATTCAGTCCTGCAGATAAAATGCCTTTGGCTGGCACCTGCAGGTTCTTTTGTCCTTAGGAGACAATGGACCCTTTTCCCACAGCACTCGAGGAAGTGGACTGTTCTCTCCCAGCGCACCCTTGAGATTGCTACTGCCCCGGGGCTGGTTCCCTACCCCACAGGCACATGGACACATTGGCAGCTCCTGTCCAGAGAAAGTGAGGCACTTTTGCTTTTGAAAACTCCAATCTTCAGCTCCTGAAGCTGTTTGCAAAATAGAAACTGACACTCTCCATATTTCTCCTTCCCCAGTCCATGGTCCCGAGAGTTTTTTTTAATCTTGTCAATACCACAATTCCCCAGTCTCTCTGTCTTTCCCTTTTGTCTCTCCACAGAAGGGGTTCCCTCCCTTCCATGCCTATGTCGTTTTATTTCCCTCAATTCTCATACACGCGCCTCAAATTGACCAAACTGTCTCTCTCCCCCTGTGGTGATCGTTCTGCCACTCCGCAGATTGATTTCCTGGGTGTTCCAAGTGATCTGACCTCATTATAGCTGTGTTTGAGGGCAAGGGAAAGCCCAGTCCCCCTACTTCTCAGCCATCTTAACTCCTCTCCCTCCTCCTCCTCATTCTTTAAAAAAAATTTTTTTTAATGTTTACTAATTTTTGACAGAGAGACAAAGCATGAGTGTGGGAGGGCAGAGAGAGAGGGAGACACAGAATCTGAAGCAGGCTCCAGGCTCCAAGCTGTCAGCACAGAGCCCGACGGCGAGATCATGACCTGAGCTGAAGTTGGTGGCTTAATAGACTGAGCCACCCAGACGCCCCTCCCTCCTCCTCATTCTTAATGGATGGTCTTGTTTCTTATTTCATAGAAAAATACCCACCTGCCAATCTGCACCTGTAATCCTATATCCTATATTACCTCCTATGGTTGAACACAAAGGGTAGTACTTTGTCTTGAAGTCAATTCCTCCTCTGGGGTACTGACTCTCATCACTTCTCATCTGCTGAAAGACTTAATGTTTGCAATTCCCCCCTCTCTCTTCCATTTAACAACAACAACAACAACAACAACAACAACAACGGACAACAAACTCAACTTGATTCTACATCTCCTTCAGCTCCATTTTCCATTTCCCTGCTTCCCTTCGCAGCATATCATATTCTGTTAAAAACAATCGTCTATACTAATTCTCTTGCCTTCCTGTTTTCCCACACTCCCTTGAATCTACTCCAAACTGTTTCTGTCTCTTTCCTTCCTCAAGAACTGATTGTTAAAGATCACCAATGACCTCTATGCAGCCAAATCCAAGTCAATTCTCAGTTGGGATGTTGTTGTACCTATAAGCACCTTTTGGCTTACACAAATGGTTTTGTAGCTTTTGACACAAATGATTAGCCTTTCTTTCTTGAAATACTTTCTTTACTCCATGTCAAGGACTCTTCTTGTTCTTGGTTGTCATCTGTCTCATTGGCCACTCTTTACCAGTCTCTTTTGTAAGATCTGGTTCTGCCTTGATAATCTCTAAGTTGGTCTGCCCCAGAAAACTTCTTTGTCTATATATATATATATATATATATATATATTTCCTAGGTAATGTCATTTAGTTCCATGGCTTTCATGCCATAAAAAAAAATTAATGTCTGCCTACTCAACAACTCCAGGTGGATATCTACAAGTACCTGACCCACAGATTGTCTAAAACTAAACTCTCGATTAGATCTGTTCTTCCCTAAGCCTCCATTGTATACATTTGGGTGCTATTATTTGCCAGGTACTAAATGTCAAAAAACAGAAAGGTAGTTTTAAAACCATTTTTTTAGTAGTTAAAATTTGTTTTTATTTTTTAATTTGTAATTTTTTTTTAGTGATTGTACTGATTTTATTACTTTTACTAAGTCAGTTTATCTTTGTCACTCTCAATACAAAGAAATAAAACAATATAAAGAAAATACGTCCTCATTATTATTCACAATAAAAAGGGTCTGCTTCATTCTGTAGGCCTGGGCATATTATATTATAGGGAGCACTTAATGGCTCAAGTGGATCAAAGTACGATTTTGATTCTGACCCACTGAATGGAATCTCATGCATATCTGGTGACTGCACTAACTCCATGGGAGCTGTGATGTACTGAACCATTTCTGTGGTACCCCTGATCTCACTAAATTAAGAAAAGTCCCTACACAAGAAAAGATAACAATCTGTCCGTAAATTATATCTATAGGCTCTTTCTTTAGTGGAAGGTGGGAAAGGGGCCCTTTCTTGAGTATATGGATACAAGTATTGTTGTGTCTAAAGATTGCTGAATTGATGATTATAATGAAAATAAGGTGAACATCAAAACCACTGCCAGATTAAGAAGCTACCACAACTTGTCTCAGTTCGTCAAATAATGGAGCGAGTTCCTTTGCTAGGCTGACAATGAATCCTGTATTGGCATTGCTGCTGGTCGTGAAACTCACCACCAAAGGTAAACGATTGAATTGAACCACCTGGTAGGCGTTATAGTAACAGATGATACTTTTATTTTTTGAAAGTCCAAGTTTGCTTCCTTGGTCTGTTGCCAGGGCAAAAGTAGAGAAGAAACCAGGTCTCAAAGCATGCTCTGGAGCATTATCATTGGCCACTGTAATAACTGGCACCCCATCTCTATCTGACACAACAATAGCATGGAGCCCTTCAACACTTGGTAATTTTTTATAAAGGAATCGTTTCAGGTCATCTGCCATGATGAACCCCTTTCTCCCGCAGGGTCAACCTCCACTCCTGGTTTTCTGGGTTGCCGTGTTCTCTCAGCTGTAAATTCAGGGACAGGGTCAAAAACAGTCTCCTCTGAAAGCTGTCATCACATGATTTGTATAAAATTTGTTTTTAAAAATACAGTATGATTTAAGTTCTCCAGCGTGAACTATGCTTCTTTTACTGAAAATTTCTCTTAGTTTAGGGTGGTGAGAACTAACGTGCTCACGGAGGACTTTCTTCTTCTTCTTTCCTTTTTGAAGCAAGAGATACTGACTCTATTGTCATTTAAAAGGTAATTTTGGCTGTGTGCAGCAGTCAGTCTGAGAAGAGAGCTTTTTAGAGGCCTGGATAATACACTGTGACATGGGGAATTGGGCACTCTGGCTCTGTGAATGTGATATGAACTGTGGGCTCCAGCCTCAGTCAAGGCCTTGGTGCCAGAGTTCAATGTAGTTCACGCAAATGGACCCTTCGGAGTTGGCTGCAGCTTTGTAGTAACAGCCTTGAAGGTGAATCATGCATTTTGGGTAATGGGAAAAATGCCAATTTCTGCAGACAAAGTCCTTAATAATGATAATCCCCTTAATGATAACTGCCTTCACATTTTTAAAAATGTTTTATTTTATATTTGAGAGAGAGACATAGAGCATGAGCAGGGGAGGGGCAGAGAGATGGAGACAGACTCTGAAGCAGGCTCCAGGTTCTGAGTTGTCAGAACAGAACCCAATGCAGGGCTTGAACCCACGAGCAGAGAGATCATGACCTGAGCTGAAGTAGGGCATTTAACCAACTGAGCCACCAGATGTCCCTATGATAACTGCCTTCAAATAAATAATCAAGATGAGGAAAAGTTCATGATGATAATGGTGACAAATTCCAAAGCAATAATACCAGCCCCAGTTACAACCCAGTGACCAAATCTTGTGACTACTGTCCCAGTCGGTTCATCCCCAGCAGTAGCTGTAGCTCAAGTCCAACTGCTGTCTCTGCTTTGGTTCCCACTTCTGCAACTGTACCCCTTCCTCAGGCAGCAGGGACAGCATCTTCTGAATCTGCACTTCCTAATGCAACTAAATGAGACAAACCTGCACAAAAGCCAGTGGAGACTTCAGTGAGCACTTGCCCAATACCAACTGAATGGCACATTAGGAGGTTCTTCTCAGTAAAAACCTTTTTGAAGATGCAACAAGAGTACTCGTGACAGGTTGGCCTCATGAGAATATGGCAATTGGGGCGCCTGGGTGGCTTAGTCAGTTAGGCATCTGACTCTTGATTTCAGCTCAGATCATGATCTCAGGGTCATGAGATCGGGCCCTGTGTCAGGCTCCATGCTGAGCGTGGAGCTTGCTTAAGATTCTTTCTCTCCCTCTCCCTAAAATATGACAATGAAATCACGTCAATGAGCTGGTTTCAACAACCCTGACAGAGCAGTACTTTTTTACTTTATATTTTTAAAAATTACTAATAAGCTTTATTTTTTAGAGCAGTTTCTGGTGCACAGAAAAATTGAGCAGACATTGAGAGAACTCCCATGTATCTCTGTCCCCCCAATACCATAGCTTCCCCTATTATTAACATCTTGCATTGGTATGATACCCCTGCTATCACTTATGTACCTATATTGATACTTTCATTATTACTAACTAAACACTTTTGTTTACATTAGGGGCCATTCTTTGTGTTGTTCAGGTCTATGAGTTTTGACAAATGTATGGTGTCATATATTCCGTGTTACAGTATCACACAGATTAGTTTCATTGCCTTTAAAATCCTCTGTGCTCCACCCATTCATCCCTCCCCTCTCCTTCCCTCTGGCAACCACTGATCTTTTTACCATCTCTATAGATTTGTCTTTTCCAGAATGTCATATAGTTGGAATCACACAGCAAGAAGCCTTTTCAAAGTGACATCTTTCACTTAGTAATACGTTTTCACAGTTGTCTATGTCTTTTTGTGGCTTGATAGCTCATTTCTTTTTAACACTGAATAATATTCCGCTGTCTGTGCCACTATTTGTTTACCCATTCACCTACTAAAGGACATCTTGGTTATTTTCAATTTTTGGCAATTGTGAATAAAGCAGCCATAAATATTCATGTGCAGGTTTTTATGGGAACATAAATTTTCAACTCCCTTGGGTAAATACCAAGGAGTGCAATTGCTGGGTCATATAACAAGAGCATGTTTAGTTTTGTACAAAACCACTCAAGTGTCTTCCAAAGTGGCTATACCATTTTGTATACCTACCAGCGATGAATGAGAGTTCCTGCTGCTCCACATCTTAGCCAGCAGTGGTCTTGTCAGTTTTGGATTTTTGCTGTTCTGATAGATGTGTAGTGGTATCTCATTGTTACTTTAATTTTCAAGTCCCTAATGACATATGATGGAGAGCACCAGTTCTCTTTAAAAAAATTTTTTTTAATGTTCATTTTTTTTTTTTGAGAGAGAGAGAGAGAGAGAGAGAGAGAGAGAGAGAGAGAGAACGAGCAGGGGTGGGGGAGAGGCAGAGAGAAAGGGAAAGACACAGACTCCGAAGCAGAGCTTGAACTCACGAACCGTGAGACCATGACCTGAGCCATAGTCGGATGCTTAACCAACTGAGTCACCCAGACACCCCTAGAACATCATTTCAAATGCTTATTTACCATTTGTGTATCATCTTTGGTGAGGTGTCTGTTCAGATCTTTGACCCACTTTTTAACTGGGTTATTTGTTTTCTTATTGTCAAGTTTCAAGGGTTCTATATTTTGGACACAGGTCCTTTATTAGATATACATTTTGCAAATATCTTCTCCCAGTCTGTGGCTTGTCTGCACTTATAGAAGTATCTTTTAATGGGAAGTCCTGAACAGAGAAAGTTAGGCTATGGTTGACTTCCTCAGGCAGTGAGAACTGGTTTCCTCAGCCTTAAGCAGTGGCTACAGCTGCAGATTCTGTAGGACTTGCTCTTGAAATTTTATAAAATCAACCTTGACTGAGATGAGATACATCAATCAGCAGAAACCTTCACTGTTTCCAGTATTGCTACCTCAAACAACTTATGAAAATCTTCAGACTTCAGCCAAGTAGCCAACCTTAGGAGTACTGATTCAGATGTCAAGTGGATGATGTCTAGAAGCTCGTGGCCAAGGAAGAGGAAGGGAAGTGGCAGGGGAAGAGTTGCAGAAGCCGGAAGAACTTGTATGAACCCTTATTATGGACTGCATGTTTGTGCTCCCCCAGGATTCGTAGGTTGACATCCGAACCCCAGATGTGATGGCATTAGGAGGTGAGGACTTTGGGAGATGATTAGGTCATGAGAGTGAAGCCCTCATTAATTAGATTAGTGCCTCTGTAAAAGACTCCCCAGAGAGCTCTCTTGCCTTCTTTCTACCATGTAAGGATCCAAGCCAGTAGTCTGTAATCCAGAAGAAGGTTCTCACCAGAACTATGCTAGCACACTGATCTTGGACTTCCATCCTCCAGAGCCATGAGAAATAAATCTCTGTTGTTTACATGCCATGCAATCTATGGCAATTTGTTATAGTATCTCCAGCTGATGAAGACAAGCACATTCAAGTATAGTATGAGGAAAAAGACATGATCACAAGGTTAAAGACATCAGTGTTTCCTGAGAGCCTTATGAAATATACATATTTTGCTTTTGAGAAGACTGAAAGGGACTTTCTTACCCTCACATTTTACATCAATGCATTACATTAACTCTTCCCTGGACCATGTGGGATGATTTAGGTTAATGTCTGTAACTTGGTAAAAGGTAGTATATTGTTGGGGGTGGAAAGGGCGAGACATAGGAAATAGGGCAGAGATGAATGTAGTGTATGTCTATTTAAACTGCGTATCCATGGGGCGCCTGGGTGGCGCAGTCGGTTAAGCGTCCGACTTCAGCCAGGTCACGATCTCGCGGTCCGTGAGTTCGAGCCCCGCGTCAGGCTCTGGGCTGATGGCTCAGAGCCTGGAGCCTGTTTCCGATTCTGTGTCTCCCTCTCTCTCTGCCCCTCCCCCATTCATGCTCTGTCTCTCTCTGTCCCCCAAAAAATAAATAAACGTTGAAAAAAAAAATTTAAACTGCGTATCCACATAGTGTGTAGAATGTTGTACAACCAGAAACCAGCCTTTGCAGGTCTTTGTTTCTTTTAGAAAATAGTAGGAAATTTTTCTTAGGTGTTTACTCTTACTGCACTAAATCCAGAAATTTAGTGTCATGCTCTGTTTTGTATTTCTTTGACTTAACATTGGTTTTAGAAATAATCCTTGCTACCTAGACTCTATAGTCTCTATTTTATGGCCACACTGGATAATAGCTTTGTGAAATTGAAAAATATTTTGGAGCAACTGTATACAGAAATGCCATTTTTTTTTTTTTACTATTGTTGCTTCTTCAAATACGTATGACATTTGTGTAAGAAAACACATTCTTTAATGAGAAATACTTGTAGAAAAAAGGGAAACCTTCTCTTTATATGAAAATAACTACTAGTTTAAAATGATTTCTCGGGGCACCTGGGTGGCTGAGTTGGTTAAGCGTCTGACTTCAGCTTAGGTCATGATCTCATGTCTCCTGAGTTAAAGCCCTGTGTCAGGCTCTGTGCTGAAAGCTGAGAGCCTGGAGCCTCCTTCAGATTCTGTGTCTTTCTCTCTCTCTCTGACCCTGCCCTGCTCGTGCTCAGTCTCTCTCTCCCTAAAGACATTAAATTTTAAAGAAAAATTAAAATGATTTCTTGATTGTTGAATGTAAGCCCCTTCTTAGATGATTTAAGAAGCTGTACAATTATAGTTAGTATCTGCAAATACAGTTAGTTTCTTATTCACATTATTTGGGGTAAAAATTGGCAGCTGTCTAAGCTTCAAAATAATCATTGTGGGCTTCATTTTGATGCATCCTTTTGGGCAGCACACACTTCTGAGGCCAATGAAGAAATGGAACAGTTGCTTCTCTTCAATCTGACCGTTCCCTCAGCAGAAGTGTCTTTGCCAGTAAACTGTGGGTTCAAACTGTTGTCTTGCTTTTTTTTTTTTAAACCATAAAATGCTGATTGGATTAAAAATTAATGAAAATGTTCCAAAAGTAGGTTTTATTTATTTATTTATTTGAGAGAGAGAGAAGAGAGCATGTGTAAGTGGGGGAAGAGGTACAGAGAGAGAGAGAGAGAGAGAGAGAGAGAGAGGATCTTAAGAAGGTCCCAAGCTCAATGCAGAGCCCAGATGTGGAACTCAATCTCACAACTCTGGGATTATGACCTAAGGCCAAAAGCAAGACTTGGAAGTTCAACTGACTAAGCCACCCAGGCACCCCTCAAAACAAAGTTTATAACATTTGTAAATTCTTTTTTTTAATCAGATAAAGATGTGTGGCAACTAAAATTATTAATATTATAATACAGAAAGAGGACAGAACTATATAACTACAGAAGGACAGCATCTTTTATTGCATGAAGTGAATGGGAGCAATCTTTGGACGGCTGAGAGATGCACCTGAAAATATACTTTGAAAAATATAAAATCAAGATATTCATGGTTTATTAGAAGTAAAATCTTACTAGTGAAAAAAATAATAATATGAATGTCATTTGGCTTACATAAATATGACATGCAATTTTCTACCTAGTATCTCTGTACGTTGAATAGGCATCTCAAATCTAGTATTCCCTGAATAAAATTTTTGGTTTTTCTCCCACAACTAATTCTCTCCAAGATTTTCCTTATCAATAAATTGCAGCACTAGACATCTTTACTCTAACTAACCTATAAATGCACTTTATTAACCCTTTCTGACATACATGTAACAAACAAAATCTCTGGATTTTTGTTGGTATTTGAATTTTATTTGTGATATTTCTGACATGCCAAGGATGTTGGGTTTTGGGTCATTAAATTTATCAATACCTTCCTTTATAATTTATGTATCAGTGTCATGTTTTAGAGAAGCTATCACTAACCAAGAGATATTGTCTGTATTAATTTAGAATCCAATTTGAAGATTTGATATATCTGATCTATTCCATGGAAATTTTTTGACTTGGTCAACAGTTGGTTCAAATTCCTCTTTTAGAATTGAAGGCTGAATTATCCAGGGTAGCTGTTACAGGGTGGGGGCGGAGTGATGGTTGTGGTGATGGTAGTGGAATGGTGGCCATGTTGTGTTGATGATGGAGATGATGGTGGTGATGGTGTAGTGGTGATGGAGATAGAGATAACAGTAGTGGGGTGGCCTTTTTGCACAAATCACAGAAATAAGCTGTTTTATTTCCAGGCTACCTTATCTTTTAGTGCATCAGAAATGTATCTAATATAATCAGACACAATATTATTAAACACTATTGCATTATGCGGTGAATTATTATCCCCCCCTTAACTCACAGATTAAAGTCATAACTTCCAGTATCTCAGAATGTGACTATATTTGAAGGAAGGGTCTTTTACCAAGGTAATTAATGTTAAATGAGATCATTAGCGTGAGCCCTGATCCAATGACTTCATGTCCTTATAAGAAGAAGAAATTAAAACACCAATATACACAGAGGGAAGACCATGTAAAGACACAGAGAAAAGAGGGTCATCTCTAAGGCAACGAAAAGCCTCAGAAGAAACCAACCCTGTGATATCTTGATCTCAAACTTCTAGCTTCTAGAGTTATGAGAAAATAAATTTCTGTTGTATAAGCCACCCAGTCTATGTGACGTTGTTATGGCAGTCCTAGCAAATTAATATATACTGTATAAGATAGGCCAAAAAAACCAGTTTGGTTGATTTTATCTGTTGTTTCCTCAATTATTTTGTTCTCATGAGCCTCTCATGTTGTAAACATCTCCCTCATTGAGTTGTGATTTTAACATTTAAATATATACATTTTTATTACAGTGTGGTCCTAAACTTAAACAAAGTCTGTTATTTGTTATTTGAAGAACAAAAATCTGGTCCAAAGCTCAAGGAGAACTGACTGCACTTGTTATGCCCAGAATTCGTGATCCCCAAAGACCACCAGGGAGCCGAGCTCTATGCAAAAGCAGAGCCTTTATTCCAGCTAGCTCAATCTCCTACCTGCACCAAGGGAGTGGCGAGTTTCAAAAGCACAAAGGTTTTATAGGGATCATGGCCTTAGCCAATTGGCTGGGGAAGGGTCGTGGCCTCAGCCGATTGGCTGGAGAAGGATAGAACAATGCCTGCCAAGGTGTGGTCGCAGATCAGCAATTATCAGCATCACCTGGATCTTGTTAAAAATACAAATGTTGGGCCTGGTGGTTACAGACCTACTGAATCAGAAACTCCGGGGGTGGGGCTCAGCAATCTGTGTTTGAACCAGTCTTCCAAGAGATTCTGATGCACCTGAAGTTTAAGAACCACTGTGTCTGAGGATCTCTAACATGTTTGGCCTCAGTGTATGCAGAACGTTTCTCACTGGTCACCTATTAACCATTGGCTGTCAGCCTTGCTGTGCTATATAAATACCTACCACCAAACACCATCCCCAGAGACTCTGATTAATTGGTTTGGGGAGGGGTAAAATGCTCCCAGGTCATTCTAAGCCTGGACAGGGTTGAGGGCTCCTACCTTTGGTCCCTACCTGAGAGAAGCCCTCCCTCTTCTACTCACACTTTCCATGCCTCTCAGACTCCCCTTCCTCCCACCTCAGACTTCGGAAGAATGCATCAATCAGTAGCCTGCTTTCTTAGAAAACATAAGTTACTCACGGGGAGGAGGCGTGATCTGAGGTTTGAGCGGGAACCTCTTTCTGCGGCCATGTCAGGGACATAGTCACTAGTCGGCCGGCCTCGGTCTGCTCTTTCACACTGGACTTTAGATACAGGAGATTATATTCTAATTTGCCTTACAATACTAAGTCATATGCCCTTTTATTTTTACCAGCACTTTAAGGGATTTTCAAGGACAATGCTGACTGTATGCAATTTTTCACATCTCAAGTTGACTTCAGAACCAAGCTCTTACCTAAAATTTGACTCCACTGTAAATTACAAATAGAAACCTTAGCTTGAGCCAGACATCAAAAGAATTCATACTTATAAGATACGTTAGGATCCAATAAATTCAAACTTAAGAAGAATCAATGTTTCAATAAAATATTGAGTTTATCTAGAATATTAGAAAAATAATGACCTTTACAAAATAATTGTAACTTACCAACACAATTTGGGGTATACATCAATTAGGCAAAATGCCATTTAAATTTAGTGTAATTGCTACATTTCTATAGCATTTAAGTCAAAACGTAAACACCATTTGACCATTGTATCCCCACCTACAAGGATGTATCTACAAAATCATGTTTCTATAGCATATGTGGAATAACTGAATAACCATACAAGTATTGCTGCAGTATTTCATCCCAGGATCTCCATTCATTCACACTGAATTTCCCATGCAAGGCACTTCTGGAGTTACAGTACTCCCAACAATTTAATCTATTCAATCTGTGGAGACTTGTTTTGGCTAGCTCTGTATAAGCACTTTATTTTTCTTAAGAAAATGAACTCTTACTTCAAAACCATGTTTTGTGTGAGCAGAGAACTGTGGTTGATTCTTAGAAGTAATAAAATGTTTTGCAATGCCAGAAAATATACTCTGGACTTTTTAAAAGGATATATTCTATTTAAAAAAATCAACCTCAATCAAGTAGAGATGGTAGGTGTTTTTTTTTTTTTTGATGTTGATGATTTAATATTTTCTTCTGAAAAATTGCCCCTCACTAAAAAAAAAATAATAAGGGTTACCTAGGTGGCTCAGTCAGTTAAGCGTCAGACTCTTGGTTTTGACTCAGGTCATGAGCTCATGGTTTGTGAGTTTGAGTCCTGTGTGGGTCTCTTTATTGACAGCGTGGAGCCTGCTTGGAATTCTCTCTCTCCCTCTCTCCCTCAAAAAAGGGGCAAAAAAAGGAGCCCCTCTTTTGCTCCTGTTGTCACTCTCTCTCTCAAAAATAAATAAATATGGGGCGCCTGGGTGGCTCAGTTGGTTAAGCGTCCGACTTCAGCTCAGGTCACGATCTCGCGGTCTGCGAGTTCGAGCCCCGCGTCGGGCTCTGGGCTGATGGCTCAGAGCCTGGAGCCTGCTTCCGATTCTGTGTCTCCCTCTCTCTCTGCCCCTCCCCCATTCATGCTCTGTCTCTCTCTGTCTCAAAAATAAATAAACGTTAAAAAAAGATTAAAAAAATAAATAAATATTAAAAAAAATAAAATAGGAGTTATATTTAAATGTTATTAGCTAGTTTACTTTTGATTATTCTTATGCCACTCATTAAGTATTTCAAACTGAAGTTCATAACCATGATTACTTTATGCCCTCTCCTCTCCATTACATTATCCTGTGCCCACACTCTTGAATAGAATTTTCCAATTCTAATTGCTTTCCGAAAACAATAGTAGCAGAAGTGTTTGAGAGAAAACATGGCGGTGGACGAGCATAAATCGTGTTTCTCATAACAAAACTATTTGTAATCTTGGTAGACTTCACTTGCTTTTCTAATTACAATGTCAGCCATATGAAGAAATGTTTGATTTTTGAAGCAAACTTGTATAGGCTGAATCCTAGTAGAATAAATTCTAAGACACCTTCAAATATTTTTTTCAACAAGAAACCTATTTCATTTAATACCTTTATACTAATAATAGAAAAAGTATATGAATGTACCTTAGGTCATAGGTTTAAAAAAATTTTTTTTTAATGTTTATTTACTTTTGAGACAGAGAGAGACAGAGCATGAATGGGGGAGGGTCAGAGAGAGAGGGAGACAGAATCTGAAGCAGGCTCCAGGCTCTGAGCTATTAGCACAGAGCCCGATGTGGGGCTCGAACTCACGGACCGTGAGATCATGACCTGAGCCGAAGTCAGACGCTTAACTGACTGAGCCACCCAGGCACCCCAGATCATAGATTTTTAAAGAGATGCAGGCATGGCCAAGAAACAGGTGGGAAATCAGAATCTTGTCATCCCTGAGGAAAGAGGAAGAGAACATTCCTAGAAGGAAGTTAGTAATAGTGTTAGATGTGTCAGAGAATTCAGAAAATTTATGACTGAAAAATGCCATCTGATTTCAACACAAAAGTTTCACTGCTTCAGTGAAAGCAGTGTTGGGCAGATTTGCAGGGAGCCTTTGGAACTCAGACAGCTGAGTGTTGAAGGTAAGCAGGATGTTAGAAAGTAGAAAAATCTAGTGTTGGAGTCCTTTCAAGAAGATCGGTTGGGGGAAAAAACAGGGGGAGGGAGTAGCAGAATGGAGATATGGCCCTGGGTCAAAGGCTACACAATTACTAATGTGGGAGACATCAGAGAGCTTAAGTACAGAAAAAGATAAAGAGAAGGAAAGATTGAAGACTCAAATGGGCAAAAGGATACCCAATGCAGCAGCAAAACCCCTGGGTGGCCAGAGTGGATGGGGTCAGACTGGATACATTTTTATAGGAAAAGAACCATTCTGCACCATTGTGACAGAAGTGAGGAAGGATTAATGGGCAACAAAGGTAAAGTAGGAGTATGCCTCTAGGATCTATATTAGGACTACACATTTCTACACACTGTTATTTGCTGTTTCTGAAATACCCAGCTTCCTTCCTCCATGGACACATATCTCCCACCCATACTTCCATACATAGCTCCAACATCATTTCTGGAAAGCCTTCCTTGACATGTGCAATCTGTTTTGGAAATCTCTCCTTGTGCTCCCAGATGCTCCCTGTACAGAGCTCTGTGCATATTTTGTCCGAAAAATAGACATTTACTTGTCAGTCCCTTCCTTTAGATTGCAAGCGCTTTGAAGGTAGAAGCTTAGCATTTGTATCTCAGAGCATAATCCACATGTAGAGCTTTGTGAAATCAATAGTCACTTCTGCTTTTTTGAAATGAATTGCCATAGGCATATGTCCTATGGACACAGTGAATGGCAGGATGCAGAGATAGTAGGTGATCTCCCTGTCCTCTCTTACTGTAAATTTCTGTTCCTGGCTTGCTTGACTCACTATCCCTTCTAATCATCTTTGCCCTGCAGCTATTTTCTCCATGGTCTTGGCTTCAGTCCAGGTTCTGTGAACGTGGTTCCATCTCTTCTCTTTCTTCACTCCAAAAGTCACCTTAAAGTAACGGACTTTTTATTACACATCAGGGCTTAATGGAAAAATGCAGAAATGCATAGAACAGGAATAAACACAAAGTGGGGTATTAAAAACTATGATAGGGCACCTGGGTGGCTCAGCTGGTTGAGCGTCTGACTCTTGCTCAGGCCATGATCTCGTGATTCCTAAGTTCGAGACCCACATTGGGCTGACTGCTGTGAGCCTGCCAGTGCAGAGCCTGCTTGGTATCCTCTGTCCCTTTCTCTCTGCCCCTCCCCTGCTTGCACTCTCCCCAAAATAAATAAGTATTAAAAAAACAAACATGATAAAAACCAGTTTAAAACCTCATTGGCCATCAATCCCTATGAGAGGGAAATTCTCCCTGAATATCTTTCTCATTAGAACACAACCTGCCCTTCTTTCTCTCTCTCTGAATTTTTCCCCCAAGGCCATAGAGTTCACTCCTCCCTTCAAGGACTGTGGTAGGTAGAATAATGGTGTTCCAAGATGTTTATGTTCTAATCCTCAGAATCTGTGAATACATTATGTTACATGGCAAAGAAAAATTGAGGCTGCAAATCAGGGTCACCTCAAAATAGGGAGAATATCTTGGCTTATCCAGGAAGATCCAATGAAATCACAAGGGTCTTTGAAAGTGAAGAGAACTGTAATTTCTCAATGTAAGAAAGACCCCACTGGTCATTCCTGGCTTTGAAGGCGGAAGGGGCCACAACCAAGAAATACTGGTAGCCTCTAGAAGCTAGAGAAGGCAAGAAATTGTACTTTCTCCTGAAGTCTCCAGAAAGGGATTCAGCTCTCCTGACATCTTGACTTTAATCCTGAGACTGGGGTTGGATTCCCAAGTTACAGAATTGTAAGATAATAAATTTGTGTTGTTTAAGTCATTAAGTTTGTAATAATTCATTACAGTAGCAAAAAGAACACAAGACAACACAAAACCAAGACAACAAATCCAAATTCATTTTGGTGTGAAGTGTCCTAAATCTTTTCACTCAAAATCTGCTCCAGCCTAAACTCTGGGACCTTCCTTTGCCAAATTAAAAACAACATTAACAAACCTTCCTTTATAAAACAGCTGTCTATGATGAAGGGGAAAGAGCCCTTTCATGCTCAAGCTCTCTCTTTTTTTTTAAAATTTTTTAAGTTTATTTACTTGTTTTGAGAGAGACAGAGAGAGTGAGTGGGGGAGGGGCAGAGAGAAAGGGAGAGAGAGAATCCCAAGCAGGGTTTGCTCTGTCAAGCCCATATGGGGCTTGTACTCATGAACCGTGAAATCATGATGTTGAGCCCCATCAAGCTCTCTTACCATATTTATGACATTTTTCGTTTCTGTCACAAATATACTGTCCAAAAATGATTCTAGAAATAATATCCTTTTTCCAAAAAAACGTTAAAATATGTTTGTGTATACTACACAGGGCATTTTAAATAGGAATATATAAATGATGTGTCTATTGAAGGGAAGAGTGTAAAGTTTGATGAATAAGAATTTTTTAATGTTGACTTCTCAAACTTTTCCAGTTTGACTCTTACAAATCAACATTAAATACCTACATATCAAAAGGACAGAGTATTACATTTAATGAAATTAAACATCATATAACTCAACCCTTTCTAGTATTCAAATAGAGATTTCTGTACTGAATGTGAATAAACTTCTAAGGCAATCCTTCTCAAACTTTAACTTGCGAACAAGTCATATGAGGATCTTATTAAAAAGCAAATTCTAACTCAGTAGGTTTTGGTTGGGGGTGATTCTAAGATTCTAGCTTGCTAATACCCTCTTAGATGATGATGATGATGCTATTGATGCCTGGGCCACATTTCAAGTAGCAAAGTCATAGGGGACCTTAAGGGTCATTGTAGAATCTATTGGTTGAATTCTATGATTTTATAAATTAAACATAACAAAAGCACATATTCACTAAATTATAGTTTGTGTGGCAAAGAGAAAATTCTTTAAAATCATTATTTGGAATTTAAAATCCTTTTATGTCAAGACCTTAAGATTATGAATTTTACTTGTGATTGCTGATGGCACCCTTAAGCAATTCTGCTTCAATAACCCCATAATCATGACAAACTTTGTGTCCTCTCCAAGTGTGTGCATTAAGCAAATGCTTCAGATTAGGCTTCCACTATTTTCTTGTAAGGAACTGTTGATCTGTGCACGAGGAAAAGACAGGATCGAGAAGTCAGATGTCATTAGCTAGCTAGCTCCCTCTTCTACTGCTATCATTGACTGAGAGCTTCTGAGCCTTCAGGAGGAGCCTTGCATTTAGCAGGGTCCCACATCCAACATGTTACAGGAACAATGGTGTAACAAATCTGGTCCTGTTATCTAGACACGAAGCGTATCAATATCCCCTTGACAGTGCCTACAAGGACCCCCTCCCTCCACGGTCTAGCTGATGCCTAGCCCTCCAGTCTCACTTTGTGGCAGTCTCTCTCCTTTGTTTCATCTCCAGCAACACTGCTACTCTTTCAGTTCTTCCAGTACTCCATTCTCCTTCCCACCAGAAACCTATATTTATATAAGCTCTTCACTTTCCATAAATACAACTCTCCCCCAAACTCTTCACTTTAACTCCTAACCATTTTTCCAATCTCAACTCAAAAGTAATGTTCTCATGAGAGCCTTCTTTGACTCCTCAGACTAAATCACACGTCTTTCCAGGCAGTCTCAGAGCTCCTCCTCCTCCTCCTCCTCCTCCTCCTCCTCCTTCTTCTCCCTGCTCCTCCTTCTCCTCCTCCTTTTTTGGAGTTTTCACACAAAGGAAACTTTTTTTTTTTGCAGCAAATAAGGAGGTCACGGGAATCTCAGAACTTCTTTAAATGCACTTATCACAGTTCATAATTATGTACTTGGGTTATTGTCTGATCACATTTTTTCTCCCTAGATGACCATATGTGTCATGATAGCAGGTTTATGTCTATTTCTCCCACACTGTACCCATATTGCCTAGCACTGGAGAAAGCATGTGATAAATACTGATGAATGAATGAAGGCAAATTGCTTTTTTAATGGACTTAGACAGCTAACATTTGAACCAGGGACATCTTTCCTTTTTTTTTTTTTTTTTGGAGGTCAACTTTTTTTTTTTTAATTTCATTTTTTATTTTTTAAAATTTACATCCAAATTAGTTAGCATATAGTGCAACAATGATTTCTGGAGTAGATCCCTTACCCATTTAGCTCATCCTCCCTCCCACAACCCCTCCATTAACCCTCAGTTTGTTCTCCATATTTATGAGGCTCTTCTGTTTTATCCCCCTCCCTGTTTTTATATTATTTTTATTTCCCTTCCCTTATGTTCATCTGTTTTGTCTCTTAACGTCCTGATATGAGTGAAGTCATATGATTTTTGTCTTTCTATGACTAATTTCACTTAGCATGATACCCTCCAGTTCCATCCACGTAGTTGCAAATGGCAAGATTTCATTCTTTTTGATTGCCAAGTAATACTCCATTGTATAAATATATATACCACATCTTCTTTATCCATTCACCCATCGATGGGCATTTGGGCTCTTTCCATACTTTGGCTATTGTTGATAGTGCTGCTATAAACATGGGGGTGCATGTGTCCCTTGGAAACAGCACACCTGTATCCCGTGGATAAATACCTATAGTGCAATTGCTATGTCGTAGGGTAGTTGTATTTTTAGTTTTTTGAGGAAACTCCATACTGTTTTCCAGAGTGGCTGCACCAGCTTGCATTGCCACCAACAATGCAAAAGAGATCCTCTTTCTCCGCATCCTGGCCAACATCTGTTGTTGCCTGAGCTGTTAATGTTAGCCATTCTGACAGGGGTGAGGTGGTATCTCATTGTGGTTTTGATTTGTATTTCCCTGGCGATGAGTGATGTTGAGCATTTTTTCATGTGTTGGTTGGCAGGGACATCTTTCCTAATACAAAAGTGGGTGGTTTGGAAATGAAATTGTAGAACAAAGCTTTTTATAATTCATTGATGACTGATAATATGTTAGGTTTATCAATTCTTACCTATATGACTTGTTTATTAAGTTTTCATTTGCTGTTAGGTACTATGCCAGGTGTTAGAAGTATGGATATGAAAGTAACTGGTCTCCTTTCTTTGGGCAGCTGAGCCTAAGGGCATATCCCCTGTTGACTATGAAATGCTAAAGTGAACTGAGAGAGGTTTATGCACAGTTTTTGTTTGTGTCTAAACCTGTGATTACAATGGAGACTCTGCAGCCAGGGCAGGGTTAGAATCTGACTCATGTTGGTTCCAGGACAAACATCTGTGTGTATCGCCTGCCTGCTCTCTGTTTTAAACAATAGGATGGATAAATAGTATTCTACCTCAAGGAAGCATGATGTAGCCTTTCCCACCTCTTCCTCTCAACTAAGTGTTGTTTGCAAATTCAACAATGATCAGAATGTGTGTTATGCAAATGCTTACAAAACAATACCTACACATTTTATAACACAAGAGTCATAACATTTCTATCGTATCTGAATTTGAACACACAGCAGGCATTTTGATGCTTCCCCTAACCTCACAAAACAGGTTTTGCCTATATATATTTTTTAATTTTAGAAGAAATGAAATTATAAACTTGAAAAAATCTGAAGGCATCTATTTTAGTTTTAAAGAAACTCTTTTTTATTTTATTTTGTTTTTTTGAGAGAGAAAGAGTGCACACACTGTGTGCGTGTGCTGGGGGGGGGGAGGGGCAGAGAGAGAATCTTAAGCAGGCTTCATGTGCAGTGTAGAGCCTGATGCTGGCCTCAGTCTCATGACTATGAGATCGTGACCTGAGCTGAAATTGGACACTCAACCGACTGAGCCACCCAGGTGCCACAATGCATCTATTTTTCTTACACTAGAGCATCTAATACTTTAGTATACAAGAATCACCTGGATAATATGGTTAAACCTTTCATGCTGGGCTTTGATTGGAGCCTATTTTACTTAAAAATTTTTTTAATGTTTCTTTTATTTTTCAAAGAGAGGGAGAATGTGAGCGGGGGAGGAGCAGAGAGGGAGACAGAGAATCTGAAGCAGGCTCCAGGCTCTGAGCTGTTAGCACAGAGTCTGACACAAGGCTTGAACCCACGAGCTGTGAGATCATGACCTGAGCTGAAGTCCTATGCTTAACCGACTGAGCCACCCAAGTAACCCAAGCCTGTTTTACTTTAATGGCCAAAGATATTAAGGTTGTTAATCACCAGAGTATAACACACACCAATATTTTGTTGAGTTCATAGATTAGAATTTATGTAATAGATGGCTTTTACATTGCCATCGTAGATGGGATTGAATTTATAAGACTATTAAAGAAAATCACAGGTACTTTTAGTAGCAGTAAATGATGTTTAAAGAATTGTAATTTCTCAATCATATTTTCCACTGAAGTATAAGTCTTCATGAAATAACTATTTTTTTTTTAATTTTTTTTCAACGTTTTATTTTATTTTTTTTTTGGGGACAGAGAGAGACAGAGCATGAACGGGGGAGGGTCAGAGAGAGAGGGAGACACAGAATCGGAAACAGGCTCCAGGCTCTGAGCCATCAGCCCAGAGCCCCACGCGGGGCTCGAACTCACGGACCACGAGATCGTGACCTGGCTGAAGTCGGACGCTTAACCGACTGCGCCACCCAGGCGCCCCGAAATAACTATTTTTATGTAACGAATTGCATTCATATTCAGGACCATAACCATTCAGTTTCAAACAGTATCATCTATCCATTTTCAAAAATGTCTATGTCAAAATTTCTTCTTTTTAAATTTTTAAATAAAATTTTGAATGTTTATTTTTGAAAGAGAGAGAGACAAAGCGCAAGCAGGGTAGGGGCAGAGACAGAGGGAGACACAGAATCAGAAGTAGGCTCCAGGCTCTGAGCTGTCAGCACAGGGCTCGATGTGGGGCTCGAACTCAGGAGCGGTGAGATTATGACCTGAGCCGAAGTTGGATGCTTAACCAACTGAGCCACCCACACTCCCCTTCTTTTTTTAAGTAATGAACACTACATTCCTGAAAATATGCCCTATATATCCATTGTTATTTTGGATATCTGAAAGTGTAACGCATAGAAAACTGTAACTCATGGACACAGAATATTTTAATTAGCAATATTGAACCAATAATGTTTTCCATTTGCATTTTTCACATTCGAACCTGAATGAAAATTTGAAAGTAATGTTTTATGGAATGAGATATTTCTCCCCAATTATTTTCTGAATTTTAATATGCACAAAAACAGTTTTCAGTGAAGGCTGGTCAGTGGGTGGAATAATAAGGGCTGTTCTTTTTCTGTTGCTCTACGACTAAAAATATTTCTACACATGTACCTACATTAATATTCCTCCCTGGAAGTGCTTTACTTTCTTTTATATATTAAAATTCAACATAAGCAATGATAATTTTAATTAAAAATAGTTAACAGCATTATAAAAGAGTCCAAGAACAGTAAGCTATAGTTTTTATATGAATAAAATGGTGCTAATTTACATTGCTCAGTGTTCAAATGTAAGATCAGAATTCAGGGCTTTAGAATATCAGTCTAGTCTCCCAACAGTGAAAACTTTTCAACTAATTTTGTTCTGCTTTGTGATGTGCAGCAATTTGAAATCTATAAATCATAAATTTCATAGCAGTCATAGTATGAAATGAAAATTTAGCTGTGGGAAAGAGCTCCCAAGTTTTTTAGAGAATTAAATGGTGAGGTTTGTGTTGAATTAAGTATCTAAGAGACAGAATTATAGCCAAAATGCTTCGAGAAAAAGATCTCCACTTTCAAAGGATATTGATTACTAATATTATAAGAAACAAACCCCAAACATTGTTTTTTGGGGTAAATTATATTTTGATATAATTTCAAACTTAGTGAAAAGTTATAAAAATCTTATGAATAACTCCTATATATTATTGATTCAGATTGATCGGCTGTTTATATTTGCTTCCATTTATCTTATCATTGTATCATCTATCATCAGTCAACTTTTTCTGAAGCATTTGAATGCAATTTGCAGAAACCTTGCCACTTGACTCCTAAGTAGCAGTGTGTATTTCCCAAGAAGAAGGATACACAATTATTAAAATCACGAAAATGAAGCCAGATCTTGTGTTGTTTTGGCATGTCCCCATCATTCTTTGAGTTTTTCCATATTTTCTGTTACAAGATGTTCCAGGTTCATCTTGTACTTCCCCTCCACCAGCTCTGGATTCAGTCATATCTCTAAGGAAGCTCATGTTTTTAGAACAAAGATCTGAGCTCTGGGTGGTCACTATATTTCAATGGTAGTTGATGTGAGACATCATAGGCAATTTAATCAATTAAATGAAATTAACGTTTATTGATTGCCAACTACATAGAAGAACTGCAGGATATTCTAATGAGAAGAAAATGAGGAATTCAACAAGGTTTGCGTTCTATGGTTTAATTTAAAGCCAATTAAGAATATTACCTGTTTTCATATTTGGAAGAGTGGTCTTGTTGTTATGGTCTTCTCCAAATTTGACCTGTAAGTTAACTAGACATTATTAGAAAACTGACAAGTGGTTTAAAGATCTAAACATTTTACTTTTTATTTATTTTTATGTTTATTTATTTTTGAGAGAGA
This sequence comes from Prionailurus viverrinus, assembly GCF_022837055.1. NCBI lineage: Eukaryota > Metazoa > Chordata > Mammalia > Carnivora > Felidae > Prionailurus > Prionailurus viverrinus. The sequence continues at coordinate 131,984,314 of NC_062569.1, read as the reverse complement.
GAGAGAGAGAGAGAGAGAGCATGAGTCGGGGAGGGGCAGAGAGAGTGGGAGACACAGAATCCGAAACAGGCTCCAGGTTCTGAGCTGTCAGCACAGAGCCCGACGCGGGGCTTGAACCCACAGACTGCGAGATCATGACCTCAGTGGAAGTCGGATGCTCAACCGACTGAGCCACCCAGGCATCCCAAGATCTAAACATTTTAAAAACAAAACTATGAGAAGAAACATAAAACACATAGTAATTGGTAGGGTGATAGAAGAAGGTAGAATGTGTTCAAAAGATGGAAAGTATCTAAGATTGACATAAGTGTGGGAAAAACCTATATTTCAATATACTGTTGTGACAGTGTAAATTGTTAGTGTGTTAAAGAGAAGATGAGAAATCTATCAAGAAAAAATGCCCATGCTCTTTGAAACTTCGCATCTACACGTCTAGAAAAGGGATATATTAGTTCACAAGCACAAAGAGACAAAGGCAAATCTATTAATTGCAACAGTTTTGGTCAGAGTGAAATATTAGGAACAACTCAGATGTGTATCAGTAGGGGGTGGATTAAATAAAGTTGTGTTATGGTTATATTATAGATTACTATAGAAAGTAAGAGAGTAAGTTAGATATCGATGTGCAGCTGTGAGAAGATCTTCAGGACAAGTTAAATATTTAAAAAAATGTTACAGAATATTCTATTTTATTTCTGTGAAATGAAACTCCATTTATGAAATGCTAATGCAGAGAAAAAAGTCCAGAAAAACAGGTTAATGATTTATTCAGAAGAGGGATGTGAATTTACGGAGACTGGAGATTGAATTTTACTGCTTATACTTCTTTAATATTTGGATTTTTTTGACAAGAAAATATTATGTATTACTTAAATAAAATGTTTCTAAGTTATTGGACAAATTGGCTTTTAAAATCCATAATCTTAACACTAAATTACACAGAATCTTTGGCCTTTCCCCTTTCCCCTTTCCCCTTTTAGCTATCTGATTGCATAATAAATTCCTTCGCACATCAGTGGCTTAAACTAAAACAAACCTTTATTATCTCACAGTTTCTGTGGATCAGAACCCTGGGCATAGCTCAATTGAATTGAGTACCTTGGGGTCAAGGCTTCTCATGACGTTGCAGTCAAACTGTTGAGCAGGAATGCAGTCTCACGTGAAGGTTCAAAGCGGGGAAATCTTTTAAGGTCTCTCATAACATGAATCTTTCCACAAGGCTATCCCCAAAGCAAGTGATCCAAGAGATAGTATGATAGAGCAAACAGGATGGAAGCCACAGTCTTTTGAAACTTCATCTTCGAAGGGATATCCATCAGATGGATAAGTCCCGCCCACACTCAAGGGGAGAGGATTCCATACAGGTGGGTGAATGATAGGAAGTCATCTTGGAGGATGCCTACCGCATCCTCCCCTTAGTAGAAATTTCCCTACTCAGAAACAAAAGCCTCCTAAGTGTGTGTATTTTTTAGAGTTTTGGAGAGGAAAGCCCCCCCCTTTTATTTTTTAACACTTCTAACATATTAAAAATAAAGGTATATAAAAATGAGTTAATAAAATTGTAATTCACCTGTGTGTTTACATTAAACAACCTAACCTTTTCAGGACACAAATATATATATTTTTCTATTTAACAAGCTAATTTCAAAATTTACAAAAACTACTAGTAGCTTATGGTAGGTATGGTCTAGTACCAGGATACAAATGTAAAGCTAAGAGACACATACTTTTACTCTTCTAAGATTTTATGTTACTCCTTTTGGAAAATATATAAAAAGTCAATGATTGAGGCCCTTGAACCTCCTGGCAAACTTTCTTGTGACAAGCTCAAAGTTGTTCAATGTAGAATGGGTTTAGTGATGTGGGATTCTAAACCTTTTTCTATTATACAAAATATTCTAGACAGTTTTATTTTAAATTTAGGCTAAAATTCTGCAAAACAGAACATAGAATTCTACAGAACATATAGAACAAATTATATATCCATTCATAATACAAATATTTTTTAAAAAATCTTTAAAATCAAGTTCCAGAATGGTGTGCCTGTGTGGCTCAATTGGTTAAACATCTGACTTTGGCTCAGGACATGATCTCAGGGTTCATGAGTTTGAGCCTCACATCAGGCTCTCTGCGGTCTGCAAAGAGCTTGCTCTGGTTCCTCTGTCCCCCTTTCTCTCTGCCCCTCCATACTCTTGCTCGTTTTTTTTCTGTTTCTCTCAAAAATAAATAAACATTAAAAAAATAATAAAATCAAGCTCCAGGAAAAAATGTTCTGAGCCTTATTGATGGCTGTTCACAATAATATGTCTTTTTAAAAAAATTTCTTTGTTTAAGGTTTATTTATTTTTGAGAGAGAGAGAGAGAGAGAGAGAGAGAGAGAGAGAGAGAGTGCACTAGCAGGGGAGGGGCAGAGAGAGAGGAGACACAGAATCTGAAGCAGGCTCCAGGCTCCGAGCTGTCAGCACAGAGCCCGACGCGGGGCTTGAACCCATGAACTATGAGATCATGACCTGAGGCGACGTCAGACATTTAACTGACTGAGCCACCCAGGAGCCCCTGAAAATGTCTTGATAAGGTTACACATTTATTGTCACGGGGAAGCTTATTCTTTGTTCCTGACGTTTCTTTTATGTGGAGAGAACAATACTAACATGACACTTGAGGGTTTTTTTTTTTCCTTTCTCTCTTTCTCTCTCTTTCTCTTTTATTTCTGCTGTGTTTGTGGAGCAGCCAGCCTAAGCTGCAAAAAGGACACATTTTCTCTGCTCCTTCATGCTTTTCGTTCTTCAGGGGCAAGCAATCACGTGAAGATATCTGTGGCCGTCCAATGCTGTCTGCTACTGAACAGGTAACTGGATGTAATGTCAGTGTTTCCTATTACCATGCTCATCTGCCTGCAGAACTGTCAGATTCTCAGAATGAGCTTTAGCACCAATAAAAGTGATATGTTACTCACCATTTGTCTTCCCTTTAGATTTATTTCTCAACTGGTTCAGAACTCATGTGGAACACAAATAAATGTGTTCTGTTGGTCGCTCCCTATCATGGGTTCAATTGATATCCCCCCAAAAGATATGTACCAGTACCCCAGAATGTGACCTTATTCGGAAGTGGGGCCATTGCAGATTTCCTTAGGTAAGTTAAAATGAAATCATACTGGAGTAGGGTGTGACATTAGTCCAATCTGGGAGGTGTCCCTGTAAGATGAGAAGAGATATATAGGGATGACACCCATGTGAAAATGGACAGAGTAGAGCTATGCTGTCACACACCAAGGAATACCCAGGGCTACCAGAATCTGGAGGAGGGAGGAAGAGTCCTCCAGAGGCTTCAGAGGGAGCAAGGTTCTGCCAACACCTTGATTTCAGACTTCCAGCCTTAAGACTGTGAAAGAACAAGTTTCCATTATTTTAAAGCACCCTATCCATTGTACTTTGTTATGGCAGCCTTAGGAAACTAAGACACCCTTCTTAAAATAGCAACAAGCATAAAACCTGAGTGAACTAATCTTGAATTTTACTTCCCCTCTTCATATCAAGGTGGAAAAAATCATTGAAAGTTTTCATTCACGATTTGTGTTGATGAAACCAGTTTAACCTTAAATTACTTAACTTGTTACAATATAGACACAGACATGGCTCAGACGTGATCCATGAAGACCTCATTTGATTAAATAATGACAAAGTTTAACTACAATTAATTAACTCCAAGAAAAAGCTTTGAGCTCAGTAGTGAATATTTTCATGATCAAATGCTTTTTCCTTTTTGTAAATGCGTATTGCACACTATGTATTGTGTACCTCTGAACACATTACATTGTGCTATTTTCATTACATTGTGCTATTTCTGCACATTAAGATATTTAATACATAATTTGTATCTTAATGTATAACTTGGCATTATTAGATGCATTTGGTGAAATATGTTTCTCTCTTCTTAATACAGTGAAGAACAACTAAGCCCTAAAGGACCACTTGGTTTCTGAAAGGACTCCAATGTATTCAAGACAGCCTCATACCAGTGGTTACATCTAACTAGACGTGTAAACAGAAGGCAAAATGCTTCCCATAAAAGATAAGGCATTCGGTGTGTGTGCTAGACAGAAGATCCTCTAGCTGACTGAATTATCATTTTGGAACAGAAAACCAAAAGGATCGTGAGGGAGACGACTCAGTTTAATTTATCAAAAACAGAAATGGACTGAATTTTTCCTTCCTCATGTGGGTAACTGTAGGGGGATCTGTAACATGGTTGATACAGAGTCGCTCCTCTGTGAATGTGTCAATGCTTTTGAGACAGGGGAATAAGCTAGATGCCAGGGGAAGGCATCAATGGATACTGCAAAGTGGGGGGAAATCTTTTTCTTCAGAAATAAATAAAACTTATTACACTTGACAAATATTTTGTCATGCCTTTGATTTTATTTAATCTAGAAGAAACAAAGTAGCACTAGGGAGAGTTCAACAGGTAAAAATATCTATAATAAGTAAACAAGGTCTCAATTTAATTTAATTTGATTTAGAGTGTTCAGTGTTACTAAGCACTAAAATGTAGTAATAAACATATCCTTTTTACAACTGTATATTGATATAGGTATTTAGCATATCAATTAGTTATGTTTTAAAGGTAACCTTCTGGGGCGCCTGAGTGGCTCAGTCGGTTAAGCATCTGACTCTTGATTTCGGCTCAGGTCATGATCTCATGGTTCATGAGTTCAAGCCCCATGTTGATCTGCATGCTGACAGTTGAATTCTCTCTCTCTCCCTCTCTCCCTGCCCCCCCCCCCACTTGTGCTGTTTCTCTCTCTCTCAAAATAAATAAATAAACTTAAAAAAATAAGAAAATAAAACTAAACTAAGTTGATTATTTGGAGCAAAGGACATGTTAACATGTTACTTCATTGTAAACACTCTAGTTCCCAGGCTAGCCCACAGAAGCCTATTTAATAAATGGCATAGCCAGGATATTATATTTGTGATAAAAAATACAGAAGAAAAAATTTATAACTGTTATATGACTATTATGATAAAGTAAGAATGACTACATCATAGCCAACTCTAATGATGACAGTGAGCATTGGGATATCCATAATTTAACTGGGATATGTAAACTATACGTACAGACCAACAGAAGTTCAAAATCCTTATATATGAAAGCAACATCAAAAGTCCTTTAGCTGATGCACCTAACTACTCACAATACCACTAGGTTCTCAAGGCTTCAGGCTTTGGTTACAAATTCTAGCCAAGAAGCCCTGGAAATGGAGTTTCTCTTACCACATGGCACCATGTAAAGTAACTGAATGCTACAGAGTAGAAAGATAAATTTAATATAAATCCAAAAATCCAGTAACTTGGGAATAAATATTAACTTTATACTATGCTTCTGATGAGAAAGTAATACATGGAGTAGCATAGTTTTGTTTTGTTTTTTCCTTTTCCCACAGAATATTTTTCTGTGAAGGTAAGTTGTTTTCAACTTATAAATTATTTTGAGCTTCTTTTTGGTATCATTATCCTAAGTGTTTTTAAATCTTTGTAATTTCTCCCTGGTGGTACAGGCCTTTCTTCTTTTAAAGAAAAATCTGTATAACACTTCCCACCGCTTGCACAAGCAGACATGCAAATTCAACCTTCTGTAAATTTCCTGGTTAAGTATGTCATGCCATTTCAGAGATGAGGCAAGTTCCATAGCGATAACAGCTACTATAAGGAAAAGTTGTTCATGGTCCCCTTACAAGAACCTCGGTTTGTATGTCTTATCTGGTAGCAAACTGGAAATGGTGCTAGGTGAGGGTGGGGAGACAAGATATAAAATCTGGCAGACATAACTGCAGCACCTCTTAATTCCACTTCCCTCCCCTTCCATCACCACCGTCTATATAAAGGGAAGGGCTGAAAGATCCAGTACTCACCGGAATGTTGTGTTAGATTCTAGATACTGGGTTCTCCCGAGGATGTGGGGGAGAATGGGGAGGTGGCAATCGCTAAGCTAAATTCAAACTGCACAAGACTTTGCAAGGACCTACAAAGGAAGACCTACTTTTCAGTGCGTACACTTTGGTACTATGTGAACTTTTACAAATGAACATGTATTGTTTAAAAGCCATTTAATACCATATGTTTCAATGATCTTTCATTAATCTTTCCAATCATGATTAATAAAGCACAATGATACAACAGTATGATTCATTTTCAATGACAGAGGTGCCTATCGTTTTTAAAATTAATTTAATTTAATTTAATTTAATTTAATTTAATTTAATTTAATTTAATTTAATTTTACTTTGATTTTTCATCATGATAAGTGTACTCTTTAATCCCCATCCCCTATATCTCCCATCCCCCACTTACCTCTGTTCTGGTAACTATCAGTTTGTTCTCTGTAGTTAATAGTCTATTTCTTGCTTTGCCTCTTTCTATTTTTTTTCTCTTTGCCCATTTTCTTAAGTTCCACATGAGTGAAATCATATGGCATTTGTCTTTCTCTAGCTTATTTTGTTTAGCATTATACTCTCCAGCTCCATTCATGTTATTGCAAATGGCAAGATTTCTTTCATTTTTAGTGGCTGAGAAATACTCCATTGTGTATACATATATCCGTGTGTGTGTGTGTATATATATATATATATATACATCCGTATATATATATATATATGTGTGTGTGTGTGTGTATATATATATATATATATATATATATATATATACACCACATCTTCTGTATCCATTCCTCTATAGATGGACACTTTGAACTACTTACATAGTTTGGCTATTGAAAATAATGCTGCAATAATTGCACTATGAGGAATGTATCCAAAGGATACAGGAGTGCTGATTCAAAGGGGCACATGCACCCCAATGTTTACAGCAGCGTTATTAACTATAGCCAAATTATAGAAAGAACCCAAATGTCCATCAACTGATGAATGGATAAAGTAGATGTGGTATATATATAATGGAATACTACTTGGCAATGAAAAAGAATGAAATCTTGCTATATGCAACAACGTGGATGGAACCGGAGGGTATTATGCTAAGCGAAATAAATCAGTCAGAGAAAGACAGATATCATATGATGTCACTCATATGTGGAATTTGAGAAACTTAACAGATGACCAGAGGGGAAGGGAAGGGAAAATAAGATAAAAACAGAGAAGGAGGCATACCATAAGAGACTCTTAAGTATGGAAAACAAACTGAGGGTCGATGGGGGTGGGGGTGGGGGAGGAGAGGCAAAAAGGGGTGATAGGCATTAAGGAGGGCACTTGTTGGGATGGGCACTGGGTGTTAAATGCAAGTGATGAATCAGGAGTCTACTTCTACTTCTACTTCAGGAGTCTACTTCAGAAACCAAGACTATCATGTATGTTAGCTAACTTGAGAATAAAAAGCAAAACAAAAACATTGAGCTTTATTAAAGAATGCTGCAATAAACATAAGGGTGCATGTATCTCTCTGAATTAGTGTTTTTGCTTTTTTTTTTCTTTTTGGTAAATATCCAATAGTGTGATTCCTGAATCATAGGGTAGTTTAAATTTTTAAATTTTTTTAATGTTTATTTATTTCTGGCAGAGAGAGAGAGACAGAACACGAGTAGGGGAGGGACAGAGAGAGAAAGGGAGACACAGAATCTGAAGCAGGCTCCAAGCTCTGAGCTGTCAGCACAGAGCCCGACATGGGGCTCAAACTAACAGACTGTGAGATCATGACCTGAGACAAAGTCGGACACTCAACCGACTGAGCCACCCAGGCACCCCCAGGGTAGTTTAAATTTTTGAAGAATCTCCATACTGTTTTCCACAATGGCTGCTCCAATTTGCCTTCCCACCAATAGTGTAAAACGGTTCCTTGTTCTCCACCTCCTCTCTAACACTTGTTTTTTTGTATTTTTGATTTTAGCCATTCTGACATTGTGAGGTAATATCTGATTGTGGTTTTGATTTGCATTTCCCTGATGATGAGTGATGTTGAGCATCTTTTCACATGTCTGTTGTCCATGTCTGTGTTCTCCTTGGAGAAGTGTCTGTTTATGTCTTCTCAATTTTTTAATTGGATTATTTGCTTTTTTGGTATCGAATTATATCAATTCTTTATATATTTTGGATACTGATCCCTTATCAGAAATGTCAGTTGCAAATATCTTCTCCCACTCAGTAGGTTGCCTTTTAGTTTTGTAGATTGCTTCCTTTGCTGTGCTGAAACTTTATTTTGATGTAGTTCCAACAGTTTATTTTTGCTTCTATTTCCCTTGCCTTGGGAGACATATCTAGAAAAATGTTGCTATGGCCAATGTCAGAAAGATTATTGCCTGTGTTCTCTTTTATGGTTTCAGGTCTCACATTTATGTCTTTAATCCATGTGAATCCATGTGAATGGTGAAAGAAAGTGGTCCAGTTTCATTAATTTGCATGTGGTTGTCCAGTCCACCATTTGTTGAAGATACTTTTTTTGGATTGTATATTCATTCCTCCTTTGTCAAAGATTAATTGACCATACTGTTGTGAGTTCATTTCTGGGTTTTCTGTTCAATTCTATTAATCTGTGTGTCTATTTTTATACCAGTACCATACTGTTTTAATTACTACTGCTCTGTAGTATAATTTGAAATCCAGAATTGTGATACCTCCAGTTTTGCTTTTCTTTTTCAAGATTGCTTTGGGTCTTCAGGGTCTTTTGTGGTTCCACACAAATTTTAGGATTGTTTGTTCTAGTTCTGGGAAAAACGCTGTTGGTATTTTGATAGGGATTCATTAAATGTGTACATTGCTTTGGGTAGAATGGACATTTTAACAATATTTGTTCTTCCAAAATATGAGCATGGAATGTCTTTTCATTTGTTTATATCATCTTCAATTTCTTTCATTGGTGTTTTACAGTTTTGAGAGTACAGGTTTTTCACCTCTTTGGTTAAATTTACTCCTACATATTTTATTGTTTTTGGTGCAATTGTAAATTGGATTGTTTTCTTAATTTCACATTCTGCTGCTTCATTAGTAGTGGATAAAAATGCCACAGATTTCTGTACGTTGATTTTGTATCCTGTGACTTTACTGAATTCATTTATTTATCAGTTCTAGTTTTTTTCTGGTAGAATCTTTAAGGTTTTCTATTCATCTGCAGATAGTGAATTTTGCTTCTTCCTTACTGATTTGGATGACTTTTATATCTTTATGTTGTCTAATTGCTGTGACTAGGACTGCCAGTACTATGTTGAATAAAAGTGGTGAGAGTGGACATTCCTGTCTTTTCCTCATCTTAGGGGAAAACTCTCAGATTTTCACCACTGAGTATGATTTTGGCTTTGGGATTTTCATATAAGGCCTTTATTATGTTGAAGTATGTTCCCTCTAGACCTACTCTGCAGAGGTTTTTTTTTTTTTTATCACAAATGGATGTCGTACTTTGTCAAATGCTTTTTCTGCATCTGTTGAAATGATTATATGGTTTTTATCCTTTCTTTTATTAATGTAACATATCACATTGATTGTTTTGCAAATATTGAACCACCCCTTGCATTCAGGAATACATCCCACTTGATCCTGATGTATTATTTTTCAAAATATATTGTTGGATTCAGTTTGCTAATGTTTTGTTGAGGATTTTGCACCTATACTTATGAGAGATATTGGCCTGTAGTTTTCTTTTTCTTTCTTTCTTTCTTTCTTTCTTTCTTCTTTCTTTCTTTCTTTCTTTCTTTCTTCTTTTTTTTGTAGTGTCTTTATTTGGTTTTGGTTATCAGGCTGGTTTTGGTATCATGGTAATACTGGTCTCATAGAATGCATTTGAAGATTTTCCTTCTTGTATTTTTTTGGAATCGTTTGAGAAGAATGGGTATATAAACTCTTTTTTAAATGTTTGGTAGAATTTGCCTGTGAAGCTTTCTGGTCCCAGGCTTTTGTTTTTTGGGAGGTTTTTTTTGTTGTTGTTGTTAATGAATGATTCAATTTCATTGCTGGTGATTGGTCTAATCACATTTTCTATTTCTTCTTGCTTTAGTTTTGGTAGGTTATATGTTTTGAGGAATTTATCCATTTCTTCTAAGTTGCCCAATTTTTTGACATATAGGTTTTCAAAGTATTCTGTTACACTTGTATTTCTATAGTGCTGGTTATTATTTCTTCTTTTGCATTAGTAATTTTGCTTATTTAGTTTCTCTCTCTCTCTCTCTCTCTCTTTTTTTTTAAATAGTGAAGCTATATATTTTTTTCAACGTTTATTTATTTTTTTGGGGACAGAGAGAGACAGAGCATGAACGGGGGAGGGGCAGAGAGAGAGGGAGACACAGAATCAGAAACAGGCTCCAGGCTCTGAGCCATCAGCCCAGAGCCTGACGCAGGGCTTGAACTCCTGGACCGCGAGATCGTGACCTGGCTGAAGTCAGACGCTTAACCGACTGCGCCACCCAGGCGCCCCTCTCTCTCTCTTTTAATGAGCCTTGCTAGAGGTTTATCCACTTTGTTGACCTTTTCAAAGAAACAGATCCTGGTTTCATTAATCTGTTCTATTGCTTTTTAGTTTTTGTATCATTTGTTTTTTGCTCTTCTCTTTATTATTTCCTTCCTTTTGCTGGGTTTGGGTTTTGCTTACTCTTCTTTTTCCAGCTTCTTCAGGTGTAAGGTTAGCTTGCTTATTTGAGATTTTTCTTGCTTCTTGATATAGGCCTGTATTGCTATAAACTTCCCTCTTAGAACTATTTTTACAGCATCCTAAAGATTTTGGACTGTTGTATTTTCATTTTCATTTGCTTTTATGTAATTTTTTAATTTGTTTTTTGATTTATTGGTTGACACATTCATTGTTTAATAGCATATTATTTAGCCAGAAGTGCTTATAATTTTAAACTTAAGTTCACTTAAAAATGTTTTGGAAAATAATTGGTCTTTTTGCATGTATATAATCTGATAAAGAACTGATACCACTGAAAGCATTTAATGGTTATTTCTTGTCCACGAAATATCATTACTGCTGAATCTCAAAGCTATTATATATGTCTGTGGAACATTTTATATATATATATATATATATATACATAGATATATATACATATATCTATGTATATATATATCTCAAATGTGGCAGTCTTTACATTTTTTATTACAGTTAAATGGTCCATTATAAACAAGGCCATAATTTAATTTGTTGAAGGTAAGTTTATTATTAATATAGTAAAACTTAACCTCAGTGATTTATTTTGACAGCATAGCTAAAACTTGAGACGTTCTTTATTGAAGATATTTTTGAGGGTTTCTACTCATAGTTTAAACTAATTCACAGCTACTCTTTTGTACCATAATTTGTCCATTTACCCATTAAATAAACTGGGACGATATGATTCAGATTCACTAGGTTGGATTTCATTATTCCTATTATTTTAAGTTTGTATACAAAAGAATAGTGAAAATATTTTGTCTTCATCTTTTTTTTTTTTAAATTTTGATTTAAATTCTAGTTAGTTAACATACAGTGCAATATTGGTTTCAGGAATAGAATTCAGTGGTTCCTCACTTACATACAACACCCAGTGCTCATCATAACAAGTGCCCGCCTTAATACCCACTCATCATAACAATTGCCCACCTTAATACCCATCACCCATCTAGCCCCTTCCCCACCCATCACCCTCCATCAACCCTCAGTTTGTTCTCTATGGTTGAGAGTCTCTTATGCTTTGTTTCCCTCTGTCCCTCTCTCTCTCTCTCTCTCTTCCTTTTTTCCCTTTTTCATACATTTATCTATTTTGTTTCTTAAATTCCACATATAAGTGAAATCATATGGTATTTGTCTTTCTGACACATTTCGCTTAGCATTAAACACTCTAGCTCCATCCACATCATTGCAAATGGCAAGATTTCACTCTTTTTGATGGCCGAGTAATATTCCATTTGTGTGTGTGTGTGTGTGTGTGTGTGTGTGTGTGTATGTATCTATATCACGTATCCTTTATTTATTCAGCAGTCAATAAACATTAGGGCTCTTTCCATAGTCTGACTATTGTTGATAATGCTTCTATTAGGTGCATCTACCCTTTTGAATCTGTATTTTTGTATCCTTTAGGTAAATATCTAGTAGTGTGATTGCTGGATTGTAGAGAAGTTATATTTTTAACTTTTTGAGGAACCTCCATACTATTTTCCAGAGTGGCTGCACCAATTTGTATTCCCACCAACAGTTCAAGAGGGTTCCCCTTTCTCCACATCCTTGCCAACACCTGTTGTTTCTTGTGTTGTTAATTTTAGCCATTCTGACAGGCATGAGGTGATATCTCATTGTGGTTTTGATTTATATTTCCCTGATGATGAATGATGTTGAGCGTCTTTTCATGTGTCCGTTAGCCATCTGGATGTCTTTAGAAAAATGTTTGTCCATGTCCTCTGCCAATTTCTTAACTGGATTATTTGTGTTTTGTGTGTAGAGTTTGATAAATTCTTTATAGATTTTGAATACTAACCAGTTATAAGATATGTCATTTGTAAATATCTTCTCCCATTCTGTAGCCTACCTTTTAATTTTGTTGGTTGTTTCTTTCACTAAGCAGAAGCTGTTTGTCTTGATGAAGCCTTAATAGTTCATTTTCGTTTTTGCTTCTCTTGCCTTTGGTGACATGTATAGTAAGAAGTTCCTACAGCCAAGGTCAGAGAGGTTGCTGCCTGTGTTCTCTGCTAGGGTTTTGATGGTTTCCTGTCCCACATTTAGGTAATTCATCCATTTTGAATTTATTTTTGTTTATGATGTAAGAAAGTGGTCCAGTTTCATTCTTCCACATATTGCTGTCAAGTTTTCCCAATACCATTTTTTGAAGAGACTGTCTTCTTTTCCATTGGATATTCTTCCTGCTTTGTTGATTAGTAGACCTTATAGTTGTGGGTTCATTTCTTGGTTTTCTATTTGTCCTCATCTTTTACTCTAGATTCTACTTGTAAAAATTTTACTTTTGTTCTCAGATTTATTTCATCAACGCTTCTTGTAAGTAAGCACTATGTTCTTTTATTTTTTTTCAATATATGAAATTTATTGTCAATTGGTTTCCATACAACACCCAGTGCTCATCCCAAAAGGTGACCTCCTCAATACCCATCACCCACCCACCCCTCCCTCCCACCCCCCATCAACCCTCAGTTTGTTCTCAGTTTTTAAGAGTCTCTTATGCTTTGGCTCTCTCCCACTCTAACATCTTTTTTTTTTTTCCTTCCCCTCCCCCATGGGTTCCTGTTAAGTTTCTCAGGAGCCACATAAGAGAGTAAGCACTATTTTCTACCAACTGTCATTTTTACATATAGATTTCAGATGTACTCTGTGTTCTTTAATCTATTTAAAATGCCCTAACATTTTTTATTGATAGTTTTCATATTTCTTCCAAAATTCTAATTTCAAATGCATTCTGCTTAGAAGTCTTTAGGGTATCCTAGAACCTTTATCCAAATAAAGCCCTTAGCTGCCATTTTTCTTCATAACTGAATTTTTGTTGGCAGAACACTGAGTACAGGGAAACGCTACTTATTTATATCAGTAGTTATAATCGGTGAAAAACATGCTGTTCCGGCAAAGTGTTTATTAATTAAATATTACTTTGTTTTTTTATATCGACTTACATATTTCATTACAGGCATAATGTCCGCATCATATTCAGATTTAATATTTAATATCCAATGATCAAAATCCTGTGAATTGTGTATGACTAATTGGAGAAAGTTTTTCATGACATCAATTATTATGTTTAGAGTATTTATTTTGGAGGGCATTTGTTGCATGTTTCCCAGCACCAACTCCTCATGGTCTCAGGTTTTGTTTTGTTTTTGTTTTGTTTCGTTTTGCTTTGTTTTTGGTGGTCTTGAAGGCTGGATAGGTGGATCCATATGGTTCCATCATGGTATTATTATAAGAAGAGGCATATTTAGAAGGAAACTGGCTCGGCAGAAGGCGGGCTGGCAAGACAATGAAATTGGATCCTTGGTGAAGTGCTTATACACCTGTAGCTCAAGTCTGTCCTGAACAAGCATATCTTTGGACTTGGGGTTACATTCTTTTTAGTTGTTAAGTCACTTTGAGTTGGATTTTCTATTATTTGCAAGCAAAGTATTCTGATATTAGCACTCATGGTGGGAACACCCTTTCTAGGCTTATTCTTTCATATCAACTTGTCATGTGGAAACTGGCTCTTTGGTTCCAATTGCTCTCTGCTTCCTTCAAGTACTACTTCTGTCTTAGATGAGAAAGAGTTTCCCCCTGATTTTAGTTCATCTGAGTTCTCTTTTACTATTTTATGTATATTTCTTCTTAAAGTTCTCAAAAGGAATTTGGCATTATTTATACTTTTACTTTTTAAAACTTAAATCTTGTAAAAATGCTTTGGAAGGCATGAAACTCTCATAAGCAATTTTATGTACTTTCTTAAGTGTAAAATATTTGGATATATTTAATACAGCAATGTGTGAAATTCCGAACTTGATTTCAGAAAGGTTCGGCACGCACTGAAAAAATATACAGAATTCTTATAAATAACCTATTTGTGACTTGATACTATTAACGTGATGAGTTAATGTCTTCACTATGAACAGTATGTTTAACAGTAAGGTGGCTGAAAACATAAAAACCACACCTAACTGAACTTGAGTAAGCATGTCAAAACAGTTCACATGTATAGAATAAGACAATATAAAGTAATATAAGAAATGGAAGTTTTTGAGAAATAACAAGTGTTGGCAAAGATGTGGAGAAAAAGGAACCCTTGTCCACTGTTGGTGGGAGTGTATATTGGTACAACCACTATGGAACAGTATAAATTTCCTGAAAAAACTAAAAATAGAACTACCATATGATCCAGCAATTCTGCTTCTAGTTATTTACCAGAGAAGACAAAAACACTACTTTCAAGACATATATGCACCCCCATGTTTGTTGCAGTATTATTTATAATAGCCAAGATGTGGAAACAACTTCAATTTCCATTAATATATTATTGGATAATAAAAATGTAACACACACACACACACACACACACACACGAAGGAAATCTTGCCATTTGCAACAGCAAGAATGCACACTGAAGGCATTATGCAAAGTTTAAAAAGTCAGACAGAGAAAACAAATGCCATATGATCTCATGTGTATGTGAAATATAAGAAAAAAGGCACCCTCAAACAAACAAACAAACAAACAAACAAACAAACAAAAAATCTCCAGCCAAAACACACACACACACACACACACACACACACACACACACCCCAACATCTAAGTTCATAGATACAGAGCTGGTGGTTGCCAGAGGCGAGGGCTGAAGATTAGACAAGATAGGTGAAGGGACTCAAAAGGTATAAATCTCCAGTTATAAAATAAATAAGTCATGGGATATAATGTTCAGCCTGGTAACTGAACATTACAGTTACAGTTAACAAAACTGTACTGTATATTCGAAAGTTGCTAAGAGAGTAGATCTTAAACTTCTTATCACAAGAAAAAAACTTTTGTAACTATGTGTATTGATGGATGTTAGCTAGACTTACTGTGATGATCATTTTGCAACATAAACAAGTATCCAGTCATTATGTTGTATACCTGAAACCAATGTAATGTTGCATGTTAATTATATCTCAATAAAAATTGAAGTTTTAATACAAATATTCTTTAAAAGTTCAAACTTTGGGACACCTGGGTGGCTCAGTTGGTTGAGCCTCCAACTCTGGATTTTTGCTCAGGTCATGATTTCAGGGTCATGGGGTTGAGCCCCACATCAGGCTCCATTAAGATTCTCTTTCTCCCTTTCTTTCTGCCTCGCACTCTCTCTCTCTTAAAAAAAGAAAAGTTCAAACTTTATTTTGATCTTTTGTCTTTACTGGTAAATTTTGATGCAGACTTCTGATATGAAATCTTGTTATTAGCTATATTTATATTGGTATTAGCTGTACATTGACTGACTAAACATTTGATGAAATATTCCATTATTTCACACATTAGTACCCTTGATTAATATGGTAGCCAAACTCTTAGAATTATTTGTGAAAGACAACAGAATTGTTTTACCATTATTTTCATATGAATCAAGATATCTGATTAAAAAACAACAGTAACTAGCCAATGTTAAAGCACGAAATGATTGAAGTATAGTAAAAGACATATATTGCAAATCGTGAAAAGGTATGTGCCACTGTGAACAAGCAAATTCCTTCTGGTTTTTAGGCAGAATATGAGGCTGCTAGAGACCATAAATAGTATGTTATCAACATTTGAATTATATCATGGCAGGGTTGAAATTCAGGCCATAGACATTGTTTTGTCTGTACAGGTCATTACAGTAATGAAATACTTGTTAACGCCTGGGTCTCCCCAGACTTCCACCGGACCCCCAGGCCTTCTAAGTTCCTTTCCAACACTCTGTGTTGTGTCTATTTGCAGTGGTCATTACCCATCTGTATCAATTGTTCAATATTTTTATACTCTGGATCGAAGTGCTAACAGCATTTCTAGGTTGGTATACTACCAATTTTTTCAATGACACTTTCACACTTAACTGATTTTTTGTACTTTTGACATTTCTTCCACATTACCAATACAAAAATTGTTCTGTCCTTGTCCGAGAGGTGTGCAGAGGTGTGTCGAGCCCTTCTCCCCAGACCCTCCCCCACCAATGCTAACCTGTTTCCGGTGACCTGGAATGGTGAGGGATGTCCCAAAACATTCCGACACTCATCTTACAAACAGGTAGGGTAACTCTCTTGGGACTGCAGTTGAGCAATTCTGCCCTTTTTATAAACAGTTGCTGATGCCTTCTTTGGAAAGAGCTCTGTTCCAGCTGCCTTTGGAATGAAATCACCAGCTATGCTGCTCACAGAAGGAGCTCCTGCTGTCCCGTCAGTCTGATTTTCCAGTGACAGTAGGAATTTCATTTCTTCACTTCTCCTCAAACTTCCCCAAATCCTGTCCTTCTCCACTGTCTTCTCCCTAATCTGCCCCACCTCCCCATTCCCTCCCCAAACTCTCCTCACCACTAAGGTTTTTAAGGTTGCAGAAATTAAATGAATGGGGAGAAAAAAATGGAAAAAGGAGGGAAGATGTGCTTAATGACATCTATGGAAGCATATTTATCTGGTTTCACAATTTTATGGAAATTTAATTCTTCAGCCTACATCTGCCGATTCTCCTCATCTGATTCAAACTCACATGTGCAATCTTTTTAATACTGGTTGTTATCTCTTACTTATTACCAGATAAAGGAGCAACATTGTCCCAATTTGAAAATTTCATGATTGTAAGCAAATATAACTTTTCCGAAAAATAATGCATAAGTGAATCTGTATTCTCTGGGCTGGTCATGGCATGATTTTATAGATTACATGATAATATTTTGCTTGGGCGAATAGTCAAATTCTGTTTGCCTTCTTTAAATATACAGGACTACTAAAATATACAGACAGTTCATAACTTGCGTGGGTGTGGGGGGGGGGAGTGAGAGCAAAAGTGCTTAACTTGGACAGTTAAGCAAAGTGAATGAGCCACGATAGTGACGCAGTGTGATCACCATAGGAGTGCCTTCTGTGCCCATCTAGGTTTTCAACGCTGTCAGTAGTAGCAGTAATGGAGACTACAAATCATCTACTAAGAATGTCTTGGCCAATGTCCATTTCTGAATAGAGAAGTCAGAGGGGAGACTGCTGAGCTTGGGAGAACACAAGGATCACTCCCGAAAGGGATCAGAATATATTTTGGGGACAAAAAATAAGCAATTAGGAAATAGAGGTGGAGATGCTCTGGAGATGACAGAGGCCATTGGGGTGAGTGGAACTAATAACTATGAAATCTGTTGAGCTAGAGTATTGAGTGGAGCAGTCTAGCATTCTGTAGGCCTGAGATTCCAAAACAGTAGCAGCTAATCCCTATTCAATCCCCTTGAAATTTCATCTCGGCTTAATCCGCACTCTATTCTCAAATGCTTTCCATCAACATTTGACGTAGGAAGCTATAAATTATCCATGGATATTAGGCTTGTACTTATGTACAGTATTTGCTTATTTCTTCAACCTGTTCTACCTCCTCAAATTGGAGTTCAGTTCATTGCCAGGGTATCAATAACACAACGTAGAGCAGTGTGCTATGGTCCAGAGGTAATGTCTGAAAGGTCGTTTGAGGAATAGCTTAGTAGTTTTCAGTATACTCATTAAGGAAATAAATGATTGGTTAACAGCCAAGATGATATGCTTTCAAAAATCACATTATCTGAACCAGAGCTGTTTTATATGAGTGACTGTGTGAGTGTGTGTGTGTGTGTGTGTGTGTGTGTGTGTGTCTGTGTGTGTGTGTGTGTGTGTGTGGTTTTTCAAGGTCCCAAAAGGAAATATGTGTTATCCTACTTCTAGTTTATTGGCATAAAAAATAAAGTTATCCATTTCTAAGTATATAAGACAAAATTCAGTGTTTCAAATGTGTAGGATTCGACTTTCATTTAATAATGAAAAGGGAGAAGAATCACAAAGAAATAAAGACCCTCAAATTACCATTATCCAGACATAGCCATTTAATTTTGATATAGTCTCCATGTCCCTTTCTTTGCAGTGTTTCATAACCTACTTCTGTCACTTAAAACTACTTTACAGTGAACATTTCCTATGCATCAGGATTTTTGATACACAACTACTTCTTTGGGTGGTCAATTAGGGCAATCCATTTCTTTGATTCAATAAGCGTACTCTCATATTCAATTTCAGAACATCATTTACTCATATTTATTATAGATATATATATATTAGTTTTCACCAGATGGTCTTTCTCCTTTAAGTTTTAGCTTAACACATCTTTCTTTTATGGATGCTTGATAATCAAGTTACAGATAATGGCTCTGCTCAGCAGACCCCAGTAGAGACAGTGTGACATTAATGTGGAGGGGTTCAAAAGCAAATCTGTGCTACCAAATTACTCCTCCAAGCACCTTCTTCCATCTGTAATTTAGACATGGGACAATTTCACATGGTGAACTTCCTCCTCTGTGAAGTGGTTATAGCACTATCTATCTCAATGGGTTTTTAGGAGGAGTGCGCATCACTCTGACCATGAAAACACTTTGTAAGTATATTGAATATGGTTAATTGGTGTAAAATTGACATCCATCCTTGCTTCTTTCCAGTGAGGCTTTCTGCATTGCAGAGACTGGAAGACCACCCAGGCTCTCTGGCATCCACGGTGCTATATTTGAAAATAAGCTCCCCCAACATAGATGCCAGACCCCAGGGAGGTGGAAGTGAGCTGGAGACATCTCCTGCATGCCTGATGCTGTGTTCTGCTGGCAGGCACCCTTGAGAAGCAGAATTAATGATGTCAGGAGGAAATTGCCCTGAAGGAGGCAGCTGGTGTCTGAGGGCCAGAGTTCCATCACCAGTTTTGTGGGAGCCAAGGGCATTGCTCTGGAGGTGCCTTTTTTTTTTTTATCCTTGGAGCACAGCAGTGGTGGCATCTTTTTTTTTAATTCAGTACTTTCATCAGTGATTCCCATTTCCCTGCCTTTCTGATTCTGACGGAGGTCAGATTTAGAGGCCGAGATCAATCCACACCTCCAATTCTTCTAAAGATTTTATAGAATTATTTGATTTGATTCCTTTCCTGCTTAAAGTACCTAAAGTGATTATAATTCTTGAACTGAACCCTATTTAATATTTTTAATTATGAAGCAATGCTAAAATGCTGGGCATCCAATGCTTGACAGCAGGTTTCTATTTTATTTCGAGTCTTTCAGCCTACATATCCATAAACCAGGTTATAGAATTGAGATTCTGACACATTCCATGTTTTTCATAAAAGCCTCCTTCCTCAATTTTCAAAATTGGCTCTTTATTAATTATATAAGCAATCCCTCTCCCTCCTCATCACCCACACTTGGACCCCCAACTTTTTCTGCTTAAGAAGCTGTATTCAATTTCTTCCTTGTTTGGGAATCATTGAGACTTTGATCTTAATGATTTATGGAATGATTCTCATTTCTAGGCTATAGTTGTAATTTCCTTCCCGTATTCATGTTAGTAAATCCAAGGAATAAGACAGAGAGAATGGTTTCTAAATTATTTTTGACATTCAACTAGACTGATGACCTTTTTTCATCCTGTCCATTCTTAACAGGGCAAGAATTCTCAGATGACAACCAACAAGGACAATGAAGACAGGGAAGACTGTTAAGCAATCCATTTGTGAGCTGGTTTGAAAGACATTTACCAGCATGGATACATGAAGCACAGCACTAACCAAAATAGATTGTTTAGAATATTAGTCACTTCATAAATACAAAAGACCTATGGGTAATTTTAGGTGGATGTATTTCAAAGCACCTTGGCATGCTGCTGGTCATTAGGATATGGCTGGTGGCTATGTCAATACGTATCATTTACTAAAGAAGAATTCATCAACATTGCCATGCTGCATGCTCAATAAACCAGCAGATGGTGTATGACAATTTCTTCAAGGTGACATAAAAAAACATTCCATGGAATCCCTTCTTGTTTCCTTCAACGCTAATATATTAGAACATGCTTTCATTTGTAAAATGAAAAGAAAACCAGACATTTGATCAGCTTTTGTGTGCAGAAACAAGTGAATATTCAGGACACGTCTAAATTTACCTAGATGATTTTGCGTGAAATGTACCGAAAAACCAGAGAACAGAGTTCTAAAAGCATAAAAAAAGCTCATGTAGAAGAAAAAAAATGTTGATAATCGCACTCTAACCTGGCATGTTTCTGGCATGTTCCTTAACCCAGAAATAAAATGAGGTCATGTGAGTTGAAGAGAAGCTGAAGAAAGATTTTCAGTACTCTCTTTTTTCCAGAGCAAGCTAGGACAGCATGCACAGAGTGGCTGCAACACTCACATTTTGAGAGTTTAAGATATTAAATTAATAAAATAAAATTACCATGCTAGAAATATAACACATTTTATGTACAAGTTTATAAAATATTTGTAGGTAGATATTTACTTTTTACAAAACATTTTTATAGGTACCACGTAACATAAGTTAAGTTTGATATCGATCAATAGATACTATTGTTATTCTAATATAAAGGATTAGCAGGTAAAACTAATAAAAGTACATTTTAATGAAAAATAGAGTTAACACTACACCAGTGAGGAAAATGTAATCACGATATATTAAAAATTGAATATTATTGACTTTTTAAATCAACACGAATCAATTGTGTCACAGTTGAGTAATGAACATGTTTTTGTGAAAAAAATCCTGTTGCTAATAAAAAACTTTAACTAGGTGAAGGTGTGGGTGTTATACTGAGTTTGTTTTTAGCCAATCAGGGTGTTTCCTTCTGACACCATCTTCAACAATCCAGTATCTCATTTGATAACTTCATGAAGTGGTTTTTGAACAAAGTTTTGCTCTTGGAAATGTTGCAACATTTTATTGGTGTCAAGCTGAGATGTTTTGTTTTTGTTTTATTTCCAATAAGGCATTTTGGGCTTGCTATCTCCTTTAGTTTCATGATCCATTGATGATTTTTTTTTTTTTTTTTTTTTTTTTTTTTTGCAGTTCTATGTTCACATTTATATTCCATTTGGTCTGGAAGTCTTTGGACTAGAAAAAGGACTTTTCTTGCTTGTGACTTTTTTTTTTTAATTTTTTTTCAACGTTTATTTATTTTTTGGGGGACAGAGAGAGACAGAGCATGAACGGAGGAGGGGCAGAGAGAGAGGGAGACACAGAATCAGAAACAGGCTCCAGGCTCCGAGCCACCAGCCCAGAGCCTGACGCGGAGCTCGAACTCACGGACCGTGAGATCGTGACCTGGCTGAAGTAGGACGCTTAACCGACTGCGCCACCCAGGCGCCCCTCTTGCTTGTGACTTTTGATAACACCAGGATATTGTTGCTAATTGACATTCACTCTGGACTGATCCGCCCAGGCATGCAGATTGTCCCATGGTTTCAACTCCTCCTCCTCTTCCAACTTCTCCTTCTTCAACACATTAAGTCCTTGACTTAAAATGAGTCCCCAAAACATAAACGACTCACATGTCAGATTTTTTAAATCTATTGGTAATCCACTGACAAAATGGGTGGCATTTTAGTGTTTAAAGTAGCGCTGTCTGTGAGGGAACAACAACCAGAATTGCAAACAATGTGTGTAAGCAACACCACATAAAAACACTGCTATTTTGCAGTGATAAAGAATTTTCTGAGACATTAAGGATTTTTAAAAACTAGAGACAGCAAATAATAATAATAATAATAATAACAATAATAAAAAATAACACTAAACCCTGACAACTTAATCCTCATTGTGGTGGCAGCAATACAAAATTTAGGGAGAGGCAGAAGGAGAAAGGGAGAAATAAGGAACTATTTGGCTTGATTTATCTAAATGTTATGATGTTAATAGTAGTAGCTAATCATTTGAATGTTTTTCATTCAGTATCCCAGAGGTGGTACAGTCTACTCTATCTGGATTCTTTAATTTAATCCTTATAACAATCTTATGAAGGCAAGTACTGATGTTAATAACCAGTTTACTGAGGCTTTAAGATGTTAAGAAATTTGCCCAAGGTCACACGGCTCAAAGCTCATGAAATTGGGGAAAAGGAGCCACAGCTTTGGTTGAGGATCTCAGTTATAAACCCTATTCTGGAACCACACTCAACATCTTATTGTATACATGTTACAGCCAGTGAAAAGCAAGAAGGGAGGCCTTTTCTTTATCTGGTTAATTTTGACAGCTAAAGACTTATATGCATCTGATCATTAAAAGAAAAAAAAATCCACAGCGATCGGGAGAGTGGTCAAGACTGATTTGCAGTTAACAGTCCAAACAAAAATCCTGATCTGACGTGCTAAACTTGAAAGTGGCTTAGAAAGAAGCCTCTACGAATTTTGGAAAGAATACCCTCTGCCAATGATTAACACTCACTTCTGCAATCCCCACCATAAAATGACCCATCGGGGCCTGGTGCCGTGTAGTGTCACATTCATTATCTCAGGCAAGGATAGCAGCTGTTAGGCAGTGCAGTAACGAGGGCACAGCTGGAATCAAGGGGTGCGCTTTATGGGGAAATTTCAAAACCAAACAATAATAATAAAGCTGACTAAAGTTAGTCTGCTTCTTATCAGGCATCAGCATCTCGACCCAATGTCAATAAAATGCTCCTGCCCAAAAGAGATCTCTTGTTGGTTTAAACTCTAAACAATTGCTGTGGCAACTATTTGGGCTTAATAACATGAGGGCAAGCTTCACATTGGCACATTTTAAAAAATTGCTTACCTCTCGATGAACGTTATGGAAGTACCTTTGAGAAATTCTTTAAGGTTGCCTCCCCCCTTATACGCGCACACACCCGTGGACTCTGGTACCCACTCTCATTTTAGGGGTTTGTTTGCAATAAACAGTTCGGTCTCACTGGAATTTTCTTTGGATGCAGTTCCTCACTTTAACTCCTACGGCAGCACAATCCTTATATTTAAACAGTGGATCAAAATAAACGAGGTAGTACACTGTAAATATGAAGAGATAGCACCTGACTTATTTCAATTCTAACTTTCTATGTGACCATTTATAATTTTTTCTTGTATTTCAGCTTTAAATGGTGGTAAAGTATGAACATCAAAGTGTAATAAGATTTATCTAAGTGCCTGTTTTAGTTTATATGATATATTTTACTAAATCTAAATAATGTTAACATTTCTTCTCACTAATTGTTTAAACACTAAAGCTAAAGAATAAATCAAGAAAATAGAAACTGCAATGTCATTATTCATTGTGGTTCCCTTCCCCCCACCCCAAAATACGTGAATACAATTGAAAGTATTAACTCATCTTTTCTCCATTTAATACTGTAACTTTTATGTTATTCTAACAAATTGCCATGTTCAAATGATATTCCAGAAAAGCAAAACAAAACAAAACAAAACAAAAAAACCAAAAAAAAATCTTTGTTGGTTACATTCCTTTCCTGGCTATCATTTTGGGCTTGGGAACCCATTAAAAAATTCCAAAAATTTTACTGAGCATTTACTATATGTAAGATGCTTTGAGAAACCAGACCACTGGTTCCTTGACAGCCAGGAACTTATATTAACTATGCTTATGTTCATGTCCTTAGTAAAACACAATTGAGAGAAACGACGTTGCCATTGTCTTTTTAGAGCCTAGAGTGTCATTGGTGATGGTGAATATGTACGCATAACTATGATTAAATAAAGTATCTGAATATCGCAGGCAAACGCTAGAGAATTTGAGGAGAAAGAGAAAGAGAGGGATCTTGTAATCAGGTTTATCACAACCTATGTCATGGGGGGTGGTGATTATTTAAGCTGCACCTTGAACAACTCTAACAACTTAAGACGAAGGAAAGGCTTTACAGGGAAAGATAATGACTTTGGGAGTGGATATATTAAATGACAGGAGATTCTTTGGTCTTGGTCATGAATAGGGGTCTAAGGATTTCTTCTGCCAGGTATTTTAAGTGCTAGTGAATTGGATTTTTAGCTAGAACCTGAAAACATTTTTTTTGGACACATCTAAAATAATGAACAATTTATTCAGCTTTCCTTCACTTAGAAAGTATAGGATATTATAGACCTTTATATCATATATACATCAATATGGCATGTTTTTTTTTTGTTTGTTAGTTTTCTTGTTTTTTTGCTTTTGGTGGATTTCCTTTATTCTATTTTTCCCTGTATAAAAATTTGCAGAACTTCACTTTCCCCTTGAACAGGTACTCTAAGAAAAAGACCAGAGGTTTAGAGGAGAGAAACCACCTTCAGAGCTATTGTCATTGCAAACTCTGCAGCACTGTAAAGTCTCCCTTGAGAGGAGATAGGAAAAACTGAAGAAGGTGACAGAGACTGTGGGCAACATCATATTCTTCTCTTATTTTTAGCTTACATCTCTTTTGAGATCTAGAACTGGGCTTGTGTTGTTAGATCTGAGTAACAGTGTATTTAAATTTAAAATTTGTGTAGGGAATGCTGTAGATTTTATTTCCAAGCAAGGTTGAAAATAAATATATGTTTATTTATAGTATATTATTTACATATGCTTATAATATTCTTTATTCTGCTAGGTGTTATGATTAATGGGCAGTTTGTTTTTTGGAATCCAACTTAAATCATCTTTCTATTATTATATTTCTGGATATCATAACTATTCAGGTTCAATTCTAGTAAAATAGCCAAGGTGCTGGCACCAAAACCATAGGCCTAGTCTGCATATTTGATTGTAAATATCTTTGAAGTTGGGTATCTCTATAAAATCATGCCTCTTCCATATGCCTCTGGACCTATTACTCCCCATAGTCTTTTTCTAGCCTGCTCCTAAAATTGTGAGACTCTTGAAGGCACTGAACTTGTGACTTCTGAAAGTTAGAATATTAGTTTTTAATAGTAAGTTGTCTGTCTTTCCAACAGTAATAATGAAAGCATATTCAGGCACTCTTGGTACAAGTACTGGTGGTGACCTGGTATCTATGTCTGGAGGTCTTAGCAGTGCAGAGAGTTAAGTAATTTACTCCTAAAAAATAATGTATTTCCTACAGTTTATTTTTGACAATTAAAATCAAGATAGCAGGAACTTAAAACAATCAACATTCAAATTCTGGGGTCAAAGTACCCCTAAATAGCTACTGCGAATTCAACTGACATTCAGGAATCAGACAGAATATCTTCTTGTTACTCACAACTATGTCTTCTGTCTCAGACTTGTGGTGTTTGAGATGTGGCATGGTTATATCTGTTTTTGCCTATGCATGCCTGTAGGTCACTTTACCTTCTTGAATTCCAATTTTATCTGTAACAGGGAGATGAAAATTCCTATCTCACCTGGCTGTTGTGGGTCATAAGTGAGGTAACATGAAAAGAGATGGATTATTATTAGTCACTCAATTAACAGTCATTCTAAATATGTCTTCATAATGCAAACTAAATTATTTTAAAGTGCAATTGACTCATTTTGAAACCCAAGATTGATTTTGAAACTTGTATTTGTATAATTTAATTCAAATGATATAGTATGTCCTTAAACATTATTATAGCTTTTCATAAATTATCTAGTTTTTTTCTGTATCAGCACTAGGGTCAATTAAATTTTCGTTTAACATTTTGAAAAAATCAAGCTATGAAAATTTTCCTGCTTAGATTTGAATATGTGAGATGAAAATTTTGCCTTAAAAAGTCTTCACAGTCCTTAATTGCTGATTCTTTCTTTTGAGACAAATTTTCCATTTTAATTTCCCCCTGTTTTGAAGGTTTATTTCCATAAATCATTTTGCGGTTAGTTTGCTTTGAATGTATTTCAGATATTTCACAATTTATATATGGAAAAACTGAAGTTTTCTCATGTATGGTTAATATCTGATTTCCAAAAAATCTAATGATAAAGTTGGCCTTCTCTTTAACATCTGTAAGTTTAGACATACCAGTTGAAATGGGGAGACAGATCCAATTATCCAGATAACTTTATATAACTCCTTCCCTATCCTTCAGAAGTACCAAAAACATACTTTTGCCTAGATTTTGAATATTTGAACAAAATGCTTTGAGGCCCAAGTCCTTGAATAATTGCATCAATTTAGTGTGGGAGGAAACCTGAGGGAGAAGAAAAGCAAAGAACATGGAGATACCCTCCAAAAATAACTGAATACTTGTAAAATACATTGCTTTAGTCTAATACATGGGTGTAGGAAATATAAATTCTTACTACTGCTTACAGGGAATACTTTACCAATACTTAGAAAAATGTAAAAGGTACATACTCTTTGATTAAAAAAAATTCTACTTCAAGGGGTGCCTGCCTGGGTCGCTCACTGGGTTGAACATTAAACTCTTAATTTCGGCTCAGGTCATGATCTCATGGGGGTGAGATGAAGCCTTGCATCTGCCTCCGCGCTAGGAGTGGAACCTGTCTCTGTCTCCCTCTCCCTCTGCCATTCCCTCTCGCGTTCTCCTTCTTTCAAAAAATTTCACTTCAAGACATTTATTCTATAGATAAACTCTCATGTGTAAAATGATATACGTACAGAGGTGTTCTTTGTAACATCGTCCATAAAGGCAAAAGATTTCAATCAACCTAAATGTCCATTAATTTGGTTTTGGTTAAGAAATCACTGGCTTGTGTGTGTTTTATGGCAAGAAGCAGTTAGCACTAGTTGAGAGTGTAAATCCTGGAGCTGCACTGCTTGGGTTTTCGTCTTGGCTTTACCACTTGCTGCTGTGTGGACAAATTATTAGTTAGCCTCTGTGTGCTTCCATTTCTCCATCTCTAAAATGGGACCATCATCGTACAGACTTCTACTAAATGAGCACTATGAGAGCTAAGTATGTGCAGTATTTTGCATAGTTCCAGCCCAGAGGAAGCACTTGACAAATAACAGCAGATCCTCTGCCTTGCTGAAAACACTGGTTACAAGCGAACACACAAAAATAATGATCTGCCGTCTGTCAATACTATTGTAAAGAACACAGAGAAGGGAGCAATTAATGTATTCTGAGATACAGACACATAACATGTTATTGTAGATGATCCAACAATGTGGATTATTTACATGTAGATTATGGGAAGGTTAACTTTACCCAATGACACTTAATAGAAGGAAAAAAACTCAAATATTTATTTTCATAATGGATACATAACATGGTGATACTCAATTTGACCTGTGAGCTATTCCCCTTTGGACTGTTGCCCAAGTCCTTAGGAGATGAAAGTTGTGATAAAGAGTAATTCAAAAGTTGGAATCCAGAATACTATGAGAATGAGTCAATGCTGTCAGCGGACCAGGTTATAATTCTGATGGGGAAAGAATATTTTACCCCCCTGGAATACTCAGGAAAGGTCATAATATCACATGGATAAGAGAAAAATATTTCCTGGAGATAATGAAAATCTGCAGATGGTGGTGACAGCTGTGTAATGGGCATCCCAGGGCAGCATCAGGTCTCAGAAACATAAGAAGTCATCACTTGGGGGTGGTTGACAAAGTGACCTTCGGTGAGAAAAACCCAGAGGAACTTGGAATAGAAAAGTATGCGATACATTCAAGAATCTTTCTATAATCCACTTGGGCCAGATATTTGAGAAATCTGACTTGGTGGCACAAAACAATTGTTAAACATATTACATGAAAAACAAGTGAAAATCATTTGTTTAGATTTCTGAAACACCGTGGAAGGTAGGATTGTACCAACCCAGATAGTTCCTTGCCTGTGTGTCCTGAAATTCTCACTCCGAAAGCAGAGTGTATTGTATTTCTTTAACGTTTTTGAAATTTTATATTGGATTTTGGAACTGACTTTGGCAATAGTTATTTTGCCTAGTGGAACATGGGAAAGATGTATGGGTGGCAAGAGAAAAAGGAAGAATAGTTTTAATTTATAAATCACAGAATCAGTTACTTTTTCTTTCCCTTGTACCTGCATAATTAGACTGTCATATAACTTTAAGGATAATAAAGATTTTCAAGCACAGTACCCTGAAGGCAGAAAACCCAAAACATTAAGCGTAGTAGCTGTAGCTGTGAGTAAATACAAATATCTCTGGTAGAGGCTTTTGAATTTTTTTTGTGGGGAGAAATTTTTTTTCCTGAAGGAGAAATAGCACCCGAAGTCTTAAAACAGCAGACATCGTTTCTTTCTTGTTTTTCTTTTCTGAAACCGATCTTAACTCAATGCAAATAAAAACACAGAAAGGAAAATGTCAGCTTTAATGAAATGATGAAACCAGTTAGCCTTGAAACTTGGTATGTATGTATGAAGTAGGGTGACTAGGAAAGGGAAATTTTCATCAGAGTAAAAGAGGAGAGCAAGAAATAAGATGACATTCTACAGAATTATTAGTTGGTTTTAGAAAAGAGAAAAGAGGAACAAAGGCAGTATCTGCTCTTTCAAATTGAGAGTCTCAAAAAAAAATGGGGCGCCTGGGTGGCTCAGTCAGCTAAGCGTCCGACTTCAACTCAGGTCATGATCTCTCAGTCTATGAGTTCGAGCCCCGCTTCGGGCTCTGTGCTGACAGCTGGGAGCCTGGAGCCTGCTTCAGATTCTGTGCCTCCCTCTCTCTCTGCCCCTCCTCCACTCATGCTCTGTCTCTCTCTGAAAAATAAATAAACATTAAAAAAATTTTAAATCGAGAGTCTCCATTTGTCTTGAGGAGCTCCTATCCACAAAATGGTCAGTGGTCTCTGCTGTTAATATTTGCGTTTATTCCTATTATTAGGAATTGCTTTCATTTTGTTGCAGAGTAAGGTGTACATAGTTATTTTGTTTGTATCAACTAATTTGGTCTATATAGGCTGTTGTTGGCAGTTTCTGTGAGAAGCCCTTTTGAACAGATAACACCTTTGCGGTTGCTTTAGGGTTTAGAGTATACATCTTTAACATATCATAATCCAGCTTAAAGTGGTATCATACCTCTTAATGTGTAGTAGGAAAACTTTATAATAGTTTATTTCCGTTTCTTCTCTCCTACCCTTTGCACTACTGTGATCTACATTTTGCTTTTTTACACTTAATGGAATACCATTCATACTACATTTAGTGGAATAACTTGCACCAGTTTTTTAAAAACAAGGGACCACTTTGTGAATTATGTGAAATGTTTTCCAAGGTATACTGTTAAATAAAAAAAAAGAAAGGTGAAGAACAACACATTGTGCGCACATGCACACACTGATATATTACGTACATACTTATAGAGAAAAAGACCATCTTGGGAAGAATTATCAGAGTTCAGTAACTGTTCATAATTACTATGAGGAGGGGAATTAGGGAGCCGGTATCTTTTGCACTTTGTGCCTCGTTCATGCATTATCTAGCAAAATGAGCAAGTAATTAATGCATGGAGGTAGATAGAGAGAGTCTGTACGAGGAGGGTTTATCCTGGGTAAGGAAACATTACTGGAAGACTCCACCATCAGTCTTGACCATATCAGTGTCTGAATCATAAGGATAATAGGTAAGGAACAGAGGAGAAGGAATAGATATGGAATCTTGAAGAATGAGTTTGGTCTGACGAAAATTCCATTTGGAAACACAGCTTTAGAGATGGGAATTGAGAGCATAAAAGAGAAAGGTATGGATTTGCGATAAATACGTAAAATCAGTCACGTATTGGCATGAACTGGAACATGACAGTGAATGAATTCACCTAGACTAAGTGTGCAGTAAGGAAGCAAGAGGGAAAAAGGTGGAGTTCTGCAGTAGGTAAAATAAGAGGTGCTATGTGAAAGAGAAATGAAGAAGAAATCAAATTCTACGTAGAATTAAGAGAGGAAACAAGGGGATGTGAAATAGTGCCAGGGCTAAAAATAGAAACAAATGTTAAGGCTTAAGAGACAGTCCATGGCAGAGATTTTTGATCTGAAGCTACCACCTCCAGGTCCAGCGATCTTACTTTTTACACGTATTTACTTAAATTTGTTATATACGTATTGCTTTCAAACTTACGTAGACCCAGGTTTTATATATTCCTTTCATACCTTCTACTTAAGGGTAAACTCCTGTAAAAGCTCAACTCTGTGTTTGTTTCTATCATGAACATATTGTGAAGTCTGTGGCCGGGGACATGACCAGGGTGTCATTCAGCTTGAAGATAGTGATAACTGGGGCGCCTGGGTGGCTCAGTGGGTTAAGCGCCCTGAGTCTTGATTTCAGTTCAGGTCATTATCTCACGATCGCGGAGTTCGAGCCCTGCATTGGTCTCCGCGCTGGCAGTGGAGAGCCTTCTTGAGATTCTCTCTCTCTGCCCCTCCCCGGCTTGCTCTCTAAAATAAATAAATCGACTTAAAAAAAATATTGACAACTGAAAACAAGTCATGCGTTCTGAGGTCAGGCTCCACGGCAGACAGTATTTGAACCTTTTAGAGATCTCCATAATGCTTGTTATCTGGGTCAACCGGCAAAATTTGCCAAAGATTCGTCATAATCTAAGAATTCATCATGGTATCCCCACCCACCTTCAGTACCACTTTACCTCAAAACAAGGAGGGGGGAGGGGTTGGTTCTGCGGTGTAACCTTTCTTCCTCTGTGAAAAGGAGAAGAAATGAAGAGAATGTGACTTAGCTACTTGCGGAAATAGAAATCAGTGGCTGCTGGCTGAAATGGGTCTGGCTTGTGCTCTACCAACTGCCAAAATAAAGGGAGGGGGGTGATGGGAAGCCAAAGTCAGAGGCATTTGGTTAATGCTTGCAAATAATTTTGCTGATCTCAGCGTTAACATTTAAGATTAAAATCTTTACAAACCACAATTTAATTCAGTAATCCAGAAAGTAACTAAAATAAATGATGGTACTGAGATTGTATATATTCTCTAGAGGCTAATTTTGCCAGAAATAAGAAAGCTGCCTAGCCTATTTTTAAAGAGCTAAATCACATTTCTGTACTTTTAAGTTTATGTATCTTAGCAACCCACAGAGCAGAATATGCCTGCCTGAAAAAGAGAAGATTCACACTCCTATGTGCTTCATTTTATGAAAATGTTAAAATTCATTATATTCTATTACATTTCTGGATGACATAGTCCCTCTCCAAAATATAAGAAAGTCATTTAATGGTATTGTATTTCATGAAGAAAAAATACTTAGAGGTTTTTTTTTTTTTTTTGGTTTACAGAATTTACACAGTGTTTTAGAGGGATGAATCAAAGTTTTCACTACAGTACTTGTACAAAGTTTTCACAGCAGCACTTATACATAAACACAGATTTTAAGCAGGCATTTATAAAGAACATCTGTATTATCTAACTCTATACTTAGAGCTAACAATTTTTAGGTGAATTAAAATATCCTGGGAAAAGATATTATATGTGTGTAAATCAATTCATTACGTATTTATTGAGAAACTACTGTGTGCCACGCACTGTGCAAAAAACTATTCCGGATAATAATGGCAATTTCTGTCTTCAATGCATTAACATTCTAGGGGGTAAAGCAAACTAAAAAAAAAAAAAATTGTGTCATGTAATATGAACAATAATAAAAGATGTGTGCTGGGATATTGTTATCAATGCAGTGAAAACACAAGAGATATATAGGCCTAAAAGAAGTAATTTCTTTTTTAAAAAGTTTTTTTTAACGTTTATTTACTATTGACACAAAGAGACAGAGCATGAGCATGGGAGGGGCTGAGAGACGGGGAGACACAGAATCTGAAGCAGGCTCCAGGCTTTCTGAGCTGTCAGCACAGAGCCCTACATGGGGCTTGAACTCACAAACTGAGAGATCGTGACCTGAGCTGAAGTCAGACGCTTAACCGACTGAGCCACCCAGGCACCCCAAAAGAAATAACTTCTGTTGAGAGAGTACACATTCTAGGCTAATCTACCTTAAAAAGATACAACACAAACATTTACATGTAAGAGGGGAAAAAAACTCTACATTTATCTTGAATTCTACTTAATAGATATTTGGGTACTTTTTTCTCCCCTATGAAGTTTTCTTTTAGAGTTATCATTGACATTGACAGTATATTTTTGCATGTTTTATTTTTGCCAAAAAATGTGCCAAATTATGTTATAAAAATATGTTTATCACATGGGAAAAGAAAATATATACCTGAAATTGAGGGGCTATTTTTAAACGCTAAACTCAGAGTAAAAAAATAAACTTAACTAATTTCTTTCTTCTCTGGTTTAAATATTGCCTTTGCCTCTTTGATGAAAGCAATGTGGCTGAACTTTTATTTTTGTTGCTAGAGAATTCTTTTTTAGTTCTAAAAACTGTCCATGGTATGAGTTGCTGACTAAGCTCTTTTTTCCCACTTTTCTTTTTTTTCTCCAGATCTTTTATCATCATTTACATAATTACACTTGTAATATTTTCTTAAAAGTTTTCTTTTATCCTTTCAGGAAACCCTTTTAATTATTAAAAGAATAAATTATTGAGCTAAAATAATATTATGAATCATATCCATATTTTCCAATATAGTTTACTTTTCTTTACTATGGAATAAGAAAGATACATGTGAATAGTTGGGAATTGTCAAAAAGACAGGTTAAATCCTTGTACAATACTAAAATTAGTTCAATTCATGCATAATGATAATAGTTATAGCAAGCCATGAACAAGATAGTCATTGATTTCTTTTTTTAAAGAAGTTTTAATGTTTATTTTTGAGAGAGAGAGAGCGTGAGCAGGGGAAGGGCAGAGAGAAAGAGACACAGAATCCAAAGCAGGCTCTAGAATCTGAGCTGTCAGCACAGAGCCCAACGTGGGGCTCAAACTCATGAACCGTGAGATCGTAACCTGAGCCAAAGTTGGACAGTTAACGTACTGAGCCACCCAGGCTCCCTGATGGTCATCGATTTCTTAAGGTTTTACTAGGTTACAAGCAATGTTCTCTCTGTTGCTTCCTGTAGGCATTAGCAGAGCCTGGTGCTCCATGAATAATTTTGCTCCAATAATCCAATAACTTTCATACATACTCAGCTTCTGCTTGCCTCATTGTAGCAGCAGGTTTAGAGTTTAAAGTTCTAAATCTGTCCATCCACTGTTGTTTCATGGAGTTTATGGCTCACATGCACATCACTCCTTCTAGATTGCTTTTTATTGACTAAAAAGTCTCCAGGCAAATCTCTCTCAAATCTGTCCTCTCCTTCCTATTTCTACTTCTGCCACATCCACTACCTTGGTTCAGACCATCCCCTCTATTGGACCAGCCCATGTGTCTGCCTATCTCTACACTTGCTCAACATTTTTCTTCTGGCATCCTAAGTAAATAAGACACTCTCAAATCTAATATGGAACGTTCCATTTAAAAAAAGAAATCTGCATTTCTCTCAGGCCACTTTTTGAGGATTCCTGACAGCTGCCATGAACAGGAAGAGATAAGAGGTGTTTCTGGCAGTGATTGGCCAGATTCGCATTAGAAACCTTCCATTGCCACTGCATCAATGGCCTTGGACAAAGTGTGGAGGAAGGAAGTCCTAGGGAGGGAGGAAAAGGCAGCCCAGGCTCTGGGGAATGAGTTCTCAGGAAGGATGGCTTATTACAGCATCCAGGAGCCCAGGTGTATGAGCCACGAGAGCAATAATAAAAGATGTGTAGTAGGATAGAGTACATTTAGAGACAGAGACATTAGAATCTGTTGTGGCAACGAGAGAGGGAAGACAGAGGACTGAGATTCTGCCAAAGCTGGCTTGGGGCAGGGCCTGGAACCCAGTGTGTCAAAGACACTGATTCTGAGGAAGTAAATAATGGTGTTTTCCCTTCTGTACCTTGGGCCCAGCCAATCTAAATGGAGATTTAATATGGGATCACAATAAAAAGAGGCAGTGAAATCTACCAAACTAACACACTTAGTTCAAAACTTGGGAATCCCTTTTATGTTGGGGCGGCCATGCTTCATGGTTGGGTATGGTTGTTAGTGGGAATGATAAGCCACATCCTCCCTCCTTCTCTTCTTTTTCTCTTTCTGTCCCCTTCTCTCCTATTCTTCTTTTTCATTTATTTTTATTAGCTAGATATACAATAATATTTATACTATAGGTAATGTATAGATTATAACAGCACAAATACTCATGAGCTGACCATCCTATTAAAAACAAAGAATATTACATTATTTTTAAAATTCTTTATGTGCTTACCTCCATAAAGATACCAGTTGTAAGAATTATGTTTACCATTCTCCTGATTTTCTTTATAGCTTTCCCACACGTTTGTCATCCTAAATAACTAAATTGTTTAACTCTACATTTTAAATTTTTTTAAACGTTTATTTATTTTTGAGACAGAGAGAGACAGAGCATGAACAGGGGAGGGGCAGAGAGAGAGGGAGACACAGAATCTGAAACAGGCTCCAGGCTTTGAGCGGTCAGCACAGAGCCCGACGCGGGGCTCGAACTCACGGACCGTGAGATCATGGCCTGAGCCGAAGTCGGACGCTTAACCGACCAAGCCACCCAGGCGCCCCTAACTCTACATTTTAATCTGTTAGGGAATGAGGTCGTGCCAGGTGCATTGGTCTGCATCTTCCTCTTCTCCCTCCAACTTATATTCTTTTTTTTTTTTTAATACTTATTTATTTTTTGGAGAGCACATGGGAAGGGACAGAGAGAGGGGGATAGATAGAGGATCTGCAGAAGGCTCTGCACTAACGGTGCTGACAGCAGTGAGCCAGATGAGGGGCTCTAAGTCACGAATCATGAGATCATGACCTGAGCCAAAGTCAGACGCTTGACTGAGCCACCCAATTGCCCCTCCAGCTTATATTATTGACATGCATCCTTGTTGTTCCCTGTTATCATTGTATTTTCATTGTTGGACGGATTGTGTTGTGATAGATATTCAGGTTGCTTCTAGCTTTTTCTTTTCCTCCTTTTTTTTTTTTTTCTATTACAAAGCTTCTGGGGAGTATTTTGGTACATGTTTCTTTGTCCATATATAGAATAGTTTCTCTAGGGTGTAAACGTAGGAGTGCAATTGCTCTGCCATAAGTAAGATAGACACATCTTCAACTCTAGCTACAGCCCAATTGTTTCCAGAGTGACAATATAGCCTTCCACTCCCACTTGTAGTGTATAAATGTTTTGGTGTTTCGTGTCCTTGATAACACGTGGAATTCTTAGGCTTTAAAATTTCTAATCAGGCAAACATGAAATGATATCCCCTGGTGGATTTTCCTGAATAGTAATGAGATTGAACATCTTTTATATATTCATCGATCTTTGGGATTTCTTTTTCTCTGAAGTGCCTAGTTAAGTCTTTCCGTCAGTTTTCTACAAAGTTGCTTGTCTTTCTCAATTTGCATTGCAAGAGATCTCTGCCATTGAAATGTGTTTGTTGTAAATATCTTCTCCCACTTTGTGACTCTTTGCTCTCTTTGAGAGTCTTTGGATGAACAGACATTCTAGAATATCTAGATTAAAGACATTCTTAAATCTAGGATTTAAGGTAGTCAAACTCACCAATATTTTCCTACACTTTTTTTTTCTCAGTTAAGAAATTCTCTATATCGTAAGAATATAAAGATATTTTTGATATTGTTTTCTAAGTCTTGCAGTCTTTCTTCCATACACTTTTTATTTTGGAATAATTTTATGTTTTCAGAAATTTTCAATAGTGCAGAGAGTCCTCATATATCCCTTCCTCAGTTCTACCCTTTGTTAATATCTTACATTACAATTGTACATGTTTTGAGGGTAAGAAACCAACATTAGCAAATTTCTATTAATTGAACTCCAGATTTTATTTGGATTTCACCAGTATCTTCTCTTTCCGTTTCAGGATCTAATATGGGTGAGATTGCATTTCTTTGTCATTTCTCCCCAATCTCTGCTAATCTGTGACAAGCTTTTAGGCTTTCCTTGATTTTCTTGACTTTGACAGTTTGAGGAATACCAGCCAGTTATGCTGTAGAATGCATTTGAATCTTTTTTTTTTTCAGATGTTTTCCTCATGATGAGAGTGGGGTTAAGAGTTTTTGAAAAAAAATAGCACATAGGTATATCTTATCCCAGACTATCCAGGGTTATATAATATCTATAAGACATCACTGGGCAGGTTAACCTTAATCACTTTGTTCAGTAACTGCTGCCAGATTTCTCCACTCTAAAGTGACTATTTTTCTCTTTTCCTATTTTAATCCTTGGAAATAAGTCACCACATCCAGCCTGCACACCAGGTGGGGTAGTGGTGGTGATTAGGCTCTATCTACTCAAGGGAGGAATATCTACGTACGGTAAATGGAATTCCTCTGTAAGGAAGATTTGTCTCTTCTTCCCAGTTGATTTATACAATCACTTATCTTTATTTATGGATACATTCATGTCTATTCATTTTTTACTTTGGATTGCCTCATATTTTTCATCCACATCTAAGTCTTTTGTGTATCTGGAGTTGGTATTTTAATATGGTGTGAGATTGGGACCAGTTTTGTTCTTTTAGATACAGACTATTAGTTGTTTTAGCATCTGCATAGAAAAAAACCCATCCTCCCACATACACATCTATCTGCTATGTCAGTCTATTCATAAGAAAGTTTGTTTAAAAAATTCTTGCCAGTCTAATAATTAAAAAATTACATCGATGTAATTTTCATCTATTGAATTTTTTAAATTTAATGTTTTCTGTGGTATTGAGCTAGTTGGTATACTGTGTATTCTTTGTGGATGTTGAGAAATGTTTATAACACATATCAAGTACAAATCTTTTAAGAATACTTGGGATTTTTTAAAAGCCAAAGTAAAACATTTGAGTTGACAACAGCTGCCCTGTTGATTAGGTACTTACTGTGCTAAAAATCACCTATATCTGTGTAGTTCTCACATGATTCTTGCAAGATAGGTACTTTCCAGTTCACACAGATGAGAAAACTGAGGTTCACAGACAACAAATAACTTACTCCAAATCACAGCTAACAGCAATAAAGTCAGATTCATTTCATTTCTAAGTTTCATTTCTAAGTTCAATGTTGATTTCTTCCAGATGCTAGTTGAAGGGCTTTATAACCTAATCCTTCTGACTCAAATTTTCAATGAACCATTAGTATAAACATTCCGAGAAACATTTACTGTTAAGGTATGTTCTGCTACATCTGCCTCATCTAATATTGATTATGAACAATAGTAGTTTCAAACTGAGATAGGTGCGCAATTTAAAAACCAAACCTTGCCTGACTTGCGATCGAAATACTAAATTGTGCTTGAGAGAGAAAATGTGACCACTTATAGATGAGACTATTAGAGAGAATCAAATTTACAAGCCTACTTCAGCTATTAAAATTATTTTTAGGGAAAGCAATAAACCAAGTGAAATGAGCAAGTGCACCCTGCTATTAAAGCCAAGGAAATCATGGAAAAGACGATGGGAAACTAATTTATAAGAGCAGTTTAACATCCGCGAGGTAATGAGAAACACCTACTCATTTGGTAGATGTTTGATTTTGAATTTTACTCTGCAGAACACATTTTAAGAGAATCCATAAACATTTTAAGTAAAGGAACATAATTCCTGGCCAAAGATCTATGTTGCTGACAATACCCACGATTGGCAAAAATCTGCTTGGCGAGACAATATTCTCATAGAAAATAGGGAGCTGGAGAAAAAAATTAAAATGCTGGTCACCAAAAACAAGTGTTAATCACTTGTTTTTGCAAAAACAAACCACAGTAGACAGGGTTAGAATGTTCTGGCAACAGATAGCAGCTCTTATGAATCACTTTCCTCAATTGTTCAGGAAACACAGCAGTGATGTTTTGGTGGACACCCGTATTCTTTCCTCAAATATTACACAGATATGCATCTTTACAAACTATCGAACCATCCTCCACTTGCTTAGAATTTTGTGTGTTCATTGTACTTCTGTTTCGCTAGTTCTTTCCTTTAAGATTATTAACTAAACAATACAGATGTTAAAAATGATCAACTTAAAAATTCTGATATAAAAACTAGTATTCTTACATAAATTTCATCAAATTTTCAAAACCAAAAATACTAAAATCACAGATGTAAGGTGTAGTGTATTAGCCCTTGTCCTTCAAATCATATGAAATCAGAAAACAGGTTTATAGGAAGTTTCCTGGATAGTGATGTCTATAATCAAGTAGAAGAAACATTACTAAAAATGCTTTGCAATTGGTCATTCTGTGGGGCAGTTTTAGATGATGGAATTGATAGATGTGGTCATCAGAATAATGCCCCTGTCCCTGCCAAATGCCCAAGCTTTATTCTGGGAACCTGTACATATTAAATGGCGAAAGGGAGTTTTCAGACATGACTAAATAACGGTCTTCAGATGGGGAGATTATCCTGGATTATCTGCATTGGCCCAATGTAATAACAAGGGTTGCTATAAACGAAAGAGGAAAGCAGGACAGTCAAAGTCAAACAAGCAGATGTGACCATCAAAGCAGAGGCCAGAATGCTTCACTGTTGGCTTTGAAAACAGAGAAAAGAGCCGGGAGCCAAGAAATGCCTGTAGAAGCTGGAAAAGGCCGGGAAACAGATTCTCCTTCAGAGCTTCAAATGCAGCAACCCTGTGGACATCTTGTTTTTAGCCCAGTGTGACTCATGCCAGATGTCTGTTCTAGAGAGCTGTGAAATAATAGATCTGCATTGTTTTAAGACATTACCTTTGTGGTAATTTGTTGTAGCAACAATAAGAAACTAATATGAGGCGCACAGGCATACATTTCATAAAAGTAAGTAATTTAAAAAAAAAAAAGCAGAACCTTGTGATACAGGAGAAAGTGAGCTATAAAGATTTCCAGGGACATAATTACAGTTCTTTTCAAACCAGAGAAGCAGAGAATTCTTCTACTCTTTGGTTCTACAAATATCAGTTACAAATGCTTACATACGCTCTGCTTCATATTCTGCAAAAGGTTTAAATATCTTTGGTTGCATTTTACCGTGAAATTTATCTTAGCAGAAAAAAAAAAAAAGAGAATTCATTCAATCAAACAGTAAGCATCTAAAACATATGCTCACCAGTGCAGATAACAACATAAATGGGAAGTCCCTTACTCCCTTATTGTGAGGCATATCATGTACTATAGTTCCTTTTCATCTTTTATTTTTGATCATGAACCACAGTAGAAAACACATTTTTTTCATTGCAACTCAGTATTTGTACCTTTATAAGACTGAACCACAGCTTGATATGCTCCAATATTTTTTATTCTCTTCCGGTCTATTTTAACAAATGCTATGTAGAAACTGTTAAATTGATTTTATAACCCCCTCACGGGTTTGGAAAGC
The DNA here is from genome assembly GCF_022837055.1 of Prionailurus viverrinus. Lineage (NCBI taxonomy): Eukaryota > Metazoa > Chordata > Mammalia > Carnivora > Felidae > Prionailurus > Prionailurus viverrinus. The sequence continues at coordinate 131,944,655 of NC_062569.1, read as the reverse complement.
GCTAGTGTAGGAACTAAGTAAGATATGTAAAGAAATAGCTGCATGTGTCATATACTATAACAGATGAAAATAACAACCAGGGTAATTACAAGAAAAACAGAATTAGCTAACATTTGAATGCTTACTACGTTCAATGTGCTAAGAGTATGTCTAAAATTTGGAGTAGCAACATAAAAACTTCCAACATAAAGCAGCCCTGGGTGGCTCAGTCAGTTAGGTGTCAGAGTCTTGATTTAGGCTCAGGTCACGATCTCCAAGTTTGTGAGTTCGAGCGCCGCATCGGACTCTGTGCTGACAGTGTGGAGCCTGCTTGGGATTCTCCCTCGTTCTCTTTCTCTCTCTGCCCCTTCCCTGCTCATGTGTGTGCGCACTCTCTCTCTCTCAAAATAAATAAATGAAATTTAAAACTGTTAAATATCATTATCAAAATATACACCAGAGGGTTGTCTTAAAAATGAGTTGTGCTTGAGTTATGTGAGCACATAGGATGAGCCAGTAGGCAACACTGATGTGTGAACATGGCACATAAGAATCTGGTAGCAGCTAGTAGCTTTGAAGCAGCATGTGAGGTTCACAGCTCCGTTTGGCCAGGCACCCTCACTTCAGAGAGGCTAGTGTTGCTTGACTCAAACCAGAAGGTTGGCTGGTCTGCTTTAAGCGTGTCTTAACAGCCTTGGTGGTCGGAACTCCCAGGCGTGGTTTACATGACTATTTGTACTTGCTCGTTAGTAAATGTTACTTTCATAGGGCTTATTCTCAAACTTGTTTTCATTGTTAACCTACCGTGAGGTAGCAAGTTTACATGAGAGAGAGAGAGAGAGAGAGAGAGAGAGAGAGAGGACTGCCAGCCAAGGCCTCTCTCTCATCGCTGGGAGCTGTCGAATTTGCCAAAAGCACCTGATGATTAGTAAGTGCTCCACTTGGTTTCTTTTAGTTCCTCAACAGACTTTACCGTCTGTTCCAAGAAACCTGTATTTCACCTCTTACCCAGGGTTTCTCAAAGAGGTATGCTGTCAGAAACATGTAAATGGAATTTATAGTATTCTACGTTTTCAACGGCACCCTTCCTGTTCTGTAAGCACAGGTGTTTGAGAACATCCGTGTTCTCAAGGTGGGAACTCCTTGCTTTATATGCAGCAGTTGGACAATCGGATGTGCTGCAATCTTACCTTCTTTCTCCCTCCCAGGTGCAAACTGGGAAACAAGGTTGCTTTGAAGACCATGGAATTTTCCTTCTCACCACATCTGGAATTCTTCTCCTTGATTATTCTTTTCCCCTTAGCCTGCAGTCTACATTGTCTCCTGACTCTGGGAGTATCATAAGGACAGAGTCATAGAGAAGGGGCTAAGAGAGTTTAGAGATATTACTAGCAATGATTTGTCACTTATGGTTTTAAACCTTGCATCTTAGTAGAAAGGATAGAAGACAGCATCAATAGTATTGAAAACAAGATGCTTAATATATTTGGTTTCCACTCTTTGGTCTCATTGCTCAGATTCCCTTCTGTGCTAACCACAATTACCTTGCTGCATGTGGGCTCCCATCTCCGCTCCTCCCCAATCATCGGTGAATGCCTAAGAGATAATGTTTCCAAGGCAATGCGATGGCACGTGTAGAGTGGATGCAACAAGCAACTGCTAGTAGTTGTGTCATGTTTCTTTCTTAGAGATCTGAGATTTACTCAAAAGAGACAAAAGAGAAAGAATGAGAAGAAAATGGAAGACGAAAGGAAGAAAGGAAGGAAAGAAGGAAGGAAGGAAGGTAGGAAGGAAGGGAGAAGGAAAATTTAAAGAGTTCTTGGGTTCTTAGAGAATAAAATGAAACTTCTTTCCAATATAGTCACTAAATTTTAATTTTTTTTAACATTTTGTTTATTTTTGAGAGACAGAGATATAGAGCCAGTGGGGGGAGGGGCAGAGAGCCAGGGAGACACAAAATGCGAAGCAGGCTCCAGGCTCTGAGTTGTCAGCACAGAGACTGATGTTGGGTTCAGACCCACGAACCCCTGAGATCATAACCTGAGCTGAAGTCGGATGCTTGACCAAGTGAGCCACCAAGGGGGCTTCTATAATCACTACATTTTAAAACAAACAAGCAAAGTTTTATAATGTAAGACTGCTCATCCCAGCTACTCCTGAAAAAATTCTTTTCTCCTAATTTCAGTTACCAGCATAATGTCTGAACCAGGTGAAGATCAATAGTTATTTTTAATGGAGGTTGGATTATCAGACATTCTTAAATATTGAAATTCCTCCCACACATTGCACTGAGCTTTTACTCTTCTGTGAGTACATGTCCTGGACACACAGCAATTTGGGTAAGAACACTAACTAAATTTACATGGAAAGATGACTTTATGATACTGCTCTAAGATGTTTTAAACTTCAATTTCTAAAATCTCCATATTATCCGCTTACAAGTATTCATCTCTTTTGAGAAGCCCTCCCTTGTCTCCTGTCATTGTTTGGAGGTGCCCCCTGGTTGAAGATTTAAGCTGAGTTTCTCTTTTAAAGCCCTTATGACAACTATCTCTCCTTCTCTTTCTTTGCCTAGACCCAAACCAGGCACACAATAGGTGTTTAGGAACTGCGGGCTGGAGGAATAAATGAATTACTACCACTACATAGTTTCATTTTTTCCCAATTAGGTGACTAAGTGATTTTCCTTCCTTTTCGACGTTCAAACATTTTTACAGAAATGGGAAAACATGATTTCATGCGAAAAGCCACTATTGTGATCTGTTATAATCTTCACCCCCAAATAGAAAGGAATAATTCGTCTTTTTCCATCTAGTGTCTAAATCGTGGTTAACGGGTTTCAGTTTCTAAATGTAATTGCTGTGAAATCCTATTCACTCGGTTCTTCTCAGATATCCCTGATGCATTCCTCCAGCTTTCCACCTCTGAGTTTTGTCTTAAGAACACTCTTGTCAGTTGAGATTAAGATAACATTTCTATGTGAACACAAAAGCTGAGAAAGAATTCCAGCCATGCTGTCTGAGGAACGCCTTGTGCTGTTCCTCCTGTTTTCTCTCTGTTCTTCAGACGGAGGGGAGGCTGTGCCCCCAAGTAGTGAAGAAGGCCAACAGGTCCTGCTGGGTGAGTCAGGTGTTGCTCAACATTCCCTCAACTACAGCAACCAGGGCAAACACTGGTTTTAAGGCTAGCCTCCTATCATTCTTTTAGACATTCTGTAAGGACTGATTTTTTTTTTTCCAAATAAATGTTTAAGGGTGCAGGAAAGTCTTCTGCCATCCTCTTTATTTTCTTTGTCCATGTTCTTTTGATCTAGTGGACATCCAGAAAGGTGAATCTAATCGCAGTACCTTTCACCAAAATGTCTAGAATTTTCTTGACTCTAACGTAACCAAAGGTCTTGGTTGAAATAGTCATATGAAAGATTCATTTCATCTGAGATTCCTGTGTCTACACGCCTACTTTTTTTTTCTGAAGTAGCTTCAAGTTCAACCTTGAGATCTGTCCATAAAGAAAATTCTTTCATACAAATTCTTTCAACGAATATGTGCATGCATGTGATGTAGTCATAAGTATTAGGAGCAAGGCAGAGATGATGCCTGCTTTCAGGGTGTTTTCATCTTAACGATTTCCTGTCCCAAAACACCATAGCTCCAAATTCCGAACAAGTTGCTTCCCAAATCCTGTTGCACAACATTCTTCCAGTTTTTCCCAAATTCTCTGTCTCAGAAAGGTGGAGGCCAACTTCATAAGAAACTGCCTGGAATGTTTATTACAAGTTTAGATTCTCAACTTATTAAACTCTGAGATTTTATTTCAATATGCAGGACTGACACAGGAATTATTATTTTTAAAAAGTTTCAACTATTTAAAAAAGTTTTAAAAACTGGGTTTTTATTGGGGGGAAGGCAATACTCAAAAATTAGAAAAATTCTGTAATATCTGAAAGTTCTAATGACTGAATAGTTAAAAAGCATTTTTATTGTTGATTTGGCAAGCACATTAAATAATGTTGGAGAAAAGACTATCAAAGACAATTTAAACCAGTGTAGCAATGACCATAGTAATGAACAACGACTAATCCTCCCAAACGACTTGACCATTGAGCTTTCTTCCAACTCATGCAATGCAAATTTGAAATGAATCACACATGGGCGCCTGGGTGGTTCAGTCGGTTAGGCATCCAACTCTTGATTTTGGCTCAGGCCATGATCTCACAGTCATGAGATTGAGATTGAGCCCTGCGTTGGGCTTAGCACTGGGCGTGAAGTCTGCTTAAGATTCTCTCTCTCCTCTGTCCCTCTGCCACTCCCCCACTTACTCTCATTCTCAAAATAAAAATAAAATAAATAACACAAATTATAAAGATTTGTAAAGATTATATGAGACTAATGAATGTAAAGTAAGTGGATACCTTTTTTCTGATTAGATGCTGAAATATAGCAACTATCTTGTTTATAACAGTTTGCATAGGGCTACAAAGAACATTTTCTGTATGAATAGGCACTATAAAAACACTCTATTACTTTGCAGTCGCATGATAACATGTGTTAGACATTGGCAGAGCCAAAGGCTAGGATTACATTGAAGAGAGTTTGTTTTCTCTTTAGAATAGTACAAATCCTTCAAAGGTGATCTATAAGAAAAGCCTTTATAAGCTTACATAGAAATTTACCTTACTAACACAGCCTATTATTGCTTTAAAAATTTTGCGTAACATTTGGTGTGTGACATATTTTACTTTCTAGAATTTCCATTACTGAAAATTAAGATTTGAGGATCCCTACCAGAAACCTTTACATTTCTAAAGCCTTCAACAAAAATAGTTACTTTTTATTATCTCCTTCTTGCCAACTGTCTAAATTTTTGCTTATTTTTCCTTATTGTAGGTTTGACACAGCCACTGCCAAATTAATAAAATGCTTTTTATGTTTATCCAGAAATACGGAATTCCTAAAGTAAGAACGAAAAGAACTAAAATGTTATTTATGTTAAGGCAATGAAAATGTTCTAAAATTAGATTATGGTGATGGTTGCACCATTTTGTAAGCATACTAAGAGCAGTGAATTGTATACTTTAAAAGGGTGGATTTTATGGTATGTAAATTATATCTCAATAAAGCTGTTAGAAAAAATTTATTAGGTTTATTTTAAGTGCTAAAAGCATTTGCTAAATCTGTGGTAGCACATCTATGAAGAGAAGGAGGAGGCAACCAGAGAAACTGATTTCCCTGTATATTTCCCTTCTATTTCCTTTTCTGCAGTCATTCTATAATCCTCCACAAGTAAGGATTACTTCTTGCAATCTTGGAAGAGATGGATATCATAGGTAAGTATAACAACAAAATATGGCTGATAAAAATGGTTATTATACAATTTACATACCCGTGAAGTGTTTTCTTAGAAGGCTATATGCTCTATCTTTGTAGATATCCAGAGTTTCTGTAACATGTATAGAGGATGCTTTAGAAGACATTTTATACTGAATGTGAAATTGGACATCAGGACTTTTAAAAGCTCCATATAATTCTTAATTAAGTCAAGACTCCAATATATGGGGAATCAGTCTTATTGCAATAATTTTCTCTGTGATATCTTTGCGTGTGTGCTTTAAAAAAGTTAAATAATGCTAGAATAATTTGCAAGAGATTTACCATTTAAAACATATTAAAATAATATACCAATATTTTAAAGTTTATTTATTTTGAGAGAGAGAGAGAGAGAGAGAGAGAGAACATGCATGCATGTATGCATGCATCAGCAGGGGAGTGGCAGAGAGAGGGGGAGAGAGGGAGAAAGAGAGAGAATCTCAAGCAGGCTCCATGCTGTCAGTGCATGAAACCATGACCTGAGCCCAAAACAAGAGTCAGACACTTAACTGACTGAGCCAAATAATATGTTTAAATATATTAAAATATATAATATTATATTACAATAAATACATGTAAAAATTTTTTTAATACATTTATTCATTTTTAAGAGACAGAGAGAACAGAGTGTGAGTTGGGGAGGGGCAAGAGAGAGAAGGAGACAGAATCCAAAGCAGGCTCCAGGCTCTGAGCTGTCAGTCCAGAGCCTGACGCGGGGCTCGAACTCACTGAGCCGAAGTTGGACACCCAACCAACTGAGCCACCCAGGCGCCCATAAAATAAATATATTTCTAAAGCAATTTTCTCTTATTCACATTTAATTTAATAAATGCTATTATCAGTATTATTGTCTTCTTCTTATAGTAGTCATGACTTTTTGTGAAACCAAAGACCAGCCTGTGCTTGACCCCATGAGGCATGCCAGTGTCTTGGCAACATGAGATGCTATGCTTGAAGCCCATCTCAAAGAGGTGAGCATTTATAAACCTTAACTAAGCCAAGGTCTTTCCCACCCTGCAGCTTCTTTAATGTTTCCCTTCTCAATTGTTCCTGGCCTCATCACTTATGTAACCCATATCCCATAGAGTGCTCTCAGGGAAACTCTCAGAGTTGGCATTGGACTTTGTCTTTGAGAATCCCATTTGATGATTTCCTGAGTCATTGCTATGCCAAGTACACATCATCAACAATCGGTATTTGAAAACTTCCGTGTGTGTCAAGACACTCTAAGAGTCCGAGTCCTCTGAACACTGCACAGAGCTATTCGCATCCCCCTAAAAATGTGACGTTAATGCTAAGCTAGGATTGCATAGATTCTGAAAAACCAAAATGAAGACCACATATTTTCAATACTAAACTAGACCTGACATACAAAATGCAACTATAGAAATTCTGAAGTCAAAAGGTAATGAAGAATGTTAGACAGCAGCACTAATTATCTGAAGAAAATAGCCAACAAATGGTAATGGTAACTATCATTACTATTAGTAGAAAATGGACAAAGATAACTATTTTCTAATTTTGCTTTTACCAATCTCTAAATATTTGGATGCCATCTTTGATGTTTGCTTGATTTCTGCCTTTGTAACAATGAAAATGTATTTTTAATGAAAAAGAGGTTTAAAAATATGAGTTGTTAGAAATTCATCATTTTGAGCAGGGGACAAAGCTTTTAGGAATATATAATAAAGACATATTATCACCCAGTGGAATTCCTCAAATGCAGGAAAACTGAGATACAAACAAACATTTTAGGAGTGCCTGGGTGGCTCAGTCCATTAAGCGTCTGACTCTTGGTTTTAGCTCAGGTCATGATTTGGCTCACAGGTTTGTGAGACTGAGCCCCACGTCAGGCTCCATGCTTGGTATTCTCTCTCCCTGTCTCTCTGTCCCTCACTTGCTCTCTCTCTCTCAAAATAAATAAACAAGCTTTTTGTTTTAAAAAAGAAATAAACACTTTGAAGACTAAACTGTGAAAATACTGATTATGAGATAGCTTTTGTGATTAGCCATCTTTAGATCATGAAACTCAAATCTGCTTACAGATACTTTCTCAAATGGGAGATTTCAGTAAATTATAACCCTGAATAGTCATAAAATGTATTTCTATTTTGGAAGAAGCAGAAATGGCACAAATATCACTATCTCGTTTGACAAAACAAGAATAAGCTGAAGAGTTTTCTAGGTGAGACATTAACATATTAAGAGCCACTCTCATGAAACCACAGGCATATTAAAAAGCCCAATATTCCAATGTTCCTAATATTTTATTTCACTTTTAATTATGTTATTATTAACTTATTTTTAAATTATAAATGACATACAACACAAAATTTACTATTTTAACTATTTTTTAAGCATACAGGTCACTGGCATTCACATTTTTGTGCAACCATCACCACTATCCACCTCCAGAACTTTTTTCATCTTGCAAAACTGTCACTATACTCTGTACTCATGAAACAATAACTACCCATTCGTCCCCCCTCTCTGGCCCCAGCAACCACCATTCTACTTTTTGTCTCTATGAATTTGACCACTCTAGGTACCTTATATCATACAATATTTATTCTTTTGTGTCTGGCTTATTTCATGTAACATAATGTCCTCAGGGGTTATCCATATTATAGCATGTGTTAGAACATCCTTCCTTTTTAAGGCTGAATAATATTCCATTGCATGGATATACCACATTTTGTCTATCCTTTCATCTGTCAGTGTGCACTTGGGTTCTTTTCACCTTCCGGCTCTTGTGACTAATGCTGGTAGAAATATGGGTGTACAGATATCTGAGTCCCTGCTTTCACTACTTTTGGGTATATGCCAAGAAACGGAATTCTGGACCAATGGCAATTCTATATTTAACTTTTGGAGGAACCACCAAACTATTTTCCAAAGTGTCTGCATCATTTTACTTTCCCATCAGCAGTGCCCAAGAGCTCCCATTTTCCCACATCCTCACCAACACTGTCATCTTCCTTTAAAAAAAAACTATCTTAATTAGTGTGAAGTGGTATCTCATTGTGGTTTTTATTTGCATTTCCCTGTTCATTAGTGATGTTGAGCATCTTTTCATGTGATTATTGGCAATTTGTATATCTTCTTTTGAGAAATGTAGATCCAAGTTCTTTGTCCATTATTTAATTAGGTCGTTTTGTCTGTGTTGGTTTCTCTTTATATATTCTGGATGTTATATCAGGACCCTTATCAGATAGATATGTTATTTGCAGATATTTTCCCCCAATCTGCGGTTGCTTCCTCACTCTGCTGATAGTGTCCTTTGATACACAAATATTTTGTGTCGCTCTAATATTTTAACAAAATGGCAGTCAGTTAAATTGGCCTTGGTTAGGGTCAATTATACCAGGATGGAGTGTTGCATATAGACTAGATGAAATTGAGCATATTTTGGTTGCACATTCTGTTACCCACACATTCTGCAGAATTGGTATGCAGTTTCAGCTGAGTACAGGCAGTTCTTATTTTTTGTAATTTTTTCTTTTGATTTCTATTTTATTTAAAAATCTTCATTTAGGTCAAAAACACAGATTCTGAAGCAGATATTTTTAGTCACCATCATACTTCTTGGAATTACTATATATGAATGTCCAGAAATTTACCTCCGAGGCTGGACACTATTCAGATCCATTTGTTCTGCAGTTACTTCAGTTTCCAGTCACATGTTGTTTAAGTACAGGAGAGATGCTAATATATCCGGGAACTCTACCCTGCCCAAAGGATTCCAGATTTTTAGGAAGAGAGTCCATTTCAAAGATCTCATTATAGTTTAAGTCCACTGCATGGTGCTTTAATTACACACAGGTAAACAACTCCTATATTAAAGCAAGTACTTGGTCCAGTCGACAAAGTTGGAAAGCTTCCTCACTGCACATACAGGTGTGCATGTATGCATATATCCATACACAATAAGGAAAGTAGAAATAATCCAGTGGTTTTAGCCAGTAAGCTAACTACAGATATTTACAAAAGTAGTGGATTTCAAGAATGCATTAAAACAAAGAAACTAATAGATTGTCCAATTTTCTACTTGAGTGGGTTCCTTTTTAACATTTAAAATGCCTAATGTTTGGCATTGTCTAAATCAGTGTTAAGGCTGTGAGTAGTTTCCAAATTCTCACATATTACATGTAGGAGTTTTGAAAATGTGTATTTTCAGGAGGATTTAATATAAGAGAGAGAAAAATAGCTTGTTTACACACTGACTACTAGTTAGCAGGACTTCAGGATTTCTAGATAAGTTGTCCAATAAAAAAATATGAAGATATTTCCTTATCTTTTGTAACTTAAACAAATTCTTTTCTTATACACCCAGTTGTTTGGGTTTCCCAGCATCCCCTGTTGAAAGCTAACTCACGAAGAGTTGATATCATTATCAGTTGAAGTAAGCCAGAAGCCAGTCAAGAGTTCTGGTGAAAAAATAGAGGACCGAGAGGTCAAAAAGTTCTAAGATGGAAGAGAGACATGTTAAAACAGGATGTGCATTTGCACCCCACACAACTGAGAATTCAGATGAATTAAAGAGTTAACGTTAAAAAAAATTTAGAATAAGAAAGTTTCAATAGTTATTTTTCAGGTATCTGAGTTGGAATGGCTTTCTGACATAAAAAGAAAATATTACTACCAAATAATCACTATTCAAAAAACTACAAGTAAAATTAAAAGAAATACTGGGAAGACATCACCAATCACCTCAGAGAAGAGAGTTGATGATTTTTAAATTGATTTTTAAAAACCCAAGACCTGAGATTTTAAAAAGAGCAAATTTTCTGAGGAATAAATGTCATACACTTCAGTCCTTGATCAACTGACTTAATCACTGGGAAGAATGCACAACTCCAAAATGATCATCTTGTGTTGACAATAATTTAAAAAACAAATACGTGATGTAAGAGTCCGTAGTTCACTCATGGGGTCATGCCATTTTTCCAGTCAGGATAATTCACTTGGATCAGAGGTGTTTCTAAACAGATCCTTCCTGAGCTATTTCTCAAAGGCCATTAGGACAGAAATAGTAAACAAAGGGTGATTAATGGTGTCATGGCTGTTGTCACTATTGTGACAGTGTAAACATAGAGCTTTCCTGAGGACTTCACACATTAAATTTTCATTGGGATGTATTCTATAGGGAACATGTCTCTTATATGCCTGCATTATTCTGTGTAAATTGGGGAGATAATTCTCAGGGGTTGACTTATTCTATGGTGAAAGACAGCACTTTTTTGTGTTTTCCTTTCTCTGTAGTCTTTTCCCCAATAACCTGTTAAAAGCAACAAGAAGAGTTAACCAAATACATGTGTATATACTTTTTTAACCTCTTCATTAACCTCATTATAGCCTCTTTCTTGCCTCAACTCCACAAAGGTTGTGTCCTAGCAACAGACCGCCATGTCAGTTTTCTCCATGTTATCTAAGTTACGTATTGTCTGCTCACCAACTATTATCCCTTACTCTAGTTATGTCTAGCTTAATTAACTATGTTCTTTTTCTCTAAGGAAATAAATCTCAAATACTCTCTTCTTCTGTTGTCTTAGCCATAATTTTAATCTTATAGTAAAAGGGAACTATAGGTTGGAACTATATATGTTTTTCTCATAAATAAGCACAAATTAGAATTTACTTTAGACCACATTGTCTCCTATCGAGGCCAGCAAATGGTATCTTAAGGCTCCCAAACTGCTCCCAACAAATTCTGCGTCGTCTAGATTTTCACCTTAAAATGAAACACTCAGCCACATCACTGCCCAAATCTGTATTGGGATATGATAATGTGTTTGTGGAACACAAAGTGGAAGCTTAATCACTGCACAATGAAGGTTTCACAGCACTTGAAATAGAGGAGACTTGAGTCAATCAGTACATCTCCATCACATTCTGCGGAAAACAGTTGCTTTACGCAAATGTTTCTAATACTGACTTGCAATAACTCAGCAACAGTAAGCGGGCACTAAATGTGCATTGAAGAAATTTGCTGCTCTCAATTTTGCAATTAACAAAATATAGGCATATCTCATTTTATTGCACTTTGCTTTATTGTGCTTTGCAGATATTGAGATTTTTACAAATTGAAGGTTTTGCTCACCCTGTGTCAAGTAAGTCTATCAACATCATTATTCCTACAGCATTTGCTTACTTTGTGTCTCTTTGTCACACTTTGGAAACTCTCACAAAATTTCCAACTTTTTCATCAGCACTACATTTGTTATGGTGATCTGTGATCTCTGATGTTAGTTACTATTGTAATTGTTTTGTGGCACCATGAACCGTGCCCGTGTAAGTTGGTGAACTTAGTCAATAACTATTAACTGTTATAACCAACATAATCAATAACTATATAACTGCTACACTTACCGGCCATTTCCCCATCTCTCTCTCTCCCTTTCCCTGGGCTTTGCTATTCCCTGAGACACAACAATATTGACATTAGGCTGATTAAGAACCCTACAATGGCCCCTAACTGTTCCCGTGAATGGAAGAGACACACTATCTCTCACTTTAAGTCAAAAGCTAGAAATAATTTAGTGAGGAAGGCACATCAAAAGTTGAGATAGGCCAAAAGCTAAGCCACTTGTGCCAAACAGCTAGGTTGTGAATGCAAAGAAGTTCTTGCAGGAAATTTACAGTGTTCCTCCAGTGAATACACAAATGTTAAGAACACAAAACAGCCTCATTGCTGTTATGGAGGATGTTCTAGTGGTCTAGAGAAAAGAGCAAACCGGCCATAATATTCCCTTAAGACAAAACCCAATCCAGAGTAAAGCCCTAACTCTCCTCAATTCTACGAAGGCTGAGAGAGGTGAGGAAGCTGTAGAAGATAAGTTTGAAGCCAGCAGAGGTCGGTTCATGAGATTTAAAGAAAGAAAACATCTCCATTACAAAAGTTTCAGGTGAAGTAGCAACTGTTGGTGTAGAAGCTACAGCAAGTTACCCAGAAGCTCTAGCTAAAATAATTCATGAAGGTGGTTACACTAAACAACAGATTTTCAGTGTAGACAAACCAGCTTTATATCGGAAGATGTCATCTAGGACTTTCATATATAGAGAGGAGAAGCCCATGCTTGGCTTCAAAGCTTCCAAGGACAGACTGACTCTCTTTTTAGCAGCTAATGCAGCCGCTGTCTTTAAGTTGAAGCCAGTGCTCATTTGCCATTCTGATAATCCTAGGACCTTTAAGAATTATGCTGAATCTGCTGTGTCTGGGCTCTGTGAATGGAACAACAAAGCCTGGATGACAGCACATCTGTTTACAACATGGTTTACTGAATATTTTAAGCCTACTTTTGAGACCTACTGCTCAGGATAAAAGATTCCTTTTAAAATATTTTTGCTCATGACAATAAATTTCCTATATTAAAAAAAATAAAAATAAAATATTTTTGCTCACAAGTGAGCCTGTGTGGCTCAATTTGTTAAGCTTCTGACTTCGGCTCAAATTGTGATCTCATGGTTTGTGAGTTCAAGCCCTGCGTTGGGCTCTTTCTTGTCAGCGCAGAACCTGCTTCAGATCCTTTGTCTCTGTTTTTCTCAAAAATAAAATAAACATTAAAAAAATAAAATATTACTGCTCACAATGCACTTGGTCACCCAAGAGCTCTGATGGAGATGAATAATGAGATTAACATTTTCATGCTTGCTAACATAAAAATCATTCTATTGATGATCATGGTGTAATTTTGACTTTCAAGTCTTATTATTGAAGAAATATATTTCATAAGCTGCCATAGATAGTGATTACTCTGATGGATCTGGGCAAAGTAAATGGAAAATTTCTGGAAAAGATTCACCATTTAGACACTATCAAGAACATTTATGATTTATGGGGAAAAGTCAAAATGGCAACATGAACAGGAGTTTGGAAGAAGTTGATTTCAACTCTCATGGATGACTTTGAGGGATTCAAGACTTCAGTGGAGGAAGTAACTGTAGATGTGGTGGAAATGGCAAGAGAACGAGAATGAGAGGAGACGCCTGAAGATGTGACTGAATGGTTGTAAATCATGATAAAACTTGGATGGGTGAGGAGTTGCTTCTTCTGGATGAACAAAGAAAGTGGTTTTGAAAAAAAATTTTTTCGGGACGCCTGGGTGGCTCGGTTGGTTGAGCATCCGACTTCGGCTCAGGTCATGATCTCACGGTTCGTGAGTTCGAGCCCCTCATTGGGCTCTGTGCTGACTGCTCAGAGCCTGGAGCCTGTTTCAGGTTCTGTGTCTCCCTCTCTCTCTGCCCCTCCCCTGTTCATGCTCTGTCTCTCTGTGTCTCAAAAATAAACGTTAAAAAAAATTTTTTTTAAAAGAAAAACAAAAGAAAAAAAAATTTTTCTTAGGTTTATTTATTTTGAGAGAGAGAGTGTCTGAGCAGGGGAGAGAGAGAGAATCTCAAGCAGGTGCCATGCTGTCAGTGAACGCAGTGCTCAAATGTGGTGCCAGTGATGCGGGGCTCGAACTCACAGACTGTGAGATCATGACCTGAGCTGAAACCAAGAGTCAGATGTTTAACCAACTGAACGGCGCCCAAGAAAGTGGTTTCTTGAGATGGAATTCACTGCCGGTGAAGATGCTGTGAAGATTGTTGAAATGACAACAAAAGATTTAGAATTTTACATATACTTAGTTTATAAGACAGTGGCAGGTTTTGAGAGGATTAATTCCGATTTTCAAAGAAGTTCTACTGTCTGTAAAACGCTACTAGCCAGCATCGCATGCTACAGAGAAATTGTTTATGAAAGGAAGAGTCAATTAATGCAGCAAGCTTCTGGATGTTTTATTACAGCTACCCCAGCCTTCAACAACCACCACCCTCATCAGTCAGCAGCCATCAACATTGAGGCAAGACCCTCCACCAGCAAAAAGATTATGACTCACTGAAAGCTCAGATGCATGGTTAGCGTTTTTAGCAATAAAGTATTTTTATATTTTTATTTTTATTATTTTTAAAAATAGTTTTAACTTTTTTAAACCTCTGAGAGACAGAGAGAGACAGAGAGCATGAGTGGGAGAGGGGCAGAGAGAGAAGAAGACATGGAATCCGAAGAAGTTTCCAGACTCTGAACTGTCAGCACAGAGCCTGACATGAGGCTCGAACCCACGAACCATGAGGTCATGGCCTGAGCCGAAGTCGTACACTTAACCTACTGAGCCCTAGCAACAAAGTATTTTAAAATTAAGGTATGTACATTTTTTTAGACATAACTCTATTGCACATTTAATAGACTGCAGTATGTGTAAACATAAGTTTTATAGGCCCTGGGAAGCCAAAAAATTCATTTGCCTTGCTTTGTCGTGATATTCATTTTGTTGTGGTGGTATGGAACCAGATCTGCAATATTTCTGATGTGTGCCTGTAGAAAAAAATTAAATGTCTATTTCAACAGAGCCACAATGTTAACCTGAACTTTAAGTAAACACAACAGCTTTACTCATTTTTCATGTGTTACATTGGCATTTGAAGATTGCTTGTTGAGTAGATTGTCATTATTCTGAGCTTGAAACTTTATACTTCATAAAATATACATATGTGAATAGACAATTCTTACATTTTAGCATTTATGTAAAAATATACAAACATCAAATCTAGAACAAATCTAAGACTGCGTCTATTACTCAGTATCATCTGTCATTAATCATGATTTTGAATATTTAAAATATTGGTTTGGTTGTACTTAACTTGAAATTTTCTTTATGTCTCAACATATGCTATAAATATGAAGTATGTATCTTTAGTTTTATTCCTATTTAACACTATATCTAAAAGACTTTAGTTCAACCATTTTTTAAAAGTTGGATCCAAATATTATTCAGAATTGAGAAAAAAAAAGCTTCTGCCAAAAAAAAATACATCTCTTCTCTTTCATTATTATTTCATTACTAAGAAGAAATTCCAACTCAAAAAAATAAGTAGCCTTGGGAAAAGATGGAAACATTCCACACATTCAAGCTGTATTAACACTTGTGTTAGCCAGATAAAATATACATTTATGAAAATAAACATTTTGTTTGGTGATTTTCCAGCATCACAAGAGTTGATGATGGTAGCCAGAGATTCTTTTTGACTGTATATTTTCAAATGACAAGTAACCCTGTAGTATCCCAAGTAGGAGAGTGACAGGAGTTTAGTTATTGAAGCATGATAGAATGGCCAAAATTACTTTACATCAGCTTCATACATAGTAATGTCTTAAGAAATCCTTTTCTATTTTTAAACCTAAATTCCTATTTGCTTATTTAAGGTTGATGTGTGGAGAGACGTGCCTTGATTATTACCTAATAATGCTTCAGGCATTTTAGTCGTGATAAGTTTAAGCCAAATACAGGACATACTAACATTGCTCCTGAAAACATGAGGTGCTTTTACTATTTTATGCCTGGAATGTCCTTTCCTCCCTTTTTGACTGGCTGGTTTCTCCTTAAATGCCAGCTCAACACTCTGGTGATTTCTCACTAACTGCCTTAGGCAGGGTTAGTGTCTCTATCCGTGCTCCTGCTAAGCATTTTGTTCAGGCCTCCAGAAGATCTATCATTCCTTGCTTGGAATGGTTTCATAGAGTTGATAAATATAAAGAAGAGAAACAAATCATCCATTGTTTCATTACTTATAGAAAACCCCATTATTGTTGTTTTGTTTTTCATATTATGGGTTTTTACGGTGTAGAACTGTTTGAAAAAAATTCCAGTAATCCTAAAATACATATAAGTCCCTTCTGCTTCCTCCTGTCTTAACTTAGTATCAAGTAGTTTCCCATTTCATGTCTTTGAAACCATCGGTTTTTAATGTCTGCATAGGATGCCATCAAGTAACTATAACCACCATTTATTTAACCCTTCCCAAATTGTCCACAATACGTTCTTTTTTTAGTTCTGTCTTAATCATATTCACAACTCCAATATTGTCACTGAGCTTGGACTTGTTAAATATTCAATAAATGAATGCTAAAAAAATATTCTGTCTAGGAAACTTAGCTATTCCTCTATTATCTTACCGTTTTGAAGAATTTTAATCTCAAGCGCATAATATTAACTGAAAATTTGCCATAGAGTCAGGGAGCATGGGAAAAGCAGAAAAACCATCTGAAGATTTTAGTCTGGAGCTTTTCTTGTGGAAACATGCCAGATTACACTTCCTGTGGTTATCATGCCCATTCCAGATAGGTTATTGATGTTTGCAAGTGTTTACACTTCCATGAAATACTTAATTTGACTCTGTTAATAACAGAAACTATCAGTTCTGCCGAAGGAATGGAAAGGAAGAAACACAAACATCTTTTCCAAACCATTGAATAGGTTATGTGTGGATATATATCAAGCTTGTGGCATGCAAATATTAAGAAAAAATGTTAAATTATTTGGGAAAGGCTTATTCCTTTGGAAAGGGCAGAACCATCTTGGAGCTCAAGGAAATGTCACAGAATGAATAAATGAGAACTAATTATAGAAACTCTTGCTTCAATTTCTGACTTTTTTTTTTTAACATCAGGATTTGCTTCCGCACGACAGTGGAAGGTAAGGAGGAATGGGGTAAGGGTGAGTGGGGGATGCACTTTCCATTTGACCATATATATACGTGTATATATATAAACGGTTGTAAAGCTAGCTGAGCAATAACGGACAAATAAGTGCTGCAATGATTTATATGGAAGAATATTGACATTGGCATTTTATACTTTGGTTTTCATCAAATAACAGGAAACGATGTGGCAAAAAAGTTCACAAATAATAGGAATCTCTAAAATGACACCCTTAATTGCATAAAATTTGGGACAGTATCTGCCATGACAGTCTACACTTGATTTAATTCTGTCTGAAGGCTCTAATCCAAGTCTTGTAAACTCCTCTAGCAAATAAGGTCTACCAACCAAAGAGCATAACTGTGCTTGCATTCTCCTTTATGCTTAGAATATTTTTCTTCCCAAAGATATCAGTAGAAAGAGCTTTGGTTATTCAAGAGAGAACAGCGAGTTCACAAATAAAGCCTCTTCCTCCGTGCCTTGTTCTTTCATCTGGACAAAATACTAATGAACATAAGGGAATGGCAAACCCCTTTGGAAGCCAGCAAAGGCATATTAATGGTGTAAAAGTGGAAGTGGGAAATTAGACGAGAGAGAGAATGGGTATGAGTTGGGTATTTCTTTAATTAAAGTGTACCATCAGACTAAGTTTGGGGATTATAAGAGGAGGATTGGATATTAACTTTCTTCCCAAATGGAACATAGAGAAAGTAAAATCAATATAATTTGTCAGGGATTAGTTTAGTATTGTGTGAATGAGTGTGACTGATTCTAAAGAATGATTCTGAATTAATTTCTATTAAAGTAAGTGCAATATCTCTTTAAAAACTATAATTTTCTTTCTTAAGTTGGGCTCCTTTAGCAAATACACTTAAACCAGAGAGGGAGTTTGCTAGCTGGGATACATAGGAAATACCAAGAATGGATGTTTAATCTGAGAAAACAACTAAGGCCCTTTTCCCAAAAAATTCCCTCCCTCAGATTTCTGTGAATGTTGGTATCATCCCATCCTGCCCCTATCTCTTCTCCAGAGTAAATAGGACAGGCATCATTTTCACCATTATTCATAGACCCCTAGTTTTCTGCTGCTGCCTTAAATAACATCTTTTCATTTTTGAGAAGATAAGGCTTTTTCTCATTTGGTGTCCCTAATCATTTAGAATGATGCTGTTGTCTGTTCCATGACTAAGTTAAATGAGGTCAAGAGTGTTAAAGTATGTCCAGTGGCACACTGTTAGTGAGTAAGGAATGTGATAAATGAAGTCTTCATAAACCCTAGTCCATATGCTCATGGACTTATCGAATCAACCCATTTTCTTCTTTGAGGGCTTCACATAACAGCAGCAAGGATGATATACAGGCAGGTAGACATTCATGTTGGGACATTGGGAGTTATGATGTACACAAAAAAACAAAAAAAATGAAAAACAAAACCAAAAACAGCAACAAATACTGTTGGCCTAAATTGGTAGAGTTAGCCCAAATAAAGACAGCAAGTTTGAGAACATCAGATCAAGGAAGCAGAATCAAGATGGTTGTTGTTAGCCGGTGGTGAGAAAGATCACATAGAACAAATAGGATTCCAAAAACACAGAAGGCACTCTTTGATAATGGCTCATATTGATCTCGGGCCAACATGTAAGGAGACAAGAATATCTTTTCTATTTTCTAGTGTGAATGAATGTCAAGCAGAGTCTCAGTGGTTAAGATGATTTTGACTATTCCACAAATACCTAAACACAGTCATTTGTTGTCAGTCATCTTCAATTTGGCTGAGACATAAATTTGATCACACAATATGAGCTGAGACAGTCCCTTACCTGGTACATGATTCTAGGTCACTACCCAGTACTCCCATCAAATTTTGTTCTTTCTTTCTTATTTTCTACCTCTTGTAGTAACTTTCAAGGATGGCCAAATATTGTTGAGGCCCTCAGGGGAGAGTTAAACTTGAGTACAAAGTACATATTGTAATAAACAGAAATGACATGATTTTTGAGAAAAATGAAATTTCTGAGAAAGCCAAGAGACTGAATTAATATGTATTTATCTGTGTTTTTCTGGGGATTTTCTGAGGTATTGGTACACAGCCCTTGACAAAGCCGAGTTTACAATATCACCATCTAGAATACACACTAGACTTCTTTGAATTTGGTTAATTTATATAAAGTTCTCTTTCTCATACAGAGGAGAGAGGCTCAAGGAATTGCAGCAAAAAGACAGAAATGAGTTTCGAGGCCCTAAGATACAGTTAAACACGTAGCTGACTTCATGGCAATCACCCTGCAGGGGCTGTAATAAGCATTACATGATAAAGAAGTGGCAATTTCTATTCAAAATGACCCCCTGCAGATGACCTATTATACATTAATGTGAAAATGAT
Source organism: Prionailurus viverrinus (assembly GCF_022837055.1). Lineage (NCBI taxonomy): Eukaryota > Metazoa > Chordata > Mammalia > Carnivora > Felidae > Prionailurus > Prionailurus viverrinus. The sequence continues at coordinate 131,925,409 of NC_062569.1, read as the reverse complement.
TTCCTATGTCAAACAACTGCTTTGATTCAGAAGATGACCAACTTCCGCTCTTAGTGCCAAGACATGCCTGGTTAGTGATGAACGACCTCCCAGTCCATTTCTCATAGACAGATGGTTGGCCATGGCCTGACCTTGGCTCCATATGGTCATATGGATGCTTCTTCACACCAACCATAGTGGGGTCAATTGAAGATTTAGAGGCTTACAACGATAACATGTGAAAACTTCATAATTTTTATTTGGTAGATCTTTATTAAAATGGAGAAAATTGAGGTATAAGAGGGAAGGTGGGGGGAATACCTCTGTTTTCCTAGGAGTACTGTGATGTGAATAGAATTTTATGACATCCCTCAGAAAACTCCTATTGGTCATGTGCTCCCTTGAAAGATAATGAAACAGGTGATTCCCAGTAATGTTTATATGAATCAATGATCAGACAAGACAATTCTCTTAATTCTGAGCTTTAAGCGTTTTTAATGATTGAACTAATTGATTAAAAAACATCCGTATTTGAATCAAATGTCATGCATAAGTAGCCTCTGACTCTAGCCATTTCTTGGCTGTATTTTTTCAGAGTTGTATAGCAATGTTTTGTGAACTCATTTAATAATGTTGTCTTCTTTACACATTCCATTAAGTATTCAAGTGCCCCATTTTCCTGTCAAACTTCTTTTCCTTAAAATGGATTCCTGGCATTTCTAAAATTAAATACTGCCAGGGGAGAAAAGAACTTTGCATTTATCATGTAGAAAATTATGTGCTCTGACTGCCCAACAGATGTTGTATTGGCACCTACCCAAGGTTCACATTTGTGGTCTCAGTTTGGAATTGGGATTCAGGAAGACTTCATGGTAGAATGGTCTAGTCCCAAGTGTCTTCCCCAACCCTGATTGTTAGGATCACTATAAAACCCCAACTGTACTCCTTATAGCATTTACCATATTCATTCTTCCAACTGTGCTCATTTTTTACACATGAAATAAAGTTCTCGAGAATATCTTTGTCATCTTTGCATTTCTTCACTGGACCTTTGACCAAATAGATGCTCATTAGTGCTCTGAACTGTTTGTCCTATGAAAGGTGTGATAGAGCCAAGCTTTTTATTTCAGTCTACTCCTTCCTTGGTTACTCACATGCTCTCAATTCAACCAGCAAATGGTTCCAGAATATGGCAGATGTCTAGTTAATTCAGAAAAATGGAGAGCTGTGGTATAAAATAGTGCATCTGAGTGTTGGGAATCATGCTGTGAAAACACATTTTTTCTCCCTTTTGCTATTGGCCATGTCTCCTCCCTAAAAAGTACTCCATTGTTGGTTGTATGCATTGCAACAATTCGCTTGTTTGAACTCTTGAGCTCCAAGGAGGTCAATTATTAGAGCAAAAAGTACTGTTAAATTAGAGGTTAATGTTTCTCCCTAGCTTTTCTTCTAGTGACTTCTTTGTTACTTAATGGTGAGCATAAGTTAAGTGTTATTTTAACAGCAGTCCTATGTTATAATTCCTGACATCCTGGCATTCTAAGAGCCAAAAGTGCATTTTTCTATCATTTTTAACGATGGTAAATGTGTTCAAAACATGCCACCCTACAATATGCCCTTTGACATATTGATTATTTTGAGCTGAAGGCATTTGAGAAATAGATGGAGGAAGGACTCTCTGATGTCCCCCTTTCTACTTAAAAGCAGGTCATAATATTTTCCATGAGAAAGGGGCCTGGACTACACTAGGAAAAGAAGAAGAGTATTATCACTGGCGACTGGGAGTTGATGCTAAAATGGACCCGGACAAACAATTCTACTAAAGTAACTCTAATCTTCCATTAGTTTTCCCTGTATATTTCTTAGTCACATTCCCGTAATTTACTGCCCATCAAAGCTTCAGCTCTTTGCTTTCGTCTTGTCATTTTTCTGCAAGTTTTTCATTCTTTGTTTTAAAAAAATCATACAAGTTTCTAGTCTTATTTTTTTCAAGTTTTAATCTTTCCTCTATTTTTATGAAGGTTCCTGTGTGCACATGAAAATATTAAATAAAATGTCTATGCTTTTCTTCTCTTAATCTGTCTTATGTCCAGCTAATTCTCAGACCGGCCACAGAATCTAAGAGGATAGAGGAAGATTAGTTTTCTTCCACTATATTGGCCATGGTTCAAGTTCCTTACCATGGCCTTTTGAATAAGAGACAGAAATGATATACTTGAGGAGATAAACAGCTAGAATGTGATATTGCACATGCTATCCCTAATTAACAAAGTTCATAGAATGGGTTCTCTTGACTTCTTAAACACAAATCTTAACAAACTAGAAAGACATGTGTGAGCCAACCTAAGTGATGGCAAGTATGTGCTCTTTGTAGAGCCACATTTCCACATCTGAAGAATACCTTTCTCAGATTGGAGATAAAATGCCTCACGTTTGAGCCTAAGAGCCAAATAATTAAATTATTTTACCTGGCTATTATGAGGTTAACAGACAATAAATCATCATTACCAACAACAAAATGAGATTCCTTAGAAATCAGTGATAGGCTATTTCTATAGAGTTACTTTGAAGGCTATTTTGTAAGTTCAGGAATGGAACTGGAGCTCTATGTTATAAAGGGTTAGTTTGTAACCACCAGCTAGCTGAATATGAACACTATTTTCCTTAATTATGGGTGTGGATGGGAATGTAGCCAATCTTTCATAATAACCTCAAACATTTCAGGAATGCAGCACGACCCTTCTCAAAGATGGGATGGTCAGCAGGGAGCATTACCATGTGGGATGAAGATTCTTGACTTATTTCCCCAGAGGATATCAAATGAAAGGTTTATGATTCCATTTTCAAGGATTTTGCTTTGGCTCAGTTCTGGGAACTCCCTTGTATAATGATAATGGCTTCTTTCCAAAACATGTTGATACTAAGATGAGGTTACTATATCTTAGAACGGGAAGCTCTTTACATCTCCCATATTGTAAAAATGGCCTGTTCAACTTAACTGGTCCTATGTTTCCTGTATTTGGAAAAATTTCTGAAACACCAGGTAAAAATTAGAAATGACACAACTTTTGGAATAAGTAGGGCTTTCAAAATCCATAAAAACCCCGGGTTTGAGTTCTTTCTCTACCACTAGTTACTTGATCTTCAGTAAACCATCATCTATTTATCTTTTAGTCTCTAATCTTGAAGTGAGGATAATAAAGCATACTTAGTCATTGATGTAAGAATTCAGTAGTGTGCAAAAAATCTAATGATCCTTGGTATCAAGGAAAAACCAGAGTTGGATAGTAATTAAAACAGTAAAAACATTTTATTCAGAACTATTGCTATAGAGGAAGAAAGACTTCCTTGTAGACGCGAGCTGAACTCGAAATACAGCATGGGCAAGTGGAAATCTTTAGCCAAGGATCGGGGTAGAAGGAAGTGGATGAAGAATTATTAAGAGAAAACATTGGAGGTAAAGGAGACTTTAAACAGACAAAGTGACCTAATAGGATCATTGCTGAAGATAGGCCAGGGTGATCGGACATAACTTGGGTGATGCTGGAGGATGAGAAACCCCATGAGATATCGAGGCTGAACAGACATAAAGGATGGGGGATTCTTGCTAAACTGGTCTAGTAGGGTTCTTGCTGAAACTGGACTTTACAGGGAAGGACACAGCTAGGAGAAGGTTCCGGAACCTAGCTAAAGTTGGTCAAGCAAAGAATCTTTGTCATTGGTCACAATATGATCAGTAGGTCTTGTTTCCTGCTATATCCTATTATCTTAGTATTTGGGAAATCTTATTGCATTAATATGTAAAAATAATTTAGTAAGATAAGCGTGTTTTTATTTCTTTGACATACTGACTTATTTTAGGTTTCCAAGAAAGTAAGGCAATAAAAAGGCACTGAAAATGAGTTTAATATTTCTTTAAAAAGTTCATATTTTGGGGTTCCTGGGTGGCTCAGTTGGTTAAGCGTCTGACTCCTGGTTTCAGCTCAGGTCATGATCTCACAGTTTCATGGGTTTGAGCCCCACTTTGGTCTCTGAGCTGGCAGCCTGCTTGGGATCTTCTCTCTCCTCTCTCTGCTCCTCCCCCACCCGCACTGTTTCTGTCTCTCTCAAAGTAAATTTAAAAAGTTCATGTTTTTATTTCTAGGATTAATGCCACAAACTTATATCGGACATCTATTAACAAGTGCCACAGTTATTGAGAAACATTAGTAAACACTTTGAAATTTAGATTTTTTTTCTGTTTCAAAGAGCGTGTGCACTTAAAATGTGATGTAACTCCTGTGCATAAATCCCTTGCACACTCCCACAGAAGGTTCCCATTATGCCTTGACAACAGCTTGTCATCCATTTGGCAAAAATTTTACCCTTTGAAAATAACCGAATTTCATATTGTGGAGGTGTTTATTTTTTTATATATTTTTTAATGGGAGCTTTGATTTTATTTCTTTTTCCTCCTATGCAAAGAGTAAAAGGAAATTGAAATCCCTAAAGGTAAAGAATTTAATGAGGCTAAATTTTACATTTTGATCTGTGTTCTATATTTAAAATGTGGCACTCAAAGTGCATTGGTTTGCAATTACTTTACAACAAAGAGGTACCACCTATTGAATTTAAACTGAAACATCCTTTTTCATGGGCCTGGCAACAAATTTCATGCTTGAGAATGGCTTTGGATTTCCCTGGCCTTGTGTACAATACTTAGTTTGAAATCTTTAATCACAAGAGTTTTTCATCTTAGTTTTTCTCCAATTATCCTCACTTTCACATTTAAGAGTTAAAAAATAGAACACAAGTATACCAGGATGACTTGGAATGAATGAAAATGAATGAGAATGAATGACTTCCAATGAATGGAATGAATGAGAAACTAGTTCATCCAGGAACTAGATGAACTTTTAATCACTTTTTCCATACAGACCAGGCACAAGTTTGGCTCATGTGTAAGATTCTAACTTCTTAATTGACTATAATTCTATATTTTGACTTTAATCGGGTCAATGCATACCTACGTTACTGACTTGGTATATTCACTTTCTGTGATGCTACAATAGACTTACTGGGTTCTCTGAATGGTAACCATCGATCCTAAAACTCAAGTTAAGCAAATGACTTAACTCAGATGACAGAAGCAAACATTTCAGAAATGCTATTTTGAAGGAAAACTATAAACACATTTCATAAGTCTGTTTTCATTTTCATAAAGAATTACAGGTACTTCAAATATGTATAAGTACAGTAGGCTCTGTCAATGCAGAAACAAGAGCTTTGACAATAAAAATGTAAAAATCATTAAACATTAAAATAGTCCTCTGGAAATCTGATAATTACACACACACACATTGCTTCTCTCTCACTAGATTTTATTCAGAAAGAGGTATTTTATCTGCCAGGTGCTAACCCAGTCAAGATAGTTTTTGTTTTATTTTGTTTTGTTTTGTATTTGTAAAGAAGAAAACTGAACTTCTGAGAAATTAATGAATTTTGCTAAGGTCACACAACTAAACAGGGAAAGCTGGAAGGCTACTCTAGGCTTGACTAATATTACTACTTTTATTTGTTCTACCATGTTCCATGCCTTGAAATCAACAGTTAAGCTGAGTTCTCGGCCTTCAAAAATGCTGTCTAAAGGGAGAGACAAATATGTTAACAAGCACTTATAAGGGGTGCCTGGGTGGCTCAGTTGGCTAAGCGTCCTACTTCAGCTCAGGTCATGATCTCACGGTTTGTGAGTTCGAGCCCAGCGGCGGACTTTGTGCTGACAGCTCAGACCCTGGAGCCTGCTTTGGATTCTGTGTCTCCCCCTGTCTCTGCCCCTCCCATGCTCGTGCTCTGTCTCTATCTCTCAATAATAGATAAACATTAAAAACATTTAAAAAATGTAAATCTTTATTGAAAAACAAAACAAAACAAGCACTTACCATATACTTGAAAAGCAGGGTAAGTTTTACTAGTTTCATGGGAACTTTTTAAAAATTTGTTTTATTATTTTTTCATTGAGATATAATTGACATATAACATTGTGTAAGTTTAAGGTATATGTTAATTTGATATATTTATATATTGCAATACTCCCTCTGTAGCATTAGGTAATACTTTGGTCTCATCACATAATTGTCATTTCTTTTTTTGTGGTGAGGACATTTGAGATCTAGTCTCTTAGTGACTTTGAAGTAAATAATACTGTATCATTGACTATAATCACTATGCTGTGCATTAGATCTCCAGAATTTATTCATCTTCTAACTGTAAGCTTGTAGCATGGGAACTTTTTGGTGGGTTCAACTTAGTCTGTTTTGAGACCTCAGGCAAGATTTCATTGAGGAACAGGCCTGAGGAAGAGTAGAAGCATTCAAGACAGAATAGGAAGGAGAGCATGACAGCAAGGGATAATAACACATGCAAACTATTTAAGACATAAAAGAACTTTTCAATGTTATGATCACAAAGAGGTACATGTGATAAGAACCTAGAAAAGAAGAGGATGCATGAAGTCATAAGGTCTTAGACATCAGGCTCAGAATTTGGACTCTATACCATGGACGACTGGAAGGCATGGGAGGGTTTTAATCATCAGAGGAAACTTCAATTACTCAAAAAATGTGCTTATTGTTACCAGGCACTATTCCTATTCATAAGTTAGAATGATTTCAGACAAAAACATGAAATACAGACCATAAATGGAAAAGACTAGAGACAATTTTAAAACCTCAGGCAAAAAATGATGAGACACAATTGAGGTAGAGACTAAGTCTATTTCATCTTTGGGTTAGCTATTGTCAGAGGGTACAGTAACAGCAAGCGTGATTTCAGTGGTTCTCTCTTCTTATCTTTATTCCCCTTACCTGCCAAGCCTCCTAAGACTTTCGGTGTCCCAGCAGACCTCTAGGGGGACAGAAGTTTCTCATGTGTGCAGATACTGCTATCTGACTTGGTCCAGTCACCACTTTTTTTCATTACCTCGCCTGAGATGCCATCTCAAGAGGGAGACAAGCTCAGGAACTAAACTTTTAAGACAATTCACCCAGTACAAACCTCCACAGGCTTCTGTTTATAGTCCAGGACTATAAAGTTCTTCTGCTTCATACAGGGAAGTCCTTTCCAAGAAGCTTAACCAGGAGCACCACTGTATGTTTGGCTCAGTCCTCAGTCCTTTCATGAAGAAATGAGGAAGGTCCTTCTCTACCTCTCCAAGACATTTTATGCTACTAACACTTTAATTCATATATTTTCTTTTTATATCTCCTGCATTGTGTTCTCTTCACATTTCATTTATTGAAATGAAAGTTTTATCCATGGTCCTTAGTGCCCAGGTCTGTGGTTAATAATACAGATTTTCAATTTTTTAAACAATGTTAGTTTATTTATTTTGAGAGAGTACGAGAGAGCACAAGAGAGTGTGTGAGCTAAAGAGGAGGGGTAGAGAGAGAGAGAGAGAATCCCAAAGTGGGCCTCAATCTCACAAACTGAACTATGATGTCATCATGACTTGAGCTGAAACCAAGAGTCAGGTGCTTAATTGACTGAGCCACCCAGACACCCCCAATTTTAAATTTTTTATGGGACTTTATTTTTTAGGGAAGTTTTAGGTTCACAGTAAAAATGAACAGAAGGTACAGAGATTTTCCCACATATCTCCCATCCCCATCCATGTACAGCTTCCTCCTTATCAACATTCCCCACAGTGTGGTGTATTTGTTACCCGTGATGAACCTACATGGACACATCATTATCATCCAAAGTCCATAGTTTATATTAGAGTTCACTCTTGGTGTTGTATATCCTATGGACAAATGTATAATGCTGTGCACCTGAAATTATAGTATCACACAGAGTACTTTCACTGTCCCCGCATCTATGATGCCCAGGCTGTTCATCCCTTCAGACAGTCATCTTTTTGTTGTCTCTGTAGTTTTGTCTTTTCCAGATATCACATAGTCGGAATCATATTGTATGTAGTCTTTTCAGATTGGCTTCTTTTACTTAGTATATGCGTTTAAGTTTCCTCCATGTCTTTTTTTTTTAAATGTTTTTATTTTATTTTTGAGAGGGAGAAAGAAAGCATGAGCAGGGGAGGGGAAGAGAGAGAGGGAGGCACAGAATCTGAAGCAGGCTCCAGGCTTCCAGCTGTCAGCACTGAGCCCGAAGCGGGGCTCCAACCAACGAACCGCCAGATCATGACCTGAGCTGAAGTCAGATGCTTAACCAAGTGAGCCACCCAGGCGCCCCTTAAATTCTTATCACTTCTTTCCTTATCTTTACTTTGGATTTAATTTACTCTCCTTTTTCCAGTTTTATAAAGCAAATGCTTAGATTATTGATTCTGGGTCTTCTTTTCTAATATGAGCATTCTAAATGCTCTAAATTTCCCTCTCACCACTACTTTCACTATCCTACAAATTTTGATAAACTGCATTTTTATTTTTGTTTGGTTCACATATTTTAAATTTTCTTTTGAGATTTCTTCTTTGATCCACGTGTTATTTAGAAGTGTGTTCTTTTAATGTCCAAGTATTTTGGTACTTTCTAGTTATCTTTCTGTTATTGATTTCTGATTCAATTCCATTGTGGTCTGAGAGCAGATATTGTATAATTCATGCTATTTTAAATTTGTTAAGGTATGTTTATGGCCCAGCATGTACTCTATTTTGATGAGTGTTAGGGGACCCAGAGAAGAATGTGTATTCTGTTGATGTTGGATGAAGTAGTCTACAGATGTCAATTATACCCAGTTGATTGACGGTGTTTTTGAGTTCAACTGTGTCCTTACTGATTTTCTGCCTGCTGTCTCTGCATTTCTGACAGGGGTATTGAAGTATCCAACTATAATAGTGGATCATCTATTTCTTGCATACAGTTTTATAAGTTTTTGCCTCACATATTTTGATGCTCTGTTGTTAGGTGCATATATGCACCTGGAGAATTGACACATTTATCATTTTTTTGACACACTTATCGTTATGCAATGTTCTTCTTTATCCTTAATAACTTTCCTTGCTCTGATGTCTGCTCTGACTAAAATTAATATCGTTATTTCCTCTTTTTTTGTTTAGTGTTAACGTGCTATATCTTTCTCCACTTACTTTTATTCTGTATGTGGCTTCGCATTTTTGTGAGGGTATTTTTGTAGACAGCATGTCATTGGGTCTTATTTTTTGATCCTCTCTACAATCTCTGTCTTGTATTTTGCATTTAGACCATTGATATTCAAAAAGATTCTTGATATAGGTGGATTGGTATCTGCCACATTTATTACTATTTTCTACTGTTGCCCTTATTCTTTGTTCCCATTTTGTCTTCCACTCTTTTGTGTCTTTTGTAGTTTTAACTGAACACTTTATATAAATCCATTTTCTTTCCCTTCTTAACATATCAGTTATATTTCTTTTTTATTTTTAGCTGTTGCTCTAGAGCTTGCAATATACACATAACTAACCCAAATTCACTTTCAAATAACACTAAACTGCTTCATGGGTAGTGTTAGTACCTTTATAATAACAAATTAATCGAATTCTTCTCTCCCATCCCTGTATCATTGCTTCATTCATTTCACTCATATATGTTTGAATCTATTGTTGCTGTTGTTATTTTGAACAAATTAGTATCTGCCAGACAAATTAAGAATAAGAAAAAATATGTTTTTACTTTAACTTCACTTATTCATTCCCTGATCCTCTTCCTTTTTTAACATAGATCTGAGTTTCTGGCCTGCATTGTTTTCCTTCTTTCTTCTTTCCTTTCTTTCTAAGGAACAGCTTTTAACATCTCTTGCATGGCAGGTATACTGGCAACGGATTCCCTCAAGTTTTGTTTGTTTGAGAAAGTCTTTATTTCTCTTTCACTTTTGAAGCATAGTTTCACAGGTTACAGATTTCTAGGTTCATGCTTTATTTCTTCAACACTTGGAATATTGCAGCCCACTGCTCTTACTTGCATGACTTTTGGGAAGCCAGACGTAATTCTTTTTTTTTTTTTTTAAGTTTATTTATTTCGAGAGAGAGAGGGAGAGAATGAGCACACATGGGGGTGGGGCAGAGAGAGAGGGAGAGAGAGAATCCCCAGCAGTCTCTGTCTCTCTCAAAATAAATACATAAAAATTAATTTGGGGGAAATTCTCTGACTTTATTTCTTCAAATACTTACTCTTTTTCTCGCTTCTTCTCTGTCTAGGATTCTATTACATATATATTACACCTTTTGTAGTTGTCTCATAGTTCTTAGATAGTCTATTCTGTTTTCCTCAATTTTTTTTTTTTTAATCTTTGCTTTTTAGTTTTGGAAGTTTCTATGGAGATGTCGTCATACTCAGAGTCTTTCCTCAGCCATGTTCAATCTGTGAAGAAACCAATCAAATGTGTCTTTCATTTCTGTTACAGTGTTTTTGATCCCCAGCACTTCTTTTTAGTTCTTTTTTATACTTTTTTTCTCTCTGCTTATATTGCCTATCTATTCTTGAATACCGTCTACGTATTAGAACCCTTAATATATTAAACATAATTGTTTTAAATTCCTGGTCTGATAATTCTAACACCGCTGTGAGATCTGAGTCTGGTTCTGTCTTGCAGACCATGTGTGTGTTTTTTGTTTGTTTTTTTCTTTTTTTTTCTTTTTTTTTTTTTGTCTTTCGACATGCCTTGTAATTTTCTCAATAGTAGGACATGATGTATAAGGTAAAAGGAATTGCTGAGAACCAGTTTTTAGTAATGTAGTGGGAAAGTGTGGAGGGAATAGAAATGTTCTACAGTCCTAATTAGGTCTCAGTCTAGTTTAATGAGTCTATGCACTGGACTATGAATTTTACCCCTAAGGTGAGACAGGATGGCTAGAGTTGACTGGAGTTGGTTTTTTTCCCTTCCCACAAGTCAGTGAGGATCTGGTTAAATAGTTTCTCCTGAGGGAGGAAAAGAATGATATGAATGTTTCATGATTTTTCCCGTCCCCCTACTGGAAGCACAAAGAGATTTTTCTCCTCTACTTACTGTGAGAATTTGGTAGAGTTCCAGAAGGTAACAGTCATAAACTTGTGGGGGTCCCCTGATGGCTGGGTCCCTCTGGAGTTTTTAATCTCTCAGAATTGTCCACACTAAACCTCCAGCAACTCAACAATTACAGTTCAGGTTTCCCAAACACGAGACTGCTTCCCATGGTGGTTTCTACCCTACTAAGTTGTGGTTCTCTTAATTTGTCTGTCTCTCCAGTTTTGGAGACAGCAGTTTGCTCCATGACCTCACTTCTCTTAGGGATCTAAGAAGGGCTGTTGATTTTTCAGTTGGTTCCACTTTTAACTGTTGTTAGGATACAGTGGCAACTGGCAACTGACCAGAAGCCAGAAGTCTCTGACAGATTTTATTCAATAAACTTTATTAAGCAGTGTCTTAGGAGTAAGTAACTAGAAATATCTGTACAATTCACTATCATCCGGCATTTGCAAACCCCTTCAGATTCCTAATTATGTGAGAAGGGGGACATCGTATCACAAACCATATCTCCTTCATTGTTTTTACTGACTCCTCCCTTCACGTTCTTCCAAAGGATCCCACTACTCCCTGACAACCTTCCAAACAAAGACAATGGAAATATAGTGTAGGCTTCTCCTCTCACTGGTCTTTCTCCACCAAGGAATAGCCCCAGCAATTCTGGGAAATTTGTTTTTCTCCACTTTGTTGCTCACCTGGTGTTTTTAGCTTAAGGGCAAGTCTTCATTATATTATGAATTTCAGAGAAAAAATGTAGTGCTGATACTGGATTATAGGATTTCAGAATCTTTTGTTGTCGTTGTTGTGATTTAAGAATGAAGTTTTAGTCCCATTAGAAGCATGTAGGGTTTGCAAAAATATTTTGGAGAATTTCCTTCTTTTCCACCCCACGTTCTCATAATCTGTTCAGTATGGTACTTGACACTTAGGGATCCTCAAGTGGTAGCGTTTATCAGACAAAATATTAGGTGCTGGAGAATGAGCATGAACCAGTCCAACAAGGCTTTATTGCTCATTCTTTTATACTCATAAAACTCCCCCAGAGGGCTATAGGAAGGGTACCCTGGAGATCATACTGGAAAATGCTACAGTTTATTAAAAAGATGTTTCTTTATTTGTATAACCCCACAATTCAGCTTAAGCTATGGACGTAGATAGCACGATAAAATTATCCATTTTATAAGGATTTTTAACTTCCAGATGGAGGTGTGTTCTGAAAACAGAGGCAGTTCCTCTCAGGCTTTGGGCAAAAAGGTCTTAATGCCCCATGTCACACTCTCAGAGACTTTTACCCAAATGTAACAATTTGGAGATTTTTTTCCCCCAAGTTCTTAAACGGGGGTGTAATGCCCAGTTATACATATTTAACTTACAAGGGATCACATGCAACAGATTCAGCTTTGGGGTTCAAAGTTGGGCTTGAACAGATATTTCCAGTAATAGCAGAATCCATCTATAGGTGTCTCCCCCTATGTTAAGGAAGGCAGAAACATTCATCTAGCAGTATTACAAGTCAAAATAATAAGAAAAAGACACATAAAGAAGAAAAAAAAAAACCCTGTTCTCTCTCCGAAGCAGAACTTGGGGGAGGGAGCTGACTCATGCTTACCACCACTGCTACCAACAACAAAATTCTAACTCCTGCTGCTACCTGTCTACTCATTTGTTACTTACTATATGATCTTCTATCCCTAAATATCTCAAACACTTCTCTCTTCAACGTCATCGGGAACAAGTGATGATTCATTTAGGATTCTATATACATGTGTTGAAAAATTATCATAAAGTGTCTGGAAATGTCAAAATCGAGTAAGCAAACGTGCTTTGATTACTTACATATTCAATAAATACAACATATGAGCTACAGCAGAGTTCAAAATTTTCCCACCCTTCATGAGGGTGGATAAATAAAAGAAGCTTAACGAAACTTCATCAAACGTTTCTGGAATTAAAACAACTGGGCTATTTGCCACGCCCCACAGTTTGGAATGTAGACAATCAGGATTTAGGGGGTGTAAGGCTCCAGCCAAATTAAGATGATGCAAGCCATTGTGTTAGATGATGGAGAAGGTCTGCTTTACTCCTACTCAAAATGCCTGGGAAACAGGAAATACGGGTTCAATTAAGATGGCCCTTTTGTAGTAGAAAAGTAATTGTTGCATGCCAGAGAACAGTGAATGGGTATTATTGATGATTCTGTGATTAAAGAAGACTTAGCTTTTGCTATTATGACAGCCATTTGACTGCTGCCTTGCAAATCAACACAAATTAATATGTTCATGACGACTGAACAATTACAATGGAAAAAAAAAAACTTACTCTTGATCCTTGCTAGGGGGAGGAGAAAGGTCAAGACATGTCCAGGATGGAAGTAATTCAGAGCTCTCTCTAAGACATGTGAAAGTTAGCCATGCTAGAGGGCATTTTAGTCAATGTGGGGACTATGCTGCTATAAAGATACCTAAAATTTTAGTACTCCCTTGCATTTTGAGGCTGTCTAGTATCCTATTTGGGGTTAATTTCCCATGGTATATAACCTTGTTGGGAGGCAGTATCTTATTTCCTGCTACATAGGGGAATGAGAACAGGGTAGACCCTGGTACTCAGGTAGTGATAACGATTTAATTTTTTCAATTGGATGTTTCCACGCATCGCTTGGGATATTTAGTCTGTGATACATACAAAGGTAGAAGCAAGCCATTCTAAGCAGCAGTCCCACATCGGGGTTAGATGAGATGTTAAGAGATACCCCTTTAGGTGAGTCTTCTACCAAAGTAGTTAGTTCCTGATATCATATATATATATATATGTATTTGTATGTATATATACATATATATATATGCTTGAATCTCCTTAAATATATGTATACTTAAATACATGCATATTCTTGAATATCTATCTAAATATCACCTTAAGCTAGTCTCAACATATTTCTGCTACTTATTGTAAGACAATGTAATTGATACATAGCTTACACCAACATAAGCAAAATATTCCTGGGGAAATATGGAGAAAAATGAGATTATCTGCTTTGGGTGCATACAGTTAGAAGTCCTATAATATTCTGGTAGGGGAATTTACTAATCCATGGCAAAGAGTTGTGAAACTTCCACTTCAATCTTCCTGTGTTCATTTGAGGACAAGGTCTAGGAGATGACGTTGCTGCCACCAGAGAGTGACAGCAGAAATTCAAGGACTGCATGGTGGCATGGTTCCTTTTGATAGAATTAGATGGTTTGAAAAAAAGGAATTACAGTTTCAAATATCTGAATTTGAGAGCTTAAAATAGGATACTTAGGTGGTTTTTGCCCACCCTCCATGAAACATCCTCTGTCCTCCGAAGCAGATTCCCCTTTCTTGCCTCATGGTTCTTTCCCAGTTGCTTGAAGATTATTCTGTTACCATCTCACCTTAGTTAGTGATTTCGTAGAGAGGAAACCTATTACCTGCATGTCAGTCCCCATGCATACTTTATCTAGACCTGTTACTAGAATTAGGTGTCAGGATAGCAAAAAACATAAACTACAAGTAAAACCTTGCAAATTGGGTTGATGCCATATACATGAAGAAGAATCACAGTCGTGAATTACATTGGAAAAAACCTGGGGGATCTGTATAAGAACAGATTTTAGGGTGCTCACACAAGGCTGAAACATTTTTAGATCACCAATACCAGTTGCTAAGGTAAAACTCTCTCTTGCCATACTGTGAACATTGATATTTGTAAAACTTTATTAAAACTTTCTCATGTGTGTTCAGAGAAACTAATGTAGTTAGTTGATCATCATCTCCAAGGGACTATATAAAGAAACATTTGAAAAATTACAAGTCTGATGGATTGTGCAATTTTGAACATTTTGTTAGCTGTTCTCTTTTCAGTCCTGCCATATCCTCCCCTTGGTCGCCTACACTTGGTTTATTTTCCATCACAACTATCAGTGATATATTCAGTATCATTAGGTTACAAGGAGAATTAAGGAGCAGCCAGACTTGCGTACCTTTTAGAATTCTTTCATCCTATTGTTTGAAACTCATCTTTCCTTCCATCTGGCCACAAATGATGAGAGAGTTGAGAATGAAAATATCAAAACCTGTTCTCATACATTCATCAATAACCTCTGTTCTAGATTTCTCCATTCCAAACTCTTCTTTTTCGACAAAGTATTTTTATTTTCTCTCACCACAAACATTGGCCTTGTGATGGTCCTAACACTCAAGCCTTTGCTACATTGCTCTTGATAATAATTCTCTGTGAACTGTTTTAGAGAATGGGCAATATTTCTTTCCATCAATTTAAACATATTGCAATTTAATGTTTTTCAAAATAGAAAAAAAATGGCAGTAGTTGTTTTCATGAGTGAAAAAAAGGAAAACCATTGGCCTGAAATCTACAAAGGACCATGAGATACATAATTATAATTCTTTCATTTACTAGGAGAGAAAAAGAATACCCTTAATGCTCTTTAACAATTAGTATGAAAACAAGACTAAGACAGAGAAGAAACCTAGGAGGGTCAAAAGGACATATCCTCTTGGAGAATTGAAAACAATTACACATATAAGTAGGTTGTAGTATGTGGTATTATGCCTTTGTTTTAAAAAATACAAAGACAGAATTTTACACGATCACTCTGAGAATGCATGCTAGATACATCATATAAATTTACACACTGTATTACAACAGCCTATTGGAAATTTATTGCACGCACCTTCATTCTATAACTTAGGGGGTGCATTAGTGAGTTCCCCAGAGAAACAGAAGCAATAGGATATATACATATTTATATAGAGGGAAAAAATATTCAGGGATTGACTCACATGATTGTGGGAGCAAGCAGGTCTAAAATCCGTAGGGCAGAAAAAAGCTGGAAATTCAGCTAAGAGCTGATGTAATCTTGAGTCCAAAGACCAGAAATTCAGGTAGAATTTCTATAATGCAGTTTGAAGACAGAATTCTTTGTACTTTGGGAAACCTTAGTCTTTGCTCTTAAGAATTTCAATTGTTTGGGGGCGCCTGGGTGGCTCAGTCGGTTAAGCATCCAACTTTGGCTCAGGTCATGATCTTGTGGTTCATGGTTTGAGCCCTGCATAGGGCTCTGTGCTAACAGCTCAGAGCCTGGAGTCTGTCTTCAGATTCTGTATCTCCCTCTCTCTCTGTCCCTTCCCTGTTCGTGCTGTCTTTCTTTCTCTCAAAAATAAATAAAACATTTAAAAAAATTAAAAGAAAAGAATTTCAATTGTTTGCATGAGTCTCACACTCTGGAGGATAATATGCTTTACTCAAAGTCTACTAATTCAAATTACATCTAAAAAATATCTTTACAGCAACACCTAGATTGTTGTATGACCAAACAACTGCGCACCATCATCTAACCAAATTGACACATAAAATTAACCATCATAGAAGATTTTGGGGGAAAGGACAGTATGTTTTGACAGAGAGAGAGAGAGAGGGAGAAAGAGAGAGCGTGAGCGAGCATGTGTGCAAGTAGGGGAGGAGCATAGGGAGAGGAAGAGAGAATCTTAAGCAGGCTCCACACTCAGTGCAGAGCCTGACTGGCAGCTTGAACCATGAAATCATGACCTGAGCTGAAATCAAGAGCTGGATGCTTAACCAACCGAGTCACCAGGTGCCCCAGAAAGAAAAATGTGTATCTAATCTGCTCATAGTTGCTGGTGGTCTTTTCTCTTATGGTCATTGTTCTCAATTGATTTTATTAAATATTTACAACTATTTTGAATCTGTTATACACAGATGAATGTTTAGTACATTGTACTCTAATATTCATCCACGGCAGATTTTTCTACTGAATGTACATGAATCCATTAGGTCCATTATTTTCTGCAACTCAGCATCTGGTGGCTCGTGCTTTGCTTCATCACTTCAGCGGCCTACATACAAAAATAGTGTAAAGAACAGAGTAGACAAGTACTAATTAAAATTATACAAATAAGAATTGTGTCCCCAAAGATGAAAGAATGAGAACATTTTGTTCTGACATATTGAGAATCAGAAAAAATGAATTCAACAGGAAGACATAGCAGGATATTTTAAGTAGAGTAGCAGATTATAAACCTACATAGTAACCATCATGTGTTACAAGTTACTTCTGTTGCTTAGCAGAGCCTACTCTTAGTTATACCTGGAGAATTGTGTATCAAGAACTTCTGCAAATATCCCTGTCTCAAAAAAATCCACCTCCGCCCAAACTAATGGTACGAGGCTAACTGTATTGTTTCTTCAGAAACTGGATCGGCTTCTCTCTGAAAGGACTTGATAATTCATGTGCAACTCAGAATTATTTTTGTTCTACATCTTGCAACCAATTCCCACATACAACACGTTAGGAAAGTCATTTCAACAGATTGTCAAGTAAAGAAGATAACAAAAGAAAGCCAAATATATGAATGACTCATGTCTGGATTCCTATAAAATAGCTTTATTTTTGTTTGTTTTTGTTTTTGTAATGAGCAAAGATGCAATATTTTGCTCTGAATCCTTCCGTGTGGTAGCTAAAATTCTCTTTTGCAGTACAAATGGTAAGTCATTTTATATTATCTTGGGAGTTTCATGAATGTCTTTTCTCATTGAGATTCCATCTGTGTCCAGTAGAAGGAGCACTCAGCTAAAAGGAAAACAAAACAGACTTAAAGCAAAATTTCTAAAATGCTAGCAGCCTTGGACACTATTTCAGAGACAGCTGCTCTGAAGCGAGGCTGTAGTCTGTGGATGGACAGTTTTACTTGAACTTGATTCAGGATGAAGCTATTAGGCAGCAAATGAAAATGTGGGCCTGGACTTTACCTTTGGTGACTTTATCCCTGGGAGGCTCTCAAAACTGCTGGTCAGGCTCTCAGTAGTTAATGTATCCAGAGGAAAACTTGTCCCCAAAGGTAGGGTCACCATTCTGGACTTTTATCTTCTTTTGGATACTGACTTGATTAATTCTTTACTACAGTAGTTCCCCTCTTATCTGTGGGGAATATTTTCCAAGACCCCAGCAGATGCCTGAAAACGCAGATAGTACTAAACTCCGTATATACTATGTTTTTTCCTATACACACCTACCAATGATAAAGTTTAATTGATCAATTAGGCACAGTAAAAGATTAACAGCAACAAATAATAAAATAGAACAATGATAACAATATATACAGTTATCAAAGTTATGGGCATGTGGTCTCTCTCTCAAAATGCCTTATTGTACCATACTCACCCTTCTGGTGTTGATGTGAGATGATAAAGTGCCCATGTGATAAGATGAAAGGAAGTGAATGACGTAGGCAGTGTGACAGATCAGGCTACTGATCTTCCGATGACATGTCAGAAGGGGGATCATCTGCTTCCAGACCGAGGTTGACCCTGGATAACTGACACCATGGGAAGCAAAACTACGTGTAAGGAAGACTGAGTATTTTGTGAGCTTTCCAGTGTTGTGTAGCTAATGCTTTTATAATGTGTTTCGATTTTTTCCGTTAACAATCTTGGCTCAAAATATGTAGTCCTACCAGGCACCCGGTGTCTCTGTCGGTTAAGCATCTGACTCTTGATTTTGGCTTAGGTCGTGATCTCACAGTTCGTGGTGCGGAGCCTGCTTGGGATTCTCTCTCTCCTTCTCCCCCACTCTCTGTCTCTGTCTCTCTCTCTTTCTCAAAATAAATAAATAAAATTCAAAAAATGTGTTCTTACCTTACCAGAAATAGAGTTCATCTTCATTTCTTAACTCTTTTATATGCTTCCTGTGTCTCTTAAATTTGGATGTGCACAATGACCACTGTATTGAAGATCAAAGTCAAGTTTTATGAAATCTAATTTGCATACTGTAATGTGGATAATGTTGGTTTTAACATTATTTATCTCATTTTGCTGAGTTGTAATTGTGCTTATTAATTGATTGCCTTTGAGCCTTGGTTGGGGCTTTCTTCCAATTTAAAGAGCCTCCCTATCTGAAAGTTGCCTATTCTCTCCTGCCCATATTAGAAAGGCTTATTTCCAAGCCAATTCCATCCACGACTTCTTCTACACCTCATTCTTATTTGATCACTTCTTATTCTGAAATACCATTTAATTATTCTCTCTGATATACATGGTGTTTCTACTCATTAAGGGTTAGCAATTGTGGCGGGCAGGATGATTTTGTTTGCAGCCCTGGGTTGCAAACTCTCCTAAGACAGGGTTTAAGCTCTTAGTATCTTTCTATGAATTTATTTGTGTGATTTAGTTAAAATAGGGAGCCTAGATTTATTAGAAACATCACTTTGAATATCGCAGTACATGTTAGAGTTTTCTATTGCTCTCTGGACCCTATAGAAGCTTCTGAACATTCATTACCTTAATTCCGTGTGTTTCACTAGAGAATTTTAACTGGTATGTGGTGAGTTTTTTTCCTCCATTTTTAGTTGTTATGACTTTAGGTGCATATAAAAAATAGCATGAAACCCACGATTTCACAAATATGGTTATGGTAACATGGGCATCATGAATAATAGACATGTTAGTGAGAAGATAAAGGGATTTTTTGAAATTCATGAACAGGTAGATGGATGTGTAGGCTGATGATAAAAACAGTTCCCGTTTGCTCCAATGTGACTTCATCAGTTCTTGCATCAGGAGGCAGTGTTCATTTCCCCGCCTTTGAATCTCAGTTATCCTTGTAATTTGTTTTGGCCTATAGAATGTGGTGGCAATGACAAGACGCTGGTTCCAAGCTGAGGCTTCAGAAGACTTGCTTCTTTGAAAACTTGCCAAGAAATTAGAACTTGCAGAAGTTAGTTTGGTGGATTATGAGAGAACAAATGAAACTGAGCTGTGTCTTCCCAGATATGGACATGTGGGGCCACCAGCTCTCGGTGTCCTTCCCCCCTTCCCCCGCAGCCCAAGCCCCCACCAGCTGCAAATGCATACCTGAGCCCAGCCAAGGTCAGCTGGGACTTTTTTCAAATCAACAAAACCATCCAGCTGACTCACAGACTCAAGGAGGGAAAACAAATATTTATTATCAGATGCCACCGAGGTTTTATTAAGTAGTAGTATGGTCACAATGGAGAATGAATGCAGAGAATGACCAAAATTTGAGGAACACTGATTTATGTACTTTATTAGCTATAATCTTTGTTGTTTTTTTGAAAAAAACTATTTTTATTTTATTAAAAAAATGTTTATTTATTTTGAGAGAGATAAGAGCACAAAAGGGGGAGGAGCAGAGAGCCAGGGTGAGAGAGAATCCCAAGCAGGCTTTGCAGTGTCAGTGCAGAGCCCACTGCAGGGCTCAAACTCACGAACTATGAGACCATGTCCTGAGCCCAAATCAAGAGTCATATGCTTAACCGACTGAGCTACCCAGGCGCCCCTAAGACTTTATTTTTAAGTAATCTCTACACCCAATGTAGGGTTTGGGCTCATAACCCCAAGATCAAGAGTTGCATATTTTAGCCACTGAGCCAGCTAGGTGCCCCTATTGTCTTTGCTCTTTTGATGTGTATGTATAATATCGCATGCTTCAGAATCAATTCCTGAGCAGATTGTGGAGAAAAACAGATTAAAGTAAATTCAAGGTCTATTTCTTCTACTTTTCTTCCCTATGGAATTCTCTTCCAAATACCTTTCCTCACCATTACTCTAGAATTTTAAAGCAGTGGCTAGGTAGGGATGGATAACTAGTGTGGTATAAAAGAGACCATCAAAGGGCAGGAGACATTCCAACCAAAATTGCTTTAATAAATGTTCATTAATCTCTGTTATTGCTTAGAAGTTTGAACTCCAACTATGATTGGTAGTGACCCTTCTGCTTCTACAGGAGATCTGAACTATTATTTCTCTCTTTAGCTAGAACTATTTTTTTGGAGGTCCCACATTTATTCAGAATCTTGTAGAAAGGGGGAAAGATTGAGTTTGGAGCCAGACATGTCTGTTTTGTGTCCTGGATTTACTATTGCCTCTGTGAGTTGGGGGAGTTACTTTAACTGTGAGCTTCAATTTCCTCCTCTGTAAAAGCAGGATCATATGACTTTTTAAAGGATACTTAAGATACTATACACAAAATATCTGGTACAAATATTTATATAAAAGATTTAGCTACTTCCTCCAAGGCAGCTGATTGTATCTTAGACACTGAATACCTATAGGTAGTCATTCTTGACTGGGTAACCCACCTCTCCAACCACCCAATCTTAGTCCCTTTGGGCTCCTGTAACAAAATTCCAGACTGAGTGGCTTATACACAACAATTTCTTTCTTTCTTTCTTTCTTTCTTTCTTTCTTTCTTTCTTTCTTTTTTCTTCAAAGTTTATTTATTTTTGAGAAACAAAGACACAGCGTGAATGGGGAAAGGGCAGAGAGAGAGGGAGAAGGAGAATCCCAAGCAGGCTGTGTGCTATCAGCACACATAGAGTGCCACCCACAAAACTGTGAGATCATGACCTCAGCTGAAACCAAGAGTAAGACGCTTACCCGACTGAACCACCCAGGTGCCCCTGGAAATTCAGTTCTCGCAGTTCTGGAGGCAAGAAGTCTGAGATTAGGGTGCAAGCCCAGTCAGTTCTGGTGAGAACCCTCTTTCTGGTTGTACTCTGCTCTCCTCTCTCTGTATCCTCAGATGGCGGTAAGAGGGCAAGAGAACTCTCTGGGGTCCCTTTTATAAGAGCACTAATTCCATTCATGAAGCCTCCACCCACATGACCTAGTTACTTCTCAAAAGCCCCACCTCCTAACACCATTACTTTGGGGGTCAGGATTTCAACATATGATTTTGGGGGAAGACAGACACATTCAGTAGATAACTTGTCTCAAAACACAGTATTAAACTGATCGGAACTCTCTTCTTCCAAAGTCACTTTTATGAGATTAGGGACAGGAACTTGGACTTGACTACAGCCATATCCCCAATTTACCCTGCTGAGACAGTTCACTTGTGCTGCAGTATCCATTTTATTGAAGTTGTTAAATTGACCACATTTTCCCACTATTTTCCTAGGTTTGAAGCTAAGTCAAACAAGATGGTTATCCCACAATGATTATTCTTCTTTTAATTTTTAAGGGATTGCTACTGTCTTTATCTTTTTGTTTAACTGCAGATATATCTTTCCAAAATCATCTTGGGTTCCTATTAACTAAGGTTTTATTAGATGCAATTGCATTTTGAGACTGCAAACTTAAATATCAGTATAAACTAGAGCTTCAAGATTGGAAGGAATCTTAAAAGAACACTCAGTACCATGTTGTCTGGTCAGCATTATTTAGAAGCTTGCAATTCAAAGATTTCGGATCCCCTGAGTTCAACCTCCTTGTGTTGGTTGAGTTCTCCAGACAGATAGAACCAATGAACAGATTATCATAAGGAATTGACTGACAGATTATGGAGACTGATAAGTTCAAAGTCTTCAGAGTGGACACCCCAGTTTGAAAGCCTGTAGGCAAGAGAATCCTCTCTTACCCGGGGAAGAGTCCACATTTTGTTTAACATGGTCCTTCCACTTACTACACAAGTCCCACCCACATTATGAAGGACAATCTGCTTTACTCAGTTTGCCAATTTAAATGTTAATCTCATCCAAAAAACACCCTCCCAGAAACACCTGGTATAATATTTGACCAAAAATCTGGCCACCCTGGGGCCCAGGCAAGCTGACACATAAAAATTTAACCATCACGTTCCTCCTTCTTCAATGAAGATCTGAGGCCTAGTGATGTG
The DNA here is from genome assembly GCF_022837055.1 of Prionailurus viverrinus. Classification (NCBI taxonomy): domain Eukaryota; kingdom Metazoa; phylum Chordata; class Mammalia; order Carnivora; family Felidae; genus Prionailurus; species Prionailurus viverrinus. The sequence goes on along the minus strand of NC_062569.1, from coordinate 131,902,768 downwards.
TAGAGATTTTCTGTGTTATGCCCAGAATTCGTGATCCCCAAAGACCACCAGGGAGCCGAGTCCGATGCAAAAGCAAAGAGCCTTTATTTGAGCTAGCTCGAGCTCAATCCCCTACCTGCACCGACGCAGCGGTGAGATACCAGGGAAAGAGAGCGAGTTTCAAAAGGACAAAGGTTTTATTGGGGCCTGGGGGCAGTTGGTGAGGTAATGGCTATGGCCTCAGCCGATTGGCTGGGGAGGGGTCCTGGGGAAGGGTCCGGCAGGTGAGGGAGGGTTTACTCAAGGGGAGGAGGTGTGGTCAAGGTGAAGGACACAGAACAAGATGGAGTCGAGGGGAGGAGGTGTGGTCAAGGTGAAGGACACAGAACAAGATGGAGTCAGCTGGCGTAGGCCCGCCCTTTCATTCTGAAGATACAAGTAGTGACATGTAAGATCACAACCATTGATGTGCTGATACATGTGTGAGGCCGGATCACCAACAGAGGAAAAAAAAAGATAGGAAAAAATAATGTTGGCTTGGAACATTTGCCAATGTCCATGGTGGAAATGAATGATGGGAGGGAAGGGAAAAAGAATAAAAAAAGAGAAGTTTTTTTTTTTTTTTTTTTTAACATTTATTTATTTTTGAGACAGGGAGGGACAGAGCGTGAATAGGGGAGGGGCAGAGAGAGAGAGGGAGACACAGAATCTGAAACAGACTCCAGGCTCTGAGCTGTCAGCACAGAGCCTGACGCAGGCTTGAACTCATGGACCGTGAGATCATGACCTGAGCCGAAGTCAGACACTTAACCAACTGAGCCACCCAGGCGCCCCCAAAAAAGAGAAGTTTTGCAAGAATAAAATGTGCCATTTTTCTTAATCTTATGCCATTAGATTTCCTCTAGAAACAGAAGACAGAGAGAAAAAAGCTATAGCTGACGTCTAATTACTCAGCCAGCATTAAGTGATAAACTACATCACATCAGTGCTTGAGGGGTCTGAGGATATGACCACAAATTAGAGACAGGAATCCACTTGAGTGGTTTTTACTATTAGAAGAATGGGGTTCAGGTCAACTTACAGAGCACATCAGTGCTTTATCACTAAACAACTCTTTATGAACAACAAAGTCAGTCTCTGTAGGTGTGACTTAACATATCATTCCCCACCCATCCTCCCGGCCCCCCCCTCCCCGATTCATCCAGATAACATCGAGGTTTTTCATGGACCCCGGCAAGTGGGCCTTAGAGGCGCTTTTGAAGTAGGCAAGCCCATTCTCATGACCTCTAACCTTACTATTAGAAAACAGACAGAACAAAGTTGACTTTTAATTATAAATTTTAAATCGTCAAAACTAAAAACTGGGAAAAACTATTCTAATTTTAAATATTCAAACTCGAAATCATTAGATTTCATACCAAAAGTGAGAAGGAATGTCACAGATTTGAAAACCAGTCCTATTGATGTTTGAAGCTTAAATGATTACATAACTCACCATGCAAAATTTAATATATAAAATGTATAGAAATCCACATCAAATAATGAATTCCAGTATTTTCTTGAGCTATTCTTATTTTCAGACATTTTCCCAACGTAGAATTGTTGCAAACAGGAAGTCATTCAGAAAAATGTTTTGGAGTTCAAAGGACTAAAGGTCCGGTTTAAAAAACAAATACCTATTTAACTGTGGATAGAATCCATTGTTCTGTGTGTTTGCATTCCGGGAAGGATCCTGTGGTATAAACATCTCTTCTCCCAAAGCAGAGTATCATCTCCTTGCCAATATGACCTCAGAGATGGTAGTGAATTAGTAGACCTGTGGATCTCAAAATGTGGTCTACTGGCTACCAAGGTCAGCAAATTCTTGTTATATCTGCAAATTCTTGCTCCCACCTGAGACCAAGTGAATCAGAAGCCCTGGGGGTGGGGCCCAGAGTAGCTTAACAAGCCCTCCAGGTGATTCTGATGTATGTAAAGTTTGAGAATCACTGCATTAGGTGACACTTTTCCTTTGTAAGACCAATGCCCTCCAGAAACCAGTTTCTCATTCTCCTCTCATAAAGCAAAACTCAGCAAAACAGAATTTGTAAGGGAAAGAGGGTTGTATTTTATCCAGGAGTTAGGTTATACATTTTCAGCTTATCACTCACCACTTGCCCCTTCTCTCTCCTAACCAAACAAGTTTGAAGGGTCACATACCACTGTCACATCATTTCTCCTGAAGGGCTTACAGGATTCAGCATATAGCTGTATTCACAGGTATGATTTATTGCAGTGAAGGAAAGTGATTTGCACAATCAGTGAAGAGAAAAGGCATCTGGGACAAAAGTCTGGAGGAAACCAGGTTCAGACTTCCAAAGGTCCTTTCCCAGGGGAGTCACACGGGATGTACATAATTCCTGCAAGGAACTGGTTGGGACAATACATGTGAAATCTTGTCAAATACGGAAGCTCAGAGAACCCTTGCTCAGGGTTTATATTAGGGGCTGATCATGTAGGCACCTTCTCCCTAGCATCTGCTAAAATTCTAGGCTCCCAGAAGGAAAGCAGGTGTTTATCAGAAGCCAGACTGTTTGTGTAAATAGTTAGGCAGAGTGAGCCACTCTTACCAGTTCTGGGAATGGTGGGAACCCTTCAAAACAGTTTCCAGATGCCAGTCAAGAGCCTTTTCAGAAAATAACCAGCTTGTTATGTTAACTATTTTCTGTACAACTCCTTTCAGTTTCCTTTATCCGTAAAATGGCATAATGATTAAATGAGATAATAGACACAAAACATGTAGAATTCTGGCTCAGAATGATCCCTTAATAAATATTAGCTAAAGTTAATACAATTTGTGTTGAAGAATACATCTAAGCCACCAGAACCAGATGTTGACAGCCAAGCGTGGGTCATAGTTAATCTTTTTTCTCCTCCCAGGTCTCACTCTCTTGTCCACCACATGGCCGCTACTCCTTAACGTGATGATGTGTTTTCTAATCTCTCTGTTTGACTTTTCAAGTCCTCCCATGTGGACTTTCTTAATAACCGGTTGAGTCTTGAGTCAGTCTCTAGATAGAAGACTTACTTTCCATGGTTACCAACAACAGACTTTTCTCCAAAGTTATACAAAAAATAGATATCGTTTTTGCCTTGAACCTTCTAGCTCCTGCTGTAGTTCACGCCTCAACCTTTTCTGAGCTCATATTCAGGTTATTGTCTGTCTCTTGCCTGAGACTTTCTAAGTCTGAAACTGAGATAATCACCATCATTTTTGTGTTTTTTGTTTTAAGTTTATTTGTTTATTTTGAGAGAGAGAGAGTGAAAGCAGGGGAGGGGCAGAGAGAGAATCCCAAGCAGGCTCCGTGCAGTCAGCACAGAGCCCCATGAGGAACTTGATCTCACGAACTGCAATATCATGACCTGAGCCAAAATCAAGGGTCAAAAGCTTAACCGACTGAGTCACCCAGGTGCCCCAATCACCATCATTTTTAAAAGAGCCCCTTATTTCTGTTAGTCATACCTTCGTTTATAGGTGTTCAGATTTCCAACCTTGGAAGTGTTTTGAATTCTTCTTGACAACACAAAGTCATCAGCCTGGCTTACCACTTATTGTGTGGAGCTCTTCTAGTTTTCAGCCACGTCACTGACCATCATATTGTAAAACTTCAGAGCAAAAACCTCCCACTTGTTAGCATTTTTACATTTCAGTGCATCTTGCACACACCCTCTTACATAAGGCTGTGTGATCATCACAAAATCCCTTAGCCGTTACTACAAATATCTCCTGAGGGTCCAAGTTGTATATTAAATAAACCTTAACTCCCTGGCCTGTCCTTAATTACTTCTATCAAATTTTTTTTTTCTAAGAATTCCCTACCCTCAGCCAAGAAGAGCTTCTAATGCCATCTGTGCACAAGCTATTCTCTCAACCAAGTGTTGGAATAGGAATTGGAGTCCACAAATGTCAGAGTAAAAGGCAAGTCGCCAATTAGGATATGGATGCTAATTACAAGTCATGATTAGGGAGGAGGAGCCACAGTGGGAGGACCAGCCTCTGAAGTACTATGTTTAACCAATCGCCAGGGCTCAAGGTGCAGGCTGGCTGTGAGAAGTCAGTGCAGATGACCAGGTGGTCACATCTGACCAAGGGAACAGGCTTTGAAGACCCACATTTAGTCTGGTCAGGAGCTACAAAAAGTATGTGATCTTTTTCTCCATTTACCTTCTCTCCACAGCTAGGGAAAGCATCTGTACAATATTAACATATTAAGTCAAAAGAGGATTGACAGAGGTCATTGAAAGACTAACCCATTCATATTAGAGGCAAAGAACCCGAAGCTCAGAGAGATCAAGGGATGGCAGCTCTCTCAGTTGCCAGATTGGCTATTTTGGGAGAATTCTATTTTATTTATTATTTTTTTAATGTTTATTTATTTATTTTGAGAGAGAGAGAGCACAGGCAGGGGAGGGACAGAGAGAGAGGGAGACGGAGAATCCCAAGCAGGCTCGACACTGACCCAGGCCCCTTGATTTTTGTGAGAACTTTAATAAGACCTATTATACTTCAAGATATTTCACTTTCAGGGGCGCCTGGGTGGCTCAGTGGGTTAAACGTCCAACTCTTGCTTTTGGCTCATGATCTCACGGTGAGTGGGATTGAGTTCTGGGTCAGGCTCCGCACTCACAACACAGAGGCTGCTTGGGATTCTCTCTCTCACTCTTTCTCTCTCAAATAATAGATAAACATTAAAAAAGAAAAAGAGATATTTCCCTTTCATTAGCCACAAGTTCTCACAACAATGATACTAATGTAAGACAGCCATTCACAGCAGAGTCCACAGCAGCCTGGATCGGCAGCTTTGTGGGAGCAGAGCCAGAACTAGAACATGGGCTTCTTTAGAGTAAGGCCAGTGCACGTGCACAGTGATGTCACCCTGGTTGGGCCATTGCTGGCTTGGGATTTTTTTTTTTATAGCACATTTCTGCAGGTATTTAAAGAAAAATCTTCAAACTGAATATGTTACTTGAAAGGAGGAATCATTTCTTCCACTTTCTTTGCTTCTCTAATAGTGGCGTTGTGTTGTAGGCCCTCAATAGGTTTGTCTTGAGCCAATACTGCCTGTAATGCATTATGCCTCAGGGGCTTTTCCTCAACCCTTTGGCGATATTACCCTCCAGGTCTGTTCCCCTCCTTGTGGTTCTCATTCTCGTTCACAGTAGTAGCATTAATGAATTGGTGTATCCCTAACAGACAGGATGCTCTCAAGGTTCAGCTGACCGTTCACTTTGCTTCTCCTCATTGCTCTGTCTCTTGTAAGCTGAATATCCTAAGTGTCTGTGTCCAATCGTTAGTTCAGTGCTGAGGATTCTTCCTTCAACTTGTCTTTCTCATTAGGCCCTTTATCGCCTTTTTCACTAGCATGCCATATGAAGCTCATTCCTTTTTCCCCCTGAAAAAATTCATTCACTGGTCTGCAACAAAGTAGATTAGAGAGGGAATCTATACACCAGTGTAAATTCGGTTGTGACACTGCCCGTCATGTGACTTTTGGCAAGTCACTTACATGTAATATCCTTACTTTTCAAATGACTTGAATTGCATAACTCTAGGGTCCTCTCCAGACCTTTCTACCCACTGATCTCTGTCTGAAACACATTACTCCACCTCACTCTGTTGACTGCTCGTGCCTAGTCACACCTTAGTCCAGTTTCTTCCTCCAGACAGACTCTTGCGGCCTCTTAATTTGTGACTCTGTGTCTTGTGACAACTTGTACTACTCCATTCATTCATGCATCAATAATTGGGTCTTTACCATGTGTGAAGCACTTGCTGGCCTCTTGAGACACTCACATGAATAGGGAGACACCGGGGGCACCTAGTGCCATTAAGTATCTCAGTCCATTCAGTATCTGAGACTTCTGGGAGGAGCCTGCTTTGGTTTCTCTGCCCCTCCCTCTCTCTCTTAAAAAAAATAAACTTAAAAAAGAGGGAGACCCTGTCACATGACTATTCCTCACATTGCAAATGTTGCACTGTGTCTGTCTGTGTTTCTGTTTTCTGTAGTGAACAGTAATCACTTTGAAGGCAAGAACCTGTGGCATTTACTGTACCTGCAGCACCTCACCAGAACTCAACAAACATTTGCTACGTGAGCCATCAAATGTTCCTCCAACTCATGCTTTGAAACATTTGAATCCAAAAGCTGTGGTTTCTGTCCTTCCTTGTGGATTGTCGTGGTTTGTACTGGTGGTAAACCAACGAATAAAAAAAATGTCTGAACAGACCAGTAGAACAAAGCCAACCAATAATGCAAAATGAAGTGTGTGCATTAATCTACATGTGATAAAAAATTCAAGGTGCTGTGTTCAACACTACTGTCCATGCTCTGAGAACCAGTGACCGGATGGTTTTGCACAGTGTGTACCCATCGATCACCAAGACATCAGCACTGCATTCACATAGGCGATTTCAAAAATGATTTTGAAACGTGTAAGCTAACCCCAAATTGTGCTGAATCAAAAAGTTTACAAAACTCAAAGAGACATTCACAATTGCAGAGGTGTGCTCATTTTCTTTTATTCATGTTTTAAAATTGTTTAAAGGGCTCTAACGCTAACATTTGCACCATGCTACACACAGAGTCACTCAATTCACTTTGAGGTGGTTCAGGTGCAGGGTAAATAATAACTTCTAACTTTACTACCAAGCATTTCCCTTCAACCTCAACATTTCATTTCATATTTAAATAATTGCGGTAATGGGCCTTTGCAGCCATGGAACATTTGCCATGTGTTTCCCTCGATGGCCACTGGATGGCAGTGGTTTATCATAATTTCAGTAGCATTTTTCTGGTTTCGTCATTCTTTTGTTTTTGTTTCTCCTAGGTGTAGAACAAGTAGATTTTGAAGAACAAGAAATGAAAGACTTTTTAGACTAAAGATCAACAACCAAATCTTTTTTTTTAAAGTATGAATTGAGTATAATTAAATCATTCCTACTTGAAATCAAAGAAATTTTATCATATATTTTCTTCCTCAGTCCTACATTTCTTCATAGTGGCCAACAGCACATGCTTTATAATGAGACAGATATGAGATTGATTTTCTTCTTTAGAAATAACCAACAATTTTATTTTAGGCAAATTGCCAATCCTCCTTAAACCTTTGTTTTCAAATCTGTAAACAAACACCTATTAAAGCAACTGCCCCTCTCATGTATTAAATACGAGGATGTTTGCAAAGGGCTTAGGCCATATAGTTCTTCAAAAATGCTGCCTTTAATAATAAAATATTTTATTATTAGATTCAGAATCTTGGCAGGCAGGAAACAGTTGAAATAGAAAAGCCTTCACCTTGAGCTTAAAGAAAGAGAAAGACAAGTACAAAGGACAGAGTGAAGGGGACTATCAGATGGGTTTTTTGCAAGAGAAGCAGTGATATACAGTGAAGGAACATCATTTTCAGAGGCGTAAAGACCAGAGTGGGAATGCTGATTTTGCTGTTTAACAGCTATAAGGCCATGCATGCATTACTTAGTATTACTTAGTCTCAGTTTCTTTATTTGTAAATCAGAACTCTTAACACTTTTAGGGCTAATATGAGACAAAACAAGCAAAAGCACGTAAAGTGCTTGATAAATAGTAGGTCTTCAAGGTTGCTGTTTTTCTTCTTCACAGACTTTTATAAAAACCAGAAGAGAACTTTGAATATTAAAGTTTGATTTATATTCCTCGGGTTAGAGATCTCGCCGAAGTCTATAGAACACACATGTCTAGCAAGCCCCTGTGTGTTTCCTCCTGGAAATGTTTTTGTTTGTTTTTTTTTTTTTTTAACATTTATTTATTTTTGGGACAGAGAGAGACAGAGCATGAACGGGGGAGGGGCAGAGAGAGAGGGAGACACAGAATCGGAAACAGGCTCCAGGCTCTGAGCCATCAGCCCAGAGCCTGACGTGGGGCTCGAACTCACGGACCGCAAGATCGTGACCTGGCTGAAGTCGGACGCTTAACCGACTGCGCCACCCAGGTGCCCCCCTCCTGGAAATGTTAATGCTGCAGCTTTTCATAATCTGGAACTTTTATCCAAACCTATCAATTATCTTCAGTGTGTAACAGCTCTTTTGAAACTTCCTTCCATAACATGTTCATGTGTATTGACGTGACACGACAAGGTAGTAGTCTAAGGAATTAGAAAAGACATAGGTTAATCTACTAAATGCAAATACAGTCACTACATGATCTACCTTCATTTACTTATTAATTTATTTGCTATTTTAAGTGTTTATTTAATTATTTAATCATTTAATATTGAAAAAGAGAGAGAGAGAGAAGAGCAAGCACAAGCAGGGTAGGGGCAGGGAGAGGGTCCTAAGCAGGCTCCATGCTTGGCGTGGAGCACGAGGCGGGTCTTGATCTGAGGATCGTGAGATCATGACCTGAGCCGAAATCAAGAATGAGACGCCTAACTGACTGAGCCACTCAGGTGCCCCTGTGGTCTATCTCTAAAAAGGTTATAGGAAATAAACTCTCCCAAGGTGATGTCTAAGGGCTTTTTTTCTTGAGGTCCAAGGGAATTACATTATGGACTAAAGTAAGTCAAAAAAGAAACAAATTGTACCCAGACTAGTTGAGCAATGCTGACTACACAGGTGATGCAAGTCAAGGCAAAGAGTACTAACAGCGGGAAGTGAGGAAGGTTCTCTGCCTACTCTTCGAAACACAGACGGAACTTTCATGGATTGTAATTTGTGTTCAGTGGGAAGATAGATAGTATAGAATACTATTCCCCTTTACAGGTGAGGATCTGTGTCCAAAAAATGATAAACCATGGAATATTTGTTTTCAACAGCAGTATCAGCTACCTACTCATTCGCCATGTCTTTCTTCCTTTTCAAAGAGGCAGTCTATTTCAAAATGCTGGAAAACTGACACAGCATATTTTCCAATCAGTTCTTTTACCAAGGATGAGACTGAAGCGTTAGAGAGTGAATGCATCGTTCCTGGCCACTGCACAGCTTGTTAGAAGCAAAAGTCGCCTAATTCCTAATCCAGTATTTCTTTGATTTTTGCATTCTGCCTCAAGAAAAACCCCATAATTAGATTCAGCTTATTTATTTATCTTTAACTAATTGCTATACCTTCTTTTACACAGCAGCCCAAGGAGTCACTGATGGGAAAAGCAAGCAGACCATAACATGAAGGTCCCGCTTCAGGAAGCCAAATTAAAAGGATACTTTCATTGGACAGTGTTAGAAACCTGGAGGGATTCCTGGTCTTTGTATTTCTTATTTATTCAGGAGACAAGGGTTCAAACAACATAAAATACCTCTAAAAGGCTTTTTCAGTGGCTGCTGATTTTGAAAACCAAACTGAGGGAATAATGGAGTAACAGCCCGATCTAGGGGATAACCGTGAGGAAAGCCAAACACTTAACTGAATTGGTTGTCCTTTCAAACTTGCCTTTCATTCCCAGGGTGGTAGAAAGGTGTTCAGATGTCTCCATTATCTTGCTTACTCCCACTGGCCAAAAAGGCTGGGGTTTCTCATTAATTTAATGGGGAGCTGCTGAGTCCTTACCATTCTTACCACGAAATGCACCACGGTCAGCACTATCTGTCATTCCCGATTTATTCTTGTCTGATTCCAAGTGCTCTGGTACTTGGAACATCTTAAGGAATCCACTCTCTTTTGGTAGGCTTTGAATATAGGAATTTCAATATAGGAACAGCTCATTTTAAATGCCAAATAATAAACAAAAACATGTTAATGAGGTCTTTAAAAATAATGGCATTCTTTTAAAAAAGGGATTTTGGAGGAACATAATCTAAATGACATTAGAGTATAGTTGAGAGACTACGATTTCCTTTTTTAAGGTTATGGGAAATGTCCCTACTCTGTAATTTACTAATTAGATTCTAACTTAAAGGAAACTCACAAAATATACCTACTCTCATAGAAATGCAGTTATAAATCAAATTATAATATTGTACGGAACTGGATGGTTAACCTTCTCATTTATAGATGAAGAATGTGAGGCTAAGAATGTTAAGCAGTTGGGCACAGTGCACACAGCCAGTTAAGCCTGGGGTGGATGCAACTAGGTCATGTAATTCCTCAGCTGGCACAGAGCTTCCCACTATATCCAGCTGCTTTTGGCTGTACTTGTTTCAGGTTGGTTCACTTGGGGGATTGAAGGAATACGGCAACATACTCTGGAATTCTTGTTGGGCACGGGAGTGGATGAGGAGGTGGAGGTGGGGGGGAGCAACACCTAGTTTGACCATATTTTATAAAGAGGATGGCATTTGAAACTACCATGGGTTGGATCAACATGGAGGTAGGTCTGGTACAATGGAAGGATCATGAACTCTGATGGGGCTTCCAACATGCAACTTTAGAATTGTTTGGCTAAGGGTGGGGTAGGGGCAGTTATATGGTCTCTTAGCTTTTAGTTTCCTCAGTTACAAATAGGAATGAAAACATAAGCCAGGGCGCCTGGGTGGCTCAGTTGGTTAAGCATCTCACTCTTGATTTGGGCTCAGGTCATGATCTCATAGTTCGTGAGATGGAGACCCGAGTCGGGCTCTGTGCTGACAGTGCAGAGCCTGCTTGGAGTTCTTTCCCTCCCTCTCTCTCTGCCCCTCCCCAGCTTGCTCTCTCTCTCTATCTCTCAAAATAAATAAATGAACATTAAAAAAAAAACCCATATGCCTCAGAAGGGTTATTTAAGGGCATTTGGATAGAATATGTAAAGCATGTAGCAGAATAATTCACTTTTATTTGCTATTTAATAAACATTAAAACTAACCAGCCTTCCAAGGCAATTAACCATTTCACCTAGGCCTCAGGTTAAAGTCCGGCCTGGAGTAAGAAGTGAGGAAGGATCTGAATCTGGAATATTCTACAATCTGGCAAATGAACTGCAAAACTTAAAAAATATTGGGAGTGTATTAAGAGTCCTCATTTTGTTTTGTCCAGAAGAAACAATGCATTTTAATAAGTTAAATCATAAGGCCCATGTTTCCTAAACATCCTCTTTCACTTTAGAACATCTCAATCTTAGCAGTTGCTAGAATATAATAGAAACAACCACAGAAGGCACCAGAGAAAGCTCCCTAAAAGCAATGCATCTTAACTGAGAACATTTGACAAAAGTCATATCCTTCTCTTCCTTTTGTGCTGTGGTTGGAGGCAAGACGACATTCATTTGTCCTGTGATTGTATTTTCTGCACATTATTGACCTGAGGCAAATAGCATTCAGAGGAGAGAGTGTATTTTTAGGCTCTTGTCCTTTCGTGTACCAAGAAAAACCACCAAATGTGCAATTTTGAGATGTTATTCTTCTCACAGTTTTGTCATGTGGATGGACATTGAGAGAACACGTGCCCGTCGGTCTTTATGGAATATATACTCAGTTAAATGTAGGCAATCGTGCCTGCATACTATTCCAAAGGCTCTTGGAAAACATCACTGAATAAGACACAGTTGTTGTCCCCAGGGAGCTCACACTGAGTGCTTTTTTATTAAGCTCCTACAATTCATGGAGCTGACTTTTTAGTCAAGAAAATAAGTCTGTAAACCAGTGTTTGCAGAGAAGTAGGTCTCCTGCTTTTAAAGAACAAGTCTGTATTGTACATGCTTGCTGTGGTGGAATACATAGAAGCTTATTGGAAGAGAAAGAAGTGTAAGTTTGATTATATGCTTTCACTTTCGTAAGGATTTACTTTTAGCGTCAGGATACCTTTTTGTTTTTCTCCTTGATTATTCATTCCCTTAACTCAAAGTTTAGATGGATAGGCTATTTAGAAGTTTGAATAAAATGGTTTTGATGGAGTTCAGGACAGACTGCTCCAAAATACGGCACCTTGGCATATCGAATACTTTAAGCTCAACAAGTTTGAGAAAATGGCAGAAGCAGGAAGGTCATCGTGACCTCCCACAGTCTTGCCCTTCTCCCCTGGAACAGGTCATAAACTTCATTTGAGAGGTGCCCTACCTATACCTGGAAGAAAGGGGCATCCTATATGTATCTTTCTGTATATTTCTATTGCATGGCTTCTCTTTATAATATTTTAAATAGGAGATGAATGGTTTAGTTCTTAGAAGTTTGAAAGGAATTGTCTGTACCATAATTACCAGGGAATGAATAGACAGACAAATTAACGTAACAGTATAGAAAGTGCAGGATTTGCATATTTTGATAATGAGAACTTAATACAAATTTCAATGTCTTTGTTATTTGTTTATCGAGCTTTTCTACCACATTTTCAATCAATTTTTCATAATGCATATTTTCCTAGAAAATAGTTTTTTCATTCAGATGTTCAATGTTTTTAACATAGAGTTGTACATTCTTTAACAATGTGATTTATGGCAATGCTTCTTAACTGGGGGTGATCTCCTTCTCAGGGGACATTTGGTAATATATGAAGATTTTTGAATGTCATAGCTGGGTGTGGGCATACTACTGGCAACTAGGTGGTAGGCTCCAGGGATGCTGTTAAACATCCTACAATGCAGAGGACAGCCCCTTGTATAACAAGGAATTGCCTGGCCCAAAGGTAAATAGTGCCAAAGCTGAAAAAACCTGACCTGTAATAATATCCTCTGTCTCCCTTGTCATGTTTCAAATTTAGGTTTTTTCCTCTTCTTCCATTTTTTATTTTTGTTTTTTCTCATTTTGCATTTCTAAAACTTTGTTTATCTTTTTGTTTTTTCAAAAATCTAAGGCTTGGATTTATTGATCAATTTTGCCTTTTAATATTTTATAACTAATTTAATTATGGCTTTTAATTTTTATTAACTCCCCTTTTCTGCTCTACTTCTTAGTTTCATTTTGTTGTTACTTTTACTTTATTTTTAAAATGTTTATTTCTTTATTTTTTTTTTTTTAAATTTTTTTTTTCAACGTTTATTTATTTTTGGGACAGAGAGAGACAGAGCATGAACGGGGGAGGGGCAGAGAGAGAGGGAGACACAGAATCGGAAACAGGCTCCAGGCTCTGAGCCATCAGCCCAGAGCCCGACGCGGGGCTCGAACTCACGGACCGCGAGATCGTGACCTGGCTGAAGTCGGACGCTTAACCGACTGCGCCACCCAGGCGCCCCTATTTCTTTATTTTTAGAGACAGAGCATCAGCAGAGGAGGGACAGAGAGAGAGAGGGAGAGAGAGAACCCCAAGCAGGTTCCACGCTGTCAGTGCCTAAAGAAAAGGGCACATGCTGTGGCTGTAAAGCTCAGTGAATTCTTACAAACTGCGCATGCTCATATAAGCAGACACAACTAAATAAACCCGTGTGACCTCCATGTAGATCAAGAAATAGATACACCCAGCTTCCCAGAACCCTCCATTCTAGTGACAACCCTCTCGTGAGTAGCTCATATCTTAACTTTTAACAGCAAAGATTAATTTTTCCTTTTTTGTACTCTATATAAATGGAAACATACAGTTTATGGTCTTTCTGTGTGACTTCTTTGGCTCAACAATTATTTGTGAGCTTTGGCAATATTTTTATGTGCAGTTATAATTTATTCATTCTCATTGTTGTACAATATTCCATTCTGTGAATACATCACAATGTACTTCTCTATTCTACTGTTGATGGACATTTGGATCTTTTTTTTTTTTTTTTTTTTGGATCTTTCTAATTACAGAGTTTCTTAAATAGTGTTATTATACCTTTTAGTGAACATATAGATGACTTTTCATTGGAAATATACTTGGAATATACATATTCAGCATTAGTGGATACTACCAACCAGTTTTCCAAACGAATTGTGCCAGTTTCACTCCCACCAGTAATGGTTGGGATATTTGTTTTGCTCTACATTCTTGTCAAATTTTGGTATTAATTGTCCTTTTTAATTTTAGCCATTCTGCTAAGTGTGAAATGGTCTCTTATCATGAGTTTAACTTGCATTTTTCTGAATATTAACAAAGTTAGTATTTTTCATAGTTTATTGGCTATTTAGGTATCTTCTTTTGCTAAGTGACTGTTAAGTCTCATTGAGTTTTAAAAGTTATTTTCGGGGCGCCTGGGTGGCGCAGTCGGTTAAGCGTCCGACTTCAGCCAGGTCACGATCTCGCGGTCCGTGAGTTCCAGCCCCGCGTTGGGCTCTGGGCTGATGGCTCAGAGCCTGGAGCCTGTTTCCCATTCTGTGTCTCCCTCTCTCTCTGCCCCTCCCCCGTTCATGCTCTGTCTCTCTCTGTCCCAAAAATAAATAAACGTTGAAAAAAAAAATTTAGAAGTTATTTTCTCTGGATATGAGATCTTTGTTATATACGTGTATCATGAGTATCTTCTGTAGGTTTTTTGTTCATTATCTCAATGGTATCTCTTTGATGATCATAGTTCTGTAATCTTAATATTATCTAATGTATCACTTTTTTTTCCTTTGAAGAGATTCTTTCATTTCTTGTTTAAAAATCTTGTTCATTATAAAGTCACAAAGATGTTCTTCACTGTTGTATTATAAATGTTTTATTGTTATACCATGATCACCTAGGTTTGATGTACATATAGACATATCATATCTTATCTACCTTGTTTTGACAGATAACATTATATTAGTTTCAAGGGTACAACATACTGATTTGACATATGCATATATCTCAAAATGATCACTACACTTACCCCTTTTAACATTCATCACCATACATAGTTACACATTTTTTTCTTTTTTAATGTTTATTTATTTATTTATTGAGAGAGAGAAGGTGAGCACAAGAGGAGCAGAGAGAGAGTGGGAGAGAGAGAATCCCAAGCAGGCTCCACACTATTAGCAGAGAGCCCAATGTGTGACTCGAACTCACAAACTGTGAGATCGTGACCTGAGCTGAAACCAAGAGTTGGTTGCTTAACTGAGTGAGCCACCGATGCCCTACAATTTTTTTTCTTGTGATGAGAATGTGTAAGATCTAACCTTAACAACTTTCAAATAAACAATACAGTATTATTAACTATAGTCACCATGATGCACATTTCTTTCTTATGACTGACTTATTTATTTTATGACAGGAGGTTGGTACCTTTTGACCATTGCCACCCATTCTTTGTTTCCCTTTTTTACTTTTGCTGCTCCATCTGTTAAATTCTTCCCTTTTAGACTTCTTATAAAATTTATTTTAGCTTTCCTGGATCTGTCTTGTAAAGTTTTAAACTTTTCTGGCAAAATTTTCTACTTTTCCTACAACTGGAAGAATTTCTTGAGCTTATTTTTTTGGTCTATTAATTCATACTCTACAGAATTTCATCTTGTGTTCATGAATTCCACTGCGTTAGAAAATTTAATAGTCAGGGTGCCTGGGTGGCTCAGTCGGTTAAGTGTCCAACTTTGGCTCAGGTTATGATTTCACGGTTTGTGGGTTCAAGCCCCACATTGGGCTCTGAGCTGACAGCTCAGAGCCTGGAGCCTGCTTCAGATTCTGAGTCTCCCTCTCTCTCTTCCCCTCCCCAGCTCACATTCTGTCTCTCTCTGTTTCTCAAAAATAAAATAAAATGTTAAAAAGATAAAAAGAAAAAAATTAATGGTAATATTTTTCATCTCAAAGCAATTTTTCCTGGCCCCAGATTATACCTTTAAAAAAATAACTTCATATTTTTGCTAAGTAGATAAAATATCTTCTTGAATCTTTTAGAAAATTACACATTAGAGATTTTCTATAGTTTTTCTTGACTTGCACTAATAAAGCCATTTTTAAACTAATATTTTTTTAATGTTTATTTATTTGAGAGAGAGAGAGAGAGAGAGAAGAGTGTGAGTGAGGGAAGGGGAGAGAGAGAGAGAGACAGAGACAGAGACAGAATAAAAGCAGGCTCCACATCGCGCAGTGCCTGACGTGGGTCTTGAACCCAGGAACCGTGAGATCATGACCTGAGCTCATGGTCATTGATGCTTATCTGACTGAGACACCCAGGCACCCCAATAAAGCCATTTTTAAAGGGCACATTTTCTTGTGCCTACTCAGCTTGATTGCCTTCTTTTAAACCACTTAATCTTTATATTATAATTTTATCTTTGCTCATCCTTAGGAATAAGCATGCGTGGGTGGGAAAGGGGATGAGGGAGTGATTGGAAAAGAAAGATGGGAGAGATTATAAGGTTGTCCTTATTTGGGGATTTATGTGATCGCTCTCAAAGACTGTTTTGTTATAAATCAAAAAAAAAGGGGGAAATAAGGGGGAGAGGAAAGAGGGAAGAAGGGAAGGGAAGGAAAGAGAAAGAGAAAGGGAAAAGAAGGAAGGAAGGAAGGAAGGAAGGGGAAAGAAAAATGAAGGTAGGGTTAACGGTTTTATATAATCTAATTACAGGGCAATTACCTCTGAAGGGCAGGGTGTGAATTAAATCCGGGACAGTCACATCAGGGAGTTTTGCCCCTATGCCAAAGAGAGTCTATTCCCTCTTTGTTTGCGGGGATAATGTCCCTCTTCTCTAACTGGCACAGCCTGTCTCTTTAGAGGCCAGCTGTGGCACTGCCCCTATTCTACTTGGCTTACTCTATAGTTCAAGGGTAAGACAGGAGCAAATTATGCAGAGTAATCTCACCCTTGTTAGCTGTAGATTTGCAACGCCCTCCCCAAACCTATCATTGTCCCAATGCCCATTTTTACTCTGGGCAGTGCCGCTCTGTGCTTAGGGTTTGGCTTGTGAATTGTGGGTTGGCCAGCAATTCTCCCAATCCAGTTGTGGCATTACTGTTGTTTTCTCTTTTCAGTTTATTGCATGAAGGAGTTACACCAGTCCAAGTTACAAGCAGACCCGAAATGGTTACCATTATACAAGATGTGAGGTTTTTAAACTTGACAAGGGACAGAAGGGAAATTCTCATGGCAAGGAAATCCTCACTTAAGTTTCAGTGAGCCAAAAGCACTTAAACCCATGAACCTTCAGCTGGCTGTCCTTTACCAGTCCAATCTCTAGGAGGAACTGGCATATGTTCTTGCTCTGGTCACCCTGTAGCGGAATCACTTCTCTGTCTTCTGGATGCTCAATTACAGTACCATTGCTGGCAAATTTCTTCTTCAATGCCTTCACTAGTTTCTTTTTTATCGCAAATCACCAGGGATCCCTTGATTTCTTGAAGGGTAGTAAGAGTCTTCCCGATGTTTCTCTGTTGACTTTTTATATGGATATAATCCTTACTTGCATCAGCAAAGAGGTGGAAAGGGTGGACGTTCCGGAGAGCTAAGTCCATACCATTCTGCGTCCTCGATGGAACTGGCCTGCGGAAGGCTGTGGCAGGAGAAGGCCTTCTGGATGCAGGACTGGGGTGGGAACTGAGTGCTGGGAAGCCCGTGGGGATACAAGGCGGGAGGCTGCTGAGTGTTTTGAGTCTGTTCAGTGAGTGGGACTTCTCCCGGTCCAGTCTGGTTTGCAATATATTTTGCAGAAATGCCTTGACTTTTCCCACAATAGTTTGGTTTGTTTTTCTGATTTTTCAGAGCTGATAACACATTTTCCACAATTTTCTAATTCCTCTGGGAAATACTTTGGGAGAATGAGAAGTTAAATGCAAGGATTCAGATCAAAAGCCTGTCTTTTTAATTTTAAGTAGTTAGAATAGCTTATTATCAAGATTACATTACAGTTAATACTCTGTCAATCAATCAGATGTATTGATAGATCTCCTAATTTTTGTGGTTCCTAAACTCTGGTTTATAGACTAGCTGCATCGGAAATACCTGAAGATTGCTTTGGGAATGGAGATCCTCTATCCCACCTCAGAAATTCTGATTCGGAAGGTATGGTGTGGGACCTGGGAATATGCATTTTAAACTTGTTTCCAAGCAATTTTTGTGAACAGCCCCATTTGGGAGTCACTGCCCTTGTCTAGAACAGCTGGAGCTTTTGCAATTATGGTATCTTCTTTTCTATTTCTGATTTGAGGACTCCTCCCCTTCCAACTCCTAAGGATAATAGAATACATTTTAGTCACTTTTTTTTATGAGAGCAGATTTAAATTAATTTTTCCTTTAGACTTTCATGACAGTTGTTAAGATAACTGGATACCCCCTGAGGTGTGGCAATGAAAAATTATTGCTGTAACTGTAGGGTAGTTGTAGCTACATCCGAATAGCACTATTACAAAATGAGATAGTAATCCCCTACAAATTCTTTGCTGGAGTTTTTAGATCTGAAGGAGTAATTTCATCATGTGTTGGTGATTATTTGGGAAAATCCTATTGTGCCTTTTTAAGATGATAGTTGGAATTGATGGGGGGAAAATTAAGAGAAACAGCTGGAGGCTTTGCAAGTACTTTCCTAAGCAGGATGTTCATGCCAGGGGAGAATGCATTTTATGGAAATTTTAAAATAAAAATGTTCTATTTCCTGAATACATTTTTTTTATCAGTGTTATTTAGAAATTTTAATACTGGCCTTATTCTCTAGGGTAACACGCACAGATATGCCTATTACTAAAGGCTTAGTTGGCATATTTTGGTTTTATTTGGAAGGGGAGGGATTGGCTAATTATATCAATTAATAATTCAAATCTAGCGATATTGATTGGAGGTGGTCATGCTTAGATGGGCACACGCAAGTACCAGAAAACGAAAGCCATTAAAAAAAAACTTCTTTAACTTAGGAACTCTGCCCTCCATCATTCGAGCATCTGGCTCCCTTCTCTTGCCTGCCAAAGCTAACAGCCAGAGTCTCTTAAGAAGAAGGATTAGATGTAAAATCCTGATAAATCCCATTCGGTTTGAGCTGTGTACCAATAACAGAAGGACATTTGCTGTCCATCTGTCTTTGGATGCAACGCGGGAGCTTTGATACTGGCACTGCAGTTGAAATAGAGGGCTCTGTGTCTATCTTGCAGTGTATTTTTATTCAGGCTACAGTCGGATGACACAGATACATACCGCTCTGTACTCTGAAATCACCAAAATAAAATTGCTTAAGGCCTCTATATAATTCTGGGCTAACTAAACAATAACACCCACATCTAAATGGCCTGTGTGATTACGCAGAAAAACTACAGATTTTCTGTGAGGTTTACCACTCCCCTAGGAACTCTAAATCCCGCTGTAGCCACTCTCTAATTTCTTCTACTTCTTATTGTGTTTATAAGTGCAATTTGGGATTCAAAGCAGAAAAGCATTTGCAAGGCTTTGGGGTAGAACTCTACCTCAGAGGACAAAACAAATTAACGTGCAAATCCTTTGTATAGATCATCATATTATCATCAAGGTGGGAATAAAAAACATTTATTACATTTAATTATAGAAGGTGTGCATATAAGATAGGTAGACAGAGAGCTATTTAGACGTGAAACGTAAGTCAAGGATAACTGTACCAAAGGCAAATAGAACAGTAAGAATATGTGTCAGGTGTTGCCCAGTGTTTCAAAACCACTAGGTTCTCATAGGGCACAAAGTGTGCACGCCCCCATGTGCTATGGTCTTTGGCAGTGTATTAATTTTGTATCGCTGCCTAACAAATTGCAACAGCACATAGCATCTTACAACATTAATTTGCTGTCTTCCGGTTCCCGTGGGTCAGGAATCTGGCAGGTTTTAGTTGGGTTCCCTCCTTAGTGTCTCACATGGGTGGAATGAAAGTCTTGGCTGGCTGCACCCATATCTGGAAGCTCAGCTAAGGAAATTGACTTCCAGGCTTTCTCTAGTTGATGGCAGAATTTATCTTCCTATAACTGCCTAACTGAGGTCCCCATTTTCTTGCAAACTGTCGACCAGGAGTTACGCTCAGCTCCTAGAGGATGCGTTCTATAGGTCAGAGGGCTCCTTTGATAGGCCCTCCCACCACTTGACAACTTACTGCCTTAAGGCCAGCCTTAAGGGTTCACTTGATTAGTTCAGGTCTACCCAGGATCATTTCCCTGGTAATTAACTCAAAGGCAACTGATTAAGGACCTTAATTATATCTGTAAAATCCCTTCCCTTTTGTCATATAATGTAACCTAATCATGAGATTCGTTTCTCATCATAATCACAGATTCTGTCTGTACAGGGGGAGGAATTGCACAAGGCATATAAATCAGGGGACAGAGATCTGGGAAAACCATCTGCCTTCCACAAGCACCCTAGTATTCATAGCCTCTGTCTTGATCCATATACCCTGACCTATTCTGCATTTCACCCCACAACCTATTTTTTTATTTTTACAAACTCAGGCCATTATTTTATTTATGATTTCACTATACTCCTAATCCTTGGCCTTGAATTCTTAGATCACCCCTTATGATCTCTCACGGCCAGTTAGCTGTTGTTGCTTTAGTTGAAGACATTAATTTCCCTTTTATACTTTATTAACTTCCATACTAGAATAATCTCAAGTTAAGGGATTCACCTGGCATCAGGGAACTCTCTGGTTATTGAACACTTGCCTGATGAGTATCTCTGATATATGCAGGGTCTGTGATCCCATGCAAAAAGGGGAAGAAAGAGAAGTGGAAATCCCTCAAGAATTAGAAGTATGCCCATGAACTTCCACATATATGTGTGGTGGGTAGTTAGAGCCTGTTAGATTGTGAGGAAAATGAAGAAAGAAGAATCCCATCTACCCACTCAGCCTTGCAATTCCAGATTGCTAGAGTCCCTTGAAGCTGCTGGGTGGGAAAGGGGTGAGCTTTCCTGGTCGAGTGGCCCCAGGGGCTCTGTGAAACCAGGCAAATGCATTTTTCTAGAACCCTAATTTTAACTCAGAATACATTTCTCCACAGAAACAAGGCTTTAAGCAATATTTTGTTTACTAGGTCAGTTTACAAACACTTTGATAAAGAAAATAGATAAGAAGATGTCCTCATAAGTGCAGAATAGTTCAGAATGATTGCGTGCTTATATTACATGCCTACCATTTCTTCTCTTTGGAGACTTGACTCAGGTATTCAGCCAAACCGAGCAGGGATGTCCTCTTTCAGAGTGTTGGGAAGTATTTATCCTACTCTCTAAAATTATTTTCTTAAGAGTTCATGACTGTTCATGACTGTGTAAAGATCAGTTTGGTTGTTCCTCTTATGACTCAGCAATTCCACTCTTAGGTACATACCACAAAGGATTGAAAGCAGGTACTCAAACAAAAACGTGTACATGAATGTTTACAGTAGCATGATTCACAATAGCCAAAATGTGGAGACAACCCAAGTGTTCATCAACTGATGAACAGACACACAAAATATGTTATATTCATCCAATGGAATATTATTTCCCCTTGAAAAGGAATGGATGAAATTCTGATGCAAGCTGCCATATAGATGAACCTGGAAAAGATTGTATTTTTCATAAACTCCTAAGTGAAAGAAGCCAGAAACAAAAGACGATGTGTTACATGATTCCTTTTATATGAAATATCCAGGATATGCAAATATATAAGAACAGAAAATATATTAGTGGAATAAGAAATAGAAAATAGTCACTTAGGAATAAGGCAATAGGGGTTAGGGAGGTGATAGCTAAGTGGTGTCAAACTTCCCTTCGTGGGGTTAAAAATGTTCTAAAATTGCTATGGTGGTCATTGCACATGTATGTGAATAGGCTAAAAACCATTGCATTACGCACTTTAGATGGTTCAATTATACTGTATGTAAATTGTATCTCAATAGAGTTGTTAATAAAGAGTTACTAACTGCTGGAAGGAAATCACATTGGGTAAATCGAGGTAAAGCATAAACTTCAATACACTTTTCTCAACACCTAAGTAAGAAATGGCGTCTTATTTATGACAGAATGACTCTCCCCTGGCCAAATCTTTTTCATTCGCCCCAATCATACACTTATCTTTAGTTTTTGATCTAAGGAACTTTAGTGAATCTGTGCCGGCTCTTAGGAGAGCTCTCTGGGAAGTGCCTGTATGGACTTTGATTTTAGACCCCAGAAAGAACAGTCTCTCATCTTTGTTGTTTGAGGCTATTTGCTTGTTTCTCTTATTGAAAAGTACCTTCCTGTGGATGGTTCAGGAGGGGTGAAGGTGGACATTCACATTCAATTTCTGGGGGATCGTTGGCAGCTTTACAGATGCAGTATTGCCTCAGCACAGTAGCTACAAAGTCAGACTCCAGGTTTTTTGGCCGTAAGAGAAAGAGAAGTGATGCTCTGGAGTTTTGTGGAGCTAAATTGGACCAGGAGTTGTGGGGGAGAGAGGAAAGAAAAGGAAGCCAATAGCAATGGGCACTTAGGAAGGGAGGTACATGGAGCGTTTTCTCATTAATGGAGTGTCTTCCACAGTAAATCATTGCTGCACTCCTACTTAGTGAATTATACAATGTCATTTCCATTTTATAGATGAGCAGAGTGAGGCCTGAGGAGATGACCACAGTTCCTAGTGGTGGGGCTATAATTTAATCACAGGCGTTTTTGATACTTTGAGGCTCTTTCTTCTCCCTCTTCTCTTTTCACTCTACATTAGCGATTCTAACTAATGTCTGCAGACACTTCTGGTTGTAACAACTGAGTGGAAGAATTCTACCGGCCTCTGGTTGGATACAGCCCATGGAGGCGGTTAAACTTTCTGCAATGCACAGCGCAGCCATCCACATTGAATTCTCTGGTCCCAGGTCTCAATAGTGTGGAGGATGAGCAACTCTATACACCGCTTAATATCTCATTAGCTTCCATGTGTGAAGTGAGAATCTATAGATGATTCCCATTCCAACATTTATATCCCTAGTCCAGATGTGTCTCAAAAGCTTTGGACTTACTCATGTAACTGCTCCCTAGAATTATCTCCTCATATGTCCCAAACTCAAAATATTTAGCCATCACATATTCTGGTCAGTGTTTGGATTTACAGTGTGGCATCATTACCACAATTTTGTCTTATTGTTTATTTCTTTAAATCAGAATATAAATAAAGTCTACCCATGGTGATTGGTAGATATGTCCCTGAATACTTTTCCAATCTATAGTCTTTTTTCCATTTCTTTTTTAATATATGTCAATTTTGCTGTTTGTAATCTGTGTCTAAATTTCCCATCCATTAGTAAGTGTTCTGGAGGTTTGATTAGTGTCAAGTTCAACTTTTTTTTTTCAGAATTAATTCACGGGTAGTGTTATGCTCTATCAGGAGGCATTTCAAGCCTAGGTGCTTTTCCTTTGTAATTTTAGCAGGTATTGCTGAACAATACCTACCTCCATTAACTCCAGTGGTGACACACTAATTAAATAATTCATTCCTCATTTATTAGCTGGATATGTCTATAAAGAGAAACTTTCCCTCATCTAGTATTGTTTACTCCTTCAAACAGTTCATATAGGAAAGGCCAAAAACAAAACAAAACAAAACAAAACAAAACAAAACAAAAATCCTTGATTCTTTATTTAACAGTTTTAAAAATAATTCACTGATACTCTTCAGTGGTAACCAATTAGTTTTATTACAGTATCATTATAGATGTGTATACTGAAACTTATTTGATGTGTTTTAATCTATTGTAGTTACTATCATTCTTGACATTCAAGTTGTCTCCTCTTTGGTGAGTGAGAGCCTTTGAACTTGGCTCCTTAGTCATTCTGGATGCTGGAGGTTTGTGTACTTAACTATAGTTCCTTTGTTTATCTGATCCTACTCCTGCTTGATTTCTGTTTTTGTTTTTTGTTTTTTTTTAATTCTCCATATTTCTTTTTTATAGATGAATTTCTTATTGTTTTCCAAGGACATTACTTATTTGGACTTTAAAACAATATTCTTTTGTCTGTGGGGGACACTGAGAGGGTCGGCTGCCTTGATCAAATTTCTCTCTTTTTTAAAAATTTCAGCTTGATTAAGGTGTAATTGACAAATAAAAATTGTAAGTTATTTAAAGTGTACATCGTGGTAATTTATATACATAATATTGTAAAAGGATTTCTCCCATCCAGGTTATTAACACATCCATCACCTCACATATTTATCATTTTTTTTCTTTTAGTAAGAATACATAATTTCTATTTTCTTAGCACAATTATACCATACTGTGTTATCAAGTATAGTTACCATGTCTTGATCTAATTTCTGAGAGATCTTTCTAAAATGTAAATCAGATTATGCCATTTCCATGATTGAAACTTATAATGACCCACACCTGCCTTCAAACCAAATCCAGGCTCTTTAAAGAACCCCTTTAGCCTCTAAATACTTTACTTTTAAACCCTGGGCATTGAGACCCATACAGGGTTTGAACTCATGACCATGAGATCAAGACCTGAGCTGAAATTAAGTGTCCAATGATTAACAAACTGAGCCACCCAGCTTCTGCATCTTTCTTATCTTGCTTCTTTTCTGGCCCCCAGCCCTTGCTAAACTTCAGCCACGTGGAATCTCTTGTAGTTCCCCACAAATGCCATGTTTCTCCAGGTTTCTGTTTTTTGCTTATGATGTTCCCCACTTGCTTATCTTTGTCTTCTTGACTTCTATCCCTCTTTAGGTCTTGCCTTAGATGTTATTTCCTCCATGAGGTCTTCTCTGAACAGAGAGTCTATGTCTCTTACTTTCCCAAGGCAGTTCTAGAGTATGGCTGCTAGAGATCTATCAGTGTGTGTTTGTTTATTTTTACTTTTATTTTTTAAAATTCAAGTCGGTTAACATATAGCACACTCTGGGCTTCAGGAGTAGAACCCAATGATTCATCTGTAACATATAACACTCAGTACTCATCCTGAGAAGTGCCCTCCTTAATGTCCATCACACATTTAATCCCTCTACCCACCCCCTTCCAGCAACCCTCAGTTTGTCCTCTGTATTGAAGCATCTCTTATGGTTTGCCACCCTCTCTATTTTTTTTATCTTATTTTTCCTTCCCTTCCCCTATGTTCCTCTGTTGAGTTTCTCAAATTCCACATATGAGTGAAACCCTATGATATTTGTCTTCCTCTAACTGACTTATCTCACTTACCATAACACCCTCCAGTTAGGCACATTTCCATGTTCACAAGTGTCTCATTTTGTGTGATACATTATATAATTATCCTATCTCTGAACCCACAATCCCAGAACTGTGTTATATACCCATCTTGTGGCCTTCCATGGCATTCTATAATTTCACCTAGCATTTTTCATGCAATAACAGTTTCCTGTGTACTTATTTCTTTGTTATGGACTGAATTGTGTTTTCCCTCAATTCATCTGTTGAAACCCTAACCCCCTAATGTGGCTGTATTTGGAAATAGGACCTTTAAAGAGGTAATTGAGATTAATTTAATGAGGTTATGAGTGAGGCTCTAAGCCAATAGGACTGGTGTCCTTATAAGAAGATGAAGTGGTACCAGAGATAAACATTCACAGGAGAAAGACCAGATGAGGACACAGTAAGAAGGCAGCCATCCAAAAGCCAAGGAGAGAGACCTCAGGAGGAACTAAACCTGCTGACACTTTGATCTTGGGCTCCTAGCCTTCAGAACTGTAATAAAATACGTTTCTATTGTTTAAGCCACTGAGTCTACGGTATTTTGTCATGGAAGCCCTAGCAAACTACTGGTCTTCTTTACTAGATTGACTTATTCGTGTTTTAAATCCCTGTTACCAGTTGTAGTGATATGTGTCTGTATCATCAGGATTCAGTCTGAGAAACAGAACCACCAAGAGTGATATAAAATATTTTATTATGGGGAGTTGACACGTAACTGTGGGAACTAGTTAAACAGGCTATCAAAGTCTCTTGTCTATATGTCCGAATTAGAAAGGCAAAAACCTAGGAAGAAAACCTTGGGGTGAAGCGGCAAAGAGCAAGGACACACTGCAACCCATAAGAGTGGACTGGAACCCATGTTAGTCTTTCCAAGTCTCCAATTTTGATGGTGCAGGTGACCTGCAATGGAAACTTGAGCCCTTTATCACAGAACTATGCATTCACCTGTCCCAGGAGTAGGAGATGCAGAAAGGGGTATTGATGGGAGCAAGAGGAGGGGCAGACTGGGATCTGTCCCACACCTTCAAGGGGAACTAGCAATTGCACAACGGGTGTGAGTTCCAGTGGTGCCTTGTAGAGAAACTGCACAGACCTTCCAAGTGCTAAAAAAAACAAAAAGGCTGCTGCTTCACTTCCATCTCTCAGATATCCAAATGTTACTTGTGGCTGACACTAACTTGAAACTACACAGTGAGGAGAATTCTGGGAAATGGGGTTCCGCCTTAGCTAAGTTAACACAGTATGAGTGACTATGGCTGCTCGATACTGTTTGTTAAATAAATAAGTGATACTGAAGCTTGTGACCTCATCATAGTATCGTGGTCATTCTCCTAGAATGGAAGGGACCCAGAGAACCCATCGAGCATCTTGTCTAGGAGCCCCATGTGTCAGATTTTCCTTGTGGATTTGGAGGGTATTCAACATTTTATTATGAGGTTGGTATTTTATTACTAAAATAATGAGGAAGAATCAAACCTACCAGATAACAATGCTTCAAAAAGAAGTTTGATCATGAGAGTGGGCTATAGGATTAATCTGTAATGTAGCTAAAATATAAAAGATTGACAAAGGATATTAGGTGGCAGTCCTTGTTGCTTCATAGCCATCCTTAAACTAATGCAATTAGATTATCTGGTTCGTGAATTTGCCAGTTTACTTTCTTGTTTTTGCTTTGCCTCTTCCACTTACTGGCTGCCTTTTTATTCATTCAACATGAACTGAAGAGGGAGAAATGGGAATTTCTGAAACACATACTGTGACATTGAAACATTTTGTTCTCTAAATTTCCCAGGGACCGGCAGTTTGAAGTGGAACAAAAAACACCGTTGCTGTTGATTATTTATATTGAAGGACAATGTATGTTTCAACACATTAACTCACAAAAATGATTTATTGCCACAGCATCCAAACAATGCTCTGTAACCGATGACTGTAGTTTTTAGATAAGTGATAATTTGCATGAACAATGCTTAGTCTCTTTATCTGGGACACTTGAAGCTGCTCAGCTGTTATACAAAGGTCCTATGGACATGGGGGATTTTTCTTTTCTGTTCACCAGGGTCACTTCAGGAACCAGCAGATCGGAACTGTGGATCTGTCACTCATTCTTAAGATCTTCCGCTTGGCCACAGTTGAGGGGAGTTATGCTTGCAGGAGACAGAAGTGCTGGCTCAGGCTAAACCGTGACCATTCAAACACTGAACACCAAACATATGAAGTACTTGGCCAAAACATCTGCGGTGGAATAATTGATTAAAATATTATTGATATATGAGTTGATTTTATTTATCCAATTAAATCTCAGGTATCCTTTTTTTTAAATGTGTATAACTGCAGGTAGCTAGCATTCTTCTTTTAATTGGTTTTGACTATGCAGAATGATTTTTTGTATCTCTCCAGCTGCTTCATCAGAATTGAAGGGAAGGAAAATGACCCCATGACCCTCTTCTCTCATCCGAATGAAGTAATAGCCACAAAGCTGGAATAATTTTGGATTTTCCACATGGATTTTCCTGACTATTTCTTTTAATACAAACATAAGGATGATAACCAACTCTTTGTCCTCAATTACTTCCATCCAGAATTATGCGTGGGATGCTGTATGTGAACTTGGCAGTTATATGACAGGAATTTGCATCCTCCCAAAGCAATGCAGGTAGGAGAGAAATGAGCTTAAATGGGACTGAGAAAATTATAATAAGTGATAATTTATATAATATATATTTTATATATTATATATAATATATAATTAATAATACATATATATCATTTGTATAATAAATGATAATGATCATAAATGATAATTGGAAAGATCCTTGTAGATCCATGGCAAGGATCTAACAAGTCTCTAAAGGTCTATACAATTCCTTGATTGCTGTCCATATAACAAAGAAAGGGATCCTGTCATGTCTCGTTTCTTTGTGTCTTACTGTTGCAGTTCACCTCTCTCTCTTCCCAGCTCATCAACTCACACAGCTCTTAGAAACTAAACAGGCTCTCTCTCCCTGTTATCCATTTGGTCACTGAAAAATACATACTCACATGAACCACTAGAGGGATCTCTCTTCTTGGGAAAGGGAAAAAAATAAAAAAAATTCCAATCCAAGTTGTATAATAAACTCTGAACTTGAAATGACACAGGGAAAAGCCAAGCAGGACCACAAATTAACTACTGCAATTTTCAAAGATGTTTCCATGTTGCAGAGGGGCCCTGACCCTGGGGAGTCTGACCTTTCTAAGGTCCTGAGAGAATGTGTCAAATGTGGACTTTGTCACACAAACACACTTTGAACTACTCAAGTGGGCTTCCATGGTAACTTGAAGGGAGAAGGCTGCAGGCTGCAGAGAGGACAGTGAGAGGCCAGATCATTAAGGCCAATCAAATTTGTAACTCCTATTTTATGGTAGTTTTGAAGAACTTCACAGTTTGACATTTCAAACCCTTACACACTTGAAAAAACATGAGAGTGAGGTAGTACACACACACACACACACACACACACGCAAGCCTGCATGCACCCACACACCATTATTTAATTTCACAGTTTATGAAGCAGTTATTTGTATCACCATTATATATATATGGAACCAGACTTGGAGGAAGTTAAGTCATTTCTTTAGTCACTAAAGTGGAAAAGCCAAAATTTTAACTCAGTTCAGGTACTTTCTGTTTTACTCAAGCTTCCTGTGGAAATAACCAGAATTTTGGAAGAAAGTGACTGTTCTATTGCATGTATCTGATAGCTACAAAATATAGAAGATAGTCATATAACATAAACGTTTGGAAAAAAGACCTGAGGAAGTTCAGACAAAATATTTAAGAATTTTATAGACAGAGATTTAAAAGGGAAGATGGCTGGAGAAAGATAAAAGGATCACGATAGTGAACTTTTGACAAAACACTCAAAATTGCAAGGGAAAAAGATGCACCTAGAGGAATCAGATAGTGATAAGAAGGGTCTCGTGTGGGGTTCCTGGTGGCTCAGTGGGTTGAGCATCTTACTCTTGATTTAGGGTCAGGTCTTGATCTCACGGTTCTTGGGATTGAGCCCTGCGTCAGGCTCTGTGCTGACAATGTGAAGCCTGCTTGGGATTCTCTCTCTCCCTCTCTGTCTGCCCCTCTCCCCCTCTCAAAATAAAATAAATAAACTTAAAAAAAAAGAAGGGCCTCTAGTAAATTCAGATTTTTTTTTTTTTTTTTTTTTTTAAATTTTTTTTTTTCAACGTTTATTTATTTTTGGGACAGAAGGAGACAAAGCATGAACGGGGGAGGGGCAGAGAGGGAGACACAGAATCGGAAACAGGCTCCAGGCTCTGAGCCATCAGCCCAGAGCCCGACGCGGGGCTCGAACTCACGGACCGCGAGATCGTGACCTGGCTGAAGTCGGACGCTTAACCGACTGCGCCACCCAGGCGCCCCAGTAAATTCAGATTTTATAAGATATGTGAGAAAGATGGCAGAAACTATAAGTCACTAAGGGCCATGTAAAGGAGTCAAGCAGATTTATGGAGAGCATGTGAGATAGTTGAACCTCTAATATAAGCCCATGCATGTGAAAGATGCTAAGGACAGTACAGTGTTCAGGCTACGGGGAGAGGAAGAATAATAAAGGATGAACTTGGTATGTAGGACAGACTATTTAAGGAATGATAGATGAGAGCAAATCAACACTCATTTTTATGTATATTATCAACCTTTTAAAAATATATTGAATGTTCTATCAGGAAAATAATATCTAATTTGGAAAGCTACAAAAAGAGAACTTGGAAGAGTGTGAAACAACTATAATTAAGGAGGAATGAAAGCCTAGGGAAGACTGAGCAGGTACAATCATTGCCTGCTCAACAGCAATCCTGGGCCTTTCTCAAGCCCTGTTCTGTGGTGACAGAGCCCTGGTTTTTGTTAAGTTACTGGGTGGTTGTTGGCTTCAAGGGTGAGTGTAACTTTCCTGTACCCTAAGAGTTGAATCTTGATTACTTTAAATGTATCCCAGTTATTCCATTCATGTTTAAAAGAGTGGTTTAAGGATGGGCACATGATGTCATTTTGGCCAAAGAGACATGAGGGGAAAGTCTTGTCTAGGGAGTGACTGAAAAATGTTTCTCTGTTTTAAAAAGAGACACGTGGAAGGGAGGTGCCTTCTCCTCTCTTCTGGACTTTAGATGCTGTTGTTAAACATGGGATGCCCAAAGCTGCTGCAGTCATTCAGAGTCCTTACTGGAGGTACCATCCAGTCTTGATGCTGTAGTTTAGCACCTGAAATAACTAACCATGGAAATGCTTCCTTAGGTCTTCTTATGCAGATTGTATTTTCCTTATCTGTGCCAGCCATTTTTAAATCTCCTCTTCCTTGCTGACCAAAGTATCTTAACTGAGACTCAAGTGATCACTTTACTTTAAAAAGAAAAATCCTATACAAAATGAGAAAAGATATGACTTAAGCAAAGTTGATGTAAAGGTACTTACTGTTTTATTTTTATTATTTTTTTAAATGTTTATGAATTTATTTTGAGAGATAGAGAGTGTGCATGCGTGTGTGCATGTGCACGTGAGTGGGGGAGGGGCAGGGAGAGAGAACCCTAAGCAGGTTCCACACTGTCAGCATACAGCCTGATGCAGGGCTCGATCTCACAAACCGTGAGATCATGACCTGAGCAGAAAACATGAGTCTGATGCTCAACCAACTGAGCCAACCAGGCACCCCAAAATACTTAGTGTTTTAGTGAAGAGTAAAACAAACTGGGTTAAATAAAAAAACACAATTTTTTGAACATAGGGAAACTAATGGTTATCAGTATGTGATCTCAGAGGCAGGAAGAGTGTTCAAAACAATGACTAGGCATTTTGAAATGGCAATTATACTTATATTTACTGTTATTTCCAGAGTAACTTGGATGTGGGTCAACAGCTCATTTGCATCCATCCACAAAGCATCTGCCATCCTAACAAGGACCTTCTGATACTTCCCAGGTGTACCCTGAAGTATGAGTGGTCCTATCTCCTCTGCATCCCCCCAAAAGTCAGTATGATCATTTTTCCCTCTTTCTCTTGCTTATGTTGTCCTTCAGTCTGGAGTGCCCTCTTCCCTTGTTTTTCTCCTGTCCCTTTTGTCTAAGAAATTTGTATTATCCCTCAACATCTATCTCTTGTCTTGTTTTTTGACACTTTTAGTCTCACTAAAGAAGTCTCACTTCTTTCCTCTTGTTTATGAATTCCAAAATTTTCACTGGGAGGTTTCTATCATTAGTTATATAATTAAAGAGCATGTGTTAGCATTGTCTTTCCAAAATAATTATTTCTGTGACTACTACATTGTTTTACATAGTGATTGCTCAACCAAGACTGTTGAGATTGAGATTGCTGACTGCGTAATTTGTAGCCAACCAAAGACCCCTACTCTGAGATCCTAAATTCTAGTAATCTAATGTCTTCCTTTTTATTCTATCAGTACTATGGGTAGTAGTTGCTTGTTATCACTGGGTAATCCTTAATGTTCTCTATTGCTCTTTCAGCTCTCAAACACCTGTATAATCAGCCTCTAAATGAAATCATTTTTGTTAAAATGCTTATTGTGGTTTCTGTTTTCTGAAGGCATCTGACTGCTACACTGCTAGAAGACTATAGTAGTTGGAGGGCTACGTAAATAGAGTGGGATTCCAATAATTCCGTGGGGAAGATCGGGAAGGATTTATGTTTAAAAGTAGCATTTGCAAATGACCTTGAATATGAGTGGGATTTAGAGGTGTAGAGATGGGGTTGAAAAAAACTTTTCAAGACAGGAAAGCACTACAAAAAATACTCATTAATAGGAAAAATATTGTAAGTACGTTGGAAATCATCAATATGGAAAAGTTAATATCTAGTATGAATTTGCAAAGGTAGGATTTGATCAGATCTTGGTAGGGGAGGATCTTTAATGCTAGCCTCAGAACCATCAAAGGCTTTTGAGTAGCAGGATTATAATATTAGGTCAGAGGAGGACAGAAAGAAAACATACTTGTTGTTATACTTTTTTTGATGTTCTTTTTTAAAATTTTATTTATTTGTTTTGAAAGAGAGAGAGAATGCAAGCAGTGGAGGGACAGAGAAAAATGGAGAGACAGAGAATCCCTCTGATGCGGGACTTGAACTCACAAACCATGAGATCATGACCAGAGCCAAAATTAAGAGTCGGATGCTTAATCAACTGAGCCATCCAGTCACTCCTGAACACTTATACTTTGAAAAATAACGTAGTGAGTATGAATAAGTTCTGTGTTACCCCAGGAATAATGGGGTTGTCATATTCTTCTATTTTTTCTAAATCATATTTAACTTATCTCTGAGTTCCCAATCATCTGACTGGCAGGACATCCATTATCAGTCATTATCAGGGCTCACTCTTTACTTTCTTCTAAGAAGCTGGAACTTGAATAATTCCATAAGAATGGGGAGGGGGTCCCTGGTCCTTCGTTTATGATAGCCACCATTGTTTTCTTGTTCATTTACTGTTGACAAGTCTGTGGAGACAGACCAGAAAAGCTTCTCTTGTTGAGGTGCAGAGACATCTTTCACGTGGTTCTCTTTGCCACAAGAAACTTTCAAGGTTGGGGTGTTTAATTTTCGGCCTCTTTGGATCCTTATATTCATCATCATATATATATATATATATATATATATATATATATATCATCACCTTTTGGAAGTTCTACCTCCTCCTGAGCTTTGCTTAGGGTAGAATACAGACCTATATGTTCCTTGTAGAGGCAGAATAGTGGTGTCCCCAAGATGTTACATCCTAGTTTCAGAACTTAAATATGCTACATTATATGGAAAAGGGGAACCAGAGTTGCAGAAACAATTAAGGTTGCTAATCAATTGACTTAACATAAAGATATTTTTCTGCATTATCTGGGTGGGACTAATGTAATAATAAGCATCCTTAAATGTGGAAGAGGTTAGCAGAAAAAAAGATTGAAGTGTTGCAATGTGGCAACTGGCCTTGAAGATGGAGGAAAGGGACCAGGAGCCAAGGGATGTGGGCAGTCTCTAGGAGCTCGTGAAAATCAGGAAACAGACTTTGCTTTAGAGTCTCCAGAAAGAGCCTGCTGACATCTCCATTTTTGGACTTCGGGCTTCTGGCCCCATTGAGACCTCTGTTGCACATCTAACCTACGTAACTGTAAGATGATACATTTGTGTTGTTTTAGACCATACGTCTGTGGTAATTTGTGACCGTAGCAGTAGGAAACCGATGCAGTCCTGAGGCTGCCACATCTCTTTCCCTTGAACATGAGATGCTTCACTTCATATCTATATTTCTGACACAGTTTGCCTTCCTTCTATCTAAGCTCCAGAATATCCACCCTTCTCTCTTTCCGGGTAGCTACAAAAATATAAGAGTGTTTCTGTAGTACAAACGCTGAAATACAAAAATATTTTTGGTTTCCCCAAGAAAAGCCTAGACCTTATAACAAGAGTCAACAAACTTCAGTCTACAGGCCAAGTCTGGCCCATTTATTGGTTTTGAAAATAAATTTTTATTGGAACACATTCATTTTATTGCTTAGGGCTGCTTTCACACTATAATGGCAGAGTTAAATAGTTGTGACAGAGATAATATTAAATATTTACAAATTTTGCTTTGTAGAAAAAGTGTGCTGATCTTAGAAACAAAATTATGGCTAATCGTAGGGTGGGTATAAGGATAACTGTGAGAGCTACAGAATCTCCTTTTCAACGGTTATTCTATAGTAGCAATAAGTAAGACAGAAATTAGAATCTCAGTAGATTAACTCATGGTTGGTGTATAATGAGCTGAATGGTGACTTCAGAGATACCAGGTTCTGATCCCTGGAAACTGTAAATGTTACCTTATTTGAAGAAATGAGTCTTTGCAGATGTAAACAATAAGGATCTTGAGATGAAGAGATAACCTGGGGTTATCCTGGTTGGGCCCTAAATAGCATCACAAGTGTCCTTATAAGAAAGAGGTAGAGGGAGATTTGAAGTCAATGTGAAGACAAAGGCAGAAATTGGAATGATACAACCCGCAAGCCAAGGAACACCAAGGAATGTCAGCAACCACCAGGAGCTTGAAGACGTAAGGAATAGAGTCTCCTCAAGAGTCTCAGGAGGAAGCATGACCCTGCTGTCCGCTTGACTTTGGACTTCTGGCTTCCAGAATTGTGAGAAAACAAATTTCTGGTATTTTAAGCCACCGAGGTTGTGGTAATTAACAACAGCAGTTGGAAACTAATGCAGATGGGAAGATCATTTTGAGGAGACAGCAACCTTTTAACCAGCCCATATGATTGAAGCCAACAAAAATGTTATCTGCTTATGAATTCCAGACTCATTACTTCACATAATATCTGGTTTTGGTGGAGGAAATGCAGGGAAATGCAAAAGACCATGCTTTGGGGACTTATAGATTTTGTGGGTATTCTAATCATTTAACAGTGTATAAATGATTTCACAGTAATACAGTCAAAGTTCTTAGAGTAAATCATTTTGATTCCCACTTCTGTCTGGCATAGAGAAATAATCAGCATTTTAGAATGAGCACTTGGCTGTTCTATCACTGCCTCAATAACTGCTTGTGGAGCATACGATATGCCAGCTCACTTTCCCTCTCTTTTTATTATCGAATTTTCAGATTTAGTGTATATACATATATATATATATACACACACATTATATATTATATTATATTATATTATATTATATTATATTATATTATATATATTTAAGATACTTCTCCTACACCATTAACATAATAAAGGAAGGTCCTAAAATTCACCTAGATGTGTGAATAATCCCTTTTCAGGGTAGCACACACATCTGGTACACTGTATTGAATTCCTTTGTCCAGCCACAGATGCAGGAACAAGTTCTGGACAGGCTTGACTTCTCACAGGGGTCACCTGACAGGGTATGGATTCAGGTACCACAGGGGTACTATTGCTCACATCCTGCTCTGGGGTCTCACTGAGGCTGAGAGTATCTGCTTCTGAAGTTCATTAGGCTTCTCAGAAAGTCCCTCCATTTGAGCAAGCTCTTGTGGTGGCCAACTCAACAATGCGCCTTTGTAAGGTCTCTCCCTTCTTCCCTGTTTACCATACCTCTTCATCATTTCTAAAGAGTTCATTCATGTGGCAGCCTTTATCTTAGGCTTTGTTTTGGGGGAAACCCAAGCTAAGGCATTAGAATACTGCAGTCACAAGAAAACATCAGTAGATACCGATTGTTAAAACCTTTTCATCATGGATATTTACAAATAATCACTAAGTAGAGAGGAGGAAATTGGAACCCCATGTACCCTTCATTAATATACCCTTCCCCCAGAGTATCTTTGAAGTGGATTTCTCGACAATATTTTTATTGCGAGGTGATCAAAAGATTAATACATATGCAATGTTGCTTGTTATTCCCAATTCCCTTCATAAGGACTGTATCCTTGTAGATCTCTCTTGCCAACAAAATGTGAGAGCTTATTTCCCTACAGCCACCCCAACAAAGTAGGTTGTCAAACTTTTGGGTTTTTGCCAATCTCGCCTAGGCAGTTTTAATTGCATTCTCTTATTATGAGCAAGATTAAGCATGTTTCTGTGTTTATTTGTAAATTCTTTCTTCATATCTTTTGCCCATTTATCTATAGAAGTTAGATTAAAGGGAAGCTAGTCTTTTTTTTTTTTCTTTTTTTCAAAAGGTTGTATTAGGGAAATTAACATTTTATCTGTAATATAATTTAAAAATACAATTTTTGCAGTGTTTGTCGATTTACTTGTTTCTGGTGTCTTCTTGCATTTTTCTGAACCATATCTTTTTAAGATGAGGTGATTACAAAGTAATTACTGGAGAAGAGACTTGTATGAGAGATTATATTAAATAACTATTGAGAGTGAATTCACTTTTCCTAAATACTTCATGGAAGATTTACAGTAAAAGTTTCATTTCAAATGATCTCATGCCATTCTAACATCCGGCAGTTAACATTTTATCTAATTGTCTAGGTTTTTAAAGTTCTTTGTCACACTTTTCTTTCTCTATCCCTGAGGTTTTCAACTTCTCTCTTCTCCCCTTCTCTCCCTCTCCCTTTCTTCTTCTCTCCCTCTCTCTGGTGTGCAATGCATAGTGCCAGCCAGGCTCTAGACCTATGATGATGAGCAAACAGCAGAATCTAACAGGAGAATAAACATTCATCGGTAAGTATCCAACACCTATGAAACTGTAACTCTGTGACAGGGTTGGAAGGAGAGACACAAGACACTATTGGAGACTAGAATTGTGTTTGCATCCAGCCACAGGGGACCAAGAGAGGACATCTTTGAAGAACGACCAGTTGAGTGAAACTCTGAAGGATGAGTAAGAATGACCTAGAAAAAAAGCAGGGGAACTAGCCTTTTTGGCAAAGTGAACATGGTCTGCAGTTGGAGAGGGAATGCGGAAGTAGAACTGACTTGGAGCAAAGCTGGTATAACTGGAGCGGGGAGAACACCGGGAGCCTGGGGGGAGACCCCCCTGGGGGGGAGGGCGGGGCTGCTGTCGTGGCCAGGTCTTTAAGAACATTTCAAAGCCATGGACCGATTTAAAGAGAAGCGAGTGGGTATAATCAGATCTGTATTTTAAAAAGGTCGCTCTGATTCCTATATGGAAAACAGATCATAAGGGTGCCTGAGTGGGAAGAGGCCCAGACAGCGGGCGGGTGCTGTGGTTTGGGAGAGGACAGGGAGGGGTTGATGGTCGGTTGCAGCAGGGGCTTATCTAGAACATTTATCACCCAAGGGTCTCAGTTTTTTGATACCTCCTCTGTGACAAAGCTCTTTTCAGAACTAGTCAAGTGAAACAAATAGCTTACAATGATAACGGCTAGAAAAAAAAGACAAGAAAAAAACTTCTTTCATTAAACTTTGTATCACGCCAATTAAAAAAAAAATTGAAGCTAAGGCCTCCTGGGTGGCTCAGTCGGTTAAGCGTCTGACTTCGGGTGGGGCTCCAGCCCCACATCAGGCTCTGTGTTGACAGCTCAGAGCCTGGAGCCTGCTTCAGATTCCGTCTCTCCCTCTCTCTCTCTCTCTCTGACCCTCCCGCACTTGCACTCTGTCTCCCTCTCTCTCAAAAATAAGTACATTAAAAATTAAAAAAATAAACAAAAAATAAAAATTGAAAGATAAAATACAAATGTAGCACCAAAATGGGTAAACACACAGCTATGCATTCAGTTGCTTTTACAGCTATTTAACAGTTTGAACTTCAATAATCAGTTATAGTTCTATTACAATTTCTTATGTAAATACTCTTCTGATAATTAGTAAGTGAATTTAATTACAACCAACATTTAAGCAACAACTCAGTGATCATTCTAATAGAATGTTTTTTTCCCCCTTGATTCAATGTTTAGTTTCAAAACTATTACTAATCCAAGAATAATGAATTCAGTTTTAAAGATACTGTTCAAAATGTATGAAATAAAATTTGTATGTAGCAAATAGAATACTGTACCTCATGGTTCACACTTTGTTTCACTTCTTAATGTTTTTACACAAATGTAGATTCCAAGTAGTCACAGAGAATGACAGAATTGAAGTAACTCAAGTTCTGCTTCTTTGTTTTTATAATCACTGCACTGTCATTGTATATTTTGAATCTGCTGTTTAAATGAAACGATGAAAGCTACATACAGCGCCCGAAGTGAGTTCAAATGGTTTCTGAACCATTACAAAGTTATTTTGAAATGAAAATATGTGCTGAGTCCACAAGGGCTGAAAGCTGACTTTACAACTGGAAATTCTCCAAATTAACTCCCCTTTAAAAATATAATATCTATTAAAGAATAAGTGATAGAAATGTGCTAACTTGAAGCTTACATATATATTAACAAAACTTAACATCAGCCAGAGCAATTATTTCGAATTTAGATCAACAAACATTTTAGGGAGCAGGAGTAATTTTATCACTGACATTGTTTAGAATTGCCAGCACATGGCACATGGGAATAATTTAAAAACATATATATATGTTTTAAAAGTCTCTATAGGTAAGACACCCCTTTATTGCTTGCACCTGAGGAAGACCTCACCCACCACTTGGTCTGCTTCTGGGTGGTACTGAATGTGGAGAAAAATGCATATACTCATAAGAGGAGTAATTCAAAAGGGAACCACACCTTATCCCTGCTCTTAAGACAGTTTATGCTGTAGGTGAGGAAAAGAGACATAACTCTCTGATTTAATGGCCTTCTCATACCTGTCTGATGAATAGAATACCTGGTAAGAGTGAGTCACGGTGCATGTGATTTGGCTTGAGACTGAATGATTCTCTCCCTGACCGAATGCCATCAGGGCTCCTCCGAGCCCTCTTCTGGATAAGGTTCAAGGTTGGTCTATAAAGACTCACTCAAAACATTAACAGAGAATCTAGTAGCTAGTAGCTAAAGACTATACCCCTATGATGATGCTAAGCCCCTTAAAGCACCTGCCTGAGAAAACTCGTCTGCTGAAAGCCTGTACTGTTTGTTCCAACAGACACCTGAAGATAGTGCCCTGTTTTCCAGCCTCTGTGGGAGGGTAAGAGTCCAACTTCAAGACTTCAAACCAAGCTGGTTTGAAGCACCAGCTAACAAACCCAGATGAGTTTCAAGTGCACCAAACCCCCTCTTCCTTCTTTTTGTAAGTTTCCACT
The DNA here is from genome assembly GCF_022837055.1 of Prionailurus viverrinus. Taxonomy (NCBI): domain Eukaryota; kingdom Metazoa; phylum Chordata; class Mammalia; order Carnivora; family Felidae; genus Prionailurus; species Prionailurus viverrinus. The sequence continues at coordinate 131,864,302 of NC_062569.1, read as the reverse complement.
TTCCTGATTCTACTGAGCCCCTGTTCACTGCCCCACCCCCCTTCCTGGTCCCTCATTCTCCCTTTAAAACGTCCAGTCACCTCTGTACAAATAGAAGTGGAGGTCAGTTCACATCGTGTTCTTTATCCTATTGAACGTAGTAATATACTACATCCCCAATATAGTATATTACTGATGAAATCTGTCCTTACCATTCTAATAGTGTCCAGATTGGTTTATCTCTGACAAGACTTTACAAATCTTTCTAAATATATTTATGATCAAAAGCAGCCACATAAAGCAGAAGCTACTGGAGTAAGATACACAGGAAAATTCTACGACAGTCCTTCAAATGAAATCTATTTGACTCTGTGGAAGGTGGTTAGCAATAGAAGTTGGACAGGACAGAGGACTGGTGGAAATTTAAGTTTGCCTGCTGGTGGGAACTAGTGATAGAGATGAAGATTTTAACTAAGGGCTTTGGACTTGCTGGAGGAAGAGCCTACGCTTAAGCGGGAAACTTGTAGGATGTACTAGGTGAATGATAATTGCTAAAACACAGATTTGTAAAAATTTGGAGATTAAAAAGAAGTGTTTATTTATATATTTTGAGAGAGAAAGAGAGAGAGTTGAGGGTGAGCAGCAGAGGGAGAGGGAGAGAGAATCCCAAGCTCGGGGCTCAATTTCATGACCCTGGGATTGTGACCTGAACTGAAATCAAGGGTCAGGCACTTAACCAACTCCACCCAGGCACCATGGAGATTTTTAAACTACAACAGTCATGAGATCCCACAAAAGCTTTCATTTCTGCAGCAAGTTGTATGAGATGGGCTCAAAGGGCTGAGGTCCTAGCAAGAAGTTTAAGAAATCAAGTAGTATAATACCTTTCTATACGATTTTGTTAAGTTATAGCTTCACCATATCAATATATGTGATTTGACAGCCATATATATATATACACACACACACACACAAAGAGACACAGATATTCTGGTTACTAAATGCAGGCATTATATTTGCTAATAGGTCACTCATTTGTTTCACAAAATATGAGCTACTTATTGAACTCCAGACTCTATGAAGTGGTCCCTGTCCTCACAGAGCTTATAGACCAGTAGGCCGGTTATAAAGGAGTTAGAAGTGTTCCCAGAGTTTTTTATTCAACTGTTCTTGGATTCATTCCTTGCCCTTCTCAGATCTGCTCAGAAGAGATCTGAACTTTCAGGCTGCATTTCCCAGGCTCAGCTGAACTTTGGCTGGGTTTGGCCAAAGAAGCTGGTTGGAAAGTGGACTTTAAGAAGTCTTTGGCCAAAGAGGGGCACTGAAGAGAGAATGGAAGGTGGCAGAATTAGAGAAGCTCAGGTATTTGTCCCTTTGCCCCACCCAGGCAGCGTCTTTGGAAAGAGCTGCATCTTCTCTATAGCTTGAAATTCTGCTTGACGGGTCCAGCTTCCGGTTTCTGGCATGTGAGTTCACAAGAGCCGAATGTGTGTATCTTTTCCCAACTCTGCATTTAGCGATGAGGTGGTAGTTTGAAGTCAGCCATGGTGGGATACCTCTACTACAGAAATTGGCAAACAGTTTTTGTTATTCTCCCAGGGAACTGGATATTAAACATTCACCAGCACACCACTGGGTCTAGTGACATCATCTCTTTAAGTTTTTCCTCAAACTCTAGGGGTGGTGGCTGGCTCTCTTTGCTGTTATTGCCTTAGTTGCCTCAACTTCTCAATTCTTCCTTCCTCTGTGGAATTAATTCTTTGTTTTAAGTCACCTCTGCTGGGATGTCTAGAGTAGTTTCTGTGTTTCTGGTAGGATCCTGATTAATAAAGCAGGGCACCTAACCTGGATTTGGATAGTCAGGGAAAGATCCTCGGGAGTTATGTGATATGCCTATTTTTTAAATGGATAAAATGGATGGAGCCTGGCAATAGGTTGAGAGCATAAGGAAAAGGCATGATTCAGCACTGTGTCTAGATTTTTGGCTTGGGAATGTAGGCGGAAAAAGGTGCCATTTGTTAAGAGAGGAAGCAAAAGCAAAAGAATAAGTTTGGGGGTAAAGGTGGAAATGCTGAACTGGAAGTGGTCTGCTCATGGGACACTCAAGGCCAGATGTCCAGTAGGGTTTGATGGGATCAGAACACAGAAAGGATGTATTCTCCCCAATTCCTTCTCCTCCCTCTGATCCCTCTGTTGCCTTGCTCAGTATATTACTTCATCTGTCTCCTGTACCTTCCAAGTGTTGTTCCAGGTTTCACTGATATATACTCAGTTCTCCCCTGTCTTAAACAAACTTCTTTTCATAAAGTCCACTTTCCAACCAGCTTCTGCCGTATCTCTCCTTTCCCCCTCATGAGTAATTTTGTTTCCATGGTAGCTGACTCTACTTCCTTCTCTCCCACCCCTCCCCAATCCATTGAAACCTGGCTTCCACCCCCAGTGAAACTGATTCTGAAATTCAGTTTGGCAAACATAACAATGACTTGCTTATTGCTAAACCCGATGGGCTCTCAGCTCCGAGCTGGCCAGAGGTGATAAATTCTGATGAGCAGCCGGTACACAGCAAATATTCAGTAAATGGTTAGGCTGAATTCATTTTTTTTTAAATGTTACTGCTAAACTTTGCTTTTTTTCCCCAAGAAGAATTACCTTTACAAATCATCACTTTACCGACCATTTCATTTCTTAATGAATTTGTGTTTCTAATGACCGACCATGAAAACAATGGGTAAATTCCGTGGGGGGAAAAATCATTTACATCCATTATATAGTATCCTATGGAAGGAATACCAATATAAACCCCATAAAAACTGTTTGACTAAAATTTTCACCCTTCAACTAGCTGTTTGTTTCATTACTCTGAGAGCTTCAAATGATGCCAGTTTCCTGAGGGGAATGGTGGGTTAAAAGCATTTTCCTCAAAACTTCCTATGTTTTCTTGTAGTACCTACAAATAGCTAGTGATCTTCTCCAGTAAGAAAGAGAAAGGAAGAATAAGGGTCATTTACTAAGTGGCATGTTTGATTTACAGTCTAGTAGTTGCAAAGAATTAGTGGAGTATTCATGTTTCAATGGCTCACAGCATCAAAGGCATAGCTATGGTGACGAGCGCACTTAAATCATATCTCTGCCTCAGTGGAAAAGGGAATATGCTTTCATAGAACAGTGTGACCTAATCTTTCAGTTTCTTTCAGAGGAAGGAACAAAATCTACAAATGACATATGATACCTTATTATTTTTTTTCCCCAGTCTGCTCTGAAAAAAGCAGTTCTTTATATGTCGACACTTTGAATTGTGAAAGCCAACCTTTGCCATGTGTGCATTTGTGATCAGATACGCTCAGATTTACCCATGATTCACAAGCGATAAAGCTCATGCTCTGAAGCAGAAAAACCACAAGGTAGTCTCAAAATTGTTGGTGAAGTGGAGTCCCCTGTAACATAATGCCAATGGTGGACAGTGTGAACATGTTCGGGGTTTATTTATGGGTAAACATAACACAGTGTTTTTAATTAAAAGATTATGATGACTACAGTGATCAATCTTACTTAGATTCCACATGAAACCTTAAAGATGATAAAAGCTTATGATAGGAGAGTTACAGGTATGATTCAATATCAGTGTAATAGAAATAAGTGAACTACTAATAGCTAAAGAGATAAGAGGAGACCTAATATAACAGCTCTCTGAAATGCTTACCCATGGTTTCTCCATCATCACATGGAGAAGCTCTAAGACAGTAAAATGCAGTGCATAAGGCAAACTATCCTGATGCACTGATGTGTTGAGTAAGAAATTTGGATTAAGTATTTTAATTTAACATCAGGCACATCTATTTTTATAACATTTTCTCTTGTAATATTCTTTTTCCTTTGTGCTTTTTCATACAACTTACCTTAAATTCACTCAGTTAGATTACACCACACTGCAGGATTAAAAGCGATCAAATAAGCATAAGACAAATAGGCAGAAAGATCAGTTTATAAATGCACACACACACACACACACACACACATGCAGATTATTTTGTTGGTCTCTTGGAAAATCTCTAAAATGTCCATACTTTGCTGTCCACTATTGAGCTTAATTAGATTAGGTCTCCTTTTTAAAAGACTAGGGGAGTTTGTTTTCTGACACATGGCATTATTTCTTTAGGTCAAGAACATACATTGTTATATGGAATGTACATGATTTAGGCAAAGAACAGAGCCCCACTCAAGTCATTGTGTACCACAGAGTTATGTACATGCATAAGAATCCAAAAAGAGCTGAGTAATCTGGCCAAGGAATTCTGGAAGAGTTGAGCACCACAGGACAGGAGCTGAACATTTTTCTCCTCTTTCATTCTCTTTCGAATAACCTGTAATTTTGCATAGCAAGTATTGACAACTGGAACCACTTTTTTTTTTTTTTGCCAGATTTAGTCTTCTGTCCATCAACTGATGAATGAATCCTTCCTTACTCCCCTACTGCCCCTCTCTTCTTTCCTTCCTTTCCTCCTTATTTCCTTCCCTGGTTCTACCACTTCAAGCTTGTATAATCTTGACTAAGTTACTTAATTCTTCTGTTCCTTAGCTTTTTTCCTAATGGGGAATAATAATAATAATAATAAATATCCTCCAGGGTTGTTGTGATATTTAAATAAGCTACTACTGGCCTTTTGGCTAAGGTCAAGTGTAAATGAGCTACTACATCTGTAGTGTCAAAATATCGTGTTAGGAGGGGAGTCTGGGTGGCTCAGTCAATTAAGTGTCCAACTTTTGATTTCAGGTCAGGTCATGATCTCACAGTTCATGAGATCTAGCTCGTGTTGGGTTCTGAACTGACAATGAGGACTCTGCTTGGGATTCTCCCTCTCTTCCTTTCTCTTTTCCCCTCCCAGTCTCCCTCTCTCTCTCAAAATAAATAAAAAGACATTTAAGAATATATATTGTATTATGAGACAAGATCTTAAAAATGTTATTTCTTCTCATTATTACTGATCATTTTTTCTTCCTTTTCTTTTTTGTTTCCTTTTATGAAAAGTATGTAAATCTATTCTCATAAAGATATTAATTAATATAGATATACGTAAAGTGTGAAAATTCTTTTTCCTTGCCTCTTATAGACACTCTCCTTGTCAGATAAGAATTTGGTGTGTATAACTTTAGTTCTTTGACTAGGTGTCTGCATGCATTTGTGTATCACATACACACACACATGTACACACACATCTTTACATAAATGGGGCCCCATCATTTGTATCTTTTCAGCAACCTCAGTATATCTTGGATATCTTTCCATGTTAAAACACATAGTTCTTTTAAACACATACCTTTAAAATAATTAGTTAATTTAACATTTTTATTCATTAAGACATAATTCTAGGCACTGGGGATTTGATAATAACCAATAGATAATTTCCTTGCCATAGATGTTTTACTTCTAGTAAAGGAGATGGATAATTTAAAAAATGTAGCTCAAAATTTAATGTCAAGAATTGGTAAATTCTAGGGCGGAAACTGAGAAAGGGTAAGATATAGAGGGGTTGAGTTCAGGATGGTCAGGAAAATATTCTATGAGATGATGTTTAAGCAGAGATGCTGGAGGGAAGGAACCAGCCAACAAAATGTCTGGAGAAGGAATAATACAAGTAGAGGGATAAGCAAGAGCAAATATTCATGGATTTTGAAACAAGGTAAGTGGTGGGGGGAGACAGAGGAGATGAGGCAGAGGTCAGATTATACAGGACTGTGGGTCATAGTAAGGATGTTGGATTTGATTTAGAAAAAAATCTTGTTTTTAATTTATTTTTGAGAGAGAGAGACAGAGTGTGAGTCGGGAAAGGGCAGAGAGAGAGAGGGAGACACAGAATCTGAAGCAGGCTCCAGGCTTTGACCTGTCGGTACAGAGCCTGATGCGAGGCTCGAACTCACGGAGAGTGAGATCATGACCCGAGCCCAAGTTGGTCGCTTAACCGACTGAGCCACCCAGGAGCCCCTGGATTTGATTTTATTAACTTTATTCAGTTCCTGCCTCTTTTTCTATAGTGTGGATATAATGTAGTTTACTTAACCCTTCTTTCTTAATGATAAAATATTTTAAATATTTCTCTAATGAAAATTACAAAGACCATCCTTGCCTCATCTCTGTGCACATGGGGATATTTCTGCAGTTTGCATTCATGGAGCAGAATAACCACATTAAAAGACAAGCACAATGTAAATGTTGATAGATGCCATCAACTGCCTCCAAAATAAACCTTAATTTATTTTCCCACCTGTGATATATGGAAGTGACCCCTTTTCTTTATTCATTTCGATATGGGACACTGTCATTTCTCTTTCCTTTTTTTAAATAATCCAATGGGTAAAAAATCATGTCTCTGTTTTGTTTTAGCTTGCATTTCCATGATTATTAATAAAACTGAGACTAATTTCATAGGTCTATAATCACTCTGATTTTTTTTTTCTCTTGTGAATGGCCTATTGATCAAATTTTCATTCCAGGTCATGTCTGTGGCCAGGCTTTGGACTGGCTGCTTTTGGGTCAAGAGTCCACCCTTAGTACAATCAGCGTTGTCTGGAGGATTAAGGTTGTATGTTATAAACCATAGCTCACTAAGACTGCTCCTCAGGACAGGCTATAAGTGGTGCATGATCACCCATAAACTCGATGGGCAAAGCAGTTACTCTGATGAATGCCCAGTGCAATTTGATGGTGAGTGAAATTAGGAATGCAACACAACATTTACTGAGCGACACTAAAATCAAATCTTTGTTCTGAATGCTGTAAGGAAAATTACACAAGATAGTGTCACTGTCCTCAAATACTTGCAATCTTATAAGGGGAGATGACAAACACAAGCCAATAATAATTCGGGACAAAATGTTAAATTTCCAAGAATGACACGGACCAAACGATCAAGTAATTCTGAGCAAAAGAGAAAGCACATTCAACTGGCAACTCTGCTAAAAGGTAGTGCCCTAGATTTTGAATAAGTGTGGGATATTTCAAAGTGGCTATATTGTTTTTGTAAAAATAATTTCACACAAGCACCCTATATACAAAAGTACAAAGACAAAAGTAGAAATCAGCTATGGCCTCATCACTGAGAGACAAGTACATTTTTCTCTTAGCCAATGTCTCTTAATATTTTTGAGGAAATCCAGACATTTTTACATATGTTCAGATAAGTATACACAAATAGGTTTTTTTTTTTACATTTTTTTCAACGTTTATTTATTTTTGAGCGAGAGAGAGAGAGACAGAGTGCAGGCAGAGGAAGGGCAGAGAGAAAGGGAGACACAGAATCTGAAGCAGGCTCCAGGCTCTGAGCCATCAGCACAGAGCCCTATGTGGGGCTTGAACCCACAAACTATGAGATCATGACCTGAGACGAAGTCAGACAGTTAACTGACTGAGCTACCCTACATAAACAGGGGCCCCTCCATAAATAGTTTTACATAAATGGGAGCTTTTTATAATAGGCACGTACCTTGTCAGTGATAGGTTCATTGGCCAATGCAGAAACTCAGGCTTTGAGTGAATGAATGAATGGATGTTCTGGAACTTGTTCTTTCTATGCTGATAAAGATTGTCTAGCTAGTCATGTTTACAGATTGTATAGTATTTCATTACTTGCATAATTTCCTTAACCAGGCTCCTATGGATAAACCTTCAGGTTTATTTTTAGCTCTACTTTATTTTTAACAACACTGATAAGAACAATCTTGGGCTAAATTAATTTTATACCCATGTGATTATCTCCTTTAGGTAAATTTTTAGAAATGAGTTTTCTGTCTAAAGAACAAGGCATATTTTAAAGGATTCTGATGCATATAGGCAAACTGCCCTCCTGCATAGAGATGTGAATGAAATTCTCACTAATGGTAAATAGCAGCATATGTTTCCACACAGTGTCCAAAACCAGGTTTTTTTTTTTTTTTTTTTTTTTTTTTTTTTTTTTTTTTTATGCAGGTAGAATTGAGAAGTTCTAGTTACTTAGCTCATGTTGGGATGGTGTTGAGAGGACTGAGAGTGAGTGTATTTTTAACAAACTTCATTTGAGATTAGCTTTATTTGGTCTGGTTTAGAGAACTGCAACTTCTTACTTTTTTTTATGTCTGTTAAATATGTGTCCCATTTATTTTACCACTTTTTACTCTCACTGGTTCAATATTCCTCAAACAAGAGTCAGAAACACACACTGAGATACATGGTGTTATGTTGTATTATACAATGAGTGGGGATTAGAATTTGAATCCTTAGGTCTTTCTCCACCATTAAAACTGTGAGGCTGTGCTGAGTCATAAGGCTTCTCAGTAAGCTACTACACTCTGTAAGTAGTTTAGGCATTTGCCACAGTGTAACTGTAATCATGAGTCCATTTTCAGTTATTTCAGAAGGATCTTCTATGGATTGCTGTGCCAGTCATTAAGCAATCGTCTCTGAGCTCCGAATCACCCTTCTAGGAGTATCTTGTGATGAGGAGGCAGGGAATTTGCAAACCTCATTTCTGTTTGCCCGCTGACTCCCCCTTAGATCCTGCCAGTAGGGGGCAAAAAGGGAGACAGGAAGGCTGCAGGAGAAAGGGACTTGCCCTGTTCTGTTTGCTCCTTGCCGGCTTCCTGTCTGCCTGGACTTCCGGTGCACGTCACTTTGGCATTGCCATTTCCGGCAGGCAACATCCGTTTTTCTCCGGGTAGCTAGCAGCAGTTTGAAATTTTTCGGTACTTGTGGATCACCTCTCATAGTGTCACACAGTCACCAGCATTGGCCAAGAGGGTCCTATCCTCTGTTGGTCCCAGCCCCTTGGGGTTTCCCTTCCAAGCTCAGAGACACTAGAACCCATTGAGCAACTGAACCACTACACTCTCGCCTCAAAGGCCTGAGTTTTGGCTGTGCAGGACCCCTCTTCTAAGGTTCCAAATTTCAGTCATTCCAACCGTTTTCCTTTGTTCTTTCAACCACAGGGATCTCTGCTTCCTGCAATTGCTGCCTTTATGGTACATTAGTGCTCTTTTTTCATTTTTCAATTACCTAGTTCACAACTTTATACCTAGGTGACCATTCTTGCGAAACCTTCTCTGTTCAGTAACTGGTATGCTTCCTATCCCCTTATGGGACCCTGATGGAGACAACGGTCTGAGGAGAACAGTGGAAGTTTTGTACCAAGTATTTGATAAAACTAAGTTTTATATTTTAGGAACAAATATTATTAATTTACAGTCACACAACCTATATGTAACTCCCTAGAAGAGTTTCATGAGACAGAAAGGGATGAAAAAACCAAGAGGTGAAGACAATCTTTTTTAATTTTTATTTTTACTTAAGAGAGACAGAGAGAGTGAGTGTGTGAGCACCAGCTGAGAAGAGGCAGAAAGAGAGGGACAAAGAATCCCAAGCAGGCCCCACGCTCAGCATGGAGCTGGACACAGGGTTTGATCCCATGACCCTTGATCCCACAATCTTGGGATAATGACCTGAGTCGAAATCAAGAGTCAGACGCTCAACCACTTGAGTCACCCTTGTGTGCCAAAGCCAATTCTTAATAACTGTGCCGATACAACATTGCTTTCATCACAGAGAAACACCAGATATCTCTGCATTTTTTTTCCTCCAATGTCATAAAGATGCATGTCCACAGCAGTAGCAAGATGGATTTTCATGATGGAATCTGGCTTATAATGGGTTGTTTGCAGAACTGGGGTGTTCCAGTGACCTGAGGTTATTCTGGAAGCTGCCATTACCTACCGTAGAAACTTGTATTGGGGGGAATTCAGGGAAATGTCATGGAGATGCATCTCTGAAATGGCCATAGATGTAAGTCGTGGTCGAGAGCAGAGTTTCTGGATTTACAGCATTGAGATAAAATCCCTGGGTGTAGTGACTGTGGTCATAGCATATTCTTATCTTTTGATCCTCATTTTCTATAAAATTGTAATGGTTCTACAATTTCAAGTTATCCATTCCAGCTCATCTATATGAAATAAGATTTAAGAGCCAAGATTATAGTTTTTCTGAAAATCAAGGTGATTGGAGAGCTGTTTTGTTTTGTTTTGTTTTTAAAATGTGTTCTAGTGAGACAAGCCACGTGACCAATTTACAGATACAATCCCTTTTGCGCAATTAGCTCAAGGCTATCCATTCAACTGTAACCATCTAAAAGTAGACACTACTAGATTTCCTAGGTTATGGATCATTTTGAATATAATTTCATCTGGTTTTGGGAAATAAAGCTCACAAAAGTACTTCAAATGTGTCTTTTTCTGTCTTATGAAAGTAGGCACAATGCAGTGCCGAGTGCAATATGGCTACAGTAACCTTTTTGGTACATTTAAACTTTGCATATGTTTAAATGCATCCTATGTAAGGATTTTATGTAGATAATCATATCAATTACAAACAACTGCAAGTTTGTTTTGTTTCTATTAACCATGTTCCATTTACTTGTGAGATCTCCTAGTTCCAATACAATGTTGAATTTAAATGGTGAGAACAAGCACGCTCATCTCATACCTAATATCATGGAGAAGATTTTTAAAGTCTCACCATTAAATATTTGTTTTCTGTAGTCTTTTATTTTATTGTTTTTATTTTTTTCATGTTTATTTACTTTTGAGAGAGAGACTGAGTGTGCGCAGGGGAGTGGCAGAGAGAGGAGGAGACACAGAATCCGAAACAGGCTCCAGGCTCTGAGTTGTCAGCGCAGAGCCTGACGTGAGGCTCCAACTAATGAACCGTGAGATCATGACCTGAGCTGAACTCGGACACTTAACTGACTGAGCCACCCAGGCCCCCCTGTAGTCTTTTAATAAATAGCCTGTAAACCTATGGAGCTATCAAAATTTAGCACAGGAATCAAAAATTACTCTAGATGATATAAGGAGGAAGAAACTTCAGAAACACTTGAAGTGTCATTGGAAGAACTGGAGAAGGGAGATTTGGGGAGGCTGATGCTAAAATTTTGTTTCAAGTTCACCTACCACAGGTGTCATCAGAGGTCAGTAAATTTGCAGCTGGTGCTGTCACTGTTGCCATTACCACAGCTGCTTTAGCACAGATTTGGTTCCACAAATCTGGTACCAAAAAAGGAGAATCGTGAGTAAGGAATCAATAAATCCTGTTGGCTGTTGCTTGTCTACCATCTCTGCCAAAGGAAGAGTCTAGCAAGAGACTAGACTGATAGTCTAGTCTATCAGTCAGGGTCTAGCAAAAAGCACAGTAGTTACCTGAAGAGATACAACTGAACATCAATATTTTAAAGCTAAGCCTAAGGTTGTTAACAATGTCACGTGAAAGGGAAAAAAAACCCCACTAAAATCATAAAATACAGAAATAGTAACTTCAGGAAGCAGTGACCACTCCTGGGTCAAGATGAACAAAGACGGGGTTGGAATTACTAAAATTTAAAAGCTCTAAGGAAGAGATTTGTAGAAGTGAAACTCAGACATCTGAAGAGATGGAGATAGTGGGCTGGTGCCTGGTTTCTCGGCAGAGTAATGAGGCTATTTCTGGAAGTTGTGGAAATAAAATCCCAACCAGATTCAACTGTAGCTAAGGAAAGGAAATACCTCTGCTGGGTGTAGTAACAGTGCCAGTGTGCCCGTGTAGGAAGGAGTTAATATAGCAGCTCTGATGTTGCCCTTTGAAGAACTTGCTTGTAAGGGTGGCATATGGAAACTTGACTTTGGAATTTTCCCTGTTACTAAATCATAAGACTGTTTTGCATGCCTTGGGCACTAAACCCTGCTGTACCAGCTTATTGAAATTGTTTGTGCAAACAATGTGATTCATAGTAAATACCTGCTTTTCTTCTGGGAGTCTGGAACTTTGGAAATCATGGCTTGTTGTGTAGGGAAAAAGTGCCAGTGTGACCAGCCCCCAGTGAAAATCCTGGACTCAGAGTGACATCAGCATCATGGCAGGAGAAGACATTTCTTCTTTTTGGTCCTCATTTCAATAGCAAGAATTCAGCATCCATCCACAGTCACAGTCCCTTTGTGGGAGCCATGGAATCCAGCACCATGTGCCAAGGAACATGGGCAGGAGTTGTGCCCAACTGTGCATTGGCCCACAGGCAGACAAACGTTGTGGATATCCTAGTTGCGGACTCTGCAGTGATTTATGAACAGTTCTTGCCCTTCAGCTGTTGTCCAGGAACTCCTGGAAAACGGTCTTAGAAAATCACCCATGGACAAGGGGGCCTTTGTGGAAGTCCAGGTTTCCTGAGAAGTTGCAGCACATTGCTGGAGCAAAAACAAAACAAACAAACAAAGTATGTCTGGATACATAGGAGAGGGCAGGAGGAATAGTTCTACTTTACCTAAATTTCCCATTCCCCAGGGTGACACATCTCAGAGCCAAGAGAGATTTTCTTGGCCCACGATTTGTCCCACAGGGGAAAGGGAGAGCATGTGAAAGAATATCCTGCTTACCCAAGATGTCGCCAAAGGAGCTCATTTCTGTCTTGCCCATTAGACATTATTGAATCCTGAGCTACATGACTAGAGGGTGGAAAAAGGTTGGGAGAACAACGGATAGGACTCTTGGGGGGGGCATAAAAGGATATGGATCCTACTAATTGCATTATGGACTCCATCAAAGAGCCTACCTATGAGCCACTGGGAACACCTCATCCATGAATCTCCTGAAATTAGTAACATGAAAAAATATGAAGATGTACAACACACTGGTAATGGTACATGTAAAGTCAAACTTAGAACATTCTAATACTGTAATATGGTGGAATGTTAAACACTCAACTCTAGTACAAAGGTTAAAGAATAAGAGTATTAAAAATAACTACAAGGACAATAATTTGTTAAAAAGTACACAATATGAAAAGAGGTAAATTGTGGTATAAAAAACATAAAAAGATGGAGTAAACGTGTAAAGTTTTTGTATGCAATGCAAGTTAAGTTGTTACCAGCACATAATAGACTGCTATATTTATAAGATGTTTTATGTAAGCCTCAGGGAAACCACAAAGCAAAAACCTGTAATAGATTCACAAAAGATAAAGGGAAGGGAATCAAAGCATACAACTGCAGAAAATCTACAAAGGAGGGCAGCAAGAGAGGAAGAAAGGAACAAGGGAACTATAAAATATCCAGAAAACAATTAATAAGATGTCATTAGTAAGTCCTCACCTATCAATAATTTGCTAAATATAAACGGATTGGATTATTCAATCATAAGACATAAAGTGGCTGGATGCACTTTAAAAAAATACCTGACCGTATGCTACCCACAAAAGGTAGCTTTAAGGACATACATAAGAATGGCATAGGGGGATCAATTCATCAAGAGGATGTAATGATCATAAATATATATGCGTCCAACATTGGAGTAACCATAATATATTCAAAAAATACCAAGAGCTATGAAGGGAGAAGTATACAATAATATAACAGTAGAGGACATCAATACCCCACTTTCAACAATGGGTACATCATTAAGACAAGAAAAATAAGTAAATATTGCACTTGAACCATACTTCAGACTAAATGGACCTTAACAAACATATACAGAACATTTCATTCACTAGCAGCAGAATACACATTTTCTCAAGTGCACACAGAACATTCTCCAGAATAGATAATATCCTGAGGTACTGTTCATTTTTCTTTAATATTTTTGTCTCTGTTCTTCAAAGTGGATAATTTATACTGATTTATTTTCAGGTTCACTATTTCTTTCTTCTGCCATGTCTAATTTTTCTATCAAGCCAATCTAGGAAAGTTTTTAATAACCATAATTTTTTTAGAATTTCTGTATAGATTATCTGTTTATTCATTGATATTTTCCTTTAATTATTTAACCATGTTTATTATTTTTGAACATATTTATAACAGCTACCTTGTAATCCTTGCCTGTTAATCCAATATCTGAGACCACTCAGAGTCTGTTTATTGACTGATTCCTTTTCCTGAGTATAAATTCATACATTCTTGGGGTTTTTTTGTATATAGATGAATTTGGGGTTAAAACGTGCAAATTACAGATAATACATTGCAGCAACTCTAGAGTCATTATATTCTTCCAAAGATGGGAGTTTTCTTTTATTTCTGGTGGTGCTTAGTTGCTGGGAATCAATCTACAAATTTTTTTCCACCCCCCAATTTTTCATGATATACAGCTGTGTATCTATCTACCTTATGTCTTCCCACTGCTGCTTTTTCAGCCTACCCCCCCGTTGCTCAGATATTAGAATCACCATTCTGTTGTTTTCTTATTTCTAGGGGTTTTCCTAATTTTCATCTGTTTTGCAAGTTTTGCCTTAACTTAATTTTGACACTTGAGGATTTTTGCAACCCAGGCTACGCATGGTTAGACAATGCATTCGGTAAAGAAAAGCATCAGACTCACAAATCTGGATCCACACCATTTTATCTTCAGACAGTGGATCTCTTTCTAGTTTCTCCTGACTTTTCCACAACCATCCCTCTGCTTTTCAAATACGTGAATAGTTTTGCCAAAGATTTGGCATCTAGTGCTCTGAATTGGGTACCACTCCTTCCTACGTGTTCCCATTACTCCCTTCGTCTGCTTGCTCCCTTAATTAAGAACCATGGAACTTTAGGGATGCCTCGGTGGCTCAGTTGGTTAAGCTTCCAACTTCGGCTCAGGTCATAATCTCACAGTTTGTGAGTTCGAGCCCCACCTTGACAGCTGTGCTGACAGCCCGGAGCCTGGAACCTGCTTCGGGTTCTGTGTCTCCCTCTCTCTCTGCTCCTCCCCCGCTCATGCTCTTTCTCTCTCAAAAATAAATAATGAAACATTTCAAAAAATTAAAAAAAAAGAAAAGAACCATGGAATTTTATACCTGGAAAGTATCTTAGGAAAAGTATAATCGCCTCATTTTAGAAGCACCAGAGGAAGCCTCAGAAGGTAAGATGAGTGACCCCGGGTCACAGAACCAGTTAGCGGCTTGGTTTCCTGATTTAGTTGTGATAACTACTGTGATGCCTGTACCAGAGGCACTGGATGGTTCCAATGCAGTTGGAGAGTGCCAAATAAATGAAAGATACCATCCCAACCTGAGGTATGCCCATACTGGGTTTTTTTCAGTGAGATAATATGTGCATAGTAAAGTGAATTGTGAGCAATTACAAAAGCAACTTAGCTTTTAGTGTAGAATAATATAAAACTAACTAAATATAGATGGGAGAGTTTTAGGGCTACAAGCTCAGGCAAACCTAATGTGTATCACTTGGCCTTAAAACCCCAGCAAAGGGGAAATTTTTAATACATCAGAAATCCATGTAGTATTACTGTATTTCTTCAGACTACGAATGCACAGTGCCAGTAGATGCATCATTTCTGTGGCACTGGTAAGTGTCAGAAGGGCTTTTGAAATTTTGACAAGTTAAATTTTTTTTAAGTGCTTGGCTTTCTGTGGCTCTCTCTGTTATGAATCCTCTATGAATCTCCTGTGATAGAGCATCGGATCACATTTCTTGGTGTGTAAGATATAAGAACTAATTTTTAGGAAACTTTAGCTTCTTCTTCATCCTTGTATCTTTGGGCCTATTAATAGGAAAGACATAATTTTTTTTTTCTAGAAGATTCTAATGTATTATGAAAGCTCTTACTTGTGTATGAACAACAGAAATTTTTTCTGCTTATTTGTTCCATGTAGCCTACTTTTTATGATGAAATGACATAGGCATAGAGTTCAAGTGTGCTACTGAAAAAAACGGAATTGATGAGTTAAACAAGGAAGAGAATAAGTAAAAAAAATACTATGTAATTTTATGTAAATGTTTAGTGTTCATTAATTTGAAGCATATACCATAATTTTAAGACTAAATTTACATGCAACGCCAGTTGTTACTTTTACAGATATGATCCATTTAGTTTTTGCTTAAAATCTTTGGATGGCTTATAATATGAACGCGTTTAAATTAATTACCATATTATAAAAACAATGCTTTTCAAACTCCAGGAGCAATTAAATTTGTGTTATTGAATCAAATCGTTTATTTGAATAAGAATCTTTATAGATTAAGAATTTAATTTTCCAACCCTTTTGCAAAATTCTTCAGCTAGATGGCAGGAAGGCAGCATTGTTTCTTTGTCAAGTGGTCCAAAAAAATCTTTTGACTCACAGAAATGAAACTACCCTACCATCCTCTCCATCCAAAAAGAAGGGAAGCATTTTAAAGCTAGAAGGAGTAATGCTTTGGGACTGAGAGATTCATTGAACCAAAAGCCTTCTCTGAAGTGTCATTTTTAAACAGGCAGAGAGTTGTGGAGATATTTATAGAGTGGGTCTTCAAATGGTCACAAACTTATTTAGGCAAACGCTTGCTGAGATTAGTATTTATTGCCTGGGAAATAAAGTGACTACAAGATAGTTTCATGGTTCTAAGTGGAGAAGCTTGCCTATAATCTGGTCCAGAAATCAGCAAAGAGGGGTTTGTTGATAGCGG
The DNA here is from genome assembly GCF_022837055.1 of Prionailurus viverrinus. Classification (NCBI taxonomy): domain Eukaryota; kingdom Metazoa; phylum Chordata; class Mammalia; order Carnivora; family Felidae; genus Prionailurus; species Prionailurus viverrinus. The sequence continues at coordinate 131,847,904 of NC_062569.1, read as the reverse complement.
TTCAGCTTGAGTGTTACCTGCTAGGATCAAAAGACGAATATTATGCTCAAAAGTAATTTAAGGGAACTTTATTTTGTTTTTGACAGTTAATCGTTAAATTGAAAACAAGATCAGGGAAAAGGAAATATTTTAAGCAGATCCAAGAACCTACATTTGATACAATCTTCCCCCAAAGAGCCATAATTGCTATGCCTATTGGCTTGGCTATGGCCATTGATTTGGGAATATGTTCCTTGAATTTCCACATTTCAAAGCAGATCTTACTTTCTGAAAGTGCAGAAAGCTAATTATATCAGGCAACTTAAGAAGCCAAAAAAGGGCTCATTAAGATACTAAATCCAATATCTTTTTTTTTTTTTTTTTTAATTTTTTTTCCCAACGTTTATTTATTTTTGGGGCAGAGAGAGACAGAGCATGAACGGGGGAGGGGCAGAGAGAGAGGGAGACACAGAATCAGAAACAGGCTCCAGGCTCTGAGCCATCAGCCCAGAGCCTGACGCGGGGCTCGAACTCCGGGACCGCGAGATCATGACCTGGCTGAAGTCGGACGCTTAACCGACTGCGCCACCCAGGCGCCCCCTAAATCCAATATCTTATACACGGACTGCGCTACTTTCTTACTATGACAGTGGGTTTGTGGTTTTAACCATCTTCCCTCTATACATTACATGGAATACTATGTAGATATATGCAAATATTAAGGTGGGAAGTAGATTAGTTTATAGTACTAAGAACTTGAAGATCTGGGACACAAAACAGGGACATTTTCATGAAGCATAAAGTGAGCTAAGGAAAACCAAGTCTAGGTGACATATGTGGCCTGGGTGGTAAGTATTCCTGGAAGAGAGAGGAGAAAGGGAAGATAGTAAAGATGAATGGCGTAGTGTTTCTCCTTGGGTTTGTAGAAAGGGATATTTGGATAAAGGTAGGTCACCTTAAAAATGCATGTTGAGGGGCACCTGGGTGGCTCAGTCAGTTAAGCTGAGGTTAACTTCAGCTCAGGTTATGATCTTACAGTTTGTGAGTCTGAGCCCTGCGTTGGGCTCTGTGCTGGCAGATCAGAACCTGGGGCCTGCTTTAGATCTGTGTCTCCCTCTCTCTCTGCCCCTACTCCACTCATGCTCATGCTCTGTTTCTCTTTCAAAACTACATAAACTGAAAAAAAATTTTTTTAAAGAAAAGTCATGTTGATATCACTCAATGGAAGTTAAGAAGCTGACTGAGAAAACATATATATATATGATGTAAGTACATATATTATTTATTATATATTATATATGTACTTATATAAGTAAAGATAAATAATATATATCTATCTATATCATGTAAGTAATAAAAATCATATATATATATGATATATATATATATCATATATATATATGAGATAATTTTTTTATTGTGAATGACTAAAAATGTCACTTGGAAATAAAGGGCATGTACAGAAACGGGTTGAGAACACAATGGTTGGAAAAGGAGGGGCTATAAATACAGCAATCTACACATTATATATCTCAGAGGAACAAACTCCTGCACACACAGGTTTTATAATACCAGATGGTCTATTTGTTTACAGTATTAAAAAAAATCTAGAATTAGCTACAGGGGTATGTATATCATATATATACATACACAGATTGATTAGTATGAAAATGATATATATTATTTTTTAAAAAATTCTTACCCACTCTGTGTTACAGATAAATTAATTTCATTCTTTTTGTAGACATTAACATTTCATTTTGGTAGCATTATATATATATATATATATATATATAGTTGGTATTATATAGATATATTCTATCTGTAAGAGTAAATGCTTGATATATAAATATGTAACACCTCTTCTTTTTTTTTTTTTGCAAGTCAAACTGACAAAAATCCATATTTCTAAACCCACAGATTTTTGTGGTGGATCATATTTCTTACATTAATTTCACAGGTAGTAGTTTTTTACCTGAAGTTCAAATAACATACTACTCATGTCAGTTTAGAGATCAATAGTGTGAACTTCTGATACGGAAGAACTATAGAAATAACAAGTGCAGCTTCTGTTTTTAAAATGGCCTCTGTGCATCATACCGCTAGTCCCAAATGGAGACCAAGAAAGCAAGGTCGTTTTAAATCTCTACGTACATCTTGCTTTCCTGGCTTAACACTAATCATTCACTGTGTCCTGCATATCGGAAGGGAGAGGATGAAGGATATAGAAGAACGCACTTTGAAAACATGTACTCAATGTTGCATATCCAAAAGCCCCCAGGGAATTAAACAATCAGAAAGCCCTACATCATTTGCATTTTAATGGATAAAAATAAGAGTTGAAACATTTCTTTACACTTAAACTACCGTGAAAAATCTTGTGTAGTTAATAGGACTGAAGTGGTGGGAGGCGGAGGAAGAAACAGAGACTCTATGAAATTTAAGGAAAATTCATTTCCTTTACCGAACTGGAGCAGGGCTGATTAAGTCAAAGTGCCTGACTCTGCTAGAGACACATTTTCCTAATGAAAAGTACTGTAACTTCAGACCTTTCACATTTTCCATGAATAGATGTCATTACTCATTATCACATTTATCATTACTTGTAAAACAATGAGGTGGCAGCAGGGGGAAAAGGACTAAAATAGAGTTGAAAAAAATTCAGTACTGGCTTCGGTAGTTTAAGTGAAGGCTTTTGTGAAAAAGCAAAAACAACCTACATGCTTACTCCATCATACCTTTGGAAAAGTGATATGATGTAGGGGGCCAATTTTAGGAAAAGAAGAGTGACCACGGCTACTCTCTTCTCTAAATATGAATTAGAAATGATAAAGAACTTGACTGGTCTAATTCTGAAATAGATAATGAGTTGTTTAAGTGATAATTACGGAATCTCTTTATTTTTGGAAACCCATTAACAGGTATCTCTTTAGTCTTAGAAAAAAAAACCTTTATGAATATTGAATCGTGCTATCCCATATACAAATTTCTTTCAAATTATGGAATCTGACTAATTTCACAGGAACTCCCTGGTATTAATTAGCTTTATGATTTAATCAACTAAAGACATCATTTATTAATTTCAATTTGAAAAGCCAGGAAAAAAAGAGTATCACCTTATTATCTTTAGTCAAAGTTCTTTAAACGTTCATATGCGTTAGACATTGAAAAAAAAAAAAGGTGCCCGCAAGCCTTGTGAGTTTCTCCAATTCAAAGAACAGGATTTATCAATGGGTAGCTGCAGCAGGTCTTAGAGTCAACTCTTACTGCCAAACTAGAGAATACAAAGGGTTTGACTAGTTTTGTAATGAAGACACAATGGCCATTTGTTGAATTTTTAGTCTAGTAGGTAGGAAGAGGGAAGTAAACCCTACATTACTGTCAAGTTCAAGCAGCTCCTCATTCCCAATAAATAAATCTTGACCATGCTCTTCAAATACCAAGTTGTAGTGAAATGATGAAGAGGCCCTTAAGTATACCATCTTGAATAATGAAGAAAAGTAGGAGGCCTTATATATAGATGAAAAATCCCATAGCTGGCTGGGTGCCAGAAGTTCTAGCGAGACCCCATTCAGAACACGTAGAGATTTTCAGATGTGATTCTTATATGTTACTTGCCACTAGCGCCTCAAGATTATGAATTGTACTTGAGGTATTAGAGAAGTCGAGGATGAATTGTACTCGTAAACAGAAAACATATTATAAATCAGTAGATCCATTTTCCACTTAGGATATTGGATACCCTGAACTCAAAGAGTTGATATGTGTAAAATAGGCAAATAAAGGTTGTGCAAATATTGTGGAAATGTTATTGCTTGCTTCCATTGACAGATTTATTATTAGAAATAACCATATTCGCAATGGAGGACATTTATATATCATGAAATCTGGTTTCAGAAATGTGTTCTTTCTGACTTCCTGAAGTTTTTGATGTCTGCATTCTCTTTCCTACTCTATCTGCCACTAACTAATTTTCAATACAAATATGATAAATGAAATTTTCTGCTTGTATTTTCCAAGTATTCAATTATTCAGAAGAATGAATGGAGATGGGAAGTTAAAGTTTTTAGCAATCATTCTTAATAGAAAAAGACTGATTGCATTCTTTTGTGACAATCCTGAGCATTATTTGAGTTAAAGCTACACAAGTTAGGGGCTGTTGTTTTTCTTTGTACTCATGCTATCCACACAATCAAGTTAGAAGACCTTGTGTCACAATTAGGGGGTTACCAGAAGGTGGGGTAATGATGCAGATCATCTTTCTCTTCCCAGTGTCCTAACACGAAGTCAGGTGACCATCAAAAAATGGCAGGTGTCTTGATTGCTTATCACACTCCAACTCAACTCTGGGAAATCTTACACCCTTGAGGCTATGGATTCATAAATTTTGAAACAATAGTATTTACTATAGTGGCATTGTCTTTAATGTCCATTTTCCCTCAAAATATGGAAGTGTTGGCCAAGGAGCAAAAATTGCCTTAGTCATTCTAAAGCCATTTTTTTCTCTTTTTTAAAGTATTTATTTATTTATTTATTTAGAGAGATTGAGAGAGAGAGAGAGAGAGAGAGAGAGAGAGAGACAATCCCAAGCAGGCCCTGCAGCACTAGTGCAGAGTCCGTTGTGGGGCTCAAACTCACGAACCGCAAGATCATGACCCGAGCCAAAGTTGGATACTTAACCAACTGAACCACCAGGATGCCCCAATCTAAGGCCATCTCTGCATGTCAAATAGAAAGAAACTTATATCTGCATTCTTTAGCAATAAAATTCAATTGGAAAAAAAAATACCAGTCTTATGTATGCACTAATTTTTTAGGGAAAAATACTACAATAATAAACTTCAATAACCTCCCTGCAAATCAAAATTAACCCAAAACTACTAAAAGAAAGGTTAAAAAATAGTGGAATCTGCTTATGTTTGCATGGTTTATTGTTTTTTTCAAACATCTGGCACATTTTCTGGCAGAGTACAGGTACTTAATGATTCATTCATTTAACAAGTATCCTCTGAGGGTCATCTATGATCCAGGACCTGTGTAAAGTTAGTGAAATGCACTTTTATGTAAGAGCAGTCATGGTTTATTCCTTCATGGAGCTTATAGTCTAGTGGAAGAAACAGATGGATAAAATATTCATACCAATAAATTTATATAAAATATAACTCTGTGTAAAATTATAATGTGTTAAGCACTATAGATGGGATGGTTTATAATGCTTATAATGTTTATAGAAAGTGTAAAATAGAGAAGTTTAACCTAGTCGGAGGACATTGGAAAGGTTTTATTGAGGAAGCAGGTATAAATGGAAGAAGGGGTCCCTTAATTATGGTTGCATTCTAATGAAATTGATGCAGATTGAAGGAGAAGTTTAAATACATGAGAAAGGAGAGGACAATTTTATTAATATAAAACGTACAAAGTTAGACTGGTAACTATCTGGATATTTTGAGTTCGAGGTGTCTGGAGTACTCGACATGGAGGAATTGGAAAGGTAGGTCTGGAGCTTAGCAGAAAAGCCTCAACAGTAGAAACTAATTTAGAGAATCTTTAATATATGAATTATAGTTAAAAGACTTTGGAATTGCCTCAGGAATAATGAATTATATGACTTTCCGAATATGTTCCCTCTCCAACTTTTATCTACATCCTAACCCCTGGAATCTGTGACTATTAGCTAAATGCAAAAGAGATTTTGTAGATGTGATTAAATTAGGATACTTTAAGATTAAGATAAAACTAAGATTATCCTGGGTTATCTGGTGGGCCTGATATAATGCTCCTTATAAGACAGACTCAGGAGGAATCAAAGTCAAGAGGAAGCAATGTGATTATTGAAACAGAGGTTGAAGTATTGCTCTTTGAAGATGGAGGAAAGAACAACAAGGTAAGAAACACAGGTGGCCACTAGAAACTGGAAAAGGAAAGGAAACTGATTCTTCCCTCAGAAAATCCAGAAGACACCAGCCTTTCTAACACCTTGACTTTAGCCCAGTGAAACTGGTTTTGGACTTCTGACCTCCATTAACCATAAAGGAATAAATTTATGTTTTAAGTTTGTGATCATTTTCTTATAGCAACAAAAGGAAACTAATAGATATGGAGAGGGAAGAAGAGGGCAGAAGATGAAATCTGAGGCAAGACTCCCCACTAGGAATAATGGGAGGAGAATGTTCTAGTGCAGAAGACCCCAGGAAGCAAAACCAAGGAAAGGTAGACTCACGGAAACCAAGAGAGCAAACATTTCTAGGAGAATGGAGTTGTTGGTAAGAGGTGATTAGAATCATAGACTCACCTAATCATAGGTGATTAAGATCTGTACTGGATAAGGAAGGACGGTAGAGTGAGAGGGGATGATAAGCTGGAGAAAGGTAGAGGCTGGACGTGGAAGATTAAGAACAGTGGGAGACTGGATGGATAGGGTTGTTGTGATCGGAGTAGAATACTGGAATTGAAGATCGTGGAGGCAAGTGCTGATTCAGCCTCGAAATGCAGAGGACTGAAGATGAGCTGATCCACAGGTGTACTGACCTTCAGAATAATGGTGGGTCTTAGAGCTTGAAGAAAGACTGGCCATTAAGTGCCTGATTTACCGAATTTGCGTTCTCACTGAATCATTGTGTTCTCGTCGCTGCACTGAGTGCAGCAATCACAAGGAATTTTCTTCTGCTTTTAAACGATATATTCATACTTTTTTTTTGAGATGGAATCTTATCTTTTCCTTTTGCTTACATGTGGATGGCTGGGTTCTAATACTTAATTTCCCTTAAAAATTAAAGTGCCCAACACTGCACTGCATTTTCTGGATCCATCCTTTTTTGTTTTCCCAAGCTAGAGTCTAAAAGCTGAATATTTCATGTTCTGGTCAATTTTCTGTAGCCCGATGGTTGGCAGGAGGGAAGGTGGTCATGCACATGGGATAGCTCAGATGAAGTGTCATGGAATCTTTATTAGAACTCAGGGCTCTACTCTCTCCTCTGCCCTCTGCCCTGGTTTTGTTCTAGAGTAACTCTACCTAGTGGAAGATACTGTAGGTCAAGATCCTTTCACTGTGTAACCCTGGAGCTTTTACTTCTATCAGAGGTGCCCTGTAGTTCCTTTCTCCTGACTTCATCCACTTTTCTCCTGGAGCACTTTCCACTAGTGTTCAATCCAAAGAAAAAGATTGAATTTTCTTGACACCATTTATATGGCATTTTTCTTCCCCTTCCGGAAACCTTTCTTTGTAGTTAGTTTATTAGATTGCATTATGTTATTTTCTTGTTCTTGTTTGTGGCTGTGGGTGAACATTTTTGATTGGGTTTTATTTATTTATTTTTTTGTTTTGTTTTTCTCACTTTGTTAAATTCCATGGGACGGAAATTAAATGATGCAGTTGTAATCTACCACCTTCCCCTGGATGCTTATAAACAACGTTTCTCTGGTTACGTATATTTATTATTTAGAAAAGGAAGTCAATCCACCAAAATTATATTTCAGATGCAGGACTAATTATTTTTATGAAGCTGAATTTATTATAGATACAGCTAGAACTAACTTGTGTTTTTAATTTCCTTAAAGTGCTTTGATTGTGTAGTGATTGGAGCAGTAAAAAACAAATATAAATAAGTACTTGCACCTGACAAATAATTTATAAATATTTTACATGTACTGTGACCATATTTATTTATGTACAGATAATACATAGTCAGACTATCTCTACAAATAAAAATGCTGACCACACAAAGTTGTAATTCATAGGTATTACATGTCTCTTCTCTCTCGGGTTATATTCCTCTGCATCCTTTCCCGTAATTATTTCCTTAACTCATGGCTGTCAGTTCTACTTTAAGACAAAAGCCAAGAAAATGTAGTTTTTGAGTTTGTGCCAGTAAGTTTTTCTGCCTTGGAGAAAATAATATTTCTAACTGTATATTACGGTTTTTATCATTCTGATGTTCTAAGTTAGAAACAATTGCCTGTTCTTGCTGAACTTTACATAAGCATATGTGAAGTGAGAAGCTAAGGAGAGAGACTATAATCACAATATTGCATAAAAAAATAAAGGCCAATGGAGCACCTGGGTGGCTGAGTCAGTTAAGAATCTGACTTTGGCTCAGGTCATGATCTCACGGTTTGTGGGTTCGAGCCCCGCGTCCGGCTGTGTGCTGACAGCTCAGAGCCTGGAGTCAGCTTCAGATTCTGTCTCCCTTTCTCTCTGCCCCTCCCCTGCTTGTGCTCTGTCTCTGTCTCCCTCAAAAATAAATAATAAAACATTTTTTAAAATTAAAAGAAAAATGCCAAGGGGCGCCTGGCTGGTTAAGCCTCCAGCTCTTGGTTTCAGCTTAGGTGAAACCTAAGGATCTTGAGGTTTGTGAGTTTGAACCCCGCATCAGGCTCCATGCTGACAGTGAGGAGCCTATTTGGGATTCTCTTTCTTTCCCTCTCATGCTCTCTCTCTCTCTCTCTCTCTCTCTCTCAAAATAAATAAATACACTAAAAAGAAATGCCAAGTGAGTTAATTCAAATGCTAACACTGTATATACAGTCCCTATTTAATTCAACTCAGGATTGCCATTTAATCCTCTTTTAGTTGATACACCCTTGATATGAATGGGTGTTCCAACATTTGAGGAAGACACAAAAGAGTATATCTCATAGGGTCAGAATGAGACAAAAATATGTACAAGTCATACACACACCTACACACACATAGTAAATTGAAATAAAAGTGGTCAGGTGACTGTGATACTGGCAATGACTAGTAGCTTTGTGACTGTCATCCTGCCCTGCTTGCTCTCTCTAGCACAAAACTGTTTCTATGTATACTAGGGGCACCTGGGGGGCTCAGTCAGTTAAGCGGCTGACTCTTGATTTCGGCTCAGGTCATGATCTCAACGTTCACGGGATTGAGCCCTGCATCGGGCTCTGCACCTGCTTGGGATTCTCATTCTCTCTCTCTCTGCCCCTCCTCCATGCTCACTCTCTCTCTCAAAATAAAAAAATAAACTTTCCAAAAAAAAAAAAAACCCTGCTTCAATGATGCTACCATCTCATCGGTTTTATATAAAGGAATGCCTACTACAAATGTCTTTCATTTATTTTTGTTGTTCCAAGAAGCAAAAGACTGGCAGGAAGCCTGGATTTATTTCATTAACATTATGTCAAGTCCCACCAATAAACAAAAACTGACAGTATGCGTGAACCATAAAAAAGATCCTAATGTTATTCTGCCCTTTGATGGTTGGGATCTATAATTATTAATAAAAAAATCAAGAAAGCACAATAACTTCTAAACATTACATTTCAATCTAGGGGAAGTTGCTAATGAGAGACCACTGAAGACTCAATGGGTAATTCCAGATGCATGTTACTTTAAGACGATTTTTTTTTTAGTGTCTATTCAAGAGGGTAAAGTCATCTGAGTTTAGTTTACTTTTAGAATCCCAAGATGGGGTCCTTCTTCCTTTGTTTTCTTGAGACAGTCCATATTGTGCTTGCATATACCACGAATACTAGGTAAGGGTATGCATAAAGAGATGCAATTTGTAAAGATTTGTACCATTTCATTGTGGAGGATTGTTAACCCTGGTCAAAATACATTAGTTCCAGTGCTCAAGTCCTACCAGATCTGGCAGCATTAGTAATGTATGAGGCATGTTTTTATGTGACTCTTCTGTATCTTACGAGTGGCTGGAATACACTTTGACATGATAACATATGTCAGCTAGTACCTCTGTAATCTCTCTGAAATATTTTTGTATGCTCAAGTCACTTATGTAATGTTTTGTAAGATAGAGCTGTTGTAAAGATGTTACAGATGTTTACAGATGTAAAGATGTTGGGCGCTGTATATTGTCACTGGAGAATTGATTTGAGTTTTCAGTAACCTCTGCCTTATAAAGCTACAGAGAAGTAAATTTTGAAGTGTCGGCCCTCTCCTCTCTGCCCCCACTACCATAAACCTGCACATATCTATTATACTGTGACTGACATAATCTCCAATTTTCTCCAGGTTAATTCTGAATAACTGAGTGGTAAATTTATGTAATTGAAGTAGGTAAAATAATTAAGTGTTGTTTCATGGCCAACTTTGCAGTCCATTGGGGCAAAAATTAAAATGACTGACTCACAAAGGAAGGGAACAACTAATTTGGTCCTATTAATTGAGCAACTACTTCTGTAATTGGGTAGGTATCTCATTAAATAGTCAATGAAATCACCTTAGGCATCATCTTATTCCTAAATGGGATGTAGACATTGACTACTAGACTAGGAAATTATTTTGTATTTTGTTTAGTGAGTTTGTGGTCAGTAAAATTTCTTACCACTTCAGTGAAAGTTTATTTATTTATCTTAGCTGAAGATGCAGGTTGTCCATAATTAGATTTATTGACTTTAATTTTCTTCTTTTGGAGAAGCATCTGGGTGGTTCAGTTGGTTAAGCGTCTGAGTTTTGATTGATTTCTGTTCAGGTCACAATCAGGGTTCGTGAGATCTAACCTCATGTCGGGTCAGCACTGACAGACAGTATCGAGCCTGATTGGGATTCTCTCTCTTCTTCTCTCTCCGCCCCTCCCCCCACACACTCTCTCTCAAAGTAAATAAATAAATTAAAAAAAAAAAAACTTTCCTTTTTTTTTTTTTTGTAAAGCTTCTGGTCCTTTGCAAACTCTTACAAAAATCTGAAGAAAAAAGAATCCTTCCAAACTCATTTTATGAGGTCAGCACTATTCTGCTACCAAAACCAGACAAGGACAATAAAAAATATATATAGGCCAATGTCTTTGATGAATATAGATGTATAAATCTTCAAAAATATTAGAAAACTGAATTCAACAATCCATTCAAAGGATGATACACCATGATCAAGTGGGATTTATTCCAGAGATGCAAAGATGGTTCAACATCTACAGATAATTTAATGTGATACATCACATTAATGAAAAGAAAGATAAAAACCATATAATCATCTCAAGAGATGTAGAAGAAGTAGTTGACAAAATTCAACATCCATTTATGATAAAACCACTCAAAATGTGAGGATAGAGGAAAAACTCCTCAACATCACACAGGTCACATATGACAAACCCACAGAAAACCCCACACTCAACAGTGGAAAGCTGAAACCTTTTCCTTTAAGATCAGGAACAATAGAAGGATGCCCAGTTTCACCACTTTTATTCAACATAGTACTGGAAGTGTTGGCTGTGGTAATTAGGCAAGAAAAAGAAATAAAAGGCATCTGCATAGGACAGAAAGAAGTAAAACTATCACTATTTGCAAATGACATAATGATATAGACAATCCTAAAGACCTTACCTGAAAACTCTTAGAATTAATAAATAAATTCAGTAAAGCTGTAGGATAAAAAATTGATATATAGAAATTGATTGTAGGGGCGCCTGGGTGGCGCAGTCAGTTAAGCGTCCGACTTCAGCCAGGTCACGATCTCGCGGTCCGTGAGTTCGAGCCCCGCGTCGGGCTCTGGGTTGATGGCTCGGAGCCTGGAGCCTGTTTCCGATTCTGTGACTCCCTCTCTCTCTGCCCCTCCCCCGTTCATGCTCTGTCTCTCTCTGTCCCAAAAATAAATAAACGTTGAAAAAAAAAAAAAAAAAAAAAAGAAATTGATTGTATTTTTATATACTACTGATGAACTATCAGAAAGAAAAATTAAGAAAATAATCTCATTTATAATGGCATGAAAAAGAATAAAATGCCTAGGAATAAATTTAACCAAGGAGGTAAAATAGCTGTACACTGAAAACTGTAAGGGATTGGTTAAGGAAATTGAAGAAGATACAAATAAATTGAAAGATATTTTCTGCTCATGGATTGGAAGATTAAAATTTTTTAAAATATCCATACTATCCAAAGCAATCTGTAAATTTGGTGCAATCCTTATCAAAATTCCAATGACATTTTTCACAGAACTATAACAAATAATTTTAAAATTTGTATGGAACCACTAAAGACCCTGAATAGCCAAAGCAATTTGGAGAAGGAAGAACAAAGCTGGAAGTATTACCTTCCCTGATTTCAAACTATACTATAAAGTTATAGTAATCAAACAATAGGGTATTGGCAGACAACAGACATATAGATCAATGGAACAGAGTAGAGAGCCCAGAAATAAGTGCATGTATGTAAGGACAATAATTCACCACAAGGAGTCAAGAGTATACAATGGGGAAAGGATAATCAGTTCAATAAAAGGTTCTGGGAAAACTGGATGCAGTCACATAAAGAAAACTAAAATTGGACCCTTATCTTATACCATATATAAAAATCAACTCAAAATGGATTAAAGACTTGAAAGTAAGACCTAAAACCACAAAACTCCTAGAAGAAAACATAGGAACTTAGCTCCTTGACATAGCTCTTGGCAATATGTTTTTTTTTTTTGGCTCTAATTCTACAGGCAATGGCAACAAAAGCAAAAATAAACACACGAGGCTACGTCAAACTAAAAAGCTCCTGCACAGTGAAGGAAACCATCAACAAAATAAAAAGGTAATCTGAATGTGAGAAGATATTTTCAAATCATATATCCAATAAAGGGCTGATATCCAAAAGATATAGAGCTGATATACCTCAATAGCAAATGAACAGACAATCCGATCAAAAAATGGGCAGAGGATTTGAATAGATATTTTTCCAAAGAAGATCTATAAGTGGCCAACAGGCATGTGAAAAAGATGCTCAACATTACTAATGAGCAGGGAAATGCAAATCAAAATCTCAATGAGATATCATCTCAAACCTTCAGAATGGCTAGTATCATAAAGACAGGAAATAACTGGGGCACCTGGGTGGCTCAATCAGTTAAGCATCAGACTTCGTTTCAGGTCATGATCTCACAGTTTGTGGGTTTGAGCCCCGCATTGGGCTCTGTGCTGACAGCTCAGAGCCTGGAGACTGCTTTGGATTCTCTGTCTCCCTCTTTTTCTGCCCCTCCCCTGCTTGTGCTCTGTCTTTTTCTCTCAAAAAAACATAAACATAAAAAAAAAAAAACCTTAAAGACAGGAAAAAAATAAGCATTGGTGAGGATATGGAGGAAAAGGGACTCCTTGAGCACTGTTGGTGAGAATGTAAATTGGTGCAGCCACAGTGGAAAACAGTATGGAGATTCCTCAACAAAATTAAATATGGAACTCGCATATGATCCAGCAATCCCACCTCTGAATATTTATCTGAAAAAAATAAAGATATTACTTTTAAAAGACTTATGCCTCCCTATGTTTATTGCAGCATTCCTTACAACAGTCAAGACATGGAAACAACCTGAGTGTCGAAAGATGAATAGATAAAAGAGATGTGGTAGAGACCCACAATGGGGCACTACTCAGCCATAAAGAAGAGGAAAATCTTGCCGTTTGTGACAACATGGATGAATATTGAGGGTATTATGCTAAGTGAAATAAGTCAGACAGAGAAAGATGAATACCGTATGAATCCACTTATGGATGGAATTTAAAAAACAAAACAAAACAAATTTCCTAAGTACGAAAAACAAAAGGGTGGTTACCAGAGAAGAAGGGAGTTGAGAGTAGGCAAGAACAGGTGAAAGATGTCAATTGTACGGTAAAGGATGGTAACTAGACTTCCTGTGGTCTGTCTCTTTGTAGTGTATGAAAATATCAAATTATTATGTTGTATACCTGAAGCCAATATAACTTTATATACCCATTTTACCTAAGTTTAAAAAAAAAAAGTTCCTGAATTGGACTAAAAGTGGCTCCGAGTGTCCTGAGCCATTTAAAATAACTTACATATTTAGAAAAGGATCATTGCTGTGGCAATCACAGTAAGCGTGAGAGTTTTGAAACAGAACAGTTTTTATTGCTCTGGGCTTATCTTTGCTAATTCAAGTAAAAAGACTAATATTTCCTGCAAAAAAATGCAGATTGGAATTTAGTGCCTAGGAGAGTGGGGGGACAGGCAACATCCCTTTGAGCGGCAGAGCTAGGATGTCTGAAACTTCCACATCGGAGTTCCTTTAATCCCCTTCAGACCCGACCTGAACAAACAGTCCTTGGCTCTTTGCAAGAATGCAGACTGTTGACTTTCACCAATCCCTGGCCAATTACTATCAAGAGAAATGTCCCCAAACCAGTTATTTAAACCTAACCAAAGTGATTTTGGAATTTAGATTTTTTCACACAATTATTCAAAATCTTCAGACAGATTATAATACCATGGATAAATGCCAGTCGTTGTTATCAACGTTATGTTAAAAAGTCTGAATGTGTTGGAGAAGCATGATAAAGTGTTCACAGGTAAAATATTTGAATGATTGAAATTTGCTTTCAGCATGTGTGATAGGGAGGGTAGATGAAGCAATATTGGCAAGATGTTGACACCTGGGGCTCATGGCACCTTTTCTCTACTTTTGATTATGTTTCAAAGTTTCCATAATAAAAAAGTGAGGAAGCCAGAGTATGATGTTATGATATGGATAACAGCACCTTTGGGTTCTAGGCACAATATAAACACTAACTAATGGAAAATCTCAGAAGAGATACATTCTTTAGTTATATTGTGCTCTTATATTAAACAAATAAAGTTATCAAGTAAAATGCCTTTCTTAGGGTAATAGAGGTAGGTTGAGGGTGCTCTCCTTTTCACCGTTAGTCAGCACTTATTGAAAATGCCAGGTCAAATAATGGGTCCTAATCATGCGAGTAGGAATAAGGCATATCGCAGCCCGTGGAGGAAACCAGTAACATAGACAGATAATCATAAAACAATGTCATTAAAAAACGGGAGGGGAGGCCATAGCATGTTTTTTCTAAGGTGTTGTGAACCACATGAATGATAGCAGGGTGAATAAAACTAGCACATACTGCTGAAGGAAAAATAAATGGTTGAGGGTTGCTAGAGTTTATTCAAGGTAGGACAAATGAGAGAGATGGAGAGGCAGGCAGCGAACAACCTACAGGTGGTAGAGAGAGAGCCACTGAAAGGTTATAATGTAGGGCATGTGGGGTGGAGGGTAGGTTTGAGCAGACAACATTGGAACCAGGGAAGACAGAAGGGCATCTGTGGTAGTCCACCAGGCAAGAGACAAAGAGAACTCGAACTGGACCCAGACTTTGTGGGGGAAGGATAGTAAGAAAGGGTAGGGGGGTTCAGCCCAGGGTAGTATTACAGAAATAAAACCCTATAAATGCTTTCCTTTCCCTACTTCTCTTCTCTCATCCTTCTTAAATCTTTTCCCATACCCCTTTTCTTTCCTTGGCCTCTTTCACCTTCTCCTTTCTGTCATTTTTGTCAAGTCTTGTGCAAAGCTTAAATATTTAAAAATTTGTTTTGTATAGCTCATATACATACATATGGAACAGAACTAGAAATACCAAATATATGTGACTAAAAAAAAAAAAGTTTCCTTTTCTGCCTTCCTCGCTTCTCAGCTACTTCTCAACTTCTTACCTCAATGGAGACGGTCGTTGTTCCTTCGAAGGTTCTTGTGTAGTTGCTTCAGAGGCATATCATGCACTTATAACCATATATACATACTTGTAAAGATTTTTCACAATAACTTGTGTGGGAAGATTTTGTGTGTACATACTTGACATGTTAATTAGCATGCGAGTTGCACTGGATTAAAATCTTACTAATTAATTTGATAGGTCATTGGATTACATAGAGCCTTCATTTGATAACATGCTGGCCTTCTTTTGCATAAAAAAAATGAGCTCACCAAGGATACTCACATGAATAATCTTCTTTGGGAGAAGAAAAGGGTTAAATTAAACTATCTGAACCTTTCCCTTTCTAGTGGATACGAATATTAACCTAATGTCTATGTGGAATCTTGATTAACTTTCAAAAACATCAGCAAACCGTTCTTTTGCCTATGAAGAGATTTGCTTATGTAACAACATACTGTCTTGCTAAAAATTCTCTATCTTAACTGTCAAGTAAGTGAGATCATAATTAATTGGTTTTAATTTTTTCTTTTTAAGTCAAAGAGAAAACCTTTGATGTTTCTTCAGTGGTAGGTTGTGGCTTTTCCATGTAGTAAACATTGCAGTTTCTGTTTTCACCTTGGGTGCACTGCAGTGAAACCCTTCCTGTAATAGTTCCTGGAAGAGCAGAATATATGAGCCTTTCATAAATAAATATTAGTACATTAGTCTTCTTCCAGCCCCAGCCAGATTTTCCTGGCTGCTTCTTTCCCCAGGTGGCCAGAAGAACACAATCCCTGATACCAGAGTTTGGCGGCTTCACATACTTATCTGATCAACAGGAACACTCCCGCTCAGATAATGTTCTTGTATTTCTGTTGGTGAAATATGGTATAGTGGTTATCTGATACGCATAATAAAATAACTTCATACACGATTAAAAACATTATTTCTGAATTTGCGGTAGCATTTACCTTACAAGGAAGTCTTTGTGGTGTCTAAATGTGGTGTCTCTCCTGATCGGATGGGGGGCCCCCAAATGTGGGGTGAAGATGGGGTGGAAGCCATCGGCGCGGGAGGGGAAAGAACTCACCGGAGGCAGAGCAAAGGAGAAAGAAGTTTATTGAATACACCGTGAAGGATCCGCTGGCAGGAGAGCAAAGGAAAGGCTCTCTGCCACCCGGCAGTGGGTGGGGGCTGTTTCTAAAGAGTGAATGTGAGGAAGTATGGCGACATGTGGAATTTTCCCTTTTTTGGTAACTGCGCCTAGATGTAAGTAGCCCATCGGTCAGTTAGGGCCACTGGGTATTTTGAGGTCGGTCCACTCAAGCCTGTTTGCCTAAAAGTGGCCTCTACAGTCTTCTTTAACAAATCCTTGCTCAAGGAATAAATCCTTTAACTACATAAACATTTAGACTAAAAATAATGAACATGATTACACCATGTTCAAATTCTGGCTATTTCTTAATGTGATTTGCAGTCCTAAATGCTTGAAACCACATTGAGATAATTAAAGAGAATAAAAATTCCCAAAAATGTTAAGCACACATGGTCAAATTATACTTTTCCCCAATAGGAAGCTAGCTACCATACTCCAGAATACCATAATTTTCTTATATTTCAAACAAAAGCAGTCAAATTTACTGGGTAGCCAATTAATGTTAATGTTATTTTACAAAATCGATTTGTTTTTATATGTTGCAACTGAAATTCTATTTTTATACTACACATATTTTACTGAATTATTGAATAATACCTTCTGCGCCAATTCTTTAGAATGTAAGTTTATCTGTTTTATTCATTGCTGTATTCCCAGCTTAGAACATAGTAAGTCCTCAATAATTATTATTATTTTTTTTTAATTTTTTTTTTCAACGTTTATTTTATTTTTGGGACAGAGAGAGACAGAGCATGAACGGGGGAGGAACAGAGAGAGAGAGGGAGACACAGAATCGGAAACAGGCTCCAGGCTCCGAGCCATCAGCCCAGAGCCTGACGCGGGGCTCGAACTCACGGACCGCGAGATCGTGACCTGGCTGAAGTCAGACGCTTAACCGACTGCGCCACCCAGGCGCCCCCTCAATAATTATTTTTAAATCAACAAATACAACATTATATATGATCCATATTTCTGTAAGAGTATTTATTTTCTTCATCACACATTGTATATCTTTTTCCAACTTTGATTGTTTTTTCTTTGTTGTAGAATAAAAGCTCTGCAGTATAGGATAAAAAAGATAAGATTAAAAAAAGTTTGCTTGGTTAACTCATTTTGTCCCAGTTGCATGAAGCCTCATATAGAAAAATATTTAGTTTAATGGTTTTATTATTTTCTTAAAAACCTTTCTTTAATGTTTATTTTGAGAGAGACAGAGAGAATGAGTGGGGGAGGGGCAGAAAGAGAGGGAGACACAGAATCTAAAGCTGGCTCCAGGTTCTGACCATCAGCGCAGAGCCTGATGTGAGACTTGAGCTCATGAACTGTGAGATCATGACCTGAGCCAAAGTCAGACGCTTAACCAACTGAGCCACCCAGGAGCCACTAGTTTCGTTATTTTCTGTACCTCATTTCCCTACTTCAGGTTGACTGTAATAATGGAAAAGTTGAGAACTGGAGCCATTCCCCACCCCCCAGGTAAGAATGGATTCTAATTAGAAAAAAAAAAAAGAAAAAAGAAAGAAAGAGCATGAGGGACAGAGAGATAGGAACAGAAGATATAGACTGATATTGGGAGAGAGTCTTGCTTATGTTAATAGGATTGCCATTAATGTGCCTTTTAATACAAAGTGCCCTATATTACTCTACATAGTTCATCATAAGCTAATGAAAGAGGTGCTTTAATTAGGAAGATAATAAGTGATTCAGAGACAAAAGGGAAGGATTCCAAACCATCACATCCATACACATGGACAGCTGCCAAGAGGCTTTTGGGACAGGGTACAAGGGAGTAAGCTGCATAACACTTCAATAACTAGGAATCAAGGGAGGTGACAGTGTCCTCAAAGGAAAGGCACACCCGTAAGGTGTTAAAATATCATGAGCCTCTACTGTGAGACAAAATATGAAGCCAATTTAACCTCGTGGAATTGCCAGAAGTAAATCAGAGAATCTCAAATTTTGGAACAAGTCACTAAAACATTCTTACATTCATTGTCCACACTATTAGTTTAATCTTAAAATCTGTAATAGTTCTTGATATTCCTTAGAGAATCAATGGTGTATCTTTTGAAATAGTAGAAAAATAACACTCCTGTTCCAAAGAAAATCATGCCAACCAATTGACTATCAGGATGCTGAGTCCTAGTAAGAATTATGCTTGCTTAGATTACATAGAAGGAAAAATGAGATATAAATGTTGCACGTGACTATAAATCAATGATATAGCATAACTCTAGGATACCTTTCTTTTTCATTCTGTGTTTGCTTTCTTTTCCTAGACAACCACAAAAATTATTGGGTTATAAAAGATAATACAATATAATTTTAAGATTAACATATAAACATATTTCTACTTTTAAAAGGGAGGCACTGATTTTCGTTAGCATCTCAGTTTTATTTTCCTTCTGCAAAACAAAGGTCTCTATAGGAATTAGGAGTAAACATTAGAAATATGTTGGATGAAGACCACTAGGCCAGTGCTACTCAAAGTTTGCTTCACAGCCTGGTTCCTGTCCCTGAATTATTACTGAGTCACAATAAAATAAGTACAGACATTGAGAAAAAAACACTTAGAAATTTTTGCAAAGTTTCTACTGAATTTGATAGTAAAAAACTGAGACTTTTGATGTAGGTATTTTTTTACATTTTTTCCAGTAATTTTTTTTTTTTGCATAAGTAATTAGAAATAAATCTTTTGTTCTGGGTAGTTTAGTAGATACTGGACTAAACTACTTTGAAAAAAAAAAAAGGTGCTTACATCATCCTTTCAAACTTCTTTGGAATCATCTTACATATCTAGAACTTTGAGTGTTATAAATTGCTGTTTCTTTAGAAAGTAGACTGCTGGTTACTAGGGCCCAAGAGGTGGAGAAATGGGGACATGTTGGTCAAAGGGTGCAACCTTTCAGTTATAAGATGAAGAAGTTTTGAGGTACCTGGGTGGTCAGTGGGGTAAGCCTCAGACTCTTGATCTTGACTCAGGTCACGATCCTGCGGTTCATGGGATGGAGCCCCGTGGCGAGCTCTGTGCTGACAGCACAGAGCCTGCTGGGGTTCTCTGTCTCCCCCTCTCTCTGCCTTTTCCCCTGCTTGCACACCCTCTCTCTCAAAAATAAACAAACAAACAAATAAATAAACTTTAAAAAAAGATGAAGAAGTTTTGAGGAATCTAAGGTACAGCATGGTGATTATAGTTAATACTGTATTATATAGTTGACAGTTGCCAAGAGGGTAGAAGTTACATTTCTCACCACAAAGAAGAAATGGTAACCATGTAGTGATGGAGATGGTCATTAACTCTAGGGTGATAATCATTTCATAATATGTAAGTGTATCGAATTAACACATTGTACACCTTAAAGCTACATAATTTTCTTTGTACATCTTAAAAAAGCTGAAAAGAAAAAATCAGAATCTGAAAAAAATTCTGTTTCTGTACGCTTTCTCTGCTATTTAAAAAAAATAAATACATCCTCTGTCTGGAATGCCTTTCTACATTTTGGAAGAATTTTTAAACATTCAGTCTTTTATCAAAGTTCAGAATTGAAACCAAGCTTCTAGGGAGCATTTTACGTCTGTAACAACAAACATTTACAGACAATTGTTGTTGGAGATGGTAATAAAAAACAGAGGCCTTTTTACTTTTAGTTATAGATTAGGTCACTGACAAACATCGACTGAGTGTGTCAGGAAAAAGCTCAGCATGCTAAGTCATTAGAGTAAATATCATGTCAAAAAAAGTGAGCACAACTCCAAGTAATTGGAAATTAAGGCCATTTTATCAAGTTGACGTTGGACATCATGGCCATTTGAATTGAAAGAACATTTCAATAGTCCACAGTCATGTGGTAGGAGGTGGAGGAATGGATATATTTTATCATGAAATCTGAGATGCTTCAGTACCTGCAGATGCACGCAAGCCCCAGGACTTCTGTCCCAGCCATCCTCAGTCTCCAGAGACCAGGCAGCAGACCACAGGATCTCCTAGGGTATGTTTTTTTTTTTTTTAAACTTTGCATCCTGCCTACCATTCTGGTTAGCCTTTGTCATTTCCCTTCCAATCTTATGTCCCCTCTTGCTATTTTTACCTGTTTTTCCTCCTGACCCAAACTACTTATGTAAATGATCACTTTTACAGTGCCTATCTAAGGACAATAAAAACCCCTCTTTTCTTTTCTTTTCTTTTCTTTTTCTTTTCTTTTCTTTTCTTTTCTTTTCTTTTCTTTTCTTTTCTTTTCTCTTCTTTTCTCTCCTCTCCTCTCCTCTCCTCTCCTCTCCTCTTCTCTTTTCTTTTTATTAAGTTTATTTATTCATTTTGAGAAGGGGGAAGGGACAGAGAGAGTGAGAGAAAGAGAATTCCAAGCAGTCTCCACACTGTCATCACAGAGCCTGATGTAGGGCTCAAACTCACGAACCATGAGATCATGACCAGAGCTGGACGCTGAATGGACTAAGCCACCCATGTGCCCCCCAAGCCCCCTTTTCACCCTCAAACTCTTCATTAAACCTCTTTCCCTTTCTTTGACAGAAACCCAACTCTTTCATAAGAAAGGACATGACATTGCTTGCAGGGGCTACTTTTTTCCACACTCCACATGTCAACCATCCTCCTCTACCCCCAGTGCTGCTTCCGGAGCATTACTGCATTAGCCTTTGGGAAAGATGTCCAGCACTCTGACATTATTGCATCAGATGATGGTGTCCTGTAGCCTTGATTTTTATCGTCACGTACTTATTTTCTGGGTACTCACGCTCATGCCTTCCATGGTTTAGCATCTAATGTTTTTATGCTCTAGTTCACACTATGCTTGACTCTTCACTGCTCTATTCCTTGACTACTTAATCTCCAGCCACGTTAATCTACACCTTCATAATTCAATCCTATGGCCACACCTGGAACTTGTCGTCAGTTGGAACAGTCCCACCTCTGGCACATTAAATCTGAATGGCCATTTTTATCACACCTCCCCTCCCACAAACTCTCCCACTCAGTACTCTCACCAACCCTCTCCCTGACTCCACAAGGCTGGCAGCCTGGGATCCCTCTACATTCCTTTGTTGGTTCTATTTTGTCTTCTTTTCCTTCTCTGTCTTGCTTCGATGTCGTGGACCCTCATTTCAGCCATTCTGTTGTCAGTTTTTAAAAATTCTAGTCCTATTGCCTTTCTCTCCATTCTTGTGGCACTCAATCTAGGTGCCCCATTTCTGTAGATGTAACCCAGACAGCTGAGTTATTGAAGATGATCACACAACCATACATGCTGATGGCACCATAAATTCCTGGTGCCCAAACTCAACTAGACTTTCAGTACTATGTATATTTCCCTACTGAATTTTCTCCACTCTGTTCAAGTCTTTCATTTTGTTGTCCTCACTACTGGCCAATAAATTTGCCTATTTCATCAGAGGAAAAATACAACTCCAACTTCCTGCTACCAAATCTGCAAACAGAAGTCCCAGGAAAGACAATTTATTTTCCTGGTTGAAGGCCAATTCCTGCATCTGCACTCGTGATCCTGTCTCCTGCCTTCCTAGGATACCTGTTATGAGCTAAATGTTTGTGTCTCCTCAGATTCGTATGTCAAAGCCCTAACCCCTGGTGTGACGGAATTAGGAGGTGAGGGCCTTTGGAAGGTAAATAGGTTTGGACGATGTCAAGAGAATTAGAGCCTCCGTGGTGGGATTAGTGCCCTTGTAAGAAAAGGATGAGACATCAGGGCTTCTTGACACCACCATTGAGGAGAAGTGAGAAGTGGCTCTCTGCAAGCCAGAAAGCAGGTCCTCACCCAGAACTAAACATGCTGAGACCTTGATCCTGACTTCCCAGCCTCCAGATCTGTGAGAAATGAATGTCTATTGTGTACACCACCCACCCTACGGTATTTTGTTATGGCAGCCTGGGGTGACTAAGATGATACTGTTTTCATTATCTTCAAGTCTTACTTTCCTTCTTTTATTCATCAGTCCATAAACGTATTCAATGGTCTCACATACTAAAAATTTGTCCCTCAGTCTCACACCTTCCATCAGGTACTGTCCTTTATCACCACTGCTTTGGAAAGATTTGTCTACATTCACTACCCCTGGTTTTCAGCTCCGCACATTCTTCACACCTTTTCCATATGGCCTCTACTCTTGCCACCAGTAGAAACTGTTCTTGCCAAAGCCAGCGATGACTGACTTTCTTACTGCTGAGTCACTGAAATATTTCCTTGTTTGACATCTCTACTCCTCTTTCTGGTGTTGACCATCCCCTTTTGATCCTTAACATCACGCCCTTTCCGTTCCATCTCACCAACATTGAAATCTCAGATTCCTTTGTAGAATCCTGAAACGTTTGTACTTCTCAGGATTCTGTCTTAGACTGTCTGCTCATTTCAGTTTGCACACTTTCAATTTTTCAATGTCTCCATCATTTCCTGTTGTGGCCTTAATAACCCTCTCTCTATATGCAAATGACCCCAAAGCTCATCTTTCCAGGGGAAAACTGTCTCCCAAATTTTAGATTTGGAAATCCCTCTTCCTACAAAATGTGTCTTGGAGATACAATGGGTCCATCAGAGCGCATAGTTGCAAAACTGAGCTCATGTTTTCTGTTGACCTGCTCTATCTCAACTTCCAACCCCTAGTCAAAACTGGAAATATGAGCATCATCCTTGACTGCCCCTGTTCCTTTACTTTAGAATTCCTAGATATGGATCAATTCATCACTTTTTTCTTTATTACCTCTATTACTCACCTAATTCAGTCTATCATCTTATTTTCATTCACCTCACAGGGAATCTCCTCTCCCCAGCCAGAACTTATCTCTAGTCTCTTCAACTTATTCTCCACATCACAGACAGGGATTTTTCTAAAATGCAAATCTTATGCATATGCTACTACTATGCTTATGAGTGTTAAACAGCTTTTTATTACCCTGAAAGTCCAAATTCTTTAACAAGGTTCATATGATCCTTTTCCTTCTGAGCTCCCTACCATTCTTCTGTTTGCCTTTTAATGTCCCAACCATTTAGATTTTGAACTCTCTTCTCTCTCCCTGTCCCCTTACTCTAAGTCTTTGCAGGCCTCTTCCTTCTGTCTTGAGTTTTCCACGACCCACTCCCACCCCTGCCCCCACCTCAACTCACCAGGTACTACTTCTGGCTAAATTATACATACAACTGAAGTCTCGCTTAGACATAACTTCCTTTGGGAAGCTTTTTCTCCTCCTAGAACTAGTTTGGGGATTCGCCTTTTTGCTTCCACTGCAATTCATTTTACTTTTCATAATACTTGTCACATTCTATTGTACTTCTTTAAATTGTACTTTTCTATTTTTGACTTTTTATTCCCCATTAGCCTGTCAGCTCCATTAGGGCAAGAATTGTTTGTTTTGACTCTAATGCTCTGGTACATTGGAAGCTCTAATAATTATTCAATATATGAATGCAGGAAGAAAAGAATAGGAAGATGCAGACAGAATAAAGCCAACGGAGGCAAGGAACTTAGGAGATCAAAACCAAATATGTAAATCAAGTTCAGGAACTTAAGAAATTATAGTCAGAAAAGTTAGAAGAGGTACCCCTTCAGTCCCTCAGGTTTAATATGATGAAGATGAAAATGCAGACTCCTTGGTGTCCTTATATGTCTTGTCTGCACTTGGCCATGTCATTTCCATTTGGTTTAGTCCCTATATGATCTGTCCGCCTGCTTCTCCAAGGAGTCTTTTGTCAGTGTCCAGGTGCATAGTTCTTCGAAATTTTACCTTTGTTGTTATCACTAAGCATGCCCTGTGAAACAGCTTTGGCTGGTTACCTAGGCATGGCCTCTATCCTCTGAAGTTCATACTCAGTCAAACACAAAGCACAAACATTTCATTGAGAAAATATAAAATGAAGACTAAATAACATTTATTTAATAAATGCATACAAGGAACTTTATTTAATAAACGTATAATTGTGTCAAGTGCCAAGAGGGAAGGAATCACAGGTGTTGCATAATTTAACTCACCACCCCTCAAAGTGATACATAACTATCCTCAAAAGTGTCACATGACTATGTAAATCCACTAGACTTCTCCTAAAATTTTCCTATATGCTCCCGTCCTCCAGCCTACCAGTTAGCTGGCTAAAGCAAGTTGAAATCTCTCATATAAACCAATTTATGGGAATCCTGTCACCCAGGTTATCGAAATTTACAAAAGGATTAAAAAAAAAACACTTAGACTCAAACTTATATGCTACTACACCACTAAGTTCTAAGTTGTAGGTTTGAAATTGGAAGAACTAATTAAAATATTTCAAAATTCTTAATCAAAATTAAGAATTTCTGTGCATCAAAGGAAACATGCAACAAGGGTGAAAAGACAATCTATGGAACAGGAGAAAACATTTGCAAATCATATGTCCAACAAGGGATTATCCAGAATATATAAATAACTGCTATAATTCAACACCATCAAAAAACCTGATTTCAAAATGGGAAAGGACCTGAACAGACATTTCTCTAAAGAGGATATGCAAATGGCCAACAAGTGTTTGAAAAGATGCACATTATTCATCATTAGGGAAATGTAAATTAAAACCACAGTGAGATATTACCTCATACCCACCAGGGTGGCTCCTATCAAAAAACCCAGAAAATAACAAGTGTCGGTTAGGATATGGAGATATTGAAGTTTGCACATTGTTGATGGGAATATAAAATGATGCAGGGGGTGTGGAAAACTTCATGATATTTGCTCAAAAAATTAAAAATAGAATTACCATATGATCGTCCATCCCACTTTTGGGTATAAATGCAAAAAAAAAAAAATTGAAAGCAAGTTCTCAAAGAGCTATTTGTATATTCATGTTAACATGAATTGTAAACAAGCAGCATTGTTCATAATAGCTAAAAGGTAGAACAACCCAATTGCTTATTGGTGGATAAATGGATAAACAAAATGTGGTATCACATACAATGGAAAATTATTCAGTCTTAAAAAGAAAGAAGATTCTGGCATATGCTATGGTATGAATGAACCTTGAGGACATTATGCTAAGTGAAATATGCAGTCACAAAGAGGCAAATACTGTATGATTTCACTTACATGAGGTACCTAGACTAGTCAAATTCATGGAGACAGTAGAATGATGGTCACCAAGGGTTGGTAAAGGGGAATGGACGTTTGTTGTGTAATGCATATAGAGTTGCGGTTTTGCAAGATGAAAAGAATTCTGGAGATTGGCTGTACGACAGTGTGAGTGTATTTAACACTCCTGAACTGTACACATTAAAATGGTTCTGATGATAAATTTTATGGTATGCATATTTTACTACAATTAGAAAAATTTCAAATATTTTCAGAATGGTGATAGATGTGTTCTTCTATTAAAACATGTGGATATTAGAGAATTGCATATAGACATTAAGCAATGAATTAAAGCTTCCCATACCCACTTTGCCATGAAAAAAATCACAAGGTTTTAGAAGACAAAATATTGAATTTTGGTAAGTAATCTAATTGATTCATCATTTTTGAAAATAGAAAAAAATAAAAATTAAAACTTCTATGTACCTAGTATAAGTGATACAAAATATTGTGATACTATTCTACTACTCAGAAAATAAATGTAGAATATTATTTGATATGCATTGTATTTAATCTTTCTCAGAATTATAACCATACTAAATTCAACTTTTTGTTTTCTGGAAATTATGGAATTTTATTATAACCAAACTTTAACAATGAATGAATGAGTTCGCTGAGAAAAATTAGTGGGAACTTATTTGTCAGGTATACAAGTAAAGTGAAATTTAAGATTCACGTAGTGGTCAGAGAACACCAATTATCTAAGATTTGCATTAATCTACTGTAACTCTTTAGGTGCCTATCACCTTAATTCTTGTGCAGTAGAATGTCCTGCAGTCAGCGACCTCCAAGATGGCCAGCAGTCTTGGAGTCCTGACATTCATGTCCATGTATAACCTCCTTTCCTTGAGGATAGGCTTCTAATGAACAGAATAAAGCAGATGTAATGGGATGTCACTTGCTAGATTTGGTTACAAGAAGACTGTGGTATCCATCTTGGGTGCTTTCTTTTTCTGTCTATCTGTGTTTCTTTTTCCCTCTCTCTGACTCTCTCTGCCCTTTCTCAGGGAAAGTAAGCTATAGTGTTGTGAGGAGCCTTATGGTAAAGCCCACACAAAAAGGAAGTGATATCTGGAGAGAAGAGCCAATGAGGATCTGAGGTCTGCCAAAAGCCGCATAAGTGAGCTCAAAAGTAGATCTTTCCAGAGTTGAGATGACTTTAGCCCTGGCCAATACATTGATTGCAACTTTGTGAGAGACCCTGACTCAGAGACACCCAGCCAAGCTGTGTCTGGATTACTGATTCACATAAGCTGTGAGATATTAAATGTCTCTTGTTTAAAGCTGCTAAATTTTGCTATAATTTGTTACATAGTGATAGATAATACTATGATAGATAGATAGCCAATGCATCAAATATAATAAGCTTTAAAGGTAATGTTTTACATATAATTTTCATGTATTTTAATGTAAAACATGTATACATACTAGGATTTTCTTTGCCATG
Organism: Prionailurus viverrinus; assembly: GCF_022837055.1. NCBI lineage: Eukaryota > Metazoa > Chordata > Mammalia > Carnivora > Felidae > Prionailurus > Prionailurus viverrinus. The sequence goes on along the minus strand of NC_062569.1, from coordinate 131,820,818 downwards.
GTTTCTATCCTCTCTTGTCCCAAAACCCATACTATATTAGGTTGATCTAACTTCTGATGTTTGGATCACACAAGTCCAGCCTGATTTGACTGATACATTATTCTAGCATTATCTATCATCTTTTCAGTGTTCTTCTTTTTTTTCTTTTTTTCTCTTTGCAATCTGAATTAAAACTTTTTTCCCCCAATCTTCCTCCAAATCTTTGGGAATATCAGGAGGCCAATATACGTATTTATGAGCTATGGGGTGCTTGATTACATGGTGTAGTTAATAAGAGCGATTCCATTTGATGGCTGGGTTTTCAAATGCATCAATCAGGGCAAGAGTTACTCTTTGGCTTCTATTCAGAATCTGACTATTTCTCATCACCCAAAATCACTATCATTGCTTATCAGGATTATGCCAATAGCCTTCTAATTGGTGTTTGTCCTTATACCATTACCTTCCTTACTTTTTTACTTACATAGAAGCCAGAACGATCCTGTTAAACTACAAGTCACCTCACATCTCCCTTCTGCTCAAAATACTTAAACTGCTCCTTATTTCACTCAGAGCAGAAGGCATCAGAATGTCCCCAAGTGTGCCCTAGCTCCAATCTTTTAATCTTGTAATCCACGATCTCCTTGTCTATACCACTAGTCCCTGCCCCACTCCAGCCACACTGTTCTCTTAATTCCAATTTTCTAGAAACACTCTTACATTAGGGTTTTTGCTCTAGTTATTTCCTTTGTTTGAAATATTCTTTGCCCAGATACGGTCCTGGCTAATTCATTACATCCTTGAATTCTCAGCTCACAATTTCATCTTCTCAGAGAGACATACTTTGACCTCTACCAAATATTGTAACGATCTACCGCCTCCCCAGGCTTCAGAATTCACCATTGTTTATCATCTTCTAATCTACTAAATACATGACTTGTTCTTTGTTATAGTTATGGTTGGTCTGTCTCCACTAGACTCTAAACTTCATGAAAAAAGGAGTCTCTTCTTTGTTTGTTTTTGAATCTCAATCTCGTTGATCATTATCAGGTACATAGTAGGCACCAAATAAATATATATTGAGTGGGCACTCAAAAACATATAAATAAATATTTATTGAATATTGAATTGTGAACTGACTGGAATTGATTTACCCTTTTAGCTCTTGAAGTATGAAAAGTGGTAACAAAGTGTTAGATACATAAGTAGAAATGCTAAAAATTTATAGCTATGGAATAAATGAAAACACTCTAGCAGCAGAGTCCTTGTTTTCCCTCAAAACAAGTAACCTGATGGAACATATTAACAAATAGGGACATGATTTATTCATTACCATTTGCAGCATCTTGACTGAGAAAATTAAATTGTTTTGTGGATGCTTGATACACTCTGAGACCTTTTCAATTTCTTTACTGTTCTTCCCTTGTTAATTTTTCTTGTTTTCTTTAAAGGATTGTAGGCAAGTAAGCAATATTCTGCTTCTTTGGCAAATAATTGATCATTTGGCCTCTCGAACTCCTTCATGGAATGTGTCTCTACAGGTTTACTTAGCATCCTGAATGCGGTGATGGAATTAGAGAATGATTTCTTACTGGAAACCATAAAAAATAAATAAAATAAGAGTAAATGCTTCTTATTTTGGCTACAGTGCAAGATGAAAGAGATGACCAGCAAAAGGCACTTTCCAACATCACTTTTTAAAAATATATTTCACTGATCTTCATTGTCTTAGGGGAAAAACGCTTTGCAACTCATCCTTTCTGTTGCTGTTCCTGTCAGCACTAATATAAAATCACAGATTTGAAATAGAAAAGGCACATCATGTCTCTAATTTTTAAATGAGAGAGTAGATTATGAAAATCAAAATTAAATTTCCTTGCGCTTAATATTAGGTAAAGCATTATTAAAACATCATAGATCAGATCCTTTCTAAAATATCTTTACAATATAAATTTGCATGTAATAGAAAATATTTCCCAAACCTAGCTTCAGGATCTAATAATTGTGAGCAACAATGTCTACCACAAGCAAATTCTACACAAGGAGTTAGCAAATTTCTTGCCTTTTTTTTTTATAAATAAAAGTTTTCTGGAACATATCTGTGTCCATTCTTCTGTGTATTGTCTGTGGCTGCTTTTGTGCTACAACAGCAGAGTTGAACAGCTGTGACAGAAATTGTATGGCCTGTAAACCTAAAATATGTACTATCTGGCTCTTTATAGAAAAAAAAAATATGCTGACCCCTGTTCTAGACAAAGAAGAAATTGGGGCAAGTCCTTATATTTCATTACACTGAGGTTAACCTCCATGTTCACGTCTATCATTTAAGAGGGAGAAAGAACTTGGAGAGATTTCAGAGTTCTGTGGATGGCTGTAGTTAGTCTGAACTGACCAAGAAAAAACAGAAGGAACTATTGGGCCACAGGAGCTGCTCAAGCTCACCATGTTCACGTTCCTATGTGATCCCACATGTCCTCTTCCACATCCTCTCTCTAAGTGCCTGAGACGCCTGAGTCTTCCTTGAGGTCTTGCCATTAACAGAAATGTTTACCTCTCTGTCATGACTTTTGACTTTACTTTCTTTCCTAAACTGGTCTTTCTTCAGATTGTGGTTGGGTGTACCTGTTCACTGGCTTGGCCTATATGCATTCTATGATGCTCTTAGCTCTTTTGCCCTCCATTTGCAGTGCCAAGATTCTGGCTGTTAGCCTTGATTCTCCATTTTTTTATTAAAAAATTTTTTAATGTTTATTATTTATTTTTGAGAGAGAGAGACAGACAGACAGACTGTGAGCAGGGGAGGGGCAGAGAGAGACGGGGACCCGGAATCTGAAGCAGGATCCAGGTTCTGGGCCATCAGCACAGAACCTGACATGGGGCTCAAACGCATAAACCATCAGATCATGACTTGAGCCACAGTTGGATGCTCAACTTACTGTGATACCCAGGCACCCCACTGACCCTCCATTCTTAAACTTCAGAAACATTTTCCAACTTCTCATTCTTAGATTCCTTCCTCAGGTTGCCCATCCTGTTCTGATGCCTGATCAAACAAGAGACAGTAAGTAATAAAGGACTTGGCATGTTGATACATCTAAGAGGACACTGTAGGAAATAATAGGAACCAGAGGGGAATCTGAAGGGAAGATGGTGAATAGAAAAGTACGACTGCTAAATTCTTAAATTCCGTTACTTTTCTCCAAATGGAGAAGGGCAATCAGTTGTTTTGCATATCTACAGAGAGATAGGTGTGGAAAAAATCATGGTAAACATAAGGATTGGGATAAAACAGTAAAAAATAATTTTGTCAAGAGTCACAAAATTTCAAGATGGAAAAATTCTATGAACCAGATAGAGCTCAATATCTTGGAGGGTACTCAGGAAGATACTGAAACTTAAAATTTGGGATAATATTGATGACCTATAAAGATTTCCTTGAATTGTATGATTGAAACAATAGCTCTAGTGTCGTTTTCACTGAGAAAAGGCTAGAGGCAAAGTAGAAAAACCATTATTGCACAGTATTTAAAAGAAACAATTACAGGGGCGCCTGGGTGGTGCAGTCGGTTAAGGGTCTGACTTCAGCCAGGTCACGATCTCGCGGTCCGTGAGTTCGAGCCCCGCGTCGGGCTCTGGGCTGATGGCTCAGAGCCTGGAGCCTGTTTCCGATTCTGTGTCTCCCTCTCTCTCTGACCCTCCCTCGTTCATGCTCTGTCTCTCTCTGTCCCAAAAATAAATAAACGTTGAAAAAAAAATTAAAAAAAAAGAAACAATTACCACAAAAAAATACAGTTTGATGAACAAACTATTTAGTCTTTTCCTTTAAGGAATGTAATCTTCAGGTTATACTTACTCAGATGGGATTTTTTTTTTTTTACTCTAGAATAACAAAAACAACTTCCTGTATTTTTCAAGTACTTTTATGGATTTATTTTTGCTTTCTAGCGTTTAATCCACATAAGATCTACTTTGTTTTGCCGTCTTCTTTTTCAAATATTTAGCTAGTTTTTCTTACCTGCTTATTGAATGCCTCATTCTTATCCACTGATATTAAATACTGACTTTAGAGTATGTCTAACTCCCTGTGTTATTCATGGACTCTGCACAGATTCACCAGTCTGGATAAAACTTCATATATGCCCACAATACTCAGTTTACATTTTGAGACTGTGTATTTTACTATTTTTTCTTTTTTAGCATTTATTCATTATTGAGAGATAGAGACAGAGAATGAGCAGGGGAAGGGCAGAGAGAGGGGGAGACACAGAATTCAAGGCAGGCTCCAGGCTCCGAGCTGTCAGCACAGAGCCCTATGTGGGGCTCGAACTCACAAACTGTGAGATCATTACCTGAGCCAAAGTCAGACGCCCAACCGACTGAGCCACCCAGGAGCTCCTATTTTACTATTTGTTATAGAAGGTCTTTATTGTTTTGCTGAAAAGAATCCTGGATATTGTCTTATTTATATTCTTGATTGATTTTATAATACATATAATCCAATTTTGTAAAATACACACACATATTTCATATACACATTGTGTATGGTGTTTATAAATCCTCTGAAAAAAAGATCTTGCAGGCAAACATCAATCTGGTAACGTTGGCTCTCTCAAGGAGAAGGAAGGGATGATGGGTTAGAGAATGCATGGGTCATGATTACAGGGATGATGGGGGCAATCATCTGACTCAGATTCGGATGCCAGGAAAGGCATTTTAGGAGCAGTCATTTGTATAGAATTTGAAGACATATACGAACTAGTCATGTGAAGAAGGAAAGGAGATCATTTGAAGTAGAGGAAACAAATCATATGCAAGGTGATGTCTTCGGGGGATTGCTAGCTATTCAGAAAGATTTTAGCACTGAGGAATGGCTGAAGCTTTGGTTGAATGCTTGGTCAAAGGTCACAGGATAAGGGACAATCATGCCTAAATTAGTAGCTTGAACTTTTGTGACCATTTGGATAAATCACTGAAAATTTTAAAACAAGGCATTGTAATAATCAAGTTTTTATCTTTAAAATGTCACTCTGACATCCAGACGGAGGTTTGAAGAAAGCACCCAGGACATTCCATAGAGCTTCTACAATAATCTATGTGTAGATCATTTAAACCTTGGCGTTCATGTGGCCCAGTCTCTTTGTGATAGCACAGTCAAATAAACACACATTTTGGAGCCAACGATATTTAAATGCAATATAAGCTTTATTAAAATTTCAGGAATGGTGTTATAAAAATCTTTTTTCCCCATCCATCTTTCTATCTCTCTCAAACCCTACGACTATACCCAAAACTTTCTTCCATCCTCACATCCTGGTGCTCCAGGATTTTTTCCCCACCTCTGTTCTTGCTTTCCTGAAGGTGTGATTTCTCCCTATTACTTTTCTTTCCCTGGCTCCTGTTTCTGGTTATTTTCAATGTTCTACTCTTTTGGTTCATTACCACTATGGGCATAGCAACTGGCTCTTACGTATTTCTTGCAAGGAGGAGGGAGATACACTGAAAAGACTCATGTATAAATCATGTTTATCTTTGTTAAACAGGAGCATTGTGTTTGGAGACTATTTTCACATAGTGATTATAGGGATAGAGAGGAAGGGATAGATGTTACAATAATATGGGAAATAGCATAAAGACAATTAACCACTGAGAGGGAAAGAGTGGACGCTGTCGAGAAATATCCTCCATGTTTCTCGCTGGGAAGACAGGAGAATTGGGGGGTACTTTTGACTAAGTTAAGAGGATGCCACAGGAGAAGAAAAGTTAGGGGATACATCATAAATGCATCTTTCTGAAGGCCGATGTTGAAGTGTTTTAGGTTACCCAATAAGAGCTCTCCAGAGACAGATGGATAAATGAGATTGTGTCTTAGAAGTATGCATTTGAGAGTCATCATTGCAAAGGTAATGGTTTAACCAGAGAATAAGGCTCAGAGGCCTGAGGGCAAAATGGTAGATAAAGGATAAGATGGAAGACAGACAGCTTTTAAAACACTGAAAAAGTTAGAACAGAGAGGAAATGAAGCATTTATAGCAAGTGTCAAATACTATAGACAGGTTGGAAAATATATGAACTGAGAATTGGAAGTAGCCAGAAATGGGCTTAAGAATTCTCCATTACATTTGAGTCTACTAAGAGCCATTTCAGTGAAGATGGGGACTGGAGGCTGGTTGCCACAAGGATATTGAATACTGTTTCAATAATTTTGCTTATAAGGACAGTTAGTGAGTTGAAATGGGAATTTAGGAGTGGACTGACCTTAGGTCCTAGGTAAAAGAGGCTGTGTGGATGAGTAGCCTCTTTTCAAGAGGACAAAAAGAGAAGTGTCATCTTAACGGAGAGCCAGGTTTAAGATAGAGTAAGCAAATTGGGGGAGAGCTGAGTAAAGAGTTTCAGTGAACGGGGAATTTATTTACAGTAGAAGAAGGGTTCCAGATGGCACTGTGGAAAGAATTCAGTATGATTATCCAGCCATATGTGCTAGGAACTGTGAGATGGTAGGGAAAGAAGACATTGTTTCTGCCTCCAAGAAGCTAACAGTCCAGTAGAGATCCTCATTTAAATATTTGGCAAGAGCCTAGTACACGTAGGAGGCACTGTTCTACGCACTAAGGATACATTAGGGGGTACAAAACAAGGTCAAGGCCCTCAGAGAAATTGTATTCCAGTGCAGACAGACGTACAAACACATTCTTGAACCACTTAAAGAATTATGGTAACGGCCTTGCCCCATAGAATTGACAGTTTCTTCCATTTCTGCTTCTGTTAAGCCAAGGGAAAAAAATGAAGGGAGTTGTCAATTCTACAGGCCAAGGCAGCTAAGAGGAGGCAGGTGGTGATTCTCCTTTGCAGAGAAGGGCATGGTGATTGAGACTGGCCTGCAAAGGAGAGTGGGTGCTTACAAGTACCTAGGGAAAGGCCCGATAGGCCTAGGGAGCAATGGGAGCAAAAGCCAAGAAGTTGACAGGAAAGTGAAGTGTAAATGGCAGATGACTCATAGGAGAGGAAGCAGAGAGAACAGTGAGGATTAGGATGTGAGAGGACAGACCACTGCTGGAACGTGTATTTTGGGTGGAGGCCAAGGATGGCCAGAATGAAAAGCACTGTGGGATTAAGTGGTCCCAAAGTTCTGAAAGACTCTGGCTTTAGAGTGCTGTTCACCCTGGTACAGAGGGGCACCGATGGGTGCTGCACCCTGTGGCCTGGCCCAGTCAGCAGGTTTGGTCAGGGTTCCGAAAGGAATGCCTGGGGAAAGTACGTTGTGCCTCTGTTGAGCTTGGCCCAGCTTGGCTGGAAGGACAGTGGTGAAGTGAGATCTCAGGCGTGATGGATGCGTAGGGGAAATGAAAGTTTCCACTGGGCCTCACAGATGCGCAGGTGTGTGGAGGCATTTGGGCAGAAACTTCCATAGGTCCCCAACCAGGAGACATCAACAGAAGCAGGGAGACTTATGTCCCTGTGAGGTCCAGTTCTTGTCCAAAATGAAGGGAGTCAGAATCCATGAACTTTTAGGTTCTTTTTAACACTGGAATTCTAAGACTTGGGAAGAGATAAGGAAATGTGCCTTCCTTGTTTTTCCTCAGTTTACTTTGGAATAACTCTTTTCTTACAAAAACAAAAACCTTTTAGTAAAGGACTCGACGCCCAATAGAAACTCAATCAATGGGTAGTTGATTGACTCATTTTATTTTGGCAGGAAATTGTATTCTTCATATTAAAAGGTAAACCAGGTCTCATGAGAGCTCCAGGTGCAAATAATACAAGCTGCATTTGCATTATCATTTTTTTTCTCTTTTTATGCTTCATTTTGGTTGCCTGACTACAAATGCTTTCAATTTTTACTCTGATTTTTCAGCTCGTAAATCAGCATGCAAATGAACCTACACCCAAAGATCTGGGTTCTGTAAGCAGTAGGGCTGGCGGTAAGCATTTTTATGAAGCTTTCCAAATGTAAGAATATTTATTGCCCTGAAATCTACCATTATTTTGTTCAAATAAATGCTAGAGCATCAACAGAAAGCTCAAGAGATGATAAAATATCAGGCGAACTACATGTATGCTCTAAATTTCTGTGTTTGGAAAGAATGTCTCCCTGTCATTTACTCATATTTACAGTGATTTTCTTTTCCCATTGATCTTCCCCTTCTATAGTTCCAGCATTCCTTTGACCCAGCGTGATTCCCCTTTTATTAATGTTTACCCTCCTTCCTATTGAGAGTCAGCTGTGATTTCGTCCATCCCCTCTTCATTTCTTTGTAGGTAATATCCGCACTGACCAAAAATACACCCCAATCCTGACTCAGGGAGCCCCACCCCCCCGACACCACCCTCTTATGGAAAACTCGACTAGTGCTCCTTGATTGCACTGCCATTTGTCATTATCCTTTGTTTACAGACTTTGAGCCAGTTTTCAATCCATGTGACAACACTTCTGTCCAAATCAATTAGTATTAATTTTTCAAGTCAGATTTTGCAAGGCACCGCGTCAAATGGATTACGGAGGTCCAGGCATATTACATCCACACGTTCCCTTCAGCCAGTGATTTTGTAATTAGATTTTTTTTTAAAGTAGGTGGGGTGCGTGGTGGGTAGGGAGGAGATCAAGTTCCCGGGGCGAGCTGTCCCTGAGTCGCCTCCCCGTGCAGTGAAAATTCGTGCGGCCAAGTCCGGATGCAGGCGCAAGTGTAATGCGCACAGTGAGCTGGAGGTTTTTTTACTGGCACGGAGATCCAGCTGCTCACATTCCTCACACCATATTGTCTAATGAAGCGGCCCCGCTTTCAGCAGCTCCAGCCGGGAGTCTTTGAGTCATTTCTGATCCTCTTTTATCCTTTGATCAACATTTGATCTGTGGAACGAAGCCAAATTGTGAGCGTCCGCCCCACTCTCTCTCCTCCCTGCCCTCTGTGGTTGATGCTCCCGCAGCCCTGAACTCCTCTCTAACCAGCTGCACCTCTGCTGCTCTTTATTCTTTGGGAGAAGGGTCGCTCAGCTGTTTCAAATGGTTTTAGAATCAGCTGGTCGGGTCGCCCCTGGCGCGGGGGACACAGGCGTCGTTACCCAGGCGCGGCACGTCCTTAAACGAGATTGTTCAGAAAGAAGCCTTGGCTGCTGTTGTTCCTCGTCTTCTGCAGCGGGCCGAGAGCAAAGCCTAGCTCTCTGGAATTCGCTGCCGTACTTTAAGCCTGATGACACTTTATAAAAATCCAGCGGGTTTTGCGTGCAGTGGTCGAGGTAAAGGGGCGGGCAGATGCTAGTGGCCTTTCGTGTAAACAGTGGGTTTTGTAGCATTTTACAAACAAAGACAGTTCTAGCTTCGCTCCCTAAATCTGCCTTTATTTATATTTTATTATTATTATTGTTATTATTATTTGCAAATCACCCTAATGCAAAACTCTTAAACAGCTAAAAAAAAATAATAATACTGAGGATAAAGGATTGTAAGTATTACGTTGGGCCCTTTGGATATATTTGAATGTGTTTCCTGGAATGAAAACAGCCAGCCAGCGGTTTTTAACTCCACCTCATTTCCTCGGTGCCTTGCTCTCATCTGACTACAGTGAACTTTGCACTGGGCAGCCCTCTCAAATCTCTGTCCCCCAAAATGAATTTTACAATACTTGACCTTTTAATCCAGCAAATCAGCCCCTTCTGTAATTAAATTAAACTTTTCATGGGCTGAACCCAAGTATCAAATGTCACCTTATCTTCTGCTGCAGAAGTTGAAACAGAAACATCAGACACTGTAGACAAGATAGAGTCAAAACAGATCATTAACACCAGACTAAATGCCTTTAGACTGTTTTACAATGACTTCATGCTTAGCTGTTGAAAATAAGCCGTCAAAAACTATGTTGCTGTCTGTTCAAGAAATATAAAGTAATATACCAAATACATTTGCTTTGAAGAATGTCCGGAGCAGCTCTGAAAATGATGAACAATTTCCCATGGACATGTGAGTGCTAGAGTGAATGGGACTGCTGTTTTTGAGACAGGAAGTACTGAGTGTAGACATGGCATATGATGCTCATAAGACTGTCCTCTGCTACTAAGAGCTAATGGGAAATGAGAAAGAACCATTTAGACTATAGAGAATGAAAATAAATATTAAAAGGTATGGCCCCGACTGCCATTAAATACTAAGATGTATTTCAACTTCCTCTTAAACACTTTAAAATGCATATAATGCATTTAAATTTATAATTAAAAATTCTTTCAAAGGGTATGAATAATAAATAAAGTTCAGTCCTAATTTTCGAACTTCAAAAACAAGGGCTGTCTTAGTCTAGTCTCCAAAAGAAATTTATGCAGATCTGAGAAACCAGCAAGAAACCGGCATAAAATTTGCTGCGTTTAATCACCTTTAATGTTTTGTGAGGATCTGTTTCCTGATTAATACAGGTGCTGGGGCTCTATTGTAAGAAGATACATGTGCCGTTCTGGGAGATCAGGAAAGAGATAGCAACGCCTGGTTACAATGAACACTAAAGGAAAGAGACTGGATGCAAAGCACCCAGCGCTGGTCCGCTGCGTAGTATGTGCTCGGTAAATGCTTTCCCATTAAATAAATCCATCAGTCAGTGTGTGATCGGGTACCGTTTTTCACACAGGATGACTGGTCTGACCTCTACAACTTAAGACATCTGCCTAACTGGGTTAGTGTCTTCCTCTTTCAAGTTTAAGAGAGCACAGATGTGTTCTAGGTGAAGCTGATGCAGATTGTTGTTTCTAGTTCTCCACAATGAAAGGAGTGTGATGGGTTGGAGAGGTCTTTACGGTTGAGTAGACGGGTTTTCTCATTCAGTCCATAGTAGATATATAACTTTGCATCTCCTTGAGCTTTAATTTCTTTTTCACCTGAAAAAATGAGAATAATACCACCTTCTCTGCAAGACTGTCATCAGAATTAAAGGGAGTCATACCACTGATATACCTATCTAATTGGCCAGTTCATAGCAAATGCTCATTAAATGTAATTTTCCTTTCCTTTGAGAGAGAGAGTTGACAAGAGCTAGATAGTGTCTTGCTGAATAGGTTCTTGCAAGATAGGTTCTTGCTGAATAGGCAGGAGCATGAATTTCATGGACAGAACAATACAACTGGAGACAGTGAGGGTGTAGGGGAGCCTGGAGCACAGTCTCAACCTACCATGAGTTCAGGTTAATAGTAGAAAAATTAACCTCAAATTCCTAGTGAGGATGCCTATTCCCAATAGGGTTCATATAGAGTACATTAAAACCTTGGACTGTGAGAAACTTGTTCTGTGAGAGTTCCACAAGATGAGCAAACATTTCTAATAAATTTTAACTTGAACATTAGTGATATCTTACAGTACAAGTAGTATGTGGTACTGAACATCACATCACAACTGAGCCAATGGTTCTTTAAATTTGCTTTGATATACAAGTGCTTTGGATTACAAGCATGTTTCCAGAACAAATTATGCTCTCAAAACCAAGGTTTTACTGCCATAATCGGTACTCAAATATTTGTGTAGGTATCAGAATCACCTGGGAGTTTAGTAAGAAAGAGGTCCACGCTCTGTTTCTTTTCTATGAATCTAGGCCTCTGTGTTCTTTATTAGCTCCCCAGATGATTCAGAAAATCTTCAACATTTGTGAACCACTAGTATGGGTAATAAAGTTTCAGCGGACATAACTGCAGTTTATTTTCTGGCTCCAGGAACTTCGGGAGTAGAGTGTTCCAGTCTACATTCCAGTTGTCCAACAGCGATGACTCTGACTTCTTTCCCAGGCCTCCTCCAACACCAAAGACTGTGGTCAGAGTGAGTTTCAGTAGGGTAATGCTTGACCGGTGGGTTATATAGGCCAATAGATTGATATTCCTTCTCCATCTCAGGTAAACAATTCTGAGAGGCATTCTTTGGATGTCTCAGGAGGTCCCAATGGAATAATGCACTGTTTTGCACAGTAGCAATCTCAGAATCACATACTCATATTGGATTTCCTCCCTTCTCTGTCCCGCATTTCCTACCACCTCACCCCTATTTCCTGGAATCATTTCACAAATGAACACCTGCACTTCAGTTCTTAGCTCAAGTGCTACTTTTGGAACAACTCAAGTTAAGACAATAATGTAGTGGCTAAAAACATGCCCAGGAGAGAGCGGCACATCCAGTTTTCAATTGGAAACCTTCTAGTGCATGTGGCCAGAGAGTGAATTAAAAATGGCTGACGTCAAGAGGGCTGGGGGAGTTTTGTTCACAAGTGTGCCCAATGCCACACCATGGAAAGGAAAGGCAAGCACAAAACTGAGCCAAGTCTTCGTGGTCTGTTGGAGTGGAAAACAGGTCTGGCCCTGGATTCTCTTACACAGACGCCAACAAGAACAAATACATTACATGGGAATAGGAGACTCTGAGGAGTATTTGGAGAATTCCAAGAAGTGTATTCCTGGAACAAAAATGATCTCTACTTGGTAAGAATTAACCTGGCCCAAAGAGAGGCTTATTTCCCTCACTTCTGGGAAGTAATCTTCAAGCCCTTGGGATCCCCGCTTCACATGGGTGTCTTTGCTTACCTGGAAACTTGAGCCATGCCGGGAAGTCTATGCTAAAAATGTGATTTATGGTGAGGGCCTTAGGCAACATAGTATCACATTACCTGTGGTGGGGCTGAAGACTAAGGTCAGCCTGGTGGAAGGTCAATCATATCTATGTCACCGAGCCACAATAAAACTCAGGACACTAAAGCCTGGGGAGCTTCCCTAGTTAGCAATACCTTATTCATATTGTCCCACATCAATGCTAGAAGAAACAGGCACTGTCTACACTGCCAGGGACAACTGGAAGCTCTGCACCTCGGTGTCACCTAGCTCTGCTTCCTGGGACTCTTCCCTCTGCTGATTTTAACCTGTATCCTTTTGCTGTAATAATGCAGACTCATGAGGATAATGACTCTTCTAAATTCTGGGAGTCCTTCTAGCAAATTATCAAACCTGAGGATGGTCTTGGAGACCCTCGAACTTGTAGTTGTCGCTGTAAATGAGGATGGTCGTGAAGATGCCTGAACCTTTCAGCTGGCATTAATAAGAAGAGAGAGGGCAGGGCATCTGGGTGGTTCAGCTGGTTAAGCGTCCAACTCTTGATTTTGGCTCGGGTCATGATCTCATTGTTTGTGAGACTGAGCCCCACATTGGGCTCTGCACTGGTAGCATGGAGCCTGCTTGGGATTCTCTCTCTCCCTCTCCCTCTCTCTCTCTGCTCCTTTTCTGCTCATACTCTTTCTCTCTCTCTTTCTCAAAATAAATAAGCACTTTTTTAAAAAAAGAAGGGAGAAAGTTGACTTGAGAGCTAGCTTCAAAAATGCTAGTATTGAGTAATTGCCACTACCTATTTGTTACAAGGTAGAAATGTCTCATGATTTTTTTTAAAGGTGCCATATTGCAATTGATATGATAAACTGGAATTTAGATCATGAATGGATAATGGAATATTCTTGTTGAGCTGTCCTGATTTAAATAAAATTGGCTGGTGGGTAAATGAATACGATCACACTTTTAAATTTTTAGTAACTACTATCACTATCGCCCCCTTGAAAGATATTATTGAAATGGAGGCTGCGTGTTAGTTGCCATCACACAACCTAGAGAAGATTGATTTTATATATATATATATGTATGTATAACTGGTTATACAAATATACTTAAATATAGAGGAAATCTCTTCACTGTCTCATAAAACAGAGCAAGCCTCACCTGTGTTTGAATTTGTATTCATCAGTTTGTCTAAAACAAAGGCTGAAGATAAGAAGCAATGTTTACTCTATTTTTTTTTAACTTTCTTATGTCAAGCTCATTAAAATTCTGTGCATCTACACTTCTGTCCTTTGGGGCGCCTGGGTGGTTCAGTTGGTTAAACATCTGACTCTTGATCTCAGCTTAGGTCTTTTTTTTTTTTTTAATATAACTTATTGTCAAATTGGCTAACATACAGTGTGTAAAGTGTGCTCTTGGTTTTTGGGGTAGATTCCCATGGTTCATCACTTATATACAACGTCCAGTGCTCATCCCAACAAGTGCCCTCCTCAATGCCAGTCACCCATTCCCCCCTCTCCCCCACCCCACCATCCACCTTCACTTTGTTCTCTGTAGATAAGAGTCTCCTATGGTCTGCCTCCCTCCCTCTCTGTTTGTAACTATTTTTTTCCCCTTCCCTTCCCCCATGGTCTTCTGTTAAGTTTCTCAAGATCCACACATGAGTGAAAACATATGATATCTGTCCTTCCCTGACTGACTTTTTTTCACTCAGCATAATACCTTCCAGTTCCATCCATGTTAGGTCTTGATCTCAGGATTGTGAGTTCAAGCCCTGTGTTGGGTTCTGCCCTGGGTATGAAGCCTACCTAAAAGAAGAAAAAAGATAAAGAAAAAAATAACATTCTGCCTTTTAATATGGTTTAAATGTAACAGCAAATAAAGAATATTTAGTACTTATCACATTTTATAGATGATTTTATAAGGTTAGATGCTTTTAAAGTCAGAGCTACAAGACGTATTAGCAAGTTAAATTTGCTTTTGAATTGTTTACTAAGTCACACTAAGTTGTAATTCAGAGTTGTTCTTTAATAACTGTTCAAAAATACATAAAATTGTAGGAGTTCTGTTTCTACATGATTGGTAATGGTGGTTTTACAATCTGTTAGAAGGATTAAGGTGGAGGAAATGTAGATTTACAAATTATATCATCAAAAGGCTTAGGATACATTTTTAAAAATCACTTTTAAAAAGTGTAGACAGTTCCCAACATGGCTCCCAATGATCTCTGCTTCCTCGTATTTACACCTTGCTCCATTTCCTTTCCCTGAGTGGGCACTAGACCTAATGCCATGCTTCTAAGGGATGCCACTTCCAAGATCGTGTTGTAAAAGACAGTGACTTCCGTTTTCTTCAAATTCTTTCTGGGGTTCTCTTGTTTGCTCATTTCTGAAGCCAGCTGCCTTGTTTGGTGCCAGCCTGTCAAGAGGCCCACAGGGGCAGCCTCCAGGCAGCAACCTGCACGGAACTGAGGCTGTCAGACCAATAGCCAGCGAGGAACAGAATCTTGCAAACAACCATATGAGCTTGGCAACAGATCCATCCTCAGTTGAATGTTGAGATGACAGTAATTTCCTCCTTATGAGAAAGCCAGAGCCAGATGACCCAGCTAAGCCACAATGAAGCCTCACTCACAGAAACTGTGAAATTGGTGTTGTAAACCCCTGTGTGTTAGGATAATTTCTTATGCAGCAATAGATAATAGATGCATCTGGACTTAAATCTCAGCTTCACTCCTTTGTAGAAGTGCGATTATAAGTTTGTAGGTTACTTTAGCTTTTTGTGCCTTGATTAGATATTTGTGATCTCTGGGATAATAGTCGTGGCTACCTTACAAGGTTATTGTGAGAACCAATACGGTGAATTAATCCATAGTTGGACCACATAGCAAGAGCTCAATGCATGTTAACCTCCATTGACGCTGGTCTAGGACCTGTGCAGAAATATTGGCAGTGGGGTTTTCTAAGCTGAGAGTGAGAGCCTCTGATGTAACTACCAGTTAAATCTCATATCACTGAATGATTAATTCAGAATATGTGAAAAAAAAAATGCTGCAATTGAGTGCTCAGTTTCCTATTTAGTACCAGAATGCTTAGAGTATAATTTGTAAAACCTGACAGAGGCATTAAGCTCTTAAGGTATAGGCATCCCATCCTGAAGGTAGGCAGAAATTGGGAGTCAATAGTGGTGATGATTAGAAAATGTATCAAAGGAACTCAGTATGTTCCCCTATTGCTAATTTTGCCCTATGGACTCTTTGGGTATCCAAGAGCTGTGAATTAGGATTGCTGTCTGTCACAAAAGCAAATAAAATAAATTTATCCTACTTAACAGGTTATCATCTTCTTTTATTACATTAACTAAATTATTATCTATTAAAATGTGTAAAAATAATTACTATTCAGTAGGTGTTAAAATCAAGTCTGTAGTGTTCTTGTTAGTGAGCTGTATAATCCAACTACACTTCTTTTTCTGGCTATTTTTCTTTTCATCACTCGTTTTCTTGTGGAATATTTTTAAAAGCTAAGTCATGCATTTGGAAGAAGTTTAGATGACCAAGATTAAGAGGACAGTTAGGCTAGGATCCTTCCAACATAATTTAATTTGAGGGTTCTACAGTTCCAGAAACTTCTCTACTGGGGTAGAAAGGCATTTTAGGAGAGACATGATTGACTGGTGGCCCTTGCCTGAGTAATTTGTATTCTCTTACCAGCCAACTGCAATAACATCAACTTGAAGTGATAAGGATACTGCTAAATTTGCTTTAATTAATGTCAGGTCCCTGAGTAATAAATCACCATTAATTTGTGAGTTCGTTTTTTGGAAATGGCCTAGTCTTTTTGGCTGTCACTGAAATTTGGCTGGGAAAGTCTCCCACTTGTGGAAGTCTGCTGCTCAATCATTTTCTTCACTGTTCTTAGCTTTTCAAGGTGAGACTTCATCCAGGTTGAAATTATGTAAAATCACTCTCATGTTCTTAAGCCAGAATCCCATCAAAACCTCCTTAACATTGCTACCTTTCACCTTAACATCTGTCAGACTTAACATCTACCAGAAGAATTATTAACTAATTTATTTTAGACATTTTCACAGTTTTCATACACTTCCCTGTGGGTTAGCTGTGGCTCTGGGTTTCTCATAACTTTCATGATATAATCTGGATTTATATCTACATAGTGGAAAATACCTGGATTTCTCAGCAACTTCATTTCTCAACATTTTCTTGAGGTGGTAAAAGGATGCACAAAACCTGTATCTCCTTCCTCTTCTATCCCTATAATTTAGAGATGCATTTTAAAAATATATTTTTGGAAGAGGTTGTGTGTGTGTGTGTGTGTGTGTGTGTGTGTGTGCACATGCATGTGTGTGTTTGGAATTCTTTTAGCTTTGGTATGGCCTTATTTAACTCAATTTCTTTGTGCTCATTGGCCTTGCAAGGAATTCCGTTCTCAATTTTGGATCATTTTCATAGAACAGTTTCTTACTCCTAAAGGCTCTGTTTCCTGGGGTTCCAATTTCAGTTTGATTTTGGCTCGCAGCTCATGCTTCTACTGTTTGACTTTATTCTTTGTAGTTTGCTATCATGTGCATGCATGTAATACACAGGTAAAATCCTGATCTGGGTTGATCCTAAGAGGTTTGACATTTTGTGTAACTATGTTTCCTTGATATTTAACTGTAGGGATTTCAAGTTTCATTAAATTTAAAAGATACCAAATAACATTATTGAGCAGTTAATTTGTGACTGTCATGAATTCTGGAGTCTTCTTAATAGTTATAATTTGAATTGGTTCTTCAGATTCTCAGGGAAGTAATGTCTAACCTTGGGTAACAAGGAAACTTTGCTTTCTTAATGCAGTGCATTGTCATTCAATGAATATGCTAAGCTACCACATTAGGAATCTGGCCAAGCAACTGAGTCAATTTTCAATTAATTTGGTGGGATGTGGGGGCTGAACAAGAACTGGCTGAGAGTAGAAAGTCTAACCCTGACACCTGACACTCACCATGGTGTACTGAACCTCATTTTCACATCCATTAATTCAGTGAAAGGTGGATGGTTGGGCTAAGGAAATTCTTAAATCCTTTCCATTGCTGGAGTTCTATGAAATCAGACTTAATGTCCATCTATATCCAGTGCATTTGCTTATTAATTTCTGGAGGGAGCAGGTGTAAGTCAGGGTATAAAGAGTAAGTTTAGGTTAGAAAGAAGAATTAAACCATTCATGAAAATAGAGAAGAAAGTTATTTGTGGGTTTGTGGGTTTCTATAGTGTCTTCTAATATCGTAAGAAATTTAGAATTAGGTATTCCTTTCCATAGAATCGTTGGTAAACAAATGAGTATTTTTCGTCCAACTCTTCTTTGGCTTCAGTAATTTCTGAGTACTCTCCATCTAGTCGCCAGTCCTTCTAGTTCTCATGAAGCACTGGCTTCTTAAGAGCTCTGAGTTCAGGAGTGTCTGGGTGGCTCCATCAGTTAAGCTGCTGACTCTTAATTTTGGCTCAGGTCACGATCTCACTGTCACAATCTCATGGTCAGGATCTCACGGTCATGAGATTGAGCCCTGCCTCATTGGGCTCCATGCTGAGCATGGACCTTGCTGAAAATTCTCTCTCTCTCTCTCTCTCTTTCTCTCTCTCTCTCCTTCTGTCTCTCCCCCACTCTGTCTCATGTGTACACTCTCTCTTTGTCTCTCTCTTTCTCTCAAAAAAAAAATAAATTAAATTAGAAAAATAAAAGCTCTGAGTTCATTTATGCCTCAACGGGGACTGTGTGGTCCTCATTTGCACCCAGTGAAAAAGCACATCTATTCCACATGTCACTTTATACTTGAGCAATTTGCTAGCTTTACACAAGCAGTGGTTTCTGTGGGGTGAAGGTGGAAATTACCTGAAAACAGAAGACCCTGAACAATTGTGTAGCTTTGTATACTAATTCTTAGGTGTGGATTATTTTAGTTGCCTCTTCTTCACTTCATTGGTAAACCAGGGATTCTCATTGTCCCATCATAAGGTTATGGTGATGGCCAAACACACAACACTCAACGTTGGACAGATGAGGTAGTCAGGGGTTTGTTGGTCACATAGACTCACAAACCAGTGGAGAAGGACACCACATGCTATGGTCATGTGGAGGTTGCACTAAGAGGCAGACTGAACAGCCAGGAGCTATGGGAGACAGACCTTGTAGTATCACAAGAGAGAAGTACTCTGGTTCCCACCCAAGAATATAATTGACTTGTTTCAATAATCCACAGCCTGGCAGGAAATTGAAACCTGCTATCTAGGGATAAGCAGGAACTGTGCCTGGGCCCCTCAGTAAGGAGGGTTGTTGTCTGGGGTCTTTCTTCACAGGAGCAGAGCGAAGAGGGGAACTTGCAGTTAAGCCATTCAAGGCTCACTCAATTTCAGCAGACATCAAGCAGCAAATAATCTTTTTGTCAATCTTAAAGCAAAATGATGAGAATTAAGAGGACAATATTTAAATAAAATATGGGTAACTTTTATTAGCGAAAAATATAGACTAATTTTTTTGAATAACATGTCAGAAGATAAATCACATCAAAATCCATTAGAAACTCTTTCGTTTAGATAGAGCTGGATGCTGGATGAATTTTAGATCCTTTCAGTTTTAGAGTTTAATGATTTTTTTATCACCTGACTGATAGACAATTGTATTTCTCATAGATTTCATTTGTATTCTTTTCTGGTTTTAGTTGCTATTTATTTTTAAAGTTTGTTTAGAGTGGGGTGGGGAGAGAGGGGCAGAGGGCGAGGGAGAGAGAATCCCAAGCAAGTTCTGCAACTCAACACAGAACCCAATGTGGAGCCTGATCCCATGACCCTGGGATCATAACCTGAGCCGAAATCAAGAGTTGGATCCTCAACTGACTGAGACACCCGGCACCCCTAATTTCCATTTTTGTTTTAAGCTCTTTCATTATGCATAACCTAAGTTCTTTCTGCATCATACAAAGTTGAACATCTCACAGTAGAAATTCTATTTCAGCAGGTCATAAATAGATACAAGGTTAATGGCATATAACTTCACAGAAATATTTTATGGATTGCTATATTCCTATTACCTAAAAGATTTCTGGTTATACGGTAGATTTTCAATAAATACTTGATTACAGAATCGCTGAGAATATAGCTTACCAGGGTTTACTTAACTCAGAATGAGAAGCTATATATCACTGGAAGATCATGCTAATTTATTAGGAACTATTTCTTTCAATTCATGTGAGGTTAAACAGTTCTCTGACTTGAAGAGACCTCAGCAAGATGTGCTGAGTCAATCAAAAAGCAAAGGTGTTCCACAATGTGGATATGAATCGGTTTGTAATGAGTATTGTTGAAACCTACTCTCCAGTTAAGAAGTCAGATGCTTGTTTATGGCGTTACTCAAAGCATCTTTCTGGCATACCCAAACCTCTGTAATTACCAGCATTACTAACCCCCTTAATGGGAACTGTACATGACCACTCCGATCTGATGACATAGTAGAGAGGCTGTGAGAAACCCACACTTCAGGAGATTCTAAGGCTTCCTGCCCTAATCTGTCCAGTAGAGGGCGGTGGTGTACCTATGCAAAGACCAGGGCTTACCCCTGGGATAAATGGGGATGGTCAGCAAGATGCCTAGGGCCTGTCAGTTAAGTGCTGAAAATGAAAAACACTGGAAAAATATTCCATTCAGGAGAGCACTGAGACCACCTGATACAAACACATTGCATCTTGCACAAGTTGTGGGTACCGAGTGAACAGTCTAAGTCACTTACAGATGTATGAAGTCTCAGAATTTTACTTCAAAGTACAATAAAACAAAAACAATCCTTCAGCAAACTGTCATTCCTGAGGGCCGATGCACTACAAATCTCATCTTAGAAAAATACTATGTAATCCAAACTAAGACAAAGAATGAATGTATAGTCTAAAGATGCACCAAAGATAATCTTAATTATTTTTCCAGCTCCTAATAATGATGATGGTGACAGTAATAATAAAATCTACATATTTAGTGCCTTTAAGTTTCCCAAACATAGACTCACATTATTATAAACATATCAACCTGTTAAGGTAGTTAATACTTTCTACTTCTGTTTTACCTCTGAGACACCCATGGTACTTACATGATTTATTTAAGGACACTTAGCTAGATAGATTAGAGGCAGTTATTCTGAATACGGATATGTTTCTGTTCATCTTCTGTACTTACCTATGGCACTCTGCATTTGCATGCCACACATTAAACAAGATATTATATTTATCCTTAATTATGATGCTTTTAACCAAGGACATATATTTCTTATACGTATTAAGATAATTTCACCAGACTAAATTTGACATATAATCTGCTTTTTGTCCCAAGATGTTAACTTGCCCTGCAAATGTAAATTCAAAAAGAAAAGGAGTGAAGTTTTCCAAAGAGCAGGAGATATTCTATTTCTAGATATAACTAGACATTTTGCAGCGCTTGAAGAAAAGACACAAAGCATCTAGGGAAATGAGAAGGTAATGGTGAAATCAAGGAGGGTCTGTGCTCACCAATGATACTTAATTTCCTTTTCTGAGGATGAAGAGGAAGATGAGGTCTTGGGGGCAGCTTCTAACAAGCCCATGGCAGTATGACATTGCCGACTGCTTTTTCTGACTTCCATTTTTTCAGGGCAGTGACAGCTGTTGGCTACTCCCACTGGACCCTGCAGTTGTTTGCTACCCTACAGCAAAATCTGGTTGATCACAGTGAGGGAAAAATGGATTCTGTGGCTTAGCATTCACATTCTGCCCTAACGCTGCTGGGCTCCACCATCAAAAAAAGACTCTCATGGGACCCCTTTCCCCAGCTCTGGGAGCTACATGGCAAATCCATAGCGTTCGAGTGTGTATTTACTTGTGGGTGCCTTGTGGCCCCCCTTCCATCAGGGATAGATCTTGATCAAGTATGACCATCTAGTAGGTGAGCTGCTTGGCTGGGCTATCAGCTCAACTGCATATATAGTTTGGATTTGTTTGTGTCCAAATATATGTTTAATAGTAACTGATTTTTTAAATGGAGATTGTATAGCAACAACAAAGAAGATGAATTGAGAATGACTGAACCCATAATGTAGAATGTACTATATTTTATTTATTATGTTCTGTGCATGAAGTGTATCTGTGTATATATATGTAGATGTATGAAGTGCCTAGAAACAGTGCTCAGCTATAACCAAAATGAGATCCTTGGGGTTCCTACTATTCTTTCCTAGCTATGAACAACTAAAGGAAAAATGTATACCCCAGTTTTGACTCTGACTCTCTTATTCTGTCATTGCTTGGATTTTTGCCATTAGTTGACTTGCTCTGTGCCCTTTTTTAAAGTTAACCAGCCTCAGTGTGGTCACTTCCTTGAATGAAGACAGATATGCTAAGAACTCCTAGTCTCTGTTTGCAGTCATTTAAAGTTCAGACTTTAAAATATAGCCTTTTTCAGTCGAATTTCCACAGCTTGTATTAGTTTTCTTTAAATTTTTAAAAAATATCTATTTGTTATTTTGAGAGTGAGAGAGACAAAGTGCGAGTTGGGAAGGGGCAGAGAGCGAGGGAGACACAGAATCCGAAGCAGGCTCCAGGCTCTGAGCTGTCAGCACAGAGCCCGACATGGGGCTCGAACCCACACACTGCGAGATCATGACTTGAGCCAAAGTCGGATGTTTAACCGACTGAGCCACCTAGGCGCCCCATCTTTTCTTATTTACTACTTTGTACAGCCTTGCAAGGGCTAAAAGGCGGCACTGTTCCATTTCTACAGCACGAGTATTTTAGCTCTTGATTATATAATTTCTTCTTATCTCTAGTATAGTAGCCCCTCAAAATTGGAATTAGGCACCAGCTTATGTTTGCCTATAGCACTGTGCTGTCATTTATCAAACTGTACTCACAGCACTTATCAAACTGTATTCTAATAGTCTATCTACTTATTTCTATTCCCCATTAGATTGAAGGCTATCTCTATTTGTTCGTCAGTGCAACCAGTGAGTTCATCTTTTACTCACAGCTTCAAGAATCCACTATTGTTGAGTATCTACTGTGTGCTAGATATGTGTCTCTGTCTGTCTGTCTGCCTGTCTGTCTCTCTCTCTCTCTCTCTCTCTCACACACACACACACACACACACACACAATTAAAGCAGACATTTTCTCTGTACTCGTTATGTAGTCACTGAGTTTATAATCTAATAAAGTAGGCAGACATTAAGCAAGTAATCAAACAAATAAAATATATAATCATCAAATGCAATGAAAGAAAGAAAACTGCCATGAAGTTTAATAAACTGGTCTGGGGGGTGGGCCAGGTGATCAGAGAAGCATTCTCTGGGAAAGTGACTTCTGAGCCGAAATCTGAAAGTGACTGAGAGTAAGTCAGAATGAGAAGAAGCATTCTAGGCTCCAAAGCAACATGTTCAAAGTTGCAAGGCCAAAAAAAAAATGGGTCAGTTTGAGAAATGAAAGAGAAGCATTGTGTTTGGATCACAGAGTGAAGAGAAGAGGAACAGTAGATAAAGCTAGTAAGCAGGCATGGAATGAAGTGTGCAGGGCCTTGGAAGCCATTTTTGAGGTGTTGGCTTCTATCTTCAGAACAAGGAAAATCCAGGGGAATCACATGATCTGGTGTGAAATTGCTCTGGCCTTAGTGTGGAGAATGAATTGGATGAGGTCAGAGTCAATAGAGAGAGTTACCAAGCTGGCTTCTGCAACAACCGAGGCAAGAGATAACAGAGTTTAGGCTGGGCTAGTGGCAGCAGAGGTGGGGTAGGGATTATCAGAATGGTGGGGTGAAACTAGGTCCATGTAGCTTTGGCAGAGTGGAGAAAATCTTTCCAGAAGGAAATGGTTTTGAGTGATAAACACTACTTAGAAATTCCCCACTGTGCCCTGATCGTCACTGCATCCAGCACCTGGTGCAATGCCTGCCATATGGTCAGGGCTTGATACATGTTTGTTCAAGGAAAGACAAAAGAAAGGAAGAAAAGAAAGAAGGAAGTGAGTAATCTTTCCAAGCTTTTAGTGGAAAGGAAACAAAACCTCTGAAAAGACTCCTCACCATTCAAAACTCAGAATACCTTTGCTGGTCTTTGATAGAAAATAGCTTTCTAATTGAATGCAAAGTTTGATGATTAATTGATTTGTGTTGTGACTACTTCCAGCATTGGGCTGAAAGGGACACTAAGGCCTTGTCTGGGATCCATGAAAAAAAAGAATTATGCTTCTTTAACGCTGTCTGCCATTGATGCAGTCTCCATTGATATGCAGAAGAGAGGGGATGGAATGAAAATCACATACAGCATCTTCTATAAATTAGGCTGTAACTACCTGGGCTGCGTTGTGACAGAAACTGTCTACCATCTCTGAAAGTTTTTTTCTGCTTACTTCTTTTAAATCTGTTTACTTATTTTTTTGCCTAACTATACTTGTATTACATGTGCTCAGATAACACACACACACACACACACACACACACACACACACACACCTACACACACATTTTCTTATTGTTGTTGTTTTTTGTCCCAACTAGAATGACTACTATTAAGAACCGGATGGTTCAGTCTACATCAATGACTTCCTTTTGGACCACATTATCTGTTGCCTCCTCTTATAATGGATTAAAAAAATGGTTAACTCATTTTTTTTCCAAGGGAAAATCATAAATTGGGACAGATTCAAGGACCGCTGAATTTACATTGCTCTCCAAAGTACCGGTTTTTTAAAATTGAGATCAACATCTATTTGTTCTACATCCCTACCCCACCATTGATGCCCCTTTTCCAGCACCCTTTTTCCTACTTCCCTGAAACCTTCTACTTCATCAATGATCTAAACTTAACTCCTCTCCCTACCGTGTGAAGATTCTCAACCCTATTCCATAAAGATCTAAAAGCTCCACCTATGAGTGCTGGAAAAGGTTTTTTTTTTTTCTTTCTTTCTTTCATTTTGTGTCTTCAGGGATCTCTAAGGAACAGAGGATACATTTGGCCCCTAAAAGTTCAGAAGTTCAGACTGCCATCTGAACCTTTGAGTACATTCTATCAACATAGCTAACATCCAGAGTTAATTCCCTCTGTCATTAAAAGATGACATTAATTGCTCCCAAATTCCCAGATGCAAGAAGACTAAGAGAAGCGTGCAACACTAATTCCCATCAGCCCCTAAATACCAAAACTCAACGGAAAATCCCAGGAGAAAACATTAAGCCCTTGGCAGGGTTCATTTGCCCCAGTACAACAATGTTGAGAGTCAAACGATGAAATTCAGGGCAAGAATATGCCACCATACTGCTTCTGCCTGGCGATATATTGCTACTTCACAGTTCAGAAGAATAAGAGTGAATGAATATTTATTTGAATAAGAAATAGCAGAAAATATATAATGAAATAAAATGTAAAGAAACCATGTTTCTTAAGACTTCTGGTGCTTACCCTTACCTGGTTATCATCTTCTTCCTGTCACAAAGGGGAAATCGTACTTCTCTGCCTTTACAGTTAGGCTGGACCATGTGACTAGTTCCTGGAAAAATATTATGAGAAGACAGGATATGTGTTTTCATTTCGAGACCAAAGCATTTGATTGCTGTGGTGAGCATTCTTTTTTCCTGCTGCACTGACCAAGAGACTGCAGGCTACAGATGATACAGCTACAGTATGGTGGAGACAAGATCATCGGAGACCACTGAGTGGCTGGATGGACAACAGTTGCTCTAGAGAGTCATTAAAAAATCACAACAGGATTTACATGAGCAAGAAATAAATGTCTGCTGTGTTAAACCACTGAGATTTGAGGTTTGCTCTCCTAGCATAACCTGGTCTATGCTGATTAATGCTGCAACCTTAGGGAAATTGTTAATTTCCTATCAAGTGCAACAGTGCTACCAGGTTTTGGATGGTTGCATCCAATACTAAAAAATTATGAGAATCCAAAATAAATGATGATAATGTACATCTATTCCCCTGATCATGACTTGGTTCTGGTTAGGTGAGTTTGGAATGAACTACCCTCCGTGTGGGGGTGATTTCAAATACGTTGCATCATTTTTTAAAAGTCAAGTTGATTGAAGTATAATTCACATATGGTAAAATTTACTCTTTTAAAGTATGTAGTTTTATAAATCTTGAAGATGTACCAATATAGAACTACTACTTCTATCAAGATATGGATTTCTTGGAATTCCAAATTGCAAAAATTTTCCTTGTACTCTTCCATGAAATCAATCCTTTCTCCTTGCCACACCCCCTGGCAATCACTACTATGATTTATGTCCATGTAGTTTTGTCCTTTCCAAACATTCATATAAATGGGATTACACAGTGTAAGTCTTTTGTATCTGGCTTCTTTCTGCAGCATTGTGCTTTTGAGGTCCATCCACATCGTGAACTTAATAGTTCATTCCTTTTTGCTACTGAGTGGAACTTCAGTATATGGAGTTACTGCCATTGGTTTATCAGTTCCCCGGCTGGTGGATGTTTGGGTTGTTTCAGTTTGGGACAATTATGAATAAGAAATCTACGGGGGTGCCTGTGTGGCTCAGTCAGTTAAGTGTCTGACTTCAGCTCAGGTCATGAACTTGCTTTCATGAGTTCAAGCCCTGCCTCAGGCTCTGTGCTGATAGCTCAGAGCCTGGAGCCTGCTTTGGATTCTGTGTCTCCCTCTCTCTCTTTCCCTCCCCCGATCACTCTCTCTCTCTCAAAAATAAACATTAAAAAAAAATTAAAAAGAAGAAATCTACAAACATTCACATACAGGTTCTTTTGTGGATATGTGTTTCCACTGCTCTTAGGTAAATACAGTAAAACCTTGGATTGCGAGTAACTTGTTCTGTAAATGTTCCACAAGACGAGTAAATATTTCTAATAAATTTTAACTTGATAACTGAGTGATGTCTTTCAATATGAGTAGTCTGTGACACTGAACATCACATGATCACAACTGAGCATGGTTCTTGAAATTCGCTTTGAGATACAAGTGCTTTGGATTACAAGAATGTTTCTGGAATGATTTATGTTTGCAAACCAAGGTTTTACTGTACTTAGAAGAGGTATTGCTTGGTCATATGGTAAGTGTACGTTTATTTTTCAAACCTATGCTTCGAATTGGTTCTCCCACTTTGCATTGCCACTAGCAAAATGTATAGAGTTCTAAATGCTCCATATTCTCACCAGTACTTTGTGTACTATCAGCTTAAAAAATTTTATCAACTCTAGAATGAGTGTAGTAGGATTTTATTTTAATTTTTAATTGGTATTTCCCTACGAATAATAATGCTGAATATCTTTCTATGTCTCACCATTTGAATCTCTTCCTTGGTGAGTTGTTGATTCAAAAATTTTTGCTCATTTTTTAAAATTTGCTTTTCTTTTTACTATTCAGTATAGTATTCTAGTCTAGATGATGTATTCTAGACATAAAATTCTTACCAAATGTGTTTACTGTGACATTTTTCTAGTCAGATAAATTCAGGTTGAAAGGATGTTCTGAAGAATTAAGAATATTAAAGAGCAGGGAAACAGTGCATATCTGAGAAAAAAATGAGGTGCATTTTATGTCTCTTTCTGGAACTCTGGGTAGAAGAACAATGCATGGATGCATCGTATGAAACCTCATGCTTTCTTATGTACAAATGGTATAACTTCTCTATCACCTTCTTTCTTCTCTATCTTTATAAACAACTTGAAGCAGCCTCCAGATACGTGCCTAAATCCCTCAAGACTTTGTCCCAATTCAAGATATCTTCAAGACTGCTTTGATAGGTACTCTTTTGTATAAACAAATGATTACAAGAATTCAGCATTTTCTCTCCTTATGATATGTTATTCTCCAATGAAGAACTTAATAAAATTATATTTGCTTATGATGGAACTTTGATAAAACTACCCTAGTGAATAGAAAAAAAAACCTGCTTATCTTTTGGAAATTTTGCCTGCAACATTAAATTTAAATTGGTGGCTTTCCTTAGAATCAAAGGGGTTCATCACTAAGATAGCTTTGGAAATGAGAAAGAAGAATCGCTCAGGTTTGTTTTTCTTTCTCAAGGATATTTTGTAAACTCATTCTGAAAATTTTGGTAGTCTTATTTTCTACATTATTTTTAAATATGTTTTATAGATCCTTTCTAAGTTTAAAAATTATTACCCCTCTGAGGTAAATAACTGACTAGCAGGGAGTTCTAATACATTGTAATTTTCCACATAATATATGTATTTTTGCTCAGTATCTTCAGTTAAGAAAAGCTGTACTCAAAAAGCTCATTTTAGTTGTCTGTCACTGAAAATATTTACAATAATACTGTTACATTACATTTATTATTAATGAATATTGAGAGATGAAACTTTCTCCCACTGGAGTTGACAAACATGTTAAGACATTAATCACTGAAACTCCACCCTAAAAAATGCATTCAAAAGAATGATGTAAATTAAAATTTGATTATATATATATATATATATAAAGAGTATCAAACAGTATCAAAGGAAAAATATTCATTTTATAGAATTTAAAATATCATCAACCCTTCAATGGAATTCTATTTCCATGAGGCAGCACTGCATTCTTTTTACCGTATTTGATTCATGTCACACAAAATAATCCCGCTTCCCTTCCTTTTATTCATACAATGATTTTTAAGTTCTCTAGTCTGTGCCAACAAAATTCATTTCCGTGCAATGTCAATATGACTTAATATATAACGAAAGTAAACAGTGATTGAAATAGAACTTGTAAAATGCAGTAGAAAGATATGATCCCCAAAGCCAATAAAAACAAACCAAGAAATGAAAAGAAAGGCCTGCAGAGAATCTCTGTTGTTCAAGTTCTTTATTTTTTTACCAGAGTAGAAGAAATTAAAAGGAACCTCTTTGTTTCAGGACATTGAAGTCTTTAGGGACCTGAGTCAAATCAAATATAAAGGGACATGGGAAAAGTAATACAACATCAGCTTTACTGCTTTATAGCTGTGATAATTACCATTTAGTGAGCACCTACTACCCACCAGGCCCTATACTTCATGCTTTACACATGTTAACTAATTTAATACTTACAACAACCCAATGAGATTGGTACTATTAGACCCATTTTATGGATTAGGAAACCAAGGTCACACAGTAAGTAGCAGAGTCAGAATTGCATCCTGGTAGTTGAGTTACCAAGCTCACGATTTAATCCAGTATGCTATGCTACCTCTTCATTAGGTTAATTAGTCACCCCAAATGATCCTCCATCATAATTTATTATTGTTATTTAGTATGGTTAGCTGAAGATTTATAAAGAAACCGGACTTCTGTTTTCAGAGAATTTTTAGCTAATGGGTCACCACAGGTAGGATTTATAAAATAATTTAAATGATTTTTTTTTTAAATATATTGACCTTCTCAGAGTGGTTACCTTGGGAGGTCTTATATTTATTGCAGAGATGCTATCATTGCTCAAAATATTTTTGCATTCTCTCTCTCTTCTTTTTTAAGTTTATTTATTTATTCTGGGAAAGAGAGAGAGAGAGAGAAAGAGAGAGAGAGAGAGAGAGAGAGAGAAAGTGTGAGTTGGGGAGGGAAAGAAAGCGAGGAGAAAGCAAAAGTCCCAAGCAGGCTCTGCGATATGCAGTGCCCCATGTGGGGCTCAAACTCAGGAACCCACGAGATCATGACCTGAGCCAAAGTCAGATGCTAAACAGACTGAGCCACCCAAGCACTCCTTTGCATCCTCTTTTTGAATTGTCTGGGAAGATTAGGCATTTTTTGAATATCCATAAATTAAATCTTTTAAATGTGGATTTGAATGCTGGAAATAAGTACATAAAACCCAGTTATTCAAAATAAGATATAACTCCAAACAAGAATGAATTCTTTTTGGGGTGCCTGGTGGCTCAATCGGTTAAGTGTCTGACTTCTGCTCAGGTCATGATCTCACGGTTCATGAGTTCGAACCCCGCATCAGACTTTGTGCTGGCAGCTCAGAGCCTGGGCCCTGGTTTGGATTCCCTCTCTGTCTGTTCCTCCTCTGCTCATGCTCTCTCTCTCTCTCTCTCTCTCTCTCTCTCTCAAAAATAAATGAAGATTAAAAAAAAAGAGAATGAATTCTTTTTGTAGCCCAAGCTGGTACCTATTCCAGGCGTAAAATGTTTAGAGAAGGGGGGCAATGATGGTTTCATAGTTTACTAAATTGTGTAGCTTACTAAGGTGACTACAACCTTTAAGGAGTAACTTTGAGTAAGGTGCTTCGGGATATGTTTTATTAAAACAGACAATAGCAACAGCTTGTAGATCTGTGCCTAATACTTTGCTTTAACTCATAAGTGGCTTGGGTGTTTCCAAATTAATAATAGAACCACTGCTTGTATGCTCCATATTGAACCTAACAGTAGAAAGAATCTATTAATCACTGTTGTTTATACTCTTCAGTATAAAACAGGTTTTTCTGAAATTTTACTTCATTTTTTACCATCATATATATTTCTCTGTCAATTCAGTTTCTCCTTTCTCATTAAAATGTCCAGATTTCTGCCTATTCTTGAGTACCAGGTAAATAAGTTGGAAAGCACATTCTGAGCTGTATTCTTTCTTGTCACTTGGTATGGTAGTGTAGACTGGACCATCTAAAACTGTGGGTACACTAGGAAAATGTCCCATTTATTCACTATTATGGGCTGAAATGAAATAAGACATTTTTAAATAATATTTTCAGGGCACCAGTGTTAGCCAAAGAAAGCAAAGTTTTGATTTAGATGCGTTTTAATGTTTCACTATAATTTCTAATAGTCCCATTGAACAGTGTTTGATCTAGGGCCGGAGTTCTCAAACAAGAACAATCCTTGACCCTGGGGACATTTGGAAATGTCAAGAAACCTGTGTTATTGTCATAACCGAGGGAAAACTACTGGCATGTAGAGAGTAGAGGCCAGGGATGTTGCTAAACATTCTACCATGAACAGGACAGCCCTTCACAAGAAAGAACTGTCCAGCGCAAATGTCAATAGTGACAAGGCTTGGAAACCTTAGAGTAGATGAACTCCTAATGAAGATGATAATACTGTCATATTAAGTGAAAATGATTATGTGAGGATATAGAGGCTGTAGATACAAAGTTAAAGTAAGCAGATAATTTTTTAAATAAGTTTTTAGAATACCAAATGTAATGTCACAGACTTCTTCCCTCTTCAATGTTCAGGATTCATCTGGGATGCAACAAAAACTAGTAGTTCTAAATCAGCTGCCGTAAGTGAGTTGAATGGTGGCTCACCCAAAGGTGTGCCTACCTGGACCCTATGGATGTGATCTTATTTGGAAAACGGGTCTTTTCAGAAGCAGTTAAATGAAGACTCTTGACATGGGATCATCCTGAATTATCTGGGTTAGTCCTACATTCAATGACAAATGGCCTAATAACACACCAAACAGGTGAAAGCACATGGAAGAAGTCCCTGTAAAGATGAAGGAAGAAATTAGAGCTGTGTAGCCATGAGCCAAGGAACACTTAGAGCCACCAGAAGCTAGGAAAGGCAAGAAGGATTCTCCTCTACAATTTTTAATGGAGCACAGCCCCACTGACACTTTGATTTTGGATTTTGGCTTCCAGAACGGTAGTAGCATAAATTTTTGTTGTTTTAAACCACCAGTTTGCAATAATTTGTTATGAGAACCCTAGGAAACAAATACACCAATTTTCCCTGATCAAAAGAACTCAATAAAAACAATAACAATAAGGATGCCTGGCTGGCTCAGTCAGGAGAGCATGCAACTCTTGATCTTAGGGTCCTGAGTTCAAGCCCCACCTTGGGCATGGAGCCTATACTTAAAAACAACAACAACATGTCTTCATGGTTATAGGAGGTCTGGGATAGTTGGAAACATCAGAGTGGACCTATCCAAAGTCTTTAGGCCTGTCAACTGAATGAGCCAAATCATTCCAAAATCTAGTCCAAATCAGTCTCTCTGGGAGCCCTCTACTGGACATTATGTTCAGCCAGATTGAACTGGCCACAAGGGATGAGCTCTATATAGACACTTGTCCAGACGCCAAGACCAGAACCAAAATACACTTAAAGGTCAAGGCCAGGGAGGTGAAGTTTATTAGGACATTTACCCTGTGGCCTTTATTTCATCTTGAATATGAAGAGCATAGTATGGTATGTAGCACATCCAGACAAAAATCTGCCCTATTGCAAAAGAATTCTTTAAAGATTATATTTTACCTGCTTCCTCCATTCAGAACACAAGAATCACAAGTCTAGCATGGAGAGCCAGAATTCATTCATTCAGTAAGTATTTGTTGAGGCCATTGTTCTAGATATCTGTCCATAGAACCCTAGCCGTGGTTTCTTTAACTCAGGACTTTATGAAGTGGGCAATGGATTTGTTGATAGTGACTGACCCAAAGATCAATAATGAGAGCTATGCAGAATTTACCAGGCCTTCTTGGACATGATAAACTATGAAAATATGGGCATTGGAGTTTGGCACTCTATTCTACGGTAATAAGCTGGTGATAATCTTTAACCAGCATGGTTGAAAGAATAATTTTTTTCTATTATTTTTGTCTCAAGAAGTCAACCTTGGTATTTATGGTTTTTTTTAAATACCCTACTAATATAACTTACTCTTCATATGCTTTTATCCCAAATTCAGTTTTAAAGTGTTTATGGCTTTACTTGACTTTCATGGAGCATTTGTTTTTTCTTCACTATTTCTTAGAAGTTTCTCTGTAGGGCTGTGAGGTACTCAGTGATACACAAACTTCATTTGGTAGCTGTAGGATCAGCATTCTCATCTCTAGAATGGTGTGGAAGGGTGCTTTCTATCCCTGGCAGGAAAAGTTACCCCCTCCTCAGGAAGGGATTAGCAAACAGATTCACTGTTTCGTGTTCACAGATTCATGTTTT
This sequence comes from Prionailurus viverrinus, assembly GCF_022837055.1. NCBI lineage: Eukaryota > Metazoa > Chordata > Mammalia > Carnivora > Felidae > Prionailurus > Prionailurus viverrinus. Next base: position 131,788,382 of record NC_062569.1, on the reverse strand, counting down.
TGGTCAAACTCTTGTGTGCCATGATACTTTCTGTGTAACCATAATAACTGTCTCCTGAGCACTGAACCGGACTTCACATTTCAGTGGTGATTTGGGCAAGAGCAGCATAGTTGAGTCACTTCACAGCTATCAGTTTTCATGGGGAACACAAAAGAATTATTATGTCTTTGGGAGTGACACCCAATAGTGTGTTTTAGGAAGTATTCACTAACTTGCTTGAAATATTAGGAATATATTCTATAATTTGTACTTTAAAAAAAAACACATGATGGGGCACCTGGGTGGCTTGGTCGGTTAAGCGTCCGACTTCGGCTCAGGTCACAATCTCGTGGTCCGTGAGTTCGAGCCCCGTGTCGGGCTCTGTGCTGACAGCTCAGAGCCTGGAGCCTGTTTCAGATTCTGTGTCTCCCTCTCTCTCTCCTCCTCCCCTGTTCATGCTCTGTCTCTCTCTGTCTCAAAAATAAATAAACGTTAGGGGCGCCTGGGTGGCTCGGTCGGTTGAGCGTCCGACTTTGGCTCAGGTAATGATCTCACGGTCTGTGAGTTTGAGCCCAGCGTCAGGCTCTGTGCTGACAGCTCAGAGCCTGGAGCCTGTTTCAGATTCTGTGTCTCCCTCTCTCTCTGCCCCTCCCCTGTTCATGCTCTGTCTCTCTCTGTCTCAAAAATAAATAAACGTTAAAAAAAAATTTTTTTTAATAAAAATAAAAAAAAAATAAATAAACGTTAAAAAAATTAAAAAAAAACACATGAGTCTACATATTTTAAAAATCAAAATAGCATTCTAAGCCTTTCCTAAAGTTACTTATGCTTGCAGTCTCAACAGTTCTTATCTGAGTACCTTTGGTTTGGTACCTATGGGGATAGGTAGTTATTATTATTAGCTGAAAGTAGTCTTTATTTATCATTAAATCTAAATTATCCAGGGATGAATCGTTGATACATCACTTTGTCCCTCTCCTTCCTCTTACCTGTTTTGGGCTTTCTCTTCTGTTTTTTTTTTCCCCCCCAGCATTCAAGGAGTGGAAAATAAAAAAAGAAAAGCTGAAAGACAAATCAGGTAACTTTACCACTGAATTAACTTTAAGGATATGGAAACAGAGTCAAATGTAATGGCTAAAATAGAAAGTTCTCTCTGGATTGATTTACCCGTGCTAGCCCAGTTGCTCATTAGCACCGCGAGTCTTGAGTTGATTGTAGTGAAAAATGTCCTAATGTGCAGTTTAATTTTGAAGAGTCGCCTCTTGGGGTTAAGGGAGTCTTCTGGCAGAGCTCTGGGTACATTTGTGGGCAAACTGGGAAAACTGCTTCCCGAAAATGTGATGGCGGGAAAGCAATAGCGTTGCCCCACTTTGAGAGTCCCTTCCAAGTTACTAAAATGTGCTTCGAAATCATTTGCAAAACAAAAATAACACATGCTGAATCATAGTATTCTTGTCAGATAACTCTGCTGTGAAATCCACTGTGCGGTAAAAGTCATAAATTTCTTTCTGGTTAAATAGCCATAGTTTCAACACAAACAAAGATTAATCTGACTCATTAGGAAGAGAGAGAAACGATTACATTCCTTTTACAAATGCTTATTTGAAAAGAATAGCGTTTTAAGATCTTATTCAGTCCCCTGCTTCACTCCGGAGGGGTCTTTAAAGGAATAAGTCACAAAAAAAGCTGATCTTTGGATCTAGTCACGTTTTTATTAATTTGCAAACACGTACATGCTACATAACTGTCGCATAAAGTATCGTGGCTACTGGTCTATCATTGCTTCCTATAAACCTGGTACATGATCATCTTCCACGGCCCACAGACCACAGATGGTGCTTTGCTCTACAGTATAATTCTGAGAAGACGTGTCCCATCTCTGAGCCCTTTACCTTTAATTAACCAGTACATCCAGGCCTCAGAGTACATGAGGGGTTCTAGATAAGAGAGCTTTCAAAATAATGGCTATTTATTCTTTTAAGCCCAAACTTTAAAAAGATGTTAACCATTTCGATAGAATCTTGAAGGAACGAATTCTATAGCCCTGATTCTAAATCGCCTCATGGACTCATTAGAAACATAATAAGAGTCAAGATGGAAACAGGCTGCAGGACAGCATTGTCCCAGGGAGACTGAGGGGTGGAGAACTGAAGGTCTAGGTACCCACAGAAGCACCATACATTATGACTTCAGCCATTTACTCAACAAACTTATCAAGCATTTATTACGCTAGACATTATACTGTTATCAGGACTATACGGCTGAGAATACACCAACCCTGTCCTCACAAAGCTTACAACCTGGTGGAAGAGAGTGAAAAATAAACATTTGGCTTATAATTACCATTTAATAAATGCTCCTAATAGATGCAACACTAGGACTTTCCTGGGAGGGCTGAGGAATAATTCTTTGTATGTTATTGTATTAAACGTATCTGTGTTGCTTTTTCAGATCATGAACATGCATGCAAAAAGTTTATAAAACACGGAAAAAGTGTAGAGAAGAAAATAAAAGCCACTTGGAAGCTCATTGTTGAGTAATAACCACTAATGACATTTTTGGTATAGTTTCTTCTGAGTTTTTTTTTTTAATTTTTAAAAAATGTTTTATTTATTTTTGAGACAGAGAGAGAGAGAGAGAGAGCATGATTGAGGGAGGGACAGAGAGAGAGGGAGTCACAGAATCCGAAGCAGGCTCCAGGCTCTGAGCCGTCAGCACAGAGCCCGATACGAAGCTCAAACCCACCAACGGTGAGATCGTGACCTGAGCCAAAGTTGTATGCTTAACCAACCGAGTCACCCAGGTGCCCCTCTTCTGAGTTTTTGATGGAGATTGTTTATGTAATGGTGTTTTTCCCTCCTGGTTATGTACTATGCAATTGACCCCTCTTCCATCTAGATGTTCTGCCCACCTCGTAATTTCCTGCTTTTTATCTCTACTGGTTGGGAAATCAGACAACTAAACCTGTTCAGATGGTGCCTCAAAGAGTGAATTACACTGAGTGCAGGTCTGAGGGCCTCTTCTCAGAGAAGAGAGCATGAGCTTTAGCACATGGTTTCTATTTTGGTTCCTCAGAGCTTTTTTTTTTTTTCCTTGCTTCCTGGGTTTCAGCTGTGTTCCTGGTACTTGAGGTTATTGGATAGATGACCTCTCCATAAGTGAGCTGCTTTTTTCTAAATGTAGTTCCTGACTTTTAGAAACTAATGAGAATTTGGCAATGCCTGGCTATCAATAGCTTGTCACTATTAAGCAGTGAGCAAAAGCAGCTTCAATTTTAAGCCTCTACCTTAGTCCAGGAGGAGCCTGACAATCTGGGCATTGAAGACATGTGGCAATTGGGACCCAACGCTAATTATATTTGCCTTTATCTAGGCTTGCCAGGTAAAATATAGGACCCCAGTAAAATTGAAGGTTAAGTCAACAATGGGTACTTTTTAAGTATAAGTATGTCTCATGCAATAATTGGGGCATACTTACACTAATATATATGCATTACTTTTATTTTATTTTTTATTAATTTTTTTAAAGTGTTTATTTTTGAGAGAGAGACAGAGTGTGAGTAGGGAAGGGCAGGAGAGAGGGAGACACAGAATCTAAAGCAGGCTCTGGGCTCTGAGCTGTCAGCACAGAGCCTGAGGTGGGGCTCAAACTCACGAACCATGAGATCATGGCCTGAGCTGAAGTCGGACGCTTAACTGACAGAATCACCCAGGCGCCCCAATATATATGCATTATTTATCTGAAATTCAAATTTAGTTGGGGTGGCTCTATTTTTGCTACATCTGGCAACTTCACCTCCAGGCTCTCTAGGTACCCAATTACCATAATTAGACCTTTCTCCCCTTTTCCTTCTTTTTTCCTTACCCACAAGGCTGGCCAAAAACTGCTCAGTTGAGTTGAGTTGACTTCTTTCTAATTGGTTATGTTCTGAGAAGTTTAAACATGAGGCATGTTTGATAATGGAATTATGTCTTTTAAATAAAAGAAATGCTTTAACAAAAATACAGAGCCCTATTCTAAAGCAATTGAATTGAACTCAAAACGTGTGTGTGTGTGTGTGTGTGTGTGTGTGTGCAGTCATTAAGATTTCAAAAGAGAAACCCTTTTCCGCTTTTAGCTCATAATCTATATCTTAAGGAATTGAACAGAAAGTTTTGGACATTTCCAATAAAGGTTGGGTTTCAAAGTAATGAGGGAAAAATAAACTGGTTTTTCAATGTCTTTTTAATGATTCTGAAACCATTGTCTAGGGAATTAATCTATTAATTCCTTTAGAGCTAATGTTAGCACTAAGTCAAGTGAATTGAGATGATTGATCTACTTTTCTTCCTGGTTACAATGATGATGATAATTTTTAGAAAATGCCTTTTTAGAATTCGAGAATTTAGGGGTGTTTTCATATTAAATGTTTAAAATTCAGAGTTATTCCCTTACATTAAGGCCAAAGAAAAAGTACGAATGCTAGAGTTCGTCCTGGATTAGAATTCTACCTCTGACCCTTACTTTCTGAGACTGTGGAGAAATCATGTGAATTCTTTGAGCTTCAACCCCAGTATCTGAACAAGGGAGTAGCATGCCTGAAGGTTTCTGAAGATATAATGAGGTATTACATGTGAAAGTATCTGGCCTTACACAGTGGGTACACAGTAAATGCCATTCAATTCTTTGGGAATGTAACTGCTGTGAGCCAATAAGGGGAACATAAGTATTAGGAGTTGATCCCTGCTTCTAGTGATAAATCCTGCACTGCATTATTCAAGTCTTCCTTCTCTCCTTTCTCTTTCTTCTACATATCATAAGACATCTGAGGTTACTTTGTAGTTCTTAATCTTAGAATGTCCCTTTCACTTCATGCCAATTGTCTATAGCCATATACAGAGGATGGTTTTCTATTCTGCCTCTTCTGCCGCTAATCTATTAAATTACCTGACAGCTAATAGGACAGAAGTCTCGCATCCAGGACACTGATATTTTGTATGCCTTCATTTTTTTCTTTGAAAAATATCTATCTCCTAACTTTCGTTTCCATTCTTGATGAAAGAAAAGTACTATGACCTCTTGTTGATGTAGAAATGTTGGGGTTCAGAGCTGATGGCCAAGAAAGAATTCTTGAGACTTCTTTGGTGCAAAAAGGTGGTTTATTAAAGCACAGGGACAGGACCCATGGGCTGAAAAAGAGCTGCACTTGAGTTGTGAAGAATGACCAATTATATAACTTCAGGTTGGGAGGGGGTTAGGGACAGCATAAGTCTCTAAGGTTTTAGAAGCAAGGTTTCCAGGATTCTAAGGGCACTAGCTATTGTTAGGAAAAGGTCATTTATTACTGTTTAGTAAAAACTCAGTCATAAGACCCTTCAGATGTGTATCAGTGGGCCATATGCTTGGAAGATGATTGCTCACATATATTTGAGGGATTGAGACAAATGAAATTTCCAAAAGGAGTTTTTATATGTTAAAGTAGAGTTATAGGATCTTGGAAGTCAAGATAATTTTAAACTAAGGTTGCCTTTTGGCCTTAGCAAAGTGTCCCCATCAAGGCAGCTGAGTTCCTAGAGGAATGTCACTCTGCCTGTCTCAAGGACTTATTAGTGGGCTGTAGGTAGAAAGGAAATTTAATTTTCTCTTTTGCCTTTGTTTCCTACATCAATATCACCTAAAAAGTTCAGCCGACTCTACAAAGGTTTCATGTAAGGTTTTACTTAAAGACAAAATGAGTAGATCTACAGTGTTCCTTGATCCTCTAGCATCTACCCCTGCAATGCAGGGACCACCTGGGATGTGTTTTACAGTGAACGGTATCTATCACAAAAGTCCTCACCAGCATTTTTCTTCTAGTTGAGTAGTCTCAAACCATGGACCTGTTACACTGTGAGGTGTTTTGTGCATTTTGTTTCACATTTACTTCTAAAATAGTGGAACTCCGGCCATTTATATTAGGCATCATTTTACTTACAGTTGTGTCCACTCCTTTGTGTAAGAGCTGCGTGTAGGAAAGACTTAAATGCATCCACCAGGAGGATTCCGCCATATTGGTGGTGGATAGGAGGTGAGAGTGAATGAGCTCAGAAACCAAAGAAAGGAAGGAAAGGTGTGGCCAAATCCAGTGCTCCAGAATCAGCAATAGGGCCTGCGCAGGGAGGGAGCCAGTGGATGTGGGTATAGTTTGCCAGCTGATTAGCTAAGTAGACCAACTAATTCACTAATTCTAATTCACATGTCAATTGAATGAGCCATCAAACAGGATAACACTTTAGAGCTCAAGCAGCCTAGTTCTAGGATCCTTAGCTTGTTAGACCAGAGAAGAAACAATTTACCTCTCAGTTTGCATGGGTGCCGATGGGAGTCTTGTCTTTGAATCATATACTAAGCATGGCAGATTTTCCAGAAGGAGAGAAGAAATATCTGGCATTTTAGACAGTGTCAGTTCTGATTTCAGTGACATTGTAATGTGAGATTGTCCATGGAGTGCAGGCAGGAAAACAGTGATGGGAGCAGAATCTCAACCTAGTACTCGTTGTCTTGCTGTTGGGATTGCACCTTTGGGATCCTGGCTCCCTAGCTATGTGGGGGGTGAATGAGCGTGCTGGGGTGCTGAGTGCCCTAACACTTGGGGCTCAAGCAAAATTGCTATAGGAGCCCTAGCTGAGCCTAAGATAGATGGGCATATTTTTTACTACTTCATGACCACTCACCTTCAGTCATAGAGGCATAGACCCAATTTCAACTGACACACTGCATGGGAGATTTTCCTGGTGGCCATGACGGCAATGGTCATGGAAACAGTATTTTAGCTTTAAAGCATTTTTTCCATGGATCCAAGGGCCAAAGACAGAAAATTTCTGACGTTCGAACCATGGCAGCAAGCAATAAATACTAACAAGTGCCCCTGAAGACGTGAGAAATATTTGAGGAAGGAAGCTCTATAAAACTTTACTTGACTTCCTACAGTTAAATAGGAGGATAGTTCAGGAAAATAAATGTAGAATATTAATATCAATGAGAAGATCTCTGTACACACCAGAGGGTGGAGTCCACAATACTTGAGTTACACGTAAATGTATATTCCCATTGATGTCTCCAAGCAACATTTACTGAGCATCTATTAGGTGCCAGACACTGGGCTGTACTCTGGGGATACCAGCGAAATAAGATAGACATGGTGTCTAACTTCCCTTTTGCAATCTACCTCTTGCATATCTCCAAGGCAACTTTACTATTTTAAAAATCATCTTTTCATTAATTTAAGGCATTGAAATCCAAGGACTAAAATAAAACGTTGCCAGTCTGTGTAATAGCTAGGAATAGATACTACTTTTTAGTACATATAAAGATGGTTGAAATACCTTCTCCTCCGAGTGAGATGCTCATCCTCTTGATTCTGCCTCACAGCTCTAGCATCCAGAAATAAAAGGAACACCTGGCCAGCCTGGCCGATGAACTAAATCCACCCCAGTAATCAAATGGTAGCAAATCATTCTCACATCCAAAAGGTCAGTGTTAGATACTTCCAATTCAGGAAAGATATGTTCAAGAAATTTCCACCTCTGGACTCTCATAAATAAAAGTCACGACTCCATTTCATGGTAAATATGTTTGCTTACAGTTGTTACCCACAATGTGAAATATAGCTGGGTCATTTGGATCCTCTTTAATGGTATTAGGTGCATGGCAACACCTGATAGGCATTAAAAATGAGTCAAATAAAATAAATGTTTATTATCACTTATGATGTGTTAGATTCTACTGGGCAGCAAGAATTTATCCATTCCATTCAAAGGGAGAAATAGAATTAACATATGGTATGGTGCAGGCTCTCAAAAGGCTTATAATCTTGTTAGGAAGATAAAATTGAAACACATGAAACAGAAGTGAACACGAACAAGAAGCAAAAATAAAGAGTAAAAGCAACGAAAAAGCATATAATAAAATGCTGAAGTATGGCAGGTGTAAGGGGAATTAGGTAAAACCATCGAAGGCAGTGATAGTTCAAGAATGCTTCACAGCCTAGACTGCATTTGTGCTGATCCTTTAGAAAGTGGCCAGCATTTCATATGTACAAGAAAACTTAGGGAATTGCAGGTGGAGTAAACAAAGGTGTAGCGAGTGGTATAAACTTGCTATGCTTCTGAAGCGATAGGTAGACTGGTCTAAGTAGAATGGAAGAAGAAATAAGATCACTAGGAAGAAGAACTGTTCTAGAAAAATTTGAAAGCCAAGCAGAGCTGTTTTAACATGGGTATTGGGTAATAAGTCATAGCAGATTTCAGGGCAGAGGAGGCACGGGCTGCAATCAGTGGTTGTGGAAGAATTAATCTGATAACTGTGTGAGGGTTTGAGGTGAGAAGGACAAGTCAAAGAAAACAGTTCACATACCCAGCCACTGGTCAATAGCGAGTCATTACTCCATACCTAAAACTTCAGCATTATCCGTGAGTGATTTGTTGGCATGAATGGATTAAGAGTGCAAGTCAGAGAAGGCAATTAAATGGAGAGTCCAGGGACTTGAGGAAGACTAGAGAGGGTGATAAGTTTGGGAATCGTGAGTTACAAGGAAAAGACAGAAGAAGGAATGTCTGCTTTTTAGAGGTCCTCGGTAACACAATACTTGTGCTGAGGAAATTCTCTTGGGAATCCTGTGAATAAGCAATAACTGGAAGGCCTTAAAGGAAATTATTAGCAGGTCTCTGACTCTGAATGACCTATATCACCCTGGTGAAGTATACGCATTATAGAGCAATGTTTAGAGAAAAAAAAGGAATATTGAAGTCAATGTAAACCTCTATATCCACAAGCCGGTCATTATCCGAGATCATTTTAGATCAAAATGTGAAAAATGCATCATGTTCAAATTAGTATGCAAAATAAAGCATCAGCGTGGATTGAATTTATGTGATTATGCCATGAATAATTCATTAGCACAAGCAATACAATTAGCTTCTTATAATATAATGATATAACTATTGCATTCATGTACAGTAAGCCTGACCCAAACTGTAGTAACAGCAAGAAGTCTGAAAGCAAAAGAAAGCCCTAAATATTTTAAACCCAAAGGCACACAATGACATTTGCTGCTAATGGGACAAAAGTAGTAAGTAGACGGAACAGCTTATCCCTACAAGTGGTAAAAAATAAGTAGTGTGATTGTGTATATGAGCCTTTTACCAGACATCAAATAAAAATTACTTTTATCAGCATTAAGATGTAATTGATCTATTTGATAAAAATATCTCCTAACATTTAAAAAAGTATTACATATAAAGCATGTGGATAACCAATTGAAGAGCTAACTATTCGGAATGAAAAGCATAATAAACATAGAAAAATTTTTTCTTAAACTTCCAGAAGGTAGAAATCGGGGGTGGAGAGGTGAACAGACACAAGATAATCAATGCTTGGGTTGGATCAATAAGTAACTGGCATTTGCAGTTTGCTTTAACAGAAGCTTTACTTTGAAGACTAGAGGTTCAATTCACTTTAAAGTCCCACTTTGGTCATTTTCATGATGAAATTATCTCTCTCCCGGTCTTTCATTGTGTTGGCTTAGGCTGAGGTTGCCTATTATAGATACTCTGTAGGAGTTACCTTGGAAGTTAATTCTTCTGCTTTTCTCTGAGGGTTCTCGTGCTTTTGGGCATAGACATCTGCAGAGGAAAATATTTTAACATAGCTTCAGGTTATTTGAGTTGGTTTTGCCTCAACACTAAATAATGGACAATGGTAAAATATGTAAATTAAAGTGGTAAACCAGAATGTTCATTTCTACAAGGCACAGCACAAATAATACAATGTTCTTAACACCATTGTTGTCATCCAGATCAGTGAACCTTTTTATAGGGGGAAACTGGAGGGGAGCAGTGAACTTGGAGGGACCGCTTCAAGTAAAATCAGACATCTTAAGCAGGATTCAAGTTTACACTCAATTTCCCACAACAGTTGTTTCAAGTTACTCATATTTCAAAGCTAAAATAACCAATATATCATTTTGCATATCTTGCATATTCTGTAATATATACATACATATTACTGAAATTATATCTGTTTTAGTCAATTTGAGTATCTATGACAAAAACACCATAGATTGTGCAGATTAAAAAATAGTTATTTCTCCCAGTTCTAGAGGCTAGGAAGTCAAAGATCAAGGCACCAGCAGATTTGGTGTCTGATGAAGACTAGCTTCCTGATTTATAGACAGCAGTCTTCTCTGTGTCCTCACATGACAGAGAAAGTGAGCTAGTTCTCTGGCCCCTTCTTATAAGGTCATTAATCCCATTCATAAAGGATCTCCCCCTCATGACCTAATTACCTTCCAAAGGCCACACTTTCCAATAGCATCATATTAGAAATTAGGATTTCAACACGTAAATTTTGGGACAACACAAGTATGTAGTTCATACAAATCTATTGAGTGGGAACTATGTGACTGGTCCCCTCTTAAGGCTTTTTGTAAATGTATCTCTTTTAATTCCCACAAAAATTCTCTGAGCGAAACTTCCATTCCAGGCAATGTAGTAGAGAAAACATGCTGTGAAACCCATCTATTGAGAAACATTTAAAATGCTGAAGAAAATGCACACACGTGTGCAAACACAACTGCACTCACTCATATTGTTGAGATGATGAGAAAAATCATACTAAGCTGAAGTAGCAACCCAGAGCAAATATTTCTAGAATCATCTAAGCAGGAACCTTGCTATTATTATACTACATGTAATTGTTAGACAAGACCTAGGATTTCTAAAGATGGAGAATTGGGTCAGAACTTCTTAAAAGCTAGAACTCCAAAAAGATTCTTAGTGAAATGGTTATCTAGAAACAGAACAAAACAAAATAACCCTGGGTTGTAAAAGTTGTCATCCAGGGTAATTGACTCTGTATTTTGTCTTGGTGAAGGGAGGGAAAACCCAAAATTAAAAAAAAAAAAAAAAAAAAAAACTGAACTAAACTAATAGAGAAATTCATCAAAGTTGTAGGATATAAGATCAACATGCAAAACGACAAACAATCTGAAAATAAAATTAAAAAATTCTTTTTATAATGGCATTAAAGAAAACAAAATACTTAGCAATAAATTTAACCAAGAGACATTGAATTTCTATGCTAAAAACTACAGAATACTTCTAAAATAAATAATATGTAAATAAATGGAAAGATATCTAATATTCATGAATGGGAAGACAATATTGTTAAGATGTCAATACTACCCAAAATAACTTACAGATTCAATGCAATCCCTATCAAAATTCCAATGGCATTTTTTTTGCAGATATGGAAAAGCTGATTCTCAAATACAAATGGAATTACAAAGGACCTCGAATAACGAAAACATTATTGAAAAAGAACAATGTTAGAGGACATATACTGGATTTCAAACTTTGTAGTAGCAAAGCTACTGTAATCAAGAGTATGGATAGACATATAATCCAATTGATAAAATTGAGTCAGAAATAAACCCATACAGCTATGGACAAGTCAGTCTCAACAAGGGTACTAGGACCATTCCATGGGGGAAAGAATAGCCTCTTCAACATATCGTATTGGGATAACCTGATATCCACATGTAGAAGAATGTAGTCAGACTATTACCTCACACCGTATACAAAAACTGACTTGAGGTGGATTAACTACCTAAATATAGGAACCCAAACTACAAAGCTCTTAAGAGAAAACATGCAGGTAAATCTTGATCTTAAATTTAGCAATGGATTCTTAGATATGACACCAAAAGCCCAAGCAAAGAAAATTAGATAAATTGGACTTCATCAGAATTAAAGTTTTTTGTGCATAAAAGCACACTATCAAGAAAGTGAAAATACAAAGTACAGAATGGTAACAATGTTTGCAAATCAAGTATCTGATAAGGGCCTAGTATCCAGAATACATAAAGAACTCTCACAACTCAACAACAAAATGACAAAAAAAAATAAGTTAAAAAATGGGCAAATGATACCCCAAAGGTATACAATGGCCAACAAGGATATGAAAAGATGTTAAGCATCATTAGTCATTTAAAAAATGCAAATTGAAACCACAGTGAGATATCACTTCATACCCCATAGAATAGTTATAAACAAAAAGAGAAAATAACAAGTATTGGCAAGAATATGGAAAAATTGGAGATCTCACCCTGTGCTCATGGTGATAGAAAATGATACAGCCACTGTGGAAAATGGTTTTGTGGTTCCTCAGAAAGTTAAACATAGATTTACTATATGACCCACGATTCTGCTCCTAGGTATATAGCGGAAAGAACTGAAAACAGATATTCAAACAATAGCCTGAACACGAATGTTCCTAGTAGTAATATTCACAGTAGTCAAAGGTAAAAATGACCAGAATGTCAATCAAGGGATGAATGGGTAAATAAGTTGTGGTATGTAGATGCAATGGAATTCAGACATAAAAAAAAAAAAAAAAGGAAGTACTGACCTATTATAGAACATGAATGAGCCTGGAAAATATCACTCTAAATGAAAGAAGTCAGACACTAAACATCACATACTGATGATTCCATTTATGCAACATATCCAGAATAGGTACATCCACAGAGGCAGAAACCAAATTTGTGGTTTCTACAGGGTGGGGAGAGGGAATAATGAGGAGTGATTGCTTAGTGGGCATAGGGTTTCTTTTTGAGGTGCTGAAAATGTTTCGGAACCAGATAGAAGGGATGGTTACACAACATTGTGAATGTACTAAATGTCATGGAATGCACGCTTAAAATAGTTAATTTTCTATTTACGTGAATTTTACTTCAATTAAAAGAAACTAACCCCCCCGCAAAATACCTCTCCTGAGAATTCACAATCACAAGGCTGACCCAATGTGGGCTGATGTTCTAAATTTACATCACCCCTTTATTGGTAGCACCAGCTGAAGAATGGCATAAGGAAATGCAAATATTTTCTGGAGGAAATACACTCTGTAGGATTCAGAATAGTCTCATAGAAAAATGTCATCAAGCCTGAACTCACAACAAGAGTAGCAAAACGCCGCAGGAAATAAAGCACCAAGGCCAAGAAGTAGCATAGATAACAGAGAGCAGAATCAGGTTCAAAAGGCTTCAGATGTTGGAATTATGGAATTGAAAGTATAAAAACATGTCCAATATGTTTAAATTTTCCAAAGGAAGGCATCAAGCATATGAATAAAAAATTTAAAAAAAAATACGAAATTGATCAGGAAGATCTAATTTAAAAAAGAACTTCTAGCAACAAAAAAATATAATTACTGAATTTAAAAACTCAAAGGAACGTTTACATAGCATATCAGACTGAGCCTAAGGAGAAATTTACAATTGGAAAATAGAGCAGAAGAAATGGCTTCAGAATACAACATGTGTAAATATTAAGAAAACAAAATGGAGGTCAAGGAGCTTTAAAGTTAGAAGGTCTAGATCGTGCCTGGTCAGAATTCTACAAAAGAATATGGAGAATAGAGATGTCAGTATAGAAAGAAATAATGGCTGCTACTAGTAATTTAGTAGCACTTTCCAATACTGACAACAGACTGGAACACAGATTCAGGAAAACTCCTTGAAACCTTGTAGAGCAACAGCTCCCACCACACACCCGGAGACACGCCTAGTGACATTGCAGCTTGCCAAAGATAAAGGAGCACAGACAAAACACCTACCAAGGAATGACAGAAGCTAGAATGGAAGCCAGAAGATGATGAAAACTATCTTCAAAAAGTAAAGAAAATAACTATCAAAGAACTATACATGTTGTGAAGCTAGTTGAAATAAAGTTTTTATCAGACATACAAACACTGAATTTTTAGCACTAATCTCTTACTAAAGGATCTTCTAAAGGATGCATCTCAGGGAAAAGGAATATATACTAGAGGGAAAATGTGTAAGAAGAAATGGCATTTTTTTTTAAAAGGCCCAGTGATGGAGAAATTAGTGTCCTCACTGTTCAAAGCAGAAAAAAGGCTCAGAGATTTCCTGTGATCTACAACTAGTAAGTGAGAGAATCACCCTTAATATCTTGGTCTGTGTGTCTCAAAGCCTGTATTCTGTCTATATCTAACACGTGGCCCAGCTGTATTAGTCTACTAAGGTTGCCATAACAAAATACCATAGACGGGGTGTCATAAACAATAAAAATTTATTTTCTCACTGCTCTGGAGTCTGAGAAGTCCAAGATCAAGGTGCTGGTTGATTTATTTTCTGGCAAGAACTCTTTTCCTGGCTTGGAGACAGCTGCCTTCTCTCTGTGTCCACACATGGAGAAGAGAAAGAGAAATCTCTCTCTCTCTCTCTCTCTCTCTCTCTCTCTCTCTCTCTCTCTGCCTCTTCTTATAAGGCCACAATCTGGTCAGATTGGGACCCCATCCTTGTGACCTCATTTAAATTATCTTAATTATCTCTTAAAGTCCTTATCTTTAGATCCAGTCACATTGGGGCTTAGGACTTGACATAGGAATTTGGGGAGAAAGGGGTTCAATTCAGTCTATACCACCTGCCTTCCATAGAGTTTTCTCTAAATTCCTGCAAGTTAGTTACAGACTCTATAATGAATTCATTCTAGTCCCTAAATGCTGAAAAGGGGAAGTTTGGTGCTCCTCACTGCAAACTCATTCCCCACCCATCTCTTCTCTGCTTTGTGCCTCAGGAGGTTAACCCTTGCAGAAGCTCTGTTTGTTGTCAGATGACTGATTGTATCTGGCTCATAGAATGCACTGGCAGGAGATGGATAGGTTGGAAGAGAGAAAAACCAGGATATTTCTTCCCTACTCCTCCCTTGCTTTAGTGCCACATATTGGGCAGCTGCTGTGTTCTTCCAAAACTACAGTTCTAACTGAACAGTCCTTTTCCCATGGTCCTAGTTCTTACTGGGTTCTAGTAACATTATTTCTTCTCTTTGTCCCTTCAGCCCAAGAGATGGTAACGTTACTAGTCCCTGGATGGCCCACTAGCCTTTAATTTGTTCCTGAAACCCTGTCTACATTAGGGTTAGGACTGTAAGGAATTTTGTCATTAACATCTCTTCATTTAAACCCTGTGAAAGGTGAATCCCCTATCTTACTAGGACCCAGGACCAGACCAGCCTTGCTTAAATATTGTTTTCAATTTAAAGCTCAGGTAATATGGGACTTCCATGCCATTCCACATTTGTATTTGGAAAAAAAAAACTCATATGTACATAGACGTCCATCTCATTTAGAAGGGAAAGATGAAAAACAGATGGGGGGAAATGCTAGAAGGAGCAAAAAAGATCTTGCAGACTTGCATAAAGAAATTGTCCCTTATATTGTTAGCAAATCCTAACTTGCCAAAGGGCCTCTCACAAGGGAGCCATATAGAAAAAAATGCCCTTTCGTCTTCTTATGAATAAATTGAACATCATTACCCAAGTATTGTTCGTTCCTCTAATGGAAGGGTTACAAGAGGAGATCATTCATTTTCTTTATGACTCATTTTTTTTTCACTTTTTCACCTTTGAAATGAGAATAAGTAGAAATTTTCAGTACTTTAGTTTAAAATAGGTCATTTCCCTCTCTCTGTCAAAGAAGTCTTACTTCCCTAAATTGTGTGATTGGGTGTATTCAGGGAGTTTCTCTAGGCTGTGTAGCTGCATACCAAAATCAGTGTCATTCTCAGTGTTGGAAATGTGTGGTGGAAACCTGCTGGGATTGCTTTGTAAATGCATAGGTAGGTCACAAAAGTCAAGTCAGTAGGTTGAAAAGAGGACTAGGGATAGTCTCCAGCCAAAGCCATACAAGTGGACAGTGGGCAGGGGCAGGGAGGTTCAGATGCTGTGATATAAAGTCAAGAAAGGAGCCAAAGAATGGGGCAGGAAGCTCTCCTTGGTGCCAAGCCTTGTTGCTAAGACTGAGAACAGTCTGAGAGAATGTCCTTTTCCACATACTAGAATTCCGTGAGATCAAGGAAATGTACCTAAGGGAGAATAGCTCAGAAACTTATGTTAAGTTCATTAAGAATCGGAAAAAAAAACTTATGCTATTCATATATTATGTAGAGATTATAGCCTTAAACTCCCCAATTCTACCTTAGATGTGTTCCAAACCATCAGTGTTGACACTGTGTGAGGTCAAGGCAAGAGAGAGCAATGAGTCAGGGAGGGAGGAAATTGCTTTTCACTGAGACAAATGCTTGTCCCCTTGGTGCCCAGGGTCATGGTGACCCAAGAGGGAAGCCAAGGCTAATAGTAGGCAGCATCTCTAGGACCTTCAGGGCAGAGGGTTCCAGCCTTAGTTTATTCTGTTAAACACCTTGAACATTGGAAACATGACTTCATGACTTCGTATTCCCAATGCCGAGAACTGGTTTTGCCCTCTACTAGGTAAATAGTAAAGGTTGACTGAGTGCAAAAACATTCCTACTTCTGGTCTCTCATTCCCTACCCTTACCTTAGGAATGATGGCCGCAAGGAGACTGCGCCTTGGTTGGACCTCCCACCTTGCCTGTCACAGCAGCCACTCTGCTACAGTGCGTGGTCGCTAAAGTTCAGCTAAAAGTCTAGGTAAGAGTTGTTCCAGGAGGAGGATAGGGTGAACTTTTCAGCCAGAGGCTGGCCCAGGGAAAGACTTCAGAACTTGCCCCTGCAATGCTTTAACAGCAATAAAGTCAAATGGTACTTTTCATAAAGTGAAATTCACAGCAGCTCTCTGTGGTACGTAGGGCTACCGGCCAGATACACCCGACAGAAAGCGCCTGCCTTGCTCTCTCTGCACAGAATGATGACACAGGGGTAACAAAGGGAAATACCTGGGAATGTCAAGTCAAACAAATTGTAGCTCTCTCTGCTATGTTGTTCTGTGACCTTGTTCTGAGGCAAGTCACACCCGCAGGAGGGACATTCAGAATAAGCATGTTTGTCATTTGAGGCTTCTATCTGCTCTAAAAAGAACTCTAAATCTTCCTTATGGAGGCACTGACATTTAGTTTGGCACATTTTCAGATACTAGAAAAAGAACCATGACTTGACAAAAAAAATATGTCAAGTTAATATAAAGCAGAAGAGGCAATTATTTCAAGGCACTTAGAGAATAAGTTGCATATAAGTGTGCAAATACAAGTTTCTAAGTACTAGGATTTCTATTTTCTTTTTTCTTTTCTTTTCTTTTTTTTTTTTTGTCAATCGTACCTTAAGTAAGATAACTGTGGCATTTGCAAATCTTCTAAACTCAAGTGAGATTTTTTTTTCTTTGCGGTATTCAGGGTTATGTTTGTTTTCTGCAAAGTGTGGTTTCTGTTTCAAAGTCCAAGAGCATCAAATAAGCTACACTTTATCGCATCTAAAGATGAAGGAGGTAGTTTTTCAGAAAAGCTATAGCATCCATTTTAGAGTAAATATTAATCTTAAATTTGGCACGTGTTTATCTGATGAACCTCACTGAGTGTGTTCCAAGTTTCAATTAAATCCTGTACGAGGCAGCAAACCCATTTGTTGATTTGATGGGGATGCTACACTTTTTTTTTTTTATGTGACAAAATGACCCAGAGATGCTCACAACTTAAAATGTAAGGGATCCAGAAAGACTCCTGGGGATACAAAGGCACTTTGGAAACTAGCTGTGCTCTTTGGTATTTGTTGCTATACTTGCTGATTATTTTGCTTTTTTGTGTGTGTTCCAAAAGGGCACCTGATGCTAAATGCCCACCTTTTTCATTGTTCCTCAGCAGTTTCTACATCCTGCAGCTTGTATGGGCCTGACAATTGGAAGTAATATTTGATCCCCCCAAACTAGCCCTTCCATCATTCTACCTTTAAAGACAAAAGACTGGCCCATGGATGGAATTAGAAAGAGGAAGTTCAGGGCCGCCAGGGTGGCTCAGTC
Source organism: Prionailurus viverrinus (assembly GCF_022837055.1). Classification (NCBI taxonomy): domain Eukaryota; kingdom Metazoa; phylum Chordata; class Mammalia; order Carnivora; family Felidae; genus Prionailurus; species Prionailurus viverrinus. The sequence goes on along the minus strand of NC_062569.1, from coordinate 131,770,598 downwards.
GGTTAAGCGTCCGACTTTGGCTCAGGTCATGATCTCCCAGTTCTGGAGCCCCACGTCGGGCTCTGCTGACAGCCCAAACCTGGAGCCTGCTTCCGATTCTGTGTCTCCCTCTCTCTGCCCCTCCCCTGCTCGCACTTTGTCTCTTTCTCTCTCTCAAAAATAAACATTAAAAATAAAGAGAAAGTTCTTTTTCGTAATTCCAACAGAACACCTTCTACATTTATTACTGCCCAAGTATCAGTTATTTGAAAGCAGATTAAAAAAAAAAGCTTTGTGTCAGAAACACTAATATGTCATGCCCAAATCATGTGGAGCCTCTTGAACTCTAAGGGGAAAAGAAGACAGCCAGCTTTTAGACCTTCTGCTTTCCTTATTAACTTTGACCTTAGCCATTTCTCAATCAGCTGCTTACACATCCATTTCATACACTAGAGGTGTAGAAAATTTCATAAGAAAAGCAACCAGCATAAAAATGACTTTTTAAGGAAAGTTCAGCAACCTCTGTATAGATCGAATATGACATGTTCAAGTCACTGACTTCATTTATTAAATGCACTTCCCTGATGTGTTAAATAACTCTTTCTCCTAAGTGCAAAAGGTTTGTGTAGCTCTCCCTGCCCCCTCCCTTCCCATCTCCACGATTTATGATGTTCTCCTGACAGGCTTCATATGTCTAGGGTCCATTAGGTAGGAAGGTAGTTTTACCTCTGGGTGAGTCCTGAAATAATCCGGGGGTGAACATTATTGTTTGGCAGTCTCCCTGGATCTTTATGAAGGAACAAACAAGAAAAAGAATCCAGAACAGAGATATTTATGGAGAGTTTTCTCTTGCATTTAAAACAGGCTCTACGGTTTTCTTTCTATGCAAACTTGTATTATTATTAATTTGTATATAAATGCACAATGCTCTCTCCTTAAAGAACATGTAGAATTGAAAAAAAAGTGTCATTAAGAAGGTGGTTGGTACAACTGTTTCAAAATAATTTGGGGCCAACGTGGAGCTGCCCAAGTCATAAACTGGGACCACTTGTCGGTACCCTGAGGATGGAAAAGTAAATGCATCATGTATGTAAAACACGGTTTTGTGCCCGTGAATTAGTAAAGGATGTTTATAGATGTGGAATGTTCTAACATTGTCTGGAAACAGCTGCTAATGCTGGATCAGTATCAGGCGTGTGTGTGTGTGTGTGTGTGTGTGTGTGTGTCTCAACCAGACCCACAGGCCCGCAGAAAACTGAAACTTAGTAGGGGATCAAGTGAAAGTTAAGTAGCTGAATAAATTGAGTGCCTGTTTTTCCTGAACTTTTCTCCAGCAGAGTTTGGTGTCGGAGAGTAGTTGGAAGAACTACCCCGCTTCTGAACATTGTTACTTGGAGAGCCGGCATTTCAGGTGGGAATTATCAGTTTAAAAAAGGGATTAATACTCAGATAAGGATTGAGCCTGCAAATGTTTTGCACAAATTCCTTTAAAATGGAGCTGCAAATGTGTCAGTCTTTTTTCTTTCCTTTGAATGGATTTTATTACTAGATTAAGAACTGCCAACTGCCAAGCTCAGTAAAATGTGAAATCATTCATATCTTCCTACCCTGTAACAGGCTGGCTTTTCCAAGCACCTTTCAGTTAAAAGAATAATAATAGTTCTTAAAAATATGAAAATACTGGTTACTGATTACTACCTGTCCTCAGGCCTGGTTCTAACACATTGTCACGATGAAAGAGCTCAGATGAAATCTAAATTTGGTGTTAGAAGTCCATTGCTGGATTAATCATTTGAAATAAAAATGTCATGATTCTGACTCTTTGGAAACTGCCGCACTTAACTTCCAAACTGTTGCTTTTAAAAAGGCTAATTCGGGGTTGGGTACATTAATGTCAATGTCCTATAAAACTGCCAGCTTAAAAAAAAATGTCAGCAGAGACATTTTTTCTAGCCGATGTCAGCACAAAAGGGCGCCTCACTTGTTTCATCTCCAAACAGCTGCATGCTTTCATTGACATTTGGTGACCTTTCTTTGTGCACCCGGCCTAACCTCTTAGGTTATTTCCTGGCCTCCCTTCTGTGACCTTTGACCGAGGCTGACCTTTAGCTGGAGAATGTGACATTTTGTTCTCCTCTAGCTGACATGTGATGCTCTCATTATTCAAAGGTATGTGAAAATAATGACCCCGAGTGACCTTTGAGTTTCCTTTCATTTATTGGTTGTTTTGGGTGGCTGTTTGGCATGTACTGGCCTAGGTGAAGGGGGGTGAGTAAGGATTGGGCCAGGATAAGATGGCCGCTGTCTCTTTTTATTCCATTTCGAATCCCTTTCCTATTGAACAAGCCACTGTACTGTGGATGACTAAGCCTTGGTAACCTCTGTTTATTGATTTGGGGACAATTTTGGCCTTTGAACAATAGGTCTTTTTGAAACGTAAGAATTTTGGTAGTGAGGGAAGCCACTAGTTTGTTTCTATCTTCTTCCTACTGATGGTACTTGCACGTTTCTGAAGACCATTTTCCATTTAATAATGCTAACTCTTATAGTTAGAAAATGAACCCATATAGAAAGGTAATCTATAACAAAGTAAATAACTGAAACATTTGTCATTGATGTTTTGTATATAAATGGTCGGGTTGGATCTTTGAAGGATGCCCCATTCTCAAAATTTTTATATATTTTGTCATATATTTTTAATAAACCTTGATTATCCTTATAGATTTAATGTCATATTAATTTAAATGTATATATATTTATATTTATATATAATATATGATTTATATATTATATATAATTTAGATATATTTATATTTATATACATTTATATTTATATATATTTATATTGTATTTATAATATATATATATATATTAATATCTGGCTGTGAACAATGGGTCCTGAGTATGAAAAGAGAAAATTAAATTTGAGCACTGACAAAATAATGTTAACAAATTGATTAAGTTATTTTTGGAATTTCAGATTAGAGGCCATTTGTCTGCAAGAATTTAGATATACTGACGATACTTTTTGTCTCCAACATTCTATTAAATAATTTATGACATCTGATATCCAGTTTTTCAACAAGACAAAATGTATTTCTACTGGGGAAAAACAAACAAAACAAACAATCAAACAAAAAAAAAAGGTAAGGAATTGACATCCCTTTATATATATATATATATACATACATATATATATATATATATATGTATGTATATCTCTTATCTGCTGGTATTTTGCTCAGAGTCAAGTCTCACTTCATAAAATTAATTGCCTCTAGAATAGATCTAGCACGGCACAAAATTGGATTGCTCTGCCAAAATTTAGTATGGTCATTAGCTCTGAGTTTTCATAACTTTTGAGATGCTGATGATGAGTTTACAGGTTGTTTTAAATACAGCAACAACTACATAGTCTTCCACAAAACCATGGGGCCCTCTGACTATGCACATTCAGGTAATTATAGAAGGGCCCATCATTCCTAAACTATTCTATTCTCCTAATTTCATCTCCAAACATTTGAAGAGAAAAAAATTACACATTTGTATTTTCTTTTGGATATACTAAAAATGAGACTTGAATGCTATGGGACTTTTCCCACCAATGACTTAATCCATTGTTTGAACCTGAATTTAAGAAACATTGACATAGGGAACTACTTTCCTTCAAATAACCTATGGTAAAACCATCCTTTCTCATTCCTGAATTGATGGGACTAATTTCAAAGTCTTCAAAAAGACTAATTAATGGGGACAAGAGAGGCAGGTGCCTCAAGGAACATGGGTGTTTTAAGACTAAACAGTACTTTCACTTCAACCACACTAATGCAGTGTGGCATCTTCCTAGAGGAGGCGTGCTTTTATTCCCAATTTGCAAAAGGGTGCCCTATGGGCTGTGGACTCAACAAATGTTTGAATGGCTACCTTGAATACTTACAGAATTCTAGATGCACGGAGATGAAATATAGATCAGGCATGGGTCTGACCTTCAAGGAAGATGCTACCCGATAGAAGAGAAAAATTATTATAGCACACTGAAATTTCTAAGTGTTGTAAGAAATAAAGTTTTGTAGGGGTTCCACGAAAACTAAAGGACTTCAACCTAAATCAATGCATTTTGCCAATTTTAATAGCACTATTCAAAGAATTCTAAAATTCTACTCACAAAATTTTGGCTTATCTATCAGATTCATTTCTCGTGCCACTGTCCTTATGACTAATGGTATATATTGCTTTATCATCCACCAATCATCTGAGCAAGCTTTACAAGTAATTAGATTTAGGTCCATTACCTCCTCTGGGATGAAAGCCGGAGCTAATGGCAAAGCCAGAACTTCTACTTCTCAGCAGCAGCAACAACAACAACACATGTTTAAACTCCTAGGTCAGGGTTTTCTGGCTGCAAAACAAACTAGAGAGGTAGCAATTAAAGTGGAAGATTAAGCTCACTTAATTAATGTAGCCAAGAATTCCAAAGGGAAAGAAATGTAGGGTATGTCCTGAATGGCTACGTATTTACTCATGAGTTTCAACCCTGTCCACATTCAACATGATTATTTGCTTCATGAATTTTTTTCTCACTTCCTCTTCCAAATACTGACAACTTAGAAAATCTTTTATCTTCTTCTTCTTTTTTTTTTGTAACCAATGGTAAGTTCCACAGTCTTAGAAGATAACCTCAAAAGTTACTCTGAACAATGAATCTTATGATTTGTACAAAGGATCTCATAGGGGTTTAATTGCTATTTTGTTTCCATTCAAATAGATTTAATTCAATAAAAGACCAAGTTAAAAATACTTCATGGGTCCTTTACTGAATTGAAGAGAAAGGTTGCACTGATTAATAAAAAGAAGTATCTGTTGAAGTATAGGTAATATATATATATTTTTTACCAGGGGGTAAAAATGTTTAATGAAAGCAAGCTACAATCAGAAAAAAAACAAAAGCAAAGAAATGATCAATATGGTGGTAATTACAAATATTGCATTGGAGGGATAGCTTTGTTCTGTTATTTTATAGAGTTTTATGAAAAAATGATTAAACTTATTTTAAAGAAGTTTTGGATTCCCTGATGGAGAAATACTTGGTGCCTTAATCTCCTTCATTCATTTGTTATTTCTTTATTTTGGGAAGCAGCATTAGAAACCTGTTTTTGCACTTAGCTCATTTCATTCTCTGTTAAAGATTCTAACTTGTCAGGCATTTAATCACCATTAAAGACAAATGTTTTCACTCGTTCAAAAAAGTTTTCGCCCAGTAATAAAATATGACTTGCCACACAAGTGTCACCCTTCAGGGACGAAGTGGTTTAAAGTGATAACGGGTGACCAAGTTGTAAATGTTTAAAAATTGTGTCTGGCAGGAGGCATAAGTTTCCCTCTCCAAACCCCAATAACCCCGAATTGAAGAGAACCAAGGTCTGTTTCCTGCTTTGTGATACTGGCTTATTGTAATATAGATGTCTTTAACCACAAAGACCCCACGCTCCCATGTGGTAGATTCCTAAGAAACCATAAATCTACCTCATTGGCCAAGTAATGGTTTTTCAGCATCTGTTTTGTTAAACAACAGAAATATGCACTCAGGTAGTAGAAGAATTTACTTTTGCCTGGGTAACCCTAAACAAATTTCCACGTCTTTTGTTACCTAAACTCTCAAACTTGGCCATGATTTCCAGATTATTGGAATTAGTATAAATTCCAAAAGTAAAATGGGGAAATAGAGACTTAATAGCAAAAAGAAGTAGCAAATTTTTAGTTTTACACAGTTTAAGAAAAAAAAACCACTAATATACTGTTTCACGGGTTGTCTAATCAGATGAAACAATTTTCCCTGTGGTTCTTTGGGTACTTACAACTTTGTCTCTTTCTCACCTTGTACCCTGAGATATATTGTAATCCTTTCTAATGTCACTGAAATCCCCTGCTTCTTCTTGAAAAGGAGTCTAGGTATCATGGATATTTCTGCATCATTATTGATTTAAAGGTACATACTTCTTTCTTTCTTTGAATAAGGATTTCTTTTAGCTTGTTAAGTCTAAAAATACACAATAGTAATGATTCTTTAATTTTTAATCCATGAATTACAAGAGAGATGATTACTGGGATGGGAGAATTGACTTTGTAATGGAAGCCGGAAGGGAACCCATAGACTGAGCATCAAAACCACGTCCAGTCAAAACAACCGTCTCAAGAACTACCAACACTCACTGTTATTTTGCCAAAGGATTTCTTTACCTCTAGTTTTAAAACAACATATTTCAAATATCGAATTCTTGTTCCCTCAGATCCAAATGTGTTTTTTTTTTAATTTTACTGATATAATGACCATATATTTCCTTAAGTGAAAAAGGTGCTTTGATATATTATTTCTAAAATTAAGAATACAATCCTTTTGACACTGTACTGTCAGTTTTTATTCTAAGATTGATACATTACTCTATGGGACATAATAACTCAATATTTATTCTTGAATAAAATTGAAATACTCTCTATATACATAAAATCTGCAAAGGAATTTATTTAAGCAGGATAATGGTTAATTTATAGTGTTAAGCTCAAAAGAGCAGAAGAAGATAACAACCCAATTTAGGTAAGGATGCAGCACATATATGCTCGAGGAAAATAAATGTCAAATAGAAAACCATATCTGAAATTCAGATCACATTTAGATGCACAAAAAAATGTTAAAAGCAGTAGGGGGGCGATTGTATTCCAATTAGATTTCTTTTGCTCACATCAACCAGTCTTGGCTTGAAAGTTAATCATATGATTTACAGAGCTCTTGAAGGAATAAAAAGGGAGAAGTAAATGAAAGGGAGGAGGAACTGATAATATAACATTTCTAAGAAGGCCATCAATTACAAAGTTTGGTCTTGGGGTGAAGTTAGGGTAGGTTAAAAGAAAGTCATTAAAAACTCAAACATTTTTACAACTTTGTTCTTTTTGGTGTGTGATATCCCTCACAGGAGATTGTTTTTGAACAATAGGAAAAACCAGATAAAGAATTCCAAGTTTTATATAATCCTTAAAGACACCGTAACCAGAAATCAGAGATTTCTTAAGGTTTAGAGTTGCTTGTTAGGGGTTCCCTGTGGTTGGAGTGGGGCAGGCAGAGCAGGGCACAAGTTTATTACAGTCCGGGGCAAATATCAATATACATGTTTTGGTTATGGGAAACTCAAAGGGGTTAACTGTATCAAATTGCAGTTTGTTTGTTTTGGGGAAAAGAGTAATAATTAGGTGAAAAACTCAGAGAAGTCAAAATGCATCTCAAAGATAGACCCAGAAAAGAAGTAGGTTTTGATATTTGCTACTTTCAAAACCCAAAGAACAACACATAAGCTGAAACGGAATATAAATTGGAGATTTGGGACAGGTCTAATCAGTGTGTGTGTGTGTGTGTGTGTGTGTGTGTGTGTGTGTATGTGTGTATAGTCTTTTGTTTTTTATTCAAGTACACTTGACATACAGTGTTTTATTAGTTTCATGTGTACAACACAATACTACAATTCTATACATTGTGCTATGCTCACTACAGTAAGTGTAATTATTATCTGTCACCATACAATATTATTATAATATTAGTGACTCAATTTCCTATGCTCTACTTTTCATCTCTGTGACTTATCTATTTTATAACTCCAAATCCCTTTGCCACCCCCCCACTTCCTCTCCCTTCTGGTGACTACCAGTTTATTCTCTGCACTTACGGGTCTATTTCTGCTTTGCTTGTGTCTTTGTTTTGTATTTTAGATTCCATATATAAGTGAATACACATTTTTCAAAGGCCCTTGATGTGTGTGTAGTGTTGAACTGGTACCAGTTGTATAAAACTGTGATAAGGTGACAGTTGACTCTGTAAATATTGAAAAGCTCACATCAGACTCATCTCTACAGATTCTAAAATAATTTGGGGTTGCCGTGGTGGCTTTAGTTTCCTTTTATTTGTATAAGGACTAACAAAGGCCGTATAAGCCATTTTAACAGACACCTAAGATACTACAAGTATTTTCTTGTGAACTCTTTTACAATTTTTTTTTGGAATTTCCTTGTTCTCTTCACACAATGGTTGATCTGTTAGAGTTAATAATCAAGAAAATTACAAGAAAGAAGACTCAACTGAATGTTTTTATTTTAGTGGTATTGTCACAGCCTTAGGTGACTTCCAATATACTTGTTTACGCAACAAAATCTTTTGATATCGTAGCAGTATTGGTCTTAAAAATACTTTCATCGTAATGATGCACAGGATGATACTGGGGACACAAATAGTTATGAAGAAAGCACCAGGAGTTATGATGTAGATATGTATATAAGATCTTTTCATAATGCAAATTGCATGAATTTGAATGAAGTGACTTTTAAGAACATTGATTATTGATCTGATAAGCTACTAAACCCATTAAGACCTTTTGGGTAAGTAACAATATTTAAAATGGATGCTGCTTTATTATAAAAATTCTTATGAAAAGTACTTAGGGTACTCTCTTACATGCTGAAGAGCCACTTTTTAACATTAAATGTCTTGGGGAAAAATATATTTTAAAATTAAGAACCATTTAAACTATGTAACTATCAAAAAAACCCCGCAAAAAACAGACAAACAAAAAACCCAGTAATTACTCAGCAGGTAGTTTATCACTTATATTATTTAAAAGTGACCAAGACATTTTGTTTTAAATCCCTGTCAGCGTGACTTACATATTTTTTAAAATGACAAGCCATTCTATGCTCTACTGATTATACTATATGCTCTGCCAAAAAAAAAAAATATACTTTTTATTGTGGTGCTGATCCCCATTTTTGAACATTTATAGGTGTCAAGGAATCTATGTACTGATAAGCTACCTTCATAAAAACATAGGCATCATGGAAATATGTCACCACTCTGAAAAGAAATGTCTTTAGACTCCACTGGAGATGAGGATTGGGCTAGAATCTTCCTAGCTCTCTGTGACATCTTATCTTGGTGTAACAATAAAAGTAGAGAATGTTCTTCCATTTGTGAAACTTTTGGTAAGTAATATTGATGAATTAATTAATGACCCATTTTTGCCTACGTGGCAAGTTCCTTGAGGACGAGAAACAGTTACAACTGATCTTCGCGTACCGGTATGTCCGCTTGATAATGCCTGATGAGTGCATGAATGATAGATGAATGAATGTATCTAAGAGGAAGAGAACTTCTTTTCTACCTAAAGGAAAGTTCTACAGAAACCAGAGAGAAAACATCTTTCTAAGGAAAGATGATACATAGAATGAGTTTTAGAATCATAAATTTTTAAATTGGAAGATTTTGTTGATTGTTAAAGTAATTACACCTACACATTCAATACCACGTTCACTCACTTTTTATAAATTTCAGAAGTTTGGAAATTACTTTTTTAAACTTGATTCTCTCCCTCTCCCGCAATTTGAGACTTTTTTTAAATATTTTTTTAAAGTTTTTATTTATTTTTGAGACAGAGAGAGACAGAGCATGAGCAGGGCAGGAGCAGAGAGAGAGGGAGACACGGAATCTGAAGCAAGCTCCAGGCTCTGAGCTGTCAGCACAGAGCCCGATGCGGGGCTTGAACTCTCAGACTGTGAGATCATGACCTGAGCTGAAGTCGGATGCTTAACCGACTGAGACCCCCAGGCGCCCCGAGACTTTTTATCTTTCAACGGTGAAGAACTAGCTCTCTATTTTTTTATTGTTTACCTAATTTGGCACAAAGCTCGTGGGTAATTTTTACAAATCTATCTAACTTGGGACTTGAAAAGGGAATTATTTCTCTAAACTGTTTGACTCACTTGGTTTGAACACTGTGTTAACGAGGCCAGAGCAATATACTTTCTCTCTGTGGCCACACTCTGGCTCCTAACTTCTTTCACGGCTCTCATTGAGAAGTCAGGAGAGAATAGAAGAATCCAGAACAATCACAGCTCAGTCCTTACTCTCAACAGGTCATTTGCATTAAATTTTTTTTACAAGAAGGATAGCAGGATAATTATTCCTTGCAGGTCGCCCATTGGCATTACAGTGCTGTGATTAACAAATGCATAAAACTAGACAAAGACCTTAAGTTGTGCCTCTTCCCTACTCCTTCCTAGTTCATAAATGTACAAGAATGTATGAGATGTTAAGGGTAGTGAATCACTATTACCAAAAACAAAAACAAAATCCTGAATCTCCACAAATACATCAATGTGGGGTCATTCCATCAGACCAATACCTCAAGTTTAAGCATGTCTTTAAAGCCATGTGAACTTTGAAAGATGCTTAGCTTTCTTTGGAGCCAAGATAAATACCCTGTATTATGTAAATATTTGCATTGGTATGAGATTTTTGCTAGGACTTAAACCAGCTCAGGGCCCCCAGCTAGCATGAGCACAAGTTGGGGGGGGGGGTGGTAGGAAGTATGACTGAGGTAAGCTTGCTCACTGCCGATTATTTCCCAGGTCACTGAGCTCTGTAATTACTGAAGGATCAACATCTAGTGCCAATAGTCAGGGCCTCTCTTGAGATGCCTGGGCCATGAGCTGTTTTAGTGTCACCTGCTTTCCATATAACCTGCTGTTTTGTTACCATTGTTGTTGTTACTTTTGCTTTCATAGTTGCCTTTATTAGAGCATCTTTTTCCGTTCTAAATATTTATGTGCTAAAAATAATTTTAAACCTGTAAGTATCTGAAGCATATCAAACGCTCAATAGCAAATGGGGTTGACAAGCCTGGAAGGAACATCATTTATGAAGAGTCCAATAGATAGAAATTGCCCTTAATAAAATAAATCCAATAGACAAACACAAAGCATAGCTGCACAATAGTCCAAAGTAATTTCTAAGCCCAGCAGACTTCAATAAGACAAACATATTCCAGCAATGTCATAACACTAAGATTATATATGTGTGTGGTGGGCGAAGGGGGTTGGGAAGTAATCTTAACCCTTAAAGAAAGCCTGCTTTTCACCCAGTAGACACTGACGGTGTAGCTAGATCAGAATTTATAGTTGGATTTCATTCAGATTGGTGAGAACCCAGGCTGTCCTGATTCTTTAATACTTTAATTATTACCAGGTTTAAAAGAATTCCTAAAATAAAGTGCCTGCCTGTTGTTAAATAAGAATATACTGTCTACTCACTAGCTCTTCTTAAAATTTCACAGCCATACTGGGAAATAAGCAAACGGGATTCATTATCCCCACCTGAGCAATGAAGAAGTAAGATTTAGGGAAGCTGGAGAGTGCTTGTTCTGGGTTTTTCCCACACTAGTAAACCATTATTCCTCACAGACTATGTACGCATAGCAATGAGTTCACTCCCCTGGCACCACAGCTCTATTCTGTTTACAAGCCAAGCCCCCCAAAATGATTCTTTAAGGGTGCAGGTACCATTTTGCACATGAAAGAGAAATACCGCGTCTCTGCTGGTAGACTGCCTTACAAGCCTCAATGTGCTTGGGTGAGGGAGGTAAGGGAAAGAGCTTGGAGGGCCAGGCTCAGTTCTGGCCTCACCACTTGGAGGGCCCTGCCTCAGCCACCTCCCTTGTTGGGGCCATGGTCTCCCCATCTGTAAACCAGGAACTGACCCAACCCGAAAACGCTGCACTATGCCCCTCACTGCCCCACACGGCACCACATTCTCTGGCTCTGTGTCTGATGCTTTCTTGGTTCCTTCTAAATCTTCTCTTGGGAAGGGAAGGAAGTTGGTTCACTGAGAAATCAATGCAGGGTACCAGTAAAGGGTTACGTCTCGGGAGCACTTGCATTAAAATTAATATCTGGAAGGTGAAATTTCAGTAGGTGTCAATTTGTGCCTGGTAGGGAAGAGCACATTTTTGGGGGTGCCATGGCAAGGATGGCAGTCCCCTGGATGTGCCATCCTGATTCTCTTCCACAGAAAGACATGCTGCCCAGCTGTAAGACAGGTGGTCAGCGTGGAGCCTCCAGCTGGCACCCCCTTCAAGGGTTGGCCTCAGCTACAGAGTGGGGCCCCTTCACCCAAAGTCCCACCCTCCACAGTTACCTGCATCTAGTAGTGAGCAAAGGTGTGTGGGGGGGGGCGGGGGGAGAATGAAGGGCCAGCACATGAGCCACACAGGGGTAAAGGGATGCAAACAGATCATCTTCAGAGATTTCAGGACTGCTGAGGTTTTGATTGGCCTTTGCCATCGCAGATTAATTTCTTTCCACCAATAGTGGGGTCTGGACTGTGCTGGGGAGGGTGGAACTGAGGAGAGGAGGTGCTACAGAGGAAGACAAGGTGCTGGATGATGCGTTTTCAAAGTCTCATGTGATGTCGAAGTATGTGGACACATACGTTAAAAGGACCACAGCAAGAAGCAGATAATGGAGGAAAACAAAAGGCGTGTTGGTATTTCCTGAGGAACATACCTAACGTACCTTAGAGGTCCCAAGAGGTAATGATGTAGTAGCGAGGGTTCACCTGGGAGGGGTTTTAGGAAACATCAAGTTTAGAATAGTCTCTGGGTGGCCTCTGGTCGTCCCAAGCTTCTGTTAGGACTCTCCTGGGGAAGGTGCTCTGTTCCCACAAACTGGCCACAAACTTGACTTCTAAATTACTCCCAGGGTTCCATTTTTCTACAGATTCTTACAAGAAGTTTTGTAAGCTCTGCTTGGCTTCTTGTCATCATGCACAAAACCATATAAATTCGTTTAGGACAAAGTTAGTAATGTGATAATTTGATTTTGTAGGCTTTTACAAAGGACACACACTATTTTTGTTTCAGAGCCATAGAACATGGGATGGTACAGTAAAAATGCTTCATGTCACCGGTGCTTCCTGAGCAGCCCACAGAAAGGTCACAGCTGGTGTCAGAGGTCACAAGAGATGTCACGCAACTTCTTAAAGGCAGGTTGGAATATTATCTCAGAGAAACACTGACCATCAGAAGAACATTTTACTACTGTGGCCATTATTACAGTTCAAGGAGGGCCCACTTTTGGTGATTATTGCCAGTATCATCCCCAAATGGAGCTTTTGAGTTCACTCTGGTTCTTGACGAATTGATTCTTACTGAAGAGGACTAAACTCTCTAAATAAGCATCCAGTGTCTCCACACATTACATTCTCATCCAGAGGCAGCTTGAACCAGTGTTTTAAGTAAAGGGCCAGAGGCTGGGAATCTTGAGGTTGGAAATAGTCTAGTAGAAAAAGCACAAGTGATGGGGTATGATTTACCCTTGATTGTTGCTCTGCTACCTAACCAGCTCTGAAGCTGGAGCCATTTAAATGACTTCTCTGAGGGGCACCTGGGTGGCTCAGTTGAGCATCCTACTTCGACTTAGGTCATGATCTCGCAGTTCGGGAGTTTGAGGCCCGTATAGGGCTTGCTGCTGTCAGCACAGAGCCTACTTTGGATCCCCTGGCTCCCTCTCTCTGCCCCTCCCCCACTCATGTGCACTCGTGAGTGCTATCTCTCCCTCTCTCCTTCTCTCTCTTTTTCAAAAATAAATAAACATTAAACAACTTCTCTGAGCCTCAGTTACTTAATCTGGGAAAGACAGGTAGCAGCACTGGCCTTGCAGAATTACTGTGAACTTCACATTAGATGGTGTGTGTGCTATGCACCAGGGCATATTAGACCTGCAGAAACCATTCGTTTTTCCTACTGCCTGTTGATGAGCTTGGATAAGTTCACGTTTCATGAGAGTCACTCTTCTGAATCTGACTGAGGCTTCTTGTGAGAAATTAATAATTAAATGGTTATAGTTTTTGTGTCATTATCCTATACCAAAAAATACTTACCAGTCATAGCCAGCCTCATCTTGAGTGGGCAGACTCATAAATATCGCATCCTTTCTTGTTATCACATGGGTACAATCAGATTCACATTCTTTTTTTTTTAATTGAGCTATAATTCGCATGTGACATTATATTGGTTTCAGGTATACACTATAATCATTGGATGCTTGTATTTATTGCCAAATGATCACCACAAACAGTTTAGTTAACATCTGCTACCATACATAGTTATAATTTTTTTTCTGGTAAGAACTCTTAAGACTTACTTTTATCACCTTTCAATTATGCAGTACAGTATTATAAACTGTAGCCACCATGGTCTACGTTAAATCTTCAGGACTTATTTATTTTACAAGTGGAAGTTTGTATCTTTTGATCCCCTTCACCCCCTTTGCCATTCCCCAACCACCGCTTCTGACGACACCAAACTGTTCTCTGTATCTACGACCTTGGCTTGTTTTTCTGTTTTGTTTTGTTTTGTTTTAGATTCCCCATATGAGAGAGATCATATAGTATTTGCCTTTCTCTGTCTGACTTAGTTCACTTAGCATAATGCCTTCATGGTTTATCCATGTCTCAAATAGCAAAAATTTCAATTTATTTTTATAAATGAATAATATTCTGTTATATATATATGTACATATATTTGTGTATATATATATATATATATATATATTCTTTATCCATTCATCCAACAATGAACACTTAGGTTGTTTCAGTATATTGGCTATTGTCAAACATACTGCAGTGATCATGGGATTACGTAGATTTTTAAGAGTTAGTGGTTTTGTTTTCTTTGGATAAATACCCAGAAGTAGATTGCTGGATCCTATGGTAGTTTCAGTTTTAATTTCTTGAGGAACTTCTTTATTGTTTTCCATAGTGGCTACAACAATTTATATTCCCACCAACAGAGAACAAGATTTCCATTTTCTCCACATCCTCACCAACACTTGTGATTTTTTGTATTTTTGATAACAGCCAATCTAACAGGTGTGAGGTAATATTTCATTGTAGTTTTGATTTGCATTGCCCTGATGATTAGGCATGTCAAGCATCTTTTCCTATATGTCTTCTTTGGAAAATGTCTATTCAGATCTGTTGCCCATTTTTTTTTTTGTTTGTTTGTTTCTCTATTGAGATGTCTATGTTCTTTATGTCTTCTGGATATTAACTCCTTATCAGATATATGATTTACAAATATTTTCTCCCATTCAATCGGTTGCCTTTTCATTTCATTGATGGTTTCCTTTGCTGTGCAGAAGCTTTTTAGTTTGATGTAGTCCCACATTTTATTTTTGCTTTTGATGTCAGATCTAAAAACTCATGGCCAAGGCCAATGTCAAAGAAGTTACTGATTATGTTTACTTCTAGGAGTTCTATGGTTTCAGCTCTAACATTCAAGTCTTTAATCCATTTTGAGTTCATTTTCACAGATGGGGTAAGATAGTAGTCTAGTTTCATTGTTTTGCCATGTGGCTGTCCAGTTTTCCTAA
Organism: Prionailurus viverrinus; assembly: GCF_022837055.1. Classification (NCBI taxonomy): domain Eukaryota; kingdom Metazoa; phylum Chordata; class Mammalia; order Carnivora; family Felidae; genus Prionailurus; species Prionailurus viverrinus. The sequence continues at coordinate 131,755,376 of NC_062569.1, read as the reverse complement.
TACCATTTATTGAAGAGAATGTTCTTTCTCCATTGTATTTTATTGGCTCCTTTGTTGTAAATTAATTAATCATATATGTTTAGCTTTATTTCTGAGCTCTCTATTCTGTTCCATTGATATATGTGTCTTTTTTTATGTCAGGTTTCATTTCAGTTTTCACGTTGTTTAATATGTTTTATGTTTTTATGTATTGCTTTATACATTACATGTTCAAATACAAATATAAGTTAATATAAAATCTTTTTTACTCTTTAATTCCAAATCCAGAAATATGTTCCTACTTCCTACTGTTTGCCTCTTCTCTATAATAAAAGTCACTATTTTCTTAAAGATGTGTTATACCGGTGAGAAATCTCTGTATATTTAATTCTCAAACGTGAATCCTCTGAGGAAAGTTGGTAAGAGTTACATGACAAAGCCTTTTAATCTAGGACTCGTTAAGAATACACGTAAACCAAAAGACATCTCTCATCTCAACTCTTTTTATGATTTCCCAATGAGTATCCTCAAAAGCTTTAATAGTTACATTGATTACTCATAAATATAATTTATTAGCTTGAACAATCACAAGGAGATCTTTCATGAAATGATATAATTCATGTATAGTGTAAAGGGTTATCATCTCCTTTTAAAAATCATGACCTGCTTATAAACCTTGTCAGCAATATAGTAAAGAACACCAAAATCCATGGCTTTGGAGTCAGACTTGGATTCAAATGTTGGCTCCAAAACTCATTGCTTATATAACATTTGGGGAAATTGCTCACCATTTCAGAGTCTCAGCTTTCTCATTTGTTAAGCTTGGGTTAGTAATGAGGTACCTGGCTGGCTCAGTGGGTTAAGCGTCTGAATCTTGATTTTGGCTCCGGTCATGGTCTTGCAGTTTGCAAGTTTGAGCCCCGCATCGAGCTCTGCATTGACAGTGGAGAGCCTGCTTGAGATTATCTCTCTCTCCCTCTTTCTCTCTCTCCCTCTGTCCCTCTCACACACTCTTTCTCTCAAAAAATAAATAAATAAACTTTTAAAAAAAGATTGCATTATTAATGCTACTACTTCATAATTATGTTGTGAATTGATGATAGAATGCATGTAGGGTGCATAGTATACCCCTTACACATAATAGTTTCTCAATTCATAACTGTAGTTGCTACCAATTTCTTCATCTATAAAATTGGGTCACACCACTGTAATTGGATTACTATAAGGGCAAAATGACAGGTGACATATGGATGCTATGAAGACACATGAGAGAATGCCTCCCTTGAGGAGAAGACTTCCTAGAGAAATGATGTGTTACCTGAAATGTAAAGGATGCATAGTGTTATCCAAGTTGGAAGGGTGGAAGAAACATGCCTTAAATGAAATGAGCAAACTTGAATAATATTTTCTTTATACTTCTTTAAAATTTTTTTTCAACATTTATTCATTTTTGACAGACAGAGAAAGAGCACGAGAGGAGGAGGAGCAGAGAGGGAGGGAGACACAGAATCTAAAGCAGGCTCCAGGCTGCTGTCAGCACAGAGCCCGACTCAGGGCTTGTACTCACTAACTGTGACATCATGACCTGAGCTGAAGTCGGACGCTTAACCGACTGAGCCACCCAGGCGCCTCTCTTTATACTTCTATCACACTAGTGATATCATACCTTATATGCTCATTTAAGGTCAGAAACTACATCTTATAGGGGAGCCTGGGTGGCTCAGTCGTTTGAGCGTCCGACTTGGGCTCATGTCATGATCTCACGGTTCATGAGCTCTATCCCCGTGTCAGGCGCCCTATGCTGACAGCATGGAGCCTGGAGCCTGCTTCAGATGCTATTTCTCCCTCTCTCTCTGCCCATCCTCCACTTGCACTCTGCCTTTCTTTCTCTATCAAATATAAATAGACATTAAAAAAATAGAAAAGAAAAGAAGCTACATCTTATTTAGCTTTGAACCTCCCCAGCACCATTTTATTTTCTAAGTCCAATATTAGCAGAGGGCTTCACACATAATAGGTGGGTCAGTAAATATTTGTTGAGCATTATGTGTTATGTCCATATATTATTATTTCCTCTCCGTTTAGAGGCAGAGGAACACCTCCTCTGAGAGAATAATTGTGCAACACCGATAAATCAGAGTGCAGAGGAGACCAGAATAAAGGCCTCCTGACATATTCAAGGGCAATTACAAATACCTTTGCTAGTCATTGCAAATACCTTTCTTCTTATTCTTTAAAGTTAATTTCTTTATTTCTTCATAATGATGATGATGATCATTATTATTATTTTACCAGATACCCTTCCTTTGAGGGCACCTTTAGTCAGACCAAAATTAAATGATTATTGATAAGACCCCTACAGGAATAAACAATTAAATAAAAAGTAGATAAATTGGACTGCATCAAAATTTAAAAAAAAGGTGTGAGCTGTAAATACCATCAATGAACTGATAATCCAGCACATAGAATGGGATAAAATATTTGCAAATCATATATATATATATCTGATAAGGGACTGGTTTTTGGAATATATGAAGAACTCCTACACCTAAATTAGAAAAAGACAAACCAATTTAAAAATGGGTTTTTAAAATTCTACTTGAAAAGGATTTCAATAGACATTTCTCCAGAGAAGCTATACAAATGGCCAATAAGCACATGAAAAATGCTCAACATTATGGTCCATTAGGAAATGCAAATGAAAACCACAATGAAACACCACTCCATACCCACTAGAATAGCTATAATAAAGAAAGAAAGAAAGAAAGAAAGAAAGAAAGAAAGAAAGAAAAGGAAAAGAAAGGAAAGGAAAGGAAAGGAAAGGAAAGGAAAGGAAAGGAAAGGAAAAAGAAGAAAAAAGTAATTAATGTTGGCAAGGATATGGAAAAATTGGAACCCTCATACACTGTTAGTGGAAATGTAAATGTTGCAGCCACTTTGGAAAATAGTTTGGAAGTTCCTCAGAAGATAAATTTAGAGATAATATGTTTTGCTTTACCATGACCCAGGAATTTCACTTCTAGATATATACCCAAGAGAAATGAAAACATTACATTCACACAAAAACATGTACATGAATGTTCATAGCAGCCTTATTTGTAATAGTCAAGAAGTGGAAATAGTGTAAACTTGCATCTTCTGATAAAAAATATGGTATGTCCATAGAACAGGATATTATTTAGAAATTAAAGAGAATGAAATACTACTTAGCTGCTATAGGAGGGATAAGCCTTGAAGCCGTTATGCTCAATGAAAGAAAGTTATCACCAGAGATCATATATTGTGTGATTCCATGTGTGTGGAAGTCCAGAATATGCAACTCCATGGTGTCAGAATGTAGACTGGAGTGTCTTGAAGTGGCAGGAAGGGCATGGGAGATGGCAAAGAACCTCTATGAAAGATTTGTGGGAAGGAGTGAAGGCCATGTTTTAAACTTAGATTGTGGTGATGGCAATGCAGCTTTCTGAATGTGTTAAAACCATTTAATTTGGTGAATTTTAAGGTATGTATCTCAGTAAAGATGTTTTTAAAAACCAAAAACCATACAAAGGCTCACGCAGCCTTGTCAGAAGTTGGGGGAAATTCTAAACTCATTGTGCTTCTGAGATATTTTTTAAATGTTACATATATTTTAAGAAATGTATGTAGGCATGTATTTGAAACATCCTGGTGTATAAACCAAACTTAAAAAAATATTTATTTATTTTGGGGAGAGGGGAGAGAGAGAGAGAGAGAGAGAGAGAGAGAGAGAGAGAGAGAATCTCAAGCAAGTTCCATGCTCAGTGCGGAGCCTGACGCAAGGCTGAATCCCTGACCCTAGGATCACGACCTGAGCCAAAACCAAGAATGGGATGCTCAAGTTACTGAGCCACCCAGGTGCCCCTAAACCAAAACTTTTTTGATTTAATGAAAATCAGATTGAGCACTCTCAAAATGAAGTTAAGTCTGTCAAAGTGATATGATACTGTTGCAGAGTTACTTGATTTTCTTTACTTACCATGTTAAATTTTATAGCCTCTTCTTAGTTGTTCTTTAGGTAAGTAAAATTGTGATATTATTATGTTGGGCAATATTTACATATTAAGGCATAATATCCAGCAGTTGCAGTAATCGATGGATATCCCATTCTTTTATTGTTCTTTTAGTTGATGGTGATGGATATAGCTCCATTAACACAACAAGATGATTTTATAATGATTTTAATGCACCAGATGGACACAGAAAACAACTTTGATTTCTTGTCCAGTTTACTTTTAGTGCTATTCTGTAAACTCATTTTTCCCCACCTCTTGGATGAAATCTTATGTTCACATAATAAAAACTCATCTAGTCATTTCTAGTGACAAATTTAAAATCTCATTTTATCAACTAAAATATCCAGTTAAGAGAAATCAAAATTCTCAACTCATGCCTAGTTAGTCCTCATTCTCACTCACAGCTCATTAACACATTGTGCCTGGAAGCCTATAGCAAGGAGGGGGTGTGCAGACACATCCTCCTCTTTAGCCTACTCACTAGCTATGATTTCTGACCTCCCCAGGCTCAGGTTAGGATATGGGGATCAGAGACCTGGAAGGGGGAATTTGGAATCACTCAACCAAGGGGGCCTGAGGGGATTGAAATTCCACTCACATTCTGCTCACCAATCCAAGTGCTCTGGTATGGGGCTGTGTTCACTGGGAAAAGAGGCACCCTTCAAATTGGCAGATGGTTACCATCTGTTCACAAGCCTTTTGCCCATGAGGTAAGGCAGCATCTAATTTAAAAGAATACTATCTACTATTCCTTTTAAATTAGGAAATTTTCAACATCATAAAGATGTAACAGAACTAACATGAGTTTGTTCCTTGGTGAGTTATGGATAGAGACTACACCAGGTGAGTTTAACCCAAAGGAAACTTTATTTGCTCCAAATAAGATCATGTGGAATAACTTCCAAAGCTGTGACTCCACGGTGGGTTTCTCATATTTAGGGTTAGGGGTGAGTGGGTTTCTTTTATTCAGCGTTAGAATGAATATTCAGAAAGGGGACTTTTGTCACTGCATGTAAAGGAAAGCACATAAGGTTGCACAGGTATACTTAGAAAACATGCTTATACGTGGGGTATCTTATTTTCTGTTAATGAAGCTTGTTCTCCTCCCTGGATGAAGATTTTTAACATTATAATGAGGTATAGGTGTCTGTTGGACACTCCATGGCCTATCTGCACAGGTTTGAGTCCATGGTTGACTCACCTGGTCTAGCCCGCCCCAGAGTTCTTCTTGTTTGCCTCTAAAATATAAGGTTAACACTCTTGTGCAAAAGGAAGTTGTCAGTGGGAATTGTGCTGGTGACAGTTTTAACCTCATTAACTCAATGGGGCACAGTTTCAAATATGAAACTCTTTGATACTATCACTCAAACTCTTCCAAAATCTTGGAGGAAGTGTTTTCATTTCATATGAAGGCATTATTCTATGGGCTCCCAGAAGACTTGAACACAACTGCATCTTGCTTCAATGACTGTCTCACCATGTGCCTTCTGGCTACAGAAAGCCTCCCTTCATAATCCTCATTGCTTGTCTAAATCATATCTGTACAGTTTCACCTCCTCTTGAGATCTCCTGATTGCCTCGGCATGTGTATCTCTCCAGCCTTTGAAAATTCAAAGCACTAAGTACCAGGTCATTGAGTACTTTTCTAATGGTAGTCCCTTCCCATCCTTCCTCTTTTCTCTTCCATTTTTTCCCGTGGTCTCTTGTTTCTCCCTGCCTCACTTTCTCCCTTGTCCTTTGTTTCTCTCTCTCTTTCTAATCTAACTTTTACTTCCATCTAAATATGTGTACTTAATTGAAAAAGGAAAGTGGTATAACCCTTTTAACTACAAATAGTTTCATACTTCCTACCTTCAAGTTCTAGACCTCAGAGTGATGACTTCCTTTGCTTTGTTTGTCTCTTTGGCCATTTACTTCCATGTTTGTATGTATTCTACTGCTATTTGCTTATATTGCTTATACTGCTATTTCTAGATTTTCTTTTTCAAATTTATGAATTGTCTTTTTAATTTCTTCTAAAAAAGACAAGGATTTAGTACTTCGATGTTGATATCAACATGCATACTTCACTTTACCCCATCTTTCCATCATAGTTCCATGACACTTTTTTTTTTTTTAAATCAATACCTAGGGGCACCTGGGCGGCTCAGTTGGTTGAGTGCCCAACTCTTGATTTCAGTTCAGGTCATGATCCCAGGGTTGTGGGATCAAGCTCCAAGTCAGGCTGTGCACTGTGCACTACATGTGGAGCCTGCTTGAGATTCTCTCTCTCTTCTTCTGCTCCTCTCCAGCTTTCACGTGCACTCATGCTCTCTTTAAAATAAAATTAAAAAAATAATAAAATCAATATCTAGTGTTTGCTTTGTTATACTTAAGGTAAATTTTGGGGGGAGCCTGGGTGGCTCAGTCAGTTGAGCGTCTGACTTACGCTCAGGTCATGATCTCTCTGCTCGTGAGTTAGAACCCCGTGTCAGGCTCTGTGCTAACAGCTTAGAGCCTGGAGCCTGCTTCGGATTCTGTGTCTTCCTCTTTCTCTGCCCCTCCCCTGCTTGTGCTCTGTATCTTTATCTCAAATATAAACAAACATTAAAAATTTTAAATTTAAGAAGATAAATTTTTGTTCACATTGAGTCTTGTAAAAAACCTGATTATGTTTCCTTTCTTGTGTAGTTCTCCCTGGATTTAATCATTGCTTCATTTTCTTGCTTGCAGCTATCATTAATGCATCCATAATCTGCTTGAACTCTAAATCCCTGTAAATGCAGCCAGGCATACTGGTTTTATGACTTTCTTGATAACCCCCCTCCTGGAACCCTCTGTTTTCCTATTCTGAGCTAGATTGATTGCTCTATTAGCTTTGGCACACTTGTTTTCCTGGGACCTTCCTCCATATTCATCTTGGGAATTCTCTTAGCTTCTCTTCCACATTGAATTCCAGTTTCTGGTTCATTTGTCTTTCTTGATTCGTGGCCTTGATTTGAAACACTTATGCCAATATTCTCTCTAACACAATGAGTGTGTCTGGTGTGTGTATGTGTGTATGTGAGGGGTGAGGAACCTGGATAATTATTCAGAAATTTTGTTGTATACCTGAAAATGTCTATTCTGTCATCAACTTGATTGATAATTTGGTTTGGTATAGAATTCCATGTTGTAAATCATTTTCCATTAAAATTGTGAAGGTTTTACTCCACTGAATTCTAGCTTCTAGGGTGGCTATTGACAAGCTCAAAACTATTTTGATGGCGATCCTTCTCTGCTAGTTTTTAAGATACTCTCTTATCTCAGGCTTTCCTGATGAAGGTCCTTTTCATTCATTACATTGCATGTAAGTGGACTCTTTAGAATTTGTGCTCCAAAGGTTTGTCAAGTTTTCACTCTATGCAGGAACTATTTTAAAGTTCATGTCTCGAGTTCTATGAGATTTTCTTTTGTAACAGGAATGAAATCTTACTATTTCCTACCTTCCGTTTTATATGTTTTCAGTTTCTGGAGCTCCTATTATTGCCTATTGGAGAGTTTGATTTGATTTTTTAATTTCTTACCTTTTCTCTCCTGTTTTCAATTTTTTTCCTGTTTATTCTCCTAGTCGAGAGATGTCCGAAATTATCTGTTCTTGTTTTATTAATTTTTTAAGGTTTATTTGTTTTGGAGAGTCAAGAGGAAGGGGCAGAGAGAAAGGGGGACAGAAGATCCAAAGTGGTCTGTGTGCTGACAGCAGAGAGCTTGATTCAGGGCTCGAACTCACAAACTGGGAGATCATGACCTGAGAGGAAACTGGGCAATTGATTAACCAACTGAGCCATCCCGGTACCCCTGTTCTTGTTTTAAAAATCCAATTTCTTTTCTTAACTATCTGATAATATTAATTAAAATTTTTACGTGTTTTCCCCCATTTTTATTGTTTCCTCTAAGTTCTTTAGTTCCTTTTTTTTTTCTGTTTTGGATTCCATACTTAATAATAGCACCCTTTCTCAAATCACTATCACTCCATTTCAGAGTAAGATTCTAAAGCATTGAGAATAAACTATGGGGACCAGACTCATGATTGCAAGTGTTTTCTTAGTAAATTCTTCTAAAGCTAGTTCTCCATTCTCCTGCCAAATGGAATACAATTCTGGTAGCTTACAATCCAGGACCTCTAAGTGAAAGGGTGGCCCAGGTATCTTACCATTTAGAACACAGATGATTACCTAATGCCTTCTTTCAGTGCTGACCTCTCTTCCGTAGTCAGTATGTCTGGTGTCTGCCAGTCCAGAGCTCATTTTTTTGGAGACAGAGAGAGAGAGAGAGCACACGGAGGCGAGGGGCATAGGGAAAGAGAGAGAGAACCTTAAGCAAGCTCCATGCTCAATGTGGAACCTGGCATGGGGCTAGATCTCACAGCCCTGGGATCATGACCTGAGCTGAAATCGAGAGTCGAACGTGCAACCTACTGAGCCACTCAGGCGCCCCCAGAGCCTCATTTTCAGGAGACTCTTGATGACAACCTTCGTTTGTTTCAGAGTGAGGGAGGGGAAGTTGACCAGTTGTGTGAATAAGAAAAGGCACCAGGGGATACGATTCCCTTCCCACTTCTTGCGTTACCTGGTACCTCCAGTCTGAGTCTTTTCAGGGGACTGTGGTCATTGTTGGCTTCTCTCCATCAAGCATTCTCAGGAATTCTCAGAATTCGCAAATCTAAATTCCCCGAAAGCTCATATCTATGTGAGTTACCGCTTGCCCAGGACTCATCTGCTTTGTTGCCTGCTATTCTTCTCTTTGCTCTTGCCATGTAGGGGCTTTGGGGAGATAAGCATATGTGCTAAATATGCCAGATTTAGTTTAAAGTTTGCTTTATGTTTCTTTCTAACTGTTGGCCCTTTGGCCAAAGTATTTTCCTTTTCCCTCATTTTACTCTTCTCAGTCTCCAGTTACCCCACACCAGTGGCTGTGGCTGAATACTGGTCTGCATAGTAGGACTGCCTGCATGGCAGGGCTGGTTGTCAAGATGACAAGGAATGAGGGAGAAGCTGACAAAGGTGGCCTGAGCTCAGCAACATCAATCCGTGCTCAGAAAGGCTGTAGATGTGGACCGCACTGGGAGGATACTGGGCTGGGCAGTGGATAGGAGGTAGCTGGTCAACAACAGTGACTGCAGTCTGGGGATTGCTCCAGCCTTCCTGGACAGGAAAAGGTGAGAGATTATCTGGCCCTGGTTAGGGAAACTTCTCAAACACTCTAAGCAAATCCAGAGGTGGTCCAGAGCCCCAGTTTCACCACCAGGGGACATGCAGTTAAGACATGTTAAAAAAAAAAAAAAAAAAAAAGCAAGAGTGATCTCCAGAGTCTGTCTGCTGCATTCACGTCACAGCTCCATGGTCTGCTAGTTGTGGAGCCCCTGGAAAACTTGCTAAACTCTCTGAGCTTCAGTTTTTTCAACTGTGAGACGGGATCATTAGCCATACCTTCTTCCCAGGGTTGTGGCAAGGATTAAATCTGTTAATATACATAAAAGGCTTAAAATAGTTTCAGTACTTAGCAATGATTCAATAGAAAAAAAATGGAGGGGTGGGGCTAGTCTAGTAATGTTTCATGTCTGACACATTAACAGGTACTCAACAAGTCTTTTTTGACTAAAGAAGTGAAATAAATATATCTAGAGATAATCCTATGGAGCCATCTTTGGCTTTAAATTTTATTGTCATTTTCAGTGCTTGGCAACAGAACTTTCAAGCAATTATTTTCATGGGTGCTTTTAGTTGGAATAATTAGCCACATAGCACTGCAATTGAAGAGACGTATACTTTCAAGTCTCTTCCAATAGCACCACCAGATAGACAAATCATGACTGATTAACCAAGAGCTATGCTTTGTTTGGTCCAGTAACAACTCTGCCCCAGGCATGTCAGCATAGTCTTCCAGGACTCTGACTGATCAGCAAGGAACCAAATGGCTGGTAATTTCTAATTTATAAACACGGCTTGACGTAGGCAGTTGGGCACTCTGCCATGCTGCTATGGCCTGAAATGGCCTGACCACTTTTCAGTGCACTAAAAGCAATTTCAAGTGGCTTAATAACCCTTTACCCACCCCTCCACTGGGGTCCACAAACACCGTTGGATGGAGAGCCTTCCAGTGGCCTCAGGACAAAGGGTTCAGGTTACAGCTTCATGGGGTTTCCAGCTGAACAATGAGTATAGTGTGAAGGCCCCATCTGTCAAAGTAATCAAAGTATAAAGAGGGAAATAATACAATTAAACCTTTAAGATGTGTACATTTATCTTTGGTTTTTCAAAACTGATCTCCATTTGGCAAGACTTCCTTTGGCAAAGAAGTTAGAAATTGGCATTCTTTAATACAAATTGAGATCTTGCCTAAAATGAGTCTCTGGGTACAAAGATGAAAATAAAGAGAAGCAACTAGTACTTTTGGGGGGAGAAAAAGAATCCCGCTTATAAACTAAGTGTTCCAACAAGACACATAGCTAACTAGCTTAAATTAAACATTTTTTTTTATTGTTAAAAAGATAAAACATTTCCTTTTGCTGATAGCATGAGTAGGCTATACATGGGGAAAGGAAAGAATGGAGCTAATTCTTGATGGCAAAAGAAATCTGTTCTCTCTGGCTGCTGGCACTCCCCCCCAGGGGGCACCACCACTGGAATCCAGGTTCCCCCAGAAGTACCACTCTATTCTCAGCGGCTGACTTTCAACCCACTTGGCAGCTACAGTCACCTTCTGGACCCCTGCTGTCTGAGTTTGGTGGGATGCTCCCCTATCTGTCAGATGCTTTCTCTCTGGTCACCCCAAAGTCATTTCTCACTTTTGGTCATTATCTATCTATGTAACAGCTACACACAAGTTCCCTTTCAGCCCACATCAAGACCTGAGCCCAGGTGGCCACACTCAGATGAGCCATGCTTGGACTCTGTCAGGGTCTCATGTATGGCTACACGATAAGGGTTGTGATTTCTCCATACCTGGTTTTCAGTGCATTGGCAGAAATCGTTACCCTTCATGTAGGAGAACTTAATCTCCTCTTTCATCTTCTCCATTCCCTTAGGCCAAGCCAAAGAAGATATACCATCAAGGTGCTATGGCCTCTTCTTGTTTCTCTGGCAAATAAATTATTGGGTATTCGGGGCACCTACAACCTTGTCTGGGTGTGGAAGGGCATTGAATGAAAGGCAGACACCCAGACATCCCTTAGCAACTCTGAATGCCATTAGACTGGTGTCCTTCCTTTTGCAAAGTACGTTTGATCAAGGGCTCATGATCATTTGTCTAGACAAGATCCTGATCTGTTTAATGAATCTAGTCTTACAAGAATCTCAGGTCCAAGCAAGGGCACAACCCCAAGCCCAACACTAAAAAAAAAAAAATGTGTGTTCAAGAATTCAAATGGAGTTTTTGGGTCATGTTTTGTCTGGCCAATATGGTGGCATGATGCTGACATGATATTGGTGGAACATCCCTAAAGCTGATAGAGATATGCAGTCACCTGTAGGGTACACTATTAATTATCATTGGCTTGTTTTCCATTTTTTAATATTTTTTGTAGAAACAACCTCCTTGGGAAAGTAAAAGGTTTGCCCAGTCCTAGTCACATCTGTTATGTTTCCAGTATTTAAAATTTGGGTTAACCCTTACTGCAGTCTTAGTTTCTTTGACCCTACACAGAGAGATACTAAGGCTTCTGGTTTTGAAGGAGGTAGGAAATTCCTTCCCAGCATTACTGTCTTGAGGAAACAACATTGGTCAAAGTCGATCATCTAACCATGGAACAAAACTTTCGATGATCAACTCCTCCTTTGGCCACCTAGACCTCCACCTCTTAGAAGAGTTAAAGCAGACCTAGAAACTCAGGTTTCAAGGGATCAGGTCAATCAGGAATTTCATTTCTCCATCAGGTAGATTAGAAGCAGCCAACCAGGAAAATAGCATGTCTATTAAGGTGGACTATCCAGGATAAGTTGCTACAATTCCAGAAATTTTCTGTCTTTACAGCTTTCAGCCATAACTGAATGAAATGACTCAGTAAAAGCAACTGATTATTGTGCTCAGTCCCCACCAGCCCCAGCCCTTTAAGAGAAACATCCACTCACTCATAGTTCAGAGATCATAGAATCCAACTATGAGCATCAGACTCATCTCAGATATTTGCCCATCACCCTCAGGCTTTCCTACTGGAACCACTATTCTCAGCTCTTTAATCTTCTGGTCCTTTTGATTCCTAAAACCTGGCTTTAAAGCCTCTTGCTATTTTAGCACTGCACTGGAACATCTTTAATGTTTTTTAACCTCAAGCTCCTGCTAAACTCTTGGGATCTCAGCAAGAAGGTTTCTTTAAAGTTTTGGCTTCATGGGGCACCAACTTTCACTCTCATCCTGCCATTATGGACAGGTCAGCTCTCTTAAGCCCCTTCTTTCTTACTAGTGAAGAATGATTATACATTACCTAAAACTTAGTAACATAAAATATCTTAACTTAATTTTTTTTTTTTACTTTTTGCTCTCACTGAATCCCCCTTCTCCCTGCCTAAGCACACAGTGTGCTAAGCCAACCTCACTTCATTTTTTGAAACTTCATTTGGATGTGCTATTATAGTCTCATCTGTGTACATCCTCATGCTATTGAGCCATGTATGAGCCATGTATGAGCCATGTCCTCATGCTATTGAGCCTGAATTAAGTAACCCATTGATGCACACAAACACACTCACAGAAAAAATATCGTTCTGTCTTGCATCCTTAATTCCTTTTTACGACTGTATTGTCTTTGCCATATCTTGATGATATGACTTTTAGGAACCATTCCCTCCCCCCCCCCCCCCAGGTTTGGTTGGTTAAGTCACTTCTTCCCATTTCTATCATTTTCTCCCAAATGGCTCCTAGCCAACTTTACAAAGCACGGAATCCTGCAACAATCCTGGGAACTACCACTGAAAATTCAGTGTTTGCTCTATAGGACAGAACCCAGGACAGCTAAGGCAAAAACTACAGGAAAGGCAATGGCACGTTAACACAAGGAAAATCTAGCCATGTAGGGTATCTTGCAATGTAAATGGATGTTGCAGAAGTAATGAACTCAACGCCAAAGAATACATTTAAGTGGAGGTTGAATGACATGATAAAAGATTCTTTAGAAAGAGACATACTAGAGAGCACCAAAGAGTCTTTCTACATCTAATATTATATAAGAAAGATATATTTAAATATTTAAGTGTAACTGGACATTAAATTCAGTTTTAACGTTGGTCTTAGGTACCAAAGCTGAGAGTAAGCATACTAAAGTGAGGGGAGAGGGCAGAGCACCTGCAAAGGACATGCTAAGGGAATGACACTGGTTCTGTCAGCAGATGGAACCAGCATGGCCAGCCAGGAAAAGAGAAATGAAGAAGAGATAATCAGAGTGGTCTGCTCCCACCTTCTCAAGCTAAGTCTGAGCTCTGAGTGGAAAGCTTGATTTGTGTCCCTGGAGGTGGAAGGAAGCATAGGGATAAGGAAAGGGCTCAGACACAAACTTGAGAAATTTAAACAAGAGTAACTAAGGCTGCATATCATAAGGCAGAGTAAGGTGGAGCAGGAGAGTCCCAGGAGGGAGCTGCACTTGCCCCAACAGGCTCAGTTTTCCCATGGGACAAATGAAGCTGGCCTGGAACCATTCTGAAAACATCTCCGTCCAAAAGGACTGCCTGAATAAAGAGCAATAGGACTTTAATAAAGAGAATTTGGGGGCACCTGGGTGGCTCAGTCAGTTGAGCATCCAACTTCTGATTTTGACTCAGGTCATGATCTCGTGGTTCTTGGGTTCGAGTCCCATGTCAGGCTCTGCAATGACAGAGCAGAACTTGCTTGTGATTCTCTCTCCCTTTCTCTCTGCCCCTCCCCCCACTGTGCATTCTTCCCCCCCCCCAAAATAAATAACGTTACAAAAAAAGGAGAGAGAGAATCTGTATGTGAAGAAGTGTTAGGGTTCCAGGGACCAAGAGAGCGACTGGGAAGCTGACAGAAGAGGACGAAGCATCCAAAAATCCAATAATACTCAACGATAAACACACACCCTTATATGTGGATATCCTTTGTGTGTTTTGACAATGAATGGAATAGATTGCCTGGAAAGATGAGGAGTTTGGGAAAATATCATTAGAGCATTGTATATTAGGACCACACTTTGATGGGTCCTGACTGCCAGCCTACATTCTACAGAACAAACTAATAAGTGAAATTCAGTAGAGTTGCTGGACTGAAAAAGGTCATGCTTTTAGATAATATTCTTCTTTGAGGTCAACTTATTTCCCTTTTATGGACCAGTTTTCCCAGACCTGAACTGATTTCTATTGAGGTCTGCTCTTTCATATTCTTTCCTGTGTCCTTGTACTTAGCTTTCTCCCTTCCAAATTTTTTTGTTTGTTCACATGCAGTGAAATCATATTTAATCTTGTCTTCAGTGTCCTATGCTAGTGCTACTTTGCCTGCTAAAATCATACCTACTTCCTGCTACTACGATCAGTTTTATCAGAGATTCTTTCTTCCACCTCTCATCCACCAAACCCAGACTTTCTGTCTGATATCCGCACTCTCTTAAAACTGCATCTCATTCTATCATCAAATCCTTTCATCCGAGCCTTTGCAAACTCAGTTCGAAACTCACTTCTTCTATGATGTCTATAATTCTTCTGCAGAATCATGGACATTCTCCCCCACCGCCCCCCCCCAAATTCCAATTTAAGGTTATTGAAAATTATAACCGTTTTTAAAAAATTCACTGTGATCTACCTCACTCCCAAACGCCATTTTATCCTTATCTCAGCCTGGGCTCTTTGAAATAGTGCCATGTTTTGAAGACGTACAGTATACCTGAGCAAACGTCATCCTATTTAAAATTGCTAATGATAACAGTAAGTAATTAGGTAAATGCTTTTGGCAACTTTCTAGCTCTGAAAGAGTTTCTTAATAACAACTAGTGATGCTATTAATAGATAATCATGAAAAGGGTGAGCAACTTCTATACCTGTAAAACTTTATTTTTCAGTACACATTACTGTGGTCTCTTGAGACTACTTTGCATATTTTCATTTGTTTATTTGACGCTACAGTTCTGGAATTGCTCTTGTGAGATACGTACAAAGAAAGTGTCTCTGGTCTCTGAAGTCTTTCCTGATTCATCAAAGTTTATTAGAGAAGAGACTATATTGGCAAAGATCCATAAAATTTTGCTGCATTTGCTTGATTTTTTTTGTTAAATTAACTTGCATTTGAAATAAAAGCTCATATTTTATACAGTACTATTTTTACCTAATAAAACCACGTAAATGTATTTTTAAAATAAGCATATAGAGACGAATTTCATTTTTGCTTCTTAGTTTTAATGGTAGAGGGTATATATATATGTGTGTGTGTGTGTGTGTGTGTGTGTGTGTGTATGGATGTATATGTATGTATGCATTTTAATAGTTCCTTTCAGTTTATTCAACACATCTCATTTTTTGTTTGTTTGTTTAACTTTAAAAACTAATCACCCTTTTCTTGCTTCATGTTAAAAAGTTCAGATAAAATCCAAAAGCCAGAAATTGCACCTGATACTTGAAAGCTGCTATTCCTGACAACACTTCATCTTTTTTCATGCCCGTATTGGCTTTTCTCCCAGCCCATCCATTTCTTAATGTAAGTGTTATAAATTGCTCTAAAGTGCCATAAAGCATAATAAACATAAATCAATATTTCTTGGTTAAAAACTTAGAAATGCTGATCCAGCCCAGGTTGGTTATAGATGTCCTGAACCCATCATGTCCCTTGGTTATTTTGTCTTACCAGAAGCCATTTCTGAGCTCAAGAATGCCTCTCTTTTTGTTTTTCTCTCTGCCTTAGTCACCCGGACACTTGCAGTGACACATCAGAACGGATTGTTGGGAAGATATCATCCGGCAGTCTTAGAAAAGCCCCATTCTTTTTCTTTTTGGCCTCTGGTCTTGGCAACTTTGGAAGAACGGAGTGACATTCTCAGACAAAGTTAGACCACAGGCCCGCGATATGTCAAACTCGTCTGAGGCAAATTCCAGTTTGTCGTGGGAAAAAAAAAAAGTTCATTTTCTTCTAAGACTCAGTGAATTAAGCAAAAGCCCACTTCTTCCGTTCTGGCTTGCAAATGTGGCATCTGATCTAAATGGAACACCTGCAGGCAGCTTAATGACAAAACCGACCCATTTGAATTTCTGCTATCTTTGGAATTTTTAAATATGATCATATGCTGCACCCTTGGATATAAAACCACATCCCTCTCCTGGAAATGACAGCTTGCCCCCACAGCCAACTGATGCTGTTTATGTGGCATTGTTGTTATTTATTCTCATCTCAAAGGGAATGATTGAATGGCTCTGTGGTTTCTCCCAAGAAATTGTGGAGCTATGTAGTATGAAATCTGCAAGCTCAGGTGATGGTCTTTCTTGAGGAGATTTTCACAGGCAGCTTGTTGGAAATTGCATGAAAATGTTGGTAGGATATTAGACAAAGTGGTTTTATTAGGTTTCTTGACTCGCAGCCCACTTTTCATACTAATTGTGGTCCAGTGAACACAGAGGGCAGACTGCCTTCCCCCCCAACCCCCCGTCGCCCCAGCCAAAAGCAACCCTCTGCCCACCCACCCCCAGGAGATCTGAAAGCAGATGTTGCCCTAGGAAGAGGTAACTGCCTAGATTGTGTACCATGCGGTTGAGGGTAGGAGAACTAGAGGGACTCCATTTCCCTATCTCCCTCCTACTTGCTCCAGTCTGAAAAGCTGCCATTAGCCATTCATTCCTTTGGTTTCTGGAAACTTTTGGATCAATAGAAAAAATAAGAATTACCTCTAATAAATGAAAAGATGTCAAACTGTACTCATAATAAGGATAATATAAATTAAAAACATACTCAGATACCATTTTTTTTTACCAAAAAGATTTACAAAAACAAAATGTAACACTTTCCTTGGTGAATCTTTGGAAAGATAAGAATCTTCATAGCATGGTTGGTAGGTATAATCCTGGTGAAGGAGAATCAGGAAAAGCTATTAAACTTACAAACGCAGTCACCTTTTGACTCCAGCAGCCCCAAGCTTAGCAACTGATCTTACAGTAAAAACTGCGTACATGAATGAAACATATATACAATTACACATTGAAAAACAATAAATATCAAAATATCAAAACTTCCTTCACTGGGGGACTGGTTAAATTGATCACGATATATTTACAGAATGGAATATTATACAGCAGTACATGAGAATAGTGCACCTCTTTATAGACTGATATGGGAATATCTGTAGGATGTGTCTTTGAATGGAGAAATAAAGACATAGAACAATGCATATATGTTAATTTATGTATACATAAAGGGGGGAATAAAGATTAATTTTTATTCTTTCTGGATATATGCATAAAGGTATACTGAAAACATACTCAAGAAACAAATACCAGTGGTTACCTGTGGAAAGTGGTAAAGAGAACACATTGGATTGGGTAAGGGAGAGGAGTAAGAATTCTGTTTATTGATTTTGTTTTTGGACCACATGAATATGTAACCTCTTACAATTTTTGTTTTTAATTAGAGGTCGTATGTTTATGCACTTAAGTATTGATTTTGTAAAGCATTTTTTATTGTGGTAAAATATAGACAACATAAAATTTTCGATTTTCACTACTTTTAAGTGTAAAATTCAGGAGCATTAATTACATTCACAATGTTGTGCAACCGTCAGTACTATCAATTTCCAAAACCATTTCATCACCCCAAACAGAAATTCTGTAGCCATTATACGGTAACTTTCTGTTCTTTCTCCCATTCTCTAGTTACCTCAAATTTACTTTCTGTCACTATGAATTGCCCTATTCTGGAAATTTCTTATCAGAGGAATCATACAATACCTGTTCCTTTGTGTCCAGTTTATTTCACTTAGCATGTCTCCAACATTTATCCATGTATCAGAACTTTATTTCTTTCATATGCCTGAATGATATTCCATTGGATGCATGTAACATATGTTATTTATTCATTCATCCATTGAAAGACACTAAGGTTGTTTCCACCTTATAGTTATTGTGCATAATGCTGCTAGGAACATTAGCGAACAAGTATCTGTGTGAATCTCTGTTTTCAATCATTTTGACTGGATACCTAGAAGTGGCATTGCTAGGTCATATGGGAACCCTATGTTTAACCTTTCAAGGGATTGCTAAACTATTTCCCTAATGGCTGCATTCTCTTACATTCCCAGCAGTAATGTCCAAATGTTTCAGTTTCTCCACATCCTCACCAATACTCGTTATTTTCCCCTGGTTTTGATTGTAGCCATGGTAGTAGCTGTGAAGTTATATCTCATTGGGATTTTTAAATTTTAAATTAAAGAGAAAATTGTTTCATAAATGTCTTCTATTAACATATAATAGCTGTGAAAATCACCGCCTCAATCCTGTTATTAAATCTAAAAGTTGGCGGGGCACCTGGGTGGCGCAGTCAGTTAAGCGTCCGACTTCAGCCAGGTCACGATCTCGCGGTCCGTGAGTTCGAGCCCCGCGTCAGGCTCTGGGCTGATGGCTCAGAGCCTGGAGCCTGTTTCCGATTCTGTGTCTCCCTCTCTCTCTGCCCCTCCCCCGTTCATGCTCTGTCTCTCTCTGTCCCAAAAATAAATAAACGTTAAAAGTTGGCTGACAGCTTGCAAGACCTCTAGTTTTTGGGGGGCAGGGACTGGGCAGGCCTATCTTCTGAGTGT
The DNA here is from genome assembly GCF_022837055.1 of Prionailurus viverrinus. Classification (NCBI taxonomy): domain Eukaryota; kingdom Metazoa; phylum Chordata; class Mammalia; order Carnivora; family Felidae; genus Prionailurus; species Prionailurus viverrinus. The sequence continues at coordinate 131,736,635 of NC_062569.1, read as the reverse complement.
ATGTAAAAGCCACTCATGATTATGGTTATGTCTATTGAATGTCTACCAGATGCTAACTGCTTTATGTCATTATTCTTCTCCCACAGTTCTGTGAGACAAATATTTTTATTCCCTTTTAATAGAGAAGAAAACTGAGGGCCTTTTAGGATAAAAGGCCAAAGTCAGACCTTTAGTAAATGGCATTGCCACAATTTGAACCAGTATCTGCTTGACCTCGGGTCCTATGCATTTTTCACTATAACAAAGCTTTAGAGAGATAAAGGCCACCAGAAGGGGACAGAAAGCCATTTGGTAACATTTTACCTACGACAATTTTGTACACGTTGACTTTGTCATTGTAACTTTTTCTTTACCAAAATTTGTTCCATTCAGCCCAAACCTTTTCTTTTATTTCTGATTTGATACTATGGCATCTGCTCTAACTCACATCATTTTCTCTGAAATCTTAGACTCATAAGATACTTTGCTAAAGAACACAGGCCTTCTTGTTGGCTTGGCACCTGAGGTTCTCTCATTTCTCTGGGACCTGTGAATGTCCCAGGCCTCAATTTCAAATCTACCTGCATCCAAATGGTAGGTTTCTCCAAAGAAAAGAGTGTGGTATAATGCGGAAGAGATAGGAGGCCAAACTCCAAGCTAATCTGAACTGGGGCCTGGCAGAGGGAGACAGGAGCGCATAGCCAATGGCCAGAATATTCCATCCATGATCTGATAGGTGGAATGGGTGAGCAACCCTCTGGTGGATGTCATGTCTTGCTCTGGGCATTGGGCCCTCATCTGTGAATAACTACTGCCAAATGCTGCTTGGGAGTGGCCTACGTCACCCAAGAGAGTTTACTGCAGAGCTAACCAGTCATTTCTTCACCAGGTCCACGTGTGGACGGTGCTTTTAGCAAGGCCATTAGCACACAAAGAAATGTCAAACCCCGGGAAAATCTTGCCAACTGTGCTAAGCTCTTTTCCTGTAGAAACACAAGGCAATTTTTACCAATCCATCTCAACATGAAGAAGCTCTTAATGGAATATATTACAAAATGGAAGCATTTCACCTGGAGAAGAGTGTATCAAAACAGGATAGGACTCCAAGATGGATTTGTGTCCTTTGAACGATTATGCAAAAATAATGTTTAAAAAAATTTTGGCCCGATTTACGCGAAAATCTTTTTTTGTATATATGAAAACTACTCATTCAGAAAAAAACAATCCTGACCACACTGGGTAGGCTGTAGATTTGGACTCAAAGGGAAGGTCAAAAGAATGTGAGATCTGAAGCATCTTTGGAAAGACCTGGAAAACATGCTACGCTCTTTCTTCCTTTATGCTGCTTGTAGCATTGTAACCGACCACAAAATCCAGGACTCTGCAGGACTCTGTTCTTGCCTTTTTTTCAGGTTTAATTATCTTTTAAATTAGTTTTAAATAATAAAAGTAAAATGTGAGTTCATTTTCATCATAAACTTTGAATAGAGAAAAAGTGAATTCTTCTTACCTCTCCCAATCTTATCCCACACATTATTCCAAGCATTTTCCCATCCAAGTATTAACCAGGCCTGACCCTGCTTAGCTTCTGAGCTCAGATGAGATCGGGTGCGTTCAGGGTGGTATGGCCGTAGACTCTTCCAAGCATTTTCTATAACCAGGCTAGTGGGTATCCTTCTGGGTCTTTTATATACACGCGCATTGACATAAGTACATTGTGACCCAGCGCTTTCATCAATGAACATCTATTCAACAAATATTTTTTGAGTACTTACTATTTAGAAGGCTTTGTGTAGGCACAGGGGATGTGGAACCATGAAGTCATCATATATTGAACACTTAATTAATTTATGCTAGGAATTCACCATTAATGTTGGATCTCATCAGCACAAGAACCTTGAAAAGATGTACTACTATTTATTTTACAAGTGAGAAAACTCAGGTTCAGAGAACCCAGGTAATTTACCCAAGATCACAGATGATAGAGCTGAGATTCAAATTGAGCACTAGCGGATTGGAATCCATATGTTGATGACACGGCAAGACTATGCACTGAAATGGTAGCATTCCTCCAGTGGGCACGACACTCTTCTCAGGGTTTAACATATATTGGCTCATTTAATTTCCACGTGAACAGACTGTTATCACCCCCATTTTACAGATGAGAATCAGTGAAATTAATGAACTCACCGAGATTATGTTAGTAAGGAGTAGCAGAGCTGGGATGGAATCCAGATCATCTGGTTGCATAGCTTCCTCTCCTACATGACTCCGAGGATCACAATATTATGTGTATAGATGCATAGTCATGCTTAAACACTATGCAGCTCTTAATCACATTTGCTTAGAGTTTTAAACAACATTGAACATGCTTAGTTTTAATGTAGATAATAGAATTCAGAATTGCATGCATAGTGCACTCCTGTTTATATCAAACATATATGGCAGAAAAATTCAGTAGGAAATTAATTTGTTTTGGTTCCCCTGCTTATGGGTGTTATTTTCTTGCCATTTCAAAAAGGTTGCGAAGTGTCTGTGCTCTCTTAACTCAGCTGAGATTTTGTGGGTCAAAAACAGAAGTTGCCAGACACTGAGCGGCTCCCACACCCACCTTCCCCCGCCCTCCTAGAGGAGATTATGCCAGGTTGTTTGGGGGGTGGTGGCTGAAAAGCAAGTGTTTGGGGAAGAGAGGAGGTGGAAACAGGAGAATTGGCAAAATCTCTCATCACTGGAAAGCAGCTGGGTTGTTTTGTTTTTGTTTTTTTCTATGTGAAGACCAGTCCCCACATCCATGCTGACACCTAACCCACTAATGATATGACTGGAAGGAGAGTGCAAGGTCATGGTCAAGGACTGGGGGAAACAGGGGTAGAGGGGCTAAACATTAAGAACTGTGGGCAGGGAGGCCATATCAAAGATTCCTATGCCTGACTTTTAAAAGTTGGATGACTGAGGGTACACTTAGCTCAGTCAGTTAAGCAACCGTCTCTTGACTGCAACTCACGGCATGATCCCAGGGTCGTGGGTTTGAGCACTGTGTTGGGGTCCTGGTTAGTGTGGAGTCTGTTTAAAACTCTCTCCTTCTCTCTCTCTCTCTCTCACTCTCTCTCTCCCTCTGACCCTCTCCCACTTGCACTCTTGCTCTCTCAAAAAAATTAATTAAAAATTAAAAAAATATATAAAGAGTTGAATAACTGTAGTCACCAGTATGGAATGAAAAACAGTATCTTTCTAGAATGTTCTTAACTGCAAGGGAGAACCTAAAACTTTTTTGGAAGACATCCTTCCACCTAACTTCCACATATATAGATAGGGATTAATAATGACTGAGATTTTCCTCCAACTCTGCTGATGAGGCCTTAGAGTAAAGTTGACTTGAAGACAAAAAGGAACATGGGATTGTACACAGAGAGAAGAAACGGGAAAACCTAAGCAATTGTCTTTGGGTAGTGGAACTGTTGGTGATTTTTTTCTTCATAATTTTCTATATTTTCAAGTTTTCTATCGTTCTCACTTGTTACTTACAAAATCATCAAACCAATTCCTTTTTTTAAACTCTTATTAATTATGTCACTTCCCCGTCCATCTGGCTTAGTCATGCTTTATTTTCATCTAGACATTTTTACACTGCAAATGTTTGTTACAAGTAGGACAGCTAGGATTTTTCTCTGGGATCCAGTCCTAAAATTTGCATTTAGATATATGTAAATTAAAGCAATTTAGGCCAACATTATTCTATATCTTACTTGAAAAGAATTTTTAAAGTGTTACGGAAAACTAGAGGGATTTAATCAGTTTGTTCCATGCCAAACTTTAAGTCCAGGATCAGGCACGTAAATGACGGCAGGGGCCAGGCCAGTGTCAGGAATGAGAGAAGCAACATTTCAACTAATACTCCTGAGTGGTTATTTTGGCACCTAATCCAAACTTCTAAAAAAAAGGGAAATTGGGCCAAGTATACCGGCCTAACAGAAAACCCCTACAGGCTGCTTGCATAAGAAGAGCAACCACTTTGCAACTTCTCTAGTCAATCAACTGGTTTACAGTTATAGTTATTCACTTCAATTAGATGTGAACCGATACTAAAAATAGATGCACCGTGTCAAGTTACTTTATCCCAGACTCTAGCAAGTCTATTATAATGCTATGGAAGCCGGTACATTTTAAAGACCATCTTGAGACAGATCTCCCAAATGCAAACTGTATCCTCATCCTTCAGATCAGCACCAGGTCAGTGACAGGCTTCCCAGGTGTTCCCTTTGATGGTCACCAGTATCTGACAGACTGAAGAATTCCAGCTGTTTGTTACCAATATGTTCCTCTGTGTTCTATAGTCTCACCTACAATTTCCCTTCCAGTGTTTGCAAGAACTGATTGTCAGAGCACTGTTTTCCCTTGGGCCATGCCCAGCGTTTGCCACAACTTATCTTTAGAGCACTGTTTTTGAGTTTATTGTCTCATTGTAAGCTCGCTGGATAAGTGCAACGGGGGCCCCACTCCTCAGGGGCGCATGATTTTTTGAGCCCATTCCCCTGCTTCCCCAGCACTGCCAGACACATCTTAGAAGTATGCTTAGGCACATGTGTGCCATGCGCGGCTGGGATCCTGGACTACCCCTGCTAAAGTATCTCTCCCTCGGTATCTCCTCCTATTCTGTCTCTCTCTGCAATGCAAGAGTCCATCCTTTTACCATCATTGGTTTTACACTCCAACAAATCAGCTTTGTGCCTTGTGATTCCTAACCTCTCATATAATTAAGTTCAATAAACCATTAATTGAATAACTACCTCATGTGGGTACTATTTCAGGTGTACAAAGATGAATAGAATTAGATCTTTGCCCCTAAGAGATTTATACTTTAGTGGGTGTAATAGCTTCCCAGGGCTGCTTTAACAAAGTGCCACAAACTGGGTAGCTTAGAATAATAGAAATTTATTGCCTCACAGTTCTGGTGCCTACTTCTGAAACCACAGCATTGATGCAGATGGCTCCTTCTAAGGTCTGTGAGGGAGAATCTGTTCTTTACCTCTCTTCTGGTTTCTGGTAGCCTCCGGCATTCCATGGCTTATAGATGGTGTTCTCACTGTGTCTTCACTTTGCCTTTCCTCTATACCTCCCTGTGTCCAAATTTTCTGTTTTTTAAGGAAACCCATCATACCGGATTAAGGCCCTAATCTACGCATCCTAATTTAGCTGGACTAAGTTACCTCATTTTAAATTAGCTAATTACATCAACAACAACTCTATTTCTTCATAAGGTCACAGTGGGAGAGAGTGGAGGTTAGTATTCCAACACATGCATTGGTTGGGGGGAACACAGTGCGACCTGTAACAGTAGGAAAAGCGCACACAGTTGAAATTGACTGGAGTAAAATACAAGAAACTGAATACTAATAAGCGCTCAGTTCTAGTGAAGCACAGAGGAGAGGTGTACCTTATGACTGGGGTAGACTGGGCAGAGGAGGCTCCTGGTGGAATGAAGCTGTCATTTGAACAGTATGATCAAGGATTCTCCTGGTGGTGTTTCCATGGAGCAGAGACGAATGTCCTGCTGCAGCTGAGCATATGAAACCTCCCCCTTCTGTGGGCAGCAGGCCAGAGGACTGGGCTCTTCAGGGCACACCTTTGACCCAGCTCTGGGTCCACCACAGAGAAAATGGTCTCCCCACGGCATACGCTGTACATCTAATATCTGAGTGTCAGAGTCTACTGCACTTATCAGATTTATTAGATAGAATTGCCGGAGGGCGGAAGTACCAAAAAGTATGAGTAATTAAAACAGTGAGCCGCAATATTATTAAAGGTATATTAAAATCAATGACATCCATTTGAAAAGATATATTTCACACCCTGTCCTCCACAGTGGGAGATGTGGCTGAGCAGAAACAGGTCAAGCAGGGAGTATTGTTAATGAAGGTCCTTGTGGAAAAGGCTGCCGGAGACAAAATGAGTTAAAATCTTTATTGTGTCTTGACAGCCCGCATGAATCTATGATGATGATAAATGTTCTCATTTAGAACTTTTTCTTTTCCTGAGACATTTTACATGCTATCTCCAATTTGCTTTGAATTTCTCAAAAGACATATGTTCTCAAAAGAAAGTCTCTGCTTGCTTTTCATTAAGTAGGATCTTATCAGGATGTTTGCATGTGGCATCACGTTTACACTATTAATCTTATGACAGGATATTAAAAAGGGGGGAGGGGGATGCCTTAACAGGTCGAGGGCCATTACACTTGAGAAACAGCCCTCAGCCCCCAACAACAAGCTCAGGCCCAGGAACTGCAATCGCCATGATTAATAAACGCTTTCTTGAAGCTAACACTCCAGGCAAGAAGGTTGCTCCTCATAAGGGTGCACAGTGGACAGCGGAGGCCAAAATGGCTTGTGCACCACTGGGCTGGAACTTGGTTCTGCTGGGTCATTGACCTGAAGGACCGTGGCAGGGCACCAGGGAACAATTGTTAATTCTCAGTGACATTAAGCCTTCTCTGCTATTGAGACACAAACCAGGGGGAATCAACACAGGTCTAGGGCGAAAGAAAAGATGACAATTCCTTATCCTTACCATAGAAATTCCATCAAGTATACAAACACATACACACCTGTGTATACAAACACACACAGACAACATTCTAACAGACCAACAGGAAAATTGCCTCAAGAAACAGCTTTAGAGGTAAGTCTAGACTTGCTGGGCCATAACACTAATGTAAGGACTTTGACATTTGTCCCAAGAGCAGTGGGAAGTCCCTAGTGGATTTTAAGCAAGGAAATACACAATCATATTTGCATTTGTCAAAGGTCATTTTGACAGCGGTGTGGATAACAGATTTAAAACAGGGTAAGAGACAGAAGCTACTGAAGAAGTACAGGAGACCATCTTGGCCTAAGGCAGGCTGATGGAGATGAGAAAAATGTACACATCCCAGCAATATTTTGGATGTCAAATCAGAAGATTAGATGGTGGCTTGAATACTGGGGAGACAGGATAATGTTAAGAGGGACTCCTGGATTTCTGGGCATGCAACTGGATGGTTAGTAAGGAATTTTCAGAGACAGGGGAAAAATGGGGTTCCCCAGATATGATGGGACAGATTGTGAGTTGGCTTTTGTACATATTAGGTTTACAATGCTTAAAAAATATTTAGGTACGGAAGTTATGTTGGGTATGCCCCTGCTTAATGTAGCCCGGCATCTAATCTCACTACTGTCTGGATATCTTTCATTTGTTTCTCTAAGTCAGTCTTAGTTGTTTTACTTTTTTAATTCAAATGTTTTTGTAATTGGAGAGAATAGGAGATCTTAGAGTTGTGTCAAATTTTTAAATTAAATGGAATGTCCCAGAAACTGCTTCTTCCCTTTTAAAGCCTGGAGAGGTGTTATCATGTAAGGGAGTAAAAATCAAATAGGAGTCAAGGGTCTACCAGAGCTCCAAAATACCAAGAAATAAAGTTTATCATCAGCAGGGATGATGTGTGTTCCTGCTCTATGTCACCCAGGTTTTTCTATTCTTCTCCAGATTATATCTACTTAGGGGCATAGAGTATGGCCACATGGTGCCCTTCTGCCAATATGTCAGGGCAAAGCCTGCATTTAGGCTACCCACTGGGGGTCAGAAATATCCACTCCATGTTCTCTCCAACTAGCTTGAGAAATGTCTCTGAATTTTCCTTAATGTTATCTCGAATCATTCTATGAAATAAATGTCAAGTATTTTATCTCCATTTCCCTAAAAGAGAGAACGAGTTGCTAGGGGAAATGCCCAAGTTAGTCATAAAGCATTTCCAAAGGGAGGACATATTGAATGAAAATGATAATTCTTGTCTTGTTTAACAAGCTCTCATGGCAGCTCCTGGGGGTAGTAAAATTTATACCCCTACCAGGACAGCCCCAGAATATGGCTTCAGCACAGGATGGAAGACAGTCCTGGGAAACTGAGAACAGTGCTCAGCTCCCTTTTACTTGACTGAATCATTTGTCTCCATCATGCCTAGGAGGTCTGCACCTCATGGGGTGGGACAGGGTACAATAAGGTAAGAAATGTTTTTTACTTAATCTTTTCTCAGGAAAAATAATGAGTATGAGCCAGAGTGAAGCAAAACTGAATTTAAAATTTACAGTACCCTAAAGCTAATGACTGGGTCCTGATCCTGGATTTGTACTCTTTGAGCTGCCATGGGCTGAGAGAGACAGCTGGGTAGCTAGAGAGAGCCCAGAGGGACTTTAAGAGGGAGCAATGTAAGCCATCTTACTGCCTCAAGAAACACTAGGGCTGCAGTAAACCCTAGGTTTACCCCTAGACTTATTCTTCATGATTTTCAACTTTCTCATTAAGTAGAATGGAATCAAGAAGACTTACCTTTTAAGGTACTTGTGAAGATGGAATGAGTGAATGATGAAAGATGCGAGAGCAGTACTTGACACGGGGCAGGGGTGTTATACATGACACATCATTATTATTGAAATAAAGATTAAATAATTATTATTAAGAAATTTTTATGGAACATAATTTGTGTTTGTTATTGTACATAAGATTCTCATATAAAGAAAAAATATTCAAAATGAAAAAAATTATAACACTTCTGCTTTTTGTGTTAAGATGTAATCCATGTTTGTAGAAGAATAAATCAGAATATTCTCTTTCACCCACAAAAACCAATGGGGGTATGCAGGTGTGCCTAAGAATTTGTGATGATGTTTAGGGCAAGACTGTAATGTTAAGACCCTGAATATTGCCTTTGTTTGGTAAAAGACCTTGAGGTTCATTTCTGAATGTGTCAAGAGGAGTCCAAAGAAGTTCTTGAAAGAAGAAGAGAGCAAGACAATTTCACTGTTCTGCAAAATAAAATAAGAGGAATTTTTATTTCAACCCTATTTTTGTGGAGGGGAGAATCATGGTAAAAGGATTTGTTGTATATTTGAGGCTATGGGGTGGGAAGAAGAAACAGTAACAGGAGGGGTATAAGATACTGGAGTGAGAGATGACCAGGAAAAAGGTAAGTTTCTGCAAATCCTTGAAAATATGCGCAGGGAATAATGGCTCTTTTTAAATTATTTGGGATCAAGAGACTTTATTTGTTTATCTTCTGTCTCGAGACATAGGAGAAGACTCTAAGGGGTTGCAGAAAACTGAAGAACCTCCAAATAGCTCATACTGGGTTACATTTTATCTACTCTTATGCTGTTGTTCCAGGGTCATTATTAGCGCTTGCACATCTAGCACATCTATACTGAGAACCATCGAGGTATCTAGCGTTGAAACTATGACTCAGTTTGCAAGTATTTGCCTCCTAACAAAGTTTGGATAATGCTGAAGCAATTGACGAGGTTTACTCTGAAATACCCTGAAATGTTTCCTTTAGAAATATGAGAAAATAGGGGCACCTGGGTGGTTCAGTCGGTTAAGCGTCCCACTTCGGCTCAGGTCATGATCTCACAGTTCGTGAGTTTGAGCCCCACGTCGGGCTCTGTGCTGACAGCTCAGAGCCTGGAGCCTGCTTCACGTTCTGTGTCTCCCTCTCTCTCTGCCCCTTCCCTGCTCATGCTGTGTCTCTCTCTGTCTCAAAAATAAATAAACATTAAAAACAATTAAAAAAAAGGATTATGAGAGCATAACCTAAGACAGAATTTCGACACAAATATATCCTCATTGGAACAAAGCAAAATACTCCAAGGGGGCAGCAGAGTGGATGGCCCTGTGTGAAGCCTTGGTTGCAGAGTATCCTTCACTTAGGTCATATATAAATAAAAAGTTCTTCATAGAAATGCCTCATTTTCACACTGTCTATGTGGCAAAGCTCCTAGCTTTGGCCTCGTCTAAGTGAACTTCTAACCGACTCACAACCTATTAGGTCTACCTTAAAATAGTGCAGATGCTGGAAATGGAATGGCTGCCTGTCACTCCTTACAGTAGGATTTCCCTGAAGATTTCAGGAACTTCCTTTTTTTTGGCCCTCTGGTGGTTTGCAGTGAGGACAATCTTGATAGGACTTCTCCACCCCTGCCATGTCTGTACAGAACTTCATTGTTTTGGGTTTTTCCTCTTGATGAGAAATAAAGGTTATTTTTTTTCTTTATATGATAAATTCCTATTTTATTCCTTAAAGGCACCCTCCCTTTTAGTAAAACAATCCTGACTTTATGACTGGGCGCACTCCTACCCATCTAAAGTTTCATTTACCTTGCAGCTAAGTAGGGCTGAGTGACAAAGCACTTGCCAAAAAGATGGAAGCTGAAGTGTAGTATGGTACTTTGGGAAAGTCTCTTGTAAAAAGGAAGGGCATCATCTCATATATATTTTCCCTACCTCTCCCTGTTGCTTGTAATTTACATGTAAGTGTGGGTGCTTCTATCGCCATTTTGGGTCACCAGGTGTCTTTAATGGAATTCAAGCAGAGTAGAGCAATAAGATTGAAAGGTTTGTGATTTTATTTTTTTATTATTATTTTTTTTTAAATTTATTTTTGGGACAGAGAGAGACAGAGCATGAACGGGGGAGGGGCAGAGAGAGAGGGAGACACAGAATCAGAAACAGGCTCCAGGCTCTGAGCCATCAGCCCAGAGCCTGACGCGGGGCTCGAACTCCCAGACCGTGAGATCGTGACCTGGCTGAAGTCGGACGCTTAACCGACTGCGCCACCCAGGCGCCCCAAAGGTTTGTGATTTTAGATACCATACTAGTACTTTACCAACTTTGGACTGCAGTATTACTTATGATAAAGTCCATGCTTCTTTAGAAAAAAGGGTCCCTCACTTTGATGGCTAAAACAAGTTAGAAATTATTTCCTTTTCATGGTTTCGATAAGAAGATGGAGCACCTCAAAATCACTCAGGGACCCAGACTGGCAGGGACTCTGTCGTTCTCAATATGTGGATTCTAACCTGCTTAATTTTTACCATTTCAAGGCAGTGGGAAAATAAAGGAGCACAAACAACACACATCCAATAATGACAGAAGGCACCTGTCCTTTCTCCTCACATTGTTTAGGTGAGACCATAGCTTCTTGGCCACACTTGAATGCTGAGGAGGCTAAGAAATGCAGTTCTTAGAAATGCTGGGCACTCAGCTCCTATGCCCAGTGACAACTTTATTATAGTAGCAGAATAGCTTTTCGTGAGCAAAGAGCAGTCTCCACCAAGACTGCTAATCCTCATATTCTATCCAGATGATAGAAAGATATTTTGTCTTATTTAACCCTACATCTCTAACCTACATCTGTCTTGGTTAACCTACTGCATTTGGGGCTTTTATTGTTCACAGTTGTACACAATCTATTTTCTTTAAGTTTATTTATTTATTTTGAGAGAGAAAGAGCATGAATAGGGGAGGGACAGAGAGAGAGGGAGAGAGAGAGAATCCCAAGAAGTTTCCACATGCAGTTAGTATGCAGAGCCTGATGCGGGGCTCAAACTCATGAACTGTGAGATCATGACCTAAGCCGAAATGAAGAGTTGGTCGCTTAACAGACTGAGCCACCCAGGTACCCCCAAAGTTGTACATAATCTTAATCGATACTGTCCTTTCATGGTTTATTCAATGAACTTCTTCTCTGTAAATCATAAATTTGGACTGTCAGATAAATACTAAATTACATTCCAGCTGTAAAATTCTGAGAATCATCAAGCCTTTCTTTCCCAATGTTCTTAATGAACAACTTTCAGGTTAAAAAACAAGCAAAAAAAAATTCTCTCCTTTATGCCATTGTAGCAATCACTTGCAGAGGGCCCATTGTGAGCTGGTTTGTGGTGAAGGTGAGAAGGGAAGAGTGGCTGGGAATTGATTCCATCAAGAACAGAAAGGGACACATCCTTCACCAATGAAAGATATTGACAGAAGCAGCCACTAGGATTTTCAGCCATAGTGAACACCAGTGGTTGTAATATGAGGTTGGAGAGTCTCTTGCTCAGGAATACTTCATCTTCTCAGCCTTCCCAGCAAAAGTCATTCTCACAGGATAAGGGGAACACTTTTGTTTTGAAAGTGATGAAAATTTAAGCCAAAAGGATTTAAATAATATAGGACTGATATATCTAAAGATTTTTTTTGAGAGAGAAAATTATTTGGAGAAAACATTGATTCCTGGTTCAGATGAGGATGCCAGCTTCATTTCTTGGTTCTGTTTCTTTGTAATCGGCTTCTCTCTCTTTGTCTCTCTCTCTCTCTCATCAACACTCCTGCTGCCCTAAAAGATTCAGGTCCACAACAGCACAAAAGAGAGAGTCTGCTTCTCCAATCAGTAGTCTTAGAACTGAGTTTCATTGTCCCGATTGCACAGGCTTGGCTTGCATCCCTAACCATGCCCCAAGCACTACAGTCAGGGAAATGAAACAAGCCGATGACTTAACTTTGGTCCCACATTGCACCCCTGAAGATCAAGATGAAGTCAGCTTCGTGTCAAGCACACAAGCTGAATGTGGGGCAGTCAGGGCATTCTGGCCATAAGAAGAGAGAATAGATAATGAGCGGCAAGAACAACACATAAAAACTCCACACATTCCTTTTGTTTTGTCCCAAATGTGAATGTGAAACCTCAAAGGGAAATAGTTCAAGGTCTCATTGAGTTAATGTATCCATCTTTAAGTACAACATTTCTGAGTAAGGTGCAGTGCCCCCAAGTCATATTAAGATGTTGGTCCTCATGGTTCATTGACCCATGGTTAATGAGAAAGTTTAAGTAGCCCCGTACACTCAGTGTGCAATGACAGTCCATTGTTCTGTGACTAACCAGTAAGCTTAATGTCCCAACACACCAGTTGAGCAATGGTGGAGAAATAACAAGGTAACTATAGCCAAAGCATTTATTTGGAAGACAGGGTGGGTGGAAAACAATGCACATTGAATTCCAGTTCATAGTATGCATCTTATTCTAAGGGCAGGGAAAACGATGACTCACTGCCTTGGCAGGGAAAACTCCTTTGGTCACTCAGTCTGGTTGACCTTGGTTCTGTTCTCTGAGATCATTGTCCATCATCATGTTTTTTTTTTCTCATAGCTTCTGGTTCTAGTCTGTGGAAGGATCTCCTTTGTGTGTTGTCTTGCTCAAGACAAGGCTACTGGGGATGATGCTCTTTCAAGATGCTCTTTGGAACCCACTTCACATTTTCAGGGGCCTGGGAATTATTTTACGTGTTGCCCAGAAATTTTTATTGACCTGTCTCCTCACCTCAGCCAATGTCTCATTCTAGGTTCTAACTTTTGTAAAAAACCATGGCAGAAATTAACTTTAACATAGTGTTTACTCTCTCACTTGAAAATGGTTAAAGCTCAACTCAAACTGGCTTAAGCAAAAGGAGAAAAGTATTGATGTAGATAACTGAGAAGTCCAGGAGAGCATTGGCTTCAGGCAGGACTTATGTCCAGATGGGCACCGGTCTCCATCTGCTGATCGACTTCTTCCAGGTCCATTTCATTCTCAGACTTCATATGGCAGCTGCCAGCAGCTTCAAAATCATATCAGAATAATATCTTGGAGATCTTGTTCCTTTGAAGCCAATCAAGATTATTTGGCTAAATAAAAAAGGAACAGATTCTGAGGAACATATACACTTGCATGCACACAAGACTCTACCATACAAATCAAGGAGAAAAAGTGGAGATTGCTGATGTTTCCTCATATTCCCCATTTGGGAGGAAATCTGAAAACCTATATTCCCTATATGAATGGTAATGAATGGGGTACTGAGTCATAGAAAACATATAGTTTAAGCTAGATCTCACCAGCCCAGTGGAGGATGCAGTGCAGGAAAAATGTTGCTTTCATAATTTGTATTTTGGGCTTTGTTTCTGTAAGTACTCTGTCTCTGAGACTCCTAAAGAAAAAGCATTTACACAGGGCAGCAACAACAACACAGTGACTGAGGTGACAGTAGTTGTGTAGACTCTGACATGCTGCGATGGTTAATTTGATGTGTTGGCTTGGGTAGGACATAGTACCCAGGTATTTTATAAGCTCTGGTCTGGAGTTTCCTGGAAGTTTTATGTGGATGAGATTAAATTTAAATCCATACACTTTGAGTCAACAATATGAGCATCATAATGTGGGTGGACCTCATCTAATCACTTGAAGGCCTTAAGAGAAAAAGACCGTCTTCCCCTACAAAGGAATTCTACCTACGTACCTATGGAATGTCTTTGGAACCAAGTTGCAGCATAAGCTCTTCCCTGGGTCTATCCTGCAGCTTGCTGGTCTACCCTGCAGATTTTGGACTGCCAGCCTCCACAATCACATGGACCAGTTCCTTTAAATAAATTTCTCTCTCTCTGTCTCTGTCTATCTCTGTTTCTCTATTTACACACACCCACACCCACACACACACACACACACACATACACACACACTGTTAGTTCTGTTTCTCTGGAGAACCCTAATACACATGCTAATGTGGATATAGTAGTAATATATTGGGCAGAGTCAACCTTGTCGTTATATTAGTTTCCTATTGCTACTATAAGAAATATACTCAGTTTAGCGGCTTAAAACAACATACATTTATCCTATAGTTATGGAGGTCTGAAGTCTGACTCAGGCCTTGCTTGGCTAAATCAGAGCTTCAGTAGGGCTGTAGTCCTTCTGGAGTCTCTGGGAAAGAATTGGTCTCCTCGTCTTTCCCAGCTCTAGAAGCAACCTGAATTCTTTTGCCAGTGGCCACGTCCTCCATCTTTATAGCCTACGGTGTGGCATCTTCCAATCCCTTGGTCTGATTCTCCTGCTTCTATCTTTTTTTCAGTTTATTTATTTATTTTTGAGAAAAAGAGAGCACACACGAGTGGAGGAGGAGCAGAGAGAGAGAATCCCAAGGTGGCTCCGTGCTGTCAGCACAGAGACTGATTTGGGGCTTGAACCGATGAACCATGAGGTCATGACTTGAGCTGTGTGTGAGATCATGATTTGAGCTGAAACTGAGAGATACTCAACCGACTGAGCCACCCAGGCACCCCTCTCTTGATTCCATCTTGTAAGGACCCTTGTGATTACCTTGGGCCCACCTGAATAATCCCGGATATCTCCCTCAAAATCTTTAGAAGCCCCTTTTGCCACATAAAATGACATATTCACAGGTTCTAGGGATTAGGACATGCACATTTTAGAGGGTCATTATTCTGCCTACCACAGCCCTTTAAAAAAGACTCACATTTTGTGATGCATTTAGTCACCAATTCAACAAGTACTTACTGAGGGCCTACTATGGGTTGTGAGCTGGCACAACTTTGTGCTGTTCTGGGAGCTAGCATTTCAATCAACAGAACATAAGATAGATCTGTTTTTCACACTCGTGGAGATTAATCTAGTTGGGTCGAATACAAATAAAATGAAAAAAATAAAACGGAGCAGTGTGATACCTAGAGGTGGGGGTGGGATCATTTCTACGGTCAAGATTTTTGGCTTGCAATTCAGAATAGAGGAAGCCACCAGCCATGGAACAGTATGTGAGAAGTACATTTCAGGTAGAGGAAAGAGCCATTGGGCAGGCCTTAGGTAGTAATAAGTGTGATACATTTGAGGAAAAAGTCATGCTAGAGAATGGGGAAAGCATGATACAAGATAGGGTCCAGATACAAGTAGAGGCAGGTCATTCTGGGCAGTGGAAAGAAGTTTGGATTTACTAAAGGACTCCATAGTCATTCTGTCTTCCCCCATAGGAGGCTCCTTGGTAGAGAAACAGATGATACCACTAAGGACCTGCTCACTAGGTCAGCTTTCAGTGGCTCTTTTCTGGCTGAAGAAAACTTGTCAAGAATCTTTCATGCAGGTCCTGACAGCAATTTTACTTTTCCCATAGAGTATTTCTTACCACACCAGCAATTTGCCATAGTTGGTACGCTTGCAGAATGTAAGCAGTTAGCAAAATGTCTTTGAGCTTACGTACAGATATCTGAATTTGCTGATCAGTTTTCAAATGTGTTTTGCTTATGTGGAAATACCCACAGAATATTCATAAAAAAAGAGAAAAGTAGGTGTGTTGTTTCCTAGCTCAATGATTTAGTATTAGATTCTTACCATTACCCAATAAAAAAATATAGATACTCCCTGCCTCTCTCTGACTCCAACTTAACTACGTTTCCGTAAAATCCATTCTAGGTTTCTTCACTTCACAACCCGAGAAAGTCTCTGTGTTTCGCAACACATGTAAACCTACAGGATGAAAAGCTGAAAGTAAAGGGGAAATTTGCTTTGGTAATCTTGCGGTGTAATTCAGCTTGGGGGGGGGGTGGGAAACAAAGTCATGACTTTATTTTTGAAGTCCAAATAAAAAGAAATGTGCCCCTTGCTGTGGGGGCAGTGAAGAACCTAGTTAAGTAGCAATTGGAGAATCAGAGTCAGAAAACAGCAATTAAACAAAAAATATCATGAAAAAAAAAAAGAAGCAAGCAACAAACAAGGGTTGGCTGGATCCTTGATAAAAATATCAACTTCAGCCCTTTCCGTATCAGATTTCTTTTTTCCCCTACCTCCCCACCCATTTCATTAATTTATAGTTGATCCTCTCTAAACTTCTTTTAGCAAAAATAAAGCAAACACATACATGTTCTTATTATCTCTTCCTTCTTACTATAAAAGGAAGCATATTTATGACTCTATACTTTGCTTTTTGTCTACATATCCTTGAGTAACTCCATATCAGTTTCTCTCTCTCTCTCTCTCTCTCTCTCTCTCTGATTTCACACTACTTCCTTTCATGGTTATTCTACAATTTGCTCGGTCTCCTATGAATGGATGGCTCTTTGGGTTATTTACTATATGTTGCTATCATGTATAATGACACCTATATAACTTTGGTTTTGTATTTGTGGGACTGCAGTTTCAGGCAAATCCCTAGAAGTGGGATTGCTGTGTCAAAGGGCAAACACGTGTGCAGTTTTGCTAGACATTGCCAAATTCCTTCTGGTGAAATTCTACCATATTGCACTCCCATGAACAATTTATGAGTACTGGTTTCTCCACAGCCTCACTAACAGAGTGCGTTGTTAGGCTTTAAAATTTTTGCCAGTCTGATAGTTAAGAAACCATATACACAGTAGACTTACTTAGCATGTCCCTTATTATGAGTAAAGTTGAGTACTTTTGTCATAAATATCAGAGGGAAATCTTTTTTACGGAGTTGTGTATTTGTGGTTTTGCTACTTTTCTTCTCTGATTTTTATATTTTTCTCTTTTTTAGCAAAAAATCTGTTACATATTGGGAAATCAGTCTGTTATCTGTGACACTTTAGATTTTTTGCAGTGTCATTGTTTCTTACGGTTTTGCTTATGGTTTCTTTGTCATGCAATTTGTCTCTATTTAGTAAAATACACCAATCTTTTATTGAAACTGAATTTTGAATCTGGTTAAAAAGGCTTTCCCCACTCCAAGATCATAAAACGTTCACCCAAGTTTTCCACTAGTACTCATATGGTCTCATTATTTACACTTATATTGCAGATTCATTTGGAGTTTTCTCTGGTGCACTGTGTGAGGTATGAATACAATTTTATCTTTTTTCCAAATGGTTGTCCAGCTGTCCCAAATTTATAAAAAGGCCACATTTTCCCCAGTAATTTGAGATATTACTTTTACAAAATTTTCATAGGCACGTGGGTGCATTGCTAGGCTTTCTATTGTGTCTCATTGGTGTGTAAATTTATGTGCCCATATCATACTTTTTAAATTGAGACTTGATCACATATTTTAATATCTGATAAAGCTACTTTTTCTTTGTTTTCCAGACCTTCTCTTCTTTTCCAGGCCTTTCCAAGCTATTCTTGCTTATTTTTTTCATATGATCTTTAAAAACATCTTGATCAGGGGTGTGTGTGTTGGTGGGGGGAATTGCACAAAATTTATACATTCAATTGAAAAAAATTGGTATCAGGGCACCTGGGTGGCCTGGTGGGTTGAGCGTCCAACTGTTGATTTCAGCTCAGGTCATGATCCCAGGGTCGTGAGATACAGCCCTGGGTTAGACCCTGTGCTGAGTGTGGAGCCAGCATGAGATTCTCTGCCTCTCTTTTTCTCTCTCTCCCTCTGCCTCTCTCCCTCACTCACGCTGTCTCTCTCGCTCTCTCACTCTCTAAAATAGAAAAAAAAGAAAAAGAAAAAAATTGATATCTTTATGATACTGGAAAATATTCTATCCAAAGACAATACCTCCTTCTGTTTAAGTCTTTGTGTTTCTCAGAAGTGCTTTTAAATTTTCATCGTAAATCTTCTTCCCACTTTTATTTCTAAATATTGGGAGAGGGAGAAAAATTATGAGAGAAATTTTTCACGAAAACTTCTAATTGTTTATTGTCTATACATACAGAGATTATTGGTTTTTAGGTAAATTTATATTTGCCATATATAATTGTTGTTTGTGTCAGTTTTATTTTAGATCCTCTTTATTTAGATTCTGAATTTTTAAAGATTTCTTTGCGACATAACACATGGGTAAATTTGGTAAAAATGTATATTGAAAAAGAAGGTATGTTCAATTTTTAAGGTAGAAAAGTTCAATATATCTGTGAACTGATGGTTAATAATTCTACTAGTCGATAATCCAGGTTAATTTCTACGTATTTCTTTTTAAAAAAATGTTTAAGTTTATTTATTTTGAGAGACAGGGAGAGCAGAGGAGGGGCAGAGAGAGAGAGGGATAGAGAGGATCCCAGGCAGGCTCTGTGCTGTCAGCATGGGGTCCAATGTGGGGCTTGAACTCATAAACCATGAGATTATGCTCTGAGGCGAAACTGAGTTGGCTACTTAACCAAATGAGCCACCCAGACACCCCAATTTCTATGTATTTCAATTGACAAAGTCTATTGATTTCTTTTAATTTCCCCAACCAAAAAAAACTTTATTTCTCTAAATTCCTCCCTTTTCTATTTTTTTTTTTTTAAGTTTATTTATTTTGAAAGAGAGAAAGAGATAAAGCAGGGGAGGGGCAAAGAGAGATGAAGAGAGAGAATCCCAAGCAGGCTCTTCATTGTCAGGGCACAGCCTGAGGTGGGGCTCCATCCCATGAACATGACCTGAGCCCAAATCAAAAGTCAGACACTCGGGGCGCCTGGGTGGTGCAGTCGGTTAAGCGCCCGACTTCAGCTCAAGTCACGATCTCGCGATCCGTGAGTTCGAGCCCCGCGTCGGGCTCTGGGCTGATGGCTCAGAGCCTGGAGCCTGCTTCCGATTCTGTGTCTTCCTCTCTCTCTGCCCCTCCCCCGTTCATGCTCTGTCTCTCTCTGTCTCAAAAATAAATAAACGTTAAAAATAAATTAAAAAAAAAAGTCAGACACTCAACTGAGCCACTCAGGAGCCCCATTTTCTCCCCTTTTTAAAATAAATTTTGCTTTACTAATTTGAATGTTATTTGGCAAATAATAATTTGTCTCTAATGTGCACGATAATTGTTGTCAAGATAAATATATGATTATTTTTTTTCTCAACTTAAAGTTACTACTCTGATTTATCTCTTCTCTGTTTCAACAGATTTTTACTCTTTTTAGTTTAAGCTCTCTACTTACTATTTGTTTTTGGTTTCTCTTTCTTTCTTTCTTTCTTTCTTTCTTTCAGAGAGAGAGAGAGAGAATGCTGGGGAGAGAGGCAGAGGAAGAGAGAGAGAATCTTAAGCAGACTCCATGCTCAGTGTGGAGCCTGACATGGGGGCCTACATGGGGCCCAATCTCACGACCCTAGGATTATGATCTGAGTTGAAATCATAAAAGACAGACGTTCAACCAACTGAGCCACCCAGGTACCCTCCATTTACTATTTAAGTATATTTCTTCTAAATATACTCTTATTTTTGTGGCTATAGTATAATTTTACTACATGTTTTCAAACGTAATGGCTAGTACTAAATTTTTCCCCCAGTCGATATAGTGTTGAGTCCTACCAGCAGCTAATGAGAGTTCCAAGTATTTTTATAAAAGTCCATAATTTTTGTCTATCTGATGGTCCTAAAATGGATTCTCATTGTGAGCTTTTTTTTTCATTTTTGAACATTTCTTTTTGTATTTTCTCGAGAAGTATGTCTTTCATTTCTGCAAACTTCTTGTTTAGATACTTGCTTATATTTGCCTTATTGATATTTAGGAGCTCTTGAAATATTCTGGATGCTAATTCTCTGCTAATTATATTCATTGGAAATATTTTCTACCAGTTTTGGGGTTCCATTTTGTTTTTTAATTATATTTTATAGTCAGAAAAATATACTTTAATGTAACTATGTTGTCAATTTTTTCTTTCATGACTTATGGTTTTTTGTATGTTGCTTAAAAATCTTCCCCTAAATAGGGCACCTGGGTGGCTCAGTTAGTTAAGCGTCTCACTTCAGCTTAGGTCATGATTTCATGATCTGTAAGTTCAAGCCCCACAGTTGGCTCTGTGCTGACAGCTCACAGCCTGGAGCCTGCTTCAGATTCTGTGTGTGTGTCTCTCTCTCCCCCTCCTCTACTCACTCTCTGTCTCTTTTTCTCTCTCAGAAATAAACATTAAAACAATTTTAAAAAATCTTTCCATAAATAAATAAATAAATAAATAAATAAACAAATAAATAAATAAAAATAATATGCACTATATTAGATGCATTTTACAAAGTTTGTGTGTTGTATTTTTGTTACCTTTTTGTTCAAAGTTTTATTATAATTTCTTTTGTTAATTTTCTTTTGACTCATGAGTTATTTAGAATTCATTTAGCTATCTTTTTTCTGAATATCTTTTAAATTTTAACTTTTGAGGAAAATATTTGTTGGACAGAGCATGTAGTTGTAATGATATTTTTTTCCTTTCAGCAGTTTCAAAACATTATTTTGTCATCTCCTAGTTTCCTGCTTGCAGTAAGAAATTGATTGTGACTATTTCTGCGTTTCCCTGTATTTGTAATCTGTCTCTTTCTCTCTGTTACTTTTAAGATTTTCTCTTTGACATTGTTTTTAAAATATTTTGTTATGATATGACTCATGGCTTTTCTTGTGTTTACTTTCTTGAGGTTCAATGAGATTTTTGGATTTATGTGTTGATATTTTTTATGAAATATAGAAAATTTTTGCTCAGTATTTCTTTTTTTTTAAAATTTTTTAACGTTATTTATTTATGAAACAGAGAGAGACAGAGCATGAATGGGGGAGGGTCAGAAAGAGAGGGAGACACAGAATATGAAATAGGCTCCAGGCTCTGAGCTGTCAGTACAGAGACTGACGTGGGGCTTGAACTCACGGACCGTGAGATCATGACCTGAGCTGAAGTCGGACACTTAACCAACTGAGCCACCCAGGCACCCCAACTCAGTATTTTTTTAAATATGTTTTATGACCCCTGAATCCTTCATGGGATCCAATTACACGTTTGCTAAGCTGCTTTATATTATCCTACAGGCCAGAAAATCTCTTTTTTGGTTGTTTGTTTGAGCATTTATTTTTCTATTTTCTCAGATTCGTTTCTATTATCCTATCACCAAGCTTTTGTGTTTTGTTGGTTTTTGTTTTTTAGAGAGAGACAGCATGAGAGTAAGCAGGAGAGAAGTCCAGAGGGAGAGAGAGATAGAGAATCTTAAGCATGCTCCATGCTCAGGTGAAGCCTGATGCAGGAGCAGGGATCAATTTCACAACCCTGAGATCATGACCTGAGCCAAAATCAAGAGTTGGACACTCAATCAAGTTACCCAGGAAGAATTATAGTTTGTTTTTAAGCTTATTTAGGAATATTTTTATTTCAGATACCGTATTTTTCAGCTCTAGATGTTCTTTAATTTTGTTTAATGTTTATTTATTTTTGAGAGAGAAAGAGGGTGGGGAGGGCTGAGAGAGAGGAAAACACAGAATCTGAAGCAGACTCCAGGCTCCCAGCTGTCAGCACAGAGTCAAACACAGGGCTAGAACTCACAAAAACCATGAAATCATGACCTGAGCTGAAATCGGGTGCTTCACCGACTAAGCCAACCAGGTGCCCCTCAGCTCTAGATGTTCTATTTTTAATATATAATCTCCATCTGTGTCTTCATTTCCTTTAAACCTTGATTGTATATATAAAACTTATTTTAACCTCAGCAGGCAATTCACTTACCTATAGAACAGCTCAATCTTTTCAAACTTTAAAAAAAATGCTTTGTTATGATGGGTCTAGTGTAGTTTTGACTAAAGAACTACTTTAATTCCATATCTAATACATAAGCTTTCTGAGATCTCTACTGGATGCCCAACATATCCAGTGAGCTTGTTGCACCCTAGCTGATAGGAACTTCAGTGTCTCCATGTGCTTCCAGTTCATGAGCTTCAGTCGTTGTTCAGTGCTATGGTGTGAATGCTTGTGTCCCCTCAAAATGTATATGTTGAAATCCTAGTGCCCAGTATCATGGTATTAGGAAATAGGGACTTTGGCAGCTGCTTAGGTCATGGGGAGAAAGCCCTCATGAATGAGATTAATGCCTTATTAGAAGAGACCATAGAGAGATTCTTCTCCCTTTCCATCATGTGAAGACACAATGAGAAGTCACTGGGTACGAATCAGCAAGAAAGCCTTCCCCAGAACACGACCATGTTGGCACCTTGATCTTGGATTTCCCTAGCCTCTTGGACTGCAAGAAATAAATTTCTGTTGTTTAGAGGTATTCAGTTATAGCAGTATTTTGTTATAGCAGTTCAAATGGAGAAAGAAACGTTGTTATAGCAGTTCAAATGGAGAAAGAAAGATAGAAAATTGGTACCAAGAAATGGGGGTGTTTCTGTAACAAATATCTAATAATGTGGAAGTGGTTTTGGAATGGGTAATGGGTAGAGGCTGGAACAGTTCAGATATGCATGCTGGAACAAGTCTATGTTCCCATGCATGGAATTTGAAAGACAATTCTGATCAGAGCCCAAAAGGAAAAGAAGAGAGCTATAAAGAAAACCTCAATCTTTTCAAAGAATACCTAAGTGATTTTGAACAGAATGTTAGTAGAAATATACATGGCAAAGGCCACCATAATGAGGTCTCAAAAAGAAATGAGGAACATGTTATTGGACATGGCAGAAATGCCATCCTTGTTACAAAGTGGCAGAAAACTTGGCTGAATTGTGTTCATGTTCTAGTGTCTTAGAGAAGGTAGAACTTATGGGCAATGGAATTGGATATTTGGGTGAAGCTATTTCTAAGCAAAGTGTTGAAGGTACAGTTTTGCTTCTCAAATGCTTACAGTAAAATCAGAAAAAACGACGTAAGATGGAATTATCAAAAAGGAAGCAGAACTCAAAAACTTGGAAAATTCTCAGCTTATTCCTATTGTATAAAATAAGAACATATGTTAGGAAGAGGACCCTAAGAGTGTGACCAAGTGACCTTTTGATAAGGTCCAATGTGGGTGTGAACAACAAACTTAATCAGTCACCCCAGCAGGAAAACAGCCAATTTAAACTGAAGAGGAAGGAGACAGACAGGAATGAAGGAAAGTTGTCAGATTTCTTAGGTTTTACAAGATGGAACCAGAAATCTACTCAGCTGTGAACATGCAAAACTCTTTATGACAAAGGAAAAATGGACCCCAAAGGTGATTTAGAGATCATAGGGCTGTCTCATCAATTTCAAAAGTGGGAGTCATTGCCTAAGTTTCAACAGGCCAGATAACCCCCACCCAAAGCTGTGGGGGCCATATCCCTTCCTTGCAGAGCCATGGGGGCCTGGCTACCTCCACCTAGCTTTTGAAAGATGTAGCTGCTTGGAGCTGTGGGTGCACAACTTTGGTGAGGACGAGACCAACACTGAGAGGCTCTGGTAGGGTGATGCTCAGAAAAGCCGTAGGCATGGGGCTGCCCCTGGAACCCCAGCTTGGGAGAACTACAGACACGTGACCAACTCACAAGAGCTGCAAAGTGTGAATTGAGTTGTGCCCAGCAAAGCCATGGGGGAAGGACTGTTACTCTAATGGGTTAGAAAGGCAAGACCTTTGCTCTAGTGAGCCTTACGGTTCAGGATTTGCAAGGGACCTGCTACCCCTTTCTCCTTTTCTTTAATTCCACTTTGAAATAGGAATGTTTGTCCTATGCCTGTTCTACCACTGTGTTTTGGAAGCACATGACTTGTTTGATTTCACAGGTTCACAACTGGAAAGCAATTTGCCTCAGAATGAATCCTCTTATCCATATTTGATTTAGATAATATTTAATTAAGACTTTGATGTAGATGTCTGACTTGATGCTGGTACAAATTAAAATTTTCAATACTATTGGGATAGAATGAATGTACTTTGCATGCAAAAAAGACATGGATTTGGGGGGTATGTGCAAAGGTGAAAATACTATGATCTGAATGTTTGTGTCCCTTTCAAAATCATATGGTGAAATCCAAATGTCCAATGTAATGGTATTAAGAAGTGTGGCCTTTGGGACGTGATTGGGTCATGAGAGAGGAACGCTTATGAAAAAGAGGCCTGAGAGAGCTCGTTCTGCCAACTGAGGACACAATGAAAAGTCTGTGACATGGAAGAGGGCCCTCACCAAACCATGCTGGCTTAGACTTGGATTTCCAGCCTTTAGAACTGTAAGAAATAAGTTTCTATTCTTTTTTTTTTTAACGTTTATTTACTATTGAGAGACAGAGAGAGACAAAGCATGAGTGGGGGAGGGGCAGACAGAGGGGGAGACAGAATCTGAAGCAGGCTCCAGGCTCCGAGCTGTCAGCACAGAGCCCCACGTGGGGCTTGAACTCACAAACCACGAAATCATGACCTGAGCTGAAGCCATACAGTCAACCAACTGAGCCATCCAGGCGCCCCAAGTTTCTATTCTTTATAAGCTACCCAGTTTCTCGTATTTGTTATGGCCCCCCAAATGGACTAAGACTTTCAGTTTATCATTACTGAATATCTTTTCTTTCTCCAGAAGTTCTTTGTTCTGCCTGTGGCATTTCACTCTACACAGTGCATCCTAAGATTTACCAATGACTCAAGGGAGCCTCTCTGCAGATTTGGGGGAATGTTTCTCTGAATAGTTTCTTTCTTTCCACTTGGTCCCGCAGATTCTAGTTGCTTAATCTTCCTCTAGTTCTGATCTATGTTTCTTCAATTTCGGGAGACCATTGGGTTCCCCTTCCATGTGTCACCGCCTACAAAGTGCCTCCAAAAAGAAACCTGGGGAAATCATAGGGCTCACCTCATCGTTACTCTCCTTGCAGGGACCATAGTCTTGCAATGTTTTTTGTTTGTTTGTTTTTGTTTTTGTTTTTTTTTTTTGGTCCGAAGTCTAAAATTAATTATTTTGTATATTTTGTTCACTCTAAATTGCTTACCTTAGAAGGGCTAGTCCAGTACTGGTTACTCTATCATGACCAGAAGCAGAAGTTCTCTGCATAGCACTCTCTTCAAAGAAATACAGACTCTCATTGTCATAAAAAAGTCTCAAGGATTATCAGTAGATCAACATACCCCACTCCCATAGGGCTTGAGTCTCCTTTTTGAAATATTCTATAAATGGTTGTTTTGACAATATTTAATCGCCTCCAGGAATGATGAGACCACTATTTCCAAGGTAAGCTTAAATTTCAGGCTCGTCAGAAAGTCTTCTGTATTATGCATAGAACCCTGTCTGTCTGTAACTTCCACACTACACTTGCTTTATCTCTTAAGTCCACACACAAAAGGCCAACGCTCTCTTCCACTAAACGATCCTACACACCGTTGACAACAGCATCTTGTTCCTGCGGTGCTAGCACTTGTCCAGACTAAGCCCACCCAGTTTCTTCAACATGCCTACAGATCGAGCAAGGCAGGAAAAACAACTGTCCTTTATTCTCCCCCTTGCCCTTAAGTATATGCCCCAAGACCTTTAAATCTCAGGACAAAATTCCCTTTGAAGCCCTCCTGAGCTCTTAGCTTGAATCAGATATGCCTAGTTTGATCTAAGGACCACTCAGCTGTGGCAAACATGCTATGTAGTTAGCATCTTTCGGTATCTCCTAGGAGTATGTGAAAAGACCCTTTCCTAGCTGTGCGACCCAGAAAAACCACTCCTGACCATGCTGTCAAATGGAGCTACGGAACAAGTCAATAGCTACTTCCTTAACTGGGAAATGGGAACTTGAAGAGAGGAAGGAACACAGATTCTATTGAAATATATGGTTCCATTTCCTAACTGATAACTTTAAGAATCAAATTGGACCTAAAATTTCAGGCCTCTAAAAGTCACTTAACAAAGATTAAGAATACTTTATGGTTCTAATGTCATTTGTTGCTTCAGTTTATCCTAATATTGAGGTTTCAGTACTTCGATTTTATTCTAAAATTAGGATAATCTTACTTAATAAATGCCTTAGAGTCAAGTTTAAAAACTACATTGTCTTGCAAAACATGTTCACCTGAATCTCTTCAATTCTAATAAGGATGTGTCTGGGGGCAGTGGGCTTCATGGCCTAAACCTGACAGTTGTTTTAATTGGTTTCTAATTCATTTCTTTAGGCTACGCCTTATTTCTTTCAGTCCCCAGGCCTGTGCTAATCTGCATAACAGCATTAACAGAACATTGTGAAACATAATTCTCACTCATTAAAAAAATGCAGATGCTTAATGTCACGCATTTACATTTTGAAACAGTGACTTCCTTCAATCTACTTTATCTTATTTAACTTTTAAAAAATGATTTCCCAAGGGCTAAAGTGTAGGAAAACCTTGGTAAGTAACTTTACCTCAGGCATTTTTTTTAATCACATAAGATAGCAGTTCCACCAAAGTGTCTCCTTATTAGCATGTAGTGTTTTATATGGCTGCAATTGGTTTGGCAGCTGAGGAGAAGCTATAAACATTTGTTGTTGTCTAAGACAGAATAGTTGAGGGCCAATGCTTGCTTTCTCTTCACAGACTCTTTATTTGCCCAATTAAACTTGTCTCATAAACTCTCTGCTTCTCTATATAATGATGAGGCTTTAGAATTAGGTCTGATGTTGGAGTCAGATATTTGGTTATTCAGTTCTACTCCAGAGAGGGAACATTTTTCAGTGGCTTATGGTAAAGAAGAGGAAAGAGAAGATTTGAAGCATCTGACTTTTTGCAACCTGTTACATTTTCTTGTTCCTCCATGCCATGAATAAAAAAAGAACAAAAGATGACCAGAGGATGAGCCTGGTAGGCATCCCAAAGGAGGGGTTGGTGAGAGAACTACAGGCTTCGCCAGGCAAGGGACCAGAATATGAACAGAAGAAGTAACCTGGACTTTTATCTTTTAATCTTTGCCTTATTTTTCTAATACTTGCTGAGTGTAGGTGACTGTGGGTCCAGTGTAGGTGACTATGGGTCCATAGTCATTTATCGGCACCAATTAGAGGTCAAGAGCTTTCTAACTTTAGTGAGTTCTCCTTAACTTCTCTGGCTCCTCTCCACTTTCAACTTTGTCTTTTTCAACTTGCCAAATACACCGCATACCTACTGTGGGCCCAACCTCATGCTAAGTGCTGAAGACGCAAAAGTAAATGTCAAGGTCCCCGCTTTGAAAGAGTTCACAGACAAGAAAACAAAACAGAGATTTGAAAGAGAATTGAATAAACCTTAAGACTGAGTTATGCTGGGCCCAAGCCTACATTTTAGCGGGTCAGAGAGAGCTCCTAAAAGGGATCCTACATGAACTGAACCTTAACAGATGGGCAGTTAGCTAAGCAATGACGGGGTAGAGGAGACGAAGGCTGCAGAAAAGCGAGAAAGGAGGCATCGCGTACAATGGTGTGGAAATCCTAGGAAGCAAGATTACCTCAGGTAATGCTAAGTCGTCTAGTGTGGTGACGGCAGTGGGCATTTGCGCTTACATTTTCAGTGGTTTGCCCGATGTCCTGAGGAAGTGACTGAGGCAAGATTTAAGCCACATCATTATGAATCTAAAAGGTAAGTCTTTAACCCTGACTACACACAGCATATGATTTAAAAGCACACAGCTAAAATTAGATATTTGGCAATATAAACAAAACAAGCATTGTCTCAATGGTTCTTCTTTTCCCAAAGTACAAAAGTTAGATGTCAGTTAAGCAGATATGCTCAGACAATTTCATCTTAGAGTAATAGACTTGGTTTTGCTGTTTATTACAAAAAGCTTTTACTCTCACTCCTGTGAAAGGGCTTACTTGTCCAAAATTTCATGCTTAGCATTTAAAAAATAATAAACAGAGGCGCCTGGATGGCTCAGTTGGTTAAGCATCCAACTTCAGCTCAGGTCATGATCTCAAGGTCCCTGAGTTCAAGCCCTACGTCGGGCTCTGTGCTGACAGCTCAAAGCCTGGAACTGCTTTGGATTCTGCGTCTCCCTCTCTCTCTCCCTCCCCCACTCATGATCTGTCCCTCTCTCTCCAAGATAAAAATAAACATTAAAAAATTTAAAAATAATAAAAATAATAAACGATCTCACTCAGTTTTCTGTCGATGGCAGTTTAATTCCAAGGATCTACCTAAACTAGAGTAATAATAGGATTCAACTCAGGTGAAGTTGCATTGGAGCTTTCACTCATAAATACCACTCTATTATGTACGAAAATAATTTTGTCATCAGCTGCCTTCATCTTTTCTCAGATTACCTCAATTACACTTTGTTCATTCTATTATTGGGTTCTTCAGAGCCTGAAAGGCACAATTTTGTTATCATATTTTATTTTAAGCAGATCCGGTTTGTAGTCAATTTGGTTGCAGAAACATCAACAGGATTATCTTCCCTATCAAATAAAGGATGATAATCTGAAGTCTTTGAAGCTTGTAGTTCTGAAAGAATAGTTCTGAGATCAGTAAGAGTCCAGGGCAGGGTGAGGTGGAAATGGCAAAAGGCCATTGCTTTCCCAGAAGTTTTCTTCTAAAATCTTAGACCTTGCACAAATATCCAAATAGCATTAACCACAAGCAGTTGCATTATTTGCAGCCTAAGCTGTATGCAGGCCAGGTTATTTGTTAATTTGCTTGTTCATTTTAAGATCAGTGTTTCATGAATAAAACCGTGTTTAGGCTAAGACAAAAGTTAAATTCACCCTACTATTACAGAGCTGAAAATTTCTGCAAAACCAGCTTTGTATTACTTTTTAGAAAATAGCAACAAAAAATATTTGTATGACT
The DNA here is from genome assembly GCF_022837055.1 of Prionailurus viverrinus. NCBI lineage: Eukaryota > Metazoa > Chordata > Mammalia > Carnivora > Felidae > Prionailurus > Prionailurus viverrinus. Next base: position 131,707,652 of record NC_062569.1, on the reverse strand, counting down.
CTAGCCTACACTTAGCAGAGCCCAGATGTGACTTCCTGCCAATATGGCTCTGAAAGAACACCTTCACACCGAATTAGGAGAGGTAGGTGTTAGTGTTAAGTTCTTCACTTAACTGTAGGAACTTGAGTGAGTTTTGTACTTTCTGGGCTTTCGTTTTTTTATTACAGAGACACTAAATAGGGCAAGATATCACTAGTACCCATTATAACCTTAAATGTTTACAATTCTAATCCAAAAGGAAGGGATTTTAGGTATAACATCTCTGTTTTGCTACATCCGAGATCAGATGAACCCACGTACCTTGCAACTTCTAGGAGGTTCTATTAATTTTCTGTTGTTCCACAGAACTTCAGGCTTTTCCTTATATAGTTAATTCACAAAAGGATGGGTTTGATATATATTTTGGAGACTGAAATGAGAAGCGTTGATGGTGGTCTGACTGTAGGAATGAAGGAGAAGTATCAAAGATGTATGTCAACCATGTTTATGTTCCTGGCATAAACCACTGGGTGCATGCTGAAATAGTAAACCCTGAAGAAAGCCATATTGAAGGGAACTACCAACAATTTAATTTTGGACAATTTAAGTTTAGGATGCTTCTAAGAACTGAGTGTATATGCAGTTAAATAAAAAAATCTACAGTTTAAAAGAGAGGTAAGGCATGGAGATATAAATATGGAGGTCATCAGCATATAAATGGTATTTTAAACTGGAGATATTAATGAAATTGACTACGAAGAGACTATATGTTGTAAAGGTATGGGTTTGGGATCAAGCCCCAAGAAATTCCCACATTTCGAGTTCTAAGAGAGGCAGGTAAACTTGCAAAGGGCCAAAGAAATATCCAGAGAGTCAGAAAAAAATCAGGAGAGTGAGTGTAATAAAAGCCGATGTCAGATAAGTATTCCAGAAAAAGGGAAAAGCCAATTGTACTGAATGCTCACAAAAGGATGAGGTAGAAGCCAAGAGATCAAGGTAGGGAGTAAGGTTACTCTCTGGCATACCTCTTCTGATTCAAGCACATACAGAGAAAAAATATAAAATGGAAACTAATTACACAGACAAGCTCACAAAGAAGGCAAATATATATAAATGGAAGACAATGCAAAGTGATTAGTGGGATGAAAGCCATGAGTAAGCAAAAGGGCTGGAAGTCTGAGTGCTTATATGACATGTCTGAGGTTTTAGAAGATTGGTCAGGCTCACTTAAGTCAGGAGCAGGGTGGGGTTGAAAATATTACTCACTCACATTGTCTGAGACTATGGCATATCAAGTGTTTAATCTAGGGTTGTATGAGGACACTTCGTTGCATAAGTGACTAAGATTAAACCAACATCTTACTACGGAGCAGAAAATGTCATCTACCACTGTAAAACCTAGTTCTGAACTGATTTTCAGGAGCTCAGTGAACCTCCAAACATTGGACTGCCCCAGGGCCTAGTCTCCCAACCTCTTCTCCAGATGCATTTACTCTGGTGATACAATCTGTGTTCATATTTCTAAATACCATCCAGGTTCTGATGAGACTCCAAAATTTACACTTCCTGCTTGGATACTCCCCTTTACTTCAGATTCCCACATCTAGTTGCCTACTTACTGTCTCTATTTGGATATTTTAAACCAGAACTCCTCATTTCCTCCCAAACCTTGCTTTTCTCATGGTCCCCTCCATCTCAGTTAATGGTGACTCTATCCTTTCCATCACTGAGACTGAAAACTTTGGCGTGATCTTTTGCTCTTCTGTTTCTTTTAGCCCATGTCCATCTGCCAGCAAATCCTGACTTCTCCACTTTCAGAACATATCCAAAATATGACCACCTCCCATTATCACCACAATTATCACTCTGGCTCAAACCGCCGTCATCTCTCATCTGGATTATTGCAGTTCCTTCTTGGTTCCCCTGGTCATACTATTGCTCTCCTGTTGTCTAATATCAATATGGCAACCTGAGGGAGCCTTTTAAATATCTCAGTCATTTCATATCACACATTGGCTCAAAATGTTTGAAAAGTTTTCTGTCTCTCCAGAGTAAAATCCAAAGTCTTTATAATGGCTCATGTTCTAAAATGAAGACTAATACTACCTATTGCTTAGATATGCACGTGTAAGTAGGAATAGTGTAAAACCAAGCATGGGAACGAAAAACTTGAATTATTACCTGTAGTGAGGGAGAGAGGGACCTGAGTTTCTAGACAAATACACAGGGCTCAGTTTTCTCAGAAGATATCTGTCAGAGGGTGACTGTAATGAGGGCTTGTGCAATCTCAACTGAATATGCCCCGGAGGGAAGGAGGCATGGGGGCTAATGAATGGGAGAGACCTGTGGTTCCAAGGTTATGCAAGCATATGATGGAAGGGTGGCTGACCACTTGAGCTGGAGGTTGTGCCTGACTCACAGGTCTTTTCTTGAAGGTCTCCTCCAAATAGTTGCACAAATTTCGTGAGACACTAATCAGTATTCCTGAGTTCTGGCCTCTGCACTTTCAAAGTAAACAACCGGCTTCTCCCAGGTTCTATAATCATCCTGGGGTATGAGTTGGGAGAAATTCCATAGCAGTTGAGTACATACCTGGAAAGTGCCTCATCTCTGTCTTGGTGATGAAGCCAGCATTTTGGTCCACAATCTGTAATCCCTTATAGTGAATTTTCTACTAGTCTTTTTAAAAAATATATATTTTTAAATGTTTATTTATTTTTGAGAGAGAGAGAGAGAGAATGATCAGGGAAGGGGCAGAGAGACAGGGAGACACAGAATCTGAAGCAAGCTCCAGGCTCCAGGCTCCAAGCTGTAAACACAGAGCCCAATGCAGTGCTTGAACCCACAAACCACAAGATCATGACCTGAGCCAAAGTCAGACACTTAACTGACTGAGCCATCCAGGAGACTCTCTACTAGTCTTTATTGTCTTTTCTGACTCTAGAGTAAAAGCTATTTTATCCTATTGGTATGGTTTTTGACCCTGAGTCTCGGCGTTTGCTAGACATCCAAATGCTTTATCTACCCATGACTCTTTGGCTTTCTGGGTTAGTTAATGAAGGATCAGTTCAACTTTGCTTCTCGGCAGCATCCAAATCCAAATGAACCAAAGGAAATAAACATGCTGGGAGAAGGGTAGGTGTGTATCTCCAGGTAGGGAGCCTAGAGAGTCCTTTCACTTTCCATGAATATTTCCCAAAGTGGCACCTTTTAGATTAAAAACAAAGAAGAAGAAATGTACTTTGTGGTAACTATGATAAAAATAGGTTAATGGAAGCAGAGTGAAAGCAAGAATCATACTGAGCAGGTGGCCAAAGTGCAGGGACTTCTTACAGGCTTGCTGTATGGCCACCACTGGAATGGCTGTCCCCTCCCATTGCCATTGGAGAGCTTGCTTTGACTGTGGAGAGTGCAGATGTCTTAAGCTACCTGCCAGGAGTAGCTGTACCATGGGCAAAATGTCCTATTGTGCTTTCCTGTCTTTTCTTTTTTAACTAGTCCTCTCTTTTTCAGCATTTTCCAATTAAATCCTTCTTTTCCTCCAAAAAGCAAGATAAATGCCTTGAACGTTCCGTAATCTTCCAGATCCAAGTTGCCACTGTCTGCTTTGAATGAAAATACTCTGCAGTGTTAGTATAATTGTTTCTTCTTGTAGGACTTGCTTTCCTTGTCAAATTGTCCGTTACTTCAAATCAGGAACCAAATGCCATCATCTTTGTCCTTAGCAAAATGTTTTGTTCTAAGTAAATAATTAGTAGCTATTTACCCAGTTGAAATATAATATTTATTGTTGTGGTAGAAATGAGTAATTCTTACTAAGATTTGTGGTCTCTTCGTTTTCCATAAGTTTGGTGCGGTCATATGACTTTCACTGGCCTGAAAAATGCGAGCATAAATAAAGTGTGTCATTTCTCATGCGAAGCGTTCTAGAGCTAATGTGCATGTTCCCACACCCTCTTTTCACTAGCTGTGGCAGCTCATGGAGATAAGGTGGGGCTCCAAGAGCACAGTGGCCGTGCAGTGCTGAGCCTCTACATTGAGGAGTTTCCTGAGAGTTGCCAGAATCCAAAGAACATTTTGTATCAACAAGAAATTAACTTATCAATAGTTCAGACTGTGAAGATGTGTGTGTGTGGGGGGGGTGTTTGTTATCATAGTGTAACCTAATTTATCCTGAGGTTCAGAGTAGTGCAAGGGAAAGGGAATCCATAAACAAAACAAAACAAAACAAAACAAATGGCGAGAGAGAGATACCTGAATTCAAATCTTAGATTTTCCACTTAATAGCAGTAAGTGACTTTGAGAAGAAACGTCTTCCACCTCCATTTCCTCATTTGTAAAACAGAAGTTACTACTGACTACCTTGCAGAGCTATTATAAGGTTATTGAAAATACACACCTATTTACCATATAATAATGCTTAATAAATAATATCATTTCCTAAATAGCTTGTGATATTTTTTGAGATATATATACATATTTATATAGTACATATATACATATGCATATCATAGGTATATGTATATTGCATGTGTATTATATATACATATATCTTATTATATGTATATTGTGTGTATATCAATATATATGTGTGTATATATCCATGTATACATTTTATATATACTATATTTATGCACTTTCTATATCACTTAGCACAATGCCAAGAAAATACCAGAGCCTGGATAAATTTGGATGATTAATGTGAATATTTTCAATAGAGTACCTATAGATTATGCAATAAGAGGCTTAGAGAGGTGTTCAAGAGACCATTTATAAATTCACAAAGAATAGAAATAAATTCTGAGTATAAAGTTGACCCTGACCTTTAGAGAAGGTAGAGGGTAATGTGTCTTAAGTAATGAGCTGTGTTTGCACAATATCTCCAATGCGTTGGTCCCAGCCCTTCAGCGTATGGCACATATCAGACTTCCGTGTTCTCACTGCCTAGTTCCTAGATGTTTATTCTGTAATTAACCTTGGAAAACTCCCCCCACCTTCATCTTTACTTCTCTTGTATCATTCCTAATAATCGTTTAGCCAGTTCAGGGTTGTGGCTTGATTCAGCGTCTAGGGTTTTGATTTCTCAGACTCATTACACATTGGCAATATGCCATGGTCATCAACATTAGCAATTTCTAATGAATAGAAAATTAATTTATCTACTTAAGAAAATTCTTTTTTTTTCTTTTTTGACTCTTGTTGCTCTGTTTGCCTAAGAAAGGTTGAACATAAAAAAATCCCTTCTTAAAAATAGTATTTTGTTTTAAAAGTCTAAGTCATTTCAACGCAATCATAAAAATTTAAAGAGTGGTTTAGAAGACTTTTGATGATGTCAGGAAAACATCAGAGGTTTTGGAATGAGAAATAGATCTGAATTCCAGCTCTTCCACTTGATATCTCTTTTCTTTGGGTAAAGCCAGTTTTTAAAAACCTATCTCACTGTCCTTGTCTATTAAGTTCAGAGAATAATAATCTTCACATCCTAAACGTGTACAATTAGATTACTCTAAATAATCTATGTAAAATAGCAAACTGCCTACCTTAAAGTTAGTGCTACATGAAAATGTAGATTCCTGACATGATGGAAGTTACAGTTTGCTTAGGAGATGAATGAACATGTTTAAAATTGAGGGAGGAGTTCTGAATGAGCACCTTTATTCAAGGAAAAGACAATTACGGGATGACCTCTGTGATAAGACCTTATGTTATACTAGGAGGTCAGAAGAGGAGAGATCAATGAGTACAAGAGTAGAGAACTTTATTCTTCAGAGAACCTTTAATGAGTAATCAACACTACAATGAAGGATTTGAGATTTTATTTGAACTCTGAAGTATGGATACAACTTGGATAGATCCCTGTTAGGTGGGCAGCAGAAGGGATGGCACGAGCTGCTATGTTATAGCAGTAGGAATAACTTTTTATATATACAGGAAAGAATGAGATAATCAGCTAACTGGAACTGAAAGTTTGCTTGGGGACCAGCATAAAAAATTGAGAGAGGTAACATCCATTTAGAGAAGATTTAAAATATGCAAAGGTGCTTTTACTTTATCCTGAAGGAAATTTGGAGTCCTTGCAGGTTAGTGACATGATGGGACAGTGCTTCAGTATTATGATCTCTGGCTGTTGTATATGCAGGATGGCATCAGATATAGGAAACATGGGGGCAAAGCAGCTTGGTAGATGCTGGGAGTGATACTGGTTTGTGGGACTGGAATAGTGGCAAATAGGAATAGAGAGAAACGGTGCGCCCCAGAGCCATTCTCAAGAAAGCATTTACAAGTTTGGTAGTAGATTCCAAACAGTAAATTAACAAGAGGTAACCATCAAAGATAACCTAGATGAGCATTTATGCATCACACTCAGAAGGTCCATCCCATTCACCAAAGAAATCTTTAAAAACATCCTTCGTGAAAGTGTTCATTGAAATGTGAGTGACAAGTGAGACAAAAGGACATTGTATGTCATTTGTAGGGTAACCTATGTGTTGACTGGTTTATCCAGAAAGACGAGGTAAATATCAATGCCAGTATGCTTTGCCTGGCACCCAACAAACCTACAGATTTAAAATGGGAAGACATAGATACTATGTATTTTATTTGCACCTTATATTCCTTTGCGTGGTGGTGTCAGACTCAGAAGAGATCCTAGAAGTCCTGCTCTTCTCTTAATGTGGCTATGGATTCTGCAACAAGGAAGAACTTGTGCCACTGTGCCAATTATCATGTGACCTGAAAGTTCCTCCTGTGGTTGGCTTTCACCCCTTGTCTGATCCTACTCTTTTCCTTTCGTCAATGGTGGTTAATGCATCCACTCCTCATCATTAACAACAGGCTCACATCAGGTGATCCACCCCAAAGAGGAACTCTAAAAATAACACAAGGTCACAAAAAAATTGAACTGAATTAAAAACGTGGAAAGTGCAAAAGTGTGGACATAAAATTATATCTTTTAGCACAACCTTTAAAAAATAAACTGCATCAAGAGACTAGACCTAGAGAGTTCATTTAATCCATTCAAATGGCTTCTGGTAGAGCAATGGTTCTTGACCCTGACCACATATGAAAGATATTGGGGGGGGGGGGGTTCTAAAAGATACCAATTTCCAGATCTCATTCCCATACATGTTTTTTTTCCAAAAAAAAAAATCTTTCCTTGTGATGAGAACTTTTATGATCTCTTAGCAACTTCCAAGTATACAATACAGTATTATTAACTATAGTCACCACGCTGTATATTACATCCCCAGGACTGATTTATTGTATAACTGGAGGTTTGCACCTGATTCAATGGTATGTAGTGGGGCCCCTGATATCAGTAATGTTTTGAAGTTTCTCCAGGTGATGACTATAAAGTGCAGCCCAGATTTGAGAAATAGTCTTCACTAGGATCATCTGAGGCACTTTTTTTTTTTTAAATTTTTTTTTTCAACGTTTATTTATTTTTGGGACAGAGAGAGACAGAGCATGAACGGGGGATGGGCAGAGAGAGAGGGAGACACAGAATCAGAAACAGGCTCCAGGCTCTGAGCCATCAACCCAGAGCCCAACGCGGGGCTCGAACTCCGGGACCGCGAGATCGTGACCCGGCTGAAGTCTGACGCTTAACCGACTGCGCCACCCAGGCGCCCCCTGAGGCACTCTTTAAAATGCCAATACCTAGAGGCCTCTGGGTGGCTCAGTCGGCTAAGTGTCTGACTCTCAATTTTGGCTCAGGTCATGATCCCATGGTTTGTAAGATGGAGCCCCATGTCGGGCTCTGCACTGGCAGCACAAAGTTGACTCCGGATTCTCTCTGCCCCTACCCAGCTGGGCTCTCTTTCAAAAAGCAAACAAACAAAAAATACCAATACCTGCATCCAACTCCCAAAAGATTCTCATTTAAGTGTTTTTGGGCGGATCCCAGGCCTTTGTAGATTCAAAAGCTCTCCAAATGATTTTTATGTAAAACTGCTTGAGAACCAATGAGCTGATCAGTGGCTCTCAAACATCAGAATCCTTTGGAGAGGTTGCTGGATCCCATACCCAGAGACTGACTCAGTAGGTGTGAGTGGGCCAGAGACCGTACCTGTCTAATTAAGGTTCTAGGTTAGGTTGCTACTCCTCTTGTCTGTAGACCACACTTTGAGAACCACTGAAGTAAAGATCATTCCTGTTAAAAAATCTCCAAGCAGTTAACAAGGGGTAGGTTGGGGGGATGGCTGTGTTAAATAGGTGATGGGGGTTAAGGAATGCACTTGTGATGAACACTGAGTATTGTATGAAATTATTGAATCACTATATTGTACACCTGAAACTAATATTATGCTATATATTAACTAACTGGAATTTAAATAAAAACTTAAAAAATATAATCTCCATAAGCAGAAGATTATACAGTATGTTTGTAAATATGTTCTAATACTTCAGTCTTGCCTTAGTACAATCTAACTGGTTTCCTCAGCATTAGTGTGATATATTTAGGTCTTAGTTTTTTGCATTTGAGAGGCTTAATATTTAAAGTTGATGTGATCAGTGAATCCATATTTACCCTGCTAGTTACCAATTAATTACTTCACTTTCTATCTCACCCCCCTTCAAAAGAGTGAGTCATTATTTTGTAATTTCAGTTCAGAAGAATCTAAGCAAATAATTGCTAAGAATTCTTAATTTGATTTTATGCTACTAAGGGTTAAGGTCCACTAATCCACATTAATTCTTTAAAAATTGTATAAACACAAAAGAGTAGGAGGCACTGATAAGACACCATTGTAGATACCCTATAATAAAACTAAGTTAAGGTCATGTTGACCCATAGTGTTAGAGAACACCATCTACTAAGCACAAAAGGAAACAAATTGTCACATTTTATTCTTTCAGTGCTTGTAGGGGAAGAAGATATTGAGAGGAACAGGATTAATAAAATGTTAAAATAACTAGGAAGAAAGACTGATAATTAAAGATGTACTGTAATTCAGACCCAGCCTGAACAATGGCTCTTCTCCTTTGCTTCTGCATCTTTTTACTTACAGAAATAACAGTTCTTCCTAGGTCAGCTCCTCCTGTCATCTCCAATAGGTACAAAGTCAGTTTTAAAAAGTCTTAAAAATGATTAATACTTTTGTTCAATTTTTTTGTCCACATAGTTCCTTTGGAAAATGTAAAATGGTGGCTGAACCATCTAGCAGAATGACCTCTACATGGCAGGCCCACATCACACCACAGTTGCTGGATTATTCCACCTCAGAGTTTCTTAACCATTGTCAGTGGTCTCTGAGGCAAACAAGTCAGAGACAGGCTAGGAGCACTGGGCAAATGGAACTCTTTCCCCAAAAGGCAAATTGTGATGACGAGGTGAGTGTTGCTCAATCCATGAAAAGTTTAAGCTTTAAAAAAGAAGAAGAGAAAAGAAAAAAGATTTTGTGAAAATACATAAAAGCAACTGGCTCTGGATTTTAATATAAGAGATTTTATTCAGGGAACCAAAATGTTGATAGTGAATGAAGGAATTTTCAGCCAGGTTAGTGAGATTGACACCTTTTATATAAATGTATATTTGCTACTAGACTTGAAATTGGAGGACAGGAATTTTTTCTAGGTCAACCCTCTATGTTCTCTGTGTGAATTAAGGTCAGGTTACTAAATGAAAGAGCTCTCCATTCCTAAGTACTCTATTACGCCATTGTGCTTAATTAATAATCATGGACATCATACACTGTTTTTTTGGGGGATGTAAGAAAACTCCATAAAATTTTTTGAAAGAATAAATAACAGACATCTTAGAAAACAAGGAGTGAAATGCAAGGAAATTTAGGTAAATAAGAAAGTTTACATGAGTCTTTAAATAAACAAATATATATAATAATAATAACTGTGGTACCCTATAATTGCACAGCACATTTATATTTTCAAATCTCTTGTATTGTCACTAAAATAACCATGTAAACCGGGTAGAGTACGTGATATTTATGTTTGACAGATGCATAAACTGAGGCAAGGAGAAGTTAAGTACCTGTCAAAGTCACAGAGCTTGTTGGTCATGGAACGGACACCTGAAAGCACATATTCTGAATCCCAACATTAGTCGTCTCTTTTCCAAAGATAGTGTCAGAGTATAGAAAATAAATCTTAAACTGTAGTCGCTGTTCAGCATTCCATAATAATTTTTTTAATCAAAAGGTAATCCAAAAAAATAGCACTTAAAGACAATGCAAATAAAGCACTTTGCTAAATGCCTGACACATAGCAGCGTTTATTCTCACATTCATTATTCAATTTTTTTTCTGACTTTAAGACTAAACTTTTTCGTATTATATTAACTCCCATTCATAATCGGGATTTAGCATGAATAATTCTGGGTCTCAAATGAGCTTTTGTTTCGTTCGACAATGATTTATTGAGAATCTCCTACGTCCAGGGCAAGGTTCTAGGTGCCACAGATAGAAGGGTTGACAAAAGAAATGAAGGTTCAGTTTTTATGTCACATTCTTGAAATGAAACTCTAAATGAGTAAATAAATATGTAATTAGAGAGCAGGATAAAACTATGAAGAAGATATAATGGTAACATTATAACTTGGAAATGTAATAGAGAATGACAAAGGAGGGACTTGAGAGTAAGATTTGGATGAGTGGTCAGTTAAGGATCCTCTGAGAAGGTGACATTTGACATAAAACTAAATGGCAAGACAGAGGTAGCTAGCTGTATGAATATCAGAGAACATTTGAAGCAGAAGACCTACAAAGACAAGTTACAAAGGCCAGGGGATCAGGGTAGTGAGGGTGGTACTTGGCAAGAGAAGAATTCTGTAGTACTCAATTAGAAATTCATTTAGAAAATAAGACAACTTACTTAAAATATTTATTTTGGGTGTACCAAAATCCCATCAATTATGCACAGACCCACAGATGTTAATAAGGTTGATAAAATTATCTCTAGTATAAAATTTTATAAGCCAATCTACTTCAAGACAAAGGAGAATGCTGTTTGAACATTAATTCTGGAGCTTTGAAGCACTTTGAAAGTCAGGTAGCCTGGGCTCTTTGAAGCAACAGGGAGCTTGAAAAGCATAAAGCCTTCTATATACCCCAATTAAAAAAATGGCAAAGGATCCGAATCAACATTTTTCCAAAGAAAATATTCACATGGACAAAAAGCATCTGAAAAGATGCTCAACATTATTAGCCATTACAGAAATGCAAATCAAAACCACAATGAGATAGCTTTCTACACTCACTAGGATGACCATAATAAACAAAACAAAACAAAACAAAAAAGACAAAGAGACAGATAATAACAAATCGGTGAGGATGTGGAGGTTTGAACCCTCATACGTGTCATCTGGGAATGTGAAATGGTGTCGCCATTTTGGAAAGCAATCTGATCATTCCCTTAAAAGATTATTATTTGGAATATAATTTGGCAATAAAAAGAAATGAAGTACTGACACATGCTATAACATGGATGAAACTTGTAAACATTATACGAAGAGAAAGAAGCTTGTCATAAAGGACCACATCCTTTATGATATCACTTATATGGAATTCTAGGCAAATCTATAGAGATAGTAAGTGGATTGGTAGTTTCCTAGAGCCGGGGGATATGGAGAGATTGGGGAGTAATGGTTAAGACATGCAGGGTTTCTTTTTTTGTTGATGAAAATGCCCTGAAATTGTGGTTATGCTTGCAAAGCTCTGTGAATATACTTAAAGCCATTGAATTGTACACTTTAAATGAGTGGATCGCATGGTAGGTGAATTATATCTGAATAAAACTGTTAAAAAAACAAGCATACTTTGTTTCTAATGAGGTCTAGGTCTAGGATCAGCTATGCATCCAGAAGACACAGAGGAACCTCTCTTCTTTCTCCTTTACCCTTTCTTCAGTTGGTCTTCCCAGTTCTTAGGATCCAGATCTCCAGTTATGGTGATGAGCGATTTGGAAAGTTCAAAAGGCTTCGATCTGTTTTGTTTTGCCTGGGACTGTAAATTCAGATGGAATACTTTGATGGGTCAGAGTATTCTGAGTTTTCAACATCACTTTGACATAAAGGCTTTGGACACAGTCCTTCTACATAAAGGACATTGGTTGTTTTACAATCTTATTTTCATTTTATTTTTGTCCTCTCACCTAGGTTCTTGTGCCACATCATCCCACACCGCAATTCAGGACTTCAACTCCAGGCCATCTGATTGGTGGATTGAAAAACACTGTGACTGATACTTATTTGACTTCCCATGTTTCCTCTTTCTATTTTTTTAAGGATATGGCTCTGAGTATCTCTCCAATCCATCTAAATATTACCTTAACTAGATATGATAAAATTTATTTGAAAACAGTCCTGTACTAACTGTCCAAAGACTTAGATACAATTGCTCTGTAGTTTTAAAAAGTAATTATTCTTTTAGTTGCCAAGGTAAGTTAAAAGAGAATACAATTAAAAAAAAAAAACATTGAGACAAATCTACTCAGGTTAAACAGTAAAAGGACGTAATTTCATCACACAAACAAGGCTGGTTTTTAAAAATTTCATTAATTAAAGATTGTGAACTCTTTGATGGAAAGGCCTGGTTTTTAATTCATCTTTATACACCCTGAGTACCTTGAACATCTTGAATAATGCCTATAATTAAACAGAGCTCTATGTGTGAATGTGCACAAATGAGTGAATCAAAGACTGAATTAGTTACATCTTATCTTAATTGGAGTCAAATAGCTCTGGATCCAAGACATGATTTTCTGTGTGTCTTTGTGTGACTGTGTACATAATGCAATCTATCTAGAACTTTTTTCTCATCGGTTATAGAGGTTTGTAGGTGTTGTGAGAGTTAAAAGAACACAGTGTCTGAAAAAGAGGTAGCATTAACAGTCATTGTAGACTATGGGTTTATAGATATTACTTCATGTAATAACTGGATTGGCCACAAAAAGAAAGTTACTTCTTCTACTATCACAGGTAGTCAGGAAAGAAAAGGGTAAAAGAAGATAAAGCCAAGACATTTTGACAGTTAAACATAATTGTGATCAGTCTGAAGATATTGAAAAACCACGAGTAAAGAAGTTCCAAATCCTTGCAAACCATCATCCTGGCCTCATGTCTCCCACCACGTAAAACAGAAACATTTTTCTTGCTGCCCTGACAACTTTGATGATGGTAATTTGCAAAGATATAAATTATGATTTAAAGAAAGGTCAGAAATAATCTATTCCAGCTGTGGTTTGAGGAGGCTAATTTGAATTTAAAAGTAAAGCAAAGTCCTTTCTCATTTCACTCTTGCCGTACAAGACTTTTAATATTGCTGACTGCTAACAGATATAATTGTAAGGCATCAACAGAGCACTCCAAAGAAATATTCAAAGAGGAGGAAATCTACCAAGAGTTTGAAGAAGAATCATTGATTGAGTCATTGGAAAAACAGATGAAGTATGGTGGATTCCCAAGCCCGGACGAAAGTTGGTCCTTTCCCAACATAGCACTCACATTTCTTTTTCTGCACCACTGCCTCATCCAATCTGCAATGCTGGTGACCCATGGTTTTGGTTAGCACATTGCTTTGTTGTTCTGCCAGTCCTCTAGAGTCCACTGAGGACTCCGTTTTGCTCCAGCAAAAAAAAAACCCATCCTTTTGTTTACTATTCATCATTTCCTATTGTCTTGCCACTTTATCACTGAAGTTTTTGGGAATCCAATAGAAAACTTGTTCAACCTCAGATTGTTGTTGAACTAAAATTAAAAAGTTTTGGTCTTTGAAAGACACCATTTAGTTACTGTGAGGTCATTTTGGTGAGATAGGAATTTTCAGTTACATGATTGATGATTTTCCTCAAAATTTTTCCTGACAAGTAAAGAATCTTAGTGAAGATTATATGAAATAAACATATTTGGCCAACTCCCAACTTTTCTGGTTACATTAGCTTCCTCTTGGGCTCGTATGTTGAAATTTTCTGCCAAATTTTCAGAACACTTTCTAAAAAGAGTTACATGAACAACAAGTTACTTGGTAAAGTAATATTATTACTTGAAGATGTGAGAATGAAATTATATATCCTACAGAAAAATAGTCAATAAATTTAAATATGACATTAGACATGGCAAAGTTAATTTTGTTGATTTCTTAAAATTATAATGAGATAAATCTCAAAATATTTATCATGTGATACTATTTACAGGTCAGTTTCTTATTCCTAGAATTATTATGTGTTCTCCTGAAGAAATTTTATTTTTTATTGTTAATTTTTTTAAGTTTACTTATTTTGAGGGGCACCTGGGTGGCTCAGTCAGTTAAGTGTCTGACTTTGGCTGAGGTCATGAGTGGTTCATGGGTTCGAGCCCCGCCTAGGGCTCTCTGTACTGACCATTCAGAGCCTGGAGCCTGCTTCGCATTCTGTGTCTCCCTCTTTCTACCCCTCCACTGCTCATGCTCTGTCTCTCTCTGACTGTATCTCTCAAAAATAAAAAAAAATAATAGAAAAATAATTTTATAAAAGTTTATTGTGAGAGAGAGAGAGATAGCACACAAGCAGAGGTAGAGCAGAGAGAGAGAGGCAGAGAGAGAGAACAAATTGTAAGTAGGCTCTTCATCAAGGAAGTGCCTGATATGGGGCTCGAATTCACAAACCATGAGATCATGACCTGAGCCAAAATCAAGAGTTGGACACTTAACTGACTTAGCCACTCAGGTGTCCCAACTCCTGAAGAAATTTTAATTTCATGCTCTGTTATTTGATAACTGATACTTAAGAGTGAAACAAGTAAACATACAGTAATGGTAAAGAAATATTGAGATTTCTGTTTCTTCTTAGCCTCTTGCTTCTAGGATGGCATTCACTTAATAGATCATATATAAGACCATAAAAAGTTTTAATATTTCAAATGACTGATACTGTATGGAGTGTGTTTCCAACGACAACAAACTTAAACTGGAAATCTAGATGAAAAAGATATCTGGAATATCCCCAAATATCTGGAGACCTAAAAAGTCACCATCACAGAAGCCAAGAGTCAAAGAAGAAATTAAGAGTAAACTAAAAAAAAAATAATTTGAATATAAATGAAAACAGATCAAATTTTAAGAGATATGGCTAAAGTGTTGCTTATAGCTTTTGCCAAAACTTCTAGAATAGAGGACAAAATCTTTATATCATTGGGTAAGCAAAAATTCTTAGGACACAAAGAACATGAGTCTTAAGAGAAAAAAATGATGAATTAGACTTCACTAAAATTAAAAACGGTCTTTGAAAGACACCATTTAGAAATTAAAAGGCAAGCCCCAGATTGGAAGAAAATATTGATAATGAATATTTCTGACAAACAATTTATATCTAGAATATATTAAGGACTCTTAAAACTCAGTAAGACAAACAATTTTTAAAATGGAAAAAACTTTGAACTGAAAACTCACAAAAGAAAATATGCAAATGACCAATAAGCACATGAAAAGATGCTTGACATCATTAATCATCGGGGAAATGCAAATTGAAAAGCAGCAATAAAATACTACACATCGAATAGAATAGCTAAAATTGAAATAATGGCAGGGCCAAATGTTGCCAAGGATATGGAGCAACTGAAACTGTTATCATTATTATAGGAAAAGCAAAATTTATAATCACTTTGAAAAACAATTTGGCAGTGTTCTTGTTTTTTTGTTTTTTTGTTTTTAAATAAAGTGAAGCATCCTTCATCATAAACCCCACAGCTCCACTCCTAGGTATTTATCCCCAAGAAATTAAGACATATGTCTACTTAAAGACTTGTAATCAATGTTTGTAATAGTTAGAAACTAAAAACCAAAGTCTATCAGGTGAGTACACATACTGAGGTCTACCCATGCCACGGAGTACTTCTCAGCAGCAAGAAGGAACAGATCTCTGATATATGCTATAACATAAATGGCTATCAAAAACATATTGGGTAAAAAAAGCATACGATAAATATGTACTGTATAATTCTATTTATATGAAATTCTACAAAAGGGAAACCAGTTTATGCCAGAAACCACGTTGGTGATCGTCTAGGGCCAAGGATGGGCGTGTGGAGTTGAGTTCCAAGAAACACAAGAGAACTTTTTGACTTGGTGGTGCTTGCTTTGGAGCATATGTTTCTCAAAACCCATTGAACTATACACTTAAAAGGGGTGTGTTTTATTGTATGCAAACTATGCCTCCATAACACTGATTTTTTCTATCTCCCCCCACCCAAATCCCCAAGACTGACTTTATGTTGATGGACTAAAGAATGGGGACTTTTTTTCTCCACTGTCCTTTTTATGTGTTCCTCTCATTCCTAGTGTTTTTTTTTTTTAATGTGCAAGTATTTCTTCTGTGATGGAGAAGCATCAATAGATTTTAAATCTTTTATACAAAGTTTCCACACAGATTTACCCTATGGCATTCATCCTATTATTTCTTTGTTTTAAAAGAATAGAGAGCTCAAAAAGTATTACAGAGGATATCTAACATAGTTCCCATTTTCAGACTAGACACTTTTAGAGTAAAACATCCATCCTACGCAAGGTCCTCTACATACATTACTTGCAGAAGAATTATATGAGCTGGAGAGCTCAGCAGAGTGATTGCTTACCATCACTCAGCTGCCTCATCATGACCTCTTAGTAGTTAAAGTTCATGTCTTTGGAACATAAGGGTTACTGTTTCTTTTAAGCATTTCCACAGGGAACTCCTGACCTCTCCTTGTACTCTTTGTTCCTCTGGCCTTAAGGACACTTTAACAAAGTTAATATTGAAGACTTTGACTTTTATAGGTAGTCTGATTAAGTAAGTTGTTGCAATGGTGCAAGGGTAATTTTGTGTACATTAATTTAAAAAATTTTAAAAAAGAATTCCTAGGCACAGGGCCATGTGGTCCTCCACTATGTGGTAAATTGAAATTGGCCTGTTCCTAGGAAAGGTTTTCTGCTTGGATTTGGAAAGCTAGTGCAAGTAAGGTTGACAAAACTCTGGATACGTAGGTGTTCAGTTAGATTTTTCCAGTTTAGATTGCACCGAGGTGATCTACATTTTCGAGTGATTTAGTGCATTTTGATTTTCAATTTTCTGGGTCATGTGTTCAAGGACTATGGAGGCCAAAAGAACAAACTTGATGAATGAGTGAAATCAAAGAGGAAACAAAGCATTCCTAATAGATTGAAGGAACCCAAAGAAAATATTCACAGATTTCCTCTTCATTTATGGTTTCATAGCAGTGCTTACTGTTGTCATTCATTCACTCAGTCGTTCTCATGTGTTCTGTCACTTATTAATTTATTCCTTCACTTGTTCACTTATTCACAAATGTTTATTGAGTGAGCCTAAAGTGCCCAGGCCTTGAGGATCCGAAGATATCAACAACAGCTACCATTTTCTGAACTCCTGAATTTGGTGACTGCGTGCACACTTTATGGCTCATCTTTAAACCTTTCCCAGAAATGAGATGTAATCATATTTGTTTTCTTTTTTTTTTAATTTTTATTTTATTTATTTTTGAGAGACAGAGAGAGACAGCGTGAGCAGGAGAGGGCAGAGAGAGAGAGAGGGAGACCCAGAATATGAAGCAGGCTCCAGGCTCCAAACTGTCAGCACAGAGCCTGACACGGGGCTTGAACTCATGAGCCGTGAGATCGTGACCTGAGCCAAAGTCGGCAGCTCAACCGACTGAGCCACCCAGGCGCCCCTCATATTTGTTTTCTAGATGAAGAAAATGAGACTAAAAAACTCGGATATCACAGATTCAAAAATCCAGATTCATTTCACTAAACCACTCTGCCTCCCAAATTATATCTTAGAGACAAACTGAAAAGGTCTGTTAATGATCAGGACGGCATAACAAGCTGGAGAAAAGGAATTCTAGTCCTGACACTGACAAACCAGACTTATGATTTCGCAGAGACACTTTACTATCGGAGATTTATGTATAAATCCTCTGTAAAACAGGACATGTATTAAATTATTTTTATAGTCTTTTCCCTTCCAGTTCTAAACATTTCTAATCCTTTAATTTTTGTTTTAAAAATTATAAACAGTTGACTTAAAAGTTTGAGTTTCAGAGAGTTAGTAGTCTTCTAAATTATTATTATTAATTCTTCTAAATCTTTCTATGTTATTGTTAATATTAATTCTTCTAAATTATTATTTTGCTTTCGATTTTGTCTCCTTTCTAAACAGCTTATCAATTAATCTCCAAAATAAAAGTAAGAGAAATTGGGTACCTAATCTGGGGGAAGTCAGACGTTGAACTGCCAAACGGTCCCAAATAACGTCAAGCAACTTGTGAGACTGATGGCTTTCAGGCTCCAGTTTTGAACTTCCTGGTTGGCACTGGTCTTCGAACATGACAAAGCAATGATTTTCTCAGTTTGGTGATTTTGAAATATTTTAATCTTAATTAAAGAATAAAGAAAAAGTTGTGTTTGCTGAGCTGGAAAGCTCGCCAAGAGTGAGAAAACTATATCTCAGCTGTATGTCCTGTTACACAGTGTTCTTGGAACTTCTCATATGTCGTTCTGTCTGTTCATGTGCAATCTGATAACTAACTACAATTAGAAATGAAATATTTATATATGCTGCCACACAGTCAGTCCATATGTGCAAAATATTGCCAGTTCCTTAGTAGCATTTAGCATCACCCACTGCTATGTTGGGTTCTTGAAATAGACCTTATGGTGCCTTAGGAAGTATACCTTCAAATCCTGCAATTTCCTTGTTTCACATGTTTATAGTAGAATTCAAGTCAGCCTTAGTGAGGTAACTTATTTGTTCTCTAACAAAATTCAGCACACCAACGTGAAGTTCTCTTTCTTCCCTCTGTTGTTTGGTCAGACATTTAACTTATAAACAATATAGCGTATAGCGTGCCAAAGAGCAGTGTTCTTCCACGTGGGCTAGCTGGTTGCTATTTTATTTATAAAACTTCCAATCATTGTCCAAGTACAACCGATTGAGAGCACACGCTGAGAGTCCCATAATGGAAATTTACACCTTCAACAAATACACACTCTATAATCAGCACGTGAACAATAAGAAAACTTGTTGACTCCTTAAAGAATTTCCCGAAACTGAAAATCCATAAACGGAAGGGAGGCAAGCCTGTGATTCACTTCAGAATTAAATCAAGGGACATCCAACAGTTGCAGGAATGCAGGGCAGCTGCCCTCAATAAAATATTAGTATGTAGGCCCCCGCCCCCTCCTAAGGCCGATCACATTACACTGAGTAAAGGAAAGCGAAGGAAGTGACTTCTACCTGCAAGCTTAGGTTTGCGTGCAACTTTACTTACCAGAAAAGCTCAGGCCAATTCTATCACAATAAGAGGCAGAGAGAGAGAGAGAGAGAGAGAAGAAGGGGAGGTGAAGAAGAACATGAGATGGCTGACGTGCTCTGGGGCTGGGTTCTGTGCTACTTGTGCTACTAAGCTAATGGTACAGCCAACCCACATTGCTGAAGAGTGCTGAGCAGAGAAAGGCCTGATTATTTGACCAATACAAATAAGAATGCCTCTAGCCAAACACTGTTGATGTCTAGTTCCAGGAGATATTGATGCCATTAATTTACGACCACTATGTTTTTTTTTTTATAATACAAACGTTGTTAATAACGCAAAATCTCTCAAAACGTACAATTCCAACACTCTTAAGAACAACCTTGGGGGCGCCTGGGTGGCGCAGTCGGTTAAGCGTCCGACTTCAGCCAGGTCAGGATCTCGCAGTCCGTGAGTTCGAGCCCCGCGTCAGGCTCTGGGCTGATGGCTCAGAGCCTGGAGCCTGCTTCCCATTCTGTGTCTCCCTCTCTCTCTGCCCCTCCCCCGTTCATGCTCTGTCTCTCTCTGTCCCAAAAATAAATAAACGTTGAAAAAAAAAAAATTTAAAAAAATAAAAAAAGAACAACCTTGAAAAGAAGGTACTTTATACCACAGTAATGGTGTCGAGTCACTAGAGTTTGAAGCAGGGAGGGATGCATTATTTTCTGTCTTTTTATATCGTAACAGATTTGTGGTGGGGCGGTTTAAGAGCCTCCTGCTGTCTCAAACTGTTCCCTTCAAGCACTGACCATGAACTGGGCACTGGGATGATTTGGACACTTAACATTCTCAAGGACAAAAATTTCTCCCCACGTGGTTGGGAGAGCAGGAGGGGAAGAAAAGATCATTTTATCTTTCTGCTTTACTGCCACCAAGGCAGGCTTCTAGCCATGAGAAGGACTGAAAAGTGGAGACTCCAATACTGAGTTTGCAATGCCTAATTGTGTAGCGTATAAATTAATGGCATGAATGCCGACAAAGGAATAAAAATATGCAGTGCTATTTAAGCAATGGTTTAAACAAATATAGCTTATTTTCAGTTAAAAGTGCTAACTTGGCCACTCACAGCCAAATCTCTTTGCAGGGCTTGTCGGCTACACTGTTTTCCCCACCATGACAGATTGGATTTAATTGAAAAGTTGCTAGTTTAGAACTGTCGCTGAAAACTTGCATGGTGAAATAAAAACAGCCTGGTGATTGTCCTTCAGTCTATTTTTATACAGCCTCTTTATCCTGGTCATCATTTTTTTTTTTTTAAGAAATCAGTGTGAATATTTCCCAAAGCCATCAAAAAATGGGGAAAAACAAGGGGAAATACTCTCTCCTACTTGGAGTTCAAAGTCGCAGAAATTGTTACTGTTTCTGATTCTTGTTTTTTTTTTTTCCCATCAATGAACTTTATGTGCCCTATTTCTGATATAGCATGATTTTTAAAGAACTGTGTGAAACCTAGTTAGCATGCCCTCTTAATGAAGTGAGCTGAGCAAACTGGAATAAATATTCCATGGGAGAGATAATTGAAGGCGAGGTGAAAGGCTGGAAATTAAGGTGTTAACAAATTTATTTTCCCTAAATTTCTATTTCAATACATAGTACTGCTCAAGGATAAACTGAGGCATATTAACATTTTTTAAGGGTTTATTTGAGCAAAACTTGGTTCAAATCGGGCAGCATCCAACCCAGCAGATGGAGAAGATCTCCTGGTTGCTGCACAGAATCAAAGACTTCTACAGGCAGAAGGGAGCAGGAACCAGGAAGTTACAGCAGGCCAAAAAGCAAGTTGGTTATTACAAAGTTACTTTCCTTTAAGAAATAGCAAGTCTAGCAGGCGGATGACCTAACTAGTGTTGATCAGGTGATTCCTGATTGGTTGGTTTAAGATTTCATTTCTGGGAGCATTAAATCTGAAATTAGGTTAAGTCTGAGTTTGGTGATGTGGGGCTTAGCAAAAACTCCATTTTGAATCTGTTTTCTTGTTTTTAACACCAGTGTATGTGATTTCAAGTATCTTTGTGAACAAAATAGGTCTCAGTAAATTGTCATCTAATCATCAAAATTCCTTTACAAAATTTATTAGGAGATTTCCAGGTTCAGAGCCACACTGTGCATAAGCTTTATGAGCTTGTTCAAGGGCACTGGAAAGCATGGCTGCTATCCAGAAAGTAATAACTTGCCTGGATTTCAGTAAATATCAGTGAATAATTATGATGACTGAGGTCCCAGGGAACCCAATGCCTTGCTACTCAAATTTTGCTCCATGAACCATCAGCAGCAGCATCACTGGGGGGCCTGTTGGAAATGTGGATTATCAGGCTCCTCCCGACACTTATGCAGTCAGAATCTGTAGTTTAACAAGACACCCCCCCCCCCAGTGATTTGTATGCTATTGAAACCCCAGAAACATCTCCCCGATGGATGTGCATAGGACATCTAGTGAATTTCCTTGGAAAATTTGAGGTCTAGAAAGTATCCTCTAACTTTTGTTATTCTAAACTTTAACCACACAGCTATACCTTTAGAACAGATGGTTACATTTAGAATTAAAAAAAAGAAAGAAAGAAAATGGGTCTTGAAAAGGTAGCCCATTTTTTTTGACATTGGAATTTCCACCATCTAGGCACTGTAGTCCATTTGGAGACCGGAAATAACACCCAAAGAGCAAGCACAGAGGACCGTGTAGAATGATGACAGACTTAACTGCACACAGGTGTAGAGAACACGTTAAGGAGCTGTTGTGCTGACACATATTAGCTTCAGCTATGTAAGCATAATTATTGGTCAAGGGCAGATTGTTGTAAAACAGCTAATAAACAGGAAACATTAACTTCCCTCACACAGGGCCTTTGCAAAACCAATATTAGGCCAATGTGCTCTGTACATGTATTTTCTCTGAAGCCAATTAACCTCTTTATTGGAAAACAAGGGCTTCGTTATTGTTGAACGTGGCAGCTAATCCTTCACACTAGATAACTTTCATTGAGCATGAGTGGAATGAGCTGTGTTTACTCCACTGACTGACATTCCCATACAATTAAAAGATGAATCGTTTAATTTCCTCAGTATTGGTGCTAGTGGAGGCTAGGAGATCCATAAAACTAAAAACTATAGTTTTTCTTCCATCCAAGGCCAGGGGAGCCATGGAAATTTATATTTGGATGGTATATATATTTTTATTATCCTGACCATATAAGGAGAGATGAGGGCTTGAGTATCTCTGTAGAATCAATTTTTATTATATTTCTTCCATATAACTTTGAAGGTTCAGACTGAGATAAAATATGAGACTATAGATTTGTCAAATTACTTTGATGTCTCAGACTTGGATTTTTTTTTTTTTTTGCCTGATCCACAGTACATGTAAGAAGCCAACAGAGAGTAACAAACATATAGGCAGTGACCACTTTAGTAGACACAAAAAGCTGGAAATATATTCAATAAGAACAGCATACATCATTAAAGTGAGTCCCCACCTAAAGTTGCAGGAAGAGATTTCATGAGCAACTGTACAAAGCTTCTGACTTTGATGAACCTGCTTGGAATCAGGTAAGAGACCAGCACACCAGGGCGACAAAGCATGAAGGTGGTAGGTCTGTATATGGAGTGCCTGCGTGTGTGTTCCGTGGTATTCTTGTTAATTTACCTTCATGCTTCATCATCTCACCCTTTCCTTCCAATTTCTCAAATCTTTTGGATTCCCTCACTCGATTCTCCCACTCATCTCTTGACTTTCTTCTCCACATATTGAAGTTAAACTCCATTCATCTTCTTTTTTTGTAATATAATTTATTGTCAGATTGGCTAACATAGAGTGTGTAAAGTGTGCTCTTGGTTTTTGGGGTAGAGTCCCGTGGTTCATCGCTTATATACAACGTCCAGTGCTCATCCCAACAAGTGCCTTCCTCGATGCCCATTGCCCATTTCCCCCTTTCCCCCACCCCCCAATCCACCTTCAGTTTGTTTTCTGTATTTAAGAGTTTCCTATGGTTTGCTTCCCTCTCTCTCTGTAACTATTTTTTTTCCCCTTCTCTTCTCCTATGGTCTCCTGCTAAGTTTCTTAAGATCCATGTATGAGTGAAAACATATGACATCTGTCCTCTGACTTATTTCACTCAACATAATACCTTCCAGTTCCATTACATGTTGCTGCTAATGGCATGATTTCATTCTTTTTCATTGTCAAGTAGTATTCCATTGTATATATAAACCACATCTTTATCCATTCATCAGTTGATGGGCATTTAGGCTCTTTCCATAATTGGGCTATTGTTGAAAGTGCTGCTATAAACATTGGGGTACATGTGCCCCTATGAATCACCACTCCTGTATCCCTTGGATAAATCCCTAGTGGTGCTCGGGTTGAAATCTCTTTTGTTTCCTTTATTTTTTTGAAAGCTACTTCAGTGCAGGAAGTTGTAGAGATGCAAATATCCAAGGCTGGCCTTTAGGCCAAAAGAAAGGTAATGTGAGCTACCTATGTAATTGTAAATTAAATTGTCACCTGAAATTTCCTAACAGCCATGTTAAAAAGTGAAACAAATTAATTTTAAAAATATTTGTATTAACCCAGTATGTAAAAATTATCATTTTAATATGTAATCCATATAAAAAATATGATCTTTTACATTTTTATTATTTCAGATCCTATGTGTATTTCACGTTTGTAGTATATCTCAATTCAGACTAGCCACATTTCTAATGTTGGGTAGCCACATGGGACTAGGGGCTATCATGTCATCAGATGTTAAGCTTTATATCTAGGTGAGGGACTTCAACTTTTTTTGCCATGCATGAGAAATGCTACCTACAACAAGTATACATTTTAGATCCAGGGAAGTTCCATCTCCAGCAATATTCATCAATGACTATAACATATAGACTTTATTACAGTGTCTGTTGAATAGCTGTCATTTAAAAAAATATTTTTTGATCGAAGCTTTAATCTTATTATCTCTTATTTAAAACCTTCATCTGTGTGGGTGCAACTACATATTTTGTGCCTCATTCATTTTGGGATGAGAAGAGTATGAGAGAGCACGTTGAGGCTGCCTTATCTGGCTGACTTCCCTAAAAAAGGCTCCCGTACACACATCTTCTCATTTATGTTCCAGAAAAATCAAGGGACTTGGATAATTCATCTGGGAAAAAAAATGCAACTTTCACCGTTTATATTGTGCTTTCCGTTATGGCTAAAAAATAATCCAGCTTTGCTATCCTTAGAACGTTATGGTATCTCTAAAATATTGGTGATGTCTGTACCCTATCCTCTTTTTCAAGCTTTCTTCTGTCTCCTGAGAAGAGACGTGCACAGCACGCCTTATTAGTCAGAAAAGCCCATGGGATATCTTCTCTTTCAAGTACTTTTAAAATCTACTTTTGTTCTGCCATTTCTGGCTACCTTTATCAAGGGAGAGAACATAATTCTCAATGTCAACTTTGTGATCTAGATCACAAAGCCACCTCTGAAGTGGGTTCATCAAAGACAGCTCAGGCTGTCTGTTGGGTCCAAGTTCGGAAAACTGTAAGGGAATGGAGAGAGCCCCCATTTAAGAAGGCTTGAAGTATGAAAACCCAAACCCATTAAACAGATCCATTAGAGGGGGTTTCACTATAGGCAAAATGTTTCTTCTTTTCACCACAGGATTGCTTTAAATCAAAGTCTCTCCATCTTCCTTGCACTTACGTTATTTGTTTATAAATCAATAACTACTTGAAAGAGAGACTAGAGGGGGAAAAAAAAGAAAATGAAGACTAAAGTGTTGAGAACTTTAATTGAGAAATTAATTTCTCTTAAATTGAGAAAAACAGAGGAGGCAAACCATAAGAGACTCTTAAATACAGAGAATAAACTGAGGGTTGCTGGAGGGGAGTTGGGTGGGGGATGGGTTAAATGGGTGACGGGCATTAAGGAGGGCACTTTTAGGGGTGAGCACCGGGTGTCATAGGTAAGATGAATAACTGGGTTCTACTCCTAAAACAAAGACTACACATACATAGTTAGTATGTTAACTAATTTGAATTTAAATAAAAGAAAGAAAAAAAAAGAGAGAAAGAAAGAAAGAAGGAAGAAGAAAGAAAGAAAGAAAGAAAGAAAGAAAGAAAGAAAAATGTAAATGCTAAGCAGAAAAAAAATGAAGATAAACCATTTCTAAACTTACTCTGTAAGTTAAGGGAAAATAAGACTCACTGCTTAAAGGTTCAGTTCCTGTTCACTTTCACCTTAATGTGTGCCTGAATGAATTATAAAATGGAACTCTAGAGTGACCTTATATGCGGTAATTGCCCTCTTAAAATTAATGTCCGTGAGCAACCCTATCTACCATGGTTACATACGTACACAGAGAGGCATATTACCAGTTTCCTTCCAGACAATGTCCCAGCGAGGTGATGACCACTGATTAATGTTGTGTAAGGAGTACAATTGCACATTTCCAGAGCTGCTGGAAAGCCAGTTCTTACCAAAACAGCTGCAAAACCAGACTGACTTCTAACCTCCCCTGTTGAATACAGAAACTCTTGGCACAATTACAGTGCAAGTAGCACGGAACCTATGGGGTTACCATTATAGAAACAGACCTGGCCAGCAGGAAATGTTTACATCCTGCATGGAACCCTGATGTTCGACATGAAACCGGAGCGGTTCATCATGGTTTCAGAAAACAAAAGTCTCCATCTTTGAACTTGCCTCATAGCCCAAACAAACAAATATTCTCACTTCCTCACCGTCAAATGCCACACTCCCAACTATTCCTTTCATGGAACTTTTTCTGCTCTGTAGATACAGGAAATAAACAATGCTCTGCCCGTAACGAAATACAAGCCACTTCCACCAAGGTTAACAGTAAGCAACACAACCAGGAGATACAAACTCTGGATTGGTCTTTGCAATTCCTCAAACATCTCCTAGGTAAGGCTATTGTATATTAATAAAAATTTAACTGGTCACCCGGTTTCCTGCCAGTACCTGGGCAAAAGAGGGAGACTAGTACAGCTCTCCAAAGGACTGTTAATTAGTTTTATGAGCAACTTATATCTGATGTCCCAACTATTTCCCCCCCCCCCACTAGCAAAGATTAAAGGAGTAGGAAACACATAAGACAGCATGGATTATTATCTTTCAACATGGCTGATATGTGCTGTTCTCTTTTTTAACAGCAAATCAGTGCTTTTGTTCTTTTCTTAAAATTCTTTGCTTGTGAAATGCAGAAGCTCTCGGAGGCCAAACAATTTTGTTTTGAGTTTTGACTTCTGCAGGCAACTATGATTAGACTATATCAGTTTGTTCCTTTCTTGTGTTAAGATGGCCATGCAAATGTACCCACTTCCTGACTGCAAAAGGCCAAAAGGAAATCAGGCAGCCAAAAGGAAATTGTGAATAACCATTCCACTTCCAATCTTGTTTGAATTTTATAAGCATGTATAGACAAGGAAATATTGAAAAGCTTTTAAGGCAAAGTGCTAGGGTGGGGATAGGTTTTAGTACTGGGAACATTTTGATTACTTGGGTGATTTTATGAATGTATTTAATCTCTGAGCTTCTGTTCTTTCATCTACAAGATAAATACCTCTGTCTTTGGACAGTAGGGCAGAGTGGATAAGAGTTCAGGCTGTTGCAGACATACCTACACTTGAATATGAGGAAGGAAACGGCTTCTCATTTTTAAAAAATCTTAAAATTCACCATTTTGGTTGTTTCCTCATTCAAATGGCATGCGTTTTTTAAATCATGACATTATGTCTTAGTTTTTTATCACCACTATAACAAATTGCCACGGACTTCATAGCTTAAAATAACACAAATTAATTATCTTACGTTTCTCTAGGTTGGAAGTTTGACACGGATCTCATTAGCATAACGTCAAGGTGTTGGCAAGGCTTTGTACCTTTTTGGAGACTTTAGGAAAGATCTGTTTTCTTCTTTTTTCCAGCTTCTAGAGGCCACCCTCATTCCTTGGCCTATGACCCCTTTTCTTCTTCTTCAAAGTCAGCAAATTTACATCTCTCTGACCATAGCCAGGAAAGTTCTCTGATTTTTAAGGACTTATAATGACTTAACTGAGTTCACCTAGATATCCCCCCCTCATTTCAAAGTCCTTAAGTTATTCATATCTGCAAAAGTCCCTTTTGCCATGTAAGGTAACATATTCACAGGTCCCTAGGAGCACAGTGTGAATATCTTCCGGGCCATTATTCTGCCTGTCGTACCCTGGAAAGTGGCAGAATCTTATAAATGTTGTTTATTACTTACAAGAAAACATCTTTGCAACTTTTATCTTGTTTTTAGGATACATGTGGGCAATTTTAGAACCAGCCCTCCAAATGGTTTCCTATTGTCAAAGGTGGCAGGTACTATGAAAGTAAATTGATTAGTAAATAAAAGTAAATGCATCCAATTTTGCGGTCTGGTTATGTTCAAGGTAACTTCTTGATCAAACTGTTTTTCAAAAATTAGGTAAAAAGTGTTGAATAATCTAACAACTAACTTGAATCTATTATCCAAAAATAACAAGATCAAAGTTATGCCTTGATCACCACCCAAATATTGTCAGCTATATTTCTGCCCCCTTTAAAATTTCCCAAGATAATGAAATATATTAGTAGCTCTCATATTCTGACTTTTTTCTTACAATAAGTATAGGTTTGTGGGGTTTTTTTTTTGATTCAAATTATTTTCAACCTGCACCATTCAATTATATTCGATGAACAATGTAATCCTGCTGCAACATATTGTTCTCAGTCTTCTTTGCTGGATGCTTCATGCATTACTAAAATTTAAATGCTAGAATTACCCAGGAGTCAGTGCTAGGATACTGTTAATCAGTTATACTTAATTCTTGGCTGATCATATCTGGTCCCATAGCTTTATAAAACTTCCATTTCTGACAGTTGTCAAAGTTGTATCCCCAGGTCCAACCTCTTTCAAGTTCCCATATGGCATCTCTATTTAGTTGCCTAATAACCTCCTGAAACCTACTCCTTCTGAAGTCTTTCCCATCTTAATAAATGGCAACTCTATTCTTTCTGTTACCAGCTCTGGATTCCTCTCTGATGATCTTCCCTTCTCTCACAGTCAACATAAGTAAACTATGACAGTTCTACTTTCCAAATGCATGCAGAATCTGACCCTGCATCATACTGCGATGTTCACAATTTCTGTAGTCCAAGCCACCATCTTCTCTCACCTGGATTATAGCTATAGTTCCAACATAGTCTTCCTGCTTATATCCTTGCTGGCTCCTCTGCTCAGAAACACTCCATGGCTTCCCATATCACTCAGAAGAACCTAGAGCATCCATGTTATGCATACAAGGCCCTACATGATCTGGCCCTGTACCTCACTATTCTCATCTCCTGCTGTTCTCCCACTTACTCAC
The DNA here is from genome assembly GCF_022837055.1 of Prionailurus viverrinus. NCBI lineage: Eukaryota > Metazoa > Chordata > Mammalia > Carnivora > Felidae > Prionailurus > Prionailurus viverrinus. The sequence continues at coordinate 131,679,029 of NC_062569.1, read as the reverse complement.
TAGACTCCAGACATGCTGGCCTCATTGTGTCCTTTGAACTAGCTAACCTGCCCACCTCCCATTTGATCCTCCAGATGCACTCTTCATGCTTCTTCCCTCTATTTTGTGCTCATTTTTTTTCTGACCCATTTTCAGGAACAAAATAAAAGGCTGGGCTGATAAAGTATGTGCACATTCATAAATATTATTATTTATTATAAGGTATATTTAAGTCATAAGGAGTGTTTATTGAGTAGTTCATTTTCAAGATTGTGGAAACAAAGCAGAAGAGAGTATAAAATAAAAGCAAGTAATGTCGCAAGAGTAAAAATCACCTTTCTGTCCTTAAAATCATTAAGAGTTGCAAACAGACAAAATGAGTTAAACACCTCAAATCACTGTGTAGCCTAATGACAGTTGTGAGTTTCAGGAACTATACATATACTTTATTTTTTTGTCAAGTTCCCCTTACTTTCATAAATAGCATTCCTGAACATTTTTCATTAAAATATGTATGGGTTTTTTGGTTGGGGAGGTGATGAGAAATAACTAGTACTATGACCACACACACACACACACACACACACACACACACAAAATTGTTCAGACCTTTAATCTAAATGTTAAGAGTGCAGTTTAATCCCCTACCAAATTTATTGAGTATCTTTTATGTGTTAATCACTTATTTATATTCTAAAGGTACATAAATGAATAAGATTCCTGGTTCTTGCCCTGAAGGAATTTACTGTCTAATAAAACATAACAAGTATTTTGTAAGTAGTGATTATTAGCAAAGGTGTTTTACTAGTAACATGAATAAAACACTGTGGGGTACCTGAAGAAAAGAAAGGGTAATAATATTTCATGGAAGAGAATCAAGCTAAGAAAGGATCAGTATAAGGTTTAAAGGGAGTAGCATTTGAGTTGAACCTTAGAAATTATTTTTGTCATAAGACTTTGAAAAGAAACATCACACGGGTAAAGAAAACAATGAAAGTAGAGATGGGTGTTCAGAAAATAGTGAGAATAGACAAAGAAGTGGAAAGTATAAAAAAATTTGTGGCATTGTGCCTCATTAAGGCTAGGTTGAGTCACATGAAAGATGGAGAAGGCCACTTGTGTTGTGTACATAAAAACATGGAAGAATGAATGAGAATGATAGATTTAAAAGACATTTCAGAGTTAGAGTTTACAAGACATAACAACTGACTGGGTTTGGATGGAGACAATGGGAGAAGTCAAAGCTGGCTCCCACATTTCTAGCTTGAGGAACCAAATGAATGATAGCATTCACAGCTAAAATATTGAATAGAGTGTGGGAATTGGATGGGAAAACCTAGATGAGGAGTGCAGCTTGGAACGTGATCTAAAAGGGAGTCTCTGCAACTTGTAGGTGCAGATGTTAGGGAGAAAATTAGAAACACAAATATGGAACTTTGGAGTATTCAGGACTGGAGATACAGGTTTGAGTGTGATTATATAGGTCAAATTAAACATGTGGTTAATTCATGCAATGGATTAAATCAACAAGGAACAAGAAATCAGGAAAGAAGACCTGAATCCCTTGACCAGAGATATATTTGAGAGTATGTGTTTGGCCATGCAGATGGTGCCCTGTACAACTCTAGGGACATCATTCACTTAGACTGTGAAATGCATGGTGCCTGCTGGAGTTATTCAATGCAGATACCCCAACACTGGAGAAAAGAAACCAACTATAATATTTCAAGAGAAAGAGGAAGAGACTGGAAAGCCATGAAGAATGCCAAATATCAGGAGTGGAAGAAGGAAAAACAAAAGATAAGTCTGAATGGAAAATTTCAAAGAGGTGAGAGGAAAACCAGAAATATAATGTTTAGAAACAAAGGAGCCCCTTTCAAAAATAGTATAATCAATAATATTAAATTCCATGGAAAGGTCAAATAAAATACAGGACTTAAACAGTTCTTTGTACTTGGGAACTAAAAGATGATTGCTAATGCCAGTAAGACTGACATCCAGGTATAAATCAGAAGTCAGAGTGCAGTGGGTTAAATAATGACTTTGAAAAGAGAAAATAGAAGTAATGTATGGAGACTGTATCTACAAGCATATTAGTTTCGTATTCTTGTCGTTTGGGTATGCATTTTATTTGCCTTTCTAAATTCTTCATTCTTTCTAGCCAGAGACTATTTCTTTGACCCTTACACAGAATCCAATGATTCTCTATGAAAATTATATATTTTAAATTAGTGAGTAGGCATTCAGTCTTTGTTCTTACATTTACCTGACTCTATAAGTAATATTTCATGGATTAGCTATTTATTTACATGTCTGTCTGTTTAGCTCTAGTGGAAATATCTATCCCTAAACTATCTCTAATGAATTGCTAGTAGTTGCTTGAAGATCTGTGTTCAGAAGGATTCTGAGGTTTCAAATAAGCTCAACTCAAAAGTTTTAGAAGTATCTGTCACACACACACACACGCACACATGCACACACACACACACACAAAACTGGGAAGAGCAATATACTCATGTTGAGAATGGGGACTTTTTCCCTCACCTTTATAGCTCCAATACCTTGTGCAGTGTCTGGTCCAGGAAATGAATAACCATTAAGTGAATGAATACACAAATTAATGAATATACTCCGAATTACAGTGAATTTGACTTGGGCCTTGATAAATAAGCAGGATTCAATTTGACTAGGTCAATGCTTTTCAGCCAACCAATGTCATGATACACTACTTATGACATGGGCTACAAATAATTTGCTGCGAAAAATAATTTTAAAAACCTTGCAAGTTGTTTAGTTGAAAACAATATATTGACTTTATGGTGTATAATAACTATATTCTCATTCATATTCCAACTTGATTTCCTGAGTAAAAGATAAATGGGAAGATTTAGAGCTGAATTTCTGAGAAGCATAAGTAACTCTGTTTACATGCAGTTATGGTGGTGTTTCCCAAACACAGGCTTTGTCCATCACGATAATGAGGTACAAAGAAAATCATGAAAAGTGTTGAATATCTAAATATAGCAGAGAGGAAAATGTCAGGTGGAAAGAAGATATCCCAGGTAATGAGAATGATAGGTGTGCAGAGGCCAGAATGTGCTTGGCATAGAAGAAGGTCCTACACTAGCTTAGTTAAGAAAGTTGAGGTATTCTGTGGAGATGCTGTAGAGATATGGGAAGATAAAGTCTCTGTACTGTCACTCACTGGGTGAAAATATTGGGCAATAATGCTTTTCACTTTCCTGGAGAAAGGGAATTGTATTTCTATTTAATGAACATTTCAGTGTGTCTTATTACCAGGCAAAAACATAATAGAAATAAAGCTATTCAGTAAGGTTGGACACTCTGTCTGGTTCAAAGAGGGTGATATCACAGAAACATTTGCTGGTCAAGTTTTACAGTCCAGCATCCTTCGTAAATGTAATAGCCATTATCCTAACAGTGCATGAAATGCATACAATATAAGAAAGTAATATTATTTTGGCCTTCGAGGTCATGTTAACCTTCTTGAAGATAGAGCCAAGTACTCCCTAAGTTAATCATCACTTACTTTGGAGTTTGGTGGCTATTTCAGCTTGAAGTTTTGTCCAGAAGAGGCATGTGAAAAGCTTTTGAAATGCTATATTTATTTATGTAAGGTCAGACTAACCCAGAGTATCATAAAGTGAGAAAAGTTTAGATTGGTCCACAGTTGTGTGTGGTGTGATTGTGCAAAAGATAAGCCATTCTTTGCCACCCTACAAGGTCACACTACTCTTAATGCTAAGAGCACTTTACTGAAATAGTAACCGTTCAACTGAATGTGAAATAGACTTGATGCATACCAGATCTTGACAGTTATATTTCAAAACATTCTTTTCAGTGTTTAGAGGGGAAACATTATATATGGAGGGTAGTGTCAAATCTGGAGAATTACTTTAAGACATTACAGAGAGACCTCGATTATGAAGTTTAATATTTCCCTGACTCATGTCTAAACAATCAGCATATGTCTTGGTGAAGAGCAGGCTACTGGCCTGAAAATTAACAATTAATTTTATATTAAGTTTGGCAGAATGGGAACGGCACAGTCAATAGTGCTAGCAAACAGCATGATTTATATATCACTTTTAATTAAACATGAATTCTTTAAAGTTATTATAAAAATGAACACATTAAATTTGGTTCCTTTGTCATAAATGTTTTAGTAAGTATATAACGGGTGAATTTTTATACATTTTTTTTAGGTTTTGTCCATCGGTCTCACCTGCCTAAATGCCAATATATGGATCAAAACAGTGATGGCAAAGGTGAATGACCCAAAAGAGACTTTCAGAATAACTGATAATGGAGCTGAGATAAATTTGATACTTTAAGTGATCTTTCCCAAAGAACAGTGTGTTATTTGGAAACAGCCATTCATATTTTTTTTCAGCATTAAATGTTTGTCAGTTTTTATCATTGAAATTCCAGCTAAAAACTTATGACTAAAATTCGGAGGGGAGAGAGAATATTTCTATATGTCAAGCCTGGATGAAGAACCTTCAGTAAGAGGACTGCTATTTTTTTTTTTTTTTTTCCTTAGATACACACTTTTTTTTTCTTAGTGAAACGTTGGTTTAGAAGTCTTTAGAAGGATTTAAGATGATTGGCTTTAACTTGAGAAACTTCAATAAAGTCAAGATCCATGATCTCAAGCATTGCTTTCTCTGTGAAGTACAGTTCAAGAAATAATGTAGCAAAGGAAGCATCAGTGTGAGTGCGGATGACAGAGAAACGTTTACTTCTAGAAATCTAGCAATAAGTCACAAAATGTAACAAAGGAGAATCACAAAAAAAGGAATTATACTATTTATATATCCAACTTGAGAAATATATTGTAATACTAGCCCTCTAAATCTAAGTCATATCCTATGAATTGTTTGATGAACATTTTATTTCAGCTATATTAATAGACTATTTATTAGCTTCCAAGCACTTTGCCGGACACGCAAAGGAAGTGAAACTAGATAGACATGATTCCTGATCATCCAAAGCTTTACAGGCCAGTGAAGGTGACAGACAATCATAAAATCACTCTGGAGAGTTACAATTACAAACGGTGCCCATAGGGTCTCAAGAAAAAGAACGGGGGTTTGTGACAAAGAAAACTAGCTTGCACCGAGGAGTAAAAGAATGTTTGCGTCTGATTTTAAGGTTGAGTAGAAATTAACTAGGTGAAAAGAGCACTCTAAAATATTTATTGAGTAAATGAGAATAAATTCCAGGTAATTGTCCTGTGGCAGGAGGCAGCATGATTCACCTAAAAAGTTGAAAGTCAGTAAGGTTGGAGCACAGAGAGCAAAGTGTTAAAATGGTGCAGAAGAAGTAGGTAGAGATAAAACCATTCTGGGATTTGGTCTTTAACTCAAGAATAAGAAGAGGCCATTGAAGGGTTTAAGCAGGGTGAAACAACAGTTCCTTCCAGTCACAATGTGGAAAATGGATTCCCAAAGGCTTGACTATGGCTAGAAAAGTTAGGAAGAGTTGGGAGAGGAAGGTCATATATCTTGGACTTGGCTGGTAGCGGGTATGGAGATTGAGTCAAGTGGATGGTTTCAATGTTAATTAGGAAGTAAAACTGAAAGTATTTAGCAATTGTAATTGTTAGTGTTCTTGGCTGAGAACAACAGAAATCAACTCTAGCAGAAGAAGAATTTATTGGAAAAATATCAAAAAGCTGGCAGAATTGAAGGAAAAATTGAAAATTGTGCTTGAAAAACATGTCAGAACAAAAGAAGAGTAGATGGCCAAGAACACAGCCAAAGTCACTTCACAGGAATAGGATGGTAAGAGCACCACATTGGACTCTCAATTCAACCATGGCTACTGGGGACAATCTCAAAATGCTTTTGTACCTTTGCACCTTTACATATGAAGAATCAAAGACCCTGCTGTAGCATCCACTTACTTGAGCCCAATTTATGGGCCAGTGTCCTGATGGCTTTGGGAACATGGAAGGAGAGTATTTGCCCCCTTTTAGCTTCTTTCCTCAGATGGTGGGCTGTGTCCCACAATAACCCAACCAGTGAGAAATTCTCCTCACTGCAAGGGTGTGTACCTCATGCTTAGCAGCCATATTGCAATAAACATGCAGAGCTGGGATGAATATGGCTGGTAGCAGAGACCAAGATGTGGGGGTTGACTATGGCATGCTACTTCCTGAGATGGGACATACTGGAAAAGTGATAGCTTTCATTTGGGCGTAGGTTTTTTTTCTGGGTAAAGAGAAGAACAAAAATTTGTTCTCGGACAGATAGATAGATACCTTTGGGTTAAACTTTGAGCTAAATTTTATTATCTTATAACCTTTATCCCAATATATGTAACTATTGGTGTCTCTAAGTAAGAAATTCTACCTTCAGTTAAAATGAGCAAATTTGAGTTACTGTTACTAATAAATCATTTATCCTTTCATCTTAATTATTTAAAACTTTTTTCTTTTCTTTTTACAGTATCTTTAGTAGTTCAGAACATGAATGTTTCTTAATCAAATGGGAGACAATAAAAGGCTCCTCTCATTCCATCACTACGTAGGGCTCTTATTTTGGTAGCAAACATAGATAAGACACATTTCACTACAAGTTACTTAGGTACTAATCAATAATCACTCAGAGAATAAATTCTAAATATCACTGAATTTTTAATAAGAAGCCTACAAATTTTGGGGACATAATAAAAGAACTTAGAATCTATATGCATTTTGCTCAGGCCAAATTAAAAAGCTATTCTCTGAAAATGAAATGAGGGATAGTGAGGAGTCAATGTTAAATAGTGCATTTTGAGAAAAGGCCACTCTTAAAAATAAAAGGGTAGTCCAACTCTTAACTAATTAACACCATTAATAGACACAGCGATGGAAAGATGACTGTAAATAATTGTACAACTCAAAATTAATCATATTTTAGATGTTTTTTAAATTGATATAATTCACATTACATAAAATTCACAGCTTTACATGGTACAATTTAGAGATTTTTTTTTAGCTTAGACACTATGATGTATAATTGTCACCCTTATCTAATTCCAGAGTGTTTCCATTACCCCTCAAAACCATGTATCTATTAGCCATCCATCCCGATTACACCTCAGCCACACAGCCAATCTCCACTAATCCACTTTCTGTTTGTGCAGAGTTGTTTGTTCTCTCACATGTGGCCTTTTGCCTCTGGCTTATTGTGCTTACCATAAAGTTTTCAAGGTTCAGCCATGTTGTGTCATTTAGCAGTACCTCATTCTTTTCTTTGTGTGGTTGAATACTATTCCATTGTATGAACATACTATGTTTTTTGATGCACTCATCAGTTGAGAAACACCTGGGTTATTCCTACTGTGTGGTTATTGTGAGCAATCCTGCTACAAACGTTTGTGTACAAGTTTTTGGGTGAATATATGTTGTCATTTCTTTTGGGTGCGTACCGAGGAGCAGAACTGTGGGAACATGTAGTAATGCTGTGTTTAACTTTTTGAAGAATTACAAAATCGTTTTTCACAATGACTGCATTATTTTACATTCCTATCAGCATTTGACTTTGTCTACATTCTCACCAACACCTGTCTTTTATTTTTTCTTTTAAAAAAAGTTATCATAATCATCTTAGGGAGTGTGAAGTAGTATCTCATTGTGGTTTTGATTAATGACAAATTATATTGAATATCTTTTCATGTGCTTATCGTTTCTTTTCTTATCTCCTTTCTAAAAATGTCTTTTCAGATTCTTTGATGATTTTTGACTGAATTATTTGTCTTTTTATTGTTAAGTTGTAAGCATTCTTTCTACATTCTGAACACTAGACCTTTATCAGTTATATGATTTGCAGGTATTTTCTCCCAACCTATGTATTATCTTTTCACTTTCTGGACTGTGTCATTTGAGACACAAAGGCATTTCATTTAATTAAGTCCGATATATCTACTTTGTTGTTGTTGTTGCTCATGTTTTTGGTGTCCTATCTAAGAAACCACAGCCTAATCCAAGGTGATGTAGATTTACTTCTACATCAAAAGATTGACTATCTTTACTTCTAAGACTTTTATACTTTTAGCTCTTACATTTAGATCTTGGATCCATTCGGAGTTAATTACACATAGTGTGAAGTAGAGGCTCAATTTCATTCTTTTGCATGTGGATATCCAGTTGTCCCAAGCACACGTCAAAAAGACTACTCTTCCCATTGAATGGTCTTGGCACACTGTGGAAAATCAATTGACCATGTACATATGTATTTGTTTTTGGAGTCTCAATTCTATTCCATGAGGCTATATGTCTATGCTTATACCACTACCACACTAGCAGTTTTGATTATGGTAGCTTTGTGGTAAGTTTTGAAGGTAGATTATGATTCCTCCAAGCTTTTTATTTAAGATCATTTTGAATATTCTAGGTTTCTTGAATTTCCATCTGAATTTTCCAATCAGTTTGTCCAGTTCTCCCAAACAGGCAGTTAGAATATTGATGGGGATTGTGTTGAACCTTTAGATAAATGGGGGGAAATATGGCTACTTAACACTATTAAGTCTTCCAACCCATGAACACAGGATGCATTTTTATTCATTCAAATTTTAAAAAATTTCTTTCAAGAATGTTTTGTAGCTTTCAGTACAGCTGGTATACTTCTTTGTTTAGATATATTCCTGTGTGTTTTATTCTTTTTTATGCTGTTTCAGACAGAATTGTTTTCTTAATTTCACTTATAGATTGTTCATTTTTAGTGTATAGAAATACAACTGAGGTTTGTATATTGATTTTGTATCTTACAATTTTGCGGAACTTACTTATTAGCTATATTTTGTGTGTGGATTTTTTAGATTTTTCTTTATAAGTCATTTCACCTGCAAATAAAGATAGCTTACTTCTTTCTTTCCAATCTGCCTAACTTCATTTTTATTTCTTTGTCTTACCTAATTGTCCTGACTAGATAGTGAATAGAAGTACAATGTTGAATAGAAATGGTAAAAGCAGCCATTCTTGTCTTGTTCCCGATCTTGAGGAGAAACTTTCAATCTTAATAAATATCATTTTAGATTAGATTTTAGTTTATACTTTCTTTTGAGTGTTGGTGTACCTTATTTGAGGAGTTGCAATACTTGAGCAAAATATTTAGAAGCTACATAGTGAACCCCTGAATGTGGAAAAGCAGAAAAGTAGTTCACTTTCTGCCTCTTGTTCCTTTTTTCTTTCTTTTTCTTTTTCTTTTTCTTTTTCTTTCTTTCTTTACCAATTTAGTTTTCACTATTCAAAGAGTTCTATAGCGCTACCTTAAAGTAAGTTGTCCTTTTATTAAGACACTTGATTTTTTACATTCTCCCCTTAGTTGAAAAAACAAAAAAAAAACTATTTTATTTTTTAAAAAAATCTTTCTGGGTTAAAGATGCTAGGGGTGTTTAAAAGAAAGTAGAGGAGAATAAGTTATGTCAACAGAAGGGTTATCAGTCCTTACAGTCAATTATATTGAACTTGCACAATCTAAGATTAAAAAGTAACTGTACACTTAACACAAATTTATGTCAACAAGGTTTGGTCTCCCTATATCATACATCTCTCAAAGCAAGGAGAGTGAGGCCCAGAAGAGGGTCCCTGGCTGCAACGCCTGTATCCATATGTATGTATCCAATAGCCCTGATATCAAAATGTCCAAAGAAGACTTACTGAGGTTCAGAAAGAGAGAGACCTTTCCTGAATTGAAAGATATCCTTGGCAAGGCAAGATTAATGGAGACACTGATCATTAAAGTGTGATAGGGATTAACACAATCTTCTGGTTTCCTGGTGAAGATGGCAGGAAACCAGCATTTCCTATAAAATATACCTTCTAATGTGTTAGATAATTTATAAAAACTTAGAAAATTTACAGATGGTCCGAAGATGGAAGAGGTTTCCTGGCTCTTCAATTAAATCCAATCCTGGAAATGTCACAGAGATGAAAGGAAGTTGAAAGGTCAGAGAGATTAATACAAAAATTGGACGAAACTTCTGGAATAAGAAGTGTTTGGTCCTGGAACATAGTTTGAACTAGAATGTAAAGGGGCTGGGCACCCTAATAGGTGATCAAATAAGGGAGAACATTTTAAATCTGCTTTTTTTGTTTTCTCACATTTCCCATGGCAGAATATTATCCAGTCCAGCAGTAGTAGCTCAGCTCTAGCTTGGACATGGGAGGACATCACAGTTGCTCTGGAACCCAAAGATAATTGGAGAATTGTAATAGCAGGTATATTGGCCTCTGAGTTTGCTCTTAGCGGGGAGAGGTACAGGAAAATTCCTTGAGGACAAACCACCTGGTGTGGGTAGTAGATGGGAATGGTCAAACTCAGATTTGTAAATCCAATGATTCTCTGCACATCAATATTTAAAATCATTAGAAGGAGATATGATCTCCCACCTGGATTTTAATTTCTCCACCCCTACCTAGATGCACACTGCCAGTCACACTACAGATAACCCTAGAAGAAAAAGACCTCATGAGTTTCCTCATTTGAGGAGAACAATTTTATTAAAGCCCCCCCAAATAATAATAATAATACAGCAAAAAATAATTAATGAACCACATAAAACAACTAAAGGAAAAATAACATCCTTAAAAGAGGTATGAGAAGGAAGAAAAAATAACATTTAATTGTTATAAACAAGAACAAAGTGGAAATAATAAGGGTGAAAAATAATGGAAATAAAAATTCAGTTGTGTCATACATAGCAGAGAGGATTTGAGGAAGAACACAGTGGGGAACTGTAAGATCTGGCCAAAAACCTACCTCAAAAAGAATTAGGAAGGATCATAGAAGAAATATAAAGTTACGTAAGGTGAAATGAAAGGAGAAATGTCAATATTATAAAGGTAAAAATGCAAATGAAATAACAATTCAATGATCGATAACCAGTAATAGTAAGAATTAGAGATGAGAAAACACATCAGAATGAAAAGGGATGTAGAATAACAAAAAGATAGATTAAAAAAAAAAACAACCTTACAATTAGACATATTGGAGTTTTAATAGGTCTATAGACCAAGAGAAAATTTTAAGGAAATTTTCAGGTACAAAAATAGCAATTCACCTACAAATGGACAAGAACCAATACCATCACCTTGTTCAATAGTAGTACTAATCCAAGAAGACACTGGATTATCACTACAATGTGTTAAAGGAAGAGAAACTTGAACCTAAAATGTTTTATCCAGATCAATTATTATTGAAATGTGAACATGAGAAAATGTATTATGAGGCTCACAAAACCTTTTATGAAAACAACTTTGGAGGCAGTAGTTCAGTAAAAAGGGAAATAAACCCAAGAAGACACTGAAAACCATATAGAGGGTTAAGTAAATAAAAGGTAAGTAAATGTCACTTTTATTGACACAATAAGCTCATGGCTAAAATTCTAGATAATTCTAACGTGGTAAAAATAAGACTAGAGAGGAAAGGAAGGAGACCAGAGAGGTATAAGATCACGCTAAGGTCTTTCCCTAATATTGGGGAAATGACAGAGATTGATAAGCTTAAGAAATTTATAGGCAAACGTATTGGGAAGAAACAATAGAAGAATAAAAGTAAGATATATAACTGTGAATCCAATAGAAAAAAAATCTGTTCAGCAAAAGGTAAAGGGTAAAAAACCAAGTATGATAAGGAGATAACATGAAATAAGACGGCAGAAATAGTCCTATTAAGTCAGCAATGATAATTTTTCATTACTTTAAACAAATCCATACGGTGTGTCTACTTATTTCTAATTGAGAGAAACATGCAATAAATAAAGTAAATAAGAAAAGACTAAGGAATATTAAGAATGATAAGTGCTCTAGAAAAAAAATAATAAACCAGGGAAGGGGTTGGGGGGTGCTGGTTGGGTATGGTTTGTAATGAATGGCTGAATATGATCTGACTTACATTTAACAGAACTTTGGCTTCTGAGTTGAGGCAGATGGTGGTGGACCAAGTGTGAAAGTGACAAGGGCAGTAAGAGGTTATTACCAAGAGCCCAGCAAGGGAGGATAGGGGCTTGATGTAGGCTGACGGTGGTGAAGATGGACAGGTGCAATCGAAGGATGGATTGTGATAGACAGAGATTGAGAAAGATGGAAGGGATAGACCAAGTTATTAATGGTCAGAGCCAACAAAGATACACATAAGAAGTTCAAACTCTCAAATCAAAAGGCAGATTCTCAGATTGGATTTTTAAAAAAATATATCCCGTAATATGCTATCAAGAAGACACATACTTGGCACAAATATACAAAAAGACTGAAAATAAAGGGATGGGAAGAGATACAATGATCAAATATGAACACAAAGTGAAGACAACATTTTAATTAAAAAAGAATGTATATAATTAAATTGAAAAAATTTCAAATAAGTCACAAATTAAGATGTTGTCAAAGGAAAAGTAGATTAAGAAGATATAATGAGTATCAAATATATGAACCTAACAACATAAGCATACTGCTCCCTTCCTATGTATGAAGTATGATTGTATACAATTTCATGTATATATATATATATATACATATTATATGTATATATATATATATAATATATATATATACACATATACACTGACAGAAGTATGATATACTGACAGAAGGAGATAAACCAGCAATTGTAGTTAGAAATTAACGTCTCACTCAAAAACTGACAGATCTATAGATAAAAACAAGCAAGTTGTAAAGGATTTAAATTAATCTATGAGCTTGGATTAACATATATGGTGCATAAATATATTAAAAGTTAACCAAACAAGTGAAAAACATGTAATTTTTTGAAAAGAGAAAAGTAGTCCACATATTAATTTCCATGTAAAAGGAAACAGTTAGTTCCAACTAACCAACGCTTTGGATATTATATTCCCCAATCACAATGTGATAAAAGTACATATGTAATAAATGTAATAAAAATACATTTTTATTACACAATGTAATAAAAATACATGATAAAAGGATATCTTAAAAAATCCTTTATCTCTAAAGCTGAAAGAGACACCAGTAAATAATCCATAGGTTAAAGAATAACTGGTAAGGATTTTATTTAATGCAGAGAAGAAAATGTCATAAAAATACAGAACAAAAACAGCTTAGTAATTAGAGGAAAATGTAATACTAAATAAGGTATCATAAAACAATAGTTACTAGAAACAGATTAGGCAAATGGTTAGCTGAACAACTTGGAAAAGAAAGAGCAACAGACTACACCCATAAAACAGGAAGAAATGGGCAGAAAACTATGACATTGAAACAAACCAAAAGAGAGAGAGAGAACAAAAAAAAAAGAAGAAAACAAAACCAGAAGTGTTTTTTTTTATATGAATATACACGCAGACAATGGCAAGATGGAGAGGAAGTGGAGAGGTTAAAAATCAAAAGATACACTTGAAACTAATATTACACTGTATGTTAAAAAAAGCAAATAAGAATGAAAAAGGAGAAATAATTATAAATTTAAAAAGAACTTTAAAATGTAATAAAATGTTATAAAGTAATACATTTGAAATCACATGATATACTTTTGCATATTGTAAGATTAAAAACTGGCAGAAAAGTACTACAGTCTTGAATAAATTAATAGCAATTAAATTTAACAACACTCAATCAATTTCTCTGTCTTCCCACTAAACTAAAGAAATCCTGGTCAAAAAAAATTCTATAGGTGAATTTGATCAAATTTTCAAGCTACATATAATCCATGTATTATTACAAATTCTTTCAGAAAACATAGAAGGAAACATTGACCAAGTCATTTTAAAAGACTACTGTAACCTTGATTTCAAAACCAGATAATGAAAGTACATTAAAAAAGAAAGACATCAGTCTGTAACTCTTATAAACAAAGATACAAAGTTCTGATTAAGATAATAGCTAAATATAATCCAGAGTTAAATAATAATAATATTAATGTATCATGATAAACAGCGGTTACCCTGGGAAAGCAAGACTCTTAATCTCAGAAAAATCTGTCAGTCTAATTCATCCCTTTAATATGTTAAAGAAGAAATAGTCACGTGATCATTTCATAGATGCAGAAAGATTATTAGAGAAACTTCACTCTTCATGTTTGATGCAGACTCTCAGAAAATTAAGCATAAAACAGATCATTCTTAACTTGATAAAGCCAATGTAACAAATCCAAGAAAAGCCACATCACATTAAGGCAGAAATTTAGATGCAACGTCCAGAAGACCAAAATAAGACAAGGAAGATCATTATATCTCTACTGTTCCATACAACACTAGATATTTTCCCCACTGCATTAAGTCGTATCATACACACACAGAATAGAGACTGTAAGTATTGGTAGAGAAGAGGCAAAAATGTTATTATTTACAAATGATACATGATCAACTACATGAAAAACCCAAAAGAATCAATAAACTATACAATCCAGTGGTAAAATTAAGTAGAAGGCCAAAGGCATGAACAGTTTTCAAAACTCAATAACATTATTCTAAACTATAAATAATTAGTTGGGAAAGTAAAAAATAAATAAATAAATAAATAAATAAATAAATAAATAAAGGAGATACAATTCATAATAGTAACAACTTCTATATGGGAATTAAACCATAAAGAGTCAATTCGCTTCTAAAGAAGAAATGAGTTAAACCAAAAAAGAACATAAAAAGATGATTATGTGAAGAGAATGACCATGAATCTATACAGAATGACTTAATATTTAAAATTTTTTTTTTCACCGTTTATTTATTTTTGGGACAGAGAGAGACAGAGCATGAACGGGGGAGGGGCAGAGAGAGAGGGAGACACAGAATCGGAAACAGGCTCCAGGCTCCGAGCCATCAGCCCAGAGCCCGACGCGGGGCTCGAACTCACGGACCGCGAGATCGTGACCTGGCCGAAGTCGGACGCTCAACCGACTGCACCACCCAGGCGCCCCCAGAATGACTTAATATTTTAAAGGTGTGAGTGCTCTCCAAATTAATCTATAAGTCCCCAAAAATTCTTATCAAAACGTGACCAAAAGTTTTTTAGAAATTAAAGAAACTTATTCTACATGCATAAGTAGTTCTAAATGCAACTTAGGAGCTCATGCAATATTGCGGCAGGGGGAAGCAGCAAACTAGGACTTATTGCCCTAGCAGGTAGTAAGACATTTTTTTTTCAATATATGAAATTTATTGTCAAATTGGTTTCCATACAACACCCATTGCTCATCCCAAAAGGTGCCCTCTTCAATACCCATCACCCACCCCCCCCTCCCTCCCACCACCCATCAACCCTCAGTTTGTTCTCAGTTTTTAAGAGTCTCTTATGCTTTGGCTCTCTCCCACTCTAACCTCTTTTTTTTCTTCCCTCCCCCATGGGTTTCTGTTAAGAAGACATAGTGATAAAACTACGGAAGTACCAGCCCAGAACAGACAGAAAACCAGTGGAATAGACCAAAAAGTAGAAACAGGTCCGGTAAAGGTGGCATTGTCGACCAGTAAAGACGGCGTGGCTTATTTAGTGATTGCCTTGGGAAAACTGACACATTTTACAGAGGAAAATAAACTTCATTGAAATAAAGACTTGAATGTAATAGGTTGGCCAGAATGCAAATAGCAGATTAAGAAATCATGATTGTGACCTGTGGGCGGAGGAAAGTTTCTTAAACTAGAGCCCCAAACCACAAACCACAAAATCACGACACCCCAAACTGATGCATTCTGTGCAATAAAAGGAATGGAAGACAATGTTAGCATACTGGTGAGAGACTGGGAAAAGATATATTTAGAATCCTAAACTATTAAGTGATTACTAGCTAATCTACAATCTAGAAAGAGCTTCTCCAATTTGCAAGAAAAAGACAGGAAGCCTGTTTTAAACATGGGAAAAGAATATAGGATATGCACAAAAGGGTAAACCCAGATAGCTAACAAGTATTTGAAGAAATTCTCACAATGTTTAGAGTTCACAAAAATGCAAATTAAATAAAAAAGGGAAGAGCACCTAATGGTTTTCGGTTTGGCAATAAAAACACAGAAAACACCAAACATTGGTTGTAATGTGGGAAATTCGTGCTCTTGCTTGAAATGTAAACAATCATGGATGTTCTGGAGAACAATATGAATGTACTCACTAAAATTAAGGATGTGTATTCACTATGACAGAGCATTTCACTCCTGGAAGAATATTCTCAATGCCCTCTAATAAGTCCATGAGAAACGAGAAACTGTACATTTGTTTGTATCCATCACTAGGTGAAAGATATTTAAATTTTGGTGATCACCATGGAATGACAGGCAGCTTGCAGAAGCCATGAACTAAATGCACAAAGAGTATGATGAATAAATGTTTTTTAAAATGTGTCTTGGGGGCGCCTGGGTGGCGCAGTCAGTTAAGCGTCCAACTTCAGCCAGGTCACGATCTCACAGTCCGTGGGTTCGAGCCCTGCGTCGGGCTCTGGGCTGATGGCTCAGAGCCTGGAGCCTGTTTCCAATTCTGTGTCTCCCTCTCTCTCTGCCCCTCCCCCGTTCATGCTCTGTCTCTCTCTGTCCCAAGAATAAATTTAAAAAAAAAAAGTGTCTTAAAAGAAGGTAAGAAAGAGAATAAGATCTACTCTATTTTTTAATGTTTATTTGTTTTTGAAGGAGAGAGAGAGAGAGACAGAGCGTGGGGGGGGGGGGGGGGGGCGGGGCGGAGAGAGCAAGGGAGACAGCATTAAAAGCAGGCTCCAGGCTCTGACCTGGCAGCACAGAGCCTGAAGCAGGGCTTGAACTCACAAACTGTGAGATCATGACCTGAGCAGAAGTGGGCCGCTTAACCGACTGAGCCACCCCGGTGCTCCAAGACCTATTATTTTTGTAAATTAAAGCCCATATATGCACATAAATTATACAACACACTACATAAATCTTACTAGACATAAAACATCCCTTTCTAATTTCCAAACACATGCTTTTGCAAAAAGATATGGCATGGATGTTAGAGTCAATGTGGGATTATAAAGAGAAAGTGGGGATCAGTGATGAAAATTTTGAAGGGAAAATAACATAAACCAAAGAGGACCTCTCAAAGAGCAGTTAGTAGAGTATGCCGTTAGTTGAGTCATCTGCTAAACTCAACTAAAGAAAGATCTTCATCAAAAGATTAAAAAAGAAAGAAAGAAAATTGAGGGAATCACTAGAAAGCATAAAGAACAGCAGAAAGAATAAATATGCCATTATGGCAAAAAATAGAAATGAATTAAGCCCAACCACGAAGAGATAAGTGCTTGGTTTAGAGGTTTTAAGTAAAAAGATAAAAAGTGTTCAAATATAAGATGTTTTCAAAAGTACACCTACCAAAAAAAATAGTGAACATTTAAAAAGAAAATATTAGGCCAACAATAAAGGAAGTGCACTAAAGTTACAATGTTGATATTCAAATCAATTTTTTTTAAAAAAGAATATTTTATTTAAATAAAGGTTGTAATCCATACTACCTCTTCCTCAGTCTTAAGGAAGTTATTAAAATAGGTTTGTAGTTAAAAATAAAAGTGACAATCAGGGGTGCCTGGGTGGCTTAGGCAGTTAAGCATCTGACTTCAGCTCAGGTCATGATCTCACGGTTTGTGAGTTCAAGTCCCATGTCGGGTTCTTTGCTGACAGCTCCGAGCCTGGAGCCTATTTCAGATTTCTGTGTCTCCCTCTCTCTCTGCCCTTCCCCTGCTCATGTGCTGTGTCTCTCTCTCTCAAAAATAAATAAAAACAGTAAAAAAAATTTAAAAAAAAAATTTTTTTTCAACGTTTATTTATTTTTTGGGACAGAGAGAGACAGAGCATGAACGGGGGAAGGGCAGAGAGAGAGGGAGACACAGAATCGGAAACAGGCTCCAGGCTCTGAGCCATCAGCCCAGAGCCCGACGTAAAAAAAATTTTTAAGTGACAATCAGAATGTATAAAATGAAATCAAATTGTAGACTTAAATGCTTTCAGTCATAAAAAAAAAAAGGAATGAACAAAGTACCTTATTAAAATTTTAGAAAAAAATATACCAGAAGAAAATACATGAAAAGGTTAAAATAAATAGGAGCACCTGGGTGGCTCAGTGGGTTGAGCGTCTGACTTCTGCTTAGGTCATGATCTTGCAGTTCACAGTTTCGAGCTCTGCATCAGAGCTCTCAGCAGAGCTCTCTGCTGTCAGCGCAACTGTCTCCCTCTCTCTCTGTCCCTCCCCCACTCACTCTCTCTCTCTCTCTCTCAAATTAAGTAAACTTTAAAAAAAAGATAAAATACATAATACATAAACAAGAAAACAAACATAATCATATTAAAACTAAATTAACACTTCTTGGACACTGCAAAGCACTCTGTCTCATGAGATGGGTGTCACATAATACAACAGTCCTTTAATGTAGGAGCTGTGTTCTTATCATAGATGACAAACATAGATTTCTAAAGTTTAAGCCAATTATCCTAGGTCATACAATTAAGAATTGTTAGAGATGTCAACTTGGTCTCTATTAAAGGGGAAGCAAGAGGTCATAACCACTAATTTATTGTGTATAATTGATAAGTAAGTTTTAAAACTGAGTATTTTAGGGGCGCCTGGGTGGCTCAGTTGGTTCAACATCCAACTTCAGCTCAGGTCATGATCTCACAGTTTGTGAGTTCAAGCCCAACATCAGGCTCTCTGTTGTGGCCGTCAGCGTGGAGCCCACTTCAGATCCTTTATCTCCCTCTCTGCCCCTCCCCTGCACGTGTACTCTCTCTCTCTCTCTCTCTCTCTCTCTCTAAAAAACAAATAAACATTAAAAAAAAACAAAAAAACTAAGTATTTTTAAATACTATTTAAAAGGAGAAAAAAATCAGGGTGCCTGGGTGGCTCAGTTGGTTAAGCATCCGATTTGATGTCAGTTCAGGTCATGATCTCATGGTTCGTGAGCTCAAGCCCTGCATTAGGCTCTGTGCTGACAGTGCGGAGCCTGCTTGGGATTCTCTCTCTCCCTCTCTCTCTCTGCCCCTTCCCTTCTTGTGCTTTCTCTCCCTCTCTCTCTGTCAAAACAAATAAATACAATATATATAAAATATAGCTAGGTTTAAAATAAGCTAGACTTGTTTCAACCAGATAAAGGTAAATATTTGGGTGTGAAGAAGGCTTAAGACTAGCTCTTAAGATGGAACATAAAGGGATAAGGTTAAGAAATCTATTTAAAAAAAAATTAATTTCTGTTTGCCAAAAACTACGTACCATATTAAGTCAAATGACAAATTATGAAAATATTTGCAGTATACTTAATCTAAAGGTGAATGTATTTAAAATATAAAGAGGTCTTACAAATAAGATACAAATACATTTATAAGTAGAAAAATATAGGTAAATCATATGTGCAAGAAAAGATTCAATGAAGACATTTTAATGGCCAGACAACAGATGAAAAATCTCAATTTACCAGTAATTAAGA
This sequence comes from Prionailurus viverrinus, assembly GCF_022837055.1. NCBI lineage: Eukaryota > Metazoa > Chordata > Mammalia > Carnivora > Felidae > Prionailurus > Prionailurus viverrinus. Next base: position 131,659,665 of record NC_062569.1, on the reverse strand, counting down.
ACTGCACTGTATTAAAATATAAAATGCTTTTCTTATCAAATTGGCAATATTAAATAAGGATAGTTTTGGAAAGAGAATAGAGAAGTTGACATTTCCATAAATGGCAAAACCATTCTTTGGGATTATTGATCAACGGAAATAAAAAGACTTTTGAAAAGACTTTAAAGTGATTAGTAGTTCTACTTCTCGAAATTGAACCTAAGGAAATAATCAAGGACGTACATAAATATTTATGTCTACTTCTGCATAGTTTATCATGACAAATATACATGTACCTGCTATTGTCACAATATATAGATGGAAAATAAACAGTTTATAAAACTGTGGTCTCAGTGTATCAGGTTCTTTGGTTGTGAACACAAACACCAGTGTTGGCTCAGGCCTTTACAGACTGGGCACTAAGAGAGACCAGACAAAGGAGTCCAGGAAGCAGGATAAGACATAAGACTGGAAATAGGGCAGGGAACTGTCTTTCCCATCTTGTCTATCAAGACAAATGAGCTCCAAATGTTTTATATTCCCACCCCCATCCCACACATCTTTCTGTCAATTCACTTAGGATCCAAAGTCCCTGGAGAAAGAGACTAATTGTTCTATTTTGAGTCAACTGCCAGTCCTTGGTTGGGGAAGGAAGAGGCTTCTTGATTTATGATCTCATCAAGACTATACACGATGGTGAGGTGATATTGAAATAGGAAATGGGAAGTTATTATAAAGGGAAATAAATGCTAACTGAATCCAAATAATCACAAATATCTGTTATTTATAATTTCACGCCAAATATGTAATGCACTAGTGTATATGTGCTGTACATACATAGGGAAAGTACTAGAATATTAGTAACATAATATTAATAATGATCTTTAAATGTCAGATTATGGTTGAATTTTATTCTCTTGGTTAAAAGTTTTCTAAACTTTTAACAATAAGAACTTCATTGTTTTTGTATTGAAAAATAAAAACAATAGATTTTAAAACAGCTGGCAAGCTATGACTGAAGAGATTTCCTTGAGCTGATTTTTAAACATTATATTAACTAAACGGGACTATATTCTTATCCTAAATATTGATATGTGTTGAAACATATAAGCTGAAATACATAAACATAAAACACAAATTTTTCTTGCTTTACATGAAATATCTCATAGAGTCTCCTCTTGGTGCTGCAGGATGAATTTTAAAGACAGACTCCTGAAAATGCCACATTGCGCTGAGGAAATTGCTTCAGTTTTGTGTAAGATTGGGACTGGATGTCACTATCCAACTAATAATTTTCTAGTTCCTGACAATGAATTCTACAGAGAGATCATCTGTCTGCTGCTCTGTTCTACAGAGAGCCCTGCATATCACAGCCAAGAACTCAAACTTCCACATATCTGGTCATAAAGTTCTTGGAAAATCTCCATTTTACATGAATGTGATTTAGTTTTTACTGCATTAGGATGTTGAATTCTGAATCTACTTGTTCATAACGCAACCCCAAGCTCAAAGTGATTAGGCTCAAAATCAAAGACAGGACACATGTAATACCAATTGCTATTAATTTTGTAAGTGCCTTGCCTCAAGTTCAAGTTCTTCAGTGATCACAGTTTAATAACGGAAGGACATAACAAGCAGGATGTATGATTAGAATTTTCAAAATTTTAGCAAGAAGTGCTAATACTTCTATTCTTCCATTATTGGCAGAATAATCAATGCATTGTATGTATAAATTTATGTTTCCCAGAATTTTGCTCCTCTCAAATTCTGATATCTCGAACAAATGCAATATTCATTGAAAACAATTGTTTTCAATTCCCAGAGATTAGATCCAATGGTATATGAGCACAATTACCAACATAAAAATGTTCTCTTTTCATGATTGTACTAAGTGGTAGCGCCCAAATAAAGGGTAAAGAACACGTAAAAGTCCATACCATTTATCCACTTTCCAGAAAGTTCCAGAACTAAAATGAACTGTTCAGTCATCGATTTTAAAGTGGCTGATAAGCAGTCAAATAACTTGTGAATGTTATAATGCAAAAATGACTTTAGTATCTTTCACATGGAATTGGCTCAGGGCCTTGAGGCATAACTTAGTAAATGCCACTTTATTAGCCTTAATTTGTTAATGTGGTCTCCAAAAATATTTAGTAATAACTGAAGTGCTCTAAAGAGTTACTCAAGTAGATGTCTCAATGAAATAAGGAAGGAAGGGAAGACATAAAGTATCAGAGGAAGCATAAGAAAAGACCACAATTAATGTATGTTAATAAATATAAATTAGCACTGTGAAAATTGGGGGTGGGAGGCTTAATCAATCAATATTTGCCATTAAAACCTTTCCAGAAACTTAATTTTGACTGAGGTGTTGGCAGTAGAAAGGAGGATGTTTGGAAAAGTTAAGGTAGAATTGAATTTAAAGTTTGTTTTTTGTTTGTTCTATAATGATGTGTACGACTACAACTTTAAAGGCAGTCTAAATAGTATGAAAAACATTTCAAGCATTTAGTGACTGAGAAGAAAAAAGAGAATATGGTCATCTATTGAGTTTCTTTGTACGAGTGACATATGTAATAAATAATTTTGTCAGCTTTTAGAGCTTTTCTTTGAATTTTTCTAAACTGAATTTTCCAAATTGAGTCTGTAAATTGTCAGCACATGTAAGCAATTGATTTGCATTTATCAAATATCCAAATCTAGAAACAATGTAAGATTTTTGATAAGTATTTATTTTTGAGAGAGGGAGTGGGAGAGGGGCAAAGAGAAAGAATCCCAAGCTGGCTCTGAGCTGTCAGCACAGAGCCTGACGGGGAGCTCAAACTCACAAATCGTGAGATCATGACCTGAGCCAAACCAAGAGTCAGACACTTAACTGACTGAGCCACCCAGGCACCCCAATGTAAGACTTTTTTGAAGCAAATTTATTTTTGTTCCTAATGTAAAAGTGTTGACTTGAATAAATTAAAATTCACTTTGCCTATTTCCATGTTCTCTGAAAATACTGATTGATATATTTAATAACGAGACTCTAGTCCCTTAAATACACAGGAATTGGTCTTTGTAGAGCCAATCAGAGTCATATTAACCAAAATAATGAGAGAAGTTTATAGCATTTTTGTGAAAAATTTTTTCCAATGTTAGATAATAAAGCAACTCTCTTTTCTCATTTTATAAATCGATGCATTCTCAATGCAGAAATTTGTTATGTGTTATATTAAGTAATCTCAGCTTTAATGAGCAGTTGCCAGACTCTACAATGATGCTCAGAAGAGTAACATTCAGCAGCTGTATTTCTGTTACTGTAGTAAAAAATCCCAAGATTTTCCAACATGTCTAGTTTATTCCGCTTGCCTATTCACCAAAGAGGACACCCAGATATGTCTCCTCTGGGGCATTTTGCCCTCTTTCAGATTATCAGCTCCAAAGGTTAGATAATCTGGGATAGAGGGGAAGGAATTTTATCCTTTATTCTGAAACCACAAGTAAGGTCTCCAGCCAGTTTATGTCTGAGTTCAATAGTCTTACAAGGCTGTTGGGGAAAAATCAAGTTGTTGATTTAGTAAAAGGCGATGCTCTCTCTAACCATTTCATTTTATTATTTTTGATTTGATGGGTAGTGAATGATGCTCATGTCCTTCTTTTACTTCTATAACTATTGATTTTAATAACATTTATACAACACAACATATCATGTTAAATATTTTGTGAAATCCTAAATTGTTGAGTATTAAAATGTGCTAAAAATCTTAACTTTTGCTAAAATCACAAGAGTCCTGTTCTTAAATTTGGAAAACAATTGAAGCAGTAGGACACCTCCCACCCTCTTTTTTTGAGTAAAGGCCAGATTAGTGTGGTTGGGGTGAAAAGGTCAGCAGAGAGGGTCATCTTTTTGTCAATATGCAAATGAAAAGCTGCCTCATCAGAAAGATACAGCTTGATGGACCAATGAACTCCACCATTATTGTGCCACCAGATATGTTCACAGTTGAAAGATGGTCTCTGAAAATGCGAACACCTTCCTAATGTTCTCAAAAGCTGCATTTACTTCTTTGATAAGGAGTTTAAATAGTGTTATCACACACCTTGCCAAGATTAGTAGGAACTGCAGAATCTACATTGCATACCACACATTTCTGATGGTCAAAGTTACCAAAAGACACATGAGAAACATTTGGAAGTTGAAGCCTCACATCTTCAAGTTCAGAATTATGAAGGGGGTAACAAAAGTAATATTATGGACCATATTTTGTCTTTGCAGAAGATGTCTTAGAAATCACTTTAGACATAGGTATGTATTTTCAAGAACTCAAAATCACAGAAGCCTAAAGCTGCAATCAGCAAGATCAGAAGTTCAGCCAGGAATACTTTACCAGCATCATAAAATACAAACAACATACAGAAGTTCTAACTGAAGCATGCATGCCCTCTTTCACTAGTAATATTTACCATAAAACATTAAAATTGTATCTAGTAGGGGTGTCTGGGTGGCTCAGTCAGTTGAGCATCCTATTTTGGCTCAGGTCATGATCTCGCAGCTCATGAGTTCGAGCCCCGCATCGGGCTCTGTGCTGACAGCTCGGAGCCTGGAGCCTGCTTCAGATTCTGTGAGCCTCTCTCTCTCTGCCGCTAACCCACTCACATTCTGTCTCTGTCTCTCTCAAAAATAAATAAACATTAAAAAAATGCTTGAAATTGTATCTAGTAGAAGTGATTAAGTATGAGTCCTTTTGTGACAATTCACCTGTTCCTTGGAGTTGTAGACAGATTACGATGTTGTTTATTAATAGTAGACTCTGCAAGCATGAGCAATTCTAATCAAATTAAAGTTTATACTGGTTAATAAATCACATTAAGTAGTAGGTACATTGTTATTATCACATGAAAAGCCAACAGGATGCACCAGTTTACATAAGTGACTATTAATTTTATGCAGTTAAGCCTTAAATTTCCATTTTCCTCTTTTTTCACTGTATTTCTCTCCTTTCCATAATCAGGATCAAGGTGGGGAGCAAACCACTTAGTTCTCTCTTCATTGTAGATCCTTTTCCCACAGACACATGTTAAAATAAAAGGTCAGGGGTCTGACCTTTGGCCCCTGGCTGCTGGTCTCTGAACTCTTTCCATCACTCTTTCACCTCTCCAGACCTCTCTCAAACTCCAGGAACACACTGGGTCCTCAAATAGCTCATTCAATCTCTCCTTCTGCACCCCAACCTGGAATGGCTTCTCTAATCAAATATCAAAAACACAAGGATGCTTTATACCTTTGGGTAAAATTCTCAATTCTATTTTTTAACTGTAAAATGGATAATGACATTAGAAGATACAAGATTCGTCATGACTCATGAATAAATCAGATACCTTTGTATGATATGACTTAAAAAGAACCTTTGTGTGATATGACTTCATTGGTTAATAGAAGAAAGATCCTGACAAATATCTCCTTCATAAGGTGGCTGGTATCTGAATTTTCTTTAAAGGAGAAAAAGCTATCCCTTCAATAAATTAGATTTTAAAGACTAAAAATAGTACTACAAAGCAACAAGACAACTGATTCAGGTCAAAATCTCTTTCCTGAAGGAAGTAGGAGAGCAAAAGGAATACCAGGAGGGTGTCTAAATCAGAGACCACTGGCATTAAGATGGGATCTCTGGAAAATTCTTGGTTCATGACAGCCCAGTTTAAAATCAACCATGTTTAACACAGAAATGCATATTTATATATGCCATTTGTTTCAGTGGGAATAGTAGTTCTGAACCATATTTACAAAGCCACTCAATATATTTTATGTTTCCAAAATACCTACTATGTGTCAGTAGATCCCAACAGCTGAGGATGAATAAATCAAGTTATATATGTTTAGGGATTCAGAGTCTGGTAGAAATGCCACGTTTTAAAAATAAATAAGGTCAAAACAAAGTGATAGTATAGTGCTGTCTGTAACATGAAAATATTAAGGGGAAAAATGTGATGAAATTTGCCTTACTAAGGTGAAAGAAGCTAACAGGGGAGGTGCTGTTTGAAATCATGTATCCATTCAACAAATATTTATTGGGCACCTACAAATATCTGGAAAGAACCAGTAGATGCAGAAATTATAATTGTAGACAATACATGCAAAAATCTTTACCTTCATGGTGCATGTATCCCAGTGGATGAGGCAGCAATTAATCAAGATAAGTAATATATGGTTGTATGTACCAAGTGAGAATGAAGGAAACAGAGAAGGAAATGAAATGTTGGAGGGGATATTTTTGAAAAGGTGTTCGTGAATGGCGTCCTTGAGAAAATGAGTTACGAATAAAGATGTGGTAGGGGAGAAATTTACCAGGTAAATGAGGGTTTGGAGTAAACATCTGAGACAGAAAAAAGAACATGTGTAAAGGCATGGAGGCTTATAAGTATAATCTACGTTTAGGATTATAGCAAGTTGTGGGGGTGAATTGCGTGTGTGTGGTGTAGGTGTGTGTGCACATGTGTGCGTGTGCATGTGCACTTGTCAAGTTAATAAAATAGTAAAAGAGAGGCTGGATTGAGACCAACGTATGAGAAACCTATTCACCGGGCTAAGAAATTTGAACTTTATCAGGACAATGGGACCATATCACAAGCTTTTAAGCAAGGAGATGCTAAGATTTCACCATGGAATAGGTTGGTTGCAGTAATGTCTCTGTGTCTTTGGGGCATGGCTAGCATTAAATTGTATGTAACCCCAAACAAACCAATATCTTTACATGTAATTATTAGAGGTTTTCAGTGCACTCATATATGATTTTATTTTGGATGTAGAAGCCAATGAGCAGAACCATTGATGTGCAAGAGTAGAGGACCACATGAGAAGGTGATACTACAACTAAAAGAGATGGTAAATTCAAGCTACAGAAAATAAGGGAATCTTCTTATGAAAAGAAGAAGATGGCTGGGCGGTGAATGTTCAAGGAAAAATGTTGGTCCGGTCCATTAAGTGTTATACACATAAATATTAGGATTTTCAATTGTAACTACCGGCTCTTTTGTGGTTGTTGTTTTAAGTAGCAGCTCAAAGCCTGATATGCAGAACTCTACTAGGTCCCAAGCCTATTTCAGGAAGTCCACAAACTCAAAACTATCTTTATAGTAATACTATGAAGCCATTTGCCTTTTCACTGTGCAGACATTTGAACACACAGTGAGAAAGCCGTGGTTCTGGCACCTTAGTGTGAATCAAGGCAATGGCACCCAACTGTACAAGCGATCACTTGATCACTGTAGTCTTCACGGCCACATACCCATGTAGAAAGAAAATAAAAACCAATTTCACTTAAGAATCACTTTGAGTAAGCATTAATTTCACTAAATCTCTACCCTTAAGCACACATTTTTTTTTATATTGTGTGTGATGAAAATTGGAATTGGACGTAAAAGTATTTCTGCCTATGTATGTTAGTGGTCTTAGTGGTTCAGTTTGTGTTGCAAACTGAACTAGTTGCTTATTTAACAGAACACCGTCTCTACTTGAGAAGGACTGACAATGATTGTTCAGACTTGAGTATCTGACAAACATTTTCTTGAAAGGAAACAAAATGAACCTGTTAACTTCCAGGGAAAAAACCCTGTTAGGATCTGTTCCTGCTGATAAAATTTGAATTGTTAAACAAAAATTAGTATTTTGGAAAAACATAAATCTACCACCTTGAGCTTGACACCTTCTCAATACTTAAGATTCTTCTGATAAGATTGGTGATGATATTTAAAAAACTGATCTGTTGATACTGTATAAAGGTTATTTGAAAGTCCTATATACATCCATAAGCTAATTATTTCCCAAAAGGCTAATGACCATGATGTATCATTGGCTACAGGCAAGGATAGAATATCCATTCAAAGAGCTAGACAGACAAATGGATTTTACTGTGACAGTATAAACAAATAACTATTGTGGTTTCAGATTCCTTATTGCAACCAACCTTTAACAAAGTATCAGTTGTCTGGGGCATCCGGGTGGCTCAGTCATGACTTCAGCTCAGGTTACGATCTTGTGGTTCCCGAGTTCGAGCCCTGCATTGGGCTCTCTACTGTCTTCTGTCCCTCTCATTCTCTTCCGCTCCCCTACGTGCACATGCTCGCTCTCTCTCTTTCTTTCTCTCTCAAAAATGAATAAACAGTTTAAAAAAAAAAGAAACTATTAGTTGTGGATTTGGGGTGTATACCAAATAAGAATATCCACAATTATCTGAGGAGGCATTGAGATTTTATTCCTTTTGCTAAACTAGACATCTGAGTGAGGCTATATTTTACTTAGATACTTTAAATAGAACAACATAGTGCAATAGATTCAATGGGGAATCAGGTATGAGAATCTAGCTGTCTTTTATTAAGCTGGATGTTAAAGAGATTGGCAAAAATGTAAAACAACTCCAACTCTCTCACTATCTTTTAAGGGAAGTATAATTATTTTTCACAAGATTGTGGCTTATTTAATAGGTCCACCATTATGTTAAAATGAATTAATGAACACAGACTTTTAAACATTTCTCAGTTTTAATTTAAAATATGTACTGTACTGACAAATATAACAAAATGGCGTAGGGGTGTCAGATTTAGTAAATAAAACTACAGGATGCACAGTAAATTTGAATTTCAGATAAGCAATCAATAGCTGTTAATATACATATGTCTCATGTAATATTTGGGACAAACTTATGCTAATAAATTATTCATTGTTAATCTGAAATTCAAATTATACCACACATCCTATATTTTATCTGGCAGGTCTACTTGTGTGTTCTCAATGATTTTTGAGGGTAAAGAGGTTCTAAGGCCCAATGGTTTGAAAACCGCTGCTTAAATGCATCCAGTAGCTCATTCATTTTGCTTCCTTTTCCTCTACTTAGAATTAAGTCTTCACTGTAATTCCTTTCAGTGTCTTATTAGTTCTAAAAAGAATGGCTATTGGACAGTATGTTGTTTATAGTTGGTCCCAACCAGGTTATTCATCTCTATATGTTTTGTTCCAGGAGAAAATTAATGTGTCATAGTAGCAGAATTGGTAAACATCGTAAGTTTTGTAGTTTATTTCATGGATAGCAATGACGGACACAAACACCTTGGGAGAAATCATGATGGAGATGCTGTCATGAAGATACTAAGTAATGGTTGAAATTGCTCCTGCACTTATTTTATGTAGATTCTCTTATTTTATGTAGATTCTCTTTTTTGTACAACAATAGAAAAATTTGAGAATTACACAAGTGTTCCAGGAGGGTCAATATGTAGTGTTTCTCGGAGATACATCGTCAATTTTTCATTTAATGTTTACGAGTACCTTGCCTGTCTTGGATGGATTAAATGTCATATTTGCACTGAAAATAATAGCACTTAGTAGTACATGTGGAAAACAATAGCCTCTGAAATGTGTTACAATTTAAAATGTGTTACAATTTAAAATTGTGTAAATTGAACCCAAATTCATGAAACAAGTTAGTCCTGTATGTTAACCCATAGAAATTATATCTATGAAGGAATCCGTGGCCTCTTAGGGCTTTTTGTTTTTTTTAGAAAAGTGAAATCCAGAGTACCATGAAAGTCCTTAAGTAGTACAGCCCTGACACAACAAATCTTATTCCTAAAAATAAAAAAGCGCATCTCAAATAAAACTAAATTTGTTTAAAAATGTAATCCAAACTTTGTATGTGTACAGAAAAAAATGTAATACACTTACAAAAACACTGACCTGAGTTATCTCAAGAGATTAGGATTATAGGGAATGTTTGATTTCTATTTTGTATACTTCTATAAACGATATTTACATCTTTGGATTATACTTAAAATGAGAACAAATCAATAAAGATAATAATGCATTTAAAAAAGTATCTTATTGGGGCACCTGGGTGTCTCAGTCAGTTAAGCATCCAACTCTTGATTTTGGCTCAAGTCATGATCTGAATAAATAGAAGATACCAAAACTTCAAGAATTTGCAGCAATCTGCTAACTACAGAGAGTTGGAAATTTTGAGAAAAGTGTATTCATTCCTAAGTAGTACAAGCTACATTCCTGTAAAAGAGTATTGGTTGGAGAGACTTAAAACTACATGATTTACTGAACATTAACAAACTTGACTGTAAGGTGATCTCCTATTTTCCAAAGAGAAGTTCTTAAAGAGTTTGTGTGTGTGTGTGTGTGTGTGTGTGTGTGTGTGCGTGTGCTTTTTTTGCTGGCTTGTTTACTTGTTTTTGACAGAGAGAGAGACAGAGCATGAGCAGGGCAGGGGCAGAGAGAGGGAGACACAGACTCTGAAGCAGGTTCCAGGCTCTGAGCTGTCAGGGCAGAGCCTGATGCAGGGCTTGAACTCACGAACCATGAGATCATGACCTGAGCCCAAGTTGGAGGCTGCTTACATCAGGCTCCGTGCTGTCAGTGTAGAGCCAGCTTTGGGTCCTCTGTCTCCCTCTCTCTCTGCCCCTGCCCTGCTCGCGCTTTTTTTCTCTCAAAAATAAACATTAAAAAAATTTTTTTAAGTATCTTCGTTTTCAAAAAGTAGGATGAGACTTCACTAACTATTCTTGAACTCTTTTTGTTTACAATGTGTCTGGGACCTCTTTCCATGTCAGTATCTACAGGCATAGTTTCTTTTAATTGTTTTGTAACATGTCTATACCAAAATCTTTACCCTTTTCTCCATTAGCAAGCACTCTTTGTTGCTATTTCCAGCAGGGCCTCCATGAACATGATTACACAAATCTACTTGTACAACTGCAGAAAAATCACATTGGGTGTGATGAAACAAGTGATGGGGGCAGTAGCATTGGTGGGAAGAAAACATGTATACCACCATTTTACCATTCTACCATTTTGTGGCAGTTACACAGAGGACTTGATCTTCCTGAGAGCTCGAGAAGGTTTTGGAAATGCCAAAGAAGTCATCTTAATGGAGTCCGTCTCCCTTTTACTGGGCTGGGTTCCATACTTTTAATTGCTTTGTCAAACATCCATTTAAAACCCACTGCTAACATGCAGTATCTGGAGAGTGAAAAACCATTTCTCAGACTCTTTGGGCACTAGGATATGATTTAGGTTCCATCATACGCATGTGGGAATGTTTAGAAACGGAATCAAATGAAGGAAAAAGCCAAGTCTGAGATGTACATTTTGCTGGCAAGGATTAAGGCCAAGGTGGCAGCTAAAGCAGAGACTTCCCAATGTAGTGGGTGAATTCCTGATTCAGCAGCTTCCTAGAACAGCAGTGGCATATTTCTGGATTGTGGCACAGTAGCCTGGGACCACAGCCTGAGAAGTCAGCACAATTAGCAGCAGATTCACAATTGTTCAGCTTCCTGCATTTGTGACAGTGGTTTACCTGCTCAAGACAAAGGCAGAATAATTTCTGGAGCTACCAGTCATTCCTGGTTGTTAAGACTAGAACTGTTCCTCTATTCCTTCCAAAAATTTTGTACATTTTCACTTCTCGATGTAAGATTCCTATTATGCCGAGTCTAGCCCACTGTCTGCTTTTGTACAGCCTGCAAGCTAAAAGTGGTTTTTACATTTTTACCTGGTTGGAAAAGACATCAAAAGAAGAACAATATTCTCTGACGTGTGAAAATTATGAGTTTCAAACTTCAGTGTTCTTAAATAAAGTCGTGTTGAAATATACCACTCCCATACATTTGCATGTTAGTTATGCTCTACAACAGATATTTCAACTACTTTGTTCTGCACCACAACAGTAGAATCAAGTACTTGCAACAGAAACACGTGGTCCACAAAGTTTACCGTATCTATTATCTGTTTTGAATGTGTTTTTGTGTATGGTGTAAGAAAGGAAGGGAGGTGGGGGGTTAAATGGGTGGTGGGTAACAAGGAGGGCACTTGTGAAAAATGCTGGGTGTTGTATGTAAGTGCTGAATCACTAAATTCTATACCTGAAATAAATATTACACTGTGTATTAACTAACTGGAATTTATTTTATTTTTTTTTTAATTTTTTTTCAACGTTTATTTATTTTTGGGACAGAGAGAGACAGAGCATGAACGGGGGAGGGTCAGAGAGAGAGGGAGACACAGAATCGGAAACAGGCTCCAGGCTCTGAGCCATCAGCCCAGAGCCTGACGCGGGGCTCGAACTCACGGACCGCGAGATCGTGACCTGGCTGAAGTCGGACGCTTAACCGACTGCGCCACCCAGGCGCCCCACTAACTGGAATTTAAATAAAAACTTGAAAACAAATTTATTACCTGGCCCTTCATGCAAAAAATTTGCCAACCCTTGCTTGATCTAGAGTGAATTCTCTTGGTTTAATTCAACTCTGAGCAGTCAATGCAACTCTATTAAAAAACACAGGAGGATGGTGGCATAAATGGTAAACATTAACTATGCTGAAATTTTAGTCATTGGTATCTTTTCCGCTTCTCACATCTGGTCCTGGTCAGGTGATTTCCATCATGAAACCATAATCCAGAGAATTACGGAGGGCTTACAAATTATGGTGGCCAGTAGCGTGATTCACCAAGCATTCCTGTGTCTCCTTGTGGGCATATGGTAAAATTGCACTTCTATGTACCTTGAGGTTAGATATGACCATGTGACTTGCTTTAGCCAATAAAATTTGACCCCAGCTTTTTGGGTTCTCTTGGCTCTTCTTTTCCATACAGAATTCTCAGTTGCTTTCTCTCACACTCACCTGACATGCACAGAGCTCTGTGAAACTTTTCTTCAGATCACCTTCCTTGGCTTTTCCTATTTGGCTCCCTGATGTCATATTGAATGTGGCTCCCAAGAGACAGCTTTTTTGAGAGACTTGCTATCTCTCCCAGAGCATGTCTAGGACTCTCCAAAACCTATATAAGTATTTTTTAATGTTTATTTATTTATTTTAAGAGGGGATAGGGCAGGCAGAGAGAGAGAGAATCTGAAGCAGATTCTGCGCTGTCAGCACAGAGCCCAACACGGGGCTCAGCCCCATGAATCGCAAGATCATGACCTGAGCCAAAATCAAGAGTCAGAGGCCTAACCAACAGAGCCATCCAGGTGCCCCCTGATATGACTATTTCTATGCCCTTCTGTCTTTGGGTTTTAAGCAACTGGTGGGAGGAAGAGAGCTCTCATAGTTTACTCCTGCTGTTACCTTCCTCTAGCTCTCTTTACCCTTCTTTACCCTCCTCTGGAACCAGAAGGTCATTCCATTTCCTCTTCCAGTTGGTAAGAGATTCCCTATCCTTCTTCTTCAGTCCTGAGTATTCACCCTCACCTTCTCTATGGCAATGTTAGCCACAGGGAATGAAAGTACCTATCAGAAGAAAATATATACTTCAGAAGATACTTCCAAAATATTACCCTCATTATATTATCCTCAATAGATTCAATCTTTAAAAAGCACAAGTATCATGTATGCTTGAATATAAGATGAGTTAGTTTTTCAAAATTATTCCTCAGAAACAAGAAAGTCATCTTATAGAATCTCTAATATTATATAGAGTCCTTCTATTTTAATAACAAAAGTCTATTTGGGAAAGGTCCACTAACCCAAAATAACTCAATTAATAATGAAATTAACTTTTTAAAAGGTGGCAAATAAATGTATGCATACTTAAGAGTTATTCTTAGAGTATGGCCTGATACAAATTTTGGATATAAACACACTTCTTATATATCACTTTTATTTTATTTAAAAAAAAATTTTAACATTTATTCATATTTTGAGACACAAAGTATGAGTGGGGGAGGGGCAGAGAGGGAGACACAGAATCCGAAGAAGGCTCCAGGCTCTGAACTGACAGCATAGAGCCCAACACGGGGCTCGAACTCACACACCATGAGATCATGACCTGAGCTGAAGTCAGATGCTTAACCGACTGAGCCACATGGGTGCCCCTTACATATCACTTTTAAAAATAAAGTATTCATGATTAAGTTGAAATGATAACTATCAAATGGATATTTGTGGCTTAGGGTAAAATTTCCAAGAACCACCTCATCCATATGATGTAAAAGAGATATATCTCCAACAAGTTGGACAGAAAGGTGATAAAATCTTTGGTTTAGATGACACAACAAGTGGTTCTAGTTATAACAAAGAGACTGATGTCTAAAGGATACTGTTCAGAAAATACTTTTCATTATATTCAGGCATTATAAAATATTCTTGCAAGTGACAAGTTTTAATATAGTTGCTTCATGGAATGAGAGCGTGGAAAAAAGCAACATTTGTTCATTACTATATCATTTAAATAATGCATGTTTTTTTTTTCCCTGTTAAATTTTTTAATGTTTATTTATTTTTGAAAGAGAAAGACAGAGACAGACAGACAGACAGAGCCGGAGTGGGGGACGGGCAGGGAGAGAGAGAGAGACACAGGATCTGAAGCAGGCTCCAGGCTCTGAGCTGTCAGCGCAGAGCCCGACGCGGGGCTGGAACTCATGAACCACGAGATCATGACCTGAGCCAAAGTCGGACGCCTACTGACTGAGCCACCCAGGTGCCCCAATAATGAGTGATTTTAGAATTGTGCATCCAGAAGTGCCTGGGTGGCCTAGTTGGTTAAGCCCCCAACTTTGGCTCAGATCATGATCTCATGGTTTGTGAGTTCGAGCCCTGAGTCGGGCTCTGCACTGACAACTCAGCACCTGGAACCTGCTTCAGAATCTGTGTCTCCCTCTCTCTCTGCCCCTGCCTCGCTCACGCTCTGTCTCTCTCTCTCTCTCTCTCTCATAAATAAACAAGTTGGCAAAAAAAAAAAAAAAAAAAAAAGCACACACACACACACACACACACACAAACTCTTTAGGAACTTCTCTTTAGAAAATAGGAGATCACCTTACAGTCAAGTTTGCTTAATGTTCAGTAAATCATACAATTTTGAGTCTCTCCAAACAATATTCTTTCACAGGAGTGTATCTTGTACTACCTAGGAATGAATACACTTTTCTCAAAATTTCCAACTCTCTGTAGTTAACAGATTTATGCAAATTTTTGAAGTTTTGGTACCTTCTACTATTTATTATATTCTAAGCTAAAATTTCCATCCTCTATTACTGTGTTGTTAGTAACTATCACCTGATGGAAAAAGTCCATTCCGACTCTGGTTTTACTACAAGATGGTGCTATTCCTACTAGTTTTCAGTCCCAAACTAAATTTTAGATAATTTCAGTGTGATATTCACATCACCCAAGCTAGTCTTTGCTGGGCCTGCCTTTCATAAAATTGTACAGTGATTTCTGCTCTTCAGAGTTTATCTCAAAGAGTATTTTTTTAATGTATTAATATAAAACAAAGAGCCGTTGTTGTTTGAAAATAAATGCTTTTCTACAGCAGAGATGGGGAGGTGGAAGAGGCGGGGGTGGGAAGAGAGAGAGGCTCCGAAAGGAAGAGAAAAGACAGCAACAACAACAAAAAGTGAAAAGCATGAAAAGTCCAGTAGGAAGATATAGACATTTGGTGAGAAACCAGGTTGCAGTGTCTAAAAATGTGATTCCAAGTTTGGAACCACTTTCATTTTCCAGAAATGGCAAATTTCTGCTTGAAGAGCTCTTACAAAATTAAAATATATGTATATATTCTTCATTACCAATCTGAAATAAACCTAGAAGAAAATAAGTAGGTATTACCTAAGTCCAGGAACACTTCTTAAAGCTATCCATTCCACCATGCTTTCTACTTTTTAAAAGAATATTCCTGTATCTCATTGTGGAATAGATACATCTCTTTCTTTCCTGAGAGCATCAGCCGCAAAATGGGTTCAGTGACTTGCTCAGGATCATGCAGCTAAGCCAGAAGCAGCAGGAAGACTGAAGCTAGTCCAGGATTCTCCCAGCTGAGCTGAACCGACAGCCTCAGTTATGTAACAAGTCTCCCAAATTCTCATCTGGATGCGGCAATGTCAGCAGAGGAGATGCCCAGTAACAACCCTCATCTAGTATTTTAAGTCATCAGGGCAAAGTGATGGTAATTTAACCTCAGCAAGTTTTTCATTCTTACCTTTAACCCAAGGGATGAATACATTATCCCAAGAAGCAACTACTCCTTAGCCAGAATTGTACATTGCACTCTCAAGGCTGATGGATGATTACAGTGGTTTCTATTCTGGACACAACGAATGGAGCCAACTTCAGTAATCATATTGCACAATCTCCAGTAGAGCAGAATCCAAATCTACTGACTTTTCCTCCTTTGTTCTTATATGCTAGTATGCACAGGTGCATCGATCTAGTGTGCCAAGAGTAATCCCTATACAGAACAGAACACTCTCACAGTCTTATCACGAGCAACATCTGCATCTGGGCATACACCGACAGAACATTGCCTTAGCAAATTTTTAGTCACTTTGCACTTGGGGATTAAAAAAAGATCTGATCATGTTTTATTGTATTCTCTGTGATTAATAGTTGGTTTCTGAAATCAGCACAATAGGAAAGAGAAGAAAACTTGGCTCCAGAGTTTTTCATGCCATCGTGGTTATGCCTTTGAATGTTTTGACTGACATGCATCCACAAACATAAGGAAAACAAGTTTTCTAGGTCTTATTAACATTATAAATCACTCTGCAACAGTTCACAGGGTAGGTTGATACTTGTTGACAGTGAAGAAGTATATTCAGTTACATGAAGCATTTCCTAAGGATGTGTGAACTACGTAGTGAAGAATCATGAGCAAACAAATGCTCCACCTTAGTCTCTGGCAGGTGTACATTGGTTTTAACTGGGTACATCAATCCCTCTTTTGCTTAACTTCAGCAAGGCTACCTTCTTCTTGTCTGCTTATTTCTCTAACAACTTCTTTATTTCCTATTATGATTCCACTTCTCAAGAGAACACTAGAGTCCCCAGATGCAGTACTTGGCCTTCTCTCCAATTTTTGTTCTTTATGTATTTTTTCTCCCTCAAAGCTGTCATCCGTTCAATGGGCCATTACTTTCAATGGCTTCACCTAAAATTTTTTTTTCAGGGGTGTCTGGGTGGCTCAGTCGGTTTAACATCTGACTCTTGGTTTTGGCTCAGGTCATGATCTGGTGGTTAGTGAGTTCGAGCCACACATCGGTCACACTGACAGTGCAGAGCCTGTTTGGGATTCTCTCTCTCTCTCTCTCTGCCCCTCCCCTGCTCATGTTCTCTCTTTCTCTCAAAAATGAATAAATAATTTACTTTTGAGAGAGAGAGAGAGACAGAGAGAGAAAGAACATGAGCAAGGGAGGGGGAGAGAGAGGGAGAGAGAGAATCCCAAGCAACCTCCACAATGTCAGCACAGAACCCGATGGAAGGCTTGGACTGGATCCCACAAACTGTGAGATCATGACTTGAGCCTAAACCAAGACTTGGATGCTTAACTGGCTGAGCCACCCAGGTGGCTCTCAATGGCTTCATTTTAGATATCTAAGGAAGCAGAGGAACTTAGTCAAACTTTCCTAATTGGAATGAATTCTAAATCCAAATTCTCTCCTACAACAATCTTCAAATGGATATTTCCATCTCCACTGACTACTTTGTCATTCACTTCAAATTCAATGTCACTAAAACTAATCTTTGCTAGACCATCCTCACCTCACCACCTATCAGCAATTCCCTCCACATAGATTCCCTGACCGAATTCTTGCCTCCAGACTTCCCCTGGCAAAGCAGCCTTCATACTACTGTCTGATTAATCTGTCCAAAGAGCACCCATAGCCCTGCTGACAACCCACAAAATGATCATCTGGTGCTCATAACTAGGACTATTTACCCTAATATAGAGTCTACCAAAATCTGGACTCAGTCTGTTTTTGCAGCCTCATCTTTCGCTAGGGCCTTACATGAATATTCTGTTTCTGTCTCTTCAGTGTCCCCAAGACACCTTGACACAAAACACATTCTCTCTGCCTTAGTTCACTCTGTTCTCATTCTGGGAAGTCTTTTTCCTCCTTTTCCGCTACTTAAATATCATCCATCCTTCAGGACGCAGAACTTACCCTGATCATCCAATGCTGAATGGCTCCTCCCTCTTCTGTCCCCCTCAGCTTCTTTGCTCTGCATTCACTTCCTAAGGGCTGATTATTCAGAGCCTCATGTTGTTTGCTGTAATTTCATTTATATTCATAACATCTCCCTCATAACTCATATGCCTCCTGAGAGCACAGACTATCAAGTAACTTATATATCTTTACATTTATGATTTTTCTACAATAAGGCATCATTGATTTGTTGATATTCATTTTTATTACTATTAAACAAACAACATTTAGAATATATGTGATAGATGTACACACGTCGAATTATTTGTACACTTGACTGTCAAGAATTCCGGTGTGATGAAATCTGAATACAAGCAGAGTTTGCAGTTGTCTGGGGGTAGGAGGACAGTAATTTAATATCCAGCATAATTGAAAATGAAGAAAAAAAGGATAAATAAGTAGATGAAACTGTTACTACATTAATGAATACAAATGGACTAAAAAGGGAGAGGGGTGAGGAAGATTTGAAAATGCCCTGGGGGAATTAAGTTCTTAAAAATATGCCAGGGCACCTGGGTGGCTCAGTTGGTTAAGTGTCCAAGTCTTGGTTTTGGCTCAGGTGATGATCTCATGGTTTGTGAGTTTGAGCCCCGCGTTGTGCTCCATGCTGACAGTACAGAGTCTGCTTGGGATTCTCTGTCTCTCTCCTTGTCTGCCCCTCTCCCACTGATGCTCTCTGTTTCTCTCAAAATTAAATAAATAAATAAATAAATAAATAAAGCCAAAGAGAAGATAAAATGGAGTATTCCCAACAATAAATCACTGAAAATGGAAAAAAGTGTGATGCTATGGAGGTGATTCTATGTTTGTAAAAATAATCAATGTTTTCATACACAGCAATGTGGAAATTTACGACCGAAAAGCACACATAAGTAGATTATTTAACATTACTTATATTTTTCCAATGTAATAGTCATTACTATACATGTATATGCTGTGACTTCAAGTCTATTTTCCCTGCCAATCTTGCTGACACTTCTCAATTTACTGGCTCAAACGTACGACTATAAACCCACCCTGTATTAGGTCATCAGCCTGTTTTACTGGGTCTATCTCTTTTGCAAAGTAAATAAAATGTGTGCTGTTAAGTTTTTTTAACTGTTGCCATGGAAATTTCAAGCTTCAATGTTACTGATGGGTTGTGCTTTTTAATTAACAGATCATTTGATTTTTATAAATATGTGCATGGCCTTCTTAATATTGTTTTAATTGATTTTGTTTAAATAGCTTTATTTCTAAAACTGCAATCAATATGGTTCCTAGAAAAAGGAAGCAGACCAAAAATACTGGATCTAAGCCATTTTACAAGCTGTCTTTCTGTTTAAGCAAATTATTTAGAAGAACAATGAAGCTTTAATTATACTATTCAATTATATTTTCTAGTATACTAAATTTATTCTAATCTTTTGTGGTTACAAAGCAGTCTTGCCTAGATCATTCCAATGGCTTTCTCAAACATATGTTCAAGAAACACTTACATAATGACCTGGTTCCTATTAATGAAAACAAAAACTACTACTGTATGTGGTTTGGAATGCAAGCGTAAGAAAAATAGATTATTTTTAAAACTTTTTTTATTACAAGTCAGAGAAATTGTTATGGTTAGTACACTGGCCTTAAAAAATGCTCATTCACGATCTCGCGGTCCGTGAGTTCGAGCCCCGCGTCGGGCTCTGGGCAGATGGCTCGGAGCCTGGAGCCTGTTTCCGATTCTGTGTCTCCCTCTCTCTGTGCCCCTCGCCCGTTCATGCTCTGTCTCTCTCTGTCCCAAAAATAAAAATAAAAAAAAAAAAAAAAAAAAAAAAAATGCTCATTTAAGTAATCATGCTTGAGCACATATAAATAGGAGATACCAGATCTGATGAACAATTCAGTTCTCCTAATTCCCTTTGTTGGTTTAGTTTCATGTGTTTTTCATTTCAGTGGAAATTTATATTTATGGAACATTCTAGAAGCAACTAATCATCAACCACAGATAAGATGAGATGCAGAGAAACAGCCATAGAGAAATGTCCTGCTGTTTCATGGTTATTCATCCGCTGCCAGAAAAAAAAATTCCCTGATAAGTTAGAATATTAATATCTAAGTCAGGGGTGTGAAGGGGAGGGGAGGAAACAATATGGAAGGACAGAGAAGAGAAGGACCAATTCTCATGGCTTTGGGGATACATAGAATATTGATTATCGGCCAATCCTTCTGATTAATGAGGTATACCACTCTATCAAACACAACCAGATGGTCCAAGTATTACAGATGAGTAACAAAGGAATTGAGTATGATTTAGAGGCATGTTAGTGGTACTGCAAAATCTAAACGAGGCTAATACATTTCACAGACTAAAAGGAATTTTGTTGAGCCTAGTGATCTTTAAAGACTATTTGTGCATCTGAAATAAACAACTTTTGATACTCAATTTTACTTAAAGATACATTCTTATTTTTCAGTGCTATATTTGGTCTCAGAAATTTTTCACATTTAAAGAATTATTCCGTGCCAAAAAGAAATGAGCTATTAAACCATGAAGACATGGAGTAGCCTTACACGCATATTGTTAAATGAAAGAATCCAGTCTGAAAAGACTACAACTATGATCCCAACTACATGACATGCTGGAAAAGATTAAACTACAGAGACAGTGAAAAGGTCAGTGGTTGCCAGGGGTCCAAGGGAAGGAGGAAGGGGATGAATAGGTGGAACCCAGGGAATTTTTAGGGTGGTGAAATTATTATGTATAAAACTGTAATGGTGGATACGTATTATTATGTACTTGTTAAACCATAGCACTGTACAATAGAAAGTGTTAATCTTAATATAAATAATAGACTATAGTTAATAAGAAAGCATCAATGGTCACTCATTAATTATAACAAATAAACCACCCTAATGCAAGGTGTTAATAATAGGGAAAACTGAAGAGTGAAAAGAGTATATCAAATTATTTGTATTTTCTGCTCAGTTATTCTAGAAATCTATAACTATACTAAAAATACATCCATCAGTTATTCTTAAACAGGTAATTTCATATGTTTGATCCATACCATTTTTACTGAAAGAAAAATTTGCATTTTTCTTCCCAAGGAAAATGGACCCTTTTTTCTTCATTGATTTAAAAAGAACATATTTCAGTTTTCATCCTGAATATTAAAAAAAAAAAATCATCAGGTGTGTACTTGTTTCAACCTTTTGCTCAGGAGTTGAAACTACTGCTTGTTCATGGAAAAATCACTACATTCACTACATTTGCTGAGTTAAATAAACAATAGAATGACAACCTGTGTGTAATTTTAGTAAACTATAAATTGTGTTGGACATTGAGAATAGCAAGTAGGAAGTTAAGACTCACAAACTGAAAAATTTTCAAAAACATGTCACCCCTCAATCAATGGGGATTCCACAAAAAGGTTGACTTTGTAGAAACTACAGTTTTCCAGTAGCCTGAGGTCAGAAAGAGAAAAAAGAAGTCTTTGAGACAATGCTTGCTCAATATATAAAGTCTGTTGAGCCAGATGGCCACGGATCGGAGGACACACTCACCTTTTGTCTTCTTTATGTTATGGCTTCCGATTGTCCTTAACAACCCCAGATGTGCCTCACTTTAAACCGCTTTCTCTCCTTACTAACCTCACATCCTCTGTGTTTCTTCTGGAAAGGTCTGTGCAATTACCTCTTTCTGTATTGTGACTAGGATTAAGTCTTTAATGGTATGTTTCCAAATGATCACATCCTTTTTCTCAAAGGCTGTAAAAATGTTTTCCATCTTTCCTAGACCCACTGTTTAAAGGATCACCTACAATGGCTTAATTCATATTCCGAAAATAATTAAAATGAGGTCACCCTATTATAAACTAGTGCTATGATGTGTGTGATTTCACTTACAGCATCCCATTTCCAAAGGAATGTGTTTTTTAGACTCTTAATTTTGAATTCTCTGTTAAAATGTATTATATATGCCAGAATTTCCCGAGTGGTTTTAATTTTAAATATGATCATTTCCTTGACCACATGAAATAAAAGTAATGCCCTTGAAGTTGCAGTATTTTGGCAAATAATGATTGTCATACAAACCAGTAAGTACCAAAACACAAACATACAGATAAAACAACAAAAAATATTCCGTGTCACAAAAAAGAGGAAAGATGTACATTTTGGTTATAATATAGTTATATGTAATCACATATGTTATGTAAGTAATTATTTTAAATAAATATGCAACATATATATTTGTAAATGAATGTCAAAGATTTGTGACAAGACAGAGACAAGGGCCATTGAAGTCTCGAGAGTAGTTTATAAATGTTCTAGCAAGCCAGCAATACAAGATGACCAACTAATTGAGTAAATATCACGTGTTATCACTCTGGTTATTGTTCTTATAGTTTGCTGTTTCAAAATTGCATAGCTTAAAATATTTAGTATGATAAAAACTTGTCTCAAGTGAGACAAAACTTGTCTCTTTCTTTTCAAAGAAATACAGTATTCCCATCTAGTATTTTACACCCAATATATCAGGAAGATAACCACTGCTTTTGCTGGAAATCTGACATCAGTTTATACATTGTTCTTGCCATGAAAGAAGGAGCTCTTGCCTCTCAGGCTATAGTTTCCAGAACTTTTATCAAGCTTTTTTTTTTTTTTTTTTTTTTTTTTTTTATAAAAGATAATCCTCTTAACACGAGGTTTTGGTAAAGAAAAGAAAGTATGATTGCATATCACTGTCGGAAAAAGTTTCAGATTTAAACACCCACCTTTAATCTTATATTTTTTTTCATTGCTTGAAAGTAAAATTCTATCGGCACAAATAAAAGCAAAACAGCTGTGAAAAAGCTATCGCTTTCAAAGCACAGATTTTTCTAATAGGTATTAGACAAAACCACTCATCTCATTCTTTTGACTGATTTGTCTGTCTAGAAATTCAGTTATTTCTCTACAAAATTAGCAATTTTACAATTTTACAATTTTACAATTTTGTAAATTTTACAATTTTACAATTAGCAAAATTACAAATAAATTCAGTTATTTCTCTACAAAATTAGCACATACCTAAGTGGATATGAAACACTTAAATAGTAAAACTCTAGCCGTACATCAAGCATTTGAAACCAGTGGTGATGGTGATGGGGTGACACAGAACATAAACAAAGACAGTCTGAGATCATAGGGGAGGGATGGTCTTGTGAACTCGGAATATAACCAGAGAGGAAGAAGGCAAAATTGTAGCTGCCTGGAAAGTGGCAAAAGTTCACCCAACAAAGAGTGTGTGTGTGTTTTGTTTTTGTAAATTCGAAATTGAGCATGCAAGGAGTAAGCCAGCATGAAAACTCATCTCGACGAGTGCTAACATTCTAGACATTTGAAAACGCTTTCAAGTGTTCATTCATTGCAAGCCAGGGAGCATTTTTGTACTGATTAAGAACTTTAGGGGCCTGGACAAGCCACAGATGCCCACTGAAACAATATCACCTCTCATACAAATGGTTTAATAGTAGCTTGCCAAGATATATTTGATAAAGAAAGGAAACGTGGTAATCGAACGAACTAAGCTCTTCAAGGAAGTTCACAAGAACATTATCACATCTCCTTCAACTTTGTACTGGATATTCCAAATCTGAGAAAGCCTGTCACACTCACACACCCTTCTAGGGAAATGCCTCATCAGCATCATCGTTCCTTGAACTGTCCTGCCTCCATACACTAAATGTCAGTTCTCTCAGCCACTGCCGAGAAGACCAGGTCAGGGCCCCAACACACTAGGCTGGCTGGAAATTATGGTATGGCCTGAGATTAAAAAAACAAAAAAAGAAGAAGAAGAAGAAGGAGCGAGCCCAAGATTTCCTCTCAGAATATGTACTGTAAAGCACTGAGTGATTGATTGAGCTGGTTAAAGCCAGGAGTAAAAGCAGAAACTGTATAATGGAAACATGAGATGTGTTTCAGAGGGCATGATGGCATATGCCTGAGGTAAAGTTGTCGTGGAGGAAGAAATCCATGAACTCTGGAGAAAGTAGCTGAAATGGGGGAAGTAAAATAGAATGCTGAGGGAGAATAAGAACGGCTGCATCTCCATAGTCTCACCCGGAGACTGTTTTGGCCCTGATGCATTTATGAAGATAGTTCTAGGCCACATGCAGACTTGAAGTAACTCAAGATTATAGAACTAAAATATTTTAAACAGAATAATCTCAAAGCAGTTTAGCATACTCACTAAAAGACTCTGAAGTCAAGTTGAGTAGTTCAAATCCCTATTCATCCACTTACTAGCTGTGTGACCATTGGCAAGTCACTTATGTTCTCTGGGCCTTAAATTCTACCCTTGCAAAATGGATAGTACCCACCTCATAGGTGACCATAAGGATTAAATGAGTTAATGCATATAAAACCACATTCCAAGAACTAAATAAGTGTTAGTTATTGTTTTATTCGTTTTTAAAATGTTTTTTAATGTTTATTTATTTTTGAGAGAGAGAAAGAGAGGCAGAGTACGAGCAGGGGCGGGGCAGAGAGACAGAAAGACACAGAATCCGAAGCAGGCTCCAGGCTCTGAGCTGTCAGCACAGAACCCAACATGGGGCTCGGACCCACCAACTATGAGATCATGACCTGAGCTGAAGTCAGATGCTCAACCAACTGAGCCACCCAGGCACCCCTGTTTTATTAGTTTTAAATGGAAAAATTCACAGCAGAAGTTTTATTTGATTTTAACCCCAAAAGCCCAAACTCTGAATGATCCATTATTATCAGGAAGAAGGACTCACTACTGTGTCTGAAAAAAGTAAAGCTTCATAGGGGTGCCTGGGTGGCTCAGTCGGTTGAGCGGCCGACTTCAGCTCAGGTCATGATCTCACAGTCCGTGAGTTCGAGCCCCGTGTCGGGCTCTGTGCTGGCACCTCAGAGCCCGGAGCCCGTTTCAGATTCTGTGTCTCCCTCTCTCTCTGCCCCTCCCCCATTCATGCTCTGTCTCTCTCTCTGTCTCAAAAATAAATAAACATTAAAAAAAATTAAAAAAAAAAAAAGTAAAGCTTCATGGACATTCAAGCTGTGGGACTCATTGAAGTTCCCATAGCAAGTCAATTGTTAAAGTTGTTCTTCACCGGTATTTCCAGCAAACACTCTGGGAGACCGTGATACTCAGAATTCGGCTTTCTGTAAGAACATTCACTGGTTTCACTTAGGGCTGTAGTGGACTGGTGGACTTGTACATGGACAGTTTTTCAACTACAATCACCCTGCTTGTCTCTGGCTGTGCTACTCAAACCGGATTAGGTTTACCTTTAGAGAAGTGGGCCAGCCAGCCCTCAAAGCTAGTATATAAACAAGGCTTATCTTTTTAGAGTTTATTTAAAACATTTCCTAAAATACACTTCATTTTTTTTAGAACAGCTTTAAGTTCAGAGTAAATTTGAATGGAAGATACAGACATTTCCCATATATCCCTTTCCTTCACACATACACAGCCTCCCTTTATTACCAACATCCCCCACCGGAGTAGTACATTGGTTACAACTGATGAATCTACGTTCAAACACATTGTTATCACTCAAAGTCCATAGTTATTATTAGGATTCACTCTTGGTGTCATACATTCTATGAGTTTGGACAAATATATGTGCTGTTAAAGTATCACACAGAGTAGTTTCACTGCCCTAAAAACCCTCTGTGTTCTGCCTTTCATCCCCCTCTCTTCCCGGCCTGTAGCGACCACTGATTTTATTACTGACTCCATATTTTCTTTCTGGAAAAATTAAACAGTTGGAATTATACAGTATATCGTTCTTTCAGATTGGCTCCCTTCACTTAGTAATATCCATTTAAGATTCCTCCATGTCTTTTTATGGCCTGATTGCCCATTTGTTTTTAGTGCTGAATAGTATTGCATTGTCTGGATGCACCCCAGGTCATTTATCTATTCACCTACTAAAGGGCATCTTGGTTGCTTCCAAGCTTTGGCAATTATGAGTAAAGATGCTATAAATATCCACGTCCAGGTTTTTGTGCAGACATGAGTTTTCAACTCCATTGTGGTAACAACCAAGAAGTGTGATTGCTGGTCTGTATGGCAGACTATGTTTAGTTTTGTAAGTTGGTTGTACCATTTTACAATCCCACTAGCGATGAAGGAGACTCATGTTGCTCCACACCTTCATCAGCATTTCATTCTGCCATTATTTTCATATTAAAACAAATACAGGTATTTTATGGAATAATAATGTGTATGCATTTTAAAATCTTGAGTTGAGATTTTAAAGAGATTATTGATTTATGGAGCAAACCTTTGGGAATATACCACACATCCTAGGGTAAACAGTTTAACTTGACCCTGCCATTAGAAGTCTCTTGATGAAAAAGAGTAAGAAACTTGCCGTATTGGCTAACCTTTCATATTCCACCATCTTGTGGAATGAGGAGATTCAGACCACAACCCTGGTTCAAGTTTTGAATTTTTTCATTATATATTGGATTTTTAATTGCTAGTATAAATTCTAAGTCTTACTAGTATATTTTTAACCACAAACATCAAAACCTCAACCAAGCCCCTCACCAGAGGGTTACCTTGAAGAATTTGCTGCTTCCAGCTCCTAACAAATATGAAATTTCAACCAGAAACTGATTGAAGCATTTTACAACCCAGCCTTCTACGTTCTACCTTTGGATCGGGATTGAACACACACTGGCATCTCAGTCGCTGGGCCCTCCCAGAACTGTCTTCCTCCCTGGTGTTTTA
This sequence comes from Prionailurus viverrinus, assembly GCF_022837055.1. Classification (NCBI taxonomy): domain Eukaryota; kingdom Metazoa; phylum Chordata; class Mammalia; order Carnivora; family Felidae; genus Prionailurus; species Prionailurus viverrinus. The sequence goes on along the minus strand of NC_062569.1, from coordinate 131,633,004 downwards.
ATATTATGCCTTCGACTTTTATTGAAGGCCTTTACAAGAAAGAGCCACATGAGGCCCATTTCTGCATTTGCTGTGAAATTAGTATAAGGACATTGTCCATTAAATTACTCAATGTTCCCTACCTAAGACCCACATGAGAACTTGCTCTGAGTTTAGTACCAGGAAAAAATGTGCCTTCTTTGAGAAAGTAGTAAATTTTCTTCTTTTCTATTAGTGAATTATATAACTCATTGTGTTTCTTCTTCTTCTCTCTCTCTCTCTTTTTTTTTTTTTTTTTTTTTGTCTTGGCTGCCAAAAAACACTCGGCCAATTTTTATGTACGATCGTACCCACTCTGTTGGCCTTTGTGGTTGGCATGTCTGTCTGTTCTTTTATCCATAACCTTCTTTCTTCTACTTTATTCTAATGAAACTATTGTATATGTTGTTTTATGTAAGTCAGCCAAAATATGTACGAGAAAAAGGTTGAGTGTACTCAAATAAAACCTACATATTCCTTTACTTGACACAGATTTTTGATGTATTTCCTGCTTTGTTTTAAAAAATGCTGTTGAATTAAATATAGCAAGCAATGGAATTCAAAATTGAATTCAATTTAAGGATAGACACCTTGTTAAATGTATAATTAAGTATGATTTAATCATATGCCTTTGGCAAAATTTTATAGACATAAAGCTATAAATCAGGAAAAAAATCCTCGGGGACATAATCACTGTAGCCATAGAGAAAATCAATTTGTTCATTCATTATATTAGTAAAGTCCAGCATTCATTCAACAAATGTTTAATAGTGTCAGCTTTGTGCAAAGCAAACTACTGATCATGGTGGATAGTACAAACTTGGTTGAAAAAATGGATTGCCTTCAAGAAATTTATGGTTTATCAATTAAGAGCCAATGGGTTTACCAATCTTACCTAAAGATAGGAGTAAAGTATTTCTTGTCATAGGCCACTATGCCAGGATTTTTTTTTTTTTAGTGTACTTGGAAAAGAAGAAGTCTTATAAACATACAATCTTGTTATGGGAGAATTTCGTTATGAAGAGAAGGAAAAGTTTACATAAAATGATTAATAGTTAAGCTCTCAAACTGAAATTTGCTAAAAAGGATTATGGGAAGTAAAAAATTAAGTATGATTTTATTATGATCTGCAAGTAGTATTAATACAGGATTTCTTTTATTTTAATATGAGCAATACTGTTTCTTCAAATAACACTTTCTTAAAAGCAGAAGAAATTACTGACTGCTACATGTGGGCTGACAATATAAACATTTTATCAGTATCCTAAGCTCCCACACAGGAAATAGGGTTATGGGAATATTTTCACAGCTTGCGGTTGGCCTTTCAAGAATTGAGGGTTGAAGGTTGCCACAATCATTTGCTTTTCATATTCTGCTTTTTTCATGAGGTGAATAATGCAAGAGTCTGGAAACTAACGCTGAGGTGGGGGGTTTGCCTAGAGATGTGTTTAGATTAGTTACCAAGCTTCCCAGCTTGTGGTCATTGAAGGTCACTTGGTTGATAGCTAAAATTTCAATTGGAACCTTGTCATATAATCAGGATTTAAAGCCCAGCTGAGACTTTGTCTTTCCTGTGAAAGGGGAGGTTGTTTTATGATTAGCTTCAGAATGTTAAATTAGGTGTTGGCAATTATGAGCCATTTTTGTAGTTTAAATTGCACTATGGAAACACCTGTCCAGAATAGCAAAGGAAGGCATGCTTAAAAAAAAAAAAATCTGATCCTATTATGCATGAATAGTCCTGCTTTTATTATCAAACCCTGGAAGCCACACTTAACTCCCGAGAAAGAATACTTTTTGTATCTTTTAACAGTGATTCTCAAGAACAAGCACCTTGTTAAAGATATCTTTTGTATATGGCACAGGGAAATGATTTACATAAAGAGCCCATTTCTAAAATAACTGAAATATTTTCCAATTTATTTTCAATAACTTTTTTTTCCTTTCAGTAGTCCATATATTCTTAGGAAAAGTCTATTGATGACCTATGAAACCACGTCCTAAAATGGGCAAGGTTTAACAAATTCTTCTGTATAGCTATAACAGGTTATTATGAAGGAGATTCAGTACCTTTGAAAAGAGAATTGAGCAAAAACATGATTGAGAAGATAGAAAAGAAACTCTGAAAAACTTTCAAAATCACTAAAGTTCTTCTCATCAAAATAATATACCAATTTTTATCCCATCATACTGGGATAGGGGCTTGGAATAGAGAAAAAGCAGTGATTTATATACCATAATATAGTGAACCACCTTCATACTTTGCAATGTTGCCACATGGAGTCATACTGAAACATTCAAACAAAACTTTGGACAATATCAAGGCCAGATAATATATATTTCCTACAGGATTGGAAAGTCGGTATTAATACTTTTCTGTAAAAATTCCAGACAGTTGATATTTGCTTGGATCAATACATAGGATAGTCATTCAGCTATATATGTGAATTCATATATATACATGTGTGTGTGTGTGTGTGTGTGTGTGTGTTTGTGATATGGATATGTAGATTTCTACCTCTGGCTAAGATAAAGTAACAAGATCTAAATTCACTTTCCCACTTAAAATAACCAAAGTAATAATAGGAAGAGAGAAGAAGAAGAAGAAGAAGAAGAAGAAGAAGAGAAGGAGGAGGAGCGGGGGGAGAAGAATATTCAAAAATATTTGAAACAATGGCTTCTAAGACCCTGGACATCAGGCAACAAAAGAAGTGGTCCTAGAGAGATGAACCCCACAATAGCCCCAGCTTACAGGCTGCAGGATAGGGGAAGGGGCCCAAGAAGATCCTGGCAGAGGGATAGAGCAGAGAGTCTGGGGAGACCAAGGAAGCCTGAGTTCTCGAGACACAGGACTGGAGAGGATAGAGATGCATTAAGAAAAAAAACCCAGAAGTCTGCAGAGGGTTCCTCTCAAGTAGCATTGAACATAGCATCGATCAGCACAGGCACACAAGAAAGCTACCTGAAAGCTGGGAAAGAATCATGTGAAAAGATTAGAATGGTGGCTGGTGCTCACATAGGGTCTGGAATGGCACATGTTCTCATCAGCCATACTGGGAAACCTCAGAATTCACAGGGAATTGGGTCGAAAACTCAAAAGGATCTATCCTCAGTAGTGGTGAATAATTAGTCCCAGTAAACTTTACTCTGATCCCACCTAACAATTCTTAAAAGCAAGATCTGAAAAAGTCAAGCCATTTCCAAGTAACTTAACCATGCCCCAGCACAAAACACAAGAACATTTATAGGAATACAAAAATAGCCACCATCATATAAGGTAAAATCCACAATGTTTGGCAACCAAAGATGATTAGCACATAAAAAAAAGCAGGAAATACAGTCCATACTGAAGTTCAATCAATTGAACTGACCTAGAACTGATACAGATGTTAGAATTAACATACAAGGGTATTAAAACAACTATGATTGTATTTCACATTTTCAAAATGTTAAGTGAAGGAATAAAAGATATAAAAAAGACCCAAAGTGAATGTCTAGAGATTTTCTCTAGAAAATTACAACATGTGAGATGAAAAATACACTGGGTGGCTTTTATTGCAGATTAGATGCTGCAGAAGAAAAGACTACTGAACCTGGAGACATAGCAATAGTAACTATTCCAAATGAGACAGAGAGTGAAAAAAAGACTGGAAAGAAATGAACAGAACATCATCAAGTTGTGGCGCGGTTTATTAAATTGTGTATTTTAAATATATGCAATTTATTGTATGTCAGTTATACTTCAATAAAGATATTAAAAATTAAATATCAGTATCAATATCATAAATCCTGAGATTTATAAATAACATGTTACATACCAGCATAGACTGGTATCACCCTCAGAAACACGAATTTAAATTAGCAGTTTTGAGTAATAAATTTATGCACTCAGTACAATTGTTACTAACAAAACTAAAGAATATTTTTCCATACAGAGAACATTTTTAGCATCTTATACTTTTTTAATATCTTAAACTTTTCTGCATATAACAAATCTAATGTTACTGAAATAACATTTGGAATAACCTCTTTTAACCTTTACAGAGTACATTATACCAATTCACTTTTTCAACATACAATTAATTTTTTTAGAGATAAAACTTTTGAGTTGATTTAATTGCCAAAATAACTACCTAGGAAATGGAAATAACCTTCAATTATGAACTATGATCAAAGAGAGCTTTTCCATTTTTCACATTGTTTCATGAAATGACTTTCATTCAACCCATCACCTTTTAAGTAACTTTGACATAACATTTTATTTTTCATCACTGATAAAATACTTTCACTTGAATACAGTTTAATGAGACAAACCCTTTGGCCAGTTCTAACACAAATGGATTTGTGTTTGGGGAAAAAGTATGACCAGGTGCTAAAATGAAGCTCTCTGGTCTTGATCTTGTTCGAAAGTTTTAAGGTTTATTTGAAGGCTTCAGTCCGACTCCATTTGGCGACATTTCCAGGTATGAAGGTGATTTCCTAACGCTGGTTTGTAAATCAGTAACAAAGAGACATCTCCTGGCATTGATTCATTGATTATGCATGGTATTTCTTACAGGGTTAGAAAGCCAGATATATCTCATTCTTACCGCATTCTCAGAAAGCCTGGCCTAACTGTTCCCTGAACAGATTAGTTCTGATGGGAGATGAAAGGAGAAAGTGGACTGAGAATGTAGAAGCTGTAAACCAACAATTAAAAGTACCCATCTCTGAGAAATGTTTTTGGAAGACTAAACAGTCTTATTTTACCACCCCTCCTCCGTGCTCAGATTTCACCGATTGAAAAACACGCCATCAACTTAAAGACAATTTTTACCTTTATATGTCCATATAGATTGTAAGGTGCATCCCAATTTCAGAAACATCTGAATCTTTGAATCAAGGAACTATGCTAATTTATAATAAATAGTCAGAAATTACAAACTCTTAATATACTTCAAACAAAGATGTATGAAAAAAGGACAACATTAACCACAATTAAACCACAATTGATGGTAAGAAATGGATCTTGATTCAATTCATCCTTGTGGATAACTTTAAAGAGACTTCCAAACATATTATTATTTTTCCATCTGAATATTTTTTACTTCCAGCTCTTTCCATACATTTAGAAATTTTAGGGCCATGGTGAAACAGGATTGAGTTTTTTGGCCAGTAGAGGTGTGCTTATTATTTGTTGTATTTTCAACTTACCTTTCAATAATTGTTTACTGAAATTTGCTTCTACCTAGATGCTGCCTGATCAATTCCCCTTCAAGCATTTAGCTGAGGGCCCATTTGGCTGCAGGGTGAAATCTCAGATTGCAGTGTGAAACTGCAGCATGATCTGTTCAGAAAAGTAAAAGAGATAATAAGATTTAAGATGTCTCAAAATTAGAAATCAAGTGTGTAAATGGATACCTCTTTCATTAAATCTGTTTTCAGTCAACCAACAGCTAGTTGATAATTACTCACTGGAACTTAATTTATGCAAAATATCCCATTACACTTTAATCAAAGGTAGAAATACAACAGAGCACCCAATGACCCCAAATCTCAAAAATTGTCAATATTCACACATTGAACATGAATATTGGAAGTTATTTCCTTTACTTAGATAAATGATGCCAGTCTCATTGGCTCTGCAGCCAACATCTAGAAAGTAAAAACATTTTGAGACCAGAGCAATAAAATGGGAATATGGGGCTCCCAGGGGCACTTGAAAAAGGTCGAATCTATAAAGAAGGAGGCTTTGCCTACATCTGCTAAGGTATCTTAGACTTGACTCATTCAGTAGTCAAATGAGGTGACCTAGAGTGTGACATGAGACTGAGGGAAAATTCTGTCTACCCACCATTCATTTTCAGGGCCAAGTGTGCCTGTTATGCCCTTTTTCTCTGTTCATTAAAAGGTCTGTTCATTTCCTTCTCTTCTGTTTTCTTGCTCGGCTCCCATCAATGCTTCACTTCACACTAATTGCAATTCCTATGAACTTCCTCCAGAGTAGCTGATGCATGTAATTTGGGAGCGAGCTCCTAAATTCTTAATGCTTACACTGATTTTAAGTTTTTTATTGGTTTACTGTAAGAGTTAGAACATACCAGGATTTCAAACATTTTGGAGGATCTCTACTGTCAGTCTTGGGTTTGAAGGACATACGTTCTAGTAACAATGTGAAATTTTCTTTTCTGTTTTGAAACATTTCTTCTAGGCTAGTGTATACAAGATTCTGTGTTTTGGGGCACATTTTCATAGCTTGCATCAGGCCCTTGGACATTTTTTTTTTGCCACCCAAAAGGCTGAAAAACATGGGCCTAGATACTTTATACACCGAACTAACATTTATTAGGACTGTAATATTTGCCATATATTATGCTAAATACTGGGAACCAGAAATGAGTAATAGGTCCTTTCCTGAAGGAGGTAATTGGGTCAGACAGACACAGACTACCACGGTAGGGTGCAGCCAATTCTGTGATGAAAGCAGCTGAGTGTTCTTTACACTAGGAGGAGGGAGAAACTGAGTCTAGGGTAAATTAGGAAAGAGTTCGTCCAAATTGGGACACTGTTCCTGGGTCTTGAAGCCCAAAGAGAAGATGAGCTATTACTGCTCCATCTCCGTTCTCATTGGTGGATTAACTGCACGCAGCTGTTGGAGGTTTAGAGCCCAGTGATCCTCGTCTGTCACCAGGACTTTAAGGGAAAGTAGTCTAAATTTTTACTGGTCTTAGAGATTCTGCTGACTGATCTCTCTCAGTGTCTTTCCCACAGCTTAGTATTTCTGAGTTTCCCATGATATGTGCTGCCTGCATTTTGAAATGACTCTGCCTGGGCATTCCTCTCAGGCCTGCTCGTTTTGTCCCAGTGCTTTTGCTCTGCTGCTAATGACCTTCAGAAAGTCTCTGTTCTGTTGGGCACACCGGCCTGCCAGGGACCACCGACACTTCCTCTATTTGGGACACAGGGGTCCAAGTCCTGGTACATCCCTCACTTGCTAGTGGCACTAGACATGGCCATGTGAGGTCAGGAGATTTTGCTATTTTCCAGAAGATGGTTTGTAATGTAATGATTTCTACAAAACATGTATTTGATGAAATATATATTTCTAAGATATATTTAGTCTTCATCTACAGTTACTAAAACACTTCAGAGCCATAAAGGTGAAATAGGAGTCTTGTTATTAATGAAGATGACTTTTGGACCCCCCACCCCCACCCGCCACCACCATCACCAAGGGTGTGAGCTATGTGAGCTAGTTGTGAGGAGGGCCAAGCATAAGATTAGAGGGCTGGAACTTTTGGTCTCCCTTCCACTGCCCAGCTCCCATGGAGGAAAGAAGAGCCAGAGGATGAATCAGTCAATGACCAACGACTTAGTCAATCATGAATGTTATGAAGTCTCCATAAAAACCCAACAGACAGGGTTTGGGTCTTTTTTTTTTCCAGAAAGCTTCTACTCTTGGGGGCCCCAAGCTCCAAAAGACAGAAGTCCCTTTGTTCAGGATCTCACCCTATTTATTTCTTCATCTGGCTGTTGATTTGTATTCTCCATCATACCCATTAATAAACTGGTAAATATGTTTCCCTGAGTTCTGGAAACCACTCTAGCAAATTAATGGAACCCAAGGAAGAGGTCATTAGAACATCCAATCTGTAGCCAGTTAGTCAGAAACACAGGCAACAGCCTGGGGCTTATGACTGGCATGTGATGCGGGGAGAAGAGGCAGACTTGTAAGGCTGAAAATTTAACCTGTGGAATCTGATGCTGTCTCTGAGTACATAGAACTGAGCTGAATTCTTGGACATCCTTTCTAGTGTCCGAGAACTGTTTGGTGTTTTGTGTGTGGGAAATCCCCACTCCCCAACACACACACACACACACACACACACACACACACACCTCCTTTCACACATTGGAACTGAATCCAGGAACCATTTGTTCCCAAAGCTGTTACTTCCCTGTTCCGCTCCTACTTCTGCTGGCAGTGGAAAGGACAAGCTCTGTAATTATTAGCTCCTTTTCTGCTTCTCCATAACCAGGTGTGGTGGAGATTACTGGTGTTCCTCCATGTCTCTGTTGCCAGTTCTATATGTGCATTCACAGCTCTGTGTTCCACCTCTAACTACCTGCACCTGCAGCTTTCTCAGACAATTGTTCTTTGGCTACTGACGTAGAGTTGGAAGTATCTGGAGTTTATGAGTCCTCACTCCTGCCACCTTCATCCAGCAGGTAGTCAATGACTGGCTGCTCCTGCAAGTAGACAAAACTGCCTCCAGGAAGGGCAATATCTGAGGTGGATTTTACCCACAGGACCAAGCCCAGGCTGGAGCTTCATGTGAAATCATGCCCTTGCTCAGCTTTTTCTGCTCACATATCCTGCTTTTCCTGTGTCCTTTCTGGTTTCTCCTCAATAAACCACTTTCATCCAAATGTTCTCACATCAGAATTTGTATGTGGAAACACAACCTAGGATGCCAGGTCAATCCCATTCCTGGAAGTCACCAGGCCTGAGAATGTAAAACTTTTCTGCAACCCTTAGTTCAAAGATGAGACATGTTATTGCTTACTCCATATGGAAGTTTTCAGGATGTTTGGTGATCACTTTTTTTTTTCAGGAGGAAAAAAAAAAAAAGGTGATTCTCTCAGGGTGTGGCCATGCCCCAGGGTACTCACAAAATAATCTCAGAAAAGTCAAGTATTAGTATTTCTCAATATCTGGATTATGCAGTCTTATGCATGGTAATGAAGGTTTTTTCAGAGTTTGAGCTAAGGAGAAGGGAAGAAGCTAATACACAAATACAATAGAAGGAAAGCTTACGGTAAGAACTCCAGTATGGCTGGAGAATAGTATACACAGCTGTGAACAGAATATCAGAGACCATATATGGATGAGCTTCACGCTCCACTAAAGAGTTTGGCATTTATCCTGTAGACACCAGAGATATTTATTTATTTATTTATTTATTTATTTATTTATTTATTTTTAATTTTTTTTCAACGTTTTATTTATTTTTGAGACAGAGAGAGACAGAGCATGAACGGGGGAGGGGCAGAGAGAGAGGGAGACACAGAATCGGAAACAGGCTCCAGGCTCTGAGCCATCAGCCCAGAGCCCGACGTGGGGCTCGAACTCCCGGACTGCGAGATCGTGACCTGGCTGAAGTCGGACGCTTAACCGACTGCGCCACCCAGGCGCCCCGACACCAGAGATATTTAAATGAGGTAATGATACGAGGCAAAAAAAAAAATTAATGTTTATTTTATTTTGAGAAAGCGAGAAATCAGGTGGGGGTCAGAGAGAGAGGGAGAAAGAATCCCAAGCAGGCTCCACTCTGTCAGCACAGAAACTGACACAAGCTCAAACTCATTGACCATAAGATCATGACCTGAGTCAAAATCGAGAGCCAATGCTTAACCGACTGAGCCAACCAGGTGCCCCCGCACCCATTTTTTAAAGACAAAATTCTAATAAACTGAAGAGAATGAATGGGGAGAGGCCTGGATATACAGATTATGCCATCAGCTGCATATGGAAATACAGTTTGGAATATAAAAGTTGGGATACACATGGGACTCTAAAGAAAACAAATGGATGTCAAGGGGAGTAGCCCCTTACATACTAAGGAAACCAACCCTATAATGCAATGGCTGGGCCAAAGGAAAGGAAGAAGGACAGTACATAGATAGAAACCAAGAGACATTAGCACCTAGAATCCATGGGAGAAATGATGTCAAGCATCAACTTCTTTTTTGTTTATTATTTTTAAAATGTTTAATGTTTATTTATTTATTTATTTAAAGTTTTCTTAAGTTTATTTATTTATTTTGAGAGAGAGAGAGAGTGAGAGAGAGAGAACGAGAGCACACAAGCGGGGAAGGAGCAGAGAGAAAGAGAGATAGAATCCCAAGCAGGCTCTACACCATCAGTGCAGAGCCGGACATTGTGCTCAAACTCATGAACTGTGAGATCATGACCTGAGCCAAGATCAAGAGTCCGATGCTTAACTAACTGTGCCACCCAGGCTCCCCAATGTTTATATATTTTAGAGAGAGAGAGAGAAAGAGAGAGAGAGAGAGAGAGAGAGAGAAAGTGAATGGGAGAGGGACAGAGAGAGAGGGAGACTCAGAATTCAAAGAGGGCTCCAGGGTCTGAGCTGTCAGTACAGAGCCCTATGTAGGGCTTGAACCCACAAACCAGGAGATCATGACCCGAGCCGAAGTTGGACAACTAACCGACTGAGCCACCCAGGCACCCCTCAAGCATCAACTTGTATAGAAAAAATCCAGCAATGTGAGAACAAAATGTGATTTGGCCATTGGAATGTCATTTGTGGCTAGAGGGAAAACAATCTCCGTAGGGTAATGAGAGAGGATGACAGATTGGAGGCATTAAGATACAATATTTTGAAAGTGAGGGAAACTTGAACACATCAATATACTCTGGAAGAAGGAGTCAAGGGAAAAAAGAAAAGAAATATAGAATGTCTCCAAAAAGATGACTGAGATGCTGGAGTCTGGGGAAGGATATCATGGAGAGAAGGTAAAGGGATTGCCTTGTTTTGAGACAGAAGGGAAGATGGGGAAGGATGGATTTTATGTGAGCCACTCTTTCGTTTGAAGAGTCAGGCAGAGTCGACCGCTAGGGGTTAGAAAGATGCAAATTGAATGAGGGCTATGAAGAGGGATGTATAAATTCTGAACAGCAACAAGGAGCCATATAATCATATAAAGGAGCCATAATCAGATACAAGAGAAAGAATTACCTAGTGCCATGGAGGGCCTGCTGGATTAGAATAAAGGTGTGATAGTACCCTCCAGCCCCGTTGTAGAATTTTAATGTTCACACCAAAGGCAACTAACTAGTAAAGACAAAAAAAAAAATGGTTATAAATAAAAAGAAGGTAGATTCATCTTTGGTTGTATATTGGCTGGGCTGGGTACTGCCTCAAAAGGGACAAAATAGGAAAGGAATTGAGGGTGCTAGTAAAAGTGCATTTCAGTGATTAAACCACAATGTTTAGGTTGAGTTGAAAAGGAAATGATATCAAAAGGAAATTGTCAGAGTCACCCTGAGCCGGGCAAGCATGATGGTCCAAGCAAGGGCAGCGGGACAGTGAGAGTGCAGACTGAGAAAATGCAGACCACGGGGCACGTCTCATCCCTCCTTTCTGATCCGCTGTCATACCAGGGATCTAGTCAGACTTATGTCTGCCTCCTTCTTGAGGAGGCCAGAGATCCCATCTGACAGCCACCCTACAGAAGCTTCCCACTCCGGGTGGCCCTGTGGGAGCTCCAGACCAGGGTCGTCTCCTGGGAGGGACATTGGCAAAGTAACCAAATTTATTGGTGCTGGGACTCACAGTTGGGGTGGCTGGCTCAGGGGCTGGCATGGAACGGTATTTGGCAGCTTGGTCATTGGCTATGTCCAGAACCCATCTCTCAAGCAGAAGCTCTATTCCTATGCCATTCTGGGCTTTTCCCTGTCTGAAGCCCTGAGAGTCTTCTGTTTGGTGATCGACTTCCTCATCCTCTTTGCCATGTAAGACTCCATGGGGGTCGCCGACCCATTCCTGCTTCAGGCCCATGCCTGCTGTTGGAGTGTGCTAAGTTCTACCATTAAACACAACGTTTCTTTGAAAAAGAGAGAGACAGAGAAAGAAAAGAAAAGAAAAAAAAAAAAGGAAAAAGGAAATTGTCAGATTTGGGAAGCAGAAGGACATTTGAGGGAAGAAGAATAGTATAAAGAAAGCTCCAGAGGCAGGATAAGCCTTCACAAAGTGTAAGTGCAGTGAAAAGAGGCCCCGTGAAGGCAGAGAGTACATGCTGGGGATTGGAGGCGGACAGCTGGTGGGCTTTGAAAGCTCAGTGGAGCTTATAAGCTAACTGCATGCACACGGGGGAGCACATCCAAGATCATCTTTGAAAAAGATGAGAATATGAGGCTTAATGGAAGGTGCAACATAGAAAAGCAGCAAAGATGATACCCATATTCTTGGCCTCTTGCCCTGGAAACCAGAAGGATAATAATATTCCTGACAAAATGGAATAGATAAGCAAGAAAAACAGGTCTAAGTAGACAGGGAGTAGATCTGGTCACATATTTAAGTAGAAATTTCCTCTAGACTACTGGAAATACATATTTTAAAATATAAACTGAAATGGTATCAGGGTCAGGCCTAGAGTGTTCTGATTTTAGATCTCAGCAACCGCTGGTATCGTATCAGCCTGTTATCGGTAAAACAAACTCCCCCATACCATCTAGTTTTTCCCAATAACTTTCAATTCAAAATCTATGAGGTAGTCACCTGGAATAATTAAAAGCTAACATGTAGGGGCGCCTGGGTGGCTCAGTCGGTTAAGCATCCCGTACTTGATTTTGGCTCAGGTTCCCCAAGTTGGGCTCTGCACTGACACCACGGAGCCTGGTTGGGATTCTCTCTCTCCCCCTCTCTCTCTCTGCCCCTCCCTCGCACATGCATGCACACACACACTCTCTCTCTCAAAATAAGTAAATAAACATTTTTTTAAAAGCTAGCATATAAACATAAGGAGCACTAAATCACAGATGGAGCTCAATGGCGTTATTCTTGCAAAAGAATTTGATCTCTAAATTGATAAACCCAGCATTACACTTTTGGAGCTGGAGAGCGCTTCACACCCCCCACACCGGGGAGGGGGGGTGGAGCAGAGGAAGCACTTCTCCATGCTAAGGAAATTCATCAAGCACTGGCTTAAATCATAGTCCAGCTCTGCCTGGGGGAGTTAGGATGATGCTGTCTATGGACAAGCACATTAGTTCCAACCATTAGCATACATAAAACTCTAGGCAATGAAAATGACTTAAGAAAAATTATATATCCTAAGGGGCGGATGGAGTTGATCCTCCTTTAGAAACCTGAATTTTATTTTTCCTTTTAAAGCAGGATCATGCTCATCATATTGCAAAATAATTTATTCATCATAAGTACATATGTATTAGTAATTTATAGCTTACAAATATTGTCTCTGGGAATCTTTTCTTATCCATAGCGCTGTGTAAATTGCCTTTATTAGGACAAGTGCATGAGATGTAGCTGCTAATTCTGAGGTTAATGCAAGAAACATGTAGGTTGGCCCCTCGGCCCTACTAAAAAATGTTTCCTTCTTTCTATCTCAAATTTTATTCTCTTTCCCTACACGAGTATCATCATCTTGGCACAACCAAGTTTTATATTTCATATTAATAAAAGCAGAGAGATTTTTTTTCCCAGATGAGAATAAGACACTAGCTTAGTACCTTGCTCAAACTTGCTTTATTCCTTCCATTCAAAGTGTGTGTGTAATATCTTGTCCCAAAAGACATGCAGTGATTGTCCAAAATGGTAGGTGCAAAGTAATTTATCAGCTCTTTCCCCAAGTATTTGGAGAAACAATTCTAGCCACAGTCCAATAAAATCCCTTTTCATCACCAAGAGAGTATCCATCCTGCCAGTGACTGACCAAGCACAGGTGGCATTCACTGGGACTGAGAAATGAAATGCTTTCCCCAGAGTGAACAGCTTCTTACAAAAATATTCAGAGTACAGTGTGTTCCTGGCATGTAGCACCTGTTACCCACTTGTTTAAATGTCTCATGAAGGGGACAGAGAAAAAATAGTTTCTCCCTGTCTCTGGGAACATACATAAATTTAGCATACAATTCTTTTTTGGCCAAGCAAAAGTTTGGATTACCTTAAGAAAGGCCATAGGATATAATTTCTTGAAGATGCTCTTCATGTTACAATTTATTATATAATATGACTGAGAGGAGATGGTGAGCAGGAGAAAGAAGGGGGAAAATGAAGATAAAAGAAACGAAAAATAAAATGGAAAGCAACGTTATAAATCCAGGCATGAAATTGGGATGAAAAACAAAACTCATCAATTTATCCCTACTGCTAATGTTTGCTTTATATCCAAGTGTTTGGTTGTCTGTCTCTGTTTGATTATGAAATATGTGAGATCCAGGCAACTGCTTTTTAAATATTGAAAAACCACTCTCTATGTATGAAGATGTTATTGACCAGCTTTCTTCAAGAAGTAAGCTGAGTTTATATTACATTTCCTGCATTTTGAGATAAACTCTGTCCAAGAAGGCAATCTGAATGCTTTTCCCCCACGAGACAATCAGTCTTATCCTTGTTAACATCATAAACAAAAATACATCGGGCTAACATTATTTTATTATCATCATTGGCATTGCTGAAAACATAGGAAAATTCGAATGATTTTAGAAACGAAGTCATTGCCAAATCGGTTTAACTAGTACCATGCTCTTAAGTAAGCGTTATTTACCACGAAATGCACAAAGAAGCGAGTACCTTCTAAGTATGTGCGCGCGGGTTGCACATGTGTACCTATGTGCGCTCACAGGGACACATACACACACTCCACAGTGTTCAGACAAAGCCGTGGATGCTAATCACCTGATCTCTTCAGCCTTTCATAACAATATTGACGCGAAAGGCCTCTCTGCACACTTTAGACGACTGTAACTTTTAGAGCACTGTTTATTAATAGCCACCTTGTGAGTAGGTCTCCAGCCTTCTGAGGCTGCTTTCAGAATTACAAACATACTCATAAGAAGGGAATTCAAGGTCAGCCATGTGTGGTAAGCAAGTCCTATATTTATAAAGTTTCTAGAAATGGATAACTTATCATTCTTGCTCTCCATGCTCTCTGGGCACAGGACCAGCCGCTATTTTCACAAAATCTCTTTTTTTAACGCAGGGATGAACATCTAACGTGCGTCTGTGGTTCCAGCTCACCCTGAGGGTTTGTGACTTTGGTGATTGGCTAAGGACTAACACTTTGGAATCAGTCCTGCCTTCTCTTCTTGCCAGTATGGCTCACCTCAGGAGCAGGTGCAAAAGGCACAGCAGCATCCAGCCTCAGAAGAACTCATCCTTTTGGCTGCAGCTCTGTTCAGGAAGTCTGAGAATGTGTGGTTAGAGACATATATCCTTGTTGTAAGCGTGTATGTGCGTATTTTCATGTTACAGTTTTTTAAAATGTGTGTTTTGGGGGGCACCTGGGTGGCTCAGTCGGTTGAGTGTCCTACCTGGGCTCAGGACAGGATCTCACAGTTTGTAGGCTTGAGCCCTGCATCTGGCTCTGTGCTGATAGCTCAGAGCTTGGAGCCTCTTCATATTCTGTGTCTCCCTCTCTCTCTGCCCCTCCCCCACTCACACTCTATCTCTCAAAAATAAGTAAACATTAAAAAAATAAATAAATAAAAGATCTGATTAAAAAAATAATAATAAAATAAAAATTTAAATGTGTGGGGTTTTTTTTGGCTTTTTATCAAACTTGAGTTAGGGCTTGTCCTTAGTTTTGAACTCCGACCAGCTCTCTCTTATCAGACCTCTTCAGATACAAAAATTCCTTTTTTTTTTTTTGGTAGAAAAATAAGCGATGGGGATTTTGCACAGTGTTGGACATGCAGTTAATGTATGATACGGGCAAACAAAAGATTTATGCGCAGGATTATGAACAAATCCCGAAAAAGTCAATAATTAAAATAAAAACTATAGAAATCATAAAATGAATGTAGCCAGCCACATGTGAAACTTTCCAGATATAAGTCAAGTAAGTAATTGGAATCTCTTTAATTTCATCCAGAAACCTGGTGCTTCCCTGAAAGCTCGCTCAAAATACGTAAATTTGAATTATAACAAATATGTGACAAAGAATGATGTAATAATAATAATAACTCATAAGACACACTACTATATATGGTACACAGTAGGCACTGAATACATGTTGGTCGCTTTCTCACCCAAATAATTGTAAAATGTATTGTTATAATAGATACCAGTAGTCGGTATGAAGAATAAAAAAAAAATCTTTCTGTGTACTACCAGAATTCTCCAGGGGTGAGAGTTGTCTACCTGCCCCATGTAAGCATTCTGTTTGTCTTAGGAGGCACTTACTTACATGGGGAACTTGGCGTTAGTGTAAGATAATGTGATAATGTTAACCAGAAAGATGACTTAATTTTCTCTAAATTGACTCAATACCCACCAGAAATGTTTAGACTTTAGTTTTTTTTTTTAACTTTCCTAATGGGACACATTTGCTTTCAGCAACAAATAGAAATACTCCAATTCACTTTATGATAATTTTCCCAAGCACCAACTAATATTTATTCTGTGTAATTTTTTTTTAATATGTACTTATTTTGAGAGAAAGAGAGAGAGAGAGAGAGAGCCAGCAGGGGAGGGGCAGAGACAGAGGGAGACACAATCTGAAGAAGCAGGCTCCAGGCTCTGAGCTGTCGGCACAGAGCCCCACACAGGGCTCGAACTCTCTTGAGATAATGACCTGAGCCGAAGTCGGAAGCTCAATCGCCTGAAGTTATAGTGATTCTGCTTAAAAATACATTTTGGGGCTTCTGGGTGGCCCAGTTGATTAAATGTCTGACTCTTGGTTTTGGCTCAAGTTCTGATCTCACAATCCATCGGTTTGAGCCCTGAGTAGGACTCTGCACTGAGCCCGCAGCCTGCTTGGGATTCTCTCTCTCTCTTTCTCTCTCTCTCTCTCTCTCTCTCTCTTTCTTACTCTCTGCCTCTGCACCTCCCCCCTCTCATGCTCTGTGTGTGTCTCTCTCATAATAAATAAACATTAAAAATACATTTTGACAATTTTATAATAGAACACATCCCTCAAAATTTGATTACCAGATTTGTGATTTCCAATTGGGGAAATCAAGACATTTCCATCCCCTCTCCTCTCAAAATCCAACCCCTTAAAATCCATGAAGACAGAACAAAAACAAATCGATTAAAGCAAACAAATTGAATATCTTTTTAAAACACCAGCAGGTATCTATTACCCCAAGCTATAATGCTTGAAGACTAAAGTTCAGAGAGAATTATCTTAGAGGAGTGGAAGGAATAAAATCTTACACATGAATTTACTAATACATTGCACCCTAACAACCCCAGAAAGTCTTGGGAATTGGAATTATCAAGAAGCTATAATTGGAATTTGAAGCTATAAAGGACAGTATTTGAAAAAAAAAAAACACTTAGGGAGCAATTAGCCCCAGATCCCTGCTCCCCACTCACTCTAAGTTCAGATAAGAATCCCACTTGTAACACAATTGCAGGCACGGGGCACAGGAGACAGCAAGGTACCATATTGGGGGGAAAAGGGGTATTAAGCTAACGTTTGGTTACTCAACTGTGGACCTGAGCCTTTCCTTTACACCAAATGCCAGAAAGCTGGCAGCCATGTTAATTCCCCTTAGGTAGGTATAAGAGAAAACATGCTGTACTCTACTGCTTCACAGAAAATCCCAGCAGGAATACAGACATTTGGGGTTTTTACAACACGGAAGCTGGCTGGTCAGTCATGGTAAATACAGGAGCTTCAGCAGCACAGAAACACAGCCCACGCCCACAGAATTTCCTATGCAATTCTTAGGGCCTTGATCTTAATTAGAAACAAAACCAAAGAACTGAAAGCTTCCAAATTAAAATGAGAAAAGAATCAAAACAAATTCAGGGAGCAAAAAAAACACTGTAATTAATATCCTTGGAGAGATAAGAGAAGTATTGAACCCATGGAACAAAACCAAAATGCATAAAAAGGAACATTCATGGAACAAGAAATAGATATTAGAGCATAAAAAGATAACCGCCTGAATAAAAATCCAACAAAAGAGTTGGAAGATCAAAAATACAAAGAGATAACCAATAGGAGGGAAAACATGAAAGGAAAATAATTAAGCAAAGAGGCCCAACATCTGCCTAACAGGAGTTCCGTAGAGAAAACCAGGAAGTTCCCACCTCTGATGCATGTAAGTCTCGATTTTAAAAAGATCTACCATCAACTGCCTATTTTTGAAAAAGCTATACCTGAAAAAAGGGAAGAATAAAGAGGAGACCCTCCAGAGTCAAAGGAGGGTATACACAAAACAGGAACAATTTTTTTTTCTTTCTATAAGCAACATAGAATGCTAGAGAACAGCAGAATGGTGAATTTCAAATTTTTAATGTGTATGATTATCTAATGTAGTAGTCTACCTCCAAACACACTACCAACCATATATAATATTAAAAATGAAATAAAGGTTTTGAGAAATGCTGTGTCTCAAAAAAAAAAAATTGATCTTTCGTACTCTGTTTTTCCAGAAGCTAATGGTGTATTCCATCTATAGCCAGGGATAAACCAAGACAATGGAAGACCTAGAATCCGGAAACCAATCCAGAATGGAGAGATCAAAAATGGACAGAAGGAAAAGGGATTCTCAAAAGACGGCAGAGCATTCAAGATGACAGCGGGGCAGAAACTTGCACATTGAGCAGAGCCATTCTAGGCTGGACAGAAGACCCCAGGAAAGAAAGATGGAGAAAATGGATAGATTAACAGCTTTGACTGCATGGGGATTTGAATGAGGCAATATTTTACATAGTTACTAGAAGGTAGATAATTTCAAGGTAAACTAAGGAAACAAGAAAAAAAAGCTATTCTTTTCCAGGAAAAATTCTAGAGGAAAGCACTATCAATCCAGCATGTGCTTGGCTCAACAACGAATAGTGTTTGCATTTTTCATGATAATAACACTGACTATGGATTTACCAAACTGTGAGTGAGTTGGATACTGTTTAAAGTTAATAATCAAAATCATGCAATATTGTAGGCTATTTAGAAATAAACATGTAAGTACCAGAAGAGCTGAGATGGCATTTCTTGTCTCCAAAGGAGGACCCCTGTCGTGAATAAGCTAGTGGCTGGGAGAAAGTCCTTTTAGCAATAGTTTACTTTGAAAATATATAATCAAAATAAAATTAAATTTTTAAAAGCTTATGGTCCCACTAAAAAAAAAAAAACTAATAAATGCAAATTTCTGAACAGGCAGTCAAGAGCCAGACTCTGAGCCCCACCAAAATATAGATACTCTGGGAAATGCTGCTTGAAACAGCCCATCAACTTCTCCTTCATTTATCTGGAATCTGTCATTGTTGTCATGCATTCACCATGTCACTGAAGGCTAGGTAGGGAATGAAATAGAAGACGTCCTTGCCCTCATGCAATTTATATCTTGTCTATAAGAGGTTAGATATAAAATATCAGTTCTAATTCAAAGGGGGAACGGGCCAGAGGGAGAGAGAGTTCCTTGAAGGGGCATAAGGGATTGATAGAACAAATTAATGAGCTTGAGTACAAAACACTCTTAAGATCCAAATAATTCCTTCGTGGTGAACACATTTTAAAAATGAGTAATATAGAAATATCCAAATTTTTAGAGGAATGTTGTATATTTAAAAATTACCAAATCAATTCCATGGTAACTGTACTGTGGAAGAAAAGAACCCACTTTCTGGAAAGTTGGAAATGAAGTTCAAACACTTTTGGGTCAAACGATGTGGGACAACTTTCCCTAACCTGAACCCTAACTGTAAATGATTCTCTTTGGGGAGAAAAAAGATCACAACCAAAAGTACTAATGTGTCAACGTGTTAAGACAATTATTTTTTAAAGCCTATGCCAAACTGATATTTAATACCTCATCCTTATTATCTTAACAAAATGAATTGAAATTCACTGTGCACACCCATAAACAAGTGTGCTGTTATCAGAGCACTTCTGTTCCCAAGCTCTCTATCTGCTGAAAGCATCTGAGCTTTAATCAACAGCAGCATCTTACATTACCATTCATTTGTGTGACACTGTGTGACACAAGACTGTCACTGCAAAACCTTCATTTCACTTTTTATTCACTTATTTAACCGTTATGGACTACTCCAATGCATCAGGCACTGTTCACAGGCTGGAGATAGATGGTAACCAGCACAAAACTCACATTCAAAGAGGAGGAAGCAAATAATCCACAAATCAATAAGTAAATACCCTCAAAATCTTCAAACAGAGATGAGCTCCATGAATAAAATACAACGCAGAGAACGATGGTGCTGACTTAAATGAAGTGGGTCAAGAAAATACTCAGAGCAGTGGGTAACCCATAATGTCACTTGGCCTGTTAACATGCCTGGTAAGTTCCATGCCTTGGGCCAGGGCATTTCCTTTTTTTTTTTTTTAAATCACCTAGTAAGCAGTTTGATAAATTATCATTTTATCCCCATGGTCCAACATAGAAAGCATTTCTTGGCCTGTTCTCTGGACTTTCTCCTCTGAGAATCTGAACTGCTGACTCTCAATTTGCTTTCATCTAGACTTATTTTTTCACATTCTTTACCTAGACAGCAACCTCATGATTTTTGACCCAGCTCACATGTGATTTGATTCTTGCGAAATCCCTTTGGGAACTCAATTCCTTTCGGACCTGGAATTGCATTTCCATATGGCTGCAAAGAACTGCATTCTGAATGGGAGTTTGATAGTTTTCTTACTGCAAAGTGGAGGATTAGAGTTTTTCCCACTGCTTCCCTTTGCTGGTTCACTCAAACTTCCCATGTGGTGTTCAGCCCTTTCTAGCATACAGGGTGATAGGAATTCAAGTCTTATTGGACTTTCATTCCTCAGGGGACTTGAAAGCATTCAAAGATCCATTTTACTACCAAAATGAATTTTATTTTATTCTTGTGGGTTTTGTAACACTGATGCTAGATTTAATTAAAAGTGAAGAAATCCT
Source organism: Prionailurus viverrinus (assembly GCF_022837055.1). NCBI lineage: Eukaryota > Metazoa > Chordata > Mammalia > Carnivora > Felidae > Prionailurus > Prionailurus viverrinus. The sequence continues at coordinate 131,612,390 of NC_062569.1, read as the reverse complement.
AAAAAAATGAATTTTGCTAGTTAATTTTATGGGTTTATATAATTATTATAAACTAGTAAATAGTTGGTTTCTGAAGTGACAGAAAATGAGACAGCAGTGTAAATAATTTTCTACATAAAAGATGCTAAACGAAAAAGGCAATTCAGAGCTTTATAAGCTACCTACACAAACAGCCCATCACAAATGCCTGGGCAGTGGCTAAGTACTACTCTTAAGCATGCCGTCTGCTAATGGGCTTCCTAACCCCAAATTCTTCTCTGTGGTTCCACAAGGAACATAGTCATGATCTCATTTATGTCTCCCTGTTGTGTCTTTGCCGCAAAGTATAATCTTTTCCTGTCTGGGGTTCTTCTCAAAATGCAAGCCACTGCATGCTTTCTTTTTACAAGTTGGATCCCAGGTCTGAAATGCTCTCTCCTGCTGTGTTGAACATCTGTTCAGAGTCTTCCTACTTATTTTTCTTTACCCACTTGCTTTCCCACTGTTTATTTCCCACACCAAAATTACTTGACGAAATGGGGTTAGCAACATTAGTTTGCATACTTTCCCTGACCTAGGTCTCTTTTTTACATTTGATAATATCCCACAGCACAGAGAATAATAGCATTCTATGCATATTATGATTCAACAATTATTTGTTGAAAGAAGAAACAGAAGGATGGATGCCTCCTTTTTGTAACTCCCATAGGTGACATTCAACAGAAGTGACCCTCTACTAAATAAAATGTTTGGACCCCATCACCCTATATACTTGCTGATTAACAGAAGAGGGTTTTAAAGGGACTAGATTGAGTCTGGTCAGCCCTAAGAATTGGAAAAGGGGGGACAAAATATGCAGCAAGAGAAGGCATTTTATTTTATTTTTTTAAAGTTTATTTATTTATTTTGACAGAGACAGAGACAGCGGGAGTAGGGAGGGCAGAGAGGAGAGAGAGAGAATCCCAAGCAGGCTCCACACTGCCAATGCAGAGCTTGATGAGGGGGCTCGAACCCACAAACCCGTGAGATCATGACCTGAGCCGAAACCATGAGTCAGACACTTAAACGACTGAGCCACCCAGGTGCCCCGTGAGAAGGCAGTTTAAACAAAGATATGTTGAAAAAGGATAAATCAGACTGACTTTACACCACAATAATATACCAAAAATTGCTTTAGGCCAAGTGATAGAAAGTATAGGAGTGGAAAAGGATAATAGGGGTATTTAAAAAAAACAAAACTAAACTAAAGCCATCCAAACATTGCTCAGTATTATGGTAAATCAGTTACACAATCACAGTCCAGGGAAAACCTAGAAATCATTGAAGGTGTTATTAATCAGTGGCAGATAATCCTTTTTACAAAACAAAACTCCTTAAATAGAAAATGCTCACAATCAATATAATCTCATTTGAGATATAAAAAAAAAAAAAAATTCAAAGTAGCTATACCCTTCATAGTATATAAGAGGAAAGGAGGTTTCCAACAGCCCTTTGGCCCACATCCGTATCCCTCTCTGCAAAGCAAGATACAGAGAATCTTTCCTCTATTCAAACTTTCTTTTACAACTCATGAACATGAGATGTAGAATTACATTTAATGTAAATATTATCAGGGAAACCAGATCACTTTTTTATTCCTGGCTTTTGCCTAAACATATGTTTTAAGAAATGCTCATCATTTAAAAAAATATTATTGGAATGGATTTCCATACAAAACCTCTGGATCTGATCGTGGAGTGCCAACCAGAAATTCCAAAGGCAATTCTGGGCACCCTTTCTTCATTGTTTGACAGTGGATACATGTATTGCGGTTCCACATTCGCTCCAGCAGGAAAAGGCTGAACTTTAACCCCAAATTTCCATAGGATGAGTGGATCCCCCCACTGAGCAGATGTTACAACCTTCCATCACTTTCTACGTCTCCAGGACCTGAGCTGGAACAGCTGGCCATCAACTTGCTATTGGCTGAGTCCAAAATGTCTAGTCTTCCACCTTAAGGGAAAATTTGTATATATCAAAACCTTACCACAATATAACTAGTCATTCTAAGCCATGGGCTTTGATGAGTTTCCTACAGAAGCAACACACAATATGTCCCCTCAGGCCTGGGATAGGTGTCCCCCGAACCTATTCTAGAGCAACTCCGACACAAAGAGAAGCTGAGTGACAAGAATTGCAGGGTACATGGGACAGTTCCTGGACATTGGGAGACAGAAGCCAATGGTAAATATTTCCCTTTTTTTCCCCTTTGAGCAGATGATCCTGAAATATGTGTCATAAGGATTCTCAGGCTATTCCACAGTATCGAGCAACTCATCAGCCATAGCAGTGACCAACTGGATTAACGTCCTGGGTCACTTTCCCTTCTTCCATATATTTCTCTGCCTGTTCCTTGTTCCTGTCCCCATGGGTTCCGACCCCAAATATGCTATCTAAACGTAAATACTTGAAGCTGCGCTTTCAGGGGAACCCAGGCTGAAAGGGCCATTCTCTGCTTACGCTGTGAGAATTAGTGTAGCAGGACATGAGCTACTGTGAGTCTAGCTGCGCTGTGAGGCACCCCAGGCTTCCCTATGGAATGGTAAGAGAATGGAGATGTACACCACCTCTTGTCCATCTTTGGCTTGGAGTTTTCCCAGGTAAACCCATACTGTGTGTGGTTGTATCCTTTGCCCTGACCCTCCTCACATCCTTGCCACACGGACAGTTACACAAGAAGTCCAAGTAGTCATTTTTGCATCTTCCAAAGCTTTTAACTAAAGTCATACAGTTCTCCAGAAAGGTGTACAGATCAAAACGCACAAGCGTGTGTGTGTGAATGTATTTGTAGACTCGTCTCGGGGTTGATTGGTTTGAAAGTCACTTTTAACTTCAACAATTAGTTAAACTGTTAAAGTAAATTGAAATGGTGTGTTCATCATGAAACCCCAGAATGTCCGTAAACCACGGGTTGCTATCTCTTGCATCTTTAGCACACTTACCATTTGTCATTTACTTACCAAATGGGATAATCTATACAGCATGTAACACAATGTGAAGCCCATGATAAGCCTTCGTTAAGTTTTGGTTTCCTTCCCCTACCGCCACAGCAATTTACGTTTCCTTTCGCCAGCTCTGTGAAAAATAACTGAAAAAGTAGAACTTCCTAAATATGACATACGTTCAGAAGTTTGCGTTACACTTGTGGCAGGTGCTATTAATGTCAGTGAGCTTCTCCAGAAACCTGTATTGATGTCATTTTCATATTTGAAATGGTTCATTGGCAAACATAAACAGCACCAATAGGTTTGATTCTGTGGCCTGTTGTCTGGATAATGGATGTAACACTAGGTCCTAACGATTTATTGTAGTTGTTGTTGTTGTTGTTGTTGTTGTTCTGCTCTAGGTTCTTAAAATTCAGGTAGCACATCAGAAAAAAATGAAGCTTGTAAGGTCCCTGTTATAGATACTATCTTCTTTAAGGACCAGGAATGCCTTGGGCTGAAAACTCCTTTCAACTTTCTTTTTTCTTTTTTATCTTTCCCCCAACTTCTCACTCATCACTCAGAACTATCCCCCTCTGCCAGAATCTGCCAAGAGCTGGAGATGAAGCTTTAAAACTTGATGGTGCATGGATTTATTTTGTCTTCTGCCTTCCCCTGCCTAGAACCTAGAGTTCATTTGCCCACATGTAAATGACCTTTTTACATTGTCATATCCATGTGGACATGTGTGGTATTTTGTTTTTGCTTATAATAAGGTTGACTCTCCCTTTTGTTCCTGGAATACACAGGACTATGGAGAAGTCTTCTTGGAATTTCTACTTAGACCATCATTTCAAATCTAAGATAATATCTACTGATTGACATGCAGCCTTCCTTTCTGATCAGCTCTTCTGTTTGGAAAAATATTTCAAGCTTGACTAAAAGTCTTTAGGTGGCTCGTTGGTCCTCCACTCTTACTCATGACTTATTTCCTTCACGTGCAACTCATTCTATTCTAATGACACCAACTCCAGTTCCTTGATGGAAATAATGGGATTGTCATTTAAGATGATGTTATTTAGAATAAATTCAGTTCTGAAGCCAAAATATTCACAGTGAGCAGATGGTGACCACGCTTACCGCAATGAGCATTTTGTAATATATACAATTGTCAAATCATCATGTCATACACCTGAAGCTAATATATTGCATGGCAACTATACTTCAAGTAGAAACAAAAATATTTGCAGTGAGGTTTGTTTTTGTTCCATAATAATGAACATTATCGTAATACATGGCCAGAATAAGGCCTCAGTATTGTGTGTACTCCCGAAAGCCATATTCTTTAGAAAGTCTTTGGAATACAACAGAATATCACTTTCAATAAATCAGCCTATTCTTTTCAGTGTATATTAATAGTAGCTGTTTGTTATATTTATTTTTATTTTTCTGGTGATATGTTTCACTCTCTGTATCTCCCTAAGAATTATGTTATCTAAGAGAAGGAAATACACCTTACCCGTTTAAATATTTATAGCTTTGAGTGTATACCACAGCCTTTAAATGAATTATTGATTTGATGAATTTGGTCTTAGTGACACAACTTGGAATGTTAATACAGAATGGAACAATTTCCCAAACCGAATATTTGAAAGATCATGTACATCCCGCAAGTTGGATATAATCAACAACTTCATTAATTTGAGGATTTATGTACCTATTAATCAGTCATCCATGTATAAAATAACATCGTGTACAAAAAGTACAGATTCTTCTATCTCAATGAGTATCTCTCAAAATGTGTCCTAGGAATAGAATCGTATAGGGGGGATCGTTAAAAATCGGTGCAGATTACTTGGCTCCATTCCAAACCTTGTGATCAGAATCCCTAGGGCTGGAAGTCAGAAATTTCCATTTTTAATAAGCTCCCTGGTTGGTTCTTCAAGATACAAAAGTATGAGAACCACTTATCTAAACGCTTACCTAAAATAAGTTTAAAACTCTACTTGGCGGTAGCAAGCTGTCACCTTGTTTTCCACACTGAATCTGTTACACTGAGGTACTTTACAACATGAGAATCAGCACTTTTTTTTTGCAGAGTAAGACTCCCCCTATTTGCTAAAGTAAATAATAGCAAAATTAAGAATGAGCTATAAATTGTACTAAATGCTGATAACTTGAAATCTCCATAATGGAATAAATTACTGACGATTGCATTTTAAATGGACATTAAGAGTGTTCCAAATTACCAAATGTTTTGCCATTTTGATAAATTGGTTTTAATTTTTTATCAGACTATATTTAAGTACCCTCCTATAACACGCTCCAGACAGTTCCATTAGGCATCCTCAATTGAATTTATTTTCTTTAACATATAAATTATATAAACTAAAGATAGTTTGGAGAGCCTGATGCCCCCTACTCCATTGCACCGCTAGGAATAGTGCCCCCTAGGTTTGGCGCTATGTTCATACCGTGAACCGTAGGAAAAAAATACTAAAATGTAACGGAAGGATAGGTTACAGTATCATTATTCTTTGATTTGATTTTGCAAATAGTCCTCTTGAATACAGAGAAAAACTAAAACCTGCACCTGGTGAAAATGAAACAATTTGATAAGGGATGAAAAGAGGTTTCTTCTACTTGACGCAAAAGAAAGGGGCAGAGAACATATAATAAAGGCAGTCACGTCCTGACAGTCTAAGAGAGCGTAATTGACTCCTTGGCACCATGAGACAGACTCTGCCTGTATGTGGTTCACTGCCAGTAAAGGACATGCCTGGAACCTCTGGCCAAGAAGAATTACAGGCATTTGCTGTTACTTTAAAATATTCATGTTCCAGCTACAACACCACACATTTGCAATTGACAGCTATGGAAAAAAGAAAAAAAAACAAAACAAAACAAAACAAACTTTTTTCCTCCCGGCAAAAGAACCCTACGTAATTAACTCTTTCATTTAACAAAGCTGATAGTCCCCTTACAAATATGATTTTATCTTGATATCAACATATTACATGAGTTGTTTTGTTTTTTTACTCACATTTGGAGATTGAATTTACCCACTTAAATCTGATTGACACACATTAGTGCATTTTGATTAAAAACCGAACTCTGATGTTTCAGAGATGAAAAGCATGGAACTGGCAGAAGGAACAGCCTATCTAGGCTCACTCCCTGCTAGGTTGGAAATAAAAAATGCACAGAAACCAGTGGTCAGAACTTTGAAGGCTCAAGAGACTCGAAACCCAAGCCTGCTGACAGATCCTAAAAACAAAGGATATGATCCGGATGCAAAATAAAGATGACAATATAGAATTTATACACATCTAAGCAAAAACCAGGATTAGATATGTTCTTCTTTCATTTTTCTTCCTATGGAAAGGAATTTCCTTCCGCTTTTGCATAAAAACTGAAATAGCTTTCATTTCACAAGAGCCAGATGTAATTAATGCACCTCTAAGACTCAGCATTAAGGAAGAAAAGGAAAAAATTGGGGCTCCTGGGTGGCTCAGTCGGGTAAGCGTCCGACTTCAGCTCAGGTCACGATCTCGCGGTTAGTGGGTTTGAGCCCCACATATGGCTCTGTGCTGACAGCTCAGAGCCTGGAGCCTGCTTTGGATTGTGTGTGTGTGTGTGTGTGTGTGTGTGTGTGTGTGTGTCTACCCCTCCCCTGCTCATGCTTTGTCTCTCTCTCTCAAAAATAAATAAAACATTTAAAAAAAAACCTTGAAATTAAAAATTACTCCTTGAGGGGCACCTGGGTGGCGCAGTCGGTTAAGCGTCTGACTTCAGCCAGGTCACGATCTCGCGGTCTGTGAGTTCGAGCCCCGCATCAGGCTCTGGGCTGATGGCTCAGAGCCTGGAGCCTGTTTCCGATTCTGTGTCTCCCTCTCTCTCTCTCTGCCCCTCCCCCGTTCATGGTCTCTCTCTGTCTCAAAAATCAATAAACGTTGAAAAAAAAAGGAAAGGAAAAAGTTATGTAATGGGAGTTTTGGGTTAGGTTACTAGTTCATCACTATTGATACCAGGTGCTTTGGGGATCAAGACTCAAGGAAGAAAAAATCTGTTTGCTTCATGAACTCTGCATTTGAAGAGTGGGCCTGTAACTGGCAACATTGTTTCTGGAGTGGGCATATAAGGATGATATTCCACTATTTTCTAATAAGGCTCTCCATCTCAGTCTCTGAACTTATTCCCTTTATCTTCAGTTTCAGGTTAATCACTTGGGCTCTTTCATCTGCAGGCCCCTACAAACAAAACTGGTATTTCTTATGGATGCCTTTGTCACGCCACCATACTTAACGATATGTTCTATTGTTAAAAATACTAGGGATGGGGGCGCCTGGGTGGCGCAGTCGGTTGAGCGTCCGACTTCAGCCAGGTCACGATCTCGCGGTCTGTGAGTTCGAGCCCCGCGTCAGGCTCTGGGCTGATGGCTCAGAGCCTGGAGCCTGTTTCCGATTCTGTGTCTCCCTCTCTCTGTGCCCCTACCCCGTTCATGCTCTGTCTCTCTCTGTCCGAAAAATAAATAAAAACGTTAAAAAAAAAATTAAAAAAAAAATACTAGGGATAAACATTCAGGAAATGTTGGATTTGTTTTTTTTAACTTACGTGGTTATTACTTCCTTTCAATGAACTGCACATGATTTAAAGTAAAATGTATCGGTCATTTAGAGTAGACAACAATAATAAAAATTGACTTAGAAAAAAGTAATAATTGACTTAGCATTTTGGTAGAACTTGAAAGTTTTCAAGGTTTCATGGAGATTACCTCCTTTGATGTTTCTAAAAGCCACTTATAATATATGTAACACCAACATCATCTCCATTTAAAGAGGAAATCAGATATTCTAGTGAATTATACAATAACTATTATAATGGACTATACATTAGCTATATATTCTAGTGGACTATCTAATAACTATACATTAATTTATTTGTGCAAAATGAAAGGGCAATTTACACTTTAAAAATTGTTATCTGGGGGGCCCCTGGGTGACTCAGTCGTTTAAGTGTCCAACCTCGACTCAGGTCATGATCTCGCGGTTGGGACCTGGAGCCCTGCGTCAGGCTTTGTGCTGACGGCTCGGAGCCTGGAGCCTGCTTCGGATTCTGTGTCTCCCTCTCTGCTCTTCCCCGCTCATGCTGTGTCTCTCTCACTCTCAAAAATGAATAAATGTTAAATTTTTTTTTTAATTGTTATCTGGGAGTACCTGGATGGCTCAGTCGGTTAAGTGGCCGACTTCATCGCCGGTCATGATCTCACGGTTTGTGAGTTCAAGCCACGCATCAGGGTGCTTGTGGTGATGGAGCCTGCTCCAGATTCTGTCTCCCTCTGTCTCTGCCCCTCCCCTGCTCACACTGTCTCTTTCTCTACAAACTAAATAAACATTAAAAATTTTTATTTAATTGGTATCTGAATTTACCTGTATTTTAACGAAACGTGACACTCTCCACTCCTCACAAAAACTTTGTGATTTTTTTTTTTAAGAGAAGAGGTCTCGACCTCAAACAAGACAAGGTTTCTGGTAATGGTTAGCCTATGCTTTCTCCTATGGAAGATCACAAACACTGGGAAACAGGGGCATATATTCTAAGGGGAAGGGCAGGGGTAATAAGTTCTATGAAGTTTGTATTTTATTTTTTCCAAGTTTTTATTTAAATTCTAGTTAGTTAACATACACTGTATCATTGGCTTCAGGTGCACAATTTAGTGGTTCAACACTTACATACGACACCCAGTGCTCATCACAGCAAGTGCACTCCTTAACGCCCATCACCTGTTTAACCCATTCCCCCTCTGGTAACCATCAGTTTGTTCTCTATAGTTAAGAGTCTGTTTCTTGGTTTACCTCTCTTTTTACCCCCATGTTCATTTGTTTTGTTTCTTAACTTCCACATATGAGTGAAATAATATGGTGTTTGTCTTTCTCTGACAGACTTATTTCACTTAGCATAATGCACTCTAGTTCTATCCATGTCGTTGCAAATGGCAAGATTTCATTCTTTTTGATGGATGAGTAATACTCCACCGTGTATATATACCTATCCATTCATTAGTCGATGCACATTTGGGCTCTTTCCACTTTGGAAAAGAGTATGGAGTTTCCTCAAAAAGTCAAAAATAGAACTACCCTACGACCTAGCAATTCCAGTCCTAGGTATTTACCCAAAGGATACAAAAGTACTGATGTGAAGGGATACATATACCCTGATGTTTACAACAGCATTATCAACGATAGTCAAATTATGAAGTTTTAATTCCAGATTTTGATTTCACTGGCTATCTCGCACCATCATTTTGCAGGTTATAAACACATAACCTTCCTTGTTTGAAGGAAGCATTTACAATTTAAAGCTCTGTTTTTGTCAGCTCCTTTGTCATAACAAAGTACCCTAAACTTGGCTTAAACAACAGAAAGTAATTTTCTCGCCGTTCTGGAGGCTACATGTCCAAGATTAAGGTGCAGACCTATTGAATTCCTAGTAAGAGTTCTCTTTACTTGCCAATGACCATGTTCTCCCTGTTTTCCCATGGCCTTCTCTCAGTGCACCTACACAGAGAAGGAGTTTTCTGATGTTTCTTCTTATAAGGACAGTAATCCTATGAGATGAGGGCCCCACCTTTATGACCACACTTAGCTTTATTATTTTCTTAGTGGCCCCGTCTCCAAATACAGCCACACTGGGGGTAGGAACTTCAATATATGAATTTGGTAGAGAACACAACCATTCAGTCCATAAAAGCTTCTTTCATAGAATGTGACTTTAGGTTTTGAAGTAATTGTTTTTCAAAATGAGGACTTAAAACAATTTTTAAGTTGTTCCAAAATAAAACAATTTTTTCCTCTAGTAAGTTTTTGTATATTATTTAAATGTGATAAAAAAGGGGTTATTTTATTGATGTTTTCACGGTATGAACTATAGCATAGTGGCTAAGAGTATAGATACTTAGAGTCTGCCTATCTGATTTTAAACCCTAGCTCCATCAGTTCCCATGTGTTGTGGGCAACTTACCTAATTATCTTAGTTTTCTCATCTATAAAATAAAAATAATAGAAATAATCTGTATTAAGGTAATTGTAATAATTAAATGAAATAATACTTAAGAAGGATTTAGCAAAGTGCCTTGGCATATTCTAAGCTCATAATACACATTATTAATAATATTTTTATCAAAATGATCCTAACATTTACCCTAAAAGCATAGCAACAGGTGTGTAGCACACAAGCATGGTCACCTCAATTAGCCAAAATTTCATTTTTACTTTCCCTAACTAATGTGTTCACTCTCCATTGATTCTCCATTAGAAATTATTCTTCATCAATCCCATTTATAGGCTTGTTCTCTTAAATAATGACTGCTTTTGGTAGATGAAGTCGTTTCTTATCTACCTAACTATATTATGCCCCTAAATATTCTTGTTTTGATATCTGGCTTTTCAAATATATCTACATCAAGATGATTGGACATACTCCCAAGAATTTATGGAATGACTTGAAATTTTCCCAATCTATGACTAAGTAGCAAAAATAGGCTATAACATATGAAAACCCCCTGAGTTTGGCATCATGTGAAGTAACATTACTATTTGGGGGTCTTAGTGCAACACTGTAGGCATTCAATAAGAATATTCAAACACTAGCTACTTTAAAAGATTACTAAGCACATTCTTCCAATTAAACGTTGAGAATGATTTTGTATAGTAGCCATACTTTAGTCTAAATATTTTAATCAGTGCTTTGTTTAGTGTGTGGATATTAAGAATATTCTTTAGCATATCACATTCTTAGCAAATCAAAGGCATCTGTCATACAATTATTTGACGTTTGAGTCTCCTTTCTCTAAGCATGGAAATACCTATCTACTACCTATCTACTCACTTATCTTAGAGTTTCCTTCTTCTGTCTCCTATCTCTATTCTAAGAAGACAAGTGGATTAGATCTGACAGAATAGCTTTGAGGTAGTTGTATACAAGAGTCCAATGGGTTTATGTGGTCCATATGCTAATGTTTATCCAGTGTTGAATTTTATCTTCTCTCTAGGATACTGTTATTACCTAGGAGATAGAAAGATGCGTGATTCTCCTTTATGCACTACATACCTAACATTCATGGTCATTTTTTTTCGCCTAACACTGTCTCCAATTTTCTTGCCAAAATCTCATAGGAAATGCTGTCAAATAATTTATCTTCTGACAAAGCTTTCCATATGTGCTTCGTTCTTTGCAGTCTGGCATGCAAGTGTACAATGAGGTATGTACCCCAAGTCTCTATCAGGTGAAAGAATGTGACCTGGAGACTATAAAGCATGGAGGCATATGTTAGGCATGTCTAGTTATTATGCATGGATTCACATGGTTAAAATAAGAACTTCTTTATTTATCTAATATTTGAATTTTCTTCAATTTGGTGGAAATTACCCCTTAGGCTTTCTGCAACCGGAATAGAACAAGGACACCCATCATAAATTTCTCTTGAATTTCTCTTCATGAATCTCCTCTCTGCTGTCCTCTTCTATTGGCACTTCTCTTGCTTGTTAAGAATTCCCCAATCTTTTTAGAATTCTGCTTTGTAGACACTGCTGAATGCCAGAGACCTGAGTTCCAGTTTCCTCTATATCCTTTATTAGCATATGAACCTAGGTAAATTGTTCGATATCATCAGAGCTTGGTGGTCTCATCCACGAAAGAAGAATACTTTATTTGCCTAAAAATAGCACCAAATAATTATTGGTCTCTCTTTGATCTAACATATTTCAGTTATCTGTTCCCCACATAGCGATTCTTTACCTTCAGGCATCTTTGCTCTAGTGGATTTATGTCTCTATTTGCATCATCTGCTTCTCCAAATTATCTAGTGATCTCATCTTTGACAAAATCGCATTGAAAACCTATATACCAAGATGAAGTATTCAAAGACATATGAGAAATCATTTCTTCCCCCAGAGGACCATGAACTCTACTTAAAGGTAAACTATAAATAGTTTTAAAAAGATAAATATCAGTACTAAGTGGCATGTGTTTTGTCCCAGTTAGTGACAGAGCATTTTATGCCTTAAGACTTCAGAGGGCTGGGCTAATATTAGAAGGCTTCCAGAGGAGGTGGGATATGAGCTAGGCATATGTGATATGGAATGACCTAGAGAAATGGACAAACTATAAGTGCATGTCCGACTTCTGGGAGAACAGTCACAACAGAGTTCAGAAGCAGAAAGGTAGTTCTTTGCTAGTTTGACTAGAGTGTCATGTAAGAAAAGTGATATAGATACAGACTTAACGGTTTAGAACTGGGCTGTCCATTATAGTATCTCCTGTCCATTTGGCTATATAAATTTAAATGTTAAATTAAAATGAAATAAAACTTAAAATTTACTTCTTCAATCATGTTAGCCACATTTAAATTACTCAATAGCTACATGTGACTAGTGGCTACCCTATTGGATAATGCAGATAAAGAACATTTGCATCACCACAGAAAGTTCCGTCGGACAGTGCCATAGTAGATTTTTAAAACACCTGAACTTTTATTTGTGCACAGACAACTTTTCTTCCCATTGAGGGAGAATAACTCTCTTTATATCTGTAAGACTAAGGAATTTTCAAATTGCTTTTAAAGACCCTAAACCTATATTTGTAAAATTTCCTTTTGGGATGTCTGTCTTATACATACCCTACCTTTGGAAATCTCTTTCTCCTTGTTCTCCAAAAGAGTAGGTCAAGGGTATCCTTGCTTTAGAGGATCTTTTGCATTCATTCTATTTTTGGGGGGGAATAGAAATGGATACCTGGACCCTGGCCAATCAGACTAACTCTCCTAAGTATTTGGCATGGGGACACTTAGACATGTGACAGTTGTTGGGGCTCTGCATGTGGGATTTTGCAACCTAAAGCTAGTCTACCACTTTCCAATTTATACAGAAATAAAAAGGAGGGGAGTAAATAGTAGCACTTCTTTTTTTTTTAATTTTTTTTTAACGTTTATTTATTTTTGAGACAGAGAGAGACAGAGCATGAACGGGGGAGGGTCAGAGAGAGGGAGACACAGAATCGGAAACAGGCTCCAGGCTCCGAGCTGTCAGCACACAGCCCCACGCGGGGCTAGAACTCACGGACCGGGAGATCGTGACCTGAGCGGAAGTCGGCCGCTCAACCAACTGAGCCACCCAGGAGCCCCAATAGTAGCACTTCTTAACCTGACGCCAGGTATCTGGATTCAGGAATAGAATTCAGGGTGCTCATGAACTTGGAAGGGAAAAAATTACATTGATTTTCACAGCCTCTAACTATATTACAAATTTAGGCAAAACTATAGTAGAATTAGCATTACCTATGATTTTATTTCCAGTAGTAATTACAGAGATTTTTATATTAGAATCCTCAAAAAAGCTATACCTATTTTGGAATTATGGTACTTACTGACATACTGCCGGATCTTCTAATTGACTGTATTTTAAAGAAGCACAGATATTAATAAATTGCAAAAAATTAAATTAAGAAATCAAATCATATTTAATATCAATATTTTGTAATTGTGTTCTAATATATTTGGTTTCCTTTCTTTTTCCTTTTTTTGTTCCTTTTTTTTCTTTTACTTTTTAATCTTTATTTATTTTTTTTTTTAATTTTTTTTTCAACGTTTTTATTTATTTTTTGGACAGAAAGAGACAGAGCATGAACAGGGGAGGGGCAGAGAGAGAGGGAGACACAGAATCGGAAACAGGCTCCAGGCTCTGAGCCATCAGCCCAGAGCCCGACGCGGGGCTCGAACTCACGGACCTTGAGATCGTGACCTGGCTGAAGTCGGACGCTTAACCAACTGCGCCACCCAGGCGCCCCTAATCTTTATTTATTTTGAGAGAGCTAGAGAGCAAACAGGGGAGGGGCAGAGAGAAGGAGACAGAGAATCACCAGCAGGCTATGCACTGCCAGCACAGAGCCAGCATGTGGGGCTAGAACTCATGAACCCTGAGATCATGACCTGAGCCCAAATCAAGAGTTGGAGGCTCAACCAACTGAACCACCCAGGCACCCCATTATATTTGGTTTCCGTTCTTTCTTTTACATTTTTTTTAATGTTTATGTAGTTTTGAAGGAGAGAGAGACAGAGCGTGAATGGGGGAAGGACAGAGAGAGAGGGAGACACAGAATCCGAAGCAGGCTCCAGGCTCTGAGCTGTCAGCACAGAGCCCGAGGTGGGGCTCGAACCCATGAGCCATGTGATCATGACCTGAGGTGAAGTCGGACACTTAACCGACTGAGCCACCCAGGCCTCCCTATTTGGTTTCCTTTCTAATCCTATATAAGGTTTTTTTTATAAATTGAAAACATTTTCTGAGAAGGCTCCCCTAGGTGTCCTCAAAGGGCCAAGGGCATCCATAGCACAAAAAAGGCTAGTAACCCTTGGTTCACATAGAGAAGAAAGATGAGGTAGACATAAAGAGGCAGAGATGAAAGATTGTACCTCAGGGGAAAAAAGCTTCTGGTGAATTTCTACTTTCCATTTTCAATATGGTCCTCATTTTGCTGTGGCTAGGCTGAATCCATCTTTGAGATGCCTTTATACCACCAGCGTCAGTAACGTCATAATTAGCCCAGTCCTTTCATTGTTGTCCAGTGAACATGTTTATCAAGCAAAAGAAATGAATTCATTCAGATAAAGCCAGGTACAGATTCGACTTCCACGCCATTACAGTTCTGCCAGGACTAAGTAGTAAATCATCACTTCTTAAGTAACCCCAACTCTTTTTAGACCAGTTCCTTGGGCTATAAAAACAACCCCCAAGAGAAAAATAAATGCAATGGAGTAGGCAGAAGGCCAATATCTATTATGTTTGCTGAAATGCAGAGCTACTCCGAGCTTCCCTGTTTTGTTTGGTTTGTTTGGTTTGGTTTTTTTTTGTTTTGTTTTGTTTTGTTTTGTTTTGTTTTTTGTACCACACAAGCCCATAGAACTTGATTGACTTTTATAGACTCCCTTCTTTGTTACATATGCATCATTATCCTCTGTCTTCTAATACTATGACTGTTGGGTTTTCTCTTTAGACTAGTACAGAATCTTACCTCCCTTTTTAAGAACAAAAATTGTTTGTGATGTTTTTCTAGTCAGTCATAAATAGCCTCCTAAATTTTTGTTTTTCATCTAACACAGCCGAGTCATCGGTTGCTCAACACCTATGCTACAATCCAAAAGGCATTTGACTTTACAATGAGTCAGAGTTGATTACCTACACCTCCAGACAAAAATCATCTTTGGAAAATTAGGAGAGAAGAAAGACAAGAGGGTAGAGGCAATTCACTTTTTCATTTTGACACATTTAAATACTGAATTCCACTTTCCTGTATTAGCGCCTACTTCCCAGTAATGTGTGTGCTGGTCTAAATTAATCTGTCACATACCTTCTGTTTGAACTGGCACAGCAAGGTAAGCCTTGAACTGCCTGTACCTCCCATAATAAACACTTCTGCTCTTTTTTCTCTTTTTCCAGAAAACTGAAAACACTACCAGGGTCTCACCTTATTCAGGATTCAGCTTAATTTCTACTGAGCCTGGAGAAGAGGAATTTGATCCCCGATCAAAGAGGCAAAGTGGAGATGCACACTGATCATACCAGCGGCAGTAGAATTTGGGCTCACGAGCTTCCCTTTTAAACAAGAAAATCTGTCTCGTGGTGTTAATACATTTCACTTGTTAAGGTCAAGACTCTAAAAACATTGTCTTGGTGTTGAAAAGATCAGGAAGGTTTTGTGGGAGGGAGGGATATGGAGAAGGAAGATGGAAAAGACAGAGGAGGGAAGGACTCTCAGCAACAGAGCAAAGGCACTGACTATCTGGGGGTGAGAGATAAGGCACAAGATAAGATTGAGAAGGGAATGTGGATAGGCAAACTTTGTTTAGTTTGCAAGTTTACCAAGAGCTTTACCTGGCAGAGCGCGTATACTGTTGCAAAAGAAGTAGGTTACTAATTTGGAATATTGCCATGTGATGAGATAGTACTGTTCTTCCTCTGAAAGAAGGAAGGGAAGCAGCATGAATCCAGAATCCAAGTCTGAGTTAATCACCACTAAATCCACAGCAATGGGCATAGGTCTTGACATGTTATGGGTGCTCTGATGCTGACTAAATGAGAACCACATGTCAGTTTTACCTTTCTCCTCTTCGTTACTTTGACCCTAGAACACAGTATAATGAGGGAGATGGTCTGTGTCGTAGGTCATCGCCAAAGCTGTGGTCTTTCGCCCAAATCTAGCCTGCCATCTGTTTTTGTAAATAAAGTTTTATTGAAACACAGCTGTACTCATTTGTTTACATATTGTCTGTGGCGGCTTTCACACTACAACTTGCACACCGAGTAGTTGCAACAGAGACCGCCTGGCCAGCAGAGGTGAAAACATTTACTGAAAAAACGTTTGCTGAATCCTTAAGGGACTGGGAGTTTTCTTTGAGGTTAAGATAATTTGGGAATCAGAAGAGCTTTGGAATGCTTCAGGACAGTGTTTAGAACAGAATGAGGGCTCTGGTTCTCACTGGGGGGGTCTAGAAAATGGAGACCAAGGAGGGAGGCCTTCTGTGCATGCAGAGAGGTGGCTGGAGACACAGTAACTGAGATGGAAGGTTGTCAAAATTCCCTCCCTTTGCTCTTACTAAAAAACAAACAAACAAACAAACAAAATCTCTGGTTGACCTGTTCTCCACAAACTCTAGGTATCCATACTCTCAGGATTAAGAGAAAATACTACTAAGTTCCTTGAAAGAAAGAACCCTAGCTAGTGACAGGTTCAGGCAACTGCTTTCTAATTAAATTAACCTGCCCTAAAAGAGAAATGGATTTGATTTGCATCCATGCTGTATCTTATATTGCAACACATAGACTTTATTATCAAGGGACTCTGATAGGAAAGTAGAAAAATGAAATTTTGTAGCCTTCAGTTTCCCAAATCCAGAGAGTGAGCGACAGATCCAGAAAGAAATCTTAGCAACTCCTTATCATGCTCTCCTCTTTTCTCCCTTCCTCCTAGCTGCCAAAAATACCAAGGATGGCTATGTTTAAAAGTCGTGTTAATTTCAGTCATTTATGTGCACTGCTTGTCTGTTATGCCATTATTATCACTTAGCACACTTACAATTAGTAATACTATTAAAGATGTATCCATTAAATTGCCAATGATTTTATTTTCCATTTCTGTGGAAAAGCTCAGCAATATGCAGAGTTGTAAATGCATCACAGTAAAGTAGTGAGTCAAAGACCTCTATTAAAGTCATGATTATTTCATTTAATCATGTGTGGTCCTCATAAATTAACTTCTTTTAGTTCTAGTTTCTTCGACTCTAAAATGAGGGTCATAATAACTTACCAAATTCACGGGGTTGCTGCAGTTATTAGAGGAGATGATATAAGAGGTGACAAATATGAGGTTAGTGATAGTTTGTTCTTAGAAACTGGGGGGTGGGGGGGAGGCGTTCCTCCTATATATATATTTCTTGTGAATTGGTAGATCCTAGTTGGAAATATTCTCCTGCCTTCTTCTCCCTCCCACCTACCATCACTCCTTCCTTTCACCTTCTGCTGAAACCACTCCCAGAGTGGAGAAGGGCTATGTGGTGGAGACACTCTAATCCCTCTCTACCAAACTCCAATCACCACTTCAGGAAAAGATTTAAAAACAATTGAATGTGATGAAAGATTATATTTTACAAATGACTGTCGGCCAATTCTTAGACAATTAATCAATGTCAACGTGTATATGCTGATCTAGAGGGAAATGGCTCTAGGAAGGGAGATGAACAGTTGACTTTGAAATGAGAACATCCATAAAATAAGGCTGCTTAAAAATCTTAAGGATATATTTTATTTATTCCAGCACCAGTTTTTAGGTTTCAGGTGTTGTTGTTTTAATGTAAGAACTACAACGATACTGAAAAACACTTTTATGAAAATCGGACTTTTATAAGTAACTTCTAATAATAAAACTCCAAGTCATTCCGTTTCATGTATTAATTAACTTTAAGTTTTTGAGAGGAGACTTTTAAAACTTGGTATCTTAAGAGTTATGCAAGTTTTAAATTCAAACTAGTAAAAATTTTTCTGCATATTTCTGGAAGTAGTCAACCCTGTTAACTTCCACTTAAAGCCCAATTATTCAAGAACGTTATAGATGACTATGGGTCTTTGGGGAAAAATCAGCAAGACTTTAAGTGCCCATTAGCTAAAGCTAAATGATAGTGAAACACCTAGAAAAGTGCATGCGGTATCTATCCATGTGAACACTAAATTAATTCAGCATACTCGCTCAGCTAAGATAAAATATTAACAAAACATTTCCTATGGCATGAAAAAAAGATTGAAAGTTGAAATATAAAAGCGGTTAGGCTATACCACTAGTCAAAGAAAAGTACATTTAAGAACATTTACTGAATGTTAATGAAATACCAAAGATTACTTAAAATGTTTATGTTATTGAGAAGTGTCCATTCTATAACAGGATAGGCAACTATCATGTAAGTCTTTTTTTTTAATGTTTTTTATTTATTTTTGAGAGACAGAGTGGCGGGGGGGGGGGGGGGGCGGGCAGAGAGGGAGGGAGACGCAGAATCTGAAGCAGGATCCAGGCTCCGAGCTGTCAGCACAGAGCCCAACGCAGGGCTCCCACTCACAAACCGTGAGATCATGGCCTGGGCCGAAGTTGGACGCCTAACTGACTGAATCCCCCAAGGGCCCCTCATATTACAGAAGTCTTTAATTGTAGTGTTCTTAATGAGCTTCATTTTAACATGAAGAAAAGCAGATAATTAAATTCCAATAACACTAAAAATATATATCCATCACGTTTCAAGATCAAGAACTGGGTTTAAGGTTTATTTGTTTTTGAAGGAGAGGGAGACAGAGTGTGAGTGGGGAAGAGGCCGAGAGAGAGGGAGACACAGAGTCCGAAGCAGGCTCCAGGCTCCGAGCTGTCAGCACAGAGCCCGTCACGGGGCTCGAACTCACAAACTGCGAGATCATAACCTGAGCCGATGTCGGACGCTCAATCGACTGAGCCACCCAGAAGCCCCATCAAGAACTGTTCTTAATGCTCCAAGCACATTTGACAAAACATGTAAGATTTTTTCTCCCCTTCAGGATTCATACAATCTGGTTGGGAGGGGGTAAATACATATATATATATATATATATATATATATATATATGAGAGAGCAGGAGAAATCATACCATATAAAGGTGTAAAAATAACTACTGGCATTTGTATTAGGTCCTCACTACAAACCAAGCACTGAACCAAGTTCATGGAATCCTCTTATTCATCCTTCATAGGAATCTATGAGGGAAGTTCATCCCTTCCCTTGCATTGAGGGAGGTGCAATCCTTCCCATTTTACAGATAAGCAAACTGATGATTACAGGGATCACACATCCACCCCACAGTCACCTCGCTGGGAACCACAGAGCCAAGATTCACATCCAGGTCTATCGATACCACTCTTTCCGCATTTTACAAATTCAGAGGCGTGGTGAAGACTGTGGGCTGGGTGCCAGGTTTTGCATCGTAATTTTTCCCATTCCTTGCTTGGTGACCTGCAGTGAACGTTTTAACCTCTAATGTTAGTAATAGGTTCGATGGTCAGAGGTGAGTAGGAGAGTACAAGCATGGCCCCAGGAGTGGAGACAGGAGGAATGCATGTCCCAGGGATTTTGGCTGGAGTGAAGACTAGATACTTCAGCGCCATGGGAACTAAGTCTGGAATTAGGGAGAAAGCGGAGCGTGCTGGGTCTTAAAAGGAAAGGCATGGGATTCTCATTTCATGCTGTTAGCAACTGGGAAGCACTCGAGGTTGAAAATAAGAGCTTGAGCTAATATGTTCTGTATTACTTTTCTATGATCAGGCCTGAACAAAAGTATGGCCCTCAAACGTCCTGGGTCCGTGTCTCAAGAGATTTATTTTAAATGCATCCACACAATGCAAGGTAAATATTTCTGTGTTTATTGTATATATCTATGCAGTATTAGTTCAAGGCGGGTGTTAAAGATCTAGTGAATGAAGTAGTTCACATTTCAAAAACAATAAAAAAACATTTTCACACACTGTACCTGCTCCCTTGACCCCTAGTAAATGACTGGAGGAAAACACCCAGTGATGTAAATTGTCAGTATAATCTTATTGAACTACTTGTTATATTCTAAAGTACGTGTTATTTTCCAAGCTAGTTAATTTGATTAATAGTCAGTAGACATAGGAAGATAATCTTTGGCAGGCACCTCAGTATCCCAAGAAATGTATTTTCCATGCTATCCCATATATAGCAGTTAAGTAAATACATTTTTACCTCTCCCACGAGACCAGCCTTTGAAAAGGAACTCAATGTATTTAGGTTGTGAGAAAATAAACTGTCTATATTCTCATGGTTTTTACATCATTCATCCCTCAGATGTCTTCTCTATTTTTCAGCCATGGTAAAATGCTGATTGTCTCTCTAAATTCTATAATGCAACCTGAAATAGGGAATCAAACCTCTAAGCTCCATCTCAGATTTGAAGAAAACATGAATCCTACTACAATTTGGTCTTTCAAGAAATTGTTTTTTTTAATGTTTATTTATTTTTGAAAGAGAGAGCATGAGTGAGAGAAGGGCAGAGACAGGGGGGACAGAGGATCTGAAGCAGGCTCCATGCTGACAGCACAGAGCCTGATGTGGGGCTTGAACTCACAAACTCTGAGATCATGACCTGAGCCAAAGTTGGGCCGTTCAACTGACTGAGCCACCCAGGTGCCCCCAGTTTGGTCTTTTTAATCATGCAAAGTATTACATGCCGTTTGCTAAAGTCATTTCTGAAAAGAAAAAAGATCTTGTTTTAAGGTGTCTGCATTGTTTCCCTTGTATTTTATACCACATCAGTACAGTTTAATGATAACTGCAATATCCTCAAAACAATAAGTTGAGGAAAATATTACACGTATTACAGATTGCTGCACAAGAACTGAAGACGTATTATGATTTCCACTCTAGGCAACAATACAATGGCCAGAATTTCACCTCTCCTCCTTTTTTGCTCTATCCTCTTGCTTCTGAAATCCTACTAAAAATTTTTAGGGTAAAAAACCCTAATGATAAGAGAAAGTTTCTCACATTATGCTTATATTTGGTTTTATGGAGGCAAGAGTAGGAGGGAAGAGTAGAGAAACAAATTTAAGATAAATTCAAAATAAATTTGAGAAAGCTTTTTTTCTAGTAAAACAAAGCTTTTAATCTGTTCTTATACGTTTGGGAATTTAAGTGGTAAAGTATCAGTAGTAGCAGTTTTAAAATTTATTTTACCGCAGGATCCTCCTTTCACAGACCACCTGGCGGAACCAGGGTTCCAAGGAATGCACTTTGACAAGTGCTGACGTGGAGCCATAGAGGACACACGCATTTTCTCTCAGGGATATAGAGGAGGCCAACTTGAGGGAGAACTGGTTTCCTGAACTGATATTCTTTCTTAATGCGACCCATGGTAACCCAAGGAACAACCTCCTATCAAAGAACAGCATCTTCCCTTTCCGGTTTTTCAAAACAAATGTCAAGACCACAGTACAACTAGGGCCTTGCTCCAACAGACCTCTTCAGTAGGCTTTGTTCTGAACGATTTCAGAAACGGAACCCCCGCCATCTGCTGAGATGCCAGTCATTGCTTGAAGAAGGGACAGAGCAGTTAATCCAGTTAATAAGGGGACGGTTCCTCCCGGCATTGACCCAGAACCTGTCTCCTTGGTGATTCTGTGGGCCTTTCAGCTGAGCAAAGGCCACTGAACTCCCCCGCTGGATCCTCTGTCAGCATTTTACTTGGGATTTAGTTCCAGAAGAAGAGAAGGAGCCAAGACGTCTTACAAAGTGTTTCTTAACAGGGAAGAAAAACTGACATCTCAGGTGCTTAGTTAGGAATGAAAAAGGCTGTGAGTCATACCTTCTTCCACGTTGCTACATTTTGCTAACTAGGTTGCTTCACCCATTTAGCTTTAATTTCCCAAATATTAAAATGAAAAAAAAAAAGTGAAGAAACAACCACCATTCTTCATCTCCTGCTGTGAGGATTTAATGAGGTAATAATATTTGTTACAATTTAAGCTTCTCGTTGCTCTAAGTTTATATCTTGAGGCAAATCACTTAACCTCTCTGGGCCTCAGTTTCCTGCAGAATGGTAACAGTAACACTTTTCCAAGCTGCTTTTTTGAGGCTGTAGTGAGGATCTAAGGAAGTGAATGTCCTTGAAAATTTATATATTCGTGGACATCTTTGAGGAATTTTTAAAAAATCAGAACACATTTAAAAAAAACAAAAAGCAAAAGAAAATCCTCCTTTACAGCATTTAGGGTAATAATCTGAGTCCTTTTTGCTGACCTCCCATAGAGTTTGGCTGCATATCACTGTCAAAGGAAAAATAAAGTTTATACGGAATTTTTAAATTTTTGGTATATATGCATATATCAAAGCAATTGTTTTCTGGAAGTTTTCGTTTCTTGATTCTCTTTGTTTTCTGTTTATTTATGGAAAGATGCAACAGTGAAGGCCAGGATCACTGTACCTTCAGACGTGGGTCACTGTGTTCCACGGGTCGTGGAAGCTGACGGGAACACACATCTCTCAGGCTGAAATGTTCTCGGCTATCCCTGATTCAGGTTCCTCCATTGCTGCCCAGAGCTGCTTAATGTTCTTTTTTGGTGTCACTGCTCCTTCTGATACTCTGCTGGTGGTGTGTGTGTGTGTGTGTGTGTGTGTGTGTGTGTGTCACAGACTAGATCACCACAAGCCTGCATTCGTCTCACGTTTCCCTGAGATGTGACTTGCATCGTACTCGTGGCTCTGGGAAAGGTTTGCCTCAAGACAATATTCCAACATTAGCCCACTGAACCGAAGACCCTGCACAGACTTGGAGGAGGCGGAGGGTGGTGGATGGCAGAAGGGATGACTTCACCGGGCATGAGTGTCAAGTGAAGGGACATGCACTCACTTCCTACGGCTGCGTTAACAAATTACCACAACCTTGGTGGCTTATCACAACATACTTTTATTATCTTATAGTGCTGGAGGTAAGAAGTCTGTAAAGGGTCTTACGGGCCAAAATCAAGATGTTGGTAGAACTGCATTCCCTCTGGAGATTCTAGGGGAGGCTTTTTCAGCTTCTGAAATCTGCCCACACTTCTTGGATCATGGCTGTGTCACAATTCTGTTTCTGTCGGCAGATCTCTGACCCTCCTACCTCCCTCTTTCCTTTATAAGGCCACTTGTGATTACGTTGGGCTTACCTGGAGAACCCAGGATAATCTCTCCATCTGAAGATCCTCAACTTAAATCACATCAGCCATATCCCTCTTGCCATGCAAAGGTAACATATTCACAAGTTCAAAGGATTACGATGTGGACATCTTGGGGGAGGGGGAGTGCATTCCTCGGATGCAAAAAAGAGCTAAAAGTGGGAAAAGAGAACTCAAGACACCTCAGGACCCAACCAACCACAGACGAGACAGCAGAACTGATACCCTCTGAATGAGTTTTTCCTCCCGGGGGCCCGACTGTTCCCCTCCCGGCTCTGCCTAGCTTTGTACTCTGTGATCTCATCCTCTTTTTTCCACTGAACGGAAATTGTTCTGAAGTTCATCTCAAAGATAATGAGCTAATCTAGGCTAATGTGCTCTTCAGGCAGAGCAGCATTATCACCAAGACTTTCTATAGAAGAGGATGCTCCACTTTTATTGACCTCACCACTTAGTGAGTTGACTGTTGAGGATTTGTGGCCAGACAGAAAGGGAAGGAGACCCCACTGGGAAGATGTTTTGCTGAGAAATCCTCTCAAGTCACTGCAGGCAAGGAGTTGCCTTAATAGGCTTCCTCTTATGTAGGCCTGGCTCTGGAGACAAAATTGTTCTTCCTACTGAGCAGAAAGATACTCCCAGGCCTTTTCTGACTATGACTTTCTCATATATTCATGAGGAAAATCATTCCCACTGGCGTCAACTAGTGACTTAAGGATCCCCAAAAACTTCAGCCACAACACTTGAATCAGAACATAGAAACTGATTTCTCATATACACTAAATGATCCAGATATGGAAAATTATCTATATTTCCCTGTAAACTTGGTTCTTTCACATGGCTTCTGACAATGCTGTTCCCTCTAAATGCAATGTTTTTTCACCTGACTTTTACCTTTTTAATCCATAGTCATCATGGTCACAGGGAAAGTTGCCTTGACTTCCTTGTTCTGGAAGCTTGGATTAGATCCAATGCTTATTTGTATACTGGCACACATCACATTATTATTTGCATGTAAGACTTCTGCTGAATGGTAAAGTCCCAAAGACAGGTCATATGCTTCAGCTATCTGGAGATCCTCATCGGTGCTCCATAATGGCTTGATGAACAGGTAGATAAAGGAGTCCTCCCAGAACTGGCGGTGAGTTGCAGCTGTAGAAAGACAGAGACATGGGGCAACCCACAAAATAGCACTGGGAATCTGGGAAGAGCACCAAAGAAAGTAAGGAGAATTCCAAAAGTGATCAGAGAGGCACAGATCTGGGAAATAGGTTCCCAGTGCTTTTGCTTTGAAATATTTTAATGAGATACTACATGTACTATCTTACATGTGCTTGCTATCTTCCCCATTCAAGCTCCCACCAAATGCCTGGCATACAGGAAGACTTAATATGTGTTTAGTGATTGGTTTCCTATTTCTGGCTCACATGACCCAAGAGGTAAAGCCTAAGTCAAGAGTTATATAAAATAAAGCTAAAAATTGCATTATTCTAAGGCCATATAATCAAAATGATAATAGATAATGAGCATTTTTTGGTTTCCTACAGTGAGGAGTCCTTCGTTGTAGCTGGTTAGCATCAATAACAAAAGTATAAAAGAGATGAAATCTGCCCTCAAGCTTTGCACTGTTTACAGAGGAAACAGGGAAAATAGATACAGTAAAAATGATGCAACAATATATAATAGGAGTTATTCTGACCTTGAGGATACTGGGAAATATGCCCAATTGGCCTCCTGGAGTCTAGATCAGACCGTGGCAAACCTGGGTCATGGGAAGAAGAGATTGCATAGATTCCTTCCTGAAATTCCTTCAGGTTTCCTTCATTGGGTAACACTCATGAAATACAGCTCATGCAGTTTATTCCAAGAATGGATCCACCCTCCCTATTAGAGGGTGGCCCAAAGAAATCAAAGCCAGGAATTCTGTTCAATGGATGTAACAAGGCAGCATATAACTCCTGATGTTGTTCATGGCTGTCTTGCAACTATGGAGAAACCTAAAGATGAAGCCAACACAGAAGGAGCAGAACCAAGAAAATCACAAAGAAATGGAACAAGAAATCCAGGTACACTATGTCTGAAGTCTTCTCTACTCAGGGCTTTTTAAAATCCTTTTATCCAGTTCGAGCTGGGTTTCTGTTGCTTGCTACAAGTTTAGGAAAGGGAATCTATATCCCTTATATGTCCTCTAGTTGATCTAGTATACAGAAATGTGTGGGGAGCCTTTTGAAGCCACCCTGCCATAGAAAATATTAAAAGTATTAAATGTCCATAAGAAAAAAATACAACACGTGGAAGAGACAGCAACATTGGTGTAGAATACCAGATATGAATATTGCTGAAATGCAAGAGACGCTATAACAAAGTCAGGTGAAATATATGGGGGAAAAAACACTCTTCTATAAGAATCGTCTGATTCTTCGTCTGAGGGTTGAAAGTGATCTCTGTCTGGTTGTTCCTAAAGAACTCAAAATGCAATCACATACTTACGGGAGAGGACAGGAGCATTTAAGGGTCAGTGAAGGTTGAATTGTTTCTCTGTATCCCTCAATCAGTGATCATCACTGACAGGATAGTTGTAGAATTTTTACTAAAGAATACTTTTCATTGAAAACAAAGATGATTCACTAGATAAATATAAAAAAAGAAACAACAGGTGGTGAATACAACTCAAGACATTAAATTTCCATGAGTCACTGAAGCCAGATGGCATGCATTTGAGAATTCTAAAAAAATTTAAGATCAAAGCATTTTGGATACTAACAATATGGGCAATTTATCATATAAAACAACTATCAGACTTAGGGAGATTGCCAACTGTATTATATGACACTATTAGGAGAGCACAAATTGTTCATTCAATTCAATTAAATGCAATGAAACTTAACAGGTTTATTGGCCACCACCAAGTGCAAAGCACTGTTCTAGGCCCTGGGCACTCAAAGGAGTTTAAAACAAGGTCATATCTGCCTTAACCCCACAACTGAGAAGACAGCACATTGTCAGTAACAGTCAACAATGCAGAATGTCAAACATACGTAATGATTTTATAAGAACAGTATTTAAAGAATTCTCATATAAAGTCTCTTTCCATTTGAAAGGTGAATTAGACATCAGATGAAGATAACTGGTACCATTTCCAGGTAGGTTAAAAAAAGAAGATCTTGGTGCTTTAAGATTTGTAGAAAGATGGAGGAATGGACCTTAAATTT
The DNA here is from genome assembly GCF_022837055.1 of Prionailurus viverrinus. NCBI lineage: Eukaryota > Metazoa > Chordata > Mammalia > Carnivora > Felidae > Prionailurus > Prionailurus viverrinus. The sequence goes on along the minus strand of NC_062569.1, from coordinate 131,585,947 downwards.
CCTCCCAGAACAACATTATTGGTACTTCCATGGGAAACAATGCCTCTGTGATGGTCAAGAGATTGGAGAAGCAGAAGGCTGCTAGCTCCAGAGCCACTCTGCTACCTCTTCCACAACCTCTGCCAGCACACCGAATGTCCCCACACTGCCTTTCAACACCGTCAGGCTAAAGACTGGACAGTGACAACTCTACTATAGCTGCCCCAGAAGTAACAAACACCCAAGGTCATGGTTGCCAGTGGAAAGAGCTGGTATCCACCTCAGGATGTCCACTTCCACCTTCCAAAACTCAGGGGTGTACGTTTGATGAATATCTGCAAGGAAGTCTGGGAAAGGTAGATTTTTAGCACTATTGCATCATAGCACAATATGGGATATAGGACAGCTAGACACGTCGAAAAGGGCTGGAATGGAGGCTGATTGAACTAATCCGTATTCTACCACAAAAGACCAGATTCTTGGCCTCCCTGCTTACAACCTGGTATTTCTCTATGTACTTCCACTTACGAACTCACCCCCAGGCAATGCCTTTCCTTGACTCTCCTGTTTATTATCTTCACCATCAGCCCAAATGACTGAGATAGAGAAGTCTTGGAGTTGGCCTCAGCTGCTTCCTCATTCACTGGACTATCAGTCGTGTGGTCAATAAATCCTGTTAGTTCTCTTTCAAATGCCACCGTCTTTGTCCAAGCCCTGTTCACCTTTTCAATAGAGTATTATTAAGTTTCTTTACCAATAATCAGGCAGGTTGTTCCCTTTAAAGAAATCTTCCATGTGAGCTAACTTTCAGAATTGTCTTTCTTTTTAAAAAATATGTATTTTTTAGTTTATTTATTTACTAAGAAAGAAAGAAAGAGAGAGAGAGAAGGCAGGACAGAGGTGGAAGGGGGAGAGAGAAGAGCAAACAAGTAGCACAGAGCCTGATGCAGGGCTCAACTCTGAGATCACGAACTCTGAGATCATGACCAGAGCCGAAACTAACACTCCGACACTCAACTGACTGAGTCACCCAGGCGCCCCCAGAATTATCTTTCTAAGATCAAACTTTCATGATGTCCCTCCTTTGTGTAAAACTCTCCCAAAGCTCCCAATTTCTTGCACAGTGATGTTTAAGCTTCTTGGCAGGGCGATCAGATTCCTCCCAAGTAGACACTTGGCCCACGTCTTCGACCTCTCTATTTCTAGTTCTATAGGCTTTTTACCCTGTCTGGTAATTCTATACTTCTTACTACTCCCCAAGTACACCGGACCCATCCATGACTCTGTTTCCCCAAATATATTGCGGGTTTTTTTGCATCCTGGATTGTCTTTTTCCACAGTTAACGGGCATAAATGTTACTTTTGCAAAACTTTCCCAAGCAGAGTTCATTTTCTCTCCTCTTCACCGTTATCACATATTTATCACGCTGCTACTTGAGTGTGTTTCATTATATATACATTTCTCTCATGCTGCATACCCTCCACTAAACCGAGGGTGCCTTTAAGGCCAGGGAAGGATCCCACCTAGATTTCCATATCATTCTCCATCCCAGACCTGCTTCAGGTGCTGATACCTCAGAATATTTATGTATTGAATGACCAGATGACGAAAATATAAGGGCAGTTATAAAGAACTTTTAAAATAAAAGAAAACTCAAAGACTTAAAAATATAACAACCCTATTGTGATAAAATTGTATTCATCTTCTCTTATCTGACTCCAAGAGAAAAATATAAAGATGTTAGGGGAATAGGTGTAGTGCTCTTTTTAAGATTTGCTCAGTCTCTAAAAGATGTAAACTTGCAGCCTGACTTGAAAGAGTCAAAACGAGTACACAGGAGTTTCTGACAGGCAGCACTGGCTCTTGACCCAGAATGAGCCAGCAAAATTCCAGAAGCCTATATACAGTTTTTCTTGGACTGTGGATATGTTTATATTATAGTAGCTGGATGGCTCCAGGGAAAGTTATGGACTTTCATGCAAAACGCAAAAGAAAGAATATCTGCTCAAATGCAGAAAGAACTTATGTCAACAACTAAGCTCATTTTGTAACAATGAAAATAATGATGAGGCAATCATAACTTGTAAATACAACCAGGAGGGCTCATAGACCTACATCTGTCCCCCAAAGGAGAAGCAACAACAGGGGTGCCTGGGTAGCTTAGTTGGTTGAGCATCAGACTTCAGCTCAGGTCATGATTTCATAGTTCGGGAGTTGGAGCCCGGCATCGGGCTCACTCTTCTCAGTGCAGAGCCTGCTTCAGATGCTCTGTCCCACCCAACCCCCCCCCCCCGCCCCCTGCCACTTCCCCTGCCCCATCTGCCCTTCCCTATTCCTGCTCTCTCTCTCACACAAATAAACAAACATTAAAAAATATTTTTAAAAAACCCAACAAAGTTTGATTGAATATTATTCTTATAAGCACTAGTTTTATTTTTTTAATTAAAAAATGTTTATTTTTGACAGAGAGACAGAAAGAGAGAGAGAGAGAGAGAGAGAGAGAGACCATGAGTGGGGGAGGGGCAGAGAGAGGGAGACAGGATTCAAGATGGGCTCTGCACTGAGAGAGGAGTGTCCGATGTGGGGCTCAAATTCAGGAACCATGAGATCATGGTCTGAAATCGGTGGCTTAACGGACGAAGCCACCCAGGTTCCCCTTGTAAGCATTAGTTTTAAAGCATAGTTTCTTAAAGTGTATGCTAAGGAACACTAGCTAGGGAGTTTGTGGTTGAGAGTACAGGAAATGAACATACTATATTGTCTTCTGGGAACATCGCAAAGACGCTTGGCATAGGAAGCCTCTGAGAAGTCTGGTAAGTGTCCTTTAGATCTAATGTTTCTCAAACATATTTAGTTACTCTTGTTTTCATTTAACAACTTACCAGCATCCAGCAGAGAGCCACCACTTGATATGATGCAGGGAATGGAAAGGACAATGACATAAAGTTAAAGTTGACAGTCCTGTGATGAAAACTATTTGTTTGGAGAGGAGTAGCCCCCTGACTGCAGAGACACAGGAGGAATAAGACAAACTCTAGCATGCTTAAAATAAGGATGCCCCCCTGCAGTGGCTCCCAGGAAGACATGCCCACATCCTAATCCCTGGGTCCTGTGAATATTAATATTACCATATATGGCAAAAGATGCGATTAAGTTAAGAATCTCAGGCAGAGCTTAGCCTGGATTACAAATATAATCTCATGCATCTTTGTAAAACAGACACACAGCAGAGAATGTGTTGTGAAGACAGAGGCAGAGTTAGGAATACCAAGGCAAGCACCAGAAGCCGAAAGACGAATGGATTCCTCCCTGGAGTCCCTGGAAGGACCGTGCCCTGTCGATACAATACTTTGATTTCAGACTTCCGGCCTCCCGAAGTGTGAGACAATAAATATCTGTTGTTTTAAGCCACCAAGTCTGTGGTAATTTGTTACAGCAGCCACAGAAAACTAATACACCCCAGTTAAGCACTTCTACGACTGAGGCACTAAGCAATGTTCCGCCAACTTCCACAATGTTCCCGAAGGTAAGAGATGAGCCTGCCACTTTTGCCTCTGGCATCCCAATTTTGTTTAATAACCTGCTATAGTCCTTCTTGAGCCTATTTATATATAATAGCCAATATAATACCTTGAGGCAATGAGTTTCATAAATTTACTACCCACTGTGAATAGCATCTTGGTGTATGGACTTTTTTATGGCACAGTGCATTTTCATGATGAATCCATTTGTCCCTTTTTTCAACTTTTGCTTAATGCTTCTATCATTAGCTTAAATAAATGTGGAAGACAATTGAACTCCACTCAATAGGACAAAGGTCGGAGAGGAGAGCTTGGAACGGTTAGACCATATTCATGAGACACATAAAAGGCAGTTCCTTCTGAACTTGAAGGCTTCTGTGCAAAGTGCCGTGGCTGTTTGGAGGGCCGATGTTCGGTGTTCGTGCTGGCGGTGCTATCAGAAGAGGGCCTTGAGGCAAATATTCATCTTGGAAACATTTCCACAGGAGATGGCCCAGAGACAAAATCATGCAGAGACACAGAAATTAAGCTCAGCACAGAAATCCACCTCTGTTGAGCTATAGGACACATTTCCTTTTGGTCTTTAAGAGGAAAATAACCATTATCATCAGACCAGCATTGCATAAACCCCGATAAGGTTGGTGGAACAGTCTTAAGGATTAAACCCATAAACACGTCTTCCTGCTTTTTTAGACCCTTGCATTCCACCTGCCACCACAAGAGTCTAATTTGTCAAAAGGAACAAATAAATTTACTATAAAGAATTGGAACTTGGAATTTATGTATTTAAGTGTCAAATAGATATTATAAAGCAGAACATATAAAACTTTGATTACTCAGCATTAGTTCAATGTAAAATTCAAAGACATTTAGTCCAAATTTTCTTATGCATGAGAATCACCACTTAGCAAGTTAAAGTGTAGGTTCCTGGGCTTACCACCCCCCACCCCCACCCCCCATTTTTCCTGATTTGGCAGCTGAAGGGAAAGCATGAGTGATGTACAGAGTGCCATGTGTTAAGAAATGTTGTTTTAGAATGGGTATGTGTGTGTGTGTGTGTGTGTGTGTGTGTGTGTTAAATTTAATAGTGTAGTGGTCAGCCCTCTCCTCTTTCTATACATGCTACTATTTGCCTTGGGGGTAAGACAAAAGGGCAGAAGAATATATATATTCTTAGAGAGAGAAAAAATTCAAACACCTGGTACCAACACACAGCTACTACAAAAATTAAATACATAAATCTGTTCAAACTATCATCTTAATCATCTTGAAAACAATTGCATTAGACACTCAAATGACACCTCTTTTATAAATCGTTATACTGTTGCAAGAGATTTATAGGCTCAAAAAGAATAAAAGTAATGGCTAACATTTAGTGAGGACTTTCTGCATGCCAGCACTGTTCCAAGTTCTCTGTGCCCCGTAACATATTTAATTCTCGTAGGAATGCAGAAAAGGAGGTGCCGTGTTTTCTCCTCTCTTTATAGATGAAGAAACAGAGGCCAGAGTTTTGATGGTGCCCCCAGGGTCACATTATTTCTGAGCAGTAGAATAGCTGTCTCAATTCAAGCAGAATATAAGCATCCTTTAAACATTTGCTTTCCCTGGTTTAATTTATTGAATTTCAAACCTTTGTATATCATTTTGTCATTGAAGGAATTCTACACCGCTATTTGGGTTTTCTTTATTATTTTTAGCCACATTTGATTCCCTCTCTTGTGACCTCCCAAGTTTGCATTACTACATAGTACTGTGTTGAGACTCCAGAGTACAAGGGGACAATTGTCACATTTCCTACAATCAAGCCTGCCAGGAACTTGAATGTCAAAGACACCTTCATCCCACGTGAGGTGGATGGTCAGGGTGCATTCTGGAATGCTACAACTCCGTCTTTTCTGGGGTCTTTTAACATACAGCACTAAGAAATTTCTTACAGTTAAGACAGCATGGGTCCCAAACTACAAGGTTATAAATATCTTTAAGACCACCCATCCCTTTCATTAGCAAGAAGGGATAATATCTCTATGACAGACTAAAAACACACCCACATTCAACTTCCCTTCACAGAATTACTGGTCCAACCCTTGGATTTTTTTCTGATTTCCCTCTCACTTTTCAACTTACATTACTTCCTTTCTGAAGACTTTTTTTTCACACTGACCTAGTGCAGAGGAGTGATCTTATTTTAACGGGAATAAAAACAGTGTCCCTCTCCAAAGCAAAGCTGGTAAGTGTTGATAAATGATGTCTTTCCCTCCCTTCGCTCCCTGTTTTATTTCTTGATGTGTATTTCCATTTCATCCCCTCCATTTTCACTCTCTCAAAGCCTCTCTCACATTTTGTTTTATATCACACCTTTAATACAGATTCCATAAGCATCACATCAGTAAACAATAGTCACCTAACTTTTGGAATAGGGACTCCACACGCTCAGAAGCCATCTAGCACTTGCCAGAATAAGGGTACATAGTACTTCTTTGCTTCTTTCACTAAGCAAAAACATCAAGGAATCCAAGGTCTCCAATGGCCAGATGGATCCCTTTCTGCTTGAAGGATCATCCTGGTGGGAATACAAACAATTGAGATGATAATGACCCTGTCCTCACAGCCTTTACAATTTAATCAGGAGAGAGAATCATGCAGAAAGTACAGTTACAAAGGCAACCAGATGTCAGAGGATAAAGTCCAACCTCCTCAGACTTTACACAAGCCCTTTGGGATATAAACCTCTTTGCCTCTGAAGCCTCCTCTGTGACTAATCCTGACCCAAGTTCCTGTGTTCTCAAGGGCATCAAGACCCTTCCTGCTTCTACACTTTGTATCTGTACCTCCTTCACTTGGAGAGCCACCCGCTCCCTCATTGGCCTGACAAGCTCCTTCTTCTCATTTCAGATTCAGATCTGTCACCTTCTTTGGTGAGTCTTCCTTATTTACCTAGGTAACGCAACACATTTCACCATTTATCTCTTTGCCCATGGGGGCAGGCTGGAACTCCATTCTTACTGTCTCCAGCATTTAGTCTGGCCCCTACTAGGTGTTTAATGAGGGTTAGGTATTGAGGTAGCCAGAAGCACAACAGAGGAATTAAGTGCTTATGTTCTGCATTTAGATAAATCTGAGTTCACATTCAACCCTATACTTATTACTTAGGTGACCTTATGGAATTTCCTGAAACTTCAGTTTTCTCCTCTCTAAAAGAAATAATATCTGTATCAGAAAGCTGTTGCTATGACAAAAAGTGACATGTGAAGGAATGCGGTGAGACTTGGAAAATGGAAGTTAATATTGTCATTATTTTTAAAGAATAGTTTAAATCTAATATAGTTAAATTTCACATACCTATGAATAAAGTAAAATTTCATATATTTGTATTGAGGATGTAATGAATAGGAAGAGGATGGGTCACATGTAAATGAACCAAGTCAGAGTTTCTGGAGGAAGGGGATTTTAAACTGTAATGGTGTAATGCAAACGGAGGTCATGGAATGAAGGGGAAAAAAAAATTACTGGAGGTAAAAATAATGATACCAGGAGTAGATAAGTAACATTGAAACATATTGAAGGAGAGTATGTTGAGAAATAATAATAATGCTGAGAAATAATGGTGAGAAAATGACCAAGGTGGAACATGGTCCCCAGTGAAAGCTCTTGAGTCATGAAATGAAGTGAGTTTTGACGATTTCAAACACAGTTATGTATAGGTTCTATTGAATCAGGAAGAAATTTGAAGGCAGAGAGAACAAATAAAAGACCATAGTATCTGGGAACCCCATGTGGATGCCAAAGGGTTGTCCCTAACAAACGCTAAATGAGTTCACATTGGCGATTTTGGGTGGAGGGTTTTTCACACTTGCTGAGGAAAAGCCACTTATTGACTGAAGTTGAAGCAACCAGAAAAACAGTTTTATTTGAGAATGCCTCGAAGTGAGTTAATGGCCAATCCCAAGGGGAGGAGAGTAAGCACTTTTCAAGCATTTGCTGATCAAGACTTTTGCATATCTGAGCTCCTGCACATCAAAGAGGACTGCCCGCTGGGTTTGCTTACCCCTTTAACTAAGTCCTTGAATTTAAGGACAGAAGTTCCTATAAATGGAGAATTTCGAATAGTCAGAAATTACATTCAGACCAGTATAGCAGTTCTTCCTTTAGAAAATGGCACAGCTGGTGTTATTAATCAAGCAAAAATACTGCCCACCTAGAACCCAGTGACCTTCACCGGGTGGTTGCAAAATTGGCAGGTTTCAGATTTCAAATGAGAACTGCCTCCTAGCTATCCTGAAAGACTGGGATCCAAAGGTCAGAAGTTCCTTTACCAAGAGGTCAGGTCACTAGGGTCTGGGTGTCCAGGGCTGTGTCCCAAAGGTCAGAATGCTCTGCCAACAAGACTTCAACCAGAGTGTGGAACTGGAAGAAACCCATGCGTGAGGGTGTAGCAAGAGAAAGATCAATAGGCTGATTTGCCAAGGTTAAAGAAATATGGGCCATGGAATCTGGCAAACCTAAATGTGTTGGGAAACATGACTTTAAGTTTAAGTTGGGTTCATAAGAATTTGACTTACTTCAGAGCAATAAATGTGTGCTGGTCTTATCTAAAGACCAAGGTGTCAATTTTATTGCTTGTTGCACACAGTCATGACCACTGGTGCCATTTTCTCTGTGTTGTGCTTCAAAATGATTATATTCGTTAAGACTCAGGGTGCCGACAATTTCCTAGCGTTGTGTGCCATGTATTTACAGAGATCAAAATGAGGTATTAACGACCTTATGGTATTACCTTTAAATATGTATAAAGTACATTTTAAGCAGTTTATGCCTGAATTTTTAGTTGTGTTTACCTTTCTTTCCAAGTTATTTTGAAAGGGAAAAAAAATAAAGTATCAATAAAGTATCTTAATTTTAGGTCTTTTTTATTTCACTTCATATTTTATTGTGAAAGCTGTAGCACCAACAGACTGGATAAAGACAATAATTTGGAATCACTCATTAAAATAGCCAAATGAAGATTTACAAGAAAAAAATACCACATGTATACCACATTTTTCACTTAAAACACACGAGTCCAAGAAAGCTGCTATTATGAAAACCTTGTATTTTGTTCTGTGCTTTTTAATTCACAGAACATTTTAATATATATCGTTCCATTTGATGCCCACTAGGCACCAAATATAATATATAAGTAATCAAGTTAATTGTGAAAATTTTTGGTATTAAATGGCACTTGGACAAGTTAAAGACAATGAACTATAGTTCCATTTTTGGCATGTGATTTCAATTAGCTCTAACAAGATTATATATTTTATCCAATGTGCATTGTGTAAAAAATAAATTCATATGACCTAATGTCATTAAAATGTTATCTTTGGCTCTTCTCTCCTCTGGAATGTGCTAGGCATCATGCAGAATATTGCAAGTTTGCATAATACAGAACAGCAGCATAAATGTTGAGATGTAATTCTGTTGTCTTTTCAAGATATACTGCAGCACGACTAATGACTATACATCTCAGCTTTAGCAAGATCCAATTTTCTCTTCTAAACTAAAAAGTCACTCCCAAGATTTAGGCTTTCGTTTGACAAAATCGTTCCCTTAAAAGTACAGAAGAAACGCCAAGACTGTAAACTAACAAAAATGTGTGGCGACAGACAGTTGGTGCCTCATAATGCACTGGTGTTTCATTAATCACTGTCACAAACTGTACATTCCGATGTGTATGTGACTTCCAGGGTAATATATTGAGTAGTGAAAGTTGCATGTGATGATCAATTTAATATTTCAGGACAAGGGGAAAAGTTTGTATTTGTAAGGACGGATAATACCTGATCAGATATTAAGATAATGTTCTTATCTTGACAGTCCCTTCTCCAAATGACCTGGAAGACTCCTAAAATCCAGGCTGTTATCCTAAGAAACATGTTTAAAATACTTCCCTTCAGTCAGATTCTGAGGTTTCTTGGGAGTAGAACCAAACGTTTGATAAGTACCTTTGTTTTATTTCAAAATCTCTTTTGGGGTCAGATGTCTCCACTCATAATGTTTAATTCACTTGAGATAATGTGCCACCAAAGCATTTATCATGATTATGGTGTTTAACCCAAATTAGTGAGTGAAAGGATTTAAAATGATATCATTTGCTAGAAATTTTTGGGATTTTTCTTAAAGAAAGAAGTCTAACTCAGCCAATCAAATACATTCAATGTTCTCCTAAACTCATATTTAATCTTACATACATTTAAATTGTTTCATCTTCTTAAAGTAAGTTCTTAACTTTTCAACTAAGCAAATCTTCCCCAGAGGTAAAATCCCAATTCAGTGCCCATTTCTCTTAGGAAGTCTTACCTAACTGCTCACTTCCACTTAAAATATAGTTTGTACCACCTGTATTAATCATATTTCACTAGTTTATGTATATGTCACATATGTTGGTCATGCTTCCCCAACTAGATCTTAATTCATAAAGGAGAACAGGGAAGAGAATCAGTACTAATCGACCTGTTATAAACAATGGAATGTGCTACGTATTTTGTATATGTGATCCCAGATTACAAGATCAAGGTTTTACACTTCTTGTTGAATTCCAAAATACAGGGCAAAACTGGTATTCAAGAAATGCTTGTTCATTTAAAATCAGTCTTTAAAGTTATTTCCTCCCAAAGATGTTATTAATGCTAGTTCATTCTATTAGCCATTAGTAAAGGTCTTTCTAAGATTAGCCAATGTTCATATTCATAAGAATTTTAGTCTCATTTTTATAAAAGCTAACAACTCAGAGGAGGTATCATGAAGTAAGACAACAACAATAACTTTAATGTGTTTTATGATCTTTTTCTCTTCCTTCCATCCCTTTCAAGGACTTCACGTGGAAGAAAAAGTTTACGACACATTCTCAACACAACTGTTAAATTATAAACTCTTGACTAAAAATGCCTGGGTTCAAACTCTGACTCCACCATCATGAGCAAATTATTTAAACAGTGTACAGCCAGTTTCCTTTATCTGTAAAGTAGAGATAACAGCACATTGTCAGAGGTCTCTGTGAGGATTAAATAAGATATTGTGTACCAAATGGCTGGCCCTTAATAAGCACTCAATAAATATTAACTATTTTTTATTGTTACAAATTGTCTTTCCTCATTTCCCCATCTAAAGACTTGAGGAAAATAAAATCACACCTTATCCAAATAAGTGAGTGAAAATGTAATAAATACCTCAGATGCTTCATTCTCATCAAGCTAATATGAAAAATGGAGTGAGGGGCACCTGGGTGGCTCAGTTGATTAAATATCAGACTCTTGATTTCAGCTCAGTTCATGATCTCATAGTTGTGACATCGAGCCCCGAGTTGGGCACTGTACTGAGTGTGGAGCCTGCTTGAGATTCTCTCTCTCTCTCTCTCTCTCTCTCTCAATCTGTCTCCCTGTGCCCATCTCCCTCACCTGTGCTCTCTCCCTCTCTCTAAATAAATTAAAAAAAAAAAAAATGGAGTGAGGTAAAGTTTATCACACCAAAGATTAAACTTATAGAGTATATGTCAACTTATCCCATACCTCACTTTGATCCTCTTGTCTGGTATAACCTATTTCTCATACTTGGTTCACTCTGGTCCAATTTACTAATATAGATAAATCACTCATATGAATGTTCCCTGCCATTGTCTCATTCCTGCTTGCTGGAGAGGATTTGCCATTTCTTTCTGAGTGTCTCCCAATGCCTTCTGCCATCTGAGGAAAAGCCTCTCTTCCAGATTGTTTCTTCTGAACTGCTGTCATGCACATTCAGAAGGAAAGTGGTAGAAATAAAACAAACAAACAAACAAACAAACAAAAACAGGACCCAGACTGGGTCTGGGGAAAGCTCTCAGGAAGCTTCGGAAATGAGAAACCTGGGCGAAACCGCAGTGTGTGAAACTAGAGTAGAAATGGATTTAAAAAGTCATGCTGTAGACTTGTGTTCTCTTTGTGGTGTTCTAGAAAAAGAAATAAAGATATTTGATTATTTTGAAATGACTTTTTTAGTTTCTGAGTTTTTCTTTAACAACGGTACATTCTGAGACTGGACCACAGGCTTCATGGCTTTATAACTATTACCCAAGTTAAGCGCATGACTAAAACTTACCATAAAGTGTAGGAAGAAAAATTTGAGGGCACAAATTGTTGTAGTCGTGTAATAAGACAATTCATGTTGCTCAGCTTGGCTAAATAGCTTTCAGCCCTGGGCTCCAGCAAGCAGCAATCAATCACTCCACTCCACCATATTAAACAGCTGCATTCACGGAGTCACTTTATCCATCTGCATGTTTAATTTTTCGTACAAATTTCAAAAACACTTAATATTTCTCTTCCTTTATATTTCAGCTCGCGTGTTTCTGCTTCTGTATATTTAAGATGATCTTTAAATCCATAAGCGCTTTTGGGAAGGTAGTATTTTTCCACAGCAGTCATCATTAGCCTTTTGGGTCTTGAGAATAAATGGTTCCTAAGAAACACACACAGAGTATAGGTGCATTATTATCTTGAGAATTCTAAACTGGATGTCTCCCCATTCTCCTTCTAGTGCTTTCTCCACAAATACTGCAGTTTATTATCCTAAAAATGAATTTAATTGCTAAAGGGTAGCAGACTATGCCACCTCAAAATATGCCACTTTGGTATAAAGATTGTTTTGAGCTGAGGGCAATTGAGAAAAAGCAGATACAAGAAGAGCTCTATGCCCTCCCCCTATTTATCTAAAAGCAGGACATAAATTGTAAATATGTCTCTCCTCTCCTCTCCACCAGGAAGGACAGAAGTTAATCACTAGAGACAACTCTAGATCCTTATCAGCCCAGAGATGGCACCAGATGAACCCACATAACAAATGTTTCCAACTAGCCTTTATCTTCCATTAGTTCCCCAATACATTTGCCTTCCCCCAATATGCTTCCCTAAAGCTCAAAGTTGTTTTTCCTTTGTCTTGTCATTTCTCCAAAAATGCATTGTTCTTCTGTTAAGATGTCGTATAAGCCCAAGCTCTAATCACCCCTTTGAGTTACTCATCCCTGGGTACTTCCATGTGTAAGCACACATGAATACACTTCTGTTTGCTTTTCTCTTGTTAATTTGTCTTTTGTTAGTCCAATTTACAAGGCCTCAGCCAGTGAAACTAAGCTAGGTAGAGGGAAAAGTTTTCCTCCCGGACATCACCATACTCATGCTTAAAACCCCTGTTGGCTTCCTATACTTATGGAATAACCCATCTCCGCAGATGGCCCTTCACAATGAGCCCCAGCCTGTCTCCCCAGCCACTCTTTTCCAGCACTTTCTGTAGGGGGCCACACAAAACTTTTCCCTACTGCTTGAAGACACTTTACCTGGAAACTGGGGAGGAGCTGCTCTCATATAAACTGCTTCTTGTTTCTAAAATGTTCTTCTGGGAAAATGTATACTGCTAACTACGCATGACTCACTCAACACGTGACTCAGTTCAAGTGTCCTGTCAGTGGTGGCTTTTCCTCAACTTCTCCAGGTAGTGTTAATATTCCTGGGGCACCAGTTTTTTATTATCTCCTTTAACCATGACAAGAACCAAAGAGAAATTCTTATTAGCCTCATTGTACAAATAATAAACTGGGACTATCGAATGTAAAGGACTTGTTTTGAGGGTACAACTGGCCAATTTGCCCCCATTGCCCTCACAGCCAAGGAGCTGTCCCTCCTCTGCGCTCTTGTAAATTTCTTTTGCAGTCTTTAGCAGGAAGTATTGAAAATATCTATCTCAGTCTGTTTCCTCTGCAGTTCTAACTGGATTCCTTCCTGAAGTTAAGACGTCCATAGTCCCAGGACTACCTATAGTTTTTGGTGTTCATCTGTTTCTCGAGGCAGTGCAGCAATCAATCAATGAAACATTTTCTAATTGAAGAATGAAAGGAAACATGAGCTGATAGTTTCATGAGCACCTATGCTATTTACCAGGCATTATGCTGATTCTACAAAGCTCATTCAAACTATTTAATGATTTTTACCAAAAGTCTACTTTTTTATCAAAACTTATTTATATTAAATAAAATATAACACAAATTTCTAACACTTTAACCAAATGAAGTAAATCTGCTAAACTTTCAGGAATTAGAGGCTTGCTTAGGACTTGTTATGCAAATTGTTGAAGATGCATTTCTTATGTGTTAATAAAGAACAAAATCAGTGAAAGCCAACTAAGAACCAGAGCAAAAAAAGTGCATTCAATTTGTTCTCTTTACACAGATGTAAACCCATCAGCCTGCATTTCTTTTTCTTTTATTCACGTAGTGGCAGTAAACAGGCAACCCAGTCTTCTGTGTGTTCTGTTGTATTTTAAGCTCTTTTGATGACAAGTGGAAGACCAGTTCAACCAGCCTAAGCGAAAAGGAGATTTAATTATAAGAATTCAAGAGGGTCTCACAAATTCCACCCCTCTAAAGGAATTGGACTCAGAAATAAAAGCTGCTAGGCAGTGACTCTCTCTCTCTCTCTTTCTCTCTCTCTCTCTCTCTCTGGTCTCTTATCTCCACAATTCTCTTTGCTGGTTTCCATCATTGCTTTTTGTCATTTCTCTGTTTCTCTTTCTACATAGTGGAAGATGGATAGCTCACCCAGGGACATTTTATATGCTGTGTGTCTAGCCATGTTTATAGACTAATGAGATGCCTCTGAGAATCAGTTTCTTAGAGAATCTGATTGGCTCAGCATGGTCAGGTGTCCACTCTGGGCCAGTTGCAAGCAGTCAAAGCAACACACACAAAGAAAGAATAACCTAGGGGTGAATTTCTCAGAGAAAACGAGTCAGTGTTAACTGAGCAGATGCCCCAATAATTGTCCATTCCACACATGTTCTTATCCAGCTTTCTTCTGGCAAGGAAACCAGTTAGAATGTCTGTATGTTACAATTTTGCCAAACATTCAAAATACACAACATTGAGGCATCAATTTCTCAATTTGTAGTAGATTCAATCCTAAAAATTTAGACCACTATTTTCTAGCCACTATAAAATCATTAGGAATGATTGAATCCATACCTTATCTGGTTGTTAGGTAATTTTCTCCACTTTCCCAAATAGATTGATGTTTTCAGTTCAATATAACTACAACTAAAGAAAATGTGCGGAGGAAATGTCTTTTCTTATTACATTATAATCGTGTTTGTGTCATAACAGAGTGGCTAAATGAAAGGGACATACTCAAATCACTGCAGGACCAAATTAGCAAATTGAATAGTTTTGGTGTGTTCACAGAATAACCGATTAAACCATGCAACCTCGAGAGAGGCAGTTTCCAATACACAGAAACATCGAATAGGAGGGGCCTCTGCTCTGAAGATGTAATTGGACATGGATGAAGGGGTAAGTCAGAAAATGCTCACCTAAATCCCTCCCTAATTTTGCTTAGTTCAAAATGATTAGCCCCTCGCCTTTAAATACAGAAATAAGTATTATCGACTTGTTGTTTTCCACAAAAGTAAATTTGTATAAATAAAATTGCTCCCCAAATTGCCGAGTTTCCAGTCTCCAAATCACCAAAATTGCTGACGAAAAACTCCTATGACTAGGCAATAAACCGAGTGCACGATGTCATCTCCGCCCCCCTCCCCCCGCCATTGAAATGACAGTAAGGTGTTTAAAAGAGAATGAATTGGTAACATCATAAATGGGGGGTTATAGAAAGTACAAGAGGTGGACTAATTAGGAAATGAAAGCAGATGGGGATCGCAGGGAAGTGTACCCCCAGGGTGGAGGAAGCCACACACTCAACGGTAATATACACTTGTTGAAAAATGCTGTATTTCAGGGAGGACCCTTCTTAGGTGAAGTTCTGGAAAAACTCTAAATAAAGAATCAACAGATTAGAGGGAAGCAAAGGGCTGTGGAATAATGCCAGTCAGTGTCTAAACCAGAAAAATAAAAACCTTGGGGCACCTGGGTGGCTCAGTCAGTTAAGCATTTAACTCTTGATTTTTGGCTCAGGTCATGAGCTCCCGGTTTGCAGGTTCGAACCCTGCATCAGACTCCGGCTGACAGTGCGGAGCTTGCTTGGGACTGTCTCTCCCTCTCTCTGCCCCTCCCCTGCTTTTGCACTCTCTCTCTCTCTCTCTCAAACACAAACAAACAAAAAAAACCTTAAAAGGAATATAATAACAGGGTGGGTTTTCTCTGCCTGGAATTGTGTGGCAATTAAAGAAAACCTTTAAAAGTTATCCTAAACTAGAGAAATCAACTGCTACAGAGAATGGGTTATCCTGATCATGGGAAGAACTGGAAATGCCCAAGATCTTGAGATGGTGATGCAACTCAGAGATTGGCAATTGAGGTAAGCCTCTACCATCCCCAAGGGCTAGAAGAGCCAAAGGACAAGGGAGTGTTAACAGAGCCCAAAGCTATCGCCTTCTAGCAGAAGTTGAAATGGCCGCAAGCCTGCGCAGTTGACGCTGAGACCATAGAAGAAAGGACAGATTGGCAGGAGAGGTATGAAGAAGGCACTGCCACTTCTGCAAATGCTGCCTGCGATACTACAGCTGCCTGGGACACACAAACAGTGATAAATACCCTGGTTTCTCTTCTTCTTCCCACTCTCCAGTCTTCCACCTGTACTTTCTGCTGGAGGAATCTATCCAATTGACAAGGAAGCCTAAGAAATAAGGCTCAGGTGCCTGGGTAGCTCAGTGGGTTAAATGTCCAACTCTTGGTTTCAGCTCAGGTCGTGATCTCATAGCTCGTGAGTTTGAGTCCCGCATGGGGCTCTGTGCTGACAGTACAGAGCCTGCTTAAGATTCTCTCTCTCCCCTTCTCTCTTTGCCCCTCCCCCACTTGTCCCCTCTCTCTCTCTCTCTGTCTCTCTCTCAAAATAAGTAAATAAACTTAAAAATTAAAAAAAAAAAGAAAAAGAAAAAGAAGTAAGGCTTCTGTTCTGTGGAGCAGGGCAGGAGGAGATTGAGGAATACCTTTGAGATCATATAGCCATATGGCAATCTAGGGACAGTTTTCAGGTAAATGCTTTCTAAAGGAACTAACTCCCTAACAAGACAGAATTCGGGGCCCCAGTGGGAGTTAATACCCTAGAGCAAAGCCTCGTTCTCATTATTATTTTTTTTCCAAGAGTGGGGAGGAGGTCTACCCCTAAATGGTAAAGTGCACCTGCTGTTTTTTACACACACAAAATTCCTGGCAGAGAAAACCCTCCCCTGTTATTACATTCATTAATTGAACCTTTTATTCACAACTTCGAGTGGACAAACCAAAGAATACTACTTATGTGAGGAAAACCAGGGGGTCAAAAAAAGGGGGCTTGCACAGAAGCAAGTGACCCCTGAGAAACAAATAATCCATGGAATGGAATTAGTCTTTCAGAGAGATTCAAGAATATGTTGCTCACAAAAAAATAAATAAATAAAATAAAACCAAAAAGCAAAACCAAACAAAAAAAACCCTAGCACATCAAGAAGAGATCACTATGAAAAATACACAAATAGAAAATGAGCATTCTTGGAAATTAGATGTATGAATGGCAAATTTTTAAAAAATAATATAAGTCAAAATAATTCTAATTTGAAATCCAGAGCCAAAGCCTCAAAAATTAAATATATAGGTTATGATATATATGTTGAATGGTAAACTGAGGCACATTAAAATTTACACTACTTTCTTTGCACAGACATCCATTCAAATTAGGCAGCACTGAACAAAGTTAAGAGTGTTCCCCTGACAAGCTAGGAAACGCTTTTGCAGATGGAAGCAAAGTAAGGGAATTATTTGATTGGCTACCGCTTAATCAGTTGCCCAGTTTGTGGAAGCCTAGTTGGATGTTTGCGATTAGATGTTCATAAGTTTCATTTTCTCGGATTCAAGTGCATTGACCCTGACTTAGGTTTCAGTGTGTTATATAGGCTACCGAGATCTTAGACCACCTCAGTTTAAGTTTCCTTGTACATATGTGATTAATATATATGTAGCTTTGAATAGAAATTTATATATGTAATATATTTAAATGCATATAAAATGCATGCTAATTTATAATATATAACTTTTTAAAATATACTTTGTGTTATATATTATATATATATTTGTATTGTATATTATACATATATATGTTAAAGAAAAGTTAATAGATATGGAGACTTAATCAAGAGGTTCAACATCCTAAGAGAAATTCCCAACAAAGAGAACAGAAGTGGGAGGCATTAAGTAGGAGGCAGAGAAGAAGAAGCAAATTTGCAGGAGCTCAAGAAATGCCCGAGTGCCAACTGGGCATAGGATGAGGTATTCATATCTATACCAACAGGAACTAGTTATATCCTTCAGCGTTCTCAGTCTGAGGGCAATTAAAAATGCGAGGGCATAAAATAAAGACATTTTTGAACACACAATGAGTTATCTTCATTTACCTTTTCTTATAAAAAAAAAAACAGCTGTGGTTTCTTTTCAAAACAACAGAAACGAAATTGAAAAAAGAGAAGCCATGAGATCCAAGAAATAGTACACCTAACACAGAACTACAGTGAAAAGAGACTCCTTCAAAGCAGGCGCTGTGGAAAATGAGAAGAAACAATGGTCAAACTTGGCAAATGAATATGGAAGGTTTTAACCACAATGTTTTCATGTTGACATACAATGCAGCTAAAAGGCAGGATCTTTGTGGGGCTGAAATAAAGGTTTATGCTGCCTCTTTAAATAAACGAAAGTAACATAAAATTAGAAGCTCACGGAAGATCAAAGAACTCTATAAGGAAGACTTGGACCAAATATGAAGAAAGGTGCAATGTGGAATAACTTTGAGGTCCTCATGGAGTGGAAGGAAAGAGATCCACTTGACCTTCATGATTAAAGTGGCCCATGTTTAGTGAGATAAAATTATATCATTCTACCATGTTCCATGGTGGTTAATAATTGCTGCAATTAGAATATTGAAAACACTTATTGGGTCTGAATTCTAGCCTATAAAGTATAGATAAATGGTTAAATATTTAATTAATTATAACGGTAATGCAGAATTTAAATAGTACGAATTTGGTCAGTGTAAAAATAATGACATAGTTTACAGAGCTAAGTAAGTATAGAGAAAAAGTAGGAAAAATTATGTAAAGAAACACTAATGTTTCTATCTTAATAATGGGACCTACGGAGTAATGAATATCGATTTTGATGAATAAAACATGAAGTTTAGTAATCACGTGACAAAAATTTAAGGGGGCGGAAGTCCACTGGAAGTTAAGAGAGTATAAGTTAGCTAATTCATCAGCTTCCATATAGAAAAATAAATATTTTAAGGTATAAATTTGAGGGTTTATAATTGTTAAATAATTTTAAGCGGTTAGTGTAAAATAGAGGTATGAATGTGCAGTTTAGCACAGGAGTTCCAAGTTGATGGCCCATAAGCTAATTCTGCAAGAATCCATTTTTGTTGTTGTTGTTTATTTCCCATATAATGTTTGTAAAACTTGAGAAGCTTAGCCAAAACATTCAGATTTCTAATTTATCTTTAAAAAAAAAAAAAAGAATGTAAGAAAGATCTAGCAACACTGAAATTGCATTCCTCCGTGGGAGCAATCGGCCAGGGCCAGCAAACAGGCTTCCCTTAGATGGAGCCTGTGCTATGCCTTTGGCAACATTCTACAGGCCTCCAGGTATGTTACTTATGCCCTGCTTTCTTTGTTTACACCAACTGCCTAGCTTCTGTGAGAGTGGAATCTTTGGCCCCTCACTGAGAGTTACAGAGTTAAATATCGGAAGAACTATACCTGGCTCAAGGTTGGTACCTCCGGGGAAATGAGATCAAGGGTGGAAAGACTTTAGTTTGGGAGATAATAATCTTTCATTTCAGGACAGTTTTAACCAGCTCTTTTATTTCTATGTCTATTTGTCCATGTATTTCTATGTCTATGCCTATATCTTACCTGGCTCTAGTCTGGCCACAGACTGAATCAGAGATAATAAAGCTTCAGAAAAAAATGAAGAGACCTTATGCTTGTTGAAGGGTCAACTATAAGTAGGAAGATGGCTTTCAAGGCAATGGTTCAGTATCTGGGGGTTCACGGATACTATAAAAAATAAAATAAAAAAAAATTAGAACAACCTATCTGCCTAGTGGAAGTAATATACTGTTTCTCTGATTTTGCTTGTGGCCAACTGTTAACTCTCACAAATAACCATGTGCCCCTCTACATTTCCCAGCCGTCCTTGTAGGATGTTGCAATTATGTGACTAGACTCTAGCCGACAGGATGTGGGCAGATGTGATGTAAGCTGCTCCCAAACCTGGCCCATAAACTCTTCCCAAGCAATCTTACATATGTCTTTCCCTTCCTCAGCAATTTGGAAGCCAGGTGTTCAAGATGTCTCAGCTGCAAGACAGAGGGAGCCTATTTGACCCATATTGGACTGTGATATGAACAAGAAATAAGCCTTGTTGTGTTAAGCAATTGAGATTTGGGGATTGACTGTTCCAGTAGTTATTGTTAATTACCTAAACCAGTGACTCTCAAACTTAGCATGTTTCAAAATCACCAGAAGAGCTTGTTACAATACAGACTGCTCACAGGGGACTTAATATGAAGTCTCCTACATATTAGCATTGAAGCAATACTTACAATAACATGAGTCCACTGAAATGAAGAGGTAGGATGAATGGATGATGCCAGATTTCCGAGATCAGCATAATGGTGCTTGTATCTACACTGAGGTGTTACAGGCAGTCTGGAACATGATGACTTCAAGTTACCATGAAGCACAATTTCAATTACAGCATAATTATGATCTGGGAAACCAGAAGGCAGATGGATCAGCCTCCTGTGAGGTCACTTCTGTTAGGGAAAAGCCCAGGTCAGACTACAGTTGAAAAGCATAGAAGAGAAAATGTAAGCAGACACTGCAAACACAGACCACGGGGAAGTCACATATTGGAGTCATGATCAGTGTCACAACCTCATACCTACATGTCAATCTCTAACAGTTCCAAACAGGACCTTTTCATTTCTGACTAGGAGCAATCATAAAAAGTTTCCTGCCAGGGGAAGGAAAATACCCAATAGGAATCCCATGATTTTATGTCAAGAACACTGGCAGAAAACAAATGAATTTCTAATGACCTAGGAGCGACAGACTCAACCTTAGAGGTTAAAAGCAGTGATTAGACAAAATTCAATTTTCTTCTTTTCTTTTTTCAGATATACAAAATGTACACCTATGCGGTGGGTATTTCTACAGTACTTTTCACAACATTGATTTGATTATGTTGCCTAATTTGTCACTGTTCCTTCCCAAAAAGATAGTTTTCCATCAGCCTCTTCAATAACTTCATATTCTTCTTGTATCCCCTGCCATGAGCCACACAGGCTAGTCTTTCTTCTTATACAGAGAGATAATAAAACTCATTTTTCTTTTTGTCTTTGACTTACTAATATTTAATTTGTTAATTATCTCACCATAATATGATAATAAATTATCCATGTTTTCCAGACACTACTTTTTCTGTTTCATTTCTTTCCCTTGGTTTCTTGCATAGATCTGATCACAGAAATTCCTGCTTGGACATTGCTGTTAATATTCTTGAGGAGAACTTTGTTACTGCAAGTTATTAATGGAGAGTCAAATGAGAACGGTATGATTACACTATTTGATTTTTCCCATTCTATTTGCAATCCAATGGGATATTCACTCTTGATGTTATTAACTCTTCACATTTAAATTTTAATCCCCATTTATAAGCCATCTGTTGTCCTTAACTCTACAGGTCAAAAAAAAAAAAAAGAAATTAGATTTTTCTCTGTCCTCTTGAGAAATGTGACTACAGGAAATGATGAGCAAAAATGAATTTTATTGCAATCTTGACATTCAAAAATTTTAAATATCTCAAACTATTCAGAAAAAGGTAGCCTTTAATTCTACTTCATTCATACTGTCTTCACAATAAGTATTATTAACCATCTGCTCTCTACAAAGCTTTGTGCTAGGTGTTGAGGAAGATCCAAACATCAACGAGACACAATCTCCTGTATCTTCTTAGAACTTAGAAGTAATATACATTCATAAGTAGTGATGGTCTTGATAGTAAATGTTAAAGTCTTTAAGAAAAGGAGAACTTAAAATCTATCTATCAGAAGGTAGATTATTTGGAAGAGGAATCAGTGAGAGTTTCATGGACATCTGAACTAGTTCCTGATTGTACAGGAAGGAAGTGTAGATGGGAGAAGGCAGTACTATATGGAGCATGTTTGGGAATGGGGTAACTTTGGAGGAGGCTATCAAGACAGCATAGGGTATCATTAGGAATAAGGTTGACAAGAGGCAAACCGGTACCAGATTACAGATGTTTAAAGGTAACATTCAGGAATTTAGAAGTCACCCTGTGGTCCTGAAGGGCGTGACAGAGTGTGTGAGAGTGACAGTTTTGTTTTCAGAAGATTGATCTGGTAACAGGCGTGTAAAATCTGAAAATCAGATTCAAGAGATATTGATGGAAGAGAAAATGTGTGGGTCAAGCAGACAGAGAAATCAAAGATGACTCTGAAGTTGAGAGCCTGACTGACTGGGTGGGTGGTGACTACGCGCAGCAAAAAGCAAGTCAGAAGAAGCAGCTTGTCTGGGGAAAGGTGTTACTACAGAATAGCTGAGTTGAAAATGCCGGTTGGGAACCCAGACAAGGCCAGTGCAGAAATAGAGCTGAAGCTCGAAAGAGGGCTGGTTGTTAGTGTTGAAGATTTGGAAAGAGATTAAGACCAAGGGAGGGGAGAGGCGGTAATTAAAATCACCGAATGAAAGAATATGGTGACAGAAACGTAGAGAGCTAATAATCATCTGGGACTAGCATTACCCGGTTTACTTCATTCACTCACACTAAATTCAGAACAGCTCCTAGAACCTCCATCATAGAGAGAACGGTCAACAATGTTGAATGTTACAGTAAAAGGTAGATCTGTGGATTTCTGTTTGCATTTGGGATTAAAGTCATGATTCTGAGAATCTACATAAGCAGTCTTTTTATTTCCTCCTGTCAAGTGTAGAATTTGGCACTTAGGTAGGTCATTTGACATAGTCAGAAATCTAACTGGGTAACTCCTAACTCACCTAACTGGAGTTTGAATCATTCATTTGGATTTTCTAGAAGTGAACACATCGTTTTCTAACTCTGTGTCTTCTGGCTAAACTCTAAGCTCCTGAAAGGTAGGGCTTAGGTCTTGCAAGGGCAAGGCCCTTGAAGGAAGCTTGGTACTTGCTTTTGTTACGTATAGTAGTAGAATAAAAATTGGCCTCAACTATGTGAAATCTTCAGCCATTTGCAGGAGTAATTAAGAATAAAAGAAGAGAACCAAGGATTCAGCATAATGTGTGTGCCAGGACCAGTAGAATGCTAAAGAATGGAGAGTTAACAAAGGTAAAGATGACCCTCGAATTTAACAGGAAGTCAGACTTCCCCTAGCTACTGGAAAGACATTCTTTATGGATTAAAAAATAACTATTATTTTCAATTTACAAATGAGTTTATAGAGGCAGACAGGTTAAGTCACTTCTGGAAGATCCTAATGTGTCAGCAGGAAATCAAAGCCTGAAGTTCGGAACTTGCTTCCCACTAAGGGCTCTGAGCTGTAACCTACGAGAGAGGTTCCAAACTTTCCTAAAACTTCGCTTCTCAGGTCATGGGTCGTTATGCTTTTCCCCAAGGTTAGTTTTACACGAAGAATTCAGGGGAAACCTGCACTTTTAAGTGACAGAGAATTACAAATACTATTATCTTTTTAGAAATCATATGGGGCTTCCTTTCTCAAAGCCGAAGTGGGAATAATCCATGGGAAGGTAAAACATCCTCCCCACTACCATCCTCCTCCAAAATAAGCATTTACTGCATAATGAACAAATGTGGGACAAATATATTCACTTGCAAGATGATGAAGGCGATTGTTGCTTCCCTTGGAAGAGGTTTATTAGATATTGGTTGAAAAGGTTCATTTCTTGAATAATAACCAGGAATAAACTGTGTCCATGTTACCGTGCAGCTTCTTTTCATTTTTAGCCTCACTGCAATCTTGAAAGAGGGCAGGGAAGAGTTAACCTAAGGCCCAGACAGTCCCCTGCTGATCTGTAATGAGTGAGAGCTGAAGCTGAATGTCAATAGCTCCTTGTGAACTTGGGTAACCCAGCTGAGCCCTCTGCTTGCCAGAGCTGGAGGAGGTAATCAGCTTGACCTGTGTGACCTTCCTGAGGCTGTGCTCTGTCCTGCATCGAGAAGCTTCTTTGCATATGATTCCTACATGCTACTCAGTTGAACTTCTTTTAGGAGAACTGATCCTGAGTCAGCCTTAAGAGGAAACATAATATAAATTAGTCAATGCTGGTTGCAGGTTGCACAATATAGTAGATGCTTAAAAAAAAAAAAAAAAGTAATAGGAACACATCCTGGAAACCTCAAAAAGATTTCCAGGAACAGCTATGACATCTGCCCTTCCAGCGTTATTAAAATAAATTGAAGGTTATGTAACAGTTCTATCAGCACTTCAGATTTCTTGTGGAGTTGTGTTTCATCGAGTGCTTTCACCTTTCTGGGTTTGGTAAATGGATTTACTTTTGTTTTATTGTTTACTCATCACTGTTTTCATTGCATAGTCCCAAGGATGCCATACACACAGTGTTTACAGTATAGATTCTAGGTATACTGCATAAGATTTTCTTTGAAATTCTAACAGCATTTTGTCCTTATTCTGTTCAATAAATGAAACTTGAACAATAACTAAACTTCTATCTGGGTCTAAATATGCTGTTATTAGAAGAATATTATTCACTGAGAGAATGAATGTAATTCTGCTGCTAAACTGCATAACTTACATAACCATATCGAAAATGGCACAGTACTTCCCATAAAAGTAAGAGTGATTTGAATCACAAAGATCAACCTATCATAGACTATACAAATCCATACGTAAGTCCCATAACAAATACAGAGTTTATATTCCCAAGAAAATGGGGCTTAAATGTAACAAAAATATTCAGTTAACTTATGCTCATAGGAGTGTTCAAGTATTCCAAATCAAAGGCACATTATTCCTCGAGGAGCTAGAAGCTTTATTCCTACCCTAAAGCAAACTTACCTCCAGGTATATCTATTATGCATATTCAGTCTTTAGAACTGAGGAATCCTTCATCATGACAAATGAATTTTGCCTGGAAAAAATAAATGCCTAAGCTGTAGTTTTCCCTAGTTTTTGTAATAATGAAGTTTAAAATTCTTAGTAAAGAATTGCTCCAGAAAGGTGAAATCTTTATCAAATGCAATCAGCCACCGTCATTACTTTGCAGGTTAAAGGAACACAGAAGATACTGCTGCAGGGTGGGCAAAGGAAGCCAGTAAAGTGGGAAGTCACAATCTGTCGTCAAATATTGTAAAATACTTTGTCGCCTTCTTTGGACAAATGCACATGGTGAAACTGTGGGATGGGGGGAGAAAAAAGCCTACGAACAGTTCTATATTAAGTTTAACATTATACTCTCAGCTTGGTCCTAAGAGAAACAACACAATTATGAACCCTCAGATGAGCCGAGGCAACAGAGGATAAAGATTACTTGAGGGAAATGACACCTATATATTTGACCAAAACTGTCAAACACACACACACACAGAAAAACTACAAACCACTGCACTTTATCCAGACTTGCCCATTTCTGGCTCAAGCGTCGTGTTCACTGACAGCTTGCACATCTCTGAATAAATATCTTAAGAGGACAATTCCCAAAGGAGGTTGATTTTTCAAAACACATGCCACGTGCCCAAGTAAATCATGTATTGAGACTGGACTCTGACAGCCAACTTAAACGAATGAAATATATTTTCCTTGCCGATTTTTAAAAGCTTGTCAAGATTGGCTTGCATGATAACTCGTTATTTTAGCAAAGTCTAAATTTGTATATAGAGTTGGCCTCTAGAAAGTATCACATTTGTTTTGCCCCTAGAATATTTTCTTATTACAAAGATTTGTGGAATTAATGTCTGTGAAAGTAAATGTAAAAAGCAAATCTTCTTTACCTCATGGAATCGCATTATAACTGCACAGGAGCACTTCGCTGCTTTATTTGGAGTGACTTTTTTTGCTCCCCTGTCCCATGTCACCAGCTCTACCACCCACACCTCCCTGAAGGGAGAAGAGCTCTGTCAGAAGACTGCCTGGTAAATCAAAAGCGCTTCGTGGATAGTCATACTGTGTGTTGCACCAGAATGAGCCCTAGTTATGCAGCATTCTCCAAATGACTTTCTGCTGGCTCTCTCTTCAATCAAATGCCTGACACCTGAAATGAATGAGGAGACTTCGGAAATTGCTCTAGTAACTAGGTTAAGCTAAACAAATACACTTAAGTTTTGCCTAGTTCCATACTTCTATAGCCAAATGTGATTTGCACAGATTAGCTGCCAAACGATACTTTTCAAGCGATCTTTACTGAGCTCACAAACATGACCATTGTGCTAGGTACTAAGCAACATGAAGACTGATAATGCTACCATCCCACAGACATTCTTAAGGGCCGTACATGATGGAGACTCTGTCACACTCTGTGATGAGTAAGGGGAAAGAAAGACAATTAAGATAAGATGTCCAATCTACAGGAGTTTCCACTCAAGCAAGAGGAAAAGAGAAGTAATAATTATAATAAATTGTACACAAACCATAAAAGAATTATAAGTCATGTACTGAGTACCCAAAGATGGGAGAAATCGTTGTTGTTGTTTGTTTGTTTGTTTTCTGAGCCACTCAGCAGAGGTGGCCTGAGTGAGGCCTTCAAAGATGGCTTTGAACTAGGAACTGGAGATGCCCAATGCTACTTGAGGATCCATATATTAGTAGGTAGCCCAATGCTGGAAGTGCTGAGACTCATCCTGGGTAAAGGGGAAGAACAACAAAAGCTAGAAGACAGGACAACCAATTTTTATAATGTGTTTATTATGAAAGATTCCTAACATTCACAAAAGGGAGAGAATAATAAAATGATCCCTCAAATAAATGCCCATCACCCACATTTAAAGATTATCAAAATGGTGGCACATTTGTTTTATCTACCTTGTTTTCTTCCTGAGTTTTTTTAAAAAATGTTTAAGTGTTTTTTATTTATTCTTGAGAGAGAGAGAGAGAGAGAGAGAGAGAGACAAAGCATGAGCGGGGGAGAAGCAGAGCAAGAGAGGGACACAGAATCCAAAGCAGGCTCCAAGCTCTGAGCTAGTAGCACAGAGCCCAATGCAGGGCTCGAACTCACAAGCCATGAGACCGTCACCTGAGCTGAAGTCGGACGCTCAACCTACTGAGCCACCCAGATGCCCCTCTTCCTGAGTTTTTTAAAAAGGATATCCCAGACATCTATCAGTTCACCTCTTCTGATTTCAATATGTGTCTCTAAAATGGATGGGCATTATCTTATATAATCACAATGCAGTTATCATGAACAAAATTAGTGATAATTCTGAAGTATCACCTAATAATAGTAGGGCCATATTAAATTTCCCCATTTTCCTCAAAACCGTCTTTTTACATGGCTAATTTATTAAGTTGGTGATGGGTTTTGTTTTCTTAAGCTCAAATGCCATCCCATGGAGTTGGGTAGTATCTCATAGGCAGTGGGATTTGCTGGAGGGCCTGGACTATATCTAAATCCTTATTGAATTGCCCTGTACCTAGCACAGTTCCCAGCCCAGGATTAACCCTACACAAATGTTTGCTGAACTGCACTGACTTGAACTGAATAAAGCTTTTAAGTAGAGTGGCATCTCATCAATACTCAGTTTTAACATAGTGTTAGTGGCGCTAGGAAGGGGCATTGGAAAGCCTGTCCTCACAAAAACTCTGTACGCTCAAGGAGGTGGTAAGACATGTGGTCAAATTGTAGGTGTCAAAGTACTATGAACCATAAACTGGAACTTCATAGAACAGAAATTTCTCAGTTTATAGATTTTCTGAAATGACAAGTCTTTGTGCCTTCTGGGTAGAGGCCATACTTTACTTACCCTTGCATACCTGAATAGACTAATATCCGAACAAACGAATATCAAAGATAGATGTTCCTCAACCAGACCAAAATATTTCCTTCTGATGATTAAAATTTTTAAAATATTTCTTTCAACAGTATTTCGGGTGGGTTTTTCTTGGACTAGCCTGTGTATTCTTAGTACCTAAGTAAAGAAACCACCTGAAGAAAGAGAACTCTATCCAGGAAGAATGGTACTGATCACTGCAGCAAAGTTTCATTGCCTTATACTTTGACACACACTTATACATTTCTTATCCCATTGTTTTGCTTTGTTACTCACAATTAGTGGAATATATAAGTAGTATTATCTAACATTCATAGGTAAGTAAACTGAGGTCCAGAGTAAGGGAGTGCTATAGTCAAGGCCTTGAAGCTATTTATTGGTGGAGGCAATTTGAAGTCAAGTCTTTGGATACCAAGAACAGCGCTGGTGGTTTTATGTTTCAACAATTTTCTTGATTTTAATTTTCCATTCTTAGCATTGTTTTGATTTCAACTGTTCGATGGCACCAAATCTATTGAGCAGAAGAAGCTGGAAGGCAGAGAAAGCTCCCTGTCTTTGTGGGTGAAACAAATAAATAAACTTTAAGCAGTTTGGAGTATCTTTGACAGCTGACAATGTCCTCTTCATATAATTTTTGTAGATTCTTCAGGATCCATTATTATTTTTGAAGCTCTCTTCCAAGAAATAAACAGAATCCTATTTCCCCAATACAGTAGGCCTCTACGTGTAATTAGTGACGTGTTTAATTTGTTCATAGTATCTATAATATATGTATTGTATGAATAGATAATCAGATATTAATACTGCATTGACTTGACATTAAATTTTACTATGAAAATCTTTATAAGATCGGGTTATAGTATTAAAATAAAATGCAGAGAGCAACAATTAGTTCTGGTTCAATTATTCCATGGCAAATTATCTTCCATTATTATGAATAAATGTATATGGATCTTGCATTATTAATATGCAAACCATGAGTTCTGCATTCAGCTTTGTATTGTTGTTCCTTGTATGACATCCATTTTGGTCAGCTCGTATTCTTATTTCCAGTGCTACCTGAGTTTCCAATTTTTAAAAAAAATTTCCCTTGAGGTATTTTATTTTAGAAGGTTTTCCCAATTTTTGAAAATGGAATTGTTTTGCACAAGTACCTGTAGAAAAGACTGTGTAATTGTCAAGTGCTGTGATTTCTAAAACCTAAAG
Source organism: Prionailurus viverrinus (assembly GCF_022837055.1). NCBI lineage: Eukaryota > Metazoa > Chordata > Mammalia > Carnivora > Felidae > Prionailurus > Prionailurus viverrinus. Next base: position 131,557,239 of record NC_062569.1, on the reverse strand, counting down.
AGATTGGTGTAAGATATGAATAGAGATTATTTTGGATTTTCTTTTATCTAAAAGCCCTAGAAATTTAATTGTAAGATCAATTGTTTCCACTTATGAGTCAAGTCTGCTTATGGGGGCTATATTTAGTTCCAAAATCTCATTGCAGAAGCTTCTGATTGAGATCATACTCTGTATTTTCACACAGTGATTTCTCAGGACACTCCACCGAGGTAGGTGCTAATTTCTATTCTTCTTTATTTCCTACAAGTGGAATTAGAGTGAGAATGTTCAACCAGCCTTTTTTTTTTCCTTTTAAATTAACTTTTAGCACTTGGAACATTCTTGGAAATGAAGGAAATTCATCCACCTAGATCAGGGAGGTGTGCAGATTTACAAGACTGAAGTTTTTTTTTTCCCTCATTTTGTTACAGGATTTGTTACTGATGGGTACCAGGGGAGATGTCCATTGACACTGAAAATATTCTTCAAGGAAGGGGAAGGATAGATGCTATTTAACTTATCAGAGTTGTTGCATTTTGAAACAAAAGAAAAGATTTTTTAGAAGAGTGGAGTTAAGTTGTACACAAAACGTATATTATACACAGTATGGGTGGGGGGGGGGTCCTCTGGTAAGGTTCAGGCAGTAGGAAGTTTACCTTTCAAAAAGATGGTATTGGGGAGGGATGCTGAGAGGCTTACAGCGACTATGTTTCATCTCTTTCTGTCTTGACCACAGCACTGAACCAGAGGCCTTGCATAAAGTAGGTGTTCAATTAAAGCTTGCTGCATGAATAAATGCATGAGCCCAGGTTTATTCTGAAAGAAAACTTACATTCATATCACATAGTATCTATTGGAAGCTCTCAAGTTCAACCCCTATCTCCTCTGGATATCTAGAAGATGCCAGTGTGAGCTTTCTAAAATGCAAACCTGGTCCTGTCATTCTTTTCGCTGATCACCTTCAGTGGCTCCCACTTGCCCATAGGAATCAACCCGAATCTCACAGTGTGACATGGGAAACCCTTGCCTGGGACTCCAGCTTCATCTCTTACTCCCCCTTCCCCACATTCCACCCCCCGCCCCCACAAAAAATTAGATGCATTGACTTGTATTCTCTTTCTGTGTCTTCGTGTATGCTGTTCCAGCTTTCATACTCTTAAGGTACCTGGCTAATCACTACCTATCTTTTAGCGTCAGTTTAAAGCTCACCTCTTCTGAGAAGCTCTCCCTGAAACCCTACTTCCTACCTCCTGGCTGTCTCTCTGTCTAACTATGGAGAAGGTTCTCTGTATCCAGTGGGGTTCTCCATATCTAGTGCGGCTTCCTGTCCTGGGTCTCTGCCTGATTTGCTCTCTGAATAACCCAGGTCTTTTCACCTTTAAATTCAAGGCACTCGGCATTATAATACCAGGTATACAGTAGGAGCTCAAACATGTTGGAGAAAAAAAAAGGGAGCATGGGAAAGAGAAAAAGGAAGAATGTGAGAATGTGGGGGAAGGGAAGGAGGAAGGGAGAGGGGGAAGAAATTACTATTTGTTCAGACCATTTTTCTAGGCTCTCTAAGCCAGAAATAAGCTCTAAGTGGAAAACAATGCCCAAAATTAAAACAAACAAACAAACAAACAAATAAAACTTCTAAACATAAAACATACATTTTAAAGAATTAGCTCTTGGGGCGCCTGGGTGGCGCAGCCGGTTAAGCGTCCGACTTCAGCCAGGTCACGATCTCGCGGTCCGTGAGTTCGAGCCCCGCGTCGGGCTCTGGGCTGATGGCTCAGAGCCTGGAGCCTGTTTCCGATTCTGTGTCTCCCTCTCTCTCTGCCCCTCCCCCGTTCATGCTCTGTCTCTCTCTGTCCCAAAAATAAATAAACGTTGAAAAAAAATTTTTTTTTAAGAAATACAAATGCATCTTTTCCCTTTGTATTTGGGGTTGGCTTTTGCCTATTATTCTACAGAAATATTATAACATAGCAATTTTACATATCTTTATGACATTGATAAAGACGTAAATCTAAAGGATAGCTCTTAGGTTCACTTTCTTCTCTGTTTGAAATTTATAAACATACATTGTTAGGAAAGGAATAGCCCAGTCTTCACTATTCCACAATATAATAAGGAACAATTTTAGGGACGCCTGGGTGGCTCAGTCGGTTAAGCGTCCGACTTCAGCTCAGGTCACGATCTCGCAGTTCGTGAGTTGGAGCCCCGCGTCGGGCTCTGGGCTGATGGCTCAGAGCCTGGAGCCTGCTTCTGATTCTGTGTCTCCCTCTCTCTCTGTCCCTCCCCCATTCACGCTGTGTCTCTCTCTGTCTCAAAAATAAATAAAAAACGTTGAAAAAAATTAAAAAAAAAAAAAAGAATTAGCTCTTATATTTTGTAACTTGTTCATAAGGCTTAAAAGCAATAGTTTTGATACAATTCCTCTTGAGTGGCTACATGATTTAAAAAACAAAAGCAATAATTTTCTCATTAAAGCCTGCACTTTGAAATCAAAGAAAGCATAATTATTTCCAAGTTTATTTGACTCCGATGTTAAGACATAAAAACAATTCAGAAATAACCGAATTCTCACTCTAAAATAGTTTGCTCAAATACCAAGTAAAAAGTCAATTAGTTTGCAGTATCTGGTGTGTTTTGGGGTCATGAGATCAGTCCATTTTACTTCCTCTTTAACATGGGCTGGAGGCTCTTAACTATTTATGGATTTCACTGATCAGCAGGCTCGGCGAAACTGAACCGCTCCAAGTAGCTCCGTATTTTAATAGAAGTGGGGTTTTCTTTAAACAGGGGTGCATTTAAAAAGAACTTCAGATACGTCTGAATATTTTCCTTTATGATATGTAAACGTGCTATCATTTTGAGAAAAATACGCAAAACTAGTCTTGCTAATTATAAAATCTAACACTACAATATGAATTCCTAAGGAAAAAACAAGACCTGGTGCTGGGCATGGGGCGAGAGCATGCGCAAAACACTGAACACTGGCAGACTGTGAGTAGATGACCCCATTTGCTCCTCACGCACACTCCTACCCCTCTCCAAACTGCCGAGATTATCAGAGACCTCAACAAAACAAACAAACAAACAAACGCATACACTCTACAGGGCGGAGAGGATTGGGGTTTGACTTTAAATGTGCCGGTGAAGATAAAACTCCTTGGACTGATTGTTCATGTATGACAATCTTGCTTTGGTTCTAATACTGCCCTTCACCCCTTTGCCACCTGTCCGCTTACAAACATTGAGCCCGGCCGTCGGGAAATCTGCCTATCTCTCAGATCAAGAAACCCTGCCCAAATCCATCCAGCCCAAGGCCGTTCAGTGCAGAACAGCAAGTCTATGGCAAAACTGAGAACCCAGGTCCTGGATTCCCAGTTGGTCGGACCACTAGACCACATTGCACCATCGGAGCAAAGACAAACATGAATTGTTCCAGGGCCGCCTCTGTTTGTTTATGAATGTGTTTGCAGCCGTTCTGAAGCTCTGTTGTCCTCATTTCTCTTTCCTGTTTGCAATTTGTAAGCATTTCTGTCTTCCTTTCCCCTTACCTAACCTATTTCTATGATACCTAACCTATTTCTATGATCACTTTCATTCTTCTGTTTTAAATGGATTCTGGAGCAAGTGAAGAATAAACTAGAACCAAGTAACAGGTTCTGGTCGTCTGGACGTTTCTACCAGGGCATTGATACATATCTTTCTATGGATAATGTTAAGGAAGTGCATCAGTACCAAAGAGTATCTTACAAAACAAATAAAAAAATAAAAGGTGCTTAGAGCAAAAAGCAATCTCCAGCTCTCTCTACACTTTGTGAGTCAAAGAAACTCAAGGCAGTGAGGAGGTGATGGAAGTTAGATCATCGATTATGCTTCTTTTAACCCAAATGCAATGGTGAGTTTACCCAAACTTATAATGATGCAAATGAAACCTTTATTTTCAAAGTGCCTATTTAAACACACAGGGTGTATCCAGTATCTGGAAAGATAGACAGACCCACAGGCAATTTGCAGCTTAAAAAAACATGACCAATGAGACAAAACTGAAAAGCCTCGAAATAAAGCAGGGGGAAAAAATTTAGCGCATCATGATTGCTAACACTTGAGGGAAAAGCAGACACGTTTTAGAGGAGGTCAAGAAGGTAGACAAATTGCCGTTGAACTTTGAAAGTGAACCCTAAGTGTCCAGGAGATTTTCAGCCTAGAGACACTGGTTTTATTTATATCTAATTTCGTCTGACTTTATTCCTTGATAAAGGAATTACAGGTTTATCTGAACACTGTAATTAAAAGCCATGGTCAGGTCAATATTGGGCTCATGAATGTAACGAATATATAATATTTCTATCAGAAATCAAAAACATTCTTGTAAAGGCAAAATTGTTTTCTCTAGTCTGTAAATCTTAGAGCACTTTTCTTATTCTCTCTTGGTTTCTAAGGTCTCTTTCTATTTCTCTTGGTTTCAAAATCTGTGTTTCTGGCCTTGAACCCAGGAGCATGCGAGGAGGGCCACTCAGTCATTGAAGCATCCATCTGGTCACCATGACAAACTGGTCCTATAACTAATAGAGCCAGACCCCTAGGTCTTTGCCCTTGTGTATCTGTAATCTGTGGCTAGTGGCTTCAGCCTGGGCTGAGTGGCAGCAGACAGCCACAGTGACCTCTTATGAGTAACCTGGCCAATAGCCCTGACCCAAGGGTGGGGCTGGAGCATTTCAGTCACGTCCATTGCCTAATCCTCCCAACTCCAGCAGAACCTAAAAGAAGCAGGAATGGGGATGACTCTTACCTCAAAAATGGGTGTAGAAGGAAGAAGAAGGAATATGGCCAAGTAGCTCAAGGGGGTTAGAGGTTCCTGGCCTCCATGTCTTCCCTCTTGGGACAGGCAGGACACTTCAGCTCTAACCGATGGTTAAAGAGGATAAGACCTTTGGAACTGGGAGCTAATGGCCAAATTACTCATTTGTCTTAAAGGAAACAATTTAATTAGGAGCTAAACCACTCCTGATATCCACTCCTGAGAGGAAAGTGGCTCTCAGGATCCCTAGGAACAGAAAGAAGAATGAAATTCCACAGTTGGTTAAAGATTTTAGGAAGCCAGTGCTCCCTGTGACACACCCTGGTTATGATAAAATTGTCAGCCTAATTCCTTGTAGTGGGAAAGCTGGAAAGAGACCAGAGAGCAGTATGCTGGTTTACTATTTCCCATGAGAAGTTTTTGGTCCCTTTCGTGTTCCTGATGGCTCCCTGAAATGTTTTCACAGTTTGGTCTTTGATGATCATATCTGGTCCCAACAATTGCACATAAAAGAAATCTCATGAAACCTTGCTATCATAGAATATTCTTTTGTGTCCTGGTGTCCTTGGTGTTTGGAATCCCAGTAACTACACAATTATGAGCAGAAATTCCCCCACTCAAATTATCCTGGTCATGGCCATCCAGAATGGACACACCTGGAAGAACCAGTTAGTAGAGCTCTGAGTTCTCAGTGGGCATGAAGAGAAATAGACAGTGCTATTTTGCTAACAGAATTCCCCTGAGGCTCACTTCTTGGTGACTTCCAGCAGACCTCTATCCAATTCTCTGATGTAGCTACCCAGCCCAATTCCCTGATGTCGCATATGGTCTGGAGGAAGCTAGTGCTATCCCAAATAAAAGGGGAGGAAGATTCACTCATTCATCCTCTTGACTCAAATGCCTAAAGAAAGAAGAAGCCCTTCTAAGGTTGTAACCCCATTCCCTCTTTGCTTTCTCCTCTTTCCTGGGCTTCAGCTCCATTTCCAAATAAAGACAAGTTGGAGAATCTGGTACTTTTTCATTTCTTTCCTAGAATCTGAGGACATGAAGAACCCATAGAGACTGATTAACTGCTTGTTCAATTAATTCATTTATTCATTCATCCATTTAGCAGGCATCTCTTTAGGACTTGCTTTACCGTAGGCACTTTGGGGGGGGGAGGAGTGTGTTGAAAATGCAAAGACAAAAAATATCAGTTTTTGCCCTGGAGAAGCTTATATCCAGTGCCGGAGGCAGATATGGAAACTAATGCTTTGGGTGTGGTTCACGACTCACCAACTGAGGTGTATGTGCAATAAACATCATGTGTCTGTTTTTTCGTTTGTTTGCTTGTTTTGTTAAGGAGATTAAATGCTACTCTGAACTCTCATCTTACAGAGCATCTGAGAGGTTCAATTTCAGTCATCACTGAGGATCCCTTCCTGCTTTGTCCCTCTGTCATGCAAAGGTCCTGTGTTTTTTTTTAGCCCAGAGCATGTGAGGAGATCCCCTGCAATCTGTCCACACAGACTATCCTGGATGCCCATGGTCTGAGCCTGGCTGGTTGCTTCAGGTCTAGAAGCCCCATTACTTCCATGGTACAGATAGGCTACTGGATCCTTGAGGACCTGGGAGCCAGATGCCTAAGATCAGGTTCCTAGATATGAAGGTAGCCACCCCTTCCCAAAATGTGGTTCTGCTATCTTGCAGGGGCCCTGCCAAGGTCCTGCTGCCCATAACACCATCCAGCTTTGCTCTCTTCTTTGTCTGGGGGCATAGTTTTCTCTGTCTCCCTCATCTGTATTTTCTCTACCCTCACCCTAACAGAATCTGCTCTAGGAGATGATATGTTCAAGGAATGAATAAAAAGTAAGATCTTAGAGATTATTCTGCCCCTGAAACCCAAGAATGAGTGTCTCCTCAACTGTTCTGACCATGGCTCATAGCCTCATCCTAGTCCAAGGCCAGTATCAGAGTATAAGCTTGAGTAAGTGATGCAGGAAGGGAGTAGCTACCTGTGGAGCATTTGGGACTCAGCGAAGTTGATGTTTCCTTGAAATATGCAAGGGCACGGGGATGGTATCTGGGGTCAAAGAACAGAATGTGGAAAATAAACAGAGATAAAAGAGACTTGTGTATTCCAGCCAAGGTGAAAATACTTCTGTAGCTAGTGAGTGTGTCTACACGTGTATGTGTGTGTATGTGTGTGTGTATGTGGTGGGGGTGATAACAAGAAACGAGGCTAGAAAAAAAGGTTGTGACTAAATTCTTATGGTAAGTAAGGGGGTTTTCAAGGTGAGTTTCTAAGGTAAATAGTTTAGGGTCATTGCCTACACTACAGTATAGAGGGGAATCCGTGAACTTTGGAAGCTGTCAGATGTAGCTTGAAATCCAAGCTCCAGTGTTCTCCTGCCATCTGGCCTTGGGCAAGCCTTTTAACCTATGCTTCGATTTCTATGATCTGTCAAATGGGCATAGATGATGGTAACATCTACCTTCAAGGTTTTTTTTGTGTGTGTGTGAGAATTGAACAAGACAGCATATGTAAAGCATCTGCACAGTCCTAGGCATGTAGAAGTATTAAATAAATGTTAGCCCAGTAATATTACATTTGTAAAATTATTTTTATGCCACTAGATCCACAGCAACATGGAGAGGTAGGGCTGGCATGTATTACAGTACCATCAGGCAGCTTACAGAAGCATCCAGGGATCAGAATTTAAAGTGCTCATTGGACCAAACATACTGGCAGACATAAGATTTCATGTGACATTATGGATGACAACGGCCCCAAAGGTCAGAAGAGATGTACTTCAGGAGCAGCAGGTGGAGGGTGACGGGGGTGATGATTTCACCAGTGGAAAGGCAGTGTCTGGCACCCAGACACTACCCAAGTTGTTTTGAGATTCCCCAAAAGAACATGATAAAAACAAAAATGAGCAATCAAAAGATGGCAAGTGGTGCCTTCGTTTGCAAGGTCTGCTGTAACAAAGTACCACAAGTCGGAAGATTTAAAACAGTAGGAACTGGGGCGCCTGGGTGGCTCAGTCGGTGAAGCATCTGACTTCAGCTCAGGTCATGATCTCGCAGTTTGTGAGTTCGAGCCCCGTGTCAGGCTCTGGGCTGAGAGCTCAGAGCCTGGAGGCTGCTTTGGATTCTGTGTCTCCCTCTCTCTCTGCCCCTACCCCACTCACACTCTCTCTCTTTCTCAAAAATAAACATTAAAAAAAAAATAGAAATGTATTCTCTCACAGCTCTGAGGGCTAAAAGTCCAATATTGAGTTGCCAAGAGGACCATGCTTCCTCTGAAATCCCGGGTAGAATCCTTTCGTGCCTCTTCCTAGCTTCTGGTGGGAGCCAACAATTCCTGGGACACCATGGATTGCCTCTATTGTTACATGGTGTTCCCCCGTGTGTCTGTCTCCATGTCTTTTTTCTTCTTCTTCTTTTAATGTTTATTTCTTTTTGAGGGAGGGAGAGCATGAGTAGAGAAGGTGCAGAGAAAGAGGGAGGACAGAGGATCTGAAGTGGGCTCCATGCTGACAGCACACAGCCCAATGTGGGGCTCAGACTCAGGAACTGTGAGATCATGACCTGAGCCGAAGTCAGATGCTTCACCAACTAATCCACCCAGGCACTCTTCTTTTCTTCTTCTTGTCATGACCTCAGTCATATTGGATTAAAGGTCCACCTGCTTCATAGGACCTCACTTTAACTTACATCTTCATCATGTCTACAAAGACTATTTCCAAATAAGATCACATTCACAGATGCCAGGGCTGAGGACTTCAACAAATCTTTTTGGGGAACATAATTCAACCTACAAGTGATGTTATGGAAAGAGAACTGGGCTGAGAGCTGTGTCTGTGGTAAAGTTACCTGTTGGGGGTCAGGTGTATATTTGTGAAATTAGGAGTGGCTCTAAAATGCTATGATTGTCTGAGCCTCTCTTGATCCTAAAAATGAAATACATCTAGAGGCAAAAACTGAAGTAACTAATTGAAACCATGTGTTCAAATCAAAACTGCAGTTTGAGGAACCAGGGATTACATAACTAATAACCTAAGCCCTTAGTGACCCTGGCTACATTAGGAAGCAGTGCTTATGAAAGAATGCACTTCATTTGAACAATTTCTTCAGTCGGGCAGAGGATAGATTTTCTTGTGTAACTGACATTTCCCACCCCTCCCTTAAAATGTGCTTTGGTAAATACATTTGAAAGAAACAAATGAAGTGCAAGAAAGTTTAATTTACTCTCTAAATCTCATCTTCCTATACAATGGAAGTATAGGAATTGTGAGTGTTGGAATAAAACTATTTTCAACCCCCCCGCCCCCGGCCTTAGGTTAATTGTGAAACAAAGACCACTGAAGACCTCCCATTCATCATTTACATCTGCCTTCTCACCTTCCTTAACTTTCATCCCCGATTACAGTAATATATACATAATACACACACACACACACACACACATATATATATATATATATATATATATGTATATGTAGTTTTCTCAGTAGTACAAGTGATATGTGGGTCATGTTTTCCAGTGTGATTTTTGTCCTCCGAACATGCCACATTGTAATGGAATCTTGCCTATTGATATCCAGCCAACCATTCCCACATCATATTTTCTCATCATTACATGTTTTATGATTTGATTGTATATTTGCATAAGGGGCAACTGCTAGGATTCCATCTTGGGTTGACACTTACCCAGTCTTCCTAATAAGGATATAAAAGTTTGGTAGATCTTAAAAGGTAGTTCAAATGGGAAGAGAATTCTTTTAGGGGGATAGTTTGAGAAGAGACTTAGGGACTGAAGAACATAGCACGTTTTTGAAGGAAATTGATTTATTTCATTAGTGATCTAGTCTCCGATGAGCCTGTAAAAGGCATGGTGGGCCCCAATTACAAAAGGGCTTTGTCTGCAAGACTGAGAATGTTGGAATTTATTCTGTGGGCAGCAAAGAGCCCATGAAAGTTTTGGGGAAGGTGGTTAACATTTGAGTGTTTTAGGAAGCTATCCTGTTAGCAACACAGAAGGTGGGCTGGTGAGGGAGAATCTGCATTTGCAGAGACCATCTGTGAGGTCATTACAAAAGTCAAAGCAAGAGGTAATTCCAGCCCGCACCAAGCTAGTGATGTTGGGAGAGAAATGGAAGGTATAGATATGAGAGACAGGGCAGACCCAGAAACAATTGGTCATTGGCACGAAAGTGGGACTTCTGGTCCTAGTAAACGGAGGAATGATGTGACCCCATGATGTGACCATGAATGTGTGAGAAGGACTGTGTTCTATTTTGGACGTGTTGAGTTTGAGGTGACTTCAGGACAACCCAGTGAAGATGTTCCCTGGGAAGCATGAGGTCACTATCTCTGCTCTGGCATGTTTATAAAGAAGAATCCCAAGGGCACAGACTACAGCTCAGTGTCCTTTGCTGAATTCAGATGCCCTGCACTGTGTTTACTGAACACATAGGGGTCACACAGAAAATCCAGGTTAAGATCTTTACACAGCATTTTTCATCGAACATGCAAGAAAGTCATTAGCAACCCCACCTATCTATTCAGCCATAGATGCAGAAAACTTGTAGTTCTAACATTCTTAGTGTAGCAACTTTTGAACAGGACATCTTCCTAAAATCAGCTTTTTACTGGGGAGTGAAAAGTGATGCAGGAATAGCCTGAAGTCACGTGTTCCATATCCCTAAGAAATGGGAGTCGATTTCAGAAGCCTGAACTCCCAGATGCCTACTTTCATCAGGTTACTTTTTTTTTCTTTGGTAGTTGATATATTAACATTATACATTACAGTAGTTTCAAGGATCCTGTTTGAGAAGAATGATGAGAAAAAGTGTTTTTTACCCATAAAATGGTGGTAGGAGGATGGGGGGAGAGAAGGGTGGGTTAGATGCCAAAAGCGATCATGTGTTCTAGATATGCTCTTGGTTGGTATGCTCATAAAAATAATTTACAGGGGGAAAGTTGACATGGGGCCACTTTGTGTCCTTACAAGCAGTGCCTTCTGACTTCAGTCAAGAGAGACAAAAATATGAATAGGGCAGAGGTAAAGAAACAACATGACATGCTGACATGTGGAGACGCAGCACCAAAAACAGTTATCTTGCCCCATTTGACAAGGGAAGTTCATTTGCTTTTCTGTCCACTCAGGCAGGATGGAATTGGAGAAGGTATTCTGCACCAGAAGCCAGGATCTCTGGGTTCCAGTTCTGACTGTGCCCCTAAAGAGAAGTTCTGCTACTCACCTTGGGTAAATCACGTCACCCTCTGCATGGTGGCAGTTTGGCTATAATTTTCTCTCCTTCACTCGTCACCTTCTCCATTGATTCTCCAACCCTTCAACCTTCTTTAAGTAATCACTCATGAGATACATAAAATACCTCTATATTTTTGGATGTTGTATATTTCCTACTGAGAGAAGCTCCTCTTCTTGTGGCGAATAATGAAAATTACAAGTGCCTGGCTCATTTGTGTCAAGATGATATGAGGAAACTGAAGGTCACTTTCAGCATACTTTACCATGCCTCCCAGGCATTGCTGATAAGAAAAAGACAGAAGGACAAAGACAAAATTAACTTTTAATTTCCCATCCAAGCTACAACTAACAGAAACAGAGAGACGGGTAAGACTGTCTTCTAATATACAAGGGAGAATTATATATTAAATATCTTATCTGATTTAACTTATCAGAGATAACCAAGCATGCGACTATTTAAATCTATATTTATAGGGAAGGTCTCTAGCTCTGAGCTCCAATAAATTTCAGTGACACATTTTCATATCTAGTATCAGTCCAAAAATCTTTTGGCCCTAAATTAGATGAATAAATAAACAAATCAGATACATTAATTTTCTCTTTGGAGTAGTTTTCTTTCCAAGCAATCACTCAAGTTATTTACATGCTGATAGAAGACATTACTTAACATAATGAGTAATTTTCTCACTCTGCAAGGTATTAGCCACCAAACAGGCTTCAGTAATTTTTTTTTTAATTCTATAGCCTCACCAGGTATCTTAGTAAAGAACCTGATTTTTTTTTTGTATCTGACTTATTTTATGAAATTGGATCAATAATTATGACAGCTAAAGCATTAGCCATATAAGCCACCAGACAGTATGTCGAGGATATATAACTATGGGCAATGAATTAATTTTGCAGGATACCCCATCCATAAATGAGCTATGAAGCTTAAAGAAAAGGACTAGCACTTTCAAATGATAGATTTCAAAACAATTTTTGTGTGAGGTCTTCTTATAGAAACTTTTCATCTTCGCGAAGCATGTCTTAATTCCACCCATTTTATGACCGCAAGCAAGGCACATCCTTGGCTTCAAAAAAGTCCAATTCAGCAACAAAGTTTAAACATATATATAAATGAATTAATTATCACTTTGTTGCTTACAGATTTATTCTTTATTTTACAAATGTACAGTTTATTGCATTTAAGTCTAATCTGATTTCTATAATAATGGTTGCTCAGAAGCCTATTTATTGTATAAAACTCTTTGCTCTTTTTCAATACTCAGGATTTCTACTGAATAGCAATGCACCACTCAAGAAATATGTATGATACCAGCTTTAGATTTGACAAGCTCTGAAACTGGCAAAGGAATAAGCATTCCTCCAAAGACAGTAGTCAAAAGCTACATAATAATTCTACTTTATCCTAAGTCAGTGCAGTGTAGGAATTCACAATGAAACAAGAACTCCAAGGGAAAATAATAATCTTGGACTCTATAGTCCAGGCAGTATACATAGCACATACAATCTGACTATCCAGAGTTTCAATCTTCAAAATTCCCCTTTGCTGAGAGAACGTTAAATATTCTTTTAGAAGTCCTAGGCTTAGTCTTAAACAGTAGAAATAGAGGTGATATTTAAATAGAGAACTATGGGAGGAATTAAAAGTATTTTCATTTTATGTTTAAACAAGGTGTGTAGGTTTCTGAAGCATGGAGTTTTACAAAATAACATTTAAATTGTTATTAGTGGTAATAGTCCATCGTAGAAAATAACAGATAAGCAAAAAGAGTAAAATAAATGTCATCCATAGTTCCAAAATTACTAATATACATACATTCTGTTATAAGTTGAGTTGTGTCCTCCAAAATTCAAATGTTGAGGTCCTAACCCCCAGTACCTGAGAATGTTCCCTTCTTTGAGGTAGTCTTTACAGACACAGTCAAGTTAAAGTGAGGGTATTAGATTGGGTCCTAATCCAACATGACTTACAAAAAGGAGAAATTTGGTCACAGACCTACTGCACATAGGAGGAAGGCAATGTGGAGAGACATAGATAAAAAACACTGCCTACAAGCCAGTGAGAGAGGCCTGGAACAGATCCTTCCCTCCCAGCCCTCACAAGGAACCAGTCTTGCTGACACATTAATTTTGGACCTATAGTCTCCAAAACTGTGAGACAACAAACTTATGTTGTTGAAGCCACCTGGTCCATGGCGCTTTGTTATCGGCAGCTCTAGAAAACTAATACACTGTTCATCTTTTTGCTGAGTGTATATATATATATACACACACACACACACACACACACATACATACATGCATATACACATATGTATAAATATTTTTGAGTTGATACAATAATTTAATACTGTTTTATAATTTTTTTTTCATTTTACATGTAGGAACATCTCCCTATGTCTTAAGATATACCGATGATGATGATGATGACGATGATGATGATGTTGATGATGGAAAGGTTAACTTTGAACGAATATTTATTAGGTACCAGGCACTGTTCTAAGTATTTTATGTCTACTACTTTAATCTTTATGACTTCCAGAAGAACATAATTCTTATTGACTATATAGTATTCCATTATATGAACATATCTAGATATTTGAAGTGTATCTTATTATTAAATATTTAGATTAATTCCATATTTTGGCTTAAATAAACATCTCTACCATAAGCATCTTTATATCACAGTCAAGATGCATACATATTACCTTCTTGGGATGAGAGTCTATGGATTCATAAATTTAAAAGTAATTTAGCAAAATGTACATATTTATATAATACATATTTTGTTTTAAAATATATGTAAATATAATATATACGTGTGTGGGGGGGGAGAGAAAGAAAGAGAGAAAGAAAGAAAAGAAAGAAAGAAAAGAGAGAAAGAAAAAAGAAATGAATTATCTTCTAGGATATTCATACAAATTTTACCAATTTTTATTCCCTCAGAAATAAAAGGAAGTACCTATTTCCCTTTATCCTCTTCTTTCTTAAAACCCAATTTGTAGGTAAACAATTATCTTACTGCCTTAATTTGTGTGTTCCTGACTTCTAAAAACTTGAACTTTGAAAGTCTGTGCTTTAGTCCTTCCTTTTTTATTTTTTGGTGAATGTTTTGTTTGTTTACTTTTAGTCTGAAGTCACAGCAACAGTCTTTCTCTCTGGGTTATTTTTATGATCCTTCGATTTCCCAATGTCTTCTCTGGTTTAAGAGTTAACATCAGTCATTCTTTGGTCACTTCTAACCCACAATGCTTCTTGTCCATTCTAGGGTTTCTGACAACCTCAATCAAACAGAACACAAACACACACCAAGAGATAAAATATAAAGGTCTCTACAATGAAGGAAAATGCAGTCATGAAGTTCACGCGTATTGCTCCAAAACAGACCCTTATAACAGAGTTTGTTTATACAAATTTTCATGACAAAATAGAAGAATCTGAGAGAGAAAACGAATACATTCTGCATCATTTTGCTAAGATGACTCTGACGCTAGCTCACATTAAATGCAAACAGTCTTACTTCTTGTCGGAAATTTTCTCTCTGCACCGTCTCTTCTGTACCCTAACTTCATCTTTCTTACTCCCTTCTCCAGGATTCAAATGTTACTATAGAGATTTAAATATGATTTTTTCTGCACTGCCTTCATTGATTTTCTCCTCACCTGCTCTATGGTTCATTTTTCAGTTGCTAATATCACACTTTACATAAATCTCCCGTTGAATGTCCCTTAATTATTTACTTCTGTACCTGTTTCCCACACTGGACTGTGAACATCTTTAGATCCTTGTGCCTTTCAGCTTTGTAGTTTTAGTGCCTGATCCCAGACAAAGGCTAGCATGGAATAACCACAGAACTGGTGATGTCATTCATGGTAGGGGTATATTTGGATTGAGGGTGGATCCAAATATTTACTCTTATGTCTAAAGCTAAATCTTAGCTTTGTTGAAATTTGTTGATGTGCAGAGTTACCTCTTTGGAAGGCCACAAACGTACTAGCTTACGCACAAAAGAATGATACGTTCCCTAAAGGACTTAGTTATATATCCATCCATGCATATGTGACAATTATAAATATCACTGGTCTCCGTATCTCCCCTGGTCTTAGGCTTTTGTTGTTGTTGCTTCATCTGTAAAACAAGAGTGTTGTGACACGATCTCCAAGGGGCTCTGCAGTCCTAAAAGTCTGTGGTTCTCATTCTACTTAGGCAAGACTGGGTATGAAGCATCTTTGCTGCCATTTTGGGGGCAGGTTGAACCAGAGCTGCTCCTGTCACTGTCTCGAGTCTCAGAGATAGCATCCTGTTTACACACAGCAGTGCTGCCCTGCCTCTGATAGCTGATCTTATCAGACGTGGTTACTTCCAACTGTCTTCAGGAGCAGACAGCTGCCGTGTCCAAATTTGCCTGCCTCACCACTGGAGAGTTTAGTAAGACGTCACATTCCTTTTTGGGCTCCTAGACTGCTAGCCAAAGACTTGAGAAAATGCGAACTCACAGGGACAGAGAACCACATGTGAGGGCTGACCTGGAACCCTGGCTGCTTTACATTTTCATGAAGTTTGCAAATTCGTTTGGCGGCCAGGTGGGACCAGAATTGAAGGATATGGTCAAAGGCAATTAGAAACACATTTATTAAGAACAAATGAGCCTAAAGAAATTGAGGATGTGGCACAAATTTATTATTATTATTATTATTATTTATAATAATAATTTATAATTATAATTTATATTATATATAATTATATTATATTATATTATATACAATAATATATTATATTATTATATTATTATATTATATTATAATATTATATTATAATTTATAATTATAATTTATTATTATTATTATTATTTATAAGCATATAAAGTCTACAGATGGGGATTTAAAAAAATTTTTTTAATGTTTATTTATTTTTGAGAGAGGGATAAACAAAATCAAGTGGGGGAGGGGCAGAGAGACAGAGAGACAGAATCTGAAGCAGGCTCCAGGCTCTGAGCTGTCAGCACAGAGCCCGATGCAGGGCTTGTACTCACTAACTGTGAGATCATGACCTCAGCTGAAGTTGGACGCTTAACCAACTAAGCCACCCAAGTTCCCCCAGATGCGGGTTCTTTTTGGTAAACATGTAGATACAGTAGAGTAATGGTTCAAAGTGAATACCATAAGGAGCTGGAAAAGAGAGGGCAAAATACCCAATAATTTGGAGGCATCCTGTGTCCTTCTACTGCTCTGCATGCAGTGCTGGCTAGATACTTTCAGGGTCTGGGTACTCTCCTTAGTGCTAAAACTTGGGCCAAACATTAAAGACTTAAAAATGAGTAGAAGAAAATGATACTGCTAGTTGGAAATGGCGAAGACTTATTAATCATATTATCAAAGTGATTTTCACTTACAAGGAAGCTCTGATATGCATGTTGATGTTCAAGTTGACAGTTTTGAAGATGGAATCAAGGCATCTATCTTGCCCGGAGCAAAGCTGAGTGACACCATGTTAAAAACTGATCACTTCCACCTCAACCTGGGTTGAGTCCCTGGGGCCAAAGGAGCCTTGAATCTGACTGGGCCTTCCTGAACAGCTTCTATTATGTGTCTCCCTGCAGTAGGACTGTTGCAAAGGGAGTGACAGGCCCTGAACCGAAATGACCTTGTTTCCAAAGGAATACCAACAGCTCCCTGAGAGGAAAAGATTTCCCTGATTTATGTTGAATTAAGAAGTTTAGATGTTAGCTTCTTGCCGTGGCTCCAAGGCGATAAAGAATTTCTTTACATGGATTCCGGCAATACAACAGATTTAATTACACAGATTATTTTAAATGGCTTTTGTGATGGGCAAAGAGTTGTGTTTGGCATGGCAGAGGACTCTAAGGCCTCTGGGAAGTCTCCAGAAAGAAGTCACCCATGACCTAACCTTCCAGAGGAAAGAATTACTTTGGGTAAAACATACATGTCATAAAAATTTATCACAGACGTGAAACCCAAGTCATTGGCAGTTTCTCTGAAGTTTCATTAAATAAATTTGAATAGGGGCGCCTGGGTGGCGCAGTCGGTTAAGCGTCCGACTTCAGCCAGGTCACGATCTCGTGGTCTGGGAGTTCGAGCCCCGCGTCAGGCTCTGGGCTGATGGCTCAGAGCCTGGAGCCTGTTTCAGATTCTGTGTTTCCCTCTCTCTCTGCCCCTCCCCCATTCATGCTCTGTCTCTCTCTGTCCCAAAAATAAACGTTGAAAAAAAAATTTAAAAAAAAATAAATAAATAAATTTGAATAGTATTGAATTTTCATAATAAGGTCTAGTAAGAAAAAGAATATTTGGGTATCTCCATTGAAAATAATTTCCTTGTTCCTAATCTGTTTTTTTAATTTTTTTTTAAGTTTATTTATTTACTTATTTGGAGAGAAAGAGAGACAGAACAAGCAGGGGAGGGGGAGAAAGAGAGGGGGACAGAGGACCAGAGGCAGGCTCTGTACTGACAGCAGACAGCCTGATGCAGGGCTCGAACTCATGAACTATGAGATCGTGACGTGAGCTGAAGTCAGATGCTTAGCCAACTGAGCCACCCAAGTGCCCCTCTTTGTTCATATTTTTGGGCAATGTTTTACAAGGTCATAGATAATGGGAAACATATTACAAGGAGATCAAGTCCTTGATTTTTAATAAGCACTTACAATAGGTATATAAGCTAATGATGGAGTCTTACTTGGTTATAAACGATTGCAGGATATTTTGTAATAACAACCACACCATCATCTTAGTATGTCTGCCAAGTACCATGAAGCATCCATCAAATATATTTCCAGCCTGAAGTTGTTGGGAAAATGTAGTTATTTTTAGAGACCCTTGAGAAATTTATTTTCTCAGATACTAGTTTTCTAGCACTTGGGGAAAACCTTAACTAAACCACTTGGTACGGAAATTACTAAAATGGAAGAGACACCACAGTGCTATGCTGCCCTTTCTGTTTTTTTTTTTTAATAATTTTTTTTTAACGTTTATTTATTTTTGAGACAGAGAGAGACAGAGCATGAACGGGGAAGGGTCAGAGAGAGGGAGACACAGAATCTGAAACAGGCTCCAGGCTCTGAGCTGTCAGCACAGAGCCCGATGCGGGGCTTGAACTCACGGACCGCTAGATCCTGACCTGGGCCGAAATCGGCCGCTTAACCGACTGAGCCACCCAGGCGCCCCCCCTTTCTGTTTTTAAAAATCTATCTCAGTGCTATTCACTGAGATAGGGCAGGACATAGCTCTTGAACAAAGTTTATCGCCTGAAATGCAAAAGCATTTTTTTCCTTAAATATTGACATTGACCTTTTTGTCTTTCCTATGGCAAAGTACATAAATAATCATTAACACTTTATTAAGTGCGAGAAACTGTGTTAAGTATGTTGTATACCTAATGCTGAAAAAGATCCCATTATATGAATGATAACATTTGGCCCATTTTTACAGCTGGGGAGACTGACGCACAGGGTGTGAAGTAACTGACCCAAGGTCATTCAGGTGATTAGTGGTAAGACAAACAACATCCCAACCCAGGCAACTGGATTCAGAGTCTGAATGCATCACCACTATATTGTTTGCCTCATCGATACAATTAGCAAAAGTTACAAGGATTCAGGTGTTTATGTGTATGTAGGGATGTGTTAACTATTAAGGATTCTATTTAAGGCCTAATTCATAGAAAATAGGTTGCCACTTTGCTACCTTATCACTCACACTGCTAAAGACGAAAATCCCAGTGCCATATTTTAGCTAACTTAAAAAGGTTTAAGTGCTGTTTCAACTGGGAAAAGTTAAAACTTGAACCCTATTTGAAATAAAAATGTAAGGTGAACACAGCTTGAAACATTAAAGGATCCATTGTCTCCAATTAGGGTTTTTTTGTTTGTTTGTTTGTTTTAATTTGCAAGCTTACAGAAAAGCTGAGAGATTGGTATATGAAATAGCCATAGAACCTTCATCAAAAAGGTTAATATTTTGTCACATTAATGCTAAATATTTGAGTAGATATCATGGAAAAAATAAGAACAATTTTCCAATTTCTCACAAAACGTTCTCCCAAAGATTCTCCTAACTCTTGATATTATCACATTTAGGAAAATTAGAGTAATTATAATTCCTTAATATCATCTAATAGTTAAGCTGAATTCAAATTTTCTGCAATTGTGCAAGACAGATATTTTACAGCTGTTTTTTCCAAGCCAGGTCAAAACAAGTTCTGCTCATTGCATTGGCTTGTTATAACTCTTGTCTCTTTTTCTAATTTACTTTTTCGTTTTTTTTGTTTTTGTTTTTGTTTTTGTTTTTTGAGAGAGACAGAGAGAGAGAGACCCTGCATGCACATGGGGAAGGGGCAAAGAGAGAGGGAGAGAGAATCCTAAGTAGGCTCCACAAAAAGCATGGAGCCTGAGATGGGGCTTGAACTCCACCATGAGATTATGACCTGAACTGAAATCAAGAGTCAGATGCTCAACCAACTGAGCCACCCAGGTACCTGTCTAATTTACTTTTGAAATTGCTTCATTGGACTTCTATAAAGCACTTCTTAAATATCCCTTAGAATAAATGAGTGATTTTTTTAAGTCAAAAGCAAAGAATGCATTTAGAAAAATTAAAACAAATAAAAGATGGCCATCTGTCTTATAATTATCTTTTAGACATCCTTTCCAAATTATCTAGTACAATGACTTTTGCTAGCCTCTTACCATGGTCTCATCTTTTCCAGCCTATGTCTAAGATGGAAACTAATGAAACAAAGTTAATACTTTGGAAATTCAGAGCTGAAAGATCAAAAACATTGGTTGGAGATCAAACTATGTGACCACCGCACTTAACATATAAGAACCAAGTTCCAAAGAGGTGACATAAATTGCCCTCAGTCACAATTACAAATTAGCAGAAAATGGAACAAGAACAGAAGTCCAGACCACTTTCCAGTAATACCACAGTAGAAGAAGATCATATTACCTGGCCCCTGTCCTTTGAAAAGATTGCAGAACAAATGACTTTTCAGATCCTATGCTCTGGCACAAAATCAATAAAGCTCTTCTTGATATTCCAATCTGCATCTGTGACAGCACATTTTATCAAATGAGTCTGCAGTTAAGCTCCAAAGACCCAGTCAAACCTGTGGACTGACCCAGTTCACCTCCATACCTGATAAAGCTCCATACAGGACTACGGCCCCCAGTAGAACCTTGCAAAGTCAGCCACTAACAAAAAGGCTTAAGGAGACCCAGTGCAACATCCACCCCCAGTCTGTTTCTTAAACCCAGCTTTTCTTCTGTCATTGGGGAAGTATTTCTTCTCTTTCCGTGTTTTCTGTGGTGGTCCCACACTGCCAATCAGGACTTGTCTCCACCCAAAGGAAAATCATAATCGGACTTAGCTAATCATGGAACTTCATTCCCCTATTCACAATGATTTACAGGGTGCATGTGTGACCCAAGCAGAGCCAACTCAACATATGGGAATTGGGAGTAAGGCTGTTCTCTTCCTTTTGGATCATATCCTGTAAGGGTAGGGGTTTGACAACCTTTCCTGCCACATGGTGAGAAACTTTAGGTCAACACTGGAAGAAAAAGCAATTCATACAAATCTGAGGTAAAGAAAAAGAACCTTAATCACACGCCTTAGGCCTACTTGGAATTTTAAGTTAGCTAAATTAATAAATTCACTTTTTTCCTCTGTAAGATGTTAGATTTCTGCCATTTACCTCCAAAAAGGGTCCTTATGAGTACAAAGTTCTGCTTTACAGAGAATTGTGAAGCCCTGAGGTTTCAAGGCATCTAAAGATAGTGGTTTGTACCCTGATATATCTATTTATAATTTTGAAAGCAGAAGCTACATATGTACAGGGTTGCTCTACCCAGCAGTGACCAATCGGAAAAAAAAAAAAAATTGTGTTTATCCTTTTTTTTAGAGACAGAAGTGCCAAAGCCTTCATAATTTAAGCCAGGATGAAAAATCACCTTGGAGTCACAGAAATCAGCCTGATTTGGATATGGCACCTTGAAATTACTTGGGGACCTCCATTAGAAGGATATATCACCTTGGCTAAATCACTCAGTATTGCTCCCCCTGAGAAATGTGGGCATAAGATAAATCTAAAAGGGTCCAGTCAAGATCAGTTACTCCTCCTTGGGTAAGTCTGAAGAGAAATAGGGATTGGGGCAAGGAGAATGCAAGGCTCAGGAGTTAGTTCACATAAGGATTGATCTGCCCTGCCTCACTCCCTCAGAACTAGTTTGCCTTTAAAAACTCGGATTGCTGATGGGGCACCTGCATGGCTCAGTCTGTTAAGTGTCCAACTTCTGCTCAGGTCATGATCTCACGGTTCATGGTTCACAAGTTCAAGCCCTGTACTTGGCTCTGTGCTGACAGCTCAGAGCCTGGAGCCTGCTTCAGATTCCGTGTCTCCCTCTCTCTCTGCCCCTCCCTTGCTCACTCTCTCTCTCTCTCTCTCAAAATAAATAAATGTTGAAAAAAAATATTTTAAAAACTGGAATTGTTGGGGCTCTAAACCACCTTTGACCGAACTTAGAAGTGAAGAGGTAGAATGGCTGCAGCCTTCTGGTCTAGCAACCACTGCTCTAAATGTGTAGGGTGGTCTTCAACCATGAGAAGTAGCAACAGAAGCAGCAGCAAAGCACTGATCCCTTCCATTTCTCTCTCTAATTAACAGTACCTGGAGTTGCCCCTCTTTGGACTGGGTAGGGAGTTGGTAGGTAGAAGAAAGCAGAGAGACCTCAAGAGAAAAGTACCAGACCTCCAGTTAAGAAGGCATGGGTCCTACAGTAATTAATTGGAAATGAAGGAAGAATGGCTAAGTGACTGCCTTTGTATCTGGATTTGGGGAACAGTTTGCATTTGTTAGAGACATCCCTAGCTGCGCCTCTATAAAAAGATATATCTAAGGGGTGCCTGAGTGGCTCAATCAGTTAAGCGTCCAACTTGATTTCGGCTCAGGTTTTGAGATGGAGCCCCACGTTGGGCTTTGTGCTGATAGCATGGAACCTCGTTGGGATTCTCTCTCTTTCTCTCCTTCTCTGTTCCTCTCCCACTTATGCACCTTTTTTTCTCTCTCTCCCCCCTCTCTCAAAGTAAATAAATAAACTTAAAAAATTGTTAAAAATATGTATCTATGATAGATAGATAGACAGATAGATAGATACAACATATAATCAATCCCATTTACTAAAAAAAGATTTTGGGTATTCAAAGTTTAAGCCACATTCTCTGATATTTGATCTGCCAACTATGAGGTGTTTAAGAGTGTATGGCCTCAATTGAGGCCAACACTGGGCTCTCTTTACTAGGTTCTGGGTAGCCCTTCTGCAATATATTTAGTGCAAATTTTTGTACACACACAGTTACAATCCCAAGGGAGGCAATTATAGTTTATAAACCAGAAGAGGGAAATAACAAATTATTTGTTTTTACCCATAGGCAGTAGATACCTCTAAGTAACTATATATAGGGAAGACAATACTGCTGCTACATTCTCATCTCAATGGGTAAATTTTATTTAGAAACCAAGCTGTGAACTTCTCTCAACTGTTGTTTTACATATTCCTCTTCTCGTTTACCTATGCCACTGTTCCATAGCCTGTGTCCTTTCTAATTTTTTAGGTGCTTTTCACACTCTGTAACAAATTCCTATTGTCTGGTTTTTTCCCTTTGTTATTCTATCTACCAGAAACGTTTATCAGGCTGCCCAAGTGAGCTCAATCTTTCTTCAGCCATCACTGTCAGACTCCCTAACAGAGATTTCTCATGTCACCCACTGGGATCTTGCTTCACCCTCTAGTCTGAATGTTCTGGAAACAACATTATTTTGGGTTTCAACATATGCAATTAATCATGCACATTTATGACCCGTAATCTCCAAGAAGGCTTCAGCATGTACCCAATGAGAGGGTTCATGGACTAGCAGGCAAAATGCCAGTTCAGACTTCAGGATACTTGATACTCCAGTATTTCTAGCTCTAATACAGATTGCCTGAATCTGTGTAAAAAGAGACACTGAAGCACTTTGCCTTTGGGGAAAGATAGGAAGCAGAGAGATATTTTTAGAGCACCCTGGCCCAAGCCCCCAATCATCTTCAATCTTTTTCATCCTGTTCCTCGGGATTGTTCCTTTCCCCCTTGACTACTCCAACCTGAAAGTTGGCTCAGCCTAGAAACAGTGCTGGACACAAAAATCTTAATAGGGTGGATGGTCATGGGTAGAAATGTGGTTGCAAAACATATTAAGGGGATGGGTTGGGGATAGGACCTGAAATCTGGGAGAGATTTCATTAGTCTAGTAACAAACAAAGAGTGAGACAGAAACCAAAATCATTACTTATTATAAATTCAGATTCGAACTTGGTCCAATAGTCATTTCCAAAGTTACTATTTTACAAGATTTTATTTCATAACTTTATTATTTTTGTTTTACAAATTATAAAGGCAATGCCTGTTCCTTATAACAAGATCACATAATACAAAAGTCTAAAAAATGCAGAACTTCCCAAATCTAATGCTCTGGAAGGAAAAATTGATTACAACTGGGTAATTTTTTATTGCCAGCAAATATTTTCTTTATATACATGTATTTTTTCAATAGGTAATGCACACATATAAGGGTTTTTTACTGAAGTGGGGTTGGAACTGTTTTGTTCTTTTGCATGAGTGGGATAACAATAAACATATGCTTCAACATATTCCTTACTCCTATTCTAGTATGAACATCATAATTGTTCATTTTTCAGGTATACAGATTTGAAGTCTAATGGGTAACTCTCTACAGATTATTATTTATAATTGATTCAATATTTAATTAATTTGTCAAACAAACAGCAAATAAAAAGCATGATATGGGGCTTAAATTCTATTAGGGAAATAAAGCCAAGCCAAATAAATATGTAAACAGGAAAAATATCAGATAGCAATAACTGCTATTCAAATAATGAAAGTACATTGCTATCATAGAGTTACTGAGCAGCCTCTTTATATTTTTATGGTATCTCTTCAAAGTCTCATCCACCAGAATAAAAAAAAAAGGTATGATTTTTATATCATAGTTTCGGTACAATTAAGTCCTCAGGGTTCAAAAATATCTTCCAAATGCTAATAATCGGTGCATAAACTCTAGTAGGCTTTGAGCAATGGTATCCTGTAAAGCTCTTACAAGGAGAGCCCAAGTCAATAAGTATGGGTTTGATTGACCTTGGCAGTATTACATAGGGTCATATTTTTACATGGCTGAACTGTTCTTGTCCTAGAACTACAATGTCCCAGGTACAAATAGCTTTTCTTCAGCACCAGGCATGCATGTCTTATCTTCCCACCTATTTTTCCCCCACCTCATTCTTTCATTACTTTTATAAAAGAAACACTGTTACAGAGTATGTAAAGAAAACTCATCTCCATTGACGTTTTTCTTTCAGGCTCTCCTCTCTTCAAGCGATGTTATAGTTGAAATATTACACTCATGGACTTCTGGTTTATTCTTAAGAAAGATTTTTATTTGTGAGTTTATCTTATTGTTTTGCGGTTCCAATATCATACAGAATAACCTCTTTTCATTTTATTCCTAGGATGGACAAGAGCTTGGAAAGGGATGTGATTCTATCAGTAATTCGCCTAGGAAAAATTCCTATCTTTTTTCTGACCTGTCCTGTAAAGAAATTGCAATGTCATCACAAAAGGGAATGAAATTGCAGTCCATTCTTAACTATCAAAATATTTCCAAGAAAATATAATTTTTGAAGAAAAGAGTAAAACTCATTCCCATGAAAGCAATCTTTTTATCTCCATGCTTCAACCCAGCACAGTGTTGGGGGGTAGGGGGGGAGAGTACTGAACTAGAAACTAAGAGTCAGGCAGGATACCAGCAATGTCCCAAATGGCATATTCAAGCAGAGTGATTGAGGAGAGTTTAAAGATGGAGCAGTTTACAAAAGGGTAGACAGGGTACAGTGAAACCAACAAAAGGTGGTGAAATACCGAGGGGGCTAGTGTTGCCACCTCTAGGGCTGAAAGGGCAGAAGAAAGTGAGATAACTGTATATGTAGATGCAGAAGAAGGTACGTGGGTCTGCTGGAAGCTGCAGACATCATCATCACCATTATCATCATTATTCCCATTCAGAGAATAAATACCTCAACCTTACTTTCCCCCAAAATGGTGTCTTTCGATGGCATCTCCCCTTGGTGGAGCCCAACAGGAAGCCTGAGGCCAGGAGTGCTGGTACTCACAATTCATACAGGTCAGCCTCCCATGGTGGCGAGATGCGTGGTGAAGTTTGGAATGGAGCTTCCAGGAAAAGAAAATAACCTAGCACAGCAGATCTTGCCACAGGTGAAATCTTGGGGTCCTGAGACTTTTCTTCCCTCTCTGAGCTAGATGGCGGTTGGGGATCATTCCAAGAACCAAAATCCTGTGGATATGTTTTATGTGAAGAGGGAGATGTTAATGGCTAAGAAGAATAGCTGAAAATTATACCAAAATTTTAAAAATTCTCAACATCTTTCTTTCATATCTTCTTTGATATATTCCCAGGGTGATTTTTCCACATTAAAAAAAAAAGTTTAATGGGTAATTAAAATGTTTTGTGTAAAGTATGAATGTGTTACATGGAGTAATCTAAGTGTGCCATTTTGGAAAAAATTATTTAACTTTTATGTGGCATTTTTTGAAACACCAATATAAGTCTGAAATGTTTATAGTGTTTATTTGTAATTTTCACATTTTTCTAGATGTAGTATGTTTATCAAAATTAAATGGCATTTGGGTGCCTGGGTGGCTCAGTTGATTGAGCATCCAACTCTTGATTTCGGTTCAGGTCATGATCTCACAGTTTGTGGGTCCAAGTGCCGCATCAGGCTCTGTGCTGGCAGTGTGGAGCCTGTTTGGGATTCTGTCTCCCTGTCTCTATCTGCCCCTGCTCCCCCTCAAAATAAATAAATAAACAAAAAAATTATAATGCAAAATTAACCAGCATTGACAGGTTTTGGTCTCCACTAAATTGTAAGCTCCCTGAGAAGGGTCCACATGCATTTTTGTGTCTCCCAGTGTCTGTGCAATGGGTTTAGCAGTGATTTCTTAGAGTTATTTGTATGCTGGGTAGTTGCTATGTGTTAAACACTATGGTAAATGCCTTTTAAATAATAGTCTTCAGGCCTCAAAACAAATATAATAGTTTACAGATGGGAAAACTTAAATTCAGAGAGGTTAAACGAGTTGCCCAAGTCACACAGACAATAAGTGTTACGGCTGAGCCCTAACCTGGGTCTGGGTGACTGATGTATTTTTGCTTTTAACAAGTATATTGAACTGCCACTTGAAAGTAAATAAGACAAGAAGGTGTGCAAATGGTTTTCTATCCTGTCTAGTAGAGAAGTGCCACAGACATCGTTGGTGATATTATTGTAAGCAATATTATCATTCTGCTGAGGAATATGAAAAAGCGTATACCCTCAGGTACATTAAAATGTGGTGTGGGGTATTAGATACTTACTCAAATGACTACAACGTAAGATAGAATAAAGCAAGGATCACAAGACAAGTACATACGAGGGCGGTGGCCCACCGAACAATAGGGTTTCAACAGTTAAGAGATGAAAGGATAGAGAGAACATCATGAACAAAGGCAATGAGGTTGGAACACACAGGGTGTGTACAGGAATCAACAAGGAATCTAATGACTGGAACATTGGGAAGTATAGGGGAGCACTCAAAGAAAAGACTGGAAAGGTAGGTTGCACGTAGTGCCTGATCTACCCAATTGTACTATCATCAGTACATATTTTTAGAACTTGTTGACAAGCGAGTTCATCAAGTGCCATGATGAAATCTAAAAACATGTTAGCTACTGGATTTCCCTGATCTAGCAATTTTGCAATGTTGCCAAAAAGAAAATGAAGTCAGTATAACAAACCACCCCCAATCCTGCTCTCCTCCAACATTATTTTCTACACTAGAGTCAGTGTGAACCTCTTAAAATTCAAATCCAATTATGTTACATTTTCCTTAACATACTTGGCTGGCTTCTCATTCTCCAAATTTAACATGCTGGCCTCTTCAGCCATATCTCTCAACAGACCCCATCATTAAAAGTTTCCAAACATACTGAACTTCCTAAATGTGCTCTTCCTCCTGGTAGGACCCGCTTCCTTCTTACCTCTGTCCCTGGTTGAGCCATCTTCTAGGCCCCAATTTAGCTGTCCCTTCTGGGATGCCATGCCTGTGGCCTCCTTCATAGATTTCACCTTGCAGAGCTCCCCTATGTCATTTGTTGAATACGTCTCTCAATGCATTTGTCACAATATTTTGTTCTGTTAGATTTCAGAGGCTTTTTCTTATTTATTTATTTTTTAAAAAAATTGTTAATGTTTATTTTATTTTTGACAGAGAGAGCATGAGCGGGGGAGAGGCAGAGAGAGAGGGAGACACAGAATCCGAGGCAGGCTCCAGGCTCTGACCTGTCAGCACAGAGCCCGACGTGGGGCTTGAACTCACAGACAGCGAGATCATGACCTGAGCTGAAGTTGGATGCTCAACCGACTGAGCCCCCCAGGCACCCCTCTTATTTATTTTTATATTCCCAGTTCCTGAAGCAAAGTGGGAACACATAGGTATTCACTGAACAAATGGATGAATGAAGGAAGCAGCAACATTTTCCTTGTAGATAAATGTAGTTTGAAAGTTATAGAACCAAGAACTTTCATGTTGGTCTGTTCTTAGATGGTAAGACTTTCAGCAAGGATGTGAATAACTCACATCTTCTCTCCCTCTTTTATTCAGTCTCTGAAATGGTTGTTGAGATAACCTCTGTATCTTTAATCCATCCAGGTGGCCATAGTATGCTCCCACAGAATTTGTATGCAAAATTCGTGTTCTGTTCTTTTACATGAAACATCCTCAAAGGTGCTTTCCCCACAGCTTGTGAATTTTTGAAGATTTCTCTTCTGAAAGGTATACTCTTCCTCCTCTTCAAGACTGTGTCCCATCCCATTAGGTTTAACAATTACATTCTCTGTTCTGTTTTCTCCCAAGAATTGCCAGAAATCACTTAAACCACTCTTCTTTGGAATCATAGTTGAAAAACAAGTCGGCATTTCTTTTGAAAATTCCTTTTTTCTTTCTTTCTTTCTTTCTTTCTTTCTTTCTTTTTCTTTCTTTCTTTTTAACTTGTTTTATTTTTTATGTTTTTTAAATTTACATCCAAATTAATTAGCATATAGTACAGCAATGATTTCAGGAGTAGATTCCTTAGTGCCCCTTACCCATTTAACCCATCCCCCCTCCCACAACCCCTACAGTAACCCTCAGTTTGTTCACCATATTTATGAGTCTCTTCTGTTTTGTCCCCCTCCCTGTTTTTATATTATTTTTGTTTCCCTTCCCTTATGTTCATCTGTTTTGTCTCTTAAAGTCCTCATATGAGTGAAGTCATATGATTTTTGTCTTTCTCTGACTGACTAATTTCACTTAGCATAATACCCTCCAGTTCCATCCATGTAGTTGCAAATGGCAAGATTTCATTCTTTTTGATTGCCGAGTAATACTCCATTGTATATATATACACCACATCTTCTTTATCCATTCATCCATCGATGGACATTTGGGCTCTCTCCATACTTTGGCTATTGTTGATAGTGCTTCTATAAACAGCATACCTGGTATCCCTTGGATAAATTGCTGAGTCATAGGGTAGTTCTATTTTTAGCTTTTTGAGGAACCTCCATACTGTTTTCCAGAGTGGCTGCACCAGCTTGCATTCCCACCAGCAATGCAAAAGAGATCCTCTTTCTCCGCATCCTTGCCAACATTTGTTGTTGCCTGAGTTGTTAATGTTAGCCATTCTGACAGGTGTAAGGTGGTATCTCATTGTGGTTTTGATTTGTATTTCCCTGATGATGAGTGATGTTGAGCATCTTTTCAGGTGTTGGTTGGCCATCTGGATGTCTTCTTTGGAGAAGTGTCTATTCATGTCTTTTGCCCATTTCTTCACTGGATTATTTGTTTTTTGAGTGTTGAGTTTGAGAAGTTCTTTGTAGATTTTGGATACTAACCCTTTATCTGATATGTCATTTGCAAATATCTTCTCCCATTCTGTCAGTTGCCTTTTAGTTTTGCTGATGGTTTCCTTCATTGTGCAGAAGCTTTTTGTCAAAAATTCCTTCTAAGCCAATCTCCGTTATCCTCAGAATTTGGTGTTAAACCATTTGGGAGGGGCGTGGTAAATTCCTCCTAATCAGTGCTTTTCAAACTGCATGCTGCACACTCTCTTGATTTATATATTATTTATACACTGAGCAAAACATGATTTGAGACAACTAATTTCATAATTTAACTTAATGGTTCTCATTTAAGAATGACAAATCAACTAATTAAGAATTGAGTGTTATATAATCCCTTTTCAAAGACAATTTCCTAAACAGTTAAAACCTTATCTTCATTAGATTTTATTCTTTACTATTGTTTCTCCCTGGCATTCAACAAGTTTGCTTTTTTTTTTTTTTTTAATTCATCTTGATATAGGTCTGCAAAAGGGAAGGAAGCAAACTGCTGGTCCCTGTTCTTCTTATGGACCAGGAAAAGGGAGGAGTTGGGAAGACTCCCAGATCCAAAGGCTTAAGTTTTACTTATGCAAGTATTTGTGTAAATTAAATAGACTGGTCAAATTGTGTAAATATATCCTGTTATCCAGAACTTATTTTGAATTATTTTAATCATCAAACCCGCTACTATCTAATATCTGCTGACATCTGTGGTTAAGGTTCTGAAAGAATTACGAAAACAGGTTAGGACACGGAGATTATAAGGTCAGGTCACTTGATGGGGTGAGGGTGGGTGGGTTTGGGAGGAATGTCTTATGACCTGCACAGTCAGGAGTCTCTCTGCTGCATCTGTCACCTTCCAGCATGGGGTCATCTGAAGGTGAGGCAGGAAGGAGGGAGAAAGTCACACTCAAATAGTTGAGTTTGGAACGTGGGGATCTGGTAGCTATAACAGCCTGTGACTTGTTCAGTAGCATTCAGAGTGACTCATCAGGCACACTTTTCTTAGGTCATTTGTTTATTCTTGAGGCCAATTTTACTTGTTCTGAAGAAAGAAAACATTAACATCTCAAGGACCTATTGCTAGGGCTCATGAGTAGGTAATCAACTCAGACATTCTGAGCCCACATTTGGCCTTCTGTAATTGTAGAAGATTAATATCAGCAGAATACCCGAATATTATTCTGTAAATCCATAGTGACCATGAGATCAATCTTATGTGTGTATTCATATGTACATGTGTATGTATCCATTTAATGCCCAATCCCCTAGGTATGAAGTGTAGCCTTCTTATTTGGAAGCAATGTGGCTCCATCCCCCAGGTATGGACCTTTATGTGGCCATCTCGCTTTATCCGACAGCTTCCAAAGAATATACAGTCTTTCTTCACACAGCATTGTGCCTGACGGTAGATGCTAATTATCTCATTTAAACAAAAATTATTTTTCCTACAGACAAATCTCAATTAACCAAGATAATTCTTTCCGATACATCAAAGACTTCATTATACAACTAAACATCATACAAGCATAATTATTATAAATAAAAATATTTACTGAGTGCCTCTCTGTGCTAGGCATTCTACATATGGTCTTTTAAATTCTTACAACCACCTTTCAAGGTTGATGTTATGATTTTCAATTTATAGATAAAGAACCAGGGATTCAGTGAGATCAAACAACTTGTCTAAAATCATTTAAGTAATTGTCTAAATTCTGGTTGGTCTTCAACTGCATCAAATTTCAGACCTGCTGTTCTTTTCTAGACCATTCCTGTTTAGCAACTTCATTGGATCTTGACAGAGCAATAGTCTCCTCTCTTCTCCTTATACTAGGAGGGGAGTTGATCCCCAAGAAACTTGGCAAAAATGGAGGATGCTTCTACTCCTCTGGGTAGATCCTCCCATCAAGTGGCATAGATGTTGTATAACTATTGCTGAGCCATTCTTCCCTCATTTTTACTTGCCAAATTGACCCAATTATAGAACCAGTAAGTTGGCTCTAATTCAGCAAGCCCAGACCCAGCCAAGCCTCAACTTGAGTTTGAGTCCTGTTTCCTCTTCCCCATCCATCCACTCATGCATTCATCCACTCATCTATCCATGTTCAATCAACAAAAATTGTATTCCAGGCACTACACGATGTGCCAGGGATTCATTCAAAGAAACAAATCTTGCCTTCAGAGAGCTAAGGGTCTAGTAATGGAGAATATAAATTTGTGCAATAAAAGAAGTATGTCAAAGGGCTAGTAAAGCTACAAGAAGGGCAAGATCAACTTTTTGTGGATCAAGAAAGTTTTTACAGAAGAAATGTTTGAGCTGGCTCAGCTCCCATGAAAGCACTGAAAAATCAGGAATTTTCCCTGACCCAGGCCAA
Source organism: Prionailurus viverrinus (assembly GCF_022837055.1). Classification (NCBI taxonomy): domain Eukaryota; kingdom Metazoa; phylum Chordata; class Mammalia; order Carnivora; family Felidae; genus Prionailurus; species Prionailurus viverrinus. The sequence goes on along the minus strand of NC_062569.1, from coordinate 131,525,779 downwards.
CTTTCTCCAAAGCATTCCCCCCATCCTCAGAGGATTTTTGAACTGAGGCACCACTTGCTTTCTTGTCAGTGCATCATGGGACAGAGTGTTCATGAGAGGCACTTTTCATCTCTGCAATACCGTGGAGAATCTTTGCTTATGTGGAGGTGCACATTTGCTTGGGATTTATCATCACTCTGGGACACAGTGTTAACTCCTCAAAGTGATCTATAATCTTTTGTATGACATCTTGCATGTGTGCTTCAAGTCCACAGCCCTCACGTTCCTGAAGATTTTAGAGGACTCTCCCACAAACTTGTGATGACATGCCTAAGCTCAAATTAAAATCAGTCTGTAGAATGATGGCCTGCCAGGACACAGTGGAGGCAGGCAAGCATCCTGGTGCTTTTTAAAGCACCAGAGCAGGGAAGAATGTGAATCTAAGTGGAGTAGTTGAAAATAGCTGTATGCTTGGCCATTAGCAGCTGTGGCTGCAAATCAAGGGCCAATCTCATCTAGGCAGTGTAGACAGGCCTCTCCGACAGGCATCATTCTTATCTGACCTCCACATATACATGCTTGATTGGTGATAGAATGATTAGCACTGTTTTCAAACACAAAACCAAGTTATGCATGTGTGTTAGTGAATATTATGAAATGCCTGGGACAAAATCATATCCCAAGTCTATTCATTCTTTTAAGTGCTCTCTTATTTTATTTGTGGAGTACAGACTACATGCAATATAAAAACCGTTTAAGTTTTCAGATTGGTGTTTCAAGCACTATACTGTCACTTTGATTTAACATGATTCATTTGCACTAGGCAATCACATTTTCCCTAATAGATCTCTATTGAATAAAGTTCAAAAAATAAGCCCAACCTAAAAAAAGAAATGCACAATATTGAAATTCCAGTGTATTTAAATTAACAAATCCCATGGAAATGTACAATTTTATGAACATACTGAATCTTGAAGCAATTTTAAAATCTGGTGTTTCCATACTGTGGAATACTACTCTGTAAAATGTGTTTGCCAATTGTTATTGAAACCATTTGCATTAATTACCTTTCAAAAAAGAGGTAGAATATGAAAGGCTGTTATTAAGTTTTCAGGTGATTTCATTGGGAATCATTATTAGAGCTTCCAAAAAGTGGTCTGAAGTAGGGATTCCCAGTTCTGGTCCTGAATGAAGGAGACACTGGACACTGTTGGGTTAGAAAATAGTGGGGCTGTACCCTGTGATGACTAGCTTCTTGAGCATAAAGGTCAAGCCTTTTAGTTCATCACTACACACCCAGCTCCCCAGAGGGGATTGGCATAAAGAAGAGGCTTGGTATACATTTGTTGAACGGACGTGTGAATTAATATACTGTTGAGAAGCCAACTAATGGCCAGAGAAATAGAATCAGTCATGTCTGGGGTAAATATGGTGAAAATGCATAGAGGTTGGGGTCAGGATGAACTCTCTGATCATCAGTTTCTTTATCTCTAAAACAAGAACAGTGGCTTCCTCACAGGGGTGCTGTGAGATCAAATACAATAGACACATAAAATGTTGAGAATAATGCTTGACGCTTAGAGGCCCTTTAAATACCTGTAGCCTCTATCTCTACCCAGCCCTATATGTACTTTCCCTTGTCCAACCCTAAGCCTACATTTTGTATATATGTATGTATGTGTGTGTGTGTGTGTGTGTGTAACAGTATATATATATATATATATATATATATATATATATATATATTCTGTTATGGAAAACACATTGAGTGGGAAATCAGAATTGGATATCTGTCCCAGCCTAATCTCTTAATCTCTGGGCTTTGGTTTTCTCATCTGTAAATTGAGGGGATTTTACATTCTCTTTCTCCAGACCCCTTTTACCTCTAGGTTTTAGCTTTTAAGCCTCCTCATTCTCTTTGAATTCTCATAAACAATTTGCAATTATCTAAATTAATAAATACTATGCACAGGCTTGACAGACCTACTAACATTTATACTGTTATCTTTCCACCTGATTTTAGGTATCAGGTAAATATCAGGTAAATCTTATTAGAATAATTACACTTTGGGGGCGCCTGGGTGGCTCAGTCGGTTAAGCCTCCGACTTCAGCCAGGTCACGATCTCGCGGTCCGTGAGTTCGAGCCCCACGTCGGGCTCTGGGCTGATGGCTCGGAGCCTGGAGCCTGTTTCCGATTCTGTGTCTCCTTCTCTCTCTGCCCCTCCCCCGTTCATGCTCTGTCTCTCTCTGTCCCAAAAATAAAAATAAACGTTGAAAAAAAAAAAAGAATAATTACACTTTGGGTATTCTTTTTTTTTTTTTCTCAAAAATCTTAGCCAACTGAGAGTTAGCCTAAGTAAGGCAGATAATCTATGATTTAATCAATATTTTGATGTTTTAGAGAGTAATTCAGGATCTTTGAAGCTTTCATTTTCAGGCTGTTATTAAATTTTGTGCTAGGAGGTGGGAGGGAGAGTAGATAATTTTTGGTGAATAGAGAGTTTTTATCAATAGCATCCTGAATAGCAGAAAGTTTCCTGCAGCAAGAGGAGAGTTATAATGGCATGGCAAAACAACAACAACAACAAAAAATTCAGAAGGTTTATTATATTTTTCTTTGTCTTAAAGTCTACATATAAGCAGTCATGACCATCTTGAGTTTATTCAACAATGACAGTCTTTTTGAAAGAGTTGTTCTAGGTGTAGGAAATATTTGAAATTTTTCAATCTCTTCATAATTCTGAGTCACTGGAATTTGTGTTCAGGAAGTGTCAGTCTTCACTCATTAGAAATGCGACAAGAAAAATAATGCTTCTATTATTAATTCATGGACTGCAAAAGAATAATTAAATTCTCTTTATGTATTCCTTCTATCCTGTAGTATTGTTTTATTACTATGATTAAGTGCGTGACTTTATAAAAAGTCTTGCTGTCCAGGATGATTTTAGAAAACTAAATGACTAAAAAAAATCTAACACAAAAGTGAGAGTAGGAAGAAATCATCTTTTTCTCCTTTGGGTTGCCTACAAAAAGAGATTCTACCGGAGACAAATGCCTTCATATTTTTTAACATAGACTATTTTCTTTCTTACTAGGAATTGAGTTGTTGGATCAAAAAGCATAGCTGATACAAGATGGGGTGACAAATTACCTGAAGTTTACTGAGCACAATCCATGTGGTTTTGGTTGGAAAACTCTTTTTCCAATATAGAAGGTAGGGTTACTTGATTGAAAGCTTTTTTTCTCCATTAAGACACTGATTTCAAAGCTCATGTATTCTGCTTAATTCCTTCATCAGATACTACTTGGTGTCTAATAGATGCAGTTATTAGAGATGGCCCTCTAATTAGGACTTTTGAAAACAACACATTTTGCAAATCTCGTCTAAAAATAAGTCAGCAAAAGGCAATGGAATCATTGAGCCAGTTTCATTTCTTGAATTTTCTTTTGCATGTTAAAAACTTCAAAGTTAAAACAGCTTTTAATTGCTTCCTGGAATGAATCCTGGACCTATAATCAAGCACACAGAGATCCATGTTTCATATTGCTTTGGGAGACCCATAACGACAGGTCCACCTATATTTATGTTTAAATTATTGCAACCTGACATCATCAGTCTGAATCAATGAATTTGCTGGGGAGTGGGGAGAGAAAACATTGCATTTATGCAAGATTGTTTGTTTTTTTTTTCTGGGTAGTGTTCTTTGAAATGATTATGGAGTTAAGGGACTCAAGTCTTTTTGTGGCTTCCTGGGGTGTTTCATATAGATATTTTTTCTCTTCAACATACCCTTTAAATAAACTTCCACAAAAAGTGCTTTCTAAAGCTGCTTTGTAAATGTTTAATTTTCACCTTTTGCATAGTAATGTGTTGTGTTCCTTTCCAGAATTTGAATATTCTAAAACTTTGATGTACTGTTACTTAAAAAACAAAAATGAAAGGATTTCAAATACTGAAGAAAGATTTTGGTGTTTCTGCTTCAATTCAAATACTAAGGACTTTCTTTATCTTTTGTTGCAAGCTTTCCAGAACTTATCCGTGATTTTATTCATTCATTTATCCATCCATTCATTCATTTATGGAGCAGTTACTCAGGTCTTGGAAATTCCAGACTAACATATATGCCCATGTAATTTCTGTTCTCCTGTTTTAATGAAGTGAAAAATATTATTGTAGTTTCACATTCCTATCTCAGAAATCTGCAGTTTGAAAAGAAGACTTTAGTCCTCATACTCAAAAATGTTCTTTCTCTTTATTGAAATGAACTTTGAGGTCACAAGTGCCAAGTGAGTTCCATAGCAGCATTCAGCCTCAAAATTATCTCTAAATAGAGACACTGCAACTTTTAAAATATTATTATTAGGAATCCAAATATGGCATAGAGAATCCTGGTTTTTGATAATCTTTGGGGAACATACTTCTTTTTAATGTTGGAATTTCCTGGGGCCCCTCGGTGGCTCAGTCGGTTAAGCAGCCGACTTCAGCTTAAATCACGATTTTGTGGTTCGGAGTTCAAGCTCCGTGTCGGGCTCTGTGCTGACAGCTTGGAGCCTGAGGCTGCTTTCGATTCTGTGTCTCCCTCTCTCTACCCCTCCCCCCCTCACGCTCTGTCTCTCTCTCAAAAATAAATAAGCATTAAAAAAAATTTGAAGTTGGAGTTTCCTTAGCTTCATTCCCCCATTAAAAAGGAGAAGAAAGAAAAGAAGAAAGAAAGAAAGAAAGAAAGAAAAAACTGAGAGAAAAGAAGAGAAGAAAAAAAGGAAACAAAAACACCCAGAAGTTCAAAACGGTGAAGTTTGACCAATGTCAAATAACTGGTAGATGACAGAGCAAGAAAACAACTGTATTCTCCTGAGCACTGTAATCTTTCATCAGTGCATTAGACCAAGATTTAGAGCTTGGAGCCTGGAGACCAGGAAAGAGATTTTCTTCGATTTATTTTTTTTGATAGACAAGGAAGCCAGGGATGACCATCAGGAAAGTTTCGTGTGTCAAATTCCCCCTTGTCCAGCCCTCATACCTAGTCCAGGGCTCCAGTCCATCCCTGCGGTTCTTCCTTCATGGATGATTCATTTTGCCTTGACTGGTAGAAAATAATGATTTCTTTGTTCTAGCCGAGTTGTTATGCAGATACAAAAAGGACTACTAGCATAAGATAGGAAGTCTCAAAAAAAGAGAAGACACATTTGCTAGGTCACTCACGATAAGTGTTTTGTAAAGCCCAAGCCAAGATAATCTAGTGTGACCGGGTAATCTCTGATAAGCCTCCCCAAAATATAAAAATTGAATTAATTTTGTTAACTAATTGGCTTGCTGAAAATAATGAAATTTCGGTAAAATTGAGGCTGTCCTGAAAAGAACAGAATGTACAGTCACCATAAGCAGAAGGGACACTAGATGGAATCCTAAAACCTGCTACTCAAAGCATAGTCCTTGGACAAGGAGCAGGACCTGGGAGCTTATTAAAAATGCAGAATCTCGGGCTACAACTCAAGTTTAACAAAATCAGTGTGTGCACTTTCGATGATCCCCAGGCAATTTGTGTGTACATTAAAGTTTGAGAGGCACTGATTCAGAACACCAGGAGAAAGGCGGTTTAAGAGAGTCTAAAGGCTAGCCATCATAGGATGGATGGTCCCAGCCCTTCTATTTTTCTAGTTTCTTTTGCCCATAATTTTTTAGTCTTCAATATAGGAGCCCCTTGGGTAGCTGTCCCTGTGACTCATAACATTCGTGAACCATTGAAGGTACTATGTTCTTCAGAGTGGGGCCTCCTGCTCCGTTACTCGATTGTAAATGGTTATTTTATTGCAATTCTCTTGACAACCAAGCGAAGCAGAAAACCGCACATGCCTTTTTACTTTTCTCAACATTTCTTAACATCAAAAAAGGCCACTGAAGTGAGTTCTTGATTAAAAAGTGCTAACAGAGTAAAAAAAATGGCATTGAGAGGTTCATAAAAAAAAAAAAAAAAAAAAAACTATTAGTCATGATTTTAACAATGAGGTTACCCTAATCCCTCTTTAACTTTTTCAGGGATTGCTAATAATTAATAAAATTCACAGATTTTTTTTGTTTTGCCTTCTGTCCCTTCTACTATTTACCGATCTGATCCAATTACTAAAAGGTAATGGAATTAATAACGATTAGGAGGATAAGCGAAGGGTATCAAGGGTCCCTGGACTGGTTAATTGAGAGGAGTTGTTAAATTATCACTGCCACTAATATTTATTGAGTTCACTCTGTATGTAGACGATTTGCTGAGGGCTGAATATTTATTATCTGGCTAGGTCTGCGTCTTCCTGGGACCAGTCAGGACTCACTATAGACTGATGTGGTTCCAATAGATGGGCTGCTGGATAATGCCAGGTTTTCCTCATCTTAATAACGTCTGGTCTGGGGCGCCTGGGTGGCGCAGTCGGTTAAGCGTCCGACTTCAGCCAGGTCACGATCTCGCCATCTGTGAGTTCGAGCCCCGTGTCAGGCTCTGGGCTGATGGCTCAGAGCCTGGAGCCTGTTTCCGATTCTGTGTCTCCCTCTCTCTCTGCCCCTCCCCCGTTCATGCTCTGTCTTTCTCTGTCCCCAAAATAAATAAACGTTGAAAAAAATATAAAAAAAAAAAAAATAACGTCTGGTCTAACGATTTCTTTCTTTAGCATCTCTGTATCCTTCTATATCTTGAAACACATGTGCATTTGATTCCCCTTATTTCCCACAAAAAAAAGGATGCAGATTAAGAGATAATCAAACCCTACCATTAAAAATTTGACATAAAAACTTCCTGTGCTACAAAAACACATTATTAATTAGCTGCCTCACTGCTTTGTGCAACAGAGACTCAATAACATATGTATTCCGGAATAAGTATTAGTTTTTGAAAAGTGTAAATATATCTGTAGCTAATGTTGAATATTTTGATCACATGTAAACACGTGAAGTATAGTTCCTCTTCTGGAAACCAAAGGCACTGTTTTGTTCGTTAAAAACAACTTGAAATTTGGATTTGTCACATTAAAAAAAAAAAAAAAGCTGGGGCGCTTGGGTGGCGCAGTCGGTTAAGCGTCCGACTTCAGCCAGGTCACGATCTCGCGGTCCGTGAGTTCGAGCCCCGCGTCAGGCTCTGGGCTGATGGCTCGGAGCCTGGAGCCTGTTTCCAATTCTGTGTCTCCCTCTCTCTCTGCCCCTCCCCCGTTCATGCTCTGTCTCTCTCTGTCCCAAAAATAAATAAAAAACGTTGAAAAAAAAATTAAAAAAAAAAAAAAGCTAAAAATGTTTGGAGAACCTGGGTGGCTCAGTCAGTTACGCAGCCAACTCTTGATTTTGACTCAGGTCATGATCTCACAGGTTGTGGGTTCAAACCCTGTGTAGAGCTCCACACTGTCAGCGTGGAGCCTGCTTGGGATTCCTTCTGTCTTCTGCCTTCTTCTCTCACTCTAAATAAATGAATAAACATTAAAAAAAAAAAATTCCCTGTGTCCCTCTCCTTCACATTCTCTCTTTCTAAAAAATAATTTTAAAAAAAGCTAAAAATGTTTGAAATTTGAAAGATTTAAGACACAAATTGAGAACATTTGAGAAGTTTTAATTATAACTCATGGCATTACAGTGTTAGCTGTAAACCAGATTTGTTATGAAGCAATCTTTTTGTTTGTTTATTAATAATATTTTCATTTTATTACTTATAAACTAGATTTGAAAAAAAAATAAAATAAAATCAGGGACACCTGGGTAGCTCAGTCGGTTGAGCGTCTGACTCTTGGTTTCTGCTCAGGTCATGATCTCACAGTTTGTGAGTTCCAGGCCCACATCGGGCTCCATGCTGACAGTGGGGATCCTGCTTGGGATTCTCTCTCTCCCTCCCATTCTCTGCCCCTCCCCCAACCTCTGTCTTCTGTTTCTCTCTCAAAATAAATAAACTCAAAAAAACTAAATAAAATAAAATAAAATCAGGCGAAGCATGCTATAACTAGAATATATTTTTAAAAGAGTTTTTTAGGGGCACAGGGGTGGCTCAGTTGGTTAAGTGTCTGACTTCAGCTCAGGTCATGATCTCACAGTTTGTGGGTTCCAGACCCACGTCTAGCTCTGTGCTGACAGCTCAGAGCCTGGAGCCTGTCTTTGTATTCTGTGTCTCCCTCTCTTTCTGCCCCTCTCTTGCTTGTGCTCTGTCTCCCTCTGTCTCTCAAAAATAAAAACAAGGAGTTCCCGGCAAGATGGCGGCTTAGGAGGACGCTGGGCTCACCGCACGTCCTGCTGATCACTTAGATTCCATCTACACCTGCCTAAATAACCCAGAAAACCGCCAGAGGATTAGCAGAACGGAGTCGCCGGAGCCAAACGCAGACGAGAGGCCCACGGAAGAGGGTAGGAAGGGCGGCGAGGCGGTGCGCGCTCCACGGACCAGCGGGAGGGAGCCGGGGCGGAGGGGCGGCTCGCCAGCCAAGCAGAGTCCCCGAGTCTGGCTGGCAAAAGCGGAGGGGCCTGACGGACTGTGTTCCCACAACAAGCGCGACTTAGCGTCTGGGAGGTCATAAGTTAACAGCTCTGCTCGGAAAGCGGGAAGACTGGAGGACAAAGGGAGGGAGAGCTGCTGAGCCCCCTGACAACAGAGCTCAGTTTGGTGGGGAACAAAGGCACTCGCCAGCGCCATCTCCCCCGCCCATCCCCCAGCCAAAATCCCAAAGAGAACCGGTTCCTGCCAGGGAACTTGCTCGCTCCGCGCAAACACCCAACTCTGCGCTTCTGCGGAGCCAAACCTCCGGCAGCGGATCTGACTCCCTCCAGCGGCCACAGGGCCCCTCCTGAAGTGGATCACCTAAGGAGAAGCGATCTAAGCCTGCCCCTCCTGCCCCCGTGCACCTTGCCTACCCACCCCAGCTAATACACCAGATCCCAGCATCACAAGCCTGGCAGGGTGCAAGTAGCCCAGACGAGCCACACCACCCCACAGTGAATCCCGCCCCTAGGAGAAGGGAAGAGAAGGCACACACCAGTCTGACTGTGGCCCCAGCGGTGGGCTGGGGGCAGACATCAGGTCCGATTGCGGCCCCGCCCACCAACTCCAGTTATACACCACAGCACAGGGGAAGTGCCCTGCAGGTCCTCACCACGCCAGGGACTATCCAAAATGACCAAGCGGAAGAATTCCCCTCAGAAGAATCTCCAGGAAATAACAACAGCCAATGAACTGATCAGAAAGGATTTAAATAATGTAACAGAAAGTGAATTTAGAATAATAGTCATAAAATTAATTGCTGGGCTTGAAAACAGTATACAGGACAGCAGAGAATCTCTTGCTACAGAGATCAAGGGACTAAGGAACAGTCACGAGGAGCTGAAAAACGCTTTAAACGAAATGCATAACAAAATGGAAACCACCACAGCTCGGCTTGAAGAGGCAGAGGAGAGAATAGGTGAACTAGAAGATAAAGTTATGGAAAAAGAGGAAGCTGAGAAAAAGAGAGATAAAAAAATCCAGGAGTATGAGGGGAAAATTAGAGAACTAAGTGATACACTAAAAAGAAATAATATACGCATAATTGGTATCCCAGAGGAGGAAGAGAGAGGGAAAGGTGCTGAAGGGGTACTGGAAGAAATCATAGCTGAGAACTTCCCTGAACTGGGGAAGGAAAAAGGCATTGAAATCCAAGAGGCACAGAGAACTCCCTTCAGACGTAACTTGAATCGATCTTCTGCACGACATATCATAGTGAAACTGGCAAAATACAAGGATAAAGAGAAGATTCTGAAAGCAGCAAGGGGTAAACGTGCCCTCACATATAAAGGAAGACCTATAAGACTCGTGACTGATCTCTCTTTTGAAACTTGGCAGGCCAGAAAGAATTGGCACGAGATTTTCAGGGTGCTAGACAGAAAAAATATGCAGCCAAGAATCCTTTATCCAGCAAGTCTGTCATTTAGAATAGAAGGAGAGATAAAGGTCTTCCCAAACAAACAAAAACTGAAGGAATTTGTCACCACTAAACCAGCCCTACAAGAGATCCTAAGGGGGACCCTGTGAGACAAAGTCCCAGAGACATCACTACAAGCATAAAACATACAGACATCACAATGACTCTAAACCCGTATCTTTCTATAATAACACTGAATGTAAATGGATTAAATGCGCCAACCAAAAGACATAGGGTATCAGAATGGATAAAAAAACAAGACCCATCTATTTGCTGTCTACAAGAGACTCATTTTAGACCTGAGGACACCTTCAGATTGAGAGTGAGGGGATGGAGAACTATTTATCATGCGACTGGAAGCCAAAAGAAAGCTGGAGTAGCCATACTTATATCAGACAAACTAGACTTTAAATTAAAGGCTGTAACAAGAGATGAAGAAGGGCATTATATAATAGATACAGGGTCTATCCATCAGGAAGAGCTAACAATTATAAATGTCTATGCGCCGAATACCGGAGCCCCCAAATATATAAAACAATTACTCATAAACATAAGCAACCTTATTGAGAAGAATGTGGTAATTGCAGGGGACTTTAACACCCCACTTACAGAAATGGATAGATCATCTAGACACACGGTCAATAAAGAAACAAGGGCCCTGAATGAGACATTGGATCAGATGGACTTGACAGATATATTTAGAACTCTGCATCCCAAAGCAACAGAATATACTTTCTTCTCGAGTGCACATGGAACATTCTCCAAGATAGATCATATACTGGGTCACAAAACAGCCCTTCATAAGTTTACAAGAATTGAAATTATACCATGCTTACTTTCAGACCACAATGCTATGAAGCTTGAAATCAACCACAGAAAAAAGTCTGCAAAACCTCCAAAAGCATGGAGGTTAAAGAACACCCTACTAACGAATGAGTGGGTCAACCAGGCAATTAGAGAAGAAATTACAAAATATATGGAAACAAACGAAAATGAAAATACAACAATCCAAACTCTTTGGGACGCAGCAAAGGCAGTCCTGAGAGGAAAATACATTGCAATCCAGGCCTATCTCAAGAAACAAGAAAAATCCCAAATACAAAATCTAACAGCACACCTAAAGGAACTAGAAGCAGAACAGCAAAGGCAGCCTAAGCCCAGCAGAAGAAGAGAAATAATAAAGATCAGAGCAGAAATAAACAATATAGAATCTAAAAAAACTGTAGAGCAGATCAACGAAACCAAGAGTTGGTTTTTTGAAAAAATAAACAAAATTGACAAACCTCTAGCCAGGCTTCTCAAAAAGAAAAGGGAGATGACCCAAATAGATAAAATCATGAATGAAAGTGGAATTATTACAACCAATCCCTCAGAGATACAAACAATTATCAGGGAATACTATGAAAACTTATATGCCAACAAATTGGACAACCTGGAAGAAATGGACAAATTCCTGAACACCCACACTCTTCCAAAACTCAATCAGGAGGAAATAGAAAGCTTGAACAGACCCATAACCAGCGAAGAAATTGAATCGGTTATCAAAAATCTCCCAACAAATAAGAGTCCAGGACCAGATGGCTTCCCAGGGGAGTTCTACCAGACGTTTAAAGCAGAGATCATACCTATCCTTCTCAAGCTATTCCAAGAAATAGAAAGGGAAGGAAAACTTCCAGACTCATTCTATGAAGCCAGTATTACTTTGATTCCTAAACCAGACAGAGACCCAGTAAAAAAAGAGAACTACAGGCCAATATCCCTGATGAATATGGATGCAAAAATTCTCAATAAGATACTAGCAAATCGAATTCAACGGCATATAAAAAGAATTATTCACCATGATCAAGTGGGATTCATTCCTGGGATGCAGGGCTGGTTCAACATTCGCAAATCAATCAACGTGATACATCACATTAACAACAAAAAAGAGAAGAACCATATGATCCTGTCAATCGATGCAGAAAAGGCCTTCGACAAAATCCAGCACCCTTTCTTAATAAAAACCCTTGAGAAGTCGGGATAGAAGGAACATACCTAAACATCATAAAAGCCATTTATGAAAAGCCCACAGCTAACATCATCCTCAACGGGGAAAAACTGAGAGCTTTTTCCCTGAGATCAGGAACACGACAAGGATGCCCACTCTCACCGCTGCTGTTTAACATAGTGCTGGAAGTTCTAGCATCAGCAATCAGACAACAAAAGGAAATCAAAGGCATCAAAATGGGCAAAGATGAAGTCAAGCTTTCGCTTTTTGCAGATGACCTGATATTATACATGGAAAATCCGATAGACTCCACCAAAAGTCTGCTAGAACTGATACAGGAATTCAGCAAAGTTGCAGGATACAAAATCAATGTACAGAAATCAGTTGCATTCTTATACACTAACAATGAAGCAACAGAAAGACAAATAAAGAAACTGATCCCATTCACAATTGCACCAAGAAGCATAAAATACCTAGGAATAAATCTAACCAAAGATGTAAAGGATCTGTATGCTGAAAACTATAGAAAGCTTATGAAGGAAATTGAAGAAGATTTAAAGAAATGGAAAGACATTCCCTGCTCATGGATTGGAAAAATAAATATTGTCAAAATGTCAATACTACCCAAAGCTATCTACACACTCAATGCAATCCCAATCAAAATTGCACCAGCATTCTTCTCGAAACTAGAACAAGCAATCCTAAAATTCATATGGAACCACAAAAGGCCCCGAATAGCCAAAGGAATTTTGAAGAAGAAGACCAAAGCAGGAGGCATCACAATCCCAGACTTTAGCCTCTACTACAAAGCTGTCATCATCAAGACAGCATGGTATTGGCACCAAAACAGACACATAGACCAATGGAATAGAATAGAAACCCCAGAACTAGACCCACAAACGTATGGCCAACTCATCTTTGACAAAGCAGGAAAGAACATCCAATGGAAAAAAGACAGCCTCTTTAACAAATGGTGCTGGGAGAACTGGACAGCAACATGCAGAAGGTTGAAACTAGACCACTTTCTCACACCATTCACAAAAATAAACTCAAAATGGATAAAGGACCTAAATGTGAGACAGGAAACCATCAAAACCTTAGAGGAGAAAGTAGGAAAAGACCTCTCTGACCTCAGCCGTAGCAATCTCTTACTCGACACGTCCCCAAAGGCAAGGGAATTAAAAGCAAAAGTGAATTACTGGGATCTTATGAAGATAAAAAGCTTCTGCACAGCAAAGGAAACAACCAACAAAACTAAAAGGCAACCAACGGAATGGGAAAAGATATTCGCAAATGACATATCGGACAAAGGGCTAGTATCCAAAATCTATAAAGAGCTCACCAAACTCCACACCCGAAAAACAAATAACCCAGTGAAGAAATGGGCAGAAAACATGAATAGACACTTCTCTAAAGAAGACATCCAGATGGCCAACAGGCACATGAAAAGATGTTCAGCGTCGCTCCTTATCAGGGAAATACAAATCAAAACCACACTCAGGTATCACCTCACGCCAGTCAGAGTGGCCAAAATGAACAACTCAGGAGACTATAGATGCTGGAGAGGATGTGGAGAAACGGGAACCCTCTTGCACTGTTGGTGGGAATGCAAATTGGTGCAGCCGCTCTGGAAAGCAGTGTGGAGGTTCCTCAGAAAATTAAAAATAGACCTACCCTATGACCCAGCAATAGCACTGCTAGGAATTTATCCAAGGGATACAGGAGTACTGATGCATAGGGCCACTTGTACCCCAATGTTCCTAGCAGCACTCTCAACAATAGCCAAATTATGGAAAGAGCCTAAATGTCCATCAACTGATGAATGGATAAAGAAATTGTGGTTTATATACACAATGGAATATTACGTGGCAATGAGAAAAAATGAAATATGGCCTTTTGTAGCAACGTGGATGGAACTGGAGAGTGTGATGTTAAGTGAAATAAGCCATACAGAGAAAGACAGATACCATATGGTTTCACTCTTATGTGGATCCTGAGAAACTTAACAGGAACCCATGGGGGAGGGGAAGGAAAAAAAAAAAAAAAGAGGTTAGAATGGGAGAGAGCCAAAGCATAAGAGACTGTTAAAAACTGAGAACAAACTGAGGATTGATGGGGGGTGGGAGGGAGGAGAGGGTGGGTGATGGGTATTGAGGAGGGCACCTTTTGGGATGAGCACTGGGTGTTGTATGGAAACCAATTTGTCAATAAATTTCATAAAAAAAATAAAATAAAATAAAAAATAAAAACAAATGTTAAAAAAATTTTTTTAATATTAAAAACAAAAGAATTTTTTAAAATTTATATAGTACCTAATCTTGGTATCCTGAAAATAAATTCTAGTTTTATATTACGTAACACATAGTCCAGCAACGGTGAATTTTATGTCTGCTTTATCATAAAGTGCCAGAGACACTAACTCCTTTGTACTTGACTATCAGTGAGCCTGAACTAGGTGCCTGGGACTGTCCCAGGCTTAGGACTGAAGACCTGCCTCCTGGAAGATTCCACCGTCTGAAAAACTGGACAATTGGGCATCCTATCTGAAGCATGTCAACTCTGTGTATGTAAGGTAACTTATGGAGGCCTCCTGTTCTTTGTCATTGTCTGCCTCCTGAACAGTCATATTCCAGAGTTCACGCCTTGACTATGCTGACCACAGTGAGTTACGATTGCTAGCCTTTAAAGGATTCCAGTTGCTTGGACTTGTTCTCTCCTATTCCTTGTGTGCTACAGCCACCTGCTTAAATATCACCATAGCTGATCCCTGCTACCACCGTCCCCAGGTTTTTTCTTCATTCTCTCCAGGGAGGTGGACAAATAACTCAGCTAAATGCCTCAGCTGTGAGCGCTCGAGATGGAATTTTTCTGCCAGAGAGGTAATGAGTGAAGGTTAGAGCTGATTCTCTTCTCTCACCCGGGAGAATACTCTCCCCATTTATAATGTTACTTAGTGCTATAGACTGAATGTTTATGCACCCCCCGCCCCGCACCAAATTCATTTGTTGAAATCCTAATCCCTTATGTGATTATATTGGGAGGTGGGGCCTGTGGGAGAAGATTGAGTCATAAGAATGGTGCCCTCAAGAATGAGATTATAAAAGAGACGCCAGAGAACTCCCAGGAAGTAGGCCCTCACCACACACAGAATCTGCTGGTACCTTGATCTTGGACTTTCCAGCTTCTAGAACTGTGAGAAAGAAATAAAGGAAGCAAGGAAAGAAGAGACCAAGAAATTTCTGTTATGTATAAGCCACCCAAACTATGACATTTTTGTTATGGTAGCCAGCGCTAAGACACTAAGTAATACAATATATTTTTATGAAGAGAAAAGACTGGCCCTCACTTTTCAAAGAATGCATGCATTCTATATAGAGAGACTTACAGGTATTTATTCTTTAAAAAGAACATAGAGTTGCAAGACCTGGTTCATCATCGCCTCTTCAAGACACTTAGGGTATTGAGTCCTCGTATAGGTGAGGATAACAGTACCCACCGTTTTGGGGGGGCCTCTTATGTTCTGGTCACACCACTAGGTTTGTTACTCACATTAATACACTTTGTCATCACCTCAAGTCAGTGAGTAGGTATTATTACATTCGTTCCGTAGATAAGAGAAATGAGATTCAAAAGTTTCAAGTAGTTTGCCCAACTTCCCAGGAAAGCGGAAGAGCCAGAAGGCGACAACAGGTCTGCATGAAACTCTTGAGTGCATTTCTTCGTCTGTAATGGGAAAAGCTAGGGGTGGGCGATTTATATAACATGTGCCGTTTGACCAAATTATCCTGTTAAAGAGTCTTGAAAAGCCGATTAAAACTGCTGACTGATCTGTTGAAAAGCATTATACCTGGGGAGAACAATCAGCCAAATAAACAAGATGTTCTGATGAACAATTGCCCTCACATGTAATGATTACTCTTATTTTGATAAGTAGGTGATGCTAACTCTGTAAGAAACCTCATAGTGGTTTATTTTAAATTAACCTCCTCCTGTTTCCTATTTGGAAAAACTATATCCTTATTTGTCATTCGAGAGCTGTTTGCAGGCCTCTCTTTCTAATGTTTCTTATCAGGAATTGTTTTGTGATGGCTGATTGCCCCAAATCAAGGATGACAGGATAACTTCGCCTCAGTTAAAACTACTTGAGTGATTGGCAGAAGTCAGAAGGATATACCAAAAAAGCAAACACCAGATGTGTGAATAGTGGCATCATATAAAAGTTCAGTTTGTCATATATACACACATACATACGTATGTATTTATATTACATATATACATATGTGTATATGACATACATACATACATATGTATGTATACGTATGTATCTGTATACATACATATACATGTATATATACATGTATGTGTGTGTGCATATTTTTTTTTGGTAAGTAGGCTTCATGTCCAATGCAGAGCCTAATGTGGGGCTTGAACCCTCAACCCTAGGATCAAGACCTGAGTCAGATGCTTAACCGACTGAGCCACCCAGGCAGCCCCAGTTTGTCGTATTTGAACATGATAAAAATATACTCATTTAAAATGCTCTAATTTCATTAGTGGAGAGGCACATGACAGTTATTTTTATTCCAAATCATTGTTAAAACAGGTTTTGAACATGGAACTTCTTTTGTTAACCTACATTCACTTAAATCTTAGGTAATATTTTTAATAATTGACTAATTTTACCTGTTAGTTACATTGTAAACCACTATACAAACATAGCACATATTCTCAAGTTGTCATAAATTGCCAAATGTTTGAACTGGGAAATATTCTAGTTCAACATTCTTATAGCAGAGGAAAGTGAGTACTGAGAAGTTACATAGCTATTAAGTGTCAGTGTTTGGACATTGACCAAGGCATTTGACTCCAGGACAAATGCCCATTCTAGTAAACCATATAGTGTCTCTGAAATGGCAAAATTATCATTTTACTTAGGTAATACTTGTTATCTATTAGGATAATATTTCATGACATGACACACAAAATTGTCATTCTAATAAGTTAGGAAAATCCTTTACAGTCGGAACCGTGTTATATACAGTTTGATTCTATATAGTGCTTAACCCATTTCAGGGGTGCTTCGCATGTTGTTGATTTTTGAATTTTACTCAAACCCTTCCTATGAACATTATCACATCTACGATCAAAAGGGAATATTAGCTGGTGGACAGTTCTTTCTTTTCTTTCCATCCATATAAAACATAGTTCTACATACACTGGAAAACTAATCTATTTTTTGTTACATCTTGTATCAAACTAGGATTTTGTGATCCTTTACTGAAGAAAAAAATATTTTATCCTCTATTCCTGAGGCATAGGGTTGAAAGAATTTATAAATTGAGTTAGTTATTTTGGTTGCTTGAACGTCAAACACATACATGAACTGAGATATTTTTTCCAAGATATTTTGCACCAGTGACCATAAAAATCACTTAAACACAGTGATCTTAAATAAAAAATAAACATTATTTTCCTCTGTAAGCGTACTATATAGAGGAACAAAGACCTATACTGTCTACTTAATACTTGTTCTTAAATGACCCTTATGGACTTTCACGTTAGCACGTCCCCAAAGCAAATGGAATTGGGGAAGGGACGGCTTGACACCTTAGCTGTTACTACTCTCCTGTCAGCTGTCACTACAGCCTGAAGCGTCCCAGCAAACGAGAACCACTCTTAGCTAAGCCCAGTTGCTGCCAGAGTGAGTGAGGAAGGCAGGAAAAGATTGTGTTACTCAGTGACAGCTGAATCTTTCCAAGAGAATTAGCTACCTAATTCCTCTAATGAAAATGTACCTTTTATATAAAATTGGAAGAGGAATAAAAATGGAAATAGAATTGGTGCTTTTACCAAGACTCCACAAGCTTCCTATTCTGATGCTAAAGCAATTAAAAAAAAAAGAAAAAGAAAAAAAGACATAACTATCTATATAGTCTTTGATCCAATAGAAGCTTTAAAATTTCCATGCATGTGGTTATAAGTGCTCAGCCCTCCTTGCTAACTCTGTGTTAAGCATTCCTAATCCAAACCATAGAAAATTTAACAATTGCGCTTCTCGGAAGAAATTTCTTATTTTATTTCTTCCTTCTTTTTTCACATGGGATCTCATAATGACCTTCACGGGAACCATTACAAAAGGGTAGCAAAGTCATCTATAAACTCAATGACATGCCATCATGAAATCTCTCACTATCTTTTCTGCTTAAGGATTTGAGAGTTAAACTGGATGACATTTAAAGTCTTTCTTGCCCCAATGTCCTGTGAAATTCAAAGTTTAACTGTATAATTACATATCTTCTCTGGTTCTTAAAATCAGATCTATCCTTTGCTTATGATCTTCCTCTCCATATGAGTCGTTAGTATCTCATTGTATGGGTATGGTGAAGGATCATGTTATTTTCAACACTTTATGCTAGTACATTTAGTGTAACCATCATGAGCCATGAATACAAACATTATTCTGCCCTGTAGAAAGATTGGGTTCTTTTCTCTAAATATTGCTCTTCACCAACAATAAAAATACAAAATCCTAACTAATCATCTGGAGAATACATCCTTATCTTTCTGACTTTGAGAAATGCTTTTAAAGTTCAATATATTTTATTTATCTTTTGCCTCGCTCTTTTAGGTTGCTCTGTATTCTAAGTAGTTGTTTCCATATTTGGGCCTCACTGGGATTTTCTGTTTTAAATGATGTATTTCTTCCAGATTAAATCATTGCCTGAATAGGGACTTATTTTCCAACGTTGTCATCTTCAAACTTTGATATGTGGGAATTGCAAAGAGTACAGGATTAAGCCACTAATGAAGTCTTTTCCTCTTCCTTAAAGACACTCTAGGGTGTTATAAGTTCCGATAGTGGGACTCTCTTAATGAAATTACCTGTAGTTCTCATCCTCTGAAGGCAACAATTATAGAAGTAAGATCCCCAATCATCTTCTTGTCTCCTCCACAGATCTGGGGATATATTGTTCTATTTGTTGTGTGAACATCAAGCTAGGGAGTTCTATCAGGTTGTGAGCTGAGAGTATTGATTGACCCAGGAGTGGGGACCCACTCTTAATTTCTACCTTCTTAGAATAAGAATTGAAGACCATGAGGTATCTTGTTTGCAATTAAAAAAAAAAAAAACAACTCTGTTCTCTTTCATCTTGTAATACCATTAGACCTCATATGGGACTGGTGGAATCTTATAGCTAACTTCCCCCCACCCCCATCCATTGGCATTTATACTAAATGATGTGTTTATGAAAATAGGTAAAACTTTAGTCTCTTGTTCCCTTATTATCTTGTATAGAAGTGTTGTGATTTACCTTTACTAAATGGTGGAACAGCAGATCCTTAGCCTTTTCTTCACTTTGGGAGACTGATGTGCTCGGTTTCTACTCCTTACTTATTTATTAATCATTTTTTCTTAATTGTATGAAAGGACTGTTTTCTTCTCTAGCAGAGAGTATGTATTTCCCAAGCACCATTGAATTTATGACCTCTTTTTTTTCTTTTTAAAATTAAAACTGTTAATTTATCAAAAGCCTATTGAATTCTCATTATATCTTTTAAAACCTTAACATGCTTAAGTCTTAGTACAGTTAATACTAGGCACTTAATAATAAGAGTAACAAAGAAAGTGACAAAACTGGAATTTATAATATCAAATATTCTGAAGAAACTTTGTCCTAAACATTGCTGATCACCTGTCCAACATTGGTTCATTTCTCCAATTCCAACCACACCAATTTCTTCCTTTCTTCTCATATCTACCTTTCTTTGCAGGCATGTACTTGAAGGGAGTTGAATCCAATCCCCGTCTCAGGGGGAGGTCCTAACGGGTCTAAGACAGACATGATGGTCCCACTGATTTTGTCAATGACTGGTTTAAGCTAATGAGCTAGACATCTACTGGGAATTTTTTTTTCCTCCTGAGAACTGTACATGGAAAAGGTGGCCCCATTTTTCTGCACTGGCCACTTGTCTTTTCTTTTTTTAATTTTTTTTTAATCTTTATTTATTTTTGAGAGAGAGAGACAGAGTGTGAGCAGGGGAGGAGCAGAAAGAGAGGGAGACACAGAATCTGAAGCAGGCTCCAGGCCCTGAGCTATCAGCACAGAGTCTGATGCAGGGCTTGAGCTCATGAACCGTGAGATCATGACTCGAGCTGAAGTCGGACGCTCAACTGACTGAGCTACCCAGGCACCCCAGAACTGGCCACTTTTCTATCTGGATATGTCATCCAGACCTGCTTTAACCATCTCGCGCCTTTCCAAGAACTGGGTATAAAAGAATCAAAGGCACTGAAGAGTTCAAAGCTGGGCCCTGACTATATCATGTCTTAGGGCTACCCAATCTCAGGACTTCTTGCTATAAGAGGTAATTAGTATCTTTATTGTTGGAGCAAGTTGAATCAACGTTCTATATGGCTTGAAGCTATAATTATCCTGATAAAAAGTTATTCTATATTTATATTTTTTCTGGAATGTCTAAATATAAGATTTTAAGCAGTATACTCAGTCCTCCTTTGGGATATTAGGTCTTGTAGAAAGCTATAAGGAAAAGTAATGAGGAATAAGAATTAGGTTATATTTTCATAAGTGTAGCAAAACATTTGGACACGACCAAAATATTTAATCTTAAAAGGTCTTCACAATTTCAAAAAATTGGCTTTAGAATATAGCAATAAAAATTCCATGTTTCCTGATGTTTATAACTTCTGATCAAAGATCATGAGAATATGGAACGATGGAATCCTCCAGTCCCCGTTGACCACTACCAGACCCACAGGAACATCCCAATCCAGCATGGAAAATCAGGAAGCCTTACTGTGTGCACTACAGGGATAAGCAAGAGTTAGATATTTCAAATTTGCTTTTCCTTATGGTGTCACTTAGACAGGGAGACCATCATCAAGTGAAACACCCTTCAGTTCCCAAGTGAAGAAAGAAGATCTGTATCATTTCACCTTAAAACACACAGCAGAAGGAACTTGATGCAGTTCCACATCTAGTTTTGCAAATCTGCTGGCATGAGAAGTCTTAGTAATGGATTTGAATGCATCCCAGAGTTTATTGTGCCAATATCAATTGAATTAAGACTTCAAACCTTTTCAGGGAGCTTCCCATCCTTCATTTCAAATGAATGCACAGACTGCTTTCAGCTACTGAAGTGCTGACCCGAAATGAAAAATGACTACCTCTCAGCTAAGGTGGATCGCAGAAACCCACAACATCAAATTTTGATCAGGATCCAAAATGATTTTTTTTTTTTAGTGTAAACCATGATTTCCACCATTTCCAGAATTTTACAGTGGGCCGCAGTGGAAAGAGCACTGGGCTGGGACAGGAATCCTGGACTCTAGAATTTTGTCCTGCTCCTGTCACCTTACTTCTGTGTAACTAGACAAATAATTTACTTCCTTGAATTTGATATTAAGAAACTGACAATACAGTGACAATGATCAGTTTTGCCAAATAGTTTCTAAAAAGATGGTCAGAAAAATCACTATAATAAACACAAAAGTACTATAAAAATATCTGGTACCATTGTTGCTGCTGCTGTTGTTGTTCTTGTTGTTACTATTACTTTTATTTGTGAGGAGATTTGAAGACCTTTCCAAACTGATTGCATTCGAAAGGACTGAGATGCCAAACTTTAGTGTAAGGACACCCGGGCCTCCTTATGGACCCCCAGGTGTATACTTCCCAAGCATCATTAAATTCATGATCTCTTTTTTTTTTCTTTTTTAAAATTAAAACTGTGTTAATTTACGAAAAGCCTATTGAGTTCATATTATATCCTGATCTCGTCTGGGGCACTAAGGATACCAGGACATATAAGAAGCTTATAATCTAGTAAGGGAAAGGGCCCAGCTAGAAAATACAAATATGAGATGGTAAGTAGGAAAACTATGGTAGGGGTAGAGAGCTATAGGAAATTAGAGGCAAGATACCTATTCCAAGCTGGGGTTCTTGATCTCAAGTGCTGAGGAACATTGCCTCATTTCTCCCTAGTAACCAGTTCTCATTAATTTTCTCAAGTTTCCCAGAACTGTACAGTCAATGTGAATCCCCATATAGACTTCCAAGGTTCTACAGATTTCCCCCACCCCTGGCAGGTTTTTAAACAGATGCAGGAGAAGCCTCACTAAATGATTAATTTTCGTCTCAACTTTCATTATGCTGAGAGCATTTTTGAGGGCAAGGGATATACCAGAGCCCTCTGAATGCCAAAAGGAGAATGAGGTTGCTGGCTGAGGGTGTGCTGAATAGGTTAGGAGGTTATGCCTGAAATAGTTCTTTTCTTTCCTCCTGAGAATTGTGTAGATGGCATGTTTTGTGGGAGTCTTTAGTTGGAAGAGAAGTTGAGGCAGGGAGAATGTGCATTATTTGCAAACTTCTACTCATGAGAATAAGTGAAAAGGAAGCAATAATAGAATTAAGAATCCTGATTCATAGCTTGCTGATTACCACTTATAGTTTAAAAACAATTGTTCCAAATATATCTTTTTGTAATTAGCAGACTTATAACCAAAGCAGAAGAAATAGAGTGTTTCTTTCTACCATCCATTCCTGTAGTTTCCGCTAACATGCTACTATGAAGTTGAGAATAAATGTACAAAAACACATATCCCATCTGACTCACTGGTCATATCAGTATGGCAAATTCCATGCTACCATTTGGAGCTTTTCTTACCTCCTGAAATTGAAGTCAGGAAGTGAATGCTTGTTTAGATGAAAACTTGAGCTTCACAAAAAATTTAATCGACTATTTTGAGATCTCACACTGCTTAATTATGCCGTGACTAGTGAATGGACTTTTACGGACAGATTATTTTACTGGTGGCCCTAAACGAACTTCCTATGGGACTCACTCTCTTCCCGCCCACACTGGTGTCCTTCCTGCCATGTTTCAGCAGTCATTCTTACGTTTGCAATGGGAAAAGAGGAACATGGGTGTTGGAAACCCAGTGAGTTCACCTCTGTGTTATTCAGGTTACTATTGGTGCATACCAGTTAACCCCGAAATTGGGCAGTTTGGAATGACTGGTGTTTTTTGCTCACAATTTTATGAGTCAGGGATTTGTAAACTCTTCACCGGGCAGTCCTTGCTTGGGGCTTCTCATGAAATTGCGGTCAGTTGTTAGTTATTACTGTCATCATCCAAAGGCTCCAGTGGACTGGGTGGCCAAGACAGCGCATCCATACGGCTGACACTGGAAGCAGACTGTTGTCTGGACTGTTGTCAGCTGCAGTGTTTTGACCAGAGTGTCCACATGTAGCTTGCCAGCGTGGCAGTCTCCGGACAGTTGTATTCTTATATGGCATCTCAGGGCTGTAAAACATGAGTGTTCCTGCCAACGAGATAAAAGCCACATTGCCTTCTGTGACCTAACAAATCACGTTAACATTCCTTCCGCCACAATCTATGGGTTACAGGGAAGCAACGAGCTGACTTAGTTTCAAAGGAGGGGATTTAGAATCCACCTCTTGTTGAAGGAGTAGCAAGGCTCTAGAACAACCTAGGGGATGAAAGATATTGTGGTGGACATCTTTGGAAAATACAATGTACTGAAAGCGGTGAAACACTGCTCGGCATGAATCTCAATTCTATTTATTATTTCTGTTGTTGAATATTCTATGATATTGCTAATGTTGCTTTAACTCACTTTAATGGTGTTTCTAGTTCTTTTGACGTTTATTTTTCTTTCTTTTTTGGCCAAAAAGAATCACTTAGTGGAATCCAATTTGCTGGTTTCAGATACAGGTTAGTCTCTCTAACAATGTGGGGCTGTATTATTAAATTGTAGCAGATACACGATTTGTTAGAAATACTTGCTCTCTTCACTTCCCCTTTCCAACCAGGTGGACTGCTTGTCTTTACCCTTGGCTTGTCTCACTGTGATCACACTATGTCTGGGAAAGAATTCTGAAAGTTTCTACAAATTGCAGAACTCCTGGCACACCTGGGTTTCCCAGTGTCTGCTTTTCAGAGCCCCTGTCTAGATAAAGAAATACTATGGTTCAAACTGGTCTGTAATTTAGCCTTTGGATTTCTCATATTTTTTAACCTGGGCTATGTACCCGGGTGTTGTTTGAACATCTGGAACTCACCTGCTCCTTCTGATTTGATAACATTATTGAACTTGACCTCTGGTATCAGTCCTTATCTTGTGAAACCTTAGTTCTCAACCCTGGATAGATCACGTTAGGCATGAGAGTAGGAAGTCTGTTCATAGTTTTTTTTCTATAGGCATTTCAGGATCAAATGTTATCTTCATATAAGATTGCTTTGTGATATCTGAACACAGTATTTTATATTCTCATTAGAATCTAGGTTCTCGTGTTGACTAAGACCTTAGCATTAAGAATTAGATAGTCTAAGAGTTGAATCCTGGGCATGTAACTCCCTAGGTCTCAGCTTTCTCATCTTCAAAATGCAAATAGTATGAGAACATATACTAAAGGGTTGTTGTGAAACATATAGGAGATAGTGAAGTTCTGACACTTGGTCTAGTAACTACACTTAGTAAACGCTCAACCATACTAGTTGTTATTATCATCATCCTCATTATTTCAAGTAGGAGCTTTACTTTCTTCAGCTTTGTATATCCAGCACCTATGACAATACCTCTCACAGTAAAGCCCTCAGTGGTGAATAAATAAATGCGTATCTGTTGAAATCTTTAAAAAAGATAAATTGGATGAAAAGTGTAAATTTTTTGTTAATGTTTATTTATTTCTGAGACAGAGAGAGAGCATGAGTCAGGGAGGGGCAGAGAGAGAGGGAGACACAGAATGAGAAGCAGGCTCCAGGCTCTGAGCTGTCAGCACAGAGCCTGATGCAGGGCTCGAACTCACGGACCGCGAGATCGTGGCCTGAGCTGAAGTCGGACGCTCAACCGACTGAGCCACCCAGGCGCCCCCCAAAAGTGTAAATTTTTGTCAAAATCAAAATTATTCTGATGACACACCTACCATAAAAAAAAGTTAGTTGTACCAGGATTGGCATCACTGGGATGATCTGGAACCTGCAGTGTGGAACTGAAGAAGCAGAGAGGAAGAAGGCGGGTTCAACAGTGGTGGAAGTCAGTCCAGCCAGACCCCTGGAATGCTGTGTCTTGAAAGACACAGACGGTTGGAGGGCATCTGGATAGGCATATGACATCACAAAGCCCAATATTATGACAAGGCATCGCAGGAAGAAGTCCTGAGTAGGGGTTGGTGTCTGGAAAGTACGTCCAAGACCCAATCATAGTCAAGGACCAAATATTTATGCCTGGAAAAGCCCTGAAAAGCCAGGCAAGACCTTGGTCCTAATATACTCAGTATTAGGCTAAGGGATTAGGCTTAAGAGAAAAAAGCCCAGAAATGCGAGGGCGACTTGGGGATTTAGACTCAAGAATAAGGCTTACATGCAAATGCCAGATCAGAACCAAACCAGTAAAAAGGTAGAAATCATGCTAAGTCCTTGGAATATTGAACTCGAGTTCACCAAATGTCCTCTAATCAAGATCAAAATGATTTTTAGATCCCGGGGCAGGACTGAATCTGCAGAGAGAGGCCACATGACACCAGATGTGAAGAAGGGAGATGTGAGAAATCATCACTTTTGAATGAGATTTTCCTCTCGTTTTGCATCTGCAGCAAATCTCTGTAAGAGCATCATTTCAAACATTCTCTAACTTAAAGTTTAAGTTACGAATAATTTACTTTTGCATTGGTCTATGGTGGTACATTCGTACGTCCCCACGGTAACCTACAGATATTACCCTTTCTCTCTCTGTCTCTCTCTCTCGTAATTTATTTATATATAATTCATAATTCATGTACCATACAATTCATTCATTCAAAATGAATCAAAATTCACTCAAAATCAATCTACAATTCAATGATTTTTTAGTATATTCACAGAGTTGTGCAACCATGACCACAATAGACTTTGGAAACATTTCATCACCCCAAAAGAAAATCCGTATCCATTAGTAGTCAGTCCCCATTCCCATCCCTCTTCTCTGAACTCCTGGCAATCACTAATCTACATTCTTTCTCTATGGATTTGCACATTCAGGACACTTCATATAAATGGAATCATGCAACATGTAGTCTTGTGACTGGCTTCTTTCACTTAGTATAATATTTTCAAGGTTCATCCATGGGGATGCCTGGGTGCTCAGTCAGTTAAGCATCTGACTAGGGTTCAGGACATGATCTCTCAGTTTGTGGGTTCAAGCCCCATGTCGGGCTCTGTGCTGACAGCTCGTAGCCTCAAGCCTGCTTCAGATTCTGTGTGTGTGTGTGTGTGTGTGTGTGTGTCTCTCTCTCTCTACACCTCCTCAGCTTGTGCTGGTCTTTCTCTCAAAAAATAAATGAACATTAAAAAAAAAAGGTTCATACATGTGGCAGCATAAATCAGTACTTCATTCCTTTTAATGGCTGAAGAATATTCCATTCTATAGACATATTAAATTTTATTTATCTATTCATCAACTGATGGACATTTGGGTCATTCTTACTTTTGGGCTACTATGAACATTTGTATACAAGTTTTTGTGTGGACATATGTTGTCATTTCCCTTTGATACATATCTAGCAGTATAATAGATATCACTCTTTACAATTCTTACAAAACTAACTGATGTCATTTAAAAATTATTTCAACAAATTGTTTGATAATTTCCTCTTCCATCCCAGGTACTCCTTTTTAGTCCTAAAACGCAAATATCAACAAAATGGATAAAGTACCTGCCTTCATGGAACATATATTCCACCAGAGGACTGTAACCCCTTGAGAAAAAAATTTGTAATTATTTTATTTCCTGACCTCTCCACAGTGCCTAACATAGCTCTACTCAATAAATTAACATAGAAAATTAATTTGCATGCCCACAACCTTTGGAAAAACCATAAGAATGTTTAAATAGAATTTGGTGCATCTCTCATCTACGGGACTATAGAAACTCCAATCCCTTTTAAACTCCTCTAATTTGTTAAGGAAGCTCTCATTTTATGTGTGCTCCTGAATGTAGCTCTCCTGCCTACCATGAGGCATCCACTATTTCCCTCTCCATCTTGGAATGTGGACTCAAGGGGACCCAAGCTCCTACTTTGCTATCCTGACAGTGAAAACACTTGTGGCTTTCTGTTCAGGGTTTTCAGAACTTCTCCTGATGATCCTGTTATGTATTTAGGCCTCCCTTCTGTTTTTCTGAATGCCAACCTGTTCTACAGCTACCTCTTCCAATGTGAAAAACATCCTCCACTCTCCTCAGGCTATACACTATAAAGACTACAGCCATACCCCCTTATCTATGGTTTTACTTTGGACAGTTTTGGTTTCCCATGGTCAACCATGTTGGAAGCAGATGACCAGAAGGTCAATGGTAGCTTAACACTAAGTCCAATGCCTATGTCATTCACCTTACTTCATCTCACGACAGAGGCATTTTATCATCTCATGTCATCACAAGAAGGGCAAATACAA
Organism: Prionailurus viverrinus; assembly: GCF_022837055.1. Taxonomy (NCBI): domain Eukaryota; kingdom Metazoa; phylum Chordata; class Mammalia; order Carnivora; family Felidae; genus Prionailurus; species Prionailurus viverrinus. The sequence continues at coordinate 131,498,426 of NC_062569.1, read as the reverse complement.
TACAATAAGATATTTTGAGAGAGACCACATTCATGTAACTTTTTGTTACAGGATATTGCTATACTTGTTCTATTTTATTGTTATTGTTAATCCCTTACTGTATCTAATTTGCAAATTAAACTTTAGCATATAGGTATATATGTATATGGTTCAGTATGATCCTCAGTTTCAGGCATCCACCGGGGGTCTTGGAACATATTCCCTGTGGATAAGGGGGAACTGCTGTATTCTATTACTGAGTGTCCATGACTAGCCTTTACTTTAAAAAACTCATAGAGATGTTTCTGATCCTGGGATTTTATTGCTGCTTTCTCCTCTTCTCTTCTCTTCTCTTGGACCCAGAGTTGCTGGGGTGGAGAGGTCAGACCTGTCCCCACTTTGCCTTCTGACAACAGCCAATTATGGAACCAGTTTTGTGCATCTTGAATCTCTGTTTTCTCACAATACATTTCTCTACTTGCTGGTCTCTGGTTGCTCATGCAAACAGACCCTTGAAGGATCCTTCTTGCAAAGTTTCCAGACATCAGCAAAAGGTCTGAATTATAAGGATGAGCAGATTAAGTCTCAAACTTTGTTCCTGCTGTAGTAGCATTTAGTGTAAAATGTGATCCGACAACATTCTGTTCAGCATGTCTTGCGACCACCCACAAGTGAGTCTGTTTCAATTGTGGCTTTGTATCTAAGAGTTTGGAAATAGATTTAGGAGTGGGCCAACAGTTCAGGTGATTTCAATACGATCTGGCAGCACTCTCAATCCAGTGATTTAATTTGTATCTTTTGCAAGTCACTAAAATGCTCTGAAATTCAAGCTCCTCTTTTGTAAGAATGGGGTTATTTACCATCTAGAGTGATAATGATAATAACTTATGTTTGCTGTATACTTCTGGGAACTAGACACAATTTCACATCATCAGCTTGATGATCTCTCACATGAATTCCATGAAATAGTTGCTATTTTTCGGCAGGGTAGAATCATTCTAACTAACATACATGGATTATAAAAAATCATGCTTATTACTTTTAAAATGAGACACAGACAGGATTCATTCACTTCATGAAACTTTCCATGCTATTTTGTAAATAACTAATTATGTAGTCAACATACCCTTTCCATAGAAAACAGATTATAATTGTTTAGCAAACATAGACCCCTTCCATACTCTCATACACATGTAACTTAGGCTCCACAGACTATTTTGACTTCTGCTAAGATCCACACTTCCTCAGTTTTATTCCACACTTGAATTCCCCCCAGGAGATAAAATTCAGAGAGAAGAGCTCTGAAAAAAACCTAAAATACCACAACTCTATCAAGGCAGACTGAGCAATGACAACTCACAAGGCCCAGCCCAGGACCATCTACCTTGTCTCACTTTCCCACCCAAAATTGGACCAGTGTTCCCACGGTGATGGATCTCCCTTGAAACTTCAGTGAAATAGATCACAGGGATAGTACAAGTCCACTCTATGCGCTTTCTTTCTTCCTTTAGTCTTTGCCATGAGACCAGCAGGCTCTGGACTTTTATTTCCTTTTCATACAAGTACCTGTATTATTTTCTTCTTGATAGTGAAAAGAGAACCACTTGGTTAGGCATCAACTTGGTGCATGCTTTACTGCTTGACTGCATGCTTTACTAGCTGCTCTGAGATATTTGGCCAGGAATTTCGTTTTGATTAACACAGTCTGTTATATGATTGAAGAAAAGATTAATTTGTTAAGAATTATAAGCACAAAGTGGCTTGGGGGGAGCCAGGGGCCAGAAGAATTGTTGATAATCATAAATTTTTGCATTAAAATTCTAGCTTATTAAGTAATCAGCATGGGGGTGTCTGATTGGCTGATTAGATGCAGAGGCAAATGATTTGTTGTTTTTTTAGGGAAATTTCCATCAAAGTAGTTCCACCTAGAGAATTTAAATTAATGTATTATTTTAAATCCATGTATATTTATTTCAAATTGAGTTATCCTGCATAACAAAGGAGTTGTGGGGTTTTTTGGTGGGTGTTTTTTTGTTGTTGTTGTTTTTTGTTTTTTTTTTCCATCCAGAATACTCTTGGCTTCCAGGATGGTGAAAGGGCTGAAAGAACCTTTTTCAGGCCTTAGCTCCACACCAATGACATAGCTTCACTCTTTCTCTCTTCTTCCTCCTCTCCTTCCCTCTCCCTCATTTTCTCCTCACCAACCAATCAAAATCCTGAATCCTAAAGTTCCAATCTCCCTCCACAGGCTTACTTAGAAAAAACCTTGGGTGGAAGAAAACTGACCAAGTGTGGACCTGAGCTTAAGGCAAAGTAGTTAGTCTGTGTTAGTATTTCTTACAATTCTGTTTTGTTTTGTTTCGTTTTTTTCTGCAGCTATATCCTTTGAATTTAATTAAAGTGATTCAGTTGGTAGTAGTTCAACCAAGGAACTCACATTTTAGCTCAAACTTCAAAGATGAGAAAGGTGAACAGTGGTGGTTAAGATGATCCTTAGAAGGGCCTTGGTCTCTTGAGCAGTTACATTTAAAAAGTGGACTGGGGGCGCCTAGGTGGCTCAGTCAGTTAAGTGTCCAACTTGAGCTCAAGTCATGATCTCATGGTTCATGAGTTCAAGCCCTACATCGGGCTCTGTGCTGACAGCTCATAGCCTGGAGCCTGCTTCGGATTCTCTGTCTCCCTTTCTCTTCTGCCCTTCCCCTACTCACGTTTCTCTCTCTCTCTCTCTCTCTCTCTCTCTCTCTCACACAAAAATAAGCATTAAAACCAAAAAAAGGTGGACTGGGAAACAAGCTATCCCCCTTTATCCCTAGCTAGAATTTCTTCAAAAGGGCTACTGAGTCAAGCTACAGGTAGCTTTTGAGAGAGTTCAAAACCATCCCATCCCTTAGGAACATTGAGGACATGTAGGGGAAGGACATGTAGAGTCAAGGACACTCTTCCTTATCTGCATATGCCTGAGCTAGGATCTTTTCAAAGGCACCACAGGAACTTCCCGCTAAGATTCCATTTGGAAGGCTGAAAAAAAATCACAATTTGCTAATCATGAAGGCTCTGGCAACACCCCCAGGGGTCTGAGCCAAGGAGGGTAGGAAACCACTCTGTACCTCTGCTCTACTTGGAACCTGGAGAGCAGCTAATCCTACCAGACCTCACACCCTTGTTTATTCTCAGTCCCTGCCCGACATTCAAGTCCCTTTGACCATCTACCCTCTCCCCTACTCTCCGTCCCTAACTTCCCTTCTGCCTGTGCACTTCTTTCTTGCCTTTACCATCATGGCCTCCAATTTCCCCATTCTGTGACACCAAAACCCCTCCACTATACCTTCTTGTACCTTCTTGGCTTAACTAAAACCTAATAGTCCCCAAAACTAATATTTCCCATGCAGACCTTTATAATGAAAAGGAATGGTGGTTATCTCCTCCTTCCCCCGTTGAAACTTTTACACTAAACCATTATTCCCCTACATGTCAAAGTCTGCCCTTTGGGGCTGATGTCAACTAGCTATTCTCCTTGTTAGTGCCTTTTGCTGACATCCAGTTTGGGCACCTGGAGCACATATTTCCTTTTAACTTGTGAACTTCTTAACTTTTGCTATTACCCTGGTTAAGTTAAATAGCCATTTAGGTGATATTTCCAAAACATTTTCCTCACAGTTTCATCTTTAACTCCAAATCTTCCATTTCCCCTGCAATTGAAATACCTTTCACATATAGCCACATAGTGGCCCTTGAAATCATCCCCAAATACTCCATGTCTGAAATGTGCCTCCTATTCATGGACCAAAACATCTTGACATTGCTGCTGTCTCCAACGTTTACTCCCATTCTGCCAACTGAGCTGGTTTATATCACCTTGACCATTCCATTGTCTTTCAATCAGTCAGCACTTCTGGGTTAAGCCAGACCCATTAGCTTCCAGAACTTCTTTTTTTTTTTTAATTTTTTTTCAATGTTCATTTATTTTTGAGAGACAGAGACAGAGTGTGAGTGGGGAATGGTGAGAGAGAGAAGGAGACCCAGAATCCGAAGCACGCTCCAGGCCCTGAGCTGGCAGCACAGAGCCAATGTGGGGCTCGAACTCATGAACTGTGAGATCATGACCTGAGCCAAGATGGGACGCTAAACCGACTGAACCACCCAGGCACGCCTAGCTTCTAGAACTTCTGATGTGATCCGCCTACCTAGTGAAACCCCAACACTAGCTCAAGTCAACAATCCATCTCCAATGCCCTAAAAATCAGTTTGCTGAGGGCTGATACAGAAAATCATTCAGTGGGATCGTACCAGCAACTGACGCCATGTTCCATAAAACCTACTTCATGCTTTCTCAATTCTCCCCCAGGCCTGATGTTTGTGCCTTTCATATTGCCATGCTTTCCACCCTAAACAAAAATGACATGGTTGGAGTGTCTCCATCATTTTCAGGAAAAGGTTCTCATATGATGTTGGGATTGTTAGGAATTGATCTCTTGGGTTCTTATATCCCGGCCAACTAAAATTCTTCCTGCAATAGAGTTCCCTGAACAAAATAAATAGAGGTAAGAAACACACTCAGAAGAAAGGTATTATCTGCATAATATCTGAGCAGTTATGGAAGTTGTCAAATCCCTGATAAAATAATCCTGAGTTTATTCATTTTCCAAATATGTACATTTAATATACAAAATATGTAATAATATATGTATAACAAAAATATAATAAATACAATGATGTAAACAAATCTTATTAAGAACTTATTAGAGGCCATTCCCATTCCTAGTAAACCCTGTGTGAGGGAACTATGTTTCTTTTATTGCTGTTTTTATTCCCAGTGCCTAGGGCTTATAACTGTGTACAGATTCTAAAGTTATTTGAATATTCAGGTCTTCAATGAAATACTGTAAGAGCAAATCACACACCTTTTCTTGACATCCTCAGCTATCCCAAGATGGAAAAAAAATCAAGCAATCATAATTGTATGCTACTTTCCCTTTCCCTGTGATCTACATCAAGTCAAAAAAATATATCCATAGGATGGATAGTTCCCATTTTGGCAACAATTTCAGATGTTTCTAATGCCCTGGTACCTGGCACCATGATTCTGGTGCCCAGAATCATTCCCTGTTGATCGGATCCAGTTCAAATAATGTAATAGACCTTCCCTTGAAGGCATTTTCTCTCTGCCCAAAGACTTTGGATCATATCCCTTGGCTCTCAGTGAGTCTGGGAGCAGCAAGTGTCGTCCAGGACCTTATAGTTAATGGTCACTAGCAAAATACCCTTAGGAGTCATACTTCACTTTCAACCTTACTCTCTAAGGCAGAGTATTCCGAACTTTGAGTCTCAAAATGTCCCTGTGTCCATCAGGTAGAGTTTCTGAATCCTTGGAAGTTAGACTTTATATACGGCTGGGCTATAATGAGCTATTTGCTACCAAGACATATAATCATGGTACTGCTCTCATGCCATACGCTGGCAAGGACCACTTTTCCCCAGTGTCTCCAGAAGGTATCCATCAGCATTTATTTCAGAGCATTACCAGTCCATTTACATTAATTAATCAGATGTGTGGAAATGCACCGGTGTTACTTTTCTAAAGCTGACCTCAGTGTACCCCTGAATCTCTCTTTGATCACTAGCAAAATAATAATATAATAATAATAAAGTATGTACCTTTAAGGTAGTCTATCTGGTCACATCCTGTTTAAATTATTCTCTTTGAGGTAAAAATTTATTCCTATTCAGGATTTAAATTTATTCAATTCATGGTTTAATCTCCTTAGCATGGTTGTTCTAATCTCTCAAAAGATTTCTTTGTCCTTTTGCCATCCTGCAGGGTGCAAGAGGAGCTCCTCTAATGTCAGAGTGTCATCTGTGTGGGGTGTATGTGTAAGGAAGGCGCCAATCTTCATTTGATCCTCCAAATTCCATTAGATGGCTGAAATGTCTCTTGCTGCATGGCCTATGGTTATTGGTTGTCAACCTCTGCTCTTGCTACACTGGCTGCTGCTGCTATCACTTTTTTCTTCATTTTCACCCTTACAAATTTGTCCCTGCCTTGACCTTTATTCACAAGGACTGAACACTGTTCTGTCCTTATCTCCATCCCAACATCTTGCAGTCCCCTGGCCCCCTCAGCATTTTAGCACCCCCACTAACTTTTGTAACAGCTTCCAAAACTCTTCCTCCAGGCCTGCCACATAACACAGGGCTCAGGGCAGAAGTACAAATGGAGGCCCACATATCATAATTCTAAACATTACCGAGCAAAACATTTATTAAATATAATATATTCTATACTTTGACCTGGACAAATATACTTTTATAATGACTTAGGTCATTTGAATTTAGAAGCATTAGATTTCTCACAGTTCTACACTGAAATGTGTTGAAAGGGAAAGCAAGACCCAGTTTCTGGGCCACTTTCCATTCTCTTCCCACCAGTGGCTCCTTTCCTCTTGACTTTGAACACACCTGTGTGGAAATCCCAGCCCACATATTTAAGCTCTCATCTATACCCAATGCCAACCCCACCTCCACAAGCTCACAAATAAGCATGTCTTGGCCACCACTCAGCCCTAGGGATGTACACATGGGTAGTGCGACTTGCCCTCCAGAGACGAGAGCCAGGGAGAGATGTACAAAGCCTGACGATTATCTTAGTAGAATTTCTAGCACCTCAAGGATCTAGAGTACAGCCCAGAATGTAGGAGTGGAGTGAGCTCTGGGTGGGTAAGTCTCTTTGGTCCCAAGGACTTCTAGCCTTGTAGAATAAGATTTGGTCAGAGAAAAGCCAATGCGTACCCCTTTAAAGTAAAGCGTGAGCCCCATAGCAGGGGTCTCAGAACACTGTTGGTCTCCTCCTGCTACAGGAGATCATGACAGTTGAGGAGGTGGGGAATATCTCAAGATCTTGCTCTCTGCCTCACACATCATTTCTATTCTTCTGTGGCCACCAAGGTTAAAATTTTTTTTTTTTAACGTTTATTTATTTTTGGGACAGAGAGAGACAGAGCATGAACGGGGGAGGGGCAGAGAGAGAGGGAGACACAGAATCGGAAACAGGCTCCAGGCTCCGAGCCATCAGCCCAGAGCCCGACGCGGGGCTCGAACTCACGGACCGCGAGATCGTGACCTGGCTGAAGTCGGACGCTCAACCGACTGCACCACCCAGGCGCCCCATGTGGCCACCAAGGTTAAAGAGATGCACTCACAGTGAAAAATGGGACATATCCTCTTTTAGTGCTAAGATTCTCAAGCCATTTAATGGTCCCTACCTGCCCCTATGGGTTTCAGACTTATGTTTGAAGTAAGCAAAAGAATCAGCACCAAACTGGCATCTCAACTTATTTGTTCTTCCCCCCCTCCCTTTCCAGATTTCTCCAGCTAGCCCAGAGAGGGTGTCATGGTCTTCCACATAATAGGAAGCTACCCTTATATCTTGCATTCTTCATGGTTAACTATGTTGATGATACTCTTGTTGTGTATGTATTTGGGTTTTATTTACACATGCAGAGTTTTAAAGGGTTAATCTATTCTAAACTCTTATTACAAGAGTCTTCCATTTTTCTTTCCCCAGAGCTAACTTTAATTCTTTAGCTTATTTTTTTCTGTATTTGTAAAATTCTAATAGCATTTAATATTATTTTTTACTTTTTAATTTTAGACATTAATCTGAAATGATTTACCAATTTCTCCCCCATTTCCTAACCTCCCCCAATGCATACTTCTGTCTATATAATAGACTCCTCCTGGCAAAAATTCCTATTCTTATATCTTCCCCCCAAACTTCTGTTTCCTTCATAATTGGCATCCATATTTATAATAGAGGATCATGAAGTGACAGCTCTGTTCCCTGCGTCAAACAATTCTCTAAATTCAAAAGATCCCACTCAAGATGACTGAAGATATTATCCTACCATGAAGAGAGAGAAATTTTCCAGAGTAGAATGGATGCCACCATGAAGTTAAAGGGAGTTTCTGAATCTACTTTTACAGCAGCATTGGAATCTCTGAATGGTCGTGTTATTAGGATGGGATATATTAGACAGAAAGTAAGATACTTGAGTTTATTTTCTTAGAGTATTTTGAAGTGAGAGCAGGAAAGAGAATCAGCAAAAATAGCAGACAGAAAATCAGAAGACTCCAGAAGCATGGGAGCTAAGAAAGTAAACATTTAGGGAGTGATCATTCTGTCAGATGCTCAAAGGCCAAGATCTAAAAATCCAGTGGGTTTAATGGTTGAATTGCCAGAGTTAGACAGCAAATGTGTTTCAGCACATTTGTGAAGATAAAAAGAAGCCTTCAAGGGGTGGGGAGGGTGGGACTGCAGAGTGAAAATGAAGAGTGAGTTATTTTTTTGAGAAATCTGTTGAAGGGAGAGGAAGAGAGGAAAATAGGAGACAGAATGAGAAAATATGAGAGAAAAGTTTGAGATAATGGCAGGGCAAAATGTAAAGTGGACAGTAAGTGATATTTACAGCAGAGTGGAAGATATCAATAGACAGTAAGATATTGAAGATGCAAAGAAAGTAGATAATCAGAGGTTCAAGGTCATAGAGGTCAAGGGGTTACTTTTGAAAAGGAAGACTATCTCATCCACTGAAGCCAGAAGAAATAATAAAAGGCAGCTGAGGGGATAAACTGAGAAAGAATTCAGTATAGCTGAGGATGTGGGGAAAAGAGCTGTTTAAATGAAGAAAGGAAAACGATAAAGAGAGAAGGCTCATATCAGATGACTTGGCCATTCTTGTCAATATCCATAGTTTGACACCAGAGGCCAGGAGGGACAGACTTGGAGGTTCAGAGAATTTTAAAAAGTTATAGAAAATTCATAGTGAATAATTTTTCATAGGAAATCAGTAAGAGGTATACATTCCTACCAGAAGAAAAGTTTTGTGTGATGTAAACTCCTGTCCATCATTCTTTGAGGATGTTTCAGGCTAACCTCATAATATCCCTTTCAACTTGTCTCAGGAAGTCAACTCAAAACCATGAACAGTTTATGTAGACTTGATTCTCCATTACAGAGACCTAGAAAGCTAGGTTTGAATTCTCGATGCTTTCTAGCTATTTCATTTTTTCTACATTACTTCATGTTCTCCTATGGAATCATTATATGTCATTTTTGAGGCTCAAGGGAATCTGTTATTGTGTACACAGGCATTGCCAAGATATTTTCAGGTGATTCATACAGGATCACTTTTAGAGGTGACAGAAGGTACAGAGAATGTTTGCGGTTGGGTAAAGATAAGTGTGCATTACTAGGACTGAGCATGCAAGAACAGGAGAAAAAGGAAATATGGGATGAAAGATCCATGCCTTGTGAATCTAGGGCTATGGTTCCCAACTAGGAGTAATTTTTCCTCAGGAGGTACTTGGCAGTGGTGGTCACAGCTAGGGGGTATACTACTGGCATCGGGTGGGTAGAGACCAGGGCAGCTGCTGACCATCCTGCAGTGCACAAGACAGCCCTCCACAACAAAGAATTATCTGGCCCAGGATGTGAAGAGTGCCAAGGTTGAGAAACTCTGGTCTGGAGACCCTGGAGGAAAGCAAAACTTTGGCAAGCACAGTGTCCTTTTTATCCTGTGCCAAGCAACTGACAATGATCCTTGAGGACATTGATATTAATTATAATATAACATAAAATATTCTCATTATTTCCCCAAGAGACACGATTAAGTAATGCTTGAGTACTTACTGACTTAATTCAAAGAAATTATACATATTTTAAGGTGTGGCGAAAGCCAATTTTTGTTCTGTGTCCACACTGTGACGTCTTTGGCTGTATGCCACATAGTTCATGATTGGATGGTAGGTTGGGAGTGTATTATCTATACTGACAATAGATACCAGAATTATTATGGAATGGCACATCATACCCACTGGTTCCACCCTGGCCTAGTGCTATTATCTAGGTGCTATCTTTAAGAGGTCAGGTCCGGAATCTGAAAAACTAGCACATCTTCTATTACTATGTTCCATTACAATCTCGTATTTGCCATGCCCCTCCACCCCTCTCCAAAAAAATTTCAAACGTATTACAAGTCTAGAAGGAAAGGAAAGAGGGGCACCTGGGTGGCTTAGTTGGTTAAGTGTCCAACCTCGGCTCAGGTCGTGAGCTCACAGTCTGTGAGTTCGAGCCCCGCATTGGGTTCTGTGCTGACAGCTGGAGCCTGCTTCAGATTCTGTGTCTCCCTCTCTCTCTCTGCCCCTCCCCACTCATGTTCTGTCTCTCTGTCTTAAAAATAAATTAAAAAAATTTTTTAAAAAGGAAAGGAAAGATAATTTTGGTTTTTGTGGCCCAAAGATTCTTAGGTATTCAGCTCAAGGGGAAAGAGCTATGAGATTAAAAAAAAAAAAAAAAAGAAAGAAAGAAAGAAAGGGAGGGGGAGAGAGAGAAGAGTTCCATATGGCGTGCGAGGAGAGGAGGGGAGTTAAGGATTGAGAGAAAGAAGAAGGACCTGGCAGTTTAATAACCTTTTCCAGCAATGGATTTATAGAAGTTAGTGGTGCTTCAAGAAAATAAAGTAGTGTGCCTGATGCCTTTTGAAACAGGAGTCTGTTCTCAGCTTTTCATCTTCTATGCCTCCGTTATATGTAAATTGGGTTTCATGGCATATTAGAGCTGTGAAGATAATTTAATATGCCAAAATGCGTTATGGATCATTTGTGCATCAACTCTGCAGTTTAAACAGCAGTCACTGAATCGGAACTCAAAACTTCCCTTGCCAAATCACAGAGAACTTGAGGATGAACTCAAATGAGTGCAGCACCTGTGTCTGAAGAGAGCCACCGCATTCCTCCACCTGTTCCAGGTACCTACCGCAAATGATGGGTGTACTTGTTTCCACTGCAATAATGCAAGCAAGACTAAGAAGAAGAATTGTCTTCATGCAGTGTTGTCGATAGAGTTCCTAATTCTCTTACTGTGTCATCTTTGCCTGGTCATCAGAAACAGAAGTTAAGATGAAATACAGCACTTAATTACACTAACCTTTTCAAAAGCAACCTGCTAGAAAATAATTATTCCTGGAGAGCAGGTCCATCTGACTAAGTAGAGTGCTCCTGGTTTCTCCGTATTATCAGCCACATCTGCTTTTTGAGCAATCTCAGCTGAAGAATAAGCAAATCATCATCCTTGTCGTCGTCGTCGTCATCACTTGTGATTATTTTAAAAGAAATTCTTTAAAGGCTAGACTTTCAGGGATCATTTCTACAGTTTGTTAAAATGAATTCTTTAGTCCTTTCTTTTTAGAAATGTTTCTTGTCGAAATAACTGGTTTCAATTAGAGAGAAAAACACTACACTCTGCCTACTCCACAGATGTTTTTGTAAACAGAAGGTGTAGCTCCTTCTGTGGCTCTGTCTCAAGTTCTATATCAAAGGCTGGATTTGTTATATAAGGCGGAAAGACAGGGAGTGTTTGATCTCCAGTTTTCTTTTTTAGTTTTAATACCTATACTCACATAAAATTGGTTTGAAATATCCCATGCAAATGATCGCAAAAAAACCCTCAAAGATTGTGGATGAAACACGGTTTTAACAACTAAGTTCATTTCATGAGATGAACTGTCCCTTGTCTTGGCTAAATATGTAAGGCCATTTGTACAAACTCACTTTTACGTTATTGTCTCATTAATTCTAAGATCTTTTATTATACATCATGCTCTGCTTCTATACTCCGAACTCTCACTTTAACCTATCACGTTCACACGAATGAAGGAACCACGGTGACAAGGACGGACTTGGGCAATGTATGGGCTGGGACCACAAAGGAATGTTTCTCCTACACATTCGTCTCACTTGTGCTCACTGGCCACATAGAGAAGTAGTCAGAAGCTGACTAGGTCACACACAGACCTCTTGAACACATGACCACAACCTGAAGGGAGAAGATGACTTTAGGTGGATGGCTATAGGGTTGATTCAGGGTTTCTTATATGCACAGAAAAACTCAGGTCCCAAAGGTATGGCCTTATGGTTATCAGCTCCTTAGCTGCTCAGCTAGTGATGGTGGCGACACGTTTGTCCTTGGTGAGGTTTTGAATGATTTCTTCTGGGGCCATTTTGAAACATGAAATCACAGTAGCCAGGATATGAAAATTACACATGCTGTAGGTTGGTGTGGGGACAGATGTTGGAAAGTCTTCATGCGGCACAGTGCCATAGAACTTCCAGTGTTGATGAACTTGTTCTCTATCTACATTTAATATAGTAGCTACTAGCCAAGTGTAGGCATTGAGCATTTAAAGGTGTTAGCATGACTGAAGAACTGAACTTGAAATGCCATTTAATTTTAATTTAAATGTACATTGCTACCTGTGGCTAGTGGCTACTGTACTATACAGTCTAGTTCTAGATATCTTCCTTTTTCTTTGGATGCTTATTCACTTTTTCACAAATATCATCTTGCCTTGGACCGTTATAACTCACCACGCTCTTCCAGAGAACAAAATATGGCAAATGCTCCCAAATTTATTTTGGAAATATATCCGCTAGAGCATTTCTGCAGTATTTGAGCTACTAGTTAATGAATGAACTATATACACTGGTTGAATAAAGTTAATGATAGCTGTTGCAGATGGATTCCAACACGTTTAAATAATATAGCTGGTCTTATTCTGACCGCCTTTGAATTCTGAGTTCTGTGTCCTTAGCTATCCTCTCTGAGCTCTATCCTGAACTGCAGGATTAATTCATGTAATCCTCATTAGCCTCAGTGCGAGTTACCTGTGGAAATCTTCTAAGCAACAATGCGGGAAGCGGCCTCCTTGCCTTTTCTGGTTTTGGGCTAACCTGTATTGTTAAGAAACTAACCTGCATTGTGCCACACCCATGCTGAAGCAAATCACAGGTTCAGGAGGTGAGGCTAGGCAAATTCTGTGTGGTAAAGTTGGATTAGCTTCTTCATTCCTTGACTTGACATTTGTGTCTGGTAATATTCCTCTTAAAATGCTCTAATGGACTGCTGTTCTGAGCCTGCAGAGGATTTCTTCAATTCTCAATTAAATGTTAGGCAACATGCTGTTATAACCGCTGTGGTCATAAGCACGAATATTTAGCAAATGTCCTTTTTGGTGGTTGTGTCAAATCATGCCCATGACAATTACAATTTAAAAATTAGGAACTGATAGGATTCAATAATAAACATAAGTGTTAACGGACTTTGCTCCACATGACATATGTGATTTTTGTTTACCTGATGCTTCCATGTCCCACATGAGTGAAGGGCGGGAGTTCTTGGTTTCCAGACATCTTTGGTCGCAGACCCTGAGTCACGTGATGCAAGATCAGCATATGAAGGAAGGGGGGGTGGATTTTTAGAAGCATTCAAATGGTTGGTCCAATAAAGGACAATAAATGGAATAGAACATGAAAGAATTAGATTCACATTCTGCGAGGGATGGGTTTCTGCATTGTTCCAGGCCCAGAGAGAAAGCGTGGATTCTTCTCTCTTCCCAAAGCAACTCATCTAGCCTTCTGCTTTGACAAACTCTTTATCTCCTTAATCTTAGGAGCCCAAAGACTTTCTAATTTCCACATTTTCTTTAAGATCTTGTTTCTTCATAGCTTTTCTGGGGTCCAAACATACTTGCCAAACTTTCTGCATTCAATTCCTCCCAATCATTTTCTACTATGTCCTTGGTCTCTCTCCTGGTGAACTGGAACTAGATCAAGTTGTGACAATTTCTGTAGTTGGTTTTTGAAACCATTCCTCTGCCTGATTAGATTATTTTTTCCAGATGGTAAATGTTATTCCAACAGTGCTATGGGCAGAAGAAAAGACAGAGCCATCCATTTAGGATATTAATTCTACTGACAAATTCTTCGTGTTGTTATGACAGCGTAGGGACTGAGTCACTCTTTTCAGTGGATATTGACCTTTAGGGGAAATCACATGCACAGTGGAGTGCAAAAGGTGGGAAGATGAGATCAATGTGCTCTCACCTGCCTTGGTCATCAGGGTTAAAGGAGAGTGAAATTGGTAAAGTTAGTTTCCTCTAACTTCTCCTTTTCTACCCAAGAGAAACTTTCCTTGTCTCCACTTAGCAGCCATTGTCTGCAAATACAGAATTGACTCATTCTTTGAGCCCACTTGGGCTGCTATAACAGAATATCATAGACTAGATGGCTTACAGACAGGAAAAATTTTTTCTCACCATTCTGGAGGCTGGGAATCTAAGATCAGGGCACCTGCAGATTTGCTGTCTGGTGAAAAATCCTAGTTCCCACTAGAAATCCCCACTTCTTGGTTCATATCCTTACATGGCACTGTGTCCTCATATGGCAGAAGGAATGAGGGAACTCTCTGGGGTCTCTTTTATATGGGCACTCATTCTATTTATGAGGCCTTCACCCTCACAGTCTAATCACTTCCCAAAGACTCTAACTTCTAATAACCATTCCTTTGGGGATGGTTTCAACTTATAAATTTGGGGAGGACACAAACTTTTAGTCTATAGCACTAACTTTACTGGGTATTAGGTGGGTCTGGAGAAGTTTCTTCCACCTGTCGCCAACAGGTCATGACTAGTCTTCCTGCTTACCCCACTCAGCTCTGTCTGCCTTAAGAGGCAGAATTATCTCACCTCAAGAGGTGGTAGGCATTACCTGACTTACCGGCTAGAAAAAATATTATTTGGAAGGGGATAACAATCTTTGATCACCGAGGCATAATGCAAATGCTACCCTCTTAGAACAGGCTCTCTTCTACGAATTCCACAATGTCAAAGAGGTCACTTCACAAACAAACCTGTGAAGCTCTAAAGAAGAGAGCTAAAGGGATTTTCTTCTGCCAAAATAATACACAAGCCTTTTACCTCTGCCTTCTTGGGAATCACACCTTCTGTAGGGAATTTTCCATTTCCAGGGCTTTTCTTCTGCCACGCTGAGAAGAGCTGGCCACAGCAGGAGAAAGGCAGCAACACAGTAGAGCTGTGGGAGAGAGATCCGGGTGCAAGCAGGCCTGCAGCATCTCACAGGCCACACCATGCAGGTTGTAAGGCATTTACTTCACCTACACGTAGGGTCGCCTCCATCCAAACAGAGGCAACTGCATTAAAAATTGAAAGCGACAAAAACTGAATGCATCATGTCAACTCAGGCCTCGGGCACGAGTTATTCAGCTTGCTAAGTCAATTCCATCTGACTTAATCTGCCTTTCGAAGGCAGTGGACAGTGAGAGGAGCAGTCTGAGTACTTTTCTCATTTTATCTGCTTGTGTTGCTCTTTGGAGTCCTTCCAAAACGTCTGCAGGTTGGGTGCTAAAAGACCCCAAAATGAGTCCCCCAGAATAAGCATGATCTCAGCACATCACGCTGTCTGCACGCTCGCTTTCTCATCAGGTTATCCTATCCCTCTTTGAGGACAGATCAGAATATCCTGGTTTTTCTTGTTGCCCTATCTTATTACTTGCAAATGGCAATCTAATTTATTGTTTCCCAAACACCATGCATTCCTTAGCTATCTCATTTTTTCTGATTTATTTATCTTCATCTCTCCCCCCCGCCCAGATTTTATTCATTTCCATTTTCCTTAAAGTACTTCATTATGTTATCTCCTTATTTAGAGCCTCTTTGGATTGAGGGAAGCAGGAAGATGCAGAGGACAGCAATAGCTTCGTGACATTATTTGGAGGGTAATTTTTATGCTGTTAATGAATCCCTAGATAACCTCTGGAAAGTCAGTGAGCCTCTTTCAGTCAGAATTTCTTCACCTTGAAAAAATGAGAAAAGAACAATGCACCCCCTGAGGTGACCATGGGGAATAACACAAAATGAAATCAGGGGCACCTGGTTAAGCTTCCAAATTCTGCTCAGGTCATGATCTCACAGTTTGTGGGTTTGAGCCCCGCATTGGGCTCCATGCTGACACCTCAGAGCCTGGAGCCTGCTTCGGATTCTGTGTCTCCCTCTTTTTGCCCCTCCCAGGCTTGCGCTCTGTCTCTTGTTCTCGTTCTCCCTCTCAAAAATAAACAAGCATTTAAAAAAAAAAAGAAATTAATAAAGTGAAAGTGATTTACAAATAAGTGTGAAGATCACAGGAATCTGTTCCCTTGCAGATCAATTGCAATCTCTCTTGTTTTGGAACATGACCATTTCTACAGGGTGGAGTGGGAGAGACCTTTAAATTTGTTAAGAAGTTCACTTCTTTGATGCTTTGTGGCCATAATGCCCATAAGGAAGGTCATAATAGCACCTTCGACAAAGTCAACTGTTTTCATTTGTACCTTAATTATAGTCAGGACTGATTTAATGATTGGAGCATGCTGATAAAGTTTCTACTCCTACCACAAAGTATCTTCCTGATTCAGATGTGAAAATAATCTAAATCCTCACCTTAGAAATGTTGTTCCTTTAGGCCTTAAAGGCTTTTGGTTCTTTAGTAATCCTCAAACTCAATGATAATAAATAAATATATATACACATATATACTTAATATATATTAATATGTGTTACTTTATGTACATATCTCATCTATATCATATATATCACATAAAAATACATCATATGTAACGTATGTAAACTCTCATATGTTTATTATCTTTCTTACATATGTATAAGTAAATACACAACAAACATACATATGAAAGATAATGCTTTATGGATTATTGTCAAGTAACTAAGACACGCCAAGACTAGAGAAGTTGAGGAATTAAAAAGAAGGTAAGAGGTCAATAAATAGCTTGCCTACATTATAGTTTTGCCATGGATTCAATTTATTTAAAATGATTTTTAATATTTAAGTGGACTAAGATTTCTAGGAAAATTATGAATGTAATACAGATAGTTCCTGCATACTCAGTTTCCCCTAACATCGTACAATAATATGGTATATTTGTTACAATGAATGAATCAATAATGATGCATTATTATTAACTAAGCCCACTGCAAACATCACACTTCATAGTGAAAAGCTAAAAGATGAGGAACAAGACAAGGATACCTGCTCTCCACATTTTCATTTATACAGTGCAGGACATCCTACCCAGAGCAGCAAGGCCAGAAAAAGAAATACAACACATCAGAATCAGAAAGGAAAAGTACAATAGTCTCTATTTGCAGATGACATAATACTGTACGTGGAAAACTCTAAAGACTCCACCAAAACAGAACTAATAAATGAATTCAGTAAAGTTGCAGGATACAAAATCAACATACAAAAAGTAGTGAGTTTCTTATTCTAACATCAAACTATCAGACAGGGAAGTTAATAAAACAATTCCATTAATAGTTGTATCAAAAAGAATAAAATGCCCAGGAATAAATTTAACCAAGGAAGTGAAAACTCTGTACACTGAAAACTATACAACATTGATGAAAGAAATTGAAGACACAAATAAATGGAAAAATATTCTGTGCTCATGGATTGAAGGAATTAATACACCATATACTAAAATCAATTAAAAATGGATTAAAGGCTTAAATTTAAGATCTGAAATTCCTAGAACAAAACATAGGAGGTAAGCTCCTTGACATCTGACTTGGAAATGAATTTTTTGGATTTTACACCAAAAGCAAAGGCAACAAAAGCAAAACTAAACAAATGGGACCATATCAAACTAAAAAGTATCTGTGCAGCAAAGGAAACCATTAACAAAATGAAAAGGCGACTTAGCGAATGGGAGAAAATATTTGCAAATTATGCATCTGATAAGGGATTAATATTTAAAATATATAAAGAACTGACACAATTCATCATCAAAAAACCAGTCTGATTAAAAAATGGGCAGAGGAACTGAATACACATGTTTCCAGAGAAGACATACAAATGGTCAACAGGACATGAAAAGGTGCCCAATATCTCTAGTCATCAAGGAAATGAAAATAAAAATCACCACGAGATAGCACCTCACACCTGGCTTTCATCAAGAATAGCTCTCATCAAGAAGACAGGCGATAACAAGTGTTGGCAAGGATATGGAGAAGAACAGATACACTGTTGAAAGCAATGCAAATTTGTTCAGCGATTATGGAAAACAGTATGGAGGTTCCTCGAAAAATTATATACAGAAACACATTTTTATCCAGCTAGTCTACTCCTGTGTATATATCCAAAGAAATGAAAACAGGCTTTCAAAAATATATCTGCAATCCCATGTTTATTGCAGCATTATTCACAGTAGCCAGGATGTGGAAACAACATAAGTGTTTGTCAATGGTAAGTGAATAAAGAAGATGTGGCATATATATATATGCATGCCACATCTTCTTTATACACACACACACACACACACACACACACACACACACACTGGAATATTATTCAGCCATGAGAAAGAAGGAAATCCTGCCATTTGTGACAACGTGGATGGACCTTGAGGGCATGATGCTAAGTGAAATAAGCCAGATAGAGAAAAACGAATATTCCGTGATGTCATTTATATGTGGAATATTAAAAAAAAGGGGGGGGGGCTCCTGGGTGGCTCAGTTGGTTTAGCATCCAACTCTTGGTTGGAGTAGAACTCCACAATGTATAAGTATCTTACCATGCTGTCATTTTTACCTCAATAAAGCTAAAAAAATATATATTCCACACTTACTTTGGATTTTCTTAGTTTTTACCTAGTGTCTTCTTCTGTTCTATGATCCCATCAAGCATACCATATTACGTTTATTCACACTGACTCCTTAGGCTCCTCTTGATTATAATATTTCTCATATTTTTCTTGTTTTTTGATGACTTGGACAATTTTGAGGTGTACTAATCAGTATTTTGTAGAATTGGTGTTGGTCTGTTGTTGTTTTTTTTTCTAATTCAACTGGAGCTATGGGTCTGTGGGGAGGAAAACCACACAGATAAAGTGACATTCTCATCATATTGTATCATACCAAAGGTATATACCATCAACATGACTTATGGTCAAGAGGACTGTATCAAATTGGAGAGGTAAATGTCCCTCTATAATAGGCAGCTGCTATGGATCTCCATCTGATGGCTACTCTATGGGAATTCTGCTCAGTGTTGCTTGATCTTGATTTTTCAACAGAGGCTAAAAATCTCAATGTTTATGGGAAATATCCAACTTTTAAAGACTGATAAGCAATTCAGATTTAAAACACAATGGTTCCATACTTGTATGGGCCAAGTAAAATGTCTGTGGGCCAATGTTAGTCTATGGTCATTGGTTTGTAAACTCTTTTGTAAATAGATGGTCATCATTACAGTTTTTAAAACAAGAAAGAAGCATTACCAGATCTGGCTCAGTTTATTTCATCCTTTACAAATTATTTCTATTAGTGGTAGGAGTGAAAGAGATGGGCGGAACATAACTGGAGAGCCATTGTTCTATCACTACAAGGGATAATAAAGACTTGAGCCAAGCTATGGGTAAGGGGATTTGGAGAAGGTGATGGCTTTGGAGACATTTTAGAGATAAAACTAGGAGGATTGGTAACACATTGGGTTTACCCAGTGGAGGCGAGGAAGACATCAAAGATAATGCCAAAGTTTCTGATTTGGGAGACTAAAGCAATAAAATGGCATGTTCCAAGGAAGAAATATAGGGGAAAACTAGGTTTGTAGGAGTAGAGGTCTCCGAGTTCCCCAGTTGGATACATTGAATGAGCAGCTGGAAACACAAATCAGTATTTGCAAAGAAAGATCTAGGCCAGAAATCTAGGTCAGAGTGTGTCTTCAAAATGCAGGTGATAGCTGCAATCATAGCAGGGTATAAGAGTACATATAAAACAATGAGAAAAGTACATAGCCCTTCATATAGGTGGGTACAGAGAAAAGGGAGCCAGTAAAAGATGACATTAAAGATGCACCTTGTTCATTCAACCCTTTCTCTCCATTGTCATGTGTTACAGGGTTTAAGAGTGCATACTTGGAGCTTTCACATTTGCTTCCTACTTTATCATCCACCTATCGCATTACCTTTTGGTTTCTGGCCTCCATGCCTCTGTGCCCTTAAACATCTACTCTCACCCAGAGACCCCCTTCCATCTTGCCACGCAGAAGACAACATATTCCTTGTCTTCTTTCCTTTCTGATAATTTATTTTCTCTCTTTGCTTGGTTTTATTTTTTTTACAACCTCTCTTTGGGTAGAGAACTGTGTTCCAACCTGTGGTTTGCTCTTTTACAGGCTGTGTGGTTTTGGACAAGTATCTTAACTTCACTGAGTTTCAATATAGCTATCTGCAAAGTGGAGATAATCTCTACTTCCTGGTGTGGCTACGAGAATGAAAAGCTTTAACAGCAAACTACCCATTCCTGTGCCTGGTCCTGAGCATGCAATCAGTAAATGAAGACTCACTCGTAACTCTCACTGCTCTTCCTAATCCCTTACCATTTTGTTTGCATCTCTCTGTTGTCACTGGCTAGATACATTCTTACTGCTTTCTTCCTACTGTAGTTCAAGCTCTTTGAGGACTAAGAATGGAATGTATCTGAATTTATATTTGAGCCCTTTTTCTAGAACACAGTGTGGTGCAGTAAATAACTGAAAATATCTGTATATGTAAACACCTGCAAATAAATATCTCAATAATTATCTGGAGCATGGTAGGCCTTGACAGATAATATCAAAGGAATGAAAACGGATTATGATTTTTAAAACTCTATTCTAGGAGTGCCTGCGTGGCTAGTCAGTTAAGCGTCCAACTCTTGGTTTTGGCTCAGGTCATGATCTCATGGTTCTGTGAGCTCGAGCCCTGCATCAAGGTCTGCACTGGCAGTGCAGCCTCTACTTGTATTCTCGATCTCTCTCTCTCACGCACAATAAATAAACTTTAAAAGTAAAAGTAGGGGCACCTGGGTGGCTCAGTCAGTCACGCGTCCCACTTTGGTTCAGGTCATGATCTCACGGTTTGTGAGTTCCAGCCCCACATCTGCTGCTCACCCCCACCCCCCACCCCACCCCCATCGACTGTCAGCACAAAGCCCTCTTCAGGTCCTCTGTTCCTCTGTTTCTGTTCCTCCCCTGCTTGCACCCACCCTCCCCCACCCCAGCAAAATAAATAAATATTGAAAACAAGAATAAGAAGGGAAAAAAAGTAAACTCGATTCTAATGTAGAGAAAGTCCAGGGAAAGGAAATCATCGTATCCTGATTGTATGAATCACAAGTAACAGTTCAAATTCTAAGCCTTTGGGGTTCTAGCATATCACCAAGGGCTGTGCTCCTTTCTGAGGTAAAATATTAATCCATGCTATCACTGGAAGGAGCAGCACCCTAACCGACTGACCGGGTAACCAGTCTAAAATCCTGCCTCCTCGGCACTCGTGGTCGGGAGGAACATGAATCGCAAGAGCCTGGCACTGGGGCCAACATGGACTCGGGATCTGTTTTCCTCAGCCCCCACCTGAAGTGCTGCTCCAAATCACGTTTCCCAAACTGCCTGCCCCCCCCCCCATGTTTCATTTGGATTCCATTCACTTCCATAAAGGCAAAGAATGAAACAGAACTATGCCCATTGAAAGAAAATTGGTGTCAGGATAGAAGAGGCAGCAGTGGACTGGTAGAGAAAACACCAAGGGGAAAAGCAAACGAGATGACTGTGGTCTTGGTTCTGCAATATTTTAACTCTGTGACTGCAGAGCATGCTGCTAACATCTCTGAGTCTCAGTTTCCTCATCTATAAAATGGGGGTACTAATGAATTTTGGGCTGTCTTCCCAAGATTCTTTCTAGATCAGGGCAAGCAATGGGAACTATTTGAAAAAGTGAGCTTCTTTCTGAGTCTTCAGTGGGTCAATAAAAAGAACAATGAAAAGAGGGGCGCTCTGGGGCAGTGGGGTGGCTAAGTCAGTTAAGCAACCGGCTCTTAATTTTGGCTCAGGTCATGATCTCCCAGTTCGTGAGTTCCAGCCCCACATTGCAAGGCTCTTATGCTAACGGCAGGGAACCTGTTTGGGATTCTCTCTCTCCGGCTCTCTCTCTCTCTGCACCTCCCCTGCTCATGCTCTCTCTCTCTCTCTCAAAATAAATAAACTTTAACAAAAATGAATTTAAAAGGGAGTGCTCCATCCAGAAATGAATAATGATGGACTGTCACACAGGAAAGGGGTTTGCTGGGTTCTCAAGGGTAAATCTAGTATTTACTTGATCTTTGATAGTTGCAGAGGAAATTCTTTCACCTGTCTGGAATATCCCTCGCAAGAACTTACTTCAAAGGGTCTCAGTTTTGGGGTGTCTGCTTGGACCTAGTTATTCCTTGGAAATACCTTCTTGACCTCAGTCTTTCGGACAGCATTAGGTATCAGTTGCTTCTGTATACCCACAGATTCTCAAGAAATGAGTTTGGCACCATTCAAGCTTGCATATAAAGCATAAGTGTAAGAATCTCGGAAAATAATGTCAGTTGTATGTAATAATCGTCTTAAATAAGCAGTCCGAGGCTTATCTAAAGCTCGCCTGAGCTAAACAAAGAAAGCAGTCAGCAGAGCCTCAGACGCTGAACTCTGAACCCCGGTCGGACCTTGCACTGGGCAGCCTGGTAACAGGAAGGCAGCAGGACATACTTTGAACCAGGGGTTCTAAGGCTGCGGTGGGGTTATAGACAGGGTGACAGCTGCATTTTGCAGCCTGAACTTTGTACCTAGACACAGGGGCATTTAATCTCCATAACAGGCACTTTGTTTCATTACTTATTAACAGCTCCTCCCTGAGTAAAGTTCTTTGTTAATGGAGCTTTAAAATCCGATCCCTCTCCCCTCGATTCCTGCCACGGGGATGGGCATTTCTGCTTGTTTGCACTCCCCGCCCTGCACAGGGGCTGATCTTTCCACAGGGATGCCTTTTCCTCTGTTCAGAACGGGCCCCGTGGAGGTGCCACTTTGCCATTACTGCTCCGAGGGCCACACGCTGCAATCTGGCTTCTATTCGGAGCCGGTAACCATAGTCCCGGTGCCGTTCAATGTCACACCAGGCAATGACTGGTGTCACTTCACCTCTTCCTCCCATAGCACCTCTTTTTCCTCTTTGCTCTTTTTGTCCCTTCTTTTTCCCCTTCCACCCCCCCTCCCAGCCCCCACTTCTCATTCCTTTCTGCACGTTCAGCCGCTCAGTGGCACTAAAGTGAAATAATGGTGACCCTGTCACATACATCATTTCCCCTGCCAGGGTAGTCAAGCCATGTTTTGTTGCAGCTGGAAGTCAAGGCAATTGAAGTGCACATTCAAGTATCCTCCTTCTCCAATAAACACGTTTGTACTTAACTGCGCCGCACCAGTGACTGATACCCAGTAAGCTTGAAGGCTTAGCTATTTGAAAAGAGGCCCTAGACTCCAGAAAAGGGAAAGTGAGGTTATTAGGGAGGCAAGCATTAATTAGTCTCCACAAAATAAATACCAGTTCTACTGAAAATGCTCAGACTTCCATGCCCGCAAACCAGAGACTATATAGACTGTCTCAATTGCCACATTTTGTTCAATACCGATCAATAAATAAGCTTTGGTTTCTGGGACCCAGGAGGCAATGACCACAGGCTATTCATTTAGTAACTAACAAGGACCGAGGAGCCCCCTGAAGCTTCGCTGGAGGGTTGGGGGAGTGGGGGGGGGGTGGTGAAGAAATTAACCTTTCACCACTTGGCTACTTTGTCTATTTTGGGAGTAGCTGAGCTCGGTTCAGACAATAATTCACTCTCTTCTCGTTTTTCTTTTTATGTTTAAAAATGCCTGTGTGTCTAGCTCTCATTCACAAAAGGGTCAGCACTGGAGTCAGCCCTGTCTGGGCACCATGCATCAAAACCTGCCCATCCTCCCTGCCCTCCCCCAACCACACACAACCCCTCCAGGGTGGTTCCACCCCACTCGCCTGCCTGTTTCAGTCCCCAGCCATCAAGTCCCTTGATGCCTAAACTGCTTGGCCAAGATGGTTTTGAAAGCCAGAGTCTATGTTTACACATCCCTGCCTTACTGTTCTCTAGTTTTCCCCGAGTTTTTACCTCCTCTCCTCACTCTCTCTCTCTCTCTCCCCTTCTCTTTTCTTCCCTTCACTCTTTTTTTTTTTTTTTTCCTTAGCTTGTTCAAACACATACTCATCACTGGAACACAAGTGACAACGTCCTGGAGCTGGTCTGGCTTTTCTATGCGCATTACCCTCCCTCATCCCTACTATATTTTTGCAAGCCTGTGGTGCCATAGGGCTGTGACCCAGTCATTTATCCTGGTATCTGGATTTGGATTATTTATAAGAAAAGAAAGGAAATTAAAAACAAAGAGAACTCCTTTGGAAACACTGAGCCTCCAGCTTTTACGTCCGGTGTCATCCCTGGATGATCCACAGACCCTACATCTCTCATTTTCTGGACTTGGCTTTCTGTGTACCATCCGTGTCACAAGCGGGATGGCAGGAGTTTCACTGTTCCCACATCAACAAGGTTTTGGTACTGAAATGCTGCACTCTGGGACCTGGGGGCTTGCTCCTTCTTGCAGCATTCTGCTCACTACTTTGTTCTTGGAGCACTCCAGCACCCGCAGCTGGCTCTCCAAGGGCCCCTCCCAAGGCCCTGGATTAGGACTGCACCTGTTTGGGATTTACTCAATCTGAAAAATAGTAGGACTCCTCAAGAACACCTAATTACCTTTGCTCTGAGAGCAATGTAGTCAGATGCTTCGGCAGCACACTTAGGACAGTCAGGGTCGGCCTCCAAGTTCAGTCCAATTATCATAGACAAACCACCAATTATCCCAAATAGAACACAGCAATTGAACCTTGATTTATATCCCCTCCTCATTCCCCTACCTGCCTCTCAATCCCAGAATCTTGCCACCTACACAGGCAGGAAGGTTTAACAAAGTACAAGCAAAGGTTATTGTAGTTTACATAGCTGACAGCTATAAAATACAAGACAAAATTAGTCTGACTTTATATCCTCTCTGACAATCCAAGCTTAAAGATGGGAGACATGAAGCTTATTGAATTTGCCTTTCCCTCTTTCTTTTTGAGTAAAGAGGAATGGCGAAGCAAACACGATTATCCCATTTGGTTCCTAGTTCCTGACCAACGATTGAGAATTTACAAACTAGTATGAGTTCAGTATTTCATGGAAGTCCTATGTAACAATGACTCCCCCCGTCCATATCCTTTAGCTCGTCTCCCATGCACGGGCACGCACAAAAGCACAGGAAAGAAGAAAGGGGAGAGCAGACAGTAATCTTGATGTAGATTAGAAGGAGCGCTGGACAAGATCAGCAAAAGAGGACAAGTGTCTGTACCAGGATCTCTACCAACTGCCTGAGTGACAGAGACTTGCACTAACACTCGGAGTGATAATTATTTTTACCTGTAAAATGATGCTTTGGAGGATGCAGCCACTGGTTCCCAGACTGAAAAGTTAAAGGAAAAAGTGAAGAAAAGGAAACTAAAAGGACCAACACATTGCCACACTGAAAGCAGGAAGGTCATAAAGAGAGGGAAAGAACATTCTCCAAGAGGGATGCTATTGGTTTGCTTTCTCTGAGACATCACGCCAGTCTCTCCTGTAATTTCCAAACGAATCCCCTTTCCCTTCATCATGTTCAGATTCCTTTTATAGAGAAAATGCACTGATACCATAAGAAAAAAAAAAAAAAAAGAAAAAAACAGGAATGGAGGGTAGTGGTAAATTTCCCTAGCATTAAACCATTCACAGTACAACTAACTATGGCTTCACATCATCAATCAACTCCACAGCCCCGTAGTTTCCACCCGTAATTTCTTCCTTGTGCTAATTTCGCATTTATCTTTGGCATAAATTAAGGTTAACTGCCTTTGCTTATCCAAAGAGAGTTGCTCTGGGTGGGAAAAAAAAAGAATAATGTATCATCTAAAAGGTCATCTAGGTGCTGGTTCTCAAGACCAGTGCATGCATGAATGCCCAGTTACTGGTTATCGCCTTTTACATTAGTTACCCTACTCCTAAAAATAGCACTCCAAAATCATTTGATCTGAAAGATGCAAACTTCATATATAATTTCTCATCTCTAGCTACCTTCATCCCTTATCTATTTCAAGCTGCTTTTCAGATTCTCACTTTAAAAAAATTGTTTTAATGTTTATTTTTTAGAGAGAGAGAGAGAGAGAATGAGGGAGGGAGGGGCAGAGAGAGGCGGAGACACAGAATCTGAAGCAGGCTCCAGGCTCTGAGCTGTTAGCACAGAGCATGACGCAGGCCTCAAACTACAAACCATGAGATCATGACCTGAGCCCAAGTTGGACACTTAACTGAATGAACCCCCCAGGTGCCCCTCCCATCCTAACTTTTAAGCTATCTATTTCCTTTTCAGTCACTTCTTCTATTTCTGAAGTCAACATAAAGGTGGAAAATAGCTCCATTTCCTTTCATGCTTCCTTTCTGCACTTGAAGTCTTTGAAACACTTATTTACTGGCATAATTCTCAACATAGTTTTTCATCTTTCCGGATGTAGGTTTCAGTTCTCTGTCCATTGCTGATAGACAGTACTTTCCCTGAGATCTGCCCATCCATTTTGTAGTAGCAACAGTCCTTTGGTTCAGGCTTCACCTATTATATTCCTTAAGGGTCCAAAGAAGTTAGCAAAAACATATTAGCTTTGGGTTGTTTTGGTCTGAGAGGAAAGAGGAAAGAAAATCTGGACCATTGACCTACTTACTCTGCAGAACTTCTACAGGGAAAGAAGAAAGGAGTCCAGAGTCCCCAGAAAGAAAAGACATTTGCCATTTATTAGGCACATATATATAGCAGGCACTATGCTAGGCTACAGAATTTCTACGTATATTTCTACCTGGGGATAGAAAGGTGAGCCAGAAATCTGCACAGAACATACAAACATGTACCAGAATTAGAGATTTAGCCAAGAACCAACCCAATCTAAACTTTTTTTTTTTCCTGGCCCTCAAATTCCTCCACAAATGAGCTTCAATGACCCTTCCAAATTTACTGTCCATTGTTATGCATAATGTACCCTCCCCTCAAGCCACACCATCACATTTTTCTGTGCTTATTCTCTTTTATGGTGGAAAATGTCATCTTTGGAGTCAGCTGGATCTAATGGTCCCGATTCTGTCATTAGCCAGCTGTGACATTTTTGAGCCTCAGGCGTTTCATCTTTAAAATGGGGCTAACGATTCTTTGCAGATTTCAGGTAATTTAATGTTGAGGCTTAGAAATGTGCATAAAGGACTTGGCTTCTAGCTGGCATTCGGGAGCCATCCAGTGATCTGTTACTATGTCGTTGCTATGATTAATATTGAATGCTTCTCCACCCCCATCATCTTCCACATTGTCCTCATCAATCAACAGTGTAATAGTCAAGTTTTCTTTGAAGACGTTTCACTCCTGGTTCAAATCTATAGATTTATTTTCTTCAAATATTTCATATTTGACTATATACTCATAGATCTAGTTTAAATCCCTTAAATCTTCAGGAATCTTAAATTCCTTGAATGCACTGGCCAAATCTTTTGGGTCTCTGTTGAGCCCGAGCTTTCAATAATGGGCAGTAAACACTTGTTGAATTTTAACCTGTTAGTGTTTGTACTTCGTGAGCTTCTGAGGATCCAGCACCACATTTCACAATATGAAGTCACAGACAGCATGCTATAAGCTCTTAATTTTAAAGAAGGTAAAATTATATAATGAAGTTACCATAAAAACATAACATTGCAGGGGAGCGTGGTTGGCTCTGTCAGTTGAGCCTCGACTTCGGCTCAGGTCATGATCTCAAGGTTCCTGAGTTCAAGCCCCACATCAGGCTTGATGCTGTCAGCTTGGAGCCCACTTCGGATCCTCTGTCCCCCTCTTTCTCTGCCCTTCTCCTGCTGGTGCTCACTCTCTCTCTCAAAAATAGATAAGCAATTATAAATAAATAAATAGGTATGTATGTATGTATGTATAACATGGCAATATAATAACTCTGATAAGATATGTTTAAAAATACCTAATATATGGGTTCACATGTTCTAAGAACTTTCCAAACCTGGGATTCAAGTATGCTGGAAACACACTTCAGTATCCCCTTTAACAAAGCAAAAAGCCCTATGATTAACATAAACGAAAAATGCTCCCTGTACCTGTTTTCCTCTTAAGTTCTCACCAAAATGAAATAAATCAACAGAATGTTCTGGGAGCTGGCCCTATATATAAATAATCTGTGGTTTGCCTTTGGTTCAATGTACTGATTTACCCAGCACATGCGAGATTATAAATTACCTTGGTAAAATAGAGGTGAACAGTTTGAAGTGATGACTAAATTACACAGTATAAAGAAGGATCTAGAAATATTTTTATTTCTACTATGAGGCTCTTAAGAAAACTTAAGGGGCGGTGACATGTAAAATCCAGAATGCAGATAAATCTTCACTCACCTGCTCAGAGATTAGCAAACCTTCCTCCCTGAACTTTACAAGTTTGATCCACACCCAAGAAACACACACCCTTCTCTGCCCCTGGGATCTGCCCCAACAGCTTTCTTACCCGGGACAGGCTATAAGAAATTCTTTTGTTCCTCTTTATGTGAATCACTTTGTCTCACCATTTCCTGAATTTTTTCAGGAGTTACTTCAATAGGTTATTTTTAGGAGCACGTTGGAAGTTGCTGGTAGTTATTACATTATCTACAAAGCTCAGAGTCAAAACCTAAAGGGCAAAATTTCCCTCTGGTGCCAATCAACTTTCTAATCTATGTAACCAAATTTCTATTAGTCATTGGGACTATTTCCTTTCACAATATTTTGAGTTTTTTCAAGTCTTTGTTAACCGTTCTATCTACATATCCTTTGCCACAGGTCCAGTTGGGTGGGGGGTAGTTTGGAGGATTGGAAAATCTCAAACTTCTCTAACGTATAAAGAAATGTGTGTAAAAAATGCATTGCAGAGATAAGAATGTAACCCTCTGAGTGAGAAAACCTTTACCCAAGAGCATCAAGTAATCAGGAAAGTCAAGTACGTCCACATATGATTAGTTTGTCTCGTCCGGTTGGCTTGGTATCCGTCTCGAGTGTCTCGTAACATAAAAATGCTACGTATCTAGAAGCATCATCTACATTTGGAGGGTCTATTCTGGGTAAAAAGAAGGGGCAATGGACTAAATCAACCCTTCAATCAATGAGTATTATTCACCGCCTACTGTTCTAAGCAGGCAAAGCAATGCACGCTTGACCCAAGGAGCATCCAGACCAACATAACACCCTGTGCCCACAGAAGCAGTTGTGACTAACAAAAAGAACACACACCTAGGGGTGCCTGGGTGGCTCCATTGGTTAAGCTTCCAACTTCAGCTCAGGTCACGATCTCATGGTTCGTGGGTTTGAGGCCCACATCAGGCTCTCTGCTGTCAGCACAGAGCCCGCTTCAGATCCTCTGTCCCCCTCTCTCTCTGCCCCTCTCTGCTCCCTCCCCCTCTCAGAATTAAATTAACATTAAAAAAATCTTTTTAAGGAAAAAAAAAATAATACACACCTAAAATGTGATCATACACCAAAGATATGGAAGGACACACTGCACAATCAGCTTCTGGTCTCAGGTCCAGCTTCTTAGGAACAACATTTAACTTCTTTAGGTCTCAACGTTTTTGTTTTCTTTCTTTTTTTTTTGTTTTTTTTTTGTTTGTTTGTTTTTTTCTTGCAAAAGTTAAGAACACAGTGAAGAGGTCTTTCAGATTTTCTTGAGGTCTGAAATTCCACAATTTTATGAAACAGAATACAAGACAGTATATAATAAATGCTAAAACGTTGGGGTACTTACAACTGAAAGTTAGACTCAGGAATTTTAATCCTGGTTTATCATTAATCAAGGAAGATCAGACACACCAAAGCCTGACTGTCCTCATGCTCTCGTGGCTGTGTATGATCTTTGGGAAACCCGATGAAATAACGAATGTGGTAATGATATCTATTTCTGCCACTGGGAAGTC
The DNA here is from genome assembly GCF_022837055.1 of Prionailurus viverrinus. Taxonomy (NCBI): domain Eukaryota; kingdom Metazoa; phylum Chordata; class Mammalia; order Carnivora; family Felidae; genus Prionailurus; species Prionailurus viverrinus. The sequence continues at coordinate 131,468,638 of NC_062569.1, read as the reverse complement.
AGAACTGGGCCTCACCCCATCATTTTCTATTTCACTGCTACATTCCCATCACGTTGTTTTTTTTCTGTTCCTAGAACACAGAAATCCTCATTTCCACCTTGCTAGACAGAATGATGGTTTCTCAAAGATATCCACATCTTCAATTCTCTTACGTGGCAAAAGAGACTTTGCTGGTGTGACTAAATTAAGAATGTAGGTGGGGAGGTTATCCTGGATTATCTGGGTGGGCCAGATGTGTAATTGCAACACTCCTTATAAGTAAAAGAGAGAGGCAGGAAAGTTGGATTCAGAGAGATTTGAAGATGTTACCTTGCTGACTTGGAAGATGGAAGGCAGGACATAAGCCAAGGAATGTAGGTGGCCTCTAGAAGCTGGGAAAGGTAAAAAAAAAAAAAAAAAAAAAAAAAAAAAAAAGAAAAAAAAAATCTCCCCTAGAGCTTTTGATAGGAAAGCAGACCTGCCACACCTTAATCTTAATCTTAGCCGGGTGAAACCATGTTGGATTTTTGACATCTAGAACTACAAGATGATAAATTTGTGTTGTTCTAAGCCACTAGGTTTGTGATAATTTGCTAGAGCAGTCATAGGAAACTAAGGCACCCACCTTATGGCCGCCCTACGAGCTGTTTACAGTACGTAGAACGCCCTTTCTCTGGAATCTTTACATGGCTGGGTCCTGTTTGTCACTCTTGTCTCAACCTGTATGTCACCTTGACCATAGAATCTAAAGAGTCACCCGGGCCTTCATCTAATTCTCTGCATTTTTCTGGGGTTTTGTTCATTGACTGTTTCCTTCTAAGTTCAGCTTCATGAGAACAGGGAGCTTATCTGTCTCAGTCACGACCCCATTTATAATATTTAAAATAGTGTCTACACTTTATCAGTATTTGTTGAGTATAGGATTTAGGGGACCCAGTAAGGGTTTTGCATCCGAATGTCACAGAAAGTTTTAGGACATAAACAAAGGGGCCACAACACACATATTTTCATTATCTTTAGTTATTGCAAAAGCCATCTGTTACCTCCAATGAAAAACCCAGCCTCTTCCCTCCATTTTGATTCTCTTTCCCTATTTCCACCGGTCTCACAGAGAAAAGTCGAGAAAATATGAGAGTGGTCTGGACATCTCCCAAAAATAAACTCTGGCATAAGGATGGTACGTACTATGTCTAAAGGTCTCTGGGTTCTTAAGGAATAAAGGACGGTATATAAATGTTAAAACACTAGAGTTTCTTTAAATGGAAATTTTCATTTTTATTTGTCTGTTTGATAACTGCACAACATTGCCACCCCAGCAAAATTCTGTTGCAGCAAAAAGAAGAGTGTTCCCCCCGCCCCGCCTTGAAATTTGTTAAAATGACATTTCCCTTGGGTTGCATTTCCTCAGACCTGTGCAAAAACATCTCCTCCCAAGATAGAAAGCAGTGCGCAGCTGTAACCCTGGGAAGCATAATGCTGTGCTCGGAATATCAGATTTTTAAATCTACCAAAGCTGGAAAAGAGATTAAGAGTTAAGGCTGAAAGTCTGTCTTTAATGTGCTCTATTATGCACCAGGCATTACAGTTAATATGTCCCTTCAGATTTTGATGGCCTACTTTTCTGGGCTTACAGATGCGGCAGTACACATTAAGGATCGCGGTTCAGCAAAGATTATGAATTTCTTTGCCTCCATTGATTGACCTCATACCCCTAATGTTATGGTGCTGTTTTGTCGTGTGTGAGGAGGAACGATCTGGGTGGTGAAGAAATGGTGAGAGAAAGGGAGCAAGAGAAATACTTCTGTGCGTGTGTGTGTGTGTGTGTGTGTGTATCTCACCAAAAATAATACATCATCAAAAGGGGGAAGAGAAGATAGACTTTTCAAAAAAAAATTGCCCCCTGTGTCTCAGCCATTCGTTCATTTTTTTATTGTTTTTCAGTATTTTAGGAGTATTTTCTCTTTAATTGCATTTGAAGTTTCTAATGGAGGTCTTTAGGCCTTTGCTTTTATTTTTCCTCTGACCAGAATTTGCAAACTGGCAGCGACAGTTCAGTTGGTGTGTATAGACATGTTTTGTTTGGCTCCACCTTTCTTATTTTTTTTCCTTAATTGGAATACTTTTAGGCAGATACAACCATCCACTCTGGTTTCGATAGATTCCAGCACTCGCTATTCTCTTGCCTCTGGTCGCTTCACATAATTACTTTCCAGATCTTCTTGGACCCAATGCAAGAGACCCTGATCTAGTCTATATCAGATTCATACGTGCATCTTGAAACATCTAACTCTATATGCCTCCATATGTAAGTGCTAGACTGTTTACTTTGTTGTTCCTATTAAGTAAGAATATGACTCATAAATATGGCAACCTAATTTTTTCACTAGCCAATCAAAATTCCTTCTGATTTAGGAATTTAGGTAGTGGAAAAGTCTTACAAATTTCAAATTCAAATCACAAATAGGTTTAATAACATCTTGTCTCTTTTCCTGAAAAAGATTTAGGATGGCGATGAGATGTACTTGTAAAGATCCATGACGAATTGCTTTTATTTAAAAGCACCAAATAACATAAAGTCAGGATTCTCTTGGAAATTCCTGACCACATTGATACCGTGTGCTTGGCAGAAATTGGGCATGAAAGACTGTTGTTTGGTGAACTTTGTCAGAAATGCAGTTTCCAAGTGGGAGACAGATGTTCCATTTTCAAAGCCTTTGACGCTATTGACAGACATAAGATTTCACACTGGGCCAGGGAAGACTGGGAATCCATGTAGCAGTGATCAGCATACATCTGCTTCTAAAGTGAGTCTAACTGGGCAGAGGAGCCCACGAGAGATGATGCTTAGTAGAAAGTGCCGAGTGGAAAGTAGAAGAGCAGGTGGAGAAGGTGGAGCAGGTGTTGAGGCCTGTGTGGTAACTACCAACCAGGGCAAAGTCAGCAGTGACTTGTATATATGGCAAGGAGAAGAGGAAGTGCCTTTGGAAGAGCCAGAAAAGTTTGAAGAAACACACAATGCCCTTTCTTTGGAGTCCGGTTATTTTCTCTTTTTCCATTTCACATCCAGTTAATTCACTCCCCAGTTCAAAGTTCAAGAAATGGTGGGATATACATTTTAGGTCAAGCCAGGTCCAAGCCACTATCATCTCTCGTCTGAACTTGCAAAGGTCTTCTCCAGCAGCAGCCAGAGATGGTTTTTAAGAAAGAAAATAGAGGCACCCCTGGGTGGTGCAGTCGGTTTAGAGTCCAACTCTTGATGTTGGCTCAGGTCATGATCTCACAGTTAGTGAGTTTGAGCCAGGCCTTGGGCTCTTCATTGATGGCGTGGAGCCTGCTTGGGATCCTGTCTGTCCTTCTCTCTGTCCCTCCCCCCCCCCCCCCCCCCCCCGTGTGTGCTCTCCCTCTCTTCTTTCTCTTTCCCAAAATAAGTAAACTTTTTAAAAAGGAAGAAACAAAGTAGAACCACATCACACCTTTTCTTACAACCCTCCAATGGATTCTCCTTATTCTTATGATAAAGCACAACTTTTAACCTGCCCTTCAGGATCCTATGTGATGGGCTATCTACCCGAGGGTTTCTCCAGGTTGGCTCTACTGACTTTTTAGCTGAATAGTTCCTTGTGAGCAGGTTGTCCTCTACACTGTAGGATGTTTAGCAGAGTTCTTGGCCTCTACCCACTAGACGCCAGTAAGTACTGGCATCTAGCCATCTACCCACAACTCCCCCCAGTTGTGACAACCAAAAGCATCACCAAACATTACCAAATATCTGCCCCTGACTGAGAGCAACTGATCTATCTGGACCATGCCATGACTCTATGTTAATTCTGCATTACTCCCCTGTGCCTCCGAAGCACTACCACCAGTCTCCGCTTCTCCAGCCATACTGTCTGTCTTTCACCTTGTCAAATGCATTCTTCCACCACCTCTTAGTCTCCTCAAGTTACCATAACAAACAACATGGAGTAGGAGCCTCAAACAACGTTTATTTCTCATAGTCTGGAGGCTGGGACACCCAACATCAAGGTGCCAGCCAATACAGTTCCTGATGAGAGTTCTCTTCCTCGCTTGCAGATAGCTACCTTCTTTATGTATAAAGAAGAGAGAGAGAGAGAGAGAGAGAGAGAGAGGGAGGGAGAGAGAGAGAGGGACCTCTGTTTTCTCTTCCCCTTCTTATAAGGACACCAATCCCATCACCGGAGTACCATTCTCATGATCTCATCTATTCTTAATTGTCCCCCAAAGGCCCCACCTCCAAATACCATCACATTGAGGCCTAGGGCTTCAACATATGAACTTGGGGGGGACACAAACATTCAGTTCGTAACACAAAATTTTTCCATTTCCTTGTTTTCTATTCCTCTACCCCCAACTCTGGACCATCCAATTCCTTCTCATCCTTCAAGATGGAGTCTTTCCTGATCCTGGTAGTTAGCTTCCCTACCTCCAAATATCACATGCTTTCATAACATCTGTTGTTCACTACATGGTACATCATCATTGCTTTTTAAATTAGCCCTCCTGTTATTCTTTCTGCACTGAAAGTCTCATCAGGATAGGAGCCATATTTGCCCAGCTCACCACAGCTCCTAGTACAGTGCCTGATGCACAGCATTCCCAAATGAACAACTAAAGACAGAAAAACAATAAGCAAGGATGAAATACTAAAATACTGGAGGCTCAAGAGGGATATAACCAAAGGTAAGTCCTGAAGCCACTCGCTTGGGGATTGTTTGCTAGATGGTGTTATAATACATAATAATGGCTGTGTCTGCAGGAATAGTAATAGCTAACATTGATTGAGTACTTAGTTTATGCCAGGTATTGCACCATATATTCATTATATCAATGAATCCTTAAAATCATCTGACAAAATAATAGCCATTGGCATCCCCATCTTACAAAGAGGTTAAGTAAATTGGTTAGGGTCACACAGCTACTAATGGCAGAGCCAGAATTTACACACCAAAGGTTGGACCCAAAGGTAATTATTCTATACCCCTACACTGTATTGCCTGTCATGAGTTAGGGAGCGGGAAGTTTGAGTCTTAGGGCTTCTTCAAACTGTATGGTGAGAGAAATTTTTAAGTGTGTCTGATGTTTAGATGTCTATATTCTCAAGAACAAAGACAAAGGAATCATTCAAAAGCAGAATACTAATTACCAGTTAATTCTTCTCAGTATTGTTTGGAAGATGGGAGTTGGGCATGGAGACATCAGGGAACAAACAAGGGGATGAGGAAGTTAAAGATTGTCTCCCCAGCACATCACATCCATTTCAAGTTACATTTTAATTAACAAACTTCTCTTAAAATGTATAAACATATTAGCCATACATACCTCAGTACAAATGATCTTGAGCCCATAAGAAGAAAACCATCTTCTGAAACTCTGTGTATGTATGTGTGTGTACACAATGCATGTGAGTATAACAACTATAGACCGTGGGGCCCTTCAGTGCAGGGTAGAGATGAATGGAATGACTCAGAGAAGAGTTTGGGAAACCATAAACTGTGATAAGTCTACTAAATACTTGTTTCCAGAAAAGTAGGTGGGAGAAGGGCACTGGATATGAAGTGGGAAGATGCCAAAAGTAATTGCTACCCACTTTGCAATTACTCCCAGGGCCCAGAGGCTAAGAAAAATCATCCTGAGGGCTACCTTTGGCACTGTAAGCCTGCAATAGAGTTTTCATGAATAATTCACTTTGCCAAAGTAGAAGTAACCATGGTTTGTAGTTCACTTTCCTTCCATTAATTTAATCTATGACTTTCATTTTGTCTCTCTGTAAAAACAAAAGGGATACTAACATTTAGCTGTAAGCCAGGAAAGTGATTTATTAGGCAACACTTATAAATCATTATTTATGGCACACTAATAGTTTAGCAAAAATCTTTTAAAAATAAAAATTTTACTGGGAACAGATTCGGCAGAAAAATAAGAATTCCATACACAGTCGACTGAATGTATTTCTTCTACAGTTATAATTGCATCTACCCAATTTTTGAGGCATGTACTCAAGTGCCAGAGAAGGCTCAAAGTATAAAGTCCATCTGTCTAATGGAGGTTTGGCCTATCAATCAAATTTGTCATTACTTGGATTAAGTTGTTGATATGAGCAGCTTTTTGGAAAAGAAGGAAGATGGAAATGCCATAACAAATTATGGTAAATTATAGGGATTTGGGGCAAATGACCTTATCCCAGTAGAAATCCAACATCTTTTTACTTAGACTCCCTTCAGGACTGATAGAGAGAAAATATTCTTTCAAGTGTGGTGCCTCCGTCCCTTTGGCATCCTCCTGCAGCACCCGTCCTTGTCATCCTGATACCATCCCAGGGCCCTGGCTATCAGTGCCCTCACGACTAATTAAAAACTTGCATAACAGCAATGTTAAAGGGCTCAGAGTCCTTTCCCTCGGAAAGCAGGACTTCTGGCTCCAAGTTTGGGGCTTGGTGCTATCAAGCTAATTCCATCACATAGACACAGGCTATTTTTGGGCAAAGCCAACTCCAGTGTCTCACTCCCTATAGTGGGAACAGGAGCTGAACTTGGCTGACCCTGGATGGCCTGGACATCATGGCTTCTCTTGGGAAGTTATGTCATGCAGTTCAGAAACACGGTGTGGAGTGTTGCCTGCAAAGTTCATGGTACTGGAGAGCCATAATACATCTAGAACCTCTCCAGAAATGGATTTTCATGGTAGTAGAACTCCTTACTTCTTTTCCTCTTCTTTTCTCCTCTATCTCTCAGAAGAATGGAAGAGGATGGAGAGATAAGTGAAATGGCAAGACCGGTCCTAGGCCTATGCACAATCGAAACATATTGATCTCATTAAAAACAAGTTTAGGTACTTGATTAGTGATTTGGGAAGGCCTTATATGTCCCTGTTAAATCATTCTGTCTAAGATTGGGAGCCTCTTGAAGGGAAGGGAATTGCATCCCTAATTGTGTACGTCTATCTCTCTGGGTCAGTATTTAATTGGTAAATATAAATTATTTTACACCAGTAAGAGAAAGGAAAACATAATGTAATTTAGAAACATTTGGCATAAACACATGATTATCAGACATCCGTGCAAAGTATGTGCTATTTTTCCATGAGAGACAAAGCATAACAGGAAAGAAATGAAGAAAGGGAGTTAGTAAACTATCACCCAATTATTTTTCTTCTTTTCCTTCGGGGAGGTAAAAAAGTTACCCTGCAGCCCTGTCCCGGACCACTGAGCCCCCTCATTCCAGGGGCACTTAGACATTGATTACATGCTGGCTGGGGAAGAAATTAAGCCCGGCTGCTACTAGCTGTTCTTCCAAGTATGTTCTGGAACTCATGGGTCCTGCCCTCTTACAGTTGCTTCTCTTGCTCCCTATCCCTGCTAAAGTAAGTGGGGTGGGCCTGCAAAGATGACAAGAAAACCTTAAATATAGGACGAGAATGCAAGTTCCCCACTTGATTTGTTATATCATCTGTTTATTGAGGAAAGTAAAATTATGTTCCTACACTTTTGAATAATGCGAAATATAATGGTAAAACACTTTTCAATTTCAACAAATTTGGTAAGGCTGTTGTGGCACTAAGAGAGTATCAAGACTGGAGAGATTATTTCCTAATTGTTTGAAACCTAATGGATTTTAATCGTGAATGAAAACAGGCTCAGGATTTTTGCAGCATATATTGTCCTCATGATATAATTAATTGTATTGTAAAATTATTATATAAGAATGTCATTCAACAAATGTGGATGAGCCCTTAGTTTACATCCTGGACAACATGAAGCATGGAATGAAATCTAATATACAATAAAAACATGGTTCCTGCTTTCCATGAACTTAAACTCTGATACCAGAGAGAAGGCATGACATAATATATGCCTTTTACAAATGTTATAAGAAACATAGTTCCAGGAATTCCCCAGAAGTTAAAAATGACTTTCCAGCAGCATTATTACAGAAAGCTCTTGGGAGAAAATAGCATTTGATACTAAAATATCAAATAATATTTTGTTCTCAAATTGATTTTTTTTTTAATTTTTTTTTCAACGTTTATTTATTTTTTTGGGGGACAGAGAGAGACAGAGCATGAACGGGGGAGGGGCAGAGAGAGAGGGAGACACAGAATCGGAAACAGGCTCCAGGCTCTGAGCCATCAGCCCAGAGCCTGACACGGGGCTCGAACTCGCAGACCGCGAGATCGTGACCTGGCTGAAGTCGGACGCTTAACCGACTGCGTCACCCAGGCGCCCCTCAAATTGATTTATGCGTATGTCTTACTTCCTCAGCTGCACTGTAAGGTTCTTGTGGCTAGACAGTGGATATGATTCTTGTTTTTTAAAAAAATTCTCCGTCTGTTATTCTTTGAGCAAGGATCAGCTGCCGAGGAGAGGCACAATTAATTGTTTTTTGATATTTACTAAACGGTAAGATAAAAGTCAGAACAAGTACCCAAAATTCCATCTGTACCTTTTAGCTGCCTAGATTCCAACAGAGACTTTTGATAGATTCCAGGAAGTAGCAGATATGCTAGTTCCTTTCTTTTGTATTGTGAGTTGGGAAAACGGGATTCTAATTCTCACTTTCCCACTAACTTAATCTATGAAGTGGGTCAGCATTCAATTATCTCACCTGAAAATGAGCCTGCTACCATCTTGAAGGTTTAATAAGTATCATCTTATGACACAAAAGAACTGTAAGGTGATTGGAAAGACATTATACAAATACAAGATGCCATTATTACTGCCACAACTCCTGTGTGATGTTAAGTTCATTCTTGAACAATAGCGCAGAGATTTCTTTAGAAGTATGTCATTGCTTTAATTTTTTATTTCACTTTTATGTTTCATTTGGCTCATCTTTTTGAAGTCATTTTCCTTGTTTAAATAGTTTTGTATTGTACCTTTTCTCTCAAAATGGTTTTATTTTGATGGATTTGGCTTCCCTGGAGGAAGCTGAATATGGAAAAACCTAAGAATCATTGAGCTGCTAATAATAATTATCCTCTGCCCTTTTAAAGCCTCTTTTATCTGAGGATATCAAAGGACTTTTCAAACCGGTATCTATAATTACCTTCATCATACAAAAGAATAACTGCCAGTGAGGCTGAATGACTTACAGGAGGTTGACAAAGGCAAAAAGCAGAACCCCAAATTCCCTTCCCCCTTCCCTCTTTCCTGTCTCCCAGACTTCAGGACTCTTAGGGGAGACTGAGGTCTGGCTTCAGCTCTGAGGAGATCCAGAGAAAGAGAGCCTGTCTTCATGATATGTAGCTCTAATGAAGACCTAAACATGCTACCCTCTGACAGCTCATAACCTGAGAACATATGAACACAAGGGGCAAAACAAGTAGGAAACAAAGGGAGGGGGAGGTTCCTTTGGGGTATAGAGGCTAAGAAACGTTTGTCCAGTGGAATTTCAGTCAACCTACCCCAGTAAGTGGCCTGTTCTCCACACTACTTTGCCTTTACAGTTTTTGTTTTTGTTTTTTCTCACCTGGGGAAAAAAAAAATCGAGTTTATACTTGGTAGAGGGCAGGGTTCACTTTTTCCTCAGCCGGCCAAGTTGAGAGCTAGCAGGATGAATTTCTGGGTTCTCCTTAAGGGTATAATTTAACCACAGTGTTCACTAAGATTCAAAGTGCTTTAGCAATTGACCGTCTCTCCGTTCTTTATAACGTTCAGATTTTCTCTCTGTGTTCTATTTGCAGATAGAATGACATATCTCAAACTGGCAAAGTTCCCCGAAGAATGGGAAAAATGAATAATGTGAACAGGGGTTGGTGAGCCAGGGCATTTTGATTAAACATGGGGTCTCAGAACTGGCGGAAGGTCTGGCTCTGACTGATGGCAGAGAGGGCTCTAGGGCCTCCCTACTAAATGGCAAACTAGGGACCATAAAAGAGATAATGTAGCAAAGAGCTTCAGCCATCAAGTTATTCTAAAAATGGAGTAGGGCATTTTATACGTGGAGAGAAGGGCACTGATTGTTATCTGAATATTGCTAATATGTCCCATAGAACCTAATTGGAATAATTTTTTACTATTAATTTGAACAAGAGTGCTGAGGCTCTTTATATGTATAATAAAGCTAATTTCTACATTTAATAGAGACAATTTTATTTTTTAATGTTAGCAAAATCAGAATCGTATTAAATTTTAGAAGTGAATCAAACTTTTATAACTTTAGGATTTCTTCCCGGGTTCGATGTGGCGATTAAAATGCTCTCATTTCAATCCCCTTAGATTAGATTGAATCTGTGGTGCTATTTTTCTCTGAGGCATATCTCGAGTGTTTTTAAAATGCAGCATTTTCACAATAAGCTGTTTCCTACAATAAATTCATTTTTATACTTGCTGTTATACTTCAACCGAATGCTAGTGGTTTGTATTTCCCTGATCAACGGGAAACTGACGATGCTTGACTGACGTAAAATAATGGCTATTACTTATGAAGCGTTTACTACATGTCTAGTCTTGGGTTAAAATGCATTTAGCGTCATTTAATCCTTAAAACAGCAATATAAGGTAGACACTAGTATTATTTGCATTTTGTAGATGAGGAAATAGAGACTTAGAAATTTAAGACATTTGATTAATGTCCCACAGTTCATACGTGACACAGCTGTCATCAAAACCCAGGTCCTAGGGACTCCCAACCCACTCTCTTGTAGACTGCAACTTTAACCTGTTTCGTAATTGATTCTTAAATTTCTAGTTCTATGACCTTCACTGTGTCTGGCTAGGCCATCACAGACCATGTGTCATTGCTATCTGCTCAAACATCTTCAGCCAGAATGTTGGGCTGTATATATTTGATCAAGTTGGAAACACCAAAGATCAGTAACCCATGCACCTCCTGCCTTACATGGGGGTAAGGACCCTCTGAATACATCTTTCAACTTTAATGAATGTAATGTTCTCCCGAAAAGAGATGACCTTACCAAGTGTCACTTCTTGGTAAATAAAGCTCTGCCACTGTTGACTTTTGATTCATCATCACACTGATATTTAGTGTCAGTCCAGTGTGCTGGACGAGGCAACAATCTTGAGCTCTTATAAAGGCAAACAGGTGGCTGGTCACATTGGACAGATTCCCTTTGGCAGAGGTAGGGAAACTACAACTAGTATTTAGTATTTTAATTGACGTTGGTGCCTGCAGAACCACTTTCCTCTGTAAAATTCTTTTCGAAGGAGGGGAAATCAAAATAGAAAGTAGTAAACTTCTTCCAGTGTATGTACATGTAGCTCCTTCAGGAGATGAGACTTCCCTTTTCCTTGACTCAACCGTAGCATTCACATGCTTCCCAGCTAGTATTCAGTCATCAAAACTAATACACGCAGGTGCTTTACATATCAGGGAAAGTAAACATTTTTGTCAACTTTTTAAACAACTTTCCCCACAATCACCGACACTCTCCAAATAGAATCTGCTGACTTCAATGGCAGGGTCAGTGTTACAGAGTGACTCATTGCCGGAGAGAACAAACAGGCCCAACAAAGGCTACTTCGAGATGTAAATGCTGTTTCCTTATTGCTTGTGAAAGCTACAGCTTTCACAAAATAGAACGAGAAAGCCTGTGTTTGGGGGTTCCTGCTGTCTCAGATATCCCCGGGCCTCCAGAAATGCCCACACCCTCTAACAACTGTTCCCTCCCTTTCCTCTCCCCACTCCTAGAGTGCACCAGATGCATTCAGTTCCTCAGTGAAAATACTCCTGAACCTGATCCAGTCCGGCTCTAACCCACGCCACTTCCCAGAAGCTAGCCTTGCCAAGGTCTCCAGTAACATGCTCCCTGCCAAACGAAATGGCACTTCTCCATCTCGATGCTCCTTGACCTATGTACAGAATTTGACACTGCTGATAACCAATTACACAACTCTCTCTTCTTGGCTTCTGAGCCTCTTTCCTCATTTAGTCTGCCTCTCACCTCATCTGCTTTAGAGACCTTTCCCCCCTCCTCCCTTAGCTTCCACTTTCCATGGGGCTATCCCCATTGCTTTGCAAATTAGCTATTCCATGTACAGTTGCCTCACAGATGGCAGGGGTCATGCTGTATTCACGTTGGAACCCCAGTGCCTAGACAGTGTTTGCAAAATAACACGGGATCAAAAAAATATTTGTTGAATGAATGCCTGTACGTAATAGATCAATTTCTATATTCACTTCTGTCCTGCACACTGCATCTGGCAGGAAGACAAGTCGCATGACCAATCCGTATTAAACAGAAATTTATTGCGTGCCTTTAACTTTTCCCAAGCCCAACATCCATGTGTCAGTAAAGAACGCTGATACAAAGCTCCCAAATGAAACTCCTCACTGACTCCTGGTTGTTTTTCAATTCTATTTCCAGTTCCTAATTAAATCTGCTTTTTCAGTCATGACATTTTCTGAATCTGATTTGCCTTCTTTTCAACTCTTCCAATGGATTTTTCACAGAATAAATTTTAAAAAGTACTCTGTGTTCAATTGGCATTTTGTGTAGTAGCTACTTGCTCTAATGTATTGCAAAGAGTAGCCAATTATTATTTGTTGAGTGATGGCCACACGAACAACTGGATTATGTGTACTGTTTCTCAATTTGGTCATTAAGGTGGTCCAGACAAGTGAATTAGCTGTTCCATTGTCTGTTTATTTTAGTCGTTTTAATGACCAAATCATATTATCTCAGAGGCGATATAACCAAAGTAAAGCAATTTGTTATTTCAGTGAAAAATAATAATTTAATCCAATAAACTGTTAATTTCAGCTTATGGTTATTCTATAATCCTTTATCTCCTGTTTGGATAACCATAGGCTCATCTCTCCAGAATCCCAAATTACAATATTTACTTCCTGTAAGTCTTTCGTTCTTCTGCCAAAGTTATCTTTCTCACCTGCCATTTTGTATATGCTGGACTTTTATGAGGCCATAGAATTTTTTTTTTAAGTTTGTCCTATAAGTTATGTCCAAGATCCTCTTGCTCAATTGCAAAGTCTTTCTTTCTAATTTTTTAAAATGTCTTACTATTTTCTCTCTTCTTCTATGCTCTTTGATTGAAATACATCACGTGTCTGCTTACCACCCCCCTCATATGATCATTTTATTTATATCTTCTTCCATTGGATGGATAGTTGGATGGATAGATAGATAGATTGATTGATAGATAGATACACAAATTCACATCCTACAGATACTAAGGAATTGTTCAATACAGTCTGCTAGCACTAAGACCTTACTTCCTAATAACAGATATTTTCTTTTTATCCCCCCCATTAAAAGCAAACCTCTTCTACATTTTTAGCAGATCAAGGCAGTTATGTTTGAACCCTGTTGTATTTGTGGTTTACAAAATTGTCCATCCTTTCATGTATTTCTCTGATTATAAACTCTAAAGGAAAGACCTGATATTTATTAAACAGATCCTAAACAGTTTCCAGCACAGTAATATGAGGATATAGACAATTAAAGCATTATTTATGTCTATTAGCAAATCATCGTGTATGTATCTAAAACTATTAGGTATCTGAAGCTACAAAAATCAATTACGTCTTTCATCTTGCTAGATGGAATATGTAATAAAAATGGACCCCTTACATTATTCAATGGATCATGTTAGATCAATAGTTTTTCCTATTTGGTAAAATGTGATGTCTCATGATTTTTTATAGCAATCTGTATAATTATAAGGGATGCACTTTGATTAACATCAAAGAGTAGTAAGTGATATAAGGCACCATAATGAGATGCAAGAGAAGTCTATGTTGATAATTCTAATCCATCTGAGTTTCCAAAATAAATAATTTTCGGAAACTAAAGAGAACACCTTTTCAATTTCCTATGCTTATCATTTCTTCTCATTGATTCTTTTGTTATAAACTATGTACCTCCCAAATTTCTTTCTCTGCTTGTTATAGCCACATTCTTTTGTCCAACATTTTAAATCTTCAATAAAATATAAATGAGCAACAGCTTCCTGCTAACCACAAATTCCCCTTCTTGTTTTGCTTTGTCTAAATGTTCTTCTTGAATGCCCAAAGGACTTTCTCTTCCTGCTTGGCACAGTCCGAAATTAGTTTGAATCACATTATCCTTACAACCAGTGTACCTGCATTATGATTCCAAGGGTAATTTGTGTCCTTTAACCATAGTGTGCTTATCATCAATGCTTCAAGGGACTACAATCTGGCCTTGATCTTGCTCAGTTTATCAAGGCTGCTTGGGGGTAGAGCTATTCATGGGTACAAACGATATTGGTTTTATCCCTATGACTACTCAGAAATCTATTTCTCAACCAAACCAGTGATTTTTAACAGTGTTGTTTTTTTAAATCGCACTTATAAGGCAGTGTCGATACAAAGGTGTGTGTCTATTTTTCCCCATTAAGTTCAAAACAAACTATTCTTTTTAGCTTCCCTCCTTGAGCTTTAATTCTGACTAAATTCAGCCCTTGAGCATCAGTTAAAAATCTTGTTCTGCCTTTGTGTGTTTTTTTGTAAGTGTGTTGTATGTAACCTTTTAAAAGTCTCATTAAAAGATTAAGACATACTATTATTAGTTGAAATTAATGGGTAAACTTTGCCTTGCTTGTTGCTCATCCATGCTTTTATCTTGTTTCAGCTAGATAACTCTAACGTTGGGTCGGTTGGTCTGCCAAAAACACTGATTATAGACCCTTGTTTTGTGCAGAATTCACACTGTCTACAGGGTGTGGTACAGAGACACTCAACCGTTCTTGAGCAGTTGTAGCATTACTATACTGTTTCGTGAATAAACAGATCTGCTTTAAGAAATTATTTGTGATCTACAAATTTGTGTTTGTAACCAACTATTTTCCCTGTTTAGCTCTGGACAACAACCTGGAAGCTATCCTCTCAGCTTAAAGTCATTGTCACAACTGTGCGGAAGATAGTTAACATTCTTCTCAGTTCTTCGCAATTGCTGGTCAATATCTTTCCTCGAGTGAAATCCATGTAAACTTCAAACAACAAATCACAAGGTGAAAAAGTTGTCAAAGCCCTAATTTCACATCATCTGTGGAAAAATAGGATTTTATGAATTCTACTTTTTTTTGAGAGAGAGATAGAGCACAAGTGGGGGAAATGGACAGAGAGAGAGAGAGAGACAGAGAGAGAGAGAGGGAGAATCTCAGGCAGACTCCACGCTCAGCACAGAAGCTGACACACTATCCCATGGCTCTGGGGTCATGACCTCAGCCAAAATCAAGAGTCAGACGTTCAACCTACTTAGCCACCCAGGCGCCCCTGAATTCTACTTTTTATATGCTAAATTCAGTTGAGTCAGCTTTTTGTTAGTGTTTATTTTATTTTTGAGAGAGAGAACATGAACGGCAGAGAGAGAGAGGGACAGAGGATCCGAAGTGGGCCCTACACTGACAGAAGAGAGCCTGATACGGGACTCACGAACCATGAGATCATGACCTGAGTGGAAGATGAATGCTTAAGAGACTGAGCCACCCAGGTGCTCCCAGTCAAGTCAGTTTTGAAGTGACAGTACCTCAGAAATGGAGATTTTAACCCAGAATGTGTAAGTTACCAAGTTGCTGTCACACAAATTTCCAAGGCAGTGGTTCTCTCAAGATGCCAATTATAGTTCTCACTGTTTTATCCAAAAGCTTAGATCTCAAAAGACTTGAGCTCTAGACCAAGCCCTGACACTCTAACTGGCTGGATGACACAAGGCACGGCAGCTAAACTTGTGCCTCCGTCCCCTTTCTGTAAAATTGGAGGATTGGACCAGAGCAGCAACCATCAGTTCCATCTGGCCTGATGGGTCAGAATATGGCATTTTACTCCCAGCACCAGGTCTGGCAGGGCCAAACCTCCAGCCTTCGTCTTCTATCTCGAGCAGCTGCAGCCACAGGGAGGATGTGACACAAAAGTGTTAGCCAAATTTTCCTACCTAAAATGAGTTATTGGGATAAAAATCAACTCATATCATTTTTCAAGGTACTGAGGTTCTGAAAATTAAATCTGGGTCTATGCCACATAAAAGATACTACAACTTTGAAGAGATTTGATTATAAAACTCTATGAATGAAATATGTAAGAAATATTGTCACGTTGATCACTTTTACACAAAGGCGGTAGAACAGTAGAATATTGGGACCGTCTTACTTTTCTGGAACACAGCCCCTAAGCCGCACCTATTCTAGTGAAGGATACATGGTTTCAAACAATTAAAATGCAAGAGCTGACTGAGGTTGAGATCATCTGTGCACAGGGCCTAGGGGAATCACCGGAGAAGGATCTTGAAGCAGAAGTTCATTAAGAAAAGAAAGGGGGGGCATCTGGGTGGCTCAGTCAGTTAAGTGTCCAACTTTGGCTCAGGCCATGATCTCACGGTTTGTGAGTTCAAGCCCCGTGTCGGGCTCTGTGCTGACAGCTCTGAGGCTGGAGCCTGCTTCAGATTCTGTATCTCCCTCTCTCTCTCTCCCCCTCCCCTGCTCACGCTCTGTCTCTCTCTCTCTCTCTCAAAAATAAAATAAATATTTTTAATTATTAAAAAAAAGGAAAAAAGAAAAGAAAGGTGGCATGGGACATCCCCAAAAAAGAAATAGATTGCACAAAAGGTCTGTTGTGTTTGAAGAAAGATGAGAAGCCCCTGAACCTGGAGAATTAGAAGGGTGGGGGAGTGGAGGGTGTACCATCAAAGTAAAGATTGAAGACATAGGTAGAAAGTAGGTTCTTATGGGATAAACTAAGGAGTCTATAGGAAACAGGAATCCCTGACGATGTTTGTTTTTACAGCATTTATTTTTTAAATTTACCCATTTTTTTCTTCTTTGAATGACTACAGCCACTTTCTAAGGGAAGAGGAGCAAATCAGATAGCCATTCTGTCTGTGCTTCAACGGGCTCAGCTGAACAAGTCTGTTGAGCTCTAATGTGCATGAGGCTGGGGGAAGAGGTAGCTGAATTACTCTGAAAAAAATGGAAGGAGAAGAATTTAGAGTTATTTGATAAGAAGGAGTCTAGGAACAGAGAAATGAGGGAAAGAGAGAACCCAACAAGACAGAGAAAAATAAGCAAGCAAGCAAAAAAAAAAAAAAATGTTCATAAACATGTTAGGAAACATCCACCACCTAAGAGGAAATGAAGGGTCTTTGAAGAACAATTATTTCTCTGCTCCAATTGAAATGATTTGCATTGTTAAGGTTTAGTCCACTCTTGGGTCTTTCTCCCAAATCTCTAAGCCCATCAGACTCGTATGTACATAACTATTCTATCGCTTGTGCAAATCAAGAGGGAAGCCCAGTTAGAGGCACATAACAACACATACCATTAACTGAGGCTGAGGCAACTTGAAAATTTAACTCCCACAGGCATATGTAAAACTCTTGGGGAAGGTTTTGATCATGTGGTCATGGAATTGGGAAAGATGAAGAGTTTTGCCAATTTTATCTAGAAGTCAAGTGCAGGGGCAGTGGAGGCCTACCCAATCTCTGCTTATAGTAGGTTTTTCGGTAAAAGAGTCGCATGAACAAATTCACTGATAGACACTTTAGCAGTATGAGAATGGACAGAGACTATGAAATTCGAGGCAGTGGGCTAGTGCACCAAGTAGTCCTCCTGATATCGAAGCAATAGAAAGCAGTGTTGGAAACAAAGGTTGGCGTCCATAGGTGCAACCATGCATCTAGCTTGATAGATCTGGGAAACAGTAGCTGGAATACGAACATAGAGGGGCAAGAGCTAGTGAGGCAGGTGATGGATTCAATTTAGAATGCACTGACTTTGAAGTGACTATGATGGAGTTAATTAGAAATGCCCATTAGGAGATTGTCTATACACCTAAAGCAAGTTGGTACTCAATAGTATTGGATTTCGTAAGAATGAAACATAGTGCACTTATTCCCTCTTACTGAGTTGTGTGGTTTTCTCCCACTTTCCTTCCTTCCTTCTTTGCTCCCTCCCTCCCTCCATTCCTCTTTCTACTTTGCTCCCTATTCTTTCAGAAAGCAATTATTAAAGAAAATACGAAGTGTCTTTTTTATTTTTTTTAAATAAAAGAGGAGAGTGGGGAGGGGCCAAGAGAGGGGCAGAGAGAGAGGGAGACACAGAATCCAAAGCAGGCTCCAGGCTGTGAGCTGTCAGCACAAAGCCTGAGTGGGGACTGGAACTCACAAACCTCGAGATCATGACCTGAGCCAAAGTCAACCGCTCAATTGACTGAGCCGCCCAGGCGCCACAAACTTTCTTTTTTTAAAATGCTTATTTATTTCGAGAGAGAGAGCAAGCATGCAAGTGAGCAGGCGAGGGGGAGAGAGGGAGGGTGGGGGAGAGAGAGAGAGAGAGAGAGAGAGAATCCCAAGCAGGCTGCATGCTGTCTCAATCTCACCAACCACTAGATCATGACCTAAGCCAAAATCAAGAGTCGAATGTTAAAAAAAAAAAAGAGAGTCGGATGTTTAACCAACTGAGCCACCCAGGCACCCCCAAAATAAACCCTTTCTGTCATTTGAATCTTTTTCTAAATTATCCTTTTTAAAAATTATTTTGCATGTTAATTTTATCTAAAACTTGATGAAAACATCTGCTCACATAGATATTAAATGAGTTGTCATGGTTTTGATATGGTGAGACCTGTTATCTTAATTTCTTTTAGGTCTTTATTGTTCTTATCAAAAGAAAATTGCTCTTGTCATAAATATTTTATAAACATTATACTTCTCATATTCTTTCTGTCTTAAGAGGAAAATTAATATTAAAGCTGTTCCTTTATCCATATCTGTCTATTAACATTAATTTAATTCCCTAACACTGTCTTCTTATTTTCCTATTATTCTTTCTTTTTGCTCTTCTCATATGAATTAAGGCTTTCCCAGGTCCTCTGACTTTGAACTACCCAAATGTAAATGACTGATTGGATCATGTCACTATGCATTTATGAAGCTTTAATTACTTTTTGGCTCTATTATAGTCATCTTAGAGTTGTTATATAAATGCTCCATAAGAATCATTTAAAATTCAATTTATTAAGTCAGACATTTTTCCATAGTTAGAGCAAAATAGAAAAGCATGTTACAACCACTGTCCAAAGGGGCTCAAACATACAACGTAATCACTGTTTTTTCTTTAAGTTACAAAAGATTAAAGCCCTTATTAACATATTTAAGTAAAATAGAAAACATTTGAATTTGTAAAAACAATTAGAAATCATTTTAAATTATCCTTTTAAGAATAAGGATAATTTGGGGGCGCCTGGGTGGCGCAGTCGGTTAAGTGTCCGACTTCAGCCAAGTCACCATCTCGCGGTCTGTGAGTTCGAGCCCCGCGTCAGGCTCTGGGCCGATGGCTCAGAGCCTGGAGCCTGTTTCCGATTCAGTGTCTCCCTCTCTCTCTGCCCCTCCCCCGTTCATGCTCTGTCTCTCTCTGTCCCAAAAATAAATAAACGTTGAAAAAAAAATAAAAATAAAAAAGAATAAGGATAATTTTAAAGACATGATTTCATACATATGACTTAATAGTATATAAGTATACTTATATAGCATATAAGTATATACTTAATATACTTAATAGTATATACTTAATAGTATATAAGTATATTTCATACATATACTTAATAGTAAGATAATAACATCATGATACTTATACAAGTGTGATGCTTTTTAGTGAAAGGAGCTGAAATGTTTGCAAAAATTGGTGAGAGTAATGAAGATTAAATTTTATTAAGTAACAATAAAATACTACCATTCCAGTAATGATTGAAATACTTATTGGTATTACTATTATCTCCACAGAAAATTGACTTTTGAACATCATACTTCAACTTTTTTAGCAAAAATTCCTGTAGATCTTTGCTATAGATGCGTTCCAAACATTTATAATGCTAACAACTTACATTGATTTTTTTTTTCTTGTTTAAACCTGAAAGGAGCTGGGGCCTATTGTAATACTTTTATCTACTCAAATCTCTAATTAAAATGTTTTTTATTATGTAGTTGATACAAAAATTGGACGAGGGGAGATTGGGATAAATTATCATCATGTAGATTTTAAGATACATTTATTCTGGAAAAAAATACATTTGAAAATGGCAGTCACTACATAGAAGTTATCCAATTATATGTTAAAAAAAAAGCTAAACAAGCTACCACTTGTTTGAATTCTATGTTTCTTCTGAAGAACTTAGATATTTTATTATATGCATAATGTAAATCAGCAAATACTTATTTGGCCAATAGATAGTCACAGAATATGCATAGATAAAATAATGGAAGTAGTTATTCCTATTAAAAAGAGTCCTCAAGAAATTTTCCCAAAGTCTCACACAAAGCCAGTAGTAGAACTTAGAAAAAGAACACGCAGTAGTCCAGTGTAGCGACTCACTTCTAAGACCACACTATTTTCAAAAGTTTCACCACATATTTATAAAGGGTATCCGACATCTCCTTCTTCCCAAAGTCTTACCATTGGTCTAGTGGTGAATAAATTCTCCAAAATGCAGTCGAAGGTCTTATAACCAGTACCTCTTCCGTAAACCTTTCACAAAAAGGTCACTGCCATTCCAGCTCACCCTTCTTTTCCCTTATATATTTATATGTGTCACTCAACGCCCTTCCTCCTGCTTGGAAAGCCATCAAGAACTTTTATCTTAGGAGTCAGTTGCCAGTTCTGTTTAATGAACCAGTCAGCAGGATTCTCGACGGCCATGAGCATAAGCCTGTCTGTGCCCTTTTTTTTCTC
Source organism: Prionailurus viverrinus (assembly GCF_022837055.1). Lineage (NCBI taxonomy): Eukaryota > Metazoa > Chordata > Mammalia > Carnivora > Felidae > Prionailurus > Prionailurus viverrinus. The sequence goes on along the minus strand of NC_062569.1, from coordinate 131,447,982 downwards.
AGACTAAGAATGGCATTACCTCAAAAGCTGGCCATTGGGAAATAGTCTCAGAACTGTTCACTAGAAGTTAGACAGCCTCGGAGCCCGCCCAGACAGCCTCGGAGCCCGCCCAGACAGCCTATCCCTGGTTGTGCAGGCATTCTTTTTAATTCTGGAAGTCTATTGACACTTATATGGTTTTATCAGGACAAAAGAAATCCCTGAAAACTTCTCCTTTTTCCTTGGGTATTATCTAACCCAGAATGTGGATACTGGAGATGTTAACACGTTTTGGTTAACCTCCCAAGCAGAGGAGATAAATGCACAGAGCCTTCAAACATCTATTGTTTCAGTCCTCCCCCGTCCCTCCTCCAAGATATTATCATATTTGGCAAGATGGGGCTCAATTGCACTTAAAATGATGGAATTAAACAGTCAGTCCGTCTAATGCTTGGAATCTATACACTCTTAGAAGCGTAGTTAAATTGAATCAGATATTAGGCCATAAAATTAATAGTTCTACATTTTGGAACTAAAACAGATTTTTGAGTTTCATTTGACATTTTAAGAGTGAGTTAAAATAAATATGTAGTACAACACCAGGCCCATTAAATCAAAATATTTAGCAGTCATATTTTATATTTTAGGGTTTTATAGTGTTGCAAATTGCTAAGCCATATTTCAATTTTAGTACATTTGCATACTGTATACAAAATGATAGGAAACAAGGTAAAGAAAGCGGTGTGGACATTTGGAACACGGGAAGAAGTGCTTATGCCACAAATGGTTTACTGCTAATGAATTAAAGAAAATATATGGAGTGTGTAGTTGGTTGATGTTGTGGTGCATCTTTTTAGAGCTCAATCATCCCTTAAATTGCAATGGCAAGTTTCAGATTTTCTATATCAACTTCTCAACAAAGGGAATATGCATGGATTCAGATAGGCTATCCCTTAATTTTTCCTAGACAAGTTAACTATGTTGTAGATGAAGAGCTTCAGACTTTATCTCACTGTTCATCAATTTCTTTCATTGTCATATATATTTGGAAGGGCTGTCCCTATTCAACAGCCCCCCTCCAAGTCTTCCTATCTTCAGTCCTACCCCCAATACAATTTTTTGCTTCATGTTGCAGTTCTGCTTATTTTTTTATTTTTTTAATCTTTCTTTAATGTTTTTATTTTTTTAATATAATTTATTGCCAAGTTGGCTAACATGCAGTGTATACAGTGTGTCTCGGTTTTGGGGGTAGATTCCCATGATTCACTGCTTACATATTTTAGAGAAATAACTGCAAATTTCTGAGTCAAAATAATTTTAATATTAGACAAACTTAATACCTCTGTTGCTAATTTTGATAAATAAATACAAAATTGAAGCTAGTTTGGTCTTAACAATTTTTGATACAATTCTCAATTTCATGGGTCAGTATATGGCATTCACTCAAATATCACTTCCCATGCCTTTTATTGAGGAAAGAGAAATTGTGTTTTCATTCATCTATCAAAATAGTAGGTATCCAGATCATTGATTTCCTCCTCACCTATGGTGGGACTGTCAACATAAACTTTTCTCTTTTTTATACCTTGCAAGTTTTCTGGAGCAATACATACTCTACCTTGCATTTTTCTGCATTCTTTGGAGAAGTTTTGTGGGGTTTTTTTGTTTTTGCTTTTTGTTTGTTTTGTTTTGTTTTATTTCATTGTAGTTGTGTATAAAATTACCATTATGGCTGAGAAAAGAGGATAGGAAGGCAATAACAGGAGTGTATCTTCACTTTTAAGACAGAAAATTTTGGTTTCCCCAACATATAAAAGCATAGAATGTATAATTATCTATTTTGTAGCAGCAGATATGGAAGGAACATTAACCTTTATTGAGTACCAACTTTGACCCTGTGCCAATAGACGCTCACATAGTCTCTTTTTAATTTAATTCTAAAAATAACTCTGTCAAGTAATTTCCCGAGTTTTAAAAAATATATACATATGTACTAATTAAAGAAAAAAGTTAGCAAATACTAAAGAGAATAAAATGTCCTCTGTTACCATTTAATGAAATTTATCCCAATTTACCATTTTAATGACTTTCCTTCCTTTGTTTATTCTATGAATGGATATATAATCCTTATGGAGTTCCAATAACTTTGTAATTATATATGTTAGCTTTTTCATTTCCAAACATTGTAAGTATAACCTACTTCTGCGTTGTTATATTATTGTCATATATGGTTAAAAACTATTCCTTGGTATGAAGTGGTCCACCATAATTAACTGTTTCTCATGGATTTTAAGTCGTTATTAAGTTTTCACTACTACAGATATTTCTATAATAAAAATTGCCATGGGGCGCCTGGGTGGCGCAGTCGGTTAAGCGTCCGACCTCAGCCAGGTCACGATCTCGTGGTCCGTGAGTTCGAGCCCCGCGTCAGGCTCTGGGCTGATGGCTCAGAGCCTGGAGCCTGTTTCCTATTCTGTCTCCCTCTCTCTCTGCCCCTCCCCCGTTCATGCTCTGTCTCTCTCTGTCCCAAAAATAAATAAACGTTGAAAAAAAATTTTTTTTTAAATTGTCATAACGTTTGTTTGTTTGTTGCTGTTATTGTTTGTATTTAAGATTCTTCCTTAGCATAAATTATCAGCAATAAAATAAACCAGAAAAGGTGTAGTACAAAATGGCAATAAATTAAAGTAATAATTAAATTTTAAATTTGCATTTTAAATTTAAAAAACAATTGTTTTACAGATAATACTAGCAAAACTATTACTCTGTTACTCTTGTATGGTGCTGGTAGTATCTTAAACTGGCACAAATCTTTGGAAAACAATCTGATGTGTAACTTTTTGTATCCAATGAGCTAGTAGTACATTTCTGAGAGTCTCCCCAAATAAAATAGTGTAAAAGAGAGAAGTAGATCTAACACAACAATGATCATTGCAGCTTTGTTGATTTCTTTATTAATCTTGTGAGTGAAAATTGCTCTTCTATTATTATAGGAACAATGCATATTCATGGAAAATGATTTATGCAGTACATAAGAACAAAACATAGCCTCCAAGCCCGTTCCCTAGAGGCAACTGCTCCTAACAATCTCTTATCAACCTCCCCAAATTTTTCCATTCAAATCTATGAAAACACAGATTTCTTTTTACAACAGGTCACACTGTACAGATTTCTCTTCAATTTGCTATTTTCAATTACTATAATGTCTTACACATCTTTTCATTTCAGGACATACAGATCCAACACATTCTTTTGAATGGCTAGGTAGTTTTCCATTGTATGGCTGCACCATGCTTTATATATCCAGTACTCATTTTGAGTCATATGTATTTTTCTCCATTATAAAGAATGTTTCAAAAAAAATCCTTCTATATTAATCTTTCTACATTTACAAGTATAATTGTAGGATCTTCTTAGCAGTAGAACGGCTAACCGGAGGGTATATACATTTTAAATTTGCCTAACTGCCCTCCAAAATCAATCTACATTTCCAACCACAGAATTCGACAATGCCTGTTTTCCTCACACCCTTTACAACACTGGGTATTTTCAAACGTTTAAACCTTTGCCAGTGTGATAGCACTTCATCTTTCCACAAGTATTTGTGCTCATTAAGGCACCTGGAAGGAATTCAGTACAAGAAATGCCACCGGTTACAAAGAAATAAACAATATAGCAGGAGGCAAATATATAGCTTGAAATCACACAGTCAAAAATGTTTGAGTCATTAGAGGTGATACACTTCAAATTTCTCATCTGTTATTGAAAACGTTCATCTTATTAACTTCAACACACACACACACACACACACACACACACTCCCTTTGGGAAATGACCAACATTCATTTCACAGATGAGGAGACCAAGATCCAGAAAGAAAAATCTTTCCATTGTCACACACAACTATGTCTACACAGAGCAAGAGCTAAACTAAGACTCCACTACAGGTGCAGTATTATTTCCAAGGCAACATGCAAGTATAATGTATAATGTGACTTTACATACAATGTAGACCATGGTACAATAAAACTCGTTGCTTCTTCATTTAATCAATGGAAGTCTCTTCTAACTAGCACAGTAATAACTGACAGGCATAATGAATATCTGACAGATTAACTTCTGTTCTCTTTAGTTTTTAGATTTCATGTGTTTAGTGTTAAATGTATTTTTGTTCCAATTATTTGGAATTAATCAGTGATGCATGTTAGATTTGGAAACCAGGATGTGAATTTCCAAAGCAATCCCTAGTCTTCCCAGATGCAAAATATTTATTGCAAAATGCTGAAAGAAGGCAGACACGAGGAGAAAGAAAGGTCTGATTAGGTCTGATTTGAACATGGTACATAATGTTCTGTGTCCTCTGTATTCCCATTTTTTATTACAACATGAGCATTTTCTCAAGTCATTAAATGTTCTTCAAATACTTAATTTTAGGGGCTCCTGGGAGGCTCAGTCGGTTAAGCGACCGACTTCAGCTCAGGTCATGATCTCACAGTTCATGGGTGCCAGCCCCACATTGGGCTCTGTGCTGACAGCTTGGAGCCTGGAGCCTGCTTCCAGATTCTGTGTCTCCCTCTGTCCCTACCCCTCTCCCACTTGCAGTCTGCCTCTCTCTCTCTCTCTCTCTCTCTCTCAAAAATAAATAAACATTAGATTATTTTTTAATGTTTTCAAAGACATTTTTAATTTGCAATTCCCTTTTAGGTTATTTCCATGTTTCTATATCACATTACTGCCAAGAATAATATTATATGTAACTTTTTTGTCTATATCTCTAATGATTATCTTAGCAAACATTCATAGAAGTGGGTTTCTTGGGTCCATGGACATAGAATTTTTTAAGTGCTCAAATGGCTTTCCTGAAAGACTAATTCCAATTAAAATACCTATGAAGAGTGTATTAGCATGTTTGTTTCACTTCACCCTTCCAAACATTGAGCATCCCCATTACATCAAAAGACTTTTGAAAGGGACTGTCTGAGTGATAATATTATACATCTTCCTATTCCACCCTCCTTCCCATTTTCCAAACTTTACATTTTGTTATTTTACTTTTATATTTAAATGGATTAATTTGGTTGGGCATATGCGACTAAGACATGCAATGATTTGACAGCCATTGAGTATAAACCCGTGTGATCCTGGAACTTCAGCAGGAAACCAGTGAGGGAAGATATCATTTCAATGCAGGTTTCAGAGGATGAGCTTAGACTATACTGTGAAAGGACTGGTAGAATTCAGGTTGGCAAAGAGGAGACAAAGTTGCAATATAGGGATAGGAAATCATCAGGCAGAGACCCAGGGGTTCAGATGAGCAAAACATCTGCTAGAAACAACTGTTTTGACAAACTGCATTAAGTTGGACAGGGCCGATTTGATTCTAAAATCTCCTTGGTGATTTTCTCCTTCATCTCACATTAAGTGGAACTCAAACCTTTGAGTGGTACCTACCTCCTCCCTCAAACTTACTGAATTAAATATTATCAAGAAAGTGAATGCCAATGAAGCAGGTAACATTTTTAATTTTCAAAACCATATTTCCTCTGGCAGGAGAACATCCGCTCTCTGCAGACCTTTGGTTTGATCATAATTCTCACAACCCATTATGCTACACCTGCTGATTTAAAGAAAACTCAGTATACATGAGCTTTTTCAATTTGTTTTTCTACATTCTTAGTCAACATACCACTAGGCAGAATCCTCCTTAGGTTACAGAATCTGAGCTGACAGTTTTCAATTTGGTGCTTCCAATAAAACTTCTTTTGCTAAATATAAGGTTTTTTTTTCCTCAGTGAACAGAGGGATGAGAAGTTTTTATAAGCCTGTTTTTAGAGATTATGTCTTAATTAGCTATCTCAAGTATAGAGTACACCCCATCCATCTGTAAACTAGTATTCAAATCTGACCACTTCATTATGTTCAAACAATTAGATTTAAAAATATGGAAAATACAAATCAACCATCTGGATATCTGATCTACCACCAAAAGTCAGAGTCCTAAAAACACTCTGGGTTTACGTTCAGTTTCCTCCACTTATTTATTCATTCATTTTTGTACTTTCATAGACCATGTCCAGAAAGGATTTGTGGCTTTGCATAATTGGGTTCCTAACAGGCCCCATTTTGTGATAGAGGCATGACAGCCTTTTTCTCATTCCTCAAAATGCAGTAGGATACACAAATGTTCATAGAGGCTTCATTTATAACAGCCCTAAACTGAAAGTAACCTGAATGTCCTTCAGTGAATTCACAGCTAAGCGAACTCTGATACATCCATTCAATGGAATACTATTCAGCAATTAAAAGGAACAAACTATTGGTACACACAACAACTTGGATGGGTCTTAAGGGCCTCATGACTAGTGAAAAAAGCCCATCTCAAAAAGATTGCATACATACAGATTTCCATTTGTATAACATTCTCAAAATGAGACAATTATAGAGAAGACAGATTAGTGGTTACCAGGGAACAGAGACAAGGGTGAGGCATTGGTAAGGCTTTAAAGGGAAAGTATAGGGGAGAATCCTTGTGATGATAGAGCACTTCCACACCGGTTGTGGTGGTGGTCACACAAATCTTTATATGGGGGCAAATCACATAAAGCTATACACCCATATACATTAGCACATGTAAAAAATTGGTGAACACTGAGTAAGGAAGGACTGTAGTGTAGTTAATACCAATGTCAATTTTCTGGTTTTGACATTATACTACAGTCGTACAAGATATCCCCATTGTGGGAGACTGGTGGAAGGCTCAGAGTACTTTATGTCCTCTTTTGCAACTTCTTGTAGTCTATAATTATTTTAAAATTAAAAGTTTTTTTTTTTTTAATGCATCACGATCTTCAACCAAGTTACCCTCCCCTGAGACCATTAGTGCCCCACCTCACCCTCTGACCCCTGCCAGGAAGGTCTTCCTTGGCTCCCCAGACTAGGTTTATCTCCCAATGTTCCATGTTCTTACAGCACTTCAAATTTGTTTCTTTGGGCCCGGCAAAATGACTACTGAATAATTCCATCAGTGTAACATCGGTTTAATACCTGCCTTCCACAGACTATAAATTTTTAAAAGGCACCCGGTTCATTACTGTATCTTTAGTGCTGACTATCTGCCTTAAAACGCCGTAGGTGCTTCGTCAATACTTGTGGAAAACAAGGAGTGAGAGTGACACAGCACATGAGCAAGCGTTTCTGTAAGTCACAGCTGGAGAATTTCAGTCCGAGCATGAAGATGAGATCATGGGGAAAGTCAGTACATAGCTAATAAGTAGTTCATCACATTTTATACAGACGTCTGGTACCATAGATTATAAATATTAATGTACACCATGCAAAACAGTCGGTTCATTTAGAACCAATCAAATGTGATTATTTGATTATTTCCATCTTGTCAAGAAGAGCATTTTAGCTATTTTATTTGGCAATGGCAAAACACAGTTTCTATTCATATTCTATACCCTCTGGGGTATATTCCAAAAAAAATATGTTAGAACAATTCTGATGAGGAGGATACGCCTTCTTTCAGTGGCTTTCAAAGTTGTTACTGGCCCTAGGGCTGAGATCAAGGGTATAACTGGTCACTGGCACTCTATACCTCTTTTCTTGGCCCATCTCCTGTCATCAGGTACATACTTTCTCTCGACTCAAATGATCTCATACCTTAACACCATCTTCTAGCTATTAAATACCTCCAGTGCGGTGTGTACGCACACAAATACATGCACACACACACACTCACCCACGTACGCACGCACGCGCGCACACACACTTGTCCCTCCTTCCCTTCCCACCAAATCTCAATTCGTAAGTGTTCACGTCAGCTTTTAGGAGGAAAGAATCTCTGACTCCATTGATTAGGGTGACGAGCATGCATAGATCTCTAGAAAAGTAGATATGTTTGAACAGACTGGTTATCTAGTTCAGCTTGCTGTCACTCTCTCCCCCTCAGACGCCAGAAGAACAGGGATGGTGATTGGAGCGTGGCACCTCATTTCTGCAAGTTTCCCAACCCTTAAGCTATAATCAAAGGGAAAGTGTAAGAGACATCTGGACATACAAAATTTTGCAATGATAATATGTGTGTTTTGGAAGCAAGTACACAAAAAGACATCTATGAGAGCTCAGCGTCTTTCACGAAATTAGTTCAGAGCTATATGGTGAGGATAGAGCTACTGGCAGAAACCAAAATGCCAAAGGGCACCAGGAAAATACTAAGAACTTCTAAGATAGGTTCTTATGTAAGACAGCTTGATTTTACTACGTTGGCGCTTTCGTTCAGTGTAGCTAGAAGACAATGGCCATTAAGTACTGCTGCTTTGTCAGACATCATTATTTTAGCATCATGAATTGAGCGCTTTGTGATGTTTATTTGGTTTGTTTACAGAAACGACACAGTATTTTTGTTGTTAGTAATTTGAGTTATCATTTCAGAGAGTGGTAGAAACAGGTAAAGACAAACTGTAGAATCACAACATTGTTCATTAATACAGGAAAGAAAAAAATCAAAGCAAATTTGCTAATTAGAATTGTCCAGAAAACTTTTTTGCCCAGAATAACAAATTGAATTTTGTGTTTCATTTCTCACTTGGCATTTTTCTTTTGAATGAGACGAGGATTATATTTGAAAATATTGCCATGCACTGACCATAGTGGTAGCAAATTATGGGGAAAGGAAAAGACCATGTTCCACTCTTTTATTTTCTCGTTTTGTTTAGGTGCAAATCTCTTCACTCAATTTTAAACCATGCAAATTAATCTCTTTTCAAGTATAAACCACCCATCTGTCCCCTTTGTTCTCCCTGAAGTCATTTTGGATTTCACTGTTGAAAATAAAGTTAACATCTTTAACCTATGTAATAACTATACAAGGAAAAAAAGATGAGTGTAGGACAAATAAAGAAAATGAAAACATCAATATTTATTCTCCTGCATTCATGACACTCATTATCAGAACCAGAAAATTACACAACAGTAATAAAAACACAGGCTCCAATAGACAAAAGGATTGTGCTCCAAAAAATTTTATTTGCAAGTAGGTTGTCTAAAGCATTAACACTCTTAATAGAAATAAAGTTCTACATCATAGTTAGAACTCTCAGGGATTCTCTGTATGCCTATATGGTCCATCTATTTAGTCCAGAACCATAGGAATCATAGTCACAAAAGATTTCCAGGGTGAATAACAAAAGAGAAGAAAGAGGCCGGGTGGCTTAGTCAGTTAAGCATCAGACTCTTAATTTTGGCTCAGGTCATGATCTCAGTTTGTGAGTTCGAACCCCTCATTGACCATGTAAAGCCTGCTTGGGCTTCTCTCTTTCTCACTGCCTCTCTCCCGGCCCCCCAAATAAATAAAATAAAATTAATTTAATTGATAAAAAATTTTTAAAAGAGAAGAAAGAGAGAACAGAAAAGGAGAAGTTTACCCCTCTCTGTGGTACAGGTCTGAGCACATTTTTGAAATAATGAAGCCTACTTTCAGGCTCCTCCTACCTCCCTAAGTGACATCCTTTCCCACTTTCAGGTACCTTCAGTTTTCAGTATCCAGGCACTTACGCATTTACATTTACCCCAGATCCATATTATAGAAATCTAGACATATTTAATCCCATGAACCATGTTCTCCATGGTAAATATTACCTGTCAGCTGACAAAGGGGTCCATTCTTTCAGGTAGTTTGTTCATTATGATATTCCCTATGTCTAGCCTAATGCTTGGCATACATTAAATGATTAACACATATTTGCTGAGTGAATAAATGAGGGATAGCTAGTATCAACACCATGAGAAAGAGAAATTTCTAATTAGAGAAAACATCTATTTGCATTGGTTTTGAGTTCTTAGTTTTGTTGGAATTCATCCATAATGAATGTTGTCATTATTGCATTGTAGGGAGCTGATATAAAAAGTTATACTATTACCTATCATTTAATATGGATAGAATATTATATTCTATTTTTCATAACGGCTTTCTCAAGTTCTTATAATAATGATGGTAACTATAATAATAGGTAATACGTATAACACTTACAGCATGACTGGTGCCTTGCTAAGTGCTTTCATATCTTAATATATTTAGTCCTCTCATTAACCCTAAGGGCATGTACTGTCATTATACCCACTTTAGAGACAGGCAAACTATAGTTTTAACAACTTTCCAAAATCCACAGCTCTTCTGTCTAGCAGTCGGGCTCAAAGCTGAGGTCTAAGCTCCTTGGCCATCTTTGGGGTGGTCTGGTCTCCTTTCCTATTTACCATTACTTATCCCTGATATAAAAGATCCTTAACGAGAAGGGATCATCCCAGATAAATGGGCTGTGTTCCATTTGTCATAGTGGCAGCATCAGCACTGTCCATTGACAATGCGCGCGACAACAGGAATAAAGAAGGAAGTGATAGTATGCAAAGGAGGCTGCTGTCACACTTTGTAGATTTCTCAACATTTTTCTAGCACTAGATGGAATTAACAAGTTTTAGCCTCCAGGACTGATAGTTGATGTAGGAAAACTTTCTTTTTAAATGATGTGTTTAATATGGTTGATTTCTGTATCATTAAGACAGGCAGCTCGGCATGATGACTCTAGTTAAGTTTCTTCCTTATCAGTAGTATCCCCCTTCTGGAACTAACATTGAAGTACCTAATTAGCCTGGACTTGTAGACTCTCAAAACAAAATTCAAACTTGCATTTTGCATTATTACATACTCTTAATACATGTTTTTTTTCTTTTATTTCACTCTTTGGGCATTTATGTGAACAGAGAATAGTACTTTAGCGAGATCTCTCTTGAAAATAAAATGGTTTGGCTTCAAAAGCTAAAAACCGTGATTGCCATATTCCTTGTTTTTGTTGTTGTTGTTGTTGTTGTTGTTGTTGTTTTACAACAAATTCCTTTAGATTATTGAAATCACCATGTATTATCTAAGTCAACTTTTCAATAAATTTTTCAGTAGCATTCTTCTTGCTGCCAGTTATATCTTTTTTAAATTTAATGTTCTACTTCCCATGCTTAAAACAAAACAAAACAAAACAAAACAAAACAAAAAAGAAAAAAAAAAAAGAAAAAACAAGGATGGGCTCCTGGATGGCTCAGTCAGTTAAGCATCCAACTCTTGATCTCAACTCAGATCATTATCTCTCAGTTCATGAGATGGAGCCCCAATCAGGCTCTTCACTGATAATATGGAGCCTGCTTGGGATTCTTTCTCTCTGCCCCTCACCTGCTCATGCATGCACACACGTTCTTTCTCTCTCTCTCTCTCTCTCTCTCTCTCAAAATAAATAAATAAATTTAATAAAATTAAAAAAAAATTTTTTTAAGCTATCTACTTAAGTCCAGTTTCTATTCAACATAATCTTTTTGCTGTTTAAAAACATTCACCTACTCATTTTAGAACCTGGTCTATCTGTTGGTTCATTAATTAGCTTCAGTGCATGCTACCTGACACTTTTTCAAATCACAACTCAATTTCATATCACATTTTTTTCCCCTCTGAGAATTTCAAACCAACTTACCGATTTCCTTTCTAGAGTATAATTTTTTTGGTCACAAAATAAAATAACTTGTGGATTTTTAATTTTTTTAAAGCTCATATATTTAATTTGATTGAGGGAGAGAGAGGGAGAGAGAATCTCAAGCAGGATCTGCACTGCCAAAGTGGAGCCTGATGCAGGGCTGGAACCCACAAACCATGGGATCATGACCTGAGCCAAAATCAAGAGTTGGATACTTACCTGACTGAGGAACCCAGGCTCCCCAACTTGTGAATTTTTAAAACAGTGATAAACAAACAAACAAATAGACAAACAAACAAAAAATATATAAACATATCCATAGGAACAATGATAACCTTGCATAATGCTATGTTAACTCAAGTTCACAGAACTAAAGAACATATGACGTTGGGCTAGGACTGGGAACCAGAGGCTCACCGGCATTCACTCTTGAGTTATTCAGATACTAGAGGGAAACTTCCACTTGGGTTGTAGAGTCACATCTTTCTTTGCTTTTTTTTTTTTTGTCAATTACAGTATGAAAACCAAAAGCTGTCAAAAAATAGAATGCAACCAGGGCACCTGGTTGGCTTAATCGGTTAAGCGTCCAACTTCAGCTCAGGTCATGATCTCACAGTCTGTGAGTTCAAGCCCTGCGTCAGGCTCTGTGCTGACAGCTCAGAGCCTAGAGTCTGCTTCAGACTCTATCTACCTCCCTCTCCCCTTCTCCTGCTCACACTCTGTGTGTCTCTCTCTCAAAAATAAATAAACAATAACAATAAAAATAGAATGTAGCCATTTGCTTTAGCCTTAGAAAATATAATGCATAAAGTTTCCTAAAACAGCTTCTAAGATGAAAACAGGAAAGAAACATCTTGCTAGGAAAAGAAGAAAAGTTGTATTTGCCCACTTTCCACTACCTCCTATCTTTCAGAGGCCAAGGAAGGACACAGAATGCATCTTAAACCCAAAGACCTAGCCTGAAACCACTCATACTACAATATGGATATTTGGCATTTAGTTGATTAATTAAATCAGCATAGGTATTTAATCTGGATGAATCCCCTGGCTTTTGGTCTGGATGTTTTTCATCTGGAAATGTGTACAATCTCCACTTCACCTGTTCTGAAGGAGAACAATCAAAGAATTAGACCCCTTAATCAAGTAGATGCTAATATAATGAGTTATTCTACTTTATTTACTCTCTGGACTCATGGATCCTTGAGCCTTCCTTTGATGGTGCTTAGCTGGCAGTACTTTTGCATCAGTATTCTGAACATCAATATTTATTGAACATGCACTGCAGCAAATGAAGAAGGTGCAGAAGATTAATCTCACTATGGACTGATCACAGTAAATGACTTATATGGCTTCTGTGGAGGGGCTTAAAAAATAAATCCATGATTACAGTTTGTTTTATTTGTCAAGTGTAGGATACAAACTTCTCCCAACTAAGGTTTTGATTAATTAAATTTGTGCTTCTCCACCTTAGAATGGTACAGTGTTGTCTTCTGTTTCAGTGAATGGATTTTTGGTATTGTTTTATTTTTTTTTTTAAGTTTACTTATTTTGAGAGAAAGAGCGTGCACAAATGTGGAAGGGGCAGAGAGAGAGGGGGGAGGGGAGAGAATTCCAAGCAGGCTCCACACCATCAGCACAGAGCCAGATGTGGGGCTCAAGCTCACCAACTGCGAGATCATAACCTGAGCTGAAATTGTCAGACGTTTAACTGACTGACCCACCCAGGCGCCCCTTTGGTATTGTTTCAATGTTGGGTCTGTTTCATGATAAAGAAGTGAAATAGCTTTGGTTGATGGTGTCATCTATGGTGAGCACTATGGTGGTGGTTTTTTGTTTGTTTTTTAATCAAAAGAGAAATAATGAACGGCTTGCTTCTAGAGAGGACTTCCAAAATAAATAGAATTTAGGAATCAAGTTGAAAATGCTTTGTGTCACGAAATGAAAGTTTAATTTGGAAAAAGATTTACCTTGAACAAATATATCACACCTTTAAAGATGTTTAAGTACTGGATGTTATAACAAGTCACTGAGTTTTTATTGCTGCCCTGTGGGCAACAGTGCCAATCTGTCAGCCTGGACTTTGACCCAGGCCCTTGGGGACTCATCTTCCAAACGTTTGACTATTACAGTGGAGTTTGAGATTTGAAGCAAAACACTGCAAATGAAAGTCGCAAACTGTGGGTGTTGGAAAAAAAGAGATGTGTTTTCTGAGGCAATGACTTTTTTAAGTTTTGGTTTTGGTTTGGCTTTTGTTTTTGTTGTTACTGCTTATGCCATAAAAGTGAAAACAAATATTATTTCCTTTCAAGACAATGAGTAATTCAGCCACTTACTTTGGAAATCCTGACACTAATGTGCTGCATTAAAACAAATGTTTTAGTACTCAAAAGACTCAAGAGAGTGCTAAGTGAAATATGAATGGTTTATGGGAATTCATAAATTCTACATTAAATGCAAAGAAACAACCCAACTTTTGAATGACAATGTTTAGAATTGTTGACTTGGAGACACAGTATATCCTTTATTTCTGTCTTTCAGGTTTTAATTATTAGGCTTCGTTATAAAAAGGAAACTGGGCAATTTAGAAATACCCAAAAGATTATTTTTCTGACTTTTTCCCTCTCTGTGTCTTTGTACTTAAATCATAAAATGGGAAAGATTCGTGTGAAATGTTAAACCCAAAGAAATGGTGCAAAAGTCTCTCTAAATTGATACCCATAAAATTCCTTTCTTTAGCTACTATGTAATATGTAAGACATTTCCATTGGTATCTTGGGCCAGTCTCCTCCGTATTTGATCTGATGGAAGGCCCTGGAAAGACACTTGATCCTGCACAGGCCAGCAGCTTAGGCCCACGGCAAGAGAGTGCATAATGTGTGTAACAGTTTTGTAAATGAGCCCTGCTGTTTACAAGGTGGGTCTTGGGGAACGTGCATAGCTCAGAGTGGGCTTCAGCCAGTGTTGTCTGGGCAGTGCACAGGCGGGGGAACCTGTCAAGGGTGTGGGTGCCAATGAAAGCCTATCCAGATTTCATTCCCCAAGTGTCAGCCCAGGAGACAGTGTTTTTTTTCTAACTGACACACCCACAGGTACCCCTTTGCTCTGAATGGTCTACCCAGAAGTCTGAAGTGGCACCTTTAGTAATAATGCACATAGAAAGATAGTCTGGCCATTGCGATTTTGGCTGGGTGCAAATGACAATTTCTACCAGATGCAATTCAAAATGCTTGTCATGAAAATGACAATAGCTCCTTTTTTGTGTTTTAAGTAAAGTAAATTTTATTTATTTTTGAGACAGAGAGAGACAGAGCATGAACGGGGGAAGGGCAGAGAGAGAGGGAGACACAGAATCGGAAGCAGGCTCCAGGCTCTGAGCCGTCAGCCCAGAGCCCGACGCGGGGCTCGAACTCACGGACTGCGAGATTGTGACCTGAGCCGAAGTCGGACGTTTAACCGACTGAGCCACCCAGGCGCCCCTAAATAAATTTTAAACTTATTATTGAAAATTAAAATATTTTCTTTAGGTTTACAACATACTTCAGTGTCTGTGATACACTAGCCATATGAACTAATGTAGCTAAAACTAATAATACAAATACTAACTAAATAAAATGATAACACTTTAATATTTTTAGATAAGTTTATCATTTATTATTTCAAAAGGTTACTGTCGGGAGAGCAGCTATATAGATCAACTAGGGAAGTGGTTAAGAATACAATCACAATCAGGCCTGGGTTCACAATCAGGCCTGGGTTCAGCATCACCTTTTGCTGGCTGGCCACCTTCGGCCGGGAACTTAGCTGCCTGAGCCTGTTTTCTCACCCAAAAATGGAGCTGACAATAGTTCCTAACTCATAGAGATAGAGTAAACATAATCCATATGAAGCACTCAGCACAGCACCTGGTGGGCACACAACAAGCAGTGAATAAAATGTTGGCTTGAGGCAAGGTGGTAGGCACAATTTCTCAGACTGTCTCCAGAGATGTCCTACCTTATTCTTAATCTCCAGAAACCATGAATTTGATGAGCTATCACTTCTGTGATTATATGTTATGTTATATGGGACAGCTGACTTTAAGAAAGGGAGATTATCCATGTGGTCGTGAAAGCAGAGAGCTTTCTCCAAATGGTGGCTGAAAGGGACACCATAGAAACTTAAAGCATGAGAAGGACTCAGTGCCCCATTGCTGGCTTTGAGGTGGAGGGTGCCATCCCGGAGGGAATGCAGGGCCTTCTCCAGGAAAAAGAACATCTCCCTGGGGACAGCCAGCGAAGAAAAGAAAAGAAAACTCAGTCCTACACCCACAGGAACAAGACCTGCCAATAACCTGAATGAGGTTGGAAGTGGATTCCTTCCTGGAGTCTCTACCATATAGCCTGGGCAGGCCAATGCCTTGATATGAGCCTTGGGAGACTCTGAGCAGAGAGCCCAGCTGTGTTCACATGTCTGTTGACCTTCACAACCGTGAGATAATAAGTGTGCTTTGTTTTCAACTGTTAAGATTGTGGCAATTTGTTACACAACAGAAAACTGATATAGGCCTTCTGGGAGTGGCTTGACATCAGGAAAAGATACCTGTTTTAATTGTTAAAGTGAATTTCCAAGAAGAGAAGGCATTTTTGTGTTTGCTTGGAGAGATACCTTATGGGATAATTTTAATCAATAACTGGTAACATTTTGATTTGATTTTCCTAATAGTATACAAAAGTAGAGCATACTATAAAGAATAAAATGTCAGCCTTTCTAAGAGCATATAACAGTGTTACCACTAGCCAACAAGAAAAACAGGAGTTACCTCTAGAAATAATTTTTCAAGATGAATATATGGAATAAAATCTCCATTCTTGATCCTCAGGGAAAAAGTCAATTATTTTGTATTGGCCAAAAATTTAACCCTGGTTAAAAGACAGGGTAGAGAAAAGGTGTTACATGAGGGTAGTACCTAGGATATGACTGCTCAAGAGCATCTCAATGTAGTCAACAGCTACTACTCTGGTTCGCCTAGTTATTTGTTTCTTAGGGGAAACTGCCCATCTTCCTGATGGGCTGGTTCACATGGCGGTCTGTTCTTCCAGAGGGCTGACATTTGCTTCATGTTAGCCAATCAGAAGGCCCCAAACTACACACAGTAATGTCTGTGCATAGTGACTGATTCAGAGTTGTTCATAGTATCAAGCCCTGACAATGGGGACCAATCAGAGGAAGACAGGAAACACAAAGAAACAATAAATACCCCTCGCCTCTGTGGCTAAGTGTTGACTCTATCATATATCAAATTCTTGATTATCTAGCCACTGCTTTATCGAAGTTCTCTTCTCTTCTCTTCTTTTTATTTCTTCCTGCAGCTTACTTTTCAGGATTTTACCATGCAATTATTATTTTACCTGCTTTTGAGATTGGGAAAGGGCAGGAAAAAGAAGAAAAGTATCTCTCTCTTTTTTTTTTTTTTTTTTTTTTTTTTACACCGCCTTTTTTGAGAGGTGGTAGTTTGGGAAGAGCTAACTTGGGTATTGTGTTTAGGTATCATGCACAAAGATTCTTTCTTTTTTTCTTTTTTTTAATGTTTATTTATTTATTTTTTGAGAGAGAGACAGACCACAAGGAGGGGTGGGGCAGAGAGACAGAGTGAGACACAAAATCCGAAGCAGGCTCCAGGCTCTGAGCTGTCAGCACACAGCCCGATGTGGGGCTCGAACCCACAAACCGTGGGATCGTGACCTGAGTCATGGCTGGAAGCCCAACAGACTGAGCCACCCAGGCGCTCCTATTTTTGTGGCTCATTTCCAGAGAACTCAAAATGGCTAGATTACCCCTCTACTTGTTAAGTGAAGTCTCTTCAAACTGCATATATTCCAGGAAGTGAAAGCTTGGGGTTCAGCATCTCTCTGTGATTTGGTCACAAGTGAGGTGACTGGCTAATTTGGCAAATTGCTGCTTGAGCTTATTTTCAGTTGAACTTCTGCTGAGAGAAGAAAGAACAAGCAGGCGAGCAGAGAACATACTATATGCATCACTGAAACTTATTGCTTATCTTTATTGCATTTGAGTAAATGCTCTTTTTTTGCTGCTGCCAAGTAAGTCATCATATTTTAGTTCTGCACTGAATCCCTCGGCAGGAGACGAGATTTGAATAGATCCAGAGTGCAGGAAATAAAAAGAATGCACATTTTGGCTCAGATGCTCCTCTCCCCAGCCTCTCTCCCATTGCCTTCATTGGTCACTTGCGCTATTCACACTCATCTGTGTGAAACATTTTCTAGAAACAATCCTGAGGTTATGAGTAAAAGTGTTATTCTAATCAAAACAGATTTGTGTTCATTCTTCTGACGAAAAAAAATACATGCTCCTTGCAAAAAGAAATACAGAAGTGTATAGAAAAGAGATTTACCTGAAGTTCCCCCTCTCAGAGACTCATTAACATTTCAGTGACCATCACATAATATCTGTTTGTGGATACCTTCCTATATGATATTATTTAAATATGGTCATAAGCAATACGATTCTTTCAATTCCATGAACAGCTTTATTTTGTATTGAAATATTGACGAACAACATTCTATTAGTTTCACGTGTGCAACATTGTTTTTTTTATTTTTTTCAATGTTTATTTTTGGGAGAGAGACAGAGACAGAGTGTGAGTGGGGGAGGTTCAGAGAGATCGAGGGGGACACAGAATCTGAAGCAGACTCCAGGCTATGAGCTATCAGCACAGAGCCCAATGCGGGGCTCAAACTCATGAGCTGCGAGATCATGACCTGAGCCGAAGTTGGACACTTAACCGACTGAGCCACCCAGGTGCCCCATCACGTGTGCAACAATGTGATTCAACATTGTTGTGCACTGTAAACTGATCGTCATAGTAAGTGCAGTGACCATCTAGTCACCCTCTGTCACCATACAAAGTTAATACAACACTATTGATTGTATCCCCCATGTTGTACATTGCATCCCTGTGACTTATTTATTTTATAAATGGATATTTGTGGGGTTTTTTTCTCAGTTTATTTTGAGAGAGGTGGGGAGGTGCAGAGAGAAAGAGAAAGAGAATCCCAAGCAGGCTCCATGTTGTCAGCACAGAGCCCAATGAAGGGCCTGATCTCATGACCACAGGATCACAGCCTGAACTGAAATCAAGAGTTGGACACTTAACTGACTGAGCCACCCAGGAGCCCCTATAACTAGATATTTGTATCTCTTGATTTCTTTCACCCATTTCACCCTCAAACCCCTTCCCTTCTGGTGACCACTACTCTGTTCTCTGTATCTTTGAATCTGGGATTTGTTTTAATTTTTTAGATTCCACTTATATGTGAAATTGTGAGGTACTAGTCTTTATCTGACTTATTTCAATGAAATAACTTTATATTTTATACATTATTTACCTCCACTCCATTTCTTTCCTCCTTCCATCTGCATCTTTCTCCTAATCAATCATATGCAAATCTATTACATATTTTATTACAAAATGGACTCATATTCTACATACTTTACTGCATCTTGTTTTTCCTAACTAGCCACATTGTTGCTGAAATCCATCAACGGCAACTGGGATAAAATTAATACATTTCTTTTTAATGGTTGTTTTATAAACCCCAGTATGAATGTCCTGCAATTTATTCAATTATTTCACCTATTTATGAGTATTCAAATTGTTTCCAGTTTTGTTGTTATCACAAATAATGACACAGTAGGCATGTTTATACGTTGGTGCTTTTATTTTATAGAATAGTGCCTCAAAGTAGGATTGTTGAGCCAGAAGAACGTATGGGTGTGTATACACAGAAATATTTTTGATGTTGACAGATATTGCCAAAGTGCTTCCAAAAAGAGCCGGAACATCTACAGGAATGTATAAGGATGTCTTCTTCCCCACAAGCCATTGGGCACCTGGATGTAAACCATTCATATTTACAACTTGGTGAGTGAGCAGTGCGCTCTCACTGTTACTCTGTTTTCCATCTCCCTGGTAACTAGTTAAGTCGACAAAATATATTTTACCCCTATATTTATTGGCCATTTAGATGCTGTAATCTGTAAAATGCCTACTCATTTCCTTTGCCCATCTCTGGGCTGGCTTTATTTTACACAACCATTAAAAAACACAATGATTGTTATTTGAAGAGCGTCAAGGATCCTGTGATCCTCGTGTTTGTCTTTCCTGATATTACCCTCTGTCCTCATCTCTCCTTACATATGGCACAGTTGGCCAAGTGCTGTCTCTTTAACCATGTTTACTCTTTCTCTGAGAGTCCCAAAAACCTCCTACTGAGACAGCTTGTTTGGATGAAAATGGTTTATGTTCTCCTTGGCTTTGGAGAATATTGCCATATACCAATTGTTACGAATGGATTATGAGCCTTTGGGAGAAGAAAAAGATTAATTTCCTTTTTAAGAAACATCTTATTTCTCATTTATCCAGCTATCTATTTGTAGTATAACATAAAAAATACTGTCTTTCCCTGAAGTCCTACAATAAGCTGGGAATATTTCCTTGATACATTCCCAGCCTGGGCTATTTGCGGGTGGGGAGGGCTCCTTGCTGCGGTTATTTGAAAAAAAAAAAAAATGCTGTGTGAGGACAGTGCATGACCCAGTTCTTTTCATTTATTCCAGGTCATTGGTAACCAGATGAATTCTAGTTGTGCGGAAGGTTCAGTGTTTGTAGACGTGGGTTTTGCTTCAGGTCTATAGCTTTGTTTGAAAGCATTAAGTTTCTCAGCAAAGTAGGTGAAAGCTTGAGGGTTAGTGGGCAACAGAAATATGTGTATATTTAGCTCTGTTTGTTCTGGCAAACTTCAGAGTGCAGGCCTGGCTATCCTGGCTCCTAGCAATGTGTGGCCAGACTTTACCTATGCCCATGATCCTCTTTCGACTTTTAATTTATCTATCAGATGCCTCATTCTCATCACTTTATCGAAGGTAGGCCTCATACCGGCTTCCTTCCTGACAGGGCTGACAGAGTGGCTGATAAATCTTCAGTCTAAATGGCAGATTCCAAACAATATAGCCAGAACAAGTACGTCAGAGCTGGAAATATAATATGCTCTCTCATTCTTGGCGCTCTCTTGTAAAAGACGGTACACACTTATGCTGACAGAGGAGCGACTTTTAAGAAACTTGGAGCTCTGCACGAGAAATGAGATGAGACTCTGGGTTTTCTCAGAGGCACTCAGGTATGCCCGTGAGTCACACAACGGTCTGCACTCCCAGCTCCGCGCAGCACGCGGCACCCGGATTGTGAAGCTCTCCTAATTTACTCATAAATCTTGCTTTTCTTGAAGCAATTCTTTCCCTTGAAGGGATCTTTTAATTACCATCCTCTGGACTAACCAACCAAGCTGCAAACCCCTGAAAGCAGCTGAGAGAGGCCTCCTTCCACGCCTGTCAAGTGCAGCCTCAGCAGGTTTCCCTGCCTATGGAAGCAATTTCTATCAGCCACTTCCTGCCAAAGCACTGCACTGAATGGAGTATGTTGTTTCAGATGCCACTTCATTATCCATAAGAACAGAAAACTTTCAAGGGAATGTTTTCAGAATCTGAAAATTGCCACAAGGCTCTTATGTAAAACAAAAACAACAGATACCCTAGGGCCTTTGGGTTAATAATACCTTTTCCTTGGGCACCTGAGTGGCTCAGTCGGTTAAGCGTCTGACTCTTCATTTGGTCTTAGGTCATGATCTCACGGTTTGTGAGTTTGAGCCCCGCATCAGCGCAGAGCCTACTTGGGATCCTCTCTCTCTCTCTCTCTCTTTCTCTCTCTCTCTCTCTGCTCCTCCCGCCCCCTTGTCGTTTTCTCTCTCCCTCTCAAAACAAATAAATAAATAAATAAACTTATAAGAAATAATAATTTCCTTTCCTTGTAAGAGGAGACGTTTTCTTCTCTAGTGCGGTGTGGTGTTCCTGTAGGGAAAGCCATGCATGAAAAAGCAACCATGAATGTTCCCTGTTTCACCTCACTCTTGCTGGGCCCCTCCTAAGTCGAGGCATCATACAACCGTAAATGGCAACGCAATAAAGTAGCACTGTCCAATATTAAACTTAGGCTCATTAATAACCCACTCTAACCATCTGAGCAACAGCCACGTTGCTGCTAAATGCAGATAAATGCAGAAAGCATTCGTAAGTGAATTGGATTTATATGTGTTTCCACGTTTTTGTCAGTACACAAGGTTGATACAAGGCTGCACTGTCTCCCAATGAGAGAGAGGTAGTCAGCCAGATGTGGCCCAAGTTTCATCTCCATTAAAAAAGTTGCACCAATCACTTGTAGGTTTTAGCTTGGTGAAAGGTTGTGATTACAGTTTGTAATAAGATGAGTCATTGCACCAAACTTAGTCATGAAATAGTAGAGCTAGAAGAGGTTTGTAGATGAGATCCAATTTTTTTGTCTGTCTCCACGTTAAGTTAATGAAACTATCTAAGGCTACGTCCTCCAAAGCATATTTTATGAAACAAAAGCCAAGCTCTACACTCTGCCAAAAAGAAATTTTTTAAAGGGAGACAAAGAAAGATTCTGGAAAACATGCAGATTCATGATAAATATTATAAAATTAAAAGCTTTATTACGACCTTCAATATAGAACATGATTTAACTCGGTTTAACCTGGTGTTTCTCACATAGATTTGACCACAGAATAGTGTTTTTTTTTTTCACGTGATCCCTGTTAACATCCCGTGGAACCATCGTTACATGGAAATACACTTTGAATAATGTTGATCCAATGATTACAACTGCCAGAAGTTCTCCGGAAAAAATTTTAAACTTTCCTTCAGAGAGTTATGCCATTATCTCAGAAATATTCAGCATTCTTGATTACAAGAGAAATCTGCCTTTTGGTAAGTTGGCCTATGTATTAAGAAAATGGGCATCACTGGCTCCTGTTGTTTAAGGGGAAGGTCAGTGCTGTGACTCAGCTCCCCACTGTTTCTATGGGGTGAAGACCACGCGAGCTTCCCTTTCTGAGAAGAAGTGCTAAAGGAGGACACTTCTCATCCCTCTCTGTATTTTTACCGTTTTTCTCACTGGTAAGATTAGGGCAAAATCATTTCTCTTGTCTGTCCTGACCTCTTGGTTCTCTCTTTCCCTTGAACTACATGCAAGGTTGACTGTAAACCACCTCGGGTCTGTGGGTAAGGGTCTTACTTCGTAGACCCGCGGCATTCCTTGATTGGGCCTTGAGTTAAAACCAGCTTCACAGGAAGCTGAGTAGTGGAAATAGCGTGGCGAATGGGGGAAAGAAAGTAAGCAAAGGAATAGAACTACACTTGGGTCTCAGCCCCAAGTCACATCCTCCAACTCTAGAAACCATGAGGGTTTGGGGTAGGAAAGCTGATTCCATCCTTGAATTCTTACCTGATTGTGTTTGTTCTCAGTTTGGTTCTGGAAGTTTGAAAACCGGAAGTGAGGAGGAAAATAATTAATTGGAACCCTGCCTCTCTGACACCTATTATCCTTATAATACCCTTTCATCAGTTGAAAATGATTGTGAGGTCACCCTGCAGCAAATTCTTGTCCAGCTCAAATAATTCCAAGTTCTTTTCCCTTTTGTTCCCCATAGGTCCATTTGCCAACACTAATTATTTTTGTTTCTCTTCTCTGGTTCGTTTCCAACTTTCTCAATCACTTAAAAAAAAATAGAGAGCCCCAAATGGGACAAAGCCTTCTGTAGGTCTGGCTTAGTCTGAGCTTCTGGATGGCTTGCCGGCCACCGCAGCATTTTATGCTTAGCGTTGTATGCAAGTGTATCCCCATGTTACGTTAGCTTTCATAACAACAGACTGATAGCAATGGCCCCACTCTGTGGCTTACTATAATTTGCACTTCTACATTGTGAGGGTGCTTAACAACCATGATATTATGACGGTGGCACTAGCTAAGCATTTCTGACTACATATCAATATTGCTCGTCTTTTTCTAAGTGCTTCACATCACCTACTATTCCTAGTGGATCCTGATAGGTTTCTCTTTTAACTGTACCTCAAAAGCATTAGGTTTGTTTTGACTTTTCCTTGTGGTTTAGGCTAGGAACATTTCTCCTTCATTTTAAAACCTCCTGAACATGTTGTCAAATTTGCAAAGGGTCATTATAATCTTGAGTTCGTTACTCAGTTTCTACACACCTCATTGTTTTGTTAACGTGCGCTTGACGTTAAGACCTTTCCATATGTAACATAAGGAATACTTTATGGCTTTGCAGTTTGCAAATTGCTTTCACAATACGTATTCTCCTTTATTCATTTACTAGACAAATATTTATTGACAGTATATCAGGGGTTGAGCCGAGTGTGAGTGGAATAAAGGTGAATACAACGTTATAACTGACCTCAAGTGGCTCACAGTCTTTGGGGGTAATGGGAACCACTGCAGTACCACATGATACAGGCATGTGGAAGGAGGCAGTGTTTTTTCACGTGGGATGGGAGGAGGGTTTGCAGGGAAGGAGTAGGTGACTGAGGTTCACAGTAGCAAGGTCAATAGGCGACAGTGGGGGAGTGGAGCAGAGAAAGCTAAAACCAGAAAGTAAGCACGATTTTGAAGGCCTTCATACGCTGAGTACTAACTCCCTAACTGGGGTGGGTATTATCTTCCAGTTTTACAGATGACAAACCTGAGGCCAAAGAGACACACAAATCAAATGTTAGAAGCAAGATCATTTCTAGTCTTTTGGCTCCCGGACCAGCTCTGTTTTTCAAGACATGTCTGTTATCAAAGTGAAGGGAAGGCTGCAAAATGTTTATGATTTAGTGTCCAATGTTTTCCTAAAGTTTGTTTTTTTTTATTAATGGAAATTAAAACACACTTATGGTAGGACATTTGCAAAGTAGAAATGAATGAATAATAAATAAAAATCCTAGGTAATAACATTGTGAAATTTTTTCTCTGTCATTTGTATATATAAGTATGCAAACTGTATTTCATAAAACTGGAACAAATTTGTATATACTACACTTCCTTGAGCAAAGTATATTGTGAATATTTTTCTTTTGCACATAAACATGCTTCCATACTATGATTTTTAATGATTGCAAAGCATACTATTATTTTTAATCATTGTAGAATATTCCATTTATGGGTCTAATGGCACCAGTTTGTCCTTTTCACTATTGTAGGACATTTAAGCAGTTTCTAATAGTTTGTATTATGAATAGCCTGTCTGTGAATAACCTGGTCGCATTTCCGATTTTTTCTTTAGGATAAGGAATCACTAGGTCAGAAAGTATAGTGCTTTTAAGGCACTTAACACTTAACTGGCAAATTGTCCCCATTTGTAATCCCACTAGAGATGAGCAAAGTACCAGTCATTGCCAACACGGTGCAGGAGATAAACAACTTCTTTTTTGCAACAAACGGCTTTTGTATTTGATTCTTTACCAACTTTAGAGGACATGTGTCTCAGCTGTAACAGATTTAAGAATAATATGTTAGGGCCCTGGGCGAAGTGGCAGAGGAAGGGGGTGGAGATGCGAGGGACCTACGTTATTTCCAACCACATTTGCGTGACAAGGATCCTTCTATTTCCAGCCATCTTGGCCATTGTAGGCAATGTCCACCTGGTATAAGCATACAGAGACCAAAGCCTGTGTCCTTCACAGCTGGCTTGTGACAAGTCCTCCCCAGTCCTGAGAAGAGGAGCACTTGTCACATGGCCTAGGGCAAGTGGCAGGAAACTCTCCCTGAGCGAGGGCTGCACTGCCAGAGGCTGGACACACAAACAGTGCCCTCCCAGGATCCTGCGGATATCTGCCCACTTGTTCCCCCCGGGGGCAGATGCCCACTCCCTTTGAGGTCAGTTTCCTGAGCCATCAGTCAGGCTCACCTGCCACCCCCAACCATCCATGTGGTCTTCTCAGCGGCCCTCATCCCAAAATAAACACTACAGTCTCCTCTCCATGACATTTTACAGCAGAACCTTTAAAAATAGATTTAAGGAGTTTTTAAGTTATGAAACATTTCAAATGAGATTGGTAAAGCATATACTCTTCTACCCACCACCCAAATATTATTATTTTGCCAAACATGTTTCTAGTGTTGTTTTCATTCCAAGAAATAGAATGTTACACCACTCCTCATTCTATTCCCTTTCTTCCCTCTTCCTCAGAGATAACCACAAGCTTGAGGTAGTGTGAATCCTTCTACATAGCAGATAACGGTCTAAGGAAATTGCCAATTCTTTTTCCCATTTCTAGGTCAACCAGGTTTCTTCTCATTCACATATTTGAAGACACTGAGTTGGGCACTAAAGAAGAAAGAACTGTTTATTTGGAAAAGAAGAGTTGTTTCCTTCCAGATATAGGGTGTCATCAGAATGAAAGGACAGTAGGAAGCCCCTCCACTCCGGTCTTGATCAGATGACTATGGTCAAGGAAGTGATAAAGCCATTAGACATAAAAATGTGAAGATCTGGACGTAAATAGTTGGTTGAGGTGGAAGCCTTATTGGAAATGCAAACCTGGAACAGTCTTCAAAAGTGAAATAAATACTGAATGAAATCTTTAATGTTCAATAACAAAGAATTTGTAAACAAAATATGGTCAGTATTTTCATGATATATTATGCAAACTATAAAATCTTGTTTTTGAAGACTGCTTAATTAATATAGGGAAATGTCCATGACACCCTGTTGAAACTTAAAAAGGAATAGGAAAGAAAAATTAATAAACTGCATGTAATAGTATGATCCAAATATATATATGCATATATATGCATATTTTTTCATGAATATCCAAATATGTAAATAGATAGTCACGGTGGGACACCTGGGTGGCTCAGTCAGTTAAGTGACTGACTCTTGATTTCAGCTCTGATCATAATCTCACAGTTTGTGAGTTCGAGCCCCACATCAGTCTCCTCACACTGACAGTGCAGAGTCTGCTCTGGATTCTCTCTCTCTCCCTCTCTCTCTGCCCCTCCCATGCTCTCTCTCTCTCTCTCTCTCTCAATAAATAAATAAATGTTAAAAAATAGTCATGGATAGATAGGTAGGTAGGTAGATAAGATAGATAGCAAGACCTTTATTTGGGGTTTACATGGAGGAAAACCTATTTGTAAAAAAGCTGATTTTGTGATTTCAAGGTCTTTTCTTTGAATCAGGTTAAATAAGTTACCAATGTGATCAACTAAGCATAACTGAATCATCAAAATGAAAAGAAAAAAAAACAAAACAAAAAGGTAGGGAGAGATTTGACTAAAAGTAATTGATCCAATAGCCACATGGAGACGCAGAATCAATTTCAGAGTCAAGATAATGAGAAAACAAGGTAAACACTTGTTGTGTAAAACTTATTCAAATATGCTTAGGAACAATAATGGAAAATCATGATTTTCCATATAGCAATTACCCTTTTTAAACTATTTGTTTATAATGCTTGACAACAGATAATATGTTTTTATAGTTCTCATTTTGACAGCTTTTCTAATGTTATTTCTTAGCTTTGGGATGGTCGTGGACTGCCAATCACTTTGGAGTGCTCAGAGTCCCTTCCTTCTCTCCTCCGTCACTACACAAACTGCCAGAAATCTCAGCTGGGTCAGGAATGTCTCGTTCTCAAAGAATTCTCTGTGAACAAGGGAGAAGCTATTGTCTTACATTCCTTCGCCCTCATTGTTGTTGAAATAATTTTTGCTCAGAAATTTTTAATTTCTAATTACTTTCAGTGAAAGATTAGACCAGCTAAAACTGAGTGGAAAGTGTTATTCATAAAATCAAAGTTAGGTTAAAAGTCATAGAGGTCTCACCTTGGGCGAAAATGGAAATGCCTCAAGAAATGAACACACATACACATGCTGTCATCCAGTAACATATTAACAGATATTAGCATGCGTTGATAAATGTTTTTTTAACGTTTATTTATTTTTGAGAGACAGAGCATGAGCATGAGCATGAGCGGGGGAGGGGCACACAGAGAGGGAGACACAGAACCTGGAGTAGGATTCAGGCTCTGAGCTGTCAGCACAGAGACAGACATGGGGCTGGAACCCACGAACTGTGAGATAATGACCTGAGCCGAAGTCGAATGCTCAACCAACTGAGCCACCCAGGCGCCCCAGCATGTGTTGATAAAAGCACAGCATCTTAGGGGTGAAAAGGGAATGAGACATGATCTAATTCAATTCCTTCTTCATTTTTTAGATAAGAAAACCAAGGCAAAAAAAAAAAAAAAAGTGACCTGTTCAGATTGTAGCCAATGGTTCCCAAATCTCGATCTACTCTTTAAAAAACTTGTAAATTTCTTCCAAATAGTTGCACTGGTCATCTTTTTGTTCCAGTTACACACTGTCTTAATCCTGGGCAGTGAGCACCAAACAGATGCCTGGTCACATAAA
This sequence comes from Prionailurus viverrinus, assembly GCF_022837055.1. Taxonomy (NCBI): domain Eukaryota; kingdom Metazoa; phylum Chordata; class Mammalia; order Carnivora; family Felidae; genus Prionailurus; species Prionailurus viverrinus. Next base: position 131,420,163 of record NC_062569.1, on the reverse strand, counting down.
CCAGCAGGACTTAGTGGAATAGACGCCTCATTGAAAGCTGGTCTGACCTGGGGACCTTCTGCCCATCCAGACCATACTGCAAGTGACCAAGACAATTTAGTTGGGACAGCAGGTGAATCTAATGATGTCCAAAAAAAAGAAAGAGAGAGACCACTTAAAAGCCCATTTCTTTCAGAAGGGCTTCTTTACTACTGGAGTCCACTATAAAATTGGTGATTATTGTATGTCATTATAGGAGGCCAATTTTTATGTGAAAGATCTATTTTGTTGATTAAATGAAATTCTTCTTAGTGCCATTGGGTCACACATAACATATGTCCAGTCAATTATTTTTGGAGTAGTTGAAGATTTCTCTTTTCACAGTAATAGTTTTTTTGGCAATCAATAGAGCTTTGAGGAACCATTTTTCTTGATAATGACCTACATCTTTTTTTATAGGAGTTCCCCCCCGCCCCGGATAGAGATGGGTCATGGGAAAGGTTGATCATACATACTTTGTTGTAGTGTTTTCAGAAAGTTCGTTGGTTTTGCATTCCAAAAGAATAGCAGAAAAAGAGTAATTTTTAGTAACTTGGAATAACTAAAAACAAATGTGGGTTTGAGTTGACAGATGTCAAATAAAAATATTGATAATAAAGAAATAGCCAAACTTTTTCCAGGAAATATCAACTCTTTTTTTATCCTACGTAAGTCAATAAGACAAATTTAAGCTATACGATGGTCAATAATCTACCAGGTAGAAGAATTGATATTAGATATTTGGGGATTTACCTTCAGGTCTAATCCTGACGTACCACTTCTCTATGGAACAGTTTTTAACTTTTAATTGCTTCACAAATAAACTGTTAGTTTTTAGCTACACTTTGTGTTTGTAAAAAAAAAATTGCATGTTTACTAAAGAAATACTTGCATTTATATGTGGTTCTTTGCTTCCAGTTTGTGCTCAGATTAAAATAAATAATTCAGGGAGTCTGTTGACCTGCTTTTTAGTCCATACATATGATTTACACTGAATGATGTTTTCTTTTGAATGTGTTGGAAGGACTTCTACTGAAAGGCTTCACTAGTGACCCTTTGTTGCTATAAACAACACTTACACTGACAATCTGGTTCAACATCTCTGCCGATCCTGTCTCAGCATCATTACCCACTCTGTTCATGACCAGGGAACTTTGCTGACCTATCCTTTCTCCTTCCTTCTCATTCTCCAAGCAAGATACCTGAAGCTATAGCTAATCTGCATGCCTGGTACCTATAGACTGTGGCACTAGGGGACCAAACGTAAGGGTTAAAGAGTGCCTTCAGGCTGCACTCACTGTCTTTGCTAGAAGTGGTAAAACCATGATGATAGGCTGCTTTGTATGTAGGTGTCCAAACGAAGTATCACCGTCCACTGAAGAAGGGAGCGGGCTGGGATTTCTTTCATACTCTCGTCACATCTTAGGTGAAGAAGACAGACAGATATACTACATCCCATGGAATTAAAGTTAGAAGAGAACCACATCCAATTCTAACCCTGATAGACTCAGAGGGATCAGATAACTGCTTTATCCATGCACTGGTCCAGGGAAACCAGCAATTATCCTAAAATGAATCTGTTCCCATGTGATTAGGCAGTGCCATGAGAGCTTAAAGTTGAGAAATCTGGAAACACAAACTAGTCATGAGAAACTATTTTGTGCAGCTGCTTTTGACCATCACACAGGTTTTTGTTAGCAAGTGTTTCCACTTTGTACATATTCAAAGAGATATAGATAGAGACATATACTTAAAGATCATTATGCCCTGTGGCACCCGTTTTGGAAAATAACAGAAAAGCTGGGGTTTTTCCACCCACATCTGCCGTAGCCTTAATGAAATTCTCTTTTGGGACCCTTATCTATACTTGAATCAGCTCTATAGAAGTTGTGGTCATGTGACTCCATCATCTGCAAACTAAACCCTTGATCTGAGAGGTTGGCAAACAGAAGACAGTTTCCCAAACTTTCTAATGCATTGTGGTTCCATTAAGTGTTGCAACAGTGGAGTCTAAGGAGTCTGGACCAAGGGGAATTATAAGTATTGTCATTTTGGTATATATCATGGAGCTCCTTTCCATCAGTTTCTAACTGGAACTATTCTAAATATAATGTGGATGTACCATCTTGGCATTGAGAAGTTTGGAAGTGAAAATTTTAGAACAATACAAATATCACTAATCATAGAGAGAAAGGACAACCAAAGATGTCCAATAATTTCTGTGATTTTCTAGATACAAAGAGTGGTTCGTGCCCTACCTTTTCACTCTGGCTCTCCCAATAAAGACCTCAGGAACTGAAATGGGTAATGTGACCCACGGAAAAGCATTCCAACAGTTGAAACCTACCCTTATTCTGACACTGTCTCATCTTCTACCATGAACACAGCTTGCAAGAGCATCCTTGCAAGAAAAATCTCAGTGCCCACTTCTCTAGAAACTCGGTCATTCCTGAAATCCATGCTGCTCATGGAACAGGAAATTCTGGCAATCAATGCCAAGTTTGAGTCAGGTCTCCAGACAAATGATGACAAGGCATCTAAACACTGTAGCCTGGAAAAGCTAAGGCAACCAGAATAGGTAGGTGACATCGGCTATGTTCTTTAAACACTTCAACCTATAGACTGCCTAAATCCTGGGCAGTCGGCATCAAGCAGATACCAGGTCAAACAATACAGTACAAGAGAAGAAACAACTTTTTGAGAACTCCTCTGACCTGGGGACCTTCAGACCATACTGTAACTGACTAAGACAATTCAGTTTGGACAGCATACAAATGCCTGATCATGTCAGTGCCTAATTGAGGTACTACCCAGAATCTTTCCCAGACTTTACAGGATCCCTATTATCTTAGAAAAGTGGCAGCACATCCCAGCAGGACCATTAACAATAGCTCCTTATTCTAGGCATGGCCTGGATCCCTGCCTAAATCCTGATCTATTGCTCTGCTCTTTGTCTATCTGGCTTCATTTTCTAGCTTCAGTATCTGTGACCCTTATCATTTGGCAACTGTCCTTTGGCATTTGGGGCCTTAGCGTTCTTCCCATTGTAGAAAAACGAGGGAAAAAAAACAAAAAGCAAATATAAGAATTCTACCTTTTTATTCAGAGATGATCACTGTAAACATTTTAATGGTATGTCTTTATATATACACACACACACATACATACATACACACACATGATAATTCTGTATATATATACACATATGAGATCACACATGAAAGATTTGTTTCACAGTGCTTGGCACACAAACACTCAGTAAACAAGAGCTATCATTATATTTCTGATTTTTAACTTGCTTACATTACTCAGCAACATTTAATGAAAATGATCCATGTTAATAAATATTTGTCTATACATGATTTTTAATAGATACAGAGGATGCACCGTAATTTAATCCTCTATTATCAGACACAGGTTGTTTACATTATTTTGCTAGTATAAACATGGCTACAGTAAACATTATTCTAGGTAAATTTTTATATTCCAGGATAAATTCCTAGCAATAGAATTGCTGGGTCAAAGAATTTGCAAAGTTAAGACCTTTCATATAGAGTGATAAACCTGCCTGCAGAAGACAAGTTTATACTGGTTTACACTCTCCCAACAGTAGTATGTCCTGAATATCAATTCATTCATTCATTCATTCATTCATTCTTTAATTCAACAACTGAATTTCATGAACTACAATAAATGCTACGAATACTTTTGGGACTAAACGTGCAAGTACCATGCTCTCCTGGATCTGCAGTTTAAAGGCAGGGAGGCGGGACAGGCAGGGAAGAAACATTAAATAAACATCACAGTGATCAACACAAAAGTCACAATGATCAATTATAAAGTATAAAGCACCAAACTTGTTAAAAAAATAAGTTTGTATTAGGTGTGTATTAGTTATATTTTGATATGTAACAAATTACCCCAAACCACAGTGGTTTCAAACAACAAAAATTTATTATCTTACAGTTTCTGTGGGTTAGGAATCTGGTTCAACTCAGCTATATCCTCGGAAGAGGTTTAGTGTGTATATTTTAGAGGATGACAAGTAGGTCTTAGTGAAAGAGTAAATATGGATGAAGCAGAGAAATAAGTCAGAAAATATCCCCAAGTTTCTGGCCTCAGAAATTGACATTTTAGGTTTCATTATTGCTATTTTATTATTGTTATTATTATTTTCTTATTTAATAGGTAAAAATTATTTTCTCTTTTGCTTTTTATTTTGCATTTATTTTCATGTATGTACTGGTGAGGAGGGTGTTTTGGTTTAATTACTGTATGCCTACTATCACAGCAGTTTTTCAAATGGCAGAATTCATCTTAGAAACTTGGTCTTTCACATCTTTGTTAGTAATTTAACCATTATAAACTTTTTAAAAATTTTTTAAAATTTTTATTTGTTTTTGAAAGAGAGAGACAGAGACAGAGACAGAGACAGAGACAGAGATAGAGTGTGAGCGGGCAAGGGTCAGAGAGAGAGGGAGACATAGAATCCAAAGCAGGCTCCAGGCTCCGAGCTCTCAGCACAGAGCCTGATGCAGGACTCGAACTCGTGAACCATGAGATCATGACCTGAGCCAAAGTCAGAGGCTTAACCAACCAAGCCACCCAGGCGCCCCAACCATTATAAACTTTTAACATAGTAAGCGAAAAACGGAAGATGCATAACAATGTGTTTATAAATGAGCATATAATAATAAATTTGTAGAGGTACCCATGCTTGTAAGTGTTTAGGTTGCTTGTGGAAAGAAACTGGGAATAGTAGGTTTTTCTGGAGAGAAGTGGCTACCTGAGGGACTGAGAGACACTAACTTTCCCTGTATACTTTGTCTGCTTTAAGATTTAGTTCCTTATGCTGATATTACCAGTTTAAAAAATTGCATTCTACTAACAAGTCCATAGGTATACATATGACTTTTTTTTTTTTAGGTCAACAGGTGACAGACTTGAGTACCCATGTTACTGTCACCCAATGGCTATTTTACTGAATGAACAAGATATATCCACAGGCCTCCAGGATAATTCATTTCAGAAGGCACTGGCTCAAAAATATCGGTTGTATCATTTTAAGAATTGAATATAAAGTCATTCTTGGTGCATGGTAGCTGGTAACCTGAGACCATTAGTAACAATAGTATTTGCTCTGTGTATCATTGTCTCCTGTGCATTATCTACACCAGGTATCAATTATTTAGCACTCACTGTTGAGCCTTGTGCATTATCTAAACTCTTTGATTCACATCCTTAGCTCCTCTGCCACCTGCCTCTTAATCATTTTCCTGCTCATTAACAGCTCCAGTGGGCATGCTCATAAAGGGGAGGCAAAACTCGAATAAATTTATTTGTTATTGTTAATTGCTCATATAAAAAGGCTTTATGAGGGAAAGGTTGAGTTTAGTGATTAAAATGAGATGTTTCAGTAATTTTATTTTTTTTCATTCTTAATTCTTTCACATCTATTCACCCTGCTTACTACTAATTACTGGTTTTTCTCTTCGGCTACCAAAAAAATATATATATTATCTGCATAAAAGACTACTTAGATGCCTACTGGCCACTCATTCAGCATTCCAACATTTATCCCCAAATTGGGCAACATAAAATGAAGACACATACACAGTAGTGGGTGTTGAAATGAGATGTTTCATGATAGTAATCAAAGACGACAACAACAAAATGTAGTAATACATGAAAAGGACAATGGAAAGTGGGATGGGACGACTTAAGATGAGTATAGAAAGGCCAGGTGTTAGATGACTACTGAGGAACAAGCGTTCCCAAAGAAAACAGAGACCAACTATTTACCATGCTTATTAAAATAACTGGGAAAAGAAACAGAAATGGAACATAACTCAAAGATAGGAAGGAGTAGAACAGGTAACTGAAATGGCATTCTAGAGGCCATGAATTGTTCAGTAGGTGCCCAATATCCATTCATTCTATTCTGATAACTGTTTCCCATTTATCTATTTGAGGATCTGTTCCCGGCCCCTGGTCTCACTTCTCATGGTCCCTGACTTGAAAATGCTCCCTTGACTCCAGAGACAGCATGCACTCCAGAGCTGGCCAATCAAAGCACGAGATGTTCCTGGTGACGGTAATTGGTTCCCAATGATGCCATGGCCCACTTTAGACCACTCAGAGCCAGTAATACTGATTTGGGACAATTCATATTGCCCTTTTGTAGAATCAGATTTGTCCCACTGTGTTGCACTAGGAATGGGAAATTTAAAGTCAGGAAATGTTTCCACCCTCTTTTTTTCTGTGAATGAAGCTGAGAACAAAGCTGTAAAGGAGACAAACATACCAAAAGTTCAGAGCCCAATCCTGCCAAGAGGTCTGAGAGAAATCCAGACTGGCAGGACACTGTGTTAGTGCTTGCCTAAACCAGACCCACCTGAATCCATCAGTGTCTGTCACACAAGTTAATCAATGTAAGTTTCCCTACACCCTTACAATAGTTTGGATTGAGTTTTCATTGTACAGAAGAGTCCTGACTAACAGATGTTATTCATGTAAGGTGCTGAGGGAAAGAAAGATGGTTTCATTTTTGTCTGACTGACTAGTAGTTTACAGGTAGGGTTCCTGGCTCATGGAGGTGGCTTGCCATTCATTCACTAGAAAGACCCAGCCCAGGTCTAGTGGAGCCACAGGGAGGAGGCTCTTTTACTGGGCTATAAATGCTAATAGTTTCCCTTTCACAAATTTAGAAAGTGGTAGACCCCATGCGGGAGCTCTGAGAAAATATCTGACACTGGCTTATTAACATTTTGCAATAGGAAATATTGACCTCTGAAAGCATGAGGATTTGAGGCTGAATAAAAAAGGTGAATAAAACTAGGAGGGGGTGGGCAAAGAAATGGGGCAGTGAAATTCAGAGTGGAAGTGCGGGAAATGCAAAATCATTTCCATCCCTAATATAATTGAAATCTCTCTGGACCTGGTAGTGTAACTGATGCCTGGAAAACATGGTAAATTTCACTGTGACATTGAAACCGGCTGAACTGAAACACTTTGCTGCCATCACACTTTGAAATCATCATCCTAGACTTGAACTTTTGGGAAGAGTTGAACGAGATCAAAAACTCTGAGTCACTTCTGTGATAGCTTGATGCCAGGAAGTGATGACCTCTTCGGAATAATGGGACAGTGACATCAGTTTACAGTGGGGTCACTAGGTATTATGCAGGGTGGCAAGTTTTTGTGCACTATCCAGTAATATGCTTCTTGCATGAAATATGAGACCAGAGCTCTAATTCTAACAATGTTATAAACAAACCTATGCAATTAAAGCCTAGTGCACGACTGGAAGCAGAGATAAGCTAATAAGATTATAAACCAACTAAATAGATCCTGAAGCCATATGATGACATCATGAAATTTTAGAAGATACAGCTGGTTTCCCGTGATATTTTTGCAGTTGAAAATATGTAGCATCTGGTCTTTCGTTTATCATTCTTTGCTGAAGTAGTTGTCATCTTAAGTTTCCTTTTATCATGTAGATGTGTTAAGTTTAAAAATAAAGTTGGAAGATTTTGATAGAACATTCAATCCAATTTCAAGTAAGAATTAAGCAAAAATTAATTACTGTTTCATAAGCTAACTATAAAGATGGGCAGTGCCCTGAGCCTTTGCACATGCACTAAGCAATTTTGTACTGTTGGAGCACCATTAACCTAGAGAGTGATTGTCTCTCATGCAACTGTAGAATGTTCAGTCATTCCTTTTTGCATGCTTACAAGGTAGGGAAGTAGTATAATATACTGAGTGTAGATTTCTTTGATCCAAATCCCAGTTTCACCATTAACTAGCTGTGTAACTTTGAACAAGTTACTTAATCTTTCAAGTTCTAGTTTACTCCTCTATAAAATAGGAGTAAGAGTAACTGGCATTAAATGACACAAAATTTATAAAGCATTTTTCAGCATGTCTAACATATATAAGCCTCAAATAAATGTTATTAGTCATTCACTTAACAGATATTTACTGAGGTCCAAATATTGGCCAGGCACTATGATAATCCCTGGGAACACTTGACCAAGAAAAAGTAAATCGTCTCTTAACAATTAACTGGTGTGTAGGGATCATCTCTGACATTTTAATTGCCTAATACATATCTGCTCCATTCCCTGACCCTCAACTAAAACGAGCTTCGGGAAACTATGTCTCTGACACCCAGTGTTCGAGATGAGAAAGGATTCATCCAGAGAAACAATGATAAGTGACACCTCTACAATAAAAGAGAATGTGTCCTAAAATTACATGCTATTATCAAAAATTTAATTCTAGGTGGTAGCAATGATACGGGTGGAGCCATGGAAATGTATTCTAGCATCCGAGTCTGCTCCTGATGGATGGACATCAGGCCAATCATATGGACTTCTCTGGCTTCACTTCTGTTACGTCTCCTCTGATTTTTCAACTCCTACCTCTGTTATGCCTGCTGGCAACTTTCCCTCTGCTGCAGCCCCTGTCAGCCCCTGCCTCATGTCCTGTCATCTGCATTACACAACCTCAAGCACTACCTCCACTGACACTTCCTCTAGTCTCTCCCAGATCTGACAGGGTCCCTACCTGCCAGGAGCTCACAGTCTAACAGGGGATCGGGGATTTGAAAATTCAACTGTATGTAATTCTGGATGAAGTAAGTACTAACAAAGAAACTTAGGAAACATTATAGAAAAAGGAAAGTTTTATGAACAGAGTGGTATTTGAGCTGACTCTGTCTTTTGATGGGCAAAAAATAAAAGGAAGACCATCTCAGCCTACGGTAATGGCAGAAGCTTCTAAAAAGGTCATCACTTTGTTGTTCTTTTAATAGCACAAAAACCCAAAACCAATGAAGGCTTTCAACACGATGATCTAATCACTTACATCTTCTGGAAGGGCATATTTAGGTCAGTTTTTCCAAGTATACATGTGTGAATGACGCTTCTGGTTTTGCAGAGTTCCAGAAGAAACAGAAAGGCAGCTTTTTTGCTTTGCTTTCGTCCACTAGTTACTTGCTTAATAATGTACTGCAAGTGGCAGCTGTTAACATAAAGTCCATTTATAATGTGTATGTGTTGGGGGGGTGGCGATGAGTACTGCGTGTATATGTGTACACATATACACACATACATACATGCATAAAATGTAAAACAATAATTTAGAAACAAGAACCATTTTGAATTCTAAAACAGTTCGTCTAATTTCTATAAAATAACACTAAATAGTGATAATATGATGTATTATATTTTCCACTGGTATTAGCAACTGGACTTATTTTGTTTCACATACCAGAAGTATTGTAATTACCATAGGCTAATTCAAAAAGCACATGTGGAGTTTTTGAACATTAATTACTCACTCTTTTTGTGATGAGTTGATTAATATGGCTAATCCTCATTACTCACCTGAGCCTTAGAGTCATGATGGCTTTGATCCATAAGATATATAGAAACAGGACATGACTAAATGAGACAGTTCAGGCTCATGGTATTTAGATATGTCAATGAAAAACCTTTAATGCCATCACAATACCGGTTCTTATCTCTCTTCACCAGAAAAAAACACAATAGAGCGTGAGAAATGCATATGCCCAGGTTTTAACAAAGAGCCCATTACCATATTAGACTTAGCTGTGCTCAGTTAACTCTGAAAGATCAAAATACAGGCAAATGATCCAGCGAGTGCACTTTATTGCCAAATGTTGTCCAAATTAAATAGATTATTTTAGCAAATGTTTCATTAGTGTTTGACTTAACAGACAAACCACTATTTTCCCTCTGAGCATGTTTTAATCAAAATGGAGAAGCCAGCAAATGCTGTTTCATAGTTTTCAAACCTACACCAAAATCTCTTCCACCATCAAATACCTTTCAAGTTCCTTTAAAGGTGATATTAAGAATGCTTATGCCCAAATTATATAGCTCAGTTCACTTCAGAGCTTTCTTGCTATTTTATGTCAATTCTCTTCCACACATCATTCCAACAGGATTAAATTATATATGCTTTAAACATACAATGTGTTGAAGTAGTGAGAGTCAGCCTAGCTTCCTGAAAAGATTAATTAAGTTCATAAGCTCTTTCCTGGGTAGAAAGAACCTATCTATAAATTTGGTTCTTTGATGCAGGATCGAGCTACTCCCCCACCCCCACCCCTGCCACCAAATGGATTGGAAAAAAGTGTTGATCACAGGTAGGGCTAGTCTACAATAAGAATGTCTTGTTCACATTATACAACTGAGGAAATCTGAAAAAGCCTTACAGGTATAAACCTGACCCCTTCACTGGCCTGTGGAGTGTCTCAAATTCCCACTCTTCAATTCACTCCTTGTGAATTTTCTAAGACCTCTTCTAAGGAGTCCAACACAGTAACTAGCCAATTTATTAGCAGGGATTAGTGTATTTGAGCCACTGATATATCTGTGTCCATGGAAAAAAGCAGGCTTTTAGGAGAGTGACTAAAAGATTTTAGTATTTGATTAAGAAATGAAACATTTGTAGGAAAGCTTTTTTCATAACACCCTGAAATGTTGCTAAAAATGAAAAGACTGTATATTTGTGTAAATTCAATATCATGTGAAACAAGGTTCTAGTATGGTCAATGGTAGCAGAAACTAGATTTAAAAACAAAATGTGAAAAGATTCCAAAAACTATCTGACAGCTGATTCCCCCCACCCTGAAAATTGAGAAAAGATAACCGTTATTTGATTTTGAAAAAGAGAAAAGCTTGAAACATCAGTATTTTTCAAAATCAGTTTGTGAACTGTCAGATTAAATTTTTCAAGGATTGAGGTAAGTGATAAGTAAAAGGTTGAGAGTCACAGTGTAGGGCTAAAAAATCCCAGAGATGGTCACTGAGCACTCTTTTAAGAAATGCTACATAGGGGTGCGTGGCTGGTTCAGTAGGTTAAGTATCTGATTCTTAATTTTGGCTCAGGTCTTATCTCAGGGTCATGAGCTCAAGCCCCATGTTGGGCTTGGTGCTGGGCATGAAGCCTGCTTAAAAAAAAAAAAAAAAAAAAAGCTACATACTCGATGCTTCTTGATGGCATAAAAGATTAAGTTGTGTTAAAAAACAAAATAGACATCAATGATTGGGCCAAAAAGTGATCCGTGGGAAATAGACTCAATGTGAAAACATTTTAGGAATACCTTAATGAATGTATTTTACTTATATTGTCCTTTGACTTATACATAAGAGTGATAAAAGATTTTTTAAAATCTATGTATCAGTTAAGCTTAAAAGGGGTCCTCCAATAAGTATAAAAGAAAAATTCTGTGTGATGAAAAAGCATTGTGTCTTTATTTGATTATAATCTTCTTTCTTAACAGTACAAGAAACAATTGATGGTGTGTTAGAAAGAAAACTGGTGCATAAATCCACAACGTTCTATGGAGCTGTAATAAAGTGAGTTAGAAAAAGAGCATGTACTAGTACCAAAAGTAAGGTTGGCACATTGCATAACTTGATTTAGGACTGGCCTTGATCCCAAGGAAGAGATCAAGGAAATAACAACCACTACTAAAAGAGACCTGTAAAGTTCTGATGCATGCAAGCCATCTGGGTATTAGAAAAGCAAATTTTACCCCATGGGAGGAACCTGAATCTGCTTACAATTGATAAAATACCGTGCTAGCCTTATACGTTAATACATTGACAATCAATGGAGCTTGCTGGAAGGGTAATAACATCTGCAACACATGGTTTAATGACAGTATGTTATAACAAGTAGGTTTTATAAAAGCCAATCAGTGATGACCATAAGAAAAAAAGCATGTTGGTAAATTCATCTTTTATGATATGGTTCAATAATCTCTTCCTTAAAGGAAGAAACCCTTCCTTGAACTCCTAAAATATGAACCAATGCCTCCCTCCCTGTTAAAAAAAAGCAAAAAACATCTTAATCACGTCTTGATTAAAGAACATACCAAACAAAACATTAGCTGACTCCTCATATGGGTACCACAAAGTAAGTAACCATAGTTTGTTCATTTGGTATCAAGAGAACTTGATATAGTGCACTGCAGGGTACTTAGCAGGCAATCAATACATAATTGGTGAAAGAATGAATATGCTTAATGTATTTTGTATATAAGATTCACAGGCATTAATTTGTAGGCAGACAGTTCGTAAATAAGATTAATGATGCTGTTACAATATTACAAGTCTTAATTTATGTGGTATAAAAGATAATGACTACACTACAAATATTAGTTTATTGATCTACCGCACCCATCTTACCCTTCTAGTTTTACTAGCCCTTTTCACAGGCTTGGGAATGTCAATCCTTTGAATTAAGTTAACTTGCCCTCACCTCCACTCATGGCTGCAGCTGATTAGAAGAGGGGTGGATACTTGCACATAAAAGTAGTCCATTTGGCTGACCGATTGTCAGTCAAAATTTCTATTTGGAGAATTGGACCAATAAATGGTCTGAACAGGAGGAGAATGAAGACACATTATTGGTGGAGCACTAGGATGAAGTGCTATGGTCTCCTGAGGGCGAGTGAGGCAGCATTTCCTTAGATTCCTTGTGTTTTAGTCCTTAGAAGTTCCTTTCTTTTCAAGTTAATTGGTATGTTTCTCTTCCTTAGTAGCAAAGATGCCCTATCCAAGAGCAAGTACATTTCTTGTATCCTATCGAGATCAAGATATAGTGTACTGGTTAACACTGGTTGGCCAACTTTCTAAGAGCTGGAATATGATGAAATATAATTAATGCAAGATGTACCCAGATTTATTGACCAACGATCATCAAATAATGATGAATCATTGTTTATTTTACAATCTAAAATATTGTATATGCCTCAAAAACTTTAGGTCTTGCTCTATACCAGAAATAACGCTTTGGCCACTGTGGCAAATAATACCATGGAAGGACACACTAAAGATCACTCTAATCCCTTTCTAGCATGCCTTCCCGGTGACTAGAAACTGGAAAACTGAATGTTACATATGTTACGCATATTTCCTGGGTCCCAGCAAAAATTGTGTAAATTATCTATTATATTATTTTATAATAAGCCCTTTGGCTGCTTAACTTAGCAAGAGTTCATTTTGTTTTCTGAACCAAAGAACCATGGCCTATGTAGTAATTGGTACCAGAAATGGGATGCTGCCCAGCACCACTAGCCCTGAGTTAGTTGAAGTGGTTGGATGGTGAGTGGTGAGGGTCTAAGTTTAATGTGGCGGCCACGTGCCTAACCTGTCCCTTGCTTACCTTAAAAATCAGGCTACTTGCTGACAGAGGCTATAACGTTAAGAGACAGAGCAAAAACAAATGTATAGTGTTGGTAGGTGGTGGTTCATTTTTGTTATTTTTAGCAAAATCTAATGCATTAGGTGAACCCAGACTAGAACTAAACCTTCTTGAAGCAGGGGTGGAAGGAAGCCAAGATTTACCAAGAGAGGTATTCTCTGCCTGTGCATGCTAATGACACTGATGGAGAGTCCAATGATTTGGGCCTCACGGTGTCGAAAAAGCCATCTGCCTCTGTACCTGAACTTGAAGAAGTTTTAAGCTGTAGCCTTAGCAGGAGGTAAGACTCTTGCTTTGTCATAAAGCAGCAGTGATATTGCTGGCAGTAGGTGATGAACTGTATTGCTTCCCCATCGAAGCCTATTATTTCAGATGCTCTCAAGGTAACCACCATTAATTTAAGGGCCAAAGGGAGAGACAGAGTACAGAGCCTACTAAATAAAAGAGGAGAACCTGCAGGTTGAAAAACCATGTCTAGGCAAGACTTTGGCTATGGTAGTTTATACATAGAACAGAATGGAAATACATCAAGTCTGTTAAATGTTTGAAGGAATTATCTTCATAAATAAATCCCCAACTTGGTCTACAATAGTCTGTGTTATCAAAACTTTAAAATAATCTCTGTGGGGGCGCCTGGGCGGCTCAGGCGGTTGAGTGTCCGACTTCAGCTCAGGTCATGATCTCTCAGCTGTCAGCACAGAACCCCCTTCGGATCCTCCACCCCCCGCTCCCGCCCCTTACTCACTCACACACACTTTCTCTCTCTCAAAAAATATAAACACTAAAAATTTTTTAAAATAATCTCTGCACCCCAGTGTTTCAAGTCCACAACATCTCCAAGAAGGGCATCCTCCCTTGTGCCCACCTCATATGTATTTGTTGAGGAAAACTGGCAAGAAGAAATCTCCCAGGGGAAGATCCAGGAGCATCAGAGGACAAAACATGAAGGAAAACATTCAAGGGAAAGAACCAGAAGCTGTCAGGTTGGCCAACCAAGGAACTCCCTACGGTGTTAGGGCAGGGAGTCCTGGCTATTCCTGCTTAGTAGGTTTTGATAATTATTATGGAATAGTGACTAATGTTTCTCATTTGCCTTTTGCCAAATGGACAGGCTTATTGCAATAAGTCATTCCTTCTACAAAACTTAAATGTGCTGATAGCTGAAAACATGTCTTTAAAACTAAATTGGTGGTCAGCCTGCAAGGAGTTGCATCTGGGGTCCTTGGAGAGGGCTGCACATCACCGGGAAATCTTAGGCAGATTTGATGCCGTCACAGAAAAAGACATGTGTCTGGATGCATGGGAGAAACAGTGCGACTGTTGTATGTATGAAAACAATGGTGTGCATGCTGGTTTGGGAAACCAGAGGCAGACCATGACAGAAAATTTCAATAGCCTGCTGTAGTGGTTTTAAGCTGTGCCCACAAATTACTTGATACCTCCCCTTCAAGATGACTTTCCTTTTAAGAGGGGAGTTAATTTAGCGACTTACCTCTAATTAGTAGAATAAAACGGAAGTACTTTCTGTGAATTAGGAGACCAGGTCACGAAGGACGTTGTGACTTCACCATTGCTTCTCTTGGAAGGCTCCATCTGGGGGGAGTTCAGCAGCCACATCATCAGGATACTCAAGCTCATGTGGCAAGGACCTGAGGTCTCCTGCCAACAGCCATGTGAGGAACTGAGGCTTCCTGCCAAAAGCCTTGTGAGGGAGACTTCTTGAAATTGGATACTCCAGCTCCAGGCAAGCCTTCAGATGATTGCAGACCCTGCCAATATCCTGATTGCAACCACATGAGAGACGTTGTATCAAAATAATCCAGCTAAGCTGTTCCTGAATTTATACCTATCAGAAACTATAAGATAATTGTGTTTCTTGTGTTAAACTACTAATTTTTCTGGTGCTTTGTTATGCAGCAGAAGATAACTAATACACCCATTCAACATCAGTTCTCATCTTCTTAGAAACCAAACCTTGATTTTATCTGAGTGTTGTTCCCAGCTAAAATACTATGTGCCCCATACTCCCTCTGGATACATCCAATGAAATAAATGTTAGTAGGAGTTATTGGATGGACCTTTCAGGAAAACTCATTTAAAACGACATTCTTTTCGCCTGAAATGCAAACGCAATGACTGGAGCTTCAGCTGCCAATTAAACATCACAAAGCAATCTTTAGAATGAAAGCCAAGAGCTAAAGGTGACAGAATAGAAGCAACCTGGGTGTCTAAAGATGATGGCATCATCAAACCAGCCCCAGAAATGCATTTGTGAAGTCTCTTCACATTGCAAAAAAATAAACTTCTATCTCGGGTTAGTTGCTGTTAGTTCTTGTCTCTGTTACCAGCAACCAAACGTACTTACTAGCTGATGGAATGTGGAATTAGATTTCTTGGATATGACTGTTAGGAAACATAATATAGTGAACCATCTAACAGGAGTAATCATTTAGTGTTGTAGGAATAGTTATTATCATAAATTACTGAGTTATGTATCTCATGGAAGAGAGCTTTGTGGGACATGAGCAGTATGTGCTGTTTATCCAGGATTTTCTTCCTTAGTCACCCCTGGTACACACACATGCACACACAAACACACACATGCACACATATGCATTCACACACACACACACACACACACACACACACACACACACACACATGCACACACAGTATAGCACACACTGAATTATTGACACTTGGGCTATCCTGATAAAACTGTCCTTCTGCACTGCGTCATTTAAGAATTACAAAGCAGCCAAAGCTAATTTCCAAAGTGTAGTTTTTTTTGTTTCATGGATATATATATTATTTTGCTGATTTCTGGCAAATCACATGAAACAAAAATAATTTTGAGTTGTAACATTTTTAAAACATGAGACTTTATTTTCTGATACATGTCAAAGTTTTATTTTCAAAACAAGAAGATAGAAAGCTCCTTTAGTGTTTACTTTGTTTTTTAAATATATAATGGCTTTATTTAGATATAATTTACATACCATACAATTCACCCATTTAAAGTGAGTAATTCAACAGTTTTTGGAATATCCACAGAGTTGTACAAACATCACCACAATCAATTTTAGACCACTTTTATCACTACAAAAAGAAATCCCATACCCATTATCAGTAAATCTCCATTTCTTCCTAAACCCTGCCCCAGCCCTGGGTAATCACTATTCTACTTTCTGTCTCTATGGATTTGCATATTATGGACATTTCATATACATGTAATTATACACTATGTGGTTTTTTGTGACTAAATTCTTTTACTGAGTATCTTCTTTTCAACTTCATTCATATTGAGGCACATTTCAGTTCATTGCCTTTTTATTGCTGAGTAATATTTCACTGTAAAGATATACCACGTGTTTACCCATTCATCAACTGATGGATATTTGGGTTTGTTTCCCCTTTTGGTTATTATGAAGAGTACTGGTGTGAACATTAATGGGCAAGTTTTTTGTGTGTTTTTTTTTGTGGAGAAAAAGTTTTCATTTCTCTAGGGCATATACTTAGGAGTGGAATTGATAGGTCATGTGGCAAATATATTTAACCTTTTGAAGAACTGCCCAAATGTCTTCCAAAGTCGCTGCAACATTCTAGATTTTCACCAGCAACGTATGAGGGGCCCAATTACTCTGCATCCTCACCAACACTTGTTTTTATCTGTTTTATTTTGTTTTGTTCGTTTATAGACATTCCTAGCAAGTGTGGAGTGGTAAAACATTGTCGTTTGGATTTGCATTTCCCGGGTGGCTAATGATAAGGAGCATCTTTCCATGTGCTTATTTATGTTTTCTTTGGAGAAAAATCTATTCAAATCCTTTGTTAATTTTGTTTATTTATTAATTTAATTTATTAATTAATTTACTATTTTTGAGAGACAGAGAGCATGGGTGGGGGAGGGGGAGAGGGAGAGGGAGACAGAGAGAGAGAGAGAGAGAGAGAGAGAGAGAGACTCTTGAGTTGTGTGAGGATCCACACACAGCGTGGATCCTGCCCTGGGGCTGGATCCCACAACCCTGGGTTTATGACATGAGCCAAAATCAAGAGTCAGACACTCAACTGACCGAGCCACGCAGGCGCCCCAGATCCTCTGTTTATTTTTAAAAGCTGGGTATTAGTCTTTTTATTATTGGGTTATACATCCTAGATACAAGTCTCTTATCAGATACATGATCGCAATTTTTTTCTCCCATTCTGTGAATTGTCATTGCAGTTTTTATTGTTCCCATTGAAATAAGGAAGATTTTAATTTTAAGTCTCATATTCCTTCTTTCCCTTTTGTCACTTGTGCCTTTGGTATTACATCTAAGAAGGCTTTACTTAACTAAGATCGTGAAGATTTATTGTTATATTTCCTCCTAAGAGTTTTATCGTTTAGTTTTTACAGTTAGGTCTATGATCCATTTTGAATTAATTTTTGTGTGTGGTGCAAAGAAGGGGTCAAATTTCATCCTCTTCCATAAATATCTAGGAATCCCAGCATCATTTGTTGAAAAGACTACTTTTCCCCCATTGAATTTTGTGAAATCTTAGTGGTGTATATGCATATTTGTGTATGTGCATGTATGTTTGTGAAAAGTAATTTCAGTTTAGTGAAAAGATTAACTATATAAGAATTTTATGTTTTTCAAACTAAACAAATCTAAAATAGACATGTTGGTGACCTTGTCAATTTCTTTTGAGGGTCAAACAAATGGTAAATATACATTTGTGACTTTATAGCTTTCTTCTCTACAGAACCTTGAATAATTTGGGAAAACAGATACGTACTTTGCTTTAGTTGAATGTTATCTGAAGAAGAGCCCTAAAAATTAGTAGGGTCATGTTGTACTCAAATGATTTATTATACGGATATATGTTTGTAAAATATCAAAACGAAATTGTTATTCATTTATGACAGGACTGCTTAATGAGACTAAAGAACCCATTTCTACATAAAAAGATAAGACTTCATGTAATACTTACTTTCAATATAAACGGACATACTAAATGGACACATCAACAAAACTGACATGTTTTCTTTAGCCTCACTGGGATTTCTTGGCTTTTTGGATCCCTTAACTATGTT
This sequence comes from Prionailurus viverrinus, assembly GCF_022837055.1. Taxonomy (NCBI): domain Eukaryota; kingdom Metazoa; phylum Chordata; class Mammalia; order Carnivora; family Felidae; genus Prionailurus; species Prionailurus viverrinus. The sequence goes on along the minus strand of NC_062569.1, from coordinate 131,401,823 downwards.
AAAGATTTTCTTGTTTTGGCAATGAGAAGGCTTCATCCACATTCGCACTTCGCTGAAGCATCTTTTTCTTGCACATTTTCAGCTGCTTCTACACAATCGTTTTCAGACTTTTTTTTTTCTTAAGATCCAGTTTACAGGATTCCTTTTAGTGTAGATACTGAGTGCCCTGGTTTTGCCAGTCCTTGGCCTTCAAGACCCACCAAAAGTAAAAAGGCTCCAATCTCGTGATGGAAAACCGCACAGTAACCCGCAGACGGGGCGTCTAAACATCTTCATCTTAGCTCTTTAGACCTTTTCGGTGCTCGGGGCACTGCAGCACATCCTCACCGCGGCAGCTTCAGGCAGGTGATTGCTTCAAATAAAGGCTGGGCTGCATTTTATAGTCCAACAGTAACTGAGCATGGCAGCACTGAAAAGCAAAACCCTGGGCTTCTATACAAGAAGCCTGACAGTAACTAGCGTAGACGTAGTTCTGTGTTCTAGGGAAGACTTTTTTAAAGCTTATTCAACCCCCAACTGATAGTGTTTTATTTCTGCCATAAAGCCAGTTTACACGAACAGTCCAGAGTTAATAGAGATAGGAGTCGTTGTAGCTACTGTATGGTTAATGAAGACACAGTACATAAAATGTAAACTTTGCTGATTCTCTAATTGGCAGAAAAGCCTAGATCCAAGAAAGTCGTTTTTATAACACAGCATCACTTCACTAGACACCAGTGATCAACGCAAATGAAGTCTCCGATTCAACGAGATTTAGACTTTCACCTTAAGAAAGTTTCTTTTAACTGTATTGTTAAATATTTTCATCTGTCCTCTGGGGCTGTGCTGGCCAGTGCGGCAGCCATTAGCCACAGGTGGCTATTGAAGCTTTGAATGTGACTAGTTCAAACGGAGCTGTTCACTGGCTTTTGAAAACATAGTGCGAATGAAAGAACAAAAAATCTCCAATAGTTTTTAGGCTGTGTATACATTAAAATGATGCTTTTAATATATCTGGATAGGGAAAGTATGTTATTAAAATTAAGTTTACCTGGGGGCGCCTGGGTGGCTCAGTCGGTTAAGCGGCCGACTTCGGCTCAGGTCATGATCTCACGGTCCGTGAGTTTGAGCCCCGCGTCGGGCTCTGTGCTGACAGCTCAGAGCCTGGAGCCTGTTTCAGATTCTTTGTCTCCCTCTCTCTGACCCTCCCCCGTTCATGCTCTGTCTCTCTCTGTCTCAAAAATAAATAAACGTTAAAAAAATTTTTTTTAATTAAGTTTACCTGTTTCTTTGTATTTTTTAAAGTGTGGCTGCTAGAAAGGTTAAAAGTACCTATGTAGCTCACATTTGTGGCTCCCTTTATATTTTTTATTGGATAGTGCTTTCTCTAGAGGCCAAGGGACTAGAGCTCTGTAGCTACACTGGAGTTCCATCTGTAAATATTTTTGTCAGTTGTCATAGTTCATTAGTCACTAGTTCATAGTGTATCATGTAGATGCAACACATCTCAATGTATATCTTTGTTTTCTTTACATGTCTTTACTGTCAAACAGCCTTTTTCCTTTCCTCAGAATCTCTTTCCTACTTTGCCTGCCTGGTAAATTCCTCTTACTTTTCAATATTCAGCTGAAGCATTATTTTCTCTGTCAAAATTTCCCTGAACTCCCTCATCCCCCACCCATACGCCAAGTAGAGCTAAACACTGTCCACTGGGCTATGACAGAATCTTGCCCCGTATCTACTGAGTGCTGTTTGTTGAGCACAGGGATAGGTGGTACAGGCATCCAAATGTGAACCCAAGGGATGTGGGCCCTGTGGTGTTTGCATCTAGAATGAGATACAGACAAGATAAACACCCAGTCACAAAATGATGTGAAACATGCTCTGCCAGCAGAGACTGCGGGAAGCCAAGCTATCCCTCCAACCAGCCTGATGGCAGGGCCCTGGCGGCGGTCGGATCGGGACTGCATGGCGCCCCACTGAAAGTAAAGCTTCTTGTACTCCTGCTTTTTATGTAATTTGGCCTTAGCGTTGGTCAGGGCAGCCCCCCTACCAATAACGGTACCTGGGGATTTGTCGGTTGGGGAATTGCCCGCGACAGCCACCCCCCACCCCCTGGCCCCAGGAAAAGAACCACTGGGGAAGGAAGGAAGATTCCAAAGGGAAATTATACCCTACATCCAGCCCTTGCCACCCCCTATAAAGACTCCTCTACCTAAAGGAAGGATAGCCCCATATATTTCCCAGCCAAGGAGAGGACAAATGGGTTCGAAATCCCCACTCCGGCAACAAAGGAATGTATTTATGGATACAAGTTACTCCAACCCCTAGGCCCACTTGGCCCCTAGGAGGCATTCCAGATGATAACTGGACCTGGTGGGTTAAGGTACAGAATGGTTCATTAGTTCCTAGGTATACATTGCCTCTCTGGGAGCGCATAAGGTGTGGGTTCCCAAGGCCCTCTTGGCTCCCTCCCGGTACCCCAGACCAAAGCGAATACTTTTGGTCCTTGTACTGCAAATGGTTCAAAGGAACAATTAAGAAGTCATGTCCTTGTAAACGTTCCACTTGAGGTGTTGAGAGCTAGATGACCTTGAAAGGGCAGGAGGGAACGTTACAAGAAAATAACTATGTTATTTCTTAATGGGTGATTACACAAAGGAACATTTTTAGAATTAGGTAATGCCAGAAAACATAGATGACGCACGCTATAAGGAATTTGCTAACAAATATAATGCCACGCTTGCCACAATAAAGTGGCCAGTCTAACATACTGCTGTTGTCTGAGCCCATTTGTTATTTTCGCTGACGCCATTCATCCTTTGGGAACCCTTGGAGCTGCTGAGGCTGGACCCTGGCAAGAGACTCAGGGAGGAAAACATAAACATACCTTTCCCAGGCTACTTCTTTGTGATGGATAATCATATAGATTCTGAACATTAAATGTCTGATGCACAGGAACCATGGGTTTATAAAAATACTTTTGTGTTTAAGTATATAAACTGAAGGGCATCTTTTTCAGATCACAAGTGGTTAAAATGAGAGTTGTCTTCAAAATACAAATTACTGAATAGGCATTCTTACATTACATATATGCCCAATATCCCTGCAATGACTGTCTTAGACAGGAAATTTAGGTATTGATTTTTTAAAAACAAAGAACAACAACAAAAGAGCCCCACCACAATTAGCACGATTAAGTAAAAATGAATTCCACAAAAGGTGGCCAATTTACTTTTAATGATGCACTATCAAAAAGAGTTCAGGATCTCACTATTGGATTTCTGTGGGGTTGAAGAGATAGATTAATAGGAGGTGGGCAGCTTTGTTAAGTCATCTAACATGGCGCTGGACTTTTTAACACTAGCGTTGGAGGGCAGTACCAATACTCTGCTTGTTGGGTTAACTGTGTAACCTCACTTATTAGAAGGCCGTTTCTCTATGAACCTCAGTGATCCAAAACCCAGTTAAGGTACAAAAAGAATACTTTTTTTTTTTAAATGTTTATTTATTTTTGAGAGAGACAGAGACAGAATGCGAGTGGGTTAGGGGCAGAGAGAGAGGGAGACACAGAACTTGAAGCAGGCTCCAGGCTCCGAGCTGTCAGCACAGAGCCCTACGCGGGGCTCGAACTCAGGAGTTGTGAGGTCATGACCTGAGCCGGAGTCGGATGCTCAACCGACTGAGCCACCCAGGCACCCCAAAAGAATACTTTTCAAAGCAACATTTGAGTAGTCTGAATAACTGTCCCTAAGTCTATGCATTAAGGTTCATGTGTCTTATTCCTTGGTGAACACATCAGTTTCTTACCTAGGACCTACTTAGTTTTACTTTACTGAATTGTGACAAGTGAGGCTATCTAGATTCCCAGTCTGCACTAGACCAGACACTGCCAATGAGAAGAGGAGGAAAATATTGGAGGCAGCATGCTGTGGCAACAGAGAAAAAGGACAACAGATTGTCAGTTAGTGAAGGGGACGAGAGAAACTACAAAGAGCAGAGATAATCACTAAGTCATAGAGTCCTTCAGTGCAGCGATTGATAGCTTATATACCTCCTGGGAGCATCTCTTAACAACTAGGAAGAAGCCTGATATAGAATGTTTTTGTTGAATCTGCTACAACTTACTGCAATAAACACTTTTAATAAAATTAACCCTGAATTTCCAAGAAAAAAGCCAAAGAAAGTCCAATATATTGCTCAAGAAAAATATATATATAACCCATTTTAGAAAATCTGTGTATATCACTTAACAGTTTTTTGTTTGTTTTTTAAGTTTGACTCCTTAAAGGGCCAGATTCCAATTCTGATGATCATCACTTAATTAGAACAGTTCACTTTCACCAACTGGATAAATGATGTACTGTAGAATAGCTGACTTTACACAGTGGCCTTGAGCAAATTTCAAACTGTTGTATATGCGCATAAGAAGCTACCATATGAAGTTTAAACTGCGTTAGATGGCAACAGATTACACAGTTGAATCACTAGGGTGATGTAAAATAATTGTTCTAAAATGCACCATCACCATTAAGCAAAATGATCCTACCATGTGCCCAGCACTGTGCTAGGTGGTGCATTTATCAAGCATTGCTTTCACTTTTAAGATTTGGAGGTGTTACAGAACACTCATTCATATTTTTAAAGGTTAAAAGACATTTTAAATGCACAATACAGCCATTACATAACAGGCATAGACTACTGTTTCATGACTAGGATAGTGGTTTTCTTAAGTGCGCTGGCAACTCTATTTTCCAATGTTATCGAATTCTTAAGGATTTGAAAACCTATACATAGGAATGGAGTGCCTCATCCTCTCATTTGTTTTGTGTATTAAGTGTTTTAACACAGGCATGCCATTTCCGAGTTAAGGGTGAGGCTAAGCTGTACTTCAGCGTTTTTGTATCAGGCAAAAGACAATTTCAGCAACGGCACTCATTTCCCCCCGGTACTTTTTTTCATGGCGAGTTACTAAACGCTAGATGCTAGAGTCAAAAAGAAACCTGACATCTGGGGAGGTGTTGAAGGGGTGTTAATAGTTCTAGTTAGATGTCTGGGGGAGCGTTGAGGATAAGATTTTAAAACAGCAAATGCAAGGAGAAGGAGGGGGGATTATGGTTTTGTAGGACTCTCTCCTGTCTCTACTTTCTCTCGCCACCAATCCATATGTGCCTCCCCCCCTCCCCAGTTCAGAGGCGGGTTCAGGGAGATTAAGCTGCAGGAAACCGAGAGGCTCCACAGCGCTGCCGCCCCGGCCTCGTGATGTAATTGTTATTTCTTATTCCGAGACTGAACCGAGCAGAGCTGCCGAAGAAGTGGCAGTCCTGTTCTTTCTGCCTCGTCTTGTGGGGTCAAATTCTTCCCCGGGATGATGTAGATTCGCTGACCGACTCCTGCCGGAGACTTCGCAGTGACAAAGCAGTTGAAGATAAACCCTGCTCCTGGGTCCTACGTCCGTCCAAGGAGCTGGACGGGGCACTCCTCAGGTCTCCTTCCCAGTCTTCCTCTCTGAGTCACTCCACATTGATTCCTGGGTGCCTACTACGTGCTAAGGCGTGGGGTCAAAGTGACCTGGAGTTAGTGCCCGTGCCCCCCCCCCCCCGCCAAGATTAAAGCAGGACACACAGATTACAAGGTGGTGGAAGCTGGGGGTGGGGTGCGTGAGAAGGAGCCGAGGGAACGCGTGTCGTGGGGTGAAATGGGAGCGGGGGCGCCAGCACCCCAGCGGGACCTGGGCGTCCCGGCCCCCAGGCTGTGTCCCAGACGCGAGCCCACGGCCGGCGTTAACGAAAACAAGCCCCCGGGGGGCCCGGGAGGAGCTGTCCAGTCGCCTTGGGCGGTCGGGGGCGGCTGGACAGAGCCGGGAGCCGAGCGTGGGGGGGGAAGGGGTCGGCTCGGGCGCGTGGAGCACCCACCTCTCCCGGCCGACGCAGTCCTCCCGCCGCCTTTGGGCCCTGCAGCCCCCGCCGGGCCATCCAGAGGGCGGGCAAGGAGGAAAACAGCAAACCGGGGGCGGGGGGGGGGGTGCTCCTCAGTTCCCGCGAGCTGCCGGGACCCGAGCGGTTCCTCCTGCCCCGGTGACAATGGGAGGGAGGGGGAAAAAAGGGTTAAGAAACTTGGCTGAAGAGCTGAATGGCGTGGAGCGGCGAGGGGAGGGACTGGGCCGCGGCGGACTCGGCGGCGGAGGGAGGAGCGCGGCTGCGGGCGGGCGGCGAGCGAGGCGCTCAAAGTCAGCCTCGCAGACATTGCAGCAGAGCCCCGAACTCGGGAGGCGGCGGCGGCGGCGGCGGAGGAGGAGGCGGAGGCGGAGGAGGTGGAGGAGGCGGCCGAGGCGGAGGGACGCGCCGGCCCCAAGCCCTCCCGCCCGCCCGCGCACGCCCGCCGGTGGCCCCGCGGCTGCCACTGCGCTTGGCAGCGCTGCTGACCGGAGGGAAGAGCTCGCCGGGGCGCCGAGGGAGCACGGGGCGGCGGGGCGCCTTCGTGGAGTGCGCCTGACGGAGCCCGAGGCGCGGAGCCGCGGCGGCCTCGGGTGAGTGGCGGCCGCGGCCGGGGGCTGCAGGAGCGGCCGCGGGCGCCGCCGGAAACGGCCCGGGAGCGCGGCCCCTCGGCGGCGGCGGCGGCGGCGGCGGCGGCTGGCAGGGCCGCGGGGGCGTCGGGGCGCCGGGGACCGCGCTGCCTGCGGCGGGAGCGGACGCGGACGGCGGGGTGGGCTCAGCTTCGGGGAGGAATCGTTTCCGGGGATATTCCGCCTCTCCTGCCGGGTCCGAATCTTCCCGGGAACTCGGGGTGGGGCGGGGGGGGAGGCAGCTGGGCCGGCAAGTTGTGGAGTTGGCCCCGGGCTCACCGGCCGCTCTGTGGCTGTCCTGGGCCGAGGGGCGGCCTCCGTGTGCTCCCCGAGGCGCGCCCGGCACGGGTGGCCGGGCCCGGGTCGTGCCCCGCTCCACTGCCCCCTCGGCCCGGAGTCCCGGGCGCTTCTCGCCGCGCAGCCCTCGGTCCTGCTGCCCGGGGCGACCTGGGCGGCGCCGGGTGCTGCTACCCGTCTCTCGCCCGGTGCCTCCCTGCTCAGGGCTCGCGGGATTCAGGGTCTGGACGAGCGAACAGGAAAAAAGGGACAGCTCTCCCGGCCCCCACCAGACCCCCAGGCCTGGCCGGTCGGTTCTTGTCCTTCCCCCTCCCGAGAGCGAGGCTCTTTGCACCCGAGGCCTCCACCATCACTTGACCCCCTGATGAGCCAGAAACCGGGCTCACATTTGGGGTGAGCCCAGTGGAGGTCCTGGGAGGCTGCCTTTCTCTCCTCTTGTGCAGCCGTGTCCTCCTTACTACTAGTGAATCTTGTTGTTTTATGAACGGTTTCCCTGGAAATATTCTACGATCCCTCCCATCCTTTCCAAAGTAGTTTCCAAATTTTAACCAAGAGTTGGTGTTCAGTGTGAAGGAACAAAGGAATCAACTGTGTGTCTCAGAGGCGACCAAGCTGGGAGTCTGTAACACATGTTGATCTCTGAAGCATTACAGGCTGTTCTACCTTCTATCTCGTTAGTGATTTAATTGGTTTCTGAAGATAGTGGAAGAAAAACAGAATGATAAGCGCTTTTGCGTTAAATATTTTTTTAATAGGGCATTTTATTTTGCAAAAAAATCAAGACGTTTCTAGCTACAAAGACTTTTTGCTCAGACGGTGGAACTAAGTTGGAGTTTGTCTCCGGTAAAGTAAATGATTAAATTGTGAGATGGTGCGGGGGTGAAAAACTGTCTTTAGAGGAAGAAAGCCTGTCTATAGGTGTCCAAAGTAAATATGGTTGTCGTGTAATATACATGAATACCCTTTACGTTTTGGGGGGGGCATTCGTGGAGCAGAGGGCTTTGGTAATTCATTCTTTAAAGTTATGAATTGCCTTGAACCTGCTTATTAGTGGATCATATGTTTAGCAAGTGGGTGCATCTTCCGGATGTTTGACCACCACTTTGTCACCTTTGTTGAAGAGACACTGAAATAAGTGGACTTTTAAAACAAATAGTGCTTCAACTGCCTGGCACTTGAGTGTGGGTTGCTGCCTGGAGTATGTTGAAAGGTTTTTCAACTTAGAAATAAGTTGCTTGGGTTTTGCCCAGTGTTTTGGTGGTAGTGTCGATTGGGTTTGGTTGGTTCAGAGTAGTGCCTTCCTTCCTAACCAGTAACAACTTTTCCCTGTCTGGAGTTAGTTCCTAGAGACAAAGAAGAATCAGTCCCTGGGAACAGCTACTATGCAGGCTGGGGGATTGTCACTCTAGTCTGTTTCACTCACTCTGGTGGGGAAACACCTCTTTCCACACTTACCCCTGCAGGTGCCCTAAGAGGGTGAGTTAAATGTATATTTTGGGGGTGGGGGGGGGAAGAGGACTGCTTATTGTTAGTTTTACTCCAGTGAGGTCTCTGCAGTGCTTTTGAAGCAGTTGAAAACCAGGTTTAAAGCCTGTGGGAAGACTTGACTTAGAACTACTTTTTGCGTTTATCTCCAAAACTCTGTAGAACTTGGGTTTTACTAATTTAAACATCCCCAAATACTGTAAGTTTGCAACAAAGAAGTGTCTGTAAAAGAGGCTAAGAGGCTAAGGGCTCTTCTGACTCTTGCAGTTTTAAGAGCAAAACATCATGATAAAAAATAACCTATACCACCACCTAGAGTCTGTTTGTTAGTTTATTGCTCCTGAAGTTTGCTTAAATTGACACGTCTCTTGTGGTTCCAGTATAGCCAAAAAATGATTAAGAAGCGCTAGCTTTCAAAAGGCCATCCAAGAGAATAATTATTTGTGTAATAAATAGCAAGTGCCAATTTCAATTATCCATGCTACCTTTAGCATTGAAAATTATGACATATCAAGTTGAGTGGCTGTTCTCCAAAAGATACGGATTCAAAAGAATTTAAAACTGGGAATTTTTCAGTTTGCGCTCCAAGGTAGCTCTGTGATTGCTTAAAGACTGTCTTCACTGTTACCAGAGATTCAAGAAATCTTACAGATGAAATGTCATTAGGACTTTTTGAGGTCCCACATCAAACAAAAGCAATGATAAAAGTATAAGGGAGTGTTACAACTCCAGAAATTCCGGAAATTCAAAAAGTAAGAGAGAACATAGGCTGTGGTAGACTTAGGGTTCCGAGAGGTGAAAAGTAAATCAATGTGAAATAAAGTGGTAATCTGTCTGGCTGCTAGTTTATGCATAGTAAAGCGATCCGTTAAATGGGAGACCTGGGGATGGCAGCTTTAGTGCCATGTGGCTTATCACATTGTCTGGAGGAAGTAACGTTCCTTCTTTAAATGGTACAACCTGAGAGAAAGATGGCCTCCAAGATCTTTAATTAAGTACCGGTTGCACAGAGAGAACTAGAGCACTGTATTAATTCTGTCAAACATCACTATTTTAGAACATTGAGGACAACTAAAAATGAATTAACTCATATCTGAAAGCAGAGTTTTATGGAAGGTGACAGATGAGGCAAAATATGTCAATCTAATGGAACAAGTAAGAAGATAAGAAGATATGTCATTCTTGGCTCTCTAGAAAGATGAGAGAGAAGAAGGTTATTATTAATTGTGCAGATTTCTTTGCAAACCAATACTGGAAGGCAGTGATATAGAAGGTAATTTTAAATCAGAGTGGCTTAGGATATCATACATGATGTTAAAGGGATTAGGTTTTTAATTTTAAAACTTGAAGATTGGAGGAAACTTAAAAGCTCGTATTTTAAGTGTTGTTTTGGAAAAGCGGTAAGAGTTTTGTGTATCAGGTTGAAAGATAATTCTGCCAGAAATAAGTTCAAAACGTCTAATTTTCACCTAGAAAGAATTGTTGAGTTTAAATTGTGATGGGTACAGATTTGTTTTTCAAACTTTAGATTGCCTGATGCAGTTAGTTTTTAAAGCGTAGGTTAATAGAGAAGAAGAATCCTAGTTTATCTGTCAGCGGTACACCTCTCTCTGTATTGCTGTCTCCTCTCATCCCCTTTTCTAAAATAAACAGCTTCTACATTTTTGGATGCGTTCTTTCATGAAAATTGCCTTCCTTTGCAGCTTCCTGTCTTGGCCCTGGTGGGGTAAAGGTTCTTTACCCTTGAGCTTTTTCCATATGCCCCTTCACGTGGCTAATACACGATCAGTGTGCATTTTGTTTTGTTTTAATACTGATTTACTGTTAACGTGGATGAAGACTGGGGAAAGAAGCATTTGGTATTTTAACAAAGCTCCTTGTGCACATGTCTTCCAATGGAGGAAATATTTTTATGAAAAGCAATTATTGACTACCATTGAAAAGTCAGACATTCTCAGCAGAATATGGCAGGGGGAGGGGCTTCAGGATAGTAAGTTTGAATCTGGGAATTGAATTGTTCAAGATGCATTTCCTTAAGTTGCTCTCCGGGGGCGAGGGGATGAACAGACTCATTCTGTAGTATTTAGATACCACAACAATCACAGAAATATAACACCAGGATGGTCACTAAGACTTGAGAAGGTAAAAATCAGGAGTGTCAGATGATGAAGCAGGCCATTGGAATGGAACTGAGGATTATGTCCGGAGGCTGGAATGAACAAAAAGTAAATGGAGGAGAGAGATCTTGTTTCCGTATCCTGTTTGCATCTGATGCTGAAGCAGGGACATGAATTGCTGATGGTAATGGATTCCCTTTTATGAGGGCTGCAATATTATATAAATAGTGGTTGTTTGGAGAGGGAAAAATGACAAATTCCACATTTGTGCCTCTGTATACTTTGCTGTTGAGTGTCTCTTAAATATATATTTAAGGTGGAAGACCAAAACTGGGCACCAGAGTAGAACCGGGAGTTATAGTTTGTTTGGAAGAAAATGAATTCATATTAGACCACTTTTCTTTGTTCTTTTAAGATCTTGTGTTTCCCAAGGGTCTTACTGAACACAGGAAACAGTACTGAGGTTTGGGTGGTGAACTAGAGAATTCTTTCCTAGGATTTCTGATAAAGATAACTTGAAGTGGATAACTACAGAAATAATATTTCCTTTAAGCACCTTTAGGATTAGGGGGAAATTGGGACTTAGAGTTCTCTGAAGTCTTAGTAGGGTTTCTTCACAAACTATGCTCTAAATGTCCATCTGTTTCATTGTTGTTGTTGTCGTTGTTGTTGTTCCTTGAAATTTAATGTTCAATTTGATAGATATTGAATATTTAGGATTCTAAAAATTAGAGGTCATTTAGAACAGACTTTTCCTTTTCCTTTGCTACAGGTATGAAGGGTAGTTTTAATCTTTCATTAAAAATACAGCTATTGAGATAATAGGATGTTATACTAATTGTTGTCACTGTGATAGTACATACTCTGCATTATGAACCTTGAAATCCAAATGGATTCCTGCACCTCTTGCAAATATTACAAATAAAGCATTACAAAACTTGTGGTGTCTTAGAGTATCCATACACCTGAAACAAAGCAATCTTATTTAAGTTCATAAAACATTGAGAAGAACAGGAAAGAGGGGAAATATGATACATTTTACCACTGTACTAGGATTTTGTTAAAGTTAATACCTTAAACCATGCTAGGGATAACATTTGGCCTAGAACTGTAGGGGTAATATGATGAGAAGCAGATTTAAAGAATTTATTAGGAGACTGGCAATTCAAAAATGTAGCTATGAAAGAAGGGACTTCACTGTGTTTACTTAGTAGTATTAAGATACTTCTGAATGTCTATACCAGATTTTAGGATAGATTGTTTTTGAAGATAATGTTATGGATAATTACCTGATTTGGATAATTCATCTGATTTGTTTTTTAGCCGAAAAAAATTCAAGAATAACTCCAGAATGTGTTCAAACTTTGGCTAGGAGGATGCTTGTGACATCCATTGGGCTGTTCGTCCATCATCCATCCATCCTTCCTCCCCACCTTTCTTCCTTCATCTATCCTGTCTTCCTTCTTCCCTCCCTCCCTCTTTCAATAAATAGCCTGAGGGGAAAAATCATTTTGTTAAGAAATTTGGAAATAGAATTGCTTCTCTGAAAGGGTTAATAGTTGTGTTTGAAATTCAAAGCTAGCATGCTTCACTCTTCCCAGGAAATTTTTTTGACTTGGTATACTTCAGGGAATAAAAGCTCTAAATTAAAACCCATCTTGCCTCTTTAACTTTGTGTCATTTAGCAAAAATATCTTTAAGGATGAAGAAAGAGACCCTTATTTGCCTTAAATTCCAGGTCACTCTGTGACTAAGCCTGGTGTTTCAAGAAATATTAAACTAGAAGCTTGCTGGGAACTTGAGTCATCAGCTTAAGATACCACGAGGACCAGGACAACTCTGATTGACCTGATGTTGGTGTTTATTCAGAGCTTTGGTGGAATGAAGTCTCTTATCCTTGGACTTCTAATTAAGAAAGTCCTTTTTCAGTCACGTGTTAAATGATAGGGCTACTCCTTATTTTTAAATCTGTAATCTGCTAATGAATTGAGAACAAATCAGGAATTAAGGAGTTAGGAGCTTCTGTTAATTGGGGTGCTTTATTTTGCTTTTACCTTCCTCACCAGCTATGTAAGGATACTGGGTAGAAGTCAGGCAATTAGCTTTAGGTAGATGAGAGAAAAGCTCAAGTCACATAGTTGCTAAGCAAACTTTTTGTAGTTGTGTGCTTTGACTTGTTGAGTTTGTCTATACTGTATATAACATGTGACTGCATTGAAAAATACATTAATGCATTACAAAGTCATGATAATTCAGCATTGCAGTAGTTAGGAAATTATGTTTATATGTAGTCTTAAAATGAGAATAGTATAATTGTTGTGTTGATTTAATAACAGTGTAGATAAGAGAGCTGACATGTGACAGAACATAATCAAAATTTGAGAATTAGAAGTTCAAAACAGAAAAAAAGAGTCTTCTCCCTTGAGGGATCTCTCCAGGATTCGAGAGATAGGAAATGTTTAAGGGATTGTAGCTGGTTTTTGAAATGCGTACTTTTTTAGATTATCTTTTTTGATTCTTGCATTTATGAATTTAGAGTAATCTACAACAGAGTGGTAGATGTATACACTGGAAAAGAAACAAATTAAGGGAAGGAAGGGGGATAGAAGAAGGTGGAGAATCCCAAGAAAAACTCTAGAATAGGCTAGAATAAGAAACACTCAAATAGGACATAAATAAAAAACATCCTCAAAATGAATTAATCGTAGTTGCAGGGTTTTGTTTTGTTTGTTTGTTTGTTTGTTTTCCTATAAAGGGAATATTTGCACAATGGGTCATGTAAGCTCAACTTTGATTTTTGAAACACAAATTTTTAAAAAGTCTTTGTTTTAGGGGCACCTGGGTGGCTCAGTGGGTTAAGTGTCCGACATTGGCTCTGGTCATGATCTCATGGTTTGTGGGTTCAAGCCCCACGTCAGGCTCTGTGCTGACAGCTCAGAGCCTGGAACTTGCTTCGGATTCTGTGCCTCCCTCTTCCCCCCCCCTCCCCCCCCTCTCTGCCCCTCCGCCGTTCACTCTCTGCCTCTCTCAAAAATAAACATTAAAAAATAAATAAATAAAAGTATTTGTTTTGTTATTCCACATCCAATTTTCTAGCTTAGGATCTGCTACTAAAACAGTGTATAATACAGATAATGGGAACGTCCTTTTATCTCTCTGTAGACTAGAACAAGGGGGTTAGATTTGATTTCTAAATTCTGAAATTCTGATTCTATACATTGATGTGTGCTGTCAGTAAGCAGTAAAGATTTCAAGCCTGAGGTTTTAAATTTTTTTTTTTAACGTTTATTTATTTTTGAGACAGAGAGAGACAGCATGAACGGGGGAGGTTCAGAGAGAGAGGGAGACCACAGAATCTGAAACAGGCTCCAGGTTCCGAGGTGTCAGCACAGAGCCTGACGCGGGGCTTGAATTCACGAACCGCAAGAACCTGAGCCGAAGTTGGACGCTTAACCGACTGAGCCACCTAGGTGCCCCACTGCCCTTTTTTTTTTTTTTTTTTTTTTTTTTTTTTTTTTGCCTTTTACTTTTTTATTGAGAGAAAGAGCAGGAAAAGGAAGAGGATTTGGGGACATCTGCTTTGTTCCAGGCACTTGGCTGTCTGCTTTACAATTTCCATGTGACATATAGGTATCATTTTCTCGATTTACAGAGAAAGAAACGTAGTGTGAGAAGTGCCTGAGGTCACACAGCTAATGTCATTGATAATAATTTGCTTTTTCATGAGAGTATGCCATCTTTTTTAAAAGAAAGCCAGTCTCTATTTGATTTTTAGAAAGTTCTAAAAGCCTGCTCCCAAAGAGAGTGTAGAATAGCCATAGAACTCGGTGCAGCACCCCCAGTCTGCCGGGCCTGGCTTTCCAAAGACCAGTCTCATAAGGAAGGCACCCTGTTTCCAACTGGTAATTCTGTAGCAGTTGATGTTAATTCTCAAGAGAACTGATGCCCTCTGTTCCCTGGGCTTACCTGAGAAATGTAGTCACCCAGGGTAACTCTGCAAGCTCCTTTCCCTCCTCAGATGCTAACCCTTGTGAGGTATTCCACACAATTACTGTAGTGTTCTTTGAGGCAGAGCAAGCAACCATGTTTCTTGATATAATTCATTAAAATACCTTGTCATGGTCTTCATCCAGGTGTTCCCAAGGCTAATTTTGTTTGTCTACTTGAAGGAGCACTTTCAGCAAATTCAGGCCCATAGCACTTTCTGTTGGAAAAGTTAAAATTCTTGACTGTAATGGTTCTTGACATGAATTTTGTGTCATTGCCCTGTCTTCACCTACCATAATTTTATTTTAAAGACTACACCATGCTAATAAACTGGGCTCTTTGTTACAGAGAGGAAATTGATAATGCATTTGTGAATTTATCAGGAGGAAACAGAGATAGATGAGTATTTGGCTTCATTCTGGGAGTAGACTATGGTCAGGAAAGAGATTTTTGGGTTAGGGAGGTTTGTGGTATACAGTATTTTTTTTTTAATTTTTTTTAATGTTCGTTTTCGAGAGAGCACGCGCGTGTGTGACCACGAGTTGGGGAGGGGCAGAGAGAGAGACAGGGAGTCACGGAATCTGAAGCAGGATCCAGGCTCTGAGTTGTCAACACAGAGCCCGACACGGGGCTCGAACCCACGAACCCTGAGATCATTATCTGAGCCGAAGTTGGATGCTCAACCCACTGAGCCATCCAGGTGCCCCTGGTATACAGTGTATTTTTAAGTGCACATCGGATGTGCTCTGTTATTGTTGAGGCCATGAGAAATGTAGTTATAAACCTCTCCACCTCTTCTTACTTGCTTCATTTAAAATTTATGGAATTCTGAACCCAAAAGAATCAAGCTGGGTGGTAGTGGTTCCCTCTGCACTAAAAGATACAGTCAAATTAAAACTGTAGTGGAGACACAAGGATGAGTAATAGGCTCATATACATAATATTTTCTAGCGTGCTTTGGATTTTGAATTGCCAAGTGAATGTTGGATAAACAAAAGGGTTTGTATAAAAGCTGCAAAGGAATGTTTTACTACAATGTTTTATTAAGAGAATATATTGTATCTGGCCAAATAAGAGAGAAGCCATGTAAGTAAACAATCTGGGGGGAAAAAATCTTTCTGGAGTTCAGATACATGTTTATATTCTCTCCCTAACCCATCCATACCTTTTTAAGAAGTTTAACTGAAATAGACTGAATCTACATGAGGCCAGGGATTGGAGATAGAATTTTTTTTTTTTTATTCACCATCTGGTTCTTTCCCAATATCCAGATGTTTGGTGTTATTGAGTCAAAACTCAAAGCAATGCATTGTTTATTTTGTTAGTAAAACGCTGTGCTTACTATCCTAGTATCCTTGACTGACCTGAATCAATGTCATATTTTCTTCTTCCCTTTCTTTTCCTTTTTTTTTTTTTGCTTGGCTCTCACGTAAGTTGAAGTAATTTCATAGAATCCTTAGATTTTTCAGAGTGGAGGGGAACGTGATAAAAGCTATGGATGCTCCAGGTTTAAGTATATTTGTCCTACAGGTATCTTGTCTTCCCCATTTCAAACAAGTAGGGTTATAAAGGCATCTTGCTTAATAGGAGAGTACATGGAATAGTAGTTGGTGTGAACTGTAAATCAAATAGTGTTAAATGCTACCTTTTAGCACTTACACACCTTTTTCCTTTGATCCACCTTTTTTTTTTTTTTGCCAAGGTATACATATAATGCAATGGGGTAAATTACTTGCTTATCTTCCAACAGTTTTGTCGTTGTTAATGCTGAAATGAGGGTGTTGTATATATTGTACACCTGAAACTATTATACTGTTCACTAACTGGAATTTAAATAAAAACTTTAAAAAAATGAAATAATATTTCCAGAACTTTTGTTGTTTGCATTTTACAGAGGAGGAAATTGAACCCCTGAGAATTTAAGTACATTTTAAAATTTATACAGCCAGTACTTGGGTAAACCCAGGATAAGAAATCAAGCCTTAATTTATTTCAGTTTATTAGTTTTTGTGAAGGCAGTCACAGAAAGAGGGCTTAGGTACCAGATGTTAAGAAATCGTTAATAACGTTTGGTGATTGGTCCAGCAGTAAAGTCCACACTGACCAGAAAGACAGTCTTGAGAAGCGGAGCGAGAAAGGACCAGCTACATCCCCCTTGTTTTTGGAGCATATTTTCTTCTCCTGCTACCAAAATATGGTCTTCAGAACAGTCTTGTGATTCATTTGATATTCTAGTACTTGGAATGTACTTTCTAGGCTGAGAATTTAAAAACAAGTTTTACAGTACAGGTGCGCATTTATTCATGCAGCAGCTTTGTTTCTACATGTTATATACATTTTGAGTTCTATTTAAAAATCAGTAGGGAAACTTCTATTTGTAGATTACCAGAACCAGGTATCTTTCGTTAACTAGTGGGATCAGAATACTCACAGGTCGGCTCTAGTTATTAATGAAGAGTAATATTTTAAAATTACTAGTGCAGGTAGTTGGGTCTGTCTGTTCAACTGGGAATATAATGCAAAGGTTATGGACCCCATTACTGTATACTCCTGTGAAAAGGTAACATAATGACAGGGCACTGCGTGGACTAGTGGTGAGAATGTGCCCTGAACCAAGGGCCTCTAGATCCAGCCCTGTAGAATGAGAACAAGAGAGAAGAAACCTAATGGGAGCCACTTATATGGGCCACAGACCATATTTTGACCTTGGCGAAGTAAATTGGAAAGAAATATTCTTACTCATGGGACAGTGGGCAAGAGAGTGTAGGTGCTCACTGCAGTCCCCAAGCCTCCAACAAGATCAGGTTTGTCTCCCACAGTTCTCTGTACCCTGATTGCAATGGCCACACTTGTTTAATGTTTGTGTTTCTCAGTGGACCGTCCGCTCCATGAATAGGAGCTCATTCATCAGTGTACTGTTGGTGTTGTAAATGCCTGGCACATAGAGGGCCGTTACAAACATTTGTTGAATTGAACTGTACCAATCCAATTATTGGTAAACTCTGGCTTTGTGGGGTCAGGGATAGAGCCTTTATGTATTTATATGTAACAGTTGCCAATTATTGTGCATAGCTAATTCGTAATAGCTGCTGTTCTACATTTTTTTCTTTATTTAAATTAGGGCGTCTAAAAGGAATACTGTTTCTTCCTTAAAATTTATCATCATCTTTCCAGGCGTATTAACTATGAAGGAAAAAGTGCACCTATTGGTGACATTATAATTACTTGGCACTTGCAATTGTTTTGTAATGCTGGGTTTCTTCAAAAATACACAAACTACAATATCTCAGAAAACACATTTAGCACAATCTTTGGGGGCAACATTTAATTATTTTTTAAAGAAACAAGTTTTATAGAGCTGCATAGAGAGTTTTCTTAGCTTCATTTCCTTAGCTAAGGACACTTAGCTTATGGTAGTGGTAAAGAGACCCGAGCTTGACACATTTAATCACATTGGATTTGACTAGTTGGGAAGACGGAGGCATTTCAAAATCTCATGTCTAGAGTTAATTTTGGTGTTCAGTAATCTAAAAGTTAGAGACCATCAAGAATGACCTGATGATTCAAACCCTACTAAGTTACAGGACTTAAATAGTAGATGAACCCCCTTTGTTATTATTATTTTTTAAATTAGTAATAGCTCTTTTCTGGAGGTGAATTTTTTGACTGTCACAACACTATTCTGTTCAACTAGATTAATAATGCTCAGGTAGAAAGGAAACATTTTATTTTATTTTTTTTTCAACGTTTATTTATTTTTGGGACAGAGAGAGACAGAGCATGAACGGGGGAGGGGCAGAGAGAGAGGGAGACACAGAATCGGAAACAGGCTCCAGGCTCTGAGCCATCAGCCCAGAGCCCGACGCGGGGCTCGAACTCACGGACCGCGAGATAGTGACCTGGCTGAAGTCGGACGCTTAACCGACTGCGCCACCCAGGCGCCCCAAGGAAACATTTTAAAATGGAGCTCAGAAATTTCTAAACTACCAGTTAATTTTCAAATGCTAAAATGTATAGATTATCTGGGATATATGTTTACAACACTGAGATTTCACAAATGGTCTTAAAGTAACTTTAACCCGGTTTCTTGCTTTGTGAAGATAAAGTTTTACTAAACTTCATCCATGCTTGGGAGTGGATATCTTTTGTAAACAGAAAAAACAGCTCTCATGGCTCTCATGTATATGTGTGTGTGTGTGTGTGTGTGTGTGTGTGTGTGTGTGTTTGTGTGTGTGTGTATATATGTCACATGCTTATAAATTATAGCAAAAGAAGATCTGCAGGCCAATGGACTATTGTCCAAAGTAAAAGGGTAGAAAAAATTGCACATTGGCTAAATATGTGATACATTCTACTTTGTGCTTTGAAAATTGTTTATCCTGGTTGACTGGACATCTTTGCTTTTCATAGTTCCTTAGTGTCAATGTGTTATAGAATGCGTGAATTCTGTACATTAGTATAAATTTTCCAATGTTAGATTCCTCAACAGAGACCCAAACTTAATTTCTATATTCATGAACTGTGTGATGTTTCATTCATTTAAAATAACAGCATTTTCCTTTGTGTTAAAAAAAAAAAAATAAAGTGAATAAGATTCTAAATCATTATTTTGTGGGTAATTATTTTGTGTCTGCTACAAGTGTTTGTTCTAGCTCTGACCACTCATCCAGCCACGTATTTTACATTTTATACATCCTTGTAGATACTCGTCCTGATAATGCCAAGCCATGCTTCCCTTTGAAGTAGGGTAAACAAATTCACTTTGAGTTTTAAACTCTCGTACCATGTTTTCTTACCTGTTAAAATAGAGTAAATTCCATCATTGGATTTGTTCATCATTTTAGCACAACTCTGAATGATCTTTCTTTTAAAAATTATGGTATGTTCCAATTAGTGGCATATTACCTTAACTTGTCAGTATCCTGTAAAATGACAATATTGATGACTGAAAATGGGTGAAATGGGCCTTGGGACAGTCAACAACAAAAAGGATGGAAGTAAAATCTGACTTTTAATCTTTTGAAAATCTGAGACCAATTTGTATTTTCTCACAAGATTCACAGATGGTAATCCAATATTTGTTATATGTTATTGATCTTTAAATTGTTTCCATGTGTTATAGTGAAAGTAGTAAAAAAATTTTCTAGCTGTGGGAGGAAAATGGAAGAGGACTAATAACACACATTTCTGTATGTTAAAACTAAAATACCCCTGTGATGACAGCATGTTAGTTTCGACTATATTTTTTATTTTATAGTGTATTTAAAAGTTTTTTTTTTGTTTTGTTTTTATATTTTGAAATCCTGGTAAATGCAGACAGCAATCTATATACATACAGGTGTAAAAAAAAAAAAAAGGTATTTTTAGAGATCTCCAGCTGTGAATTTGTCCACTGGGAATAAATTGTGAGTTGTAATTGCTTTCTGTAGCTTAAGTCATTTGCTCTGTTGAATATTTAAATGAAACATCAGGAAAGAAAAAAAAAACTGTATTCATACAATACATATTCACACATACTTATATGTGAATGTGGTAGAATTTAGCTGTTCTTGATGACCGTTGTTACTTTTAAAAAGAATTAGCGAGGGGAGAGAAAGTTTTGTGTGTGTAGGGAAATTACTTCTGAGGCCTGTTCACATGCCTATTTGTTTTGCTTTAGTCTAGCTTGTGTGGTGCATTCTAGAGGGTGGTGAAAGATAATAATTTGTGGTGAACAATTAGTATCCTTAACACACTGTTGAGTGGTTTAACTATTAATCAGAGATATCATGGAGAATAAAGGAGTAGAGGTAGAGATTAGATAGGTTTCAGTGTGGCTCAGCTGAAGCTGTGAAATGGGCTTCATTTAATGTTTTCTGGCCTCAGTTTATAAAATAAGGGAGACGGACTAGAATGATGATTTGGTTCCTCTCAACTCCCTAAGAATCAGTATCACTTCACAAATGAGGTTTTACTGTTGCATGCATTGAGTAACAGTGTGCATAGAACTAAGGGCTGAGAGGATGTCCCTTATGATTTTTTGAGCTTGGCATTTCATATTTTACAGCAAAGTTTTTAGTTTAACATAATTGAACTTGTACTAGATAGGGTTAATAGGCTAGAACAAAAGGTCAAAGCATAAGGCATTAGGCTTAATTAAGGGAGAGCAGGAGTGGCAGGAGTGTGTGACAGTTAAATGGGTTTCCCACAGACTAATGTCGGTTACAGTGCAACCATGCCTCAACTTAAGTGGGTTATTTTGTGCAAAGGGCAGCAGTGATTAGCAGTTTGACATGCCAGACACTTCTGGCCAATCCCATCTGTTTTAG
This sequence comes from Prionailurus viverrinus, assembly GCF_022837055.1. Taxonomy (NCBI): domain Eukaryota; kingdom Metazoa; phylum Chordata; class Mammalia; order Carnivora; family Felidae; genus Prionailurus; species Prionailurus viverrinus. The sequence goes on along the minus strand of NC_062569.1, from coordinate 131,381,085 downwards.
AGGTTAAAAAAGCACACCTTTATGAGCTGATGGATTGATTTGTGTGCCCGTCTGGTAAAGATTAGAAGTCCAAGGCCAATGCAGTAAATGTCAGTTACAGAATATTGTACTTTCTTCGTTGGCTCATTGTTTTAACCGTCAACTGTTTTATAATGGGGGATTACTGCTGTTTATGGAGTTGAATGCAAGATGGGTGGGGGAACAGGTAAGAGAGGAAGAAAAAATATTTCCTAGATGGAACTGTGAATTCACATATTCTTAGCAAGTGTTTCAAATAGAGATGATGGCCTATTCTAGATACACTTGATTTGATGGAATGTTTTTGTCCTGTTCCTTACAGTTTGAGTCACGTTGTTCTTTTCTGAGTGTTATTTGAACAACCCTGTCAGTCCAGGATTTAATTTTACATACAGAATTGTTAAGTTTCTTTATTTAGGTAACTCTGTTTCTGACAGATGGATAGTTTATCTCCATATCATTATATCTATTTAAAAAAGTGTAATATTTTGTTCATTAACCTCCTGGGGAAGAGGAAAGGGAAAAGAAAAGAGAAAATGGAAAGGCATAAGTGTGCATGCCTGCTTTGTGGCTAGGGTTTACTGGGCACACCTGAGATTGATGCATGCTGTTAAAATGAAGTGTATCTGAACCTAGACTCGGACTCCTTTCTTTCTTTGAGAGCTGTAGGAGTGATGCCATTAATGTAGTTCATTTTCAGTTCAAGGTTGTAGACCATTTAAAGATACACAAAGGCTAGATTGTGGCTATAAAGATTGGCTTTAACATGTTCTGATGTCCATGGAAAGGAAAATCCTCAATTTACGTGGATGAAATAGAACTTTAGATATCGTGATCGTAATCAAGGAGCTGTAGGCACATAAGGCATTCAGTCTTTTGGGTGGACAGATGGAAGTGTTTTAGAAATAACAAAAAGTTACCATCTTTATCAGAAAATTATTGACAACCTGAGATTTGAGTTTAAGTAAAAAGGTGACCAAGAACACGGAAACAATACTAGAAGATTCTGATTGGCCCCCTATGCTTTTATCCTTGTCAAAGGATGTGAACCATGAATTACCTGTTATGTGTTTATACAAATTATATATATATATATATATATATATATATCATGTTAGACTCTGAATTGCTTCTTATAGAAAGGAAACTTAAATATCTAAATAAGACATGGTCACTGAAAGTAATATGTGGATCATAGTAACTGGTATTTCTAAAAATGTATATATACATTTATTTTACCACTAAGCTATTCAAAGTGAATAGGCTTAACTTATAGAAGGAAATCGAGATATTTTATTTCTCATTTAAAAAAGACAAAGTGACGTTATAATATTGGAGTTTATTTAGGAATATAGGACTTCAATATCTATGTACTCATCGTTGTGTTCTTGGTGGAGTAGCATTAGTTGAAACTTTTTGGCTAATACAGATTGACATGAAAAACTGTGCTGCCCTTCTGTGAAGGTAGAGAATGTGAATACCAGTGCTTCTCTTTCACTAAGTCATTTTTAAATTATGAAAGATTGGCTTGAGTAGTATAAAAGTACTTGATTAGTAACTTAAATGTGGGAGATTTATCTAATGCACAGAAACTTCTTTTTTGGGGGGGGCAGGATCTTTTTAAGCAAATCTTCTGGTGATGTTATGTTAAACCTAAAACAAGTATTTGATGCTCTATGTTTCATTATAAACATTTTAAAGTATCCTGGATCCTATTTTAGTTTCTTTCTTTTTTCTCCAGTAAATTCAAGCGCCAGTATTATGTAGTCTGTTCGAATTTTATAAAAATAAACGGAAATATTTTGTTGAGTTAACTTGTTTTTGTGCGTTTTGATGTATTTTGAGGTTTACAAAGAGTACACATTGTATCTTGTAATCTGTAGTAGTCAATTTCTGTCTGCTGTATTTCCTTCCTTTTACTAATGTTAATTACTGACTTTGAGACATGTAAAGTCTGCTTCTCTAAGCAAAATAGTTGAACATATGCTCGTTTAGGTTATAAAAAGTGAAAGCAGAAACTCTTAATATACTTAAGATCCTATGTTTGCAGTTCTTGGCCTAAAAACTGTTATAGCTCTGTAACCTGAATTTTAGTTGTTAGAAATTTTATTAGATAATGGAAAAATAATAGCCCTGTTTCATCTTTTGATTTTAAATGCTATTAAGGCATAGAATTGTCCTTTACCTCTTTTCGGCAGATTGATTTTAATAAGCAAGGCATAATATATGATGAACTTATTCAAATATATATGCTTAGTATATTATATCTATATTAATAATTATATAGTTATATAGTTATATCCATATTAATAGTTATAAAATCAGCATGCATATGTGTGATATGTTTCAAAGAGACCTCTGCACCTGTTGATTGCATTAAAACATTTGCTATCTTCTAATGAGGAAGGAGAAGGTGCCACCACTCTAAGTGGATCATTCCTCAGTAAATTGCGTACATTTTACTTTTTTGTATTCTGTGACCTTGCAGTCAGTGACTTCAGCCCAGAATAGTTTCAAAGTCATGTAAATGAATGCAATTAAGGTATTGCTTATCATCTTACATAGTTCAGATGGAACCTTATTAGATAGAGAGATTTGTTTGCTTTATGAGGAAGGTCAAAATAAGGTTAAATTTTATTACATAAAATGATTTGGTAATGTTTTTATTTAGTTGCTGAAAAAGAAATGTCCTAACAGGAAATGATAATGCTTTTTTCCCCTTCTTTAAATCACTGGGAGGTCTTTTCAGGGTGTTTGTTTGTTTGTTTGTTTGTTATTTCTCTCTAGTAGTTATAATTCTATTTTAAGATGATGCCTTCTGTCTACTTATAAAATTTTGGGAACATTCTACGCTTAGTTGATTCTGGATATCTTTGACTCATACATGTAGGTGGCATTTCCTGCTGCTGATGGAGTGTTGCTTAGGAGCAGCTCACGTATGTGCTTAGAGGATTTGTGTTAATGTCCAGTCGTCATGACAGTTGGTGCAGGACCTCGGACAGCAGGATTGGAGTCCCAGTTCACCTGGGCAGAAAGGAGATCTGCCACCCTAGCAGGATGATTGTAAGGGTTGGGAGAGCATTGACACGGATACTAGAAGAGTCTTGCTGATGAAGAACTGTGTGTATGTGTGTACATGCGTGCGTGTGTGTGTGCGTTTGTGTGCATATGAAGTGATTAAAAGAAAAGTATTCTTCACTTTGTAGTTGGCCCATATAATTACCTTCTTTCCTTCTGTGGTATCATTTTTACTTCAGCATGGTATATTAATTGGTAAAGACTCTAAGAGATACTGGTTGAGCAGATATTTACTGCACGTAGCTCTGTGCCCTGCACCATCTGAGATGCTGGAGGATTCAGAGATGAGTGAGGGGCTCACAGTCGCAGGGAGAATAACAATAAGCATGATGCAGAGGAAGTGATCTGGAAGCATAATGATCAAAGAGCCTGCTTTGGCTGGGTGTTGAGAAAGCATTACTCAAAAGAAATGTGGTACCTCTGTATGGCTGTGGGGAAACTGACAGGCACTGGGGAATTAAGTGATAATCAAAAGCAGCTACTTTGTTTTGGGAAGTTAAAGTTCCTGTAGTGGAATCAGGGAGTCTGCATCACACCTTCCTTATCCCCAGCTGGCTTTGCTGTCCAGTAGCCTGTTGATCAATATGAAGTTCCCTCAGCCACCACAGTATTAAAGTGTAGGCTATGTCTCTTGCTGCTCAAAAACTTTTCACCCAGTGTGTTATTCCTGAAGGTATAAACTTTCCCACATGTTGATGTCGTTCTGTATCTAGAAGCCTTCTAATTCTCAGTTCAACATTTTTTTCTTACCAGTGCTCTAGAGAAAAAAAAAAAAAAAATATATATATATATATATGTATGTATGTATAGAAAAAGAAAAGAAGGTGTTTCAAACTCTGTGTTGACAACCAAATAATCCTAGTAATTTTTCTCCCAGAATTCTTGATCAGAATTCCTCTTCATCACCATTAACTTCTCACCTTTAGAATAGGTGTAGCACAAAGATAGTGTATTTTGGTAAATTTTATAATGCAGATTGTTCATCACGTATGGTCAACAACTATGCCCAAGGAAAGTGTGTATAATTAAGAATATTTTTTGTCTTACATTTTTTTTTGTTATTTTTTGAGATAATTTATTTTAGCCAGTAGTTAAGATTCCATCGTAAAACAAACCACTGAAATTCTTTGAGATACGATGTGCTTGAAGTAATATTTATTTTTCTTAATTTTCAGGGAGTGTTGGACTGTGAGCTATTGCAGAACTCTGTTCTCAGGACCCGTTATTTTAACAGTCAGGAGAAACACAGCTAGAAGGTACTGTATTTTGTCTATTGTCCCATTTTTTTAAATGTAGTTAAGCCTTTCCAGTTAGAGAAGAAAGAACATCATGTTGCATTTTGTTATTTATTTTTCTTTAAGTTTCAGATGTCGATTAACTAGTTGTTGGACATCTGTAACCCGGGGGAGGAATATATTTCAGTGTCAGTAATTCTGAGTTTTGTGTGAGTAAAAAGTCTAGTTTAGATGGAACCAGTTTTGCCTGTTTTAAACATCGGAAGTATTTACATTTTTTTTCTTTCCAGTATGTAATTATTTTAATGAATATTTTGATTTGAAAATAAGGTATAAAAGGCTCTTTGTTTAATCTAAGACAGTATGAAATATACCTTAAATAATCAGGCAGGCTAAAGTCCTTCCTGCCTATGACAACTCTACCTTCCAGTAGAGGGATCAGCTGCCATCTATATTTCTGCCGTCTTTCATCTGGATCCATGGACACCTGATTCTGCCTGTGTCCGTCTATAATTTTCCCTATCTGCATTATCACATGTGGTTTATTATTGTAGCATAAGAATTCATCTACTTGCAGAGCCTGAGTCTCAGGACAGGTGATATATTACTAGGAAGGAAGGAAGAATCTTCCCTGCTTTGTATTTTTGTCTTTTGCAATCCCAGGACCCCATATGAATGTACCAAATTATTTGACTAAAGTCAGTGGTGAACGCAGTCCCCTTCAGCCCTATCCAAAGTTTCCTTCTTAGTATCACCTTTAAACCTCCCCTAAGTTTTGTGTTTTCCTTAAAAAACTTGCCAGCTGTCTTGCTTGGAATACAAATATTTAATAAAATAATGTGTTTGTTAAAGTGATAGTGAATAAGTCAACTTCTTTGAATATGTATTTTCTTTATTAACTGGATATTCATTATTTATATTCATATGCAATGACACAAAAATCAGTTTTACAGATTTTCTTAATCACTTGTCAAGCCATATGAATTTCTAGGATTGGATAAATGTACAGTATTTTATGTTTCCATCACACAGTGTTTTGAACTTTCATTTTTTTTAATTTTTATTTTTTTAAATTTTTTAATGTTTATTTATTTCTGAGACACAGAGAGACAGAGCGTGAGTGGGGGAGGGGGAGAGAGAGAGAGGGAGACACAGAATCAGAAGCAGGCTCTGAGCTGTCAGCCTGACGTGGGGCTCGAACTCACAAACCGCGAGATCATGACCTGAGCCGACTGAGCCACCCAGGCGCCCCTGTATTGAACTTTTAAAGTAGTAACTGTTCAAGATTATTCACCATTGGCAAAGCAGCATCTTTTCTTTTTTATTGTCAGTTAAGAGAGGGAGGGTGAAAGCAAATAAGAAATTTAAATAAGCACATTAGGACTATAAAAGAAAATGTAGACAACTCCCCAAATATTAACTTTAATTCTGAGTATGCATACTTTCTCAGTGAAAGAAATGATAGGATCAGAAACTCTGGATTTTTTGGAATTCAAAGTTATCCTTTTATTTTTTAGTTTTTTGGAGGGCGGGTTACTGGTTATTTATTTATTAGCTTAAAATTTAATTTTAATTCTGGTGTAGTTAACATACAGTGTTATATTAATTTCAAGTGTATGATGTAGTGATTTAACACTTCCATACATAACCCCATGCTCATGAGGACAAGTGCCCTTCTCAATCCCTATCACCTATTTCATGCATCCCCTCATCTATTTCTGATAATTGTCAGTTTGTTCTCAGTAGTTAAGTGTCTGTTTCTTGGCTTGTTCCTTTCTCTCTCTCTCTTTTTTTTTTTTTTTTTTACCTCTTGCTCGTTTGTTTTGTTTCCTGAATTCCACCTATGAGTGAAAGCATATGGCATTTGGCTTTCTCTAACTGACTTATTTCATTTAGCATTATACTCCCTGTTTCCATCCAGGTCATTGCAAATGGCAAGATTTCATTCTTTATTATGAGTGAATATTCCGTTGTGTATGCACACACACACACACACACACACACACACACACCTTCTTTATCTGTTCATCAATCGATGGACACTTGGGCTGCTTCCATAATTTGGCAATTGTAAATAATGCTGCTGTAAACGTAGGGGTGCATATATCCCTTTGAATTAGTGTTTTTGCATTTGGGGGGTAAATACCCAGTAGCATGATAACTGGATCACAGTGTCTATTTTGTGCCAGTACCATACTGTTTTGATTACTACAGCTTTGTAATATAACTTGAGGTCTGAAATTGTGATACCTGCAGCTTTGCTTTGCTTTTTTCTTTTAAAAAAAAGTTTATTTATTTGGGGGGGGGGGGAAGGGCAGTGAGAAAGGGAGAGAGAATCCCAAGCATGCTCTGTGCTGTTAGTGCAGAGCTCTGCTCGAGGCTTGGATTCATGAATGGTGAGATCATGACCTGAGCCAAAAATAAGAGTTGGGCACCCAGCCAGCTGACCCAACCAGGTGCCCCACTTTTCTTTTTCAAAATTGCTTTGGCTATTCGGCGTCTTTTGTGGTTCCATATAAATTTTAGGATTTTTTTTGTTCTAGTTCTGTGAAGAATGCCATTGGTATTTTGATAGGGATTGCCTTAAATGTGTGGATTGCTTGGGGTAGTAGACATTTTAACAATATTTGTTTCTCTGATCCAGGAGCATGGAAAGTTATCTTTTTAAATTGAAGATAAGAATTAACTGTTAAAATTAAATATTTAGAGATACAAACATTCAAATGGACTTTAAAACTCTTTAAAACTAACAGATATAAACCATTTTTTTTAAAAAAGTTACCTAAATAAACATTTTATCAAGGTATAATTTCACCTAGTGAAATAGACTCTTTCTTGCCCGTTCAGTGATTTTTCTTTTCTTCTACATAAGCAAACCCTGCATAGCTAACACCCAACCTCAAAAGGCTGTCTTTCTTAGTCAGTACTGCTTCCACTCAACAGAAACCAATCTTTGGTGTTTTTTTCTGTGTGTTAATTTTGCCTGTTTTTGAACTTTATACAGTTGGAACCATGTAATGTGAGCTGTTTTGTGTCTGAGTGTTTTGATCAACCTTATGTCTGCAAGAGTCCTCCATATGTGTATTATTTGTCTCTCCCTTTTCAAATTGTCTGTATTCATTGTATGTATGATTAGACTACCATTATCTTTTCCATTGTACATGGATTTTGAATATCTTTCCAATTGGAGGGTATAAGAAAGGTTACTGTGAATTTGTTTATATCTTTTGGTAGAAACAAACATTCATTTCTGATGCGTATATGCACAGGACTGGAACCGGGGAATTGTGGAATATGGAAATGTTTAACTTTAGTATAATATATACTTGGAGTGCTTTTAAGGATATTTGGGAAATGTTTATCAGTGTATCTTTTCTTAATGATAGATCTTACTATGAAATGGACTTAATTTTTTCCAACTTTAAGTAAAATCTAAAGTTGTTTTTTAGGAGGTATGAAATTTTTCTGTCCATTAAAAATAAATTGCCCGTTTTCTGATACCATTATAGTATATATTTAGTCACTGAAACTGAGGTCTGTCCTAACCCTAGGGAAGGAAAATAAGACACAGAACCCTTATATATACTTACTAGTGTAGAAGTACTGAATGTTGCTTTTAAAATAAGTTAGACATTTCATACGTAGGGCTTTTATTTTATTCCTGGATATTTGGATACCTCTTGAATATCTAAAATAATATACCCTTGAGTTACAAAATAATTTGCTTTAGCATTTCTGATAAATATATCTTGCTAACTTTATCCATGTTGTGTTAATCTTTTTGGATATCTAATGTGAAATTATTTATTCTGGAACATAAGGACTTAAGAAATTTTATGTCCATCTTTTTCTCAGTCTTACTGTAGAACAGTGCTGTTCATTGAGTAGAAGTTCACACAGAAGAAGGGCGCCTGGGTGGCTCATTCGGTTAAGTGTCCGACTTCGGCTCAGGTCATGATCTCATAGTTCGTGAGTCTGAGCCCCACATCTGACTCTGTGCTGACAGCTTAGAGCCTGGAGCCTGCTTCGAATTCTGTGTCTTCCTTGCTCTCTGCTCCTCCCCTGCTCATGCTCTGTCTTTTTCTCCTTCAAAAATAAATAAAAACATTAAAAAAAATTAAAAAAAAAAGTATAGTATAAGCTACACATGTAATTTGAAATTTTTCCCTAGGCACATTAAAAGAGGAAAAAGGAACTAATCAATCAATGAAATATTTTATTTAACCCCCATCAGTAAAATACTATCATTTCATTGCATAATTAATATAAAATTCTGAGATATTTTACATTCATTTTCTCACAGTAAGTTTTTGAAATTCAGTGTATATTTTCATTTATAACACATCTCAATTCAAACTAGTCACTTTTCCTGCACATTGTTAGAGCTTGGAGTTGAGGCCACTGGCTGGCAGTTGAACTTACAGGTGCATATAGTGTGCTGTAGGAGGGGGAAATCTTTTGTTAACACCGCAAGGATCTCTGGCTCAGTGAGTGGAATTTGATAATAATTCTGGCTACAAGCATATAAATAAGTAAGTAAATAAATAAATAAATAATTTAATCTTTATTTATTTTTGAAAGAGAGAGAAACAGTGTGTGAGCAGGGGAGGGTCAGAGAAAGAGGGAGACACAGAATCCGAAGTAGGCTCCATCTCTAAGCTGTCAGCAGAGCCCTACATGGGGCCTGAACTCATGAACCATAAGATCATGACCTGAACCAAAGTTGGACGCATAACCCACTGAGCCACCCAGGCATTCCAATAAATAAACATTTTTAAAAAATGAAATAAAAATTAAAAAGTTTTAAAAAGGCAAACTAGTCACTTTTCAAATGCTCAGTAGCCACATGTCTACCATATTGGACATCATAGCTATAGTTATATCTTGGGTTTTTTAAAGACCATGTGTTTGCCAAATTCATATCTAATTAAAAGTATCCTTTAAAATCCAGTAGAAAGATGCCATGTTGAAAGCTAATATACCATCTTTTTAGTGGTTCTCAAACAGCCTGGTTTTCCTTCGGTGTTGAAATAAGTAACGTTTCCGTTTGTTGAACATCAGATAAAGCAATTAGTCAATGGTTGGGGCACATGTATGAAAAATACACTACCTTTATACTGTACAATTCAAAATCTGTAATAGCAGACTCATATTTTCCACCTTACTCTAGGTTATATGCTGAATAGAATTTTATTCTTTTGTATGTTCCTGTTTTTCCTTTTTAAAATTTTTTTTTAATGTTTATCTATTTTTGAGAGAGACAGAGACAGAACGCGAGCGGGTTAGGGGCAGAGAGAGAGGGAGACACAGAATCGGAAGCAGGCTAGCTCCGAGCTGTCAGCACAGAGCCCTACGTGAGGCTCGAACTCACCAGCCATGAGATCATGACCTGAGCCAAAGTTGGATGCTCAACCGACTGAGCTATCCAGGCGCCCCCCTTTTTGTCCATTTTGTAAAAGCATGGCTGGTTTTTGTGATAAACTGAATGATGTAACTCCTCTATTAGCTCCTGCATAAAATAGGGCAGTTAAGAAAAAATGGTTATATGTATACGTATAGATGTATCTATGACTTTTCATTAATTAGGATATTTAAAGGTTACCTAGATTTTGGGGGTAATGTTTCTTCGTGCATATATTTGCCAAGTAGGATAAATCAAGATCTACATGCTATCTTATATGAACTTAGATCAGATTTTACCACCAATTTGGCTTGTTTTAAGCTTTTTTAGTGTTCAGAATTCAGAATGTAATTCAGAATGTGGATAAGGTAGTATTGACCTTTGAACATGGTAACACGTGGTGTTGTCATGGGGGATAAAGCTCCTGGATTAATACTTGCTATAACTGTATGTTAGCTGTTACTTTGGGCTCTAGATCTGTGGTAGTTGTTTTATAGTCCTACTCACTTTTTTTTTTCCTTTTTAATATATAGTACTACTACTTCCTTTTTAACGAAATCTACTTTTTTTGACACCCAGTTCTTTAAAAAAAAAAAATTTTTTTTAACATTTATTTACTATTGAGAGACAGAGACACAGAGCGTGCGCAGGGGAGGAGTAGAGAGAGGGAAGACACAGAATCTGAAGCAGGCTCCAGGCTCCGAGCTGTCAGCACAGAGCCTGATACGGGTTCGAACTGTGAGATCATGACCTGAGCCGAAATCAGTCGCCTAACCAACTGAGCCATCCAAGTGCCCCGACACCCAGTTCTAACATTATATATTATTGGCTGCTTTTTTTAGAAAAAGTATTTATTTATTTTGAGAGAGAGAGAACATGAGTAGGGGAGGGACAGAGAGACAGAATCCCAAGCAGGCTCCTTACTGTCAGCACAAAGCCCTGTGCGGGGCTTGAACTCCCCAACTGTGAGATCATGACCCGAGCCCAAACCAAGAGTCAGACACTTAACCGACTGAGCCACCCAGGGTCCCCTGGCCACTTTTTGAAAAAGAAAATCATTCCTCTGCTTTTAAGCCTTCATCTTAGTAGTAGTAAAATTAAAGTTCTTGTATTAGCTGATAAGGCTGTGGCATCTTCTTGATGAGGCCTAGCCTGGTAACCATTCAAGGTGGAAGCCTCCCCTCTTTCCTTTTTTACTTCTTTTCTTTTTCCACAACACTTAACCACCTTTAAGACTACCATGAAATTAATTTTTAAAAAATTATTGGTTATTGATTATTTTCCTCTTCTATAGTGAAAGCTCCCTGAGGGCAGGAATCTTTTTATGTTGTGTTGTTCATCCCTAATATATCTGAAAGAACCTAGAGTGGTGCTGGGCATCAGTTGGTATAGCCACTATTGAACACAATGATTATGGAACCATATGATCCAGTAGTCCTGCTTCTGGGTATATAACAAAACAAATTGAAATTAGGATCTTGAAGAGGTATCTGCACTCTTGGGGCTCATTGCAGCCCTATTGGCAATAGCCAAGACACGGATAAAGAAAATGTGGTATTTCCATATAATGGAATTATTCAACCTTAAAAAAGAAGGAAATCCTGTCATTTGTGACAACATGATGAACTTACAGGACATTATCCTAGGTGAAATAAGCTAGACAGAAGAACATGACCTCACTTATATGAGGAACCCAAAATAGTCAGACTCATAGAAGCAGGGAATAGAATGGTGTTTACCAGGAATTGGGAGGAGGAAACTGAGGTTTTGGTCAAAAGTACAAACTTTAAATTACACAAGAGGTATAAATCCTAAAGACCTGTACAGCATACTACCTATGGTTAACAATACTGTATTTTATATTTAAAAAATTGCAAAGAGGTAGATCTTATGTTAAGTGTTCTTACCATACAAAAAATAAAGAGGGCAGGAGGAAACTTTTCAAGGTGTTGGATGTATTTATGGCATTGACTGTGGCAGTGATTTCATGAGTCTGTGTTTACCTCCAATCTCATCAAGTTGTACATCTTTTTGTGTATCAATTATACCTTTAAAAATTATTTTTTTTTTAATGATAGGCATCTAGAAGGAGCTCGTAAGTATTTATTGAGTAAATATTTCTTGAATGCATGGAGAAGATACACTTTTTTCCAATCCTGAAAATGTGCCTTAGGAATTTTCTAGGGATAGGGAATATTTAAAGCACGAGGAAACAAAGATCTTCAGTTGTATATATAATAATACATTTTGATAGTTTGAATTAGTTGAAAGTAGTTTATTTCTCAGACTGATACATATGTACCTACGAAAGGTAGCATGTAACTATGAGGTTTCAAAAAGTAAGGTTTATAATTATGGCCAGGTAATTTATCTTTTGGGTATTTACATGTATATTTTTTCATTTGGATCATAAAAATAATGTTATCAGAGAAGGATATTTATAAGATACTTTTTTTGTTGTTGTGAACTATAGAGACATACATCGTAGTTTGGTATCTTAAAATTAGTATGAACCAAATAGACCTTGATAGTTTTTAAGAAGTGATTTCTATCTAGTATAGATTGTCTTTCGTTGTATATAGATATTTTCTAATTGTAGTTGTTGAAAGTTTTATTTTTAGGCCACCTACAATAAATGTTTTTAAAATAATACAAAAATGTAATCAAAGCCTTATATTAAGAAATTGTATATGCTACCTGAGAATATATTGAAAGCAGATATTATAAATGCTTTTTCCTTTGTAGAATAGGTAACTTTATGCAATCATTTAACCAAAGTTTTCATGCAAGTGTGTTTATAAGTGTTTGGTTTTATTTTATGCCTTCATATATCAGCACATGATATATATGACTATTTCAGTAATCATTTTCATTAGAACAGGAAGAATTATGAGTTTGGGTTTATTTTTTTCTCTTTCCACTGTCATCTTCCAAATTCAAGTATTAGTACTTCATGATTGTTACTGCAGTAGCTTTCTAACTGGTCTTTATTTATTTATTTTTTTTTTGCCATTTAGTTTTTATTATTCACATTGTATATACTATAGGACGGTAAATCTTTCTGAAGTATCATAACTCTAAACAAAGACCTTTGCCTATAAGAAAAAGGCCAAGTCCTATTTTTATCTGGCTCCTACTTCTCAGCATCATATTCCATTTGCCTTATCCTTAAAGATGTTAAAGTGCACATTTCTTAGACGGCCACACTGGTTTCTCAGTCTTCATCATCAGTGTCTTGTGATCACCGCTCATTTTCTTTTGCCAGAACGCTCCCCATTCTGTGATTTGAGTAATCACACCGAAGTGCCCTCTTACACTCTCCCTTAGTTGATGAGTACCATTCAACACACTGCATTTATTTTATTCATCTCTTCTGAAAGACTGTAAACTTCTAAGGGGAAGGGACCATGTCTTTTATAAAGTTGTGATGGGTAAAGCACTCAGCTTTCTGCCATATATATATATATACATACATATATATATATATATATATATATATATATATATATATATATATATATATGGTTATCAATCAAAATGTCATTGAAATAACTCCTCCAGGGTGTATCCCGGAGCTCTAGAAATAAGAAAAGGATAAAAACTCATCCCATGTTATGTGACGCAAGTCACTTGAACTTACTGTGCAACAGTTTTCTGTGTGAAGGTGACATGATGGCATGTGTGTTAGAAATTTGTAGGTTCTGGGGCGCCTGGGTGGCTCAGTCGGTTAAGCGTCCGACTTCGGCTCAGGGCATGATCTCGTGGTCCGTGGGTTCGAGCCACGTCGGTCTCTGTGCTGACCACTCAGAGCCTGGAGCCTGTTTCAGATTCTGTGTCTCCCTCTCTCTCTCTCTGACCCTCCCCCATTCATGCTCTGTCTCTCTCTGTCTCAAAAAAGTAAATAAACATTAAAAAAAAAAAAAAAAAGAAATTTGTAGGTTCCAAAGTGTGGGCTAAGTGTTCATGAAAGTACTCAAACTGTATCTTGTTGACTACATAAGTTTCTTTGTTTTTATGTAAAACATATAGAATGTTGTTTTGTTTCTTACCTGAATAATGGCAAGATGAATTTAATGTGTTAGCTGAATGTTTACTATAGTAAGTCTCTTTACTATTCATCTGAAACAAGAAAGAAAATAGGCCTGTGGTGAAAGTAATAAATTACCTGTGTGAAATGCAACAGTTTCAGAGATGAATGGATTTAAAAGTTTTGTTAACACCTTTCCAAAATTGATCCTTAATTCATCGTATGTTTGAATTACATGGAGTAAAATACATTTTTTGAAGGGCATCATCTCATAGATTTCCATAAATTTCTCAAAGGTGACCCCATCCCTGTCAATTCTATTTCCTAGGAGTATTTAAAATTAAATAGCTTACCTGGCTAGCAGAGGTTCTAAACGAGACTGAATTTAGGATGGTGAATTCTTTTTTAAATTTAATTGGGGTATAGTTCTTGTACTAAGAACAGTATGTAGGATTGGAGTAAGTTTCTGATTTTTGGAGATTTTTTTTTTCTTAAAAACAAATCTGGATATTGTGTATATCTGGGTTATAACTGTGAATTAGTTCAAAGAAGAAGAGAGGTTGAGGTTGAGGGAGGAAACAAGTCTCATAGAACCAGCATCTTGAGGCATCAATACTGTGATCATCCGTAGACCCTGAAAATATGAGCCTGTATGTTCTTTTGTGTTTAAGTGCTCAGATGTTGGTGACACGAATTGGTAACAGAGACTGAATTTGTAAGGAGGAAGCAATGACTGCGGTTTCTAAGTCTTCCTTACTCGTGACAAAGTATGATGTGCAATTTGGAAACTCTTCTGTTGGCAACTAAGCAGGTTTGAGAAGTTAACCTTATAGGCTGCCCAGGCGTATTTTAGGTGGTCATTACAGAGAGCCCTTGTTTTATTACCTAGGTCATAATAGAAAATATTTAGCCTTTTAAATTTTTTAATGGTGACTAAAAATTTGATCCTTTGGTTTTATTTTATGATACAGACAAAAATTCAGAAAGAAGTCTAAGTGTATATCCTAATTGAAATGGATATAACCTGACCATGAATGTTATTAATGTTACTTTGACATATGTGTTAAAAATATGTGCATAGAGTTTGTATTAATACTGAATTTGTGCTGATTTACTATTTTCATAGTAATTTCAGTAAATAAGAAATGGATAAATAATACTTTCATTTCATTAAGTACTCCCATGAGTTTCTGTTAAGGGTGAACAGTATTTCTTGGAAAGTTACAATTTAAACCTAGTCTGGTGACCACAGAATGCTATTTACTTAGCTTTTAAGTCTTTCGCAATAGTGTAACTTGAGAGAAAGCAGCAGTAGTTGTTTTGTTTCTTTGTTTTATATATATATACACGTATACATATATATATACGTATATATATACATATACATATATATATACATATACATATATACACATATATGTATATATACATATACATATATATACACACATATATGTGTGTATATATACATATGTATGCACACACACACACACACACATACACATATACATACACACCCAAAGGATATACAGTTGACCCTTGAACAACGTGGGGGTTAAGGGGACTGATCCCTGGCACAGTTGAAAATCTGTAACTTTTGACTACCCCCAAACTTAACTCCTAATAGCCTACTGTTTATCAGAAGCCTTACTGACAACATAAACATTTTATTAACACATACTTTATAAACACATATTTTATAAACACATATTTTATGTGTATTATATACTGTAGTCTTACAATAATACTTAACTTTTTCTTAAATTTTTTTGGTATTTCTAGCTTACATTGGTTCATCTGTTTTTTTTTTTTTAAATGTTGCAGATCTCCAAAAAAATTTCCAATATATCTATTGAAAGAGTGTGTACCTGCGCAGTTCAAACCCATGCTGTTCAAGGACCAACTGCATTTCTGTTTTACCTATTGTGCAGATACTAAGAGTAACCACTATTATGGCCACAGTTTCACACAGTGACATGGAAAATGCTGGTCTTTAGAGTCATAAGATTTATATTTGAACCATAGCTTACCAAACAGACTGTTAACAAATCATTTCACCCGAGCCTCAGTTTCCTAATCTGTAACCTGAGCTATAACCTACATCAAAGGAATATTATGCAGAGTAAATGAGGAAATAAAATTTGTTGTCACCAGTGTAATGTTCTCGAAGGATAGTGGTGTACTCGCAATATTGTTAATTCTGTATGTTCCAGAAGAAATAAAATAGGTGATGACTGTTGATGATTGCTGTTTTACTCAATAGCACACTCTTCTAAATAAAGACCGCTGTTCCACACATTTTGCATTTTTCTTTCTTTGCTTCTATTCCACTTGAAGAGTATTCACAAACCCTGCTCCACGCATTTGAACTCCTTTCAAGTTTAAACCAGTTACCATCTGCCACCTACTGACCCAGTTCTCTCTACTTCCTTCAACCCTGCTCTCCCCATACACACTTGCTTATTTTTGTTGGCTGATTAAATTGGCCTTCAGTTGATTTTTCCAAAGATCTGGATTAATACAGGGTTAGAAACAGCAGCTTCCAAATGTGTTTGAACTATCAAGCAAGGTGCATGGGAGCCAATAGTAATACTCTTTTTTTTTTTTTTCCCTCTAGGGAAGACAGTTGTCAGGGGAAACAAGTAGTAAAACCCCAAATGGACTTGCTTTTTCTTTCGTTGTACAGCAGTTCTGGGTTTTCAAAGTGATTTCTGCCTCCATACTCAAGTGAAGAAAGTTTTCAGTATAAAGTATGAGTTTGTAAAGTGACTCACCACATATGCAGGTGCTTCAAAATGCATGCCCTGAACTAATATTTGAATTTTTATAGGTTTGCAGTTTTGCTGACTGCAAGAAAATAAAAGGCCTGGTGCCAGTTCTTACTAGGTCAAGATTTGTTTTAAAGGATCAACATTTCCTCAGGTTTTTTGGTATTTGCAAAAGTCCTAGAGATTTTCCTGCAAAAAGACTTAATAGGCTTTATTCCAGTAAGGAAAATTCAGAATGCTTGTGCCATGGTAGTAACAAAAGCAATATATTTGGCGAATTTGTTTAAATACATTGCCAGAAGCCAGACTACCCTAAAGATGTATTTTTATTTAAAGAGGCTCATGGGGGCAGCAAGGACTAGTAATTGTATTTGTATAGCTCTAGGTGCAGAAAATTTGACCAGTGATTTAAAAACAGACTGTTAGTCTTTCATGAAATGGTCAGGAGATGGGTTGACCAAGGTGATTGGTCTGACACTGTGGAGGCTTACTTCAGTAGCGGTTTGTGAAATGGATTATAAAAGCACACTGACCTGAATTTGAATCCCGGGTCTGCTCCTTAGCTGTGGTGTGACTTTGGACAAGTCATTCCACTGCTCTGAGCCTTACCTTCTTCAGCTGTAAGGTTGAATAGTATCTATTTTATAGATAATGATTAAGTGAGTTAATGTATGACTTAGTATAATTGTCAAAAACTGGCATTCACTTGCCAACCAGTTAATAAAAGTTAATTGTAATGGCTGGGAGTTAACCCTCCAAGTAGTTGTTTTAAAAGCTTGCATTCCTAAAAGTACGCTTACCAGGACTAGCACTGAGTAATGCGTAGAATTGTTGAATCACTATATTGTACACCTGAAACTGTAACACTGGATATTGACTATACTGGAATTAAAGTAGAAAGCTTTGGGGCGCTTGGGTGGCTCAGTTGGTTAAGCGCCAGACTTCAGCTCAGGTCATGATCTCATGGTTTGTGGGTTTGAGCCCCACGTCGGGCTCTGTGCTGACAGCTCAGAGCCTGGAGACTGCTTCGGATTCTGTGTCTCCCTCTCTCTCTGCCCCGCCCCTGCTTATGCTCTCTCTCTCTCTCAAAAAGTGAATAAACATTTAAAAAAAAATTGTTTTTAAAAAAGTAGAAACTTCATTAAAAAAATTGCATTCCCTATTGAGAGGCATTAAAGTATAGAAATATATTTGAGGTTTCTTAAAAATCTTAAGGAAGCCACATTAGACTCAAAGCAGTATTTATAGGTAATAGATTGAATTTGACAAGCATTGAGACACTATGGTGTGGTGGTTTTGAACAAGTGTGAATCCTAACTCTGCCACTTACTTTGTTGGCTTTGACTAATCATCTTACCTCCTAAGGCTCAGTGTTCTCATCTGTAAAATGGGGATAACTTTATGGCGTTGTTTTGAGAATTGAAAGAATTAAATCATAGGGGTGCCTCGGTTAAGCGTCTGACTTCGGCTCAGGTCATGATCTTACAGTTTGTGAGTTCGAGCCCCGAATCCCGCTCTGTGCTGACAGCTCAGAGCCTGGAGCCTGCTTCTGTTTCTGTGTCTCCTTCTATCTCTGCCCCTCCCCCACTTGTGCTTTGTCTTTCTCTGTCTCTCAAAAATTAAAAGAAAAAAGAAAGAATGAAACCACAGAAAGCACTTAATGTCATTCTTGGCACATACTGTGCACAGTAAGTTTTAGTTTTTCTTGTGAGTCCATAGATACCCTTTTGGACATGGCCTTGAGTACTTGTGAGAAATAAAATTCTGAATTTTTTTTTTTGATGTAATAGTTAATGTTGGAATTTTGGAATTAATACATTTTTTTTCGTTTGTATAATGCTTATCTAGTTGACTTAAATTAAGATAAAACACTAAAATGTTTGAATCTCCTATAGTCAAAATAACAATTCGTATTTGGAGAAACAAATTTTTAAATATCATCTGCTATAGTCTAAATGTTTATTTTCTTCTCAAAATTCGTATGTTGAAATCCTAACCCCCAAGGAGATGGTATTGGGAGGTGGTGCCTTTGGGAGTGATTAGGTCGTGAGGGTAGAGTCCTCACAGTGGGATGACCTCCCATATAAAAAAGGCCTGAAGGAGATCCCTTTCCCTTTCTGCCACTTTAGGTATAGTGAAAAGATGGCCATCTATGAGTTAGAAAGCTAGATTCTCACCAGATGCTGCACCTGCATGCATGGGGATCCTAGACTTACCAACTTCCAAAACTGTGAGAAATAAATGTTTGTCATTTATAAGCAACCCAGTCCATGGTATTCCATGTCAGCAGCCTGACTGGACTAAGATAGCATCCATTGTTTTGGATAATTCCATGGCTCTATACTTTTAATCCAGTTTTTATTTATGTTTCTGCTTTCCTTCCTCTTCATTGCCTGAGAGTAACCCAAAGGAGAAGCAGGGTAGAGCAGGATGAGGCAGGATTGCCAATAGGTACTCAGCCTTACCATGATCAGATATACTGTCGGGACTAACGTCCTCAGTTAAATTGATTCGTGAATACTTTTTGGTTTTACCAGCAGAATAATTTTGGTTTCTTTTTTTACTGTTGTAGTGTATGCTGAGAAGATTTTAAAGGAAATTTCTACTTTTCCCAGCATCTTTCAATAATTTTTTTAAGAGCTGTAAATCAGTAAATTTTCAGTTTGACAGCTAATAAAAGATTGGTAATTAAATACCTACCATATATTATAGGTATTATATTAAGGGTAGAGTTAAGTTTATCCTGTATGAAGTTAATTTTTTATATCTTCTATTTGGGGCCCATGATGTCTAAAGTGAGTTATTTAATAGCATAGGGGTTTTACATGTGTAGAAATTTTCTAAGTTTATAAGACTTTTATGAGGAAACACTGTAGTTTGGTAGGTTCTTACAGTGAGAACTCAAAGTTAGAGTTTCGGATAGATAAAGCTTTGATTTTGTTACTAATGGTTTGGCTTTGAGGTAAAAATCAAAACCTGATGACTGTTAGCCCTTTGACACAAACCATTACTGACCCACAACCTCTCTTCCCTTCCAACCTAGAATTACTTCAAAGAGGAAGGGGAACATGTGAGATCAACTAGAAAGCTAAATTGCCAGTGTGTATACACACACAAAGGAAGTGTAGTTATTTGTGTTTAATCCATCATGTCCTGATTTTGTTTGGCCTTGGGACCTTCCACCTCCCTCTTACCACCTACCATCCTCTCTCCCTCCTTCCCTTTCTTCCTTCCTTTGGATAAGTACTGACAGTTCTGCAGATCCTTGTTAGGCATATGGTGGTTTAGAGCACATTTTACTATTTAGATTATTTCAAAGCTCTATATTTGGATTGCCTTTGCTTTGGTCATATGTTTATTTTCAACTCTTAATTAAGAACACACTGTTTATAAATTAATTCCTGTGAGAAAATATGACTCATGTTAGGAGATCTTGTTTTATTGTCATATGACATGTTCTGTAAGGCATGCAGCTTAATAGAAAGGGGGGGGGGCACCTGACATCCATCTTCATTTTAGTTTGACTTAACACACTGCAGGAAACCGTGTGACTATTTGTAATTTTTTTTTTTTTAGTGTTTATTTATTTTTGAGAGACAGAGACAGCATGAGCGGGAGAGGGCAGAGAGAGAGAGAGGGAGACCCAGAATATGAAGTAGGCTCCAGGCTCTGAGCTGTCAGCCCAGAGCCCGACGCGGGGCTCAAACTCACAGACCGCGAGATCATGACCTGAGCCGAAGTCGGACACTCAACCGACTGAGCCACCCAGGCGCCCCCATTTGAAATTTTTTTTTGTGTTCATTAAAATATAAGTAATAGAAGACATTACCAAAATAACTTAAACAGTAGGGGATATATCATCCTACCCAACATGAACAGGTGGGTAATTAATTGTCATAGTGGTGTTATCAGGAACCCACATAGTATTTTCCATTTTTCTATACTGTTGCCTTGAGTGTTTTGGCAAACTTTGGTTAAGATGGACATTTTTCCATGCTACTTTTTTTTTTTTTTAAAGTGAGAAAAACATTCCCAAGTAAACTTCATTGGCCATAATTGCATCATATGCCTGTGCTTAAACCCCTGATTGGCATAGTAAACATTACTTATCTAAGTGGCTTGACCTAATCAGGATTCACCTAAGAGAAAGAGGGTGAGTGTTCTGCCAGCAAGTAAGGTAAGGGGACGTGTGTCTTTGAGAGGGCTCCTGAAGTGGATGACACAGCTAGGGAAGGTCACAGTTTTGTTAATTTCTTCAGCCTTCCTCATGAGATCACAAAATATAGACAGTCACGCTTTGATTCATTCGATATATGTTTATTGAGTATCTACTGTATTCCATTTATTCTCTGTTCTAAGAGCAGTGAGCAAAAAGGGGAAAAATTGCTGCCCTCTTGAAGCTTACATTTAATTGATGAGATAAACAGTGTAAAGCAGTTCAACTTCATGATATCTTATGAGCAGTACTGAGTAAAAACTGAACCGGAGAAGGGAACATGGAAGGTCTGGGGCAGGGGTGTATGAAATTGTAGATTATGTCCAGAGAAGGTGTCGCCTAGAAGATGACTTTCATATAAAGGCGGAGATGGTGCGAGAGCCAGTGTACAGCTCTTTGGGGAGAAGAGTATTCTAGTCAAAGCCCCTGTGGGTGAACGAGGGAGAGTCACAGGAAGTGAGGTCAGAGTGGGGAACCGCTGCACACTTTTGAGCAAAGGACTGACTCAGTAAAGCATTTTCACAGAATCACTTTGGCAGTTGTGTTGAATAGGCCAAAAGGCATTACAAACAGAAGCAGGGAAGCCAGTTAGGAAGCTATTATAATAATTCAGGAGAAATGATGGTGATTTGAATGGGGGCAGTGAGTAGTTGGATTCTAGATATTTCCAAGGCAAAGCCTACAGGATTTGCTGATAAATTGGGTGGGGCCCATGAGAAGAGGAGAGGCATTTAGGATGGCAGCCAGGTTTTTGGCCTGAACAGTTAAAAGAATGGAGTTGATATTATCTGAGATTAGGAAGAACAGGGACTCAGTTATTGACATGTTATATCTGAGATGTCAAATAAACAATTTATAGATGTCAAATGAAGATGTCAAATAAAAATGGATATATACATATTTCTTGAAGAGGGATCAATACATATATTTTAGAAGTATGACATTGGCCATTAATAATAGGGAATGGCTTTTAAAAGAATATAAATTAAAAAAAACAATAAGGGGGGAATAGGAAATAGAGAAATAAAGTATATCTGGGGACATATATTTTATATTTCATTGAACAAATACAAGGAAATATTGGAAGTAATTTAAAAAAAATTAATGTTTATTTAGTTTTGAGAGAGACAGAAACAGAGTGTGAGTTGGGGAGGGTCAGAGAGAGAGGGAGTCACATAATCTGAAACAGGCTCCAGGCTCTGAGCTGTCAGCACAGAGCCCAACGCAGGGCTCGAACTCATGAATTGTGAGATCATGACCTGAGCTGAAGTCGGACGCCCAACCGATTGAGCCACTCAGGTGCCCTGGAAGTAATTTTAAAATAGAGATTCAAAGAAGCATTTATATACTGAGCATTTATTTAGTGCCCAGTGTATTCTAGTATATATTTATTCTTTCTATCAATACCTCATTTAGTTTTTGTTTGTTCCCTGTATAACATGATGCAACAGTCCATCTAAAGGATGCATATTGTTAACAAATAGGCTGTTGTCCCCACCCCAGCTTCCTCAGCCTGTTAAGTATTGTGCAGCTTGTTAAGTAATGTTCACGCATATCATTTAATAGTTATCTAAGCCAAGAGAAAGAATTGCCGTGATACACATACACACACACACACACACACACACACACACACACACACACGTACACTATGTATGTATCAAGACAAGTGACTTTTCTTTTGAAAAAGAATTAGTGCCAGATGCCTTTTAACCAGATTATTGTATTTGTTTGTGTTTAACAAGAATGCAGCACATAGCTAAGATTTTTAATCTGTATTGCATAAAATGCTGAGAAGCATCTTATAAAGTACCTTTTATATTATAGGTACTCAATAAATATTTCTAACTTATTTTTAAACTTTGAAAAATATTTTACTGCATGAGGTAGGTGTTGCTTGATAATATGTACTCTATGTTTAATGCAGGGTTGTGGAGAAAATTGAATTACCCTGGGATTTGTCAGATAAAAGTACTACATAGTAAATATAAGGAGTTGTTTATTGGGCAAAAAAATTCTGCTCTTTAATGTGCTTTTTAATTGGCTTTTCTGCCAATCAGGTGAATATGTGACCACTAGCCTATATACCAATGAGGGGAAATGTTTATAATTAAAGGGGAAATACTGTTTGTTCAGAATGAAGTATATTGAATTATTTCCGTTTTCCTATTTCTCGTGTTAAGTAATTTGTTGCAAAATGACCATCTCCCATAAGAGAGTTCTGCAAATTTGCAGTAATTAAGCTAGCATTTATACTAGTTTTGAGACCAGATTGATGATAGATAAGAATTAGGCTCATTTTTTGGTTGACCAAGCTCTAAGTTTTTATCTATACATCTGCTTCCCAGTTCTTTGGAGTGTATCTCTTTATATACTCCTTTGCTTTTTTTTAAAAAGGAGAGTTAGGAAAATCTGTTGCCCAGCAATTAACATTTGTTCATGGGTGCAACTTAAGATGCATACCTAACTAATATTCTTATCAAAGTAAAACTCTAATTTGCCACAATGTGGTGCTTATTTTTTATTATGCAAACAGGAATATATTAATATTATAAAGCATAATATTAAAATGATCTACCAGCCAACATGGAACTAGAGCTTTACTAATAAGGTTGCATCTATTAGCATATACCTCTTGCCTGTACCTCTGCTCTTACTGCTCTCCCTGACCCCCCCAATCACTCTTCAATTTTTTTATCATTTACTTTTTAATAACACTGGTTTTAATCCATGGATCTTTAAGTAATATGCTGTTTAATTTTCCTTTTTTTTTTAAGTTTTATAAAAATGGTGGCATATATAGTCTGAGATCTGCTGTTTTTGCTCATTATGGTCTTTTAAAATTTATTTATTGTTGTGTGTAGTTGTACATTTATTTCACTGCTGAGTAATATTTCATTGTATGAATTTATTTATTGTCTTAGCAGTAGACATCTGGATTGTTGCTGTTTTGTATTTTTTTTTCTTGTTTGCTTGTCTTATTTATTTTTGGTGTATCTATATTGAAGTTGGTGTACATCTGTACATTGATATATATATACATCCGCACATACACACACACACACACACACACACACACACACACACACACTGAATTGTTTATTGGGCCAAGAAATTCTGCTCTTTAGGATGGATTAGGCTTTTCTTATCATACTTCTGACCAATCAGGTGAATATGTGACCACTAGCCTTTATGACCAGTGAGGGGAAATGTTTATAATTAAAGGGGAAACACCGTTTGTTCAGAATGAAGTGTATTGAATTACTTCCGTTTGCCTATGTCTCATGTATATATGTAGCTATTGGACACATTGCTAATGTCTGTATTCTTTTATATGTGTTCTGGTGCACATGTGTAAGACTCTAGAAAATATACCTAAGAGTAGAAGTGTAGAGAATTATGTGAGTATCATATGAGTACATTATGCAATTATATGAGTCAATGCCAATTGTTTTCCAAAGTCATTGGACCAGTTTCCATACCACTTACAATATCACAGAAGCTCCCAGTGAACCAAATCATTGCTGAAACTTGGAAATCTCGGGCTACATAATTTTTCTTAATATAGCAGCTACAAAATGGAACCTTATTGTGGTCTTAATTTGCCTTTCTGTGATTGCTAATGACGTCTGGAACATCTTTTCATGCGACTACTCACCATTGGTATTTTTCTTTCATGAATTGCTTGTGTATGTCTTCTATGCATTATATACTTAAAACTATGCATTAAATATATTTATTTTTATATTTAAAAAATTTTAAGTAACAGCACATGGAAAAGTTTTAAGTACAATAAAGGAGAAAATTTTTCCCCTGAAGATTTGATTTGATGCCTCATCACCCCTGAATAAATGAGTGTATATTTCCTACAAACAAGGACATTGTCCTATAAGACACAATAAAGCCATCAAAATCAGGAAATTAACATTGATGCATTACTACCATCTAATCCTCAGATCTCATTCAATTTTCACAAGTAGTCCCAATAATGTCCTTTATAGCAAAAGGATCTAGTTTAGAAGCATGCCTTGCATTTTACTTGTCACATCTTTTCAGTCTCCTTCAATCTGGAACAGTTCTTCAGTGTTTGTTTGACTTTCAAGACCTTGGCACTTTTCAAGACTTTACAGTATTGGCCACTTATTTTGTAGAATGTCTCTTTATGTTTGTCTGCTGTTTCCTAATGACTACATGCAAGTTATGAACACTTGGCAGGGATATCACAGACGTTATGGTCTGTCTTCTCTTTGTATCTTATCAAGTGGCACGTGATTTTCATTTTGACCCTTTACTATTTATATTAACTTGATTAAGATGGTGTCTGCCATGTTTCTTTCTGTGAAATTACTCATTTTCCCTTTGTGTTTAATAATTGTTTTGTGTGGAGATACTGTGAAACTGTGTGACTCTCTCCTTCCTGATCAAACTTTAATTAATTTCTCTGTATCAGTATGAGTTAATGATTCTGTATATTATTTCAATGAGCTATAATCAGTTACTGTTGTTATTTTGATGCTCATCTTGCCCTGATTTAGCCAGTGGGATCCTTTTAAGTTGGCTTCTGTGTCCTTTTGACATGCCACTCATCAATCATGCTGCTGCTACTTCCAATTTCATTTCTTTCTATAACAGTGAGATTAGTCTAAATTTATTTACTTATTAACCTAAATTTATTTACTTATTTGATCAGTCCCACTGTATGTGATGAACCTGCCATATTCCTTGGACCCTCTTCCCCAAATTCGGTTTGAGCTTTGAAGACCCTTCATGTGGAAGCCTTCCTCACCAGGTTTGGATTCCTACAGTATACAGCACAGTGCATCTTTTAATGGGCACCTTCCTCCCCCTGATCAGGCATTGACATCTGCTGTTAGATCACTGCTGTACAGGGTCCTGCTCAACCCACACTACTCTGCCAAAGCTTGAACTCTGACTCTCATGCCACATGGTTGTCTCTACTCTCCACAGGCACTGCCTCATCCTGTTCAGGCCCTCACACCCTTAATTAGGGATACTTTTTTACATTTTGCCTATTTTTAATTAAAATGCTGTAGGATACACACACAGACACACAGGCACACACACACATACATTCTGGGTACCAAAATTTTCTTAGTCCGTGTGCTTCGTGGTATTGTAATCTTACTTTTCCTTATTGTATTTACAGATGAAAGGAGATTTTTAATTATAATATAGTTGAATTTATTAATCACATGCTTTATGGTTAACCCTTTCTGTGTCTTAAGTTTTAAACTTTTTTCATACTCTGAGTTCATAATGATAGTCTCTTATGTTTTATTTAAAAAAATAGTAAAGACTTGTCTTCTCTACCTAAAATTTTAATATCTCTGGAATTTATAGTTTCTATATTATACAAGCGTGGTCTAGTTTCTTTTTCCCCCCAAATGAATAACCAATTCTCTCAGCACTGTTGAATGATTCCTCCTTTCTTCAAAGATTTGCAGTGTGACTTTTGTCAAATATCGTTTTTCTTATATGTGAAGGTCTGTTTCTTTTCCAACAGTTAGTTTCTTTTCCAGAAACACACTAATTTCATTAGGACAGCTTTATGATAGATTTCGGTATAGGCAGGGCCAGCTCCCTACTGGATTCTATTTCTGGTTCGATGGCTTGTCCATTTGGGCTTTGGTGCTCCACTGTGAATTTTAGAATCAACTTATAAAACCTTTTGGATTTCAGTTGGCATTGCATTAAATATATTAGTCCAATTTGGGGAAAATATCGTCATTTTATGATACAGAGTTTTTCTGTCATATCATGAACGTGGTATGTCCTCTTATTTATTTAGCTTGTATTTAATGTCTCCCAATATATTTTCAAGTTACTTTTATTCTTAGATATATTTTGTTGTTGGGTGTTTTTAAAATGTTATTTTCTGGGGCGCCTGGGTGGCGCAGTCGGTTAAGCGTCCGACTTCAGCCAGGTCACGATCTCGCGGTCCGTGAGTTCGAGCCCCGCGTCGGGCTCTGGGCTGATGGCTCAGAGCCTGGAGCCTGTTTCCAATTCTGTGTCTCCCTCTCTCTCTGCCCCTCCCCCGTTCATGCTCTGTCTCTCTCTGTCCCAAAAATAAATAAATGTTGAAAAAAAAATGTTATTTTCTGTTTGTTACTGGTTTGTAAAAATACAGTTGACTTTTAAAAAATGATTTATAATTAGCCACCATGAACTGAACACTAACATACCTGTTTAAATAAATGTTAGACATGCCCAAAAGCGAATAGCAAGATTAGAAATCTAGATTTTTACTCTGAAATTTCTTTTGATGTTTTAATAAATCCTAGGTTAATAGTCCTCTTTTAAATAGATTTATTGAAATATAGTTCACATACAATAAAATTTACCCATTTCAAGTGTTCTTTATAGTCACGCAGGTATGCGACCAACACCACCATCCATCTGATTTATGAACATTTTCATGACCCTAATAAGAAACTCCATACCCATTAGCAGTCACTCCCCATTCCTGTCCTTCCTCACTCCCAGCCCTAGGCAACTAGTACGAATCTGTTTTCTGTTTCTGAATTTGCCTATTCTGGATATTTCACATGAATGGAATCATAATACATGGGTTTTTTTTGTGATTGGCTTCTTTCACTCAGTATAATAATTTTCAGGGTTCATCTATGTTGTAGCATGTATTAATACTTCATCTTTTTTTTTTTTGGCTGGATAATATTCTATTGTATTGTATGTATCATATTTTGTTCACCCATTCATTAGTTGATAGACACTTAGATTGTTTCCAGTTTTGGGTCATTATGAATCATGCTGTTATGAACATGCAGATACAGATATTTATATGGACATAAGTTTTCATTTCTCTTCTATTTATACCTAGGGGTTAGAATTTCTGGGTCATATGGTAATTCTATGTTTAACTTTTAAGGAACTGCCAAACTGTTCTCCTTAGCAGTTGTACCATTTTACATTTCCACCAGCAGTATGAGAGAGATGAATAGTCCTCTTAAAACTGCTTTTGAATTCTCTAAAAAGTAATTGTTATACATTAGGCTTATCATTAATTATGATTATTATTTTAAATAAATGAGAAAAATGGCAATTTATTTTAATATCAGATTCATTTTATGGATCTGTATAGAATGTATCCTTTTTACGATTATGGGTAGAATATATCCTTTTTATTTTTTACAGCCTTATTGAGGTATAGTTTCCATACCATACAGTTCACTCATTCTCATTGTTCAGTTTGGGGATTTTGAGTCAATTTATTTAGATGTGCAACCATCACCACAGTCTAGTTTTAAAAACAGTTTCATCGTTCCAAAGGGTTCCTTCATGCTTGTTGCAGTTAATTTCTGTTCTCTTCTCCTGTCCCAGGAGATGATCTGCTTTCTTTCTCTGTAATTTTGGCTTTTCTAGACCTTTTACATATAAATGGAACCATCCAAAAAACAGCTATAAATCCAGCTTCCTTCCCTGAGCATTATGTTTCTTAGGTTTATCCTTGTTGCATGAATTATTAATTTATTTCTTTTTTTGGTCGCTACTTTATGCTCATCCCTTCACCAGTTGATGAATATTTGGGTTGTTTACAGTTTGGGGCTATTATGATTGATGCTGCTCTGATCATTTGCATACAAATGCATATGTTTTCATTCCTCTTGGTTAGATATCCAGGAGTGAAATTGCTGGGTCATATGTTT
This sequence comes from Prionailurus viverrinus, assembly GCF_022837055.1. Lineage (NCBI taxonomy): Eukaryota > Metazoa > Chordata > Mammalia > Carnivora > Felidae > Prionailurus > Prionailurus viverrinus. The sequence goes on along the minus strand of NC_062569.1, from coordinate 131,352,657 downwards.
AAGTATATGGGTATGTTTCACTTTTTAAGAAATTGCCAAGCTGTTTTCCAGAGTGGCTATGCCATTTTACATTCTCATCAGCAATGTATGAGGATTTCACTTTCTCCCTATCCTCCCAACCTTTAGAGTTTTCAGTTAAAAAAAAAAAATTATAGCTATTTTAATGAGTTGTCTAGTGGAATTCCATCGTGGTTTTATTTGCATTTCTCTATTAGGTAATGATGATGAACATCTTTTTGTATGTTTACTACACATTTATGTGTCTTTGGTGAGATGTCTTCAGATATTTAGCCCATTTAAAAAAAATTGTTTTATTCTTCAAGTCTTGAGGGTTTTAATATGTTAGATACCACTTCTTTATCATGTATATCATGTATGATTTGCAAATATTTTATCTTATTATGTGGTTTGTCTTTTATGTAAATTGTCTTTTGAAAATTTTTTTCAAGTCCCAATTGTCCATTTTTTGTTTGTTTTTTAATGGATTACACCTTTGTTGCCATGTTTAAGAATTTTTTCCCTGACGTAAGGTCACAAGATTTTTTCCTGTGCCTCTTAGAAGTTTTGTAGTTTTAGTTCTTATAATTTGAGTTATGATCCATTTCAAGTTCTGATTTTTGTATGTTGTGAAAGATTTACACTTATTTGTCTTTTTATTGTTGTGTATGATTTTTCACCCGTTCCAGCATCATATATTAAAAAGACTATTCTTTCCTCATTGAAACACTATGGCACATTTGTTAAATTCAAATGACTATGAATGTGAGAGTTTATTCTGGGTTCTATCCTATTTCATTATCTGTATGTCTATCTTTATGCCAATATCACACTGTGTTGGTTATTACAGCTTTATAGTAAGTTTTAAAGTTAGGTAGTATAAGTCCTAAAGCTTTAGTCTTCTTTTTCAAAATTGTTTTGGATATTCTCAATCCTTTATACTTTCATATGTATATCAGAATCAATTTCTACAAAAAAGAAAGCATGGTAGAAATTGATAGATTTATTTTTTTATTTTAATTCCAGTATAGTTAACATACAATGTTATATTCGTTTTAAGTGTACAATGTAGTGATTCAACAATTCTGTATATAACCCCATGTTTATCACAAGTGTGCTCCTTCATCCCCATCACCTATTTTCACACCCCTCCCCCCCATTGACCTCCGCTCTGGTAATCATCAATTTGTTCTCAATAGTTAAAGAGTTTGTTTCTTCGTTTCTTTCTCTCTCTCTCTCTCTCTCTCTCCCTCCCTTCCCCTCTTTCTTTTTATCCCCTTGCTCATTTGTTTTGTTTCTTAAATTCCACATGAGTGAAATCATATGGTATTTGTCTTTCTCTGACCAGCTTATCTTACTTAGCATTATACTCTCTGGCTCCATCCATGTCATTGCAAATGGCAAGATTTCACTCTTTTTTTTTTTTTTTTTTACAGCCAAATAATATTCCATTGTATATAGACAACACATCTTTTTTATCCATTCATCTATTGATGGACATTGGGCTGCTTCCATAATTTGATGATTTTAAACAATGCTGCTGTAAACATAGGGGTGCATGTATCCCTTTAATTAGTACTTTTGTATTTTGGAGGTAAAACCCAGTAGCATGATTATTAGGTTGTAGGATAGTTCTATTTTTAACTTTTTGAGGAACATCCATACTGTATTCCAGCATGGCTGCACCAGTTTGATTCTCACCAGCAGTGAAAGAGGGTTCCTTTTTCTCCATATCCTCCCCAACACTTGTTGTTTCTTGTTTTTTGTTTGTTTGTTTTTTTTTTTGATGTTTTTTATTTACTTACTGAGAGAAAGAGAGAGAGCATGAGGAGAGAGGGGGCAGCGAGAGAGAGGGGGACAGATGATCTAAAGTGGGCTCTGAGCTGATAGCAGCAAGCCCAGTGTGGGGCTTGAACCCACAAACACAAGATCGTGACCTAAGCCAAAGTCGGCCACTTAACCAACTGAATCACACAGGCACCCATCTTGTGTTTTTGATTTTAGCCATTCTTAGAGGTGTGAGGGGATATCTTATTGTGGTTTTGACTCGCATTTCCCTGATGATGAGTGATGTTGAGCATCTTTTCATGTGTCTGTTGGCCAGCTGCATGTCTTGTTTGGGAAAATGTCTGTTCATTTCTTCTGCCTATTTTTTAATTGGATTATTCATTTTGGGGGGGGGTTGATTTGTAGAATTGCTATCTTAACAACATTGTCTTCTAATCCATGAACATAGAATGTATCTTTGTTTATTTAGATCTTTAATTTCTCTTAACGTTTTCTAGTTTTTCAGTGCACAGGTGTTGCACTTCTTTTGTTAAATTTCTCCTAAGTCTCTTTTTGCACTTTTTGCTGCTATTGTGAGTGGAACTTTAAAAATTTAATTTTTGGATTCATTTTTAGTATATAGAAATGCGATTAATTCTTACATTTGGATCTCATACCCTACAACCTTTCTACATATTCTTAGTAGTTTTTTTTTTTTTTTGTAGATTTCTTATCTACATACAAGGTAATGTTGCCTGCAAATAGAGAGTTTTAACTTTTTCTTTTCCTGTCTATGTGTCTTTAAATTTCTGGCCTGATTGCAATGAGTAAAGTCTCAGAGTGGTATCTAGAGCAAATGTCTTACCTCTTTACCAGCGTGATAGGGCAAAGCATTCAGTCTTTCACCATTAATTATGGTGTTAGTTGTAGATATTTGTCTCAAAAAGGAAGGGTTGTTTTCACACTGAAACAATCAATTAATTGTTTGTTTCACACTGAAACAATCAATTAATATAGCTTAATATAACGTAGTAATCCATTAATGATAGAATAAAGGATAAGAACCCCATTAAGCATCTCAGTAGATGCAGATAAAAGAAAACAAGGAAACAGAAAACAAAATAAAGAGTTTAAACAAAGTAAGAGGTAGAGAGGAAGCTACTTTCCATAAAGTGATAAGGAGAAGCTTCTCTGAGGAAATGACATTTAAACTGATATCTAAACAACCTGAAGGTCCTAATCATGCAAATAACACAGTGAAGAGTAGTTTCGCACTTGGAATCTTGTTCCCTTTGTAATTCCAACACCTAGCACAGTCCCTAGCCCCTAGAATTTGTTCAACTTAACAGATAGTTTAGAACCTTGCTTTCTTAGCATCACATACATTCCTTTTACCATCTTTATCATTAAATATTATTTGAAATAATATATTTTGATGATTGCATAATATTCTACAGAAATACTTCTTTTCTACAATTCTAACAAAGTTATTTAAATGTTTTCTTATTCATAGAAATGCTTCCTATCTTCATAGTTCAAAACACCTGGCACATTCAGTTTCACTGACTTGGACTTAAGACTGAATTACTCATCTATTGATATAAGACAGTTTTAATCTGTGAGAGGTGTTTCTTTTATATTTTGCTAATTTTTATTTAAATACTTATTAATCTTTCACGTGATCCTGTTAGCTCAAAGGGGTTAAAACAATGCTTTAATAGAGACCAGCCATTAAACATTAATACAAACTATTCTAGAATGTGGCACCGTATCAGACACAGATTGTGAGCTCTGGACATTTTTTAGTCTTTACATGGAAAATGTAGTCATGAACTTCATATACCATTCTCCAGTGTTTTTGCCCTACTTTAATTGAAACCATTGTAGGTGGGTTACACCAGAGAAGAGTCAGATTTATGTTCCAGAGAACTGCCAAGGCCCCATCTTGGTTCCAAGTAAAATATACCAGAGTTTGAATTCCACTTTAAGCTTTTACTGGTTTTATGATTTGGGGTAACTTAAACTTAGTTTCCTCATCTATAAAGTGGGGTTGATAACAGTTCTCTCATAAGGTTGTTTTAAAGATGGTGTATAGAGAGAGGTTAGTGGAGTCCTGATACACAATAAGTGTCCAGAAAACAAGAGCTTTTTAGTCTTTCGTAGTCATGGGGTGATGGTTGGAGTAGTAACTACAAGGGTTTCTTATGCTTCAAGACCTCATCAGCAGATGCTGACCAGCTTCTTCATAATGTGCCTCTGAAGATGTTTACTGATACTTTTGTGAGGAGTTGGTCATTTTCTTCACTGAATATAATATACTTGTGGTTGTTCGGAGACTATTTCTTGTCTGCACATGTACCAAAAGAGATTTGGCCCAAAAGGTAGTATTTTAAAGTACCGTTAAGTTAGATCTTTTGACATCAAACTTGTAAGTCACTATTTGCAGCATTCATAAATGTAGTTATGGGTTCTACTTTTTTTTTTTTCCCCAAGAAGGAAAGAAATGCAACTGAAAACTGAGTAATCAAATTCTTGAATTTCAGTGCTTTAGTAGGTAATGTTGACCAGGGACAAGATGAGGTTGCCTGGGTATAGCTTCTGAGGTTGGGCCTGGGAATTTAGGACGTCCCTAAGGCCCCTAGCATATTCAAATGAGAATACTAATATAGTAGCAAATATGGGTATTTTTAAATTCACGTGTAACGGGGTGCCTGGGTGGCGCAGTCGGTTAAGCGCCCGACTTCAGCCAGGTCACGATCTCGCGGTCCGTGAGTTCGAGCCCCGTGTCAGGCTCTGGGCTGATGGCTCAGAGCCTGGAGCCTGTTTCTGATTCTGTGTCTCCCTCTCTCTCTGCCCCTCCCCCGTTCATGCTCTGTCTCTCTCTGTCCCAAAAATAAATAAACGTTGAAAAAAAAAAAATTTAAATTCACGTGTAAATCACTGCCTTCTAGTTATACATAATCAGAAGTGATTGTCCCCTATTCCTCTTAGAATTCGTACCAGAATTGATAGTTAAGACTCCATTTAAATCCAAGATCTGTCATATTGGGACATGACATTTACCTAGTCTTGCTCATTGTCTGTTTCCCCTTCTATAAAATGGGATAATGCCTTCTCTGCTTGTTTCACTGAGTTATGAAGATCAAATGAGGTCATGCCCATAAAAGTGCTTTATAACTGGTAAATCACTTGGCTACTAATTATTACTCCAGTTCATCCTGTCAGACCTGCCCTTTTCTCACTACTGTTGGCTAGGTCACTGGTGGAGGTGACGTGATAGCTCAAAACTCTGTAATGTACACCCCCTCTGAGGAGTATTTTACTTGTACAAGTTTTACTTGTACTAGGGAGTGGACACTTGTAGACTGCTGCTGTTTTCATCCTTGAATTTGTTTTATTGATTACCAAAGTAATACATGTTTATTATAAAGAAACTAGGAAATATAAATCAGCAAAAAAGGAAGAATAAAAATTATCTCTAAATGAAATAATTGCTGCATTTATTTTCATATACTTTTGAAGCACATTCAGTTTACTGAACATAATGCTGTGTTTCCTATTTTTATCACTTACTATGTAATGAGTTATATATGATGATATACTATAATTTTTTATGTAGTATTTTAGTGTATACATAGTATCTCACCATGTAATATACGAAAATTTCCCAGACTTTTTATTTGGAGATTCAATGGCTATTTTCAATGGTTTCTACTATTATAAATAACGTATATTATGACATCCTTATGGCTAAATACTTGTATATATCCTCATTAGGATAAATCCTTGACTTGGAATTGCTACATCAAGGAGCATACAACATTTTAAGAAATTTAATTTTTTATAGCTTTATTGAGTTATAATTGACATCCAATAAACTGCACGTATTTAAGGTTTACAGTTTGATCAATTTTGACATATGTACATACGCATGATACCGTCTCTCCACAATTAAGGTAGTGTCCTTTTGTAATCCCTCCTTCCTGTACCTTCCCACCCCTGTATCCCCAGGCAACCACTGAAATGTTTTCTCTCCCTCTTGATTGCTTTGCTGCATTTTCTACAGTTTTATGCAAATGAAATTATACCCTATGTTTTCCTTTTTGTCTGACTTCTTGCACTCAACATGATTATTTTGAAACTCATCCATGCTGTTGCTTATATCAACAGTGCATCCTTTTTTGTTGCTGAGTAGTAAATGTTTCATTGTATAGGCATACCGTAATTTATTTACCTACTGATAGGCATTTGAGTTGTTTCCAATAACTTTATTTAAAATAAAGTTGCTTTGAAGATTGGGGCACAAGTCTGTCTATGAACATAAGTCATTTGATATCTATTACAAATTTTGTGCTAGGAAGGTTACATAAATAGTATTTTGTAACAGAAAAAGCTTAATATGAGAAAAAACTATATATATTTTTTCTTTTTATTTTTCTGTTTTGAAAATACACCTTTGGAAGGATTTAGAATTTTTAGTTGTAACTTAATTGAATTGATTTGACTGAAATTTAAAATTAACAGAGGTTATAAGTATATCCGAAACAATTATAAACCTTTTCACAGTTTGTTTTCTTGAAGCATCTACTTTTATCAAATGTATTGTCTAGAAAGCAAAGATCTGTTGCTCTCCTTTAATGAATGATTCATATTTCATAAAACCATATTTCTCTCTTAAATGCCTATTTCTACATGGAACTTGAACAAGAAAAGATACTGGGAAAAGTTTACAGAACTTCACACAAGATATTCCAGAATCTGGTTTGGAATAGATGCAAAACTGTCTTTTTCCTTTTCCTCAGATGCACATGAGACTGAAGGAGGAACAGGGAATCTGAAGACTCCAGATGACAGGAGAGCTACTTTTCAACAGCCTTCTCGATTTCCTTTCTCAGAAAGTAGATACAAACCTTGTTGGAGACAGATGGTGAGAATATTTTTCCTGCATTCTTAAGGCTTAATCAATGTAATTTTAATATATTTTGGACCATAATTTCTTAGTTATAAATTAGCTCGTAGTCACCAGATTTATATTTTGTGTTATATCTGTGCAAATTATTTCATTAGGCACAGTGTGGTTTAAAACAAAACAGTGAGTAAGATATAGTCTAAGGAGCTTACAGCGAAAGGAGATAAATAAATTTTATCAAGCAGTAGAAAGAAGTTAAATACCCTAAGAAAGACACGAGAGATTCTTCAGAATTCAAAGGTATAGATCACTTCTGGAGAGGGACTGAGAAGCTTGAAATCAGAAATATTAGTTGTGCTGATGATAATTTGTTTTTACCAAAAACCAGAGAAAATGGACAGTTAATATAAAACCCGAAATAGCAATCTGATTTCAGATAAAAAGTTAATTATTGTTTTGAGGAAAAATAGAAGCATGTTTGGTTATTGTGGTTTTATCACAATCTGAGTCAATGATTACTTTTTGAATTATATAAAATGGTTACCTCTTACAAGGCAGATAGTATATTAGCATTTCTGAGATGTGATAAAATAATCTGATTAAGTTACCACAAGTAGGTGGGCAGTATGACAGAAAGAGATGGGCAAGTGGTTAATTCTACTTGGATTAGCACTCCTGTTATCTCGTATGGCTACAGCCTAAATGAATTTGTCATGTCTTAAGCTCTAGCACTTTGCGCTGCTTACGCCTGGACAGAAGCACTTTGAGTAAACTGGGAAAGGACATAGTGATGAATTATTGTGCTCATAATTAGTTGTGAAGAGTTCACTTTCAATTAGCTAGCTGAAAATTCTTGTTAGAAGAAATCAGATAGGAAATCCTAAAATTCACGGTATTTTAATGGACCCTGATGTTTCTAAAGGGGGATGGCAACTTTGAGCCAGATTTTTTCCTTATTTTATGTGTGAGGTGGTGGGCACAGTGCTAATACAAATTCCTGTTTCCTGACTATTCTGGGTATATTCAGAAAACCCAGGGATTAAGTTATTTAATTATTCTTCTTATTTTTTTGTTTTAATCATTCTCTTTGTTCTTTTTTGTAATTTAAGTAGGAAAATCTTTAAGCCATTGTATTTGTCAAATAAAAGGACTATACAGTTACTAATAATTTTTTGGTTTGCTAGTCATTCCTCACATATTCTTATATTATTTTTTCCTCTAAATTGAGATTTTAAATCGACCAGAGTTTTATTTGTTAAATGCTAAGAGTTCTTTCCTTCAGGTATAATTATGTGTTAATGACTGATAGTCCAAAATCTGCTTTTATTATTTGATGAGCATAGTTGTTACTGCGCTCTAATTCTCAACTTTTAATTTTGCTAAAATGAAAATTATAATCATGCATATTCTTGTGACCCACAAGATATAATTAGTTTGTTGTTCTTAATTTGTCAACGCCCTTGTTTTACCAAGTAACCAACAACCACTTATGACAGTTGGATAAATAAATCATAGATAGCCAGCTGGCAAATTTACATAGCCAAAAAGTTGTCCTTGAAAATGATCAAATTTAGATCTTTTCTCCCAGATAGAAAAGACATATTATTTTGAGTGTACAATGAGTAGTTTGAAAGCATATAAAAATGAGCTATTAGTGATGATCACTTATGTACATTTAAATTTTTTCAAGATTTAAAAATGAATATATGTTCAATATGTGTTTTCTAAAATATGTTTTGTTAAACAATTCTTTGTTTTGAACTAGAGGTCCATGGTCAAATAAATTTGGAGAAGTTGTTATAATGTATCTTTTCAGTAGGCATTCTGTTAGTCAGCCATTGGATTCTTAGTTTCCAAAGGAGGATTTTTATACATCTCAGAAGACTAGTATTCGATAGAATACAGTTGAAGAGTGTGAATTAATATATTCCATGAGGTTTTACTATAATCCGTCCATTATATAGCTACCCTCCAGAAACAGGTATGTCATATTTTTAAGTAGAGTAATGTTCTTGTGAATGAGAGGCCAAAGAGGGTGATGAGGAAAAGGGAAAAGAATTTGATTCAATGAATATTGCAAATCATATAAAGTATGAAGTGTTTATAAAGCTCCTCCGTGCCTTAGGCCAGATTTCCTTTGCTCACTTGTCAGCTCTGTCTTTTGAAAAAAAAAACAAAAAACAAAAAACAAAAACTTATCCCATATAAATTACAAAATAAAATCACCTTCTTTAATGTTTTATAGGACTCCATATATTTTCTGTGCTCTTTTTATTTCAGAGTGCAACATTTATTAGCTAATTTTGGTAAGTGTTGGTAATACAAAAAACAGTGACCATCCCGGGTGGAATTAGATAATTGACCATAAACCAGTTTAGCTTCAAATACTCATTTTCTCACTAAGTGGAGTTTTTATTGTTATATCTTATGATTTCTCCCTGGGAAGAGTTCTTTAATGTATATATTTTTCTTCTAGTTCAATTAAATTGTTGATAACTATTTCAGTAGGTTTTATGTCAGATATAGAAATGTCTGTATGAAGACACAAAAATGGCCAGTGATTCAGCTGGTTCATTGGGTTACCAGGTTGGTAAGTCTAGTTGTCTACATGGAATGCCTTCCCCAAACTTTAAATTTTTTTTTTTTCAACATTTATTTATTTTTGGGACAGAGAGAGACAGAGCATGAATGGGGGAGGGGCAGAGAGAGAGGGAGACACAGAATCAGAAACAGGCTCCAGGCTCTGAGCCATCAGCCCAGAGCCTGACGCGGGGCTCGAACTCCTGGACCACGAGATCATGACCTGGCTGAAGTCGGACGCTTAACCGACTGCGCCACCCAGGCACCCCCCCCCCCAAACTTTATAAAACATGCCTCATAGTAAGGTTTTTAATTTAAGAAATAACACTTTGAAAAAGTGCTTTAACTCCTACACAAGGTTTTCAGTTGATAACATGGTACTGGTGAAACCAAGATCAATCCAGAATCCAGGGGAGTTATTTTAGTTGGAATTAATTCCCATAAATTAACTTGGCTTTCCCAACTGATGTTTCCTTGGTTTTGTGGACAACCTGGGCAAGAAAATGTGGATGCTGGGCTCAAATGAAGCATTAATTACCAACGTTGCTTCCACTCCCTCTTTAATTTCCTTTCCCACAGCCAGCATTTTGTCTCAGAGTGCATTTCTCATCTGGAGTGTTTGTGCTAGAAGCCTCCTTACTTATGCCTTTGCCTCCACAGCCACTACATTTTCCTAAAACTTCCAATTCGCTCCTGTTACTAGTCTGATAAAGTAATTCAGCAATCCCAATAGCATAATGACCATAAGAAAGTAACAGGTCTTCTTTAATCCTAATACACTGTTACAATGGGAAACGTTAGTATAATTAACATTTTGCTGAACTTGGTGTCTTTAAAGAATTGGCTTTTTTTTTAAGTCTTTTACTTAATACCTTTAGTAAGCTTTACCTAATACCTTTAGTAAGTTAATGATATTAACGAACATCATTTTGAGAGGAAAATTCTCCACTATACCAAGCCACCATGTCAACTCGGGGTTTTTCTGTCCCATGAAAGGTGGCAAATGAAATAATTAAAATAATTTTAAAATGTGTTGATCAGAGTGTCAATTCACTTTCTCTTCTTACACAGACCCTGGTCGTCTTCACTTAAAATAACTAGTGAACCTGATATTCTCCTTGATTCTCTGCTATGTTTGCCCATCAATCACATGGCCTGTGGTTTGCGCATCTGAAATTAGTGTGATTCTAACAGTAGGGTTTATGCCCTTCATCTAGATGACTAGAATTTCCCCATTCTGGATTAGAGATATGCCAGTAATTTTCTTTTTTTTTTTTTTAATTTTTTTTAACGTTTTTTTATTTATTTTTGAGACAGAGAGAGAGCATGAACGGGGAGGGGCAGAGAGACAGGGAGACACAGAATCGGAAGCAGGCTCCAGGCTCTGAGCCATCAGCCCAGAGCCCAACGCGGGGCTCGAACTCACGGGCCGCGAGATCGTGACCTGAGCTGAAGTCAGACGCTTAACCGACTGAGCCACCCAGGCTCCCCTATGCCAGTAATTTTCAAACCCCATTTATTTTCTTTTCTTCATTTACTTGTAGAAAGATTATTGACAGTACTGTCCATGCAAGCTCTAGCATGAAGCTTTTCTCTCTAGTTTACTGCTCCTCTGTCCCACCATCTTGCAGCCTGTTCTCCAAGGTTCTCAAAATATCTGTGGTGAAGAACCAGCTTTTGTTTTCACTTCATTTTTTTTTAAACAAATTACTCTCATTGTATTTTTTAAAAGTTTCTCTCTACAACAGGTTGGATATTAGGAAAAAGACATACAAATTATAAATCCAGATTTTTCATCACTGAATTCAACAGATGACCTCAAATTACTTTATCAAATTCCATAAAACTTCCTAATTACTCCCAGTTTCTGTTATTTGAGTAGATTACTTAACATTTTAAAACATACTGTGTGCTGTTGGGCTTCCCTGCTGGGACTGATGCTCCTCCCACTGCTTAAAGAGAGCCTTTTAACTTCTGTTCCATTTGGCAAAGCCTTGATTATTGCCAGTCAATTCACATGCCACCTCGATGGTGTGCCTTCACAACTAGCAAACACGTTCCCTGCCTGTCTTCTTCCCAGTAATTTGCCCTTCCATTTTTTTTTTTTTTAACTGTGTCCATACCTTTTCTGTTACTAGTATCTCACCATGTTGTGGACTATATTTTTTCTGACAGGATGGTGAGCCTACCAAGGGCTAGTTTGTCACTTAGTTATCCTTCTGTCTTCAGTTCTCAATGCATAGCAGCCTCTTTATAAATATCTGTGGATTTGTTACTTCTTGCATGGTAAATTCAGAAGAGGAGTGACTGCACAAAAATAGTAGATATCTCTTACCCTCTTTTTTTTTTTTTTTTTTTTTTCAACATTTATTTATTTTTGGGACAGAGAGAGACAGAGCATGAACGGGGGAGGGGCAGAGAGAGAGGGAGACACAGAATCGGAAACAAGCTCCAGGCTCTGAGCCATCAGCCCAGAGCCTGACGCGGGGCTCGAACTCACGGACCGCGAGATCGTGACCTGGCTGAAGTCGGACGCTTAACCGACTGCGCCACCCAGGCACCCCATCTCTTACCCTCTTTAGTCTACTAATTTTCTTTTTTAAAAGATCGTTTTTTTGTTTTTTGTTTTCTTCCCCCATCTGGGTCTTTGAGACATGTCTGCACAGAGAACAGTATTTATCTGGCATTGTTAAAAGTATAAATTGTTGAAAATTAGAAAGTAGAGATATTGTTTGAAGATTGAAACCAAGATTGTGAAGTTCTTGACTCTATGTCAGTAGACTAGCAGCAGTTCTCGAACTTTTCAGTCTCAGGACCCCTTTAGGCTTTTAAATTATTGAAGACCCAAAAGAGCTTTTCTTTATGAGGGCCATATCAACCAATATTTGCCATATTAGAAATTAAAACTGAGAGGGGCACCTGAATAACTCACCAGGTTGAGCATCCAACTCTTGATTTCAGCTCAGGTCATGATCCCAGGGTCATATAGGCCTCCACGCTAAGCATGGAGCCCACTTGAGATTCTCTCCCTCTCTAAAGAGAGCTCACGTATTCTCTCTCTCAAATTAAAAAAAAAAAAATTTTTTAAAGACATTAAAACTGACAAAATATTTAAACTCAAGAATATACAAGGCTATGTTCCTTTAGTCATTAACACATTATCAGTAACACATCACTTACTTCTGTGTACATTCATGAGAGAAAGAGACAACAAGCAGGTAACAGGTTGTTATTATGAAAGTAGTTTTGACTTCACGCACCTCCTAAGAGGTGCTTTAAGAATTTTTTCTTTACAGGAATTAACTTGTCTAATTGCCAACAGAGTATTCTCTATTGTTACTTAAATAATGTTGTATCCTACTTTTCGTGTTTGCAGATTAGTAAATTTTTTTTTTTAATCTGCAAGGCTTATCATATTACCCATCCTCATATGAATGTCTAGACATAAAATGTGCTGCAAAGTATTACAGGTAGGATGGAGATGCTTACTCAAGGAAAAGTCATTTTATTTGTAGATACTTGAGGAGGTCATCACTAGTTGTGCCCTGTCAGTACCCTGCTTTCAGTTGCTAGACCTTTTTATGACCTGTGGACTTCCAAACACTTCTCCTGTGATGGATTCTTCTTACTTTAGAGGGTTTGGTGATTTGGTCATTTTCTTCATGATTTCACAGAGTAAAGTTTACTTCTTCAGGGAAGTGAGAAATATTCCCTTCAGAATCTTTCTTCTTCTCTCCTTTGTTTGACCTTCCCCTCTACTTGCCTCAACCTGATCCCTGATGCTGGCTTTCCTTTTCTGAGAGTACAGTCTGCTCTCTGGCAGATAGTTTCTTGGCTCTAGTGACTCCTGTTCTTTTTCACTCCCTACCCTCTCACCTTGGCTGATACTCTGTTAAATTCTTTCTGAGGTCTTAGCAGGACAGTCAGTCTCTGGAGTATTTGACGACTCTCTTCAAATTGCACGGGTACTGGGTCTTCCCAGAGAGTTCTGAGATTTCATTGCGTACCTTGTCAGCTGCATGGGGATACCAAGATGGCTGCTGGTTGGGACTTAATTCACTAACAGCTTAATATTCTTTGTACTTGTAGTCTGTTAACTGTGTAATGGTGTCATGGTGTGAACTATAATTTAGGGACTTATCGTTATAAGTGATACACTAGAAGTACAAAGCTGATAGAATGTTGGGGACTTTTTATTTTTTAATTCTGAGTTCTAAACATAGTATACACAGAATAAATGTTTGCTGAGTTAATTTTATTCTCATTAGTGTTGATGGAACTCTTTATAATGTGGGAGCTCCAGCAACCACATTATGGTTTAAGCCAGACATCTGTCTCCTATGGCCAAGGGAAGATACCTTCACACTATTCTGAAAAGTTACATGTTCCTGCCTTAATAGGCAAAAATCCTTACTTGATATTTAATGAAGAGTGTTATTTTAAATGTACAAAATTCAAATCTCCAACAGAATCTGATTCTAACTCGTTGTTAAATACCTCTACAGGAGTTCCTGCTTTTCTTGAAACTTTGTACAAAACATGTCAGCAAGGTGATTTACAAACCTGGGCTTGAGATATGGTTATTATTTTCATAATTTTTTGATTTAATGTGTTTGCTATTAAAAATATCCTATTTTATAGCACTATTTATGTTCTACACATTGCTTTCTAAATATTCAGACCAGCCTTTATCGTTTTTTGGAGTTATCTTTTTCTTCAACATTCTTGCCCCTGTCTCATTTGGACCATGTTTTCTGTGCTAGTTCATCTCAGTTTCTCCCCTCCAAGCCGTCAACAACTCTACAACTTTTGTTTTTGTTTTTGACATGCGTTTAATCAGACTATTGCCTGTAACCCTTCCACTGCCCACCAGATAAAGGCCAGCTCCTTGTCATGGCCTTGATTCAAAGTCCTTGGTCCCAATTGCGTTTTCATCCTAATCTCTAGTCACATTGGACCACCCCCCCCCCCCCCCCCCCCCCCCCCCCCGCCTTCCTGTCTCACACTCAACTCTTCCCTGCCTTTGAGTGCTATTTCTGTAACGTAGAGTGGTGCCATTCTCTTCTCCCTGGCCAGCCCTTCCTTGTTTTTTAACCATCACTGACCACCACCTAGGGCACATGTACCTGTGAACTGAAAACCTAGTTACTGCTCACTCTGTGTCCCTAGAGTCCTTTTTTTTTTTTTTTAACAGCCTTCAGCCACAGCATTCAGAACAGTATATGCTCTTGTCTCCTTTTGCACAGGGACTAAAGAAATGCACACGTATGGTTCACTCTCATATATTGTCTGCTTACTAGGTGTTACTGTACCCTTTTCCTGTCCCATTCAGAAAAGTGTGTCTGAATTCAAGTAAGTGAAAGTGTGGTTGTTACTCAGCATAATCTTGGATTTACTTAGCCTATTTTTTTTTAAAGGACCTAATTTGCAACCTACCAAACCTTAATAAACTCTGTACCTTTTACTAAATATTCTCTCCCACTAGTTACGTCATACCTTTTATCTGATGATGACAAATTAACATGTTCTAGATGGAAAGGCACTTAAAATGCAGTATCCTAAAGACAGTGATATGGCTATTTGTTCCTTCGACTACTTCTTGGCAGCATAGCTACTTAATAAACTTTGAAAACATTGCCAGGGAAGACTCGCACCCAGTTCTTGGTTTGTGCATTGGAGATACTACAGCACAGTAACAACGCTTCACACTGATTTTTTTTCCTAACAAGGCTGACATTGCTTTGTTCATTTTATGTTCCTTTTCACTATTCTGATTTTTCCCCCTCTTAGCAGTGTATCCATCATGTTAGATATAAGAACTTTGTAAACCTATGATGTCATTTTGTTGACCTGTTGTCATTTTAGTAAGCTTTTGTAACATGCATGAAGTTTGTGACTTAACCAGCTACGGCTTAGTCCTTAAAAAAAAAAAAAAAAAAGAATTCTAGAGATTAATGTGGATGGAAATGTTTCCTTATTCTTAACCTCTCACTGTGCTACAAATCGAAAAGATAGCAAATAGAGCTTTAAGTTTTACATTCACTACATTAAAATATGGTCAAGAAAAAAAAAAATTGACCCAAATTCTTTAATCAGTGTCACGGGAGGTTTGATTTTGAGAACTAATAGCTGCCCCATCCTTTGTGATTGCTTGCTTACGTAATTTGTTATGAAAGAATGCTTCTAGGTAAACTGTCTCTCCAGAAAGCCTGTGATTTGTTCTGTTCTGCTTAGGAAGGGTTAAGAGGAGACAACATCCTGTCAAAGACCTTGTTTTTAATTTTGCCTCTCACACTGGCACAGATCCTGCTAAGAGCAGCCCAGATTAGTTCGGAAAACCTTTGAAGAGATTTAAGATGTCCTTCAGCTAGTTTGAAGGTTTTTGTCTTGCAAATCCAGTACAAGGGCGCCTGCAGGCATCTCGACCCTTGCTGTGCTGCTGATGCAGCTCAAGGTCACACTAACCCGCCCTGTGACATTCAACAACAACAAAAAAATTATGCGGTGAAACTGCTTCAGCGTTTAGCCAACCAACAACTTCCTTTAGTGAGGAACTGAGGAAGAAGTCTTTTTTTTCCCCTCTTTTTCTTTTTTTGGGGGGGGACTCTGTGAATTTTTTGCTGTAGGAAATAATCCCGGATTTATGGTGTGTGTGATGACAAGGTCATTTCTTAATTAGAACACATGTAAAGAACAAAGCTAAATGGCTTCAAAACAGCTTTGTAGTTGATGGAGAGGATTTAAATTATTTAAAGAGATAGTCACCCATGTATGATGGAAGCTGAATTCTAAAGGCATTAACTCCTTCTTTCCGGTCTACTTGCCATTTCTTTCTTTGAATTCTTACGTCTGACTTTAGAAGGTTGAATTCTAAACGAAAGAAAATTTATAAATGCCCATTTTTTCACAGTGTGAAACATAATTTATGAATCAAATTCTTGGATAAACTTTTAATGGAGAAGTTTTCTTCCCACGACAATTCTCTCCTAGAAACTTCATCAAATGACTTGATTTAGGAGCTAGGAATTATGAACTTTTCCCTCTGGCAACTGTGATTTATTTCTAATGTGTTGGAGGGGGATGAGTGAAGTGCTTTTTATTGCCTCCCCTTGTCTTCCTCACTCTTACCCATTTGTGATGTAGAATTCTAGTTGAGCAATTTATCCCTGCTTCTTTACAAATTACAGCACCTATCATTCAGGTTTCTCAACTTTCAAAGAATCAGCGTGGGAAGATACATGCTTTTTTCCAAGGAAAATAAGGAGCATTAGTTTAAAATGGACTTTAAGAAAGTTGTTTCTGAACATACGTAACTTTTTCAGGGCACGAGGAAACCGTGTCCATAAACGTTAAGCCATGTTGGATTCCCTCTCCTTTGTGGGCCATGTTTGCCCATTTTTGTTCCTTTTCTGATGCCTCCCAGTGCTAACTACCAAAGACATCCGTTGGATACAGTCCAAGTGGATTGGCTTTCTATGCTTGAGACTCAATGCGTATCACCTCTGCAGGAGCAAAATAATCTGAGTAGTTTAATGTAGTTGTTTTTTTAAAAATATATATCATATAGAGAAGCATGCATTACAGTTATTTCTTTATACACAGAATCACACTGTGCAGAGAAATTTAACATCAACATAATGATACCAGCCTAACAGTTTTCCCAGAATTCATACCCAGTTGCTTTCAGAGAGGTATTTCCCAGTAAGTGTGATTAAAGTAGCATCGGGGCAAGTACTTTATGAAGATGGATAATATTTGAGGTGTGATTATTTGAACTGGTATTTTCGATTCCGTGGGCCACACTTAAATGTAAGTGTGAGGGGATAGCATGATAGATTGTATAAGAGCAATTTAGAGTTAACTAGACTTACTGTTCTGAAGGATTTTCTTCTGGTCAAGAAATAGTTTATTTGGGTCTTCCCAGAAAAGTAAAAAGGTATGTATACTATTAGGTAATGAGCATTTTAAAGGATTTGAGGCTTATAAAAAAGAAAACGCCAGAGGGAAAATCTACATGCAAGAAAATGCTTAGCGTGACTCTGTACATCCCTGCCCTTGCCTGGGGTCTGGTATGCCCTTATGTCATGTATGACCCAGGCTCACCTGCTAGTAATTTCTAATTCACTGTCCTAATTCATCGATTTGTTATCACTAATTGTTCTTCATTTACTTCTGTGTAGTTTCCAGTACCTAAAGGGTTGAAAGGTTGCTGTAATTGGCACCCGCAGCTGCTCTTTCTTTTGACAGGGGATAATTTTGCAGCCTATGCTTTGTGTGACAGCTGCCTAATTGGGCATTCTCCCCTTGTAGCAAGCCTGCCTCCTCCAGCCTCCCTGCTGACAAATGGTGGTGGATTATAGATGAGGACACGCTGACCCATTCGACCTTGCTGAGACAGCGGGGAGGGGCCTCCTGCTACTTGAGGGAAGCTTTAGGTCATTTAGAGGACAAGGTCATGAGCCAGGTGGGGAAATGACATGATATCACATGACAGTAGCCTGATGACACGGTCAGTGTGTCAAGGACAAATGCATCAGTATCGATTAAACATTATTGCAATACTTCATTGAAGGCCCCAGTATTTCCTAATTGTTCCTGCTGCATTTTTTTTTTTGAAGAAAAGGGAAGAGTGCAGAATAAGACACATGTTTTTTTTATCAGTGTTAAAGCATTTGTGTACATGAAAATAGAGCTGGTTTAGGAAGCCTCCTTTTAAGTTTCTTTGATTATGTAGAGTGTTTTGTTCTTAATTGTTTCTTAGTTTGCAGACCCTTGACTATCAGTACTTTTTAGAGTTATTTGAAAATTAAGGCAAGCAAATGAAAATGAGGTAATATGTGTTGTTAAAACATATTTAACAACTTCTGTCATCACCCTACTCAATGATTGGCATACCTTTTAACATTTTGGATAAAAGAAGAAGCCAAGTGAAAATCCTTCATAGAGAGGAACCTCAGCATTGTGGATTTATGAGATCAAAATTACCACTATGCTACCATAATTATAAAGTGTTTAAGATGTTTTTTTAAGTAACATTTTAAGACCTGGAAATATTTTTTAAATAGGTTGGGGTTATACCTAGTATAAAAACTTTAAGATAAATGAAAATCTTCCAGACATCTTTTCATTATTGGTAATGTGCATCCTTTTCTTGAAGAAGTGGACTTGAGCTATTTTATTACCTTTTTAAGTTTAAAATTTAAAGAATCTTTGCTGTGTCTGTTAACCCTATGTTAATACCTGAAAGTATAAGTCTATGTACACTGTATTGGATAGTCCAACTTAGAAAAATGCCATGTTTAAAAAACTGAATACTGTCATGCAGAGAATACTGATCATGATCCTCATCTCTGGAAAATCATAATTATTGTTGGGTACTGTTGGATCTAAGCCCCCAGTCCAACAGGAGGTGATTTTATGCTCTGAAATTTAAAAAAAAAAAAAAGAAAGAAAGAAAGAAACTATTAGTGGTAAAGTGTGATGAATTAGTTCACCGAAGTAGACACATCTGTATTTTTGTGGCATGTGCATGGTGTGTGTGTGTGTGTGTGTGTGTGTGTGTGTGTGTGCGTGCATGCGTGTGTGTGTTTAATTTTGACCGTGCTGTGCATGTGTTAGCTGCTCTCAAGCCCTGACTCAAGCTTGGTGGAGGTTTAATCCTGTGCCCTTGTACACGTAGACTTGATTAGTAGTTGTGGTTATCTCAGCAGAAGACATACCGCCCTCCTCCTAGTATTGGTCGGGACCTGGGCATTGGGGAGTCAAGGCAAAGGAGAAAGAAAAGAGATTTTACATTAGTATTCTATGAAAGCCTTACTGTCTGCAGAACAAATTGATTGCTCCGGTGTACCTGTGCTTGGCACCACTGCTGTGAAAGAAAGGTAGGGTTGTAATCTGTTTTATTGTATTACATATTGTGACACTCCAGGAATATTTAACATGCGCTCTTTCTATGGCACGTGCTTGAAGTCTAAGTAAAGAAAAAGGAAATAAATGAATGGAAAGTATGCAAGAGCAGTGGGCTACAGCTTTGTTTACTTCAATCCATGAGAGTTCATTCGAATAAGATAATTTTGCTGAAAGCGTCACCGGGAACATAACCTGATTGATAACGAAACCCTGTAAAGTGTTCTGAGGCACTAATCTGCTTCACTGCTTGAAACGTGTCAGACGGAGATGAAATTCAAGCTAATATTGTGAGGATTTTAAGCACAAAATGAGTGGGAGAAGTCATGGAGGACCTAGTTGGTTTAGGAAATGATTTTTAATTATGTTTCAGGGTATTACATTGTTAAAGGTCCTACCTAATGTGGTACAGAGAATGAGAAAAAGAGATTTTCAATTAAAAAAAAAAGAAAGAAAAAAAGAGGTAGCCACTATACTACATTAAACTATATTAAGGAAATTAAGAAATGTGTTATTTAGTTTATTCTTTTACTAGTTTTATTCATTTGCATAAACACTGTACTGTTTGATTCTGTTTTGGGAAATTGAAACAGTTTTTCTAGTTTTTTTTTTTTTTTGGTTTGTTTTTATTTCTGGGAATGTTTTTCAGAGAGAGACTTAACAGTATAAAATTCAGGATTGCTCAGTATGATTAAATAAATGTTTTAATATTTCACAAAACGGTTGAAATATCTGTGATGGGGATTTGACCCCTTGCCATTTTCAGGCATTCTTGAAATGTTGTAGCTGCACTTTTGAGGTTACACATAAATCTGTACTGTGAAAGGGAGGGGAGATATTCCTCTTGTCCAAGCCCCTTGCCACATTGAACTGCAGGTGCCCTTTGCCTCCTCTGTCCCCATCCTGATCCTTTGATTATAATCGGAACACTTGATTTAGGAAAAAGAGGAAGCAGAATAGCTCACTGATGGAATTAAAGTTGTTTTCCATTGTTTACTTTAACAATGAAATTAGTATATAGCTTTACAGGTTTTACATTACATTTCGCTTCTGTAAATATGTGAGTAATTGTTGTGTATATACTAACTTTATCTCACAAAAACATCCTGATACAGAAGATCAGTGTAATCAGAGGTCATGGACATTGGTTTAGACTTGCTCCCTGATACTTTTATAGAAAATGAGTGAATGGAGAAACATGTATTTTAAGCATTTGTTAAATAACAAATACAAATGTACCAATTCCTGATATGATTAAAATTTAAGGTTATATTATCTATAAAGGGAAGGGATGTTTTCGGAGAACTTTTAAACTTGATGGCAAAATGAAGACTATTAGGTAGGTTTTCAGTTGAATGTAAGTCATCAAAATGATTAGTACTGTACTCTTATACACTAAGTTTTTGTGTTTTTTTCTTATTGAAAAAATGTAAATTGAGATAATGTAAAGGAAAAATAAACCATAGAACTAAGAGCCAGAATATTTTCATTTCTAGAATAAAACATATTTTGAACTTCTTCTACTTTTAATTTTAGTTTTTAGTTTTGTAATTGCTTTTCAAACTGAAAATTTTGGACTCTTTTACCTTTTTAAAAGAAATGAATGATATGCATATATATAATCTTCAGCCAACTCAGAATGGGAACACAGAGGAGAGAATACCAAGTAAAAGAAATTGATATTTATGTTTTCTTGTTGTTGTCTTTTTTTTTTTTTTTTTTTTTGTGGAGAGGGAGGTTGCTTTTTGTTTACCAAAGTACCCACAATTCTTACTGTACCTGGCACATAATAACTGCTCAGTAAATATTTCTTGGTCAAATGAATAAACAGCACTCAACCAACACCCCTTGCCCCCCATACACACACACTTGTTTTTTTCCTCTGGTCTATTTACAGTTTCAGTTTTTGCTGTGCTGATGGTAGTGAGTTTTTAGCGTCAGCTTCTCTTCTGAAAATACTCTGTGTGTTGAAGGAATAGAGATTTATAGCTTTAGAACCAACCTAGGGACCATGTTTATAGAATTGTTTTACAATTAGAGTAATTCACTGTGCCTCACATCGTTCTTCCTCTGAACATTAGATGAGCACGTACGAGTATATGAGTTCCTCACTTCAGATCGACTCGTCTTTTTTCCTCCTATACTGGTCTATGATAAGACATTTTCTAAAGCTATGAAATCTGTTTCTTATTTAGATTCTTTTTGCGAATCTAGGCACATTATGCTTATCAACCAACACCAACACGTTACATTGAACATCCAAGAAAACTGCATGTTCACTTTAGTCTTCACTTTAGTTAGAGATACCTAAGCACACTAAATATATGGCAAAAACAATGTTTAGCATGTTATCATGACTATTAACTTAGGCCATGAAATGAAAGTCATTCATGAGGACAACTTGAAATATGTGGGTGACAATTCTCTAAGCTCAGTTAATGAGCAAAAGTTTTTATTTGGTGTCCAGCATTAGCTAGGCTGGGACCAGAGTTTTGCATGGTAGCAACCTCAGAAAGCAGTTAATATAGAGTATGTTTAACAAATGAGAAATCTTATAGCCACAGTAAAATTTAATTCATTCCCAAATAGGATGTATATTAAAGCAAACTGATGTTACATCATTTTATATACACACAATTATGGATTGGTCCCCATGAATGTGGACCCAGTATATTTTTATACTGGAAAGAATGACAAAATACTAAGTATCACTAAGAAAGATATTAAAAACTAAAGAAAAATCTTTATATAAAATTGTAGTGTTTGTATTAGTGTAAATATGTGAATGGTGCAATCACAAATAAACGCATTATGGTCTGTTGATATTTAATATTTTATGGCAGTGTTTTCTTTTTTTTTTTAATTTTTTTTTTAACGTTTATTTATTTTTGAGACCGAGAGAGACAGAGCATGAATGGGGGAGGGTCAGAGAGAGGGAGACACAGAATCTGAAACAGGCTCCAGGCTCCGAGCTGTTAGCACAGAGCCCAACGTGGGGCTCGAACTCACGGACCGTGAGATCATGACCTGAGCCGAAGTCGGCTGCTTAACCGACTGAGGTACCCAGGCACCCCGGCAGTGTTTTCTTTAATAATGTAGTAATTGCTGAGCAGAGAAAGAGGACAGCTAGCATAGACTCTTATTGGGAAGGAACCTCCAAGAGGGGATACTAGCCAGGCATGGCCTCTTTGAAGCATAATTAAATGCTGAATTGCCAAATTCGAGAAATATTCTGATTCAGATTGTCTTCAGAAAGATTAGACTCCTGGGGATGGAGTTGGGGTTTGTGGATGGGTCCCAGCATGTCAGATGGGTATCCAAGTTAAAGACGGTCTGTCCAAAAATCAGTGCCTGACAAGAGTAGACTTGCCTTCATATAGCTGGGCTGAGATTCATAACCTAATTTTGTTTTTAGCTGAGAAATGAATAGGGAACTAGAGAACTGACAGAAAACCAAATTGACCACCCATGGAGGCAATGGGGAACCTAGTCAGCATTGGAGGTGTGGTTTGGGGACTTGGCCATCTCAGGCTCAAAATTCAACTCTATATGAAGCTTATAAGTCATAGGAGTTGACTATGGAGCCTTTCCCCCACATTAGTGGGGGAAAGAATTCCGTATGTATCTCTTTGATTCAACAGTTGGGCAGAGCTGTTTATAGGCAAACTATTTAACATCTTTAAACCTCACTTTACCCATCTTCAAAATGGGATTATTATATATCTGCCTTTTGAGCTTATTATGAAGGTTAAATGAAAAGACACATGAATGGTGCTTGGACCTTATACATATTTGATAGTTTTGGTGGGGGGGGGGGGGGCGGGGGGCTGGTGGTTTGTGTGTCTCAGTGTAAGACAGCCAAGCCCTGTGTAGATGTATTCTTTATGCTACTAATGATAACAGAGGACTTGACTAGTTAACCATAATATGATGCAGTAGAACTGGGTATTTCAAAATGAATCATATAGTCTTTACATCTTTTATATTCAATATGGTAAAGGTGTTTATAAACTCTTATTCCTATTTTTTACCTATCAATTTAGTTTCAGATTTCAACATTAAAAAAAGTCTGTAATTTTAATAATATGATTCCTTGTCAAAAGTACATACTTGATCAGTTATCTGAGTTTTATTTGTATTGACTGTGTTAAAATATGTATAAAAACTGTGCATGATTTCAGTGACCACCTTTCCATGTAAGAGTGTAAAACGCCTAAGTAGATCATGGCTCTCACTTTAGAATCTAGAAGTTTACCTTTCTTCAAATGCCACTCGTAGTTTCTAGACTCTTCTTTTCTCCCTTAAGTTGTAGAAATTACTTAGCAATTACAGACTTTTGTAGATGTTTAGGAGACTGGGATGATCTAAGTTTAGAAATGTGAATGCCAAATAAATAGCAATTAATACAATACTTTCTCTGGAAGGCACAGAAAAGAGGATATTAGAAATACTTTATGATTGATCTGAGTTTAAAGGTAAACTTTTTCGTTGGGTAGTACTTGTAATTTTAAATGAAGTGATTATTTCTTTTGATCTTTATAAAAGCTCATTACTTAAAAATCAAAGGATTTCTTAAAGCATCTTTAGTTGGCTTACATGATAAATTTAAATGATTATATATATATATTTCTTATACTGTAAGTTGCTTTTCAGTATAAAAATTATGCGGTCAGAGAGAAATATGTATAGATACCCACTTACTCAGCAAAAATTTAGCGTCTCAGACGTACCTGTGGCAAACAGAATAAAAGTAATCCTGGTCCTTGTGGAGCAATAGTTACAGCATAGTACTAGAAGACAGGCGTTAAGTACTTTAAAAGCAAGGAAAAGCAAGTAAGCAAAAGTATAAAACTACAGAATGAGAGAACTCCTAAGACAACTGTGTTTTCCTGGGTGCTTTGCTAGGGAATAAAGCCATTGGGAAAGGCTTGTGGGAAAGGAGGTGGACATATAGGCTAAGCTGGGGAAGGAGGCAAAGAAGCAAAGGAAGAGCCTTTCAGGAAGAGGGAACCACACATGCAGAGGCTAGAAGGCCAGTAAGAATTGTCTGTTCTGGCACTGAAGGACGTTTGCATAGCTTGAGTGATGCTGTCCAGTATAGCAGCCATGAGCCATACGTGGTTTGTCTGAATTGAGATGTCCTCTCAGTGTAAAATACACTCTACAGAAGGCCTGACCTGATGAAAAGAATGTAAAATATCTTAAGAATTTTATATATCACAATGTTTTGGATATATCGGGTTAAATAAAACCTGTTCAAATTAGTTTTACCTTTTTTAGCTTTTAAAAAATATGGCTACTAGAAAATTTTAAATTACATTTCTGATGCTCATTATATTTCTGTTGGACAGCACCTTAGTAGGATGTAATGAGCAAGGGACTCAATGACTGGAGATGAGTTTGGGTAGATTCACTGGAGCCAGTTTACAAGGCCTTGCGGACCCGTAGAGGGGAATTCAGACTTTATTCAAAGTGAAATAGGAAACCGTTATGGGTTTTTAGCCAAAGGGATTTACCTTTTACAAAGAGCATTGACTACAATGTGGAGAATGTGTTGGAGGGGGGCCAATTAGGAAGCTAGTACAGTAGTACACACATAACACACAGCTAAACTGGTTATCCCAACAGCTGTCAGATAATGTTATATAAAAAATAATCTCTGTAATCATCAATGAGTTTCTCAGTGTTATTTGATAGAATTTCTTAAGCTGTGGATGCAGACATTGGTTTAGGTTTACATGTATAAGAATTTTCTTTCCTCCATGTTCATGGAATATTAAAATTCTCACAAATTTAAATATCGACCAGCCTCGGAGAACACTGTTCATGGAAATAGCAATACCTGAAAAGCATGTAAAAGGTTTTTAAGAGTTTTGACAAGCCTGAAATATCTCTTAATACTTTGGGGTTCAAGTACTTATTTGATTATTTGATGGAGGCTATTGACATCATGGGTCTCTCAGGCAGGCACAGCCACCTGTCTGGGAGCCTTGGATCTCAAATTTAAGAAATGTCATCATACCCAACTATTTTCTTGGTAATCTCCCATCTCTTGTCCCAACTATTTCATCCTCCCAACTATTCTCTTGGTAGAGTTTATTCTCCCTCTTTTGTACGTGAAGAAACTTGAGACTTAAAGTAATTAAGCAAGCTGCCAAGGTTATAGGGTAGTAAGTGACAAACCTTAAGCTGAAACTCAGATCTTTCAGATATGTGTTGTGATTTCCTCTTATCTAAATTGTTCCTTTTATGTAATGTGTGTGTGTATTTGTGCACATGAATGTGAATTAGATTTGTCATTAGTTTTATTTGGCTCAGAAGCTATATTTGTAGTACCACTGTTTAATTATATAAAATTGGAATGATTCATAACGTTGGCTTTTCACTATTGCTTGTACTATTCTGTGGTGGTACAGGTTTTGGGTTATTTTTCATAGTATTGGAAAAATGAAGAACATATAGTCTAATTTTGTTTTTTTTTTAATTGTTTTTGGTTTTTTGCTTTGCTTTAGAGGGAAAGATAGAGTTTATTTACTATAGAATCTGCTTCCACTTGTGAGTACTTAGAGGATACCAGCCACAATTCTATGTACTTTGCATGTTTTATTTCATTAAATCCTTTTTACAGCCTTATTAGATAGTAACATCATTTCTAGAATCACAGAAAAGTTAATATCTGACTTAAGATTCAAAGCCCAAATCCTCAGCTTCAGTATGCTATCCACTTTTTAGGTATATTTGAAACAATTATCTTCTCAGTATCCATTATAGAGCACTTACACTGTCGATAGTATTTTTCACTGCAAAAAGCAAAGGTTGTTTAAACATTAAGTTTTTAAAAATCACATTTCCTTAGCAAAATTAAAATTGGTCCAAGTTTTATCACTGACAAGGCTGATACTTTTCAGTAAACTAATAGTTTTATTTCCTTTTGTTAAATGAAAACAAGAGACGAAAAATCAGGTAGCACTTAAGTTCCCACTGTAACAGCATAAAAATCTAGCATTTTGCTTGTAATGGATGATCTTATAAATAATTGGATAGTGGAATCAATAGGCCCAATACTGTGGCTAAGCAATGTCCTATAACTTAACGTACCAAGTCCTAGTAGAATACATCTTATATGGTTTTACTTTAGATTTCAGATTCTATTTGTTAGATATTCTGTTAGTTAGGTATGTGGTATTATATAACAGGTTGTTTAAAATACTTGAGTATCTGGGGCGCCTGGGTGGCTCAGTCGATTAAGTGCCTGACTTTGGCTCAGGTCATGATCTCACGGTTCATGGTTCGAGCCCCACTGTAGGGCTCTGTGCTGACAGCTGAGAGCCTGGACCCTGCTTTTGCTTCTGTGTCTACCTCTCTCCCTGCCCCTCGCTTACTCGCTCATGTGCGCGCGCATGCTCGCTCGCTCTCTCAAAAATAAACATTAAAAAAACTTAATAAAATACTTTACTATCCAAAACATTTGCAATATAGTACTACCTACTGTAGTTTCCATTATACTATTTGATTTTGGAAAGCATAGGTTTTGCCTGATTAACATAAAATTATATTAAAACAATTATGTAAATTATCATCAATATCTATTAGAGATGTAAGCAGCGCAGAGAAGGGGAGAGTACATTACCATTTCTTAAGGACTTGCTGTGTTGGGTGTTTTATATCCGTTATTTAAGTCTTCACAACTGTCTCTGTAGATAAGTTGATATCGTACGTATTAAACTGAGGCTCAGACAGATTTACCCAGAGTTGCAGAGCTAGTGGATGAGCCCCAGTGCTACTGCGTTTGAAGTTCACAGTATGTTTTATAAATGAAAACTGGAAGGAGTTTTTGATTCTACAAATTGTTTGAAGGTGTAAAAGAAGCTCTTTCCAAAGGGAGCTGTGGAAAATCTGACTTTTAGATTTTCTTCATTTTAAATTATTGACATGGAAAGCTGGTGAGATTAGAGTGATGTCTAGTCCTGCAACTAGCCAGTGCAGTAAAACAGTTTATGGAGTCTAGTTTCTTAGTCACTGATGGTTTGCTGTTACTGGTCTCGAGTTTTGTTGGTTACTTCCAATCCTCTCTTGTCCCCAGGCCCATCCCTTGATAAAACAAAAGTAGAAATACTTAACATTGCAAAATGCAAAGATTATCTTCTGCAACTGTAGAAGTGTTTTTCTTGTTGGCTTTTTTTTTTTTTTAGTAACTAAAAACTGGATATTGAACAGATTTTAAGGAGGTTGAATCATTTTTATTCCTTCTCAGTCGTAAATAATTGTATTAAGAGCATTTGGCTAGTATCAACTACCTGCTGACCACTTTTCTTGATTATGTAGTTATAAGTAGAAACTCAGGGCACATTCTTATTTAGTTTTGTTCCAGTGTGCAGATTTTAATGTGTAATTTTATTCTTTCATTTTGTGGGTACCTAGCCCTTTTAATTCTGAACATGTGTTCCGACCCGTTTTACTTCACAGTATTTATGCTATTAAATAATATGTTTAGAACAAAAGTATTGCTAAATCTGGGGACTGTCTTTAGTACACTGTAGATGTTTTTAGATATGGAAGGAGTTTTTCCCCCTCTTTGTGCCACTTTTCTTGAGAGTACTCCAATAGCATACATATCTTTTGAAAGGGTGAGGGGATACCGTAATCGGTAAGTCAATTTTGGTAACTATAGCAAACCCATGTTTGCGGTTAGACTTTTTTAGGGGTGGGGTGGATTCTAAGTTTTTCAT
This sequence comes from Prionailurus viverrinus, assembly GCF_022837055.1. Lineage (NCBI taxonomy): Eukaryota > Metazoa > Chordata > Mammalia > Carnivora > Felidae > Prionailurus > Prionailurus viverrinus. The sequence continues at coordinate 131,324,769 of NC_062569.1, read as the reverse complement.
TTGAAAAGTTTGAATGGTATTCTCTTGTGTAAATCGATACAGAAACTTATCAACCATTTCTATGAGTGTATCATAAACCACAAAACTCACTGAAGCTGAATTTGTAAGTTAAATTGTTTAAGTGTTTTCCTTGCCTCTGGGACTTATTTCAAACATAGACTGAGTTTCTTTAGGTACTATAGGGTATTCAGAATAGAGGAGAAAACATTGGTCAGAGAAACAGAGAGAGTATGGGAGAGGAGAAACATTTCTTAAAGGAAAAGCCACCTTTTAATCCTGGATGAGGTTTCTTACCATGTCAAAGGTAAATGGACAATATTTATGTAAAGTCTCTCCCACTTTAATGCTGGGAATATTTTTTTTAATTTATTTATTTATTTTGAGAGTGAGAGAGAGAGAGAATGAAAGAGAGGTGGAGAAAGAGGGAGAGAGAGAATCCCAAGCAGGCTCCACGCTTGGCTTGGAACCCTAGATGAGGCTCAATCTCAGGACCTTGAGATCAACCTGAGCCAGTATCAAGAGTCGGATTTTTTTTTTAATGTTTACTTATTATTGAGAGACAGAGCATGAACAGGGGAGGGGCAGAGAGAGAGGGAGACACAGAATCGGAAGCAGGCTCCAGGCTCTGAGCTGTCAGCATAGAGCCCCACGTGGGGCTTGAACTCACAAACCACAAGATCATGACCTGAGCTGAAGTCGGACGCTTAACCGACTGAGCCACCAAGGTGCCCCAAGAGTCGGATGCTTAACCAACTGAGCCATCTAGGTGCCCCAGTACTGGGAATGTTTTGGCAAATCTTTCTCACATGCCTGGGCTCTAGAGTATGTTGTGGGGAAAGTAAATGGAGCAATGGATACCACATTTTCTCTGATTACTTCCTTCTCCAAGAGGAGTGTATTAATTTTTCATTCTAGTCACTTTTTGAACATTCATTATCATTTATGCAAGTATTTTTATTTCCTTTCGCTGTCCATGATACTTACCTCTAAAGCTCAACTGCAAAAAAATTGGAGTGGCACTTATACAAGTCCCCCTTGTGTGAGTAAGAAGGAAGACGAAGAAGGCATTTTATTCCATCTGGAGTGGGAATACACACTTAACCCCTGAAAGGAGCTTCGGTTCTAAAAGGTGGAGAAGAGAAAGAAAGGCAGAGTGATTAGGCTTAGCTGTACTAAGAACATTCTCAAGAAGGCCTTTAAAATAACTAGAGCCTGGGGAGACGTGATAGAATCTTAAAGAGGATCTTGTTGAGCCTTCTACTTTTAAATGAGTAAAGTGAGGCACAAAGAGATAATATAATAACACAAGGTCACTTTTTTCTTTTTTTTTTTTTTTCTTCAGTATCTGTTGTAGCCACAGAGTTCCAGGAGTTCGTCCAGATGGCCAAATTCTGTATCTTCCCTCTGTTGATTCTGCCCAGGAAGAAGCATTATAGGAAGAGGCATTATATATGATATGCAGGAAGGAATTGAGCAAGAACTAGTTGGAGAACTATTGCGGTGGAGCCTTCTGATTGTTTCCTTGTTTATCCCACCATGGAAGAATCATTATTTCTGACCAAATCATTATTCCTTTGGTCAATTATTGTCAAAACATTTTGGGCCAAAGCTGATCTAGGATCAGGAGCCACCAAAGTTTACTTAAGAATTGGAGACAGGTGGAAATCCAATAGTTGACAGCAGCAAATGAAACAAGAGAAGCATTTAGAGCCCTTAGGTACAACCTGACCTTGCATGAGACAGGGTAACCCTGTTTCCCACTCAACTTCACTAATAAAGTTTTGCTGCAGGCACTGTAACAGTGTGATGCTGCTCACTGTTCAATGTCATGCCTATTTTCTATTAGAAATAGGGTCCAGGCGCCTGGGTGACTCAGTCGGTTGAGCGTCCGACTTCAGCCCGGGTCATGGTCTTGCAGTTCGTGAGTTTGAGCCCCATGTTGGGCTCTGTGCTAACAAACAGACTAGAGCCTGGAGCCTGCTTCAGAGTCTGTATCTCTCTCCCGCTCCCCTGCTCATGCTTTGACTCTCTCTGTCTCTCAAAAATAAATAAATGTTAAAAAAAAAATTAAAGAAATAGGGGCATGTTTTTCTAGAGATGGTAGAGGTTAGCTGAATCAAGATCTCTCAAGAGCCCTCTGAGCAAGAACCATCTGGTCTTTATTTGCTTGCAAACTTCAGCATAACCCATCTACCTATCCTTATTGCTTGGTTCTACTTTAAGAATTCACTTTCCACATGCTCTCACACATATAGCTTGAATACAAGTGTCTCCCTTAAGATTTTATCACCTCTAATCTGATTCCTAATGTAGCTCCATGGCATGGATGCATACCTTTCAAATTAAGGGGAAGTAACTGGATTGTATATTGGATAGACTTTCCCTCTAAGCTTGCCTTTCTTTCTGACATTGAGTCTCAAGGCGTTAAACCCTGCTCAAGGCTCATGATGTAGGGGTTGGGCAACACTGGTCTGAACCACAGTTAGACATTAATACCTGCATTATTAAGTATTAATAACCCGCCCTCTCCCACTCTTAGAGACAATTCCCAGCATAGAGAATGTGGCTTTCCCATCAATACCAGGACCCTTTCTAGTTCTGAATACCAGCAGTATTCATGAGTAAAACAGGCAGGATTAATTTAAGACTGGAGAATTAAAAAAGAAGAGTAAACACCTTGAGAGCGGAGGAAGGGTGGAAGGATTCAGGAAGAAAGAAGGAATGTGAGGGGAAAAATACATGCTTAAGAGCTGGAGCAACTCTTGACTGTTGCCTTAGGCTTGTGGTGCTAGAGTCATGATCTGAACCCACTTGATGGATATGAGTCTGACTCTAAGATCTTAGGGACTGCTCTTGAATTCAGAAGTCCAGATTTGTGGACTTTGTGCAAAATTACAAAGTAGAAGAACTCAGGAGCATGGGCAAGGAAATAGGCCACCTGTACTCTTTCATGGTTCCTTCTTTTCTTGATTGAGAGCAAGACCAATATTCTGTTTTACTTTTCATGTGAAAAGAACAATGAGTCTTTATTTCTTTTCTAGTGCCAATGGTTTAAACGAATTGCTCTCATTTTGAGTATGAGAAATCATTTTTAACATCAGAAAATTTCAATCCCCTTCACCGCCCCCCCCCCACACACATAATATATATGTTCATGTAAATTCAGTAACTTCAAAGTCAGTTAAGTTGCTTGGCTAATAGGAAAATAAAGATTTATCTACTTTTAGATTTAATAGAGTAGAGGGAAAATGATAAAGCAAATTAAACTGTAAAGTTCTTCAACATCAGTAAGTTTCACACAGCTGCAGGGATAACTTGACGAAAGGACATGTTCAGCCAGATGGCCTGTGCTGGCCTCCTTCCCATTCCTGCAAAAGATACGTTATTCACTCCCAGGGTAGCTCAGGGAAAGAGCTGATTATGGAATTAAAACAACCAATGTCCAATTAACCCCTGTTTTGGTCAATGTTTCCTACACAGTTTGGATAATTGGCATACTTTAGTTCCGTCAAGGGAGGCAGCTGGTTTATTGGTTAGTTCAAGCTCATGGGAATAAGAAATTTGAAATTCTCTTATCAGCTCTGCCCCTACAAACTTTAAGTATGACCTTGGACAACTTATTTACCTCTTTGTGTCATTAAATCTCCCCATTTGAAAATTGGAGATCCATGTTTCTCCAAGACCATACACGAAGCAGAGGCACGGTAGGAAAAGTAAGGGCGAGTATTAATATTTGCAGATGTCTTTAAGACTGTAGATACAAAGGTTAAGTTTGTGTCCTATAATATTACTATAATATCTTAAGGATGCTGTGATTGCACAGAACAGAAGGCCACTGAACAGCGCTCAAGCACGGGGCATTCATTCATTATAGAGACATGCCAGAGGCTCCACAGGAACCTAGTGACGAGTGCATTGCCCCTTGTTGAAACTGGAAAACCATTCAGCAGCTTGTGTCTCTTCTCTCTTCTTTTTGCTTTCCTCGTCTTTGCTTCTCTGAATGTGCCTACTTCATTCTTTCCTTTCAACATACTAAGTCCTTGGTATTCTAATCTCTGCATTGTGGCCTCATTAAAGCAACCCAAAGTGAAGGTTTTCCATCTCCTTGAATTTTAGATCCCAGAAGAAGAAAGGAATTGATGCCGTGTAGTTGGGTTCCTGACTTTCCCACACTTCCCTGTGGCTAGTGGACTGGGAACAGATTCTTTAAGAAAAACGGTCTCGGAAAGAAAGAAATGATAGGCATCTTTTGTACCTAAAATTACTCTTTGGTTTATGGGAACATGTCTTATAAAATTATAAAAGTAAAGAATTAATTAGCTAGGTATTTAAAATATTTTATGGATACAAAGTTGTGGTGTTTTGTATTGTTTTGTTTTGGTTTGGTTTTTTTTCTGGGATATTTGGAGTATATGTTAAAGCATTCAACAGATAATTTTGAGTGCCTCTAATCTATCAGGTCTGGGATTATAAATGCAAAAGACAGCCCCAGTTCTCAAGAAGCTTTGTGTGTAGTGACCGGCAAATGAAGATTTTTTTTTTCTTTTTACAAAAGTCTGTTGCTATGGCCATGGCTAGTAGAATAGTTAACATTAATCGAGTGCTTAGAAAATGCCAGATGTTCTACTAAATGTTTTACATACATATTTCATTTAAGGCAATAACTTTATGAGGTAGACACTATGATTTCTATTTTACAGCTAAAAGTACTGAGCCCCAGGATGGATAGGTAACTGACCAAAGTCACTTACTGATGAATTACAGAGTCAGGAATCCACAGACTGTTCTCTGAACCACTGTGTTTGGTGGTCTTTCAAATAAAAACAAAGAGACCTAGGACAACTGAGATAAGATTTTGAAGTGGAAAAAAAAAACAAAAACAAAAACAAAGTTCTAAGAGTGCTATAAGAGCATTTGTCTTACCAGATGTTTCCAAATTCACTTTTGTTCTATACTCTGTGGCAGCTTAACATACTACTAGGCAAGGCTAGAGCTGAGAAGACCCTGCTTGGGTTTGGATAAGCTACTTAATTTGCAGTTTAAACAATCATTCAATTACTCTTAGCTTGAGTACCTTTTTTGTTAAAATGTGAATGAGGATAATATAATATTAACCAACCCCATGAGGAAAAACAAAGAAAATACATCTTGGTATTTCATTTAAGGAGGAGGTATGGTTTAGAGCACTGGGGGAAAAGCAGGGCCTTCGTAGTTACAGCAAACTCTGTAGGAGTCAATAGTTTGTGGCAATACGCTGCTTTGGCCAGTCAGGAATTTGTGAAGAATTACATCTTTGCAGCACCCACCACAGACTGGAGCCCTGGAACATTCATCTTCTCTTGTTTGCCCTTTGCTAGCCCCCTGTCAACAATGAAATTTAACTATCTTATCTAGACCTTAACAAGGTGATAGACTTAGTCAGTGGAATATGGCGGCTATCTTCTAGTGTTTGAAGGATAATTGAAGGATTAGCCTGGTTTTCTGAGGCCTCTAAAAGACCAGCCATCAGACTGAAAGGAGATAGATTATAGCCCAGTGCAAGGAAGAATTTTATGGGAGTGCAGTTGTGCAAATGTGGAAGGAGTTCTCTAAATAATGGATAACCTTTACTGAGTGCCTGCTTTGTACCCAGGCACTGTGCTAAGCACTATATGAACGTTGTCACATTTATCTGTCACAGAGGCTCTGTGACAAAGGTACTGGTTTTTATACATTTGTATATAAAACTTTCAAGAGTAGTTAACTTACTTGCTCAAGGTCAAACAGTTTACCAACTATTTGGTAAGAACAGTTGGGAGAGTTAGAAATTGAACCCAGAGCTCTCTGATTCCAAAAGATACTGTGTTGGATGACAATCCATGGTCACTAGAGGTCTTCAGGAAAAAAACAAAAACAAAAGAACAAAAAGAACTAGACAATCAGAGTTAGCAAAAAGGTTATAAAGGGGTTTAAGCATTCTGTGGGAACGATTGGTTAGGCAAATGACCTTTTGCCTCTCTTTTAAACTTTAAATTCTATGATCCAGTTGTGTTTATAGAAACAATTTGCAAGACATACTGTTAGGAAAATGATGGCCGATGGTAGAATCATTGTAAGAAAATAGCTTTCTCTTTCTAACCATTAGCTCCTCTGCCAATTTTATACAAGTTCTATAAATTTGTTTTCCTCTGATGTTTGTCACTTTAGCTTTAAAAAGAAGTGATTGGTCTAGGTGAATAAAGTCAGGAAAAAAATTCATAATAAATGTCAAGGAAATTTGATGAGAAAGTTCAGTATCTTTAAAAGAAATGACCAAATAGTTTTTGATTTGTTTTGTTTTTAATTAAAGAGTACTTACTGTACATTTTAGAAAACTCAGATTTTCAAAATCTTACCCATCTACATCAAAGTTAGATATTTTTTTAGACGTACATGACTTCTTCACTTCCTCAGACCCGGGAAACATTATTTCGGTTTGATACCATGCCACGTGGCAAGAAGAGACCTAAAGCTTACCCCTTCAGCATGGCTCAGAGGAGCGAATGTCATAATTTTATATTGCCACTAACAGAAACATTGCAGGTAGGGTGAAGGGTAGAAAAGGCAGAGCAGGGACACCTGAGTGCCTCAGTTGGTTAAGCATCCGACTCTTGGTTTTGGCTCAGCTCACGATCTCATGGTTCGTGAATTCAAGCCTCACATGGGACTCTGTGCTGACATTGCAGAGCCTGCTTGGGATTCTCCCCCCCCCCCCCCATTCTCTGTCCCCCCTTCTCCTCACTCTCTATCCCTTTCTCTCTCAAAATAAATAAATAAACATTTAAAAAAAGAAAGAAAAGGCATAGCAATGACACACTGACTCTTCTTGCATCAGTGTTCAAGACCTGCTTGGATAATATTTGTTTTTATTGACTTGGTTTGTAGTTTTTCATGTTCAAGTCCTTAAACAACTATTTGATTATGTTTACATACTCTCATTGAGTCACTTCATGGTAGGATATTGTTTTTATTTAGCCAGACACAGTGAAAACTCACACTTAAAGCATTTTAAGTTCACATGAAAAAGATTATCCTGAGAATAGTTTTCACCAATTTGATTTAATCTTTATCACATAATTTAAAGGGTTCAAGTTCTTTACTATATGGTGATATATGCTGCAGTGATTGGTTTTTAAAATGGGTATAGGGAAACAGTTTCTCAATTGTGGTCGATACAGTACAAAGTTATCTCACAAAGCTTTTCTTTCCCCATTTTACCATAAGTATTTTTTAGGATGAATTTGATTTGTCTAGTTTGGGGGAATAAATCTTTCAATGTATTAACTTCATTGCTTAACACATGCCCATCATATGAAAATTTAACAAAGTAATGTTTTAATGTTAAATAGATTTGATTCAGTTTTCTATAGGGTGAGTAGTTTGAGAAAGAAAAATGATAAAAAGTTATATGATACCAGTATTCTGAAACATTTATCCATTCTAGATATAGTCTGTGGGCATATTAGTTCTTATAAACCTTGACTGGGAAGACACTAATTAAAGGAAATTCAATGACTATGATCATTTTTTTTTTATGTCAACAGATGTTGAAAATGATCTTATGAAAACTAAAATCTTCTAGATATATATATATATATCTCTAAAATGTTTAAAGGTTGTGTTTTTCTTTAAAAAAAAATTTTTTTTAACGTTTATTTATTATTGAGAAACAGAGATAGAGCATGAGCAGGGGAGGGGCAGAGAGAGAGAGGGAGACACAGAATCTGAAGCAGGCTCCAGGCTCCAAGCTGTCAGCACAGAGCCTGACGCGGGGCTCGAACTCACAAACCGCAAGATCATGACCTGAGCCGAAGTCGGTCATTTAACCAACTGAGCCACCCAGGCGCCCCTAAATGTTGTGTTTTTCTAACAGAATGCTAGTCACACTGTCTTCCAAACAGAGAAAAATATTTTATTGCTCTTTAATTTTATGATTTTGTTAGTTTATATTCAGGGTGGGGGGCACAAAAAAGAGATAAATTGATTTTGAAACTAAACATTATAAAGAGCTTTATCATATCATGTTAAATCTTAAGATACCTTAGAATTTATGGTAGCACACCCCTCATTTTACAGACTGAGTCTCTAAGAGGTTGACTTTTTTGCATGTTCCATTGGGAATGCTACCTCTGCCAGGTACTGAGATGTAAGGATGACGAAGACATAGTCCTTGCCTATCAGGAACTTACCCTCTCTTTGAGGGCCAGGCATAAACAAACCAAAATACAACATTATGATGAGATGATTGGAAGATCTACTGAGTACTGTGGAGCTCCAGAGATGAAAACTATCGTCAGCCTGTGGAGGTGAGGGAAGGTGTGCAAGGAAGGGGTGAGTCCTCAGCTGAGGCTTACAGGATAAAAGACATGCCTTAATCCTTTAGCTTGGTTGTAGGCAGTTGGGGCTTATTTTATGATTGAGAAATGCATTATATGATGATGCATTTTTCAGTCTGATATATTTCACCAAATAATGATTATAGGGACTGTGTTGGGGAAAGGGCACTGAGCAGAATGTTCTTTACTTTTTGTACATTATTGCTCCCACTCTTATGTATTTTTCAAGTGTAATGGCAAGAATTTAAATGTAAAACAGATTATTCATTTTATAGAAATGCTATCATCAAAAGCGCAATAAGGACCAAAACAACAAAGCAAAATAGAAACAGTAGGAAATGTTTATATAAGGATTTCAGTAATTGATGTTAGAATTGAACGAACTACTAAGCATAGAAGTGATGGATATAGTATATATGTGCCATTCCACATAAATGCTATTCTATCAAAAAAAAAAAAAAAGATGTATATGATAGATTGAGGGTCTCATAAAGCCAGAGTGTGTAATTATTTTTTATTAAGTAATGCTAATGGAAGACAGTAGTGGTTACTTTTAATGATCTTAATTGCTCAAGTGAAAGTTGTTCTGAAATGTTTCTGTCCAGTGAGTGAGGTCAGAAAAGCCCTGACTTCTGTTACTGCTGCTCTTCTTGTTTCTTTGCCAGCTCATAGGAGCCTCTGCTAAAGCATCCTTACTACCCCCACCCCCACCTCGGTCTATGTCTGTGTCTGACTGTCAGGTGCCCTGGCAAGGAAGGGCCACATGCAGCCTGTCCCTGCTGCATGGACTGAACACACCAGAGACTTGGACAGCAGCAATGCTGGGGCTCAAATTGGCAGCTACTGCCTATAGTTACTGAGAATATTCCTACAAACATTTGCTTATGTGTATGGATGAGCAAAAGAAAGGTCAGAGGAAAGTATGGGTGGCAATTTCTTCAATAAAAATGAAACCACTTAAAATGAATAGCCTGTTGATGGATGGTATGCCAGTAGCTTTATCTTCCTAGTTGAAGAACGTATTTTAATGTTACCCTTTAATATTTAAAGGCATAGAAATTCTCCAGGTACGTTATACATGTTCTTGTTTTTGTTTATTAATCCCCTGGGGTGGGACCCTGTCAGGTTTATTGACTTCTTCTCTTTACAGATATTGTCATTATGTCTGTCTTCCCAGGGATTGTGTCTGTAGTGATGTTTCTCTGCCTCAAGCTGACTAAAACCTTCAATCTGGAAAGCTTTGTATTCTGGGCCAATACAAGCAAGAATGATGTCATGATGTTTTCCATTTCTGGAAAATCAAGTCAGAGTTCATGGACCATTCAAAGCAAAGTAACACTTTTACCAGGCAGTACACAAAGGAGAATGTTAATTGATTAACTGATTAATTGATTAAAAAGCGATTCCTGCAAATAGACTTTAATAGTGTATTTTATAAGGAATTCTGTTAGTTTTAAAATAAAATAAATTGTCCATAGATTTTCTGATCAACTTTTGATATACAAATTAGTGTCCACTACTAGTAATTTTTCTATACCCACAGTTTTTTTCTCCTGGTAAAGGATGGTCCACTTTTTGTGGCATTTAATTTGATACATATTTCTTTTTTTTTACTTTGTTACCTAGAAACCCCAGTCTTCCTAATATAGTACAATTCTTGTGCTTTCATTTAAACCTATTTAATTCTCAAAATAATTTGCAAAATGAAAATCTGGTCACTGAGAACATTTGCATGTACATATATCTTGATTGGCAAATTATATAAAGCCGTAACAGGTGATATTTGATTTTACAAGGAAGGGTTTTCTATTATAAATTTACCCCAACAGCATGATGTATCCTTAAAAATGATGATTTCTTCACCAGAACACTTTCAGTAAGAACATTTATCACAGAATTTTTGGTTCATAAATATAATTTAAAATCAATTCAATATCTTATTTGAACAGCTAAAACAAAAGCATGGTTTTGTTAGATAATTGCCCTGTTCAATAATATAATTTCATTAAGAATCACTTTTGTTGCTGTTGTTGATGACAAAACTTTCTTCTTCTGTGTATAATTTAGAAACTGTCATGGAAAGCTATGGTTATATTATAAAATTTTCCTGGTTGAACCAATTTTTAGCCGTTAAATCTGTGTATTTGGGAAGAAGTGGCCCAAGATATTCAGGAATACGCAATTAATTTCCATTTCAGCTGGTACAAAGACATGGAGGTGTGGGGGAACATGGGATGATTCAGGAACCTGCAAGTGAAATTAATTTCAAATTGTCACATTGCAAAGATCAGTAGTAGCAAATTAATATGAAAGCATACATATACATACACACACATAAAAACTTATGATTCTGAATTACACATACACAAGTTTCTTCTCTTGTTCTGTGATCAATGCAACATTTTAGCAGAATATGCTTTATAACAAAAGGTACATGAAGATCTTGTCTTCAAAGATGGGAAACATTTTTAAAACAGAGTGTACCCTATGAGTAAATGCAGACTATCTGGTAAGTGTACTAAAAACTCCAGGAGCTTTGATCAATTGCCAGCTGTTATATCCGTTCTGTTGGTAATCTTTCTTACTGATCTGTGACCTTGACCTTGTGCTTGTATCTGTATGTCAGATCTATTTTAGGGATGGGGAGACCATAGTTGAATTTAATAGAATTTATACTCCAATCTCAAAGAATGTCCCAGTATGTATGTATGTTTATAAACTATACTATAAACACTCAATTCCAGAAGAAAGCACCATTTTCCATTATATTTTATATTTTGATAGAGTTTGGAAAATATGCTTTTGAAAACTGATAGAAAGAACCAGTTATTTTGAACAGCTATTGAAAAAGGTTAGGAGAACCTATACTCTCTGTTTTATACTTAAACCCCCCTTTTTTTTTCACTTTTACGTGCTACCAAAATAATTTGTTAGTGATTATTTTGTGTTTCTTCAAAGAAGCTGTTTGTTATTCAAGAATAGTAGGAGGCAGTGAGAGACATTAATATTAATGCTAAATAAATAATTATGTATTTATCATATAATGTTTATCTTCTGGGTTTTTAACAGTTGTAGTTAGAATTAATTTTCGTTAATGATATTCTAGTTTTCCGTGTTTTCAAGAAAATGCAACACAGTATCCAGGAAAATATTACATTTTTGGAATAGAAATTGTTTGGCAGTTAAGCTCTTTCTCTAGCTCCTGTGATTCGTGGGCCTTTTTTTTTTTGCTTCAAATCTTAATTTTGATTTAAGATTAATTTTTTTAATGAATTGTAAAGGCAGAGTGAAATAGTGGCTTTTATCGAATTTGCTTCATAAACATAAGCCTTCTCATAATTGAGAACAATGAAGCTCTTTCTTTTGCTATATCAGTTATAGGAGATATTTGTTTCTGTCACCAGGACAATAATTGTCCTCTCTCTCATATGCTTTTATCTGCCACCGAGGATCCTGAATCTTTATTATTGCATTTTATTCAGTATGTAGTCATTGTGAGATCAGCAAAAGCTCCAGTTTGGACATAAGCTCATTTTTAGCTTTGAAGTAAACATCTGTTTGAAATTCTGTGGCCCCCTTAAAGAAAGTAATGAAGATAAATAATTTGGGGCGATTGGATGGGGAGGTTGTATAGCTATTACAAAATCATTTCCTTCCCCCAGAATTCACTGAAAAGACTATGACACATACTGGTCAGGACTGTTTCCACAACTTTATGATAGCATTATCAACTTTCTGGTTAACATGCTTGTCCTTTTTATCAGCTACAATTTGATAAATTACTTGGAGTCATAGAAATAAAATTTTAGGGTTGAAGAGGTCCTCACATACACATGTCTTTATATTGAACACTTGAGTCAGGCAAGCATTGGCGTGTCCTAGGTGAGTCTCACTTAATAGAGAATGTGAATGACACAATTTTACTCCTATGGAAGCAGCTGACAGCAAGTTAAAGCTGATGGACCTCGAAGTCAGGAGCAAATTTGGCCTTGGGCAAAAATATGTAAGTCCCTCAGGTTGCAGTGGAGAGCAATCTGGGCCGCTGTTTTACTCACACAGTGTCACTGGCTTCTGTTACCAACCTTTGAAGACTATTTACTATTTAAATTGAGAACCCCTGGGAGAGGGCAAGAAGCTCTTCTGTTCTATAATGTTGAGGCCCTCAGTTGAGCAAAATGTTTTCAGATAAGTTTATTTTCTTGGCACCCATCAAATTGTACAACCACACATCCGTCTTTGCACAAAGATAATACTACAAAGAAAGTTACTGTCTCAGAATTCAAATTATATCAAAGGACATTAATATCTATTCCTTTTTTCTCAACAGATTAGAAATGTATTCTAATAAATTTCAGTCATCCTTTCTTATCATGTCCTTATTATTCCCAGCTTGAAATGACAACAATTGAATGTGGTTTTTTTTTCCTTAAATTTTTTTCAAAAACCAACTTTTCTTTTTTCCCTTTTCTGTCATTTATTCTGCTTCTGTTGTAGTGGTGATCAGTCTTTTAGACTGAGTTACTGAAACTAAATCTAAATTTAATAACTAGTTTCCATTTATATATAAGACAGTTTTATTTATTTATTTTTTAATTTTTTTTAATGTTTATTTTAGAGAGAGAGACAGAGTGTGATCAAGGGAGGGGCAGAGAGAGAGGGAGACACAACTCAAAGCAGGCTCCAGGCTCCGAGCGGTCAGTACAGAGCCCGACGCAGTGCTCAAATTCACCAACGCGAGTGAGATAATGACCTGAGCCGAAGTTGGGCGCTTTAACCGACTGAGACACCCAGATGCCCCTATATGTAAGACAATTGTAAAGTGGAATAAAGCAATAGTTGTGATAATTAAAAGAATAGCAGATGATATTTATAATTTTTTTAGACACAATAACTCCATTTTTCAAATGTTTACAAATACTTAGAATTCTTTGTTTTTCCAGCTTGAGAAGTAGTTGACATATGTCACTGTAATTTTACAGCACAGTGATTTGATTTTCATATATTGTGAAATGAATACTACCATACATTTAGCTGGCTTCCATCTTCTCATATAAATACAATTTTTAAAAAAAGGGAAAAAACCTCATTATGAGAACTCTTAGGATTTACTCTCTTAACAACTTTCCTATATATCATACAGCAGTGCTAGCTCTAGTCATCATGCTGTGTGTTACATCCCAAGGACTTATTTATCTTATAACAGGAAGTCTGTATCTTTTGACCACCTTCCTCCCATCTCTCCTCCCCCCAACTCTCTGCCTCTGGTAATGATAAGCGATAAGTGTGATCTCTTTGAGTTGGCTATTTTGTTTTGTTTTTGCTTTGGATTTTCCATATAAGTGTTACCATATATGGTATCTGCCTTTCTCTGTCTGACTTATTATTTCACTGAGGATAATGCCTCAAAGGCCATCTATGTTGTTACAAATGGTAAGATTTCCTTGTTTTTTAATGGCTGAATGATATGCCATCATGTGTATTTGTGTGTGTGTGTGTGTGTGTGTGTGTGTGTGTGTGTGTGTGTGTATTTCACAGCTACTTTGTTCATTCATCCATCCATGGACACTTAGCTTATTTCCATGTCTTGGCTTTTGTTAATAATACTGCTAGGAATAAGGGGATGCAGATATATTTTCAAATTAGTATTTTCATTGGCTTTGGATATATTCTCAGCAGTACAATTGCCAAATCGTATGATTGGTCTATTTTTAATTTTTGAGGATCCTCCATACTGTTTTCCATAGTGGCTGTACCAGTTTAAATCCCACCAAAAGTGCACAAGGGCTTTTTTTCTCTGCATCGACATTAGCATTTGCTATGTCTTGTCCTTTGATGGTGGTCATTCTAACAGGCATGAGGTGATAGCCCATTGTAATTTTAATTTGCATTTCCCTAATGACTACTGATACTGAGCATATTTTCACATACCTGTTGGCTCTCTGTATATCTTCTTTGGAGAAATGTCACTTCAGGTCCTTTGCCCTTTTTAAAAATGATTTATTTGCCGTTTTTGCTATTAAGTTGTGTGAGTTCTTTATATTTTTTGGTTATTAACCCTTATCAGATATATGACTTGTAAATATCTTTTCCCATTCCATCAGTTGTCTTTTCACTCTGTCCATGATTTATTTTGCTGTGCAGAAGCTTTTTAGTTTGATGTAGTATACTTATTTTTTATTTTATTGTTTGTGCTTTATTTTATTGCTAGGTGTTGTATCGTAAAACTCATTACCAAGACCCACATCAGGGAGCTTTATTCCTATGTTTTCTTCTAGGAATTTCATGATTTCAGATCATATATTTAAGTCTTTAATACATTTTGAGTTAATTTTGGGGAGTGGTAAAATATATGAGTCCAGGTTTATTCTTTTACATGTTATCCAATTATCCCCATACCATTAATTGAAAAGGCTGTCTTTTCTCCATTCAGTATTTTTGGCTCCGTTGTCAAAATATTAGTTGATCGTATATGCTTGAGTTTATTTTGGGGTTCTTTCTTCTGTCCCATTGGCCTGTTTGTTTTTATGCTAATACAAGCTATTTTGATGAGTGTAGCTTTATAGTATAGGTTGAAATCAAAAAGTGTGATGCCTCCTGCTTTATTCTACTTTCCTAGGATATATATATCTATAGATATAGATAGATAGATAAGATAGATAGATATCTATATATATATATATATATAGATATTTTTTTTACTATTTGGTATCTTTTGTGGTTTCATATAAATTTTAAGAGTGTTTTTTATTCTTCTATGAAAAAATTCCATTGGAATCTTGATAGGAATGGCATTAAGTTGATGGCTTTTGGTAGCATTGACATTTTAGCAGTATTAATTGTTCCAGTCCGTGAACACAGGATACCTTTCCATTTATTTGTGTTTTCTTCCTTTTCTTTCATGAGTGTCTTGTAGTTTTCAGAGGAGAGATCATTCACTTCTTTAGTTAAATTTATTTCTAACTATTTTGTGACATTATAAATAGGATCGATTTCTTTTTCAGAAAATTCATTGCTAGTGTATAGAAATGCTGCTGATTTTTGTCGGTTAATTTTGTATCTTGCAATTTTTACTGAACTTATTGATTACATCTAACAGTTTTTTGCTTGGTTGAATCTTTAGGATTTTCTATGTATAAAATCATTATAAATAGAGAAAGTTTTTACTTCTTCCTTTCTAATTATGACACCTTTTATTTCTTTTTCTTGCCTAATTGCTCTACCTAGGACTAATACCATTTTAATAGGAGTGGTGAGATTGGACATCCTTGCCTTGCTCCTGATCTCAAAGCAAAAACTTTTAACTTTTCACCATTGAGTGTGCTGTTAGCTGTGGGTTTGTCATATAATGGCCTTTACTATGTTGAGATGTTTCTTCTATGCCTATTTTTAATGAGTAGATGTTGAATTTTGTCAAATGCTTTTTCTGCATCCAGTGAGATGGTCATGATAATTTCATTCCATTAATGTGATGTATCACATTGATTGATTTTCTGGTGTTGAACCACCCATGCATCTCTGGGATTAGTCCCATTTGGTCATGGTGAATGATTGTTTTAATATGCTGCCGAATTTGGTTTACTAGTATCTTACTGAAAATTTTTGTATCTATACTCATCATATGTAATTCATCATTGTAGTTTTTTGTTTGTTTGTTTGTCTGGTAGTGACCTTTTTCTGGTTTTGGTATCAGAGTAATGCTGACCTCATAAAATGAGTTTGGCAGTGTTCCCTCATCTTTGACTTTTTGGAAGGGTTTGATAAGGATTGGTGTTAATTTTTCAAATGTTCCGTGAAATTCTGGTCCTGGGCTTTTCTTCATTGGGAGATATTTTAGCACCAGTTTGATCGCCGTACTAGTAATTGGTCTATTCAGATTTTCTATTTTTTTCCTGATTCAGTCTTTGGAAGTTGTATGTTTCTAGGAATATTTACATTTCGTATAGGTTGTCAAGTTTGTTGGGAGTATAGTTGTTCATAGTAACCTCTTATGATCGTTTTCATTTCTGTGGTGTCGGTATTGGTAGTATTTCCTTTTTCAGTTACAGTTTTGTTGACTTGGTTAAAAAATAACTTTCAATTTATAATAGGGGATTCACTGTAATCTTGACTTTTTAAAGAAGCCCCAGAACCCTTATCTGAAATGTTACTTTTTCTTTCTTGTTCTGTGAAATTAAGTGTTGAGTGCTATGTATTACAACTTTTCATAGGCCACTGGTTTGGAAAGCCTAATCTTACACATTTGGATAAAATGTTTGGTGTTACATCCTCCTGATAAATTTTTCTTGGATTTTGTTTCCTTTCAACTTTTAAAACTTTTTTTCAAGGCCTCACTTTAGAGAACACCAAGAATTTTCTGAATTATTTACCTCAGTTTGTATTGTTTTAATAAAAGGTTCAATAATTAGGACTTTGGAATCTTCTTAAAACTTCGATATTTTTCTTCTAGTCCTTAGTGAAACATCTTAATATTTTTCTTAGCCTTTTGTATAAAAAGCATCCCTAAAATAATCTACAGTGGAATTTAGGTAGTGTTATCCAATAGGAGTTATTCTTGAATGTCACAACTAAGTAGACTTTCAGTTAATTTTACATTTTGAGGAACCAGAGCCAAAAATTGAAATGCTTATTAAAGTGGCATTGGAGAAATACGTTTAAATTCAGCAAACTGGTATTACTTGCTAATGCAAAATAAATTAGAAGAGATTTCACAGAAACAATTGGAAGTCATGAAGTGTTCACTAGACATAATTTAACCACCATACAAAGTAACTTCATGGATGTTTAGTCATTGAAATGTGTTTTTAATGGAGAGTTTAATGACAAGTAAGATACTGTATCCTTTCCTTAAAAACAGCTGGAGGAAGACCTTTCTCATTATTTATGTGTTGTCAACCAAAAGTAGTCCCACATATAAGAATTCTATTACATTCATCCTTCATTTATCCAAATAAAATTTTATTTTGCCATTTTCAAAAGTGGTTAAAAATTCAGATTTTCCCTTTGCTTAATAAGCCATTTCCAAATAGAAAGTACAAAACACATTTCAATGAAATTAGTTTAACTTCCTCAAAGATCAGTATAATACCCATTTGGGAATGGTTAATGTGCAAATTATTTACAACTATCTTATTGATTAAAACTCTAAATAAAAAAAGTTAGACTTCAACATAATTTCATATTTTTCAGGTACTTAAAAATGTAGCTTTTAAAAAATACTCTCTGGGGCGCCTGGGTGGCACAGTCGGTGAAGCGTCCGACTTCAGCCAGGTCACGATCTTGCGGTCCGAGAGTTCGAGCCCCGCGTCGGGCTCTGGGCTGATGGCTCAGAGCCTGGAGCCTGTTTCCGATTCTGTGTCTCCGTCTCTCTCTGCCCCTCCCCCGTTCATGCTCTGTCTCTCTCTGTCCCAAAAATAAATAAAAACATTGAGAAAAAAAAATTTTTTTTTAAATAAATAAATAAATAAAAAATACTCTCTGAATTCAAGCATTTTACTAGATATTTAAATAAACTAGTCTGTGTGTTGAAGCTTGAATCTTTCTCCAAATCTGTGCATATGGTCAAGGTTCCATGGAATTCTTTCACAGTTTAGTTTGATTTTGTTTTTTTAAATCTAGCAATTTTTTTTAACTGTAGGCTAGTTAGAGCAGTGAAAAGTCAATTTTATGAAATTTAAAAGGTTTTTATTCTTATAAACAATTTTAAATTAATAAAAAGAAGATTCAGTTTATAATTTTAACATTGTGAAGTAGTTGTACATGAATTTTATTAAATTGCCATGAAATACATTAATCCTTGATATACTCTCAGGCAGCATTCTTTGAAACATGTAATGTTAGTTTTTTAGTTGGTTTTTTTTTAATGTTTTATTTATTTTTTTGACAGAAAGAAATAGCAAGCAGGGAGGGGCAGAGAGAGAGAGGGAGATAGAATCAGCAGGCTCCACGGTGTCAGCGCAGAGCCTATCATGGGACTCGAACCCACAAACCATGAGATTATTACCTGAGCTGAAATCAAGAGTCAGATGCTTAACCCACTGAGCCACCCAGGCACCACAAATCTGGTTTTAGATTTTGAAGCTTTTTTTTTTTTAATATTTCTAAGTAGTAGCAAGGATTATATGACTTTTATTCATTCTTAAAGTTTTAATGAATGTATTTTTAATAGGAAAGAATAGTGTTATGTTGCTATTACTATATATGTCTAATAGAACCTTTTATAAATCAAAGATACATTATTGGAACTTTAGTGATCTTAATTTTCCTATATCTATGTATATTTTTCCATTTTCTGATCTTGAGAATTGATTCATTATTTCCAGTTGTGCCAAATAAAGACTAAATAATAAGCCAAGGGAAAATAATAGAAGTGCCTAGAAGGATGATGCAATAATGAAATAAGTCATCACTGTATCATCTTCAGTTTCCTTATTGCATAGCCCATTAATTCTGTATCATTTCTCATGAATGTTTAAAAAGAAAAGTCTGGAGACACTGTCTTTGTAGTCTTCTTCTTCTGTTTTAAGTTTTTAGGAAACACAATAGAGAATTCAGTATTTTGCCTTCCCATCTATAATGTGAAAGAGAAGAAAGTTGGCATAGGAAGATGCTTCAATTAGATGAATCAGAGGATGGCTGCAAAGAGAATGATAGTTGTACTCTAGACATGAATGATGATGGTGACATTGAGTGCACAGGCAACATCACTGACTGTTGTCTTCAGAAGACAACATCCTAAATAAATTTTCTCAGACTCAAGAATCGATGAGTGAACAATATATATACTTTAACAGTATGGTTCTCATTTTCCCAGGTTTATTGAGATATAATTGACATATAACATTGTGAAGGTTTAAGGTGTACAACATGATGATTTGATACGCACATATATTGCAAAATGATTATCATAGTAAAGTTAGTTAATACATCTGTCACCTCACATTGTTCCCATAGCAGTATATTTCTAAAGACAAAAAGGAAATAGGGTACTTCCGTCTAGTCAGCTATTCAATAAGAAGGACTTCGTCACTCACTATTTCGTGACAAGAACCTCAACTGCCCTGTTTTGCTCAAAGGATGCATGGCAGTACTCTTTCTTCTCTTATCGTGTTGGCACACCAAAATTTATTTGAAATGGTTCATAAGTGGACAATTATTGAAGGCTGATATGTAAGAAAAGAGATTAGAAGAAAATAGATGACGTGGAAATGAGATAATCCATTGATGAATCGTTGTAATTGGCGTTAGAAAATCTAAAAATAAAATACATATTTTGCAGTTTATGGAACAAGGAAGATGTCTGTCCTCTCTTCAGCATAATTATGAGCTACCGAAGTTTTCCAAAGTAACACATTTTGATTTATACAGGTACAGAGAGCAGACCCAGAAGTGATAACGCCCGCCTCTTAGACATGTATTTGAAATCTGGAATTGATGTTTACAAGATATTTCCAAGTTCATGCATGACAGTTAACAAGCTGTCAGTTGCCCATATGGATATGTTGTCTTTCAAAACCAGGAAGATACGGAATTAAGAATGGGTTGGCTATGTGTAAATTCTTATTTAAAATTATAATGGATTTGTTTTTTATTATTTCTTCGTTCTTACTTTGTTATTTATAAATTGACTTAAATATTAATAAAATGTAACGATTTCAACTGCTTCAGTTATTGAAAGGAAAGAAAAGGAAGTTTTCTGAAGAGATTTGGCTCGCTGGATTCCTTGAAGAGTTTTTAATAGCAGAGTCTGAGTGAATTCAGGCTTTAAGTAGTCTCAGAGTTCCTAATTTCTTCAGCATTTCATTTTTTGCTAGAATGATGGTAGGTGTTGTGGCTGAGTGCCGCCTGAACCAGTGTCATAGGAAATACAATCTTTCATTTACAGAGTCATCTTATTAAAGCAGTTTTCTCTAAGAAGTTCTTTCCTCACCGTTTCATGTAATGGTGCTATTTGTAGAATTTCTTTCCAAAGAAATTAATGAAAAACAACCACATTGACTTAGAATTTTCTGGAAGAAGTCAATTATCTTCCCTTCAAATCTATTCCAAATTCATTTCCTGCCCATTTTTCAACAGGATACTGTGATAGCCTATTGTATACACATAGTTATACTTATACATCTTAGAGTAACCACATTTTCTAAACTAAAAGTAGGTACAAATACCTTAACACATTTTTCTAAATTATGATTTTTATTTTAAAATCTTACAAAATTGTTTCAAATCACATACGATATTTTAATTCATTTATACTCAGTAATAGCAAAGCCACACAAAAAGAGATAGCATGCGTGGGGAGAAAAGTACTTTATATTAGGGACATCCTAGGAACTTGGGAGTTACAGGTTCACCCACAACCTGTGTTCTGCATGTGCTCAGAATGGACCTCACATTAAAATTTCTACATAAAGCAAACGAGTAAAGATTTCAAAACAAACATTAAACCTCGGATACACTTGATGAGCATCTAGAGAATCCATCTCTTCTGTTTTTAATAAGTCATGGTAAAAATTATGGGTGAATAAGTTTGTGATTACACTTAAATGTTTATGAATATGACTAAGACTGTCATAGTTTGCATAGGCCCACAAAATACTTGTATTTGTTAGTGCTTCCATTTCTTTGAAAACAGAAATTCTACAGATCACTTGTGGAATGTGTGATTTTCAAGGATGATGTCAGAAGTGCGTCTCTCTTCAGTCCTCACCTCCACATCCAGCTCATCAGAGGGGTTCATGTCATGTTTGTCTCTTTTCTTGTTTTCTCCTGGACTGCTGCTTTTGTTCCTTCATAAGCTCCCAGGCACGTCAGAGAGCAAATTCTGGCTCCCTTACTATAAAAGAGACTTAGCATTCATATTACTTTGCAGAAAGTGCTCATGAAAATTCAGAAACTTTGTGCTCTTCGGAAGACAGTCCTATAACACCTAAGTGCTTTCTCTAAATGATTTGATCATTTTAACAATGTGGATTAATTTATAGGCTTTCCAGTGGAGATTTCCGATCTAATAGGAACGGCAAAATATATTACTAAAGAAGTGACTGTAATGCATACATATGTATGTGTATTATGTTTATGTACACACACACATATATACAGAAACTTACACATATTTGATTCTTTTGCTTATAGGTATCATAGCATAATTCTAGCTCTGTCCCTTCCTAACTTTTTTATGTATTTATTTATTTTTTAGAGCACTGATATTTGCATTTAATTGGAAGCAAGATGAAGAAGGAGCAGTGCATTCACTAAGGAGTCTGTCTGCTTGCTTCTGTAGACCTACGTATTAAGGAATTCTTCTGCTTCTTCTTGCTTAGGAGTTGATCTGCTCTGTGGTCCTACTGCTTTGGAGTTTGCCTGCTTTTTTTGTCATTGCCAGAAGAAATCCTGGTTGGAGTGAAACAGTGCATCTCTGTCTAATTACCATGGAAGGTGATAAACTGACGCCCACTTATTAAAGTTACATCTCACTCCCCCACAGAAAACCATTCTTCAGTGTGACTAGAAACCAAGCCCTTGTGAACACTTCTATTGAACATGACTCATGGAGAAGAGCTTGGCTCTGATGTGCACCAGGATTCTATTGTTTTAACTTACCTAGAAGGATTACTAATGCATCAGGCAGCAGAGGGATCAGGGACTGCCGTTGACAAAAAGTCTGCTGGGCATAATGAAGACGATCAGAACTTTAACATTTCTGGCAGTGCATTTCCCACCTGTCAAAGTAATGGGCCCGTTCTCAATACACATTCACATCAGGGATCTGGCATGTTGCATCTCAAAAAAGCCAGGCTCTTGCAGTCTTCTGAGGACTGGAACGCAGCGAAGCGGAAGAGGCTGTCTGATTCCATCGTAAATTTAAACGTAAAGAAGGAAGCTTTGCTAGCTGGCATGGTTGACAATGTGCCTAAAGGCAAACAAGATAGCACATTACTGGCCTCTTTGCTTCAGTCATTCAGCTCTAGGCTGCAGACTGTTGCTCTGTCGCAACAAATTAGGCAGAGCCTCAAGGAGCAAGGATATGCCCTCAGTCATGACTCCTTAAAAGTGGAAAAAGATTTAAGGTGCTACGGTGTTGCGTCAAGTCACTTAAAAACTTTGTTGAAGAAAAGTAAAGCTAAAGATCAAAAGCCTGATACCAGTCTTCCTGACGTAACTAAGAACCTCATCAGAGATCGGTTCCCAGAGTCACCGCATCGTGTTGGACAAAGTGGGACAAAGGTCATGAGCGAACCCTTGTCGTGTGCTGCAAGATTGCAGGCGGTTGCAAGCATGGTGGAAAAAAGGGCTAGTCCTGCCACTTCCCCCAAACCTAGTGTTGCTTGCAGCCAGTTAGCATTACTCCTTTCGAGTGAAGCCCATTTGCAGCAGTATTCTCGAGAACATGCTTTAAAAACACAAAACGCCAGTCAGGCGGCGAGTGAGAGACTTGCTGCGATGGCCAGATTGCAGGAAAACGGCCAGAAGGATGTTGGCAGTTTCCAGCTCTCAAAAGGAATGTCAAGCCATCTCAATGGTCAGGCAAGAACATCATCAAGCAAACTAATGGCTAGCAAGAATACCACGTTTCAGAATCCGGTGGGTGTTCCCTCTTCCCCCAAAAATTCAGGCTATAAGAACTCACTGGAAAGAAACAGTATAAAACAAGCTGCTAGTAATAGTTTGCTTTTACATCTTCTTAAAAGCCAGACCATACCAAAGCCAATGAACGGACATAATCATAGTGAGAGAGGAAGCATTTTTGAGGATAGCAGTACACCTACAACCATTGATGAGTACTCAGATAACAATCCTAGTTTTACAGATGATAGCAGTGGCGATGAAAGTTCTTATTCCAACTGTGTTCCCATAGACTTGTCCTGCAAACATCGAATTGAGAAACCAGAACCCGACCAGCCTGTTTCTCTAGATAATTTAACTCAGTCCTTGCTAAACACTTGGGATCCCAAAGTCCCCAGTGTCGATCTCAAAGAAGATCAAGATACCTCAAAGAATTCCAAGCTAAATTCACACCAGAAAGTAACACTTCTTCAATTGCTCCTCGGCCATAAGAATGAAGAAAGCGTCGAAAGAAACAGCAGTCCTCAGGAAGTACACAGTGACGTGACAAAGTTCGGTTCACAGAATTACACAAGGACTTCTGTAATAGAAAGCCCCAGTACAAACAGGACTACCCCAGTGAGCACTCCTCCATTACTGGGATCCTCAAAAGCAGAGTCTCCCATCAACCTTTCCCAACACTCTCTGGTCATCAGATGGAACTCCCCACCATATGCCTGCAGCTCTCAACCTGAAAAGCCAGCAAATACTGCATCTAACCACTTGATGGACCTTACGAAAAGCAAAGAATCGCAAGGAGAGAAACCAGTCCAAAATGAAGGTGCACAAAACTCTGCAACTTTCAGTGCCAGTAAACTGTTACAAAATTTAGCTCAGTGTGGAATGCAGTCTTCCGCAGCAGGAGAAGAGCAGAGACCTAGTAAGCAGCTGCTAAGTGTAAACACAGATAAACCTGTAGGCATGGTTGACAGATTAAATAGTCCTCTGCTCTCAAATAAAACAAATGCGGTTGAAGAAAATAAGGCATTTAGCAGTCCAGCAACAGGTCCCGAATCAGGACTTTCTGGTTCTGAAATAGAAAATCTGCTTGAAAGGCGCACTGTCCTCCAGTTGCTCCTGGGAAACCCCAACAAAGGGAAGAGTGAAAAGAAAGAGAAAATTCCTTTAAGAGATGAAAGCACTCAGGAACACACAGATAGAGCTTTAAATGAACAAATACTGATGGTAAAAATAAAATCTGAGCCTTGCGATGACTTACATATTCATAATACAAATGTGCACTTGAGCCACGACGCCAAGGGTGCCCCGTTCTTAGGTATGGCTCCTCCCGTGCAGAGAAGCACAGCTGCCTTACCAGTGCCCGAGGACTTTAAATCGGAGCCCGTTTCACCTCAGGATTTTTCTTTCTCAAAGAATGGTCTGTTAAGTCGATTGCTAAGACAGAATCAAGAGAGTTACCTGGCAGATGATCTGGACAATAGTCACAGAAATAGTGAACTGACACTTCTAGAATCAAAGAATCTTTGCATGGTTCCTAAGAAAAGGAAGCTGTACACGGAGCCTTTAGAAAATCCGTTTAAAAAGATGAAAAATAACACAGTCGATGCTGCAAACAGTCACAGTGCTTCAGAAGTGTTGTATGGGTCCTTGCTTAACCAGCAAGAGCTGAAATTTAACAAAAGTGATCTTGAATTTAAATATCCTGCCAGCCATGGTTCAGCCAGCGATGGTGAACATAGGAGTTGGGCCAGAGAGAGCAAAAGCTTCAATGTTCTGAAACAGCTGCTTCTCTCAGAAAACTGTGTAAGAGATTTGTCCCAGCACAGGAGTAACTCTGTTGTCGAGAGTAAAAAGAAAGGACACAAAAATACTGTGACCAACAGCAAGCCTGAATTCAGCATTTCTTCTTTAAATGGACTGATGTACAGCTCCCCTCAGCCGAGCAGTTGCATGGATAGCAGGACATTTCCATACCCAGGGGGAGTAAAAACTCCCATGAGCCCTTCTTTTCCCGAGCACATGGGCTGTGCAGGGTCTAGACCAGAATCTGGGCTTTCGAATGGGTGTTCCATGACCAGTGAGAAGGGACCCATTAAGTGGGTTATCACAGATGCAGATAAGAATGAGTATGAAAAAGACTGTCCCAGACTGACCAAAACTAACCCAATACTGTATTACATGCTTCAGAAGGGAGGCAGTTCTGTTACCAGTCGAGAAACACAGGACAAGGACATTTGGAGGGAGCCCTCATCTGCTGAAAGCGTCTCACAGGTTACAATCAAAGAAGAGTTACTTCCTGCTGCAGAAACTAAAGCTTCTTTCTTTAATCTCAGAAGCCCTTACAATAGCCATATGGGAAGTAATGCCTCTCGCCCACACAGCGCAAATGGAGAAGTTTATGGACTTCTGGGAAACGTGCTAACAATAAAAAAAGAATCAGAATAAAATGTACCTGCCATCCAGCTTTGGATCTTTTTAAAACTAATTAGTATGAACTTGAGATCTGTATAAATAAGAGCATGATTTGAGAAAAGCATGGTATAATTGAAACTTTTTTCATTTTGAAAAGTATTGGTTACTGGTGATGTTTAAATATGCATACTACTTTTTGCTTTACGTTAGATGTCATGAGGAAACTACTGAACTAGCAATTGGTTGTTTAACACTCTGTATGCATCAGACAACAACTGTGAGTAGCCTATGAATGAAATTCTTTTATAATCACAAATAATAGGCATAAATGAAAATGTAAATCTCCATCCATAGTGGATTAATGCATTTTACTGCCTTTATTAGGGTACTTTATTTTGCTTTGCAGAAGTCAGTCTACATAACACATGTGTTTTTAAGTCCAAATTGTTAAATAACTCTTTAAATGTTAATTATTGAATAAAAAAACCTAATTCACTTCTCATTATCCGATTCAAAAATAAAATAGAAAAAATATGCTTACATTTTTCACTTTTGCTAAAAAAAAAAATTATTTTTAACTCTTGGAAGGGGTTTTGTGGTTCCCAATGTGTCTACCCCACCCCAGTCCTTTTCAATACCTAATTCTTTAAACCTTGTACTACTTAGTAAAAATTGATTACAACTGATGGAAGTTTGATAGATCCTTAAAAACAAAAAAAAAGGCAGATTTCCATTTTTGTATTTTAACTACTTTACTAAATTAATATTCCTCCTTTTACAGAATTAGGAAGTTAACATTTATCTTCAGGTGGTTTCCTGAATAGTTGAATATTTAAGAAGTTGTTTTTAACAGAAGCAAAATGGCTTTTCTTTGGACAATTTTCACCATCTCTTGTAAAACTTACTTCTCACCATTTCTGTGGTACCTGTGAGTCTTATGACCAGGGTTTCTTAAAAGCTGGACTCAGACCACCTGCATTCGAATCATCTGGAGCACTTGTTTTAAAATGCAGATTCCTAGACGGCATCTCAGATCTACAGAACAGCAATCTGTGCTAAGTGGACCTGGGAATCTCCCATCTGCATCTTAACACACTCCCCAGATGTTTCTTCTGCATGTTGAAGTTTGAGAACCATTGCTTATGACTTTTCTCAGAACACAGGATTGTAAAAAAAACAAAAAACCAAAAAAAAAAAAAACAAAACCCTATTTGATGCCTATATTTTCCCCAGTACAGTTATACATCAACCCAAAATTTGCAATATTGTAGTTCATATATAACCGCTATGTCTTTGGAAATCGGGTTCAGAATACTTTTTATGACAAAAAAAAATTGGGTGGAGGGGACAACTTTCATATCTGGCTCAACATCTCAGGAAAATCTGTGATTATTTATGTGTTCTAATGAGTAACATCTACTTAATTAGCCTTAGGGATGGAATAACAGGGCCACTTACCAAACTCAGGTGATTCCAGGATGGTTTGGACACTTCTCCTGAATACATCCTTAATTTCTATTAAAATCATTGTCCTAAGAACATTGCTGACAAAGGTGAAAATACTTACTTCAAACCCACGAATGGCACTAAACTCAGATTGACTAACAGAAAAGTAGAAAAGGCATGGCGTGACAGGAGTTGTACACAACCACTCCATTGGATCTATTATTTTAAAATAGTAATTAAAAGTAAACACGGGTGTTATCTTGGAAGAACTTACTATTGAGCCACATGGGGTTTTGATCTTGAAACGAATCCATACGTTTAAGTGCAGTTTTTACAGTCCACCATTCATTCACCAGATATTTTTGTTTTTAAAAGTGAACCAGGTTTGCAACTGACCTATCAAAAAATCGTTACATAATCAACTATTAATTAGAAGGATATCTATTTGAAGTTGTTCTACTTGAAGTTGTTTCTAAGATTTTTATATTAAAAATGGGCGTTATTTCCTAATATGATCCAAAACCCTAAGTGATTATTTTTTCTCAAAATGATTTGTAAATAGTTACTGGATATATTATAAAACAGTAGTCAAGAGTGAATATTATGCTACATCATGGAGAGATGAAGGCATATGCTTATTCTGAAATGGAAATTCCACTGGCCAGTGAATATATTCTACTCCATCCCATATTTACTCTGTGACAATCTTGTGACAATATAAATGAGCTTTTAAGCAAGTCATTTTTTTCCTGCCATTATGAAAAGTCTGGAGCCTTAGAGGTAGGTTAGAAAAATTGTTGGTATTCCCTTTTGATTAGGGGAAAAGAGGCTTTTACAAAGGAGTGAAATTTAGGTCAAGGAAAAGGACATCAAGGGCCAGCATTGCTACATTTTTGTTTGTTTCTTTGGTTGGTTGGTTTTGTTATCATTATTAACAATTAAAGGGATGAGGGTATATAATACGTAGATAAACATGACCACAAGAATGATGTTCTGATGTACTGGAGAATGTCCCCAATTTGAGTTTAGGGTGATTTTAAAGAAGAGTGGTGAGAAAGGGCATACATCCATATCCACTTTGTTTATGCATATGTAGATACAAGGATGCACATACACACGTTTTCAAGGACTATTTTAGATATCTAGACAATTTCTTCTTGATGAGGTCATTTGTGAAAGGGTACTACAGCTCTCATTGGCATCAGTAAGGTAGCATTACCTGTTTATTCTCTGGTACATCTTACAGAAGAGTAAACTGGTGAGAATATATATTTTATATATATATATATATATATATATATATATATATAATATGTATATATATATATATTGACTTGTTACATGAAGATGTTAAAATCAGTTTTTAAAGGTGATGTAAATAGTGATTTCCTTAATGAAAAATACATATTTTGTATTGTTCTAATGCAACAGAAAAGCCTTTTAATCTCTTTGGTTTCTGTATATTCCATGTATAAGTGTAAATATAATCAGACAGGCTTAAAAATTGTGCATGTGTGTATACAGTTGCAAGTCTGGACAAATGTATAGAATAAACCCTTTATTTAAGTTGTGATTACCTGCTGCATGAAAAGTGCATGGGGGACCCTGTGCGTCTGTGCATTTGGCAAAATGTCTTAACAAGTCAGATCAGATGTCCGTCCCAACAGGACAGTATTCCATTTCCGGACATGACTTCTGTGGTTTAAGCTTTGTGAAAGAATGTGCTTTGAATCCAAGGGTCTTAAAACTTTTTAAAATCAAGTCAACCACTTTTCAACATAAAGAGTTCAGACAACTACTTTCATGAATTTTTTAATCCCATTGAAAATGTAACATTATACCAAGAGTGTTCCAGTATACTGGAATACAGGCACATTACCATTCATGATATGAATTCTGGGGTTTACACAACCAATTTTGATGCAATCTGCTTAGTAATATAATTTGTCATTTTTATTAGAAATTTAATTTCTTCATGTGATGTCATGAAACTGTACATACTGCAGTGTGAATTTTTTGTTTTGTTTTTTAATCTTTTAGTGTTTACTTCCTGCAGTGAATTTGAATAAATGAGAAAAAATGCATTGTCTTTGGTTTGAAATGACTGTTATTTTGTGGGCTTTCTCTGGTTTTTAGGTTTTCCATAAATATAAAAGTCTCTGGTTATGAAAATAGCAAGTCTTCAAGGATGCTTTGCCCTTCTTAGAAAAATTAAGGCGGTGTGGGGGAGGGGTGCGGCGAAGAAGAAGGTGGCCAGCAACTTAGTGTATCTAGAAGCAGAACAATTAAAGCATCTCTCAAAAAGATAGTCAGCCTACCTGTCCTCAATTCTGTTATTTGGTGTATAACTGAATGATCACTGTAGATTTTAAAAGGGAGAACGAATTTGTACAATGTTAAAAAATAAAGACTTGATGAATATTTGTTTTAAATTAAGATTTTATTAGAAGGTTTTTATCCAGTTTTCAATGAGTGTTATGTTTATTTTAAAATTAAAATGGTCTTCCATCACATTCCAAAAATGAATGTATATGTGTGTACACATGCATCTATCTATCTATATATATCTATATATCTATATATAGATATATATATATAGATATATATATATATAATATAGGTATAGGTAATGAGCAATTGACAATGATAAGTGAAATACATATGTAATAAATAATAGAGACCAATTTTTTTTACAGAAAAAAACAATTTTTGTGAACTGACAGCCTGGGAACTTTTATTTTACAAATATGTTATTAATGATAATTTAGGAAGAAGGCATTTTCCCAAAATGAGTTTATATTTTCTGTCACTAAAATAAGTCTATTACAATAGTGAAAATTTTGCAGGTACTCTCCTAACAGGTTTATAAACCTTGTCTAAAACATAACCGAGTAGCAGAAATACATTCAACTCTTCTACATTATTAAAATACTGAAAAAGTTAACACTTTGCTATAACATACAGACACCATCTTTAGAGTCAGAGATGTGCAACCATGTTTTGTTTGATCTATTGATTTATATTGTGAAAATACATAACAGGTGCACAGAGTAATTGCCTAGTAAGGGATTTTTTTTTAAGTTTACCTATTTATTTATTTACGTAGTCTCTAAGCCCAATGTGAGGCTTGAACCCATGACCCCGAGATCAAGAGTTGCATATTCTTCTGACTGAGCCAGCCAGGCACCCCAAGGGATTTTTAAGAAGAGAACCAGTTAGGTCTTGACTACAAGATAGTGCCAGTGATTTAAATGTGGAGAGTCTTTAATAATCAAAGTTTTTTCTACTACTGGTATCACTAAACTGTGACCTATTTGGTTATAAAAATGGGTTGTTTTTTTTTTTAAATTTTTTTTCAACGTTTTTTATTTATTTTTGGGACAGAGAGAGACAGAGCATGAACGGGGGAGGGGCAGAGAGAGAGGGAGACACAGAATCAGAAACAGGCTCCAGGCTCCGAGCCATCAGCCCAGAGCCTGACGCGGGGCTCGAACTCACGGACCACGAGATCGTGACCTGGCTGAAGTCGGACGCTTAACCGACTGCGCCACCCAGGCGCCCCTAAAAATGGGTTTTAAATATTTGTTATTAAGCATGTCACTTTTTGTTTATTCCATGAAACTTAGAGGAGTATCTGACACCGGCACCTTGTAGGGTTGGTGGAGGAATCTATTGGTATTATTTAGCATTATCTTCTTTCTACATTTCTCTAAATGGTCCAGGACTATTTACAACATTTTAAAGATGCCATGTTATGGGTAAGTTTTGAAAAACCAGAATTAATGTACTCTTTTGAGTTGTAGTGGAATAATTGGAAATAAAATTCAAATCTTATAAATGTCAGCCCTGGGGAAATGCTGCTGCACATAAGATGTTGTCTTTGAGTCGCTAACAGGAAATATAAAAAACCCGAATTTTAAAATAGTGTACTTCTGCAGTCAGTCAGAGGAAGAGGATTTTTGAGCCATTCCAAGCAGTCTTTTTATAGCATTTTGTTGACACAAATACTTAGACAAATTCTGTCCTCCAATCTTTGCTTTTACCAAGCTTCATTGGTAGGTGCTCTAAACTTTGAGAAAAATTCATGTGGACTGTGTTTTACTCATTTTTGCTGATAGAGCATTCACCTGTGGAATCACTTCTGGAAAGGAAGTGGTGTAACACGTGTGGATGTCATAGCCTATAGTTTTGAAAACCACCAACAGGACCACAAAGGAGAGCCGAAGTGCCAGTCCACCGTATGAGATTGAATTTTCCCTTAGCTAATTAATATGAAATGGTAATATAAAGATAAAATAGTAAGATGACTTTCTTATAATTAGAAAACCACCCCTTTCTCCTGCGACTGAATGGGTTGCCTGTGGCAGCCATTATAGCTCATCTTTTCATAAGCAAGCTGCAAATCCTTGTAAGACTGTTTGCACCCCATTGGATGTGCCAGCTAGCCTTGCTACATCTAGTAGTGTGCTCTCTGACTTCTGGCTCTGCCTGCATTTTCACACTTTTAGCTCATTGTCCTACCACCTAACACCTTCCTGCCCACCATCACCAAACATTCCAATGTCCATACCTTCCCAAGAATAATTCACTATTTCCTGAGCACATCCGCCTTCTTGGCATCAATGCCTTCAATCATATAACATTGTCTGCCTAAAATACTTCCTTCCTTTCCCTCTCGTTCCCAATCCCAGCCTTGTAAACTTATATTTGTCTTTAAAACATAATAAATAATTACCTGCTGAAGGAAGCTCTTCTTCTGTGATTCCTTTAGGGCAGAGTGTTCAGCCCTCCCTAATCCCATAATGCTTTGTGTAGACCTCTTTTATTGCACTCATTAGAGTAGTTAACCACTTACCTTGTATTCCTTCTAAAGTCAAGAAGTGTGTCTTCTAAATTTTACATTCAGTGGCAAGTCCAAATCCTAATAGATGGCAGTTACTCAATAAATTCTTCCCAGTCGGAAAATGAACAGAAGGTGATCTCTTCATACACAAAAAACAAAAGGTTTCCTCCCTTCACTGGTCTGGGACATGAACAAAGTCATTTACGTGGTAGGAACACGTCCATTTCCCTGAAGAACTGGCCAGCCTCCTCTAGCCCTAGAGCTAGTGATCTCTGTGGTCCAACCCAGGCATCCTCCCTTCTCCCTTCTCTAATCTACAGAAATTTGTTCTGCTATGAAATTCCTGATAAGAGAAGCTGGTCCTTGAAAGGAGAATGGAAACTTTGGGGGTTTTGCCAGTAAAAGTCTAATTACCTGTTGTACCATATTTTCCTACAAATAGCCGTGAGCATCTTAGAAGTCTTGCCATTTAGCAAAGAAACTATCAACTCTTCAAACACCATGGTGCTGAGATAGGCCTTGGGCAAGAATTCATGGCCTCTCCTGAGAATCATGAACATGTTTATGTTCCAGAGGGCTACCTTTGTCTGAACTATCCAAAACCAAACTCAGGCAGAACATGCTGTCTTGATAAGTGTGGCACAAGTAACTCCTTGATGATAAGACCTTCAACCAGGGTAGGAGCTGGAATTAACATTAAGCTATTTTAGATTCTAGAGGAAATCTGGGTCCGTGTGGTGTAGAAATGCAAAAAAACCAGTGCCACATATGAACTAGTGCACTAGAATGAATATTCATTCATCAGAGGACTTTGATGGCGCTTAGCTATAAGACCAAATGGCCAGGTTCTAAGAGTTATTAGAAAAGTAAAACATTCAGTAATTAGTTAGGTGCTGAGTAAAGATGTGTTAAATTGATGTAAAAGCAGAAGCTCATTTCATATGTGTGGAATTGGGCAGAAAGATGTAATTTCCTTACTGTCTTACGTAAAATTAATGTAATAAACATTTTAATTTTTAATTATCGCATTTTATTCAGAAAAACTACACTTCCTGTCCCCGGCCCCAAGAGAAGAAATAAGGTCTTAGTCGAAATCGTGCTTTGTTACATGTCCAAATGGCCTTAAGGAAAAGCAAACTAGTATTAAAGATGAAGTGAGCACACTAAAGTCATAGTCCAGGACTCTCTTTTGCTCCAAGTTGTAAATGATAGTAGTCTGAGGAAGGTTCTGAGAAGCCAAGGGTCTTGGAATAGTCAAAGTGCAACTTTCTAAAATAATGACCTTGATGCCAGTAGGTGAGTGGGATCCTAAGGTACTTAGAAGCTGCTTCTGATCATCACCAAGCAAACTCACTCAAGCAGGATTACAGGCCAGAGCGTCCTATGTATCAGATTGCTTTCTCAATCTCTCTCTCGTCACCCTCTGTTTAAAATATAATAGATTTATGGAGATATAATTCCCCCCATGTAAAGTATATAATTCAATGATTTCAATGATTTTTAGTATATTCATGGAGTCACTATAATCTCGAGGAATATTTTCCTCACTCCCAAAAGAAATTGCACTTTTTCCTATTGTCTTTGATAACCACTAATCT
Organism: Prionailurus viverrinus; assembly: GCF_022837055.1. Taxonomy (NCBI): domain Eukaryota; kingdom Metazoa; phylum Chordata; class Mammalia; order Carnivora; family Felidae; genus Prionailurus; species Prionailurus viverrinus. The sequence continues at coordinate 131,291,557 of NC_062569.1, read as the reverse complement.
AGTTTCTGTCTCTGTAGTTTCATATAGTCTGGGCATTTCTTTTTTTTTTTTTTTTTTTTTTTTTTCTTTTTTTTTTTTTTTTTTTTTTTTTTATTAAATTTTTTTTCAACGTTTATTTATTTTTGGGACAGAGAGAGACAGAGCATGAACGGGGGAGGGGCAGAGAGAGAGAGAGGGAGACACAGAATCGGAAACAGGCTCCAGGCTCCGAGCCATCAGCCCAGAGCCCGACGCGGGGCTCGAACTCCCGGACCGCGAGATCGTGACCTGGCTGAAGTCGGACGCCCAACCGACTGCGCCACCCAGGCGCCCCATGGGCATTTCATATAAATAGAATCATATATGATCTTTCGTGAATGGCTTCTTTCACTTAGCTTAGTATTTCCAAGGTTTATCCATGTTGTAGTATGTATCAGCACTTAGATATTTTTTTATTGCTGAATAATTTCCCATGGTATGCATGCCACACTTTACTTAGCAAGTTACCAGTTAATGGATATTTGAGTTATTTTCATTTTTAGCTTTTATGAATAACCATGCTATGCTCTTTGTTGGTTTAGTCACTCTTCAGAAAGAAAACGCAAAACTAACAAAAATTTGGTTTCGATATTGCCACACATGCACTCGGACAGTATAAAGTTTATTGACTGTAAACGTGTGGGTTGATTTCTGGACTCTCAATTCTATTCCGTTGATTTGTATGATTATTCTATGCCAGTACCGCACCATCTTGATTACTGTAGCTTTGTAGTCATTTTTGAAACCAGAAAGTGTGAGTTCTCCAAATTTGTTCTTCTTTTTTCAAGATTGTTTTGGCTATAGTTGGTTTCGTAAATTTATATATTCAAATTTTACAATAAGACTATCAATTTCTGCAAAAATGACTGGTGGGATTTTGATGGGGATTGTACTGAATGTATAGATCAGTTTTGGGAGTATTGTTATTTTAACAAGATCAATCCATCCAATCCATGAACATGGAATGTTTTCATATATTGCTCGGCTTTAATTTCTTTCAACACAGGCACCCTAGGATGATGGCTGTAGCAGGCTCTCTCTTTGTCTTTTTCCCTGATCTGTTAAGCTGTCTATTTCTTTTGGTGTCACACCCAGCTGTTAGGCTCCACTAATTGCCTGATCCTTGCTCTATTGTTTTTGACAATGCCCTGAGGCATAAATAGCTCCATTGTCTGATCTAATTAAATTTGGGTCCTTTTGCAAGAGTAGTTTTTGAGGCCAGTCTTTGAGATTTGTTCTGTTCCCAGGAGGGCTCTTCTACAGTCTCTTTCCCTGATTCTCTCTGGTAAATAGCTGGCCTATGGTTTAGCTTCCTGTTCTCATGGAGCTACTAGCCACCCATCAATTGCTTACCACCAAAATCCTCATTATTTTCAAGAGCACATTAGGCTTGAACTTCCTCAACTCTATTCTAAATGGAGACTTTCAGAACTCTCTGTCCTTATGGCTTGCCTCCTCCCCTAGGCAAAATTTCTGAGCCATTGTTCCATTGCTAGAGCAGAGGTAGTGGCTTGCTTCTCTCAGTTAACACTCCAGATTTATAAGCAGGGTGCTGGGTGGAGATGATAGCTTCTAGTCTTCTCAGTTCGCCATTTCTGGTGGGAAACCTCTAACCCTATGATCAATCCAGAATTGGGGCAACCAAAGCCAACCATTCCTGGCCTGCCACACTGAGGGCAGACTGCCCTTAGAGTGGAATCTGGGTAGAGGAAGACAGCCCTTGCCTTTTGGTATTCACCTGAAATTTAGCTGTTGAAACACAGAGCTTTGCAGAATACGAGAAATGCTGGTGGCCTGGCCCTTCCAAGGAAGTAAACCTTTAACTAGGAGCTGAGGAGAGGGATCCTCATCTTCTCAGCCACACCCACCTTGAGTGGAGTTTCCATTAAACTGTGGCAGAGGAAAAGGAGCAGGCCATAGCTCAAATGTCATAGACTCTCACTGTTCTTACCAAGATTTAACAGAGATTTTCCTGCATAAATGTCTTCTTCATTTGCTCTATGCCCTTAGGAAAATTTTCAGAGTAATTAAAAAAAATGTCTTTGGTGATGTTGTTTTGCTGGGGAGTGGGTTTGTAGAGCTCCTTATGCTTCCATTTTCAAAGTGGATCCTTCCTACGTACCTTATATCTAATGACTAAATTCTAATGACTAAATAAATGCATTCAAAGCCATGGTCACCTGCTTGAGCAACATTGTGCTGCAGCATTATTTCTATCCATAAGATGGCACATTTCTGGCACATACTGTTTTGAAAGACTCTTTTTTCCTCACTCTCATTAACCATAGTTTGCCTAAATCTATTCATATTTCATTAAGAATCACTTTTTTTTTTCATATCCCACCAGGATAACTTTTAGTTTCATCACTTCTTGCCCATCAAATGTTCCACAGTTAAACCCACCAGACCAACCTCAATGCGACAACAACCTGCCATCACTTACATATTCAATTTGTAATAGTTCAAATGGCTCTTTGGAATTTAAATCAGTAAAATTATTCTTAACTTTTTTTTCTTTTTTTACTTAGTTTTTTTGAGCAGCTTCAGGTTTACAGAATTGAGCAGAAAGTACAGACATTTCCCCATACCACCATACCACCACTCCCTTACTCAGTTTCCCTTATTATTAACACCTTGCATTAGTTAGTGTGGCACATTTTTACAACTGATGAGATAATATTGATACATTATTAACTAAAGTTCATAGTTTGCATTGGGGTTCACTCTTTGTATTATACCTTCTGTGTGTTTAATAAATGTACTATGACATGTAGCCACTGTAATATACAGAATAGTTTCACTGCCTTAAAATTTCCCTATACTGTTCACCCCTCTCATCCACCTTTGCTTCCATCCCGACTTCTCCCCAGCCCCTGACAACCAATGATCACTTTATCATCTCCATAATTTTGTCTTCTCCAGAATGTCATAAAATTGGAATCATATAGTATATAGCCTTCTTGGATTGGCTTCTCTCACTTAGCAATATGCATTTAAGTTTCCTTTGTGTCTTTTTGCAGCTTGATAGCTCATTTCTTTTTACTGCTGAATAATATTGCATTGTATGTATGTATCTCCATTTGTTTATCCATTCACTTATTGAAGGGCATCTTGGTTGCTTCCAAAATTTTAACAATTATGAATAAAGCTGCTATAAACACCAATGCGCAGGTTTTTGTGTGCACATAAGTTTTCTTTCTTTTGTTTTTAGTATGTGCTTTCAGAGGTAGAGCTTACCATCTGGTAATTCAAATTTCCTACCATTCTTGTGCTCCCAAAGTGCTTAACCATCAGTTCCAAGTCCACCAATTTCATTGGATGCATCAGTTGGGTAGGCTGAGTTATGTTGCAGTATCACACAACCTAAACTCTGAGTGACTGAAAAACACAAAGGTTTATTTCATATGCTTGCTATATGTCTGACTTGAGTTGGCACAAGCCTCTTTCTGTGGGACCCATGCTGGCGGAGCCTTCACTATCTGAAAAGGTCACTAGCTGCCATGCTAAAGAACAAGGTGAACTGAGTACCGACTTCTAAAAGATCTAACACCTCCCATTACATGAAACAGAAGTTTGGTCAGTTTAACTTCACGGATGTAGGAAATGCATTACATCATGTGCCTAGAAGAAAATGAATATTGATGAGCATTCAGCAATACCAACTTTTATTTTTCAATTTGTGTGAGCATAGAACAATCATCTTTTGATCACTAAACTTAAGGTCACTATATTTTAATGTTTACCTTCCCTCTCCAGACTATAGACAATAGACAAGAAGCTACCACTAACTAGACTTAAGGGATCACACAATATTTACTAACCCAAAAGAAAGGGTTCAGATGGTATCTGAAGCTTCTATAGGCTGACTGTAAGGAAGACAGCCAGAGCCTGAGCGTGATTGATAGAGTTGGAACTACCAACATCATAAGACTCAAAATGATCGAGGATGAGTTCTTTTCACCAGGGCTCAGCGTAACAACGGAGAAACGATCGCGTGTGGTGTCACATAACTGCATATTCATACACACTTATTGATCTTATTATTTCAGTTTGCTTATATGATTAAAGCTTTTCTTCTCTTTCCAAAATGGGATATTCCATTTGACTCTAAACACGTCTTGAAGCAAATATTAATTCAAAAGACAGTTTGGGTTTAGGCCATCACAAATTCCTTTAATTGTTCTTGAATCCTTAAGTTAAATACATGACTTGTTTGTTTGTTTGTTTGTTTACAAGATTTGCTGACAATTTCTTACTTACCAGCACCCACCTCATGGAAATCCTTTATTTATGAAAAGCTCCTAGAACTGGATACTCCTTTACCAGTCCATCCCCAGAAACTTCTCTTCCTTACAGAAGCTCCTTGTGATTAAATTTAGGATTTGGAGATGAAAAGATTATCACAAATTATCCAGATGCATATTAAATATAATCACAAGAGTTCCTTTTTTAAAAAAGTATTTATTTATTTATTTATTTACAGCAAACTTGAATGGGGGAGGGGGGAAAGAGAGGGGAGAGAAAGAATCCCAAGCAGGCTCCAAGTTGGAAGCACAGAGCCCGATGTGGGGCTCAAAACCACAAACCATGAGTTCGTGACCTGAGCTGAAGTGGACGCTTAACCAACTGAGCCACCCAAGAGTTCTTATAGGTGAGAAGCAGAGGGGACATTTGACACAGCCAGAAGAAGAGAAGGCAATGTGACTGTGGATGCAGAGACCGGCATGTTGCAGCCACAGACCAACGTCTGCCAGCAGCTACCAGGAGCTGGAAGAAACAAGGAATAGATTCTTCCCTAGAACCTCTGAAGGGATGGTGGCCCTGCTAACACCTAAATTTTGGCCCAGGAAAACTGATTTTGAACTTCTGATCTCCAGAACAGTACAAGAATAAGTTACTGTTGTTTGAAGTCACCAAGTTTGTGGTGATTGGTAACAACAGCCCTAGAAGATTTGTATATCGCCTGCTGCTGCAGAGGAAATAAATGACATTACAAAGAAATCCATTTTAATGTTCCCCAAATATCTTCCCAGGGTAGGTGCAGGCTCCAGTAAACATGCAGAAAATACATTAGAGATCTTTGTCTTTTTTTATGTGTTAAGTATCAAGTATTTATTGTCCTGTGGAGGGTAATAAAGCAAAGATAAGATTCTCGTGTTTGAGGTATATATATTCTAAGTTGGACACACACACACACACACACACACACACACTCACCTGGAGCAGAGTACAGAGCCCTGTGTTTTCTCAAAGTCCACCTTGAGGGACACACTTTGAAATATATCAGAATTCAGAGCACATAAACATGAAAGTGTAGTTTGAATCCTCCCCCTTTGGAGATATAATTGCAGTCGTGGAAAGGAAAACAACAAGGAGTCACAGATAATAGGGCCCCAAAGATCTCAAAGAAATAGGTTAATCTCACTGTGGATCCTAACATGTCATAAAACATCAGTGTGCACTAGCTTCTCTTTCCCTTCCTTGGTTAAAAATGTCCCTTTATTGTCAAGGTCTAAAAAAAGGCAAGACATAACAAATGAATCCGCAGTGATGTTTGAAAAATATGCCCTGACACATTTGGAACATACCCACTGCTCAAAATCTGCCGGCTAAGAGAAGCTGATTAGAACCCCTGATGGCCCGTGGGGAGCCCCGTCCAGGTGCCTGCTACCTGCTGCTGTCCACCCTGCCTTGGGCCAGCATGGAGCCAGAGTAGCCAGTTGCCTCTCATCTTTATGTAAACACCAGACCAGGAGGCAGCCACTGCTTTTGATATAAACATGAAGGGAAGGTTGTGCTAGCTGGGGAATCGATGAGGCCCTTCTCTTCCTCTTCCTTGGCATTAGACTTCAGTTGGGCCTCTCCAGTGATGAAAACATCATCTTTTTCCTTACGAAGGGCCTTGACTTCAGTAGTTTTTGTGTATCTCTTCATTTGAAATCAGAAAAGATTCTTTCTACACATTCTCCCTGACAGCTCAGAAACAAGAGAGACTTAAAATGATCATCTCTGTTGGTACGTGGATTTGAAACTGAAAGGACAATTCTAAAATTGGCCAGAAGCCTCGTAGGCCATCCCCACGTGGTGGATTTTAAACGTATTTACCATCCACATTTCCTTCCTGAGGGTGGGAAAAAACCTGCCAGATTTCATTCAGCATGTATCATTTTTTATACTACAATATATTCTGAAATAAATCATTAATGTGATTATGAATAATAAAAGTTTTCTAGGAATGAAATAAGTCAAAATGGAACATTTGATGCTGTAAGCCATAGACAAAGCAGCCATGATCCACGGCGTAGAGAAATTCTTATTAGGGGAAAAATGGTTCATACGTATATTTATTCACTTAACAAAACATTTATTAGTGCCCACTCTCTAACATCACTGTGTAAGCTGCTAGAAAAGCAATGAGGAATGAGAGATCTTGTGTCTGCTCTTAAGGAATTTAAAGTCTAATTATTTTGAACACTAACAGGAGAGAGACACTGCAGTTACCACTTGGATAGAAAAACATCAGGGGCGCCTGGGTGGCGCAGTCGGTTAAGCGTCCGACTTCAGCCAGGTCACGATCTCGTGGTCCGTGAGTTCGAGCCCCGCGTCGGGCTCTGGGCTGATGGCTCGGAGCCTGGAGCCTGTTTCCGATTCTGTGTCTCCCTCTCTCTCTGCCCCTCCCCCGTTCATGCTCTGTCTCTCTCTGTCCCAAAAATAAATAAATGTTGAAAAAAAAGAAAAAAAAGAAAAACATCTAACTCAAACTTGACTGGTCATCAGGATTTGCAGAGGAAATAATATTTCCCTTGGAGCTTAGACGATGGAAACATCACGAGCAGTGGCTTGGAGGTAGGAGATAACTTGAAATATATTAAAATACTAAAATAGGATCACAGTAGCTGAGAGATGAAACTCTAAAGGGACAATGGGACCCCTTCATATGGATCTTGTAAATAAAGACACTGGAGGTTATTAAATGATCTTAAGCAGGTTAATGACGTGATCCAATTTGCCCTTAAGAGCTCTGTGTCTACAAGGTACAAGATGGCTGTCAGAGCTATTTCAGGGAGAGGTGATAGAGACCTAGATAATGGTGGGGATAGTGAGGAAGCAGCTAAGTGGCTGCCCCAACAGATTCTTAGGAGAGGTATTTGTCAGCCTTGGTGATTGAGTAGGCGTGGTGTGAGAGGGGAGAAGGCTAAACCGAGGACGACTCCTAGATTTCCAGACTTCACCAAGCAGCAGGTGAAGTTCATGGGCTCAGTTTTGGACAAATGCATCAGATATCTAAGCTATGTTTGAGGAAAGATGTTCAGCGGAGAGTCAGACAAACGAATTCCTTCAGGAGCGAGATTCAGGCTGTAGGTATAGATTTCAGAGTTGTCAGCGTGCAGTTGATAACTGAAGCTACTGGAGCCGAAGAGGGTGCTCAGGGAAACTTGTACATTAAGACAAGACGAACACCTGGGACAGAAGCTGAGAAATATGATGTTTTCACCAACGAGAAGAAGAGAATCCTGCAAAAGAAACTACTAGGTAGGAGAAAAACTGGGAGAGGCCGAAAGAGAAGAGCATTTGAAGAAAGATGTCACGGTCACAAATGCTGAACGTCGCCTTGATCGGTACCCAGTGTATTTAATACCGGGGCAGAGTCCCTGTTTCATATGGTGAAATAAGTTTTAGTCATCATCGTGTAAGATCATAATCATCTGTATTTTATTGATTTGCTCTTTAAAATGAGCACAGTTTTAAAAGAATAAATTGTAATTTATAGGTACTCTTCAAACTCAGTAAACTATTTCATAAAATTTGTACGTACCAAGCAAATAGCACCTCAAAGTTCACACTCTGCTGCTGTTTTCAATTTTATTTTATTTTAAAGATTTCCTTTTTTTTTTTTTTTTTCTTTTTCAACGTTTATTTATTTTTGGGACAGAGAGAGAGACAGAGCATGAACAGGGGAGGGGCAGAGAGAGAGGGAGACACAGAATCGGAAACAGGCTCCAGGCTCTGAGCCATCAGCCCAGAGCCCGACGCGGGGCTCGAACTCATTGACCGCGAGATCGTGACCTGGCTGAAGTCGGACGCTTAACCGACTGCGCCACCCAGGCGCCCCAAGATTTCCTTTTTTTTAAAGTTACCTCTACACCCCTACTGCACCCCCCTACCCCCAACGTGGGGCTTGAATTCACAATACCAAGATCCAGAGTGCATGTTCTACCGACTTAGCCAGCCAGGTACACCCCTATTTTAAATACAAATAAAAACTCCTAAAATGTGTTGACATTAAATGCCAGAATTAAAATAACTCAATTTCTGTGTCTTTGTTTTTACAATCTCTGTGTTGTGATGGCTTATTTTGAAGCTACTGATTAAACATGGGAATATGTATACCGTATGGTTGGAGACACAATCCATGCCCAAAGCAAGCCTGAATGGTTTGGAATCATTATGGATTTACTCTTGAAATAAATATATGTAGCTGAGTCCCTATGTGTCTGAGCTGAACTGGATAACTGCAGACTCGTGAAATAAACTTTCACGTAGAATATGATATTTGTTAAAAGATAATTAATAAAAGGGTGCTTATTTTAATTTTGCATAATATGCATTTGTACAGACAATATGCCCATCATAATATACATGTATAGTGGCTCAGTAGGTTAAGCTTCTGACTCTTGATTTCTGTTCAGGTCTTGATTTCACAGTTCGTGGAATGGAGCCCTACACTGGGCTCCACGCTGACAATGCAGAACCTGCTTGGGATTCATGCTCTCCCACTCTTCTGCCCCTGCCCTTCTCACATGTGTTGAGCACTCTCTCTCAAAATAAAAAACAAATTTTAAAAATATAATATGTATGTATAGTAATAACATATATGTTATTAAAATAAAGTAGCAACCATAGCAATTACATAGATCTTGGATCAACAAAAGAATTTTGGGAAAGAGTATTTTATACTTACGTTGTTTGAATTGCTCGTGCATTGTGATAATAAAAAATGACAAACTTTTAAGTTTTTACTCTTTCTAAATTCCTTATAGAAAATGTACCCCTTTATCGCCTATACCCAAGATGGTCTCTATTCTCACTGCCCAGCCTTTGGTACATCACTGGCCTAGATGATAAGAAAAATGAGACCAGAAAATTACGCATGTATTCAGTCGTAAGAAGGTCATCAGTGACCTTGGCAAACAGTGTCAGAGGAGCAGTGGGAGGGAAGCCATTTTACACTGGGCTGAGAAAACACTAGGTGGAGAAGCAGTAAGTGATTTACCTTACTGGTCTATTTCCTTCAACTTCCTGGTCACTTTTTATCTTTTCCCTTTCATCCCTGCCTGTGTGTCCTACTAACCTGGCAGATAGAAATTTACCAGCCTTCCCTGAGCATAGCAAGACCTGCACTAACTTGCCCTTACATTTACCATTCCTCCTGCTTGGAATGCCTTTTCCTCCTGGTGAATTCCTTCCTTTCTCAACGTCAGTGATCCAGTGGAGCCTTCTCAAGTCCCCTAGGCAAAATTTCAGTCTGCACCACCATCTCTGTTCCCATGTACGCACTACCTAGTGTGTAAAATGTTTTGTCTTTCACATCTCTAACAGTTAACATCATGCCTGCCTGTTTCACCCATAAGGTTTGTTGGGTGGATAAGTGAGGAAAGGAAGAGTAAGAAATTAAATGAGTGAATAAGTGAATGTGGAAATACAATTGAAGACCCGAACCCTTTAGCTGTACACGTGTAGACCATGTGCAGGCCAAATGGGCAGGGGGCGAGGTGATGATGAGCCACCATTACAGGTGAAGTTGGTCATTGGCAGATGATTAGCTCAGTCTGACAATTGTCGTCATAGTTAGTCATGCTTACGTATGTACATACACATACTTAGTCAACATGTGGTCCTCGCTCAGACCCTGCAGCCCTTCCCTCTACTGGCGTTTCTCTGGCCCTTCTACTGCTGTGATTCTCTGGCACCGTAACCCAGAGAAACTTTTTAATTCTCCAGGGGAAAGGAAGTAAGCGGGACTTCTGCAAGACCAGTTTTGTCAGCTCAACCTTAAAGATCAGTTGAGCAAAGCAGGAGTCATTGTTGCCTTAATGTGTCTGACTTGCGCAGGAAAGGCTCTGCCGGGTTTTCAAAATGAATGATTCAGGTGCATCTAAGCATTTACCTTTGTTTGGGAAAGATTGAGATTTCAGAAAGTAATCTGATAGGTACCTTTCCCCCAATGCGTTAGCCTCTCTTTTCCTGTGCTTTGTTAAGTGTTCAGTGACATGAAACCAGGTGGCACTTGACACTCGAAATAACTATAAGCGGGCCATTGTTGGCTCCAAAGTCAACCGTGTTTGCCTGATGTCAGGAAGGAAAACTGGGTTGTGACTTCATTTCCTAATGCTTCAGACTTAGGGTTGCCCCCTGCCTTCCTCTTACCCCTTTCTTAGTGCTTTTTCTCATTGTTGTTAAGCTTAAAATGGGGCTTTTCGACGTCTTGAGTTCACAATGCGAACTGAGAGAGACTTGATCAGGGAACTGCTTGAGGCTGGTGTCCTGGATGTAAAATTGGGCTCTTTATTCTGAATATTTGTTTTCAGAGTGTTCCCATGGGGCTCGCCAGCCTATTTGGGCTGAAACACTCTGTCTCTCACAAAAGCCATTTAAATATTTGCAGTACGTTCTCCTCAGTGAGTTCAATTGAATGAATAGTTGAATAAATAGTAAAAGGATCAATTTCTGTGAAGGAACAGTAACATTCAATAATATCTTTTTAAGTATGGTAACCTTTATGACTTTTAAATATTAGAAAATCTTAACAACGTGTAGCTGGTGAGTGAATGCCCTTTTGATAATTGAACATTTTTTCTGGGATATAAGCTCTAGATTTAACACGTGTCCAGTCGACAGTGAAAGCTACACTCAGTTGTGTAAACACTGACCTTTTCTTACCCAATTTTCCCCCTGAGTTTGTTGATACACATCTAAGCACTCTTTACAATGGCCTCTCCAAATCTTGCACAAATTTTTGTTATTTACTAGCAACTCAGCTAGAGTCGGACACAGTAAGACCAGGATGAGAATAATAAGATCTTGTTATTTGTTGATAACAAATGGCTGTTTGGTGATGTTTTTCAAGGGAGGATATTCATGCTAAAATTAAATTCAGGAAATGTAATGATGTAATAGAAAGATCTTGTTGCAGTCCTGTCTTGGCCACGAAAGCTACCATGTGACCTTAGAGAAAATCCATGAACATCTCTGGGCCTCAGTTCCTTCATGATTATAATAAAATCACTGGGTTAGATCACCAGTGTTCAACTATGTTTCTAAAAGCCCCAAAGCCTTTCAGACAATGTTAAGTGAGTACCATATGGTTTGTTTTCTCTGAGATGTGTTTTTTGTTTTGTTTTGTTTTGTTTTTTGCAGCATGTTTCTATAAAAACTGGCATAAAACTTTGCCATAATTTTATCTATTTATTTATAAATATTTATATATTTTTGTTTATAGATTTATATTTTTATATATTATTTATATATGTGTTATCGATATTGTTTATTTTAAATATTTAATTTACTTTTTATTGATTTTTAAATTTTTAATTAGTTTAGTATTTCATACTCGTACAGTAAAACCTTGGTTTGGGAGTATAATTCATTCTGGAAACATGCTTATCATCCAAAGCACTTGTATATCAAAGCGAATTTCCCCATAAGAAAGAATGGAATCTGAGATGATTCATTCCACAACCCAAAGATATTCATATAAAAATGATGGCAATACTGTAAAATGATACAAAATAATGAAAGAAAATACAAAATATAAATAAGCAAATTGACCTGAAGTTACCTTTGAAAACCTTGATGGCTGGTGTAAGGAAGACCAGGGAGAGGAGGGTTATTGTGAATGATGACTTTCAGTATCACTGACAGAACCACTGCTATCTACTGGCTCAATGGAATCTTTTTCTGCATGGGAGCCATTGTATACACTTGCACAGATATGGACTATAATACAGGATTGAGAAACCCTTGTCATATACTACATTTAATGTAAGTGGCAAGAAGGCGGCAGAGGAAAGGGTCTCTATCTGCAGGCAGCCTGACCAGAATGAAGCAAAGCATCCCTAAGCTTACTCTTGGAGGGAAAAGCAAAGGACTGTCCATAGGTGCTTGGAAGTGACAAAAAATACACAAGTGTCAGTTATGGGCACCTTGCAATGTTCTAAAAAAATCACTGATTTCTGCCAAACACTGCAGCCTGAGGCATAGCATCTGAGCATGGGAGATGATCACCCACAATCCTGAGAGAGCAAGAGAGAGAGAGAGAGAGAGAGAGAACCACCTTTGGCTCAGTTGTGATCATGTGACAATTTGGCGTCACATACTACTTGTATTGCAAGACATCACTCGTATATCAAATTAAAATTTATTAGAAACGTTTGCTTATCTCGCAAAACACTCGCAGAACAATTTACTCACAATCCAAGGTTTTACTACATTTTATTTATTTAACATGTACACACACACACACACACATATATATATATATATAAAATTATATATTTATTGTCACTGTTTATGATGGAGTTGATGTTCTGACTTTTATGTCCCAACTCCATTCCCACTGTCAACCTCATGTCTTTCTGATGTGGCTTCTCCAATCCAAGGACAAACCCCAAGAACTCCCTCTTATGATACCATTATTAATTTTCAACTCATGTAAATTGTTTTATGTCTCTGAACTTCAATGAAATAAACACTTTGTGTCTTCTTTTATATAGTGTTATTCTCTGTTGTAACTTCAGACTCAGCAAGTAGATTAAAGATTTCATGTGGCAACCTCTTAGTGACCTCCCCAGTATCCCTTCCCCTTAGGCACAACTTAATGGGTCCTCTGGCTATGTTCTTATCTAAAGCCAGAGATTCATGATTGGTCTAAATCAATTATAGAAATCCTGTTTCCTTTTCTCAACTTCTCTACCACTGAGCTTCAGCCTGTGACCTAGTGAGATTAAAGCTAGTAGAAGACTACAGAAGAGATTAAGGGAAAGAAAGCGTTTGTTCTCTTGGGGAGAACTGTTCAATTTGCCTTCTCATTCTTCCTGCCTGGACCACAGATAAGAAGCCTGGAATAGCAACAGCCATACTGCAACTATGAAGCAGCCGTGAAGGAAAGACCAAGAAAATCTCAGAGACATGACCCTGACCTTGTTAAACGACAAAACAAATGACATCAATGTACCTCTGGAGTTTTTTTTTTTTTTTTCAGGAAATTTTATTTAATTAATAGTTAGAATTTCAAATTCATTCATTCATTCAACAAATATTTATGATGTACCTATAATTTCCCAAACATAGGCATGAAACACATTAATAAACAAAGTATAAAAAGTTCCCACCCTCATGGGGCACCTGGGTGGCTCAGTCCGTTAAGCGTCCGACTTTGGCTCAGGTCACGATCTTACGGTTTGTGAGTTCCAGCCCCGTGTAGGGCTCTGTGCTGACAGCTCCGAGCCTGGAGCCTGCTTTGGATTCTGTGTCTCCTTTCTCTGCTGCTCCTCCACTTGTACTCTGTCCCTCAAAAATAAATAAATGTAAAAAAAAAAAATTAAAAAAAAGTTCCCACCCTCACAGTTTACATTCTAGTAGGGGAGAAGAGACAGGAAATTAGCAATAGCCATAATAAATACCCTCATGCCTTTCCATATATACAATTTGGAAAATGCTACCTGTTATAGAGAAAAGAAAGAGCAGGATGTGTGGAGTAGGAAGTCCACGCTCGGGGGTCAGATGTGGTGGCACATAGGATAGAAAGAACTTAAGAAAGTGACATTTGAGCACAGACTTGAAGGAGGTAAGACATTTAATCATATGGTCTGGGGGGAAAGCAATTCAGACATTGGGTGTGATCAGCACAAAGATTGGAAGGCAGGAGCAAGCCCAATCTGACCAAAGAACTGCAAGGAAACCAACGTGGCTAGAGTGAAGTGAGCATGGTGGACAAGTGCATGTGTGTGTGTGTGTGTGTGTGTGTGTGTGTGTGTGCATGTGGTTGATCATGCAGAATCATGCAGTGATTGTAAAGACTGTCTTTTTTTCTGCGTGAAATGAGTAGCGATTTGAAGGGTTTGAGCAGAATTATAATATGGCCTGGCTTACATTGAACAAGATTACCTGATTTGCTCTGGTGAAAGTAAATATAGGAGAAATCAAGGGTAGAAGCAGGGAGCAGGGCTAGAAGATTAATACAGTAATCCAGAAGAGAAATGGTTCTCACTTGGATTAAGATAGTTGGAACAGAAGTGCAAGTGGAAGAAGCTTTTCTCTTCTAGATATATTTAAAAAAAAATTTTAAATGTTTATTTATTTCTGAGACAGAGAGACAGAGCATGAGTGGGGAAGGGGCAGAGAGAGAGGGAGACACAGAATCTGAAGCAGGCTCCAGGCTCTGAGCTGTCAGCACAGAGCATGACGCAGGGCCCGAACTCACAAACCATGAGATCATGACCTGAGCCAAAGTCGGTCGCTCAACGGACTGAGCCACCCAGGCGCCCCTCTTCTAAATATATCTTAAAGGCAGAAACAAGATTTCCTAATGGATTTGAGGAAAAATTATCAAGCTTTGTTATTATCAAGCTTTGTTATCAAGCAAAATAAACATCACAAAATAGAAAATTCTAGTTTTTATCTTTTTAATGTTATTTATTTTTGAGAGAGAGAGAAAGAGCATGAGTGTGGTGAGGGGGGAGCAGAGACAGAGGGAGAATCCGAAGCAGGCTCCAGGCTCTGAGCTGTTAGCACAGAGCCCAGGGCGGGGCTTGAAGTTGTGAACTGCAAGATCATGACCTGAGCAGAACTCAGATGCTCAACTGACAGAAACACCCAGGCACCCCCAAAATTCTGGGTTTTAGTCCAGGTCAACTGAACAGAACTTTAACAATCATTTAATGAAAAAGTTTTCATCTAACATGGAAATGTAACATAGCAGGCAATACCTTATAGCCAAAAAACGTTTATTGATTTTTAAAAAGTTATCTCATTATTCACTCAATCCTAGCAAAATTACCTCATGAGTAGATAGATCTTCACATACATAAGTCTTCATTTATTAAGGAGCAATTCCTAAATACAACGTATAAAATTAACATACAGTCCTCTTTTGCTATTCTCCTAAAACTAATTTGACTGAACCTGAATGAACTTTTAGCAGCAATAACAATTTTTTTAGACAAAATGTGGAGAAAAGTGGAAGCACTCGATTTCATAATTTCAGATGCAGAATACCTGCCACAAAATAGGTGGCAGTTGTTCAGATTTGACCTAGAAACTTTGCAGAACACCTTTGAGGATTTCTTAGCAGCCAGTTATTGGTCATCTTGGATCTTCAAGATAATGTTAAGTGTGTGTGTGTGTGTGTGTGTGTGTGTGTGTGTGTGTGTGTATATGTCCAAGTTTAATGTTGACAAATCAAATTGGGTGACCTGTCTACAAAGTATAGGTACTGGTGAGACTTGGGAGCTTGTTGAAAAGACAATGCCTATGTCTAGATAGCATTCTAGTTTTCCATTGTATTGTGTGAACTTTGGTTGTCAGAGGAAGGATGGTGATGTAACAGCAATTTTCTTATGTGTATCAGATACATTTATTGGCAGCTCTCAGGCTATAATGAATTAAATAAAAACCACAGGAGAAGCAAAGGTATTTGCGAGCTTTTTAAAGTTAAATCTCTTAGAAAAAAGACTCATTCTTAGATCTGTTGGGGAGAAAAAGTTTTTCTCGACCATCTCAGTGTCCCTGACTGTCTGAAAATTAAATGTACAGAGACAGCAGAACAAGAAAACCATACACATCTTATTGAATTTTTGCATGTACATGGGAGTCTTCACAAAATAATGAAAATCTAAGGAAGTGACTGGAGCAGAAAACTTTTACACCTTTTAGACAAAGAAACACTAAATTTGTGAACAACTGGTAAGACAGAGGGGGTTTGTGCTTGATGGTGAAGAAGTAACTAAGACGTTAAGGGTGAGTTTAACAAGTTTGTACAGATGCCTTGGTGTCTCTGGTGAGACACCTGTCTCTGGTGATAAGAATGTCTTCCTTCCTCCTGGTACAGGAAGGGTACCTTTCACATGATAGTTTTATGACCTGTTTTAGGGAAGAAGGGGCAGGGGCAGGGGGCAGGTCAGAGTGAACTTCCTCCTTCTGCCATTTTCTGAGACTCCTTCAACTAAGATACCTAATATATCAAGGTGCCAAATTTTGAGATAGCATGCCCTGAACCCTATCAGATATTTCTCAGAAAATGCATAAATTGTAAATTAAATACTTCTGACTATTCCCCATTTAGTAGTCTAAATACAAAGCTTCTTTTGAAATGCTTGGTTTTTATTTTTGTTTTTGTTTCGAATATATGTCAAATATTTTTACATTTCCGAATACTCAACACATATTTAAAGACCATCTACTGGGTGCTAAGTTCTGCATTATGCAATGGTGACTGAGATGGGCATGATCCCTATTCTCAAGAAATTTTTCTTATTCTATTCAAATGCCAGTGAAATTTATGGAAATGTCCACACAGCATGCGGTGAGCTGGAATATCAGGGTTTTAGATCTGGAAGAAATCCTTACAACTTACAGATGATAAAGCTGAGGCAGAAAATGGTTAAATGACTTGGCCTACATTATGAAGTAGCAGACCAAGGAAAGGATCCAGGTTTGTCAAACTTCCATGTTCCACACTCCATCACAGGGGTACAGTTGGTTGGGAAGAGAAGATGATGGGGGGAGATAGGAGAAATCTTTTTCCAGCAGGAAAAATACAATTTTAAAGATTAAATCAAATGAATATATAGAAATTTAAATGGATCTTGGAACTGACCCACTTATTCTGAGGACTTGTTTTAATGGTGCAACCTACCAAAAATAATGTGAATCCTGTCCAGACACGTTTCAATACTGTGGAGCTCATACCCTGCCCTTACTCTGTCCAGACACAAGGTAAAAATTCACATTGTGGCTGCTTTTGTGGCACTGAACTGGTTCCCCTAATGGAGGTCTTAATTCTTGTCTAGTACTTAGGGACTAGACTATGGAATATGTCCTTCTGTCTTTTCACACTGTTGCTGAGAAGCAGCTTAGCTCAGTGAGAGATAGCAGAGTGGCAAGACTGTAGACCTGTCCTTGGAGTGTAAGGTTTGGCTTTCCACTTACTAGTTACATGAACTTGAATAAGTGACTTAACCTCTCTGAGCCTTAGTTTTGTGGCATAAAAAAATAGGGATCATAATGCAGATGTTCTGAAGATTGAGTTAATATGCGGAAATCCCTTAGAATAGTATCTGGCACATAGGAAGATCCAAATAATCGCTATTTTTAGAGTAACCACCACCATTTGTGTGATATGGATTGGGGCTACAATTAGATGTCAGTGAAGCAATATTGTGTGTGTGTGTATCTGTGTGAGTGTGTGTGTGTGTGTGTGTGTATCTGTGAGTGTGTGTGTGTGTGTGTATCTGTGTGAGTGTGTGTGTGCGTGTGTGTATACATGGCAGATCCAGTGCTTAAGACAAAGCAAAACTGTCCAATGTAAAGACTCCAAAAAGTATTCATTTTTTCCCCTCAACTTAAACTGATCACTTCTCCATCAGAGAACTGTTAAAAAAACAAATGCTTACTGGGTATTATTGGTCTGCTTTCACAAGTTTGTGGGCCTTACATAATTCTGCTTTGTTAAAAAAAATCAAAACCAAAACCAAGCCAATGAACCCCCAAAAAACCAAAGTAGCAAGGTGTTTCAAGCATTTTATGCAGTGCTATTAAATCCAGAGTTTCTGTTTTACTTCCTCACACGCAAGAGGTCTTCAAGTTTGGTACCGTGAAAGGTATGCTGTATCCCCCAACCCCTGTGGTTCCAAGATGGGAAGTGCCCACGCAAGTCCCCACATTCAGTTAGTCATCACCCCCTACCTGTATGCTCTTACTCTCTGAAGAAATTGTTTGCTATTATTGCAGAGGAGTGTTTGGGCATATGAGTGGGGCTCTGCTGAAGGGTCAATAACGGCATTTCGAATCTTCCCTCTTCTTTTCAAGAACTGGATTCAGTATCTGAACAATCTTCTGTGAGAGAGGGTTTCTGTGTGCTGTTTGACTAAGCTGAGCATTTGCTCATTCTTGCAAAGTCTGTATTGTCTGTTTTATTTAAGTAATTTCAGGCCGTTGTAGGAGAATATCTAGAACAAAATAGGAGGTGGATTTCATCAACCTATATGTCTAGCAGGCCACTACTGATTCCTGAGATTTATGAGATTAAAACGGCTTAGGAGCTTTTGTGTTTTACCCCACACAGATTAGATAAAAATTACAGAGAAATTGGAATATTTTAATTTTGCCATTCACACTGTATGTATGAATGGTATCTGTGAACATCCAGCTAATTAAGTTAAATTTACTAAAATATCAAATAACGGTCTAATGATAACTTCAAAATACACATGTGAAGAAGCAACCATCTCTCAAAACTTTAAAAACATTACCTTGAAGTGTGTGACTGCATCAGAAAGAGACCGCGGGTATGATGTCCTTAAGTGAAAAATATCTCTGGGTGCCCCAGGGATTTGGTTTTTCTATCAAATATACCTTTGCCCCATCTTTCTCATGACCCTTCATGGGACCAAGTAAGGACAGACAAGCGAGTTTTGAAAGGAGCTGCATTTTATGATGTGATGCTAATGAAACTATCTGTGATACTCCATTTCTGAATTTCTTTTTCTTGTATCTACATGGACTTAAGGGAAGGCTAATTTCTACATATCAGGATACATGCTTCATCTATGAAAAGCCTGGAAAGTTTTTCAGATTGGAGTTTATACCAGAACACATGTATCGGCCATTTGCAAAATCAAGATGATGTGTTGGAGGCCAATACTCCAGTAATGACTGGAATAGGAGGTTTTTGAAAGATACTTGTCAAGTGGATGGCAGTGAAGCCACCGATTAAACTTAGTTTGAAGAAAGTTGAAGATGCATGGCAGTCTGTCCTGGGTAGACTTCATAGTCCCCTTTAGTTTCAGAGAATCGTTAGTTGTCAGGGAATTCTTGGCATTGTGACACGACGTAGCATTCATTGTAAAATAATGTACTAATAGACAAAAAACTAGAAAACATTTCAGCAAAGGTAGTGCATTCTTGGCAGAAATGACTACATTTGGCATTAACCTCAAGGGTACAAGAGGAAGATTGAAAGCATATTTACAAATTAGTATTTTTTCCAAGATCCATTTATTTTTACACTATGATTTAGAAGCTTTAACTCCTATTCTTCTAATACTTTCTTGCAATTTTCACATACTTCTTAAAGGTTATTTTTTTTTCTATTTGATATTTAGGATTAAAACTACTCCCCCAGAAGAGCGAGAAACTTCATTTCCATTTTCTTCCTCACTAACTCCAGCACCTTTAATATTCAATTTAACTGAAATGTTTGCTCCGAGTGTTTATTATGCTTTGAATTTTGCACTGCATATCAACAATTATTTAGGTATTACTAGGAATGTGCCATTACTCTTGTATATTTGGGGCTACCTCATGCCCCTTTTTTGGATTCATTCCTTATTTGTTGGCGCGTATCCTCAACTAATTTTTTCAGAGATTGCTTACCTTGGTAAACACTCTGAGGCTTTGATTTTCTGAATATTTGTTTATATTATCTTTCACTTTATGCCAGTTTGGCTGAGTATAGGATTCTAGGTTTGAAACGCTTCTTCCCTTTAATTTGGAAGATAGTAAACCCTATCTTACAGTATTTCTTAAAAATGTTTATTTATTTTTGAGAGAGACAGTGGAGGAGGGGCAGAGAGACAGGGGGCAGTTTCTGAGGCGGGCTCTGCACTGACAGCAGAAAGCCCAATGAGGGGCTCAAACTCATAAACTGTGACACCATGACCTGAGCTGAAGTCAGACGCTTAACCAACTGAGGCACCCAGGTGCCCCACCTATCTTCCAGTATTGAATGATGCTCATGAGAAGTTATGCTGATGGCAGGGTGACTTTTCAGGGTTTGTTTGTTTGTTTGTTTTTTTAAGTTTCCTGTTTTGCTCTCTTTTTCTTTAAGAAGATTTACGATTTTGTTAATCCTTGAAATTCTGAAATGTCACAATGAGGCATGTGGCTTTGGCTCTTTTAAAGTCTAGCTTAGCACTTTTAATTTGAAGATTCATCCTTTATTCAGACTTGAGAACTTTTTGCTTTGTATTTATTTGATTATATTCTCTGCCTTTTTTCTTTTCTATTATTCTGTAATTCCTATAATCTAGATTTGGGGATTTTTGGATGTACTCTTCACATTAGTTAACTCTACACTTATTTTTTCCCTCCTTTTATCCATATGTTCTGCTCTGTGTGAGAATGTCTCAGCTCAGTTTTTCAACCCAGTATAGTATTTTACGATATAGTATGTATTACTGCTACTGTTGTATACCTATTTAGATTTTCATTTCTGTCTTGTTTTATTCTAAGAGCTTCAGGAAATATATTTCATGGATGCACTGTTCTTTCAAGTGTTTCTAAGTATCTTGATACTTATTCTGAGTCTTTCTGTTAACTCTTTCCTGGGGGGGTGGGGGGGAGAGTTATGGCTTAGTTCCTGTATTATTGTATTGTATAGTTCTGTATTATTGACTTCCTTTTTATTATGGCTTAGTTTTTGTATTATTGACTTAAGATGTTTAGTGTTTCTTGGCTGCCTGTAGCTTTGATTTTGAGAATCACCGCTCATGTGCCCTTTGCATTTCTATAACCTGCCTCCAGTGTATGGGGAGGAAATATTTGGAATGGAAGCTTGTCTTCCAAATGTGAGTTTCCATTACTCCCAGAAGTGAGTTACTACTATTTGACCATTGCAAGACTTCTCCAACCCCAATACGCCTTTTTAGCCAGCTGTTAAGGCCAATACAGCACAAAAGAAGGAGAAAGGAAGAAATTGACGAGTCTGCTGTTCCAAATGCAGCTCTCCAATTAAATCCCCTTTTAAATGCCCAGGGTTTTCCCTTAATTCTTGGAATATTGACACTGGGCTTAGAGACTTTCAAACTTCCACAGCAGGCTTCTTCTACATGTGTTACAGCCCATCATTTCCTTCAGTTCTGTTTTGTTAAAGATCTGATTGTATATGCTGTGTCTCAGAAATTCCAAAACTTTGTGGTTCATTGATTCTATTTTTAATACTTTAAAAGAAATTTTCTATACTTGTACTTTTTTGTTCTTATTTTGTGTGTTTCGGGGTAAGGGAGTGATAATAATGGTATACTATGTCTCTCCTAAATAACAAATCATTCTTACAAGAAGAGCTTATGAAAGTAAAATTATTTTCCTCAAGTTCAGAGGAAGGCTTCTTTCTCAAGAGTTTATTTGCTCTTCAGGGCTTTACAAATATGGGCATGGTAAATTATATGCCACAAGTCTCCTTAGATCAAAAATATTTTCTTAGGTCTTCTTATGAGACAATAAGGTGAAGAGAAGGTTCTTTCAATTATTTTTTTGACCTCATACCCTGCTATTTGGGGATATTTTTTCCTAGCAATGTTCTCATTACAATAAAGTTTCACCACAATAAATGTGAAATCTCTTTACAGTTTATTATAATTGGTTGAGATATTAATTTTTAATGGAGTTCTCATGAGGACAAGGAGACATCCTTTGGGATCATGTGGTGGTTTTATCCTTAGAGAAGATGAAGTCATTTTGAATATAGAGCATCCTTTAACTTGCTTAATGGGATCATTGACCAATAACTTTCTATCAGTGACCTGACTTGACTTCCGTGCTGAGTTGTCTAAAATATATGCAAGACTGTGACATTTAATTACAACACAGTTTTCAGAAATAGTATCATTACATGTTAGCCACTAGATCATGTACTTTTGGCAGTGGATATGGGCTAATTTCAACAATGCAAACTTCTTATTTTAAACTGCAGTTACAGATAGAGAACGCAGAAACCCTCTGTGCCGCTCTATATGGCTATAATCCTAGAGTAATGAATGAGAAGGCATTGCAGACGGTTGAAAAATAATGCTGAATATTAACTGTATAGTAATCTCCCTTTCTTCTCTTTTTATTTATGTCTTTCTTGTAGGCTTGTGAACATCCATGTTGTGTTGTGTGTCTTTCAGCATGTTTCTGCATTAAAATATCACATTTTCTGAATTTTTGAGATAACTAGAAAATTACAAATAATAAAAAAAATTCAGGAATCCATATAGTCTTTAGTTGGATTACATGCTCCCACCATCTCTTCTAGTAACTCAGACTGACTTAATACTTTCTTATTTGCAGGAGATGGGCCCATAGTAGAAAAATGAACATACTCGCCGATTTAGCAATTGATTCAACGCTATTGGATTCACAATATTAATGTTACAGATCAATTTAAAAAGAATATCTATTTGTTTTTCTATAGCAAATTTGATTTTGACTTTCACATTCAGTTCAACCAGAACCCATTGGGCTTCTTTTATATGCATGTTAGCTCTTTAATGTGAAGGCACCCTTAATATACATGGGAATAATGATTCTTATTCTATTTTAGCAGTGAGATGGAAAAGTTCAGTAAGTTCACCCAAGTCATCCGATCAGTCATTGGTAGGTCCAAGGTTAAAATTCAGGAATTCTGGCAGAAATGCAAAGAGAATTTTCCAATGACTCAAAAATCTAGTAACAGGGCTATAAATCAAAAAAGAGATGGCCCATGGTTCAGAAAGCTGGAAGCTGGATGAAAATTACAAAGAAATCTCCAGAGTATCTCTGGTGCTGAGATTCCCAAGTGCAACTGAAGGGAAATTCCTGATCCCATTCTCAAATGATTTGAAGCCAGTCTAACCAAACCTATGAACATGTGCAAGCATAGCTTGATTATAGATTAGATTGACCCAGCACACCAAATTTATGCTCTGAAAGAAGAAAGGGTATGATTTTTCTGTGAGACAATAATGTTATACTTTAATATTTACTGTTCTTTTACACACTGTGTCCAGAATACAATAAATACATTATGAAGCAAGTAGTAAAAGAAGATATAATACATGTTAAAGAGAGGACACAGTCAATAGAAGCAAATACCGAGATGTTTCAGGTGTTGGAATTACCAGACAGGGACTTTAAGGAAACTATGATCGATAGGCGGAAAAGGTGAATGTGTGAACAGATGGGAATTTTTATCAGAGATATGAACATTTTTAAAAAGTCAAATGGAAATGTTAGAAATGAAACATATAGGAAGTAGAGAATTCATTCAATGGGTTTACTGACAACTGGAGTGGGCACAGAAAAGAACTGCTGAATTCAAAAATGGTTCAGTAGAAATTATCCAAAATGAAACACAGAGAAAAGAAACCCAACGATGAAAATAATGAAGAAGAGTACCTGAGATCAGTAATTCAATGATTTAACATCTGGGTTATTGCTGTCCTAGGTGAGAAGAGAAAGAATGAGGTGGAAGCAATATTTGAGGATATAATGAGAATTTTCCAAAGTTAGCGAAAGACATCAAAGAAGTACAAAAAACGCTAAGTGGACTATATACAAAGACATATCCACCTAAGTCATATGTTTACGTGTTTTTAAAATAGAAAAATAGCAGTGATATAGCAGAGAAAACAGTGATAAGAGCAATGATAAGCACATGGCTGCTTTCTCATCACAATGATGGCTAGAAGAGAAAAGAACAACATTTAATGCTAAAATAAAAAGCTATTTACCTGTAACTCATATCCTTCAAAAATGAAGATGAAAAAAAGGCAGTTTTAGAGAGAAAAATGGTTGCATTTGTCTACAGCAGATCTGGACCACAAAAAATATTTAAAGAAGGTTTTTGAAATGAAAAGAAATTATGCAGTGTGAAAACTAGGATATGCAGCAAAGAAGAACAAACACCAGAAAGGGAAATACATGGATGAATATTTGAATGGCTGTCACTACCTCTAGTCCACATTGTACTAGAAGTCCTACTTACTTCAACAAAGCCAGAAAGGAGAGAGAGAGAGAGAGACATCAAGATTAAAAAGGAACAAGTGAAACTGTCATATTTCACAGATGACATAACTGTGTGTGTATAAAACTCCATGGAATCCACGCAAATGTAATAATAATTACTAAAACTAATAAGTGGGTTTAGCAAAGTCTCAGACACAGGTTCAATATTCAAAAATCAATTGTATTGTATTATTATCACATGTATTATTAAAAGCTATAAAATGAAATTTTAAAGTACCATTTAAATACTGTCAAAAACCTTAAATACCTAGAAATAAATCTAACAAAAGATGAGCAAATTACAAAAGATTACTGAAAGAAATTTCAGGGAGCCTGGGTGGCTCAGTCAGTCAGTTGAGCAACTGACTTTTTTTTTTTAAGATTTTTTTTTTTAAGTTTGTTCATTTTTGAGAGAGACAGAGTCAGCATGAGCAGGGGAGGGGCAGAGAGAGAGGGAGAGAGAGAATCCCAAGCAGGCTCTGCACTGTCAGCATAGAACCTGATGCTGGACTCGGACTCATGAAACCTTGAGATCATGACCTAGGGCAAAACCAAGAGTCAGACACTTAATCGACTGAGCCACCCAGGCACCCCAAGCAACTAACTCTTGATTTTTGCTCAGATCGTGATCTCCTAGTTCGTGAGATAGAGCTCTGCGTCTGGGCTCTGCACTGACAGCGTGAGGCCCACTTGGGATTCTCTTTGCTCCTCCCTTGTGCACGCAGGACCTCTCTCTCTCTCTCTCTCAAAATAAATAAATAAACTTAAAAAACATTACTGAATGAAATGTTAATGAACCTAAATAAATACCATATTCATGAATTAGAAAATTCAGTATTGCTAAGATGTCCATCATCCCCCAAATTATTTATAGATGTGACACAACGTCAATAAAAATAGCAGCAGGCTGTTTTGAAGAAATTTCAAGTTAGTCTAAAAGTGCAAAGGACTTGGAGTAGCCAAAACAACGTTGATAAAGAAGAACAAAGTTGGTGAGTTTACACTACTTGATTTCAGGACTTAATACAATGTCACAGTAATCAAGTCAGTGTGGTATTGGCATAATAGTAGACAAATGGATTGATGCAACAGAATTTAAAAATCCAGAAATGGGATCACACACAAATATGTGATGTATATACACATTATATTATATATGTGTGATATATATACAAATATGTGATATATATACATACACATATGTATACAAATATATGATACACACATTCACACACACACATATGATATATACATGCACAAATATTTGTTAACTGACAGAAGTGGTAAATCAGGTCCCTGATGAGGGAGAGAAAATTCTTGCAAACGTGATGTAGAAACAGTGGATATCCATTTTAAACAATGTTTGTTGATCCAACCTCACTCAATACACAAAAATGTTATTTAAAGACGGATCACGAATGAAGGATGGCAGAATGCGCCACCTCAAAATATGCCCTGTTGGCATAAGGATTATTTTGAGCTAAAGTCACCGGAAAGACAGCAGGTGCAAGAAGAGCCACTCTAACCTTCCCTTTTCTTTCTAAAAGTTAAGAGGTGAAATTCCCATGTGAAAGGTGTCCTTCTATACCAGGAGGAAAGAAATATTCTCATAAGCAGAGACAAGGGCTTGAGGCCAGGAGAAATCTCTAGAAACGCCTTGTTAAAATCATTCTTATCTTCCTTTCTCCGCCTTGTAATTTTACTTTTCATTACATACATTGTCTCTCTTTGTCCAACCTTGTGTAGAAACACTTAGGCCTGACCACTTCTCTGGGTCTTCATTTTCCTATGGGGCTCCCACATATAGGTAAAAAAATCTGGATGCTGCTTTTGTCCTATTAATCTGTCGCATGTCAATGTAACTCTCAGAACTAGCCAGAGGCCCTAAGAGGGTAGAGGTAAAGTTTTGCCTTCCCTACATGAACTTAAATATAAAAACTATAATAAAAAAATGTTCTAGAAGAAAACAAGTAAGAGTATCTTTGCCATCCTGGGGCATGCCAAGATTTATTAGAATTTAAAAGACACCACTTATAAAAGAATATTTGGATTTCATCAAACTTAAAAATTTCTGCTCATGAACACGAAAGGAGTCGGCAAGCAACCAACTGGGAAAGACAGTCTTATCATTTCTATTTCATGAATAAATAGTATCAAGAATATATAAAGAACTTTTGCAAGTCAACAGTGAAACGTTGAACAGCCTAATAAACTGTGGGAAGAGACTTGAACACACACTTGGCAAAAGAAATTGTAACTATGAGCCATCCTACGTAGGAGTGAGGACAAGAAGCACACAAAAAGATACTCAACATCATAAGTCATGGGGAAGGTGCAATTTAAATATAATGAGACAGCATTTCATACCTATGGGAATGACTAAAAGACTGACGGCACCAAGTATTAACAAGAATGTGGGGCAACTTGGATACCCACACATTCTTGTCAGTAGGGTAAAACATTACAGCCATTTTGGAGTATGGCTTGCCAGTTTGTTACAATTTAAACCTTTATATACTAGGAGCTCCATTCCTAGGTATTTATCCAAGTGATATAAAAATATATGTCTATAAAAAATGTACGTCTATAAAAATATATGTTGCATTCTTACGTAAGAATGATCAGAGAAAACCTGGAAGTTGAGCATCTATATTCAGGGACATCGATGAACAAATTGTAGTACATGCAGACAATGAAATATTGCTCAGCAATGAAAAAGAATGGCCTGGAAATAACTGCAACAGCATGAATGAATCTCAGAAACAACATGGAGCAAAAGAAGCCAGATACAAAAGAATGCATATGGCGTTATTACTTCAAGGACAGGCAAAAATGACCTATGGTGATAGAAAACAGTCCAGTGGCGTGTGCCTGGAAGACAATTTCTGGAGTAACCGGAATGTTTTATATCTTGTTTTGGTGGTATTATGTTGGTGTATACATCGATTATCAAAACTCACACAAATGAACCTTTAAAATACGTGCATTTAAAAAATTTTAAAATTACATAATTTGTAAGAGTGTAAAAAGAAAGCAGGGAAAAAACAACAGCAGTTTCAGGCCTCATGACTCCCTATGAACTGCCATTTTCAAAACACTTGTTTTTCACCTAGTAAACGTTTTAAAGCAATGCTATGGTGACCAGTGCAGGGTTTGCTAAGAGTATTTGCTAAGGTGGAAGGAAAAGGTTAGGTCGGCACCACCTGTTTCTGGCACTCTTCTGACGAGACAGCAGATTGCCTGCTGGCTTTTTCCAGCTTTTCTGAACACAGAGAGAGTCACAATAATACCAGGGAGCTTGCAAGATGGACACCGTATGTTTTCAGTATCTGGTTCTTCTCCTTTCTTTCCTCTGCCCTTTTAGCATCGAGATCTGATGACCCCAAGAAATTTAATATGAGAGGACACCATGAATGAAATGTTAATATTTTTTAACCAAACACAAAGGGAAGACTTACATGTGTTTATTCTCCTCAGTTATCCAATAGCTGTTAGTCATCAAATTATCACCCCAACTTTCAAACTGTGTCTTAAAATGAATATCCGTACAAATAGTTGTGAAAACTTATTAAGAAATCCTGCACATATTACTTAAAGGTACCTGGGGCTCCTGGGTGGCTCAGTCGGTTGATCGTCTGACTTCGGCTCAGGTCATGATCTCACAGTTCGTGGGTTCGAGCCCCACGTCGGGCTCTGGGCTGACAGCTCAGAGCCTGGAGCCTGCTTCAGATTCTGTGTCTCTCCATCTCTTGGCCCCTCCCCTGCTCATGCTCTGTGTCTCCCTGTCTCTCAATAATAAATAAACGTTAAAAAAACAAAATTTAAAGATACCATTTACCCACGATAGGAATTCTAACTATAATACAGTAGATGTCAGAGGAATAGCAACATGAGGCAGAATTTTCAGAAAAAGAAACAAATCAGTACTTGAAGACCTTCAGGCAGAGATATTACATTTTTAAGGGAGAATGTGATGGCGTATTGAGCTGGGTCTCTGTTTTTTTAAACGACCAGATTAGGATTTGATCACAAATAATTTATGTATAATCTGAGATTTCAAAGACTGTAGCTATTAAATATATAGTGTACATTCCTGCCTCCCTTTGGTTGCATTTGTGTGAGTGCAGAAAAATTTACGTGGAAAACTTTGTGCTTTTGGCCACAGACAGGCATCTGTTTACAGTTTTTTATCCTGGAGATATTTGAAGTGCCCGGAGGAGGAGAGGGAAAAAGTTGTGTGTGAAGGGTGATTTTAGTAAGAATGGACAGAAGGAGTGCAAAACTTGCAGACTGGTTCTGCGGGCTTAGGCAAGTTTTAGAATTTAATTCTATGTGGGAGCCCAGAGAAACATAATCCCGTTGTCTGTATTATGATTCTTATTTTTTCAAACTGCTCCTCATTTGTGGAGCTAATTTCTTCCCAGCCACTAAAAATAATTACTTGCCTCTAGAGCCACATATTGTAGTAATAAAACAATGTAATTTACTTCTAAGGAAAAAAACCTGTAGGTAGTTTTAACGCTACATTTAATGCCCATACTTTCAGAAGCTCTGTTAAGGAGTGAGGACGATCTGTAGAGGTTTCTCTTTAGTGTGGGAACTCCCCCTCCCCCGCCCCCAGAGCCTTAGGAAGTAGCTTTTCTCTCCCATCTGATACACAGAAATTACTCCCTTTCCTCATTATTTTATGGCTTTACCTGATTTCTTCTCTCTCTCTCTCTCTTCCTCTCTCTAGCTCCTGTTTTTCAGCTCATTCTTCCAACCTTTTGATGTGTGTGATTATAACTATTTGTAATGTTTGGCTTTGGATCAAATGGTTACGGTATGCCGTGCCCAAAAATAATTCGTGAAAAAGAGTAATGCCACATGAAAATAAATATTATTTAGAGAAGAAGCGTTAGGCCACTTGAGAACGATTTCCAGGCCTCCGTCGCGAATAAGATGTGCCGGTGATTCAGGCGGAACAGAGCAGACACCCGTAAGGATGTGGTGATCCAAACAGCTCAGGTTTTCCAGCGCTTTCCAGCTCATTGTGTGACCTGCGTCTCCCAGCCAGCTTTGGAGGCAGCTGGAGGGTAAGAGCAACACGTGTGTCACATAGCTTGAATTCACACGCGCCGCGTTCCCATATTTCTGATCTTTGGTAAAGTAGCCCTCCCCTTTGCCATCTTCTCAGGAATTCGACAGGGGTCACAAATTTAGATGACTCTGGGATTAGGCCAGTTTTCCCCTCCCCTGGCGCTGCAAACTTTCACACAATGCACTGGGGCCTTTACTACACGTGGGAAGCTCTTCTTATTAAAGCGTCAAGGGTCGAATAACCGGTTTTGTACTTGCCAAACCAGAGTGAGTTGTCTGTACTTTATCACTCAGGAGGATTATTATCACTATTATTCAGGTATTTGTGAGCCTCGAGTGTGCGTGTATGTGCATTTGATTTATCTATTTATTTGTTTACTTTTATTATCCCATTTTATTTATAAGATGGCACCATACATATTCATAGCTCAACGCGTACTTTGATCTCCAAAATTTTGATTCATGAAAACACTCTCTGAGTCATCTTCTATTTCTGTCGTTAGTGTTTTACGAGTTTCAGAGTACAGGTCTTTCGTTTTCTTGGTTAGCTTTATTCCTCGGTATTTTACTCTTTCTGGTGCAATTATAAATGTGATTGTTTTCTTAATTTCTCTTTCTGCTACTTCGTCGTTGAGGATTTTTATCATGAATGGATGTTGTACTTTGCCAAGTGCTTTTGCTGCATCTATTGACATAGTCGTATGGTTTTTACCCTTTCTCTTGTTTTC
The DNA here is from genome assembly GCF_022837055.1 of Prionailurus viverrinus. Classification (NCBI taxonomy): domain Eukaryota; kingdom Metazoa; phylum Chordata; class Mammalia; order Carnivora; family Felidae; genus Prionailurus; species Prionailurus viverrinus. The sequence continues at coordinate 131,261,708 of NC_062569.1, read as the reverse complement.
GTTTTGTTTTGTCTTTAGTTTTTGTTTAAATTCCAGTTAGTTAACATACAGTGTAATATTAGTTTCAGGTGGAGTGTGCGTGTGTTTTAAAACTCATTGATGCTTTCTCCTGGCTTTATCTGGTTGCCAAGGTAACCGGAAGGCTACTGTAGGCTCCTTAATTCACTTGCTATCAGTCTGTACGTTATTCAAGGCTTATGTTCCCCTGAGTTAGTTTTATGTTCCATGAAGCCACATACTTCTTGGACTGAGATTTGAAGTTTGTCTTTTTTTTTTTTTTTTTTTCTGTCACTTGCCTACTAAACTCGTGGGGCTGGGCAAGAATAGACCTGAAGCTTCTGCTAGCATCACATACAAAATCAGGCTTGTTCTCAGAGTATTTGAAGTCTTACCAGGTGCCCACTTGGTTACCTCAGACCTATGTTGGTTGCAAATACTATCTGACTGGGGATATTTTAACTGCCTCCAAGGGCTGCCTTTCAAATCTAATGAGCTTTCGCTTGCTTTGGCCTGGCCTATAATAATCCAAAGGTATTTTGGGTATTACCTCGCCGATGGTAATTCTGACCCACTTTACAGGAGCTTTTGTTGCCGTGAAATGCTGCAAATATCTGAGATACGCTTTATAATGCTAACGTATGCTATATTTGGCCATATTACATTTTTTATTGTCTATAAGCAGTACACTTTTCTTCGTATGTGTGAACTGCAGAAACATAGATTTAAACGCAGGTTCACAATTTCAAAACAACTTAAGAGCACAGGAACATAGTTGATGAGAATTTACATTATACGGGATAGGATGCATTTTCTTGACCCCAGTCTACTTATAGTAAAACACTAAAATAACATGAATAATAAATGACATGACATAAACTTTCTGTAACATATTGTCAGAAACATATTCTAAAAGTCAAAATGGCTGATCTGAAGAAACGGTTATCGAGTTAGGAGCACAGTGGTAGGTAGGGAAAGAGGATTTTGTCCCCCAGGGCGGGGGGGGGGGGGGGGGGGGGAGGGTGCAATTAGCCACATCTGGAATCATTTTTGGCTGTCAGTTTTGGGAATAGGGATGTTAATGGCATGTAGTGGGCCAAGGCCAGGGATATTGCTAAACATCTCACAATGCCCAGTACATAATCCACTGTACCGTCACTGAAGAATTATCCGGCCCCAAATGTTGATGGTGCTAGCATAAAGCAACCGTGAACTAGAGACTACATATCACAGAAATGATATCCTTTTATGTCTTTTGGCAAAATAACTACATTAAATTTCATTCAATTGTGAAACAGAGAGAATGTAGGCTGTAAGTCCACCACCTGACGATACCCATGTCTATTTGGGGGCTAGCCTTTGAACCCTGATTCCACTGCCTATTTTCATTGTATTGGAGCTCTCATATTCCTCCCACTTTTCACTTTGCTATGGTTTGACTTTTGAAACAAATACACGGTATTTTAGAAAACAAGTTAAATAGGTAGGAGAGACATAAGTTTCAAGCATGAGCATTGTAAAGCTGAAAGACAGTGGACTGTACCTCCTAAAGCCTCTCTAGGCTTCAGGGATTTGTGACCCACATCCTATAACCCGATATCATATTGAATATTTTAGGAGCTACAGAACACCTAACTCAGCAGTCTTTGCCAATGAGCACAGTGGTAGGGAGAAACGTTTTGCATAAATAAGTTTGGTTGACTTGATATCATTTAAATCGTAGTAGAATGGTTTTATATCAAATTGAAGTTCTAGAATTTATAGCAAAACATTCTTTTACTTCCTTTGGTATCAAAAATTTCCCATGTCAATCATAGGGAAATAGGTAAAAATATTAATAGTGATAACTGATGAGCCTAAGAGAAGTTATAAAAAAGATTTTCAAAAGGAGAAAAATCTTTAATAAAATACGACACTATAAGCGGTATTAAAATTCCTGTCAAAGCATCTTGCAGAGTAGACCTTTACACAGAAGATGGAAAGAATTAGCTAAAAGTAATCGCACATTTTGGTGTATGTTTTTAGAAATGAATCTGTTGCAAGGACTTAGCTTGAGTTATCAATGGTGGATTTAAACTAAATCTGGAGCAGTAATATTTTCCTGCTAAATATAAATGAATTCTGTGGATTCTTTGCTTTCACTATGTAATGAAACAAACATACACGCGGGTTACCTATTTTCTTTGTGAGGAACAGAATTTAGGATGTTACTAATTTTGAAAACAAAGGCAACAAAATTAACTCAAAAAAGACTGGGAAGTGTGAGGTATAACAAAATTAATAGCTCACCAATGGGAAATACATGTACAAGGACACAGCCAAAGCTTTTCCAAAATTCGCCTTAGGTTTTTTTATTTTTTTATTCATTTTTTAATGTTTATTCATATTTGAGAGACAGAGCGTGAGTGGAGGAGAAGCAGAGAGAGAGAGAGAGACAGACAGAATCTGAAGCAGGCTCCAGACTTTGAGCTGTCAGCACAGAGCCTGATGTGGAGCTCAAACTCATGGACCGTGAGATCATGACCTGAGCTGAGGTCGGAGGCTTAACCAACAAAGCCACCCAGGCTCCCCGCCTTAGTTTTTTAAGATATTGTCCAACTTAATTATCTTTCTTGTTCTTAAGATTTACTTCTGACTAACTTTTCGTTATTTACAAGTCAAATTTACACTCAAAGGATGAAGATACATTACCGTAAAGGCATTAAAAAAAAATTTGGCACAGAAAATGAAGACCGTCTTCAACAAGGAACTCTTAAAATGTTTAGAGTAATAACAGCTTTATTAGAATAAGTATGCAGCCTCCCAAATGGATACTTTAAAGGCAACAACACAGCCTTGGATGTGTGAAGACTGATTTTTTTTTTTTTTTAAGTCATGGTAGTTTATGCCTTACAGTTTTGCTAGCAATACATTTCTTTCTTGGGAATGTTTCTAGACCGAAGGCTGCCTGTTACCCCAGCAGCAGGCGTGCTTGCACGAACATACACGCATGGAATTTAGAAAGGACGCTTTCTCTTTTGTAACTAGGCCAACATAATATTGTGATGCCTTGGAAACATCCTTAGGTATGGACTCCGAAAAGGGGATAGCACTGATTCAGGCTCGTGAAAGCAGTGGGACCTGATGATCCAGTTTGTTTAAGATGTCAATCATATCTTTATTCAATTGAACAGAACTTTGCATCTGAAAATAATATGTAAGTCTCACAATTCCTGAATGATGGAAAACAGAATAGACTCAGAAGATTTTGTATTTAGAGTACAGATTTGTCTCTATTTGGGAAGTAATAATGGAAACATTTTCTAACTACCTAGTTTAAAAAACTACTTTCCTCTTTGCTGTGATAACTGAAAATTTATAGAGCTTACATACTATGTCCGAAGTTGAGTTTTTCTTCCTGGCAAGGGAGTCATTGTTTTTCAACACAATTCTTCCGTTTAGGGCCTTGAGATCCTTTTTCATTGAAATATCTCTGCCCCCTTCTTCTTGGTTTTAGCTCCTGTTTTTCAAGTCCTCTGTGGGGTCACTCCTCCTGAATTGCTCCTGGGTCATCTCACTATTCAGTAGCACACCTGAATCAGCGTGCCAACTCAACCCTTCTGTTGAAAATGAATTTTTTCCACTTCCAAACTCCTTGTACTGTGTATACCATGCATAATACCAGATGACATAAAATTATACCGGTAAAATAGATGATGTCTTGTTGTAGTTATGAACCACTTCAGGCCATCTCTTTCATGTATAACACCTATTAATTTTCTCAGTGGTGTTCCCAACTTGTGTTTATTCTACCGTTGTACTCTCTTCTTTCTATCCATGCCTATTCCATCTGTTTGACACGATGGGATGGAAAATCTTTCTGTTTGCCATTATTCCCCGTGAACAATATCACATGTCATTTTACCTTGCCAGCACTAAGTTTTACTCCTACTTCAGCACATTTCCATTCAAATTTTTTGGCAAGCTGGGAAGAACCATGATGTTCATCCTACTGAAAATACAAAGGACTAAGGTATAAAGGTGACTCTGCGTCTCATCTTTATTAACTATTGTCATCTGGTGGTTTGAAAGGAGCAAATGTAGATGTAGATTGAGGTCTTTTCTTAGCTTAAGCGGAGAACAGCTTTTTGGATTCAGCAATACTCCCAGGCATATATTTGTGTCTAATTTGCATTTGGAGAGGAAGGAGAGAGGAGAGAGGGAGGAAGTTTTGTATCTGAAGCCCTGAGAAGGCTTTGGAAGATGAGAAGGAAGGAAATATAGAGGATAATGTGGCATTTCATTCCTGGATGGGGAGGCAATGAAGCGTCTGAGCCCCCAGAATTCAGCAATTAGAAATATTTTCCCAGGGCACCTTGATGACTCAGCTGGTTAAACATCTGACTCTTGATTTCAGCTCAGGTCAATATCTCATAGTTTGTGGGTTCCAGCCCCACGTCGGATTCTGCCCTGACAGTGTGCAGCTTGCTTGGGATTCTCTCTCTCCCTCTCTCTTTCAAAATAAATAAATAAACTTAAAGAAAAAAAAAACATACTTCAAAAAAAAAAAAAAGAAATATTTCCCGCATTTCTGCTGAACAGGGTAGACTGAAGGAAAGACAGTGCCCTGAAGGCACGGCTGTGCTGTACAACATCGGGGACCCCAGAAGCTGTGTCCTCCTTAAGGATCCTAAGATTGGAAAACACTCTGATGCCCCATGGACCATGGTAAAAAGCTGGGAGAGTCTGAACCAGAACAACTAGCTGTTTTTCAACACTCAAACCGCAAAGCTGCCAGAATTTCTTGGGTGCTAAGAAAAACTCTTCGGAGCCTAAGATTCTTTAGAAGGAGGTAGTAGAGGGGCACCTGGGTGGCTCTGTTAGTTAAGCTTCCGACTTCATCTCAGGTCATGATCTCACAGTTTGTGAGTTCGAGCCCCCCATCAGGCTCTGTGCTGACAGCTCGGAGCCTGGAGCCTGCTTGGGATTCTGTGCCTCCCTCTCTCTTTTCGCCTCCCCCACTCATGCTGTCTTTCTCTGTCTCTCAAAAATAAACATTAAAAAAAAAAAAAGAAGTAGTCAGCAGAAAGAAGCCTGTAACTTAGTGCTCAGATATGTGCCTTTATTCTACTTGCAGACTGAGGCCTGAGGATGTGAGGTTTCATAAAGAAAGAAAGAGGAAGAGAATATCCCGTACCATTATGGAGGCTGGGAAGAACAAACCACAAATCTGACAATAAACAAGTATTTAAGATAAAAGAACATATTAAAATCTCCTTTCTTTGTTTCTTGTGACATGTGACTTGAAGCCAGAAACATGAGTTACAACCATTAGTCTCAGTTTGGAATTAGATTTGAATTTCCAGATCCAATACTTTTTAATAGTTCCAAAATTTTTCAATTTTTCCTCTGTAGCTCTTATAAATGTGCTTTGTTTTTCTGGGCCAAATCTAATGTGCTGAGTGGAAAATTATAGATGTGATTTGGGCTCTTTCTATGCATATAATTATCAACCAAGGCATAGATACCCATTTTGATTCTAACATGGACACCTCAATCTACCTTACCTTTGGAAACTTTGCAGTCTTTTGGCTTGAGTTTCAGCAGGAAACCTGATGTTAACCTACTTATCAAGTTGTCTTTCTAAACCTTAATAGAGAAAGTATTCCAAGAACCAGACTACTAAACTTTTGTCTTCTATATGTGATGACGCCACCAAAAGATCACTTACAATCTTACTTCCTTTTAGCATGTGCCTCTTTTTTTTTTTAACAGTTATTTATTTTTGAGAGACAGAGAGAGACAGGGCATAAGCAGGGGAGGGGCAGAGAGAAAGGGAGACACAGAATCCCAAGCAGGCTCTAGGCTCTGATCTGAGCCAGACGCAAGGCTTGAACTCATAAACTGTGAGATTATGACGTGAGCCAAATTCAGATGCTTAATGTACGGAGCCACCCAGAGTCCCCTAGCATGTGTCTCTCTTAAGTATAATTGGTCATAGGTCATACTCTCAGAGGTTTTTGCTTCTTTCCCCACACTCTAGGTGTGAGTAAGGACTCTAGGATCTATCTCCTTGAGCATGTGTTCTGGAATCTTTTATTTTACAGTACAGTAAGCCTCTGGCAGCAAGGTAGGTAGTTTCTGATACAACCACCTCCTTCTGAGAGGTCTAGTTCCAAGGACCTTTGGGATGAAGGTTTGGGTGTCCCACAGCCAATAGTTTCAGATCACTGAGATCATTCAGATGACTGAGATGTACAAATTAAACACTGTACCCAGGGGCAAAGAAACTACTCAACAGCCAAACACATACCAGGAGTTAACTTTTAAACAGTGAACCCCCAAGCTGTTTTAACAAAGCACTTCAAAAAGATCACAGGGAATTTGGTCAACTATGTGGGGAAAAAATTCTGTTTCATCTTTTTCTTGTATTGTGGGCGTGGACAACTAAATAATTTGTTTTAGAAATTTTCCAATGGCTCTTGGACCTTGTATAAGTGCTAAATTTTCTAAATTCATACAAAAGCCCCATAAAACTGATGAAATATTTTTCATAAATTTTTATTTTTCAATAAATTTTTCTGACACTAGCCTGAAATGTTCTCTTCAAAGTTATAGATGGCATTCTTAAATGCTTAATTTACTTTACGACAATTTAAAATATTTGATTTTTAAAATTAAAAAAAAAATTTTTTTTAACGTTTATTTATTTTTGAGACAGAGAGAGACAGAGCATGAACGGGGGAGGGTCAGAGAGAGAGGGAGACACAGAATCCGAAACAGGCTCCAGGCTCTGAGCTGTCAGCACAGAGCCCGACGCGGGGCTCGAACTCACAGACCGCGAGATCATGACGTGAGCTGAAGTCGGATGCCCAACCGACTGAGTCACCCAGGAGCCCCTTGATTTTTAAAATTTAAGTGGAATAGAAACTTACCGGAACAATAAATTAATCGTTTCTCTCAGAATTGCTGTAAAGTAAAACCCTATGGAAATCTATGAACTCTCTTAGCATAAACATATAATCAAAATGGCTTTAAAACCGGACTTCTAAGCCAATGTTTATATTATCTAAAGCTGGCTAAAGGCAATTTTAACAAATTACAGTGGGAAAAAGAATAAAACTATTGAAAGGTAAGTGTTTGAATGGGCTTTTTCAGTCATGAGATGTACAAACTAGCCCAAAGTAGTTTAATTTAAGTGAGAGAAAGAGGTATCTTTGGAATCCAAAAAAATGAATGCTGAAACGACAGGACTGATTAGCCCTTCTCTCAGAACATTCTTCCTCTCTCGAGTTGTCTTTCTTTCAAGGACCATGTTTTTCTGGATGTTCCTCCTTAATTTGCTTTTATTCAAGTTCTCTCTGTATCCCAACTGGTTTTTTCCGCTTATTTTTCACAGGGCTTCAGATGGTTACCCTCCCTGGCTTTGATCTTGCATGAGCCCCAGGCTCAAAAGCAAATAGTTAAATTGGCCACAATCCTATGAGTCCGGTAGAATTAATTCCTAAGAAGGAGAATCTGATGGGTCAAGCCAACTGAACTATGGTAATTTGAGCCTCTAAGACCACCAATATTATTAAGAAGACAGTTGTGTTATCTACCTTTCCCCCTTTTCTACATAAGGCTGACACAATTTCTCTCATGTATGTGAAGATGGAAAGGTAGGGAAAATTGAAATGTCATTTGTGGAAGATACTAAGCAAATGGGGGACATCATCCTCCAGGATCCTAAACAGGATTAACCTCTTTTTTTTTTTTTCAATATATGAAATTTATTGTCAAATTGGTTAAACAGGATTAACTTCTAAAAGCATTCATTCATTCATTCATTCATTCATTCTTTCATTCATTCATCAATTCATTCAAGCTTTCAGTTACCTATCAAATATTTATTGCATGTCTAATATGTGCTGAGATATTGTGTGAGGTCCTGGAATTGCCTCTCATCTCTAGGCCATTCAGAATAGGCTCTACATGGAGGAGCCTGGGTGTCTCAGTAGGTTAAGCATCTGACTTCGGCTCAGGTCATGATCTCACAGTTTGTGACTTCCAGCCCCGCATCAGGCTCTGTGCTGACAGCTTGGAGCCTGGAGCCTGCTTCGGATTCTGTCTGTCTGTCTGTCTGTCTCTCTCTCTCTCTCTCTCTCTGTCCCTCTCCCACTCATACTCTGTTTCTCTTTCTCTCAAAAGTAAACAAACATTTAAGAATAGGCTCTACACAATTTAGTACTTAAGAGAATATAAGGCAGGATATAATTGTTTCCTGATTGCTAGGCTTGTACCCGCAACTGGATTGTTTATTTCTCATGGGCACAGACTACCATAATTTGTTTTCTAGCACCAGCTGAGGGTATATCTAATAAATAAGAAACACTTTTACTGGCTGGTTATCCATCTTCTTCTTTGCTGTCTTGCTTTTGAGATTAAAGTCTTGGGGAAAATAGGGTTTAAATATTGCTGAAAATAAAGTCTGATTACAGCCTAGAGTAGTAAGTCTCTACCTTCTGTTTTTTTTTCTCTTCATTTTCTAGAAAAGTTTTCTAGAAAGATTTCATCTTTCCCTTGTTTTGAAGTCTGAAATAAAGTATACTATTTTAGAAAATATAATATAGGATTCTGTCTTGAATTTGACTCTAAAAATGGTATCAAATTTTGTTTGACTTTGGAAGAATTATCCTGGTCTTGGAAAAATTATTGTAGTTTTTTTGTACCATTCTATAGACAATGGCACTTGGGAAGCTTTTTGCATATAATATTTATCTAAAACCACTACATACCTTCATCAGTATTTTCTTTCTCTTCATCATGAGGAGACATCTGTCTTGAAGTTATGCTGGGTATAAAGGAGGAGTGGAAAGGAATGGATATGGGGCCAACTAAAGAGTGTAAGGTCCTGAGGCCGATCGTAAATTTATAAATCACAACATATATATCCAAGTTATGGTTTCAACCGTGGCTGAATTTATTTATTCATCAAATACATATGGAGCATCCAACTCTGAAACTTTTAAGAAGAACATATGATGTATCCTAATGGCTAGTCCAAAATAAGATTTAGTTTTTTAAAAACTGCATAGTCGTCTTCACATGGATGTTTAACATCTGATGTTTTTTAAAATTATCTCCGAGATTTTTTATGCACATTTCACATTGATGGACATCTATTGTTTTATTTACCAAGTACTATGTTCTCCTTTAAGAAATTCAGCTTTAGTATGGTCCAAAGAAAAATCTGCCTACAATTACATTGTTAGAATTTTGTCCAAAGCTATTTGTGTTGGTGTTTAATATCTATTCACATATTTAACTAAAACTTGGGAGACGGGGATGGGGGTTGGGAGGAAAGGATACCAAGTTTCTTTGAAAGTAGATACCTTATTTCTTTTATGTATGTATTCATTTTTATTTTGTGCATCTGGGTTTTAGGCCTGTTTTCATTCTGAGAGAAATGGAATGTACTCACAATCTATAGATGGAAAAAAGTTTTGGGGCTGCTGGTACATGATGTTCTCTGTTATCTAGATTTTTAAAAAAATTACCTTAGCATCACCGGGTGACGTGAGATTTTCTGTTCAATTCACTGCATCTAGTGACCTTTTGTGGAGTCTGTTCTTGCAGAGCATTTGAGATGGGAACACACAGCATCTCGTGTTCCATGTCATGTCAGTCATTGCTCTCTTTGACTTTACTTGTGTTCTCAAGTCAATATGTTCCAGATTAATGAGGCATTTGTTCTTAATCAAGAAACGATTTAAGAATACACTTTTAATTTTAATGACTTGTTTATGATTAATTGTTTCTACATGCCCTTCTCATACTTGAGGATACTTCAAAGCTGCTGCGTTTTTTTGGACAGTTCCCAAATGTCTGAACACTGGTAGTTGCTATGACCCAGTGATCTCAAGGGACTGAACAAACAGAGTTATTGATTTCCTTCAGAAAATCATTCAGAAAGTTCCCTTAAACTAAAAATTACTTCAAATAACAATAATTTTAAAAAGCAGTTGTTAAACAAACTGTGTGGTAATACATTATACACTTTTAATGTTCCCTCTAAACATCTATATCTAATGAGGTCCTACTGTTTTATGAGGAAACATGTTAGAAATAATTTGTGAAGTAAACTCATTTTCCCAACTGATCTATACTATGCCATTAGCTGATTTAATTAAAATGTACTCTGTTGATTTAGGTTTTCTTTTTTATTTAAATAACTAACAGGTGTGTGTGTACGTGTGTGTGTGCGCGCGCACAAGCACTTTATTTGAAGCTATAAAACTAAGTGATTCATGACCTCTTAATCATAACGGCTAACATCTATTGAGTGCTTATTATCTGCCAGGTTTTGTTCCAAGTGTGTTAAATATATTAACTCATTTACTATTCTCAACTGCCAATTTGTGAACCCTGTTTTGTTTTTTGGTTTTTTTTTTTCTGTGTTACGGATCAAGAAACTGAGGCATCAAGATGATAGTGATTTGCCCAAGGTCACATGGAAGTTAAATGGCAGATTGGAGATTGGAAACCTCATAGTGTAGCTCCAAAACTCAAGTTCCTAAACACAAGGCTATATCACTCTATACATGAAGAGTCTCCCAGTATGGTCAGTTCCTTCTTAGGAACCTTAGTTATTGCACTTTGTTTTGCATTACTTGAAATGTGTTTGTAAACCTTACTTATCTGTGGTCACTGTGTTAGTTATTTTGTCCTTTGGTCCTTCTCCTATAGGTGATAAAAGTGGAACAATGAGTTAGACCCTTTTAAAATTTATATTTTTGTTTATTTACTAGATTTGTGTTTCCTTTAAACAGAGTATGTATTGACATTTTTAGAGATTGTAAAATTTGGATGAGAAATGAAAACTTGGACTGGCAGAAATCCTCTGTGTCCCTATGATGGCTATGAGCATATGAAAGAATCACGTTAGCTATTTTGTGATAATACAAATCATGTGCTTGCTTAAATACTTGACTTTCTTTCGGACTTCACAATGAGTTCCTTCCATTTCAAAGAGTTGTAGGAGAAAAATGGTCCACTTAGCTTTTAAAATGAGGATTCAATATAATTATGTTCCACCCAGGAGTCCATGTTTTAGAATTATTTAAGATTCATTGTTTTTCTCAGATAAAGCCTAATGATAATGATGGATTTTTAACTTTCCTGCCACTGAAGACAATATCACAGCAATAGAAAATTGGTCAGATTCAAAAAAAAAAAAAAAGAAAGAAAAGAAAATGAGATTCCTTGATAAGAAATGAATAAGCATGGTTTGAATTTTTCTTTCATAAGTTACTTTCTACATGTTCCTGACAAGTCCATTGATCTCTCTGAGGCTCAGCTTCCCATTTGGTAAATTCAGATGGTGGGAACTTCATTCATCAGGACTCTTCGTCTTACTTGTAACAGAATCAAATAAAACTGATTGGAGGAATGTGAAGAATTGAGAAGGCCCAAGCGTAGAAGTCCAGCTGGATTTTAGGCAGAACTGGAAATAGAGACCTGAGCACCGTCAGGATTCTGTGTAGCTCTTGCTTCTTTGACCTTCTGGCATATGAGCTTTATTTTTCTCTTTCTTTCTTATTTCCTCTCCTCTTTTGTTCCACATGACTGGAAAGATGGTCACTGATAGTTGGCCTCCTGGTTTTATACATCATACTTCAGGCACCCAAAGAATGATTGTCTCTTCTAGATAAAATACTCTCAAGGGTGGATTCCAGTTGTTCCCATTTGTGTCACGTGCCTGACTGAAACTTACAAGCTTTGCCTAGGGATATGAGTTCTGTGGTAGGGATTATGATAAAGTCATTTTGAGTTTACTCTTCACACCTGGGCCAAAAAAACTGTTGCTCTAGAACAGCATCTATGATAACCTCATGAATGAGGTGACGAAAACAGACATTTCCCAATGAAGAGGCTGGACAGGTAACTCCACGTGTGTCTGCTATAGTTAACACCTGCTTACCCAGAATAATAGGCCCTTTTCCCTTTTTGATCATAAAAAATGAGACATGAGAAGTCTACTTCCTGATGGGTATAAAATATTTAGCCCCAAGCCTACTGAACACATACAGATTTTGTTATAAAACACCTTTGTCTATGTTTTCCCTATAAGTGGATATGTGTATATTCATTAATTGATTAAAATTGAACTTTTGGATTTATGGACAGTAACTGATTAATTTTTTAAAACTGAGTTCGTGGGTTCAGGGAGAGCTTGGAATAAGAAATAGAGATTGTAGGGAGAACATTACATTCTGGGTTATCGCAAATATAACTAGATAATAAATAAGGAAGATTTGGGACCAGGAAAAAATAATAGTGTTGATTGGAGGACTAATTGAATATGGAAGATTAGCAGTTAAGAAGTGAAATTAAAGAGAGTCTTTTATGAAAGCTAGAAACCAGTATGAATTTGTAGTTTGAGTCTTAGAAGAACCAGGCTGTGATGGATATTTTCTGTTTGACAGACTTGAGAAGGAACCAGACTTGGGTAAGGAAGAGGACACCTTGTATAGAATAATTATACATAAGATGCAAAATGCAAAGAGCCTCTTTTTCAAATAACTGTCCGGTTGTGATGTGAATATGGCGAAGTTTCATGCTTTCCCCAGTGTGGCTTTGTAGTACTCAAGGCTACTGTCAGTGTTTGGCCAAGGAGGAAGGCTAACACGAAAGTTCAATTCCTGCAAGTCCTGGTGGCAAGAGGAGTGATGGGGAAGGTAGGCACCTTGCACTTGACACTTCATTGTACCCTGTTCTCAGTAGGCTTATAATTTTGTGAAGAAGAGCAATCGTAGTCCACAAAGGATCAGAAAGCAAGGTTGTGGTGTGTGCACTACTATTTCAGTCCAGTGCATTTTTCTCTCATGGGTCCAGTGTCACCTGGCATCTTTCCAAGGTTGTTTTATTTTTTTACTCTTTCTTGCCATAGAGGTCATGTGTTGTAATTTGGACTTTGGTCTGCGGTTCATGTTACTGCATGCGCTGTAAATTCAGTCAGCATCCTTATTGAACAGAAAGTACTTTAAGCACTGTGTGAACCCTGAACCTAGTATTTTAATTGGGAAGGGTCACTGACGAATAGAATAGTTCTAATCTGTATGGGCTCCAGATCCTTCTGCCTGTTAGCACTGGGCTAGGTGGCAGGAGGTTCTGAATCAAGGCCTGGGAGAATTTCATACAAAGCTTGAGAGAAGGCTTTAGACCCATGTGGGTCTAAAATCCCAGGCAGACCACACAGATGAAAGCCATGGGAAAAGAGACTGAGCCAGAGGAATCAGGAAATAAACACAAAACAGTTATAAATAGCAAGGGACAGAAGTTAGGTAAGGAAATGGGTTTGAGGACCAGGAAATTAAAAAAACAGAAAGAACGCTCTAGTCTCAGGGCTGGCGATTTAGGTGGAATCTGGAACCAATGTCAGCCTGACTATCTGGAGGTTTAGAAGATAAGAGCTACTGACCCATTGACTGAGGGGCAGAGAACAGATTCCATCCTTGACTTCCTTTACAACCGTCTTGACCTCATTCCGTTTTACATGGAGGTTACGTTTTATTTAGAATATTTTAGATGAGCTTTGTTTGGAACTCATCTGAACTCTGGGAGGGGCTGATACCATCCTACCCACCCCCCCCCCACCCCCGGACATTTTTCTTTCTGAAATAACAGATATTTCTGAAATAGGTTATACCATCACTCACAGCCTAAGTGTAATTGACATAATGGATGTCAGGCACAAAACCGTGTGCTTGCCGTGTAATAAACACCCAGTACATGTTAGTGATGATGAGCATATGATCATGTGATTGCCATTTCTTTCTTTTCTTTCCTTTCCTTTCCTTTTCTTTTCTTTTCTTTTCTTTTCTTTTTTTTCTTTTCTTTCTACTGCTTGTCCTGATAGGTGCTGCCACATACAGTGTCAATCATGTGGGGAGTCAGTTACCTATGGCTCACACAGACCTCATAATTATTTTAGAAACCCATCTGAAATTTCCTTTTATCCCAACCCCAGATTCCAGACACATTGTAGCTAATCTCTTTTCTTTGACCTAAGTGTACACTATAAATGATTCGAGTTTCTTTAGCTAGTTTAAAACAATTTTTTAAATGTTTATTTATTTTTGAGAGAGAGAGAGAGAGAGACAGAGCATGAGCGGGAGAGGGGCAGAGAGAGAGAGAGGGAGACACAGAATCCAAAGCAGGCTCCAGGCTCTGAGCTGTCAGCACAGGGCCCGTCGCGGGCTCGAACTCATGAACCATGAGATGGTGATCTGAGCCACCCTGGTTCCCAGTCTTCAGCTAGTTTTAGATACAAGAAGACATCTGATTCTTCATCTCAAACCTTTTGAAAAGCCAAGTGCATGATGTTGCTCTGCAGTAATTAATCATTTCAATTTTAAGGCTGGAAAGTGAAAATTCCCGTTACTGCAGAGATAATGGGAGGTTTCAATCCCCAGATTTATTTGGTACTGTCCTCAGATTTACCCTAGCACAAGACAAAGTTCACTTGTCTGAATTTCTGGTATTTCTTTTGGTTTCTGTCTCTCTCTCTCTCTCTCTCTCTCTCTCTCTCTCTCTCTCTTTCTCTTTAAAGGACACTGTTAGAAACTGGACAATCTTCAACAACAGTTGCTATTTTTAGGAATGTAGTATCTGTCCTCATCAATCTCTGCTGTTTCACACCTTATTTGTTTCAGAACACTCAGATAAATGCCATCTGGCCTGAGTGCTTTATTGAACTTTACTTTCTTCGATTGCGGCATCTCTCCTTCATTGGAAACTCTAATCTCTGTCTTTCTTGTGAAAAGTGTTCTCAGAAATTAGAATTTCCCCATCATTTCCCAGAGTCAAGTGCTGCCAAAGAACCAAACAAAAACCCTCTCTGGGCTCATGTCCCTCTAACCTTATACTCCCTTTTGACCACCTACAACATCATCCGATGGTTTATAGACTGGTGACTCTATTACCTGGCCAAGCTGGATTTCTACTTCAGAAGACTGCCTTTTATTCACAAATGCTTTCACTTTCTTCTTTCAGGAGTGGTTCTGTTCAGTCATCTGCTTGTCCTTTTTGACTGTTTTCTTATAGTCAGGTCTCTGCTCCTGGTTGTCTGCCTTTGATGGACAACCAGTTAATTTCTTGGACTGATATTTTGGGCAAGAAGAACTGGAGGAAATTTAAGCTCCCACTGGCCCTGCGTTCTATAGTTCTGTAACTTTTCAGTTCACAAAGTTTTATTACTTCTTTCCCAATAGTCTTTGTTAAATGAGAACAAGACCACTGGTAGATTTTGTATCACAATGCTAGGTCATCTGGTTTGGGATTTTGTCCCTGATACTTCTTAGTGGTATGAATTGGCTGAATTGTTTAACTTAAGCTTTCTTATTTATAAAATGGGAATAATAAAACTATCCATTCTTCAAGGTTGCTATGATAATTAATGATCATGTACATTGGGAGTTAATAAACACAATATGCCTAGAAGGTGCCTGACATATTATAAATGTGTAACAACTGTTAGTACTGTGCTGTTACCCTTGATTCAATGGATGTTAGATTAGCCACGATATCAAATACCACCTGTCACCAAGCTGACATCTTCAATGGAGGATAGACCAAAGTCATGGTGAGAAAGGAAAGTCATTTTATACAAATATGAAAAGGAAATCAGATATACCTCACAATATTATCAAACACAGGCCATGACCAGGAAAATTTGGGAGACGTTTTTAAATTTTGAAGACATGGAAATAAAAGTAATGCATGGGAAAAGCATTATTTACAGGATTGGTAGGTAATAAGTTTTTCTAAGACAGCTTATCTCATATGACAGTTTAATTTCATCACTAAAATCATGGGTGAGAAGATGCAGGCTTGAATAATTATTTGGGTGATATGAGGACAGTGCTTCCTCTCTCCATGCGGACCATGTACTCCTGGGAAAGTCATCTGACTTACTAGCTCTTTCTGATAAGGTGAATACCAAACTTTGACATCAAATCAAATCAGAACTTTTGCCACTTTGAGGCCTAGAAACTCCTAGAAAGAGGAGTCTTACCTGTGTCTTATTTTTTTTTATTTTTTAATTTTTTTTTTTGAGAGAGAGAGAGAGAGAGAGAGAGAGAGAGAGAGAGCGAGCGCATGAGTGGGGTAGAGAAAGAGGGAGACCAAAGTGGGGTTTGACACCACAAACCGTGAGATCATGACCTGGCTGAAATCAAGAGTTGGATACTTAACCAACAGAGACTACCCAGAGGCCCACCTGTGTCTGTTTTTAACCTGTTGTCTTTTGGCATGGGATCTTCGGTTACATGGAGTCTGGTGTCCTCAGTCTTGAGGGTTAATCTTGTTCTAGCATGGTTAGCATGAAAGAAAAGGGTTTTGAGAGTCTGTAGCCATATGGATGTACTTGGATGTATGTATTGGATGTATAGGAGTCCTAAAACTCAGATGAGAATATTCCATGGACTCTGACTTATAAATTATATATAATCAGTCAAATATATACAATTAAATATATATAATATGAAAATATATAATACGAAAGTATTAAAAATCAAGACTGTGAGTCTGGACTAAGTCTAGGCTAATCCCACAACTGGTTTAGATGTTAGACTTTAGCTGGGGCTGCCCAGTCTTGCCCCAAAGCTGATCTAGTAAACTCTCTTCCCTGTGGTTGGGACTATGAGACCAATATTCTTGGGGCAATCTTCCTAATGTTTTCTGTATAGAGCTTCCTTATTGATAAAAGGACCCTGAATTTGCTTGAAGGGTGAATTAAACTGTATCTACTTGCAATTAAAAAGTAACTTGAGTGATTGTTCATGAAAGCTGTCTATATAAAAAACAGAACTTCCCTGCCTTGACTTCGTTTTTTTTCTTCTTAAGTTAATAATAAGTGACCACACATGTTTAATGCTTGGCTGGGTAGGAGATCTTGAAATCTCTGGCAACACCAACTTTGAAGCTCCTGTATTGGGAATGGGAAGATGTTTGCTCCCCCAACCCCTTTGTGGGCATATAACCAATATTAATATTTTAATGAAACATTGTATTTGGGGCTTGCATTAATGCCTGAACAGCATGGCAGTAGACTTTCTCTTTGTTTAGTTTCTGCTTAGAAACTATACCACCTCAGGCTATGAGGAGAGCAGAAATGTCTCAATACAGTGGCTCAAAAGTCCAGACCTCTCAGGATTATTGGGTGGATAAGCGCAGAGTTCCTGGGGGCCTCAGGTTCTTTCCGTCTTCTTTCTCTGCTCACTTCCGGGATGTTGTTCTCATCTACATGGCTGAATGTGTGAAATACTATCTCCAGGCAACAGTGTGTCTAGCTAGAGCTTCATTACTATAAAGGAAAACACTTCTTTGGGGAAAGCCTGGCACCAAAACATGTACTTTTTTGTTCCCCTCTAGTGAAAACTGGCAATTGCAACTTCCGTTATTTTGTAAGTACAGACTGATATTGCTAGTAAGACAACTGAGACATCCTAGCTGATGCTTTAACAGGATTAAAATTTGGTTATGTGCGCAACTCTTGTACCGATTGGTAACCAAACTGTCTGGGGTAGGGAAAATGAGAAAAACGGAGTTTTATGTACTTGTGCCAGGAAAGAGGGTAAAGAAGGAATGAAGAGGCTGGGGAGACATTTCTTTCACCCCCACCCCCAGCTGCCCTGAGTGACTGCCATTAAGATCCAATGGAAAGTGGGGGCAGAGTTGTGCCTGGCTGGCTTAGTGGGTGGAGCATGTGACTCAGATCTCAGGGTTGTGAGTTCAAGCCCATGTTGGATGTGGAGCCTACTTAAAAAAAAAAAAAATTAGGAGGGGTGAAGAGCATAAGCAGAAGAAGCTATTTCAATGAATGAAGTGGCAGTGATAAGAATGATGAAGGTAAAAATAATAATATTAATATCTATATCCTTTGTTCCGTGCTTACCAACTCTGGCACTATGCTAAGCACCTGCTATGCTAAGGTATATTAAGTATTCTATTTAATACTCAAATAATCTTATGAAGAAGGAATGGTTATTTCCACCATATTAAAGAAGGAAAAAATGGAGATTCAGGTTCAGAAAGTTTTCATATCTTGCTGAAGGACAAAGAGATAGTAAGCACCAGGGGCAGGTTTGGAATCCAGATGTGATTTTAGAGCCCAACTCTAGAGCACCAGGTTAGTGTTTCAGCCCACTTCTAATGAAGTGTGGCTCAGAAGCTGAGGGAGAGTTTATTCTTATGCTTTTCAACACCTTTCCTCCCCCAACTCCCATCGCTTCCTCTCATACCCTCAATCCTTTATTTCCCCCCTCCCCCCCAAAATACTCTTGAGCAGCAGCCATGGAGCTCTTCCACAGAAGATAGAAGTACATAGGGAAGACTCTTCTTAGAGACGGGCCCAGAACAGGGAACTTGAAGACAGGTCCAAGGACAAAGAACATCAACTGGCTTGTTTCTTAGTGCATGTGAGTCCCCCTGCTCCAAGACTTCTTGGAAATTGAGAAAAACTTACAAGGGAACCTGAGTTCCTAGATGATTTGAGTGTTAAGATTGCTGTTTCCTCATTGGTCCTCCTGTCCTGATGAGGCTTAGAACCATCCAGGTACACAGGTAACTTCAAAGACTGTATTCCCCAAACTTTTCTAAGTGCTTCTAGGTCTGCAAAATGGAGGAGTTGGGTGAGATGATCCCTAAAATTCTTTTTGGCTCTAACAAACTATGAGCTCACAATTAACTTCCAGCTAGAAATTAATTTGAGAGAAGAGGAGTAAATGCTTTTATGCTTTTATACTGATTATGATTCTATGAAGAAAAACCCAAGGCCAGTGGGAAGAACCAGTGGAAAGTGATGTGGCTCAGGGATAAATAAGGAATCATCTAGAAAATTAGCATGTTTTAAACACAAAATGACTAGAATGTTTTGTTTCTGTTTCCTTATCTAGAAAATTCTAACAAAACCAAGGAAATCATGATTGTAACCCTTCTGCCTGGGGCCACCTGCCCTAACATGGAGTCTTTAATGCCTGCCATTGGTTCAGGCTACTGGCTCTCCAACTTCTGGAGAAGAATAGGAAAGAAATATTACAGGAAGTTATTATTCCCTTTCCTCAGTGATGAGTGCCATGAAAGTCCCTCTAGATGTTAAACAGATGAAGGAGTTCATTTATATAATCATCTCTTTATTTGTCCATCCCTCTACGTATCCTTCTGTCCATTTATTCAGTAGCTATTCACTTAGCACTTTCTGTATGTCGAAGACTGGATATTGAGGAAAGTGGGTCCAGAAAAAAAGGAATCTAAAACAATGCAATGTAAGTCATAGACAGAAAGCTAGTTTTAGCCAGTGTGTTAACCATTACAACCGAATGGCAAACCAAGTTGTGTGCATTACAGAATAGGAGCACTTTATGAAACCAGTGGGACTAAGAAAGGCGTTCAGAGGAGGATCAGCCTGAGCTGGGTCTTGAAGTATGAGTATGAATTACATGCAGGAATAAGAGGAAAGGCATTCCTGGAAGCAGGCACACAGGAAGATACGGGAAGGGTTTTATATGGCATACTCAGGCAATAGCAAACAGTTTTGCATGACTTAAGCACACATGATATTAATAAGAAAGAAGAAGAAAGTGGGACCATTTAATGGAAAGCTGGAGTAACATGCTGGCTGGCCAAGGTGTTCGATTTTATCATGAGGTTAATAGGGAGTTGCTTAAGCAATTCAGATGGGAGAATAACTTATTCCTCAAAAGAATTATGAAAAATAAAGTGTCCTTAAACTGATAGTCCATTTGTGACTCCCAATGCCAAAGGTGACTTGTAGAAGTGATTCCCACTTCATAGCATCTTATGGTACGGTGGTCCTCATCCTTAAGTTCTCATCACCACAGTTATCACCTGAGAGCATTTAAAAACCCTAGTGGCACTGCCCTACCCCAGTCCAATTAACTCAAAATTTCTAGAGCTTCTAGCCAGACATCAGGAATATTTTAAAGTTCCCAGTTGATATCAAAGCACACCCAAAGTTGAGAACTGCTGTACTAGCAGTATTCTGGAGTTCACACCGTTATATACCCTGTTGATTTCAGCTCACCTTTGCCATCCACGAAGGATTTATTGAATCCTGTGCCTGTCAAGTTTCATTCTGTGTTTCTGAAGAAGGGCCTTCCAGGAAATTTCATAGGAGTTTTCTCCATCAATTCGATCCTAATCTATTGTTGGAGGCAGAAAAATTAGCCAAACATTACAATGTGGTAAGACAGTTAGTCTGATGTTACTCTTTGCACAGATTGCTGTGGAAAGGACACTTACATCCAGAAAGGGAAAGGGAGGTGATGTGTGAAGGAAGAGCAGTATTGAGGTGGAGTATAGGGTTCCAGGGATCAAGGACAAGAGGGTTCTTCCAGGAAGAGAGATCGGAATGTGTAAGGCAAGGAGGCATGCAAAAACATGGTGAAGACCCAGGGTTCTCGTGGCACTTTGTTCGTACCACTGGCAGTACACTCCTAACCTTGTTGTGTATGGTTGATTTTATATGGATCCGGTCTTATTTCTATCCTATGAGAACATTCAGTGTAGGTAGGCCCAGCACACAGTCTCACTACGTAATAGCCTCTTACCAGCTTGAAGAGGTTTTCAGAAAAAGAAAAAAAAAGCTAATAAAGGATTTAGGCAGAAGGCTGAAAACAGCTAACAAAAATACAATGAGGTGACTTAATAAAACAGAAGAAACATAAATATACATGGGAATATAGTCACAAGATGAACTGAAACCAGAAGTTATCATCATGAAAGTAACACCAGTCTACATGTCTCAGCAGTGTCCCAATCCTCTTCACCTCCTGATCTGACTTAATCCCCGATTTTCCCTGAACGTTCTCCTAAATGCAGTGACTTCCTTTGGTCAACATCCTAATCAATATGATCATGTCTCTCAAATTTTATCCCTCACTTTGAAGTCACACTTTGACTCATGAGGAATTTCCACCCTTCCTTACAGCTGTTGAGTGGGGAGTCCTAACAAGAGGAAGTAGCCTTGTGGGCTGTCCCCACTTCCTTCCTGTGGCTGTCATTCCTGAGCCTGGGTCATCCAGCTGCATCCAGGAGTCTCAAAGTATGCCGTGAAAACTACGTACGTGTAAATGAGTCTAGGTCACAACCTCTTCAAAGCCGTATCTTCTAGCTTTAATTTATATTAAAATTAGTCAGAAAGTCCAAGAACTGACATTGTCAAAACTGACAGCAGTAGAAAGTATTTATTATGAATGTGTTTGTTGTATATCTTTATTTCCAGGTTCTCACCATTTTCTGTAGTTTTCGCACTAATCTTTACAAAAATTATTAAGGTAGAAAAACGGTGGTATTACCCTCATTTGGATAGAAAAATTGTGACAAAGGTGCTTAAAAAATTTTTGCAACAATTGTTGGTAGGACTCTTTTTAAAATTTTTAATGTTTATTTTTGAGAAAGAGAGAGAGAGAGAAAGAGAGAGAATGAGCAGGGGAGGAGCAGAGAGAGAGGGAGACACAGAATCTGAAGCAGGCTCCAGGCTCTGAGCTGTCAGCACAGAGCCAGACGCGGGGCTTGAACCCATGAACCATGAGATCACGACCCGAGCCAAAGCCTGACGCCCAGCCAACTGAGCCACCCTGACACCCCCTCCCTTTTTTTTTAGGCAAGTAAAAGCATTCCCAAGAGGTACACGTTGAAAAAAATGGACACATATATCATTTACTTTATTAGAAAAGGACACTTAGGGGTTGCATGCAATAACAGCTTCATTTGATGGTGGTTCAGGGAGTTTTTCTAAGTGAGATTATTGGATTGGGTTAATATTCAGTTGGTGGCTCTTCCATACTTCTTAAATTTGCCACTGTCACTAGTTGTTCAAGAAAACTAGTTTTGTTTTTATTAAATACATATACAGAGCTCGATAGCTGTCCTCTTGGCTTCATGTTTGAGCTTTATCATTTTGAATATCTCAGATATATTCCATTCCTTATTTCCACGAGGTTTATTGGGTTCATTCACCCATTTCTTTATTCTCTCCACATTCCCCACTGTGTTTAGCAAATATTTCTTAATTTTACAGTCCTTTAAATTGCTCTTATTTAAGCCACATTTTGTGGTTCTTGAACTCCTGTTTGAATAAAACAAATAAATAAACATAAGTGGTGTAGAATTAGTTGCAGAAAATGCCTTAAGATAAGATTGTAAACACAACTATTTAAAAATGTCTTAGGTTTATCTTTTGCAGATATGCTAATCTCAGGGCAGAGGTAGGTGAGGAAAGAGCTTTTGTGACTCCTCTTTCTCTGAGATTCAAAAAATAAGAAAATATATTCTGATGTTCATTCCCAAGGCAAGTGATAAAGATCAAACACTCATTTTATTACAATATTTTCATTTTTATTGAACAGATTCACTTTGGATCTTGCTTGCATTTGGAATGTTTACTTTTTAATAAGTGATCTGTTTAAATGTGGATCAGAGAACAAGGGTTTCTGTTTTACAGTTCAACTTTTGACCTTGGGGGATGAATGGGTGGAGGCTAAGAGGAAAAGTCCACTGTGTTTTTACTGAACTTTTTACCCTAAAAAAAAAAAAAAAAAAAAAAAAAAAAGAGCAAGTTTAAAGTTCACACAGTGCACAAGAGGTCTCCACTGGGGATTTCTGGTATTATTAACTTCCTGACCTCAGATAATTAAAAAGAAAGAGCAGAGCCACCTCAGACTATGACTCAACTTTGAACTTTTAACCTTCCAAGTAAAGTATTTAAATTGTAAATGGTAGACCCTGGAAGCTTTCTTATTGCTATTAACTTCCTTCATCTCTGGGCACAAAGTTATAATTTAGGCCAAAAGCACAGCCCGGACTTTCCTTTTGATTTACTTAACCTCTTTTAGCAGAAAGAATTGAGAACTCTATTTACCTAGAAATGACAGGTATTCAGGAGGAAGAAGTGAAGCCTCCAGGGTCATTGAATTTTGGAGGGAGAGGCAACCCTAGCTGATCTTTCTAGCCTGCTCATTTGTGAAGGAGAATGTTGAGAACCAGGGAGGTGAGGGATTTCCTTAAGGTCAGATAATTAATAGGACAACAAAAGGGCATCCCTGATTCATTAGCTGTGCTTGCTTCAGTAGTGGGGGGGATTCAAACATGACTGGGGGTAAGAAATAGTCCCCTATGTAACAAAGGGGTCCAGATTTTTACATTAAAATTCATAAAATGGAAAACACTCACTGGATAGGGAGTCGAGAGGCCTGGGTCCTAAGTGACCCCTTCGCCCTATTGATTGTATAACCTTAGGAACTCATTTAACTTTTCCAAGTCATAATTTGCCTGTTTGTAAAATGGAATGTAACTGGGAAGAGGTGATAAGCATCTAAGAGAATCCTTTGACACTTAGATTTTGGTTCAAGAATCCTTGCTCTGATGCATGTTTAAACACTGTATAGATACACAATTCTCGTCAACAGCTGGGTTTTCTTAACATGAAGGATAGGGCTAGGTGTCTGTGATCTTTAGGGTAATTGGCTATATATCACATGGGGCTTGATGCTGAGTCTGAGGCTCTCCTTACCGTAAGAAAAGACAAAAATCCAAAAAGAGAAGGGAAATACCATGTAAAGAGGCATAAGGGATAGAGAAGAGAAGAACAAAAGAACCAGGACAAAGAAAGGAGGGATGACCAGGAAAAAGGCATTAGAAAGGAGAATGACAAAGAGACAGGTAGCCCCCTCAGTTGGATGGGACCCCAGTCAATGCCTGTGATACTGAGAAAGCCAATGAGTACATTGTGAATC
Organism: Prionailurus viverrinus; assembly: GCF_022837055.1. Lineage (NCBI taxonomy): Eukaryota > Metazoa > Chordata > Mammalia > Carnivora > Felidae > Prionailurus > Prionailurus viverrinus. The sequence goes on along the minus strand of NC_062569.1, from coordinate 131,237,934 downwards.
TGCTGGAGCCACATGCTGCTAATACCCGAGCTTAGAGCTCTTATTGGCACTTGCACAACACTCAGCATGAGGAGAGCCAGTCATCGGCGGGCCCGCTCTTCCCTCCTGCTATTTGCTAACACCTTTATTGCCTCCAGTGAGTTACTCACACCACTCTCATTCCCATCTGTCAAGAAGAGTTCCCTTCCAACATTCTGTCCTCTTTTTCTTATACAAAAGAGACCCTCCCAGTGTGGCTGCTCAGAACAGGAGCTGGTACTCAGCTGAGATGTGGCAAGTTTGGAGTGGGGTGAACCATGAGTTTCTAGTTTCCTGGTCCTGAGATGCAAGGGAGATGTGACTCTCTGATCCTGCCTAAGACCCTCTTGGAGAGACAGCTGGAGAGGAGGGAGAGCATGATGGCTGTCTGGCTGGAGGCGGTCTGCTTGGCCTGGAAGCAGAGGGTCCAGGGTCACTGCCTGGTCAAAGTGCTAACAGCTGTATGTGACTCTTATCTCATCACAGATGTTTACCCCCCCAGTCTCTTCAACCACTCTCAGCTGCTTTAAACTAATTTACTTCTCCTTTACAACCTCCTCCATTCCTTCTACCAGTCCCCTACTCCCTGGGCCGGCCAAGGCAGGTGATTAAGATTTGAGCAAGGGATTGTACTGTTGAGAATATGTCTGATTAGGTGATTAAAGTTGCTGTGGGCTGCAAATAAGTGTTAATCCTGGTTTTTGGTGGGCAAAATTACCCAGTGTTTGCTCTGTAAGCCCCACTCATTCACTAAATTTCTTCCACATTTTCTAGTCCTGAATACACTCTTTCCTATGTAGATATCCAGAGTACAGTCATGTTAACCTCAAGATCCCCTGAGGAAAGAGGTCACAGTCATCAAGCAAAGCATGACTGTCATCATGAAATAAGTAATATTGCCTATTGACACTTACCTTCATCAACATCTAGAAAGGAAATAAATAGAGGACTGGGTCTTGTCTGCCAGCTACCCCTGCAGTGGACAACATCACAATGTAAATAAGATCTATTGTGCTTGTGAAACTTAAAAAAAAAAAAAAATCTCAGTTATGGGCTAATGCAAATTCTAAGTAGCTCAATTCAGGGCAGTGATGACAATTCTATTTTTAAAAATTAATTTTTCTTTCTTTCCTCCTTCCTTCCTTTCTTTCTCTCTTCTTTCTTTCTTTCTTTCTTTCTTTCTTTCTTTCTCTTTTCTTTTTATCAACTGTATCATAAGACAATGGGAGAAGAGTGAAGAGGCAAGCACAACCCAGAGAGTCAGTGATAAATAATTCAGTATGTGAATTATCTGCAGTGAGAACTCTCCTAAAGCCAGGCCCAATAATCCTCCCTGCAAGTGGGAGAGTCTAAGGGTAGCCTTCCAAGGGTAGCCAAGCCTCTCATCCCATTTCGCAGCTGCCCTGGCCCAACCCAGGTGAGTGGAAGAGGAGTGTGCGATAAGTAGTCTCTGCTGATTCTAACTACACCCCCGCAATCCCCACTCCGCTGAGAAGCTAAGACCTTGTCTCCAGAAGCAGCCAAAGGCTGATGGATTCTCTGTAGTTGTCTATTGTCCCTGGCAATATTGCCTCTTTTGGCATGAGTACTTCAACTGGCGACAAAACTGAAAAAAAAAGATTAGAAAAATCACACCAGCAAAAAGGCCATCTTCTTCATTTTCCTCTTCCATACATTTAGATAAAATAGATCCCCATGTATTTGTCTAATATTGTTTCTTTGGTTTGATGTACCCAGCTGGCAAGAATAAGTCATCTTTTGGTTATTAAATTTAGTAGAGTATCCACACAAGCGCCAGGAGCTCCAGAGCCCTTAATGGAACTTTGGCAGGCAGGACAGCAATAATTGTACAGCAGGGACAATGGAAGTGGGAGGCTGGGGTACAAGGAGCTGCAGTCTTCTCCCTTCTTTTCACCAACAGCTCTAAAAGTGAACTAGTATCTAAATTAGGTGTTATTTTAGATTACAATTTGTCACACCTCATGGAAGTGATACCATCAGGCAGACAGATGCCAGTTGGAAATTGGTTGGTATCTAGGGATGGCAATTGTTGGCTCCTTTATTTATTCAATCGATCTGTCAAATAACATGTATCATGGCCATCAGAAAGATATGTCAGTCTCTGGACACAGGAACCTTTTGGTGATCCCTGAGATATAAAAGAGCAAGTTAGGAATGATCACTGCTAAATGGCTGCTTATCCAGGACTTATCCAGGAGGAAAAGTAAGAGGTCCCCTATAAATTTATGGTAGCCATATGGAGGGGCCTCCCTTTTACCTCCCACCACCTTGAATTAATGGAGATACAGTTGGGCCAAAATTTTACTAGTTTATGTATTGAATGTCTACCAAGTGCAAAGCATTATATGGGATAAAGGATAAATTAAACATGAGTCACACTCAATCTAAAAGGAGAAAAACCTCATACATAATTGTAATGTAAGAATCATTCTGGTAGGGGCGCCTGGGTGGCGCAGTCGGTTAAGCGTCCGACGTCAGCCAGGTCACGATCTCGCGGTCCGTGAGTTCGAGCCCCGCGTCGGGCTCTGGGCTGATGGCTCAGAGCCTGGAGCTTGTTTCCGATTCTGTGTCTCCCTCTCTCTCTGCCCCTCCCCCATTCATGCTTTGTCTCTCTCTGTCCCAAAAATAAATAAACGTTGGAAAAAAAAAAAAAATCATTCTGGTAAAGGCTATATATTTTAGAAAATGGTCAGTATATGGCAAGTTGTTTATAGAATCCCAGAGAGAAAAGTTATTCCTTGAACATAAAAAAAATAAATATACATGAAATAATAATATAGTTTTTTTTTTAAATCAGAGGCACTCATTTATAAATACTGGAAAACAATCAAGACAAGAATTTTAAAAATTGAGCAAGCAAGATGGATCAGGTAGCAAATAATAATTCCTTAGACTCTTGAAAATGGTAGTGTTTGAATTTTTTTTTTTTTTTAATGAAAGATTCCAGGAAGCTAGAGACTTCTGGGTAATGTTTAAATCATTGGGAATTGATCTGACATTTAATGGCAAAATGTTGACTCTCTAATGCCGTAACAAGGTCAATAGGTCAAGGGACCTCCATTTCCTAACCTTAGCTGTTCTCTTTACATGACATATCAGAGTATTGATCAAGGCTGTTATGCAGGATTGGGCATAGAGTTCTATATCCTTATTATAGTGTTCTTAAAAAACTAGGTCTAGCCAATATATTGTATTCTGCTATGATCTGCATTTTTTTGTGTGATCCCAGCGAAGGGGTCTTGCTCTGTTTCTTGTTTATCCTCCTACTTTGATTTGTCGGCATTCCCTGGGCAAAACTTAGGTCTTCTTCTGAATGTTCTGTATCCCGGGTTCATTCACTGATGGTCTTAAGATTCTCTAGGCTTCCACACTATATTTTGTCTTCAAACTTCATTGATCTTCCAAACTCAGTGATGCTACCAAAATGGTAGTCAGTTTTGACGTCCCTAGAGCTATGACATTGAATGATTGAATTCACATTCATATTTGCTAGTCATTATATTTTATGTGATTATGGAAATATTGGGCACTGGTTTCATAGGCCCAAACTAACTCCTTCTTAGATGTAAACAATGAAAGAATAATTCAATTTAATTTCTAACACTGTAGAACTATACTACTTTAGCTTTTCCAAACAGCTTTTATACATTTTCTCATTTTATCCTCATAACACATCTGTGTATAATAATTCATAAAAGGACCCTAAAATTTCATCAAACACATTTCCATTGCAGATGACTAATGTGAGCCATAGGAATAGGACAATTGATTCTTGAACCTTTAGTGTATCCTCATGTTCTTAAATTAAAGCCATAAAAAGGTTGAGAGGGTATGGTGGAGACTGTGAATTGTCCACCAAATCTGTGTTCCACTGTTTCCATAGCAAAACAGAGTCATGACTGGGACGAAGCTGCCCAGGCATGGACCATATTTTCCCCTTTCCCTTGGCAGCTAGTTGTGGCCATAAGACTAAGCTCTCTCCAGTGAAGTATGAGCAAAAGTGATGGATTCCATTCAAGCCTTGCCTTGAAAATTTGTGTGCTCACTCCTACAGCTCATTCTTCTTTGTCACAGCTGAAATAGCCATGACAAGACAAACCTTAGAAGCCACGTGTTGACAGTGCAAGGACCGCTTTCATTCTGGGTTGGTTCCTAAATGACTGAGTGGAGCAGAACCCCTCCATTGCCTTCCCTCCCCTGCACAGATTAGCATATTATTACTTGAGAGAGAAATTATTAGCATATTATTACTTGAGAGATAAATCCACTTCTATATTATTTCAGCCATTACACATTTTCAGGACATTTACTTCAGTAAATATTGCTGTAGATGGCTACTTGATTTTACTAGGAAAAACTTCAGAAGCATTCAAGCTGAGGTTGGTGATGAGACTGAAAATTATCAAGTCCTGACTTTATTCCCTCTCCCCATCAGATATTTGATGGTGGGGTGGGGTGGGGTGGGGGGAGGTTAGGAGAACAGGAATAAAAGAGAGGTAGGTCAAGGTTGGAAGAAGCAGTTATGGAGGCAAGAGTTGTACTACAGAGATGTTTACACCTACTCAGAAATGAGAGTGAATAAAAACATTAAAAAAATAGAACCAGAAAAGTACTCCCTCCCATTTTTTTTTTTTTACTACATAAAGTCTTTATTGACTATTCAAAATTCATTGGATATCACCAGCTAATGGATTCTTAACTCTTTGTGTTTGATTTGCTAATTATTACAGTGAATTAAGCACAAAGAATTCAGCAAGGGTTCTAAAGTAAGCCCTGCAGAATAGTCACCCTGGACACATTGCAGAATGTAACCCCGAGTTTTCTTCTTAAGTCTTTTCCAATCAAATTGTGTCTTTTCTCTTTAACACTTGTCACTTAGATCTTTATCTTAGTAGGTCATCTCAGAAGTCTTGCATGCTAGAATCCAGAGAAATAGAGAGATAAGCATCACCAACATTTATTGATGAGACAACAACTTAATACCCTCTAGAGGTGCTCCTACATACATTCACATGAAAACGGGACTAGAGAGACACTTTAAAGGGACCTCAAAGGAGAAACCATGGGGATAACGTGTGCAATAGCTCACAGTCACCCCTACCCTAATAGTATCTGATCTGAACCTGGCATAGCTTCAGAAAAAGCCATGTGTTCAGGCTAAAACAAGAATGAGAAAAAAGGAGAACGGTTGCTTTCTTCTAATGTGGTAAATAGGGCATGAAGTTTTTATGGTTAGCTAGTAGAACCAGTTTTACAAGTTTTCTACTTACCCAGAGGGCTCAGCCTGAAGGGAGAAAAAATATTTTTATTCAGGAAATATCTTAAGACTTTTGGTAGGGCGTTTAAATTCGGTATACCGAATAAAGACCTATATTCATGTTGTGTCTCCATTTATTGGGAAGAAGTTTGAAACTGAAACTGTTACATTTTAAAAGTTTTTCATGAGTGCCATACCTTCCCCTTCTGGTTTTGGCATGAGGAAGCGATAAAAGAAAGCTTCCTTCTTTTGTATCCTCCTTATGTGTCCTCTTATTACTAAGTTTTGGTAGATTCCTCATATTCATTTAGGTTTCTCTCCCAGATCGTTTATTTTAAATGTCAGGAAATGATCAGTTAATGGATCCAGGTTTTGATTCTTCTCAGTTTGGAGAAGAAATAGCTTTAAGTAAGAAATTCCCACAAGGTGCCCATATGTGTGTCCCTCTGGGTGAGACTGAGTGAGAGAAAGCCAGGCCCACAGCTAGTGGCAGAGAATGTGACACAGGGAAAGGAGACAAAGAAACCTCAAGGCAACAAAGCGAACTCTTAAGGCAATAAAATGTTGAACATATATATTTGCACATTTCAAATTTCCTTTCAAGTCTCAGCATCTCTCAACAGAGTTGAGGTGCCTTCTACATATGGCCGCTTCTGCGGATGGTACTGGTGGGGGAAACAGAACAAGGGGTAGTTGAAGAGACAAGAAATACATGTGTGTTTGTATGTAAAGTTCATCTCACTCTTTCCTCTCTCCTAGTTCCGTTGGTGGGAAGTATTCTTATACTGATTCTTTCATTTAACAACTTGTCTGCTTTGACAAAGACAAATCAACTTCAGCTTTTGGTGACCCCTAGGGAAATATTCTATATCTAGTGGTGAAACGGATTGATTTTATTAAAGCCACTGTGAAATCTCTGCTTCCTCAGGAAGAAAATTATATTTTTCTTCACTGAAGATTGAATAAGAGAAAATAATCTGAATAAATATTATATGTCATATTCAATTTATAAATATATGACTAGAGAGGGTACAAAGATTGCCTTTAAACTTCAAGTTTGGAACTAAATATATATACATATGCATATGTTTTACATATTTTTAGTGGAGAATACTAATAAAATTGTAAAGTCTTAATAACTGAGTGTTTCACCCACTCACAAATTAGAATTTTAATAACATTTAAACAACTTTTTCTGAATCGAGAGCAAAGTACTTTTCTTCCATTTTTCATTTGAGGAGCTGAAATTTTATCTTAAAAGTTTGGTTATGCAGCTGATAGCTGGCTTAACAAAATATCCCTGATTCCTCTTCCACAAGGTCCTCTCTTATACTTAAATTCAACCCTGCGCAGCAGTTTTGAAGCTCTAAAACAATTACAAAATTTTCTGGTCTTTAATGATTCTCAAAGACTGTGAGAACTCAGGTATGCCAGAAAGGCATTTGAAAAGAACAAGAGGGACAAGTATTGGCTTCGTTCCATTCAAATTAGGGTAGCTGCATTACTGCTAATTTTTTTTTTCCAGTAAAAGCTGTTTCTCTACGTTTTCCCTATCCTCTAAACTTTAGCATCCTGGATCACAAAAACATGTGACAATCCTATCAACAAACAGCCCATATTTTTATTAAGTAGATGGAGGAAGGTAGAACTGATTTCTTTTTAAAATCTTATTATTTTTTTAAATCTTTACTTATTTTTGAGAGAGAGAGAGAGAGAGAGAGAGAGAGAGAGAGCAAGTAGGGGAGGAACAGAGACAGAGTCACAGAATCTGAAGGAGGCTCCAGGCTCCGAGATGTCAGCACAACTCCGGACGCAGAGGTTGAACTCACCAACTGTGAGATGGTGACCTGAGCCCAAGTCAGAAGCCTAACCAACTGAGCCACCCAGGCGCCCTGGAACTGATTTCTTATTACTGAAAAGTGATGTGAGCAAGAAGGGAAAATCCAGCCTGTCACCATCACTCAAGGCAAGGTTGTACTCAGCATCAAAATTAAAGGGAGACCAGTTGAAAATGAAAACCCTTTACATACTTCATTTTACTCAACTCTTCTTTCAACCTCTCCTTGGAAAAAGATGTTTTGTTTTGTTTTCTTTTCTTTGTTTTACATTTTTAAAAAAATGTTCATTTATTTTTGAGAGAGACAGAGACAGAGTGAGTGGAGGGGAAGGGCAGAGAAAGAGGGAGACACAGAATCCAAAGCAGGCTCCAGGCTCCCATCTGTCAGCACAGAGCCTGTTGGGGGGCTCGAACCCACAAACTGTGAGATCATGACCTGAGCCAAACACGGACACTCAACCCACTGAGCCACTCAGGTGCCCCTTGCTTTGTTTTTTCTAAGCAAGGAGCAGTGGAGATGATCTTTTCTTGGACAAGCCAAAGTCTGTCTCCTTGTCAGGTTGAAGAAGACTCTGCCTCCCAGAACCAGAGTGCAGAGCTGTGATTCTGGTTCATGACAAGAACAAAGGGTGCTTGTTGGGGGAGCAGTCAAGCACGATGGCATCTCCCTTGCTGAACCAGAAATTAAAGCACTGCTTTAAAAATTATACATATGACACTTTGAGCCATGCCAAGGACCCTTTTCTCATTTTAGTGTCACTAGTGGTTAGTTTGCTTGTTATGTGACATCATTTTTTTTTTTTAATGTTCATTTAGTTTTGAGACAGAGAGAGACAGAGCATGAACGGGGGAGGGTCAGAGAGAGAGAGGGAGGCACAGAATCTGAAACAGGTTCCAGGCTCTGAGCTGTCAGCACAGAGCCCAACGCAGGGCTCGAACTCACGAGCCACGAGATCATGACCTGAGCCGAAGTCGGACGCTTAACCGACTGAGCCACCCAGGCACCTCTGTGACATCATTTTTTAGGAGCCATGAAACTGTGAGAAGAATGGAAAGACCATAATATGGTCCTGTGGGATACCACTGCTTGAAAAGCAAAATGCGTATTAAACATGTGCGAGCAGGGGTTAGAAGGAGTCAACTGTCTGAAGCAGAACACGTGCGATTTCTACATGTCTCTTCCCTCCAACTTCTTATTTTGAAAAATTTAAAAACCTGAAGAAAATTGCAAGTATAGTATGCTAAACACACATATGTCCCTTATGTAGATAGGGTCATCACTTTCTATATGTGGCCATTGGCTACTTCAAAAGTGGTTAATCCATATTGAGGTGTGCTAGTCTACATGCCTTCCTAAAAATAAACATTTCCATAAGTTTTCTGAAAAGTGAACAGACATGCACACACACAGATAATTTATATATATATATGTGTATATATATATAATTATGACTTGTATATATACACACACACACATATATATATACATACATATGAGTTCATACTAACAAATAGAACACATGTATGTGTATATCTATGTGCATATGTTTAACTATGGATCTAGTTTTCATTTTCAATACATCACTGAGGAAAAAAAAGGGATACTTTGGAGAGGTGAGATGAGGGTTTAGGCATCTTTCTTTTATTTTTATTTTAGAGAGAGAGGAAGACAGCATGGGCAAGGAGGGGCAGAGGGAGAGAGAGAAAATCTCAAGCAGGCTCCGTGCTCAGCACAAAGACCAGTGTAGGGAAGCCGTGTGTAAGCACAGTCCCACCACTGTGAGATCATGACCTGAGCTGAAATCAAGAGTCAGACACTCAACTAACTGAGCCACCCGGGTGCCCCAAAGCATCCAGCTGTTAAAAAGTTCTTCACATTTCTCCACGGAGTGGACCTACGCCTAATTAGAAGTTTATTAATTCTCACATGGAATATATTAGAAATAACAGAATCTCTCTTTTATTTTGCAAAATAAAAAATAAAAATATGAGTTAAAAACAGGAAACTTAAACATTAAGATGTTTCATTTTGGTGATTATGATTTTATAAGACAGCTTAAATCCCAACCTTGCCTGTTTGAAATCTTCCTTGTTTCACTACCTACTCCAATGCAAGCTAAAATATAGGCTGGTCAACATCTATCTGAGATCAATTCTAAATATAATAATCAATATCCAGAGATTCACCATTGGTAAATCAGTGAAGCCATTAAAAGAAGGTTTAAAAACCAGCAGTCAGTGACTTTGAACCTCTTTTAATCTGCTCCCATATAAAATGGAGCCAGACTGTTTAAGAAATAAATAGAATATAATCAAATGGATGGTGTTGCCTTTTGAGTCGTGCCTTCCTTTGTAAGATGATTCTCTCATGAAAGTGTGTTTTTTAAGCATATTTCTATTACTACCCATAAAAGTACTATATCATGCTTCTTGGTAAGTGGATTTGAATCTTGCAAACTGACTTGTCTAAAAACCAAGTAGGATGATAAGATTGATAAAGCTTCCTGTGTTAGTCAACTCTGGTTGCCACAATAAAATAGCAGAGCCTGGGTGGCTTAAATAACAGACGTTTATTTCTCACAGATCTGGAAGCTGAGAAGTCCAAGATCAAGGTGTCGGCAGGAAAGATTTCATTTGGAGGTCTCTTCTTTTGGCTTGCAGGAGGCCACCAGGTCACTGTGTGCTCACATGGCCCTCTCCTGGTGTGTGAGCAGAGAGGGCTCTGTCTCCCTCTTCTTATAAAGCCAGCAGTCCTACTGAATCAGGACCCCACCCTTGTGATTCCATTTAACCTTAATTTCCTCCTAAAGGACCTATCTTCAAATACACTTTTATTAGGGGTTAGGATGTCAACATATGAATTTTTGAAAGGACACACTATCTGAATTTTTGACCGCCCCAAAGGCACTAATTATAAAGAACAAGGCTATTTTTTATTTTTTTTTATTTTTAATGTTTATTTATTTTTCAGAGAGAGAGCATGAGTAGGGGAGGGGCAGAGAGAGAGAGAGACACAGAATCCAAAGCAAGCCCCAAGCTCTGAGCTGTCAGCACAGAGCCCGACGTGGGACCCGAACTCCCGGACCATGAGATCATGACCTGAGATGAAGTCGGACACTTAACCGACTGAACCACCCAGGCGTCCCAAGAACAAGGCTATTTTTATGCACATGTGTGGTTACAGCTTAAACAGTCCAGAATATACTTCCAAATGAAAGCTTTAAAAAAAATTTCATGGCGTGCCAGCAATGTTTGAAAAAATAGGTAAAGCACTTCTTTCTTGTTTTTTTTTTTCTTTTAAGTCAACAAAATAACATATTTCCTTTTCAGAAAACTTGGGAAATGAAGAAAAAATTGAAGAAAATTGAAACAATTTTATGTTCTTAAAATTCTCTCAGAATCACATTTTCCCAGTACCTTTCCTAAAAAAAATATACAAACTTGGAATTGTATCGCTGAGAAATGTTGTGTCCTGTTCTTTTCCATTTAAAATTATTCCATGAACACTTTCCAAATTAAATAATTTATGAAAACTTCTCTTTGAGTGATTTTTGTTGTTTTCATTTCTCCCTGTTGTACGTAAGAGTTTATTAATCCTTGCTTTTATTTATTCATTCTTGTATATAAATATTTCTTGCAGGCCTGTTTATTTCCTCGGGATAATTTTCAAAGAGAGAAGTTACTAGGTCAGAAGATATTAATAATTGTTAGATACTTGATTCATATTGCTGAATAGCTCTCCAGCTAAACTGCATCACATGAAACTCTCACATGATATTTGAGAGGGGCAAGTTCATTTGCCAACACTGGTCATTACACTTAAAAACATCTTTCTCAATTTGTAAAGGAATCTGCATCTGGTTTTATTTTGCAAGTGAGAATTGACTTTGTGTTTTTTTTTTTTTTTGTATCTGCTTATTCATCCTTTTCTTCCATTTCTGAATTGCCTATTTGCATCCTTTGTCCACTTTTCCCTTTTCCTTTGAGAAAGTCAAGGTTTGTGTGTGTGTGTTTTTTTTAATTAATTTGTTTTTCTGCTGATTTATGATATTTCAAACCTTTGTTATGTAACATTATAATTTGGCTTTTTACCAGGTTTTTTTAACTCTTGATTTTGTATGTTTCTTAGAAATATCCATATCTATGTAGCAAAACTATCAATCTTATTCTGCCTGGCAGTGGTTCTCCAATTTCATGTGCTCCAGAATCTCCTAGTGTGTTCACTAAAACACAGATTCCTGGGCCCTGTCGATCAGGGTGTATCATTCATTAATTCTCTGGTGGGGCCCTGGCAACTGTTTTTCACAAGAAATGCAGCTGATTCCAAATGAAGTAGTTTATAAACTACACTGTGAAACACTGCCTTGCAGTTTCTTGCTTTGGATTGATACTTAGTTTCTCTCAGTCATGTCACATGAACAGCAAGGTAAGTTTTCTTCTATTTTCTCATGCTTTCATTTCTCTACATCTAACTATTTGATTCAGCTCGAATGTATCTTACTGTCTGCTTTACCTCAAAATATTGAACCATTTTTCCTAGCACAATTTATTTAATAACAATCCAACATTTCCCCAGTAATTTACGATTCCAACTTCACCACTTACTACAATTTTATAAATATTTGAGCTTATTGCTGAGCTTCTTTCCCCCTGTCCTATTATCTATTTCAGCCTACTGCTTTAATTACTCTAGCCTTTGAGTATTTCTGTTACTATGAACGATGTCCTCTCCCCATTACTCTCCTTATTCAAAAATATTTTTGGTAATTCTCACCTGTATAATTAAAAAGATTAGTTTGTCAAATTAAAATAATAACAATAATAATTTTTTTTTTTACTGGAGTTGTATTTAATCTATAAAATAATTTCAGGAAAATCACATCAGTGCAACACTGAGCCTTCACTAAAACATATATTTCTATTTATTTATACATTCTTTTATGGCTGCTATAGTCTGAATGTATGCATCCCTCCTTCAAAAGTCATATGTTGAAACCCTAACCCCCAAAGCTGATAGTATTAGAAAGTGAGATTTTGTGAGGTGCTTAGGTCATGAGTGAGATTAGTGCCTTATTAAGACACTCTAGGGGCGCCTGGGTGGCGCAGTCGGTTAAGCGTCCGACTTCAGCCAGGTCACCATCTCGCGGTCCCGGAGTTTGAGCCCCGCGTCGGGCTCTGGGCTGATGGCTCAGAGCCTGGAGCCTGTTTCCGATTCTGTGTCTCCCTCTCTCTCTGCCCCTCCCGCGTTCATGCTCTGTCTCTCTCTGTCCCAAAAATAAATAAAGGTTGAAAAAAAAAATTAAAAAAAAAAAAAAGACACTCTAGAGAGATCCTTAGCCCTTCCCATCACAGAAGGACCCAGCAAGCTGGCTGTGAATCAGGAAGGGGCCCACAGCAGAAGGCAGGTATACATATGTGATACTCAGATACTTATCAAATGGATAGAGATGAGTCTCCTTACTTGAATTCAGTACCATTTTGGTATTCTAGCCATGATGAGAAATATCAGTAACCAAAAAAGTTTTGGTAGTAGTTTAACGATCTGCTCTTTTCACTTGTAAAATTCATATTTAGTCTTTGTTTAGACCCTGAGTTTACCAATTCTCTTGATGTTCATGACTCGAAAACACGTCTGTTTTCAGATAAAATGCCATTTTCTGGATACAAAAGTATAGAAAAAAATATTAAAAAAAGATTTTAGCTGGTTTGGGAAGTCCTCCTGATAGACGGTTAGATTATATCCCAATGTTCCGGTTTTTAAAAATCGTCATGGTTGACCCTGCCCAAATTGAAAATTGGTCATTGATCTCCCTCTATCCATGTATGGAAAAAAGGGTTCATTTGAAAAATTATAACTAAATAAACACAAAAAGATTTTTTTCTCGACAGTTCAGAACTTTACTATACTGTTAAAGTTGGTCCAAAGCAGGATAGAATTTAGTTTAAAGCTACGAAAGAAAGGAATTCTGGATGCAGAACAGAAGTGGATCCCTTCCTGGTGGCCTCTAGGGCAGACACTCCCTGCTTTGTTCTTGTTTCCTCGTCTCAGTCAGATCTGTAGCCTTCCCTTGGGCATCTTTGTCTGACTGGTTTCCTGCCCTCCACCTGGGGCCAGAGAGAGAGGAAGAAAGGCTTGTTCTCATATCAGGCCCCTTTGGAAGCAATCCTGGAGTGTAGGAGATGACAACAAAGGCAGAAGGGAAGGGAAAACATACCAAAATGGACTTTCAAGACTTTTCTAACTCACCTTTAGGACAGGGATCTATAAAGATGTGTTTCTTATTCTTAAGGATAATATAAAAATGAGAGGAGGTGACAAGCCCGATTGCAGAACTCCCAGGGAACATTATCCTTGGTAACATGGATGAAAGAATGGTTAACTCTGAAAGGGTAGATGAGGCTTCTGAATATTATTGAGTTTGGTGTGCTTCAGGGAAAGATGGTCAGTTCGTTGGCCCATGGAGCTTTAGATAGGTTCAAATTTAGATATGAACTAGACAGGCTCGAACAAGGAACATGAAAATGGAGAAACAGTGAGGAGTCCTGTAAAGTGTGTAGCAGGTCTCCTGGAATAATACGGTGTGGTGAAAACCTATGAACAAGAATATTTTAAGAAAATACGTTAGTGGCACCTGGGTGGCTCAGTGGGTTAAGCATCTGACTCTTGATTTTGGTTCAAGTCATGACCTCACGGTTTGTGGGTTCCAGTCCCGCGTCGTGCTCCGCGCTGACAACAAGGAGCCTGCTTGGGATTCTCTCTTTCTCTCTCTCTGCCCCTCACCTGCTTGTGCTCTCTAAATAAATAAATAAATACTTAAAAAATGTTAGTGAAGGCCAAAGGTTTTCTCAATAGCATCTATATTAGTTTCCTATGGTTGGCAAAGCAAAGTACCATAAAATGTGTGGATTCAAACAACAAAAATCTATTCTCTCAGGGGTCTGAAGGCTAGAAATGATAAAACGAGGTGTTGCCAGGGCCATCCTCCCTCTGCAACCCACAGAGTTATCCTTCTTTGCGTCTTTCTGTCTTCTGGTGGTTTGCTGACAATTTTTGGTGTTCCTTGGCTTACAGCTGTATGATTGTAATCTCTGTTTTCATAGTCACAGGCATTCTCCTTATTTATGTGTATGTGAATATGATATTTATATATATGTATATTAGTATTTATATCTATACATAGGTATATAGATATAGTTAGAAATACTAACATTGTAGTAAATTGGTTATTTTCTATTAATGTAAACTCCTCAGCTATTCCAATCAGTATTAAAACACTGATATAAGCTTATTAGATTCTCTCTCTATAGATTTACTTATATGTGTGTGTATATATATACACATATGTGTGTGTGTGTGTGTGTGTATATATATATATATATATATATATATATATATATATATAAACACTTTCCCATACTTTGTACCATTTGCCAAGATCCTTAATATTACATAGTCATGAAGGCAGGCAATATTGTCATAAGATGAAGGTCTGACATGAGGAAGGCATTTGCAGTTTATAGTCTAGTGTACCTATTTTTCCTTCAGAGTTCAGAAAATCAGCTTATTTGCTTGTTCTATGTTTAGTAAAAAGTTGTTTTGTTAGAATCCTATTTCTGCCCCCAAATTTTCCAGCGTAATAAATACCTCTGAGAATTTTAAGATTTTCTCTGCCAAACATGCTGCCTATCTTTAAATATTTGTGAGTATATACTTCCTATGTACCCTCTAAAACATACATAGAATGTGTTTTATTATTCATTAATAAATATTTTGGTTAATTAAACATATATTCGAATTGTGCATCACTATAAGGTTGTCTGATTTAGAATAGTATTTGATTTCAGGGATAACTTGCATCATGAAAACACTTAAAAATGTGAGCTTATTTCCTTGTAATCTCTCCTCAGGAAAGTAAACAGGAACTGTTAAAGACATACCCAGCGTGGCTCAGGGACTACTTTATTGGCTCAGTCCAACTCTCAAGTGTGCTGGCATTTTTCCTTTTAAGGACAGTGAAGTCCTATTTCTGAAGGCCACGGTGTCATGCACAGGGAAGCCGCCGCCATTCCCTGACCAGGTTCAATATTGCCCCCATCAGGAGCATTTCTGCAATGGAAGGTTTCACTTACCTTCCAGCAGTTTAAAGAGCAGGGAGAGAGAGAGAGAACTTCTGTTTTCACAAACAAATGAACAAAACAACAGAAATGATAGAAAAACCATTATTCTCCATCTAAATTGGAGGCCCAAACAAATCCTGTCTGATTTGACTTACAGATTCTAGTCTGACTTTCACATTCTTCCTTAATGTCCATCCTTTTCGCAAGGCCACGAGGCACACTTTCTGTTATGATGTGAGTCAGCTGCAAGGATTCGTCTACTTGTCTCTTGACTGTTAGACAACCTTGCCTTTTCATTTGGCTTTTAACTGGGCAGGCTGTGGTCTCTTAGGTTTAGCTTTGGGAAGCTGCCCCCTACTGGGCCTTGGTTGGTGGGAGAACTTCAGGACCTAGGAAAGAGAGCTAGTGTAGTTGTCTGTGAGTGGACCCTGGACTTTGGAATCTCTGGATGACACAGTTGCTTACCATCTTGTTATCAATCTGGAAACCTAGTCAAGCGATACATTTCCAATCCCCTGACTGTCTCATGACCAACTTGTAGGTACTAGGCAAAGTTTAGTCCAGAAGGACTGCCATAAAGTTGTTGACTGGACCCTGTCTCAGGAAAAGTTTAGCGTGTCCTGGAAAACTTTAGCACACACCACCAACTCTGAGAGGTCAAGGGTATTATGTAGAATAGTAACGTTCTTAAAATTGACTCATGAACTGGGCTGTGAGTAACTGATTCATCCCTAGTCTGACAGAGAGGATATCAGGTGGCCCAAGATGCACTTCCTGAGGATCAGTGACAACAGGGATAAGGAAGGGGTCAGTCATGTAAGAGAAAGTCTGGACAAAGGCTAAGTCAATACCAAAGAAGCTGTCGGTCTGTCTGCATCTTTCACACTGCCCAAATGTTCCACTCAGCAGATTCTGGCGCAAAATGTAGATAATGTTATAAGTAGTTGGTTCTGAAATCATGGTCACTGTTACAGGGCACAAGCTTTCTATGAGAATACTTCTGTTTCATTAATTATGCTTTCTTTTGAAAATGCAACTAAATGTAAGTGATGTCACTTCTGCTGCTTTTACAAATAGGTTTTGAGTACTTAATTGTATATGATAGATGTTAATATTTCTGTGTTGGATGTAAAAGAGGTCATTATAGTAAGCAATGCCGTAAAATATTTGTTTTATGTTAAGAGAGAAATAATCATTTTTATTTACATTCTTGTGCAGCTTGGGTCAGGTTGCCCTAAGGAGTTGTATTTTCTAAAGAATAAATCTATGGAATGACTACATCATAGATTCAAGGTACAGTGTGAAACAAATACAGCCTCAGGACTTTTGCTATCCTAAAGAGAAGAAACAGTTGTTTTGTTTAAACTTTATTCTTTATATGTAAAACTAAAGAGTTTTATATATACTATCCTTAATTTTCTAAACCAATACAAAAAAAGTTATTACAAATCATTTTGAATAAAACTTTGATTTATTATTTTAGTTTTAAAGACCTTCATGAGTTCAAAGTAATCACCAAAAACCTTTCTGCCCTGATAAACTATAAATAACAAAAATAAATCTACTAGTGATATAATTTTAAATGCAACTTTAAAATAAAATATATATATTTTTAAAAGACTATTTTTTTCCTTATGATCAAAGAAAGACAAGTTACTGGATTACCTTTAGGCATTTATGTTGATATGTTTGCATTTATTCCAATTAAAGAAAGATATAGTACATTGAAAATAATGACAGAAGGTTAAATTGTGTCTTAAATATAGGTAAGGAAAGAGATTTTTATTTCTTATTCTTTTTTTAAAGAAGCAAATAGGGTAGAGAGCAAACAGGCTGTTATGAAATGACTGAGCCACAGAAATGAAACGTACAGCAAAGGGAATATAGTCAATGGTATTGCAATAGTGTTGTATGGTGACAGATGGTAACTACACTTGTGGAGAGCATAGCATAATGTATACAGTTGTTGAATCACTATGTTGTACACTAGAAAGTAATGTAACATTATGTGTCAACTGTACTTTGATAAATTAAAACAAAAACAAAAACCAAAAAGCCCAAATAGGGTAGAAATTGCAGTGGCCAGCAGGGGGCTTCTTTTAGGTTCCTTTTTTCCTTTAAATTAAGGGCTACACTGAGAATGCATTTTACTCTTTAGTTTTGCATATAGGGAGTAAAATCTAAATAAAACAACTTTTTCCTCCCTTTAGTTTACTTTTCTACTTCCTTTCCCACCACCAGTCTTTCTCGAGACCTATAACATGTGATCCCTGCTGCGTGACCACTGCTGCCTTGGACCCCACCAATTAAAATTCTATCTTTGAAAACTGCTCAGGGGAGGATTTGGATGATGGGCTTCCCACCAGACATAAATTAAAATTAAATTAAGAGCAAGGAAGCATATTCTTGTTTGATGATTTAAATGGTAGTTACAGAGACCTGGTTTCACCCTGAACCATTTGGGAAGGACTTTCTGAAATGACTGGCTTGAATAGTAGTATAAAAGGTAATGAATGGTCATGTAATATGACATTTTAATAGTGTTGTGTTTTCCCCGGAATTTGAGAGTGGATGAAAGGCCTCCAGAACTAATAGGCAGATTCTGACCCACTTTGGAACATAGCTTCAAATCGTCTTCTCATTTTTTGATTTGCATAAAATTATCTCCTATTCACCTCCTTTTTGGGGGCCCATTTCATAAATGTAGGCTCAATTAGTTTAACGGCAGCGCAGAGCAATTCAAGAGATGGTGAATGGGAAGGTAAAACTGTGTCATTTGTTACCCAGGTGAAATCTCAAGATAAATTGAAACTGACTTCATGTAACTTTTCAAATAAGAATGGGGCTCCATCCAACAGGGGAGATAAGCAAGATAGTAATAGTAACTTTGAAATCAGTAATTCCAGATTCAACACCCAATGCACGAAATTGTTAGGATTTTGTTTTAACTCAAAGAAAATGAAACTTTGACTGTAAGGATAATACAGAACAGAATGAGTTAGGCTCATGTTCCCCAAACTGGGATACGTAGCAAGGTGACATGGGTTACCCAATTTACATGAGGATTTGGAATAAAAGAAGATAAGTGATATAGCTGGCAAAAAAATTTTCAAATACTTTTTTGCTACTTTGATAGGGCTATGTTATGAAAGAGAGTATAAAATTCAAATGATTCACCTAAGATAAAATATGAAACTTCAAGAAATTTTGAACAAAGGCTCCTGTAGAGTGAACCCCTCCTTCTCAACCCCTACCTTAGATATATTAATTAGATAAATGCTTTGGAAGGCAAACTATCAGATTTTTCATCTTGGCATAGTTAACTTGTTACACATCAGTACGATTGGTCATGACTTCTAGCACAATTGAAGAATTCTTAGAAAATTAGGATTATAGAGTTGAATATTGCCTTAAACCATTTGTGTGGGTAAAGGTATAAACACCACTGTAAGTGTGTTTGTTCGAAGTCTTAGGATCTACCTGACAGGATAAGAGGGAGAAGTTGGAAGCAAAGATATCATAACTATTATGAGAACATAACTCTGATTTATATGTGCTTGCATAGCTTTGTCTTCCACTACACCTTCATTCTCAGGGTTATCCTTCAAAATAGGGAAGAAATGTATTTTTACTACTGAATGATTTAACCAGTGTCCAAGATTATGAATTACAATGTTGAATTTTAAGACTGTTGTTTATGGACCTAATTTGAGCCTAAAATTTAATAGGTTCCTTCTCTGGTCCTAAAGTAAGAGGTCAACAAGAAAAAAATTCATAATTTTATCTAGTTGTGGTTTACAAGACAATTCCTGGGAATGATATCACAATACAATTTACTTGGCCCAAATTACTCCTCAATATCTATCAGTATAACTATCCTAAGGAAAAGATGCCCTTTGATACCATAAGGAGCCTCTGATGAGCATTGAAGGAAATGTGCAAAAATAAAGCCCCTGTATTCTTTCTTTTAAACAATACTATATCATTCTCCCCTTTTAAAGATTTTTTTTCTTTGCTCTTTTTATTTATTTTTCTTCTGTGAAAGTTAACGTATGTAATCATGCATTCATTGAACATGGTTATCTCTCAAATTTTTCTTCCCTTGTTATTATATTACTTTGGAAAACTTTGATAGAAATATCTTAGGAGGAAAATGAACCAAAGATCACTTAGTTGCATGGCACTAACGTTTAATTAAAATATAGTTTATCTTGGGGCACCTGGGTTGCTCAATTGGTTGAGTGTCCAACTTTTGCTCAGGTCATGATATCATGGTTTATAAGTTCGAGCCCCACATCGGGCTCTCTGCTGTCAGTGCAGAGCCTGCTTCAGAGCCCCTGTTCCCCTTTCTCTCTGCCTATCCCCCTCTCATGCTTGCTTCCTCAAAAAAATAAATAAACATTAAAAAAAAGAAATACTGATATTCTAAAAAAAAAAAATAAAATATAGCTAATCTTTTGTTCAGGTGTAAGCCATTCATATCAAATTACCCAGAGCCTTATTGCCGATATAGAGGCAGTTGGATTTCTTTCTGCCATGTTCCTTCTTCACCCTCGGTCTATTTCTCAGTAGTTTGTCCTGAAGGCCTCTTAAAAAACAAACAACCCTACACTCAATTAATTACATGCTGAAAAAGAGCCTTAGAGATTACAGTAAAATTACTGTATTAGTGACTTCAAATTTCTACGCAAAATTATTCCATGCCCATGGTAGCAACCTCCCACCCTGGTCCTAACTTGGCTGTGTGACTTATTTTGGCCAATGGACTTACAGCTGACTTGATGCAAACAGAGACTTGAAGCACACTTCCTTCCGCATTTCTGCTTCCTTTTGTGGACCCCTGGAACTGCCATGGGAATATGCCCTGGCTATCCTGCAGGAAAGATAGAAGAGGAGTCCAATGAAGGAGAGCTGAGTTTTCCCAGTGATGCCGCCAAGATCAGCTAACTACACGGACCAGTCAGCTGATAGCGGATGCCTGCGCAGGCCTAGCTGAGATCAGCGAACACCGCTGGTTGAAAGAAAGGAGTAAGTGGCTTTTGTCTTCAGCCACTAAGTTTGGAGTGGTTTGTATGCAGCATTAGCAGATAAATGCAGGTTTATTTGTTCCAGACTTTCATTTTAGAGTGAGAAAACGGATGCTGGGGATTTACATTTCCCCTTTTTAGAGCTGCTAAACCTTCCCAATATTTTAGAATTGAGAACTCTAGTCCTGTATTATGTAAGAGCCCAAATAACCAGTTATGGATAAACTACTCAGTCTTTAGCAGATAATTCCAGACAATAACATAATAAATAATGTTGCCTTGAATTGTTTTGGCTAGTATTATGTTTAAGGTTAAAGATTTTGTCAAGACGAAGCTATGCATTACATTGCAGAAATTGTGATTTATGTGAAATTACTCTCTTGTGCAATGCAAAGACTTGTTAGTTTGCTGAGTTTGTAGTTGTGTTTGATGTTTAAGAGGTTAACCCTGTGAAGTAGGTTACTACTGTCCTCTAGAGACTGGGCTGGTTTCCAATTGCTTTCAAGTTGCAATTCAAATTGTTGTCTTTCGTATATAACAACTACAGTAAAACCTTAGATTGTGGGTGGCTTGTTCTATGAGTGCTCCACAAGATGAGCAAATACCTGTAATAAATTTTAACTTGATAAACAAGCGATGTCTTGCAATACTTGTAGTCCATGACACCAAACATCACATGGTTACAACTGAGCCAATGGTTCTCTCTCTTTCTCTCTCTGTCCCGCTGCAGGATTGTGGGTGATCATCTCCCTTGCTTGGATGCCTGGTCTCAGGCCACAGCGTTTGGCAGAAATTAGTGATTTTTCAGAATGGTGGAAGGTGCCCACAACTGACACTAGTGTATTTTTTGTCACTTCCAAGCACCTTTGGACAGTCCTTTGCTTTTCCATATAAGAGTGAGCTTAGGAAGGCTTTGCTTCATTCTAGGTCAGGCTGCCTGCAGATATAGACACTTTCCTCTGCTGCCTTATTGCCAGTAACATTAAATACAGCAGTTGACACAAGTTTATTAATACTGTACTGTAGTCAATACCCATGCAAGTGTATACAATGGCCCCCATGCAGAAAAAGGTTGAAAAGAAAGGCAGTGAGAAGGAGATGATTACTGTGTAAGTTAAGAAGGAAATCATTGAAAAGTGGGAACAAAGTAGGTGAGTTACCAAAATTGCAAGATTTTATAAGAAGTCTACATTTACATTTTGTCAGCAGAGGAAGAGGGGGAAAAGTGGAGGAATCCCTCACTTCAAATGAGACTAGGGAGATGTGTAAAATGTGGGAAACGGTGCAAAATTTCGTAGAAAAGAACCACCTGAATAAGGCTGTTGCAGTGCTAGTGATAAATCTGTTTAACGGCAATGCCATGTTACATTTCTGCGAAATCCTCGAAAGAACACAAAAGCAAGTGTTATTGGATAGGTTCCTTGTTAAAGTTGCGTGAAAAGAAAAAGATTTCCATTGAGCCAATAGATAGCAGTGATTCTGTTAGCGATGGTGAAAGTCGTCCTACTCAATAAGCTGCCTCTCTCTTGTGTCCCTCACACCAGCCACAAAGATTTGCAAAGGTAAGGGCAGGTTAATTCGTTTCTTTTTCTTTATGTTTTGTACTTTATTATTTTGTATTATATTACAGTATTGTAATCATTTTTATACGAATATTTTTGGGTTGTGGAATGAATCATCTGAATTTCCATTATTTCTTAGGGGGAAATTTGCTTTTATATACAAGTAATTTGGATTCCAGACATGTTTCCAGAATGAATGATGTTCACAAACCAAGGTTTTACTGTACACTGTTTTCATTCTTGACTCGCAAACATGACTGACAATAAAATCCTAGTCGTTGGAACTGGAAGACATGTTACCCTGGAATATATGTAAAAGTAACAACATATGAGTTAGGGTGGTTCTTGTCTAACTGAAGCTTTCAGGTCTAAAATATGAGGCATTCAACCAAAATGTCTTTTCTTATGGCATACGTTTCTTATGACCATATTTTTGGATTGAGAAGTGTACATTCAGATATTTTTCTCTTCTAATATTTTGCTATTTAGTATGATTTCCATTTACTAAATGTATTCCTTATTTCCTTCAAAATTCTTACTATTTTGATCTGGTATATTATTAATTACATATCATTAGTTAATTATATATAATATCTGGTATATTATTAACTCCAGGACAGCACTGCAATTGATTCACTCTGATTTTCGTTTATTTAATGACACGGCCAATACTGCAACGTCATTAGTGCACCACAAGAAATCTATATTTATGCTTTATATTAAATCTATAAATTAAGTTGGTTTCTCTAGTCTTTCTTTCTACTCAGGTTAATTTTTTATGTGTGTGACAAGATATAAAGAATTTAAAAGGAAAATCTTTAAAAAAAAATAGTTTAGTGAGGAAGAGATAGTTCAGTGAAGAAGACCAATGCTTCTCTCACTAAAATTCGTAAGAGACCATATTAATATCATTGTAATTGTTACATTGTTCCTAGTAAGTTATTGAGTGCTTCCAACACAAAAGATGAAAAAAACCAAACAAAACCCTAGAATATTAGTTATCTAATAAACAAGAAATTACAATAGGTACAAAATGTACAAAAAATTACCCAAAATTTAATGGCTTAAAACACTTAGTATCTCATGGTTTCTGTGGGTCAGGAATCAGGAGCAACTTAACTGGGTCCGCTGCTCAGCATATCCTACAAGCTACTATTATGGTATCATCTGGGGCTGTGACCTAATCTTGAGGCTCAACTGAGGAAGGATCAACTTCCAAGCTCATTCATATGGTTGCTAGCAGAATTTAATTGCAAGTTTTTGGACAAAGGGTTTCATTTTCTCATTGACTGTTGGCCAGAGGTCAGCCTCAGTTCCTTGATGCATGGGCCTCCTCAACATGGGAGCTTGTTTTATCAAAGCCAGCAAGAGAGATAATCTGCAACCTAATAACTTAAATGACATGACATCACTTTTGCTATATTCTATGCATGAGAAGCAGGTCACTAGGTCTAGTGCACGATCAAGGAAGTCAAACAAGAACATGAGATTATTCAGAATGTAGGGATAATCAGGGAGCTTCTTAGAAGTCTACCAAGCATAGTTAGAGTGGTCCAATTGTCTTAATGTTGTCCCCTTTCATATATACATCTTTAAACTTAATTTTTCTTACTAATAACATTTAATTACATTTACTGTAACATCACAGACAAATGAGATCAGTGTAATATACACCAAAAAATTACATAAAGTTTGCATGAAGTGGTTAAGCGTTTAGTTCTAGAGTACTCTCGCAACATTAGTGAAAACGTGGGGTGTTCAACAGTGTGTTGGGGTGCTGTTTTCAGGTTTCATTTTACCGGTGAGTTGTTCTCGTCTATAAAAAGAAAAAGTTTGTTATATCTTTTTGCTCTGCTCCAATGTAAGTCAAATAAAATACAGAAAACAATACTGAGAAATAGAGAATGCAATGACCAGAACGATTTGTACTCGCAGCTGCTATTTCACATAATATTGGAGAAGTAAATTTCTTAAATTCTTAACTGTGCCAAGCTTTGCAATAGCTAGAGCTATAGAAAGAGTGAACAAAGCCTTTTTTACATGACATGTAGATGTGAATAATTTCTGATATTGAGAATTCTCTGTAATTAACCATATAGATTCTGATAATATAAGGAGCTGGTCATCCCAACACAAACTGGCACAAAAGATCAGAGCACTCTCTATGTTATGAAAGGATAGAATCTAAGCGACACCAGGTTGGAAATATTTATCTTCACTTTACTTAATCAAGGTTTTCATCAACTCCTTCATATAAGGTTTAAGCAGACATTACAAATCCTCACCAATATCAAGCTCACAAAAGTTACAATTTATAGCAGCTTTTCAGCTATGTGGGATCATGTGACTTTCTGGCCAAAACATCAAAATCCAAAGTGATTATCTGTCACTTTCTAGACTAAAGTTAGAATAGAGAGTCTGAAATCTTCATGTACTCTCTTCCTCCTGCCATGGCAACCCGTGATTTTCAAATGATGGAGTCTCTGTCAACCTGAGTCCTTGATTATGTAGAGGAAAGCTTCTGCACAGTCCAGTGATGGACATGTATTATATCTAAAGTGATAAGTGTTTTTTTAATGTTAAGACCCTTTGTCTTCGTTTTCTATTGCTGCTGTAACAGAGTACTCAAACTAAGTAGCTTATAAGCAATGCAATTTATTACCTTACACTTCTAGAGGTTAGAAGTTCTAAAATCAATGTTTTGTCAAGGTTGCACTCTTACTAGCTGATTTAAGGGAGAATCTGTATTCTTGCCTTTTCCAGAACCTAGAGGGCACTTACACTCCTAACCTTGTAGTCTTTTCCTTCATCTTCAAATCTATCAGCATAGCATCTTTAAATCTCTTGTATCTGTCTCCTTTTTTTCCTCTTTTTCTCTCCCTTCATTCTCTGCTTCCACCGTCACATTTCTTTCTTTGACTCTGACCCTCCTGCCTTCGTATTATAAGAACTCTTGTGAATACATTGGCCCATCCAGATATCCTGTGTAATTTTACCATCTCAAAATCCTTAACTTAATCTGCAAAGCCCCTTTTGTATGTAAGGTAACATATGCATGGGTTCTGGAAATTTAGATATGGACATCATTGGAGATATTTAGCCTACCATATCTTTGAATCTAGCAGTTTATGTTACAGCTTACTGTATGATGAGTAATACATAAGTCACTGGAAGTTAATAGCAGAACTTTATTGTGCATTAACAATAGTATTAATATGCTTAAATTAGCTATTTAGTGGATTCAACTAGTCTCAACTTTCTCTTTATGGGATTGCAAATTACAGAACTTGCTTATGAAAGATATGTACAAAATGCACAACACTGATAGTTATGTATCACTCTCAGGTTTCCATTTGTGCGTGTGATGTGGTACTGGTGGAGGACTGTGTGGAATACTCTTGTTGTATGGTCTTCAGGTCACAATAACTGCCTTTGCTTTAGGGATTTAGACTTATCAACTTTGGAAGCCCAATGTGTCAACCTCTTTAGGCTGGTTCTAGAAAGCCATTCATACTGGCAAGATATATTAGAAAACAGACATCTACAATGAATGATGCTTATACTGTAAAGATAAGGACCAAGGTTTCTTATTCCAGGTTGATAATTCTTACCAAGAAGTCATAGTCATTCATCTTTGTATGAGATTTAGTTTGAATATAAAATCAGAAAGTTTTAATTTGTATGAGGAATTTTATGCTGATGGTGTACGAACAATAAGGAATGCTTATGAATTTTCTCATTCTACCCTTTTGAAAGGAATTAAATACAAATTAATTAAATGATGTATTTAATAGATGAGAACTGTATTTCCTAAATAGCGTTGGACTCACATAAATTCTTCTCATTCCAATGGTCTGTGTAAGACAAACAATTTACTTGTTTACTGAGCCTTATCCTGAAATATTTATTTATATAATGGTCAATCTATAATATGGCTTTAATATCAACCAGAGTGCTCTGTTTCTATTGGCCTTTTTACTTTTGTACATTTCTCCTCTGTTCCTTTTTCCCTCTGTCCCCTTTCAGCAGCATCCTCATTTATTTGCTACCTTTGAATCTGCTGGCCCTGAACTAAAGGCTTAGCTACTGTGGTGGTAGTGGTTGGGGGGCAGTGAAGCTCTTGCTGTCTTCACTTAGGTAAACGACTGAAGTTAGGGCCGCATATACCTAACCTAAAGGGGGGAGGGGAGGAGGAGAAAATACTTCCATGGGACGAACACATGAGTTTCTTTAGGAAACATAAATGGATGCTTAGAGAAATGAATGAGGGAGATAAATTTGTGTGACAATGTTTGTTTATGTAGGTGTAGGTGGTCTTTCTCTATCTTCTTCGTGGCCGTAAAACTCCCCTAGAGAAGGGATTTATGATAGTTTAATTCTTCTGGGAGGCTCTGCCTGTAGGCAGATAAGGGGAATTCAGAAAAAGTTTCTTCATGTGGCTATATTCTGGATTCCTTAATTTCCACTGTCTGAAACTTTCCTGTAAGTTTCACAAATAAGACGCTGTGTTGTTGTATGGCCCCATATCCCACTGAACTTGTCTCCTAGTCCTGGGGCTAGCCCAGTCTAGTTAAACAGTTGTGTCTCATTTCTGGAGGTAGTGGTGCAGATGGTGATGGGGCACCCATCAAAGTGAGGCCTTTGTAAGGGACAAATGGGCATTTAATGACTGATCTTTCTGGGGAAACAAAAGAAAAATAAAGATTAAAGTTTAGAATAGACTCTAAATCCAGGTTGTTGGTTTTTCGTTTTCGTTTTTGATTTTTCAGTCCATTTAAAGCGCCTTTAGATGGTGGAATGAGGTTGGTCATGGCAGTGTCACCGTCACAGCTATTTCCTAGAGCAAAGTACAGAAGATGCAGGTGTTCCAGTGAAGTTTCTGAGTGGCCCACTCCGTTACAGTGATCAATCTTTTGTATTAATGAAGTCATCCAGCTGATTGGGCTTATGCAAATAACTATATTGCCAGAGTTTCCTGAATTCCGGAGTGATCAAGTAATCAGAAAAAGATAAATGTTTCATTTTTATTTACAAAGGTATGATCTATTAAATTGTTGTATATAGGTGGCTCGAGAGAAAAAAAAAAGAAAGGGTTCTTTATATCAAGCAGACAGAACATTAATGGATCATCAATATTCCAAGAAAAAGTCATACAAAATTGTAATAAGTCTTCATTAGCTATTCAGTCCCACATAATTAATTCTTGTCCTGCTTGATCTTAAGTGGTTAGTGGTTTTACAAACTCGTCACCTTCTCCGTTAGTTGTGGAAAACCTTACTCTATCCAGTGCATGATCTTTTTTTTTATTTTTTTTTTTTATTTTTTTTTTTTCAACGTTTATTTATTTTTGGGACAGAGAGAGACAGAGCATGAACGGGGGAGGGGCAGAGAGAGAGGGAGACACAGAATCGGAAACAGGCTCCAGGCTCCGAGCCATCAGCCCAGAGCCCGACGCGGGGCTCGAACTCACGGACTGCGAGATCGTGACCTGGCTGAAGTCGGACGCTTAACCGACTGCGCCACCCAGGCGCCCCTATCCAGTGCATGATCTTAAAGTTATTTAGGCAATACCCTCAGAAGCTTGTACTCAGAGTACCTGTCATAGTCTTTTCCATAAGTCTCCGAGACAGTTTTTTGTTGTTGAAGTTGAAGCATTTTGACTACTAGCTGACTGTAAGAGCTTTCAGAAAAGCATCAGGGTAAAACAATAACCATATGTAAATGACAAAAGACTTAAAATGGCTGTGGTTAAAGATCTAATGAGGGCTTATTATAATGCAATTGAAAGGGAAACTTGGTTGTCTGTCACATACAACATTTTAAGTTCATAACCGGAATCATGCCTGATAAAATTATACCAAGACATGATGGACAACAAAGACATTGTCAAATTTCTAGGAACTTTATATAATTTCTGAAATACCCATATTAATAATACATACACATACAAATATAACCTAAGAAACTTAATAATCTCTACTTATTTGACAATGCTTCCCGTACAAGTTAGCATATCAAATAAATCTAACTAGTTTGGCATCTTTCTTTTTACAAGGTGAGGGAACAAATCCTTTAAGATTAAAAAAATAATAATGTTTATTTGTTTTTGAGAGAGAGACAGAGCTTGAGCAGGGAAGGCGCAGAGGGAGAGGGAGACACAGGATCCGAAGCAGGCTCCAGGCTCTGAGCTGTCAGCATAGAGCCCAACGTGGGCTTGAACCCATGGACCCCCAGATCATGACCTGAGCAGAAGTTCGACGGTCAACCCACTGAGCCACTCAGGCACTCCTCCTGTGAGGTTGTCTTAGGGTTCCTTTGAGATATCTCAAATTCATTTCAAAGCCAAGAAGACTTCCTTTAAAATTTGATTTGGAGAAGTTGTCAAAATGTGAAAACATTTGAACACTTGACTAAACAGGATCATAGATCACTATGAAATAATACTTAGTTATCTATTTAACCAAAGTGATAATAAAAGATTTTTAAAGTAAATATAGGCAGTAACATAATTTTAAAAAGTACTTAGCTCTTTTCACGTTAAGAGAGGTCAAAAAGATTTGGTTCCATTAAATCTGTGAGGACATGATAAAAACAATATAGCACAGGAAATTATTCAATAAAACACAGGATCTTTGTTTCCTAGGTAGATTACTCAAAAGGTAAAGAAATACCTTTTGCAAGCTCTTACTAAGAGAAGAAAACTATGTCCTTTTAAAAGGAAAAAAAAAGGCCAAACTCTAGTTTTTCGTTGGTACACTATTGATATGAAAGCTCAATTAAAAACCTTGTAATAAATCCATTCAGTCTTAGCCAGTTTGACCATGTGAGTGATTCTCTCTTGCTCTCTTCTCTCTCCTATCTTTTCTGCCAACCCATTATAACTTCCTATATCCATTCAGATTTTTTTCTTTCATTTTCCTCTTTCTCATTCTGGAACAACCTTTTAAAAACCTCTAAACAATTAGTTTAGGACAAGATTACCTTCCCTTTTTCCTTAATGAAATCATTCTACGTTCTTTGAATACTTTGCATAGAGTTTTTTTTTTTTCTTTCTCTCTTCAATCTTATTATTGCCAGTAGTTTCATTTACATATATTGATTAAAATTTTTACCCCTTAGTAACCTTAATTTGTAGGAAAAAGAGTAGACAATATGAACTGTCATAAATCAGCCTTCTGTCTTAGATTAGCAAGTTTATGAATACATCATTGCATAATTTCTAGAGGCATATGCTTCTTTTTTTTTAGTTTATTTATTTATTTGGAGAGAGAGCACATGCATGAGGGGAAGGGCAGAAAGAGAGGGAGAGAGAGAGAATCCCAAGTAGGCTTTGCACTGTCAGCACATACTCACAAACCTGGAGATCATGACCTGAGCTGAAATCACCAGTTGGACGCTTAACTGACTGAGCCACCCAGGTGCCCCATCTAGAGTCATAGCCTCCTGAGAGTAAACATTTTTAATATGGCAAAAAGAACAGGTCTATTAACAGACCCAAGTCTCTCTCTTCTCTCTGTAAATATCAGAAGCTAAAAGTATATAAATTTAAACTAATGCTTAGTAATTAATGTCTCAGTATTCTACCTTATTTAGAAATGACATTCAATAAATATCAATAATTTAACTTAGTATAAATTTAAGGTTTCAAGTTACCAAAAAGATTTTGGAAACTACTTCTAAGCAGATAAACTATAAAACCTAATTATTGTTGAATTGTATTGGCAGGATTGTCCGAACACTGACTCAGGTTGATTAAAATCAAATCTGTAAATTTTGTAATCTTAAACATCTAATACATGTTAAGTAAACACAAGCCTACTTGACTAGTAAATCAAGGCAGAATAAAAATTGTATTTCTGCATATATTTAGTGCTAACAGTTCTGAAGGTAAGCAATTTTTACTAAGTTAATGTTACCAAACTGTTCTTATTTTAAAAAATTTCCTAAACTGTGTGACTTTGAAAAAACATTTGGGTTAGCTACCATATTGTTGAGAGTTTTAGGAATATTTAATTTATCAGCACTTTTTTTTTTTTTAAGTAGACAGGGAGGGATCGAGAGAAGAAATTCTTTGTGTTGGGCATCTACAGTTTGAGTGAGACCTAATTGAGAAGAAGGCTCAGAGGAGCCTGATTGAAAAAGCTGAGGCTTGGGGCAATTGCTATTCAAATTTTCCTTTCTTCTAAGTATAGGATAGTCCTTTTCTTAAGGTCCTGGCTTTTTACACCATCTACAAGTATCTTGAAATGAATGGGGAAGGCCTTGTGGTTGATAAGAAAAATGAGTGGGCTTTGTTACTCCTAGAGTTATATTTCTGTTTCTGCAAAGGCTCGATTTATATGATAAAGATTATTGATTTTAATTCCTCACTTTTATTGCTTTCTTGCGAGCTACTTCCAAAGAAATGGTTGGCAGCATCAGCAGTAACGCTAGGGCTGACCTGTCCGTCCAACATTATTTTGATTCTTACAATATGTTTTTTACATCAGGAAGAAGATTTCCAACTAAGTCAGAAATCAAAAGATTCCTATGTTCTGCGGTCCTGGATTTAGAGTTGTCTGCCTTCGGAATATTTGTATAAGTTGTTCAAGAAAGGCTTTAGGACATATTTTCTCCTTCTGAGTATAGAGCTCCACTTTAGTCCAATTAACATTTGGAGAGAAAACTCATAAAACAGCTCCTATAAAACCCTGAATATTGCCTGTAACTAAGCCAACATTGATTTACCAAAGGGTCTAGAAGAGGGTGTGACTATTTGTTATCCTGGTGAGGAGGATTTTTTCTGGTTTGTTGCATAACTACACTAAAACTGTGGGTGGGAGGGTTTATGGTCGGTTTGGATTTAAATTTTTGTTCTGAATCTGAATTCTGCTCTTTAATTTTGTCAGGAAGATATTTCAGGCCAGCCATGATACTTTTGTCCTTCTTTCAATTTGATCTTCTCATAGGTACCAGTAGCACATTGGTGTAGGATGAGAACTCTCTGCCCTTTAAAAATCTTGTTAAATATAAAAGTTTCTCCGAATCAAAGGATATGTTATCTGGCCATTGATGACTAGGGTCTCCAAAGTTATAACTGTTCCAAAATGTAACTCAAACCAGTAAGACTTACAGCTTAACTATGGACACAAGACACATCCCCCAAAAGGATGCAGAAGGTACAATCACCATGATCCAAAGTCACTCCCAAAGATAACCAAAGACCAAGAAAGAGACTTAGATGAACTTGAGAGTTGGCAGTGGTCTGTAGTTCACCAATTGCAAATGAGATGCCCAGGCTACCCACATTTCTGTCTAACCAACTACAAATTCTTAGGGCCTCCCGATCTCTGTGAACACAGACCCAGCATACAGAAAATCACAGAGAGAATGCTGTCATGAAAGAATGCTCTCAAGGGATCAAAGCCACGCCATCAGGACACAAAATAAGACAAAGAGGCCACGATAGCTACATGTGGGAGGAAAAGGATCTATAACAAGAGTACTCAAACCAGGAGTCAAAAATACCCGAAGTACTAGTTCCTTCAAGTGTTTTCTCCTGGTCATCTACATCCTGGAAAGAAAGATCAAGGAGAGGTTCTTATTGCCCTAGCCCAACTAGACCCTTAGCAGAGTTCCAGGAGTTTGACTCTTCAGGAAATTTCCCTTTTCCAACTTAGTCAGAGATCCCAAGGTCTCAGCTGCAGCCTCCAGAGTGATTGATAAATCCTAGTCATTCCATTCTCGTCATCAAACTGTCAGGGAGGAAAAACTTTTCCTTTACCCGCTTAGATTAAGGAACTGTGTGCCTCAAATTAACCTGACAAAAGACAGATTAGCAAGAGAAAAAAGACGTTTATTTGTAATGAGGAGGGAGCACACAAAACAAGTAGTTCACTAAATGGCTGAAGTTAGTGGTTTATATATCTAAATCAAAAGGTGGAAGGGAGGAGAGAGAAAAGGGTTCTGGGATGAACAAATGAGTTTCTTTAGGAAAAGCAAATGGGTTCTTAGAGGAACAAACAGGAGATAAGAAAGCTTGTGGTAATGCTTGTTCCTGTAGGTGCAAGTGGTCTTTTTTCATCATCTTCATGGCCATAAAACTCCTGGAGAAAGGATTTTATGATAGTTAAATTTTGGGGGGAGGCTCTGCCTTTAGGCAGATAAGAGGAATTCAGAACAAGATCCTTCACAGTGCTATACTCTAGATTTCTACCACAATCCCCTTACAGCTACGCTCCACCTTAACTTCCATGATTGTCCTGTTCTGTAATGCAAGACATAATTCCCTAAAGCCTCACACAAAATGACAGTGAGGCCTGATGTATTAAATATAGCATGTACTGTGTCTATTTTATTTATTTATTTATTTATTTATTTATTTATTTATTTTACTGTGTATATTTTAAACCACTGGCTAGTTGAACTAGATTTTTCAGTTTTTTATATATATACGTATATATATATATATATATACATACACGTATATATATACGTATATATATATATATATATACGTATATATATATGTACATATATACGTATATATATATAAAGTTTATTTTGAGACAGAGTGCACGTGTGTGTGCAAGTGCATGTGCGTGCTCGCCCGCGAGTGGGGGAGGGATAGAGAAAGAGGGAGAGAGAGAATCCCAAGCAGGTTCTGTGTGGTCACTGCGGAGCCCAATTAAGACCATGCATGAGATCATGACCGGAGCTGGAATCGAGAGTTGGACACGTGACCGACTGAGCCTCACAGGCATCCTTATATACTTATTTTTTAAATGATCATGTGCTGTAGGGAATACATGAAAGACACCAGAAACCCTGACTTACTTTCCAATGTCTCATAAAGTTGTTCAATCTGAAGTTTATTCCTTGAACCGTGTTTTTTTTTTCTTATGTAAAGTGAGGATAGTAATATCATTCTTATAGGACTGATAAAAGATGAGATAAAGAAGGATGGAAGAGCTTGGTAGACAGTAGGCATTCAATGCATTTGTGTTGAATCTAGATATTGTTGAACCCAACTTCTTATCACGGCCACAAAATAAGACATTACGTTTTGTCTCTGTTTCCATTCAGTGACTTGTCTTACTTTTAACACAGTTGTAATTATAGCAAAGATATAATAGTGTATTCTTATTTTTTCAGTTAATGTTATTTGATATATGTTTACACTACATTAGTACCATGTTATCCCCTTTAAGGTCATTATGCTATGTTGTCACTAAAACTCAGTCAAGTGGAATCACACAGTCATTCGCAAGTGCTGGTTATTTGTTTGGCAAGGTGGAAGCTTATACTTTTAGATCATAAATTAATGACTAAGTTAATCTCCCTTTTTTAATTAAGAAAAGTCAACTAAGCATAAATGTTGATTAAAAAGACAATGGTACTGAAGGCAGCATATAGATAATATATGTTACACAAATTACTTAGCCTGTGTCTTTCCATGAAGAGTAAAGAGGGAATGAAGGTGATTGTCTGAAATACATGAGCATAATGTCTAACAAAACAATGTTTACCTCAACTATATCTATGACTTTTTGCAGGAATTATCTGTTTAATTATTTCAATAATCCACTTAGCTTCTTAAAATTGTATCTAAACCCTCTTTGTTTAGTTACTAAAAAATCATGATTTTTCCCTTCACTGTTTTATACATGTAAATATTGAGAAGATAAATAATAAAGAGTGACTACTAAGCTCCTTATAGGAGGTACTGAGAATAAAGGCAAAATACAAAAATAAAATTTCAAACTGTTCACATTATTTTGGGTGGAATTTTTTTTCTTTTTATTGTTCTTGCTCAATATTTCTTAGTCTTGAGGTAAACTTTAGGGAATAAGTATCCGAAATGATTTCTATAGGGTGTAAATTCATCTGCTATTCCTTCATGTAAGTTATTTATTTTTAGAGAAAAGTTGATTTTGAAGTTGAGACTTTATCAGGCCAAAAGGCAGCTAAAATCCAGCCATGAAACTGCTATCTCTCATTTGCACTATCAGTTTGAATTCAGGTATCTGTGAAACTCTTGAATTTTTGGATTTTCCCTCATTTTCCAGCTGGCCTTATGGTCAAAGAAGAAAGGGGTATAATGTTTGTTGTCTAAATACCAAACATTAATTGAATCATTTAATGGGTAGAGCTACTAAAGAAAAAGAATAAAACAGAGGCATTTCATTCCTCACAAAGAATAAAATAGCTTGCACTCCATTTATTTAGTATTCAACCTCTTTTGGCACGCACTCTTTTCTTCTTGCTTTCACTGTTTATATTCCAAAATCTAAAGGCATTTATCAGATTGCCTTTGGAGACTGCCTGTGAGGATAGGGATTTGCAATCCCTTTCAAAGATCACAGCATCGTGTCATAGAAAACATTCATACTATTATGAAAAGAAGTAGTCTATACTAAAAATATACAAGTGTCACTTCAAATCTAAGCTCTTAAATAAGAAGGAGGATATCTGGTCATGCTTCTGCTCCCTCAACTCTCACAGTCTGGAAACTTGCAGAAATTTCTCTTAGCAAGTAACCCAACAACTAACTACGCAGTATAATAAAACCTCAGGAACGTACCCTGCATTGATTAAAAAATGTAAAACAACAAAGAGCTGAAGTCTAGCTTACAGTCATCAATTTTGCAATACACACTTGTAAGAGTTTAGAAAGTATAAGTAAGGGTTAAGTGCACAATATCTTCAGAGGACCTTTGTAAAATTTTTAAGAGTATGAAATAGTATACAACATTCTAAAGGATTTATCATTCTGACCTGTTCATGACTTGGGATAGATATCTCCTCCAACTCAGTCTTGATCAGTTCATATCATGAAGGATTTTATTACACATTCTATCTTCTGCTATGGGGTGCTCTTTCCCCAGATACTCCTGTGACTTAATTCTTTATTTTCCTTTAAGTCTTCACACAAATATCACCTAGATAAAATAGCATCTCTGCTGTCTCCAGGGCACATTCTAGCTCTCGCCCTGTCTTTTTTTTTTTTTTCTTCTTAGCTCTTGTCACCAATTTGACATACTGTGCATTTTTTTTTTATTGTTTCTCACCTTCCACTAAAATGTAAACGTTATGAGAGCAGAGACATTACTGGTTTTGTTCGTTCTTTGTTCTCACAGCCTACAGTAGCTCCTGGCACATAGAAAGTACACAATAAATATTTGTGGAATAAAGGAACAAATGGACTTGTTTGCTTGACTCTGATGCAGAAAAATAGACTAAGGAAAAGACACCGATTGATAAATAACTGATAGAATATTAACACAGAGAAAAGACCCTTTCTATTTGTGCCTGATGTTCTCAAATCTATTTGTTATTTGTTTTTTGCTGGGCTTGATATGTAGGCATTCAGCCAGGAGCCTGCATGCTGACTAATGAGAAAGAGATACAGATCTAGCCCAGCAATATTCATACATTCTATATGCATTCATTTTTCTCTAGTGACATTTTAATATATTTTGGTGAAGATATTCCTAAGATAATGAAGATATGTCGAGTGAGCATTGAAAGTGATGAGTCTTTTTTTCCATTATCAAAGACAAATACAGGTGTGTAATATATGCAGAGCATTGAAAGTAGGGAAAGAAAATGAGAGAATCCCAAGTAATGAAAAGAAATTAAAGCTCTCCAGTAATGAAAAGGAAGGCCAAACTGAAAACATAAATCTCTAGACTCAGCAACGATTTATGCTGATGTAGAGTGAGTGGACCAATGGCTTTCATGATGTGATTCATTTTGAAAAAAATGTCATTTCCACTGCCAAGTAGAGTTCATGGTTTAGTGAAAATTTCATCTTCAGTCTAATCACACGAGCCAAATTCTGGCTCTATTAATTCTAATATGAGGAATGAACTAATTCCTGAGCTTATTTGTGAAATTCTAGGAATAATATCAAGGAGGGATGGTCACAGCTAAGGTGAGATCTTGGTATATTTACATCAGTCCTTATGCTACACACTGAAACTTCTGTGTAATATGACATTAATAGAAGAAAAATCACTTAATTCAAGACTGCTTTAGACTTCTTCAAAAAGACTCAGAAAAATATCAACTCACTTATAATGCAGTCCTGATTATGGTACAACCATAGGGTATGCGATCATGAATTATGTCACCAGAGATTCATAGAATTACAAGGCAGGGGAGAATGCAGACAGGTCATTTTCAAACCAGACCAAATCTGAATCAATCCAGAGATACTTCACAAGGTTTGGAGATTGGGTTTTAAAGAACCACTAGCGTTGATCAATTTTTTTTTAAATTGATAACATTGCAGTAAATTAAATTAGGACATCTCTAATACTGGATATGTAATAGCAAAATTCATGCAAGTAGTTCACACAGTTTGTACCAAGAGACGATTAAAATGATGGGACACCTGGGTGGCTCAACGAATTGTCCTACTCTTGATTTTGGCTTAGGTCATCATTTCACAGTTCAGGGGATCGAACCCCAAATTGAGCTCTGCACTGACAGTGTACAGCCTTCTGGGGATTCTCTCTCTCCCTCTCTCTCTAACCCTTCCCTGCTTGTATGCTCTCTCTCTCTCAAAATAAATAAATAAACATTAAAAAAAAATGAATCCAGCTATTTTATTGGGAGGATGGGCAATTTCTCTAGAAGATAAATTAGGTAGTAGTAGCTAATACAAATAATAGTCACACAGTGTAGGGCTTCCTACACTAGTCTGCTCTATATTGGGTGTCATGCATTGTACCGTAAAATTTGACTTCAGTGTTTTTCCAAAAATTAAGGATTGGTTGTTTAATTCAGTCACTAATAAATTGATTTCCAATTCTTCTGGCTGGAGTAAGTAAATATTCATAGAAGTAGAGAAGAAAAAATGAGAGCCAAAGAGTAGATGTAAAGATAGATGCACAAGACTGCATAATGTTGGTTGTTGTTGAGCTGAGGTTTAGATCAGGAACAGGACTGCTTAGTACTGTTCCAGATGACAACAACCACTTAAATGGTCTTTTGCTGAAAAATCATCTACTCTTTCATCTGCTGGAAGGGACTAAAACCCACAAAGTTGAGTCAGCAGATTTTTCAAAACTCTGGGTAAAGTTGTTATACTCGAGAGGAATATATTTTAACAACACTGTTAAAAATCATAATGTCACATTGTGACACAATCCTCAATGTGTATATCTTCCGGTAAGTCTCTCAGTTATTGTAGATTTTCCCAGTCATTGTTTGTTTACAGAAAACGGTACCCATCGACTTAGGAAGATACCACTTGTTTCAAGTTTTGGCCAGTATTTCCATTTGCTCTAGTTTGAATTCTCTCAAAGTGGTTGGCTTCCAAAAACAAACGTAGAGTATGAAATAATAAATCAGAATCTAAAATACAATACATATTTGGAAAGCTTATTCTTCTATCTTATCAAATGAGTGGAACTTTTGCCAAGATAAATAGCCTATGTTTTCCAATATGACATTTAATCAATATAATATTCTTTCCTTTTGAAAGCTAAAATTAATTTAGCTATATTGTTATTTGAATGAAATATGTAGAATAGAAAACAAAATATAATTAGGCCTCAATAAACTTCCAACATGGCTTTCTCTAACAGTTGCATATGAAAAGAAAAAAAAAAAAGCAATATAAAGGCTTGTTTTCCTGAAACACCATCTGTTATTTTTGTTTGAATTAAGCTCAGTGCTCAAAAGGTTATGGATACTGTGCAAGTAATTAGCACCATTATGAGAAATGTTGTTACTTCTAAGTATTGGACCTCCACAATTATACACATATAGAATTCCAAAATGATCTCTTTCATCAGAGATGTGACTAAATTTCTCGCTTGCCCTGTAATATCAGCAATGTAATACTGGATTGTCAGTTCGTATGCTCTGAAATGCAAATAAAATTGGAGCTTGTTTTGCATATTTTCCATCTAATTGTTGTTTTCTTTATGTCATAGAGATAGAGACTTTGAAGAAAGTGGTCATGAAATTACTATCAATTATCTATAAATTATATTGATTTCTCTACTTTAGGGACATTAGTTTTCTTATAACTAATAAGGGGAGGCCAACAAATTTCAAGGACTTTTATATATTGTGTAAATATCAGTAAATGTTTTGTACATTGTTTCCCCCCTGTTCTTTGGGAACAGTGGTCCAGACATAGTTAATGGGTGGCACATGATTATAGATATTTTATATGAAGGTTATATCTGTCCTTTAACTTACAATTAAAATGACAAATCTCAGATTCATGTTTCTCAAGCATTGCTCTTGGAATGTTTTCAGAAATAATCTTGAATCAAACCAAGATAGAAAACTAAATGGTGTTTAAACACAGGCCTGACCTAGTCAAATCAAGGCTTTTACACCACCTATGAATTCCAAGAAAGTAAAAAGTAGTTGAAAATTCACAATGCTCTTTAGAGTCCAGCAGTAGTCTGGCCATAAGCTTCATCAGGGTCAGTGCCATGTCATTGCTTGCTATGGTCAGCGTCAGTGATTGCCATCTGGTTAACTCATTTAACGATGATCATAACTAACGTTAAGTGTACACGTGGAACGTACTGAATGCTTTATGTAAATGAAGTCACTCAATTATGACAACAAATTCCTTATGGTGGGTACCATTATTATCTCCATTTCAACGGTGAGGAAAGGAAATAACACGCTCCGTTGTCCCAGGAAGCAAGTGGCAGATATGAATCGAGGCAATCTGGCCTCAAGGTAAGTCTGTGCTCCTACAACCTACCCAAAGAAGCCAGCCAGCAGCTGAGGTTTGCTTTATGACTGTCTTAAAGGACAAACTTCATGAAGGAAGTCCAATGTGTAAATGAGGGCTCAGTCTCTACAATAATACTAGCAAGCCCTTAGACGACATTTGCTCTGTGCTGAGCACTTTATATCGACTTAATCTTCAAACACCCCTAAGCGTTGTGGAAAGAGACACAAAGACACAAAGACACCCCTAAGCATTGTGGAAAGAGACACAAAGAGATGGAGAGCTTGCCTAGGACTGCACCATAGTGGCAGAGACAGGCTTTGAGTTCAGGCTGACTACACTCTCTACAGTCTCTACTCTTATGGGATATGGTATCATATCTTGGACATTTCAGATCTAAAGTATAATGGGAGAAATGCCGTTTATGGGAGCCAAATTAAGAAGAAAGAGAAAGGAACTTATGAAGGGCCTTTCAAAAATTAAAATTCAAGACAATAGGAAGAAATATATTTAAAAAATCAATGACAGTAATACGTGGACACTCTACAATTTAATCTACAATTATCTTCCTGTCTCAGTACTTGTTATAGGTTGAAATGTGTCTCAAACAAATTCATATGTTAAAGGTCTAACCCTGAGTACATCAGAATGTGACCTTATTTGGAGATAGGGTCTTTACCAAGGTAATTAAAGTAAGGTGAGCTTATTAGGGTGGGCTGTAATCCAGTTTGACTGTTGTACTTTAAAGATGAGGAAATTTGGACACAGACACATGCTGAGGGAAGATGATATAAGAGATTTAGAGAGGGGTGACTGGGTGGTTCAGTGGGTTAAGTGTCTGACTTAATTTTGGCTCAGGTTAAGATCTCACAGTTTATGCAATTGAGCCCCTCATTGGGCTTTGTGCTGATGGTGTAGAGTCAGCTTGGGATTTTCTCTCTCTCTCCCTGTCTCTCTGCACTCTCTCTTTCTCAAAATAAATAAATGAAAAAAGGGGGGAGAGATCTAGAAAGAAGACAGCCATTTACAATACAAAGAAAGAGGCATGAAACCCAGCTTTCCCACAAAGCTCTCAGAAGGAACTACCCTTGCTGATAATGTTTCAGATTTCTAGCCCCCAGAACTGTGAGACAATAGATGTTTATTGTTTAAGCCACCCATCTTGTGGTACTTTGTTATAACAACCCTAGCAAACTGGTACGGTACTCTTAGATTAAAATTAGCAGAAAACCATTTCGAACAGCTTAGCCAAAAGACAGAATTTCGGGAAGGATACTGGGACCTCTCGTGGAATCCAGGAAAGTCTGGACAGCCAGCCTGCCGCTTACAGACTGGAGGGTACCAGGAGGTCAGGCAGTATCTCTAAGTCTCATTCTCTCTGCCTCACAGGCTACATCATCTCTAATTCTTCTCTTTTTTTTTCACTTTTCCACACGACTGTACTAACAAATAACTTCCTAATAATTTAAATCTCAATTCTGAACCCATAGGAGAGAGAATCTGATAGGCTTGACATGAGTAAAGTGTTTATCCCTATTTCAATCAGCTATAGCCAGAGTGGCAGGGCTATGTGGAGTAGATATGGCTTTTGGGAGCAGGGCCACATTATGATTTTATGGGGCCCAGGCACTTTTGTCTTCATGGGTCGGCCCTATCATCCCTAAAATAATTATTAAAAAATTATGTTTTATGATCATATTGACATAAAGATTATTATATATTAAAACATTTTCCTTGATATGCAGTTTACATCTAATAAAGTGTGCCTACTGTGCCTAATATGGCTTTTTTTTGATGAAATGGACTTTTTAGAGAGAGAGGAAAACTATACGGATATGTATATATTCCTATTTAGCTAGGCTTTCCAAAGCCTTTCCCATCACTTTTTCAGTGAGACACTTGTAACTTGTGGTGTTGATGATAATACAACCAATGTTAATGCTGGAAAGCATATTTTCCTTACATGTTCCCCTATGTAAATGCCTTCCAGATTTATAACTGAAAGTTTTTGACTTCCAGCTCCTGATTCCCACATTGTCTCAAGGATGTAGAATAATCTGGATGCTTATGATAGAAAAGACCTGGGGTAAATTATTTAAGCTCTTGGACACAGCTGAGTATTTTCAAATCCCTTCTCCAATACACAGGGTTATATTTTATTAGCTATATCCATGATAACAATTCACTGAAGCATATGCCATTAGTCTATCTTTCATAAGTAAAATAAATCAAGAAGTCCACTTATTCACTAGGAAATACATATATCTTGCCTTTAAGATGACATTTAATTATGGGTCAAATTGAACAACTGTAGAGGTCTATTTTCTGTGCTAGAGGCATGAAGGGGCTTCTAAAACTTATTCAACTTCTCCAACTAGTATGTGCCACTTTTGAGTCCTTTCATTTGTGCTAGCTATCATGATAGCAATGCAATAACAAAGGCAGGATGATAAGTGTGCAATTATTTTCTGAGTTTCAAATCTAATAGGTTGGACATATGACTTAGTTGAATATAAGCATTACACCTAAGTGACTATTTCAAGTGGGACTACCATCATATGACTTGAAATATCCAGAGAAACCCATCTTTGGGGAAAACAGCCACAGCTCTTACACAGTTGTGGGTTACAGAAGTAGGGGTAGTTTCACAGAAATTGGGTGGCTTATTCTGAGAAATCAAGTTAAAGGAAGGTTCTGAAGAATCCAAATAGAGCTATACACTGGAGCTGTTGCAGATGTTAGTAGGTATTGGTTACTCAGTGTCATTTTAGGCTGCGTATACAATGTGCATTGCATTCACCTTGAGACTGCCAGCTTTGAGAGTGAAGGATCACCCTCTCCAATAATAAAGTAAGTATGAAAAGGTGGAGCAGAATTACCATTGGACTATTGGCTATTCAGTCTGGAAACATGATAAATTATGGTGGTTAATTTTATGTGTTAATTTGACTGGGCCACAGGCTTCTCAGATACTTGTTTAAACATTATTCTGGGTGTTTTTGAATGAGAGTAATATTTGAATTGGTAGACTGAGTAAAGTAGATTGTCCTGCTTAATGTGGATGGACTTCATCCAATCAGTTGAAAGCCTGAATCAAACAAAAAGGCCAACCCTCCCTTATGCCTGCCTGTTTTGTGCTGGGACATCAGTCTTTCTTTGGCCTTCAACTTCAACTAAAACATTGGCCTTTTTTGGGTTTTGAGCTTGCCAGGTTTCAGACTGGAAGTGAACCGTCAACTATACCATCGGCTGTCCTGGGTCTCTAGCTTGCCAACTGGGGATGTTGGGACTTAACTTCTCTAATCACAAGAGCCAATTCTTTATAATAAGTCTCTTTACACATAGATAAGATATATGTCTGTCTGTCTGTCTATCTTTCTGTCTGTGTATCTATCTGTATCCTATTTGTTCTGCTTCTCTGGAGACCCCTAATACAATGAGCACATTTTAAGGAAGGCCCAGTGTAAATTCCTGCCTTGTAACCTACCAAATATTTACTTTTATAATTTGGCCAAGGTGAAACTAGCACATTGTAGGCTCTCAAAAGGATTTACTATAAGGAAAAAACAATGAAATAGTAGTTATGATACTCATGATCAAACATTATTTCAGAACAGAAGCTTTTGTTTCAATCTAGTCATCCCATTTTGAAATTGGACTAGATTAAAGCTTTCAAACTAGTGAGCTGTAGCACATTTCTGCATAGTTAATGGGGTACCTTGAAAAGTTGAAACTTTCGGCAGCTGAAAGCAAGTGGAGAAGAGGAGTTAGAGATGGGGCACCTACTCTGAAAGCCTCCTCCAGAAGCAGCGTGGTCCTTTGCCCACCGGAAGTGACGCCATTGAGTGGCGTTGTAGCTCATGGAGATGAGATCTACCCATTAGCCAAG
The DNA here is from genome assembly GCF_022837055.1 of Prionailurus viverrinus. NCBI lineage: Eukaryota > Metazoa > Chordata > Mammalia > Carnivora > Felidae > Prionailurus > Prionailurus viverrinus. The sequence continues at coordinate 131,195,515 of NC_062569.1, read as the reverse complement.
GTGAAACTGTTAAGCAAGCTGAATAAGCGGGAGGCCAGCAATGCCCTAGCAGCTAAGGTGTCATCGCACCACGTGTATAAGGACAGCAGCTGGATCTTCCTGGGAAGGCTTCTGCATGAACTGACCAGAGGAGATCTCCTCTGTGTGTTCTCCCAGGACAGTGAGATTGTTAACATTAATCTCATGCTAGACAGAAAGACAGACAAGTTTAAAGCTTAAAGTTCTGTTTTATCTGCTATGAAGACTAGCAGAGTACAGTTTTGGCCGTTGACAATGTTAATGGACACAAGTGCACCACATGTCTTGTTGCCCCTGCTTCGGGCTTCAGGGGGTGTGAGTGGCACAATCACAGGGCTCTGGGAGAGGGGCTATGGGGACCAGACTCCCTTACTGGGTATATCTGAAAGCTCTTGTGAGGAAAAACTCTCAGAACAGCACAAACTAGAAAAGCAAAAAAGAAATAAGACCAAAAACAAAAAGACTGCTGTACGACTTAAAGACGAATAGGGACAGACTGACCAGCCATCATCCCTGGCAGCAAGAGGCCAGTGGCCAGATTAAAATGGAGAATAACATCCCAGGCTGCTTCTTAAACATATTAAAGTGACAATCCAGTGAAGAAATGGGCAAAAGACATGAATAGACACTTCTCCAAAGAAGATATCCACATAGACAACCGACACATGAAAAAATGTTCAATATCACTCATCATCAGGGGAATACAAGTCAAAACAATAATGAGATACTACCTCACACCTGTAAGAATGACTAACATTAACAACTCAGGCAACAACAGATTTTGGTGAGGATGTGGATAAAGAGGATCTCTTTTGCACTGCTGGTGGAAATGCAAACTGGTGCAGCCACTCTAGGAAACATTATGGAGTTCCCTCAAAAAATTAAAAATGGCCTACCCTACAACCCAGCATTCACACTACTAGGTATTTATCCAAGGGATACAGGTGTGCTGTTTCGAAGGGGCACATGCACCCCAATGTTTATAGCAGCACTATCGACAATAGTGAAAGTCTTGGGAAAGAGCCCAAATGTCCATTGACAGATGAATGGATAAAGAATATGTGGGATATACATACAATAGAGTATTACTCGGCAATCAAAAAGAATGAAATCTTGCCATTGCAACTACGTGGATGGAACTAGAGGGTATTATGCTACACGAAATTAGTGAGAGAAAGACAAATACCATATGACTTCACTCATATGAGCAATTTAAGATACAAAACAAGTGAACATAGGGAAGAGAAGCAAAAACAATATAAAAACAGGGAGGGGGCAAAACATAAGAGACTCTTAAATATGAAGAACAAACAGTGGGTTGTTGGAGGGGTTGTGGGAGGGGGGATGGTCTAAATGGGTAAGGGGCATTAAGGAATATACTCCTGAAATCATTGCTGCACTATATGCTAACTAACTTGGATGTAAATTAAAAAATAATAATAATAAATTAAAACAAACAAACAAACAAACAAACAAAAAATAAAGTGAAGTTAGGGCCTAGGGAAGACCAAAAGCCTCAGCCCAGATGCCCTGAGGCTGGGGACAGCTTGCAGCAGGGTGCAGAGTGGGGGCTGAGGAAAGGGAATTCAGGTTCTGAGCCCAGCCCTTCCTCAAAAGCTGGAGAAGGAAAAAGAGAGCCCATTAGGGAAAGAAATGGAAACTCAGTCACATTTTAGGTGATAAAAGACACAGCCACAAACATTCTCCAATCCCAAGGACCACAGGTGGGACCAAGATCTGCTCAGATCCTCATATTTTGAAATGAAATGTGATATTTAAAATACTATGAGATGGAACTTTTTATTAACTTGATAATTCCTGTAAAGTAACAGATAATTTCCTTAAGGTTTTAACACTTTGTTTTTCCCTGCAATCATTTAGAAATCTACAACAGTTGTGAAATTACCTTAACTGGATTTCGGTGGCTTCTTTTGTAAGCTCCTCGGGATTTTGATGCCTAAGATCTTAAGAGTAGTGCCCTATAGTTTTTCACCATGTGGTATCTACCTCCCATGGTATCCTACCTAAATATTACCATTCTCTACAGAACAGGATCTGCAAAAGGTATTGGCAAATAACTAGAAAACTAGATAACCTCTATAGTCTTTTTTAAATAACTAGATAACCTCTATAGTCTTTTATAGTTTCGAGCTTCTCAGGCTACCATGGGAGAAATTCAGCTAGCATAGAAGGGATTTACTGCTATCATGTATTTTTTCTAACAAGCAGTAAAAAAATATTCAAAATATTTAGGTTCCTGCTCCTATATGAGTTTATGTTTTTTGTTTGTTTATTGAGAGAGTGACGGGGGAGGGGCAGAGGGAGAGGGAGAGAGGAGAGAGAGAATCCAGCATGGAGCCCGATCTGGGGCTCGATCTCACCACCGTAAGGTCATGACCTGAGCCAAAATCAAGAGTTAGTCATTTAACCGACTGAAACACCCAGGTGCTCCATGATTTTATGTTTTTAATAGTAATAGAAATTGTTTTCTCCCCATTATAACTTTAGCTAATAATAAAGGGCAAAGGATATTCTTATTTAAAGCAGTATTAGTTGATATACATAACTAATCATACATGCATTACGTATCTCTGTTAGCACATTCTTGCTATCTCTACTTTGTATATATACATGTATATATATATATATGTACATATATATACATGTATATATATATATGTACATATATATACACACATACATCTATACATCTATATATATGTAAAATTCAAGAAAGCATGCTATTTTATTCTGTCTCACAAGAAGTTATTTTATTTGCTAGAGAGCTTGGGATATGTAAAATGATATGGCATAATTGGAAATGCAAAATGTTTCCCACATTCTGTTAGTATTTGATGTTTGATTGATGAGTATTTCATTCCCATTTGCAATTTCATATTCTGCATATGGACAGAATTGTGTATATGAACTCGCAGAGGTTGCTACTTAGGATGGAAACCTTAAGCTAACCTTTTGGAAATTGCCTGTGCATTTTAAATAAGAAAAACAAATTCCAAGATTCTAATATCTTGAATGATTTTGAATACTGTAACTTTGGGCCAATCGTTCCTTATACAGGCATACCTTATTGTACTTCATCCTGTATTTTTTACAAATCGGAGGTTTGTGACAACCCTGTATTGAGCAAGTCTGTCAGGACCGTTTTTCCAATAGCATTTGCTCCCTTTGTGTCTCTGTGTCAAATTTGGTAATTCTTGCAATATTTTCAACTTTTTCTTTATTATTATATTTTTTATGGTGATCTGTGACAATGATTACAACTCACTGAAAGCTCAGATGATGGTTAGCATGTTCAACAATATGTACATTCTTTGACATAATGCTATTGTATATGTAATAGACTACAGTATAAGGTAAACTCACTTTTTTTTCCATTCTAATTTTTAAATTTTTTAAAAAAAATTTACATCCAAATTAGTTAGCATATAGTGCAACAATGATTCCAAGAGTAGATTCCTTAGTGCCCCTTATGCATTCAGCCCATCTCCCCTCCCATACCCCTCCAGTAACCCTCTGTTTGTTCTCCATATTTAAGAGTCTCTTCTGTTTGTTCCCCTCCTTGTTTTTATATTATTTTTGTTTCCTTTCCCTTATGTTCATCTGTTTTGTCTCTTAAAGTCCTCATACGAGTGAAGTCATATGATACTTGTTTTTCTCTAATTTCGCTTAACATAATACCCTCCAGTTTCATCCACATAGTTGCAAATGGCAAGATTTCATTCTTTCTGATTGCTGAGTAATACTCCACTGTATATATACACCACATCTTCTTTATCCATTCATCCATCGATGGACATTTGGGCTCTTTCTATACTTTGGCTATTGTCGATAGTGCTGCTATAAACATCGGCGTGCATATGTCCCTTTGAAACAGCACACTTTTGCTGGGTCGTAGGGTAGTTCTAGTTTTAATTTTTTGAGGAACCTCCATACTATTTTCCAGAGTGGCTGCACCAGCTTGCATTCCCACCAACAATGCAAAAGAGATCATCTTTCTCTGCATCCTCGCCAACATCAGTTGTTGCCTGAGTTGTTAATGTGAACCATTCTGACAGGTGTGAGGTTGTATCTCATTGTGGTTTTGATTTGTATTTCCCTGATGATGAGTGATGTTGAGCATTTTTTCATGTGTCGGTTGGCCATCTGGATGTCTTCTTTGGAGAAGTGTCTATTCATGTCTTTTGCCCATTTCTTCACTGGATTATTTGTTTTTTGGGTGTTGAATTTCATATGTTCTTTATAGATTTTGGATACTAACCCCTTATCTGATATGTCATTTGCAAATATCCTCTCCCATTCTGTCAGTTGCCTTTTAGTTTTGCTGATTGTTTCTTTCAACTTTTATATGCACTGGACAGCCAAAGAATTCATTGGACTTGCTTTATCACAATGTTTGCTTTCTTGCAGCGTTCTGGAACCATACCCACAACATCTCTGAGTTATGCCTGTACAAGAAATATATTCGGCCTAAAATTTTTCTTTAAAAAACTTAATAATTTTGCACTGCTCTATGCAGAAGTTACCAGTACTATAAGTAATGAGAGCATTGCTAATCAGTGTTTACTCATCAATAGAACTTTGTATAGTAGACATTTACTGTGGATTTTAAAGATCTTTCCTTTTTAATTTTTTCTTAAAACTAACTCAAAATAGAAAGAAACGCTTTTAATCCAGTTATCAGGACCAAACTGTTTTCATTTTTCCACACTTCCTTCCAGACTTGGCCTACATATGTGCATATTTTCCATAGTTGCAGGTCCTTTCTTCCTTCATTTACTTGTTTGTTCACTCATTCAAGAAATACTTAAGTTTCTACAAAATACCAGGTGCTATAATATAATTGTGGATACAAAAGTGAATGTGACACAGTGCCTGGCCAGAGGAGGTCAGAATACGGTGGACGAGATGCATGTGCAGAGAGTAAAAGCAGACCTGGTGCTAGAACCACACTGGTTCTAGGGTGCTAGAACTGTAAAAGGGGACACAGGCAAGGGAGCGGGGCAAACGAAGTGAGAAAAGACCTCGTGGGCAGAGATTCCAGGATGTGCAGAATCCAGAGAAGTTGGAAGTGGTTCAGTGTAAATGGGACCACAGGATCTTGCACATAATCGTGAGAAATGAAGCTGTTGAAAAAAAGGTACAGGAAAGTTCTCACACGCTATACAAGCTATTTGAGCTTATCTTACTTTGAAGGAGTCAGAGATTTTAAAGAGAAAGTAACATGATGAGAAATAGATTTCTGAAAAAAGCACATGGTGGGAAGGTGCAGGATGAATTAGGCTGGGATGGGGAGCTGGAAGCAGAAAGAGGAGTAGGAAGGCAATCCTGTGATTTAAGGAAGAGATCGTGAGGGTGTGAGCTGAGGTAGTGTGATGCAGGAGAGAGAGAGGAATTCAGGATTTCCACACACATTAGGAGATAATTTTATGAGGCAAGGGAAGACCCTCAAATTTCTGACTAGAGAATACAAGAAGAGGAGCAAATATCTGTGATATAAGAGCAGAGTATCCATGGTCGGGAGGGGGTGGGGGAATGTTAGGTGATGACAGAGAAGGTGAAGTTCATTTTGCTTCTTGTTGAAGTCAACCCAAATAATGGGTTGACAGTGGCACAGGCTTGATTGGAAATGATTGGTGACCAGAGTATGAGCAGTTCACAAGAAAGTTGAGGGAGGACACCAGGTAGCACTAAGAGGTAAACAAATATAAACGACAACTTTACATATTGTCTTTTGCTTGTTATAGGCTTATATAATGGTATAGTCCACCAAAGGCAACTTTCATAGCTACATAATGTGCCATATAATGAATACAGAATAACTTAGCAAACATGTAAAAATATTTTTCCCCTAAAAGAGCTGTGCATTGAGTACATTTGTGCATAGGCTTTTTTTGGTGTGGTTGTTTTTTGTGTTATTTTTATAGGACAGATTCTCAGGAACTGCATCACTGGGTCAAAGGATACGAGTGGTTTGGGCTTTTTGGTGGTTTTAGCCATTTATCATCATTTGTACATATGATGTTAGGGAATGGATTCGGGCATAAAGAATTTGACAGGTGAAATAAATGACAGAATGCTGAACTGAAATTCATAGCTTTGGTGAATATGCCTAGAAATACTACATCATTTGGTCTGAGGCTAATCATTTTTTGCACGTATTATCTATTCATAATAAATGCGGTTTCTAGAGTTAGACTTCCACCAAAAGTCATTTCTTGACTTTGTAATACTCCTGCTTGAGTGATATATTTATCTTGTTATTTAAAATCCTAATAGAAGGAAGCAAAATACTTGTTTTATTAACATTAGGAAAACTAATCTTATTTTTTTTTAAGAATAATTTCTCTACATTTCTTATTTGTTTATTTTGAGAGAGACAGAGACAGCATGAGCTGGGAAAGGGCAGAGAGAGAGGGAGAGAATCCCATCCAGGCTCTGCACTGCCAGCGCAGAGACCCATGAGGGTCTTGAACCCATGAACAGTGAGATCATGACCTGAGCTGAAACCAAGAGTCTGACACTTAACCGACAGAGCCATCCAGGTGCCCCAAACTAATTTTATTCTTAATTCTGTAAGGTGAGAGTAAAATTGAATGTATCATTTGAATCGTCATCTATGGAATCTTTCGTGGCCACCTAGGTCACCTCACGATAGAGCTGCTTCTGATTGGAAAAGCAAGCAGTTTATAGTTTTGATGTTTTGTATTTATATGGAGGAGTCCATTTATTGTCTAAAATGTGTAACATCCAATAATCATAGGTGGTAAATGGAAGATAATCCACAAGTTAAATAATGATATTTGTTACCAAAGACGATCACTTTTAGGAATAGATAATTTGGGGCAAATCTGTTACATAAAACGCAATAATTTGTGTTGCAATAATTAAGTTGCCTTGACAGGCCTATTGTTGATTTTACTGTCTTTTTGCCCCCTGTGTTTTTGCTTTTCATTTGTAAAAGAGGAAGATGACACATGATATGAGTTTGGCTCGTGTGTCTGAATATGGCTCCACAGGGAAGGCTTGATACAGCTGAAGCTATTGCTTTTTAGAGACCTTTTATTTTGAGCAGCTGCCTTAACAGCCTTCATCTTTTTATATGAGCTGTATCTCTGCGATAGGAAGAGAAAGATATGACTGAGCAATACTTTTTGACTAAAACTTAAAATTACAAAATCAGAGGTGGATGTTCCTGAAGTTATATTTCTATAATATGTGACAGATACACAATTTTCTTATCCTAGTTTTAAAGCATTCCCTTAAGCCCTGGAGGTTCTTGTTTTGTCTCATTCACACAAATTCCTTGCCATAAACTATTGCATTTGGTTTAGTAGTTTGAGTCCTTATCCAGAAGGCATCTCAAAGGGCTCATCTACAAAAATAGATTCCAGGGCCACTCATTCTGAGGAACAATTCAATACCTCCTTTCCCCTCCTGCCCCTATATGCACATGAAAAACCTCAGTTCGTCAGCTGTTAATGTCCTTTCAAGAATGAGTTAGGCTTGTTCTCTCATTGTGCTTAACCCGAGGACTAGGGTGGAGTCAACCACAGCTTCATTCGTGAGCTGTAGCATTTGACTCAATTTACTAGTCGCTTTCGTACATTCAAGAACTAATCCAAATTACCTTTTCATTTTAGTGAAGGAACTAGTCAGGGAAAGCGCACTTTGATTTGTTGAGAGGCAGAAGTTCTCTCCTAAGTGACATCCCCCTTGGCCTTCTAAAGTCTAAATTGAACTGCAATATCTCTTTCGATACTTTGTTTCATTTGATTCTTTTACTCTTTAATTGAAAGCCACTTTGTGACTGTAACTGCATAGAAGATAAAAATATACGGAGCTTAGGAGTGTGGTCTGCTGAATGGGTGAGGACTTCAGATTTCCCCTCATGAACATAAGTTTTGAAATAAGAGCATGCAATGGTTGTAATAATAGAAAAAAATAGAAGGGACATCTGGATGGCAACTCCAAATATATATTAATAATGCCCTAGAGTCCAACACAGAGGATAAGCAATTTTTCAGAGATGCGGACTTTTTCTGGGGGCTTGTTCATTCCAGCGAGTTGGATTTAGAAGAGAGTAGGCCTAGAAAATTCTCCCCTGGCAGGGCTTGTCTTTGGGGTTGGCTTGAAGCCAGGTTTGTTGGTAGGAAAAGCTTGAATAACAGGATAAGTGTCAGAGTACCACTTCATATTTAAACTCAGAAAAGTTTGATATGTTTAAATAATCTTGAACATAGATGGGCTTGTACAGGTAGCCAAATTAGAGGAATACGAGCACAGGGCAGAAACATAGTTGATGTGACATTTTTATGTTTTAAGTAGGCATTTCTTAGGATTAGTATTCTGTTTTGTTTGACTTAATATGTAATGACTAGCATTAAGAATAAAGGTCTTATACTTTTAAACCCCTTAATTGAATATTTTTATAGGAATGGGCATCACTTTGTCTTTAGCTGTTTTAGTTAGTGAGTAATGATTAGCAGACAGCATGATGAGTACCAAAAATAAAGCCTTCTCTGAAAATGCTAGGAATTTTTTGTGTAAAGTGTTCCCACATTTTTTGTTGTAATTTTCTTTTCCACAGTGTTTTTGAGACATTTCTGGCATGTTACTTTAGCTTCTTGTTTGATTTCTGTCAAACAGGATTTTTCAGTATTTGTGTTGCCAGTGAGAGGAAAAAGCAGATCATTGTTAACGTTAAAATGTTACTGAGATTTCAAAGGTGGGGGACATTATCTTTTCCTGTTTTTCTTTATGCTACAGCATTTGCAATGTACTGTTCTCAAAATAGTAAGGAACTTTTGGGAAATAAGTTTAGTTGGTTCTAGTTCACTAATTTCTCACATAAAACCAACAAAAAAGGTAGTGCCGTCAGATTAAGCTATTAAACTATATTTACATAGTCTATATCTATAAACTATTAAGCTATACCATTACAACAATAACTGCCCATGATATTGACTTACCAGAACTTATCCATTTTTATTCATACTGATCTTACTTCCAGGATAAAAGATTTTCTTCTTATTTCTATTGGTTATGAATGGAAGTCATCAATTTTTTTTTCTGACTTTCATCTTAATGGTTTGAAATAAAGAGTCAGATGCATGGCTTTTCAATTTCTTTTACTACTTTATTTTATTACCTGGTTATTTTAAGGTCAGAAGATTTCCATTTCCAAAATACATAATAGAAATAATAAAGCAGTAAAATTTGGACTTAGATAATATGGACATTTTTCTTAAAAGTGTCAACATGATTTACAAATTATTAAAAAGGCAGTAAAACTTGAACTTACATAGCATAAACTTTACCTTAAACTGTCAGATACATGATTTTAATGCTATTTTATTAATATATCACTAATAACTATTTTTCTTATCAACAGAGAAAGTGAAGTAAAATCCAGTTACTCAAAAAATCATTAGATTTGGAAACACTAGGTATTCATGTGTTAATTTGGTTTCATTTATCTGAAGTCTATAGTTCTGTATTATCTGATATCAAGTCTATGTAATCAAATACCTGAAGGGAAAGTGAGGGTTTTTTTTTTTTTTTTTTTTTTACTGAATCAAGCTCCAAACATTATTTTTATGTTAGTTATATGGAGAATTGACGAAAGTGGTTTCATTTAAAGGCCATCTGTAGGAGATAATTGCTTCAGTTTTCCATTTAGCTAGAATGATCCTGACCATAATGCCCTCTTCTGTTGAATTCTTCCTCAAAGTAGGATTCCAGAATCGCTACAAAATCTGAAACAGTGATCTTCATTTGGGTTAACTCAGCATCCACACAGAAATCCTGTCATCATTCATTTGTAAAACAATAAGTCTACATACCTAAAAGAGTTTTTCATAAGAAGAATGTTCCATAGAAAAAAAATAGTTCTCAGGGAAAAATAATTGGCCTTTCCCTTAGAGAAGATGCTATTAAATAGTGTGTTATGAGAATGGGTAACATTTTCCTGGTCTTTGTGATTTTTTCCAATATAAATTTTGGTTAGAGAAATCATTTCAAAATAGAATAATCAGTCTATAAGTGGTTCTTTTGAGGACTGTTAAGTGAAACGGCACAAAATAAAGCACTCATTTGTGTTTGCAAAACTATTTTCATTACCAGGAGGCTTGCAGCATTTGGTATTTCTAGAAAGCTACGGCAGAAGTGGTGCTAGAATTGTGATTTTTGCCAAGAAAAATATTCCCTAATGGCAATAGACCCTCCTGAAAAGAATTGAAAGTTAATAATGATAATAGCGTGTTCTATGTATTGTCAGTATATTCTCTAATATTTATTACTAAGTATACATCAAGTATAGCCAATTGTGATAATAACAATTATATCATAACCTTATAAACACCTGTTGTCAAAGATCTTTGAAGCAAAGCTTGTAAGATCAGGTACCAACGGGAATGTGTTCCTTGAAATGATATGATTGTTTCAAAAATATCCTCCACCAGTCTATCCCTGTGGGAGAGTGCTTACATGGTCTGAGTGTTTGGGCCAAGTGCTTGAAACATTAAGACACAGCAAAAATAGTTTTGAATGTTTTCCTGTTCAAAGTGCATTTGTTGTCAGGACACTGATCATTTTATATCTCGTGTCTCAAGTGTTTAAAACACTGTATTACAGGCTTGTGATTCCATGTTGGGTAACTTTTAAGTCCATGTGTCAGTAGTGAATGAGCTGATTAGTAGAGTGGAGGACTTCTGGGATCTCCCCTTCCCTTTATTGACAATCCTTTGTAAAGAGAATGCCAGTCCTGCAGGCTAATAACAAGTGGCTCTCCCTTGTTCATTAGACATGCAGCAGTAAGATGGGTAAGATAACTATGGAAGTATATTTGCAATATGTTCTCTTTGCTCAATACTCGTACAAATACTGCCTGCCATCTCTATTTACTCAAATTAATAATGTATCATAGTATTTTTAATGTACTTACAATGTACTTAGAGTCTCTTGTAGGTTCCTGTGATCTTGAATTGGCGCTCATTTCAGACAATAATGGTGGTATTAGAAATTGCCATTCTCATCTTTTGCAATTATTTTAATTTTCAAAGTCACCATCATAGTACTTTTCATATTTTGAAATTTCTTCTTTTTTTTTTTTTTTAACTTCACTTTTCAGTTGAAGACCGTTATTCACCCCTGGAGGACTCATCATGTTAGAGATTTTCAACTACTATCCTAAAATGGATGCTTCACTGGAATAGTTTCATCCCATTAGGAATGTGGGAAAACAAGCAGCTACTTACCTCTTTTGGCTTAAACCAAAAGAACGTCCAATTGAAAGAAATAAACACAAATTATTCTGGTGATACTTCCAGAAAATGCACTAATGACCTGAGTGCTTATGTAGATATGTAGACTTATCGTCATTGTCATCATCACCATCACCATCATCATCATCATCATCAAATATAGTACTTCCTATGTGTCCAGCACTGTTCTGAGATCCTAGCCATATTAACTTAAAAAGAAGCCTTTGAGGTAGGTACTGTTCTTATCTTTTGGTGGGGGAGAGATAAAGGAGGCAAGGAGAACACAGAGGCAAGACTGGTTAAGAAACTTGCCCTAATCACCCAGGTAGAAGGTTCCAGAGCTAGAATTTGACCCCAGGCAGTTAGGCTTCAGAGTCAACCCTGAGTTATCATGTTTTAGCTTCATGTCATTGTATCTTTCCTCTAGATTTTTTACGGTTTTGTATAACTTTGGGTGAGCAAACATTCACTTGAACTTTCCCATTTTTTAATCTTTTATTGGGGCTTTGAAAATATCTTTTTAATAATAAAAACTTATAGCTGCTACAAAATTCCCAGAGCATGTAACTTTTGAGAAGTCGTTCCAAGCCTTCATTTGTTTCTGGCCCAACTTTTTCTGAATCATCATTTACAAAATCAGAATAAGGCTGATCTTATAATATTGCCATGTTCAGCTCTCCAAAAATAACTGAGTAGCACATGACCTACCATTCTTATGGATTCTATTGAACGATGAGCTCAGCTGCTTGCACAAATCATTTTATTTGCCTTCTCCTTTAATACTGTTTATCAGAAAATCAGGAGGCAATATTTCCTTTTGCGGTGCTACTCAGAATATAAGAATTTTACACTTGTAAAATGTGCTTTCATATGTAGCCCACTATTATAAACAAAGCCAATTAAATTGTGCTGAGTTACAACTATTTTCTAAATCACTAAATGCCATATTATGTTTGTTATTGCCTTAAAATATTTTTAAAAATCGAGTTAAAAGAGCTTGGGTGGATAGAATTTAGCAAGTGGCAAAAAGAAAAAAAATGACCTCTTGATTGTTAGATCAAATGCAGTTGAATTTTGACCTGCTTGTGATGGCCTTGTCCACAGTTAATGACTAAATCGATCTATTCTTTGTTGGTTTGGTTTTTTCTTGTCAGCTTTAAAGATCAATTTTTGCCTTATTGCTCAGGTTGTCATGTACCCACCTATCAATCAGGGATATGTCTCAGGTAAAGATAGACAATAAGGAAGTCAGATAGTTGAGTTGAAGAAATCACAGATGTTGAGGAATACAATTTTTTAGTATTTTGTTTCATCAGGTTGGCTATTTATATCTATTAAAATGTGTAGATAATGAATGACTTGCTCATTACTTATTAAATGTCTCTTGGTGTATGGTGATGATCTAGATTCTATCCCAAATCAGGCCAAGAACCTGATAGCTTATGGTTTATAATCTAGGGCCAGAAAAAACAAGCATACATTAAAAAAAAAATTAAGTTTATTTATTTTGAGAGACAGAGTGTGAAAGCACACATGGGGGAGGAACAGAGAGAGAGTGACAGAGAGAGAATCCCAAGCAGGCTCCACAATGTCAGCAGAGTGCCCAATGTGGGGCTTGAACTCATGAACCAAGAGATCATGACCTGGGCTGAAATCGAGTTGGATGCTTAACTGACTGAGACACCCAGGCACCCAATAAGCATAATTTTTTTAATATAATGGATATTTAAATAATGGATACATTATATGTGGAACGGGGAAGAGATAAATGCATTTTGTGGTAGCAAAGATTAAGAGTGTTTAACAAAGGGGTTTAGAAAAGGTCTCTTTGCCTTAATGCTAGTCAGAGGTAATTCACCAATGGGGTATATTTTCAAGAGGAGTTGGACACAGGGAAATAGCTGTTAGTCGGCTTGATTTGGCATAATAAAGACATTCTAGGAATGGACTTTAACATGGAAAATACAGATGTGGAATGATAGCACTGGAGGCAAGGTACAACGTGGACCTTGCAACAGGCATAAGTAAATAGAAGGCAGAACTAAAAGTTGAAGACTTCCCTTAATTCTCTGAAAGAAAGTGGTCTTTTAATGAAGCCAGAGTACTATGAAGACCCTGTTCACATCTGGAAAAAATGTATAGAATGTGTTACATTTAAATTAAAGTCATCCTATAACAAATTAGTCATTAAGCATATTCTAGAACACTTTCTTAACTGGTGTCTGAAGCACCTGGAAAACAATCATTAAGATTTCATTTATATTTGGTGATAGGCAGATCATTCCCTAGAACATTGTCTAAATGCTGCTGAGAGATGTAATTTGACTAGTAGATTAATGGTTTCTGGTGATCTTAATGTTAACATAACATTTGGAGGCATTGCTCATCAGGGGTGCAATATTGTGTTTCACAAGATGCATGAGACAAAGGCACTTAATGAGTTTTGGCTGCACTGCACATATTGTGCACAACTCTGTTCAAACTGTTACAGGCTTCCTGCCAAGATATGTAGGAGAAATTGCCTAAAAGATTAGTAGAAGAAATGGCTTCATCCCCTGCCGTGTACCCTTGTGATTGGTTTGTCAACAGTTGGAGAAAATTTTGGTATAGACAGTAAACAATTAGTGTCCATTGATAGAAAGGCTGGATGCCTATAGAAGATTTATGAAAAGAGAAATAGTGACTTAGTATAGTAATTTCTTCTTTGTGATAAGTGGTGGTTTTCATAGGTAATGGCTACTCCTAATATTCATTATTCATGTCCATTCACATTTTTAATAAAAATGATCTAGGATAAATTCCATTTGATATACTTCTAGAAAGTGAATGGCTAGATAACATTGCAAGTTTAATATTCCTTTTTTTGTATACATAGTAAAAATATAAAACTATTCACATCCTTATTAAATTTTAAACATAGATAAATAACAATTAAAGTTGTTGCCCATTAATAGTATACAAATGAAAAGTGGCAAAGGCTGTTTGTTATCCTACGTGGTCTGCTGCTTAGAGGACACACATGCATAAACATTATTCCTGGGTTGTAGAATCAGTGTACAATTGAAGAATAAATTACCTATAAAATTTTAAACATACACAACTGGAATAGCTTTATTTAAAAAATTGTGGGTTTTTACAAATTCTCTAGTGTATTCTCTTTGTTGCTTATCAACATTTTTTCTTGTATGTTATCTTAAACATATCCATTCTTTATCAGCTTATAAATGTTTTACGCAGTAACAAAGCTTAACTTTTTTGTTACCCCATTACAAAACATATTGGCCAATATTTATTGGATGTTTTCTATGTGCCAGGAACTGTTCAAGGTGCTTTATATGTGTTAACTTATATATTAACTCACAATAACCCTAAGAGGTAATTACTGTTATCAATATCACTTTACAGAAATGTGAGGTACTGAGTAATCAGGAAGTTTGTCCAACCTCAGAGCTGGCAAGTGGTGAAGTGAGGATTCAGTTTGGATAGTCTGACTGAGTCAGTCCTGTCGACAATTATGTATATTACCTTTTCAGATTTTCTGGGAATAAATGTTTGTGGTGACTTTGAACTGTAGAATGGTTTTAAATTAGAGGATCTTTTTAGGGGTGCACGTGTTATGTTTTTAAAAAAGGTAACAGCCAAACTAAGATTTGAAATAAGTTTGTGTTCAGTATAATTATTATTTTTACCGTTATAACTATTTTACATATATGGCTCAATAAATCAATACATTCATACTGTCGTGCAATTATCACCACTATCCATTGGCAGAACTTTGTCTTCATCCAAGAATGAAATTCTATACCCATTAAATAATACCTTCCCACTCTCCCTTTTCTCAGCCCCTAGAAAACACTATTCTACTTTCTGTCTCTGTATCTCACTTTTCCCTTCTATAAAGTGATGCTGATAACAGTAATTAGCTCTTAGGGTTATTGTGAGTTAATAATAGGCTTAGCATAGCATAATATCTCTTCAGAGCTATGTCAGACTGTAAGGGGAGGCACTTGGATGGTAGCGTTCTTCTAAGATGAACCCAGCATCATTTAAATTGCTTGCTATTTCACTATTGCTTTCTGCCCAAAGAAAAACACTTTCATGGTATGGGTGTTGGGTGGGGAGTGGGGATGGCAGGGGGCTGTGAGTGGGAAAGAGGCAAGATGGGAAGGAAGGAAGTTTGAAGAACCTAGTAGCAGGAATGAAATAGATAATTGGCTTATAGCAGGATTCCAGTGGGGTGTGTGTATGTCTGTGTCTATGTTGGTAGAGCTTGAGGAGTTAGGGATAGATATATTAGAATTAACTGTGAGTGTTCAAACTATTCTTTGCTGCTTTTCACTCCAGTTCGTCAGGAATCAAACTAGAGTCTTTGGGGGTGGAAGTCTATGCCATTTGTAGAAGCCCTTTTGGTGGCGTAGGCACTCCCCAAAGCTCATACCCACACGGCTTTATACACCACTACACAGGCACTCACACATCAGTTAAGAACCACTGCACTGACTATACCATATAAAAAAGAGAAAAAAGAAAGGCTAGTCCATAGCTAGCCTAACCAGATTACTTTGCAACACATTTGGGAAGATGGAGGCAAGCAGAACTGGGAATTTCAAGTATATTTCGGCCAACGATCTTGGACAATGATGCCAAGAAACAGAGAACATGGTTGTAGTTATGAAACACAAACAAACAAAAATGACAGAAGAAATCAAAAGATGGCACATGCACAGAGTTAGTCTAGGAAGGCTCCACGGGCTCAATACTGAGGCCAGGAAACAGAGCCTGTGGCTTTATCAACAAACACATAACTAGATATGAAAATAAGCAAAAAATCAACTTAACACTTGTTTCAAGACAAACATTGAAGTACTCTGTTTTTAGGGATTTGATCATTTTACTTTTAAAATTGTTAAAATAGATTCCTATGGTTCATTTGAGATGAATGCCTAATTCACTTATTTTTTAGAGGTCTTAAAAATTAACATATCTTGAGTAAAGTTCAGGCAGGATCACCAACTTGTCTTGATTTTCCCAGGACTCTGTCAGTTTCAGCACTGAAAGTCACAGGTTTTCTGGTATTCCTTTAGTGTCAGGCATTTGGTGATAATCGGTCACTCTAAATTCAAGACATATTTATTTATAACCATATCTTTATCATTTTATGATAGATATATTAATTATATTTTCCTACTCAGTATTTCTTTCTGTTTTCATTTTCATATGTCAGAGTAATAAATAGTATACAATAAAGCCAACTTTTCTTTGAATTACAAAACTGTAGTTCTGAAGCAGACATTTTTGCTTTCAAAGGAAGAAGGAGGCAAAATGTTATTGAAAGCAGTTGCATTTAATGCTTAAAGTGATACTTCCTAAATTGGATACCTGGCTGGTGACCAGATGTTTTAGGAATGATCTTAATTAATTATAATGTCTGGCTTCAAAATGCACGTGCATGTGTTTGGAAAATCTATCTGTTGGACATATATGTCTTTCTTAAAATAATTCACTCCGATGGAAAGGAAGAAAGCACAGGTGTTAGAATTATTGCTTTCAGATATTCATTTGTTCTCAGATATTCATTTAAAACTGTTCCTTTTTCTTCTAATATTAGCATTTTTCACTATTCATTTCCCTCTAGGCATTGCTTTAGCATCTTCCTATTCCTTTTGATACACTGTTTTTATTTTCATTAAGTTCAAAACATGTTCTCAGTTTCCTTTCAACTTGCTCATTGACCCGTGGGATATTTAGAAGTATGTTGTTTTATCTCCAAATATTTTGCAGTTTTATAGATCTTTTTATTATTTGATAACTATTTTTTTTTTTACGAATGGAGAAGACACTGTGTATGCTATCAATTATTTTCATTTGGTTGCGGTTTGTTTGAGGCACAGATTAAGGTCCATCTTGCTGAATGTTCCATGTCCACTTAAATAAACGTTGAATCTGCTGTCGTTGAATTAAATCAGTTAATATTGAAGTCTTCTAGATCCTTAGCGATTTCTACTTGCTCTATCAATTACTAAGAGTTGTGCTGGAATCTCAATCAATAGTTGCAGACTTGTTCATTTTTCTTTTAAACCTTAGTAGTTTGTACTTCAGCTCTGTTGCTAAGTGCGTACATATTTAGGAATTTTATGTCTGTTGGTGAATCTAACCCTTTATCATTGTGTATTTTCTCCCTTTATGCCGTGTAACATTCCTTATTCTGCAGTCTATTTTGATAGTAATATAGCCACTTCAGCTTTATTTTGATTTCTGCTTGCATAGTTTGTTTTCCCCATCCTTTTTCTTTTGGCTTACCTATCTTTATATGGAAAGTGGGTTTCTTATAAACAGCATAGGTTTGGATTCTGCTTTATTCAATTTGATCATCTCTATATTTTAATTAGTATGTTTTAATCATTTACCTTTAATGTAACTATTTTATGTGGTTTAATTGAAATATGCCCATATTGCTACTTTCTAGGTGTTCTGCTTGTTTTTCTCTTCCACTTTTCCTTGTTCTGCCTGCTTTTGAATCATTTACTATGATTCCATTTTAACTTTATTGGCTTATTATTTATACCTCTTATTATTTTAGTGTTTTCCTTGGGTTTACAGTATACATCTTTGATTAATCACAACTTACCTTTAAGTAACATTGTAACACTTCGTGTGTAATGTCAGAAACTTACGGCAGTATACTTCCAATTCATCCCTCTCAATTTTTCGCTATTGGTGTCATAAATTTTTCAGGTCTTAGAAAAATACAACCTTTAGGACAAAGCTAGCCATACTCATTCATTTATGTATAATTTATGGCTACTTTCATGCTACAAGGGCACAGTTGAGTAATTGCAACAGAGACCTATGTATGGCCCACAAGGCTGAAGATATTTACTACCTGATATTTTAAAGAAAAAATTTGACAACTCCTGCTTTAAACAGTTATCCTTTGCAGTGTGATTAAGAAAAGATTATCTTTTATATTTACTTTTGTTTTAACCATATTTAGCAATCTTCTTTTTTTTTTCCCCAGGAGATCCAAGTTCTTGGGTTTTATCATATTCCTTTTTGCTGAAGAACTTCTCTTTAATATTATAGTTCAGGTCTGGTGGTAATGAATCTCTCAGTTTTGTTTAATCTGAAAAAATATTTTTCTTTTATTTTTTAGTTATTTTTGGTGAACATATTTTTTCTGGCTTCACAGTTGTATTTTATCTCTCAGTCCATAGTCTAGCTTGCATAGTTTCTTTCAAAACTTCTGCACTAATTCTTACTTTTAATTCTTTGTATATTTTTTTTATTTTTGGCCATGTCCAGTACTTTTTCTTTGTCTTTAATGTTCAACTATTCGAATTTGATGTGCCTAGGGGTAGGTTTCTTTGTTTCCTGCCCCTTTTCTCTGTGTTCTCCTTCTGGGATTCCAGTTACGCTTATGTTAGATTATTTGATATTTTTCCACTGCTCTTCAATGGTTTATTATTTTTTTCAATTTCACTCTTTCTTATCTTTGTGTTTTAGCTGGTGTAATTTCTATTGAGTTATCTTCAGATTCATTGGTTCTTTTCTTGACTACGTCAAATCTAATGAATCTCTCAAAGTCACCCTTCATGACTATTACCATTGACTTTTATTTCTAGCAGTTTTTTCAACTCTCCTACAATTTCCATTTTTTTCTGCTGGAATTCCCAATCTGATTGTTTTTCAACTTTTGCACTAGATCTTCTAACATATTAATCATCGTTGTTAAAAAAAATTCCTGTCTGGGGATGTGGGAGTGGCTTTGTCGGTTAAGCATCAACTCTTGATTTTAGCTCAGGTCACGATCTCATTCATGGTTCATGGGTTTTGGTCCCACGTTGTGCTCTGTGCTAAGAGTGCAGAGCCTGCTTGGGATTTTCTCCCTTTGTTTCTCTCTGCCTTTCCCCTGCCTGCACTCTCTTTCTCAAAATAAATAAATAAACTAAAAAAAATCCCAATCTGATAGTACTAAAGTTGCAGTGCTTCTGTTTGGATAGTTTCTAGTGCTCTACTTTTAAGTTTTTAAGTTTAATGATATTTTCTCTATCAGTATCTGCTAAACCTATCCTATAGGATAGTTTTCATTTCTTCTTTGAGATTTCCTATTTTTTTCCTCATTATGTGTATGTTTTACTTTAAATCTATCTATCTATCTATCTATCTATCTATCTATTTAAGTTGATTCATTTATTTTTAGAGAGAGAGAGAGAGAGTGCACATGCATGTGTGTGAGCGGGGGAGGAGCAGAGAGAGAGGAAGAGAATCCCAAGCAGGCTCTGCACTGTTAACACAGAACCCAATTGGGGTTCTATCCCATGAACTATGAGACCATGAACTGAGCTTAAATCAAGAGTTAGTCACTTAACCGACTGAGTTACCCAGGTTTCCCTCAACATATTTTTCATCACTGCTTTAAAGTCTCATAATTCTATCTCTTTTTTTTTTTAAATTTCCATTTTAGGATCAATGTTTATTTATGATTTTTTTTTATTTTCTTCTTTGCATATCTAGTAATTTCTTATTGGATGGTGGACATTGTTGAGCTCACATTGTAAGTGTCTGTATTTTATAGACTGTTAATAGAATGTTGAAGTTTGCTCACATAGACAGTACATTTTCTAGAGTGTGTGGTTTATCATTTTGAGACTTCATTTTAAGCTTTATTAGGAAAATTCTCTAGTAGAACTTTTATTACAGGACTATATTAGCTACTTTTCATGTATGGTTTTTCTTTTTTACAAAATTTTTAATGTTTATTTATTTTTGAACAACAGACAGAAAGCATGAGCAGGAGGAAGAGCTGAGAGTCATGAGCCATGAGATCATGACCTGAGCCAGTCAGACACTTAACCAACTGAGCCACCTGAGCGTGCATCATGTATGGTTTTTCTTAATAATAATGGACACTAGCTCAAGTTCAAAAAGAGAAATGTGGTATGAATCTAGTATAAGGGCTTGACACTAGAAAAATTCACAATAAAGTACCTATTTAGAAAAACCATGAAATCTTTATTCATTTATTTATCAATCAAATATTATTCCCATGAGGACTACGAAGGTATTAACAAGAAGAGGCAGATTCATGGATTTTAGGCCAGGAAATGTAGAGAGGGTTGTGGGAATTCTGAGGAAAGAGTAAAGTCTTCTGGTTTTAGGAGGTGCTAGGAAGTCAGATTCATGAAGGAAGTGATATTTTAATTGGATCTTCAAGGGAGGAAGGAAGGGAGGAAGGGAGGAAGGAAGGAAGGAAGGAAGGAAGGAAGGACGGACTTACATTATGAGGTCTGGTGGAGGAAAGACATTTCAGGCATTGCTAAAGGATATAAACAATTTTAGAAAACTGGTAAAAATCAGCATGTCAAAGGTGTCAAAAGAGTTATGTGGGCATATAATAGTACTTAATATGGTTATGGTACATGTAAAATGAAATAATGCATGTAAAATGCTTAAAAAAGATTTTATATGTGGTATGTACTAAAATATTTTGAATGTATTTGGGGACAAATATTTGATATTTTTTGTTTTTATTTTATTTTATTTTATTTATTTTTTAATTTAATTTTTTAAAATTTACATCCAAATTAGTTACCATATAGTGCAACAATGGTTTCAGGAGTAGATTCCTTAGTGCCCCTTACCCATTTAGCCCATCCCCCCTCCCACAACCCCTACAGTAACCCTCAGTTTGTTCCCCATATTTATGAGTCTCTTTTGTTTTGTCCCCCTCCCTGTTTTTATATTATTTTTGTTTCCCTTCCCTTATGTTTATCTGTTCTGTCTCCTAAAGTCCTCATATGAGTGAAGTCATATGATTTTTGTCTTTCTCTGACTGACCAATTCCACTTAGCATAATACCCTCCAGTTCCATCCATGTAGTTGCAAATGGCAAGATTTCATTCTTTTTGATTGCTGAGTAATGCTCCATTGTATGTATGTGTGTGTGTGTGTGTGTGTGTGTGTGTGTGTATATATATATATATATATATATATATATATATATATACCACATCTTCTTTATCCACTCATCAATCGATGGACATTTGGGCTCTTTCCATACTTTGGCTATTGTTGATAGTGCTGCTATAAACATGGGGGTGCATGTGTCCCTTCAAAACAGCACACCTGTATCCCGTGGATAAATGCCTAGTACTGCAATTGCTGGGTTGTAGGGTAGTTCTATTTTTAGTTTTTTGAGGAACCTCCATACTGTTTTCCAGAGTGGTTGCACCAGCTTGCATTCCCACCAACAATGTAAGAGATCCTCTTTCTCCACATCCTGACCAACATCTGTTGTTGCCTGAGTTGTTAATGTTAGCCATTCTGACAGGTGTAAGGTGGTATCTCATGGTGGTTTTGATTGTATTTCATGGATGATGAGTGATGTTGAGCATTTTTTCATGTGTCAGTTGGCCATCTGGATGTCTTCTTTGGAGAAGTGTCTATTCATGTCTTTTTCCCATTTCTTCACTGGATTATTTGTTTTTTGGGTGTTGAGTTTCATAAGTTCTTTATAGATTTTGGATACTAACCCTTTATCTGATATGTCATTTGCAAATATCTTCTCCCATTCTGTCAGTTGCCTTTTAGTTTTGCTGATTGTTTCCTTTGCTGTGCAGAAGCTTTTATTTTGATGAGGTCCCAGAACTTCATTTTTGCTTTTGTTTCCCTTGCCTCTGAAAACATGTTGAGTAAGAAGTTGCTGTGGCCAAGATCATAGAGGCTTTTGCCTGCTTTCTCCTTGAGGATTTTGATGGCTTCCTTTCTTACATTTAGGTCTTTCATCCATTTTGGGTTTATTTTTGTGTATGGTGTAAGAAAGTGGTCCAGGTTCATTCTTCTGCATGTCGCTGTCCAGTTTTCCCAGCACCACTTGCTGAAGAGACTGTCTTTATTCCATTGGATATTCTTTCCTGCTTTGTCAAAGATTAGTTGGCCAGACGTTTTTGGGTCCATTTTTGGGTTCTCTGTTCTGTTCCATTGATCTGAGTGTCTCTTCTTGTGCCAATACCATACTGTCTTGATGATTACACCTTTGTAGTATAGCTTGAAGTCTGGGATTGTGATGCCTCCTGCTTTGGTTTTCTTTTTCAAGATTGCTTTGACTATTCGGGGTCTTTTCTGGTTCCATAAGAATTTTAGGACTATTTGTTCTAGCTCTGTGAAGAATGCTGGTGCTATTTTGACAGGGACTACATTGAATATGTAGATTGCTTTGGGTAGTATCAACATTTTAACAATATTTGTTCTTTCTATCCAGGAGCATGGAATCTTTTCACATTTTTTTGTGTCTTCTTAAATTTCTTTCATAAGCTTTCTATAGTTTTCAGTGTATAGATTTTTCACCTCTTTGGTTAGATTTATTCCTAGGTATTTTATGTTTTTTTTGTGCAACTGTAAATGGGATCAATTCCTTGATTTGTCTTTCTGTTGCTTCATTGTTGGTGTATAGGAATGCAACCGATTTCTGTGTGTTGATTTTATATCCTGCAGCTTTGTTGAAATCATGAATCAATTCTAGCAGTTTTTTGGTGGAATCATTTGGGTTTTCCATATAGAGGATCATGTCATCTGTGAAGAGTGATAGTCTGACCGCCTCCTGGCCAGTTTGGATGCCTTTTATTTCTTTGTGTTGTCTGATTGCAGAGGCTAAGACTTTGAATACTATGTTGAATAACAGTGGCGAGAGTGTACATCCCTGTCTTGTTCCTGACCTTATGGGAAAGCTCTCAGTTTTTCCCCATTGAGGATGATATTAGCACTGGGTCATTCATATATGGCTTTTATGATCTTGAGGTATGCTCCTTCTATCCCTAATTTCTTGAGGGTTTTTATCAAGAAAGGATGCTGTATTTTGTCAAATGCTTTCTTTGCATCTATTGAGAGGATCATATGGTTCTTGTCCTTTCTTTTATTGATGTGATGAATCACGTTAATTGTTTTGTGGATATTGAACCAGCCCTGCATCCCAGGTATAAATCCCACTTGGTCGTGGTGAATAATGTTTTTAATGTATTGTTGGAGTCAGTTGGCTAATATCTTGTTGAAGATTTTTGCATCTATGTTCATCAGGGAAATTGGTCTATAGTTCTCCTTTTTAGTGGGGTCTCTGTCTGGTTTTGGAATCAAGGTAATGCTGGCTTCATAGAAAGAGTTTGGAAGTTTTCCTTCCATTTCTATATTTTGGAACAGCTTCAAGAGAATAAGTGTTAATTCTTCCTTAAATGTTTGGTAGAATTCCTCTGAAAGCCATCTGGTCCTGGACTCTTGTTTTTTGGGAGATTTTTGATTACTGATTCGATTATGGGTCTGTTCAAATTTTCTACTTCTTTCTGTTTCAGTTTTGGTAGTGTATATGTTTCTAGGAATTTGTCCATTTCTTCCAGATTGCCCATTTTATTGGCATATAATTCCTCAAAATATTGTCTTATCATTGTTTGTATTTCTGCTGTGTTGGTTGTGATGTCTCCTCTTTCATTCTTGGTTTTATTTATTTGGGTCCTTTCCTTTTTCTTTTTGATCAAACTGGCAAGTGTTCATCAATTTTATTAATTCTTTCAAAGAACCAGCCGCTGATTTCATTAATCTGTCCTACTGTTTTTTTGGTTTTGATAGCGTTAATTTCTGCTCTAATCTTTATTATTTCCTGCCTTCTCCTGGTTTTGGGTTTTATTTGCTGTTCTTTTTCCAGCTCTTTAAGGCGTAAGGTTAGGTTGTGTATCTGAGATCTTTCTTCCTTCTTTAGGAAGGCCTGGATTGCTATATACTTTCCTCTTATGACCACCTTTGCTGTGTCCCAGAGGTTTTGGATTGTGGTGTTATCATTTTCATTGGCTTCCATATATATATATATATTTTTTTTTTTTTTAATTTTTTTTTTTTCAACGTTTATTTATTTTTGGGACAGAGAGAGACAGAGCATGAACGGGGGAGGGGCAGAGAGAGAGGGAGACACAGAATCGGAAACAGGCTCCAGGCTCTGAGCCATCAGCCCAGAGCCCGACGCGGGGCTCGAACTCACGGACCACGAGATCGTGACCTGGCTGAAGTCGGACGCTTAACCGACTGCGCCACCCAGGCGCCCCAGCTTCCATATATTTTTTAATTTCTTCTTTAACTTCTTGGTTTGCCCATCCATTCTTGAGTAGAATGTTCTTCAGTCTCCAAGTACTTATTACCTTTCCAAATTTTTTCTTGTGGTTGATTTTGAGTTTCATAGCATTGTGGTCTGAAAATATGCACAGTATGATCTTGATCTTTTTGTACTTACTTAGGGCTGATTTGTGTCCCAGTATATGGTCTATTTTGGAGAACGTTCCATGCGCACTGGAGAAGAATGTATATTCTGCTGCTTTAGGATGAAATGTTCTGAATGTATCTGTTAAGTCCATCTGGTCCAGTGTGTCATTCAAAGCCATTGTTTCCTTGTTGATTTTTTGAATTAGAAGATCTGTCCATTGCTGTGAGTGGGGTGTTGAAGTCTCCTACTATTATGGTATTACTATCAATAAGTTTCTTTATGTTTGTGATTGATTTATATATTTAGGTTCTTCCACATTTGGCACATAAATGTTTACAATTGTTAGGTCTTCTTGGTGGATAGACCCCTTAATTATGATATAATGCCCTTCTGCATCTCTTGATACAGTCTTTGTTTTAAAATCTAGGTTGTCTGATATAAGTATGGCTACTCCAGCTTTCTTTTGTTGACCATTAGCATGATAGATGGTTCTCCATCCCCTTACTTTCAATCTGAAGTTGTCTTTAGGTCTAAAGTGGGTCTCTTGTAAACAGCATATCGATGGATCTTGTTTTCTTATCCATTCTGTTACCCTATGTCTTTTAATTGGAGCATTGAGTCCATTGACATTTAGAGTGAGTACTGAAAGATACGAATTTATTGCCATTATGTTTTTTGTAGAGTTGGAGTTTCCGGTAGTGTTCTCTGGTCCTTTTTAATATTAGTTGCTTTTGAGAGATATATATATATATATATATATATATATATATATATATAAAATTTTCATCTTTTCTCCCCTCAGAGAGATCCCCTTAAAATTTCTTGCAGGGCTGGTTTAGTGGTCACAAACTCCTTTAATTTTTGTTTGTCTGGGAAACTTTTTATCTCTCCTTCCGTTTTGAATGACAACCTTGATGGATAAAGAATTGTTGGCTGCACATATTTCTGATTCAGCACATTGAATATATCCTGCCACTCCCTTCTGGCCTGCCAAGTTTCTGTGGATACGTCTGCTGCAAACCTGATCTGTCTTGCCTAGTAGGTTAGGGACTTTTTTCCCCTTGCTGCTTTCATGATTCTCTCCTTGCCTGAGTATTTTGTGAATTTGACTATGATATGCCTTGTTGATGGTTGGTTTTTGTTGAATCTAATGGGGGTCCTCTGTGCTTCCTGGATTTGATGTGTCTTTCCCCAGGTTTGGAAAGTTTTCTGCTATGATTTGCTCACATAACCCTTCTACCCCTATTTCTCTCTCTTCCTCTTCTGGGACCCCTATGATTTTGATGTCGTTCCTTTTTAATGAGTCACTGATTTCTCTAATTCTTAAATCATGGTCTTTTGCCTTAATCTCCCTCTTTTTTTCTTCTTCATTATTTTTTATAAATTTGCCCTCTATATCACTGATTCTCTGTTCTGCCTTATCCATCCTTGCCGCCGCTGCATCCATCCGTGATTGCAGCTCAGTTTTAGCATTTTTAATTTCATTCTATTTTTTTTATTTCTTTTATCTCTGCAGAAAGGGATTCTAATCTATTTTGACTCCAGCTAGTATTCTTATTATCGTGATTTTAAATTCTGGTTCAGACATCTTGCTTGTATCTCTGTGGGTTAAATTCCTGGCTGTCATTTCTTTGTGCTCTTTCCTTTGGGGTGAATTCCTTCCTTTTGTCATTTTGAAGGGAGAAAGGAATCAATGAGGTAGAAAAATTAAAATTAAAAAATTTAAATTAAAAAAATACTAAAATTAAAAAATTAAACACACACACACACACAAATCGAATAGATGATGCAAGATCCTAGGTGTGTGTTGGTCTGGGTGTTGAAAGTGGTTTGACATATTGGACAAAAACCAAAGCAGGGGAGGGGGAGGAAAAAAAAAGGAAATCGTTTGAGAATTTGAAAAAATGAAAACACTGAAGTAGACTAAAATGAAATGATTGGAGTAAAATAGAATTTGAAAAATATACACAAAAGTAAAGAATATAGTAGAAAAAATTAAAGAAAAATATTTTTAATAAAAATTGAAAGTAAAAATGACTTTTTTCTTTTTCTGTATCCAAGAAAAAGAAAAGAAACAAAAAAGAGAAAAAAGAGAAAAAAAAGGAAATTGTTTGAAAATTTGAAAAAGTGAATACACTGTAGTAGACTAAAATGATGGAAGTAAACTAGAATTTGAAAAAAATTACATAAAAGCAAAAAAATATAGTAAAAAAATTAAAGAAAAATATTTTTAATAGAAATTGAAAGTAAAAATGAAGTTTTTCTTTCTGCATTCAAGAAAAAGAAAAGAAACAAAAAAGAAAAGAAGAAAAGAAAAATATCGTTTGAAAATTTGAAAAGGTGAATACATTGAAGTAGACTAAAATAAAATGATGGAAATGAAATAGAATTTGACCAAATTTATACAAAAGTAAAAATATAGTAGTAAAAATTAAAGAAAAATAGTTTTAATAAAAATTGAAAATAAAAATGAATTTTCTCTTTCTGTATTCAAGAAAAAGAAAAGAAGTGTAAAAGAGGAAAAAAAAGGAAAGAAAATTGAATAGATGGACCTGCGAACAGATTGAAGTAGGACTGAAATTACTTCGTTTCCCTTAGAAGTCAAACTATGAAGCACTTTACAATCCATAAACTAAGCCGGCGGTGAGACTTGTGTTCTTGAAGAGCGAAGTTGGCCCAGTTGGGTGGGACTCAGTGTAAAGGCTCCATTATCCACTAGATGGCGCTGATAGCCTACTGGGGTGGAGTGTTGCGGCGCTCATAAGTGCGTATGCACAAGGGCGGGGGAATGACTCCACCCAGTAACCCAGTCTGTTCTCCTGGATCAGCAAAAGTGCACCCGTCCTGTCTTCAGCTTTCGTCCACTCCCTGCTTTTTCATTCTCCGTGACCAGGCCGCAGGCAGTACCTCTCTCCCGAGTTTTGTCTCAGATGCAGATGTTTTCCCCAGCCCCTTACTTCTGAAGGACTGTGGCTTTGACC
This sequence comes from Prionailurus viverrinus, assembly GCF_022837055.1. Taxonomy (NCBI): domain Eukaryota; kingdom Metazoa; phylum Chordata; class Mammalia; order Carnivora; family Felidae; genus Prionailurus; species Prionailurus viverrinus. Next base: position 131,167,994 of record NC_062569.1, on the reverse strand, counting down.
CGTTCTGCCCCTCTGCGGGAGGGTCTCACCAAGCAAGGCCGAACTTTGGCTGAACCCAGTTCACTTGCTGGACCTTGCTGCTGCCGGTGCCCCAGACTGCGGCCAGGTGCCAGGCCGCCGCTGAAAAAGTTCGCGAGATAGTGTAGCAGCTGCATTTCAGGGATTATGGGAAATCACAAGACACATCTGGCACCAGGCTCCACCCTTAACAACCTTGTTCCAGCACCAGCGAATGTGGCCGTTTTCTGGTATCTGCTGGGACCGGGTGGTTTCAACAGTCTCCACCAAATGTCCTTCCAGCAGTGGAACCGCTTTTCCCCGTGTGGCCAGAGAACCTCCCGGACCCCACTCTGTTCCTGGGGATTCGACCTTCCCACCAGAGCACCACCAGGTATTGAGCTGCGGAGCTGCAGACTTTGCGCTCCCCTTGTTTACAGTCTTAATGGAATTTAAATCCTCTCCTTTCTCCTTTCTCCTCTCTCCGTTCACAAAAGCACCTCCCTTCCTGCTCCTTCTCGCTTCTCAAGTTTACCTCTCCGCACCGCATACCTGCTGAATTCTGTGGTTCAGTTTGTGCAGACTGTTGTGTTAATCCTCCAATCAGTTTTCTAGGTGAGTAGGACAGTTTAGTGTTGGTCTGGCTGTATTTCATGGACGAGAGACACACAAAAAACTTTCCTGCTGTTGCGCCATCTTGGCTCCTCTCTATGTGATATTTTTTAAACTGGAGATGAGAAGCTTGTGTATATTTATTAAAAAATAAATGTGAATGTCCCATTACATTTTTAAGAGAGATTTAAAACCACTGTTATTTTTGTTTCTAAAATTATTAAATTTTTATTGTCTTATTTTTAAGATTAAACCTTATTTATTGAAGACCCTCTATAAAGGTGGACATTTTAATCTTCATTCTTTAATTCTGGCAATACACATCATAGCATTAGAAAGAGAAACATGCTTTGAACTTGACTTTGAGAGACTTAGATCAATAAATATCTGAACAATTATACAAAAATAATTCTCTGTTTTTTTCAGTTATATAGGATTTACATTTGCAACTTATAATTGATCTTTGTCATGTTTGGTGACCTTGACTTTTTGACATCGTTGCCAAATATTCAATCATTGTTATATAGATTCATGTTCTTGTCATATATCTAGTAATTGATCTATTCTTTATTATGTTAAACCTATTTGGATTTAGAAGGATGGGCTTCTTCCTAATTAACCTTAGCTGTTATGATAAGATTATATTGCAGATTGACACTGGCAGTTTATTTTATGACATTGTTTATTTGGTGTTCAGGAAAGCAGTTAATCACTTAGCTAAAAAACTGTCAACCAGATTGTTTTGGGAGCCAGAATTTGGCTTTCACAGTTTTTAAAAAACAAAACAAAACATATTTTGACACAAAACTAGAGAAATAATCATGAAAATCACTAAGTACCTAGGAACCAAATCCAATTTAAATAGCATATAAACTTTTAATAAAAATTACATAAATTTCTTGGAACTTGATATTATAAATAGCAATAAACCAGTGGAAAAGATGCATTACTGTGACGAAAGAAATATTCACAGGAGTTGAGATATCCATGTGTTCAAGAACATCAGGAAAGGGGACTTGTGATTGATGCAAGCTTCTAATATGGAGGTTAACATTTTTGTTCCCTTTTTAGGTAGAGTTCATGTATTCTGAAGTATTTGTCAAGCTGCTTCTACTTTTGTAGGTAATGAGACAACAGATATAGTAAATATAAATTTAGATTTCAGGATGCCTATAATTAGATAAGACATATTTGTATGACATAACGAAATGAGAAATTATCTTGTTCAACCACCTTACTTTATAAATAAGGAAATTTTATGTTATTTTAGCAATTCATAGACATGATAGGATTTTATGGTAGAGTTGGGGACTCAATGACAACTTTTTATTTAAAGAAAAAATTTTTAATGTTTACCTATTTTTGAGAGAGAGAGACACACAACATGAGTGGGGGAGGGGCAGAGAGAGAGGGAGATACAGAATCCGAAGCAGGCTCCTGGCTCTGAGCTGCAGCACAGAGCCCGATGTGGGACTCGAACTCATGAACCGTGAGGTCGTGACCTGAGCCAAAGTTGGATGCCCAACCAACTGGGCCACCCAGGTGCCCCTCAGTCACAGGTTTTTAAATCTTTTCTTTGTTTCTACACTAAACAAAAGAATATGGTTGGGTCGCCTTTTCTCCTGTGCAATGGGCATTCTCCTCATGCCATTTTATCACAATCATTGTGAGGATTAACTGAATAAATATTGCAAAACAAATGTTAAGAATATATTAAGGACTCAACCTGAAGCTGTGAGCAGCAGCATTATTTTCAGTTCTGTGTTATCTGGCAAAGACTATATTTAACGCCTTAGGAGTTTAGACGAAAACATAATTAATGTAGAATGGATAAGCAGATTCTCGGCCACACAGTAGAAGAGCACATGATTCAGTGCAGTGGTTAAACGAGGGCTTCTAGACCAAGGCAATTTGTGGGTAAACCCTCTGTCACTCACTAACGGTACAACTATGTACAATTCAGGTATAATTTTAAAAGCTTGAGCTTCCTCAGGTTTATAATGATAAAACCTGTGCTTAAATGTGTCAAGTGCACAAACTTGGCGTATTATAAATTTGCAGTACATGTTAGCTTTATTTTGCTACTAGCCAAACAATTTGATAAAATCTAGCAACTGGCTAATGAAGTCAGTATAGCCAGAGGAAAAAATATATTTAAACTAGTTTGTGCTGTATATATAGAGCTTAATTATCAAATTTTAGTAACATCAAGGTTAGGTTTCCAAGGCTATAACTGAAATGTTAGAATTTCTTAGTAATTACTAAAAATATTCATTTTGCCATTTCTTTTCCATTTTATTTTTAACTTTTTCTTTTATACAAAAATCCCTAAATGAAATGTTTTTAGTAAGAACTCTTTGCTTTAAAAAGCTACCAGTGTGATTAGTATTGAAATAATGTCAATAAGTAATATATGGTGATGGTATAAATATTACACTCGATTTTTCTCTGTTACAGTTTTTAAAAAATGAGAAATGCGTTATGCTAACAGATGCAATGTGTTAGGCTAACAGATGCAATGGGAGCACAATCTTATCATTCGTATTATATTACTCCTTGTCAGCAAAGAGAATTGTCTATCACTAGAAGTAGAATTTAATCTGTCATTATACAAAGAGAAATTTTATGTTAATAGATATTGACCCTGATATTTTAATGTGTGTACATGTGTGTGTGTGCGTAAGACTTCTAATGCTTTTAGACATTAGAAAGTAATATTATAAAATATTGATACTAATTGAATGCTAAGGAAAAATTAGAAATGAGTAAGGGACAAAGTAAAAATGTTCATTTTTCCCCTTTGTCCTTTGAAGAATGAGATCCAATAGATACAACTCTGAACAGTGACAGTATATTATATATCTATTGTTACATAACAAATTTCTCTAAAATTTAGCAGCTTAAAACCACAAACACTTATTATTTCACAGATTTTGAGTCAGAATCTGTGAGTAGCTTAGCTAGGTGCTTCTGCTTTAAGGTGTCTCATGTAGTTTCAGTCAAGCCATTGGCCAGGGTTGTAGTCTCATCTGAAAGCTTGATGGGGAGAAAAGTCTGCTTCTGATCTCATTCACATGGTTGTAGGCAAGCCTCAGTTCCTCCTAGAATGTTGCACTGAGGGCCTCATTTCCTTTATGGCTGCTGGCCAGAGACCTCTCTCAGTTCCCAGTCATATTGGCCTTTCTATAGGGAAGCTCACAACATAGAAGCTGACTTTCCCTAGAGTGAGTGACCTCAGAGACAGAAGGCCCTAGGCAGAACCCACAAGGATTTATAACCTAATCTTGGAAATGACAAACTATCACTTCTGCCGTATCCTAATGTCATACATATCAACTCTGGTATGAAGTGTGAAGGGACTTCACAGGGTTGTAAATAGCAGGAGCCAGCAATCATTGGGAGCCATTTTGAAGACTAGCTACCACTGAGGGAAAATTGTTCTCCTTATTTACTGACAAAGAGAGTGTTGCTACCATACCTTATTTCTAAAGCTCTTGGGGCTATATTCTCTGCTTTGGGTGGTGATTTCTGTGACACTAGCCTGTAAACTCACTGAAGTTCTCATCTTACTGATTAGCTAGTACAAAAGACATAAGGTGTTGGTCTAAGCAGACATTTGCTTACTTTTTCTCCTGGTTTTCTCCATAGAACATTTAATCTGTTTCATCAGCCCTTCAAGGTTCTGAATCTCTCTGTAACGTAAATTGAAAGGAGGCTTTATTGAGGATATTTACATAAGGTATTAGAATTCCCTTTATGCCATTTCACCTCTAGAGTGCACCTTTTAGAGCTAGTCATCTGCATCCAAGGCTGGGCTTTAAAACAGTTCTTTTGCAATTTAGGGCCCCGTAGCTCTCTTTTGTGAGCAAAAGAGGAATTGGCTGAAACTGGGATCATTTTCAATAGACAGTTTAAGAAAGGTCATTGTTGGGTTATCTCTGTGACCAACTGACATGTATAATAAGATTTGAAGTCTTGGTGAAAATAGTAAGTTTAACATATCAAATAGTGGCTTATCAAAGTGATCACACTTTATTGGCTGGAGGAGTTTTGTCTCATTTAAATTGTGTATATTTTTCACTCAGAACAAATGAATGAAAGAGTATTTAGGCTTTCCTCCTGATTCAACCAGATTTTTTTTTTTTTTTTTTTTTTTTTTTGGGTCACCCAGGCTCCAGTGTTTGCTGTGTAATTGATTCTGAGCATCTGATAGATGGCAGGCAAGCCACAACCTCAAGGTCTCTTTCCTGAAACTGCCTTATTATCTCTTTCTATATTTATTTTGCCTGTATTTTGGAGTTGAATTTAAGTGCCTGTGCCAATATATCATATATCAATACGTGATTGCTTTTTCTACTGCCTTAAGAGTGGCAGGAGAGAGCATAGCTCACATCTATAGAATGGGGTTACTCTTTTAGCTTCTTTAATCACATGTGGCAGGTTTGTTATTGTTCCTAACTCTGTGCTCCCTCCCCAGGAGGTATACCTCCATTCCCTTTGCCATGTGACTGCCAGTACCTTCTTATAGGCAGAATATGCTTGCCATGTCATTGTTAAGTTTGGCCATGTGCTTTATTTTTGTAATAGCAGAAATAGCCCTCCATCATCAGTTTGGGTCCCAGAATAAGAAAATATGTGGAGCAGGACTGAACAGAGTTGTAGCAACTCTCAAACATGTGAGTGAGAAATGCATGTTTATTGTTGCAAACAATTTTTAGATTTTAAGGTTGTTTGTTTCCATAACCAAAGCTGATTACTACACCATAATCCTGTGAAATGGTCATGTACCATGATGGATACATATCATGGCTGCCAATCATAGAACAGCCTGTCTCCTATAAAAAAAGGGCTGCTGGCACCAGCCATCATTTCACACATTTGAAAGTAATAAGGAACAGCATTTTCAACTGTGAAGAATATTTATAAATGTACTTGTTTTCTGTCTCTATAAAAAAGAGGATTCAACAGGCTAGATGATGTTGAGCAGCTTAAGTTCAAAAAGAGAAGTGTGGTATATGTTAATCTAGTATAAGAGTTTGACATTATAAAGTTTTCAGAAAAGCACATATTTAGAAAACCTACGGGATCATCATTTATTCGCCTGTCAATTATTATTCCCATGAGAACTAGGAAGATAGTAACAGGAAGGGACAGATTCATGGATTTTATAGCAGGGAATGTACAAAGGGTTGCAGGAATTCTGCAGAAAGAATACAGACTTCTGGTTTCAGGAGGTGGTGAAAAGTCAGACTCATGGAGGAAGTAACATTTTAATTGGACCTTGAAGGGAGGAAAGGAGGAAGGAAGGATGAAAGGACTGACTGAAATTATGAGGTGTTTTTTTTTTGAAATTATGAGGTTTGAGAGAGGAAAAGATACTGAAAGTTAGATCCATGAGCAAAATGTCAGAGATGAAAAAAAAAAGGGATGTTTCTGAGAAACAATTAGCATTTTAATTGTAATGCGGCATAAAGCCAATGGAAGGTAATAGGCCCAGGTGCCTGTATAAAAAGTCTTCAATGTCAAACACTTGAGTTCAGGTTTTGATTTCTAGGAAATGGGGAAGCATTGAATAATTTCAAGTAGGGGAGTAACTATTGTTATTACTCAGAAAGATATATATGGTAGCAATAAGTAGTATATTTGACTCCTTCTATCCATTTTTCCTCTATCTTTCCCCTTTTCTCAAAAATATACTATGAAAATTGTTACTTGGGAGCCTTATCGAATTGAGTACTTCTTGGAGAATTCTGATCTTTGGTAAAGCAATCTTATTAAGTTTTGCTTTCATCATTTGCCTATCTGTTTGGAAACATTGTCATTCCTTCCTTCCTGTTTGTCAATTCTAAGTCTACCACTTGGTTACAAGCCTCTCTATAAAATGTCAAGATTTGTGGTCAGACTTCTAGGGTGAAGACATGAAATCCTGCAATGAATAAAAGACTAGGAGATGACAGGAAGGACATAATGAACTTCTAGTAGCCATGAAAGGTAATGTTTTCCTCTAAGAAGGCAGCCCAGCCATTTTACATTTGAAGCTCATTGTCTGTGGGTCATACACATAAGTGATACTACCGATGTTTAACCCAGGTACGCTTTACTCTAAAGTCACTTAAAACCTTTACTACTTCCTGATATTGGAGGGAACAGGAATTTAATAGACATACCAGGACATACCATATGTCATAGAAAGACCAAAATTTTAGTAATTTGTTCTAACATCTGGGGCACTTTAAGTTTTGTAGGTTGATTCTAAAGGCAAATATTTAGCATATGGCTTAAATTATTTAAGATACACCTTAGAATGAATAGTGTATTCTAGTCTTCTGTGAAAATTTGCTAACGGTTGTTTTCTCTATTCTTGGTTATCAGTACTTACTTTTTTTCTCCCTGTAGTTCAGTCTAGTAAAAATGGGAAAACAAAGCAAATATGAAAAAACAAAAAGTATCTCTGAGTCTATTTCAGAGTTAATGAGGGCAAAATTGAGAAGTCTATATCCTAGTTTCCAAAAGGGTCTAGGGTCAGTGGTAGTGGTGTAGTAAGAAGATCGCAGGTCAGAGACAGGTGATGGCTTTTCAAGAGAATAAGTTCACCAAGGGCAACTATCAGGGACATGTGAGGAAAAAGTAGTTTTCCAGGAACGGAATTGAAGAGGGGATCAATTTTCATGTAGGTTGGAGAAAGGCCTCCATGGTTTTTTCCCCTTCAAATTTTCTTAATGTATAATTTACATAAAATAAAATATACCCATTTTAAGTATACAAGTATGATGAGTTTTAATGAATGTATAACTCACATACCACCAAAATCAAGACTTAGAACACTTCCGTTATCTGCCCCGACCCCCCTCTGCAAAGTAACGATATATCTCTTCCAGTCAGTTCTTTCTACCTATGACTTCAGGCAACCAACTAACTTGTAACTCATGGTAAAATAGCTTTGCTCCTTTTAGAATTTCCTATAAATGAGATTATAAAGTATGTAACCTTTTGTGTTTATCTTTTGTTCACTATAATATTTTTAAGATTCAAAAATCTATCTATATATATTTATTTTGCTATAGGTTTATATTCCATTGTATTGATATCCTACATTTGGTTTATCTATTTGCTTCTGATTAGATATTTTGATTGTTTCCAGTTTTTGGAATCCATGAGAATAAAGCTGCCTATCAACATTTAGGAACAAATCTTAGTGAACATATGTTTTCCTTTCTGTTAAATAAATTCCACCTAAAAGTGGAATTTTGGGGTCACATATAAGGTACATCTTTAAATTTTTAAAGAAAATCTCAAACCATTTTTCCTTTTTTTTTTTTAACTTTACTTATTTTGAGAGAGCAGAGACAGTGCGAGTGGGTGAGGGGCAGAGAGAGAGGGAAATAAAGAATCCCAAGCAGGCTCTGCATCACCATCATGGAGCCTGATGTGGGGCTTGAACTTATGAAACCATGAGATCATGACCTGAGCCGAAACAAAGAGCTGGATGCTTAACCAACTGAGTCACCCAGAAGCCCCTCAAACCATTTTCCAAAGAAGTTGTACATTTTACGTTCCTACTAGCAATGTGGAAGAACTCCAGTTGCTGTACAGTCTCTTCATCATTTGGCATTGTTTTTTTTTTTTTTTTTTAATTTTTTTTAAACGTTTATTTATTTTTGAGACAGAGAGACAGAGCAGGAACGGGGGAGGGTCAGAGACAGAGAGGGAGACACAGAATCGGAAACAGGCTGTCAGCACAGAGCCGGATGCGGGGCTCAAACTCATGACCTGACCATGAGATCATGACCTGAGCCGAAGTCGGACGTTTAACCGACTGAGCCACCCAGGCGCCTCATTGGCATTGTTTTTTTAATTTAGCCATTCTAGTTAGTCTGTGTAGTCTGACTTAATATTGAACATCCTTTCATGTGCTTATTGGCCATTTGTATGTTTTCGATTACAAATTTCAGTTCAAATCTTTTGGGCATTTAAAATTGTGGGTGTATGGGGCACCTGGGTGGCTCAGTCAGTTGACCTTCTGACTTTGGCTCAGGTCATGATCTCATGGTTTGTGGGTTTGAGCCCTGCTGTGGGCTCTGTGCTGACAGCTCAGAACCTGGAGTCTGCTTCCAATTCTGTCTTCTTCTCTCTCTACCCCTCCCCCCCAATGCTGTCTCTGTCTCTCTGTCTCTCTCTCTCAAAAATAAATAAACGTTTAAAAATAAAATAAAATTGTGGGTGTATGTATGAATTTTTATTTTTAAGTTTAAGAGATCTTTGTTCTACATGTAAGTCCTTTGTCAGATATATGTATCTCTTAATCTGTAACTTTTACTTTCATTTATTTACAGTTTTTATTGAAGAGCAGTTTTTATTTTTAATGAAGTCAATATAACCACAGATGTCAACATTTTATTGTATTTCATGCTTGTGTCTTGTCATGAAATCTTTGCCTTCTCCAAGTTTGCAGAGATTTCTGCCTGTTTTTTTCCCCCTAGAAATTTCATAGTTAGACTAATTAACTATTTTGAGTTATTATTTGTACATGGTGTCAGGTGATGGTTAAGTTTTAGTTGTTTCCATATGGATATTGAGTTGTTTCAGCACCATTTGTTGAAAAGACTTTCTTTCCCCCATTTATTACTTTGTCATCTATATTTCAATGTAGACTATGATATACTATATCAAGTGACTATGTGTGTAGGAGTCTGTATCTGAGTTTTATACTCTATCCCATTGATCTATACATCTCTTTTTACTACAATTTCTTTTTTTTTAATTTTTTAACATTTATTTTTGAGACAGAGACAGAGTATGAGTGGAGGAGGGGCAGAGAGAGAGGGAGACACAGAATCCAAAGCAGGCTCCAGGCTCTGAGCTGTCAACACAGAGCCCAACGCGGGGCTTGAACCCACAAGCTGTGAGATCATGACCTGAGCCGAAGTCAGACACTTAACCGACCGAGCCACCCAGGCGCCCCAGTTACTATCCTTTCTTGATTACTGTAGATTTAATCTTCTACCTTCCATATTTGTTTTCAAAATTGTTTCCCCATTCTAACTAATTTCTTTCCATTTCCATAAAAAACTTTAGGTTATCTCATCAATATCTATAAATTAGCCTTCTGGGATTTTGGCTGGGATTTGTTGAGCCAATAGATTAGTTTGGGCAGAAATGACAATTTACCAATCATGAGGATTCTGTTCAACTAACATAGCTCATATCTCCTTTTATTTAGGTTTTCTTTAATTTCTCTGAACATTTAGAGTTTTTAGTGTACAGGTCTTATGTTTCTTTTGGCAGATTTTTCTATAAGTGTTTTATAGTTTTGGATGATGTACTGGTGTAAAATTTTATATGTTGGCCTTGCATCCTGAATTCTTTTTAACTTCATTTATTAGCTTTTTAGGTGATTTCTTAGAACTTTCTGCATAAAGTAAATTTCATGTGCAGATAGACCCCTATTTGTCCTATGTTACTGTTCTTTCTAGAACTTAAAGTACAACATCAAATTGAAGTGATGAGAGAGGAAATTCTTACTCTCACCTTGTTTCAGTTTTATGAGGAAGGCATTTAGTTTTTTCCATTAAGTATGATGTTTGCTATAGGCTTTTCAAAGATTCCATTTATTGAGTTGAATAAATTCTTTGCAATTCCTCGTTTGCAGAGTTTTTTTTTTTTAATCATGTATGAGTATTGGATTTTGTCAAATACCTTTTTTCTGCATCTATTCAGATGATTGCATGCTTTTTCTCTCATTTTAATCAACCTTACATTCCTGGATGAATTATCCTTGGTTATTCTGTATGTCCTTGATTTGATTTGCTTATATTCAGGATTTTTCTGGGACTGGAATTCTTTTTGTGGGAAGATTTTAAATTATAAACTCTGTTCCTATAAATGACATAAGTATACTCAATTTATTATTTCTTTTTGAGTCAGTTTTGGTAATTTGTGTCTTTCAAATAATTTTCTTATTTGTGTTGTCAAATTTATTGAGATAAGATTGTTCATAATATTCCCTTATAATTCCCTCTTAACATCAGTCGCTTTTGCAGTGATATTCTTTTCTTTATTTTTCTTGATTATTGGCCTAGCTAGATGTATTAAATTGATCTTTTCAAGACCCAACCTTTGTTTTTATTGATTTTCCCAATTCTTGGTCCATTCTTTGTGTTACTAATTTTTGCTCTTTTATTCTTTCCTCTTTCTATCTCTTTGGTTTTACTTTTCTTTACTAGCTTCTTAAGACAGAAGCTCTGATCATGGATATTAATATTTCTTCTTTTCTTATAAAAGCTTTTAAAGCTATAGATTTCCTTCTAAGCACTGCTTTAGCTGCAACTAAGATTTTGATAAGTTATACTTTCTTTTTTTTTTTTCAAATATTTTCTAAATTCCTTTGTGAGCTTTTCTTTGACCTATGGCTTATTTATTTTTATTTTATTTTATTTTATTTTATTTTATTTTATTTTATTTTATTTTCAAGTTTATTTATTTTGAGAGAGAGAGAGAGCGAGCAAGCATGGAGGGGCAGCGAGAGAGGGAGAGAAAAAATCCCAAACAGGTTCCATGCTATCAGCACAGTCATGTCAGCTCGATGCTGTCAGCTGCCCCTGATCTATGGCTTATTTCGAAGTATTTTATTTAATTTTCTCATATCGGGGGTCTTCTACATATCTTTTTGTTATTGATGCTTTATTTAAATTCATTGTGGTCAGATAATGTATTTTGATTTATTTTAGTATTTTATTTTATTATTGTTTTTTAAAGTTTATTTATTTCGAGAGAGAGTATGAGCAGAGGAGGGGCAGAAAGAGAGGGTGAGAGAGAGAATCCCAAACAGGCATTGCACCGTCAGCCTGGAGCCCCACACAGGACTGGAAGCCATGAATTGTAAGATCATGACCTGAGCCAAAATCGCCTCAGGATGCCCAACTGGCTGAGCTACCCAGGTGCCCTTATTTTAATGTTTTAAAATTTGAACAATGTGAACGTACACTGAATTGTACAATTGAAAATGGTTAAAATGATGAATTGTATGTTATTTATATTTACTACAATAAAAAACGTTAGCTATAATACAGAGTATAATAGTTTTTGAAATTGTATATGAAGAAAACTGTTGAGATTTGCTTTAATATCTCAGGTCTACCTGGTCTATAATAGCTTTTCCAGTGTCAGTGTATATGCTGCTATTGCTGGCTACAGTGTTGGATAACTGTTGATTAGATCCAGTTTGTAGAGAATGTGTTGGGCATATCTTTTGTATCCTTATTGATTTTCTGCAGAGTTGTTCTACGAATTACTGAGAGAGGAATGAAATCAACTATAATTGCAGATTTTTCTGTTTCTCCTTTCAATTCTATTAATTTTGCTTAGTGTTTTTCTTTGTTTTATTTTGTTTTGTTTTTGAGCTTTGTTCACGGGTGCATGTCTATTTGGGGTTAAGGGGTTAGGTCTTGTTCATGACTGACTCCTTTATTATCATGAAAAGTCCCTTTCTCCCCCTAATGACATTTCTTGTTCTGAAGTCTACTTTGTCTGATATTAACATAGCTACTCCAACTTTCTTATACTTAGTGATGGCATAATATATCTTTCCCCCCATAATGTCTTTTATTTGAACCTATCTATGCTTTTACATTTAAAGTGTGATTCTTCTTGGGTCTTTTTTGATGTGTTTTCTTTATTCCAATCCTCCCACTTACCTTTTTTGTAACTATTAATGTGATTGGGTTAATCTATGATCTTACTTTCTGTTTTCTATTCGTTTCAGGTTTTTTTTGGGGGGGGGGGTGCTTTTCTTTTCCTTATTGGTTGTTTTCTTTCTTTTCCTGTTATCTTTTTGGCTGAGTATTTTTGATATCACTTTATCTCCACTCAACTTATTACCTGCAACTCTATTTATTTTAGTGACTGCTTTGTGTTTGAAATTTATTCATGCATATTTAAATCATATTATTATATAAGTTAATATTATTTATATCTCTTCTCTACTTTATGATAATATACTGCTATTACTCTCTCCTGTTCTTTGCACTATTTGTATCATACACAATTATTAGCTACTGTACATTCATAAATTCCAGCATATTGTGTTTTTTTTGTTTGTTTTAAACAATTATTTTTATTGTGGAGTGTAGTTACTATATTGATAGTATATGACAACATAGGGCTCTCTAGGCCACTCCCTTTCTGTGGGGAATCTATGATAGAAATTGTGTTGACGATGAGAGATTCTCACTGTGTTAGATTCAGATTCAGTTGAGGCAGGGATTCTCCAGAAGCTGGAGATCTCTCTCTTCCTATTTTACTATTACCAGAACTAGTGGTCCAGGGGACTCTTATTCATTGGATGCTATGCATATCATAAGGTATACCACCTTGTTTCTATAATCAAATTGATTATCATATCAGGAAATGAGTTTGACAAAGTGATCATGAGGGGAGTGCCAGCCTCGTCATCAAAGGTAAAAGAGTAGGTGTCATTGTTAACATAACAGGAGATATCCTCATTCTCAAAGGGCCCTCTAACACCTTCATCATTTTTTTTGGATGTCCTCATACTTGGCAGCTTTCTCCATGCAGTAGGTCAGACCTATAACCAATACATTAGGGGTGGAGACACAAAAAGCCATGCTAGTGAACTTCTCAGTCAACTTGGGGATGATCTTGCCTACAACCTTGGCAGCTCCAGTAGACATATGAATAATGTTCTGGGTATCTCCATACTGTCATGCCAGTTTCCCAGATGGGCCATCCACAGTCTGAGTGTCAGTGATGATATAGACTGTAGACTGTAGTCCCTCCATGATGTCAAAGTCATCCTGGATGACTTTGGTTCAGGAGGCAAAGCAGTTGGTGGTGCCGGAGGCATTGATGACAGTCTTCAGAAAGTTGTCATAATGCTCATGGTTCTGGTATGGACACTGTGTTGAGGATGGGGGCATCACAAATATGGAGGCACCAGTAGAAGGGGTAGAGATGATGACCCTTTTGATTCTAGCCTTCAAGTAGCCCCAGGCCTAATAGATTCCACAGCATGTTTAGCACCAACAGTATTCCATATGTTGCTGACATCTTGCTTTAGAGATAGAGATGGCTTCCCATTGTTGACAAACTTCTTATTCTCAGCCTTGATTGTGCCACTCAAGTTGCCATGTGTGAAACCATAGCGTAATGTGTTAGACCATGTAGTTTATGCACTAAATGGGACATTGATGACGATAATTTCCTATTTGTTGAAGTTAAAAGCAGCCTTGGCATCCAGACACTTAATATGGACAAATCTATTTACTCTGACCTTAACCATCGTGTCTCGGGGATGTGACTGACACTGCACAGTAATGTATGGCTTCTGTGGAATAGGGAGAAGCAAAGGGCAAATTACCTTTTAAATAACTTAAAAATGAGGACAATATTCTTATGTATTTACTCCTACTTACCATTTTTGGTGCTGTTTATTCCTCTGTATAGATTCAAGTCTTCATCTGGTATAATTTCCCTGCTCCCAATGGTTTCCTTTAACATTCCCTCTAATGCAGATCTGTTGGTGGAAAATTTTTTAGAGCACCACGTTTATCTGGAATCTTATTTTACCTTTGGAAGGGTATTTATGCTGTGGCCCCAGGATTTTAGCCAGCAGAGGGCGCTCTGCCTCTCTGCAGTTTCTGATGAGGCTAGAAGCTGGACCTTTTGCCGACCTCTAAGCTCTCACTGAAGCTGGAGTCCTGATCATGACTCCAAGTCAGCTGAGAATTGTTTTAGTTCAAGGCTTGACAAGAAAAGAGAACAGCTGCTGTCTACAGTCTACTAGATAAATGAAAATATTACCAGGAAGTGGTAATAGTTTAGTTAAAATAGGTCAGCAGAAATTTGTAATATCATTCAAATATTGAATTTTTTAAATTTTTTTTCTAGAAAGTTTACTAGTGTGAGTCATAGCTTAATTTTCATTCCTGGGGGAGAATTGGTCTAGGTTTGCTTTTCATGTAAGTCTTTTTGTCCCCTCCAGAGCAGTGTTTGATGTTCAGGTTTTTCCTCTTGAAAATGTCCATTCCTTTATAATGTTGTCTCACAGGTACATAGAGCAATTATATTCACGATTTGAACCTGAGTGCCGGAGTATTTTGTCACTTGTCTGAAGATTATATTCTATTTTTTAATTTCATTTTAGATATATGAATGTAATGCTTTATTTTTAAAGAATCTTATCATTTGTTTTTTTTTTTTTTAATTTTTTTTTTCAACGTTTATTTATTTTTGGGACAGAGAGAGACAGAGCATGAACGGGGGAGGGGCAGAGAGAGAGGGAGACACAGAGTCGGAAACAGGCTCCAGGCTCTGAGCCGTCAGCCCAGAGCCTGACGCGGGGCTCGAACTCACGGACCGCGAGATCGTGACCTGGCTGAAGTCGGACGCTTAACCGACTGCGCCACCCAGGCGCCCCTCTTATCATTTGTTTTGAAATAGAAGTTTCCCACCTATAAAAGCCCATGAAATGTTCCACATGCAGAACCACTCAAATCTTGTAATGACAGGTTGATGGCCAGGACTTATGTTACAATAGTTAGTGAGTTTCCTCTTGCCAGGATGTTTTTCATTATATATGGGAACTCATGAGTAATGAAGCCATTTTCCTTCATTCTGTGATAGAAGTTTTGCCTATTCTGTTTTGAAGCTAGTCACCATCCTAGAGGCAGCTGGACAGACCTTTATAGACACAGCTTTGTTACATACTGGTTGCAGGACTTTGGGCAAGAAATTGAATTTCTAAACCTCAGCTCCCTTTTCTGACATTGGGATAACCATAGTATTTAGCTCATAGGGTTACTGCAAGTTTAATGGGATAACACACGTAAACCACTAGGTACAGTGTATGCCACATTAAGGCAATAAATGTCAAGGATTATTTTAATTAGCTTTAATGTTCAGTGAAGGAAATACATGAAATTAAATAAAATTGAATTATCTCCATTGCATGAATAGCTCAGGAAGCATGGAGAGAATGCAAGAGAGATAAACAGTTAAATGGGCAAATGCTAATGGTTTTCTAATTTAATGGAACATCCTGGTAACTCTAATATAAACAGAATGCATATGGTTTTCTGAGAACCTTTCTGCTATAAACCAGTACTGCTGGTCCAATGTAGTAGAAAGGCCACGGGGCTTTGTATCAGAAGACTCTGCTTTATCATGGCTCTATCACTTCTGGTTACCTAATTTTTGCATATAAGCCTATTATCCTCTTTGGCCAGAAAGTTTCTGACGCCTTGTCTGGAAAGACCACTGGCACCAAGAATAGGTGAGACTATACTCCAGAAGTAAATAACTGGATGTCACCTGCAATGGATTGAATTGTGCCTCCCCAGAGTTCGTATATTAAAGTCCTACCCGTCCCCCAGTGCCACAGTCTGTGACTGTGTTTGGAGATAGGGTCTTTAAAGGAGCAATTAAGTTTAAATGAAGCCATTGGGGTGGAATCTAATCCAATATGACTGATATATCCTCATAAGAAAGGAAGATTAGGACACAGACACACATAGAGCGGAGACCATGTAAAGACATTGGAAGACGATGGCTATGTACAAGGCCTTCAAATGATACTAACACTGCTGACACCTTGGTCCTGGACTTGTAGTTCCAGAACTGTGAGGAAATAATTTCCTGTTGTTTAAGCTACCAAGTCTGTGGTACTTTGTAATAGTAACCTTTGCAAACGAATACACCAGCTGTTTGTTCCCATTCTCCTTTGTTAGCTTGATTTCTTCAGGGGTTGGGGGCCTCTACTATGTGGGTAGTGGTCATAAACTTATGAGGAGCCCTCTTCGTCCTTCCCTTAAATAAAAATAATTAGATGTCTGCAAAGTGGAAGACAGCTGAACTGAACTCACATTTCAAAGACTCTATTTTCCTTTAAGTGCGGAGGTCTGACAATATGTCACAGATTAAAGTCTGTCAAGATACAGCAGTGGGGCTACCTCGTGGCTCTCCTCTGAACCTTGTGAACTAAGTTTCTTCTACGTAGAAAGATCCCTCTGAAGGAGGAGAACAAAGACAGACACTTCTTTCTAGTCTTCAGAGACTGACATATGAATATCAGATGCTGCTGCCTAGACTATGAGGAAAGTGAGTATACCCTCAAGACAAATATACTAAAGGAGTGATTGCCTCTAGAAGGCCAAAGGAATAGTGCGGATATTCTGAATATTACAAAAGGTTACTAGTGAAGCCCTCATGTTCTTAATGTTAAATTGCCAATTGTTTTTTGTTTTTGTTTTTGTTTTTTTGCTGTTAAAGCAAAAGAGCCTTTTAACTTAACACCAGTGTTTGTTTACTGTTGCTGCAATGAAAAATTACCATGAATTTAGCACTTAAACCAACACCCATTCATTATCTCTTAGTCTACAAAGTCAGAATCTGGACATAGCATGGCTTAACTAGGTGGTTCTCAGCTCAACATCTTACAAAGGCTGAAATCAAGGTATCAGCTGGTCTGGCCTGGGTTTTTACTTGGAGGCTCTGGGGAAGAATGTTCTTTCAAGCTGTCTGTGTTTTTCAGAATCCAGGTTTTTGTAGGTGTAGGATTGAGGTCCTATTTCCTTGACACATAACCTCCTTCATTTTCAAGTCACCAATAGCGGTTCAAATCCTTCTCCTGTTTTGACTATCCAACTTCCCTTTCTGTTTCCCAGCTGGAGAAAGATCTCTGATTTTAAGGGCTCCTATGATTATGTTAATGCCACCTGGATAATCTCCTTATTTTAAAGTCAGATGATTAGTAAACTTACTATCATCTATCTATCTATCTATCTATCATCTAATATATTACTGGGAGTAATGAATACATATTACAGAGGCCAAAGTTCTGCCTATCACACATCCTTAAGTGATACCCACTTAGTTTATAAAAGTGAATTTTTATTTCATTTTGGAACAGTTATGAACATATAGCTAATATTTAAATAATGACATTTGACTTTCATGGATGCACTTGTCTTTGCATTTTTATTTTTTTACAATAAAATCTTCATTTTTCCCTCTGTCTTACAAATCCAGGCCCAATTCAGTTTTTTGGTACTGATGGACAACTCCATGATTATCTCTGGGCTACTTGGATAACAAGTCTATTAATTTGGGCTTGGTCATGAAATGCCACTCTTTAAAGAATTTCAAATATGAACACAGGTAATGATAGTAAGATACTCCTAATTAGAAAAACCCCCTTTATGTCAGTGGTTCTCAAACATTAGGATGTATCAGAATCAGCTGTAGAGTTTGTTAAAAACATGGATGGCTGGGTTGCACTCCTGAGTTTCTGATTCAGTATCTATAGGATGAAGCATTTTTAATGAATTCCTAGTGATGTTATTACTACCAGTCCAAGGTCTACACTTTGATAACCATTTCTTTAGCTTATTTTATTTCTGTTTATCCTATTTATGAAAAAGCACAAATTTGGTGCTTCATGGCTTTGGGGATATCTGTAATATACATGTTACTGTGATTATATTTAACCCATAGAATAATGTGCATACAGTAGAAACCTGAGAAGAAATGTAACATTGAAAGAAGGGATCCTGATCATAATGATATTTAGGGCATTTTCCTTATGTTCCATGTGATGATGAGTTTGTTTTTAATCTCTTATCTATTTTCTTGCTTTATCTAAATATGGCCCTATTAGTATCAAGCATAAAACAGTAAGAAGTTTTGATAACAAGAGACACCCAAAAAAGAAAGAGAATGGTTAGCATTCAAATGTTTCTATGGGAAGTGTGTCCAGAGAAATTGTTAAAATTGTGATTTAAATTTCATTCCTCATGTATATAGTGATGTAGTTGTCCACATTGGGTAGCATCATGTTTATTCTAAAAAAGTCATGTGGGAGGATTTACCATAATATATTTCATGGTGAAGGTGGGAAATTTTCAGCAAATAAGGATAGTACTTTTTGCATATGACAGTTCTTTCACATTACAACATTTCTATGAGTGGTAATTATCACTAATTCTGATGAAGATAATATTGATGAAGTGGTTTCCATAAATGTGGTTCTCTTAATATATAGTATATAATACTATATATTACAATATAAGGGTAAGTGCCAAACTTTTAATCTGTAAATGGAGACATTAAGGTGAGGAATATGGAAGGCTATGTGATACACTTTGGAGGAGAGGAAGCACAGAAGTAAATGGAAGTCTCAGGGGAGAAGGGAAGAATTCTGATAAAAGAAGAGGGAAAAAGATGATAGAGCCAATGAAAAGGATTAATTTCTCATTTCCCATGTTATAGTGGATTTTTTTTTTTTAACGTTTATTTATTTTTGAGACAGAGAGAGACAGAGCATGAACGGGGGAGGGTCACAGAGAGAGGGAGACACAGAATCTGAAACAGGCTCCAGGCTCCGAGCTGTCAGCCCAGAGCCCGATGCGGGGCTCGAACCCACGGACCGTGAGATCATGACCTGAGCCGAAGTCGGACGCTTAACCGACCAAGCCACCCAGACGCCCCTATAGTGGATTTCTAATTCTCTCCTCTGACCTGTATCTTCAGTATGACTTTAGTCAGTCTGCTAGAACCCTAGTTGGGAAAAGTAGGGATATATGTTCCTCAACACCTCCAAAATTCTACATGGAATTCTTTGAAAACCAGGCAATCTGACTCTCCAATAATTACCCTCCTACCCCCTGAACATGCCTGCTCAGCTGGAAACAGCACCAAAGGCCATGGGAAAAGGCAAAATGAGTTATACACATTGAGGCTGTTAAGGATTTTTTAGTGTCTACATGGGATTTAATACTTAATTTTTTAAATATGTGTTTGGGGCTTTAATATACTGAAAATGATTTGTGGTATGAGTTTGGGGCAAGAGTAGACCTAGAAGCAATGTCAAAAGTTAATATATAGCCCAGCCGTGGGCTGAGGCTCTAGCTGCTTGAGATGATGCATGATGGAATAGACAGATAGGTCTGTATCCTGTGTAGGGTAAGTCGTTTTTATACAATGGTGACAATGAATTGGAAGCAGATGAACAAAAACCTCGGGCTTACCTCAGGTTCTAATGATTTGTGGGTTCTGGAATAACAACCTCAAGAATGTTCCCTTACATCAGCAAGTTTGTTGTTTTCATTTTGGTCAAGGATACTTCCATGGGAGCTTAGAAGCTTGAAGCGACTCCAAAAGTCACAGAGAGTCCTGCCATGCAGGAAGCCAGAGGCGAAACCCTTTTAAGTGCTACCATTTATTTTCTTTCTTCAAGTTGAAAATTGCTACTATGGATCTTGGAACCAGATAGCGCTCCTAGGCCATATTTTGTGATTAAGTGGCTGATCTATCAATGGGGGTGAATTTACATGCATAGAAAACATCTTTCAAATCAAAGTGTAGTGGCAGCATGTGGGTCTGTGAGATGAAATAGAAGGACCCAGAACAGGTATAAAAGTCCTGTCCAATCAATCTGGGATTCATTTGTTTGTTGTATATATGAGAGAGCACGGTTTCTACTTACGTCAGAGGCCCGTTCCAATTTGAAGCTTGTTATGTTTGGGGACGAGGGGAGGGCTCTTCTTAGACCGACTTAAGAGACAGGAAGGGGTGAAAGGAGGAAACGAATATGGTGTGTCCTTGAGAAGTATCCTGAAGAGAAGTACAGCACTGTTCTTTTTCACCAGCTTCAGGAGGCACAAAAACTGGTACTAACAAGGCAGAAATACTAGCTTGAAGTGCATGCGATGTGCTGGGCGCTAGGTAAGATGTTTACATTTGATTCCAATAACAAGGAATTTGAGGACTCTGAAGCTCAGAGTGGCAGAAAGATTGTGAATGGATTGTAAGGCTGGGTGGTTTCTGACTTCAAAGCTCACTCGACATACTGATGTGTTGTGGAAATCTGATTAGAATAGTGACCAATGACCTGGGTGATTTTGCAGAAGTCAAAGTGAGTCATAGTGTTCTCATAGGTAAAACACTAGATTATCTGTAAGGTTTATTCAGAAAGGTCCAAAAAACATGATTGCATTCCCAGGAAATTAAGTTAGCGTTGTAAAACGCTCACCTCCATTTAACTTCAGCTTATGCGAAGTCCTGTGGGTCTAAATACTGAGCCATTTTAACAAGATATTCTTATTATTGTCATATTGTTATTATTATTATAATTATTATTAAGAAAATAGCATGACAGATAACAAAAATTGGCACCAGTAATAACTTTCTTGGTTTTACTCATTCTAAATTGGTTTATTTTCATTTCCCAAGAGGAATGAGGAACATTGGGCATGGTCCTAATGAAAGTCGTGTCATGAGCGTCACAGACACTTAGACCCTCACGGAAGCCTCAAGCCTCAACCTGCACATCCCTAACTGATCTGGGCCCTGTGCACCTGTCCGGTCCATCTCCTACCGCTCAGATAGAGCCACATCGGCCCTCTTGCCTGAAACCCTCCAGGCTCTGCTTCCCCAGGACCTCCCTATTCTCTTTGCCAGCCATGCTCTTCTCATAGATACTTTCATGGCTTATTCCCTCATTTTATTCAGATCCAGACACAAACGTTTCCTCATTAGAGTGGAGTTGTTTGACCACTCCGGCCTCCACTGGCTCTCTCTGTCCTTTTGCTCTGCTCTGTCTGTCTCCATAGCACTTACTCTTATACTGTGTTACACACTGATTTCTTATTTATTTTTTCCTCCTCTGGTCCCTAGTGGACCCTAGACTGTAAGCTTCAAGAGGTCAGGCAACATGCTTAACTTGTTTCGTCAGTGTACCCCAGGCCCCAGGACAATCCTGACCAAGCCAATGCTCAATAAACGTTATATATGCTGAATGAATCGATTGACTGGTTGCAAGTAATTTCTGTTTAATAGTGCTTGATCAGAGTAGAGCTTCTCATGGAAATTGAAGCCCAATCAAAGGGCTAACCAGATTAATTCCCCCCCTCTGTCTTTGCTTTAAGTAGCAGGCAGAAAATTCCTGGGATAGGGCACCACACAGAAGCTAGCATCAGTTTAATTAGAGAGGAGCCATTTTAAATAACAGAGTCATTTTGACCCCGTGTTAATGAGGGAAAACCGACGTCGCAGCTGGGGCTCCTCTCCTGGCCTTGTCGCTGCCGCCGTGCAGATCTGGCGGGAGCACGTTCCACTGCACCCAGGCTGCCACTGCGACACCAGGTGGTGCCACTCGTCTGGGCAACCAGGGCATCTCCTGCGGGAAGGTCAGCCACACGGCACCGTTATTACGAAAGCATGCAGGAGCCTCTTCCTCTACAGCAGGCTTTTGGGAGGAGGCACGGGGGAGGATCTCAGCGTCAGGAATCGGGAGAAAAACCCGCTTCCGAGGATGCCGGTACACGGAGTCACTACATTGATGAGTGACGAAAAGATTGAGAGGGGAAAGGCAAGGGAGAGGCTGGATGACGTCTGCTCCTTCCCCTTGCTTCCTGTGTGTACCAGCATGTTCGGTACTTGTGGGGGGAGGGGCGCACCTGGGACCCTCCTGTGAGCCTTAGATGCACTCCTGATTCACAGGTTTACTCTCCAATTTTAAGAATGAAAATTGCGGTGCGGTGAAAAAAGCAACGTTCATTTATATTGGTGGCATTTTATTTCAATATGGAGCATCGAGCATAGGTTATTGAGTGTCTAATCTATGAGAATCTGTGTACTTAGAACTGAAGTCACAAAGTGTCATAAAGCATGACTCCTCTGGACAAGGTAAGGTTCTGTAAATGATGTTATAAATACCACCTAAGAGATAGGAGCAGGACTGTATGGTCTTCCCAAGGAAAGTGTGGCAATAACTCGGGGGGTATTGGGGAAGGCTTCAGTTAGAAGGTGATATTTGAATTTGAAAGATGAGCAAGAATTTTTCAGTCAGAAATGTCAGGGAAAGGGCATGCTGTGCAGAGAGAGCAGCATGTATCAAAACAATGAATTAGATTTGGGTAATGGCAAGAATTTTGCTTTCGCTGGAGGATAGGATGTGTGTGCGTGTGTGTGTCCACTTGAGTGGGTTTATCTGTCAAGGTTTGTTCAAGAAAACCTCAGCACTCTTTATATTGCAAGTTTGAAATGTTTAATTCAGGGACTTAGAAGCTTATACTCATTGGAAAGCCTTGGGGAAATTAAGACTATCCTAGTATGGAATGATCCTTAAGAGCTTTCAGGAAAACTAGGATACAAACAGAGAGGGAGGAAAACCGTAAGAGACTCTTAAATACAGAGAACAAACTGAGGGTTGCTGGAGGGGAAGTGGGTGGGGAGTGAGTTAAATGGGTGATGGGAATTAAGGAGGACGCTTTTTGGGATGAGTAGTGGGTGTCATATGTAAGAAATGAATTACTGGGTTCTACTCCTGAAGCCAAGGCTACACTGTATGTGAACTGACTTGAATTTGTATAAAACAGAAACCAAAAAACCAAAAAAAACGGAATCAGCAGAAACAAACAAAAAAAGAGCCCACTCAGAAAGTGCTTCAAATCTCCTGACCACCCAAGCATCTGCCTGCAATATCTGAGGAGTAATGCTCTCTTGTTGGGGCACCTGGGTGGCTCAGTCAGTTAAGCATCCAACTTCAGGTCATGATCTCACTGTTCATGTGTTCGAGCCGCACGTTGGGCTCTGTGCTGACAGCTCAGAGCCTGGAGTCTGCTTCAGATTCTGTGTCCCCTGTTCTCTCTCTGTCCCTCCACCATTCCTGCTCTGTCTCTGTCACTCAAAAATGAATAAACGTTAAAAAAATTAAAATAATGCTCTCTTTTTCTCTTTACCTCCCAATTCTTGTGTGATGCCTATCAATAGTAGATTCTAAATCGGAACCACGTAGGAGAAGGATATTCTCAGTATCCTCTTTGTTCTTAGCTTCTTCAGACCTTAAGGAGGATAGAGTGATGTTGAATTGATGGGAGAGAAGCAAATTCAGTGAGAGACAGGTAAGGTTGGTGGGAGTCTCACTATAAGGCTTTCATGGTATGATATGTGCTTGTACTTCCTTTTAGAATCATTGGGGAAATGAATGGTTGTCTTAACAGGGAATGAAATGATTAACTGAGTTTTATAAAGAATAATCTATTGCTTTTATTAACAGAAAACTAAATTTATAAATGTAAAGAGAAAAAATAAGGAATGAAAGAGAAAAGGAAACATTTTATGACATTTTGGTAGTTCTGTGAAAGGAAATAGAGATAGAAGGCAAAGAGGCCAGTTGCTTCCCAAGATTTCACTTTCCCTTAACAGCCAAGTTTGTCTCTGGGAATATTCATGTAGCCCCTATACATCACCAGTATGCTTACAGAAAGAGAAGCACCCTGATAGTTTGCACTTTCATACTTTCTCAATTCTGTTCACTTAACTAGCAACAAGAAAAAGGTCACCCATGACTTCTGTTGCAGAGAAGGCTAGCTTTCTACTAAACATTTGCATTATCCTTGCACAGCATAGAGGATGTTGTGAAATAGCTGCTCAGCCATGGCCTGTCCTTCCCAATTCTCTCTTATTTATGTGGGACAATACGACTAAATTCTGTTCAGTGGAATATGGGTAAAAGTGAAGTACACCACTTCCAGAATGGGTGTATAAACCCCTTCCGCATCATCCAATGAGCTCTTTTCTCATCTGCTGGTTGGATGAAACCCTGCCAGATGGCCTTGGAAGCCACATAATAAAACAATTAGAGTCTCCATGAATTTAGGTCCCAGAACCACATTCAGCCCCATACCATCCTGCTGCCACCACCGCAAACTGAACCATATGGGAAGAAGAAAAATATTTCCACTTCATTAAACCATGGAAATTTTGGAGCTTTTCTGTTACCATAGTTAGTAATACCTTTCTCTATGCTACTCTGTAGCATTAAGTACCATCCCATTAGCACATAATGCTAGTAGCCATTTAAATGAGAATGTCTTTGGGGTACTTGAAATGTAGATAAGAAACTCAGGAGGGTCTGAATATACAGAATTTTGGAGTCATGAGCACATAGGTGGGAGTTGAAATCATGGGCATGGGCAGGGTGTTTCAGGGAAAATGGATAGAATGAGAAAGGAAAGCCAATATAGGAATCTCAGGGAGTCAAGCAGTAAAGGTACAGGCAGAGAAAAATGGCAGCAAAAAGTGTGGAGAAGTAAACTATATTCTGTCCTGGAATTTATGAGAATTCAAAGAAAGGAAAACTATGCCAAAAGCTGAGTATAAACAATAGGTCACTAGACTATAGAAAGCAAAAGTAAAATTGCTGTGCAGTGAGGAGTTAAAAAATGTAGTGAAAGTGGAAACAAATTACAGCTGATTCTAGAATTGTAGCAGTAAGGATTGGAGACACATAGTTTCAAGATCAGCAAAATGAACTCATGCTTTTAAAAAAATATGTATTATTACATATTCTTTTTTATTTTTATTTAAAAAATTTTAATTTCAGTACATTAACAGTGTTATATTAGTTTCATGTGTACAATATAGTGATTCAACAATTCTATACATAGTAATGTATAGCCTTCATCATGCTAAGTGTCCCCTCAATCCCCTTCACCTATTTCACCCATCCCCAGACCTGCCTTCCCTCTCGTAACATCAGTTTGTTCTCTATGCTTAAGAGTCTGTTTCTTGGTTTGTCTCTCTCTCTCTCTCTTTTCCTTTGCTTGTTTTATTTCTTAAATTCCACATATGAGTGAAATCAAATGGTATTTGTCTTTCTCTGACTTAATTAACTTAGCATTATACTCTCTAGCTCTCTCCGTGTTGTTGCAAATGGCAAGATTTCATTCATTTTTATGGCTGAGTAGTATTCCATTGGGTATCTATATCTATATCCTTTCTTTAAAAATTAATTTATTCTGAGAGAGAGAGAGAGAGAGAGAGAGAGAGAGAGAAGAGGGGCAGAGAGAGAGAGAGAGAGAGGGAATCCTAAGCAGGCTCTACACTGTCAACTCGGAGCCTGAAGCGGGTCTTGAACCCATGAAACTGTGGGATCATGATCTAAGCCAAAATCAAGAGTCAGAGGCTTAACAGACTGAGCCATCCAGGCACCCCTTATATCTATTCTTTATCCATTCATCAATTGATGGAAACTTGGGCTGCTTCCATATTTTTGCTATTATAAATAATGCTACAATAAGCATAGAGGTATATATAGCTTTTAAAATTAGTGTTTTCATATTCTTCGGGTAAATAATCAGTAGCACAATTACTGGAACGTATGGTAATCCTATTTTTAACTTTTTCAGGAAACTCCATACTGTTTCCACAGTGGCTGCACCAGTTTGCTTCCCACCAACAGTGCACGAGGATTCCTTTTTTCCACATCCTCACCAACACTTGTTTCTTGTGTTTTTGATTTTAACCATTCTGACAGGTGTGAGGTGATACCCCATTGTGGTTCTGATTTGCATTTCCCTGTTGATGAGTGATGTTGAGCATTTTTTCATGTGTCCGTTGGCCATCTGGATGTCTTCTTTGGAGAAATACCTCTTCATGTCTTCTACACATTTTTTAACTGGATTATTATTACTTTTCTGGTATTGAGTTGTATAGTTCTTATATCACTTGCAAATATCTTCTCCCATCCAGTAAGTTGTCTTTCAGTCATTGTTTGCTATGCAGAAGACTTTTGCTTGTTTGTTTGTTTGTTTGTTTGTTTGTTTTTTAGAGAGAGGGGGGCACAAGTGAGCAAGGGACAGAGAGAGAAAGAGAGAGAGAGAGAGGGAGAGAAAGAGAGAAGCAGGGCTTACCTGAAGTGGGGCTCCTGCTCACTGGAAGCAGGGCTCAAACTCACCTGATGTGGGATTGGAACTCAGAAACCATGAGACCATGACCTGAGCCAAAGTCAGATAATGACTGAGCCATGCAGGTGTCCAAAAACCTTTTTATTTTGATGTAGTCCCAATAGTTTACTTTTTCTTTTGTTTCCCTTGCCTCAGGAGACACATCTAGATGTTGCTATGGATGATGTCAGAGAAATTACTGCCTGTGCTCTTTTCTAGGATTTTTATGATTTCAGGTCTCACATTTAGGTCTTTAATCCATTTTGAGTTTATTTTTGTGTATGGTGTAATAAGGTGGTCCACTTCATTTTTTTTTTTTTTGCATGTAGCTGTCCAAATTTCTCAACACCATTTGTTGAAGAGACTGTCTTTTTTTCCCATTGCATATTCTTGCTTCTTTTGTTGAAGACTAATTGATCATATAATCTTGGTTTTTTTCTGAGTTTTATGTTCTGTTCTATTGATATGTGTCCATTTTTATGCTAGTACCATACTGTTTTGATTACTATAGCTTTGTAATATAACTTGAAATCTGGAATTGTGATACCTCCACCTTTTTTCTTCTTTTTCAAGATTGCTTTGACCATTTGGGTCTTTTGTGAGTCCAACCAAATTTTAGGATTGTTTGTTTCAATTCCAAAAAAAAATGCTTTTGGTATTTTGATAGGAATTGCATTAAATCAATAGATTAGAGTCTTTGGGTAATATTGGAATTTTAACAATATTTATTCTTCCAATCTATGAGCATGAAATATCTTTTCATTTATTTGTGTTGTCTTTAATTTCTTTTATCAACATTTTATAGTTTTCAGGGTATAGATCTCTCATCTGTTTGCTTAAGTTTATTCTTTGGTATTTTATTATTTTTGGTGTCATCATAAATGGAATTGTTTTCTCAATTTCTCCTTTTCTCTTGCTTGAGCAGATGCATTTAATTTAAAATTTTTTTTAATTTAAATTATCTTATTTATTTTTGATAGAGAGACAGAATGCAAGCAGGGAAGGGGCAGAGAGAAAGTAGAGGGAGACACAGAATCCGAAGCAGGCTCCAGGCTCTGAGCTGTCAGCACAGAGCCCAATGCGGGGCTCAAACACATGAACCATGAGATCATGACCTGAGCCGAAGTCAGAAGCTTAATTCCTGACCGAAGCCACCCAGATACCCTGAGCAGATGAATTTTAAATACGAGGATAAGTTTAAACAGGTTTAGAAGCTGAAAAGGAAGGGTCAGCAAGAGGGGATATATTGAAGATATAAAAGGAGATGGACATTAAAAAGGTCTTTCAAGACACAATAGGATGGTAAATCCATGAGGAGAGGAGCTTCACTTGTCTTGTTTAACATTGTATGCCCAGGTTTAGAATATCCTGGTGCTAGAAGGCAGTCAAAAAAACATTTATTGAAGGAATGCATGAAGAGAAGAAGACAGGAAAGGCGGGGTGGGGGGGATGAAATCAAGAATACAAATAAAGGTGTTATCTTTGGAAGAAAGGGAAGGCATCCTCTGGGACAGAAGGGAAGGAGGGAAATCTGAAGAACATGCAGATAATATAGGAGGTGGAGTTTATGACTGATGGTTGCTATTTTCTCTGTGAGGTAGGAGGCTATGCCATCTGTTAAAACATGAGTGGGTGAGTCCAGTTAAGTGATTTAAAGAAGAATGGTAAAGGTTTGTAACAGCTATTGGCATGATTAAATATGGGTATTTACTTGAGATGAAAATACTGGACCATCCTAACAATGCATAAATTGTGAGAATTAATTCATTCATTTGAGATCATTTAAAGAAATGTTTACAGAAGATAAAACACTGGATAACTGGATTTTTAATCTGACAAGATTTGATTTTAAGCTTAAAACCTGAATATAATTTTTTTTCACAGATTATACAATCTCAGACACTATGGTGGTCTTTATCTATGAACTTTAAGGTTCTGTCTTAACATCACATTAGTAGCGGTAGCATTGTGCAATGAAGACTTCACCATTTGGTAAAATTATGGAAGAAATAAATTATCTTTTATTCTTTGATTCTTTGATATTCTCTGATTAAGTCTTAATGCCTTTTATGAAGAAAACAGAAGTGAATAAATTCTATGTGAATACTTAAATTTTATAGACTGACACTGGCTCTGAATATGTACATTTCATAATATTGAACATCATGAATATTTCTATGTATATAAAGAGCTGTTTGCTTAGTATTTTAGTACACTGTCAAGGCATGTACCCTTTTATCAACCGGATTCATATAACCTTGGACATTACTCATTCATTCAGGGAATTTTTGTTTAAAATTTTTTAACATTTATTCATCTTTGAGAAACAGAGAAAGACAGAGCGTGGGCAGGGAAGGGGCAGAGAGAGGGAGACACAGAATCTGAAGCAGGATCCAGGCTCTGAGCTGTCAGCACAGAGCCCGAAGTGGGGCTCGAACTCACGAACTGTGAGATCATGCCCTGAGCCGCAGTCAGAGGCTCAACCGAATGAGCCACCCAGGCGCCCTGAGGGAATTTTTGGTGAACACTTGCGGAACCCTGGGGACATAGCGAAGACCAGAACGGCATGGTTTTCCTAACTCATGGGGATGAATATATGAATATTTTCATTAGCTTCACCATGAGCTCTTCCCAAAATTTCCCCATGAACTATAGATTCCTACCTCTTCGCAATTTTATTGAGTCCATGTTGAATTGGACTCACCAGTTATTTGCTCATATCTCATTTTGCCATGATCATATGAGAAAAGTATGGATGTGAGCAAGTCCCAATTTTATTTGGTGGGAATATTCTAATGTCAAGATTAAAGGTTTTGTGTTGTATGAAAGACTGTGAGAGAAGTGGACAATGGAATCTATGCTTGATGGGTGAGTAGTAATATTTTAAATGCTTATCTTTTTTAAGTTTATTTGTTATTGAGCGACAGAGAGAGACAGAACGTGAGGGGCAGAGAGAGAGACACAGAATCAGAAGCAGGCTCCAGGCTCTGAGCTGTCAGCACAGAGCCCGACACGGGGCTCCAACTCACAAACTGCGAGATCATGACCCGAGCTGAAGTCGGTCGCTCAACTGATGGAGCCACTCAGGCGCCCCTCAGTAGTAGTATTTTAAAATATGAAGAAAACATAAAGGACTCTTTAAGTACAACAATCTGCAGTGCATATACACTTTTGAGCTGCTGTCCATCAGACTGGGGGAATTCAGATGTAAGACAATTATCTGTGGAAGTCCCTTTGACTATCATTGTATTATGATTTATATTGTGATGGGTTCTCTCTTTGAGGACAGAACATCCTCCAGGGAGATAAAATATGTATTATCTTATATTTGAGCACATATCC
Organism: Prionailurus viverrinus; assembly: GCF_022837055.1. Taxonomy (NCBI): domain Eukaryota; kingdom Metazoa; phylum Chordata; class Mammalia; order Carnivora; family Felidae; genus Prionailurus; species Prionailurus viverrinus. The sequence continues at coordinate 131,138,301 of NC_062569.1, read as the reverse complement.
CTCCTCCCCCACCCCCCCGCAAAGAATGGAATGGCTCTGGAATTTATGCTTCAGCTGGGAATGGAAAGCTTGACTTTGTAATTTTACATTTTTAGTATAAAGTAGGGAGTTGAGATTAGGAAATCTTTATTTTGCAGTTAGTATATGATGATCAGTATTTCCTACTATAAACTGCCACGTTTGCCAATTGTGTAATTTTACAATGATTACTTTTTGTCATTGAACTGTGCATATAAATAAAAAACACAGTATAGATGAAAAGATTCTTTCATATCTACAAATAAAGTAAGGAAATCCTTTTTTGGTGACTGCTACAAATTGCAATTTTTAAACAGTAATGTTAGAAAATACCACATAAGATGAGACCTACCCTCTTCACAGAATTTTAAGTACAACACAGGGCTGTCTGTTCTGTATTGTTAATGACAGGCACAGTGTTGTACAGATCTCTAGAACTTTTCCAATCTGCATGACTGAAACTCTAAACCAATCGAACAGCAATTTTGCATTTTCCCCTGCCATTAGCACCTGGTAGCCACCATTCTACTTCCTGTTTCTGTGAATTTGACTATTTTAGATAGTCATATATAAGTGACTGCACTACATATACCTGGAACCACGTATTATTTGCCTGTCTGTGACTGACTTATTTCACTTAGCGTAATTTCCTTAATATTCATCCATGTTGTTGCATGTGACAGGGTTTCTTTCTATTTTTATGACTGAATAATATTCCATTTTCTATTATACCACATTTTAAAAATTAATCTGTCAATATTTATTTAGGTTGTTTTTACCTCTTTATTATTGTTGCAATAAACACAGGAGTGCAAATATCTCTTCAGGTTCCTGATTTCAGTTATTTTGGATAAATACCCAAAGGTGGGATTTTTGAATCATATGGTAGTTCTAAAGTTTTTGAGGGAACTCCACATTGTTTTACATAGTAGTTTACCATTTTCCATTCCCACCAATAATATGTAAGGATCCAATTTTCTCCATATCCTCACCAACACTGGTTGGTGTGTGTGTGTGTGTGTGTGTGTGTGTGTGTGTGTGTGTGTATGCACATATGTGTGTATTCACAGTGGCCATCCAAACAAGTGTGAGGTGATACCTCACTATGGTTTTGATTTGCATCTTTTCATATACCTAATGGTCATTTATATATCTTCTTTGGAGAAATGTCCACTCAAGTTCTCTCCTCAGATTATTTGACTGATTGATTGATGGCTGTTGAATAGTAGGAATTCTTTATGTGTTTTGGATATTTACTCTTTATCAGATATATGGTCTGCAAATATATTCTCCCATTCTGAAGGCTGTCTTTTTCACTGTCTTGATTGTTTCCTTTGCTGTGCAGTAGCTTTTTACCTTGACATAGACCCATTTATTTTTGTTTTTGTTGTCTATGTGTTGGGTGTCATATTCATAAAATCATTACAAACATCAATGTCATGAAAATCTTTCCCTATGGTTTTTTGGGGGAATTTTATTGTTTCAATATAGTTTTATGCTTAAGTCTTTAATCCATGTTGAGTTGATTGTGTGAAGTTGATAGCGTAAAGTAAGGTAAATTTCCATTGGTCTGCATATCTATTTTTACTGTGTGTCTATTTCAATTACTATAGCTTTGTAGTGTAGTTTGAAATCAGAACACTGACACTTCCAGCTTTCTTCTTGTTTCTCAATATTTCTTTATCTATTCAGGTTTTTATGTGGTTCCATAAAAACTTTAGGAAATATTTTTCTATTTCTGTGAGAGATGTCATTGGTATTTTATTGAGGATTGCATTGAATCTATGGGTTATTTTGGATAGCTTGGGCATTTTAACATTAATTCATTCAATCCATGAACCTGGGTTATCTTTCCACTTGTCTGTGTCTTCCAACAAAGTCTTTTAGTTTTCATTGCAGAGCTCTTTCATTTCCTTGGTTAAATTTATTCCTGTTTCTTGTTTTTTATGCTATTATGAGTGGGATAGTTTTTTTTTTAAATTTATTTTCAGATGTTTTATTATTAGTGTGTAGAAATGCCACTGATTTCTGTATGTCGATTTATACCCTGAAACTTAAATGAATTTGTTGATTAGTTGATTACTCCTAACAGTCTTTTTTCTTGAGTCTTTAGGATTTTCTGTATATAAGATGACATCTGCGAATGACAACAGGTTTACTCCTTGATTTCCTATTTGGATGCCCTTTATTTCTTTGTCTTTTGTAACTGCTATACCCGTACTTCCAGTACTATGGTTGAATATGAGTGGTGAGAATGGGTACCCTTGTGTTGTTCCTGATCTTAGAGGAAAGCCTTTCCATATTGCACCATTGTATATGATATTTGCTTTGGGTTTGTTTTATATGGGCTTTATTATTCAATTTTTCGGGTATAGTTTCTTTAAATAGTTTGTCATTAGTCTGTATGCCAGAATTAAAAATGACTTATATGCCAACATTGCAGCATTATAGTATTCTCTATTTGTATATTTACACTTGCCAGCAACTTTTATACTTTTGTATTGCTATCTAATGCTCTTTTGTTTCCATTTGAAAGTATTTCTTGTAAGGCAGGTCTAGTGATAAACTTCTTCATATTTGTTTGTCTGAGAATGTCTTTCTCTCTCTTTCACTTCTAAAGAATAGCTTTGCCAGGTATAATATTTTTGGTGGGCAGTTTTGTTTTTGTTTTTGTTTTTGTTTTTTTTTGAGCTCTTTGTATGTTTCATACCACTCCCCCTAGCATGCAATGTTTCTGCTGGGAAATTCACTTATAATCTTCTTTTGGTTATGGCTGCAATTCCATTGTGTGTATGTGTTTGGGGGTGTGGGGTTCCTGCACAACACCAAGTAATTCTCCAGACACCAGCAGGGTTTCCAAGAATTCAACCCAGTATTGACACTATCTACCTGGAAAGAGCATCAGACACCACAGGTTAAAGTTTAGTCCTACTGCACCCACTTATCCCAACTTCAGATGCCAGTCACAAACTCAAGTTATTATTTGTAGTTCTGACCAACCAGCTATAGATTTGGGGGCTCTAGTGACCCCCTTCTTGGGTTTCTGACATTGTTAAATCAGAGGTTCTCATAACCTCCTCCTCAGGTTCATTTAATTTTCTAGACTGGCTCACAGAACTCAGAAATATTTCACTAGTTTGATCACTGGTTTATTATAAAAGGTTATAACTCAGGATCAGCCAGAAGGAAGAGGTGCATAAGGCAAAGTATGGGGAAAGATCATGGATTTTTCAATGCCTTTTTCAGGTGTGCCATTCTCCTAAAATCTCTATATGTTCAACAATCTGGGAGCTCTCTGAACCCCATTTTTGGAGGGGTTTGTGGAGGCTTCCTTATATAGCACGATTGATTAACTCATTGGCCACTGTTGTTTGACCTCTGTTGTTTGGGGAGTAAAACTGAAAGTTCCAACCCTCTAATTACATGATTGGCTCCACTGGCAACCAGCCCTTCTTTAGGGATCCAAATTCACATCATTAACATAACAAAAGATGCCTCTAGCCTTTTCATCACTTAGGAATTTTCAAGAATTTTATGAGCTCTGTGCCAGAAATGGGGACAAACACCAAATATATATTTCTTATTAATTATAATATCACAAGTCTTGTGGGATTCTCTTGTATATGATGAGTCTTTTTTTTTTTTTTTGCTGCTTTCAAAATTCTTTCTTAGTCTTTGACTTCTGACAGTTTGATTAAAAAAAATATGCCTTTGTTTGGATTTCTTTGGATTCATTCTAGTTGGAATCTATTGGATTTGTTGTATTTAGATGTTATTTTTCTTCCTAGATTTGGGGTGTTGTTGACCATTATTTGTTTAAAGAGCTTTTTGCCATTTCTCTCTGCCTTCTTGTTCTGGGACTCCTAAACTGGGTGTATTGGTCTTTTTTGATCATGTTATATAAATCTCATGGATTTTCTTATTTTTATTTCTTTTTTTCTTTGTTTCTTTTATTGGATAATTTCAAATGACTTATCTTCAAGTTTGCTTATACTTTCATCTGATTGAAGATATCTGTTGTTGAACACCTCTAGTAATTTTTCAGTGCAGTTATTCATACTTCATCTGTAAGATTTCTGTTTGGTTCTTTCTAAATATTTTCTATCTTTGTTGATACTTTTACTCATTCACTCATTGTTTTCTTGAGCTCATCAAGCATTTTATGATGGTTATTTTGAATTCTTATTCAGTTCATTCATATACTTTTGTTTCTATGGGTTTGTTTTCTGGGGGTTATGTTTGTTCTTTTGATGGGCCATGTTCCCTTCTTTCTTCAAGTATTTTATAACTTTTTTATTGGGATTTTTGCATTTAAAAAGTGGCCACCTCTCCCAGTCTTTACAGACTGGCTTTGTACTGTATAAGACCTTCACCAATCAGCCCAGCTAGAAATTCTGACAGCATCTGAAATCTTTTTGGCAGATAGTACAACTTCTCTGGGCCTATGTGTGCAGTTTCTCAATTGCTGGTTTCTATTTCAGGAGCTTGCAATCTTCTGCTCTCTCTGATATCTGTCTGTGGAACTGCAGTTCTCTAGTTCTACAAAAGAAAGCTGCCCAGCTTTCCCTTGTTCTCAGTGGCCACTAGACATCCACAATATACCTATCAGCACCCTATGTTACATACCAGCTTCCTCAGGCAGCCCACTGAAAAGTTAGAACTCAGGACACATATTCTACTCTTTTCCTGCTCTCTTTTTTACAATTTTTTAAAATGTTTATTTAGTTTTTTGGAAGAGAGGGAGAGTCAGAGCACGAGCAGGGGAGGGGCAGAGAGAGAGGGAGATACAGAATCTGAAGCAGGCTCCAGGCTCTGAACTGTCAGCACAGAGCCCGAGGTGGGACTAGAACTCATGGACCGTGAGATCATAACCTGAGCTGACGTCAGATGCCCAACCGACTGAGCCACCCAGGCGCCCCTCTTTTCCCGCCCTCTTGAGGGAGTAGCATCACGTTGTGCACCTTCTCTTGATCAATGCTATACTGTACTGATCATAGCAAACCACCTATCTCTTTCCTATCTTCTAGCAAGTCCCCAGACATCCAAACTATGTTGGTTCTATCAGTGCTCCCAATGAGATGAGACAGAAGTCACTCCCTTGGGTAGTCTTTAACAGAGCTGGAATGTCAGACACATGTTCCAGTTCTACTCCTCTCACTCCCTTCTAAGGGAGCATCTTCAAGTTGTGCTACTTCTGCCAGTTGTGCTGAGCTATGCTGGCTGCAACAAGCCACCCACTGCTGTCCTTTGTTTTCAGAAGTCCGCAGGCATGGAGAGTATACTGGTGTTGTCAGTCCTCCAAATGAGTGAGACAGAAACCAGTTCCTCAGGCAGCTCTCCAATAAGCCAGAACATTAGAGGGATGCTCCACTCTTCACTTTCCCCTTAAGAGAGTGGTCTCAGGATGAGGTGCTGTCTCCTGGTATTGAGTCTTGTGTTGTGCTGGCTTGGGGGAAAGTCTGATGCAGGTAAAGTGAAATTACGCTTCTGACCTGTTTCAGTGTAGCTGTTCTCGGCTTTATTTTTGCCTAGGGCCTTGCAACTTCTTGATTGGATTCTGGAATTCACATAAAGATATTTTGGCCCATATATCATTGTTAAATCTGTGCTTTTGTGCATTAAACAAAGGCTGGGTCATCTTGCTAACATCAACCCTATTACAGATTGTTTTGAAATGTTTCAGTATGTTAACAATTAACTTTATTCAGATTGCTTGCATTATCAAAAACTATCCATCAATGAGACTCTAACTTAAAAACATGTGAGTAGCCATTGGGATAAAAAGGTCAAGAACCTTCTGGGAAAAAAAAAAAATATTATTGATTATCAGTTTCTAGCTGTGCAGTCTCTCCCTTGATACTGGGGAAGCCTTGTTTCCCTTGAAATAAAGTTCATAAATAGGGTATTAGGAGGTAAAAAAATAGGTAGTACTCTGGGGTCTTCACTTAGAAGCTTTAATCTCAGCAATTTTGACTACTACTCATTCTTCTGAAGCATCCCTTCCCTAGAAGAAGATGGTTGGAGATTGAGAAAATGGGGAAAACATATTCTGGAGAGAGGATTTTTTAAAAATTTTTTAACGTTTATTTATTATTGAGAGACAGAGAGACACAGAGCATGAGCAAGGGAGGGGTAGAGAGAGGGGGAGACACAGAATCCGAAGCAGGCTCCAGGCCCTGAGCTGTCAGCACAGCGCCCGACGCGGGGCTCAAACCCACAAACTGTGAGATCATGACCTGAGCCAAAGTCGGTCGCCCAACCGACTGAGCCACCCAGGCACCCCTGGAGAGAGCAATTTTACCTGAGAATGGTGTAGGTGAGATTTCAGCAACATATTTCCAAACTCTCTTTAATGTGCAACATGGGATTTTTGTCATAATTTAAGTGGAAAAAATGTGATTTTTATACCCAGATAGTCAGGAGAGGATTTAAAGTTTGTTTTTTATTCTTTCTCTTTTGCTCTGCTTCCCCTCGTTTTCTTTATTTGTATTTTCCTTCATATGTATTAGTCTACTTGCTGCCATCCCTTCCTTTTGAATGTTTTTTTTTTTTAATTTTTTTTTCAACGTTTATTTATTTTTGGGACAGAGAGAGACAGAGCATGAACGGGGGAGGGGCAGAGAGAGAGGGAGACACAGAATCGGAAACAGGCTCCAGGCTCCGAGCCATCAGCCCAGAGCCCAACGCGGGGCTCGAACTCACTGACCGCGAGATCGTGACCTGGCTGAAGTCGGACGCTTAACCGACTGCGCCACCCAGGCGCCCCTCCTTTTGAATGTTTTTATGCATTTTATATTGTCCCTTGTAGATTGCCATGCATGCTCACTAATTCTACTCCCTAATTCTAGTTTATCTTACTTCTCCAATGACCAGTGTGTGTTCTTTTTCTCCTTTATCTGGCCCTCCCTTTCTTCTCTTTGGAATAATTGCTTAATGCTTACAAAGAATGCCTTGAATGCTAAATCTATAATTCAGACACTGATTTTTAAGCAGAATCCAAAGGTTGCATTTGAGGCTGGCTCAACTATGTGTCTGCCATATGCCACTGAAATAATCTATTGTTTATTACTGTTTTATTGTGTTCTTATACCGTTTTATACTGCTTGGGTGTGATCTGGCACTGTTAGCTTAGCCACTTCAAAATTAATCAAGCCAGCTGGAGGAGTGTAATTTAGAGGAGTAGCACATGGGTTTGTAAAGGCTGACATCTTGAATGTGCTCTGGGGGTGTCTCATGTTTCTTTCTATCCTAGTTGCACCCAAATAAACCGTGACAATTAAAACACATATCCACACTCACTCATCTATATATGCACCAAAATCTTTGAATTGTTCGGTTTTTACTGAAATATGAAGCAAATGAAAATAATAGTGTATGGAGTTCCTTTAGGTCCTGGTAAGTCTGTGGTATTTGTTAGCATTTAAGTATGGTGTGGTATCTAAGTAATGGTTATTTCCAGTGTATTTTCTATTTTTAAAATTCTTTTCATCCTCCTTCTGTCTTTTCTTTCTTCTGCAAATACTTAAGGAGCATTAACTATGAGCCAGAGACTCCAGTGATGAATAAGGTAGTCATGGAGATGTTTTATAGGAGAGACACATGGTGTATACAAACACATAAATCGTGAAAAATATATGATTTTCAATAGTGGTAAGTTTCGGGGCACCTGGGTGGCTCAGTCGGTTGAGTGTCTGACTCATGATTTTGGCTCAGGTCATGATCCCAGGGTCCTGGGATCCAGACCTGTGTCAGGCTCCTTGCTGAGTGTGGAGCCTGCTTGGGATTCTATCTTTTTCCATCTCCCTTTACTCCTGCCCTGCTCATATGGTTTCTACCTATGTCTATCAATTAAAAAAATTTCCAATAGAGGGAAGTTTTATAAAGAAAAGTCATAATTGTATGATACAAATTCAAGCAAGTCATCTTCAAGGAAGTGGCATTTGAGCTGACACCTAAATGACAAGAAATAGCCAACCACAGGAACACCTGGGCTCAGTGTTCTAGACAGACAGACAGCAATTATGAAATTTTCAGATTTTAAGGAATATAAAGCAAGCCGAGAATGGTTAATGAGGGGAAAAGTGGAAAGACATTAGTTCAGAGAGGTAGGCAGGGTTCATAGGCTGATGAAGGTCATGGGGAATGGGTTAGATTTTATTCCAATTGTAACAAGAAACTGTTGAAGAGTTTTAAGGAAGGAAGTGATATGGTTTGGTTTATGTTTTTAAATTTTTTTTTGAAGTAGGCGTCACATCCAGCACAGAGCCCACTGTGGGGCTTGTACTCACATCCCTGAGATTAAAACCTGAGCTGAGATCAAGAGTTGGACGCTTCACCAACTTAGCCACCCAGGTGTCCCTAGTTTATGTTTTTAAAAGATGACTATGGCTGCCACCTAGGAAGTGAGGAAGGTAAAGAATGCAGACAAGAACTGCAACACTCCAGCACAAATATATTAAAATGCTTGTCCTAGAATACAAAAAGAGCCACAGAACTAGAACCCTTGTCTCCTGACTCAAAGTAAAATATTCTTTATTATTGTATTAAATTGAAGATACACCTATGAGATATACCATAATTTTGTCCTCCAGATATAATCTTCCTTCCTATCGTCTCAGAGTATTTTAACAATTACTCAGTTATCTTTTAATCTATTCGTCTTGTGGCTTTACCTTGCCAGGTTATAGAAGTATGTTGTACTGTCTTTATTAAGGTATAGCCTTTAGTGAGGATATGCTTGGTGCATGTGCTGTATGTTTGATTAAATGTAAAAATATCGTTCCAGGATACAATTGAGCAGATTAATACCTTCTCTGTTGAGAGAAGACACTGAGAAATAAGACAGTAGTGAAAGAAAACTAATTCTTAATGCTTACAAGTGCTTTTCATAATTGGTTTCTATTGGTTCTATTTAATTTTCCAAGGGAAAATTGTTTACTTTTGTAAAATAACTCTTGTCTGGAGACATTTGGGTGAATATATGAGATAATTCATGCACCGTTTAAAAAAGTAGAAGTTTTAGATGAAGAGTGGATACTATGTAGCCATATTAATTTAAAGTTGAACAGAATAAAACTGTTGCCAATCTTTTTAGTTTTTCCATTAACTTATTTATTCATTAATTTCTTCATTCAGCAAATCTTTATGGTGTAATTTGTGTGTGCAGGGATAGATGCTCTCACATATCTTTGACTTCTGAAGTACTAATCTTCCTTTGTCCATTTCTTTTGTTTTTTCTTTTTTTTTAATGTTTATTTATTTTTGAGACAGAGAGAGACAGAGCATGAATGGGGGAGGGGCAGAGAGAGAGAGAGAGAGGAGACACAGAATCTGAAGCAGGCTCCAGGCTCTGAGCTGTCAGCACAGAGCCCGACATGGGGCTCGAACTCATGGACTGTGAGATCATGATCTGAGCTGAAGTCAGATGCTCAACCGACTGAGCCACCCAGGCATCCCGGTTTGTCCATTTCTTATTTCATGGGCTAATATATTTCCCTAACTTCTTTATGTATTCTAGCAATTTAGTTATGGTGTCCTTGCACATTTCTGCTAGGTTGAGCATTTCAGTCATGTTTTTTCTCTGTTAATCCCTTTCTATGTTTCCTTGGCTCCTTATCTCCACACTCTTCTTCCTTAGTTGCAGCCACCTGATCTTGCTTGCACATTCTAACATAGACTGTTCTCTGGAACTTGACCTGTCCTGTTTGTTGGTATTTAAGCAATCTTTCCTGAGTAATCTGTAGGACACAACATCAAAAGTCAACCTTACTGCTAGTTGTATTTATGGTTTCTTTGCTCCTGATTTCTAATGATTATAGTTCTTTTTCCAGCGATCAGTTCTCTACCTGAAATCCTGCTTTTCTCCCAAGTAAGAACATGTCATTTGGCTGGAAAGCCTAGCCTTGAACAATAATTCTATATCTAGGCTAGACTTCTCTGTCTAGTCTCTGCACATTACTTACTTTAGACCTTCTGTGTCTGTTTACTTCACCTTATAATATCTGACCTTAAGTGATTGGATTACCCCCTTTATGTATTAACCAAGAGAGATTCTAAGGTCTTTTCAGACATCATCTCCTACTCAGAGGAACTCAATACAATCTATTTTCCCAATCCCCCACAATGTATATACTGACATCTCTAAGGTCACAAATACCTTTCTGTTTGGTGTATTCAGTGGGCATTCATTAAGGGTTGCCATCTGTTTTGATCTTTGGTACACTTGTCTTTCCTAACTCAGTTTTCTTTCTTGTTTCTTTCTTGCTTGCTTGCTTGCTTGCTTTCTTGCTTTCTTTCTCTTTTATTTTGCTATTTTTCACATTTCTTCTCTGCTTCCTTCATGGACTTCTGCCACATGATCCATCCTTTTAATGTTGTTTTTTTTAATCAGGATTCTGTCCTTGAATCATTTGTCATTTTATTTATTTATTTTTTTATTTAAAAAAAAATTATTTATTTATTTTTTTTTCAACGCTTATTTATTTTTGGGACAAAGAGAGACAGAGCATGAACGGGGGAGGGGCAGAGAGAGAGGGAGACACAGCATCAGAAACAGGCTCCAGGCTCCGAGCCATCAGCCCAGAGCCCGATGCGGGGCTCGAACTCACGGACCGCGAGATCGTGACCTGGCTGAAGTCGGACGCTTAACCGACTGCGCCACCCAGGTGCCCCATTTATTTTTTTTTTTAAGAGAGAGAGAGACAGAATGTGAGCAGGGGAGGTGCAGAGAGAGAGGGAGACACAGATTCTGAAGCAGGCTCCAGGCTCTGAGCTGTCAGCACAGAGCCTGATATGGGGCTCGAACTCATGGACTATGCTATCATGACCTGAGCTGAAGTCAGACGCTCAACTGACTGAGCCATCCAGGTGTCCCAATCATTTGTCATTTTAATTACTCAGCGGACAATCTCATCCACTCTTTTTTTTAAATTTTTTTTTTAACGTTTATTTATTTTTGAGACAGGGAGAGACAGCATGAACGGGGGAGGGTCAGAGAATCTCATCCACTCTTATTTCAATGGGCATTTGCCCTGCCTTAATCCTCATGCTCTGGATTCATATATCCAACTTTCTGTCAACCATTTATCATTACCTTGATCTTAATATTTTGCAAACTGTGTCATTTTCTCTCAAAATCGTTCCTTTTCCTAAACTTTCTGTTTAATCATCTTTCTTTCCCATAATTCCATATCTATAAAGTCCTAAGTTCTAATAGTTTTAATGCCTAAGGACTTCTTGACGTTTTCTCTTCCTTTCCCTTTTATCTCCACTACTTCAATTCTAGCTAGATAATCACAAAAGTGTCCATATTGATCTATCTGCCTCTGGTTTTGTCATCTTCAAGCCCAACCCTTATAGGACTGCCAGAGAGATCTATTTAAGTTGTCAATAACGCTAAGTCAGGCTGCTACAGAACCTTTTTGCAACTTCCCATTACCTACAGACTAAATTGCAAACTTCTTTTTACGATATATACAAGTCATCTGTGATCTTGCCTATACAGATTCGTCTCATCACCCACTGCCTAGAACTTCGGGTTCTGCCTAGAACACAGAACTATTTGTAGTTCTTTGCAAGTTTTGCATATTTGCCTCTTTGATCCATGGTCCCATTTACCTGGAGACTTCCCTTCTTCTGCCTGACTGTTCTCCCCTTTTCACTCGCCCCCACTGTTAGTCATTTACTGTTCGTCTTCAGCTTATTTTCATTTTCTCCATTTCTTCTGGCATGACTAGTCCAGTGCTGGCACTCCTGATTCCTGTCCAACATTCCTGTGTCATGGTGAGCAAGATGTCCTTCAGCAACACTCCAAGGTACTATGTGCTTTCTAATATATATTGTCTTGATTATCTGTTTATGTGTCATAACTTCTTTTGCATTTTCAATGGTGCTTGGATTACCACTAATCGCAAAATACAATTCATTAAATATTTGTGGGTTGTTTGACTTTCAAGTAAGTTTATTTCAGTAAAGAAGCAAGATGAATGCTGTTCGTCTCTTGGCCCTTTTTTTTTCATCATTCTTAAGCATCTTACTACATATTTTTGGAATAGTTATATTGGGAGGTTTATTTTCTATGTGGAAGAGACAGTTTAAAAAACCTTAAATAAGTAAACTGAACTATTCCAAATAATATAAATCTTATTTCTTTTAAAGCCTATTTTCACCCTAAAACTAATAAATATTTATCATAGAAAATGACTAGTCTTCTTTCTGACAATCATGTTAATTTCAAAAGAATTGAAAGGATATGCCGTTTCTTGAGACAGTTGTTTTTATTTTAATTGTTTGATCTTGGGTGACTTGCTTAAAGTTTCTATTTCTATTCTGTTAAATACTAATATCTTCTAATAAACATTAAAATGAACAGAATGCCTAACTTAGAAATTCTGCTATTGAAGCTATTTTTATTTATTTATTTATTTTTTAAATTTTTTTTTTTCAACGTTTATTTATTTTTGGGACAGAGAGAGACAGAGCATGAACGGGGGAGGGGCAGAGAGAGGGAGACACAGAATCGGAAACAGGCTCCAGGCTCTGAGCCATCAGACCAGAGCCCGACGTGGGGCTCGGGGCTCGAACCCACGGACCGCGAGATGGTGACCTGGCTGAAGTCGGACGCTTAACCGAGTGCGCCACCCAGGCTCCCCGAAGCTATTTTTAAATAGTGTATCATGATTAATATATAGAATGTCCATGTGATCCCTTCACTCTTTAATGTGATACTATTTATTAAATACTTAACCATTTGCTAGCCACCGCTTTTGAATGCTTTATGTATTATAACACACTTAGTCTCATCATAGCTGATAAAGTATAACTATCTTCATTTCACAAATAAACTAACTCATATATGCAGTCATCAAGTTACTTGGCCAAACACACCTCTTATGAACTAATTGGATCCCTCCATCCAAATTAATTGTTGATGCTTTAACCTCAGTATAACTGTATTTGGAGATAGGGTCTTTAAGGAAATAAATAAGGCTAAATGAAGTCATAAGGGCAGGACTCTCATCTGATAAGACTTTTGTCCTTGTAAGAAGAAGAGACACTTGGAGATGTGTGCACACAGAAAGAAGGCCAGCGAGGTCACATCAAGAAGGCAGCCATCTATAAAACAGAGAAGAGAGAGAGAGAGGGATCTTACCAGAAACCAACTCTGCTGGCAACATTATTATAGACTTCTAGCCTCCAGAACTATGAGAAAAGATATTTCCGTTGTTTATACCACCCACAATATCCTGTGGTATCCTCCTATGGCAGCACTAGTAGGCTAATATGATATCTAGCTAGCAAATAGCAGAGTGGAATTAAACCTATAGGATGGATTCAAAGCATATTCTTAGCTATTATTCTGCCTTAAACAATTGGCTTGACACTTCAAGTTCAGTTGAAAGATTATAATGATTATATGTAAAAAAATTAGCTGTTTAATTTCTATTTCAAATGCATATTTACCTTTCAATAATTATTTACTCTTTCCTGGAAAGCAATTTTGGACTATTTACTAAATTCTTTAACAAACTAATCTATGCCCCCATAGGAATGTTTATACCCTTTGATCTTACTTCTAAAATTAAATCTCTCAAAAGTCATTAAAAAGGTTTGAAAAAAGTAACAGCAGATGCCCCATAAATACAAAAATACAAATGATTATGAAAGAATAATATAAAAATTATATTCTTAACAAATTGGACAATATAGAGGAAGTGGATATACTCCTAGAAACATACAATCTTTAAAAACTGGATCAGGAAGAAATAAAAAATCAAACAGACCAATTACTAGTAGTGAAATCAAATAGATAATCAAAATCTTCCAAGAAACAAAAGTCCAGGACCAGATGGATTCACAGGTGGATTCTATCAAACATTTAAGGAAGAGTTAATATGTATTCTTCTCAAATTACTGTACAAAATAGAAGAAGAAAAACTTCCAGATACATTCTATAAAGTCAGCATTACCCTGACACCAAAATCGGACAGGCACTACAAAAAAAAAAAAAAAAAAAAAAAAAAAAAAAACCAACAAAAAAAACAAAGTAAAGGCCAGTATCCCTGATGAACATAGACGTAAAAATCCTCAGTTAAATATTATCAAACTGCATTCAACAATACATTAAAAATATATGACCGATTGAGATTTATTCTGGGGATGAAAAAATGGTTCATTATTCACAAATCAATCAATATGACACACCACATAAAATGAAGGATAAAAATCACATGAGCATCTCAAGAGATGCAGAAAAATCATTTGAGAAAATTGAACATCCACTCATGATAAAAACTTTAAGCAAACTGTGTTTAGAGGGAACATACCTGAACATAATATAGGCCATTTATTAAAAACTCACAGCTGACATCATATTCAATGGTGAGAAGTTAAGAGCTTTTCCTCTAAGATCAGGTAGACAAGGATGTCCACTTGTACCACTTTTATTTAACATAGTACTAGAAGTCCTAGTCACAGCAATCAGACAGGAAAAATAAATAAAAGACTTCCAAATTGGTAAGGAAGAAGTTAAATTGTCACTGTTCACAGATGGCATACTATATATAGAAACCCCTAAAGACTCTACCCAAGAACTGCTAGAAGTAATAATTGACTTCAGTGATACACAGAAATCAGTTGTATTTCTATATACTAATAACAAAGTAGCAGAGAGAGAAATTAAGAATTCTTAACTATTCTATTTACATTTTTACCAAAAAGAATAAAATAACTAGGAATAAAATTAACCAAAGAGGTAAAAGACCTGTACTCTGAAAACTGTAAGACATTAATGAAATAAATTGAAGACAATACAAATGGAAAGATATTCCATGCTCATGGTTTGAAAATATTAATACTGTTAAAATGTTGATACTACCCAAAGCAATTTATAGATTCAGTGCAATCCTTATCAAAATACCAATAGCATTTTTCACAGAACTAGAAAAAATAATACTAAAATTTGTATGGAACCACAAAGTTCTTGAATAACCAAGGCAATCTTGAGAAAGAACAAAACTGGAGGCATTACAATTCCAATTTTAACATATACTACAAAGCTATGTTAACCAAACCATAATGGTACTTGTACAAAAATAGACATGTAGATCGAAAGAACAGGGAGCTAGAAATAAACCCATGCATATCCAGTCGATTAATCTATGACACAGGGGTAAGATTATACAATGGAGAAAGGATAGTCTCTTCAATAAATGATGCTGGGAAAACTGGACAGCTACATGCAAAAGAATGAAAGTGGAGTTTTTTCTTACACCTAACACAAAAATAAACTCCAAATGGATTAAAAGCCTAAATGTGAGAGATGACACCATAAAACTCTAGAAGAGAACATTGGAAGAAATTTCTTTGACATTGGCCATAGCAACATTTTTCTAGGTATGTCTCCTCAGGCAGGGAAACAAAATAAAAAATAAGCTATTGGGACTACACCAAAGTAAAAAGCTTTTGCACAGTGAAGGAAACCATCACCAAGATGAAAAGGTAATCCTAGTGAATGGAAGAAGTTATTTGGAAATGATATATATGATAAGAGGTTAACATCCAAAATGTATAAGGAACTTATACCAAACTCAACACCAAAAAAACAAATAACCTGATTAAAAAACGGGCAGAGGATCTGCATAGACATTTTTTTAAAGAAAATATACCCATGGCTAACAGACATATAAAGAGATGCTCAACATCACTAATCATCAGGAAATAAAAATCAAAACATGGGAAGTAAACTTTACCTGTCTGAATGGCTAGAATAAAAAAGACAAGAACTAACAAGTGTTGATGAGGATGTGGAGAGAAGGAAATACTCATGCACTATTGGTGGGAGTGTAAATTGTGATAGCCACTGTGAAAACATGGAGATTGCTCAAAAAATTAAAAATAGAAATATAACATAATTTGATAATTTTACTACCGGATATTTATCCAAAGAAAATGCAAACATTAATTTGAAAAGATATATATACCCTCTGTTTATCAAAACATTATTTATAATAGCCAAGATAAGGAAGTAACCTATGTGTCCATTGACAGACGAATGGATAAAGAGGATGTATATATATATATATATATATATATATGCCACAAAAGTAGATATATAGTGTAATGTTATTATATTGTATATAATAACAATATAACATATACTGTAATAATATATAATTATATGTATAATAGAATATTACTCAGCCATAAAAAAGGGTGAGATCTTGCCATTTGTGACAATATGGATGAACCTAGAGGATAATATGCAAAGTGAAGTAAGTCAGGCTGAGAAAGACAAATACCATATGATTTAATTTATATGTGGAATTTAAAATAAACAAACAAATGAATAAGAAAAAGACAGGCACTTAATAATGAATGAGCAAAGCAACAGACACTTAAATACAGAGACCAAATTGATGATTGCTTAAGAGGGTGGAGAATGGGGAGATGGGCAAAGTGAGAGAAGGGAAGTAGGAGATACATACTTAGAGTTATGGAATGAATAAGTGATGGAGATGGACTGTACAGCTTAGGGAATCTAGTCAGTGGTTTTCTAATAGTATTGTACCATGACATTGGGTAGTTACCCTTATAGCGAGCATAGCGTTACACATAGACTTGCTGAATCACTATATTGTACACCTGAAACTATTGTAACATTACCAACTATATTTCAATCAAAAAGTTTGAAAAATAATAATTATCTACATAGTTAAATGAATTGTTAGTCAGTGAATATATTGTAACTATTAAAAACCATTTTCAGAGACTTTTTTATGATGTGAGAGATGCTTAGAATTTTGTATTAAAAAGCTTGCAATGCTGTATTTATAGAACCATCCTAATTTTATTAAAATAGCCACCTACATATACAAAGATATATGTACCTATGCATATTAAAACTAACATACATCTACTATGTATATATGTGTATGCACGTGCCCATATATCCATACATAGATACATGGTAAAAAGAATGATAGGAAATATGTTAACAGTTGTTATCTCTGGTGGTGATTTATGGGTGAATTTCATTTTTCTTCTTTATATACTTTTTGTATTTCTCATTGAATATAAAGTAGCATGCTTATATTATTTATCTCTAACTAGAAAAAAATCCTAAGTCATATTATTTGAAAAAATTGTTAGCAAGTTCTTTGGATTTTCTGAGTACGTTTTGCATTCCTCCAATTAGACTGTTTACTGTGAAACAGCATCAGGCTGTTCTAAGTTCTTAAGGTCTGAAACACTGATAGTTTCTTATTACTCCCAGTGAATGCTGTTTTGAAAACTAAACCCAAGGAGGCACTTCTGTGTTTTCTTCTTTTTGTTTTCTTCCTCAACCTGTGCAGAACAGGTGGTAGAATCACTTCTAAGGTTCTCTGTTACCTAGAAATCCTAGCTGTCATGATACTAAGGATGGCTAAGAGTGACTTAAATGATGGATGCCTTATGAAGGCCTAGTTTTTCCATTTTTCTGAGCCTGATGGTATCAGCAACTTAATAGGCTAAATATCTAATTATTTGAACATTTGGATTAAATTTGGATACTTGGATTAATTATGTGGATCAAGTATCTGTGAAGAAGAACAAATGTGTTGCATTTAAGAATTTAAGAATACTATTTTCATGGTTCTAAACCCTAGAAAACCAGTCCTATACAGCTTTCTAAATGTGTTCTCTTTAGGTACAGTATAAAAATGAATGGCTCACTCCTTGGTTCTTCTGTATGGTGTGTATATAGGCAAGTATATAGTTTTTTTTTTTTAATTTTGTAGTTCTATACAGTATTACTTAAAGAAACTTCCCCTTTGCTTCTGCCCATCTCCAGCATTCTAAATTCACAAGCTTAATGCTATTTTAATATAGTTTTAAAAATTCTAGAGCACTATAAAAAGAGAGTATGAAGAAAAAATAAAAATAGAATGATATAAAGAAATGGGGAAGGAAATGAAAATAGGTTGGAGAGAATATAGGATGTGGGTGTGGTATGTGTAAATCTCTAAGAATCTAACTCTAAAATTACATGATTCAGTGTAATATGCACATGTGATTGGAAATATCACATACTTTGCATTAACCAGGAAAATTAAATATGAATATGGAATCAATTTTTCTCTCTTCCTTTTCCTCCCAGTAGATGTAATATCTGTTGAGTTTATGTTGGAAGACAAAGAAAATAAGAGAGAGAGAAAAGCTTATTCAGATTCTAATACTCTTTGTTCCTAAATCTTCTAATGATGACTCTTATAATTAAGTAAAAAAAAAAGTCCAAGAGACCATCTAACCATTTTACGGCTCAGTTATATAAATGGATTTTCTTCCTAAATTAATTAACTAGATAGGACACATTCAAGAAAAGCATAATGTGTCAAATGTCTTCATGACAAACTCGGGTTAACTGCACGGTTTTGAGTGTTTTGGAAACTTGTCACAATTAATGTATTGCTACATATCACATTATCAAAATTGGAAAAACTGACCATTAAGGAGTTGCTTCTTTGAAGTGAATTTTCAGATAAAAGCATGTGATTAAAGTAGAAAGGGATAGGAGAGGATATGCTGACCCTGTTTGTACTTTATTTCTTCAAATTTCTTTCATTTGGTCATTCAGTATATTTACTTGAGTGTTTAATAGTTATTAATCACCTTTTATTCTATATTTTGTTTGGCTATGTTACATTTTAAAATGGGTTTTACTTCATTATTTCAAATATTTGAGGTAGGATATACTACTTGGAAAGAGGATTGAAGTACAGTTACTGGATACAGCATTTGTTAACTTATCAAATACATCTCACCCAGTATACGGTGAAAACAGTATACAACAATTTCAATCAATGAAAGTGACTTAGACTGACAGAGTTTGGAGAAAGAGTAGGTATGGAATTATTGCATAAAAATTCTATAATCAAATCAAGCGTTTTTCCCTGTGGAATATGTTAAGACGTAGGAATATTTTTACCATATGGAATTATTCTTTGCAATGGGCATTTTAAGGAGATTTTAACTGGAACACAAGCAGGAAGGTAGCAGAAACTTCTAGGAACTTGGAACTCATAAAAGTACCTTTTGTTTATAAAATGTGTACTTTACAAAATGAGTTTACACTCATGTTCTCAACAACACTATGAGACTGGCAATAAGAAAGCTAAACTAGAGATTTTAATTAGGGGGAGCAGCATGGGGTAACTCAGTGGTTTTTAAATTGTATTCTAGATCAGTGCTTCTCAAGTTTATTATGCACACCTAGGAGAACCACCTGGGGATCTCCTCACATGGTAGATTCTATTCAGTTAGCTTGGCATGGGCCTGAGATTCTGCCCTGCTGCCATGCTTTCACGTGATGCTGATGACCACTTTGAGGAAGGGCTTTGAAAGTTCTAGGACTTTCTAGGAGTTGTTACTGCTTTGGGCCTGAGAAGGAAGAGGTCCAATGGAAGTCCTTAAGACTTTGGCATCACTTTGATTTGATCACATATTGAAGTTGCACATTCGATTTTATTTGAAGAAAATTTTGTCACTGATTTTTTTTTTCTTACCCACTGGTTCAAAGTACTGGAGGAAAAAACTAAGTTTACATCATCACTCCAGCAGTATGTATCCTCAGTCTCACAGGATGTGTTTGGTCTTCTATAAAGTAAATGAAATCAAAGACAAAAATCTCCAAAATAACTGACAGACCTATAAATTTGATAATTGTTTTTATTATAAAACTGTTAGTAAGTGGTAGAATCAGAGGTTTGACCCAGACCTTCCAGGTTCAGGATTCTTCTCAATATATCACATGTTCATGCAAATGTTTCTGGAGGTCAGAAAACAAACATGGCCTTTTTGTTCATGGTGAGTAAAGGCGGAATCATTGGTTTTGCGAAAGGATTCTAATAAAAAAAATTGGAGAGTAATAGCACATGCCGTGTGATGAAAAGGAGAAAAACTTTCTTGCTCTTTGTAGATGATTCTTGAGTATCTTGGAGAATTCAGGGTCAATGAATCATAGAATTTAGAACTAGAAGGGATCTGGAAGATTTTTCTAATTTGAACATACTGTTGCAGTCACAGAAGTTAACTAACTAGTTCCAAGGTCACCAGAGAATTAGTGTAAAAGTTTGGACTAGGCTTTGGATCTCCTGGTTGTTGTATGGATATTTTTGTACTTCTTTTTAGTCCTGTAACAAACCTGTTACTAGTGCTGGTAATGTGAAGCCATGTGGAAGATTTCATAGCTTTTGTTTCTTCCATCACCCCTTCTCAGCTTCAGCTCTCCTGCTAGTTCCATCATTTCATGAAGATGATATAAATAGAAGCAGAGCAGCAGATAGTGAAACCAACAGAAGCCAGAGAATACGCACTGGGGAACTGAGCATCGACCAGATTACGGAGGTCCTATTTCTTCTTCACAATAGAAATCGCCACCATTATGCAAGTTTTGGATTCCCTGGGGTTAGTGCATTCTGGTGCAAGCACCCCTCTCTGGGATGCTGGGTAAAGGGTTGAATTTTATGATAAGATAATGTGAAGCCATAGTTAAAATAAGAGATGACATTGAAGGAGGCTCCATGAATGCAATCAAAAGATTATTTTCAAATCCAGTAACAAAAAATTTTATTAACAATACTATTTTACCAGACTAGTTAGTATTTATTGATAACTTAGTACATAGTAGACTATTGTGTTTTATACATCTTATATCTTTTATTTCTCAAGTGCATTCAGTTTCAAGCCTGTGTTGCTAGAGTGATAGCAAAAAGAGATGAAAACGGCAGCCCACAAGTAAGCTTCTGGAAGATTGACTTTTTTGTTGAATTTGCAGTTGTTTGACTTAACGCAGCAAACCATCTGCTTTCTTGGGCATCCTATGGGCACACATCTTGGCCAGGTCACTTCAGACCTCTCACTTTATATTTGATCTTGTAATGTAGAGCCTGCAAATGATTCTGAGGCTCACTTTTTCTCTTTAAGACACACAGAACCACTTAAAACATGTCATTATTTTCTGTTTCTGTTCTTTTTCCATCCCACCTTAAGAATAATGAGTATAAACCAAGAAATCTTATTTTAGGCTTCCTAATTCTTAATCCAGTACTTTTGACATTAATGGTTGATATGGTCTAGATATTATTGTAATTGTCATTCCATTTTCTAAAATTAAGTTCTTTATTTTAATTTTAGTATAGTTAACATACAGTGTTACATTAGTTTCAGATGTAATGATTCGACAATTCTATGCATTACTTAGTATGGAGATTCCTCAGAAAGTTAAAAATAGAACTGCCTTATGATCCAGTAATCACACTACTGGGTGTTTACCCAAAAAATATAAAAACAGTAATTTAAATGGACACATGCACCTCTACGTTTATTGCAGCATTACTTACAATAGCCAAGTTATGTAAGCAGTCCAAGTTTCCATTGAAAGATGAATGGATAAAGAAGGTGTGTTGTACATATTGTCATTCCATTTTATTTATTTATTTATTTATTTATTTTTAATTTTTTTTTTCAACGTTTATTTATTTTTGGGACTGAGAGAGACAGAGCATGAACGGGGGAGGGGCAGAGAGAGAGGGAGACACAGAATCGGAAGCAGGCTCCAGGCTCTGAGCCATCAGCCCAGAGCCTGACGCGGGGCTCGAACTCACGGACCGCAAGATCGTGACCTGGCTGAAGTCGGACGCTTAACCGACTGAGCCACCCAGGCGCCCCGATTTTATTTTTTTTATAAGAGCATCATGTTTCACTTTAAGGTATCAAAATAATTGCTTTTTCAAATATACCCTTAAGTCCGCCCCTTCCTTTTTTTTTATTTGACTATAGTTGACACACAATATTACATTAGGTTCAGGTGTGCAGATTAGTGATTTGACAAGTTTTTACATTATGCTATGTTCACAACAAGTATGGATAGCTACCATCTGCCCCATTTTGTCACTACTATGATATGATTGACTGTATTTCTTATGCTTTGTTTTTTGTTTCCTTGACTTACTCATCCCATAACTGGAGGCCTGTATCTTCCTCTCCCCTACACCCATTTTGCCCAACCTTCCTACCCTTTGATAACAAGCAATTTGTTCTCTGTATTTATAACTGATTCTGCTTTTTATTTCTTTATTCACTTTGTAAAGATTCCATTTATGAGTAGAATCATTTGTTATATGTCTTTCCCAGTCTGGCTTATTTCACTTAGCATGACACCGTTTAGGTCCAGCCATGGTGTCTCAAATGGCATGATCTCATCCTTTCTTATGGCTGTGTAATATTTGCGCGCGCGCACACACGTACGTGTGTGTGTGTGTGTGTGTGTGTGTGTGTGTGTGTACACGCATGCATGCACACCACATTTACCTATAGGTTTGTCTATTGATGGACATTTAGGTTACTTCCATGTTTTGGCTATTGTAAACAATGCTACAATAAAGATAAGGTTGCATATATCTTTTTAAGTTAGTGTTTTCGTTTTCCCTGGGTAAATACCCAATAGTGGAATTATTGGATTGTATGATATTTCTATTTTTAATTTTTGAGGAACCTCCAGACTGTTCTCCACAGTGGCTAAACCGATTTACATTACTACCATCAATACATAAGGGTTCTCTTTTCTCCACATCCTCACCAACAGTTGCTGTTTCTTGTCTTCTTGATTTTAGCCATTCTAATAGGTGTGAGGTGACATCTCATCATGGTTTTGATTTGCATTTCCCTGGTGATGAGTGATGTTGAGCATCTTTTCATGTCTGTTGGCCATATGTATGCCTTCTTTGGAAAAATGTCTGTTCAGGTCCTCTGCCTGTTTTTTACTTGGATTATTTGGGTGTTTTTTTGCTATTAAGTTGTATAAGTTCTTTATATATTTTGAATATTAATCCCTTATCAGATGTATCATTTGAAAATATCTTCTTCCATACAGTAGGTTGTCTTTTTTTTTTAAGTAGACTCCATGCCTGATGTAGTTCAAACTCATGACCCTGAGATCAAGAGTCCCATGCTCTACCAGCTGGGCCAACCAGGCATCCTCAGTAGGTTGTCTTTTTGTTTTCTTGATGGTTTCTTTTGCCGTGCAAAATCTTTTTATTTTTTGTGTAGTCCCAATAGTTTATTTTTACCTTTGTTTCCTTTGTTTTAGAAGACGTATCTAGAAACAGTTGCTATGGCTGATGTCAGAAATTACTGCCTGGTGTTCTCTTTTAGAATTTTTTATGGTTTCAGGTCTCATGTTTAAGTCTTGAATCTACTTTGAGTTAATTTTTATATATGGTGTAAGAAAATAGTCCAGTTTCATTATTTTACATATAACTATCCAGTTTTATCAGCACCATTGGTTGAAAAGACTGTGTTTTCCTTATTGTATATTTTTGCCTCCTTTGTCATAGGTTAATTAATCATATAAATGTGGATTTATTTAGGGGGTCTCTATTCTGTTCTTAATAAAATAGAATTAAGTTCTCTTCCTAATTTGTTGATCTATCAGCTACAAATGTTAACCCCCAAGTATATATAGTTTGTTTCCTCTGGAGAAAAGAGTTTTATGAAGTTGATAACCACTGTGTAAAGTATATTACCAACCTGTCAGTATGTCTGTGTGCTATGTCTAGTATCCTGGGTGTTAGAGAATGCCAGTGTTCCATCTATCAAAGTCATTATAGATAGAGATTACCTGTGATATGCCAGGGCCTGGGGATTCAGTACTGAATACAACAGATGATCCTACCCTCTTGGAGGTGACATTTAAGTGGGAGGATAAAGATTATGATTTTATAGACATGGATCTCATTCTTCTTAGTCCTCTACCTACTTCATCTTTCTCTTTGATAATATGATCATTTATATTCTCCATGAAATATTTCCCAAAGACTCCAGAAATATTATTGGTAGGATTCATTTGGAGTATATACATTTGTAATTTTGTATTGCCATCTAGTTTTTTATGTGCAAATGCCTTTTCTCCATGGCTAGATCTGATCATGTTTCTACTCACTAAACCTTTGAAACCAAATATGTGGTGTATTCCTTCCATCCAATAACCAATTCTCTAATTTTCTCTATATGACTTGAATATTCTACAGTTCAATCCAGTTCTGTCACTAAGTACTTGGAGTTGGCACATATCTTATAAGTCAAGGGCTCAGGCCCACAAGATTATCCCATTTCAGATGCCCATGGTAAGTCTCAGGTTTCCTTCTGTACTTCTGACCAACCAGTTATAAATTCAGGGGATTCTCACAACTCCCTCTTCAGGTTTGATAATTTGCTAGAAGGGCTCACAGAACACAGGAAAAAAAATACCCTCATTAGTTTATTACATAAGCTAGAACTCAGCAACAACCAAATGGGATATATAGGGCAAGGTATAGGAGAAAAGATATACAACTTCCATGTCCTCTCCTTGTATACCACCCTCCTAGCACTTTAATGTGTTCACCAACCTGGAAGCTTTTTGAACCCCATTGTTTACACGTATTTAAAGGTTTACAGGTTTTTTAAAGGTTCCATTATGTAGGTGTGATTGGCTGAATCATTGGCCATAGGTGATGAACTCAATCTCTAGGTCCATGGGTGGGACTGAAAGTTTCAGGTCTCTAATCACATGCTTGATATTTCTGGCAACCAACCCCCATCCTGAAGCTGTGTAGGGACATACACAGAGTCACCTTCTTAGGATAAACTCAGATGTGCTTGAAAGGAGATTTTTTTTTTATGAATTACAAAAAATATTCCTGTTATCCCTATCACTCAGGACATTCCAAAGGTTTTAGAAACTATGTATCAGCAACTGGGGACAAAGACCAAATATGTATTTCTTATCACACTAGAGTCCTAAGTTTGTAAAGTCAAGGATCACTGCACTTTTTTATTAAATTTGATTTTGCAAATATTTACATACACAGAAAAAAGTATAAAGGAAGATAAAGCAAATGCATGTAGCCACCACACAGCTTAGCAAGTGAAATATTATCTGTATTTTCGAAGTCCTCTGTGTTTTTCTCTCTGATCATGTCCTACTTCTTTTTTGCCTCTTCAAAAAGCCACTGTAAGGTAAGCTGCTTACCTTACAGTGCACTTCCAACACATCAACTACATATGCCCCTAGGCAATATGTAATAATATTTTCTTGTGTGTTTTAAGAGCTTATATAACTAATCTCATACCAATGTGTTCTTTGTTAACTTACCTTTTTCTCTTAATATTTATGTTCATGAAAATCCTTCACACTGATAGGTATAGCTGTATTTTATTCCTTTTCTGTTATATAGTATTTTATTGTTTGAACACACCACAATTTATTCATTCCTTTATTTGTGGATATTTAGTTTTTTTCTAACTTTCTACTCTTTTAAGTCCTTATACCCCATAATTTATTATAGATGAAAGGTAATCAGTAAATGCACTATATAATTTTTATTTCAAATTATAAGTTATTATATTACCATCTCGTATGGAAAACTGTTTGTCTCATTTACCTAACTGTGTTTTTCAGTTTCAATGTCTTTCATAGTGAGGTGTTATAACCCCAAACTCAGCGACCTTCCCCTGTATTTTCCAGTGGTCAAATTTCAAGCTGAAATCACAAACAGAAAGAGTGAGAGCTAGCGTTGAGGTGAATTTTTTCAGAGCTTTATAGTAAATTAAAGGTCCAAAGAGAATTTGATTAAGAATTTAATGATAGTACTTAACTTGCGGTGAAACATGGCTACTGAATGCCATTTCTCAGCACACAAACACTGCTATTTTGCAGTCTGTCTGCATTACTTTCTAGACAGGACTTAACTTGTATTTATATTTGAGTTATTTATAAATAAATCACAACTTGCATGGCTCATTTTCTATAAGGAACACTTCCAGAATTGCTTTAAAGACAGCAATTGGCTTGTGGCTGTTATTACTCAGTGCTCCAGAAGACAGGCCCCCTGTGGATGCTGAAGGGCAAAGAACACTTGCTGCCACTCTGCTGTGCTCTACATGGGTGTATGCTTTGCTTTTCTGGCATGGCTTGATTTAACCTACTGGGAAATCCACCCAATTGGCTTAGATCTGTTAGAGTCTCTCAATACTGAGTACAGACTGTGCGGAGAATACAAATGTGCCAATAAAAAAAATAGCTTCACCGATGACTAGTTTCCCCCCTTCCCCATATTTCTGAGTTGTGCTGCAAATCAAATAGACAAATGTAGAAATTCAAATGTCTGTGTGACTTTTTGTTGTTTGGCATTTATCTCAGCGAATGAGGAGATGATGTCATATCACAAGAGAGGTGTGATGATAAGTGTGAGGACAAGTCATTCCTTAACAAGGGAAGATTAATGTGCTGTTCTAAAGCGGAACTATTACATGTGCTGTTTACTCAAAAGGAGTATGAAAAGTGAACAAATGGAGCTGTCAGACAAAGTGCTGATGACATACAAAATATTGAAATAAACAGCTGATGATGCATGAAGCATTGAAAAACATGTTGATACCTCTGTTGGCTCCATTGCTCATTTATTTCCATGTGATTGTCCTGTTCGGAATGTGATATAGCTTTTGCTCTGTTAACAGTCTTCCAGGTTGGGTCTTCAGAGTGACAAGGAGTCAAGGAGTTGGGCAATTTTCCATTGACTCTAAATTAAGAGAGATAACAAATTAAAAGAACTCAAAAAAGGGAAAGCGGTTTTCATGGTTCACAAGAAATTATTTTTGACTGAAAATTAATTAAATCAGTCATCATGATTATGGAAATGGCTAGCTACTCAGAAATCTGTTCCGTTTTCTATACACACACCATGAACACATCGCTCAGCATTCTTTGCAGTTGAGTTAGGGCCATGCGCCTAGTTTAGACAAAGACGATGTGCATGTAAGTATTAAAAGTCAACTCCAGACTTAGCACCTAAAATCTGCTGTGAGATCCTTCATTTGTTTGCTCTGTCTGGAAGTGAAAGACTCCAAAATGGCAAAACCACATAATGGAAGGAACTCAGATCCATGAGTCCTCTCCTGAAGAAGAGACAGCCATGAAAGCTGCCGAATGCATAAGAACTTTCTATGCTCAAGAAATAAAACTTTATATTGTCAACAATAAAATGTGGGTGTTTGTTCAAGCAACTAGCATTTCTATCACAGTATTGTAAGCAAATAAGTTTCATTAAAATTACATTTTTTGTTTTAGATAAGTTATATGATCTACTAGGTTTTAGATTTCTTTAGTTAATAGAACTTTAATTGGATATTCCTACAACTGAATCGAAACAATGCAGTTTAAGAGGAACAGACAATGGATTTCACTTACAAAAAGGAGACTTTATGACTCACTTGAGTTTTGATTTCTCTTTCTCAGAAATCCTGTAGTTTCTTATCATTCAGATCAATCCTTTGTAAATAATTTTTTGTAGTTTCTAGATCACTTTGGCCTCTAAAATACAATAAATCATTAGAAATGAATGATAGTTTTAAAACTTTCTGACAGTTATAGGAAGAAATCATAAGATTTAAAATGGGCCAAAAAGATTGTTTAAGCACATCCTTCTGGGTTATTCCATTCTATGGTTCCATGGATTCTCTATGCCTTTTGTTGTCTTTGAGCTACTTTACAACTCTTTCGGTTGCAGATAACTAATAGCAATGCAAATGATTCTTGTCCATAGACATACAAAAGAATTTTGCATAGTGAAAAGAAGATTGCTCTCCCTGGTGCATGACATCGATCCCTCCCACAGAATAAGTCAGTTTTGTATCTATTTATAACTGTATTTCAGTATTATTGTCTTTATATGTGTGGTTCTTTGATTAATCTTTTGATCCATTTATAGTATCCTATGGATTGCCTCATTAATTGATGGAGTAAATAAAATCTTTGATGTGTTCATTTTATATTTGTATGGGAGTCATGAATATGTCCTCTTTTTAAAATCACCCTTTAACAGTTTTGGAGGTCCCGCCAAGATGCCCAGGGAATTCACATGCCATAGTCTGGTAATATCATTGCCTAAGCCCAAAACCTCTTGCTCAACTCCCAGTGGTTGAATCCCAAGTGGCAATAGAACTATAATTCATTCTCTTTTTCTGGAAAAAAATTTTTTTTTCCTTTCCAGTGATTTTGTGTTTTGTTTTTGTTTCTGGATTGTACATGGCTGACGTGAGTTATGAACCACTGGTGGCAGCAGTTACTGGAAATTTGGTTTAATGGTCTGTTTTTGATCTCTGTAGTTGAGTGAGAGAGAGAGAGAATCTGGTTTGTTGTTCTTTGTATTTGTTGATTTGTTTATTTTTCAGCTTAAATTACTGCAGAATTTTGTGCACTGAGGAGAAGTATAATTTTAGTATCTGGACTATTAAGGTTGTGTTTCTCTCTTTACAGCTGACTTGTAGCTGAAGTTTTAAATCTGAAACTAAGCACTTTATGAGCCTATATGTCTATATTTCTTTGATTCAGAAAGGTTTTCACTTCTTGTTTTGGTGTAAAATATCTTCCTAGAGGATATTTAATAAATTAGATTGTGAAGTCTCTCAAAGGAATTTTGCTCTGATTAAATTATCAGCACAAAAATTGAGCACTACTAAAATTTTAGAAAAATAATAAATTTTAAACTTCTAATACTTCAAATGTACTTGACTTTAAAAATTCTTATAGAAACTGAAAAGAAATTCTTACAGAAACTAACTTAGAAATATTTTGAGTTCAGGTTTATGTAATAAAGGTTAATCTTTTGTAAGTGAGACTAGATCAATAATTTTGGCTTAATAAAAAGAGCTATGTCTTCTCTGAGTTATCAATGTTAAGTAAAATATAAGCATGTTTGTCTTTTAGGTTTGTGTTTTCTATGCTTATACAGGTTTACTGATCAAATAAAACAGCATTACTATCATATAAAGTTTAAGATTATGAAACAAGTAAATTTGTATTCACCAGGAGTAATGTTTGTGACAAAAGTTTATTTTGACAGTAATTATGTTTTATAGTATGTCTGCTTGAAGAAAATTTCCAATATCTGTAGTTAACTTATCTTGAATTGATATTAAATTGATGGTTAATCATTGGAGACCTCAAAAATTTCTAAGTAATACAGGTGCTGGTTACTAACCATATTTAAGTTTATGTACTTTATTCTCATTTGTATGTGCTATTGAGAAGTCACTGGTGCGTTAATGCATGTGTTTACTTTTGCCACTTTGAGAAAGTATCTAAAATACTTGTGTGACATTAGAAAGTTGTGTGATGTGTGTCCATGTGCTTTTCTCATCCACTAAAATGCTTGCATATGACAGACAGTTATTAATGAGCCACCTCCCACCCCAGTTTTCTCTGTGATTATTTATTGAAGAGGTTAATTAATATGATTGATTGAAACTACACTGGGAATGATAACAGAGAAATGCAACTGTTTGTACTTTAGAGGAAAAGAGTGTTTTTGTTTTAAAGTAGCAGTTTTCAGGGTTTGTTTGTTTATTTTTCAGTTCCTGAACCCATTTCACCCTTATACTGTTGAGATTCATTGAAGATCCCAAGGAGTTTCAGCTTATGTGAATTCTAAATAACAATCTTAACCATGTGAGGAATTGAAACAGAAATTAAAAAAAAAAATGCTTAATGGGGCGCCTGGGTGGCGCAGTCGGTTAAGCGTTCGACTTCAGCCAGGTCACGATCTCGCGGTCCGTGAGTTCGAGCCCCACGTCAGGCTCTGGGCTGATGGCTCAGAGCCTGGAGCCTGTTTCCGATTCTGTGTCTCCCTCTCTCTCTGCCCCTCCCCCGTTCATGCTCTGTCTCTCTCTGTCCCAAAAATAAATAAAAACGTTAAAAAAAAAAATTTAAAAAAAAATGCTTATTGATCCATGTTAAGATCACAAAGATGAATGCATTGTATATGAACGTAAATAGTATCTACTATGAAACAAGTTATTACCTCACAAACTTTCTGAGATATGTCCAAGTTAAAACATGAGTTTGCTCCATAATATGAACAAACATAAAGGTTGAAATTTGAAAAGTGAATTTTTTTTGGCTTTGGTTTGTAATATTGCATCTTAAAAAAGCTATGAGGGGCACCTGGGTTGCTCAGTTGGTTAAGCATCCAATTTTGGCTCAGGTCGTGATCTCACAGTCCGTGGGCTCCAGCCCCGCATCAGGCTCCGTGCTGACAGCTCAGAACCTGGAGCCTGATTTGGATTCTGTGTCTCCCTCTGTCTCTGGCCCTCCCCAGATTGCACTCTGTCTCTGTCTCTGTCTCTGTCTCTGTCTCTCTCTCTCTCAAAAATAAATAAATATTATTTTTTTAAAAAAAAAAGCTGTGAAATAGGGGCGCCTGGGTGGCACAGTTGGTTGAGCTTCTGACTTCGGCTCAGGTCACGATCTCCCGGTCGAGGAGATCGAGCCCTGCGTCTGGCTCTGTGCTGACAGCTCGGAGACTGGAACCTGCTTCAGATTCTGTGTCTCCCTCTCTCTCTGCCCCTTCCCCACTGATGCTCTGTCTCTCTCTGTCTCAAAAATAAATATAACCATTAAAAAAATTTTTTTTAAGCTACGAAATATGTTGTAGTGTTAGCAGAGCCTACTCAGCGAGTTTGCTTCCTTGGTTTACTGATTGTCTTCACCTACAATATGAAAGGTTATTCTTAAACTTTTTTAAGTTTATTTATTTTGAGAGAGAAAGTGAGTGTGAGCGAGGGAGGGGAAAAGACAGAGGGAGAGAGAGAATCCCAAGCAGGTTCTGTCAGGGAAGATCCTGAGGCGGGGTTGGGTCTCATGCACAGTGAGATCATGACCTGAGCCAAAACCAAGAGCTGGACACTTCATGAGCTGGGGCACCCAGGCACCCTGAAATGTTATTCTTTACCTTCTTTGTAGTCTATATAGATTAGCAGAGAATCTGTATTTTACCAAAATAATTTTCTGTGCTTTTCATTGACTTATTTGACTTACTTTCAAGGACATATTTCTTTATTATGCAAAATGAAAAAAGAATGAACAAAGGTTCCTCACTTACGAAAGAGCTAAGGTTTCTAGAAGCATCCTACTTTCCATGTTTATTTTTAAATGTTTTATTGTTCCTGTACTTAAACAGGTAACCAAGAGAGTGCCCCAGATTTCCTCCTAAACATTTCACCTTCCAAATTCAGGTCCTAAATGTAGAAAAAATAAAATAAAATTTTCAGCATATCTTGTACTCCCAAACTATCTTTGGGATTTCCCAGAGGGTTCCTGAAAAATCACAAAGATTTGTTCTTTTGCTTATAAAAAAAAAGATGCTAGAGCTATTTAGATCTTTTTGCTACCCTGTTACAAGAGTTGTGGAGCAAAAGCTGTCAAATTAGAAGAGACATTCAGTCTTCCCTAGGTTAAGTTTGCAAATATTTCAGAAATCATATGCTTCATTTGAAGTCCCTTGTCTGTCAGTGTTTTGCTTTCCATAATATATTTTAACCTCTCATGAAACTCTGATCAAATTTCTTATGAAATAGTCTGTCAGATTTTGTATAATTGTCAGAGTCCTAGACTGTTTTATGTGATGATGTGAAGCACCAACTATAGCATTATCTGTCACTTTTCAGTTTTTACTTTGCCACAGCTTTACTTTTTTCATTTGAGTCTGTTGAAAAAGACAGTTGTCCCAGGGTTTCTTATGCCCTTGTGTGTCTTGCTGGGAATGCAAAAATTTCAAGGCCCTGACTGCTCTTTCACCCTGCCGCTTCTCAGGGCTGTGTTCTCATGATTCACTTTAGGAAAGAAGTAATATTTCTTTCTGAGACAAAAATTAAGGCTTGCTTACTGCTTTCTATAGAAGCAATGGATTTCCCCAAACTCAGTGTTCTTCAGATCGTAACATAAACCCTCTGCCTGCACAGCATCCATCTGGGCTTTCTCTGTCACCCCAGTGGGATCTGGGGACAAGGGAAACTAATGCAATTTTATGTTCATATGCTTGTTGTGATATGAGGAATAAAGTCCTTTGTCTCTGACCAAAGAGTCTCATATCTTCTGTCAGAATCCATAAGAAGGTAACAGGATATCTCAGTAGCTTTCAGGTAGGGTGAAATCAAATCCCACACTGAACAAAAGCTAGCATCTTCTAGGCCAGTGGTTCTCAAGTGGAGATGAACATCACACTTAGCCAAGAAATTTTACACATGTTTAGACCCTACTACCGGCTTGCTGAATCTCTCTTCTTGATATTCTTGCTATATTCTTCATATATGAAATATTATTTCTCAGAAATATTGTTGCTATATCTTTTTTTCCCTTAAAACTATTCTATTTGTTTATATCAGATATAGCATCTAATGACATCTTTGAAAACAGACTTAATCATTACTGTTAGAGACTTATTTTTTGGAAGACTTAGTCATCTTTGGTTTTGATGTCATAGAAATAGTCATACTGCTGTTAATTGCATTATTCCTATCAGAAACCTCATCCAATTTTCACATTTTAAAATTGTAATAAATTAACCCCAGTAATTAGTTCTCTGTCATCTACAGATAGTATTCGTTTTACTCTGACGCTTGCTTGTATGGAGGCTCAGCTGTAAGCTACAGGAAAAAGTTTGTGTCTTCAACAAAGGAGAGTTTCAGAGCCTCAAGAAAAAGGACTGTACTTCAAACTGTTGATGTATCTGGGCTGATCTTACATTGCTCAGAGTAAGGGTCAGCAAATTATGGCCTGCTGGACAAATATATCCATTGTCTGTTTCTGTAAATAAAATTTTATTGAAACACGGTCACATATACTTATTTATGTGTATTTGTCTCTGGCTAATTTTTTTTGCTACGATGATGGAATTGAATAGTTGTAATAGAGAACATTTGGCTTGCAGACCTTAAAATATTTACTATCTGAGATTTTACAGAAAAAGTTTGCTCTCAGACTATACCTGTAGATGGGTCTAGATTTTCATGACTGCTTTTCGTTGAAAATAGATGGCTTAATGATACTGGTAATGTGAGATCAAGGAGATCAAGAATTAATTAAATAGGTCTGAATGAATTGATGATGAAATTTTTATGACAGTAAATTTTTGTAATGTTGTATTTTTCTGTTTTCTGGATAGATGAGGGAGTCCTATCTTTTTAAAAGCTATTTATGCCCCACAGTAATTTAGTAAATGCTGCTTTTGTAAACTAAAATGAAAAATTGTAAGTAATAGCCGATTCTCTCAGGCTTTCTGGAATTCCAAAGCTCTTAGTCTTTACTTTTGGTGATAATATAGTTATGTGTATAGGTTCAGTAAAAATCTGTCCTCCATTTTCCATGATTATAATTGGACAAAACAATTATACAACCAATGCCTTGCTTGAAATGTCACTTTTGAAAATAATACACTTTTAATCAAATATGACAAGTCACCCTTAAAGAACTAAAGTTGATTTTACATATGGAGCCAATGGCTAGAATGCATCCTCAGGAATATTGACTCTCAGAATTCCAGTCCTACAGGTAGTAAGATGGTCACTTCCTTACAGCATGGGCCCTGAAAAATTTGGGGACCCTTAGAACAGAGGAATCCATTTAAATTTATAAGGTACTGGACATGAAATCTGGAGTAGATATTTTCTTGGGTTTGATTTTCCAGTCTTAGAAGAATAAATGAGTTGTTCATAAAGGTCAGACCAGAGATTCCGTATGAAAACTTTCAGGCAGAAGTTAAGTTTAAAGCCTTGGTGGTTGCTTGATATTGTACAGTTCTAGGTTGGCAAAATAAGCTCAAAGATATTTATTAACACTCTTGTTGCACCTGTGTAAATAATCAGGCCAAACATAATGGGATCACCATTTTTTGTGTGATGAAGGATAATCCTTCTTTGAGATAATTATGATCTTAAAACGGAGGGTGACTAGAGACTATATTAATGTCTTGCTGCTGCTGTAAAAAATGTATCATGAATTTAGTGACTTAACATATTTATTATCACATTATATAGTTTTGAGGTCAGAAGTCAGAAATGGGTCCCAGTAGGCTAAGATGAAAATGTAAACAAGCCTGCATTTCCACTGAGGCCCTAGGGAATAATCTGTTTCCTTGTCTTTTTTTTTTCCCGGAGGCTGCCTGGGCTCCTTGGCTCATGGCCTCCTTCCTCCATTTTCAAAGCCAGCAGTTATACCAGCTCAACCTCTGCTTCTATCATCACCTCTTCTCTGATTCCAATTCTCCTAACTCTGTCTTTTCTTATAAAAATCCTTGTGATTACATTGGACCTGTCTGGATAATCCAGGATAATCTTCCAGCCTCAGGATCCTCAATGTAAACACATCTGTATGATCTCTTTGACCATGTACATGTAGCATATTCATTGGCTCTGGGGATTAGGACATGGACATTTAGGGGCCATTATTCTGTCTACCATAATGTGACAAGTCCGAAATGGGCTGGAAAGATTACCGAGTATCTTCATTGAAAACGAAGTGTTGCCTGGTTATTTGATTTTTATGGCATTTCTGCAGCATTCGTTGCCTTTAAGCTTTGGAACAACTCTGTAAATTGCAGGTAACTGATACAAAGCAGAGGATTCTTGAATATAGACATCTAAGTGCATTTTATCCCATGGAAATACAATGGATTTCCTGGCAGTACCACAACAATCTTCATGGAATAAGCCAATTTTGTAAATTCATTTCACCATTACCACTTATAAAGGTTTAGTTCTTTGAAATCCCCTTTGACCTAATTATAACATCTTTTTGGTTTCCTCATTAAATAATAAATTACAGTCTTTGACATATATTCATTTTATAGTCTATGAAAGTTGTGATTATACCCTCTCTTAACATGTAGCATTTAACATGGAGATTCACAATCATATACAAAAATAGATAGGATAGGAAAAAAAGTTTCATCACTTAACCCCAATAATATCAAGCTAAAGTCAGTCCTGTTCTTTCTACACTTTCTTCCATTTTCCTCTGTCCTGTTATTCTGAAGTGAATTCCAGAGACCATATTATCTTTTTTTTTTTTTTTTTTTAAATTTTTTTTTCAACGTTTATTTATTTTTGGGACAGAGAGAGACAGAGCATGAACGGGGGAGGGGCAGAGAGAGAGGGAGACACAGATTCGGAAACAGGCTCCAGGCTCTGAGCCATCAGCCCAGAGCCCGACGCGGGGCTCGAACTCACGGACCGGGAGATCGTGACCTGGCCGAAGTCGGACGCTTAACCGACTGCGCCACCCAGGCGCCCCAGAGACCATATTATCTTATCCATAAGTATTTATTATGTCCCTTTAATTATAAGGAATCAGTTAACATAACCACAATACTAAAATCTCACCTAAAATTAATAATTTCTTAATATAATCAAAATGTCCAGTGTTCAAATTTCTGATGAGATTTATTTACAAATGACATTTATCTGTTGTTGTTGTTGTTGTTGTTGCTGCTGCTGTAATTTAAAAATCCAGGACAGGGGCGCCTGGGAGGCTCAGTCGGTTAAGCATCTGACTTCAGCTCAAATCATGACCTCACGGTCTGTGAGTTCAAGCCCCATGTCAGGCTCTGTGCTGACAGCTTGGAGGCTGGGGCCTGCTTCAGATTCTGTGTCTCCCTCTCTCTCTCCCCCACTTGTGCTTGCTCTCTCTCTCTCTCTCAAAAGTAAATTAAAAAAATAAAATAAATACAAAAAAATAAAATAAAAATAAATAAATAAATAAACCCAGGACACAAATAAGATTCATACTTTGAGATGTTTTGATATATATATGTTAAGTCTCTCTTTTTTGAAACTATTTTATTGATGTGTATTCTCTGTGCAATAAATCGCACCTACTTTAAGTGTACAATTTGATGAGTTGTCTCAATATCTTTTATTTATTTTTATTTATTTATTTTTTAACATTTATTTATTTTTGAGACAGAGACAGACAGAGTATGAATGGAGGAGGGTCAGAGAGAGAGAGAGGGAGACAAAGAATCTGAAGCAGGCTCCAGGCTCCAACCTGTCAGCACAGAGCCCCACTCGGTGCTCGAACTCACAGACCGTGAGATCATGACCTAAGCCAAAGCCAGAGGCTCAACCGACTGAGCCAATCAGGTGCCCCTCAATATCTTTTAAATGTATGATCTCCTTCCCTATCTTTTTCTTCTTATGGTTTATTTCTTTAAAATAAATTTGCCTATAGAGTTTTCCAGAGTATGTATCTGCCTGATTGTTACCCTGTGCTACAATTTAATACATTCCTTGGTCTTCTGCACATCCTGTAATTGGAGGTCAGTGTCTTGTTCCATTAGTTTGTTAGAATTTGAAAAATTATGAAATTCTACTTTATTGTTCATTTCTTATTTATTAGCTAGAATATTTCTATACAGAGAAATGTCTCCTGGTCTTTTATTTGATTATCCAGTGGTGTAGTTCCTGTA
The DNA here is from genome assembly GCF_022837055.1 of Prionailurus viverrinus. NCBI lineage: Eukaryota > Metazoa > Chordata > Mammalia > Carnivora > Felidae > Prionailurus > Prionailurus viverrinus. The sequence goes on along the minus strand of NC_062569.1, from coordinate 131,101,966 downwards.
GGAGAGGCGATAAATAATCCTTCCTCTTTATTTACTATTTTCCAAAACATATCAATAGATGCCAAAAATCTATCTGGTAAAATTCAATACTTGATTTAATTAATGAATTAGAAGTAAATAATTAAAAATACAAGAACAAAAATACTTTTAAAATATTAGAAATAGAAATATGCTTTAAAGAATATGTATCTCAAACAGAGAGCTAACAAAACACTTGGTGCAAATATGCAAGTATAGATGAATTTTCTTACTGCATGTAATAGGCAACTTTCTCCAGGTTAAAAAAAAAAAAAAAAAAAAAAAGGAAAGACAAGAAAAAATAAATCAAGTAAGCAGGCAAGAATGTTCACCATTATTATTGTTTTTAAATTCCTGATCAACACAGTATGATGTAAAACTGAAAACACATCATCATTCATGTAATGGTATAAATATAACTCTTCAAGATTAATTTTTAAAAAATGTATTGTGAATATGGGGCATGTAGGTGGCTTGGTCAGTTAAGCATTTGACTCTTGATTTCAGCTCAGGTTATGATCTCATGGTTTGTGGGATTGAGCCCCATGTGGGGCTCTGAGCTGATGATGTGGAGCCTGGTTAGGATTCTCTCTCTCCTTCCCTCTGCCCCTCCCCTGCTCACTCTCTCTAAATACATACATACATACATACATATATACATACATACCATATATACACACACATATATATATATATTTATATGTTGTGAATAAGTTTAAGTGACATTTATATAAAATCAATGGCTTTTCTACTTATCAGTTGTGAAATATGTAACACAGCTACATGAAAATAGATTGAAAATAGATTTTGCGTATAGTAGCATGAAAAGTGTTACATATCTACTAATAACTTCAATAAGATACATAAAGAAAACCACCAGATTTACCAGGAAATATAAAAAATAAGACTTAAATAGTTACACTGCAAAGATACAAATGCTATATGTGTTTAATATAATAGGTATAAATAGCTCACTGGGCTTTTTTGTTTTTTCACAGACTAAACCATTATAAAGTTATCTGGAAGAAATAACTTATAATGATTTAAGAAAACAACAGAGAATTACCTACTAGATATTGAGATTAATTATAATGGGGCATATATTATAATAGAAAGGTACTACCATGAGGGTGGGCAGATAGATCAATAGAAAAAGCTAAATGGGCAAACATCACTACATATACTAAATTTAACATTGATGAAGATGGCATCACACATTAAGATGAGAGGAGAGAGATATTTTGAAAAAGAGATAGGGAGAAATTGACTAAATTTTTGAGGGGGAAAATAAAAACATTGTAGATCTTTCCTCATACTATAGGGCAAAGTAAATTCAGATGTTTAAATATTGAAATGTAAAATGAAAACCAGAAAAGTTTGTGAAGGAATGGGAAAAAATCCAGATTTAATCATAAAAGATGTACTTTTGGACATTAAACAATTTTATAATCACGTTTTTGCAACATGCTAACAAAGGGTTATAAGCTCAACTTATAAAATTAATTAGAAAAATCCAGTAAGGGGTGCCTGGGTGGCTCAGTTAGTTGAGCGTCTGACTCTTGATCTTGGCTCAGGTGGTGATCTTGTAGTTCATGGGATTGAGTCCTGCATTGGGCTCTGCCCTGACAGCATGAAGTCTGCTTGAAATTTTCTCTCTCCTTCTCTCTCTCTGCCCCTTCCCCACTCACGTGCATGCACTCTCTCTCTCTCTCAAATAAATAAATGAACATTAAAGAAGAAAAATACATTAAGAATTATAGTAGACAAATGGCAAAGTTTATGAACATTTTTCAGAGAAAGAAATACAAATTGTTAGCTAGTATACTTAAAAGTTTATCCAATTAAAAACTATAGAAAAAAGGCTACCACATTAAGAAAGCTGTTTTAAAAATAATAATATTCTATCTTGGCAATAGTATGGTAGAATTTATATTATTATTAAATAAATTATTATTATAAATTAAAGTTTGTTTTGTTTTGTTTTGTTTTTACATCATTTGGCATCTTCATCAAGAGCCTTAGAAATGTTCACATACGTACATTCTTTGACTCGGAAATTTCACTTCAGGGAATCTAAAGATAAATGAAGAGCAAAAAAGAGAAACAAAGAAAATTTCCAGATTAGGGAGTAGTTACATAAAGTATTATTATGTTACCATAGAATATTACCTCCTACCCACTTGTATGCTTCTCTACCCAACTCTGCATTTAGTGATATCATATTGACAGCTTTAAATTGACTGCAAAGAGAGTCTTTACTTCATGTAAATTAGAGAATGCTAATATGAATTAGGCTTTTTCCCCCTCCTTTAGAGATCTAGTTGTTAACTATTTACCAGCATGTTACCGATTACAACTGCCCTAACCGTTTAGAATAATAGTATAATTTTCTTGTTTTACTAATAGGTATATAATAACTTGTCCAAATTTGTACAATGAATTAGTGGCAAAATTAGCATCTTGTTCTCCAAAAGTTCTCCAAGAACTTTTCAATTTTAATACGTTGCCAAGGAAAATTATATTACCTGTTTTCAATCTCCAAACTGAAATAATACTCTTGACTTGCATACCAAGTTCTAGGTGAAGCTTCGGATGCAATGATGCCTATCTGATAATTCTGTCGATATTTACTATCAAGTAAAGCACAAATTAACCACTAGTGTTTATTTATACTTGGAAATCTTGCTTTAGATTGGCCTTGGCACAAAGCATCCATATTACTGTGTCTCCTGTAGGTATTCAGAAAAACGCCCTAGGAGATAGTCTAGCATATCACACTTGCAAGCATTCGAACAGTAAATCACAACTAGATTTGTAGAATATCTTTGTGATCAAAATACATGAAGTTCCATTCTCTTAGAATCTCCACATTTGTAGTTCTTAATACACTGACACACTAAAAATGAGACCCAGAATTTCCATCTATCCATTCATCCAACAAAAATTTGTTGAGGGCCTATGCTGTTCCTGGCCTAGAGCTTGAATGATTGATTAATCCCTGCCAGAGCCCCCTTTTCTCACTAAGTTTCCCTGATGACTTCTCATGGCTGTTGACTCTATCTTTTAAGGAGCTGCTTTTAGGGAGCTCCATCTTTTAGGGAGATTTTAGTTTGAAAAAAAATCTTTCCTTCTTATCATGATTGTGATCACCTACAATCTCTTTAGATACTACCAAGGATTTATTTTTCTTTCCAATCTTTCTGTTATTCTCAGTCATAATCTTAGTCAAGAGGGAAATTGATTTTTGGGCTCCACTTCAAGGTTTCATAATTTGGAGACTTACCTTCTATCATGTTTCACCATTTTAAAAACCGAACTGTGCATTAAAGTTACTTTTGTTAATTGTGTTGTTGCTAAATCTCACTCTCCCAAGCCTTCCCACAGTTCTGATCCAGTAGACCTGGCATGGGTCCAGGATTATGCATTTCATAAATCCAAACTGTCAAAGATTCTGATGATCAGAGATTTATTCCCCCAGAAACTCTGCTTTGCAGCAAGTTTTCAGTGAATGGTTCCAAGGTGGATCATCAGAGAGCTCATATAAACTGACAAATGTAAGTCACCATCAGGTGACCAGATATTCATAAACCTTTGTACTTCACTTTATACCAAATCTCAGTTAGAAAGAATTATGTGAGTGCAAAATGGAATTTTTGATAGTTTGATTGGTAATGTGAAATTTGAGATGTGCATACTTTTTAATAATTAATATATTTAAATTAGAAATCAAAAGAAGACTTGAGAAAAAGAAGTCTTTGAAATGTTCAAAAATAACTGTTTAGATTTTACTTGTTGTCCTTCATAATGCTTTTAGTGCCACTTCATGTGTGTGTGTGTATATACACACACACACACACGCATATATATATATACACACACACACATATATAATTTTTAATTTTTTATTATTTTTATATATTTTTATCTTTTATACTAAAATAAAATTCATTTTAATGTATACATATATTAAATATTTATATAGTTATATATATTTTTTCATGTGGATATATATTATTTTTATTTAAATCATGTTCTATAATCCCAATTCATCTTCAGATTTTAAATTAAAACTGAGTGAAGATTAATCCCCATTTTTGATAAATATCTCTAAAAAATAATGAATTTTTATGCATATTTTAGGTACAACTTAAAGAATATAAATAGATGTTTTTATCCATAGCAGTTTAATACACTTTCACTATACTTTATTTAACTTCATGATATAAGAATTCTTTTTCACTCTGACACCAATAAATACTGGAAGTCTTTAAGTCCTACCATGACATTACTGATGATAGTAATCCTGATAAGTATTTAATTTTACACGCTAATACCTGACCTACTTGGTAGACATATGCAAAAAATATTCATAAGAAAATAAGCTGTGGACACTCATCTGCTATTCAAAAAGAGCCAAACAGTTGGTAGAGCTAAATATTCTTATTATTTATTTGAAAGATGAAAATATCTGTGTGTTAACGAAAAACGAGTAGAACATGGATCCACAAAATAAGGTCAGCTGGAAGGTATAGCTCCCCTTCTATTTTTACGCCTTTTTTGCCTACTTTGATGCATCCTTCAGGTTTCAGTTTAGATAATATTTACTCTTTTCCATTCTGTACTTAATCCTTTTGGAGCACTTCTCATATTCAGTTGTAACTGCGTATTTCCCCATCAGTGCTCCTTTAAATGGAGCTATACCTTATTTACTACTGTATCTTTGTGCCTCCTACAGGTCCTGGTAATAATTGTTACTCTATAAACAGTCATCACAACAATTAGAAATCTTCAGCATTTCTGACAGAAAGTAAGCCTCCTGAGTATACATATTCCATTCCCACTATTTAGCTCTCCATAAGAGGCACTTGATAAATATTCTGAAGCTAATGAAAAAATATAAGGGAAGTCAACTATGGCATCCCCCAGAGGGTGCTAGAGCCCCAAGTCTTACTCACTTCTGCCTCAGTAAAGTTGCTCTCAACCGTTTTAGTTTAATCCAACATTTATTTATTCTTTTTAAATAATAAGAGAGAGTGGGGGTGAGGGGGAGAGAGAGAGAGAAAGGGAGAGAAAATCCCAAGCTGGCTCCGTGCTGTCAGTGAGGAGCCCATTGTGGCGCTGGATCTCATGAACTGTGAGATCATGACCTGAGCTGCAATCAACAGTCAGGCACTTCACCCACTTAGTCACCCAGGCACCCCGACACAACATTTATCAGGTGCTGTGGGTTTCCCTAGAATTGCAAAGATAACCAAGACTCATTTCTTGTTCTTGAGGCATTTGGAAGCTGGTGTGGCAACTACTGTAGTTGACAAATGACACCAAGATTATCCACGAAAGGCAAAGCATCTGGCCTTTTAGACAACAGTAACTTAAGGGATGTTGCAGCACCCAAGACATTTATTCTAGGCTATGCCAAGTAACCACCACAGACCACCCTGGATCACTTGCAACCGTGCCTTGGATTCCTTCCTTGTTAGGAATTCCACTGAAGGTTAGGACAATTCCTCACCCAAGAATATCTAGGATTGATGAAAAATTCAAAAGCTTTCTAAAAGCAATGTTCTATTTCTCCCTAGAAGCAGGTTCAGGATTGGCCAGACCTAATTAGCATAGAAACCTCACCCCTTTCGGTCCTTTAAGACAAATTATAGATCATTTGATGGTGAGTAGATGCATTTAAATTAATGGTCACATGCATTTGGCCATATGCCCAGAAATTTGGGCACCACCAGAGGTGCCTGTGGGGATAATGACCTCTTCCTGGCCATGGCTTCTAATTGCAAATGGCTGTAATACCATAATCTGAACTGAGGTCAAAGGACTGCTGGGTAAAGTTTTCCATAGTGCAATTGCATTTTTGTTTTTCCTGGCAATAATCAAAGGCTTCCGGTTGTGCCTAATTAGAGAGATATGATATTTGAGTGACCAAGGCTTCAAGTTTATTACCAACAAAACATGTATCACCTGTTCCCTAAACTGAGTTGGAACATATAATTCTTCTGGGCCAGAAGCCGGTTTGCAAACTTATTTTAAGTGCTAGAAACTTTATAACATAGTTTTTATTTTTTTGAATGTTATATTGAGAGTTAGGTAGAGTAGTAATTCTTGATAGGAACTGCTTGGCCAACTCCCTGTGTCTCACTGAAAATTTACATCCTAATATTAGCTTTTGGCCAATGTATATTCAGTGAACAAGATATAACTGCTGTTTTAGTAAGGACCCCTGTTGAAGGAAAGACATGGCCATGGGAAGGTCCCAGTTTTCTTATCCACACTTACAGCACTGTGTCCAAATTGAAGTATAACCTAAAGAGGATATAGATACAGGATTATATCTATATAGAGAGGATATAGATAAAGGATTAGAAAAGAGGGAAGAGTTAATGCATAATGTTACCTGTGTGTGAACCAGGATATTTTGCTTTTTTCATCATGCAAAGAATGAACACAGGTGTTTCTAAATAATGGCTGGTTCAACAAAGAATGTGTTTAATAGCAAGAGCCATATTTTTGTGTTATGCTGGCTCACCACACAGTTAAAATTGACATACATTGGAGCACTTCAAATTTATGTCTTCATTTCAGCCATTCATTTAGTAGGTCAAATCATCATTATATTTCACCAGTCTGGTGGATTTTAATTCATTTAACATTTTAATCTTTCATCAGGTTTTCATTTAAGAGGATTTCACAGCATATACGGGATTTGTATAAATTTGTGTGCAGTAAATTTATTCTTTTAACAGTTTTATTCTTTCATCAGAAATTCATTTAAATGGATTCCACTATATATCACTTCCACTTCCAGTGCAGCTTTAGGTCAGGCTGTAATTGATGCAAAAGCAATGAGGTATTAAAAGAGATAGGAAATATCTGAAATTGGAAAGAGTTCAAGAAGTGGGCCATTGTAAGGGCATTACACTCCTCAGATAAGGTGGGGAGGGGAGAATAATAAGGCATTTTGATCTGAAGCCTTACATGCTTTATAATTTCAATTCTCAACAAAGTCAGAAAGATCTATTTTATCTAAGCTTGTGTCTTTAAAACAAAATTAACTGCTTCAGTGCCCTAAAACAGCCCCCATATGGCCATGTGAATGTGCATGCTTGTCTTTACCATCCATTTGAATTAATGGCACAGTTTCTTTCGGTGAACATTCTATCTCCTCCCTCCCCCCCACCCCCGCCGACATTCATTAAATGACATCCAAGTGATAAACATTAATATAATAAATACAGTAGCTCTGGAAATAACCCAGGGAAGAGGTGCATTCTATCATGTTTTCATACAGAAGTAGATGAAAATCACCAGTAGTGCATTATAGTTGGTGGAGGAAAACTGCAGTTATGAGAGATGCCCTTACCAGGAGCAGAGGTGCTGGTGTTTTCATTGTGTGCATCGGAAAAGTAAAAGGTGACCTTGAGAAAGTCTTCCTTGCTCTTTAGGTCTCTGCAAAAGGAATGATTGCTTTTATGACATCTACTATTATGAGGGCATTGTTGTCTTTGATTGGTGAGTGAAAGATGCTAGAGAAATGATAGGTGGAAATCAGTATTTATATTTGTTAATGTGTCTTTGGGATGACAGTACGTCAGGAAGAAATGTTCTCACCATACACAAAAACTGATAATTCTGTGGAATGATGGATAGGTTAAATTAACCCTGTTGTGGTAATCATTTCACGAATATATGTGAATGTATAGAACATACACGATATACATGTATCAAAACATCATGTTGTACACCTTATATTTACACAGTGTTGTATGTCAATTAAATGTCAATGAAGCTGGGGAAAAAAAGAAAAGAAAAAGAAAGAAGGAAGGAAGGGGAAAAGTGGAAAAAGGAAGGAAAGAGGGAGAGATTTACCTTGTGATATTGTTGTTGTATTTCACATACTTCTTTATCAGACTGACAACTACTTCTGTCTTCTTCTGGTTTTATTGGCATTATAGAGTACCTTTCACATCAAATGTCTAATAACTGTGAAATTGAATTGAATCGAATGGTACTGAATCGAAAGAAAAAAGTTTCAAATGTTGAAAAGCTGATCTAAGCCCACTATACTCTACCCACCATCCCCCCTACAACCTCACAGTATAAACTGATGTTAGGAATATGGAATCAATTTATTTATCACTCTTCATAGAGTATGACCCTTTTCTACATCTGGCTAGGGACAGAATGTAGCTGAGATAAAGAAAGATGGCACTCAGACTAAACATCTAAATAAGTATTTCTAACTAAATAGATGACTGGTCATGAAAGATTGCAGGAGGACTGTAGGAAGAGGACCATATCTTATTTCCACTCTAATGTCATGCTGAGCCCTCCTGTGGCTCTCTTATCAAGTTATGGGAATGCCTAGTTCAGGGCCAGCCATCTATAGAACTATGACAGTTTTTATACGGGAGTTCACATGCGAGTTGGGGGCAATTACTGGATTTCTCTATAGGTACAGGGTCGCTCTCATTGGTTCCAGAACCCACAGGACATCCTAGAATTTGATTGAAAAAAAAAAAATAGAAAGTACATTTTCTAGCATATTTTCATCCGCTTTTAGAAATTAAAAAAAATCCTTCACTTTTCTACAATGGTCTAGGGGAAAAAGCAAGGGATGATTTTTTGTTTGTTTTTGTTTTGTTTTTTTGGTTTTTGGTTTTTGTCCATGGCTTCCAGCACTTTAGCGGACTGCATGCAGTATGGTCTAGTCAACAGGCCTTCTGGTCCATTTGAGTGAGGCCTCTGGTCCTCTAAAAGGCACTATAGGTACCAGAAAGTTTGTTATAGTAATTTGAAAGCATCTTATTGAAGGCTAATTTGATTTGGATCTAACTTATCAACCTTGCTGTCAAACTACAACTGAGAAGGTGAATGTGACTGTGTGGACAATTTTATAACCTTTCAAATGATAATTGCCTGAATTTTTATGCAGGCATATATTGATAGAGACTGACAGATGTTGAAAAGAACAGAGCCACAAGCCACACCATAGAACTGAGGATAAAAATCATCTCTTCACTTGTCCCTCTTCTATTGCTATTTTCGTACTGCATTAGAACTCTTTCAAATGCAAAACATGAAGCTGGGCTCTCATTTATCTAAGTGATCTTGCATATGTGCTCCCTTTAGCTTTGGCTGCTTTTCTGACCAGCAACCTCCTGCCAACAATTTCATATCAGTGTGCTCATCTAGATGGTTTTCTAGTTATTACTATTTAAAAATATATACATTAGTAAGATCTTGACTCAGTACTTGAGTAATTTGGTTCAGGAAGAGCTAAGAAAGTCTGCAAATCTGTAGTAATCAAATGATTTCATCAACACTGGGCCCCACCATACATTAGAGTATTTGAACATTATGAGTATGTTAATAAAGAAAGAATTCTCTCTGAATTTTTCTTTTAAATTGATGCTTGTGTAGTGTGTCTTTTTTCCATCCTTTCCTTCCAACTCACCTGCATTGGTTTTGAAGTTAATTTCTTGGAGGCAGCATACAGTGAATTGGGTCATGTGGGTTTTTGATGTTTGTTTGTTAGTTTGTTTTTAAATCCACCCTGCCAAATGTCTTCTAATTGGTGTATTTAGATCATGTATACTGAAGGTAATTATTGAAAGAACAGGACTTACAGCTGCCATTTTGTTTGTTTTCTGTTTATTCTCATACCTCTCTCTTTTCTTGCTCTCCTGTGAGTTACTTGACCATTATTTAGGATACCATTAATTTTTAATGATTTTGAGTATATTTTTTTTCTACAGTTTCATTAGTACTTGCTCTAGATATCATAATATAACTATATAACTTATCACAATGTACTAGTCTTGGTGTTTTACTACTTCCAGTGAAATGTAGAAAGCTTATTTCCACTTAGGTCTCTTTATCTTTCATCTTTGAAAATATAATTACCTTAAATATTTTCTCTACATATGAATACATTGAATAGATGGTCTTATAACTTTTGCTTCAGTGATCAAAAATGATTTTGAAAAAATCATGAAGAGAAGAAGTTCTGCTTAATTTTATTTTCGCCTATTGCATTGTTTGTCCTTCCTTTCTGGAATTTCAGATCTTATCTTGCAGCCATTTTCTTTCTGTTTGAGTGTTTTCTTTATTCTTTGAGAATAAGTCTGCTGATGACAAATTATCTTAAATTTTCTTCATCTAAAAATTTCTTTTTTTTTTTTTAACTCTTTCCCTGAAGGATATATTTGGGGTTGAGAGTTCTTTTCTTTAATTATTTGAAAACTGTCATACCACTTCTTTCTGGTTTTCATGGCTGCGGATGAGAAAAATATCGTATGTCATCCCACTATGGGTAGTATTTTGTTTGGCTGCTTTCTCTCTGGCTGCTTTCAAATTTTTTTCTTTGTTTTTAAAACTTAATTTTAATGTGTCTTGATGTGGATTTTTTTTAAGTTTTTATTCAGTTTGATGTTTGCTCAACTCTTTCAAATCTGTCGATGCATATATTTTACCAAATTTAGGAATTTTTAGCTATTATTTTTTAAATACGTTTTCAGCCCCATTCTCTTTCTCTTCTTCTGGCACTCTGATGACATGAACATTGGATCTTTCATTATTTTGTTTCTGTGTGTATGCTTTCCCTATTGTTTTCATTGAGTAATTTGTTATTCTAGTTTCAAGTTTACTGATTCTTTTCGCTGTCATATTCTTTCTATTGAGCCCATCCAATGAAAAAAAATTTACTTCAGTAATTGTGTATTTTAGTTCTATGATGTTCATTTGGTCTTTTTTTATTTTCAAGTGAGATTTTCATTTTTTTTCAAAGATACTTATAGTTGCTTGTTGAAGCAATTTGATTATGGCTAAGGTAAATTCCTTGGTGAATAATTTCAATATAGCCTGTTTTTCTTAGTTTTGGCATCTGTTGTCTTTTCTCATTCAAGTTGTGATTTTCCTATTTCTTGTTATGGCAAATGATTTTCGTTTTGTCCCGGAAATTTTGATTATTATTTTAGGATACTCTGGATCCTACTTAAGTTTTCTGTTTTATCAGGCAGTCACCTTCTTCATTTTTTCTATCTTCTCTGGTTTTCTGTCCCTTATGTTCTGGTTTAGCATGGAGGCCCTGGCCTACATTTCATGGGCTACGGTTGCACTGACAATTTATCTTTATGAGCCTTTATAGTCTATTTTTGTCTCTCTGGTTTTCCTGCCTGGTGCCAGCCACAAGGCCAGGTACTTAGAGTCTTTAAGTGTTTAAGGGAAGGGAAACTCTTGCTCATGGGGTAGAGACAGTTCCATGGGCTTCCTATTGTTGGCAGGGTTCCCACTTAATCAAGGCTGCCTATATCTCTGAGTTTGGAGGTGGGGGATAAGATTGGCCATGGGGCAGAGAACAAAAATCTATGCTAATTGTTTCAATCTGGGAAAGGAATTCAGTTATTTGGACCATATTCTCCCATTTAGTTGGGGACCAGAAGATGTTGGGCCTGGTTCTCTTTCTGCTGGTGTAAATGGGGACAGGAGAAGGTCAGAAGACGTCAGGCTACTATGTTGCTTTGGGTTCTGAGATTTCTAGCCAGTTCACCTTCCTCTTTTCAACTTTCAGAGTTGCCTCTTGGGTTATTTTCAGAGTTTTGAGCTGCACTTCGTAGGAAAAGATGATCTGTGCCATCTTGTTTCCCTTCTGCATTGTTCCAAGGTTTGTGTTTGTTTGTTTGTTTATTTGTTTATTTATGTAAAGAGACCTTCAGTGAAGGAGGGACAGAGAGAGAGGGGGAGAGAAACCCAAGCAGGCTCTGGGCTGTCAGAGTAGAGCACAATGCAGGTGTCAAACCCACAAACCGTGATCTTGACCTGAGCTAAAACCGAGTTGGACACACAACAGAGAGAGTCACCCAAGTGCTCTTCCCTTCTGCATTTTTAAATGTTCTTCCAGTTTTTTTTTTTAAATGTTTATTTCTTTTGAGAGAGAGAGAACACATGCATGAGTGGGAGAGGGGCAGAAAGAGAGGGAGGGAGAGAATCCCAAGCAGGCTCCACACTCAGCATGGAGCCAATGTGGGGCTCTATCTCACAATCCTGGAATCCTGACCCTAACTGAAATCAAGAGTCTGACGCTTACTGGACTGAGTGACCCAGGCACCCCTTAAGTGTTCATGAATACATATTTTGGTAAGCAAAATGTCATCATCTATGTTTTAATTATAAATGTTGGTGTTTTTATGTAGTTAGTAACTTTGAATTAAATATTATGAATGAACTTTTTAGAAAAATGAATGAGAAGAAAACTCATCAAATTTTTTAGTGATTTTCTTTTAGTTGATGGGATTATGGTGATTCATATTTTCTGCTTTATTTTCTGTATAAGTTTTTTTTAAATCAATGAACAGTATTACTTATTAGAAAAAATGTTATTTTTCAAAGAACAAAAAAGAATCATGAGAAGGCTATATGTATTATGTATGGCTAGACTATAAAACAACTGAAGAATAGTGGAAATGATAGCATCAATGCTTTTTATTTTCAGGAACTGGGTTAATGATTTTCTGTGCATCAATACTTACTGGATAACATCTTCAAGACTCTCATTAGCTGGCTAAAAAGAGGAAAAAAGGAAAAGATCTTAAAAATCACAGCAAAGGCAGCCTTAGGGATTAATGGGGAAAGGATGGTCATTTAAATAAATGGTGCTGGGTGAATTGGATACCCATCCATAGGGGGTAAATCTGTATCAATCTATATCTATATCTATAACTATATCATCTATATCTACATCTATATCTATATCTATCTATATCTATCTATTAACTCATATCTCTCAACCACACACAAAAGTCAACTGTAGATGAAGTATAGAGATGCATTTAGAGGTAAAACAATGTCTTCTAGAGGAGGCACTGAAGAATATCTTCAAGATCTTAAAGTAAGGAAGTATTTCTTAAATATGACCTCATAATCAATAACCATATGAGAAAAATTAGTAACTTGGATACTTTTAAGAATGTCTGTTAATCAAACCACACCATTTATAGAGTGAAAATTAACCCACAGATTGGGAGAAAACATTAGTAAATCAATAAAAAAAATAAAGACAGAATCCAAACAGGAAAATAAGCAAGAATTCAGAAAAAAAAACATATTAAGGTGACCAACAAATATATAATAGTGTTCAATATATAAAAGATATTAAGATGGCCAACAAATATATGATAAAGTGTTCATTAGAAAAATGAAAATTAAAATCACAGTTTACTATAACTACATGCCCATCAGAATGATTAAAATGAAAACAGTCAACATCAAATATTGGTGAGAATATAGAGCAACTAAACTCTCATAAATTGCTGGAGGGAGTGTACATTAGTAGGACTACATTGGAAAATATTTGGCAACTCATACTAAAGTTGAATATAGGTATATCCTATTCCAATAGCTTTAGTCTTATTCATGAAGAGAAAAGTTTACATATTTTTACTGAAAAATATATACAAAAATATTCATAACAGCACTGCACAGAATGGCCCCAATCTGGAAACTACCCCAAAATCTATCAATTGCAGAACTGATAAATACATTACAGTATAATCACACAAGGGAATTCGGTAACACAATATGAATGAGCAAAGTACAACTGCAGCCACAATATGGATGTATTGCATAAACATGGCATTAAGTGTAAGAAGCAAGACACAAAAAAGTATGCACTATTATTTCATTATATAATGTTTAGAAGCAGATAAAACTTATCTATAGTGTTAGAAGTCCAGATAGTAGTTATCCTTTGAGGGAGGAAGTGCCTAGAAGATGAGACCAAAGTGGTTGGTTCAAGGATGTTAGCAACGTTCCATTTCTTTTCTTTTTTAAACATTTTTTTAATGTTTATTTATTTTTGAGAAAGAGAAAGTGACAGAGAGGGGGCGGGGCAGAAAGAGATGGAGACACAGAATTCAAAGCAAGGTCTAGGCTCTGAGCTGGGGCTTAAACTCACAAGTAGCAAAATCATGACCTGAGCTGAAGTTGGACTCTTAACCAACTGAGCCACCCAGGTACCTTGTCAATGTTCCATTTCTTTTTTTTTTATTTTTTTTTTTTAATTTTTTTTTTTCAACGTTTATTTATTTTTGGGACAGAGAGAGACAGAGCATGAACGGGGGAGGGGCAGAGAGAGAGGGAGACACAGAATCGGAAACAGGCTCCAGGCTCCAAGCCATCAGCCCAGAGCCCGACGCGGGGCTCGAACTCACGGACCGCGAGATCGTGACCTGGCTGAAGTCGGACGCTTAACCGACTGCGCCACCCAGGCGCCCCTCAATGTTCCATTTCTTGATCTAATTACGTAAGTATGCTCTCACTTGTGAAAATGAATTGAGCTTGCATTTATGTTTTATATCCTTTTATGTTCATAAATTATTGTTTAATAAAAATATGACTGTATTTTCACATATAATAGGATTTTATTAAAAATAAAATCAAATAAAAACTATATTTTAGGCTTTTTAATCAAATTGAGGTTTTTAATCAAATTTAGATTATTTTTTAAATATTTACTTATTTATTTTGAGAGAGGGAGAGAAAGCAAACACAAGTGAAGGAGGGGCAGAGCGAAGAGGGAGAGACAGAATCCCAAGCAGGCTCTGCACTATCAGTGCAGAGCCCAATGTGGGGCTCAAACAATGTGGGGCTCGAACTCAGGAACCATGAAATCATGACCTGAGCTGAAATCAAGAGTCAGATACTTAACCAACTGAGCCACCCAGGCACCCCTCAAATTTAGAATCTAAGCAATTTCTGTTTCCCCAGGCCATAGAAAGGGAGAGGACAATAATTAGAGACAGGAATTGGTGATAGATGTTCCTCATTCTTTAATCCACTACCCTGGAATGAGGCAAGTGATGGCTTAGGAAACATATCTCATGCTTCCCCTTGACTTTGGCCACAAAACAAAGACTATTGTGCTTGATGTCAGTATACCAATTCTAGCATTTTTTTCATTGCTGTTTGCATAATATATTTCTTTTCCATTCTTATTTTCAACCTATTTGTGTCTTTGAACCTAAAGCATGTCTCTTGTAGATAGCAAATAGTTGGATCTTTTCTTGTTTTTTAGTCCATCTACGAATATGTCTTGTGATTTGAGTGCTTAATCCATCTACACTTAATGTAATTTCCCATAAGGCAGCATTTACATCTACATTTTAATGTTGGTTTTCTATGTCTTATACTCTTTTTGTTCCTCTATTCCTCCATTACCACCTTTTTTGTGTTAAATAGATATTTTCTAGTGTACTATTTTAATTCTCTTCTTATTTCTTTTTATGCTACTTTTTGAATTATTTTTTAGTTGTTGCCCTAGGAATTACAGTGAACATTTAATACATATCAATCTAGTTCAGATTAATGCCATATTAATTTCAATTGTTTAAAAAACTTTGCTCCTATATAGCTGTATTTCCTCACCTTCCTTTGTGCTATTAGTGTCTTACAACTTACATTTTTCATCCGTTATAAGTCCATCAACACAGTTTTATATTATTGCTTTATGTGGTTGCCTTTAAATCAGATAAGAGTCAAAACTAAAAGTACATACTTTTACATTTACCTATATAGTTACCTTAACCAGTGCTCTTTCTGCTTTTTTTTTTTTTAACCACCACCACCACCAACAACAACAAAAACCCTTAACCTGTCACTAAAATGCATATTCAGTAAAGATTGACTCAGAGGTCAAGTTCAGAATTGCCAGAGATGGGAGAATGGGAATCTTAAAGCCTGGCCTCTTTCTGGTTCAGTCTAGCTCAGTAGTGAGGACAGTGTGGTATTTGACAGTTCTCACATTTCCTATGGCTCCCATTGTATCACTTAAACCTAATTGCATTTGAACTGGAATCTGGACCCGTGGTCTGTAATGTGAGAATGTTAAATGTGTGTCACAAGGAAAGTATTTGATATAATGCTGTACATCATAATATGCTACTAAATATTAGAACCAAAGGAACTAAAGAAACCAAAATCTGTAATTATTAACACTTGTGGGAATTGTTCTATTTTAATCCAATTTTCTTTCTTTATAATCCTTAATGAAAAAGGTAATATACACAGAGGGCTTTAATCTGCAACCTTCCTTTTTTATGAAAGAGCCTTTTTTTCTTTATGAGTTTTTATGAATTTTTTCTCCTTTATTTTTTCATGTGAATTCAAGTTACTGCTTAGATTTTTTCGTTTCAGCCTGAAGCACTTTCTTTAGTATTTCTTGTGGCAGTATGGTGAATTGTCTTAGTTTTCATTTATCTGGGAATGTCTTATTTTTGAAGTACAGTTTTGTTGAATATAGAATTCTTGGTTAACATTCCATTTCTTTTGTACTTTTGAATGTGTCATCTCCTACTGCCTTCTGACCTCAGTGGTTTTTGATGAGAAGTCAGCTGTTAATTAAAACATCTTTACATGAGTTATTTCTCTCGTCACTTTCAAGAATGTCTTTCAACAGTTTGATTATGATATGTAAGTATGGATGTCTAACATTGCCAATGATACTTGTGCAAACTTCACTGATTTTACTATGGAAACAAAGTCTGTTACCAACAAAGTCCCAGTTCTTATCATTAAGTTTCCTAAAGGGTAACTTTACATTCCCTTAGGCCTAAGTACACATATACATCTGTATCTTCCTTCACGATAGTAAAATAGTATCTGTCTGATCTGACCACACCTGTTGCCTCAGACGAAGGCCAATCCCTTCGTAATCCTTCGTAATCCTTCGTAATCCCTATGGTAGGTACTTATTACCTACCATAGGGGTTACTCTTCTCATGGGATTAGAACTACTTTTATTTTTTTTTCTTTATTAGTTTCAATAAGATGTTCTCCAAACTTTTCTTTACCATTCTTCTAAGAATCAGTTGTCCTCATATGAATAAAACCGTTGGTGTCATAACAGCGTTATGGATGACTTGACTTTCTTTCCTCTCACTGACCACCTATCTTCAAGTTCTTCCTTAAGCGAAAGAAAATGGCAACTTCAAGAACTAAAGGAGCTGTTGAAGTGATTTGAGAGTGCTTACTAGGATGCACTACTTTGTGGAAGAGTTGAAAATGCATCACAGTGGTAAAGAGACATGAATTAGGAAAAAGAACAGGGCCATCTCTTTCTCTTCTTACCAATGTCAAAGTTCAATGAGGCCATATTCTAGTGAACTATCTTTCAAAATAACTGTGTTAAGTGATACATCCAACTTTAAAATTTACTCTTCCATTTGGGAAGAGATTGATTGTAGCAATATAGTGACATGGGACTTTGGACAAAACTGAGTCTCACAAATGGAAAAATACACAGATTTTGAAGAATTTCACACTAAGCCCTGATCCTAGGCATTAGTTGACAGAGCATATAATTCCTTTTCACTTTCCTTATGGAAACTGGAGAATTTCAGATGGCTAGCATTCCCCATATATAAAGAAATTTCCTCTACAAGGGAAAACAAACAACAACCAGGCAAGTGAATGAAGACGTGTGTCAGAATATATCTAACAACTGACTCTTTTGTGTTTTGTTTTGTTTTAACTGCAATAGGGACTATTTCCAGGTATATTAATTGGCCAAGTTATTGATAAACTTAATAAAAATTGGATAGTAAGAAGTACCAAGCAGAGGTTACCATACTGACACAAAAGCATAAATCATAGTGATCTTGTGTTCTTTTATTAGATGCAGTATTCTTGTATACATAGATGTGATTACTGAGGGGAAAGCCTGATATGGCTGCGCACCAATAGTTGTTCTCAGACCTGGAAGACTTGTATGTATGTTTTTATAGTCCTACTACAGTAGGACCTCAAATATTACTGCACCACTTCTTGTGATTAGTGAAATGCTGTTGCCAAAACTAAACACAGCCTGGTTCATAAACTTGGTACATAAACCAGAGAGATTTTAGGAACTATTATCACTGACTAGAATGGCTACCGATGTGCAACTTGTCATTTTAGAAACTACAGATATGGCATTTATAAAATTGTCCTACTGTTTGTCATGAGATTAAGCTAACATTTAAAAGTATAGGCAAGAAGGAGCATGTCTTGTGCTCCTTGAATATATTTTAGTCCTTCATTAGATTAATATTAGGGGTTATCATGTTGATAAAGATGTGGATAAACTAAGGAGGACATTGAAAAGAGAAATGAAGGTGATTAAAGGGACGAAAACAGATCTTATGTGCAAAGATTAAAGAAATAGGGAATATTTAGTTTAGAGGTAAGAAACCCAAGGGAAGACTTGATCGTTACTGTAAAATTTATTAAAGATTTTTTGTGAGGAACACACATAATAGTTATTCTTTCTGTCCAAAGGAGGACACAATGAGAAAATAGATTTACCTATTTATTATTGTTATTTTACTTTCTGATTAACTGCTTTGCTAGATATTAATGGAGTTTATTTCTCATTACCTAAATCACTCCTTGGCAGTAATTTGGACCCTAAGGGTTATACGTTAATTTTTTCAGAGCCCCAGGGCACCATTTAGCACTCTTGAGCAATAGAGCTATGTACTAAATAGTACAGAATAACCTGATGATAGCTCATTGATCTTTTAGTTATAGATCAAAAAACAAATTTAAGAGATCATCTGACCAAGGCTCCTGAGGAGAATAATGCATCACATAAAACATAGGTTTTATTCACTTCTTGAAGCTCTCCAGGGATGGACACTCCACATGCTGTCTCATTAATGAGAGACACATACATATACTAACAGACACATAAATTCATTACATACATTTACTGAACATATGAAAGCATGTATTAGATGCTGATAGTGAGAGAATGGGTAGTGGAGGGAGCTGAGTGCAAGAAGAAGCCATTAGTTCTTTTTAAAAATGGACACATTAATAAATAGTGAACACATAGGAAATGGTTTATGAAGTCATAAGTCTAATTGTAGCTTTTTTCACATGACCCAAATTAATGTAAGTGCTTTAAGAAACTTGAGGTATATAATTAGTTAAAAATCAAAGTTATATGCTTTGCCTATATATCTCCTTAAAGTGGTCAAAGAGACAGATTAAGTTCAAATAGAAAAAATAACTAATGTTAACAGGATTAGTTGTAGAGCTTCAGGGAAACTGGTAGATCCTCCTGAAAGAGAGTTGAAATACCACTGTATTTCATTTTACAAATCATTAACACTTTTGTTTTTCCAATAAGATAAATGCGATATTAATCTATGGTGCAAGGGGGAAGTGAGTCCTGGTGAATTTTTAGTCATATTTTAGTCATAAATCTATTTTTTTAATTTAAATATTATTTGGAATCTTCTGCACTATAACTTCAAAACCACTGTCCTGTGCCATCATTATTTCTTCTATTTATGAATGGATGTAGGTGGTATCTATAATTCCGACTTTCTCTTTTGGGAATTCCACCTCCAGGCTGATGTGCCATCTCAGGGTGTCAGAGAGCGAGTTCCCGGCTTGCTGCACTCAATTTCTTTCTGACAGCCAAGAAATTTGATTTTTATAATGAGGTGTAAATCGTAGAAAAGGGTTGTCTATAAAAGACTTCAGCAGAGATAAAAGCAGGAGTGTAAGAGTTTATGTCAGTGGTGCTGAGGGTTAAAGGAGAACGTCAGAATTAAGGGCACCATCAGAGATTAAGGGGACTTCAGCTTACATGTGTATTCTCTATCTGAATTGAATATACGGTGAAGGTAAAAATTACCAATGGTATATTTCATGTTTGGGTCAAGTTTTCCTATGATGGTAGGCAAGTGGGCTGTCTAATGAACTGAGGCATGGCACAATGCATGATAATCTCTGACATCCTGCTCTAACTTCTCACAAGGCAAGGAGAAAGTAGTAGAGGAATGTTCTCCCTTCCTAATCACCCACACTTGAGCATAATTATGGTGTGATGTCACTAAAGACCCTAGACCTGTAAAATTAAAAAGGAGAATTGAGAATTGTAGCATGAAGAGTAATCTTTATTGAGGTAAAAAAAACGTGCTTGTGTTCTGACAGATGGAGAATATAAAGGTTTTATTTCAGGATTTAAATGTGGTATTGGCACTTTTGCTGTTTTGTCAGCTTTTTACTTTATTATTATCCTTGCATATCTTTTTTTTTTTTTTTGTATTTAATATCTCAGAGAGTGGTTAGAAAGGAAACGAATAAATGAGGTGTACACCCTGTCAGTGTTCTCGTCCTGCCTCCTTCCCTAGCCCCAGTGAACTGTCATTAGATAATACTAGTTTAGCACCTACGTGGGGTCATTGTAGACCTGAAAATGCTCACCGTTAATTTACAAGTTTCAAATTATAGCATTTATTCATAAAAATAAATGTGACATTATGATGGATATATAATGTCATTGCTTATGAATTAAGATTATTATATACAATATACCAATATCAGATATTGGCCCAAAATACATATTTAGGTATTTGTACACAAAGTATGAAGCAGTCACATGAGAATGACAAATTTCAGTTAAATATCTGGATATTTTA
Organism: Prionailurus viverrinus; assembly: GCF_022837055.1. Lineage (NCBI taxonomy): Eukaryota > Metazoa > Chordata > Mammalia > Carnivora > Felidae > Prionailurus > Prionailurus viverrinus. The sequence goes on along the minus strand of NC_062569.1, from coordinate 131,081,477 downwards.
CTTATATAACATGCAACATTCAGATATTTAAGAAACATTCAGGTATTTAAGAAATATTTAAGAAATTTAAGGTATTTAAAAAAATCTAAATGATTAGATGTCTCTATATTCCATGCAGGTATTTGGCAATATTTGTTGATGTATTTGCTCATGTAGCAATTACATGGAGATATGCAATCTTTTATCATTGGAGATAAGTATGGGCAGCAAAACGGACATAAGTCTTAGGATATTATGTATATTTTCTCTTTCCACTATATACATCATGTGGTTCCAGTTATTCTTTCACCATGGTTACGTTTTAAGGTTAATGTTCTTTCAGTCAAGATTAAGGCTAGATACTAGAAGTGGAACTGGATCATGAATATAAATGTATCTTCTACTCCTGAAACCAATATTACACTATATGTTAACTAACTAGAATTTAAATACAAATTTGGGGGAAAAGGTTATCTTCTATCTTCTATTAGGCTTATATCATTGCTTGGAAAAGTTTCAACCCCATTGGTTGGGATGCTCTATCTGTAGATTTATATGACTCTTAAATAACAGTTTGAGAAACTCTAATGTTGCTGACGAGGCTTAACAGTGATGATTCACAAGAGAAACTTATTTGTTTCTCTATATTTGCTTGTTGTACATCATTCCTCCTGTTGGATTAGTGAGCAGAAGGAATTGTAAAACCACAGGGGAACGGTTTAAATGGGATAATGCAGACATTAGAGAATGATTAACAGTAATTTCACCAAGGTGGAAGGTAAGCTGCTCATTTTTATGGAATGGAACAAATGTGTTTGGAATGATTAACAAAATAAGACATGAAAAAATAGAAAAATGTAACCACTCAATTCTATTTGGGTAACAAACCATATGAGATATAAATGCAAATTCTCCCCCAAATTCACATACTTAACATTATTTAATGTTAAACTTCAGCTAGACTGTGGCAGACAACCAGCACAGAACATAAAAACCAGTGCTTAAATGCCAGCCATCCTACTCAGTTAAAAGGCAGTTTATGTAATGTGTACTTTTCTTAAAAGTTTTTTTTTTAATCCCACATAAGCCAGCATAACTCACTGCTTAACAACAGCATTTCAATAAAGCTTAATTGACTAACTGGTCAGACAATAACTTCCATAACAAATAGGTCAGACAAGTCACTTAAATTCTGAGCGCTTATAACATAAAGAACATTCATTTATTCATTCATTCATTCCACATATGTTTAGCCTCTTCTACACAGAGCACTATCTTTGATCTTGTGAAGAATGACAAAGGAATCTATATAAAGCATTTTCCTATGGAAGCTAGGTGAGGACATATCTATTGAAAATAAGTTTGTTACTATCCAGAGGCACTCTTTTCTCCATCATTCAGGCTAAGTTGGGACAAGCTTTAACTTCTAGAGAGCTGCTACTTCAATGTTCTGAAACAATTTCCAATATCATCCAACTATTTTTTTCCTTTTTGCTTCCTTGCCTCTGTTTAGGGGTAGATGAACCCTAAGAACTTTTTTGAAAACAACATCTCTCTAGACCTCCCTAGCGCAGCAGTCTAGTTCTGTCTAGTTAGCCTTGTTCTGTCTTTACCCCTTTCTGATATGTGGTTCTGAAGAACACAATGAGGGTGCTCTGGAGCTTTGGTATTTTGAGAGAGGTTAAGGTTCAGGATTGTTCTTGAACCTTAAGCTTTTTCTAAGAAAGAAAAAAAAAAAACGTGGCCAATGGTCCAGTAATATGAACATCACTTAAGAGTTTCTTACAAAAGCAGGATATCAGGTTCATAACAGATGTAATGAATCAGAATGTGTATTCATAGGCACTTTCAGGTTTGAGAGGTACCATAATAAACTACCAAAAGATAAATGAATTGGAGGAGCCCTCATTTATAGTTTTAATTTGACTTCAGATTAATTAAGGCACAGTTGGTCAGAGTATGCTTTAATGAAGTCTTGTATTCAATACCATGCAGGCAATTTAGGATAACGATTATATCTCTCAGCAATGTTTCCCAAATGCCCAGAACAGTATTGACATGCACTAAATAGATATATGTTGAATGAGTTTGTATATTCTGCCCAGCATCAAGTATAGAGTTCTCTCTATGCATAGTATATGATTGTTGACTACTGATTTGCAGATAGAACCTCCATTTCCCAATGTCTAAAAAACCATTACCTTCGATATGATGATGAATTCCATTCAGTCAATCTGTAATATTTCTTGAGCTTTACAACTATGCTCTTTGTCAGGAAGTTGTAATTAAAGAATTAAAAGGTTTTCCCTGCCCTCAGGTATTTATAGTCTAGTTCATTGACAGATATAAAAATATACACTATGCATACATTTGGATGGATATATAAAGCACAATACAAACATAGGAAGATAATGTAATTTTTTTGGAGTACACCAAGAATGGCTTCACAAAAAGTGATGGGTGAATTTGGACTTAATGGATGCATAGTACTTAAAGTCAGAAAAGTTTGAGAACATTCTAGGTGAAAGAATCGAGGTGTAAGAGAGCTTATAACATATTTCTGATGTCTATGCAAAAAGGAGAAGGAAGGGGACATGATACTGCACAGAAAGTCAGGGGTCTGACCAATGAAACCCATGCATGACTAACTAGTGAGTCTGTATATCACAGAGCAGACAGTGTGGGAGTCATTGAAGAATTTTTAACAGAATGTGATGTGGTCAGAAGTATACTTTCGAAAGTATGGAGACTGAAGAGGAAGAATTGCAACCAGAGTCAGAGAGACTAGTTAGGAGACTATAGCAACAGTCTACATTAGAAATGATAAGAACTGAGACTATGACAGTAACAATAGGAATAGAGAGAAGGGAAAGAGAACTGTGCGCAGGAGGTAGAAAAGTGAGGAGGACTGTAGAGTTCCCAAATTCTTTCAGCTTGGGCAAAGTGAGAGTAAATTGCTCTTGGCAGACTTATTTCCACTGCCATAATGAATAGTTACTTGTCATTTTAATCAAGTAAAAGGAAAAGGTGGCCTTCTGAGGATCAAAGTTATGTTTGGTTTAGGAACCTAGAAGAAGATTCTACCAAAATTTCAGAATCAACACAAAATGGAGAGACCCAAGGCAGAAAAAGTATCCTAAAATGCACCAAGACTAGCCTATAATATAAGCTAATAGACTGTGAGTTATAACTGATTTATTTCCTTTACAAGGTGAATAAATATGAACAAGACTTTCCCCTACATGATATGATTTAAAGAACAATTTCAGAAAGCTCCTCTGCCCTGACCTTACTGGTGTCCAAAATTCTCATCATTGTAGAAGAACCATCCATGCATTTAAGGTAGGAAGTTTCTCATTTCAGGGGAAGACACTGAAGATATTCTTGAGCTGTTGAGGGACAATAGAGAGCCAGGAAAGGTAAGGTCAGACCTCATGTAGAATTACAGAAATGTTTATGAGTATCAGAAGCCTATTTTCTGAATTTCCAATTAGAGCACGGTTTAGTTAGAGGATAGCTAGTCAGACCAGGGCTTTATGAGGTGTAACTCAGAGCTTCTCAAATGTTCATGTCCTTACAAAACTCTGAGGATACTATTAAAATTCAGGTTGTGATTCAGCAGGTTTGAGATGGGATAGGTGTGAGATGGGACCCATCTCAGCAAGAGTTGTATTTTAACAAGTTCCAGGTAATGTTATGCTTCAAACACTAGTTGAAAACCAAACTCCCAGAAGTGAGGAATAAGGAGACCAGAAGTTCACAAATGAATTAACACTATGCCCACCCCCAGGGCCCTAAAAGAATGAGACACAGGGTAGGTAATTTGAGGTGTGTGGGTGGGGGTGAGGGAGTGGGTAGAAAGATTTATTTGCCTTCATATTACCTTCACATAAAGGATGCCTCTGAATGCCATTCATCTAACTTATTTCTACAAACATTGCCAACAGGTTATGTAGGGCCTAACCTGTCATCATATACTCTTAGAAATCCTCACTTTTCTGAAAGTAGAGTCTAAAGGCACAAATAACCCTGCCATGCATGACCAGTTTGTAAACAAAATGCCTCAAGATTATTTCAAAAGGATCTGCAGCCAGATTTACAAAGCCACAAACTGTAGAAAATAAAAAGGAGGAGAAACTACTTACAAAAGTAAGATAGAAAACTGGAGATGATTCCCCGGAATGCCCATCTCAAAAACCACCTCATTCTGCACCACTCATTTGCATGTGTTCAGTTGAACTTGCTCTCATTTTTTGAACAATCTAAACAATGTTTCACATTTTCCACCTCACGTAGACACATCCTGATTATAAATAGAGAAAAAAAGTGCATCTGGTTGACTATAATCCAAAGCATAGAGCTGAAGTACAGATACTAGATATAGGTGACAGAAGACTTTAAGGCACAATTAAAAGATTGGGTCTGGCTGTGTTTATCATTGTCCTTTCTTGCGTAAAAATAGTCTTTCATTTTTAATGAACAATTAAAATTTTACTAAACATTGGCACTTTGGATAGCAACAACGCTAACAAATGGAAATTTCATCTGGCCTGAATTCAGCCTATAAAAACCTCTGATTTGTTGCTTAAGAGTAGCAGTTACTTTATCTGGGTCAGTTGATTTAGTGATTTTATATTTTAATTATATTAAAAATATGTGACCACATAATATTGCCTGGCTTTGAAAATTAAGCCTGTGGCTCTATACCTTCTGTGTAGCAATTTTCTGAACTTGTACCACAAAACAGGCAGGCATAGTATAAGAAGATGATTAAAACGGTTTTATCAGGGGTAACAAAGAAATCTCCATCATTCATACAGCCTAGGGAATTCTATGAAAAAAATTTTTTACATATAGTTTGTTGTCAAATTGGTTTCCATACAACACACAGTGCTCATCCCAAAAGGTACACTCCTCAATGCCCATCACCCACTTTCCCCTCTCCCCCACCCGCCACCAACCCTCAGTGTGTTCTCAGTATTTAAAAGTCTCTTATGGTTTGCCTCCCTCCTTCTCTAACTTTTTCTTTCCTTCCCCTCCCCCATGGTCTTCTACCAAGTTTCTCAGGATTCACATAAGAGTGAAAACATATGGTATCTGTCTTTCTCTGTATGGCTTATTTCACTTGCATTATACTCTCCAGTTCCATCCACGTTGCTACAAAAGGCCATATTTCATTCTTTCTCATTGCCACATAGTATTCCATTGTGTATATAAACCACAATTTCTTTATCCATTCATCAGTTGATGGACATTTAGGCTCTTTCCATAATTTGGCTATTGTTGAAAGTGCTGCTGTAAACATTGGGATACAATTGCCCCTATGCATCAGCACTCCTGTATCCCTTGGGTAAATTCCTAGCAGTGCTATTGCTGGGTCATAGGGTAGGTCTATTTTTAATTTTTTGAGGAAATTCCACACTGTTTTCCAGAGAGGCTACACCAGTTTGCATTCCCACCAACAGTGCAAGAGGGTGCCTGTTTCTCCACATCCTCTCCAGCAGCTGTAGTCTCCTGAGTTGTTCATTTTAGCCACTCTGACAGGTGTGAGGTGGTATCTGAGTGTGGTTTTGATTTGTATTTCCCTGATGAGGAGTGACGTTGAGCATCTTTTCGTGTGCCTGTTGGCCATCTGGATGTCTTCTTTAGAAAAGTGTCTATTCATGTTTTCTGCCCATTTCTTCACTGGATTATTTGTTTTTTCGGGTGTGGTGTTTGGTGAGTTCTTTATAGATTTCTTTATAGATTTATAGATTTCTTTATAGCCCTTTATCCGATATGTCATTTGCAAAAATCTTTTCCCATTCCATCAGTTGCCTTTTAGTTTTGTTGATTGTTTCCTTTGCAGTGCAGAAGCTTTTTATCTTGATGAGGTTCCAATAGTTCATCTTTGCTTTTAATTCCCTTGGTTTTGGGGATTTGTTGAGCAAGAAATTGCTGTGGGTGAGGTCAGAGAGGTTTTTTCCTGCTTTCTTCTCTAGGGTTTTGATGGTTTCCTGTCTCACATTCAGGCCCTTCATCCTTTTTGAGTTTATTTTTGTGAATGGTGTAAGAAAGTGGTCTAGTTTCATTCTTCTACATGTTGCTGTCCAGTTCTCCCAGCACCATTTGTTAAAGAGACTGTCTTTTTTCCATTGGATATTCTTTCCTGCTGTGTCAAAGATGAGTTGACCATACGTTTGTGGGTCCAATTCTGGAGTCTCTATTCTATTCCATTGGTCTATGTGTCTGTTTTTGTGCCAATACCATAATGTCTTGGTGATTACAGCTTTGTACTAGACAGGGTAGGGAAATAAAGCATTAACAATTTATCTGGCTTATATGTTACAAAAACTAAAAAGCATGTATTTTGAAACCAATCACCGAATCCAACTATAATGCAAAAAGTTGCATTGCAAGTTTGATTGGTACAATTCATGCTGAATGAAAAAAATAGGGCAAGTTCTTGGAAAAGCTGGCATCCAATAAGTTTGACAATAAAAATCTCATCCAAAGCAGTTAAAAAAAGGTATTTTGAAAAACATACTGCTTTACAAGAAAGGTACTATCTTTGCTGTGCAAATATATATTTTTTTTAATTTGTCAGGATGAACAACATAAGGCATTGACTTTTGCAAGAAAAAAGTTAACAGCTGCTTTAATCATGTATACATAACTTCGATTACAGTGTTCTTGGGATTCTTTCACCATCCATATCATTGGTCCAGAAGAACTGCTCTTTTTTTTTAATGTTTATTTATTTTTGAGAGAGAGGAGAGAGAGAGGGAGAGACAGAGACAAAGCACAAGCCAGGAAGGGGCAGAGAAAGAGGGAGACACAAAAATCTGAAACAAGGTCCAGGCTCAGAGCTGTCAGCACAGAGCCCATCGTGAGGCTCAAACCCACAAACTGTGAGATCGTGACCTGAGCCCAAGTCGGATGCTTAACTGACTGAGCCACCCAGGAGTCTCTGAAGAACTGCTCTTAAGAGCTGAGTTCAGACAGGGCCCAAAGGGCTGGTCCTAGTCGAAAAAGAAGGTTTGTTCAGGAACCTGTAACTCCTCTCCACCTTTTCCCTTCTCTTCTGTCTTGCTGGACTTTGGCGTATGTCTGGTGTAGGCAATCTGTTTTTCTTTATTTCTTACACAAAGTCAAAGGTTTGTTACAGGAAAGGAAAAGTTATTTCTGACAGCATCTGCATAATAAGCTAGTTAACAGAAGAATCTCCTAAAACCAAATTAATACTTGACAAATCTATCACATTTTCTTCAGGGATCATTATGCGTATTGCATAACAATTGAGTGTAATTCATGTTTTATGTATTATTAGTAAATTAATATTCCTAGAAAATTTGTTTTAAAGAAGTGTCTCCCCAAAGCCCAGTTAAAACAAGTTTTCAATACAAACACAAAAAGTCAATATACAAGATGAGAATAATTTCTCATTCATAAAATAGAAAAAAATGTGATAACAGAAAAAAAGATTTAGGTACGATGAGTTCTCTCTACCCTTCCTCCCCTTTCTTTCTCCATTGTTTTGGAAATCCTTAAAGTATCAAAAATGTGCAAAAAGAAAAAAAGGACAGCCAAATGAATATGAAAATAGTCAAAAGAAGTTGAATTTGAGATGAAATGGTCATTGAGGAAATGGATCAATAGTAGAAATAGTTTTAGGTGATTAGACTTTAGATATCATCCTGGATTCTAATGGTCAGGGCTTCTTTTGCCTTAGTATCACTTGCCAACTTACTTGATAGGCAGATGCCATCCCTGACACAGACCTCTGAATCAGCGTCTTTGGAAGTTGGGTCTTTTTTTTTTTTTAATGGCCACATTTTTTTTTCTTTTTTGCCTCTTCAACTTTCTTTATTTTGAGAGAGAGTGTGTGATTAGGGGAGGAGCAGAGAGAGATAGAGAGAATCCCAAGCAGGCTCCGTGTTGTCAGTGTGGAGCCCAATGTGGGGCTCGACCCCACAATGATGAGATCATGATCTGAGCTGAAATCAAGAGTTGAATGCTTAACCAACTGAGCCACCCAAGCATGAAAACTCTTCATGAACTAGGAAGGTGCAACTCTGTTCTCACCAAAAAGTTATCCGTTTCCTGAATTTGTCCCCGATTTTGTATGGTATTTCTTAAATAGACTATCAGGTATCAAGTCTCTAAAAAATCAACACAAAATACGTTGAAAAACAAAGCTAAGTTTATTAACTTACTAGAGTAAAGGAGAATACTGACTAATTGAATCTTAATAGTGTCTCAAGATGGCAAATGTCATTTATAGGACGTTTATAGGGTCTGGGGTCTGGATTAAGTAGGCCTTAGGGTGGGTAGTTCAAGGTGGGGAGGTGATTGGACCTGGGCAACGTATGTGACGTAACAGTTTAGTAGTGGTGGACTTAAGAGGACATGGCCTTAAAATTAATCTTGATAAAGTAAGCTGAAGTTTGATAAGTGAATTTTTTGCCCAGGGGAGCAATCCATTGTCCTGATAAGTGAGCAAAATAATTACCCAGACAAGTTGGCTTGTAGGAATTTTCCTAAAGCAAACAGCTAAGTTATCTTTCAGTTTATAACCCTATCTTCTAGGGCAAGAATTTCCTGCTACAGGTAGTTGAGTTGTGTTAATGCAGATAACTTTAGTTCTCTCTAATAATTGCTATTTGTAGATAGAGACGGTCTTGTTTCTCAAGCCAGTGAGGATCAAAGAGGTCTCTTCTGAAACATCTTTACTCTAAATTCTTAGAGAACTTCATTCAACAAATGTTAATTGAATATTCAGGAAAAGATGGAAAGGGTGAGGTGCAGATACTGCTATTGTCCTCCCTCCACACACACACCAACTGCCCATCATAAACATTAATAATCAATCACAACATTCCATTCATCTTGAACTTGACCTCATGATCTTTTTCAAAGTAGCATTTAAGGCAATCATTTTCAATTCATCAGAGTAGTCACTCAGATTGCAACCTAATGGACTGTGTTAAGCATTTGGGGAATATGAAAGTGAATCAGGCAGGCATTGTGTTTTCAAGGAGTTTGGAATTAAGAAATCATAGCATACCCTAACGACATTGTCATGTGTCCAGTTAGAGGCAAAGTGCCCATGAATGTGAGTAGTATACAGTAAGTCCAGATAGAGAACTGATGGCCATTGTTAAGTGATCTTTAAGGTGAAAATAAGAATGTGTGACACTTACATGATAGCAAATGAGGAGTAATTGAATCAGGAAAAGCTGGGAATGATGGAATCACAACTGTGTTTCAAGAAGATTATTAAACTGGAAATAGACAAGAGATTTTATAAATGCAGAGAACAGGTATGAGGCTATTGAAAGAATCTTGAAATAACATAAATATAAGAATAGATCAGATCAGTTATAGGTACATGGAAAGTAAAGGGTGGGTGAGAAGAACATGTTGGAGAGATTGAACTGACAAGTGTTGACTGCAGTGGTTAATTATAGAGAAGCGATCAAAGGAAAGAAATGACTTTTAAAAATACAAATTTCGTGTTTTGAGCACCAACAAAAATGTAGTTGTTAATTTTGAACAACAATGAAAGGAAACAGTTTCAATCAAAATTCAGTATTTATAAGGAGAAGGAGGTAAGAGAGAAGTTTGAGAGCGATTTGAACATTGCAGTGGATATTTTCTTATCTATTTGCTTAATTGCTCTTCCTTTGAGAAATTGCTTGTACTCTTCTCCATGTGACTTTTTAAAAGTTTATTTATTTAAGAGAAAGAGACAGAGACTACGTGCATGCACAAGTTGGAGAGGAGCAGAGAGATAGAGAGAGAGAGACTCTCAAATAGGCTCTGCACTATCAGCACAGAGCCCTCTGCAGGGCTGGAGCTCAGGAACTGTGACTCAGGACCTGAGCCAAAACCAAGAGCCAGATGCTCAACTGACTGATCACCCAGGTTCCTCTCTTCATGTGACTTTTCTGGAATACAGAAGTACAGACTCTGTCTCTCTTCACCACAGGGTTGTTGCATATCCCACACTGGACCAATTGTTGGCACTCGATTGGGAATTCTATCCCTAAGGTGGAACACTCAGGAATGAAAGATAGTAGGATCAGTAAAGAAACTTTCTTTGTGTTGAATTGAATTCCCTAAGGTATCCTAGTTCTTATCCTTCTGGAGAGCTGATGGTTTAGTTCTTCTTTTGAGGCTATGAGCTATTCAATGAGAGCCGAAACCAACACAATTCCTTGTTGCTGTGTGAGGCAATGCTGAGATCCAGCAAATATTACTTAGCTTCATGTTCCAGGATATACGTGTTCCTGGAAGATAAGATTGTAAACCAATTAAAACCAGGACCAGTAGCTTACTCATCAAAACTCATTTCAAGGCCCTTGCTTCACTGTGCTCATTTAACCTAAAACTATTATATCATAAATTCTGCCCAGATAGTTCCCTGACTTGCTGACTTACTTTACAATCATTATATCCAGACCCTAGAGCCCTATAAATGTTGGCTTTGTTTAGTGTGGTAGGTCTAATACACCTGGGTCAGCAGGTTTCTCTTGTGGTCTTTTGGCGAGCCAAAAGTCAGTATTAGTAAACAACCAATAAATTCTTTTTTGTTCTTGATAAGTCAGATAAAATTAAATTATGTTACCTGCTGGTAAATATTGCTAATTATATCATGCATTATCATACCTGCTCATAGAATGTCATTTTGTGTACAGTTGTCCCATAAAGTTAGACTGTCAATTTCTGAAAGGCAAAAGAAAATTGTCCTATTGAGGGATAATGTTAAACCATCTAAAACATAAAGAAATAGGGGTGCCTGGGTGGCTCCATCACGTAAGTGTCCAACTTTGGCTCCCATCATGATCTCACAGTTTGTGAGTTTGAGCCCCGTGTCAGGCTCTGTGCTGACAGCTCATAGCTTGGATCCTGCTTCAGATTCTGTGTCTGCCTCTCTCTCTTCCCCTCCCCCATTCATGCTTTGTCTCTCTGTCTCTCAAAAATGAATAAACATTTAAAAAAATATTTTAAAATATACATAAAAAGAAAAGCTTACTACTTTGTGCCATGACCCGTCTCTCAGTTACCAGCATATTGCCTCAATGAAAGTGGATCCCCAATATCTATTGTTTGACAATGGCGGTATCTATTGTGCTAATTACCTACAGTCCATAACTTTTAGATAAGATACTACAGTAGACATTGTTGGAACTTCACCCATTTCCTCGTGGATTCTCTTTTGCATTTCAGTGGAAGGCAGCCCCTGATTCCTACAACACAGCAGTAGCACGGTTATCTCAGGGCTGCCCTAGGGAAGTTGTTGCAGAGGCAGCCCTTAACTAATAACTGATGAGCATGAGGGGTAATTCGCCAAGGTCGTTCTGAGTTTCTCAGGGGGATAAATTTTGGTCATCCAGTGTGGTGACTGGCTTAAATAACACACCCTTTATGGATTGTTTTCCCTCTACCACCTCTCCACTCTCCAGTTGTACGGGGTGAGTTATACACAAACATGACATTCTTCAAACATGCACAATAACTGCCATGACTCAACAACTTTTTGTTTGCAAGTAATGGAAATTGATTTTGTCTAAAGTATGTGAATAAGAGGGATTTATTTATGGTTACTGGTGCTTACTCCCTGGATGGCCAGGAGATCAAGCACACCTAAGATTGCTTCAGGGTCTGCTTCTGGAGAGAACTCAACTAATACATGGAATTCTTAGGAAAGCATGTTATCTTTATCATTTCGTGGCAAAATAGTTCCTAGAATTGTACCAGAGATAATTTCTGGTCAAAAGTCAGTTAGATTGCACACTCCCTGACAAGAATGATGTCTGATTTGTCTTTATCTGTTGTCTAGTACAGTGGATATCACAGAGTGGATAATGAATAAACATCTGCTGAATGAATCTCCATGGTCTAAGTATCTTGTCCACTGGACCTGATAATGCCAGGGGCATGGCAATTACAGCAGACTAGAACTGAACCATGCTGAGGGATGAAAGAGGCATTTATTTGTTTTAGCCAGTCCATACCTCAAAACCAGGACTGATTCTTAGGCAACACGTACTTAGATGGTTGGACCAATTGTCCATGGTTGTCCATCCTAACACCTGCTTTGCCTGTTGTGATTGGTATGGGCCCAGGCTCTCCCACTTATTAAATAGTTTCTTATTATCCATGTTCATAACCATTTTTATCAACTACTTTATTTCAGATGTGCTTAAATCTTGCTCTTGAAATCTGGAGAGAAAGCTCTCATATTCTTGCATATTCATTGTTTTATATCTCTTCTCACTATTTCCTTAGCACTTCAGAGAGAGAAAGAGGACGTCTTGGCCAAAGTCATTGCCTATTTCTAAAGCAATGCACCTGATCATGCATCCATGCACGTATTTGTTTTCCTCCTTCGGAGTTATATTTCTTTTCATTGATTGCATTGGCCTAGTGCCAGTCTCCTCTGTGCCATGTTAGACAGCATAAATATTAGTTTTGGTTGATACCATAGAATATTACTTATGATATTCTGGGCAGTTTTAAGTCAGTGCTTAAAACCAATCATCAGAAAATAATGTTGTAGTATCTAATTAGGTAAAGCACTGTAAAAGGGACAAAGGGGATATACAAGAATTTCAACAATGATATTTGCCTTCTAAATATCTGATTCTAATCCAGGTGTGGTACACAGTATTTATATAGCCCCAGGCAATTAATTTAACCCTTGTGTCTCCTTTACTTATATGTCAAATGAGGCTAATAGCTACTGTGCAGGTTTGTTGTAAAATTTTGAACACATAAATACTCATTAACACATAGTAGGCACTCAAAAATGCAACTAACTGTATCAGTCTAATGTCTAATGTCTAATGTCATCAGTCTAATTGCAAAGTTGAGATGTAAAACACATGTAACAGTCTAAAATATCACATGATAGATATCAAAAAGCAGGTACATTTTTCACCTGTACAGAATCTATAGTACTGTGAATTGGGGGGAAACAGCCATTCCGGGCTGGAGAAATCTAGGGAAGCCTTTAGGAGTAAGTGAAATTAGAATTGAGTATTGGAGAAGGGGTAGACTTTGAAAAAACATGCTCCCTGTCTTAAGAGGAGACAGTATAAGGTGTGTGAAAGTCCCTGGGCGAGCTGCCTTAACCACACTGTATTAGGCTTCCGAGCTCAGAGGCTGTGGACAGGGGTAGAATGAGCCTATGAGTTCTCTCTTTGATCATGAAGAGATCAGATTAAGCAAGTCAAAATTTGGCTATAACCACATGTAATTACTGCAGAAAAACAAGACTGTAATAGGCTAAATTTTGCGAGGAAGCAGACAGTGTAGGGGCAGAGGCTGAGAACTTTGCCGACGAGGTCCTGGCTTATTCAAAGATTAGATGAATACACTCAGTATCTACTTTTTGAGAATCAACATATCTCTTTTTCTTTTCATTCTCCCTAGGATAAACATATCCATAGTGGTCAAATGAATGCTAAAAGTAATTTGCTTTCTTATTTTTAATTTTATTTTAAAATAAGTTATGAAATCTTATCTATTTCACAAATGAAGATTCACTTTCTAACTCTTTTGCCCATGTCATGCAGGACTTTCAAGTTTTTCCTGCCTTGATTGTATTTATGGGCAAGAATAGTATTATAAATTATAACTTCATGGAATAGCAAATAGAAAAAAATATTTCGTAATTTACATTTTTCATTTGTCTTAAAATTGACCAGATTTTTAAGAAAACATATTTGTATAGGGTCTACCTAAAAGAAACCTTTAGAAATGAGACTAATGTAAAAGAAAAAATATGCTCTAGACTTATTCTTAAAATCATCATGTGCTATGTAGAGATGAAGGTGTTAACTTCGGTCCTCAGGTCCATTTTTATGTCACCGATGCGTCCACTGAATTATAGGTGTGAGAGCCATTATCTCTCAGGAGCACCTTGAAAAAGAGATGCCTAATCTCAATAATGTGACTTTCCGCATTAAATAAATCCACCATGTTCAGTAGTTCTTCTTTCTTAAGGGAAAAAATGTCTTATCCTTCCTTCCATTCACCTCTTCTAATCTTAAAAGAAAAGAACATCAAAGAAATTTGAATTTTTACTAACCAGAATTGATTTGTTTCTTTCTACTTGGTATTCTTTATCATACGGTGCGTATGGGCGTCGTGTGCACGCACGCGTGCGCGTCTGTGTGTGTGTGTGTTATGTAATGGATGAATAAACTCAGGAGATTCCATTTGCTCACTAAATGTTTACCATAGAAACTATTTTCCTTCATTTTGACTTTTCTCTGTATTTCTTATACTAAAGTATATGATTGCGAAAAAAAGCAATTAGCCTAATAAACCTAATTTAATGAACACACCTCTGGGGTAAATCTTGGGCAATGCTGAAGAAAGTATTTAACAAGGATTTTTGAATGGCTCAGGAGGCTCTCACTTCTGCTTTGCAGATGAGATGCATTTGAGGAACATCCTACAAGAGCTTTAGTTTCTTTTAAAAAATTCTGCTCTACACACTAGTAGACTAGTTCTACGCTAATAATAATGTGTGGCTTGGCATTTGCCGGAAAGTTTCTGACCAAAATCTATTCAATTTTGGCATCAATGTTGTGTCTTCTCCCTTATAATTGCATGAGATAACGGTTGATGGATTATATTGAATGAACACTTGAGCAATAGAAAGTAAAGAGAAAATTCCTTTTTCTGTAAATTTAACTTTAGATGACTTCTTTCTCTCTCTTTACCCAAAGCAGGATATCCATCCCTCCCGAGCCTCATGTTCCCTCAACCTCAAAGAAACTGGAATAAATATTGATAGAAAAAGAACAAAGGAACAAAGGTAAAATTACTTGTTAGCATTAGTGCCCCCAACCGGTGTCTTGGTTTACTGAGTGACAATAAGTTTGTATTTTTATTTTACTTATTTCTATTTTGACTATTATGGAGAGGCATGCAATCCACAAACATATAGATATAGCAGTAACTTTAGACACAAGTCTTAAATGAATGGCATGTACCTTACTTCATATTTTAATTTAGATATGAAATTATTTAGCTTGAGAAATCCAGAGATGAGGTTCCCTTGAGTCAGAATTTTAGAGCTAGAAGAGATTATCAAGATTACTTAGTCCAGTTCTCTGTATCAAAAAAAGGACTACAGAGATAATTGGCAGTTGGTTCTAATTAAGGGTAGAGACAAGACTAGAGTCCATATCTTCAGTAGACTATAAAATGATCTTTCTTTCCCTTTAATCACTGTCAAAATAATGTCCTCTTATAACACTTTGTTGTAAACACAGCATTACAAAATCTTAAATATTTAACACTGCACGCTTTGACCAACTGGCATGATCACCCTTGTCTGTGTGCCCCTCTGGTATTTACTGGCTGAATGTCAGCTCTGCTTGGAAACTATTAATGAAGATTTCTTCGTGTTTCCTGACACACTGTGCTTGTATTAATACAGCTAAGAATTGCGCTTCTCTTAGTTACAGTGCTGCATTATTATGCCAGGTTTCACGTGGGGTGAGGTCTGACCTCAAATGCCTCTCTGGCTTAGACAAGTCAGTCTAGCTCTCTCTGGATATTTTCTTTTTTCTTACCTAATGGACGTGAGCGGCACCTGGCACTATATTATTACTTCATCCTATTTAGACCCACAGGCTATTTCAGCTTATAAAGGTCATGTCTATTTTAGCTACTTTCAGCTAATTCATAGCCATCAGAAAATGATTTAGAGAGCAGATTCACTGAAGACTATCTATACCATGGCCACACTTTCAGCTGATTCAGTCAAATTGGTAAAAATCAGTCCAGATAGTTGTTTTCCTTTTTAAAAATTAAACAACAGATTAATTTATTGTGTTACCTTTTAGTAATTGTGCTGGATTGTTAGTGAAAAGCATCAATATTGTATAAGGGTCTAACATAGGTGGAATGCCACCAGAATTTTGACTGCTTGATCAAAAATATCCACTGGTAAAACTCCTCCTTGGGAATGACCCCTAGCGGTTTTACAGTCACCTGCTGATAATTTGATTTAAATCACATTGCCTCAATCTGTTGGTGAGTACCATATGCCATTTGGGATAGGATGAAGAGATGTATTTTGGTGAGACATATTGTGTCTATTTCCTTCTCCAACCTAGCAAGTTTGTCAATGTAATAGAAAAAGATGATTTTTTATAGCTTCTTAGAACTTGGTGTTTGAAAGCTTTTCTTAATTGGGTTCAATAATTTTTAACAGAAGCCACATGGTCGACAGAAAACTGTCGTGACTAACTTGAGCATGATAGAAAGTAAGGTTCTTTTAAATAATTAATAGCTGCTAAAAGGTCCCATGCATTATGGAGAGAGGAGGGAGAAGACTAGATTTAATCAGAAGATTCAGGAAGGAGGGTTGATGAGAGAGATTAATCAAACCAGAGCATGGTCATATAAGGGACAGGATCAGATGATTCACTCACAAAAATGAGTAAGAGCAAAGGAAGCAGAGGATGGGGGGAGAGGGTGACATGATGGAGAAGGTCGCAGATGTGGTGGTAGTCAAATGTCAAACCTCATTAAAGAAGTTGTCCACAACATCGCTAATGAGCTGGAAAAAATGTGTGACAAACGTGGTTAGAGGCTTTTTTGCACAAATTCAAACTCAGGCCAGGTTGCTCAATGGGTCTTCAGAGAAATGACAAACTCTGGAGTGAATCCTAGCCAAGGAGAGCTGTGTTAGCAGACTTTCCCTAACCACCTAACTTTGGCAATTGAGACAAAGATAAAGATACCTTACCTCCTTGAGGTAATACTGAATTGGCTTCACCTATATGTTGCCACTTACAATTGCTACAGAAGGTATCAGGGTTAGAGAAACTAAAATGAGAACAACAACAAACAAGGCAACACAGTTTTTCTAAAATGTCAGGATCAAGCAAGGCCAGGGGCCAGATATCAGTGAGCAGAAGAAGGATTTGATGGAAATCTGTGTTCCTCTGCCAAAGGAGTTAACTACACTGAGCCACCTAAGCCATCTGTATATGCAGAATGACCTTGGCAGAAGTGGAACACATTATTTGTTTCCATGGAAGGTTGTTTTTTTTTTTCTTTTTCTTTTTTTTTTTTTTTAATTTTTTTCTAAGTCAGGCTACATGGTCTAGTGCAGAGGTGTCCTCACTTTTCCTGCCAAGAACTCCTGGGCATCTGATGAAATGTTGTGAATTTCTTTCAAGTTTTTGATCTAAGTTTGTCCTCCATGTCTGCTTTAAAATTAATGGATTAAAAAAGTCATCAGACCTCACCTCATATTTTTTTCCTTTTCTTCCTCCAATTATAAGAAGAAGGAATGATCTTCTGCAGTCATCTATTGATTATGTCACTCTCTTTAAATAACTTTAAAAGAACTCCTAGTTTTGATTTGCATCAAAATAAAATGTTCTGACTCTCTTCCTTTGTCCATCCTGTACCTTACTGTTCTTTTGTTTCACACACTGTTCTCTCCTCCCTTCTGCAGCCAGACATAAACTCTTTGCCATCTAGCTTCCCTTATTATTTTCTTCCCTTAAGATTTGCTATTATTCTCACTTAAAGTGGCATGTGCACCCCTTTCCATTAAACCAGGTCACGTATTTCTGTCCAAACTCTAATCTTTACAATGTTATTGCAACTGTCTCCTGTTGTATGTATATACCTATTTCTATACTCTTAAAACCTCACATGCATTTATATTGTTCTTTTCTCCACCAATAGTTTGCAATTTCCTTAAGGACAGGAGCCCCATACCCTTCTTTTTTGTCATGTTCTTAGTGTAAGGCTTCTCAATGTCAATTGATTATTGGTCCTATTTATATACCAGTAATACAATGCTCCTTTGCTCTCCACGCAAGCAGGGCAGACTGTATTGCTCTGTTCTCAGATTAATCGTTTTGCTTTTCCTTTTTTTCAGGTTTCTATGTCAAGTCTTAAAATGTTTCCCTTGAAATAATAACAAGAGCACTTGTATGAGCGCACTGTAGATGAATCCAATGTGCCAGGTCATGCTTTGGAAGGCTGAGTGTGAGACCAGTAAGAAACCCATAACTCTCTGTTCTACCCAGTGGTTACCTGACTCTGTGTTTATGTGCATAATGTTAGGTTCTTACATTCTCATCAGTAGCCAGCATGCCTGTTATTCTGTTTATACTTAGAGTGATACCAGAAGTATCACTTTTCTGTTGATTAATTTATATTGTCTAATTCTGTAGCATGTTGCTATGCTCCCTGTCCCTCTTAATTACTTATTGTGACAATTAACCGACCAAAAACAGTTTCTCTCGCAAAGATTTCCAGAGGAAAAAACAAAAACATAAAAAACATTGTAAATTATGCCATTTTCTGCCTAAGCCTCTCTTGAGTCCCAGCCATGATCGTGTTACTTGTTACAACAGATCTGCTGGCAAACAAACTCTGAGGGCAACGCATTGAGACACTGCAGACCTTTAAATGTGAAGAATTTAGTCCTAAACATGTGTTTGTGGGCATGTGCAATATCCACTCCTTTTAGAATGTCTCAGACTGACCCCAAACAACCTTTTTATGGAATCCTACCCTCAAGGACTAGTATTAGTTATATAATTGCGCTACTATTACCCTGTCTCTCAGGGTGTAAGTCTGCCTTTGAGACCATTGTAGTAACTTAAAATATTTGTTAACCAGCAAGTAGACAGACTTAGGATAAGCTCCTATTCTAGGAGGCCATAAATTTTCCATTGTACCCGTAATGTCCAATTTAACCCCTCAATATTTCTCTCAACAACTTTTTTTCCTATCAAATCTCAATAGCAAAAACAAAACAAACAATAATTGAGAGAAAGAATTGAGATGGTCTAATGAGAATACTTCTCTGAAGTTTTATTACAATTCTAGCTAGGAAAAAATATATATATATATGGATATGTGGTGCTGTTAGGATCTCTGTGGCATGTGAATTAGCACTTATAAGAGAGCTTTGTAAGGTGTACCTGGGGAGGAACGTTTGGATTAAATAATAAAGAAAGATAACACATTGATCCAAGCTATTATTTGTATTTTTAATTTGCACATTATGTAAAACTGCTCCCCTCAGATTTTGGAGAAGCTTGTTAACAATTCCCCACAGGACTGCTGGGTTAACTCCTCTGGGGTTGTATTTAGAGAATCCACCTTCTTAACAGGCTATTGTAAGTGTGGCTCTGGTTCAGGGAAGTTTGAGGACCACTATATACACTAAAATAGTAAATAGAAATATTCATTGAGTGCTACGTGCTGTACTGGATGCTGAAATACAAGAATAAATTAATCAGACCCACTTTGAGAATTCCCAAAGGCAAGTTATAACACCAAAGAAAGTGAACACAGTTTTGTATCCCTATAGAATTTATTCAAACTGTACCACTTGAGAACTGAGGTTTTAAGTAGGTTAGTTTTAGCTACTTTAAGTGGAAATGGATTTTCTTATCAATTAAATTAATCTGAATAATTCATTTAAAAGGTTCTAAAATCTGAATAATTTATTTAAATAAATTTATTTAAAAGGTTTACTAACAATTACAGTAAGAAAGTTTTGAAAAGTTGTCTGCCTAAGCCAGATGTTTTGGTAGGCAAAGTTGTGTCTTTGGGGCCCCGTATTTTCCTTTCTTTGTCTCTAGCATCTCCCCAATGTTTCTTCAAGGCTCCCGTGACCTCCTGGCCCTTCCTTTGCTTTCCTGTCAAAATTGCTCAAATGATATGGATATAATGAGAGTGCTAAGATGATAGTCAAGAGAAATGGGTTTGCACTATGCCTCTGATACTAAATAAATTATATGGCTTTGAGCAAGTTCCTTGAACTCTCTTTGAGTTTCCTTACCTGAAAAAAAATAAAGGGTAGAATTTTAGGAGCCGTGATATGTTGTCCAGTCCTCTTTCTATGATTCATTGAGTTGTCTGTGCATTGCACTTTAAGATGAGGATGGAGGTCTTCATTTGGCAGGAGGAGAGATTGCATGAAGAGGAGTCACGGATGTATTGCTTATGAATTTTGAGCAGGGATCTGAGCAGGGTTCTTTAGAGCTAGTGAGGAGTCAGAGCACTGGGTCTGAGTAAGCTTAGCTCTACCTCTGACTTGGTGTGTGAAATATGAACATATCCCCTGGCTTCCCTGGGATTTATTTTTCTCACTTTGGGGTGGAGACAGCAATCACAACCTTTCTCACGGTGTCATTGACATTACCGAGGGGATGAGAAGATGTTTTTTAAGGAACATGGTGGGCATTCCATAAATATGTCTCTATTCACTGTGAAGGTGCAGTTTATTCAATGCCTCGCCTTACCTTCCCAAAGTTGGTTTATTTAACAAGCACACAGAGAACTCATAATATTCTAGGAACTAATCTAAGAGTTTGATTTTAACAGTAACTCTATTAATCCTCATAACAAGACTGCAAGGAGCTATTATGATCCCATTAGACAGTTAAGGAATCTAAGACTCATAATCTGCCCACAGTCACCCTCATAGCAAGCAAGTCTGGGTCCACAGCCTGTGCTTTCAATCATTGTTCTCCCAGCTTAGACAGAAGGCCAGAAAACAAGAAATGGAATGGAATGCGGGCAAGTCAACTATGTTATTTGTCAAAGGCTGCATAAATTTGGTGTATCAGAAAGATATCATAGTAATTTAGAAAACATCTAAAATTGTAAATGTTAACCTACAAACAGTCCAACCACCAGGTGTTGCTTTTGAAGAGACATTAGTCCCTTATCAAGAATATTTACAAAGCATCTTAAATATGTATAGCAACCCCTCGCAGTAAAACCAAAGGGGGAGGACATTCAGAATCTTGAAATAGGAGTTGCAACATTTCTTAAACACTCTCTTTCCTGCATGGCTTCCCATCTCACTTCTTCTAGGAGTGGTGCTCACAAAGGTCTCCCCTGCTGGTCTTCTAACTCCTAAAAATCTTCCCCAGCTCAACAGAAACAACAGCCTACCTGCAGCCTCAGGTGCCTTGCCTTCTCTCTCTTCATTATTTATATCATTATGCATTATCTTATTTTCTTAAATCCCTTTTAAGAGACTTAAGGAATACTCTAAGAGAGTACAAATGTAGCATGCTGCAAGGATAGATCTTGTTATGGAAGTAATCACTAAGGCCTGTTGCTTACCTGGTTTCCCTTAGTCTTGTGCATGGAATCTTGTGATGGTCAGGTTTTCTTTTAGCTGGAGATTTTACTGGGGCTTCTGGGTGGCTCTGTCTGTTAAGCGTCCACATCCTGATTTTGGCTCAGGTCATGATCTCACGGTTCGTGAGTTTGAGCCCCATGGCAGGCTCTGTGTTGACAGCCTGGAGCCTGCTTGGGACTTTTTCCCTCTTCCTCTGTCTCTGCCCCTCCCCGACTTGCTCTCAAAAATAAATACAAATTTAAACTGGAGATTTTAGAAAACAAGAAAATTATTTGCTAAGAATAACTATGGATATGAACTACTGTATCTACCATTTAAGATATAATAAAACCCAGCACAATTATTCACAATAAACCGAATGATCATTATTTCTAATATGAATTTCCAGTCTTGTCTTGGGAGCAAATGGCCCTATTTAGCCAATTAGAACTGAGAGAAAAATTCTGCTCAGCATTGGTTTCAAGTGTTATTTATTTATTTTTTTTTACTGCTCAAATTCTGCCAAACTTCTTGGGTAACATGAGATTCTGCCCTGAGATGTTGCTTCCTTATTTCAGGTTCCTTTTGCGACAAGCAGGGCAACACTTGGCCTCTGCTTATGTAATTCTTCAGAGGGAACTTTTAGTACAAACTTTATATCATTCATATTTCTAATGGGGTTCACTCCCAGCAACATGCTCTGCCAAATGCCTACTATTAATTACTTATTGCCCGGGGTACGATTTCCCTTGATTGAAACATGGCCCTGAAGCTTTCTGTTTCCATTGGAGTCCTCCATCTTCTTGCTCAGCAGCCTTTATGTTTTTCATTCTTCAAACTTTGACTGAGTACCACTTACGCTAGACACCTCTGGGCACTGAGATTACCAACACAAATAAAATAACAACCTTTGTGTTCTGGAAGCTCACCCTTCACAGTGGGACAGCTGTATAGATGGATACCTATGATATTATTTGATAAGTGCCTTGATAGAGCTATCCAGGTACCATGGCGACCTAAAAGAAAGATATCAATTGCATGCTAGTAAGGTGGACAGGGAGGGCTTCACAAAGAACTTGACCTCTACATCAAATTTTGAAAGGGGGTTGAAATTAGGTAATGAGTGATGTTGGAGAGGCCAGAGAATTCCAGAAGGAGAAGCAGGATGAGCAAAAACATGAAAAAGTCAGAGAGTTGGTGCATTCATGAAATTAAAACGTATTTTCTGTGACTGGGAATAAAGTGTGCAGGAGAGATGGCAACACGAGGATGGCAGAGGCTATCGGGGCTAGGTCGTGAGGTGTCTTGGACTATACGCTAAGGTCTGTGACTTTGTCCTGAAGACACTAACCTTGATTATATTTCAGACCTATTTCAGAATTGAAGGAGACAGAGCACCTCTCGTAAGAAAAATGAACATCCACATAGAAAAATTCAAATTCATGCAGATTTCAGAATGTTTTCAAGTCTCCAGATTAAAATCCGGTGCTTTAGATGAAGAAGAAGCATGGACTTAAGTTGGAGAGAGGTATGTCCATATCTCTCAGCAGAGGAAGGAGTTTGCTGTAGAGAGTGGTGTATACAGGATACTTGGGGTACAGACACTCAATTAAGAGATGGGTGCAGAGATCCTGGTGAATAATTATGGAGGCATACACTAAAACACTGGTCTTTGACATTGAGCAGAAGTGATCGTGGCCTCGGATTTGAGGCCTATTATGAATGTAGTATTGTTAGAAAGTATTAATTAATGGGGTGTAGTGGAGACTGAAGTGGCCCAGAAAAGAAGAGGTGTAGAATTAACGGACTTCAAACCTCTACAAGAAGTCTTTTCAGTGTAGCCCAGGCTGAAGCTTTAGGTAGGTCAGAAGCTCAGAATTTCACTAGTCTGAATTTTGCCCTTTTGTATTTTATTTAGATTTCTGTCCTTGCTAAATTTAAGGAATGGATCCCATCAGATCCCATTTCTCCTTCCTTCCTTCCTTCCTTCCTATCTGTTTTAGTCTCAGATGAGGTCAAGTATCTTCAGGCTTTAAAAGTTCCCCAGGTTCTTCTAATGTCCAGTGAGGTTGCATAGTACTGCTTTAAACTCTCTCTATTCAGTATCAGTATTCTCTTTCTTCAATATTTGGTTGGATCAGAGACAGCAGGCTGATAAAAGACAACTAAAAAAATTAAGATCCTTGGCCAGTTCTTAAACTGGCAAGTATTATGCTGTCTACTGAAAGGAGATGCCAGGTAAGTAGGTGCCAAGGTCTTCTACACAAGTTTTATGTTCTTTCTATTACACCCCAAAGGGCTGAGAATCTACAGATTAGATCAAGATATGCCCTCCTAACACACAAATAAGGTAATTCATTGAAAAAATTATTTCTACTTTATTGCCCAGGTTTCTGCAAATTGATGATTTGGATCTTGGCTTCAAGAGGTCATGTTGATCTATTTGCTCTGACAGTAATAAGCTGACAAACCTTCCAGAGATGACTCCTTAATATGATCCAAATGCTCCTTCCTATTGCAATATTCAGTTTTTGCATAACCTGTGTCCTTATACATTTTACCAGGATGCCTAAATTCATCTCTGATCTGACAGATACAGACTGCTGCCGTCATCTAACTAAGAAATATCGCCAACCCCTGTTAGGTGAGGCTGCCCCAGGGTCATGAGTTCATTTTGGGCTGCATTACCATTTTGGTCTGCGTAGTGTAGGTGTGTCGGGGTGGGGATGGCAGCTGGCCAGTTATTTCGACATTTTCTATTGCTGCAATTTTCTTATTATTTCATAAAAGTGAGTATTTCCAAAAGGCAAGATAGAATAAGGAATTTTATGAAATGTTTTGACTCGCAGAATGGAAGTCTTCTTATAATGTCCAAGCTATTGCTTAACTTTAATACTTTTGAATTTTACTTATTTCTTCAGGAATTATCTTTGTTAAACATGGTAAATCTTCATAGTAGGCAACTTCATTACAAACATTACCTAAAATACAACTTCATTACAAACTTCCCTAAAATAAATTATCTTATTTTATATTTGTAGTTTTGTGACCTGAGTTCACTTCTCTAGTTCAAACAACTTATTTAGTATTGTAGACAAACACATAACCTACAGAGAAGTGTTCAAGGTTGCAGGATTGATACGTGTACAGCTCACAATGGGGATTCAAGGGAAGCATTGGTTAGTCCTTGTGGGAGTGCCAGGACCAGATTAATGACAGAGATAACAATTGAGATGATTGTTAAACTGTCAGGTGTCAATAAGCAAAGAGAGAAGGGCATTCTAGAGAAGCATAGACCAGAGCAACGCATCAACATGAGATCAGAGTTTTTCCTGATGGTTGTGAGCGTTGTCTGCAAGAAGAAGGAGAGGCAGGGTGACACAAGAGGTAAATTAAGAAGATGTGCCGTAAAGAAAGTAAATGACATTTGTAAGACCTTTGCAGCAGATGCTGTCAGAGCCTCACTCATATCCCTTGTACCTTAACCAGCTTACTGTGTTCGAGTGCTGACTTCAAGCTGTGCCTGGGGGCTTTACTTGATCTGTAGAAGGTCACTTTGGCCACTCCTGGCAGGCCATAAGTGCCAAAGGAAGTGAAATCCCCATCTCAGAAGCCGATTGACTGAAGTTGATACGTATGCACCCCAGAAAACTTCCCCCTACAGTGGAATGACTCTGAGACATGGATTTTGCAGCATTTCCTCAACTATTCCAGCAGGATTAAGCCTCCATCACCCTGCCTTCCTACCTCTCTAGCAGTTCCTCGTTCTCTTACTTATTCCTTGTACTCCCAAACAAACCACCAGCGCATCAACCTTTATGTCAAGTTCTGCTTCTGGAGAAATTGCAGCTAACACAACATGATAAGGAGAGCTAGGAAGGCGTTCAGTTGTTTTAGATAAAAGTCAATGTGAGAGACCACACTGACAGGAATGAGATAAATGAAGTGGAGGTGAGAGAGAGAAGAGGCAGCAAGACCTGTGAAAAGAGAATCTGCTAGAGCCTGAGGAAAGATGGTAAAGACTGAACTAAGGCGCTAGGGGATTGGAAGGTGGAGATAGATGTGGAATACTGCAGAGATGTTACGGCAGTAGGTGGACAGGCAGAATTGAGAGGGCTTGGTCAAAGGAATAATAGAAGACCAGGAAAAGGGGTTAGTCTTTCCAGGAGGGAAGGCGCGATCAACTGTGCTAAGAGGTTCTGAGTTGATATCACAATCAATGAGCCTATTGGGAAATTTTGAATCATAATAACCTGCAAATCACTTTCCATCGAAAATGATGGGGTCAGAACTCCAATTGGAGCAGATTAAAAAATAAATGATGTGACTAAATGATTGTAAACTAGTTTTTGGAATAATTTTGTTGTGAGAGGAAGGAGAAAGAGAGTGATGGTTAATGGAAGGAGGCCTAGGGTCATAGAGGGTGTTTTTAAAGACAGAGTGGCTTGAGCTGCTGTATAGACTACAGTGATAGACCAGTATGGCCGAAAAGGCCGGAAATACATCAGTTAGTAATATAATATCCTTGTTCTGGAAGAGATGGTGGGGCAGGGATGAAAGCATGAACACAGCAAGGAGTTTAACCTCACACTGCAAGTTAAAGAGCAATTGTTCATATGCCAGATACATGAAAGAATGAAGGAAGTCAGGAAGCTGGTCTAAGAGAAATGTTCAAAATTCCTTCTTCCAGTCATTTAGATAGCCATTCCTGAGAACTCACATTCATGAAGAAAGAGTGTGTTTGCCAGTGCAACCCCAGGTCTTCAGGTGTGCGCTGTAGAAACAGAAGGGGGAATATAACAAGGACTAAGAGTGGGGAAAGAAGGGCGCCGATTTGGGAACTGGGACTGTAACGTTTGATGCTAATGATTTTTAAACATTTTTGGAAGCGATGGAAAGAAGAATGCAAATAAAATGAGTTTACTTTCTAAAATGCTTTTTTTTGTTGTTTTGCAATTTCCGTTTGCTAATGTCATCTAAATTTTGTCATCTAAATTTTCTCTATTTTGAAAATATGAAGACAACATCATATATGTAGATTACATCACTCCAGCAGCAAAAAGTCAATGAATTTTCTAGGTTTTAATAAAGCAGGTTGCTATTTTACACTAACTTACTGACTTCTCTACATTCTACTTAAGATGTGTACACTCATCACCCTAACATCCACTCCTGCAAAGACAAACAGACAAACCCAGAGCTCTCAATATTTATCCTAAGTACAGCTCTGCCTGACCTCTGTCTGCTATGTACAGGCTTGGTTGATTTTAGTTTTTCAGATCTTTTTTTTGGTGTCTAATTTCCTAAAGTTCAAGAGACAGCTGTCTGGGGCCTGCGAAATAAGATGATGAACATGCAGATATCAAGGAAATGGTTTTCTTACACCAACAGCTCCATTTATATCTGAGCACTTCCTCATTCTTGTCTAGCATTAGAGCTTCCTAAGGTCTAATATGTGCTGAATGCAGACATGTTCTTTCTTACTGATGAGGGTGATTAGGGTTAACTTCTTTAGCCTGCTTTAAGTTAAGTGAGACAAGATTTAATTAAAGTAATCTCCAGATTCCAGTAGTTTGACGTTTCAACCATGTATCCTGTAGAAAAACACAGCATGCAGATATTTGTAAGTTACACCAATGGAAAATATTCAAACTTTTTTTTTTTTTTTTTTTTAGCTGTCAAAGAAGGCTGTTTTTATTTCTGGGCAATGACACTTTCTATTTTAGCCATTGCTTCCCTACCAGTCTAAGAAAAGTAAAGCATTTTGTTTTCTCTTGTAGTTGGGGTTTCTAATAAGAGTATGTTACTTTTCTGCATATTAAAACAGGAAGCACGTTTGACTAGTTGACTAGTTGACTGACTTCCTTCTTTTACTGGCTAAAGTTTGGGCTTCATAAAATTGGTTGAATCTTTATGATCCAAGTAAAATTGAAGGTTAAGAGATTAACCACTTAATTCAAACTATGTGAACAGTTAATCCAAGTGATTTTAACATTAGGCACTTTCACACCCTGAATTATTGATGAAATCTACATGGTAGAATATTGGTGATGAGCCAGTGTCAAATTGGGTCATTTAGGACATGAAGTGGACAACTCAATTTCTAACATAGATTATTTGTAATCATACTGGATGACTTATATTAGCCTGTCAAATGGCTAAACTAGCAATTTTAAAATACTTCCAACTTGCAATACTATAATGTTGTTTGATTTTATGACATTCTCTGTCACTTCTATATTCTATATGGCACTTTTGCATTTTACTAAGTGAATTTATACTTATAAGTGAGTTTAGCTAAGCAACTACATGCCACTTTACATGTAGATTTTCTTTTTCTTTGAGTTACCTAAAAACCTTCCAGTTTGCCTTAAAGGCAGTTTTGGAAACCATTGCATTAGAATTAGAGAACCGTGAGGAGTCCTAGGGACCATCTGGTCCTCATCCTTATTTTAGAGATAAGGAAACAGGCCAAACGAGGCGAAGTGAACTGCCTAAAATCAAGCATCTAGTTTCTGGTCGTGGTAGACCAGTTACAAAATGGTTGTAATTGTCCTTGTCACTTGAGTCCACATCCATTGAGATGTGACTTTGCAGCTTCCTCTATTACAAGGAGGCATGTGCCTCCACACACCTTGAATTTGGGCTTGCATTTTGACTTCCTTCGGCAGACAGAATGCAGAAGAAATAAAGTGCCAGTTCTGCTACAGTAGATAACTAATACATAATTTATTTTATTTTACTTTTTTCTTTTTAACTCTCCAACTATTCTAGAAAATCGGTGTACTCAAAAAAAAATTTTTTTTCTCAACTCTTGCTTCCAGCTACTTGGCAAATTTTCAGGTTATTTGCTTTCTTTGCTTGTATATTGTGTAACGTCTTTTACATCGTCTAGCTCGTGAAGATGTGTAAGAGTGTTCTTTCTGTTTTTGAGTTTTTAGGAACCTCTTCGGCTGAGGTGAAATTTTTGACTATGCTTTGGGCATTACTTTGTCGCACAAAATTTTAATCCACTTAACAGCCTTCAGCACATGTATTTTTTTGGCAGGCAGGTGATGCTGTCAGCTATGTCCATACCAGCTGGCAAATTGCAGCAAGCAAGCAACTCTTGAAATGAGTGAAAGAAATATCTTTAACCAAGGGGGAGGTCAACTAGCTGTGTCTGATAAATTTCACTTCTTTGTTACTTGAAGCTATGCACATTAGCTTAAGACATTATCATATGTGTGGCATGAACAGAATCATATTATCTGAAATCCTCTATTTTGGATGGTTTCCTCATTCTTATCTGGGGGGGGGGAGGGTGGTGTGGTATAATAAAGTCAGCATTGAACTTTATGATTAGAATCCTGTGTGTATATTCTGGATTATCTACCTATTAGCTGTGTCACTTTGGGAAAGTCACTTAATGTCTCTTAAATCCAATTTCTTTAGTTTTAGTTTCCCAATGTGCTTAGGTTTTTTGTTCGTTTGAGAAAGAGGTGAAGCATGTAAAGCATTTTGTAGTCTGCAAACCGCAAACTCTCATCTCTACTCCCCTGAACTCTACACATTTTCATTTGCGTATTAGACATTCCCTGCTGGGATGTCCCACATCTAAAATCTATCTTGACATGCACAACTCTAGCTTTTATTTTCTCCTGACTTCCGTAATTCTGTAAATTGGTACTCAAATTTTGTCATTTTCCAGGTTTCAAATCTCCAAATAAGTTTTTGATGACTCTTTTTTCCTTATAAGGAATTTATTTATCTATCTATCTATCCATCCATCCAGGAAATGCTTATTAATTACCTGCTCTCTTTTCTGCTGCGGCACCACCTCCTTCTTTCAGTCCCTTCCCCGTGTTTCAAACCAGACTTTGCTCCATCTTACCTCTCTATTTCAAACTCTGCTCTTCTGGATTTGGCATCCATCTTGGATCTCTTAGCCCAGACCTTGACCAGATTTGATCCCTTCCTTCTTAAGTCTTTTCTCCAGCCCCAGTATCTCTTGTCTCTGATAAGAACACCTTGCTTCTAGTCTGTGCCCTTTAGGACCTGTCCCCTACCCCTCAATTGCCAGCTGTACCACTAATCCAATTAGTTCCCACTCCATCTCTTTGATGGAAGAAGAGACTCAGACACTGTAAGTGACACTGAGGGTGTTACCTGATTGTTATAAACATTTCCTCAATTATAAAATGAGGGGGATACTGCCTACCCCACTAGGCCACTGTGAAATGAGGTCACACATATGACTGGCAGAGAGGAAGCACTCACAACCTTTCCAACAACAGTTCTTCCCAAGGACCTGGATATGAGTGCGTAACACTAGACACAGTGCTCCTCATCCAACAAATCAAAATAAAAGCAGCTTTGAATCGAATTAGGGAGACGAGAACAAAATGTTTAATGCAAGTTGTGTATATAGATAAAATATGAAATGCAGTGCGGGTGGATGAGTACAAAGTGGAAAGGTAAGGAGTGTGAAATAGGGTTACTCAAGGAAGACAAGCAGGCAGTGACTTATAAAGAAACTAATAGATGTGAACTGGTGAAAAGACAGCAGGACATCGCAGGTGTGGAGACTGCCATAGATAAATGCTCGAGAATAAAAGAGTGTGACACCGTGGTGCTAGCCTGATAAAATGAGGGATGGGTTTGAGGTTAAAGATCGTGTTCAGAGTGGTAGGGGGGTGCCAGTCACAGCAGACTTAAATTCTTTTCCGAGTAATGGAGAGATATATGTGAGCTGATGTTTCTAGGAATATCCAAATTTGATTTGCAATAGACGCTGTGCATTTTGTGGCGTCATTCTTAAAGTGTCAAGTTAGGAAGTTAATGAATTTGTAAATTCTTTGATATTATATTCAACACATGGTCTCTCAGCCCACTTTCAAATACATTATTATAAATGTAAAATGATATTTGTGGAGGGAAAATTTGGCTGTGTTTAAGTGACCATACCTCCAAGGGAGGTTTCCTGTGTTTTATTTATGAACGTTAACGGCCTTCCCTTTCTTTGTAAATTAGGCTAGAAAATCACGAATGCAAAAGTCTTCGGGTTTGTCTAATCCAAACCCTGCATATTTTACAAATGAGGAGCAGAGAGAGGGAGGTTAAATGTCTTTCACAAGGTCATAGCTAGACACTAGCCAAGATGAAATTTAAACTTCTGTCTAGATTTTCAATCTAATGCTTTAAAAAAATATACTGAAGGGCCTAAGAGAGCCAAGGCAATATTAAAGACAAAGAGCAGTGCTGGAGTATATCCACTACCAGATAGCAAAACTTGCCCTAGAGCTAATATAATTAAGAAAGTGTAGGTAGCTCAATAGGTTAAGCATCTGACTCTTGATTTCTGCTCAGGTCATGATTTTGCAGGTTCTGTGAGATCCCCTG
Organism: Prionailurus viverrinus; assembly: GCF_022837055.1. Taxonomy (NCBI): domain Eukaryota; kingdom Metazoa; phylum Chordata; class Mammalia; order Carnivora; family Felidae; genus Prionailurus; species Prionailurus viverrinus. Next base: position 131,050,999 of record NC_062569.1, on the reverse strand, counting down.
CTCCTGCACTCTATCTCTCTCTCTCTCAAAATAAATAAACTTAAAAAAAAGTGTAAATATTGGCACATAGATAAAACCAATGGAATACAATAGAGATTCCAGAAGTATATCTCCACTGAAATGGTGCCCCAAATAAGATGTGGTGTGGATGCCACTACACTTCAATAGAGAACCAGTGGTCTTCCTAATACATACTGCTGGGTCAATTGGATGTATCAATGAAAAACAAAAACTAAAAATTGTGACCCTACCTCACACCAAACAAAGAAACTAATTTGAGACAGATCACAAACCTTACATACGAAAGCTGATAAACTTCTGGAATAAAACATGGAGACCATCCTTATGACTTTGAAATAGGTAAAGATTTTGTAACTAAGATACAACAGTTACTCACCAAAAAATGGTAACAAATAAAAATACATTTAATTATTTAGTTAATACATAAAAACTTCTGTTTATTAAGTGATAGCATTAAGAAGATAAATGTCAAGCTACAGGCTGGCAAAAGATTTTTGTAATATTGCATCTCTATATATTTGTCAAAGTTCTCGTTAACAGAGCATAAAGAATGTTTATGAATAAATAAAAAAACAAATAATTAAATTACGAATGGGTTAAAGATTTGAACAGATATTTCAGTGTCAAATGGCTGACAAATATGAAGAGTGGCTCATCATTGTTAAAACTGCAGTTGATGGGGCGCCTGGGTGGCGCAGTCGGTTGAGCGTCCGACTTCAGCCAGGTCACAATCTCGCGGTCCATGAGTTCGAGCCCCGCGTCGGGCTCTGGGCTGATGGCTCGGAGCCTGGAGCCTGTTTCCGATTCTGTGTCTCCCTCTCTCTCTGCTCCTTCCCGTTCATGCTCTGTCTCTCTCTGTCCCAAAAATAAATAAATGTTGAAAAAAAAAAAAAAACTGCAGTTGAAATACATACGCCAGAACAGCTCACCTTAAGAAAACTAACAATACCGAGTTTTGATGGTGATGTGAAGCAACTGGAATTCTCCTTCATTGCTGATAGGAGTGTACATGGGTGCAACCACTTTTGAAGATTATTTGCTAGTATCTACCAAAGTTAAACATCTACCTCACCTATGACCCAGTTTTCTACTCTTCGTTATATATCAAAGAGGAATGAATGCAGATATACACCAAAGGACCTTTCTAAGGATGTCCAGAGGAGCTTCATTCATAACAATTGAAATGGAAAATAAAACAAAAACAGAACAAAAACCCATTTCCCGTCAATAGTACATAGGTAAATTATGGAATATTTACATCATGGAATACCACACCATAATGAAGAAGAAATAGTACAGCATGGATGAATGTCACAGACAAAACTTTTTGAATTAAAAGTCAGATCTACATTAAAATAAAAAGCAAGTGGAACTAGTATATGTTGATAGAAGTGAGAATAGTAGTTACCTTGGACAGTGAAGAGGATCCTCCCCAGGGGGATGGTGGGGGTGGGGATACAGTTTAGCCTTCTGAACACTGGGGGCTTTGTCTGATGTGGGTGGTTGTTGCATGACTGTACATATATGTAAAAATGTATTGAGCTATATTATATACTTATGGCTTACTCTATGTATGCTGTATCTCAATTTTTCAAAAATGGCGATGATGTTCCTCCCTGGAACAAATAATCCACCATTAAGAAATCCTGGAGAAAATCTTGCCTCATTTCTTTCAGGCTACTAAGCGCTTCAAACATTTGCTCTTGTCCCAACACCATAACATGATGACATTCCTTGTCTCATCACGGCACACATCAGTAAGGCTGATATTTTTCCAGTAGACTGACACTGTATACAGTCAGCAGAGACTGGTCCAGAATCACGAGCCCCTCTAGGGCTCATCTTGTAGCCTGGAGACATATCGGTATTCTGGTTTGGCCAATTCTGTGAAAATCTAGACTGTTTTAGCAGTATCAAACAAAGCATTGGCATAAAAGCAGATATAGTCAGGTTATTCTCAATAACACTGCATAAACACTACATAAGCAAAATGAGATGTTCAACAAGCTGACACTCGTGGCCTTTTAGTGGCATATATTTTCCTTGATACTAAATTTGCACTGTACCTAAAGCAAATAGATGTTACAGTAAACAGCCACGTGTACTTCCTACTGTCATCATATATTATAAAGGAAAAGTATTTCAATTTAGGTCAGACAAATGCAGTATTCCTGACTCTCAGTCCCATGTAGCTAATATGGAGTGCTCTGTGAGGCTAGTGATCAGTCTTCTCTTGAAATCTGTGGGCAGAAGATAATAGTTTGGTTTTCTCTATCTATATCTTTTCTATTAAATTAAAACTTTAAAAACTACTAATTTAAAAAATGACAATTGTTGGGGCTCTTAGGGGGCTCAGTCGGTTGAGCGTCTGACTTAGGCTCAGGTCATGATCTCACGGTTCACAGTTCGGAGCTCCGTGTCGGGGCTGACCTTTTGGATTCTGTGTCTCCCTCTCTCTCTGCCCCTCCCCCACTCATGCCTTGTCTCTCTCTCTCTCTCTCTCTCTCTCTCAAAAATAAATTAAAAACATTAGGAAATTATTTAAAAAATAAAAATAAATGAATGACAAGTGCATTTGCTGTCATAAAGCAGTCTTTTAAATTAAGTACATTTTTTTCATTTAGTTTAGTTTTGTCTTATATTTCTTAAACTCTAATTTATTCCAGTTTGCTTACAAAGTTTTAAAGTCATCTTTCATTCATTACAGTTTTCTATAGAAGTTTGAAAAAAAATCCTGAAGAATCTTACAATTACCCAGTTGTAGGCCATAGGCTTTATAGATGAAGTTGAGATACATGTATATCATATATGTAGCCTTCCTCCACTGGAATACCCTTCTGTAAACATTTTCCAGGTGGCTTAGTCAGTTGAGTGATTCTCGATTTCAGCTCCGGTCATGGGCTCAGGTCATGATCTCATGGTTCATTAGGTTTCTACACTGGCAGCATGGAGCCTGCTTGGGATTCTGTCTCTCTGCCCCTCTCTCCCACCGGCTCATCACTCTCTCTCTCTTTCTCTCTGTCTCTCTCAAAATAATAAATCATAAAAATAAATAAGTACATAAAAATTTTTCTTCTCTGCCACATCTGCAAATCACTCTTTTCTAAAACAAGCCTTTTGAACTTCCTAAAAGCTTATTCCTTGACAAATTCTACTTTGGTTGCAAGAAACATTAAAAACATTTACCAAATAAGAGTTGAAATTTCAGCATTGAAAAATCAAAACATTTCCATAAACCTTGATCAAATAAATATGACTCTTCCTAGCTCTCCTTGAAAAGCAGTCAGGATACTTATTGTCTATACCAAAAATGTATATACTGTTAGAGTTCTCTTTCTCCTTGTCTTCCCTTCTCTCTGTCTCTCTCTCTTTCTCTTCTTCCCACTCCCCTCTCCCTCTCCTTCTCCTTTCTTTCATTGACACCGGATGCTTAAAAATGGGGAAACAATGTTATCTGGGTTGACCAGCTAATAGATATGATTGATAAATAGATAATTTATATGAATTATTTCTAAAATGATAGGTATTTTCATGTCCCACTATTCTAATTATGTTTCTTCAAACTTTATTACTTCACATATGTGCGTTTCTGAAAATTCAGAAATGGACTTGAGATAATAAATGATTATTTATCAAGCTAAGCTATTTCTTTGCAATGAAATGGACTGAGTGATTTATAATTGTTTCAATTTCATTTTAGAAAGTGCCCTCTGGAGATATATGGTGGGGTCTCAGAATTGTCCATATGATAGTTTCATGCGGCAGTCCACAAGATGTGAATTTAAGCGTTAGATTTACTTCTATGTTGCTTGAAGTGTTTTTCCTCTCCCATCACTCATTTTTTACCATTTTCCCTGCTCCTAAATATCCATCGTGAGTATCATGAGCTAACGTGACTTTAGATTCCTCCAGTTCAGAGCTTGCCAGCAGTGTGAGGTGACATGCTGATATGATAGGAATGGTTACGGATGTGTTGAGATACCATCTCCTTGAAATTTGAAAGAACTGATAAAGCCTTGAAGAAATGTGGTGTGTGTGTTGTGTGTGTGCTGTTATGTGAAAAGTGTTGAAAAAAAACTGATTCTATCTCTTTTGTTTGGTAGATGAAGAATTGAAAGCCCTTGGAGTTAAAAAATTTTTTTTTTTTCAACGTTTATTTATTTTTGGGACAGAGAGAGACAGAGCATGAACGGGGGAGGGGCAGAGGGAGAGGGAGACACAGAATCAGAAACAGGCTCCAGGCTCTGAGCCATCAGCCCAGAGCCTGATGTGGGGCTTGAACTCCCGGACCGCGAGATAGTGACCTGGCTGAAGTCAGACGCTTAACCGACTGCGCCACCCAGGCGCCCCGAAAGCCCTTGGAGTTTTGAAGCTATTGTTACTGAGTTCCTTAGTTTTAGGGCTAGGTGCAGAATCCAAATCTTGTGGCTTTTGCTCTGATGCACTTTCGCCAGGATAACCTCCCTTCCTTCTTTTTGAGTGAGACAGTAAACTTTAGTGAGTGCTCTTGGTATGCACTTTCATTGGAAGTGACCAAACTGATTCATGATAACAGTTTGCTGAATTCGTCCTGGAATTCATTTTATATACATTGGTATCAATTCGTATAAGAAGTATGTATGGCAGATTCTATCCCCACTTTTTTATAGAGGTGGAAATTGGCATTCAGAGAAGTTAGGTGACTTGTTAAAGATTTCTCGGTAAGTTACTGAATTCAAATGCAGAGCTGTCTGGCTCCAAAGCTTATGCTCTTTGTGCACTGTCATGATACCTACCTATTGGAATGAAAGGCAATTGTCATCTTACAACATATAGAAATGCTGTTTGCACAGGAAATAAATAAAAGAGTTAATTTTCAGTATATGAGAAGAGAAGAATATGAGAAGAGGAAATAGGGGCATTTGCTGTGTCTACCAGGTCCTGTTCTCTTCTTTACAGTGGAAATGGCTTTGGGGGAGTGGTGTCCTGGTACAATTCCTTGGAGACCTTTTGCAAAAGAATCTTAGGATGTTTTATTGTTTTTATTGCTTCTTCCAGGGACATGAATCATGAAATTTTCTTTTTTTTTTTTAATTTTTTTAATGTTTATTTATTTTTGAGAGAGAGAGAAAGAGAGTGTGAGTGGAGAGGGGCAGAGAGAGATGGAGACACAGAATTCAGAGCAGGCTCCAGGCTCTGAGCTGTCAGCACAGAGCCCGATGTGGGGCTTGAACGCACCAGCTGTGAGATCATGACCTGAGCCGAAGTTGGATGTTAAACCGGATGACCCACCCAGGTTTCCCAGGAAAATTTGAAGTTGAAGAATAAGTGCAGAGAGACAAATTTTTACAAAGATTTGAGAAGTTTGATACTACAGTACTATTTTTAGATTCTGCCAATGACCACCTGCTTCCTAATGGCAAGAGTCCATGGAACGAAAGGATTACAAGGAACTATCTCTGATCCTCAGCTGTACCACCAACAAGTAGTTTGAAGAGATAAGTTCTCTAATCATGACCCATACACAGGGCTAGATACGTGGGAAATAATGGTATCTTAAAACAAGGGAATGAGGGGGCGCCTGGGTAGCTCAGTCAATTAACTATCTGACTCTTGATTTTAGCTCAGGAGATGGAGCCTCGGGCCTGCTTGGGATTCTCTCTCACCTCTTTCTCTGTCCCTCCCCCTTCTTGCACATGTGCACGCACACTCTTTTTCTCTTTCTCTCAAAATAAACTTAAAACAAAACAAAACAAAACAAAAAAACAAGCAAATGAGAATCAGAGAGAAAAAAGAAGAACAAGATATCATGGCACATGGATTTGGCCTTTCAGAAACTCTTAAAAGATTTCAGACTTTCCTTGAATGGATGACTCTAGATTTGAGGAAGAAAATATATAAAATGAGCCTAGGACACCGTGTTGTGCTAGAATCCAAACAACTCAGAAAACAATAAGCTCTTCTTTGCCAAAACACATGTATTGAAAGCCTCTTAATGGCTAAAGATAGGACAAAATTGGGCATCAAGAAAAATATGGAAGCATTAATTGAAACACATTACATATATAAAAGTCTAGAAGTTCATAACGTGAGGAGAAAGAGAGAGAGGAAGGAGGAGGAGGAGAAAGGGAAGAAAAATCACTGAAAAATAACTAGAGCACTAATTCCTTACTCTGAAAATGTCATCCTATCTTTTCTGCTACATACTGTACTTTTGGTTAAACATAGTCCTAGTTGGTGAGAGACATTGCTACTTTACAAAATTTTCCAGCTGATTAATGTGAGTTGACTTACATAAACGAAAATTATCTTGTAGCTCCTACTGAGGTTATTTATTTAAGTTTGGATAATCAATAGATGAAACTAGATCTTAGTATCAACAAAAGTGAGAAATATTAAGTGTCCCCTGATACATTATAACATGTAGCACCTAGCACCATCTATGAAAAGTTCTTGGAAAAAGGTGAATTCAGAATATAACTAATTTCCATTGGTAGGAAAAAGCTGTATTCATTTATAGGAAACACCAGAGATGGAAGAAGAAGTTAAATGGTACACAAGGAAGCAAACAGAAAATTTGGAATGTGGTACATTTCATAGGAACTGATTTCTGCAACAAGTTAGTGGCAAGGAAGAGAGAAGGGCAGACGGGAAGAAAGTGAGAGAAAGACAAGTCCTAGACTAAAGACACTTGAGTGACATGATAACCAAATGTGACATGTGGTCTTTTTTGTTTGAATCTTAACTCAAATGGTGCAAATGAAAAGATACTTTTTTTTTTCTTAAGATCATTGGCAGATTTAATTATGGAAATATTTTGGCAATCTTGTCACATGGTGGACCACTTAGTGGCTTAAAACAATTTATTTTCTCACAATTTTGCACTCAGGTCAGGTCTTTTGGGGATAGCTCTCTGCCCCGTTGTCATAGCTAGGGTGGTTCATCTGGGACTTGAGGATTTACTTCCAAGATGGTCTCACTCACAGGGCTAGCACATTGGTGCTGGTTGTCAGTGTGGACAGCAGCTGGAGCTGTTGCTGGAACCCTTGATGTTTTCTCATGTAGGTCTCTTCATGTGCTGCTTGGGCTTCCTCACAATAGGACAGTTGGGGTCCAAAAAGGAGGAAAGGGGGATTGGCAGCCCTCTTAAAGGCTAAGCTTAGATCTAGCACAGTGATATTTCTTCCATATTCTATTTATCAATGTAGTCACAGCTTCAGCCCACATTCAAGGAATTGGAGAAATAGATTCCATCTCTCTGTGGGGGGAATGACACAGGGAGGTATTTGAAGTTTTCAAGGAATAATTTTAAAGCATAGCAATGGCACTCTGATTATCTAGGAAAATGTCAAAAAAATTTTAGAGATACAAAGTGAAGTGTGTAGGAGTGAAATGACATGATGTCTGGGGTTTAAAATACTTGCACAGGAAAGAAAAATGATAAGGATAAAATGGGATAAATTTAGCAACTGTTGTAATATCTTGATAATTATTGAATATAGGTGATGGGAATGAGGAGGGATTAATGAACTCTACTTTTGAGTACATATGAAAATCTCATGATTAATTTTTTAAAATATTCAGACTCAAAATAATATTAGAGTTCCTAAAAGAGACTCGAAGTTCTAGTTTCATCTGGTTTTGATTTTGATTAAATTTTAATATTAAATCTTCTCAAAATACACCTGAAATAATATTCCCCAAAAGTACTAACTTGGGAAAGCACGCAGAAATGGAGAATCTTACAGGGGTGTTGTGGCGACTTTGGGGAAAATTAATAGCCTGCAGCCGAACACAGAGGGCTGCTTGACAATGGTCCCCAAGATGTGTTTTTTTTTCACTTGAAAGAAACTGTGAGGACTTGATGCTTTGAGGTTCTGCATCCATCTTCAGAACAGGAAGGGAAGGCAGGGGACTGCAGAAAATCACCATGACTCTGATCTCACTGACCCTCTGCATCAATACCAGCTGTTGTCAATCCACAAACGAATTCTTACATGAGGAGAGTAACTCTTCTTGAGTAAGCATCCTCAGATATGTAGTCTGTTACTTGGAATTCAAAGCATTTTTTTAAGTTTATTTTTGAGACAGAGAGAGAGAGAGAGAGCGAGGTCACACGTCGGGGAGGGGCAGAGAGAGAAAAGGAGAGAGAGAATCCCAAGCAAGCTCCACCCTGTCAGAGCAGAGCCCAACGTGGGCCTTGATCTCAGGAACCCTGAGATCATGAACTGAGCCAAAATCAAGTCAGACACTTAGCTGGCTGAGCTACCCAGGCACCTTGGAATTTAAAGCATTCTTAACTTACAGCATTCTATGAGCAGAACATGTCAAGGGATCTCTCCAGATATCCCGAGTTTAAGAACAAGGGACAACTATGGATGCCCTTTAGAGGGTATTAAAAAGAAATGTTATTTACAGAAAAAGAAGTCCAGGACCAGCTGAAGAAGAAGCATATTTGCAAGTACAAAATTCAAATTTCCAGCAGTTTCATCTCTGGTTATGTATGTACTCAAGAGAATTGAAAGCAGGGACACACACAGAGATTTGGAGACCCTTGTTTATAGTAGTGTTATTTCCAATAGCCAAAAGGTAGAAGCCACCCAAGTGTCCATCAACATATGAATGGATATACAAAATGTGGTATATACCTACATATATACATACAATGAATATCATTCAGCCTTAAAAAAGATGGAAATTTTGACACATACTACAACATGGGTGGACCTTGAAGGCATGTGTGCTAAGAGAAATAGGCCAGTCACCAAAGGGCAAATATTGTATGATTTCATTTGGATGAGGTACCTAGAATAGTGAAATTCATCGACACAGGAAGTAGGATGGTGGTTGCAGGGGCTGGTGGGAAGGGAGGAATGGGGAGTTGGTGTTTAATGTGTATGTGTTTTCAGTTTTGCAAGATGAAGACTTCTGGAGAGGGATGGTAGTAATGGTTGATGACATGAATATACTTAATGCCACAAGACGGTTCATTTTAAAATGGTTAAAATGCTACATTTTGTTATGTATATTTTACCACCCTAAAAGGTACTTATTTGAGCTTTGTGTCCTATAAAAGACCCAACCTTTTTTCTTTTTTAAATGAATGGAAGGGAATAGAGGAATGGGCCTGGGGAGGCACATGAGACACAGCTTTGACCTACCGCCTTTGAAAGGAAGGTGTTACTTTTATATTGAAGAATCACCTTTTTTTTGGAAGGTTTGCTCCATACTTTCTATTCAGTTAGCTAGGCCTATAAGGTTGTTTTCACTGCAATTTTGCCTCAGATTTTAGTAATATTATTGCCACCTCTGAAATCTGTTTACACAAATCATGCTAAGTCTCATTCTCTCATTTTATTAGTCAGGCTTCCTCATTAATTTAGAAAATTGTTTGTTTAATAAAGACCTATCTTACTTGATCACGGTCTCTGAATCCCCTGGATTATGGCAGGGGTTTTACTTTGTAATAATCTCCCAGGAGAGCTGCCCAAACAGCTGTGAAGGCAAAAGGGAGAGCTACAGGGGTGGTCACATTCTCTCAGGCACAGCAACAAGGGACTGAAGCTGACCAAAATGAATCTTTTCTGCTTTTCACTGGTGAGTTTCTTTGGTAACCTCATTTTTATTTTATTGTATCAACTAAAAGGCATGGAGTTAGGGAATGCCCTAAACTTCCTATGCGGTGATATTAATTAATATATTTAGGGTCTCATGAGAAAAGTCCACATCAGAAAGAGGAAAAAGGATGTTTTTATTAAAGCACTTGAGCCAACTCTGTTCAGAGGCAAGTGATTTACAAAAATATATATACATTTATCTAAAACAATTACTACTTCGTTAACATTTTGATGCTGAATCTCTAAGTATAGTATGTCAACAATTTTTGAGGAACTATTTTCTTCTACTTATTATAAATACGAGGAAAATTTTGCAAAATGTGCTGCACTTGGGTTGCTTGCTTCGCTTTGGGACATCCTAGGAATCAAAATGTCTTCTCTATTGTTTGAGTAATGAATTCCGTTTAATGTTGGCTTTGTTAAACTACCATGGAGGCAGCTTTCTGAGTTACACAGTACTGTGGATGCAAGGTACGATAGATTATTTCAGTCCTGCAGATGTGCTCATTCAAGGGTATAAGCACTTCTCAAATTCTTTTTTACATTATTACCTTATTTTTTAGTTTAGCCTGAAGTAGATCAGTGAAAGTTAGCAGGTAGTCATAGATCTGGAAATACTTTATAACTCTAACCTGCAATTGTGACCATCTGCCAATGCTAAAAATGGATTTCAAAAATAATTTTATTCATTTCTATGTGTGTTTACAGCAGGACATTATGCCTATCCATTGGTTTTTCAAGATGTGGATAGGAGATCCCTGTCATTTGGGGAAATAAAATGGTTTACTTTGATGTTTGTTTTCTTTCCAAATTGCAAATAAGATTAACATAAGTGCTAGAGCTGGTGCTGACATAGGTTGTAATACCTAAACAGGAGGCATTTTAAGCCAAGATAACGGATTTAATCTTAGAGCATCTTGAAAAATAAAATGCAATTGTGAGTTGTGGCAGGCTGAATCATCGAGTTCCAATTGCCTATGTAGTCCCAATTTACAAAATAATTGCCGGTGCTCAACTTTGCTTTATGCCATATAAATCTGACTGGAGAAATCCCATTTCAGGTGATTTAAATGGTATTGTGCATTCTTTTCTAGTCGATCTAAAAGAGCTATATGTGGTTTATATGAATATACGTCCCATGGAAATAGGCAGTGTAGCAGCCGAGAAAACTGCGTTGTGAAATCACTCTGAATGGTTCTATAATCAATATGCTAATGTTTCTAGAACATAGCGTGGCTCAGCATAGTGTGGCATACGTTCGTAATCCTGCTAGTGAAGACATATAACCATATACTGAGCATGATTGTCTCTCTGGGTAATATAGGAAAAGGAGGGCATACTCAAAAAGGATGGCTTCAAAGTCATGCCTCATGAACTCAATTTGACTGCAAGTCTTTTCCATGTTTTAAAGTCCTTAAAAATTTACTTGTGCAGAAACAGATTTGATTAGACTGCACCATCATCAACACTTAAATATTTTGTTCAAGCATTCCAAAGTTTATCGAAATTAATTGCTTTAATAATAAAATGTCCACAAGGTACTTGGGAAAAAAATCAAACTATTTTAGGTGTTTTTTTATTCCTTCCTGTGGAGTAAATAAATAAAATTATTTAGCATATGGGCTCTCAACCAGGGTGTTGAGACACCCCACTGTGCTGTTGTGAGCTGTGAAAAAGGGGTGGGGTTACAGTCTTCCCCAGGAATCTGTGCATAGTTCAAAACATATTTTATCTGTGCATGTAGGAATGTGAACATATGGGACGTTCATTAAAAAAAGAGACTAAAAATCCCTGATTTAGTGGAAATAAAGATAGCAGAATTAAAAAGTAGCGGTGTATATAAATATACTGACCTTTAATTCTGTAGGAAGGAGGTGGCTCTAAATACTAAGCATCCCATAAAGATTGCCACCGAAGAAAGCCAGAGAAAGAGTTAAACATTCCCTCATTTAAGTGTAGGGGGAAATTGTAAATCTTTTAGTAAATGGGGTTTTTAAGAGAAATATAAAGCAAACTTAATGAACTACCCATTCTGAACCAAGGATACTATAAATAATCCATTAAGGGTGATTGCTATTATTTTGGATCTATAAACTCGAAATGGGGTCTATCTTTCAAAAGGGAGGCAGGGATATCCTTTTATGCATGCCACTCTGACTCCAGAATTTTTCTTACAGTTTTACATTGTGATTAGGCTTTTAGAAGGCTTGCTCATTAGAAGCAGGATGATTTTCTTGTTGAGCTCATCATATAGTTATTGAGTTTAACATGACTTTGTAACCCAGTAAGGTTACAAATCAATTATCCCTGCACCATTTCTTCAGTGATTTGCAATGCTGCCTCTATTTTATCTGGAGTCTATTTTATCCCATTGGTATATCTCTACCCCTTTCCTTATACCTGTTCTTTTACATACCTATTAAGATAATTCTAATGCTAAGTAGACAGCTTACTCAAGAGAATACCCTTTCCTTGTCCTTCTTCAAAATTTGGACTCTTTAAGTCTTGGTGCTTCTATGTAAATTTCAAGTTATATGAAAATCTTTGATGGAATTTTGATTAAAATGGATTTAATTTTATGTCATCTTTAAGGGAAATTGACTTAATTATGGAGTTGAGTCCTCCCATCCACAAACATGTGTAGCCTTTCGTTTATTCTAATTTTCTTTTATGGACTATTAAGATAATTTGTACTTTCCTCTATAAAGTTCATGCACATCTTTTTACTAAATTTATTGCTAGGGGTCTAAGCATTTTGTTTGCTGTTGCGATTATTTTTCCTAATTTGTTTTGTGATTTATAGATACATTATAGACGTCTTGATATTGAAATTGCAAGTAAATAATTTTGCTGAGTTAAAATTCTGGTAGTCTACATTTTTTTTTCTTAGATTTTCCATGCAGATAATCTATAAGGTTTCTTCTTTAGTAATTACATCATTCTTAACTTTTCTCTCTCTTCTGTAATGTTGACAAGAACGCTCTAATAGCAGGCATCTTACTCTTGTTTCTAACATTCATGTGGTTACTCCTAACTGAGTCTTCCTGAGGTTTTTAATAAATAACCCTAATGAGGTTAAGGAAGTCCTCTCTTTTCCCAATTTGCTTAGATTATATCGCAGATGAATAAATTTTTCAAATTTTATTTCTCAAATAGAATAAATTTTTCAAATAAAAAGTTTTCCAATATATTATTTCAATAAGTTTTCTTTTTAATGTTGTAAAAAGGCATTTAAATGTTGAAATATCCTCATATTCCTACATTAAATACTAATTTTTATGTACACTATTAAATTTAATTTTGTTAACATCACCTTTAGAATATCTTAAAACTGTTTTATAAGTAAAATAGGTCTGTAGTTTTCTTGAATTGACAAGAAAATCCTGTCATTTTATTTTTCCAGAGTTCTGATTAATTTTATGTTGTAAGGTCTTAATATATTGCCATCTACACTTTTACCCAAATGTTCCATGTGTTTTCTATTTATTCTTATATGCTGCACCATGGGTAGACTCTTCAGCATTTCATAATTTTTTCAAAGGTCTAGAGTTGATCTTAATTTTTTTTTATTTTTAATATAAATTTCTATGATTATATTACTCATTTTCAAGAGTTTTTTGTTGCTCTTTAATGATTCTTGTTTCATTTCTGCCTGTTTGGTTTTATCATAGATTACTTATAATTGGATGTTACTTTTTCCTTTGTTCTATGAAGATCCCGTTCTTTGGTAAATTATTTCTCCATCCATTTTATGATTTCAATTTTACCTGGAATGAAATGGTTTTATTTTCAGATTGTCTATTCAGTTGGCTCTCTTTTTCAGCATTTAATCCCTTCATCCCTTGGTCAATGTCAAATGACAAAACTCTTTGCCCTCCCTGAGTCCCTGTGGCTCCCTCTCCCTCACCCTGCTCCCTCTCTTTTTCTTTCCTCTCTTCACCTCTCTCTCTCTTCACCTTTCTCCCTCTAGTTGTGAAACAGACATCTCAAGTCTCCTGAGGCTCCAACTTAGAACCAAGACTTACATGCTGGTCTAGGGATGTTATCCCAAGGTGATAGTTGGTGTATCACCCATCCAGTCACTAAGCCAGCTGGCTGCTTATTTCAGATCCCATTTTGCTGGCTGTGTTATTAAATTTTGCTTTTCTGGGGGCGCCTGGGTGGCTCAGTCAGTTAAGCGTCCGACTTCGGCTCAGATCATGATCTCGTGTTTCATGGGTTCAAGCCCCACACGGGGCTCTGTACTGACAGCACAGAGCCTGGAGCCTGCTTCGGATTCTGTGTCTCCCCCTCTCTCTGCCTCTCCCCTGCTTGTGCTCTCTCTCTGTCTCTCAAAAAATGAATAAATGTTAAAAAAAAATTAAAAAATAAAATAAATTTTGCTTTTCTGGCTTACAAATTTCTAGAAGCAAGGGACCCAGCAGCTATTGGAAGGAGATTGTTTTTTTTTTTTCAGTCTTCTTTCTAATCACGATTGCTTCTGTAGTCTCTGGAGTTGCTTTATGTGCAGGATGTCTACAGCACATTACTCCACAAAGCCCAAGATCTGGCCAGTGCTACCTGTTTGTGGATGGGTGCTTAACAGGTCGAAAGTTTTACATTCATTCACCGCTTTGTGTTTCAGTTAGATTTTCAGTCTTCCTACATGTTTAGGGATTTTAGAGCATATGTGACTTAGTTCTTACTTAAGTCTTTTTAATTTTCCCAATAATTTGCCATGTGTTTTGAGCGATGGTTATTGACAATACAAAACTGTAGAGCAGGTTAGTTTAAAGCTCTGTAAGTAGACAATGCAAAAGCAATTCAATCTTAGCTTACATCTTAAAAAAAAAAAAACATTTTTAAAGATGAAAACGCATTCACTGCCACACTACAGTTTTTACTCATTGTTTCAACCGAGAAAACTTTTTCAGAATCCAACAGACCTATGACACCATTATCGGCATCACCAGTTACTATAGAAATTTTCAACATACTGTATGTATACCTCTCTCCATTAAGGTTGTCTCGAGATGATGTCATAACTAGACCAAGTTGGCTCAAAAGAAGAAAATACAACAGCTCAACTCAGTTGATAAGTTTGCTTCCCAAGTACAAAGAAAATTCACAGTATAGTTCACAATGGTTTTAAATGCAGACTCATACATTTTAAAGTTCATTATTCCATCAAAGAATAAAAACAAATAAATACTATGATTTATTAATATAAATACTATAGACATTAATGTTAGTGCCTTCATTGTACTTGTGAAATACTTTTGCTGTTTCCAAGTATACTCTGTCTATTCATGTTATCCTGACAGCTCGTCTGTAACATGAATGAAAGTGCTGCTTTACAGTTGAGGAAGCCCAAGTACAACAGATTGTGTTTCTTACACAAGGGCGTAGTACTAATTAGAGGGATATGTATATCTGAAACCTGTGACCTGACACCCAACACAGTTTGTTGCTGTCCAGATAGGCCTTTATTGAGTGCCTGGAACTGGATGTCTTCATCATGCTTCTTGAGAAACTGCCTCACTTTGTGCATTGCTCCCTGACACTTGTCTTGTTTGAATTCCTGGCTCTGTAGCGAGTGATGAGGATGCCTTTTTCTACTGCCTTGTTCACTGCTGAAAATTGGCATACCATTAACTCAACCTCTATGCCCAGGAGAATTTGGATAGGGTGCTTTATAAAAGTGGGTAGATAGGATAGATGACTTTTCAAGGAAAATATCATTTTGTTATTTTTCGCCTCATAAATCTCTTTTATTACAGGAGGGCTCTATGGATAGCTTATATGAGCCAGTCCCAGAGCAACAAGCTAACCAAGGAAGCACCTCTGTCGGGACTGGTTCTCTTATCTCACTTCATGGGGAGAGTGGAAAAGCACACGCCAATCTCTTCATGGTGAGTGAAGCCTTGAGTTGGGTGGGTGACTTCTCTATTACAAATTGAGAATATTTTGCTTAACGATACCTGTTAATGCAACGAAAACCACTCGTCTCAGAAAGTTCTTCATTTACTTTTAGTTTCTGATTTTCTCTTCACTGTTGTCTCTTTTGTGATTTTAGCTTATTGATATGAACTACCTTTTATAGAGTATGTGATTACATAAGTTAAGTCACTTAATCCTCAAAGCAGCCTCATGACAAAGAAATAATTATATCTTATTGGAGATGAGGAAACTGCAGGAGAGAAGGGAAAATTAACTTGCTAACTGTGAGGTGTTAAAGCTGGCAACTAAATATATGTGGGTCTGCGTCAGTAGTTTATTGGTACACCAGGTGTTCGGGATGGGTGGAGGGGGGCCCCAGATTTGTAGCGTTTGCCGCTTGTCATGGTCTAAGTGCTCCTACCGTGGTCATTTTCAAGCCACCAGAGGTTTAACAACTGGCTTCCAATAGCTGAATATTTATTTGTTCATTATCTCTGGTGCCTACTCCAGCGTACCACTGGTGGCTTTAAAATCTGTGCTAACCACTTTACTAAGCTGCTCCTTAAGTTTATGAGCACACATCGTGAACTCACAAAGCCTGAGTATGACTGGAATGCAAAAGCAGATCATTTTTTTGAATTATCTTTATAATTACCAGAGGCACAGAGTTCCCTGTGCTCTGCAAAATTGGCTCTGTCCCTGTTTAACAGTGCCGGCTGTTTTCTTAGTTGATTGTGCTGTATTTAAATTAATCCCATACTAACAAACTTACTTTGCTTCTATTGTGGCTTAGTACAGTACAAAGCATCCTATGTCTGCTACAAATAAAGAACTGTTTTAGGGACACCTGGGTGGCTCAGTCTGTTAAGCGTTTGACTTTGGCTCAGGTGATGATTTCGTGGTCTGTACCCCTCCTCCACTCATGCTCTGTCTCTCTTGCTCTCAAAAATAAATAAATCATAAAAAAATAAAGAAAGAACAGAACTTTTTTTTATCCTTCTAGATATAGATGCCCCAGTAACAACACAAACATTAATATCCGCTTCCTATAAGTAAAGCACTGGAACAGGTGATGTTACGTATGACATTATTTGTGTTGATCATCACAATAACTTCAGAGAGGTTTAGAAATGTTGAGAAGGGTTAAGTAACTTTCCCGCTTAAAAAGAGGATGACCTATGATTGAAACCCAGATCTTTCTTTGCTCTAGAGAAAGGATTACAGTAAAGTACTTTCAAGTTTTATACCTACCTTTATGCCTACCTATTTTATTCTGTGGGAACATTCCTATGAACTTCTTTTTTATATAGCTTACAGATGTAAGCAAACAAGTTCAGTAATAAGTCTCAGTAAGTAAAAATAACCCCCCAAAAATTTAGTGTGGTGGAAACTCTTCCCTCAATTTATACCCTATTCAATATCCATTAAGATGTTGATGTTGACAGATATGCATAAAGAGAGGCAACAATACATTTTACATATTAATGTGAGAGAGAGAGAGACTTACATAGAGACTCTCAATTGAGTGAGTCCACAAAATGTTTGTAAGCATTTTTACTCTATCATTAAAAAGAAAAATTGAATAAGCTGAAGAGCCTGAAGACATTTCTTTAAATGTGTTAGTTTAATAAATATGCATGAAAAACAAACAAGTCCATGGCCAAGCAGTCTACTAGAATTTTTATCAAACTTCACTTACATTACAAAAGTAAATGAGAATAATAAAAACAGGATTTAAATTGCTACAACCCTATCTCTCTCTCTCTCTCTCTGTATATATATATATATATATATATATATATATATATACACACACACACACAGATATACACATGTATATCATATAGATGTATATGACTCCATATTTAATTCAAAAATATGTGCATACATATAAGCATAAATTTGTGTGTGTGTGTGTGTGTGTGTGTGTGTGTGTATACACTGAAAGGCAACCAGTTCAACCACTGATCCTAGTATTAACTGTTAAATTATACCAGTCCTTTCAAATTACAACTGATATTATATTCTTTATAAAAATTATTCCACAGCTTGGATATAATAAAATAAGTCTTTTAATAATGACATTTAGTGATTTACAACTTCCCCTCTGATCCTCTGAAGAATGGATCCTTTTCTCCTCCTAGTATTCTCACTTCCTTTTTTCCCCGCTAATTCAAGGGAAAAAAAAAAGTTTTGGACTAGTTTTAAAAATACCAGAAGAATATTATTCTTTTTGGATTGATGTTCTAGAAATACTATAAAACCGACCCTAAAGTTCATGGAGTTATGTCTCAAGCTCCCAGTCCTCAACCCAAGTGTATCTGTGACCTTCCCAGAGAGGAGAGGGTGCTCTCCAAACAGACAGCATATCTAGTTGATATAGTGGAAATTAATAGCCTACACTAAAAGTAATATCATTTGTCACATGAATTGGAAAGAAAACTCACAATGAGAGAGGAATCCTAGGCTTCCTGACTTCCCTTAAACATACTTTATTTATTCCTATTTATTGGGAGTTTTATGATGTAGAAAACACTGTTTTAAACAAGGTGTGATGTAACATAGATGAGAATAAAATAATACAGAGTTCCAGAGGAGATAATCCAGTGTAGATCAGCTTCAATTTAAGGGTTGAATAAGTATTAAAGGGAAAGACGTTTATTTGGAATTTTTAAATTAAAATTAATTGAAGTATAGTTTACATATACTTCAAGTTTCAGGTGTACAATGTAGTGATTTGACAGTTATATACATTATGATATGCTCATCATGATAAGTCTAGTTACCATTTGCCACCACACAAAGTTATTACAATATTATCGACTATATTACCTATGCTCTACTTCTCATATCTGCAACTTATTTTATAACGGGAAGTGTATACCTCTTAAGCCTCTTCACCTATTTTGCCTATCTCCCATCCTCTTCCTCTCTGGTAATCACTAGTTTGTTCTTTATATTTATGAGTCTCTCTTCTTGTTATTGTTATTTGTTTGTTTTGTTTTTTAGATTCCACATCTAAGTAAAATCATACGATATTTGTCTTTCCATCTGACTTATTTCACTCAACATAATACCTTCTAGGTCCATCAATGTCACAAATGGCAAGATCTCATTCTTTTTATGGCTTTTTGTATATAATATATAATATTCCATTGTACATATAAACCACTTCTTTATCCATTTACCTGTCTATGGTCATTTAGGTTGTTTCATATCTTGGCTATTATAAACAATCCTAAAATAAACACAGGTATGCATGTATTTTTTTTTCAAATTAGTGTTTTCATGTTCTTTGGGTAAAAACCCAGAGGCGGAATTACCAGATCTCATGGTATTTCTAGGGTTAGTTTTGGGGGAACCTACAAACTGTTTTCCATAGTGGCCATACAAATTTACATTCCCACCAACAGTACATGAAGGATCCCTTTTCTCCACATCTTCACCAACAATTGTTATTTCTTGTCCTTTTGAAACTAGCTGTGCTGACTGGTGTGAGATGATATCTTATTGTGGTTTTGACTTGCATTTCCTTGATGATGAGGGATGTGGAACATCTTTTCATTTGTCTGTTGGCCATCTGCATGTCTTCTTTGGAGAAATGTCTATTCAGTATTTTGGGATTTCAAGTGAAGAACATTTGAAATGCCCAGCTTTCATTTTAATTGCCGTTCCAGGGTGGTTGGTAATGGAGAGCTGGTCTAAAGAGAAATCAATTGAAAATACAAGATTTTATTAAATTTCGTGAAGAGGAATAATAAGCCATCCACTTGTATATTAGCAAAGCCAGAGAGTTTGGGAAAGCTACTGCTAAAAAAAAATGGGTAAGAAGTTTTATGGAGTGAATACTCCTGCAACTAAGTAAATAATTTATGCTGAAAGAAAACATGCGAATATACTAGCCTAACGGTCGACTACTTTGTTACCATATTAGCTACAATGCATGCCGTTATGGCTTGATTCTGTACCTATTTTAGTACCTCTTTATCATGTCTGAAGCTAATAAAATATCTTGATTTAGAAATAGAGTGAGAACATAAAATATTTGTACCTCTGCCAGTTGGAGGTTAACTGGATCAGTCTTGAATTATCTGATTTGCCATCTATATTGACTGAAGTAAGCAAATAATTGTCAATTTTCACTTCATTTTGTAACTCAGAAGTTAAACTGATAAGAAATTTGAGCCTTTTCAAAAAGAGCATTAATGTGGGGTAGGGGCAATGTCCCTATTATTTACATGCTGAACATATTTTTTATATGTTGCACAAATATTCCTTCAATAAATATTTGTAAGCTAAATGAATGGATAAGTGAAGTTCCATTAATTACGCCAAAGGAAGTCTTAATAATGGAGTATGTATGCTGCAGGGTTAAAAAGCATGAGCTTTGGAGTTGAGCAAATAGAAGTTCTCATTCTGGCTCTGCCACTTACCAGCTATTTGACCTGGGAAAGTTGCTCAAATTCCCTAGACCTGAGTGTCCTTCTCTATAGATTGAGAACCATCCTTTACATAGGGTTGGCTGAGTTTATTACTCCTCCTCTCCACATGTGGGAAGGATCCAGCACAGAAGTCAAAGAACCATGGGAAGGGCTGATACGTCACACTGGAGCTGAGGTTGCAGACTGCAGACCCAGGGGCCGATATTTTATGGCCCATGAGCTAAGAGTAATTTTTGCATTTTTAAAGGTTTGCTTAAAAACAAAAACAAAAACAAAAGTCAGAAATTGTATGTGACCCACAGAGCCTAATATATTTCTATCTGGCTTTTCACAGAAAAAGTGTACAGACCCCCTCGGGCTGTGCAGTTAACACAGGTGGCAACTGAGTACTTGAAAAGGGGCTAGTCCAAATGTGGATGGCAATAGGGGTAAAACACGCCGTATTTAATTTTTTTAAGTGTATTTGTTTTATTTTGAGAGAAACAGAGACCGTGTGAGTAGGGGAGGGGCAGAAAGAGAAAGCGAGAGAGAGGATCCCAAGCAGGCTTTGCAATGCCAACACAGAGCCCGATGTGAGGACTGAACTCAGGAAATATGAGATCATCACCTGAGCCAAAACCAAGAGTCAAATGCCCAATAGACTAAGCCACCTAGGCGCTCCAATTAAAGCCTTAGCATGAAAAATGTATAAAGCATCTTATTAACAATTTTTACATGAATTACTTGTTGAAATGAGAATATTTTGGGTATGTTAGGTTAAATGGAATTTCACTAATTTCTTAACATGGCTACCAGATTGTGGCTTCCACATCACATCCCGCCTTTCAAATGTTACATGGATATTTATGTATTCTACCAAACCTAAATTATATATGCTATTCAGGCTTTAGGAAACTTGTAGAATGTAGTTTTTAGCCTTTTGGCCTCTGATAGATGGAGGCACAACCGAAAGAAGGTGAGGGTATGTTAAATGTCAATCTGCTATGTCCATCATCCTTCCTTCAGAGTCTTTCACCTTTCTTATCATTAGCATTACTATCCTCAACAAAACAAAACAAAACAAAACAAAACAAAACAAAACAAAACAAATAAAACAAAAACAGTGCCCTTTCACCTCCAGAATTCCTCTACAGTGGAGGGGAAAAGTGGCTAGCTTTTTGAAGGTGGCTGTTTTTTGTCTTTGCAGAAAATAATTTGTATCATCACTACCCCAGGCTAACAGTATTATCCTAACATTTAAAGTGAGTTACAACCCTTCTGTAATATTTGGGTCTTCTAAAGTGGTGATAAATTAAGACGTTTGATTTTATCCAGTTAAGAAGGAGAGGAATGGGGAAAAAAAACTATCTAAAACTATTACATTAAAAAATAAATCACAAAGAAAAGAGTTGCTATAACTTTGCTAAGACTTTGCTACAACTTCTGGCAGTTGTCAACAGTATTGAGACATCAAAGTAACCAGGTAGTGTCATACGTTACTTCGCTTAGGGATGCATAGATATTAAAGTATAAAACTCTTGATGATAAACATTTAATTACATACTTTTAGACGTAGAGGAGACAATAGGGAACATGTGTGTGTTACCCAATGAGGAAGTTGAGATTAGTAACTTGTCTGAAGAGACAGATGGAGTCAAGACTGGAGTTATGGCGTCCCAAATACTAATCTTGTCCTTTGGCCCCCTCTGCCAGAAGTGTGCATGAGTGTGTCTGTGTGTGTCTGTGTGTGTGTGTCTGTGTGTGGTATGAATGTGTGTGTATGCGAGTTAGAGAAATCAGGAAAGCAGGAGACAGGTGAGTGGCAGAGTACTCTTGGGAGATAAGCAGTGAAGAGGAAGAGAAGATAGGAGGATAAAGAATCCAACCTTATAATATATATGCTAAATATAATCTGATGATAGAGAACATAGCAGGAAGAACTTGAGATGGGCAATGTAGTTAATAGACTCGAGTTTTATTCCTGCTCCCCAGGCGGCTGAGAAATGTGTGTCCTTGAAAATGTTATTGAACTTCTCTGACCCTAAGTTTCCTGAGCAATAGAATGTGGATAAAAATGTCTGCGTCTCGGTTTGTAGTGAGGATCAAATGTTATAACACACGTTAAGCACCTGGCATAATGCATGTTAATGTTCATTTTCCTGCCTTCTGCAACCCATCACACCAGGGCAGAGTGATCCTTTAATTTAATATCCTTGATTAAATGACTTTAAGTCAAACTCTCACTTGAGCTCGGATGTCGTTTTAAAATAACGGCTCAAAAATAATCTGTAATCAACACTCCTTACCTAAAAGCATTGATTTTTACTGGGCTGGACAAGAAGAAGCAACAGGATTTATTGTTGATGTGCATTAGAACACCCAAGATTTTAATCTCCACAAATTGCCTCAAATCATGAACACTCAGGTTGAGTGCAATGTTTGATAATTCAGCCTGAGATTTCCCATGATGTGTAGACAGCAGCGAACAAGGAAATCTATCACAGTGTCTCTTGTTTGCCTAATTCCTATTTCAGGATGGTTTTTTGTTGTTGTGTTGTTGTTATTTCGTTTCTTGGGTGGGGGAGGTCCATGTTAACTTAAATATTATTAAAATGCAAGTTTAATTTTTTATATACTCACTCATCAACATTCTGTACTGAAAAAAAGCACTGGAGAAATCAATTAAACTGTTCCCAGCTACCAGATGTTAATCAGAAAGTAATAGAGCAGATTCAAAGATAGTTTTAAGGACAAACAATACGATACATGTCTAGCAGTTGGTTAGAGCTCAGCACTAATGAGGCCAAGGTCAGGGGTTTAATCCCCATATGGCCAGTTATTTTCGCTGTGTTCCATAGCCACTGGCAGTACCCATGACCCCAGTCTGCTGTCTTGCCTATGCGTGCCATTGATCATTAAGGAATCTGGGTTGGAAGATGAGAAGGCACAGCACAAAACCATTACCCACAATGGGAAGAACAATCAAGGCAAGAACAACCTTGCTGACCAGTAGTTCATTTGCCCATGAAGATTTTCCTTCGCTATAATCAGTCTTCAGGCCACCAGTATAATTCTCAGCTTTCAACTTAGGATAATTCGTGGGTCAATGGTAAGAGCGTTATGAGAGAAAACTGAGTTCTTGCCCTGGCTTTGTTCTTAAATAGTGCTGAATAAGTCCTTACACTGTCTGGATCTCAGTTTCCACCTCTACAAGATAATAGGATAAGACTAGATGGTCTTTAAGGCCCTTTGCTGCTCTAAAATGTTTTCTTGAATATGTTTTAAATTATTTTGGAAAGGGAGTGTTGTCTAACATAAAATACTATTATTTTCCTTTTGGGACTGTAAAAGACAGACTTCTGGCATGACCTCTAATGAACCCAGCTGTATTAGTCAGTGTTCTCTAGAGAAACAGAACTAATAGGTTGTGGGTATATAAGAAATTATTTGCAGGAATTGGCTCATGTGATTATGGAGGCTGGCAAGTCAGAAATTTTCAGGGCAGGCTGGCAGGCTGGAGCCTCAGGGAAGAGTTGATGTTATACCTAGAGTCCAGGGGTGCTTGGGTGGCTCAGTTGGTTAGGTATCAGACTCTTGATTTTTGGCTCAGGTCATCATCTCACAGTCATGAGATCTAGCCCCATGTCCAGCTCCGTGCTGACAGCGTGGAGCCTGCTTGGGATGGTCTCTCTCTCTCCCTCTCTCTCTTCCCCTTCTCTCATTGTGCTTCTCTCTCTCTCTCTCTCTCTCTCTCTCTCTCTCAAAATAAATAAATAAACTTTAAAAAATACCTAGAGTTCAGAGGTAGTTTAGTGGCAGAATTCCATCTTCCTTGTGGGAGACTAGTCTTTTTGTCTTAGTTCTTCAACTGATTAGATGAGACCCACTCATATTAATGAGTGTAGTTGCTTTACTTAAAGTCTACTGATTTAAATGTTAATGTCATCTGAAAACTACTTTCATAGTGACCTCTAGGCTAGCATTTGACCAAATATCTGGCCTAGCCAAGTTGAAACAAAATGAAGCATCATATCTGCCTTCCGATATTTAAGCCCTTGTGTAATCCCCACTCTTGTGTATGATTTGATTCCTATAGGATTTGGCAAAAGTAACAGGAAGTCACTTCCATAATTAGGTTACAAAAGATCCTGACTTCTGTTTTGCTAGCAGACTGGCTCTATCGCCTGCTTGGCTTGAACATTACGATGAAGCAAGAGCCCATCTAGAGAGGCCCATGTGGTAAGGAACCCAGAGCAGCTAGTCAGCCCACAGCCAGAAAGGAAATGTGGCTTTTATTTCAACACTCTCAAAAACTGGATGCTGCCAACAATCACTAAGTGAACTTAGAAGAGGATCCTTTCCCCAGCTAAGCTTTGGATGAGACCTCAGACCCTTGGATCGACAACTTGACTTCAACCCTGTGACAGATCATGAAACAAGGGACCCGTCTAAGTCATGCCCATATTTTTGATCCACACCAGCTGTGAGATAATAAATGTGTATTGTTTTAAGCCATTGAATTTTGGAGTAATTTATTGCACAGCAATACTTCACTAATACAGGAACTAAAATTAATTTGACAAGTTATTGATCAGATTCATTTGCAGATAACCAAATCTATGCTAGCTGATTTAAGCAGAAAGGGATATATTACAGGTTAACGAGAGCTCAGAATCTTTGGGAGGTTGAAGACAGATACCTGGCTGAGCTTGCAGAATTACTCTGAGAAACACACTGCAAAACTTGCCACTAAAGAGATTGTTGCTTCTGTCACAAGCAGAAAGTCAAGAAGACACTATCGCCGTGGCTGCTCCAGAACCACACTGTCTCTGCTGAGATTTGTTACATTAAAAATGGATGCCTATACTTCAGCTTTTGCCCCATGTTAGTCAGTTTTGTATCAGTGTCTTAGGGTGGTGCATGAGGTGGACAGGACCCCACACATCTTATTCTCGTTACAAGAGTAGTTTCTTTCCGTCTTTCTCTCTTTCTTCCTTCCTTCCCTCCTTACTTTTTCCTTCTCTTTCTCCCTTCCTCCTCTTCTTCTTACCTTCTTCTATACATTGATTTTATGTTTAGTGAATGACAGATGTCAACTACAGTAAGAAATATATATGTACCCAAAATATGTAGAGAGAAACATAAGTAGCTATGGAATTAAATGCCTTGCTGTAAGCAACAAGCTTGACTTCTATAAGAATTTTCAGAAGGAATTTCCAAAAAATATATAATGTAGTTGTCAGGAGCACAAAACTTGGGGGTCAGATAAATCTTATAAAAATTCTAGTTTTGAAATTGACCAGCCTTGTGATCTTGAACAGTTTCCTTTAACACTACAAGCCCGGTTTCTTCTATCCAGTGAGGGAACTGTTTGCTGCTCTCTTATTCATCATTTGAGAATAAAAAGTAACAATATAATTAACATTATTAGTACAGTGGTTGGCACAACATAAATGATCAATAATAGGGTGTTATCTCTAAGAACCTAACTGTGGTTTGTGGTTTAACGGTGCCAGTTCCACGGAGGTGAGATTTAAGCTTTAAAGGAAGATTTAAAGGAAGATTTGAAGGAAGAACTAGGGTTAAAAGTGGTGAAAGGAGGCGGTTAAGACATTATCATCGCACGCTGTTCTAGCATCTTTCACAGAAGAGCTCAAAAAGCACTTAAAGCCAAGTGTCTTACAAATGGATAAAAGGACACACTGAAATGTGACATGTCATTTTAGAATAGATGAATAATGGAGAAGTCAAGGCAGGTGACTCTCAGGTTGGTATTCTACCACTCAACTGCATTTCTGACTTGCCTCCAAACTATTAAAACTGGGATTTTTTTGTTCTGTCTCCATATTAGCATCAGCATTGACAGAGCTATTAATAACATAGACACTAAAGGAAGAAAATGAGATTAACAATGGCATCCCATCAACTGGGTCTTCATCAAACTATGAACAAGAGGAGTCAGTGTCAAAACAGTGCATGTAATCCTTTTCTTGATTTCTAGATTGTAAAATGACTCCTAACAAGCTGACATATAAAACATAGATTACCTTCATTAAAAAGACTGCACTTTTCTTTCATTTCTTATTTTTTTACCCATTATATCTATGATGACATACGGTTTTTCTGCCACCAATTCATGGGTGAACACTACCTGGTGGTCTTAATTCGTTTCCTCTCGTAAATAGAGACTTATGTTAAAGTAAAATGAAATCAATAGATTAAGGTTAATTATGCCTTATTCTCTTTTTTATTTCCTCGGCTTATGATACAATGACTAATTGAATCTACTGAAAGCCATGGTTCTCTCTTTAATCATGTTTTAAAGAATAAGCCCATTCTCACTTTAATTTTCTCTTAAATGCTTTTGTCATCCCCACTGATTTTGGATTGAAATAGTGTAGATTTAGGAACCATGACTTGTTTCTACTGGAAGAGATTTTAAAGTTCTGTTCACCAACCTTATTCTATAGATGCAGAAACTGAGGTTCTGTGAGGAGTTTTTGGATCTTGCTAATTTAGCAGCAGACCTGGGGAACCAAGCCAGCTTCTGGAGTGCCAGTTCAGTGTTTTCTCATTGTGAGGATGGAGTTTGGTATTTTTACCCATCGCATTTCCTATCACACTTCCAACAAGTTTGTTTGGCTTGCTCTTGTTCCATTTGGGGCTATGAGGATTAAAGAAGATAATAAGTGACAGCAAATAGGAAACTTAATAAACATTAGTCGCCCTTCCCCTTTCTAAAATCTTGTGTAAATATAATTTCATACATCATGACACATTTGAAGATACTTAAGAAAAGCTCTCTTTTTAAAGAAATCTGGAATGGAATCTTTTTGTAAAGGAAGAATCTTTTATAATGCAAATAACCATCCCCTAGGTAACTTGTTTTGTCATCCTGGATATTTATAGCGCTGTGAGAGGAGTTTGTTAGTTCAGGATTGATAGAAAGCTCACTTGGCATACCCGTAGACAAATGGCAAAATTTTATGTGATTTACCAGCTCTGTCTGTGATGGATTAGATAAGGTACCTGTGCATTCTCCAGGCACTACCAGCTTTGTGATTTGCCCTGAGATGACGGGCCATGTGGGGATGCCATCCACCACCTGCTTCTCTTGAGGATATCAGAATTCATTAGCTATATAGGGTTGTTACTTTTTGACAGGAGCTGGACAGGCTGGCAAGAAAGTCTACTGTTCCCATCAGGAGGAGCTGACATTGCTTCTTCTTCTTCAGTGCATTCTCATGGGGGGATGAAATCTGTTCTCTCTCTGAGAACCGTGACATTATTGTAGTAATATAGTGGGGGACCTCCAATGTACAGACTGTCATCTAAATTCAGTGGCTCCTGAAGTGCCCACTTCTAATTAAATGTGCTGTTATAAATTACTGGACCTTCTCTCATGATGATGGCAGCATCCACAAAATGATGAACGCCTTTAAACACATCAATGTGCTGTCTATGCACTTGTCTTCAAATAATACTAAATTATTAGTATTGATGCTTTGGTAAGGGTGTATTTTCTGAATTGTTTGTTTAGTAGTGGTGAATAGTATTATATTTTCTCTGCTTTTTCAGTCACTCTCCCTCGGGCCACTAGCTCTCATTTGTGAGATCTCTGATCTAGATGGCAGGTGGCTTCTGTACCTGTGCAGTCAGGTATAGAAGTAGAATTGTGTTCAAATTAAGACACCAGGCACAAAATACCAGTTTTACCACAAATTAGTTATGTGACCTGAGGCAAGGCTTCCCACTACTCTGTGCCTCCGTTTACTTATCTGTGAATTGAGGATAATGATAATAATATCAACCTCACAGGATTGCTGTGAAGATTAAGTGAATTACTATATATAAAGCATGAGAATTGTGCTTGATATTACATGACTGCTGTGCCATTATTGTTCTGTAAATGTGTTAAATCAAGAAATTAGAAAAGCGGTAGGATTTAAAACCTTATCCCTCTCAGCAACTTGCTTTAACCAGTTGGGCTCAGACTAGCTGCATCTACTAATATTTCTCTTTGCTGTGTGATCTATTTGATAACTTAGGAGACTCCATCATGGGATTTTTCTCCACATGTTTGCAATAAGATGTCGAGGCAAAGTAGAAGAGCTCATGGGCGGCAGGACTCCTTTACGTGGGTGATGGTCTCTTATCCAGTCACACAAATGTCCTCTTTGTTTTGAGAACAGAGCGGATGGTTCATGAGTGTGTGTGTGTGTGTGTGTGTGTGTGTCCATGTGGTGTGAACACACTCTCTTTCTGGTGGCTTTAGGTGTACTGCAAAACTACTATATTAATTCTGAAGCATCATAATCCTCTTTGCCAGATGTCTATTAGAATTTTTCTGTAAGGAACTTACAAGAATGAGTTGAACAAAATAGAAATTGGGTTAACTCATTTTAATGAGAAGTTATATGTATGCATACATACATATGTGTGTGTATTTGTCTTTATGTTCAACTCTTGCCTCAGTATTAGAATTCTATGTAACTAAAAATGAATAATTAACTTAATGGGAAATAACATCTAGAGTATCTTCAGTGTGTTGGGCATCATGTAAGGATTTTATAAAGACTAGCTCATTTAAACTTCAAAGTTAAGGAAACTGTGAACTCCAATAGGATCCTGAGATGAGCAGTCACTGATGGTAAATATTTGTGAGAAGTAACACTTGTAATTCTTCTTTGCATCCAAAACGGTGTCTGGTCCATAGCACATGCTCAATAAATACTTGTTGAAAGAACTGTGAATGTATCAGTGAATGAATTATATAATTCCAAAAGAATATATTAGAATTAAAAAAAATGACTAACATTTAATCAAAGTTGAGCACTGTATGCATGACCCTAGACAAGTCAATTTACCATTTGGGATCTCAGTTTATTCGTCTGCAAATCAAAGGTCAGATCTCATCAGCTCTGTAGTCTTAAAGGTTCACCATGGGATTTACACCATCCTTTACTGCCAATCAGTTTTCTCTGGTGCAGAAACACCTTTCACATTTCCATTAGTTAGGCAACAACAATTCCTGATATGTTCACTTCATTTTTCCTTTTGGCTTTGTGATTTGAAAGTAAGATTTAAAAACCAATAATGCAAGAAACAGACACATATTAGATACAACCCCAAAGGACAGTCAACCATAACCACCAAATGAAAATAGAAATACAGCATTTAGTATCCAAAATTTCTTTTAAGTGGCCCCTTTTCTTTCTTCATTTTGATTTTTTTTTTTAATTTGACCTAATTTTACCTTGTTTCACAGTTAGGTGAAAATGCTTTACCCCTACAGTCTACTGTCATCTACTTGAATAATAATACATTTTGGACATATTCTCTACTTTCTGTTGGCCCGTTTGTAATACGTTGCCTGCATTTCATCCTTTATTTTCCTAACAATTGCCAGGGGTAAAAATTAAATTAAACCACAAACTCCCTAGTGAATGAAAGGTAAAACTAATGATTAGTGCTTGATTTAGGGGATAATGAAATGAAGGCTAAAAGGAACAAGTTTTGCTTGGTATTTATGGCAAGTGTCAAATTAATGTACTAGACAGAATCATTTCACTGACTCTCTGAAATGGTATCTTCTTTTTGGAGTTTAGAGTAACACACACACACACACACACACACACACACACACACACACACATAGATGTAGTTCTAAAAATAAATCTGTATCTAGTCTTTGACTTGCCCCTTTAGGAAAACAGGGTCTAATCTCTGAATACATAACCGTCTGCTTATGTAAGCAGCAGTCAGAATGGAAGGCAGCTGCTTTGAGGCTGGTGCAAGCAGTACTAAAAACTGCTTAACCAATTCAGTAGTAATCTATAACTAGGCAACATCCAGGGAACAGACATACTATTAAGTAGATGTTGCCCTGTTTGAGTAATCCCTTTCCTCCATATAATCGCACTTCAGACACACATTTAATGTGCTTGACTCTCCCTCCCTGTTGTAGGAAGGAGATTGCAGAAGCAAAACAACATTAACTTTTACATTTTAATAGGGATTAAGAGAACTTCTAACTAAAATCTTTTTTAACCTTTTTTAAAAAATGTTTATTTATTTTTGAGAGAGAGAGAGAGAGTCAGAGAGACAGAGTGCAAGCAGGGGAGGGGCAGAGAGAGAGGGAGACACAGAATCTGAAGCAGGCTCCAGGCTCCGAGCTGTCAGCACAGAGCCTGACGCGGGGCTCGAACTCACAAACTGTGAGATCATGGTCAGAGCCGAAATCAGACGCTTAACTGACCGAGCCACCCAGGTGTCCCTAAAATCTTTTTTTTAAGGTTTTATTTATTTAAGTAATTCCACTCCCAACATGGGGTTTGAAGTCACAATCAAGAATTGTAGCTCTTCAGACTGAGCCAGCTAGGTACCTGTCAAAATCTTTTTCAAAGTATCCATTACAAGAGAACTCTTCAACAAAAAATATTCAGGGCTTGCTTTGGCAACACATATACTAAAATTGGAATGATACAGAAAAGATTAGCATGGCCCCTGTGCAAGGAAGACACACAAATTTGTGAAGCATTTCATTGTTTTAAAAATACTGATTCGAAGGGGCACATGTACCCCAATGTTTATAGCAGCATTATCAACAATAGCCGAATTATGGAAAGAGCCCAAATGTCCATCGACTGATGAATGGATAAAGAAGATGTGAGATACACATACACACACACACACACACACACACACACACACACACACAATGGAATATTACTTAGCCATCAAAAGAATAAAATCTTGCCATTTGCAACAACATGGATGCAATTCAAACATATTATGCTAAGCAAAATAAGTCAGAGAAAGAAAAATACCATATGATTTCACTTATATGTGGAATTTAAGAAACAAAACAGATGAACACAGGGGAAGAGTAGGAAAAATAAGATAAAAACAGAGAGGGAGGCAAACCATAAGAGACTCTTAACTATACAGAACAAACTGAGGGAAGGTGGAAGCTGGAAGGAAGGTGGGTGGGGGGATGGGTTAAGTGGGTGATGGGCATTAAGGAGGACACCTGTTGTGATGAGCTCTGGGTGTTATATGTATGTAAGTGATGAATCACTAAATTCTACTCCTGAAACCAAAAAATAAAAATAAAAAAATCTCCAAATCAAAGTGACTCATTATAAGTAAAAATTGGATAACCCATTTTCCAATAAACAGAATAAAGTAGATAGTCCCTAGAGAAGGTTATGGCAAAATATGTCCTAAAAATAACCAGTTGCTATTCCTGGTCTCACGAAATCCTTCAGTCTTGATCCAGATGTCTCCAAATCTCAGCTCAGAGCTGTGTCCCTTTTGCCACAATCCATAGACATATATTTGACCAGTTTTGTGTAGGCCCAACACCTAGTTGTATTAACTTAGCCAAGACTTTACCCAAGTGAAGAACGACACTGTGCTTGAATAATATGCCCCCTGTCCCAAATTCAAACACTTAGGGCTCAGTTGCACACAAGTTTTGTTGGCCCTCTACAGTTAATCTTTTTAGTAGCATTTTTCATGTAGCACAAAATAAACTTTAGCATGTAAAAAAAATAAAATAATGAGTTACTGATATAGTAAGTTAATTCAAAAGTTGTGGTTTGCATGATTAAAAAGAAAAAGGGACACCTGGGAGTCTCAGTTGGTTAGACATCCAACTCTTGATTTTTGCTCAGGTCGTGATCTCACATTTGTGAGATCGAGCCCTGTGTTGGGCTCTGCCCTGACAGCATGAAGCCTCCCTTTCTCCCTGTCCCTCCCTCACTCTTTCTTTCTCTCACAGTAAATAAGTAAATTTAAAATTAAAAAAAAAAAAAACAGGGCGCCTGGGTGGCTCATTCGGTTAAGTGTCCGACTCATGGTTTTGGCTCAGGTCATGATCTCACATTTTGTGAGTCTGAGCCCCACATCAGGCTCCATGCTGACAGTGTGGAGCCTGCTTGGGATTCTCTCTCTCTCTCTCTCTCTCTCTCTCTCTCTGCCCCTCCCCTGCTCACTCTCTCTGTCTCTTGCTTTAAAAAATAAACTCAAAACAATTTAAAAAAATAAAATAAAACAAAAAACAAAACAAAACAACACAAAAGATATCTAATGTTTCCCATCTTTCTTATTGCAGATCGACATTTTGTATTGGTTAACTCTATACTACACCTCTCTTATACCCGGAAAAGGTGGGATATGTTTTCAAGAGTCCAGGACTTGCAATCAGAAGAACGTTACCTAAACCCATACAACAAATTCATGAGACTCAGAACAGTAGATTCTGATTATTGAAACATATTTGACCCAGATTTTGTAGGTTATGCGAACATGGAAGCTAGCTATATTCCAAATATATGTGACAGGAAAATATAACTACAAAGACAGATGGCCGTCCTCTTTCCTAATGACCCTCACAAAGTTGGTGTGGTTGCTAGTTACGGTGAAAGGAACACGGTTGGCTTCTAGGCTTATGTGTGGAGACATCCAGACCAAGACTGAAAGAATTTCTTAAAAAGACCATGGATAGAGATGGATTATTTTTAGGCTACATGATGACAAAGCATAAAGAATTAAAAGAGTGGTCAGTCTGATCAAACTCCTCAAAGGTCTTTCGATATCCCCACTCACCTCAGGGCTTGGTTCATGACTCCCACATATTCACCTCCACTTCCACCTGTTTCCTACCAGACGTCTTCCTGGGGTGATTCACAGGTATTTTAACTTAGCAAAACCTGTTCCTCAAGTTCAGGGGCTGAGTTTCAGCACAGGGAATTTTCAGTGACACTCTACTCAACAGTGGATTCAGGTAATTCAGATCATCCTTGAGAGATAAATCTTGATAAAACACAATAAGAGTTAAAGAAATGGCCCCCTCAGTTACTCTGTAGGGGAGAAATAATGCTGGATTTGGCAGTGCTCGGATTAACACCATCAACCATTGGAATAATAAAACCATTTTTCCTTTTTCTGATTTTCATTCACCACTCTTCCCAATCTCTGCATTTGTGCTTTTCCCTCTATGTGGAACATTGGTTCCAAGATTCTTTACTACACAAATCCCTTCCATACCGATCAAACCTCTCTACAATATGCTCTGTTGCCTATGACATAGTAGATGTTCAAAAAGCACTTTGAATATCAAACACATTAATGGTTTTTGAATGAAGGAAAAAATGAACGATAACAAGAAAATCTGGAAGGTTCTTAAAGGTGTCTTGGAGCAGTTTAAGCTCTTTCAAGGATGGTGAAAGATGTGGTGACATTTCTTCCCCGAAAAGTGTAAGGGATTTTACACAACATTCAGTTGCTCTGAAGAGAAAGGCCAGATGAATCACAGGTGTATTTCAACACACTCAGTGTATTGTGATAGATTAAACTTTCTTAAAGGAAGGTACTGTGTGATGTAATTGGATACTCTGGCTTGTATCTCTCCCCTTGGTGTCAGTAGGTTGATGGGGTATGGAAAGTTGAGGTTATGAGGATTTAGTTGCATGGTTTTTGTCTTTTGTTTTTTGTTTTTTACTTAAAAGACATGCTTTGTTAAAGGCCAGGGCTTAGAATAAGGTATAAGCCCTAGTTAATAAAGGAAACACTCTACATTTCTCAAAGTTAGAAACATTACAGGAGGAAGAAAAACTTGAATCCAGATTCTATGACATAGTACTAAAATGCAAGGGGCAAACACCAGTCATTTTAGTAGGAAAAGGCAAAATGATCTGTGTTTGGAATATACTCAAAGATGGACCATACTTGAATTCTCCTTCTGATTTCTTAGAGTAGTATTATTTTATTTTATTTTATTTTATTTTATCTTTTATTTTTCAGGAAGTTTCTAATTTTGAGAATGCCAAACCAAAAAGAAAGTAAGTCAAGTTTACTTTGAAAACTTTCTGTTCTCTTAGTTCTATAATGCTGAACGGAGTATTTTAGTGGTTTTCCTGTCAAAGTATGCTTTAAAAAATTGTCGTGCACAAATCTAGATTGGTTTTACTTTGCTACCATTTCTCTGTTTATGCTGATGCATAGGAAACCTGTGCTGTGACATTCCTGTACACAAGGATGTGAAAATTCAATTTCTAGAAGAAGAAACATGTGTTTAAACTAGGCTCAGATTAAAGTGGGAGCCTCCTCCAAAACACGCTTCTATTGGTGACCTGTTAATCTTCTGAAGAGTTCTTCTAATCCAAATAAAAATGTGTTTGCAAAGAGATTTGGGTTATTTCGGTCAGGCTTGGTTTTACAGTCAGCACAGCAAGCTGCCGGAGGATGTGATACACACATGTTGCATAAGGTAATGGGATTTTAACTAACACATAGGAAATACATAGGGGCCGGAAGTTGGTGTATGGGGAAATTTCCAGATTGGTTGCTGATGATACAGAATAGCTTCCTTGCACTCTGGAATGGTCTGAGACCAAATTGTTAACAGGTGAAATTCTCTCCGGATATAGTCTTTCTGGACAGCCTTGCTTTCCTGCTCCCAAGGCATTCTCTGCTTTCCTAGGCTTTCCTCCCCTTCCTGCTTTCTCCCAGGAAGGATATAAAATACATCCATAGTAAGTAGGTAATTGGATGATTAACAGCTTAGAGCACCTGCTAGGCAAGGGTAGTTGTATTTTAGCCACAGTTAAGTACTTAAACTTCGCAAGTGGCATTTTAAACCTGAGCTGGAGTGAAGAAGGAGCTTTTTTGGCAGTGTTCTCTCAGGCTTAAAAACTGCCGTGCCGATGTAGTTTTTTATTCTATTCACGGATAAGGAACTCACCAGTTCCAAATAAAATACTTAAATGAGATTACAGCCATTGGCCTATGATTGATGCTTCTATAGATTAGAGGATACCAAAACCTGGAGGGGCGGATGGGGAATGGGTGAGGGGGAAGCTCCTGATGCTGACCGAATTAGGATTTTCCAAAATCCGTTAATGTGCTCCTTGGAATCCAACCACATAAAATCAAACTGAAGGCTCTTGAGTTTCTTAATTCTTTTGTCCACCACTCCTCTAAAAGGAACAACATCTCATGTTGTTATGCACCCACTTCACCTTAGGATAGTATAAATAGCTGTTTTGAATACTTACTATTTGCTAAGAGGTGTCCTCAGTGTTTGCATTAAAAAAATAAAGAACAAACCAAAATAAAATGGTAAAGAAAAAAATTATATATGCAGGTTTTTTCTGAGCTTAAGATGAACTTGGCTTTAATTTAATGACTACCAAGAATATAAATAGTGGAAAACACTTAAGCTGTAACAAAGTTAACTGTAGGTACAGGACATGTGTGTGTTCACCGAGTGCACAAAATAATTAACATGATTGAGTCAGCATAGTCCTATCCTCTCTGTTTTAGACATCTTATTATGGAGATTTTTAATCATACACGAAAAATGAAATA
Organism: Prionailurus viverrinus; assembly: GCF_022837055.1. NCBI lineage: Eukaryota > Metazoa > Chordata > Mammalia > Carnivora > Felidae > Prionailurus > Prionailurus viverrinus. Next base: position 131,015,667 of record NC_062569.1, on the reverse strand, counting down.
ATAATGAACTCCCATCACCAAGCCTGAACAGGTATCAATCTATAGTCAAACTTGTTTAATTTCTACCCATTTGACTCCCCAGCCCTTCAATCTCCACTATTTTTTGTTAAAGCTGATCCCAGACATGTAATTTCATGTCTTGATGCAAAAGCAAGTTAAAAAGCAAGCACTGTGTTTTTAAAAACATAACTACGTAACTACCACTGCACTAGAACAAAAAAAGAAAGATTGCATAATATGACCAAATATATAGTCATTGTTAAATTTTTTCTGATAGTCTCAAGTGCTTTTTTTAATAGTTTACTTGAATCATGATCCAAATAGGATCCATGCAATGCATTCGGTTCATGTCTCTTAATTCATAGGTCCTTCTCTATTGATTTGTTGAGGAAACTGGATTGTTTGTTCTGAGGAATTTTCCATATTTTTGAATTTTGCTGATTGCATCATTGTGGTATTTTTTAAAAAAAAAACTTTTTCTTTTATCCTCTATGTTTCCTGTAATTTTTTAGTTAGATCTCAAGGCTTGATAATGTTCAAGTTTGATATATGTATATATATTTTAAAAGTAGGTCATCGGTGACTATATACTTCCTGTTGCATTACACTGGAAGCCCATATATCTGGTTGTCTCTATTTTTATGACTGTGAATTTGCCTAGTGGGTTCAGATGGTATCTGGTTGATCCATCCAGTACAGTTGCCCATCAGCCTTTCAATTAAAAGTTTTAACAGCGATTGTTGATTATTGCTTAGATCTATTGTTTCATTAGGGATTGTATATGATTATACTCAATTTCTATCATTCTTTCTGTATTTATTGAACAGAAGTATTTCAAAAAGAGCTTTTCCACATTAACTGTTGACCAGTTTGAGACACTTTCATGTAAAAATGGCCCACTTTTTTTGTGTGTGGGTTTTATGAATGTTGCATGGAAATTTCCAGGCCAAGATTGTACTTACATTAACTGCACTTTGCCAGCAAGGGTCAGAAAAATTCAGGGCCATATATAGACCTTAGTTAGAGGTAGAATTATTTCTGCTCTCAAAGGTATTGCAAATATGTCTAGGTGATCTAATTTCTGTCTGATTAAAAATGTTATTTACTAGATGTAGACTTAAATATGTTTCTTTTATTCTTCTAGGTCAATCCGGAGATCTAGGTCTGAAAACAAAGGATTTGGTTAGTAATTTATAAGATTACTCATGCAGATAATATGTTTTGTTTCCTTAAAAGTTCTTTTCTTCTGCTCCTTCCATAAAGCAACAATAAGTGATTAATGGAAGTCGAATTGAGTTGTCTTTGAAGTCTATAGAAGAAATTTTTAAAAAAGGAATGTGGTTCCACTCTAACTGTAAATGGCTAAGACAAAGAAATCATTGATTTATTCAGAACAATTTCCTTTTACATTAAAAATATAATTCTCTTTGATGGTTTATTGGATGATTATCTTCCAGTTTCCCAACTTTAGCTTGGCTGACCATGGTCAAGGTGACCTCTTCAATATCTTTTTAGATATATGAATCTAAGAGTGAACAAAAAATAAATAAAAAAATGCTTGTATTACAAAAGACTCTTCAAACACCGGATCTTTTCTGTTTTTGTGATTACAGTATCTGTAGTACTAATAAAGGCAATTGGCTTAATTTCTATCTTAATTCTGAAGCAAATATCTAATTCTATTAATCACTTATAGAAAGCTAATGGATAATGGCTCTCCTTCTCTTGCAGAGTATAGTGTCACAAGTTATAAAATAGTCACAGTGACCAAACATCTGGATTATTCAGTCAATAATTTATTTTTATGCATTTTGTCAAACTTGTGGGTGCCCTTTCTCCCCAGCAGAGTTTAAGAGCTGGATGCTCAAACTCCTTTCCCTGTCTTTACAAAACCTGTCTTCTAGGTAGGCTCTGAAAAGCTCATTCAGACCAAAGCTTCCAAGGGTGTCTGTATTTTAATCAGGTCTCATATTCTTCCAGTGGCAGCGTCCACAGGGGCTATGTCCTATGTCACTAGTTAAGACTCTGTAGGCAATTGGTCATTTTGAATATCATCCCTGATTTAAATAATGCATAATCTTAAAGGAAGTAAGGCACAGTTTTGCTTTCCATCTAGATTTATTCTCATAGCATGCTATGTGGTTTCTACACACAAAGCTATAGGTGTTTGCATCCCAGCATATTTCTTGATGCTGGACTGCCTTCCCCATAGTCAAATATGAGAGCAAAAAGTGACTTTATAAACAGCACAGGTATGCTGACTTTGTTTCCATGAGATGCTTTGGTTGCATTATGTCAAATTTACTTTTCCAATATGATAACACAGCATGTGGAATGATTCATCTTTGGTAAGGAGATTAGAAGGGATTCTTAACTCTTCATTCTGGTGCAGTCTGGTCCTTCACAGCGTGCCCAGGCCCTGCTGCAGGTGTTGGGAGGACAAGGCTGAGCAAGTTATTGTTCTTCCACTCAAGATCTCACATTAGAGTTTCTTGAAACTATCACAGCTCAATGGACTCTGTACACACTTAGTCATTTTGTTGAAAATGATGAGGAACGTGGAGGGTGGAGACATTTGAACTTATTTATTTGAAAAAAAAAATAAAAAAGAAGAAATACTTCAAAGAATAATGTAATCAGAAACTATCAACAAGTATTTCAATAGCACCATTCTACCACATATGCGTGGGTCCTTGTAGTTCATGGAAATAAATGAGAGCCCACAGGCCACTTGGGGTTGTCCACCAGGGAGTAGAACTCTCCATTTTGGAGAGCTCTCTTATCACTTTCCAAGTTACAACCGTGTGCTGATCTTGTTCTGATTTTAAATTTCTTATACTTACTGGACAGATGTTACCGTGAATTCTGCTAACCAATCCTCTGCTTTTTTAGAAAGGAAAATAGCGAATGACACAACCTGGCAAGAACCCAGCAAGCCAGAGAATGATTCCCACATCAGAAGACTCAGTCAGCTAAAAGGTAATTGTTAAATTTAGTTCAGCTGACTTTGCATTTTCCCAAAGTAGTTTAAAGGGCAGGTAGGAAAAATTTACATCTTTATTAAAATAAGCTGGGCATTGTGGTCTACTTAAAAGGGAAAAACAACTAGAATAGAGAGGACGTATTGTTAATAGCATATATACATGTGATACGTGTGTGTGTCTACATGTGCATCGATACATACAGACATATAAAAAGGAAGTGGAATCTAATTAGGTTGCCTGTTGAAGAATCAATTGCAAATAATATTTGAAAGTCTTTAATGTCTATAAGAATTTTATGATGTATTAAACATCACCACATAGAAAAACCCTCTAAAAATAACATCAGTATATCAATAGTTATTACATTTAGGTTTTCCTTAAAAAATACAAAAGAATAATCTCAACTACTAATACAAAATTATATCATTTCATGACTTAAAAATTCCCAAGAAGCAAAAATCAGCAGCCTGGTAAAAAATTTATTAATGATAAATGACTTCATAATTATAATTATTTAACTTTGGGAAGGCAATGAAGAAAACAGGAAGTCTTAAGAGTTCACGAAGATGGGGGCGCCTGGGTGGCTTGGTCGGTTAAGCGTCCGACTTCGGCTCAGGTCATGATCTCACGGTCCGTGAGTTCGAGCCCCGCGTCGGGCTCTGTGCTGACAGCTCAGAGCCTGGAGCCTGTTTCGGATTCTGTGTCTCCCTCTCTCTCTGCCCCTCCCCTGTTCATGCTCTGTCTCTCTCTGTCTCAAAAATAAATAAACGTTAAAAAAAATTAAAAAAACAAAAAGAGTTCACGAAGATGAACAACAGCATAAAAAGTTATCTGCTTGGTATTCTCCTTCTGTAGTTACTGGAACAAGAAATTCTTGATTATATTAGTTACTGATTAAGAATTTCTAGTTTTTAATTACAAATATTTTTAATATCTTGGGAGGAAGGAAATTATAATGCATTTTTATCACTAGGAGCTTAATAATTTGATTTTATATTCTGTCCAGATATCACCTTTTGTTTAACACTGCTCTTAGATTTACAAAGTAATTATTTATGAAAATAATTTATTTTGAAACATTTCAGTTTTATTCAAGATTATGTAACATTTTGCTGAATAAATTTAACTGAATTTTTAAATATTTACAATTTATTGTAAATAAATTGGTGAAACATTTGGGATTTAGATATTTTCTTTTCTTTTTTTTTGACCTTAACCGAAATCAAGAGTCAGATGCTTAACCAATTGAGTTACCCAGGCACCCCCTAGATATTATCTTTTAATCACAACAGAGGAAATGTGTTAATATCATGTTTTGATTGGATTCTATCTTCACCCCAAGGATGCCAGCTATCTTCATTCACACTCTGTAGATTAGTCAAACACTCATCCACATCATCCATCCGTGCATCCCTTTAATAAACACATGCGATTTTTAGATTATTGGGTATTGACCTATGGATCAAGAAGTTATAATTGCACTATAAATTATTTTTAGTTATAGATTTTGCCACAAATGTCTTCAAGAATTCTATTCGCTAAAACTACCTTTCTGAGATTTTTTTTTGTTTGTTTTAATTGAGGAGTCATAGGCGGGTGATTCTATTACAGCTACTCTGAAGAAAAAAATCTTGGTTTAAAATGCGGAGTTCCTGATTAGTGATGTGTTCTTTGCCAGAGAAGAATAACAAACAAGAAATCCTTTACAGAAAGCTTCTTAGCTTTGGTTTCGCGGATTCTTGAGCTACCCTATATCCTGTGTGTGTGTCTGTGCCTGGTTGAGTGTGTGTGTGTGTGTGTGTGTGTGTGTGTGTGTGTGTCTAAAAGTTCAACTGGCATTTCAGCAGCAGCAGCTGAGTCACAGGACATTTCTTAGGGATTAATGCTGTGCTAGGGAGAGTTGATGGCCTGAGACCAAGGCTGTCGGTGCCACTGTAAATTGAGGGGAGAAATTCAGTGGGGAGGGAGGGCCACACGTTGTGGACTTGGATTTTATGGGAGGGGTAGCTTCATTTGGAAAGCTCAGAGTATTTCTAGGCAATTAGTGCCCTACACATCAACCCATAATATTTCTTTCTCATTTTAAATACTACTTTTCAACTGTTAATTGGATAATTACTTCAGAGAGGTTTACTGTGTCTGAGGATAGGCAGTCTGTGAGGTTTAGTGAGATGGAGGCCGGAAGGTGCATCGTTGTTATCATCCAGAGCCCTTTATTTTATTGAACACAAATGATGACATTTTAAAGACAGCCGCAATAAAATAGAAGACAATATATAGGGAATTAAATAGTAGGAGTGGCAAAACTCCTAAAGAATCTGTTACAAACACTAAGACCAAAAAAAGAAAAAGGGTATTTCTCTCAATTTCAATTTCAAAATGGTATTTATACATGACATATATTAACATTAACAAATTAATTATAAACATGTTATAAACATAATATGTATATAAACATAACATATAAGCAAATTATAAGCATAATTAACAAACTAATATATTAATTTTAGACCTAAAGACTATTGGGCCTGATGAAAGAAACGTCCACAGGCTATGTTTAGCCAAGGATTTGTGCCTGGTGTTTTAATCCACAAAGATATTCACATAGCTTGATAAAAGACTATGTTGTGTCAGTTAAGACAAAATTTATCAGAATAAGTTGAGTGCCAGAAGCATAATATTTTTAGTTTATCTAGTCCATTTCCTTCTTATAAGAAGCGTTTTATCTAAACCTCCATCTGTGCTGTTAAAAGAGACTACATCTGTAAAATAAATGCAGGATAAATTGAGTGCTCAGGACTTTATGACTGAAGCATTGGCAAAGTGTAGGTATGAAGGAAAATTAATCTGTAATTCATATTAATTGTATTTTCAGCATCACAAACAGGCAGAATATTCATCATGTACATATTTTAGTAAATTAAAATCAAATTTAAAGTTTTCAAATTTATTTTGGCCTTAGGTTTACAAAGGAAATAAAAGTCTGAAAAGAACAAACTTTGAAATCTGTGAATTGGAGTTTACCTAAGATCAAGTTTTGATTTAAATAAAGACAGTATCCAGAACAAGGTTTTCACATTTAATGTCAGAAAGTACAAACGATAAAAACAAAGCAATTTTTTTTTAAATAATAAAAAGGACGCAGAACATATTTGGAGATTTTTCAAACGGTGTGACCACGACAGACTATTCCATAAAACGTAAAATATGCCCCAAATAATTGACCTGTTAGTAAAGGAAGTGAGGGGTGGATAAGGTCAAGAAAGATGGTTAGTATTGAAAGGAATATGAATTTCGCCCATACTGTGTGAAATTATCTTAAAAATACCCTTTTCGTGTGATTCTGATGAGATTCATTATCCAAAAAACCTAGCAGAGGAGCGATGTAGTTAGGGCCTTCCAGTTTAGCACTTGAATTGCCATTCCTTTGAAACCTTTCCTGAATTCTAGTCAATATTATTGTTTGGCCAGCCTCTTCAGAGTAAGCATGTAAGTATTTTGACTTAATTTTTCCAAACCTTATTAATTCTCTTTCTTTGTTGGCCTGATACCTTCTCATTCAAGATGGCAGATGTATAAAGTCGCAAACATATTTACCATTCTGTTTAATTTTCTGGGACCACAATCTAATTTAAAAATGATTCCTCGGGAAGCTTGGGTGACTCAGTTAATTAAGCATCCAATTCTTGATTTTGGCTCAGGTCATGAACTCACAGTTAGGGAGATTGAGGCACACATCAGGCTCTGTGAGGACAGTGCGGAGCCTGCTCGGGATTCTCTCTCTCCCTCTCTCTCTGCTCCTCGCCCCCCTCAAAATAAATAAATAAATAAATATTTAAAAATAAATAAATAAAGATTGTTTCCCTGGAGCCTGTAATTTAACTCTGGTTAGACTGGATTACATGAGGAGTGACAGAGAGAAGCCCTATTTCACAGCCGAACATCTACACACTCATCCTGTGGGGATAAACTCCTTGAGCAAAGGCCACTATAAGTGGGCCTCTTCCAAGGAGGTCTTTCTGAATTGAGTGATGAGAATGTTCAGCATCCCGGTGTTTTGTACAAATGAATCTCCCTTTAATTCTTTAGGGGAGTTCTTACTAGGATGATAGTTGCTTGAGTATGGTCAGAAATATCTTCATTAGAATCACCTAAAAGCTGATTAGAAATATTGCTTTTTTACCTAATCTCACTTCTTCCCTGCATCTGAATTTGAGGGGCAGTTGGAGTCTGAATGTTTATGTTGAATGGTACATTCCTATGTATACTATTGCTTGTGACTCACTTATGTAGTTTATGCATGTTCTGATGATCTTTTTGCTGCAAACTACCGCAAAACTTTTTTGAAATAAAAATATTTATTTATTTATTTATTTTTGAGAGGCAGGGAGGGGCGGAGAGAGAGGGAAACAGAATCCCAAGTAGGTTCCGCACTGTCAGCCTAGAGTCTGACGTGGGGCTCAAATTCACAAACCGTGAGATCATGACCTGAGACCATGCTTAACAGACTGAGTCACCCAGGTGCCCCAAACTATCCCAAAACTTAAGGGCATCAAACAACATTTTATTAGGCTCGTGAATTTTGTGGGTCAGGAATCTATTCAAGACAAGTGCTTCATGATATCTGAAGCTTCTTCTGAAAAGACTTGCCTGACTGGGGAGGACTGCAATGTCTGGTGGCTGGAATCATCTAGAATCTTTTTCACCTGTATATTTGGCACCTGTTCTGGGATAACTTGAAGGCTGGGCTCAGTGGAGACTTTTGACTGGAGAACAATGTGTGGCCTCTCCAAGAGACACAAGCTTTCTTCAGGCCAAGAGCTGGGTTGCAAGAGGGAGGGACACAAAAGGGAGCCTCACACATCATGGAGGAAGTGTCTGGAAAGTGAGCATCCCAAATGATCAAAGCAGAAGCTGTATGGCTTCTTCTGACTTAGTTTGGGGGCTTACAAATGATCATTTACATTGCATTGTCCTGTGACAAGTGAGTTACTGAGACTAGCTCAATTCAGTAAGAAGAGGCATGCCAAGTTCATATTGCAGAATATGTGGTATGAGAGATATTTTGGTGGCCATTTTTGGAAAGCACAACTGCATATTGCCTAATTCATCCACTGCAACTCTTTTGCTACGTAGGACCAAATTGCTTCCGTTTTAATAAATATTCTCTCGTCGGGTAATATTTGGGAGATTACAAATAGATAAAAGTGTATAAGACCACAAAACAAATGGCTAATCTTCATAAAATACAATTTTTCCCGTGTCTCTTCCTTAGTCCAAGACCCTCAAAGGTCTTCCATTGTCTGCAGCAGAGGCCACATACTGGTAGCCGTGTAACTGAAGTTATTCTGAGAAAAAGGCTGTTTGGACCATACAGTATTTTAAAAATCAGGAAATTTTACATGAATATCCATGTATTTATACCGACAATCCTGAGCTCAAAGTCTGAGGTGATTTCAGTTGGGAAAGCTGAGAGCAATGGTGACTCTTCAGCTCACCACATGTCTCCCATTATCTCCTTGACGAAATTCACATCATTTAGTTAAATTACTTATTTGAGTTCTGCAGATATATTTATATGTGCAACATTGGTCTAGTAGGTTATGTCCAAATTCCTCGACCTGGCACTCAAGGACTATTGAAATTTTACTTTATTTACTCTTCCAGCCCTACTTCCTTCTATGCTATATTCAGAATTGCCTATCATTTGACCAGTTTCAATCTCTACACTTAATTAAATATGTTCCACTTATTCCACACTGTAGGTTAGCGTTCATAGCACTGCTTCTACGTTTGTCATTTTGCTTTTTCTTCTACCTTTCCAAACTACATCCACGCTTCAAGCTTCCACTGGGGCCCTACCTCTCCCAGGAGTACCCTGAGTCATAGTGATCCGTCCCCACAGTAGCATCTGAATCACTCATTTTCCTACTTTGCATTGTTACATAAGCGATGTAAATGCATCGTGCACACTCCTGTGATGCTTCCGGATTCTAGAGTAGAGGTGACCACTTTACTGTTCTTTTCCCATACCCAGAAGGATAATTATAGAGGGAGTTCTCCAAAATTCATGTTAAAGGAATCCAAAAAGGGGAGAGATGAAAAGGAATGAAGGAACAGAGCACAGATTTTTTTTTCCTGAATACAAATCCTTAAAAAAAAAAAATAAGTTGCCAAAACTGCTTCTGGCATCCTGACACTGTAACGGAAAATCTTGCTTCAAAGAGCCAGCTCACAAAACCAGCTCGTTTTAACATTTAAGTATTTTCTGGAATCCTTTGTGGTTACTCTGATTTTAAATATTGTTAGTGATGTAAACAACTCTGAGACTGAGCTGGGAATTTGAACTATCTTTTCAAGAGAGCCAAGATGGGGATTTGGAGGACAACTTGCCCGTGTTTTTCACTGTGTGTGGAGGGTAGGTCGTGTTGGCCGCTTTCTCCCCCCAGTGAATATGAGAACAAGGAACAGTGGGAAACTGAAGCAGTGATTGCACATGAATAGTGAAGGTGAGAGGGAAAGTCACTGGCCTTGTGGCCAGGTGGTTTCTGTAGTTTCAGTTTCCTCATCCAAGCGGGTTGGATTAAGTGAGGTGTAGAGGGCTACCCTCTTTTAGCGCATGTGCATTTCAGATTTACATAAAAGGAGCCCCTTTTCCAGAGCCTGGAAGGGAAATGTTGGAAGATTTCCTGTAGCTGCAGGTGAACCGACACCACATTCGAAAGCTTTTGCAAAAGCATACATAGAACAACTTCAACACAAATAATCTATGTTGACAAGACATAAGCTAATGAAACTCAAAATGCCAGAGGTGGAAAACTTAGTTTAACAGAAACAGGTGAGGAGATAACATCGTGGAATCTAGCATATTGCAGTTAGACGTGGCTTTAGTAGCTAGTATGCTACTCTTTTATTACTGAGAGGGAAACTGAGTCCCACAGAGGTTCCATGGCTTGCTCAGATACACAGATGGCCAGCAACATTCTTCATTTTTGTTGGTGGTGGTGTTGTTAAATTTGTATTTTATTTTGATCAGTTTCTTGTGAGAATAACATATCCTTAGGAAAATAAAACATTTATGATCTAGACAATGTAGTACCTTAACAGACTAAACGAAACTATAATGAGTATTAAATTGCACTTAAACTTCTAAAATCCTGTAATTTCTGATGATCTATATATAACATTTATCTCTTTTCATAGATCTAAATGAAGAGGATTTTCTTTTGAGTAATTACATGCATACTTTTCAAGGAAAAAAACCACAAGGCATTTCCTGTCAGGTAATGTGAACAATCAACACTTGGTGTGGTGTTTTGTGAACATCATCTTGTTATTGAGCTCTGTAATACTCTAGATGTAGTGCACAATACTTAGCCTTGTAACTATTTTATCTTTAGTTATTGTAGGTTGTTTTGTAGTCGATACGCTTATGTCTCTGTGAATTGGAATATAAATGAAAGCGTTCACTGATGCCTTGAGTTGATAAGCCATTTTGATTATGCAAAACATCATGCTCTACAGCCTTTTGATAAGTAACTCTAAACCTGTTAAGTTAATGTACTGGGATTTTCTCTGACAAGACCTATGTTAAGTGCTGAGAACTGTCTGGCAACCTTTAGTGAGGGGCATGTCCCTCATGTTTTTACGTTTGATATAAAAGCATATACTATTATTTCTGACATATCCCTTATAAATTGCATTAGTTAGCCCAGGAGTTCAGGCAATTAAGAATGTCTGAACCTCGGGCCTCCCTGATAGTAATAATAATATAACATTAATTAACAGCCAAATAGTTGCTATTCACCCTGTAATGAAAAATAGTATGTGCGTCAGTCGGGCCAACTCCAGCATCATACTGATTTTTGATATTTTTCTGACAGCCATGAGATTCTCTTTAATCATTCTGATAGTTTTATTTATTAGAAAGTTAATACTGGCCTTCCTTGGTGCAGTAGATTTATCAATAGGAAGACGGGATACAGTGCCTGAATCGTAAGGGACTGATTTGGTGAGCAAAAGGAGCTCGCGTTCCTCAATCCGGCCTGCTACCTGAGACTGTTGGAGGCCGTCCGATGGAGTAGACAGTGGACCATAACTTTTTATCAACCACAGTTTCTACTGGCTGTTCTGACAGTGCCAGAGTCACAATCCTACGCTCCTGAGGGTCCACACCACATTGCCTGAGGGCCTTTAACCAGTGAGCTCTCCCACAGGGCACGGTGGAGAGCTCTGAAAACAGAGCTCTGAATCTTAGTTTGCCCCTTAGTACTTACTTAATCTCTCTCTGCCTCAGTTTTCATGATCTGTAAAACTGGTCTATAAAGAAACTTTGTCTCATGGCTGTCCTGAGGATGAAGTGAAATACTTCAGTAAAGCACTCAGCATCATGGCTGGCATTTAGAAGATGCTTAAAACAAATTCAATTGTTGTCCCCCAAGGCTCCTCTCTCCCCCTTCCTCCTCTTTTTACTCTTTGCGAGGGATGGACACTTTCACAAGTGCGGCTGAGAGATTATTTCTGAAATATGCAGTCTCATTCTCCTAAATTTAGATGAGGCCTCAGATACAGTATCTAAGTGAAACATTGTCTGATAGCCAGGAGGAAATGAAGGCTGATTTACAGTAAGAATTCCCAGACATGTGTTGTGCCGAGAGAAGTCCTTCTTTAGGTTTTTAGCAGAAAACCAGAACCATGTCTTAGAATGAAGAAAATAACATATAAAGTTCTTGGAAGAAAAGGGTTCAAGGTAAATCTTTACCAATTTCTTTGGCATTTCCATTGGCTAAGAAATGATCCTTCTAGAACAGTAACTATTCACTTGTACTATGTAGTTTATCATTAAAGATCATTTGAGGAAATCCATAAGCAGGGACTGACGAGCAGGAGATATCTAATCTAGAAATTCTCATTTTGGAGGGTAAGGGTGGTCTTTACTATCTTTAGTATATCTCTTCATATTCATGGTGGGCATTCAATTGAACTTAGCTAATTAAGAAACACCTTTTCTGTATGACAAAATACTATAATGAGATACTATTAAGTATTAAGAAATGTTATGCAATTTGTTAATTTTTTAACTCCTTGTGACTGAGGAAAAGCCAAAGCTGTTTACCCTTTGGAAGACGGGGGCAGAGAGAGGGACACATTCTCTCGTGTGAAGGGGCAAACTGACCTGTCGGTGACGTCCATGAGAATGGACTTTGGCACAGACTGTAGCCTCTTATCAAGTGAGCAAATGACTTATCAGAGCAATATTTCTCCAAATGTGGCCTGGGGACTGTCTGTGTCAGAATCAGGATATTTGTTAAAAATGCAGACTTCTGAGCCTCACCCCTGTCCAAATGAATTATCATGTCTGGGGGCCAGGAGTAGGTATTTTTATGAGTGTCCTGATGGTGCTAAGTACATGAACCATGAGACTCCATGGCGTCCAGACATTTGATGGGCACTTGTCTACTGATATGATGCCCCATGCAATTTCACTTTCCAAGCCCAAACCTGGCTCATGTCTGGTCTGGCAAGACAGTAGCCTCATGGAAAAACTGAAGTTGATTTTTGTCTTATATTGTGAGAATGATATATATTCATTATAGAACATTTAAAGATCATGTAAAAGTAGAAATGATTAAAATAATGAAGAGGTACACCTGGGTGGCTCAGTTCATGGTGCATCCAACTCTTGATTTTTGCTCAGATCATGAGCTCACAGTTCATGGGTTTGAGTCTCTCATCAGGCTCCACACTGATGGCATGGACCTGGCTTGGGATTCTCTCTCTCTCCCCATCTCTCTGTACCCTTCCTCCGCTCACATTCTCTCTCTCCTCTCTCTCAAAATAAATAAATAAACTTAAACAAATAATGAATAATATCTTAACAGGGTCAATATTTTCATATGGCTGGCAATTTTACTGAATATCATTAACATGAGATAAAGTTCATAGGACGTAAAACATATTCATAGTTATCATGTGACTAGGCCTACGAAATATATTTTGGACAATAAAAAACATTCATTGTAAAAACTTTTAACATTAACTGAATTTCCAATCAGAAATACTTAACTTGGAGCACCTGGGTGGCTCAGTCCGTTAAGCATCTGACTTTGGTTCAGGTTCATGATCTAGAGGTTCCTGAGATCGAGCCCCATATCGGGCTCTGCACTGACAGCTCAGAGCCTGAAGCCTGCTTTGGATTCTGTGTCTCCCTCTTTCTCTGTCCCTCCCTCACTCATGCTCTGTCTCTCTCTCTCTCTCTCTCTCTCTCTCTCTCTCTCTCTCTCTGTCAAAAATAAATAAACCTTAAAAATTTTTTTAAGAAAAGAAATACTCAACTAGACATGTTCCTTTAATGTGCTTAAAAGAAGAGGAAAGATCTAAGGCATAGAAGAAAGTACTAGGAACCAAGTGGCAGGAGGTAGGAGCAGGAAGTGTTCACGGAATGCTCTCTTCAATAGTGACTTAGCTCCATAACTATTTCTGACTACTTGGGTCTGGGATAAACCTGCTGGAGAACCCAGCTGGCAGGACAAGCGCTAATGCGGAGAGTTTGAAGCACAGCAGACTGCCTGGTAACCGTGATCATTACCCCAACCATAAAGAACATCTTGGGGTAACTTGACTCCCAGCATTTATTTTTGTATCCTTGCTCTTATTTGTTCTTTTCTGGCAGCATTCAGTTGATGGCTCAGACCTTTTGTAGCATATTGAAAAAGGTATAAACTATGCAGTAATACAGACTTTGGGCTAATATATTTTCAAAAATGTTTCATGCCTCATTTCTCACGTAAATTCTGAGGTTGCTTTCAGCCTTCAGAGCGTCATTCATATTCATGATAGAAAAGAGGGATAACATTTATTACTTTCAGTGCTGGTGATATTAAGCACTGTCAAGCACCCCCACCCAGGACTGCACCAAAACATTTTCTCCCTAAGCTCCTTCAGTGGAAAAGGTGTTGCTGAGTGAATTCATTTTTAAAAGTATGCCTGCATATGTATGGGTGTGTTAGGTTCTCTTCTAAGGCTTACATCACTTCACACCCATTTCAACCAATTTCTTTTTTGATGGAGACTGCAAGGCTAGGTATTTGAATTCTCAGCTCCCCCTGTAGCTAGGGTGGTCATGGGATCCAATTCTGATCAGTGAATTATAGCTAGAAATGCCTGGTGGTGGAGTGGGTGAGGGGGTTCTTTTCGGGGGGGGAAAAAAAAGCAAAGCCTCATGAGAAGAAAGCTTTGCCCTTTGCCCATCTCCCTGCTGGAAGCTGGACATGGTATCTGCTGAGTTAACAGCTGTCTTTCAGCCATAAGGCCAAAGGCACATGTTAAGGATGGTGGGGCACAGGCATGGAGCCTGATTCATCAGCGACATTCCTGAGTTACTGCATCAGCATTGGGTTGCCTATATTTGGACTTCTTGTTGTGGGGAAACATAAGCCTTACACTTGTTTAAGCTGCTGCGATTGGGTTTTCTGTCCATTTTGTTTGTGAAATTGCCACTTTTGCTACTGCGGAAACTTGATTGCTCCAAACCTTGCCCACAGGGTTAGATGGTGGCTAGACTTGGCTCTGGTTGTGCCATCTAAACTAGCCTCCTCCAATTCTCGTGCAGTGTAATCAGTATCTAGAGTTGAGAGTTAGTCATTTAGTCTTTAAGAGGAAAACTGGATTAGTAACAGCAGGGACAACAACAAAAACCTCTTGGCTGCACGCAACCCATTGGCAACGTACAGACTTAAAACTGTTTCCGGTGCAGCACACCGCTGTTGGAAAAATACAGAGGTTGGATCAAAGCGGGACTGCTTTTTGGTGCACTTAACCGAGGGCACTGGACACCAGGTGGCTGGGGAAGAACCTTAAGGTTATGCCATGATCTGTGAATAAGCAGGAGAGGTAGGTCCCTCCTTCGCTTCCATCAGACAAGATTTGGAGTGGTTCTAAACAAAGATTGTGAACAAATGGTAAGGCAGGAAAAAAAGAGGCCAGAATGACAGATTGTTTAATAATTTGTTTTTTAACATTAATTTATTTTTGAAAGAGAGAGAGACACAGAGCTCAAGTGGGGGAGGGGCAGAGAGAGAGGGAGACGCAGAATCTGAAACAGGCTCCATGCTCCGAGCTGTCAGCACAGAGCCCCACACGGGGCTCGAACTCACGAACTGTGAGATCATGACCTGAGCCGAAGTCGGACGCTTAACCGACTGAGCCACCCAGGCGCCCCAACAGATTGTTTAAATAGCACTTGCAGTGTCAACCAAAAAGTAGTTTTTATGTATGATGTAATATAAAAATGAGCAAATTATGTTATGCATTGATCTTATTTTCAAGCACTTTCTTATCCATTATATAACTTTGCTACTGTCTTAGTTATCTATAGCTAAATAGCAAATTACTCCCAAAGTTAGGCGTTTAAAACAACGAACATGTATTGTCTCATAGTTTCAGAGTTGGGAGTTTGGGGATAGCTGGTAATTCTAGCTCAGGGTCTCATATGAGGTTGAAATCAAAATGTCATCTAAAAGCTACCTGTGGCTGAAGGGTCTGTTTTCAAACTCCTTCTCCCTACTGTAGCCAAGGGTTTGTATTCCTTGCTAATAGCTGTTTGGAGGAATTAGCCCCTCATCTTGCTGACCCTTCCATATGGCTGCTTGAGTGTATCATAGCATGGCACTTGGCTTCTCACAGAATGAGTGATCCAAGGCACAGGGTAAGAAGGGTACCATAATGTCTTTTAAGACTTAGTCTCAGAAGTCATACACCATCACTTCCACCTTATTCTATTTACTATAGACAAGTTATTAAATCCAGCTTATACTAAGGATAGGGGCATTACGACCCACCTTTTGAAGAGAGCAATATAGAACAATTTAGGAACATATTTTAAAACCAACAGAGCTACCTAATAATATTACAACGTTATAGATGGAGGAGTTTCCCAATATCCCAAGAGCAATATTATAACTCATTTTGCAGATAGAAAGAATGTAGAGCTCTATTTGTTATAGAAGAAAAATGAAACTTCTTTTTTTAATAGAAGATTTGAAAGAGTGGCTTTAGTTGGTGTTAAAGGAATATTGAATGTTAGTATGAAATCCATATCTTTGTCTCTGGTGAAATGAAATTAAAATCAGAGTAGATTTTCTTATTTTAGTATCCGAAGTCATTCTCTATCCATCTGTCTGTCTATCATCTATCTGTCATCTATCTATCTACCTATCTAATATCATCTATCCATCTATTTATTCCCTCATAAAACAAGGAAAAGAGGTTAGGCAGTTGCCACTTCAACTTTTAGTTTATACAAGGAAAATAAATGCCTGGTTCTAACAAATACATTTTATGAATGAACAAACTTAAATATATACAGGTATTTTCCCATCTTGACCACTTTAAAAGGTCGATAGGAGTTATTTGGGTATTCCTTAGCACAATTCTCATTTTTAAAAGAGTTATACAATACAAAAATGTCTCATGAGCACATTCTAGTAACTTATACTGGGCCAAACACCAAGCACTAGTTGACATCATTAAAATGTAACACAAACCTAGAAATGTTGGCCTAATCCTCTAAAAATCCACATGCTACACCCAATGACAAAATAAAATGCAGGCATTCAGTATGAGCTTCAGTCCCTTGAGCTATTTTGTATTTCTACTTGCTTCTCAGTCCTTGGCTAGGTAGGATTTGTGGGACTTCTGCTTAGCTTTGGACCTTATAGTAACCAAACTTGCTTTACCTTTACATGAGTTATAACTTTTGACTTTGGACTTGTTTAAATTCTCCGTGTCTCAGTTTCCTTATGTGTCCAATGGTGATGAGAAAAACTTCTTATGGTTGTTAAAAATATTAAATGAAACAGCATGCATATATTATCCCCAGATGTTCAGTGAACATTTGCATCCTCTCCCTAAACTCCTCTTAATCCTACTGTAGGCCCTACCCTCAAATAAAATTTGAAATTCCCTTCTATTCTATTACAAACTCCATCCAATGCCCCTAGCTTAATACCAGGTACATGGGTTTTTCAAGTAGATGTCTACAGTAAGGAGATTACATGGACAAGTACTAAACCTAAAATATCCTGTGCTATGATTCCAGATATTACTCAGCTCCAAATATATATGTGGTTTGATTTCACACTCTATCAGATATTCAACAAGGATGCCTATTGTATACCTGATAGTGAAGGGCGTTAAGGGATTAAGGTTTAGATTGCTTCATAAGCCATTTTCTTGGTTCTAACTCTTTCTACCAACT
Organism: Prionailurus viverrinus; assembly: GCF_022837055.1. Lineage (NCBI taxonomy): Eukaryota > Metazoa > Chordata > Mammalia > Carnivora > Felidae > Prionailurus > Prionailurus viverrinus. The sequence continues at coordinate 130,998,426 of NC_062569.1, read as the reverse complement.
TCTGGGTATGGATCATGTGTTGGGACTAGAGAAAGTGAAGGATAGTAAGTGAATCCACTCTATATGTAATGTATATATGTAATATATATAAAACACCGGCACACATATATTCACCTTTATATGTATGTATTTGATGAAACATTAATCAATGTATTTTGATGACTTGATTATTATAATTGAGAATATGGATCCTTTCCTCACTATTTTACACCTCTGTGCAGTTTTATTTATTTACTTTTGTTAAAGAATGTTAACATCAATCTTGTTTTTCTAATGCTAAAGAGGGTAACTTTTAATGGTGGAGTCTCTTTCGTTAGCAAAGACATGTAAAACCCGGGCATCTGGGTGGCTCAGTTGGTTCATGAGTTTGAGCCCCATGTCAGGCTCTGTGCTGGCAGTTCAGCCTGCTTCAGATTCTGTATCTCCCTCTCTCTCTGCTCGTCTCCCACTCATACATGCACACTCTCTCTCAAAAATAAATAAAGATTAAAAAATATTTTTTTAAAAGACATGTAAAACCTACTGCCAAAGAAATAGTAGAAAACTTCTCCCCAAATCATACTATTTTTTCTGTTTCCCTGTAATTTTAATGCAATAAGAATTGTTTTCTACAGTTCTTTATTACATTTGCCACATGGAAGTGTTTTTAGAGAATATAAAAAAGACTTGTTCTTATTGAAAAGCTTTCTGACTTAAGCATAAAGCGGTACCTTTAAAGAAAGATGAGTCTTTATTGTAAAAAAAAATTCCCCCAAATTTAGGAATTTTTCCTGAGATAAAGAAAATTTTGTAGTGTTAAAAAGTGTATCTTTGTGTGCCAACTCTCTCTTGTATTAAAATCCTCAGATCATATTAACCACCGTCCTCTCCTTGTTGGCCATTGCTAAACACAAGTTCAGGAAATGGACATGTTTTAAAGGGTATGGAAAATTTCCAGGACACTCATGTACGTCAGCAAGTCCTGTAGTGTTATGGAACTGAATACACTGTAAGCCCTCTTTACAATTTTTTTTCCAGACTTGCTTTTGGGAACACTGCAAGCTAAATGATACAGATTTATTTGATTATTATTTCCTAAAATGTAATATAACTTGCAGATTCTGTGGCAAATAGCTACTTTCAATAAATCATGTTTCTTGATGTAGGGATGAACATGATAATTTCAAGGCATCTCCTTTCACAGCACGCTCTTCCCAAAGATAATTAAGATGTTAACATCTAAGGTTCTAGAATAGTTTTCTTCTCAACAGTACTTTTTTTTTTTTTTTTTTTTTTTTTTTTTGCCTAAGGGATGATAGCTATTCTAGGTAGGAAGAAGTGATGAAAAAGTACTGTTTAAATATTACTTCTATTTCCTGAAAACACTAATGTACTCTGCCCTTGCTGGTTCTCATGCCTTCTAAGTTTTTAATAACTAGTTAAATATCAAACAGCTGTAGGAAAAAAAGAAACCCGAATAATCATGAATACAAAAAGGACTTCCTAGATGAAAACGAAGCTATGCATTTGGGAGGACTATGAAATAACTTAATTAGAAACAGAATCAAGAGAACCCGATCAAGAGATCTGGAGCTACCCCGATGCTCTTAGGCTATTAATTTCACATTTCTGTGCCTCAGTTTCCTCCTTTTGAAAGTAAAGTATTGGACTAGATGAACACAAAGATCTTTTTAAGTTCTAATAATCTGTGATCAATAGTAGCTCATTCCTGCTTTTTCCTTGATATTCTTCTCAGGTCTAAGAGTTTATGTAAAGTAACAAAAGAAGATACTTATCTAGTTTAATGTCCCTAAACTTATTACAAGAACAATGAATTCCTGTGATCCAAATCCTCATTTTATAGAAGCACAGAGAAGTGAAGTGGCTTGTTCAAGTTCACATGGCTAGTCACGAAGCAGGACATCACAGCAAAACAGTCACTTTGATGTGGAAATGTTGGGGTTCAGAGCCAACAGCCAAGAAAGAATTCTTGAGACATCTTCAGTGCAAAAAAGTGGTTTTATCAAAGCATGGGGACAGGACCCGTGGGCAGTAAGAGCAGCCCTGGGGTTATGACGGGTGACTGATTATATATTTTTAAGTTGGGAGGGGGTTAGGGATAGCCCAATTCTCTAAGGAATTTTGGAAGCAAGCTTTCCAGGACCTTTAGGAGGAGAGCTATTGTTAGGAAAAGGTCATTTATTACTGTTTAGTAAAAACTCTGTCATGAGACCCTTCAGATGCATGTCAGTGTGCCTTATGCTTGGTGGATGATTGCTAGCATAGATTTGGGGGGTAGAGATAAAGGAAGTTTCCCCAATAATTTTTATATGTTAAAGTAGACTTACAGGACTCTGGGGCGGTCAGGCTAATGTTAAGCTAAGATTGCCTCTTGCCCTTAGCAAAATGTCCTCATCAAGGCAGCTGAGTTCCTAGAGGAACATCACTCTGACTGTCTCAAGGATTTGTCAATGGGCTGTAAGTTGTAAGGAAATTTAATTTTCTTTTGCCTTTGTTTCCCACATCAGCTTATCTGCAGACCAAGGCTGATTCTATCAAGTCAGGGTTTCCCTGACATTTTTGTTTATTTCTTGTAGAGATTATAACTCCTCGATACAAGGGTTGTATTTTTTTCTATGTAATTTCCTATATTCATAGCTCCTTGTATGCTAGGAATCTAGTAGATGTTTAATAAAAATTAACTAATTTGCATACTGGCACTTATATTTCCTACTGTGTACATTTTTGGGGGTCAGTCAAAGAATGTACCTAAAGAGAAATATTCCTATGAATAGTTCTAGAAACTTCTTTGAAATTTCAGAGCAGACGCTATTACGTGGAAAGTAATCTCTGACTTGATGTAATCCAGGCAGCCCCCAGGTAGCCTCAATGTCTTCACATTAAAAGACTGACCCCAACCTGTGGGTAAAGGAGCAAAGAGCAGTCTTGGCTCCCAGACAGAAGTAGGAGAGATGACCATGGAGCTGTAACTTCCTTGTGCTGTGGAGAATAGAGCCCATGTGGCACATTATTCCAAGACCAGAATTGTGAACACCAAAACCTGCCTGAGACGAAGCAGAAGGAGCCAGAAACATGTATTGGAACTTGAGGATGTGATTTGTATTTATATAGTGGGATAAGACTGTTACATAAAGGGCTTTGTTAGACTTGCAGAATTACACCGCTTAGCTGTTCAAATGCCTGTTAATTCTCCAGGCAGGTGCAGTTCCCTTCCCCACTTTACCTTATGCAATCTTTCTCTCTTGTGAGTAACCATCACATTTTATTTGTACTTCTCACATGACACACATTAACCTTTTCTTCCAGATGTATTTTTAGCCAGCTGTTCAGCTCACATCTATTTATTGAGCATATTAGAGACTAGGTTTGAGATGTGCAAAATAACTCTGGAACCCCAAAGAGCTCACCCTTTTCTTGGAGGGGACAGGCACAGAAACAGACTACTGATTTTTAAAATCACTCATACTAAGCAATGACAGACAAATACCTGAATCTCCCAAAGATTATATGCTTAGTAAATGTGTGTTGAATGAATAAATATTTTATAATTCTTCTAGGAGAGTGTATTCTATTTCCCTAATTCATTCAATTGAATATGCATTCAACTGCCTTTTTAAAAATTGTGCTTGACCTTATTTTAAGTATTGGTCCAGCATTTTATCTTAATTTCTATTATTAAAAAAATAATAAATTTTGTAATTATAATTACATAAGAATACCTAGCATCAACATGGCAATTTTTCCACCAATTATTTTTTCAATCAATATTTCATTTATACAGATGAAATATTTTCTTTTTTTTTTTTAATTTTTTTTAACGTTTATTTATTTTTGAGACAGAGACAGAGCATGAACGGGGAAGGGTCAGAGAGAGAGGGAGACACAGAATCTGAAACAGGCTCCAGGCTCTGAGCTGTCAGCACAGAGCTTGACGCGGGGCTCGAACTCACGAACAGTGAGATCATGACCTGAGCTGAAGTAGGACGCTTAACCGACTGAGCCACCCAGGTGCCCCCAGATGAAATATTCTCAAATTGTCATTTTAGTTAGTTGTAGTTCCAAGAAAGCAGTAAAATAATCCTCTGAAAAGAGACTTGTTTATTTTTATATGTTTGCATTGATTGATTCTAGTTTATAATTCTTGGTTTTATTACTGTGCATTGAGTTACAAAGTGTTAATTGATCACTGTGACCTTACAAATTATCTTTTTAGAGTATGTTTTAAATCGTAAATAGACAGTAGTCACTTTTATATAGAAGTGAATGCACATACAGCTTCGAGGTTTTAATAATCTCACCACTTAAAACCAATTCCTTTTGTTTTTACCATGAAGATAACTTTCCTCATTTTTACCCAGTCCCTAGGTATCTTTTTTTTCAAGTGGCTAGAAATAAATTCACAGTAAAAACACTGGGTACTTATGTTCTGCTTGGCAGAAATAGATTTGATTATAAAACCTGTATTCTAGGGGTACCTGGGTGGTTCAGCCGGTTGAACGTCCAGCTTCGGCTCAGGTCATGATCTCACAGTTTGTGAGTTTGAGCCCCACGTCGGGCTCTGTGCTGACAGCTCAGATCCTGGAGCCTGCTACGGATTCTGTGTCTCCCTCTCTCTCTGCCCCTCCCCCTCTTGCGCTCTGTCTCTGTCTCAGAACATTAAAAACAAAAACAAAAACAAAAAAACCCTGCATTCTAAATATGTTTTTTTAAAATATAGAATTTCTCTCAATTATAGGAGTAATATGTCTTTATTGTAGAAAAATTGGGAAATGCAAACTATTTAAAGAAGGAAAAGAAAGCCACTTAGAGTGGTGTTCATACTTTCTGTGCAAATGTACGTACTGACTTTTTACTTAATAGTGTATTGTGACCATTGAAAAATCATTTCTAAAACCCTAAAATTGGCAAATCTTTGGTAACTAAGTGAAGAGTCAGAAGACTAGGGCGCTGAGAACAATTGTCAAAGCAAAATATATGAAACTATCTGAGGTTTCATTTCAGAGTGTTCACTACAGCCTTCCTTTAAAATAAGCCAAGATAATTAATTTTAAAAGATCTCTGTTTCCCATGTTGAAGAAATTATATGAAATAGACGTCAAGTGATCAGACTTTTTCTATTTGAATACTTGTTAAAAAGGTCATGAGAGAGGAACAATTCATTTTTTAAATCAGAAGAACAAAAAAAAAGAACAAAGGGAAATTATTTTACTTCATGCAAAGTCTATCGTTACTTTCCAGCTTCCTTTTCAATTCAGACAGGTGGTCTGGATTTATTTAGTTTCCATAAGCCTAAATTTCTTCTGTGTAAAAGAAGGGATCCTATTGGAAAAAACAAATTAAATTCCCCTGTAGTGAAATATGTATGTTAAATAAGATGTGTGTGTGTGTGTGTGTGTGTGTGTGTGTGTGTGTGTTTGAGGTGTTTAATACATTTACATATTTATATCTGTATATAAATATATAATATATAAATAAGATAAAAATAATAATGATGTATTTATATACACATGAAACAGGAGGTATATATATAAAAAAGAATAGGCCTATAAATCTAAGAGTGTCCACCTGATACTTATCCTCCATTGAAGAGTCATATTTAATTTATAAATCAAAACCTTGGGTTTGGTTGGTCTTAATTTAGCTTTCAATCCTAGATAACTAGTAATTATGTTAGCTTCTAAAAATCTTGTGAGAAAGGACATTGGATTAAAAGTCATAATATTTGATTCTCATCCTAGCTCTATTATTAATGAATTATCTTTCTCTGGATAAGCCACTTAGCTTCTCTGGTTTTTCTCATTTTTTAAAATGCTGGTAGACTAGATGTCCAATAAGTTCCATCCTAGTTCCTAAAATATGGTTGTAAGACTAATCCAGTTCAATAATTCATTGATGCTATTTTCTAAAAATTATTCTATCATCCTAATAGTCAAGCAAAGTGTCAGAATGAGGTGTATTTAATCTAACACTTCTAACCAAATTTTTACATTATTTAAGGAATATGAACAAAATTAATTGAAGTATATACATACTTATATATGAAAGATACAGAATATACATAGCAAAACATACATATGGGAAATATTTAATTTATATTCACATATAATTATCATTTTATTGGAGAAAATTTAAAAGTCAACTAAATACACTAATTTTCTTATCTCTTCTCATTTTCAACTTCCAATGCTGTTCTTTGCATCATTACATTTTATTTATTTTTTTTTTAATTTTTTTTTTCAACGTTTATTTATTTTTGGGACAGAGAGAGACAGAGCATGAACGGGGGAGGGGCAGAGAGAGAGGGAGACACAGAATCGGAAACAGGCTCCAGGCTCTGAGCCATCAGCCCAGAGCCCGACGCGGGGCTCGAACTCACGGACCGCGAGATCGTGACCTGGCTGAAGTCGGACGCTTAACCGACTGCTCCACCCAGGCGCCCCTGCATCATTACATTTTAAAGAAATATATTTTACCAAATCAAGTCTTCATCCGTTTATTCATTCATTCATTCATTTCATATCATTACTTCAACTAATTCATAGAGAGTACCAACTATCAACAATGTTATAGGTATTAAGGATACTGCATGGTACCTATATGGAAGGTTATGGCTCCTGTCTTCTTCCTTCAGTTTAGAGTCTATCAGGAGGAAAGACATTTAACCATGATGACAAAAATATAAATCTGAAACTGTGGTGAAAGCCAAGAAGGTAAAAAAATGGGGACCTAATTTGGGCTTGGGAGTCAGGAAAGATCTCTCTGAAAAAATGGCATTTAGTATGAAGTTTCTGCGGTGAGTAGGAATTAACTAATCCAGGAGAAATAGAATAAGCATTCCAGGCAGAGGGAGCAGCATACATAAAAACACTGAGAAAAAAGAGCTCTGGAGGTTGGGAACCTAAATATGTTTACCTTGTGAGTGTGAAGGGAGCCTGGAAACACAGGTCATACAGACCGAGTCAAGTATTTTGGATTGTATTTAAAGAACACCAGGAAATTTGGAGTAATTTAAGCAAGATGGTAATATCATCAGATTTATATCTTTCAAGGAGAACTCTAATATTTTATTGGGCATCAACTGGAGGAAGGCAAAAGAAAAAGAAAACCGATTAGAGATTTGCAGTTGGGTGGTAACAATGGAAATGGTGAAAAAGAAGCAGATTCAAGATACATTTAAAGAACAGACCAAACTCAGTAATGGAACAGACCAAAGTTAGTAATGAAATAAATATAAGTCAACAAAGGAGAGTAAGTGGCAAAGGTGATAATCTTATTTACGGAATGTGCAATACGGTGGAGGAAGATGGCATTCACTGAGTGGAAGAATACCAGATGAGAATCATGTTTGGGGGCTAGAGGTCAGTCTTGATAGGGCTTATAAATCATTTTAGAGAGACGGTTGAGTATGTGAGTCTGAAGCTCTGAAGGAAGCTCTGAAGAAATAAATCGGGAATCATCAGCATTTAAGTGGCATTGTGTGTGTGTGTGTGTGTGTGTGTGTGTAACGAATGATGAATGATGGTGATATAAGACAAGGGCCCAGAGCTAGTTGTAAAGGATTTAAGCATTTAATTTTGAGAGAAGGGAATTGTCAGCATGTAGGGGTTAGAGAAAGAATGGCCAAAAAAATTGGTGAAAGGAAAACCAGAGAACATGGTGTCCCAGAAACCAAGAAAAGAAAGTGTTTCTTGAAGGTCGTCACGGTCAGTATTGCTGGATACCAAGCAGTAATGGAGTTTGGGAATGGTTCATTGGAAAACAAAGGCAATCTAAATGGAATATCAGAAACACAAGCTGATTGCTGAGTACATGATGTGATTTGAAGGGATGAGAAATGAAAGGAATTAGGGGAAGTAAACATAGTTGACTTTTCTGAGAAGTATGCATGGGAAAGGGGGCAGAAAGGGTGGTAAATAAAATATGGTAAATTAACGATGGATCAGATCAGAGCATATTGGAATGCTTTTGGGAAAAGTCCTTTAAAAAGTAAGATGATCACAAAGAGGGATCAGTAAAGAGGGAAGACGAATAAAAATGTAAACCAAATGTGTCACTTGCCTGATTAGAACAAAATACATGCTCTTCAACTGTTCTACAGAGGCCTCCCTGAGAGCCCCTCATTAAGTCTCTGGCTCATCTTATGACCCTCTTCCCTCCTTTCTCTTCCTTGGGGCAAATGCTAAGAATTCTTCCCGGAATTTCAGCTGTAGAACCCCTGCACATGTCTTATCCTCACAGGAATTCTCTTCCCTCTGCTCTTTGCCTAGCTGACCCTTCTCTGTTATTTAAATCATAGTCCTGGAAATGTCCTCCCTGACTGTCCGTGGAGCTCAAAACTGTCTCCAAATCTTCACATCTGAACTGAGGTTCAGGCCTCAGTTTTAGTGAACATCCTCCATCAACCAATGTAAATTAGTAACTGTCCTCCCATCTACACTCAGTCATGCTGTTCTTAGCATAGCCTATGGCACATTTTCTTGTTTATGTACTTGTTTATTTGTTTATGGTATGTCATTTCTCTCTAGAATGTAGACTGTATGAAAGCAGGGGTCTCATTTCATGTACTCAATGCCACATCCCCAGAATGCATGATAATGTTGGCATATCGTAGATGCTCAATAAACTTTTGCTGATTGGTTGAATGGTAAGTTCAATTTAAAAGTCAGTCTTCTTAGAAAACATCTAGGAATTAAAAGGCACATTATGGGGCTCCTGGGTGGCTCAGTCGGTTAAGCATTCAACTTTGGCTCAGGTCACGATCTCATGGTTTGTGAGTTCAAGCCCCGCATTGGGCTCTGTGCTGACAGCTCAGAGCCTGGAGCCTGCTTCAGATTCTGTGTCTCCCTCTCTTTCTGCCCCTCCCCTGCTCACACTCTGTCTCTCTCTGTCTCAAAAATAAATAAACCTTTAAAAAATAGAATAAAAGGCACATTATTGTAATTTTAATCAAATTTAGCACAAATTTATAAGTAATAGATTAGGAGACTACAGTGAATAACAATTTTGAAAATATTCTAAAGGATTTCTTTTTAATAGATAATCTTAATGATTCTATATCTCTTATCATAATTTTTATTCTAAGTTTCATCACTCAGGTATGTACTACCTAATAGCAAGAGAAAGCTTTTTGGAAGTAGTTTGCTGTTAGAAAGTAGCCAGTCTAGTGTAAAAAATGTACTGTGGATAATCCATTTGGTAGATAAAACATATGTATGAACTCAAAAGTGTATTTACATTTAGCAAACATTTATCAGGCCATGTACTATACTAGACATGTAATTGAAAAATGAGTAAAATGCAATAGACTGATCTCTATTAACTCAAAGCTCCATGAGTGATTAAAGATACGAAAGTTAACAAGACTCTGCTTTAAAAAGGCTATAACACAGTTTGAACAAAATAATGAGAGGTCAGTTTGTTTTAACACTCTGGGCCATGAGATCTCACTTATATGAATTTAGACACTATACAAATGCTTCTCTTCCTCCTAGGGGCAAATCATTAATATGGAATTCAGTTACCCTGGTATGTAACACCTTTCCCCATATCAAGTGAAAGTCATTTTCACAAAGAAGGGGGAGAGAAAAGGCCATTTTTGATGCCAGTGTTTCAGTGGAGCAATTAAGCATTGGCTGGAATAGGAAGAGGTTGCTATAAGAAAAAAAGTACAACAAAGAAAATTGTGTTCAGTGGTTGTGCAATGTCAGCTTATTATTTCTGGAAGAGCCTAAAGATTAGAAAATGACTCTTCTTGAGTTACAGGGCCTGTAAAACTGAGTAACTCAGAAAATACTGAAGAGGAACACAGGAGAAAATGATACAAAAGTAAACAGCAATAGAAATTGTGTTGAGCTGAGCATGACCTTTGGAAGAGAGGGAAGATTCTGCATATCAAGAAAATCTCATCCCAGGCCTCTCTGAAAGATTAAAATGATTTCAATATTTCCCCATTTATTTAACGCAAACAGGTATGGCTTGCGCTGACAAAACGTCACATTTCCTACTTAGGTGCCATTATGCAGAGACAGAGCATCAAGTTTATATTGGCTGCTCAAAGTCATTCTTAAAGACCAAGAACAAGTGCTGAATCTAATGACTGGAAATGCTTGGATGCCAGAGAGCCTTTTCTTGCAAACATTTCTCTGGGCTTATAATCTCTCTCAAAGGATGGGAAAGCACTATTATAAATATTTCTCATTCAAACATTAATGAGGAAGCAAAGTCATTCACCTTTTGCGAACTGCAGTATCTGTTTAGATGTCATTTATCAGCCGTTCAATGGAAAGGATAGGCAAAAGCAGAAAGAAATATTTCTGAGTCCAGCGATTTCTGGATGAGAAAGAAGTATTCCTCTATGTAATACTTCATATCTAATTAACATCACAGAATACAACTATTTTACCAATTAGTATTAAATTTAACATATAAAATATCAGCTTCCAAAATATTGTGAAATTGTTAAAAGTAGGTTATCCTAAATATAATAAGTAAAAGCAGTATAAATACAAATTTGCCAACATTAAACTCGTGGGAAGCGTTTCTGTACCTTCCGAAGAAATTTTGAGTCACAAGCGTTACTAATTCTTTTATCCATATTTTTTGCTATAATAAACCAGTGACACTTATATACTATAGTATAGAACAATATGGCTGTCTTTTTTTTCCTCAGTGTGTATCTAAGAAGCAAGAAGCAATATTCAAAGAAAAGTATATTATTTGAAAACATTTCATGCTTGAAATAAAATGCTGGTTTACCAGAAATTTCCAAAAGAAAAAATGAAGAAAAATGAAGAAAATTTAAATTCTGTTTTTGTTTTTTTGTGCATACCATCAGTCTGTTCCAACAATTTGCAAGTAGCAACTTTAAACCTCTTATTCCTTCTTATCCTGCAAAGACCTTGCGTCTTTCCACTATTTCACACTGAGAACAAGCACATAGATGGCACCAGATTCCATCCATTTTGTTGCATTTTGAAGTTAAAAAAGAAGGTTAAAAAAATGCCCTACTTTAGTATGACCGGCTGGTTGTAATATATTTTACAAGTTTGAAACCAAAAAATTGTCTGCTTTCAAGTTATTGCTTAAAATTGTCTCAGGCTACAGGTTTTGAGGTCACATTATTAATTTTCTCATATTTATGATCTCGACACATTTTAAATTTAATCTTTTGTGAAGAATAATTTGTCCCTACCTTGAGCTGTGTTTGTGCTAGGCTGTAAGATCAGGCGGTGACCCAGCGGAATCAATGGGGACGTTAAAGAGACTACAGAAACTGGTTTGGACCAAGAAAGCCAGGGTGCCGAGTCTGAATGAGATAAAACCCACATTAATAAACCTTGGTAAGTAAGAAGTCAAAAAGCTGCCAAAAATTCTTTGAGAAAGAATTTGAGTAGCATATATAAAATGAAGGCCATTTTGATAAGGTCTTAAAATAACCATTAAATCTTCAGGGTTTTTAAATTAGAAATTTATTTGTGAAACAGATATCCTTACCCTATTCCTGAATTTTGTTTTATATACCATATCTCCTTCCCTTCAAGACAAGACTCGGGGATAGCATGGGAGAACGAGATAATAAGGGTCCTAATTGTTCATTATTCCCATTCTTTGGCCACGGGAAACAGTATTTTTCAATTTTTATGTGAGTGCAGCAAAATGGCATGTCATGACATGCAACTTTGAAGTTCATTTATTCACAATTACATGCTATTAATCATAATCTTTGGTTTACATCAATGAAACATTTGAACTGAAAGAGATTCTGTGAGGGGGTATAGCTCAGGGGTAGAGCATTTGACTGAAAGAGATTCTGTGATATGGTATAATTTCCATACATGGGTCACATGTATTTCTATTTTCTGTGATTGTTTTATATATTCCTAGAAATTTCATCAGACCCTTCACCACATGTAAAAATACAGGTCTCACTAATCAACTCCATAGTATTAAAGATATACTTTCTTTTTGTTGTTCTCTCAGTCTTGTTCTTCCTTTTCCAAAGTATTTCACTATGAGAAACACTTTATGCATAAATCTATTTATAGACTGATATCAGAAAAAAATTAGAATACCATTGGTATTTCAGCCCATGTCCACTGAGATTTCATTTTTTTATTTACGTACAGGGAATAATTCATTTACTTTCTTATGATGCTCTCTATACACATTATTTCCAAAAAAAAAAAAAAAAAACTTAAGAATACAAGCACACTGGGACACCTGGGTGGCTCAGTTGGTTAAGCATCCGATCCCTGATTTTGGCTCGGGTCATGATCTCATGGTTTGTGTGATCAAGCCCCATGTTGGACTCCACACTGACAGCACAGAGTCTGCTTGGGATTCTCTCTATCCTTCTCTGTCTCTGACCCTCCCCTTGCTCTCTCTCAAAATAAATAAATAAACATTAAAAAAAGAATGCAAGCAGACCATACCATGTTTCTATGATATGGGGAATTTTTTAGTTTGTAATTTTTCTAAAATATCTTTTAGTATACTATTTGCATGTGGCTTTCAGTCAGTGTAGCCAGACTATATATAATCGTTATATACAGCTTCAAAATCTTTTAGGTCAATCTGTTCTTACAAAACAAATCATTTACTATACAAGGGATTACTCTTTAAAGAATTGCAATTTAAATTATTTTGTGAAGGTAAATGAATTCCTGGTTTGCCCTGTGATGTTCATTCATTTCTACTATATCAAAGGAAGTTTAAAATCCATATTATATGCTTAACTGATTTTTCTTTGTAATTCAGAAGATGAAGATGAAACTTTAATTTCCTGTATGAAATTAACCAAATCCCAAGAAAAGAAAATTAGTAATGTTAGCACAAGGGGAAAGGAAGAAATGGAGAGGAGATTGGATTCTATTTCTGCATCACTGGTTAGATCCAGCATTTCCACTGGAGGCAATATGGCAGAAATGTTATCACACAATGAAGGTGAAGTTCAGATGTGGAACAGCTGGAAGCTTTTTCCAGAAACCCCTCTCTGGACGTGTGTTGATTTTCAAATTGCCCAAGTTGGACCCTGGAACGACTGTTTGCGCTGCACTCACCACCCACAACTTAAGTCTTCTTGTACAGATATGGATCTCCCACATTCTTGGGTAAGTTTGTAAACTGAGGAAATGCACTGTCTCATCTCGATGTTTGTACCAGCAAGAAAGAAACAGATAATAAAAGTGCTAATCAGTCAACTGTATCAGTGTCAGGAAAAGTTACCAAAACTAGAGTTGTCTTTCCAGAAAGCATTGCAGCTCTTGTGACTTTTGCTATCACGTTACTATAGTGTGTATATATATCCCTTGTGTTCAAATAAACTACTGCACAATATTTTTGAGATAATTTTTTTTAGTTGAAAGAAAACTTTGGATGTTGATTCAGCTCAAGAAGGTGTGGATTGAATTGTCTAAATCACTGCTGTGGTCATGAAGTTTCTGTGACAAATAATAGCTAATTTAAATGAGCATTTTCTATGTGCCTGCCATTCCCCTAAGCCCTTCATTCTTTTATTTAAATCTCACAACAATCCTATAAGGTAGGGAATGTTATTTTAATGCTAATTCCCCCATTTTATAATTGAGACAAATGAGACACAAAAAGATAGCAATAGGTACAGTGTCACAGAGCCAACAAAAGTGGAACCAAGATCAATCATACACTGAGGATCCTGCTTTTAGCTAATAATAGTGTTTCCCATCTACTGAACTAGGCCCTAAGGCTATATGGTACAAGAGAAAGAGTGTGGACTCTGGAGTTACAGAAATTTGGGTTTGGATCCAAGCTCTTCTATTTGTTTAGCTTAGGCAAAATATTAAAACATGTTCATCTTAATTATATCAACTGTAAAATGGAAGTAGTAATATTAAATTCATGAGGTAATTAGGAAACTGAAATTAAATAGTACAAATATTCTAGCACTTACGAGCAATTTTTTTTCACCTTGGTTATAAGTTACTAAAGGCACGTGTTATATACCTTTATTTCTCTACAGTTCATGTTCATTTGAGCTTGTAGGGAGTGAATGGAACAACTTTGTGAATGCAGGAACCCTACTCTACACCACTTGGCTTTAAGAATCAGTCTCTCATTAGAGGCTGTATTTCATGGTGCATTAGCACTCTCTGAAGAGGCTTGGAGTCTTTTTCCTCTTTTAAGAGTTGTGTATTAAGTTAGGTCTTTGCAGACTAGTGGTAAAGTAATCTGTGTTCAAAGTACCACATTAAATATTACAGGTGTCTAATAGCAGACTCAGAACTGATAAAACTGTCCAACATCAATTATTTTTAGGAATGTCTCTCCCAATTCCTTAGTCTTCATCTTCTCCTGTGGGGCTTCTGGGCTTTGCAAGCTTCCTCCCAGAGCACTTTCTCGGAGAGCAGCTGATAATATAATTAGGATCTACTTCTGAAGACTCCCCCTGACAGCTTTAGAATCGGGATCAAGAATAAGGACTACTCGGCAAGTAGCAAAGCTGGTGTATAAAAATCTAAATTCAAATATTCAGAGCTTCTTTCAAGAATAACATCTGGATTCCTTAACTTGGCATTTCTGGATTTTAGCAGTCTGACCTCAGTCTAACTTCTCAGCTTGATCTAAAGCTTCCTTATGGAAAACTTGTGCTGGACTGCCAAACTGAATGATCTGCTTCTTCCTAATGACTGTCTCGCTCTTTCCTGCCTCTTTATCTTTGTGTTTACGTATCAGCCTCTGCCTAGCGTGCTATTCTTGCCGTTAACCATTACCCTATCCCTCAGATTACTTTGTCCTTTAGAAATGCTACCTGGGTCGTGCCATATAAAAATAATTGCTTCTTCCTTTGAACTTTTTAGGGAACTTAAAGGCATTTTTCTTTCATTATATATTTTTAAAACACATATTAGCATCACTTGTATCAGTTCACAATATTAGACACTAGGGAATACAGAGCCAAACAATACATACACTGCCCCTGTCTTCATGGACCTTACTGAGTACTACTCTATGGTAGAATTAGTTGGGCATCTGTTTATTTCCTATAAATACTTGTCTTTGTATGCTCTCTAATCCCTAGAGTATTATGGGAACTCAATAAATACTTGAGTAGCATTTCCTCACTAAATAAATGGAGTTTTAGAAACCAACAGACTTTATTTCCATAGATCTACATGGAACATTTATCCTTATTCTTTTAACTATTCTCATATTAATCCAAAATATATAAACTCAGTTATCATGCGTATGTGTTTGTGAATGTGCGTATAGTTCTAAGTATATATACATAGTAGCATTTTTCTTTTCTTTTTGGTAGTTTTGTCTATTATAGTTCATACCTAAATGATTAAGTAAACGAGTCTTATCTGCAGAAGGTCAAACATATCTACAGAATACACACAATTTCAGATGATAACATTCAGCATTTGTGACAGGAAAACCTCTCTGGATTTGGAGAAAGGGTTCAAGAACATGTTAGAGTTAAATTGGTTTGGTAAACTTAATGAGACCACTTACACTCAGGGATTTGAGACATAGAATGAAAGGAGTTGGATGAGTGCAAATTATTATTTTTATATTCTACAATATATTCTATAATAATACCAACTGAAAAATACCCAGTTTCATTTTAGCATAGCTGGTATTTTTTTCTGTAGTAATTGCAGGGTTATTACTTGGGTTATACTTTAACTTTCATTCTATAGAAATTACAGAAGGCAAATAGTGTTGAGGGAAAGTTTTGCTTCTGAAATGAGTGTTATCATCAATGACAAGTAGTTAGAGGTGACATTTTTGCAATTTTAAAGGGTAAAAGTATGACCATATTTAAAAAAAATATGTACCAACATATACAGACATGCTGGAGCTGAGCCAAACCCCCACATTTCAAGGGAAATAAACCAATCCACAAAGACGCTAGTTTCCCCTTAACTTCAAATATTTCAGCAATAGTAGATTCATTTGATGCCATTATCAAAGCAGAGTTTTCAGGTGGCCTGAAACTGACTTGTCTTGCAGAAAGTTTTTATTCATCCTCGTCTGATTCTCGACTAAGCCCTGCGGGCTCATACTCTCAAAGCTGGTTCTGATAGAACTGGGTTTAACACCGGTTCTGACATTGCCTGCAGAGTGAGCTTAGGCAAATTCTCTACCCTCTTTAACCCACTAATTCCAGTTCTGTGCATTGCTTTCCAACTCTGCTCATCCCCTTTCTTCTGAGTGAATTTGTGTGTGCTGAAAACACCCATTTGTAAACCAAGATTATTGATGTCTATCATGCAAGGCTGTTGGGGGAGATTAAAGAAAATGGTGCCAGGACTCAGTTGATAGCCGATAATATTTATACCCAAACCAAAGAATCTAGAGGCTTGTGCTAGACTTGGAAAGAAGCAACATTTTATTCAGTTGAGATGCCATAAACAAACTGAAGCCAGACAGGGAAATGTATTATTTGTGAAGGGCTTTTCACAGTAGTCAACAGGAGAGGAACGAGACATACACAGATATTTAACGCGCAGTTTAGTTGTTTGCAAGGTCTGTGGGATCTGGGGCGTGGGGAAAGATATGTGATTATGGAATTGATATAAACTGAGAAGGGTAACGCCAGATTTATGAAAGTGTATACTCCACAAGAAAAGTGTGAAGAGAAAAACTACTTAAGGATGCAGAGCTCTTTTTTTCATATCCGAGATGAGTGGTGTAGAGAGGGGGTTTCAGATGGCTTTAAGAAAGGTAATAGTGAAGGTAGCCAAAAATAATATTTGAAGCCAAGTGTTTACAATCAATTTACAAGAAGAGTGATTGAAGGGTACTTACAGCGTAGCTCTGCATGCTAAGAGCTTGAAAAATCTTAACAAAAGAGGGAAGTGAGTCAGAGAATTGGTCGGGAAGAAGAGCAAGAAAGAAAGAAAATTTGTGTGTTGCAGAGGAGGTGAGGCCTTCCTTGCATACGATGTCATGATAATAGCAAACGTATTTTTCAAAATCTGGGATAATTTTTCAGATTTATAAGAGAGATAAATTATTTTTATAATATTAAGAAATGGAAGTAATCTTGACATGAAAAGGGGGAGCAGATATGCATTTCTCCCTTGATATTCCAAAATATTTTATAAAATAGAATGATATATTTAAAAAGTGATAATAGCAAAAGCTCTTTCAGGAAGGAGGAAAGTAAAGGCCTGAAGGAACAGAACAGAGACTCAGAGCACAGGATCATTCAAGTGCAGTGTGGATAGAAAAATAATAGTGAGAATTGCATAAAGATCGAAGAAAAATGAGTAAAGTTTATATACAGAATCTCAGGGTGAGAAAATAAACAGAGTTCTACTTAAAGCATCTTAAGGTACATAAGAAGAAGATGAGAAGAGTAGAGATCTGAGGTCTTCTTGGAGTACTATGAGAACCTGTCAAAACTGTGCCAGAAGGGAAAGTGTGGATAATGGAAAATTTCTTTATGGAACTGTTTCAGCGAGAGGAACAGGATGTCTGCTGATGCTCGCCGAGAAGTAAAGGAGCAACATGTCTTACAATTAATCGTTCAAATGGGAAGTAATGTATGCTCTAATTATTGACAAGGGGAAATGATCTTGGGACCCACAGACCCACTGCTAAGTTGGTATAAGAGTATTTATACTGACCAAGAAAACTGATCTGTGAGAGAAAAGTGACCAGTATATGCTATTTTTGCGTGTCTAATTTCTCTTTTCTCAGCCTTGGCAATCTCTCCCAGTCTCTCTGACCAGAGTCTACTTCCTTCAATCAAAATGACACGTCACTACCAGTGTAATCTACCAGATCAATTTACTTGACTACCTGATTAACGATTCTAAAGCTCAAATCTAACGTTACTGCACCCCTCACAAACCTTTAAATATCTTCTCAACACCTACAGGATTAAATGCAAACTCATTCACCTAATCTGCCTTAACTAGAACCCCACAAATCTCTTTCACACACATACTCTGCTATCAACAAGGTGATACCACCCTTTTGCCAAAGACTGATTTTTCTCCATCTTCCTAGCTTTATTTATACTGTTTCCCCATTTAGTCCTTCCTTTCTTCTCTACCTATTTGATGAATAGTATGGAAGTTTAGAAGTGTTGATGGATAAGTAAGAATCCATGGTGTACACTTTGAAGAAAAAAATATGGATATGGAAAGGAATGAAGATTGAGACGACCAGTAAAAAGAGAGTAAGGAAACACACGGTTTAGGGGGAAAAAAGGCAGCATTAATTTCAGAGATTCTATTATTTTCTTTGTCCGTTAGTGATGTGAGACTCCTACCAAAAAGTCTCTGTGGTCCCACTGAATAACGCAGGCAAAGAAGACTGCTCACAAATCCACCCAGAGGGAGGCGGGCTATGAACCATCTATGCATAATTTCTCATAGTTTCATGCCCCTGTGTTCAACTGTGACAACAAAAACCGTTTAACTTTTATCTGCTGACATTGGAATTACAGTAGTATGGAAAGAGAATATGATTCAATGAGTAGATTTGGACAATTTTGAAAGAGAAAGCAAAGTAAATAATCTGTACTGAGAAAATCAAAAGGAAAAATAGAAAAATGTGATACCAAAATACCAAAAGATATCTATATTTACTATACTCTGCACTGAAATTGATGAACCTGAGCATTGAGATTCTAAAAATAATTTTAAAAGCCTAAATAAACAAGAATAAATTAGTTAATGACAAATATTTTACATGACAAATTTTTAACTGTAGCCAATATGATGTTTGGTGGCAGGAGAATTAACATTTACCCAAGAGAAGAATGTGAAAACTAGGAGATGCTGTAACAGCTTATTGATTTGTTTTTTCCTTCATTCATCGATTCATTCACTCGTTAGCAAATTCTCGTTAAGTGCCTCATGAGGCTATGAATGTATGAGCTTAGAAGTGTGTATGTGGGGTAGCCAATCTACTATTTCATATTTATAATGAGAGTTTATGGGTTAAAAGGAAAAGTTAAAAAGGAACAGAATCACACAATCCGTGGTGTGAAAATACACTAGGATGGAAAACACACTGCAGTAATTGTATATAAAACAATCCAGGAAAAGAACTTGTGAGACATGTAAACAAATTTTCCATTAATAAAAAAAGAGATTATAGAAGAAACAAATCATGAGACATTATAACAGTACAAGGTATCAGGTTAATGGAAATGTTTTAGGTTGAGTTTGAGGGAAGTAAGTTGTAAGTGTGTATAAAATTTTTGAATGTCTTTTCTAATAAAATTGTGTATAACAAAAAATATTAAATGAGAAAATGTAATTGCTCTGTGTGAAGTAGTATTCTACAAGTCCAGGGTAACCAGCGATATCACTAAGTTAGACTTTTGAGGCAGAACAAGGTAGAATGAAAACCAGCCTAATTGTTTGGGTTGGTGTATGGCTTTTCCTGGTTACACAAACCTCATGCATATCAGTGAGAATAAGAGACATGTGATCTAGTTCTAAAACTGTTACAGAAGCAAAGAATCCTTCTCCTTCATGTATCACCCTATGATTTCCCCCCACTTTTCTCTTGGTTTTTGTTTTTGTTTTTGTTTTCACTGTGTGCTTGTTTATCAAATGCATCAAATTAGGGAGAAAGTTGATTTGTACTCCTCACAAGAAAATCTTTTTAAAGTCATCATAAAATATTTGTCGTTTGAAATGGCTCTTGTGATAATGGAAGGGGATCCACGATGGTCAATTATAACTACATTTTGGTTTCCACAAGAAAGTTGAAATTTGTTTCACTGGATCTTCAAATGGAAGGAGGACAAAGAGCATCAATCTGAAGAGAGGATCCAACGATACTCACTGGCCTTGGGAGACCTAAATGTCCTTCTTTTCTTTTTTTTTTTTTTAAGTTTACTCATTTATTTTGAAACAGAGAGGAGAGGGAGGGGCTGAGAGAGAGAGAGAGAGAGAGAGTATCCCAAGCAGACTTCATGCTGTCAGTGCAGAACCCACTGGGGGGGCTTGATCTCATCAACTGTGAGATCATGACCTGAGCCACAATCGAGAGTCAGATGCTTAACCAACTGAGCCACCCAGGCGCCCCTAAATAACATTCTTAATTAGAGCCTGATTATTTTGCATGGTTCAAAAGAACAAAGAAATCACTAAATCTGGACATCAACCTTTGAGAGTAAAGCCTGACTATTAGAACATTGTATATAATACAATGAGCTTTGGAAAGCACTCTAAATGTTGGTAGATTTTCTTTTGTGGAAGAGAAAGAAGTACTTAACTCAAACTTTTGCTAAGCAAGCTAAAGACCGAAGTCATACTCTGAGTGTGTAGCATGGTGTGTTGGAGGCCATGTTACACATCAAAGGAGCACAGGTTGAAGCCAGGAGAGTCACACGTGAGTTCAACTCTGTCACTTAATAGAATCACTGTGAGTCAGATTGCTTAATCTCCATCTTTGCTTAATCCCTCATCTTTAGAATGAGGGAGGACTAACAATTATTTTTAAGGTCTTATTTAATTTTATGTTCAATGTTTGGGACTATGAGGACACACCAAGGATGATGAATTCTATATACAGAAAGATTAGTGAGTAGATTTTCTCTCAGGTGTTTAATTTTTTTTTACTTTATTTATTTATTTTTATTTTTTTTTCAATATATGAAATTTATTGTCAAATTGGTTTCCATACAACACCCAGTGCTCATCCCAAAAGGTGCCCTCCTCAATACCCATCACCCACCCTACCCACCCTCCCACCCCCCATCAACCCTCAGTTTGTTCTCAGTTTTTAAGTATTTATTTATTTTTAAAGAGAGAGAGAGAGAGAGAGAGAGAGCAGGGGAGGGGCAAAGAGAGGGGGAGAGAGAGGATCCCAAGCAGGTTCTGAATGTCAGCAGAGTCCAATGTGGGGCTTGAACTCATGAACTGTGAGATCATGACCTGAGCCAAAACCAAGAGTAGGACACTTAACAGACTGAGCCACCCAGGTGCCCGTCTCTCAGCTTTTTAAAAGCAGCTCTTTTCTCACTCTTCAGATGACCATTACTGACCTTATTTCTACCATTTTTTTTCTTTTACATAAGCTATTTTAGGTTTGGTTTTTGGTTTTTGGTTTTTTATTTTTCCTGACCAACTGCACTTCCTCTGTCCCTGCTACTTCCTTTCTCCCTCATGTTCTGAACCAGCAACTGTGTATATGAATATTGACTTCCCTTGGGATATAGCCATGAAATCTTCTTCATGGACCAAAATGTCTACATTTCCATTCTCAGAAGCCAAGAAGGCTTCTGCCACTCACAAAGAACAGCTTCTAAATATCCTTTTGAATATAATTTCAGGGGACTGAATTCTGCTTCGAAAAATGGGTGGGTGATTAAGTAAGATTGTAGAGGGGAGGAGAAAAGCAGGGGCTATGCGGGTTAAAGAGTGCCGGGTTGGAGTGAGACATCCTCTTTAGTCACCATCACCCACCACATACACGCACACACACGCACTAAGTGCCACCTTGAGTACTGTGTGCCTTGAGATCTTGTTCTGACCATGCAGACATGTCAGTATAATGATGATCATGGCTTCCGTTGACTTAGCACTTGAACGTGTTTCAGGAGCTTTTATACAGGCTATCTTGGTGTCATGATTCAGTAAGGTGGTGTTATTACCCCCATGTTTATGATAAAAATCTGAAGCACAAAGAGGTTAAATAATTTGTGCAATGTAATAGTAGGTGGCAAAGCTGTATTTTAAGCTCAAATCTATAAGAATCAAAAGTTTACTGCAAAGATCATGGCTTTGTAACATTTGAGACCAGGCTAGCAACTTACCTGTGTCATTTGTAAAAACGAAGACATTAGTTCCTACCTTGCAGTATAAAAATGAAATGATCCATGTGAAAGTGTCAATTCAAGGTAGGGGCTTAATAGCTTAATAAATAGAGTCTCAGCCTTCAAGGTACAATATAACTTTTCCCATATTTTATCTTATACTCGCTCTATCAATTAGGCAAAACTTTATTGCCATTTTACACATGGAGACATTGAGGCACAAGAAAGATTAAGTGAATTACCTGAGGTTCCACAGCAGATGATGGCAGATACTAAACATCAGCCTCCTAAGTCTCAGTCCAGACTTTTCCTACAACTAAGTTGTCTTTAAGTAGTTTTTATTTTTCAGCAGAAAGGGAAATAAATATGCCTGTAAAGGGGAAGGATACAGAGTAGAAATTCCATGAATGTTGGAGCCAAATAAGCTTGGTCTTCAAATTGTAGCCTCACTGCCTACTGTGTGACTAAGCCAGTTGATTTCTCTGAGTTTCAGTTTCTTATCTATTAAATAGATAACGAAGATTTCTTTGTGAATTGCCCATAAAGTGTTTAACTGTACCTGATACCCAGTTGGAACTTAATGAAGAAAGGCTACTATTTTTAGTGGAAATTATTACTATTTAATTATAATTTACAATTCTGCATTTATAATTATCCTTCACTCAATGAACACAACATAACGTCTAAGACATCTGGTATTGTGCTGGGTTGTGGGGCCACAAAGATGACTAAGACACGTACTTTGCATTAGCATCTCACCATCAATAATTCCCTGCAACATCATATCATATGAGACAATGTTGTATTAAATGTACATTACTAGTTTTCACTTATTTTTAAGATTTTTTTTTTACACAGTTTGCCTGATTTTCTCCCTGGGGATAAGAAAGCCAGAACTGCCTAGCTCAAATATACACAGTATGTGTAGGGTGAGGCTCTGCTTTTAGCTTCCTGGGGTTCCTCTAGTATCTTCATGCTTGTGATTCTCTGAAGCATGCAGACAAAAAGAAGGTGGGGCTGGAGGTGTATGTGCTGGGCTGACCACTGCCCTTTCTGGACTCCTCAAATTATCACTGTATTAGCAGCATGTTCCTTATGTAAAATTATTTTAGCCTTTCAAGGCTCCTTTCCTGTATTTATCATAGCCATATCACATATGCATTTTATGATATTTATTTCACAGTCAGACTATAACTCTCAGGCATAACTCACCTTTTTTAAAGAAGAGAATGAAAAATGAAGGCAAGAAATTGATGCTCTCTGTCCTTCCTAGGAAGTTGTAAAGCAACTGGTTGAATTCACTCTAAGAACCCATATGAACATTCAGTGTAAGATCTTTGTGATCAGTGTAAGGTCTCATGGTTCCTAGCTACTAAATATAACTATGCTGATAAATAATTGGATTAGAAATATGGCCTTATTGAAGCTCATCTTAAGCCCAACCCAAACTGAAGCCCACATCTCATTCGTAAAAAGGGATTTTCAGCCAGGGCAGAAAATGAATGAAGTTCAAGAAGTCATTTACTCGTTCACTGAACAAATTTGTTTTTGGAATATTTACATTGTTTCGGACTATTTACATTAGGGAAGATAAACTGTTGAGCAGAAACAGGCACTATGAACCTCACAGTCCAAGAAGAGACAAACAAAGATATAATCACACAAATAAGGATGAAATTAGACCTTTGATGACAGCTAGGAGAGCTCTGTGGTTCTGTGGAGGCCTACAAGAAGCAGATTGGATCTAGTCAAGGAGTCAGGAAAAACTTACAGGGATAATGATGACTGAACTCAAACCTGATGAAAACAGTGGAGGTTAATTAGCCAAAGCTAGGGAGAATGAGATAATGGTCAGAACATCTGGGAGAGAGCAAGGAGATGTGGTACAAGGTAAGTTTGAGGAACGAGTCACTTATGGTTTGATAGGTTATCCTAAGTTTTGTTGTCTGTCCCTTAAAAACATTGGGAAGCTACACAAGAAGTGTTTTAAGCCAATGGCTTAGGGTCTGTTTTTGTTGTTTGTTTGTTCCTTAGCTGTTGAAGGTGTGAGATATGGGCTTAAGTTTATATTTTTAAAAGATCACTCTCCATAGTGACGAGACCTCGATTGAAGGGGAAAATTGATGCAAGATGACGGTGGCTTGAACTCTGGTGGTAGAAAGAAGAAGAGATTAATGAAAAGCTCTCAGGCGTGTAGACTTACGTTCCTAGTGCACACCTTTCTCCAGAGGAAAGAAACATCGGTTTTGAAAATCGTTTTTTGTGATGCAAACCGAAAAGCTCCATTCATTTTAGGACATATGGTCACAGATGACAGCAGAGAAGTGACACGGTGACATGACTGCACATTCCAAATCTGTGCTTTAATTTTTAAAACGTAGAAGCTCAGAGCCACCACAGTGACTTAATGGAATCATTACCAACGGATAAGGAAATGTCATCCATTTGCTTCCCCTGATTCCACTTGGACATAGGCCATTGTTTCCACAAAGAGTGGCTTGGAGCCATGCAAGGTTTCAAGGGAAATTGGCCTTTCAGAGGGGCATACGAATAGATAATGCATATTGCCACCATAAAATCTCTAATGAATATTAAGGGTGGCTTTCATTTGTGGTGATTGAAAGGAACTCATAAATTCTCTCTCTAGGATGCGGGAATTTTTTCCTCCCTGTGGAGAGATTTAATGGATTTGCGGCATTCTGAATGATTTGGCAAGAAATCAGAGGTACCTGCGCAGTCACCCACAAAGGGCACTTAGTTTCTCGCATGTGATAGTCACCACCACAAAATATTTTCTGTAAGAACCCAGAATGATTGATGCAACCCACCGTAAGTCATGACAAGGTGTCACCTGAAAAACTGGAAAAAGAAGTGGTTAAAGACACCGCAGCTTTAAAAACAAATTTGACTTTTAGAGAAGGGTTATTTCCTTTTAGAAAAAAAAAGTTAGACCTGCCACCTGCAAGAAATTTAGATTAGTTGTTTGTGGTGAGAGCCATCATATTTTGAAGCTCCTGAGAGCTCCTACTGCTCTCTGTATGGAGTAGATTAAACTGCTCCCACACAATGATAAATATATCGCAAAAAGCCATAACAGGAATACAGTAAGTTGTAACAGTTAATGGTACAACTTCCAGTTAAAACAATATTCTTAGGGTTTCTTTGGCCTGTTCCCATTTTATGCGTGCTATTTTTTGATAAGTTAATTTTTGTACATCTGCAGAATCAATATCTTTCAAAGCTTTACAGGATTGAAGAAGAGAATTAGAGGCATGAGTTCCAGGGAGTTTTGCTAGCTGTGTGGCCCTGGGTTAACAGGACACATTTTGAAAAGTGCAGAAATAATCTATAATAACAGCAGATGAGGATTAAGATTAAAAATATCATCAGCTCTAAATTTTCTGTACATGTGGAAGGAAAATGGGGGCATACTCAAAGCAGCAATTACCCAAAAGGTATTGAGATTTTACTATGGGATGTGGCAGATAGTCTCTTTTCACAAAAAGTAACTTTTTAATGCTTTTTAATGCTACGTTTTCAGTACTTGAAGTCAAAAGAGTTCTGAGTAATTTCGTTTTGTTGGAGTAGTGTATTTCTTTGTGAGATGAATCAATGATCTTGCCTTTTCATTCCATGAATTAAATACTCTGAAGGAAGTTAACCTAAATATCCTGCATCCTATTTATATGAAGAAATTGTTACTATAATTTAAGGCCCTGGGTTCCTTTTTCGACGCTGGCTTGCAAAGCGTGACTCAGTGGGGAAATTTTTCTAAGTGTAGACTTAGTTCTCAATTAGGTTTCTCTTAGGTGGGAAACTTCTTCATTTGCGAAGAACAAAGATTCTGAGTTGGAGGACAAGCCAGATAATATAGGTTATAATTTCCTTAGCTGTAAAATAAATGGATAAGACTAGGTAACCAGTAAAGGATCTTTCAGGGATAAATATTTATGAATCAACTTTGTGAAGGAATAAATAGCAGTTGAAGATTACATTAAGCCATTATCTTGGGGATAGGACTTAATTCCCATGAAAATATTCCTAAACTTAGAGCCTTACATTTTAAAAGTTAAAATGGTAAAACCTATTACCCAATTTTAAATAATTAGGCAAAGTGTAGTGTTCTAACTTGAGTATCTTGTCATTGCACACTTACTAGAACTCAATGCTGCTTGGATATGAAAGGATGGTATAGTTTCATTTTTGAGAGGGACTTACAGAGCTCATCCTAGATGAGAATCAGAAACTCTTGGAAACCTGAAGGTTTGAAGGAGAGAAATGACATTGGAAGAAAGAATTGCAGCACATCTGATAATTCCAAATACAATATCTATTTCACAGTTTTGCTAGAATACTGTGTTCTAAAACTGTTTCTGAATGTGTGGTTCCATGAACCAAAGGCATCAGAATCACCTAAGGCATTCGTTACTAAGGTCTACCTATGCCAGACTTACTGAATTAGAATATCTAGGATGGACATTCTTTAATAAGCTCCACAGGCGATACTGTTATGCTCACCAAAGTTTGAGAATCACCTCTGAGTAGAAGAAAACCATTCATGATTCCCTGATTTTCCAATTTAATCTTCACTTCTCCAGAAAGTATTTTTGAAAAAAAATATATATGTATTTATATAAAGTAGATAATTCAATTTTCTGAAAGAGTCAATAGGGCTCTGTGGATTAAGGAACTTCTACCCAAGTTCTGTTCCAGGGCCAAGCTGAACATTCAGTCAAAGTCTTCCGAATCCCATTCCTATAAGATAGTCATATCATCTTGTGGACCTCATGCTCAGAACACAGGAACATAATGCACCAGGCAGCCCTTGGGAACTCTCAGTACTCAAAGCCCTTATGATCACCCTGCATGAAAGTATACAGAGCCTCTAATGGGTACACCTGATAAATCCCCAGAAGTAGTTTTGTGCTTTCCAAACTGACTTGGTTAAAACCCGTCAGAGAGTGTTTGGGGCTTTTGATAAATCACAGAGCAGAAAAGTCCCCAGATAAAGGATATAACAAACTGCCAGACCACTTACCATACATCTTCCAGATTTTACAAAATGCTTTTGAATATAAATAACTCTTTGATTATGACATAATCATAATTTTCCTTAGTAACTTTGTAAGTAGAATCTGATTTTCTTAATTGGATCATTGCTCTGTTCTTTTGAGCTTAACATCCAAGTTGGATTAAAAACCATTTGCCCAAGTCATTTTTGTGACTTTCTTCAATTTATGGGGTGCCTCTTTTCTATGTAGCCTTTCTCAATCCTCTTTTCTGCCAACTCCTCCTTCATATGGATGTTTTAGTGAGTTGCCTTCCTATGGTTCTAGTAGTCATGGAACTCTCTCCCAACACTTCTGTATGACCTAAGGCCCCTAACACAAAATTCTACCCAATCACTGAGGAGCAAAAGTCATCTCCTGTCAGAGGATTAAAGAAAATGTCCAGTATTATTATGCAACCCACTTACTTTAGTAAGTATTTCCAATCTCATTTGGTCATAATCCCTAAATCCTAAAATGTTTGAACCAAGCCGATGGGTTTGGAAGGGATATCGAGGCAGTGTGTGTATGTATATGTGATTATGTGTTTCTTTACATCAGATAACATTAACATAACTCAAAAAGAAACGTGAAAAAAGTTGTCTTTGATTCACCATGGCCAACCTTCTTCTGTCTTTATCTTTATTCCAAGCCCGTAAATTATAAGTGGCATTATATGATGGTAGTCGTATATGATTCAATAGGGTTTTTCTTTTTTTATAATGTTCCTTTAAATGTCAGAATAGGTTGTGGGAAATGAGAATCATTGGTGTTAAATGGTAACAAAACTGATGATTTTGAAATATTTATGTTAAAAGGCTTTTTGAAACTGAGTACTTAGCTTCTGTAATGTGCTTTTCCTGACAGTCTGCACCCCTTGAATATCCATATTCACCACAATTAGTAAATTTGATGGCTGTATTTATTGTGCATTAATTCAGTTCTGATGAAAGTGGAGAAAAGTCTCCTTTGACTAAAATACAATTGAATTTAAAGTCAACCAAAGGAACCGCAGTGCAAATGTGGTTGCTGCCAATGAGTTGTCAACCAAAGCAATAGTCTGACCTTTGTAACTGGGAAAATTATTAGAACAGCTAGGTTATATCTTTATCAGTAACAAAAATAAGACTAATTAAAAAGTCAGTCTGCGCATATGTAATTGGAAGTGAATAAATTATGGTATGTCTCCGTTCTTTCCGTTGTCTAGACATATGCCTCACTTCCCACCCCACTGACAGGGAGACATGCTACAATGGCTTGCCTTTTGAAATTAAACACATAAGCCAATCATCAATATTTATTAAACCCCTAGTATCCATAGAAAATTTTTGCATTTTTAGCGTGGCTACCCTTGTACTTAGAAGTTTTATAGCATGGGATAAGGGGAAGGCATTAGACATTAATGGAAGGAATCCTGAGGTTAAATTTGGAATCCATGGCATACACAGTCACATTACTGTCTATTCCCTGGTTGCTTCTTCTGCATGGTGGGCAAAATATAGCCCTTATCCCAGACTTATTGCTAAAATTGTAAGAGATATTTTATGTGAAGGTGCTTATTTAGCTCTCTGCCTGGCATATAGATGGTTACCCCAAACCCCAAGAACCAATGTTAAAATGGAACAAACGCATATTTTAGAAAGCTGCCTCTCAACACCATTGTGGAAATTATAAATTTAGGGGTAAATGGGACATTTTGTTGAGCTCTTTACTTGCTTTTGAACTTTAATACTGTCTCTAAATTTCTCAGTATGGCTGCTGGTGTAAATGTCAATATGGTCAATAGAGGGTCAATAGTTGGGGATACTTTGAAGACTTCTGTAGGATACACATAGAGTAAAATGTGTTTTCTTGTTAGCTTTCCATGCCTCGTGGTGCATCCCTTCTGTTTTTCTCCCCTCACTTCTGCTCAATTTCAGTAATGTCTCCAGTTGCATTTAAATCCCTTGGAAGCCTGCGCGCCAAATGGTGAGTTTGTGCTTCTTCCACTTCACCTGGCTCGATTTTGAGCTTACCGTGCTCTGCCTTCAATTTCCTTCTGTAACTGATCCTGAAAAATACTCCACTGGGGTCTTAGGAGGAAGGGGTAGTGTAGCAAGGCCCAGGAAAAGAAGTGCAAAATAGAAAGTAGGGAAAGGAAACAGACCAGAAGGGACAGAGGACAAAGGTGAGGAGGTGGCCCATTCTGTAGTTATAAAACCAAGTTCTATATGCACAGCTAACTACCAAAGAAATGAGAGGTGTTGCTTTTGGCGGGCAATGTTCTCCCTTAATTTGCTTCGAGTTTTATTTTGCATAAAGGGTTTGGCTCTGTAGGTCAGTGGAGTCAGTCATGCCTGCGTTCAAATCTCTACTCCTTGTTAGCCTTTTGACTTTAGGTGAGTTAGCTGTTTTGTGCCTCAGGTTCCTCTTTATAAGTGAAGAGATAATAACAGTTTATAATAATATAATATAATATAATATAATATAATTAATATAATATAATATAATCTTAACAGTTGTTAAGATTAAATGAGATACAGTGACCTATAGCTGGGTATCGGTAAATATTTGCTCATTTTATTCTTCCAAGACATCACTCTTCTTGTCTCTTCTGTACTTTAATAACAAATTAGACTGAATATGTGAGTATGGGGCATTGTGGCTTTTTAACTTATAAACAATATTTCTCTGTCTATATATCCATATAACTCTTCTTTCAAGTCAGTGTTTTAGAGGCATCTAAATTCTTTTTAGATTATCTGATTTAAAAGCAAATGCATGGGTTCAGAAATAGTAATTTTCTTCCTCCTGAAGTCCAGGTAACATATGCAAATGAAACATTTTTTTTCTTTAATGGAGATATTCTCTAGTGCTAGGTACATAGTAAGCACTAAAAAATGTATTTGTAGAAAGGAACGAAAAAAATGAATGAATACCAGTGGGTAAATGTATCTAACGTGACCACCCCATATAGATACAGGGTATTTTTTGTTTACTTTCACTTCCATTCTTAATTGTGCCTGTATCACTTGCTCAGCCTTTCCCTATTTAGGAATTTCAACCACTACTGGTACTGCCACAAATATTAATTACAGAGAGGTTACCACTTTTATCCACAGCCCCTTGCAGATATTCTAGATCTGTTTTTCCTTGGAAGAAATGTGTTTTACAGAATAAGAAACTATCGCGCAACACTGATTAAGGCTTCCAACTTCTCTAAAAAGTAATTTTGTAGGAATCACTAGGTACAGAACCCCCTGTTGTTTGTGTACCCACAGCTTATCACTGAAGAAGAAGTCGTGTGGCAATGGCACAGCACTATATTTGTCCCACAAGTGAAAAGACTCAGGCTCTAGATCACTGCTGCCATTAGCTATCTCTGTTTCCTTAACTTAAGGCTCTTCATCTTTCTGAGCCTTAACTTTCCCAAGGGAATATTATAATTTTATATGTCAGTGTTCAAGACATCCGAATACTAAGTTGCATACACAAGTGTTCTATGTTTATTTAGGAAGAGTCTTAATTTAACAATCTCGTGATTTTTAAATTTATCATACTATGTACTTCGTGTTTAAAACAAAGGGAAGTCATGTTAAATTGCTCCTTCAATATAATACAATCAGAAACATATGTACTTTACATGTTTGGTTATGCTATGAAATTAATATATATATTTTTAAGTAAGCTCCACACCCAATGTGGGGCTTGAACTCAACAACCCCAAGATCAAGAGTCACATGCTATACCAACTAAGCCAGGCATGCACCCCAAAATTAATATTTCTGTGACACCAATGATCATATTCAGTACATGAAAGTTATTGAGACATGTTTTATATTCATCAAATTATTTACTCATATATGCAAGTACAACATGATGTGTCTCGGGAGATTATGATGAAATGGCAGAACGTGAATCAGAATGCCTTAACAGTGTCTTCTTGCTCTCTAGTGAATTCTATCCCTGTGGTAAAGATGTATCACTTGTAAAGTGTGTGTGTGTGTGCGTGTGTGTGTGTGTGTGTGTGTGTGTGCATTTACATTGCTTGAAATACTGAAAACATACTCAAACCTTCTGTATTTATAATAGGATCTATTTAAACCATTTAAGATTAGAAATAGCTAAAGGGTATATAGCCTTAGAAGTGTCAGAGGTTTGAATGCCACCTACTCCAATTAAAAAGTCATTTGTTGGGGCGCCTGGGTGGCTCAGTCGGTTAAGTGTCCGACTTCGGCTCAGGTCATGATCTCACGGTCCGTGAGTTCAAGCCCCGCGTCAGGCTCTGTGCTGACAGCTCAGAGCCTGGAGTCTGCTTCAGATTCTGTGTCTCCCTCTCTCTCTGACCCTCCCCTGTTCATGCTCTGTCTCTCTCTGTCTCAAAAATAAATAAACATTAAAAAAAATTAAAAAATAAAAATAAAAAGTCATGTGTTTGTATCAAATTTGCCAATTATCACTGCAATTCATAATATTTCTAGGAAATACACTTAACAGAAACAACAGGTGTACTCCAGCATCTCTAGTATTATTGATCTTAGTGTATGTTTCTTCACAAGTTTTTACTTGCATAGGAATGGACATTTCAAAATATGGATATAAATCAGTTTGTCCAATTAAGATAAAGATCAAAGAAAACCATTCTGGGAACTCAAATGGCTTGCTACTGGAAAATTAATTTTATTCATCTCATGGTTATGAGATTTTCAACTGAATTATATTTTTTATCAATATCAAAATATCAATATCAAAATCATTTAAAGTGTCTGTATCATCATATTAGTACTACTATCATTTTTCATTGTGACCTTCCCATCACTAAACAAGGTAGTCTGGCAGGATGAATTTCAAAGTGTGCCACTTCCTTATCCAGGTAACATTATACAGAGAGGAGAGCTTCGCTGTAACATTTTGAACCAAACTAAGAGAAGATGAGTGACCTTTTCTCCATCCTTTTTGTTTGTTTCATAGATGAAGCAATCCTAAGTATAGTGATCAAGAAGCTTTGGAAATTTTGCAGATTTCCTCCATTCCTCTTCTCCAGTCTACGCTCCACATTTCAGCCAGAGCTTTCTATCTAACACACATCTGGTTGGGTCACTCTCTTGTTTCGGCAATAGTTCTTCAGTAATTCCCACCCCATACAAATGCATCCTCTCATTATATTAAAATCTATACTCTTTAGTATGGCGTATTAGTTTCCAAGGCTGCCATAATAAAGCAGCACCAACTGGGTGGCTTAAAACATAGATATTTTACTGTCTCACCGTTCTGGAGGTTAGAAGCCACAAATCAAGGTGTTGACACAGCCATGCTGTCTCTGAAGCTTTTAGAAAAGGATTCTTCTGGGGCATCTGGGGGACTCAGCGGGTTAAGCATCCAACTCCTGATTTCAACTCAGGTCATGATCTCACAGTTTATGAAATTGAGTCCCACGTGGGTCTTTTCACTGACAGAACCAGAGCCTGCTTGGGATTCTCTCTCTCTCTGTCTCTGTCTGTCTCTCTCTCTCTTCCTCTCTCTCTGCCCCCTCCCACTTTCTCTCTCTTTCAAAATAAGTAAACTTAAGCAAAAAGAAGAAGAAAAGGAGAATTCTTCCTTGACTCTTCTAGCCTCTCGTACCCCAGGTGTTCCCTGGCTTGTGGCAGAATAACTCCAATTTCTGCCTTCATTTTCACATGGCCATCCTCTGTGTGTGTGTGTGTGTGTGTGTGTGTTTCTACTTAGTCTTTGCTCTGTGCATGTGTGTGTCCACATCTCCCTCTTCTTTTAAGGACACTGGCCATATTGGACTAAGAGCTTACCCTATTCCAGTTTTCAGATTAACCAGCTATATCTGCAGCAACCCCATTTCCAAATAAGGTCACATGTTGAGGTACTGGGGGTGTAGATTATAATGTAGCTTGTTGGGGGAAGATACAATTCAACTCATAACACATGTCCTCCAAACCATTCATGGTCTGGCTTTAAACCATCTGCCAGCCCCATCATCTGTCTTTCTCTTTGTTTACCATACACACTGGCTGTAAGAAATTACTCCTTATGTCCACTCTAGGATAAACACTCTCATGCCTCTGATCTTATCATATACTCTTATCGTTGCTAGCATGTTTCTTTTTTCCTTGTCTGCCCAGAAAATTCCTATTTGGCTCACTATTACCTCAAGCATTGCTTTCTTGGTGAATTTTTTCCCTACTTCTCCACACAAATTAGCAATATTTTTCTCAATTTTTTTCTCCACACATTGCAACTTGCACACATACAGAATGTGCTACAATGGATTCTCATTGTCTCTTGGTCTGCCTGTCGTCCCACTAAACTGTAAATTCTTATAAGGCAGTGCCCAGGCCTTCCCATCTGGCAGAATGCCAAGCCCACGGTAGTCATTCAATAAATACTTTTTAAACAAATAAATAGGAGGGGCTGTCCTCAACATCTTAGAATATAAGAATGGTAAGAGAATAACAAAAACAACATCTTATGTCTGTGAGGGATTCAAATCCCACTCAGTCTTCTTTCTGTCTACCTAATAGGTAGAGGGATTATACCAAGTTCTCCTCACCAGTGCAAGAGTCAGTCACAGGAAAGGCCTTAAAGTATATTAAGGTTTTCCAAGATGGTGGCCAAAGCTGCAATGACTTAAAGACCAGCGACAGATGTCTACAGTTTCCCAACTAGTACCTTCTTGAGGTGGTACTGTGTAGTTTCTGTTCACCTACTGATATTCAGAAGTGGATAGGACCTTTGCTGGTTGATAGAAAGAAGTTGGCTTTGCATGAACCATATGACATACTTACTGATTGCACTAGGGACTAGAGACAACATCCACATTTTTCCTCTAAATATTTATCATGTAAAGAAAGTTTCTTTTCTCTTTCAAAGGAGAAGTGTTAGTTTTTGAAAGAAGCATCTCCACAGGATGAGTGGATAAGTCAAGCTGTAATATTCAGAGAATTCGAGGGCCAAGATTTTAGTGGAGATGGGACCAATATAATTTCTTTCAACAGCTTGTAAGGAGATATTTCATTTCAATGAATGTTTTTTAGGAAAGCCCATCAACTCAGAATTAGAAGTTCTGGAATCAGAGGTTGAGTTGATAGAAGAGGAAATTCAAATAACCAGTTTCCCATATGCATAAAAACAGGATAAGTACCTCATAGGAAAGCTGTTTAGGTAAGATAATTTATGTTAAAAGGTGCTCAAACTTTAGGAAAGGATGTTTTATAAATCAACAATAGATCATTGTCATCATTAGGAGGTATGTTGCTATATCTATCTCATGTGTTTCTCCACAAAGGAGAAAGTATTTTATAAAGTGGTTTATAGTCTGTATATTTCAAAATTTTTTGCAAGATGTTTTTCTCATAAGGTCTAATTAAACAATTATTCTGCCTGCCATAGTCCTTTTAGGGGTATGAATTCTGAGATTTTGATCCTGATACTTGTCAATCCAAGGAGGTGGCCCCTAACCTGTGCAAACCTGTAGAGTTTAGTTTGTTCATTCATCCAACAAACATTTCCTATGCTTCTCTCTGTGCCAGCCTCTGCCTTTGAAGTAACCAACCAACCAAACAAACCAATTCAATGGTGTCCAAACACAGAGAGAAGACAAATATGGCCAGGTCAGAGAAGAGAGGAGAGTGGCATAGATAGGCAAAGGCCATAGATGTTCAGGGTAACACTCCCATGTTCTGGTCATGGTAAAGAGTATGGAATTTGTTTTAAGTGCATTTGCAAATCCACAGTTAAATGTTCATTCCCCAATCTAAGTGAAAGTAGAAGTGAGTTCCCCTGTAGAAATTTCCCCTGGTTGTTGGCAGGGGATAAACAGCATACTCAAATATCATTATAACACGTGACAATGAGAGGACATCATGCGCGGGCTTTGGAAATCAGAGGTTGAACATGTTACCAGGAAGTTGGGACACACTGTGACCACATCCCAGAATGAGGGTGGGGCTTGAATCCCTAAGAATCTCATGCTTTTCTACCTTTGTACTTGAAGGAGAAAGAATGAAAGTAGCCTTTGTTAAGACCTTCTTTGTGTCGGGAATTGTATACATATTTATATGTATATATATTAAGAGTAAATATTATTTTACCCTTTTACCAGTGAAGAAATTGAAACTTTGAGAGATCAAAGGTTTGGCCCAAGTTTATATAGCTTGTCTGAGTTCAGACCTACATCAGTCCTCTAAAGTTCACATGTTCTCAGGACACCTGAGTGGCTCAGTCGGTTAAGTGTCCGACTTTGGCTCAGGTCAAAATCTCGCAGTTTATGAGTTCAAGCCCCACATCAGGCCCTCTGCTGACAGCTCCAAGCATGTATGGAAACTGCTACAGATTTTGTGTCTCCCTCTACCCCTCGCCTGTTCACACTCTGTTTCTCTCTCTCTCTTAAAAATAAACACTAAAAAAACTTAAATGGCTTATGTTCTCATCACACCACAGGGCCCCCAAGGATGGGTGGTATGAGGAAAATCAGACCCCAAGGCAGGCTTGCTCAACAGAGGACTAGTCACCAGAATGTTTATTGTAGGGACCACTTTGGGTGGTTGGAATTCTGTGCCATTCCCTGAAAATAAACAGGGAATCCAATTTTCTCTCCAACCAGATATTAGTTTCTAGTTCATCTGTCAGTTTTCTCTGGCTACTGGGCACAGATATTAACTTGGCTCTTTGGCTTACCAAATACTACTGATCGACAAGGAAACCAGACTTTTCTTTCGTTTCTCAAAAGTATAGCCTAAAAGTTGTGAAAAATTTTCTTGATTGAAAGGAAAATAGAATTGAGCTGTGGGTAACATACTTGTAAAATCCTGTAAATGATCACCTGATATTTCCTTTCCTAGAAATGACAAATTCAGAGGCTTTAAAATTAGAATACAGGGGGGTTTCTGAAGAGCCGTGCCTCACTGTGGCTTCACACTTTACATGGAAACCTTACTTTATGTGGGTTGGGTCATGGAAAGCAATGTGTATCTATTTACAATGTACTTGATCTCCTAAGAAGCTCTCCCATTACCCTTTGTATTAAGAAGAAAAGAAGGAATTTCATCCAAATGAACACACACACACACATTCACACATACATATATACCACGTATATATACACACATATATACACGTATATGCAAATGTATGTGATGTGTGTATAAGTATATATATGACACTATGAAACTTGGTTTTGCCGTGTAAACATTTTTATATTAAAAACATCCACTGCAATCACATTCTATTTTTTCTTTCATAATTAAACTGACATGCAATTAAAGTATTTCATGTTGCACTGTAGCCGAAGTTGAGGGAATGAAGATCACATAAAGGATTTTAATTATTTAAATAGATAAGGTATACAATTACTATCTCCTACAGCTTTACAGTTTTAGTGCAGATTCAAATGGTAAGGTCTGAAAAACAGTCTGGTAACTCTTGAATTGGCTGTAAATTTTTCTGATGAGTGAAGAGAGAAAGGAAATAGAAATGACTTCGTTCTTCCAGTTTAAAAATAGGTTTTCTGAGGAAAGGAACTCATATATATCTCTTCAGCAATATTTTATTAATTGCATTTTTCTTCAGTAGGTGAAGACAGGAAATCATGGTCTATTGATCAGCACAGTCTACCTTCCTCTTGTACTTCTGGGGAAAGAAGTACGAATTAAGCAGGGGATTTTAACAGCACATGTGATGTGTACAGTGTTCAGATAAAAGTTCATTAGAAAACACTTTTGTGCAAAGTTAGTTCAATTTGGTCAGTTTTTGGTCGGAATTTCCTTTCGGCCTAATGAGATTGATTCAGGTGATACTGAATTATAGTCTTAGTTTAAAAATTACTTTGAAGATTTTTTTTTAATGAAATATAAGTTTTTTTATTATTGTTTTATACTGTCTATAAAGAATTAAAAGGCAAACTACTTCATAAGATACTGTATGTCTGCGCTTATGAAAAGAATCTGAAAATGTCTAGAGAGCACAAATACTTAAATGTGAGAGTGGACTTGACATGGAAAAGCTTCCTGTTTGTGGCCTGGCTTCTTCCTACCATGTCATACCAGTAGCCATGTCCTATGTATACCTTAGAATTCGTAAGGTAGGAGTAGTAGTGACAGGAACTGGTTTTTTGTAATTAGATGTATGTTCCATATAATTAGGATCGTGGCAAATAAGATAAAGAGACTCAAATCTTTCTTTTTTTCTTTCTTTCTTTTCTTTCTTTCTTCCTTCCTTTCTTCTTTCTTTCTTTTTCTTTCTTTCTTCTTTCTTTCTTTCCCCTTCTTTCTTTCTTCCTTTCTTTCGAGATGGGTGAGGGGAGGAAGGGAGAGGGAGAGAAAGAATCTTAAGCAGACTCCATGCCCAGCACAGGGCCTGACATGGGGCTCAATGAAGGGCTTAATGAGAGGATCTCTCAGGACTGTGAGATCATGACCTGACTTGAAATCAAGTCAGATGCGTAACCGAATGAGCCACTCAGGTGCCCCAAGATGCAAATGTTTTAAAGGACAGAATGAAAGAAGAGAGTCAGAGGTGATAAAGATGTGAAGGAACAGAGTTGGCACAACTGGACTTTGCCTAAATGTAGTATATTATCTCCATACGTTTATCAGAAAGATGAAAATCCACACCAACAAATACATTCGGTAAAAAGATGTGAGGAGAGATGCCAGCTAGAGTTTGGGACCATAACAAGTGAATGGAGGACTGGAGCAAGTGTCAGTCTCAGGACCTGCAGAAAAGGATGCTTCAGCGCAGTGAGGCAGCATACACCAAAGAGCCCCAAAAGCTGCAGCGAAAAGCTGCAGCCTTTGAGAACTGCAGGAAAGCTCCTCCCTCTCCCCCACAGCCCTTCCAGGACACAGAATGATTATTACCTGCCAAACCTGAATGCTCTCGGAGAATAGAATTCCAGAAACTGCCATCTGGGGGTCTTCTGCTGAAAAAACTTCCTCACTGCCCAGTCACCTCATAAGCCCACCCATTTACAGAGCCAATAAGGATTTTCATAGCATGCTCTTAGTGATGTACTGACAGCCAAAGGTAGCTAGCTAGACATTTAAAGAGCGCCTCAGAGATGAAAGACAGAGATCAAAGCAGACAGAAGAAAGAAGTCAGAGAGAGACCAAGATAAAGAAAGGGACAGAAGGGAAACAACTAATGACAATTAATGACCTCAGAAAAAGAACATATTTCATGTACGTATTTAGTTCTCAGTGTCTAGTACATGCCAGATGCTTAGTTGTACTAAGTTTATAATAATGTCTAACATAATGGTCACAGTATTCTCTATGAGGTATGCAATACTGCCAAGTCCATTTTATAGAGAGGCCAAGGAACTTTCCAAAGACATCCTACTAAAGGTAGAACCAGGATTTGAAATGAGGTAGCCTACTGTGTTCAAAGGTGCACCCTCTTACCCAATACGTTTTACTACCTAATCAAGGATTAAAAACAGAATGTTTTTCAAAACCCACTTTCTTTAGTTTTAATAATATATTATTATTAAAATATAACCAGGAAATAAGAGGTGAGACCTCGAAAATAACCTGTATCTGTCTATGCTGCACTCTTACCCTGAGTGAATCATTATACTCAGGGCTGTGTTCCTTACTCTTTCCTTTTTTTAAAAGTGTGTGTGTGTGTGTGTGTGTGTGTGTGTGTGTTAAAGACAATCATACTATATGTAATTCCTTTGGGAATGTTTTCTTTTCATTTAATATTATATTTTTAAGATTATCCATATGGTTGAATGACAGTTGATTTCATTAATTTTTACTGCGGTATTAAAAATAAAAAAGAACAGAATGTTATAAAAAGAACAATCAGAATGAACTTTGGCAAAATAAAATATTATAGCTAAAAATATTTATTAGATCGTTAGTAGAAAAAATAATGGAATTTCCTAGAAGGTAAAAAAAAAAAAACAACAAAAAGAACAAAACAAAGAAAAAGAAGTAGAAACAGAGAAGTACAAAAGAATATATGCATATCAATTCAGGATGTCTAACATTGGATTAATTAGATTACCAGAAAGAGAGAACAAAGAGAGGTGAAGAATTTATTAAACAAACACAGACCAGAAGGTGTGTGTTTCCATTTTGAAACGCTTCATGAGTTTGCATATTACCCTTGTGAAGGGGCCGTGCTAATCTTCTCTGTATCGTTCCAATTTCAGTATACTTGCTGCTGAAGCGAGTATATGTGTTTCCATTTTGAAAGAACCATTCAATGAACAGTACAGGGGATGAAAAAATAACCCATATCAAGGCACATAATATGAGATTTTAGGACATACCAAGCATAAAGGGGAAATACAGTTAGAGACAGGGAGTCCCTATGCAATAAACCAGGAATCACAATGGCATTAGACTTTTCAGTAACAACTCTGGAGGTTAGAGGACAATGGAGAGTCCTTCTAAATTCTAAGGAAAAATAAGGGTAGAATTCAATTTTAGGTCAAAATAGCATCCACATGTGAAGGATCTACAAGGACCTAGAACACTGCCATTTGGGAGGTGTGTTTCAGCAAATGAGAAAATAGACAAGTACGATGATGTGAGACTCAGGCCACAGAGTATCCAAATCAAGAGAGAATTGAGAAGTTCCATTTCAGCCTTAGTCATGTATACTTAGAGAATAACCAGACCCCTTTGGAACAGAGAAAAAAATAAACCTGAGATGTTTGAGCATTTGAAATTACAAGTATGACGTCTATATTTAAATATTCAAAACTAATCAGTTGATAGATTTGTTGGGGCATTTATCTGGGATATATTAATAATTATACATAGGGAATCAACTATTAAAAAAAGGAAAGTAATCATGAGCTCTAGAAATGGACAAAAAATTTAAGCATAAAGCACTAAACACAATTTGAGTTAGCCACAGACAATATTTACAAAATAATAATGACTACTGATTTAACTAAATAATTATAAGGGAGTTGGGTGTGAAAGAGTACAAAATCCTCAAGGATAAAAATAGGAATCAGCAGGTAATGTCTAATACTCAAATAAGTTTGGGCCTATCACAGAAAAACATGAATGTACACAATAAGAAAAATGCTTTTAATACTAGAGGGAGTCAGGAAAAGAACTACTAGAAATTCTGGAAGTAGACAGGGAAGCTTCTGGTTTTTTTTGTTTTTTGGTTTTTTAATTTTTACAGAACTTCAAATGGTGTTTAGGTGTGTTGAAGGGAAAAGTATTATAGAAATGTGAAAATCATGACGATAATTTAGATGTGACCTTGAAGCAAGCAGAAACTGGTGAAATTAAGAGTCAAAGATTAAGAGAATAATACATAAATTTTAGAAACATAAATTTGGGAGCTGTTGCTCCAGATCGAGGAGGAAAAAAAATGTGCTCCTGGTAGTATCTTCACAGATAGCATGAGTTTATAGATGAAAAGTATCAAAAGTCATCTTTGGGGTACTTCAGAATATAGGTAATTCCATAAAGTATGGATGAGTCTAATTTGTACTCCTACCTTGATTTTTACACGTGTGAAATTATTAGTAAAGATAGCATTGAGGGGCTCTTAACTATTCTTAGAGTCACAAACAAGGTAGCTTGGGTTGGAGAAGGAAAATGACGTGGTAGCAGGTATCCCTGTGGTGCTGTCTTAATTAAAGAGGGTTCTAGATGGGTTGCACAATTACTGATTTTAAATTATTTTATAAACATAATGAGTGAAACACTGTCTCCCACTCAGCCTTACCTTCTTCACATCCTTTACCATTTGGAACCTAATCCCCAAAGAAATCACTCCCATTTTACGGCAAGTCTTTAAATATGCCAATGCGTAACTATGATAGAGAATTATGGTTATGAGCTGAGGCTTTGGTTTAAATCCTGATCCCACCACTTCCAGCTAGGCAAACTGGACACCAAACCTAACTTCACCTGGAAGTTGAGGTTGACAACGTTAGAGCAGCTTATGGAGATTTTCTGAGGATTACATGGAAAATATGACTGAAGTACTCAGCATAATGGCAGCCGTATAATCACTCAAAACTGATACTCATTATTTTTAACTTTGAAACTAAGATTATTCTATGAGTATTTATTATAACTTTGAATCATAAATAGACGAAATTTTATTTTATCATTACTAATGGTGACTACTTAGTATATATTTATAATCTATCGAATAATCTGAATAGTTTGCACTTACCTCAAACTAAGCTTCCCTAAGTATTTTTGTCACTTTGGAACTGGTACACCTCACTTTTTGCTTACTAAGTCTTCTTTTATGTTGTTTTCCAACATCTTGCCATGCACAGATATAATCTAAGTTCTTTGTCTCTTTCAAGAGAGTTTCTTACTGTATGATTCTTTACGTTCCCCACTCATCTTAGATCATTGATCCTTTTTGTTTATCTCATTCCTCTATTTCTTCTACAACCGAGATAATGAGATAAGATTCTCAATTATCTTGTGGGAAATTTAAAATATGAAATAATGTTGCAGGCCCAGGCTCTCTCTCAAGAGACTTCCCAGGATCTCTAGGGCCTGACCAGCTGCTCTCCTATCTCAGAAGGATAATGTTTGAGCATACCAAGAGTGGATCCTTTTTTGGGACATACTCTGATCAATCAGCATAGCAATTCATTAACTTCTACTAAGAAATACGACTGCAGTGTCTCAGGTATTTGATGTCCGTATGAACAATACATTTGCCTCCTGTGGGCAGACCTACCCAAGGAATTCACTCATCATTTAAAGGTTACTCTTTGAGCTCAAAACAAAAATAAAATAAAGAGAAGTAGTTAGAAAAAATATAAAAATAAAAAATAGAGGGGCGCCTGGGTGGCGCAGTCGGTTAAGCGTCCGACTTCAGCCAGGTCACGATCTTGCGGTCTGTGAGTTCGAGCCCCGCGTCAGGCTCTGGGCTGATGGCTCAGAGCCTGGAGCCTGTTTCCGATTCTGTGTCTCCCTCTCTCTTTGCCCCTCCCCCGTTCATGCTCTGGCTCTCTCTGTCCCAAAAATAAATAAACGTTGAAAAAAAAAATTAAAAAAAAAATAAATAAAAAATAAAAAATAGAAAGTAGTTAGAAAAAATAAAAAAAATAGTAGTTTCATAAAAAATATGAAATCCAGCTAAAATTGCTTGATGCATCCATCTCCTCATGATGGATTATCTTGTTAGAGAATTAAGATGCTCGAGGTTTACTGAAGCTCTCTTTCTTGAACCCAGGGGCTTGAGTGGGTACTACCAAATATTTGCCTCTGTTACACTTCTTTCTCTATATGGGGCAAAATAAATTAAGACTTCCTCCCACCTTCTAAGTGGTTTGGCCATCACCCCCATCACTGTTAATGAAGGTATGAGAACTCTGTAATAAAACTCAGTCAGGGCATCATATCACAAGGAGAAATTAATAGGTGAAATGTGAATTTCTCATATGGATTCCATATGGGTTCTTGGAAGAAAATTAATCCTTGGGATACATATGCTTAATTTCAGGCCTTCCTGAGAAAAACAAACTGCTATAGCTTCTTAACACGTGCTGTTAGTAGGATCAGAATTTTCTCTTCTTTCAAATATCTCCTCAAAAACTCTTCGTCATTCCATAAAGCAAGTCACTGGGAAAAGCAGAAAAGCCACTGTAAGACTTTTCAATTAGAAAGACATTAGAAGGGATTTCAAGAGCTTAGGGAAGGGGGTGGGTCCCTTACAGAAAAGGGTTAGTAAATAGGGACTCCAGAGACCCTGGTAAATGACCTCAGAGAGCTAAGAAATGTAGAAGATTCACAGAAAATCCACCATTCTCGCCAGCCGCCCCTCCCCTTCATCCCCACTGTAGGTATGAGGGAATATCCATATCACGATTTCTCTATAAACACCCGAGTGTAAACAAGGAGGTGTTTTATCCATCATATTGTAAGAATAAGTCAACCCCAATATGTTGTATATGGCTATATGACTTTGAAACTACCAACCAAATTATTGAGTAAAGATCTGCAAGAACATCATCAGATCGATATGTGTGTTTGCTTCAAGAAATCCTGTGTAGAGTTGGAATTTGTATGATAGTGTAGGATCTCCACTTCTAGCAAGCCATAAACAGGCAAGAACAGAGCAGCCCCACTGGGCTTCTTTCTATAAACTTTTCTTCCCCATCTGTAAAGAGAAACCTGCTCCAAGGAGCCAGAAAGAAAAGCAGAACTATCAAGTTTAATGTGTTTTTATGATTGACTCCTTCTTTTCTTTATCGTAAGTGACTAAAGTCTGTAGATCTACATGGAATACAATCCATTTTTTCTATAAGATAAGGATTCTATCTTACATTAAATATGAACTTCAGAGTTGTACTTCATGGTAACAATCTCACTTCTCTTATTTTTCAAGTTCTTAGATGTTTCCCTGTTGTCCCCCTCCAACAATACATTCGAGGTATAGTCAGGAGTATTTTAGGTTATAGTTACTTAAATCGCTTTCGGTCATGGTTGCCCCAGTAACACATGGAAGCTTTAGATTTACTGTGACTGAGTCCACATGTTGGAGGTGTACACATTAAGGGGGTGTGGGGATTATTGTTCCATTTTAAAAGATTTGAAAACCCTCCTTCCATTGAAAAAAATATATGTGTCTTTAAAGTATAGACTAGGATTAATCCAAACATTACAAATTTCAGTCTTCAACCTGATGACAGGGAACAAAGAGACAGAGGCCATCAGGCAATCAAGATATCAGAATGAAAGGCATCAGACCACATTTTCTTTTACCTATTCTTTTCTGATTTGAATTTGATAATTCATGTTGTAGCAATCCACCAATAAATATTTGTTGAACTACCGAAACAACTCTTTATAGTCGCACTCTGTTTTCTCATAACATCTACATCCAAATAACCGTTATTTGATTGCAGTTTCTCTAAAATTTTGACACAACCTATGACGCAGAAATAGTAATATGTATGTCACAAAGTCCCAACCTTGCTTTGCCCTGCCTGGCTTCTAAGACCATTAAGGTAATTTGTAAAAACAAAGCACCCAGACTGCTGTTTTGCAATTTCCCTGCTTCAGAACAAGTCTTAAGCAACATGTGG
The DNA here is from genome assembly GCF_022837055.1 of Prionailurus viverrinus. Taxonomy (NCBI): domain Eukaryota; kingdom Metazoa; phylum Chordata; class Mammalia; order Carnivora; family Felidae; genus Prionailurus; species Prionailurus viverrinus. The sequence continues at coordinate 130,954,583 of NC_062569.1, read as the reverse complement.
CTTAGTGGTTTAATCATGATAGGGAGTTAGATGTGCTCAAGAGTTACTCTTTACCCCATTCTATTTCACCTTTGACTTTTGAATTTTCTGGGTCATTCTGGTCACTAATTAAATGTCTTGGTGGCCCCAGAATTCCAAAACATAGTAGATAATTGATAAAAAAAAAATTTGCTCCCTTACCACCTGAGATATTTTGAGGAACAAGTTGTTTAACAGACTATGATAGGACTTGAGATGTTTTTAATCTGCAGAAAACAGTTTTCCTGAGTAGTAGAGGTTAAAAAATTGCTTCTCAGGGCACCTGGGTGACTCAGTTGGTTAGGCGTCTGACTCTAGATTTTAGCTTAGGTCATGATCTCCCAGTTCATGAGTTCAAGCCCCACATCAGGCTCTGTGCTGACAGTGTGGAGCCTGCTTGAGATTCTCTCTCTCTCTGCCCTTCCCCAGCTCACTCTCTGACTCTCAAAATAAATCAATAAATTTTTAAAAAAAGAAAGAGAAAATTGCTTCTCCCATTTGTAATTCTGAAAGAAAATATTCCTGTTTTACTTACATTTTAAAATATTTCTGATAGTGTTAATGATGGTAAAGTGCCTAGAGATCATAAATTGAGTTTTTATCAAATTACTTGAGTGTAACACTTTTTAAAACTGCATATAGTCGGGGCGCCTGGGTGGCGCAGTCGGTTAAGCGTCCGACTTCAGCCAGGTCACGATCTCGCGGTCCGTGATTTCGAGCCCCGCGTCAGGCTCTGGGCTGATGGCTCAGAGCCTGGAGCCTGTTTCCGATTCTGTGTCTCCCTCTCTCTCTGCCCCTCCCTCGTTCATGCTCTGTCTCTCTCTGTCCCAAAAATAAATAAATGTTGAAAAAAAAAATTTAAAAAAAAAACTGCATATAGTCTAGCTCATGTATGTCACCATGAATGTGAGTGTTCTCTAGTCTTTAGTTATCACTGTAGAAGTATAATTTGAAATCTCATACTTCAAGGTCCACAAACGTTTCTTGACATAAAACAGTATTTAAATGTTAAGTCATATGATAAGTATGCTCTTTATTGGTATTCGCTTTTACTCTCACTAAAACTCTATTACTGTAGTAAGTGAAAAAATATTATCATTCTCATATTGTTGATTGAACTCCACAACTGAATTAAACTTCTATTCACAGGTAAAAAAAAGTGAGGCAAATGTTTCTGTTAAGGAATATATTGTTATGACTTTCAATTCCTGAAAAGATGAAATGAAAATACACTTAGGTCACTGCCTTCACCTAAGCCATACTTCTAGGGAATTACCCAACCTCAGAGTCCTCACTGTTATTTTGAAAATGCCAGTCTGATAACTCCTAAAGATAGAATTGTGCTCTTAATATCTCATGGAAGAAGCATATTAATCATAACCTTAAGTGTATTTCTTTAATTCTATTATAGGACATAAATAATTTTAAGCTAATCAAGAGGTATGATATACTGTCAAACAGCACACAACGTTTAATTTAATATTTGTTAAATGATTAATGAAATTTGAATACTTAGAACTGGGCCTCGGGGGGAGGGGCTCAGAGATATGAGGGAAGACTGAGAAATAGAGTCAGCTGATTTTTACCTAGAGAAGCTGCTAATTAAGAATATGGCACCATTGCTTTTCAACCCCGGAGTTTTATAAATGGAAAGCTAGGTTGATTTTAACAAGCCTGTTTTACTAGAACTGGAATTTTAGACATTCCACAAGGCTCCCTTTGGTAAATCCCTCATCAACAAGAAAGCTTGAACTTCTTGCTTTTACTTTCTGGGTATCTTGGTTTTGACACTATAGTAAAAATATTACACCATTTATTTTGATGAGAAAAGTCTTTCTAAGCCATGTTAGCCCTATTCCAGGTCTATTAAATTGAGACACTGGATGCTTCATGTGAATGTACCATTGATCCATTGGACCATCCCTGGAATAGCAGTTATCAGGATATAGCATTATTGTTTGTAGCAGAAAGACATCTGGTTAATTCAGGGTTCTGTTTAACTGATTTTCACATTAATCAAGGCTTTACAACATAGTAATGTGTTTAAAAAGTAACAATATGCATAATCAATTAATTCTGAAGTCATATTCCTATTTATATTAATTTCATCCATGCTCTACTTTTGAGTATATGCATATACACTTTAAGCAGGATTAGTATTTCATAAAGTCTAGTTTATTTCATCTTATAACAAAGTTTACTTAGAAGTATAAAACTGACTATCATGAATATTCTCTTTCATATAGTTTTATGGGAGATAAATAAATGAGATAATATTCTCTATCATATAGTTTTATGCCTAAAGGCATGTGGAAGTGTGAGATTTAGGAATGTACCTCAGACTATAGCAAATACAGAACATTAAAGAGTTACCAAAGAATTACCATTAAAAAAAACCAAAACCTTTACCCATGTAGTTGTGAGGTCATATCCTGACCAAAAAGGAGGAAGTGGCAGGTCACTGGGCTCAAACTTATCTGCTGTACATCATAGACGCACACTGCTGACAGCCTTCAGTTGTTTCTGTAACAACAGGAAGTGCACTCACTTGGAGTAGTCTGAATTGAAAATGTTGAAGAGAAAACCATCCAATGCTTCAGAGAAGGAGAAACATCAAAAACCAAAGGTAAGGTAACTATACACAGTTAAATAAAACCAAACCATTTAATAGAATACACTAGAATACACTAGAATATACACACACACACACACACACACACAAACACACACACACACACACACACACACACACACACATTGTTCTTAGCTGTCAGTTATAAATTAATTCAACCCTAGGGTCAAAGGCCTCGTGGCAGGTGTGAAAAACAATGAGTTGAAAACTTAGAGGTTAAGTAATACATGACAATTATTGTTTCTGTAATTTTACCTTATAGTGTATATTTGATCATTTACATTTGTAACTGAAGTTGGAGCTCAGATCCAAGTTCGTGGAAATCAATTGGTGGTCTCTGCTTGAAAGGTGGATATTATGAAATATTCTTGAACATTTTTCATGACTATAAATTTGTCAATGTCTATTTAACTGAATGCAATTTATCCCTTATGGGTTCAGCTCTCATATTATGAGAAGATTGTAAATAGAGAGGATTTGGCTGAGCATTTGATTTTTTTCATTTTTTTTTGTATTAAAATATGATAGCTTGTTGAAAAGATTATGTTTCCCACTCTTGCTTGAACTAACATTATACTAGAGAGTGGATTGGGTTATATTTTAGGAAGCACCAAAACTCCATATATTGATAGATTTGCCTAATTGTTTCTATTTGGAACATTATGCTATCCTTTGTCTTGACAATAATTGCCACTTACCAAAAAGTACAGCATGAGATAACAAAGTTTAGATTCTATTGTAGAACTCTAAATTAGTTTCATTAATCATGTGAAAGAAACCATGAAGTACTGGTGTCAAAGGTTTTCTCCAATATGTTTACATTTCTTGAGTTCCTTAGATAAATAACATTTTTAATCTATCTGTGAATGAGCTATAACTGAGTTCAGATGTCTTTTTAAAGGACTGACTTATTATCTATTATTGGTCTGTATTTGCTTGGCACTTGTTCTGAGAGAAAGGAGTTGGGAATTGATTGCGAACTTCTGGATTGATGAGGCATCGAACAGTGGTCAATGTTTTATAAGTCTTTGCAAGTTACTATACAACCTGTCTGAAGGAAACTAATAAATAAATGATTTCCAATCTTTAAAAAATAAGTCAGGGATCTTCAGTTAAAAATACAGCTGGATAATATATCATGATGTCTATCTTTTCCCCTAATATAATAAAAATTCAAAGGCATGTTTCCCAAAGAGTGAAAAAAAAATTCTAAAAGCATCATTTACTTTTATATTTAAGATTGATCGTATATAGAATTTACTCAATTAAATGCAACTAATATTGAGTTGACAATAGTAGGTTCTAAGGGGATCATAAAAGTTAATATGAATTGGTACTTTTCCTTTAGGTATTTAAATTCTGAAGTTAAAGTATCTCACAAGGACTGCATTATGTAGTGAGTTACTATCATAATTATGTCAGTGAACTATTTTCAAAATAATAGTTTAGTCTATCATCATTTCCCTTAATTGAAGAAACTATTGAAATATAAGTTGGTATTGTTCATCCTACTGACTTTACTCATTTACAAAAATATATCTGATACTCTCTCTCTATATATATAGGAATAAAACATATCACAGAGAGTAGTCACATTGGAAACATATTAACTTATGTTGTGAATGAAGTCCCATTATCTTTAGATGAGTGGTTTCATTCTATACAAATCTAGAGATATGTGAGTGTATATGTACAAGTGTGTTTTTCATACATTTTGGGTCAATAAAAGCCTTTCTTTTTATATTGAGGTAATATTTTTCCAGTTATTGTAATTATGTCTTAGAAACAACTCCTCTTTAATTCACATTTATTTGTTTTACTGGATAATTTTTGTGTATTTTATGGAAAACCAACAGAATCCCTAAGAGATGGTAGAAATGGATGTTATGATGATCTCTACAAACAAATGGCTAATAGAATGAAGAGTGCAAATTCCTTCATCTACTGGAAGGGACCAGAGGATCTGTGTCTAGAAAAATAGAACAGAACCATCAAGAAATCTGTCTGAAATATGGGGAATAACAGTCTAAGCTAATTAAGTACATACCAAACAATAGCTTGCCTCTCCTGACCCCTAAAGGTATACTCCTTGTACGATAGTCTTTCAGAATGTCTGAGAGAGATTTGCTTGCTTTGTATTGTGAATGTTGAAATAAAGAGCGATAGCATTGAAAATGAGGGAACTATTATTGCAGTATCTAGTTCATGTTAACTCCTGTGGGTTATAGTTCAGGTGACCTAGTACACAATTCAAATGGTGAATGCATATTATAACTAAGGTTCCCTCAAATAAAAAATTAGGTAACTGTTTATTTGAAAAGGATATCAATGGAGAAGGACTTTGTTATTAGTATTTTTAAATAGATCTTACAATTGTGAGAAAGTTCCAAGTATTCATGGATATAAAAATTTAGCGATAGATTTTATAAATCTATATATGTAATAATTTATTATTTTCTTAAATTCAGAAGACTTACCAATAGACATGTCCATGACTCAAAAAAAAAAAGAAAGCACACATTAAAATTCAGTTTTACTATCTTTAATTTTATCATTAATGTGTCATCATTTTCAGCTTTTATTCCTGTATCTCCATTTTTGGTATGAGATTTTTCCTTCAGACAGCTCATAAATAGGACCAATAGTATTCATAGTGGTTATAAGAGATTCATAGTGGAGGCTAAGAGAGTGAGACCAGAGATACTCCAAGAAGGAAACTGGAAAAGCTTCGGAGAGTTATTACCAAAGAAACCCATTATGTATACTGGAATGTCAATAAATTCCAACAAGTTTAATTTGTGTTTCAGAACTCTATATGGTGTATATAGGCAAATTTCAAATTAACACGGAAATTTGATGAATAGTGCTTAAGTGTTATATATTTAGATTAATCTTTCAAAAATAGCCTTGTTTAACATACATGCAAAGTACTGTACTTTCTTTTTTGAAGTCTGTTTTTGCCTTCTCATCACTACTGCCCACTGCTGCTAGTGATTTTTTAAAATTTTGAGCATATCTAGGATTCGGAGTAGATAATATATGATCTCATTACACTCTATAAATGCTTAATTTTTAGAACATAACTTTCTGTGATTGTTTCTCTATCTGAAATGTTTTATTTTAGTTTTCCATATTTATTGTGAGTATATTATATACTAGTTGCTGTGGTTCTCAAGTTTTGTACATTAATTTATTTAATATTTCTAACAAGTCTGTGAGAGAATCACTCTTATTTAGCTGCACGGATAAGAAGGCATAGAGACGGTTAATTAACTTGAGAGGGACACATACTCAGATGAAAAAGAAAAGTGTGTGATATGTCAATTTCCAGTACTCCTGTTCTTACTATGCTGCCATTATGAGAATAGGGACTGTAGATATTTCTTCTATTTCTGTCTTAATTACCAGCTAAATTTTATGAAAACCAGGGAGAACATATGCTTAAGAGCCTCTGCAAGTTGGAAAGGAAGTTGGAGATCCCCCGTTCCTGTCTCTGATTAGGTATAAGACTTCCACCAATAAAATCCCTCCAGGTGTCCACTCAACTGTCAATGCTTAAAATTGTAAAACCACAATAACTTTTTAAATATTCACATGTTCAAATTGTCAAAAAAAAAAAATAACGGCCTAAAACTGAGATAAGTATAACCACGTATCTCCCTCCTGCACCTAGCATAGCACCTTTGATGTAGTAGGCCCTAATAAATATTTGTAAAGTGAATGGAGTCTCTTGAGTCTACTCTATGTATCCTGGTTCAGGAATAAATACTCTTTAGTGCAGTGTACTTTCATTATTGTTGGCACTAAGTCTGCTAGCGTGCACATAAGAAAGTTTATGTGTATGTGTGTAAATGCAAACTGTAACTTACTTTTAAGTTTTATTTTAAGGACTCCAATATAGCAAATGCTATGCCAGACTCTCTAGAGAGGCCCACCATTACATAACCATAGACCTTTGTTCCAGGTCAGGGAATATGGTAGAAACTTCAAAATCAGGAAAGGAATAGACAAATGAAACTTTTCAACTATGATTAGGATAACTTGGCCTTTATTCATCTGGGATTAATGATCTGTTAATAAATTTTAACTCAGGATTTTTTAAGTAAAGAAGATTCAAATACCACAGTTATTTTAAAGGGAAACACTGGAATAATGGCAGTTCTGGAAATAGCCTTTTTTTTTTTTTACCATATTTTTAAATCTAAAGTACATACTAAATGAGACACCATTAGTGTCACAGAAGCTAATTTTCACTAGCAATGACTGAAGTGGCATTCTTTCCCATTTGCATCTGATCCTAGCAATGATGAGAGGTGATGAGTTGATTATGAGCTGTTTTCACTGCACTGCCCGCTGTGCGAATTTATGCTCCTAGACAAGGATGACACGTAGTTGTGGCATTAAAGAGCTTTCTTCACTGCTTTTCCTATCAAGACTGCTAAAATACATTTTAACTCTTACCTAACCAGGTATAAGAAAAGGGAAGAAATGTTGACATGTACAGATGTTTACTTGAGGCCAGGCACTTACACAAGGGGCTTATGGCATTCTTCTCCCAAGTTACAGGAAAGAAAACAGTTCTGCAGATATGAAATATTTCATTCAAGGTAACATTGCTAGTAAAAAAAAATTTTCAAGATTATATGGGACAGTTTCTTCTTCGAAACCTGTGGATTTCCCCCCATTACTTCTTTTTGCTTCTTCATCTGGTGTATAATTTTGGACTTTAATTTAGATGAATTCAGTTGACTGTTTGGATTTTCAAACAATGTGATCCCAAATAAGATATGTGATATACAATGTAGGTAATATTTTAAATTCACTTTTCCCATTTAAAAATGATGGGTGTAAATATATATATATATATATATATATATATATATATATATATATTTGCTTTTGGTTATTATTTCTCTCCACCCCCCCCCAAATCTCCCAAAAGGTGCTCTTCAATTATATATTTACTTAGTATTTATGTCACATTTGTTTTCCAAGAAATAGTTAAAATAGATTATGATCCCAAACTAAAACAAAATAATTCAGGTGAAAATGGAGTAGAAATCCTGTTAGAGGGTTTTACAGGGCCACCAAGGCTGAGTTGAACATGGATCTAAGTGCTTGCTACTCAATGTGTTCATACAGACTAGCAGCTTTGGCATTCTAGGAGTTTGTTAGAAGTGCTGATTCTCTGGCCTACCCCAAACCTATTACATCAGAATATATATTGTAACAAGATACCTAGGAGTCCTGTGAACACTTCAGAGTTTAGAAATGATGTTCACATCCATGGTTCTCAACCTAGGTTGCACATTTGAATCACTGAAGAACTTTAAGAAATACTAATGATTGGATTCCACCTTCAAATATTTTGATTACCTAATATAGGATGTGCCTGAGCATCACGAATTTTTAGTTACCCCATCTGGAGACATTTTTTCTACTAACCTGTTCAAAAGACGTAGGTAATTTATTAATCCATTTACCCATTCATTCATTCATTCATTCTTCAATACAACGAATATCTATTGAGTGCTTGCTAGAGACAATATACACCATATGTGCAGAATATAGTGGTGAATAAAACAAAGATCCTTGTCCTCATACAATAAACGAGATAAATATGTTAAATATATAGTATGCTAGGTAATGATGAGTGCTGAAAAGGGAAGGAAGGATACAAGGAAGGCACCAGGAAAGATTTGGTGAGGATGGGAATTTGAAAAAGGACCTGAAGGAAATGAAGGAGCTGACCACGAGTTTGACTGAGGAAGTTGTATTCCAGGCAGAAGAGAGATAGAGTCTAAAAACCTTGAGGCAGGAGCATCCCAAGTGTTTTGAGAAACAGTGGAACAGAATGCATAAGGGGAAGAGTGTTCACAAACAGCAGGATCACAGAGGGCTTCCAGGTCATTATAAGGATTTGAGCTAGTATTGAAAGATTGTGAGAAAACGTTCTGGATAACATTTTAGTGGGGTTATTCTGTCTTTTGTGTTTCGAATACACTGAAAGATTTGGACATAGTAGGGAGAAGAGACTGGTTAGGAGGCTTTACAGAAACTAGGCAAGAGATGGTGATGGCTCACACGAGGGGAGCAGCAGGCAGGGTAGATGTTGAGGAGATGCTGAATTTGGGATATATTTGTACATATTGCATCCATTGGAATATGCACAGGAAACTTAACCACACCACATGTGACCAAAAGATAATAAACAGAAGGGTTGCCACTGCCCTACACTGTTATTGCTTCTAACTGGTGCCCACAATTCTAGGAGAAATGCCCATGTTTCTCTGTCGTAGCCACCAGAAATTCATCCCCAAATTGATGTGCCACGTCCCAAAATTTTCTGCCTCTTTCTTCAAAATACAATTTTCTGTTGACCTTAATTTTCATTTCTAGGGCACTTCAATCAGAAGAGATGAACTAATTTGTTCATTTCGTCATGTTCAATCGAAAGAGTTAAATAATTTTGCCTTGAAAACTTTTCTCCAAAACACTAATTCATTCTAGCCTCCCCATTTTGTAGGCTTTGAACCTATAATCAAATTGTGTTGCAAGCAAGTAGCAAAAAATTGGGGGCCAACTAGGTTGGCTCTCCTTGGAGAAAAACAGTGTCCAGACAGTATACAGAAAGTTCAGGAGACAAATGGCTGAGAGAATGACAAAAATGTAGCCTCTCTTTCTTTGGAAATTTGGATATTATATCCTATAGGAAGAGCAACAAGTCACTACTTTGACTACCAAAGCACTGGATTTGTTACAAATCAGTTGAATGAGACACATCTCTTTAATCTTTTCTTGCCTTGCTTTGGAGACAAATGGCTTCATTATCCCTCAAGATTGTGTTTTGTTTTGTTTTTTTCTAATGGAATTAAGTCCATACTCTACATATCTAAGTTTCCAAATTTAGCATTACCAAACTGATCCATTTCTCTTTCTTTCTAGTGTTAAGAATTTAGGTGAACTTTTAGAAACAAGACATTCATAATTAGCTTCTTAGAGAACAAAAATGTCCTACATTAAGAATTGATTAATAAGAATAGAAGAGGTTTTTAAGCTGTCTCTAGTGGTAGACGAAGTGATTCTTCTATACATAGAGAGGGTCATTTGTCAACACAGCTGGCTATGTCTCCTTTCTTGCCTCACATGATGAGCTTAGAAGTCTGGATCTCGCCTCTAGTGGTTTGGTAGGGTGACCATAACAAAATACCACAGGCTGAGTGACTTCAAAAACAGAAATATATCGTCTCACAACTCTGGAGGTTGGAAGTCCAAGATCGGGGTGTCTGCAGGTTTGTCTTACTCTGAGAGTCATGAGGGAAGGATCTGCTCCCCGGGCCTCTCTCACTGGCTTGCGGATGGCCACGCTTGCTCCTTTTCACTTGCTCATTCCTCCGTCCATGGATATCCCTGGTGTTTCTATCTCATCTGCCTAAAAGGATGCCAGAGGATTGGATGGTAGCCTACCAGAACAGCCCTATTTCTACTTAATTTCCTTTGTAAAGATCCTATCTCCAAATGCAGTCACATTCTGAGGTACGAGGGATTAGGTCTGGAATACACGTTCCATTCACAACATAGCCCATAAAGTTCTACTAATTAAAAGTGAAGATTTGATTTTCAGCTGCTTCCTTCTTTCCAATTGCCTTCTACCCCTCTTCACTTCCAGTTGACCAGTACCCTCATTCAGCCAGCCACCCTGACCTCACTACAGTGGCTCCCTTTTACCCACACTCTCCAGTCTTTTTCCTTGTTCTTTCTTTCCATCTAAACTCACGTCTGCAACATCCCACTAGGTCCCTATTAAGAAACATTTGGAAACTAATAAAAGTAAAACATCTGCTCTACCCCTTTGGCCAGTGACTTTCTGGCTACATACTAAATTCATCTGTCTAGCCAGACAGTTAAGCCCGCAACAAAGCCTCTAATTAGCCCATGGCAATGTGTCAGAGGGCATTCTGACAGAGCAGTAGGGAAGATGAACTAAAGTCACATAAGGGGTGCCTGGGTAGCTCGGTTAAACGTGCAACTTCGGCTCAGGTCATGATATCCCAGTTTGTGAGTTCTAGGCCTGCGTCAGGCTCTGTGCTGACGGCTCAGAGCCTGGAATCTGCTTCGGATTCTGTGTCTCCCTCTCTCTCTGCCCCTCCCCCGTTCATGCTCTGTCTTTCTCTTTCAAAAATAAGTAAACATTAAATAGTCATACAGACTTGGTTTTGAGGTTCTATTTTTATATTTCCTAACCAGGGGACATTGCACATTTTATTAAACCCCTTTTGAGTCTCGGTGTGCTTATCTGGAGAAGTGTATATTAAAGCATGTCACATCTGATTGATGTGAGGATTTAATTAATTACCATATGTAAATTTTCTAGCACATAGTACATGTTTCATTAATAACCTCGCCTTCTGTTCTGTTTTCTCAGTGCTTGTTCCAACCTCCACTGTTTCTCTTAACTATTATTAAGAGTTTATTCCACTATGCTCTCCCAACCATAGTCACCATCAAGAACAGGGGATGTTTATTACGCATTATTTGCATCCCTGGAGTTTTTGTTGGGGAACGAGGAGGCCTAAACTCAGTCTGTCTGACTTTCAGACTCCATGTGCTTCCTATTACACTTGGGCTATGGCCAAGAACACTCATCCTATAGAACATAACTGTGATGTCTCAATGTGTGTACAATGAGTGTGGAATGACTAATGGATAATATTAGTCACCTAAAGAAGGATTCTACCCCAGGACATAGTTTACAAATGGGTCATTGAGAAAGATCTGGGTAACACCCACATAAAGCAAAGTAACCATTGTTGGAATCAGAATGTAATGAAACAAAACGATAATCAAATATTGTGATTTAACGTGTCTGAAAAGAAAAGCATTAATAAAGGGGCTTGCTTTGCTGGAAGACTAGAAAGGAGTGGGACAGTAGAAATGTGCCACTGCGTCTGCAGAACAACATCCATCAGCCGAAGCAAATGTTCCATTTGGCTCAGCAGACTTGCTCACTTAGGTAAGAGATGCAATTCAGGCCATGTAGCTTCGTGCGTGCCTCTAGCCCTTTATGCCGCCCAGTTACTGTGGCTTTTACTACACAGATGAAACAAACTGTGAGCAGTGATCTTGTGTCTCATACAGTGTTTCCTCCAGGGGAGAACATTCTTTGCTAAGTCAACAAGAATATGCATTTTTCCTGACAGTTGAATTTCTCATACCTCATCAATACTTGGTATTGCTATTTTTGCTACCTTTTTAGTTTAGCTTATGAGTCAGTCTCTCAGAGATTGTTTATTTCAGAAAGCTTGAAAAATAAAGTTTCTCTACCTGATAAAGTGAGGGCCTGACATTAGACATGGAGACCTGGCCAAGGAACTGGTTTCCTAGCATGGATGAGCCTGAGTTACCACTTTTTCTCTACATACATACAGTGAAGACAACTCAATATAAATAAGGATGTTTCCTTTCTATACTTTCCCTAAATTTAATACTTTAAGTTCCTGAGATAAGATTTAAAGCAGGTTTACCTGGCAGTAAATTCTATTTTATAATATATATAGTGACATGGCATTAATCTAGATATTTTTTCTAGAAGTTTTTTTCTGAATATTTCATATGGTTACAGTTGTGCAGCATTGATTTTTTTTAATAAGGAAAAGTCATAAAATGAGTAATTAAATATATAAATTTTATACTGCTTATGGGTATGTATTCCTTATGTTACTAGTTATTATATATAGGCATCATCTTTTCTCGGGCCCTCTGTGTTTCAACTTACTTTAAGATTGCAAATATCTCACTATAATTATTTATCAATTTTAAAGCAGCCATTACCTATATAAAACAAATAATTACAGCAAGGTTGTAATTTTGGAAAGAAAATTCCTTCCAAGGTAAATGTTCTACAGTTGTCAGACATGATATTGTAAGTTTAAGTATTATCATAAACCGAGTTCATTTTTAGCACGACTATTACATTCAACATCACTATCGACCCCTCAATACACTGAAATCTTTATATAGCCAAACCCAAATTTGCTGAAAAGAGAATGTAATTGATAATAAGGAAGTTATAGAACCCTAACATCTCTTCCAAATATCCTAGCATGAACTTACTACTGTTTTTTCCCACCCATTCTTTCCCTGTTTGGGATTACATACTGTATATTTGCCCCGCATAAACATGTCTGTTCTTACTAAGGAAAAAACGTTTAAATTCCTAACCATAGTGGCAGCGGGTGCTGCCCGAGATGGGAATGTTTATAAGCTTTATGATATTAACTGCAGCACTCAACCTCAGGTGGCATAAAGCATGCAAAAAAGAACTTTCTGTCAGTTTTATTATTTCTAAAAAGGTTCCCCTTGAAGCAGAAGAGTGACCTTGCTCTGCTGAGCTGACATATGCCATTGGATTAATGGTCGAGCTCTGCTGGAGGGAAGCTCGCGGAAACATTACAACTCCAGAAGCTGGGCCGGCGGTGACCATTAATCAGGGGGACCAAAATCATGCATCAAACACACTCATTTAAAAGTAGTAAAAATGACTTAAAAAAAAACTTTTTGAGAATTAGCTTATTGTTTGTCATTACTTGTGTTCAAGGAGATCACTGCATGACTAAAATATCCCTTGAGGAGACCTTTAGAAAGGTTATTATGTACCCAGAGGCCACGTGAATGCAGAGGACATTGAAGACGAATGAGAGTAACAGGTTTTGTTCCAGAAAATTTGACGAGGAAGTTTATAATGGATTCTGTTTCCCTGACTTAATTTGCATTCCTTTATTTAACCTTTATTCCCAAACAATGGGTATTTGCTTCTTCGTGATGATTTTATTTTTTAAACTGGAGTAACCGAATTTAGTGGTATAAACATCTGATTGGTAAATATGGTAGGAAATTGTTCAGGAACCTAAAGATTAGTCAAAATTTAACTATTAAGTCTGTTAAAAAGTATCATAATAGACTTAAAAGTATATTCTTTCACCATGTGTCAGCTAATGAAGCACTTTCAAGACTTTTTTCCTCTCTCTGATTATCGAAAAGAAAAAAAAAATAAGTCTAAGATCCAGAAAGAGAATGCTCAGTTTAAGTAAGTTACTCTTATTCTTTTTTAAATCCCTTTGATAAAAATGAAGACATAATTTCTCTTTTATATTTTTAATAGTTTGTCTTTTAGATTAACGAAACTATGCAAAATGCATATGATATAATTTCATTAAAAGGTAAAATAGAAGGGGCACCTGGGTGGCAGAGTCGGTTAAATGGCCCACTCTTGGTTTCAGCTCAGGTCATGGTCTCACAGTTCGTGAATTCAAGCTCCGTGTGGGGCTCTGCACTGACAGTGTGGAGCCTGCTTGGGATTCTCTCTCCCTCTCTTCAAGCCCCTACTCTCTCTCTCTCTCTCTCTCTCTCTCTCAAAATAAATAAATAAACTTTAAAAAAAAAAAAGTAGAATAGAAGAATCAGGTATTTTTTCAGAAAACCAGAATTTTGCTACTTAAGATTATGGTCAATTTAGGAAGGCCTGGTATGATTAGTACTTGAAAATTATTCTTGGGGCTCCTGGGTGGCGCAGTCGGTTAAGCGTCCGACTTCAGCCAGGTCACGATCTCGTGGTCCGTGAGTTCGAGCCCCGCGTCGGGCTCTGGCCTGATGGCTCAGAGCCTGGAGCCTGTTTCCGATTCTGTGTCTCCCTCTCCCTCTGCCCCTCACCCATTCATGCTCTGTCTCTCTCTGTCCCAAAAATAAATAAACGTTGAAAAAAAAATTTTTTTTTAATTATTCTTCTCCTAAATAACTGTTGCCTTCTTTCACCATCATATTCATATTCACTATTATCCTCTCTTGTTAACCAGATCCTACACAGGAAGATTATTTATACAGTTATTTATATATTTTTTTGCACAGGTATTTATTTGTTTTTGGAGTTTAGTTATAGGATGAAAATGGCTGATAATTATGTGCAAACAGTTAAAATACTTAATAGTTGGTTGTAAGTAGAAAAAATCTAATATTCATACAATAGAAAACAAATTATAAATTTATGGAAAGATAATACATATTTTTATAACTGGAAATGTAAATCATCTATCTCTGTTACCACCTTCTCACTTTCAAGGTACTTAGAAAACAAAATTAGTAATAAGAAATGCTCAGGAAAGTTATTGAGAGTAAGGATGGTAAATACATCAAACTTGTTATTACCTATAATTCCTATCCCTCTCCCCACTGTCTTCCCTAAAACACATAGTATCTTCTGTAACCATTGTTGACACAGTTAATCCTTATCTCTTTAACTCTAAGCCTGAACGTGGTTTCAGAACTCTTCTCACTCATCTCAACACAGCTTTTTGTGAAGCTTTAAACAAACTGTGCTGGTGCAAGAATTGAAAACTTATTGCCAATTTTGGTTTTGAGAGAAAGTCCTTCCAGACAATGGAAAAATCCCAGTGAAATATCCTTGTACCGAATACACACTTATAATGACCAAAATTACTATGTTCACTAGAAACAACCCTTGAAGAGTTCAGGAAATAATTATGTTAGACACACTTTTGTTATCCAGTGCTCCATTCAATATATAGTGTGTGGCCCATCACCTTTTTGTTTCTTTGTCATCATTTTAGCAATCACCATCTTTGGATTTGGAGATTTTTAAAGAGTCCCTCAGTCAGCAACCACATAATCTCTCAGGGTAAATAATTTTTGAGGCAAATTCAAATTGTGTTGATTTCAGCTAATTTAAAAATTTCTCATCATTTTAATTTGCCTTTCTTTAGACTGACTATAAATAACATAGGTATAGACATATGTGTACAAAATGCCTTTCATGTACTGAGTGGTGCCAATTAGTATTCGTTAGTGGATGAATATAAGTTTCCAGGTTGACATCTATTATACATTATTAAGTTCATTTATTTTGTGAATAAATATAATCTGCTTTAAGGAACTGCTTCTATATTTGTATACCATTCGTTTGAATATGATTCTATTTAACTCTTACAGATTGAAGTTATTTGGTTGATGGCACCAATAGAGTGTAAATTCCTCCAGGATAGATTCTTGTCTTATTCCTGCAGACAGCCTGACCCCAACTATAAAGTTTAGCCATAGAAGCCACTTAATTTATTTGTGTTGAACTGCATAATATATTTATGTTGAATTATAGTCTTTAATTAAACATCAGCAAATCATCTTCTGTGACTATAACATGACCAGCTTATAATTTGCTTTTGTGTTAACCATGAAATATATGGCTTTGAGGCATTTACCCTGAAGAGGAATGTAGGATGTTATCTGCTGTGGTTTTCCCACGCCTCACGGCAGTAAGACTTTTCTGCAGAGGTATTATATAGCACTTAAGAGCCATAGTAGAGCAGGAACAACCACTGCGTGCTAAACTGAGGAGGCATTGGCATGTGATCTCATAGGGAAAATGGGCCTGGGTCCTGCCCTTGAAGAATGGACTGGATCAGAGTGGGAGGAAAAAAAAAAAAAGAGGAAGAACGTTCCTTGGAAAAACAACAAAAACAACAAAAAACAGCATAAGCGACAGCTTAGAAGCAAAAGTGAATGTGTCCACAGCGACCAGCAAGAACTGTCAGAAGTTCTGCCGAATAAGACTGACTACCATTACCTGATACCATGGGGAACCATGGATGTGCATCATGCTGAGTTTGAGCTTTATTTTATCGCCTAAGGAAGAGCTACTTAAACCCTATGAGACTCAGTTTTGCTCATCTGTAAACTGGAGAAATCTATACTGAGCTCAGAGGGTCATTGTGTTTATTTAATGAGATAACTGTAGATAAATCTCTCGGCATGGAGCAAATTCTCAGTAACCATCATAACAATATGGAGTAAGCTTTACACTTTGAGAAGAACCAAATGATAAGAACAGGTATTTTTGGAAAATTAGTTCAATGGTGTGGTGTTAGAGGATTGGAAAAGCAAGAGTTTGGGGACTAAGAAGCTGAATGTTAGTGGGTTGGCTCAGGAATGAGGCTATCAGCACATATTTGACCAGCAGTAATGAAAATAAATGCCTAAAACAGAGATTTCAAGAAAGAATTGACCAGATGTGGAGGCTGAAAGACTGCATGTGTGGTATATTGGCCATTATATGGCCAAAGTTCCCAAAGTGAGCAAATACAGGTTTCCAAGAGCGCAGGGAGATGGCTCAGAAGGCAAAATCAAAGCAGATCCTCAGGGGCAACTGGATACAAGCAGAAAGAGCCCTTGGTTGGTACACCTGCCTTCCAGCACGAAGGCAGGCAGAGAAGCCACTACGGCCTAGAGCAGCTATGAATGTGGGTTCCCTGGAGAAATTCTTGAATATTTCAAGGAAGCAGTGGTATAATGAAACAATTCCAGGAGGATCAAGAGGGACCGTTTAGTGTATTTGTTAATGGGTTTAGTAGTTGGAGAAAGAGAGAATGAAGGAATAGACAGTGTACTATATATAATAGTCTAGGAGTGAGCGAGCCAAGCAGAAGCTGTACAATAGGGAAAACAAGAAGCTGAACAGTTCAGGGTAGTCTGATCATGGTCACATTTTACAAAGTTTTTCATCTCCTTTTTATTCTACAGGATTTTGTAAGAATTGGTGATATCACGTGACTGAACTTTTGCCACATTATGCTTTTTACCTGAAAAAAGATATTTAAGACCTATCGATGTTATTTATTTTAAAAACTCTTTTCAACTAAAATAGACTATCTTAATTTCCATTCAGTTCTTACAACTGCAGCATGACTTACAATCTGTGGATGTAATGTAAATCATAACATACAGTAATAAATCATGCAGAGGTACAATTGAGAATTTTAAATATCTGAGTCTTTTTTACTCTCAAAACTTGTTTTGTTACATTAAATAGGCTGATATGAATAACCATTTTACAGGTAATGGATCATTCTGCATTGATTTTTTTTTAATTCTAGTTTCTTTCATTTGGGTAATTTTCTTTAAGGCAGTTTCAATTTGCAGAAAACATCTCTGGTGCACATCGACTTTTGAAAGTGAAGCTTCACATGGAAATTTTGACACAACTTTAAAACACTAAAGCGGAGTCAGAATCTGCATTTCCTTTAGATATTTTGCAGTTGACAGAAAAGACACTGAACCAGAAAGATCAAGTAAACTAACTTTTGTTTCAAGAGCCCAGATCTACATTAATAATATTTAGAGCATTGATATATGTTTGAACATTGGGTGGCCTTTACTCAAGGTTAAAATGTTAGTGTTGAAGGTTATGTTTCACAGCTCAGGCAGTCTTTTAGTTTGCAGCCCCCTGACACTCCACACAACCATCTTCCATTGGCACCACATGATAGTGTAATTATTTAACACTGAAGCAATCCTAACAGGTTATTCTAAGTGAGTTAAATTTGTTTCGCACTCTTCAAAAGATCTCAGCACCTTAATTAAGTTAGGACAATCAAATCCTCGAATGCCTTTGGATAAAGGCTGAAAAGCTTATTGAGATTTAGCATAGTATTATTGGAAAATATTCACACAAGTGCATGCTGAAACAATTCTGATCTTCAAGAGCATATTACTAACCATTGCTTTATGTGCAGTATTTAGAAGATGTGAGAACGCATTGGCAGAGTGTGTGTAATTTTTAATTTGCCAGTACATTTCAAAATACTGCGGATGTCTGAGTCAGATATGCAAATTTTTTCTTTGAAATAGACTGTGAAACTTTTCCACCAGTTCCTTACCCAAACGGCTGGAGATAAGATTTTACTTAAATACCCCGAAAGTTGATGGCTGGTTAAGAAATGAAAATAAGGGTCAAGTTCTCTTGGCCTTGGCCAAAAAGTTGATTCACATTTCCAAAAAGAGACCCCCCCCTGCCCCCCGCCACCGCCAGTTGTCCTTCATGTTGATAAATTTAGGCTCGCCATTGTTCTAAGAATTCTATTTAGTTCCATTTGCTCTATCAAGCTAACTTTCCAAATTTCCACCCTGTTTAGATAGCAAGTTTCTTTGAAAATGGAAGACAATATCAAAACTTTAGAATGGAATGTCATAGTTGAGAGCACATCAGTGTGAAGAATTGAAAAAGAAGGAACTTATTTTTGCAAGTTCTTGTTCCCATAAGTTTCCTCACTGAGAAGGATTAGATCATTTCCAAGAACCCTGTCAGCTGTATATCATGTAATGACATTCTGTAATGATTAGAATTGTTAAACAAAACTAGAGAAAAATTTTGACTAAAAAAAAAAAAAAATGAATCCTCTTAAGTTCTTTTATATTATTCATTGCATGGGTAGGGACACACACACACATGTTCAAACACACCAAATGACACTTGCTCAGCCCTTTTAGGTGGAAACCAAGTAGACTAAGTGGAAGAAAGTAATCTGCTTCATGTAATTGCAGATAGTATTCAAAAGTCAATCTAATAACGTGCCTCAACGTCAGAAAGTTGGTTGTTCTAAAATAAACTTGGAAAGCAAAACTTTATTTTCTCCTTAAATATGTCTATACTTCCAAACAACTATGGGCTAAGAAATATTGATGATATTTTTACAAATTGTTTCCTTAGAAAGTTATGTGACCATCAACTTTTTTTAAAAGACTATTTTGTAGAGTAATTTTAGATTTTCAGCAAAATTGAGAGGGAAGTACAGTTTCCCATGAACCTCTCTGCCCCCACACGTGATTAACTCTTTGTAAACTATTTTTTAGATATTTTATAGGTGCATCTCTCTCTCTCTTTTTCTTTTAGCCTAACATTTTCCTAGGGAAAGCTTCAAGAATATGTAAAAAGAGGTTACTACAATCTACCTCATGTATCTATCACCTGGTTAATCATTAAATAATGACCAGTCATATTTTTTCTTTATTCTCATACACTTTATTCTCATATTCTCATACATTTCATATTCTCACTAGGTTACCTTGAATTACAACTAAAAAATAACAGTATTTTCTCAATATCATCAAATAGCTAGTTATTTAAAAAGTGTCCTCAGTTTTATCCTGGCTGTTTTTGTTATAGTAGTTTATTTAATCTATATCTAAACAAGATCCATGGGCTATATTTGATCATACAATTCTTAGAGGTTATTAATCAATGTGTTCCTTCTTTCTATCGATTAGTTGAAGAAACCAGGCTATTTGTCCTGTAGATTTTCTCATTGTCTAGATTTTTCTGATTCACTGCATCTTTTTGATGTCATTTAAGATGCTCCCTTGTCTCTGTATTTTATGTAATCTGGTAGTTACATACAGAAGTTTGGTGTGAGTGCTTTTGTTTATTTATTTACTAGGTTCTTCACTAGTGGGATTAGGTGCTACTATTATGAAACACATACTCTGGTTCTTTCTTTTTGAAATTCTAGGAGCTATTGAGTATTATTGCTGGGATCCATTATTTCCTCAGGGGTTTCAGTAATTCCATAATTTCACCATTCTTAATTGATTAGCTAGAATACACACACACAAAGATAAACTTTTTTCATAAACTATTTACTCTGAAATATATTTCATACATGAAAAGCAGATTAAATATTTAAGTATTTCCCTTTATTTGCCAGTTTTCATAATATAACTGTAATGTTTCCAAATGTGGCCACTGTTTTTTTTTTCTTTTGGTATCATTATGAACTCATGAACTTTGATATATTTCAATATTCACTTATTATTCCCATTGATACGAAAATTATCCCATCTTTGGATACAATCTATCGCAGTGAGAATATCTTTAGAATGGCCCCTGTGTTGTTTTGACTTAGCTATAGTAGGCTTTGAAAGCTTATTGTTTTATGCTATGATCACTATGAGAATTTTGACTGAGAATCTTAATTGCAAATGTCATTAACATCATTACTTATTTTCATTGTCCCTCAACATATCTATTTATATATACTGATAGTATTAATAACAATATGATTACTGAAAATGGGTTAACATTTCATTTGTCATTGTTTTCTTTTCTTTGGACAAATTACTGTTCTTAAAAATCACTTAAAAGAATTCTCTCTAAGCCACCAATTCAACATACAATTAGGTTCATTTGTTTCATTTTTATTTGAAATTTTTAGGGATTGTTTTTATTTTTTATTTGATCTTTTGAAAGTTTACTTATTTTGTGTGTGAGAGAGAGAGAGGGAGAGCATGCGTGTGAGCAGAAGGGCAGAGAGAGAAGGAGAGAGAGAATCCTAAGCAGTTTCCACATTGTTAGAGGGGAGCCCATTCGTGACATCATGACCTGAGCCAAAATCGAGTCAGATGTTCAAAGGACTGAGTCACCCAGGCAAAATTTTGTTTTTGTTTTTGTTTTTATGTTTATTCACTTTTTTTTTTTAATTTTTTTTCAACGTTTTTTATTTATTTTTGGGACAGAGAGAGACAGAGCATGAACGGGGGAGGGGCAGAGAGAGAGGAAGACACAGAATCGGAAACAAGCTCCAGGCTCTGAGCCATCCGCCCAGAGCCTGACGCGGGGCTCGAACTCCCGGACCGCGAGATCGTGACCTGGCTGAAGTTGGACGCTTAACCGACTGTGCCACCCAGGCGCCCCTTTTTCACTTATTTTTGAAAGAGAGAGATAAAGAGAGAGAGAGAGAGAACACAAGTAGGGGAGGGGCAGAGAGAGAGAGGGAGACAGAATCCCAAGCAGGCTCCGTACCGCCAGTGCAGAGCCTGATGAGGGGCTTGAACTCATAGGAACTATGAGATCACAACCTGACCTAAAATCAAGAGTCTGACACTTAACTGACTGAGCCACCCAGGTGCCCCCCCCCCCACCTCAGGATTGTTTTTATTTTATTTTATTTACTTCTGCTAAAAATATGTAAAAGTTACATAGTTTTAAAGTCAAATCTACAAAACAAGGTATATTCATTTTGCCCCATTTCTCTAAGAAAGAAAATATGTATTTGCCTGTATTAAAACTTAAGCATATATTTAAATCCTTAGATAAGTGGCAGCCTGCTACGTACATTTTTCTCTACATACATTTGGCTTTTTTCACTTACACTATATCCTGGAGATCATTCCATAGCAGTATAAAGAGATACATTTTAACTTTCTACAGTTGCATTGTTTTATTGTTTGGATTTACCATAAATTATTCAACCTATCTTGATGAACATTAGGGTTTACAGCTTTTTTATAATATAGAAATTTTACAATGAATGCGGATGTGTAAATCAGTTTATAGCTAAGAGTATCTCTGGTATACTCTGATATATGGAATTCCTGGGTCAAAGGGCAAATATATATGTCATTTTGTTAGTTTTGCCAAATTACCCTCCATAAATGTTGTGCCATTTTACAAATGCATATCTAATTGCAGAAGGAAAAATTGCATAAATAAAGAGTGGAATTAAAACTAAATATTATCTAATGTCAACAGAAACAAAGACTTATCTGAAACATGAATTGCAGTTTTATTTAAGTTACTGTTCCCATTGATAGCTATTCGTTTATATAACGGCTCTGTCTTGATGGGAGCTTCTGTCACAAGATAATATTTGCTAAGCTAATCCATTATGATTATAATGCAAAATTATTGATATTCAAATACATTCTCATTTATCAAGGACTATTATCTGGGAAGCCAGCTTGCTTCCACATGATTCACCTTTTTGTTAGAAACTTAATAGGACAAATTATAAATTTGTTCGTTGTGCATACCTCATAGTAGGCATTAGCCCTTTCATCATAAGCCGTAACCTATACATTATGAAACCACCTCAGAAAGTCACTAACTTTTAGACTAGAGAATAATGAAAATTTTAAAACAGCATTTTAAATGCTTTGATTCGCTTCTTAACGGTGTCTTATCGTGGATTGATATTATACTCCTCTGGCTTAAAGCTGTCGAGTGATTCACAATGAGATGACTGACAAAACCCAAAGTAATAGTCTAGAGACTTCTTAAGCCACTACTTCTAAATCTGCTTCTCTTTATTGATATAATGAGGGGAGAATTAATTTTAAAAGGTGGTGACTATTGATTACTTAATGGCAGAAGATAGTGTTGAGAAATGCTGAAGTGAGCCTGTTCTGTGCCCTCCTGGGCAACAGGACCCATTATCCAGTGGTGGAAATCATGCTGTAACCCTCATTAATATTTAATAGGCAGGACACAGGCTGGATGCAGGCTACAAAATTGCCCCAGGCATAGGCTCCAATAGGCCATCAGAATGTTTCAAGTATATAAGAGTAACAGATTTCCCTGTGTTCAGATTGTTTATAAGCAGGACAATACATTCAATTCCCTTTCGTGATCTCTGGGCAGTGATAGCCTCATGGAAATGCCTACTAGGCAGGTTGAAGTGATTAATGCTCGGGAAGTCATTCTAGGTTAGTCAGCCCTGCATGAGAAGACTTCGTATTTTCCAGTGTGGTTCTCAGTCTCAGCCCTTGTCTTTCTCTCTTCTCTCCACAAGCCGAAGGGCTGGTTCAGCAGGGGTGGCGAGTCAGCAAAAGGCGTTAATTGTGTCTAACACAGCCAGCATCCTCCGAGCGGTATTATGTATCACACTGTCTATCAAGCTAACCCCTTGTCACACGTCAGGATCTTTTTATTTTCAGCTCATTTAAAAGGGAAACAGGGAGTTTCAAAGATAGCTGGTGGGGAAACATAAGTCTAAGAGTGCGTGGAAGAATGAAGAGCCTTTGAAACTGACTTGAACTAATCTGGGCTGTGACTTCTGAAAAGACAATACAAGGTTTTATCAATTACAGACGCCCATTGTTAACTTTTCAAATCACCAGGTTGCTTTGCAATACCACCAGCTTGTTTTGAAAATATCATAAGATTGGAATGAAGTTAAGTTCTCTGTATAGAACATATTCTGAGGATTTATTGGTACATAAAGGGCATAATATCAGATAGCCACCATTCCAAACAATGGATAAAAGTAAACAGGCAGTAAAGACACATCAGTGTTTTGACTCAATGACCCTAAAGATTGTTGAACATGTATTTAGGATAATAATTTACTTTGTAACATATCAGGGATTATTTATAATTACCTGCCTAGAATGAGTTACATACATGAGAATAAAAATTTAGTTTTGTAGGCAAAAAGTATCCAAGGGAACAAGTCTTCTATTAACATGTTGAGCTTTTTGTCAAAACCAGTGAATGAAATTTCCCCAGAGGTCTCATTTTATTCCATGTTAAATGTGGACAAAGTCTGTTTTACTCCCAGCCTTAGACTGTGTACGCCTAAACGCTGCTCTCAATTTATGAACAGGTCTCTGTGTATGCCTTCTCTTTCTGACACCAAGTGGAGAGTCTCAAATGATCAAGTTATCAGTGATAAATGTATTTGTGTTCAGTTTTGGCTTTTTGACAAATATGATCTTTATGAGGCATACTGATGGATCTACTTAGATGTCTGTGTTTGTTTGTTTAGTTGTTATATATTTATTAGTTGGTTAGTTCTCAATTCTTGCCATTCCCTCATGGAAATAAGTTTGTGGTTGACTCACTTCAAGAAGGCTCAGCTTAGGGGCGCCTGGGTGGCTCAGTCGGTTAGGCGTCCGACTTCAGCTCAGGTCACGATCTCGCGGTCCGTGAGTTCGAGCCCCGCGTCGGGCTCTGGGCTGATGGCTCGGAGCCTGGAGCCTGTTTCCGATTCTGTGTCTCCCTCTCCCTGCCCCTCCCCTGTTCATGCTCTGTCTCTCTCTGTCCCAAAAATAAATAAACGTTGAAAAAAAAAAATTAAAAAAAAAAAAAGAAGGCTCAGCTTAGAATTCTTAGATTCTTCAGCTGCCATTCCCAAGAGCAGAAGTAACACTATCAATTGAAAATAATTTAATAGATTTTCTCCAAGGTGCTTAACACTATGTCATAAAACATATGAAGGCATTTAATCAACCGTAAATATTATAATATTAATAATAGTTATACCTTCAGTGCCTTTAGATATTCCAGAGAGAAAGTTTTTTTAATCCGATCATTGCACTATACTGACACTTATTGAACCATAATCTAATATATTTAGCAATTTTATCAGCGAAAGTCACAAATCCTAAATGCCCTTTCCTTTCTCTTTCCTATTTTATAGCGCAGCAGCAGTTTTGGGAATTTCGATCGTTTTCGGAATCATTCCATTTCAAAACCAGATGATTCAACTGAGGTTAGTATTTTTGTTATAATTGTTAGGCAAACACTTTATGAAAAATTATGAAGCCAATATCACTTTTGCAAAGTACAGTAAGAAAAATAAGTGTATTTGAAAATCACAGTCCTGCCAATATTTTTATGATAAATGAACAAACAATTTAGTACTTAATACCATGCTGGGTGTTAAAAGTCAACAGCTATCTAAGAAACCTAACATATTAGGAAAAGCAGAACATGAACTTATGAAGAGAGTTACAATGTAAAGTAATACAGATATTCCCAAATTTTCTGAGCATTTCCACAATAAAATAATGCATATGTTAAATTTTATGTAATTGTAATTGCTTTAATTTAATCGCATAATTAAATGGCTTAGTTGCAAGTTTGTCAAGGAGAGCACACAGTTGTTCAGTTGTACTCACATTTCCACCATATGCATTTAAATGTCTCATAGGTGACCATTACATACACGTTTGCAAATCATGAACACTTTAGATGTAGCACGAGAAAAGCTTCCCATAAAATTAAGTGTAAATAATAATAATAGTAATAGTTCTAATAATATCTACATTTAATTGAACACTAAACACTTTGCCTACTTATAATGTAGGAACTATTAACATTACTATTTTACCATTGAAGAAAGACATTTCATTGAGGAAAATTACTTCTAAATTACACAGTTAATAAATGACAAAGACAGAAGTCAACTTCTTGTCTGACTTCAAGTTTGCCATTCTGTTATACTATCTCACAAACGAAAGGTCAACTGTGATAAGTGATTAATGAAAGGTAAAACAACTAATAAATTGATAAAAAGGAGGATATATATTGAGAAAATTAAGAATACATGTTTATCATTGAACGTGATTCAACCACTCCACATGTGATACATTTTAGATCAGTAGGTTTTGGAGCTTACCTATTTCTTAGTTACTCATTGTCATTATTGTATGCTTACTTTTTGTTTTTTGTAAGGAATTTTTCCATTTATCATATCTAATTTCTCAACATACTTTTCAGGTTCTTATGTGCATATATCTATAATATTTTTAAATAATTTTATTTCAGTAATGGAAATTCTAAACAAAAGAAATTAAAATAGAATGGCATCTATTATTACTTTCTAAATATATCCATTAGTATACATATATGCACGTGGGTCATATATCCCCTTTTATACATATGTATATTACATATATCATCTTTTATCCGTATATATATATATATATATATATTTATATACACAGACCTATGTGAGAAAGCGTATATTTCATTTACAATTATAATCTTATATACACTTTCAACTTTCCATAACCACACATAGATATATTCTACTACTATTTACTTTATAATTCTAGAGTTAACCTGTAAAAGTAGTTTAGGCTCATTCAGGTTCTTTGATTAGGAATGGTGACTTAGTAACTTGTGAAAGAATTTAGTGAACCTGAAAAAGTAGTTCACACATTTTTCAGCAATTCAGCATTCATTCATTTAACAAGTGTTTATTAACACCTACTCTATGACAGGGTTTCCAGTAGACACTCAGAAATTACTACTGCAATAACCGATGAAGATCCCTAATACATGAAGCCTAAAGTCTAGAGGGAGAGACAGATCTTAGAAAAGCAACAACAATTGTAAATAAATACCTAATAAAGTTATAATCCAGGCTATGAAAGAGAACAGTATAGAAAAATGTGCAAGTTTAAAATATGCTGAGGTAGTTTCTTCGAAACTTCTGTAAAGAATGATAGTAAAACCTAAAATTACAAATATTTGTGATACTTTTTTGATGCTTAGGCAATGGTAATTTAACACTGGTGGTAATAAAAAATATACTTTCTTATTTATTTAATTATTATTATTTTTTAAGTTTGTAATTTTACAAAGAAGGTAGAGTTTACATAGGGAGAAGAGAGAAGAAAAGGGCTAACTTTAAAAATTTAAAGTGTTTCCAAGTTATATTTTATTCAGGGCTTTTGGATTAAGCAAAAACTCTTTGCCTTTATAACCTTGAATGTAGAAATTAATAAAGTTCAATAAGTACTTAAATTGGCTGTCCATTCATATTTATCACAGGCAATTTGGGGTAAGATACGAAGCAAAACATAATATTTATTAATAATGATGTTAATTTTGTGGTTAAACCTTCATATTAAAATATTCATGTTCACTAAAGAGAAGTTTCCCCGATTTCTGTATATGCAAGAAATATCTGGCTGTCCATCCACTGAGAATGGTGGGCAATGCTTAGATGACCTTAAAGGGTCTTTTCTTGCCAATCTGAAATATTAAGGATATATAACCCAAGTATGTCCTTCAAGAAAAAAAAGTCACTCCAAAGTTCTACATGAGAAGTTTAACTTATTCAAAAAATATTGTCAGTTCCTGGAAGTATTCTAGACATTGAGAATAAGTAAGAAATACAAAATCTCTAGTCTCATGGAGCCTATCTCGTAGTGGGAGATGCAGGCAATAATCAATCAAAGAAACAAATATATTATCAGGTAATGTTAAATACTTAGAAGAATAAATTACATGTTAACTACTTGAAGATTTTTGTACCAATGGCTGGACGAAGTTCATATTTACTATTGCTTGACAATGTGGGAAATATGTATGGGATACTTACCTGAAAGTTAAAAAAAAATGCACTTTCTCAGTGGATTTACTTAATTCCAAACCTTTTTAAGAAATGACCATTTCTATTTCTATAAGGATCAAGAGGATATTTTAAGGCCCACTATAACCTTTCTAAAGCCTCCAATAAAGTATCTCCCATCTCTGTAGACTTAGCCACTCATTATTCCTGGCATTTAATTCTATTTTTGGCATCTCAAAATGGGTAAAACTAAAGTGGCTCTACTGTACAGGTATTTAAAGAATAGCTAAATTCTTTAAAAAAATTTAGATGTGAAGCTCAGGTCCTTCGACATCAGAAGTTTGATTTTCTGAATTCATGACACATGTAACCAGGCTTGGACAACTTTAAAAATATGTTTTGTTTTTTTTTTTTTTTTTGTTTTGTTTTTTTTTTAATTTTTTTTTCAACGTTTTAATTTATTTTTTTTTGGGACAGAGAGAGACAGAGCATGAACGGGGGAGGGGCAGAGAGAGAGGGAGACACAGAATCGGAAACAGGCTCCAGGCTGTGAGCCATCAGCCCAGAGCCCGACGCGGGGCTCGAACTCACGGACCGCGAGATCGTGACCTGGCTGAAGTCGGACGCTTAACCGACTGCGCCACCCAGGCGCCCCTAAAAATATGTTTTATGTCCAGATTGAAACTTTGGAAGCTGCGGTATACGATGTATATGAAGTTCACAAATTTGGAATCTTCCCTCTAATAATGTTTTCAAATAAATGATTTTTATTGCTTTATTATTCCATCTTTTATTTTTTATTTTTTTAAAATTTATGCCCAAATTAGTTAGCATATAGTGCAACAATGATTTCAGGAGTAGATTCCTTAGTGCCCCTTACCCATTTAGCCCATTCCCCCTCCCACAACCCCTCCTATAACCCTCAGTTTGTTCTCCATATTTATGACTCTCTTCTGTTTTGTCCCCCTCCCTGTTTTTATATTATTTTTGTCTCCCTTCCCTTATGTTCATCTGTTTCGTCTCTTAAAGTCCTCATATGAGTGAAGTCATATGATTTTTATTCTATCTTTCGTAAACAATCCTAACTAGGTGTATGAAGGGGAATCCATAAATGAAAATGGAGAACAAAATAAAACTTCAAATAATGGAGGAGGTTTAGGGAAAAAAATGAGAGCTATTTCCTGGACAATGAAGAAAAAAGTGGGTAAAAAATACATCAAAGCCCTTTCTGAGGAAAAGGTAAGCACCCTCTGTTAATCATGTGTATTTTTCTGTTAAACTTTTTCTTAAAATAGTCAAAGATTCTTCTTATAGACATAGAATTACTTGATGTTTTAGGGAGGACTTCAAACATCTGTTTTCTCCCTCAATAATTTTTCCCAGAAGTTGGATGGAAAACAACAGCAACAACATTATTACTCCTATTTTAATAGAAGAAACAGACACTTGGAAAGATCACACATATAGTACATGAAGAACAGTATGTCATATGTTGTAACAAACATCAGTGCTTCATTTATTTTTATTGCCAACTAAGATTCCATTTTATAGGTAAACTAGATTTTATTTTTCCTTTCATCAGTTGATAGATATTTGGGTTGTTTCCACTTTCTGGCCATTGTAAATAATGCTGCTATAAATATTCGTGTGTGAGTTTTCGTGTGGAGATATTCTTTCATTTCTCTTGGGAATATGGTAACTATCTGATATTTTGAGAAATTAGCAACTGCTTACCCAAGCAGCTGATCATTTTACACTCCCACTAGTAATGCGTGAACATTCCAATATCTGCACATGCTTGTCAGCACTTGTTACTGTCTTTTTGTTGCTAGCCATCCTAATGGGTGTGAAGTGGAATCTCAATATGGCTTTGATTTGTACTTCCCTGATGACTAAGGATGTTGGGAATCTTTCATGTTCTTATGAGCCATTTGTATATGTCTTCTTTAAAGGAATGTCTATTCAAATATTTTCCCACTTTATAATTGGGTTATTTGGGTTTTTTAAAGTTTATTTATCTATTTTTGAGAGAGAGAAAGGAAGGGACAGAGAGTGAGAGGGAGAGAGAGAATCCCAAGCAGGCTCCATGCTGTCAGTGCAGAGCTTGACGTGGGCCTTGATCTCAGGAACCATGAGATTATGACCTGAGTCAAAATCAAGTGTCAGATGCTTAACCAGCTGAGCCACCCAGGCACCTTGGGTTATTTATTTATTTATTTTTTACTGTTGACACTAAAGTTTTTAAAAATATATTCTGGATACAGGTCCTTATCAGATATATGACTTGCAGTATGATATATTTTCTCCCATTCTGTGCATTGTATTTTCATTTTTTTGATGGTAACATTTGCAGCACAAATGTAGGTTACAAAGATTTACTCCTGTGTTTTCTTCTAAGAGTTTATAGTTGTAGTTCTTAAATTTTGGTGTATGGTCTACTAATTTTTCTATGGAATATAGTAGGAGTCCAACTTCCTTCTTTTGCATGTGTATATCCAGTTGTCTCAACACTAATTTGGTAAAAAGACAATGATTTTCCTATTGTATTTTCTTGGCACCCTTGTTGAAAATCAATTGATAATAAATACATGGCCATAATTATGGACAATAAATATAGAGGTTAATTTCTGACTCTCAATTCTATTACATTGATATGTATGTCTTATGTCCATTCTCTTTTTAACCCCTTTTAATAGGACTTCTGTCCCCAGTACTCCATTAAAACAGTAGTCACAATCAGTGTTGACCTCTGTGTGGTCAAATTCACTGATAACTTTTCTTTCTTCTTACATTACTTTTCAACTCTATTGACAAGTGATGATTTCAATATATATTAAACATCATCTTTTCTTGGTTCATCTAACTGAGTGTTCTGGCTTTCTTTCTTTCTCAGAGTTTCCTTTCTTGGCTTTGCTTTTTTTTTCCTGTCTCTCTAAATATTGAGTCTTCCTGAGGCTTGTTCCTAGATGCTCTACTCAATGTACTCTCTCCTCCTAAGTGATCTCATCCATGTCATGACTGCTTTTCATAATTATATCTTTAGCTATGACATCTTATCTGTTGTGCTTAAACAACCACTTGTGAATTTGATATCATCACTTAAATGTACAATAGATACTGGAACTCAATATATCCAAAACTGGATTATTAATTCTCTATGCTCTACCAAAAAAAAGTTTCTTGTGCAGTCTTCCTAGTAGTAATAGACAACACTACCATAACTCTAGATGAAGGGAAGGAGAAGAGAGGAGAGGAGAGGAGAGGAGAGGAGAAAGAAGCCTAAGAATCATTCAAAACTCCTTCTTTCTCTCATTTTTCACACTAATTCATCAGCACATCCTCTTGGTTCAAACTTCAAAGCATTATCTAAAACCCCTAATTCCTCCATGTAAACTATTCCTGCTTTAGACAAACAAATAAACAAAAACAATAACAACTCCTCTTGCCTCGAGTACCATAATAATCACCTAATTGGTTGTCTTTCTTCCATTCTTTCCTCCATAAAAACCATTCTCCAATGAAAGCTAGAAAGACCTCTGAAAAGTAGAATTCTGAATACATCACTCCCCTTGATTAATTTTTTTTTTACAATGCTTTCACAATGCATTCTTTTACTATGGTATGTTCATTCCAGTGCTCTGAGAAACAGAGCCTAAGAAAGGAATAGACACACCAAAGATTATTGGGGAAAATGTCTGTGAAGGATAAAGTAGAGAAAGAATAAATGGGTAGGGAAAGCTTTCAGACTACAGTGCAAGTTTGACACCTGTGAAAGGAGAGGAACAAAGCTTTAGCCAGATTGGTAGACAGTCCTTGAACCAAAGTTTTTCACTAGAGGAGACTGATATCCTCCCAGATCGACTCAAATGGTACCCACATTGTTTCAGTGATTGGCAGAGAGCATGGCTTCCATGCAGACACAGTGGTGGATTCGGTAGCTGGGCTGTTGGCAAAGAAGGGTCCTGCAGCAAAAGATCTGAGTGGCACATTTCCATGACCACCACACATGGTCTATAGAGCTCTCCCTTATCTGGTTCCAGTCTCCATCTCAAAGCTCATCTCTTAAAACTGTCCCTGCTTTCACTCAGCTCCAGCTACATTGGCTTTGTCTTCCTGTGCATAACCCAAACTAATTCTGAATTTAATTATTTTGTTCTTGCTTTTCCTTTTTCTTAGAAAACTGCCTCCAAATCTTCACATATGTTATATCTTAGCATTCAGGTCAAAACTTCAGAACATAAATTACCTTATAGAGGAAGTCTTTGGAGACTACTCCATCTAAATCAGCTATCCTTCCCCAACCTTAATCTTAGTATCTAATCCTCTGATATCACTGTTTTATTTCCTTCATAGCACCTATTCTCTGCAATTTTCTTGCCCATTTTGTTTATACACATGTCCCCAAACACAACACACACACACAGCCCATCACACTAAACGTACTTTATTAGAGCAGGGACCCTGTTACCTTGTTTGCTATGGTATCTCTAGTTCCAAAAAACATGAGAGGTACTTACAAGGTATTCTATAAACATATGGGGAATGACTGAACAAGTAAATAAAAGAATGGATAAAAGCAGAGAATCAAACTGAATACATAGCATATATGTATTCTGAAACTTCATCAATGTTTATAAATGCTCATAAATGAGGAATATTGAATTACATTTTGATGAATATTAAGAAATGTATAGGTTTTGTCCAAAAATCTAAATATGGAAGACATTTGAGATGTTTTCAAGCAGATGTAATTTGTTTTGAAATTGTCTGTCTTTCCTAATTTTATGCGGGATTTGCTTTTCACTTGACTAGGTGTGCAAGCACGGTATGAGATTTGTAAAGCTTCTCAGATAAGCTTTGCTTTAGAATTGCAAAATGTGCATGTTTTATTCATATCTAGTGATCTGGTAGGGTGCAAATAACTGACATGAAACAACTATGCAGAATTTAAACTTGTAATATCAGATCTCAAAGGATTAGTAATGGTGGTAAATAGATGATAAGAACATGAAGAAATAAAAATGCTTTCATGGATAAAGCATAGATGTTAATAAATCTAACATTTCTGATTAAATAGTCTTGATGTGATATTCATCCTAATTTACAAATGAACTATTATAATTTCAGTTGAATTCCATAATGTGGAATGTTTCATCTAAAGAATTTTTCCAAGTATAATATGTTTTGCTAGAAATTGAACTAAAGATTAATGACTCTCATATTTTATGCTGATGTATTCCTAAGCATTTTATTGCTAAAATATGTCTCGTTTGTTAAATCAATGCACACAGTGAATATCTCCAAGGAAATCAGTTCTCTGCACTTAACCTCTGATGTTTTTCTGAAGGATGAGGAGGATGGAGAGGATACCCTCCCGTACCGGAACAGTGACCCAATGATTGGATCTCACACAGAGAAGATCTCCCTCGAAGCCAGTGACTCCATGGATAGTCTCTACAGTGGGCGGAGTTCATCAAGTAAGGCTATAGAATAAGGGACAACTGGGAGGTCTGAGTTAAGTTAATTAAAACCAGATTTTAACTATAGAGAACAAACTGATGGTTACCAGAGGGAAGGTGGGTGGGGAAACGGATGACGTAGGTGATAGGCATTAAAGAGTACATTTATCATGATGAGTTCTGTGTAATGTACTGAAGTGTTGAATCACTATGTTGTATACCTGAAACTGATATAACATTGGATGTTAATACTACCAGAATTAAAACAAAAAACAATGCAAAGGAAACAAATTGCAAATGAAAAACAACAATAGATTTGGGGCTCATCACATTAGCAACAAGGTTCCAGCTACTTCATAAGAGAAATAGTGAAAATGTAGGATGTGATGAATCCATAAAATTGCTATTGTTTAAAATGATACACAACATATTAGATAGAATTATGAATTATTTTGAAACTTAATTTTGTAGTTGGCAGGGCTCTTAGGGGCATGTCTCAAAAAGATCACGTTGGGTAACTAAATCCTCATCCTTAAGATAAAAAAAATGTATACTTGGGAGAACTAGGATTATCTTGCGTCATAATTACTAACATGAGTTGAAGAATTCAGAAAAACAAAATCCTGTTTTCTATCTCTTCTTCCCTCCCTCTCTTTCTCCTTCTTTTCCTTTTCTTTATTCCTCCTTTTGTTTTCCTTCCTTTCTCCTTTCCTCTTTCTTTCTTCTTCTCTCCTTCCTCCCACTCTCCCCTTCCCTTTCTTTCTTTCTTTCTCTTCCTTCCTTCCCTCTTTTTTCTTTTTTCTTTTCTTTTTTCTTCTTTCTTTCTTTCTTTCTTTTTTTCTTTCTTTCTTTCTTCCCTCTCCTGTCCTCTCTCATTTTTTTCCTTCCATTTTACCTGAAGTATTCTGAAAAGCGCAGGACATACGCATCAATTCTGACCTTTACTTTTTAGGTCTCCATCCAGCATTATGAGTAAAGACTGAAATACTATGTAAATACTAAATAGAAGGAATACCACTAATTAGGTGACAGAAATGAATCAGCATGTGTTTCTAAGAAGGAATTCATTCAGGTTTCAGTCACATATCGACTACAATAGTTGGATGAAACTATTGATAACTGAAGGATGCCTTATAACTTATTATATGTATACTGTTACACATCCTTCTAATTTCTTCTGGGCTTTAAATATTGTTGTTGTTGTTGTTGTTGTTGTTGCACAAGGTTTATTTATCTTGTATTTCCTTTGAAATCAACTTTCTCTTATTTGAAGACAGATCACAAAGACCAGATGTTTCAAACATCGTGAATTATATTTCTATTTTCCTATTGGCTGTACAACAGTTATTTTGTGAAAAAAAAAGCTAACGCAAAAACATTTGAAGGATATATTTTTGCATGCATGAAACTCAGATTTCATTAGTATTCATTTCTGCTGGAAGTTTTAAAATTCTAAACTGTAATGCTGAATGTTGGTAGAATTTTACTAACTAGAGCATACCGTTTAAAGCCGAGGCCTGAAGTGGTCATGGAAGGAAGGGTGTGAGGAAACAGTGGCCCACTTAGCTGTTGTAATATGCGGCTTAATTTCTGTAATTACATGCAACTCACCTTTCTTTTATACCAGTTCATATACAATATGGAGCATCTCTAAGGTTCTTTACATATTGCCACAATTATTTGAATACATAGAGAAACCAGGGCTGTTCCATCATTGAACAGAACACTGAAGGGCCATACTGAAAGAAAAAGTGAGGTGACAACAGAGAGTGGTGGACAAACAGAGTTACTTCCACTGGGAACCATTCTAGCCTCCATCTCGCAAGCATCCAAAATGGAATCCGTTTTCTCTTTTTTCCCTGAGCTTCCAACTCAGAAGGGAAAAGGATCAGAGAACAAGGATTTGGAGCAGTTTTAAAAGCCCAGTTTAGAAAGTTTAGAACCACTTGGGTACAGGCACATATCCTCCTTCCTTCACACTCAAACAACAAGCAAAAGCATTATCTTTTATGCTTAGAGATGTTGCTTCAAAATGGCTTGTGGTACACAATATGAAGTTTGGGAGAGTATTCCGGCTGTATTGTGATAAGCATGGGGAAACTTGTGGTCTTATTCTTTGAACATTTGTGATCAGTAGCATACAAAGATCAAACTGTTGCTATAGGTTTTTGTCTTTGTTTACAGGTACAAAATTGTCTGGCCTGCACAGGGAGTTAAGCCTATACTGTCTGCCTCTTTAGCAAGTGTTCAGTGCTCAAAACACTATGCTACTAGATCAGATCATAAAGACTGAAGTGAGAGGGTGTTTTTGGTTAGTGTTTGAGGAAAGAGGAGTCAGATTGTCTGGAGAAAGTTCTGCTATGGCTCAGAGAACAGAGGTCATGAATGGAGAGTGACTGGGAGGTAGGAAAAAAAATAAGAATCCATCACTTAGAACCCCCTCAAAAGGCTGGCATCTGATGTTTCAGCATTGTCCTTGCTTAGCTGTATCCAGACGATGGTTCAGAATTTTGTGAACCTTCAGGGAGAACCGTTAACCTCTGCTTTGGTTTCATCAGGTGGAGTCACAAGTTGTTCAGATGGTACAAGTAACCGGGACAGTTTTCGACTTGATGATGATGGCCCATACTCTGGACCATTCTGTGGCCGTGCCAGAGTACATACTGATTTTACACCAAGCCCCTATGACACTGACTCCCTCAAAATCAAGGTGTGTGCACATCATATCTGTATTCTGTATGGTCTGTCTAGTGCTGGTTGTATGATCTGTGTCAGGAAATGCACAGTGGGAATCGGGTGTGTGGGGGGTGGGGTGGTTAAATGTGTTCTTCCCAGCAGTAGAACTGAGCACTGGTTTAATGTTGTAAGAATTTGAACAAAACATGAGAGGTGGGTAAGGGAATCCATCTGTTGAGGCCATAACATATGTCGCTGTTATATAGATACTGCAGAATCAAAGCCTGTCAGGGGAGAAGAAATTGTCTACATTTTTCTGAAAGCCAAAAGCCTCACAGGTTACTGGAGGTGCCCAGCCCTGCCTGATGCTTGCTGGAGTAAAAGGAGCAAGAGAAAAGAGTTGGAGATATCTGGCAAGAGCCATGCAGAGCAACTCCCTTGGGAACCAGACTTGGCTGGGCAAATTTAGTACTTAAGTTGGTTGCTATGAGTGACCATATATCCTTCTCCCAATGATATTATCTCTTGAATTCCCTCTTTTACTCTTATTATCTGTATTTTCCATTGATGTGTAATAAATTTCCACAAACTCAGAGGCTTTTTAAACAACACAAATGTATTATTACCTCACAGTTCTGTGGGCCATCCATTGGTCATGGCTCCATTGGGTTCCCTGCTTAAGGTCTCACTGGGCTGCAATCAAGGTGTTAGCTGGGCCTATGTGTCCTCACCCGGGGCTTAGTGTCCTCCTCCAAGCTCACTGGCTATTGGCAGAATTCAGTTGCTTGTGGTTGTAGGACTGAAGTACCTGCTTTCTTGTTGGATACTGTCTGGGAGCCATTCTCAGCCCCTTGAGGCTGCCAGCCATGGTCCTCTTTATAACATGGCAGTTTGTTCCTTCAAAGCCTTCAGAAGAAAAACTCACTCATGTTTCAAATCTCTTTATTTTGGGGGGCTTCTACATGATAAAGTTGGAAACATCCAGATAAGCTCTCTTTTAATTACAAAATTAACTAATTTGGGACATTAATTATATCTGCATAGTCCCTTGTGTCATATAATACAACATAATTGTGGGTATGAGATCTATTATTTTTGTAGTTCTACTCACACTAAAAGGGAGGTGCTGTTGCAATAGTACAAATAGAAGGTTTAGTGCCAAAGCATTTTATACATGTTAAATTATTCCTTTTAGCAACACAAATAGATATAGCTAAAAGGACAAAAATGATGAATTTTCTATACTACCAACATCAAGCCAGTATTAACCAGTAATTATGATAAGTTATGAAGTGTTGATGTTATTATTTAATATTCAAGACACTCAGCTTTTCTCTTTATCCCTTTTAGGATAATAAATCAGAGTAAGCTCAGCTGGAGAATGAAGAACACATTATTCTTCATAGTTAGCTCCTCAATCCTTGGAATGAAATAATTCAAAGTCTAAGTTCAAGACTTGGGGGGAAGAATGCTTGTAGCCTAGTAACCATAGTTGGGGAAGGACTGTATAAGGGAATAAATTGAACCCATTTGACTCAGGAAAGCTTTTTGCCTTCCCTACAATGCTATACCAGTGCATCACCACTTGTCCTGCCTAAGGTGATATTTGTAGAGCTCTTGTAGGACACAATAAAAATCCCACAGTTACCACTGGGGATTGAATGCTATTGTTTATATCAGGGGTCTTATCCACAATGAAATTGGGTCTTTGCTTGGTGACCTATGGGCTTTCCTGGAATGTATACTTTTTATGAGTTTAAAGGATAATAGGAAGGATGCAGCAGAGAGCTCCCATGCTTAGCAACTTCCCTTAGAGCTTCTGGGGATTTTCTAGGTCTGCTTAGCTGATCCTATCAAGCCCAGGATTTGATTCCCCATAGTTAGAGGCAGGAAGAACGAGATGAAAAGCTGATAGGGTCAAACAAGCAGATGATCACAAATCAGAAAGATCAGATCTTTTGATCACATTGAATCCCACTATTAAAAATACAATTTGTGTTTTAGATAGAATACACATTCATAGAGCATCAGTAAAAAAGTATTTTTAGTAGCAGACTTAATGCTTTGCTTGAGGGTAGACCCCTAAAATGGTAAAAATATCAAATCTATAATGTCCTCTCTGGGGTAGAAACTTATAAGTCTCAAAGGAGTAGCTATGACTTTTAAATGTAGGCACTGTATTTGCATAGAAATCAATTTTCCTTATAAAGAAGTACCCCTGTGTGTTTTCTACTCTTGCCAATAACTGGCAGCCTATAACCAATTAGAGTCTCAGATGTGAATAAAGAAAAAGACCAATTGGTTTGTCCATGCTTATGTGCTCAGTCATACATCAATCCAACTTTGGTGTGGAACTAAATCTAAGTATTGTCTTCTTTAAAATAATTAAGTAGCATAATTTATCCATAGTGCACACATACTTTTCTTACATAGTTGGTATATACAAAGTTCTTAACAGTTTCCTTATTTTAGATGAATGCTACACTTAGATGGTTTATTTTATACTGTAGGTAAAATTTTCAGATGAACTAGAAGCATGGACTGAGATACACACTTCTTTTTTTTTTCCCCTTCCTTATTTGGGAGCTCCTCCAGGAATCATGGCTTGAGCTTTGTTACATATCTATTGCTTTGACAAGATGAATGAAAAGAGCATCATTTTTGAGTTCAGACGACTTAGACTTGAGTTCTGGTTCTGTCATTTGAATTCAGACAACTGCCATGATTTTCAAAATTTAATTTAATGTTTGCATTTCTTTTCTCTAATATTTAGAGTAATAATGAAACCTTGTATATGTACCTAAGAAATGTATCATGGGTATAAAATGACTCAGTATATGCAAAAGTATTTCTAAATTCCATTGTGCTCTACAATTTTAAGTTCATAAATTGATATACCAAAAACATAAAGATATCATCAAATGTATGTAAGAGCTTTTTTCAAGTTGGTTGAAATTTTCTTCATTATTACTAGCAAATAGTTCCCTTGAACTTTTAGAAGAATTTTTCTCTTAGATTTATTTCTGTTATCAGTAACCCCCCCCTTAGCATATTCCCTCATTATTCTAGTTTTCTATGATTCTATTCTTTCTACCAATTGTTATAGCACCAGAGTTCTCTGAAAACTGATTGGTATATTTCTTTGTCTTTAGAAAGGAGACATAATAGACATTATCTGCAAAACACCAATGGGGATGTGGACAGGAATGCTGAACAATAAAGTGGGAAACTTCAAATTTATTTATGTGGATGTCATCTCAGAAGAGGAAGCAGCCCCCAAGAAAATAAAGGCACACCGAAGGAGTGGAAAGGAAAAACCCAAGACTCTGCAGGAGTTCTTACAGAGGATTGACCTTCAGGTTAGCAAACTTGTGGCCTGTTTGATTCTGGTGGCATCTGGATGGAATAAATGAGGAGACTGGATCAGTGTTTGTATAGTGTTAAAAAAATATATGACTTACAGCAAAGGGAAATCTGTTTTCCAAGAAGAGTTCTTATTTCTCCTTTATTACTTTTATTATGCAAGGACAGGTCTTGATATAACATCCCTTGGACTAAACTCTAATGGTACTTAGCAGTGACAGTAGAGATTAATGTTGAGAAAGTGCAGTGAAAAATGAAAATACCTTGGAGAATAAAAGGCCCAGAGAAAACATGTAAATGAGAATGATGGAGTATGAAGAGTAAAGGTAAAAATCCAGAGAATTGAAAGGAAAAATGAAAAGAAAATTGCATTTTCTATAGGGAAGAGATCAAAAGCAAGTCAAGAGAAGACAAATAAATATAATTGTTCCAAAAGCAATTTGTTAGGAAATAGTGATCATTAAACCCCCATGATGATTGTGTTAAGGAAACTGTGTTGTTTATATTTATAATCCAATTATTTTCTTGTTATATTAGCAAAATTTCTATGAAATATCTACCTTGTTCAATGGTGTGTACATACAATTTACCTAGCCTCACTCAATTTACTGTTTTGCAATCCATTTCTAAAATTAATGCAGCAGTACTTTGATAATTTTCAAGATTCATCAAGGCAATAGCCAATTAAACTTTCCTTAATTATTTCTCTTGAATTATCTAGTTATACTCCTGTCTGTAGACAAACTACCTCGGCCTTCCTACATTACGATGGGTGCCCCTCAAATGGGGCACTGCTTGGATGAAGTACAAGTTTAAACCCTGCTTCTTCTTTTTGTTTGCCCTGTGACCTATGAGAAAACCCAGGTCTGGGGAAGTGAAATAACTTACTCAAGAACCCACAATCAGACATAAGTCAGAATGGGAATTTTGGTTTCTCTGTTCTAACTTAGTACTCCATCTAGGAGACATTATTTTTTAAAAAGAAGTGGTACTTTTTCTTTCTTTTTCTTTCTTTTGTAAAAAGGGGCTGGTAGTTCTTTCCAATTGCTTAAAACTTTTATACCTCCTCTTATTCAGTTTTAGTAACCAAAATAAGGATATTGAAATTGTGATCAAGTAAAATGGAAGGAAGTTTTGAGGAAGTTGTAAAGCAACTTCACTTTGCATTTTTATTCCGTTAGAGAGAACAGAGGTTACATAAATAACATACAGACTCAGAAATCAGAAGCCTATGAATTTTAAACTAATATATATTGATGCAAATGATGGACAAAAATATACATGCTGAGAAAAGGAAACAATACTTTTCCCAACCACAATGCTTTTATGCTTAATAAAAGCTTTTAATTAAATAGAAAGTCTGGAGTTCCTTCGGTTTATATAATGATTTCACAAAATGCTAGGTATTTTTTTTTTGTAAAGAATTGTGCCTGTTTCATATTCACTTTTCAAACTACCCCAAGAAGTTAGTGAGGGCAAATATTTTTGCAAGCAAGCAAACAAGGAGAGATGGAGATTCAGAAATATTACTATAATTACTCTTCCAGAGGCATTTTATTGATAGACATAAGGACACCCTAGCTTTGTCAATTGAGCTATCTGAGAAGTGAAAAAGTGCCAAATGGGATGAATGATCCAGCTATTTAATTGATCCATGATTTAGCGCTGCACAGCTTAAGGTAATTATTTCTTCTTTACATTTGTCCTTCCAGAAGGTGAGAATTATCCAACATACTCTTCTAAATGCCCTAGAGTTCAGATGTGGAAAACTAGTACAAGTTAAATAAAGTTACACAAAAGCCCTATCAGTGCCTTTGGTTTCCATATGCATTTCTACACTTTCCTTAAATCTAAAGAGAACTAAAAATAAAATATTTGAATCTGGCTAGTTTATACTATACATATTTTTTCTCCCTCATAGGAATATACCTCAACACTGTTACTCAACGGTTATGAGACCCTAGAAGATTTAAAGGATATAAAAGAGAGTCATCTCATTGAATTAAACATTAAAAACCCAGAAGACAGGATGAGGTTACTATCAGCTGCTGAAAATCTCCTTGATGAAGAAAGTAAGTGTACACACCTACTTTTCTCCTTTGCTGAAAATCACATTTCAATGTAAAGAGTAGAATTATTAAAAACAAAGCCCCAGTTTTATTTACTGAGAATCATACAAAGCATCCTTTCCCATAGAATAATTATTTTCTTATCTATCTGGAAACAACAACTCTGGTCAAGTCTATAATTAGGAAAAGGACTTTTTTTTCCTTATTGGACTCAGCAAATGAAAAGGACTTTTCCGGGCATCTCATTTAGATTCTGCAGAGCTATTAATTTACACACAAGTGGATGTCTGCATTCCCAAAGACTGAGGGAGTTCGAGACAAATATTTAGTGACAGCATGAGCCATTAGTGAGAAATGTCATATGCAACTTCTGCAGAACAGCACAGAACAAGGCTCTAAGCTAATGAGCTTTCGCGCCACACAGGAAAATTCATTTCATTACCATATAGTCACATCTTGTATGTGTTTATAGTATTCCTTCAAAATGTTATAATAGCTTGCAAAAATATTCAGCACTCACTTTTATTATCTGAGATGGTTCTCTGTATTTGTAACATATAAACTGGAGATGGAGTAATTCATGCACATTCACTTACCGACTGGGTTTGTAAAGATAGGATAGCTTTTGTTTTTACAGTTGCCCAATCTGAACACTCGTCTTTCTAAATCTGCTCAGCCTTCTGAAACCCTGAGCTCAGAACATGCCAAACTCCACAAGGAATATTTTATTAGGAAGAAAAGAGGAAGGTGTCGACTTTTAAAGATGAAAAAGAACTTACACCGTCTAATTCAACTGTTCTCTTTCAAAAATGATATGAATCATGATCATTAGCTACTTTTTTTGAATGTATATTCTGAGGAAAACTTGATCCAAGATCGTTACATTTATTATCTTCTTCCATGCACTCCACATTTCTTTGAGTTTGATAGTACTATCCCTATATTTATAACGAGAAACTGAGAAGATGAGTAACTTGTCCAAGTTCACACACGTAGCGAATTGGAGAGCCAGGACCAGTGTTTGTGATGCTACTATACTTTCCACAAATAACAGCCCAGATGGAGAGCAAGGAGGAAAGTTGTATTTAGGACCCAGGCCTCCTGAGTGTCTCTCAGTACGTTTGCCTATATCCTAGACCTCCTCTGCTCCAAAACGGGCACAGTACGTGTTTCCACACTGGCCCTTTATCTAGTAGGAATAAATGTACTCTTTTGGAAACTGTATTTCAGTTCTCTTGAGTTTGCATAGAGCTTAATTCTTTTCAAAGAGCTTTCACATGTAAGACTAATTTGGCACCTGCAGAATTTATTTAATCTTAGGCCTATGTGTTTACACGAATTCTTTGAAGTTGTGGAGACTAGGAGAGGGAGATGGTGTCACAGAGGCAGACAAAGGTCAGCCTTAAGAAAGGAGCCAATTTACTCAATAGTACAAGACAAAACAAAACTGATCAGTGTCAACTGATGTAGCAGTATCTTTCAGTAAATGAGGCAGTTTATTTCACCCTTATCATTTCAAAACGTGATTCTCACTAAATAACAGGCTACAAAAGAGATTCTGTAGATTTCTTGTAAATGAGAATGTTCGGTATCGTTGTCAATACCCTCCCAAATAATTTGATGTTGAAGTAGAACGAGGAAGGAGAGCATTTTTTGAACACTTGTAAATACATTACTTTTCTTCTATAATACTATCCATGTGGGTATTTTGTCCATCTTACAGATGAGAAAATATTTCAGAGCTGAGTTGCAAAGAGGCCAAAGAGCTAGATAAGTAACAGAGCTGGAGTTTTAAGCAAAGGCAGTCTGCTGTAAAAATCCAAGTTCTTTCTTCCACACATGCAAACTGGTAAATATAGAAAGAACAATGAATATTTGAAAATTGAAGTTTTCTATGATGCCAGTTTTCTCAAGGGCTTCAGTTAGGTTTTCCGTCTCAGAAAGTAGAAGTTAATATTTCAGTGAGAACAGAAACCTTGCAGCAACATCACTGCCTTAAAGGTGCAAGGCTACTGTGGCTGCATTGCAACAGGACTTGAGAATAGGAGGGGCTTAGACAGCCTGGGTGAGAAGCGTTTTTAGCCATAGAACAGTGGTCAGTCTGGACCCACAGAGGGAAGATTGGTCCAATGCCAAAGGCTTGGGCCATGGAAGGTGTCTACTTAATTTATTCATCCACCTCCCTATTCCCTATTTACTTTCTATGTTAACAAAAGAACAATAATGTATAAATGGCATCGTATTAGAGCTAGGTGTAATTTGAAAAACCATCTGACCCAAATGCTTCCTTTGCAAGATGGAGAAACTAAAACTAGATTAGCTAAATGGCCTTCTCAAGGTCACATATCTAGAACCCAGCCTCCTAAATCTATTATAAACATATTCTACTATGCCCTGATCTCTGAAAATGAAACACAGTATCTCCAAAGCACGATGTGACTTTCAATGTTTAATATAAAAAAGTACAAATCCCCCAAATTATTTCCCTTATAAGCCTTTAGAAAATGGTATTTGAAGGTCACTAGAAACTGACCATTTAGCAATAGCCAGTAATGTATAAACCTACACACACTGAGTCAAATTCTGGGGGATGAAAACTAGAAAAAAATCCCGATGCAACCAGTGTTTGTTGTCAACACACAACGCTGAGATTTTTCTTATTTTAATCTTACGGTCTAAAGTAGTGCTAGAATATACATGTCAAAAAGATGCATATTGCATGTTAGGCTATTCTGACTGAAAGCTATTTATCTTATATGAAACTGCTTTGCTCAAGAAATAAAGAAGAATGACTTCTATTTGTTGATAAGATGGTGAGTTCTGATGATTCGGCACCATGCTGCTGCATGCTTATTTTTATCTATTCTCTACTCTGTGAATCATATCTT
Organism: Prionailurus viverrinus; assembly: GCF_022837055.1. NCBI lineage: Eukaryota > Metazoa > Chordata > Mammalia > Carnivora > Felidae > Prionailurus > Prionailurus viverrinus. The sequence goes on along the minus strand of NC_062569.1, from coordinate 130,910,777 downwards.
CTACAACCATGCTAAAGATTAAATGCACAACCTTCATGTACCTTGAATGATAAAGACCTTGAATATATGGTTATATAAAACTAAGATATTATTAAAAACAAATGTATGTCACAGTCACAGTCACAGGTTAAAAAAGAGTTAGCTGTGTGTGTGTGTGTGTGTGTGTGTGTGTGTGTAAGAATAAGGTATGCAAATTGGCCAGGATTTTATGCATGCATTTTATCTTGATCATTGAATAAAGCCAACTTGGGGAATGTCAATAAATTCCTAGTTTAGAGCTTCTTAGGTTGGGAACTGGGAAGTTTTGCTTGCCATTTTTTCAGTACAAAAATTAAGGAGAAGGGGCATCTGTTTCGAGGGTGAGTTAAAATTTTGAGATGATGAAGGGAATACTACAAGCCCCATGTGAGCCTTTCATACATCTAGAAGGACCAAGAGGGTGGGACAATAGAAATCTAATACTTAGAGCAAGAAATTTTCCTTTTCTCTTAGGCCAAATAGATAGCATTGTACCCACTCTGACCTTGAGAATGTAAAGTGGATTAAAGTGTTTTAGGTCACTGCTTGACAGGAGGTAAAGGGGTTTCTCCTACAAGCTGTTAGAAGGGTTGGTGAGTGGTGTTAGCGCTGATTACAGGATTACCTCTGCATCAGGAGAATGACTTTGGGGTTCTGCAATCCCAGCAAGGCCAGTACCGAGATATTCTGAATTCACTCCCGTGTTGCATTAGAACTGAGCAGAATTAGGTCACTGGCTCCCTCAGCTGGGAGTCTAGATGAGGATAGAAGAAGAAGAAAAACTGGGGTGAGACTCGGCTTTTGAAGGAGCAAAAGAGCAGAATCTGTTTATTTTGTGCACATTAGGGTTTCTCTATTTATCATCTGAATTTTAAAATGCTTTGTTTGCTTTGAATAAATATCCCCAGTAAGAACAGAGAATGTGTGTGTGTGTGTGTGTGTTGTTCATAAACACAACCTTCAAGACCCTTTTGCCTAGCTAATAAATGCCTCTTGCAAATAATAAGAAAGTTAACTGCTATTTATAGTAAATATTATCTCTTTATTCTGAACTTGTTCCTCTTTTCCCACATTTAGAGGCACTTTGATGTGTTTTAAAAGTGTGTCTGTGAGAATGTGTACATTGTCCTCAGGGAAAATGGGTGATGGAAATATCTTGTTGTCCCTATAGCACAGAAATAATTAACTTTTAAATTGGAGGGGAAAAAAACAACAACTGAGTAACCGCATAAGCACACTGTACAAGAAGCTGTGTATAATATATTTTAGTTAACTGCAACCTTTGTTTGCAGGGCTTGGTGAGGAGGAAAGGGGTGGGGCGGGTTGCGTGCCAGGATGTTGGCACCAGCTGTGGTCACAGCAGCTCCACATTGCTCAGCTATCCCCAGTTGTGCCTTCCTGCCTGCCTACCTGCCCAAAACGATGCAGGGCAAGAGGCGAAGCCCAGCCAGGAGCCTGGAACACGAGCTGCCAGCGGGGAGATTTGTAGTTCTGCCAAGCAGCAGTCCAGCAGTTGACCTGACAGCGTGCCAGGGTAGCTTGGTGCCCTAGCCCCTGACATGCATGCCTGGTGTTTCCAACCCGCTTGCCATATGATTTGAATCTAGATTCAAGAAAGGTACAGCTTTTAAGAAAAGATATGCTAACCATCCACATATACACACTAGAGAAGGCACACAGCCATTTTATTCCTATGTACTTATGTTTATAAATTGTTAGATTAAAAAAATACGTATTTCTAGTCAGAGCTGTGGGGCTTTATGCAATTCAATTTCTTCAGATTACTCTTCGGTTTTACTGCCCCCCCCCCCAACACCAAGATTTAATTTACAATCGATGCCATATTCCATATGATACACAAAACAACAAAATGAAATGTAAACATGTTTACTCTTCTATCAGAGAACCACTCCCAGAGTAAAAAGCCCGCGGAATTTTAACCTCAGTCACCTAAGGAACTTGTAATGTGCTTGTTTTTACATTGTACTATGTTTGTGTACTAGGGGTGACTTTGTGAGGATGACCCTGGTCAAACAGGACTGAATCCTCTGTTACCAAGTGCCTTCCCAAAGCCCCTAGTTCTGTGCTTTGCATTGAGTGGATGGTTTACAAGTACAATGAATCATCATTGAGTGAGGGGATGAAGAGTTTTATAAATCGTAGGCAAACGTTTTTTTCTGATTGTAAAGCTTTAAGTCCCTGGTAACCCCACCCCGCACATAAAAGTTTTTTAGTAGTCAGATGGGTGTTTGTATGTGTGGTCAAAATGTGTGTTATGTATATGCTAACCACGTGTGCCTGTATATGCACAAGTACATATGAGCACTTTTCTAGAGGGCAATAATGTAAAAGCTATCAAGTTTGAAATGTGCAAACTTTTGTATCCAGAAATTTGATTAACTTCAACATATAAATGTGTAAAAATACTAGTTAAATTACTAGTACTTTTAATTAAGTGTGAACTTCCAGTAATAATTAATTGTTAAATTAATTAGTATATGCAAACAATAAAGTAGAATGAAGATATTAAGAGAATGTAATGCATACTGATATAAAAATATGTCCAAAACATATTAAAATAGTGCAAGCAAATTGTAAATCAGTGACATGCAGGGTAAACAATGAAATTAGGTGTTTTTTTTTTCACTATACCAAGTAATTTAATCTATAAGAAAAATGAAACTCATTTCCCAAGGCCCATAATTAAGCAGTATGCAATGATAGTTTTTGATCTTATTTAAAAGATTCTTATCAAAATTGCCCAGTATGACAACTCAACCAAGGGTAAATATTTCTTGGGACCAAAGCCTTCCACAAGGGCGTCTGATTGCCCAGAGTGGCATCTGTGCTGGTTCTGAGTGATTAGCTCTTAGGGGAGTTTGCCTCTGACCTTCCTGAAGCAGCCAGCATGCTGGAAGTGGAAGGTGCTGAGATTCACCCCCTGGCCCACATTTCATTACAAGGTGGACTAGGATGTTAAGATGCAAAGAGAGAAGTGCAAAAAGAGGGAGATCGTTTCAGCTCCTGTGTTCTCGTGGCCTCCAGAAAAAAATAGCAACTGATTATTCCAGGAAGGGACTCTTGTTTTTAATTTGGGATTTTTCTAAAAGGTAGGTTCGTATTTAAATGAAATGAATACCAAAAATTCATTATAACTATAAAATCAACATGTTCAGATAATTTAAGGATGTGCTTAAAACAAAATCAGAAACAACTACAAGTTGTGCCGTATTGTCTACTGAATGCTCCTCCTTGGACAACACTGCACATGTACAAATAAATGCAGCTGTAGTTACCTGGAGAATGCCTGCGTTTTATTCTGAAAGACTCAAGTGGGGCTCCAACATGAGGGTGAGGTTTTGAGCCATCCTCAAAGAGGATGACATAACTTTGGCTTTTTCTCTTTGGAGACTGGCACCAGTAGAGAAAAAAGAGGATAGTAATTCAAAAAGCCAAGAGGCATATTCATTTGAATTTCAACAACATTTCTTATTTGATCTTTAGTGCCTATTTCCTTTAATTAATCTGAACATCACGTTCTTTTTATTTAAAAAATATGTTTACTGAGCACTTTCCCTGGCCAGGCATTTTCCTATGCCCTCTAGATTGCGTTATGTTATAATGAAACAGAAGCCCAAAGGAGGCAGAAGCATCATACCTAAGACACACAAGACAGTAAAGTTAAAATCTGAAATATTTGGGTAAAGAAACCTGAGAAAGAAACCTATGTGAATATAGGACAGATTTCTCTCTTTAGAATATGAGAACTTTTCTCCAGCATTAGGATTTAGTTTGATTTCCTTAAAGCTTTCTTCACTTTTAGTATAATTGAAATTGCCTATATTTAATTAATTAAATGTCACAATTCCAATATAATTATTTTATGAATAATTATATTAGCTGTCTTCTGTTTTAATCACCATGCCACTTTTTATCTTTATTGATGACTATCTTAAAATGTTGAACCATGGGCTTTACACAATTCCATAAACATTTTGGTAAGAAATAAAATATTTTAATATTCAGATTAGCTCTTTATGACAAAATATTTCCTCAATAATTTTTTCTTAACATAATTATTTTATTTTCATTATATAGAGTACAGAACTGTTTGGGGCTGCTTTCTGGCCTTCTGAGTATTCCTGCTGTTAACTGGCAGTGAAAAGAGACACCCTTTTCAAATTATTTAACAATTCCCCAATATACCCAGATTTGAAAATGTATAGTCTTTGGAGTATTTGCAAACCATTCAGGGGCTTATTGAAAAACTGTACCATTTTTTTTTTTGTTTTGTTTTTTATTAAAACACAAAACAGGGGCGCCTGGGTGGCGCAGTCGGTTAAGCGTCTGACTTCAGCCAGGTCACGATCTCGCGGTCCGGGAGTTCGAGCCCCGCGTCAGGCTCTGGGCTGATGGCTCGGAGCCTGGAGCCTGTTTCCGATTCTGTGTCTCCCTCTCTCTCTGCCCCTCCCCCGTTCATGCTCTGTCTCTCTCTGTCCCAAAAATAAATAAACGTTGAAAAAAAAAAATTAAAAAAAAAAACAAAAAACAAAAAACAAAAAACACAAAACATTATGGTGATGTGAGAAATAAAGAGGAAATCTATCTAAAATTTTAACACTTTCATTTGTGAATTATATGCATATGCCTATATGTTGTCACATAATGTTGATAATAGAATCCTTAATCATAGATACTGATTTTTTTAACTTGACATATTATCAGAAAACACTTTGATATTAAACAAAGATGCACTCATATCTCATAATGGTAAGTCTATAATTTTGGAGGCAAACTGTTCCTTATTCCAATGTGTTATTTGCCTGGTTAGCTCAGATGATTGGAACATGGGCCAAAATCGAAGAAGGTTATCAGTTAGCATCAGGTCTAGGTAGGTCAGTTAGCTTTACTCTGTTTCACGGGCACAGGAAGGGACTAAATGATTTAGAAAGAAAATACGGATATATTAGCATGAATTCATCCCCTGTGCTGGAAAAACTATCCATAGCACTAGACCCAGGTTTGTGCCAATCCCGAAGCCATTAGGGTCAAGATGGAAAAAACAAAAACAAAACAAAACAAAAAAAAGAAGAAAAGGAAAACCTTGACCTCCAAACACAAAAACTGAATACTATATAGCTTTCATTCCCATAATATAACATAATGGCCTGCCTTTTCTTTTTATAGTTACAGTTGAGGGGCTCTAGCTGATCACTTGCCTGAAATTATTGCTAGCCTGGTGGGAAGTGTTTGAGGACGCATAGTCATGTTTTCACTTCACTAGGAAATCATTTAGCAAATTACTGCTGTTCTGTAAATTACTGTGCTGCATAACTTTCATACTGAGAAACTATTTCCTTTTTCCATAGAAATTGCAGATAAAAGGTTTCTACAATAAATAATCTGTATTTAAAACAAACCAATTCCTAGAATTGAGAGAATGTGATATAGCATTTCTCGTGTGAAACTAAAAACAAACAAATACATTTTATTGCCAATATTAAAAGATGACATAGTCTCTGTTAAAGTCAGATTTTCATTTATTGTTTGTTTTCTTCGTTACCCTTTGAGGTGAATGGACACAGCCTTCTGAGGATGAAATAACAAGCTAAATACTTATCTTTTGAAAGGAAAAGAGCTGGTTTTGGAAATCAGAATTCTTTAAGTCTAAATGTTATATCTTAAAGAGGTCCCACAATCAGTAATCAATCTAAATAGAACACAGTATTGGGAGCAGTTTTTATTATGCCAAGCTCCGTTTAAAATGTCAGTCTGAAGGGAATTAACTCTGTTCTTTTAATTTTGTGTTGAGGTGATAGGCCCAAATACAATCTGGGGAAATATGGCTCAGCTCACACTCCAAATATGGTGAATCACTGCTGATATAGCAGGAAGCATTACAAAAGGACTAATTTCTCCGGCCTTTTCCAGAAACACTTGGATAATAAAACTCAGAGCTTGTTCTTTCATTTCAGTGGCAATAAGATACAAAAGCAGAGGCAGGGGAGCTAGGTTTTCTTCAGAGAATGCGGTCCCATTTCATCGCTGTCTTTTCATAGCAGAAGGGCTTGGAAACAAAACCTAATGACCCTTATTCACAAACACTAATGAAGTTAAGAAGATTCCTCCTAAACTTAAAAAGTTGCTAAGACTAACAAAAAGAAAATGTTTCATGGTAGCTAAAATTTTTAAATAACAATCTCAACTGATACATATTAAAATTAAAGCTCCTTATACCTAGAAATAGTTAAAACATCACCAGACTTAAATATCTGATTCTTGAATCCACACTTCAATAAAGTTGTGGCATGGGGATCCTGATTTCGGCTCAGGTCATCATCTCACAATCTATCTTGAGATGAAGCTCTGAGTTGGGCTCAGCACTGGATTTGCAGCCTGCTTAAGATTCTCTGTCTCCCTCTCCCTTTGCCCCTCCCCACTAACTCTTTCTCTCCTTCTCTCTCTCTCTCTCTCTCTCAATAAAAAGAATAAATAAAAAAAAATAAAGTTGTGGCAAATATAGCAAAGGTTCAGAATAATGACATAAACATTTTATTGTTGCAAATTAAAGCTTTGAGGAAAAGGTTAAAAGAACTGTTATGATTCATTTTGAAGATGAGTAGACTAAAATGATCTTTATCCTTTTCCCCAACCTTTCTCAACCTGTGTTCCTCATCCAAACCACAGAATACAAAAAATAATGTGACTCTTTTCTCCATTCTTCCATGGATGCTATGTAAAAGAGTACCATCCTAGATACACTGAAGTTAATTCATTACATACAAGGATGCCTCAGGGCACCAGAGCTCAATTCTTTCCCATAAAGGATGCTGATAACAATTGGATACACAGTAGAACATAATGTTGACAAGATACCTGGAGCCTAGAAACTGCATTCAAAAAGTGGGATATTTGTAGAGAAGACAAGGTGGATTTCTTAAAGATAAATTACTTAGCATTTTACTTTTTAAAAGTCTATTGAGGAAAATTACAGTTTCCTTCTTCCAGGATTTTGAAGTTGGAATTTATTTTCTCCTCACTACAATAGGATGAAGTACATAGTCTCTGACAGCAGAGGTCTTGTCCCACCCTGAAATGTATGTGTTTGGTTCTTCCAAAGTGGAGTTACTCACATCATGCAACGTGGGGAAGCTCTGGGGTTAGAAGGGGAAAGAGCTAGACATGCTGATACTGCTGACAGGTGGTGACCTAAGATACATCTCCTCCCTGAGGACCCCATCTCATGATGCGGAGAAACACACATTTACTGGTGTCAGGGAAGTCATAGAAAGAAACTTTGCATTGACAAAGAGAACATTGATGCTGAAGGATTCTTGAGAAGAGTAACACTTTATAGTGCTGCTTAGGTTCTTTAAAAATACTTTCTGGGGTACCTGGGTAGCTCAACCAGTTGAGGACTCTGGCTCTTGATTTTGGCTCAGGTCATGATCTCACAGTTCATGAATTCGAGCCCCACATCAGGCTCTGCACTGACAGTTTGGAGCCTGCTTGAGATTCTCTCTCTCTCTCTCTCTCTCTCTCTCTCTCTCTCTGGCCCTCCCCTCCTCATGCTCTCTCTCTCTCTCTCTCTCTCTCTCTCAAAATTTATAAACATGAAAAATATTACAAAAAAGTAAATATGTATTTTGTTACATCTCTAATATCAATTTTTTTTCAAAGAAACTGTCTGTGGAATCTAGAATACTGCTGTGATAACAGAGTCACCAATCTGAATATAAATAATTGTTATCCAGAACTACAGAGATGTAGAAGACAAACCAAACAATTCAGATCCAATGAAAATGGCGGTGTTTTACTATCTAAAACCAACCTGGTTCTTGTGCTGATTTTTCTGTTGAATGCACACATAGGAAAATCTGAGTGCTTTAAGTTTTATTAGTTAAATTCCAAGTAATTGAAGTCTAACTGTACATTGTTGCCCACAGAGATTTTTTTTTCATTAATCTACATTATCATGATTCTAGAATCGTTCACAAAGGTCACCATTGAGGTGTATTGTGCAGTTAAACTACAAAAGACTTTTTCTAATGTTACTTTAAGGAGTATTTGGACAAGGCATCAGTCAAACTGTGGATACAATCTGCTTTCTCTGGCAACTTATCATTAATGTAAAATGAGAGTCCATATTGATCTTCGCTTACGCAAGCAGTTCACATGAATCCCACAAAACTGCAAGTGAGCAAAAAAGAGGGCAAACTTTATCTTCTAGGATAGCCAGGCTTGAATATCTGAGTGTAAATATCTCTTTAATAATAAACAAATACATTGTTTACTTATGCAAGTTTCCAATGTAATGAAGTCAAGGTTGGTACAGTTAAAATGGCTCAAAGATGAATGAGTGCATGAATAAAACTTGTCTTGGCTTCTCCTAACTACTGCCCTCTTTTCCATTTACAGCTATTCAAGAGCAAGAAAATGAATCTGTGCCCCTATCCTTAAGCCCAGACATCTCCTTAAATAAGTCACAGTTAGAGGACTGCCCAAGGGACTCTGGTTGTTATATCTCATCAGAAAATTCAGATAATGGCAAAGAAGATGTGGAGTCTGAAAATCTCTCTGACATGGTACAGAAGATTACTATCACAGAGCCAAGTGACTGAATACACATTCTCAACTTTATATCTACAGACACATTCCACTTTAATTCTATTTGAGCTAAAAGATCAACTAGGAGAGAAAGAGAAGTATTTGCGAATACAACCTGAAGTTAAAATATTTTAATCAGGATGATTTTACACAAAAGTTCATGTCTCCAACATTCCCAATTATTGTAAATAGTATGTATATTTATTATTTTGAATGCTACATGTTAATATTTCATTTGCCTGTATGAGAAGAGGTATGGTGTAAGTCTTTGGTGTGTGTGAAATAAGATTTATTCATCTTTATTTTCTAAGTGCAACATGAAAAATTCTGCAGCGAAAAACTCATTTTTTCATCCCTGCCAGTTTTGAACTTATGTACGTTATTGAACAAATAGTAATGGAGCGAGTGTCTGTATAACCAATTGTCCAAGCAGCAGTTACACTCATTTTTACACTTAATAGGAAAGTGTGAGTTGGTACTGGAGACATTTTCTCTTGATACAGAGTGGAGTTTTAGTAATTATTTTTTTGTTGATTTCTTCACTGTTATCTGGTATAAAAGAAGAGCTAACAAGATGTCAATTCTTATTTAGTAAAACTAATTTTAATAATTGTACAGATGTTTCATTTTTAATTATAAATATTTTAAATTTTGAAATAGCCTAATTTTAATAATAAAACGAACTATGTGCATTTACTCTTTTCCACACGAGTGGTGCTTAAGGTATTTTTTAATGTTTTGACTTCTAGACAAAATATCTCTTGCCATACAAGGTTTTATAGTCAGTCTCTCTCTCTCTCTCTCTCTCTCTCTTTCTCTCCATATATATCTATATATCTATACACATATAGATATATATATATATCTATATCTATATATGTGTATATATATGTGTATATATATATACACATATAGATATATAGATATATAGATATAGATATATAGATATATAGATATATCATATATCATATATAATATATAGATATATATGGATATATAGATATACAGATATATCATATATCATATATATAATATATAGATATATAGATAGATAGATAGATAGATAGACGAATCCCACAAAACTGCAAGTGAGCAAAAAAAAGGGCAAACGTTATCTTCTAGGATAGCCAGGCTTGAATATCTGAGTGTAAATATCTCTTTAATAATAAACAAATACATTGTTTACGTATGGAAACAATATATATATTGTTATATATATTATTTTAATATATATAATATTTTATTATATATTATATATATATATATAAAATTTCCAAATCAATCAACACTTCAATCTGTCTCCTCCTGATCTGTGTCATCCAACTTCCTGAATACTTCTATGTCTTAGTCAGCTCAGGCTGTGTAACAAAATACCACAGATTGGGTGGCTTAAATAATAGAAATTCAATTTCTTACAGTTCTGGAGGCCAAAAGTCCAAGATGGGGCTGCAGCATGGGTGGACTTTAATGAGAGCTCTTCCTGGCTTACAGATAGCTACCTTCTCACTGTGTCCTCACACATCAGAAACAGTAAGCTTTCTGGTGTTTTTTCTTAGAAGGGCACTGGTCCAATCATGAAGGCCCCACCCTTACAGCCTTATTTAAACTAATTATCTCCTCAAAACCCCATCTATAAATACCATACACTGGTACCATACACTGGGGTTGAGAGCTTCAACATATGAACTTTGTGGGGAGAGGGGTCCAGTTCAGCCCATAACACTCTAGAAGCTTCAACTCAACATACCTAAATCTTTGATTTTCTCTACAAATTTGCCTCTCCTTTTTTATTCCAAAGCTCTCTCTTTAATGGCACCAATACCCAGTTACCCAAAACAGAAAATCATTTCTCACTTCATCTCACTCATACATTTCTCATACAGATTCAATATGTAATCAAGTCTGACCTCTAGATGTGCTCTGCCATTCATGGCTTTCTATCCATTCCCATGGCTACTGTATTGCTTTGGAATGTCATTATCTCATATATTAAATAGTGCAATGGCTTTCCAACTCACCCCTGTTCTACCTGTGCCCTACCTTTTAATCCATCTTCCCAACAGCTTCCAGAAAGATCTAACCTGTATATCAAATCATGTACTTCCAGCTTGAAATTTTTTTTTAGCTCCTCACTATCTTTAGTATAATATTTAAACTTTCTTCCAAGATATATAAGGTTCTTCACAACCATTTTTTTACCTAACCTATGAGTTGTATCTTTCCTCTCCTTTCTCTCATTCTATGCTCTGCAGCCATAACAATCTAGTTGCAATTCTACAAATTCACTATTTCTTTTGTGACTTTTCTTATGCTATTTATTTTCCTGGAGTGGCTACTATGAATTTCTACGTCTAGGAGACTCCCTCTGTTTTTCCTCTTAAGACACATCACAAAAGTCACTTACTCTGTGAAGTGTTCCATGATTTCCTTCGGTGTACTTCTCTGTGTTTCCATAGCAACTTGTATCTCTGTTGGTTATGGCACTTAACATATTATACTTTATCTATTTGAAAGGCACTTGCCCTTCCACAACACTGTGATCTTTTTGTGAAAGAGATCCCTGGTGCCTGGTACAATACTGGGTACAGAATGGGAACATTTAAATCAATGTACTTAGTCTATAGGTAAATGCCTGCCAAAGTGATCTAAAAGTTTCTTAAATATGTAAAACACAATACTTTAGGAAAAATCAGGAAACACAAAATGTTATTTCAAATGCTGGGAGACAATATTACACTGTTAATCTCTAGTGTATTTTTCCAGATCCATGAGATTTAATCCTATATGCAGCGCCCAGGTCAGGAGTAAATCACATGCCTACTTCTATTCTTCCCTCTCCACAGCAGGAAATAGTGTTTCAGTTTCAACCCTCTAACATGCTTCTTGCATCATGGCCCCACTCCTGGCCATGGTCAACACTCCAAATAGATTATTCTAGGACCTCCTTGGACACTGCGTAGCCACTGACCATAATTTTTAAATTTTCATCAACCTGCTGCCTCAGGGAGTTCCAGAGAGTACAGCTTCTTTATGAAGATACCAAGAAATTGTAGGTTAGGAACCATCTAAGGAACCGCTTAAATGTAAAATGGTGAAAATTGCTGGTGAAATGTCCTCAGCCATGATTTCTATCATTTAAAAATGAATATCTGGCATCCAGTCAAGGGTTTATGGAAACACTTATGACAGAAATGCCGCAAAGGCCATGAGGAGATTGAAGAAGAAGAGAGACTGGATTCCATGAGGTTCAAGTTACCAGAAGGATGACCCCATCACATAGCACAGCACTGAAAAGGATACCTGTCGCCATATACACCACACTAAAGAGAGTACTGCTGCCTTCATTTCACAGACTGGATCCCTGAAGCTCATTTTCCTTAGGTTTTTCTCTCAACTATGGAAACTGGATAAAGAGGAGTGAAAAGGCAAGACATAGTTCATCCAAGGTTGTGAGGCAGTTGAGAGACTTAGGCCTTCCACTGCCCTTGACTAGAAGATAGACAAGAATCTGAGCCTTTCGAGAGTGGATGTGAAGATGGTTAGAAAGTTGACATTGTAATGGTTACCAGATGATCACACTGGTTCTAGGTTGAAACCTGGTTTCAAGAGAGTCCCAGTCTTGTTCATTTATTTGCTCCCCAAGACATATATGCTCCCCAAGACTATGCCAATAAAGGCCCTTTGGCTCAGATAATCTGCATTAAAATCTTGCCATAGTCTCTCACTGGAACAAGCTGAGTCTTTCAGTACAGAAATGTTGTAAAACTGTTCTGGGATGCAATGATTATTCTGATCCCAGGAATCAGAAATTACAAATTCAAGTATGATGTGAAGTATGCATGGCTAGAGAAATTTTACTCTAAGTATGGATAAAATCCTTATAATAATTTTTTGATAATAAGAACAAAAATGAGATCATTTAAATTCTGCCCCCTCATCCGATTCTTTTCCTGATATAAGTACCAATATACCTTAACCCTGACATTGTTATCAGAAGCTTTTCTTTTTTATCAGTTACATTTCTAAGATAATGAGTTAAGAAATAAAATAACTTTTAAAACTTCTAAAGTGATAGCTAAAGATTATCAGGTTTTAGACAACATCCAGTTCACTGAGGTTAGTCAAGCGCCTTGCAACTTCCTGTGTGAGGCCAAATTGATGACATTTCATGTTGAGAAACTTCCGTTACAGGCCTAAGTTCTGAGAAAAATAACATGAAGAAATTTGAGATACTCTGTCACGCCACACACACACACACACACACACACATACACGCTTCCATTCCCCCCCCACCACCAAAGAAAACTGTGTAACTAATCAGCATGCACACTTCAAGAACTCCTTCCTAAAGTGGGAAGTCATGCTAAAATTATGTAAAGGTTGAGAGAAAAATGAATAGGGACTAAATATAGGTAAAAGAACAGCAGTTTCTAAATTTGACCAGGTTTTCTGCCTACAGAACTAAGATGGAAGCAACCCTTACTTTAGGCTACCTCCTATCTTACCATCGAATTCATCTGATCACACCCAATGTTGACCCAGAGGTCCTGGTTTGAGGATTATGTGACTTTGGGTGGATCACTTATCCTCCAAGCTTTTTTTTCCCTCCTCTGTGAAATACAAATACTATAATACTAATATTTCATATTTCTGTGTTGATTAAATGAGATAATGTGTGCAAAACACTCAGTACAGTGCATGCACTGCATGCATAAAAACTAATATCTGAACATAAAATAAAAGTGGTGCATACGCTACCATAGGACGGGCTTAGGCTCGTACTAATTGAAATTCTTCAGACCCAGATTGTATGAGGGCTAGGACAACTGTGTCTTCCAGTAGCAATGAGAATCAGCTGATTCACCAGAACTTCACAGATAAATGACTGTTTTGTCCTGACAGAATATTTCTTTGTTGAGTTATGACAGTTTAGGAAGAGGCTGTATGGTATTTAGCTTTGACTCCTCACTCTTGACACATAATAGGAATAATCACTTTTGAGGACTGAATGATTGAATATATAATTAAATGCCCACATTAATTAATTAAATAACATAAAACAAGATTTGGGGTTATTACTTTTATTACTGCATCTTGGGCCCAGGTCTTTACAGTATGGAGTCACAGCTGACTGTGCAATAGCCCACACAGAAGCCCTTAGAAAGACACCTTAACTGTAGATTTTCACATATTTACAAAGCTTACAGGCATTTAGGCAAATGATCTGCCATGGGAAAATCACAGCACAGAGGAAAATATGAGCTTTTCATTATTCTCCCTTTCTTTCTTCATCATGCAAACTTCTCACATTTGAATTACCAACAGTCTGAGTATTAGGTTGTCTGCGTGATGTAGATTATAAATTAAGAAGCCATGACGGAAAAATCTTAAAAGTGACATTAGTGTGTTCAGAGATCTCCTTTGGCCTTCTGGGGTCCCTGGTGGGCCTGAGGGCAGAGCACGGTCTCCTCTTAGGGAAGGAGTGGAATCCTGATGCAGAAGGCTAACGGGATCGTTTTCCTCTCTGAGTTTTTGGGAACCGTGCCAAGTGAATGGGCAGGAATCATTCCATTTGCAGAGTAAAATGGGGTGAAAAGCACTTCTGGCACACTTTGTCCATATAAATTATACTTGTTTGCAATTCATCAACTCCTTCTCTACTTTATATCCATATGTAATGTAAATGATCATCTTTCTCTGAAGCTCCATAACGATGTGCAGCTCCAAAATGTGATATAATCAGCTAAAAGAGAGCAGATGGAAGTTTTTCCCCCAATATGCATATTCATAAAAAAATAGAGAACTCAACAAAAGGAGATACAAAAGTACTTCTACCCTGGGGGGCTGCTGCATGGACTTCTGTACAAAAGTAAGTTGGTTTTCTGCAACTATTCATTCTTGAAACCTTTACTCATTCACTCCTGCAGCAATCATTGAAAATGCTCCAGAAAAAAATCTTTTTGAAAAGTAACAAATATATTTCCCTTTAGATTTTTTTTTCATTGCACCTTAGAACCCATGATTGAGGAAATGATGGTTAAATATTGTACCAGAGAAATATAATTAGAAGGCAAACCACGTAGAAAAGTGAAGACTTCACCATCGCTTTAGCAATACAGACTACAGACATTAAAATTCACGCTGATATGGGCGCCTGGGTGGCTCAGTCGGTTAAGCGTCCAACTTCGGTTTAGGTCATAATCTCACGGTTCATGGGTTCGAGCCCCGTGTCGGGCTCTGTGCGGACAGCTCGGAGCCTGGAGCCTGCTTCAGATTCTGTGTCTCCCTCTCTCTCTGCCCCTCCCCTGCTCACGCTGTCTCTCTCTGTCTCTCAAAAATAAATAAATGTAAAAAAAAAATTCACACTGATATACTAAAAAAAGCTATGTAGAGAGAGCTACATATCCATAAGCTATGGATAGCATTTAGCTATTATATATATATATATATATATATATATATATATATACATATACATATACATACATATATTTACTCAGAGGCTAAGGTTGTTCCTTTGTGTGTACTGGGTAAGTAGCATTGCTACTAGAAATTTTGTTAATGAAAACAGCCTCAGGAGATATTGTGAAAGAAAATAACCATAAAAGAAAATTTAAGAAATGGGTAAAAAAAGGGGGGGAGACATAAGAAAATCATTCAAAGTGTAACTATGAATTTTGGTCACAAAACCAAAGAGGTTGTATTCATACCAAAATTAGATGTTTCTGACCCTGCATGTCTCCCTTCAGATCCACTCTCCACATGTGAGGCCCTGATATCCTTTTAGAGAGGCTCATCTGTATGGACAACATCCTTGATCTGTACCCTCGGGTTCCTGTTGGGCTCAATGAATGGGAAGCCCCATCAAGAGACTGGAGGGAGAGAGAGGAATGAGGTCAGGGTATTTGCTCACCCCATGAGATCACCTTATGTTGCCTGTCTCCCTTAAGGAAAGGTCTAAAGTGTCATCTGTACATGATTCTCCTTCCTTCAGATTCTGGTAATTGTTCCTTTCCTCTTACTTCTAAAGGCTTAGATTTAATAACTGTTCTGTGGCTGTTAGCTTACTACCTGCACAGCCTTTAATGGTTCCTTTACCCTTCACTGTGCCTATACTGTTGCAATTAGTCCCTTTATAAATCAGCCTTCCTTGAATTATCCTAATTTGATTGTGCCATCTGCTTCCTTTTGGTCGCCGGACTAGTGTACTGATCTATCATTGCTCATGACTTTCAGTTACTTAGGTCATGTTCTTGAGTCTAACGAGCATTGTTCCATGACTCCAGCATAACTACATTTACATGGTCTCAGGTCATTTCTACCTGTTTCACTACCAGCCTCCATCCCTACTGACAAATAGCTTTAAGGTAAAGCATTTCCACTAACACTACAAAAACTCATGCCCTTTACCCCTTTCAATTTCTTATTAATCTGTTTAATGAGGCCCATGCACATATTTCTCCTTTTTCCAAGCAGCTAAGAATCCCTGGAATAGGATTGGCAGCATATAAATGAAGGTTTTCATGGTGCACTTCATACCAACCTAAATGCATGGAACACATGTTCTATCCTTTCCTAATAACAGTCTACTTTGCTGTGAAACATAGGATCATTTCTATTGGGATAATATACAATCTACCAACATTAATATTCATCCATCAACTATGTAATAAAATAGAATGAAGCAAATGCATATTTTAGCTGCTTGCTACCTAATCAAAAATATCTGACATTAATAGCATTTTGGTTTTTTTTATAAATGAGATGGCACATTGATACTGGAATTTTACTAGTGACTTTTCATTGCTAAAATTCTTTAATTCTAAGTTATATTTCACCTACAATATCATTTGCTAACATGGGTCTCTCATACACAAAGCCTCAGGACTCTTAATCTCAAAAGAGGTTATCGTAAAATATGGATGCCCAGATAATTTGCATGATTAATGAAAATATGTTTTAGAATATTAAACATTTAAGATGTTAGCATTTAGTAGGCTTTCTGACAGAAGTTAAAAGACTATTAGAATGACTGATGAATTGCTACAGTACATTAGCCCTCAGAACAGGGAATGTGCTAGAGGACATTTATGTAACTTCTTAGCGTTCTTGTTTTTTTCTTCTTCTTCTTCTTCTTTTTCCCTTCCAGCTAAGCTGTCCTTTTGTGACCTTGGATCAGTTGTAGATGACCAAGCATAAGACTGCAAAGTTTTGAGAAACTTGAAAATGAAATGGAAGACCACTGACAGAGGGACAAAGAAAGCAATTGTATTAACCAGGGCTTTACACCTAATAGCTGGTGCATAGTAGGAGATGAATAAAAATGGGCCAAAAAAATAAAACATCTTCTCTCCTGGTTCAAATGTCTTACCTCCACACAGTGGAAAAAATGAAACAAAATTCTTCCCTGTTCAGGCACAAGGTCACTGACAGTTTAGCTGTTCACAACTAGGCAATGTAGACAAACTTATTCTTTCCATTTGTTAGGAACTGTATTTCAAAATGAAGCTCCACCTACTGATATCTTCCTGGAGACTTTTGTTTTTTGATTGCTGCAGAGCTTATCGGGACCTATTTGGTCATTTATTTCCTCCTCTTGTTATCCTTAGAGATGAAATATACCAGAAAGGACTGTCATGGAGGTGTTTATATCCCCACTGGGTAAAAAGTAAAATACCATTGGAAAGGTAGGACCACAAGAAATACCAAAATAAATTCTTAAGGTAGGAGCAATAAACTGCTTAATGGCCTTGTTTTGGAAGAGACAATTAACATTACTTTAATTTATGTGAAGTATTATCATGAAGTTATGAGCTCCCTCTCTGAGCCCTACTTGCCAAAGCCTGCTTCTTTAGGAAGCATTTCCTTTATAGAACTATTTAGTTTATAGTTCTCCAGCACTCACTTACTGTATGGCACCCTCATTCCTGTGCCAGTGAGCATAGAGAAAAATATACTATTACACATCATCTAGAATTCCACCTCTTAGTCAGTAATGCAAAAATGGGCAGGGTAAAAGTATAGTCGGCTGATTAACCATTCCCAAAGACAGAAGATCCTAGTGCACAGAGCCTCATAAATATTACCTTATTTGGGTAAAGGGTCTTTGCAGATGTGATTAATTAAGGATCTTTATAGAGAGAGATTCTGCTGGATTATCTTGGTGGGCCCTACATATAATTACAAGTATCCTTATAATGGAAAAAGATTTCTTACACAAGGAAGAAAATGTAGTGTGAAGACAGAGCAAAGAGATTTGAAGATGCTGGCTTTGATGATTGAGTGATGTGGCCATAAACCAAGGGATTCTGGCAGCTACCAGAAACTGGAACAGTCAGGAAACAGATTCTCTTCTGCAGCCTCTAGAGGAAGTGTAGCTCTCCAGACATGTTTTGAGTTATGGTGCAGTGATAACTGATTCGGGACTTCCGACTCCCAGAACTAGGGGAAAATAAATTTAAGCCACCAAGTTTGTGATAACTTGTTATAGCAGCCACAAGTAACTAATACCATGGATAAACCATTCCCAGCCTTAAAGAGAAGGATAGTAACCCCTACACATGGGTATTACTAGTAGACAGTGGGAAAAAAATTACAGTATTAACAACCAATTTAATACAAAGGAATATTAACATATATATCTGCTGAAACCTGTGTATATTGTTCTTCCTTACTTTTACATGTGTTAGGTGAATGTATTCAAGCAACTCATTTTTTAATAGGAAAAAAAGCTCTTTTATTAAAATACCTAATTTATAAATATGACAGTTAAATACATACTATTCTTACCCTTCAGATGTTTTAAAATTTCACTTAATAGGAGTATGCTTTCTTTCATCTTCCCCTGGAATACAGCTGTTATGAGCTAAAGGATAATGCAAGTTTAAAACATTCTTGTAAAACAAAACAAAACAAAAACTAATTTTGGCTTTTTTAAGAGTAGAACCTTCTTTAAGACTTGGAAATATATGTTTTGCTGAAACAAAAATGTTTTTGTATGACTTATTTTGTCCTTCATTCCTTCATTCCTTCATTAAATATTGATTGAACATGTTCTGGGTGCTGGAAACTATGCTTGGCTCTGGAAATAGCAAGATGAACAACAACAACACCTGTTCTCAAGGAGTTAAGAGTTCAGTTTACTCCTTTGGCAAATGTGTAAATAAGTAAATTCCTATGAAATGTGAAATGATAAAGTAGTGACCATAGCAAGTGGTGTGGAAGCAGGATCTAAAAATAAATCATTCACTTTAGATGATTCTATGAGCTTGAGAAGAGTTAAGTTGTGTCTTGGTAGAAAAAGAATTTAACATTACAGTGGAAAAGTTTCTTATTCCTTATTTGAGACATTTATAGACAAACTGTATTCAAGGTTATAGACAAGATGCAACACCTTCAGATTTTGGATAACGGAATTAGCAAATTATGGTGGTTTTCTCATGGTTTCAAAAACAACTACTTGTACAATAAAGGTTGCTTAAT
Source organism: Prionailurus viverrinus (assembly GCF_022837055.1). Classification (NCBI taxonomy): domain Eukaryota; kingdom Metazoa; phylum Chordata; class Mammalia; order Carnivora; family Felidae; genus Prionailurus; species Prionailurus viverrinus. Next base: position 130,891,670 of record NC_062569.1, on the reverse strand, counting down.
TAAAACTTATCCAACTGAAACATCCATTTATCTGAAACAAATGCTTGTGCTATAGACATCAACCAACTCTTCACATGAGTAACTAACAATAAGCAATGGGATGATGCTCGATGAATATCAATTAAAACAAATTCCTCCCAATAAACTCTTTCTTAAAAAGATACATTCCTGCATGGGCGTATATTTATATGCATGCACATACACTTTGCTATTGTAACTTGTCTTCTTTAAAACATTAATTAGCATTAACTATTTATCTTAAAGATTTTAAGCATAAGTTTCAGGTGGGACTAGCTACATAATGGGGGATGTCGAGAGCTTAGAATAATGGCCTAGCATAAAATCAAAATGCAGAGCCCCATATTCAAAATTATTAAGACTCTTAAGACAGTAGTAGCAGAGCATTAAAAAAATACGGAGCCTTTGTGGGAACAGAGTCCTGTGCAACAACACAGGCTACATGTCCGTAAAACTAGTCCTGGTTTCAGATATTCCTTATCAATTGTCCCCATTTGGATTGTCCCAAGGGCCATATTATAGATTATGAAAATGAGAATAACCTGCCTAAAAGTCACATTATGGTCATATATTTTTTTGCACAGGGCTATGTTAACTATAAAGGCATTGTTGGGGACCCATTAAAATTCTATCATGATCAAAATTTTTCATGCTTGCTTGATTTCTCTTTTCTCTGCTTTATACAAACTTATCTAACCTATGAAGCAGGAAAAAAATGCTATCGTTTCATTAAACTGTGTCTATCAGCCCTCTTGCACTCGGTTGGGTTTGTGTGACAAGTTCTGGCCAAAGTTAGGACCTAGCTCCTAAGATCTCCTTTGAGGTTCATGTTCTCACCTCACTAGGTTTCCCTTATTCTTTCCTGTACTTTCCCACTCCTTTATTTGTATAGCTGGAAACAATGAACTCTGAACCAAAGAGCCCATTATAGGAAAAGCCTGAACCCCCAGGTCATTTTTGGAGGACAACCATTCAGGCTCTTTATGCTGTTTGACCCATATTAGAGTGCCACACAAAATTAAACTTTAATGTCTTAAGCCACTTATTATTACCCTAATACTCTATGTTTGATAGTATGATAGTCTGAGACAAGGAGCATAGGACCCAGACCGGTATTTAGCTCATTGAGCGATTCTGAAACATTTTTTGAGAACAATGACTAAAGTCATCTTCTCAGTTGACTATAAATCTATGTGCTAGTCAATAGCTATGGTATTATCTCATGGAGTTCTTTACATTCTTATAATAACATGAATTTATAATTTACTCTCTTTTTTATTTGATTTTATAGTTTCCAAAGCACTCTTTCTTATGTAATTTTAGAGGATTCTGGGACATTGTAAAGACTTCAAAATTTATAGCAGTGAATTATCAGGGATAGAATGATCAATAGCAACAATGACACTTTGTCAAACATCCCTTTCAAATCTCACAAATTGTCACCTGTCAGCTTATAGGACTCACAGACCTCAATAATTCAGATTACCCAAGTATTTGATAGAAACCTTGGAATCTGGGCTGAGTCTAAGCATCTGGGGACACTGCTCTTAGGAAACTCGGTTTGGTGTTACTGGGAGGGACAAGGGGAGATGGCCAGAGTGCTTAGAATAATGGCAAGCGTTCTTTTCCCTTTGGCTGCAGAATGTCAGCATTTATGGGAAAAAGTCGATCAAGTACTTACTGGATCTGCTTAATCAAGCATAATTGTCACCATGTGACTGGCAGTTATTGGAAGCTCCTGTGTGAGACAGTGCCAGAAACAGTATGCAAAGAACTACCTATATTTTAGATAATAAAAGAAAAATAACTTTTCCTCAACACAGGAAATGAACATGATGCAATTTAAAAGCATAGATTTTTGGAATGTGAGAGATTTGGAATAAGACTTGGTTTCAGCACTTATTTGTTTCAAGTTCTTCTAGTTTATTCCAGTGTAAAAGAAACATTAGTGCCTACATTGCAGAGTTGTATCTTAAACAAACTTGAACAAGTAAGGCACCTAGCATGATATCTGCAATGTTTTACCTCTGTCAGGTCCATTGTTTGTATTAGTGATATTATCTTTGGTAATAATACTTTAAGAATTAAGAATGAAGGGGTGCCTGGTGGCTCAGTTGGCTAAGTGTCCAACTTCAGCTCAGGTCATGATCTCATGGTTGGTGAGTTCGAGCCCTGAATTGGGGTCTGTGCTGACAGCTCAGAGCATGGAGCCTGCTTCAGATTCTGTGTCTCCCTCTGTCTCTCTGCTCCTCCCCCACTTACCATATGCTCTCTCTCTCTCTCTCAAAAATAAATGAACATTAAAAAAAATTAAGAATGAAGACGCATTCTCAGGCACTTTCAAATTTATATAATAAAGAACCTTACCGAACATCCTTCCTGCCCTCTTTAAAATTTAGAAATTATTTTTCCCCAATTTTTTTAAAGACACACAGTGTCAAGCATTTATAATCACCCATTTTTCCACACAGCCAGACATATACGTGTATTTCAAATAATTCTTTCAATTGTCCAAATACTCATAAGTTGTAGGAAATAATAAATCATTACATATTTATGAAATATTGAAGTATCATATTCACACCAAGGGAGTTAAATGAGAGAAATTACTTTCTTATCCTGAATCTTAAAAAGGACTCTGGGAACTATGATTTATGTAGATTTTCCTAGAGTGTACCTTTTATACTGCCTTTATAAATGTTTTATTTACTATGCTTTAAGAGGTCTAGGATAGTTTTCCTCTGAATAAAGCCCCAAAACTCTTTAAAATGTAGGCAAAGTATGTAAATTTAAGGATTCTTTACTAGTGCATTTCTGAAACAAGAATCATATAGCACACAAATCTCTATTAATAAAAATCAACTATCTTTTTTCAATAATTAGAAAGCTGTCTCAAATTTTAATGTGTACTGCATGTTGATAAAAAACTCAGTTATCCAATAAATTGTTATTTTAGATGAATTAAAGGTATTTTAAATGTTGAAATACCCAATTCCCACAAAAGATCCCAGACTAAACTGTGGTAATATCTAAAAGACCTAAATATACCTTTTGATATAAGAGAAACAGAATGACAAAAATTTAGAAAAGTTAAATTCTATAAGAGAAAAATAGCTGTTTATGCAGTAAGGATGTTTCATGAATTAGGAAGTTCAATAAGTAGATAAATGTTTGTTGATTTTATTGAGAACTTGCAATGGACAATGTGTCTCTTGCCCTATTTATACCATTCCAGCAAATACAAATTGAATATTTTTTAGATAATTAAAACTCTGTTGGACACTTTGGAATATATGATCATAGGATACATGGTGTTTTCTCTCAACATGTTTGCAGTCTAGCTGAGGAGGCATGACAAATATCAAAAAGTATCATAGCAACAAAATCCTGTAACAAGAGATGCATCATAGTGCCAAGCCAACAGGACAAAGTAATAGCTGTAGAGTTCAAAGAAGGGAGACACCGCTAAATGTTGGGAGATAGGATATTTGCCTTCTAAACTGAGACACTCTGGTCCTCAATATATAGATTTTTGTGGGGGAATGAGGCGGAAACCAGACACTTACTATATAACCATATACTAGGTAAGCTATTTTTGAAGTGCCAACTACTTAGTTGTATACAATATGACTTATGTGAGTTATTGTCAGTTAAAAACTGAATAACCACTAATCACCCCAGAGTGAATTTCAATGTCCCACAGTAGACCAAATTATTCATTTCTACATTCCATTTTCATTTATTTTTGTGGAAAATTGTTTACATTTCAGTGATAAAAGGAAATCTTTAGCCTATATAATTTTTCCATAAGCATTTTTATAAACAAAAATATCATGTCATATAACATAATAAGTGATTAGTTGTGGGGCTAAATGTTAAATGGTAGGTGTTAGGGAGATTTATAACCCCTAAACATACTCCCAGACCTTCAGGGACTTATCTTCTGTTTAGGAGGTCAGGTTTTATATATGACACAATAATACAAGGGGGGCATACATTAAAGGCTGAATGAATCTATCAGACACAAGTGTCTCAGTGGTTATAATACTCCTCAAACCAAAAGAAGCCATTCTTATTGTAACCCTGGATCCATGAATGTGGAAATGGTGCAAATAAAGCCTTCTTCTATTTCAAATTCCCTCAAATTTCAAATATCTGCAATAATACAATACAGGTAGGGGTGACATCTTGGGAGAAAGGAGTTCCTATATATTAGTCACTTGAGTGTCATAAAGAATGACTTTTACAAATCATATACTTAATATTGAATACTAATGGCTATATCCTTAAAAGAAGGGACTCTTGACTTCAAGGAATCATAGATGTTAGACATGAAGGGGACTTGGAGAGGGTCTGTTCCAATGCCATCATGGTGTAGAAGAGATGGAGGCCTAGAGGAATAAAGGTCCATCCATGATAACATCTATTCACAAATGAGAAAAGTTCAGATTTGCATTGAGATCTTCTGGAATTAACTCCAGGTATCTTTCCTTCATAGCATGCTGCTTCACCATAGGAGTAACACAGGGTACCAGGTAAAGTTGAATATTTAACATAATTTCGCTGACTGAAGTTATGTCTTATCAAGAACAAGTAACTTCTCTCACCTATACAAATCCTCTAAACTCTGTGTTATACATACATACACTATACAATAACATATGGTCCCTAAGTAGGAAAAAAGTAGAATCACTAGTTTGGACATCATTGACCCAAAGTAATAACAAAATAGAAATTGTCAGCAATATAATGTTTGCCCATATAGAATCCTGATGAGAATCTATAAGAATCTATGAGGATGCTAATAGAGAATAAGAGAATTTATAAGCTCAAGGAGGCTTTCACAAATCTTTGCCACATCTGCGTGTAAATTATGAAACCTATGCCAGTCAACTGAGAGAAAAGTCATACCTCCTTTAAGAAGTCTTGAACGCCGTCAGGACCTTATGAAACACATTTTGATTAGCGAAGTGAAAATGAATCACAATCATTGGCAAAGGGTTGTGCTACAGTTTTCCTCAAACCAGTAACGCTTGGGTGAAAAGAGGTGGAGCATCAAGAAGAAAGATATATTCTATGCATTGCATTTTGATTAGGCTCCTGGATCTCCATATTTAAGACTTCTACCTTTCCCAGGGCTCGTCATCGCCTGATGATAATTACAAACGCATGGTAATGGCGGGCCTTAAATCAAACATGCATGGTAGATGTGCTGTCACGGCAAGAACGAGCTCGTTGCAAGCTGGCAGGGAAGGATGTGCTTGCCTTTCAACTGGCAGAGCAGGCCCCTTGGCTGGCACAGCGACCAGCTCTGCCTTAAATCTTCCTGAGATGTGTCCTGTTATAGGACTTTGCCTAATTTAAGATGTCTGTCTTTGGAGAAATCCTTCATAACGTTAGTTTCATTTGCAGGTTGCCGAGGAAGATCACTCGGGCTGCAGTGTTGCCCAGCTGCCTATAAAGCCCCTGCTCATCAATAGTCCTATCTAAAGAGTCCACTTTGACAAGGGGCCATCCAATGACCTGCCAGTCATCCTCTTTTGCCAGAAGTTACATGTGAGCAAAGTGTCTTGAACGGATATGAAGCCTCTGGTAAAGTAGACAATATAGATTAATAGTCCACCCTGGACAATTCTAGTCATTTGAAGAAGTAGTGTGAAACTGGGACACTTCTAAAGCAAAATTTGCCAACTATATTTAATTTTAAAAGTAAAGTTATGGTACAGCCAATTGAGAAGAATCAGCAGAGGAAGAAAAAAAAAGAACCAAAGTACAATCTTTCATAATTCAGAAGAAGTTGTATCTGAGACACTGTGGATTCAGTTTCATGGAGAGTGGTTTTAATAAAATTACAATAAATATGGCACCGTGTTTCAGTGTTCTTATTTTATAGGCATTTCATCTTTGAAATCACAGAGCATATTTTCTTAATCTTTAAATCACTAATCTGCTAATAGAAAATGAGCAAGTTTTCAATGCTTGCCAGAAATGAGAGGCACTCCCCCTATATCTACCCAAATAAAATTCTACCAAAATATATCAGTGAACTCAACAAAACAAGCTGAGAGCATTGGTAGGAAGAATAAATCAGTCTCTGATGAAGCAAATCATTTTTGTTTCGTTCTTCTTGTTCTAGTCCAGTTCAGCCTCAATTGGCCTCTGGTTTCACTTTTTCCTGTGTCTCTGAGTCCCTTATCTAATCCTACTCTCATTTTGCTCTGTTGGTCTCACAAGCCTCCTATATACATTGACTCATTCTTGCTTCACCTTTTATTTCTTTCCCTGAGCACTTTCTGGCTGGTTTCAAACCTGCCTTTCTTCTTCATGTGGCTTATTGTTTCAAAGTTTCCTCAACCACCCAAAACTAGCAGTTATAAACATTCACAAACACAAATATTTTAAGTAGAACAATCAATCCAGAACAATTAATCTGTATTCCCAAATACAGATATGGTATCTTTGGGATCTGATAGCATGCCAGATGTATATCTCCTCAAAGCTCATTTCTCAAGGATCTAAAATATGCTTTGCTGAGTGCTCTGTCTTATATGTCCTGGGATGAGCTCATCTATTTAAAAGTACACCCCAGCTCAGCAAAGCTATCCTTCAAATTTATTTGTAAGTCAGTCCTTTGGAATTCTAAATGTCTTTTCTAATGGAAACTATCTTACACAGAATGGTGTAGGTCATCAACCAATTCCAAATATCTACCTCGTCCAGAATAGAGGTTTCGTTCAGAATAGTACTGAATGAAAAGATATTGGGGGCCCATTTGGTTAGAGCTGAAACACATCATGGAGATTACATAATACAACTCTTTTATGGTATAGGTGAGAAAACTGAGATTAAATGGCTAACTTTTTCTTCCTTATATAACATCCTCTTCTTTACTGTAAAACCTAGGTATTATATAAATTAATCCACACAACAATCTCAAAAGATTGGTATTCCTATCCACATGAGACAAGTGAGGCTGAAAGAGCCAAGTAGCTCCACTAAAATCACGCAGCTAGCATCAGTAAAGTGATGGAGCTGGGATTTCAACTCAGTTTTCTCAGACTTTATATATGTCCCAGTCCACTACCCCTCACAATGCCAGTCACACAGTTTCACGGAGAATCTGTTTTGAGGCAAAATTTATCTGTCTAAGGTCACATTTCTTTCCCATACAATGGAAGAAAAGTCACTTTTCTTATCCTCAAATACAAGCCACTAGTGATGGCCCTATGGTCTAGGGTCGAGACCAAAAGAAAAAAATTGTGAATAAGAGTAAAGTGGTTAAAATGATCCCTAGGACAAAGCAACTTTTTTGACTTCACATTCTATTCCAGCCACTGACCTATATTATCTCTCCCTTTGTTCACAGTCCAGGCTCTTCATTCTAAACTTGTTTTCTCTTTTTTACCTCCTATTCATGTTACAAATTACTGCAGTTAAGATTCTGCCTTTCCACCCCACTGCAATTGCTCTAACAAAGATCACAGTGACCTCTTACTAGATCATTCAAATCCGTAGTTTTCAAACCATTTTCTGAACTATGTGGGCAGCATTCAATAGCTTTGACTATTCTCTTCCTAAAACTCTTTTCTCTTTGTTTTTTATAAGCCCCATCCATCTCTGAACCAATCCCTATCTGACTCATTCATAAGCTCCTTGTTTTTGTCCTGGTCTTAAATGCCTTGTGTTTTCTATAATCAGGCCCTTGAACCTTTCTCTAAAAAATAAGTGGGTTTCAACTTTGCCTGAACATTAGAAGCTGTCCATAAGGAGCTTTTAAAATTCTAATAGAAAACACTTTAAAAGGCAGAGTAAAGGCCTCCATGTATCCATTCCTCCATAAAAGAAATGAGAATATTAGCAAAAATAGGCAAAATAAACTTTTTCAGAACTCTGGAAATTAATCAAAGGTTTTCAAAAATATAAGAAGCATTTATTCAAGAAAAATAGCTGAAACTTGGTAAGAACAAAGTTTTGTGGCATTTTGATTCTTCCTATCCCTACCCCTACCTTCCATTCTCTGTTGTACCCTTCAAACCAAAAGCTACATGATTTTATTCATTGTGAAAACAGCAACCTATCAGCCACTGGAACAAACAGAACAGGTTTGGAGTTACTCCTCCCCCCAAAAAAAATTGCATCCCTAGAGAATTGTCACTATTTACCTGTCTTGTATCTCCATTCTCAGCACTTATTTTTTGTTAACCTGGGTGACTGCTGAATCAAACTTGACTTAGCTCACTCGGTGTGAACAGACCTGCCCCTATGGCATTTGTCAAAAGAAAATCAATATCAATCATTTAAAAATTCAGGTGCCTGAGGTAGCAATACCAGTTGGGTTAAGTAAGAAACTTACTAAAATATTATAAAGGAAAACCAAGGAATGAAATTTTTATGTGGGATGTTGAAAATATTCGACATATTCCTGGAAATCTAAAAGGCCATATGCATGTGCAAGAATGTGCACATGCTCAGGAAAAACGTTGAGGAGGCTCTAATCTCCCATCTGTAGATGCCTGTGAGTCTGCACAAGCAAGAAGTGAAGGCTATTGTAGTGTTTTAAACTGCCTACTGGAGTATTGAAATATTCCTCCCCAACACACACAAATCCCTCAACAAAATTGGGAAGACTTATTGGTTTAGTACATTCAAGGAGATTTCTGTCCAATCATTAACTGACCACTACACTAACTGAGAAGAGATGTTGAGTTTTATACAAGACAAAGAATTCAGACTCTACAGAATTTGCTCAGGAAACTGAATAAACAAACCAACATCCATAACAACCAAATCAATACCAAACAACAAAACTACAAGGATTGTGGGAGGGGGAGGAGGGAGTTGGATTTCCAGAGTCAGAAAGATTTATTTTTCAAGGGTGAGGCATGGGGGAACTATAACACATGCAAGGAAACAGGAAGTTATAGACTATAAAAAGGAAAAAAAAAATAAGTGAAAATAAACTGTCTTTGAGGAGCTCAGATACTGGACTTACTAGACAAAGACATTAAAATAGCTATTATAAATATGTTCTAAGAACTAAGTAAAACCATGTCTAAAGAATTAAAGGAAAATTTAAGGACTATATCTTACCAAATAGAGAATATCAATAAAAGGAAAAAAATTGTTTTTAAAAGGGTCAAATAAAAATTCTGGAAATTAAAAGTATAAAAACTGAAATGAAAAAATTAATTACAGGGATTTAATAGCAGATTTGAAATGGCAGAATCTTAAGACAGAACACCTTAGATTATTCAGGCTGAAGAACAGAAGGACAGTTAATGAAGAAAAATTAACAGAGCCTCAGAGACTGTGTGATACCAATAAGCATACTAATATGCACATCATGGTTGTTCCAGAAAAAAAAGGAGAGAGAGAAGGTAAAAAACAAAACAACAAACAAACAAACAATTTGAAGAAACTGAGGCCAGAAACTTCCCAATTTGATTAAAAAAAAAAAACAACACATGAACATGCATACCTAGGAAGCAACATAAATTCCAGGTAGGATAAACTCAGACAGATTCATTCCTAGACAAATTAGAGTAAATTGTCAAAAGCCAAGGAAAAGAGATGATCTTGAAAGTAGCAAAATAAACGTATTTTATAATGTACAAAGTTCCTCAAAGATCGACAGGTAGTTTCTCATGAGAAACCATAGGTTCTAGGAGGAAGTAGGATGACAGGTACAGGGCACTGAAAGAAAAACATTGTTGACCAATGTTCTCAAGAATTCTATGTTCAGCAAAACTATCCTGCAAAAAGGAAGGAGAAATGAAGACATTCTCAGTAATTGTAAACTGAAAGAATATATTGCTGGCAGACCTACTTTATAAGTAATACTAAGGGAGTGTTTCAGGCTATGGGAGGCACTAAACAATAACTAAAATGTGCAAGAACAAATAAAGATCACTGGTAAAGATAAGTGCACACATTAATATAAAAAACATTATAAATGTATTTCATTTGTAACTTTTTTCTGCTATTTGATTTAAATTACAGAAAACAATAACTATAAAGCTGTTGACTGCCTTATAACATGTACAAATTTAATCTGTATGACAATAATGGCACAAAAAGTGAGAGAGAACAGGGCTATAATGGAATAAGTGTTTACAAACTATTTGAGTTAAACTTCTATTAATAAGAATTAAATTTTTAAAAATTTACAACTCTGTAATCCTCAGTACAATTATTAAGAAAATCTTTAAAGTAAAATAAACAAAGAAATTTTAACAGTCTAATTCAAAACATCTATATATCACAAAAGAAGGAAGTAATGGAGAAATAAATGAACACAAAGACACTACATACAGAAATCCTACCTTACCAGTAATTAAGTTAAATGTAAATAGTTTAAATATTCCAATTAAAAGACAGAATTTGCAGAACCCTCAACAAAGTAGGTTTAGAGGAAAAGACTTCAACATAATAAAAGCCTTGTATGAAAAGCCCACAGTGAGCACTATACTCAATGGAGGAAAAACTGAGAGCTTTCCCCTAAGGCCAGAAACAAGACAAGGATGTCCGCTCTCACCACTTTTATTCAACATAGCACTAGAAGTCCTAACCACAGCAATCAAACAAAAAATAAATAAATAAATACATAAAAGCCATCCAAATTGGTAAGAAAGAAGTAAAATCTTTATTATTTGCAGACGACATGATACTCTATATAGAAAACCTGAATGAGTCAATCAAAACTACTAGAACTGATAAATGAATTCACTAAAGTTGCAGGATACAAAATTAATGTCAGAAATCTGTTCCATTTCCATACACTAATAATGAAGCAGCAGAAAGAGAAATTAAGAAAACAATCTCATCTATAACTGACCCGAAATTAATAAAATACCTAGGAATAAACTTAACCAAGGAGGTGAAAGACCTGTACTCTGAAAACTGAAAAACAAAACAAAACAAAACAAAACAAAAAACACTAGTAAAAGAAACTGAAGATGACACAAAGAAATGGAAATATGTTCCATGCTCATGGATTGAAAGAACAAATATTGTTAAAATGCCTAGAGTCTCAAAGCAATGTAGACATTTAATGCAATCCTTATCAAAATACCAACAGCATTTTTCACAGAACTAGAATAAACAATACTAAACTTTGTACAGAGTGCTCACTTCAGCAGCGCATGTACTAAAATTTGTATAGAACCACAAAAGACCCCAAGTAGCCAAAGTAATCTTGAAAAAGAGAAACAAAGTTGGAAAACTTCAAGTTATATTTAAAAAGTTGTAGTAATCAAAAATCATGGTACTAACACAAAAATAGACACATAGATCAATGGAATAGAATAAAAAACCTGGAAATAAACACAATTATATTGTCAATTAATCTTCAACAAAGAAAGAAAGAATACCCAATGAGAAAAAGACAGTCTCTTCAAAAGATGGTGTTGAGAAAACTGGACAGCTACATGCAAAAGAATGAAACTGGACCACTTTCTTTCACCATACACAAAAATAAACTCAAAATGGATTAAAGACCTAAATGTGAAACCTGAACCATAAAACTCTTAGAAGAGAGCACAGGCGGTAATTTCTCTGACATCAGCAGTAGCAAATTTTTCTAGATAAGTCTCTTGCGGCAATGGAAACAAAAGCAAATATAAACTATTGGGACTACATGAAAATAAGAAGGTCTGCACAGCAAAGGAAACAGTCAACTCTATTAAAAGGCAATCCTACTGAATGAGAGAAGATATCTGCAAAAAATATATTTGATAAAATGTTAGTAATCAAAATATATAAAGAGCTGATACAACTCAATGCACAAAAAACAAATAATCCAACTAAAAATGGGTAGAAGACATGAACAGATGAAGAATACATGCAGACACATGAAAAGATGTTAAACGTCACTCATCACCAGGGAAAAGCAAATTAAAACCATAATGAGATATCATTTCACACAAGATAAATAGCTAAAATCAACAACACAAGAAACAAACAATAGGTGTTGACAAGGATGTGGAGAAAAAGGAACCCTCTTACACTGTTGGTGGGAATGCAAACTGTTGCACCTACTCTGGAAAACAGTATGGAGGGTTCTTCAAAAAGTTAAAAATAGAACTACCCTATGATCCAGCAATCTCACTACTGGGTATGTGCCCCCAAAATATAAAAACACTAATTCAAAGGGATACATGCATCCCTATGTTTACTGCAGCATTATTTACAATAGCCAAATTATGTCATCAGCCCAAGTGCTAATCAACAGATGAAAGCATAAAGAAGGAATGGCATACATTCAGTCATAAAAAAAAGAATGAAATCTTGCCATTTGCAACAACATAGATGGAACTAGAGAGTACAATGTTAAGTGAAAAAAGTCACAGAAAGACAAATACCATATGATTGCACTCATACGTGGAATTTAGTAAACAAAACAAATGAGCAAAGAAGAGAGAGAGACAAACCAAGACACAGACTCTTAACTGCAGAGAACAAACTTACAGTTATCAGAAGGGGAGTGGGTAGGGGAATGGGTTAAATAGGTGCTGGGGATTAAGAGTACACTTACGATGAGCACTGAGTAAGGTACAGAATTGTTAAATCACTATATTTTACAATTGATACTAACATAACGTTGTATGTTAACTATACTGGAATTAAAATAAGAAACTTAGTTAAAAAAATAAAAATAACAAAAATAAAAAGACCTTTTGGCAGAATGGATTTTTAGAAAACATGATTCAACTGTATACTGTTTACATGAGACACACTTCCAGTTCAAAGACACAAGTAGGATGAAAGCAAAAGGACAGGAAAAGATATGCAGAGTTAAGCAAAAGAGAACTAAACTGGCTTTTTAAATTTCAGACCAAATAGATTTTATGTTAAATTTTATTATTAAAAAGATAAAAACAGTGACATTTAAACAACTAGGCAAAAGGTCATTCACTAAATAGAAGATTTCAATAACACGATAGGCCAAGTAGGCTTAACAGAAATCTATACAACACTCCATATAAACAGAAGAATACACATTTTTCTCAAGGGCAGATGGAACATTCTTGAGTATACAGCTACGTGATAACTCTTTTTAAATTGGAAATTTGCAATAATACAAAGTGTGCTCTCTGATCATAGTGGAATGAATTAGGAACCAATAGATATTTGGGGAATTCAAAAATATGTGGAAACTAAACAACATACTTCTACATAATCAATGGGTGAAAGATCACCAGGGAAATTAGTAAATACTTTGAGATGAATGAAAATGAAAATACAACATGACAAGTTTTAGTGTATGCAGCAAAAACCATGTTGAGAGTGAAACTGATAGGGTAAATGTCTATACTGAAAAAGAAGAATGATCTCAAATTAATAATTTAGCCTTCTATTTTAAGGAACTAAGAAGAGTAGACTAAACCCAAAGCAGGCTGATGGAAGAAAATAATAAAGGTTAGAGGAGAAATAAATAAAATAAAGAATAGAAAGTAACAAAAAAACACAACAAACTTAAATTTTTTAATTTTCTTATTTATTTTTGAGAGACAGAGAGAGACAGAGTGCAAGCAGGGGAGGGGCAGAGAGAGAGGGAGACAGAATTCAAAGTAGGCTCCAGGCTCCTAGTTGTCAGCACAAATCCTGACACGGGGCTCGAATCCCTGAACTGTGACATCATGACCTGTACTGAAGTTGGACAATTAACGAACCAAGCCACCCATGTGCCCCCAAATCAACAAATTTAAAGCTGGTTCTTTGAAAAAAATCAACAACTAACATAAACAACAAAATTAATAAATCTAATTTTGTTAAACTAAACGAAGTTAAATAGAAAGAATCAATTTAGTAAAATCAAGAATAAGAGGATATGATTACTGCCTACACAGAAACAAAAGGAATTATAAAAAATATTATGAAAAATTGCATGCCAACAAACTAGATAACTTAGATGAAATAGAAAAATTCCTACAAAGAAACAAATTATTGAAACTGACTCAAGAGGAAACAAAATACAACTAGAACTATAGCATGATAAGAGATTGAATTAATATTCAAAACCTTCCCACAAAAAAAAGCCAACAACCAAATAGCTTTACCAGTGAGTTCTATCAAACATTTAAAGAATATTTAACATCAATATTTTGAAAATCTCCCCCAAAATAAAAGAATGGAAAACTTCCCAAATTATTCTATAAAGCTGGTATTATTCTGATACAAAAGCTTAAAACATACTACAAGGGAAATAAAACTACAAATAAATATTCTTTATGAATATAGAGGCAGTAACCCTCAACAGAATACTAGCAAGACAGATACAACAACATATAAAAAGGATTATAAATCATGACCAGGTGGGATTTATCACAAGGATGCAAGGGTGTTTTGACATAAAAAAAAAGCCATTTATGTAATACATCACATTAATAGAATGAAGAAAAATTTATCATCTCTATAATCTCAACAGATGCAGAAAAAAGTATTTTACAAAACCCAACACTTTCGTGATAAAAACACTTATTAGTGTATATATATATATATATATATATATATATATATATATATATATAAAACATCCTAGTTAATGGTAAAAGAATGAATGCTTTCTCCCTCTCCACATTTAAAAAATAGAATAAATGAGTTTGGTAATGAAGGAGGATATAAGATCAATATTAAAAAAGCAACTGCATTCCTTTACAATTGTAGTGAATAATCCCAAAAGGAAATCAAGAAAACTATTCAATTGGAAAAATGTATGGAAAATAATACAACGCTTAAGAATTAATCTTTAAAAAGTATAAGATATGTACACTGAAAACAAAACATAACTGAAATAAACTGGAGACCTAAATAAGTGGAAAGATACCAGTGTTCGTGGATTAGAAGACAACATGGTTGAGATGGCAAAACTCACCCCAATGATTTACATATCCAATGCAACTGTATCAATAGTTCCTCTGCCATTTTGCAGAAATGGACCCACTGATCCTAAAAGTCCTATGGAAAGGCAAAGGACACCGAATAGTCAAAACAATCCTGAAAAAGAACAAATCTGAAGTATTCACACTTCTTGATTCCAAATACTCGCATAAGGTTATACATATGGATCACTAGAATAGTATTGAGAATCCAAAAATTAACCTTGACATTTATGGCCACTTGATTTTCAACAAGCATGCCAAAATATTACAGTGAGGAAAAAATATTTTTAGCAAATGCTACTGGGACAACTAGATATCTTCATGCAAAAAATAAACTTAAACAGTATAGAAAAAATAATTCAAAGTAAATCATAGATTAAAATGCAAAAGCTAAATCTATAAAACTCTTAGAAGAAAACATAAGGTTAAACTTTTCCTGACCTTGTATTAGGCAATAGTTTTTTAGATGATACAAAAAGCACAAGTAAGAAATGAAAAATAGATATACTGGACTCATCAAAATTAAAAATCATTTTTTAGGATACTTTTTTAAAAATACTACCAAAAAAATATAAAGACAATCCACAGATTGGGGGGAATATTTACAAATCATATATCCGATAATAGATTTGTATCCATAAAGTATGAAGAATCCTTACAACTCAATAATAGAAAACTAAATAACCCAATTAAAAAATGAGTAAAGGATTTGGACATTCTCCAAAGGAGATATATGCATGACCCCAAAGCACATGAGAACACACTCAATATCATTAGTGATGAGGGAAATGAAAATCAAAACCACATTGAGATATTACTTCACACTGACTGGGATGGTTAGAATCAAAAGGACAGATGATAACGAATGTTAAGAGTGTGGAGAAATTGGAACCCTCAGGCATAGCGGTAAGAATGTGAAATGGCACAACCCCTTCAGAAAACATTTTGGCAGTTCTTCAAATAGAGGTCCCATGGAGTTAAATTGTAGACTTACAATATGACTCAGCAATTCCACTCCCAGATCTGTATCCAAAATAACTAAAACAATATTTTCACTTACCTCAGTGATTCTATCCATTCTAGATTTTCAGCCCAGCCCTTCAATTCAATGATTTACTTTCAATGTCTCACATGAATTTCCAACTTAGCCTATTCAAAATTAAATTCACTACCTTCTTTCCAAAACTTTATTCTCTACCAGTGCTCCATCATCCACCCAGATTTCAATGAGAAATATAAAAATTAAAAGAAAAAAACAGAAACAAATCCAAATTACCATTGATTCTTTCCTCTCCCATCAATGCCAAAACATTATACTCCAAACTTATTCCTTCCCCTTCCTGCCCACTGCCTCAGCCTCAGGACATGTAATTATCTCCTTTTTCAAAATTATACCATCAAAATTCCAACTAATCTCAGTAACTCCATACTTGATCTTCTCCAATCCATTCCCCAGACTGTATCCTATATCCTAATATATCCTGATTACACCACTCCCCAACTGAAAATCCTTCCCTGGTTCTCAAGTACTTTATCTAAAAGGAATTCAAACATTTACACTGATTTTTAATTATCTGCTTCTACCTAATTCTCCAGCTTCATCATTCATCACTCCACCACTCCTACCTCATTACCCTATCCTCTTGTGATAGGAGATTGCTTTTAATTTTTCAATGTGCTTTGCTCTCAAACCTTTCAAACTGGTTCACACCCCCTCGCTCCCCATATCTAGGACTGCTCCTTTTACTGAAATTCTTCATCAGCCTTCAAGACTTAGCTCGGATACTAACATTTTCTGAAATAATGTCCCAGATATCCTCACTATGATTCAATAGCCTGATGTGTGTGCTCCCATATAATTCTGGGCATTCTTCTACTACAGCATTTATCACTCTCAGGAAATTGTGTGTTTACACTCTCTGTTAATTTGATTGCTCTCCAGAGCAAAAATTGTATCCTTAACACTGAGTAGAGACTCAACATATAGTGAATGGGTAAAACCTAAAATATGCAATGGAGAAATGGTTAGCTTATTTGTTTGCTTTTGGGGACAGAGGATTATATATAATAGCATTGGAATGTATCATTTATTACTAGCTTATTAAAATTATAAAATAAAATGCAGAGCTGTATAAATGTATATATGTGTGCATATGGGCATATATATATATGAAACACACACATATATTGTGGTGTTTCTCCTGACTGGATGGGGGCCCCTAAATGTGGGGCAACCCCATCAGCTGGAAGCCAGCGACATAGGCAGGACAAAGGAGATATAAGTATATTAAATACACTGAATATACTGCAAGGGAGCAGCAGGCAAGACAGCAAAGGAGACGTCTGCAAAGAGGCAGTGGGTGAGGGCTGTATTTAAAGGGGGGGTGAGAAGGTATGGGGACATATGGAATTTTTCCTGCCTGGTTGTAATAGTCCATTGGTCAGCTAGGGTTTATGGATATTTTGAGATGGGCCGCTTAATGGGCCTGTTTGTATTCAGTCATGAGGTTGGGGTCACTCTGGGCCCTTTTGCGCTGATTAAGTTTCTATTGCTCAAGCCTGTTGTCTAAAAGCGGCTTCTATACATATTATACACTGTATGTATGTATATATAAGAAAAACCTACACAAAAGTTGAAAAAACATTAATAGGAGTTCTCTAAGTCATGGGATTGGATATTTTACCCTTTAAAGATTCTTAGAGATACTTAAATTCTTTAAAATTTTTTTCAGTATTTTCTGTGGGAACATGTATTATTTTTGAAATAAAAATACTTTTTAAAAGATAACTTGTCTATTTTTTCCCACTGATTCTATCTAACACAGTTTATAAGCCAAACAGAACAAAATTCATTCTCCTACCTTTTTTCCTCCGTTCTGTTGTCCCAAATTAAGCACAAAACTTCCCTGGGCCCAGCCAGGGAAGTGAAGATTCTGGAGCTGCAGGCATTGGCAGAGGTTGTAGAGGTAGGTATGGCTCACGGGTTCCATCTTTTTCCCCCTCTTCACGTTGTAGTTTCTAAAGATGATGTGAAAATAAAATTTATTTGTGATGGAATCAAAAATGAGTTCAGTGAGTACTTTCCAACTAATCTCAGTAACTCCATACTTGATATGGACTTTGAATGTCTCATGTTTTGAATCACTATGATCACCATTTACAAATTGTAATTAACTGCTTTCTTGTAACTTACTAAGGGAGAAGAGTTGAAGGGGGGAGGGAATAAAAGGTGAAGTTACATCTTTATGTCATAACCTAGGACTAAATATGAAAAATTCACATTTAATCGGACTAAAAAGACAATGTTAAGAGTCAAATGCATATCTGAGATTAAACATTGCACTCTGTTGAAATACTCTTTACCCAAAAATTTACAATGGCTTCTTTCAGAGCAGCAAAGACTGATTGGTAAAAATGCCTCCATTGGGGAAAATGTCCCACATTAAAGCAGTTAAAATCATGCTGTAAATAACATAAGCTTCATATTCTATTAAAAAAATAATGTTTATTTATTTTTGAGAGAGAGAAAGAGAAAGATAGAGCAAGAGCAGCAGAGGGGCAGAGAGAGAGGGAGACACAGAACCTAAAGCAGGTTCCAGGCTCTGAGCTGTCAGCACAGAGCCCAATGCAGGGCTTGAACTCACAAACTGTGAGATCATGACCTGAGCTGAAGTCAGATGCCTAACCAACTGAGCCACCCAGGCACCCTGGTTCAGATTCTGTTTTAAAGTGGGATGCATTCTTAGTTTGTAGACTATTTCCTGATTTTGTTATTAATCTGACTGAACCCCTTGGGCATTTAGTCTGAATGTTATAAACTATGTTGAATTTCCATTGAAAACTCTTTCATGTTTAAAAAATTTAGAAAGCATTATAAAACTGTTAGTTCACTTTTCTTTTATAAAACCAGGATTCCCAAACAGTTTTCGATGAGGGACAGAACAACATAAACAAGGCAAATGAGTGCCTAACCACACATCTCTTTGTTTTAATCATCTTAAATCATTGCCTAGTTGTCTTTAAACCCCTCTCTTAAGAATCCCTAGTTAAGAAATATGGTTAAATTCAGGTTTCTCTCAAGATTACGGAGCAAATCCAGACAGAGCAGAGATGCATCACCTACATGAAGAAGAGAGATTGTGGGAATCAAGGAAAATCTTAAAGGGGAAAATAAAACACAAAAGAACAATCTGGAGCTTGAGCAAAGAAGAACTTGGAACAGAAAGAAAAAGGCAATGGGCCTTGCCTTCTGATATTTATATGAGTTTTTCCTATGAATATAGACTCTAGTTTATTTGCGTGAATATAAACCTAGTTATTTACAGGAGTATAAACCTCAGGTCTTTTAAAGTATTATGTGGTCTCCCTCTCTTCTCATTCCTATCTGCACTCTCTCATCCCACCTCCTAAGCATTCCCAACCTCATCCCAAATTAGGACGGGTATTCTCTATGCTCTCCCTACTACCACCTCCTATCAGGTACTTGAACTTAAATATAAATTGGAGGATGATGTTTTAAAATCCAAGGATACCTGCAGCAGGATGACTAGAGCAACAGACCTCTATCTTTGACCTCTCTCCATATCTCCCCCGCCATGTGTACTTTGTGCTTTTAGCACAAGAGAGGTCCGGGAACTTCTAGAATTCTAAGTAATAAATGTACTCATTTGTAGAGGATTGGTTCTCTTCAAACAAACCTGGGTCTACACATAAGCATATTTATTAGGTATTATATAATGTGATACTAAGGCCCTGTATCTAATGGTAACATAGCAAAAAACAAAGTATTTCCCTGTCTTCTGCCCTAGCCCCCACACCCCAGTAATCAAACTGCCATGGTATGGTGTCTCATCTCACCTGTGGGTGAGAAAATTTCCTAAGATGGCTCCTTTTAAAACATAGATGACTCAGGGGTGCCTGAGTGGCTCAGCTGGTTAAGCATCCAATCAAGCCCAGCATTGGGTTCTGCACTGACAGTGTGGACCTTGCTTAGTATTCTCTCTCTCCCTCTCTCTGCCCCTCCTCTGCTAGCACTGTCTCTTTGTCTCTCAAAATAAATAAATAAACTTAAAAAAATAAAAGCATAGTTAGCTCATAATTCACTAGTAAGTTGCCTACACTGGTTCTTCAGGATAGCTAGACCCAAGAAGACTCATTAGGGAATGAAACATAAGAATAAAATCTGTCCAAAGTCTCAAGGTTACAGGCTGTGGATCCAAGTAAGTGTAGTGAAATAAAGCTGTGTGAAGAGTCACTTGCCTGGGGTTCCAGTCCCAACTCTGCCACAAGGAAGGAAACAAGGAACTTTGCTTACCACAAACAAAGGACAGCTCTCTGAGTTATTCTATTTTTTTCAACAAATCTAAAATTACCTGTTCAATGCTTCATTATGATGCCCTGAAGGTAAATGAGATAATTTACTTTATAGTTCTCTGAAAATTGCTGGGTACCATACAAATAAAGAGAATCAATACTGTTCTTACAGAAATATAAAAATTTAAAGATTGGGTTGGTTCAGGTATATTGGACAGAATGGGATTTATTTTAAGCAGGTCAGTTTCTTTTGAAACTTTTTAATTGATGTATGGTGTATATTCAGAAAAGCGTACAGGTTCATGTACAACTTGATGAATTAACAAACAGTGAACACACCCATGAAATACCCACTCAAGTCAAGACATAGAACACTGACACCACCTGAAGTCTCACTTTGTACTCAATCCAATCATCCACTCCTCTTCTCCTCCCCCAAGGCAATCACTGTCCTGACGTCTAATGCCATAGATTAATTTTGTCTCCTTGTAAACTTTCTCTAAGTGGAATCATACAATCTATATTATTTTCTATTGGACTTTCTTTGTTCATTGTAACTTTTGTGAGGTTGATCTCTGTTGTATGTAGCAACCATTTGTAACTTTCATTGCTGTATAGTAGTTACATGCTGTATATACTAATAAATGAGTATTTACAATATATTTATAAAATTTTTCTGATTATGGACCTTAAGTTGTTTCAGTTTGAGATGACTGAAAATAATACAGATATGAACATTCTTTTCAATGCCTTTTGCTATGCCTGTATATGTATTTCTATTGGATATTTCAAGAAGTGAATTTTCTAAATCATAAGTTTTAGTAGATAATGTCAGATTGCCCCACAGTTTTACCATTGTTTATTCCTACCATTTGGTAAAGGAGTTCTAGTTGCCTGGCACCTGGCATCTGAAATAAAACATCTGAAATAAGGTAATCCATACTAAAAACAAAGAATCGAAGTAAAGGTTTATACCTTCATACTGAAATCCCCAGTTCTTTATCCCTCCTAACTTTGAGGATGCTGGCAGCAGGCTTTCTCCATCTGAACAAGAAAAGGTTTTTATCTGGAGAATCTGAGCCAGTCACAAGAAAAAAGGTCCAAACATTTTGACTTAAGATCTCCAATGAGAATAAGCCCAATAAGAATGCTGTAAAATAAAGCCTACCATCAAGTCACAAACACACATACACACGCATATACGTTTACAAACACTCCAGTAAATTTTTTAGTGCCCAACCTGTATATATAAGCATACATCCAAAAATCACCAGACACCTGAAAAAAGTCTCTAATATGAAAGACAAGTGCAAACAAGCCAACATTGGAAAGTAACTCATAGGAAACAATTTATGCTGGGAGAGAGGAAAAAATATTGTTAATAGTTTCAGAGAAGAAAGAGGAACTATTTCATTCATGAAATAAGCATCAATTCTACAAAGGAGATAATCAAAGAACAAGAAAGAAACCTTAAAAATGTTAAATAGAGGAGTTGCGGCAAGATGGCGGCTTAGGAGGACGCTGGGCTCACCGCACGTCCTGCTGATCACTTAGATTCCATCTACACCTGCCTAAATAACCCAGAAAACCGCCAGAGGATTAGCAGAACGGAGTCGCCGGAGCCAAACGCAGACGAGAGGCCCACGGAAGAGGGTAGGAAGGGCGGCGAGGCAGTGCGCGCTCCACGGACTGGCGGGAGGGAGCCGGGGCGGAGGGGCGGCTCGCCGGCCAAGCAGAGCCCCTGAGTCTGGCTGGCAAAAGCGGAGGGGCCTGACGGACTGTGTTCCCACAACAAGCGCGTCTTAGCGTCTGGGAGGTCATAAA
Organism: Prionailurus viverrinus; assembly: GCF_022837055.1. NCBI lineage: Eukaryota > Metazoa > Chordata > Mammalia > Carnivora > Felidae > Prionailurus > Prionailurus viverrinus. Next base: position 130,869,636 of record NC_062569.1, on the reverse strand, counting down.
TTAACAGCTCTGCTCGGAAAGCGGGAAGGCTGGAGGACAAAGGGAGGGAGAGCTGCTGAGCCCCCTGACGACAGACCTCAGTTTGGTGGGGAACAAAGGCGCTCGCCAGCGCCATCTCCCCCGCCCATCCCCCAGCCGAAATCCCAAAGGGAACCGGTTCCTGCCAGGGAGCTTGCTCGCTCCGCGCAAACACCCAACTCTGCGCTTCGGCGAAGCCAAACCTCCGGCAGCGGATCTGACTCCCTCCCGCTGCCACAGGGCCCCTCCTGAAGTGGATCACCTAAGGAGAAGCGATCTAAGCCTGCCCCTCCTGCCCCCGAGCACCTTGCCTACCCACCCCAGCTAATACGCCAGATCCCCAGCATCACAAGCCTGGCACGGTGCAAGTAGCCCAGACGAGCCACACCACCCCACAGTGAATCCCACCCCTAGGAGAGGGGAAGAGAAGGCACACACCAGTCTGACTGTGGCCCCAGCGGTGAGCTGGGGGCAGACATCAGGTCTGACTGCGGCCCCCCCGCCCACCAACTCCAGTTATACACCACAGCACAGGGGAAGTGCCCTGCAGGTCCTCACCACGCCAGGGACTATCCAAAATGACCAAGCGGAAGAATTCCCCTCAGAAGAATCTCCAGGAAATAACAACAGCTAATGAGCTGATCAAAAAGGATTTAAATAATATAACAGAAAGTGAATTTAGAATAATAGTCATAAAATTAATCGCTGGGCTTGAAAACAGTATACAGGACAGCAGAGAATCTCTTGCTACAGAGATCAAGGGACTAAGGAACAGTCACGAGGAGCTGAAAAACGCTTTAAACGAAATGCATAACAAAATGGAAACCACCACAGCTCGGCTTGAAGAGGCAGAGGAGAGAATAGGTGAACTAGAAGATAAAGTTATGGAAAAAGAGGAAGCTGAGAAAAAGAGAGGTAAAAAAATCCAGGAGTATGAGGGGAAAATTAGAGAATTAAGTGATACACTAAAAAGAAATAATATACGCATAATTGGTATCCCAGAGGAGGAAGAGAGAGGGAAAGGTGCTGAAGGGGTACTTGAAGAAATAATAGCTGAGAACTTCCCTGAACTGGGGAAGGAAAAAGGCATTGAAATCCAAGAGGCACAGAGAACTCCCTTCAGACGTAACTTGAATCGATCTTCTGCACGACATATCATAGTGAAACTGGCAAAATACAAGGATAAAGAGAAAATTCTGAAAGCAGCAAGGGGTAAACGTGCCCTCACATATAAAGGGAGACCTATAAGACTCGTGACTGATCTCTCTTTTGAAACTTGGCAGGCCAGAAAGAATTGGCACGAGATTTTCAGGGTGCTAGACAGAAAAAATATGCAGCCGAGAATCCTTTATCCAGCAAGTCTGTCATTTAGAATAGAAGGAGAGATAAAGGTCTTCCCAAACAAACAAAAACTGAAGGAATTTGTCACCACTAAACCAGCCCTACAAGAGATCCTAAGGGGGACCCTGTGAGACAAAGTCCCAGAGACATCACTATAAGCATAAAACATACAGACATCACAATGACTCTAAACCCGTATCTTTCTATAATAACACTGAATGTAAATGGATTAAATGCGCCAACCAAAAGACATAGGGTATCAGAATGGATAAAAAAACAAGACCCATCTATTTGCTGTCTACAAGAGACTCATTTTAGACCTGACGACACCTTTAGATTGAGAGTGAGGGGATGGAGAACTATTTATCATGCGACTGGAAGCCAAAAGAAAGCTGGAGTAGCCATACTTATATCAGACAAACTAGACTTTAAATTAAAGGCTGTAACAAGAGATGAAGAAGGACATTATATAATAGTTACAGGGTCTATCCATCAGGAAAAGCTAACAATTATAAATGTCTATGCACCGAATACCGGAGCCCCCAAATATATAAAACAATTACTCATAAACATAAGCAACCTTATTGATAAGAATGTGGTAATTGCAGGGGACTTTAATACACCACTTACAGAAATGGATAGATCATCTAGACACACGGTCAATAAAGAAACAAGGGCCCTGAATGAGACATTGGATCAGATGGACTTGACAGATATATTTAGAACTCTGCATCCCAAAGCAACAGAAATACTTTCTTCTCGAGTGCACATGGAACATTCTCCAAGATAGATCATATACTGGGTCACAAAACAGCCCTTCATAAGTTTACAAGAATTGAAATTATACCATGCTTACTTTCAGACCACAATGCTATGAAGCTTGAAATCAACCACAGAAAAAAGTCTGGAAAACCTCCAAAAGCATGGAGGTTAAAGAACACCCTACTAACGAAGGAGTGGGTCAACCAGGCAATTAGAGAAGAAATTAAAAAATATATGGAAACAAACGAAAATGAAAATACAACAATCCAAACGCTTTGGGACGCAGCAAAGGCAGTCCTGAGAGGAAAATACATTGCAATCCAGGCCTATCTCAAGAAACAAGAAAAATCCCAAATACAAAATCTAACAGCACACCTAAAGGAACTAGAAGCAGAACAGCAAAGGCAGCCTAAGCCCAGCAGAAGAAGAGAAATAATAAAGATCAGAGCAGAAATAAACAATATAGAAACTAAAAAAACTGTAGAGCAGATCAACGAAACCAAGAGTTGGTTTTTTGAAAAAATAAACAAAATTGACAAACCTCTAGCCAGGCTTCTCAAAAAGAAAAGGGAGATGACCCAAATAGATAAAATCATGAATGAAAATGGAATTATTACAACCAATCCCTCAGAGATACAAACAATTATCAGGAAATACTATGAAAACTTATATGCCAACAAATTGGACAACCTGGAAGAAATGGACAAATTCCTGAACACCCACACTCTTCCAAAACTCAATCAGGAGGAAATAGAAAGCTTGAACAGACCCATAACCAGCGAAGAAATTGAATCAGTTATCAAAAATCTCCCAACAAATAAGAGTCCAGGACCAGATGGCTTCCCAGGGGAGTTCTACCAGACGTTTAAAGCAGAGATAATACCTATCCTTCTCAAGCTATTCCAAGAAATAGAAAGGGAAGGAAAACTTCCAGACTCATTCTATGAAGCCAGTATTACTTTGATTCCTAAACCAGACAGAGACCCAGTAAAAAAAGAGAACTACAGGCCAATATCCCTGATGAATATGGATGCAAAAATTCTCAATAAGATACTAGCAAATCGAATTCAACGGCATATAAAAAGAATTATTCACCATGATCAAGTGGGATTCATTCCTGGGATGCAGGGCTGGTTCAACATTCGCAAATCAATCAACGTGATACATCACATTAACAAAAAAAGAGAGAAGAACCATATGATCCTGTCAATCGATGCAGAAAAGGCCTTCGACAAAATCCAGCACCCTTTCTTAATAAAAACCCTTGAGAAAGTCGGGATAGAAGGAACATACTTAAAGATCATAAAAGCCATTTATGAAAAGCCCACAGCTAACATCATCCTCAACGGGGAAAAACTGAAAGCTTTTTCCCTGAGATCAGGAACACGACAAGGATGCCCACTCTCACTGCTGCTGTTTAACATAGTGCTGGAAGTTCTAGCATCAGCAATCAGACAACAAAAGGAAATCAAAGGCATCAAAATTGGCAAAGATGAAGTCAAGCTTTCGCTTTTTGCAGATGACACGATATTATACATGGAAAATCCGATAGACTCCACCAAAAGTCTGCTAGAACTGATACAGGAATTCAGCAAAGTTGCAGGATACAAAATCAATGTACAGAAATCAGTTGCATTCTTATACACTAACAATGAAGCAACAGAAAGACAAATAAAGAAACTGATCCCATTCACAATTGCACCAAGAAGCATAAAATACCTAGGAGTAAATCTAACCAAAGATGTAAAGGATCTGTATGCTGAAAACTATAGAAAGCTTATGAAGGAAATTGAAGAAGATTTAAAGAAATGGAAAGACATTCCCTGCTCATGGATTGGAAAAATAAATATTGTCAAAATGTCAATACTACCCAAAGCTATCTACACATTCAATGCAATCCCAATCAAAATTGCACCAGCATTCTTCTCGAAACTAGAACAAGCAATCCTAAAATTCATATGGAACCACAAAAGGCCCCGAATAGCCAAAGGAATTTTGAAGAAGAAGACCAAAGCAGGAGGCATCACAATCCCAGACTTTAGCCTCTACTACAAAGCTGTCATCATCAAGACAGCATGGTATTGGCACCAAAACAGACACATAGACCAATGGAATAGAATAGAAACCCCAGAACTAGACCCACAAACGTATGGCCAACTCATCTTTGACCAAGCAGGAAAGAACATCCAATGGAAAAAAGACAGCCTCTTTAACAAATGGTGCTGGGAGAACTGGACAGCAACATGCAGAAGGTTGAAACTAGACCACTTTCTCACACCATTCACAAAAATAAACTCAAAATGGATAAAGGACCTAAATGTGAGACAGGAAACCATCAAAACCTTAGAGGAGAAAGCAGGAAAAGACCTCTCTGACCTCAGCCGTAGCAATCTCTTACTCGACACATCCCCAAAGGCAAGGGAATTAAAAGCAAAAGTGAATTACTGGGACCTTATGAAGATAAAAAGCTTCTGCACAGCAAAGGAAACAACCAACAAAACTAAAAGGCAACCAACGGAATGGGAAAAGATATTCGCAAATGACATATCGGACAAAGGGCTAGTATCCAAAATCTATAAAGAGCTCACCAAACTCCACACCCGAAAAACAAATAACCCAGTGAAGAAATGGGCAGAAAACATGAATAGACACTTCTCTAAAGAAGACATCCGGATGGCCAACAGGCACATGAAAAGATGTTCAGCGTCGCTCCTTATCAGGGAAATACAAATCAAAACCACACTCACGTATCACCTCACGCCAGTCAGAGTGGCCAAAATGAACAAATCAGGAGACTATAGATGCTGGAGAGGATGTGGAGAAACGGGAACCCTCTTGCACTGTTGGTGGGAATGCAAAGTGGTGCAGCCGCTCTGGAAAGCAGTGTGGAGGTTCCTCAGAAAATTAAAAATAGACCTACCCTATGACCCAGTAATAGCACTGCTAGGAATTTATCCAAGGGATACAGGAGCACTGATGCATAGGGCCACTTGTACCCCAATGTTCATAGCAGCACTCTCAACAATAGCCAAATTATGGAAAGAGCCTAAATGTCCATCAACTGATGAATGGATAAAGAAATTGTGGTTTATATACACAATGGAATATTATGTGGCAATGAGAAAAAATGAAATATGGCCTTTTGTAGCAACGTGGATGGAACTGGAGAGTGTGATGCTAAGTGAAATAAGCCATACAGAGAAAGACAGATACCATATGTGTTCACTCTTATGTGGATCCTGAGAAACTTAACAGGAACCCATGGGGGAGGGGAAGGAAAAAAAAAAAAAAGAGGTTAGAATGGGAGAGAGCCAAAGCATAAGAGACTGTTAAAAACTGAGAACAAACTGAGGGTTGATGGGGGGTGGGAGGGAGGATAGGGTGGGTGATGGGTATTGAGGAGGGCACCTTTTGGGATGAGCACTGGGTGTTGTATGGAAACCAATTTGTCAATAAATTTCAGAAAAAAAAAACAAAACAAAAAAAAACAAAACAAAAAAAAATGTTAAATATTGCCATAGAAATTAAAAATTAATAAAAATGTTAAAGGAAAATATTTTTAAAATTAAATATAAAATTAAAAAAAAAAAAAGAAAATTATAGGACCAGAATAGGATGTACAATATCCACCAAAGAGATACCAAAATCCTAATAGAGAAAAAGAAAAGAACTAAATTTTTAAAAATGTTGTAGGTAAAATGTTCTGAATTGAAAGATCTAAGATTCCACTTAAAGGGATCCACTGAGTGACCCACAGAATGGATGATAGATGCACACATTACCTATCACCATGAAATTTCAGAATATTAGTAAAGAAGACATGATTCTACAAGAATTCCAGAAGGAAGAAAGATGACATAAAAAATTGGAATAAAAATCATTTATATCCTTCCCCAGAGAAGCACTAGATATAGTAAAACAAGAAAACAAAAGATCAATGCCCTTAAAATTGTAAGAAGTTATTCATAACTAGGTTTGCATATTTAGCCAAATTATCAATAAAAGGAAGCAAGATGAAGTCATTTTTAGACACGCATGTTATTTAACAATTTATCTCTAATTTACCCTTTCTCAAGTAATCACTGGAAGACATGTTCCACTAGAATGAGGCCATAAACCAAAAAAAAAAAAAAAAAAAAGAATATTAGGGATCAACTCAAGTGATAGGTGAAAACAACTCCAGGAAAGCAATTATAGAACTGATATGCAGAAAACCAGTACCATTTGGAGCTGGTCAAAATGCTAGAAGAGAGATATTGTCAAGAAGGCAGAAGTGGCACATCCTATATATAAGCATACAGAATAACAAAACCAGTATAATAGGAATTTCAGGAAGTTTAAAAAAATTTTTAAAAGCAATCTCACATGCATTAGACATCACAAATATCCCATTCTCTTCTCTTTCTTGAGAATTCCACATCCCAATATTCTTGCAATTAGACAAGGCCATATGACTGATCTGGGCCAATGAAACGTGAGTAGGAGTAGTATAAATCATTTCTGATCTGAAGCAGTAAAATCCAGGGGATTTTCCACTCCATTCTCCCTCTTTTGCATTAGAGGTTGCTGTTGAGCTGGCACAGCCACAAGATGAGAGCATTCTGGACTGCTAGGTCAATGCATTAAGGGAAAACTGCCCAGGGGAGCCACTGGTCCTTTGCGGGACTTTGTATGAGCAAAAGCCCCTGTGGTTCTGGCATTGCTCATCATTGTGATGTAGATTAGCCCATTCTGTCTAACGCAGTATTTTACATAGCTCTGTCATAAATAACATTTACATGTTCACGGTAATAAAAACAGTAATTATTGTTTTATCCAGAGTCCTGATATAACTATATGGCAGGCATAGGAAAAATAGTGTGTGAGAATGCTGTGCGGGGTGAGAGAGCTAGGCATCTATGTTGGGGAGGTGGAGATGCTGGGTATCCAAGAGAACAAAATTCTCTTCTTCCACAGTGGAAGTCAATAAATAGTACCTAAAATTCAAAGAAATAGTAACGGAAATGCGTCTTGGCCTCAGCTTTGGACTGTACTTTCTATTTGGAAAAGCCCCTCTTGACAAGCATATAAAAGGCTGATCAAGTGAAAACAGATACTGGGTTTTACTTTCATAGGAGTGACTACAAAAGCTCAGGTTTTTAACGATGGTAAAATATGTAACCGCTAATTATACTTGCCTGGCTTCCCTGACTCAGAGTGGTGGGGTAGGTGAATTGGTAGCAGGCCATCCTGGCAGCCAGGGATGTGTTTCATTATCAAACCCTTAGCGGCAGTTAATTCAAGGAAGAGTACTCATCTGACATGAGCGGAGACAGTAAGAGTGGAGGCTAAAAGACCCTCAGCTTAGTACGGTTTGTTCGTTGTTGTTATTGTTTTGAAATAAGACAGTGTGATCCTAGGAGCTATGAGGGGTCTATCTTCCCCTTAGTGTTAACTGAAAAGCAAAAGCCAGTGTGCAACATGAGAGGAGGAAACAGATGTACAGGGAGATAATGCCCCGTGTCCTTGTAAAACCCAGTTCCCACCCCTGGAAGCAACTCCTACATGTAAACTAACTCAATTCCTTTTCATACTTGGAACCAGAGAGTTCTGACTATTAAAACTAGTGCTTACCAACTCAGACCTGGAAAGGCAGCTTAATTCTTTCCTCTGCACCTGAAAATACACATTCCTCAGGTAGTTAGAGGGAAGGAGCTCATGTGGACTCTCTCCTGTGCCTCCACACTTTCTCTGCCAGCTGTGCATGTCTTAGAATTGGCCTCTGGTCCTTCTTTAAAAAGCACTGAAGTTTGTCTAGGGAACAGTGGGGAACCAACAGAAAGATTCAAGTCTTGAACTGGATGATTTCACTACCACTCTCACTATGAGCCACATACAACACAAAGTTTTTATAGGATATGAAAAAAAAAAACCACTCTCCCCTCTAACGTTTATATCTTTCAGTAGAGGAGACTAACATTAATTATCTCTTTCCCCACCTCTAGAAACTGCTGGAGTCCTTTTGCTGATAGTGTCAGCTCGGGTTTATAGCATCCCACTCTCCTGGAAGGCAAAAAGAGAGTCAAATGCATTATACTACTGAGAGGACGTAAGCTAATGAAGAAAAATGATTAATCGATATTTGTGAGCAACACATTGAAACAAAGAGAGAGTCTGCATTAGCTGCAGAGTGTAAAGCATTTTGTAGAGAGAGCATTTCTGAATCCACTTCGTCATTCTTGATTTAGCAAATGTGAGCTTTTCTTCTTTCTCAGCTAACAGCCAAAATAATTAACACAGAGTTTATGTGAACTTAGAAGGTGCCGCGCTGAGAAAAAGAGAGAAAGAGAGAGAGAGAGAGAGAGAGAGAGAGAGAGAAAGAAATTGTACAAACCCTGTGGCCAAGCCATTTGCTACAAGAAATAGAACTGTGGACATCTGTTTTCTGGGAAGTGCTAGCCTGGAGTGCAAAGGTGACTGAAACTCAGAAATCAGATCAACATTTTCCATCTTCACACCCTATGCAAGTTTCTCTGAGTATCTTGTCAGGAGAAATAAGGAGAACAGGACCAGCTTTAGTTTAAAAATCTCAGAGGAGAGAAATTGATTATTTAAATCAACATTAAAAAGTACATCAAAACGAAAAAGATTTAAAGTGTTTCAATTGCCACTGTCCATTCTAAATTCATACCAAAGCTAAATATTTCAAGCTTGTTATGCGTTTGCCTTTTGAACTGAAAGAGACCCGTAAGATCACACAGTTCTTCATTCTTGCCTTAAATGGCAGAGGAAGAGGACACCTAAAAGGTTAAGCACAAGTCCAATTTCAGCAGCTGGCAAAGAGCAGAAGAGAATATCAAAGCCCGTCTTCCTGGCTGCTGATTAGTCTCCTTCCACCACGCTGTGCTTTAGGTAAAGTCTGTAAGAGTCCCAGTATGATAATGGGAATAAAGTCACGCATGAGAAGTCTGGTGGTCTCGGAGGAATATCAAACTTCCCACTTGTTAGAAGGCAATTTTTCTTTTCCAAAGAGGGAATGACAGCCTTCTTTTTGAAAGCTATTCAAAGGCACAAATGTGTGAACTTTGAGCAACCCGCTAAGGCAAGTGTATTGCCTAAGCGTAAAAAGAAATGGCGCAGGTAAAATCAGGTGATTTCATGTAAGAAATTTTATACCCTGGAGTCTAAATATCTTGATGATCCTTAAAGAACAAAAAAAGCAGGCTCCTTGTCACCACAATTGAACTGCAACTCCATTACTGAATCAATACTCCCGCTAGCAAATATCCCTTATGGAGTAGTGTTGTAACACAAATTAGAACAGTTTTGGGAGGGGGGAGTGGTAATGCTGGGAAACTTGGAAAAAATAATGACTTCAAAACAGAATTTATTTAAAAGACAGAACTGAGGCTGGTGGGTGGGGGCATGAATGGCTTACATTTTGATGAATTTTTTAAAAGAAGAGCAGGGTATACACATTTTGTTTTCAAGTTAGAGGATAAAATGATGAAATGGATCTTTTCTCCAAATAAATACTGTTATGCTACATTTTCATGGTCAATAGTGCTCCATTCGTAGGTGTCCCTCGTTTCAAAAACCAATTTGGCTTATCTGTTTGCTCCTCCTTACATATATCTCAAAAGCTGTAACAGATTCAGGGAAACAGATGACCCAGTCACAAATGCTTACTTCTCCAGGGACCTGCCTTTAAATTGACCTTGAGCTTCACAAACCAAAAAGAGCATCTGTGTACCTCAGGACAGTATTAAATCTGGAAAAAAAAAATTAAATAAAAAGGAAAGCAGGATAGGCAGAGTTGGCCAAAGCAAACAAATACTCAGTAGGGCAGCCGAACCAATAGATGAGAATGCAGAACCCACATTAAGTTGCTGGTTTGTTAGGGGGTGTAAGTGGTTACAGGAAATGTCTGTTTAGATTAATGCCACACAATCCTCGGTCTTTTACAAGAAATTTTTAAATGTGATCTTGTCCAATTTTTTATATGGCTTTTTATTTCTGTCCTTTTAGTTTAGAAGATTTAGTTGGTGTTGGGGGAAGAAAAGAAGAGCCTGGGGTTCTGTCAAGTAGTACCTGTGTCAAGAAAAATTTAATTGTTTACTAATAAATTTTGACGTACTGCTCTAAGTCCCTGCCCTCTGAAGAGAAAACACACACAACCATGTGGTGATATTCGTGGAATTACAGGCTACCAATGGATAAACTGAAACCAAGTTTTGTATGATTTGCGACTTACATAAAAATCACCGCTATCAAGGGAGGGAAATTACCCCAGTTAAAGCTCAATGGCCTGTGTAGGATCTGCCAATTTTTAAATCTCCAACTGCCACCTATTGATGAGGGCTATTTTAAGAAGTATGAAAAGGTTTAAAAAAAAAAAAAAGTAAAGAAAAAGCAAAGGTAAAGTCTGATTTTTCTCTGACAATCTGAAATAAACACAAAACCAGAATTTTTGAAAGATATAGCAGAATATAAAAACTATAGATTAAATATTTATCTAGTACTTTCCTGGCCGGTTAAAGATGGCTACAAATTCTTTAATGTTTCTCCCATGGAAAGGTGGGGTCTATAATTCCTTCTTGAATCTGGGTTGGTTCTGTGATGATTTAGACCAGTTGAATATGGCAAGAGTATCTCTCTGTTAGTTTCTGGACCCAGCCCCTAAGAAGCCATCAGCTACTGTTTCCCCTTTCTTAGAACGCTCTCTCTGGGAGCCCTGAGCTTCTAAATAAAAAAAAAAAAAATGATTATTCTGAGAAAACCTACTGAATAGGTCACATGAAGGAGCGCTGGTCTACTGTTCCACCCTTCCGGTCATTCCTACCACATGCCGGACATGTGAACGAAGCCACTTGAAACCTCTCTACCTTCCCTGAATAGCTCATCTGCCAGCTAAAAACCACCGAGTGACTTCAGTTGATAAAATGGGAGAATAAGGTAGAAAAACTGCCCTACTGAGAGCTGCCCAGGCTCCTGACCCACAAATTGTGAGAGATCTTAAAATGGTTGTTTTCCAAAGCCACTAAGGACTGGGGTGGGTATCAGAAAATGTAATATGCATGCTCTTTACATTTGTTAACCTATTTAATCCTCATAATAGTCTAATCATGTAGGTAATACTATTTGCCCCATTTTAGAAATAAGCCTGAAGAAACTGAAGCTTAATGAGATTAAGTAACTCACTCACAGTCACATTGCTAGTAAAAGGGCAGAGCAAGAATTCAAGTTCGGGCAGTCTGATGCCAGAATCTATACTTTCAGACATGACATTTTTTCCATCTATCCTGAAAAAAGTTAAATAAAATCACAATCAATAAATATTCATGGAATGCTATGAAATACTGTAAAATACTCTGATAGGTGCAATGTAGCATGGGAAGCATGACCAGTGATAAAAGAGACACATTCTCTGATGCCCAAGCCAAAACAAACTTCCTTCCTTAATCTATCCCATCTCCTCTCCAGTTGCTTCTATCTCATCCCCCCAATTTCTTTACAACACTTAACCTGATCTGAAATCACCTCATTCGTTAGGCTGTTTATTGTCCTTCTCCCCCTTTAGAACTTAATCTTGGTGGAGCTGGTGTGGTATGGCTTGAACACCCTGTTTTCTCATCCTTTTCAGGATAGGCTCTTAACTCTAAATTTCTCAAGGTTAAATATGGAAGTGTTGAGGAAAAGAGCCCAGAAGAACTCTCCAGTTGTGTGCATTTATTTTGGGAAGGAGACCATAACTATCAAAAGAATACTCCATTCAAAAAGTATAAAAAGCTGGGGCACCTGAGTGGCTCAGTTGGCTAAGCGTCTGACTTCAGCTCAGGTCATGATCTCATGATCTCATGGTTCGTGGGTTCGAGCCCCTCACTGGGCTCTGTGCTGACAGCTCAGAGCCTGGAGCCTGCTTCAGATTCTGTGTCTCCCTGTCTCTCTGCCCCTCCCTTGCTCACACTCTGTCTCTCAAAAATGAATAAACGTTAACATTTTTTAAAAAAGTAAAAAAACTATTTTAAAAAAGATTGTTTCTCAACCTTTTTTTCACTGCCATCCATCACAAAACACATTTTTCTTAAGGGTCCAGTATGTGACCTTGCACACAAACAGAGAAAAACATGGAAACAAAAATTTCATGAAATAATATTTCCTCTAATTTCATGCAGTACGCTCTGATATTTTTCTATTTTATTTATTGCACTTCATATTCGAAATGATGGCCTTGACCCACAAAATTGATTTCAGAACTCACTAGTGACAAACACTCAGATAGTGACAGTTGAGCCACTTAAAAAAAAACAACGACAACTAATTCTAGCTCTCCTTCTGGATGAAGTGTTAGAATCAGTTAAGAAGAATAAGTGTGGCATCTTGGCAGACTGGTAGAAACATCTGAGGGCAGGTGTGAGCTTGTGAACTTCTCAGTCATACTGTGTGTCAGGTAGTTGCCCACCCCCCTCTAGGTAAGGTCCACTTTTAGAAAATTAATTTCCATGAAATAGGACTTTCTGCGTGTGGGTATGCATATCTATCTGTGTGCCCATGGGCTTCAGGGGTGGGGCAGAGGGATACAGTGAGGAGTATGATAGTCTGATCTTTCACAAAGGAGGTTCTTTGAGAGCATATCCTGTGGCGAATCTACAGATTACCTACCAGAACTTCACACAGCATCCTGTGGGTACGCTGAATAGGGAGGCAGCTAGTACAAGCAAAAGATCACTGCACCTGGAATCAAAAGAAGTGGGTTGGAGTCCTAGTTCTACCACTTGGGCAAGTTACACAAACTCTTTGAGCTTCAACTCCTTATTCTTTATAATGATAAAAATAAAGAACTCTGTTCACCTAGCAGGGTTATACTGAAGAACAAATAAAACAATGACTAGGTAGACCTGGGGACTTGTTATTCTTTTCTCCTTAAACTAGTTCCCACTCATTGAGAATACTTCCAATTAATGTAGTAATTATTTTCAAATAACTCACATTCATTCAATAAATGTTTTTTTTCAGATAATAATTGTACAACCTCCTTCAACTGTATTTCAAGTATTTCATTTGCTGACTGATGCCTCTTTTCCTCTCAGCTAACCCACTCCATCTTCTGAAGAGAAGGACTTTAGTTTGTTCAAAATCTTACTAGCAAGAAGCAGCACCTTGGGATGGTGGGAAGTAGAGCTGACTAATTAGATGGAATAAAGTTAGTAGAGAAGAGAATTAATGATACAGAGGGTATGGTCCAGAAAATTCTGGACTTGGGAGTCAGAAAACCCATTGTTTAAGCCCCAGACTCTTTGTTTGTTTGGTTTTTTGTTTGTTTTTGAGAGAGAGAGAGAGAAAGAGAAAGAAAGAGAGAGAGAGGAGCGAGGGAGGGGCAGAGAGAGACACACAGAATTCGAAGCCAGCTCCAGGCTCTGAGCTGTCAGCACAGACCCTGACGCAGGCTCGAAGTCAAGAGCTATGAGATCATGACCTGACCTGAAGTCAGATGCTTAACCCACTGAGCCACCCCAGACTTAAACCCCATACTCTTAATTCACTACCTATGTGTTATGGGCTGAATTGTGTTCCCTCCCCAAAAATCATGTGTTGAAGTCATATGTGACTGTATTTGGAGGTAGGTTCTTTAAAGGGGTAATTAAGTTAAAGTGAGGGCATTAGGGTGAACCCTAAACTACTATTCCTATATAAGAAGAGATTATAACACAGACATGTACAGAGGAAAGACCAGGTGAAGACACAGAATGAACAAAGCCACCCATAAGCCAAGGAAAAAGGCCTCCGAATAAAGAAACCTTGTCAACACCTGAATCTTGCAATTCTAGACTCCAGAACTGTGAGAAAATTAATTTCAGTTATTGAAGCCACACTGTCTGTGGTAGTTTATTATGACAGTCCAAACAGATAATACATGTAATCTTAGCTATGTCATAAGAATTAAATTTGATAAAATGCACTTTAAAAATTATTCTGGGAATTTCTTGTGTCTTTATTTTATCAAGGTAAAAGAAAGAGGACTTTGTCATAAGCAAACTCTGACAAAGAAATTTTTTTAATATTTTTTTAACTTTTATTTATTTTTTTGAGACAGAGAGAGACAGAGCATCAACGGGGGAGGGTCAGAGAGAGAGGGAGACATAGAATCCGAAACAAGCTCCGGGCTCTGAACTGTCCGCACAGAGCCCGACGCGGGGCTCGAACTCACAGACCGTGAGATGATGACCTGAGCCGAAGTCGGACGCTCAACCGACTGAGCCACCCAGGCGCCCCGACAAAGAAATTATAGACTTTTGGAAATACAAGCTACATCCTTGCTCTAAGAAAATGAGTTGCATCTTCATACCCCTTGCTTAAATTCCCCTTTGTTTGCAAATCCTTCTTGTTTGTTCTGTTTGGTAAGTATATTCAAAGATAATAATCTTTGAATGAATAATAGAGAATCTTGTGACTGCAAAATAACCGCAGAAGTGAATTTTATAACTTGATTTCGTCAATGGGCTCACAATCTTGATCCTGGGGAAAGTAACAGAATTGTAACAGCCCCACTTCTTACTGGACACTAGCCTGGTAGTCCCAATGATGTTCAAGGGTAACAAGGGTAAGCAAGACCCCTCTGACCTGTCCTCCACCACCAAGCGGACAGAGCCAGCTTTGGGGAAAAGCACCACTCCACCGATGAAAATTCTACCCATTCAGTGAAAGACTGGGAGAGTCCAGGTGATTTCTGCGTGGAGACTGAACATCGCACTTCACATGGGATAAAACGCATGTGAAACTTTTTGCCTTATATCCTAAAATTTCCTTCTTTGTTCTATAGAAGAGGATAGCCCCAGTTCTTTTTTCATAAGTTATGGTAGGAATGTACACAAACATTGAAATGCATATGTCCTTAAACCCAAATACATACAAAAATTGTGTTTATTCATGAATTTGGAGGTTTTTAAAAATAATCTTTACCTTTTGTCCAGTACTTTCCAAATATTCTAAGTTATATTAAATTTATAACCAAAAAGAGAAACATTAAATTGGCATGCAAGTGTAATTTAGAGTGGGGATTACTTGTGATTTAGTAAATGATGCCTGGTAATCATCATGAATAAACATGTGAATAAATAAATGAGTTATCTTTGACAACTTGAGAATAAAAGCTAATTTTAAAAAATGACTCTGCTTTCTCTGTCTGATGATTGGGCCATTCAGAAACCACACAGAGAGCTCTCCTTCTAGGGCACCCTACTTTGCAGTAGGGAGCCCAGGGCATGGCCACCTGTTGTTGTCCTCTTATGGTTCTCTCACTGATCGTTCTGAGAGTACAACAGCACACAAACCTCAGAGGTCACGTAACAGCTTCCCAAAGAGTTTGCACACATCTGTATCTTTAAATCTTCTCTTGCTATGGCAGGGAATTGCCATTCAATTCTTTGAAAGAGAAACTGTACTGGGAGTTATTATGTCTTATGATGCCTAGATTTCTTTTCACACTCTAGATTGTGAAAATGTGATAAGAGGAGGCAGGTGGTAGAATGATAAATGATCAGTAGTTCCCTGTTAGGAAAAAACACAAGTTAGAACCATATCTACAAGGTCTCATAATGGCCTCTAGTGCTTACATCTCTTAAGCATCAATGCATTTAAAGTCATGTCACAAGATAGAACAACCACAAAAATATATTATGCAAGCCTTGATTGACAAAGACAAATCAGGTGTGTATGAGACCATACATCGATTTGCATACACATTGCACAATTGCATCAATCATGGCTTTTGGAGCACTGTGTGTGTGTGTGTGTTTTAAACATGGCCTTTGGAATCAGGCACATACCTAGATTCCAATTATGGCTCCACTACTTGCTACCGTGTGATCTCATGTAAGTTATTCAATTCATTGAAGAACTACTTATTTAGTGATTTTCATGAGCCAGGCACTGTGCTAGGTGCAGGAGGTATTAACTATGACTATCATAGTCATGGTCTCTGCTATTATGGAACTCAGGATGGTGAGGAGACAGGCATTAAAAAAATCATAGAGGGGCGCCTGGGTGATTCAGTTGGTTAAACCTCCAACTTTCGATTTCAGCTCAGGTCATGATCTCACAGTTCATAAGTTCAAGCCCAGCATTGGGCTTTGCGCTGACACTGTGGAGCCTGCTTGGGATTCTCTCTCTCCCCCGTCTTTCTGCCCCCTTCCCAATTGTGCTGTCTCCGTCTCTAAACAAATAAATAAACTTAAAAAATCACAGAAATTAATGTAACAAAACACCACTAAGTTACATATATTCCCCACAGCTTTTTATTTTTTTATTTTTATTGTTTTTTAGTGTTTATTTGTTTTTGAGAGAGAGAAAGAAAGAAAGTGGGGCAGGGGTAGAGAGACAGGGGCACAAAGTATCCAAAGCGGGCTCTGCCCTGACAACAGAGTCCCGCTCGAACTCACAAACCTTGAGATCATGACTTGAGCCAAAGTCAGATGCTTAATAAACTGGGCCACCCACATGTCCCTCCCCACAGCTTTTTAAACCATTCTAGTGGCTGGATTGTCTGTGTAGACCAAGGTGTAACTAGTGGAGATTAGTGGGTAGAAGCTAGACCAGAAATAATTGCTATGCATTTTGAATGGGGAATATAAGTGCTATTGCCTCGGGGAATTGGTGGTGGGAATTCTAGTGCACTTGTATTGGTTGCATCCTGTGTGATGGTGAAGTCAGTGTGAGGAGGGACAATCAGAGATTTTAAGAAAAATTCCCACAGAACTTTGCAGATCAGGGTTTTGGAATAAAATGTTATGGAACTATGGTATGCTGTTCCTTTTTTTGGTCTCCAAATCTTAAGAAGTGCCTCTAAAAGCATCACAATCCCAGACTTCAAGCTATACTACAAAGTTGTAATCATCAACACAGTATGGTACTGGCACAAGAACAGACATTCAGATCAATGGAACAGAATAGAGAACCCAGAATAGAGAACCCAGAAGAGAGAACCATAGAGAAATGTATGGCCAACTAATCTTTGACAAAGCAGGAAAGAACATCCAATGGAATAAAGACAGTCTATTCAGCAAGTGATGCTGGGAAAACTGGACAGTGACATGCAGAAGAATGAACATGGACCACTTTCTTACATGACACACAAAAATAAACTCAAAATGGATGAAAGACCTAAATATAAGACAGGAAGCCATCAAAATCCTCAAGGAGAAAGCAGGCAAAAACCTCTTTGATCAAGGCCACAGCAACTTCTTACTCAACACGTCTCCAGAGGCAAGGGAAACAAAAGCAAAAATGAACTATTGGGACTTCGTCAAAATAAAAACTTCTATACAGAGAAGGAAACAATCAGCAAAACTAAAAGGCAACCGACAGAATGGGAGACGATATTTGCAAATGACATATCAGATAAAGGGTTAGTATCCAAAATCTATAAAGAACTTATCAAACTCAACACCCAAAAAAACAAATAATCTGGTGAAGAAATGGGCAAAGCACATGAATAGACACTTCTCCAAAGAAGACATCCAGATGGCCAACCGACACATGAAAAAATGCTCAACATCACTCATCATCAGGGAGATACAAATCAAAAGCACAATGAGATATCACCTTACACCTGTCAGAATGGCTAACATTAACAACTCAGGCAACAACAGACGTTGCCAAGGATGCGGAGAAAGAGGATCTCTTTTGCATTGTTGGTGGGAATGCAAGCTGGTGCAGCCACTTTGGAAAACAGTATGGAGGTTCCTCAAAAAAATTAAAAATAGAACTACCCTACAGCCCAGCAATTGCACTACTAGGTATTTATCCAAGGGATATGGGTGTGCTGTTTCCAAGGGACATATGCACCCCAGTGTTTATAGCAGCACTATCAACAATAGCCCAAATATGGAAAGAGCCCAAATGTCCATTGATGGATGAATGGATAAAGAAGATGTGGCATATATATACAATGGAGTATTACTCGGCAATAAAAAAGAATGAAATCTTGCCATTTGCAACTATGTGGATGGAACTGGAGGGTATTATGCTAAGTGAAATTAGTCAGTCAGAGAAAGACAAATATCTTATGACTTCACTATAATAGGACTTTAAGAGACAAAACATATGAATATAAGGGAAGGGAAACAAAAATAATATAAAAACAGGGAGGGGGACAAAACATAAGGGACTCTTAAATATGGAGAACAAACAGAGGATTACTGGAGAGGTTGTGGGAGAGGGGATGGTCTAAATGGGTAAGGGGCATTAAGGAATCTACTCCTGAAATCATTGTTGCACTATATGCTAATTTTGATGTAAATTAAAAAAAAACTAAAACTAAAAATAAATTAATAAAAAAATTTTTTTAAAAGTGCCTCTAAAATGTTTTTCTTTTGTTTTAAAAAATGCTAAGTGATTTTAGACTTATACAGTAAAATTATGGCAGGTCTAGGACAGCATCAGAAAGGGTCTGAGACAAAATCTATCCATGTGGATGAAAATACAGTAGATATAGCAGAGATAAATAGATACTGACATACAGAATGCTGCTATGAGAGCAAAGAGCGAATAACCTATTTTAGAGGGATAAGTTGAGGAAATTGAGAACCGATGTTCCAGCAGAGACCTAAATGAGGAGAAGCAGTAACCAGGCAAATTCTGAGGGAGTGCATCAGGCAGCCTGGGTGCAAACAGCTCATGTGAAGGAAAGACAAGTGTGCCTCTTCTAGAAAAGAAAGACAATCATGAACCTGGAGTGGCATGAGCAAGGACAAGGTGGTAGAAGATGAGGCTGGAGAATTGGGTGAGATCAGAACAGCCAGGGTATGGTGGGTTGGCTTCCACAGAACATCACAGAGCAGGATTTTACAGGGAGAAGCAATGTGAATCAATATGCATTTTAAGAAGGTACTTGTGGGGCACCTGGGTGGCGCAGTCGGTTAAGCGTCCGACTTCAGCCAGGTCACGATCTCGCGGTCCGGGAGTTCGAGCCCCGCGTGGGGCTCTGGGCTGATGGCTCAGAGCCTGGAGCCTGTTTCCGATTCTGTGTCTCCCTCTCTCTCTGCCCCTCCCCCGTTCATGCTCTGTCTCTCTCTGTCCCAAAAATAAATAAACATTGAAAAAAAATTAAAAAAAAAAGAAGGTACTTGTGACTACTATGTACATTGGATGGGAGCCAGAATAGAAAAGAGGACTGTTACTACAGGAGGCTAAGTGAGGGATGATAGTGCCTTGAACTAGCAGGTTGACCCTGGATATGGTGTTAAGTAGACTGTTCAAGTTGTATCCTGGGGATAGAATCATGAGGGCCAGTGATGTAAGTGGGGGGTGAAGGGATGGCCAACTTACCAGTAGAATAAAGGGACAAAAACAAAAACAAAAACAAAAACAAAAACAAAACAAAACAACGAGGATCCACCATACAGGCTCACGGTGAGCATGAAATAAAAATGCATATCAGGTGCACATAGGAAGCATTCCTCATTTGTAAGCTGTTATTATACAATAAATAAGCAGTTTAAAATGATTTTCAGTCATTTTATTTTTTTAAAAAATTGCCCAGAAGATGAGCATACTGCCTGGTCAGGAGTTGAAGAATATTGAGCATTGATACTTGGCTAATTCTGAACACTTCCTTTAGATGCACATATCTTTGAAGGTACTATTATTTTTCACTTGTTTGGAATGACTGCCCATCACTTTACTACATCCTGAAAGCAACCCCAATCAGAGGAGAGCTGTTTACTTTCTGAAGGCATGAAGGAATCAGAGAGATGACAGTTTAAAGGATGAAAACTTTCATTCAAGACCTCCTCATAAATAGTCCAAAGCATCCATAAAGTTGGTGCATTTCTCATGATTCAAACGGGTAAACCCAATCGAAAGATTTTAGTAACCTAACTTTTTGCCTCTGTATCTTGAGATCATAATTCTGAGAGAGTTTTCTTACATATGACAAATACTTGACCTTTTGTAAAGGTGTCATTTTCTCAACATGACTGTAGGAGTGACAGGAGAGGTGGCGGGTCAGAGAAGCCAATGAGTGCTATTTGCATCTTAAGAAAAGGAAAATGCAAATTGCAAAAGTGCTATGCACAAGGCAGAAAAATAGATCATTCCTGGTCACTCGTCCAAGCTGATAGACTACCACACCCCATCAACGAAGACCTCTGGTTGTTTTCCCAAATAAAATAAGCATTAAAGGGTCACTTTTTTCCACAGGTGTCTTTCTACTTGTCAGCCTTGTTGTTTTTAAGGGTTTAGTAATGAGCAAAGAAGGAGGCATAGGTACTTTAGAAAAGTCCACATTCAAGTCACAATGGTGTGATAAAATTTCTCAAGGCTTCTGACAGAAGGAACTGCAAACATGCCATCAGCCCTGATGACAGAGGACTCAGAAGGAGGACTTTCTAAAAAACTGAACAGACTCATTGAGTCACCCAGATCTGTCTTCCTGATTTTCATTGATTTATTTCAAAGTTTCTGCAACAATTAATTGGTCATTATTTACAATATCCTTCTGGAGTGAATCAATGCTATTATCCCTGATGTAGTTCAATACCATAATATTATCTCAATAACTTTTCATTCTACTTACTCTGTTCCCTGGTCTGCAAGGATGGCTTCTTACCATGACAGCTCCTCATGCAAGTTAGCTATTGATATTTTTAAACAGTCTTTGTATTAGCGGGTTTTCTACTAACTAGTAAAATGGTGTCCTGCCAATCCCAAACCTAAGAGGGTTAGACCTTTAATACCTTTAATGTCATTGGCTGGCAGACACTCCAAGAGTGCAAGACTGTTAGAAAAGTCCACCACTTCCTACTGGCTGTTCTAGTGCCCTCTGTGGAACTGCAGAGAGCATTCAGTGTTTCATGCCACGTTCTGACATAACAAAGGGGCTGTGAGGTCTAATGCAGATGGACAAATGATCCTCTCATTGGGGTAATAATGAGACACTACTGCTTATCTGTACATACAACTGAAAGTTCCCTAATCGCGATATATTGTAAGCACCTGCCTCGTCTGAAGCAAACCCCTGTTCATTTCTGCGTGCTTTGTGCCACAGAACGCGCTTTCAAAAATGTGTGATGGATTGAACTGAATTCAGTTTAAATAAGGAATAGTTTGCCCATTTGGCTTTTTCCTTTTCCCCAGGTCAATAAAATGGCAGCTAACCTGGTTGTTATTTTTCAGGTGCTCTCAGCTGAAAGTGGCAAAAAGCCAGGTTGGTGTGATGAGAACTGATAGTGTATTTCTTCTGTTCCCAGGCTTCTGGGTCTTTGCCACAGGAGAGAGTGGCAGTGAGCCAGAAATGGAAGCCAGAATTGCACAGGGAGCACAAGTCTCTGCCTTATACTAAAGTGTCCATAATTATAACTTACTCAAAGCTAGAATGCTAGTACGAAATAAATGAATTAGGTACATTCACAACTCTGGAATATTCTGATGGAATCATCATAGGTTCAGAAGTCAAACAGAAATGAAAGAAAAGTTAAAACATTTGTTGCAGTTTCCGTTATTTCATTTTACAACTTACCTCTAGGAAATCTCTGCAGCTGACCTTCTTTATTAGATCTATAAACACTTTTAATACAAACGATACCTAATAGGGGTTCCTGGGTGGCTCAGTCAGTGGGATGTCCAACTCTTGATTTCTGCTCAGGTCAGGACCTCACTCACAGTTTATGGGATCAAGCCCCACTGTCTCTCTCTGCCCCTCTCCCCACCCCCTTTCTCTCCTTCTCAAAATAAATAAAATTTAAAAAAGAATGATACCTAACATAAGTTATGACTTTCCCTTTGATCCCAAGTTTACAACATTTGTACCAACAAACTTAAGTTGAAAGGCTACAGGGGAGAGAGTCTGGGTGGTCTTTCATATAGAAATGAAACCACATGCCAAGAGCTCAGTTACAGAAGAATAATGCCTTGCAAGCTCCAGGGTATGGAACAGTTCTCATGGTGGCAGCAAGGTAAGCGTTAGGTCTCTGAGAGAGAAAGAGCTGTAATTTTTGAGATCTGAGGTTTAGAGTAAAAGACTTGTAGCAGTGGTTAATTTTGTTACTACGAACACAAACACAAATCACACACACACACAAACACACACACACACAGACACACACACACAAACTGGAAATATTAGTTATACAAGTAACAGATATTCATATATGCCCTCATTGGCATAATTTATATTGTCAGTACTAAAGGGCTCAGATAGATTCAAATATTAAATTTAAATTGGTGATGTCTGACAACAGTTCCATGAGCACCCAGATACAATTCACGTGAGGCTACTCTCTCTAGCTCCTTCCTTGACTGACTTTCTTTATTCTTTCCTTCTTAATTTCTATGACCATATTCATTCCATCTGCATTTGAGTCCTACCATTGATACATTGTGGGCATAGTAGTCTAAATGCAATGATGAAAGAGTTAAAGTAATAGCTAAACTTTTTTTTCTATAGAGTTGTGTACTTAAACTATGAATTGACCAGGAGTCAATGGACCTATACACTAACCCAAGCTCTTCTAACAGGTATTCATGTGATTATTCACATTTGCTAGCTCATTGGACAACTTCTTAAGTAATCTGGGCCTCGATTTTCCATCTGTAAAATGAAACCAAGAGTCCATTTCCTGTCCACCCCATAAGGCTATAGGATCAAGTGAGAATACATACATGAAAGCTTTTTCCAAACTGTAAAGTGCCATAAAATACCCTTGAATTTATATTTATGGTCAGGAAGCATGAACTCATATCTACAATAAAAATGAAATAACACCAAGTGATTATTTGGAAATGTAAAGATAAAAGGTTGAAAGCAATCTGTAGGAACTAAATCAAAATTATGATAACATCAGCAATAAGAATGTTTAATGTGATCCTATTTACATCACGGCTGAAGTCTGGTAGAGGCAGAGGGGCATTTGAATTGTGTATAATTGTCGATATATTGTTGATTTAATACCCAAAGTTTGTTTGACTGGCAAATATGCTAAGCTAATTTGGAAAAAACATCATACCACCTTCTTGTGACCCCCAATCTCTGCCCTATGCTTTAAGTTTCATTTCCTGTTCATTATATATTATCCTCAAGGTTATAAGGAAAGGAATAAAAAGGATGAGTCAATAATAAATATCCTCACCAGAAAAATAAATACTGAACTGAGACTGTTGTTAATAAGAGTATCACATGTAAACACAGATTATTTTTCTTCCCTATGTGGCAATTAAAAGCACTCAACATTGAAGTTCTTAGTTTTTTTTGTTAAAGCACATCAAGAAACTGGAAAAAATTCAGAGAACAACAACCAAATTAAAAAGTTTAGTAAATAAAGAAGGGTTGAGAGTGGGGCAATCTTAGATATGAGAAAAATAAAACAACTAGCATGGTAAAAGGTCAAGGGAAGATAGAAAATTTAGAACCATTTTGCATAGCAGGCAAAGAATAAAATACAATTAAAGTTCTTACTGGTATGACCTACCGTTACAAAAGAAAATACACAGCAACATGCCAATTATTTAGTTTCACTTCAGTGCAAAAAAAAATCCCATTCTTAAGAATTAGCTTCAGGATTATAATTGTAATCATTCACAATGCCAACTTGTTTGAAATGTCCAAGTCACTGCCATTCTTTCTTTTTCCATGAATGGCAGAAATAAAGATGCAAATAACGGACACCATCCCTCAGAGCTAATAAAATGCTAAAGTGTAAACAGTGCAAAAAAATAGACATTACACAATAAATAATTTGTATTTTATTGCTAAATTATTCAAAACTTCATGGAAATGTGACCCCTATGGTTGTGTAAATAGTAACACCCAAAACCATGACTGCTGGGAGACTATTTAAAGATGTTTCATCAGGAGTATCATGACTTCCATGTTTTTGCACAGTGGGCAATTTATTTTCATTTTGGGTTCCAGGCAGGAAGTGTTTATTCTTGCCAAAGAGGATGTAAAAATCTCCCCTACTCCTGTTGCCATTGAGGTTGCTGCTACCACAGAGAAAACAGGATTAGTTGCCAAAGAGAGAACATGGATCCAAATGAAAGACGGAGACATGAGAAAAGAGTCACAGCATCATATGGCCACAGAGAGCATTTGGTGAGATTTGGACAAAATTGGGACTTCCAAAGAAATTGGTTGAGAAAGATTCAGTACATTATGTACTCATTAAACATATACACATAAAATCAAAGGTAATGATAAAAAAATAAGCAGCAGATGTTTTACTGCAGATCACATGGGACCAGAGACTTGCCCGGTACAGAGAAAGAGTCCAGATCAGGCCAGATGAATTTCCTCAGATGATATAAGATTATTACCAGTACTTTAAAGAGAAAACTTGATAAAATGTGGCAGATATTTCTCCTTTAAAAAAAATGCTTCTAATATAAAAATAGAAAAGATAATTTCCTAAACTTTATAAGTAGTATTTACTAGAAAAGAGGTACCTGGCTGGCTTAGTTGGTAGAGCATGTGATTCTTAATCTCAGGGATGTGAGTTTGAGCCCCACGTTGGATGTAGAGATTACTTTAAAAAAAAAAAAAAAATATATATATATATATATATATATGTGTGTGTGTATGAAACCAACAGAAAACATTAAAAGATGACATACTAAATCATTCCCAACAAAGCCAAGAGTAATACGAATATAACTGAGGGTCACCAATAGTTTGGAGGCTATAGCTCATGCAACAAGTTTCAGAAGAGTTTGCTAATTGATCAAATTGTGTAAAAGAAGAGAAAGAAACTATTATTATTTGTAGATGATGTAATTTTATGCTTAGAGAATCCAAAAGAAATAACTAAATGTTTATTATTACTACTACTACTATTTCTATTAGAAATAGGATGTCATGTCTGAGAAAGTAAAAGTTGGAGCCTATAAGTTTTCATGATTGTTTGCATGGTGGTAGCAAAGTAAAGGAATTACTGAAGTCCAACATTTTAACTTTAATCGTGATCTACTTCTCTCTATCTCCAATACAATGACTTTACTGCAGGCCACCACCCTCTCTGGTCTGGGTTACTTTAACAACTACATTCTTTTTTTTTTTTTTATTGTTGAATTTACTTCCAAGTTAGTTAGCATATGGTGCAACAATGGTTTCAGGAGTAGATTCCTTAATGGCCTTACCCACTTAGACCATCCCCCCTCCCACAACCCCTCCAGCAACCCTCTGGTTGTTCTCTATGTTTAAGAGTCTTTTATGTTTTGTTCCCTCCCTGTTTTAACAACTATATTCTTTCTTCTCTAATCAATGATCCTCACAGCTGTTGGAGTAATAAGTTGAGATATAATTGACATAAACCATTATATTAGTTTCAAGTGTACAAGATAATGATTTCAACATAATATATATACTTCAAAATGATAACTACAATAAGTCTAGTTAACAACCATCACTACACAGTTAATTCTGTTTTCTTGTGATAAGAAATTTTAAGATCTACTCTCTTAGCAAATTTCAAATGTACAGTACACTATTTTAACTATAGTTTCCATACTGTACATTGTATCTCCAGGACTTTCTTATTTTATAACTGAAGTTTGTATCTTTTGATGACCTTCACACATTTTATCCACCCCAGCAACCACAAATCTGTTCCCAGTATCTGTAAGTTTGGATTTTTAGGTTTGTTTTTGTTTTTGTTTTTGTTTTGTTTTAAGATTCCACACATAAGTGAGATTATACAATATTTGTCTTTCTCTGTCTGACTTATTTCACTTGGCATAATACCTTCTAGGTCCATTCATGTTGTCACAAATGGCAGTATTTCATTCTTCTATGGATGAATAATATCCTATTGTATACATATGTCAAATTTTGTTTATCCATTCACCCATAGATGGACACTTAAGTTGTTTTTATGTCTTGGCTATTGCAAACAATGTTGCAGTAAACATGGGGTTGCATATATGCTTTTGAGTTAGTGCTTTCATTTTCTTCAGATAAATACCCAGAAGTAGATTTACTGCATCATACGTTAGCTCTATTTTTAATTTTTTGAGCAATCCCCATACAGTTTTCCATGGTGGCTGCACCAATTTACATTCCTACCAACAGTGCAAACGGGTTCCCATTTCTCCACATCCTGGAAAACACTTATTTCTTATATGTTTGATAATAGCCTTTCTAACAGTTGTGAGAGGATATCTCATTGTGATTTTGACTTGCATTTCCCTGATGATTAGGATGTTGAGCACCTTTTTGTGTATCTATTGGTGGGTGACTTGTATGTCTTCTTTGGAAAAATGCCTATTCAGATCCTCTGCCCATTTTTTAATTGTATTGTTTGGGTTTTTTGTTATTAAGTTGAATGAGTTCTTTATATATTTTGAATCTTAATCCCTTACCAGATATATGATTTATAAATATTTTCTCCCATTCAGGATGTGGTCTTTCCATTTTGTTTTGGCTTATTTTCCTAAGTTAAAATAATTTTAGAATAAGTGAGTTCTATAAAGTGGACCTATATAAGAAAATATTCCAATAGGTTTCCTTTATGAAAAAAAAAAGTTAAAAAGAAAATGGAGAAAAAGAACACATTTATATTAGTAACAAAAATTGGTAATGTTTTAATATGAAAAAAAAGAAATAAAAACTATAAGAAGAAACCTATACAGCCTTACGAAAGGACATATAGGAAGAAACACGATTTTCCCCGATGAGAGGACTTAATTCCATTCATATATAAAGGATATATATTATTAGATAAGTGCAATGATATTCCAAACAGAAGCTTGACCTTTTATTTTCTTTTTAAAATCTGACAAGTGGATACAAAAGTTAAGAAAATTTTGAAAAAATAATGAGAAGAGATGTAGCCCATCAGGTAATAAGATACACTCCCTTGTCATTATGAATATAAAGTCTAATACAAATATAAGAATAGAGAAATTGGTCACCAGACTAGAATAGAGTTCAGAAACAATGCAAGTATATATTAGAATCTATATATGATAAATTTGACATTTAGTATCAGTGGGGAAAAGGAAGTTTTATTCAATAAGTGGTATTGACACATATGAAAAAGAATAGTTGAATTCTTATATCACATTTATACCACAATAAATGACAGATCATTTAAGATATAAATGTGAAAACAACGAAATTGTAATCAAATTAGAAGGAAATACAGAAGAAAAATTTTATAATGACGCCAATACAAGTCAAAATAAGTAAGATACCATTCTTCATGTATCAGCTTGGCAAAATTAAAAAAGATTAAGTTGATTTACAAGTGGAGAAACAGATACTCTCCGATGTTGTTGATGAGATTATACATCATTAAAAACGTGCATACTCTATGACCCAGCAATCATCCTTCTAAGAATCTATTCTTTGAAAATAAAGAAAAGAATAACAGTCAAATTTTTGTTTACAATAGCAGAACGCTGGAAACAAGTTTAAAATCCATAAGGGGGTAATTAAGCAAATCATAACATGTCTATACAATGGAATACTGTGCTGACATTAAAAACAATGAGGTGGATAACCTGGAAATATGTCCTGAATATATTGTTAAGTGCTAAAAGCAATCTTTCAACTATTATGCAAAGTATGGTTCTATTGACAGGCTTAATTGGTTACCGCGTGAAGAGCATAGAAACTGGCTGACTCTGCAACCCTCCGCCCCTATGTATCATGCCCCTGACATTATAGTAGGGTTTGTCTCCAGGAATGAGCAGTGTTCAGGTCAAAGAGACATGTCACCCAAAAAGGTGATGACACCATGGAAGATTTGGCAGATGTTAGGGCCAGAAGACCAGTTGCTGAGACATTATTCCCTTCTCTTCATTGTAGCTGAAAACAGGTGAAGTTAACCCCTTGGAAGATGATTCCACCCTTCCTCCTAGGCTGGCTACCAACAGTTGGAATTCTGAACTATAGAGATAAGTTTTGATGAAAACCAAAACCATGAGGGGGAATAATGAAGAAAGGACTGATAAGTTAGTAAAAATAACTACTTCTGCAGTCAGAAAAGACATTTAAAATGAAATGTAATTATCCTTAAAGTGATGCAGGAAGGTATTTCATCTAGGTAGTAGGGACAGAAAATTATGAAAAAGAAGTAATATGT
The DNA here is from genome assembly GCF_022837055.1 of Prionailurus viverrinus. Lineage (NCBI taxonomy): Eukaryota > Metazoa > Chordata > Mammalia > Carnivora > Felidae > Prionailurus > Prionailurus viverrinus. The sequence continues at coordinate 130,841,461 of NC_062569.1, read as the reverse complement.
ATTTGTAGAAATTAAATAACAACAACAAACCTTTATATGTAGACTGAATAGTCATTGCTACAGAGCAAATCAGTGAGTTGGGAGAGAAAATGGACCAATGTTCCCAGAATACATCATAAATGCATAAAGTTTAAAAGTAGAAAAAAAATCATCTAGAGACGTAGAGGAAATTCCCAAGAGGCGAACATCCATCTGATATAGTTTCCAGAAGAATAGTCTGGAAAGAATAAAAAGGAAGCCATTGAATAAAAAATCTGGAAGGATATAGTTACAAAATAATTTTACAGTGATTACAGTGAAGTAGAGCTCAAGGGAGATGGGAAAAGGTAAAGGAAAATTTTTAATAATGAAATGTGCTGAGTGATTTAAAAATTTTGTGTTGTAACAAAAGCTATGTGTATAGAAAATGTGGACTCGGTTATTCATAGAAAAATATTTTTATTACCTTATAAAATCTTAAAGAATACCTACAACTATCTTTTTAGATGGCTACCCAGATCAGGTAGAATCTTGCTAGCTATGAAAAATCACTATTCTATTGTCCAAAGGAAGCAAAAACCAAGAAAACAGAATGCCTTACAAATCTCTGTCTTAATGAGACTTACTTTATCTTGTATACTATCACCTAAATAAATTCATCGCCATAATTCTAGCTCTACTGGTTTTAGTAAAATATGTGACAATTATACCACAAAGAATTTGCTTTACTCTGCTACAAGCATCCTCACGTCTGTTTAGTTAGGTAGTAGTTTCAAATAGACGTAACGTGAGAGGCCAAGTCATCATAACAAGAAGTGGCATCTTGGAGACATTATCTGGATGATTCTAAGAGACCTCCTACTTATCATCCTGGGCATTTATTCCAAATGATCGATTTGTTAATATACTAGAACAATTTTCTAGTTCTTTTCCATGCTTATAGCTGGAGTCTTATCCTAAATGAAGAATGAGAATCTCATCATCCTGTTAGATAACTACAAGTCACATCCAGACAAAGAAATAGTGAAGAGGGTTTCCCCTTCGATCGAGTTCAGAGGATGAGGATTTTTGAGGTGTATTTGTTAAAAGAGGCATAAGGCAAGGGCTCCATATAATTTTACCTGCCACTTTCACTACCATCAGTCTTTGCTTCAAAATTGTATCTCGGGATCCACAAATCAGATGTAAACATTTTCACCTCATGCCAAAGTGTAAGGATACCACTGTTTCCCATATCTATTTACTGAGTGGAAAAAGAAAGGCTATTTGAGAATGGCAGCCAAGATGGAACTGGTGCCAGGACGTAGGGGCCAGAGCAGATGGAAGCAGCAGAATCACCAAAGTGGTGCTGACAAAGGAGACGAGTGAGCACAAAAGACACTGTCCCTTAAATTTTGTGTGTGGTGACAGACTAAAATTCAGCCTATCTGTAACGTAAATATTAGAAGAGGCCTGGGCTCAAGCTGAAAAGGGTTACAAGGTCAAATGAACTGTAATGTTTACAATTTTTGAAATTCTTTATGAAATGTCAAATAATAGGAGAGCCAATAATCATGAAAATTTTGGAGGTGAAAGAAACCAAGGTAAAAAGTGAATATTTCAAAAGTAATTTTGAAAGCAGTTTCTTAGCACTGGCCAGTTCCTCAGGAGCTTCTAGAAAGACCACGCCTATGCTAATGTATGCAGAAGCAGCAAATCTCCCTGAATTTTCCACATAGCTGCTTCCTGTCTCTGCTTTCCTCCAGCTATGAAGACTTGATCCCCCAGGAGACATTCATTTTCCAATGCCACCAAAAACAAAAACAAAACAAAACAAACAAAAAAACAAAAAAACCCGAGTAAAAGTAAGTACTGTCAATCCTGAAGTGGCAGGAATTTGTGTATATGCATGCACAGGTGTTTGTTTCCTTAAAACAACTCCAAAGCCTCAGTTCCTTCGTTGTTTGTTGTTCTGTTTTAGAGGCTTAGCCCTTTTCCAGAGAAGACCATCTGCCCTGGAGTTCCCCTGCAGGCAATGGAACATTGTAAAGCTCTATTATCTTGAAAGCACTTCTTTGGTAATTCCCAAGACCTCATCTCTCAAGCCAGCAGTGTTGCTGAGCAACCGCATGTGTTCTTCAGAATCAGAATTACTGTCCACAAGAAATGTGGCTCCCCCTGTCCCTTTTAAGTCCTTTTCTGTGTACTTTGAGGCAGAACATTTGAAACATGTCCCATATAAAAAATGTCACATATCTCAGAAAAATTTACTTATCCAAAGGCCGTTGTGGTAAAAAAAAAAAAAAAAAAAAAAAAAAAAAAAGAACCAGTCTTGATCTCCTTAAACATCTTTGTGCCGTTTTCTCATCCAGATGTTGGGTGTTGTCGTTTACTGCCCATGGGAAGTGCAGTGACCTTTTTCTCCCTTCATCATGTCCAAGACTGATTTTATATTAACCATTTACACTTTAGTATGAATTTTTACATACTGGCTATGTATATGTATAGCCAGTTTGGGCCATGCAAATATATATACACATTTTTTTTTTAGAGAGAGCATGTTCAAGTTGGGGAGAGAGGCAGAGGGAGAGAGATAGAATCCCAATCTCCACACTGACAGTGTAGAGCCTGATGTGGGGATCAATTCCACAACCGTGGGATCATGACCTGAGCCAAAATCAAGAGTCTGATGTTCAACTGAAGAGCCACCCAGGTACCCATAGTTTGAATGACTTTTATTGTTGTAATTTTTCCTGGATAATTTGCATTTAAGCCTTGTTTCTAATTGTATGACAAAACATTTTGTCCCTCACTAAATTAAGTGTCGGTACCTTATAAAACTTGCCAACTGTGAATTCTCATATTCCATGATCTTTCCTCTTGATCCATTATCATTCTTTTTTGCAAGAACCTAATATTTCAGTGATCAAAACCCATTTATCCTGTGCTTTCTTCCCTGCCTCAGGTCTATCTAAACCTCCAGGTGCTTAGGGAGCACCACATCCATATGGCCTAGAAGTTCTACTTCTTTAAACCCTTCATTTTACAAATCACTCAGCTGGAATTTCTGAGTGTGGAAAAGGATCAGGAAGGTTTGAGAATGAGAATAATAAAGTGAACAGGAAGACGATAAGAACACCAGTGTCCTGAAACTTGAAAAGTGAAAGGTACCCATATATTCCTCCCCCTTTCCTTCCCACCACTTGCACAGATCCAGAGACAATCTGGAGCAGGAGGCAGAACAACTTAAAGCAGGGAAAGAGAGAAAAAAAACAAAAAACCAGTGACAAAGCCCTCACTTCTTCCACATTGTGGCTTCCAGACAGTAGCAAGCCAGAACTGAGACAGGTTATTGTAGCTATAAATGAAGGAAGGATTTACATTGAAACTCTGGATTGAATCTAATACTAAAATGAGGCTGTTTTTAAGTTGGAAGTGGTAAGAGTTCTTTTATAATCAGAAAAAATAGAAAAGTCATAAGTCCAACATATCAAATTGGGTAAAAAAGTAGAACCACTTACCTGAGTGGTTTAAGGGGATAATAGAAGAAACAGAAATAGTGTCTTTAGCATGCACCCCAAAAAAGAGGTGCACATGCCATACTTTGACATAAGTTATATTCCATTTGTTTTCATTTAGGAGTAGCAATATTTGAGGCAGAATTGTCTAGGAAGTAAAATGACAATGGCATTGATAATTATATTCTTTTGTTTGTCACTGGTCTTGAAGAAAGCAAATGCAATCCAGAGACTAATACATATTGAGTATGCTGAATAACAAGGAGTCAAAAAGTGTTCAGTAGAAAAATTAGTGATGCCAGCAATTTATGTTAAAGCTTTCTGAAAGAGCAAAGTACAAAACAAACAAACAAACAAACAAAACAAAAACAGTATCAGTAGCCTTTACTGTAAAAATCCTATCCCCTGTCCAGGGTGGAAACAGCTTTGGGCTGATGGGGAAAAGTTCCTGGGAAGCTGCTATAGATGTAGATGAGAGAGAAAGAGTTCTGAGGCGTCTGAGAATTCGTACCTTTCCTCTTTAAGGAATTACAGAAGAGGAGAGTATCGGTAGAATTATTTGTGAAAATGACCACAGTAAGGCAGCTGTCAGAAGTATGGAGTGATACCTAGATTCTTTCTTCAAAGCTGTGGATTCTTAGGTAGACTTTACCTCATAAAGAAAAATGACCAGAGTTCAGACTCTGGATTTGATTATTTAATTTATTTTTTTTTATTAAAATTTTTTTTAACGTTTATTCATTTTGGTTTTGATGATTTTAAAGCATGTCAGCAAGTCCTTTGACATTGTTCTCAATAATAGTTAGTTGTAAAGTCTAAGTCCCTCCCCTTGGAAATACACTGACTTTGGTGACGCTTAACAGAATCAACAGCATCACTGCATGGATTTTGAGTCTAGGTCATAAAAAGAGATAAAATAACCACTTGGCTCTCTCTTGGAATGTGGCCTTGGAACTCTGAACCACCATGGATGAACTCCAACTACCCTGAAGACACTGTGCTGGACAGAAACAAAGGGAGAACAGAGAGAGACAGAGATGGTATGAGGAGCCTCAGCTGTTGGCATCTTCCCATCCTAGCCACAATAGGTGAATGAGCAAAGCTGCCAGTTGATTCTGGCCCATCACTATTTGACTGCAACCATGAGAGATGCCCTGAGTGAAAACCACTGAGCCCAGTCAACCCTAGAAGCAGGCAAAATAATAATAAAATGCAAATGCTTTTAACCTACAAATTATTGTTTTGACATGGTTTGTTACATAGCAATAAATAATTGGAACACTAGTACTCATCAGTACTTTATAGTGTTTTTAATGTTTATTTTTAAGAGACACAGAGAGAGAGAGAGAGAGAGAGAGAGAGAGAGAGAGCGAGCACAAGTGGAGGAGGGGCAGAGAGAGGCAGACACAGAATCTGAAGCAGGTTCCAGGCTCTGAGCTGTCAGCACAGAGCCCGATGTGGGGCTCGAACTCACACACCGTGAGATCATGACCTGAGCCCAAGTCAGATACTTAACTGACTGAGCCACCCAGGTGCCCCTCATCAGTACTTTATTAACAAGGCTGAACAGACACCTGGTATGTAGGAAAGTATCGAAATTTTATATGCATTTGCTATTGAATCATCTTAAAACTTAGTTTGGAGTATGATTTATACTTTACTCAAAATTAATTTAGCAGTGCATGCATATGATTCATAAACATACAAACATATACTTGGGGATGCTTCTCAAAATAATTTACTGATAAGCATATGCCGTAAAAGTATTTGGAGACCACTGTTGTGGTAGTCCACATCTTTAGCTAGGAATCTTGAAAATTGGGTTCAGGTCTCCATTCGGTCCTGTTAATTTTGTAACCTTGAGCATATATCTGTGTACTGGTTTCCTGATCTGCAAGTGAGGATTAATGATAATTACACATCATATTTATGAGGGCAAATTTCAAAACTGAAAAGTAATACAAAATAAAATGTCTTACTAAACTACATTTTCCCAAATTTTACTGTTTTAGGAAAAAGCTTTGTGATGTATCAGGAACCAGGATAGACTTCATAATCTTAAGCTTTTTTTGTTTGTTTGTTTTTAAGAGAAAACTCAAATTAATTTTATTCTGGAAACCTAATTAAAATACAAGTTTTTAGACACACTTTAACCTTTTTTCTAATATTATCATCAGTGCTCAGCTCAAACTGTCATCATAATACTTAGGTTTAAAGTCTGACTTCATGACTTTGTTTATTTTGTTTGTTTTTAAATAGCTTTTTTTTTTTGAAAAACAGATTAAGATTTACAGAAAAATCAAGAAGATGGTGCACAGAGTTCCCGGACCCAGCTTCTCTTTTTATTAATATCTTACTTTAGTATGGTACATTTGTTACAATTAATGGATCAATACCTAATAACCCTTTTTAGTTCCAGGATTCTATCCAGAATGCCACATTACATTTAGCTGTTATGTCTCCTTAGGCTCCTGTTGCCTGTGACAGTTTCTTAGACTTTGTTTTTGCTTGATAATCTAGACAGCTTTGAGGAGGATTTTTGCAGTATCCCCCCCAACTAGCAGTTTGTCTGATATTTTTCTTATGATTGTACCCAGTTATGGATTTGGGGGGAAGACTCTCATGGCATTAAAGTGCTGTTTTTCTCACAGCATACCAAGGGTACAGACTATCACTATAATTTATGACTATTGCTGTTGATCTTAACCACCTGAGTTAGTGTTTAATAGGTTTCTCCATTATAGAGTTATTCTCTCCACCCCTGTTCATATTCTCCTGTTTGGAAAGAAGTCACTATGGGCAACCCACACTTAAGAAGTGGGCAATTATGCTTCTTCTCCCTGAGGGCACAGTAGCTACATCAATTACTTAGAGTCCTTGTACATAAATTTGTTCCTTCTCCTACCATTATCTACTTATTCAATCATCTGTTACATTGATATTATTAAGACAGTAAGGACTCATGAATATTTATTTTATACTTTGGGTTATAACCCAATACTACTTTATTTTTGTGCTTAATTTGTTCCAGTTTTGGCCATGAAGGGCTCTTTTGGTTGGCTTCTGTTTCCCTTTGACACACTCCCATCAATATGGATTTTGTTTATTTGTAAGCATTTCCTTATTTTCTGGCACCACAGGATGGTCCAGACTCATCTTGTATAATTCCTACTCCAGTTCTAGAATCAATAATTTCTCTAGGGAGTCCTAGTTACCATGCTTTGTGCCATCATGAAGATATGCATGCAATATATGCTACCTCTGCACGCGGAAAATATCATTTAACTTATAATAAAGCCAAATGCATCACGATTTTATATTTATCAGAATTACGTGAAGAATGAAATGGGGAGGATCTGATACTAAAGGCACTGGAAACATGAAGAGACTATAGTTGTAGAAATCAACTGGTGAGACTAGAAGAATTTACTTATATAGTAACTCATCGATATATTTTACCAATGATGATCATAGAAAAGATAAAGGTCTGAAAAATCCACACTTCAATCCTCATGCACCGATTCTGAGTTGAAAGACCAAACATAGCAATGAAGAAGTATACACAGAAGCTGAGGGAGTAAAGTTTTATTTGCATATGATATTAGAATTCTACACCATTAGCTAGTGAGAGTCTACCAATTCGTAGCAAATATCTAGAGGCAGAGGAGGACAGACAAGCAAGATTAGGACCACACCAAGTTTATCAGCATTATCTGTATCCACTTCGACTATCAAGAAAGAGAGAAGCCATCTTTTAAAAACAACAGTAGAAATTTAGGTCTGGAAAAGACATTATCAGTGATTTATTAATATTACTGTATGACATTGCTAGGGCTGCCGTAACAAAATGCCACAGACTAGGTTGCTAAAACAACAGAAATTTAATTTCTCACTGTTCTGGAGGCTAAAAAGCCAAGATCAATGTGTTGGCAGGTTTGGTTTCTTCTGAGACCTCTCTCCTTAGCTTACAGATGGCCACCTTCTTGCTGTGCCCTTCATATGGTCTTTTTTCAGGGCTCATGCATCCCTGGTGTCTGTGTGTCCAAATTTCCTCTGCTCACAAGGACACCAGTCAGAATGGATTAGGACGCACCCTAATGGCCTCCTTTTAACTTAATCATCTCTTTAAAGGCCCACTTCCAAATATAGTCACATCCTGAGGTACTGCAGCTTAGAGTTTCAACATATGAGTTTTGAGGAAAAACAATTCAGCCCATAACACAGTCCAAACTTATTATTTTACAGATGAGAAACCCAAGATTCAGTGAAGTAAACAGATTCATCTAGGATTATAAAAAGTTGGAATTCAAAGCCAATTCCTTCTCCCAGGCCACAGCTTTTTCTCCACTGTACTGTCTCTAGAAGAAACTATTTTAGGATTAAAATGACAGTGCAGGACATGGAAAATTTCTTATACTAATATTGTCCTAAGTTTTATAAAATTGTGCTAGAATATATGATCAAGTCCAAGAGAAGATAATTCATGGAAAATTCAAGGCATAGTCTAGTCTCATTTCTTTTTGAATAATTAGTATTTTTAATTATTAAGTAACTCCAAAGTAAAGAAAATAATATAATATCCTTCATACAAAGTTTATTTTAATTTTTTTAAATGTTTTTATTTTTGAGATAGGGAGAGACAGAGCATGAACAGGGGAGGGGCAGAGAGAGAGGGAGACACAGAATCTGAAGCAGGTTCCAGGCTCAGAGCTGGTAGCACAGAGCCCAACATGGGGCCCAAACCCATGAACCGCGAGATCATGACCTGAGCTGAAGTCAGATGCTCAACCGACTGAGCCACCCAGGCACCCCCAAAGTTTATTTTAAATAAAAGTTACAGACACAGTAAAATCCCCATTCCCCTCCATTCATTATCTACTATCCTGACCTTGGTGTATATTATTGTCATGAATATTTTTGTAATTGTTACATATGTATATGTACATTAATAATATATACTATGTTTCTGTGTTTTAAATTTTACATAAGTAGTATTACAATATATCTTAATTTTTACTCATATTTGTGACAAATGTATATACTGAGATAGGTTGATATATTCATTTATTTTAATCAAGAAATTAGAGTGCATTGCATAAATAGAACACATTTAAAGTTCATTTATATCTCTATTAGGTAACAAGTTTTTCCACTTTATTATAAACAGTCTAGACTTGAATTTTTTTTTCTTGTGAATGTTTGGGGAAATGTTTCTAGGTTGTAGCCACAAGTGTAGAATTACTGGTTGGATGCTATGCACATCTTCAACTTTCCTAGAACTACCAAATTGCTCTCCCAAGTATATTAGTATGTAGATCCACCAGCAACCCCTCAGAGCTCCTAGCAACTGATATGTTACCAAGATTTGTGTTACCTGACCAATTAATTTTGTTCATCTGATGGGTATGAAATTATATTTCACTTTGATTTAATTTGTACTTCCCCAATTCCTAGTTAGCTTTAACAGCTTGTCAGCTTAATGTCCATTGGTTAATAATCGCCCATTTTATCCTTTGCCTATTTGTTCTGAAATGTTTGTACTTTTCTTTTATTAAGGTTTAGAAGTTCTTTGTAGAGTTTGGATACTAATTCTTTGTTAGTTATATAGTTACAAACATTATCACCCTTTTTGTCACTTTTAGTGAACCCACTGATAAATAATTTAAAAAAAATTATGCTTACTTTTTGAGAGAGAGAGACAGAGCGGGAGTGGGGGAGGAGCAGAGAGAGGGAGACACAGAATCTGAAGCAGGTTCCAGGCTCTGAGCTGTCAGCAGATAGCCCAACACAGGGCGCGAACTCAGGGACTGGGAGATCATGACCTGAGCCAAAGTCGGTCACTTAACCAAGCCACCCAAGCGCCCCCATTGATAAATATATTTTTAAATGTGTTTTTGAGGTATAAACTAACATTAAAGTATACAAATCTTAAGTGTATAGATCAATGAATTTTTACATATTTGTGTGCCTGTGTACCCATCACACTAATCAAGGCATAGAACAATGCCAGCACCTCAGCAGACTTCCTTGTGTCCCTTCCCTGTAGATACATTCTGCAAAAGTAACGAGCATTCTGACATCAACCATGACAGATCAGTTGTGCCTAGTCTTATGTCATAGGAATATAAAGATACAATGTCAATTCCTGTAACTGGTTTCTTTTGTCAGCATTATTTGTGAGATTCATCCATGTTGAGAGTAGCTATAGCTCATTCTTTATCACAATTCATTCATTTTCATGCTTCTGGCCATTTGAGATGTTTCTAGTGATGGGAATACTAGAACCATGACTACAAATTCTGTAAATATTATTGAATGTGTGGATTTGCTTGGCCATGGGGTAGGCATTTGTTTAGAGTTGGTAGAAACTAACAGAAAGTTTTACAAAGTAGTTATCTCAATTTACACTCCCATCATTGGTATATGAATGTTCCAAATGCTCTACAACCAATGTCAACATTTGGTATGTCAATCCTTTTCATTTTAGTCACTCTGGTGGGAGAATAGAAGTATCTCATTATGATTTTAATGTTTGTATTTCCTTAAGGATGTTGAGCATACTTGAATATATTTACTTGATACTCCTTTATAGTTTCTGCGTGTTTTCTTGTTATCATATCTTCATGCTATTGGATATCGTATGCTACTCCAATAGCATAAAGATATGTTCTTTTAAAATGTTTAGTCGGTTGGGCGTCCGACTTCGGCTCAGGTCATGATCTCGCGGTCCGTGAGTTCGAGCCCCGCGTCGGGCTCTGTGCTGACAGCTCAGAGCCTGGAGCCTGTTTCAGATTCTGTGTCTCCCTCTCTCTCTGACCTTCCCCCATTCATGCTCTGTCTCTCTCTGTCTCAAAAATGAATAAACGTTAAAAAAAATTTAAAAAAAAATAAATAAAATGTTTAGTTTTGCTTTTTATATTTGGTATATAATCTATTTGGAATATAGTTTTATATTGGTGAGAGGTAAGTGTCTAGCTTTACATATTTCCAAAGGTATAGCTACTTATCCCAGTACCATTTATTGAATTCTCCAACCTTGGTTTACTGATTTGGTAGTACCTTCTTTGTCTTGATTACAATAGCTTTTAGAATATGTGTTATAATTAAAGCAATGTCAGAAATAGACCCTAGAAGAAGAAGAAGAAGAAGAAGAAGAAGAAGAAGAAGAAGAAGAAGGAGAAGAAGGAGAAAAGAAAAACAAGAAAGAAAAAAGAAAAAAAAATTCAGAACACATAGAAACAGACCTGCATTGATCTAAGAACTGAGACCTGACTTTTGATGATCTTTATTATTCATGTTTCTATTTCACTTCACTTTCTTATCATCATTATATTCTTCCCTCTGGCTTTCTATTTTTATTCTTTAACTTCTTTAGTTGAATGCCTCAATCATTATTCATCACTCTGACTTTTCTTCAAATGAATTTAAGGCTATACATTCTCTTTACTGCTTGAGTGGCATCTGGTTAAGTTTTGTTATAAAGTGTGTTCATTGTTATCCAGTACTAAATAATTTCTAATTTACATTTTTATTTCTACTTTGGCCCATGAAATATATAGAAATATGTTGCATTAATTTCCTAATGTGTAAGGACTTTTCATTGTATTTTTATATTATGGGTATTAATTTTAATTTATGTAATTATTTCTATATATTTTCCTGGTGAGGGAATGTTGCCTGTGTAATATTGATTCATTTGAATTTTTGAGATTTTTTGTAGGTTGAGAACACAATTAATTTTGGTACATTCCATGTGGTCTTGAAAAGAACATGCATTTTATAAAGATTGGGTACAGGGTCTAAAAAAGTCCATGGGTTAAGAAGGTTAATTGAAATGCTCAAATCTTCTACAGTCTTATTAATATTTCATTGGCCTAATCTATTTATTAACTGAAGGGAATTTAAAAATTCCTCATTATATTTGAAACAAAAGTGAACACAAACACCTGTATTTTGAGGCTATATTCTTAGTGTATTTAAGATTGTTATATCCTTCTGGTGAATTGTTTGCCTTATCTACCTGTGCTAGAAAGAAATGAAGCAATTTTTTCCTCAAAAAGTTCTATTTGGTTCTTTTCAAAATATTTTTTAAAAAAGCATTTCCTTCTTAATGTTCTAAGGTCTTCTTTTATATCTTCAAAAAAACATGTTTAGTCTTTTAGGTTGTTCTATTATACAAAGTTCTGGAGGTTCTATTCTTCCTGTTTGTTATTTGCTATTTTTTGTCATTTTTGTGTGGATTTCTGTATGATGTGGATTATGTGGTCTAATTTCACTATGATTCTGCAAAGGCTTCCACAAAATATTCTAGAGTATCCCAGGCAGGGGCCAACTTTTATGTTAATCTCTCAGTTTGCAATTTCGGCTTCAATTTGGATCCCTAAGTTGCAAGAGGAAGAGCTAGGAGTTTTGATTTCTCAGAAAAGACCACTACTGTTATGTTTTACTTTTATTTCCACCCAGGTCTCAGTTACAGAAAACTTCCTTATTGCTAGTGATGGATATTTTTTCCCTTTACTATATAATTTCTCTCAGTAGCATAACTCTTTAGGATCATGGCTTTTGTATTGATCTAGGCTCAAAAGGCCTGTCAGATCCCAAGCCTCATAGTTGGTCCCTACATGAGACTTAAAATACAGCTCCTTGGTTACCAGGACTGAGACCTCCATAAAGGGCATGGTGTATTAATGCACTTAGCACTCCAGGAATCAGTTCCCTCTTCATTTGTGGCACCTCGGCATTTCCCTGTCTTTTTCTGAACTCATCGGTACATTTAAAAATTATTACATTTTATTCATGTTTGCAGCAGGAGGATAATCACACCTTTGTTTGCTTTCATCAGGCATCCCACTGGAAGCATTCCATTTAACTTAAGCATCCTATATAACTTGTATATGGAAATGTAAGAGCTATTAATTCCTTATTTCCACTTTGAAATACAGACTATTAATACTTTAAGAAGACATTTCACATGGAGGCAAAGAACAAAAACTTGGGAAAATCATTTAGAAAATACTTTGCAAGTAATGTAAAATAGAAAAGTGTTCAAAATGTGTTCTGTCCCAATATTGCCTTCACACTCAAAGTAGTACAAACATTGGACTCATTATTTTAATACATTTATATGCATATTAATTATGCACATGGGATAGAAACAAAAAGTTCTACATTAGTGGTTCAGTACCCTGCTTACTCTATTTAATTGCTTTCAAGTATATAACATGATATGTGTTCTGTGATTTCATTTTACCATGTGACTAGAGCACACCAGTTTTTTTTAATAAAATGAACACACTACAGGAAATATATATGCAAAAAGGAGTGACAATCAATCTCATTTTATTTTCATTACATTAATTGCAATATTTTAAAACATTAATGTGATTTTATTCTCCTGCAGTGTGTGATTAGGAAAGATGTGAAATCAGCATCTGGGATGGTGGACTTTCTGTCTTGCTTCCAGACAGACAAAAGAACTTATGATCCAATGAGATCTAGTCACTCCTAGATTTTTTATTTTTTCATTCTTAAATCTCTTCTAATATGCTGTAACAAGTTACTGTATTGTTTAAATCACCATGTGTTAGCCCACGTTGCATTTTGTAAAATATATATGTTTTTTTCAAAATTATTGTTTGTTTTACGATATGCTTTGAATTTTACATAAGGCAGATGATGTGGATCTTGATTCCTTTTTCTATTATAGGTAATAGATTTCCACTAATCCATAGGTAAACTTCAACGCAGTTCTCCTGAGGCACATATCTGACAAACAATGGTATGGAGTTAAGGCACTGGGGCTAGATATACAGCAAAGCTAACTGGCCTATAAAACCCAGCTCCCTGACCTTATTAACACTGTACTCTAACTTGAAAATATGCTCAGCTGTGACTTCTGGAACAACTTATGGTGCACTAAGGAAATCTGTGTGAATGAGATCATTCTCAGCTGACCAGGGAAAGCAGGAAGCTTCAAAAATACATTTAGTCCAAACAAATAGTTCTTTGTACTAGTCAGACATCAAGACAACTACAAGTCACATGTCAGCACAGATAAGAGTGATATTTAAGTGAGGCATTGCAGTGGTTAATAGTTTGGACTGCCTTTAAAGAAACATTTGATAAATATCAGCATAATCCCACATGTGTTAACAGATTGTCTCAAGCTCTTTTCAGATGTATTTTCAAGACTAGATGGTATTTCAAAAAAACTGACTTTAGATTAGATGCTGGAAAATTAGCAATCTTTATAAATGGACATTTATCATTACTATATAATGCTTTTATAATAAAATTTGCCTAAAATACTTAACACATTTTATAAGCGCTTTTATTCATTTTTCCCAGTGCTCCTATAAATTCAATAAACGGTGTGATTGTGTCTCCCTCATAGAGAAAGTAATGTAAATTCATGAAGGAAGCAAAGAGATTAGAACCACCCAAATTTTCCAATTATTTCAAATCAAATGATGATCGCTCTCAATCAATGATTCTGAAATGATTTCATAGCACAATTCACATGACCTAAATCAGCTTCTACAACTATTTACGCTGGCATACGCGCACACACACACACACAAATGACAAAGGGAAGGGTAAAGTTATATAATTCTAGAAGATCTCTTTCTTTCTCTCCCCCTTCTCTCTCTCTCTCTCTCTCTCTCTCTCTCTCTCTCTCTCACACACACACACACACACACACACACACACACACACAAATGACAAAGGGAAGGGTAAAGTTATATAATTCTAGAAGATCTCTCTCTTTCTCTCCCCCTTCTCTCTCTCTCTCTCTCTCTCTCTCTCTCTGTCTCTCACACACACACACACACACACACAAATGACAAAGGGAAGGGTAAAGTTATATAATTCTAGAAGATCTCTCTCTTTCTCTCCCCCTTCTCTCTCTCTCTCTCTCTCTCTCTCTCTCTCTCTCACACACACACACACACACACACACACACACACACACATCACTTCCACTCCTCTCTCTCCCAGAGATTAACTGGAACTGAAAGTGAAAGAAGACCTAATAAAGAAGTCAGGAGAAAAGGAAGAGAAAACTATTAAGAAGAACAAAAAGCTGCTGGGCAATTTTAGGATAGTACCAGTTCTAAGTAATTCAGAATTAGTGTTTCTGAACTTTAAATAAAAAAAATGTGTATGTGTGACTATGTGTGTGTGTTTACAAGAAAGGACCCATACATTACAAATTATTTTTAATTTAGCTTAATTTTAATTCATCAGTATATCATGACTACCTTTATTTTTTTTAAGTTTGCTCTTGAAAAAGACAGACAGAGAGAGAGAGAGTAAGCACGAGTGGGAGAGGGGCAGAGGCAGGCCGTGGGTGGCCCCAACAATCATCTTTCAATGTCAATAAACAGTCTTCTACAACTTGATTTTTAATTGTTCATTTGTATTCTATTAGATTGATGTGGCATAATATACTTAATCCATTAATCCTCCTTGCTGGATATTTCAACTTTAAAATAGTCCAGTGGTCATTTGTCCCTTTTTTTTATTTTTGGTCTTTCAAGGTTTATTCCCTCTCCCCAACAGCACCCTAATTTTTAGAAAGTAACTCTTTTCCACTGTTTTAAGTCTTGGTAGAGAAAAATTCTCAGAGACTGCCTTCCATTACAGCAGCCAAAGGGAAGAAATTATCTCTTCTGTTTCAACAGCCAGGTATTGTTGGCAGGTAGCCTAAATTGGGCCAGCTGGAGGCCTTCTCCTGGGACTTTCAACATTGAGTCTTGAGGTAAGTAAAGAAGGAAGATGTTAGAGGTTGTTCATCTGAACAGGGGTAGTGTCTGCTAAAGTTATGAGGGCATCTGGACCAGATCTACTAGCTACAAGACTGCTTCTTTCCTCTTCCTTCCTGGTAACTTGATACTTATTGAATCAACTTTCCATTTCTCTGGAGACTCTTTGGAAGCCTCATAATAAATAAATGTCTGTGGAAGTCTGATTCTGTAGTATTAACTAAGAATTTCAATATAAATTTTCTAAAAAAAAACCCTTGTAGATACAGTTAGCACTTATCCATTATTGTTTCTTTAAATTTTAGAAGTACTAAGCCAAAAGTTTGCAAAATTTTAATTAAAAAAATAGTGTCAGGGTGCCTGGGTGGCTCAGTTGGTTAAGTGACCAACTTCGGCTCAGGTCATGATCTCACAGTCTGTGAGTTCAAGCCCCGCCTCAAGCTCTGTGTTGACAGTTCAGAGCATGGAGCCTGCTTCAGATTCTGTGTCTCCCTCTGTCTCAGACTCTCTCTCTCATAAATAAACATTTTAAAAAATAATAAAAAATTAAAAAAATAGTGTCAAACTGTCTTCTAAAAATATAGCATAGAGGTCAGAGGTTAGGAATGTTAGCCAATCTCTTACTGTATAACCCTGTGCAACTTATCTCTGGGCCTCAGTTTATTCACTTATGAGATTAATCCATAGCACCTATTAGAGCTACAATGAGAAAAAAAGAATATATACAAAGCTTAGCACATACTAAACTATAGATAAACGTTAGATCCTGTTGGGAAGAATGTACAAATTATGCTCTCACTAGCAATGTCTAGGTGTGCTCATTCACTCTGCTTCTGCTTTCATTTGACTCTCCTTTGGTCTCCTTTATCCATTCTACTTTGTTGCTGTATGATTTAAATTCTTTGCAGGGGAATTCTGCATAATTCTGGGCTTCATCTTGACCCTCCCTTTAACTCAGTGATACATTATACAAAAGGCAGCCCAAATTTAGAAATCTCTCAATATAGATCATCAGATTTTTTCTAAACTTTTAAGGAAAAGAATATATTAAGAAAACATTTAACTTTTAGTTACATTTTTTGAAAAAACATCAAATGTCCTTACCATTAGCTAATTTACTATATTTTGATTTAATTACATATGTGGAGATGTGATATCACAATCTTTTCAGTACTTAGGGTAAACATCTTAATCCAGCCCTCATTCTGAAAGATTGTATAAGATGAACTTAGAGGAGGAAGGCAAAAGTCAGGCACTAAAAAATAATTTTGGATACAGCACTGTAAGGAAAATAAGAAGCAGAGCCATGATTAACAACATCAGAGTAATAACAATTTCTTCACATGGCATGAGAGAAGAAAGGAAATTCAAATGTAAAAACTGAAGAGAATTTAGTTAGATGTAAAATAGGGTCAATGTAAGAAAAGCTTCCAGAATCTCAACTGTATTGTGTAACAGAGACACCTGCTGGTTATCATCTATTTCACTGTTCAAATTCTCAAATGCATTTGTTCTTTCATTCTGTATCCTGTTCCCTCAGATAGTCTCCAAACCACTGAAAATTCACAGCATGAACATAATGATAGATTCCTATAAAAAGATAATTAAATCAATGGAGTGTATTTTTCACTTTGAATCTGGAGAAAAATCTGTGCTACCAAGGCAATTTTGCTGATGCCATTTTAATATAATTACATTAAAACTGCTTTGTGTAATGTAATAATGTTGCTAAAAGTTAAAGTATACCATACAAGTCTCCTTTACCAGAACAAAAATAACCAGTGTTTGCTTTTTGAAAGTACATAATAATAGTATGGTTAATGACAATGATAAAAATGATAAAACAAATGTATCTAAGATACCAAGCTAGCATTTTGTCTTAGAAAAAGAATGTAAGCCATGATTATGTAGAAATAATAAAAGCTTACCTTTTAATACTATATGCCAGTAAAAGAAACTGGTTTATCTCCTCTCACTGCTCTAAAATGTTCACCATAGATGTGTCTATATCAACTATAGTGGTACTTAAAAGGCATCAGACAAACATTAATCAGTTGACTGAGACATAAATTGGGACTCCTGTCACAAAGAGAACTTTAACTCAGAAGTTATTTTTTTTTTCTAATTGAGATTAATACTATGAATAAATATACTTTTGTCAAACACAATATAATTTGCATTTTCCTTAGCGCCGTCAAATCTCTTGCTTTGAAAATAAAGATTTAAAAAATATTTCAAAACTAAGAATTACATTCAGAATCTAAAATTGCATGTGGCATAAATTAACTCAGTGAGATATTGTTCATGGCTAAATTCACAATGTGAGTAAATATAAAAAGGGCTAATTGTAATCAATTAGTTCATCAGTTGACATGTATTAACCCTCTGTGTTCAATAGTAAGGATTGTAAAAGATGCGGAACTGTAAGACAATCTATTTTCAATTCTAATTGGATAGACAACTTTATTTCACATGAACTATTGTACAAAAATGTCAGCATTTAATTATAGGCTAAATCAAATGATGATAATCCAAAGTCACGTAAAAGTTCCTGCATGAGTGCTAGGATGGTTAGAAACCAGTTAGGGAAATGTTCATGGTAGAAATAAACACTGAGTGGGCATATGAATACTGTGCTAAAGTCGAGTAGGTAGTTTTAGTGAAAATTGTTTCAGGCAAAGAGAACAACATGAGTAATGGGAAGGGAGCAAACCCTGGTAAGAATTTGTTTGTGAGCACAGGGTAGGTCTCCCGAAAGCAGTGAGTGAAGTTATGGAATAGTAAGAAATATTTGTCTTGAAAGTGTGGGGCCAGTGTAGGGAGATTTTTGAAAGCTTGGCAGAAAGTTTAGATTTGATGCATCAGGACATAGAAAGGGGAGTTTTGATAAATTCAAAGAGAGTGACTTGATAAATTCACTGTTTAGGGAAGATTAGTTTGGCAGGAATCTTCACCATAAGTGGTCCAAAATAGATTGGCTCCACTTGAGTTACTTTGCTAATAATATTTGGATTCAAACTTCAGCTGCAGGGAAAGAAGTTCATATATAACTTCATACATTTGATATGATGATTAAATTATTTACTTGGTATCTATGCCAATAATAAATGAAGAAGAAAGTTAAGCAATAAATTTGATTCATATTGATGACCAGTCTGGTAAATGAGATTCCCATGCTCACTCTCTTCTACTGTCCTTGCTCTCCTCCCTGATTGAAGGATAAATACTGCATAAGAGAAAGCAACAATTATCATTGTCCTTTTATTATCTAATCCTCTTCAAGAAAAAGTAGATTTGTCCTGAATTATATAAGACTCCAGTAAGTATATACTAGTAATTGCAATAGGGAATATATGCAACTATTAATGAATACCTTCACACATAAACGACAATATTATCTCACTTAATTCTCACAAAAGTTTTGCAAAGAAGAGATTGTGATCTCTATTTCTGTACTGGGGTTGCCTGAGGCTCACAGAGTCTGGAAGAGCTTCCCTCAGATTGTGTATTGGGATGTGAAGTCAGGTCCATATAGCTCCAAAGATTGTGCTCTCAGTATGATCCTAGTCTCTCTGGGGAAGACACTGCTTGAAACGTTGAAATGAATCCTGTCCCTGCCTCATCCTCCTAAAGCTAAATGTTAAAGTTAAAGCCTGTTTCAAACTACATCCAATTTGTAGCATGCCAAAATGTTAGCGGACTACTACTGAAGTAATCATGGAAAGTATGAGTATTGATAGCAAGATCTGGCTAAGAACTCAGTTGGCAGACTTTCAATTCAGGATTTCAAAAATAACTTGAAGTATCCTAGAGTCATACTGAAGATTGACATTGAATAACAGGTAATATCATAATCTAGTTTTGTTTGTTTCAGATACTTAGTTTGGAGGATATCATTCAGGCATATTTATATTGTAGCTTGTTTAAAGTTCTTAAAATTAACTATTGACACTGAGATTTTCTTGATTGCTTTTCTCATTTTGGCATGGCTTTTCACTATTATTGATTAGTACAACCCTATTTGGGAGCAAATAATCTCTAATTTATAGTTTTTAAATAAGAGAGAAAGAAGGTTAAAGGCTGCTAACTATCTAGGTACACAGTTCTTTCCAATTTCGGTAATAATGTACAATAAAAAAAGAGGAAGTGGGTCTGGGTCAATTGGTTTTAATGGCAGAGCTAAACTGTTTGGTCACTTTCAGTGACCCTAACTCACAAGTAAAAATTACCATTTCAAAGGTCATCAGTCAATTCAAAATGTGACATTTTTGGCTCAAGAGTTTTAAAACTGCAACATAAGAAATCTGGAGGACTTGTATTTCTGGAAAAACTGTGTATTAGACACATTGAAGAGCCCTCTCATTAGGAAAAAGGTGGGGGTTTCCATCAACCATTGTTTTAATTGCATGCTAATCTCCTGAAACTTGGAGAAAAATATCTGAGGGACGAAAATATTTTAAAAGTTTGTTGAAACTCAAAAGGAGGGAGGCAGAGATACCCTAAAGGCAAATGCTAAGATCATCACTCCAAATTCTGGGCCATTAGCAAGACAGAGAAGATGAACCTGAGATTCATGGATTTAGCCAAAGTCCTTGGACAAGACTAAAGTGGTCCAAAATCAATTGTCCTGATCAAAGTGGATCATTTCATAAGTCATTTTTTTCTTTTTTTTATATAAATACTTAATTAAAAAAAATGTTGCTGTTGTTTTGTTTTGTTTTTATTTGAGAGAGAGAGAGAGAGAGAGAGAGAGAGAGAGAGAGAGAGAAGCTGACATGCAAGTGAGAGAGAGCAGGGGAGGGGAAGAGAAAGAGGGAGAGAGAATCCCAGGCACACTCTGGCAGTCAGCACAGAGCCTGATGTGGGGGCTCCACCCCACAAAGCATGAAATCATGACCTAAGCTGAAACCAAGAGTCAAATGCTCAACCAACTGAGCCACCCAGGAGCCCCAAGACTTATTTTTTTAGAGCATTTCTAGGTTCACAGCAAAATTGTTGGGGGTGGGGGGTACAGAGATTTCCCATATATTCCCTTCTCTCACACATGCATACCCTCCTCCATTATCAACATTTCCCACCAGAATGGCACATTTGTTACAACTGAAGAACCTACACTGACATATCATAATCACCCAAAGTCCATAGTTTACCTTAGGGTTCACTCTTGATTCTGTACATTCTATAGGTTTTGATAAGTGTATAATGATAAGTATCCATCATTATAGTATCATTGAGAGTACTTCAATCATCCTAAAAATCCTGTGTTCCTCCTATTTATCCCTCCCCTCTTCTCCAACCCTTGGCAACCACTGATATTTTACTATCCTCACAGATTTGTCTTTTTCAGAATGTCGTATAGTTGGAATCATATGGTATGTAGCTTTTTCAAATCGACTGCTTTCACTTAGTAATAGGTATTTAAGGTCCCTCCATGTCTTTTCATGGCTTGATAGCTCCTTTCTTTTTAGCACTGAATAATATTCCATTATCTGCCCGTACCACAATTTATCTATACATTCACCTACAGAAGGACATCTTGATTGCAAATCACCTACAGAAGGACATCTTGATTGCAAATCACCTACAGAAGGACATCTTGATTCCAAATTTTATTAATTATGAATGAATAATTATTATGAATGAAGTTTTGATAAAAACTGCCAAAATGTTTTCCAAAGTGACTGCACCATTTTGCATTCCCACCAGCAATGAATGAGAGTTCCTGTTGCTCCACATCCTCACCAGCTTTTGATGTTGTCAGTGTTCTGGATTTTGGCCATTCTAGTAAGTGGATCACACGGTTATTTAATGTGCATTTCCCTGATGACATATAATATATGACATCTTTTCATATGATGTTTTGGTATCTGTGTATCTTCTTTATTGAGGTGTCTGTTAAGGTATTTGGTCCATTTTTAATCTAGTTGTTTTCTTATGGTTGAATTTTAAGAGTTCTTTGTGTATTTTGGATAGTTATCCTTTATCAGATGCGTGTTTTGGAAATATTTTTTCCTAGTCTTTGGCTTTCTTTTCCTTCTCTTAATATTGTCTTTTGTAGAACAGAAGTTTTTTAATTTTTTAATGTTTCTTTATTTTTGAGAGAGAGAGAGAGAGAGAGAGAGAGAGAGAGAGATACAGTGTGAGTGGGAGAGGGGCAGAGAGAGAGGAAGACACAGAATCTGAAGCAGGCTCCAGGCTCTGAGCTGTTAGCACAGAGCCCAACACAGGGTTCAAACTGACAAGCTGTGAGATCATGACCTGAGCTGAAGTCAGATGTTTAATTCACTGACCCACCCAAGTGCCCCAGTAGAACAGAAGTCTTTAATTTTAATGAAGTCCAACTTATCTGGAGTGCCTAGGTGGTGCAGTCAGTTGAGCATCTGACTCTTGATCTCTGCTCAGATCATGATCTCACAGTTTGTGAGTTCGAGACTCGCATAGGGCTCTGTGCTGATGGCATGGAGACTGCTTGGGATTCTCTCTCTTTCTCTCTGCCCCTCCCTCACTTGTGCGCTCTCTCTCTCTGTTAAAATAAAATAAATAAATAAACTTAAAAAAAATTAAATACTTCACTCTCTTCTTGCTTGCATGGTTTCTGAGGATATATCAGATATAATTCTCATCTTGTACCTATATTATTTATCTATCTATCTATCTATCTATCTAAATAGAGAGAAAGAGAGAGAGAGGGAGAGAAGAAGAGAGATCCAGTATAATATGATATCAGATAACAGGATAAATTCCGCACCCCTCCCATTTCTCCTAGGCAATTAACAGGATAAATTCTGCAGTCCCCCAACACCCCACTCCCCCATTTCTCCTAGGCAATTAACAGGATAAATTCTGCAGTCCCCCAACACCCCACTCCCCCATTTCTCCTAGGCGACTGTCTAGTTCTTTCTGAGCTTTCTGGATCTGTCTTATGATTAGTTCTGAGGATTTTAGTGAATCTATGCCTCTGGACTGTAAATTTCACAAGTGTTTCACAAGCCCCCTCTCCACCCCCCAGGTTGGAATGGATGGCTAGAGTGGGATGGGGTTGAGTATTTCCATTCTCCCACATGGAAGGCTAGAACTGAGTAAAGTTGGGTACTTCCCCTCCTCCAGGCCAGCTGGACTCTGGTTAACTCCTAAGGGCAGACATTATTAAGAAGAACAGAGAGTTCTTGTTTATTTCAAAATGGTTCCTTTTCCCCCTCCCTCCTAGAAGTAGAAGGGGATTTTTCTCTGATATTTGTTGTCCACCCAGAGCTTCCAGAAATTCACCAATCATAGTTCAAGTTTTCCAACCCTGGCACTGGTTCCCACAGCAATTTCTATTCCTGAGTCTCTGCTCTGGTAAGCCATGACTCTCTGTATTCACCTGTTTGTCTCTGTAATCTTGGGAACATCAGTTTACCCTATGTCCTCACCTGCCTTATAAATCGTAAAAGAGTTGCTAATTTTTCAGTTCAGTCTGTTCACCTTTTTACTTGTTGTTAGGACATAGTGGAGACTTCCAAGAGCCTTACATACAGAACTGAAAGTTGGACAGTTTCCTTCCTAATGTTTTTATGAAGAATAATGGAAAGAAAAATGGCCAACATACTCCTGAAGAAGAGGAACACAGCAAAGGTATTTGCCTTGATAAATAGCATGACCAACTATAAAACTATAATAATAAAAACAGTGTTTGATCAATTGATGGGCAAAATAGAATACATAGCTCAGAAACAGATGTATGCATATTGAAACTTGATATATGAAAGAGATGGTCACGTAAAATATTATAGAAATCATGGACTCTTCAATAAATATTGGGCTAATAGTTATACATATGGGAAAAAATGGTATAGGATCCTTGCCACAAACCACATACAAATCAATTCGAGGTTGATTAAAGACCCAATCTCAAAACTAACAGAATATAACACAGGAGGATTTATTAATTACCCCAGAATAGGTTAGGTATTTTTAAACAAGATACAAACAGTGCTAACCATAAATGATTGATAAAATTTGGCACTTTATAGAATTAAAATTTATGTCATTAAATGGAACTACAAATATATTAGAAAGATAAACCATAGAGATATTTGCAACACACATAATCTGCAAAATGTTAGTATTCAAAATATACAAAGAACTTCTAAAAATTAGGAAAAAATAAAAAACAAAACAAGTGAAATTATACAAACAGGAATTTCCACAGGATAAAAAGAAGTGGAGAATAAGCATGAAAATATATTCAATTTCACTGGCAATCATGAAAATGCAAATAAATATCACAAAAAACATCATTCTACTTTCATCAGACTAGCAAATATTAAGCGGTATGATAATGCCATGCATTGGCAGCAATGTGGTTCAATTAAAACTTGAAATGGCATGAGTAGGAGTATAAATGTGGCAAAACTATTCTGACAAGCAATTTGGAATTATTTTACAAAGCTGAACATTTGTATATCATACTTTCTCCTATTTCTAAACCATCAGGAGAAACAGACAAGAGTGTCCACTGTAGCGTTCTTGATGATGATGGTAACTGAAAATAAGTGCAATGTCCAGAAATGGGAGAATGGGTAAATAAATTTCAGATTTTTCCCATAATGAACTATTTATATATCAACAAAAACTAAGGACATATAGCTACACAAAACATCTTACAAAATAAATATGGAGAGGAGAAAGGCACACAAATCTATATAGACTGGATACATTTTCCATCATGTCAATTTAAGTAATTTGAAACTACATGTCCCATAATAGTTCTTTCTGTGAGTTTTAATTAAGTTTGCTTGCTTAAAAAAATGTATCTGAGATTTTTAGAAGGTGAAAGTTTTAACTCCCAGAAGGTCAGAATCATTCATGTGTAGCTGCAGCTCCAGACACATTGTCACTGATCCGGGCAAAAGACAGCAGCCAGGCCTGCCTGCAGCTTCCCCAAGTCCCTCCACATTTTCTCCCTCAGGTTCTCTGACTCTGGCCAGATATGGCTCAGCTCCGGGGTGAAGGGAATCATCCTTCAGGTCACCTACATCATCCAGATTGGAGGCCACAGGAAATAAATGTGTTTGTTAGTGGTCTCTCCCACTTCATGTCCAGCTTCAGACTCAGACTCAAGCCTGGCTGACTTTGAACTGAGAAAGGCCAGACGTACATAAGCTGCCTAATTGGTTCCATAATTACGGCTCCATAATTGCCTAAATTCTGATCCCTGTGATAAATCCCTTATTCATTATCACTCACATGGGTTCTGCTTCCTTGAGCAAACCCTACCTGATACAAACAGCACAACGTCAGAGTGTGTCCAAATGTTTTAGGTAACTCGAAACTAAAACTAAAAAATGCATTGCTTTGCTATGCATCATATTGATAACAAATTTTTTAAGACAGAAAATGGCAAACACAAAATTGCCTCTTGGAGGGAAGCAGGGATAGGAAAGGATAAGAAAGAAATACATTTGTGGATTCAATGGTATTCAGAATGGCAGGGGTAAAGTCCTCCAGGTGAGAGGGGAGATTCACTGGTGTTCATTTTATTATTTCACTTCACAATTTGCATATATATTATGCATATAATTTTGTGTGTATCAAATAGTGTGTAATAATAATAAAAAATAAAGCATTGAGATAATAAAGGCATAAAAACAAGAGTTAAGACATTTTAAAAAAATGGACAGGAAAAGAATGCAGTGTCTAGGAGCAGAAGGTGCACCAATTTTCTAAACCACCCTAGAAAAACCCATTCTCAGAGATAGCAAAGGCTACAAACATGAGCAGGCCCAGGTGTAAGCCTCAGGGTAATCAAAATAATTTAGGAGTAGTAATTTTAGCACTCTGAGTATACACCAGAAAGGCTTGTCTGTCCAACGAACTAAGGCTGTAACCGGTCACGACTGCGTTTAGGACAATATTGCAGTAGGTTCCTAACATGGTTCTCACAGCCAGAGTAGCAATGGAGTAGTACGGTAAAACCTTGATTTGTGAGCATAATTCATTCCGGAAATATGCTTGTCATCCAAAGCATTTACACATCAAAGTGAATTTCCCCAATGAGAAACAATGGAAACTCAGATGATTTGTTCCACAACCCAAAAATATTCCTATAAAAATTATTACAATACTGTAATATAATATGTAATAATAAAGACAATACAAAGTATAAAGAAAAATAAACAAATTAACCTGCATTTACCTTTGAAAACTTTCCGGGCTGGTGTGAGGGAAACGAGAGCAGAGGGTTATTGTGTAGGATGACTTTCACTATCACTAACAATCACTGCTATCAATTGGCTCAATGGAATCTTTAACAGGGAACCTATGCAATAACACTTGCTTTTGCCTCCTTTTGAGGATTCCGTGGAAATGTGACATTGCATTGTCATTAAACAGATTTATCGCTCGCACAGTACAGTCTTATTTGGGTGGTGCTTTTCTACAAAATTTTGCACGGTTTCCCACATTTTACACATCTCCCTAATCTCATTTGAAGTGAGGAATTTTTCCGCCTTTTTCTACTCCTCCTCTGCATACAAGATGCAGACGTAGACTTATCATAAAATTTTGCAATTTCAGCCACTTGCAGACCTTGTTCCTACTTCTCAATGATTTCCTTCTTAACTTCCACCATAATCATCTCCTTCTTCTTACCACCTTTCTGATCAAACTTTTTTTTTGCATGGGAGCCATTATATATGCTCACACAGATGTTGACTACAGTACAGTATTAATAAACCCTTGTCATATACTATATTTAATGTAAATGGCAATAAGGCAGCAGAGGAAAGGGTCTAGATCTGCAGGCAGCTCAACCTAGAATGAAGCAAAGTATCCCTAAGTTTACTCTTGTATGGAAAAGTAAAGGACCATTCATATAGGTGCTTTGAAGTGACAAAAAATAAACTAATGCCAGTTGTGGGCACCTCCCACTGTTCTGAAAAATCACTGATTTCTGCCAGACACAGCTGACTCTGAGCATGGGAGCATGGGAGCATCTGAGCATGGGAGCATCTGAGCATGGGAGACAATCACCCACAATCCCACAGCAAGAGAGTGAGAGAGAGAGAGAGACAACCATTGGCTCAGTTGTGAACATGTGCCATTCAGCGTCACATACTCCTATTGCAACAGGTCACTCCTTTATCAAGTTAAAATTTATTAGAAATGTTTGCTCGTCTTGCAGAATACTCACAGAACAAGTTACTTGCAATCCAAGGTTTCACAGTATTCCCAATAACACCATTCTACATAGTGCACATGAAAAGAAAAATGCTGGGGCGCCTGGGTGGCACAGTCGGTTGGGTGTCCGACTTCAGCCAGGTCACGATCTCGCGGTCCGTGGGTTCGAGCCCCGCGTCGGGCTCTGGGCTGATGGCTCAGAGCCTGGAGCCTGTTTCTGATTCTGTGTCTCCCTCTCTCTCTGCCCCTACCCCGCTCATGCTCTGTCTCTCTCTGTCCCTAAATAAATAAATAAATAAATAAATAAATAAATAAATAACGTTGAAGAAAAGAAAAAGGCTTCCACCCATTTGCTGGGAATTCCTTCCCTATTTCCTTACTCCACAACAGAAACCAAGTATCATTACTTGGAGATGATCATTACTTAGAAAATCAGAAACAAATCAAGTATAAATAAATTCAATGATCTAATGTATCAAAAATCAGCAGTTTAAAAGTTTTTAATTGGCAATATAACTCTAACAAAGATTGCATAACAATACCAACAAAAGCTACAGAATACCTCAGAATAAAGTTAACAGAGAATGTGTACAACTATTTGAGGAAAACTAAAACACTGGACATAGAAATATTTATTAAATATATAAATATATCTTATTCCTAGATAGGAAATCTCATTGTTCTAAAGATGTCAATTCTTCTCAAACTAATACATAAAATTAAAGTTTTAATCAAAATCCTTGTAATGTTTTTAGAGGAAAGGGAAGTAAGTTGACTCTTAAGTCCATGTGGAAAAGAAGGTCAATGTAAAGAGACAAGAAATTGTCAAAATGAAGAATAATAAGCATATATTTGTCTAACCAGATACAAATATTTATGACACTGCTTCAGTTACTAAAACTGTATGTTACTCACCTTGACAATCAGATTAATGAAACACAACAGTCAACCAAAGACTCATGCGCATATGGAAATTTTATATATGGTAAATGAAACATTTCAAACCAGTGGGGAAAGAATAGTTTATTTGGTAAATATTATTTTAACAATTGCCTTTATATTTAGAAATAAAGTTGGAAATCAATCTTGCAACATGTTATAAAAAATTTATGTTAAGATTTGAATATTTAAAAACATAAGTATGTAAGAATAAAATGTGGGAGAGCATTGTTTAAATCTTAATCTGGGAAGTTCTTTTAATGCATGATACCAATTTTAAAAGCCAAAAAAGAGACTTACCTATATAAAAATGTAAAATTTTAACATGGCAAAAAGATGGTATAAACAAAATAAAACAAATGACATACTGAGAAAAAAACAGCATATAATTGTGAGTCTTGATGTGAATATTAATAGTAAGTATCTACAAAATAATAGGTAAAATCAGTAATAAGTTTGGATATGAAAAATAAGTATAAGTGAATTATAAACATTAACAAAGATTTTTAACAACACCAGTAAACATATAATTGCAAAAATAAAGCAACAGCAATGTAATCTTCCCTATGAAATGAGCAAATATTGATAAAATGCAGCACTGGCCAGAAGGCAGGGAGGGACAGGGGCAAATACACATGAATATACAAGAGTATAATTTGGTACACAGCTTTTTAGATGGCAAAATAGCAATATCTATTAAAATTCTGGATCTGTATAAATTTTAACCTCAATTACTGGTACACAAAAATTATAGAAAAAGGAAAAACGGACGCAGAAGGATTTCATTGCAGAATTATACTAGCAAAAAGCTAGAAATAACACAAGTATCCAACATTACCCAATTATCTGACTGTTTAAATAAATTACAGTACATTAGTGTAGTGGAAAATTACGTAACTATTAGAGCGAAAACAGAATTATGTACAACGGCATGGAAAAATATCCACTGTGTGTGTGTGTGTGTGTGTGTGTAGTTAAGGAAGATATACAAATTACAAAACTGTATCACAGAAACACATTCCTGTTAATAAAAATGTATAGCTATGTTATGCATATCTATGCAAAAACATTTTTTTTCAAGGAAAGACACCATATGGGAAAGTTGGATTGTTTGAAGGGGAAAAGTTTTCTTTCTAATTTTATATACTACTGCATTGTTGAGATTTTTTATAAAAAGCTATATAAAGAGAGTGCTTTCAGCTGGCCTAAAATCTAGAAAAAAAATTCACATTAAAAAAAAGGAGAAATCTAGGGCACAGTATATTTCACCTAATCCTCTGAGCTCATCATCTTCATGAATAAAACAACTCATTGGCAACTTTTGTAATTCCTAAAGTAGAAGGCACTGAAATCTCCTAGAATAGTGCAAAAGAAAATTTTTAGGAAATGGACAGATAATGTTGCTTAAAATGTATTTATAAGAGTCCTTCTGTTAGCCTAAAAGAAGCCCAAGTTAGACTGCATTACAAATGTTATTTTCTTCATAGAAATTTTAGCCCATTATCAATTAAATTTTTCTTTCACTGCAGTAAGGGGAAAAAAAAGACTCTGAATGCTTCCCTTCAATACATGGGAGTTTAAGTATATATAAAGACATAAAATAATATTTTTAAAAAGCCTCCTCTCCACTAAGGTAAATTTTTCTTTGAAGCAGTTATCACACTTAAAATTATATGACTATTTCAGCAACTAAGTGTTAAATGTCTGGGCTCTTATAAGCTCCCTGAGCTCAGGAATTCTTTCATTCTGGTTCCTTACTGTGTGCAGAGTGTCTAGGAAACAGTAGGTATAAAACAAATATTTATGGAAGGGAGGGAGGAGAGGAAGAAGGAAATCAGTCACATTTTGGAAGAAAAAGGTACTCCAATGCCATCTCTCTTTAGCAGAGATAAAAGAGATATAAGAAGTATGTAATCAGTACAACCGAGCTGGCCCTGGAATTGTCTTCTAACTAGACCAGAATTTTTCTGCTCTACCAGACAACAGATGCTATTTTGTTTCAATTAGTGGATTTCATCCCAGTTTGAATATCTTCATGTATTTCATACGGAAAATTTGGTAAAATTTAGGCAAACCTTTCAACACTTATCACTAAAATCTCAGATTGTTGTTAAAACATTTGAATCAGACCATTTGAATAGGATCAATGGATTATGAATGTCCCTTCCCTTCCCTTCTGTCCTTTGTCTCCAGCCTGTCTGTAGTTAAGGTTAGAAGCTATTTTATTTTGCAACTCTATCAAGTTTCTTCTTTATGTTAGGTAAAAATTTAAGGCCAAAACTATGTGTTATAGAAAACTAAATAAATACATTGAAAAGACCACGTTTCTTAAGGATTTCTTTGTTGAAAGAAAAAAGAAACCTGAAAAGCTGCCATATTCTAGACTCCATATTAACTCCCTTACTGGCCCAGCTATGTAAAATAATTTTTTGACTATCAGGACAGTTTTCTTCATGTGCTCAAAAGCATATCTTAAATCTAATGATCGTCCTGTGACAACATAATATTTTGATGGGCTGAGGAACAATGAAGATGGCAAGGAGGATTAGACACTTGAAGTGCCAAATCATACGGCATAATTAAATTTAGGGGCCAGAAGCTGAGTTTACGCTTTGAATTCTAGAGCTGCTAGCAAGAACAATTAAAGGATGTGTCATTCGCATTGAAAACAATGCATAACTTACTCATACTTTGGAGACAAAAAAATTGAAAATCCTATAAGAACACAAGTCTGTGTGACCATAAACTTATTCTTCTCAGGTGGTGGAATGCATTTATTATTTCACCATTACTCTGTGCCATGAGTTACTCATGGAGTTATTAACTGTAAGTCACAAAATGAATCACACCCAGAAGACAAATAAAATAACTGAAAAATAACTCAATATATTAAAATATTTCATCCTCGTTTAAAAATGATAACAATGCTAATTACAAAACTGCATATTATAGTGTTTAAAAACTGCTATGGATTGAACTGCATTCCTCCAAATTATTATATTGAAGCCCTAATCTCCATGTGACTATATATATATATATATATATATATATATATATATATATGATCTATAGGAGGTGATTAAGATTAAATGAGGTTATATAAGTGGGGTCCTAATCTATAAGGACTATGACCGGGGCACCTGGGTGGCTCAGTCACTTGTTCAAAAAAGTTTATTTATTTATTTTGAGAGAGTCAGAGACAGCGTGAGCCAGTGAGCGGCAGAGAAAGAGAGATAGAGAATCCCAAGCAGAATCCCTCTGTTGTCAGTGCAGTGCCTGACATGGGGCTCAAACTCACGTACTGTGAGATCATGACTTCAATCAAACCAAGCATCAGATGCTTAACTGACTGAGCCGCCCAGGTGCCCCGTAAATAAATAAACTTAAAAATTTTTAAATAAATAAAAATAAAAGGATTATGACCTTACAAGAAGAGAAATCTCTCTCCCTTCCCACGCCCTCTCCCTCTCTCTTAAAACCATGTGAAGACACACAGAAAAGGCAACCCTCTGCAAACGAGGAAGAGAACTTTCACCAGAAACTGAATCAGCTGCTACCTTGATACCTTGATCTTGGAGTTTACAGTCCCTAGAAATATGAGAAAGTAAATTTCTATTGCTTAAGCCCCCTAATCTATGGTATTTTGTTATTATGACAGCCCAAGTTGACTAAGACAAGAAGATAGGTTGTTTGTTAATGTCTTTAATAAACAGACCTAGTTTCAAATTCTCCCTTAGCTAACTCTCAAAATCTGTTTCCTGTCTTTAAAAAGTTATTAATCTATCACAAATCTTGCAAAAAAAGCTTACAATACATACAAAGCAGCTATTATAGAAGTAAATAGGTAACTACTATTATTTTATGTTTTATTAATAATTCAAATAAACTTTTTAGCAAACCATAGACTGTTATACCTTAAAGACAGCTCAAATAATACATATTTAAATTCAAACTCATCATTAAAAATTGATTGTCCAGAAAGAAGTGGTTTATCTTTCATGAGTCTAATCATTTGTTTTGATCTTCAAGTTCAAGGTAGTGTGATCTTTGAATGACTAGCCTCATGGCAGAATATACTAATACTCATTAAAGAAGATAAAAGCCTATAAAATTATTTTGTCAGGTTGTTGAACACACTGTTTATGCAGCATTTGGCACAATAAATTTAAAGATATAATCATGCTATTTGTACAAACTCACATATCATTATTAGCTTAAGTAAAAATCGCCCTCAGTGAATACAGCATTTGACACAATTTGGGAATAGATAATAGTTCATGGATAAATCCAATTATTTTAGTAACACTAGAAATATATGTGGTGACATGTTCCAATACACATTCATTCAATCACAAAGCATCTAATATTCATGTATGGCATGCTCTGAAAATATTAAAATGTGCTAGACATAGTCAGAGTCTTTAAGCAGCTGGATCCCTAAGACTTAGTAAAGTGTTTCACCCATATCCTTTCATATCCTTTCGGTATTTACTTCTTTTATTTATTCATTCAGTTAATATATTTTAGGCAGCCACCATGTATTTGGCATTCACAGTTCTAGGAACAGGGAATATAACGAAGAACAAGACAACAAAGCCCCTTGTCTCCTGAAACC
This sequence comes from Prionailurus viverrinus, assembly GCF_022837055.1. NCBI lineage: Eukaryota > Metazoa > Chordata > Mammalia > Carnivora > Felidae > Prionailurus > Prionailurus viverrinus. The sequence goes on along the minus strand of NC_062569.1, from coordinate 130,809,506 downwards.
TCCACCATAGTCTGCACTGTACTTGCCTGTTTCCTTCTTCATCTTCCTCTGTCTTGGGCACATTAACCACCCACCAAAGTTTTTAGCACACAGTAATAAATAGTGCAATCAGACAAAGGAATAGCATGTATGCCACACCTCCATATCCAAACCCATGGTAGACATTGTTAATTAATTATGGCTCTCATTCCCCAAGAATCTGAATGTGATTTCAAAATCCTTTTCAATCCTGTGAATACCGTGAACACTGTGAATCACAGTATTCACACCAGAAATGACTTATCACTTAAATTTAACAAGCAAGATGGGGCTCAAGTTGGTTGAGCAGCTGACTTCCACTCGGGCCATGATTGCAAGTTCGTGAGTTCAAGCCCCACATTGGGCTTGCTGCTGTCAGCACAGAGGGTGCTTTGGATCCTCTGTCCCCCTCTCTCTCCACCCCTTTCTGGCTCTTGCTCTCTCCCTTTCTCTCTCTCAAAAATAAACATTAAAAAAGTTAATAAACAAGTTAAATTATGTACTTAAAACCCCTTAATATAGGGGTGACTGGTGGCTCAGTAGGTTAAGAATCAGACCCTTGATTTCAGCTCAGGTCACGATCTCACGGTTCATGAATTCGAGCCCTGAGTCAGGCTCTGAGCTGACGGCAGAGGGATTCTGCTTGGAATTCTCTGTCTCCCTCTCTCTCTGCTCCTCTCTCATTCTCTCTCCCTCTCTCTCCCTCTCTCTCTCTCTCTCTCCTTATCTTTCAAAAATAAATAAAGAAAAATAAATAAAAACCCCTGAGTAGAATGCAGAACATAGGAGCAAGCTCTAGCCCCTGTTTCAATAAACAAGAAAAAAGGCATGCAGGAAAAAAGGCATGTAACTCAAGTTTGTAAAGGCAAACCTGAAAGTAGTGAGAAAGCAAAGAGGACTAGAAGAATTGTTTCCAGGGATGGAATAGCTCCTCTTGGGCAAGATAAGACCAGTGGCAATTCTCGTCATTGGGAGCATTTGCAAAATCTTCCGTGTACATACTAAAGATCCAGCTTGACTTAAATTAAGAAAAAAAACTTGCTACAGAAAGAGAAATCAGCAGAGTTTTGGGTGGTCATCGGCAATAGAATCTAAAGGAGCCCAAATGTGAGTGTTGGGGTGGTGCAAAAATTCCTGCTCTTTTGCACAGCTGAGGAGACAAAGCCCCTTTAGAGGGTGGGGTCCACAAAAACACAGAAAATTTCTCTACTTGAAATATATGAAACCATAGAAGTACTAAATTTATCTTAAGTTACAATTAAGTGCCCACCAAGCTAAATTCCCTTGTGAACTGAGATGATCTGCCCTCAGCCCATGTGTGTAACCAAGAAAAGGGCAAATGCTGAGGAAAGTAACATCAACCACTCTCTTCATGGTTCTTTGGCATGCAAAAGTAAATATGAGACATTGGAAGAAGCAGGAAAATGTAATTGAAATGGGGAAAAATAAAATGATATAAGGAGACCACGTCCCTTCCATGAATGTCATCAGAATAAACAGACAAGAGCTTTAAAGTAAATAACAAGATTACAATAATTTTAAATAAAGTAAATTATGTAAAGAATAAAAGATTGATATTTTCAACATATAATTAGAATCAATATAAAAACCAATGAAACATTCTAGAATCGAAAAAATACATATATGAATTTAAGAATTCACGGAATAGTTTAATACCCGATTCGACACAGTAAAGACACTATTAGTAAACATAAAAACAGAAAAATATTCAAACTGAAGCCAAGAGAGAAAAAAATAGAAAGAACAGAAAGAACTGAGTATAAATGAATATAGGAGAAAAAGTTAATACAAGCCATGAGCTAATGTATGTGTAACTGGAATCTCAGATGAAGAGAAAAGGGACAGAAACAATATTTAAAGAGATATGGATGAGAATTTTTCCAAGCCTTATGAGAGGCATCAATCAGAGATCCAGGAATCTCAGTCAACCCCAAAAAGGATAGATACAAAGGAACTATACATGGCAAAACATAGGTAAAATGCTCAAAAATAGAAAAACTTTTTAATCAGGCAGAGACAAGACAAGAAGATTTCAGAAGATTTGATTAACTTCAGAAAGTAAGAATGAGATTTATGACTGACTTTCCAAAAGAAACAATAGAAGACAATGGCAATGGAACGACACCTTTAAGGCAATCATTCCTTCTTACCCCCTAAATCTATGTTAAACTTAATCCCCAATATAATAGTTTTAGAAGGTGGGACCTTTGAGAGGTAGTTAGCTCATGAGGGTATAATCCTCATGAATGTGATTAATACCCTTATGAAAGACCCCAGAGAGTTCCCTTGTTCCTTCCACCCTGTGAAGACACAGAATGAGGACAGCAGTCTTGAACCAGGAAACAGGGACTTCACAGCCTCCAGAACTATGAGAATTACATTTCTGTTGTCTATGAGCTATCTAGCTTATGTTATTTTTGCTATAGTAGCCTGAACTAATACAATAATCATATAATTAGAAAATGATGATAGATTTGCCTATTTTTCTCGAATTTTTACTTTCTATTTATTTTTTGCAGAGACTGCTAATTCCAAAGTACTCTTATATAATAGTTGTAAATGAGTATTCTTATCTCATTTTCAACTGTATTGGTAATAATTCTAAGTTTGGTGCTGGTTTGTTGTTTGGGATATATCTTTGATCATACATTTCTTATTGTAAACATATGTGATATACATTTCCACTTAAATTAATTTAAACTCACAGACAATAATGAAAATATAAGCTATTTTTAAAATAAAAGGCAAACATATTCATCTTTCAAAAGTTTGGAGGTATAATGAGAGTCTGTGAAAAAACAAAAACATTAGTATCAGCTTTTTAGTTACAAATCAAATTTATTTCCTACCAATACCTTTACATGAAAAATCTTCATGCAATAAAGTTTCAATCCCCCGAAAACAGAAATATATGGAACCATAACAGTCTAGCAGAAGGAAAAAATGTATAAATACTCTGGCTCAATACATGAGATCTGTCCTATTATGGCATAATTTTAACATAGTAGTAATCTTTTATGTTCCAATATTATAGCGCCTCATACAATCTAGCAATGTAACTCAAACTAAATTGTAATTTTAATACACTTATTCTTTTAATGAAAGTGCAGAGAACTGGATCAATTTTCCATTCAATGAACTTTTCGTATACAGACGAGGGGAGAGGAATAAGTGTGAATTAAACAACAACAAGGACAATTTGTCCCCTGAATTAGATTGATATATGGTAAGATTTTTATTATTTGGCAGTGATTTTCCTAATGGAGCACATTTCTGAAATAATAATGAGAAATATTGGGATATATAATTAGACAATTTTTCACTTCAGCTACTATTGTTAAAGATCACCTCTAATCACCAAATTGAAGGTGAAGTATAATTTATTAAGAGAATGAACACTAATTGAGATCATAATTTTCTTGACTTCTCTTGGCCTCTATTTTTCTCTTTATAAATAAAGGGGTGGATCCAGATGCCCTCTAAGATATTTTCCGGCTATGAACTTCATTTAGTTATCTATTTAAAAGTCTCTAATAAATACTTACAACTGTGAATAAAAAAGACAACCTGGCAGTTTTTAGTCCACCCTATTTATATTTATGCATACAATAACAATTGATCCTAAATCTGTTATCTGGTCAATTTTTTTGGTTTATTGCTTCCTTTTTTCATATGTTTTGGTACATAGATTTTTTAGATTTAACTTTAAATGACACGTATTGACACTTTTCTAGGAAAAACTGAAAAAAGTATATATTTTAGTTTTGTCCTACTTATTCTTCTTTATAACCTATTCTTTTATCTGTATATTTTATCATTTTTTAGTCATTCAGAAAGTTGCCTTCATAACCTTGAATTATCTATTTAAGCTTTGATTTCTTAAATTCTCCATTCCAAATATCTATGAACTCCCTGCTAAGAAAAATGAAGAAAGCGGTATATCCACATTTCTTTCCATATCCCTGCCCTCATCCTTATTTCCCAACTCTGGGGTTTGCAGTTCTATTTAACATTAGTATAACCAACATTCTTATCTAAGTATTTCATTGTTCCTCTGGTTACAAGCAGACAAGAAGGAATAAGTGACCACAGCTACCATTCACTTTAGAAGATTTAGGTAATGATATTTAGAACTTTTGAGCTGATGATGTTTACAAGAGTTTCTTGGACTTTGAGTTGATGCTGTAGTAGGATGAGACTTTGCATGTGGATGGATACAAATCTTTGGGGACCAGAGAGCAAATTGTGGTAGGCTTAAGTTCACATTCTAATTCTTGTGACCTGTGACTATGTTACTTTGCAAGGCAAAACAGGCTTTACAGATATTTTTTTTTAAGTTACAGGGCTCGAGATGGGGAGATTATCTTGGATTGTCCAGGTGGGTCCAATTTAATCACATGATGTCTTCTGAGTCTACTGTTGCCACAGCGGTAGAAAGTCTCTCGGTTAAGTAATGTGGGTGGCCTCTAGAAGCTGGAAATAAGCCTAAATTTACAGGTAGCAAGAAAATAAGAACCTTGATCCTCCAATCGCCAAGGAAATAAATTCTGCCAGCAATTCCTATCTAGCAGGAAACAATCCCCCCCTAGAATCTCCAGAAAGGAATGTAACCCTCTGCTGTTTTGATTTAATCCAGTGAGATCCATACCAAAATTCTGATCTACAGAAATGTAAAATAATAAATTTGTGGTAATTTGTTAAGGCAGTAATGTAATGGAAAAATGGAAAGTGTTTAGTTCTATTTTAGTTTCTCTCCTATATTAAGAGCATTCCACGATGAGATCATGTGAGCTCTACCTACTTCTTGACCATATCAGGATCCTATTAACAAGGAGGAAGGAGTGGGTGGCAGGGATAATAGGGATAATAGGGCCTGCCACAAATGACTAATCCTCTTGATTTGGTTTATATCTCTTGTCCTCCCTCTCAGACTTTCACCTATTGCTTTATGATCCAGAACATCTAACCTATGAGATTATTTTCTGTTTATATGCTCTTGGTAATTCAGTTCCCTCTTTCTGGGACACCTTCAACCAATTGCTTCATATTATCCTATTAACCCATCTCCTGGCTCCCTTTTGCTCTTCTAAGTATTTCTTAGACATTCTCTTTCACTAAGTCTTCTCAACTTCAAGATAAAATTACAGTGTTTATTCAATTCTGTTTCTGCCCTCTGTCCATACCGTAAATACGCTGTTGTCAATCCTAAAACTAGCCAGTTATTTTATTAGCAAAGTGAGTTTATTCAGGAATAGCAGAGGAATTGCAACTTGGGACAAGCAAACTATAGTGAACCACAGGCAAGTCCAGAGCACAAAGTCCAGTGGCTTGCTTTTATGGAGGAAAGGATGAAATTGTGAATTTTCCTCCAAAGTCTGTTGGAGTTGAGTGAGAGTTTGAACTTCTCATTGGCTATTGCTATTGCTGGTCAAGGAGAAAAGTTTACTTCCTCCTGCTGGGGCAGTAAATTAAGCTTCTTCCTGCTAAGCATGCAAAGTATGATTCCTTCTGGTGGAGTCTGCAACTGACAACCAGTGGTAGTCCCAGAGAATTGCCCATTCAAGACTTCTGGGCTCCATTTTAGATGAGGTTTCCTTTATTTTCACAGCATATACCATAATCAATTACATGTATGTGTTTACCTTCAGTCTCTCCTTCTGTTGTTACCAGTGGTTACCACTATGGTCAATAAATGTTTGTTAATATGATCATTATACTTAATAATATCCATGAATTGAGTGAATTATGTGTTCTTCATAGGGAAATTATACTCAATAGTACTCCCTAGACATACACATACTTTTTATGCTTTACATTGTGAAATATTTTTTTCAATGCACGAAAGTGGAGAGATTATAATAAATCCCCATTAACTATACTTCCTTCACCTTCAATAACCATAATATTTTCATGTATGTGTTTTAAGCAGCTAGAAATCCAGTGGTGGTGTATTACTCCAGCAGGTAGACTTGTTATCAACAGGGATATCAACTTGATTTACATCTAAGGTGAGGAAACATTTCAATTCTCCAGGATCATAGTTCTGGTGCCCTTTAATAACAGCAATAAAAGACAAAACACTCTCAAAAAGAGCCATTAAGTACTACCCAGTAACCAAGAAGAAAAGAAGAAAAAAAGGGGGGGGGGGTTGTATATTATAGACACGGACCTGAGAAAACACTTCACAAGTGTCCTAAATGGCCATTATATGTTACAGGACTTGTCCATGAAGGCAATTCCTACCAATTGTGACTTAATTCAAGAGAAAGCTCAAGTGTTTTGTTTTCGTTAGTAATAGTCCACTTCGGTGTTAGCAAGACAAAATGCTTCCTTGCTCTCTTGAATAAATCACATTCACTGAAGACTGCTTGAATACTTTTATCCCAAAACAAAAGTAGAGGGCTGAGGAGCTTTATTGGGAGTTTCAGCGATGCCCCATCAGCCTGCCTCTGTGCCCACACTGCTGTAGGGGCTGTTGTAGGAAGGCTGGAGGGGTGAGGGGCGCTTAAAGGATTCCCATGCAGAATCTAGATCTAGCAAAGGAGCACTCTTTGAAAGGCAGATTAACGAAAAAGCAAAGGCTCGAACCCGGGCCTGGTTAGGAACAGGGCTAAACGAAGCAATAACCTAACTGTCCTCATTCTCCCTCCAGCTTAGAGGGGCAGGCCGGAACTACACTTCCCATAATGCAAAGCGGCAGGGCGGCGCTAAAGAAATCGTTTGTTTTTACCTCTACTTGGCTCCAGTCGCCTCAGGTTTGATTATAAATTCCAGTCCCTCTTCTTGGCTCTCCTCCACCTCAGCCTCATTGGTTCCGTAGCCCCGGCGTAGGAGGGCGGCTTAGACGTCACTGGCAGCTGTTGAATGGAAGTTCTCAGTCCTGCGACCTGACGGTAAATGAAGTCCCTTCTCTGGTCATATATGTAGCTTCTCCGACTGCGTCGGAGAAAAAGAACTACATTACCCAGTAGGCCTTGGGGCTGCGGGGCGGCGTGGGGGCGTCACCTCACGTCTGGTATAGTCATCCCAAGCCTCTTCGGCGGGACTGTGATGGCCGGAGAGATGACGATCTTAGGTCAGTGACCAGGGGTTCCCTGTGGCTGTTGCGGGCCCTCGAGCGGTTTGGGGAGGCGGGGATAGGCGGGGGTGGTTGTCACCTCCTGGATCCAATTGGCGCAGTGGGAAGGGCTTCGAAAAGATGACTTAGAGTCGGTTTTTGGCTCTTCGGGTTGCCGAATTGGGGGTCGCGTCTAGAATGGCCTGGGCCAGAGTAGGCCATGCAGGGCCGGCGGCGACCCTCTGCGTACATCCCAAGGACATCGGGCCTCAGGAACGGTTCTTCTCAAAAGAACGTCGATTTTGAGTCATTGGTTGATGAGGCCTTCGAGAGGCCGCCAGAACGTGCATCCCCAAGACCTCTTTGTAGAGGAAGGGGGAGGAGCAGCACCAGCAGCCTGAGCTGCAGAGTCCTGGGATGCTGCTGCATCTTGAGAGGTCAGGCCCCTTGGATGTGTGGTCTGATGCTCTTTCCACCCATCTAGTTTAGCAATTAATCCTCCCCGAACGGGAAAACGATGAAATGTTTCTGAAGTTTCCCACGTAGGAGCAAGTGGAAAGTGGGGTTGGCGCTTGATGTCCTTTTTTTTTTTTCTTTTTTTTTTTTTTTTTGAGTTATGTGTTGAAGATGAGCGTACAGTTAGTGAAACAGACTCCTACCGATTGACGTTTGGGGTCGTATGTAACACGTATGGATATTCTCTCCTGAAAACAAATAACAGATTAATTGTAATTTCAAAGTGGCATCTTTCTTCATCACTTATGTTTACAATCTGCATGGCGTTTGTTCATATTTGTGTGTTTTTGTTTTTGTTTTTTTTTAAATCAATTAATATTAGTTGAGCCTCTGCTATTTGCTAGGAGCCATTCCTGGTGGAGGGGATACAACAGTGAACAAAACCTGCCTTCAAGGCGCTTTATGTTGCCTTCAGGGTTCCACATTTATGGTTCTCTTTCCCTACATATTAACTCCTCAAGAAGTATTCCTTAATTCCTGTTTAAATACAAGAAGTTAACTGTGTTCTCTTGTAAAGTGACAGTTTAATATTTAAACAACTTTCAAAATCATTTTACCAATTTATCCCGTTCATTCTTTTGGAAAGAGAAAGGAGATGAAGGGGTAGAGTTTTAGCCCTACGATAATAACAAAGTTTTTGCTGTGGAAATTTTAATAATGAAATTTATTTTTTAATAATGATAATTAAAGCTGTGTAGAAAGCTATAAGATCTAAATACCAAATGATCAAGAATTTGAAATGCACCTATATTTAACATTTATCTAGCTTTCACTAGAGATAAATGGGTTTTCCTGTCAGCATCAGGACAATTAAAAGTTTTTACTTCTCATTCACCAAGGTGAAGTACACAGACCTACAACTAGAGGAGTGTTTTGTTGTTGTTGTTCCTTCATTTTAATTGTGTTATGATCACTTTGCATTATGAAAAACTTGGTGCCTGAGAGAATTGTTACCATTAGTACTATAAAAGAAAATATTTTGAGAGTGTGGATTATTAGTCTTATCTCAAAGAGTGATATTAAAGGGAGTTTGCTATAGTAATTTAGCGTATCATACTAGTTTACTAAGACCTATCTTTTAATTTGCCTGTATTTCAGGATCAGCTGTTTTGACTCTCCTGTTGGCTGGCTATTTGGCACAACAGTATTTACCATTGCCTACTCCTAAAGTGATTGGCATTGACCTTGGCACCACCTACTGTTCAGTTGGGGTGTTTTTTCCTGGCACAGGAAAAGTAAAGGTCATTCCAGATGAAAATGGGCATATCAGTATACCCAGCATGGTGTCCTTTACTGACGATGATGTGTATGTGGGTTATGAAAGCTTAGAGCTCGCAGATTCAAATCCTCAGAACACAATATATGATGCCAAAAGATTCATAGGCAAGATATTTACCCCAGAAGAGCTGGAGGCTGAGATTGGCAGATACCCATTTAAGGTAAGTGATTAGGCTAAAATCCGTTTTAATTTTAGTTCAGCGTATATTGTTGCAAATGATGCCTTATACAACATTCTGTTTCGCCTTAATCTGCGTGGAAGTCGTGTTACAACGAGCAGACCTACAGCAATTCCAGAATGAGTTGATTCATTGGCCCCACAGTGCTATCATGGACTCAGAGCCTCAGCTGTATCCTTGCTCTGCCATCCTCAGAGTGTCTACTTATCTCTTTGTTTCATTGTAGCAAAAAGCTGAAGCCCCCATGTACTATGGATCAATGGCCAGATAGCCAGGTAGATGGACAGATGCTTTGTGTATGTTAGGTTATACACATTTGTGTACTTAAAAAAAAGAGAGAGATCATACTAGGCATTGCTGTTTTGACTTGTTTGAAACTCAACAATGTGACACGGACAGTTGGATAATAGGTTCACATTGTTTTCATGGACACTTGGAACGGCTATTCCTATATTTGTCCATTCTCAATAAGTGCACACTTTATTTTTTCCCTGGTTTTCCACTTATGTTGTAACTTCTTTGAGTAGCCTTGTACATATATCTTTGTGTTCTTCTTGATCATTTCCTAAACTGGAATTTTAGAAGTAGGAGAATTTGAGTTCTCTGAGTACTTTGATTGATATTGTCAAATTGTGTGCTGAAAGGTTGTGTGTTAACTATCTTTTTTAGAATGCTTATGTCTTCCCTGGTTACTATTTTTTAATCTTTGCCAATAAATAAGTGAAAATGGTATCTTCTATTAATTTTTCATTCCTTTGATTTTTAGTGAGGTCAGATTTTTTTTTTTTTAATATGTTCATTGGCATTTTTATTTTCTTTAGGAATCCTATTTTGGGGTGTATGTTTTTTTATGACTATAAAATACCTTTGTGATATGTTTTCAGTGTTTTTTTTTTTTGTTTGTTTCTAATGTTCTTTTTATTTAACTGATGCTATATAATTTTGCTTTTGAGCTTTTAAGAATGTTAAATTTTCAGGACACCTGAGTGGCTCAGTTGGTTAAGCGTCTGATCTCACAGTTCATGGGTTCAAGCCCCGCGTCAGGCTCTGTGCTGACAGCTCAGAGCCTGGAGCCTGCTTTGAATTCTGTGTCTCCCTGTCTCTCTGCCCCTTCCCTGCTCATGCTCTGTCTCTCTCTGTCTCTCAAAAATAAATAAACATTGAAAAAAAAATTTTTTTTAAATGTTAAATTTTCATGTGGCAAATCATCTTAAAATTAAAAAAAAATGCTTATAGACTCTTACAGACTTACAATGCCCTTTTCCATCCTATCCATTTGAATTTTTTTCTAATACTTTTACTTGAGCATTTGTAAGGTTGTGTTTTGATGTTTTTTCTTTTAAATATTTTAATTCTTTTTTTCATTATGGTAAGTGTACTCTTTAATCCCCATCGCTTATTTTATCCATACCCCCGACCCATGTCTTTTAAATATTTAAATGTTCTTTCCATAGAGGGTTTTTTTTTTCTTTCTTTTTTTTTTGGTAATTATGAAGTGGAATTCTAAACGAATAGGTTTTAAAATTAATAGCTGTATCAGTGCTGCTTATTGAATAAAATTCTCAGATTTTTTATGCATATACAAAGGAGAACATAAATTTACCCCATGTATTTCTTATATTTATTTCTTTGTTCTTTTTTAGCTTTATTCTTAGAATCTTTTATTAATTTATAAATCTTTCGTAAGCAGTGCTTAAATTATATAAAGCTATACATGTCCTCAAAATTATGATTTTGAGTGTATTACGTATTGATGCAAGTTATTTTTTCCCTGACTTTTAGGATATAACTGACATACAGCCCTGTATAAGTTTATGGTGTACAACATAATGATTTGACTTAAATATGTTGTGAAATGTTTAGCACAATAAGTTAACATCCATCATCTCATATAGATACAGAAGAAGAAATAAAATCTTTCCTTTGTTGTGAGAGCTCTTGGAATTTATTCTCTCAACAGCTTTCATGTATACCACACAGTGGTATTAACTCTGGTTATCATGTTGAACATTGAGTTCCCAGTACTTGTTTACCTTATGACTGGAAGTTTGTACCTTTTGTCTTGACCACCTTCATCCATTTTGCCCATGCTCCCATCCCCTACCGCTGGTAAACCAGTTGATAAACCAGCTTATCTGAGTTTGGTTGTTGTTTTAGATTCTACACATGAGAGATCATATAGTGTTTGTCTTTCTCTGACTTATTGGCACTTAGTGTAATACTCTCAGGGTCCATCATGTTGTCACAGACAGAAGGATTTTCTTTTTCATGGCTGAATAATATTTCATTATGTGTGTATATCAACCTTATCCATTTATCTGTTGACAGACACTTAGTTTGTATTCATGGCGTGGCTATTGTAAGTAAATGCTGCTGTGAACGTGGGGGTGCAGATAGCTACACAAGGGTATATTCCCAGAAGTGGAATTGCTACATCATATGGTAGTCCTAGCTTCAGGTTTTTGAGGAACTTCTGTACTGTTTTCCAACACAGGGTTATTTTCAGTTTTTGTTGTTGTTATTGTTAAGCTTCTAAGTGTTTTGATTTTTTTTGTTGTTGTTTCACCTGGGCTCTGAGGGTATGGTGTCTTTGAATCTTATTTTAATCGTGTCTTGTTTTTGTTTTTCCCAGATACGTCTGTTTTAATCGTAGCTTGTTTTTGTTTTTCCCAGATAGGTCTGTGGATGGTCAAGTTTTCTTCATTGAAACCTATTATACAGTCTAGAGCGATGAGAGTAAAGTTCTTATAATTTCTTAGAAGAGACTAATTGTCTTTACTGTTGATATTAATATAGTCTGTTGGTGAAAGTGGAATAGTATGTTTTAGAATTAATCTATTTCTTTGTTTTTATTTAATTTATTTTTTAAAGTTTATGTATTTTGAGAGAGAGAGAGCATGCATGCACAAGCAGGGGGAGAGGGAGAGAGAGAATCCCAAGCAGGCTCCACACTGTCAGTGAAGAACCAGACTAGAAGCTTAATCCTCCACGAACCGTGAGATCTTGACCTGAGCCAAAATCAGAAGTCAGATGCTTAACCGACTGGGCCACCCAGGTGCCCCTCATCTAGTTTTTTAAATATACAACCACATTAGCAGGGATAAGGAGCTAATACATGATACATGTTTTCATGGAAATAAGAATGTAAATGATACTTGATTCTTGGATAAGAACATAATGAACTACTAAAATGATTCGTGTTAATATGTACCAGAACATTTGTTCAGTTATCAATTATTTTTGGAAACAAGTTAATTAAAAGAAGATCCTGAATCAAATACATGATCCAGAAACTTTTATTCCTTATATTTTACCTTTTTTCTTTCATTCGTTTAACAAATATATATTGAAGATCTTCTGTGTTCCATTTATATGCTTGGTGATGAATTTGGTTATTCTGCTGTTATTGAAAGCTATGGTGTTGATTCACTTTATAGATTTTGAAGTATAACTTTTAATAACTTCTCATCTTGGTAAGTGACAGATTACAAAAAATTTTATGACCTTATGAAGTTAAATTTTTATTGAATAAGTCCAGTGTGTATGTATGTATGTGTTTAAGTATATGTGTGTGGATGTGTACACACACAGTTTTACATTTCTTTCTGTCCTTTTTGTTTTGTTTTTTTTTTACTAATCCTATTCATAGGTTTTAAACAAAAATGGAATGGTTGAGTTTTCGGTCACAAGTAATGAGACCATCACCGTTTCCCCAGAATATGTTGGCTCTAGACTACTGTTGAAGTTAAAGGAAATGGCAGAGGAGTATCTCGGAATGCCAGTTGCTAATGCGGTTATTTCTGTACCAGCAGAATTTGATCTAAAACAGAGAAATTCAACAATTGAAGCTGCTAACCTTGCAGGTAATACCACCCTTGCCTGTGTTGCATTTTTTCTCAAAATGTTCTTATTTTGAAAATCTTCTGTAGTAAGGTATATCACTTTGCAAACCACCTAATTATCTAGGCATGTAAATAAACCCAAAGGAGGTAAATTAGATGGATTTTGATATATATTTAAAGATAAAAATTAAAAAAATTCTATAGCGCAATGTAAAATGCAACATATTATGACGACGGCCAATAAGATAGTCCTGTGACAAAGACTGAGGACATGGGTTCATGATAGCAGTGAGGAATTTTTTTTATAAATTTTCTTTAATGTTAAGATGAGTGTAATTTTTTTTTTTTTTTTTTTTTTTTTTAAATCTGAGGTGGAAGAGAACTCATTTAAAACCATTCAGCAAATATTGGGTGCCTTGGCAAACAAAACATAAATCCCTGTTTCCGTGGAGCTTCTATTCTATTGGAGAGAAACAGAAAGTCTGTATTAAAAATAAGTATATTATGGGGTTTCTCACCCCTAGCATATTTGGGCCTAGATAATTCTCTTGTGGGGAACTGTCCCATGCATTATAGGAGAGTTAGTAGCATCCCTAGCCTCTGCTCACTAGATGCCAGCAGCACCAGCCTCTCCAGGACGTGACAGTCATCTGTCTTCTGGCATTGCCCAGTGTTCCCTGAGGGCCAGAATTGCCCCTGGTGCAGAGCCCTGATAAATGTGTATCAGAAAGAAATGTGCTTTGGAAGACAGACCAGCATAAGACGAGGATTGCTGGGGGTGGTCAGGAAGTGGGGGACTTGGGTTTTACAGTGGCCAAGTAGGCCTCCTTGAGAAGGTGACATGTCAGCAGATTTGAAGGAGGTGAGGTTGTTAGGCAAGCAGATATACAGAGGAAGTCTGTTGCAGGAGAGAGAACAGTCATTTAGCAGCCATAAGATGGGAATTTGCTGGCACATGTGAAGATGAGAAGTAGGTAGTGTGGCCAGAGCAGAGTGAGTGATGAAGTCAGAGAGCTAAAGGAAATGGTGTTAAGGTTTTTAAATAAATTCTTCAGAGTTTGAATAGTTTTTTATGGTTCCTGATGCATAATAGCATATTGCTTTCTAAACCACTCATTAAGTGTGGCACTTAGGGTAAAGCAAGAAATTTGCACAAAGAAATCTGAACTTTCACTGTTCACTGTAATGTTTAACATTATCTTCAAGATCAGATTGCTGTATATTTCAGATTTGCATTTGAGGGTCCTAAATTTTTTTTTGAGCGTCCTAAATTTTAAGTCTACTTTTTGAGTCATTGTGTCTATTGAAATATTTCATCTAATTTTTTATCTATTTATCTGCTTGTTTTTATCAGAGTCTTTTTTTCTTTTTTTTAAGTTTCTTTATTTTGAGAGAGACAAAGGGCAAGTAGGGGAAGGGCAGAGAGAGAGGGAGTGAGAGAGAATCCCAAGCTCAGAGCCCAACACGGGGCTCGATCCCACAAACTGAGATCATGATCTGAGCCGGAATCAAGAGTCAGATGCTTAACCAACTGAGCCACCCAGGAGCCCCTGTCAAAGTCATATATATGTATATATGATCTATGTGTATTATATATATATATATATATATAATACACATAGATCATATATACATGTCATATGTATATGACATACATATATGATATATATCATATATATATGATGTTTTATTTATTTTTGAGAGAGAGAGAGACAGTGCAAGCGGGGGAGGGGCAGAGAGAGGGAGACACAGAATTTGAAACAGGCTCCAGGCTTTCATTTCCACAGCAGTTTATTATAGCACATAATGATTAAGCTTTTATTGCTTATGTATTCCCAAGTAAAATAATGAAAATTAGAAGAAGCTAGGAGTTTTTTTAATTAAATATTAATTAATAAAGACTAGAATGATACATTCCACTGAATCTGGGCTTTTCTTTTTCTTACCTTAATAAAAGCCATTGTTACTCATTGGGGTTCATGCTTTAGAAAACACACTAACATTGTGTGAGGTTGACTGGGAAGAAATTTTGATAATGGTGTCCTCCGATGAATTGTTCTTCCTTCCAACCAATCTTACAGGACTGAAGATCTTGAGGGTAATAAATGAACCCACGGCGGCAGCTATGGCCTATGGCCTCCACAAGGCTGATGTCTTTCACGTCTTGGTGATAGATTTGGGCGGAGGAACTCTAGATGTGTCGTTGCTAAATAAACAAGGAGGAATGTTTCTAACCCGAGCAATGTCTGGTAAGAAAAATACAGGGAGACTAAAAGAGGTTCACACAATGCTTTCCTTAGCACACCTAATGTGTTAAATGTTTATTTAAAATTTTTTTTCTGTGTACTTTGACTTCATTTTGGTAATCTATGTATGTTATTTTATAACCACCATTTGTGTATTTTTACAGCAAAAAGTAAAGTCTAAAAAAAATGGGCATCCTACATGGTAGATAAATATACTGCCAGTTGTAGTTCACTGAGCCAGTAGGACTTGATGGCTGTGGTGAAGGGGACAGAAAGCAAGAAAAACCCTTTAAAATGAAGAGTGATCAGTTTATTTCATTTGATAATATATTTTACAAAATAGATGTCTTTAGAAAATCTAATACTATTAATAGTATTCTCTAAGAAATAAGAGGATTTTGCATTCTAAATCTTTCTTTAAAGGTTTTGTTTTAATTTAAGGAATTGAGCCTGCTTTGAAAGAGAAGTTGTCAGTTATAGGTTGTCTAACTCCTGCTTTTTTCTTTTTCCTAACTGGATTCTTTAGAACCAGGTTCAGTGCCAGGGCTTTGTACCACATTAATCTTTTCCCTTTACATCTTTTTTTTCTTTTAATGTCAGCTCTTAAGCAAGCAAACATGTTATAAAAAGACAAAATGTCTACTGCTACTTTTTAATTATAAGGACTTTCTTCTTTTGAGAATAATGGCAGTGTTTTTAAATTGCAATTAAAAGCTAATCTGTTGTCAATCTTTATCTTCTGAAAAATTATTTGATATCATTAAGAAATATTTCCTTTTCTATCATTTAAAAATTTTAACCATGGGGGAAGGGAAGGGGAAAAAAATAGTTTCAAACAGAGAGGGAGGCAAACCATAAGAGACTCTTAAATACAGAGAAGAAACTGAAGGTTGTTGGGGTGGCCAGGGGAGAGGGGAAAATGGGTGATGGGCATTGAGGATGGCACTTGATGGGATGAGCACTGGGCGTTGTGTGTAAGCGATGAATCATGGGAATCTATTCCCGCAGCCAAAAGCACACTGTGTACATATGTTAGCTAACTTGAAAATAAATTATATTTAAAGTTAAAACTAAGAAAAATAAAAATTTTAACCAGATATGCACTGTTTTTAAATAGAACACATTTTAGTTAAAATCTTTTTAACCCAATTATTTTTAATCAGTTTTTGTATGAATAAAATCTTAATAGTTAAGTACATTAAGCAAGAGATGTATGTGTAGAATATCGTTTCCATACATACTACAGACATGTATATGCATATACACATACAAATGCATAAATGTAATATGAACTTTTTTATTTCTAACTTAGGAAACAATAAACTTGGAGGACAGGACTTCAATCAAAGATTGCTTCAGTACTTATATAAACAGATCTATCAAACATACGGCTTTCGACCCTCTAGGAAAGAAGAAATTCACCGATTAAGACAAGCTGTGGAAATGGTCAAATTAAACCTGACTCTTCATCAGTCTGCTCAGTTGTCAGTATTACTAACAGTGGAGGAAAAAGACAAGAAAGAACCTCAGAGTAGTGACACTGAACTGCCAAAGGACAGATTTTCCCCCGCTGATGGCCACCATGTGAACAGTGTGTTTGGAGCTGGCCTTTCTGAAAAGAAAAGTGGAGAAAGTCAGGTGTTATTTGAAACAGAAATATCACGGAAGCTCTTTGACACCCTTAATGAAGATCTCTTCCAGAAAATACTTGTACCCATTCAGCAAGTACTAAAAGAAGGCCACCTGGAAAAGACTGAGATTGATGAGGTGGTTTTGGTTGGGGGCTCTACTCGTATTCCTCGAATCCGCCAAGTCATTCAAGAGTTCTTTGGAAAGGATCCCAACACTTCTGTAGACCCTGACCTGGCCGTGGTGACAGGAGTGGCCATCCAAGCAGGGATCGATGGAGGCTCTTGGCCTCTTCAAGTCAGTGCTTTAGAAATTCCCAATAAGCATTTACAGAAGACCAACTTCAACTGAATTATAGAGGGATGATTATTTGTGATTGTCTCATGATCTCTTCCTCCTTATCAGACCACCTCCTCCAATAAAGAAAAATCTGTAAAATAATCTCACAAATTTACCTGAAAGGGAACATTTAGATACACAGAAATTTTACATAACATTTTGTTTTAGGATGAAATGTGACCAGATTGATCCTATTTGATTTTGGAGAGATCACATTCCAACAAATACTTCTAAAATGACAGAGTTGAGGTAAAACTCTTAAAGGAGCATGGGTGGCTTTGTTTTTTGGATTCTGGAAGTAGATAACCATATGCACTTAACGTTGTATTCTGTAAACATTGCCTGGTGCCAATTTTACAATTCCCAGTTCTTACTAAATTGTATTAGCAGGAGCTGGTAATTGATTGACTTGGTCATCACATGTAACTATTAGTTTGAGCTATACTTGAAGGACAGTATTGGTGTCAGATTTTTACATTGGCTGGGAGATAGGCAGTATTATTAATATAAGCTGCATATGTAATATTCAGTAATTGACATGTATGTAATAAATTTGCTTTCACAAATTCAAACTTACGTGATTTATTCAAATGTTTCAGTACCAGACAGTAAAAGTAACCAACTTACACTGTAGTTCCTTCATTTGTTATACATTATTTGCTTGGATTTCCATGATTCTGCCTGGTTAGAAAACAGGAATTATTAATTTGATTTGATACATGTCTTAATGTCATAATAAAGCCATCACCACTATCTCTTTTTTGTTATCCACAGTGTTTGCAGACTTGGTAATTAGCAGTAATTAGCTACAGTATTTATGTTTTTGTTTTTGTTTTTGTATCTTTATTTTCAGTGAGCCCTGGACACTGAGCTTGCATTTGAACTATCAAATCCTACTTGATTCAGTTTCTACGGAGATTTTACCCCATATTATTTGACTGAAGATCATTTGTAAAATCCTTATTACTGTTTCCCACTATCATTTTACAATAGTCACTCTTGGACTGTTTTTAGCCTTAAGGTTAGTATGTGATGAGAGCAAAAACAATTGTGAATATTGGAAGTAATGTTGCAATCTAATGTGGAAGGCAATGTGGAAAAATTTCTACAAATCAGCATTTGTAGCAGTTTTGTTTTGCTTTTGTTTGTTTCTGTTTAGAAAAGCTACAGGGACCAAGAAAGAAAATAGAGCAAGCAGTTCTGTTTCTGAGATGCCCATATTTAAAGATTTACTTATTTATTTTTTTTTCTTAATACAAGCATGCTTCATACCATATTCAAAGATTATACTCTGGTCAACATGTTTGTTGATGTAAAGTATGTCTGCTTTATATCCATTGTTGAATTTAAAGGCTGTTGAATTTCCAATCACTGAAAAGAGAACTAAGCAAACTCATTTCAGCAACATCAAAACAATTCAGCTACTCATAATAAAAAGCTGAATGTTAATATTTTTCGCAGATCTAAAAAAATAATGTTAGCAATGAGATTGCTGTTAAGACACAATTTCAATCAAATAGTTTGTGTACGGAATGTCAAGTAGGTAGGAAAAAAATGTTTGTTGACATATTTTATTTTAGAACTAACAGAGAAATGCCAAAGATGAATCCTTCACTGCATTATGAAAATATTTGAGGGTTCTCTCAGACGACATGAATCTTTAATAGATTTTAGAATTGGAAAAGATCTTTTTGCAAAGGTCTTTAAGAAAAAAGTGTTCCATCTGTCAAAATCTCCACATAAAATATCAATTTTAACCTGAAGAATTTTGACATTTTTTTAAAAAAAAACCTTGACTTTCTCAAATACATGAGATAGTTTAGGACAATGTGTTAGGGCAACAATTTGTTAAAAAAAGGGCAGCTAATCTCATATACTGAAAAGGGAATTTAAATAATTTGTGTCTGAAAAATAGAATGGCAGTGTTGGAATTTGGGGGCAGTGTTTAGCATATTCTCTAATATAGTTACACCTTTAAAAATACGAAGTAATGTCTGTCTTTGATCATATTTTAGGGGGCTATATATAAATGGTCTTGAAATCAATGTAGTTTATTTATTTAAAAGATAAAAATGCTTCCTGAAAGGGATATTTATGCCTAATCTGAAAACATTTTTCATAAAACAAACCTAATACATTTTGGTTGTACATCTAGCTAGTGTTTTTTGAAGTGCATAACTTTTTAAATATTGACTGTTGTATGATTAGAATATGTGAATGAGTAATTTATTTTGTATCAGGAATGTTTTGGTACTGTGTTTTCACTCAAACCACTGACTTAACAGATGCTACTGTGTATCACATGTACTGAAAACTATATAGTTCTTGTGCATAGCAGATTGTGCCTCTTAAATTTGTGTGTGTACAGGTAATTCACATTTTAATGTAAATAAATACCACTTTGAAGTTTGTTTTTTAAACTGTGTACTTTATTTTCCATTCAGGACTAGGCCAGAGTACGTTTTTGAGGTTTACAAGTGACAGAGAAGGTAGGGATAGAGCTGATCTGATGCTCATGGCATGTGACTTCAGCAGCTGTTGCCTACTTGCCTGCATCCTGACTCTGGGGTTGCTTCTGTACTTTTCTAATTTTTCTAATTTCTGTATTTTCCTAATTTAGAAGAGACAGTTCCTTTACCATCTGAATAGTATGTCCAGTATTCTGAATACCAATTCATGGCCTTTGACCATAATGGAGCCAAGACCTAAATTAACCTATAGTTAATAAATAATCCTGCATAATTGGTTGATTCATTAATACTTTGTAATTTTCTGATAAAGTTCATCTTATTCTTTGGACAAAAACTACATAAACATTTGGCCAAAGTGTCATTTGTTGCCCCTGTGCTTCTGGCCAAGACCGAATGAAAGGGAACTGATTCAACTAAATATCAGATGAAATATATGAAACAACAGGACTTTGCACATCATGGTCAGCATTAATTCATGTCCATTACCTCTGTAAAATCATAGATATGGCAATGCAGGGAAAGCAGAAGACTGTTTTGTAATACCTGGAGACTTACACAAATGATCAGAACAGAAAGCCAAAGGCAGATGTTTAGAGGGAATTCATGGTGACTGAAGTGTTATCAATATGTATATTGCATTCCTATTTGCACTTCACTGTCACATTCCAAATCATTTAAGTCTTACTTTCTGAACACATTGCATTTTCTACTACATATATCAGCAGTAAACCAATTGTAAATACATTAATGATGAGCTACATTTTATAAATGTGAATGCAAACATTGACCTTTATTGCTTATCTTCGCGCACACACAAAAATGCATGTGTGTTACTTCGCTTCTAACATCTTGGAGCAAATAGTTTTCAAGATTTTCACAATATGTTTTTATAAATATCAAATATTTCTCCATTTATAACCTATTTTTACATTTTACTCATATGTCTATTCATGTTTATTTTGTTCTTTGTGCCATGCTCAGGAGATAAACAAGATTCCTATCTTTGATCAACTATATAACTACCCATGTACTCAGATTGGTCAATCCATAAAAAAACAGGTGAGCAACTCTCGTTACCTTTGTCAGAGATCAAGAGAAGCCAGTCAGCCTTGTCCCCGTTCATACCCACTACCTTGGCCTTACTAATTCAGTAGCACAGCAGCCACATGAACTACCTAGTCTTCATCTCCATTAGCACATTTAGAGAAATAGAGCTCACAATATAGCCAGAAGTCAAGATTTCAGTATTCTAGAGATGGCCCACTTGCTTAGAAAATGACAGCCAGAAAGATGGGAGTTGGGAAAACAGGAAGGAACTAGATCTCTCCTGACTGCTGCCTCCGTCAAGTGACATAATAACCTGATAATAATATAGCTATATTGTGTAGCAATGGGGATTAGATCTTATTTTAATACCTACCTGGTTATCCCAAAGTTGCTGTGTATGAAATAGACTTTCATAAACATTGGCTCAATTTTGCCCTTTTTATTTACTTAACAGTGCATTCTGTGATGGGTTTATAAATAGGAGACACCAATTGCAAGGAGCTGTGACTGCTGATATTGAAATGGCTAGCATGTTATTAAATGTGTTTTATATGCCAGACACTGTCCTAAGAGTTTGTGTTACATGATTTAATTTTCAAAAACTTTAGGAGGTTGATAAAATTGTTACTACCAAGTAAGTCCAGAGAAGTAAGTTAACTTGCCCCAGTGTACAGGACTACAAGGTGGTGAGAGTGGAATTGAACATCCTATCTCACGATCCAGTAGCTTTAAAAACTACTGTATTTTCCTTTTTTAGTTTTCTTGATTATGTTTCCTAAGCGAAAGGCTCTACAGATCAGTTATAACTATTATTTGTGTGTATATTAAAATACAGCATTACATCTCAATACTGTTGGATACCAAAGCTATGCTAGAAAACATATCAAATTACCATTACTAAACCATTTTGACCTACAAAAATGGCTATTTCGTATGGTTCAAACTAATGATACATTTGAAAAAGCAGCCTGCCCCCAAGCTTTAATTCCATTTACTATGCTTACAACACTATTGGTTTTAAGTCCTTCTCCTCTATTTTTAACCACCAGACTCTTGTTAACTAGCTCTCCCAGGAATGGGACATCTTAGTAGGCACTGCAAAGACAATCAATTTTCTCATCACGTGGACCTGGAGTCTACATTTTATTGGCCAAGATCTTGAAATCTTATTTTTGGAAACATAGGGTGGATAATAATACCTTTTTTATATTCCTTAGTGAAGACTGAAGTAACAAATGATTCCAATGTCTCACACATTAGTTGGCATAGGTATGCTTTCAATAATAAATATCCTCAATATCCTAAAAAATTCAACTTAATGCTGCTTAGGATTTTCCTTCTATAAGCTAAGATAAATATTTCTATATATTGAAATTATAATCCTTATCTTCTTAAATCTGTTTCAGAGTTAGTCTTTAAGCAAACCAGACAATCATTGAATACACATGTTTGTTTTAAAAATTCAAATGAACTTACTTCTCTGTAATCCAGTCATACTGAGGACCTTGCACTTTGCTTCTCGTATACTGCAGCGATTGAATAAGCTTTGTGAACGTAATTGAAATGAAAATGTAATACTAATTTCTTAAAACATGAAAAAAATATTTTTGAGTAATTTTGACTTAGTCATATTTTATGTTTACTTTTGCTTTCTTTTTACTCTTTAAAGTATACTATATGTTATATGTGTGTATACATATACATATGTGTGTATATGTATATCTATCTAGATCTAGATCTAGATCTAGATCTAGATGATATAGATATAGATATAAAACTGCACTCCTAAGTATATGGCTTGATGAATTTTCACAAATTGAACCAATACTCAGACCCAGATCAAGAAACAGAATATAACCATTATCCAAGAAGCCCAATTTGTGTACCCCTTCAATCTTGTCCCCTCTGTCTTTACCAAGAAGAAACAGTATCCTGACTTCTAGTAGCAGTATACTTTTTCCTTTTTAAAAAACTTTTGTAGAAACAGAATTATAGAATCACATACTACTACTCCTTTGCAGTTGGTTTCTTGCCCTCAACTTACTTGTGAGATCCGTCCTTACTGTTGCCTGTAGCTGTTGTTCATGCTCATGGCTGTATACATTTCTACTGTGTGACTGTGCTGCAGTTTATTCAGGCTACTGTTGATTTCCCATTTGGTTTTTTAAATTACAGAGGGTCACAAATAATAAACGGATGAATGAATGAATGAATGAATAAATAAATAGCAGAAGGTCTCTGGTTGATTCACCAAAGGTGTAAAGAGGCTAAAACAATCTTTTTTTTTTTTTTTTAACATTTATGTATTTTTGAGACATAGAGAGAGAGAGTATGAACAGGGGAGGATCAGAGAAAGAGGGAGACACAGAATCTGAAATAGCCTACAGGCTCTGAGCTGTCAGCACAGAGCCTGACGCGGGGCTCGAACCCACAGACCGCGAGATCATGACCTGAGCCGAAGTCGGACGCTTAACCGACTGAGCCACCCAGGCACCCCAACAATCTTTTAACATAATGAAATATCTAGATCCATTTCCTTTTTAATTTTTTAAAAATGTTTATTTTTGGGGCGCCTGGGTGGCGCAGTCGGTTAAGCGTCCGACTTCAGCCAGGTCACGATCTCGTGGTCCGTGAGTTCGAGCCCCGCGTCGGGCTCTGGGCTGATGGCTCCGAGCCTGTTTCCGATTCTGTGTCTCCCTCTCTCTCTGCCCCTCCCCCGTTCATGCTCTGTCTCTCTCTGTCCCAAAAGTAAATAAACGTTTAAAAAAAAATTTATAAAAAAAAAAAATGTTTATTTTTGAGAGAGAGAGAAAGAGAGGGAGACAGAGCATGATTGGGGGAGGGGCAGAGAGGGAGACACAGAATCCAAAGCAGGCTCCAGTCTCCCAGCTGTCAGCACAGAGTCCGAGGCGGGGCTTGAACTCAGGAACTGCGAGATCATGACCTGAGCTGAAGTCGGACGTTCAACCGACTGAGCCACCCAGGCACCCCTCCCTTTCCTTATTTAAATTTTTTTTTTTTAATGTTTATTTTTGAGACAGAGAGAGACAGAGCATGAACGGGGGAGGGGCAGAGAGAGAGGGAGAAAAAGAATCGGAAGCAGGCTCCAGGCTCTGAGCCATCAGCCCAGAGCCCGACGCGGGGCTCGAACTCACGGACCACGAGATCATGACCTGAGCTGAAGTCGGACGCTTAACCGACTGAGCCACCCAGACGCCCCTCCTTTTTTTAAACTGAAGTATAATTAACATGCAGTATTGTATTAGTTTCAAGTGTACAATATGATTCAATAATGCTATACATTACTCAGGGCTCATCAAAATGTGTAGTTTTAATCCTCTTTCACCCATCCCCCTACCCATCTTCCCTTGGGCAACCACCAATTTGTTCTCTGTTTTTAAGAGCATGTTTTTTGGGGGGCTCCCTGTGTGGCTCAGTTAGTTGAGTGTCTGACTCTTGATTTTTGGCTCAGGTCATGATCCCACAGGGGCGTGGGATAGAGTCACCCATCAGGCTCTGCCCTGAGCACTGGAGTCTGCTTAAGATTCCTTCTCTCTCATGCATACTTGCACTCTCTCTCTTAAAAAGAAAAAAACAAAAATACAAACAAAAAAAACCACTGTTTTAAAATCTTCTTGTCCTTTTTTTGTTTCTTAAATTCTACATATGAGTGAAATCTTATGGTATTTGTTCTTCCCTGACTTGTTTTACTTAGCATTTTACCTTCTAGATCTATCCATGTTGTTGCACATGACAAGACTGATTTATTGTTCTATAGCTGAATGATATTCTTTTTATACACACACACACACATACATACATACATACCGTATCTTCTTTATCCATTCATTTATTAATGGGCACTTCAGTTGCTTCTGTATCTTGGATATTATAAATAATGCTGCAATAAACACAAGGGTGTATATATCTTCTCAAATTAGTGTTTTTGTTTTCTAGTAATGGAATTACTGGATGATATGGTAATTATATTTTTAATTTTTTGAGGAACCTCATTCTGTTTTCCACAGTGGCTGCACCAATTTGCATTCCCACCACAGAGTTCCTTTTCCTTCACATTCTTGCCAACCTTGTTATTTCTTGTGTTTTTGATTTTAGCCATTATGACAGGTGTAACATATCTCACTGTAATTTTGATTTGCATTTCCCTGATAATGAATGATGTTGGGCCTCTTTTCATGTCTCTGTTGGCCATGTATATGTCCTCTTTGGAAAAATGTCTATTCAGGTACTCTGCCCATTTTTAATCAGTATACTCATTTTCTTGGTGTTGAGTTGTATACGTTCTTTATATATTTTAGATATTAACCCTTTATCAGATATATCATTTGGAAATATCTCTCCCATTCAGTAGTTTGCCTGATGTTTTGTTAATGGTTTCCTTTAGTATGCAAAATCTCCCAATAGTTTATTTTTGCTTTTGTTTCCCTGGTTAAGGAGACATATCTAGAATAACGTTGCTAGGCCAATGTCCAAGAAATTATTATGTTTTCTTCTAAGAAAACATTAGATTTCAGGTCTCATATTTAGGTCTTTAATCTATTTTGAGTTTATTTTTGTGTATGGTGAAAGAAAGTAGTCCAGTTTCATTCTTTTGTAGGTAGCTATCCAGTGTTCCCAACATCATTTGTTGAAGAGTCTAGATCCCTTTCTTAATGGAATTCAACAGATATTTATTCATTGTTTACTGAGTACAAAATATAGTGGTTGACTCTTCAGGGATTGTAAAGACAGGAAAACACCTCTAGTGGCTTTCATTCTAATGGAAGGAGGCTTTAGATAATCTAGGGTTTTATAACTTAAAGCAAATTTTCATAAATACCTGTTGAGATGAAGCTAGGTTGTACATGGCTGTAGGAAGGAGAAAAAGTGAATAAAAGAAATAATTGATGGTTTTTCAAGAACATGTTAAAATATTTTATTAAAACCATCTTGAAAGGAAAATGCCATTAAAATTTAAATACTTCAAATTTGAAGGGCAACTCAGAGAAATAATATTGCTTGTATTACATAAAACTACTAAATTAAAAAGTCCTTCAAAATATGATTAGTATTACAAATCAACAATCTTCTTGTGAATGTATACCATCTGATATATGTCACTGAGGTTAACCCAACCAAAAGTATAATGTTGCATAGAAAATACCATTTTTTAATTCAAAGTCAATAGTAAAAATATTTTTTTAAATAAAGCACACCAAAAAATTCAGTTAATATACAATCACTATTTCCAAAATCAACTGAATAACTCTTAATATTTTTTGTGATTCCTCCATCATTTTATATACTGTCCAGTAGCTCAGCATATATTATGTATGTTTATAAATACCTGTATCATATACTTGAAAATGCCAAGTCATTCATTCTTCAAACATTTGTTGGGTATCAATTGTATGAAAATCACTATGCTAGGAACTTCACATACAAAGACAACTGAAACTGGGTACTCGCCTTTAAGTAGCATTAGTGGGAAGACAGACTAAAATAACTGAAATAGAGTCCCTGCCATGGTACATGGGTATGCATGTGGGGATGGTGAGGGCACAGAAATGGGGCAGCTGGATCAGACTGGAGAACAGAGGGGAATATCGGGGGACATGTCACAGAGAAGGTGACTCCTGGATGAACTCAGAGATTTTAAAGGACAAATGGCATGTAGCACACTGGGCTCTGTGGAGCAGGCCGATATTCCAGAGGGCAGGAATGGAACAGAGAAGTTTGGGTACAGCCCGGGAAAGTTAGAAATATGATGCTTATCGATATTTATGCCAACATGTAGCTAGGGGCCTGTCTTTGTGCACTGCTCCTTGTCATTTTTTTAAATACTAACTTATTTTTTATTGAGTGTAACCAATACACAGCTAAAATCATTATTTTGTCACTGAATCTTGTGTTATTCCAGCTTCTGTTAGCATTTCAAAGAAAAGTCCTTTCTGGCATATCAAATTCTGTGGTGTTCCAAATTCTGTAATCCTTCCAGAGTCTAGAACAAGTACCCTGCAATGTGAAAAGAACCCAGTCAGGTAATTATAATCAGTTTTCCAGTTCACCTTTTTTTCTTTTTCTTTTTCTTTTTCTTTTTCTTTTTCTTTTTCTTTTTCTTTTTCTTGATAAAGTTTAGATTACCTAGTGAGTTATGTCACTACAAAATATGGGGACCACGGAACTCAAGAAGTATATCCAGTTTTCTAATATTCTGTCAGGATTAGCATATTCTTCTAGTTTCAGAAAACAATTGTTTTCAGCACACGTAAAATTATTAATGGCAATCAGTATGTTTAGTCTATTCAGTGGTTATCTCTATAGAGATATATAGAGATGTTTTATTTCTGAAAACAAAGCATACCTATCAGAATCAATGATAGAATGCAATCTGTGAGCAATCGTCAGGATGGTACAATCGGAAAACTCCTTCCTGACTGTGGTCTGCACCAGGTTATCAGTCTCAAAATCGATGGAAGCTGTTGCCTCATCCAAGATGAGAATTTTTGTTTTTCGAAGCAAAGCACGAGCAAGACAGACAAGCTGCCGTTGTCCAACACTGTTAAAAAAATAGTAAAATAACTTCTACAGTGGACTTTATGGCTACACACTTCCCATTCTGTAATTCTGATTACATTGCAATTCACTTTCTAAGCCACACATTCATTTATTCAAGAAATACTGGGGCGCCTGGGTGGCGCAGTCGGTTAAGCGTCCGACTTCAGCCAGGTCACGATCTCGCGGACCGTGAGTTCGAGCCCCGCGTCAGGCTCTGGGCTGATGGCTCAGAGCCTGGAGCCTGTTTCTGATTCTGTGTCTCCCTCTCTCTCTGCCCCTCCCCCGTTCATGCTCTGTCTCTCTCTGTCCCAAAAATAAATAAACGTTGAAAAAAAAAATTAAAAAAAAAAAAAAAAAAAAAAGAAATATTTATTTTGTCAAAACAGACAAAAATCTCAATGTGGAGTTTATATTCTTATGGGTAGACAAAAAATAAACATGATAAATGAGTAAAATGCATACTAATAAGAAGAATTCAAGCACACAGGAAGGGAGGGTATAGAGAGTGGGCATGGGGTGAACATTAGATGGGCCTGCCAAAGAAACCCTCACTGGATTGAGGAAGTTGCCTTTTATTTCGAGACCCTTAGGAAGGGGAGACTGAGCCATACAGATTTCCAGTGGAAACTTGTTCCTGGCAAAGGGAACAGAAGATGCAAAATCCCTAAGGCAGTCAAGGGCTGGCTAGGCATGTTGAGGAAACAGCAAGGGGGCCAGTGTGGCAGAAACAGAGGCAGGGAGAGAGCAACCAAGAGGCTGAGTCATGCAGTGCAGGGCTTGAGGGGATCTAGTTCTCTTATGTCTCTGATCACATAGAGGATCTAGTTCTCTTTCCTTATGTCTCTGATCACATGAAAGGGACTGTCATTGGTCATCAAACCGCCAGGAAGAAAAAAGGAGCCCTTTACAACATTTTTAGGAAGAAAGTTATTCGAGTAGGAGTCTTTATCAAAGAAGAGTCAATTAAATATGACTTTTCATACTGTATTGTTCCTTCCCCCCGCCCTTTCTTCCTTTCACCAGCATTTCCCAACCAGTGGCTACCATTTTATTCCTTGTACCTCTTCCCTAGAGGGAATCAGCAATAGTGTGCTCTGAATAGACCAAAGGAGGGCTTTGGTGACTCAGGAGTGACTTCCCTTTGAGGCTAACTCAAAGTGCCTAAGGAGCCTTGGAATGAATAACCGGACCAAGCTTTGTTCTTAGCAGCTTACCTGAGGTTTTCACCACCCTCTGAAATCTCATGCAACAGCTTCTTGGGAAGGGACTGCACAAACTCTTTTAAGTGACACAGTTCTAGCACCTCCCACAGCTGGCAATCGGAATACTTGTCTAAGGGATCCAGGTTCATTTGAAGGGTTCCAGAAAATAAAACAGGATCCTAGAGAATAAAATCATCACCAGTAATCTCATTGTCACATGATGCATAGATACATTAAAAAATTAGATTCAGAAAATAAACAAGGAAAAAGCAAAATGATTGACCTAAATAGTTATAAAATCATTATATTGAAAACAAAAGCAGAAGAGAATCAGAATAAGCTATAAGTGAGGTTGAATCATTTTCAATTTCCTGATCATCTTTCTCCTTAACAATGTCAATACTAGCCATAATAATAATGATGATGACAGCTGCCATTCGGTCAGAGATATAAGATAACACAGAATTGAATAAATGCAAACTATAGTATGGACATAATGTTATCAATCATCTTCCAGAAAGATGGAAGTCCATACTCCCATTTACAGGTAGTGACCTGGCGGTTCAAAAGAATGCTTGTCTAAATTGTCCAAAGACACAGAAGGTAAGTGGTTGGATAGAATTCAAATAGGACAAGTCCATGCTCTTTCCAACTTACCAACATGCCTGGTGAAACGATATTTTACTACACCTGTATTTATTTTTAAGAGAGGAATGACTAATATCTCTTTTCTTCATTAATTTTTTCCCTGCAAGAATTCCATTCAAATTTGCTTTTGAAGTAAATTCATGAATAGAGGCATATGTCTAAATAATATGACAAAGAGATTAAAGCATTTTAAGATATTTTTAGAAGGTAATACAAAGATATCTCATAAATGCTCAGCTTAACTCTCTCAAACAACTGAATAAGTCATCTTTGACTACAGGGGCATATTCTTGAGCCAATTTGCATACTTGTTAATGATCAAGTTCCTTTGATGCCACAGAGAGACAAATCAAAGGACTTGAAAAAATGATCTAACCGAATTATTATTCTTTTCATCTTTTAAAATGTGTTTAAATTTCAAATCAAAAGAGGCAAAATTCTACACTCACTCTACCAACTAAGCAAGAGCTTTTGTAATTTTTTTTCTTCCAAAAAATACCAATGTGTGTTTCAGTCTGAGATCCACTTCATTCAAATTTTATTTGTATTTACTATTATGAAGGGAACTTGTAAAGCAATGTGCCAGTTTTTCAAATAGATAAATGCATTTAGGAAAAATACTTTACAGTAAGAATGTTTAATACGATTCAGTTATGTAGTGATATTTCATAACACATCTAAAATGCTCTGACTTTGAAAAATGAATTTAGATGCTTGGAAGGAACACACTAAAAAAAAAGAAGAAGAAGTTTATTTAGAGGGAGTTAAGAAAGTCTACTGACAAAACAGGCTTTACCTGTGGAATAATATTAAGTTTGCCCCGAAGGTCATGAAGTCCGATAGTTGATATGTCAATTCCATCGATAATAATTTTGCCTCCTGATCTTTCCACAATTCTAAATAGGCAATTTGAAAGTGTTGATTTCCCTGCTCCAGTCCGTCCCACAATTCCAATCTGCAATAAAATGATCATGGAAAGTTTGCACTGTGCTTTTTGTAAGGGACTGGGGCTTTTGCACTGACAACAGATACACTGTCAGATCAGTGGGATTTAATTTTGCCAACCAGAATAACCCTGACTGGCATGGAATATGTAAGGTGGACTGTAAGGATAAGTCTTTACCCAGACACTCATTACTCATGGGAAAGGCTCAGGTTAAAATGTATATTTTCTCTACTTTTGAGTTATTTCATAACCACATAACCAAAACACGCCAGCAGCCCCAGGAGGAGCAGACCACCCCTGACCTATCCTGGGACTAGCCATTAAGAGTGTGGCCAAAGATGACTCTGATAATGGGGCGGTTTTCTTGGGACTTTCAAAATGAGGCTTCTCTACTCTCCTTGCCCCCCCGAGGGACAAACAAACAAAGGGAACAAACAAAGGGAACGGGAACCCTTTGCCAGAAGGATAGCAAATCCAAAGGAATGTTTGCAAATTCCCTTGGTGTATCAAAACAGGTACTGCACTAAAACTCTAGAAGGTGGCCACAGATAACATGTAGGATCTTGGATTCCTGGACAAAATAATCACCTTGTCATAAATAGCAAATGATTGCATATATTCCTTTGACCACGAGGACTGAAGCAATTCCTTCTGGGTGTTGATTTGTACTTTGGTGTTAATGGGAACATAAGGCAGAGGAAACATTACGGAGGTTGGTTTTCCCTGATAAAAGATCTTAAATCTGACACTGTATGCCAGAAAAATCAGGAATCCGTTAAATTAATTGGCATAATCAAAATTCCACAATGATTTCATTTGTTCCAAAGACATTTTTTTGTCCTTGATGTTACGCAGTGGACCTGGTTTAGACATTTAGAAAAAGAGATGTCTGAGGTTACAAAAGCCAGGTCTGTAAAAGGAAAAATGGGCCATTGCCGTTAATTTTTTTTTTACTTTCACTTATTTGTAAAATCTTTCTGTCTAGGGAAATAATATGTTTTCATAAAACATTTTAAAGACTATGGGAAAAACTATAGAAGTAGAAACTATTTATAATCCTGTCACCTGAAGAGAACTACTATTTATGTTTTACAACTGTTCTAGGATTTTTGCTAATGTGTTTACCTGTTTGCTTTTTTAAAACAGAAAATTGATATAGTATCAACTGTTTTGTATATAGTTTTTATTAATCAAATTACATCTCAAGTATTTTCCCATCTCACTAGTAATGCTGGAAAACATGTCATTGACTATACAGATATTCTCTCCTATGAATTTACTATATTTCAGGTAACTTAATTTTATTGTCTTATTATCACTCTTTACCTAATAGAGGAAGTAAAAATAATAGTACACTACTACTGGGTATATATCCAAAGGAAATAAAATTAGTATCTTGAATTGAAATCTGCACTCCCATGTTCATATTCCCAATAGCCAAGATATGGAAACAACCAAAGTGTCCATAGAAGAATGGATAAAGAAAATGTACACACACACAAACACACACACTGGAATACTATTCAGCCATAAAAAGAAAGGGAATCCTACCATTTGTGGCAACATAGAGGAACCTGGTGGACATTCTGCTAAGGGGAATAAGCTATATGGAGAAAAACAAATACTGTATGATCTTGCTTATACATGGAATCTACAAGTCAAACTTGTAGTACCACAGGGTAAATGGTAGATACCAGGGACTGAGGAGTGGGCTAAATGGGAAGATGTTGGTCAAAGGGCATAAACTTTCAGATGCATAAGAAGAACGTGTTCTGGGGATGTAAAGTACAGTGAGCTAACTATAGTTAAGAGTACTGTATTGTATACTTGAAATTTGCTAAGACAGTACATCTTAGGTGTTCCTACCACATGCAAAAATAAATGAATAAATAAAACAAACACAAAAAGCCTTGTAATTATGTGAGGTGATGGATGTGTTAATTACTTTGAATGTGGTAATCATTTCATTATCAAACCATCACCTTGTACAGCTTAAATATATACATTATTTACTTATTAATTATAACTCAGTAAAGCTGGAAACGTACACTAAAATCATGTTTCATAATATAGTATGCACAATTTAAAAATACCTTTTTTAAAGTTTATTTATTTATTTTGAGAAAGAGAGAGAATGAGTCGGGGAGGGGCAGAGAGAGAGAGAATCCCAAGCAGGCTCCACATTGCCAGTGAAGAGCTTGATGTGGGGCTTGAACTCACAAAACTGTGAGATCATGACCTGAGCTAAAATCAAGAGTATGATGCTTAACCAACTGAGCCACTCAGATTCCCCTAAAAATACCTTTTTTAAAAGAGGAAATTTTATTCTATATATAGCAAACAGTTGAGTTTAGTACTTTTATATGAAATTTGAACAAAAGACCATCTTCTATACCGTACCGTATTAAACTTTGACCTTAACAATGAATACTTTCAGGTAAAAAGGAGAGTGAAACTTATGAAATGTATATGGTACCTTCTCTTCTCCATGAGTCTGGAAAGTGATATCTTGTAATGCTAAACCAAGATCATCTCGGTATCGAGCCTGATAATTAATAAATTCCACTATCCCTTTGTTGGGCCATTGTGCTGGAGGCCTTTTAGACATTATCCAGGGTGCCTTGAAACAAAGAAAGATTACAGTAACTACAATAAAAGTACCTTTCCCTCTAAAAATAATTACCATGCATAAAAAACACAAGTGATGGAAAACATTTGTGGATATTATGATCTCCTGAGTACAGTTTTAAATATTACCGGCATAAAACTTCTCATCTAGTTATAAGAAAGCTTAGAAATAAATTTTTAGAGGTAACCAGGCTTCCCACTCCCTATCCAGTTATTAAGAAGAGTCTTCTTAAACCCTACAAAGGAGCTGAAGGTAATCTATTTGAAATTGCAGCTGAGATGAGGACAGTTTGGCATTCATTCATTGCCCAAATACTGAGTATTTACTATGCTAGTCAGTGCTTTAGTTGCTGGAGATTCAGCAGTGAGCAAAACAGACACAAATTCTTGCCTTTACAGAGCATACAGCCTGCTGGGAAGGGACAGAAAGAATCACATAGCATATGCAAAATGCTAAACAGTGATAAAGCTTTGGAAGACGGGAGATAGGCAAGTTAGAGCTGGTGTGATTTTTAAGTAGGGTGGTTAGGAAAGGCTCGGTTGGACAAGATATGAGAACAAGCTGTTGGGATATGGGTTGAATCACTTTCCTGGCAGGCACCTAACAACACGTGCTGAGGTCCTGAGACAGGGCCTGTCTGGGATGTTGGGGGAACAGGAGGAAGCGGAAGAACATGCAGGCGAGTGTGATGTCTGGTGGGGAGGTGAAGCGCTTTCATGAGAGGGAGTGATGCCCAGTGTCAGATGATGGATCAGGTCAAGGGAGGCCTGAAAGGAGACCACGGGTGATCTCCAAGGGCAGGTTCAGTGAAGTGGTGGAATTAAAAGCCTGTTTGGAGCGAGTCCAAAGTAGGATGAGAGAAGTACAGGCTATTCCAAAGAATTCTGCTGCAAAAAGTGCAGACAACGTGGGCTACAGAGAGATAAACAGAATTATCTGGACAGTTTACTTCTTGCATGACAAGAGGTTTTATAACTTGAGTTACCAAATTACATAAAGATGATTTTTTTTAATGTCTATTTATTTATTTTGAGAGAAAGAGTGCATGCAAGTGGGGGAAAGGGCAGAGAGAGAGGAAGAGAGAGAATCCCAAGCAGGCTCCTCACTATCAGCACAGAGCCTGAGTCGAGGCTTGAACCCAGGAACCGTAAGATCATGACCTGAGCCAAACCCAAGAGTTGGGCGCTTAATGGACTGAGCCACCCAACCACCCCACATAAAGATGATTTTGTTTTAAAAATGTGTGGGTGTGGGTGTGTTATGTGTGTATTCACACACATTTTATTGTTTTTTACAATATGAAGAGAATATATATATAACATTTATACATATAAAAATATTTATACAAATATTTAGAAAATACAGAAAACAATAAAATGATATAGTGGTCCTCACATGGCAATAGGAATTGGAGGTTGTGAGGGTAGATTAATCTTCCATGAACCATGTGTGAAAAAAGAGGTTAAGACCTGAGGAAGACTCTAGAGAAGAATCAAAGTTTAGGTAGAGTTGGAGGATATAGATATTAAAATTTTTTAAGTTTATTTATTTTGAGATACAGAGGCAGGGAGGGGCAGAGAGAGAGGGAGAGAGAGAACTCCAAGCAGGCCCCTCACTGTCAGTTCCCAGCCCAATGTGGGGCTTCTAATTGTGAGATGATGACCTGAGCTGAAATCAAGAGTCCGGATGCTTAACCTACTGAGCCACCCAGGAGCTCCAGGCTGTTGATAATATTTTAGCATCTTTGTAGGTTAAGAGAGGCAAGGGGGTCAGGGTACTGATACATAGGAATTAAAGGAAGTGGTTAATGAAGCAACATCTGAGAGAAAAAATGAACAAATATTACCAAAAATACAAGTAGAAACTCAGGTTTTCTATTTGGAGGAGGGACACCTCTTCCTGAGAGATATGAGCAAAAGAGGAATGTTTCATGAAGATTCAGATACCTTTACAGGTGGACAGAAACTCAAGTCAACTATAACATCTGCCTTGTTAATTCATGGAACTGGGAGACAGAAGTAAATCAGATTAGTAAAATACACTGATATCTCAAATATTATACTGTCAATAGTCTAATTCTTCTACTCTTCAAAAAATTTTTTTAAATGTTTATTTATTTTTGAGAGAGAGAGAGAGAGAGAGGGAGAGAGAGAGAGAACAGGAGAGGAAAGGGCAGAGAGAAAAGGAGACACAGTTTGAAGCCGGCTCCAGGCTCTGAGCTGTCAGCACAGAGCCCAATACAGGGTTCAAACTCACAAACTGTG
The DNA here is from genome assembly GCF_022837055.1 of Prionailurus viverrinus. NCBI lineage: Eukaryota > Metazoa > Chordata > Mammalia > Carnivora > Felidae > Prionailurus > Prionailurus viverrinus. The sequence goes on along the minus strand of NC_062569.1, from coordinate 130,774,616 downwards.
AGATCATGACCTGGGTCGAAGTTGGATGCTTAACTGACTGAGCTACCCAGGGACCCCCTTTAAAAACTTTCTTTTAATGTTTATTTATTTTTGAAAGACAGAGAGAGAGCGAGACAGAGTGTTAATTTTTCTACTTCTTTCTTAAGTTTGTTTATTTTTGAGAGAGAGAGAGAGAGAGAGAGTGGGGGGGAAGCAGAGAGAGAGAGAGAGAGAGAGAGAGGGAATCCAAAGCAGGATCTGTACCACCAGCACAGAGCCTAATACTGGGATCAAACTCAGGAACCTTGAGATCATGACCTGAGCTGAAATCAAGGGTCAGGTGCTTAATTGACGGAGCCACCCAGGCACCCCCAATTCTTCTCTTGTCTAAATTATAACTAATTAAAGGAAATAAAACAGACTGATTTATTCTCCTTCTCCTTCCCATGCGCGGAGATGCTAATGATGAGTAAATGAAACAGAAGGCATAAGCAATAAATATATAGTTAATTTAAAAATTGCACAGACTTTAATTATGAGAGCACTATATAAGACACCTTTCTCAACATAAAATCCTCACAAAGTTATAATCTTAGATTGCATATTTTACTCTACATTGGTAGAGGACAAATCATTGTGCCTTCTAAAAACAAGTAATCATATTTCATTTTTATAACATAACAAATGTTATATGTCTTACATTTTACAAATGTATCTTACATTTTATGTATTATCCTAATTTAGTTATCTGTGGTCTTTTCTTCTATTTTTGTGATATATAAAATAATGGTGTATTCCACAATACATTGGGTTTTAATTTTATTGAAATGCTGAATATTAAAACATGAATTTGGAAAGGTAGGCTTTGTTTAAAATTTATTTATTTTATTTTATTTTATTTTTTTAAATATTTAGTTATTTTTGAGATAGAGAGAGAGAGAGAGAGAGAGAGACATAGTGTGAGTGGGGCGGGGGGGGGGGGTGCAGAGAGAGAGAGGGAGACAGAATCAGAAGCAGGCTCCAGGCCCCAAGCTGTCAGCACAGACCCCGACGCAGGGCTTGAACTCACAAACTCTGAGATCATGAGCTGGGCCAAAGTTGGACACTTAACCTAGTGAGCCAACCAAATTTTTTTTAAATGTCAATTCAAGGTGCACTACAATATCTCAATCCTGCATCTATTTATTGGTTATTTAGGAGTGCTTACCTCTTTACCCATATTTTCATATTCACAAACTCTTTCAATGGAAACTGCATTGGTTTCAATTTCACAAGCTTTCCTTACCCAAAAATTCAGAGATTGAGTAATCTGGAGGGAAAAACCCAAGAGCTTACTGACTGGTTCTTTAGTATTTTACATAATATTAATCATACTTTATACACTTTCACTTTTCATAGTTTTCATGTACTTTTCTCTCTTCTGATTATTTAACAACTTTAGAAGTAAATATATTTATACACATGCACACAAGTGTTTCTTTATGTTAAATTGATCAATACAAACAATGTTTTTTTGGCAGAAGATAGAATGAATATAGTTCAGCAGGTATTGAAGGAGTCCATACTTAGTGTAAGGAATGATGGATACCAAGACTGATGAGATGTGCCTCAAGAAATGTACGTCCCAAGTGAGAAAAAAGTTGTGAATAACATTACCTTTGGCAGGATTCACTGGAAGCAGGAATCTCCTAACTCTTGACCACTCTTGTCTCCTCTTTTTTTTTAAACTCTACTTTCTTCTCACCCTACCCACAAGTACAGGAGGTAATTCAAGCCTAATTCTGGACGTCAAACAACTCTTGTCAGTTCAGTTTTTCCTTAAGTTTGCTGCCAAATCATTTGATGGCCAACCTGACTTGAACTGACATGGGGCTCTTTAAAGTCTTTACTGAACCCACTTAGAGTAAACATTCATATATTTTACTGCAAAGCAAGTAGTTTGATTATGGGATTCTGCCCCAGACCTTGACTATGGTATATGTGTCATTATTTCCTTTCTACAAGACTAAGTTCTGAATTCTGAAATGCAACTGGCCTTAATTAAGGTTTTTGGATAAGGGATGAAGGGCAAGTACCCACAGCATCTAGACTTATCCTCTAATACTATGTAATTATACTAAGTAATTTAAGGAATATTCTATTTTACAAAGAGGGCAAGAACACACTCATACCACTAGTACTTTTCAATGTAATATAAAATAGGGCTTATTAGGGAAAAACTTATAAGCAAAGAAGGAGAGCATGTACTCTCCCCAGAGTTTGCATTATCTCCTTGGTTAGACTGGGCAAACTAGATTGGCAGGCCACAGTGGAGAGAGGCCCTCCCCCCCCCCCCCACGTTACATGCTATAAATCCATAAAGATAGGAGAACAAGAAACTTCTGGGTAACTGTGTAACAGAAGGAGTTTCCTGGTCTTTTAGCACTCAGCCTGTTCTTTCTGTGAGCTGACTTAGTATTGCTGAGCCAGCTTCCTGCTAGTAGCAACAGAGGAAGAAATGAGCCTCCAGGGCAATCCAGATTTGTCTCTCATTACTTAGTTAATATAATCTATAATTCAGACAGGCAAAGGAGAGGATAGTTTAATTAATTGCATTATAAACATATCATATACCACAAAATCATTATTACTTACATTTAGGGCATAGGATATGGACAAGCCAACTATTGCTGAATCTATCGAACTGCCAGCCAGCACAGCAAGCAGTGCAGCAAAAAATACCATGAGGTTGCCAAGGAATTCAAGTCTAACAGACAGCCACCTGTGATAATGGAAAATATTGTTCAACTGAGATGCAAGATTTTTGGTGTACTTGGTCTGAACTCTCCTCTGGGAAATGGAAAATAAACATCAATAGCTGCTTTCTTTTCCTAAGAACTCAGTCAAAATAGGACGATTGCAGTGATGATACATTAAAGGATTCCTTTGCATAAAAACACTTTACTTTTGCAGAACTTTGCTTTAAAACTTAATCAGAATAAAAAAGTCAAAAAAGAACACTAGCTAAAATGATGCGTCGTATTTTAAAATCCTATTAGAAAATCAATCACCTTTCCGATTACATATCCTTTTTTCTATGGTAACATTAGTCTCCAAAAGTTATATGTGCCCCGCTATTATTTAATATTTCATTTTCCTCTGTATGTAAAATGATGATCTCAAATTTAAACTATTATAAAGTATTGCTTGCAAATAGAACATATTCTACAAATACAGAAAAAAACAGAGTCATATCTCTAGAAATTCCAATAGCATGCTATATGACCTTCAAAAAACTTGGGACCTTATTTTCATGTAAAGTAGTGTGTACTTTTATATGAATATGAACAGATACATTTTAACTTAAATGTCCATTAAATATTAGAAACAGTTAAGGCTTTCTTCTTTTTCTTTTTTTAATAATTTCATGAAATGCCATTGCAAAACATTCCTTCTGTTTAGAAGTCAGGGCACAAGACATCTTAAAAGAGACTGGTCTTGAGGTAGGTATATTGCTCTCACTTACCTGTTTGAAATTACATTATTGTAGAAACAGACCAAGTTCTCATTCACCACCTCTTTGTTTTGCTGGATAAACCTCTGCTCGTGTCCAAATGCCCGGATAGTGGACACCCCTGATAAAGTCTCACTAAAGTGGGAAATGATAGGAGAGCGAGAGGCTCCTGCCAATCGTCGAATCTGCCGAGAGCTTGCTACGTAGTATCTCTAACCGGAAAACAGAAAAAGGCAGTTGGAAAGATGGAGCAGAAATTGCTTCCATAGTTTGAAAATGACAAGACCCCAAAAAGTGAAGTTCAAGTTCAGTCTCCAGTACCTGTGAGTGTGGCTTTATTTGGGAATGGAATCTTTGCAGATGTCATTAAGGATCTCCGGATGAGATCATCCTGGATTTAGGGTGGGCCCTAAGCCCAACTCCGAGTGTCCTCATAAGAGACAGAAAAGGAGAAGACAAAGCCATAGGGAGGAAGCCATGTGAGGATGAGATTGGAGAAATGTGTGCATAAACCAGGGAAAATGCCAAGCATTGCGAACAGCCACCAGAACCAGGAGAGAAGCATGAAACCAATTCTCCCTCAAAGGCTCCGGAAGGAACCAACCCTATGTACACCTTGATTTTGGACTGTTGGCCTCCAGATCTGTGAAATAATAATTTTTTTTTTGTTGTTTTAAGCTACCAAATTTGTTACAGGAGCTCTAAGAAATGAATACACACTTGGCACAGTAAAAAAACGCAGATTCTGGACAGCACAACTAAAACAGAGGTGGGTAAGGTTCCACTTTGGTAATCTTTTCAAACAACCATTACTGAGTACCTGCTATGGAAAAAGCTCTATGTCACATGTTGGAAATGTGACCAGGGAGTGAACCCATTAAGTGAAGGAAGTTAGTCAAGTATACAAACAATACTATTTTTGTTCCTGAATATAATTATGGAAAAAATATTCATTTTTCTGGTCTACAAGCACTTCCCTCCAGTGCAGCCACAAGTATAATTGGCTACTTCCCCTCCAACTTGGTTGAGAATAATTGGGATGGGCAGAGACTGGAGGGCTGGAGGGAGCATGTCCTAGTTAACTGGACCATCATTCACCAGCCCCCGATAATCACAACACACCGGAAATGAAAATCAAGAATTACCACGTTTTGCAATGTTTTCAAGAAAAATCTTTGGGCTTGGAGTTTTATGTAAAATCACTGATTTTAAAATGTCTTCATTTTAGTAAAAAACACTGAGCAGGCCGGACACAAACATATCGGAAACTCCATATGGCCTGTCAACTTGCAGTCTACCAGCTCTGCTCTGTGTTAAGTGCCCTGGAGAACACAGAGGAAGGATTATGGCATTCTGGGATTGCAAGGGGACTTAAGAGATTGTTATAAAGAAATTTGCAGGAAATTTCGACGAATTGCAAAAGCACTGGAGTTCTTCCACAAATCTATCTAGAGTATTTAGTTTAAGAACTATTGATCTAGATCAATGCTTCTCATGCTTTAATAAAAATCACCTGGAAGGTAAAACACAGACTGTGGGCCTCACCACGATAGATTCTTTATTTCCTCCCAGTTTTATTAGAATGTGATTACCAAATAAAAATTATATATGTATACATTAAGATGTGATTTTTTAAAAAAGAGGTACAACCAAAGATTCTGATTCAATAGGTCTGGGGTATCTCCCATAGGTCTAGGGACCATACTTTGAGTAGCACTGATATAAAACAAAACTCCTGTTTTATAGGGGGGATCAATGAAGCCTAGAAAGGGAAGTGATGTGCCAAACATAAAAGTCAGGAAAGTAATTAGAATTTGAGGCCTTGAATTCATATTCAGGGCTCACTCCATACAGTGTCTCCTAACAAGAGATGGTTTCTAGATCGTTTCCACTCCTGGTCACCCTGTTATAGTTTACCAACCACAAGACTATCACATAAATTTTCTTTTGTGATATGAGGTTTGTTTTTTTTTAAGCAGGTACAATCGTACCATCAGTACCATCCTTCATGGTCTAGATTTGTTTCTTTTAGCCCTAAGATGTAGTTGTCTTCCCTAGAAGACTTACAATCTCATTGGAGAGATAATTTGTGGTCTAAAAATAGCCTGTAATACTAGTAGTATAATAAATCAATAATACCTGAATGAGTCTCATCTCTTTGCACTATTTTGGTAAAGAATACTTCATTCACACAGAAAATGAAATATGACCTAGGCCATGAAAGGTAAGTAACATCCAGTCAGGCAGAGAAAATAGGGAAAACATAGAAAGTAGGAGGAATAATAATCACAAAGGTGTAGAAATAAGAAAATGATTAACATTCTGGTTTGGGCAGATTAAACTCCAATACGAATTTTAAAACTTGGGTTTTGGGAAAGCACTGAACTACAAGAACTGCATCCTTTCATGTAAGCAGCCTCAAAATACTTTCGTATTTAAATTAAATATGTGTTAAGACATCTCATTAAAAAATAAATTTCAAGGGGCGCCTGGGTGGCGCAGTCGGTTAAGCGTCCGACTTCAGCCAGGTCATGATCTCGCGGTCCGGGAGTTCGAGCCCCGCGTCAGGCTCTGGGCTGATGGCTCAGAGCCTGGAGCCTGTTTCCGATTCTGTGTCTCCCTCTCTCTCTGCCCCTCCCCCGTTCATGCTCTGTCTCTCTCTGTCCCAAAAATAAATAAATGTTGAAAAAAAAAATTAAAAAAAAAATAAATTTAATTTTACACTGTAGTCTCACAGTGACATAATTTTGGAATGTGGTTGACCACATTTTAATTGGAATATAAAGATATATATCATGTCATGAAAGATCTGTTTAGTTCTTCTAGGAGTACTTTGCCGATATCAGGGATAATAGGACAAAAAGGCAGCATCTGTTTCTCTCTTGGATTTACAGACAAATTAACTTTCTGCTAAAATGCAAATACCATATAGATTTTGTGGTGACCATAAAAATGCACAACTCAGTTCTCCAGCTGCAGGGAGAACAGCTGACTGTCAGTCCGGCTGCTGCCCCGGCATCTACTACTCTATTAAGCATGGAGGCCATGTTACCCACAGGTTGTTTCCAGGCAATGAGTGGGGATGGCAGGGGTGCTAGAGCAGGCCCATCTCGGGGACACATGGAATACTCCAATGGGTGACATTGGTTGTAGATTCCCCATCCATTTGATGAATCTTTCATGGAACTGTCCTGTAATCCAAGATTTTCCCTACCCAATCCTCTTCTCTCCCTCACAGGAATCAGACATGCATTGCTGTCTGAGGGCTCACCCCTTGGCTCCCTCTCCTCTATCTTTTGCAGGCATTCTCTAGTCATACTCTACTATATGGAATCCTTTCTTGGAATCTACTTTTTGGAGAACTTGAACTAACAGGCAATTGAAGTGGGCTTGAACCTATAATTGACTGTGAACTTCTGTTATTAATACACATAAAAGTCCATGTACTTACCTGTATAGTGAAATAGAGGAAAACCAAGGGAATAACCCCCAGAATGAAGAGTGGTAAAGCTCCTACAATGACCAAAACTGTTCCAATAACATCCAATGTACAATTCACCCAGGTCCGTAAGTAGTAATGGAAACGCATATCAATTATAAACATGTCCTAAAAAATTGATATCAGGTCACTATATTTTTTACTTTTCATGATTTAAAATGAGAAGAAGAAGAAATATATCATTCAATGTAAAAATTTTAAAAATACCTGGATGTGACAATATGATGATTGAATACGTCTAACTACATGGTCTTTGCCCTTCCCAATCTATCCCCACATATTTTCCCCCTGTAGTCAGTTGTAATAGTTAAGAGGGTATTTAGTAACAAAATGCCTATGATCAAGCAATGTGGGTTTCCCAGTGACAAATACACAGCACGTAGTTTATATGACTAATATCAGACTCTGCTTAAAAAGATTTCAAAAAAGAGTCCAAACCCCAGTAATTGGGTGTTCAGGAGCATTGGCCTAGCACTAGTCACTACTTAAAAAATGTAAAATACTCCTGGGCCATTCTTATCCATCAAGAACACGTTCAGTGGCCTTCTTGGCTAGCTGGGTCCTGTCAACATCACAAAAGGCAGGAAAACAAAATAATTTTCATTTACAAAATTAGAAACTGAAAGATTGAAGTGGACAATGGGAATGAGAGAAGAACATAGCGGGGGTTTCTGGGTGGCTCAGTTAATTGTCCAACTTTGGCTCAGGTTATTGAGTTTGAGCCTCACATCGGGCTCCCCACAACAGTATGGAGCTTGCTAAGGATTCTCTCTCTCTCCCTTTCTCTCTCTTCTCTCTCTGCCCCTCCCCTCCTCTCTCTCTCTCTCTCTCTCAAAATAAACTTTTAAAAGAGAGAGAGAGAGAACATAGGAAGGTCATCTATCAATTCACATATAACTTAATCAAATTTATGTTGTCAAATCTATGGTATAAGGTATGACCTATGAAATCCCAGGAATAGGAAGACATCCAACCTTAAGGGATCAACTAATCAGTTTATAACAAAATTGACACAAAGAGTGGAGGTGGAATTTTATTAATTCTAAGTCTTACTTTGGGATTTTCCTGATTATCTCATGAACCAAATAGGGTAAGAGCATCATATCCGTATGTAGTTTCCTGCTTGTCTTTATTTTATTTTATTTTATTTTATTTAAAAAAAATTTTTTTAACGTTCATTTATTTTTGAGACAGAGAGAGAGACAGAACATGAAGGGGGAGGAGGGGGGTCAGAGAGAGGGAGACACAGAATCTGAAACAGGCTCCAGGCTCTGAGCTGTCAGCACAGAGCCCGACGCGGGGTTCGAACTCACGGACCATGAGATCATGACCTGAGCCGAAGTCGGAAGCTTAACCGACTGAGCCACCCAGGCGCCCCTCCTGCCTGTCTTTAGAACACACCTTCCCAGGGCATCTGGGTGGCTCAGTTGGCTAAGTGACCAACTCTTGATTTTGGCTCAGGTCATGATCTCATTGTCCAGGGATTCAGCCCTGCATCAAGCTCTGCTTAGCACGGAGCCTGCTTAAGATTCTCTCTCTCTCCCTCTCTGCCTTTCCCCTGCTCATGCTCTCTCTCTCAAAATAAATAAATAAACATTAAAAAAATAGTAAATATAATGGGGAAAATCCTGGAGGTAAGCAGAGACACTCTGGGAAACTATACCCCTTCCCACATTCACCATAAGTGAGTTGACAGTTTTCTTAAAAGCAGAATGCTTAAAATACAAATGTCTCCATAAAGACTTAAATTTTCTTTACCTTCTCAGCTTAAATTAGTGATTCTCAAGCTAAATATATACAAGAATTGGAGTTATAGACACCAGAGCACATATACTTTTTGGATTCTTCCAGCAATTTTCAAGGGTTATTTTGATTATGTGTGTAAGATGTTATGCTGCTGTACATCAATTATAAATATCCCAAGATTAGAAATAAAATACCAAGAAATCTATACTAAACATAATCCCATCTTTTCAGGGTGATTTTTGTTTTTTACAAATGCTATTGCAAAGGGGTGCCTGGGTGGCTCAGTTGCTTAAGCGTCCAACTGCACTCAGGTCAAAATCTCGCGGTTCATGGGTTTGGGCCCCATGTCAGGCTCTGTGCCCCATGTCAGGCTCTGTGCTGACAGTTCAGAGCCTGGAGCCTGCTTCAGATTCTGTGTCTCCCTCTCTCTCTGCCCCTCCCTCACTCATGCTCTGTCTCAAAAATAAACACTAAAAATTTTTTAAAAAAATTTAAAAAATGCTATTGCAAGGTATTAAATATGGATCATCATTTTTAAGCATGCTATTCAATAAGGTACAGCTTTACTAACCTTGGTGAACCGATTGATTATCTGGCCTATAGGACTGGTTTCAAAAAACTGGAGCGGGAGGTGTAGCACATTATCCAATAGCTGAGCATACAATGTTCGAGAGGCAGCCAGGGACCCTCGAGTGAGTATATAGGCTCCAGAGCAGACAAAGAAACCTAAAAACAAATTGTTATCAAGGGCATGTTAACCTTTTTAAGGAATTTTATATTTTAATTCTCAAAGTGTTGTTTATCATAGCATTTTTTAAATGGAAAACTCAAAGAGCAAACTTAACTTGCGACTGTGGATCAAACTAAGTATAAATGTAAATGGTGCATTTATAATAAATACAGACACTCTGATGGGTTGCAATCCTATCAAAGAAGAACTCTCCTTATTCATGGCCATAGATTCTAGAGTAATGCACAAAATATAACAGATCAACCAGGTTCACAGAATTCTAGCAACCTATTTGTGATGTCCCATGGGACAATATGGTAGTCACTGGTGCTGCTAGTCAAATAATTTCAGTTCTCCTAGCTTCTAGTCCATGGTAGAGTTGTCCATTCTGGCCTCCTTGTGATGTAGGGGACCATATCAAGGGTTCTGAAGAACAAGTTGAGGGAGAAACAACACATAATACCAGGTTAAAGCATTTAATTGCTGGTACCAGAACTGCTCACGTTTATTCCTTGTACAGTGCCTGTTAACATTTATAATGGTGGTTGGATTGCTTCTTCAACTTGGGTCACAAGAACAAGTGTAGTCCTTTACTTGACCCAAAATGAACACATTTTTTTTGGGTCTGTTAAGCTACTGAGATTTGGTTGGTGGAAGAGTTGTTCTTGCCACAGCGGAAAAGGCAGACATATAAATAATAAGCATCTAGCTTTATCTATCGACTATTGTTACTTGCATTTGACCAAGTATGACAAGAAAGAGACAAGCTCATAGAAGGCTATCCACGTGGGAGAGGAAATGAAAGGACAAATAATTCTCAAAATGGAGGACTTATAGGGCTAAAAGAAGTCATGCTTCTTTACAGTGATTGATCAAGGATGTATATGTGGTTCAAATTGTTTCAAGGAGTAAAATTTTATGAATTTCTACGAACTTCAAAGGAAGTTCTTTGAAAGAGAACATTTCCATCATCATGTGAAGCCTGAGAATTAAGCCAATGAGGACAACAAGTAGAGTTCGTAAAGAATAGTGGACACTTCATCTGTAGTGTGTATAATGACCTATGCCTAGACTTTTCAGTCTGGGGAGTCAATAAATTCCCATGTTACTTATGCTAGTTTGTTCTGAGTCATAGGGGATACACAGTTGCTCCACTGCTCTCTAATATACGAAATTGTTAACAAAAGTGTGATGTCAGCATAATTCTTATACCCTTGGAAGTATGTTTAAAACAAAAGAATGGTAGTTAACCCTGATCATCTTAAATTATTTTAACTAATTCCTTTATATTTTAAATAATATCATATGCTGCTGTTAAGTGATTTCTAACTTTATACATTTTCTTTTTTTTTCCTACCTCACTCCCCCATACTTCCCTCTTTCCCTTTCAAAAACAGGTTGTTACCCTCTTTCCTCAAATAAATATCCAATGTTTACATTGCCACCAAACATACATTATGTATGAAGTTAACAAAATTTATTATGGTTGTACCATTCTTTTTTCATATTCTTAGTTTTCTATGCAACAAGCACTAATTCATTCCCAAACACTTCAATTGTCAGCAAATCTTTTCCAAATATATTCAGACTCATCAGATATTCTATTTCCTTCATCCTATTTAGCCCTCTCCTGTTTTTGCAGCATCATCTACTCTTTTGGAACCCTCTCACTTTCCACTCTAACCTGGAATGGTTGCAAGATCAGAAGACTTGCATTCTTCAGTTTTGGGAAATGCTAAATATTGTGAATTTGACCATTTTCACCTGCATTTATTGAAAGATGTATTATGTGAATGTTGAACTTCCTGGATTATTCCCTTAATTTTCTTATTTATCATTTCGATTTATATTTTTTATGTTGTACTTCTGGGAAAATGTCTTCTAACATATCTTCTCACACTTGTATAATCTCTTTAAATTCTTTAAATGTTTCAAGTATTTTTTGTCTATGATTGAACTTTTTTCAGCACATTTTTGCACTGGCTTTGTGGATATAGTATTTTGAATCTCTGAAGATACTAATTTGACATTTTAAGCTTCTATTTCAAATAGGATTGTTTCATTACTAAACTCCATTGCTTGATTTGTTAGCCGTTATTTATACTGTTGGTTTAATTAAAATGCAAAATCATCCATCATTATCAGTTTAAACATATGAAATAAACACATGGTTAATTAATAGAGGTACCTGATGGCTTCCTTCTGCTATTGCACACATTAATTTCCCCCAACATTTTTTTCCTCTGAATGGAAGAGATTGCTTCAAATTCCACAAAATTGGGTAGGTGTGACACAGAGAGTCTGGAATACTGGAATATAGACACATAGGCTGGAGCTTCTCCAAAAGCCATTTAAGGATTTCTTCTATGTATGTCACACACACACTAGAAACCCTCATTTCCTCTTTATATATCAACTTTCTAGTTTTCATTGTATCACTACAATGAAATTACTACAATGACAGTTGCTGTGCACATTGGTGATGGTGGTGGGTGTCGTAGGAGAGGCTAATGGGAGGAGAACAATGGTCTAGTGAATTATTTTGATTATTTCCATGCAATTCAATCCTATTCTCTACCCATGACCATGAGTTTAGTGTTTATCCACTGCTCAAAGGAACAACTCCCTCTTCTGTTACAGCTTCTCCCATATCTACATGTTCCTCTACCCTTGATTATCTATCAGTATAATAACTGCTTATGTAAAACTTTATCACTCTGAAATCTTCTGAAGTCTTTCCTTTATATTTATTCACTGTCATTTCAGTGGTATTTTGTGAGGTAAGTAAAGGAGATGATCCACTTACTCATGTTAAACTAGAAACAGCAGTGTACTCTAAACAGTGCACTTTGGGGATGTCTGGCTGGCTTAGTCGGTTGAATGTCTGACTCTTGATTTCAGCTCTGATCATGATCCCAGGGTCATTAGATCAAGCCCCAGTTGAGCTCCATGCTGGGCATGGAGCCTGCTTGGGATTCTCCCTCTCTGTCTCTCTCTCTCATTCTCTCTCTCTCCCTCTGCCCCTTACCCTGCTTGCACATGAGCTCTCTCTTTCTCTCTCTCTCTCTCAAAAAATAAAAATAAATAAAAATTTAAATAAAAAAAACACATTGCACTTTGAAAATAAGGTGCCTATATGTTCACATTGGATTGGAGAAAGGTAAGGCATAAAACACAATAGATAAGAGATGTTCAGAGTGTCCTAGAGATTCTAAGGCAAATAGCTGGGACCCAGGGAAAAAAAAGATGTGCAGAAATATTTCTTTTGTAGAAAATAAGGTAAGAGTTTTATTATTGTTATAAAATATAGATCTAACATTGTGCTTCGAACTCTAGCTTATTTTGAATGTTAACATTTATATAATTCATAAGAGGCCTGAGGTAATAACATATGGCAATGCTGTTTACGCTTTAACCGCCCCTCTGCCCCCACCAGCTTTTTTATTTTGTGAGCTATGATGATGTCAGTGAATACAGCCTGCTCTTGATTGGACAAGATTCCATAAGATGCAGCTATAGTCTACTGAAAAAAAATTAGAAATTATGCATTTTCATTTCTTAGGCTCACCCTACTTATAGATAACTTATAATTGCATCTAATAACAAATCTTCAGAAAACTTTAATTTTAATGCAAAAATTAAAAATAAAGAAAAAACAGAGAAGATTCACATTTTAATGACTGAAGACCACTCTACACAAAACACCAATCAAGAAAAAATCTTTTGATTAAGCTGTGCATAATCTATTGCCTTCATTACAAAATATTTCCTGTGTCTATTGATAGTTAATTAAAAACAAGACAGTCTCTTCAACAAATGGTGTTTGGAAAACTGGACAGCAACATGCAAAAGAATGAAACTGTACCACTTCCTTACACCATACACAAAAATAAATTCAAAATGAATAAAAGACCTAAATGTGAGACAGGAAACCATCAAAATCCTAGAGCACACAGGTAGCAACCCTTTTGATATAAAATGTAGCAACATCTTACTAGATGTCTCCTGAGGCAAGGGAAACAAAAGCAAACATAAAACATTGGGACTATATCAAAATAAAAAAGCTTCTGCACTGTGAAGGAAACAATCAGCAAAATGAACAATTCCAACAACCTATGAAGTTGGAGAAGATATCTGCAAATGACATATCTGAAAAGGGTTAGTATACAAAATTTATAAAGAACTTATAAAATTCAACCCCCCAAAAGTGAAGAGTCCAATTAACAAATGGGTAGAAGACATGAACAGACATTTTTCCAAAGAAGACAGACAGATGACCAAGAGACACATGAAAAGATGTTCAACATCACTCATCATTAGGGGAATACAAATCAAACCACAATGAGATATCACCTCACACCTGTCAGAATGGCTAAAGTCAACAATACAAGAAACAACAGGTATTGGTGAGGATGTGGAGAAAGGGGAACCCCCTTGCACTGTTTGGAATGCAAACTGGTGCAGCCACTCTGGAAAGCAGTATGGAGGTTCCTCCAAAAGTTAAGAAGAAAACTGCTCTATGATCTAGCATTGCACTACTAGGTATTTATGCAAAGATTACAAAAATAGTAATTCAAAGGGATATATGCACCCTAATGTTTATAGCAGCATTATCTGCAATAGACAAATTATGGAAAGAGCCCAAATGTTCATCTGCTGATGAGTGGATAAAAACATTGTGGTGCACACACACACACACACACACACACACACACACACGGAATATTACTCAGCCATTAAAAAAGATGAAATCTTGCCATTTGTAATGACATGGATGAAGCAAAGAGTATGATGCTAAGGGAAATAAGTCAGTCAGAGAAAGAAAAAATGCTATATAATTTCACTCATATATGGACTTTAAGAAACAAAGCAGATAAATATAGGGGAAACAAAAAGAGAGGCAAATCAGGAAAAAGAACTCATAACTGTAGAGAACAAATTGAGGGTTACTGAAGGGGAGGGTGAGGGAGCATGTTAAATGGGTGATGGGCATTAAGGAGAGCACTTACTGTGATGAGCACTGGGTGTTATATGTAAGTGATGAATCACTAAACTCTACACCTGATACTAATATTAGACTGTATGTTAACTAACTGGAATTTAAATAAAATTTTTTTTTAAAAATTCTCATTTTACAAAAGTAAAATTGTGAGTACTAAACCTGCATACCTTGTCTAGTATAGGGAATGATATTTGCTCACTTAAAATATTCTTCAAAGTATACTGAATTTCCCTGAAAGTTGTAACATGAGCTCCTGGATCGATATGAGTTTAACTCTCATATGCACATGTGATAGACATAGATATAGAGATATTTGTATATATGGATCCTCTTTAGCTGCTTAGAATTCTAGACTGCTATATCCATTTTTTCCTCAATGAATTGTAAACTGCAAGCCAATAAACTTGACTCTCACTGATTCAAAGGCAAACATAGTGTATCTTTCATACTATAGCTAGTCCTTATATCTCATTTTAGTCATTAATATAACATCTCTTTCCCCAGTGAATTATGTTAGCAGAATGACAAAATAAACATAAATCTGTCTCAAAATATTTGCTTACTTTTTGATGGAGATACTTACAAGAAATACTCGGGCCACACGATAAAGATGGGAAAGGACGAAAGAGAAGCAAAGCCCTAGTTTCGTATTTTTTATTTTATCTTTATTTTATTTTCCCAAATGCATGTACCTCTCTTTGTCTTTTCCCTTATGAATATCCTTAGATAGCATGACTTCCATGTATCATTTTCTAATTTGAATTTGCTATCATTCTCCCTCAAGGTGCCTTACTTTATTCTTATAAAACACACACACAAAATGTCTATACTTAAAAAAATCTTCTCTTTATTTCTACTGTACTTTTGAATATCCTTCAATTTTCTCTTTCAAATCACCTAACTTCTTTGAAGGACAACATGTATCTACTCCTTAATCATCAATTATTCAACTACCTACAATCTGCATTCTTTTCCTACCTCTTTCTGGATTATGCATCTTTGACTATAATCACAGAACTTTTCTCAATTTTCTTTCTCCTTAACGTTTCCATAGCATTTCAGAACTATTAAGAAGTTTTTTGAAAGACTATTTTTTTTCTTTCTGGCTTTTGTTACATTATACTTTTCACTTGGAATGGAGCATATAATAGTATAGAGTTTTCCAAAATGTATTCTGTGGAACACAAGTTGCTCAAGATGTTAATGGACAACACAAGAAAATAATTTTTCCCTATGGTCAAATGGATTTGAGAAACATTGGTTTAAATATAATTAAATGGGTCAGTTTATTGAAGAATATCTCAAACTTTTTAGCAAAAGGAAAGAAAAAAGATTTCAGATGCACAGAAAAATACAGTTCTCAGTTTTGCAGACCTATTAGAGGACAGAATCCTATATTTGTGGAGCCTCTCTATTGTTTCATGTAAAACTCTTTTGGAAATGTTAATTTAGTGGTTAAGTTTGGGAAATCAGGTAGACATGAATTCAAATCCTGGCTCTGAAACTTTCTATCCGTAGGATTTAGTGCACAGTGTTCATTCTGTATAGTGTTAAGTAACGGCCAACACTTACTGCACTCTTGGCTTATGCTCAGCATTTTTCTATAAGCTTTACACATATTATCTAAGTAGGATGCCCAAGTTTAAGGAGTCCCTTCATTAGAATGTATGTTAAATGAATTAATAAATTAGTTTAAACACATATAGTGAGTAGCCATGTAATCAAGACTTTTGAGTCCTGAATGACTTAGCAGATGAGTCTCAGTTTCCTCAGCTGTAAAATAGGGATAATAACACATTTATAAATAATTTTTTGTCAAGACTAAATGAGACAAACACATTATTTAGTGTGGGCCATGTAGCTGACACACATAAGTTTTGGTTTACTTTCTCAAATACGGTGAATTAAAAACATATGCATTTAAATTATTCTAAAATATATGCAAATTATGGCACAGATTTTATGTGAAATAAAATGATGCCATATGCTTGCATTAGAATAGGGCAGAAAGAGAAAAGAGAAGCAGCTGTTTCTTTGTTTTTTTTACCTTGCATTAATCCCAATAATCCATAGATATTAAGTTTATTGCTTCTTATTTGCTTCCATTCTGTGAACTCATTCATGTGTTTTGCTTCTTTTGCCCAGGCACTCAGCCATAGATTCTGCCCAATGCCTACCAAATTCTGCCCTACATAACTGGCCACACTCAGCCACACCCAGAGCCAGCCAAAGGCTTGGAGGTACTTCAGAATGATTGAGAACTTCACCTAAAAGCAAAGTTGATACAAAATTAGGTTACTGTACTTAAAAGTGAGACAAGGTAGATTTAAATCCTACTTGACATTTCTGGAGGCATGTGATCTTAGTCAAGTTACTAACTTCTATATCTCTCAGAGTACTCATCTCTAACTTGGAATAGTAATAGTAGCCACCTTATAAGTTATATGTAAAGTGCTGGCACAGTCCGGAGCAGTTAAAAATAAATATTCAAATAATATTAGTTACTATCATTAGTAAACAAGAATATATATCGCTAAGTAGCATGTAGTCCTAATTAAACAACACTATATATCCAATAGTTCCATTTAATGTATGTTTTTCGAATTATTATATAACAAACCTCCTCAAATTCAATGACAAATATATATTTATTAATAATGCAATATAATCATATACATTAATATATATTAATAACAAATAATATTTATTCTGGTGCTTACCCCACCAATAGGGATCTTTTCCTTTTTCATTGAGAATTGTTTTCCTTGATCCAATGAGGGCCTGATAAAGCAAGACAATGTACATTTTGTAAGTTTTAGATTGACCAAGCATTTTTTTTAAATTATACATTCTCAACTTCTTTGCTGCATATTCCTCTGCCTTGATGATATAGCATTGTTCCTTTAATCTCTTCAAATGGAGAGTTCATCCTCTGATATCCCATATATTTTAAAGTCAGGAGAATAAGTCTGATTTTTTCCTTCTTCTACAGATAATTATCCTTCAAGTTTGAGCTAAATCCCTAGATTATTTAAGCTAATGCCACCTATCTGTACCATAATCTATGTCTTCTCATCTACTTGCCTCCTGGCCTATCAAAAATGGCATCAGGCTCACCATCCCACTTTGTTCTGCCACCATCCTGAGTGATGTCATAGCTTACAGAGACAGCTCATTAAACTCAATCTCTTTTCAACTTCAGAGCCATCATATATTTAGGGTCCTTCATCTGCATTCTACTTTGACCATCAATTGTCAGGTCCTTCAGTCATGAATCTTATAACCTGGAACTAACACACCTTGGAAAACTCAACTCTAAACATTCCAATCTCTGGCCATAACCTTTTCTATTCCAAATTGTACATTAAATTATTCTCACTACATTTGGTTTTTATTCCATCTAGACTTCCAGATCCTGAATCCAACTTTCTACCATCCTTGCTCTCTAGGATGACTAATGATTCTGGTTTCCCCAGATATTCTTAGTTTTAGCATTAACTGTCCCACATTCCAGGAAACTCTCAGTCCCATGCAAACCTATTATTTCTCTCTATTCCCTTCGATATGCAGCCTTTACTCCATGATTACCATCTCATCCAAACGATGGCAGTAATGTGAAGTCTCAGGCTTTGCTTTCTTTCCATTAAACCTTCATGTTAGAACTCACATGTCAGTGCTCATCACACTTACTTCAAAAGATCATACAGCTGTATAAATTGGTTCCACCGTGAATTAACACCTTTCCTCCACCTGGGCTCTTAATAGTGCCTAGAAATTCTTCCATGACTCTCAGAAGGGGCCCCACCTCTTACTTGATGGAGAAAGTAAGGGCAGACAGGAAAGTCAGTCACCAGATCTCTACATTTATCTGCATCTCTACACAGCCTTTTATAGTTCTCTCCTACACCAAACAAAGGAAATTCTTTATTAATATCCAAGAATAGCCAGATGATCTGAATTCCATTCTGTCCCATTTACTCAAAACACTTTTATTTTTTAATGTTTATTTATTTTGAGAGAGACAGAGAGAGAAAGACAATGTGAGTGAGGAAAGGGCAGAGAGGGACAGAGGGAGAGGGAGAGGGAGAGGGAGAGAGAGAGAGAGAGAGAGAGAGAGAGAGAGAGAGAGAGAGAGAATCCCAAGCAGGCTCTATAGTCAGCATGGAGCCTGACACAGGACTCCATCTCATGAACAGTGAGATCACAACCTGAGCTGAAAGCAACAGTTGGATGCCTAACCAACTGAGCCAGCCAGGTGCTGTAAAACACATTTATTAATTATAGTGTTTCCACACTTTCGTATCAGTGAGTCACTTGATGGTGCTTGTTAAAAATACAGATTATAAGATTTCCCCCGTAGAAACTTGCCTTTCAAATAAATGATCCAAGGGATTTTCATCTTAGGGCAAATCTAAGAAACCCAGAATTGTTCACAATCTTCTAATCTTCATTTTGTTCTTCCCTTCTCCTGACTCCTTCCCATCAGTCTATAGAGAATAACATATTCTTCTTATCTTTTTAAAATTATTTTAATGTTTACTTATTTTTTTAAATTATTTTTTAATGTTTATTTATTTTTGAGACAGAGAGAGACAGAGCATGAACGGGGGAGGGGCAGAGAGAGAGGGAGACACAGAATCTGAAACAGGCTCCAGGCTCTGAGCGGTCAGCACAGAGCCCGACGCGGGGCTCAAACTCACGGACCGCGAGATCATGACCTGAGCTGAAGTCGGCCGCTCAACCGACTGAGCCACCCAGGTGCCCCAAATGTTTACTTATTTTTGAGAGAGAGAGAGAGGCAGAGAGAGAAGGAGACACAGAATCCAAAGTAGGGTCCAGACTCTGAGCTGTCAGCACAGAGCCAGACGACCTGAGCCGAAGTCAGACGCATAACTGAATGAACCACACAGGCACCTCACATTCTTCTTATCTTAAAACCAATACCATCGCCACTAAAATGATTCTACTCTCAATGCCATATCCCTCTTCACTTCCTATCCTACTTCATGACTTTTTTATAGCTAAATGTTTTTCTGCCAAGTGACCTTTCCTTTTTGAACTACTTGGCACCTGGCTGAAAGCGTTTCCATCAACAACATCTTAATGAAATAGGTAAAATACTTATTGTTGTATCCATGGAATATTTTAAAAATTACTTCACTTTAACTCTCCATGACATTAATCACCACTGACCACTCCCTTGTTTAAGGGACATTTCCTTTTACTTCCCTACCACCATGCATTTGTATTTCTCACTCCTCTCTGCCCCACCCCCCATTTGTTTCTCTTTGGGTTTCTTTCTCTGTCTTCCATTTAATGTTCATTTTTCCTTAGGTTCAGATCTAGTCATTACAGTCTACCCTTGAACCACACAGGCTAGAAGTGCACAGGTCCAGTTATGTGTAGATTTTTTTCAATAAATATACATACAGTACTGTAAATGTATTCTCTTTTCTTTTTGATTTTCTCAATAATATTTTATTTTCTCTAGCTTATCTTATTGTAAGAATACAGTACATAATACACACAACATATCCAACTGTTGCTTTCAGCTCAGGTTGTGATCTCACTGTTCATGAGATGGAGTCCTGTGTCAGGCTCCATGCTGACTATAGAGCCTGCTTGGGATTCTCTCTCTCTCTCTCTCTCTCTCTCTCTCTCTCTCCCTCTCCCTCTCCCTCTCTCCCTCTCCCTCTCCCTCTCCCTCCGTCCCTCTCTGCCCTTTCCTCACTCACATTGTCTTTCTCTATCTCTCTCAAAATAAATAAACATTAAAAAATAAAAGTGTTTTGAGTAAATGGGACAGAATGGAATTCAGATCATCTGGCTATTCTTGGATATTAATAAAGAATTTCCTTTGTTTGCTGTAGGAGAGAACTATAAAAGGCTGTGTAGAGATGCAGATAAATGTAGAGATCTGGTGACTGACTTTCCTGTCTGCCCTTACTTTCTCCATCAAGTAAGAGGTGGGGCCCCTTCTGAGAGTCATGGAAGAATTTCTAAGCACTATTAAGAGCCCAGGTGGAGGAAAGGTGTTAATTCACGGTGGAACCAATTTATACAGCTGTATGATCTTTTGAAGCAAGTGTGATGAGCACTGACTTGTGAGTTCTAACATGAAGGTTTAATGGAAAGAAAGCAAAGCCTGAGACTTCACATTACTGCCATCGTTTGGATGAGATGGTAATCATGGAGTACAGGCTGCATATCGAAGGGAATAGAGAGAAATAATAGGTTTGCCTGGGACTCAGTTAATACACACAAAATATGTGTTAATTGACTGTTTGCTATCAGTAAGGCTTCCCAGCAACAGTTGGTTATTAGTAGTTAAGCTTTTGCAGAGTCAAAAGTTACACTCAGATTTTCAACGGCATGGGGAGTCGGTGCCCCCAACCCCTCACATTGTTCAAGGGCCAGCTGTATTGCCTTTGTATGCTCCACACTCTCCTGAGCAATCTCATTCACTCCCAGTTACAAAAACTTTCTTCCTTGTGGGTGACTCTCAGACTGATTGTTCTAGTCCATACTTCTTCCCTGAGCTCCAGATCTATACAGTAAAATGCTTATTCGACATCCAATTCATCTCATTGCTTGTTTATCTCTACACCACCCTAAATTGAATCAGTTATTTTCCTACCTTCTTTAAAGCTTTCCTTGGCTTTGTAAAGGGCTACAAATACTTCCTCTGTCTCAATCTTGGCACATTTCTAACCAATCACCAAGTGTGTGTCAATTCCTCTAGAACTGTATTATTGGAGAAACATTTGGAAAATGTCTAACAGCATGAAGAAAAGTAATGGCAAAGGAGGAGGGAAAACAGAGGAGGGAGAGAAGCAGGAGAAGAAACATTCATAATCCTATGCTCCAGAGACATTCGGTGCTGAAGTGCTTGTGAATATTACCACAGTCTTTTCCCTACATGTGTGTAGTATCACAATACAAATGTTGTTCTAAAACAGATTTTTAATTTTTAAACCATTTTATACATGGTCTTTGTAGCTCAGTATATAATGAACCTAAAATATTATTCTATAACAGCATTATATTTTATATTATGATGATATATTTTATCACTTTACTATATTAAGATTTACATAACAAAATCAGTAGTTATAGTGGCTGCAGTTTTTTCCTACTTTTTTGCTACAATGGTAATGCTTTTTACCTATATCTCATTGTCCCTTGTAGGGACATAGAAGCGTGAAGTATGCCAAGTTCTAGGTCATTTGATTTATCTAATATCGAACTGACCTCTAGAAATACTGGACTGAGCTATGTGCCCTCATTTCTCCCCATTTCCCATGTTATTTACCAGAATAAGAAAGGCTTTATTTGATCAGTCTGGTGGCTCTTCCCTTTCTGTCTCTGGCTCTAGTGTCAAGAAACATTCTGTGGGACGTTGCAATACATGGCCTCCGTACAATCAGCTTCACCATCAGGAAAAGATACACTATTTAACAGACACTTTCATTGGAACAACTCCTGGTATATGATTTGGGTTAATTACTGTCATCATCTTTCAAGCCCTTGGCATGGCTTCTGTTTGGATAAGCAAATTCGGCATTGGTATCAAGCCAAAAAATTAATTCTTAATGTAGCTGGATATAAAATGCTGTGAAACCCAACTGTTAAAAGGGAATTAAAGCATCGTAATTAGACACAACTAACAAAGACCAAGAATTTATTGGACACTATACAGGAGGGTATTGCTTTTCCAGACTACTATGTTATTTATTCTTTTTCCACAAAATACTGCATGTAGTTTGGGGCACTTTGTTGTGAATAACAGATTCTATCTGAATTTTAAAAGAGCGAATTATTTTGCTGGTAGAGAAGTTTTAAAAATGAGTTTCGTGTTGTCCTTCAGAAACCCTCAGGAAAGTTGGCACAATACCCGTCTGCATATTTTTGTATAAAAGATATAAAATTAACATACTGAAACCATTATTCTTGAACTGAGCATGCAGTTGCAAAGTCTGGAATGTGCATGGGAGGATTAAAGTGATGAAAAGAGTCTGACATGAAAGACAGAAAGGGGGCAGTCTAGGTACTGAAATAACACTCCTAATTTAATTTACTTGTGGAAGATATTAAGGAATATTTAAAGAAATAAAATAATTAATATATACCAGGTAACTTTAAACCAAAAAGTGAAAAAAAATGTGGATACAGTTCAAATTATTTTAGTCCCTATTAGAAATCTGAATTAACATCAGAAAATGATTCTAGGCCTTAAATTTCAGGGTGGGGGGAGGGATTCTCAGACATTATTTAGTCCAACTCCCTTCCTTTTCACCTACCTCCCGATGGGCAATTAGCCATTATCCCCATGAATTCTTCCATGAAGAAGACTCACTGTATTCTCTCTCTGTACATTCCATTGTAGAGAGTTTCTTGCTGTTGTATAGTTCCTGCCTCTGTGTATCTTCCAACCCCTAGTCTATCTTAATGCTGCACTAATGGAAATTTGGGTAATTCTTAAAAATAGAAAATTAGGTTGAAAAGTCAGGAAATTTTCTCCATGTAATATTATCTTACCAAATAGTAAAGCAGATTAAAAAAAAATGAAAGCAAAAATGGGAAGTAGCACAGAAAATAATAAACTAGGAAATACATAGGTAGTAGCCAAACATGCACATATTTTGTAAAAATTAAAATAGGCCTCTGGTCTCTCAAACACAAAATAAAAAATGATTTAATTACTATGGTGACAAACAAGAAAAGATTAGCATGGGGGAATTTATGGACCTTCAATTACATTTTTATCACAGTCATTAAAAAGGAAGCTTGATAGTGGGCTGTGTTGATAAGAATATGACATACTGGAGTTGAAGCCATCTTCTCAATGTGCTCCTTACTGGAGAAGGAAGTTTCAGAATGCTGGCTTCAGTTTGGGTCTCCACAACTTGAGAAATGTTTAGAAATCAATTCTGTAAGTGTATTTTTATGGGGGTTGGGATTCTCATTTTAAGTAGAAATTTCCCAAAGGTGACTCACAAAAACTATGAGGGGTTCAATTTAGATATTATGACTGACAGTGATTTTATAAATAAGAGAAATTGATTTATTATAGAGAGAAGGGTATGATTAAGTTTACAACAATCCTTATAGATTTTTAAGTTTTAAGCTTTTAAACAAGTTACAATTTGGCTGCCAGTGAAACTACACACAGGTGAAAATTCTCCTAATGATCAGAGATGTGTAGATCCTACAGCACATAAATTTCAAAGTCTGGTTCAGTGCTCCTGGATTTGCTTCCCTTAGGGATGCTTAAAAACTGGCACTCATTTAAATGAAAGCTATTGTTATAATGCTCAAAAAAATAACATAGAACAAATGATGGATTAAAATCATTGAGTGTTCTTTCAGACTTCAGTTACTTATTCATCCATCCAACAAAATATTTATTGAACATCAGCTTATATGCTACTCAGGGTTTAGTTGAAACTTGTTTAGATGGCAATAAAGTAATGAACAAATAGACAAAAATTTCTGCTGTCCTACAGCTTAAAACCTAGAAATGAAAGGCAAAATAAAAGTAAGTAAGTTTTCCAGTATACTGAAAATTAATAAGAATTATGGGGAAAAAAAAATTAAGCCAGGAAAGGGGAGGAAGTATTATGTTAAAATAGGGTGACTAAACCTAAAGTCTTCATTCATAAGGTAACATTGGAACAAGACCTACAGAAGTTGGGTGAGCAAGCCATGATATCTGGGAGAATGATTTAGTTGATCTATTGAGTCAGCTGAATCTGTCATGGAGGCAAAACTCAAACCTGTAATGTTCACATCATCCACACATCCTTAGGGATACCTACTCTTTTCAAAATAAATAAATAAATTCCATTTATTTTAAGGTCCATTTTTTAATTGAAAGTCAAATCTACAAATTTCTAAGCTATTGCATCCGAAAGTGCTTGCTTCCCTATAATCCATTCCAATTCTCCATTTTAGCAATCTTGCTGAGTGACCGCTCCTTATAATTCTGGCACTGACTTTTTAATCTTTTTATTCCTATTATTTCTTTTTCTTCTTTCAGGCTCCTATTTGCAACTGCTGTGGGGAAATTTGGAGCAAATAACAGATTAGGGTAATAAGCTTCAATTACTGCTCATTTTGGAAACTTACAAAAAAAGAAGTGTAATATAACAAAATCCAATCAGGGTCAACGTTGTATTATTTTTCTTTCTCTCTCACTTTCTCCCATCCTTCTTTCACTTCCTTCTTCCCTATTTCCCTTCATACCTCCTTCCCCACTTTTCTCCCTCTCTTTCTTCCTTCCTTCTTTCCTTCCTTTTGTCTTAGCAAACAGATTCTTCAATTCCTATACCAAGTCTGTATTTCTAGATTACATATCCTGACCTGATAATCATCCCAGTCCATTGTAGAATTTTCATGTCTCAAGCTTATTTTCCCATTTACATCAGCAGTGCATATGAATGCTATAGGTTGGAGATATTTTTAGTGCGCACGCACACACACACACACACACACACACACACACACTTCTTCTACTAGAATTTGTCTAGAAGTTACTGAGAGTCTAATGAGCATATCTTCCCCAAACTAAGTCACATCCATCTCACTTAAAAACTGAGACACATCCATCTAACCTATAGTTCAAAATTTGGAAACCACTAAGTACTTTTGTAGCCATTATAATGTGTAGATCCTTTATAAAGGATGCATTTTAAATGTTTAAAAAATTGTAATTAGTCCATAATCCCAGTGAGCTTGGTATCATCCTAATACTCACCTATCATTTTGCTCCAAGATTTGGTCTTTCAGTATAGTTCTGGAGTTGATTACACTGACTCGCTTTAAAGCATGAGCTGGAGAGGAAGATGGTGAGTGCTTTTATATACATATAAGCAAACAATGCATTAAATAGTGAGAAATTTGGTGAAAGATTATACCAGTTGAAGAAATTTTTGTGTTCTGGATCCACAGGAATATAGGGAGTCCTTTCATTTGCCCCATAATTTCCCCTTTGCCTGAAATATCTTGTAATATCTTCATAAAAACTGAGATTTCATAATGAATAAGTCCACAGAAATTATTTTTTTGGACATTAGAGTTCTAACTTGTTTTGGATCTTCCACAGAAGGGCTAGTTATTTGCCCAAGAGGAATATGACTCTAGTCTTTAAAGGAAAAATGTAATTTAATGAAGTCTTACAGAAAATTGTGATTATTGTGAAGATTATTGGTGAAACACAATGGTAAGTCCCCCAAATCTCTGTCATCTTCTTACTAATATCACTAATACTAACTTCCTATGTGGCAGGCACTATTCTAAATCATATATATATATATATATATATATATATATATATATATAAATTTTTCCCTTAATTCTCAAGAGTATCCCTATGAGGAAGATAGTATAATTATCCCTTTATCTTGGGGATAAAAAGACTGAGGCACAGAGAAGTTAAGCAAGTCACAGAAACAAGTGTCGCATCTAGAACTACAACACTGAGAGGTTCGAGGTATCTGAACCTGAATCTGAAGGGAAACATCTCGGAACTTGGCTGGGTTTTGTCTTTTTTTACAGTATGATACCTAAACTCCTTGAATTTCAGACTTCTCATTTTTAAAAGATAGAAACTGAAGTTGGGAATTTCTACAATCTCTTATATGAATTCTATGTTTTCTTATTTCTAGAAATAAATATCAAATATCCCTTAATGGAAGAATCTGACTTACATCACCTATCTCTCTGAGACATGAGATTCCATGTAAATTTATCATTAGTCCTCATATCTTTCTTCATTGACCTTTCTTTTTACCTCTGATTGATTCTCTAATATAATATTTTCAAAAGGTGAGATTTATAGACTTTTCAGAGCTGGGTGGATTCTTAAAGGTCTGATGTATCCAAACCCAGATCATACTGTAAAACTACTTTGTTATCTGTTCTCAACCCCAATAGCAAGATTGAGGATGATAAGAAAAGGAGAAAAAGCAGCTGAGTCATAAGCAGTTTTGAGGGCAAAGGAGTGATAAAAACCTGCATTGTTCAATTCCACATCAGCCACCAGGAAAAGTGGATCTAGTTCAAGTCCCATGTTTTATAAATGGATAGAACCAGAAGAGTTAAGTCATATTTATGAAGATTCACCTAGTTAGGTGCTTGGGGCACCTAAAATTGGCCCAGTGTTGTTTCCACCAGGTTGTGCTGACATTTACTCCCACTCTGGTGTCACATAAGTTAACACAAATTTTAAAATGGAAGGACTGTGTTCTTTTTAAAAGAATTCTTGAATAGACTCAAGATCAAAGAAGATAAGTTAAATAAATGACAGATCACAGGGTATTTTCAAACTAAGGATCATACCTCTTAAATTTTACTACCTGTCCAGAAAATCTTTTTCCTCTAAATCCCAACAAAAATGCTCTCAGATATAGTTTGGGTTTTCCCTACTACTTATGCAAATTAAAAAAAGAAATGCCCCACAGGGACAAGCCTGCATCTCACATTGGTGGGAACCAGGGCAAGAGTATAAATGAAGGCCCCACATGCCATATTGCTAATTATTTAATAGTTACAGATTGAACTAACAGACTCACAAATATGTTCTATTGCTTATCCTTAGCAATCCACCTCCCCAACCATATTCAAGGCAAGGTCCATGTGAGAGTATTTGGAACCCTAAGAGTTCCTCTGGAAAACATGGAAGTTCTGGGTGACATGGCCTCAGTCAAGGTTCCTGTCCCCTTCTCTCCTACCCTGGCCCCATCCTGAACCATGTCTGTGGACAGACACTTCAGGCTACATGTCTAGGCTGTACTCACCCTAACCCTTCCAAGAAAGAAAAAAAATTCCTCAAGCCAAAGAGTGGCAAATGCCAGTAGATCAGCCTGCCTTTGGGAGGGCAGAACTGAGGAGCAAGTTTATGTCATCTCGACAGAGAATTCTGGAACCCCAAATACCCAGAACAGTAGAAAAAAAAGTAGAAGATGAGGTTGGTTCATCTTCTGAACCTGGCTGGTTCAGTCATTTGAGCATCCAACTCTTGATTTCAGCTTGGGTCATGATCTCATGGTTCATGGGTTTGAGCCCCACATCAGGCTCCATGTTGGTGGTGTAGAGCCTGATTGGGATTTTCTTTCTTCCTCTCTCCCTCTTCCCCTCCCCTGCACACTCTCTCTGTCTCTCAAAAATAAATAAATAAAATTTAAAAAAATTGTTTAAAAATACAAACAATAAAAAAGGTAGAATATCAGAAGGGGACCCTTCATGGGCACAATAATCCCTTGGGCTCTTGGTCAGAGAACCAGCTAGGAAAGTCTGAAACAGGGACTCTCTAAAGCATGGAGCATAGTACTGGGTCACATTGGCCCATGTCTAAGGGCAGCACTGCAAGAACTTGACACTGAATGTAACCTGGTTTGAAGCTATTGTTTAGTGGGGTGTTTTATGTCATCAAAAACTACTTTTGCCTTGCTCTGTGTGGCCCCTAAGGGAATTGCACTATACATAGCTGACCTTTTACAAATATCTAACATCTAGTATCATCATGGGTAAAGTAATTTGATGACTGCTTTTAAAAAGCCTTCATTTTACATTTTTATTCAGCATCCAAAAAATTAAAGTCCTAGAAATATTCATTTAAAAATGTATTATATTTCTAATGCAAAAAATAACTCTATTCATCACCTTCCTGAATTTTAACAGAGAAGACAACACTGCAGTCATTAAGAAAAAAAAGTTCAATTCACATTTTTCTAACTCTGGCATATTTCTGGTGGTAAGGCAGTGACATCTATTAATGTCAGCCCTGCTTCAAGAATAATACTGTTTTCACTTGTTACCATAGAGGATTCATATACATAAGAAGGTATATAGAAATACAGAAAGGGCATGATTTTTGTTTCCAAAAAT
Source organism: Prionailurus viverrinus (assembly GCF_022837055.1). NCBI lineage: Eukaryota > Metazoa > Chordata > Mammalia > Carnivora > Felidae > Prionailurus > Prionailurus viverrinus. Next base: position 130,746,280 of record NC_062569.1, on the reverse strand, counting down.
GGAGTTTTAAACAAGAGCAAATTCCACAACTTTCAAAAGACACACTGTTCATATTTTATGGTGAATTAAATATGGAACATTGAAGTTATTGTCTGCTTTTAGAGCTCTATTTTCCAAAATAATATGACTTATATTTCATGTGGCCTTTAAAATAAATGGCCACATGAAAAATACACTGGTTCATAGCATTCTAAATCATCCCATTAATTCCTGAGGAGACATACTTCCGGCAGATTCACCTGCTTAACAGCTACTGAGTACCTGTAATCTCCCTTGCATGAGACTACCTAAGTGCTGGGAAAAGAAAAAAAAAAATGACAGACCACATTCTCATTCTAGTCCTGGAGACATTCACAGACATCTCTTTCCTATACTTATACTAAATATAAATTATTACTGAGCCTGACCAAGTAAGTAAGAGATCATTTCCAAAATCGCTAGCCATTAAGAGAATAGGAGGTACTTCTTTTATTAAGAATGACCACAGCCATCTGATGATGCATCAGATATTTCAGAATGCACCTGCAAATAGAATATTTGAATTTGAGAAAGAATAAAGACGAGGTATAGAAAAACAGTGGTGCATAACTAATTGGTATTTGCTGCAGTCCAAAAAGGAAACACATCGGCAAAATTGCTTTGTTTTTTAATTTCACAACATTCAAATAATAAATTGCACTGATCTTGTTATAAACTGGTTACACATTATTATGACGTTTATAATTAGGCACAATGTAAAGTGAATTAGTGGCTACCCAGTTCATATAGAAAATACAAAGCATAGCTCAATATTTCTTCTGTTACCCCAAAATTATGAAATAGTTAACTGATTTTATAGTAATTTTTCAGTAGTATTCTGGGAAGTTACAGGACAATGATCATAGTGGTCTACATAAGAAACCATCTAGCTAGAAAAAGATGATGTGCATTAAACTTTCAGAGATGGGAAATAATGGACCCCTCGGATGCTTGATTTCAAACATCCCTGTGCCTTAATTAGGTAAGGATCAAACCACTTCATTTACATAAACATTTATGAATCTTAAGTTAAAATGCTAGGAGTATAATAAGAAAAACTAGTAAACTCAATTGTTAATTCATAATAAAAGTTAGACAAATATCATTTCCCTTTTTTTTCTCTCCCTCAACATGCAACATTTAAAATATTTATTATTTACTTGACATAGATTTATGCTCCCTGTTCTTAATTTAAAAGAAAGTAGAATGTTTAGACCCATTATATTCTAGACCTGCAGTAGAGCTTGTAAATCATCTAATCTCTCATTTCATAGATGAACAAACAGATCTTGGGGCATGACATTTTGCTTAAAAATCATAAATGAGGTTAATTTTTAGCTGATGTGTTCCAATGTATTTGTTTCCTTTCTAGAGAAAGGAAGGTGCCCAATTCCTGACTTAAGCAGGATGAATAAAGAAAAATGCATTGTAAGAAATCACACAATTAATGGACTTTCAGAATGGGTAGGCACGCTACATCTTAGGCTTATTTTTCATTGTGTCTCACCTTTTTCTTGTTCACTGAAGGCCTGAAGCAAATGTGTGAGGTTTCTGGTTTTAGACAGCAGCTCCTGGTATGTTCCCATTTGTGCAACTCTGCCACTCTCCATTACAACAATCAAATCCATCTGTGGTAGCAGTGTGAGGTTGTGTGTCACTAAAACACGAGTCTGAAAAACAGAGTGTTTTATTTCTTGCATTATAGTAAAAAATGGCAAAAATAATCTATTTTATTTTTATTTATTAAATAAATAATGTTTATTTATTTTTGAGACAGAGACAGAGCATGAACGGGGGAGGGTCAGAGAGAGAGGGAGACACAGAATCTGAAGCAGGCTCCAGGCTCTGCGCTGTCAGCACAGAGCCCGACGCAGGGCTTGAACTCACGGACCGTGAGATCATGACCTGAGCCGAAGTCGGACGCTTGACCGACTGAGCCACCCAGGTGCCCCAAAAATAATCTATTTTAAGGAAAGCTGTAGTCTTTCTTACTTTTCTTTCTTTTTTTTTTTTTTTTTACTATTTAAGAGTGTAATTGTTGGTTGGTATCAGTTTAAGGCAGCATTTATATATTTCACAATGAATGATTATATGCTGCTAGACCAAAAAAAGGATTGCAAAATGTTTATTTATTTTTGAGAAAGAGAGAGACAGACAGAAAACGAGGGGGAGAGGGCCAGGGAGAGAGGGAGACACAGAATCCGAAGCAGGTTCCAGGTTCTGAGCTGTCAGCACAAAGCCCAACACGGGGCTCAAACCCACGAACCCTAAGATCATGACCTGAGCCAAAGTCGGACGCTTAACCAACTGAGCCACCCAGGCGCCCTGGACTGCAAACGTTTTTAACCCATTGGTTCGGGGATTCTTCATTCATTAAAAATGAATCAATTTCATAACAAATTTAAAAATTTCATATCTGTCATCCATGGCTTAGTTTTTTAAAGGCCCTATAGGATTACAATAAAGTGTTTGATTACAGTCATAATTCATATTATTCATTTTTAAATCTTTCCACATTACTGTACACACACACATAGGATTGAACCATAAGTTTTTATCTTGGGTTCATTTTGATAAGTAAGGTATTTATCTATTATTTACTTAGATATATACTTTACCATTTTACACATTTATTTAATGTTTCCAGAGTGCTTATATTAACAAATCCATAAATGCATATTATGAAGGAATGAGTATGGCTTTGTGGTCAGACAGACTTTTTAAAATCTGTTCTTTTTTTTTTTTTTTAATTAAAGTACAGTTGAGGGCACCTGGGTGGCTCAGTTTGTTAAGCATCGCCTTTGGCTCAGGTCATGATCTCAAGGTTTGTGTATGTGAGCCCCACATCAGCCTCTCTGGTGTCAGTACAGAACCCCCCTTCGGATCCTCTGTCCCCCACCTTTCTCTGTCCCTTCCCTAGCTCGCACTCCATCTCTCTCTCTCTCTCTCTCTCTCTCTCTCTCTCAAATAAACATTTACACTTTTTAAAAAATTAAAAAAGAATAAAGTACAGTTGACACACAATATTATGTTAGTTTCTGGTGCATAACATAATAATTCAACAATTCTAAATGTTATTAAAATCTCTGCTCTTCTTAAGCTAAGCAACCTATATCAAACTATTTTGAACTACAAGTTCCTTCAGAGGTAAAACAGGAATAATGTTAATACCTATTCAGAGACTTGGTTTAAGAACTAAATGAACTAATTTAGTGTCAGACATGGAATGCACTCAGTAAATATTAATACCCTTCTTCTTGGCCCTTTCACAAGAGAACTGAATTGTTATTGCTGTATTAATAATACCATAATTTTAAGTAACAAATTAATAGTCAGTAAAATAATACTTTCTATGAAATTGCTATGTATGAAAATACCGTTTTTCAAAAAAATCAAATAAACTAAAAACAACTCATTTTGACATACAAATTCCCTTTAGAGTGTGGTATCAGTCTATAAAGTAACAATCACATAAATTGTTGTCACAGTAAACTTGTAAATAAAACTTTAAAAAATATTCATGAAAATTTGTCTGTAAAAAGATTAATGTAATACCCCCCTTTCACGTAAAATTTCATTACTTTGCTTCAACAAATGAACAAAATACTGGAATTTTAGGCACACTGCGATGCAGATTATCTTCCTTTTATCCTCTCAAAGCATAAATGACACTATGGCTACCTTGTTTTTCAAAATACCCGAGGACCCAATCACTTTTTCAAAAAGTTGCTTTCCAATATGGACATCAACTGCAGAAAAGGGATCATCCAGGAGGTAGATGTCAGCCCTGCTATACACAGCTCTGGCCAGACTCACTCGATGCTTCTGGCCCCCACTTATATTCACACCCTGAAAATGGAGCAGGAGAAAAACCATGACCAAAAATGGGTAAATCTCAAAGCACACAGAGTGACATCCAATTTCTCTTCTGCAGCATGGACAGATGACAATTCAAGATTAACCCTCAAACCTTTCTTTATTCCAAAATACAAAAGGCCTAGCCCCCATCTGCTATTTCCAAGTGCTACTAACTTGTGCAAATTAACAGATATATCTGCTTTCTCTTAATTGCTTACTCTCAAAAGTAGATACTAACAATTAAGGAGAAAAGAATTTCCAATCCCCTAACTCTGAAAAGTCATGCCTCTGATATATTAAATAAGATTTTTGGCTGCTAACCATATACTGACACCAGTGATCATTTTTAAATTGACACATAGAAAATTGAGAATAATAGCTAAATTACTAAAGCAGTAATCATCATGTCCTATTTTATTCTGTAGAAAGATTACTACAAGTCTTGTTGGCAAAAGTACAACTCTAAGAAGCAAGAAATAAGGAATATCCATCATTCCATGTGAGAATTAAAGTCGACATGTACAGCCCTGTATAGAGAATTATGGGGCCAGGCCCAATTTACTTGATTTATTTTATATTTAGTGTTTACAGATCTGGCTTAAAAGCTTTCCTTGCAGCACAGAACTTAGCCAGTTACCTCTAATTGTAAAATGCCATTGCTTTTTTGCCTTTCTCATCTTGTGCCTACTCAAGAAATACCTCCTTTGTATAATCATATTCTGGGTGCTAGATAACACTTGGGATTCAAAGATAATGAAACTGAGCCTCTGTCATGAGGAGGTCACAGTTTAGCAGGGGGGAAAGGCATGCAAAAATATATATAAAATAATATAATATGTGTGTGTGAGTGTGTGTGTGTGTGTGTGTGTGTGTGTGTGTGTGATTACAACAGCCCCCAACTCATGGGTTTGTCATAAGCATTTAATAAGATATTTACAATAAATAAATTACAAAAAAAACAAAAGATATTTGTAAAAAATTTAAAAAACTTACAAGTTTACAACAAATCCAACACCAAGTACAGACACAATCAACATTAGCTATTATCCCCAGTCACTCTTCTAATTCATCCTCTGCCTTGTCATTGCATATCCTGTGATTATGTCATCACTTTGTTTAAAAACCTGGGATGCCCACATCTCATTTGCCATCATCCAGGAGCAACAACAAATTCCTTAGTATAAATCTACAATAATTACATTCTGGTGTTGACTCATCTTTCAACCATTCTCCTGATACTGTCCTCACCTGAAGGTGGCCTGCCAGCCAGACTGGCCCAAGCTGTTCATTCTACTTAGAGCCCATATCCTCCCTTTTAATTCAAAATCTAGTCACTCTAAGAAGTCTTTTTCCAAAGCAATCTTCCACCCACTGTTCCAAGTAAAGTGATTCGTTCCTTCCATTCTTGTCTTGTGATGCTCAGTTTACTCATCCCATTGCCAGAAATGGCAATACCCACATCAGTCTCCCTCACAAGCCTATGATCTAGTTTATCCTTACACTCCCAGCACACAGATTGTGTCTGACACTAGGTGATTAATAAATATTAATAAGGACAACTGATAATATCATTGGCAGAGATACACTGGATTGCAAATCTCTTGAAGGTAGGGGGACAGTTCCCTTGCTCACCATTATGTACCCCATAGCAGAAAAAAGGCATATAATAGATTTAAAAATATTTGTGGTCAATTGAAGAATGCCAAAGGAAAAGATGAATAAAAATGAATACAATTCTATATCCATTATCTTAGTTGTCTCATAAACAGCTGTAAACAGATTTCCTTTTGAAATAGTCAATTACATGTTTATTTTAAAGCATATCATCAGATTGGGAGACATCTAATTACAAAAAGTGTAAGTTATATATGGTGATGACATTTATGCCTATATTTAATATATACTTCACATTTTGCATTTTCTTCCTCTTTAAATTCTTTTTACTTACATACCGTCAACATTTCATATTGTTAGAGTTTGGCTTTATTAGCATAATATTCAGTATGTATTAACAAGTTTGAAGAAGTCACATTTCTGCATCATTTTAGCTATGGTGTCATTTTGCCAAGGGATAGCAAAGACACCAAAAACAAAAAACAAAAAACAAAAAAAAACGACAACACAGATGTGGTGGAAAAAAAATGAAATCAATTTAATAACTTGAGAAAATACATCTGCAAAGTAACAGGCTATGAACAAAGCCAACATAAGTCTCGCTAAAAGGTAAATTTTGCCTCATTCTAGATCTTAAATATTTCTACTTTCTATCTTTTTGCTCTCTAATTATTTTATTTATCAATTTATATAACAGCACTATTAAACAACTTGGGGCCAGGGGTACAAACGCCTAACAACACTATGCTGACTCTCTTTTCAGAAATTCAAAGCACTTGGTAAAGATCATTTACCCATCTTCACAGCACACATGAATCACAGGCAGAGGCTGCTTTTGCATTCATGTTTAATTAATGGAGAGTTTAGTCACGGGTCAGAGATAATCTCTTAGGGTTCATACTTTGGCTCATGCTCTCTTGTTTTGTTTTGTTTAAACTCCAAAACACTGGGCAGAGTAATGACTATTCATTAATGCAATGAAAATAAAATAGAACAAAGAATATGGGAAGCAAGATCCTCTTAAGCAAGAATGAGCAAACATGGAGAAGGCACGTTAACGACAGCATCGTCTGAGTCTTTTTAGAACCTGGCCTCGGTGCCACCGCTGGAGACTGGTGTTCTGTTGCTACTGTCCTAGGCTTGACTTTGCGCACAAGAGATACAGGAAAAACACAAAACATCATTCACTCATTAGACAGTGAACAGCATTATGGGAGCAGCTAAAAACAAAGTGTTGATGATCCAGTTGGTAGGCTTTCGTTCCCCCATGTGGACACTAACGACAGCATTCCCTGCTGATTTTAAATCTGTTTTCCAAATAGTCAATTATAGATAATTATTTGTCCTTAATATCGCCATCTCTTTCATAGAAATTCTGTAATGATTTTTAAAAATTATAGTTGTATAGAGCTCTTTAAGACTTCAGAAAAAAGACTATAAATATGTTATTAACATGGCTGAATGGAATTCTATTCCTGCATGTGATGAATTATATTTTCCTTACTCTTTCTCCAATCTCAGTTTGATCTCCATTTGGTAACTGCTCCAAATCAGGAAGGAGAGCACAGGCTTCCAATACTTGCTCATAAAATTGCTTCTGCATGGTGGAGCCAAAGAGAATGTTTTCTTGTAAAATGCAATTCTGAATCCAGGCCTGCTGGGCAACATAAGCCACGGAACCCTAAAAAGGAAAGAAATAAAAGAAACACTCCTAACAAGGGAAAAGAAAAAACATTGCATGTACCACATTAAAGGAACATAAACATATTTAGTCCATGGCTTTGTTTTCTTTTAACTTTAAACTGAATTTTTACAGAACTAGGTTATTTCTTAAATATAAATATATCCTATTTGCATTTTAATTTTATATATGTTTATTATAGGCCCTTTCAAATGAGTTACTTTTGTGCTTTTTTAATTTACTTTCTCTGTAGTTTCTATCAAAGTTATCTGTCTTTGGTGGAGTTTTCTGGAAGTAGAGGCTGAGTGTATTAGCTCCAGCAGCCATTATAAGGTACCACAGACTAAGTTGCTTAAACAACAGAAATTTCTTTTCTCACAATTCTGGAGGCTAAAAGTCTGACAAGTTGTCAGCAATATTTCTCCTGAGGCCTAAATCTCTAGCTTGTAGATGATTCCCTTCTTGAGTTTTCACATGGCCTTCTCTCCGTGTATGTGTGTCTTAATTTCTTCTTGTAAGAACATCAGTCATATTGGAATAGGGCCCACCCTACTGACCTTATTTTAATTTAATTGCCTCTTTAAAGACCCTATCTCCAAATACAGTCACATTCTGGGGATTAGGACTTCCAAATATATATTTGGGGATGGGAGGTTTGGCCCATAACACTAAGCCTGAAGTACAGGTTGCTCACTTGGGATCAATGCTTGTGGAAGAAAACAGGGTAGGAGGATTGGGTAGATGGAAAAGTCACACCATAATACAGATCCCACAAGGTTTTGACCAACCCCCCAGAGAGACATAGAGGAGTATTATCCATCAGAGTTGTTCTGTGTTAGGCTAAATTGGCCTGACCTTCAGGAGTGGGGCCTTAGCCAGGCCAAACCTGAATGAGCTGGCTTGCTATATGTATTCCCACAGCTGGGAGGCAAGCCCTTCCTAGAAGGGGGATCTGGGTGGCACATCTGTGTCTTCCACATACTCACTGTTCCTAAGTTTGTTTTTTGATGATTTTATGTCTCAAAATGATTCCTGAATATATGACAGTCTGCTGCATAAAATATCCTTTTAAATAACCCTTCTTTTCTTAGAAAGGACACACAGTATTTGAACTAGAGACTTACCTTTCAATCTACCCCATGGACTCTATCCAAACATTGATTTTAAAGAATTTATTTTGACTGCTGTGTGCTGTACAATAATGCAAAACACTGAACGTACTTTTTGACCTATGAACTTATGCGTATGTATATAACTATTAACATTTTGATTTCTATCAGGTACTTTAAAGATCCAAGATTAACTTTAATTCTTCTTTTTTGAACATGTAAGACATGGAGTGGCTTTTGATCCAAAACAATGTAATTCTGATCCAACTTGATCTTGAACACAAAGGTGATTGCTCTTGAATAACCTTTAATTAGAATAATATTAAATCAATTCTCAAGTGATAAAGATTTTGAACACTTGCTATGTATTCGGCAAGATAAGGGGAAAGAGGATGAAAAACACAGGAGAAAAAGGCTGAACAACAGCAAAAAATGGCACAAAATATAAAACAGAAACTAAATACTACATTGAGACTCAATGTGCTGGTATAACTGGAACTACAGAAGAGTTGATCCATTTTCACAGAGGTGTAAGTTTTTCCTTTAATTTTTATACTATTATTTTAATTTTATACACAAATTAAAATGGGTTTTTGTTTCATTTTATTCTTAATAATAAAACCACAATAGAAGATTTGCTAATTCAAAAATGGTCTTCCAAATCTGTAATGTTCCATCAAACAACACCGAACACTGAATACTCTGAATAAATAGTGCCTGGTGTGAACCTTTGATACTGAGAACCAGGAGACCGGAGGTTGAACATTGTAACATGATATTCCTCAAAAAATTCTCATGTGAAACCTTGAGGAACAGAAAGATAAAACACAAAAGCACCTTGTAAACACAAAGTGTCACGTCTATTGTTATGATTATTATTACTAAATCAGAGATAATAAGAATGATAGTTATAAATTTAGTATTAAAAAAGTTTTGGGAAATAATTCATATATGACACCTCATGTCCTGCCACTGCTCCAGACCAAAGAACTTTCTGAAGGACAAAGTGGCCAACTATACTGACAGACAATATCTGCTCTCTTCCACAAGCTTAGCTTAATTTAAACAAAGGGTTTTCACTCAGCTTTATAATTAGGAACAGCATTGTTATGGTTTCTTGCATAACCATGAACATTTTCTTAATTTCAAACCCTGAAAGGTATCAGAAATAATCTTTAAATCTTACCATGAGAGTCTCAACAATCATAGTAAAGATAACAATAACCATTAAAATTCACAGGGAGCTATCTGACTCTGCCAAGAACCAGGCTAAGTCTTTGCACATTAAAGCATTAGATGAAACCCTATTAGATATTGTTGTTATCTTAATTCCTAATTATTTTTCAAGATCAAATAAAAGGCTACCTCCTCTCTATAATTTTTCTAACTCTTCAAGGCAGAATCTGTTGGTTTTTATACTTTGATCCATTTGTTTATGTCTGATTTAAATACTCATCATAATTAATTTTAGTATCTCTGTCACCGGACTATGAACTCTGTAAAAAGAGGGGTATGTCATATTCGTGTTTATTTTGCTTGTACTAAGTATCAAGAACACAGTATGTGTGCAATAATTGCTTGGTAAAAATAGCTGAAGAGACTAAATGAAAATAAAGTCAATATGATAATCATAATATTTTTAAAGGACACTTATTGGCCTAGGATATAGTACAATCATCTTCAACTACAGGCAAAAGGCTGACTGCAATTGTTATGAAGAGCACAGGGCTACAAACACAATATACTTAAGGTTAAAAAGTAGGGCTATTCATTTCAGTATAATTGTATCAGAAAAAGTCCCAGACATCATAGTTGATCCTAAAATAAGTAACAGTAATGCTGAGAGAGAAGAATAAATGTAGAACTATTCATTGGAGGGCTGGAATCAGGAAAGATAAAAGGATATGAGGAAATACATATTATGAAGAAAAATAAAAGAGTTGGAATTGATTCGTCCTAGAGAGAAAACTGTGAAGAAACTGGTCTCACATCCATAGAACTTCTCCATCTTATCAGAAGTGAGGAGTAGGTTAGTATTAGGTTAGTATTTTATCCAAGAGCTAGTTAAACCTAAGGAAAAACTCATTCGATAGTCTAATGTTTCAAAAAAGAAACAGCTGATTAAGAACCTGTTGAATTCTTATTCCTATTGACCTTTAAGAATAGAACAAAAGGCTTGGAGTAGTCCTCTCCCTAGTCCAAGGCTGAAATTTAAAGTAAGCTATTAATATTATTATTTTTCTGATTTTTTTCTAGGTCAAAAATCCTACCCATGAGCAACTACAAGACTTCTTAGAAATGTGGCTGTAATTACTTAGGGAACTTTGCAATGGATGATAATTAGAAAGCAAATCAAATTAAAATATAAATCACATTAGTTTCTCTATAATTGGTTGCAATTCAGTTAATATCATCAAACAATTACCATAAGCATTCATAAATTATTTGCTAAAGTATTTGGAGGACAGAATACTGTTACTAAGCCATCCATAGCTAATCAATTTTTGTGGAAATTGAAATGTTTGTTACAAACTAGAAATGCCCATTACATACTTGCATCTTCAATTTGATTTGATAAATTCTTAGGACACTAACCATGTGTTGGCTATGGCCTATTACACTAGGAGATAGAGAATGAATGTATTGTTGGCTCTACCTTTCTTTGAACAACTCCTGTAAGTTTCTCCATTTCCCCAAGCATGGCAGAAAGCACAGATGATTTTCCAGATCCAACTTGCCCTATGACAGCCACTAAAGCTCCTTCTGGAATCTTTATGTTCAAGCTGCATGACAAGAAAAGGAGAGAGTGATATAGGAAGTTCTTGTTACAGTTTTCAATGTATATTCCTAGATAAATTAGAGCATCATCCTTGAAATTGCTTCTATTCATATGAGACTACACTATTCTATGAATACCCAACCTTTCAAACTGTGAACAACAAATGCTACAGAGGAAACAGAGGAAATGAATAGAAAGCAAGAGAGGGGAAAAAAAAACTATAAAAATGAAAGGTATTGTGAGAGATTTAAAAAAATAGCCTTGTAAATTTCAATATATTCATCTTCTGCTTTAAAAACTCCAAGAAATATGGGGCACCTGGGTGGCTCAGCTGGTTGACCAGCCGACTCCAGCTCAGGTCATGATCTCACAGTTCGTGAGTTCGAGCCCCGCGTCGGGCTCTGTGCTGACAGCTCAGAGCCTGGAGTCTGCTTCAGATTCTGTGTCCCCCACTCTCTCTGCCCCACCCCTGCTTATGCTCTGTCTCTCTGCCTTTCAAAAATGAATAAACATTAAATTTTTTTTTAACTCCAAGAAATAAAAATACGGAACATTATAGAATTCAATGCTAAAATATTTTTTGTTTTTAGTTTTTCCCAAATTATGACTTACTTTTTAAGTACTGGAATCCCTGTTTTATCCCAGGAGAAGGAAGCATTTGTAAAACCAATGGCATGATCTGTGAAGAAAAATAAATACAATGGTGCATTTTAGAGCCAATTATCTTCAACCCAGAAGTCAAATAAATATTGAAGGCAGAGAAAATGCTGACCTCCTATGTAGTTTGTTTCAATATTTTGAAGAAGAAGCTCCTCAGTGTTGAGAAAGTCTTCCAACCGACCCAATGATATTCTTGTCTATCAGAATAAACACAGATGGAATTTATTTGGGGGTCAAGGAGCGCTTCAATTAAAAAAATTTTTTTGGGACTTTACAGTACGATTAAAAATATTTGATGCAAATGGAAGATATTGATATAAATTTTCAGTTAGCATAGTTTGAATTATTTTAATGTTTATAAATAATTTCATTCCTAAAAAGAAAGAACAGCTTCAAGGATCAAAGACCAAAACAAACATCATATATGCAGGAAGGCATATATGCCAAAACTATTCCTTAACACTCTAGTAAAGCCATAATGACTAATTCATTAATAATTATAGAAAGATTAGTTTTCAAAAGCAACTTCAGAATTGTTCAATGAGTTCTGCTTCTGAGTATAAAATGATAGTTTTGGCAATAATAACATTTAGTTTTAGTAAAAAAGCTATAAAATGCTTACCTACAATTAGGATAAATAAAATCAATTTTGTTTTCCTGAAACTGTCTTACATGAAATCTCTAGTATGTTTTTATTCACACTATGCTAGAAGATATCTATTGTTAGTGGATAAGATGTACTGGGCCACGGTTTTGTTTCCCAAGTGCGGCATATAGGTATGCCTCCTTTCCTTTCTTTCCTTTCCTCTTTCCTTTCCCCTTCCCCCTCCCTTTCCCCTTTCCCCTCTCCTCTCCCTCTCCCTCTCCCTCTCCTCTCCCTCCCTCTCTCCCTCTCCTCTCCCTCTCCTCTCCCTCTCTCTCTCCCTCTCCTCCCTTTCCCTCTCCTCCCTGTCCTCCCTTTCCCTCTCCCTCTTCCCCCTCTCCCCCCTCTCCCCCCTCTGCCCCCTCTGCCCCCTCTCCTCCCTCTCCCCCGCTCTCCTCCCTCCCTCTCCTTTCCTTTCCTTTCTTTTGACAACTGTTATCCATATTTATTTAGTGAAGGCAGTAGTGTACCACTAGGAGTTGGAGAACACTTTGAGATACTAGACCTTTAGCTAGATTCTAATTTCAAAACCAAAACAATACTTATTCTAAGAATGGCATTTTTCAGAATGCCAAGAAAACAAGTTGTTAGAAGCATCACATCAATAGTACTTCTATGCCCTCTGTTGGTCATTATTAGTAAAATAACAACCAGAAAAGGTATGATAAAACAAAAATGGATTACTTGGTATTCACTATATATTTATTCAAATAATATACTATTACTATTATAATTTTAATATAATTAATATAATTTAATATAATTATTGCCATTACAGTTACTATTAGTAACTATAAGTTACTATTTACTTAAATAATACAAAAAAATTTTTTTTTGAGAGAGAGAGAAGGCAGAAGTGAGTGAGGGACAGACAGAGAGAAACTCATGAGAGGCAGAGAGGGAGTGGAGAAAGAGAGAGAGAGAGAGAGGTGGGGCTCACCAGAAGCGGGACTTGAGCTCACCTAAACCAGGGCTCAAACTCATGAACCGAGAGATCATGACCTGAGTCAAAGTCAGATGCTTAACAGATGGAGCCACCCAGGCACCCATCAAATCATATAAAAATTTAAAGGCAAAGTTCATAGATTAAAGAGCTGGTTCCAATTAGCAAAGCTTCACTTTGCTTATGAACTCAGACTTGAGGAAGAGGATTCAATGGAGGCCACCCAGAAAATCGAAACCTGACATTCAAAAAATTTAACACAAAATCTCAGCGCAAAGGGATCATTCTCCACATTCCCTGTGGTTTTAGCAGCTTTCTACTCATTATAATAATATTAAAAGAGCCCCCAGTGACTGGAGATTACAATAAAGATCTGCTGAAGCAGATACCTCATACACGGTTTGTTGGCAGACTGACATTATCAGTGCACTTGTTTCCCTGTCTTATTCCTTCAGTACAGATGAAATGTTGCTGAACCCTGGAGAAACATTCATATCAAGTTCCATACAAAGCATCCAGCTAAATATTTTTTCAACTGAAAACATAAAATGAGACTTTTGATGGCATTATGTCTAACACTACCTTTTAAAAAGCTAAATAAAATAAACTAACGCTTAGCAATGAAAACAATATCCTATATGGAAACACTTAAAAGTCATTTTGATAGGAGAAAAGCATAGGCAAAGAAAACATGATTCCTCCGATTCGTTCATGTTCCCTATTACTCATTAATTCGGGGAGATTAATTTTGAAGGCAGTGTAAAACAACAACAAAAAGTGAAATAAATACCAAAAAAAAAAAAAAAAAAGACACAGAAGTAAAATGTGCAAAACCACAGACTTCAGTAGATGAATGACTCTTCTAAGGTTTAAGCATATTTTGGATGTACCTGGACCACAGCTGAGATCACCATTGGTAAATCAAACAAAGGAAGCTTCAAAATATTAAACAAAGACATAGATGTGAACACTTTAGTGGCTGTTAAAAAGTTTCCTTCATCCAATAAGAAATAGATGCCAAACGTCGCCAGGGACACCTAAAAAATACAGACATGTTCTTTCCTTCAATTATTCAGTGCTAACAACAGTATGAGTTAAAGTCCCCCAAAATAGGGGAAAAAATGTTAAAACCTTTTTTATTGTTGTTTACCAAAATCCAGTACTATTCAGTATGATTGCTGAAGAATATAAAATAATATTTAGATAATACAATTGTGTATCTTAGAAAACGGCATCCTTGAGACCATGTGGCCCAATTCCCTTCTTTCAGATATCATGTTCCTACTGGAATTATTCCCATTTAAAATGTGTACTAATGCAGTCTGTGCAGAGCCTGTTGGGAATTCTCTTTCTCTCTCTCTCTCCCTCTCTCTCTCTGTCTCTCCCCTGTCCAATCTCTCTCTCTCTCTCAGAAGAAATTTACTTAAAAAAATTTAAAAAATAAATAAAATGTGTACATCTTTTTTTTTAAGATGGAGTATTATGTAAATTTATTTTTCAATGGTATATGTATACACCCAGACTCAAATGTAATGATTATACTTTCTGTGAGTCACAAAATTAACTGAAGAAAGTATGAATAAATCATGGCTCATAACATTTATATTTACTTTTGTAAGTGTCATTTAGAAAGGGCAGAAAAGTTCATATATGCATGAGAATATGCTATCATGTACATAGGACTTATCTTAAGCAAATACTTCTTGGACATTTTTACCAAAGAATTCCAAATGTAAATATCACTTTTATTTTCATAATACTCATATATTTATCTAAATAAAAAATAATAATATTTAAAATTGCCAACCAGGGAGACATATGGAAATTCCCCTGGCCCCCATCAACACCGGGAGTGGTAACTTTGATTAACATTGATGCTTCAGCTCTATGTGGTCTGGTCTTCCTTTGGCTTTCAGTCATCGCTTTATACCTCAAGGCACTTTATATTCTAGTTTAAATAGCATGGAATTCCCAATGCTTACATGGTATGACAGAAAGAGAACACCCTCAGTTCCTATCAATTTGCCTCCGAATATTAATCCTATAACTTTGAGGATATTACCAAAGTAGAATGGACTTTCATTTCCTATTGTGAAATGAGAAAAGCAATGCCTTATCATTGCAAGAATGAAACAAGGCAACCTCTATTAACTTGTCTGGCATGCTGGAGAAGCACTCAATAATTCTTCATTCCCTTCCCAACTCCATATAGTATGCCTTTGGGTCTTGCTTAATCACACCAATCAAGGAATTTTATACCTGAAATGAAACTCTTAAATGCAGGTTATACTGTTTAAGGATAGAAAGGCAAGTGGTCGATCTGTGAGCAATTTGTAAAGAAACAAAATTGTATTATAGGTAAAAAATACAGACCAATGAGAATGCATATACTTTCCTCTTCTTTAAAACTTCCATTCTCTAATCTACATAAATCAACGACTGCATTTCATGAAAATGTTATTTCAGATACAGAAGACTCCACTTTGGACACCTTAAGTCCAGGTAATTTGGAGGTGATCTGCAGATCAAATTTGAAAATCAAAACAGGAAATATTATACACACTCACCAAGAATGGAATGCAAGTTAATGTCAGCATAGAAAATACAGCAAGATACCCAGCTGATTTTTGAACTTCTAACTCCTGTTCTCGAATTTCAACAATCTTCTTTTTATAGGAGGGTTCCCATGCATAAAGTTTGAGGATCTGTAAAAGATGCAGACAATGACTATTTGATAAATCAATATCATATAAGAAATAAAAACCTGCACCCATACAAATATACACAGTATACTCCCCTGGCCCCCAACATACACACAACTGTAAAGGTTTTTTAAAAAAGACATTAAACTCATAAAGCAAATAATACTCCTATTTTCACCTGGGTCAAATTTTTCCTGGGGCTCCTGGGTAGGTCAGTCGGTTGAGCATCTGACTTGGGCTCAGATCATGATCTCACAGTTCATGGGTTCAAGCTCCACGTCAGGCTTTGTGCTGACAGCACAGAGTCTGTTTCAGATTCTCTGTCTCCCTCCCCTTTTGCCCCTCCCTTGCTCGTGCTCTCTCTCTATCTTCTCTCCCTCAAAAATAAACATAAAAAAAGTATTTCCTTTTATTATGGGTTTTTGGGGGGTAGATGGCTGGGAGTAGAAAATCACCACCTCTCCAGGTTTCTGTCCTTCTCATCCACCAATAGCTAGCTTATTTCTGAGCCAGACTTCAGCAACATCTCAGCTCTGGGCATGAGCCCCACAGTGTTTCTGTCTAGCTTAATATTAGTACTCTTCCTGCTGGTTCAGCTCTCACTTCTGTCCACTCCCATTTCCCAATAGCTATGCTCCTTTCTATGGCCTCTCAATTTCTGGAAGACTGATGGCATGGGACTTCAAGCCATTTTCTGAAAGGTGACTAGTGTTTTGAGATTGTAAACTGGAATATATACAGTCACATACATCCTATTGCTCTGTTTCTCTGGAGAACCCTAAAAATCTCTCACTGGCTCTGTGAACTCAGACATGACACTTAACTTCTCAGAGACTTTGTTTCCTTATTTGGAAAATGAAGATGAGAAGTTATTTTCTTGGGGTTCCTAAGAATTGTATGAGGAAACAGATCCAAAGTGATCATTGCAGCATGTGGCACGTAAAAATTGCTCACTAAATGAGAGCTATTATCATTATCAGAGAGAGGCTATCGCATCTGTTTTCTTCCCCCAAACCTCAGGGATGCTGACTGCCCACACCTTCAAACTATCCTATACTTTAAACTTCCCTATACTTGGTCCTCTACCAGTTGTCTAGTATATTCACTGCTGGAACTAATTTCAAATTTTTGACTTTGCTCAGATATCTAGGAAATGTTCTTTTATTTTATCTACACTGTCCCAGTCTTACTGATAATACAAATTTCCTTTTATGAAGATCAATCTTTATTTATTTATTTATTCATTTAGAGACAGAAACAGTGTGAGGGAGGGGCTAGACAGAGGGAGAGAGAGAGCGAATCCTAAGCAGGCTCTATGTTGTCAGCACACAGCCCGATGCAGGGCTCAAACCCATAAACTGTGAGATCATGACCTGAGCTGAAATCAAGAGTCGGACACTTAACCAACTGAGCCACCCAGTACAACCTATAAACATACATTGCTACACTTTGTATGAATGCAGGGGTTATCAATTAACCCACTGAGAAGTACTGGATGCATTAGGATCACATTCCTTTGGGGGTGTATGACCTTATTACAGAATATCAGCTATTCAGTAATTTAATCTGAGTTAAATTTCAGAGCTACTTAAGGCTACTCATATTCAGATAAGTAAGTGAATCATATCAGTCTCTTTTCAAGGTATCTTTAACAATGTCTTTCACTTGAGTAGTTTTCAATTTTGTGAAAGTATACAGTACAATAGAGCAGAATTTTTAATGATTCCTAAAGTGAATCAATGTGTACATATAATGGGCATATCCTATGTTTGTAATGATAAATGCACAAGACAGAAAATTTCCTATGCAATTGTCAATTCCAGAAGGAAATTCCATGTGGGCTTTACAAATTTTGTCCTTTAGAAAAAATCTAGGGGTTCCTGGGTGGCTGAGTAGTTAAGCACTGGACTCTTGGTCTTGGCTCTGGTCATGATCTCACAGCTTGTGAGTTTGAGCCCCACATCAGGCTGTGTGCTGATAGTGCAGAGCCTGCTTGAGATTTCTCTCTCTCTCTGCTCCTCCCTGGCTTGCTCTCATTCTCTCTCTGTCTCTCTCTTTCTCTCATAAAATAAATAAACATTAAAATTAAAAAAAAAAGAAAAATCTGATATGGTATAATCTAGGTGAAACAGAATTTGAAATTCTATCTATCTATCTATCTATCTAGAAAGTTCATGAGGTTGCACTCTTTTATGATAGAGAAAATATTAGTGGAATGGGGGGTAGCTTTCTTAGGGATAAATAATTTATAACATACATTTTGTAAAATACCATTTGTATGATCATTTCCATTCCACCTAAAAGAACCTGAATGACATTTCATCATTTTCCCCATATAAACCTGCCTTCAACCTGATGATAATGTCATTGCCACTCTTGCCTGCCTCATTCCATCTCTTCCACACAACCCCTTAAAACAAGTTATATGTTGTCTCTTTGGGGATATTTATGTTTAATTCTTGGGTGAGAAACAAAAAGAAAATACCTGCATTTTATTTGGTTTCATTTAAATGCTATTTTAACAATAAGAATTCCTATACATGAGACTTGAAATACTCTGCCAACAATTACATGTGTGTGGGTGTGTATGTGTGTGTGTGTATACCTATATATGTGAATCAATGCGTACATATAACAGGCAAATCCTATGTTTATAATGATAGTGTTGATGAATGTTTATAGTGTAGTAATGGTGAATGTTTATATCCTATGATATAATGGTAGATAATGTGTATCCTATGTTTATATGATATACTCATATGTATTTTTTGCATATATATACATATAAATATATATATTTCATTACTTTCCTTCAATATATATATTTCATTACTTTGATATTGAGAATGGTAAAAAATTCATTTATTCACTAACATTACTGTATTCTAAATAGTGAAATTAAAATCACATTCCTTTTATATTACCTTAATTCCATGTAAGATTTCATTGAGTAGTTTTATCTGTTTATCTTTGTTCTTCGTTTGGCTTTTCTATTTAAGGGGAAGAAAATGATAGCATATTTGACAAAGGTTGCTAATAATTTAACTTACTTTGCTACAGCTTTTTAAAAAAATACATTCTCTTCCCTCTATTTTATATAATATTTAGTTGAAAACCATCATAAAATATTCATATATTCTTTCATTGGTAAAGGTAAAAATTAGTTATAAGTAGATATTTTAAAGCTTAAAAGTAGCCAGCAGTAGAATAAGAGCAAACTGCATACTTTACAAAATAGTAGAAAATTTATTTATTTACATGTAATTTGTTTAAAATTGAATAAAAAAATAATATCCATCCATACTCTATTTAAATGGGATTAAATTTCCCAAATTTTATCAATTATATATATATATATATATATATATATATATATACACACATATATATATTTACTATCTTATACTATCTTATACATATATACTATCTTGAGTATTAATACTTTGGAAATTAAAGTGATTAAAATGGATATTTTCAAATATTGATTCTTTTTTGGCAAATAATAAGTACAGTATTTGTATATCTAACAAACTACACACTTACAAGTTACTATCCATAATACTATTTGTGTGATTAAAGGCATATTTTCTGTTTAGTATATTTGTACATAATATTGTACTCTCTTTGAAATTTCCCCCAAATGTATTTCAATTCATAAAAGCTTGAATTTAAATTATTTAAAATCTAGAATTTTTAAAAGCTAGTTTAAAAATATTAATTATAATACAAACTTGTTATTCTAAATACTATTATGTTAGTAATTCATAATTATATCATAATTATATGGTATTTTCTAGTTTTCATCTCTAAAGACTAGTCATCTTTCTAGTAATTATTTGGTAGTAATTTTAGTAATTATTTGGTGATTGATCTGTATTTAGAAAATTCAGAAAAATATAAAAGAAGGTGTAAATCCTCATCCCTTAAATGTATTCAAGTAATTAGTGAAAAATCTCCCTCCTTCCATTTAATTATACTCTATAGGTAACCATTCTTAAAAGACTGGTGCTTCATCGCTAGATTATTTCTATGCCTATAAAAATTCATTTATATCTAAATCTGTATCATTTCATTTAGTATTCTCTATCACACCCATGTCATAGGTATATTCACATTTTAAAAAATTTGGGGCACCTGGGTGGCTCAGTCTGTTGGGTGTCAGACTTCAGCTCAGGTCATGATCTCATGGTCTGAGTTTGAGCCCCGTGTCGGGCTCTGTGCTGACAGCTTAGAGCCTGGAGCCTGCTCCACATTCCATATCTCCCTCTCTCTCTCCCCTCCCCAACTCATGCTCTCTCGCTCTCTCTCTCAAAAATAAATAAAGGTTAAAAACATTAAAAAAAATTGGGTTATGTATATGTACATGTATGCATAATATACACATATATCTGCATACATAGGTTTCTTTATTTTCCCCCTAATATGTGACTGACACATTTCCATGTCAGTACATAGATAGTGTTAATCTTTTATCCATTTAAAAAAATAAAATAAGTGTCATAAGCAATACACCTGCATGTGTGTGTTTACTTTAACACATGAAACCATTCGTCCTTCCCCTTAAACTGTGGTTTTTTGGTGCAGTAAACTATGTCCTGTTTCTCCATTTCTACAGTATAGCATAGTCCACACTGTCTGGTACATGGCAGACGTCAAATAAGGTATTAACAGTAAGATGAATGAATGTAAAGTAAGAATATTAAAATTATTTCAGTTAATCACTTACCAACTACTTTCTGGATGTAGTCACTCCTTGCTTACTGTAACCCACCAGCCTCCCTGCCACTCTTCAGACAAAACAAGCACACCCTTATCTCTAGACTGTGTGCACACTGTTACTTTTGCTTAGTAAATCTTTTTCTCAGATATGTACATGGATTCCTCCCTTACCCTGCTGATATATCATATCCTTCCTGAGGACTTCATTACCCCGTATGTGAAATGGCACTCTGTTACTCTATCATCCTAGCCTAATTCGTATTTCTTCATACACAAATTAACATCTGGCATTGTGCTTTATTCATTTCTCAATGCCTTCTCCTCCAATGAAAGCTGGAACTCATCAGTTCTCCTCACTGCAGTACTTCAGCACAGAACAGATGTCCAATCGATATTGGTTGAATGAATGAATGACAAAGTTGGGTTATTTCCACATATACAGAATTTGCTAGATGGTTATTGTCAACACAAGTCAGAAAACTTGGCTTCTGTTTAACACGTGTAACAGGATGCAGTCTTTTTCTTACCTTTAGCTTTTTTACTCTAGTTGCAACCAAAGCATTTATTGGTATAACCAACACCAGGACTGCTGTCCCTGCCAACACTGCTGGACCCAGCTCTTGCCAAAGCAGTGATACGGCCATCAGGATTTGTAAAGGGGCTGACCAAAGAAGATTGAGGTTTGCGGTCAAGTCCATGAGCTGCTGGGCATCTGCTGACATCAAGTTAATAACTTCCCCAGTTGAAAACCTCTTTCGTGAGACATTAGATAAAAGTAGGGCCTAGGGAAAAAAAAAAAGAAGCAGCAAAATATTTAAGAGTTCTGTAGAACTTGGGGCATTATTATCATCAAACAATGGTAACTTTTAATATCAATTTTTAATATATTTAGGAAAACGTACAAGATTATTTATGCATTAGGATTATAAAATATTGAGAACTTTTAATGTTATTACATGAGGAAGATACAATTATTGATCAAAACATATAGTTTTAAAATTCACTGCATATTGGTAGAGAGTAACATTTGTATTCCCAAGCAAATACCTTCACTAAGAACCCTCTACAAATTGCTGATTACAAAATTAAAAAAAAAATCTGTTCTAGGGGTGCTTGGCTGGCTCAGTATGTACAGCATGTGACTGTTGATCTTGAGGTCATGAGGTCAAGCCCCACAATGGGTGTAGAATTCACACACAAAAAAATCTATTTTATATTTTTAGCATTGAGAATCTTCTCTATCCGTTGGCACCCCTAAAATGCTAAACCATCTAAATTTTATCAGTACAAAGTACATAAAAGAATCAATAAATATCTAATGCATGCTGATGAATAGTATTATGCTTGAAACTAGAAAATTTAAAAATGACACTATCCTAATTCTCAAAAAGATTATAATCTGGTTGTGGAGTCTACTTACCACCACCCCCCCCAACACACATATACCTCCCACACAGAATGATAGTAAGTATAAAAATAGCTAAGAAGGGCTATGGGAATTTAGAAAGATAAAAATATTGGAAAGGCTTCGTGGAACAGATGGAAATACATTTTTTCTTCCAAGGCCCAATTCTCACTTTGTCTCTATGCACATTATTTTAATATTTGTATACTGAATTCAATATTCCCAAGTTTAATTATTGGTAACTCTTACTAAGGTTGATGTTAGAAATTCATTTATTTAATGCTCCACTCATTTAAAATTCCCAGTGAAATGAAAAAATAAACTGCAAAAGTAGTGGGGAATTGGTATTTGTACTGGAAGCCAGGCAAAAGTTCATTCATATGCCAAGAATTTTAAGGAATGTCCACTGCACTGATTTAAAGAGGGACAGGATAGACAGCTGGGGCTAACAAGAGTAAATGGGATATAGGAAGCACTCAAAGTCTATTTTTTTCAACAAATGAATAATAAAAAGCCAAAGAAAAGGCCCATATTAAAAATAAGTAGGTACGACTTTCAGTGGAACTCTTCTATAATTCCTGAGTTTAAAGCAGGAGGGCTTCATGTAAGAGGGAGGTACAACCTTCTTGGGGGCAGGGGTGGTGGTGGTCTGCACAGCCTCATAAGGTTGTATCATATCCATATCCATATCATAAGGGAGCATCATAAGGTTCCAGAATCCCCCTAACATTTATGACTGCTGCAGTATTCAATCCTTGTTTACATTTCTACACAGTAAATTAGAAACAGTTCTATTACTGACTAGTAATGGGGGGACAGTTGTGCTAGTGATAAAACAGAATGACTACTACTGCCACAAGAGGGGGAAAAAAAGAAAAACATATTAGTCATTATGATATTAAGCTTTAGCCATGTCTCCCCCAAAGGCAGCTCTTTAACCTTCCCCTAACATGTTACTGATCGCCTAATTTGGCCAAGTGAAACCATGGAAATCCTAGAACTGTAACTCTCATTTCATTAAGTCTATAACATTTCTTAAGAGAGGACCATTGATCTCTAATAGAATCCACCAGCAACTTATAATTATAAAAAGTTATAAACTATTTTCTCTCACACTTATAGAAGGAAAAGTTAAAGAGTATTTAGTATTTATGAAAATACTAGCAGACTGAATAGTTCAAAGTAGCTAAATTATCCAAGGAATCAAATAAATGACCTGTTGGAACAAAATATATCACAAGAAACATGAGAAATATATGAATATCCCTTTTTAATCTTATAGCAAAAGAACACGATAACTGTTTAAAATGAGTAAAAACAAAAAAGAATAATTTAAATTGAAAATACAAGTGTCAAATTGTTTAAAATTACAGTGGAGGCACCAAAAGTCCAAATGGATGTTACAAGAAAGGATTTTTTTTTCAGTTTTATGTTTATTTTTGAGAGTGAGAGAGACAGAGAGAGACAGCAGGGGAGGGGGCAGAGGAGAGGGGGACAGGGGATCTGAAGCAGGCTCTGTGCTAACAGCAGAGAGCCTGATGTGGAGCTTGAACTCACGAACTATGAGAGCATGACCTGAGCCAAAGCCAGACAACTGTTTAAGCCACCCAGGCACCCCCAAAAATGGAATTCCTAAACCAGTAGATATATTCAAAAACTTTTCCCAGATATTAGAGAAAACATATTTTAAACATGAAATATTAAAAAAAAAAGATTTAAGGCATGGAGGAGTTTCAGGTAGATATACACTCATGGGATATAAATATACACACATATATGTATATATTACATAAATATGTTTTAAGTGTATTATATTTATATGAATATATTAAATATATATTATAAATATATAAATGCATATTAATATAAATATGTAATTAATATAAATATGTATTTATATTAATATGTATTTACATATACATTTATTTTTCTTTATAAATATAGATTAATGACTAACCAACTTCTAGGGTGAAATGCCTGGGTTCCAGGGCCAGCCAGTAACACTATTTCATAACTCTTTGACAGTGGGTAAGTTACTCAATTGTTCTGACTTTAAGTTTCCTTATATTACATATGTGAGCATTATATTGACAGCTACATCCATATCTATAACTGACCATGTATCTATTTCTATGTACATAATAGTGCTTAAAACAGAGTGCAACATATATGTTTGTATGTGTCTATTATACACATGTGTGTATATTATATATATATATGTAGACACATAAATACATAACAATTACTTTACAAGTAAAGAATAAGAAATAATTAAAGATAAAACAGAAGACAATCTCTCTGATTGAAGAAAATATTTCAAACCAAAAGCAATCAGGAAGTACCAGTCAATTTAGTTAGAAAACAGTACCTTCTCTTATCCTGGTAAAATTTGCAAATTCTATAATGTTAAAATTATCCTTAGAAAGATATACTTACGGGGCACCTGGGTGGCTCAGTGGTTGAGCATCCGACTTCAGCTCAGGTCATGATCTCACAGCTCATGGGTTTGAGCCCCACATTGGGCTCTGTGCTGAGTGCTCAGAGCCTGGAATCTGCTTTGGATTCTGTGTCTCTCTAGGCTCTCTGCCCCTCCCCCATGCTCTGTTTCTCCCTGTCTCTCTCAAAAATAAATAAATATTTTTTAAAAAATTAAAAAAAAAAAAGAAATACAAGCACCCAAACACAGTAAAATTAAAATAAAACAGGTTATCTGAAAATGGTGGGGTAAGAGGTGGGGGTTGGCAGCAGCTGTAAAATCTGTAGTCAGAAGACAATACTGCTATGGTTATAAAGAATGTGTGGAGGGGCGCCTGGGTGGCTCCGTCGGTTAAGCGTCTGCCTTCGGCTCAGGTCATGATCTCGCGGTCTGTGAGTTCGAGCCCCGCTTCGGGCTCTGTGCTGACAGCTCAGAGCCTGGAGCCTGTTTCGGATTCTGTGTCTCCCTCTCTCTCTGACCCTCCCCCATTCATGCTCTGTCTCTCCCTGTCTCAAAAATAAATAAACGTTAAAAAAAAATTTTAAAAATAAGAATGTGTGGAAAAAGAACTCCAATATACATTGAGTGAACCATATGTATCATGAGTGAAGATGGTAAACAAGGTGACAAGTAAATCAGGCAAAAAATGACAGTAGTAGGAAAAAGTGTAGTGTATACATATATGAAAGTTTCTGCTATGAATTTAAATTGTTTGTGTCATATAACAAAGTATTTTCTCAACATGTTTGGTCATGACCTATTATGAAATAAATAATAGATTATAAAAAAGTATATTACACATATATATGCATGTATGTAAAATAATTAGAGGAAATTACATCAATGATTACCTTTGCAATCTGGAATTATGAATTGCTGTCATTTTGTCTGCCCCATTTTATTCATTACACATATTTTCTTCAATATACAAAAGAAAATTATCTTTAAAAATTAACTGCTTTCAAAATATTAAGATTAAAGGGCACTATCTAAATGGATGTTGTTCTGCATTGCATTTTTAACATCAGGAGCACTGATTTTTCTTTCAATATTTTTTTCTGCCAACTAAACTTTTACATTTCTGTGAGGGACAAAATTCACAAGGCATGAAGGGGAATTTAGTTACCATTTATTCCTAAATTACACAATCTAAACTGCCTCTTTGTTATACAAAACAATTTGGAAGAATACTGCAATATGACACCACAAGTATACTGGATGGTGCAACATACTGAAGAATTATCTGGTAAAAAGTATTTAACCTTATAAAAGAGAGAAAGCAACACTGAGGTAAAAGGGAAAAAAATGTAAAATCTAAAACCATATGAAAAGTTGAGAGTTTATAAATACTCTGCAATCAAAATGAAAATTAGCCAATTTTCATTTAACAGTCATATTGTAATCATAATCACACTCACAAAGCTCTGTTATTTTTAAATTCCATCCAAGTTTGAGATTTCTTTTCTAGAATATTGTAGAATATTGTCTTTATCTAGTCTACACACACACAGCACAGGTAGGTGACTCATCACATTGTGAAACGTCATTGATTTCATATATTGAATTATACTCCAACAAGAGCCAGATGAGCCAGGTATGGCCCCAGCCTTTAAAAACATCTTATTGGCTGGAGATATCTTGACTATCACTGAACTCAATTCACCAGTATCTCATTTTATCATCTGATGGTGAAATATGTTTGCCATTTCACATTCTCCCTCTTAATGTATGTTTTCATTTCTAGACTCACTGCCATGGCTCTGGTTCATATCTTTACTTCCAGAACTATGAATATAGTTCTAAAATATTCTTTATTTCCAACCCAACCTATTTTAATTACTTTCTCCTGATTATCCATCTGTCCTATGGCTCAAATGAGTCCTAACTTCCTCTAGAACTAAAGTACATTTTTACAATGTAGTTTTCAAGCTTCTAAAAAAATGAGCTGCAATCCCTGCTTTCTTACCATCCTAACCCTCCCCACCAACGTGCTCATAAAATATTATCTCTAGCTACATTAATCTACTCATCATTTTCTGAGTAAGCCATGTATTCATCTGTGGACTCCCTCCCACTATATATTTCCAACAGTAGAGCCTTTGCCTCATGCAATTCATCCTTCAGACCTACGTCATGCAATATTGTGCAATATTAACCATGACATTTTTCCTGACCAACGCTGCTATAAGTCACAGAAATCACATAATTTAGAGCTGGAAGGGCCCTAAAAATTCCTAACCCAGTGATTCTAAACCAAAAGTTACTATACTTCTAATGACATAAGGTGTACCTAAAGGTAGACCCTCATAACATTTATAAGAACGCATTCTTCTTCAATTCCACTGCATGCAATACAATATGCCAGAATTATCTTTCTGACTCTATGTGCATGGTATGGATTCTGCTTCTCCTAATCCTGACCACAGTAGAGTGTCTTTATTTTAAAAAAATATATCTGAGGCGCCTGGGTGGCTCAGTCGGTTACGCGTCCAACTTCGGCTCAAATCATGATCTCAGTTCATGAGTTCAAGCCCCGTGTCAGGCTCTCTGCTGTCAGCGCAGAGCCTGCTTCAGATCCTCTGTCTCCATCTCTCTACTCCTCCTCCATGCTCTCTTTCTCTCTCTTTCAAAAATATTTAAAAATTTAATATATATATATTTTATCAATTTTCTTGCATTTTATAATTATCACAATTAAGGTAAGAATAAATCTTTAAAGTACAAATGTAGACAGTCTAGGAACTGTAATACTATCCAATATGGTAGTCATTAGCTATGTGTGGTTATTACATTTAATTAAAATTAAAAATTCATTTCCTTAATCTTACTAGCTATAGTTCAAAGGCTCAATAATCATATGTTACTAGTGGCTGCCCAACCAGATAGTGTGGATGTAGTACTTTTTTTAGTTAAAAAAATTGTTTTGAAACTTTTATTTTATTTCACTTTATTTTTTTCCAGATATCTCAAATCCTCCTATTATTCCTTCAATGGAAAACAAAACTTTGGTCTCTAACTCAAATCTGTTCTCTTTGTCAGCACTCCATGTCCCAAATCTCTCCTGTTTTTCCTTTTCTCCTCCCTCTTTTAAAAATTGAGATATATTGGGGTGCCTGGGTGGCTCAGTTGGTTAAGTGTCCAACTATGGCTCAGGTCATGATCTCACGGTTCATGAGTTCAAGCCCCGCATTGGGCTTTATGCTGACAGCTCGGAGCCTGGAGCCTGCTTTGAATTCTATGTCTCCTTCTCTTTCTGCTCCCACCTCTCTCTCTCTCTCTCTCTCAAAAATAAACAAAGGGGTGCCTGGGTGGCTCAGTCCATTAAGCAACCAACTCTTGATTTTGGCTCAGGTCATGATCTCACGGTTCGTGAGCTCAAGCCCCACACTGCGCTCCATGCTGACAGCATGGAGCCTTCTTGGGATACTCTCTCTCTCCTCTTCCCCTCCACTGCTTGTGTTCTCTCTCTCTCTCTCTCTCTCTCTCTCTCTCTCTCTCTCAAAATAAACTTAAAAAATAAATAGACAGGGGCGCCTGGGTGGCGCTGTCGGTTAAGCGTCCGACTTCAGCCAGGTCACGATCTCGCGGTCCGTGAGTTCGAGCCCCGCGTCGGGCTCTGGGCTGATGGCTCGGAGCCTGGAGCCTGTTTCCGATTCTGTGTCTCCCTCTCTCTCTGCCCCTCCCCCGTTCATGCTCTGTCTCACTCTGTCCCAAAAATAAATAAAAAGCGTTGAAAAAAAAATTAAAAAAAAATAGCAAACATTAAAAACATTTTAATATAAAATTGAGATATATTTAGTTGACATACATTAGCTTCAGGTGTGTAACATAATGCTTCGATATGTGTATATATTGCAAAATGATCACAAGTCTAAACATCCATCACTACACATAGTACAAAATTACAAAATTTCTTGTGATGAGAACTTTTAAGAACTACTCTCTTGGCAGCTTTCAAATACAAAGTATAGTCACCATGCTACACATTATATTCCCATGACATTTATTTTTTAAATAAAAGTTTTATACATTCTGATCATCTTCACCCATTTTTAAAATCACAAAGATTCTACTGGACAGTGTTTGGTAGAGGAATGCTCTCAGACTGCCCACATTAAACCCAGGATAACTGATGCTGCTTTTGAAGCATATCCCATTTCTTAGACCTCAAGAATTGTCATGGAGCCGTACCTGTGACCTAAGGTGTAACAAAATCTGAGCTTTTGATGAACTCCTAAAGTGATCAAGTGGAAGGAGGCCCCTGCTTTTTCCACAAACCTTAAAATTGGTACGCCCTGACCTTTATTCCAAACGAGCAGCATGTGAATGGACAGAGAACAAGAAAGTCCTAACAGCTCCCCTCTTCAACAAGAACAGGATCTGAGATCAGGTTTACCCCACTCTAAAAACAAGTCCTTGATGAACTAGAGCCAATGTCAGATTAATATGGGTATCTGGCGCCACTATGAGAGACATTTTGGACATTGAGTATCTAAGTATGATGAAAATCAGAATTCTACAACCTGTAAAGAGACAAAGAAGAGAAAGAGAAGAGAAATTTAACTACCCTAATTAGTTCCATGGAGAGAGACTCCCTCTAGAAAGCAGGTGTAGGATAGGGGACTCAGAAAAAAGCCACCCTTATAAAATCAGTGGCATGTGCATATGCTACCTCAGTGCATCAATGCAGGTTACAACAACAGGTTGTAATGTCTTCTGCTGCTTGTTTGATGGATTTGGAATTAAATCATAATCCCTAAGGCAAGGTCTACAGAGCTGGCTTGATTGATATACTCCTTTGATCCTGAGTGTTCTTTGTTCTTAAACAATCTCTCTAAAGAATCTATGGTTTCCTCCCTGTAGCCAGTGTGACCTTTTACGTTATTATCTCCAAGGTCTCTCTGCCCTTGTAAGAGTCACCCACAATGCTTGATTTTCTTCTTTTTATTTGACAACTTGTTCTAATTTCTACCACATTCCCCTCTTTCATATTTGCAAATCCACCCAAATCCTACACTCAAACTCCAATGCTTTAATCACTGAATGAAATCCTATTCCATATGGACTGTATATCAAAGACAAGTGTTAACATTTAAACTGATTCCTAGATTTGTTGACATCTTTCCTCCCTATTAGGATTTTTCAGAATTTATAGCCTCTAGAATTATGACTGTGGCAGTATGACCCAGCACTTGGGCTAAAACCATTCCATACTCCCATCTTGGCCCAATATGGCCAAATGGCCTGTAATGCTTAATGCCCAGCGCAGTCCAAATTGTAATGCTTCCTTCCACTCATACAAATTCTACACCTTTCCCAAAGACCACTTCAAGGCTTCCTTTCTATGTGAAACCTTCCTTAACCGCACACAATCATTCTAGATTTCCTGTTCTTTTGACCTCTTACAAAACCTGCATTTAGTTACACATATTAATTATATATGCTAATAATTCCCCCTAATTTCTTGAAGAAGTGGCTTGTTTATTTATTTACTCAGACATCCAGCTTTTTATAAAAATGTATAAAAGTCACTCTCCCAGATGATAAAAGTACAACAGGTTAAATAGGTTTCTATTCCAAATCTTAAAGAGCCCACAATTTACAAAAGAGTAGTGAGTAAGAATGCAAAATACACTTAATTGAATAATTCAAGTGATAACTACTGGAAGGAAGAAATTCTTTAATAGTTTAATTATGATGTAAATAAGCTCTTTAACAGTTTAATTATGATGTAAATAAAAGGCTCTGGATGGTAACGAGGTGGTATTTAAAACTGTATTTTCAAGAAAGAACAAATTAAACTTCAGGGTTATGACAAGTATAAGTATCAGCCAGGTTTCGTTTCTGGGGGTGCAGTGCAGAGGCAAGGCACAGAATGAAAGAGTAGCAGATAATGACTGCATAGAGAAAGATGGCTTTGTTGCATGAGAAAGCAGAGTGAGCACAGGAAGAAAAAAGTAGCACGCAGAAAGAAAATGATCATGAAAGGAAGAAATGTTCGTACATAAACACAGACAAACATGAAAATACTCAAGGCTATTCACTTTGTGAGGAGGAGTTCAGTGACACAACAGTGGACAGAAACCATCATCTAGTTTCCTGGATTAGGGCTCACTAGAAGTTTCAGGGACTGTAAGGACTATAGAGAATCATATAGAGAAATTAATACAACCAGTATTGATGAGTCAAAGTTTTTTAAAGCAAAATAAATGTATATTCAACGGGCACTCTAAGAATTTTTAATATACTATATGCTATTTCAAAGCATACAATGAAAGAATCCATTTAGAAATTGAGAATTCCTTAACTTTTTACCTTTTTGTAGATGAGCCCAATTACAGCTGTCTTAATTTTTGCTGAAGTGAGCATGTTAAAACGTTGATATTGCTGAAGGATCAAGGTTTGCAAAAAGACTACAACAAAAAGTGCCAAAGCATAACCATAGCCTCTCCATCCAAAATCTTGGCGATGTTCACAGAAAATAATCATTTGCCTGAATGTCATACAAAAATTGAGAAAGGAGAAGAAATGTTAAACATCTAATAGTTAAATGCTAATTAGAGTTAAGTGTTTTCAAACTGTCAAATACACACACACACACACACACACACACACACACTTATTCTTACTTGTAGAATTTAGTGATTCATTACTTAAATATAACATCCAATGCTCAGCACAAGTGCCCCCATTTATTTTTAATTCAAGTATTATATAATAAAATTAATAGAATCAACAGTTACTTTCAGATGCTTTTGAGTGCAAGGTTATTTTCTACTTTTCATATGGTAATCTCATCAACTAACTGTTCTGGTCTAACTTCATCATAAAAGTTAAGATACAGACACTTAAAGCTTCTTTTTTATCATAATCATGCATTTTGTTAAATATAGGGAAACATGACAGTTAAAATTTAAGTAGTGAATCTCTTAAAATGGCACATAGGTTTTTTTCAAAGGTCTGAATTATATCTCACCTCTTATTATTACGTTTATCCTATCCAATTCCCCTCTATTCTATCTTCCCTTATTTTCTCTTAAGTTTGGTGAAGGCAGGGCCATGATATCAGGTCAATGCTGGGGACAATGCTAGACAATGGGGACGGTTCTAATCATAACGATCTTGGTTGTTTATTGTCCTTCAACTATACACTGGTTAAAACTCAGAATGCCTGATGTCATTGTTAATAACATTATAGTGGTACTCTTAACGTTTTTTCAACTGCCTCTATGTGACTAATAATAATAATAATTTTAAAAGACTACATATACTCTTCATAATGGTGGAACAACTTGGATATCTTCTTTCTGATACTACAGATTAATACATCATTTATTTTGCAGGCTCAGTTCTTGATTTAAGTATTTCCTGTCATTTTATAGGTAAAAAGTATAATATTAGAAGATGTTTTAGAAATATACCTTTTTTTACTCTGAGTTCTGGAGATACAGAAATGTGCTTTGTCATTGTGAATAGCCATTTTGAATGTACTTAAGGTTATACTCACAGGAAACCATATGTAATTAGGTAAGACTATACCTAAATTATTTTAAGAACACTGAATTTAAAAATTCATTGTTTAGGGGCGCCTGGGTGACTCAGTCGGTTAAGCGTCTGACTTCTGCTCAGGTCATGATCTCACAGCTCATAGGTTTGAGCCCCATGTCAGGCTCTATGCTGACAGTTCAGAGCCTGGACCCTGCTTCCGATTCTGTGTCTCCCTCCCCCGTGCTTGCTCGCTTTCTCCCTCTCTCTCTCTCTCAAAAATAAACTTAAAAAAATAAAAAAATAAAAAATAAAAATTCATTCTTTATGTGAGTTTACATTTTTAAAGTTTACATTTTTAAAAAATAAAAAATTAATGTCTAAGCTTGGATCTATTTTATTCGCACCTTGGATAGCATATGGGTGAAAAATTAAAAGCAATCTGTGTTGCTTTATAAACCAAATTGCTTTATAAACCAAGTACTTCAAAATATTAACTTTATTAAAATTGTACTTTGGAATCAAATATATACCAACCAGTGTTTCTAAAATTACTATTAAAACCTCTAGTCATTGAAAATTATTTGGAGCATTGTATATTCTCAATGACACTATTAAATTATTCCATACCCACCTAGATAAAATAATAGGTTTGGTACTTATCAGTGGATCTGTATCAGATGCTATCCATTGGGACACCAAATTATTTTTACAAGAGCAACTTACTGAATGTTTTCTTGGTCTGGAAATCAAATTTCCTGAAAGAAGTGCACTATTCTTATTGTGGATGTATCTACCTATCAGACTGTTTCCTTTCTCATAAAATCAAACAACTAAATGACTATAATAAGTATCATAGTGGGTCTACACACATAAATCAGGAAGTACTAAAAATAATCTGTGATCAATACATGGTGAAGACCATAAAACCATATTCATCATATCAGATGTGAATACTCATTTTTTTGTTTGACTAATATCATAATAAAATTCATAGAAAGGGGGAAAATAGTAAGCACAACAATCAGCAAGAAACATGTTTCTTCTAACAGTAAATTAATGAAAGTGTTATTTTTAGATGTTTGATTATTACATATATGAGTCATGATAACAGGACAATATATTTTCATCCTTACAGTCTGTCTAGTACTTTTCCTTATCAAAAGAAAAAATAGACATCTCAAAATTAGCTAAAAAAAAAATAACTCCCCCAGGCTCGGATTATGATCATACAAACTCATAAAATTCTTTCTTTTTTTATGTTTCAACTTTTTATTTACATTCTAGTTAGTTAACATATAGTTAAACTCATAAATTTTTTTCTGATCATTTATTCTTCAATGTGGAAATATTAAGGCTATTCATCTACTTTAGAATGAGAATCTCTTGATTCTCTTGATTCTTGAAAAGTTTAACTTTGGATAAGCCCATTTATTTAGTATTCTATTGAGGAAATGTATTTGAGTCCTATGTGCCAGGCTCTGTGCTAGGTGCTAAGGACACAGACATTGAGTAACACATGATCCTTTACCAGGAGGAGCTGGAAGTCTAGGCAGGAAGAAATACACATCAACTCATTTCAATACAATATTGACACTACTGTTTTGCAGGTATGGTCAAGCTAGAATGTTACAAAAGTATGTCATAAAATTATGGGCACCATTGTGTAACCCTTAGGCAAGGAGTTAGCAATTCTTTAACACCCTATTATAGACTGCAAATATTTGGAGAAGATAGAGACCCTGACTTGCCATCACCTATAGCTATTTTAGAAAACAGTAACCACAGTGACATTCTAGAATGAGTTTTTGAGCAGTAGTCATTGGAAAATAGGAATCAGAGCATGCCTAAAAATGGGTGGGAATGTCTTACTACACCTTTCACTGAGAAGTTAAACCTAAGTACTCTAATTCTCCTCCCCTTGGCTCTGGGCTAATTTAGGGGCTTGTGTGACCAAACTAATGTGGCAGAAGTGACACTCTGGCTCTTCTAAGCCTAAGTCATAACAAGACTTGTCTGAGCCTCTTGGCATGTTCACTCTGAAAAAAATCCAGCTGCCATGTGAGAAGTTCAACTTACCAGAGACTCCTGTGTTCAACCTAACCATTTGGAGAGGCAAGGGAGAGATAGAGACAGACAGACAGACAGACAAAGATTGATATCAGGCCATTTCCACCCATCGTAGCCCAGGCATCAGTATGTAAGTTAAGAAGCCATCCTGGACATTCCAGCACTAGTACCCATAAAAAAGAACCAAAGTAACCCAGCTAACAGCCAGAGCCAAGGCCCACAAAATTTGTCTCTACTTGAGCTGCTACAGGTCTCTCCAGCCATTCAAGCTACTCAGCTAAAGCCACCATCATGGTGGATCAAAGAAAATCCATCCCTCTCTGAATACATAAGATTATGCCTTGTTTCTAATACACAAGATTATGCCTTGTTTCTGTAGCGCAGTGATTATTGTGTTTGCCTCACAGACACTTGTGAACATAATCATCATTGTTTTATGCCAATAAACTTTGACATGCTTAATACTATGGCAATAGATCACCAGAACAGGGCAGGAGAGGAAGATGCTGTTTAATATACATTTCTGATAGATTTCTGGCCAAAGATGAGGTAACTCTATGGCAACTCCTTAAAATAGCCGGGATATATAAGGGTGAGCAGCAGAGGTAGGGGGAAGGAAAGGTTTGTTACCTTGTCTGCGGGGGATTTTAATCCAGCAGACACTTGGATTATATTTCCATAGGCAAGGGAACCAGACTTTGGGGTGAAAATGACAGGACCAGTTTTCTGATGGCAAAGAGATATCTTCTTGCCCTAGATTCCCCAACACCATTCTCTCTGGGTTCTCCTCTCTTTGCACTATGCACTCCTTCTCACTGTCCTTTTGTGGATTTCCCTATCTTCATTAATTCCACACACTGGAATAGCTGATTATCTACAGAGATGTTTACTTCTCCTTATCCATGGTAAGGTGGTCTCATCCAGAAAAATGATTTGACATACCCAATCTAATTTGTTGGAACAGTTCCCAATTTTATTATCTCAACTAATATCTTTCTTAACTCCAAACTTAAGCTTACTCAATCTTTTTGGATTGGCTAGACGGCTGTCAGGGATCCCCAACGCCACTCCCTCGTTAAATGATCCATTAGAAGGACATATAGCAGTCAGCATCTAGTTATACTAATGATTATGATCTATTATGGTGAAAGTATACACCAAAAATCAGCAAAGAGAAAAGGTACATGTAGTAAAGTCCAGGAGAAAACAGATATAAGCTTCCAAAAGTCTTCTCTCCGTAGGGTCACACAAAACACACTTAATTATCCTGACAACTAGTTGTGGCCGCATATGTAAAATGTTGTCTACCAGATAAGCTCATTAGAGAGTCAGTATCCAGGGCACCCTTTTCCTAACATATGCCAAAATTCCAGACTCCCAGAAGGAAAGCAGGTATTCAGCATGAATCGTATTGATTGTTAAGCAGTTTGGACGTACTGAGCCACTGTTAACAGTTATGGTAGCAGGAACCCTCCTGAAATGCAAGTTCCAGTTGCCTACCAAAAGTCACCCCTCTAAGCAGACCTTCCTAAGAATAGCAGTCAGGCTTTCCAAAGGACAGCAGTCAGTCAGTTCATTCTTTCCTGCAAAATGGCTAATATGTATTTCAAATTTAGCAAGTCCAAAAGGAAACCCCACACCATACTCTACTCTTTCCTGAGCCTTCTATATCTCAGTAAATGGTGTCTCATTTACCTTGTGACTTCAACCAAAAACTCTGAAGGCATCCTTGATTCCTCCCCTCTCTCAACTTACATTCAATCCATCAGTATATGATGTTGACTCTACCTTTAAAATAGAGCCAGAATCTAACTACTTCTTATCACCTTCGTTGCTACAACCTAGCTGAAGCCACCACTGACTTTTGCCTGGATTATCTCAGTATTTCAACTGGTGATACTTTTACTTTTCCTCCTTTTTATATTATTTTCTGCATAGCAGCAGAGTGATCCCTATAAAACTTAGGTCTAATCACATCAATTCCTGCTCAAAATTTCCAACGTTTTCCCTCTTAACACAGAATAAAAGCCTATTTCCCCCATCATATTCCATAAGTTCCTTTAAAATCTTGTTCATTCCCAGACCTTTCTTACCTCTGATTTCTTCTCCAATTCTTTGTTCTAGCCTCACTTATCTCCCATGAGTCCTCAAAGACACCAAGCATGCACCTGCCTCAAGGCTCTTGCCCTTCTTGTTCTTCCTATTTGCAATAGATATGGTCTTGGCTTCCTCTCTAACTTCCTTCAGGACTTTTTTCAAATGTCACCTTATCACTAGTATCTTCCCTAACTTCTTTAAATTAACATAGCACTTCGATCTCCCTAGAGAGGCATTTCCTACTTCTCCTTGTTGAATACTTTGTCCTTAACACTGATTATTTCTTAATATCATTTATATTTATTCATTTGTTTACTATTTGTCTCACCCCTCTGAGTGTCATCAGAGCAGGGACTTTTTGACTTTTGTCTACCCCTAGGGTCAATCAAGTACAGTAGCGTGTAGTAAGTACTCAATAAATACCGGACAAAATACAAGCCTGGACATTATCTAAGAGTCAAGTAACTAAGGATTAATTCTGTTTTCATGAATTGAATAGTTCTTAAAAACTCCAACAACCTGGAAATGTATTCAATACAAAAATATTATTATAGGTCAATAAAAAAATTTGTTTTTCCTTCATATATATCATTTCATTTTCTGAATATACATCTAAAACAG
Source organism: Prionailurus viverrinus (assembly GCF_022837055.1). Lineage (NCBI taxonomy): Eukaryota > Metazoa > Chordata > Mammalia > Carnivora > Felidae > Prionailurus > Prionailurus viverrinus. The sequence continues at coordinate 130,709,400 of NC_062569.1, read as the reverse complement.
AGTTCCTAGATTTTAGTCATAACTCTGGCATTTTCTAGCTCTGTGAAGTTAGGCAAATTACTTAAACCTCTCTGTTTCTGCATCATGATAACGATTGTAATAATACTTCCTATCTCATAGGATGGTTGTAAAGATTGAATAAGATAATTAATATAAAGAATTTAGAACAGTGTGTAGTACACAGTTGGCTTCAGTAAATATTGACTGTATTATCATCATTCACATTTGTGTGAATGGCAAAGCTAACAGAATGTCCATATCCTAAGTAAAATTTGCAATAAGGTCTTTTCCTACTCTTTTTTAGTACAACTCTTAGAGTGAAACACTTGCTTATCATTTGCTTATCATTTAACTGTAGAGAGAGTAAAAAAAAAAAAGAAAAGACTACAACTTACTTCATTATGAGTGGGCTAGTGAAGGACAAAATATCAGCAAACACTTTGAATAAAGCAACTTGAATCAGGACAAACTTAAAGGTGTTCCACAATGCATAGAGCAGAGATGGTTTCCTGACACGTGCCTCTTTATGAAAGGATGCCTACATAATGAAAGAAAATAAGAAACCATGAGAAAATTGGACACAGCAAATACAAGTAAAAATGAAATATATATACAAACCAACCATAAAATTAGTAATGTAACCCAAAGATAATAAAATAGGGGCACCTGGGTGGCTCAGTCACCCAGTAAGTGTTCGACTACTGATTTCAACTCAAGTCGTGGTTTCACAGTCATGAGATTGAACCCTGCATGGGGCTCCACATGGAGCCTGCTTAAGATTCTCTTTCCCTCTCCTTCTGCCCCTGCACCCCCACTCATGCTCTCTCTCTTTCTCTCCCTCTCAAAAAATATAAATAAATAAATAAATAAATAAATAAACAAATAAACAAATAAACAAATAAAACAAAAATAATAAAGTAATAAGAAAGGGATAAATTCAGTTAAACTTGAAAATATGACCTATATCATTGGTAAAGTATGTCTCCAGAACGCCTGATATTACTTATATCATGGGGTATAAATGCACAAGAGAAATAGTTGTATTTTATTACTTTTGTGAATGTTGAAACTTTCACTAAAATAATTAATATAAATAGAGTTTTATCTTCAAATTATATTTTCTTTTTGGGAATTCTAAAGAGGAGATATGTGTGCATATGTGATACAAGATATGGAGTACCTGCCCCTGCACCATAAACTTTGGCCATGGTTGCCGTATTACTTACTTGGACCAATAGATATGAGGCCATGAGATATAGAAACCATCTTTGCCATGATAGTTGAGCAAAAGATACTGGTGAAAAGCCAAAGATAACATATCAACACATTGTTCTTGATATTAAAGGGAGGAGATGCTGAATAATTTTATGACATAAATTAGTTGCAATAAAAATCAATTGTACTTATGAAAATGGCTTGTCATTTCACATATTTTAGGAACTTTCTAAATTAATAACAATATCTCACATTTGGAAGAAGCTTTTTCTAGTTTTATGTAGTAATTAGGTACTTAAGATTTAAGAATTAATTACCTTGGGGCGCCTGGGTGGCTCAGTCGGTTGAGCGTCCAACTTCAGCTCAGGTCATGATCTCACAGTCCATGAGTTTGAGCCCCACATCAGGCTCTGTGCTGACAGCTCAGAGCCTGGAGCCTGCTTCCAATTCTGTGTCTCCCTCTCTCTCTGTCCCTAACCCACTCATGCTCTGTCTCTCTCTGTCTCAAAAATAAACAAAAACATTAAAAAAAAGAATTAATTACCTTTATTTCTTGCCTCTCTTGATTCCTTAAAACTTCCTTCCTCCATTGTTTTTCAAAGATAGGACACACAATATAGGAAGAATCACTTTCATTTAGTTCAAAAAGATCTTCTCTTTCCAAAGGTTTCTTATATCCTAAAAGAATTATTCTAAAAATGAAAGAGTAAGGTAAACAATTCAGCAAAACTAATAATCAACTTAAAAATAATTTTTCATGCATTTATTTTATTCTTTGATTTATAAATTATTTTTTTAATCAGGATGGAATGATTAGACTGTATTTTGGAAAGTCATACAACTTATCCTGCAGTTGAACAATGTGTAATAATCATTTGTAGCTTTTAGAATTATTGGGACATCCATTTATTTAGTGAAACACTAAATTTACTCATTTCATATTGGAGTCACCTACTACTTACCTACCTTACTGAAATTTAAATAGTTAACATTCATAGTAAGGTGTATTCACTCCAAAACCCCAAACTAACTGCTTTTTAGTCTTGAATAAGAGGAGAAATGGATCCAACCTCTGCATCTGCAACTTCTCCTATTCCACCGGGACATTATATATATACCCTTTGCCACTTGACTTTACAAATTGTCCAACTAGATGTGGAGTACCTGTTTGTGCCCCATAAACATCAGCCTTGGCCATATGACCTATTTTGACCAATAGACTATGAGCCAAAGTGACAGTGTCATTTCTGAGCCCATGCCTTAAGAAGTGTGACAAATGACTGCTAGTCTCAGCACTTCCACTCTCCCCCATTCAATGAACTTGCCCCAAGGGAGACTGAATAAATTATGCAAGAACAACAGGTCTAAATTAGAACTGTCCCAGGCAAACTAGGATGTATGATCTAGTTACACCACAGATGTTGTGGCAGACAATAAATTATACTTACCTCACAGCCATCCTTCTGCCCCATCATCTTCCTACTACCAGGAATCGTGATACTTATTCAGGTGAAAATCTCTTGAACTCAGGATAAGTCCTTATCTCAGCCAGGGTCATAATTATGATCAGTCTAAAGCAGTCCTGGTAATCTGACAACATTTTGCTTGGCATTAACAATATAACTCAGTCTGCTGAGGAGAACTTTCTTTTCCAAAAGAAGGCTCAAACTTCGAGAGGAGAAAATGTCTTGCCTCCTTTTTCCTTCCCCTTCCTCCTTCCTGCCTGCACTGAAGGCATAATGCTCTGATATAGAGAAGCCATCTTCTTCACCATGGGTGAAAAGCCAAATAATAAGGATGAGAAGTAGAAAGAAAAACTCTGGGCCCTTTGTAACATTTCTGAGGTAGTTCATCAGCTTATTCCCAGCGTTCTTCTCAGTAACATAAAAAAATAAATACCTATTTGTTTAAGCTATAATTATCTGGCTATTGTGTTGCTTGAGGCAAAACATGTTCCTAAGTTCAGATATACTCAGTTTATGAGCTTGGTGACATGACTTGTTCAGTAAGAAATTAAACCCACATTTAAACTCAGGCCTTCTGACTCAATAGTTTCTGTTCTTTCCATTATAAAGTACCTTATTAGTCCAAGAAACCATAACATGGTGTTACACTATCCCAAATTGGGACTGCTTCATTGTCATTATTACTGAACAATCTCTATTATTGATTGACCCTGAGATGGATTTAAACTCTGTGGTAACCAGAGTCTCCACAGGATTCATTTTTACTTTTATTACACTATATAATATCATATTACAGTTCATATTTAAAAAAAAGGTTTAAATGTAATAAGAAAGGACCTTCTGTAATCACGTTTCTGTTGGCTCAAATATGCTGGACATTTTCCTGCACTGCAGTTTCAAAACCATATTAAGCAATAAACTACTTTTAAGTCATATTAAGCCTTTCTCTTCCATTCCACAAAATAAATATTCATTTTCAAAATAAGATTGCATTGATTTTCACAAAAGCATTTTAATAACATTTACTGCCTCAGCATTTTGAGTTAGAACCATGCAAAACTCAGCGGTTTTGGTGCACAGGGATAAGTGACCCCTGGCTTTCATGCTGAGTCTCCAAATAATGCAGCATCTAAAAGTGACACTTACACTGAATTGATTGTGATGCACATGGCTCAGTTGTTTAAACACCGTGACTTCCCTTTTCCCAGGTGTGTGCTTCTTCCTTCTCTTTTGCTCTCTTCTGTACATTTAAATATGCTCATCACCCTGGCTCATCTTTCTACCACACATAAGCATCCAGGAAAAGAGGAAGCGGTGCTTCTTTAATTCCAATGATGAGGCAGCTCTTAGGGAGGCAACAAGGACCAACAGCTGACCCTCCCGATAGTGGAATGCAGCCTGGACTGGGTCCCATAAACTTAAGGACTTGATTCCTAAGTGGTAATAAGGTTCCTGCACGCATCTTGTATGTTTTACACTTATAGTGCTTTTCAAAGGTCATTCAGTTCAATGAATTTGATACTCACAACTCTCTGAAGCAGGCAGAGCAGTATTAATTTCCCGTGTTTACAGGCGGTTAAACACCAGGAACTCCAGAGCCTGGTCAGAGTTTTTTAAATGTGACATAAACCGGTGCTAACGTGACCATAGGCAGACAATGCCATTAAGTGTAATATTTCCACTCTGTTTTCAATATTGTTATCTTAGAATTCTGAGTATATTTGACATTAACAAGTGTGAGTACACATCTCATCCAACTGATGTTAAGAGCAGCAAACCAGTAGCAGTAGGCCAGGAAGATGAGATGAAAGGTAAATTTTGTAGATGCGTAATACCAGAAAGCGTGGAAAGTATAGATATACAATCGAATTATCAAGTTCACTACTGTTAATCACCTTTTTAAATATTTCTGGAAAGCGGTGATTGTGTCACAGGAGAAGGCAAAAAGTCAGTCTGTCCAACAGTTGTAGGATAGGACAAAGTCAGGCAGTGTACAAGTTTTATTAATATGTGAGGAAAAGGTAGGGCAGACTGAATAGTGTATCCCTGGTTAAAATAGTGATTCAATTGTGACCGGTAAAAACTTTAACTAGAGTTTTCCGTGTATGTCAAGGGGATTATTCTATGACAATGATTATTATACACTGATGACAGATTATATTTGCTAATAAAGGCTTCATAATTATTTGATCATCAAAACCACTCTACAAATTCTGCCTTAGAAATTAAGGCTCATAAGCATATAATTCCCTAATTATTTGTATCATCTGAGCACATTTTAATTGAATTATTCATATAATTATGGGAGCTTGAATTTGGCCTGGAAATAATTTCTGATTTTATTCTGTAACTCAAAGAACAGATTTGAGAACACAATTAGCCACTGTCTTCAAAAAGGCATTCTCTTAAACAATAGCTATGTTTCAGCTGCTACTGTTTAATTACCAGATAAGAAATCAAATTAGATTCATGCCAATGACAGTTCCAGATAGGAGCATGCTATAAAAATATTTCCTATCTAGGTCTAAGATGTTAAATTTGAACAGAAAATAAATGTTATATTCAACAATTACATCTTACTGGTTTGATTGATCTAAGATAGTGACAGATATTGAGGTGCCATATTTTAAAGTTTGTTGTGCCTTATCCTGCGTATTAAGTTTAATTTCAGCTTCATATTTTAGGCTTCATAAAATGGTATTCATAATATTTAAAACAAATACATATAGTTTTTATAGTTTGATAATTAAGTTTTAAAAGTACAGTTACTTAAAATTAATTTTATTTGCATTATTTAAATTCTGTGATATTTTCTGTGACTTAAAACTGACAGTCTGAAACTTTTAAAGCCAGAATAGGCCTCACTCTTTCTCTCAAGACACGAATGAAATATAACTCAGGTTTGGAAAATAAACATGAACAAAAAATCATTAAGTATAAATAGCCCACATTTACATAATTCTTATTTAACCTTTCTTTTTTTATAGTATATATGTATAATTTAACGTAGTATGTTGGTGTAAAATTTTTGCCATCCTCCTCAAGTGATTCATAGATTTGTGTTAACTTGGAATTCTTATAACCCAACCCAATTATATGCTTCTGACCAATTATTTGCTCACCAAGTATACCAGTTCTCTATTTATACTGCTTTCATAAAAATCACCAATGAACTTTACAATGATAAATTCAATAAAGAATACTCAATTCTTTTTTTTTTTTAAATTTACCCCTCTTCAGCATTTGGCACTACTGACCACCTTATTGTCCTCCTTTTTTGACAGTTTCCTTAGCTTTCAAACACACTCTTTCTTTTGTTTGTCTCTTACACTCTGAATGTCTTTCCTTAGCTTTCTTGTTGGATTACCACTCCTTTTACCATTTAAATACTGAGGAATCTCCATGTTCCATTTGTTCATCCCGTTCAATAAGCTCTCTTTCTGGATGATCTTATTCATGCTCATGGCTTCCACTACTGACATATAGTCAATGACTCCCAAATCCGTATTCATAGATCAAAAGCCTATATATCCAAACACCTATTTAATACTTTTTATGGGAATGCGTTAGACATCTTAAATTGACGCTTCTCTAAACTGAACATAAAGTTTTTTTGTCACACCTGAATCTGACAGTTATCTGAGCCAAAAAATGATTAACATTCTTCCCAGTTCTTCAATTTCCTTATCTAATCAACATTACTAATTAGCTTTTGAATCTGTCCCTTCCTCTTCATCCTCTTTATCATTACGATAGTTCAAACTTTAGCCATAAATCTACCAGGATAATTGAAGAACCTTCTAACCATTCCCTCTATCTCCATTTTCATCTGGTACATACCATATCCACACAACTGCAAAGGTGATTTTCTGAAGCGCAAACACGAATACATTACTCTCTATTTAAAATTCTTCAGTGGCTTCTCATTATCTTTGGAATGACCTAGAAAACTCTTTATGATCTGTTCTTTCAGTTTGATCTCTTGCCACATCAACTGGCTGCAATGGGGGAGGGGTCAGTTCACTCTTGCCTCTGGTTTGCATACAGTATTTGCTCAATTTGGAATGCCACTTGGCTTCATCTTACACATTGTCAAATGTTGAGTTAAAAGCATGAATTACTTACAAAACATTCCCTAACTGTGCAAATGCGCTTACATGGCACTCCTGAAATTTGTGTTTCTTTATAATGCTTATATTGCCTTTTGCCTTTTTGGGTAATTGAAAGAGCACCTTTTAATCTTTCTAAATCTACTACAAATTCCTAGATGATAGGAACTAGGTCACTTTTCTCTGCATTTTTAAAGGTTAGCATAATGCAGGGTATCTGGCACACAATCAACCTTTTCTGTTTCTTTAAGGATTCATCTATGAGAATCATGAGAGCATATCTGTACATCAAATTGGGAAATTTTGTTTCTATTAACTATAGAACAAGGGGCATAAAGTTAAGATAATAAATTTAGTTTCCTATGATCATGACTTTTCTGTTATGGGGGAAAAATACATTTCTAAAGAAAGCTCCTGAATTTATAAAATTAGAAAAAGTCAGCTCTGCTCTTGTTTGAATTCTAGATGAATTACTCTGTGAGATAAATCACATTATATGTCTTATAAAAATGACTGTGTATGTGTTTTAGTAATTAGTAATAGTAATTAAGTAATTAGTAATATATATAGTAGTTATATATAACTATATAATAGTTATATACATTATAACTATATAATAGTTATATTTTATAGTATATAATGTATATATATAATGTCTATAATATATAATATATATAATATTTTATAATATATATATGATATATATACATATATAAAAGCTCAAATTGAGCTTGTGATATAGATAGATAGACCTCAAATATTTGTGGGAGTATTTCTAGTAAAGAGTAGAATAACAAAATGAAAAAAAAAGCATGAAACATGGACTCAAAGAATCTGACTTCTAACACCAAGTTGGTGTGCTTCTTCCTGGGTATCAATGGACAAGTTACCTCCCCTCCTTAAGTTTCAATTTTCAATTTTCTCATCTGTAAATGCCTATCTCATAAGACTTGGGGGAGAATTAAGTGAAATTATATACACATATATACTGGATAATAAAAAAAAATCCAAATTTCTGCCCCTCCACAGTGCTAATATGATACAAATCCTATAAAGGGACAGCCATATTGCAGGACTATTAGCAATCTTCTCTGTGAACCACTTTCTATGATACTATCTGTGGTTTCTCTATAATAAAATGTTTTCTTTTTTTTTTTAATTTTTTAATGTTTATTTATTTTTGAGACAGAGAGAGACAGAGCATGAACGGGGGAGGGGCAGAGAGAGAGGGAGACACAGAATCGGAAGCAGGCTCTAGGCTCTGAGCTGTCAGCACAGAGCCCGACGCGGGATTCAAACTCACAAACTGCGAGATCCTGACCTGAGCCGAAGTCGGACGCTCAACCGACTGAGCCACCCAGGCGCCCCTATAATAAAATGTTTTCTATGAGAAAAAATCTTCACAAAGTCATTCTATAAAAATATTCATGCTGGAACTTCTAGGTGGCTCAATTAGTTGAGTGTCCGACTTCAGCACAGGTCATGATGTTGCGGTTTTTGAGTTCGAGCCCTGCATAGGGCTCTGTGCTGACAGTTCAGAGCCTGGAGTCTGCTTCAGATTCTGTGTCTCCCTCTTTCTCTGCTCCTCCCCTGCTCTCTCTCTCTCATTCTCTCTCTCTCTCTCTCTCTCTCTCTCTCTCTTTCTCTCTCTCAGAAATAAATAAACATTAAAAAATATATATTCATGCTTAGATTAGAGGAATAACATTTAGGTGTCGTTTCCCTTGGAATCTTCCTTAGGGTAGTATGTTACATACAAATTAGTAAAATTCCTACCTGCTAAACCAGGAATATGTCATCCGACTGAAGAATGAAGCACTTTTCTCTGGATTGCATTTCTAGAAAGAAAAATACAACAAGTAGTCTGTGAAGAATATGCCTTTACTTTATATTTGAAATATCTTTGTCAGCAGGTGGAAAAGTACACATGAAATAATTTCATTTACTAACAGTCGCAGCTATGTTCATATCGTAATCCTTAAGGAATAAAATTAAGATATTAGAATGGTGGATAGACTACAAGCATTTTAAGATTTCTCCCAAAATTATCATTATGACTCGTTTTCACAGCAAAAAAACATGTAGGAAAGGAAAATCATTTCTGATATTTCTACTTCTCATTCTCTCTCTCTGTGTGTATATATATATCCTCAAATTTCTATGACTGTGTATATATGTGAAGATATATATATATGTATATATATAAGCTAAATTTAAAATATTTTATCCACTAAATTAAAGATAGCTTTGTCTTTTTCTGGAAAATAGAAAAATAAGAGACTAATAGTCATTTGGTTTACTTCTGTGTGTTTAATTACACATTTTTGTATAAATGTATAAATACATAAACAATTATCTATTTATCACCATTACATATTATTTTGGGAAGTTATAACATTTCCATAAATTCCTTCCTGTTGATCTGGTGAGTTCAACCAAAAGAAAGTTTTAACAAAGAAGGCCTCAAAAGTAATAATTTTATATTTTTAGAGTCAGCATCAATGTCTATATTTTAAAAAGTAAAACTGATCACCACATTCAAGCTCATTCTTAGAAACTGTCCCATATTTAACAATTTTATCATACATCCTCTCTAATCCAGTTCTGATTTCATACATAAAGTGTTTACCATGTTTTTAAAAAATTCTTATCCTAGAAGGAGTGAGTGCCAAAATTCTATCCTGTACAGCAAAATGTCCTGAGTATAGAGGTGAGAACATTATTTATTCCAAATCTGCTCTCTGAGTTGTAGCAAATGACATACTATAAATCATTGAAGATATATATAATTTACTCAATTGCTATCAACCTTGATATTACTGTTGCAAAAGTAAATGCAATGACAAATGTAAAACAGTCATCATCACACTGTGGCCCAAAACAACCACTCACTCCTGTGACCTATGATATCATCATCACTACTATTACCAAACATATCATTTGGAAAATAAGTGCACATATTATTGTGGAAAACGTTCTGAAAATTCTTCAATTAACCTGGAAGTCACATTTTCTTTCACAGGGAGTTGCCAATTTGATCATTTACCACCATTGAAAAGATTTTATTCACATCCAAGACACATGTACGTCTGTGGCAGATTGAAAATGGCTACAAATTCTTAGCAGCTTTTCCCATCAAGAGGTAGACTCCATTTTCCACCCCTTGAATCTGAGCTGGTGTTGCTTCTTATTTTGATCAGGAGTGACACAAAGAGAGCTCCAATTCTAAGCCCCAAGAGGCTTGGTGTGCTCAAAATCCTGAGTGCACCACGTGTCTGATCCTAAGCTGGCCTGCTAATGGATGAGAGACCCCGGAGAAGAGAGCTGAGGTGCTCATCTGTCTGTCATCCTGGCTTGGAAACTGCCAGACATATGAGTAGACTACCCAGTCACCATTCAACCCTCCAGCTGGCAGTAGTGCTTAAAACAGTTCAGCAGAGTTCAGTCAAGCTGACCCAAACTAGGTCATGATCCAACTGATCAGAGAATCATGAGCTAATTAAAAAAAAAAAAAAAAAAAAAAAAAAAAAAGGTGGTTGGTTTCAGCACCCATGTCTTACAAAGCTTCTAGAGAGGGTTATTTTAGCAGACCAAGAACTCAGTATTTGATTTAACTTTCTGTCTAGGACCACTGTCCATGGGAAAGCATCTCCTATGAGGTCCTTTGAGTCCTCTGTTAAACAGACTCCTTAGATGTGGGCCAGGCATCTTACACTGAACTTGTCACAGTGAATTCCGAGCATATTTACCTCCCAGAAAATAAACAGTAAACAGGTAAAATATCTGGTCAAGGTAATAAGCCTTACCAAGCACCAAGAATGTATGAATGACTTTTTAATAAATACTTACTGAATTCATAGCACAGGTCTCACTGAGTTCATTATTGATATATTGCCACAAAGCAACATCTATATAGAAAACTAAGACAGAACAATTCTAAAAGTATCTTTCAGTGTTCTGATTTCCTCCTATCCTCTTCTAAGCATTTCTCAGTCCTTCTAACTCACTTACCCTCACTCTGACAGTATTTTTGGTCTGCAGATCTATTTACCCCAAATCTTTCCCATTTTCCTCATCTACCCAAGCCTAGTACAGGCCTTTGTTTTCTAAGCCATTTTCTTATCTACTGTACTTATCTACCATTGGGCATATAGTAGGAATTCCATAAACATACCTTAACATTTCTGACTTAAGGGCAATTTTCAACTAAATAGAGGTCCTGTTATTTCTAGATTATGATGGAAGAACAGAAAGTATTCAGACCATGAGACCACAGCATAGTCAGGGTCCAGGATTAATGCAGCGTGTTGCTTTCAATCACCTTGGATTCAATCTTCGGACGTGGCCAATGAGGATATGGTTTGTGTGACTGCTACATTTAACGATATCTCATAACCCCTAGCTTCAGGAGCTCTCTTTCAGATACTGGAGGAGAGTTCTGGAATTGGTGGAGGAAATTAAGCGGAGGTGGAAGTACAGCTTCATGGAGAAGGGAAAACATCCAGAAATCAAAAAGAATTGGTTTCTTAATCAATTATTATGTGCCAGATTCTGTACAAAGTATATTATCTCATTAACTATAACATGTCTTTGTGGTGAGACCATTTTTGTCATCCCCATTTTACAGAAGACAAAACGAAGACCTAGAGTTTAAGAAACTTACCTGAAGATCCTCCAGCTAAGAAGTTTAAGCGATTGGATCTAATCTACTTAGTTCACTCTATCTCCCAGCCATAATTCCACGCTCTCAACTCTACCTGTTACAGGCTTTTGCTGATGCTTAGAGATACCCTTCCTCCTGCCCACATCCTTCTACTTCACTTCTGGCTAATTCTCACTTGTACTTCAATCCTATTTAAGATTTATTGCCTTCGAAAAGAAAGAAAGAAAGAAAGAAAGAAAGAAAGAAAGAAAGAAAAGAAGGAAGGAAGGAAGGAAGGAAGGAAGGAAGAAAAAAGATTTACTTTGATAATTACTTTCCTCCCATCCCAGCCTTCAAGGCTTATATTGTTGTTCGGGGTTACCATAGCAATCTCAACATATTCTTCACGAAGGATTTAAAGGGCTTCAGTCTTCACTGAATTTACCCTCACTGTTTCCTCACTAATCATTTGCTCACAGTTTCTTCTCTCCTGCTAGACTTAATTGCTCTGAAAGACAGAAAACCATATTTGATTTATCTTTATATTTTGAGTTTTAGCCCAGAGACTACCTCATAACAAACATGTTTTGGAGGAATGAATGAATGGCCACTAATCACTGCAAGAAAAATATTTAGAAGCATTCTATTCGTAGGTCACCATGCCAACCGTAGACTCTATCAGGTAGTCATATTCTTGGGGTGCCTGCGTGGCTCAGTCAATTAAGCATCCAACTGTCGATTTTTGGCTCAGGTCATGATTTCACCGTTCACTGGCACTGTCAGCAGGGACCCTGCTTGGGATTCTCTCTCTCTCTCTCTCTCTCTCTCTCTCTCAAAATAAATACATAAATATTAAAACAAAGCCATGTTCTTAGTTTATAAGTAGGTAGTATTCTTATCTGAGATCTATTATGTCAAAAATATCAAGTCGTTTTAATGGAATGTAATTAATCATAAAAGGTTTTCAATATGCTTTGAAACCTTTAACTTTTTTTTTTTCAATTTGACAGCACAGAAATAACAAAAAGAAAATGCAATTAAAACTAGTATTTTCAATCTTACCTAAATGGATTCCTGGTCCACAAAGCTATCCAGATTGAATAATAGTCAAAGATATAAACATTGATGGAATCCGATGGGAAGAACTGACTGGAATTTGGGGTAAGAGAATTATTTGTTTTATAAATTCCCTCCCTACAAGTGTGTGATTTACTGCCACCTCTGTAGTTGTATTAGTGATGTTAAACCCGTTTCCCACTTTAAGCCTAACAAATAAAAAAGGTGTATTGTCCTGGTGGAGCTCTTTCATATTTTTAAGCGATTAATTCAACATTTATGTTTTATAAACTTTTAAAAGAATACTTTCCATATAATTTGCTTTACCTTTAAAGAAGTTTATAGTTTCATTTCATATGTAATCAGGACAGTATCGTCATATGTATTTGACACTTGGAGTCACTAACAAAAACCAGGAGTAGAACAAGATCACCTGGATCTGAAATCTCCCTCCTCCTCCTCCTCCTTCTCCTCCTCCTCCTCCTCCTCCTCCTCCTCCTTCTCTTTAGAATTACAGAACTACTTACGTTAGGGGCTATTTCTAAGACTTGTCTCCTATAGTGGTGAAAAGTAAAACAAGTGGAATTTTTTGTTAAGGAAATTCCTCCTAACACACAAGTGCGGGGTTCATTTCCCTGTACTTCTGCCCTAGCACGTGATTCCTATTGTGGAAGAAGCACGTGTTATCATGGGGGCAGAGTAAGGCACAGTTCAGTGTCCGCAGTTTCTGGGTTGCCCCAACCTCAGTCTCCCAAAACGGCCGGTTAACACAGCATTATTTATCCCGAGTCTCTCCTGCGGCTTCAATGGGGTCTGCCACCGCTTGCAGAATTCTAATTCCAACCTCTACTCCTTCAGCGATGCCAGGTCCACTCGTTCCTTTCTCAAATGCTTGTTTCTGTTTACTACGGGGGAGTTATTCATCCCTTCAAACAAAGACGCCTTTCTCTCCTCCAGCAGCCTCCTCGACTGCCGCTCTCAAGACTGCCCTCGCGCGCGCGCGCGCTTGTGTGTGTGTGTGTGTGTGTGTGTGTGTGTGTGTGTGTGTGTGTGTCGTGTGTGATAACGGCTAAAACAAGGCTCTAAACCATCACTTCGCGTTTCAGCGTCTTAACAGGAGGCTCTCCCCTCCCCAACTCCCTTTCCCCATCGAGAGTGGCCGGGAGACCTCCCGCCTCTCCCCGCAGGACCAATAAGCATTACCTGCGCCTCAGGCCCCTCGGGGACCCGCTCGTAGTCGCCGCGGGCGCCCCACCTCCGCGGGCCGGAGAACATGGTGCTCGGGCGCCTGGCGACGACGGGAGGCGGAGAGAGGCACCGAGGCTGTCACCTCTCTCCGCTGGGGTCAGTCAGTCCGGCGCCTACAAGGTGGAAGGACGCGCTCACTCAGCCCAGACCTAGTTGGCAGTCGCCGTGCCCGGACCCGACCCTTCCCGCGAGCGCGCCCCGGGCGACCGGCAGGGGGCGGGAGGCGGGCGCGGGGTGGAGCAGGCAGGGGGGTCGGAGTGGGAGGTAGGGGCGGAAGGAGAGGCGGGACCTTCTGTAGGCTACTAAGATCTGCCTCCAGGGGAGTTTGCACTTTGTAGGTCTCCACTCTTGAAGCTGCAGGATTGCTCTGTTAGAAAATCAGTGTTTCTTCGTGATAGAGCACAAAGCTCATTTCTCCCTGGGATGAGGGGAGAAATTTTGTTTGTAAACAGAATATTGCAGTTGTCCCCTACAGGAAACTGTTAAGGACAACAGGTGTCAGTAGAATTGTATGAAGTGAATTTTATTGGACTGGTTTTAAAATTAGAAACACATGAAATGCTTCCCTTACTATTAGAAAACCATAGGAGTATATGGAATCCAAATTTTATTCTTCTAATTAAGTATAAAGCAACATAATAAATGAAAAACTCCCCAGTAACTAGAACCAGCAAAGAGCTAAATGAGATACAAGACGTATAAAAGGGAATATAATGTTAAGGATGGCATTTTGAGTTTCAATAACTATTAAGGAACGGGGAGCCTTGTATAAAGACATACTGCTGTAGGGGCACCTGGGTGGCTCAGTCAGTTAAGCATCACTCTCTTGCTGGTCTCAGGCCATGATCTCCTGGTTGGGGAGATTGAGCCTAGGGTCAGCTCTGCGCTGACAGGGAGGATCCTGCTTGGAATTTCTCTCTCTCTCTCTCTCTCTCTCTCTCTCTCTCTCTCTCCCTTTACCCCTCCTCGACTTGTGCTTACTCTCTCAAAATAAAAAAAATAAAACATTTTTAAAAAAGAAGAAGTCTGGTGTATGCAATACTTTGAGGAAGATTTGCTGATCCCTGAGATGTGTCATTGGTCTGAGGAAATATTTTGTTTCAATTAACTTAGACCCTGAAGCGACAGAAGAATGAGCAATTTTATTTATTTTTATTTATTTATTTTATTTTTCAAAGCAGGCTCCATCCCCACGTAGGGCTCGATCTCACCACCTTGTGATAGTCTTGCTTCACTGGCTAAGCCAGCCAAGCACCCCAAGAGAAAGAAATTTTAGACATTCTGAATATGGGGTAAAGATAAGGCAATGTGATGATTTTACAAGAATGGGTAATTATATTTCAGGACAAAGGAAAATTCTGTCTGCTTCTTGAAATTAATGTTAGAGGTAAATAGAATGAGATTTAGCATTGGAGAGAGCCATCTTCCAAGAGAAAAAGGCCCAAACATGATACCTGGGGGAACTTTTAGTCTGCTCATAGAATGAGTCAAACTGTGAGGAACCAGATAATTTCTACATAAGGGTTAGACTAAATGATTTGTCATAGATGTCTAGAAAAGATTTATTTGGCTTTCTTCCTCTCTTTGGACCACGTTTGTCTGGCCCTATGCAAAGAGGAAGTGACAGATTTTACTTTAAAACAAATGTGTCTATGAAGAAATGAGATCGCAGCTCAGGACTTAGAAACTTTGTCTCACTTCTTCCAGAACTTTACACAAACTCATGTGCCAATCTGGGGATATCTCATATTGAGCAGCCTCAGCCTGAGGGGCCCTTTCTCCATCTGTACTTTGAAACTGCTCACTGTGTGGATTCCATGTGCAAGATCTTCTTGTAGAGCTAGTCCTTGCTTTTCAGATACAAGGAAAGAAGGAAGTTTGGACCTGTGCCATAAAGGAGGTAAGCCAGGAAGAAGAGGCCTAAAAATAGCTCAGGCTTTAAATTCAACGTTTGTTTTCCTTCCTCTTCTTGGAATCAGTCCCCTCAGAAAAAGCTGGTTCTAGCAACTGAAAGCAGACAGATTTCTACACATACTCAGCTCTATAGAGACACACAGTTTACTGATCAGTGGGAGGAGAGAGGTCCCCAAGGTAATTTAGTAAACATCAGGGCTATAGGTGTGTTGGGAAACTGGAGTAATACTGTCTCCACTCAAAGGAATTGGGGGAAAATCCCTGGGAGCCCCCAGAATCGTATTTTAATGCCAAGATTCTCTATTTTGAAGGAGGTATGTACAGTAAGACTGCGCTAATGAGATGGAAGGCATGAGAGGTTTTTAAGAAAGGAATGACAATTTTCATTGCTTCAATACTTAAAAAAAACAGTAAAATATTTAGATTTACCTAGGCAACAGAAAGTATGAAAAAAATGACCTTGACATAAACTAAACATTGCCACAAAGTTAGCATTCTATCACTGAACTCTCACACTAACTGAATTATAAAATAAATATTTCCTTCTCAGCAAAAAGAAAATCATGGAGAGAGGGAATAAAAGGGCATATGGATTTAGTAATGGGTGGGACACGTTTTATGTCATAGTATTCAATTTTTTTAGCTTGCTGGAGAGACTCGTTTTCGGGTTCTTTTCCTTCCAGGGATTCTGTTCTACTTTAGAAGTGCTCTAGGCACACACCTTATCCTTTCTTGTTGAGAGCTTCATAGATTAGGATCAGAATCTCTGAGGCTGATTAGAAATGAGGCTGATTAGAAATAAGGCTGAAAGAAAGAGCTGCCTGTTTCCCATAGTTATCTGGGCAAGTGTTTGGCGCTGTGGCCAACAGGGGAGAATTCTTTCCTTGTGACAATCATAGTTTATGTTTTAATGGGGGGGGGGGGTTGGTATGGAGTAGATGTTATTTTCATTGCTTTTTTTAACCTTGCCATTAAAAATTGAATAAACAATACTATTCAGTTCATGGCATACTACCACCATTTTGTGAAGGGCCATTTTTATTTTATTTTGTTTCATTTATATTTCCCCACTGATTCTTTTTCTGGTACATTTATTAGCCACCATAAGTCATTTATCTGGAATAACATGGAAGTATACAAATGGCATTTTCCTACAAGTCATCGCAATTGCAATACAATTCCTTCCCTCCCCCCATATTTTTTAACTTATTCTTTGTAGAGGATCTACCCACGTGAGGCTGTGCAATACTCACCTGCTGTTCCTGACTTCTCCATGGTGCTTTGTTCTCTGCAAACACTACAATTTACGGGAACTTGAATGTCATTAAGTGTGTAGACTGTGAGGTAAGACTTCAGGTTAAAGTCCAGCGCCACTATTTAACAGCAAGTCATTTAATATCTCAGAGCTCACTTTCCCATCTATAAAATGGAAGTAATAGCAATGCCTTCTTCATAAATTCGTGGTAAGCATTACACAATCCAATTGTGTAATAAGTAAAGCACTTAGAACAGCAAGAACACATGGTATATATTACATAAATTATTGTGATGATTATTACTTAAATAATTCCCTAGTGAACAAGCTATAGGCTCATTCCAATTCCTTGCTCCCATGGTCAGTGCTGTGAAGAATCTCTCTCTCGGAGGACTGGTGTATGAATTTCTCTTAGATCAAGAGAGCTCTAACTTTTTGGATTCAGAAACCCTTTACATACTCCAAAATTACTGAGTACTTAAACAACTTTTGCGTATATGGAGGATCTCTAGGGATATTCACTACATTAGAAATTAAAATGAGACTTTAAAATTTTTGATTTATTAATTTATTTAAAGCTAACAATAACCCATTACCTGTTTTCATTAATGATATATTATTTATGAAAAATAGCTATATTTAAAGAACAAAGTTTTTTTTTGTTTTTTTGGTTTTTTTTCCTAAGAATACTGGCATTGTTTTACATTTTAAAGCCTGGTTTAGTAAAAGATGGTGGGACTCCCATGCCTCCTTCTGTATTCAGTCTATTACGATGTATGCTTTTGATTGAAGTAGATGAAGAAAATCTCACTTCACACACATTATAGTTGGAAGAGGTGGACTAATTTAGTTGCTCTTCAGGTAGTCCTGGAAATTTGTCTGATAATAACAGCAAACCTCTGCTAGTTTCTTAAAAGTTAGTTGCAATGTAGAACCTGAAACCCTATCAGCAAACCTTTTGTGCTACATTAAAATTCATTGGTCTATCTTGCATTTTGAATGAATCTTTTATAACTGTATGATTTTATAACTGTATGATGAGTTATGAGTAACTCAGTATGAATAACTGAGTTATGAATATATTCCAAATGTTGACACATATCATAATGCAATATCCAAAAAAGCTTATTGATACCACCAACTTCAGCAAAAATTTTTTTAAGTATTGGAAAGCTGTCAAGCTCATAATGGTGAATACTGGTAGTGGAAAAATACAACTTTCTCTAAAAACCTTGAATTTTTCATTGGCAACAAACACTGTCAGTTATATTCCTTGCAATGATAGATTCGCTCTATTTACTGTTGAGCAAATTCTGCCAGGTATCCAAGTCTGAATAACCATAGTTTGTCTTCAATCATTCTTTCATGTAAAAATGGTGTTCTGTGATATAGTGTCAATTCAGCTTCAGTTTAGACCGTTGTATAAGTGTTTTTCCTCAAAGCTCCTATCATACTTTGTCATGTAGCAGAAGTTCTTTGTGCGACTTAGAATTTCATCACACAAAATACTAGAAATACATACTCAAGGGTCAAGATTTAATATTTGTACACACACACACTTTAATTTACTGGGACACACAATGGTAAAGAAAGCAGTGACTACTTGGACTTGGCTTGGCTTTCCTACGTTCTTTTGTCCTGGGGAGCCAGCAGTTTTACCCGGGATTACTTTTGCCGTATGGGTCCAAATATTTACAAAGTGAGGAAGACAAGTGAAAAAAGACAAGGTCCTAAGACTAATTATTCATCCGTGGTGCATAGCAAGACTATCATTCAGGAGAGGTCTGAAGAGAATTTACATTATATTTAAAATTTAATTTTAGGGGTGCCTGGGTGGCTCAGTCGGTTAAGCGTCTGACTTCAGCTCAGGTCACGATCTCACGGTCCGTGAGTTCGAGCTCCGCGTCGGGCTCTGGGCTGACAGCTCAGAGCCTGGAGCCTGTTTCGGATTCCGTGTCTCCCTCTCTCTGCCCCTCCCCCGTTCATGCTCTGTCTCTCTCTGTCTCAAAAATAAATAAACGTTAAAAAAATTTTAAAAAAAATTAATTTTAAATAACAGAATTTCCTAATGATTCACATTCCACCCCAAGGGAATAAACAGCAATGAAATCGAATGTTTTATTGATAAATATTTTCACTGGGTCATTATTTATATATTTCAAGCAAGGAAAAATTAAAGTATAGCAATAGGACAACCTTTGAGTTAATATATATACATCCACATGATGCAATATTATGTCATGATATTTATGATAAAAGTTAACATCTGAACATGCTAACAATATAATTATATAATTATACAACTTTTAAAGGATATAGCCCCTATCTGTGACAGCAACTATAAAGTATACGTAATTAGTTAAATTATTGTCATTTAAAAATGTTAAATTATTTGCTGTTTGCAAATAAGCAGTGTTAATAGTGGTCCCCATGGGATAGTGAGATTATGAAAGATTTTTATTGTCCATATTTATATATTTTCAAAATTCTCTATAGCAAATATGCATTAGTTTTTAAAGTAGACAAAAATAAACGTTAAATGAGGGATGTTTCTCCATTAGGCAGATGTGTTTTTAAATAGACATATAATTCTTCAGCACATGCTTTGTACCTCCACGGCTCATTATCAGAATAAGAGAGGAGGAGATTACTGAGGACCGGGTTGAAAACGGCTTGAGCGCGTGAGAACTGGGCTAGAATTTCGTTTGCATTTGTGACCTGTGTGAAACAAGGCAAGTTACTTAGCTTCTTGTTTCTTAGCCTCAGCTTTTCAGCCTAATTTTTGCCTCACAGGGCACCAAAGGTACTAAATTAGAATCTGGCTTAGAATCTAAATTAAAATGTTGGGCACAGAACCTAGCATGCGGTTAAGTACTCAGTAAACATTGCAATCACATTACATTTACAGCCATATCTAAAAAGTCCAAAGGCTAGGGCCCAGCTGACATGGGAAACCAGAAATGTAAAGCACAGCCAGTGAGCAGAATTATGAGGCTGTCTTTCCAGATTTCCTTATCCACATGGGAACGAGAGTATTTGAAGCAATGATTGGATTTACTCCACGAAGAGAACCTGTAAAATATTAAGATGCAAGAATTGGGGCGCCTGGGTGGCGCAGTCGGTTAAGCGTCCGACTTCAGCCAGGTCACGATCTCGCGGTCCGTGAGTTCGAGCCCTGCGTCGGGCTCTGGGCTGATGGCTCAGAGCCTGGAGCCTGTTTCCGATTCTGTGTCTCCCTCTCTCTCTGCCCCTCCCCCATTCATGCTCTGTCTCTCTCTGTCCCAAAAATAAATAAACGTTGAAAAAAAAAAATTAAAAAAAAAAAAAAGATGCAAGAATTGAGACTGCTTTTGAGTGTGTCACTGTGGATAGGAAAGTGGGAGGGAACTGGAGACCAGCACATCTCAAAGAGTATAAACCTTGACAAGTTGTATTTAAACAATCAGTCACCAGATCACGATTCCAAACATGACTTTAGAGAGGCAGATAGAACAACTTTCCAAAGGACTCTGCCAACAAACGGCTGTCTATTAAAGGTGAACTTGGCTTTCTTCTACTGGGTTTACAGGGAACCCCACATGCAGGTCTGTCATTTGGAGTTGATGGCTTTATTCTTTATTGAACATGGCTACTATTTTTCCCCCAGTAGTAAGCATAACCAAATTTCTTCAGAATTTCCACACGAATCACAATAATGGCATTTAGCAGCAAAAGGAAAGGGCAAGTATTGATTTTGACAGGGCGAATCAAACGTTTTTCAGGTTAGAACATCTTGGTTTATTTCTATCAAGTATGCACAGGTTTTTTTCTCTATGAAACTCAGACCTCAGACCTCAGAATCTGACAGTATAGAGAAAATTGCCAACTTTTTCAGCCCTGCGTTCTTCCTAATAGCTAAGTGGAGTTAGAAGAACATGTTGACCTTAAAAAACAAAAGAGCCAGTTATTTTACTAGCCAAATGAGTTAATTCAAGAATAGCAGAGGAATTACAATTCGGGACAAGCAAACTTTGGCAAACCGTAGGCAAGTCCGGAGAACACAAGAGAGGGGTTTGCTTTCATAGAAGAAAGGAGGAAGCTGGGAGGGGCTGTTTTGCTGAGTTCAGGGTGGTGATGGCTTTTCATTGGCTGAGTGCGGCAGTTTCTCATTGGCTGGACTATTGATGGGCAAAGAGAAATTCTTCCTGTTGATGCGGTATGAAAAGTAAATTTCTTCCATTTGGGATGAGGTACCCTTCTTACATTGAGTTATAGTGCATGACAGCACCCCTTTCAGTGCCCCTGACTCCATTTTATTATTATTTTTTTTCTGACTCCATTTTAAATGAAATTTCTTTTATATATTTTCACAAATAATAGTCTAAATAGTATAAGGTCACTTATTAATTCCATGTATTAAAAGCAAGTGCAAGTTGCTCTGCTTTAGACTGCATTACAAAAGTTAAAAAATCAACACTAGAGAAATTAAAAATAAAGCAATATTAGAAAAGATCTCGAGGTTCTAAGAATTTATTCCAAATCCACTATGTCACAGAGGAGGAGACCAGGAGGCCAGGGGAAAGTTCAATGACTTTCCTACGACTCCAGTTAGAAAGAAAACCAGGGCAAAGTATTAGATTGCCTTGAATCCAGGATTCTTTGTGTTTGTTTTTCCACTATAGCAATATAATACCCTTTCCTTTTACCTCAAATAACTAGTGATTTGCGAATGTATGAGAGAAGCTATAAGTCTGCTCATTTTTATGGTAACAATTTATTTGTGATCGTTTTTCTTTGATCCCAAAGTTGTATGCTCATCATTGAGCCAAGAGAAATTTCCAAATATTTTCCAGAGAATTTCTTCAAATCTTCACTGCTTTATTTATCATGTCTTAATTCTTTTTTTTTCCAGTTTACTTATTTACTTTGAGAGAGAGAGACAGACAGCGCAGGGCAAGGGCAGAGAAAGAGGAGGAGAGAAAATCCTAAGCAAACTGCACATTATCAGTACTGAATTGGATGTCGGGTTCCACCTCATGAACCATGAGATCATGACCTGAGCCAAAATCAAGAGTTGGGCGCTTAGCCCACTGAGCCACCCAGGTGCCACTCTTTATCATGTGTTTAACGAGCACTGACTACTTTCTATGTGCCAGGCGTTCTGGTAGGTGCTGGGACTGTAGTGAATTGTTCTTGTCTTCACTGAATTATACACTAGTGGGAGAGACCGACAAGAAAATAAATAACTACAAAATGTACAGTGATATGAAGAAAATGAACAAGATGCAATAATAGAGAACAGTGAATCAAGATACGGAACACCGTTCCAAATTAGCTGGGGAAGGCTCGCAGGTTATAACATAATGAATACACTATAGCCAACCACAATAGCACAAGGCAAACAACTTCAGGTAGAGAAATACTATGGGCAGAAACCTAAACACTTTTTCTTTGTGTGTTTTTTTCATGGTTTTTATGATGCAAATTACTTGAAAACAGGCAATCTGCCCATGACTAGGTATTGCTAAACATGCAGCAGACCGTATTCTTTATTTCTCCATCTTTTTCCAACATTGCCTGAATCATTATTTGGTTTCTAGAGAGACATTTATGGAGCAAAGTCCACATTTATCTTATTTAAATGAACATGTATTGAGCCGCATTACACAACTCTGTCCATGTTTTCTTCTATACATTCTGTAGATAATGCATAGTGCAAATCTATTCTAATAGATTTGAGTATTTTTTTTTATCAAACTCATGTAAGATGCTAAAACAGACCCCTGAAGACTTTAAGATCCAAACTTAATAACAGTTAACATTAATAGTGCATTTACTATGTTAGTTGGTATATTATTTACATTTATAATCTAACTAAGTCCATACGACCAGGAATTTTTGAGAAAATAAATAACTTGAAAGAGTCATATGGCTGATCATCCAAGAGTTGACCAGAAGCATTTTACCATCAAGATATTCAGAATGGAAGGTAACCAACCATGCTACGAAAGCCCAAAAACAATGGAAGATTGTGTATAGTGATATTCACACAGCTAGGGAAAGGTGCTGTCAACAAAAAGGGGTGGGGTTGTTATCATAGACTAGGGTTCAGGGAGAAACATATTTTCTAAGTGCATAACCCCAGCATTTCAAAGGGAGGACAATTCCTGAAAGCTAGGAGTGCTTGCTTTTTTTTTTTTTTTTTTCTGAATTTTCCACAGTTCAGGTGAATAGTCACTTAGTCATTCATCTGTTACTCTTTGAGTATCTATTATGGGGTAGGTGCTGGATAAAATACTACTGTGGTAGGTGCTGGATAAAACAAAAACAAAAACTTTTAAAGGAAGTAGAATCCTGTCTACATAAAACTTAACTTTACATCTGGGGGAACAAACAGTGAATACATACATAAAGCAATGTTTTGCTGTCAGTGCACTGTGGGGGAAAACAGTAAGGGAAAGAGGGAAAGAAATATGAGTGATGTTGTTGCAATTTGTATGTGGTGATCAGCAAAATGTTTACTCTCTGAAAAAGGATTTTTAAGCAAATTCCTGTGGGAAAAGAGGAACAAGGAATGTGGTGTCTGGCAACATCCAAGGAAATTGGTGTGAAAACTTGCAGAATAGGTGTCTGCCGTTTGGAAAAAACTGGACACTTTTCAGAATGTCCACCTACACCGGCTCCTGATCGCACAGAGGACAATGTGGTGCAGACAAACAGGACCACAACAACTCTGATTTGAAGAGGGATTCATAAAAGTTGGATCTGAGTATCAGGACGTTTTAGAGATGTATGAATTGATTTGGTTTATTCCTGTTCTATCATTTTCATGCAGGTGGAACAGTGATAAATAAAAAAAAACTCTCTAAAGTCTAAAAACATTCTCTTAGAAATATAAAATAACACATGTGATAGGTAAGAAAACCTTATTTCATAGTTTAGTTGGTAGTATAGTTTTTTCCTTAGTTGTCCATGAAATAATGGTAAATCTATAATCATTGACATCTTTTTTTTTTTTTATTTTTTTTCCAACGTTTTTATTTATTTTTGGGACAGAGAGAGACAGAGCATGAACGGGGGAGGGGCAGAGAGAGAGGGAGACACAGAACCGGAAGCAGGCTCCAGGCTCTGAGCCATCAGCCCAGAGCCCGACGCGGGGCTCGAACTCACAGACCGCGAGATCGTGACCTGGCTGAAGTCGGACGCTTAACCGACTGTGCCACCCAGGCACCCCTGTCACTGACATCTTAGATCCAGTGAATTACAGTATTGTAAACAGCATATGGTGTAATTTAATCAAGGATAAAAGTTTGCAAAGGAGGCTTCTTATTAAAAAAAATACTTTCTAAAATAAAGCTAATGTATTTATTTTTTTTAATTTATTTTGAGAGAGGAAGAGCATGCATAAGCAGGGGAGGGACAGAGAGAGAGGGAGAGAGAGAATCCCAAGTAGGCTCCACACCGTCAGCACAGAGCCTGACACAGGGCTCAGTCTCACAAACCATGAGATCACGACCTGTGCCGAAACCAAGAGTTGGACGCTTGACCAACTGAGCCACCCAGGTGTCCAGAGGTAATGTCTTTCAAGTAGAAATGATAAAATCATGTGTATTTAAAAGCTTGAAAATGGGTCATGACAGGCTGTGCACAATTTCTGCCTCTTTTCCTGTCCCCTCCTTGACCAATATTCTCCTACTTAGAATCACCATCAATCTTTAGCTATTAAAGGAAAGGTGATGGTATGACACAAGAATGTAGTAATTATCTTCCCATTAACATTAACAAGATGAATTTGTGGGATAAGGATGAGCTATAGAAGCAAGAGTTTTATTAATTTGGCTGTTAAAATGCACATTAATGAGCAGAGAGAAGTCAAAAAACCTTTAGATTCTTCCAAGACTACCAACGTGATTATCCAGCCTTAATTGCAGTAGACCCCTACAAAAATTTGGACATGGTTTCTCCCCCAGTGATTCATTGTTAATTGGGAGTTAATTTAAGGATTAAAGAGAAGAAAAATTTATCTGAATTTTGACAAAATGGAAAAGAAAGTGAAAGTATGTATTATTTAATATGATAAATTTATTATCTTTTTAATTGCTAAAACAATCTACTTTAAAGCTCACATTATTTTGAATTTAAATGTCAAATATATACCTATGTTCATATTTGAAATAATTATGATGATGAATATATTAAGCAAATTACCTGAATGTATCATCTTACAATTTCATGAACCGAACAAACATAAAAAAGATTTTTAAAAAAAGCAAAGAAGAAAATCACCCAAATTCCATGCTCCTCTGATGGCCACCCTGTGGATGATTTTTCTATGTTCTGATTTTCTCTATGAGCACCATTACTACATTTAATTGAAATTTTACCATGATTACATTTATGTTTTTCCTTTCCCTACAAGGATTGCCTTTTGCTACATTTTCTACATAGTTATCATTTTGTCTTATTTATTTTTTATGTTTATTTATTTATTTTTTGAGGGAGAGAGCATACACATTCTCAGGAGGGGCAGAGAGAGAAAGAGAGAGAATCCCAAGCAGGCTGGGCATGATCAGCACAGAGCCCAGTGTGGGGCTCAAATTCACCCACCGTAAAATCATGACCTGAGCCAAAAACAAGAGTTGGAAACTTAACTGGCTGAGCCACTCAGGCACCCCTATAATTATCATTTTAAAATAACTACCTAACATTTTACTGCTAATGTAGCATAATTTAATCAATAAAGTAATGGTGATTCTTCAAATTTTAGATTATTTTCTAATTTTTATTGTCACAAAGGACTCAAGTCATAACCTCTTTGTGCACAAAGTGTTTCTGTCCACTTCGTTTCACTACTTCCTTGAAATGAATTACCAAGAATTATTCGTTGAACCAAGTTCAGAAGGTTGAAACATTTCAATGGCTCTGGTTTTAGCTTTGGCAATATTACCCAGAAGTATAGACTATTAACTTACATTATTTCATCTGGTTCTGAACTCTCCTCTAGCTCTGAGAATACTAATGATCATGACATGACAACACCACTAAAATTATAAACTTGACTAATTCAAAATATGCCAGGTACTTTTCTAAGCACTTTATATAGAATTGTAATGGAAAATTACAGATTTTATATTCAAATGAACTTGTGTTTGATTCATTATTCTTCTAGTAGAGACCTCAGTGACCTCGGGTAGTTTACTTAATCTCTTTAAAATAAGTTTTCCCAGTTATACTATGCAATTAGTACTTAAAAATCTTATGGGATTTTTGAAAGGATTGGTTTTCTAAAGACTTGAGTTTTTAAATAGACCTATTTAATATAACTGGAATTTATTTTTAATATGTTAAAATATGTGGATATAATTCTTTTAAATATTGTTCATTTATCACAACACTGCTTGTTAAATATCCTTTTTGCCATCACTTAGTGTGATGTACTTCCTTACATTGTGAATTATCATATACAATTGTATCTATTTCTAAAATTTCTATTCTTTTTCACTGATATATTTTTATGGCTGTACAAGGGTACTTTAGTAACTATTGGATCAAAATATGTTACATTCTTTGGTAGGCTATACTTTCTTACTAAACCCATGGTTTTCATTTGTTTCCCAGTATTGTTTCATCGTTTTGCAAATTTATTTTTTACCAGAAAATGTATTTAGTTACAAAATAAGTGTATGGTGTGGGATGGTGTTAAATGTATATGTTAACTTCAGGAGTATTGATATTTTTTCGATGTAATCAAAGTCAAATTGTTAAGTTTTTGTCACTAGGTCTCAGTGTAACACAGGTGCAATCATGTGCTTAAATGAAACTTAGGGGAGAGAAACCTTCCAGGGCTCCCATCAGAGTCCCCTGAATAAACTTCTATAACTAGAACAAAACTGTGTCTGATTGTAGCTACAGAATGTAATATATTTAATTGGATATTATTTGAAATATATAAGATATGCATTCCAAACTGTTTATTACATTTAAGTACAAAATTTGCAACTATAGTTTAATTATCAAGAATGTAAATATTGGTATATTGAACCAGAATATGCCATTTATAAAATAGAATAGAATGAGGAAATTACTTCTGGTCCCTGAATTAAATCCTGATTTAATCAAAATTCATTTAAATTATATTACATATACTCTACTTAAATGAAAGATAATAGCATTGCATTTTGTGAAGAAATTTGATTAACATAAAAGATTTAAATAAGAATAAGGACACATTTACCCTACATGAGTGGCCCAAATTACACAAAAAATTTTTAATATTTTAGATGCATGTCCATGCATCTAATTTCTTAAATAATAGTGATAATATTAACGGGTTTTTTTTAGCATTTCTTATATGCCAGGTATGTTCTAAGTGTTTTATTTGTACTCATGTTGTCTCAGAGAAACCTATGAGGAAAAACTATAATTATTCTCATTTTAAACCTGAGGAAACTGAGGCACAGAGAGACTCTGAGAACCTTGTTCCAAATTGTACAGAGCAAATAATGTATGAACCTAGGTTGGTTGTCACCAGAGCTATACTTTCTACCATTTTGCCCCAAATAATTAAATCCTTTATATACTATAACTTCAACTTTGCTGAGCAAGTGCTTTTGATTATCTATAGCTTTGTAAATTTGAACTGAAATCCCTTATAAAATCTCAAATACTCATTTCAGTTGATGGGGGAATTCCTATAAAAGATCAAATAAAGCTTAACAAGTGCTCTTGTTCGGGATTAGACACTAACCCTAGAATAAAACAGTATGCCTATGCATAGTATGGATTAAAAATTGAACACGCTTTTCAAATATGACTTTTCCATTAACATATATGATATATGATTATATAGTATTATCTTTATGCCCACACACTTTTAATTTCAAGAATATTTTATGATTCTATAAAAACTCTATCAGTAAGTCTATAAAAACTAGAAGGTATTGGTTTAACCTTTATTCTTTCTACTCCCAAAGTAAAACAAACAATTGCATTCAGCTCCTATATAGAAGCAGGAGGCTGTCTAGCCAGCGTTTTAACAATTGCAAATGCAGACTTTACCTTTCCAAGGGGAAAAGCAGCGGCCAGTGGATGCAAATCAAATCCACCACTAGCCTGCAGGAGCGGCAGTTCCACTACGCATGTTACTCGGGCACCATCTGCTGGACACTTTTTAGATAACATCCCATTTGCTGTGAACTTTGGAATACTAAGGGATAGAAGCAGGGAAAATGCCCAAATTCCAGATCTACTTATACCCCTTGTGTTGTAGCAATACATTTTATCTAGCTTATCAGAATTAATTGCCCACTCAGGACATTTACCCCCTTTTTTGTCTATTGATTTATTGGCATGTGGAGCTCCAAGTGGCCAGGTGGTAGTCTCAACTTCCAATTTAATGGTACCTTATTACTGGGTCCTCTAGTGCAAGAATTACTCCATTGGGAACCGAGATCACTAAGTTAACAGAAACAAAGATCTCTAACACAACCACTCAAGTCTCCCATTGCAGTATGCAAGCAGCCATCGACAATGTTGTGGCTATATTATTACAATACATATTTATTTTAAAAAATCAACAGCAAACCAAATGTGGCTATAGTTCATAATTTACTAACCCCTAATATATGTGATATCTGTCTTTACAACTTTTAAAGACTTGTTTTATGACTCAGTATAAGTTCATCTTTCTTAATTGTTTGTGTGTCTTGTTGGTGTGATGATAGATAGATGGATATAGAGTGAGATAGAGATAATAGTCAAATAATTAAATTATTAGTTACATTTGATATCAATATCAAATATGAATTATCAATATTTTGATATCAATATCAATTATTATTATATGTGCTGCCGAAGTGAGCACCAATATCAATTATTTTTAATTATAATTGATACTTGCATTGTTCAATTTTACTAAAGCCTTTGTTGATTTGTATATCTACTTCTTTAAAATCTCTCACTATAGGGGCACCTGGGTGGTTCAGTTGGTTAAGCATCCGACTTTGGCTCAGGTCATGATCTCACAGTTTGTGAGTTCAAGCCCCACATCGGGCTCTGTGCTGACAACTCAGGGCCTGGAGCCTGCTTCGAATTTTGTGTGTGTGTCTCTCTCTCTCTCTGTTCCTCCCCTGCTCATGCTCTCTCTGTCTCAAAAATAAATAAAACATTAAAAAAAATTTAAATCTTTCACTATAATTGTGACTATTTCTCTTCACAGCTCTGGCAATTTTTTGCTTTATGTATTTTGATGATGATATTAGGTACATACAATTTTAGATTTATATCATACTAATGAATTGAACTTTTATTGTTTTCAAGTTCCCACTTTATCATGTATAATAGTGTTTGCTTTAAAGTCTCTATTTCCTGATATTAATACATTTTTGCCAATTTTTTTCTTTATGTTACCATGGTATATACCTTCCCATTCTATTACTTCTGACATTTAAGTATCCTTTGCCATTACTTGATTTATTGTAAATAGAAGATGGATGGACTTTTGAAAAATTGGTGTGAAAATGTCATTTATCTAGAGCTTTCATATATCCTGTGATTACTGATGTATTTGGGTTTAAATATACCATCTTATTTTGTTCTTTCTTTTTTTCTTTCTTTCTTTCTTTCTTTCTTTCTTTCTTTCTTTCTTTCTTTCTCCTGTCCTGTGTTTCTTTATGGCATTACCCCCAATGACATGCACTCTGGAGTAGCCTACATTAAATGAGGGTGATTGAGGCTGGGGTATAAAGACCAGGCCATTTCAGTCCAAAACAGGATAGCTCTAATTATTAACGGGCGTTCATGTCTCCCTCTGTCCATTACTGCTCATATCTCCCTCCTTTGGTGTTGATCCCAAGTCTCTGATAAACATCTTGCACACTAAACTCCATGTCAAAATTTACTTTCTGGAGAATCCAAACTGTGACACATCCTTTAAAAAGTGGAACAGCTATATCAAAGGATTGTATAAATGTGAAAGTGGAAAGCCGACAAAATCAGTATAATATACACACACCCTTATTAAGTGAATGTCGAGGTGACAGAGCATTCCCTTGACCCTTAAAGTCATGTTCCAGAAGTTAGAGAATAGCTTTTGAAAGGAAGGGAAAGTAGAAATGATACATATTGAAGGACTCTGAGCAAAAGAGTCCAAGACAAGAGTCCAAGCTTGGATTAGAAGATGCTCGGATAAGAGAATACATTTTGGGTAACATAATTCAGTTCCATGAGGTGCAGGTGGGAAAGAGTTGTGTACTTGATGTTTTTCAGAGACTCTGAATTTATTGTGTATGCTTTATAAATCTATCTTACTATGGGTGGCCTTTCAAAACAAGAAAACTGGACCAGAAAGGAAAAGAAAACTAAAATGAAAGGAACACTGGGGTTCGGCTAACATAAGGAAAATAATTATCCTGCAATGTTAAATTATCAGAAACTTCTAAAAACTGTTGAGTTTAGCTGAAGTAGTAGGGGGATAGCAGAGGAAAACTTCAGGCTAGAGTATGTAGCAGATGCTGTGGATGAATCTTCACTCTTTTCCCTGGCCCATCTGAGTTCACTAGCAGCTAAGTACAATGTCCCATAGCTCCCAGCTTTCTCCCTCCAGCCAGTCAGTCTCCTTTCTGTCTGCAAATTCTCCAGAGCCCTGGAAAGGCTGGAATGGGTAGTTAATGTGCCCAAGGCAACTCTTAGCTGATGGGGGATGGAAGTCCAAGGATAAATGGCCCAGACTCCTTACCCTCCAGTGGGATGACTCTGGGATACAGCTTTGGATATTGTGATTTGCAATAAGAAATAATGTTTGGTCTTCAACTTCATTTCTGGGATAGGGTTCTGAAAACCCTTGGAATTTCCTAAGAGAGGAGTTACGAAGGGGTCTCTTGTGATGTTAATGAGGTGACTTTTGGAACCCACCTGAGGGTAAACCCTGAGTGACAAAAACTCCAACCCTGTGATTTGAAAGTTGGACCTTTGAATCCCACCTCCCTGAACTCAGAGGAGGAGGAGGGGCTGAAGGCTGAATCAATAGCAGATGGTCAGTGATTTAATCAATTGTGTTCATGTTCATTCAAGGAGCCTCCATAAAAACTCAAAAGGACAGGCTCTGAGAGCGGCCAGGTTGGCAAACACATGGAAGTTTGGGGAAAATGATGTGCTCACAGAGGTCATGGGAGCCCTGCACCATTTTCCCATACCTTGCCTATGCATCTCTATTTGGCTGTTCTTAGTTATACATATTATTTGTAATAAACTGTTGCTCTAGTAAGTGAAGTATTTCTCTGAGTTCTGTGAACTGCTCTAGCAAATTAATTGAACCAAGGCAGGAGTTGTTGGAACCTCCAATCCAGATCCAGTTGGTCAGATGATAACCCAGACTTGCAAATGGTGTCTGAAGGGAGGTATTGTAATCAGGGCCCAAGGGTGCAAGAGACCTGTCTCCAGGGGTCTCAGATAGACTGGATTCAGCCCCTCGCTGCTGACAAAATTCAAAGGCAGAGAGAGATGAGTGGCATAGAAACAAGAAAGGAATTTATTTCAGTGAGGTCAACACCAGGAAGATAGCACACTACAATCTCAGTCTCAAAGACTGTCTCCAAAATGCTGAAAATACTTCTAGGTTTATATAAGAAAATGTGGGACAAAGGTCAGTGGGTACAGACAGCTGGGCAGTAAAGGTTGGGTAGGTCCTTGTTTTGGGGTCAAACATGTGGGGTCTTGCTGGAATCAGGGCAGTTGTTATTGCTTGGGTAGGTCAGGTTCCCATCATAAGATGCCTTGCCTGCCAGGTCTTTTGCCTGAGTTAAGAGATAAGCTAGAAAGAACTTAATCGGTGAGAAACTACAGACTAAGGTCAAAATGGAGGTCCTTAAACTCTTCTTTCACATCTTGCAGGACTGAGCGCTTACTCTCCATGCAGGCTTAAAGAATGAGAAATTAGGGTTGAAAGAGGAAATTGAGATGATAAACTTCTGAATATTTGGGAGCATACCAAAATAAGAAACCTCAAAAAACCTGCAGACTGGGGCTATCACCATAGGGATTTCCTAAATTTTATAAGGCAGCAATCTTTAAATATCTCTGAGAAAGGAAATGGGTATATGGATGAACTTTTCCTTCAGATGTGACAAAACACATTGTCAAATTAAATCCTTCAATGGGAGTGGTCTCCAGTTGTTTTTATTGGATCTGGAAAACTTATGGAGACTATGAGGCAGAACCCAGATGTAGCCATAAAGGAAACCCAGCCTCAAACAGGCATGGAGAATTGCTCAGGCTGCTACTGAGAAGAACACAAAACCACAAAATATTTTAATTTCTTTGGACTTTAACTTAAAAATTTTTAGAGTTTTGGGGCCTTAACTCACAAGGGCAAGATTATTTTATTTCAGTCTATGGGACTTTAATTTCCTTTTCATTTCTTTCAGGTTGTGAGGAGATTAATTTTGTTAATTTCTCCCTGGAAACATTGTCAGTGATTATAGTAAAATGAGGAAATCGTATATTGACGTTTGATTACTAATGCATTTTTTGCATTTTATTGTTGCAGTATCTTAACATGATTTGACTTCCTGGCCTCACCAGCTGCAGTCTATATTAGTGACCATCGCTGGACTTAGTGGGAACCTAAAATCAGAATTGGCATTTCCAGTTTCCATTCCTTGACCTTGAATGAAAAAGAGGTTCAAATTCCAAGGTGAAAAAAACCCTATGAAATACACCAGAAAACTGCAAACTAGAAAGACCTTTAAAAGAACAAACACAAACTAGAAGAGCTATGAACACCGCCTCCTATGGAGTGTAGACACTGACACAACCAAAGGGTGAAAAGTTTAGTTCTGCAGAGCCGACATATGTTCCCAGGACTGTGATTTCTCACATGAGTCCAGGGCAGATGGGGAAGAAGATAGGAGTTAAATCCCTACGACTTCCAGTTTTTTATCAATATGTCCATACAATCAGAAAATATGGATTAACAGTTTTCTTCAAGGAAGAACTCCACACCTCCATAGGGTCAAGTAAATAAGATATAGGATAAGAGGCTACAAAGAATTATTTGGAAATGTCCATGGAATGAAAACATGAGGTGAATGAACAGCATATTTCCCTCTAATACCCCCAGGCTTTCCATTCTCTTAATCCATTAGGCTTAACCCTTAGGTCAAAAGCCAATCAGGGACAGGATATTTCCCATTTGAGGGGGAGACTTGCCGCCTACCAGAGCAAACAGCTTCCAACTTTAACAGCCAACTTCTTCAATACCCAACACTGCTCTTATAGATTACCTCCTAGGTCCATTAAGTAGCTGTGTATATTTCCTCCCACGCAGCAGAACACTAAAATTAAATGAACCCAAAAGTGAGTTTCAAGGTGACAGAGCATTGCCCCAAATTTGAGACATATGGTCTAATATTCTAAAGGAACAGTTTTCTAAGGGAAGGCACTAGGTATCATGCTTCATGAAATATTGACCTCCTTATACTTTAACAACTCTTTAGATATTTTAGGAATTCTGTAACATAAAACTGTTATGATTAAATTTATTTCTCAAGCCCACAGCATTGGAATTAGTACCAATACTGATGCATTAACATTAGAGTTTTCTTTCTATCATAAAAATATAAATATAAATGAAATAGAATCAAAGAAAAGTTGACAAAGTCATTGGTAGATGTGACCCATCTCTTCCAGAGCTACCAGGAGACAGAGGCCCTAGGGTTGCTGCTCAAAGGAGGAGCTCACAGTGGATGGGCTGGGGGATCACCCTGTCTGGATGATCCTTCTGCAAGTAACAAATCACACTGTTAGTTTCACCTGCACCTTCTTTGGCTATAGCTGTCTACAGACCCTGGGTCTAGAGTGCTTTCATTGTTATCCTACTATTGGGAGCAGTATATCCAATGATTATTTGGGCCATGCTTTGTTTTTCTTTCTTCCAAGATTCCTTATGGGTTTTTATCTCTTATTTTTGGTAGATAGATAGATAGACAGATAGACAGACAGATAGGTAGGTAGATAGATAGATAGATAGATAGGATAGATAGATAGATGATAGATGTTGATACAGATACATACCTGTCTGCCGAGACTATTTTATCTGCCACTATGAACTGGTAACCACTTAAAAGCTCCATGCCAATCTTTTACTCAGTAAAAAGGTGTGCATATGTGTGTGTTATATTAAATCTTTTGTGATAGTTAAACTCTACTACTTAAAATTGTTAAGACTGATTCAAATCCCAAATCCATGTTTTATGAAGTATGCAGGGGGCTCCCCAAGATTTCTAGAAATACCCAACATAGTCATAGCCATAGTCATCTTTATCTTCAAATTCCTTCTTCCACTAAATTAGTATAAACAATATGTTGATACTGTTCCACACCTCATTAACTCAAACATTGAACTCAGTGTTTTTTTTTTATTTTTAACACATGTGCATGTGTGCTCATGTATACACACACACACACACACACACACACACACACACAGGGTCTTTACTGGCCTACTTGACTTCACTGATAATCTGGATGGATGACTTAGGTTGACATTACATTGATGAGTAATTTGAAATTGTAAATAATTTGAAACTGAGTATTAAACACTATCTCGTGGTACTTTCCACCAACAAAGGATCCAGTCTTGTACTATTTTGATCAGCTGTATTGTCTCTCTCTTGCTCTCCTTTCTGTTTTTCTCAATTTCCCTTCTTTACTCTCTCACACAATTCTATTCATTTCTATGCAGTGCTGGCATTTTTTTTCCTAGTTTCCCACTAAATGATTGCCCTCTAATGGCATCTCAAGGTATTTTGCTAAATAAAGACACTGCCTAATCACCCCTTTCAGCTGTTAAGCTTAATTCATTTTGAAACATTTCACTTACAATAGATTAAGCCAGTTTCAGCATGATTTTTATATAACTTTATTTTCCAACTTCTTTAAATTGTTGAGAAATTGATTAGAAAGACATTAGTATTTTTCCACTTATTTTGCAAAAACATGATTTCTCTGAAAATAAATGATCTGTCAATATCAAATACAAATCTCTTCCAAGAAGTAATTCACTGGACCACATATCATCATAATTCATCATGTTTTGTGTAACAGAAGAAATTATTAAAATTAGAGGGTTTAAGGAGACATACCAAGGGTTTTGCTTTTTGTTTGTTTTGTTTAATGGCACTGACAACTGGCTTTTATGACCCATATGTAAAATTCTGTTGGCTGAAATAATATTTTTCATTCTCAATGATCAGATATGAGTTAAATACCTATACAAACACTCGTGTGATTAAAAAATATCTATTGTATTTTAAAGCTGTCCATGGCACCCCTGAGATACAAGTCAGGAGGATTCTCTGCTGAATCTCAAGAGGACTCATTATTTTTTGGAGCAGAGCTGTAATCCCCACTTTTCTCCTTCTTTTCTGCCAAACAATCAACTACATCAAATATCTGCAGTTAAAGCACATTGTAAGTATTTGGGAACAAGTGACTGCTATTCAGGAGAGAGTTCAGGGCTGGAATATGGACCACAGGGAGGATTCACAGAGATTATGGATGAGATATTTTTGAGAAATAAAATAGTGAGAGAATAGCAAAGGGTCAAAGGAGATATACTGGTCAGTCTGAAAATATACTGAGTGACCTTGACTCTGTTCGTTTTACTAGAAGCTCAAAGTCTAAATCTTCTTGAATTAAGAAGTGAAGGTTGATTTTCTTTAATAGATAGATAACTAATTGTTTCTATCAAATCTCTGGATTTGATCATTCAGACAAAAAAAAATTCTCTACTCAGAATTAGCTAGATTAATAACCAAAACCTTTGTTTAAAGTTATTTACAACCCCCCAAGGTAAGTGATGATGATTGGAACTCAAGCATCCTATTCTCTGGAAGTAGTTTGTTGTTTGCCCTATAGTTTCTAGGACTGGAAGGATTTTCTTAGCCTTCCTTTGACATCTGCTAAAAAGGGTCAGTGATTCTATATAATTAGTCTATATTAATGACTGCCATCTATCTTCTCAGAAAGCTGTAGGATTATAATATTACAACTCTCAGACACACGTAAGATGTAATTTTTCTCTTTCTTAGTTCTCATTGCAAAAATGAATTTTGTAAGGGACCTAATTATTGTTATATCCATGGTAGCAAAGAGCATGATGAGTCAAAACATTAATGTTGTTTTTGCACAGGTAAAACTATAGAATAAGTGGGGTGATCTGGCGAACACTTGCATGATCTAGTCATATCCCTATCGCTTCACTGCATTCTGGGATATCCAAATAGTTGCCTTGGACTTGTTAAGAATTTTAACTTGCTTTCCTGCTGTGTCACATGGCAGCAATTTATCCCTTACAATCTGACTACACTAGGTAGATAATGGGTAAACAATTTGAGGAAATGAGATATATTCCTCATCTAATCGTGTTTTCTATAGAATGAAAAGTATTAAAATTCTTCCTCACACAGATGACTTAAATTGGAGAATTGTATCAATTATCTGACTCAATGGATAAACATAACCAAAGAGATATGGAAAACTGAACATAGCAATAGAATATCCTTGTATTAATATTGAAAGCTATTAACTGGCGCTTCTGCATTGAGTGTTTTCTCATTGATGTGGAACAGAGCTTTGCTTTTATGTATTTGTATGGCAAAAGCATCAGTCCATTTCCATGTCCCATCTCATGATTACAAACAGAATTCTTGCAATAGATATGATGAATTAGATTTTTGTAGTCCATAAAGAAAAATAATATTTACTAAATGTTTACAAGGTGTCTAGGACATTCTTAGTTGCATTTATCCTTAACATATGAAATAGATCATTGTTTTTCACTTTCAAATGAATAAAACTGAGAATAGAAATGGTACAGATTTCATGCGCTATGTTTCTATATTTGATATGGATTGGATATAGATTTCAGACATTCAGTTTCTTGAAGAAATGTTAAAGGATCTGTTATACAGAGAATTTAGGACAACTAGCATATGGCAATTTCTGAAAATGTCCTAAGTAGCCATATAAGTCAACTTAAATGCATATATTCCTGCCATCAAACTATTAATCAATGCACACTGACTTCAGTGCTAGTAAACAATGATATCTTCAAATGATTGGTAAGAAAAATCAAATATCTAGTCCACTTGATTCAAAGGCACTATGAACGAATTTTAATCTAAAACAGAACCAGAGAATTTAAGATGGAAAACCTCATGGATGTGCCCACAAGAAAGCAAAACTTAAGGACAGAGAGACTGATTTCCCCCGAATACCTAACAGGTAGAAAACTAGTAATATTCAGATTTTCCTTTTTTAATTTTTTTAACATGTATTCACTTTTGAGAGAGACAGAGCGTGAGCAGGGGAGGAGAAGAGAGAGAGGGAGACACAGAATCTGAAGCAGGCTCCAGTCTGTGAGCTGTCAGACATTCAGAGCCCAATGCAGGACTCAAACTTGTGAACCACGCAGATCATGACCTGAGCCGCAGTTGGTCGCTTAATCTACTGACCCACCCAGGCACCCTGGATTTTCTTAAAAGATAGGAAAGTAACCAGAGATTTTGGAAAGTTTTATTTCTTTTCCAGAGTCCTAAACAAGAAATGACCCAGGTTGGGTTGGCTGGCGAAATGAGTTAAATTAAGCTTTGTCTGTATGACTGGACCGGTTTTGGCTGGCTGGGGAATTTTGAAGAAAGGATGGTCTGCATTTGTTTTGATTTTATCAGGCTCTAACTGACCTCCCCCACCCTTTACACTCCTTCCCATAAATACAGCCCACCCCAAACCCTCAGTAGATTTGCTTGTAGCTTGTTACAGTTTGCCTGTCCTGAATTACAATTCCTCTGTTATTCCCAAATAAACTCATCTTTATTAATGACTTTTAAGCTTGCCTCTTCATTGAGGTCGACAGCATTGTATCTTCTTCAAAAGCTGTGGAGACAGAACAGATGAACTTACTTCTATGATATGAGGCTGCATCAAGAGGACTAATGAGATTTTTACAACATATTTACTCTTTCTGTTTCAATTCATTGTGCCCAGAGCATGTATTTAAATGCTTCTCTTAGTAAAAGATAAAGTAAATGATAGAAAAGTATTAGTAATTTGCATTTTGTTTTCAGGATTATTTGGAAATCAGATCCATCGTTTATACAGTATTTTTTCCCCACCTGCTTGTTTTGGTTTCCTTTTTACATCTCATGAATAAAAAGTAGTTCGACTAATGACCTCTTGTCTTTTTAAGAAAATGGCTATAATTAATTTGCCTCACTCAGCTTCGGACTCAAATTATCAATTCTAGAAGCAGAAGACAAGAAAAACTCAAAGTGGCCACAGGAGTAAACTTGTCTGAAGCTGGGAAATTCCCTACCATCTGCCAGGCTGGTGGAAGTGAGAAGAAGCCAATCAACTCAGCTGTCAGAAGCAGGAGCCATTCTCCCTCCATTCTCTGCCATTCTCTTCCTGTTTCAGAACTTGAAGATCGCTATCAAATAGAAAATTAACAGCTATTCGTCTACTTTGTAATATCAATATCTACATCCCACTTCAACGTTTTCTACACCTAATTAGATACCAAAATTTGCATACTACTGGTGGGATAGAACCAGGAGCCACCCAAAATCAAGACTGATGGTGGTGGCTTACTATCCTCTGCAATGTGTAAAGCTCACAAACAAAGCATTAGAAACAGGGGTGGAGTCGGGAAGATCTCTGGTCACAGTACACACTGAGGGTTCTACAGATCCATGTGCATTATCTGTTTAGAATGTTAAAAACCCAGGTGGTGAATACAGAAAAGGCTCATCTCATTCCTGCAGGACAGAAATAGACAAAAGTCTTCTAAGTAATCAAAGAGCTTATGAGCTCGGCACATGCTCCTGAAACAGTGTTCTGGATAAAGTCCCAACACAAGAATGGGAATTGCACCCAAGTTGGCACACAATGGACATAAACTCATTCCTTATTGCATGTAATTTGGTAAATACTGTTTGAGGAGAGTTCTCGTTTAAAAATGAGTACATTTTAAAAGAGGGGAATTAAAATGTATGATAAAGCAACAGAATAGAAGTATTCATAAAGTTTCAGAAAAAGAGGAAACTCTAGAGATTGATTACTTTAAGCAATGTAATAATGAGCATGTTTATTTACCTCGTGACACAAGAGGTTTCCACATTAATTAAACATGGCAGAAGAACCACAAAGAAAGAACAGGTTGGTGTAAAGATGAATAAAACATTACAAAAAGGGAGATGAATGAGAAAAAGAGGGGTTTTATATATACCATAAATGAAAAAAAAAAAGCAAAATTGGAAGAAGAGGACAGCATATCTCAGGTAGAATCAACAAGAATACATTTACACTTTTAAATATCCTGTAAATGAGATGAAATCAACACCTTGAATATACTCTCAGATTAAAAAAAAAAAAAAGAAAACAGAATGATAAAGAGCAAAATCCTAAAAGTATGAAGAGGCAAAAGCTATGTTTCTTACAAAGAATAAGAGAATACTCATCCTGGTCTTAAAGTTCAACTTTGGAACTTTTTTTTCACATATTCATTGGCAATTTGCTTTGTATCTTCCGTGAATTACTGGTTAGTATTATCTACTATTTTTAAAACTAAAAGATTTTAGCTCTATCACTGATTCATAAATGCTGGTTCTTATTTTAAAACTCAAACTATACAGAAATATAAAGGGGGGAAAAAGGTTTGTATCTTCTAGTTCTCATTATAACTCCTCTAAAAGTTAACCACTTTCAATTAATGCAGCAGGAACACTAAAAGAGCTCATCCTTCTGAGTCTATGAATGCCTAGAAATGCATATAAGTAAATAAATTCACTAATGGTCAGCAGTTTGCATAAAGATGTCTGGCTCAGCATGATCTACAATAGTGAAAAACAGTTCAAATTCCTAACAGAGTAATCAAGCAGTATTATGAAATGTAGGTTCTCCAACCTGCATTAGCTCAAAGTTTGAAGCAAGAATCTTTCTCTTGCCCTCACCTGTTAATGGAAAGACAAGAGTTGTTCAGGAAGTGAAGTGTAGGATTCTTGAAATTGAAATATGGAGAGGTTGCATTTTTTGGTAACGGGGCCAGGTCTAATATATGACCATGGGAGGGAGTGTATGAGGTTAAGAATTGAGAAGCTTCGAGAAGAATTCAGGGAACTAAGGGACCAGTCCTTCGGAAGGATCTGCTGGATGTACATTGAAATCACTGAAATTTTAGCGGGAATAGATTTGAAGACACTGATAGTGAGCCAGGAGTTAGATTCTGGAAATGAGAGAACACTGTAAATGATGCAGTGAGTAGGTATGGCAGGAGATATATTCCAACAGAGAGAAGAGAGAATGATCTTGAAGTGGAAATGCTGAGGAAAGAGAAACTACCCCTCCTCCAGGCTGAGCAGAAAGGGGTAGGTACATAAGGAGACAGCCTCCTCTTGAGAAGGCTGCAAGGGAACCAGTGTCCTCAGGGGAGAATCCAGTTTCAGTTAGAGCATGAAGGCAACAGAACAGCTTAAGGAGACAGGAGATCTTTCTGTTGAAAGACTGTGAATTCTTTATTTTTTTACTAAAAATAAATTTTATGTTTATTTTTTGAGAGAGAGAAGCAGAGCACGATTGGGGGAAGGGCAGAGAGAGTGGGAGACACAGAATCCAAAGCAGGCTCCAGACTCTGAGCTGTCAGCACAGAGCCCAAGGCAGGGTTGGAACCCACAAATCTCAAGATCACGATCTGAGCCAAAGTCAGAAGCTTTGGCCACTCAGGTGCGCCAAAAGACTGTGAATTCTCAAAGGAATTTAGCAGGAAGTTTCAGGAATTGGGAAGGGATGGAATATGGGTAAGAAAAGGAATTTTCACAAGCCTTCTGGTCCCTATAGTTTGGGAGATGAGGGACAACTTAATGTGCTTTTTTGTAGCAACTGAAGGAAATCAAGATGAATACCATAATAATATCGATCTTAATGGTGTCAGAGAAAATAATTATGGGGGTGCTGTGGGTACCAGGATTAAAAGTAGCGGGGGGAGAGAATGGTGAAGCTCTTACCAGAACATTACAGAACTACAGAGCCCTCCTTTATTAGTAATGAGAGGGAAGAGGAAGGGACATTTTGTCAGCACACAGCTTGTCCCTTTGGATGGAACCCCAAAAATAATCCAGTCACCTGAGGGATTTATAACTCTGATTTAACCACGAAATAGCTATAGAATCCAGATTCTTATTTATAGAATACCTTATATTCTATACTTATACCTAGATTCCTACTTAATAGTTACAGGAAATATTGGGGAGCCTAATACCACTTAGATGTTTGGAGTTAGAAAGCCTGAGAATCACAAGGCTGGATCTGCATGATGGTCACTGTGAATAAACAGGATGGATTGGGAAAGAAGGTGGGAGGAGCCGACTTTGTCTCCCTGAAGGAAATGTAAAGAAATGAAAAGTGTGGTGTGAGATAATTAGTGCTTTTGTAATATTACTCCATCTGAGAAGATTAAGCTGGATTTGAAGCTTTCCTAGGTTGTGTGGTTTGCCCTAATCATAGTTAAATGTGAAGAAGGCTAAGAAAGAGCTGTACAGATGGCCAGCTCAGAGAGGACACCCAGAGTTAACAAGAAGCAGAATACGAAAATTCTTAGAACATCTTTAAGGCAAGTTGATTTCCCAAGTCTTTTTAAGGCCAGCTTTTAAACGTATCTGTTTATGGATATAGCATATGATTAAATGGGATTTTTTTATGGTTTAAATTAAATGAGCATTAAAAATTTTACAGATTAACTGTAAGGATTGAAGTCTGTAGTTTTACTTACTCTCTAACCATAAGGAGGGAGAGGTGCCATGGAGATCTAAACTCCCCAGCTAACAGATATGTTGCAAAAAGATTAAAGGCAGGTTGACTGCAGAGATGCATTTAAATTGTTCAGTGAGCATATGGAAAGTTATTTGCGTTGGTTAATGGAATGTGACAAAAAAAAATCAGTTCTTTCCCCTCCATCTCACTTGTATTTAAAAGCAAATAAAACCAATCGGAAATAAAATAAAATTTGG
The DNA here is from genome assembly GCF_022837055.1 of Prionailurus viverrinus. NCBI lineage: Eukaryota > Metazoa > Chordata > Mammalia > Carnivora > Felidae > Prionailurus > Prionailurus viverrinus. Next base: position 130,667,455 of record NC_062569.1, on the reverse strand, counting down.
AAAATTGGGCTTGGCAGAAATGTTTTAGAGAGGGATGAAAACATATCCCCCCCTTAGCTTCATCTGACTTCTAAAGATATGGGAAGACAAGGAGTGGCCAAAACATAACTATCTATTAATAAAGCTTGGGAGGAAAACGTAGAGTATTACATCTAAATAGTCCCCAATTATTAAACTCTAAAATTCACGAAAGCTTATTAACTCAGCAAAGGTGGTGCTGGTCCAATTTATTGTATAAGGAACAGAGAATACCTACACCTGAGACCAACCTTACCCCAAGAAGATCAATGGAAACAGCTGTTCTTCTTCTCCATATGAAAATGATATGAATGCTTTTCTTCTGTATCCCACCAACTGTAGACTGAGATGTCTCATGCTGAAACATTGTTCCAATTATTTACTGCAATGCAATAAATTATCCCAAAGTGGCTAAAACCTGAGTGGCTAAAAAGCCAAAACATTTTATTTTATTTCATGATTCGGTGGGTCAGAAATGTAGGCAGAGCTCAATGGTTTGGTTCTTCTCCCTATGTTGTTGGCTGGAGTCATTCGGTGTTATTCAGCTGATGGGTCCAAAATGGATTCATTAATATGCCTGGCCTTAGCAGGAATGGTTGGAAGGTTGGATTCAGCTGTGCTCTTCTCCCTCTCCATGTAGTTTTAGGACCTCTCCACATAGTCCCTCTAGCAGAATTGCTTACATGGAGACTAAAGGCTCCAATGGTAAGTATTTCAAGGTACAGAAAATGGAAACATTAGTCTCTGAAGGCTTAGGTCCAGAAACTGGGATCTCATCACTTTGGCCATATTCTATTTCCTAAGGCTGTGAAAGAGCCCATTTAGATTCAAGGGGAGGAGACAAATACCCTCTAACTCAGTGAGGAGAGAACCAAAGAACTTAGGGTCATCTTTATTGTGTTTTACCTGCCCTCCGACTGCACAGAAAATACATTCAGCCCCTTCCATGACCCCTGAGGTTCTCATGTTACAGCATCATGCTCAGGTGGTCATCATCTGAATCAGGTCCAGGTATGGATGGGTTCTTTGGCTCCTAGGATGTGGTTCCTCTCTATCTGATAAGCTGTGAACTAAAGAGATACGTTTTTCTGTCACCACAGGATGGTGAGCCAAAAATAAGTGCAGTGCAAATAGGGACAGAATTAGATGCACAGCAGTTACTGGGGTTAGTAATTTTGAAGTCCCGAAATGGGGACAGTTTTACTCCTGGGAATGATTCTCCTTGGTTCTTGGCACTGCCTTCTAAGCTCTTGGTTCTGCCTTTTGTGTCCTCATCTATATGGAATGGCAAAGTTTGTGCGACAAAGTGTACTTCTTAGCCTGCTCCCTGCCCACAGTAAATTGGGGATGTCCAAAGACTTTTTATTTTGTACTTTCTAAATCCATGCCATTAAGCATAAACCATATACACACACTGTTGTTTGTTTGTTTGTTTACTGAGACGGGCTTTTTTCTACCTTGGGACAAGAGTAAGAATGATGTGGGGCAACATCTATATGATCTAGCAGAGTACTAGGAGACATGTCCTTAGTTTTTGTTTGAGATGCCAACAAGGGGATTTACAGCAGCCAGACACTTGCATTCTTTACCCTAAGTTTCTTTTAGTATGCTGGATTTTAAAGCTATTGCTATATAGTAATTTTATAGCTATTGCTATATAACAATTTTATAGCTATTGCTATATAGCTGGATTGCTAAAGCTATTTATTTCTTTGAGAATCTTTTTCTGGGTGTAATAGCTGAGGATGAAAACCAATTTTATTTTCAAATCCCCAAATCCCTGAGCCTTTATATCTCTTCTAAATTCTTAAAATCTGAATGAAAATGGTACAGTTCTTTCTTTAGTTTCTCTTCCTCTTCCCAGCCGCCCTTCCATCTTGTGTGTAGTTACAGGAAGCTAGAAGGCTGTTGAGATTTTCCACATTCTGTCTTTAAATCTCTCCAGCTAGATCCAGAAGTTCATTAAATACCATTTTTATTTTCTACATTATGACAGGAAGCTATGTTACCAAACTTTTCAATAACAATTTCCTAATTGTTTTTCAAAGTCTCACCATCTTCTGAAGTGTCTTCCAGCTTGACTCTCTCCAATAACGCTAGTATTTCCTGCTCTTGAGCTAGAGGTAATGTTATATGAATTTCAGATTAGCTGTATGAATTTCAGATTAGCCTCTTCCTAGTTTGTGGATACTAGAGAACCACACCGTGGGAGGGCTCTCCACGGAGAAACACCTGCCTGACAGATTTACATGTTTAAAGACTAGGAGATCTTTAGTCGTTTTTAAGTATTATGTGTCAATACCACTGAAAATAGAATTAGCACATTTTTGTAAGTGGCAAAGAGTTTTCAGGAAAAAAATTATGATACAAGAGCTATTGATTAAACGAGGATGAGAGAAAAAAAGAGAGTAACATTAGATTGTTCACTTTCTTTTATTACTTATTTCTAATGATACATTCAAATAAAATGTTCAAAAATATTGATTGTGTTTTATCCTTTTCACTGTAAATAGAGACTACTTAAAACTGGAATAATTGATAAAATGTAAGTTACATTGACACAAGAGGGCAGCCTTTTCCTATAGATTTTTCAAATAAATTTCCGGGACGAATTCTGTAGATACTTTAGCTCACTTTCGAAAAGAGATTGAAAGGAATCCCAAAGCAAAATTAGTTCTTCAAGGTGATTATTTTGCCATATTCTTTATGTAATCACTGGCAAGTAGTCCTTTAATTTAAACTATTTTACGTCAATACAATAGAACAAGCAGAAAAACACATTTTAACTACAATAAAACTTTATTGATTTAAATGTTTTATGGAGAGGCAAAAGGCTATGGAGATAGAATCTTATATTGTGAAGCTAGAGTAATTAAAACAATGCAATATTAGTGTAAAGCCAGATGGTTCAAAGGAATAGAATAAAAAATACACTTTGCTGCAAGAAACAAACAAGTAAAATTTTATTACATGACAGAAGAGTCATTTTAACTAACCATTTGGAGAATGAACAAGGTTAGATTCCTGCCTTATATCACACAATAACATTAATTTTAGGTTGATTATATATTTTAATGCTAAGTATGAAATAAAATACGAGAAGAAAACCTGGAAATAGTCACACAATTTAGTAGGAAAAAAAAAAGGGTCTTCCTGAGAATGTCATGCATGGCAGGTACCACAAGGGAGAAAATGGTAGACTTGAATATAAGCTAAATTCTCCAGCTCACAGGTACCTAAACAAAACTGGAAGCAAATGACACACAGCGAAAGTATATTTGCAACAAGTATAAATGGTAATCAAGAATATTCCTTCTATGTAAGGACCTCCTTAAAAATAATTAAGAAAAATATGATACTCCAAAAGAAAAAAAAATGGACAAAAGACTTAATTCACATAGAACAGGAAATGATCAATAAGTTAGAAAAAATGTTCATGTTATTTTTCTTCATAAATTTTATTTGCAATAAAATCTATGAAAACTTAAAAACGAAAAAAAAATAGCACACGTGGCTTATTAGATTGGCAATTATAAAAGAAACTAAATATTGAATAAGGGTAAGCTTGTTGGAAAATGAGCTAGCTGTCTCATTTTGAATGTTTGTATTCCCTAAAATTCATATGTTGAAAACTACCCCTTCAAGGTAATGATATCAGGAAGGGGGACCCTTGGGAGATGATTAGGAATAGATGAGGTCATCAGTGGGGAGCACTAAGCCCTTTGGGATTAGTGCCTGAAGAGTCAGGTGAGAACCTGCTTCACCTTTGTCCTTTCTGCCATGTGAGGATACACTAAAAAGAACATTGTCTGCAAACTGGAAGTGTGCTCTCCCCAGAACTTGACTTTGCTGGCATTAGACATCCAGCCTCCAGAATTATGAAAAATAAATTTCTTTTATTTATAAGCCACCTAGTCTATGGCATTTTGTTGTAGCAGCTTGAACTAGTGCTGCTGATAGAAATGTAAATTAGCATAATCTTTCTGAAGAGAAAATCAAAACAAATATTAAGCAACTTACCCTAAGTTAACAGCTAGGAAGTGACCGAAATCAGATTGAGATACAGAGATCACTACCAGTGAAACCTATGGTCCTTACATTACCATAAACTCTTGGATTTAAGGAGTGCATCATTTAGAATGCAAATCAGACACCCAAGCCAAAGAAAGGAATTTATTGTAAAACTACAGGGGTCTTAGGTTGATTTTTTGAATGAGGGTCTCAGATGTTCCTGTTACCCTCTTTTGTTTCTTTCTGTTTTTCTCCACATATCTGTGTTATTCTATTCTGTAAATGACTTCATCTGTTTTCCTTACCTACAAGATGAAAAGCCAGCTGTAGATAGCCCCCAAATTTTCATTTTTTGAATAAAACCACTCTTTCCTTTCCTTTTTGTATTTTCAGGCAGAAAAGACCATGACTGAGCCTCCTTGGATTGGGTGCCAATCCCAACCAAGCACTTTTGACTACAAGTGGGGGGTGACAAGGATTGGCTTGGGTTCGGTTTTATGCATGTATTCCAAACATGTGTGACTAAGGAAACAGTGTCCTTTTATGAAATTGCTGTTATAACGTGATCATGGTGAGGCAGGATTGGTCTTTAAATGAGATTATTTAATGTGAGGCAATCCACAATATGTGTGCAGACATAATCATAATCAGGTTCCTGAGCTTCAAAATGGAGGACTAGACTCTTTATAGACTCGTCATTTTGAATTTAACAATTTCAGGGAGAACTTCAGCATCCTTATGTTTTCTGAGGTGTTTTCCTCAGTACTAACATCTGGCATGCAGTAGCCTGAATAAATAGTAGTTATTATGGTTATTAACCTTGTACAGCTCCACTCTATGGGCAACAACTCTGCTTTATATTGCACCTTTCAAATCTCAATATAGTCAATATGCCTCAATTTCAGGTTTCTTGAAGCTAGTGACATAAAAATTTAACCAAACAGGAGCTCCAGGTGGCCCAGTCAGTTGAGGATACAACTCTTGGTTTCAGCTCAGGTCATGCATGATCTCATGGTTTGTGAGATGGAGCCCCATGTTGGGCTCCACGCTGGGTAAGGACCCTGCTTAAGATTCTCTCTCTCCCTCTCCCTCTGCCCCTCCCCCACTCAGACTCACTGTCTCAAAAAAAAAAAATAACCAAACAAAACCTTCATTAGGAAGGTTGCTTTTCACGGTGTCTGGGCAGCTCCATCGGTTGAGCACCCAACTCTTGGTTTTGGCCCATGACTTCATGGTTCGTGGGTTCAAGCCCTGCGGCAGGCTTGCTGCTGTCAGCACAGAGCCCGCTTTAGATCCTCTGCCCCCGTCTCTAACTTGCCCTCCTCCACTCATGCTCTCTCTTCCTCTTTCTCTCTCTCTCTCAAAAATAAACATTGAAGGGGCTACTGGGTGGCTCAGTTGGTTGAGCATCTGACTTTGGCTCAGGTTATGATCTCATGGTTGATGAGTTTGAGCCCCACATCACGCTCTGTGCTGACAGCTCAGAGCCTGGAGCCTGCTTCAGATTCTGTGTCTCCCTCTCTCTCTGCCCCTCCCCCACTCATGCTCTGTCTCTGTCTCAAAAATAAATGAACATTAAAAAATATTAAAAAAAACATTGAAAAAAAAAGAAGGTAGCTTTTCATTGTCACTCATCTTGGCAGGAGGTGATTTCCTTGCATTTAAAAGCTTTTTTAAAAATATTTTTTCTACTGATGTCCCTCTTAAATACACAAACACTCAACGAGTCCATTTAAAATTTCTCACGTTGGGACATCTGGGTGGCTCAGTCAGTTAAGCATCCGACTCCTGATTTTGGCTCAGGTCATAATCTCATGGTTTGTGAGATTGAGCCCTGCATCAGGCTCTGCGCTGACAGTGTGGAGCCTGCTTGGGATTCTCTCTGCCTCCTCTCTCTCTATCCCTTATCTCTCTCTCTCTCTTTCTCATCTCTCTGCCCCTCCCCACTTTTGGGCTCTCTCTCTCTCAAAATAAATAAACTTAAAAAAATAAAATTTCTCATGTTATGGGGATAAAAGGTACAGCATAGAAAGTATAGTCAGTGGTATTGTAATAGTATTGTACGTACAGATGGTAGCAATACTTGTGGTGAGCACAGCATAAGGTATATATAGACTTATTGAATCACTGTGTTGTACACCTGAAACTACTGTAATATCGTGTGTCACCTGTACTTAATACATGTCTCATGTTTATATTTCCTAAATGGTACATGTTATCTGGAGAAAAAATAATTGAAATCTAGAGAAATAAAACTGAAATTGGATGATTAGGGTATCGAAGAATAAAAACGCAGTTTTGCCATAAAATGGTTCTCTTGCTCAGAATATTGTTGGGAAGCTTCCATTTAGTTTACCCGAAGTAACTTTGATAGATTTGAAATTTATCCTCAGTTAGGGCAGAATCTTGATAGAGAGCCTCATTTTTAGTCCCACTGACCATTGGGCCCCAATTTCTATGAAGGAGATGTGACAATGACATTCAATCTAGCATGAGGTAATTATGATATCTGCTTACAAATTTTTCTCAAAAGTACTGACCAGTTATTATAGATCCTGTAAATAAATTTTTAGTACCAACAGTATAGTAACATATTTAGAGCACTGGAACAGACCTCACAAGACTTATATTCTAGCCTTTTCTCTGCTGAAAAAAGATGTGTGTTTTTGGGCAAATGAGCCTCAGCTTCTTCATTTATAGGGTATTTTTCTCAGGACTAATGTCTGGCATTCAGTGGCCTGAATAAATAGTAGTTATTATGATTATTAACCTTGTACAGTTTCAGCTCCTCGTTCATTCATTCATTCATTCATTCATTCATTCATTCATTCCTACTCCCCAAATCCAGTAATGAATACTTAAGCAGTAAACAAAGAACGTTTGATTAATGTTCTTATTTATTTTTTTAATATTGCCTGAAAATTTAGTTCTTTGAAGCAGTTCAGTGAGTTTATCTGCAGTGTTCTTCGGAAAAGTACATGATGGAATTCTGAAAAATTCTTTTCATAAAGTTCCCAATTGCTTCTGTGGGCAGTGGGTGAGAATAATTGTCTTTGTCCTATTTGGATGGCAGGGGGAGGAGGGAAGTAACTGCTGTGTGGGCAGCTGGATAACCCGTAGGTAGAAGGTAGAGATTACTAGTTTATGAGAAAGGCAAACCTGAGATTTTCATCAAAGAAATGACTTGTAACCACCTCACTCCCATTTTCACACATAACCCATTGGCTAACGTTCTGGAGTTCATCTTCTTATTTTCTAACAATGACATTAATTTTGATCAGATTTTTCCTGTGTGCACATATTCTAAGGAAAGAAATTGGGCCAAATGGCTGGTCTCATTTGCCTTCCAAGATCCTGTGACATGGCCCTGAGCTATGCCACTACCTAGGAATGAGGTTTTAAGCTCAGGATATTTTAATTACATTTTAAAGCAATATAGTCACTAATATAAGAATGTCTGGTTAAAGAAACATGCCAATTTTCCAGACCTAAGTATTGTACAAGCATTTGAACAATAAAAAATAGTATGATATATGGATATACATACAGAGGCATGTTAGTTGAATCAAACTGTCTTAGCTCATAGGAAATACAGTTTAAATATTACTGAATTTTCACCATTTAAGATGTTTTTTAAAAATGTAGTATCAGGTTCCTTATATAAATATAAACAAGCAAGTATATTTGCTATTAAAGGGACCAACAACCCATCAGAGTGGTTTGAGGATAATTTTAAACTGAAAACATCTGAACAAATAGCATCCTCAGAAAGAAACTTTATCTAACTTCCCATTATGGCCTTAAGTAGAGCCATAAACTTTCTCCTGAAGGGGCTCATGTTCGAGAGAATACTGATCCTTAACCCTGTCAGATGAGAGTTAGGCTGCCATAAACGCCCCTTTGGGAGAGCTTCAAGCCAGGAAGGAAACTGCCTATCAGCACCTGCATGAAAACATGTAAACACATGTAAACAAAAGAATCTTCCATACTTTTCCACTGAAGCCCTAACCCTCTCCGCTCATTTGGCAAGCTGGTGTATAAACCATTGGCCCTTGCAATTTGAGGAGCCAGTCCTTATAGTATGCTCCCACATGCATGTGAAGTAAACTTTTCTTAAATTCATTTATTCAGGCAAATAATTTCAAACAAAATTACTGAATTAACCTTTGTCAATTTAATTTTCAGGCTCCAGACTACTTACACCTAAGTTGGTAGCAGAAAAGTTTTCCTCCTAACACCACTCACCTTGGTAATTAAAGATAACCCACTTGAATACATACCCCTACTTCCCATGATGTTAAACTCCAGTATCTTTATGGGAGGCAAACATATCACAGCTTGACAGTTTGGAAACAAGGTCCATTTTCTTAATCTTTGTGTCTTTGGTTTCCGAAAGTAGCTTATAGATTGTTGTCTGTAAGATGGGTCACTTTGGAGTCATCAGCTGTCTTGTGATAGGACTCAGGATGAATTTCTCCTCATCCCACTGATGGGTTCAAGAGGAGACTCCATTGAAACTTAGAACAAGAAAAGAGAAGTCACGGTTCACCGCCCTCCAATTATTCCCTGTGAGAAGCTGCGTGCCTGTGTCTGTGGGCCATTGCAGGGGTCACTGCTGCCCCGAACTTAAAGACCTTGGACACATAGGAAGTTGCTGTCTCCGCTAAGAGAGAAAGGTGGGAGGAAGCCACTTATCCCCTAGGGAATTGAGCTTACGTTGAACACTTGTGGCTGGAAGCAGCAGCAGGAATCCTTATTTTGGCCAGCTCGTTTTCAAAGTAGGCATGTGGGTTATTTTCAGACAATCCTGCTCCTTGCATAACAACTGACAATTTACTTTTCCTTAGAGGTTCATTCATGTATTTTCTTAGATGTTTTTATTTTATGACAGCAGACATATTTCCTAAGCTGTTTTAAAAAAATTTTTTTAATGCTTTTATTTTTTGAGAGAGACAGAGCATGAGCGGGGGAGGGCCAGAGAGAGAGGGAGACACAGAATCCGAAGCAGGCTCCAGGCTCTGAGCTGTCAGCACAGAGCCCGATGTGGGGCTTGAACTCCTGAACCCTGATATCATGACCTGAACCAAAGTCAGACGCTTACCTGACTGAGCCACCCAGGAGCCCCTCTAGGATATTTTAAACTGTGTCATATTATTATTTAAGATTTCCCTGACTTAAACTATAGTTAACTTTTAAGTTTCTAAACACCATCAACTGTATCTTACTTCAGTTCCTTAACTTCCTCTAATTTTATTTGCCATATTCTGATTATGCTGTCATTTTCTTACCTCTAAATATTCATTTTGCTGAGAAATAAGCTCCTCATTCTGGATGTTTCAAAATACCACTCATTGTTCTAAATTCAAGTTTAATGTCACCACCTTCATAAACTCTACCTTGTCACCTTTGTTGACTACACTGTTTATTCTGTGCAAAAGGCTGGCATCACTTCTTTAACTTACTTTCTGCTCCATGACAACGGGTGGGGGCAATAAATTCGGTCACTGGGAGTATTCCCTCCTTCCCTCAGGACTGTATCCTCTACAGGAGTATCTAACATACAAACAGAATCACTATTTTAATATAAAAAAAAACCCTTCGGCAAGCATTCCGAAAGAAATTCAAAATTGTTTATATTGTACAAAAATCTAAAGATTTTACCTCTTCATATCCTAAAAAAACACACCATGATCAAAGATTTATGTGTAAAATTGAATTCGGAAAAATTCTAAAACAAAATAGATTTTTTCTTAATCTTTGATTATGAAAGGCTTTCTGGGAAAAATCCCCAAAACTATAAGAAAGACTAATATGTATGATAAGATATTAACTATGTTGTGGACTCTGGGTCTAAAGTTCTCTCTTGTCTAGCAAAAGAGCTGGATGCAGGATTGAAAGTGAGAGATGGCTAATGTCCGGGAAAAGACAAGAGCCCTGAATAAGGGTCCTTGCTCTGTTTTTATTCAGATCAGAAGGCTTACAAATGTGATGGGCATGTACAAATAGACAAAGAAACTGGGAACATTAACTTGGGCATGTGAGGGAAAAGGGGGTATTTGAAGATATACAGTGTTTGGGGGTTTGGATCAATATAACACAAAATCCGGGCGCAGGGCAGTTGGGAGGAAGGTTGTTTACCGCGGATGTGAGGCAGCACCTCTGTTTATCTTAGCTACCCTAGGGCATGAGGCAGGTAGGAGGAATAAACTCAGGGTTGACAAGGCACCTTTTCTTTTGGTCACCATCTCTGCTCTGGGCTGCTTGCCTGCAGTGCAGGGTCCATAGTCCAATTCAACAATTTACCTAACCTGGCTCTATCCTACTGTGAAAGCAGCTTTTCTGCCACAGTACTAAATTGGGGGTGCTTCCACCCTGAACATCTAATCTCGTTTATTTCATATTCCTATATATTGGTCACCTTTGCACCGTTCCTATTTTAGGCCTTTGCCTCTCCCTCTCTATTCTGGGGACTCTGCACCCCCTCTCTATTTTGGGGTGCCTTTGCACCTCCATATTCCTGGCGCCTTTGCACCTCACTATTCTCAGGGTGTTTTGCACCCCCTATTCTTGGTGTGCCAATCTGGTTTACCCAAACTTGGGTGTGAGCATTTTATGACTTTGTATTTCTTTATGCCTTGTTAACCCATTGGTATAAACCCGGGCCACTCCTAAGCTTATCCCCCACAAACTATATAAAAATTAAAATCTGCTCTGGAAATTAAATTAAAAAAACCCTGGAAAATTATTTAAGTATATATAAAAAGGAGTGAATTTTCTTAAGATAAAGAAGGATTTAAAAATCAGCAAATAGAAATTCCTTTTAGACCTGACACACTGACATACTGAGAAACAGAGTTTTATCTCCTCGTTCTCCAAAAACCGATTAAAACAAGAATAAGAATTTAAAAAAAGAAAAAAAAATATTTAAGCATCAGAAGTTGGGAAAAGGGCCAACAACAAAATTTTTGACATTCTCTAGGTTTTTAAGAACATAAACTAACCAACCCAATAAAAATCTCTTAACCACATATCTTTCTTATGTCCCTTTCTCTCCTCCCTTTCACAGGAAGAAACTTGAATAAATTATCCTTTTGCAGTCCATTAGCTATAGTTATTTTCTCATTCTCACTCGAAATCAGTCTGATCATGCTTGTGCCAGAATCATTTAACCAAAATGTCTTATATGAAACATCATTGCTAAATTCAGTGACCAATTCTGAGTACTTATCTTACCTGATCTATCAATAGCATTTGACACAACTAATTATTTCTTCCTCCTGGAAACACTGTCTTCGCTCGGATTCCCAGATACCATGTTCTGTTTGTCATTCTACTGCGGTTCTTCCTCATCTCCCTATGGTACGAATACTGGCAATACCCAGGGCACAGACCTTGGAGCTCCTCTCCTTTCTACCTACACACACTTCCTAGATGGTCTTATCCAGTCTTAAGGCTTGAAATACCACTGATATATAATATTTAAATCTTCAACCTAGATCTTTCTCTGGACTTCAGATTTATATGTACAAATTTCTTGATATCTATTAGATTTCTGACATGCAAATCATAATTAACATGTCCAAAATTCTCCAGATTTTGCTCTAAAACTTACTCCTCCATAGTTTTGCCCATATCAGTAAATGGTAATTCTTCCAGTTGCTCTAACCAAATACCTTACGAGTCATTGGTTACCCTTCATTCCCTCTTTCCCATGATTAGAATACTTAGTGAATGGTCATCTTTACCTTTAAAATACATCTAGAACCTACTGTTACTGTTTTGATCCAAACAACCATGTCCTCTTGACTGGATAACTTCAATAGTCTCAATATTTCTGCCCTTGTCCTACCCTCACTCCCCACACCCCATCCACAAGACATCCCTGCTAAGAATAATATGTCAAGGTTGTTACAATGACCTGTAAGTTCCCATTATCTTCTGTTCACATCTCTGCTGTGATCAACCTCCTCCACCATATTAGCCATATTCTCTTTCTTCCCTGGAATGCTTCCCCCATGGGGTCTTTGACTCTGCTGTTCCCTTTGCCTGGTGTTCATTCTTCAGATATCCACATGGCTTTCTTTCCTGCTTTGAGTTTTTAATCCCTAAACATGTTCTTTAAAATATGTGTGTGTGTGTGTGTGTGTGTGTGTGTGTGTGTACATATATATGTGTGTATATATGTATCTTTTTTCCTCAGCAGTTTGCTGTTATCAACATCCAACTTTGTTATTGACCTTAAATTTTCTCTTTCCACTACACTATTCCATAAGAACAGGATTTAAAAAATACATTGCATAACCCACGTTCCTGTATCCTTAAGAGGTTGGGGTGATATTGACAAGAGGCAAACCATTTTACTAATACCGGTTTAAAACTTGGAGCCATTCTTCCAAGGATGGGTAAAGAGCAGGCCTAAAAATGTGAGAACAGTTGAGAGTCAGGATAGAAAACTGGACTTCTAGGTATTCTCCCTTTTTTTCTGTGTATTCGGGTGACTGCCTTTCTTCCTCCCAGGATTTATTGTCTTGAGGAATGGAGACTCTCATGCCCTCCTATTGTGCTCTGTTTACCTCTACTATAACATTATCCTGAAATCACCTAACTCTGCATCTATGCCAGAAGACCATAAACTCCTTGAATGTTGGGATCAAACTTTTCCAGTGATGTCTGTCACCTCAGCACCAAACTCTGTGTTTGGAATGATAATCATTCCTTGTTGATTGATTTGCTTTAATGAGTACTCCAAGCAGGAAATGAAGAGAACCTGAACAAGGTCACAATGAGGAGTTAATGACTACTTAGAAATGGGAGTGACAGGAACTGTCTAGAATAACTCCAAGGGTTTTGATTGGCATGCAAGAGAATCTGCAATGTTTTCCCTTGTGATTAACTTAGAGGTGGGATAAAATCAGTGAAGATTTGTTGCCAGCCTGGGGCAAGCAGCTGGGGTGAAAGTTATTTTCCTATCCAGGATATTACTAATTTTCTCATATAGAAATAGAAGCAAAGACATTAATTATTAGGATTCATAGTGTATGGGACTGATTAACAGTATTCACTTACAGTATGTTTTCATTTATTAAACTCCCCAAGCAAGGTCCAGTAGTTGAAACAATTATTGTTATATCCAGGTTCCTTGCAGTAGATGATGTTCTATAAACTTGTTGAAAGCCAATAATTCTCAGAGCTTATAACACAGGAAATATGTGAGTTTGTATCCTTCCTTACATACTGGTTATGTTTTCTAATTACAATGCAAGTAGCACATGTGTTTCTTAACCCTTACACCTGTTAATGATATAACAAGATGGTATTGGAAACTGAAAAGGAAATATTACTGGGAACCAGGTAATAGATTACTTGATCTCATCTGCTAAAGCAGTTTCTACACACACATGAAGTAATTTTTGCAGGTTGGGCATGACTGGTAGTAGACTTAGTCCACAGTTGTGGCCTCACGTGACCTTGTAGAACCCATTCTGATCAAATAACATCATCACTATCAACTTCAGAAAATATCACTTAATGCAAACCAGAGAAGTTGTGTTCACTGAACTTCCTCAGGCTTGAGGTACAGAAGCATCCTTTGTAAAAAAAGATGTCCTTTGAACTTTCTGCTTTAAAATATAATATCTACGGAAATCCAGAGCCCCTCTCTCTCTCACTCTCTCTCTCCCCCTCTGTCCCTCTCCCCTGCTCCCATTCTCTCTCTAAAATAAAAAATAAAATAAATGAACCAGAGACAAGAAATATGATTTGATAATAAATATTAAATACCATACATTAATGAAGTATCATTCTATTTATTGTTCATCATCAAGATTTAAGTATGTCAAATATACTATATCAAACCCAGCTGACAAAAGAGGTTGGGTAATACAGTCATAGCTAATTTTCATGAACTACAATTAAGCGAGAAGTAAAGACGCAGGTATTCCTATTTATATACAGTTACATAAAAAGGGAAGGATCTAAAAACCAGTCCCATGATAATAAGCTTTCCTTTGGTATCCTCATTTTATGAAATAAAGCTGCAGGAGAGTAAGGCTCAGAAACACCATATTTAGACATAGAAGATAAAATGTTATTCACAAAGGAAACTAAAGCCTGCTTTTCCATCTTTGTTAGGAACAACATGCAACTCCTAAATATTTACACTAGTTTTCATTCAGAAAATCCACCGCTCCATATAGGCAACAGTCTTGGAGAGCAGGGTGCCTTATCCACAAGTGCTCAGGAAGTGACTTCTGATTGAGAAGTTAGTGCAATGCCATCATCAGTACTAAAATATAATAACTCAAAGCGTATTTCTTGTTGACAATGTGTCAAAAATACTACTACAAATACAAAAAATACATTATATTATTTTTAAGTTTTTGTCATTCAAGACAAAAATTTTTGTCAATTAACAGGAAATCAGATGTCATATTATTATATATTTCAAACAGCACAAGAAAGCCACGAAACTGGTCATTTAGGAGAATACCGGTTGTTTGTGTTTTTTTTTTTTTTTTTTTAAAGAAAATGAAGAGCAGTATAGACAAATTTCATTTGAACATAATCCCTAATATCTTTTCTTTTTCTTACACTTTCGGAACTTTTGGCTATATTCATTTCCTCTATTATTTTCTGTGCTACTGTCACTGTCACTGGTTTGTTTTTGCCTCTTTCGTTTATTCGTCTGATGAAGGTCAGGTTCGCTGGGCTGTTGGTGAGTCCATTCATAAGAGCTGGGTCCAGCCTCTAGATCTGGAACACAATTTAGGGGAGAAGACATGGCCGTGCTACTGGGAAGCGGTGCTGTCACCTCGTAGTATGGAAGCTGCAGTGCTGGGTTATACGCGTGCCACTGCCATGAAAAAGAAGATAATCTTCTACCAAAACAAGCCCAAACGTTTAAAAAAAGTTAACAGTTACAAATAACTACGAGCAAACTAAACCGCGTGTTAGAAGGACAGTGACTTCAAAACGGCAATGTGGTAGTTTCCTTAAATGGTTAATGTGAAGATTGAAGGTAGTATATGCCTTATTACAATACAGATTAGTGCTGCCTTACAGAAATACAGTACAAGCCACAGATACAGTTTTACATTTTCTAGTAGCTACAATATGAAAATAAAATATTTTGTTTATAATACTGTTTCTAATATTAATAATGTATTTTATTTATCCCAAAATATCCCAAATACTGTCATTTGAACATGTGAATAATATAAGAATTATTAATGAGCTTTTTTACTTTCCCTTTTGCATACCAAGTCTTTAAAATTTGGTGTGCATGTTATACTTATAGCACGTCTCAATTAAGATGCTACATTTGCACAGACAATACTTGATCTGAATTTAGATTATCCAAAATTTACATTTGAAAAAGGAGATTCACATACCCAAGGTTTCAAATATTCTTAAAAATATTCTAATAACTGAGGGCGCCTGAGTGGTTCAGCCGGTTAAGCACCCGACTTCGGCTCAGATCATGATCTCCCGGTTTGTGGGTTCGAGCCCCGCGTCAGGCCCTGTGCTGATGGCTCAGAGCCTGGAGCCTGCTTCGGATTCTGTGTCCCCCTCTCTCTATGCCCTTCCCCTGCTCATGCTCTGACTCTCTCTCCTTCAAAAATAAACATTAAAAAAATTAAAAAAATATTCTAATAACTGAACCGAGTTATCTGTTTTTAAATTTTAATAAAAATTAAAATTAAGTAAAATTAAAAGCTCCTTATTCTCACATGCGGCTAATGGCCATCGTACAATAGAGCATGTTTGTCCACTATTAAGATAGACACTTTCTTGTTTTTAATTCAAGTTTCTAACTACACAAAGTAGATGAAAGATTAATAGAGACAAAATGAACTTGTGTGTGTGAGTGCATCCATGGGTGCGTATGTTTCTCATCTCTACCAACAACATTACATGTAGGAAGAAGGATATTGACAGTTTTGAATGAGAACTGGTTGTTTGTTAGTATCTCACTGTAACTAAGAAAATTTTTTTCCAGAGGTTCAATTCTCGATGTTCCTTATGTTTACAAAATGAAAATGCCTACGTGAAACATCTGAAGCTCACATATATGTTGGGTATTTAAAAAAAAAATCACAACCTGTGAATCACACTACTTGTGTTACAATCCCACATCTGTCACTGACAAGCTGTCTTGGGCCTATTTGTATCCCTCAGTTTTATTAGGCATAAAATGAAGAGTTAAAAGAAAAATATTTTCCTAAGTTCCCCTTTAACTTATTGTGACCATACTTATAATTTCTAGGCTGGAACTACATTTTTGAGAGCCTTTGGAAATAATGCAGTTTACTCTACCAACTGAGAACCTAAATTAAATTAAATTTAAATTTAAATGAGAACTCTCTATTCAAATTTTCCTTGGACCACAGTGCATCCTCACTACCATCTACCCGCTTTGTGCTGACACACTCGCTCAGGTACTAAGTTTGAGACTGAAGATGCCTGTGTTAGAGCCGACCATCACTGGGCAGAAGACAGCCTCTGCCTTCACTCCAGGTTGAGATTTGAGAACCGTAAGTTCCACCGTAGTCTGTATTATATTATACATTGAACCAAAGGCATATCAAACTTACCATTTTCTGAAAGAAAAAATATTCTTGAGGTAAAGTTGCACCATTAATTGGAAAAAACTGCATGGGAAAGGAAGATCTGCCCACAACTTCTTCATTTCTTTGGGAAGGGAAAAGAAAAATTAATGAACAGTTAAAATTCTTACACACAAATGTCCTTTTTTCTAAAAAACAATAAAAAAAATAATAAAAGCTCTTTGTAATTAAAAAACAAAGCTTCCCTAAGACAACTCGATTAAGATTAACTTGAAACATATACATACAAATGATCAGACATTATACTGATAAAATAGTGACCTCATAGTGCCTTATATCTTATTAATTGGTAACATACTGAAATCTAAATATATAGAGTCACAACTGACTTTCTGATAGGAAAATGTTCAATATGTCATATTTGTACAAAGAAAAAGAACACTTAGATATGAAGAGAGCAAAGCTAGTCATTAGTAACCACCAAGAATGCATTTAATTTTCTACAGATATAAAAAGTGAAAGAAATATAGAATTTATCCTCAATTTATTTTGGAAGGTATCTTCACTGTTTAACTATAAAAATTATGCTCTTTCCTAAATGGACTGTTAATGTTACCATCAAGCCATGTTTGCTGATTTCTTTCACACATGAATTAAGATAATAAAAATCCCTAATTCAAGAATAGTCGTGAGCTAAAGTTTCATATGTAAGTGTAATATTTGCTTCTATGAAGATGTTTAATAAATTCCAATGTTAGAACAACTAGCCTTCATTTGCTACTTGCTCCTCAGTATTCCACAATTTTAATGCTAATACGACTAATCCTTAGGAAAGAGATGTGCTGGGAGAAAGGGTAAAACTAATACGGGCATGTTTTTGGGACCTGGGAAGATGGCGGCGTAGGAGGACGCTGGGCTCACCTCCTCCTGCTGATCACTTAGATTCCACCCACATCGGCCTAAATAGCCCAGAAAACCATCAGAAGACTCGCAGAATGGACTCCAGAGCCAAGCATAGACAGAGGCCCACGAAGAGGGTAGGAAGGACAGAGAGGTGGTGCATGCTACACAGACTGGCGGGAGGGAACCAGGGCAGTGGATGGGAAGCCCGCCCAGCAGGGCAGAGCCCAGAGTCTGAATTGCAAAAACAGAGGGGCTGGACTCCATGAGTTCTGACAGCCAGTGGAACTTAACATCTGGAATGTTATAAGTCAAAAGCTCTGCTCTTGGAGAGTGGGGAGGGAGAGAGGATGCCAGGAGAGTTGTTGAGTCCCGGAAGACAGAGCTCAGCTCAGCAGGGGAACAAAGGCACTGGCAAGCGCCCTCTCCCTCTCTCATTCCCCAGCCAAAATTCCAAAGGGAACCAGTTCCCGTCACTGAACTTGCTTGCACCCTGCAAACACCCAACGCTGTGCTTCTGTGGATCCATCCCTCCGACAGGCCTGCCTCCCTCCAGGTGCTGCAGGGCCCCTCCCGCAGGGGACCACCAACGTCAAAGTGAGCTAAGCCTGCCCCTCCTACCCCTGTGCACCTTGCAGATCCACCCCGGCTAATACGCCAGATCCCATGGAAGCAGCACCACAAGCCTGGCAGTGTGCCAAGTAGCCCAGACAGGGGCCACACCACTCCACAGTGAGTCCTGACTCTGGGAGAGGGGAAGATGAGGTACACACCAGTCTGACTGTGGCCCCAGCAGTGGGCTAGGGGCAGACATTGGGTCTGACTGTGGCCCTGCCCAACAACACAAGTTACTCCGAACAGCACAGGAGAAGTGCCTTGCAGTTTGGAGCCACCCACCACAGGGACTACCCAAAACGACAAAATGGAAGAATTATCCTCAAAGAAACTCCAGGAAGTAGTGACAGCTAATGAATTGATCAAAAACAATTTAAGCAATATAAAAGAACAAGAATTTATAATAATAGTCATGAAATTAATCGCTGGGCTTGAAAAACACATACAGGACAGCAGAGAATCTATTGCTACAGAGATCAAAAGACTAAGAAATAGTCATGTGGAGCTAAAAAAATGATATAAATGAGGTGCAAAATAAGATGGAAGTGGCCATAGCATGGATTGAAGAGGCAGAGGAGAGAATAGGTGAATTAGAAGATAAAATTATTGAAAAAGAGGAAGCTGAGAAAAAGAAAGATACAAAAATCCAGGAGTATGAGGGGAGAATTAGAGAACTGAGTGATGCAATCAAATGGAACAATATCCATATCATAGGAATTCCAGAAGAAGAGAGAGAGAAAAGGGCTGAAGGTGTATTTGAACAAATCATAGCTGAGAACTTCCCTGATCTGGGGAAGGAAAAAGGCATTGAAATCCAAGAGGCACAGAGAACTCCCTTCAGACGTAACTTGAATCGATATTCTGCACGACATATCATAGTGAAACTGGCAAAATACAAGAATAAAGAGAAAATTCTGAAAGTAGCTAGGGATAAACAGGCTCTAACTTACAAAGGTAGACACATAAGAATAGTAGCAGACGTATCTACTGAAACTTGGCAGGCCAGAAAGGAATGGCAGGAAATCTTTAATGTGATGAACAGAAAAAATATGCAGCCGAGAATCCTTTATCAAGCAAGTCTGTCATTCAGAATAGGAGAGATAAAGGTTTTCCCAAAGAAACAAACTCTGAAGGAATTCATCACCACTAAACCAGCCCTACAAGATATCCTAAGGGGGAATTCTGTGAGTGAAATGTTGCAAGGACCACAAAGTACCAGAGACATCACTATAAGCATGAAACTACAGACATCATAATGACTCTAAACCCATAACTTTCAATAATAACACTGAATGTAAATGGACTAAATGTTCCAACCAAAAGACACAGGGTATAAGAATGGATAAAAAAACAAGACCCATCTATTTGCTGTCTACAAGAGACTCATTTTAGACCTGAGGACACCTTCAGATTGAAAGTGAGGAGATGCAGAACTATCATGCTACTGGAAGTCAAAGGAAAGCTGGAATAGCCATACTTATATCAGACAAACTAGACTTTAAATTTCAGGCTGTAACAAGAAATGAAGAAGGGTATTATATAATAATTACAGGGTCTATCCATCATGAAGAGCTAACAATTATAAAGGTCTATGCACCGAATATGGGAGCCCCCAAATATATAAAACCATTAATCACAAACATAATCGATCTTATTGATAAGAATGTGGTAATTTCAGGGGCTTTTAATACCCCACTTACAACAATGGATAGATCATCTAGACACAGGATCAATAAAGAAACAAGGGCCCTGAATGATACAGTGGACCAGATGGACTTGACAGATATATTTAGATATATCTGCATCCCAAAGCAACAGAATATACTTTCTTCTTGAGTGCACATGGAACATTCTCCAAGATAGATCACATATTGGGTCACAAAACAGCCCTTCATAAGTACAAAAGAATTGAGATCATACCATGCACACTTTCAGACCACAATGCTATGAAACTTGAAATCAGCCACAGGAAAAAGTCTGGAAAACCTCCAAAAGCATGGAGGTTAAAGAACACCCTACCAAAGAATGAATGGCTTAACCAATGGAATCAGATGAAAATACAACAATCCAAACACTTTGGGATGCAGCGAAGGCAGTCCTGAGATGAAAATACATTGCAATCCAGGCCTATCTCAAGAAACAAGAAAAATCCCAAATACAAAATCTAACAGCACACCTAAAGGAAACAGAAGCAGAACAGCAAAGATACCCCAAACCCAGCAGAAGAAAATAAATAATAAAGATCAGAGCAGAAATAAACAATATAGAATCTAAAAAGCTGTAGAGCAGATCAATGAAACCAAGAGTTGGTTTTTTGAAAAAATAAACAAAATTGATAAACCTCTAGCCAGGCTTCTCAAAAAGAAAAGGGAGATGACCCAAAAAGATAGAATCACGAATGACAATGGAATTATTACAACTAATCTGTCAGAAATACAAGCAATTATCAGGAAATACTATAAAAAATTATATGCCAACAAATTCGACAACCTGGAAGAAATGTACAAATTCTTAAGCACCCACACACTTCCAAAACTCAAACAAGAAGAAATAGAAAACTTGAACAGACCCATAACCAGCAAAGAAATTGAATCAGTTATCAAAAATCTCCCAACAAATAAGAGTCCAGGACCAGATGGCTTCCCTGGGGAATTCTACCAGACATTTAAAGCAGAGATAATACCTATCCTCCTCAAGCTGTTCCAAAAAATAGAAAGGGAAGGAAAACATCCAGACTCATTCTATGAAGCCAGCATTACTCTGATCCCCAAACAAGATAGAGACCCAGCAAAAAAGAGAACTACAGGCCAATATCCCTGATTAATATGGATGCAAAAATTCTCAATAAGATACTAGCAAATCGAATTCAACAGCGTATAAAAAGAATTATTCACCATGATCAAGTGGGATTCATTCTTGGGCTGCAGGACTGGCTCAACATTCGCAAATCATCAATGTGATACATAACATTAATAAAAGAAAACATAAGAACCATATGATCCTGTCAATTGATGCAGAAAAAGCATTTGACAAAATTCAGCATCCTTTCTTAATAAAAACCCTTGAGAAAGTTGAGATAGAAGGAACATACTTAAACATCATAAAAGCCATTTATGAAAAGCCCACAGCTAATATCATCCTCAATAGGGAAAAACTGAGAGCTTTCTCCCTGAGATCAGGAACACGACAGGGATGTCCACTCTCACTGCTATTGTTTAACATAGTGTTGGAAGTTCTAGTGTCAGCAATCATACAACAAAAGGAAATCAAAGGCATCAAAATTGGCAAAGATGAAGTCAAGCTTTCACTTGTTGCAGATGACATGATATTATACATGAAAAACCAGATAGACTCTACAAAAGTTTGCTAGAACTGATACATGAATTCAGCAAAGTCACAGGATACAAATTTAATGTACAGAAATCAGTTGCATTCTTATACACTAATAATGAAGCAACAGAAAGACAAATAAAGAAACTGATCCCATTCCCAATTGCACCAAGAAGCATAAACTACCTAGGAATAAACCTAACTAAAGATGTAAAAGATCTGTATGCTGAAAACTATAGACAGCTTACGAAGGAAATTGAAGAAGATAACAAAGAAATGGGAAAACATTCCATACTCATGGATTGGAAGAATAAATATTGTTAAAATGTCAATACTACTGAAAGCAATCTACACATTCAATTCAATCCCAATCAAAACTGCACCAGCATTCTTCTCAAAGCTAGAACAAGCAATCCTAAAATTTGTATGGAACCACAAAAGACCCCGAATAGCCAAAGTAATTTTGAAGAAGAAGACCAAAGCACGAGGCATCACAATCCCAGACTTTAGCCTCTACTACAAAGCTGTAATCATCAAGACAGCATGGTATTGGCACAAAACAGACACACTGACCAATGGAATAGAATAGAAACCCCAGAATTGGATACACAAATTTATGGCCAACTAATTTTTGACAAAGCAGGAAAGGATATCCAATGGAAGAAAGACAGTATCTTTAACAAATGGTGCTGGGAGAACTGGACAGCAACATGCAGAAGAATGAAACTAGACCACTTTCTTACACAATTCACAAAAAATAAACTCAAAATGGATGAAGGACCTGAATGTGACACAGAAAACCATCAAAAGCCTAGAGGAGAAAGCAGGAAAAACCTCTCTGACCTCAGCTGCAGCAATTTCTTACTTGACACATCTCCAAAGGCAAGGGAATTAAAAGCAAAAATGAACTATTGGGACCTCATCAAGATAAAAAGCTTCTGCACTGCAAAGGAAACAATCAACAAAACTAAAAGGCAACTGATGGAATGGGAAAAGATATTTGCAAATGACATATCAGACAAAGGGCTAGTATCCAAAATCTATAAATAACTCACCAAACTCCACACCTGAAAAACAAATAATCCAGTGAAGAAATGGGCAGAAGACATGAGCAGACATTTCTCTAAAGATTTCCAGATGGCCAACAGGCACATGAAAAGATGCTCAACGTCGCTCCTCATCAAGGAAATACAAATCAAAACCACATTCAGATACCACCTCACGTCAGTCAGAGTGGCTGAAACGAACAAATCAGGAGACTATAGATGCTGGAGAGGATGTGGAGAAACGGGAACCATCTTGTACTGTTGGTGGGAATGCAAACTGGTACAGCCGCTCTGGAAAACAGTGTGGAAGTTCCTCAAAAAATTAACAATAGGTCTACCCTATGACCCAGCAATAGCACTGCTAGGAATTTACCCAAGGGATACAGGAGTGCTGATGCATAGGGAGACTTGTACCCCAATGTTTATAGCAGCACTTTCAACAATAGCCAAATTATGGAAAGAGCCTAAATGTCCATCAACTGATGAATGGATAAAGAAATTGTGGTTTATATACACAATGGAATACTACTTGGCAATGAGAAAGAATGAAATATGGCCTTTTGTAGCAACGTGAATGGAACTGGAGAGTGTTATGGTAAGTGAAATAAGTCATACAGAGAAAGACAGATACCATATGTTTTCACTCTTATGTGGATTCTGAGAAACTTAACAGAAGACCATGGGGGAGGGGAAGGGAAAAAAAAAGTTAGAGAGGGAAGGAGCCAAACCATAAGAGACTCTTAAAAACTGAGAATAAAGTGAGGTTGATGGGGGATAGGAGGGAGGGGAGAGTGGATGATGGGCATTGAGGAGGGCACCTGTTGGGATGAGCACTGGGTGTCATATGGAAACCAATTTGACAATAAATTTCATATTAAAAAAACTAACACAGGCAGGTAAAGGCAAAAATGAGGACAGGTGAATGACAGGAAGCAGTTAGGTGGATAGGCGGAGATCCCATTTATAAGCGGTGACAGTACTGCAAAAACCAGAGGAAGAGTAAATTTCATTAAGGAAGGAATTAGACAGCTGTCAGTTATAAAAGAGGAAGTGTATGGGAAGTAAGGATGTGAAGGATGAAGGATTTTTCGGGGGGGGGGGAAATATAATAGCCTGATTTGGAGACAAGGTGCAAAGACCAGAACATGTGTATAGAACAAGCGATAGTAAAGAAACAAATGGAAAGTGCAATGAAATTCTAGAGTAGGGAAGATATGACCTCAGTAGCAGAAATAGTGAAATTAGCACCATCATGAAAGCAATTACAGATTCTCTAAAACCACGATCCTTCCTATGTGAGTATCTGGGCATGCACAGTTGTCTACATAGAAGAATTGCATGTAAATTGGGAAGGGTTATGAGCTAAACTGTCACCTCAAATTTATTATTTTGAAATCCTAACCCCCTAAACCTCAGAATGCGACCTTATTTGGAAATAGGATTGTTGCAGATATAATCAGGAGGAGGTCATACTAGAGTAGCATGAGCTGCTGATCCAATAGGACTGGTGTCTTTATTTTTTTATTTTTATTTTTTTTATGTTTATTTTTTTTTTTTTGAGAGAGAGACTGAGAGACTGGGGGGAGGGGGAGGCAGAGAGAAGGAGAGACAGCATCCCAAGCAGCCTCTGTGCTATCATGTGCAGACACTGATGCGGGGCTCAAGTTCATGAACTGTAAGATCATGACCTGAGCTGAGATCAAGAGTTGGACGCTTAACTGACTGAGCCACCCAGATGTCCCAGGACTGGTATCTTTATAAAAGGGGGAAATTTAGAGATGGGTGCACACAGGGAAAACACCATATGAAGATGAAAGCAGAGATAGAGGTGATGGGTCTATAAGCTAAGGAATATCAAATATTGCCAAATAACCAGGAGATGCTAAGGGAGAGACACAGAACAGACTCTTTCTCACAGCCCTCAGAAGGAACTAACTCTTTGGGCACGTTGATCTTGGGCTCCTAGCCTTCAGAACTGTGAGACAAAATATTTCTGTTGTTTAAATACCTGTTTGTGGTACTTTGTTATGACAGCTTTAACAAACTAATACAGGAACTATTTATTAAAAACAGAAGGTATGAGAGGCAATCAATAGAAGCACAAAAACCCTTTGCCAAGAAAGACCAGTGAAAGACGAAGGGTTTGACATGTACACCACTTTTCTCTGGACATTACTATAACCTATTCTCATTCTTCCTTTATAATATAATAAATAACTAGAAGATAAGGTACTACTACCGGTGAAGTGTAGTATTATGGAATATACTTATAATTCTGATTTTCTACCCTAGAATTTGTGATGAGTTAGTTTGTCAAACGTAAGTACAGAATACAAGGGTTATGTTAACATCTTATAAGGTTTGTCTTGTCTTTCTACCTCTGTTCAAATCGTAGCAATAACTTGTTCCTTCCTAATTCCTGAGAAAAAAGAGGTATAGTTTACCACGAGAAGAGGGGAAACTCTCATATTAAATATATAGCTCAATTCAGGAGTCTATAGCACTTCCCCTACCAACACAGTTAATTACTCTCTCCTTTTTGGTAACACTGGCTGAAAGTATTCACTGAATACTTGCTATGTGTCCAGTATTTTAAATACATTGCATTTATTACAAAATTTGATTCTCATAATAATCTTTGAGGTATTATCTTTGTTTTTTTTAAGTTTATTTATTTATTTTGAGAGAGAGAGAGAGAGGGAGAGAATGAGCAGGGGAGGGGCAGAGAGAGAGTGAGAGAGAGAATCCCAAGTAGGTTCCGCACTGTCAGTGCAGAGCCCGACACGGGGCTCAAACTCATGAACCGTGAGATCATGACCTGACCTGAAACCAAGAGTTGGATGCTTAACTGAGTCACCTATGCGCCCCTTATCCTCATTTTAAAGACAGGTTATGGTGTGGTGAAATAACCTGTCCAAGGTCATAACATTAAAACAGTGGTAAAAGCAGAATTCAAATTCAGGCAATTTGATGTCAGTACCTACTTTTTAACTTCTAATGTCCCTGATACAGAAATGCTGGGAAGAAAGATGATGTGAAGCACACTGTGTTTTATTTGGGATGAAATAGTTTTACTACAGATAAGCCTGTGTAATTGTCAGTCCTAAGAGGCACTGTCTTATGCCTCAGAGGGACAGGAGTTTCGGCTACAGCTAGTTTACTTGAGAATATTCGGTTCTGCTGCAGAAGGCAAAAACAAATACGATGGATGAAATGCTTGTAATAGACTCTAAGTAAGCTGGCGGTTTATGGAACAGTGATGAAGCTGGGTTAGAGATAGAATAAGCAAATCACTTGGGAGATAAAGGCAGAATTTATAATATATATTAAATATAGATAGGAAATAAGTTAGTATCCTGCCAGACATGCTATAGATAGATTCAACAGAATATAGGATGGAATAAGTAAGAACGTTACTTATGGACAAAAAGGGAAAGAAACACCATGTCCTCATCATGTCACCCCTGGGCTAACAATAATGTTGCTTCTCTTATCTTTGCTCTGCCTCAGAAACTCAGATAAAACCTGGGGGCATCTAGCAGACTAACCAACAAGTTACTTGTGTGGCCAGGTGTATTTGCCCCTGACCCTCTTTGAGAAGGAAAATTCTGGGAATATTCCATCTGAATGGATATCCTTATTGAACTTCAACTCTAGTTCTCAGAAGCATGCTAGCAGTGAGGAAAGCTGATGCAGCAGAGCGAAAAACGGTGCATGAATATTAGTGTAACCAGAACGCGGTACGCTGGTCCTTCGGCCCACTTGTACCCACTGCTTAAGTGTGCTAACCTATCCAGTATCTTTCCTGTTGCTTTTCACTGTGTCTTTTAAGTTGGTTTAATAAACAGTGTGACTCAAACATCTTAATTCAGTTTGAGAGTCCTTCTGTTCCATGACCTCTGGGATAGCTTGCCTGACAATGTCCTTAGAGGCTAACGTTGCATCGAAAAATCAGCCAATGCAAAATTTTAGAATATTTGGAAAATTACAATAGGGAAGTTCTAAAAAGTAGTAAAATAAATAACAGAATGGCTTAATGGCAGAAGGCTTTATTTCAAGACTAGCCACTACCACTTTTTCATCTTCATGACCTTAAAAATTAGTTAACATTTGCATTTCAATTTATTCAAATATAAAATATGGATAATGGTATCTCTGTGATCATCACAATGACACCTTGGATGCTTAAGTAATTTAACAACTATGACAGGCACAAGGTAAACCATAAAGAACACTAGAAACATAAATCTCTCCCACCTACTGATGAAAATATTAAAGCCCCACTTTAAATGAAAATATTTTGTCACTTTTCATGGTTTCAGAAAAAAAGTGAATTGCTTAATTTTATCCTATGTCTAAATAGTAAGGTTTTACAATAGTCCAGTATATATAAAAACTACTGCTGGTATAAGAACACATTTATTTGCTTTACCTTTTTGAAAAAAAATATTTTTAATTACCTGTAGCTGTGTGAATTTATCTTAACACAGCTCTCGAAACTTTGGTTGGCTGGTTCAGAAGAGCGAGAGCTCCCTATGGAAGAAATAGAACAACTGATTACTTAATGGTACATTTTTTTTTTTTTTTGAGTTCTAACATTAAGCCATACAGAAACTCGAAACCTGAAAGGATTTAGCACTGGTTAAAATTCCTTAATCATATAATTAAGATACCCAAATATATCTTTGATCTCCCAAGTAATATTTATAAATTATTTACATCACTGCAAATGAATGAATTACAACCAAGATTTGTCCAAAGTAATGGCTGTACAGAAAAATGATACTGATATGGGACCATAAGGTCCCTGATGTTGTATTGTTCTACATGCCTGTAGACTAACAATGGCAAACATTTGTGTTATTTGCATCCTTTGTAGAATGCATGAGTTCCCCAACCTGCACTGGCAAAAGCGGATGCAACCTTAGGATGCTGAGCAGCTGGCTGGGATGTGTCAGAACATACTATGTCGTGGCCCGTTTTACCAGTCCTTGTGAGTTAACCGGAAAGTACTTGAGAGCATTATACAGCTAATTAGCTTTGAGAAAACATTAACAAGATAAATAAAAGAAAGAAACACAAGGAGAAACCCTTTTCCTTTGCAATGAGGTATTGTTTTCTTATTCTTATTCATTTTTAGTATAATGAGAGGAATAAAAAACAAACAAGGAATGCATCAATATCCTTGAATAATCTGGGGAGGGAGGGAACATAAGCATCCCAAGCCCTGCACCATGAGCATAAGCATCGCCTCTATCAGTCCCTCAAAACATGAAAGAGGTAGAGCAGCAGCACAGTGTTCCCTGGTATTTAACCAGTTGTTGGGGGGTATGCAGGAGAAGGCATTTGAGGTCATTCATGTCAGGAAGCTTTCCTCCAGTTACTGAGGGTCACTCTGCAGCCACTTTCAGCCAGCTGCTCTTGCAGGGACTTTGATCCAGGGCAATATGTACAGCATGGTTTTCCCAGAAGAATGACTAAGACACTCACTATACCTTCCAAATAGTAGGTATTTGATACCATACATTAGCACTGACGAGAAGATTAGCAAATAGCCTTGCTGTATAAAGGCCAGAGCTGTGTGTCCGCAGTTCATTTAGATTTGCTTAATTTAAAACAGCAAATGGCAATATCGTAGCTACCTTCTGGCTGGTACTAAGAACATTTTAAATTTTCATATAGAAAAAAGTGCTATAGAGTTGGCAATACTAATTAGTCATATAACATTTTCAATGTCCACATGTATTTTGAGAAAATTTAACAGAGACCACAAGGGCCCTATACATCATATAGAACACACAATATTTACACCTCTGAGAACAACACCATCAACAAAACACACTTGGAAGATTCATCGATGGCAAGACCTACCAAATCGATACTGTACATTAATTGGTCTTCCATATAAACGAATTCCATTCAGCAAAGCTATGGCATAAGACACTGATTCAGGGTGTTTAAAGCAGACAAATCCAAAAGACTTCGGCTTTCCTTCTCTGTCTTTGCATATAGTCACTTTGGTTAATGGCCCAGCCTATAAGAAACTTAAAAATTATTTTCTCATAAATCTAAAGATTTTTTTTACATTCAGATAAATCAAGTATATTCAACTTCAAAGTTAAAAAAATTTGTTAGCAATAATAGCTTTATGTAGTTCTGCAAATATACATTTTACTAACAGTAATATTTCATCACACTTTCTGGTATTTTTTGGCTGATCAAGGAAACATTTGTAGTATTAGGAACAGAAAACCCTCTGTTAGGCTTAACAAAACAATGTAGAGAGCATTTAAATCTAAGAATGAAATACTACTTTTCTCCATACATATTAACTGTGTAAACTCAAAATAAATTGAAATCACCAACCTAATGTTATTTGAGTGATCCTAAAAAAAGTGTTAATACTGTATTGAGGCCTAATTTCTTTTGTCAAGATTAAACATTTTTACAAGAGAAACTAAATTTATCATGTGTTTTGATCTAATAATCCTATTTGGTAAATATTTCCAAAGAAAAAAAAGTTTTAATATCTTTAAAACTTTTAAGTAGGTGCACTATTTATATGAGTGAAAAATTAGAAAGATTCCAAATCCAACAATGGGTGAATATTATTCCATTGTGTATTGCTAAAGTGGGATAAAATAAATTTAAAATATTCAGATTGTATTTACAGTAAAACCTATAATTAGAAAACAGAGTTAAAAAGTAGAAGCAAATATTATAAAAAAGTGTTAATTAAAACTAAAAACTTACATCTCCCCCATTATAAGTGTTATAGGTAGTACCCACAAAGACTTATAAACAAGATTTAATGGCAAATGGCTCATACTTTTTAATTGTATATTAATGATTGATTACTTTTCTCTGTAGAGTTGGATAAATAAACTGCCTTTAAAGAAAAATGTTAACTATTATCTTTAAAATTATACTATATTTTAAGATTCAGTCTTTCTTTTTTTTCATTTTCTGCTTTCCCAGGGACTAGCTCATCCTTCCCTATGACTTCAAAGACCATTTCACCAACAAATCTATTTGTTATACTCATGACTCTTAGAGACCTCTGTGTGACTGTACTTCAGACTCAACACATTTGAAACTGCATTCATTATCTTTCTCCCCCACATCTTTACTTCAGTATTTCTTAGTCAAAAGTACAAAAATATTAAACCTGATTTTCTCACATCAAAGGATAATGAGAAATTAAAAAAAAAAACTAGTAAAAGGATAAATACACAGTAATAAAATAAAATCAATTTTAATCAGTATTGTTCTTCTACAGATAGTAAATATATAAAATCACAAATGAACAGAATATGCTTAAATGCTTTGAATTTCACAAATTCAAAGATATACCAAAGCATTTTTAAAGATAAATTTCAACAAGATTTGCTCATAGCAACAATCCCATCACCTTTCAATCTTTTTAAAGACTAAGGTTATGTGTTTTAAAAAGCCTTTTTACTCACTTTAGCAAATCCTTCCAGAATACAGAAGGACCAAGGCAAAAATAAAAATATATGCTTGGTTGCCTGATCTCTAATGGTGAAATTATAAAAAATGAGAAAATTTTATATATTTGTATATAATTTATATATTACATTATAATATATATATACATATACATACATATACATATATATATACACATATATATATACATATACATACATACATATATATATATATATATATATATATATATATATATATATACACATATATATGTATATAAATAGATGGATCCAGGCCCTGCTGACTAGAAATAATGTAAGTGCATGGGGCCTTCATGATTATCCCCAACCCCTTTACCAGCTCCCCGCCTTCTTTTTGGAAGCTCATCATTAAAGAAGCCTTCACGGGAAAACAACTATAAGGCTTCTTTCTGTTTTCCTTCCTTTCTTCCTTCCTCCTTCCCTCCCTCCCTTTCTTTCTTTTTTTTTCCTTTTTTGTCTTAAAATTTTTTTTTCTTTTAGTTAGAGTCATAAGTTTCAAATGATATTTGGGGAAAAAACTATAGGAAACTATCAGAACAGATTAAAAAAGGCCAGTTTTTTAAACTTTTTAAACTTAAGTATCTTTTTAAGAGGGCATATTAGAATAAGCATAAAAGTCTTAAAATAAACAATATTTTTCAAATAATAACAAGTTTTATGTTCCTGGGGTGGGGAGGGAATTCTGTCTACCAAATTGTGTATATCTATAATTAGCAGTAGACAGACACAAAGTTAGGGCTTTTCAGAAACTATATCAAGAACCCTTTTCACCACCGGTACTCATACTTAGTCCTAGAAATTTAGTTTTGTTACAGTCTCCCTTGGAACTTGCCCTTATTAGGATAGAGAGAAGTCATTCTTTCTTGATTTCTCTTGATGTTAGTAGTAATACTATCAGTAGTAGCAGTAGTTTGCAGCAGCAAACGCTTAAAAGTGCCAGGCTCAATTCTAACTGTTTTACCTGGATTAATTTATTTAACCTTCACACCACATCATACTGTAGATGCTATTACTACCATTTGACATTTAAGGAAACTGAAGTACTGAGATATTCATTTACTTGCCCAGTGTCACTTTGCTGACATCAGAGTCAAACAGCTACGCTATATTACATATCCCCCTCTTTTGTAGATTATCTTAAATCAAAAATTTAAAATTTTCCCTTTTAGAAAAACCAAGGCCTATCTCTTAAATTTGTATGCTCAGCATCTTACTTTGTGTTTGCCATGTAATTTTTGTAACATTAAACAGTTAGATAGGGGCGCCTGGGTGGCTTGGTCGGTTAAACGTCGGACTTCGGCTCAGGTCATGATCTCACGGTTCCTGAGTTCGAGCCCCGCGTTGGGCTCTGTGCTGACAGCTCAGAGCCTGGGGTCTGTTTCGGATTCTGTGTCTCCCTCTCTCTCTGACCCTCCCCCATTCATGCTCTGTCTCTCTCTGTCTCAAAAATAAATAAATGTTGAAGAGTTAGATAAATGGCTGGATGAAGATATCTCTTTAGCAAGTGACACCTACATGTATATAATAGGTGAGTGTTTAGAGGAGACAGAGGAGGCTTACTCATGGAAGTCCTAGGTCTCAAAAAGTTTCCAGAAAGTCCTCTTGGTATGAAATACAGGGAGCTTCCCAAGGAATCAATTGGTCAGCTATGATGCGGCTGTCCAAATCACTAAATTTCATTTACCATACTGGAGTAAAAATACCCTCCATATAAAAGGGCTTGGGGGCATAAGTAATGTATTGGGCAACATTTTAAAATCTATACCTCTCATTTCGCTGGATGTAAGGCGTGAGGGTGCTTATTGCCTGAAGGAAGGCAGTGACAGGGCTGTTTTCTGTTTTGCCCAAGATACTCAAGGCCCAGGCAGTTTCTGGGAAGCCCTCACTCAGGGCTGGGCGCTGGGGGGAGCCAAGTCACCCCCTACCCGCAGAACTGTACAGTGGGGACGGCGATAGGACGCACATTATATCACTTCAATGCCAGCTGCTCACGTGGGGACAGGTGCGCCCAAACGGAACTAAACTATAAACCTAGGCTGAGGATGGGGCAGGAAGGGGGCCGGGCACCGGGTGGTCCAGGTGTGCCCCGCCCCTCGGGCTGCGCTTCCGGCTTGACGCTCCCCGCCCCTCCGCCGCCCCCCGCAGACGGTACCTGAAGGAACAGCTCGTAAAGAATCTCTTCCCGTACTCGGGCCTCTAAATTCCCCACAAACACCGTCCTGTCGGCCTCCTCTTGAGCAGGGAACATCCCTCCGGTCTCCGGCCGAGGATAGAGGAGGCACCCAGACCCCGCCCCCTCTCGCCGTGTTACTGCGCCTCTCGGACTAGGGGAGTCGCGCGGACGACGGGAGCGCGCGCGCCAGGGGCGGAGCGAGGTAGGGGCTACGCCCCCCGGCGCCCCGCGGGGCCGCCCACCATGCAGCTCCAACGCCCTGGATCCGGCCGGGACCGAGGGGGTGTGAGTGAGAATAAAAAAGATTACTGTGTTCGCGGCTTGCCCCTCTTGCTTGTGGAGTGCACTCCATTTTCTTGGGCACACCGTTATTAATTGACTTCGGATTTATTCAATAAAAATTTTCAATAAAATGTGTGTAGAGAGGCTTTTAAGACGTACTAGCCGCTGTACAGTCGCTCCTAGGCTAATGGGGCTAAGATATGTTTCCAAAGAGTAAATGTATAAATCACTAGGATTTTGAATGTATATTCTGTACAAAATACTTTTTGAAAGAATAAATTCATGCATGCATGTCAATGGGTGTGGAATACAATGGAGTGCTAGAATTAAAGTTTATTTACCTAGGAAGCGCACCCTAGAGAAGTCTTTGAAAATGGGCATAGACGTTTTAGGTGGACTCCAGAAGACATTTCTCAGGCCAGAAGGCATGAGAAAACATCCTATACCTAGGAACACTAGAAAGAGTATAGCAGGTTTTGTGACTGAAGCCAGAATTCTTGAGGATGGCTGCAGGGCGCTTGTAGCGGGATCCAATGTTTGTATACAGTGACCAGGGTGAAGAATTCATTCTTTTTTGAGGAGGGTTAGAAAAAAAAAAAAAAAAAAAAGAAGAAGAAGGAAGGTAATTAAAGGGGGAAGAGAACCTACTCAGAATGTCAATAGATTAATAAATCAACTGACAGCTATTAACTTGGTTTCCTTTTGAAGAATCCATGTCTCCAAAAGACCCTGAAATTATCCTGTAAATAAACAAGTAATCAGGACATCATTTGGCCTTTAGTTAGGAGTGGTGATAATTCATTTTGCATTGCACGCATTTACTTAGTTGGTGGACAAAAATGCCCTTCTTTTCTAATGAAAAGGAACACATCTTTGGAAACCTTATTTCTAATTGAAATGTGACATTATTTAATTTTATGATTTTATATAAGTAATTTCACTTTTAGGAATTCAAATTCTATTTCTTAAGGAATGTATTGAGCTAATGTAATTACAGTACTTCATTTAATATTTTCCTATAAAATAAATACAACATAATGTGTCAGTAACTTCAGCAGTCACCTTCTGTTGATATATCATAAGTATACAGGTCCTGTCTCCATTTTTCCTTTCCTCTGCCATCAACATTATTGTGGTAGGGTAGGAAGGGGTTAAAGAAACTAGCACATTGTAGTTATATAACAAATA
Organism: Prionailurus viverrinus; assembly: GCF_022837055.1. NCBI lineage: Eukaryota > Metazoa > Chordata > Mammalia > Carnivora > Felidae > Prionailurus > Prionailurus viverrinus. The sequence goes on along the minus strand of NC_062569.1, from coordinate 130,633,833 downwards.
TGTATTGATCAAATGAATGGATACCTGAAGATTTCTATTATGTATAATTCTATTGATTTTTAAAATTCATTTATCTCATAAATCTTATCCAAATGAACATATTTTTCATTTCCCCTCAGTCACACTGATCTGGGAGCTGTTATCTTCAGGTTTCATTGTAAAATTTGCAGTGCCCATGTATATGATTGTGAATGATACAAAACTTTAGCTGTATTTACAAATAGTTAATGATCATGTTGTCTTGCTATATTGAGGTTTGCATCATAGTTTTGAGGTTTGCATCATAGTTTTTTTTTCTTTTTTTAGAAATGTGTATGGTTTTCATGTTCTTATCAATCCTCTTTTCTTTTGGCAGGACTAAATTTATGGTGCTTGTATTTCTATGGTACTTTTTTTACTGTTATAAGCTCTGGGGTGCCTGGGTGGCTCAGTTGGTTAAGTGTCTGACTCCTGATTTCTGCTCAGGTCATGATTGAGCCCCATATCATAGGCTCCGGCTTCTCTTTCTCTCTCTCTCTCTCTCTCTCTCTCTCTCTCTCTCTCTCTCTCTCTCTCCCTCTACCCCTCCCCTGCTTGCTTGTATGGGTGTGCTCTCTCTTTGTCAAAATATATAAGCATTAAAAAAATTAATGTTATGAGCTTTGAAAGCTCGTGCGGTTAACTGTTCAGAATTTGACCTTAATATATATCATTTTTCTAATGTAAGCTTACTGTATTTCCTAGCTTCTGTTGAATGAACACGTAGTAATAAACCTAGCAGTAGCTAAAAAATAATTCACTTATTTTTAATGTTTACTTATTTTTTGAGAGAGAGAGAGTGAGCGCGGGGGAGGGGCAGAGAGCAAGGGGGACCCAGGATCTGAAGTGGGCTCTGCTGACAGCAGCTAGCCTGACTCAGAGCCCAAACCCATGAACCATGAGATCATGACCCGAGCCAAAACCAAGAGTCAGCTGCTTAACCAACTGATCCACCCAGTTGCCTCAAAAAGCCACCTTCTTAATGGATTTAAAAAACTTCACTTTTTGCTTTTGCTTGGTTTAATTTTTTTTTTTTTTTTGAGAGAGGGAGAGAGAGAGAGAGAGAGAGCGCGAATACAAGTGGAAGAGGGTAGTGGGAGAGGGAGAGAAAGTGAGTTCATGACCTAAGCCAAAGTGGGACACTCAACTGGTGCCCCCAAATATAATTCACTTTATTCTCAGCATTTCCTGGACCATTAGCCGAATATAAGTTTCAATGTGTTAAGTGCATGGTACACTATAAAGAATTGGCCTTTCTTAACTCCTATCAGGATGTTTTATACCCCTAACTTTATGTATTCAAAAATGAAAACGTTTATATATAATAATATATGTAAAACTATAAGCTATGTATATAAATAAATAAGTGTATCGATTTACCTATCTATCTAAAACTAGAGCTTCTTTCTTCCCTTCTTTGCCCAACTGACTCTTACTCTCTTTGGCAGTTCAGCCCAGGCAGCATGTCCTGAAGGTCTTCCCTGAAGTCTGCACTCTAGATTAGCTGGTGGTCCTGCTGTGTGGTGCCATACTTTCATAGATACGCCTTTTTCAAGCCCTTCTCACTGTGAATTGCTATAAGGTAAATAAATATATTTCAGTACTTAGGACAATCCCTGACATATCTGTGGATATATCATAAATAATTGTTGATAAAGTACAGTTTGAATAAACAAATGTCTCTACTTTGTATGTTCGACAACTACATTATACCTGGAAATTAGTAGATGCTTAGTAAAAGTTGGATAAATGAATGAATGAAAGGAGAAACTTGATAAATTAGTATTAAGGGACTCTAGTTAGTGGATGCTTTTTCTAAAATTGACCTCACTTTTGACTTCACTTATTTCCTACCTTCATTTTTTATTTATTCTGATTTTCTTAACTGTATCTGTCCCAAGCTTTTTTGCTTGTTTTACTTGTATTAGATACTTATTGTAAAGAAATATTTTTAATGTTTAAAGAAATAAATAAGAAAGTAAAAATCATCAATAAGTCTACCATGCAGACATAAACATTTTGGAGGAAAACCTTCCTTAGTTTGAAATATGCATGTGCATATACATATACATATATACATAAAACATTTTAGGAAAATAAATCTTACTATACATACTGTTTTGTAGCTTACCTTTTCTCCCCTTGTGCTATGTAACGGAGACTTTCTTTACCAATAAATAGTGATTTATACACATCATTAGTTTTAATCTACTGTATGTATCCATAGACTAATCCCCCACTATTAGACATTTACATTGTTTCCATTTTTTTTGCCATTAAAAAAATACTGATATTAACATCCTTGCTCATATGCCTTTGTGCACATACGTTAGTAAAAAATTTATGTAGGAAAATATCTTGGATGTTTAATTGCTGAATCAAAGGGTAATAACTATTAAGCATTTTGACACATATTGCTAAATTATACAAAAGATTGTGCCAAAATATATTCTGATAAACAATGACTACCCCATCTCAATATACACTACTCAGCTACCTATTATAATTACCTATAAACTGCCTGGAAGCCTGCCTGGTACACAGAGCTCAATCAATTTTATATCTTCATCCTCATCATCCTCATTATCACCTTTATAGTATTATTAATAATGTACCTATGTCTGTAAGCTTAAAATCATTTTTTATTTCTCAGGAGGACTAAAAACACAGAAATATTGTCTTACTAAATTATAGACATTTTATATAATATTTTGTTACTCCTCAGTATTATGCTATTTAATGCAATGGACATTCATCTGTTTTATCGCTATTGACAGTAAGTAAAAAATATGAAAACAGTATAATTTTTATATTTTGTTACTGCTATGTATTGTACTGTCTTAAATGCCAAGTTGAGATTTTCTTTTTTTTTTTTAAATTTTTTTTAACGTTTTTATTTATTTTTGAGACAGAGAGAGACGGAGCATGAACAGGGGAGGGGCAGAGAGAGAGGGAGACACAGAATCTGAAACAGGCTCCAGGCTCTGAGCTGTCAGCACAGATCCGACATGGGGCTTGAACTCATGGACCGTGAGATCATGACCTGAGCCAAAGTCGGACGCTTAACCGACCAAGCCACTCAGGCGCCCCCAAGTTGAGATTTTCAATATAAGCTCTTTAGAATGACAACGATGAAAATAATGTATAAGATTCATATTACAGTGTCACATCAAAAGCACAAAATAAAAGAAGTATATGTTAAATAGGAAAGGTTTATCTTTTAATTTAAGTATAAACTTGTTAATAATCTCTTTTAACATGTACAACAATTGCATTACATTTTTTCCCACATTTTGAAGAGATGTGGTTTATTTATATTTTTGTTAGAGAAGTACAGTTGTTACAGCTAAGTGATATTAAAGGACATAGGTTATTTGGTGGTCTCCAGTCAAATTATAGTAATGGCTCCCTTCTAAAAATGAAGTTTCACATAAAGCCCCTAGAGATCAAACAATTGAAAATGATGATTTTTACATTTTTCACAGTTTTTAAATGAATATCTCATTTTGTTTGTGGATTCTTTGAAATATTTCCCTAGACTTCAGATTAGTTTCTGCTGATACTGTTCTTAAAGTATCTTTGCAAATTTACAGAAACTTGAATTTACAAAAAACAAATTTAATGTTTGAACTGATAATGCATGTACTGAAAATGGTTCTCTATTTTCCTGACCTACTAAAGTCTATTACTGGAAGGAAAATAAGGGGAAAAATAAACATGCGAAAAGAAACCTATAATAATTTAAAAAAAATGTTTGTTATATTAAAAACAAAAATATGTTTTTTTGATTTTCCAATTGTAGAACTCAAGAGACAAGCTAGCATTTTGAATTTTAAAATAGCCACTGAATTTGGGTTGCATAATGATATAAACATGAAAAGGTCATATTTTATATCTGACAGCTTGATGGATATGGATTTTATTATTGATTTTATGGTATATGAAGACAGCTTGGTTTGTAATCAAAATGAACATAAACCACAACGTTTTCTGACTTTTTCCATTTCTAGCATTTTCTAACATCACATTTGCTCTAGGCTTTCAATAAACATATTCTTCCTGACCGCTTCTGAAATTCTGAGGTTAAGAGGAATAAGGAAAGATATAATTAGCTTTTTCTTTCCCTTCAATTCAACTTGGGCAGCTGTTTGTGACTTATTACAGAGTTTTGACTTAAAAATCCTCTTACAACCACAAGCCAGATGAGAGGGGGGAAAAAAAAAAACAAAACCAACCTACCTTACCTTTTCAACAAACAGGGAGGAGCAAAAGATCAGAGATCTTTTATGATAAAACCTACCAGACTCTGACAATCTTACAAAAGAGAAACCTTAATGAATTTCAGAATTTCTTTTGTGTTGAATCTCAGAGCTGCTTTTACTTTTACTGGATTCCAAATGAGAGTATACATTTTTCTTTGTTTGATGTGCTGGGCAAGATCTGGTAAGAACTTAATAGTTTGATTTATCTTACCAAATTGTGTGTCAAATAATGAATATAGTATTTTGATTCTGGGATAAAAAATTCTGTGACATCATGGTATGAAAGGAAATAGTATGACTGTGAATACTAACTATATCAAATGGTTAATTATGAATAAAGTTTGCGTGTGTGTGTGTGTGTGTGTGTGTGTGTGTGTGTTTGGTAAATTTTATATTCTGTATTTTACTTAATTGCCAGTTAATAACTAAGTAAATAGAGAACAAATATTCAAGAGACAGAATAATTCAGTAATAGAGAAATTAAATCTATTTGAAAATCATGACTTGATAAACATCTTATTTCAATTTGAATGCTCAAATAATCTTACTTTTGAGGAAAATGTTTACATAGGTAAATTGTCAATTGCAAAACTAACAAGTAAACGTATACTACAACTTTTTTTTGTCCTATTATGCTCAAGTGTGACTAAAACCAAAATTAGTTTATAGTAATAAAGTAGAACTTTATTCTCCTGTTTTACAGATTTATGGTAATAAAGTTTACTAATGTTAGTAATATCATTTATTTCTTTCTGGTAATAAAGTAGAAGTACTTGTTCTACTTTATGATAATGTTATAAATTTAAAATTCATGATGCATATAGATTTTTGTCCCTTGCAAAGGCAGATGATTTTGTTTTAAATTTTCTTTTAAAAAATTATTGAATGCATACTTGAATAACCTTAAAATATCACCTAGAAATTCAAATTATTTCTTGTTTCTTTTCAATTAGATATTTGAGTTTATCATAATTCTAGAAATGTTTGAGTTTTATATTCAAATGCAGAATCTAAATGGTGTTAATATACAGTTTACTATATTTTTTCTCATTTAGATTTTTCTTGGTAGGCATTTTATATTTGTGTAATGCATGATAGTACCCCCTTAAATTGGAAGTCAGAGAAATTTGAAGTCTAAGCCCCTTTTATGTCATTTAGAGTTGGCATTATCTTAGTATCATAGTTTCTACTCCAACCTCATGTGGCAGACTTTCTAAGATTATTGTTTTGATTAGTAGTTAGGAATTACCTAATTTTTCAATTGGGAACCCTCATATATAATTACTAAGTATGTTTCTGTCTCTGTTGACTGAAATAGAACAGAAGACCTTTTAGATATTAATAACAGTAAATAGAAAATAAGGTAAAGAATTCATCTATTCTCAAAATCATTTGTAACCCATGCAAACTCTTGTGCTCTCTGTCATTTTCCTCTAAATCCCACATGCCTAGGGAATTTTGTTGAATTTTCAGTAATTACTTTCATGTAAGTATGTTTTATTTAAACCATACAGTCTCCTCCCTTCTCTGCTAGAGATTCTTATAGATGTCTCTTAGCATCTCCTCAATCCTCACACTCCTCAACATGAAAATCATTATATGGTTATATCTGCCTTCAACAAAGGAAAAACATTCTGAAAAACTGAGATTAGTCAAATGTTTTAAAAAAAATTTTAATGGAAAAAATGGGAATGAAGAGATAGCCGAACAAACTGTACAGATATGTAGCTGTATGCATATATATTCAAATTATATGAATATATATTCTTGTTACAGTTTTTGCTCATATAAGTGTTTAAACGGTAGTTGTAGTTGCTGCTATTATCATAGCAAGGGGCAGCAAATGTTTCTGTAAAGGGCTGGTTGATCAATATTAAAGGCTTTGAGGGCCATATGATTTCTGCTGCATCTATTCAGCTCTGTCATCATAATGTGAAAACTGCCGTAGATAATTCGTAAATTAATGAGTATGGTTGTGTTCTAATAAAATTTATTATAGACACTAACATTTGAATTTATTGTAATTTTCACGTGTCACAAAATATTATTTTAATTTTTTTCAACCATTTAAAAATGTAAAAACCTGCCTTATCTTGCCAGCCGGATTTGGCCTTCTGGCCATAGTTTGCCAATTCTCTTGTTCCGGTAATCTGAAAGAGATATTAAAGATAAATTAGGGGTTCATACGGGCTAAGTCAGGTAAGCACCTGACTCTTGATTTCGGCTCAGGTCATGATCTCACGGTTCGTAGGTTCTAGCCCTGCATCAGGTTCCATGCTGTTAGCATGGAGCCTGCTTGATGTTCTCTCTCTGTCTCTCTCTCTCTCTCTGTCTCTCTCTCTCTGCTTCTTTCCTGCTCATTCTCACTCTTTCTCAAGATAAATAAGAAAGAAACTTAAAAAAAATAATTCTTCTTTCTCATTTTACAGTTGAGGAAAGTGAAATTCAGAAAAATGGAGTCACTTTTCTAAGATGATAGATAGCACTTATATGTAATACAAAACAACTGGGAGTCTTGTTTAAAATACAAATTCTTATTCCATAGGCAGGAAGTGAAGTCCAAGATTCTGCAGTTCTCATAAACTCCCAGATGATGCCTGTGGGTATATGGGACTGCACTTTGAGTAGTGAGAGTATAGACATTTGTAGAACTTTATTTAGTGGGCTGTTTGTAGGGCAGTGGTCTTTCTGAAACTCATGGCATTCTAAGCTCATGGACTCAATAAATTCATCATTATTTAACTATATAAATTTAAATTTATTTATATTTATTTTTTATATATATATATAAATATATATATTTATATATTTATATATATAAATATATAACATATATATTTATATAATATATATGTATTATGTATATATATACACATATATATATATATATTTATATATGTATATATATAAATAATAAATATATTTATATTTATTATTTAACTATATAAATTTAAATTTATATATTTAAATATATAAATTTAAAAATTTATATATTTGTATAAAAATTTTGTACAATTTATGTAAATTTGTATAATTTGTATTTAAAAATCTGATATGACTAGTAATTCATTTCCCCTGATCTGCTAAAATCAGATGATTACTAGCAACTTATTGTACCAAATTTATTGGTACAATTTATTGTACCAAAGTGTCTTTAAAATAAGGGGAACATGCAAGAACATGGAATTTGCAATTAAAAGACCCAGATTCAAGTCCTGGCAGCTTATAATCCCAGACAAATCACTTAGCTTCTGTGAACCTCAGTTTCCTCATTTTTAAATGGAAGTAAAAGTTATAATACTGTCTCACTGCATTGAAAAGCTCAAAGGAGATAAAGTACAATTTGGTCAGTTATAAATTAGGTTAGAATAATCCGCTGTTTTCTTCCCATGTACCTTTTCTCTGTAATTGTCTCAGATTAACTTCCAGGTATAAGTCTTCATGTTATATCTACCTGTACACAGTTGTGGTAGACTTGTATGGACTACCTATATCGGAATCCCCTGGGTTATGCATTTTAAAATGCAGATTTACCTACCAAACCAGAATCTCTGGGGATGGGACCAGGAAACTACACTTTGAACAAACATTCCCAGTCATTTTTTACACCCATTTTTAAAACCATGCTTGAGAATTCTTGGCCTCAAGACCTATCAGACATCAAGTTTATTTTGTGTGTGTGTAGTCAGCTTCATTTTTAACAACTTTCCAAACATTTGCACAGTTGGAAGAGTTGTGGATTGAATATCTGGACTACTTATGACTTGTTAAATAAGTGTACATTTTCTAAATGTGCTTTGATTGCTTCAGAATCAGAAAATTAAGGATACTTTTACCTTTAATTTTGCTTTCTGCCTTTAACCTTCCGAGGTATTACAGTTCTACCTACAGTTTTGTGTCTTAACTGGCTCTATGACCATAAAAATCTCTGATTTTGTAGCTATAGAGTCAGTCTATTGTTTGGTACCTGATATTTTGCTAGCCCCCAAAGGTCTTCATTCTTTTTATTACACATGAGTATAATTAAGCTAGTGAACTTATGTTGCTCAACTGTTTACATAGTAACTTGTGCTGTGAATATGGTTATGCTTTTCAGATGTCACTCATAAATGTTCTGTTGCTTCTAATTGTGTGACCTTTCTTCATATATAAAATGAGGGAAAGGATAGCAAATACAAAAGCACCACAGTGCAACACAGAGTGAGTGCTAAATAACCATTAGCCATTATTACTATCATTGATGGTTTTGTTTATAGGTGTTAACAAATATGTTTTGTTTTCAGAAATGGGGAAAAGAGAAAAGAGGTTTTCATGGAGTCTTTTTAGGGTGAGTGTGGGATTTCAGAGGATTATCAAAGGAAGTAGCAGTAGACCTTTCCAGAATGTGCTGGGATTGTTGGCTTTCTTTGGCTGGGTTTTGAGGCTCCTCTGTTATTGGCTTGGTCAACACTGAAAGTTGCAAGGCAGACTAACTGGTCTTAGCAGCTCACTGAGTATGAAAATAGGTTTGGAATCAAAGAATGTTAGAATAATACAAGTCATAGGGAGCATTTGCTTCAACTCCTTGCATTTAAAGAAACCAAGACTCAGAGATGAGAAGATTTACTCAGAGTCACAAGAGATATTTGAGGAGGCTAGAGGCACTTGGGTCTCAGCTGCCCATGTCCAGGGCACTGTCCATGTTTCTGGACTCTGTCCATTTTGATCCCCTTGTCTTCATCACAGCCATTGTCACTGTAATGGAAATATATTTCAGAGATACAACTGAACAACTTAGAATGATTATCCTAATTCCACCATATGTCTTTGATATTTTTTAACAATTTTACTGCTTCTAGAATTGAAGTCTCAGAACATTTTCAGAATTCTTTCTCAGTGTACCTCTGTTGAGATTACTAGAGTCATCATCTCCCTACATATTTGGCAATGGAATCTGATACTGTGCCCCTGCTACTGAATTTCTTACCACAATAGAATTACTTACTGTATTCTCTAGACCCTCAATTTGTTATTTTTCAAACAGGATTTAAAAAAATGATACTTGCCTTTCTGTTCTCGATATATTCATCCTTTTGCTGTTAACTTATTTTTGCTATTGTCATTATCAATTAATTGAAGCCTATTTAAATCATTTTTCATTAGTGTAAAATTAATGCATATTTTAGATCTAGAACATTTAGAAAATGGTGAAGTACAAAAAATAGAAAACACACATAAAAATACAGAAAAAACGACTCCAATATTGTCAACAACTAAGTTGTTTTATTTCCTATCAGTTCTATTATAATACATATGTATGTGTGCACAAATGTGTATGTTTTTAGTATAATATATATATATATATATATAACAGATAAAACTTACAACTGTATATTAACACACACATATATATGGATTATATAAATTTTTTGATTGCTGCATACAGCCCCCATCATATGGATACACCATTAATTTATTTTTCTAGTCTCTCATTTCTGTGCATTTAGTTGATTCTCAAATATTCACTGTTAAAAATCCTGTGATATAAATTGATGTTATTAATGGGTATAATAAAAATTTGATAAGAAAATATTGTAATTTTTATTTGATTTTTAAGAAGATTAAGTACATTTTGATAACTTTATGAGCCATTTTCATATTTTATTTTATAAAATATTTGTTTATATCTGTCACTTGGTATTCAGGTGGGTATTGTTTTTCTTCATTTATATTTACTTGTAAGCATATCAATTCCTTTCCTACCTTACATTGAAAATATTTCCCTAGCTTATATATTTTGTCTTTTGGCTGGTATATAGTTTTTATGTACAGAAGTTTTAAATTTATGTGCTGTGAAATCTATTAGTCTCCTACTTTATAGTTTCTTTTGTTTTTATGCTAAAAATTCATTCCTCAAACTGAGGTCATGTACATATTAACTATATTTTTCTAGGTCATATAATTTAATTTTTACATGGCATTTTTAAATAGGACTAACATCAATTATCCTTGTCATTGTTTATTTAAAAATCCATTATCTTTGACCATGAATTGCTATAATTATTATGGGTAATATAGTTTATTTCTGGGTGTTCCCATTCAGTTTCATTAATCTGTATATCAATTCTTGATGCAGTTTCAGGGCCTCTTTTTAATTAGTTTATAATATAAACATAATTTTAATCATGCCCATTTATTATCTTTAAAATAGCATTCATTTTCCTTGAGCATTTATCCCCTCCCTGGAAACATCTCATTGAGACCTTAATTTAGAATCATATTACACATATAAATTTAATATGAGTAGAATTGATTTTGTGATAATAGATCTTCCATTCTGGATCATGGTATATCTCAGTGTTTATTCAAATCTTTTATGTTCCTTTGTAATATTTTTAAGCTTTGTTTTTCTTTTAGGGACACTGTATATTTCTCTTTCCCTTCTGGTCTTCTTTCCTTTTCTCTTTTTCCTCCTTCTTTTCTTCATCCTTTCTCTCTTCTTTCTTCTCCTCTTTTCAAAGGGCTAGTTAACTTGCAGATCATAGGAACCTGGTTCAAACTAGCTAAGGAAAGAAGGAACTTTATTTATTTATTTATTTATTTATATTTAAATTTTGTTTAGTTAACATGTAATGCAATATTGGGTTCAGTTGTAGAGTTCAGTGATTCGGCACTTACATACAACGCCCAGTGCCCATCCCAACAAGTGCCCTCCTTAGTACCCATTACCCATCTGGTGCATCTCCCACCCACCTCCCTCTGTCAGCCCTCAGTTTTTTTCTCTATTGTTAAGAGTCTCTTGCGGTATGTTTCCCTCTCTCTCCACCCCCACAACTTCCCATATGTTCATATGTTTTGTGTCTTAAATTCCACATGTTAGTGAAATCATATGGATTTGTCTTTCTCTGATTGACTTATTTCACTTAGCATAATACATTCTGGCTCTATCCACGTTGTTGCAAATGGCAAGATTTCATTCTTTTTGATGGTTTATATATATATATATATATATTCCATCCATATATATATATATATATATATATATATATATGGTTAAGTAATATATATATTACTTAAGTATATATATATATATTAAGTATATATATATATTATTAAGTATATTATATTAATATATATTATAATATATTATAATATATATTAATTAATATATTATATATTAATTAATTATAATTAATTATAATTAATTAATATATATTATAATATATTATAATATATATTATAATTATAATATAATATATTATATATTATATTAAGTATATATATATATTCCATCCATATATATATATATATATATATATATGGTTAAGTAATATATATATATATATATATTATATATATGGAGCTTATTATGTCATATAACTGAAAAGTTTTGCATTAAATACCACTGGATCCAAGTACTGAAAAAAAAAAAAAAGATTGCCGTCTGTAGCTTCAGGATTTATTTCCTTATAGCTTGAAATCTGGAAAGAAAGCCACTTTCTCTCCCATGGTCTATATCAACCTACCCCAAAGGGTCCTGAATGGACCTGTTTGGATTTTTCATTCCCCTGTGGTCTAATCTTGGGTCTAGGTTGATTGGGTATTCAAATTGGTCTAGGATGAAGGGAGAGCATATCTTTATGGTTAGGTCCAAAAATTCACTTACTGTGGGGGAAGTTTTGAAAAAGAAAAGCTGGAGAACTGTAAATATAAAATATATTTGCAGCAATATTATTAATATTTACATTTTTGTGGGTTTTAATTTTATTATATTTTATATTGACTATTGCTAATATGAGCCAAGGCTAATGATTTTTATATATTTATATATCTATTTTTTAGTATTTATTATTTAAAAATTTTTCAAGGTTATTTATTTTTGAGAGAGAGACAGAGAGTAAGCGGGGGGAGGGGCAGAGACAGAGGGAGAGAGAGAATCCCACGCAGGCTCTGAACTGTCAGCACAGAGCCCAGTGTGGGGCTTGATTTTGCAAACCACAAAATTATGACCTGAGCTGAAACCAAGAGTCAGAGGCTTAAGCAACTGAGCCACCCAGGTGCCCATTTAGTTTTATTTATTTTTTGAGAGAGAAAGACATACACAGAGTGAGCAGGAGAGGGGCAGAGAGAGAGGAGACACAGAATGTGAAGCAGGCTCCAGGCTCTGATCTGTCAGCACAGAGCCTGAAACAGGGCTTGAACCCATGAACTGTGATATCATGACCTGAGCCAATGTCGGAGGCTTAACCAACTGAGCCACCCAGATGCCTCTTTTATATGTGTATATTAAAACTTCCCCTTGGATTAATTTTTTGAGTTCCTGTTTTCATATTTTTAATAGAATATATCACATTAAGCAAGTTATGTCTGTACCCAATGATTATATTTCTTTTCTTACATATATTTTTTGCTGGGGGGCCTTGAATTTTTTTATTTTTTGAATTTTTTAAAAATAGTTCATTGTAAAATTGGCTTATATACAACACCCAGTGCTCATTCCAACAAGCACCCTTCTCAGTGCCCATCACCCATGTCCCTTCTCTGCCCCTCCCCGTCAACCATCAGTTTGTTCTCTGTATTTAAGGGTCTCATGTGGTTTGACTCTAGCTACTAGCTATCATAGGGTAGTTCTATTTTTAATTTTTTGAGGAACCTCTACACTGTTTTCCAGAGCAGCTGCACCAGTTTGCATTCCCACCAACAGTGCAAGAGGGTTTCCTTTTATCCACCTTCTCACCAGCATCTGTAGTTTCCTGATTTGTTCATTTTAGCCACTGAGCTGTGTGAGGTGGTATCTCAGTGCGGCTTTGATTTGTATTTCCCTGATTAGTGATGTTGAGCATCTTTTCATGTGTCTGTTGGCCATCTGGATGTCTTCTTTGGAAAAGTGTCTATTCATGTTTTCTGCCCATTTCTTCACTGGATTATTTGTCTTTCAGGTGTTGAGTTTGGTTCTTTTTCTTATATTGTTGCTGAGTTAGACAGAAGAATGTATGACAGCAGATGTTTTATATTTTTTTAATTTTAATGGAAATAATGTCACTAATGTTTCATCACTAATATGACAATCGTTATTGGCATGTAATAGGTAATATTTTGTCATTTTAATAAAATATACTTCTATTTTTAATTTATATAATATAGTATTAACTCTTGTTCTAGTTTTATGCTGTGGACTGTGCTATGGACTGTATATGCTTGTGAGTGTGTTATTTGGGAATTTTGCCTTTAATTGTTACATGAGTTGTAGTAATTTATAGCTCTATCTATGTGGATATTTGCCCTATTTTTGTTATGCTTGATATTAGAGATATTATAGCTTCTAAAAATGATTAAGCTTTATGTTTTTCTCTGTTTTGTAAAAAAATTAGAACTTTACTATAAGTTTTTTTTAACTATTGAGGTATAACTTTTATATGCTAAAATGTACTCATTTAAGATTATACTTTGATGAGTTTTTAAAAATATGTGCACCACATTTTACATGGCATGTAACAGTCTTATCAAAAAATAAAATATTTATTGAATTACCAAAAGTTAGCTCTTTGCAAGTAACCCCCTCTCCTTGTCTGGTTTTAAACAAATCTGACCTGCTTTCTGATACTCTAGATTAAATATCCCTTTTCAAGAATTTCATAAAAATGGGATTAAGCAACATGTACTTTTCTTTGTGGAACATTTTGTTCAATATCATGTTTTTGAGTCTTATCAAAGTTGTTGCATGTATGGGCAGCTTATTCCTTTTTATTGCTGGGTAGTATTACATGGTATAATTATGCCACAATTTGTATATCTATACTCCTTTTATTGACATGCAGGTTTTTTCCAGTTTGGGGTCCTTATGAAAAAACGTCTATGAGCTTGTACATGTTGTGGACAAATGCTTTTATTTCTCAGAGGTAAACAATTGAAACTGATTTTTTAGGGTCATAAAAGTATATACTTAATATTTTGAGAAATTGCTAAATGGTTTTCCAAAATATATCATTTTGTTACTTCCCTTAGCAAAGAAGGATGCTTCAAGTTGCCCTACATCCTCACCTATACTTGGTTCTGTCCATATTTTTTTTTAAGTTTATTTTTGATAGAGAAAGAGAGAAACTACGCACCAGTGGGAGAGGGACAGAGAGGGAGAGAGAGAAAATCCTGATGCGGGGCTTGATCTCTCCAAGTGAGAGATCATGACCTGAGCCGACATCAAGAGTTGGATGAACCAGCCGGGTGCCCCTCCATCTTTTTAATTTTAGCCTTTCTAGTGGGTGTGTAGTGATATTATTATTTTAATTTAACTTACATTTTACCGGTGACTAGTGATGTTGAGCATGGATATTAGGCCATTATATCATCTTTTGTTAAGTGTCTTCAATTATTTTGACAATTCTGAAAAATTGAGTTCGTGTGTTTAACATATATGTGTATATAAACACTCAGATTCCCTCCACCCCACCATATTCTGGATACAGGTGATTTTCAGGTGTACATATTACAAGCCTACATATTCACATTCTTAACGATGAGTGTCTTTTCAGGAACAGACATGTTTCATTATGACTGTCCAATTTATCACCTTTTTCTTTTATGTTTCACACTCACTGTAATCTTGTCTGAGAAATATTTGCTTACTTCAAGATCATTAATATTTTCTCTCAATATTACAGACATATAGCCTGCTGCCTGCCAGAGAATGAAGCTGAATCAAAGCAAGTAGAGTTGAGAGAATGAAAAGAGGAAGAGATGAGTCTCTTTCACTCTAGAGCTAGTTTAGCTCTCTTAAAACCAAATGTGACCTTTCTAGGGTCTCTGTTGAATGTCCATGATGTTCCTTAAGGTCTTTCTATTCTGGCTAGCCAGGGCTTCATTGTCTCCCAGAGCATTGTGACCTCTGGAACTGTTCAGTTTACAGCTCTTTTCGGAGTTTCACACTATGCATGCATAGGTCTGTATACAGCAACTGATTGTTGGGGACCCCTCTGCAGATTTCAAGCCTTTGCCTCTGTAGAGCCACTTCTTTTGCAGCATATAATCTAGAAATTCTAGTTTTTTACTTTCCCCAAACCTTGATCTTTCTCCCCAACTTGGTAACATCATCATGCTCTCCTTGGGTCCAAACTTCTGCACTAAGGGAGACTATCTCTAGGCAGGAAGCTACTAGATTATAGTGTTCACATAATTTGTTTCCTTTCTTTTAGAGATCACAGTTCTGTGCTTTTTGTTGTCCAGTGTCTAAAGTTTCATATACACATTTTATCCACTGTTTGAGTTGTTTACAGAAGTAAGAGAAGTATGGAATCTGATATATTTCATGACAGGAATTGGATTCTAGAAGGTTTTGTTTTAATTGTGGTAAAACACATATAAAAATCGCCATTTTAATAATTTTTACAGTTGAGTGGCATTAAGTACACTCACATTTTGTACAACCATTGCCACTATCCATCGCCGGGACGTTTCATCTTTCCAAAGTGAAACTCTATACCTATAAAAAACATAGTTCCCCATTTTCCTCTCCTTCCCAGCCCCTGGCAACCACTATTCTGTTTTGTGTCTCTCTATATTGACTACTTTAGGTACTCATGTAAGTGTAATCATGCAGTATTTGTATTTTTGTGACTGGTTTATTTCATTTAGTATAATGTCTTCAGAGTTCTTCCGTGTTATAGCACATGTCAGAATTTACTTTCATTTTAAGGCTGAATAATATTTTATTGTATGTGTATACCAGATTTTGTTTTCACATTGATCTATTGATGGATGTTTGGGTTGCTTCCACCTTTTGGTTATTATAAATAATGTTTCTATGAACATGGTGGTATAAATATCTCTTTGAGTCTCTGCTTTCAGTTCTTTTAGGTGTATACCCAGAATTGGAGTTTCTAGATTATATTGTTATTTTACTTTTAATTTTTTAAGGAACCACCATACCATTTTCCATTCCCATCAGCAATGGGCAGCAATGAGGTTTTCTCTTGTATTTTCTTCTAAGAGTTTTATGGTTTTAGTTCTATTATATCCTTCTTTATCTCTTGTAAGAATTTTTAACTTAGAGTCTATTTTCTCTGGTAGAAGTATAGATGTCCCAATCTCTGTTCTTTTCTTATCCCAAACTTTATTGAGGAATAATTGACAGATATAATTGTGTATATTTCAATTTTACAATGTGATGATTTGATACACATATACATTGTGGAATGATTACCAAGATCAAGATAATTAATACATCCATCACCTCTCAAAATTAACACTTTTTCTGTGCATGATGAGAATGCTTAAGATTCACTCTCAGCAACTTTCAAGTATGCAATATTATATTATTACATAATCAAATATACAGTATCGTATTATTAACTATAGTCACCTGATGCACACTAGATCCTAAGAACTTATTTATCTTGTTACTGGAAGTTACTGTACCTCCCCATTTACCAGTCCCAAGCCTCTGGTAACCACCATTTTATTATCTGTTAATATGAAATTGTTTTTTTGTTTTTTGTTTTTGTTTTTAGATTCCATTTATAGTTGATATTATATAGCATTTGTTTTTCTCTGTCTGGCTTATTTCACTTAGCATAATGCCCTCTAGTTTTATCTACTGTTCCAAATGACAGGATTTACTTTTTTATGGTTGAATAAATTCTATTATGTATATATACTACATTTTTAAAATCCATTAATTTGCTTAAGGAAATTTAGGTTGTTTCCATGTCTTGATTATTGTGAATAATGCTGCAGTGAACATGAATGTGGAGATATCTCTTCATATCCCTGCTCTCTTTCAGTTACTTTTTGCATTGAGTATCTTGTTTGCATCCTAACACTTTCAACCTATGAATGTCTTTATTTATTTATTTTTTTATTTAAAAAAAAATTTTTTT
The DNA here is from genome assembly GCF_022837055.1 of Prionailurus viverrinus. Taxonomy (NCBI): domain Eukaryota; kingdom Metazoa; phylum Chordata; class Mammalia; order Carnivora; family Felidae; genus Prionailurus; species Prionailurus viverrinus. Next base: position 130,616,702 of record NC_062569.1, on the reverse strand, counting down.
CAACGTTTATTTATTTTTGGGACAGAGAGAGACAAAGCATGAACGGGGGAGGGGCAGAGAGAGAGGGAGACACAGAATCGGAAACAGGCTCCAGGCTCTGAGCCATCAGCCCAGAGCCTGGTGCAGGGCTCGAACTCACAGACCGAGAGATCGTGACCTGGCTGAAGTCAGACGCTTAACCGACTGTGCCACCCAGGTGCCCCCTTATGAATGTCTTTAAAGTGAGTCTCTTGTAGACAGCATACACTTGGATGTTGTTGTTTTTTATCCACTCTTTCAATCTATTTCTTTTTATTAAGCGGTTTAATCCATTTACATTTAAAGTTATTACTGATAGGAAGCACTTATTTTTTTCCATTTTCTTATTTGTTTTTTATATGTCTTAGAGCTCATTTTTGTCTTTCATTTCCTCCATTACTGTCTTGTATTTAATTTTTTTTTTTTAGTGACACATTATAATTCCCTTCTCATTTTCTTTTGTATATGTTCTATAGATTATTTTCTTTTTGGTTATCATAGGGATTACTTGTAACATCCTAAAGTTATGACAATCTATTTTAAATTGATACTAAGTTAACTTCAAAAAAATAAAGGCCTCAATAAAAAACTTAACTTTTACATAAACAACTACTCCTTTATAGCTCTGCTTTCCTCATTTAAGTTATTGATGGCACAAATTTTGTATTTATATTGCATACCATTAACATAGATTTATAATTGTATTTATGCATTTGCCTTTTATATTCTATAGAAAATAAAAAGAGTAATAAATCAAAATTTAAAAATACTATTTTTTGTATTTGTTTATACATTTGCCCTTTCCAGAGCTCTTTATGTTTTCATATGACTTTAAGTTATTGTCTAATGCCCTTTCATTTCAACTTGAAGGCTCCCATTGTTATTTCATGTAGAGCCAAGTCTATGACAGTGAATTCCCTCAGCTTTTGTTTGTCTAGGGATGTCTTAACTTAGCTCTCATTTTTTTTAAGGGCAGTTTTGCTGGATATAGAATTCTAGGTTGAAAGTTTTTCTCTTTCATCACTTTAAATATATATCATCTCACTGCCTTCTGGACTACAAAGTTTCTGCTGAGAAATATGACAGTATTATTGGGAATTCTGATAAGTTTTTGATATATAGAACTTTATTTTTCTATTCCTAACATCTACCATAATTCAGTTCAATGTTTTTTTTAGGAGTTTTACTGTATACTAGTGTAACATTTTATTATCTTTTAAAGACGTTTGTTTTTATTTTCTGTACCTGATATTAATATTACTAATGAAATAAATTACATCATGTGACAGTAAAGCCAAACACCCGGGAATAAAACAAAACCCCAGGCCTTCAGTAGCATTTGGCTTAAAGCAGCATTAGTCATACTTGTGGAGTCAGGTGGGGATTTTGTGGTTAGGTAGCACTGCTCTTCTGTTGGGTTCACTTGCATGTTTTGCTTTTGACTGGCTGTCAGGCACCTGGAGTGACCAGCTGGGAACTTGATGAGCTGGGCTCTTCTACACCTCTTTCTCTTCTTCTAACAGGCCAGACCAGGGATATTCTCATGGTGATGGCCAAAGTAGGACAGGCCAACCCCGCAATGTATAAGCCCATTTTAAGTTTCTGCTTGTATTATATATACCAGGATCCTATTTTCCATGGCAAGGAAAGGGGGATGAATTGGAGTCACCCTTATAATCTAGTATACCAAACAGCTTTCCTTTTATTTTGTGTAGAATATACCTTCCCATTTATTTAAAATTTCTGTGTACTTCTTTTAAATAACTTATAGCTAAGTGTCATTTTTTAATGAAAACTGAAGATTCTTTGTTTTTGAATAGGCAATCTTTATACAGTTACATAAGTTTGTATATATCATATATTTTTTTCTCTAGTATAATTGTATTATTTTGTTTCATGGATTTAACTTTCTATATTTCTCTTTTTCATTTTTTCTTATATATATACATTGCTGTACTTCTATGTTTTTAGTGTGTACAAAGTTACATGTACTGTTTTACATAGTACAGGGTTTAACATTTCAGGTTTCAATATCTTTTTAAAGCCACATTTAAATATATATTAAAATTAAAAATAACTGACATCTTTTGAATCCCCCAGTTAAAGAATTTTATCCACACCTACTTTGTTGATACTACTTTTAACTGAAATTCCCATCTTATTAGTATATTGACTTGTCTTAATATTTAAATATTCTTATCAAACATTCAAATAAGAATGCCTTTTGATATTGCATTTGTTTTACCCAGTTTTTAATATTTACACTTATATTGGTGTCTAACCTATTTCTATGCTCACTTTCAATCTTTTTATACTGTGAGTTTCTGTGGATCTTGTCTTCATTAAATATAGCACTTATTTAACAATGATGATGTCGGGAACTGTACTGTGTCATTTGTGAGTGGTGCACTTAAGGGAGGATATAAAATTCTTAGGCCACAAATTTTTCCACTTATAACCTTCATTCATTACACTTTTATCTGTCTAATGTATTGCTTCGGAAGGCAAATCTGAAGTCATCAAGACTTCGTTCCTCTATTTTTAACATGGATTTTCTGCCTTGATGTTTTTAGGATATTTTTCTCTTTCATCAAAACCCAAACCAGTTTCTAGGAAGTCTCTTGATGAGTCTAATTAACTGATTTTCTCTAGATTGTGTTGAGTCTTTCAGTTTACACACCCTGGTGTGCAATTATTTCCTTAGTTATTGTAACTGCTACCCTCTCCCTCTCCAGTTATTTCCCATTCCAGTAAAACGATGATTTTTAACTTGAATCATCATTTCCTGTCCCCTATTTTTGTTTCTCCTCCCAATTGAAATCTTTCTTCCTTCATTTCTTACTGTCAGGTGAGTGTTCCATGTTTTCTCATGTGTAACGTGAATTTTTATCCTGCAATTGCATTTTTTTCTTTCCTTGAATTGCAGTATCTCATTATTTCACTTTTAATTTTGTCCTATTATTTTTTTTACCTCAATAAATTTTCTCTTAATGGCCTCCTGTTTTTTGAGACATGATTTTTCTTGTACTGTTAATGAGAGTGCTATAGAATTTTCTGCAGTTACTTCAACATTTGGCAATAGATAATAGATTTCTCTGTAGATTGTTTCAGGTTTTTCTGTCCCTTACTTTATCACAGGGGTCCTTCTGTTTATTCCTCATTACTCATTCCAGGGCCAGGTAAAATCTACACTGATTTGGAGTGGACCAGCAGTGTGGATATATTGATTGCATATGGCCGTCTCAGAGTTTCAGCTGATGGAAACATTTCAGATGGTGGAAAAATGGATGTACACAATTCCCTATGCAATTTGTATAGTGTAGCAAGCAGTGATATTGCACTGTGATTTGATTTATTTCTCCTTTCCACTTCCTCATTCTCTAGGACTTAGAACAAATGAAGTTTGTTTCAAACTTTTTCACTTGTCTGAGTATCTCTTAGCTGTTAACCTGGGAATTAATTGTGGTTCTTGCTTTTCCTTCACTCCCTTCCTCCTTCATCTTCTGAATAATTGTGACAGTATCACATATATACTCTCTGAACTAGAAGGTAGATTGTAATTAGTGCATATTATTATGGATTTATCAAACATCTATTATACATTTATAGTTTATAAATATTATTTATTTATTATATAAATAAATATTTATTATTATTTATTATAATATTTATTATTTATTATACATTTATAGTTTATATATATTATATGTATGTAGCTTACTTAATCACATCATTGTTTCTGGACACTTAAATCGCTTCTATTTCTCCAGTGCTAAAATAATATACATTAGTTGATTTTTATATGTTTAAATGACTATTTTCTTGGGATACATTTTTAGAAGTAGAATTATTGACATGAAGTATATTAACGATTTTGTGAATTTTTGATATATGCTGGCAAATTGTTTCCCAAATCTTTTAACAAGTAAAACTTCCAGAAACAGTACAATCATATGCTCTCATAAAAAAAAATTGAGGGGTGCCTGGGTGGCTCAGTCAGTTGATCAGACTCTTGATTTCGGCTCAGGTCATAGATCCAAGGGTCCTGATAGCAGCTCCCTGTTGGGCTCCACGCTGAGTGTGAAGCCAGCTTGAGTCTCTCTCTCTCTCCCTCTGCCCCTTTCTCCCACTCACATGCTCTCTCTCTTTTTAGAAATAAAAAAAAAATGGGATTACATGCTTACTTTGAAAGAAATTACAATTCTGAGAACCTATGGAAAAGAAAATTAAAAAAGCAGCCATTGTTTCACTGCCTAGCTATGATTCTTGCTATTGATTTGGCTAAGATATTTTATTTTCTTCCCTACTTCCTTGTAGGATAGATGGATGGATAGATAGGTAGGTAGGTACATAAGGTAGATAGATAGGCAGACATATAGGATGCATGTATTGATAAAAATACTATAAGATGACAGGGTGCCTGGGTGGCTAAGTTGGTTAAGTGTCTGACTCTTGATTTTAACTCCGATCATGATCTCATGGTTTGTGTGTTCAAGCCCAACATCAGGCTCTGTGCTGACAGTATGGGCCCTGCTTAAGATTCTCTCGGTTTCTTTTTCTCTCTGTGTCTCTGTTCCACTTGTCCTCTTGTCCCCTCAACATGAATGAATAAACTTAAAAAAAGTAGAAAATACTAAATGATGATATTTAAGTTGTTTTAAATTTTTGTACAATTATGCATAAACCTGTTATTAATGTCTTATATTTAATACAAATTGTTTATTTCATTAATATAAATCCTAGAGAGAAAGTGAGGAAGAATACATATTTTTAAGATTATGAATGTGTACCACATAATGTCAATTTCAAAAGGAAAGGATGTTATACCAATTTATACTCTTAGCATTCATTTATATAATTATGTGTCAAATTTACCTTCACAAGTATTAAGTATTAATATGATTTTCTTCATTTTCTTTAATTTGATAGTAAGAAACTTATACCATATTGTTTTGATTTTTTATTTGATCACTAATTAGATAAAATATATTTTTGAATGATTATTATTCACATGTAAGTATTCTTCTGCAGAATTTCTTTTAAAGCTCACAATCAATTTATGTACTTTTACTGGTGTGAATAATACTTTCATTACTAACAATATTAATGATTTTAGTCACACCATTGCTGTTTTGTACAGATAAAAAACAATTTTTTTAACTAACCATATTTCTTTCTATATTTTATTTTAAAATTTTGAATGCTTCTTGTTCAAAAAGTCTTTATATAATCAACAAATTAATCATTGTAGTTGCTCAGGATATTATGTTGAAATACTAGTGAAATAAAATCCTTCCCACCCTTCAAGTTCAAATCTGTTCTTTTTAACAGTAATAAGAATTGTATCAAATACTATCCCAGTACTCAGCTTAACTGAATTTTTTTTCAATTTCAGAGAATAAAAGACCATGCCTTGAATTCTCTCAGCTAAACATATTGCATTCCATCAAAGATTTGTTTTCTCCCCAAATGGACATTGTTTTGATGATGTATACAAGAAACAACCCTTCCTGTGCTGAGCCACTGTTTGAGCAGAATAACTCACTTAATGTTAATTTCAATACAAGCAAGAAAACAGTCTGGATTATTCATGGATACAGACCAATGGGCTCCACCCCTAAATGGCTTCAGAACTTTCTAAAGGTTTTGTTGAATCACGAGGATCTGAATGTAATTGTAGTAGACTGGAACCGGGGTGCTACAACTTTTATTTACAACAGAGCAGTTAAAAACATCAGAAAAGTTGCTGCTACTTTGGGTATATACATTCAGATTCTTTTGGTAAGAATTTTATATATTATGTATGTTATACAATATACAGTGTTTTATGCGATACCACAGAGTGGTAGTAAGATAAATACTTTTTTTTCTATAAGCATTAAGAATTATTGCTTTTATATGCTACCATTTACAGCCATCTTTTCTTTGTGGAAATGGATAAATGCCATACATAGATGTGTACTGTCTTATTTTTAGAAGAAATGTCTTAAAGACTTAGTTAATACATTTTGTCTTAAAAATCTTTTAAGATTTTTGGGGGCACCTGGTGGCTCAGTCAGTTAAGTGACTCTTAGTTTCAGCTCAGGTCATTATTTCACTGTTTGTGGCTTCGAGCCCCACATTGGGCTCTGTGCTGGCAGTGCAGAGCCTGCTTACGATTCTGTCTTTCCCTCTCTCTCTGCCCGTCCCCTGCTCACATGCGTGCATGCCTGCACATGCTCTCTCTCTCAAATAAATAAACTCAAGACAATCTTTTAAGATTTTTATCCTTTTGTAACTTTACCTATACTGACTTGAGGTTAAGGTAGTGATTCTCTGTGTACCAAGGAGATAAACTATATAATCATTAAGTTCTTTTCTAAGGTATGGCTAATATGTTTATAGTTAATTGAGTGTGAATTGGTAAAAGTGAGGGAAAAACATCTTAAAAAGTTGCATACTTCTGCCAGTCTTCGAGGCCAGTCTTAATACCATTTAGATTTGTCCAGCATTTAGGTCCAGGGTTGGGATGAGTCTAACAAATTGAGGCTAATTTGGGCTTATCAGGAATTTACATCTACATTTACTATGTCAACCCATATGGCGATCAGTGTCTATTCTAGAGAGAGATGTGGTGGTGATGAGCGCTTGAGAGAAAGAAAGGTAATTTCTGGGGCATTCATGGGCTTGAAATCTGTTTTGAGTTGTGCTCAACTCAACTTGCTCAGTTGTGCTTGGGAGACTCTCTTAAAACTAAGCAGGCGTAACTGATCCAAGAAGCAGTTACATATAATGGTTAGGAGTCAGACTGGAGGAGTTCAAAGATCAAATCAGTCTGTTATCCTCTGTGTGACTCTGACCAATTGTTTAATCTCTCTGCCTCATTTATTTATCTATATATTTGAGATAACCAAACTTTATGACAATATTTTATATAAGTATAAAATGACATTAATTCTTAATCAGGACCTGGCATAAAATAATCTGAGTAAAAATCAGGATCAGTATAATTTATACATCCCCAAGTTTGGACAAAACCAAACCATCTCTCTATAGAGAGACAGAGGAGGTGATTGATTCACCTGTTCTTATCACCTGTAAACTACATAACTGATTTTTGCTTATAGAAGTGGTCTTTTCTCTAATAAACATGTACTTCAAAGTGTTGGAAATATGATTATTAAATATAGAAATTTAGAAAGAGGCTTTATATTAAGGAAAAAAAATGAAAAGATTAATAAACTAAAGTTGACAGCAATACCCCTTCAGGTTTCTGGGCATTGCTCTGAGAAATTTGAAGAAAATTAACCTGTGGCTGGAAAGCCTGGGTCTAGTTTCTCATTGGCAGTAAATGTTCCACATCTTTCTCCAAGCCATCAAATGTGTCACTCTGCTGAATGGACCACAACCTGCTTTCTGAGAGTGTGGTGGGAGAAACTTTCCCTCCTTGTTAGCTCCCTAGTGGCCCTCCAGGGCTAAGACTCTAAGTGCTCAAAACTTGAGCTTGGAAGATCAGATTCCATCACTCTCCAGCTTGTGGATTTGGGAAATCACTTAAAATCCATGAGTCTCATTTTATCATCTCTGAAATGAGAATTATAATTCACACTGTTCCAGTCTTCCTAGGGATTTTGACACAATCTGATCAGATAAAACAAGGAGGCAGATTAGTATATATTTTGGAGTTAAATAGGCCTGGACTTGAAGTCCATCTTTTTCCCTTACAGTAATAAGTATATTTGGCTTTGGGCAACTCATTATCAAACTATTCATTCAACACTTAATAGGTGCTCTTAATAACTTTGGGCAATAGGATAAAAATAAATAACTCGTAGGACTAATGTGAATATGAGATTTACAAAACACTTATTCAAGTTAATGTGAATATGATAGTTATAAAACACTTATTCAAGTTAAGTACCTGTTAATGTCTATTACTATTATTACAAAATTATTTATTAATTAATATATTATTTTGCATATACTATTTTAGATAATACATAACAAAGGTTTTTAAAAGCTTAATGTTATTACTAAAACTATATTGAGAAATATCAGATATCTTATGGAAAAAGTTGAACAACAATATGTTGTTTTGAAATTATAAAATCCCATTCTCTATCTCCCAGAAATGTATTAAACCAGAAAAAAAAATAGTGAATACTATAATATTGATGCACAAGGCATAATTTGTGATTTCTGAAATGAAAATCATAACACTTCATTTTCAATTGCAGAACCATGGAGCGACTCTTGATAATTTTCATTTCATAGGTATGAGCTTAGGGGCTCATGTTAGTGGATTTGTTGGAAAGATATTTCAAGGTCAACTTGGAAGAATAACAGGTAAAATATTTTTGATAAAATTAGTGTTTTAGCATAATTTTAACCATGAGAAATTACTTTATTTACAAGTTAACAAGCACAATAGTTAAACGGTAAAAATGATGCACATTATTTTTTTCTGTATTATATTCAATGCTCGCCTTTGTTTTAATTAGATTCTAAAGTCTTCTTTCTTGTTTAGTTCTAAGCAGTGTTGAAGTGCTCATATAGAACTGGGAGGAAGATCAATTTCTGCAGCTCCATGTGAATTTTAAGAACCTATTATTGTAATAATCCAGAGAAAAGCTTGACTCATTAAATATAAAACTTTTTTCTTTTTTTATGTTAAATATAATTTATTGTCAAATGGGTTTCCATATAACACCCAGTGCTCATCCCAACAGGTGCCCTCCTCAATGCCCACCACCCACTTTCCCCTCTGTTCCACCCCCCATCAACCCTCAGTTTGTTCTTAGTACTTAAGAGTCTCTTATGGTTTGCCTCCTTTTCTCTGTAACTTTTTTTTTATAAAAATTTTTCATGTATTAACTAAATATATACCCATGTATTTAATTTTCATAAACTTTAACATATTTCAGTTCTTTTAAAAATTTTACTTAAACACCAGAAGAGAGAATCAGGAGTTGACAACCAGGCTTGAGGGAGTCTAGATCCTGATTCCTCTCATATTTTCCTTCACAGAGTTCCTGCATGCAGAAAGTTTAGTAGCCAAATAATGCTGATGTGGATTTTCATGCTTCCTTTTGGGAATGGTGGTGATTTTAGAACCAGAAAGTTAGTATCCTTCCCCAACCAATTTAGCTTAAAAAAAGAAAAAGGTTTATTATTTGAGAGAGAGAGAGAGAGAGAGAGACAGAGAGAGAGAGAGAGAGAGCACAAGAAGAAGGGCAGAGAGAAAGGGAGACTGAGAATCCCAAGCAGGTTCCACACTGTCAGTGTGGAACCCAAACCATGACCTGAGCTGAAATCAAGAGTCAGACACCTAGGTGCCCTATAGTCAGGTTACTCAAGTGCCCTATAGTTGTTTTTTAAAAACAATTATTGAGATATGTGTCTGTAGAAGATTTATAATGATTTTGAGTGTTAATAAAAGTAGTAGAGTATTGGGGCGCCTGGGTGGCACAGTTGGTTAAGAGTCCGACTTCAGCCAGGTCATGATCTCGCGGTCCGGGAGTTCGAGCCCCGCGTCAGGCTCTGGGCTGATGGCTCAGAGCCTGGAGCCTGTTTCCGATTCTGTGTCTCCCTCTCTCTCTGCCCCTCCCCCGTTCATGCTCTGTCTCTCTCTGTCCCAAAAATAAATAAACGTTGAAAAAAAAAATAAAAAAAAAAAAAGTAGTAGAGTATTAAGTTGAAGCAAAGGGGGAGGGGAGAGGTGAATAAATTGCATAAGTAAGAGCTTTACAAACTTTAAGTATACCTTTCTTACTTTGATCAGTTTTAGTAATATCCCTGTTATACAGATATGAAAACAGGTTAACTGAATGAATGTAGGAAGGTCAAAAGTTCTTAACAGCTAAGCCAGGATTTATGCAAAGCTTTCTAGCAACCAAAGCCTATTTCTCTTTCAACCATCACAGTAATCCTACTTTATGTTAAAGTGTGTTTATTCACACATTAGTCCAGTTTGAATGGCTCCACATGTCAAGCAATCATCAGGGTTTAAAATTCCAGCAAGTGTAGTAGTTCTACATCAGAATTATTTATGAAAAGAGAAGTTTCTGCCTCATTCAGTCAAGTGGGCTAAATACACTAGGGAAAATAAAAGGGCTTGGGATGAGCAACATTATATTTTAGTTTAAAAAATCTCGTTTTTGAGATGAGTGTATCTCCCATTGCACAGATGTTCTCAAGGTGTTGAATTTTACCTCTTTGCCCCTTTTTGACAGTTGCCAGTAGGTCATGAGCCTAGAATTTCTATGTAGAATTTCACATGCACCAGAAATAATATCTATATTCCATGGAAATTTTAATACATTTTTCTTTTCTTGTGTGTATATGGGAAGCTTTTGGTGGAAAGTAAATGATAACATAATAATAATTATGTTTTATACCCCACCACAAATTGTATTTGGCACTTAAAATTCATTTTAGAACTGCAGATAGATCTGGGACGAACTAGTAAGGCATGAAGTTCAAGACAGGACCAGGCTATTACTCATTCCCCTTCCCCTCCAGGAAAAGTAGTAGTTACTTATTAACTATAAAAATACTACCAGTTTATCTCTAAGTACTTCTTAAATAAAAACGCTAAAAAAACCCTACAATATTTTGTTGAGGCATTTCTAGTGTGGCTTAACACTAGATTGTTGGTAAACTCGGAAGATTGGTATAAATTATTCAGATAATGAAGATATTTGCTATTCATCCAATTTCATTTATATTTAGATTAGTTTTTAGACAAGTTTAAAGCTGTATAGACTTATGTTTATAATATAATAATGCAAACATATGATCTAATAAACACTATAGTAGAAGTTGATTAATTGATTGATAGTTTCTTTCTTGAATTTCAGGTCTTGACCCAGCTGGGCCAAAGTTCTCTGGACAGCCATGTGATCTCAGATTAGATTACACTGATGCAAAGTTTGTGGATGTCATCCATTCTGATATCAATGGTAACAATGTAGGATTTATTGCTTAATTACTTGAAAATGAAAAGGAGATGTAGACATTGGGATGCAGAGAACATAAAAGGAGGAAGATTAGTGGATAAAGTGATGATGAGTCTGTAATTATAAAATGATTATGTTTCCCACAAGTGGTATTTCTTGGAGTTAGTGATATCCTATGGTGTTAACATGGCACTTTTTGCCTTCAATTTACCTCCTTCAGGTTTCAAGACCTGTCCTATCATCCTAAAAAGCGGAAATTTGATTAAAAAATACTTCATCTCGTTCATGCTATTGACAATTTTGATTTGATCACAAATTCTCCCATGCTTAATGTTCCTGATGTATTTAGGTTACCATTCTCCACTCATTTTCTTGCTGTGATATCTATCAACTAGAAATGAAAACAGCATTTCAGGCACAGATAAAGAATACCTTCCCCTAAAGGTAGAGAAATAATTTCTCTATTGTTTTTAATTATCTTCCTGAAAATGTCAAATATGCTGTTGATAGTTTGGTCCAGAATGCTTTGGACAGGCACTTTCAAGGAATAAGTTAGATGGCCCTAAGCCCTTTTCTGATTTGGAATTGATGATACTAATATTTATTGAGCACTTCCTATATACTTCAGGCAGTGTTTTAAATGTTTTATGTGAATTAATTATGGCATTCTCCTAAGTTCCCATGGGATAAGTAAATGTCATCTCTTTTTTACTTATGGGGAAGCTAGAGTCAAAGTCACAAGGCCAGTAAGTGGCAGAGCCGCTTTCAAATTTCAAAATTTCAATTTTTTGAAATTTAAAATTTCAAAATTTCAAAAAATTTGAAATCTTTTGATTCCAGAGCCTGCCTTCACCAGTTTCTTGCTCTGATTAGCTGATAATTTACATGTGTTGTCACTGTGGGCATGGGGAGGTTATGGTGCTACCATGGAGAAAGGAGGAAGTGATGCAAAGACTATTCTGATTCTCCTATTTCCTCTGGTTACTTTTCTCTTTGGTCCAGGTAATTTATTTGCTCCCATAGTCCTCTGAATTGACTTCATGGTGATCCATACCAGTGCCTTTGCAAGAGATACAAATGCTATAAATGCCATAGATGACAACTTCTCAATATCAATGCCTGGGCTAACCCTATATGGATACAGTTTTGCTTCAAAAGTGGAATCTGAGTTCACCTATATCTCACAGGGAGTCAGTGCCTAAGGTTCACAGTTCTAGTGTGATACCTCAACCTCTCAAATCTTCCTTATCTCTAGCTCTTATATCAGCTTAGCATTCCCACACATAGTACACCTACTGCCCAATTGCTCTGCAGTTCTTTGTCTGAGCTCTTCTTTCTGAAATCCCAACCTTATCTCTGCCTATGGCCTTGGAATTAGCTCTTCCTACTTTTTATTTTATTTTATTTTTTTTGGATTTTCCTAATAAACTGTTTTATGTTGTCTTTCATTCTCAACATCTTTTGATGACCCAACCTATCAGATCTAACTTACCACTAAATGCCACATTGTTTTGGCACCTTTGGTTGATCTTTTCATGACCATCACAAATGAGGGACACAGAATTTTGATGCTGCATATCCACCTGTCTCAAGGAATTTCTGAATGAGATATTTGGGGTCAGTACATATCTGACAGATTAATTCTTCCTTGAATACTATTCAGAGTGCATCTTTTACTTACCAATAGGTTTTGTCCTTATTCAGTTGTATATGTTAAAAAATCTATGTCGCCTTCCAAAATTGTGAATTAGGTAATTTGGGCTAATACTCCTGCTGGGATATCAGGGAAAACTTACCAGTCCAACATCTAGAAAAATTCTAGAAGTGAACTGGCGATTTGGAGTCACTTTTCTCATAGTAGGTTCTCTGATGCAGAGGTATCAGAAATATTTTTGAAACCCATACATGAAGCTTGTAAAACATCTCATTTTTATCTTCTTTCCATGAAATGAAGGAAATATAGAAAGCTTAAATTTTATATATCACTCTCCATGTTAATATATTCTTTGAGAGAAAAAATAGAACAAAGAGAGAAGACACAATATCAATAATAAACAGGAGATAGTGTTACAGATGCTACAGGTATTAAAATGACTGTATTATGATATAATGAACAATATTATGCAGAAATGAAAATATATGATTATATGGCATGATATATAAAATAGAAAAATTTTATGAAGAAGAAAAAGCATTTACCAAACTAACAAATTAAGAGAGAAAATTTGGTTCTATAATTATTAATGAAATAGAAACTGTAATTTAAAAATTACCAGGGTGCCTGGGTGGCTCAGTCAGTTAAGCATCTGACTTCGGATCAGGTCACGATCTCGTAGTTCATGAGTTAGATCCCCACATCAGGTTCTGTGCTGACAGCTCAGAACCTGGAGCCTGCTTCAGATTCTGTGTCTCCCTCTCTCTCTGCCCCTCCCCCATTCACACTCTGTCTCTCTCTCTGTGTCTCACAAAAAATAAATAAATGTTTAAAAAATTAAAAAGTAAAAAAAAATGTAGGAAACTGTTTACAACCTTTTTAAAAAGCCTTCATAAATTTAATGTCAAAACTTGAGACAGACATTACAGAAAAGAAAATTTGTGGACATTTTCTATTATAACCATGGATACAAAAATTCTACGTAAAACATCACACTAGTAAACCAATTCAGCAACATATAAAAATGGATAATGAATCATACCCAATTTGGATTATTATAAAAAAGCAAGTTTATAATAAAAGCATACACAAAAGGATACATGAATGAGTCAATTTTTATATGGGAAAATATAAATTGTAATGTTTTGGGAGGCATCCTTAGAAGCTAAAGATTAGCAAAAAAATTATTTTATTTAAAGGTAGTTATTATTGTAGGAAAAGGAGAAGCTGGTGATTAGATAAGAACACTGTAGGGGTTTCCAGGTGCTATATGTTGACATTGGTGTGGTAGCTAATTGGCTATTTCCCTGATAGTAATTAATCCATAGCTTTATGTTTTCTTCATATATGTATTATAAACTATAATAAAAAGAAAATTTAAAAAGCGATATATGCTTTTCCTATACTTCCTCAAATGAAGGAAATGAATGACCTAAATGACCAAACTGCTCATCTTCCTCCATCTGATAAAGGGAAAATGACATCAAGGGCTGTTTAAGTTAATATAAATGTCTTTTGCTTCTCTTTGATCCCTGAGGAGTCTTCTTGGCTTGATTCTACTTTAGTAGAAGATTGGAGAAAATGATGGCTCCAACATGGAACCCCTATTCTTGGAACTCCATGTTGAGTTCAGAGATAAGGAAATTAAAGGTCTCCAAAATCATTGGCCTTTTTGTTTTTTGGGGCCATATTTAGGAAATTGCAGGCAGTTGATGGAATATAAAGAGGCTATCAAACCCTCACCACTGTTACAGTCAAATCACACTTATGCTTCCCAATTCTAAGGAGTTCCAATGAACTCACCCAAATTGTTCTTTGCTGGGGTGCCTAGGTGGCTCTGTTGGTTAAGCATCCGACTTCGGCTCAGGGCATGATCTTGTGGTTCATGAGCTCTGTGTGGACAGCTAAAACCCTGGAGCCTGCTTAGGGAGCCTGCTTCAGATTTGGTGTCTCCCTGTCTCTCTCTGTCCCTCCCCCACTCACATCGTCTGTCTTTCTCTGTCTCTCTCAGAAATAAATAAACATTAAAAGAAGGAAAAAAAAAAGAAAAAAATTGTTCTTTGCTTTTCCTTACACATTGAATCCCCTCCCCGATATTGCACATGCCCAGTGTTCTTATGCTCTGGTAATAAATACCTCACTAACGGTTATCTTGTTCTGTTACATACTAGAACTAAATCATGTTGCTGCATCTTAATCCTGACTGTCAGCCGCAAGTATTTACTTTGTTATATAAATCTATTGCCGATCACTTTTAAGAGTTTATTATGTTGTAGGAAATTTGTAGTCCCTAAGCCAAAGCCCAGCAGGCTTACTTGGCAGCAAGATTTTCATTTCTAATCATAGTCCTGAGTATTCTGAACTTGTTACCCTCTTTCATTCCTATGACTTCCCCAAGTTATAGATCCCATATTGGTAATCATGGACTCAGAATTTGTAATTCTCCAGTGCCTTGAGGATCTACAGATATACAAAAGCCCTTAAATCATAGCTACAGGTTTATGTCACTCTGGCCCAGTTTGTTCCAGCTGAAGCAGCATATTTAGATTTTTCCAGTTAGTGAATCTAGTACCAAGTCTTAGGCCTTATTATCCAGGGTACAAGCAAATCGTCACACTGGCTTAAAAGGTCCTGTATGACTTGGCTTCATTCTTTCCAGTGCTCCCTCATCCACGTTGTACTCCAGCTAGCCTGGCTTCTTTGAATACTTTAGGTATGCTCACATGGTTTTCTGCTTGGCTCACTGTCTTGCATCTTTCACATTTTGTGTGACTCTACCTCCTCAATGGGAATTTCCCTAACCAAACTGTTTGAAAGAGCAACCTGCCTCCCTCACTAGGCACTAACTGTACTCTTGTTCTACTTGTGTTTTCTCTACAGCCCTTATTATTATCTGGCATACTATATTCTTACTTGTTTATTAGGTCTTTCTCTCACTAAAATTTAATTTCCACCAAAAAAAAAGGATTTTTTCTCTCTTTTTCTTTTTTACTTGCATATTCATAGCACAAAGAACTGTGATGGGCATAGTAAATCGGTGACTGATAAATATGTTAAATTAATGACATAATTTTCATGAGGAGTTAATTTGAGGCATTAAAACACGTCTTTTTAAAAATAGCATGTATTTTATTTTCAATTCAAACTGTAGGAGTCACTTTCAATGGAATTTATAGGAGATGCTATTTGTACAAGTGTTGCTGACCTGATTATGTTCACTTTGTGATTCTCCAGTGCTTTTCTTCTCAGGTTTAGGCATTAATGAACCTTTGGGACATATAGATTTTTATGCAAATGGAGGAAAAAAGCAACCTGGCTGTCCCAAATCCATTTTTTCAGGTACACCAATAATATTTTTGAATGAATTACAGATGATTCAGAATGATGAAAGAAAATCAGTTTACTTTTTTTCCCTCTTAATCTATGGGCAAGATTTTGATCACTGTTGCTCATGATTAATGAGAGTCACTGGTGAAAAATGGTTTAATTGGATTTTTATTGGTTCATAAAGTTGACCAGTAGATATACCATTTGGTCATGATGAAACCTATTACATTAGTTTCAACAGTTGTATTTCATTATTTTAAACATTAGGAGAAATTCTGAGTTATTGAAGAAGCAATCTGGTCGAAGTATCACATAACATGAGTTTGGTTCCAGGACTTAATCTTTACCATCACTATAGTATTGTACAAACACAGATTCATAATCTCTTGCATTTGGTTGTTACATAAATAGCCAAACAGCTGCTCCAGGTGTAGAGTTTGGCTCAGTTCAGAGCCATAGGAAGCATCTACAGTGACACCTGTCAAGTAACATATGGCCAAAGCCCACTGTAGCTAGAGAAGTTTGATCAAAGGTTATAAGGATGTGAGAAGTTGAGGAAAGAAAGGGACATAATGAAGTTCTAATGTTACCTGGTTTCATAATCCTCTCTGACATTAAATAGAAATATTAGGGGTGAGGGGTTAGAAGAGAACCATGTGTACATAGCCATTAAGTGTTGTGGCACTGTGTTTGTAGTATGTCAGATTATTGAAATTAAACACATTTTTCCCCTGTGATAATTATTACTTTAGAAAAATGTCTTTTAAATCTCCTGTAAAAGCATACTGAATTTACATTTTCAATGGTACTACCTCTAGCTGCTTGAGATAAAATGGCACATTGTGGTCAGGCAACATTTCAATATTCACAAGTGCATGACATTGAGTAGAACTTAACCTTTAATTTTTTCTCTAATTTGCTTGAACTTGGTTTAATACATCTGCAGTTCTTTTGCTTGTTTTTTGTTTTTTGTTTTTTAACACTTAAGGCGTTGCATTTATTAAATGCAGTCACCAGAGAGCTGTTTACTTGTTCATGGCATCTTTGGAAACAACCTGCAATTTTATTTCATTTCCTTGTCCTTCATACAAAGATTTCCATGCTGGTTCATGTGTGGACTGTGACGACTTCAAGGAAAAATCATGTCCTAGGCTAGGTAAGTGAGATTGGTATGATGACTATAAGATTTTGTGGAAAATGAATAACATAATTGTCAGTATTTTTTGCTGGAAGCTTTTTATTTACTTATGAACATGTTAGCATTTTATGGAAAAATTGCCTGTGGAACAACCAGACACAAGAGTTTATTTCCTACTAAGTATTTTATAAGGTATTTAGTGAGAGAAGTTTAATCAACTGCCTTTCTATGCTCAGTGTAGTATACAGATCTGGTGGTCTCATGAGGATCTTTGTTCTTGCTTTGCAGAGGACTCTCACTATTTATCATCCATGCATATTTCCATTAAAGAAGGAGACTGCTTTCTTTCTTTCTTTCTTTCTTTCTTTCTTTCTTTCTTTCTTTCTTTCTTTCTTTTGAGAGTTGTGCATTCTTAGTGGCATTGAGGGTTTTTATTTTTATGGAAAGCTTTAGGAGCAAGTGGAGAGGTATAAACCACTGTTAGCTTTTCATTTGCTATTAGCAAGTAGACATGAATCATACATGGTTCACACCTTCCAAATTGATAAAACTTGGCAAGAGCGGTTAAGTATTCCAACTTTCGATAACTACAGCCTGCTGGTGGGAAATTATAGAGAAAAATGAATCCACATAAAAATAGAACGTAAGAGCTGGAAAGAATCTCAGAGGTTGTTTGTTCAGGATTTTCCAAAGACATTACCAACCCCCAGGCATGTTATGAGCATGTAAACATCTGATCAGTGTCATGATCAGGATCTGCCAGAAATGTTTCCAGAGCCAAAGGGGCTCTATTAAATGGGAAGCAATTACAAAGGCTGAATTAAAAAGCTTCCTGCAGTTTTCTTCAGCAGGAGGTTTATACTAACATGCATAGAGAATTGCTAGGAGAGACAGGCAATATGCAGGCTTTGTCAGACTTATTTTCTTGTAGACCTCTTCTGTCCAGAAAACATCCTGTGGGATTCATTTTCTTCAGACCTCATGTTAGGGATTGCTTTTCTGGTTTCATTGCTCTTCCACATAAATGAGAAAATTGTGACCCAGTGTGAGCATAAGTATTGTGTAAGGACACGAGTGAGAGCTAGAGTTAAAATCCTTAATTCTCAATTCAGTGTTCTTTCTACCTTGTTCACATTTCAAATTCAGAGGTAGAAAGTGGAAAGAGACAAATACATAAAGTGGGAAGCATTTTCAATATATATATGTGTGTGATAATATTTCAAATTTAGTAATAATGTATATATTGGAAATATACATATTATATACATAATATATAGTGTATATAGATGCTATCTACACTTTATGTATTATATATAATGTACAGACATATATACTGTATCTCTTTGAATGTGTATTTGTAGGAGAATTGGGTGTACTCATGGAACTAAATTCTGTGTTTATTTTATCTAATAATTTTATTCTGCTATATTTACTAAAAAGACACAAATAAAATTCTTAATTTATGATATATTAGTAAAGACTGCTACAAATGGATTGTAGCCATATAGAGTATTCTAACCTCTGATAAGATTTCCAGGGAGTAGATTTGCTTGTGAATCTTTAATTTGAATTATCATGTAATTAAAATAAATATAATGTAAAATTATTTGAAAAGTCATTTTTAAGTGATAAAGATCCTGAACTATAATTATAATAATTATTATAATACATTGATCCTTTAGTTCCTTTAGTGATTTGAAAGCTTTGTGTGCTATTTGCTTGAAGTCTAGTTTCTAATGTTTTCTTTCTCAAATCTCAGGTTATCAAGCTGAGCTATGGAAAGATGTTTTAAAAGAAAGAAAAGAAAAAAGATTTCTCAGGACCACTGTGTTTTTGGATACTACTGGCACAAAACCATTCTGCAGTAAGTTAACATTTTCAACAAATGAACAAATAATTAGTTTTATATATTAATTTATATATTCTCCAAAATGTTTTTTCTACCCACTCCAATTTCATCATGTAATTTCAAGGAATTCTGAAATTTGTTAGAGCCAAATTCAAATAAGGACTTGATATTTTAGATTGAATGAACATATGCTTTGGACAGTATTTTCCCAAAGAAACAATAAAGTCTGTTTGTTCTTTTCCTCCAAATTTGCCTGAATATCCTTCCCACCTTTAGAGTTATGTCAACATATACCCGATTATAGAGTTCAAGACATCTGTCTACACTATTAATATCCTTTGGGAACTGAACCTAAACTATATAAATACAAAATGTATAAGTAAATAATAACCTCCCCTATATATTTAGAGACAAGAGAAAATTCAATGAACAAGAGAGAATGTCTTAGAAATATATTAAATAATTAGACTTATGAGGAGCTATTTTAAATTTTATTCTGTTTAAAGATGAAAAGCTGGTAGTTGTTTATAAATAAAGGTAAATCCTATTATAAGAAGAATCTTACGAGAAGTTTCAAGTCACTGCCATTGACTTTAGTTACTGATGGATAAGTACTTAAAATCGATTCTTGTATTTAAAAGTATTTTGGGGGCTCCTGAGTGGCTGTCAGTTAAGCATCCAACTTTGGCTCAGGTCATGATCTCGCAGTTTGTGAGTTTGAGCCCTGCCTTGAGCTCTGTGCTGACGGCTCAGAGCCTGGAGCCTGCTTCAGATTCTGTGTCTCCCTCTCTTTCTCTCTCTGCCCCTCCCCTGCTCGCACTCTTTTTCTCTCTCTCTCTAAAACATAAATAAACATTTAAAAAATAAATAAAAAATAAAAGTATTTTTAGGGCTGTTAGTGTTATTATTTTGCAGACACAGTTGCTATCAATTTTAAGATACTGTAATTTTTAAAATATTTTAAAATAATTTTTAAAATATTAGTGTTATATTGTACCATTTGGAATTAGGCCTATTATTTAATTAAAATTTTTACTAAATTAAATTTAGATTCAAATGCAGATATAAGAAATACAGAGAGCTCCTGTGTACACTTTATCCAGTTTTCCTCAATGTTAATATTTTGCAACATAGTATAATTATAATATAATATCACCACCAGGATATTCATATTTCCCCAGGCACTCCTCTGTGTCTGTGTGTGTGTGTGTAGTTCTGTACAATTTAATCATACGTTTAAGGCTAGTATCTGTCACTACAGTGAAGATCGTGAACAGTTCCATCACCACAAGGATCCTTTGGGTGATACTTTTATAACCACATATACCATCCTGTCCTGCTTTTCTAAAATTTTGTCATTTTGCTCTTAATGATAGAGAACAAACTGAGGGTTGATGGAGGGAGGTGCGTGTGGGATGGGCTAGGTGAGTGATGGGTATTAAGGAGGACACTTGTGATGAGTACTGGGTGTTGTATATAAGTGGTGAATCACTGAATTCTCCTGAAACCAATATTGCCCTGTATGTTAACTAACTAAAGTTTAAATTTAAAAAAAAGAAAAAAAAAGAAGATACAATAAAAAATAAATAAAATTTTGTCATTTTGAAAATGTTATATGAAGGGACTCATTCAGTATGTGACCTTTTAATTGCCTCTTTTTTTTTTTTCACTCAGCTTCTCTGGAGGTTTATCCATCATTCCTTTTTATTGCTGAGTAGTATTCCATGGTATATATGTACTACAGATGGTTTAATTGTTCATCTCTTGAAGGACACGAGGGATATTTTTAATTTTGGCTTTATGAATAAAGCTATGAACATTTATATACAAGTTTTTGTGTGAATTTAAGTTTTTATTTCTCCAAAGGCCTAAGAAATGCACTTGCTAGGTCAGAAGATAATTAACTTTATAAGAAATTGACCAAGTGTTTTTCAGAGTGCTGTATCATTTTGCAATCCCCTCAGCAAAGTATGAGTGATCCAATTTCTCTGATTTCTTACTAATAATTGGTGTTGTCATTATTTAAAAAAATTATTCATTCTAATAGGTGGATAGTGATGCCATATTGTGGTTTTAATTTTTGTTACCCTGATGGTTTATAATAATGAATATCTTTTCTGTATATCCTCTTTGGTGAAATGTGTGTTCATATCCTTTGCCTATTTCTTAACTGGATATTTTATTTTATTTTATTTTATTTTATTTTATTTTATTTTATTTATTTTTATTTTATTTTACATTATTTATTTTTTTTATATTTTACATCCAAATTAGCATATAGTGCAACAATGATTTCAGGTGTAGATTCCTTAGTGTCCCTTACCCATTTAACCCATCCCCCCTCCCACAACCCCTCCAGTAACCCTCAGTTTGTTCTCCATATTTATGAGTCACTTCTGTTTTGTCCCCCTCCCTGTTTTTATATTATTTTTGTTTCCCTTCCCTTATGTTCATCTGTTTCGTCTCTTAAAGTCCTCATATGAGTGAAGTCATATGATATTTGTCTTTCTCTGACTAATTTCACTTAGCATAATACCCTCCAATTCCATCCACGTAGTTGCAAATGGCAAGATTTCATTCTTTTTAATGGCCGAGTAATACTCCATGGTATATATGTATACCACTTCTTCTTTATCCATTCATCCACCCATCGATGGACATTTGGGCTCTTTCCATACTTTGGCTATTGTTGATAGTGCTGCTATAAACATGGGGTGCATGTGTCCCTCCGAAACAGCACACCTGTATCCCGTGGGTAAATGCCTAGTAGTGCAATTGCTGGGTCGTAGGGTAGGTCTATTTTTAGTTTTTTGAGGAACCTCCATACTGTTTCCCAGAGTGGCTGTGTGAGCTTGCATTCCCACCAACAATGCAAAAGAGATCCTCTTCCTCTGCATCCTCGCCAACATCTGTTGTTGCCTGAGCTGTTAATGTTAGCCATTCTGACAGGTGTAAGGTGGTATCTCATTGTGGTTTTGATTTGTATTTCCTTGATGATGAGTGATGTTGGGCATTTTTTCATGTGTCAGTTGGCCATCTGGATGTCTGCTTTGGAGAGGTGTCTATTCATGTCTTTTGCCCATTTCCTCACTGGATTATTTGTTTTTTGGGTGTTGAGTTTGATAAGTTCTTTATAGATTTTGGATACTAACCCTTTATCTGATATGTCGTTTGCAAATATCATCTCCCATCATGTCGGTTGCCTTTTAGTTTTGCTGATTGTTTCCTTTGCTGTGCAGAAGCTTTTATTTTGATGAGGTCCCAGAACTTCATTTTTGCTTTTGTTTCCCTTGCCTCTGAAAACATGTTGAGTAAGAAGTTGCTGTGGCCAAGATCATAGAGGCTTTTGCCTGCTTTCTCCTTGAGGATTTTGATGGCTTCCTTTCTTACATTTAGGTCTTTCATCCATTTTGGGTTTATTTTTGTGTATGGTGTAAGAAAGTGGTCCAGGTTCATTCTTCTGCATGTCGCTGTCCAGTTTTCCCAGCACCCCTTGAAGAGACTGTCTTTATTCTATTGGATATTCTTTTCTGCTTTGTCAAAGATTAGTTGTCCATACGTTTGTGGGTCCATTTCTTGGTTCTGTATTCTGATCCATTGATCTGAGTATCTGTTTTTGTGCCAGTACCATACTGTCTTCATGATTACAGCCTTGTAGTACAGCTTGAAGTCTGGGATTGTGAGGCCTTCTGCTTTGGTTTCCTTTTTCAAGATTGCTTTGGCTATTTGGGGTCTTTTCTGGTTCCATACAAATTTTAGGATTATTTGTTCTAGCTCTGTGAAGACTTTTGGTATTATTTAGATAGGGATTGCATTGAATATGTAGATTGCTTTGGGTAGTATCGACATTTTAACAATATTTGTTCTTCCTATCCAGGAGCATGGAATCTTTTTCCATTTTTTTTGTGTCTTCTTCAATTTCTTTCATAAGCTTTCTATAGCTTTCAGTGTATAGATTTTTCATCTCTTTGGTTAGATTTATTCCTAGGTGTTTTATGGTAAATTTACAATTGTAAATGGGATCTATTCTTTGATTTCTCTTTCTGTTGCTTCATTGTTGGTGTATAGGAATGCATACGATTTCTGTGCATTGATTTTATATGCTGCAGTGTTGCTGAATTCATGAATCAGTTCTATGAGTTTTTGGTGGAATCTTTAGGGTTTTCCATATAGAGTATCATGTCATCTGCGAAGAGGGAAAGTTTGACCTCCTCCTGGCCGATTTGGATGCCTTTTATTTCTTTGTGTTGTCTGATTGCAGAGGCTTCCAATACTATGTTGAATAACAGTGGCGAGAGTGGACATCCCCATCTTGTTCGTGACCTTAGGGGGGCAGCTCTCAGTTTTTCCCCATTGAGGATGATAATAGCATAGGGTCATTCATATATGGCTTTTATGATCTCTAAGTATGCTCCTTCTATCCCTACTTTCTTGAGGGTTTTCATCAAGAAAGGATGCTGTATTTTGTCAGATGCTTTCTCTGCATCTATTGAGAGGATCATATGGTTCTTATCCTTTCTTTTATTGATGTGATCAATCACATTAATTGTTTTGTGGATATTGAACCAGCCCTGCATCCCAGGTATAAATGCCACTTGGTTGTGGTGAATAATGTTTTTAATGTATTGTTGGAGTCGGTTGGCTAATATCTTGTTGAGGATTTTTGCATCCATGTTCATCAGGGAAATTGGTCTATAGTTCTCCTTTTTAGTGGGGTCTCTGTATGGTTTTGGAATCAAGGTAATGCTGGCTTCGTAGGAAGAGTTTGGAAGTTTTCCTTCCATTTCTATTTTTTGGAGCAGCTTCAAGAGAATAGGTGTTAACTCTTCCTTAAATGTTTTGTAGAATTATGCTGTAAAGCCATCCAGCCCTGGACTCTTGTTTTTTGGCAGATTTTTTATTACTAATTCGATTTCCTTACTGGTTATGGTCTGTTCAAATTTTCTATTTCTTCCTGTTTCAGTTTTGGTAGTGTATATGTTTCTAGGAATTTGTCCATTTCTTCCAGATTGCCCATTTTATTGACATATAATTTCTCATAATATTCTCTTGTTATTGTTTTTATTTCTGCAGTGTAGGTTGTGATCTCTCCTCTTTCATTCTTGATTTTATTTATTTGGGTGATTTCCTTTTTCTTTTTGATCAGACTGGCTAATGGTTTATCAATTTTGTTAATTCTTTTAAAGAATTAACATTGACCTGTTCTACTGTTTTTTTGGTTTCGTTAGCATTAGTTTCTGCTCTAATCTTTATTATTTCCTGTCTTCTGCTGGTTTTGGGTTTTATTTGCTGTTCTTTTTCCAGTTCTTTAAGGCGTAAGGTTAGGTTGTGTATCTGAGATCTTCCTTCTTTAGAAAGGCCTGGATTGCTATATACTTTCCTCTTATGACTGCCTTTGCTGCGTCCCAGAGATTTTGATTGTGGTGTTATCATTTTCATTGGCTTCCATATACTTTTTAATTTCCTCTTTAACTGCTTGGTTAGCCCATTCATTCTTTAGTAGGATGTTGTTCAGTCTTCGAGTATTTGTTACCTTTCCACATTTTTTCTTGTGGTTGATTTCGAGTTTCATAGCGTTGTGGTCTGAAAATATGCATGGTATGATCTCGATCTTTTTATACTTGCTGAGGGCTGTTATGTCCTAGCATGTGGTCTATTCTGGAGAACGTTCCATGTGCACTGGAAAAGAATGTGTATTCTGCTGCTTTAGGATGAAATGCTCTGAATATATCTGTTAAGTCAGTCTGGTCCAGTGTGTCATTCAAAGCCATTGTTTCCTTGTTGATTTTATGATTAGATGATCTGTCCATTGCTGTGAGTGGGGTGTTGAAGTCTCCTACTATTATGGTATTACTATTGATGAGTTTCTTTATGTTTGTGATTAATTGATTTATATATTTGGGTGCTTTCACATTTGGCACATAAATGTTTATGATTGTTAGGTCCTCTTGGTGAATACATTCCTTGATTATGATACAATGCCCTTCTGCATTTCTTGATACAGTCTTTATTTTAAAGTCTAGATTGTCTCATACAAGTATGGCTACTCCGGCTTTCTTTTGTTGACTATAAGCATGATAGATGGTTCTCCATCTCCTTATTTTCAATTGAAAGGTGTCTTTAGGTCTAAAGTGGGTCTCTTGTAAACAAATGGATCTTGTTTTCTTATCTATTCTGTTACCCTATGTCTTTTAATTGGAGCATTGAGTCCATTGACATTTAATGGGTGAGTACTGAAATATATGAATTTATTTCCATTATGATGCTTAGAGTTTCTGGTGGTGTTCTCTGGTCCTTTCTAATCTTTGTTGCTTTTGGTATTTATTTATTTATTTATTTGTTTATTTATTTATAATTTCATCTTTTCTCCTCTCAGAGAGTTCCCCTTAAAATTTCTTGCAGGGCTGGTTTAGTGGTCACAAACTCCTTTAATTTTTGTTTGTCTGGGAAACTTTTTATCTCTCCTTCTATTTTGAATGACAGCCTTTCTGGATAAAGAATTTTTGGCTCCATATTTTTCTGATTCAACACATTAAATATATCCTACCACTCCTTTCTGGCCTGCTAAGTTTCTCTGGATAGGTCTGCTGCACACCTGATTGGTCTTCCCTTGTAGGTTAGGGAGTTTTTTCCCCTTGTTGCTTTCATGATTCTCTTCTTTCCTGAGTATTTTGTGAATTTGACTATGATGTGCTTTGCTGATGGTCGGTTTTTGTTGACTCTAATGGGGGTCCTCTGTGCTTACTGGATTGTGATGTCTGTATCTTTCCCCAGGTTAGGAAAGTTTTCTGCTATGTTTTGCTCACATAACCCTTCTACCCCTATTTGTCTCTCTTTCTCTTCTGGACCCCTATGATTCTGATGTTGTTCCTTTTTAATGAGTAACTGATTTCTCTAATTCTTAAATCATGCTCTTTTGCCTTAATGTCCCTCTTTTTTCTGCTTCATAATTCTCCATAATTTTGTCCTCTATATTGCTGATTCTCTGTTCTGCCTCATCCATCCTTGCCCCTGAGGCATCCACCCATGATTGCGGCTCAGGTGTAGCATTTTTTATTTCATCCTGACTAGTTTTTACTTCTTTTATCTCTGCAGAAAGGGATTCTAATCTATTTTTAACTCCAGCTGGTATTCTTATTATCATGATTCTGAATTCTGGTTCAGATATCTTGCTTGTATCTGTGTTGGTTAAATCCCTTGCTGTCGTTTCTTTGTGCTCTTTTCTTTTGGGGTGAATTCCTTCGTTTTGTCATTTTGAAGGGAGAAAAGGAATTAATGAGGTAGAAAAATTAAAATTAAAAAAATATTAAAATTAAAAAACTAAAAACACACTCATACAAAAAATCGAATAAATGATGCTAGATCCTGGGTGTCTTTTGGTTTGGGTGTTGAAAGTGGTTTGATAGATTAGAGAAAAAAGGGGGAAACAAAGGAAATTGAGAATTTGAAAAAAATGAAAACACTGAAATAGACTAAAATGAAATGATGGAAGTAAAATAGAATTTGAAAAAAATTACACAAAAGTAAAGAATATAGTAGAAAAAATTAAAGAAATATATTTTTAATAGAATTTAAAAATAAATATAACTTTTTTCTCTTTCTGTATTCAAGAAAAAGAGGTGAAAAAAAGAAAAAAAGAAAATTGAACAATTGGACCTGCTAACAGATTGAAATAGTACTTAAATTACTTCATTTTCCCCTGGAAGTCAGACTATGAAGCACTTTATAGTACATAAACTGAGCAAGCAGTGAGACTTGTGTTCTTGAAGAGCTTGGTCAGCCCAGTTGGTCGGGGCTTAGTGTAACGGCTCCCTTATCCACTAGATGGTGCTGCTAGCATAGTGGGGTGGATTGTTGTGGCACTTGTAGGTGCATATGCGCATGTGTGGGAGCAGTAAAAATGGTGTCACCCAACTACTCAGTCTCTAGTATTGGAACTCTTTTCTCCCTGATCAGCAATCGTGCACCCATCCTTCATCTTCAGCTTCTGTCCACTCGCCGCTTCCACACCATTAGTGACCAGACCCCAGGTAGCACCTCCCTCCAGAGTTTTGTCTCAGATGCCGCTGCCTTCCCCATCCCCCCACTTCTGAGGTACTGTGGCTTTGACCTGCTCTGCCCCTCTGCGGAGGGTCTCACAGAGCAATAGTCGGGTGCCGGCCACACCCAGGAATGCTTGCGGGATCATGCTGCTGCCGATGCCCACTAACTGCGGCTGGGTGCTAGCCCGCCCCAGAAAAAGTTTGTGAGACAGTGTAGCAGCAGCACCTCAGGAGTATGGAAAATAATAACACACATCTGGCACCAGGCTTCACCCCCAATGACCTTGTTCCAGCACCAGTGAATGTGGCCCTTCTCTGGGGTCTGCTGGGCACAGGTGGCCTCACAGCCTCTACCAAACATCCTTCCAGCAGTGGAACCGCTTCTCTCCAGCAGTGGAACCGCTTCTCCCCTTGTAGCCCAAGAACCTGTCGGACCCCACTCTGCCCCTGGGGATTCACCCTTTACACCAGACCACCGTCAGGTATTGAGCTGCAGAGTTTCAGACTGTGATCCCCTTGTTTACAGTCTTAATGGAATTTAAGCCCTCTCCTTTCTCCTTTCTCCCTTTTTAGTTCAGTCCCTGCAGCTGTTTCCAATTTTCCACTTTCTCTCCAGCTGCTTTTAGGGAGGGGTGCTTTCCCCTTATTCTCCCCCACCATGTCCATCCTCTCTCTGCATGCAAAAGCAGTTCCCTGCCCTCCATGTTTTCTCTCTCCCCAAGTTCACCTCTCCATGCCACGTACCTGCTGAATTCTGTGGTTCAGGTTGTGTAGATTGTTGTGTTAATCCTCAGATTAGGTTTTTAGGTGTGCAGGATGGTTTAGTGTTGGGCTGGCTGTATTTCATGGATGTGAGACACACAAAAACCTTCCATGCTGTTTCGCCATCTTGGCTCCTCCTCCCAGTTTTCTGAAGTTTAGTTTTGAGATGACATGGTGAGGATTTGTTTGGTATCCTGTTTACATTCACTCAGCTTCTTGAATCTTCATGTTAGTTTCCTTCACCAAATTTAGAAAGTCCTCAGCCATCAGCCATCATTTCTTTGAATACTCTTTCAGCCTCACTCTCCTTTCTCTCTTTTTGATATGATGATAACACAGAAATTACATCTTTTGTTTAGTCCCACAAGTGTCTGAGGCCCTGTTAATTTTTTCCCCCTCAATCTCTTTTCTCTACATTGCTGAGATTGAGTGCCAAATTGATCTGTCTTCAGATTCACTGATTTCTATCCTTTATCATCCACTCTACCGTCAGGCACATGCAATGAGTTATATATACATTACTGTAGTTTTTACTTATGTAATTTCTACTTTATTTTCCAGTTTCTATTTTTTTGCTCAGATTTTTCTATTCATTTTTTTTCAAGAAACTGACTTTGAAGCATTTTTATAATGGCTTCTTTGAAATCCTTGTCAGATAATCCTAGCATCTGATTCATCTCAGTGTTGGCATCAGTTGATTTCCTTTCTCACCAACGTTGTGATTGTCTTTGTTCTTGGTATAATGGGCAATTTTCAATAATGTTTTGAGCATTTTGTCTATTATGTTGGAATTTGAGTCCTATTTAAATCTTTTATTTTGAGCAGGCAGCTATTGTTTAGATGTTAGCTTTATTCTGAGACTATGGCTTCTTAGATGTATAAAAGTTCAGGATTTTTATAGTTGCCTGGTGACTTCCTTCTTTTTTTCTTTGTACATAAAATTGCCTCCTGATTTTATCTGATTCTATCACAACAATTTGTCTCATAGACCCCTTGAATCTGTGTCTTTTTTTCCATATTGAATATTATGTTCTATAGTATTTTATTTCACTTGTTGTTTAACAATTAGTATTTATTATGGATGCTATTACATCAAATACTCTATTTACCAGTTGTTTTTCTACATTTTATCTGGACTTCTTCTCCCTCCCCTACTTCTTCCTTTTGGGTTTAACTTCTATCTTACTGAGTTCCTTTACTTAGCATCATGCCTCCTGTGCATGGAAGCTGACATGCATCCTCTGTCTCCATGCTAAATCTAGTTCCCAAGTCGTGTAGGGATCCAGGGCTTCAGTCCTCCTTATGTTTTGCCTTTATTTTCTCTTCCTTTCTGCCTTGTGATATTTTCCCTGCCTTCATCTGAGCTTGGTTTTGTATTTAATTTATGGATTGTACAGTCATCATTTCCAGGTACTTGTAACACGAGATGGGCTTTTTCTGTGACATCTTAATATGTCAGATATGTCATGATACCAGAAATCATCAGAGAGAGTCTGAACACCTACTTTTCCGGGTGAGGTGAAACAGTCTTTTGTCTAAAGCTGGGGAGTCACTTCAGAGTAAGAAGTGGTTCTTCAGTCTCTTGTGTTAGAATTTCTTGAGGTCCAGTGGTAAATAAATTATCTCATTTAAGGTGGTACTAAGTAAGCATCAGGCATAAAACAAGAAGTTACTCTTGTCTGTTCGGTAGCAACAGTTAACACCTAGCCTGCATGGTTTTACTACATGTATTTCTCACAAGATAATTTCATACATTCCATGTTCTGTTTTTATATGTTTTCTTCTAAGAAATAGTTCACAGTACAGGGACTAGTGTCTACCTCCCTTATATAAAGTATGATGGAGATGGACTGTACATTCTAGTCCATAAGTTACAATATCACAACAGGATTGGGATAGAACTAAAAGAATGGGTATTGCCTTACACTGGATTGCAGCCAAATGTAGCCCACTTGGCTGTTATTGGTACTATGGAATGGGCATCTAAGCAATAATAGCATCGTGCTTGAAATATAGGAGGAAGAGTGGATATTGATGTTAGTTGGTAAAAGGGGTAGATGTAGTGCATACTTAAAAATGTCTCTTTGATGTGAATTTAAATCCTCCCTCTGGGTATTTCCTGTCCAGATGTGTTAATATTTTCTCATCATAGAAATGAAAGTGTCTTAAACTTGCTTTCTTAGCTAATCTTCTAGCTCATGTTTGGAAGTGGTAGCAATGGGATCTTGAAGCAGTCTGTCCTGTGATTTTGGGGCAGTGTTTCTGGCTGAGCCTTGTTCTCTGGCCCTGAATGCTTGTTTGAGCTACATATTCCTTAATAAATTCTTCTGTGCTAAAAAAAAAATCTCACAGGGAGTCAGAACTTTCTCTATAGTTCAGAAAACACTGAGTATGGGGGTGAGTTCAGTATCCTTGCCTCTGAAATATGTATCAATTTTTAGCTGGGAATTTTTTCTTCCTCTTTTATTTTTTTAAATTTAAATCCAAGTTATTTAACATTTTATGTAGTAATGGCTTCAGAAGTAGAATTTAGTGATTCATCATTTACATTTAACCCCCAGTGCTCATCCTGATAACTGCCCTCCTTAATGCCTGTCACCCAGTTAGCTCATCCTCTCACCCCATACCCCTTCAGCAACCCTCAGTTATCTGTATTTTAGAGTCTGTTATGTTTGACCCCCTTTCTATTTTTATCTTATTTTTCCTTCCCTTTCCCTATGTTCATCTGTTTTGTTTCATAAATTTCACACATGAGTGAAATCATATGATACTTATCTTTCTCTGACTGACTTATTTCACTTAAGCATACATAATACACTCTAGTTCCATTGACATTGTTGCAAATGGCAAGATTTTATTCTTTTTGATCACCGAGTAATATTCCTGTGTGTGTGTGTGTGTGTGTGTGTGTGTGTGTGTGTGTGTGAGTGGACATTTGGGATCTTTTCACAATTTGGCTATTGGCAATAGTGCTGCTTTAAACATTGGGGTGCATGTGCCTCTTCGAATCAGCATTTTGTGTCCTTTGGGTAAATACTTAATATTGCAATTGCTGGGCCATAAGGTAGTTCTATTTTCAAATTTTGGAGGAACCTCCATACTGTTTTCCAGAGTGGCTCCACCAGTTTGCATTCCCACCAACAGTGCAAAAGGGTTCTCCTTTCTCTGCATCCTTGCCAACATCTCTTGTTTCCTGAGTCATTCACTTTAGCCATTTTGACAAGTGTGAGGTGGTATTTTATTGTGGTTTTGATTTGTAGTTCCCTGGTGATGAGTGATGTTAAGCATCCTTTTAGGTCTCTGTTAGCCATCTGGATATCTTCTTTGGAAAAGTGTCTGTTGATGTCTTTTTCCCATTTCTTCACAGGATTATTTGTTTTTTGGGTGTTGAGTTTGACATGTTCTTTAAGGTTTTGGATACTAACATTTTATCCGATATATCATTTGCAAATATCTCATCTTATTCTATCGGTTGCCTTTTAGTTTTGCTTATTGTTTCCTTCACTATGCAGAACCTTTTCATCTCAATAAAGTCCCAATAATTCATTTTTGCTTTTGTGTCCCTTACCTCCAGGGATATGTTTAGTAAGAAGTTACTGTGGCCAACGTCAAAGAGGTTGTTGAATGTTTTCTTCTCTAGGATTTTGATGGTTTCCTGTCTTACAATTAGGTCTTTCTTCCATTTTGAGTTTATTTTCGTGTATGGTGTAAGAAAGTGGTCCAGGTTCATTCTTTTGCATGTCGCTGTCCAGTTTTCCCAACACCATTTGCTTAAGAGACTGTCTTTTTTCCACTGGATATTCTTTCCTGCTTTGTCAAAGATTAGTTGGTCATACATTTTTGGGTCCATTTCTGTATTATTTATTCTGTTCCGTTGATCTATATCTATTTTTGTGTCAGTACCATATTGTCTTGATGATTACAACTTTGTAATACAGCTTAAAGTATGGAATTGTGATGCCTTCAGCTTTGATTTTCTTTTTCAACATTACATTGGCTATTTGAAGTATTTTCTGGTTCCATAAAAATTTTAGAATTGTTTGTTCTAGCTCTGTGAAGAATGCTCATGTTCCTTTGAAAAGGGGTTGCAGTGAATATGTAGACTGCATTGGGTAGTACTGACATTTTAACAACATTTGTTTTTCCAAATCAAAAGCATGGAATATTTTTCCATTTCTTTGTGTCTTCTTCAGTTTTTTTCCCATAAGTGTTATGTAGTTTTCAGTGTACAGATATTTTGACTGGGTATTTTGAATAAGAGATACTACGAGCTGGGATATATAAAAATACTTAATTTTACAGTCATTCCTAAAAAACAATGAAACTGGGAATTATATTTGTCAAGCAATTTTAGCCAAGACAATTCCTCAGATAAATATGGAAACTTATCATATTTATTTTAGGTGTGCTACTGAAAAATAAAAATTGTTTCATTGACCTAAACTATGATTTTTTATGGTTTGCACACCAGTTAGTATTCTCTATTTGGCCAGCTCTTTACCATACCAATGACTTTCTGGCAGGTTTTTCCATTTCTCATTTTCAAGTCTAGTTAAAAATTGACAAAATGAAAATATATTACCCATGTACAAAATGCCCCTTGATATTATGTGCATATATAATATGTGTCTAGATTACATGTATGTAATTACATGTATTACATGTATATTACATATAATACATATATTATACACACATATTTACAAACACACATCTATATCTGTATAGGTACCAAAAATAAGTAGAAAATAATAATAATGTCAATTGCATTCTATATTTTTTGTAGGCTATTATTTTGTTCTCAGTATAACTGTTCTGGATAACAATATGAAAAATGGCTGTATTACATTTAAGTTATTAAACCAGCTTGGAATGGTTGAAGAGTCCAGGGTCTATGAGTAAGTATAATTTAGTAATTTTTTTCTTTCATAAATTAAATGTTTGTTTTCTTGAGCATCCACTTTGGAATATAATACAAATAGTGTAAATTTTTTTCTCCAGAGAGTCTTAAAATATTAAATATTAAAATATCTCAGGTGTTATATTCTAATTCATTCATTGTCTGCAGAAAGATGTGGAATATGAAGTCTACTACTTAAGTTCTTTATGTCATACACACCTAGGGACTACAAACATTAGGAAAACTTTTTTTTTTCTCTTTTGATTGTCATTCCCATGTTCTTCTTCTCAAACTACCTTGGCTTCTATTTCTCTCTAGTTTTCAGGCAACATTGTATTCACAGTGATATGACCAAATGTCAAGTAACTTCTGTCAGTAGAGCGACCCAATTTCAGTATTTCAGAGAAACACTTGCAGCTACAAATCCTACAAAATAGAAGAGGGGTTTTTTTTGCTTAATCTTCTATTTAGCTTTTTGTGTATATATGTATGTTATATATACATATTTTAAAAGTTATCTAATCATCTCAAAGAATATTCTCAGCTTGAATTTGTTGAAGGTATACCTGTCTATTTCATAAGTTCTCAAGCAAGGAAATTCATTTTCTGTTAAATAAAAGAATGGTATGAAGATGCATGCTACTATTAAAATTGTGGTTTCCTCAGGGTGCCTGGGTGGCTCAGTTGGATAAGCGTCCGACTTCAATTCAGGTCATGATCTCTCGGTTTTTGAGTTCGAGCTCTGCGTCAGGCTCTGTGCTGACAGTTCAGAGCCTGGAGCCTGCTTCAGATTCTGTCTCCCTCTCTCTCTGCCCCACCCCCGGGCCCCCATCTCTCTCTATCGAAAATAAATAAACATTAAAAACATTTTTAAATAGTAGTTTCCAACCTGCTGTGCTAGACTTCTAGAAATCTATTAAATAATGTAACTTTTTGAAAGGCTCACAGGTAACATATCTAGTGATGAGATAAAAGAAACACTTTATTTTATTACACCTGGACTTACAACAGTTTGGTTTAAGTTTAGACTGATTACTGATGACATCATTCGAATTTCAGGAAGCATAGTTGGTATATCCAACGTTTACTGTTGTCACAGTCTAGGTAGTTACAATACCTGAATTGACTAAATCTAGTGTGTGATGGGATTCAGACTTGAGTACATCATGACATCCAAATTTATGCAACCATTAAAGTGAACCAGGAAAAAGTCTCAAATTAGTGTCACAAATAACAGCACATTAGTGTCACAAATAACGGCAGTGATGTATGTAATTTTACAGTATTATTATGAACCTTTGTTTAAAATCTAAAATAACGAAAATATACAAAGTAGCCATAGCTCATAATAAACGAAGTTTGTTTTGTAGATAAATCTTTAACACCCTAAAATCCACAAAGAAAATAATAGTAAAAGAAGTATATTATGATCAAATATTGAGAACCTGTGTACTGACATAACATAGAAACTATTTATAGTATCATGGGATACTAAGGCCACTCTTGGAAATAACATTCTGAGTCATAAGTCAGAGAAAATTTTTTTAACTTTGAGATAAATGTATTTTTAATATTAGAGCCTTACCAAATTAGTTTTCATAAAATTTTAAAAGGCTTTGCAGATAATTTAGTAGTTGGATAAAACCTGACCTGAGTGAGCATCAATTATTTTTGTTTTTTCCCTTTTCTCAACTTCTTTTCGGTCACCCAAAGACTATTAAATAAATCAAATCGGGATTTCAATCTAAATTCTTCATTTACATCAAGGCCCATATTTTAATAAGAGAAACTTCAAATTCTTTCCACCTAATTCTCAGCACGATTGACTGGGTTATAATAGTTATTTTGTAATAGTTTATTGCTTTATGTTGCTTAAAATAGTGTATGTATGTGCCTATCTGTGCACACACATATGCATATGATCCTTTATTTATTTTTATGAAATATATGCTTTCTTAGCTTTTGAATCCACTTATTCAACAGTGTTATTCAGCAACACTAAAATTTATTTAGGCGTTTTGCTAAATAATGGATACTCAAACTAAAATAGCACTGTTACGGTTCTTAAGGAAGTCACAGAACACTGAAGGAGACTGATGAGTAATTACAGCTTTAAGTAATAAGATCTATAGTAGCAGAATACTTATATGCTGTGGGTGTATGAAGAGGATGCAAGGAAACATTTAAAGGAGAGATATTGCAATCAAGGAATGGAGACAGTGTTTTCAAAGGCATGGAGATAGGAGAGTATCTGAGTTCAGTAACAGCTCACAGACTACAGTCCTAGAGAAGTTGTTTCCAACTTGTTCAAAAGGCAATGAAATTGTGATTCTTCATTTCCCTTATAAACATCATTGTGTATGCAGAACACCCTGAAATATTGATATATTTTATTCATGTCCTTGAATTAGTGCATTTTTCATGAATGATGATATATTCATGACAAATCTGTCCATCTATTACTGGCCAAGGGCTTTATTGTTTTTCTATTAATAATTCTTTGCTAATAACTTTAGTCATGCTTTGAGATTTAAACTGTTTCAGAAACCAGGGAAGTCAGAGATTTTTAAATGACCTTTTGTTTCCCTCTTCAAAATTAAAATAGGAAGATTTGCTTACTGTAGAAAATGTGTCATATTATACAGTAGAAAATGAGAATCATATATAATTATATCATCCAGGGATGTTCACATTTACTATGTGGTCTACAACTATGTCTCCTCTTCCTTTACCTCCTCTTTTTCCTCTCTTCATTCTGGTATATACCCTTGTGCACACACATTATTTTCTTCATTTAGCAAAATTAGGATCGTACCACAAATGTGTTCTGTATCCTAATTTTTATACTGAATGCTACAGTGCAATCATTTTTTGATGTCGCTAAATATTACTCACACGTTATAATATGCTAAATATAATAATATATAAATATAGGATTTTAAACAAGAGGTATCAATTTTGGACATTCTGGTTGGAAGGATTCCCCCAGAGGATGAGTAATGGGAGATTAGAGTGGCATGTGTCCAAAGAGGTGGAGGTACCTATTATAATAATTTATGTGAGACATGATAGAGGTCTAGACTCAATACGTGGAGGTGTTTCTTCCTTTTTTTTTTTTTTTAGGATTTAGGATAGATATTTTTATGATTAATTAAATATGTGAAAGTTAAGTAAAGAAACCAGTTTCAAGGTAACTAGTTAAATTATGATGCCATTTATTGAGCTAGAAAGTCATGGAGAGGAGCCAGTTTAATCATTCAATATAATTTCTTGAAAGCTTCTATAGGCCAATGACTGTACTAGAAATTAGGGATACAATTCTGGACAAATTAGATTGCTGTCTTTACATAACTTCTGTCTAGTGCAGCAGATAGACTTTACACATACATTATACAAATAAAATGATGATGTTCATCATTCCTCTATTCAAACAGAGGAATCTACACTGAGCTAGGAATTGTGCTAAGTGCTGAAGATACTGTGATGAGAAATATAGACATGGTCCTACCCTCTTTAAGCTTGAAGCCCTAATGAAATATATAACAGTTATAAAAATTAAATAAAACTACATAAATAAAATCTGAAAAATGTCTTGAGGCAAATTATAGTGTGCATGGAAACATGAAATAAGGGATATGAATT
The DNA here is from genome assembly GCF_022837055.1 of Prionailurus viverrinus. Lineage (NCBI taxonomy): Eukaryota > Metazoa > Chordata > Mammalia > Carnivora > Felidae > Prionailurus > Prionailurus viverrinus. Next base: position 130,580,433 of record NC_062569.1, on the reverse strand, counting down.
AGTGAGGTCACTAAAAGTTTCTCTGAGGACATTTTAGTTGAGACCTAAATGAGGGACAAGATTGATTTTCTTTGCTATATTACAGGACAAAGTATCAACAAATGCACAGATCCTGAAGCAGGAGGGAACATAGCCCATTTCAGGATCTGAAGGAATTTTCTGATGTCTTAGAATGGAGGCAGGATCAGCAAGAGAGATATGAGAGAAGTAGAGAGCCCCTGGATTTTGTAAGAACTAGAACTTGTAAGGCATATTTTGGGATTTATATTTTACTCACTGAGCAAATGAAAATCACTAAAGGGTTTTAGTTGGAGCAGTTTGGTTGGAGCCGGGTTGGATTTTCATTTTGGAAAAACAATTTGACCACAATGTGTTGACAAGGAAAAAGACAGGATGCTGTTGCAAGAATATAGGAAAGGAACAGTGGTGTCTGAGTGCTTGCTGTGGAAATGTATGAATTCAAAGCAGATTCAGGATATTTAGTAGGAATAATCAGTAGGAATTTATGATAGATTGGATGTAGGGATTGAAAGAGGGGGTGATATCAAGGGTGAATCCTAGTTGTCTAGCTTGGGTAATAGGTAGTGATGCCATTTAAAATAATAAGAAAATTTGTTAGTTGTAGGTTTTATTTTTATTTATTTTATTTATTTTTTTGTGAGAGATGGGTGTTGGGAAAGATGTCATTTAGATTTGAACCCTACTGAGTTTTAGACATCCTTAAGGTATGCAGGTACACATGGTGAAAAGCAATAGATCTCAGCAAACAGAGCTCAGATAGAGGCAGAGGTTTGGTGGTCACGAGCAAATAGTTGGTATTTGAAATCATTGAAGTGGATGTGAAATTGTAGGGAGAGATAGCACGTTCCCATCTGGACATACTGACTCTGAAGTATCTCTGAGAAATCTAGATAACGTCTTAGAAATTAGAGATATGAACAATGACATTATATTCCATGAAAGAGGAGGTAATATCAGTTCCTGGGGGTAATAGATATGGGCTTTGAGGAGAGTAATGACAACCTTTTTGGAGCCCAGCTGTTTCGAAGAATCAAAAGCAGGAAAGAGCAGGGATAAATATAAGATGGCACAAGAGCTGGAGACACCACTGGTTGCTCCTCAGCTGTTTTACGTATGATTGTTGCCTTTGCTCAAGCAAATCATTGTCACCTTGAAGGAGGAAATTACCACGACAGATTTTTAAAATTTTTTTTTGCTCTCTCCTCTTTTCTCTTTCCTTCCTTCCTCCTTTCCTCTTCCCCCTCCTCCACCTTCCTCCTGCTCTCCCTCCCTTTCTTTCCTCCTTCTCTTACTTATCCTGCTCCTCCTCCTCCTTCTTCACCTTCTTTGGAGTTTCCTTTGTAGTCAAGCAGATCCTTATTGATCTGACTCCAGGCCCCCCTATGTTTCTGGCACATAGGGGTGAGGAATTTGAGTAGAGTGATGAAGAAGATCATTGACGTGGCTGTGTTTGTTTTGCATTCACTAGCTTTGGAAAGTCATTTGTATGCTCTGATATTCAGTTTTCTCATCTGTAAATGGCAATACTAATAGTACCTAGTAAATGGAGTTGTCAAGATAGTTAGATAAGGTCAAGCATGTCAAGCTTCATTATAGTTCTGGGTACATTGTAAATGCTCAGGAAATTGTACTTATTAAATTCTACATTTATTTTTTTCCTTTTGAATCTGAAGCTTTTGTAATAATTCACAAATATTTGACAAAATGGCACAGATCAATTAAGAATTATTATTTGAGTATCCTGTCCATTCAGGGAACTGTAATAGTTGTTACGGTGTCTAAAACAGGAAGCATAAAATGACTCCTGTAATCTTAGACAAATGTACAATCTAGACACCAAGTCAGAAAGACAAGATGCCCCACTTTTTTCTCAAAAAGTGTCCCCAAATAATTTTGTATGAGGATACCTATATTATTATTTTATTTTGTTTTAATTTATTTTAATAAATACTTCACAAATATGTTTTGGGTTTTTTTCCTTTAAGATTGTTGTTTCTATAATACATTAAGATTATATTGACTTTAGAGTTAAATTAAATTTTAAATTACTAATATGGTGAGCATATTAAATTTTCTGTTTAGGAAGAACAGATCATTTTATCAACTTCAAGAAGTCAAGATTCTTGCTCAGTTTTCAAATGATGTTGTAAATATTTCAGGCATTGGTTTGGGATATTTTCAGAGCTCAAATTGGCAATGTTTCCAATGTAATTACAACATCCATCGTGTCATGGTACAATCACTTACCTATCCAGAAAGGTAAGAAAACTAAATTTTGATTTCAGTATATTATCTTTTAAACTTGAAAATATCAGTATGCTAAGAAATGGCTTAAGAATTCATATGTTCAGATATATGTTTATTGTGTATTTCAGATTATATTTTACACAAATATTAAAATATCTAAAAGGTGCAAAATGCACTTTTAAAATGAAAATTAGTTTGAATGAAGTTTAGTTTGGAGTCGCATTACCTAGGCAAAGAAAAAAAAACACAATCATTTCATTAGATACAATAAAAATGAAAAATGTGAGACAAATATCTGCCTTAGAAGTTGATCAATAATTTCTTACATATACATATATATTTATAGATTGGTTGAGATTCCTTTTGTACAATTCTTTAGATGGGGTTCAATGGCTGAAAACTCTATCACGAAGCATATCATCATAGAAGATAGAAGTCATCAGGACTTTCAATGATTTTTCTCTTTATTTTTATTTGGGAAGAGAAAAAAAATCCATTTTTATCTATTATATATCAGAGTCTAGACATCATGGAGATTCAACCCTAGGAATATATTGACATAAGTGAAGCTCTAGCATATATACAATAACAGCAGGAGGAAAGTCTGACTCCTATGCCTTGGTTTCTCTGTTACATCACAAATATCTCCATTACACAAAAATGTGATACTATCCTGACTTGATGGGGATATTTGAAGATGATAGACTGTATCAGTATTTTTCTTTGTCCATTTAATATGCTTTACTTAGTTCCATGTTCTCACAACTGAAGAGATTTTCCTACTATCCTTGTGCCCATGATATTGATGTACATGTTCACCATGACAGAATTCATATTCCCACAGAAACACCTCTGTGAAAACATTAAGAACCACTAAGACCCCTTTAATGAGTTGACCATCTGTCAATTTGGATATGTGAGATGTGAGTTGTTCCAACTGTGAGTGCCAACTGAGAGTCAATAGCAATGGGTTTGTGAATTGCTAGAAATCACTCTTCTTTAGTTGACTGTAGATCTTTCTTTTTATTTCTCTTTATTTTTCTGTATTTGTATATTTGATTCTCTAGTTACCTTTATATGAATGTTGAACAGAGTAAATAAGAAGTTTTGGAGAATAAAAATAATAAATGACGAGAACATGCATTTAGATGAGGTCTATATTAACAGAGGAAAACTGGATTGTTTGAAGTGTAAATTATTTTGTAACCTTTGGTATGAGAATATTTAGTCACTCAAAAGTCAATAATTAAGATGTCATTATAGTGGAAAAAATCTCAGGGTTATTCTACTTTTCTTTGCCTTTGATTGAAATACCTACCAAAAATGCCAAAATATTTGAAATTTTCAGCTAGAAATATTAGCAGTATTATTCCCTGCCAGAGTATACCAAAGACAGACAGAGAGAGAGAGAGAGAGACACACACACACACACACACACACACACACACACGCACATTAGGGGGTAATGTTTAAAGGACTAGTCTCAAGATTTGTAATCTTCAACTGATCTCTGTATTTATTATCTTAAACATGCAAATGTTCTGGTAAACATAAGAATGCAGACTATACTTGTGTTTCCAAAAGCTAGGTTTTAAAGGGACCAAACTTGTTACACCATCATAGCCTCCTAATTTCCCCCATTAATACTCCTCTGAGCTTAAGGAAGGTATGAACAGAGAAGTTTAGAGGTTGTAGTTTTATAACTTCTGTCTGGTACTTAAGTGTAAAGAATTCATATTGTCCCTGAATGAAGTCTTTTCCCTATATATCACAACTGGAAAAAGAAAAAGAATTTTCTCTTCAGTCTAGAAGCATATAATGTAAGCTTTGGCCAGACACCAGGTATTAGCTAGAACCTTTATACATAAAATAGCACAGAAGCTCAAGATGAGAAAGAGAAGTTTAATTACATACACAAGGACAATAACAGGAACTAAGAATAATCCACCCTTTGTTTATATGGGCAAATGATAGGACTGGATACTGCTTTTATCATTTAAGCAAAAGTGAACAGGAAAAACACAAAAAACGATAACAACAACAGTGACAATGACAACAACAAAATGCTGCCTATTTCAGCATAAGCAACATAGAAAAAAAAGATCTAACAATCAAGATTTAGAAATAAGGTTGACCCTTTAAAAGATTTATTATAGGAAATAGATGGAAATTGTACAAATCATTGCTTGGCGTTCTTAATAATATTTAAGAAAACAGTAATTCATTAAAGAACAAGAGTAGAGCACTTGTTTGTGATTATGAAACAGCTGACTATGATGCAGAGTGAGCTCACAGTTAAACTAAAGACAGTATCAAGTTTAGTATCAACATTAAAAATAAAAAATAGAATTGATCACTAATGTAAAAAACTCATTTTATAATAATTTACAGAATAAGGTGATATACATAATATAAAAGATTGAGGAACAGTTGTTGGGAAAAAATAATTGAAATGCAAAATGTAGCTATCTGGTGTTGTTGAAGAGGAGACACAACAGAAGAACTAAGTGCAGATGTGATACAAGAAAACTGTCTTCAGAAGAAGATACAGATCGCAAATTGATAAACTAAGAACCAGAAACTAAAAGAGACCAATCTTTAGACTCACTTTTATATATTTTATTTTTTAAAATTTGGTGATAAAGAGAGAATTCTGGGGGTGCCTGGGTGGCTTAGTCGGTTAAGTGTCCAACTTTGACTCAGGTCATGATCTCATGACCATGAGACCAAGCCCCACATCAGGCTCTGTGCTGACAGCTCAGAGCCTGGAGCCTGCTTCAGATTCTGTGTCTCCCTGTATCTCTGCCCCTCCCCCAGTTATGCTCTGTCTCTGTCTCAAAACTAAACATAAAAAAATTTTAAAAGATAGAATTCTGTGGGGCACCTGGGTGGCTCAGTCTGTTAAGTGTATGCCTCTTGATTTCGGCTCAGGTCTTAATCTCATGGTTTGTGAGATTGAGCCCCTCATCGGGCTCTGCACTGACAGCATGGAGCCTGCTTAGGATTCTCTCTCTCTCTCTCTCTCTCTCTCTCTCTCTCTCTCAAAATAAATACACAAATAAACTTTTTAAAAAAAGATAGAATTCTGCAAGTATTCAAAGTAATCTTCATAGAGTGGAAGATTAAATGTAGCAACTGACGTGTCCATCAAATGGATGAATGGATCACTATATGTATGTGTGCATATGCGTATGAATGTTATTCATCATAGAGGAAAGAAGAAAGAAGGACATGCTGCAGTTTGTGACAATATGCACGGACCTTGAGGACATTATATTAAGTGATATAAATCAGGGAAGCATAAATACTGTATCACTTGTGTGTAGAATCTAAAAAAGCCCAACTCATAGAAATAGACACTTGAATGGTGGTTACCTGGGCCTAAGGGGCAGATAAAAAGGTAAGATATTGGTAAAAAATACAAATTTCCAGTTATAAGATGAATAAGTTCTGGGGTTATAATGTATAATGTAGTGATTATAGTTAACAGTACTGTATCATATGCTTGAGAGTTGCTACAAGTAAATCTTAAATGTTGTCTACAAAAAAAATGGTAATGGTGGTAATTGTTTTGTAATATATAAGTGTATCTAATCAACATGTTGTATACCTCAAACTTACGCAGTGTTATATGTCAGTTATATCTCAATAAAGGTGAAAAAATAATTAATTTAAAAAGATATCTTACAAATCAGTAATAAAAGGATGAATATATTACGAGGATAAACAGACAAGGACACAAAAGAGAAAATGTACAAACTACAAAAATGATCTGAGCTTTTTATTTTATGTTTTATTTTTCTTTTGTTGTATAAACAATGTGTAATGAAGATGTAAACAAATATACTTTCTAATAGCTGTGGACATTCTGCCAAGTGCTTTCACCTTACCTGTTTCACCAAATGGCTTATTCATTAAAGACCTTATCCCTGCTGCTCAGAGTTCACATGAAGCAAAAGGCAAACTCTGTCACCACCCCCTCAGTTGTCTATTGGTTTTTTTTTTTATTATTATTGTTGCGGTGGTAAGAGCTCTTAACATGAGATTTACATTCAACAAATTTTAAATGCACAATACAATACTGTTTACTATAGGCACAATGTTGTATAGCAGGTAATACAAACAAGCGAATTCCCTACTACAAAAGACAGAAAATCCAACTGCAAGTCCCTAAAGATAAAAGGGTCATGTAGCCAGACATATCTGAAAATCCCATGGAAGATATGGCTCCTGGTTTGTCTGCATTCAAAGAACAGTTCTGTGCTAGCTCTTGGCTTTACCAAGCTTTACATTGCTTCATACTTTGTCTATATAATACCAATTTGGCTGCTACTTGATTCCAAGTTCTAATCCCATGAGGATGGGTGGAGAAAAGGTTTTAAGGTCTCCCTGCATCTCAGTGACTTTGGGCAAGTACATACCTTTGAACCTTACACTGTGGTCAAGGAAATAGATTCTTCTGATTGGCCAAGGAAATAAGTCCTTTGGTTTATGCTTACTCTGAAACAAGATGGAATCAAATTCAGTCAAAGTTTATATATTGAGAGTGGGATAAAGAATGACAAAGGTAATATTATCAAAGAAGATTATATTACCTGAAAGGGGATAGATGCTTGGTGGCAAAAATAACAGGACACTACAGAAAAACTGAAAATATTTAAAAAAAAAAATTTTTTTTTTCAACGTTTATTTATTTTGGGGACAGAGAGAGACAGAGCATGAGCGGGGGAGGGGCAGAGAGAGAGGGAGACACAGAATCGGAAACAGGCTCCAGGCTCTGAGCCATCAGCCCAGAGCCTGACGCGGGGCTCGAACTCACGGACCACGAGATCGTGACCTGGCTGAAGTCGGACGCTTAACCGACTGCACCACCCAGGCGCCCCAAAACTGAAAATATTTTGATAAATCGAGCAAAACATTAATTGAAAGTACATTGGCTTGTAATGTATCCTACTAAAGTTAAATATTGGTTTAACAAAAAAAAAATCAAAATTTGTTTGCCAGATGCAATTAACCTGTGAATGAAGACAAAAAATGAATATTTAAGTGGGAGTACTCAAATTCAGATTTTTCAAGATACTTTAAACAATTTGGGGGTAAGTTAGGTTTTTTAAGTGGTTATATTTATTGTTCTGGATGGCTACAATGTAATATTTTGCCTGTAAAACAACTTGAGATTGAACATTGTAGTAACTCCTCAAATAATTTTGTCCAATATATCTTGGAGGGCTTATAAATACATTTAGACATTTTGTCCTTTTTCAAATTAATTAAATATTTTGATCAATAATTTTGTAGCTTTTGCCTGAATGCTTTACTTACTTCCTGATACTTCTCTAGTTATTTAGTATTGCATTTAGCTGAATGGTTTCAAGATTCTTTTGAAAATACTATACATGGAACTTAAATTTAATGAGAGTATTTAGTTAGGAAAAGGCAACAGTACTGTCTTCAACGTAAAGAGTAATCTTAGAAAACCCATTTACAGTTACATTATTTGTGCTAAAGTCTTCAACCTTGCATTTGTGTCTTTGAAATTGCCTGGCTGAAGGCCGACCCGTGTAGTACTTTGCGGGAATATGAGGATTGGAACTCTAGGACTCTGAAGGGTGTTTACAGGTAGCAATTTTGACATAACTCATTTTACATTTTCCCGAAATTTGTTCATCCTTCTTGAAACTTGTCTTCCATCTTCAATATCCACACCCCACTTTTTCCTATGTCCCCAAATGATGTTCTCTAGGTCACTGTAATTTTGAGAGGTGATATGGGTCAGGAACTCCAAAACAATGTCAACTATGTGAGTAGTGCATGCATATAGTGTTTCTATATGTAATGTAAGCTACACCTCATATAAGAATTAAGTGGTTTTAGGATGACTGGAAATGAGCTTTTTCCTTTCTGTTCTTTTCTTTTCTTTGAGAGATCAAGAGAACGGGGAAAAGGGGCAGAGGAAGAGAGAAATAAGTAGTTTTAGTATGACTGGAAATGAGCTTTTTCTTTTCCCTTTCCTTTCCTTTTCCTTCTTTCCCTTCTTTTCCTTTCCTTTCCTTTCCCTTCCTTTCCTTTCCTTTCCTTTCCTTTCCTTTCCTTTCCTTTCCTTTCCTTTCCTTTCTTTTCTTTGAGAGAGCAAGAGAGTGGGGGAGAGGGGCAGAGGAAGAGAGAATTAAGTAGTTTTAGGACGACTGGAAATGAGCTTTTATTTTCTTTCTTTTCTTTCTTTTCTATTATTTTCTTTGAGAGAGAACAAGACAGCAGGGGAGGCGGCAGGGGAAGAAAGAGAGAGAGAGAGAGAGAGAGAGAGAGAATCTTAAACAGGCTTCATGCTTAGTTTAGAGCCCTATGTGGGGCTCGATCCCACAGCCCTGGGATCATGAGCTGAGTCGGAATCAAGAGTTGGATGCTCAACTGACTGAGCCACCCAGGCACCCAAACTCTCATATTATATACTATTAGCGTCATTATTGAACAAAAATGTTATACCTAAATATTTTTAGAAATTCATTTTTTTAATTATTAAGAGACAAGATAGTTTTATTCATATTCTCCTAACATTGTTTTAGATTAAAATTCTCTTGCGGTTATATAAGGATTTTTAAAATATTTGATAATTGAAATAAGTGGTTCTCTTTAATTTGCTTAAAAGTTATGATGACATAATTCCAATTTGCAGTTGTAAAACTGGACAACATAATCAGGGTTTTCAAGTTGTAATCATAAAAGGTACAACACATATATTTTCACTATGCTGTTAGGTGCAGTTATAGTTATTACACAAATATCCAATAAGCAATACAAATCTTAACAACATTCAATTAAAAGTACCTTACATAAATATATAACAAACAAATATATTTTCAGTCAATCCTTACTGTTCATAAAACAGTTTTTTTTTGTATATTTGTCTTGTGATTTAATTTGCTCTAAATATTTTCAGTGGCAGAATATACATAAAGTTTATATTTGGATGATAATAGATGGTCAATTAAAGCAATCCCTTTTTTCTCATTTTTCTTCTGTTCTCTTGTTGGTCCTTAATTTAACTTTTCTTAGACCTCATTTAACCTGTAAGTACACAGCTAGAGCAAAAGATTGACCAAGCCAATAATTACATGAAAGAGATCTGTTTGTCTTGCTAAAGCAATTCATCCTTAAAATGCCTCATTCCCAATATTTTTATGAAACTGTCTCATTCTCCATATATACATCCTTCTACCTTCTTGTAAAACTTTCCTTTTGTAGTCCTTTTGAAACTTCCTACACAAACTCTATTTGCTTTCCCACACTATCCTCTCTGATAATGCTGTGATCAGAATCTTCACCCAGTGGCTTTGTTGGGGACATAGGAAGACTCTGAGACTATCGATTAAGAACTTCAGAGAAGAAAACTCGCATTGATTCCAATTTCATCTCATAAAGTAGAACTTATTGTCCAAATTATTTGCCCTAAATGTAATTTAACCTTCTTTTTTAGGGAACTAGCACACATGGAAGGGATTTTTTAGGTGCATGTTTTGTATGATGTATACCATTTAAAGGAAAATTCTTATGTACCAAGCAAGGAAAGATGACTTCTTTGAAGAGGTAGGCATGAAACAGATATCCCAAAGTTTTCTTTTTTCTGTTAGTAAGCTGCTTTCAAGATGAATAATAGTGGCTAAATTTGTTTAGATCTACTACATCCCAGACACTATTTTTGTGATCTTTGCAACACCTTTCTGAGGTAGGTATTTTCTTTGTTTTATTAGTAAAGGAACAGAAACTGAGGGGTTTTGTATAACACATCTAAGGTTTTTAAACCTAGAAGTGACTTTGCAATGATTTGAAGCCTGGCTTTTGTTGGGTTTTTAATGTTCTTGTTTTCTTTTGTTTTAGTTGCTGTTATTTTTATAGGAATAAACATTTTTTTCATTAATTAATGTAGTGAATTATTTCCATTATGGAGTATTCAGACAATTCAAATATAATGTTACAACTAAGAGATATCACTGTTAATATTTTGTCATGCTTACTAATAATCACACATGTTATAACTGAATCATGAATCTATTGTTTTTAAGTTTATTTATTTTGAGAGAGAGAGAGAGAGAGAAAGAGAGAGAGAATGAGCAGGGGAGGGGCCAAGAGAGAGGGGTGGGGAGAGAGAGAGAATCCCAAGCTGGCTCTGTGCTGACAGCGGGGCTTGAATCCACACACTGTGAGATCGTGGCCTCAGTGGTAACCAACAGTCAGATGCCTAACCAAATGAGCCATGCAAACGCCCCTGACTCTGATTATTTACATTAAATTGTAAGCAGGCTTTCTGTGTAGAATCATGCAGCTTATTCACTGCAGTAGCTTTGCGAGAATCACTGTTTACATAGATAACAATGTGAACATAATGTACTTGGGGTTGTGCAGTACCTTGGGCCTGATTAGAAGCAATTTTTTGTTCCAAAATGTAAGTTAATGGCTGCCATTATATTCTGTCTTTTGTGGAACATTCAAATTGGTCTTTCCTGTTTTGTTGAGTATTTTGTTTTTTTTTTCCCCCCCAGTGCTTGCTTATCATAGATACTGATTTTCTGTGCAGAGACAACTATCTGCACGGTAAACAATTTTCCTTGTTTTACATTCATAGAAGGAACATCAAGGATGAGGAACAGTTTCAAATCTTGCACCTTAGCACATGATGTTCACACCTTCATACAGATTGTTGGCGAGCCGTAGAGAGTTGTGACTTTTTCCATGCATTTCTCTTTTCTAAGTCACTCATAAGGGAAAAAGAAATGGTAAAAGCAGACAGATGTGTCCACTATTATATGTCAATCCCTATTAATCATTTTTATACGGACAAATATTGTACACAATTCATTCATTGGTTAATCAGTAAAAATAGGGGAATGTAATCGAATATGCTATAGAGAAAAAATAAGCATACATGTAATTTTAACTTTTATGTAAAATATAAACAGTGAATAGACTATGAAAATTTACCAAATTTATACAATATAGATACAGTTGTTTCTACTCACGAGGGAAAAAAAAACAAAAAACTAACAAACAAAAAAACTTGTGGGTGGTTAGCAAAACACAGCATTCCCTGCTGGTTGAGGGTGCTAACAGATGCTTGGATGAAATGTATACTTTAAGTTTAATTACCTAGATAATTGCCATAACTGTTTAGTTGCTTTTCCTATTTAGATCTGTCCCTACAGATAATGTGCAATTAATGAGAATTAGCACTGCCAAATTATTGGGAACGTGAGTTATAAAAGTGGGACGCCGTATGGCCCAGATATACTGTGTATGCATTCAACCAGTAATTATCTCTCGGTAACAAACTCTGATAGAGACTACAGCATCGTTCCTTCAGGGCGTTTCCAGGAGAGTAGGGCCTTTGAACTTAGGGATCGAGAGGGATATTTCTAGTGGAAGTGACCTGGGATGACTTCCTGCAAAAAGTGGGACTAAATCTACTTTTAAAAATTTTACCTAACAGTAAAATGTACTCTTTGGTGTATAGTGCTATGAGTTTTGATAAATTCATAGACTCATACACCACCATCACATTCAAGGTACAGGACATTTCCATCAATGACAAAGACTGCCTTGTGCTGCCCCCTTATTTTCAACCCCACTACCCACTCCCACTCTCTGGCAACCACTGTCTCTAGTTTTTTCTTTTCCAGATCATTATATAAATGGAATCATACAGTATGTACAGCCTTTTAAATATGGCTTTTTTCATTCAGCTTCAAACATTCCAAATTCATGCATTTTGTTGCTTATATCAATGGAATGTTATTGATGACTACCGCAGTTCGTTTAACCACTCACCAGTTTGAGGACATATGGTCTGTTCACAGTTTTTGATATCTATCTATGAATAAAGCCAACATAAATATTTGCATGTAGGTTTTTATGTGAACATAAGTTTTCATTTCTCTTGGATAAATATCTAGCAGTGAAATCGCTGGGTCATACTGTAAGTGTGTGTTTAACTTTATATGAAACTGCCAGACTGGTTTCCAAAGTGACTGTACATTTTGCAATCCTGTCAACACTTAGCAGAGTTCCTTTGCTCTCCTGCATCATCATCAAGTTTTTTTGTTGTTTGGTTTTTATTTTCTCATTACTAACTTGTGTTTTTAATTTGGATTTCTCAAATGACACATGATGTTGATGGCCTCTGCCATTTAATTGAGGGTATAAAGATTAGTTAGTTTAATGTGATTATTAATATGGTTGAGTTAAAATCTTATTATTATCATCTTATTATTTTCTTTTCTATTTGTCCCATCTGTTCTTTGTTCCCAGTTTTGTCGTTGTCTGCCTTCTCTTGGATGAATTGAGTAGTTTTAGGATTATGTTTTATTTCCTTTCTGGGTTTATTATTATTGTTATTAACTCTTTGATTATTTTGGTGGTTTCTTTGGGGTTCATATTATAATCCTTAATTTATCAGAGTCTACCTCCAAGGGAATTTTATCACTTCACATTTAACATGAGAACCTGAGAGTAGTATAATTCCATTTCTCCCATCCTGGCTTTTGTGCTGTTTTGGCAGACATATTGCTTTGATATATGCTAAAAATTCCATAATACAGTATATCATTTTTGTTTAAAGGGTCAATCTGTTAAGGAGATATAAATAATTAGGAAAAGTCTTATGTATTTATATATTCACATAGTTACCATTTCTGATATGCTTCTGTTATGCAGATGCATATTTTTATCTGGTGTAATTTGCCTTTGGACTAAAAGAGTTCCTTTAAGGTTTATTGTTGGTTTGGTTTGGTTTGGTTTGGTAGTCTGGGTTTGCTGGTGTGAATTCTTTCAACTTTTATGTGTCTGAAAAATTCTTTGTGATGCCTTGATTTTGAAAAATAGTTTCTCTGGGTATAGACTTCTAGTTTGACAGTTTTTTTTTTTTTTTTTTAATTTCAGTTAGTTAAAGATGTTGCTGGACTGTGTTCTACTATGCATTGATCCTAATGAGAAATCTATTGCTATCCTTCCTTTGTTCTTGTAAATATAATATGTCTTCCCCACCCCCACCCCCACCCCCGACTGGCTGGTTTTATTATCGCCTTACCATTGATTTTAAGCAGTTTGATTGTGATGTGACTTACTTGTATTTTTCTTCATACCTCTTGTGTTTGGTATTTGTTAACCTTTTTTGGACCCATAGTTTTATAGATTTCATCAAATTTCATCTAAAATCGTAACTAGTTTTTAAAATACATTTTTTCCATGTCCCCCCTCTCTCCTGTGCCTTTGGGGACACTAATTTCAAGTTCATTAGGCTGCTTGAAGTTATCCCACAGCTCACTGATGCTCTGTTAATTTTTATATTTAATTTTCCCTATGTATTTTATTTTGAATACTTTTGTTGTTATGTCTTCGAGTTCCTATTCTTTTATTCAGCAATGTTTAATCTGATATTAATCCCATCCAGGGTATTTTTGATCCCAGACATTGTAGTTTTCACCTCTGCAAGTTTGACTAGCATCTTTTTGTATCTCTCATGCCTCTATTTACTATTTGAACATATGAAATAAAGTTATAATAACTCCTTTAATGTCCCCTGCTGATTCTCACATCTGTGCTTTGTTCTGGGTTGGTTCCAATTGGTGACCCTCATATGGGTTCATTTTCCTGCTTCGTTGCATGTTTGGTAATTCTTGATTAGATGATAGATGTTTGTGTATTTTATTATGTTGGGTGCTCTATATTTTTATATTTCTATAAATATTCTTCAGGTTTATTCTGAAGATGCACTTAAGCTCTTATAAACAGGTTGATTTTTTTTCAGGTCCTGTTTTCAAGATTTATTAGGCAGTCCTGGAGTAGTTTAGGGTTAATTACTCCCACTACTGAGGCAAGAACCTCCATATGCCTTCCCCAGTGACCTGTAAAATACTGACTTTTCCCATCTGGCAGGTGGGAACAGGCACCTGAATTAATGCTGAGAACCTTAAGTAACTTTTAAAAACAGTATGATAGGCTTGGATGTGGTGATTTATTGTACAAAGGCCCTAGGGAGCTTTTTAAAATAAGGAAGTACATGTATTTTTTTGTAATTTGGAATAATACACGGATTTAAGTTTTTAAAAAATGAACTATGTTTGAATTTTAGAGTTTTCTATTACTAGATTTCTTCTGTTATTTTATATAATCAGAGTAATGTATTTATTTCACTAATTTGTGGTAAGTAAAGCATTTGAAATGCAATATTTAGTGTTCTTTTTAAAACTAAACAAATAAACATATAATAATCTCCCCATGGTAGTTCAATATATAACACGAGTTTTCTTCTAAATTATAGTTTTTAAAAAATTTTATAGGTTGGGGAGTAGGAACTAATAACATAGAATAAATGATGTCAAAATTAGAGTCCTGGCAGAGGAAGTAGACGGGCTTTTCACAATGTAAAAACAAAGAAAATTAATTTTTCTCATACATTTTGATGAAAATTAACTTTTGGTAGGTATTATAAACCTGCCCCAGCTGACTTGTAATGCTTGCAAAGATTTGTAAAATGTAGAATATTTAATTCAACAATATGCATTTATTATATTACTGATTGAACATACTGTGATATTTTATTGTAGAAAACAAGTAAAACCGCACTTGTCTTTATATTATAAATATGTGAATAGAATAATTACTTAATGGTTGAGGTAATTTGCCTATTAATAAGTCTAATGACACACTTGTTCTACTATGACAACTTAAAAATGAGGTAGATCAGGGAGGTCCAGAACGGTGAAGGCACATTCAATGGATAAGCGGTATAGCGGCATAGGTAAAGAATTGACACAAGTATATATACATTTGTTTGGAGAAGTGGTAAAGTCATTCCTACACCTATTTCTTAATAATGAAGGAAGGTTGATGATCTCTGATAATGTGACAAAAAACTACTTTTGCTAACACCTAAAATTCTTATGATTGAAGTATTATCATTTTATATTCACTGTTATAGCATTAAAATTAAAATTAAAATTCCAAGGTGCCTTTATTATTTCAAATAGAAGATACTCTAGTATTCTGTTTCAGTTTTTATAATTAAAAATGAATATGTCTATATTTTATTATTTTAATCAAATTTGCAGGCATAGAAAATTGATTTATCTAAAAATGAATAACTTGACTAAAAATGCTGTTGAATATTTTAAAAACTTGTTCAGTGGTGTCTCAAGCAAGCTAGAAGGAGATTGGGAGCAATGTATATCTTGAATTAGAGCAATGCATCTTTTCTTTAGCTCCTTTCCTAAACTTTAACCTATCTTTTCTTATCCTCCTTGATTACCTGTTTTGAAAGTTTTTAAGACATTAATGGGAGATAAAAACTAGACAAGATGCTCGATTCACCACAGTGATTTGACTTTTCAGAAATATTCAAATGCTAAATACACAATATCTCCAAGACACAGAATTCTTTACTCATTATTACTTCCATTTTAGCAGGTGGAAAAAAGGAATGATTACATTATTTTGACAGAATTTGTCTATGCAGTTAAGCTCCATTCTTTCATGGTGGCTCTCCCAGTAGAAAAAGTGGCCCAGCCACTAAGAGTTGAGTTCAGGCTTCAGCTATTTCAGTATCCAAAAATATTTCCCATATAAAGTTAGTATCCCAAAGAGGCATCAAGGAGAGAAGAATTTGAAACACAGTTTTTTTCTTTCTCATAAATATTGTGTCTACTTCATCCCTGTGTAGCCAAGTGAGATGGAATGGAAAGGATGCTATAGGTTTGTCCCTGCATTTGGAAAACTAATTAATTACAGGCATTGAATATTCTAATGTTTATGAGAAAAAAATAAACTTTGCTGCTTTTTATTAATAATTATTTCTCTCTCTCCCTTGCTTTTTCACAGACCACCACTTTGCATATATAATTTTGTTCTTAAAGGAAATGAGGAATTATTTCTCAATCCAAGCACATGCACATCAGGATTTGGATTGTGATTAAAGAACTTGCAAATGGGGACAATGTAATCAGCATTTCTTTATGAAGGCATTGTTCAATCTGGGATTCACATATTTCTACTTCCTGAATAAATTTTAAAAATAAAAAATATAAAAAAATGTTAAAATGCATATAGTAAAGCATTCTGAATATATTCTAAAAGCTGTTTATCTCTGTTTACCTCAATCAAATGTTTATCATTAAATGTTTCCCTTAATTACTTAATAGATAATATGTCTTTAGAAAAAAGAGAAGCCTATTCTTTCAATACACTGTCTAAACTATCGTTTTCTACTTGTCAAACTGCAGTCATAAAAGAAGTATTTTTAACTGTAAATTTGTCACTTGGAGAAGTCACTTGGATTAATGTAAATTTGGTAAACATAAATACACCTTGTGTTTAGTGATCTATTTGGCATTTAGAGATATATTTGATTTATTTGGCACTGTAAATAAATTTATTTCTATGGAGCACAGTAATATATGGGTCTGTAATGTTTAAGGTCAGACTTTGGGTCCACCTACTGATGGTGTGAACTTGAGTAGCTAAACTTCATCATGTTTCAGTCACCTAAGAATTTTTGTGAAGATTGAGTCAATATTTTGACTGGTGTCTTTTCAAATTAGTATAATAATAATAAGAAATACATAATGAAAATAATAATAAAAATACTGAGAGTTAACACATACATCCCTGTATTGCTGCACAGTTTAATAACACATATATCAATTCATTTAATCCTTACAAAAACCCTATGAGATTGACCTCGTTATTTCTGTTGATAAAGACATTGAGGGATTCCTGGGCCTCCACTCTCTCACTTATGTCTGAATACTCCCAAGGTTTGTTTCATGTGTGTTTATAAACCAATATGTCAACTACAGTCACAGTCCGTGTGTTTTGACTTCCTGCTATATTAGTTTGCTACAGCTTCCACAGCAAAATACCACAGAATGGGTGGCTTAAACAACATAAATTTATTTTCTCACAGGCATGGAGGCTGGAAGTCTAAGATCCAGGTGTCAGTATGCTTCATTTATTCTGAGGCCTCTCTCCTTGACATGCAGATGGCTGTCTTCTTGCTGTTTCCCCACATGGTCTTTGTTCTGTGCATGATGTCTCTTCCATGTGTCTGAATTTCCTCTTATGAAGACACCAGTCCAGTTGGATGAGGGTCTACCCTAAAGGACTTATTTAAATTTAATCACTTCTTTGCAGACCCCCAACTCCAAATATAGTCACAGTCTGAGGTGCTGAGGGTTAGGCTTTCAGCATATGAATTTGGCGGTGGTGGGGGTGGTGGTGGAAGGGAGTGGGGTCAGGAGGCACAGTTCAGTCCATAATACCTGCCATGACTCATTAGCTCCACAATGATGACCTTTGCCTGATAAGCCATTTGAAGATTAATTGGGGTCATTTTTGTTGCCCATCTGGAAAACACTGATGTGTGAAGACTCTTGATGTACTAGATGAGTGTTCCAGGGAGAAACAAGTAGAAGTCTCCTCACTTTTTGTCCAGGGATTTAATCAGTGCAGCCTGTACCTCAACTGATAGTCCTTTTTGAAAACAGCGCCTTCGGGTTTTGCCTCAGCCTTCACCACACAGGCCTCTGACTCAAGTCTGCAGAGACACCTGTTTGCTCCTCTCTGTCTCTGAGGTGTCTGCTCACAGTCTTAAACAAAACTACAAACCCTCATGTAATTGCTAATCCTCTCTAATTAACTTGCCAGATATTCCCAGCAACTTTTGGATCTGTTTGTGATGGGAATGACATTTAAAATTAAATGTCAATAAATGCACTACAGATAAATTATGAGGACCAGAAGTTCTGTTCCAGTATTCCAGTTGCTTAGGGTTCCTGGATAATAGAGAAACTTATAGCATTTTCATGGCTCCTGTAACCTTTATAATAAAACTTCTTGCCACAGGTGATAGACTCTCCCAAGGATAACTTGAAGACACAAGCTTATAAAATGTTTATAGGTTTCCATATTATAATATCTTCCAGGATTCTAATTATTCCCATTTTTTTAAAAGATAAAAACAGAGAAGGGAAGAAGGCTGTGACTCCTCTGACCTCAAGTTCATAGTCCTTAAGCAACATTTTTTATCATAATTTTTTTTAATTTGTGGAAATCATAGATCAAAAATAAAAGGGGAAAAATGTGCCTTTTGTAGGATTATGGTGAAGCACAGGTATTCTATAGCAATAATCAGGGACAACAAAAGGAAAAAATAAGAATTATGCACAAAATATGTTACACCACGATGCTTTGAAGGCATGCTGTTCTGGAACAGATAGAAAAGGAAACAGACATGAGATGTTTAATTTCTATCTTTCATGATGCTTACTTGGCATGAATCACAGAATCAGACTCAACCCTGTCTTTCAAAGTCCTTTCAACAATGCAGTTTGGTTATTTTTAGGTTAGTTTTAGGATTTATCTAATTAAATCATATATTACAATTTTATTGATGTGTCTTCTTGTGTTTCCATGGAATAATAAATTTTATATTTAAAAAAATCACCAACAAAGCAACAAATCATACCTTTATTCCAATAATGGTTGACTGAAATGAGGAGTAAATATAATCCTCGGCAAACTGTATTTTGTTTTAATAAACTACACATTAAAAAAACCAAATTGCATCATTTGCATTGGCTGTAATACCATTCTAATGTATTGGATAATTGTTTGTGTGTGTGTGTGTGTGTGCGCGCGTGTGTGTGTGTGTAGCCAATATAGACAAGGCAAAATTATGTAAGAATACTTAGAAATAGTTTTATTCATAAAGGTTTGTTGTGAGTCATAAAATTTATGGCCTATGTATTAGTCCTGTTTTTTGCATTATTATAATAATAATAACAAATACATAATGGATACTTACTATGGGACAGTCTGTGATTGACTGATCGATTGATTGATTTTTAGCAATCTCTACACCCAACATGGGGCTTGAACTATGCCCTTGATATCAAGAGTCTCATGCTCAGGGCACCTGGGTGGCTCAGTTGGTTAAGTGTCCAAATCTTGATTTTGGCTCAGGTCATGATCTCATAGTTTGTGAGTTTAAGCCCTGTGTCGGGCTCTGTGCTGATGGTGCAGAGCCTGCTTGGAATTCTCTTTCTCCCTATCAAAATAAAGAAATAAACTTAAAATAAAAGAGTCTCCTGCTCTACCAAATGAGCCACCTAGGTGCCCCACCAGTCTGTGATTTTAGGAAGTCCTTGACTTGCACTGTTTCATTTAGTATTGAAAACTACCATATACATTAGGTAGTTTTATTACCTTCAGTGGCTAAGGGGAATAAAAGAGT
Organism: Prionailurus viverrinus; assembly: GCF_022837055.1. Lineage (NCBI taxonomy): Eukaryota > Metazoa > Chordata > Mammalia > Carnivora > Felidae > Prionailurus > Prionailurus viverrinus. Next base: position 130,560,887 of record NC_062569.1, on the reverse strand, counting down.
AAAAAAAAACCCTTTGAACAATTGGCAATACTTGAAAGATATGTTTGTTGTATTTTGTTGTCTACCGAGTATGTAATAAGCATTATGTGAATGTTTGTGGATGAATAAATGGGTAGATGTGTGAACAGGAGCTCAAATCCTCTGGAAAAGAAGCATAGGACAAAAAGAAGAGCCTGACTCAGAAATTGTGATGGGGCTGGTGAGTGCCTGCCAACTGCCAAGGGGCTTGCTGGTTGTAACCATTCCAACAAATCACCAGGCACATGTACTGGTTTTCTGGCATGTGCTTTTAGGATCTTAGTATGAAGACATTGTTAAAAGTTACCAAATACCTGACTCCTGCCCCAAGACAATACAATCTGCTTCTCTGGGTGGCATAAACAACACTTTCAGAGAATATCAGTGGATGATTTTGGGATAATGTAATGTAGGACTTCAAAGCACAGAAAACATTTTCATTCATAATTTCTTTTTTCCCGTGAACATGTGGTACATGAAAAAAGAAGGAAATATGGGAGGTGAACAGCTGGTTATGCAGATGGTGTTGAATTGAATTTGGATTTCTGTATCACGACTTAAGTTTCTGGAATGCTAGGCTCTTGGCTAAGGGTAGAATTATTTCTCACAGGGACACGGAAGAATGTGTTTGCATGTAGGCTAGCAGTCATGATTAAAGTGTTTTAAATGGAACATAATATTGTAAAAGCGTATGAAGATTCAAAGCAACTTATCATTCACCCAGATTCTCTAGGACTCAGTTGAATAGTCTTCCAGCTTTCTTGTTTGATCACCATCAGCACCTTCCAGTTCCTAACTCAGATTTGTCTTCATAGCTTCCTTCTCACTTGGGCCTTTTATTGGCCTTTTCCATGGTCAGCTTGTTGCATATCTCCCCAAATGACTCCTTCCTTTGCTTTTGCCTCCTCCTGTGTTTCCCAGAGATGCTATTTTATGTCTCTGTTACAGCCTGGGATGTTAACTCTTTGCTTACTTGTCTATATCCGTCACAAAGATGTGATTTTCCTGAGTAGGAAATTTTTGTATTATACATCTTTGTATTTTCAGGGTTTAGATGACTGCCTCGCCTGTTTCAAGGGTTCCATGAATATTTGTTGAATGATAAATGCAAAATTAAATGAAGCAGTAAATATTTTTTAGCTTAGTTGGGAAGAGTGGGCAGTGACCATTGACTGCAAGCTATTTAGAAGAACAAAATGTTACAAGTGGTTCTGGCTAGAGATCACAGAGCTCTCCTGTACAGCAAATTTGAGATTATCTATGCCTTATGCTCTTTTCTAATGTAGTAAATGTAGTAAAACCAGATTTTAACATTAGATGATGTTAGTCAAAACAGAGTATTTAAGAATAATTTTTGCGTTTCGAGCTGAATTTTAAAAATTCTTTCACACGTATCACTGAAATATTAAAACATTAACACTCTAAACACATAGAAGAATGATAAAAATTCAGGCCTATTAAAAATAACTACCTGAGAAAAGGAAAAAAAAAAACCACAAAACAAAGTGTGCAAAAGGTATAGATTCTGAAACCACTGGACCTTTTTCAGTTGTACTTGTCATAAGTTATCAAAGACTTTTTTTATTTTCCAATACTTGTTAATTTTGTGTTACTCTTTAACAATTGATAGGAGACATGTTTAATTGGGAAAATGTCTATGGAGAACGTTTCCAAGATAAGGGTTGTCAAAGTAAATGAAGAATGAATAACTTGGAAAATGAGCTTACTGTTAGCAGAGCACTTTTTTTAAGTTAGGGGGGTATGGGATGAGAGAGAGAGAGAGAAGGAGAATTATAATTTATCAGTATTACATCTTATTTTAATGATTAAATGGAATGTATTCTCAGAACCACATGGCCTAGGACACCCCCCGAAAAACTTTCATTGTGAAACACAAGATATAGTTTCTATGAAATAATGAGTTACTGATCATACAGACTATCTTATTTCAATCATATTCTCCTAAAATCTGTACAAAAAAGGTAACACTTGACCAATATTTATAGATTTGAATATAGGCACAGTTTTAATATAAAGAAAAATGTGGAAAGCACCTCAGGGTTATGATGATGGCAAGCAGTAGTGCCAGATTCCCCCTTACCTCCTTTTCATTTGAACAAGTCAAGGAAATACACAGAATCTAGGATTGAAAATGTCTGCAGCATAGGGAAATTAAATATAATATTCCAAATTTCAGCAGGAAGTTATAATAATCACACACAAGTGGGACATTCAGGCAGATAATTGAGCTGATCCCCATTATGCCCCCATTGGGCAGGTAGAGAGGTGACCCATTGCACTGTGATTCCATTTCACTTTCCAACTAGAGGTGTATGGACATTTACCTACTGGAAATCCGTAACTTTCTGAGAGCAAGAAAATTCCCACTCCTCACATTCTCTTCCATTATTTGACTTTTCAGTCATCAGTATCCCACAAAACCAGGAAAATTATATGATTGGAAATTAATATAGACAGGCTATGTGGCTTTCTGCCTGTGGTAGGTTGTTTCTGTAATATTGCCTAGTTTGTTCAAATCTCCTAGTAGTCATTCCCATATGTAATACCCTCAAACCCTAAATCTGGGCTTGAACATGTGTCTTACTTTGGCCACTGGGACAATAGTAAATGTAACCCAACCTGAGACCTGACAAATACTTCCTGCCCTTGGATCCCAGGGACATCATGTTAAAATGCTCAAGCTAAGCTGCTGGAAGGATGAGACACTGAATGGAGGAGAAATGATACACCTCAGCCAACAACTGCCACTCAACAGATTGACCACAAGCAGAAAGATTGGTAGAATTGGCCCAGACTTGAAGAAATGCAATAGACCAAGGCACTGTGTTGGGATGGTTTGTTATGTAGCAAAAGTTAAGCAATATACTTTCTGAAACATGGAGTAGGTATACCATGGATGGTAACAGGAAAAACTATGTGGTGCTTCTAGAAGGATGTGTTACAGAATGTGCAAATTAGATACGTTTACATAAACATTCACTCATTTATTCACTCATCCAAACATACACCGAATGTTTATTATGTGCCTGACATTTTATTGGAAACACAGCTATGAGCAAAGTGAGCAGGCTCTTGAACTTAGAAAGCTTAGTTTTTAGTGGGTAAGACAAAGACTAAATAAATGAACACAAATATAATTTCAGAGAGTGATAAGGCAGTAAGAAAAAATAACAGTGAAAAGAGATAGTGATACTAGAGGGACTGAGTTAGTTGAAATGGTCGGGGCAAGCCTCCCTGGAAGAGACCTGGGGGATAAGGCAGAACCACCCATGTAAGGATCTAGGGAACAGCATTTGCAGCAAAGGTATAGCAAGTATAATGACCCAAGGAAGGAAAGTGTGTTGGAGCAACAGGAAGAAGGCCAGTGGAGCTGGGAGTCTAGAAATCCAGAGGCATGATTGCAGGAGTTGAGGATGATGACATTGGCAGATGCCAGATTTTAAACATCTTCTTGGTCATGGTAATAGTTTGCAATATATTCTAAATACAATATGAAACCATTAATAATATCATTCACACATGAGAATAACATTGGCTGTGTTTCATTACTGGAAGGGCATCTTAGGTAGGCAGGTAAGTTTGGAAGCAGAGAAACCACTAAGAAGGCTGTGTGATCATGGTGGCTTGGTCTATGATGTTTTTGTTGCTGTTGTGTGTTTGTTTTGTTGGATGTAGTGGTTAAGCTCAAGTATTCTGAAGGTAGAACTAGGTCATGCCACTTATTAGATATGGAAGTTGAGGGAAGGAAAGCTCCAGCATGACCTCATCTTAACTAATTACATCTGCAAAAACCCAATTTTCAAATAATGTCACATTCTTAGGGTTTGAATGGATGTGGACTTGGGGAGATACTCTTCAACCCAGTACAAAACCTAAAACTCATCTCAAAAAATGGGAGGACAAAATAAAACTTTATTAAACTACAAATAAAAGGAAAGTTTTCATTTTAATTAATAATACAACAGTCAAGCTACTCTTGTTGAAATCATAGTCAAGGTAAGGTAACCTGTTAACACTATTAGTAGTATTTTTATCTGGAAGTTTTGCCCAATTAAAATGTGAACTGGAAACATATGCATATATAAAACACCTATAAATTTGATAGACAACAAAGAAGATATATGATGTGTAGCTTATATAGGTATTTTATGTAATACACTCTAGTAACATATTGTATTATGTATTACTACCAACTACAAGCACCACTAACTCTGAGTACTCACTTCTAAAGTTATTTGTTGATGGTAATACTGCCTCACAACAAAACACAATACAATCAGCTACCCTTGTAACAAATAAAATGCTGGAGAGTGGTAGGATGTAAAAGAATATAGAGACATTAACAACTTCTTTATATTACTAAGTTTGAAAGCACTGAAACTACAATTGTAAAAGAGATATAATTCACATTGACAATAGAGTATACCTATGCTATTTGTATGAAACATTGATTTTTTTATGTTTATATCAGTGGCAGAAAAATGGACAAACAAAAAGAAGTGGAACTCAAAAATCATAAAATCCTATCCCTATTAGCATTTCCTCTTAGTTTCTCTTTTTCTCTCCCCACATCACACATGTATATATGTATAAAAATACACGTTAAATTTTTCAGATCATATTTGTCAATAACTTAGAAGGGTCTGAGACGTTACCCTACTTGCAAGCTAACAAGTTTTCTTGCCACAGTTTTATGGATGCTCACTAAAGACATAGGACTTCTGGCTCAGAGGTGGGAGGGTGGGGGGGGGGTACAACAACAAACTATTGCTCATAGCGACAGCATAGCGGGAGTACACAGCTCTCACAGGACAACACAAAGGGGCCAAGTAATGCCTGTACGTGGTACCGCAGGAGGACGGCCACAAGCTTAGGGAACCTACATCTTCTATTATGGCATCTCATGTGCCAGAACTTTTCCCCAAAGAGAGAGACATTTTCTATATTACACTGGACAGTAAGCAAGCCTTTCCTTTGCTCCAAAAGGAGACACTAATCTATAATCCTGTTTCCTATACAGATGTTCTTGAATAGATATTCAAAAAAGGCAGCCAGTGCTTATAAATTGGGCAGAAATGAGATACCCACGAACACTTCCCAAATCCAGTTTTTTTTTAATCGAGTTTTTCTTAACCAGTTATTTTTTTACATAATAATGCACCACCAGTATGCTATCATATTCTAAAATGGTATTAAGAAATACTCCAATTTCTGAGTCTAGAAAGATACTAGGAATTTAATTTTATTTAGTACTAGTTTAAATAGGAATGATTGAAATAACTAAGAGGTATTAACTTTATATTATAAAGAAAAAATGATAACAATATTGTGAAGTGACATGCAAAAATAATGCCAGTCATTATTCCTAGTTGTCATAATGAGTGTAGAGTTTATTTTATGTTATAAAATTGTTAGACTGCAAAGAAAAAGATTAGAATAAATGAATTAAATGGTTCATTTTCAAACGTAGGTGGGTAAAATGGAATTGGCTTTTGAGAAGAAATATCTCAACAGAAATGCCCATGAAGTATCATCCCTTAATGGTAAGAACTGCCTGGACATCAGAATATCTAAATTAGACAGAAGAACTCTGTAGAACTCCAGGATGTACCAACTGCTATGGTATTAGGAACAAAAGTAGACTCAACCTGGAATACCTACATTCAAGGATACCAAGCAAGAGGTAAGGAATCTGGTCCATGAATGTCCCTATATCTGAGCCAAAAGAGCCTGAGAATGGGATTCTTTTTGAAGCATTTTCTCAAGATTATAAATACTCTGCCCACTTTCTGTACATTTTACCAGATTGAGTGTATCTATTTATAACTGTGCAATGAGCATACAAACTATGTGTTCAGGCATAAAACGTTGTGATGAATAAATTTATAAGAGAAAATATGCTGTGCCTCTGTTACTGCCACTAGTTCCTCCCTGAAATCCCATTTTACAAAATAAGCTACAGAAGGTTAGTGGTCGTCCTTCAGGACTTCATGTCTTAAGCCCTTCTGAGTGCATTTGCACAGACCTGGAATGCCTAGGATTCTGACTCTGTGGGAGAGGACTCCTACAACGGGTCTGTGGTGACTGAGAGTGGTTTCAGGTCCAAGCCCAGAAGCTAGGCTTCCCGAGTTCAAATCTTGAATCTGCCACACACCATCTGTGTGGTCTTCATCTGACTACTTAAGCTCTCTGCCTCAGTTTCCGCAGCTGAGAAACGGTGATAATAATCATGCTTTCTTCACAGGGGTGGTGTGAGGATGAAGAAATTATAATGCCTAGCACATAACAGAATAATACACTATTACCTGGATGTGGGGTAACCACTCCCTTTACATGTAGTAGAGGCAAGAAGCAAGGTATTGTTCATTGGTCATTGGTGTCAGCTACTTTAGCAGTTACAGAGCAGCCATGCTGTGTGGACAATATATGTCAGGGCAAGGTTGTGCTATGAGGTCATTAGAAGCTGGTCATCTGGCTTGATTGTAATCCACATGGTCTCAATTCAGACACTGCCTGAAACATTTTCTTTTATTAAAACTTTTTTTTTTTTTTTTTTTTTAGAGCAGTTTAAGCTTCAAAGCAAGAGTGAGGAGAAGGTACAAAGATTTTTTTGTATACCTCTTGTAGGGATGCTGACAATACTGACCATATTTGGCCTTCTGTCTTTTTTACATACTTGCAATGACCTTCCTTGGGGCTACATGTTCCAGGCCCCTTGAAGGTTATTGTATATCCTGACCTCAGTGCAGGAAGGCTTGTTCTGATCTTCCCTAAAGTTGGTCAGAAAACTATTGGAGATAACATAGTTCTTTCCCCTCCCTCTCCTCTAGCACACAGATGGCATCACTTTAGATAACTAGTATCCTCTCCTTCTATACAATCAGATTAAGATCCAGATTTGGGGGAGAATAGCTGCATAGCATCTGGATCATCTGCCTGCCTTATCGCCAGTCAGTAAGTTACCTTGAATAAAATTGTGTAAACTGCAGGAGGGACTTGCTTTGTTTTTTGGTCTCAAAGTGCCTTCCTAATGTGGAGCATACCTCCTCCACCTTCTAACACCTCTGCTCACACACTTGCAGAGCCTCCCTCCTTATCAACATCCCCCACCAAAGTGATACATTTGTTACAGTTGATGAATCTACATTGGTCCCTCATAATCACACAAAGTCCACTGTTGACATTATGGTTTACATAGTTTACATTATTGGTGCTGTACATTCTATGGGCTTGGACAAATGTATCGTGACATATATCGATCACTATGATATCAGTCAAGGTATTTTTATGACCTTAAAAATTCTCTGTGCTCTATTTATTTATCCCTTGTTTTTCCCCAATCCATGGCAACCACTTGTCTTTTTATTGTTTCTATAGTTTTGGTTTTTACTGTTTCCATAGTTTTTTGTTTGTTTGTTTTTTTGAAGGGAATCATACAGTATATAGCCTTTTCAGATTGGATTCTTTCAGTTAAAAATATTCATTTGAGATTCCTCCATGTCTTTTCATGGCTTGGTAACTCATTTCTTTTTAGCACTGAATAATATCCCATTTGTCTAGATATATTACAGTTTATTTATCCATTCACTGACTGAAGGACATCTTCCTTAAAGTTTTATCAATTATGCATCAAGATGTTATAAACACTAATGTGTAGGTTTTTGTGTAGACATAAGTTTTCCATTCCTTTGGGTAAATGCTAAGTACTACAATTGCTAGACTGTATGATAAGAGTATGTTTGGTTTTATAAGAAATTGCTAAACTGTCTTCCAAAATGGCTATACCATTTTGTACTGCCACTAGCAATGAATGAGAGTTCTGTTGTTACATATTCTCACCAGCATTTGGTGTTGTCGGTGTTGTGGATTTTGGCCATTTTAATAGATATGTAGTGGAATCTCACTGTTGTTTTAATTTTTACTTCCCTGATGCCACTTGATGTTGAGCATATTTTCACATGCTTATTTGCTATCCATATATCTTCTTTGTGAGGTGTGTATTAAGGTCTTTTTTACATTTTTCAGTTGGGTTGTTCATTTTCTTATTGTTGGGTTTTAAGACTTTTTTGTATATTTTGGATAAGTCCTTTATCAGATGTATCTTTTATAAATATTTTCCCCCAGTCTGTAGCTTGGTCTTCTCACTCTCTTGGCATTGTCTTTCAGAGGGCAGAAGTTTTTAATTATAATGAAGTCTAGCTTATCAATTATTATATTCATGGATCCTGCCTTTAATGTTGTATCTAAAAAGTCATGGTCATGCCAAAAGTTGTCTAAGTTTTTTTCCTATGTTACTTTCTAGGAGTCTAATAGCTTTTCATTTTACATTTAAATATATGATCCATTTTGAGTTGATTTTTCTGAAGGGTAAGATCATTGTCTAGATACATTTTTTTTTTTTTTTGCCTGTGGATGTTCAATTGTTCCATTATTCAACCATTGTTGAAAAGACAATCTTTGCTTCACTGTATTACCTTTGTTACTTTATCCAAAATCAGCTGGCTGTATTTATGTGAGTCTATTTCTGCATTATCTATTCTGTTCCAGTGATCTATTTGTCAATTCTTCTGCCAATACCACCCTGTCTTGATTACTGTTGCTTTATAGTAAGTCTCAAAGTCAGGCAGCTTTGCTCCTCCAGCTTTGCTAATCTCCTACAATATTGTCATGGCTATTTCTTGAAATACTTTTTAGAGGGTGTATCCCTGAAGTCTTGCCTTTGAAGCTTTAAAATATTTTGAAAACACTTAAGTGTTTTTCATGCATCTCCTTGAAAAGAGTGTGGTTACTGTGTACTTAAACATCTCAAATCAATCTCTTCAATAAGCCTTACTCAACTATGACAGGTATTTGGAGTACAAAAATGGAAAAGCTTGAATTCTTAGACTCAAAGAATTTATATTGTAATGAGAAAGCTACTTGTTTGTATAAACATATGTTGTGATATACCACGTGATAACTGATGGAGGGAGCATAAGGCAAGCTGAGGGCCAAACACAAGCTAACAATATCCCGCTCCCCCAAGTGGGAGATGGCTGATATTCTTCAGGCACTCCTGGATGAAGAGTGCCAAAGGAAAGGACAGAAAACAAAGGATTAAACTGATAGAGTCTCCATCAGTTTACAGACATCTTAGTACATTACAAGAAAGAGGCAATCTTATCAAGAAAGAGGCAATCTTATCAATAGCCTAATCTCCAGGAACTCCTTACTGTTTTCATGATAATGCTTTTCTACAGGGAAACAACCTTAGTTTGACACTAGCTAGGCATCCAGTCATCTTTGAGTCTTCTTTAGCATATAGATCCCATTAAGAACCTTCCTCTTGATTTTGTCTCCCCAACTCCATAGCATATAACCAGTCATTCTTCACAACCCCAGTGCAGCTCTTTCTGCCCACTCATCCTGTCCCAGTGCTGTAATAAAATTACCTTTTTGCACCACAGACGTCTTCAAGAATTCTTTCTTTGCTGTCACCTCCAAACCCCCTTCACTCCAAAACCCCATCAGTAGCTGCAGAAATAATGATTACTCCAAGAGGCGGCATGGAGAAAGGCTGAGTATCAGTCTCAGCAGAGGAGGTTAGGGAAGGCTTGGTGGATAACAGAGATGATTAAATTGGTTCTTGATGAAGGAGCTAAGGTGATGGTGGCTGAGGAGGCAGTGGTGGCAGTGGTGGTGGTGGTGGCTCTGGAAGCCCTGCTCTGGGTCCTGGCTTCAGTCCCAGTCTCACCATGGTGATGATCCCTGAGTGGCTGGTGCTCCTGGCCACCCTTCAGGCCACAGCCTTGGGCTACTTCATCGGCATTGATGTGCATGCAGAGGACTGCGGGTCGCCTCAGGCATCAACATGGGCCTCATCTTCCAGGTGGCCAAGGGTGGCTTCCTGGACATAGATGTGGAAATTACAGGGCCTGACAATAAAAGAGTTTATAAAGGAGACAGATTGATCAGTGGGAAATACATATTGGCTGCTCATATGGATGGAACATATTAAGTTTTGTTTTAGGGACAGGATGTCTACCATGACTCCAAAGAATGATGTTCACCACTGATATTGGGGAAGTCCCCAAAGGACAATGGAAAGAGAAGCTCATGAGAACAAGCTAGAAGAAATGATTGATGAGTTGGCAGTGGCAATGACAAGTGTAAAGCACAAGCAGGAATGCATACAAGTTTGGAGAGAATACACAGAGTGATTAGTGGCAACACAAACAGCAGAGTGGCCCTTTGGTCCTTCTTTGATGCTCTTGTTCTAGTTGCCACGACACTGGGACAGATATACTACATGAAGAGAGTTTTGTGAAGTGTGGAAGATTGTTCAGAAAGCCTTTTTTTGATGATCTCAAAATCATAATTCACTGTTTACCAAATATCTAGGTCATAATAATGTCATTAGTTTCTATAATTTTACTTTTGGAACTGTATATTCACAGCTTATGTTTCTTTGTGATTAATAGATATCGGGGGCGGAGCGCCTGTGTGGCTCAGTTGGTTAAGCGTCTAACTCTTGATTTTGGCTCAGGTCATGATCTCACATTTTGTGAGACTGAGCCCCATATGGGGCTCTGTGCTGACAGTGTGGAGCCTGCTTGGGATTCTTTCTCCTCTTTTCTCTGGCTCTCCCCTGCTCTCTCAAAATAAATAAGCTAAAAAGGAGAAGGTATCGAGTGAAAACACCTTTTTAGGAAAGTTGTAGTGAAGATCTGACAATAGATTGGCATAATTTCTTATTTGAATTCTGCCTGCATTATACAGGTCTGTCAGAACTCAAACCCTGTAAGCGAAAGATAGGCATATAGTCCCGATTATATCTTCCTTTTGTTTTCACGATAAAATGGGATTTGTTTGGAATAGTATGTTACTGATAGTACTTTAACTCAAAGGACTGCATTCTTTGGATCCCTTACCCTGCAGTTCAAGTATTAAAGATTCATTCTGTTCAGTTCTTATGAGAAGCAACAGTCTGAATCTTGACATTTTGTACCCATCCTGTTGGCAGAGCTCTGACTGGAGTATGTTACCAGGTTGGTACTTTTATACTTGTCTCTCTTGCTTTTTCTTTAAAGATAAGTCTTAACCCAACTACACCCCCCCCCCCCCACACACACACACACACACACGAAATTGGTATTTTGAACCTTAGGACTCAATCACTTCCAATTAAATTGATGACACAACCAGCTAATAACCATTTTTCGGTTTCTGCCTAGCCTTGTAAGAAGTCTTTCCTAAAGCTAGTTCTCTCTATATTACAACCAACAGTACCTCTTTCCTTGCTGTGCGGGCACATCCATATTCTCTACTCTCAGCATGTAGGAAACACACATCATGAAATTGGGAAAATCTGGATTTCTGATGCCAAAGGTTTAAAGTCCCTTGAATGTAATTGCCATGATACACAGCCACTGTTTTATCAGTGGCAGTTTGGCTTTTGTTTAATTAGGGTACTGAATATCACTGTCAGTACTAGGATTTTGTTTTTGTTTCTCTTGGGCCTTTCTTTTTTGGCACATGTGAGCTTTGTCTTGTATAAAATGAAAAAAGTTCTCTTGGTCTCTGATGACAGGTTTAAAATAAAAGAAACATTTGGTAGTGGTGAGGGGATGATCCAGAATTATATTGTGACTGAGGTATATTAGTTACTTGTACTTTTTTTTGGGGGGGGGGGTTCTTTATAAAGAGAAAACTAATGAGTTTTATATAATTAATTTGAATTTGTTACAGGTTTTCTTGTTCAGGACAAACAGCTTTTCAGTCTTGGGTAAAATTACTTACAACAGTTTAAGGTGACTATTTTACCTTAAGACAACTATTGCAATGCCAGTCTGTGTGTGTGTGTGTGTGTGTGTGTGTGTGTGTGTGTGTGTGAAAGCACTTCAACGTTTTTTATTTTTATTTTTGGGACAGAGAGAAACAGAGCATGAACGGGGGAGGGGCAGAGAGAGAGGGAGACACAGCATCGGAAACAGGCTCCAGGCTCCGAGCCATCAGCCCAGAGCCCGACGCGGGGCTCGAACTCACGGACCGTGAGATCGTGACCTGGCTGAAGTCGGACGCTTAACCGACTGCGCCACCCAGGCGCCCCAAAAGCACTTCAAAATTGAATTACAAGATGTAAGCTTGGGGGTGTCTGAGGGGCTCAGTTGGTTAAACATCTGACTTCAGCTCAGGTCATGATCTCTTGGTTCAGGAGTGTGAGCCCCGCATTGGGCTCTGTGCTGACAGCTCAGAGCCTGGAGCCTGCTTCAGATTCTGTATCTCCCTCTCTCTCTCTGCCTCTCCCCTGCTTGTTCTCATTCTCTCTCTCTCTCTCTCTCTCTCTCTCTCTCTCTCAAATATTAAAAAAAAGATGTAAACTTAAAATTCGTGTTATCTAATCTGCCCCAGTTCAACAAATAATCAATTCTTTTTAAAAACAAACAAATAAAATTGGTTCTTGATGGATGGTTAGGGATTAGTACATGCAAAGAGAGAAATATAGAAGAGTATGGTACAGTTGTAGAATGAGAGGCAGGAAGGAAGAACAGAGGTGATACAGGCAGGTGAGATTATATGAAGTTTTGTGTATCACAGAAAAGGATTTACTATAAATAGATCTACTTAAGATTCTCAGGTAAGAACAGGGCATGAACATACTTATATTTTCAAAAGGATGTATCTTTCATATCCTTTACTGAAAGAGTTGTTTCCTACCTTGGTGCTGGGGCCCTGGGCACACGGAGTAGGATAATAAAAGATGTTAGGTGAGGACGGCAAGCATCTCCAAGAAGATGGAGAAATTCAGCATAGCAATGCTTTGCATTTTGTCACAACTTTCTGGCAGGAGAGAAAGAAAAGTTTATGTGTTGTATAGATGTAGCCTTCTAATATGGCATCATTTTTTCATCCTTTTTCTAAATATGTTGAGACCCCCTTTGCAGCCCCATCAAAGTGAAAATCTAGAGGAAGTTCCGTAAGCAGGCTCAAATGGAGTGAGGGGCAAAATAAGAGAAACAATTGAGGATTACTGTAGATCATCCACTTAACAATTGCATGGGCTTTAGTTTAAAAAGCTTAATAGACTTTCTCTTCCGGCAATAGCAGAGATGTGAGGAAAACAGCAGGATGAGTTGATGTAAATAGTAGAGGTCAATCTGGCTGGTACCTGCTATTTGAGGGGCAGCTAGTAGAAGTGCTTTGCAAATCCATGCCTGCCAATCATATATATTCCAAGTGAGTTAGGTCCATCCTCGGTAGCTCTGAATTGCATCCTATCTCTGTCATTTGTTCTCCAGAATAAGGATTTTTTTGTTTGTTCCTTTTTTTTCTTTTTAAATAGACATCACGATAAAGGATCTTCAATGTTATTTTTATTTTCTCCTTTTTCCTAGGAAAACTCGCTGACTTACAACTGTATATATCTGCTTACATCCCCCTGTGGGCGAGGGGAAACAGGGTTAGAAATCTCCTCAATTTTCAAGTGAGTACAATTGAATATAAAAATTGAACATGTAAGTTATGCTGTGAATAAAAATAAATTATCTACTTATAATATTTATTAATCATACATATTATGTAAGGCATTTAGATTTCTTTGACATTTTTAGAAATTCTCACATTTCATGAAATAATTTAATCAAATGCATCACATGCATCTTTTTAGATCAATGTCTTTTTATCAGTTTAGACCCCTTTAGCATATATAACAGGGTTTCTAGGCCATATGTTTCATGTCTGTATACATTGTATGAATTACAGAACTTTTGAAATATATGTGTAATGTTGTCACAAAGAATTTCCTATTCCTTATTTAAGGGTTTAATCTCTCGACATGACAGTGAATCAAAATTTACTAAAAATACATCTATCCAGAGTTCCTTGCCCTGGAGTCAAAGCCATTACCAATCTCTTCTATATCCCACTGGAGTTAAACTTTTTATTTAACTAATCATTAAAGTTGTGTTTAATTGCAATTTTGATGTCACTCTATTAGGAATAATTATTGTCTTTGATAAATTAATTTTCCTCCCTCCTCTCACCCCCTTTTTTTTGGTAGCTTGACTCTGATGGGTCTCAAATTATCCTAATTTGGAGTAAAGTAGCCAGGACTTTATACACCCACATTTGCCAGTCTTTGGATACCGGCTGTCTCTGAGAAGGGTCTGTGAACTTGTTTAAGATGTTTTTATTCACCTGTGACATTTCCGCAAGGAGTCAGCTGTCAGCATCCGTAGGAGCTGGGAGAGTGGTGCTTTAGTGCTGAAGAAGGCATCTGGGTGTCAGAGCACAGCTTTGGTAAGCAGAGTCAGAGCGTGGGAACGGATGGTAGTCAGGTGTTCAGTTAACTGTCTGCCTCTCCTTTGCTATTTCTGCAGGACTCATTGAGGCCCACAAGTCCAACGTTGCTTCTTGCTCATGTCTGGAGTGCAAACATCCTCTCATGAGTCTGCCCATGGCCCCTTCTGCCTAAACACCATTGTAACTTTTTAAAAAACTTTTTCTGGGATCTTTACATCTCATGGGGTATTTCTAGGAAATAGCTTCTAGGTCTCCACTGCTGATCAAGGGATACTTCTCTTTTCCCCTCCTCTCAACCATGAGGACAGAATGTAGAGGTGCAGAGAGTGGATTTCTTCCTAATCTGGGGAAAATCTGTCTCCTTTCATATTTATACTGTGTTTCTCAATCATAAAAATATTTTTCTCCACCAGTTCCACGATTCTTCTAAATTTGCTCTAAGGCTTAAGTTTTTAGAAGTTATGAGTCAGAGAGAATTGTAGGTCACTTACTATTACTTTCCATAAAATGCTTTCTTTACATTCCTCTAAGTCAGTGAGCCCAGAATAACTTTGCTCCTAGAACTGGGAATAAGACCTAGAAAAAATACTGGAAGAAAACAAAATTAACATCACAAAACACCACAGTCACTATATTTGTAACTATAGGGTGTGATAAAATGAAAAGAAGGGAACAGTTTCAAGAGATATGGAGAGAAAATCCACTGAACGTCCGCAGAACGTTATAAACGCTTATCATGTTGTATTCAAATTGTCTACAGTGTTGTTTTGCCATTACAACTCAGTTTCTTAAGAGTAGGGATTAAATATTTTCATTAATACATTTCCAGCATCTAGGGAGTACTTAGCATATAATAAAATCCTGTGTGTCTTACTCAAATTTCAGGTGTCTCCAATGTTAGCTGTTTCTAGTCTGTTTCCCTAGGTCTCTACAGAAAAGCTAAGTACTTTCTCTTCTATATTTCCAGGTGTAGTATTTACACCTGTACTGTAGCATTTATGATTTTTCTTTGTAATTGCTTACATGACCTGTCTCCTGCATTAGACCAAGAGCTCTTCAAAGCCAGAAGATATGAACTATTTATCTTTCAACTAGTGATACTTACTGATTAACTGACTCTTCAATCTGGGGGTGACATTCATAGTTACAGTAACATAGATGAGTTTCTAAGTTCTATGATGTACGCCACTGACACCTCAGTGTGTAGCAAAATTAACTAATTTTTTAAAAGCAGAAAAGTGGGCCATATATATTGGAAATATATGTATTAATAAATTAGTTAAATAATGAGATGGGTTTAAATTTCAGTTCCCAGGAACATCTACCTAATCAGAACAATTCATTACCTAAAATTGCCATAAAAGCAAGATATTTTTTAACAAAATAAAATTTTTAACGAAAAAAAAACCACATTGAGGTTTTATATCTGTTTAATGCTATTATGAATTGTATTTTAGAGGGTATAAGGTCATTTTACCAGTAAAACATACAAGACGTTGTCACAAGAGGGCAGTCTTTTAACATGAATTGTTCCCCAATTTGCAGACAGTCCTTGAAATTTTAAGTTACTGAGATCCATACAACTAAATAATAAAACAATACAAAACATTCATGCAGATACTTTGCTTTATGCATGTTGCTTTTTTTCTTCATTACTGCTAACAAAAAATATTTTTTAATCTATAAAGAAAACAAAGGCTGAAATTGTCTCATGTAACAAAATGGGTTTACACAAGTTGTACTTTTAAACATTAAGTCAGTAGATCAATGGCTGTGTTGAGTGAACCAAAGTTTTATAAAACCAAAGGTGTCTAACCAAGCAAAGGCAAACTGGAAGTATCAAGACTGATACATTAGCCAAGGGCAAATTAATATCACTGGATTGTTTGTTTCTAGTTTTGAAACTTTTAAGTGCCTGAAGACACGATGCCATTGGATATATTGATAAAGAGTAAATTGCAAGGCGTCTTGGTGTATGCATGGTTTGGGTCTATAACACGGGTGAATGGTTACCTCCCCCAATGCCATGAGTCCTTTCCAGGAGTAGCACCAGGTGTTATAACCACCTGACCCCAACTTGCCCCACCTTTCTCCAATTTAGGTTTCTCTTCTTATTGAATCAGAAACTGTCCCAGCCAATTGTGGCTTCACAAGCCCTCCAGGTGATTCTGATTGAGGAGTATTCGCAGCTACTGGCAGAGAGCAGCAAAGAACCGAATTTCCCTGTATGGTTGAAAGACTGCATCTAATTTTTCAGCCTTAATACCTCTCTCCTATCCATAGCCTGGCCGTTTAGTTGCCCTCCCCTTCCCCTTTACTACCCCAACACACCAATATCTGTATACTATACTTGACTCTCTCTCTCTCCAGGACCAATCCTGATCTATGGCAGAGGGGTTAAAAGCCCTCATGTTTTGAAGTTGTATTTAAGCATCACCTCTGACAGTTGTAGAGTATTCCAGTTATAACTATGAGACAGAGGAACCTCTCTGTGACCCCATACTGGACACTGCTTTCAAAAAAGAGCAAGGTGCTTAGTCAAATTAATGGATTTCACGCAGTGGGTGGAGTGACAGGGGAGCTTCATAATTATTCTGTGGACTTGAGCTAAGAAATGTTTGTTCTACAGACCTGGCAGATCTGGAGAGGGCTTGTACTTGTGCCTGGGACAAAGTGGACACAGCAGTGATCTCCAGACTAATGAGTAAGTCTACCTCTGTGGTTAACATTTGGTGCTACTTCCAACCCAATGTAAGATCTCAACAATATCGAAAACCCCTGCCTGGTCCCTGGAATCTAGATGCAATTCTGAGAAGAGGATGGAGGAGAATCTGAACAGATAATTAAATTTTGCCACCTAGTGGCTTTGTACTTGACATCCATTTGATGGCAACTTACAGCAATTTTCAGCCTTGTAACTAGGAGGGAATAACTTTCTTATTTAAAAAAAATTTTTTTAAGTGTTTGTTTATTTTTGAGAGAGAAAGAGACAGAATGCGAGTGGGTTGGGGTAGAGAAGGAGGGAGACACAGAATCAGAAGCTTGCTCCAGGCTCTGAGCTGTCAGCACAGAGCCCGATGCGGGGCTCGAACTCACGAGCTGTGAGATCATGACCTGAGCTGAAGTCGGAGGCTCAACCAACTGAGTCACCCAGGCACCCTGGGAATAACTTTCTTAGTAAGAAGTAATCCTTTCTTTTATAAATTTATAAAATGATGGGAACATCACACACACCTATCAGGCCAGATGTAAACATGGAGCACAGTATGATCTTTCCCTCTGAAGATTAATAACATGTACACAGCTAATCTTCATGTGAGATGGAGTGGGATTTATTTAAATTAGTGAGCTTTTAAAAAATCGTTATTTTACATTCTGATAATAAAAATCATAGTAACTCATCAATTTTCAATCTAAAATAAAAGTTTAAAATATAAGTTACTAGGAAAATTAGATAGTATATCAGCAAAATATGTAAAATGGCACTGAAAACATTTTATCTCTATATAATAAGGCACTAAATCTAATCACTATAGGCCATTTTGGTCTCAAGCTAGAAAAAATATGATTCAATTGGAAGAGAAATACTAATGACAATATTTAAATATATATCTAATAATATAATATTGAATATATATATATATAATGTGTGATATGAACTTGGCTAGCTTTTCACATTATCCATATAATTCAAAGCCTTATGCATCATTAATCAGCATTTTATGCATTGAATGTAATTCAATAAATTTATAAGTGTGTGGCTTAAAGATTTTAGATGAGTAAACTCCAAAAGAAATACCTGTAAATTCAATATTTTTGAAACGTATAGATAGTAAGTTTTTGTTTGCTTGTTTTTTTGAGAGAGAAAGAGTGTTTTCACGTGTACCTGAGAGCACAGTGGGCGAGGTGCAGAGGGAAAAGGAAAATTTCAAACAGGCCTCAAGCCCAGCACAGAGCCTGACATAGGGTTTTTCCTGTGATTATGAGATTATGACCTGAGCCACCCAGGCACCCTGATACTAAGTTTTTAACACCAGAAGATTATTAACCTAAAAATTAAGCCATTTCTATGTGATGTGGTATATTCATTTCCTGTATATTAGCAGGTTTGGGCCTAAATGATAAAAGCAGTTAGGAATTCCATGGAATGATGTAGTTTCACTGTGGAGACTTGAAATTTCTTTTTGATGCTAGACTGAGTATACTTCTCTTTCTGTCTTTAAACAAACAAAATTATTTGAGTAATTTCAGCTATATTCCTGGATCTAGCATATAACTAAAAATAGAATCATTTATCAGTAAGTATTGGTTGAATAAATAGATATATTATACTTTCTAAGTAACTAAGTGGTCAAGTTTGTAGTCAAAACTGGCTGGTTTTGTATAGAAAAACATGGTTAGAGAAATTGAATGAGGTGGATGTGGTTGAACAAGACAGAGGTTTGTAAGTCTGACTGCATGGCGGAATCATTGAGGACTTTAAAACACAAAAATTTTTGAATATTACCTGAATATTACCCATTAAGATGCTGATTCAGTTCTTATGGATATTTTAAATTTTTCAAGAAAATCTACTGTGGTTTTGAGTGATGGAAAAAAGCAAATGGTATGACAATAAACATTCCAGATAATTTAGAGAATTTAATTAAATTCTGTGTTAAGAAAGTATATAATTTAAACAGTATTTTTTTCCTCTATATTCTTCATTTTGGAAACATTTCTCTTGATCTATTCAAGTTTATTGATATTTTCTTCTACCGTGTCTGGTAAGCCTATCTAGTAAAGTTTCCATATTGGATATTGTATTCATCTGTTCTAGAATTTATATTTCCTTATTTCTATAGCTTTTATTTCTTCCTTGAAATTCCCTATATATTCAAATGCATGGCCATCTATTTCTCTAATTCTTGAATACTTATACCAGCTAATTTAAAGTCCTTGCCTTCTAATCCCAAAATATAGGCCATCTCAGTGTGTCTCTCCATTGTCTACTTTTTTCCTGTGTGTTATATTTTCCTGTGACTTTTTATGTCTAGGTATTTTTAATCATATACTAGATATGGGGTTGATACATTGTAGAGACTCTGGGTTCTGTTATTTTTCTTTGAAGAGAGACTCTTTTCTAGTATTACTCATCTATCTATTCTCCAACACCAAACCTTCAAACCTCTGTAGTGTATAGTGGTTGAAATCTCTGCTCTGTTCTCGTCCTTCAGCCATTGCTTTCTGCTGGAATCTATGGAGTCCCCTCTATGCATGTGCAATTTAGGGGTCACTGATAGTCTGAATAGAGTTTATATTAATATTTCAGATCTTCACTACCTGTGACATTCTTTTCTGTGACTTTCACTTATGAGGGAGTCTCTCCAACTCCACTCAATCCCCCAGCTCTTGGCGTTTTTCAGCATGGAACTCCTTACTGTTACTCCTCACACTAGAACAGAATTGCTGCTTCATTTAGTCATCCAGTTCTTCAAGACTGTGGTGTAATCAGGTGTAAATCTGTATTAATGCAAACTTAACTAGTGCAGTTATCTTCCTTCCTTGGTCAAACACTTGATCATTGGTTGAATACTCTGATATTTCTGCCTATTTTCTATTTTTTTTTCCCTCAAAACATCAGGATTCTGTTTTTGTTGCTTTTTAAATGTTTTATTAGAGTTGATTAGAGTTGATAATTTTTCCTCTGCATTTGGGTTAGTCAGATATGAGCTACTACCACATCATTGTAATGTAAAATTTTAGTCCATCATCTTTTGAAAAACCTCTCTATATTTACGGAACTTTCCAAGTGGTGAATTCCCCTGTAAACTGAATCAAGGCTTAAATTCTTTACTTCCTTTGTAGGCAGATGTTCACATGAAACTTAAGCTCAGCTAATCATACACACTCGTACATTTGAAAGTGAGAAAAGTGGTAAAAGGCCCTGTTTGTTGATATCGTTTTAATTGATACAGGGAAGAGCAACAAGAACCAACTTTTGCCAGAGAATTCTATACTCAGTGATTGTTTTCCTGTTCTTCTGGGTACAGAATTAGAATTGGCATGGTGTTATTGCTTGATTCCGATAATATTCTGGTTTTGTCTTTTTTCTTTTTAATGTTAAATCACCTCTGTTTCTGGTCCTGCTATCTGTACAGTACATAATCACTCCTATACAATTTGATTCTAGCTTTTTGTTTCCCAGCATAAACTGGATTTTGGTGGACAGCATCCTCACTTTTGAATAAAAGAAAGAGTTTTGGTTAGCATTAGACAGAAATAACAAAAGGAGGAAAATAAGGAAATACATCATCTTAATAACGTTATATTAATGAAACATTGAAAAGTCAACAATATCTTTTTCAAAAAATAGAAAGTTTCTACTGTTTCTCATTATCTTCAATACAATATAATTAAATGTGATTTCTGCCTCATGAAGGATTTCCAGAAATATGCAATACTTAATAGCATCCAGATCATTAGGGGGGAAATGGATAGAAGATTGAAAGAGGTGAGCACTGTGCAGTAATCTAGATGGAACACAGTGTGTGCATGGAGCCTTAGTACTTTTTATCATGGCATTTATAAAATAAAAGTTAGGTTCCTGTGAACTTGCTAATTAATATGACTTTCATAGACATTTCATTAACCTAAACAGTTTAGGTTTCCTGTAGATAGACCACATGTATTCTCATCTTTAACCTTTCCATAATGTTTCCTAATTACAGATTCCATTGATTCTTAATGGCAATAGAACAGTAGTGGTTTAAAAAGTTATGTTCTAATTTTGTACACCAGTTTTTACACTAATATGTAAAGTGATTTTGCCTTTCATGTCCCCTCTAGAGCTAATTATGCATTCTAGGTTAACAAAAATTCCTGATCATGCTACTATTGGCTTAAACTTTACAATGAAATCATTATTTCCATTTATTACTAGCCTGCATTATGGTGATATGTGGCTAATGAGTTCTCAGAATGTTATCTGAGAGGTTAAAGAGTACCTCAAATAAATGCTAACATTAATTTATTTATCTGAAATTTTTTAAATTTTCTTTTTCACCTCAAAGGATACTAATGAGGTTAGAGTATGAGTACTCTCTGGTTAATAAAATTGAAAAAGTTAAATGAACTATATCAACTTTTTCCAAAACAGTGAAATTGTTTAATTTTTAAAGGCTGTCTTGTGTCTGTTTTATTCAAAATGGTCAGCTCCTTCACTTAGCTGGGTTTTGAAATTTGACAACCTTTTTTTAAACTTTTTTAAAAAGTATATTTATTTATTTATTTTGAGAGAAAAGAACACAAGTGGGGGAGGGGCAGAGAGAGAGAGAGAATCTTAAGGGCGGGGCTTGAACTCAGGAACAATGAGATCCTGACCTGAGCCAACAAGGAGAGTCAGATGCCTAACCAACTGAACCCCAAGCGACCTTTCTTTCTTCTGTTTAATATAGTTGCTGACCAGTCCAGGCCTCCAGCTTTACTGATATATATGAAATTATATAAAGAGTAATTAGACAAAGTAAAGCTGATGCCATTCTATAACAACCTTTGGGTGTATGTTATAAATCCTGCACAACTGAATCTTAATTGCTTCAGTTTATGAGTTGTGGAATACAAATGAACACTATATAGTAACAGCAGCATATAATTTAAATTTTTTGACGAAAATTCTTCTAAAAGTGCACATAAGTTAAGAGCATATGAAATCTATAAAAAGTTGTCCATAGGCGAATAGGCAAAGACACCTGTGAATAAAACAATGTTTGATATAGATGCTTTTTTTCTATATATAACATCTTTATGTTGAAGGGTTTCCAAAAATATGTAATGCTACAAGTCACTGATCATGAGTAACAGGCAAGACACAAAGGATGGAGTGTAGGTGAAAATGAGGAACAAATTAGAAACAGGCCTTTAAGTGGAATTGTTCGTATAAGAAAATTATCAGACGGGAGGTAATTTCAAAACGTGACTTTACCAGGTAGCATTTCTAAGTGTACCACATGAGATGATTGATCACCTATTTATGTAAATTATGTCATGAAACAAACAATAAAGGCTATATATTATGATCTTGAAAGTGGTTGATAGTGGATGAATTATTTATACTCATGTTAAAAGCAATAATCTTGATTTTTAAGGGGTGTAATGACCTCCTGAAACCATCCCCCAGTAGATTTTCTAGAGGTGTCTCCCTGGCAAAAGCTCAGCCAAAGAGCTAATCTCTATCAAAGTGTATGGAATATTTACTGTTTAATTTTCAGCAAGTTTCAAGTTCTGCTTGAAAGTTTATAAGATGATGCCTATCAGAATAAAATATTAAATGGTACAATTAATTGAATCCTACAAGTAAAAAGCTAGGTCACTATATTTTTCTTTCTTAATAATTGATCTTTATAGATCATTTTATTTACGTCCTTGTAAGTGGAATAACACTCTCAAGATCTTCTTGTAAGACCTATAGCCACCAATATAACTGCAGTTTATAACTAATTAGCCCACCTGCAGGGGGCTGGTTAAATTTAACCAGAAGTAACTTCCTAACTTGCATAGCCTTGAATAAAAAAATATATATATATCTACCAGGGGCGACTGGGTGGCTCTGTTGGTTAAACATCTGACTTCGGATCAGGTCATGATCTGACGGTTGTGAGTTCAAGTCCTGCTTAGGGTAGGTGAGCTGGTGAACTGGTGCCCCACTTTGGGTGAGCTCAAGACCTGCATTTGGTGAGCACAAGCTCTGCTTCAGGCTAACACGAGCCCTACTTAGGGTGAACCCTGCTTCTCTCTGTCTCTCTCTCTCTCTGCCACTCAGGGGATTTTCTCTCTCTCTGCCCCATGCTCACTTGTACCCTCTCTCTCTCTCTCAAAAAAAAAAAAAAATCTAATAGCATTTGTAAAAGAGTATAAGCTTAAAATAGTTTTCATTAAATTTTACAAAATATAAAATATAAATTTTGATCTTCTGCTTTGAAGTTTGATAGTGTGTGTTGTACAATGAACATGCCAACAGAGAACATTTGCTTATCAAGCAAGTGTATGCAAAAGCTTTGGGACAGGTCCAGCTCTAGGTAATGCTGTAAAGTATTGAATGCTTGTGTTCAGTATTTCTTTCTCTCTTCCTGACATAACCCACATATCAAAAGATACATGGAGCCTGGGCAGAGCCTCCCAAAATTGCTGGTGGGAAGTGTGCCACACATAAGCAAAGCTCAGTAGCCTGCCTCTCCCATGAGCATCTCAGGCAACAATTATAACACTGCTGGCCATTCTGTCTCCAACCACTCTTGCACTTAGCAAGCCCAAGGAACATACTTGGCTTAGATGTGTCTAGGTTACAAGATATGTTTATTTGTTACCAGGAAGTTAATTGTTCTCACTGTAGAATTCAGTAAATCAATTATTGATGTAGCAATAACCAAGAAATAAGCAGTCTTAACAACTCTACTTTATCAAGGGAAGTAAACGTTAGGATAAACCCCAAGTTAGATCGCTGGAACATATAATTATGCTTAAGGGCCCTTAAAGTCACAAGACCAGTTTTTAAATACAGTTGACTCTTGAATAGCATGGGTTGGAACTGCACAGGTCTATTTATATGCACATTTTTACAGTATAGACTGTAAATGTCTTTTCTCTTATGATTTGCTTAATAATATTTTCTTTAGTGTACTTTACTATAAGAATGCAGTGTGTAATATATACAACTTACAAAATATGTGTTTATTGACTCTTTATGTCACTGGCAAAGCTTCCAGTCAGCAGTAGGCTATTAGTAGTTAAGTTCTTGGGGAGTCAAAAGTTAAGAAGTGATTTTTCAGTTGTGTGGGTCCAGGGTCAATGCCTCTAACCCCTGCATTGTTTAAGGGTCAACTGTATTCAGGGTGCCTGGGTGGCCTAGTTGGTTGAGCGTCGGAATCCTGGTTTTAGCTCAGGTCATGAGCCTAGGGTCTTGGGATAGAGCCCTGTATTGGGCTCCATGCCTGCTTGGGATTCTTGCTCTCTCTCCCTCTGCCCTTCTCCCCAACTCGTGTGCGCACTCTCTCTCTCTATCAAAAAAAAAAAAAAGTCAGCTGTACTTATTGGTATTTCCTATACATTTAGCAGTCTTATCAGTGGAAGGTACAGCCCAGAAAATCAATAGATTTGGAATTATTGAAGAGACATAAATAGCACCAGCACTTTGAATGTATTCAGACTCAGATCAGGCAGGATTCTGGGTAACCCATTTATCCTGCACCAATATTTCATCAGTGCCTTTTCATCTATAGATTCTCTCTTTTTGATGTTGTCTAGATGGCTGTAGGTATGGATGCTCTTGATGTTGGTGGAAAATGGTGTCATACATCAGCAAGACTTAACTGCCCAGCATTTATATCACCTCACTGAGTGAGGTCTATTTTTTATTGTTGGCAATGGTAACATAATATAAAGCAGTAGTTGGAAAATTAATGTAAGATGCTTCTGGAACAACTGATTGATGAAATCGTATGTGAACAAGCAGAGACTCAATAAATCTGTTCAGGTCATTTGTAACCTGGGGAGATACTAAGTGAAATATCTGGAAGTTGTAACCGTGCAACTTTCCTTTAAGTGGTTCTTGCTGTAAATAAGACCTTGTTTCTGTTTGTGTTGGAGCTATAGTGTCCATTTCCCACGAAGTCCCTATAGCAATATCTCATAATGAAAGAATTAATAAATGACAGTATTGAAGTGCCCACCATGATTTCAATAAATGAAAAGTGTGTTTGCTAAATTCTGATCATCTGAAATGGGAAGTGACTTCCTTCCTGCTCACATGACTGTTCTCCTGAAGTGCTGCAGCTGCCAGAGAATGTGTATCCGATAAATCCTGGAATTCTCTATTGCTGCATAATGAAGATCACATGGTATCAAATGTGGCAAATGTTTACATTATAAAGACATGTATTTTCAGGGTGCCTGGCTGGATCAGTTGGTAGAGCATGTGACTCTTGATCTCAGGGTTGTGAGTTCAAGACACACGTTGAGTGTATAGCCTAATTAAAAAAAAAAAAGAGAGAGAAAAAAATGCATGTACTTTCTTGTTAATCTCCAAACAGAGCAGGCATTGGTCTGTCTTGAATGTTTCTGTAGTTATTATGGCCCAAAACATGGGTCATGATTTTCTGCCTATTTGTCATAGAAGACATGAGACTTGTTTTATTCAAGTGTAGTTGACACACCATCCTATATTAGTTGCAGGTGTACAATTTAGTAATTTGACAAGTTTATACACTATGCTGTGTTCACTACTAGTGTAATTACCATCTGTCCTGTTCCATCACTATTACAGTATCACTGACTATCTTTATACTGACTTTTATTCCCACG
Organism: Prionailurus viverrinus; assembly: GCF_022837055.1. Lineage (NCBI taxonomy): Eukaryota > Metazoa > Chordata > Mammalia > Carnivora > Felidae > Prionailurus > Prionailurus viverrinus. Next base: position 130,535,231 of record NC_062569.1, on the reverse strand, counting down.
ACTTATCCATTCCATTACTGGATGGCTGTATCTCCCTCTCCCCTCCACCTGTTTTGCCCAATCCCACATTCCCTTTCCCTTCCGGAAACCATCAATTAGTTCTCTGTATTTATAGGTCTGATTCTGCTTTTTGTTCTTTTTTTTTTTTAATTCCACTTATGAATGAAATCATATGGTATTTGTTCTTTTTAATATGTGATGTGAAATGTAAGTGCCATTTATGAGTCTACCTTCTAGCCATTTTAATTGTCAAATTACATGTGGTCAAGAAACATAGTTTAAGGCCTTCACTGACAACGGTATGTAGATATAGATAGATTGGGAAGGATTTTGACCTTTCTCTTAGATCTCTGGGTTGGAGAGCTGGGAATATGTATTTCTTTTGCATGTCCTTCCAAATTATCCTTATGTAGACTCTCCATGGGTTTTCATTTGGGAACCACTGGTGAAGGAGATCATTAGAATTGTTATTCTCAGGAGGATTCCTCTATATATGCAATGGTAACTTTCCCAGAGCAATGTTCTGCTTTTGAAATTCTAAATTTTTAATAATGACTGATAAGTATACCCCCATAAAATAACAAAGTTTGACTCAGGTGAGCTGTGTTTTATGCTAAAGTTGTACCGACTCTGAATCCCCATCCATTCTTCTTATGGTCTTCTGTTTTCTAAGTTTTAGGATAAGATTAAAGCCACTCCCATATTATTTAGTCATGAAACAGAATGATTAAAGCCAACTATCCATTTATTAGAAATGCACACTCCAAACTCAGCATCTAAGATGTGAGAACCTTTGAAAAGGCATCAGTTTAATCTTTATAGCATTTAAAACTACATTTTCACTCATACTATTGGTGTTAATAATATTTAATTAAATTTTGTGTTGACAATGATAACAGAAAATACTGTATATACAATGAGGGACAACTGAGGCACCCTTAGTAAACCTATAACTCAGTGGAATTAGCAGAAATACCTGGGTATGATAGCAAGAAACATGCCAGCCAGAAGCGTTGAGCAGTTTTTTAGGCAGAAAAATATGTTAATCCAGGAAGTAAAATGAGTATTGGTCAGTTAAAATATCAAGTATTTGATTATAAATTTTGCTTAGGTTTCCACTGAGAAGGAAATATAACACTATAATAATTTTCTCTTTATCTCTCTGGCTATTTTTAATATTTCGTGAAAGCTATCAGCAGTCACTGGGTTATCCAAGGACTATAGGCCATACTCAATTTATTATTTCCTCTACCCTAATGCACGCTTATTCTACATAACCGATCTCTTCCAACTCCTTAGCCTACCCCTTTTTTCCATCTCCACTAATGATTCTTAATTTAGAATCTCATGTTATTGGAAGTTTTGCCTTTTTTTCTAAACATCTTCCACACTGCTGTAAGAGTGCTCTAAGACACATGACTAAGCATGTCACACTTATACACCAAGTCTATGTCTTCCTGTCAGCCATAAGGAAGAAGTCCAAAAAGCTTAGCACATTATATAGATCCTATTGTGATACAATTTAATTTCCTCTGTAGCCTTCTTTCCTGCTTTTCCTCTCATACTGTTTTCTCCAACCTTAATGAGCTAATGAACTTCCCTATATGCCCTCATGCCTTCTTTAATCTCTAAGCTCCCTTGGCCTGAAGAGATACCCAGCATACCCATATAATCCTCTAGTTTACTTTTATTTATTTCTACTATTTTTCATATTGGGGGGCACAGTGCGGTATAACCACTTTTAAAAAGTTTCCCCTGATATTCCCAGTCTGAATTAGGCACATGCACATGAACTTCTAGAGATTTACTGTTATGCATTTTACTTGTCAGTGCATTAGGCTGGAAACTAGCTCCTTGTAGGCAGGGGTTGAGATGTATTTATCCTTATTTCCATAATGCCTAGCATAGGACCTGTGGTCATATACAGATTATAGGACCATAATTCCTGAGAACATATACACATTTTAGGGACCCATAAAGGCCTGGGATAAGTGAAAATGAGAGCAATTGGAAGAGTCAGTGAAGTTGACATCTCTGTGCAGATGAAAAGCAAGAGTAGACGAGGTGATAGGGGATGTCTGAAACACTGGAGAAGTATAGTCAGAACATAAGAAATTGATCCTAGGTGCTTAGAGGTGAAGAAATTTGGGGAGAAATACTTGAAGCTATATCTTAGGGAATGGAATGGGTAACAGAGCCCAGTAACCAGATTCAGTGCTAGCAATAAACTCTGGGAACTGCATTGGGACAGAATTTGGGATTAAATGGAAGACTGAGTAAGAGGCTGATAGTCTGTGGAAGACAGACTTAAAAGATGCAGAGATACAGCTAGATGCCACAATCTTTAACGAAGATATTTTTGCACCAGGAATTAGGAGTAAGTTTGGAATGTGATACAAGATAAATTGATAGTCGTATTGTAATGTGATCTGAGGCTCATTAAACAGAGGTGTTGATAGCAACCTACACTTTGCTCACTGACAATACATTTTTCATGTCTTGAAAACTGCATTTGAAGACACAATCAATTTCACCCAGTAGCTGTGAGGGTCTACTCAGGTGTGGACAGAGGTTGCTGATACCTCTGATCGGATGTTATTGGTATTCTCTGAGGCATGGGAAATTGGCCTCACATGGCCAAGTGATGTGGCTGGCATGCATTAACCAGGTGATAATGATATTATAATCATAATAATTTACATATAACAGATTTTACATGCATTACCCTATAGAAATAACTTCAAATACATTATTTATATTGTTTTCCTTTACTGTATTTGTCTTTTCTTGTTATTGAACTATCATACCTGCTGACTTCAGAAAATGTCTTTTCCTAACACTATTCAATCATCTCCTTCCCTTTGTCAAAACTTTTTTAAGTCTTGGGATGTCCAACAGAATATTCCTGACAAGCCTCATCAGTTTCCAATCACTGATTCACCCTTGTGATCTCACCCTTCCCTGTCTCAATTTAACAGAACTTTCAAATATATTTTCCAGCCAAGTAGACTTGTTTGTATGGTTTTGCATTTCTTCCTGGTGCCTTTAAAACCATTTATTCATGTTCACATTGATTTCTATCAGATCCATGAATTACTCAAGGTAAAGAAAATGGTACAAGATGGCTAATATCTTTCAAATTCCAGGTAGTGTTGTAAGTGTCCTGCAAGCATAAACCAGTATAATACCAGCTCATAAGAGAGGCACAAACTGATGTGTATATAAAACTAAGGCACAGCTACTAAAAAGATGAGCTAAAAATTTCAATCCAGAGCCTATGCTTTCAACTATCATTTCAGTGTTCTCTAAATCATACTCTACTATCCTGTTACTTCAAATATCAACTATGTCACTGATCACCTGAGTGTTATTACAACTTACTCTCTATATGACTCAATTTTCTTCTCTGTAAAATTATAAAATCAGCATCTACCTCATAAAGTTATTGTGAGGATTGCATGAAATAACACATGTAAAGGCTTTAGAAAGAATTGGAAGATGGTAAGCTCTTTTCTCAATAGTATATCAATGTTGTATATGGTGATGTTAAGTGAGTTTTGGCTCAACAAATAAATGTAATGTTTAGAATTCAATATATTATTAATATAATATTAATAAATGCATTTATTTCACTATTCACTGATATTCATTTTATTTTTTGTGTTTTTCTTTTTTCTTTTCTTTTTTTTTTGTCCAGAGACTTCTTAAAATCTTATCAATAGTGTATACATTTCTTAAGTTGATGGAAGGATTTATAAAGGCATTTTGTGTTATGCTTTCCTTAGTAAATGCTAAATTTAATCATGCAGGAGAAAGAGATTTCTGTTCTTGTTGGTATGATGGTTTAATATGCACCTGCACTCCCTGTGTGGTGGTTCTGATTTAATTGGTGTTTAGAATAAAGCTCACTTCTTATTATTTGTTTTAATAATTGAAAATTTTATGTTTTAATACTTTCTATACATATACTGTGCTTTTCTTTATTTCCTTAATTCTTTTACTGTTTCATAATCATGACATTTGAAATCTCATAAGATGTTATTTGAGGGCTTGCTGGAAATGCCATTTACATATTAATGGCTCAAGTTTGTAGCATCTTTAAAGCATAATAGGAGATAGAATTCATGGAAGGGTAATAAACATGTCTCTTTAGGGTATGTATTGGTGATTGGTATTACTTTGCTCCCAGTGGGCAGTCAACAATGCAGCAATATGATTGTGTACAAAGATAAAAATAATAAGTAAAAACAAAAAACTCCTTTCACCTTTAACACAGAATTATTTTTATTATTTTTTTTTTCAGAATCTAAAGTCTGTGAATGTTAGATATGTGACCTCTTCATTTGGCTTTACAAGTGGCATAAACTGATAGGATTTTCAGAACATACCTAGGTGAATAATGTGAATCCAGAACATTGGTTAGGCACTCCTTTAGAAAGTGCTCTCATTGAGCAGTATCAAGCAAAGAATCCCCGTTGGGTATTCTTTCCCACTTCTTCCTGTGAAAGTAGCTCTGGATGTACAGCTAGAAAGTTAAGTGGATATAGATCACACACGACCTGCAAAGGGAGATAGTTTTTAAAAAAAAAAAAGTACTAAATTTAATCCGAAGGAATGCCAAACCTAAAAACAATAAGCTTTCCATATGTTCTTTTCCTCATGGGGGCTACTTTCAAGATGGCTTAAATGCATTAGAATTCTATAAATAATTACAAAACTCTTCTCTAGTGATAACCAAGCAAGCTACATGTTCTTGCTCTGTGAGCCCAAGCACAAAAACACATGGTTTCTTTTGGATATCACAAAGGCAGTGTTTACCAGGTAATCAGTTTGTTTCCTCCATGATGTTCATATGTCTTTATCATGATTTAGAAAGGGACTACTCAGATAAAGTCCATTTGTTGTGTAAAGTCTCTCACAATCTCACAACCTGAGTGCTTTAGTCTGCCTCTAGTATGAATGCAAAAATCAGGATCTTTGCCTAGTTAGGAAAAGAGGAAAACATATTCCCATTTCCAACTTAATCTAATCAGAAAATTGGACAGATTTATCCTTCAATATATTATGTAATTCTAGTAATAGCAGAGTACAAGTAAAAGATTGCAGGTAAACTCACAGAGAAGCAAGTAGAAATTATTTTTAAGACTAAGATTTATAAAAGATTTCTGGTATTAATGATAAGGACCTCAAAGATTATATAAAATGTGTAATTGTGAATTTAAGTTGGGGAGAGATAGCTAGACTTCCATTGCTATAAAAGTTCAAGTGTCAGATAAATACATTTGGTCAAAAAGTCTTCTAGGAATGATATTGGAAGCAATGTTGGTGATTTTGAGAGAGAGCCATGGAGAGGGGTTGAGATGTCAGAACACAGAAGATAGATAAGTATCCCATGTTTGAAAAAGAAGCAAATGGTGAATTCCAAATGTCAATGAGCTTCTTATTGATCCTGAGCACAATTTCAGGAAGGTCCATTAAATGAGTGTTTTGAGAACACTTAGGATAAAAGGCTGGCAGTAGACTTTCACTAAGAATGAGTCACTAAGTGATTCAGTAAGACCTGACTGATGGAAAAAAAATGTAGGCTTTAGACATAGACAATTTGGATATTTCCATGGTAGAGTTACTGTTGGGCTACCACTGCCCTTAGCCTCTGCCCACAGCTTCTCCCAGCAAGGATTTCTGAAAAAAGGCTGGTTGTTCTGTGATCTAGAAATTTATGTTGGTTGGCAAATAAATAAGTAAATAAATAAATAGATAAATAAATAAATAAATAAATAAATAAATAAATAAATAAATAAACTATCCTTTAGGCTGCTTTATGCTCAATTATTAGATCATATGAATGTGCCTTTAACAGGAAGCAAAGAAAGCCCATACTGCAGACACTATTAAAGAGATGACCTTCTTTCATTCTCTACTCTTTAATGTCCTTCAAAAGACCTGTTATCTAACGTCAGCTATTAGCCTGCCAATTACTTGAAAATAGGAACTATATATATTTTTTGTTTCAAAGACTTATCAAGTGTTTTTCATATTATGGGGGCTAGCTTTTTAATTATATAATTGCTAATTAATAAGACAGTGCATAATGTTATAAACCATAGAAGACACACTTGTTACTTACATAAGAGACATTCTCAATTTCTCTGGTTAATAGAATTCCCATTTCATACAGGAATTGGACACTGTGTTCTTTAGTAGGCCCTCCTCAGTCCTAGAATGAATAAGGATAAATCTAAGCCAATGGTTTTCAGTTCTCTCTGATCCAATGCCTCTAAATCATAACACATTCTTGAATGGTCCCTTCACTACACTAAAATGTTAGTGAAAAATATAATGTACATATTTGAGTCCTTAAGAAATGAATATAATGCCTAAAGTAATATAAAGGAGAAATGATTTGAAATAAATGTATAATAAAGAATGAATGTAGTTATATCAAAGTATTTACATATGTAAATACTATGGAAGGTAATACAATTTTTATGTGTGTGCTTGTATCTTGAATCATTGTAAATGCAAAGCTACAATATGGCAATGTGTGTGAGTTTTATTGGACAAGTCAAATACTGGAACTGCCCCTCCCATTGTTGACATCATTGATCTGGACTGGCAAATACCATTGGTATCTTCTATTTGCCTCCATCCCCAGTTCTGCACAGTTTTACCCTGTTTCTGTCCAAGTAGAATGACCTAAATTGAATGTATCAGTAGGCTACTTTGCCCTTTGGCTTTTGTTTATGTTTAAGAGTTTAGAGGAGGGGTGGCTCAGTTGGTTGAGTGTCTGACTTTGGCTAGGGTCATAATCTCGCGGTTTGTGGGTTCAAGATCCGTGTCGGGCTCTGTGCTGACAGCTTGCTCAGAGCCAGGAGCCTGCTCTGGATTCTGTCTCCCTTTCTCCCTGCCCCACTCATACTCTGGCTCTGTCTCTTTCAAAAATAAACATTAAAAAAATATAAAAAGAAGAGTTTAGAGGGAAGGAAGAGAGAAGGGTCAGGGATTATTCCCCAAGATCCCTCCCTAGTAGGTCTTCCTGGCCAATCTGTGTCTCTCATAAGAAGTTCAGTGTTCCCTTCTCCTCTTTGTTTTTTTAAATTTTTTTTCATGTTTATTTTTTATTTTATTTATTTTTTTAATATATGAAATTTATTGTCATATTGGTGGATGGAACTGGAGAGTGTTATGCTAAGTGAAATAAGCCATACAGAGAGGGACAGATACCATATGTTTTCACTCTTATGTGGATCCTGAGAATCTTAACAGAAACCCATGGGTGAGGGGAAGGGGGAAAAAAAAAAAGAGGTTAGAGTGGGAGAGAGCCAAAGCATGGGAGACCCTTCTCCTGTTAAGATGGTTTCTCCTCAATGATTTTCTCTGCTGCTACTAACCCAGAGTTGCAGGGCTACTCACTGTGGTTTATACAATCCTATCCCCAATACCTTTGTAAGTAGTCTTTTATAAATAAACCTTTGTCAAATTATTTTTAGAATGGTTTCTTTTCATCCTTTCTTTTTTTCTTTTTTCTTGTACTTATGGGAGTACACCTATCTCTTTGAGATAATGATTTCATTCAGGATCATGTAAGTTGAACAGAAACATTTTGCCTTACCCCACAATATCATTTATTTCCTTTTACCTGCAAAATTATCTCGTGATAATTACTTTAAAGATCAATTTTAATGTTAGAAAAGCATTTTGTACAACATCACATAATACATGCCATATTAGATTATATTAACTATATAAGCACTGTTTAAATCTATGATATTCCTTAGTACTAACAGTGAAACAAAACATATTTACCTGCAATAATAGACTCCTGATGATTTTTAATTTTGGGAAAAGTTATGGGTCTTAAACTTCCTCTGAATTTTCAATTTTAGATGCTAAGATTATGGAATCTCAAGAGGAAAATGAATCAGTGTCTGATTCTATTCTGGGAATCACGATTTGATCACCCATCCAACAATGTGTGTTAACTTTTCTTCACACTGCACACAGACATTATGCCAGGTTGAATATTCTTGGAAAAGGTGCATCTTTAGTAACATCTTCATGAAATGGTCAGTCTTGTTACACCTGTGTATTTTCTTTCTAATTCCTTATATATTTTCTGCTATCAATAAGTGTCATCCAAGAGACGAACAAGCAGGAAAAATTAGAAAAGAACCTTCATCTAATTAAGTAACTAGCTCCCCAATCTCTTAAGAATTTTTGTTTTCAAATAACTCTCACTTTCCTTCATTTTCAAGCTTTATTTTTCTTTATCCTTTCCAACACCAGATTTTCCTGTTCGTTTTCTCTACCTTTTTAAAATAGACACCTACAGTAAGGAAAGAAATAACTATGACATTTCCAATGCAGCTACAAATTTTGTATTGCTACAGAAAAGAAAGTATTATCTGCTTATAAAAAAAAACAATAAAAATATGAACCAAGAAAGCACAGAAGGTAGTAACCACATTTAGTTGTTTATCATGGAATCATCTTTATAATCCATCTGTTTCAACTCCATAGAGCAAATTAAGAATAATTAGGAGGTTTCTCCTTATTTTATAGATTTGAGCTTGAAAGCTTGCAAGTCCAGAACAACACAAATATTATTTACTTTTTTTGGTATTTGGATTTTCAGTTTGGGTAAATGGCTGCCAGATGGATGATGGAGGCTTGTGGGACATACAGATGGTTTTTCTACAGCTTTGATGATGTCAATATTATATTTTCCACTCTTTTTATTAAAAAAGCATACTTCATTAAAAAGAGTATTATAACAAATAATAAAATAAATAATATTTAAACAAATACTAAATTTAAAAGAGATATATTAAGAAGCTATGTATTAAAAATTCCTGTGTAAAATTAATTACCACTGTTGTCTTCAAGTATTTTTAGCTTCTTTAAAAGTAAGCCTAGCTCTATCACAGGTTTCTGGCCCTGATGATATAAATTTGAAGCTTGAAAAAAAAAGATTTGCCTACATATCAGCTTTTTTATATGCCAGATTCCTTTTTTCAGGCACATGATGGCAGCAAGTCAGGTAGTCAGAAACTCCAGTCTCTCGTATGGTCTTGTTGGTTATAACTGAAGTTGACTCTGATGAGGACTCTACTGAGATGCATGATTGGGCAGGTGGGCTGAAAGCTGACCTGCTAGGAGGTTGCCTTGAGATGTAACTCAACAAGGAGAGAGAGGGTTGGTTGCTAACAATTTTGCACTGTGGGTTGTTTTGAGTTGAGCTTCCAACACCATCAAGTACCTTAAGATGAAGAAACAAAGGATGATGAGTTGAGCATTTAACTTTCTTGGCTTGGTACTTAGATTAGGGAATTTGGAGATAAACAGTTTCCTATTCTTTATTCCTCTACCTAACTCAGGGACAATTTGGGACATGGAATCAATGGAAAATGGTGCTGAGATCCAGCGGAAATATCCATTTGAGCATAGGAGATAGTCGTTCTAGTCCATCCTTCTAGTTTATTTTTTCTCCTTATCATCTACAGCATGACTTCTTGCTGTTTGTCTCTGTGTGAGTAAATGTTGGAGGACATTGTCCATGAGGACAAGTTGGTTACACTGAGGATACACTGATAGAGGTTCTATCAGAAGTGCAAAATAAATCGAGAGCCACAAAATTGCCTGTGTGTGGACCATGGGAGAGGGCTGTGGAAGGCAAAGGAAGAGGAGCCAAGAGGCCAAATAACCTTTCTGCTTTCTCTACCTTGTGAGAGTGAAATTGTCAGCAATACTTATCAATAATTAATTAGAGGCTTTTTAAAAAGTAAGACTTCTAATAGGTACCTTAATAGCTGAAGTCCCTCCTTAGTACTACACTGACCTGTGGACAGATTTTAGTCATCATCAATTATTCAACAAATAGCTAAGTTGAAGGCATAGTCCTAAACTATGCAAGAATTAAATCAAACAAACAAATCAAGGGCATTCTCTGACCTTATTAGGACATTAAAACCCTAGCTGCTAAGTGAGAAAAGTAGGGATAGATTCCAAGTCCTATACCTGGTTCCAGTTATAACTGGGACTCTGCTAATTTGTTGCTTTGTTCTTGTTCTGGTGACCTGTCTATCATTTGGCATACTACCTACCCCTGTCAGGACCAACCCACCTGCAGGTGAACTTCCCTCACCCTTACTACCTATCTAGATCTTTGACTGTTTCTTTTTTAATGTCTGGTTAATTTACAGCTGCAACAGAATGTGATTTGACACATGAGACTCTGAGGATATGTAATGGACACAAGTGTCTTGACTCAAAGACCTTTTGGGGAAGGAATTTAATAGCCAAACTGAAAATTTTTCTATGTTATTCACACCTCTGGGACTGAACACATTGTTTAATTTCTACATCAGTGATATTCTAATGTGATTAATGCACATCAATTCTGGTGTGAGTTTATTATCCTTCGCTGATAACAAGTAATATATTCCTTACTTAAACTCAGTATAAATATAAATTCCATATGGTATATAAAGCTATCTTTTTGAATTATGGCTGTAGAATATATCAAATTGTGTGGGTTTCAGGATAGTCAGGATAATTTTCAAGCATTTAAAAATTTTTAGGCAAGTGTTCCTTTTGTTTCTGTTTATACGACTTTAACTTGTAAGTTACCACTTACTAGTTGGATCACTAACTTAATTCGGCATGCCAACATTTATTTCCTATTTATCGAATCATCTAGATGTTTTCTCAAAGTCCTCCTACAGATTTTTGAAAATAAAAGAGAAGTAACAATTTAAGAATTGTGTCTAAAAACAGAATCATATAGTAAGAGAGGGTGTATATTCCTTGCAGGTGTCCAGAATGGATGCATTTCTTTTTCTGTGTTGTAGCTTGTCATTAAAAAATAGTTTCTCAACCCTGATTTTCATTACAAGTGTCTCATAAAGTGGGTTTAGGCAGCAAATGAGTATATGCCATCATGTATAGTTTATCAGAAGGTACCATCTACAACCTTGGATGTATATTCCTAATTGTAGAACATTTCTCCAGCAGCCGGGAGTTTTGAGATTGGAACAAAAGCTAATTTGGTATGTTTTCACCCATAATGATAAGCCAATTTTGGTATTTCAACTGTAAAATATAAAATCCAGAATAGTCCAGAAATTGGACAACTTCTGTCCCTCAATAATGTGTCTCACTTTCAAGATACTTAAAGAGTCAACTGCCTTAAACACAAACAATAACAATCTCCCAGCAGACCTGCCTATCTCAGTTGGAAGCTTCTTTAGAAGGCCGAACCCTTGAACCTCTAGATACTGTTTTTCAAGTCACTTTAAGTAATAATAGGTAAATGTCTGGTTTAAATACACATAGGATTCAGCATCAGTCTTTTATCTCTACCATTGCCTTTTTGAGTAATAATTGGTGGCAGCAATGATGGTCTCGTGGGGGCAAATGGTTCACTAGGCTTTTTACTGCCAAAGGTCCTCTTGGTACTTGGTTACCAAGGTAGTCTTATGATAATGCCCATAACTGGCTGTCCAATTGCTTACTTTCATTTTTTTTTATTAAAGACAATTTTAAATGTAGAGGTTTTATGCTTTTGATTTACACATATGCTGTATTTATAAAATCATGCTTTGAATATTTTTTCCTTTGATAACATAGATATTCAAGCTACTCAGGTTATGTTTTTTTGTCACAAAAATACTCAAGTATAGCAATGTATCAAAAGATGCCTAAAAAATGCCTGATAGAGGGGCACCTGGGTGGCTCAGTCATTTAAGTGTTCGACTTCAGCTCAGGTCATGATCTCACAGTTGGTGGATTCCAGCCCCACATCGGGCTCTGTGCTAACAGCTCAGAGCCTAGAGCCTGCTTTGAATTCTGTGTCTCCCTCTCTCTCTCTCTCTGCCCCTCCCCTGCTCATGCTCTTGTCTCAAAAATAAATAAATGTTAAATTTTTTTAAACGCCTAATATTTATTCTTATAACCCTTTAATTCTTTCCATCTAGATGTTTAATTCACCTCTGGATAATTGTACATAACTATAATGGCTCTTGCTGCTAGTCAGAAACACTTGTGTCGTTAACATTGATAAAGCTTGTTGTAAGTCAAAATATGTTTGAGTAGAAATAGTATTCTGTAAATATTGCCCTTATTATCCCTGATTTTCCAAAGAATTGAAGATTCTTAAATCTGTCTATATTGTTCAACTTTGGATCATAGGAACATCTCATTATAATAAGCCAAGGGCCTATCTGATAATTAATGAGAATAAATTTAACACTTACGAATAACTGCTTAGTACACAGCTAATTTATAATAGGGTTTTGAAGTGCAAATTACACATTTCTATTTAAGTAGAGAAAAATATGTACACTATCAATTTATGCTCCATATACACAACTAACTTCAATCTGTCCCTAAGAAAGATATAATTTTGCAGGTCTGATCCACAAATTAAGGTGCTAATAAGCTACATCTTTATTCTCACTTTTAAGTGCTTTCTTTTTAATTACAGAACAACAGTATTACAGTTTGTATGGAAATAAAAACCTATTTCACAGTCAAGTTCTTTAAGGAGATCACTTACTTTCAGTCATTTATTTGGGGTATATATACTTTTATAGTAGGGAAAGGAATTCATAAACTTTTGTCAAATTATGTAACCTTCCTTTAAGATAGCTCAAAATTCCATTTCCCTTGTTATATAGCTAGTTTTCATGAATTCACAAGAAATATGCTATGCTTTTGCATTAATAATTATAATGCATATCTATAAATTTTAAATCATAAATAGTTTCAGTTGGAAAGAACATAATGAATTATCAAAGTGATTTTATTGGTTCCCAGATTTCCAGAGAAGACATAAAACACACTTATGAAAATTTCCCAGTCCTTAAGTCCATTTAAGGTCTATTGCATATGCCCTTGAGTTCTTCAGATGTTATTGCCAGTAAAAGGACAGCACCTGATAATAAAACCATTGTCTCACATTCTTCTTAAGTGTACACAGAATACTATATCTGGGGGGGGAACACTGTCTGTCTCCTACTTTGTGTGAGTGTGGGGAGAAAATGTTTGCTAATTTTGCTTCCTATAAAGTATGGTCTCAATAATTGAAGATTCATCAGCAAACTTTTATTTTCATACTAGTGTCTCGCAATTGCCAGCTGGCTTCTATTTAGATGGTAGTGACATTGTGACTTATGGTCTTTGTTCATGGTTCCTGGCCTATAGCTCCCAAAACCCTTGGAATTTCCTGAGCAGTAAGAGCCATGAGAACATTTTTTTGTCATATTTAGTCTCTTGTCCTCTGTCCCTGAAATTGCTTCAGAGCTATAAAGGTGAGATGAATGCTGTCTTATTCATAGTAAGTACCTTTCAACTATACCTGAGTTTGCTAATGAGGTGACTTTTAGGAATCCCCGAAAGATGTGGGGTTGGGGTTGCTGGCAGGCAGGGGAAACCACCATGAATAGTGCATTTCCTTCATTTTTAGTGAGGTAGAATCAGTCACCAACGGTCAGTGATTTAATCAATCATGCCTACATAATGAAGCCTCCACTAACTCCAATGGATGGGATTCATAGAGCTTCTGGGCTGCTTAACAAGTTGTGATTTGGGGAGAATAGTGCACTCAGGGCATAGAAGCTCCACATGTTTTCCCATACCTTACCCTCTGCATCCTTTGCTTTTTTTTTTTTTTTTTCTGGCTGTTGATTTGTATCCTTTAATCCTTTGTAATAAACCTGTAGTTAAGGCGATAAATTGGTTTCCTGAGTTCTGTGAGCTGCTCTAGCAAATTAAGTGATCCTGAGTAGGGGGTTGTGGGAACCTTCGATTAATAGCCTAGGTAGAAGCATAGGTGGCTTGAGATCAGCATCTGAAGGGGGGTGGGCAGCCTTGTGGGACTGATAGGCAAATATCCAGGTAGATAGTGTCAGAATTGAGTGAAATTGTAGGACACTCAGCTGGTATCAGAGAATTGCTTGGTGTTGGGGGAAAAGCCTCACATATCAGGACTGGGCACAGAATCATTAGATGTTGAATCATAAAGGAAGAAAGCTAACATTTATACAATTTGACTATGCTCCAGAAATTGTACTGGTACCTTTTCTTCTATTTATCACACTCATTTTTCCAACTAATGTAATTGCTTTCATGCTCTGAAAGAGTTCATAACTTGCTGTAGATTTCGTAGCTTATGAGAGAAAGAAACCACAGCAGAACTCAGGGCTGTCATAATCCAAAGTTCACATGCTTTTGTATTTTCATACTGAACAGAGAAGAGAGAAACTAGACGCTTCTGCTCCCAAGGAACCAAATTTTTCAATCAGAGAAATGAATTACCTTTATCCTTTGCAGTTAAAATAGGTAGCAAAACCTCAACTCAATACTAGATTTGAAAGTAATGACATGAGTAGCTAGAATATATGTGATGTAATACAAAGCTGCTAGGAATACCTGACCAAAAATCTCCCTCATGATTCCCAAAGCATATGCACAGTTACATTTAATAAGAGTTACATGAATCAATTTCAGCCTCTGAAAACTGAATTATCAAAGGAAGACTAAGATTTTCAACAACAAAGATCTTGTCTAAGTAGTATGAAAATGATGTTTAACAGAAGATTCTAGTTTAACAGAGAATTCCAGGCAGTTCTGTTTATAAAATATGACAGCAAATAATTATAAAAGTTCTTCTAAACTTTTGTGTAGTATAGTTGCCTGTACTTCCTCCTGAGAATAAAGACAGATTTTCTGTCAAAGCTTCTTCCTACTGTTTTCCAATTTCCATTTCTGGAGAGATCCGAAATGGGCATGACTTAAAGTAGTAACTTTTCAGTTTGTTTGTTTGTTTGTTTGTTTGTTTGTTTGTTTTTAGGTTTTTATTTAAATTCCCAAGTTAGTTAACATATATTGTAATACTAGTTTTAGGTGTACAATATAGGGATTCTACACTTCCATACAACACCTGATGCTCATCGCAAATGCCTCCTTAATCCCCATCACCTATTTAACCCATGCCCCCACCCATTCCCTTCTGGTAGCCATCAGTTTATTCTCTATAGTTTAGAGTCTCTTTCTTGGTTTTCCTCTTTCTTTCCTCACTATACTTGTTTCTCTTGTTACTTAAACTCCACATATGAATGAAATCATATGGTATTTGTCTTTCTTTGACTGACTTACTTTGCTTAGGATAATACACTCTAGCTCCATCTATGTCATTGCAAATGGAAAGATTTCATTCTTTTTTATGGCTGAGTAATATTCTTTTATATCATATTGTATATATATAGTGTGTGTGTGTGTATATATATATATATATATATGCACACTATATATAGTATACTATATATATACCTATACTATACCTATACCTATACTATACTATATTATACTATACTATACTATACTATACTATATATAGTATACTATATATATACCTCTTCTTTATCAATTCATCAGTTGATGGACACTTGTGTTGTTTCCAAAATTTGGCTATTATAGATGAGGCTGCCATAAATATTGGGATGGATGATGTATCCCTTTGAATTAGTAGTTTTGTATTATTTGGGTAAATACCTAGTACTGCAATTGCTGGATCGTAGGGTAGTTCTGTTTTTAACCTTGAGGAAATGCCATACTGTTTTCCAGAGTGGCTGCAGCAGTTTGCATTCCCACCAACAGTCAGGACGGTTCCCATTTCTCCACATCCTCACCAACACCTGCTGTTTCTTGGGCTGTTGGTTTTAGCCATTCTGACAGATGTGGAGTGATATCTCATTGTAGTTTTGATTTGCATTTCCCTGATGATCAGTGGTATTGAACATCTTTTCATGTGTCTGTTCTGGCCATCTGTCCCTCATCTTTGGAAAAATGTCTATTCATATCTTCTGCTTATTTTTTAATCAGATTTTTTTGAGTTTTGAGTTTTATAAATTCTTTATAGATTTTGTTTACAAACCCTTTATCAGATATGTCATTTGCAAATATCTTCTCCCATTTCATAGGTCGCCTTTTAGTTTTGTTGATTGTTTCCTTCACTGTGCAGAAGCTTTTTATTTTGATGTAGTCTCAATAGTTTATTTTTACTTTTGATTCCCTTGTTTCTGGAGACATATCTAGAAAGAAGTTGATATGGCTGATTTCAAAGAAGGTACTGCCTGTGTTCTCATCTAGGATTTTTATAGGTTTAGGTCTCACATTTAGGTCTTTAATTCATTTTGAATTTGTTTTTGTGTATGATGTAAGAAAGTGGTGCAGTTTTATCCTTATGTGTGTTGCTGTCCAGTTTTTCCAACGTCGTTTGTTTTAGAGACTGTCTTTTTTCTATTGGACATTCTTCCTTGCATTGTTGAAGATTAATTGACATCAATGGACAGAAAATCTAAACAGAAGATAAACAAAGAAACAATGGCTTGAATGACACATTGGACCAGATGGACATTTATATTCAGAACATTCCATCCTAAAACAGTAGAATACACATTTTTTTCTAAGTGCACATAGAATATTCTCCAGAATAGATCACATATTAGGTCACAAAACTGGCCCCAACAAATACAAAAAATTAAAGTCATATCATGAATCTTTTCTGACCACAATGCTATGAAACTAGAAATCAACCACAAGAAAAAATCTGGAAAGACCAAAATATATGGAGGTTAAGCAACATGCTACTAAACAATGAATGGGTTTACCAGGAAATCAAAGAAGAAATAAAACAATACATGGAAACAAATGAAAATCAAAGCACAATGGTCCAAAACCTTTGGGATGCAGCAAAAACTGTCAAAAGAGTCAGTTTTTATACATTTTAGACAGGAAAAATAAGTTTGTGACGAATTTACAGGATAAGGAAAACAGATATTTGGGAACTTCAATTAGTAAGGAGTTCTAAGTGGAATTTGGGCTGAGGTAGTAGATTAGAAAAAAAGTCACAAGGTTCATTTCTATAGCCTAATTAACTTTAATGTCACTTTGGTGCTAAAGGTGTCTTTTCACTTAGTACATGTAAGGTGGTATTTTCATATGGGAGATTTGTTTCCCACTTTCTAGGAGACGGTGAGGGTCTGAGTGTCCTTGTCTGGATTCCTTCCCAAGTAGCTTCAATTCAAAATAATCTATATGCCATTGTGGTACATTTGGGGGCAGTCTGCCCTGGGCCCCTACAACACTAACCAGATCTCCACTCTCTATGTATCAACTGGGTGTCTTACAATTCAATTCAGTTTTGAAACTGTTTCCCTCAGTGTCCTATTCCACAAGTTAAGGACAATCTCACCAGATACCAGTCACAAGTTTGGGCCTCCAGTACTTGTGACCCACCACCCACCAATTATAAATCAGAGTTCCTACAGCTTCTGGTGTAGGTTTGATAATACCCAGCACCCAGGCTGGTTGTGTCACCCCACCAGCGCCTGGTTGTGTTCACCAACCCAGAAGCTCCCCAAATTCTCATTTTTCTTTTTCCCAGAGGTTTTATCATTTTTACTAGGTAGGTGTAATTGATTGGGTTAATTGCCAATGGCTAATGATTTCATCTGCAGCCCTTCTGCCATCCCCAGAAAGCGGGAATGAAAATTCCAACCTTTAATCCTGTCTAGGTCTTTCTGGTGAATGGCAACCACCCTGAGACTATCTAGGGGCCCCTGGCCACCCTAGTCATCTCATGAGCATAAACTCAGATTCAGTTAAAAGGGAGCTATTATGAATAACAAAAGACGCTTATCGCGCTTGCAATTAAGTGGTTTTAGGAGCTCTGTGCCAAGGTCTGGGGCAAAGACCAGATATATATTTCTTCTATCACATTATCACACTGCCCTACCTGTTCACTCTTCTCTACAGGATACATCCTAGACCTAATTACTGTGTACATCATAATTGTCTCAAGTTGTGTAAAAATAAAGATTACTGGGATGTGTCCTTGGAGTTTCTGAATCAGTAAATCTGTGGTAGAGCCTGAGACTATGCAATTCTAGCAATTTTCTAGGTAGTGCTGATGCTGCTGGTCTACAGACCACACTTCCTGAATGGCCAAGATCTTGTCATTATTTAGAACAGCAACTCCTCTGGGCCCATAATTTCATGTACCCCATTCTCTGATCTCCTTTCATCATTTCCTCCCATACTCTGACTTTAAAACCTTTTAGTCAGTCTGGGGCCTCTATTATTTTCTTATCATGTTAACATTGAACCATATTCTTTCGAGGTCCTCTCTTAGCCTGTTTCCTGCCTAAATTCCATGGTCAATCATTCCCTTGCATGTAGCTTCAACGTCCTCATTTCCTTTTCACTTTGTTGAATCAGCTTAGAAAATAATCCTGGCTAGGTCCAAATTTCCATTTAATCATCATTTATTCCTGAGCAACTGGATATATGAAACAAGTCACAAAACATACAGTCTTCTCCCACTGCAAATTTGTACTGCAAATCTTAACACTGCCTATTAATCAATCAGTACTGCATATGTCCCAGTCCATTCACCAGCTAATTTGTCTAGATAGCAGTTTTGCATCTTCTCCCATTTTATAGACCTCCAACACTTCCCCAGAAATCAGTCTCTTTTTGGTTGCTACTTCTCCGCGAACAATGGAATCAACCACAAGAGAATTTTCATAACTCCTAAAACTATTTATACCCACTTTACTATGTCTGCACTCACCTAGTCTGCCTTTTCTCTATTATTACACATTAACTACCTGGCCCCTATCTACATACATCTCTGGTGATACTTCACAAATGAAGAAAAAGAGAATGGACGTAAAGCTAATTTCTTACTATAATATAGCTTAGGTCCAAACCCATGGAGTCAGTTTCCAGCGCTGGGGCTCAAAATCTGTGCATTTGGAATGGGGGAGCCCAGTAGAGAACCAGATCCTGGATGAAACTGCTGACTGAGGAAACAGACACTTTTAGTACTATGAGCCCCTTGAAATATAGAACTTCAGCATTTTCATCTGGACCCAAATCAGTCAATCCAGAGAGCTTACTAGTGTTTGAGACTTTAAGGGTCAATGAACAAATATCCTCACTCAGTAATTATATATGAAAAGTTTAACTGGCACATTATCTTAAAAGCATTTAATTTATAACATATGTCATTGGTCAAATGCAACTTTGGAAATAATCATATAGCAATTATAAATCTATATGAGCGGGAAGGGACAAGAGAACTGATAGCTTTCCCAGATGTCTGAAATTAGGAAAATTTTTATATCCCAGAGGAGAAAAGAGTTCAGAAAGAGAAGGTTGAGGGCATAGAAAATAAACTTCAAAAATTTTATTATTTTGATAAAATGTCAATTCTGTTAAAGAAAAACTCAAATCTGTCAGTATGTTCAGCAATATTTTATAATGTATAAATTCTTTAACAATAGTTTGTTAATAAAAACCTTTGTTTCTGAGGAATTTATTCATCAAAATCTCTAAAAAATTCTGAAAATACTAAAAGTTTCAATTTAAATATCAAAATGACTCCACATAAAGTAACTTTATACAAATGTACATGCTCTGTGAAAACAATGCTACTATTGATGTTGGCTGGTGATTTCGGTTTCATTTCATTTTATAACGACAAATCTAGTTAAAACTCATATTCTGAATGGAATTTTAGAAAAAAAAACTCAAAAAGATCTATCTATGTATCTATGTATCTATCTATGTATCTATGTATCTATGTATCTATGTATCTATCTATCTATCTATCTATCTATCTATCTATCTATCTATCATCTATCTATCTATAGTTCAAATTTTAAAAAAGAAAATCTTCCCTGGTTGTTTCATACGGTATCGGTATCGCATAGACTCTGACTTTGGTTACACCCTGGGAAAGTATCAAGATTTCCGCGCAGCTATTGCAAAGTGGGAGCTCTGCAGATCTATTCTGTTTTGGTGGCTCTCTAGTCTAATTGCTGTAAAATATTTGATAGATTAGTATACAAATGGAAACTTTGAATTTTATGCACTAAATTTTTCCTTTGTATTATCAGCTCTTGAGAAATAGGTGCATAAAGAAAAGACATTCATTTGACTACATCATAATATATTTCAGGGTTTTTATCTTCAGCTACAGAAATTCCCCATCTTTTTAATTATGTTAACAGTCCTTAGTCACCCAGCATTGCCTATCCACCACCTCCACTAAATTCACAACTCTATTATATGTCTCCAGGGGATGCATTTCCAAAGTTCTGCCTTGTTATAAGGTTTATTTTTTTCCTTCCAGTTTTTTTTTGACTGCCATCCAATTTTTTTTGGCTTTATCAGGGATTTTTACTTTGTTTGTTACTTCCTTTTTTCCATAGCTTTTCATAATTTACTGGGGTTATATCTTCCTAGGCATTTAGTTCTCTTACAGATTTGTTTTTAAGACTTCAAACTTTTTCATTTTATTTTTAGCACATGTTACTTGCAAAAGTCTGTACCCTTTTGATTTTCACTTGCTTCATCGACACAGTCTTATGTTTTGTTTTCATTTTAAAATACCAGAAAGTAAAATGTCTCAGCAGCTTGGTGAGTGGAAAATTTATAATTCAAAAAATTTTTACTTTATTTGAGATATTTGCTTATAAGTTATGTATAAATTCCTAGGAAAAAATCTTAAATTTTCAAGATTTATTGTTTAATAAAATCATTCTGTGTTATCATTCTATATCTGGTGCAATGTTTGTATTCCTCCACCGAGGAATTTGCTACCCAACAAAGATTTGCTATTAATGACATTTAAATGTTAATGTTAAATTCAATTATATATTATTAAAACACTATTAAGCAGTGGACACGGAAAAGTGTAAAAACAAAAAAGTAAATAATTTACCCTTATTCATAATAGGCCTTTTTTGTCTTGTGAAAACAAAGAGTAATTTTCCTGGCATACTGACTAGGAGAGGAGAGTGAGGAAGGGAGAAAAGCCTGATTTGTAGCATTTTTCCATTTCTATGGTGTGAATACAATCACCACGACCAATTTCAAGCTACCAGCAGTTCCACAATCAGCTCAGAAAATTGCTGAAAATTTAATAATCGGCTCCCACAGGCTGGTATAGTGCAAGCCAGCTCCAGCACAAAGTTGAAAACGTTTTTTGATTTTCACTAGGTCACAGATATCTTTGAACACATATTAATCTCAATAACCCTTAAACAAACAAAAAGCTTACATACAGATTTTGACAAAACTTTGCAGTTCTCACCTTGGATCCCTGTAGAAGAATCTCCTTTCTATATATACTTGTAATTTAGAAGGTTCAGAATTTATGATTCACAGGTAAATATTTAGCTTTTATTGTTTAGGTATTTTGTTTGTTTGTTTTTTAAAGTTTTTAAAAAAGTTTTTATTTAAATTCCAGTTGGTAAACATACAGTGTAATATTAGTTTCAGGTGTACAACATAGTGATTCACCGCTTTCATAAAACACCCAGTGCTCATCACAGCAAGTCCCCTCCTTAATCCCCATCACCCATTTAACCCATTTACCCAACCATATCCCTTCTGGTAACAATCAGTTGTTCTCTATGGTTAAGAGTCTTTTTCTCTCAGTGTGCCTCTCTATTTTTTCCCCATACTCATTTGTTTTGTTTCTTGAACTCCACATATGAGTGAAATAACATGTATGTGTCTTTCTCTGACTGATTTATTTCCCTTAGCATAAAACTCTCTATCCCCGTGCAGGTTGTTGCAAATGGCAAGATTCCATCCTTTTTTATCGTTGAGTAATATTCCAGTGTGTGTGTGTGTGTGTGTGTGTGTGTGTGTACCACCTCTCCTTTTTCCATTCACCAGTTGATGCATACTTGGGCTGTTTCCATAACTTGGCTCTTGTTGATAATGCTGCTATACACATTGGGGTGCATGTGTCCCTTTGAATTAGTATTTTTGTATCCTTTGGGTGATAATTTATCTTTCAACCTTAACACTTTGTTTTTCATAATTTGGGAGGCAGGTATATAACTGCAGAATTAAAAAATGCAATTCCTCAGAGAAATTTAAGAACTGTTGGGAAAAGGTGACTTGGTCTCCAGATAGCATGCTTTCCTTCCTGAAGCATACCATGTAAAAAAGCTAATTTTGTTTCAGGGATTATATATGATTTCTGTATTTCCAATTACTAGTTATCTACTTTAGGATTCTTTGTTTCTATATTTCCATCAGAAAATGTGATTAAAGAACAACTCTTACTTGCTGGCATATCAGAATGGTAAATTTTATTTTCATATTTTGATGATTTTGTCAAAATATAAAATCAGAAGTTAAATTTAGTGAATAGCTGAATTTCTACCCTATTGCTATAAAAATCTAGATGTGTTTTAAAAAAATAAAATAACTTGTTCTTTGATTTTCAGTTGCTGTTTCAATTATTCTTGGGGTTTTTTTTTATAGTTTATCTAATTAAAAGGCAGAACTCTCAATTTCAAGTTTTATATGCATCACTTGCCTGATTGGAAAGCAAATTCTCTAACCCATATAATACAAAGTCAAGAAACTTGTAAAAAAATCACTTTAATTTCATTGCTGACAAGTTTGTGAATTTAAACCTCAACTTCCTGTGATGAATTTATTTACTTTGTGCTGACAAGACAGTATCTTGGGGCTTTGTTTTCCAAGTCCATTCTAAATCTGCAGTGTATCAAAGTCTCCTCATTATGCTTTGGATGTTATGGTAGATAAATGGTATCTTCACAAAGATACATTCATTCTGGTATTGAAAATGCCTACTTAACATTCTGTATGAATAGTTTTATTGAAAAAATATGTAGACAAGCCATTAATTATACACAAAGACTTGGAACAAATTCTTATAAGAAGCATAGCATGCCTTCCATTAACTGTACACATTTTATACAAAGTTACGGAAAGTCTTCCTGAGGTTAAACAATAAATCTTAGAAATTTAATCACTCTGCTCCCCAAAAGGTAATTTTTTTTTCTCTATGACACACATAGGGCATATACAGTCAGATCTTAGGCTGGTTTAAATAATCAGAGAGTATTTTCAGAGCATTTTTGTTTCTTAAAAATCCAGTTGCTGAGAGTAAGTTGTTCAATTATCTTTCTCAATTTCTTTTTGTTTTATTTTGTAATTATTATTCTATTTTGGTTCTCCTTTAGAACTGTGAAATATCTTGAATCAGAAAATGCAGAGAATGAGAGAGAATGCATGCTATAATAAAACTGAATCTTGAAAAAGTATTTTGTTTTAGATTATACCTTGAGTTCACAGCACAATTTTATTCAAAATGTTTTCTTGTTCCTATATTCCACAAGAGTATAGCATTTATTGTTCTCTTATTTGTAAGAGATTTGTAAGGAGATTCAGCAGATAAATGATAACTTTATTTCCTACAATTTTAACTTTGACATTCTAAACTTGTGAAATTATATGGATTAATGAAGAATATTTACAAGTAAAATTCATATCCTTTTTTTTTCCAGTTAAAAAATGCAAGCAGAGGGGCGCCTGGGTGGCGCAGTCGGTTAAGCGTCCGACTTCAGCCAGGTCACGATCTTACGGTCCATGAGTTTGAGCCCCGCGTCGGGCTCTGGGCTGATGGCTCAGAGCCTGGAGCCTGTTTCTGATTCTGTGTCTCCCTCTCTCTCTGCCCCTCCCCCGTTCATGCTCTGTCTCTCCCTGTCCCAAAAATAAATAAACGTTGAAAAAAAATTTAAAAAATTGCAAGCAGATAGTAAGTACACATACAGAAACAGGTAAAAAAAAATGTAATACAATTAATTGGCCAAAAAAGAAACTTATAAACATGCCTTAAAATTCTTACTATCTTGAGAAGCAAAATGGATTGAAAACAAACATTCATAGGGAAAAAAGGCTAAAAAGCTAAAATATATGAACAGTAAATTCCTCGTTGCTATCCAATATATGACTAGCCTGGCATTTCAATAAATGCTAAATTTTTCTGAAAATGTACTTGATGATAGAATTTCAAGAGTTCCTTCTACAAATGCCATTCTTGTGACTGGTAAAGAGAATTATCCTGTTAACTCATAAGCAGACTCAAATTAAGAAATCAGTTAAATCCTTACCAAGAAGCTTTAGAACAGGGTGTGTATATAAAAGTATGAGCCTTATTGCTTATTTAAATTTTTGATTTGAAAATTCTCTTTACGTCCTCTTCCACATGACAAATGCACAGGTACTTTGCAATCCAGGCAAGCAAATGTTATATACTATCACTTCAATATCTAAGACCAGAACTACATTATTCCTTAGCTGAAATTCCTAAGGAAGCTTCTCAGGACAGAATAATAAATGTAATATTAATAGCTCATTGTGTTGGTACTTTGGATATCTTCTTTCGGCCATTTTATTTTTCCAATAAAAAGTTATAGAGCTGTATTAGTCACGCACTGTAAGTCAGATATTGTGGTATATATTGAGTGAGTAGGGATAGAAATATAAGTAATCCACAGTCAGTGACCTCAGTTTGCTTGAAGCTGATCATATGCGTACTATATATAAATTGTTGGTAATACGGGGGACAGTCCCAATGGTCCCTGCCAAGATGCCTAGTGCTCATCTCAGAATATTCACCTAACTTGGTTCTTAGCTCCGTTGATTTAGAAACTTGAGTTAGAAACTGGAATTACTGTCCTTATTTTGTTTTTATTAAGTAAATAAATGAATGTTGGCCACTCATTTGTTTTTTTATTAAAATTTTTAAAAATTGTTTATTATTTTGAGAGAGAGAGAGAGAGAGCGCAAGAGAGCAAGGAAAGAGCAGAGAGAGAGGGAGACACAGAAACCAAAGCAAGCTCCAGGCTCTGAGCTGTCAGCACAGAGACCGACATGAGGCTTGAAGTCACAGACTGAGATCATGACTTGAGCCAAAGTAGGATGCTTAAGTGATTGAGCCACCCAGGTGCCCCATGTTGGCCACTCATTTAAATTCTCCTATTTTTAAGCTTATGTGATGCCATTTTGCTTGACTTTTATGCCTCTAAAGTTACACATTATTTTTCTTTCTAGTCTTTTATAACCTCAACTGCCCTTAAATTCTGATTGCCCTCTCTTCGCCTCGCCACCTCCCAGGAGCTGGCCCTCCATTCTCTAGGCAGAGAATATATATATATATATATACATATCCTTTGAGTGATTTTATTTACAGTCATATATATACCTCCTTTATATACAGTCCTTTATATTTATATATATCCTATATATTTACAGTCATATATATACATACATACATATATATATGTATGTATATATATATCCTTTGAGTGATTTTATTTATAGTCACATCAGAAATACTTGTAATTTTATGGCTCTTGGATCTGTACCCATATTTTCAGCATTCCTTTCAGCTAGAGACCCATGTGGGACTGGCTTCTAATATTCTCAGTGCCCATTACTGAACATTTCTCCTCCACCTCCTGTTCCGTTCACACATTCTCTGTGCCAACCTGCACCTCTTTCTGCTTTCCATATGCTGGTTGTGGAGGTCACACACCTGGTCATCAGTGTCAGACACTCCAACTTCATGGTCCCCTCCATCCATCTTACTTTCTGCCCCAATCATATCTAGTGAGTCACCACCATACCTCTGAAATCTTTCATACCTATCTGTCTTCATTTCTCTTGCTATTGGTACCTCCCTCCTTGCCTCTCACCTGGACTGAATTATATACTAGACTTCTTCCCAACTCCAATTTGCTCCTCTCAGCCGATCTCATTTACACTGCTAGGTCTTTCATATTTTCAGAATCAAACCTAGGTTCTTATCCTGAAATGCAGGCTCTTTAGGATTTAGAGATAGCTCGGGGCGCCTGGGTGGTGAGTCGGTTAAGCGTCCGACTTCAGCCAGGTCACGATCTCGCGGTCTGGGAGTTCGAGCCCCGCGTCAGGCTCTGGGCTGATGGCTCAGAGCCTGGAGCCTGTTTCCGATTCTGTGTCTCCCTCTCTCTCTGCCCCTCCCCCATTCATTCTCTGTCTCTCTCTATCCCAAAAATAAATAAACGTTGAAAAAAAATTAAAAAAAAAAAAGGATTTAGAGATAGCAACTATCAGTCATGGCTTTTCATCCAAAACACTGAGGACATTCTGCTCCCAAGCCACTCTCCCTGAAATTGATTTAGTGTGTCTGGGGTATGATCCATGCAAAAGTATTTCTAAAATACCCAAGGAATCCAAACAGAAAGAGCAGAACATCTCTGATTCCGTCCTTATTACCTTTCCCATTTGCACCCCTTAGGGGCCTGAATGCTCTTCCTCCACTTGCTCAGGACCCTATACCTTTGCGCATCTGACTCTTGACCAGCACACCCTTTTGTCTCAGTTTTCCTCCCCACCTTTAGTCCCTCTTCCTCAGTAATATGCTTAAACTGTAATCAAATCAGCTGAAAAGTCCATTCCACTAACACACCTCCAAATGAAGTGACAGAGTGCTCTCAACTCCTCTCTTTTTTATTATTGAAGCATGTACACTTATTGTAATGTTATGCTTGTTCTGCTTCTGCTCAGCTTTGAGCTCCTTTAAGAAGGGAAAATGTTGTTCTGAAGTTATCACTCTATCCCAGTGTGTAGGACAAAATGGATGCACATTAAAAGATTTTACAATTGACTTAAAGGTATTCTACATGATAGCATTCTGTGTCTAATATTATTTAGGGTTGGATGATATCAAAATAATTCAAAAATCCAATGCACTTCTCACTGCTTTTCCAGCCTGCCATAGAGTTTGTCATAGACTCATCACTAGTGTATTTGCTTTCAGATTCTTGTCTTTCTGCACCTTTTCTTGACACAATGGCAAAGTGATCTTTTAAAAAGAAACATTTCTATTTCCCAAGAGGATTCCCTTGCTCATTGAGCTACAACCACACTAACTTCTTTTGATTCTTGTCTGTGCTGATTGTACTGCATTGGCTCCTTTCCCTCTTATATCTTATTTTTTTTCCCTTCTCTGTCCTGTTGACTGTACTTTATGGTCTAGTCCCCTAGGATCCTTTGCCCTCTGGCTTTCTCTTGAGTTTAGCAAATAGGAGGCCAGGCAACAGATTGGAAGACTGGACAAGAGATAGCCTGAGTATCTATCTCCCATTCTTCTTCCTTAGCATCATCCTGGCATGGCTACATTTCTTTATAGCTAGAGTTCCTAAAGGGAACTTTTCTTCTAAGCTCTTCTCTCACCAGATTCCAGTGACGCTGTTTCTCCTTTTTTGCCCCATTAGATTTAGGGTATTAAATATTTCCTGTGGTTCTTAGTTCCTGGGAGTCCTTCACCAAGCCACATTGTTAGCTCCAAATAGCCCTTCCATTAAATTCCTTCAGGTTAACCCTTTTTTTTTTGTGCACCAGTTGTTTTCTGGCAGGGCACTATGTACACGTACCCAGTGCACTTGCATCTCAAGGCCTTTGGATTTGCTATTCCTGATAACTGATAGTTACTATCATTCACACACATTATTCATATCTGTGTTCAAAGGTAAAAGAGAGGCTTTCCCTAGTCACCTGATAGAAAATAGCACCTCAGCCCAGCTCCTTCCACTTTATTCCTGTTCTATTTCCTCTATGAAATATCTTACCAATTTAAATTATCTTATTTATATTGTTTGCCCATTCACTCATTCCTTCATCCATCCATTCATTCACTTCTACTCTAGAATGTAAACTTGAGAACAATGCTGGCCCCAAAATAGGTTGCTCAACCAATTTTTCAATATTCTTTTAAATGAATAAAAGTGAGTTTTTTTTTACTGAAATTTCAGGACTTCAGTTCTCTTAATTCTAATCACGTTCATTGGTTATATTAACAAGTTTTTTGTTCATTTTTATCTGTACCGTATTCATTCTAAGTCATGTTACTCACTGGCAAGATTTGTATGATATTTTGGTTTCAAGTAAGCTATTCATGTAAATATCAATTGTCTATAGCTCTAATTTTTCAAAATCTTTCAATGTATTTCATTACACTTCACAAGGATTTAAATGCCTTTAAACTTCTAGAGTGTGTCCTTGGGAGGTCAGCATTGCTTTTTTTGTAGACTAGAAAAAAATTAGGCAGGTAAAAATAAAATGATTTATGTCCTCTGCTTAGTATGCCTAATTATTCCCTTCTTTTAGAAATCCTTAACCTCTGCTTCCTCACCATTGCTTGTTCTACTCTCTGCTCTTATTTTTTTGACCAAACTCTGAGCCATCTTGTTTTGTTACCACTCAGGATGATAACATGCATTTACTGTCATCATTTTACAGAATTCTGGCCCTGGCTGCCTAATAAACTCTATGTCACTCTCTCCCAGGCACTGTCAATAATACCTGGAGAGTGACTGACTTTTTCAGCTTCCTCTTTAGACTGTCGCTCTAGCCAGTCTCCAGGCATTCTCTGTATTTACCTTAATGCCTTGAGCACATGAGGCCTAACCCTGTGAATACTGAGCAGGGAAATTAGGTCCATTTTACCACTTATTAGTGACACTACCTGTGTTTTGATTTTTTTTTCCCAGCTTGGTTAGTTGGATTATGTGTGCTTTTTATTCTATTGTTTCTAATTTTTTCCCTTCTTAAACCTTCACTTTCAATGAATACTTTTTTTCTGTTTTTCTTTATAAATAGAGTTTATTCTTGTCTTTCTTTGCTTTTTCTATTATCACTATTCTAATCTTGGTCACCTATTTCCTGAAGCATTACATGTAATAAGGACAACTAATACTTTGAGTACTTACTGTGTGCCATACAGTATCCTAAGCATTTTGCATATCATTTCAGACTCAATAAAAGCTTTATATTTTTCTGAATAACACAATCAATAGTTCACGTTGGTGAGGGGTAGAGGAATAAGCATCCCCGTTGCTGTTGGTAGAGGTGGGGAATACTTATATTTATATTTATATTTTTCTGACAATCTTAACCCAATGAAATTTATCAGCCCTTATTTGGCTTTTAGAAGATAGTGAATAAAATTAGTCAACTGTAATATGAAGCTACTAAAAAAAATGAGACCTGCTAGTTGAAATCATAATTATTTTTATAATATCACTTGACTCAGCTAGTATGCACTTTCCTTGCACACATAGAACTGGACTTTTCAACAATGTTAGCCCCGTGCTCTGTTCAAAATATTCAGGCAAGATATGGTCACTATTGCTTAATTTTCTACCTTCAGTCTTCCTTCCTGTTAGTCCTGCTCATCCACAGTTAATAGAATAGTTTTAATATTTTACCATTTACCACTCACCATTTTACCATTTAAAAAATATAGCATTCCCAAGTTTATTAACTTGTCCACATCTCTGTGTAATGTCCTGTATCTCTGACCTCACATCATTATTTGGATGTTCGTAACACTATTCTTACCCATGACTTTCCCTTACATTAAGAAAGTTCCTCCCAACAGATTTTAAGCCATGTTCTCTTACTTACTATATCCATGCCAACTTCCCCTTGTGTGTTCAGCTCACAGTATGTGAGTACCAAAATTAACCACAGGCTGTAGAAGAAATTCATTAGGAATCTATATAATTATTCAGACCATGAAATCACTTAACCCTGAACATAGAATTGTGAAGCCTTTAGAGGTCATTCAGTAGAAAACAGACCTCCTTTGACATTTGTGAATGGTGATCTGCTTGAATCCTATTAAATAAAAAGTACACACTTTGTGAAGCAGCCAAAGTAATTACTCATAATAACTTTAAAATGGCTTTTATTTTTTCAGGTAATTGTCTTTTATGAAATTTGTACTCTTCTGGAAAAACAGAATGTCTAACCTATCTTTGGACTGCTTGCAAGTATGTAAGGAAAATTTTCTTATTTTTTTCTTTGAATTAAACTTGAGGTATCCTAAAGTTATCTAAATTTTTCATGAATTCCAAAGGGCTTCTCATATTTGAAGTATATTCTTGAGGCTCTGCATTAGGTTAATGTATCCTTTGAAATAAGAGTCTCAGAAAACAATATCAATATTTTAATTTCTTAATCACTCTTATGACATAATACTTTTTATCAAACTTACTATAGTTTTAACCTAAGTTTTAGTGTTATCAGAAATTTAGCTTATAATGAACTAATTCATTCTTATCTTAGCAAAATAAAATACTTTAAAATTTTCCTTCCTATATTCATTTATTCATTAATCCATCTAACATTTATTATTGAACAAATTCTAGGTAATAAGAACCATTAAAGCTGCTAAAGATATTGAAAAACAAATAAAAATCTCATATTTGCTATAAATAGGGAAGGCAAGACAAATGAACCAAAGTTTATACGATGCTGTGATATGTGTTTCAAGTTTGGGTATCTCAAAGACTACTTACATTTCATAAACCTAAATATAGAACTTGATACTTGTTTCTCCTAAATTTGGTTTTATAAATGTAGGCATCTTATTTTTGAATTTTGAGTTCAATAATCCAACATATGTTTACATCCATATCTGTATCCATGCCATTGATAAAAATAATGAGTAAGCAAAGTCTAAAGGACAGTGGTACTCTAAGACATTACTAGAAACCTCTCTCCAAGATGAAAAAGGAATAAAAACAAGGGTATTTAATACATGTATCACCAATAAGGCAGGTGTGTTTGGGTTCTCCAGAGAAACAGAACCAATAGGATATATAAAATAGGATATATTAAGAGATTTGTTGTAGAGTTGGCTCACATGATTATGGAGGCTGAGAAATTCCACCATCTGTTGTTTGTAAACTGGAGATCCATGAAAACCAGTGGTGTAATTGCAGTCTGAGTCTGAAGGCCTGAGAACCAGGGAAGTTGATAGTATAAATTCTAGTCCAAGGGCAGCAGAATAAGTCAGCTCAATTAGACAGGCTGGAAGGGAATGAATGCTACCTTTCTCTGCTTTTTGCTCCAGTCAGGGTATCAACAGATTAGATGATGCTCACCACCTTGGGGAGGGCAATCGGAGGCCACTGATTCAAACATTAATCCTATGTAGCAACACCCTCACAGACATATCCAGCAGTAATGTTTAATCTAGGCACTCTATGGCCCAATCAAGTTGACACATCAAAATAATAATCATGGTAGGTAAAATCATGCTAGGAGCTTGAAATCTCTTTTTCTATGCAGTCCACCTATATCATTCTGCTGTACAGAGAAAATCAAAATATTTCTTTTAGAAGCAATACATACTGAATTTCCCTTTATTATGTCTTTTGTGATAAAATTATTCCATCTGTCTCCAATCCTTACTGATATTCAAGGAAATTTGGTATTGAGATCAAGAGTGTAGGTCATATTTTGGAGGCCCAACCTGATGGTTACCGAACAGAATTCTTAGGACACAAAATGAGACAAAAAGAAGGCAATAGCTGTCCTTAAGACAGAAAGTATTTGCTGTAAGTGGGTACCCTAAAGCTAATTCACAAATCACAATTCAAAGATCTAATTTCTACAAATGTTGTTTGCCTGCCAATCGGAATAAGGAATCAATTATCTGATATCAGGCAGATTGCTTAACTAGTGATGCTCAGGAGTTTCCTTTTATTTTTTTAAGGTACCTTTTAAAAAATTTTATTTATTGTTTAACTTATATCTAAGTTAGTTAGATTATGGTGCAACAATAATTTCAGGAGTAGATTCCTTAATGCCCCTTACCCATTTAGACCATCCCCTCTCCCACAACCCCTCCAGCAACCCTCTGTTTATTCACTGTATTTAAGAGTCTTTTATGTTTTGTCCCTCTCCCTGTTTTTATATTATTTTTGCTTCCCTTCGCTTATGTTCATCTGTTTTGTCTCTTAAATTCCTCATATGAGTGAAGTCATATGATATTTGTCTTTCTCTGACTGACTAATTTTGTTTAGCATAATACACTCCAGTTCTATTCACGTAGTTGAAAATGGCAAGAGTTCATTCTTGATTGCCAAGTAATATTCCATTGTGTGTGTGTGTGTGTGTGTGTGTGTGTGTGTGTGTGTATATATATATATATATATATATATACCACATCTTCTTTATCCATTCATCTGGAAATGGACTTTTGGGCTCTCTCCATACTTTGGCTATTGTCGATAGGACTACTATAAACATTGGGGTGCATGTGCCACTTCAAAACAGCACACCTTGGATAAATACATAGTAGTGCAATTGCTGGGTTATAGGGTAGGTCTATTTTTAATTTTTCAAGGAACCTCCATACTGTTTTCCAGAGTGGCTTCACCAGTTAGCATTCCCACCAGTAGTGCAAAAGAGATCCTCTTTTTCTGCATCCTTGCTAACATCTGTTGTTGCCTGAGTTGTTAATGTTAGCCATTCTGACAGGTCGTATCTTATTGTGGTTTTGATCTGTATGTCCCTGATGATATGTGATGTTGAGCATTTTTTCATGTGTCTGTTCACCATCTGGATATCTCCTTTGGAGAAGTGTCTATTCGTGTCTTTTGGCCATTTGGATTGTTTGTTTTTTGGGTGTTGAGTTTGATAAGTTCTTTATAGATTTTGGATACTAACTTTATCTGATATGTCATTTGCAAATATCTTCTCCCATTCTGTTGGTTGCCTTTCAGTTTTGCTGATTGTTTCCTTCGCTGTGGAGAAGCTTTTTATTTTGATGAGGTCCCAGAAGTTCATTCTTGCTTTTGTTTCCCTTGCCCCTGTAGACGTGTTGAGTAAGAAGTTGCTGCAGCAGAAGTCAAAGAGGTTTTTGTCTGCTTTCTCCTTGAGGATTTTCATGGCTTTCTGTCTTAAACTTAGGTCTTTCATCCATTTTTGTGGATGAAACTCAAATTCCATTTGAGTTTATTTTTGTGTATGGTGTAAGAAAGTGGTCCAGGTTCATTTTTCTGCATGTCTCTGTCCAGATTTCCCAGCACCATTTGCTGAAGAGACGGGATATTCTTTCCTCTTTTATTGGCCATACATCTGTGGATCCATTTCTGGGTTCTCTATACTGTTCCATTGATCTGAGTTTTGGTTTTTGCGCCAGTACCATACTGTCTTGATGATCACAGCCTTGTAATACGTCTTGAAGTCTGGGAGTGTGATGCCTCCAGCTTCGGTTTTCTTTTTCAAGATTGCTTTGGCTGTTCGGGGTCTTATCTGGTTCCATAAATTTTTAGGATTGTTTGTTCTAGCTCTGTGAAGACTTCTGGTGTTATTTTGATAGCGATTGCATTGAATATGTAGATTGCTTTGGGTAGTATTGACATTTTAACAATATTTGTTCTTCCTATCCAGGAGCATAGAATGTTTTTCCATTTGTGTGTGTGTCTTCTTCAATTCTTTCATAAGATTTCTATAGTTTTCAGTGTATAGATTTTTCACCTCTTTGGTTAGATTTATTCCTGAGTATTTTATGGTTTTTGGTGCAATTGTAAATGGGATTGATTCCTTGATTTCTCTTTCTGCTGCTTCATTATTGGTGGATAGGAATGCAACCGATTTCTGTGCATTGATTTTATATCCTGTGACTTTGCTTAATTCAGGGATCAGTTTTACCAGTGTTTTGGTGGAATCTTTTGATTTTTCCATATAGGATATCATGGCATCTGCGAAGAGTGAAAGTTTGATCTCTTCCTGGCTGATTTGGATGCCTTTTATTCCTTTGTGTTTTCTGATCACTGAGGCTAAGACTTCCAATACTATATTGACTATCAGTGGTGAGAGTGGACATTCCTGTCATGTTCCTGACCTTAGGGTGAAAGCTCTCAGTTTTTCTCCATTGAGGATGATATTAGTGGTGGGTCTTTCATATATGGCTTTTATGATCTTGAGGTATGATCCTTCTATCCCTACTATTTTGAGGGTTTTTATCAAGAAAGGATGCTGTATTTTGTCAAATTTTTTCTCTGCATCTATTGAGAGGATCATGTGGTTCTTGTCCTTTCTTTTATTGATGTGATGTATCACATTGATTGTTTTGTGGATGTGGAACTAGCCCTGCATCTCAGGCATAAATCCCACTTGGTCATAGTGAATAATTCTTTTAATGTATTGTTGGATCCTGTTGACTAGTATCTTGTTGAGGATTTTTGCATCCATGTTCATCTGGGAAATTGACCTACAGTTCTCCTTTTTAATGGGTTTTTTTTCTGGTTTTGGAATCAAGGTAATGCTGGCTTCATAGAAAGAGTTTGGAAGTTTTCCTTCCATTTCTATTTTTTGGAACAACTTCAAGAGAATAGGCGTTAACTCTTCTTTAAATGTTTGGTAGAATTCCACTGTAAAGCCATCCAGCCCTTGACTCTAGTTTTTTGGGAGATGTTTTGATTACCAATTCTATTTCTTTACTGGTTATGGGTCTGTTCAAATTCTCTATTTCTTCCTATTTC
Source organism: Prionailurus viverrinus (assembly GCF_022837055.1). Classification (NCBI taxonomy): domain Eukaryota; kingdom Metazoa; phylum Chordata; class Mammalia; order Carnivora; family Felidae; genus Prionailurus; species Prionailurus viverrinus. The sequence goes on along the minus strand of NC_062569.1, from coordinate 130,501,011 downwards.
AGTTATGGTAGCTTATATGTTTCTAGGAATCTGTCTATTTCTTCCAGATTGCCCATTTTATTGGTGTAAACTTGCTCATAATATCCTCTTATTATTGTTTGTATTTCTGCAGTGTTGGTTGTGATCTCTCCTCTTTCATTCTTGAATTCATTTATTTGGGTCATTTCCTTTTTCTTTTTGATAACATTGGCTAAGGGTTTATCAATTTTGTTAATTCTTTCAAAGAACCAGCTCCTGGTTTCATTGATCTGTTCTACTGTTTTGTTGTTGTTGTTTGTTTTGTTTTGGTTTGTTTTGGTTTCCATAGCATTGATTTCTGCTCTGTATTACTTCCTGCCTTCTGTTGGTTTTGGGTTTTATTTGCTGTTCTTTTTCCAGCTCTTTGAGGTGTAAGGTTAAGTTGTGTATCTGAGAAATTTCTTCCTTCTTTAGGAAGGCCTGGATTGCTACATACTTGCCTTTTATGACTGCCTTTGCTGCATCCCAGAGGTTTTGGGCTGTGGTGTTATCATTTTCATTGGCTTCAACGTACTTTTTAATTTCCACTTTAATTTCTTGCTTAGCTCATTCATTCTTTAGGAGATTACTCTTTAGTCTCCAAGTATTTGTTATCTTTCCAAATTTTTTTCTTGTGGTTGATTTCGAGTTTCATAGTGCTGTGGTGTAAAAATATGCATGGTATGATCTCGATTGTTTTGTACTTGGTGAGGGCTGATTTGGGTTCCGGTATGTGATCTATTCTGGAGAATGTTCCAGGTGCATGTGAGAAGAATGTGCATTCTGCTTCTTTAGGATGAAATGTTCTGAATATATCTGTTAAGTCCACCCAGTCCAGTGTGTCATTCATAGCCATTTTTTCCTTGTTTATTTTCTGCTAGATGATCTTTCCATTGTTGTACGTGGGTCTTGAAGTCCCTTATTATTATGGTATTGTTATCAATGAGTTTCTTTATATTTGTGATTAATTGATTTATATATTTGGGAACTCCACGTTTGGAGCATAAAATGTTTACAATTGTTAGGTCTTCTTGGGGAATAGACCCCTTAATTATAACCCTTTTTTCATCTCTTTTTACAGTGTTTATTTCAAAATCTAAATTGTATGATATAAATATGGCCACTGTGGCTTTCTTTTGCTGACCATTAGCATGATTTATCATGCTATCCCCTAACTTTGAATCTGCAAGTGTCTTTAGGCCTAAACGAGTGTCTCATAAGCAGCATATAGATTTTGTTTTCTTATCCACTCTCATACCCTATGTCTTTTGATTGGAGAATTTGGTTCATTGACATTTAGAGTGAGTACTGAAAGATATGAATTTATTGCCATTATATGGCCTGTAGAGTTGGAGTTTCTGGTGGTGTTCTCTGGTCCTTTCAAGTCTTTGTTGCTTTTGGTCTTTTTTTTTTTTTCATATTTTCCCCCTTCAGAGAGTCCGCGTTTAGATTTTTTGCAGGGCTAGTTTAGTGATCACAAACTCCTTTAATTTTTGTTTGTCTGGGAACCTTTTTTTTTTTATCTCTCCTCCTATTTTGAATAACAGCCTTGCTGGATAAAGAATTCTTGACTGCCTATTTTTCTGATGCAGCACATTGAATATATCATGCTACTCCTTTCTGGCCTGCCAAGTTTCTGTGGATAGGTCTGCTGCAAACCTGATCTCTCTTCTCCTGTAGGTTAAGGACTTTTTTCCCTTGCTGTTTTCATGATTCTCTCCTTGCCTGAGTATTTTGTGAATTTGACTATGGTATGCCTTGTTGATGATTGCTTTTTGTTGAATCTAATGGGATTCCTCTGTGCTTCCTGGATTTTGATGTCTGTGTTTTTCCCCAGGTTAGGAAAGTTTTCTCCTATGATTTGCTCACATAAATTTTCTACCCTTTTTTTTCTCCTCATCTTCTGGGACCCCCTATGATTCTGATGTTATTTCTTTTTAATGAATTGCTGAGTTCTCTGATTTTTATTTTGTGCTCTTTTGCCTTAGTATTCCTCTTTTTCTGCTTCATTATTTTCCATAAGTTTTTCCTCTATATCCTGATTTGCTGCTCTGTATAATTCATCCTTTCCTCCATGGCATCCATTCGAGATTGCAGCTCAGGTATAGAATTTTTGATTTCATCCTGGCTAGCTTTTACTTCTTTTATCTCTGCTTCTGGGAGATCTTTTTTATCTCTGCAGAAAGGGATCCTAATATGCTTTCAACCTCAGCTAGTATTCTTATTATTGTGATTCTAAATTCTGGTTCAGACATCTTGCTTGTATCTGTGTTGATTAAGTCCCTGGCTGTCATTTCTTCCTGTTCTTTCTTTTGGGGTGAATTCCTTTTTTTCATCATTTTGGAGGAAGAAAAGGAGTTAATAAAGTAAAAAAAAATTAAAAATTGAAAACAACACAAAGAAATCATTTAAAGGATGCTAGATCCTAGGTGTGTTTGGTCTGGTTGTTGAAAGAAGCTTGATTGTAAAAAAAAAAAAAAGGGAAAGATAAGAAAAGAAAAAAGAAAAAAAGGAAAAAGGCAAAAAGTAAAAATAAAGGAAAATGTTTGAAAACTCGAAAAAATGAATACAATAAAATAGAATAAAATGCAAAGATGAAAGTAAAAGAGAATTTTAAAAAATATATAAAAAAGTAAAAAATATAGTAGAAAAAATAGAGAAAAATCTTTTTAATAAAAATGGAAAGTAAAAATAATTTTTTTCTCTTCCTGATTTCAAGAATAAGAAAAGAAAAGGAAAAAAATGAATAAAGGGACCAGCAAACAGAATGAAATACGATTGAAATTACACCTGGTTTCCCGTAGAAGTCAAGCTATGAAGCACTTTATAGTCTGTAAACTAAGCAGGTGGAGAGACTTGTGTTTGTCAAGAGCGCTGTTGGCCCCGTTGGGCGGGATATTATGTAACAGCTCCATTCTCCACCAGATGGCGCTGCTTAGCTTACTGGGGTGAATTGCTGTGGCGAACGTGTGTATGCACATGCGTGGGATGGGTGAAAATGGTGTCACCCAGCTACCTATTCTCTAGTGTCAGAACTCTGAGCTCTCCAGGACTGGCAATCAAGCACCTCTCCTTTATCTCTGGATTCCATCCGCTCCCGGCTTCTACACCGTCTGTGACCAAGCTGTCAGGCTGCCAGGCGACACCTCCCTCCTGAGTTTTATCTCAGATGCGGCTGTGTTTCCCAACCCTTCACTTCTGAGGGACTGCGGCTTTGACCCACTCAGACCTTCTGGGGGAGGGTCTCTCTGAGCAATGGCCCGGTGCCGGCCGCCGCCAGGAATGTTCGCGAGACCACACTGCTGCTGATGCCCAGAGCCTGCGACTAGGTTCCAGCCCGCCCCAGAAAAAGTTCCCGCAATCTTGTAGCAGCAGCGTTTCAAGTTTTATGGAAAATCACAACACACGTCTGGCGCCAGTCTGCACCCTTAACGTCCTTGTTCCAACACCAGCAAATGTGGTTGTTCTCCGGGGTCTGCTGGGACCGCTTTGCCTGTGGGGTGGCCACACAGCCTCTATCAAATATCCTCCAAACACCCTGAGGACCTCACTCTGCTCCTGGGGATTCACCTTAACCACCAGAGCACCACCAGGTATGGAGCTACAGAGTTTAAGACTCAGCTCTCTCTGTTTATAGAGATTTAAACCCTCTCCATTCTCCTTTCTCCTCTTTTAGTTCAGTGCCTGCAGCTGTTTTCACTTTTCCACTGCTTTTTGGGAGAGGGGTGCTTTCCTGTACTCCCACCCCTCCGCCCGCCCCCTCTCCATGCTCTCTCTGCAAGCAAAAACAGCTTCCTGCCTTCTGCAGCTTCTCTCTACCCCATTTATCTCTCGGTGCCGCGTACCTGCTGAGTTCTGCGGTTCAGGTTGTGCAGATTGTTGTGTTAATCCTCAAATCAGTTTTTTAGGTGTTCAGAATGGTTTAGTGTTGATTTGGCTGCATTTCAGGGATGAGAGATGCAAAAAAACACTTCCGCGCTGTTCTGCCATGTTGGCCCCTCAGGAGAGTGCTGATTAACTAGTTTAAGATTTGTATCTGGGGGAGTTGAAAGGGTACTTAAATTTGTTTTGCTGATGTGGGGCTTAGCATAAGTAATCCATTTTGGACCTGTTGTCTTTCTTTTTTCTTATTTCTTTTTTCATTTTTTAATGATTATTTCCTTAACCTCTGCGATGAAATGTGCAGAAGTTGAATCAAGAAAAGACTAGAATAGAGTGAAGTTGGATCCCAAGAGGTAAAGGGAAGAGTCATGATTAATTCCTTTAGCAAACAAAATCCAAAAGTAGAATCTGGCTCCTCAAAATTTATTTCCAGAGCAAAGAGATAATGAAAGCAAGAGATGTCATAAAATTATCCAAGAAGTCAAGTGACTTTTCTTCCATGTCCATAACTCAAAAGCAACCAAAGGAATTAACTCTTCTTTGCACAGGTATCTTTCTGTGAAGTTAAGCCATTCTGGGTACAAATTCCTTTGACTTTTGAGCTGAGTATGATACCATTTACTCATTATTTCTTCCAGGTCCACACAGTGTTATTTTAGCTCCTCAGATTAAAATCAATGTCTGGAAATATAAAACAACGTGTTTTGTGGTTGCTCAAAATCTAATTTTCAGCACTATAGAATAAGTACTTGCATATGTGGTCCTTCATGTACTTGCTTTTTTGAGTAATATACCTCAGCCTGCTTTCTTTTACTTTTTAGTCTACAGTAAAAATCAAACTGCTATGACTGGGTCATACATAATCAATCAAATAGACCAAAAAGCTATTTGAAGTAATTTTCTATCACTAAGCTGTCTTTTGGGAACTGTATAATTGGTGTGCTTCACTAGATAGTCAAATACATGCAAATGTGTTTAATGCTCATGACTTTCTTCCAGGTAGTCTCTTGGGTTCATACTACCCATTCTTTTTGCTTTTGTAGGTAGGTGACTTTATATATTTTTAAGCTTTCATTGTATAATAATAGTGGAGAGAAAAATAAATGTTCACCAAGGAGTCAAGATAATTACTAGGCCACTATTTTAAATGATAGTTAACCATAGGCCTCTATCATTTGGGGATGAGTATAGAAAATATTTTGAACAAATCCTTTTTCTTCAAGAACACTTTGAGGGATTGAATGCACTTTTTCTTTGTAAGTAGCAGTTAAAATACAATTTGCATTCTCTCTGATCTTGAGGTTTTGATGTTGTGTGCAATGAACTGAGACATTGCATTACAAAAAGAAATCTTTAGACACTTGACAGCTTTAAGACTCCAAGGAATCTCCTCAATTAGTATCATGTCCTGGTTCCCCATAGTATGAAAAAACACACAGAATTGCAGATGTTTTAGAAATTGTATCTGATAAATCAGGGAAAGCATCATAAAATTCTTTTCTTAAAATAAAAGAAGACAATAAAAATGGGTTCCTGAATAACATACAAAAAAGCAATTGTGTAGAACCTAGCATTTAGTTCATTCTGAATGAAGGTGTGTTAACTGAATCAGCTAAGCTAAGATTATGTAGCTATAATTTTAATTAGATATATCAAAACCTATTTACCCAGGCTGAGTCAAAGCCACATTTTTTTTCTCAGGGGCAGCTGGGAAATCCCATTTCTGGGGGAAGAGATGCCATTAATTAGATATTATAGATTGGATTCTCCAGGATTAAGATCATGGAGGATAGATAGGACAGATTCCCAGAGTGGATAGGAATGAATAGAACCCTCTGGTGAGTGTCAACCTTTATCTATGGAAGGTACAGAAATTGAAGTCTAGAGAACTTGAATCTATGAATAAAGTCAAATGATTAGCAAAGTACTATGAATGGGATTAAAATATTGTCAGAAAAGAAGGATTATAGTTAAACACAGACATAAAGTAGGGAATGGGAGCAAAGAAGGAGCAATTAAGGAAAATTCTGTTTTTGACTCCCCCAAAATAACTTTCATTGGTGACTGTGTGGTATATGGTTGAAAAGGCTTGGTATAAAGGCACAGCTTATGTGAGTACAGTTTCTTTCTTAGGCTGGAGTGATTGCATATATGCTTCCACTTGCCTGATGTAGGCTCCTGCTCCAGCAGAATGTCAAGTAAATTGTTGTTGCTCACAGTGCCATTAATGTCCAGATGGCTTGAGAAGTTTCTCAGCTCTGCCTTGAACTGCCACAACTTCTAGAGATCCTTTGGTCTTTCCTTCCCATATCTATGTCCTTTCAGTTTTTCTGATTCTTTGCTTAATTAGATATACTTCTTTCTCTCTACATTCATTCATGGTATAACCTCTATTCCTGGTTATATACTTGCCTTTTCTCCAGCCATGTCTTGAGCTCTGTTCTGTTTATTGATTCAGACTCTGCACCATTACAGTGGTCAAAATTGTGTACAATCTCCATGGATTAATATTTCCATATTTTGTTCATTCCTGGCTTTTCATTCATTTAAAGGCCTACTATGTGCCATATTTTATTTTTATCCTACTATCTAACTAGGAAGTAAATAGTTAAGCAGCAGGCATGAAATACATTCTCTCCTTTTATTGGGGCTTGACCATTGAGAGAGAAAGTAACCAAATCAAATCTGGTTGTAAACATACTAATGACAGACATCCTGACAAACAAATTGATTGCATTTTCTGGTGAAAGAATCCTTACCTTGCAAATGCTTTTGGTAAGAATTTCATGGTTGTCTAAAATTGCCAATGTAAAATAATATGGAATCCATGGATTTATCAAGCATGATCATATGAATACAAAATGGGGATGTTTTCTACCCAAAGTGGCTCCGTCTGTGTAGTTGATGTGGTTGCATATATGTTCTGGAGACCACATATTTTAAGTGTCCATCCTGATGTGATAAAAGCCCTGGACAATAAGAAAAGGCCTGCACAATTATATTGGTAGTCTTGAACCCCTCACTGTTTTGTCTTTGTCTCAAGATTGTTTCCCTGAAATTAGTAAATCTGGAAACTAACTGATAAGCTTTTAGATTCATAGGAGACTGAATAAAGAATCTAATCCTGTTTGCATTATTGCAATCATCCGATACCCTTTTGCTGTTATTAACCAGTGCCCACAGTTCTAGAGCAATTCAATGTATTTAAAAATCTCAAGGAGTCAGGTATTTTCATTATAAAGTTTCTATTATGAGAAAAAAAAGACAAATTACTGTGGATATATGAAGTAACTTATTTGAAATACTGAAATTTAGATCATGGTTTTTAAAGTTACTTATTTTTAATATACAAATTCTACAGTCTCTTTCATAAACATTCATTGAGAAAAACTACCTATGTTAATATAGTTCCTAAATATCTACATTTCTTTATTCTAGAAATATAGTAAAGTCATAAAACAGAAATATTTAAAAAATTCTATGTAAATATAATTGTGCAATGTAACATATATGGTAAGCATTTAAAATTTCTGAATCCAGGGACACCTGGGTGGCTCAGCTGGTTGAGCGTCCAGCTTCGGCTCAGGTCATGATCTCACAGTTCGTGAGTTTGAGCCCCGCATCAGGCTCTGTGCTGACAGCTCACAGCCTGGAGGCTGCTTCGGATTCTGTGTCTCTCTCTCTGCTCCTCCCCCACTCATGCTCTGTCTCTCTCTCTCTCTCTCCTTCAAAAATAAATAAAAACATTAAAAAGTTTTTTTTTAATTTCTGAATCCAAAAGAAAGTAAATTAGTTGTGACTAATAATTACAGAATATCTGCTAAATAATAGAACCATGCTGGTATTTTACATGTGTTAATTAAATCTCATAAGTGTCAGGATTTTCTCAACTAGCAGTTGTCACTTATAGATGAAGAAGCAGATTCAGAGAAATTCAGTGGTATTTCTCATATTGAGTAAATGACAGAAGTCAAGTTCAAAATCAGGGCTGATTAATACAGTAGTCACATTCCTTTTGCTATAGCATACAACCTAATAAAAAACTGATGTAAAGTACACATTATCATAGAGTTAACTTGGATATAAATTGCTTTGGATTCTATACCATTAATAGAATACTTAATTTTACAATAACTATTGATTTCTGGTTTAAAATTCAAAACAATTGTTTCACTTTTAATATTTTAAATATATGTAGCTATGTCTGTTCATAACTGACTAGTTCATTGTCAAATTAGTTTCAATAAGCATTATTCACTATATTAAATGTATGCTATTAATTTTATGTGGTTATATGTATATTGAGTTTGTTTTGTAATTACTTAAGAGCTGTAAGAATAATGAATTTGATAGAGTTTTATATATGGATACCCAAAGAAATTTAAATAGACACTAGGAGTCCATGAAATTTTTTTTCTTTTAGAATGGTTGACACACTGAAAAATTTTAAAACCAGACATGGAAATTCCCTGTGCTTTGATGTTGACCAAAGTAAGTGGTTTATTTCGAAGAGAATAGAGTGCTAAAGAATCTTAGTTCTTATGATGATTATTTCTCAATGGAAATCAGTTTTGCTATTAAGATATCTTCCCCAAATTTGCATACATGTCTGTTGGTATGAGTTACTTAGGGCCTGAGTAGCACTGGGCCGTCACTTGAAAAGTGAAAGATCAGGTAATAGAAAACAATTATCTAATATTGCTATTAATAGCCCACATTCATTTTAAAGCTTTTATAAAAAAATAAAATAATAAGACTATATTATTTAGATGGGAAAGTGAGGCATAAAAAGTTTACTAAGATCAGGGCATATGGTATATAGTGAAAACCAACTACATATGTGGGTAAAGAAGAAAAGAATTGGGAGGGGAGGACAAATAGAAGTATCTTAAAATCTGACTTGGAGGAAAATGATATTTAAGAAATGGGATTCCAAATTCAATGCCTTTACCTAGTAAGAGTTTCAGTTAATCAGCTATTAATTGTATTCAGCCTTCATTCAAACTTCCAAGTCTGGTCGTGTTTACCTGAATTTTTTTCTATCAGAATGAATGAGTCTGAGGAAAGCTACTGCCATTCAGAGTTGAGTTATCATTTTGATACTAATTCCATTCATAGTAGTTAGTACTTAGTAGTAGTACTTAAAAATCCTTCAGTTTTTAACTCTGTAACAACACAATGCTTCAGAGAGGTGCTGAAATTGTGCCCATTTTACAGATAGGAAAAGGTAGAGGAATAAAGAGACTCTGTAATTTAAACAGGCAGTTTACACAAACTCTGGCAATCTGACCCTTTACATATTCTTAGCCAGTATATTGTACAGTCTCTTGATGACCTGGTAAAAAATCTTTACCAGCCCACAGTCTGGCTTTATAAAGATCTCATTAGCAAAAATACTTATGGATGGTTTGGATTTAGAGGCAAAATCTACTATGGCTGCTATTAAGGAGAATTGATTGTCTGATGGCCGTGTCATGGCCACCTCTTATTCAGCAACTAAAGCTGGTCTGTGATGCCAAGGATTGAGCAAATAGTGCAGTTCCACTAGTGACCTATTTATAATATTCTTAGGGCTGCACATAATATTTTATACTCTATTATGGCTTTTATGTTGAATGTGTGAGGAGATATTTTACCTCTAATATATTCTAAATTAAACTTATTCTGAAAATGTCTTAAATTATATTTTTTCGAACTTTGCACATTTTAGATTAAGAATGTTAAAATTGATTTTGATGGGTAAAAATAACGACTGTTTAATTTGAATTTGAATTTAATTGGGAACATGTACACACCAAGGCAGGTTTACCCTCAAAATTATCATAAATTAGTTGATAGACTTAGCTTTTGACATGATTGGGGGTGTTAGCACTACATTAACATTGACTAAATCTGCATCTTTATTATGATTAAAAAATGTATGAAATTTTATGTATGGAAATCTAATCATGTTGTATTTATTTTATGTGTGTATTTTATTTTGATTTAATTCATATTTATAACTTTATCAATTCGTGTTACTTAAAAACAGTTACCATATTTCTCAACTAATATGAAAGGAGAAGCCTAATCATACGTTAGTTATATTTTTTGGTGGTAAATATTTTAAAGCACTTCGTGTTTATGACAGATACTCAAATGTACCTGTACATTCCTTCCCTGCTAATTTTCATGGTGGAGTTATCCAGTTGAGCTCCTTTCTATTGAATTTCTTTTTGTGGTAGGTAACCAGATGTATCTTTTTCAATGGATTGAGTAGCAGCTGATAGTCACCCATTCTCCTGCTAACATGATGATATAGCAAGAGAGCTTATAAAAAGCGTCGTGTGTAGTACCATGATCAGATTCTTAAAAACTATAATGCAAGTGAGAAACTCAAACTTAAAAATGTCCTCACATTTAATATATTTCCAAATGCAAGTATATTTCATTCCTCCATAAAAGTGTCATATTACGGCTATGTTTTCACCACACCAATAGCTGGCAAACATTTACTTCTGAGTAAACTCAGTAGTTCCATCTGTAGCCAGTTATTTCTATATCAGCTGCTTGGTTGTCAAAATTACTTAACTGATGTTGAAACAGATTATGTTCCTCATTCTGTTAAATAAGTTAATATATGTAAAGCATTTCGACCAGTGCCTGGCGTACAGTAAGCAATGTAGAATGTTATGTGTTACTTTTTTTTTTCTTCACAAATTTAAGCTTGGTTCTTTGGCAGATTTTAGGATGAGACCATGTAGCTAAGTTTCTAGATTTAAAATATTATATATACCCTAACACACATCATTTAAATGTTTCTGTCAAAGTAATAAGCATGAATTTATTCCAGATTTCAGCACAGTTGTTTATGTACATTTTAAAAACACTTCTCCATAGGAAAATCTGATTACGAATTTTACTCTTTATACTAGAAATAAACAAACTCATGTACTATCCCTTTATGTAAATGTCATAGACTGTAATTGTGTACTTTAGTGCTACTTTGTGTTACAGACAGCACTCTTTAGGGGAGTGTTTGCCTTGTAAACCTAAAAGTAACTTTGAAAACTTTTTTAACACTTGCTAGATGTCTGCCTTAAAATGAATACCTGAAATACCTTTATATAACATTTCCCTTCTTCTGGCAATAATCTTCTTTCCCCAAAATGGATAATGGATATGATTTGGGGTGTGTGTGTGTGTGTGTGTGTGTGTGTGTGTGCGCGTGTGTGTGTAACTGTTGGAGCGCTACATGTTGTAGTCTATGGGGATTTGAAAAGACCCACCTGGAAACTTTAAGTACTGATGAATTGAAGGAATCCTGCTTTGTGCTAGTTAAATTATGTCCCAAGCAACTAAGAGAAAGGCTATATTTAAAGTTTGACCCCTAAAATGTGTGTATAATGGAAAACTACTGTTAAACTTTATGTCAGGAGAAATCACCTCTAATTCTAAAAAAAAAAATGTTTTTTTTCTGAAAACCGTCTATAATTTTTAGATTAAAATTGTAACCCTCAAAATAGTTTCAAAAGTTCAGTCCTAATAAACCTGCTAAAGCCAATTAAACTAGCACGACATACAAAAAGAGAAATTTAACATGGCATTTTTATTCATCCTTATTTAAAAAATGGTTATTTTTTTAGTCACAACACTTTAGGGGAGTAAGGGTAGGATGCCCTTGTTTATTGCTAATCTAGGCTATGCTTTTAAAGTAAATGACTCATTTGTGATTTGAGACCATTTTAAGGTTAGCTAGCTGGGCTTCAATAATAAATGCCAATAAAGAAAAAGCCATTACAGCTAAATTTACCTTTACTTTTTTTCTTCCTGTATCATGATGTATGAATTTACAAGATTAACAAAGTACATTGTAGAATTGTGGTTAATGGGTAGACTTCTACAGACCCAGAAGTAGATGGATTCAAAGCTCTAAAAAAATCAATATGTAAGGAAAAAGACATGAAGATATGAGCATACCAAACTCAGCTCTTTTGGTCTATATAATTCCACTTGGGATGGGATTTGTTGACGTTAAGAAAACATCTCAGGGGTGGAAACTGAATATAAACTCTCATTTAATATGTTGCCAATAAATTAAGGAACCTCCCCAAAGGCCCGCAGGTAATAGGCAACCTAAAAGGCAATCAATATGATACGAACTAAGTTGTAAACTCTGAAAATTGACATCTGCTTTGTAAGTGTGTTAAAATAAAGTGTGTGTGTGTGGGGGGGGGGCGGGACAAGGTCATTGAGAATAAAGAATAGTTCTGATGTCAACACAATCATTAAAACTTGGGCCTGCACCTCCAGGGGCATAAACTGTAACTTCCTACCTGTGTGATGTTGGTCACATATTTAAACCTCTCTGAGCTTCAGTTGCCTCAGTTATGAAACTGAGATAATAAAATTCTCCTCACTGTGTTGGTATAAGAAATAAACAGGAAGTACTTCGATAAGCCTTGGGAACACAATTTTTACTCAAAAAATCAAAATTGCAATTGTTATTGTTTTCATTTTAACTAAAGCTGGACATTGAACATTTCTTTCTCTTTTTTTCTTCCACTTAACATAATACTTTTTTTAAAAATTTATTTTCAAGTTAGTTAACATACGGTGTACTCTTGGCTTCAAGAGTAGAACCCAGTGATTCGTCTCTTACATATGACATCCAGTGCTCATCCTGATAAGTGCCCTCCTTCATGAGTGTCACCCATTTAACCCAATCCCCGAACTTTTTTTTTTTTTCCCACTGTGACTCTAATAAGGCCCAATCATCTCTGACAGTGGTTAAGGCTGCAGTAATTTAAGTGATGGGTTTTACATAAACTGTTTGTCTGCGAAGTTTGACTCTTCTTTCTCTCCTTAAATGTACACTTTGGCTCTTGGTGGCACTCTTGCCACAGCCTCTCAGATCTCCCTGTGTCCTCTTCAGTCTCCTTTAAATGTGTTCACATTCTGAAAGAGATGGCTATTTAAAAATGCTTCAGTGGTTCCTCTTTATTATGAGGTAAGGGACTCTGTTTATGATGGGGACAAGGAAGCCCTTTCTCCTCTGGCACTGTGGACACTGTCCCTGGAACCATGAGGTCTTATTTCCTTTGTCTGGAACTCTCTTTTTTCCTCTCCCTTTCTCTTCACCCTCAGGATCACTGCATCCGGCTCTGGGTTTTGTGCAACCTCAGCATTTTCCGATCTCTTTCCAAAATGTATATTTTGAAAATATTTAAAGGCGTTTATTTGTTTCATGGAACAACATGTCTTTTATCGAGATGGACATAATTGGTGACGTATAAAACTAGGAATTTCAGTTCTTCAGGGTCCAAATTCCATCTCTTTCCATTCCTCTCCACTCCATTTAATTTTTGGCAAGTGCTAGTTCCTTTTATGCCTGATATTTCAAAGTCACCATCTATAACCAACACCCAAATGCTATCAAAGCTTTAAGAGCATTCATTCCAAACTTTTATGGTAGCTTTTATTACTCCATTCCAATCTAAGAACCTCTTAATTCCCTCCCTACATCCCAAACTCCCAGCAATACATACCACACATGCTTTTAGAATAATCTTTGTAACTTTCAGACCTGACAGTGCTCTCCTTGCTCTTCAAAAAAATTAGAGGCTAAACTTGTGTATGTCTTAAACTAGCTACTGTGTCAGACCTATCTGCAAATAACTCTCCATGTCTCTCCCTACCTCCCCAAAGACTGTGGGAACTGAATCCTGTTCACTTTTGAATCAGCCCCTCACCCCCAAATGCAATAACAACCATCCAAACCCTAACAAAGTGGCACTTAACTAAATATGATGCTTAACTTTGCGATCACACAGAAGTAGACCACACATAGACCACACATAATATGGTCTATGCCATATTATGACATAGACCAAATAGCCAGTGTCAAGTTCCAAGGAGAAATTATAATGTATATTAATTCATCCTTGAAATATTTTGGCCTTTAGAAAAAGATATATTCTTTAAAAAATTTTTTTTAATGTTTATTCATTTTTGAGACAGAGACATGGCATGAGTGGGGGAGGGGCAGAGAGAGAGGGAGACACAGAATCCGAAGCAGGCTCCATGCTCTGAGTTGTCAGGACAGAGCCCAACGTGGGGCTCCAACTCACCAGCCGTGAGATCATGACCTGAGCCGAAGAAGGACGCTTAGCCGACTGAGCCACCCAGGCGCCCCAGAAAAAGATATATTCTTAACTGTCACAAGAGCTGTAAGGCACACTTTCAAATAAGCAAACTAAGAACTACTGTTAACAGAAGAAAGCATTTGAATGAACGCAATTCCCGTATCATCTGTTTTGCAAAAACATAGGGAAGAAAGCATCATATCTGATGCCATTTTCAAGCAGCAGTTTGAGTCAGAAGAAATGAATAAGGAATCTTATTTTGTGGCTTTAATATCTTAGTAGAGCATTAAGGTCTACCCTTCACTGCTGCCCATTGTGTCCCCCCATTCATCTTGAACAACAAAGTTCTACATCAAAGTGATTAGCTGCTGGACATTTCAGCATATTAATATGACATTCCAATTAATTCAAATAAGGAGCACAATTGCTCTTAGAAGTTAATGATCATAGGAAAGCCATGATTAGTCATGTCAGGTTGAAAATTTCATCAGTCTTGTGCTACTTACATAACTAAATTGTCAGAAAGCGACAGTCCTTGAAAGGGAAGGCTGCTGTTTACCACCATGTCGGGTAGAATCGAAACAAACAGAAATGGCATAAAACAGAGATGAACAAAAATGAGCAAAAGTCAGAGCATGAGGAAAAAGAAATTATTTAGCTACTACTTTGTGTCCTGTGGTAGCAGTTCAACATTCCAAGTCTAAAAATGGTCTACGGCATCCAAGAGAACTCTTTACCAATTGGCAACATTTCCACCATATGCTCATCATCTCAGTTTTTTCCTGTCACTGGAGAATACACTGAAACTAGCCAATCATACCAAATGTGCCTTTCAGAAGTGAGTTCTCTAGTTCACTATAATAGGAAAAGGAACATAGTTAAAAGATAATCAAAAGAGTATCAGCAAATTTCAAATTATCTTATAAAAAAGATGCAGTAAGGATTTTATGCAACTATACTTTTAGTAACTATTTTAAAATATGAGAGCATCAAACCTCATATTTCACTAATAAAAATATATTGACGTGTGTCATGTGAGATGCATAATTTTATTGTGCTAAATGAGTTGTTAAATTTTGGAAAGGTCTTCCATGTTTTAGTATGATATATGGCATTATAACTGGCAGACATTAAAGAAATCAGTGAAATTCAGACCACAGTACTTAATTTCTTACAAATTCCTATTTATATAAGTGCATGGAGTGGATGTTGAGACCCTATCAATAGTACATATAATGTGACTATACATAATTTTCACTGCCTAAAGTTACAGAGAAAAAAGTCTTAAGTGAAAAAATGTAAAACCTACATTTAGAGAATAAACACATCCCCTTTTAAAGCAGCTTGAATTTATTTCTAACTAGCTTAAAATCAGGAATCATATTTTCTAGGACTGACTTGGTCACATTTTTAGTAGCTGTGACTGAGAAATGTTCTCACCTGGTTGCAGAATGCTCCTAAGCAGGGTTCTAGCAAGCTCTGACAACGATCAGCTTGTTTGATCTATGGTGAAGAATGGGACCTGGGGCATCTTATGAATTGGCCTCTCCACATTCTTCTCAACTTTTCACATTGATAGGTGGGATCTATGTCCCCTTGCCCACAGAAATCTTGGTGCACTTGTGTAGACTTAGAGGGAAGTGACACCATATGTTTTCTAAGGCTAGGTGGTAAAAAGTCCATACAACTTCTACCTGGTTCTTCTGGATCAATTGCTTTTGGAAAGGTTTTGGTGAACCTTCTTAGGAACCAAGTGTCATGCTGGGGGAAATCCATGCCACACGAAGACTCATGTAGATGCTTCAGGTGATAGTTCCAATCTCTGGGTGATTCCACCTCAAGTACCAAATAAGTGAGTGAAGAAATCTCTAGATGATTCTTCCTACTTGGCTTTTCTCAGCTAAGGCCCCAGAGTTTGCAGGCAGGGGCAAGTCTTCCCCTTTGTTCTCTTTTCCAATTCCTGACCCACAGATCCATGAGCATCTTAAAATATTTGCTATTTTATGTCACTAAGATTAGGGTGTTATATAGCAATAATGAAAAAACAAACTACTAGTTATCAAGGTAATTTCCTATATTAAATTACTGTATTTAGAATTTCACATATAGTTCATTTTATCTTTACTACAAACTAAGAGACAGGTGTTTTTAGTTTGCTTACACATAAAAAACGAGTTCAGAGAAGAAAGTTTCCTGAGATTACTCTTAACTGGTGGGGTTGAAACTGAAAACCAGGTTTGTCCATGTTTGAAGGCCATTTTTTTTAAGTATTGATTTTTTTTCTCAGTCATGTTTATAAAGGTGAAAAAAGGAGCCCCCTCTGTTTAATGGGTATTTTAATGTTTCTGAAACACAATATCCTAGACACCGTCAAACATGATTCAAATGAACATTCTATCATTTCAGTCAAAAAATACTTTTGCATAACATATTCTGGAGGGAGGGAGGCAGTTACTGAATTAATATCTCAGTTAGTCTGATACTTTTAGTAAATGCTTTTGACATGCTTTTTGAAAGGATAAATGAAAGGATTAACCAGCTCATAGTAACTTAGTAGTAGTGTCCCTTGAGGAACTTTCCAAGAAACTGATGCCTTTACAGAACTATGTAATATCTTCCATTATCACATTTGTTTCTTTTCTGCTCTGTTTATCATAAGAGGGATCAATACTCCTCTCATTACTTCAAGTTAGTAAGGTTCCTTATTTAAGTGGATACTTACTTAATACTTTCTGATAATGCCTTAAATTGGAACACATAGCATGTGGATTCAGAATGAATAAGAATTCATGAACTATTTCAATAAAATGAACTTGAAATGACTCGAATAAAAATAGGTGTCTTATAGATCTCATTAAGCTACTATAAGATTTAAAAAGGCAAAACAGGCAACATTTTTTTTTTTAATTTTTTTTCAACGTTTTTTAATTTATTTTTGGGACAGAGAGAGACAGAGCATGAACGGGGGAGGGGCAGAGAGAGAGGGAGACACAGAATCGGAAACAGGCTCCAGGCTCTGGGCTGATGGCGGGGCTCGAACTCACGGACCGCGAGATCGTGACCTGGCTGAAGTCGGACGCTTCACCGACTGCGCCACCCAGGCGCCCCACAGGCAACATTTTTAATAGTTTGGAAGTTAATATTAATAAGACACTTTTATATGCAGAATTTTAGCAAAATATTTCCACCTTTAAGGAAACAGTACTTGTGTTGATTGAAGTCTTTTATATTGGTATTTCTTTCTATGACACTAAAAATCAGGTAAGTAAATAAAAAGAGGGGAGTGTAATTCAATGCAACTAGTTCAATACATCTTATATTATTGCTAAATTATTAGGTTAATGATGCTTTTAAGTGAGAAGTAGCTTCAGTAAGTCATAAGGGCTAGTAAGGTTAAGCACTTAAACTGATGGGAAACTGACCCATTCATCTCGGATCCATCATGACCCAATCTCATATTGATTTTATTTCATAATGGATTATCTCCATGTTGTGAAATTTCATAGGGGGTATTTTACTGTAAATATATGGACAAAAAAAATAAATGGAAAAAAAATTTGGTCGGTAGTGAAAAGTTCTTTTTTACTAAAGTATACGTGACATATAATATCCTATTAGTTTCAGGTGTGTATTATAATGAATCAGTTTTATGCATTATGAAATGGTCCCCACCCTAAGTCTAGTTACCATCTGTAATCATACAAAGTTATTACAATATTATTGACTGTATTCCCTATGCTGTAATTACATCCTCATGACTTATTTATTTTACAATTGGAAGTGTATACCTCTTAATCCCCTTTACCTATTTTCCTTCCCTCCCAACCCCAAGCCCCGCAGGCAACCAACAGTTCATTTCCTGTATCTGAGTATATTTCTGTTTTGTTTTGTTTTGCTTATTCATCTGTTTTGATTTAAAATTCCACACATAAGTGAAATCATATAGTATTAATCTTTTCCCATTTGACTTATTTCACTTAGCCTAATACTCTCTAGGTCCAGCCATGCTTTGCAAATGGCAAAATTTCATTCATTTTTATGGTTGAGCAATATTTCAGTGTGTTGTGTGTATGTATGTGTGTGTGATGCATGTTTATATATATATATATATATATATATATATATATATATATACACACACACACACACACCCATCTATTGATGGACATTTAGGTTGTATTCATATGTTGGTAATTATAAATAATGCTGCAATGAACATAGGGACACATATATCTCATTAGATTGGTGTTTTCATTTTCTTTGGATAGTTACCCAGAAGTCCAGAAGTGCAATTGCTAGATCATATGATAGTTCTATTTTTTATTTTTTTTTAAGTTTATTTATTTATTTTGAGAGAGAGAGTGAGTGAGTGAGCAAGCAGGGGAGGGTCAGAGAGGGAGAATCCCATCCAGGCTCTGTACTGTCAGCGTAGAGAGCCCAACGTAGGGCTCTAACTCATGAACCATGAGATTCTGACCTGAGCCAAAACCAAGAATTGGATCCTTAACTGACTGAGCCATCCAGGGCCCCAATTATATTTTTAATTTTTTGAGGAACTCTACTCAAAAAAAAAAAACCTCTATTTTTTTTTTTTTTTTTTAGTGTCTGCACCAATTTGCATTCCTACCATCAGTGATTTGTGGATTTTCATAAAATGAACACTATTCCCTTAATTTTGAATTTGTGTTTACCTCTTGCTACACTGAAATTAAATATGGTTCATTAAATAGTTACTTCTTCTCCAGATTCTACTCATCATGATTCAAAAGTCTCAATGATAAATTTGAGCCAGAGTACCTATTGCCATTTACAAAATTGTAAGTTGTAGTTACTATCTTGAGGAGATAACTGATGAACACATTATAAATTGAGTTGCATGTAACAATACATTAACTTACAAAATAAAACTCTGAATAATAGACCTTTAACTTACTATGTGTATAACAATTTTTGCATATTTGTGGTGGGAGAAATAGGAATCATGATAGATAAAGTCATTGATTTATTCTTTTCATATTTTTATTTAGGCATGGTAGATAAGACATTATCTCATTTTAGGGGTTTATAATATAATTGATGAGTAGAGAGATATTTTAAAAATTACACACTTCCAGATGTCACAGAAAATTATATAAGGGTTAGAGTGAGAGTACCAAATAGAGAGCTGGTAATTCTTCTTGGGCTTCAGGTCTGAGGGGCATGTTAAATTAATTGAGATTTTTTAAAATAAAATATGATTTTTAATTAAAACTTGTCTTATTCATATTTATCAACAGTTTTGTTTTTCAATTTTGAAAATAAATATTAAATACCTGTTAACTCCTCACTGGTTTCCCCCTGCTACCCTTACATGTTAGCAGCCCCTTACCAACACTATCTGCCTACACAATGAAGCTAATCTTAATTTTAGCATGCCTGAAACAAAATAAGAATGATGAATCAACTACCAGAAGGTCACATCAAGACATTCTAGAAGCAAATTAAAGTGACATTTGCTTAATAAACTCCTTTTTATATTCATGTACTTGCTTTCCTCCATTAAAAGTAAATATTCAGAGACACTATGATTTAACTAAAAAATAACAGTAACATTTTGAGTTCTCTCAATTGAGTCTTATGTCTAAACATACTAGGTTTCACATTTTCCTCATTTTCAATGAAGGCTATTTTCTTTATTTTCTTATTTCTTTATTTTCTATTTACTTTATTTTCATAAAGTATAAAAGGCAGATTACTAATGATTTTATATTGTGCTATGTAATTGTTTTTAAAGATGAAATTCAGTGTTGCCAGTAATACACATGTTTTAATTCCTCCCCTCCCCCACCCCTCCCACCACATAAGTGTGTCCTCAGAATTTCAGAACTTGCTATAGCGGTTCAAGGCAGTGGGGGAGTCTTGATGTCACCTCCCATGAAAACTATCTTAGAAGAGATGAGACTACCTGGACCATAGCAATGGCTGTGATTTGTGACTGTGCATATTATCATTGCCAGTGTTTCTGCCTTGGCACAACAGTTTCTAGAAGAGGAGGGGTGTTTCTTCCTTCAGTCTTACATTTTGATAAGGGGACTATATGCCACAGCTGATCTCCCAGTGTTAATTTGGTTGAAGTCTTTGAATTCACTTGATGTCCATTTCCAAGTACATAACACTGCCAATAGGATGGTTGAGCTAGAAGAGATTGTGGTGTCAGTTGCTTTGTACATATCAAACTAGAATCAACTCTCCATCCAGGTTTTGAAGCAGAGAAGCCTTTGACAAATTCATCCTTTTCCTAAGTTTACAATGACTTCTCTAAGAGGCCTGTCTTTTCCTCCCATTTGCTCTTGGACAGGCATCATAGCCTAGGTCTGCGACTAAGTTATAACAAAAAATTCTTGGCCGCAGGAGGCCCTCTGGTAAGTAAATTTGCGGGCACACACAGAAATTTGCTTTTAATGACTGCACCATAATTCTATGTTCTACACATGTGCTTGATTATTCAGGGACCTTACTGAAGTTTCCCTGTGGCCCAATATAGGGGTCATTTTCATAATTATGCTGTCAGCACTTGGAAAGAAGTTGTAGGTCCAATAACATACAGAGTTTAGTACATAGGCA
Organism: Prionailurus viverrinus; assembly: GCF_022837055.1. Classification (NCBI taxonomy): domain Eukaryota; kingdom Metazoa; phylum Chordata; class Mammalia; order Carnivora; family Felidae; genus Prionailurus; species Prionailurus viverrinus. The sequence continues at coordinate 130,480,405 of NC_062569.1, read as the reverse complement.
TTTGTCTATGTTTACTGATGTCATTATTCATGGATCCTGCTGACTTTTCTACTTAATCTGTCAAAAGGTTAAATTTCTCTAAACTGTGTCTTTATTTCTTCTTGTCTTTCAGTGTTTGTCTCATTTGGACAATAAAGATTAGTTATGTATATATATTTTAAAGAAGTATATTTTGCCTATTTTATTTTATTTTAGAAAGAAAGTGTAAGTGGGGAAGAGGGGCAGAGAGAGAGAGAGAGAAAGAGAGAGAGAGAGAATCTTAAATAGGCTCCACACTCAGCATGGAGTTTGATGCAGGTCTCGATTCCATAACCCTGGGATCATGACCTGAGTCAAAATCAAAAGTCAGATGCTCAACCAATTGAGCCACCTAGGTGCCCTTAACTCTATATTAATTATAGTTTTTCTCTTTCAATATTTCAGATTTTCTGAATTAGCTCTTTCTGATACTATTGTTTTAATCCTGCATTCTTCCTTTATTTCCCATGTCTTTATTTCCCTTTATTTCCCACCATCTTGTTTGTAACTGTTGTGACGCTTATTGGATTCACATGATATAGTTATTTGTGTATCTTCGTGTGCTTTTACAATAGACTTTAATGGCCTATTTTTCATAAGTGTTTTTTTTCATTTTTTAATAAGTAGTTTTGCCAAATTTTTGGCATACAAGTTTGTTTTTTACTTCTAAGGCTTTCTATATTGATTCAATTTATGCCATAATATTTCATGCTGTGCCATATATAAGTATATATAAATATTTTTTCCAACCATTTCCCAGGAATTTGAAAGGATAGACTAAAAAAATAATGTTTTGTTTACACTTCTAAATTATGTATTTAAACATGTATTCCTCAAATTTCAACGTAAGAGTGAAACAATATTTTGTAAAATGAAAAATGCTTACATATACACATCTTTTATCTTCTTCATTGGTGGGAAATATGTATTGAAATGTTAACCATACGTTATTGCCCTTGTTAAGCTACATCTCATTCTGTTCCTCTAAGCACAATCTTTTTTTTTTAAAGACTTAATTCTATTTGCTAAAACAATGTTAAGTAAGATCAATATTTTCCTATAATATTTTTATTTGTGAATTGTTTATTTTGGTATGCTTCTCATCTTCAAATGGATTTTTTTTTGAGAGAGAGAGAGAGATAGAAGAGTGAGCAGAAGAGGGGCAGAGGGAGAGAGAGAATCTTAAGCAGGCTGCATGCTTAGCACAGAGTCTGATGTGGAGCTTGATCCCACGACCCGGGATCATGCCCTAGCCAAAATCAAGAGTTGGAAGATTAACCAATTGAGCCACCTGGATGCCCCATGGACTTTTTTTTTAATGGACTTTTTAAAGGAGAAGAGTACATGGATGATATCCTTCTTGAGTTTTGTTCTTACTAAACAATGCTTTCCTATGATCTGGGAATACATAAATGATAACTGCACTGGGCATATATATATTTTTTTCTTCTCAGATTAAAACTTTGTAGAGATTTTTTTAAATGTTTATTTATTTTTGAGACAGAGAGAGGCAGAGCATGAATGGGGGAGGGTCAGAGAGAGAGGGACACAGAATCCGAAGCAGGCTCCAGGCTCTGAGCTGTCAGCACAGAGCCTGATGCGGGGCTCGAACTCACAGACCATGAGATCATGACCTGAGCCAGTCGAGTCTTAACCAACTGAGCCACCCAGGCACCCCTGTAGAGATGTTTTTTTACTTGCCTTTTGGTATTGAGGATTCTGAGATGAAACCTAAATAACAGCTACAAGGACAAATTCTAGTGCATTTATTAAATATCAAGGTTAAGGAAAGAATCTTAAAAACCATCTAAACCATCCAGAGAGAAGAATATCACTAGCAAAGGTTTCTGCATCCCACTTCTGCTTTCTCATTTGTCCAAGTTGTTTGTATTTGGTCACTATTTTTGGAATTTGTATGCAGGTATTTTCTTTTTCTGAGTTAATTTGATTTGGTGAATATTTTAGTTCATTTGGTGCTACTCAGGGAAAGATGATCTGTGGAAAAAAACATAACCATTCTTCTCAAGAGTTGTATTTTCCTCCTTTAATACAAATATAATAAAATAATTAGAAAATAACATTTTGAAGGATGCCTGGATGGCTCAGTCAGTTAACCATCCGACTTCAGCTCAGGTCATGATCTCACGGTCTGTGAGTTAGATCCCTGTGTTGGGCTCTGTGCTGACAGCTCAGAGCCTGGAGTCTGCTTCGGATTCTGTGTTTCCCTCTCTCTCTCTCTGCCCGTCCTCTGCTCACGCTCTATCTTTCTCTGTCTATCAAAAATAAATAAACATTAAAAAAAAACACTTTATCACAAAAAAGTCTGTCTGCAAAGGTTTTTTTTTTTTTTTTAAATTACAACTTCAAGCAACTAAAATTCCACTTGTCTGAATTCCTGGAGTTTTTAGATGGGCAAACAGATCCAGAGATTAACCTATGAATTACATATATTGCCAAGGTATTTAATGTCAATGCCAGGAATATAACAGAGTTTTTATGCTACTACCCACAATTTTACCTTCCACTTTATGTTGTTTCTCAAATGTACTTGTGAGCTAATATGACCAGTAGAAAAAAAACACCAATTCTGAATTAATTATGGCTTCAATGTAAGTGGAATTTATTGTGATTATACTGGATTCTGATATTTTGCATTGAATGTTCCCAGTTGCTAGAAGTGTTGTAGAGAGAGCTCTTAGTTGTCAGTCTTCTAGAATTTTCTTGGCTGCAGCAGAGAGCTGACTCACCCATGGTCACGTCCCTTCCCAGGGCAACCTCACCCAAAGATGAACTGATATGGGGTGTTAAGACCCATTCATCTATTTCCAATTCATGCACCACTGAAGGGCCATCTGAGCTCGGGAACACCCTGTAGTTTTGGGGAGGGCTTTGTTGAGATTGCCTTCACTGCTCATCATCTCTCTCTGCCTAGAGTTGCTTCCTCTTTTTTCCCTTCTATAGGTTTTAATGTCTAGGACACTGCCTCATAAACTTCCTGTACCTGAATCTTCATTTCAGATTTTTGGATAACCCAACCCAATTTGAGGACTAAAAAATAACCCTCTTTAGTACTAATATAACTGGATATTTTTTTTCTTTTTATAGCCTAAATCTATTTTCATCATCAGCATAGGAGTACAAAAGAACATGCCTTCAATCCCTGAGGTGTATTTGATTTTATCTTTGTGACACTTGTTTGTCCAATTAGCATTTGTTGTATTAGATTCTATGCCCAGTGCTGGTGATTGAGTTTTAGGGACAAAGGTATTGAACCCTGACCTACTGAGAAATTATTAAAAGGTCTTTCCTAGATAAAAATCAGCAATCACATAAATAGACACGAGGTTTTCATATTATAATAAGTACTATGAATGGAAACATGAGAGAATCAAAAAAAAAGGGGTTGAAGATAGGGTGAAATAAGCTAGGATTAAGAAAGGTCATTTTGAGGAAATGACATAAGCTGAGGATTGAGAGATGAAAAAGACAATTCCAAGGAATGAGAAGAGCACATGCCAAGGCTCTATTCACATGACATGAGAATACTTGGTATGTATGGGTAACAGAGATTCAGTACGGCTATAGCATGATAAACAAGGCGGGGGTGGGGTGCATGATATGAAGCTATAGACATGGTTAGGGTTAGGGGCTGTGATGTAGGGTGTGGGTTTCTTCCATAAACATTAGGAAGCTTCTGAAAGGTTTATTCAGGGCAGTGATATGATGTAATTACTTTAAAAATAATTACTCTCTTTTCCATGTGGAGAAAACATACTGGTGGTGGTGGGGGTGCAGGGACTGGAAATATGCAAGTATGTTAGGGACCCATTGGAATATTGAATTTAGGAGTTGATGGTTTTTACTAGCATGGTTCTTACTGAGATTGAGGTGCATGATTTCATTAGAGACATATTTTCAAGTTTGAAATGTAGGACCACAGATTGGATATGCATAGGAAGATAATGACAGGAGGGATGATTATGAGTATATTTAGTGTGTGGGTTGAGAAAATGGCTGGATGGTGGTGTTATTCATGTAAAGGCTTCAGGACAGCAAGGGGATTTCTGAATTATTTGGGAAAGTAGGAGAGGCTGGCTCTGGATCCCATTGAAGAGACTTACAGTAGGAGCAGAAACAGTTCTATTGTATAAAGTAGGGTGAATGGGGCGCCTGGGTGGCGCAGTCGGTTAAGCATCCGACTTCAGCCAGGTCACGATCTCGCAGTCCGTGAGTTCGAGCCCCGCGTCAGGCTCTGGGCTGATGGCTCAGAGCCTGGAGCCTGTTTCCGATTCTGTGTCTCCCTCTCTCTCTGCCCCTCCCCCGTTCATGCTCTGTCTCTCTCTGTCCCCAAAATAAATAAACGTTGAAAAAAAAATAAAAAAAAAAATAAAGTAGGGTGAAGAAGGACACAAATACAAATTTGTTAAATAGCTTTGCATAGTTTAACAGAACATGAAGCAATATCTGGACTAATCTTTGGATTATGGAGAATAGCAAACTGAGGCTCAGAAACTATACACAACCTGGTAAAATTATCTAGCAAGTCAAGGAACATTTTGCCCATTGGGTTATACATTATTTATTAAAATAGTTCTAATTATTTAAAAAAAATTTAAGTTTATTGATTTTAAGACATACAGAGACAGCATGAGCAGGGGAAGGGTAGAAAGAGAGAGGGAAACATAGAAAATCCCTAGCAGGCTCCACACTGTCAATGCAGAGCCCAACGCTGTCTCAAACTCATGAAACCGTGAGATCATGACTTGAGATGAAACCACGAATTGGATACTTAAGGGACAGAGCCACCCAGGTGCCTCAATAATTCTAATTATTTTAATTTATTTGCTTCATCAATCTTACAGTTGTAAATAAAGTTTTGTTTAAAAATTCTGCCCCTTTTTACTTTGCTTTATCATAACTTTTTGTAAAATTCAGTTCAAATATTAAATTGAAAATGAGCTACTGAATTTTACACTGACAATGCATCCTGAATGAAATTCCAAATGCTAAATGTGTAGAAAAGTCATTTTGATAAGGATAATTTTAATTAGTTGAAAGTTCAAAAGTCTATAATATTTGTGTATCAATATCATTTTTTAGAAATCCATTTAAATTATATATGCTGTCAGACTTCTAATTGTATACATATTGTGAAAATATTTTTCAAGTGAAATTAAATTGGAAATGTTAGAATATTATGTAAAAAAAATCTTTGCAAGGAAAAAAAAAGATCTATCCTCTTATAATGGATTGCTTTAACCATTTTGGCAGGTGGAAGTGAAAAAGAAGTTAAACACATATCAGTGTGATAAGGAAATGTGTGCTCAGAAATATTTTATAGTTGAAAACAGAATTGTATTACTGCCTTTGTAGGGTTTATTCTTTTTTTCCATATTTATGTGATTTTGTCATCTATAGAGATTATGGGAATTTGAAAAATAGCTGAGAGTAAGAAACACTAGCATAGCACTTTACTGAATGCATAATAAAATATTTTCATTTTCTCTAAAAGCTTTTAAAAATACGTACCATTATCAGTATAGTTAGGTGAGGGTACTTTATATGTTCAAGCTTTCCTGATTCTTCAGGATGAGAATTCTTTTATGATCTGAGGATGAGACTGTGATTTTCTTTAGCTTGATTATTTTTTATTTACTCTTTCATTCCTCATCTTTATGTATTTACATTTTATGTGTTGAAGTGCTCTTTTTTTTCAAATATTTTATACTGAAACGTGAAAAGCACAACTATATAAATGAGACTAAGTTGTCATGTATGTCACATGGAAGTTTAAATATAATTTTATTTTATCTGGTGTTTACTTTTTTAGTTTCTGAGGTTCTTATCATTGATATTTCAAACAATTTTTCCAAGTGTATCTAAAAACATCCAAATGCTGCTGATTGTTTCTTATGATACTCTTAAGGGATATTAATGAAGATTAAAAGAGATTCACAGAGAAAATTAGGCCCCTGAATTGGAGATTGTGTCCCCACTATGGACTAAAAAAGACAATACATGTCAGAGAGGAATAAAGGTAATATATATCCTGGAGGAACAAAAAATCTGCTGCAGCCTGGCTAGCTGCGTGACCTAGGGCAAATTCCATAGTGTGCCCAGACCTTATCTCTTTAATCTCTAATAAGAAACTTTTTGATAAATATTCTAAATATTTGATAATATTCTAAAGGCTTTCTAATTTTAAGATTCTAGGATGTCTCCTCTAGGTAGTAGATGGCAGTATCTTTATTTGCATATTGAATTATATGTGGAAGTATTAAAATGGAATTTTTCTGTTCTAAGTAATATTTTGTATTTTTCTCAGTCTCCTTTGGGGGGGTTTATGCAGTTTCCTCAGAAACCAACTGATAGAATGGGAGAGGGGTCATGTCATAGGAACCAGGGATCAAGGAAAAACAACACAAGGGTGCTTTGGAGAAAATACAGTAAGGCTGGGGGAATACTTCTCTCCAACAAAAAGACCAGGGTCACAGCTCTACCCCTTTACAAGCCAGTCTGTCCTTAAAATGTCTGGCTACACAGAAGTCCCATTCATTGCTGGGTTTAAAGTAAATCCTTTTCATGTGCACCCTCCTATGGGAAAATAAGAATATCGGGGTAGGTGCAATCCATGAAATGAGTAATAATATCTAGTAGACATTCCTAGACTGTAAATCTTAACATACCTCTGAGCCTAATGAGAAGATTTATTGTCCCATAATGCACAGTGAATCATATAGACACTTCTTTGTGATCACACTGAAGAATGGAACTAAATACTAAATACCAAATAGAATTCCCATGATTCTTACAGATGTCATTCATGTGGCATATTTATGCTCTTTTTTTGTCTTATACAGCAATTCATATTCTCCGCTTTTAGGCTGTTTACGAAATTTTGGGGGGTATTTAAATAATATTATTCTATTTAGAAATGCCAGGTAGAAATTATAAGTAGAGAGACTACCTTGTTTTATACTAAATAGCTTCACCATAAAAATTTTAAAAAATTAACAAACAGACTATTTTTAGTAAATGAATATTTTTGGAGCTACTTCTTCACAATTTCTCATAGGTGATATTGATACTGCCTTTATTAATCTATAATACACTGTTTTCCAAAAATTATTGGAGCGTCTTAAAAAATCAGTCTTGTAAAAATAATGAAATAGAAAGGAAACCACAGTCAGGAAATGGAAGGTGGAAGCAAATGTATTAACCATGAGTTAAACAGGGCTTGGGCTTTGGAGGGAGGCAGCCAGAGTTTAAAAGTCTTTTCTGTGATTTACTAGCTCTGTGACCTTGGGTAAGTTACTTAAAATTTCTCAATTTCAGTTCAGTTGATGCTATTACTGGCAACTTCATGGAATTATAACAAATATTATATAGAAGACTTTTCTTAGTGTCTGGAAAAGCAAGGTTATATGATTTATAAGATTTTTAAATGCTAGCTATATTTTTGTTAATATTACCATTATTATTATAATAATTATGGTATACTCCTTTATTGACAATGAAATTTAGACATAAAGGGCTCTCAATCTTAAAAGTGTATATTAATCACTTGGGTCTTATTAAAGTGCAGATTCTGATTCAGTAGGTATGGTTTCTGAGAAGCACCGAGGGATGCTACTGCTGATGCTGTTGGTTCACAGACCACACTTTGTGCAGTAGTGAATCCATATACATAGAATGTCATGATTTCATCAGAAGTGAGAGTATGTCAGTTTCTCAAATAAAACAGAATTATAGATTTAAAGACTAATCCCTATGCTTTCCCTGCTTATCATTTCTCTCTCACTGCTATAGGTACAATTCACACTAAAAGCAAAGAAAAAATCTGAAATAATCTTCCTATGTTTATTTATTCAACCAACACTGGATTAGTACTACTGGTTACTTGCTGTAGGAAATAGAAAGATGACTTTGACAAAGCTCCTCAAGCATCTATCTCCCTACAAGTTTATTTTCAGAAGAATCCAAAAAATTACATAAATAACCATAAATCAAGAGAGAAATGGAAAAGTGCAATAAAATATCTAGACAAAGTGATAGAGATGTTCAGAATATGGGGAAATTATCTTAAAATCATATGTACATGTAATATTAATTTAGCAACTTTTTCTTTCTTTTTTGAGAGAGAGAAAGAGTACAAACGTGTGTGTGTGTGTGTGTGTGTGTGTGTGAGAGAGAGAGAGAGAGAGAGAGAGAGAGAGAGAGAGAGAGAGAGAGAATCTTAAGTAGGCTCCATGCTCAGAGTGGAAGATAACGTAGGGCTCAATCCCATGACCCTGGGATCATGACCTAAGCCAAAATCAAGAGTCAGATTCTCAACTGACTTGACTGAGCCACCCAGACTCCCCAGTTTAGCTATTTTTTTTCTAAGTAGCCCTCAGCCAATTGTCAAAGTGAATTTGGAGGCTTCCTTATATCTTACCTTAAGTAGCCATATCTTACTATTTCTTTAAGTTCTCAGTTTATGAATAAAATTAATATAATATGAATAATTGATCCTTATTTATCAGGAACTATTCTGTGTGCTTTATTTATGTAGACTGATTAACAGTTAGTGTTATTTTCCTTATTTTACTGATGAGGAAGCTAAGAATTAGAATCATTAAATTAACTCAAAGTTCTGAAATAGCCCTTGTTTATCCCCTCCCAAAAGGCTTGTTTATCCCCTCCCAAATTGTAATTATCCATTGGCGCCCGTTCTTTTTGAAGTTACCTCCTGCTATGCTCTCATCTTTTCATTCTTGTCATCACAGCGTACCTCTCAGTTTCTTCAAGTAACCGCATTTTGCAAGATGATTCCATCTTGCATAGCAGATCCTCGGATATATTTGTCATATGAAGCAAATGGACTGAATATATAAATGCATGCTAAATTTTAGTGAATAATAGTCTAAAGATTTATCTACTCCTCTGGCAAATATATTTATTTTTAGTAGCAAACCCCTGACACATTCAAAGGCATGACTCCAGGGGTGAAAATTTTAGCCTATGGGAGAAGATATTAGGCTGTAGTATGTTCTAGATACTACATATGTCGTTCCAGTGATGACTCACTTTTATAGCACTGAGGCATGCTCCTCTGTCTCCTATATTAGATCAATGCAAAGCATTTTATTATTCGAGTTGTAAATGAATACCTCTGTTAGTCAGGAAAATAAGAAGTATGGAAAACATAAAGATGGTTCCTATAGAGGTTCTTTGCTAAGTTATCTGTTATTTTTATGTTATACTTTAAGTTATACTTTAATGTATGGAGTTATGAATTATAAGCTTTTCCACATCTATTCAGAACAAGCAGGTTGGTTTTTTATCTCTTTCAGAAACTTCCTGATTTTTGTGGAATATTTTTTTCCTAACTGCTTACTTATTTATAGTCCTTTCCCTAACTCCACTTCATGAATTCCTGTACACACATAAAATTGGTTTTAAAAATTCAAACCATTTTAGGAGATAATTTTGGCTATACAAAATGATTGGGTGTGAGCTGCCTCAGTCATTCTAGGGCCTGGCTGTGGGGTCATTTCTAATATTTCAGAAAAATCCTGATCTTAGATGGTATGATAGCCTCTTGGATATTTTTCCAAACATATTTTCCCTTGTTTCCTCTTCTTTCTGATATAAAAGTGAACACTTGCAAGCTAAAATCCAATCAAATGTGGACCCATGTGTTGCTATGTGATGGTTCCCAGTAAAAGTAGATAAGGGATTTTATCATAAACTAAAGGCAAACAGACATTCCAGAAATGAACTAGAGTATGAGATTGGTTCATAGTAAGAAGACTTCACTGGAGAGTTATTTGGCACAAACATTTTCACTACAAAATCCATTAAAGTCAGCTAAAAATTAAAATCACTTTAAGGAAAAATGGAATAAAGTATGTGAAAATGTTACACTCTCTGCTAAGATTAATACTATTCACGGTGTTGAAAGGTTTGTGGTCTTGCCTTTGAGGAAGCTGAAAGGTCAGAAACCACAAAGATGCATGTGTGCTGTCGTTTGCACAGTTACTAATTGTTCTCGTTATTTCCATAATGAGATGTACTATTTCAACAGAGAGATCCTCTTGAGAGTTCCTTTTAGTGTTTTCAGGCAGGCAGCTCTTTTGCTTTCATGTTATGGCCTTGGCCAAGAAGTTCAGATAGACTTTCCATTTATTCAGTAAGAATGCATAAATGTGTTATTCTGTTGTTAGACTGTAAATTCCATAAAGTCAAGGACCATATCAAGTTTGAACACAATTATACACTGCACATTTTGCACAAGGTTTGCACATATTTTTTGAATAATTGAAGGAAAAAATAAATCAAGTTTAACTAAATACTCCCATCTCTGGTGCAGAACTCTAGATTGATAATGTATGAAAAACATAACATTCAGACAAAATCCTTCTCCTTTAGAATCTTATTGTCTAGTTGAATAGATGAAACATATACACATCAAATTTTAAGGAGAAATAATTACACTTTTATAAGTATATGAAAATTTAGCATGAATCTGTTCGTTCAACACATTGTATAAAAACGTTCTTTTATCTATATAGTGTGATTGATAGGACAGTTTGTAGTTGGACAGAACTTAAAAACTGAGTGTAAGCATTGCAAAGAAACAACAAATAGCATGTTGTTAACATTCAAAGGAAGAAAATATATTTGCAAGGCAAATCAGAGAGAAATTTATGGGTACACGTACACTGAGTATTGAAGGATAGACATGATTTTATGCTGATATCAACATTTAGGTAGGATAAAAAATATATGTACATATTTGTATGTTCAATTAGAAAGAGTAGTAAAATTAATAAAGTAGAATGCAGTTAGTCATACCTTGATCATAGTCTTTTATGACTATGAGCAAAATTTATTCTTTTTAAAATTTTTAAAAATTATCTTTTAATGTTTATTTTTGAGAGAGAGACAGAGAGTGAGTGGGGGAGGGGCAGAGAGAGAGGGAGACACAGAATCTGAAGCAGGCTCCAGGCTGTGAGCTGTCAGCACAGAGCCCGATGGGGCTGGGGCTTGAATCCACCCTGTGAGACCATGACCTGAGGCAACGTCAGATGCTTAACGGAATGAGCTACCCAGGTGCCCCTGAGCAAAATTTATTCTTATTTAGTTAGTGGTTGGTGTTGACATAGTTGCTTAAAGATTGCTTACCTCCTGGGGGCGTCTGGGTGGCTCAGTCGGTTAAGTGTAGACTGGCTCAGGTCATGATCTGGCAGTTCATGGCTCTGAACCCTAAGTCAGGCTCTATGCTGACAGCTGGAACCTGGAGCCTACTTTGGATTCTGTCTCAGTCTCTCTCTGCCACTCTACCACTTGTGTTCTGTCTCTCACTGTCTCAAAACTAAGTAAACATTAAAAAAATAATAATAAAACAAAATTGAGAAAAGATTGCTCACCTCCTAAGAACCAATGATCTATCTTTTATCACATACATTTCCTTGAAAATAAGAAGAATATTTCTTTGAAAATAAGAAGAAAATAAGAAGAATGGAGCATAGTATGAATAATCAGGATAGATTTGGCTATAAGAAATCTGACTGTACTTCTTAATACTTCTATCTCTACAAAGAAAATATAGAACTCATATTATAGTATTTCATGCTGTAGGAGGAATTCTAATTCTTTGCCTGAGGAGGAAATACATCATGACATATTAGTAAAGAAGTCAATTGAATTACTTACTTTATTAACTTTCTATATTTCTATAGGTTCAAGTAAATTTAACTCCCAGTGCTATCTCATATACTAGAAGCTTGAATGGGTAATGAATTTTTATGTAAAGTTAGTTGAAATGGACGACTACTGATAGTTTAAAAATATTAAATAGTAATTGCATATTCTAAATGGGAAACATGTGTTGTTGGTTTACTAGGCCTTGTTCCATTGCAAAAAGACCATGACCATTTCAGGTTTCTTGGAAGAGCCAGTATCTGGCCTCTTTTTTTTTTTAGGGCAGGAAATTCAACTCACATGTGACTGATAATTGATTCTGAAGATTTTGAACATTATTTACCTTTTCTAATTCTTACTGTTGTTGTAAGTAATCACTTGGTTAGGATGCATCTTTGCTGTTGTTATTTGGAGTATTTGACTATTCACAAGTCCCACTGTGATTCAAGGTATTCATTAGGCTCCTGGTGTGTATTTGTTAGTAGTTCCATTATCTTCATTGGTTCGCTTGCACAGTATTACCTGAGATGCTGCAAGACATTGTACATGGGACAATGTGGACATACTGATTTCAGTATTTAGGTTTAGAAACATAGAAACTCTGTGACCTTGAGCAAGTTACTCTGTCTCTAATTCTTAAAATACAAAGTAGAGCTGATAATACTGCTTCATTGAATTGTGGTAAAGATTGAGCTGAAAGGGGAGGCTATTAAACAAAGAGCCTGTCATTTAATAAGTATCCTTTGACTTCCCTTAAGAATCTATGTGCCTAGGTGAATGCTTGTTTGGATTAGAGAGCCCCAAGTACCCTCAAATATATTAAAATAATCACACTGAACCTTATACCACTTCTTGGACTTGTCAGTCTTAGAATCCAGCCAAATTATTGTCTCTGTATAGAGAATAATGTTAATACAGATATGTTCTCAAATCTTTTCTTTTACTTTTTAGCACTTGTGAATTACTGGAGATGTTTAGGAAGAAGTCTGAGGTTATTGATTATTTAAACCGGCAAGGGGATGTTAGATACTAGCGGGTACAGCTGGTGGCCTCTTCCAGCCCATTTCTCCGGTGACCTCACGAGGCAAATCCGTGGCACTGCTCCTGGGACTCCGGTGTCACAGAAGAAGGCTTGTGTGCACCGCCGGCCCTGAAGAGCCCAGAGCCACTTCTTTAGCACCACGGACAGCTCGAGCGCCTGAGGAGGGAGGCTGGGAGGACTCTTCTCTGCGCCACCGCCAGGAAGAGGGAGTGCAGTAGCGGCAGGCTGGGAGGAGGAGGAGAAAGGAAGGACGGCTCCGGGTGGGGAGTGGAAGAAATCTGGGAGCAGCTAGAGCAGCAGGTCCGGGGGGAGCTGCTCAGCTGCACTGCTTCCATTATTCAGGCGGACTCTGCTGAGCTTCCCAGGGCTGCTTCCCAGTCGCCCTGGGCGGAGGCTGCCTTCTAGACCTGACTCCAGGTGAGTTAAACCGAGAGATGTACTGAGGGGTCTCGAACTAAAGGCTTTGAATTGGCGAGCTTGCTCAGCTCCCCAAACACTGCTGGCTTTACAATTTATCCAAAGTCATGACAGACTGATTTTGGCGTGGCTGCAAAGGCTGAGGGGGTGGGTGGGCGGTGGGCAGTTGCGATCCTCACAGCAAGGATGAGGGGATTCTGATGGAATTCAGCCGAAGTGACTGGATTTTAGGAAATGTCCTCAAATGCATGCATTATATGCGTTTTATATATAAGCTTTCTAGACAGTCATTTGTTTTTCTGGCTGCCTATTTTGTCCTTCTGTCCCTCCTTCTCCTTGGCTCATGCCCAATTTTCCAAGTCCAGTCAAAGGATTGGAAAGGTGTGGAAGTAAGGAGTCCTAGTATGTGCTGGGACAGGGTAACCTTGCTCTCTAAGTGGGGAGCAGTATTGCTCTCACCCTGATTCACCAGAGGGTAACACTATGAGGAACTGGTGGTTCTTTTGCTCAGTACTCTCCATAAGCTTATTAAAAGGCAGAGAACTTCAGGCTCTCTAGACAGGCTCTGGAATTGATGGCAATTTAGCTTAAAAGCCATGTTGATTCATTTCCTCTTCAGTTTTTGTTCCAAAATTATTACCATATTATTACCATATTGTTCCAAAATTATTACCAGTAGTTCTTTACAGCATGACTTTTAAGTGTCTGACTGACAGGAAGTATATTTATTATTTTGAAAATGCTATGGAAAAAGTGATGAGTTCACATTAAGAGGAGAACAACTTTATTTTCCTGAAAGGATTTTGGGGAAAGGGATGGAAGAAATTCTGGGAATGAAATTGTGGACATTTCCCACAGAATTTCCTTAGTTTAATTTTTTTCACATTCTCTTTCTTACTTCAGTTCTCTCTTTCTCCCTGTCTTTTTTCTTTTCTTTTCTTTTCTTTTCTTTTCTTTTCTTTTCTTTTCTCTTCTTTTCTCATCTTTTCTTCTCTTTCTTTTTCTTTCTCTTTTTCTTTTTCTTTCCGGTGTGGGAGGAAAGATTACTAAGGTGTATTATGAGTTTATTTAGTTTAGAAGTTGCTTTCTTGCTAATAGCACTAACTTTTAATCATCATGGTCATAAGAGTTTTTTTTAAATTTTTAATTGTTTTATGTTTGCCTTTTAGGTGGTCGGGGTTGCTATTTTTGTTTTTGTTTTTGGATCCAATACTTACTTCATGAACCTTGCTGGATATTTTTCAGTAAAAATTGGTGGTCATACAATTAGTCATATGGGCTACCATGCATTTTAATAGTAGTGAAGTATATAAATTATGAATTTAGCAAATAAATTTCAGAACCCAAATTGGGGGATGAAATCTATATATCTTTCAAATATTTACTAAATTCTCTGCAAGGGTCTAGTATTATTTTATGCTTAAGAGAGCTTACTGTTTTTTCAAATTGAGATATTTGAATTTCTCAATGCAGCTACAGTTTTATCAATTAAGGTGAAATATTTTACTTTTTTTCTACCTTTAATATCAATTTGGATTCAATAAATCCATCTTGTCTGCTACCATGAGTCCTATTCTTTCTCATCTCTTCCATTTCTAATTTCTTACAGAAGTTTAGAAAGATCAGTAATATTATTTCTACTTTTCAGGTGAAAAGCGTATGACATAGAGGGATTAAGTTCCCTAAATGTCTACAATCTTTATGTTATAAAGTAGAACTGTAAGCCTAGGCTAATTAACTTCACATTCAATTCTTTTCCCAAAACGTGCATTGCTGCTTTTAGTTGAAACTATGACAATAGTGATATACGAATATGCCTTATGTAAAAATACCTAAAGTATTGCTTTTTTTCTGATTATTTATTAAAACTGGGTTTTTTTTTACATACAAGAAAATGTAATTGTATAGAGTTATACTCGTCTGCTCCTCATCTTCAAATCACTCCTAAACTCCTTAACATCTGACCTTGTGTCCTCCTTTATAAGAGTGGATTTGAAACACAGACTCAATATTTACTAAGAGTAGTGTTGGAATAATTTATGTCTTATAATCAAGATAGAAGATAGTTCACATTTAGATGCATTTTAAAATTGCTTAGTGTGAACTTGAAACACAGCTAAAACTTACTTTCAGAGTAAACTGCCAGACTTCACAAGGACTTGTTTTTAGATTCCTTGAGCATTGACAGGTTATGTATGCCTGTATAGGATATGGGGGAAGAGAAAGTTAGAAACTGAACAATTTTATTTTTGATATATAACCACATTTGTAAAAATGAATCCAAGTTTTATATATGCCATGAGTACTTTGTCTGATATAGGCTAATTTAAAGTAAAACTCATTTTAACCTTTGAGAGAGAGAAATTTTTTTAAATTTGTTTCAGTTTTTTTATCCATTTTCATTCTTAAGTAGTAAAATTCTGGTATACTTAGGCTCTTAAAAAGCCATTTGAGTTACAAAGACAGTATGTGAGTTTTGGGGGAATGATGCATTTGTGTGTGTATACATGTTTAGTAGAACCTTTTGGGGTATGGGAAAAAGGTGAGCAAGAGAAATAAATACTATACAGGAAACTTCTTGGAGTCTCAAAACACTTTGAAACTATTTTTTTCCTCTGATAGACCTAACAAAAATCGTTATGTATGGGGACTAAGTATATGATGTGCAACTTTGCATCTGATCACAGGATCACAGGCACACTCATGGTGTATTCTCGAATGAACCAAGATAATAGGTTCTTTGGTTCTTGACCATCCAACCAATTCCTTGTAGGTGTTGGTATTAAAAGGGCGGCTTACAATGGTTTTTCTGGAGTCTCATAATCGTCTCTCAGATCCTATAAAGTAGCTCAAACAGGGTGTGAGTGAAACTCATCATTGTTTACCATCTCAGAGAATAAGTCCTCTTGAGAATGCTGACTAAAACCTTATTCCTGTGCAGTTATTCAGACTGTCAGCTGGGAGGAAGGAGAGAGAGAGGAGGATAAGAAAAAAAAGATATGTCATATTCTCCCTCATGAAGGAATGGGGACCATGTTACATCTTTATCTAGAAATATTTATATGCAGACATTCCTCAACAAGAGTGATTTGCATCATTAAGGGCTGCTTCAGAGGCTGGGAACATTGTTGCCCTCGAATTTCCAGACAACGCTGTGCACAGTCTGAGACAGATTTAGTGACAAAAACCCCCACCCCACACTGCCCCAAAAAATCCTTTTGGTAGAGTCACTGATTAACCCTGGATGTTGTCTGACCCATGTGCGTGAGAATAGTAGTGCTGAGGGGGAGAAAGTGAAACAGCAACGATTCTTACTACAGAAGTATCATGAATATTCATTGATGAAAATGATTTTTTTTTTTTTTCAAACATAGGATGTCCATAGGGTCATGCTTTCTTGGATAAAAATTGGCAGAGATATAAATTGAATTTTGGACTCTGCTTTTCTAAAAGTGTCCTGTTGGGGGCGCCTGAGTGCTCAGTTAGTTAAGTATTTGGCTCTTGATTTTGGCTCAGGTCTTGATCTCCATCATGGTGGTGAGATTGAGCCCTGTGTCTGGGTTCTGAGAGTGGTTTCTTGGGATTCTGTCCTTCCCTCCCCTTTGTCCCTCACTTGCATGCTCTCTCTCTCTCTCCCTCTCCAAAAAAAATTAATTAAAGTAAATAAAAGTGCCATGTTCTCTTAGTTGCTCATTTTAACATGAGTAGTTCAGAGTAAGCATGGGCTATTAAGAGGACTAAGCATTTTAAGTTTTACATTATGAGATTCATGCCTTATCTCCTTTTATGGTGACACTGATAGCATAGAGAGTATTAGAGGAAATTTAGTGCAGAAAAATATGGAGATGTATGAACAGCGGACATGATTGACAACCACAGTTTTCACTGCATTGTTCCAATGCCAAGGTAACTTTGGATAAACACATTTTATTCACTACTTAAGAGAAACTAAGAAAAAGTAGAGGAACTGGGAGAAGGCTAGAAGGTTGACTTTAAGACAAACTTATGGGCTTAAAGACAAATTCTTAAGATGGGCTACATGATAGGAAAGAAAAAGCAGAAGCCACTGAACAAAAGTTTTGCCTAATATAATTCATGAATTATTCTGATTTGTTGAATCAGTTCTTTAAATATATTACTTAAGCATAGGAAGAGTTGTAGGAAATTATGTTTTTTAATACAAATATACATTTAATGAGCTATACTATAGATAAAGGAATGAACAATCCAATTATTTTTTACTAAATGAAAACTTCCCTTTTTTCATTCCAAACTTATACTAGCAGTTTAGTGTGATGTATTACTTGAGCTCCAAAATTTGCATCCAAAAAAAATGCATATGTTGAACTTTATTTTTCATGGAACACTGTAATATGGATGAGTAGTGAGACTGCAAAAGACGGGTGAAGAAGTTTAATAATTCTCACACTAAATAAGAATAAGGATAAATTGTAGAGCACTTACTGTCATACACTCATTTAGGGTTAACAAGAATTATCACAGTTAATCCTGGAAATAATGCACCTGCATATTGGAGTAATAAAGTGTCATGCAGATCTGGATTTGAAATTGCCTCTTGCTAGTGGTATGAACTTGAAACAAATGGTGTAGCCTCTATTCACCTCAGATGCTTCTTCTGTGAAATGAGATTACTAGTATCTAACTTATTGGTCCTTTATCCATGTTTTGCATTTTAGTGTGGGTCCAGTTCCAAGTAGGGTAAGACTGTTATTTTATTCTTGCTGTTATATTCACCGTAGTTCTACCTTTTAATAGCTGTGTGGCATTGATCAAGATCCTTTTTTGTGATCTTTTCTTTATCTATAAAATGCTTGTTTGGAAGAGTTGTTAGTACATTAAAGAAATTTGGTAAAATCATTTACGTAAAGGATGTAATACATGGTAGACAAGTATTTTTCTTGTCCTTCCATATACTGCTATGGAGATAGTCTACATATTTTTTCCAATTTTTTAATATAATTCCTCAAATTCAGTGTCAATCTGGGACAACACATTCCCATTTCCTGCTTCTCTTCTGATTAAACACTAGAAAAGTAGGAGTGTTCTTATAATTTTTATTGTGTTTAAGCATCAGAAAAGAAGCAAGCCAGGTCTCAGGACAAGTTTTGATAAGGAAAGGGACATGTTTATCTTGCTAAACTTATTCCTTCCAACTCTTGACAGTTTTATACTGTCATTTTCTCAGCAATAGGTGAGAATTTTCTATTTAAATGATTTCCTGTTTGTGGTAGTAAAATTTATGTCTGGACTTAATCCAATTAGCATGAACAAAATGGAGAGTTGGCCAATAATTTATTTTATTTTATTTTTATAATGTTTTTATTTATTTTTGAAGGAGAGAGAGAGAGAGCATGAGTGGGGGAGGAGCAGAGAGAGAGGGAGACACAGAATTCGAAGCAGCTGTCAGCATAGAGCCCGATGCGGGGCTCGAACCCATAAACTGTGAGATCATGACCTCAGCCAAAGCCAGGTGCTCAATCAACTGAGCTACCCAAGCGCCCCCCTCCCCATAATTTATTTTTAACAAGAGGAAAGAATGGACACAAGTTTTTACTATTGCTTTGAGAATCTTTCAAATTAACTTTGATTCTGTTGGTGAAGGTAGCATCATAAACTCAGTCCTAATGGTGTTCTTAAAGGGTAATACTTGAATATTGTATATACCGTCTGCAGATTGGCTTAATAGGACTTAATTTCAGATATAACTTCTCTGCTAAACAGGAAGATTCTTACATGAAGATATGCCCTCTATCAGATATAAGGTTGCTCAAGGCTTTCTGCATGGGGTTAGAGGAAGAGTAAATAGAATCTTTGCATCTCTAAATTAGACATACTGGTTGATTCATATTGATTGAATGGTTATGATCATATTAATAATGTGGCTCAGGGATAAACAAGTAAATAGTTACCAAGATAAATCCAGTTATTAAGTTTAATGCTCCTTATTTTTTCCCCCTAGGATCTCTCAAGTTCATCACTGTTTCATCTGCTTTCCTTTGCTCATTATAATGGTATATTAGTTTCCTAGAGCTGCTCTAACAAATTACCACAAACTTAATGGCTTAAAAAAATGTATTGCTTTACAGTTTTGGAGTTCAGAATTCTCAAAGCAGTTTCACTGGGCTAGAGTCAATATGTCTACGAAGCTGATTCCTTCTGGAGGCTCTGAGGGGAGAATCCATTTTCTTGCCTTTTCTTGCTTCTAGTGGCCATCTGAATTCATTGGCATATGGCCCCTTCCTCCATTTTCAAAGTGCATTGTTCCTATCCTATCTGTCTCTACATTGCCTCTTCCTCTAACTCCTCCATCTTTCCTTCAAGGACTCTTGGGATTACCCTGGGCTCACCTGGATGATCCAGGATCTCCATCTCAGTATTCTTAACTCAATCATGTTTGCAAAGTCCCTTTGATTATGTAAGGTAATACATCCACAGAGGGTGGGATTTAGGAAGAGAGTATCGTCGGGGACCATTATTCAGCCTACCACGTATAGTAGTAATATCTGTGTGTTTTGAGGCTCTGAAATTAATGTGCTTGCTTCCTTGTGGGAAAATTATAAATTTGGGGGTTTTTAGATCTTTTAGAAGATATTGATTGGTAATTTTCCAACAACAGATGCTGATCCCTTACATTTATTAGGTGTAATTTTAGGTAAGTATAAGTGAAATCATTTGCACTTCTAGGGTCAAAAATATTAATTATACCCATTATCTGTCAGGGCCAACATCTGGATGACTTAAGTTTAAATTACATAGAGCAATATCTGATAGTTCTTCTTTATGAAGTTAGCCCTTGTTTACAAAGCCAAATCAGTGTAAGAAACCACAGAAAGCTTGGTGCTCTTTAAAAATTTTTCAGGACATACTCAAGGGATGTCAGATACTATTTCCATAATAATTGGCACTCTTCATAAGTATTCATTGTGAATATTTAATCTCATGAGTTCTACACAATAATTGTAGACTTCCAGGGGAAATTTAATGATGGTCATGTCAACTTTACAAATCTTCTGTAATCCAAGGGAGAACTGTTATATAAGGTGGATTCATTTGTTCCCCTATCCCACTGTTGCCAAAGGGAGCATGAAGTGCCCTGCTCACATTAATTTAATGCAAATGAATTCTTACTGTCTCAAGAGTTTGTCCTTCATTTTTCTTAAAATTATGTTGTAAATGAATGTGACATGCTTTACTGGTTGTTGTGCAGGGAGCATTGTCCTTCCTAAAAGCTCTCTCATTTGTCAAAAAGAAGCCATTAAGAGTAAAAGTAAATTATCTTATCTGATCAGTGTTAAGAATGACCTTAAAACAATAAATTTTTTTACCAGTACAATAGCTGAATTTTCTTTGCACTTATGGAGATTCAAGAGAAAGCCTGTTAAGGTACAAAGCTGTTACAAAAATTTAAAACCCATGTTTCTCTTTTACCTTGTAAACAGTAATGTGTGTCTGATGCAGTTTTGCTTATTGCTATCTCCTTGCTTTCCAGAACTAATTTGAATACTCCTAAGTTTTTAAATATTTTTCTTTTTTTAAAATATTTTCAATGTCCAGCAATATAGTTTTATGAATATCTAGCTACAAATAGAGGTTGGTATAACATTGAATTAAACAGGGATGATTACAAACGATCATTTTTGATAAAAGACTGCACATTTGTCCCTTTTCACATAAATGTAAAACATTTTAGTGAGGGAAGGTGAGACTGGATGAAGGAACTCTGTTGATGTTTAAGTAGATGATGATAAGGAGAGTAATGTACAAGCATATTTTTTTTACTTTCATGTCCAGAATAGAGTAATTGCACAATAAGTGGTATTTTTCTACTGTGGAAGCATCTTCTCCAGCCATGCTATTCATGAGGGCAAGAGCTTCAACTAAGCTTTCAGCAACCATAAGTAAAAAGGATGGTGTGATAGGCTGCCGGTACATATGGCTGTCTCTAGCAGGCCAACTGTTACTTTTGCCCACCCACATCACTGAGGACATATGGCGTTACTTTGGCTGTGGAAGCAAGTGTGTGTGGACATGTCTCAGTGTGGGC
Organism: Prionailurus viverrinus; assembly: GCF_022837055.1. NCBI lineage: Eukaryota > Metazoa > Chordata > Mammalia > Carnivora > Felidae > Prionailurus > Prionailurus viverrinus. The sequence goes on along the minus strand of NC_062569.1, from coordinate 130,459,175 downwards.
ATAAGACTGCTGGTTGTCTTCCTCTTTTTGCTCATAAAACCAACTGCCTTTGGGTTGAAAACTTATCCATAGCACTAGATCTGAGGACAATAAATGACATAGTTCTTCTTATTAACTGATATGAAAATAATACGATTAAATTTTTCTCTAGGTTGATCACAAGACTTAGTGTATGCTTGCCATTATTATGCTTATAAGAAGAAATGATGGCTTTTTCATGAATGAAAGTCAGGGATTTTTTAATCAAAAGATAACTTATTAAAAAAATACAGGATTATCTAGAACCAGAGCAGTAGAAGCATCAGGAATATGGTTGAAACTATTTATTTTGTGCAATAATCAATTAGTGAAATCTAACAATGAATGTATTACTATTAGCTGTGACTATAAGGAAAATATGAGAAAACAGATGAGAAGGCTGAAATGAAGAAAGTTGTCTAATTCCAGCACAATTTATTTCACAGAGTTCACAGTATTCTAAAACAATTTTTTACATTTATATATTTATTTTTGAGAAAGGGAGAGTGCGAGTGAGTGAGGGGCAGAGAGAGAGAGACAGAGACAGAGACAGAGAATCCCACACAGACTTCACATGCATTGTCAGGGCGGAGCCCAAAGCTGGAGCTCAGGAACTCGGAGATCATGACCTGAGCTGAAGTCAGATGTTTAACTGACTGAGCCACCCAGGAGCCCGCCCCCACCCCTTTCTAAAGTTGGTTTATTCTAAAGCAATTTTTGAAAATTAGATTCTTTTTTTCAGTAGTGTGAGTTCTGAATTTTCAAAGGGAGCCATTTCAATACTGGCAACAAGTATGTATTTTTAGTGGTGGCTCTAGAACTCCTACATAGAAAGGCTTTTAAGACATAGTCTGATTGGAAGGCAAGGATAGAGGGTGTGTGCTGAGGTGGCAGGTACACAGGACTTTAGATGATGTACATCAATTATCTAAAGAGAAGAATGGGCAGTGCTGCTGAGGATTATGGGAAAGAAGATGACGCTGTAAGTTACCTTTTCCTGCCACTGTTGGCAAATTTGTGTAGTTGGGATTTGTTGTAGATTTCTTTTATAATCACTCAATAATTTCACACACTGTATTCTGTAAATCTTAACATTTTCACTAAAGCTATATTTGCTAAATATTAGGTAAATAAAATCAAGATCTGTGTAGGTAACATTGACAAAAGCAGTCTTTCCAGAGGTAGAAATGATGAATTGTCAAATGCTTTTGAACATCACTTTTTCTACAAAGTCTCATTCCAGTTTCAGTACTTTGGCAGATCTATTAATCACTATTAAGGTTTTATGTGAAATATTTGGCAGTGTGGGTATCAGAGATTTGTGGTAATGGTGATTGATGCTCAGAATACAGCATCATTATTGTTATTCACTGGCCTTGAGAACTTTGGTTTTCATCTGTTATCACCTTGCTGTCCCACTGACTGACAAATTTAAATTATTTGATCCATCAAAAAATATATTTTCTGGCAACTCATTTAATTTTAATTTTTTTTATTACTCTTTGTGTGCTGTGGTGAAGTATCAAATTCTCAGTGTGTTATAACAATGTGGTAGTTCAGATGGAAGCAAGTGCCTTAAAACAAACAGGTTAATTACCAAGATATATAAAATACTGATTTTATTAACAGAACTAAATGCATAGATAACATAAAATATCTGAGTTAAATTAAGTATTTTTCACATATGTATACATATTTTTACATTTGACCTTTCTATTTTAAGTATTTGTGTACACATATATAATTGATGCAAATTCAGTTTTGGAGATCTTATCCAAAGGGTCAATTCCTTAGGGTGACTCTTTCAAATATGTATCAATTATGGCAAAATGGACACAAAATGGCAACATAAGGAGCCATAAAAATGAGAATAAATGGGAGATATTGGTTAAAAAAAACTTCCAAATGAGTTGATTTTGATTTAAATGCTCTTCTGTTGTTAGCTGAGGAAATTAATAGAATTGAAATTTTATGAAAATCATTCAAATTTGTTGTGCAGGTATGTACATTATGTGTACTATAAATATAAAAGGGATAGCATATTATTTAGCACAAATATCCATACTTATCTGTATATATATATGTATATATATATATCCATCATGAAACTGAGTGCATGTGATATATACATATATTGTGTACTTTTTAAAAAAAAATAAACATTTATTTATTATTGAGAGACAGAGCATGAACATGGGAGGGACAGAGAGAGGAGGAGACACAGAATCAGAAGCAGTCTCCAAGCTCTGAGCTGTTAGGACAGAGCCACATGCAGGGCTTGAACCCATAAACCACAAGATGATGACTTGAGCCGAAGTCGGACACCCAACCGACTGAGCCACCCAGGTGCCCCATATATTGTGTACTTTTATTTTTACATTCATTACTTTTTCACCTCATTAGCAACAAATTAAAAAAGGAGAAATTTTCATTTGGTAATTTGACCTCCCATATTCCTGTCTCACATTTATGGTTTTATATTGTTATTTTCTTTGTGACTAGACCTTTAGAACTAACAAATATCTTATATTCTTTGTTGATATTTGGAAAGCAATGTGTCTCTGTAAAGGGTGCATGTGCATGTATATGAGCACATGCAAAATTGTGATGAATGTTTGATTTTTGACAGAGAAAAGCTAGTTAAAACTATTCAGAGTGTGGTAGGTAGCACCACTGCAATGGAAAACCAGACATCCATCAATGTAATCATTAAACAGATATTTTTGAGCACCTACTCAGTACCTGACACAATTTTAAGTAATAGGAATGTAACTATCACAAAATTCAGTCTCTATCCTCACAGGCAAATTGCAGGACAGATTGGTCAAGGTGAAACACATTTCAGAACCAGAAATTAAAGTTTCTGAGTTGCTAAAATGTCATTTAAACAATGTTATGTTATACACTGAAACCATAAGAAAACAGTTCCTCTATCCATCCCTTCAGGGGATAATGGTGAAGAAGTAAACTGGCTGTTATGCTTGAATTTGCATAATTTCACAACTACATAGTGTTATATAATGTCAATAAACTTAAAATCTGATATATGATAAATATGGTCTTTCAAATCAGTGGGGAAATGATAAATGATTCATAAAATGATGTTCAAGTAATTGGCTATGTGCTTCATAGTTGTAAAAAGTTATAATACACCCAATTAATTTCACAGTAGGCACTGAGTAAACGCCTCCAAATATAAAGAAGAAAATATATAGGCAAATGTCATTTGTAATATTAAGGCTAAATTAACTTTCCAAAGTATAACCCAACCAAAGACAGAAACTAATAAAGACTGATGGATTGGACTTTGTTAAAGTGAAAAACTTTAATATTTCAAATGATACCATCACTGGATATAAAAAGAAAATGCCAAATCAGGAGAAAGTATTTGCAATTCACTTGACATATTTGACATATAAATAGTCCATAAATCATTACGAATGGTCCAATAGCAAAAAAGGACAGGGGACCTGGGTGGCTCAGTTTGTTGAGCTTCTGATTTCAGCTCAGGAGGTCAAGATCTCAGGGCCCATGAGTTTGAGTCCTGCATCAAGCTCTGTGCTGACAGCTCAGAGCCGAGAGCCTGCTGCGGATTCTGTGTCTCCCTCTCTCTGCCTCTCCCCCACTCACTTTCTCTCTCTCTCTCTCTCTCTCTCTCTCTCTCTCTCTCTTTCTCTCTTTCTCTCTCAAAAAATAATAAATAAACATTTAAAAAATAAGAAAAAAAAGACAAAGTACATTGGCAGGAAACACTGAGACTCAAATGAATACTAAATGTATTAGCATCTGTATTGCTAGTCAAATGCAAAAAACATGGAGGAAATTATATATGTGTGACATTTTAACCAAACTGTAGTATGAACTTATTCATGCTATAAGTAAAACTGTAAAACTATCTGTGAAACTATATGCACGTTTGTGTCCATGTCGATTGTTTTCTTTTAGTTCTTTTAAATTTTTGCATTTTCCAAAGTATATTCAACAGACTCTTTGCTGTTGAAAGCAGCCTTTCAAATATAAACTCACCCATCACTTTCTCTAAATTTTACAGGGCCGAGATTCCTTATCAGAAACTATATTTCAATAATTATTTTATTGTTTTTAGTAGTTCCTACTTCAGGCTTAACTGCTAGAGGAAGACTTTTTTCTTTTCTTTTTTTTTAAACAAAGCTTTCTGATGTACTTTTTAATATTATTATTATTGGAAAGAGCTTTTATTTCCTTAAGTGTTTTGTTGCCTAAGTATGATGAGTATCCGGCAGTGAAATTCAGTGGAACAGATGTTTATTGTGATATATGAGATGAACTTGCTTCCCTAAGCTCACGTAGGCATGAAATACATCTGGCTTCTATACATAAAAGTCAATTTGTATTCCCAAATGTGTTTCTGTGCATTAGCCAGACTTTTAGGGGCAGAAACCCTACTAGTCCATCAAATAGGGGCTTTGCTTAATTATGAAGCTTAAGTTAGGCTACAAGATGAAAAATACTAAGTTTTCAGGCTGGAGACAGAGTCTGAGCAGGAGAAGTTACTACCGAGTGTATTAAGGTTAGGTAACTGAGGCTGACAGAGCAACTTATGTGTGTATGTTAGGGAGGGGTGTATGCATAAAATGAGAGAATCCTGTGAAGCAGAGCGTAATCAATTGTGTGAGCATATGGAATGCATAAGAAAGGAAATCCAGTTCAGAGGAGAAAAATAAGGCGAAGCAAAGGGAAAAAGCTAATAAAGGTAAGCTCTAAAAAAAAGTAGGGCCGAATGTAAACAGTGATGAGAATAAAGGCATTTGGTAGGCATGGGGGAAATAGTATCCAGACTGTGTCAGAAAGGAATTTAGCTTGTGTATGCCTGTATTGCTAGAGTTATGATACGCAGAAATCAGGCCCCTTGAGGTATAGCAGCTCTACTTTTCTATTCCTCAGGTAGCCTTGAATATTCCTTTTTAATTTTAAAAAGACCATTTATTTGTGTGTGATGGGTTAACATCAAGGACATGAGATTTTTCTAGAATATACTAAAACTGATCAATAATCTAGTAGCTAAAACCTTTTAAAATAATTTGTGCTAGATCTTTATATCATATAGAATTTCATTGCCAGAGTGAGCAGTGCATTATACCTTATTTTACCTTTTTCCAGTTACTGAGTATGGTATGAATAATGTCTTCCCAATGACATCTACATCCTAATCCCCAGAATTTGTGAATATGTTGTATTACATAGCAAGGGGGAGTTAAGGTTGCAGGTGAAATGAAAATTGTTAAACATCTGACCTTAAAATGCAGAGATTTTCTTTCATTATTTGTGTAGGTCCAGTGTAATCACAGAGACCCTATAAAATGGAGGACAAAATCATTAGAAGGAGATGAAGTGACTGAAAGAGAGGTTGGAGTAGTAAGTTTTGTGGATAGAGACAAAAGATACATTCAACTTCTAGAATGGTTCTTCCCAAAAGAGCCTCTAGAAGTAACATAGCCCTGGATGATGACTTAATTTTAGTCCCACTAGGAAGACTTGTTTTGGACTTCTGATGTCTAGAACCATTAGAAAATAAACTTATGTTGTTTTAAGCCACTGAGTTTGTGTTAATTTGTGATAGCAGCAATAAGAAACTAACACGTTTAAACGTTTAAATAACTAACACGTTAATAAACTAACACGTTTAAATATATATATATATATATATATATATATATATATATATATATATATATATATATATATATTGCTATAGATGGTTGCTGAAGAATTGAGTGGGCATTTCAGGAAAGAATTGGGAACTCATTTTCTTAAGAAAGTCCTTCATGTCAGGATAATGAGAATGTAGAGAGATAAACTGTTTTATTTACGTATACAAATGATATGTAGGTTTAAAAAGGGGGTATCTTTTGAAAGCTAATAAACATGTTTTTGATTATGTGAGGCTTGGATGGTGCATTCAAGGTTGTGTTGGATAATCCTACAATCTTTCTAGCACTATGAAGTCATTAATAATTTTAGATTGAGTACTATAAACCAAGGTCACTTGGACCAATGCCTCTGATGACGATTAGGATGGCAAAGACAGCTTGAGTGATTTGAATTGAAGACCAGAATAGGGGGAAATAGGATATCCCACTGAAAATCCAATTTCTACTATCCATTCTAATAATATGTTTACCAACTAGTTATGTAGAGGACATTATGTTAAGTAATAAAGGCATAATCCAGTGGTGGAAACAGATGAAAAGTGTTACAATAGTGATAGATAAGCTGTTAAGGAGAAGCAAAGTTGCAAAATTGGTGCTACCTGAAAGTTTTCAAGAACAACAGGATTAAAAGAAAATAAGATTATGAAGTGTTGTATTTGCTCCCCATCTCCAACTTGTGAAAATAGTTCATAAAACTAAGCCAGTCGTGTTTTAAAACTCAAAGAACATTCTTTTGATCAAAGTTTTAAATGTAGTGCACCTTTTTGTTTTCTTTTCCTTTATCATTCATAAACTGCTTACAGGAAACCAGAAGACAAATCTGATAAATATGCTGAACATTATACCTGCAGGGAGCATGATGTTCCTCCAGGGAATAAAAGCTTTGCTAGCCAAGGAATGATATTCTTAATATTTCCCAGTAATATGGAATGTATCCAGTTGAAATTAATAATACAACTTTATAAAAATATTACTTCTCATGAAGTTTTACAATTACTCTTTCTGTAGTTTATGATTAATGGCATCAGATTCATAAGTTGAAATTATATTTAATAATTTTAATAACTCCCCCAAAAAGGTTTCTTTAAAACAATTATGCCTTGGGGCGCCTGGGTGGCGCAGTCGGTTGGGCGTCCGACTTCAGCCAGGTCACGATCTCGCAGTCTGTGAGTTCGAGCCCCGCGTTGGGCTCTGGGCTGACGGCTCAGAGCCTGGAGCCTGTTTCCGATTCTGTGTCTCCCTCTCTCTCTGCCCCTCCCCCGTTCATGCTCTGTCTCTCTGTCCCCAAAATAAATAAACGTTGAAAGTCAAGTTTCCATTTAAAAAAATAAATAAATAAAACAATTATGCCTTGATTTCCCAAGTCTCCTTTGTTAAAAACATCTCAAAACAACTAAATTAAATAAAATTTATTCGCTCCAGTAAATTATTACTAAAAGCATATCTTCTAGGTTTGACCTGTTTAAAAGTTCTTAAGGTGATTGTAAGGAGCAGTATGTTTCACAGTTTATGGTAGTTGATTAATCTGATTAAATCTTGGTAGCACATTGAATGCAGCAAACGTAACAGAAATAAATCTCAGATCATTACCTGAAATGTCTCCGTCAAGCATTTTAAAACAATTTTTAAGTTCACTAATTTGAGTCATTATACTTGACCTTAGTAGAAGGCCCATAAAAGTGAAGCTCATTTGAACTTGGCAGATATCATACACCAACTTTTTACAGTCACAATTCCTGTGCCTCATTAGGAAAATGATCATTACCAGAATCCCAGTGCTTTGAGCAGAAATGCATTTATTATTCTAGAATACTTTTACTGAAAAATTAGCCTGATTTCTCTTTTAGGTAAGCTCTCTCAGATAGGATTCTAATTTTTGAGTGTAAATAAACTTCAAGATATTGAAGGCAGCTGGAAGATGGGAATGACAGTAGATGACCATCTTCTCTACATTCCGTATCAAAGCCCTCTAAAGAACTTAGAACTTTATGCACTGATTGGTTGTATGTATTTTTTAAAAAATGAGTAGTGCTACATAAATTTAGTTCAGATAGTTCCTGCTGAATTGGAAGGGAGTCCATTTTTATTCCTCAGTGTTTCTTGACGTTGGGAAAGACAAGTTTAGGGGGTCTTATGAAATTGTAAAGTCTAGAGAAAAGTTCTGTGTTGTACAATTTACTGTTTAACAGGATAAGTTGACTAAAATCAATTTAAGTGTCACCTGTAGGAGGAATCCAGCGTCTTCAATTTATCTTAGAAAGGTTAAATAACTAGTAAAAGGTTATTTATCCAATTAGTAACTGAACCAACCAGTGTCAGGCTTATTAACTTTAAGACTATTGCTCATTAAACTACCTCTTTCACATAGAGTTATGGGTAATCACAATGTAACACCAGCATGTAGCACAAAATGTATGTTGTACATAGAATACTGAGTACAACAAAACAGTTTTTTCTATTCTCTTTTCCAAATCCACATGTAAAGAGTTTCTTGTGGAATTTCTTGACTGCCATGATGGCTGCATGTAGCAGAGAGATTGATTACTTGGACTTTTCCATACACTCTCAGAACTATGGAAAGCAAGGACATTCTATATTGATTTAACAAATTCTCATTTTTTTCACTCATAGTAGCTTGCCCTGAAGTAAATTGCTCTGTATTTGTTTCATTTGAATTCCATAGTTAGAAGATACTGTGATGGCTGAAGATCTATGGCGAATGCATACACACATGCACTCACACACACACGCATGCATACACCCACGCTCATCTCATAGTTTTTTTTTCTAATTTCATAGTTTTTATTTTTTTAAGTTTGCTTGTTTATTTGTTTGTTTGTTTGTTTAGAGACAGAGACAGCACAAGTGGGAGAAGGGCACTTCCTTTTTCTCAAGGAAAACAGAGAATTCTAAGCAGGCTCCTCACTGTTAGCACAGAGCCCAATGTGGGTCTCGAGCTCACAAAATTGTGAGATCATGACCCGAACAGAAACCAAGTTGGATGCTTAACTGACTGAACCACTCAGGCACCCCATGGTTTTTATTTCTAAGTTAACTATGTCAAAGAAGAAACAATTCAAAGATGCAAGCTATTTTCCTAGACAGCATTTTACATCTATCCAATACTATAGACAGTATATCTTCCTATTTCTCCTTAAATAGATCTGTTAATTTAACAAGTATTCATCTTTATAAAATTGGAACCTGTGAAGTCCCATCTAGGTGCTATATCTTGACCAGGCATTTAAGAGCTGAACCTCAGTTAGGTGGCTTCTACTTCCTTTATAAGACTCTGCTAGCACTGTTTTACTTTTAGATGCCTTGCTGGTGGCACAGGTGACTCAGCTAAGTCAGCTTCCAACGTTAGATACTCTTACAGTTTTCTTGTACTCAGGTTGACTTCTTTTATAAAAAGCCATGCTCCATTTCCTCAATCTCCATGCTTGAAGATTATGGAATTATTTATTTACTTTGAATGTAGCTTCAAAATGAGATCTGCAGCTAAATAAGATGTGTACATTTGAGTGTGTGTGTGTGTGTGTGTGTGTGTGTGTGTGTTAGTGCACTAATACTGTTCACTGAATAAGACAAAGTGACTTTCGTAGTATAAGGAGAAACTTAGAAAAACAAGGAATTACCTGGTTTGGGAGATTTTGAGATATATGATGTTGGGATTTATACTTCTGTGTAAACTCTTAATTTTATGTAGTATACTAAGCTACTGGAAACTGTTAAAACTGTTAAATTGTTTAATTCTCTTAAAATAAAACTTGGTTGGCACCAAAGGGTAACTTTCTCTGTAGCCTTTGCAAATAGACATTGTTTTTTTTTTCCCACCCTCCACATGCCTTATGGCCAGAAGTTGTTCTTGTTCTTCATTATAGCTTTCATATTGCTAATTTCTTTCCTTGTTGCAAATTGTACTGTTCCTTTGAAACGAAAACACTTTGGAAATATTAGTCATGTTCTTTGTGTATTGTTGATAACAAACCGATCTCTTGGTCACTGTTGCCATTTATTTAAGGCTTTATTTCATCCTTTTTCAAAGTCTACTTCAGCTAAGTCCTAGTATCATTTTCAGTGACTTCAACATCCAAATGGAAGGATCATCAAAGTGCCCTGTTCACTTGTCGTCTTGACATCCTTATCTCCATTTCTTTTTCATTTCCTTCCTCCACTTTAGTTACCAATACATGGTCAAATCTATCTTTTGCACACCAGTGCTTGTACCACCAAGATCTTAATGGCAAATGTTCCACCAACTGGACTTCATTCCTCTTCTAATTCATTTGCTCGTAACTCATTAACTCACACCTAGGATTCTTCATCTTCACTGACATTCATCCTAGACCATAGCATTTGTTGTTTCTTCACAATTCATCAGTACTCTGATGTCTTCATTTTCCACCATTTTGAGTGCACATATCATGGTTCATCTGTGGCACTCCCTTGCAAATATCCTAAGGTACATTTCCCAACCATTAATAGGAAAATGTGTTTCTAGGCCTCTACTCATTACTACTAAATATTGATATTTCCTTGGGTTTCATTCTAATCTCTCTGCTCTTCATACACATACACACTCTCTAAGCTCTAAACACCATTTCTATACTAAAGAGCTAGTAATTTTCCATTTTAGAGTCTGACCCAGATATTACCTCTGAAGGTCCTTGCCTCCTTTGACAGCAGCATATGGATACTTGAGAGAAAACATGTCCCAGAAAATGGCACCACTAACCATTCAGATAACTAAGGCAGAAGCTAATGATAATTTTTGTATTCTTCCTCTGTATTCTCACAATACCCAATCCAACATTCATTTAAAAATATTTTGTTTCCAAATATATGTAGAATTTTCCCACTGATTTTTATTTCTAATGTATAGTCTAGCCAAATTTGGTTCTTTCTTAACATCTCTGTTATCCTGCCTCATTAGTCTACCTAATTTTATTCTTAACTCCCAATACTTTATTAGCCACATAGAAACCAAAGTGATATCTTAAAGTGTTTATCAGTTCATATCTCTTCCTACTCTTTCAATGTACTTGGAGTAAAACCCACTTTCTATGCCATTACCAATAATAGCTCTGTATAGTTTCATATCTTATCTTTCAGTTACATCACATCAGTCTTTCTTCCTGCTTCACTCCAATGAGATTCATAGCTCTTAATTACTTCTGTATGCCAAGATTGTCCTTATATCGGGGTTCTTGAAAATTCTGGTTTCATTTCCTAAGAGACTCTCCCCATTGTATGCAAAGCTAGTTCTTGTTGTTTTTGGATCTAAGCTTAAATATTATCACTTGAAGAAGTGGTTCAAGTCAGATGTCCCCCCACCCACCCGACTCTTTTGTCATCCAGCTCTTGGTTTGATATTGCATATGGACATATTTTGCAATGATTTATTTTCTTCTTTTAATTGGGTTTTCCACACTTGACTTTCTCTGTAGAATTCAAGCCCTATGAGTGCAGGGACTCTGGCGTTCTTGTTCACTACAGTAGCTCGGTAACTAGTATACTATCTGACACATATCTGTTGAGTGAATTAATCAGTTCTTCAATTGGTATCTCCTGTGTCTGGTGGTGTCCATAGACTATTCACTTCCCTTAATTTCCACATCTCAGAGTCTCCTTGTCCTACCTTATGAGGTCAGGGAATCTGGTCTGGAGATTACTCAGCCTTAAGTCCACTTGAGAGGATGTCAGGATATGTAGGAATGGACTTATGCTTCTTCAGTAATTCCATCGTGTTTAGGAAGATCACTCTGCCTCTCTGGAGAGATGTTAGGCTCTTGTGGTTCCTTTGGGATCTCAAACAATAGGAACATTACTACTAAACTTGTTTTAGGTCTATTGGGCATATTTATTCAAAATTAGACATAGATGACTAGTCACTATTTATGTTGTGTTTTTCTGAAAAGGCAGTCTGAATATAGAGTTTCTATCGTTAAGATTAGAAAGACTATGGATTTCTATTAAATCTATGTATAATTTTAAGTGGGATGGTATAAACCACACATTCCTAGCTTTATGACTAAAAACTATTTGGGGGCTTTATTATGATGTGTATTCCAAGGCTTCATCTCCAGAAATTCTGATTCAGTGTGTCCACAGTGACACATAGGACGATACATTTTACCAGGTATCCTAGATTATTCTGAAGTAGAACATTTGTGGACCACATTTTGGGACAGAATTGCATACTATGTTATATTTCAAGATGTTTGGTTTTTTAAAATGCAAACTATTTATCAGTCTCTCGAATTAATGACATAGTATAATTTTAATACTTTATAGCTTATAGGAATTTTAGAGATTTTTTTCATTTGTCACATATGTAGAGACTGAATCTTAAAAAGATTAATTAATTTGTCAAGATATTAATTGGGGTCAGCATCTAAGTTTCTTATCACTGCCTGGGCTTTTATTCTAAAGCATGGTGGCCTACAGTAATATTTTCAGCTTCAAAGTTTTATACTGTTGAAAAATAAAATAAATATAAATGTATTGATATTATTATATGTACATTTATATTTACACATATTGCAATATTAATTTGGATTATACAGAACTTTGGCCATCATCACTACACACCAGGTGTATTTTGGACTGAGGTAGATCCTACCTACAAGAATTTACTAATGTCAAAAAAGGCCCTTTTAAAAATGAGTCTGGCACCCAGTTCAAGGACAATGTTAAAGTGAGACTCCAATATATATCTTAATCTAAGTTATTACTGAATGTAAGTCATGTGATGGCTTCTAATAAAAATTTCCCATTGAAAAAAATCAATGTTAATAACTGGAACTCAAGAACTATAATGGGCTCTATGTTTTTCTGGCTTAGATTGTGTTCCTATAATATGCTAAGAAGAAGAATTGATGACCTGTGAGCTATGGTCACTTCCTGATCTCATTTGGTTCTTTGGTCTCTAGTTTTAAAAGGGTGATCAGAGAGGTTGTCTTTTAATGGAGAAGTTAAGCAAAAGAAGCATCAACCTGGAGGCTTTTTGGCACAGCCTAACTCTCTCAATGGAGAAGCACTTAAATTGCCAAGTTAGGGTCTTGCAAGAAAACTGTTCCAGAGGAGATTTTTTTCTTTGAAGAAGCTGCTGTAAAATCTTACACAAGAAACTGGCTGGAGCTACAGCCTAGAGATGATAATGGAATGACAAGTCTGGGGGTATTACTTATCTGAATTCAGAAATAGATTTCACTGAAGAACCAGTTTCATGCATACATACAACCAAGGATGCCTGGTCAGGTCTGCTGGCTGGGGTGGAAGAGAACATCTAGAAAATCCATGTGAGAAGTGGAACTACTGGGAGTGGGCAGAAGAATTTTAGAAGTTGCAGAGATAATGCAGAGATGTTCTGTAATGGAAACTTCCACTAGTGTTGATAGTAGGTATTCTATAGCCAGGATCCTTAATTCAAAACTGCCCTCCCTAGTTGGTACCGTAGGTGTGAAGCCTCCCTCAGACAAGTGGTACCATTGTGGGCATCATCCGACACAGCGACACCTTGTAAATATACCTTGGAGTCTTCATACTCTAGGACACAATCCCATAGTGCTGTTTGCTCCAAAATCCTTGCACACCCAACTAATTTTCTTATTACATGTAATAAGAAATCATACATAATACATTCCTAACATCTATTTTTTTTTCCTTTGGTGACCTTCAACATGAAGAAAGTCATAGGAAGATGATTGATTCAGGTGTTTTATATAGTCATTACCAATCTGAAGTCTTAAATTATTCTCCACTTAAGGAATATCAAATCTATTTTGAGACAGAAAAGCACAACGGACCCAATTATCCATGTTTTAGGACTTATTCCAATCTTTAAAAAGTAACAGGCACAAGTAAAAGTACTTAACACTGACATTGTTCATCTACTTTTTATTGTCAAGTGCATGAAAATAGTGTTACAAAAAGAGATTTAGAGAAGTCCATGGCATGTCTTATGGTCAGTGTTACTTCTTGGACTGTTTACTATGGTTCATCTAGCATGTTATTTTTTAGTTATTTTGTTTTTCTTTCATAGAAATAAAAGAAGTATTCATTTTATGTTATGTGAGCACAGTTATTGATTTATACAAAAGTTTCTTAGAAAGTTATGATTTTTATATTTATAGAATGGCAGGAATAGTATATAGATAACACATCATAGTAACTTGGCATTTATAATATATTAGTTTTCCATAAACATCAACTCAGAAAGGAAGGTTACATTTTATTTTGATTACAATAACAATTTGAAAGCCATCTGTTCTTTAAAATTTTACTAAAATATATAGTGGAACTGGTGTTTTATATGCCAATCCTTTCTGAAGAGTGTTTTTAGATTTTTCAAATACTGCCACAGGCACCATTTAAATTGAGTACTGTGTGTAGGCTAGCAGAAGTTCAGGAAATATTAAATAAGAATAAATTTGCCAAAGCAATCCATTGAAGGGTGATTCGAATCTGAATTTTGACATTGCTGATACCAGATAAAAATGGTTATGCAGTGATTCAACAGGACAAAGATCTACAAGTTAGTGGCTAAAAGAATGTGTACATGTACACACACACACACACACACACACACACACACACATCACTAGGGTTGGTCTTTGGCAACAATTTCCTACCCTGCTCCCTAAGCAAATAACCAAGCATCACCTTTGCTTTTTTCTATTATTACTCATCTTATTCTTCAATGTAAAGTTATTAGCAATGCTAATGTGCGTTGGCAGAGGGTAGAGATTTGTCCTGGACACCCCAAATTCTCTGGAAAGGGTTTATACTTTAAGAGATTAACTGTAATCATTCAACTGGTGTTTTAATGATTTTCAATTTGAAGATGTTTATTTGGAATGAATACATGAGTTACTATATGCAGGAGATCTCCTTTTCCTCTCAGTATTCTTTTTGGAATGCTTGATGGACTATAGTTAGAGCTACATTTCTGCTTACTAATCTGTTGTTCAAAACATAGGCTCTGAAGTCTCTGTGTTTTGGCTCAAGTGACAACAATGATAGCTGCTAATAATATGACTTGGGAATTATGTGTCTTTTCTCTAAGCCTCTGTTTTCTCAGCTATGAAATGGTGATTTTTGAAATTGCTTAGTTCATAGTGAGCTACATGAGACAAGAAATACAAGGTTTTTAGCACAGTAAGATAGCCTGGAATACAAAAAATTTTCAAGGAATATTATTAGTACTAACACTATCACCGTCTGTCATCATTGAATTGTTACACTTGAGCTTGGAGATGTCATTGCAGGCTTCTTGGACTGTTTGCTCTTTTAAAATGAGGAGAATGATCCCCCCACCCATGCTCTGTCTCTATCTCTCTCAAAAATGAATAAACATTAAAAAAATTAAAATGAGGAGGATGAGTTAGATGGTCCTTCAATTTCCCTTTATTTCTGATATTGTGAGGATGAAGTAATACAAAATGAATAATTAAATACCCTTCTTTCTTGATGTGGGAGAAAGGGAGAAGAAAAAGTTCTGGGTGCCTAGATTTCCTTCCAAGTCTGCTAGAATTATAACTATGTAGCATTTTGAATAGAGGGTTTATTCTGGAAATCTTTAAATTTACTTGCCTTAACTGTATACTTTGTCAACTTTGGAAAAATTGGGATTTGGGGTAATCTTTGAGTGAAGTTTCCTTTGGATACCTATTTAAATTGTAATCTTGTAATTTACTAATTTGGGATTTGGAGGTGTTTACCATTCTTATGTATTATCATGTTGAAGTAAATATTTATACATATACAAAAATATATGATTTCAACAATTTTATATTGCATAGAAAATATATAGTATATAGTATTGAACCTATTATTTTGCAACTTGACTAATTTTGTTCAACTTTTTATTTTTGACATTTATTCATGTTGATACATGTGGTTTAGTTTATTCATTTTAGTTACTATACATCATTCAGTTATAAGAATAAAATCTATTTGGTAGACACTTGAGCATTTTAATTTTTCACTATTAACCAGTGTGAAAACAAGCATTCAAGTACATTTTATTTTATGTGATATATCATATTTTATCAGAGTATATGAGAGTGCCTGGTTTATATACAGATATCTGAAATTGGAATTGCAAATGTTTTGTGGCTTCTATAATGTTACTCTCAATTTTAAGTATAAAAGATTAGTTTTGTGGACATGATTAATCTCTTTATGTAGTTAAAGTTACTGATATAACTAGAATACCATTAAATTCAAAATTCAATAATATTTTAGGAGATATTTAGGTCAAATTTACATAAATGTGTTGAAAAGTCATTTTTGTATGTGTGCATAAAGATGACATGGTGTATCTATTTACCTCAAATACCAAGTTATAACTAGTGTCCATGTACAATTTTTTGCTGACTGATTTCCAGTAGATATTTTGGTAATACTTTTTAAGTATTCACAGGTTTAATGGCTTATTTTGCAAAGTGCCATTGGAAAATATCATTTAGATACATGTTTGAAATATGAGGCTGAGGATGAACGAGTTCTCATATTAATCATCATTATGAGAATCCCAAAGAGATACGTGATTTTCAAATATATTTCCATCTGAGCATGATAGTTTTTAAATACACATTGCATATTAGATATGGGATTTGAATGGTAATACATTTTTAAGGTTGTAATTTATTATACTTTTCACACCCATCCCACTGAATATGCAGTTTAAAATGCAATGGCCAGAAGACAAGGAGGTGTTACCAGAAGGATGTGGACGTGGACTCTGAAACTGCTAATGATGACCGTGATCTTTTGGAGTCAGCAGGGGAATGGTCAAGGTCAAGGTAGGCGAGAGCATGTTTTAATATTTTGAGAGCTGGATATGAGTTTCACTTTACTTTGAAGTTATGTGAAGCTTTAGTTTGATGTTTTAAGTATTTGTTGCGGTCTTTCTCCAAGGTTTTTGTTAAAGTGTGTTATAATACTTCCAAATTAGTTAAGTTGAGCTAGAATTAGGTGTCAGTTGTTGTTATCACATTTGAAGCGACTGCTAAAAAATTGGCTTTATT
Organism: Prionailurus viverrinus; assembly: GCF_022837055.1. Lineage (NCBI taxonomy): Eukaryota > Metazoa > Chordata > Mammalia > Carnivora > Felidae > Prionailurus > Prionailurus viverrinus. The sequence goes on along the minus strand of NC_062569.1, from coordinate 130,442,431 downwards.
CTGTTGTAGTAGATTTTAGAGATACAGAAATGTGTGTGTGTGTGTGTGTGCACATATGCATGTGTGTGTATGTGTAACTTTACAAGAATGTATTAATTGAAGGTTTTATACTTTTTAAGAGAAGTTTTTGGATCTCTGTGCCTTTCCGTAAGTGGTTTTTGTTTTAATTTTTAAATTTCAAGAACATATTCTCTGAAGGGTGTGATGTTCTTCAGAAATTAAGTGAAAAAATTGATGTTTCTCATTGCTTTGCCAAATGTATTTGGAAGAAATTAACGGTGGAGCAGAGTCCTGAGGTTGTGGTGCCCTGAAGTGTCATTCACAGAGTAAGAAAGGACCATAGAATTTCTAATAAGGTTTTTCAGTGTACTGATTTGACAGTAGCTGTGTGGAGTGGTTTATGCCAAAACTAGTGTCTATGATATGTGTTTTGTGATAAATGTTGTATTATTTTTGGAGGTGTGTTGCTGCTCAGACACAAATTGTAATTTAATGTTTTATGTGAAAAAAGTCCTGACTCCCATGACATTCTTTTCCCTTGGAAGAGAATCCATTTTGACATTGTTTCTACTTTTGTTAAGACTTGAAATCTATGAGCAGGAAAGGTATACAGGCAGGTATATTACCCTAGATGGAATTGAAAGTGTATAGTGGTGTTGTATAATCGGAGTAGAGTTGTTGAGCTTTTGTTAGTCCTTCGGTTTCCAAAATAATAAATATTGTGTACATGAAAGTAAATTTATAAATCTTTCAAAAAGATGATTCAAAAAGGACATTGTTTGCTTACCATGTGTAATTGCATTTAATTAATTTTTGAAGTGAAATAGAATGATGGTATTCAAAAATAGAAATGCATGTATGCGTCTTTGTGTGATAATAGGTATATACATACATACAGACAGACAATAAGTTTTAATAATGAAATAGGTTTTGATTTTAGAGTGTTTCTTTTATGCCATTAAGAATATAATTTAGTTCTCATTTTGTTTTTATTTTTTGATAAAATAATGGAAGGAAATCGTATTTAATACACATAGTATTTTTTTTTTTCACCAAAGATCTAAAACAAGAATGTGTAGGCAGCAGCTACATCACATTTCTGTTGGCTAAAAGAGTTGTTTATTCCTCTGGCAATGTGTCAGATCACTAAAATGCAGCAGGACAACTGTTTTTCTGCAATAGTGATCCAACAGTACATTTAGTATTACACAAGACTGCCAAAACCCTTTCAAAGGCGATCATTTCCAGGGATTATGGCTTTTCTTAATGGGTAATAGCTTATTGGATATTTAAAATGTTAGAGGAAAAGTAAGTATCATCTCTTTTATTTGTCCAAGCCTTTTATTCTTTCTTCAATATTGATTGCTTAGATATTCTTTTTCTTGATAGTGACCATAATGTGTAAAAAACACTCCCTGAAATCAATCCCATGCCTAGCTATACTGAAGCTTGTGATGATAAATGCAAGTTAAGTAATTTAGTTTCTTTTTAAAAGAATAAATTAAAATAGACAGTGATTCATGGGGCAAAACAACTTAATAGAAAGCATAATGGAATGCTTTAATTTTATGATTAAGGGATTTTTTGCTTCCTTTAGGTAGCTAGATTAAATGAAGGAAGTTTCATAGGCATCATAAGAAATCTTATGATTTCAAATACAACCCAAGCAGCATAGTATCATTTAGATCAATAAAGCTCATTAAATACTAATTTTTTTCATCTTTGGACATGCAATTACACAGAATTTAAAGATAAAAGTTTTAAAATGAAAACTTTATATTACTGGATATATTTTTAAATAAAAATTTCATGGTACTTTACTATTGGTAAGAAATAATACAGTAAAATATATAAATGAAGTTTTCTCTACATTGAGTTTATAGCTTTGTCTTAAACTTTGATCTTTGGGACTTCCAGAGGTGTGATAACACATCAATGAAGTATGATTCTTATAGCAAATATGTGTGCAAAAAGTAATAAAATTATTTTAAGTTAAAGTTTCTTTAAGAGATGAGAGCAAAATTACATTGCATTTACATACAAGCTCTCCATATTTATCATTAGATTATATGCTAATGATTTGTAAGCCATTGGGAAACTTGGACGTTCTTTCCCCATAAAAGCCATGTTAGAAATAGTAATTAAGTTGTGGGGACAGAAGACAAAAATGTATATATACTAGAATGTACATAAAGCATCATAATCAGTATTAATTCAACTGTGTGCAATCACCACTTACAACAAACATGCCATAGGAAATGCATCCTAAATTCTAAGTAAGAATGTTGGCTGGTGATCTCTCTAGGGGCATCATGTTCAGGTAAGAAGGAAGGAGTGGAGTATGGGCTCCAGTCAGGTAGTTGTCCTTTTCAAGTTTTCATATCTCTCAAGAAAAGCATCTGCTTGACTCATCTGTTTTCCTGACTTCTGACTTACAGAATAATCGGTGCATATCCTTGGAGTAGCATTCCCTGTCTTGCACTCTGCCCTCTTCTATGCTACTCAGGTGGTTCTTGCATTAGAAACTCCTTAGTAAATGAAAATAAAGCCAATCCTTAAGATAAGTGGAATTTATGTGATTTTTAAAAAAGAAAATGAAGCAAGTAACATAATTGTTCAGGTTTATTTTGTCTTTAAAAGAACTATCACAGATGTTAGTACTAGAAATTGAGTGTCAGGTGTGTGGGAGCTTTATGAACTATCTTTATAAATTTTCTGTAAATCTAAAAGTATTCTAAAATAAGATGTTTATTAAAAAATTAAAAAAAAACACTACCACAGATAGCCATGAACATACACATTTCCAAACACACTACATTTACTTTTAGGGACAATCTAGATAAAACTGAACTGACATCTAATATGTATAGGTATAAAACATAACAGTTTTGGCCAGGGGAAAGCTGACTGCCCAGAGGGACTGTACAGAGACATCACGGAGCCCAACTTATTTACAGAATTCTAGGAGGTATAGGCAGCAGTTACTGTGTTTAGAGCTAAGAAATTAATTCTGAGCTCAACAATTTAGTTTCTTTCTTTCTACGACAATATGTTCAAGTAATGATATGAGATGTATATTAAGGTAAAGGTGTAATTTATATAAAAATTTAATAAAAGCCACTGAGATGCATGTGAATATAAAGGCAGGATGAAGCAGTTTGGAATTCTTGTTGAAAGTAAAGATATGATTAACAAGGTGAATTCTTGTTAAAAGTAAAGATATGATTTTGACTTTAAAAACAAAACATTCAGAAATATTGTTTGACAGACCTTAAAAATATATTCCTATCTTAATGGCTTTAATAAAGGAGTGCTATCTTTTTCTGGTACATAATAATAATAAGAAGAAGAATGGAGTGTGTACGCCACTCTGTTTCCAAAAACAAGTTTGTCATAGTTTTTGAATTAGTGCCATTTTCCTGATTTTTGTAAGCAATATAGGTTTTAAATATAGTAATATTTTATTATCATGAATATACAGAGCATTTTAATCAATTTAGTTTCCATGATTATTTATATGCTGAAATTCCATCTCTGATACTATATGTAAGAAAGTTTGAAATTTTGAAGAAGCCAGTGGAGATCATGTAGCAAACTTAAACTTTGAGGGCAGATTGATTTCTGTTTCTTTCATGACCAGATTTTGGGTTAGACATTAAGCATTCAAAAAATCTGATAACATTCAGCAATTATGATTTTTAGTTTCATGATCTCCCTTGTAAAATGCTATTTGAGATACAGGGCAAAATTTAAAAAAATAAATCATTTGGTTGTCCTATTTTGCAAGTTGTTAAGGATGGATGGGTAGATGGATAGGTGGATGGAAGGATAGATAAAGAGTTTCCTCTCCCATCTCTTTTTCTTTTTCCCTCTCTCCATTGAAATATTTTCCCAGTGTGTGCCAAAGGCATTATTTTTCCCCTCATTTTTTTGTTTCATTCATAAAAAGAAATTTAAGTGATTGTATACTTCTGTCAGTAAATGAAGATAGTATCCATTTTTGAGTGAAGATTTATAGCTACTGCTTTTCAATTAGAGTACATCAGATCACATGATCTATGAGTTTTAATATCTTAGAATCATTACGAGTGAGAAATAATCACCTTGAAGGACCTTAATGCCACCAGAGTTTATGTTTTTCCAGGTTGCTTAGATAAATTGTTCTCATCTTATAATTGAATACTGTTTTAAGAGAAGTGAGCTCAAACATTTGGCAGTCAGTATTGAATGATGATTAGTTGTGTATGCCAGGAGACCTGACCTTAAAATATCATCAAGCTAAGTAGTGGTGAAATTGAACTCTGCTATCCAATAGAAGGCTTAATGTTTTTGGCATTCCTTATCAAATGTAAAGAGTTTCCCTTTGTGCTAGTTAAGAATATATATGTGTGTATGTGTATAAGTTGGTCTGTAGCAGAATTATTTATGTCCAGTTTTAGTTTTTGATTTAAACTTCTTAATATATAAATGCAAATCCAATACTTAAAACTCCCATAAATACCCACCCCAACAACATTTAAATTCTAACAGCTTCTTGAAATTAACAACAAAAAGCTAGCCATTCTTAGACATTACATGCTATACACCTTTCCCTAGATTAAAAATTCATATCATATGGTAAACAAAGTAGTTATTTAAGAACACAAATGGATTTACTTGAAAGAGAATAACATTTATTGAGATTTTGCCCTCAAAATTAAGATTTCTGAGAAAACTATGCATTTTAAATTCTTTCCAGACATCTGAAGGTTATATTCCTAAAAGATGTCAATGCATGTTATTTTATGCAATCTACTTGGGAGCCTGTGAAGTAAGGAAGGTGATGCCATAAATATCTAATTATAAAGACTTGTTGTGGAATGCTCTCTTAAAAATATACTTTTTTTGTACATAAAGGGATTTCTCTTCACAACTTAAATTTGATTGTTTAAAATGAAATCATTGTATGGTATTTTGTTACAGTGTTTTAAGGTGATTTCCTAATCATCAAAGCCATTGCCATAGGAAAAAAAATAGGGTTTAGTTGTAGAATATTTCATTTTTTATGGGAGAAGAACATGGTAATTGATACCACTTTCTCCTAAAATTATATAGTATTATCTAATCTTTAGGTGTCATTCATTCACAATATTCTACAAAATACCCTAATCATGCAACATAATAGTGTGGGTTTTATTTACCATTTATTTTATGTAATTTGTTTTGTAAGGAAAATCTCATTTTAATGAGGGTTCTTCTAATCTCTAAAAACTGAATTTATTTAGGAAAAAAATATTTTAAACACTGTTCCAAGTGATCTTAGCATTTTTTATTGAGCTTTAATGCTCTGTTTTTACGTGTTTGGGGACTGTGAGGGCACTTGGTTTAGAATTAAAATTTAATTTGGAGATTTTGTTGTGTTTGGAATTTGTTATGGAATTTAACTTCAAGAAAATGTAGGTTTATTGGTCATTATCTTCTATGGGATATACTAGCCTCATTTCTCTTCCCAGCCACGTGTGCGTGCATGTGTGTGCATGTGTGTGTGGGTGGGTGTGTTAAATTTAGAATAAAGAGGCCATAATAGCTGAAGATATAGAAAGAGGAATAGAAATGGTATAAATAGAGGAAAAAAGAGAGGAAGTGATAGAAGCAGGTATTAGAAATATATAAAGTATTCTGAAATGTGCTAATAAAATTAAAATGTAATGTAAATCAAAAAATTAATTTTAGTGAAATTTTAGTGGTACTTTACCTACCAAAAAATAGAAATAAAGTGGTAAGTAACTGATTAATCTGGCTCCTTCCTCAGGAAGGCACTTAGCCTACTCCACCTAACTTTATAGTCTCATGGTATGAAGTGTTAAATTGTGCTTTTAATGCAAGTTAAGTTTGTGTGTGTGTGTGTGTGTGTGTGTGTGTGTGTGTGTGTACAAACTCCAGAACAAACAAACTAAAGAGCCTAGACAGTGGAGTCAAGAAATGCAAAATAGTCACATGTATGAGACTGTATGTCCTGGCTTTTGGCAGAAATTACTGCTTACTCTTAATTCTGTTTGTTTCTTTCTACCTCTTCAACCTATAATGCCATATATACCTCAGCACTTGAAAATCACTTCTCTGTCACTTATTATGTTTCCTTTAAAAGCTCATGAATTACACATGATTTTCAGAGTTGCCAACTTAGATTTCAAGAGACTTCAAAAAAATTAATCTGGCACCTTTCCATTATGAAGGCTGTACACAATGTTCACAAGCTAGTGCTGGTCTTTTAACGGACATGTGCCTCATGCATCAACAACTTTCTTCCCTTACTTTTCTCAAAAGTTAGGAAGCACTGAGATTTCTATTTGGTCATGTCACATATTGATCTATTTATTAACCATAGTTTTATCAAAGTGTAAACTATTTTTGGTTTTTATAGTTAATTGTGTGTGACATAAAAATTGAGATGCAATGTGTATTATGCTTTTGTTCTTATGATGATTTTTTTAAAGTTATTTTTCCTGCAGTAACTTCTAATTCTCATTTTCTAGATCTTCCTTTCTCTTTTTTCTTTAGCTGCCTATCTTCCTTTTGTCCCTTAACTCAGATATCCCCTGCTCTGTCTCTGCCCAGATTCCACACTATTTTTTTGATGTTGATCTCTATAGTTTTCAAAGGTCCCCATAACAACCCTATCAATATTTCTCAATATGCACTATAATTGTTCATTTGTGTCTTTTCCTTATTTATAAGCTCCTTGATGGCTCAGACTATATAGGTATCTACTCAACAGAAGCTTATAAAGGATTTACCTTGAACCAGGAACTATTCTGGATGCTAGTGATAAAGTAGTTAAGAAAATTGACAAGCAATCCTGCCATCTGGAGCTTGCATTCCCTCCATGGAGGGAGAGGGATGACAGACAATGAACAACATAACTATGTTAAGTATGGTCGGGTTGATGATGAAAAAGAATGCAGTGATGGGGAGCAGGGAATTCTGAGAAGACAGTTTTTAATTGGATAGTCTGGGATGACCTCATGAAGAAGATGGCGATTGAAAGCCCAAGGTAGTTAGGGCCTGAACCACACAGAGCAGTATGTGTGTAAATCTTGAACAAGGTCATGCCTGGTGTTTTTTAGAACAACAAAGAAACGAATGTGTCTAGAGCAAAGCACATGTGGTGGGGTTGGTAAGAGATCTGAGAGGTAACAGAACAGAGAGGAAGGGATATAGACTATGTAGAGTCCCACTTGCCATTTTAATGACTTTGGCTTTTGTTTGGAGTGAAGTGGGAAGCTATTGAAGGATTTTTAAATTTCTTTTTGGTAATCCATTTTGACTTTTCAGATTATACAGTGGTCGCTACTTAAGACTCAATAATTTTGCTTTATTATTCTTGCAGTCAAGTACAAACTAGTGTATTAAAGTAATGTTAAATTCTAATTTAAATTGATTAAAACAGGCTTTTATCTCTTTCTCTTTTCCATTACTGAATATCTTGTTTTTAATTAATTTGAAAGCTTTCTAGAATAGCGATCCAATGAAAATTTAGCATAATGTATAACTTATTCTTCATTAGATTTAGGTACTTAATTGAAGATGCTAATTAGAAAAGACATTTGTTCTGTTGGAAGATGTTGATAAAACTGCTCCTGAATTACTATCACATAAATTGATACCATATTAAGTTGTATTTCTGGAATCTAAATGTAGACAGTGATAATAAGTTTTGGCTCTAAGTAGATGTCTTTCATCTCTATGGTCAAGGATGCTTAAAAGTGAAAAAAACTTACTGGATTCAAATCTGGGAACCAGGAATAACCGGAAGTGCTTTTGTTTATTTGTTTCTTGGTGGAATTGTCTTCCTGGTAATGATGTGTCTACTTATACCAAACAAACATTTACTGTATTCTGTCTTACCTTCTGGCTTTCTTGCCAAAATAGTGTTTGCTTTTTTTTTTTTTTTTTTGAGGAAATTAAGCTTCACAATATAATGGGGAAATTCTGAGGCCACAGAATAATATAAAATTTAAAGATGAGTAGAAAACCAGAAGATAAATAAGAGAGAAGAGTACAGAGGGGTAGAAGAGAAATAGTGTAAAAAAATTAGCCAAAAAGATTAATATATGCATAGTGGTCAACAAGGCGATCAGAATAGAGTACCTACTACATGCCAGGCACTGGGGATATAGCAATGAAGGCAGAGACTCAAGTGGTTTTATAACCACTACATTATTGTAGTAAAAAGGGACAGGGAGAAAGGCACCCAAATATGCAACCTAATCAATGTTATGGAGGGCTATGAAGTATACTGCTATGAAGAAGATGAAATGTGATGGTGTAGTTGAGTACAACTGGCATGTGAAGAGGCAGTGATTCAGCTATGGGAAGGTCAGAGAATTTTCTCTTTGAGGAGGTGATGCTTCCTTTGAGATTGGAATGAAAAGACAAACTCATGTACTTCGCTGACCCCAGGTGTTCCAATCAGAAGGAATAGCAAATATAAAAGTTCTAGAACAGAAATCAGCCTAATAGTTTTGTGTAGCGCTGGCCAGTTTGGCTGGAATAAAGGAAGGGTATGGGAGAGACATGAGATTAAGAGCTGTAAGGGATGAGGATTTTGTAGTCAATGTTGAGATAAAAAACAAATCAATTGAAAGCTTTAATAAAGGTGGTGATACGATTAGATTTACTCTTAACACCGCTCCTTCCACCTGTAGTATGAAAGGTATATTATTGGTGAGGAATACAGTGGTGGGGGAACAGGAATTATTTAGTTGACCATTACACTTGTTCAGGGGAAGGATGATGGAGGTTGGGATTGTTATTGTAACAATTATGTTGCCTAAAGTTGTAGCAATAAAGTTGTAAAATTGGTTGAATTTTGAAGTTGTTTTTAAGATAGACCCAGTGGAACTTACTGATCAAAAATTACATCAAGCATTTAAATGTAGGTACATGGTTACAATCTTTTATTGAGATTGGGGAGGTTTGATAACATGGGATAGACTCTAAGTGACAGATGTGTACATGGAGTCATGCATGTTATTTATTTTACTTTTCCCCCCCTACATTAAATTGAGGTGTATTTTAGAATTCAAATGAATATATCCAGTAGGCAACAAGAAGATGACTTGGATAGAGATGTGAGTATGAAAATCATAGGCCTATAGATCATGTTTAATGTCATGTATCTAGGTCAAGCATTGATAAACTACTGCCCATGAACCAAATCCGTTCTGCTGCCTGATTTGGCATGGACTATAAATATTTTTTACATTTTTAAATGTAAAATATAAACTATACAAAAGAAAGACTGTCTTGTGATAAGGACAGTTGCTCAGTTTTTCCTCTTGGCTCACAAAGCCTATCTTGTTTACTTTCTGTTCTTTACAAAACATTTTGCTGATTTTTGGTGTAGATGAAACTGTAAAAAGAGAGCGTTGATAAGCAAGAGGACATAATTTTGGAAATTAAAATTATGCCAAGTACAGCATACACTGTGGAAAATTTAAGTGTGGGTATAATAGATGATAAGACTTTAAAACAACAATTTCATTATCAGCATGATCAGTGAAGACTTTTGTGGCAAAAAGAAAGTATCATCATCAGACCATTCAATGGATCATACAAGATGTGTTCTGTGTTCTGTGTCTGAGGAACTAAGAGAAGGCTAATACAGTTTGAACAAAGAAAGCAAATAGGAGGATGACGTCAGGTCTGTCTGGATATTTAAGGTAGGGCCAAATACTTCAGTCTATTTAAAGTGAGTATTAGAGAAAGAAGAAGTCATTAAAGCATTCTGAAGGGGGAAGAGCAAATCATAGATGAGGAAAGAGACTACTTTGGGCATATGCACAGCCAGAATGAAAGGAATCCAATATGGATGAGAGATTAACATTGTCCATTGGTATTAATGAGTGAAGACCCGAAATAACCTTGGCAAAGGGAAGTTTGTACAAAGTGATAAAGGAGTGAATGGGATCAGGACCTAGGTGTTAGTTTTAGTGAAATTTTATTAATCTTCTCACTATGTAAAATATGTAGGTTGTCAAAATAAGGAACACCCGTGTTGTGTGTGTGTGTGTGTGTGTGTGTGTGTGTGTGTGTTTTCTAACTTAGATTTGTGAATTCAAGTCCTGAAGATTGTGGTTTAATAAGTATAGAGTAAGCCATTATTTTTCTTTCTTCTTTTTAACTCTCCTGATGAATAGAATGGCAATCATGACTCTGATGATACTGAAACATTTTTCTGACACTTTGACTTTTTTATACCTTCATTATTTATGCACATCCAGGAGGTTTTGCCCAAACCCCATGCAAATCTATAATTCAGTGCAGCTAAAATATGTTCTTCTGTCTGGTTTCCATGGTTCTTCACATAGAGTATGGCTTTCCCTGCTGGGACCCTCCATGTAGCACCCCATGTTGTATGATAATTACCATACTGATCTATCACCCTTACTAGAGTGTGGCCTCTCAATGAGGCCTGAAATTTCATACTGTTCTTCTGAGATATAATAATATTTATACTCAAATAATTAAACAAGTTCTTCTATTTTGAAAATAACATGTTTTCTAATTCGAATCTCAATTTATCCATTATACTGCTTAACTACTAAGTTATGTTATGAAAATAAATTTTAACTGTCTACAAATACCTTCAGATATAACCCTTACCATTTAAGATTAATGTGTGCTCAACATCTATAAGGATATTTCTTTCCATATAGTATTTATAGCCTCTATTGTTATTCTTAAAATGATTAATGTTTAGTTTGGAATAGTTCAACATGAGGATTGGAATGAGAAATAATTTACACAGTGATAGTCTTTTTTAATTTTTATATTTAAAATACTAATTATCAAAAGAAAAAAAAACTAGTGTCTTGTATTTGTTTCTACTTGCCTTCTGGATTGATTTCAAGTCATATTTTACAGTTTGGTGTGTCAATTTATATTTTGCTGAAATAATAGCACTGTCTTGGGATCCTTTTTTTCCTTAATATCTTTGTGCCATTCACCATGTATGCCTATTCCTTACTTCTCTTTCTTTGATATGTTTGGTGAGTCTTCTGTTTTGGGTTCTGTTGATTTATAATAGCTACTTTTCTTGGATATACATAGATATTCTTTCCCATTTTGCTTATGAATTTGCCTGAGAAGAATTTGTATGTTCCTTTTACCCATAGCTCCTCAGAAGTCACTTTTGATGATACTGATTTTACATGTCACCTGATATAAAGCTTCAAAGGCATGATGTTGATGACTTATGCTTTGACCTAGATTGAAATGTTGACTCAACATGGACTGATGGAAAGTGTTTCTTTTCTTCCCTTAAAAGTTACATCACCTTAAAAACAAACAAACAGAAATGAAGATTGAGTTTTGGTGTCCTTGGTTGAAGTGTTCCCTTTATCAACAAAATAGGTTTTGTCATCTAACTTTTGGTGTCAATGTTGAACACATAGGGTACTGGAAAACACTGCTGTGACAAACCACTGGAAAAAAATAAATTCTGGTTTTTCTTCACATTCCAGAGCTAATGCTTCTGAAAGATATTTAAATTCATTACAAATTATATTTGTTATTGCTATAGTTATTGTTGAAGTTGAACTTTCATTTGTAATCTGAATTTTATGTATAATGTGTTCTCGTGTTTAATCATTTTTGTAGGCTAAATCATTTGTAAACATACATAAGCAAATTGTAAACAAATAACTTGTCCTTGAGAAAGAGTTTCAGAGTGAAGGTACATGATGTATCAGGTAGGATCTATGTCAGTAGCTTTATCCATATATATGGAGGTGTGTGTGTGTGTGTGTGTGTGTGTGTGTGTGTGTGTGCATGTGCGTGCGTGTGTACTGTGTATCACCCAATTTCATCAAAAAGATTATTTGACAAAATTGATATACAATCTCTAAATCATAGTGTCTGCATTCAGTCATCCCTCCCCAAATTAAAATTTTTATCCTAAGATTAGTAGTCCCCTTTGTAAAACTAGACATTCTCATTTGTGCAAAGAATGGAAAAAAATAAGACAAATAATGGATTCAAGAAACAATTAGAGGTCAGATTCCTCTTGCAGAAGTGTAGTTCATTTCTTCCTTCATTGTCCTCCCCACATACATAAATCTCAACATTTAAACATTTCATTTCAGAACACATATAAGGAGAAAACATGTTAGCTATGCTAAAGAACTAAAGTATTACAATGCACAGTGATATATCTATCCTAATAAGTAAATATGAGTAAAGGATAAAGATTCAAATAGAATATGAAATTGTAGGGGCACCTGGGTGGCTCAGTCAGTTGGGTGTCTGACTTCAGCTCAGGTCATGATCTCACGGTCTGTGATTTAGATCCCCATGTCGGGCTCTGTGCTGAAGTTCAGAGCCTGGAGCCTTTTCAGATTCTGTGTCTCCCTCACTCTCTGCCCCTCCCCCACTCACGCTCTATCTCTGTCTCTCGAAAATGAATAAACATTAAAAAAAATCAGTACATGAAATTGTATTTATGATGTAGTTCTATTCCAATGTGTTTTCTGGATTGGCTAAGACCATGTTAATGACACATCTTATGGGAGACATACCATACTTAATAGAAGAAAAATATGCATGTCTCAATTCTGAAATGTTTGCAAAGGAGTAGTCATTTTTTGGCAAGATATGCAATGTTTTGTTAGGATTCACAAACTTTTTCTGTGAAAGACTATACAGTAAATATTTTAGGGTTTGCTAGCCATATTTATTCTCTCTCTCTTTACTTCCTTCTCTTCCTCCTCCTCCTTAAAACTTTAAATTTGTGAAAACCATTTTTAGCCATGAGGTATACAAAATTAGCCATAAACCAAATTTAGTCTGTGGGCTCATAGTTGGTGGGCCCCTCTCTATATCATCAAATTTCCACTTTTTTCTAAATGTAATATATTAGAAATCAGTGTGCCTCTAGCAGTTGAAATTGGACTTACTTTTGAACTTTGGAATGCAGGGAGATGACATCTCATTTAAACAAGTTATACACTATTTCTGACATTAAAAACACAAGGAAACTACTTACTTAAAGGGCCTTTCTTTCTTTCTTTTTTTTTTTTTTTTTTGCAACGTTTATTTATTTTTGGGACAGAGAGAGACAGAGCATGAACGGGGGAGGGGCAGAGAGAGAGGGAGACACAGAATCGGAAACAGTCTCCAGGCTCTGAGCCATCAGCCCAGAGCCTGACGTGGGGCTCGAACTCCCGGACCATGAGATCGTGACCTGGCTGAAGTCGGACGCTTAACCGACTGCGCCACCCAGGCGCCCCAAAGAGCCTTTCTTAAGTTTTTAATGCAATTACTCACATATAGTGGAAAGAAACAATTTCCCTATCCACTTGCCTTTTTATGCAATAAAAAGTTCAAATCCTATCTTTTTCCCTGAATAATTGCTGATACTTCTGTCCTTTGTGTGCATTTTGCAGCTTTTCTTCAGTAACTGTAATGGTCCGGTCTCAGTGTATTTTACTTTTTCAAGCAAAGTAAAATACGAACTTTAGCTAATATTTGTATTAAGCTGAAGTGCAAGATAATATGAAAAAAGAGGAAAAGGAAACACAATAAATTGACCTTTTGGTAACTGTAAAGGACAGCAGATGAAACACAGACTGGACTTTAATGTCTTAAATTTTCATATTTGACGGTAAGTCCACAGAGTCCTAAAAATAGGTCTTAATCTGAAATTGCAATGCCTCACAAATGCTGTCATAATACAGAGGTTGGTGGAGAAAGTGGTTAACGTATCCCTCAACTTGTTTTCTCTTTGTATGAAACTATGTTTAAATCCATTATAAAACGAGCTATTCAGTTCTAAAGAGAAGATTCTGACTTTGGAGTGAAAGTTTTTTTACTACAATCATTAAAGTAAATTTCTCTAGATATTTGATTTTATTCTGCTTTACAGCATAAAGAGTGAAATCATGATGAAAAAGAATCTAGAAAAGCAGTATAGGCACAATTGTGAGTCACTTTTCCAACTTGTGTCCGTTTGTTCAATTAAGTGACAACCATTCTCTGCCCTGCTTGATTTAATAGACTTAAGCAGTTCAGGTTTACAGAAAAAAAAAATGAGTGAAAAAGACAACATTCTAGCTACTCCTTCACATCCTAATTTTTCTTATTTTTAACATTTTTCATTAGTGTGGTAAATTTGTTAATAATTGATAATCCGGTATTATGCATTATTAGTAACTAAAGTTTGTAGTTTATATTAGGAATCACTCTTGTGTTTTATATTCTATGGGCTTGGCCTAATATATGATGACATGTATTCATCATTACAGTATCATATAGAATAATTTTCACTGCCCTAAAAATTCTCTGTGTTCCATCTATTCATGCCTTCATCCCCTGACCCTCAATCCTTGTCAACCACTGTTTTACTGTCTTCATAGTTTTGCCTTCTCCAAAATGTCATATAGTTGAAATCACAGAGTAGTTAGGTATGTAGTTTCTCTAGATTAGCTTCTTCCAGTTAGTAATCAGCATTTAAGTCCCCTTCATCTCTTCCCATGGCTTAATAGCTCATTTCTTTTAGTGCTGAGTAACATTCCATTGTCTAGATGTACCACTTTTTGTTGATCCATTTGCTTATGAAGGACATCTTGGTTGCTTCCAAGTTTAGGCCATGATGAGTAAAACTGCTATAAACATTTATTGGCATATTTTTGTGTAGATGTATGTTTTTAACTCATTTAACTAAATACCAAGGAGTGTGATTGCTGGATCATATGGTAAGAGTATGTTTAGTTTTGTAAGAAATGGCCAACCTGTCTTCCAAAGTGGCTGTACCATTTTGCCTTCCCACTGGCAATGGGTGAGAATTCCTGTTTCCCTGCAACTTTGTTATCATTTGGCATTGTCAGTGTTCTGGATTTTGGTCCCTCTAATAGATGTCTCATTATTGTTTTAACTTGAGTTTCTTGATGACATACCATAGTGTCTCATTTATGCAATAGAATATCATTGTTTTACTTTGCATTTCTTGATGACATATGGTGTTGAACATCTGTTCGATATATTTACTTGTCATCTGTGTATCTTATTGGTAAGGTGGCTCTTCGGGCCTTTGCCTATTTAAAAAACATTTTTTCTTGCATTTTTAAAGTTCTTTGTGTATTTTACATACTGGACCTTTCTATTTGAAATTTACTTTAAAAAATTATTTGAGTGTAGTTGACACAGTGTCACATTAGCTTCATGTGGATAGCACAGTGATTTAAGATCTCTATATGTTATGCTGTGTTCACCACAAGTGTGGCTACCATCTGTCACCATACAATGCTATTAGAATATCATTGACTATCTTCTCTGTGCTTTGGCTTTTGTTCCCATGATTTTTTTCATTCCATGACTTGAAGCCTGTATTTCCCGTTCCCCTTCACACATTTTTCTCATCCCCCATTCCCCTTCCCTATGGCAACCATGAGTTTGTTCTGTGTATTTATAGGTCTGATTCTACTTTTTGTTTGTTTATTCATTTGTTTTGTTTTTAGATTCTATATGAGTCAAATCATATGGTATTTGTCTTTTTCATTCTGACTTTTTTCACTTAGCATAATACCACTTAGCTGCATCCATGTTGTTGCTAATGGCAATATCTCATTTTTCTTTATAGCTGCATAATATTCTGTGTGTGTGTGTGTGTGTGTGTGTGTGTGTGTGTGTGTATCAAATCATCTTTATCCATTCATCTATCGATGGGCAGTTAGGTTGCTTCCATGGCTTGACTATTTGAGTAAAATTGCAATAAACATAGGCTCACATATATCCTTTCAAATTAGTGTTTTTGTTTTCTTTGGGTAAATACTTAGTAGTGGAGGTAATGAATCATATGGATTTTCTATTTTTAATTTTTGGTTACTGTCCATACTGTTTTCTACAGTGGCTCTACCATTTTACAATCCCACTAATAGTGAACAGAGAGTTCTTTTCTCTCCACCTACTCATCAACATTTGTTATTTCCTTTTTTATTTTAACCATTCTTACAGGTGTAAGATGATATCTTACTGTGGTTTTGATTCACGTTTTCCTTATGACTAGTGATGTTGAGCATCTTTTTATGTGTTTATTGGCTATCTGTACGTTTTCTTTGGAAAAAATTCTATGCAGATCCACTGCCAATTTTGTATTTGGATTGGTTGTAGACTTTTTGTTTGTTTGTTTGTTTGTTTGTTTATTATTACTTGTTGTTTTGGTGTTGAATTGTATAGATACCAGGCCTTTATCTGATATGTGTTTTGAAAGACTTTCTCTTAGTATGTGCCTTTTATTTTTTCTATATAGTTTTATTGAGAAAAAATTAACATGCATCACTGAAAAGTTTAAGGCATACAACATAATAGCTTTATTTACAAACATGGCAAAATGATTATTGCAATAGGTTCAGCTATTTTCATTTTCCTAATTGTCTTTTGTGAAACAGAATTTTTTCCTTTTGATAATGCTAATTTATCAATTTTTTCTTTGAAAAATATCTGTCTGGAAGTGTAGCAAGATTTCTACCATTTAAGATAACTTAACATTCACACAAACATAATGTAGACCTTCTTGAAATAGTCATAGCTCTCACACCAAAAAATACAAAATGAAAATAAAAACAAAGACTCTGATCCTGATTCTGTTAGTTTTTTTTTCTTCAATTCAAGAACATTACTGAGCAGGATAAGCAATGTTTATATAACATAATTTTTAAAGAAATGCCCTATGACAATATCAAATCACCTTGATTCTGATCTACATTATTGTTATTAAACCAGTTGCAATTAGACATAAATGAGAAACATTTTGTAGTATATTTTATTTTATCAGGTATATATTTGAGCTTTTTCACTTTTCCCTTGCAGTTTTTCTGTTATGATCAGTGTTATTATTTACATGGACTTGTTAATATCAAACACTTTTATAAATAAACTTATTTTCCTCAAACCCTAGAGATATCCTTCTCTATTCATGCAGCCAACATAAAAGAAGCATGTCAAGAGGAAATCATGTGCCATATGATTTGCTAAATTGAAGTATTAAGTTTATTTATTATGTCTGATCTTCTTTCTGTGGTCATTGCTCTATTCGATACATGTAAGTTTTCTCTTCTTCAGGCCTCTCCTGCCCTCTGACATTCAGAAATGCTAGATACAATACTTATCATACCCCTTAGTGCTGCCAGGCCCAGGGTAGGATGTGGAGAGAGAGTGCTTGTATCTTCATTATGCAGGACACAGGGCAGAAGCATAAAAAAGGCTGGGCTGCCAATGTGTCTCCTCTTTCCCCCCAAATAATCTATCCCTTCAACTCCTCCCGCTTAAAGAACCAGATTCATGATTCACCTACATCAAAAATATTATATTAAGGACAAGGGAAAAACCTGTGTTAATGTTCCCATTTTCTCCTTAAACTTGCTTTATCATAAATGTTCCCAAACTACTGTTATCCCCAGCCCGAATACCGTTTTCTAAGAAAAAAAAAAAAGATAAATTTAGGAAGAGGTGTGTACTATATCTCTGTTTTAAAGTTCATCATTTGCTATGGATAGCTATGCTCCAAGAAAAAAATTTTAAAAAGGAATTTAATACTTATACTTGGTATTTTCCAAATGTTTATGAGGAAAATTGCAGAGTTAATATTCCAGGAAAAATCTTAGCAGAAATCCAGATGTTCTACACAGTAATGTAGCTATATACAAAATTTAAATATGATTATATAAGGGAATTAAAAAAAAAGTATCAGTAATAGATCCATTTGTTTTGTTGTTGTTTAGGAGAGGCAGTTAGAAAGTTAGATTATAAAGAGCATAGAACAAACTCCAAGGTAAAGGGATGCCACTGGGTGTTGTTGGTAGAAGGAAATACTGGACGAATATAACAAATTTGCCCTTTTGCCCTCTCCCTGTTTAGATTTTTGCTGGTACAAACATAAGCAAATTCATTTCATGGTTTTGTCATTATGAATGTATAACTTAACAGTAGCTAGAGCAGACTCAGTATGTACAACAAAAGATTAGATGTACGTTTAACATCATTATTTTATTTGCACGAATGCCAGTGAGGAACTTCCACTTATGCTCTTGTTTTCAAGATGAGTGTTTAATTGAATTCTGCGATTCATTTTACAATAGGACCATGAGTAGAATACAAATTTCTTTGCATGAAAGACAGTTTGTACACATGAGTCTGAGAGCAGTTTTGTGTTGATGTAACCCCATTCCAGCCTTCCATTTCCTACTTTTTTAAAAAAGAGCATAATCTGATAGTGATTGTGAAGGCTATAAAAGATAATGCTTGTAAAGATACTCTGTTCACTTAAAGTGTGTTCCATAAACTTCATTTTTGTTGACATTTTGGGTTTACAAGGCTACCATTTGATGGCAGTTCAAATCTGACTCTGAGTTACACACCTTAGGCTAGACGGTTTATACGGGTTTAGGTCACAGGCCTACAACTAGACAATCCTAGCTTCCCATCCTGTGCCACTAAACCTCACTGGGCCTATTCTTAACTGTTTGAAACAACTTTGTTCATCCATAATAGGCACTATGACCTCATGTAGATATTCAGGAAAAATTAATATATAAAAAGGACTTGCAACAGTGCTGGATACAGTGGTGTCCAAGACCAGAGCTATTGCTCTGGTTTAGAGCTTTCCCACCATAGAATCCACCACACTGTATCCTCAGTGTGATGCATACTCAGTGCTTACCGTAGTTCCTAGCACATAGTAGGTACTTACCAATTAGTTTCAGCTGTTCAGGGGTTAATTATATCATATTCATCTCCCTTCAAGTGCGAACATATCCCAAGACACCTTGTGTAGCTGAGCAAAAGTTGGCACTTGTTGGGGCACCTGCATGGCTTAGTTGGTTGAGCATCTTACTTCGGATCAGGTCATGAGCTCATGGTTTGTGAGTTCAAGCCCCACATCGAGCTCTGTGCTGACAGTTCAGAGCCTGGAGCCTGCTTTGGATTCTGTGTCTCCCTTTCCCTCTGTCCCTCACCTGCTTACGCTCTGTCTCTCAAAAATAAATAAAAAAAATTTTTTTAAGTTGGCACTTGTTTTGAATGTAGATTTAATCTTTGAATGTTGTCCTGTTATCTCAAAGCTATGGGAGTGCTATCTCTTGGAACTAAATCATAATCAGTTAGGAAACTATATATTTTGCTAGGCCTTGTATTGTTGGAGTCTGACAAATAACTTGTGGGATTTTCTGCAATGCCTTCTCCCTCAACAAAATTCATAAGAACTATTCTCTGAATTGTTAGGCTTTCATGTCGCAAATAGAAACATTGTGCCCTAATGGCATTGGAAAGCCATTTGATGTGACCCATTTTTGTTTCCTGTGAGTAATTTCTTTATGCCCATCATAATTATTGTGAGAATTACATTTTAATTTGGGGATGTTCAAATCCATTAGCATTTTCATTGATATATCATAAAAATCACATGGAATCATTGAGGTAAGTCTGGAAATATACATCATTAGAGATTGTCTTAGTGGGATATATTATTAATGTTTCTCAGATTTTATTCCTCATATGTTCACCAGTAGAATGTAATGTGACAAAAATATCAGCTTCATGTGGGCAAAGATTCTTGTTTATTTGCTAATAAACAGTGACCACATGTAGGAGGCACTCCACTAATATCCATTGTTTGAATGCATGTGGAGTGACAGATCTTCTATTTACCACCAATGACTGTCATCTGGGCTTGGCCTGCTTTGTGTAGAAAAATAAATTGGACAATATCTACTGAGGCTTTTTTTTTTTTGAGAAAATAGGTTTTTGTTTCCTTCTTTACAGTTATAACTCTGGGCAGGTTGATAGATATCATGACCTTAATGATATTTTAGGCCACAGAATGGAAGATATTATACAGTTTGCAGTTTATTTAATAATAATATGAAGCTTTGAGTTTTCATTTCAACCTTAAATAATGTATTTTGTAGTAGAATTGATTACGTTAACTGGTGTTCAAGAACTACATATAAATATAATAAACATCTCATAACCTAATTTGAAAGAAAAACAAGTGATTTTTGTACTAAAGTATTTTTAAATGGAGCATATGTAAGTTAGAATTACAGGTAATAATCATATATTTTCATATATTATACATATAAATAATATATGTATTGGTTTTTCATTTAGTTTCTTTGTTTCTATGATTCAAATTCCTACCCTAATAACCTTATCAGTTTTAAGATTCATTTTCAGAAGAAAAGAGCTTGAAACAAAATTAGTTTGCCTTAGTGATTTTTTCTCCTAATTTATAATTTAATAATTTAATAAAATGTGCAAGGGCAATTTTGTATGAATGTTTATGCCAAGTTCCCCACATAATTTCCTGCATATACTCCTAAGTAGAAAGTTTTGTTTTGTTTTGTTTTTTACTTCAGCGTACATGATAAAATCAATGTCGCTGTGTGTTTTTACTTTACAATTCTAAGCTACCTGATGCTTAAAAAGAAAGTGTTCTGGCTTTTAAGGCAATAACCAATTTGATCATTGTGTATTAAAGCCTTCCTCAATAGAGTTGTTATTCCTGTCAATATTACTGTCAATATTGATAAAAACAGAGTTTTTCAGAACATGGGCTATTCTGGTCGTAGCATTTACATGCAATTTCTTATTTTTTCAGATAACATTAGAGGAGAGGTATATGGTGTCATATGCAAAATAAAACCATCAGAAAATGTGTATATATTAGTGCAACATGATGATATTGATTATTTGACATGGTTTGGAAGGTAGAGTAGATTAAAAAAAAACATTGGTATAAAGGGATTTTAATTCCATGTTTGGAGGGCAACTTGTGATAAGTGACTACATTTTATCTTTGCCTTCCTCTCTATCCTCAACTCTCCATCCTAGACAGCTTGTGAAACTTTCATGATGAGGTTATTATTCTGTCTTCCTTTTCTTATCAAAATTCCTAGCTACTACTTTGTTTAGTCTATGTACTATACCAAGAAAATTTCAGCTTAACTTTTTAATTTTTTATTTATATAACAGATTTGTGTTCCTTCAAAGTTGTACTCATTTAGGAGAGGATTTCTATTAGGAATACAAGAATTTTATTTTGTATGCAATTTTTAAGACAAAAAGAATAAAAAAAAACATTGCATTGATGGCTTGTATGTGTCATCCTGATTGAGAGCAAGTAAGATTAGAAAAGGTGACATGGTAATTTCTGAAAATAAACTGTTTAATTTGGAAATTAGACTGTAAGCCATTTTAGTGCCTTATTGTTATAAAGCCTGTATATTTCCAGTGTGATTTTTACACAGTGTGATTAACTTCCCTGTTTAAGCCTAGGATCTCATTCACACATTAAGTTATCACAAAAATGCGTATGATTTGTTTAATCACACATTCCTTCCTTCCTTTAGTCCATCAATACTTACCATTACTATTATAGACATTTACTGTTATAAGCATGGGATATACAATGTTAACTCAGGTCGGATAACTGCATTTGTGGCACTTACACTTCAGTGGAAGAAAGAGACAATATGGTCAAAAACCAAAACTATATAAATTATAAATGATATGTGCTCATGAAGGAAAATTTAGCACTCAAACAAAATAATCAGGGAGATGAAGGATGATTAGGAGTTTGCTAGATGAAGTTTGTCACGGGCAGAGGAAACAGCGAGAAAAGAAAGAGGATGGCTTTTGCAGTCAGAAAACTGGGAAGACATATCCAATCTGCCGAATGAAACAGTAAGTGTTTTGTTCCATCTGTTTTACTGATGTTATAATCAGTGTAGGACTCATATGTAAGGGGAGAAAACAGCACATTTTAAGATAAGGGAGATAAGACACGACTGGTGGAAAGAATATAACCAATGTTAGGTTCTAGGTCTGGCTTGGTTAGGTAGAACATGTTTAACTTTGGATAGTTCATAAATTCTCTATAAATCTTTGTTTCTTCGCCTGAATAATAATTGAACTGGAGTCACCACTAACATGTTTGAACTCTACATATTTTATATTTCTAGGATTCCAAGGTAGTATATAAGCTTCCTTTCTGATATTTTTCTTTTTTGGTTTTTAATGTTTATTTATCTTTTTGAGAGACAGAGTATGAGCAGGGGAGGGACAGAGACAGAGAGACAGACACAGAATCCGAAGCAGGCTTCAGGCTCTGAGTTGTTAGCACAGAGCCGGATGTGGGGCTCAAACTCACAAGCTGTGAGATCATGACCTGAGCTGAAGTTGGATGCTCAACCATTTGAGCCACCAGGTGCCCCAATATTCCCTATTTTGTTTTGTATGGTGTGGACATTTTTCCTTCTTGTAAATCTGTGGCAAGTATGTTCCAGGTGTGAAAATATTTCTATTGTGCTTTGTGGAGACATAGATTCTTTTATTTTGGCTGCTAGACAAAATGTGTTATTTCAAGTGGAAGGTCTGTGGTTTTTCTTACTACTAGGTAGCTTGTTTGAATTACAAAGTTCAGTAAACATCATTCTTTCTAAACCTATCTCCTTTTCCTTTAAGTCAGTCCGTTGGCACTGGAAAATTCTCAGTATAAGATTGTATCTTAACCTAGTTAAACATGTCTGACTTTTACATTTTCAAAGGGCAAGTTGATGTAGCCTCATATGATTCTATATGTAAAACCAAAATATTGGAACAAAATGTTGTTTATAGTCTTCTGACTTGAAAAAATGTTATTCTAATACTCGATAAAATACAAAACAAAAAAAGCACCTGAAAACAGTGATAACATAATTGGGTGCTGAATTTGGGGAAATCCATTAAGTCCTTTAGGCCAAAAAAGTTGTACTGATTGGATTAGTTTTTTTTTTTTCAACGTTTATTTATTTTTGGGACAGAGAGAGACAGAGCATGAACGGGGGAGGGGCAGAGAGAGAGGGAGACACAGAATCGGAAACAGTCTCCAGGCTCTGAGCCATCAGCCCAGAGCCTGACGCGGGGCTCGAACCCACGGACCGCGAGATCATGACCTGGCCGAAGTCGGACGCTTAACCGACTGCGCCACCCAGGCGCCCCTGGATTAGTTTTCTAGGGCTACCACACCTAAATACCATGATCTGAGTGTCTTAAACAACAAAGTCTTATTTTCTCACAGTCTGGAGGCTGGGAGTTCAAGGTCAGCGTACTGGAAGAGTTGGTTTCCTCTGAGGGCGATGACTTTCCAGGCCTCTCTCTTTTGCTTATAGATGGTGCCTTCTCACTGCTTTGTCCCTGTGTAGTTGTCCTGTGCATGCCTGCCCCTGCTGACACTTTGCAGATCCAAATTTCTTCTTATAAGGATACCAGTCAGCTAGGATTAGGACCCACTCGAGGCACCTGGGTGGGCTCAGTCAGTTAAGTGTCCGACTTTAGCTCAGGTCATTATCTCATGGCTCATGAGTTCGAGCCCCATGTCGGGCTCTGTCCAGACAGCTCAGAGCCTGGAGCCTGCTTCAGATTCTGTCTCCATCTCTCTCTGCCCCTGCCCCTTTCACGCACTGTCTCTCTTTCTCAAATAGAAAGAACCCACTTAATGGCCTCAGTTGAGTCATTTCTTAAAGAATCTATCTCCAAATACAGTTATGTTCTGCTCAACTAATGGTTTAGGACTTTAGCATATAAATTTTGTGGGGACATAATTGAGCCCATAACACTAATACATGGTAAAGAGTTATTTACCAAATTACTCAAAATGGCTCAAAGAAGATGATTCACCTCGTTTATATAAAACATTTTTTTTTTTTTTTTTGTCATTTCTTAGCAGTAGGTCTGGCCAAAGTAGGTTTCAAACAGAGGTAGCATTTTGATGAGCTCTCAATACAGGAAACAGTATGATTGTTTCCTACCTTTCAGATCCTCTTTGCCTATATTCAGGTATTTTTGCAGAATATTGAAAACTATCTAATGAACTAATTGGAAGGTACATAAATAAGAAAGGTAGTTATATTTTTTAAATAAAATTTTTACACAATTCTTTTAAAAATGTGTCTTATTTACCTCATTCCTCGTATAGACATTGAACATATTTTGTTTTATTATTTTTGATTCCCTGATCATTCTGATGATAGTTCACAAAAAATAATTTTATTATATTTTGCTAAATTGTATTATATTACACATGTAACCTCAAAGTTTATAATTTTTGTCACTAAGTATATATATTTTCATTATAAAATCATATTCCTAATATTTCCATTCTAAGAATATTGTTCTCAAAATGGGGACTGTAAGAATCATACTTCTACAAGTCATACTTTCAAATTGCTAATTTATTTTTCATCAGTACTCACATGGTCAGCATTACTTACTCTTATTTTAAGCAATTGACATTTCACCTTAGCTTTAGTTCAGTTAGAAATATATTCTTTTACAACTTAAACTGTTAAGTTCATCACTTTCTACAATATACATATGTTTTCACTCCTGCCCAACCCACACCTTTCAAATCTGTGTCTTCTACATTCTTCTGAAAAATGAAGGGTCAAGGCATTAAATATGTGAAGTATTTTATTCTATACAACTGCATGGCACTTTGAAGAAAACCTGAATGCTCTTTTGGCATAGAAGTAATAAAGTGAGTTTATTTTGAAATCCAGTAAGTTAATGGCATTAATAATTATAGTTAGTAATTATTAGTGATGATGTTAGGAGCTATGTCCTCAGAGTTTGTTGCCCTTTAAATTATAGAATCTTAATTATTTTCCAAGAGGTCACAAATCTGTAGGTCTTAACTTGGTTATTAAAGACGCAGGAGTTTAATTAGTTCATCTTAAGAATCAGTCACACCATTCATTTCATCACTGGGCAATTAAGTAATCCTATTAAAATAGAGAGATCATGCCTAAAATTGGCTGAGTAGAACCATAAGACATAACTTCAGGAATGTGAATAGCAAAAAGAATATGAGTGCGTAATTGATTAATTTGTGCATGGTTCCTTATAAGTCACAATAATACTCCAAATAATGGTAAATTAATAGTTGTGAAAATGTTTGGTATTAAGCCATTTTCTCTTAATTTAATGCTCATTTAAGGCTTATTTTCCTGGATTTGTACCAAGTCTTTATAATGTTTCCGATACAGATTTATCTGCATTTGGAAAGCAGTGGTTGTATAATGGATGGCTTATAGACTGTGTAAGTGACATGTCCGAATTTGAGTCATGCCTCAACAACTACCCATCATGGCACAAGTGAAGTAAAGTCTCGGAGCCTTAGTTTTCTCATATTAAAAATAGACCTAGAAGCATCAATCTAATGATGTTGAAATGAGATGATTTATAGAAAATGCAAAACACAGTGCCTGACAGATAACAGGCACTCAAATATTGGTGCCCACTTCCTACCCCCTGAAGCACTTACTTTTCTACTCCCTCAAATGATAAAAGCAGCTTTATTAAGAAACTGTTTTCCACTCCATGATTTCTATTGATGAAAAATAAATAGAGGAATTGACATTTTCCTATCTAGTAATTTGTATCTCTGTATCTTTTCAGTTTTTTGAGCTAGATATTATCAAGTATACAGTTAATTTGACCTTCTATCTCTACAGATGATTTTTTAAATCCATGCATTTTTCTCTATTACTGAATTTTGGCACACAAACTCCTATCTTTGATTTCTATGGGATATGTGTGTGTAGGGGTGTGTTTATTCATATGTTTTATTTTTTGCCTGTTGGATAGGTGGAAGAAAGGGGGAAGAAGTTATAACTACAAATTTTACTCAAAAATAGTGTCCTAGCTTTCCTCTGAAAAGGTATTACAATATAATCTTTTAAACTTGAAACCCACTAAACTATCCATTTTTTTCCTTTTCCGTAAGGATCTCAGAAATGAAATGACTGTCAGCAGGATGAAGCACATGCCAGTGTGTACTGCCAGCTTGAGATAGTTCTTAAACCAGGACTTTTTTTTTTAGAATTGTCTATATGCCAATCTTGGGGAAAAATTCAGTTACTTGCAGAGTTTTGCTTTGTATAGAAACGAATTTAGTTCAGATATTTTGACATGACTACAAGTACATACATTAATTGTGTAAATAAGTCGGGCTAAGCGACTTATCTTTTCAAATAATTCTATCTCTCAGCTTATTTTTTTATATATACATACATGTATATATCCAAAAAGATATTATAGTAGCTACAATAATTAAAATGACATCTAAAATTATAAATGAATACACGACACTCTGATTAGCAGGCATTGTGTCTAACTGCACAAGTTACATACTTCTTCATCCCAATACCTTGTTCTAAAGGCAAAGAGGTGCCCAGGTAGAAATAGTACATTTAAAATGCATGACGGAATATTGTACTTTCCATTATCTTAGTCACCGTGCATTAAAAAGCAAGCTTATTTTTAGCCTCCCTAAATAAATTATTAGAGTTAACACAAGCAGCGTGGCAGGGATTTTAAGGAATTACTTGAGTAAGATGCCCATTTCTAAGAGTGATGGGAGGAGGATATTAATGAAAGCACTATTTAGGATCCCATAATTGCCTCAACGTAATCCTGACGAAGTATGCTTTAGCACTGAGAAGTGTTCCTGGAATAGAGAAAATACTCACTTGGAAAGTATTGAAAAATTTGAAGAGGTTTTCCTTCTTTTTTTTTTTTTACAAGCCAAAAGAATCAAAATTTTGAACAAATAACTTGAAATCTAAATGTTATGGGACATTTCCATATATGCAAGAAACTGTGTTTTGTTTTGTTTTGTTTTGTATTAAAACTGGTGACCAGGGTGTTACATGCATGATCACAAAGGCAGCCAATTAGAACAGTAGATACTGAAAAATAGCCATTGCTCTGTTTTTGTTTCATGTGCTGCAACAATAACATATTTAAACCAGTCTCTTTGATTGTTTGTTAACTCTATGAATTCTACTTTTGTGCCCACAGACTTCACAGACGAGTCTATATTTATTAAATTATCTCCTTCCTCTTTTTTATCTTCAATCAGTACCATGCTCATAGTATTGAAGCAATTGTAAATCTCTCCTATTAAAAAAATACCCCTTATTTTCCCTCTTAATAATAAGGTTGCTAATAACATATTAATAATTATGTTAGCAACCAGGATTTTTTAAATGCATTAAATGCTTTCCCTGTTCATGAACTGTGCTATTATTTAACTTATATTGTTTTATAATTTGCACAATAAAATTTGAAATTATGTTTATTACCAACATTTACAACTGAAGAGACTGAGGCTTAGAGAGAGAAAGTAACCTTCTGATGAACAAGCAGTGAGTTAATGGAGAGGTTTCTGTACTCATATCAGTTTTATATTTCTTTGAGTTCTTTCCTCCTTTCTCTTTACTTTCTTACCACCCAACAAGCCACCTCCATCTGATTCCCTCATCTGCACCCTTCACTCATTAAAGCATTCCACAGAAACTGCCCTTCCCAAGAATTTAATGGTGTCAGTGTTGTTAACGGATGACATTTGTCAGTCTGTGTTTGGACTATTTGATCCCACCTCTCATCTAGAATACTCTTGGGTTAATCGACTAAACACCCACAGTCTCCTAGCTGTTGTTTTCCATGAATGACCAATGCTTTCCCAGCACTTTTACATGTTGGTCCTTTTCCTGTTTCTTAAATGGAAAATCTTTATTAGGGCTTAAATTATACGCTCCACCTAAGAAACCTCTGTTCCCATAGCTTCAACCAACACATAGTCAAAAGTGTCAAGTCCATGGCTCTTTGCTGATCATCTCCTCATAGAGCCAGATCCTCACTGTCACACCTTCACAGGGATGGTTCCCTAATCTTTGCCCCATTTTATGCAAAGTAGCTCCTACATATCCTTCAAGTGTCAGTGCAGATGCGCCTTTCTTGGAAAGGCCTTAGAAGACTCTTGGGTTCAGTATTGCTTTGCAATTCATCCTCCAACTGGCTTTTATTTTCTTTCTCACTCAAAATTCCACCTTAAAAGATATATCCAATGGAATAGTGTATATGCTTTACAAGAATAAGAAGAAAGTTTATCTTGCTCCATAACTATTCATGAAGCATAGGAATACTCTTGACATATAATAAATGCTGAGAAGCGTGTTGAATTCAATGAAAACCTGCAACTCATATTTGTTTTTTTAGTTATGTGAGATGTGGATACCCAGCATTTTCATGACAAGGTTTGGTTCCCTACATTTTCAATGATGTAGAAGACATGCCAACAGAGTGTCATATTTAGATAAAATGAAGCATTCCAAACAGGGATATATGATTTATTTGAAGCATTTGTGGGGGAAGGAAAGACAATTTTCTGAAGGATGTTTCTTCTAAATTCTGTTGTAAAGCTGTTTGTAAGTAGAAAATTGAGTTTATATTGCATTAAAAGATACTATATAGACTTTATTAAATTCACCGTGCAATCTTTAATCAAATAAGTAAATGCATTATTTATTTCCAAGGTTAAAGCACACATTCTCTTTGTCTGGAATGCCAATTCTTGAGGAAAACATGTCTAATAATGGATGAAACTGAAGGCCAATTTTACTTTTCATCATTCTTAAGCATTCAAAGACCTAAATCCTGTCTTCTATGTTGGTGCATGTATTCAACAAATGCACTTTTTATAAATTAGATATTCTTAGGATATGAAATTAACTTCAGTAAATAATTTATTTTTGAACACTTATTCCATGCTAATGAAAAATCTTTGAAGTATTTTTCAAATCTTTGAATAATATTCAACAAGAAACTTTGACAATAAAGTGAAAGTTTTAATGGAAAATACTGAAATGTTCTTGAGATTAAAACCTTTTAAAACTTTCATTTTTTTGGTCAAAGAATCCCTATGATTCCTAATGCTTAAAACATGAAAATATACAGATGATTCTGGCCACTAAATAACAAAGTATATCATACATTCTTAGAGTTGGGAGATTAGAAAAAAAGAGCTTGTAAGATTTTCTTGGTGAGTTCATGTGGATTGGGTCATGAGTCTAAATTGAAAAAGAAAGCATGGGGCGCCTGGGTGGCGCAGTCGGTTAAGCGTCCGACTTCAGCCAGGTCACGATCTCGCAGTCCGTGAGTTCGAGCCCCGCGTCGGGCTCTGGGCTGATGGCTCAGAGCCTGGAGCCTGTTTCCGATTCTGTGTCTCCCTCTCTCTCTGCCCCTCGCCCGTTCATGCTCTGTCTCTCTCTGTCCCAAAAATAAATAAACGTTGAAAAAAAAAATTTATATTGAAAAAGAAAGCAAATTATTATATTGTACATAAAATATAATAATAAGCTATAATCTTATCAGAGGCCATTGAACTTCACCATAAAACATCAACATAGTCATTTTTAGTAACATTTGAATGAGAAAAGCTAACCCAAACTTATAACAAAAGAAGAGCTTAAAGTATAATAATAACTGAAAAAAAATAAACTTAGGCTTGAAGCTTGGTTGACTTTCTAGTGGTAACCTTAAATAAGCAATTAACCTAAATTTCTCATTTTCTTCATCTGTAAAGAATGAATAATTGAACTCATCCTATCTTGATAAACATTTTTTTCTGAGGAAGCTGCCTAGTTGAAATTTTGTGGTAGCATAGAATTATTTAACCAGCTAGATGAATGGAAATTCCTTAAAAAATAGCTCTGTATTTGACATAAAAACTCCAATTCCATAAATCTACTTGTCTAACTTTGGAAAATTTCAGGTGATATGGCCAAATCATGAGGAAATACAGCATATATATATATATACACACACACTGACATATTAATTTTTTCTTATAAACTTTTAGAGGTTTACAGATGATGTAATTAAAAAAAGTGTTGCTACATATAAAAATAGAAATTCTTCATCCTCTTCTATTAACTGGGAAAAAACTATATAATTGAAAAGTCCCACTTGTTCAGAGCATGTAATAGGAGATAGCAACTTGAAACAAACATTTTTGTTATTTTTCTATTGCTTGTGTTTTGAAAGTAAGGCTTATTGCAGGGCAAATGAAGAAAAAAAATTCTGTTCAATTTCTGACCAATTTTATGATTCAGCTTCCTCATAGAACTGGAAAGTGGTGCTTAGTCAGCTGTATGTTCTTTCTCCCAATTCCCTGTGGGTCCAATAAATGCTTATTGAATAAATGTTCATCAAAAGGCTATTTTGAGTAAGATACTTTAGAAGCAAAAATTAAGACACACTTAGCCATTTGTAAGAGAGTTATGAAATATGCATAGAAATGATCAATAAAAAGCAAAATGTGCTAAGTACCACAAAAGTGGTATACCAGATTATTATGGGAGCCCAAAATTATGAAATTATTCTGGGGTAAATATGGAGTTCTGAAAAGGGTTTTTGGCCAGTAACCATAACTGTGTTTCTGTGGAGGAAATAAGGGAGTGGTAGGTAGAGCAGGAACTCTGGACATCATGTTGAAGTAAAGTAAAGAAAAAAAACCCAAATTCCAGAAAATGAAAGGCCTCTTGAGAGGAAAGCAAGTTGTCTGTGTGCTACCAGTTTGATTTTATTACTCTTTTATAAACAAATTCTAAAGGCATGAAACTCCATGTGATTATGTTAGGCATTATCTGGACAGGAACTTGTACTTTAGAGACACTTTAGGGCCTGCCATAATTTTCCTGAAACTAAATCTTATATACTGGTGACACTCAAGATATGGGTCCTAGGTCAACAGTATCATTGTTACATTACAACAAAAATTTTTGGACCCCTTCCCCCAACTATGGAAGCAAACTCAGGAGATGGATCCCAGAAATCTATTTTGTAACAAGTCCTCAAGGTAACTCCATTGCACACTTGATTTGGAGAATTACATTATTTGTAGACAACCCAACTTTCTAAGACCATCTGGCACTAACTATGGTAGCCCATTAAGTGTAACTCCTATAAGCCTAGCCTTGTTCATCTTATCTAAAACTCAATGACAGATGAAAGGATGATAAATGAGAGGATACAGCTTTGTATATAAAACAAGATCTGTGGGATAATCTGTTTTCAGGTTTTCTGACTAGAAGATACAAATTCATGTTTTAAAAAAACAAACATTTTATTGATTTGAGGAAAACCACTTTGTGTCAAGTACTATTCTTGGTACTTTACATGTACTACATCATGGACCACACCTAAATTTTCAAAAATCAAGAAAAAATGATCTTAAATCCACATGGTAGTATAGTATATATATAAAACAAAACAATATGTTGGGACACCTGGGTGGCACAGTCGGTTAAGCGTCCGACTTCGGCTTGCGTCATGATCTCGCGGTTCGTGAGTTCGAGCCCCACATCGGGCTCTGTGCTGACAGCTCAGAGCCTGGAGCCTGCTTCAGATTCTGTCTCCTTCTCCCTCTGCCCCTCCCCCACTTGCACCCTGTCTCTGTATTTCTCAAAAATAAACATTAAACAATTAAAAAAAAGCCAATATGTAAAATTGTACATAGAATGGATTATTAACTTTTAAAAATAAATACATGAAGAGAAAAATGTAAAGCTCGTCATCTCACACTGGAGGATTTATGGGAAATGACATAGCAACAGCAGCAGTAGTACTTATATTGGAGAGTAGCATACGAGGTTTTAACAGAGTGGTCTCTTGAGCCTGGCTACTTGGTATAAATCTTACCCACATCTCATTTTGTCTGTGTGAACTTGAGTAAGTATTTGATGCTTTCAGAACCTTTGCTTCTTCATCTATAGAGTGGTAATATAATAGCGTTTACTTTAAATGAAAACTAAATGAGATAAATTTATAGGGATTAAAAGGGTGATTGGTGTTATAATTAATAAATGTTATATCCAGTAAAACTAGTTTACTTTCATAAAAATATAAAACAAAAATATTAAGGTTTACAATCTTGAAAATATTTCAGTCTAAAAATGTTTGCAATATAATGATAAGTTCTGTAGTAAAAAAATAAGCAATAACATGCAGTTGAGATAATGCTCTATGTCCAGTAACAAAATAAAGCTGACATAAAGATCTTCAAGGTGTCCAATTCAGCAAAAGCTACAGAAGGTTTATTTGCATTCCATTATGACTAGGGAATGCTTTATAGAGGCAAGTTTGATGCCTTCCTTGGATGATGTATCTTGGACCCTATGACAGTTTGTAATAAGACTGAGAGTAAGGATGTTTAAATGTTTAGATATGGTTCATGCAAAGCAAGAAAATTTAGCGGCTTGTTCAAACATTGATGTGTAGAATTGTGGCCACTTAAAATGGCAGACATGTCTGTACTTTCCGTTTCTAGTTGATGAGTCTACAAAGGCTGATCTTGGCCATGCTGTCAAGGAATTTGGTGATCTGGGCCAGGGAATGTGGAGTTGGTGTGTAAAGACAGAGTGGGGTTTCTGGGAATACTAGTATGGCAATACTATATGTAACAAGCAAACAGGAGAGTGTACTTGGACTATACAAGGCCTAGGAGTACAGAAACTGAAAGGGAGGTGATGATGATGGAAAGAATATGAGAGATGTTTGGCCTAATTAAAAAAAATAGCTGAGAGAATCTATTTCCAGAATATGAATATAAGGGGAAAGTAGTAGTCAAAATGATATCTAGGAAAAAAGGTAGACATTTTGAAAAGCAGAGTAAGACAAGAGAACTAGTTTTATAGGGGAAATATTAAGTTTGATTTTAGATTAGTCTGAAATAAGAGTGGGATATGCTATGCTGTAAGTGGAAATGCTGATGTAAGGTGCTGGATGGAGTATTTGAGTCATCACATAGAAATAATATTTGAGATCATAGAAGTAGATGAAAAGAGGAAATCTAATGGCAGAAGACTAAACCAAAGTGCCCAGGTTTAGAGAAGGAAGTAGTGAAAGAGAAACCAATAAAGAGGGTTGGAGTGGGCTGGTAAGTAGGTATAGTACAGGTGGTTAGAGAAAAGTCATGGTAATATGGTAGTATACCATGAGGCAGGTGTAGAGAGCAAGGACTCCTTTTTTTTTTTAAAGGAGAAAGTGAGGTAGAAGATCAGTGTGTGACAACGAGTATACATACCCTTCATATGCTTCAGAAAGCTCATTTTTGCTAAAACTGAAAAGCTATCAGTTAGCCATTGTGAGATCATTATTATTATAAGATATAAAGTGATTGGTGAATGTAAAATATAGAAGGTGAAAGGAAGAGTATAAATTTGTGTAAATCCAAGAGATAAGTTCAGGCACTTAGTATAGAATGTAGTGGGTTAAAAAAATGTATGAAAGTGAAAAGTGCATGGAAGAAAGAAAAGAGGTTCAGATAAGTATTTTTGGTTCAAATGCAATCAATTAGAAAGGGATATCATGGTTACTGTTACAGTTATTATCAGCATAATAACGACATTTGAATTTTGAATGGTAGGTACATTTGAAGAATTGAGATTAGCAGTGTTTTGGAGTGTTATTGAGGGTATAAAATCCATTAATAGGGATGCCTGAGTGGCTCAGTTGGTTGAACATCCAACTTTAGCTCAGGTCATGATCTCATGGTTCCTGAGTTCAAGCCCCGCATTGAGCTCTCTGCTGTCAGCACTGAGTCTGCTTCAGATGCTCTGTCTCCCGCACTTTCTGCCCCTCCACTGCTTCTTTACACCCGCATGCACACACGCTCTCTCACTCTCTCAAAAATAAACATTTAAAATAAATCTATTAATAAAAAAGTTATTGAAAGTGAGTCAAGATACTGTTGACATCAACAGTCAATTTAATTTTCAAATTCTATGGCTTGCCCTAGTAATCCTGTTTACTAATTCATATGTAATTTGGCATAACATTTTGAATATTACTGTTGTAGCAATTATTAGGTATGTTATGCAAATATTTGTTCTTTGAGTTTAATTTCACAGTGAATTCTTGCAAAATCTTATATTTCAATTTGGTACAATAGGAATTACTATTGAGAAACTAATATTACAGGTATATTTGGTTTCAGTAACTTTTTAGTCTTAAGTTGCATAATATCTGTCCAATAGCAATAGGAAGGAACGTATTGATACCATGTAAAAATACACAGATGTGAGTTTGTACAGGTGAAATATGTGATAAATTAACAACAGCTTTATTTATCTTTGTGACGCTTCAGCACATTTCTTCAGCATGTCCTCAAAATATAAAGAATAACATTTGAAATGAATGTATGCTAATCTTTTCACAATAGTTGAAAATATTGAGTTACTTTAAGAGTTTTAGTGTATACTTTGCATTTGGAAAAAAGATACATACTTTTGGTTTAGAATTGGCCATGTTAAAATGTACAGTAGATATTAAAGGAATATTCCTGTCTATCTTTGTTCATGCTGCTATAACAGAATACCACAGGCTGGGTAGCTTATAAAACAATAGATTTTTATTTCTCAGTTATAGAGGCTGGAAATCCAAGATCATGGAACTGGCAATGGTTGGGTGAGGGCCCTCTTCCAGGTCACAGGCCTCTTATTGTACCCTCACATAGTGGAAGGTGGTAGGGAGCTCTCTGGAGACTTTTATAAGGGTGCCAGGGTGACTCACTTGGTTGGGCATTGGATTTTTGATTTGGGCTTGAGTCATGATCTCATAGTTCTGTTTGTAGGATTGAACCCTGTGTTGGGTTATGTGCTAACGGCCCAGATTCTGCTTGGGATTCTCTCTCTTTCTCTGCTCCTTTCCTGCTCACTATCTCTCTCAAAATATAAAAATAAACATTAAAAAATAAATAAAATAAGGGCACTAGTCTCATTCAAGTAGGCTCCACTCTGATGACTTAAGTAACTCTCAAAGGCCATACCTATTAACAGAGGGTAGGATTAGCTTTAGGGGTTAGGATTTCGACATATGCATTTTGGGGCAGACATATTCAGACCGTAGCACTGTCTCAGATTGTTTTGTTTTCTAATTGGGTATGATAAATATATAGTGGCAAATTAGGTAAATAAGATTTGGCATAGATAGACATTTAAAGAATATTTACATCAACGTAATAGTTTGTTGGCCTTTCCCTAGATATTTTTGTAAGGTGCTACTTACTAATGTTTATTTCTTCAATTATTGTGGTCCTTAATGTCAACAGCTATAACATTTAATTTAAAATGTGGCTTAGAACATTACTTATTCTGACTTACTCTCCTGAATAACAAGGGATGCTAATATGACTATATAATGTTAGTGTGTGACAATTAAATTAAATATTGTGTATGATCTGTGGTTCATAATTTATAAGCATGAAATAACTAAACAGCAAAATTCCATCTATTATTGGAAAAAATAATTACTAAAATGAGACAGGAAATAGTATTAATCTGATTTCTGTATAACCGGAGAGGCATTTTTCTTATTGAGCACAAGCTGCAGACTGTGCTAAAGCATTTAAGAACTAGGGACCCCCTAGTTCTTAGGGTCCCCTAAGAACTAGGGACCATAAAATGCTAACTAAGTACTGCTATGCAAGTCTGAAAACCAGTACTGAATAGGAGCTCTGAATGTATGTCAACCAGAAGCGCCATTGACAAGGTAATGGAGACCTTTTGCTGTTGTCTGTGAGTCTTCATTGGAGAAGTGGGGATAAGTCTGAAGATCTGTGCAAATGGGAATAGCAGAAACAGAAATTGTAAAAGGTAAATAATTTGAAAAATAGCAACTATACCCTTAAAGATGATATGATGATATGTATTTGCTATGATCTCACACTCCAACAGAAATGTATACATGTGTTCAAAATAGAAATGTACTGGAATGTTTGTGTCAGCAGTATTCATAATAGCCACCCATTGGAAACTAACCAAATGCCCAGCAAAAGTAGGATAGATAAATTAATCATTGAATATTCATGCATTATAATACTATAGAGCAAAAAGAATGAACTATAGCCACAGGCAGCAATATAAATGGCTCTCAAAAATAGATTGCTGAGTAGGAGAAGCCAGACACAAAAGGCACACCCTGCATAATTTTATTTGTATAAAGCAGAAAATTAGGAGGTCTTTTGTGACTGGAAGTGGTAGAAGGGGAGCTTCTAGGGTGCTGGTAATGTTTTATTTTTTGATTTAAACGTTGAGTACGTGGTGTGTTTAGTTTATGGAATTCATTCAGCTGTATTTATATGTTCACTTTTCTGAAAATATACTGCATATTGATAAATTCAGAAATCAGTTTTATTACAAAGAAAGAATTTTTAATAATTCATGGTAAAAACTCACATCTATAGAAGTTTCTGTTGTGACAGAGACAATTCTAATACATAGACTGTGTAATATACAGAGAGAAATTAGAAACAGTAAAGACTCAGGAGGAACAAAAAAGTCCAAAAATCAACATATGAGCAACATTAAGGTATTTTTCCTAGCCCCACATCTGTAGAAAGGGTTCCTCCACCCATAAAATAAAGTGACTGAAGACTTATTAGTCATATGGTGTGTTTTAATTTTAGTTGATTACATCTAAAGTTATATTTCCTATTAGGCAAATTGTTGGGAGTTCTCATCCCATAGTTTAGGTATTTTTAATTATTCTCCTTTCTTTATAGAATGTCACATTAAATAAGTCATTCATGTACTATGAATTGATTCTTACTATCTTTGTGCCTGATCTTCAGAATTAAAATTGTATGATATGATAAATAGCAACCATTAAAAAAACTAATAAACAACAGATCGGAAGCTTAATGAGGCTAATTCTTGATAGACATCACTCTATCTCATAATAATGCCTGGAAACATAATGTACTCTTCGATTCTGAAGGACCCAGAGCACAGATCAAAAGAGAGGTCCAAGCATTCAGTGTACAGCTAGGCAAACAATGAATTTGAAAAAAAAAAAAAAACCTTATGCATATATATTCATAGTTTGTACTTGTTAGAATCAATGACCTCAAACTACTTCTAGAGTATTTAATGAAAGGTTAAGTCGTTACATACAGAAGTATTGACCTGCAATCTGTGGTTTGTTGTCAGTTGATTAGATGGAGAACCAAACTTTTAACTCATCATAGAACTCCTATCTTTTGAAAATGTTTAAAAATATTTTTCTATCATCAGCACCTCTCAATATACCATATTTTATACCACTTAGAGACTTTGTTAAAGTCACTTAAAATTTAAGGAAGCAAATTTATCTAAAGAAATGAGTAGAGGTGTCCCAGTTTCAATTTAACTAGGATCAATAAATATACATGATGAAGACATGAATAGTAAGATCTTCATATTGATGTATATACTTAGCATGTACTTTGGATTCTTTTTAAAAATCTAAAAAAAGAGTGACAAAGATGGATCACAGTATATATTATTTTTTACTGTTGATTATTTCCACTATTTCCTACTTTTTGTAGTTTTAATATGTGATGAGACATAATTATATACAACCAGAAAGATTCTGACATCCTTGAGGAAATTATAGTTATTTTAATATTTTCTCATTAATTTGTCAGTTCAGAGATACTATCTTGATATCAACATTGTGGAAAACTTACTATAGTGTAAAGAAATTATAATAGCAAAACATACAACATTGTGTGACATATTTTCCAATTTTTAAAAAATATTGATATATTATACATACAGTTTGAAAGGCTATACACAAAATCAGCAATAGTAGTTTTAGTTAAAGCTAATGAAACAAAATGGGCAAAGGGGAAGCAAATGGGTGATATTCAGATAATATTTCAAGATGAAGAAAGTAACCTAGTTGGTCAGGCAATTTGTTGAAGATAAGTCCAGTAATATGAGGACTTGGAAGTGTTACAGGATTTGGCAGTGCAGTTATCTTTGGTGATGGTGATAAAATAAATTTCAATGGGATGAGGAAAATTAAGGCAGACTGGAGATATGGATTCAAGACAACCAGAGCAAAGGAAACAGAGCTTGACTATGGGTAATACTTTTAAAAAATGTTGTGAAGGCAGAAAAGATGTAGGACAGTAACTAGAGCGGGATAAAGGGACGAGTGAGAATTTTTCTTAAGTGGCGGTATATGTATATATATGTGTGTGTTTTCATGTATATTATCATATATAATCATGTATGATAAAGGTTTTGCATATTTATTTGTATGATAATTATCTAATCCACTAGAGAAGAAAGACAGGAGAAATGCTGGAAGTTTCCTTGAACAGGCAAGAGGGAACAGGAGCCAAGACCCAAGATGAGACAGGCACAGGTGGCATATGAATGATGTTGAAATCAATGAGACTGGATAAGTTCATCCAGTAAGTGACTATAAATGAAGAATAGTTCAGAGGACAGTTTCCTGCGTATCCTAATCTCATGGGAGCATGTTGAAATTCTATTTTCATATACAGTCTTTAGTTATTAATGAAGACTGAGGACACAATAAGTATGAAGATGCCTTATCTATTGGATCTTTAAAATAAAGTGGATGCTTCCTGTGTTAATTTCCTCCTTTCAACTTCTATATACATTTTGTCTTATAAGTTTTAACCTCCAAAACTTCAAATCATGACCATTAGCACACTTACTTCTTTCTAAACCTTGAAATCTATACGTTATTTTTTGTTAAATTCCTAATTGTGTTAACATAGAAATTTGGTAGAGATTGGTGTTGGTATCTTTTGGTCTGATATGTGGAATGTATGTCATTTAATCCTATCTTGAGCTGTGGAGGTTTATTTCTCACACTGTCTCTCAGGAAATTCTATTTCCTAAAAAATATTCATGGGGACTTTAGGAAAGACTACAAATATTAAATTGAATAATAATAAAAATAAAAATTACAAAAAATCAAGAGACAAATTTTTAAATTTTATAAGCTTGCCTAACACTTGCAAAAGATATTTTTAAATTACATTAGCTAGATGAAAATTGATGTCAGTTGAAATCTCTTTCCAAGTTACAAAATGACATAGAGCAAAGGCCTTTATCATCAGGGACTTAAGATTTTTATAATGAAAGTACATATATTTCTCTTACAAATTAAAATATAAGAACCATAAAGTATATAAACTTTATGAGTTCCGCTCCCTCTTTTGCTTTCAGAATAATGTCATTCTTTGGGGCACCTGGGTGGCTTAGTCGGTTAAGTGTCTGACGCTTAATTTTGGCTCAGGTCATGATCTCATGGTTCATGTGTTTGAGCCCCGCTTTGGGCTCTGCACTGACAGCATGGAGCCTGCTTGTGATTTTCTCTCTATCTACACTCTATCTCTATCTCCCCCTCTATCTGCACCTTCCCTAATTTCTAAACAAACAAAGAAACAAATACTAAAAAAGAATAATGTCATCCCTTGAAAAATATTTTAAAAAGCATATATGGTGTCTATATCCCCAAATTGTTTTTTATTCCATAAACCTTCTTTAAAAGCTTCTGTGAGAACTTTTGAATTTGGTTTTCAGTGGAAGTCAAATGTTTATGCCTTTAATTTTTTTCCCTGCTTAGTATGCATTCCCATATTTGTTCTTGAACTTAAAAACATCATAGTGCAACAAGTAATAATGGATACAAAAAAAAGTTTTCTCAGATCTTCCTCATATTTATTTTTGAGTATATTCCAAGTGTTAATATCCATGACTGTAGAAGTGGTGGTTTATTTTCACATGGAATATGGTGTGTTTCTCTAGTCAAAGATACACAAAGCTGCACTGCACCTAACTACTGATATGGACTATATGCAGCACATTTATAATGATAAACTGAAATACTGAAAGCATTGCTATTTACTTAATTTGGATCTAGCTGAACATATACACTTCTGACAAAAAAGAAAAAAAATCCTAGTGCTAGATAGATATTTGTATTGGTTCTCCTTGATTTCATGTCAGTAATTGCTCCTCTTCTAGTTCTGTCAACTCTTTCTAGAAAGGTAAGCTATAAATTGGATGGACAAACATTACTGATGAGACAGAATTATAAATCTATCTTATAGGATATTCACCGATATGAAAATATATTAAATTCATGTTTATGTTTTCATTTTGTGTGAAATTTTTGTAAGTGTTCATTATGTGAAGTACTCAAAATATTACTTTGTAAAGTAGAAACAAGATGGTTAATATTTTTAATATAACATTAAACTTGCTCAAATATTAGCCAAGTCTTTCAATTTAATATCAGAAATGAATTAAAAGATTATATCTACTGTAATAGAGCGTTATTTTCAGTGGACCATAAGATCATTGAAGTCAAGGGCCCATGTGTTTTTCAATGACACTTCATAGAGAGTCAGCACCTCATAGTGGTGAGGAACTTGTAGAAAGGAATCACACAATCAGACTTGAAATAAATTATTTAATTCTTCTCTTTCTCAATTTCCCCATTTGTAAGAAGGGGATATTTACATATTATATCATGTATCTATATCATAGGGTTGTTATTACAATTAAAACATGATGCACATGAATCTTAAAAGACAGTGTCAGTTCCATAGTGGGTATATAACAAATGTGGGGTTTTTTTTATTACTTATACACAATAATTCATCAGACTCTAGGTATTGAGTACCTAATATATGTGAGAGATTTGGGATACTTTATATAAATTATTTTCATTATTAAATGCTAACATTAATATTAAACACTGTAACAAACTATCATATAAAAAAGTTTACTTCTTCTTAAAATACAAATCTTCAGTTCTAGAATATAGGTTTCAGGAGTTTGCTATCTTACCTTTGTAATTTCAACCATACTTTGTGTTTCACATAATAAATTGCTGGTATTATTGTCTTCTTTCTAGGATGAATGCAAAAGTTTGATCACACTTTTAACACTTGACTGTAGAGTTGTCTTTTAGTCACCTTCCAACCTTGCCAACAAATTCAATCAGCTTAAGAGCATTTTAATGTACCTATGCAACTCCTCAGAATTTAAGATTAGGAGAGAAAAGTAGGTCATATGACCTTTATAAGTAGTACTCAATAGTTACTCTTGAAATGATAGAATTAGTTTAATTTAAGCTGCAATTTGATTGAAATGTTTTCCAGCTTAAAATCAGATACTCGACTAGCGCCTACAATGTGAGGAAGGTTATGTGCAGTGCATTTCTAATGCAGTAGAAATGCAGTCAAGTCAAATAAAATTATTTTGTCCTCAGTAATCAAGAAGAGGTTGCCCTAGATGTTTTAGATTCCAATTTTTAATTTAACAAGAAAGCTTAAGTGTACAGTAGCGTAGAGTATATACGACTCAGCTCTTTTTACTTAGAAGAAAAGTGCAATATTTTACTTCACTCTGACCTTGAGTCAAAGCTTTGCAAAGAATCTGATTCTGAGTGGATTGGGGGTGAAATGAAATGAAAAAAAAAAAAAGAAAAAAAAAGAGAAAAGGAAGAACTGCTTTTATCATGACCAGATGGTAATTTTTACTAGTTGGCAGTGAATTAAAACACATTTTTTGAAAGGAAAGTATACATTATAGACTGGCACAACTAAATGTGTGAAAGTATCCCAAAAATAGATAAAAATATTCTTTAGCTTTGAAATAAAGTTATAATAAACTTGTCTAAGTGATGGTTATCTGTAGGATACAGGTAGCAATGAAGACTAACGATACAGTCAAAGGTCCTAAAGGAATTAGAACTGAGTCAACAAGATCTAATTTCTGACATTATATCCTTAAAAACCTGAATTGTATTCCTCATGTGCTAGTTCTAGGCTAAACCTGGTATATAATTTAATATTAACTTCTCCCTTGTCCCAGTGAAACCCCAGCCAGTCCCAGTGAAAACCACACAATTGATTTCTCAACTAAATTTTTGAAATCAACTGAATTCTTTCATAGGGTACACAACTTTAAATCTGCTAAATTATTCATTAAATAGTTTTTTAAGCTCTTTAAGTGCACCAGGAAAGTTGCAATGACATAACCTGAAGGCCATTAAAACTCACTTGCCGAAAGCCTGGAAAACACCAATATTTAATTACTTATTGCTAATCATTCTATAGTTAGTTTCATTTGTCTTATTATTGGCATGACTTTTTGCTTAGACACAGTGATTCTGTCTAATCCTTTGATGGTTGATATGGTGGAACTGATGAACTCTTTAAAGATATTAGTGATCTTTAAACCTTTCTAGTAGTGGAATGTCTGAATATTTTACTAGGAAATGAGTGAAATAGCATTTCAACACACCAGTGCAGGTTAAAATTTGAACACTTTCACCAGACAAGAAGCAGTTCAGGCCCTGAGTTCTAGACCCATTTTGCTGCCCTACCAGGGCAGGGAAGTAAGTTTATATCCCATATACTATTGAATATAGGGTCTAGTCCTGGTCATCCAATAAAGCAGACAAGATGTCTTGTCTGTGAAGCCCATCCTATAGCCTCACTTCAATACAAAAGTAAGGCAGCAGGACTGTTTAACTGATAGCCAGTAGCACACCTCCCCATGCCCATCTTCAGAGCTCAAAAAAATTGCCTTTCTCCAAAACAGACCATAAGAGCAGGCCCCACCTTCCCAAGGAAATTATAAGCAGATATACCCAGAAACCCCAACTGAGCTTACTGGTGAAAACCTGTCTCTGCCAAAGCATACCAGTACTGTCTGGAAGAGAAGCAAAATTACTCAAATGCACAGATACCAATTTAAGGAAATAAGGGTTACAAAAAAAAATCAGGTAAATATGACACCTCCAAAGGTAACTAATAACTAATAAAGCTCCAATAATTCACCCTAAGAAAAATGGAAAATTTATGAACTGTCAAAGAATTCAGAATAATCCTCTTGAAAAAGCTGACTGAACTATAAGAAAACACAGACAACTAAACAAAATTAAGAAAACAATGCATGAAAAAAATGAGAAGTTTAACAAAGAAATAGCAATCTTCCTTCAAAAAAACAGAAATCTTAGAGTTGAAAAATATAACTTAACTGAAGAATTCAATAAAGTGTATCAAAAGTAGACTTGACCATGCAGAGGTAAGAATCAGCAACCTGGAAGATAGAACATTGGCTATTCAGAGGGACAAATAGAAAAAAATGAAAAAGAGTAAAGAAAACCTGTAAGAATTATAGGACACAATTAAACAATTTTTGTTTATTTTTTAATATTTTCTTTTTAAATTTATTTTTGAGAGAGAGAGCATGAGGGTGGTTGGGCAGAGAGAAACACATTCAATCTGAAGCAGGCTTCAGGCTCTGAGCTTTCAGCACAGAGCCCGACGTGGGGCTTGAACATGTGAACTGCAAGATCATGAGTTGAGCTGAAGTCAGATGTTTGACTGAGCTACCCATGCACCCCTAAAAGAAACAAGGTTTATATTATGGGAATTTCAAAAGGAGAAGAGAAAGAGAAGGGACCGAAAGCACATTTAAAGCAACCATGGTTGAAAACTTTCCAACCCTTGGGAGAGAAATGGACATCTATATCCATGAGGCCCCAAAGAATCCCAAATAGGTTGAAAATGAATAGGGCTACACCAAGACCCATTACAATTAAATTGTCAAAAGTGAAAGACAAAGAATTTTAAAAGCGGCAAGAGAAAGTAGAGGAGTTGGATATAAGGGAACCCGCATAAGATTATTGGCATATTTTCAAACAGAAACTTTTCAGACCAAGAAAGAATGGGGTGACATATTCAAGCTAGTGAAATAAAATAACTGCCAACCAGAAATTCTATACCCAGAGAAGCTATCCTTTAGAAACAAAGGAAGAATAAAAACTTCCCTGAAAACAAAACTGACAGAGTCCATTACTAGTCCTGCCTTAATAATAAATGCTAAAGAGAGTTATTTGAGTGCAAGTAAAAGAATGTTAATTAACATTACAAAAACATGTAAAAAGTACTATAAATCTCACTGCTTCTGGTAAATATATAGTTATGGTTAGATTCTGCAATATGGTGATAGTGGTATCTACTTCAGTCACATCTCTAAAAGTTAAAAAAAAATCATAGTGAAAATAACTATAACTGTAATAACCTGTTATTAGTTACAAAATACAGAAAAAAAGGTAATAGCTATAGCCTAAAATGCGAGGAGGAAGAGAAAAGTGTAAAGTTTATGAATTCTATTGAAGTTGTTATCAGTTTAAAACAGGATAAGTTTAAGCTTTTATAAGCCTCATGGTAACCTCAAGGGAATATCCTATAGTAATTACACACAAACACATAAAAACAAACAAACAAACAAAAAACACACAAAAAATAAGTCAAAGCATACCTATAACAAAAAATATCAAAACATATGCAAAAAAAAAAGACAGCAGGATAAGAAACAAGGAACAATGGATCAACAAACAACCAGAAAACAATGAACAAAATGGCAATAGTAAGTCCTTATCAATAATTACTTTAAACATAAACAGATTAGATTCAGCAAATCAAAGACATAGAATGGCTGAATTGGTTTTAAAAATATATAATATGTTGGGGCGCCTGGGTGATTCAGTTGGTTAAGTGTACGACTTCAGTTCAGGTCATGATCTCACGGTTTGTGGGTTCGAGCCCCACGTTAGGCTCTGTGCTGACAGCTCAGAGCCTGGAGCCTGCTTCTGATTCTGTGTTTCCCTGTCTCTCTGCCCCTACCCCCACTCATGTTCTGTCTCTCTTTGTCTCAAAAATAAATAAAACATTAAAAAATTAAAAAAAAATAATATGTTGCCTACAAAAGACTCACTTTACACTTAAAGACACACAGAGATTGAAAGTAAAGGGATGGAAAAAGACATTTCAAGCAAATAGTAAACAGAAAAGGGATAGCTATACTTGTATTAGACCAAAAAATCTTTAAGAATGGCAAGAGAGAAGAAAGTCATTATATAATGATAAAGAAGCCAATGCATCAAGAAGATACAACATTGTAAAGATTTATGTGCCCAACTTTGGAGCACCTAAATAAG
Source organism: Prionailurus viverrinus (assembly GCF_022837055.1). NCBI lineage: Eukaryota > Metazoa > Chordata > Mammalia > Carnivora > Felidae > Prionailurus > Prionailurus viverrinus. The sequence continues at coordinate 130,397,746 of NC_062569.1, read as the reverse complement.
CAAAAATGAGCAGAGCTAAAAGAAGAAATAAATAGTAATGCAATTACAGTTGGAAACTTTAAACTCTACTTTCAACAAAGGATAGATCAGACAGAGAATCAACAAGGAAACAGCAGATTTGAAAAACAGTATCAATCAAATGGTGCTAACAGACAAATTCAGAAGATTTTATCCAACAGCAGAATACACATTCTTTTTAAGCACCCGGAATATTTTCTAGGATGGACCATATGTTAGGCCACAAAACAAGATTCAAATAGATTGAAAACATACCAAGTATCTTCTCTGATCACAATGGCATGAAACTAAAAAATCACAAGAGTAAAAGTGGAACATTTGTAAACATATGGAAATAAAACAACATTTTCCTGAATAACCAAAACATCCAATAAGGAAATAAAGGGGAAATAAAAATTTCTTGAGACAAATGAAAATGGAAACAGCATATCAGAACTTAGAGGTTGCAGCAAAAGCAGTTTTAAGAGGGAGATTCAAAGCAATAAAATTTTACATCAATATGCAAGAAAGATCCCATAAACAACCTGACTCTCCAGAAGCTGGAAAAGGAAGAACAAACTGAGCCTCAAGTTAACAGAAGAAAGGAAATAGTAAAGATTAGATTAGAAATACATGAAATAGAGCAGAAAAATAACAGAAAAGATGAACCAAACTAAGAGTTGGTTCTTTGAAAAGACAAACAAAATTGACAAACCATTAGCTAGAATAACAAGAAAAGAAAAAAGAACCCAAAGAAACAAAATTCTTAATTAAAAAGGGGACATTACAACTTACTCCACAGAAATTCAAAGGATCATAAGTAGCTACTATGAACAACTATACACCAACAGACAGGACAAATTAAAGACATGGAAAAATTCTTAGAAACATGCAACTTACCAAGACTGAATCAGGAAGAAATAGAAAACCAGAATAGACTAATTACTGGTATGGAGATTGAAGCAAATGTCCCAAAAAAGAAAATCCCATGACCAGATGGCTTCACTAGTGAATTTTGTGAAACATTTCAAGAAGAATCAACACCAATTCTTTTCAGACACTTCCAAAAAAGTTGAAGAGGAGAAAATACTCCCAAACTTATTTTATGAGACCAGTATTATCCTGATACAAAAACCAGAAAAGAACATTACTACAAAAGAAAAGCTACAGGCCAACATCCCAGATGAATATAGATGACAAATTTCTTAATAAACTACTAACAAACCAAATTCATACATCATGATCAAGTGGGATTTATCCTTGGGATGCAGAGATAGTTCAACATATGCAAATCAATCAGTGTGATATATCACATTAATGGAATGAAAGAAAACCATATGATCATTTCAGTAGACACCACAAAAGCTTTGGAGAAAATTCAACATCCATTCATGATAAAAATTCTTTTAAAATTAGCCGTAATAACATATCTCAACATAATAAAGGCCATATATGACAAACCCACAGCTAACATACTCAAAGATGAAAGATTGAAATCTTTTCCTCTAAGGTCAGGAACAAGACATTAAGACTACTCTTAGGCACATAGTACTAGAAGTCTTAGCTAAAGCAGTCAGGCAAGAAAAAGAGATAAAAGTTACCAGAATTGGAAAGGAAGAGGTAAAACTGTCTCTTTCTTCAGGTGACTTAATTTTATACATAGAAAACCCCAGAGACTCAACCATAACTGTTAATGAAATCAGTAAAGTTGCAGAATACAAAATTGAAAAAAAAGTCAGCAGCATTTCTATATACTAACAATGAATTTTATGAACAAGAAATAATTTGATCCTACTCAATAGTATTAAAAACAATAAAACTCTTAGAAATAAATTAAGGAAATAAGCGCTCTTTACTCTGACAGTATAAGACATTGATGAAATAAACTGAATAAGACATAAATAAATGAAAAAGTATTCCATGTTCATGGATTAGACGAATTCATATTGTTAAAATGTCAATATTACCAAAAGTCATCTGTAGATTCATTACAATCCTTATCAAATTCCAATGGCATTTTTTATAGAAGTATGAAAAATACTCCTAAAGTTTATATGGAAACACAAAAGCTCCAAAATAAAATTCTAGAAAGAACAAAGCAGGAGATATCACACTTCTTAATTTCAAGCTATGCTATAAAGCTATAGTCATCAAAAAAGTATGGTACTAGCATAAAATAGACAAATAGACCAATGGAAGAGAATTGAAAGCCCAGAAATAAACCAAGTATATAAGATCAACTAATATTTGTGAAGGGAGCCAAGAATACTCAGTGGAGAGTCTCTTCAATGAATGGTGCTGAGATCATTGTATGTACATGTGTGAAAGAATGAGATTGGATCTACACACTACTCTCAAACGTTAACTTAAAATAGACTAAAGGCTTAAATGTAAGACCTGAAACCATGAAACGTCTAAGAGAAAATATAGGAGTAAATCTCCTTGATATAGATCTTGATAACATTTTTTTTGGATATGACAACCTAAAGCAAAGCAACAAAATAAAAAAATAAACAAGTGAGACTACATTAAACTAAACAGCTTTTGTGCAGCCAAAGAAACCATAAAAAATGAAAAGATAACCTGTGGAGTTGGAAAACGTTTGCAAACCATTTACTTGATTAGACTTAATATCCAAAATATATAAAGAACACCTAAAACTCAATAGTGAAATAATAAATAACCCAATTAAAAATTGTTAAAGGGCCTGAACAGATACTTCTCAAAAGAAGATATAGGAAAGCCAGTAGGTACATGAAAAGATGTTGAACATCACTAGTCATTAAGGAAATAGAAATGAAAGCCACAATAGGGTATCACATGCCTGTTACAATGACCATCATCAAAAAGACGAGAGATAAGAAATGCTGGTGTGGATGTGGAGAAAAGGGAACCACTATGCACTGTTGGTGGGAATGTAAATTGGTATAGCTACTATGGAAAACAGTATGGAGTATCCTTTAAAAATGAAAACTAAAACTCTTGTGTGATCTAGCAATTCCACTTCTGGGACTGTATCCAAAGAAAACAAAAATACTAACTTGAAAAAATATCTTCACCCCACATTCATAGAATCATTATTTATAGCCAAGATATGGAAGCAGCCTGTGTTCATTAATGGATGAATGGATAAAGAAGTTGTCGTATGTGATATTCAGCCACAAAGAAATGAGGAAATCCTACCATTTACAAGAACATAGATGGACTTCGGAGGCATTATAGTAGGTAAAATAAGTCAGACAAATAAATACTGTATGATTTAATTTACATGTGAAATCTAAAAGAACCCCACAAAAACAAAAATTCATAGATAATGAGATTAGACTTGTGGTTATTGGAGGCAGAGGATAGTGGAAGAGGAAATTGAAGGAAGGTGGTCAAAGGGTACAAACTTCCAGTTATAAGATAAGTAAGTACTACAATGGAATGTGCAGCATGATGATGTAACACTGCTGTATGATATATAACAATGTTGCTAAGAGTAAATCCTAGGAGTTCTCATTACAAGGGGAAAGTTTTTCTTTATTGTAACTATATGAGAAAATGGATGGTAGCTGAACCCCTTGTGTAATCATACACACACACACACACACACACACACACATATCAAACCATTGTGCTGTATACCTTAAACTTATATAGTGATGTATGCCAATTATTTCTTAATAAAACTGAAAAAACAAAAGCCCTTAACACTTATTTTAAGTGCTTGCATGGGTTAAGTGTTTTCTACCTTTGGATCTTTAGTTAGTTTGAAAAATACTTTGACATAAGGCACAAAATATGCATCTATCTTAATTTTTTATAGTTGCTAAACAAATTTGTTATGAACTAGTATTCAATAATCCAAACTTTTCATACTGTTCTGAAAGGATTTTATCATATATATTGTTTCTCCCCACCAAAAAAAAAAATCCACACTCACACATTTTGATGAGGCCACTGCAAAACTTTCATATTGAATAGATGCAATGTATTCCAAGGTGTATGAATCAAATCAGAACAGAGGAACAGAGTACATTATTCAGTAGCTATAGATGTACAATTTAAAACTCATTGCTTGAGGGATGCCTGGGTGGCTCAGTTTGTTGAGTGTCAGACCTGCAGTTTGTGGGTTCGAGCCCCATGTGGGGCTCTGTGCTGGAAGCTCAGAGTCTGGAGCCTGCTTCAGATTCTGTGTCTCCCTCTCTTTCTGCCCCTACCCCCCACATGCACACTCGCTCTCTCTCTCTCCCTCTCTCTCTCTCTCAAAAATAAATATACATTACAAAAATTAAAAAAAATAAAACTTATTGCTTGAAAACTTACTTCTTATTTATCAAAGTAATTACTGAGTGATATCACCTCATGCCAGGGTGGCCAAAATGAACAAATCAGGAGACTATAGATGCTGGAGAGGATGTGGAGAAACGGGAACCCTCTTGCACTGTTGGTGGGAATGCAAACTGGTGCAGCCACTCTGGAAAACACTGTGGAGGTTCCTCAAAAAATTAAAAATAGACCTACCCTATGACCCAGCAATAGCACTGCTAGGAATTTACCCAAGGGATACAGGAGTACTGATGCATAGGGGCACTTGTACCCCAATGTTTATAGCAGCACTCTCAACAATAGCCAAATTGTGGAAAAAGCCTAAATGTCCATCAACTGATGAATGGATAAAGAAATTGTGGTTTATATACACAATGGAGTACTACATGGCAATGAGAAAGAATGAAATATGGCCCTTTGTAGCAACGTGGATGGAACTGGAGAGTGTGATGCTAAGTGAAATAAGCCATACAGAGAAAGACAGATACCATCCACTCTTATGTGGATCCTGAGAAACTTAACAGAAACCCGTGGGGGAGGGGAAGGAAAAACAAAACAAAACAAAGGTTAGAGTGGGAGAGAGCCAAAGCATAAGAGAGTCTTAAAAACTGAGAACAAACTGAGGGTTGATGGGGGGTGGGAGGGAGGGTAGGGTAGGTGGTGGGTATTGAAGAGGGCATCTTTTGGGATGAGCACTGGGTATTGTATGGAAACCAATTTGACAATAAATTTCATATATTAAAAAATCAAAGTAATTACTGAGTTGATTTTTCTTTCAATCCAATTTTTATAATAATCGGTATGATAAAGTTAAATGCCCATCATGGTGATTTCTGTTTTTTTTTTTAATTCATTGCAAGAAACCCAGAGTTACATTTCTTCATCTGAATTTTCAGAAATATAATTGGAAAATGATAATCACAAAGATTAGGATTTCAAGATACACTGATATTTAAAGTTAGATAGAAAGCTGAGAGCGTTCGAATACTTGGTACCATGAGAGAAGGCTACACATTTGTAGCCTACACATTTTATTAGGCTAATCATTTACCTAGGGGTAAACACAATTCATCTTATTTAATATAGCACAGTAGGGCAATAAAAATAATAATTAAAATTAGCTAATATTTTTCTGCATGCTATGTGGCATATTTTTGTGCATGTGTATATCCATATTGTGCATGCATTGATACCTAAATTTGACAAGAAATTTATGAAGCAGAGAGAACTTAAGTGGCCAGTTTGCACAGCTTATAAGTGATAGAAGATCTGGGATTCCAACCCAGGCAACCTGGGTGCACAGTCTATGTCTGACTAGTGTAAGATACTGTTTTTCGAAGAAAAAAAAAGTAGAAGAATTTGGTTGTCTACAATGATTTTAGCTTAGTGGCATATTTTATATATTGCATTAGTATAATTTACAAACCTGATACACAATTGAAGCATCAAGATAATACTGGTCTATTTAAATAAGCATCAATCATAGCAAATATCTCTAATCCTTGTTAATATATGTGTGGGGTTTTTTAGAGATCTTTATTTCAATAATATGAAATAACATTTCATATTCAAACATATCATTTTTATTTTTATTCACACAAATAAGATCATGTATAAACGGTTATGAAAATTATTTTTCACTAAATAATTCATGTAAGGTTTTTTTTTTATGTATTGTGTCTTGACAGTAAATTCTGTGAGACCTGTTCTGCTCCACCTGACAACCTTCCCTTTTCCTTCTGTTACGATTTTCTCTTGCTTTGTGCTGGCCGAATTGGTTAGTGTAAGCAATTATAAGTGGAGACAGAGATGGTAACTTTGCCAAACTCTCTTTATCCCAGGTCTATTAAATTTTTGTGGTAAAATACAATGAACATAAAATTTACCATATTAACCAAATTTAAGTGGACATTCCTATTGTTGTATAATCATCACCACCATTCATCTCCAGAATTCTTTTTATCTTGCAAAACATAAATTTTATGCCCAGGAAGTAATAACTTTCCATGTCTTGACAGCCACAATTTAACTTTCTGTCTCTACCATTTTGACTGCTGTAGGTACCTCATATAAGTGGAATCATGCAGTATTTTTGCTTTTGTTATTGGCTTATTTCACTTAACATAATGTTCTCAAGGTTCATCCATGTTGTGGTATATGTCAGAATTTCTTTCCCTTATAAATAAGGCTGAGTAATACTCTCTTGTATATACCATATTTTGCTTATCATTCATCCATTAATGGACATTTGAACTGCTTGCATGTTTTAGTTGTTAATGATGCTGCTATGAATGTGGATGTACAAATATTTTAAGACTCTGCTTTCAATGCTCTTGGGTATTTATCTAAAGTGGAATTACTTGATCATATGGTAAGTATATTTTTAAGTTTCTGAGCAACTACAGTACTGTTTCCACAGCAGCTGTACCATTTTACACACCCTCCAACAGTGCACAAGGATTCTAATTTCTTGAGTGGTGGTATCTCACTGTAGTTTTGATTTTCATTTCCCTAATGATTAGTTGAGCCCTTTTTAAAAAATGTGCTTATTGGCCATTTGTACATCTTTGGACAATTCAAATCCTTTGTCAGTATTTGGACCAGGGTGACTGTTTTTTATTGAGTTTTAGAAGTTCTCTATTTATCCTGGATATTAATTTCTTGTCAGATAAATGATTGGAAATATTTCTTCTCATTCTGGGTGTTGCCTTTTTGCTCTGTTGATAATGTATTTTGATGTGCACATTCTGTTTAAAATGTTGTATGATTTCATCGTACATGTATTTAGGTATACATACCTTCAGGTTATATGGGAGTCCAGGAGATAGAGTGAGCCAGAGATATGTACATATTCAATTTGAAGGAAAGATTTTTTTTTTTAATTTTCATGAAGTTTAATTTGTTAACCTTTCTTTTGTTGTCTGGGGCTTTTGGTATCATATCTAAGAAATCTCTGCCAAATCATGTCATGAAGCTTTTGTCCTATGTTTCCTCCTAAAAGTTTTATAGTTTTAGGTACACTTAGATATCTAGTTTTCTCAGCACTGTTTTTTAAGAAGACTGCCCTTTTTCCATTGAATAGTCTTGACCGTCTTGTGAAGAATTGTTTGAGTATCCATGTTAGAGTTTATTTCTTGGATCTTAATTCTATTTCATTCTATTCTGTATGTCTGTCTTTATGCCAGTACCACACTGTTTTGATTACTGGAGGTTTTTCATAAAACCTTTTGAAATCAGGAAGTGTAAGCCAATTGGTGTTGTTCTTGTTTTTCATGATTGTTAGGTCTATTCAGGGCTCTTTTGAAATCATATGATTTATTTTTTTTAGGATGGATTATCTATTTATGTAAAAAGTATAATTGGGATTTTTATAGGGATTGAATTGAATCTGTAGACTGCTTTGAATAGTATTGACATTGAACATTTTTTGTTTATGTTTTCAATTTTTTCAACAATATTTTCTAGTTTTCATTGTACAAGTCTTTATTTCCTTAATCAATTATTCAGTATTTTATTCTTTTTGATGCTATTCAAGGTGAAGTTGTTTTTGTAATTTCCTTCTAAGGATACTCATTGTTAGGGTATAGAAATGTAACTGGTTTTTGTGTATTGGCTTTGTATCCTACTTTACTGAATAAGTTTATTATAACAATGTGTGTGTGTGTGTGTGTGTGTGTGTGTGTGTGTGTGTGTATCTTTAGGGTTTTCTACATGTGAGATCACATCTTCTACAAAAAAGATAAATATTACTTTTTCCTTTCCAATGTGGATGCCTTGTATTTCTTTCTTTCTTTCTTTCTTTCTTTCTTTCTTTCTTTCTTTCTTTCTTTCTTTTTCTTTCTTTCTAGTTGCTTTGCCTAGAATTTTCAGTACTTTGTTGAATAGAAGTGGTAAAAGTGGGCATCCTTCTGATGTTTGCGGTGGCCTTTATTATGTTGAAAGTGTTTTCTTCTATTCCTACTATTTTGCTGAGTATTTTTTATCACTAAAGAATCTTCACTTTTTACTGTTTTTTTTTTTCTGTATCAGTTGAGAATGATTTTGTGTTTACTTTTCCTTCATTTTATCAATGTGTTGTATTACACTGATTGATTTTCATATGTTGAACCATCCTTGCAGTCCAGGAATAAATTCCACTTGGTCATTTTAATATGCTGTGAAATTCAGCTTGCTGGTATTTTGTTGAAGATTTTTGCAATGTTCATAAGGAATATTGGTCTGTAGTTTTCCTTTCTCATTGTGTCTTGTTTTGCCTTGGTATCCTGGTAATTCTGGTCCCATAGAATGAACTAGAAAGTACTATGTCCTATGTATCGTTTCCTTTCCTTTCCTGTCCTGTCCTGTCCTGTCCTGTCCTTTCTGATTTCATTTAAGAAATTATATAAGTAAAACGATTAAATTAGGGGCGCCTGGGTGGCGCAGTCGGTTAAGCGTCCGACTTCAGCCAGGTCACGATCTTGCGGTCCGTGGGTCACGATCTTGCGGTCCGTGAGTTTGAGCCCCGCGTCAGGCTCTGGGCTGATGGCTCAGAGCCTGGAGCCTGCTTCCGATTCTGTGTCTCCCTCTCTCTCTGCCCCTCCCCCGTTCATGCTCTGTCTCTCTCTGTCCCAAAAATAAATAAACGTTGAAAAAAAATTAAAAAAAAAAAGAAATTATATAAGTAAAACGATTAAATTAATTATGAACTAATTATATCATTTGTTTGCTTATCATTTGTCTGTAACTCAGTTGCCCAGAGCTTTCTGTTGCATGATTCCTTCAGTAATATCCTCAGTAAGTGTTGGTATAGTTTGGATGTAAAATTAGCAATATTGGGCAGCTTGTTTCATTTATGAATTTCATTTTTTAAATGTATTTATTGGGGCGCCTGGGTGGCTCAGTCGTTTAAGCTTCCGACTTCGGCTCAGGTCATGATCTCGCGGTCGGTGAGTTAGAGCCCCGCGTCCGGCTCTGTGCTGACAGCTCAGAGCCTGGAGCCTGTTTCAGATTCTGTATCTCCCTCTCTCTCTGACCCTCCCCCATTCATGCTCTGTCTCTCTCTGTCTCAAAAATAAACGTTAAAAAATTAAAACAAATAAATAAAATGTGTTTATTTATTTTGAGAGAGAGAGAGTGTGTGCTTGTGCCCGCGAGCGGAGGAGGGGCAGAGAATGGGGGAGAGAGAGGATCCTAGCAGGCTTCCTACTGTCAGTGCACACCATAGTGGGGCTCAAACTCCTGCACCATGAGATCATGACCTGAGCTAAATCAACAGTTGGATGCTTACCCAACTGAGCCACCCAGGAGCCCCTTATTTATGGATTTCTTTTCTATTGAAGATCAGCTTCAGACACTTGTGGTTCTTGTGATAACACAGAGGTTCTTCAATATATAATGATAATTTTAAATATAAAATGAATACCTTTACTCTTTAATACTTATTCTTCCTATAGAATCTTTACTAATTATTTTAGTTTGAGTTTCTCTCACACGTCTTTAAACTTGTGTCACGTTTATAACAGCTGATATAATTTATTTATTTATTTATTTATTTATTTATTTATTTATTTCCTAATTTGTATGTGTGGTGGATGGTATAGGTGCTGCATGCTGGTAGAAATTAAAATTTTGTAAATATCTACTTTTACTCTCCAAATATGTTATTTCAAATATAACATAATTAAATGTATAAATAGTTTATTTTCTGTCTTAAAAATCACCTCTGCCTTGAAGATAATCTGCTTAGAAATACATATTGCTTATAAAAGCCACATTCTTGACCTCATACTCTGTTACGACAATAAATGTGCATTAAAACAGTAAATAGCTATGAAACAGTTGTTAGAGGGATTCTATTAAAACCTTGGCCTATTAAAACTTGGGCAGATCACATTTTTCTAAGGGGAAGAAAACTCATATGAGTAATGGGGTTGTAATTTGTGTTGTATTATAATAAAAATAAAATAAACATTGCTTTATGGCAGGGGATTTCAAATGGAATGAGGTAAAAAATATAACATGAAATAGGAATTGTAACTAATATTTTGGGGATATTAATATACACACATGATTTCATTAGGAAATATTGGTTGTTAAAGAAAATACAGTTTTATAAAGATCAAAAGAGAAATATAATTTTATGAATTTTATGTAGATATAGAAATATTAATATTTAACTCTCTGATTCTTGATAACTTCAATCTAAAAATATGCTTACCAATTGTTTTTCCTACCTTTAGTTAGGTTCTTATGAATTTATAGAATTGTTTATTATCATTTCAGTTCAAATGGCATGAGACCTTGGAAACACAGGGTACAAGGGATCAATATATAACAGATAAATGGCTTTAACAGGTGGTACTTAATGCTATTACCTATATTGTTCACTTGGGAGGAGAGTTCAGTTACTGAAGTGAATATCAACTAGAATAATGTTCACCTCAGTCACTGAAGACACTACGTCAAAAGACACTGCTGCCTCAGAGAATGCACAAACAATACAGGTAATGTCTTTCAGCTCAGATTTCAGTCAGTCAACACCAAATAAATCCAACAATAAGTTAAAGGGTGAGGATAGAAAGATTAAAGACACAGCCTTTATCCTAAGAATGTTCTACTTTTGTGACAAGAGATTGTCTTATTAGCATGTTAGATATATTAGCATAGGATAGAGGCCAGAGCCCTGCAGTAGAAAAAACAAAGTTTGACTCTAAGATATATTGCGATGTTCAATAAGGCAAGTGATTTATTTTCTCTTAGCCTCAGCTTCACCATTTGTTAAACTATTAGATATTCTATAAGTCTTCTTCTGACTCAGACTTTAATTAGAATCGGCTTAGACAGTTTCACTTTCAGCACTGACTACATTTCTCTAACCTTCTCTAGATCTTAGTGGTGAATGTCAATATACCATCAGATATTAACAGTTACCAGGCTCCTTGGAGTTGGTAGAGCATAGTGATCAATCAAGTAGGTTCTGAAGATGAATGCCCTGGATACAAATCCCACATCTTCTACTTTCTAATTATATGATTTGGACAAGCTAATTACTCTCTGAGCCTTATTTTCCTCCTCTGGATTGTTTTGAAGACAAAAGAAATTTTAAAAATTTCTAAGATCTATAGAGTTAAGCGGTACGTACAAGTATGTGTCTGACACATCCAAAATTCCCAAGAATAATTGCAGTTATTATTTTAAGAATGCAAGAACAGTAGAATTTGATCAAAAAATCATTTGGATTTGATTCAAATGGACATTCTCTTGCTTTGGGGGATGATTAAGAAAGCCAAATTTCAGAAAGCAGAGGGAGACTTAGGCAATGCCTAGAGGAGTAATAGGAAATAGGCTACAAATTCAGAAATCAGCTCTTAATTATTCACTGGTTAGGAGGATAGATGTTTCAGGAGTAGCCTTATATATGTACAATAAGATTGAAACCTAGAGAATGTGCCTGAGATTCACCTTTGTGATAACTGCTGAATTCACAAGTGGTCAGAGTATTTGTAAAAATTAAGGTATTTTAGGTTTTTATGTGTCCCCTAAACTTAGAATTGACATTTTACTCCTTAGAAATGAGTGATAGCAAGCAAGCATCATGTTAAGCATTCCCTTCTTTTTTGGGATGATATAGAGACGTGAACTAGCAATAAATGAAAAATGTTTATTCACTTATTTTATAGCAACTCTTTGAAATAAAATAATTTTGCATTCCTTTAATAAACTTGCATAATAAAGTCAACAGCAACATTTAACTTTTGGCTAATATTTTTCACCACCTGAGAATATACATAGACCTTCAAATGAAGTGATTTGAATTATGCTGTGACATCATAGTTGGAAAAAATAGTGTTGCACGTGGAAATGCCATGAGTAACAAATGAGGGGGTGGTAGATGAAAAGATCATAGGGAATTATCTCCTGTGAAAAATACTTTCCATCATTTTTGGAAAATAAGTCTAGTAGAAATAAGACCAGTGGTTGGTAATTTTCATTCAAAATGCCATATTGAAAGTAGTGGGTTTTCTTTCTTTCTTTCTTTCTTTCTTTCTTTCTTTCTTTCTTTTTCTTTCTTTCCCTTCCAAGTTTTTATTTAAATTCCTGTTAGTTCATACGTGTGAAATATTAGTTTTGGGTGTACAATATACTGAGTCAACACTTCTGTATAACACATGGTGCACATCATAAATTCACTCGTTAATCACCATCACCTATTGAACCCATCCTCTCCCTACTGGTAACCATCAGTTTGTTCTCTATAGTAGATTCTTCAGATAAATGTTGAAACAACAGTTAATTTTCTTTAATTAAAGAGATCTTAGGGGCGCCTGGGTGGCGCAGTCGGTTAAGCGTCCGACTTCAGCCAGGTCACAATCTCGCGGTCCGTGAGTTTGAGCCCCGCGTCGGGCTCTGGGCTGATGGCTCAGAGCCTGGAGCCTGTTTCTGATTCTGTGTCTCCCTCTCTCTCTGCCTCTCCCCCGTTCATGCTCTGTCTCTCTCTGTCCCAAAAATAAATAAACGTTGAAAAAAAAATTAAAAAAAAAAGAGATCTTATAGTGAAGACACAACAAAATGGATTCAGGGGACAGTTGTTCTTATCTAGGAGCTCAGTAAGTCCAAAGGTTAATCAAGAGTTACTAAATGTTATGAATAAAAATGAAACATGCAGCTTTATTTAAAGAAAAATAGATCTTAATGTTTATATCATTAAAAAAGGAATGATAAGTGTGTGCTGATGGAGATTCTAGCTAATATTATGGTGGAGATCATTTGGCAATATATACATGTATCAAATCAACATGTTTTAACTTACATTATGTTATATGTCAATTATATCTCAGTAAAAATAGAATCCAAGTCTTATATTTTCTTTTTGCACTTTGAAGAGATTCTATCGTCTCCTATAATTTTAGGATACTTTGTTTTATGGGATATAAAGCTACTACTCCAGGCTAGGTTCCATACTTGTCTGATGTGAAACTTCTTTGCTTGCCTCTGAGCAACCACTTGGGGGACTAGAGAATAGCTGACTGCTGCTGTCTGGCGTGCTCTGTGATCTGCTACTGCAAGGCGTCCTGTGGAACAGCATTCTGCCCTGCAGGCAAGAGGTATCTCTCTGAGCAGACTGATGCCAAACGTGGCCCATGGTAGTTTTGTGAGTATGAGCGTTTGGTGAGCCCATGAAAATCCATAGTGGGAATTGCACTATTTTAGAAAAGGATACTCAGAAATCTCAGGGGTGCCTCGGTAGCTCAGTCAGTTACCGTCAACTTCAGTTCAGGTCATGATCTCATAGTTTGTGAGTTTGAGCTCCATGTTGGGTTCTGTGCTGACAGTGCGGAGCCCAGAGCCCACTTCGAGTTCTGTGTCTCCCTGTCTCTCTTCCCCTCCTACCTGCGCCCCTGCTCACACTCAAAAATAAATAAACATTTAATTTTTTTTTAACATTTATTTATTTTTGAGACAGAGAGAGACACAGCATGAACGGGGGAGGGGCAGAGAGAGAGGGAGACACAGAATCGGAAGCAGGCTCCAGGCTCTGAGCCATCAGCCCAGAGCCCGACGCGTGGCTTGAACTCGCGGACCGCGAGATCGTGACCTGAGCTGAAGTCCGACGCCCAACCGACTGAGCCACCCAGGCGCCCCAAAAATAAATAAACCTTTTTAAAAAGTCATCAGATATATCACTCCCATCCCTACCCCCTCCATTACATTGTCACACATTTCTCCATTTATTATTTATCTTACCTAAGTTTCTCTTTGCAAATAAAGGTACGTGTTTCTTACACAAAGGTGCAAACACACACATATGTGTACACACACACACACACGCACGTATAAAGATATATATCGTCAAGTCACTCGTATCAGTTCATAAAGAACATCCTCATCCTTTTTTTTAATGACTGCATTGTGTTTTGCTCTGTAGACACAGTTTATGCAACCAGTTTCCCATTGATGGACATGTGAAATGTTTCAAATATTTTGCTATTGAAAATAATTTCACAGGGTCTCTGGGTGGCTCGGTTTGTTAAGTGTCTGACTCTTGATTTCAACTCAGGTCATAATCTCATGGTTCATGGGTTCAAGCCTGGCATGGCACTCTGTGCTGATAGTGTGGAGCTCACTTGGGATTCTCTTTCTTCCTGTCTCTGTGCCTCCCCTCCCCCCCAACTCTCTCTGTCTGTCTGTCTCTCTCTCAAAAATAAATAAATAAACTTAAATAACTTCACAATAAAAAAATACTTTATTTTTATTTTAACAGTGAAAAAGAGAAATTACCTAAACTATACAATGAGCAGATTGACAATATTGGGTATTGAATTGTGTTACCCCAAAAGATGTTGAAGTCCTAAGCCCCTAGTACATGTAAAAATGACCTTTTTGTACATATCTTTGCAGATGACAGAGTTAAGATGAGGGCATTAGGGAGAGTCCTAATCCAACATGACTGTGTCCTTTTGAAAAGGGAATATGTGTACACAGAGACAGACATGCATGGAGGGAAGATGATGTGGATACCCAGGGAGAACACCATCTCTGAGCCAAGGCATGCCTGAGGTTACCAGCAGTTCAGGGAGAGGAATGAAGCAGATATTCCCTTAAAGCTCATAGAAGGAACCAACCCTTTAACACCTTGACTTTGGATTTCTTGCTTACAGAACTATGAGACATTTCTATTGTTTCAGTCACACAAGTCACACAGGTTATGTTGGTTTGTTAAGGCAGCCTCAGGAAATCCATCTAGACGAGAATATTTTAACCAACAGAAATAAAAGCCAGGTGGTCGTAGCACCTCCGGCTCTCATGAATGATCCTATTTTGTCTTGGGTCTTTACAAGACACTTCAAGCGTTAGGTAAACCGTTTGTAGACCGTACATAAGCCCACCATTTCCACAGTCTTTTCATACACCAGCCCTTCCTTATCAGATATCTGCAGTACTTAACCAGGCAACAGGTTTATGTCTGCTACTGTTTGTGATGCTTAATACTGTGTTTTCTCTTAATCGTGAGAGCTTCCAACTCTTCAGGTAAATTAATACCAGTGGCCCTAACAGCCAACATGCTGGAGTTTTCAGTATATTTAAGACAGATGAAAAGCAAGCATTTCCACAGATAATCTTAAAAATGCCTTTCATGGGTCTGGAAATTAAGTAGCTGAAAAAAAGTGCCAGAAGTAAATGAAGCCACTTTTAAATACATTATTGCCTCTGACATTAAAGGTAACTTAAGGAAATTAAGACAAGTGTATAGTATCATAGAAAAGTGAGGATATCTTATGAGTGAGTAAAAATGAAAATGTTTACTTTAGGAGCTGTGTTTCATATTTTTAAAAATTTAAAGTAATTTATCTTATAAGAAAAATGTTAAACATGGATAATCTTGTAAAATAAAGGTGTTATGTCAAAAATCTTTGCAATTAGCTTCTTGATATTCATTTTAATTTGTAAGAATGCTTTAAAAAGTCACAGTAGTACAATTAAGAAAAATGTTTAAATAATGCAATGTATCCAACAACTTTTTAAAATTGCTGCTAACTGCATTTCTGATTATTATTAATTTCTATTCATACTGGTCTAATCCATGCTTTTCTTTTTAATAAATGATTGCACTTTTATAGCAAAGCACAGCTATGTGGATAAGATGATTTTATTTCTCATATAGAGCTTGGGGTAAACTCTAACGTCTTAATACTAACAGTGCCAATGACACCTACTCATAACAACAACAATGTCAAGCTCAGTATGAAAAAAATAATCAGACTCCTGTGAAATGTCTTGCAAATTCAAATTCTTTCTATAAGGGCAAATATAACAAAAATTTGGGACACTACAACCCTCCCACCAATAACCAGAGCATAAAAGTTTCAGGCATTTTTTATAGATTGTAAATTTATGATTTATACCTAGGATGATATAACTCAAATGATTTTGGATTCCCATTGTAAGGAATTTGAATTTTCCTTCTGTATTGTTACTTGTTAGCATAGAAAATAAAATACTTCCAGATACATGTAGTTCAGGAAGCTACCAAACTTGTTTTCTTCCATGTCAAGCTTAACTGTTTCATTGTCATCCATTTTTTTTTTTTTATGTATGCTCTTTTTGTCTTTCATTCTTGAATTTTGGGGGCAGGGCACAGTATGATGTTTCTGTTAGCTCTTGAAAAGAGGAACAATTTAATTCAGGAATTTTAATACTTGATTCCCAGTTCCCTAGAATGTTATGGTTTACTGTTTTCTTTTCACCTAACAGAAGGCATTTTGCTTCTTACCCAGATGCTAATCACAGATTTGTTACTGCCCTGAAAACATCCCTTTAGTGATGTCTAACATAAAGTTGTCTTGTGTTTTTCTAAATTTTCTGAATAGCAAAGGAAATCTGGAACATCGAGAAAATAATGGTTTCTGCTTTCTTTAGAAAATCAGATCTAGGAAATTCTAGGCATAAAAGATAGAATCTAACTTCATATGTTTTTCAGATTTCCATTTATGGATAATAAAGAAATTTTGCCATATATAATATACAATGTGTATATATATATATATATATATATATATATAAAATTTAGAAAAAGGAAAGTGTATAAAAACACTGGCTGCTGAAAGTATTGTATTCTGAAAAGTTGATGAATATTAAATCTTGGCACAAAAGAAAAAAATATTTCCAACATTTTTTTAATGTTTATTTAGTTTTGAGAGAGAGAGAGACAGCATAAGTCGGAGAAGGGCAGAGAGAGAGGGAGACACAATATCTAAAGCAGGCTCCAGGCTCTGAGCTGTCAGCACAGAGCCTGATGTGGGGCTCAAACCCAGGAGCTGTGAGATCATGACTTGAGCCTAAGTCAGACACTTAACCGACTGAGCCACTTAGGCGCCCCTACTTCCAACATTTTAATCTTTCACTCTGTATTGTAGTCATTTTTCAATGTGATAAACAAGTTTTTCACTTGAGTTCTTTATTGAAAATTGGTGCACTTACTTGCTGAAAAGAAATTTTGCTGTTTGCATTTTTGTTTTGCTGGTCAGTGATTACTAATTTCTCCTGTGTCTTTTGTATGTGTTGTCATTTTTTATTGATATTTAAGAACTCTGGAAAATGTATTGAAAGTTGAGTTGAGATGGATATATGTAAACACCTACACATTTGAAAAAAATTCTACAAAATGTCTTTAAAAATTAATACAATATCAACTTAGAAATCTAATATGCCTGGAGCTGAGTAAGTCCCAAGAAGAGAGGTACCAAGTAAAGTCAAACACGAAGGCAATAGAAAGAGATTTTGATTTTATAATTAGGACTTGTTGGCTGTTTAAGAAAGAAATTGACAAGACTTGAACATATGTCACTTCCTGCTCTGTAAATGTAGCAGTAGTAGCTCTTCCCCTTTATCCCCCTATAAGAGCACGGGTTCAAAATGAACAGTTCCCCCTCCGCCAATGAAGGGGGTTTACCCACTCAGCCAGAGGTATGACTTCCCTTAACATTGCTGCAAACTTCTTGTCATTGCCCCAGAGGCTCTAAGTTAACATTATGGTTTCTAAACAGCCTGATTTCCCCAGGGCCGCTGAACACAGTGATTTGGCCCTACTAGGCTGAAAGCCATATGTTATAAATTGCAACTGGCTTGTTACTATTCCTAAACATATCTGTTTAACTGATTTACTATATTGACCAGATGCTCACCTTGAGTTATGTTCACACAAAAATGAAAAAAAAAATACAAAAGCACAGTTTCATATTTGTAATTAATTTTATCCTATAAGGATGCTAAAGAAAAAATGCTAAAGTAGCTTCCTACTGTCAATTCATAGCAATGTATGAAATCGCTTGTTGGAGAAAAGTGTTAGAATGAGCTTAATTACAATTGCCATCTCATAAGTGTAGACATGCAGATTGTTGAATTTATAGTTTTGAGAAATTTGCAATGTAAACATTTAATAAAATAGACATGACACACCTTGAACTTTCGAACTTATGTATTTTTTTAGAGTATAAATTTAGACAACCATATTATTCAAAATGCATCCTAGAGCTTGGGGACGTTTGGAAAAGAGAAGACTCGTAGGACTCCAAATTATTTGGTGGGCTCTGTAAATGAAGAAAGAAAATAAAGTTTGAGGGAAATATAAGAGTAGAGAAAGGGGGAACTTACAATTAGGGAGAAATGAATTTAGGAGAATTAAAGACAAAAGAAGAGAACATTCAGAAAGGAATCTCAAAGTGGCATATGTGTGGACATTCTGTTCTCAGCTGAAACATTAAGAATGCGGTATTGCTGGGGCACCTGGGTGGCTCAGTCGGTTAAGCATCTGACTTCAGCCCAGGTCATGATCCTGTTCGTTGTAGGTTCGAGCCCTGCATGGGGCTCTGTGCTGACAGCTCAGAGACTGGAACCTGCTTCAGATTCTGTGTCTTCCTCTCTCTCTGCCCCTCCCCTGCTTGCACTCTGTCTTCTGTCTCCCCCAAATAAATAAACATTAAAAAAAGAATGCAGTATTGCTTCTAGTAGGCTTCCTTTTTGTGCTATAGCTCAGTGACTTGGGAGTATGGTATCACCTGATTTCTTCTCAGAAAGTAGTTTTAGACTGATTTCAAACCTCAGTTCAATTAGAAAGCAGTTTTTATCCAAGAGTCTCTAATTTCTACTTTAATCAATTAGTAGCAATATAATTTTTGCCAAACAAGGAATCTAAATTCATCAAGATTGAATTTTATTTTATATCTGCCTAGAGGTAGTGAACTATGCTTTGGGAGACATAAATTAGGATGATAGACAACATCCATTCACTCTAAAGCCTTTGTGTGTAATGAATTATTTGTCATAATTCTAGGAAGTGGCATATTTTAGCAATTATAAATACAAATGGTATTAAACATGCAGAATAAAATATTAAGCTATATCACTAAGGTCAAAATGATGTTTAAAGGAATTAACAAGAAATATACAAGTAATATAAAAATATACTTTTAATATACAAGTCTTCTCTGGCTCATGCATAATCAAACTTGATAAAAATATATAAATATTTGACAGGATCAACTTTCTTCAAATTAGTTTTTAATTAAATCAATAAACATTTATTGATGACCTACTGTTCACAATGCACTTTACTGATACCAGTATATTTGATTATTTGCTAAGGCCGTGGATCATGATATTTATGCATGAGAATTTGGTTTGTTAAATGTTTGCATGTTATTCTGTATAAGCAAAATAATTAATTAAGTATAAATACCTAAATTCCTTTTAAAAATCCAGGTAGTAGCATTATGAGAAATTCTGTACTCCTCTAATCTCTGCTTTCTTCCATTGGAAAGAATACCTACTTCTCACTTAAGTGAAGTAGTGTATATAGGGCCACTGACACATAGTAGGTCCTTAATAATTTGAGATTGTATCAGTCTGTGTCCTCATGCATTGTATTATCCTATGTATTCATAGCCTCTAAATCTCTAGTCTTGGGGTCCCTTTTCTGTGGCCTTACATATTTATATTAGATTAGGATAAAAACAGCACCATCTAAGTTTTTGACTTAACTATTTCACAGTTATTTTCAGATTCACATTTTTCACATTGAAGAAATTATACCTGGCTACATATAAAAATATACCTTTCTGAAACATTTTAGCTTTAAAAGTTTAGAGAAATTTTGTATGTAAAAAACATACAAGTTTTTGTAAAAAACAAGTAGGTATATGTTCACATATCATATTTACTTAAAAGATAGCTAATGAAATTTAGAGTTTGCAATTGTGTTACACACAGTTGAAGTTGCAAATCAAAAAAGACATCCAAATTCAGTTTGAATTTTACCTCTGAAATATTTGTAATCCCTCACTAACAGAGTGACTGATGTTGTGATTTTTAAGTGATAGTTATGTATAAGTACATTTTACACAATGCCAGCCATCAACAATTTATATTAAAGATTAAATTAAGCCATAAATCAGACCAAGAAAGATAGCAAATTTCTTGTGTTCTGGTGTGGGAAGAAAAAGACATTTTTAGTATAAAATTTACTATGCAACACAGAATGGACAGATGGTGCACATAATCCATTTGTTGAAAAGCTCTTAGTTCTGTGCATTGGAAGAAAACCAGGTGACAAGTTAGGCAGCAGTTTTCATCAGAGACATTTCCCAATTGCACACAACCTGAGAATAAAGATCTAGAAGGTGGGTTCCAACTAAAACAAGCCATTCTTAAAGTCACAAAATTTCACTATTAATAATCATAAATATTTTATCTTATCAAGCCTAAAACTCTATTCTCTTCTCACACTTTCAGTTTTTGTAGGAGATTCACACTTACCATGTTATTTTTTTCCTCTTAACTAGATGGATTGGCAGCAAAGATGAGAGAATATCTCATTGCAGTTGGTGATTTTCTCAAGATCACAGAACTGGTCAATAGACCATGAGGTTCAAATAAAGCATAAGTATAGCCATTACTACGTACCTAAAAAAAACGAGGAACATTGTAACTACTGTAATGATAAAAACCCCAATTTTATTAGTTTGACTGATTACTACAGTAAACATGGATTCATGCATTATACTGTGAGAGAATTAAAAGAAGAAAATTCATGTAATTTTTTTAATGGCATTGCATCTGCTTAAGACAGACTGTGCTTTTTAGATGAACAACTTCATCCTGCAGTTAGAAACTCTAGAGAAGTGTGATATCAGAACTCAGTTGGACTTGGTATTTAAGTTTTTGTACTAAAATATGAAATCTATTCATGAACAATACAAGAATGAGGTTTGGCATAAAAGTTCTATCAGTATATTTCAACATATCAGTGCCTAGCTGGGGTTTTCACAAGAAAAGTATTTGGCATTTTCCAGCATCAGTCATATATTTAAAACCTGACTGCCTTTTTGATAAAGATATTTTAAATGTTACTTGGGGAAAGAATTATGGTTCTATATTGGCTTAAAGAGGAAGACTGCTCACCGAACATAGTAAAATGGATTATTTTGATTAGTATCTCAATTTTCTAGAAAAAAATAATGGATTATTTTGATTAGTATTGGTATTATATTAATTTTCTAGGAAAATATAAACTGGAATATGCAAACTTTACATGCTGTGGGCCATATTGAAAGATAATAAAAAATTGAAATAAAATGCCAAGATATTAATGGGGACCCATCTGTGCCTACTAGGATCTCAATTTCACCTGAGCATCCTTAGGAGCACTTGAATATGTCTCAGAAGGCAATGATTTGCAATACATGCTCACTTTTTCTATATCTAAAAATAATTTACCAAGCAAAGGGGGGAATGAAGGTTGCGTTAAGAGGAAGCTCAAATAAAGGATTAATTGGGTACAGAATGACAGTGTGTGAGGCACTTTGTGTTAAAGCTCACTTAAAATGCCATAAGTTACATAAGGTTTCTGAACAAAAGAAAACAGCCTGAGTTCTGCAAAAGCAACTTCTGGCCAGTATGAAACGTGCTGTAAAATGTGGAAGAGGAATTAAGAAAAAAACACTTCTTTCTTCCGATCGTTGTCTTCCCTCTGGTTCTTAGCCAACCAAAGCAATTTGTTTCATCTTCTTGCTTAGGGCTCCTTCAATGGCAGCAGGTCTTTGCTCATTTTGACAAATGTCACTTTCTTAACAATCATGATATATGGAAAGTGGGCCAATAATCCCTCTAGCTGTGCAAAAGCCAGGCACAATACCTGTTGGGTAGTAGAGCCTACCAACTGCATGAGAACTCATGATATATTTTCACTATTAAAACCAGGAAAGTATCTGTTTGGCACAGGATGCCTAAAGATAGGTCCCAATTAATTCTTGAGGTTCATTTTACTCTCCAAAATATCCCAATTTGTCAAACATATGTTATGGTCATCTTAGGTAAGGCTCACCTGTCCCCTCTATAAGAAATGAGTATGTTAAAAATTTTGGCAAAGTAGGAATAGACTTTATAATGTTTGCAAGTATGAAATGATATCTGAGCACTGTCTCTGTCACCTTGTGCTTACAGAATGTTGTTTGCTAAAACAATAGGTTCACATACTTCATCACATTTGTACAACCTGCACGTAGTAGACTGTTCACATACATATCAGTCACATATACACACTCATACAATATCATAACAACCTAATGCAGGATGAAAGTCTGTGAAAGTCAAGTAAAGTGGATTAGAATAGTATAATATTGTCTAATTTAAACTTTATTTTTTTTTAAGAAGGATGATTCAAGGTATGGTGGAGGAGATTATTCCAATTAAATAAAACAAAATCTTGAATACTTCTCAACTCTTATTTTTGTAGGTACACTAAAAAGCAGTCCAGGAAATTTTTGTTTGTGTGAAGAAAGATATTTTATCACATTTTCTTGATAAATCTTGTTTAAGTAATTAATTTGTTGACATTTAGTGAAATTTGTATGCCCCTTCTCTAAAAAGCTTATAATTTCACTTCAGAGTTTCTCTAACACAGATGTACAGAAAAATCCTGGGATGTGATTTGGAATATTGTTAGTAGACAGCAAAATGGGGATGGATGAATACACTTTAGTCTATAGACTACTGTGTAATAAATAGTAAAAGGAATAAACTAGGCCTCTGTATAGATCAGTCAAGTAGGTCTCAAAAATAGCATTTAGTGTGAAAAATTAAGTAAAACAAGGTATATGTGACAAAATCTTTTGTGTAAATTTGAAAATGGAAAATTACAAACATGGATATATATTTGAATAAAAAGTATTAATATGATTAATCTACCATTTAATTATAAGGGTAGATTAAACATACATATAGTAAATAAATGAAAATTAGTCTGTAGATTTGTTAATTGTATCATTACTATCTGACTAATTTTTGCTTTTTTTAATAATTTTATTTTTGTCTGCCTACATTTATTCTATTCTTTTCCTCTTAAAATTTTTCTTTAATGTTTATATATTTTTGAGAGAGAAAGAGCATGTGCTGGTGGGGGTGAGAGAGAGACAGAGAATCTGAAATAGTCCCCACAATGACAGTGGAAAGCCTGATGCGGGCCTCTGACTCAAGAACTGTGAGATCATGACCTAAGCCGAAGTGGATGCTTAACTGACTAAGTCACCCAGGTGCTCCTGTATTGTGTATTTTATAATGCCTTAACTGTTTAATCTCTGTTTGGAATTTACTGATTTCTGGTGTATTCTAAATATGCTCTTGTATTTCCAAGTCTGCAATTTTTTTTGAATCATTATTTTTTTCTGATTTTTAACTAAATGCCTGGGTGACTCAGTCAGTTAAACACCCAATTTTGGCTCAGGTCATGATCTCACAGTTCACGGATTTGAGCCCTGAGTCAGGTTCTGTGCAGACAGTGTGGAGCCTAGAGCCTGCTTTGAATTCTGTGTCTCCCTTTCTCTCTGCCTCTCCCTGACTCTCTCTCCCTCTCAAAAATGAATAAACATTACAAAAAATTTAGGGGCACCTGGGTGGCTCAGTCAGTTAAATATGGGACTCTTGGTTTTGGCTCAGGTCATGATCTCATGGTTGGTGGGATCTGCACTAGAAGTGCAGAGCCTGCTTGGGATTCTCTGTCTCCCTCTATCTGCCCCTTTTACACTGTCTCTGTCTCTCTCAAAATAAGTAAACTTTAAAAGTTTATTAAAAAAGGTAAAAAAAGAAAAAGAAACTGTTTTATGACCTCCCATACAGTCAAGTTTTAAGTTTCATGTGCATTTGAAAATAATGTGTATTTCTTAAAACAATGGTATCCTATATCTCTATCATTTTGCCTTATATATTTTGATGGCAAGTTTTTCGAGGCATGAAAGTTTAGAATCATTTCTATAAATGAGTTATTTATCATTGTTTTGTGATCATTTCCATTCTACTTAGTGTTTTATTTCTTAAAGAATGATCTGATATTAATATAGATGTACCAGCTTTCTTTGGCTAATACCTAACTCTCTATCCTTTTTCCATCAGTTTTCCTATGTTCTTATTTTTATGTGTGACTTATAAATTACGTAATCATAGATTTTATGTTTTATGTAGTTTAACTGCAAAGTTAATCCATTTATATTTATTAAGACTGCTGTTATACTTGAACCATTACCATCTTATTTCTTGTTTTCTTTGTATACTTCTCTTCTGCATTATATTACCTTTTCTGCATCCTTTAAATTGTTTTTATTTTTTAATTCTGTTTCTCCCTTCTACATTTAAATAGTCACCAGGTGTATTTACCTTAAAGTCTATATTAATCACCATCTTTACTCCCTTTTGTACAGCACGTGGACCTTAGTTTTTTTTTTTATCAAACAACCAGCTATCTCATTTTACTTATTATTGTCCCACATTTACTTCTATCTTATCTTTGTTCTCAGATTAGATATTTTTCTTATTTCATATAGACTGTGCATAGTTAGGTTTATCCACATGCTTACTATTTTAAAAATTTTTTAATGTTTGTTTATTTTTGAGAGAGAGAGAGGGCGAATGCATGAGTGGGGGAAGGACCAAGAGAGAGATGGAGACACAGAATCTGAAACAGACTCCAGGTTCTGAGCCATCAACACAGAGCCTGTCACGGGGCTTAAACTCACAAACTGCGAGATCATGACCTGAGCTGAAGTTGGATGCTCAACTGACTGAGCCACCCAGGCACCCCAATGCTTACTACTTCCTTTGTTCAACATTTGTTAGTTTCCTTCTGTGGTTATTTTCCATCTGGCATAAATAACATCAGAATTCTTTTAAAGTGAGGAAATGTTGGTGGTAAATTTATTAACTTTTAGATCAACTAAAAGGCTGTTTTGGTTTTTCTTTTATATTTACTCATATTTTATCTGCAATAAATTCAGACACAAAAATTTTGTAAGAGTACAAAAATTTCTATATACACTTATTTTTCCACTTGTTTATATTTTATTAAATGTACTTTATTATAGTCTCTCTCCCTCTCTTCATCTTTAGTGGTCAGTATTACCATGTTGACAAGAAGTGGTATTATTGCTATTATGTGAGAAATTTAAGTCAGACTTGCATATTACCAATGTATGGTCCAGAGGAGATAAAGAAGAGTAACTATGTGAACCTCTTTATGGCTTTTTTATGGAAATGGAAATTCAGGTGTAAAGTATTATTAGATTGGAGAATATACACAGAGAAAAAAGTATTATCATGTTGCTATCATAGGAGATATATGTTTATCTTATTTTATTTGGGCTCTTTAGTTGTTTATATTTGTAAAACTCTTCAATACAGTGAAATTATATACAAAATTCTCCACCACTTCTACCTACTAATGATTAGATAGCATAATGGATTCTTTCCCCCAAAAAGGTGTTTCATTTTAATGATAGTCAACTGCATATCTAAGTGCTCAATATAAAATGCAGCATTTAATTTCTATAATATCCACAGCAGTAGTATTATTTTCCTCGTCTTACATACATGAAGACATAATTGATCCAGGTTACAGAGCAAAAAAAGTGGCCATTATTAGATTCAAATCTAGTCTCTCTGATGCCCAAACCCCTGCTCTCAATCATTATATACACTGCATCCAATTTTATGTTTAGGTAATATATAGTCTAATAAAATTTTATGGGGTTTAATATAAAAAATCTATCAGTTAGCATTGTCCCATTAGTAATATCACTGTTTTCATACAAAGTGGGAAATCCTGCATAAGGCCAGAAAAGTTTAGTTAATTAAACACTATAAGGGTTGTCCAATGGACTACAACTTGATAAGTATGAAACAAATCTTAATCTGTACATGTATTTAGAAGTACCATATATTTAGCCTTAAACTTAGCCTTAAACTAAGCCATGATTTTTTTTTCCTGAAGTAGAGAGGTAAGAACATGTGGCACCTTAAATTGGTAATTTGTAAAGAGATGCTTATTTGGTCTACCTTCATAAGGGAGATACAACTTGGCAAGGTAATTATGAAAAATTTAATTTAGAATATTAAAGGAAGTGAGTTAACTGATACTTATGTTTTATAACTGCTATTATTTTTTATAAAGCCCTGAGTTGAGTTGTTTTTGGATTTGGTTTAATTTTTAAATGTTTTGGCTCATTTGCATATGGCTGCTTTCTGAATTTCAACACAACCCAACTTAATTTAATGTAACCTGTGGTGTACCTGCTAAATAACTTAAACAGATTATTATAACATAGAAATTAAGATTGTAATCATCTAGAGAATCACCATGATGGCAGAACAGCATGGAGGTTTTCAGTTTGTCTCTTCCCTGAAATGCAGCTAAATCAGCACCAAACCATTTTGCACACCTAGGAAATTGATCTGAAGATAAACACAACAATCTGCTTAGCTTTAGCCACAGAACTCAACAGGCACATGGTGTGGAGAGGTGAACTGGGGGAGAGTAAAGCTGTGGAGAGTGGGGAACTGTTTTTGTGGAGAGAGGACAAAAAAATAGTAAGGGGGGGAGTGGGGTGAATCAGGATCATGCAAGAAAAACTCCCCTGAAAGTAGCTGGAAAGAAAGAGAAAGAGTGACAACATTCATAAGGGACTGGACATGAAATCTGTTCCCCAAAACCATGACGGGGAGAAAGGAAAGAGTTTCAATACCATTAGGAATCTCTAAAGAGTGGAGCACAGAGTTGGAAATTCCAGAGTTCAGTGCCTGGCAGTGGGTTCTCTGGTGAGGAAAAAGGGCAAATCCCAAGAAACAGGAAGTGGGTTTCTGTGGGGTCCATGTGCCACATGGGGAGAAGTGGTTCCCCTGCTTGGAGAACATTTATTTGGTAGAGGCCGTATAGCCTTCCCACAGACAAAAGTCCTAGTGGACCCAAAGAGCAGCCACATTTGCTGGTATTGGGACAAAGACACCAGAGTATGGTGAAACCTGGCACTGTGTGTTGTGAATTGCCACACTCTCTGAACCTCTGCCACTGCGTAATTGCACAAACATTTTCTGAGGCAAGCTGGCCCCTGGCTATTGCTCAGCGAGTCAAAGCAAGTCCCCAGAGAGTCAAAGCAAGTCCAAGCTGCAGGGGTCTCTGAAGTGAGGGATTTTGAAACACAGCCCCATCTGAGATAAAACATTGGAGAGAGGCACCGCCTGGAAGGCTGATGGCTTGGACATGGACAGGGTAGAGGCTGGGAGTGGAAAGAGTCCTGTGACAAAGGAGGGTTGCTTAGTTCCTGTGACAGAGACAAGAGAGCTGGGTGAAGCCATTTTCACCTCTCCCATGTGTGCACATGCATGCCACCCAAACAAGGCAAACAGCACCACTTAGTGGAGAATGGAACCATTACACCAAGCCCTGCCCAACTGTGCCCTCCAATCATATACCCTAGAAGATCAGCATAGTCTCTCTGCCAGTTTAGTATTTGGAGTATAGAGTGCTTCATAGGGGAAATTTAATTCAGGTTTCATTCTGTTTGCTGGTTTATTTATGCATCTTTTGTTTTTTGTAGGTTTTTGCTTCTGTCTTTGTTCAATTTTTTTTCCATTTCTTTTTCTTGGATATAGAAAAAGAAAAATTAATTTTTATTTTCTTTAATTTTTTTAATTTTAAAATTTTTACTGTCTTTTTTGTAATTTTTATTCTATTTTATTTTTTCATTTTACTGTATTTTATTATATAAACTTTTTAATTTTTTTAAATTATTTCTTAACTTTTTTTCTTTTCTTTCTTTACTTTCACTTTTTTTTCTATTCTATCAAGCTTCTTTCAACAAGCAGACCAAAACACACATAGGATTGAGCTACCTTTATTTGATTCTTTTTGTTTTGTTTTGAATTTTTGAATTTTGAATTTTTCTTCCTCCAAAATAACAAAATGAAAGGAATTCACCCCAAAGGAAAGAACAGGAAGAAATGACAGCCAGAGGCTTAAGCAACACATATATAAGCAAGATGTATGAACTACAATTTAGAATCATGGTAATAAGAATACTAGCTAGGGTTGAAAAGAGCATAGAATCCCTTACTGTGGAGATAAAAGAAATAAAATCTAGTCAGGACAAAATTAAAAATGCTATAACTGAGATGCAAGCTTGAAGAGATGCCATGATGACAAGGATGGATGAAGCAGAGCAGTGAATCAGTGATATAGAAGACAAAATTATGGAAAATAATGAAGCACAAAAAAAAGAAATGAAAAGAAAGAAAGGCAAAAGAGCATGATGCAAGACTTAGAGAACTCAGTGACTTATTAAAAAGGAATAATATCAAATCATAGGAGTCCCAGAGGATGAAGACAGTGGAAAAAGGGCAGAAAGTTAATGTGAGCTAATTATAGTGGAATACTTTCCTAATATGGGGAAGGATACAGACATCAAAATCTAAGAAGCACAGAGAACTCCTATTAGGTTCAACAAAAAACTGACTATCACCAAGGCATATCATAGTTAAATTCACAAAATACACAGATAAGAAAAAAATTATGAAAGCTGTTGGGAAAAAAAGTCCTTAACCTATAAAAGAAGACAGATTACAGGTTCACAGTAAACCTATCCACAGAAACTTGGCAGGTCAGAGAGTGTTGGCAGAGAGGAGTGGTCTATTCAATGTGTTGAATCCAAAAAAATATGCAGCCAAGAATTCTTTATCCAGTAAGGCTGTCATTCAAAATAGAAGGAGAGATAACGAGTTTCCCAGACAAACAAAAACTAAAGGAATTCATGACTACTAAATCAGCCCTGCAAGAAATTTTAAGGGAGACCCTTTGAGTGGAAAAAAAAAAAGACAAAACAAAGCAAAAGAGACCAAAAGCAACAAAGACTAGAAAGGACCAGAGAACGCGACCAGAAACTCCAACCCTACAGGCAACACAATGGCAGTAAATTCCTATCTTTCAGTACTCACTCTAAATGTCAATGTACCAAACACTCCCATCAAAAGACATACAGTCTTACAATGGATA
This sequence comes from Prionailurus viverrinus, assembly GCF_022837055.1. Classification (NCBI taxonomy): domain Eukaryota; kingdom Metazoa; phylum Chordata; class Mammalia; order Carnivora; family Felidae; genus Prionailurus; species Prionailurus viverrinus. The sequence goes on along the minus strand of NC_062569.1, from coordinate 130,368,594 downwards.
AGGAAACAAGACCCATCTATATGCTGCTTACAAGAGACCCATTTTAGACCTAAAGACACCTTCAGATTAAAAGCAAGGGGATGTAGAACCATCCACCATATAATGGTTGCCAAAAGAAAGCCAGAGTAGCCATATTTATATCAGACACACTAGGTTTTAAAATAAAGACTGTAACAAGAGATAAAGAAGAGCATTATATCATAATTAAGGGGACTATCCACCAAAAAGACCTAACAGTTGTAAAAATGTATGCCCCCAACAAGATGGAATCCCAAATATATAAGTAAATTAATCACAATCATAAAGAACCTAACTGATAATAATACCATAATAGTGGACTTCAACACTCTACTTACAGCAGTAGATCATCTAGCAGAAAATCAACAAGGAAACAATGGCTTTGAATGACACACTGGACTGGATGGACTTAACAGATATATTGAGAACATTTCATCCTAAAACAGCAGAATACACATTCTTCTCGAATACACATGGAACATTCCCCAGAATAGATCACATACTGGGACATAAATAAGCCCTCAACAAGTACAAAAAGATTGAGATCATACCATGCATATTTTTGGACCACAACACTATGAAACTCAAAATCAACCACAAGAAAAAGTTTGGAAAAACCTTGAAAACTTGGACTTTAAAGAACATCCTAGTAAAGAATGAATGGATTAACCAATAAATTAAAGAGGAAATTAAAAAGTACATAGAAGCCAATAAAAATGAAGACACAACAGTCCAAAACCTCTGGGATGCAGCAAAGGCAGTCATAGGAGGGAAGTATATAGCAATCTAAACCTTCCTAAAGAAGGAAAAAGGTCTCAAATTCACAACCTAACCTTATACCTAAAGGAGATGGAAAAAGAATAGCAAATAAAGTCCAACATCAGCAGGGGATAGGAAATAATAAAGATTAGAGCAGAAATCAATGATATGGAAATTAAAAAAAAAAAAAACGAACAAAAAAATACAGTAGAACAGATCAATGAAACCAGGAGCTGGCTCTTTGAAAGAATTAACAAAATTGATAAACCCCTAATCAAATTGATCAAAAGAAAAAAGGAAAGGACCTTAACAAATAAAACCACAAATGAAAGAGAAGAGATCACAACCAACACCACAGAAATACAAACAGTAATAAGAGAATATTATGAGCAGTTATATGGCAACAAATTGGGAAATCGGGAAGAAATGGACAAATTCCAAGAAACATATAAACTACCAAAACTGAAGCAGATGAAATAGAAAATTTGAACAGACCCATAACCAGTAAAGGAATTAAATCACTAATCAAAAATCTTCCAACAAACAAGAGTCCAGGGCTGGATAGCTTTCCAGTGGAGTTCTACCACACATTTAAAGAAGAGTTAACACCTACTCTTTTGAAGCTGTTTAAAAAAATAGAAATGAAAGGAAAACTTCCAAACTGATTCTACGAGGCCAGCATTACCTTGATTCCAAAACCAGACAAACATACTACTAAAAAGGAGAACTACATATCAATTTCTCTGACGAACATGGATGCAAAAATTCTCAACAAGATACTAGCCAACCAGATCCAAGAATACATTAAAAGAGTTATGTACAAACATCAAGTAGTGTTTATACCTGGGATGCAGGGCTGGTTTAATATCTACAAATCAATTAATCTGATACATCATATTAGTAAAAGAAAAGATAAGAACCACATGATCTTCTCAATAGATGCAGAGAAAGCATTTGACAAAATACAGCATCCTTTCTTGATAAAACCCTCAAGAAAGTAGGGATAGAAGGATCATACCTTAAGACCATGAAAGCCATATATGAAAGACCTACCACTAGTATCATCTTCTATGGGGAAAACCTGAGAACTTTCTCCCTAAGGTCAGGAACACAACAAGGATGTCCATTCTCACCACTGTTATTCAACATAGTGTTGGAAGTACTAACCTCAGCAATCAGACAACACAAAGAAATTAAATACATCCAAATCAGCAAGGAGGAGGTCAGACTTTCACTCCTCACAGACGACATGTTATTCTGTGGAAATCTCAAAAGACACTACCAAAAAACTGCTAAAACTGATCCATGAATTCAGTAAAGTCACAGAATATAAAATCGATGTACAGAAATCAGTTGGATTTCTATACACCAATAACGAAGCAACACAAAGAGAAATTAAGCAATTGATTCCATTTACAATTGCACCCAAAACCATAAAATACCTAGGAATAAACCTAACCAAAAAGGTGTGGAAAATCTATACACTGAAAACGATAGAAAGCTTATGAAAGAAATTGAAGAACACACACACACACACACACACACACACACACAAATGGAAAAACATTATATGCTCATGGATTAGAAGAACAAATATTGTTAAAATGTCAATACTACCAAAAGCAATCTACACATTCAATGCAATCCCTATCAAAATAGCACCATCATTCTTCACAGAGCTAGAACAAACAATCATAAAATTTGAATAGAACCAGAAAAGACCCCGAAAAACTAAATCAATCCAGAAAAAGAAAACCAAAGCTGGAGGCATCACAATCCCGGACTTCAAGCTGTATTAAAAGTTGTAATCATCAAGACAATATGGTACTGGCAAAAACAAACAAACAAATAAAAAACAAAACAAAACAAACAAAAAATAAAAAAAAACATAGATCAATGGAACAGAATAGAGAACAAAGAAATGGACCCATAAATATATGGCCAACTAAATTTTGACAAAGAAGGAAAGAGTACTCAATGGATAAAACACAGTCTCTTCAGCAAATGGTGCTGGGAAAACTGGAAAGTGACATGCAGAAGAATGAACCTGTTTATTCTTTCTTACACCATACACAAAAATGAACTCAAAATGGATGAAAGACCTAAATGTAAGACAGGACACCATCACAATCCTAGGGGAGAAAAGAGACAACAACCTCTTTGATCTCTGCTGCAGCAACTTCTTACTTGATATGTTTCTGGAGGCAAAGGAAACAAAACCAAAATGAATAATTGGAAAAAAAAATGAACTATTGGGACCTCATCAAGATAAAAGCCTTCTGCATAGCAAAGGAAACAATCAGCAAAATTAAAGGGCAACTGATGGATGGGAGAAGATATTTGCAAATGACATATCAGATAGAGGGTTAGTATCCAAAATCTATAAAGAACTTATCAAACTCAACACCCAAAAACTAAATAATTCAGTGAAGAAATAGACAAAGGACATTAATTGGCAAAGAAGACATCCAGATGGCTAACAGACACATGCAAAAATGCTCAATATCACTCATCATTAGGGAAATACAAATCAAAATTACATTGAGATACCATCTCACGTGGTCAGAGTGGCTAAAATTAACAACTCAGGCAACAACAGATGTTGGCGAGGAGGCAGAGAAAGAGGAACTCTTTTATACTTCTGGTGGGAATGCAAACTGTTGCAGCCACTTTGGATAACAGTATGAAGGTTCCTCAAAAAATTAAAAATAGAACTACCCTACAACCCAGCAATTTCACTACTAGGTATTTATCCAAAGGATACAGGAATCCTGTTTCAAGGGGGCACATGCACCCCAATATTTATAGCAGCACTATCGACAATAGCCGAAGTATGGAAAGAGCCCAAATATCCATCAACTGATTAATGGATAAATAAGATGTGGTGTGTGTGTGTGTGTGTGTGTGTGTGTGTGTGTGTGTGTGTGTATATATATATATAATGGAATATTCCTCGGTGATCAAAAATAATTAAATCTTGTCATTTGCAGCAACGTGCAAATGGAAGTAGAGTGTATTATGTTAAGCAAAATAAGTTAGGCAGAGAAATATCCTATGATTTCACTCATATGTGGAATTTAAGATACAAAACAGATGAACGTAAGGGGAAGGAAACAAAAATAATATAAAAACAGAGGGAGATAAACCATAAGAGACTCTTAAATACAGAGAAAAACCTGAGGGTTGCTGGAGGGTTACTGGGTGGGGGGGTGGGCTAAATGGGCGAGGGGCATTAAGGAGGACACTTGCTGCAATGAGCACTGGGCTTTATACGTAGGTGATGAATCACTAAATTTTATTTCTGAAATCATTATTGCACTATATGCTAACTAATTTGGATGTTAATTTTAAACAATATTGTAATCATCTATTTTCAAACCTAAACTGTGAGGACACAGAGTATTAGAAGATAAAAAGCAAAACAAAATGCACTTGACCATATTTCTGTTGCGATTAATAATATAGAAAAATTCATTAATGATGCTTTAAATGTATCTACCATGTTCTTTAATGTTGCATGGCATACAGTTTTGTGAGTTTGGTTGAAGATGTATGCCTGAATTAGATTTTGGATAATTTTTTTTTTTTTGTTCTGTATTGATGAAATGTGAACTGCCATGTCTTTGTATGGCCACTTGATGGAACTCTTTCATTTTGCTTTCAGCAATCTCCAAGCAATGACAATCTTTAACTTCTGGCAAGCCATGAAGGAATACAGCTCTTTTTTAAAAAGCATAAAGAAGCTTGTTATCTAGCATGCCATAGAATTATGGTTCTGTATGGAATGTTAAATCAATATGTTAAAAAAAAAGAAAAAGAATAAAATTCTACTTTGTCTCAACTGAATCTTGTTCCCTTGCTCCTTCGAGAAATTTTTATAGAAAATGAATTTTAAATTACCCTAAATATTTTAATATAATCTTAATTAAAATATTGTGCTTTATAATCAAAACTAAAACTCTTTTTCTGAGATGTCTTCAAAATTAATAGATTATACAAATATCATGAGGAAATTTTGCTAGAAACAGTCCCAAGGTATCTGGGGCTAAAGGGTATTAGGTAGGTATTGATAATTTCTAACAATTATCTTAGGTGGGAGAGATAGTTTGGGAAAGGGAAAGACTTATGATGAACCAAAGTTTCCAATAAAGCAATATGGAATAGTTATGAATAACTAGAAATGAAATGCAGGGAGAAAATTACATTATTTCCATTGAAAGTTTTGACACCATATATTATCAAAAGGGTGGTGGATTAGGCATCAATGACTTATCTGTGACATTACTTAAGCTTTTTGAAGTTTTACATAAAAGATAAATAGTCTCTTGAGAGGTACAAATACAATAAAATTCACCATGATTATATATTTGTGAACTCTAAAATCATAATACAAGTGATGCTTTATTATTACCTTGGTGTAAAAGTTCACAGTAAGCATGTCAAGCATATCTCAGAGGGAAAGCCGTCTTCAGTGATGAAGTCTTCACTTCCATCTATAATGCTCTATAAAGCCTGGCTCCTGGTTGCAAGAATTGTAATAAGTGAGGACTTTTTTTCAGTTTACCATTTCTTTTTTTTTTTAATTTAATTTTTTTATTTTTTAAAATTTACATCCAAATTAGTTAGCATATAGTGCAACAATGATTTCAGGAGTAGATTCCTTAGTGCCGCTTACCCATTTAACCCATCCCCCCTCCCACAACACCTCCAGTAACCCTCAGTTTGTTCTCCATATTTATGAGTCTCTTTTGTTTTGTCCCCCTCCCTGTTTTTATATTATTTGTGTTTCCCTTCCCTTATGTTCATCTGTTCTGTGTCTTAAAGTCCTCATATGAGTGAAGTCATATGACTTTTGTCTTTCTCTAATTTCACTTAGCGTAATACCCTCCAGTTCCATCCATGTAGTTGCAAATGGCAAGATTTCAGTTTACCATTTCTTTTAAGTTATCTCTGCAACTTCAGTGGTGTCTTCTATGCTAATGGTTGCTGAAATTCATTTCTCTAGTCCTGAATTTCCACTCAACTCTACCATCCAGTTGGATATTTTTTCCTTATTATTCTAGTTACTTCAATTTTATGGTGTTCCAATTTGAACTAATTGTGTTTACCCTGCAAAACTGTTGTATCCACTTGGCTAATAGGCATTTTGTTTTCCAAATTGGTGACCATAATTAATTATTCTTTTTCTCTCTGGTACCTACCCACAGTAGTAAGCAACCAATTAACCATTGAATAACTAAACTATTTTGAAGTTCAAGATATAGATTAGAATCAATATTGATAATGTCAAGAATTAAATTGTTTTATTGTTACTCAGATATTGGTTTATATGACATTATTTTCCTTTGATGACTATATTTATTTCTGACCTACCAAGGCAATGGAAGTATAAGACACTGAATATTCCTTTATTTTTATACAGCATAGAAAAAGTTCTGCCTCTACAATACTAATAAAAATTCAAGGAACTCTCTTTCAGGGATAAGCTATCAAATACTATTAATGCTTTTCCTGTATAAATATGTTCTCTTCTCGAATTATTTGAGACATGGAATTCACTTAAAGGAAATGTCCTTCAACAGGAAAATCTGTAAAAATAAAGCCTGTAGTATTCTCACCTCAAAGTAAGGCTAGATGATCAAATACATTCACTGTACCAAAAATCACAAATGATTTCTGTAGGTCTACAATGGGTCTTGTGAATTTTAAGGTATTGGGGTTAAAGTGATGAACAAAAATGGGCATTTCTTTAGCTCTGAGTAGAATGTAAGGGAAGCCCAATATAACCAAAAATACTATTTATGTTTTATTTTATTAGAGGTTATGATAGGAGTATAAAAATATTAAGCAGGGCAAGATGATAGAATAATACAGGCTGCTTTTCCTAATGGACTGTCAGAGATCTTTCTAAAGGGAAACTTCAGATAGACATTTGAGTAAAGTAAAAGGCAGGTCACTTAGGGAAGAATCAGGCAACAGAATTCACACAACTTTGAGATGAGATATTTCTTGATATATCTGGAGAAAAGTGTAGGTGGTCAGCGTGGCTTCAAAGCATGGGAGCAGGAGGTGATAGGTAATGAAGTTAGAGACTGAAGCAGAGGCCAGATCTCTTACGACTTGGTCCCAAAAAGGAGTTTGCGTTTTGTTCTATATGTGTAGGAAACTCATTAGATTGCTTAAATACAGCGTGGCTGTACTTGAATATATAAATTTTGATGTTACAACTATAAAGAGGGATGGTATTTAAACCTGTGTGATTGGAAATCACTGTTTTTCAAACTTCTTTCTTGTCAGGACCTCTACACTGAAAAACTACATAAGACTCTGAAGAACTTTTGCTAATTGCAGATCTTATCTATTATATACATTGATTCAAAATTAAAACAAAGTCTCAAAATTTGTATTAATTTATTTAAAAATAAGAATAACGAGCTCCTTACATAAATAAAACTTTTATAGTCAATAAGTATGTTCTCCAACACAAAAAAAGCACTGAGGAAAAAATGGATTGCTTCTGCATATCTTTTTGAATGGCTTCCTTAATAAAAGACAGCTAGATTCTTATATCCATTTCTATTTTCAGTCTGTTGTGATATCATTTGCCATGTTTCCTTTGGGAAACCCAAGTGTGTAACTGTGAGAGAATGAAATAGTTAAAACAAAATGATATCTTAATATTATTATAAAAAATGTTTTGACCTTTAGGATCTTTTCAAATGGTCTCAGGGACTCCTAGGGGTTTCCCAACCACACTTTGGGGATCTCTGAGAGATTGATTATAGAGGAGACATCTGAAAACTGAGCTAGGACAGTCCAACATTTAGAGTACTGAAGCAAAGAAAGTTCCATAAAATGTTACTTTTAAAGCATTTCGATAGTTCTATACAAATATCTTTTGTAACCCCAATTTTCCATTTGGACCACATATTTTTCTACTTTGGTCACACTTAATTTTTTGTTGACTATAAAGAAATCCATACACATATGCCTTAATTCTGTTATGGCATATGCTGTTTTTAATAACAAAAACATAATTTATAAGTAAGCAGAGCTCAATCAAAGGGCACAGTACTGGTACTAAAATAAATAAAAAGGGCACATTCGTATGTCTTAGTTTCTTTGCTAGACTTAAAATTTCTAGTGCACAGGATATAGCTAGTTCTTTTGGGGATCCTCAGTATTCCTATACTTGTGATATGTGTGCTGTGCTTATAATTTGAATGAATGAGTTAATTCCAAGGGGGCTGACTGAACAAATTCTTCCTAAAGGACAACTGGAGGTGAGCCACGATTGGTGCCTGCATATGACTGTTTCTAAGATCCCAGTTCTAATATCATAAAAAATCAAGTACATGAAAATAATATCAAATCTGATAACAGTTTTTTTTTTCTTCTTTACTTCTGGAGACAAAACTAATGATCTCAGAAGATTCCCAGCCAAAGTTTGAGACAAAAGCTAAAGAGAAAAAGTTATCCCATTAGCACAGGGTGACCTCATAAATTGCGGAACATTTAAGTAAACTTGAACTTAAGATAAACCATAAGTAATTTGGGGCATACTTACTCAAAAAAATTTTTTTTTAATTTCAGTCAACTTTAAGTTTGAATAAACTTTTTTTTTAAATTACAAATTTATTTTATTTAAGTGCCTGGGTGACTCAGTTGGTTAAGCATCCAACTTCGGCTCAGGTCATGATCTCTGGGTCAGTGAGTTAGAGCCTTGCATTGGGCTCTGTGCTGACAGTTCAGAGCCTGGATCCTGCTTCAGATTCTGTGTCTCCCTCTCTATCTGCTCCTCCTCTGCTCATGGTCTGTCTCTCTCTGTCTCTCAAAAATGAATAAATATTAAAAAAATTTTTTTACAGTTTATTTTATTTAACTGTACTTAAAAAATAAAGTTTTAAAATAAACTTTAAGTGGGCATCCTGTACTTTTATTTGCTATTTGCTGTGTTAGGATTACTTTGGGCATAAGAGAATAAGATGCACTTTCTGGAAACCTTCAGTGACCTACTTTTGTTAGTCCATCAATCAAACCCAAGGAGCTAAGAAGATATATTAGTAGGGCTAAAATGTTTCAGGAAGTTAGATAAAGGGTTTGGGGTGGAGTATTTTTTCAAGAAAAACTAAAGAAAGAAAGCTAGCTTTTAGAGAAATGAAATTTTCTGTTCTTAGCTGTGATTTTATTAAAAATATACTTATATTAGAAAAATTAATCCTATCTTGGATGAGAAGAAAGCCAAGCCTAAGTACAATAGGCCATGAGTAGGAGAGAAAGTGCATGCTGTAGAATTAAACTGTATTCAAATATACTCTGATAAAGCAAATAGGAGACAGGATAATACAGTAGGAAGCTAAACGAGGTCCTCTTCTGTGAAAAATGGTAGGCTCATGTGATGTGTGGAGGGCCTGAGATACTCATAATGAGAAGACATGGATGCAAATCAGAGTTATACAACCTTTTTAGCAGTCATATATGCAAGAAAAATCATTAAGTTTATAAGTGAGGTAAAAAGTAACAGAATTATTCCCAAATATGTGATAAAGACATTAAAAAGCACCATGACCGACAGAACTCCCGAGTCATCAGAGACTCCTTAGTAGATTCTAAAGGAAGTTGCTAATGACTAAGAAAAGCTGTTAAACAGACTTTACAAATCTCCAAAGAGCTAGGACAGGCATTAAGGAAATCTTTAGGTAAGTGCAATATAATAAAATTCAGACAAGAAAAGTTTAACTGTGGTAGGGTATAAAATTTTAAATGCCTTCAAGATTTTGAACATTTTTTTAAAGAGACAAAAAAGAGAAAGACCTTTCTACCAAAGGTCACTACTATGTCAAAACCTCAGACTCTTTGTAACAGAAGCAGCTGGTGAGATTATAATTTGCATGAGAAAAGTGCAATGATTACAAAATCTGTTTTACATAAAAAAAAAAAGGCCCAAGTTATTTGAATTTGGTCTGGAATTCTGGTTCTATGTTTACAATTAAAGTCTTACCTATGGCATCCCAACTCTACAGTGATCATATATTTGGGGCTACTTTCTGACAATGACATTATGATGTTTGCTTGCCAAACTATCTAAAGACCATCTTTCTGAATACTCAGATATCAGGGGATGAAATTAATCATCTAATTAATATAGCTAGCCCTGAAATTCAAAGCTACAACATACAAAAAGAACTTATTCTAATAGTAGCTCAATTAAAAATGAGAGAAGGGGATTTTCTTTAAAGGAAACAAGTATTAGCAAGGAACTGATGTGTTTACTTTTTGTTTGTTAAAAACATGTTTCCATTACTTTGAAGCCAGAAAACAGATATAGAATAAATAAAAATAAAAATAGGAGTGATCATAGACAAATTAATAAAACTTTATTATTTCTATTTGTTTTTGTCAGCTGAGTTTGGTAAGTGTTCAGATGAATCATGGTAATGATTAGTGTCTGATCAATATTTGAAAATCTATAGCACTTTAAAAAATATCTAATGTATACTTTTCATTTGTTTGTTTTTGAGAGAGAGACAGAGCACGTGTCAGGGAGGGGCAGTGAGAGAGGGAGGCACAGAATCCAAAGCAGGCTCCAGGCTCTGAGCTGTTGGCACAGAACCCGACACAGGACTTGAACTCATGAATCACAAGATTATGACAGTTAACCGACTGAGTCACCAAGGCACCCCTGTAATGTACACATTTTTAAAAGGCTGTACCATGCTATCTTAAATAATTATACATTGTGGAGCTCCAAGAAGACCATGATGTTTTTCAAAGAGCAACACTGTTATCACACACACCAAAGTGAGTTTCAGTATGACTCTCTATGACACTGCTTACTTAGAGGAGATAGTGTTTTCTTTTAATATTACAATGTCGGACATATTGTAAAACCTTTGTGAAAGACAGGAATAAGAGAAACTCAAACACTGTCTGACTGGTTTTCAAGGTAAAAATAAACATAACTTCCAAAATATCATAAAATTAAATAAACAAACAAATACATAAATAAATAAAATTTTGGTTTTGGTTTTGATTTTCTTCCATAAGGGAAAGAAAAAATAGCTCCCCCCCCAAAAAAAAATGTAGTTGGGGCATATGCCTGCAGAAAAACAATTCAGTATCTTCATTGCATTTTCTAATATCTTTGTCTAGCCTAGATTCTTGCTTGGTCTAGCCTGATTCATGTGTAACAGACATACATCACTGTGCAGAATACACTGTGCTGTTGTTTCTGCTTCTTGGTGCAAATGTTGAAAAGCCCCTCAGGTCACCAGCAACTCTTTGTACTTTAAGTTCCTATGCATCCCGCTGTGTACAGGGCTTGCTACTGTGGTTCTTCTGTCTCTGTGTCCCACGTCTATGACCGCTTTGTACTAATTGAGCTCGCGGATACCTCCTAGATGGCAGCATGGTTTGCCCCTGGGATTTTTCTCTGAAAAGGTAGCAGTAACCATGTTACCGCTTGTATTGTATATCTGTTTCTGTGTAGTGTACCACCCCAGATTTGATGGCTGAACCACCGCTATTTTGCTCATGGTTCCACAGAACAGCAATTTGGGCAGGACTGAGCAAAGATAGCACATTGATGATGGACATGGTTTTAGCTGGACAGCTGAACTGAACCTGGTAGAGCCAATGCGGCCTCGTTTACACGTCTGGGACTTGGAGGCTTGCTGACCACTGGAGTGCCATGGTTTTCCTCTGTGTGGACTCTTTGTCTCCCTGTGGTCCCTCATCCTTCAGGGTGTGTCTCCCCATGTATCCACTGTCTCTGGCAGGAGAACCTGAGTTTCTTTATGTGGGAGTTCATTTCCCAGACAGAAAGTAGACGCTAAAGGTCTTAAGCTCAAAAGTCCCGAAACCATTTCTATAACATTCCATTAACATCCATTGTGCAAACCACAGCAATCTAGATTTAAGAGCTGTGAAAACGGACTTCACCTCTTGATGGGAGGAGTGACATACGTTATAAACAGGCATAGGTATGTTCATTAAAACAGGCTGCTTTTAACACTCTGCCACGCTGCTTTTGCAAATGACTTACAGTGGCCTTTGAAAAAGGACAGGTCTGCCTGATGGCATTTTCCTTTGAGTGAAGCAAAAGCATGAACTTCATGTTTTTCTCTATGTGATTTCTTGAAAAAGAAAATTACTACCTGCTTGCTTGTGATGACAATATTAAGTAAAAAAGAGTTTGAAATTGCAACCTAATCTCTTTCTCCTCAAGTAGCTCAGCTGGCTAATTCAGGAGAACTAAATGCTGTTTTTGCTGTGTTCCTTTCTTTTTGATAAACAGTCACTTACAGTGATTTTGTATGATGAGAGGTGGAGATTTGGGTTATATTCCCTTGGAGCACCTTCCGAACTGGAAGAGCAAAACTGGAATTCCCTTGTTGCAGTAGGAAACACTGTTTAATACTTAATAACTGGCTTCAATTCTATTTGCTGAAACTGGAGGGAGATATGTGGCAAAGTATTTATTTTGCAGACAAATGATGCAATTCTACTTCCTAATTCATCATAATTTTTGTTATTGTTGCCCCGACTTCAGTCTTTGTTTGTGTGATGTCATGTCATTGTTTTGCCGAATTCTCTTCACTCCCTTCCCATGGCACATAGAAACAGTGAAAACTCCTTTGTGTGATACTGAAAGCCCTGACCTGTTTGCAGATAGAGTTCACCATGCCCAATCTCTCGACCTATGCCCCAGCCAAACTGCCTGCGAGTCTCCCAAATTACAAACTTGGTCAGATCTATAACACTTGGTTATTTCAATCCTCCTTGTTGAAACCTTTTTCTTTGGTTTCTGACTCCTTTTATTCCCCCTCCTCCCAAATATTGTCCCTCAGGAACACTGCTACTCTTTCTAGACTTAGCTCAAGTATGGACTTAGCGAATCTTCCTTAGAATTGCCTCTTCTTATGTGGAAATGACTTTTTTATCCCATGTTTGCCAGTTTCCAGACTTCCATACATTTCTGTCTTTGCAGCTAAAGCACTTTACTGCATGTAATTACTTGTCTTCAACCAGACAACATGCAATATACCCTTTTATTTTTTCTGAATCTTCTCTTCCTAAACCGATGCCTGGCATATATTTGGTATTTTTTAAATGGTGTTTGTCGAATTAATGAACCTATACTAAAATCCTTTTCGATATTAGCCTTTGCCTAGACAAATCCCAAGGCAGAAACTTAAGTATTATCTCAGCATGAATTATCCCAATATGGTTCAGAACAGATTACTGTTGCATGATGCTCTGTTTTATAACTGAGACTTGAAGCATTATTAGAGGCTGAATGTGTTCAGTCTGAAGATGTGCTAGGCTGGATTTTCTTTTCTATGCCATAAACCAATCAGCAGACTGTTGAAGAGCAACAAGAAAATCCCTTTCTTCTTTCAGAAGTGTGTTAGGACAAAGTATTTGATGTGCTTACTTTCCAAGGCATACATTAGTTGAGTGCAATTAAATAAAAGAATGTTGACTCCACAAGCCATATTGCACAGAGTATGTTTCACAGAACTGTACCTTATATGTCACATAATTCCCATATGCATTTGGAAGTCTGTGCTCATTATCAATTGGAACTGATCTCATCCACAAGTGACAGTTCTGATTGAAATTTTCATTTGATCTTACAAATTATATCTGAGGCTCAGAGCATTGGCACATTTTTAATGCATGTGTTTCCTCCACCCTCTACCACCGATTCAGCTCCCCCTTTTCACAGAAAAATACAAAACCCCCAAAACATTATGTTATCATAATGTCTTTCAAAAGATTACTTTCTTCAAAGCTATTTTCCTCTTTCTTTCCCTTCCACTTAAATTTCCAAAGCTGGAGTCAGGATGGTTAATCCTGGAGCTAAAAATAAAACACGAGTTGATACCCTTTATTATGAAAAACTTTGCATTTCTTCAGGATAGAGTTAATGTAGTATAAAATGATACATTTGGGGATCAAAAATAAATTAATTTAAATTCTAACTGTGCTACCTTTTAGCCAACTGTTTTGGGGCAAGTTCCTTTACTTTTTAGTATCTGCTTTCTCATCTACAATATATTCTTTATCCCTACATATCATCATTTACCGAGGAAGTTAAGATAAACCTCGCTTCCATTTGCTTTACAGTGTTTAGACATTTTACCATAATGTATTCAGCCATGCTTGCTTTGTAGTTTTGTCATGTAGACCAATTTAGAAAAGCCAGTTATTTTGCCATCCTCTATGTTTTCTATTCCCTATTTTTTTTTGAGATCTTCTTCTGTCCTTAGGTAATAGGCACTCTCCCTTTCCATTGGATCCCAGTAGGCCTTTGGAACTAATCCTAATTCTGAATACTGCCTATTGAATAACTCATTCTTTGGGCCATGTTGTTTTATTCAGCATGCATACATGTAACCTTTTCTGTGTATCAGGCCTTATGCTAAGTACTGGGGATAGATTGAAAAATAATACAGGATTTTCCCCAGCCCTCTTGGGAATTTTAGTCAATCAAAGAAATAAAGCAATTTTATAAATTATTTTTTTCTTTAAATAATTTTTTAATTTTCTTTTTTTTTCCTGAGAAAGAGAGAGAGGGGGACAGAGAGAGAGACTCTCAAGCAGGCTCACGCCCAGCATAGAGCCAGACACAGGGCTTGATCTAAGGACTGACTGTGAGATCACGATCTGAGCCAAAATTGAGTGGGATGCTTAACTGACTGAGCCACCCAGGTGCTTCTATAAATTATTTTAATTACCACTTAAATAAGCATAAAGATTGTTAGATTATAGACAGAGTTCCTGGGCCAGTCTAAAAGAATGAATGAATTTTTTAAAAAGTATCATTTAAGCTGAGACTTTTAGGATAAAGATTAGTCTCATGGAGGGAATTATAAAGATTTATTTAATTAATAAAATTAAAGTGGTGATGAAATTAGGGGTCAAAATGTGAAGAGCTTTGGAAAAGTTATTTTAAGGAACTTTCATTTTTTTCTGAAGGGAAATGGGAAGCCATAGAAAGGTTGCAGGAGAAGAGTAGCAGCATCTTACTTTTTAAAAATATTCTTGATTTTTGTATGTGTGTAGAATAAGAAAAAAACATGTATATTGCTTGGGAAAGAGCAGGTGGAAGGAGTCATACATAGAATTTACAAATACATACATACATATGTAGTTTTGTAAATATATGCCTAGAGCTAGAAAAAACGTATCTGGTGGAGATATAAATTTGAATTACTGAAGCCTGTAATTAAAAGAAGGCATGGAAGTAGATGAAATTGTCTTGAGAAAATATATTAAAAGATGAGGCATGAGAAAGGAATCATGAGGTACTCCAACATTTAAAAGTTGGGAAGAAGAGTAGACTCTAGTAAAGATCAATCTAGATGTAAGGACATAAAGGGGTAAGGAAGATCCTGAGCATGGGATTCATTGTATGCTGGGTGCTGTGATAATAGACCTCTTTGAAGATTGGCTCAGCTGAGAACACCTGCCTCATATATGTTGCATTTTTTCTAGAGGTGGCCTCCAACCAGTGATTGGTAAATGTGAGTATATTAGGGCCCACTACCTGAAGCCTCCCAGGGAATCTTAGAATCTAGTCTGAAATATCTCAGGGAACCCAGCCTACAGCACATGGAAAACAATATATGTTTTAAGATAGAGGTGGTGCTATATTGCATCTAGCAATTTTACACAGAAGCAATGTCTTGAATAGAGAAAAATGATGACTGTCTCTTTGGTTCAGTAGTGAGTGCAGCTGTTTGAGTCATGAAAGCAGGAATGAGATTGGACTGTAGAGGAATAAGGCATGAAGATTTAAGAGCAGGAACATTGACAATCTTATGGAAAAGTTTAGCAGTAAAATATAGGATCAGGAGCATGTGGAGTACATGGATAATTTCAGATGGAAGGCACTGGATATTTGATTCTTTAATATTCTGGGACAGATGGAAGAAATGATCAGAGTACTGGTAAATGTTAGTTGGATTGGAGGAAGACACAGCAGTTCCCTGTCCACGGATTCTATTTGTCTCTAATATAAATGCCATGCATTTGGGGTTGCTTGCTAAATGGTGCTTGTGATGAAAACATCTGTTTTTTTTTCTATTCCCTTAAGAAAAAGCCGTTCAAAGAAGCCTTCTATTACCTTTCATTAGAAAAGAGCATACTAATAAGCTTACATAAACATTTTCTCTGTTGGAGAATACTTCCTAATGAGTCTCATACTTACCACACCTGTCTATAGGGCAAAAGGAAGGAACCTATGTGGTTAATAAGTGAAAATAGGTTCTTTGTGAATTCATAATGATAAATATGTATGTACTTATCAGTCTAAATTTACCTTGTTGAGCTTCTGTAGTTGGAATGTGACTCAAGAGAAGCAATATATGCATATAATACAATACACAGCTTTAAGAAATTTATTTCCCTAGAGAATAAATAGAATAAGTAGATAGATGGATGGCTCATTTTAATCAGTATCGCATGCAGAGCTGATCAAACTCTTCCTCAGAAAATAAGCTACATACCATCTTGAAATTCCTTTGAATGTTGTAAATTACATGTAAGGTGATATATGAGTCCTCTGTTAAATAATATTTTTAATTAAAATGAATACGGTCTTATGGTTTTGTTGTCTTTTTGTATGAAGAACAAACTTCTAGAGCTTATTTTTGTATATATTTTTAAAGTTTTATTTATTTTTGAGAGAGAGAGAGAGAGAGAGAGAGAGAGAGAGAGAGAGACAGAGCGTGGATGGTGGAGGGGCAGAGAGAGAGGGAGACACAGAATCCAAGCAGGGTCCAGGCTCTAAGCTGTCAGCACAGAGCCCGACAAGGGGCCCATACTCATGAAATGTGAGATCATGACCTGAGCCGAAGTTGGACACTTCTCTGACTGAGCCACCCAAGTGCCCTTATTTTTATTTCTTTTAATGTTTGTTTATTGAGAGAGAGTGTGTGTGCACATGCAAGGTAGGAGCTGAGAGACAGAGAGAGAGAGACAGAGAGAGATAGAAAGAGATGGAGAGAGAGAGAGAATCCCAAGCAGGCTCCATGCTGTCAGCACAAAGCCCGATGTGTGGCTGAATCTCTTGAACCCTGAGATCATGACTGGAGCCAAAATCAAGAGTTAGATGCTTAACCTAATGAGCAGCCCAGGCACCCCTGGAGTTCTTTTTTTAATATTTGTTATTCAACTTACAAATTATATAGACTTAGAAAACTACCCATAGGCTTTTCATTATTAATCTTCTTTTATTTATAAATCTATGATGTTACAGATGTTATCATTATGCTATTTTAAGGGTTTTGAAAAATATTTAATCTTTTAATTAATGTAAAAAACATTCAAATATTTTAAATTTTATTGATATTTATATAACTTATTTATATTTTATAACTTATTTTTAAATACTTCAATTTTTTTTTTTTAATTTTTTTCAACATTTATTTATTTTTGGGACAGAGAGAGACAGAGCATGAACGGGGGAGGGGCAGAGAGAGAGGGAGACAGAATCGGAAACAGGCTCCAGGCTCTGAGCCATCAGCCCAGAGCCCGACGCGGGGCTCGAACCCACGGACCGCGAGATCATGACCTGGCTGAAGTCGGACGCTTAACCGACTGCGCCACCCAGGCGCCCCAATACTTCAATTTTTTGACAGTGAAATTCTTTCTGATTTTCTAAATAACCTTTGTAAATGTAACAAATAGAGTGAACCAAAATTCCTTCTAGTTTTCTAAAAACAATATATAAACAGTAAGATATCAATTGAAATACTATGTCTAAATCAATTAATTCAATATTTTAAATCTTAAATTATGTCAATATTATTTTAAATCACTGGCATTTCTCAATATCATATGTTCTATTTTAGTTTTAAGTTCTTCAGTTTTCTCTTTCAACAAATTTCTCTGATAACTTTATTCGTCAATAAATAAGGTAAACCCCAAAGTTTTGCAAATATTCTAATACTATTTATGATAATAGTTATAGATTTAAAATCAAATGTCTACATCAAGTACTCAATTGCACATTTGATATTCTACCAACTGTCAGTCTCATGGCTAGGTTCCTTTAAATGTTACAAACACCTAAATTTCCAAATACACATTGATTCCTTCCTAGTTTAAAACTATCTTCCATGATTTTAAATGTTTTAAATATTTCTATATTTAATTCTAAATACTCTTGAACGGGAGGGAACATGTATCCTCTAAGAATGTAATCAGCATCCTGGTAACTGAAATACCCTGTATGTAATTCTAAATCTTTCTTCTGAGAAGATAATGTCCTACTATATGACTGTGCATTATTATCATTAGCAACTTTGACCAGGAAATTGACTATTTTTTGTTGTTTGTGGTGGGGAGGGGTGAGGGGATGGGGTTGAGCTACTAACAGACACCTATTGGGAATTGATGTCAGAGATTCCAAACCTCAAGGAGGAAGTCACATAGCTCACCTAGTCCCTTGGACACAAGGGACACAGATTTTCTGATTCTCCTATGTCACAGAACTCGGCCCTGACACCTATATTGTTCCCTTGTTTGTGTATTGAATGTATTACTTTAGCTCTTAAGAAATGTTCATATTTTTTTGTAACTAAATTTTAAAACTTTGTCGGAATCTCAAGAAATGTCTTTTTTCATCTAACTCTAAATAACTTTGAGGGACTCATGGGTGGATCAGTTGGTTAAGCATCTGACTCTTGATTTTAGCTCAGTCATGATCCCAGGGTCTTGGGATCAAGCCCCACATCAAGCTCTGCAGTGAGCCTTCAGCCTGCTTGAGATTCTCTCTCTCACTGCCTCTACCCCCTCTCATGCTCTCTCTCTAAAAACAAAACAAAACAAAAAAAACCTTTGAACTAGATGGAATTTTATATTCTTTAATATTTTTTAAATGTTTATTTTATTTATTTTGAGAGACAAAGAGCAAATGAGCAAGGTGGGGCAGAGAGAGAGAGAGAGAGAGAGAGAGAGAGAGAGAGAGAGAGAATCCCAAGCAAGCTCTGTATGATCAGTGCAGAGCCAGATGCAGGGCTCAGTCTCACGAACTGTGAGATCATGACCTCAGCTGGGATCCAGAGTCAGACACAGCTGGGATCCAGAGTCAGACACTCAAATGACTGAGCCGCCCAGGTGCCCCTTCTTTCATATTCTTAATTTTACAAAAAAACCCACAACAGATATTAATATCATGTGAATTAAAACTTGTATATATCGTATAGCTTTGTCTGACTTGGGCTTAAAAATTATAAGTTCATTCTATTGACATTTATTTAATTATTGCTTCTGACATTTTCTGTGGATTGATCCCTACACTACTGGCACTTGGAATCGGAGAATGCTGTAATTTTGCTTGTAATGACACAAACACATTGCCATTCATTGACATATGATTGTACTTCAACTGTAAGAGATGTTCAGGTAATGCTTTTGGTTTTTTTCTCCATCTCAAACCTCAGGATTGTCAGCACTAGGGTGGAGTGTATTTGTGTGAGGGAAAGAAACAAAGAGATAAAGAGAGAAGAAGAACAAACCTGGTTATTATTCTGAGACTTTAAAACCCTAAGAAAACCAGAAAATCTTAGGCCGGCAACAATTGACGAATGTCTTCGAAAGTTAATTAACCTCAAAGAAACACAGACATGCAAGCACATACTAAAAAACCACCTCAGAATATACAAAAGTGTGCCAGAAACAAATTAAAGATGAGTTAATTTCATCCAAACTTTAAATACAGTCATTTTGTGTCTTTGAGAAAGTTAGGTAAAACCTTCTAAAATGATTAGTTTGTAGAAGGGATAGAATGCGTAATGAGTAAAAGTGACATGATTTCAAAGAAATGAAATGAGCCAAAAGACTTGATTTTTAATGTGATATGCAGGTGCATATAAGAACTTTGATAAAGGTTGTCTTTTTAAAAACAGTAACAGATGTTTCCAGGTGTGTAGAGGCATGTATGAAGGTGAGATATTAAAAGAGAAACAGAGCAAACAGTGTTACTATAGAAGATGTATTTGTTTAAAGACCGTGTTCCACTGAGGAAGTGTTTTAACACTTCATTGTATGTATACAGTTATTCATATCTGCTTAAGTGCTTTTTGACTTCCACAAAACTTAGATTCATTGCAACCCTACTTTTACACTTCATATACGGTTTCTGAATCTTGGAGATAAAAAGGGATGGAACATCCAAATATCTAGAGTAATGTCTTTGACTTACAAGAAATTACTAAAATCTTACATACAAAAATGTTTAAAGCACACAGGTAATTCTGTTCTGTGTCTTTGTCCTAACAGACCATAGCCCCTTAGACCTTTGTCTCTTAATGTACAGCCCTTGCATATAAGGAAATAATGCCTTTGTGCTTTTAGGTTTCATTTTCCCTTTTCTCCTACTGTTCCCTGGAATATTCCTTCCCTTCCCCCTTGGAACTGTGTCATTTTGGACTCTCTAGTTTTTCTTGTTTCATTGCTGCTTTGTCCTTTCTCCAGCGCTGGGTTGTGGGGTTTACTACAGGTGAGAAAAAGGAGAAGGCACAGCTCTGACGCTACTGACACGTGGGGTCTGAACATCATCCTTCAGGTTATAGAATTGCTCTTAGTCCCTATGAGGTTTGATTATCTCCTCTCCAAAGACCATGGTGGCGAAGAGCTAACATTTACTGCAGCCTTCCTGGATAGCTCAGCCTTTGACAATGGAAGCCCTGAAATGCACACCTTATACTCTACTTAGCTCTTCAATGTTGGAAAACAAAACATTGCCTATTTCCAATAAACTCTGACTTCTCATCAAGGCCTCAAGTAGCAATCACTTATTTAATCAATTTATGCTGTGGTGTCCTACTAAACATGGAGTAAATATCAGTGGACAAATGGTCTCTCCCTTTTCAGAATCCATATTATCATGGGACTATGTGAAAATTGCCTTTAGAACACATTGTCCCACTGTGGTTCCCCTCTATCCCATGTGTTTTGTCTTTTCTATCCCCCAGTTTATTGCTTCATATAGTTGCATCATGATATTGAGTGCTGGTGTTGTATACTCCAATGCTCAATAAATAGTCTTTTTAAATCTCTCTCTATTGGTGCTAATTATAAATGGACATTTTATATGTAAGGGTAGTGCCTGTGGAGTTGGGGGGCGGGGAGAAATGAACATTATGTTGTCATCATGGGTGGGGATGGACAGCATTAAAATCCTGCGTATGTATGCATATCTGTACTTCTCCCTTAACAAGGGTAAATGCAGAAGAGCAAGACAGAAAAGATGTGGGATCCAAGAGCAAGGACTAAAAACTATGACACAAATATAATGGAGTGGACAAGTATACCATTCTTCTTTCAGTGATCTGTGTTCTTCCTAAGCCTATACTCCTGGCCCCTCCAAAGAAGGACAGGTTTCTAAATAGAAGAGAAGCAGTGTTTAATTGAGTATATTAGAACTATTCTTTGTTGGCGATAACTTCTAGATATGTTCTCAGGTGTGTTGGTTAAAAAATACTGGGTGACATTTACTAATCCTGTTATTGCAAAGATTTAAATGAGAGTGTGGTGCTCAGTTGAACTTGTGGGTGGGAGAAAATAAGCTACAGTCACAGTGATTCATTCATTCACCAAATTCGTTTCGAGTCTCTCTTATGTCCCTCCATAGGATCTTAGCCTCGTTGGGTTCAGAGCCTACTGGAAGAAATAGACAAATTCAAACAGGAAAGTGCATAAGTAAAATACTTATAAACTGAGTTAAGTTTTGTGACTGAAATGCCCGGGGGCAGGGCGGGAGGTGGGGGGAAGAAGCTACATAAAAATTGCATGCTGTGTGAGAGAAACTTGGTTTAGAAAAGGTGGCTTAGGTAAGCTGTTTCTAAGGAAATTGAATTTAAACTGGGACCTGAAAGAGTCCTGTAGGATTAGGGGCGTGTCCTCTGTAGAGATAAACAGTATGTGCAAAGACCTTTAAATTGGAAAATTTCTAGGCTGTTTGAAAAACTGATAGAGGGTAAATTGGAGGTAGAATAGATATGAGAGCAAGTTCAAACAAGCTATTTAAGTTTTAATAAAAACTATGTATGAGGCCTGAAAATATTGAAGAAATTAAATTCTTTTTCATTTTTGAGAGAACATAATTTTAATTTCATAGAAATCTTGTTTTCATAAACTCCTTTTACAGTTTATTTTCCTATAAGAAAGCTGGCCATCTACTGCCCCCATGTGGTATACTGCTGCATTGCATCTATCAGACTTTCCCCGTGTGAAGTCTTTGAGAAAGACATTCAGTTTTATGTATTTATCTTATAAACAGGGAATGTCAAAATAAATAGGCCTACAGTCCACTTATGTTTTTCAATATCTGTATCAAAAATATTTCTCTTTTTATACGGTGTACATGATTAATTTCCCAGTCAAAACAACAAATGCTTCATATCCTTCACTTGACTGCTTGATAACTCATTATTCTACACAAGTTGTCTAATTCTGTTTCCAAGTTAAACGTTTGCCACAGGTTTATTTTGGATTTGTTTAAGAAAGTTTTATTGCTAACAATTAGGTACTCTATAGATGAGCATTCCTTCCTTCCTCCATTTCTTCTTTCCTTCCTTTTTTTCTCCTTTCCTTTCTCTTCAGGTAACCATTCTCACTGCAAGCATTTTTCAACAAATTCAACAAAGTGTTTCCCTCTGTGCTTTATGGAGTGCAGCTGCTGGGCTTTATATCCCATTTCACTCTACAGTGGAGAAGACACAAGACTCCTTTCTGAGGAAACGCTGAGCTCTGACTGCCAGCATTGCCTTGTATACATTTTTAGTCAGCAATTCATTGGTCTTCTGTTCAGGTTCATTCTTATGAAGTTCCTTTTTGCCATATGATGAGCTTGTACTCCACACAATTTAGTTGATTCTTAGAGTGTACAGTTCTGTTTGTAAATGGAAACATAGAATTATAGTTTTCCTGGCACTTGTCAGGGACCATAATCTCAAATTCACTGCAGCCCGATACCTTTCAGACACTTGGCTAAGAGAAATAATATTTATGGAAGATGGCCTGGAGGAAATGCAGTCATCCATTTTGCCATATAATCTAAAATCTATTTCAGGATTAAGGGAGACCATCAGAAAGCTGCCTCACTCAACCCACACACGGCCAAGCACAATGGCTTCTTTCTGAGGTGTGCTTTGCTATCATGATAAAATATTCTCTCTATGAGGGCCCAGAGCAAAACATTTTCTTTTACTTCATTTTGGCATTTCTCCCAAATATATACTGACTTGTTTCATGTACATTCTTGCTACCGGTTATATTTCTGCTTTCCTCACATCAATTACAAAGGTCAACATCAACATCAAATTTGTGTTCTACCTTGATTGAGTGCATGATTTGTCAAGGCATGCATTTATTCATTAGCCACATTCCTGGAATCATTTTGCTCTCCTATTTTTGTTTTCCAAAGGATCTCTTTAAAGAGTTTAAATATTTTATCCTCCTATATTTATATGCATCTATAAACAGTGTAAAGGCATTTGAGACCAAAGTGATATATAAATAACCATAGTGTCTTTATTGATGCTATACTTAATTATAAAAGTTATTTCTTGGTTGAACAGTCTGTAACTTAAATAAGAATTAAAACAAAATATACTGTCATTCCACAAGGACTAAAGCCTCCCCACAAATAAGATGGATTCTGGAAACCATGCTAATCTAGTTCTCAGTGTAGAAAGGTTGAATTTGTAGATTATTGATGCATTGATTTTCCCCATGAAAAAGGTTGCAAAATAGGGAGAGAGGATATGAAGGTAAATTGAAAAGGACCAAAATATCACTTTTAGGATAACATTTGAGCCAGTACATCATTAGTTAAAGCTGGAAACCTATTCCACCCACCTCTTTCATAGTAAAAGGATCAGTACGTGTTTGGGACATAGAACTTTCCATCAGTGAAGATTGGAACATACACTGTGTGAGGGTGAAGGGGAGTCTTGTCAGTTAGGATCTGGTTCTATGACCTGGTTCATTGCCCAACATAATCATTCTGGGATTTTGAGTGATGATGAGCTTCAAGGATAATTACATTAAAATGCTTTATCTTCATGTAAACATAATTTAATAAGATGTAGATATTTGTAGTGCCCAACAGTCTAGCCTTGGATTCAGTCTTGAGAGCACAGACAGTATGTCTGTATATATGATATCTAGAAAGTATGTGTATTTTTAGATTACCATTGATTTCTACTAAAAGGTAGGTTCTTTTTGTCTGTGACCTGATAATCATATCTGCAGATTATTATACTCTTATTACAACAAAGAATTCCTGGCTTTATCAACACCCTTAAGGTAATCTTACCTAAAATATTATTAAGAGGAAAACAAAATGTACTATTGGCACTCAGGTTTATGTTGCAGAATAGGCAGCAAACAGTGGTAGGCTAAAAAATTCAGTTTGTATATAAACTTCAAATATTTTCACCTACTGTTATAAACAATAAAGAGTTAGTAAATGTTTTTGATCATTTGAGCGGCAACTTGAGTGTGAGAAAATTGCAACACTTAGACTCTGCTGGTGAGATTGCCAATTGTCAAAATTTGTTTGAAAAACAATTTGGAATTATAAATTTGAAGATGCTTACATCCTATGACCCAGCAACTTATTCCTAGGTGGGTAGTGAGAAAGCTCGTCCACATGTGTGTTAGAGCCAACATACAAGAGTGTTTACAGGAGCCGTACACACTTACTAGAACACTGAGCTCTGACAGGAGAAGTAAACACATCAGTATATTTGCAAAATGGAAGACCACTCAGTGGTGTGTGTGAGTGAACAACACTATAAATATCAGCGGGATGAATCTCAGGAACATAATGTTGAATGAAAATAGTACATCACAGAAAGATATATACCTCTTGAGTCTATTGGAATAAAGCTCAAAAACGTAGAACACTCAACAAACAACTTATTAGGGGTATGTATCATGGTAAAACTATTAATAAGCCAAAGGGGATAAAAACACATGATTCAGGATTATGGTGACCTTTATGGGGGAGGGAAGTGTGAGCATGGTGGGCTCCTCCCTCAGGGAGCTTCCTGGGTTCTGGCCATTTCTTATATTGAGGTGGATGGTGTTTATATGGGGGCTTTTAAAAATTCTAATCTTAGTGTTTTACAAGTTCATCGAAAGTGTGAGTGTATTCAATACTCCGAAAAGGAAGAAATGTGTACTTATTTTTTTACCTTAAATATAGAAACATCCATTCCTGGATTATTCTATTTTCTGAACTCAATTCACAGAAGTTATTGTCCAGTGTTTTCTTATTCTTATTTCATCAAACAAGGAAACGATGTGTATCTCTCTGCCCCCTGGCTGGCATGTTGCAAACATTTCACTTCTGGCAGTGTGTAGTCCATCTCTGGAAACCAGGCCAACTGGCAGTATTCTGTACTTTTGTTTCCTGTCTCAGTCTATTAAAAACCAATACAGAGATGTGCCTCCTTTTCTTGACGTTGCAATACAACCCAAGCATAGCAGGTCACTGATTAAGTGGACACAGATTGGTTTCTTGACGGCAGTTGGTAGCTGGTGCTTGCCATTCCCTAGGTAGGAGGGATAGTCAAGGCTATAAATATATAAACACCCACAGACTGGTTCCTGTTGCTGTGGAGGCTCTTGCAGTGTGCATTTCTCCACCAGGTCCTGCAAAGGCTGTATCCATGCGGTGTTCTCTCTCTTCCCTATAGATGCCCAATTGCTCCAATTTCCAGGTCTTCTTTATCTTTGTAATTTCTTCCTTTTCTCCTACAGCTGACTTCTTCCAACAGAGTTCAGTAAGTAAAAGGGAATTTACAAAAGCCTTATCTAATAATGTAGCTATGATTTAAAAAAAAATCCTACCATTCTTAAATATAAATAAAAATTCCTAGAATTCTTACAATTTTCATGAGACAGTAGAAATAGAAAAACAATCAACAATTTCTATTGAAGAGCTCTTCTTTATGGTTTAGTCATACTTTAAACGTATAAACTTGGTGATATATTGATAACATGTGATCATTTTGTCGTACATCATGGGTTGAGTTTTTTTTTCTTATTTTATCATAACTATAAATTTTTTTCTCCCCAGATTCATCTTGTACTGTTTGTTCTATTTACACATTTTTAAAAAGTAAACAAACACAGGAAAAAATTATTCTTCAGTGCGTAGTAGGAAAAATAATTTTAAGTTCTTTGAAACTCTAACCTATATTTTGCATATCTGTTTTTTTGCTTTTTCATAATGAAATACTTTGCTATATAGCTGTGTACATATCACTACAATTATAAGAGGCTCCAATTCACAGTCCATCTAAAGGACCAACCTCCTCCTACATCTCAAGGAATTCAACTGAGGAAATAATTCCAACTAATCAAAGAATAAAATTCTACTCTCTGGAGAATTTGTTTTCACATATGTTGTAAACACTAGACTGTATTATAAAAAGGTTTTCAAGGATTCTCTTAAGTATGTAGATCAGTGTTTCTTAGAGGTAAAATGCCTGTAATAGGTATAGATTACCTGTTTAAGTTTTTACAGAATACTGCAAATTAACAATACAGAATAAATGTTTCATTTATGCAACAATGATGCTTATGCAGGTTTGGTGGGGCTTTAGGAAGAGTAAGTATTTCAGAACAGACCCGGTTCACTTCCGCTGTATGTATGAGATTATCCTTCCCTATCATTAGGTAACTTGCATTTTAAATCTGTGACAAACCATGGCAAATTTTTAAAGGGGAAGAACTATTTATAAAACGAACGATGTGTTTCTAAAGGCTACATTGCCGTAAATTTAACTGATAAAGCTCTGCTTTTAGAGTTTTACAGAAATATTCTCTCTTTCATAAAGAAATTTCCATAACAAAAGGATTTAAATTGAAATGATAAAGAGTATTAAAATAAAGTGTTTAAAAATGTTTATATAAGAAACTTTTTCTAATGAATCTCGGGTTTGAAATATGATTTAATTTTTGTATGAAATGGGAATGCAAATACACACACACATGCACACACACACACACACACACACACACACACACTTCCTATCTTAGTCAACAGTCAATACCATGGACTGGGTGGCGTAAACAACAGATATTTGTTTCTCACAGCTCTGGAGGCTGGGAAGTCGAAGACCAAGGTGCCACCATATTTGGTGTCTGATGAGGAGCCTCTTTCTGGTTTACAGATGGTTACTTTCTTGCTGTATCCTCACACAGCTTAGAGAGAGGGGGCTCTTGTCTCTTCCTCTTCTTGTTAGGCCACTAATCCCATCATGGAGGCCCCAACCTCATGATCTCATCTAAATCCAGGTGCCACCCAAAGTCCCATCTCTGGATACTATCACATTGAGGATTAGGGATTCAACATGTGAATTCTGAAGGGGCACAAACACCCAGTCTATAGCACTTCCTAAACTTAAAATTCTTAATCTATTTTTAAAACCTATACGTAAACAGTGATCTCAACTGATATAGTAAATACTACAAGAGTAAAAGAAAAAAATGGCTGAACTCTTTTGTTAAGTTTATTTATTTATTTTGAGAGAGAGAGAGAGACAGAGAGACTGAGAGAGAGATGGAGAGAGAGAATACCAATGCAGTGCTCAATCCTAGTACTGCGAGATCATGCCCTGAGCAGATATTACAGTCTGACACTTAACTGAATGAGCCAACCAGGCACCCCAAAATTGAATGATCTCTTCAAATGGAGGTGGGAGAGGAAAGGAAAGTTTCTGGGAAGAGTTGACAATTATGTTTAAATTAACTAAGATTTGGGGAGTAATTTAAATCTTAACTTCACCCAACATTGCAACATTATTATCTATCCACCTTCCAAATATGCGTGCTGGGGCTGACACATGCACATATTAATAAGTATAATTTTGTTCTATAATATAGTTAGTATAAATAATATATAATATAATGGGAGATCCAGGGTTTAATCTCAAGTGAATAAATGCTAAATTTATCTATATTAATAATGTTGGGTGATGTCACATCATACCACAGTTATTTCATGTTGCTATCCTGGAGATGTTTTAGTTAGACTGTCAGCATGATACGCATCTTATATACAATATTTTCAAACTGTAGATTATCTCCTCATTTTCTGATTAATCTCCACAGTGATAGTGTAATGACTGGCAAATATTCTTGCTACATTATAAAACAAAGTATAATACCAGAAACCTGTTTAATCTTTCACAATCTTGTCTTATTTTCATAGAGATTTTATTGTGATTATTGTTTGTGATTTTTAAACTGGAATTTGCCCTTGCAAAATCTGACATTCACATCCTCAAATCTGGTATGATAAACGGAGTTTACTCTCTGCAAGTGATATTTTATAAATCTCATTCTGTACCTGGGGACAAGTGGACAAAAAGTCATCACCTTCACAGCAGCTGTGGTCATATTTCACATTAAACTGACTGTGGATATTTTAAGTTTTGAAGGTGTTAATGCCTGATTCTGCTTCAAAAAGCAGAACATTTTACTATCTATATTTGTAAGAAACTTCCATTTAAAAAATAAACTTTAATTTTGAGTTTATAAATTTACATGCAGGTATGAGAAACAATACAGAGAATTCTCATGTATCCTTTACCCAGTTTCTTCCAAAGGTGATGCTTTGCAAAATCATAGCACAATGACAGTGATACAATCCACCCAATTATTTAGATCCAGTTTTACATTTTATATGGAAACCTCCAATCTATTTAATTTTTTTTATTTTTAACATAAAATAACTGGAAGCTGAATCTACTGACTTGGTTCTTCAGTTAAATTTCACCTCTACTATAAAGTTAAACTATACTTACACAGCTCCATTTAGTGCAAGTTGTGTCTAAGTTAAGTTGAAATAAAATTTTTATTTTTTTATTTTATTAGAGAGAGAGCACACACAGAGGAGGAGCAGAGGGAAAGAGAGAGACAGAATCCCAAGCAGGGTCCACACTCAGTGCAGAACCCAACGCGGGGCTGGATCCCACGACCCTGGGATCATGACCTGAGCTGAAATCAGGAATTGGATGCTGAACTAATTGAGCCCCCAGAAGCCCCTGAAACATTTTGGACATTTTATTTTATTTTTGAGAAGAAAGAATGGGAAAGGGGGAGAGAGAGAGAAGAGGACAGGATGCAAAGTAGGCCCTGCTCCAACAAGGCAAGCCCAACACAAGGCTCAAACTCTCAAACAGAGATCATGACGTGAGCCAAAGTCAAATGTTCAACCAACTGAACTACTTAGGTGCCCCCCTCCTCGCCCTGAAGTGAAACTTGTAAAGGAAAGTCTAAGAGTGTTTTCTAGCAATGGATAGAGGTACAATTGAATTGTTAATTTTTTTCTACATTTCAGCACCTAAATAACTTTTTATACTTTGAAAATATGTATGCATTAACAAGCAAAATGTGACAGCTGTGTTGAGTATCATGGCGTGTATGTCTATTTTAGCATTTAGATACATCCTACATGAAAATGGCTCTTTATAATTAAGCTATTATTGCATACAAATAGAGGTTATAAGAGACGTTACGATGCTATAAGAGAACAATTTATTTTTTATAGTGTAAGAGTAGCAGTAAATAAAAGATAGTACTGTGTTTGGCCAGGACTTACTGTACATTTAGAGGAATGGATTCATTAAACGTGCCCCCCCTCCAACATACACACACCCATCTCTGTTCTGGAAACTAGCTTTATATGATAGTAGTAAACACAGATTGAAATCCTGGCTTACTGACGTCAGCTTCTTGCATGTGTCCTTATTGATACAAATGGAATGAGCTCGCAGAAACAGCACAACTTGTCAAATGGGTTTTCAGAACTCCTTGTAGTTTTACAAGCATGTGACTACTTCGCAAAATATACTATAAGCTTTCTAAATATAATGCAGATAACCTTTATTTGACATACCTGTATCAATTGTATGACAGTTTAATCTACTTAAAAGTAAATTGGCTAGAGACATTAACGGACATCATTATGTGTAATTTTAAGTTTTATATCTTAATGGAAATATGCTTGAAAACATGCCTTTCAGTACCTGATAAATATTTTTCACTTGAATATTTAAAGATTAAACTTAACTAAAATAATAGGGCAACCCTCTTACTGAATGAATCCTTATTAGGTGGATTGACATGTATTAATTTAGTTTAAATTGATGTAAAATAACCTAATCTGGATTTAGTTCTATAGGCCAGAAAGAGAAAGAATGGAAATGACTCTAGGATAGTCTTAACATTTAGTGGGTAATTCCCAGGTGTAGGTGATACTCAACTCAGATATAGTCAACTCACCTTTACAATCTGAAGTTATCTCCACATAGTAGGGAGTGTGGCCCACAAAATCCAAGTACTTACCATGAGATCCACTGGGGTAGATGAATTGGTATGGTGACTTGCTACATTGGTGTTACCATGGTAATATCCTCAAAATCAAATTCTTATTTGTTGAACCAGAGGAGCAGATAGTGGCTGAAGGCATATTCAAAGCTAAGTTTTAAAGAAGCTCTTATTTGAAGCATTTATTTTTCTTGAAACATTTCTACAACTCTAAAGGAAACATCAATTAGGTGGTAGTCACTACAATGGAAATAATGTGGGAAACATATTACAGAAAATAGTTTAATATCCACAACATACAGTTTGCAAAATTGATACACAGAAGTTATCTCCACAGAGTACCCAATTTTTAAAGTTGCATTAAAAAAATAGCACAAAATTCCTGCCTATAAACCATTGAGAGAATTGCAATGAATACAATGGTATATTCACTAGTATTAGATTTTTATTTTTTTTCAGAGACAAGATTTCTTCCAGGAAAAGCATACTTAAATGCTTTTCTCAAAGCCATGAGACTTGAACCTAAGGTCCTCCTCATATCTGAATATCCTCTTCTGCCCACCCCTACCTCTGGTACCAATGGGTCAGGTCACTTCTTTTGAGGAATAAACTCCTGAACATAATAGATACAAGAGTAATTTTAGATAGAATTTCAGAAATGGTCATCTACACTTCACTATATCTCTGTCACTCACTGTTATCATTACGGCTTTCATTTTTCTATCTATACTTCTAGTTGTTTTCTCTGTGAGATTATTCCTTCCTTTTAGTTTAAGTCCCTAGGGGTCTATGAGTGTAGATCCATCATAACTATTTTGAAAATAACTTCAAACATGAAACCTTTAAACGCATTTCTATTACAGAAGTTGGGGGAAGATTTTATATTTCATTAGTTGCCATGTTGATACGCTTCCTTATGCATGAGCTTACTGCCTCACAGGTCCTGTGTCCTTAATTTCTTTTTTTTTTTTTCTAGTTTTTATTTCTTCATTTTGAGAGAAAGAGAGGAGAGAGGGTATACAAGCAAGGAAAGGGCAGAGAGAGAAAGGGGAGGGATAGAATCCCAAATTTCAAGCAGGCTCCATGCTGCCAGAGTGAAGCCTGATGCCGGGCTTGATCCCACAAATAATGGGATCATGACATGAGCAGAAATCAAGAGTCAGATGCTTAACTGACTGAGCCACCGAGGTGCCCCATGTGTTATTAATTTCTTGAGATAAAGTTTGGAGAAATAAAAAACCTGGGGACATATTCTAAAGTTGATTATCAGTTTGAAAGAACAGATCTCATTTATTGTTACCACAAGCTTTTTAAAACAAACTTCGTTGACCTCTTTTATTAGTTAAGTTTGTGGGGGCTCATTCAACATTTTGGGATTAAAAACACCTATTTAGACTATCTGAAGGAAAAGAGAAACAGACAAAAATTATCAGCCCATACAGTACAGTTCTAATATTGACTCT
Source organism: Prionailurus viverrinus (assembly GCF_022837055.1). Taxonomy (NCBI): domain Eukaryota; kingdom Metazoa; phylum Chordata; class Mammalia; order Carnivora; family Felidae; genus Prionailurus; species Prionailurus viverrinus. Next base: position 130,336,990 of record NC_062569.1, on the reverse strand, counting down.
GTAATATAAAAACTATATTCTTTAAATTATATGGCATTTTCTTTAAAAAATAGTGATAAGGAAAAGTCATGTTGGCTGTATTTATTTTTAACTCTTCTAAAAGAGTCTCTAAAATAAAATAGAGAAGGCACACATACTTTTAAAATGCTGAAGCTCTGTTACTTCCTTATAGGGGTGGTTAGAAAGAAAAAGAAAAAAAAATATCCTTAAATGTATCTCTGGCATTGAGGCAATTGCCTTTAAAATATTTAGCATACATTTAAATTTGCTTTTTGTAGGATGCTGGAGTGTGGCTATTACAATAGGGTTGGAGATGTCTATAACTTAAGGAGGCAAAATATCCTAAACATACATAAGTAAATTATGAATTAAGAGGTGGGGATGGGTAGGAGTTTAAATCTTGTAAACTAATTTACAAAGCCTATAGTAGCAGAGAGTATATGTCAGATGCATTGGACATGTAATGTGTTAGGGGCGCACAGTTTCAACTCCACCCCTTAAAACGAACAAACAAAAAAAGGTAAAATTATGACTTCATAATTGTGTGGGTGTGTTTAAACAGTTATTGAACTAAATATTCTGCCTATTTAGCTCTGGGTTATCCTATTTTTTCTAAAGACCAATTAAAGCAAAAAAAAAAGATCTTAAAATATTGTATCTTGATAATCTTGATTCTCTTTCATTGTATCTAAGGTTGTAAGTTATCACTTCTCTGCTTCTGTAATCTTCTTTCCTTCACATTTACCTCAATCTGATATTCTAGCTGTGCAGGCTCACTCTTTGTGAACCGGCCCCCCCCCCCCCCCCCCCACACACACACACCCACGCTGTATGCTGTCTGGAACATAGGAGGAGTGCCTTGCATGCAGGCGGAACACACCCTTTGGTATACACTACATGTTCTCTGCTTCAGTTGTCCAGTCTGTGTGATCTTCAGATCTCTGAGGGGGAACGAAGACCTGTCTGTCCTTAGAGATGTCAGCGTTCGGGAACTTTGGAAGTTTAAAGTTCTTTTAATGAGACGGACATTCTCTTTAAATGCTTCGATATTGGGGCACTTGGGTAGCTCAGTCAATGAAGCCTCCAACTTCTGTGCATGTCATGATCTCATGGTTCATGAGTTCGAGCCCCGCGTCGGGCTCTGCTGTCATCACAGAGCTCATTTTGGATCCTCTGTCCCACTCTCTCTATCCCTCCCCTGCTCACTCTGTCTGTCTGTCTCTCAAAAACAAATAAACATTAAAAATATTTAAAAATAAATAAAGTGCTTAAATATTTCTTATATTAACTTTATAAACATGTTCTAGGTTAATTTAAGTCAGTGCAGTGTCACTGGAAAAGGCTGTGCTGCGTTACTCTGCTTTGGGAATGATCCTCAACTTAGTAAGCTTTCAGGGTGACATTTAGATGGAACTTTTTAGAAATATATCACTTTCTCGGGGAAGTACTGCAGAGTAGAACAGATTTATAGAGCTGGAAGCCTATTATGCAGAGGTGTAGATCACTACTGTCGACCAATGAGACCAGCCTATTTGTGTGTGTGTGTGCAAATATTCACCTAATGTCCTTTGTCTTGTCTTGCCCTGTTTAAGTAACAATTCAGTTTGATTTTTTTTGTGTCTAAAAATTCAGATTGTTCTTTACCCTAAATCATTTTCCTTGATTTTTGTTCCTAATCTCATGCATCGAACAAATGTTTTTGTTTAGCTATATTTGTCAGGAATGATAGATTTAACAGCAAAGCATAAATGTAGACAGGTAGTTAAAAATCCTGTACAATAAATCATTGCATTTACCATGTGTTTGTGAAGGGATATGATTAAAAAGGAAATATGTGTGAGGTAGAAAAATAAATCCAGTAAGATTATTTTAGGAGAGCAGTATTAGAAAGTTCAGAATTGTAATCATTGTATAGAACTTTTTTTTCTTTTTAAAGGAAAACAGATCTTGTAGTTGTTACTCAATATATTTAAGGCTTCTAATACTTTATCCTATAAATGTAATATTCTCTTTTTCATAAGCAACTCATTTATAATTACAGAATTTATGCACTTGTTCAAATAGAGTGACAATTTCCACTTGTTAGAGATTGTTACATCTATTACAGATAAGAAAGGAGCAATTCTTTACTATAAAACTGTCTGTGATTAAAACATTACTTTACCCAATCAAAGTACTTTGGTATGGGGAAGCAAAAAATAATATAAAAGCAAGGAGGGGGGCAAAACATAAGAGACTCTTAAATACAGAGAGCAAACTGAGGGCACTGGAGGGGTTGTGGGTGGGGGAATAGGTTAAATGGGCAAGGGGCGTTAAGGAAGACACTTGTTGGGATGAGCATTGGGTGTTATATGTAGGGGATGAATCACTGGATTCTACTCCTGAAATCATTATTGCACTGTATGCTAACTAGGAAGTAAATTTAAAAATATATAAATTTTAAAAAATCATATATAAAAAAACAGTTTGGTATGCTTTCCAAAAGAATAAGCTAGAAAACTAATTCTTCTTGTAAGACCATGTGATTTTAATAGCTGAATATTATCATTTAATCTTAACTATAATTCATGTCCATGATCTTACAATCTGAAAACTATCTGTGGTATGGTTATTAGTAATCACATCCATGCTGAATACTTATTCATATATAAATAGAATATCTTTTTGCTTGTTTCTAGTCAAATAATTTTCTGTGTACATCAGAAACAGACGAAAACAACATGGATGTTATTATATACATACACAGAGTTGTGACAAATAAACATATGCATAGCCATAGCCTTTTAACAAATATATTACTTTGCAGGACATGATAAAACTCTTCTTGCTCCAGCTCTCTAAGGTTTATAAAATGACCTTTGAGTGAGTTATTTTAATGAGTGCTGGACAAATTGTCTTTGTTTGTTTGTTTGTTTGTTTTGGTCTTTGGGAAAAAAAAAATGGCTGCCTTGGAAACTGGTCATCTTTAAGGCTGGCTGCTATTCCTGTCTGCCAACTTCCACTGAGGATTTTCATCCCTAATAACTGGAAGTGTAAACAAAAGCTGACTGCTACTGGCTAATTTGGGTCCCTTTACAACTGTAAATAACAACTTCCAAATTTTTGCTTAAGGTGTCACACCAATGGTATGACTATTTCAAATTTTTTCAAGTCAGGAATAGGCTTCTCTTTCTTGTTGTGTGAAAGATAAATTAACAGATATTTTCTGTGCCTCCTAGCTTTGGAAACTGATTTATTATAGATAGTGAAATAACAGAGAATAAGAAATCTTGAACTTTGTTGTCTCATGACTATTCTTCCCCCAACCATTAAAATTGATTTAATGTACTCCCATTTTGGGCATCATTTAATGTTTCAATATTAGAAGTTTTAGAAGTACATTCTTGCTACAGTTTCATCCCAAGGACAGTATTTTTTTGCAAAATTCCATTATATGTGAGGGTTTTATTTTCCCTAATATAGTTTGCAGCCACCTAGAAAAGGCCACAGTTATTTGTGATGTTATTTTTTTTCCAGCTAAAACCAGTTTTAGAAACTATAATTCTAGAAAGAAAGAGAGAGAGAGAGAAAGGAAAGAAAGAAAGGGAGGGAGGGAAGAAGGAAGGAAGGAAGGAAGGAAGGAAGGAAGGAAAGAAGGAAAGAAAGAGGGAGGGAGGAAGAAATTGGAATTCTTTCACTGAATAACCCAGATAAAGTGTGTGTTTAACATCTGTATCCTACCTTAGGGTAATTAGGGAACACATTACATTTCAGCTCAGCCATTTGAATTTTCTATATTTCTTTCAATATAGCCTCATTGTTCAGATTCAAATTTTATTATAGAATGTATTACTTAAGTTTTGAATGAATCTTTACTTTTAAATACATTCTTGTATCTGTGACTCATCGTGAATTTAGAAATAAAATAGGGTATTGCTAGCCTGTATTTTCCATATTTAACACAAAGGTATTATTTACCAGAATCATTTAATAGTAGAGGCATATTCTAGTAATTTTTTTAAGTGTCTTTATATAAGGGAACTTTATGCTCACTAATTTTGAATGTATAATCTGAAGCATCATAAACTTTTTTTCTAGACAAAATAAAATCACATTCAAGAATTGTATCACAAATAATTATTTGTGGCTTGGTGGCTAAAAAAATCACAAAGATTTATTGTCTTACAGTTCTATAGGTTGGAAGTCCCATACAGGTCTCTTTGGGCACACATCAAGGAATCAGCAGTGCTGCATTGCTTTTTGGACGATGTAGGAGAGAGTTTAGTTCCTTTCCTTTTTCAGTTCCTAGTCACCACTCACATCCCTTAGCCCATGGCCCTCTATTATCTTCAAAGCCAGCAACATTACATCTCTCTGTGACTTTCTTCTGTAGTCACATTTCTCTCTGATTCTTACTCTTATTCAGCCTCTCTCTTCTATTCTTAAAGACCCTTATGGTTATATGGGATTCACTAGGATCATTTGAGATAATCTCCCCATTTTGAGGTCACCTGATCAGCAACCTTATTTCTCTTTTGCCATGTAATCAAACACACTAACAGCTTTCAGAGATTAGGATTAAGATGTGGGCATCATGGAGCATGGGGGGGATTATGACCTTATTCTGTCTACCACAAGAATGAAACCTGCTTCTAAAATAAATTTTGAGGGGTGCCTGTGTGGCTCAGTGGTTGAGCGTCCGACTTCGGCTCAGGTCATGATCTCACAGCTCGTGAGTTCGAGCCCCACATCAGGCTTTGTGCTAACAGTTCAGAGCCTGGATCCTGCTTCGGATTGTGTCTGTCTGTCTGTCTGTCTGTCTGTCTCTCTGCCCCTTCCCCGCACACACTCTATCTTTCTCTGTGTCTCAAAAATAATAATAATAATAAAAGTTAAAATAAATTTTGAAAGGCCTGTTTATCTTTTTTGGATGCAATAGTGTGATGAAAATATTAATGAAATAAAAATATTAATAAAATAACCAAAACCAACTATGAAATAATTTGTGGAATAAAATTGTACCTAAATGTGTAAATTGAAACCTAAGTTTTTATCAGGAACTCTAGCAGAATTTACTACTGTATCACACTACTTCACGAATGTTACTGTCAAAGAATAACAAGTATAAATTTATTTAATTAAATTAATTATTTTTTTTTCTTTTTGAGAGTGGGAGAGAGAGCACACTCATACCCCTGTTGCAGTGGGGAGGAGTGGAGACAGAGATCTTAAGCAGGGTTCATACTCAGTGTGGAGCCCCACGTGGGGCTCAGTCTCATGACCATGAGATTGTGACCTGAGCTGAAATCAAGAGTCAGACGCTTAACCAACTGAGCCACCCGGGTGCCCCAAGAATCACAGGTATAAGAGTAACTATAAAGTTTCAGAACATTAACAAAATAATGTACCAGGGCAACTTTAAGCCCAAACTTTTCTCTTCTCCTACCAGGGAGGTGTTATTTGTATGAAGGAAGATTCAAGGATGACTATTTCACAGAACTCAACCTTACATTTTTCTTTCAAACTATGATCAGCAACATATACTTTGGGGCCTGATGTTAGATCCATGGATTTGTGAAACTGGATTGGATTTTAGACAACTTTGAGGTTATGCTTTACATTTTAGACAGGAAGAAACTAAAACAGACGGAGATATAGAGATTTACCTAGGCCCCTATGGGTATTGGGACTGTGAGACTGGGACTAGAGTTCATTTGTACCTCCTTAAACTCTTCCCCACCTATCAGCTCACACACAGACTTGACCACAAGGAACACACTAATTGATAGGACTGCAGTGAGCATCTTTTTGCCTAACTGATTTTGTCTCATTGGGAATTTATATTATTCGGGGTTCTTAGTTACCCTACCTAACTTCATTAGGCTCTCCCTTGCTAGGCTAGACAAAAAATAAAATAAAATAAAAAGATTATTAGTAGCTCCCAGAAACTTTATTTAGGCAAACAAACAAACAAACAATAAGAAAAAAAAACTTATGTGGAGATTGTGCACCTACAACCAATAAGATTTCTCCACCACGCTGCTCTGGTGGGGAAGCTACCACTGCTAATGTCCAAGCCAGCCTCCTGCTGACCCCAGGAACAGGGCACTGCCACTCGGCTGTCTGCCCCCACAGCTTCTAAACGCTGGGTGTCTGTCTGCTGTGCTCTGGGACGCTCATCCAAATGGAGTCTGAATGTAACCACCTTCTTCAAGAATCTCCCCTCTAAACTGAAATCTCAAGCGAAGTCATCTGTGTTTTAGATGCAAAGTAAAACAGATTTGTGCTTTAAACTTAGAGATTTCCTAACGTGAAGTTTTTCTCAGACCTGAGCACTGTGTTAAAGAAGTACAGTTCAAAAAGCATAAACAATGTGAACTATGAGGCTGTTAGATCATCCTCATTTCTTGACTCGGCAGGAATTTCATTTTTCCCCCTGATAACTTCTAACCTGCAAGTTGATGTAACTTTAAGTGGAAAAAGAGCAGTGAAAACAATAGAGGAAATGGAAGATTATAAAAATTATGTATGTTGGGACAGGGAGTGGGACAGGGAGAAATTGATGTCCCACGTCAATACTGGTTTGTATCCATGGGCTTTTAAATAATAATCAGAATTCAGCTAAGTGATTTGTTACCCATAAGTTAGAAATCAGTTGCTGTCAGCTTTTGATTAGCATTAGATTCAATCATCTTAGATGCTTGATTATATTCTGTCACATATCAGCTCATTTAAACAATTGGAAATCTAATTCCTAACTATGTTTATTCAAGGTAATTCTAACTATAATCTTCAAAGAAGAAATGAATTACCTAAATTGGTAACTGTGCAAAGATTGTCAACTGTCAGTCATGACCACAAAGTAACTTGCGGAGTAATCCTAATATGCTAATTTCCCTTCATATCAAACTTTTGAGATAGGTGTCGTGATTATTCCAGTTAAGGAAACTGAGGTATAACCTGACAAAGGTCATTTAGGACATTTGTGACAACATAAGTAATTTTATAAAAGCCTTATTTGTGCATGTCCTGTGTAATATCCTGCCCTTGGGTAGAGTGGGGTGGGGTGTGTGTGAATATGAATAAGTTGGGTTATAAGGCATTGGTAATGGAACAATCACTCTTGAGATGATTTTACATTCTGTAAGTCTCCTCTGTAGCAGACTGGAGATAGGTAGGCTGGCTTCAGGGACGTCAACTGCCAGATTTTGAGAGAACCACATGGCTAGGACCTGAGGGAGAGTCTGTAAGAGTTGAGAGCAACTTTTGCCGACAACCCACAAGGAAACAGGGCCTAGTATTCCTGCATCTTAAAGGAGCTGAATTCTGTCATCAATCTGAATGAGTCTGAAAGAGGACCCCACGCTGCAGATGGGAACTACAGGCTGGCTAATACCTTGATTTCGGTCTGTGAGGACCTGAACAGAGGACCTAGTGGAACTATGCCTACAAACCTGACCCATAGAAGCTAAAGATAATACATTTGGGTTGTTTGAAGCCTGTAATGTGGAAAACTATTACACAGCAAAAGAAAATTAATTCACGTGATGAAGGCCACAGAGCTGACAAGTGACCAAGGAAGTAATTTTACCCAGCAAGTCTGACTGAAAATCTTCTGGTCTTTTCCAATTAAATCACTCCCTCTAACTTGAAGGAACCAGCAATAAACAAATCCAGGAGAACTGTCATAGGCCCTCATACTCCAGGTCAGGCTAGTGGGTGGTACCACTACTATTAGAGAATTATAGTTTTGTCTTTTGATAACCACATTTAAAGGCGATTTATTGATGATTTAGAATTTAACTGACTACTATGGTATGATTAGCTTTCTAACCTTTAAAAATAAAAGACAAAAATATCTAACCATTACTTTAATTATATTAGGAAATATAGCTACATCTCAATCATGTCTTTTAATTTGAAGCAGATATCTTTTTATGCAAAATACAGTCTTCTGAAAAAAATACAATTTTCTGGTCTGAAATAGTAATACATTATAAAACCACAATACAGCTGAGATATTTTAAAGGAAACATGTACCTATTAATGCCAGTTTTCCCAAATTTTATATCAAATATACTATGACATAATTTGGTAAAGATGTGAATTTTTATTGTGCATATATCTTTATCACAAGTGTATAGTTATGTATGTATATATTTATACAGATAAGTTTAAACAACTTCGGGAAAAACATGAAGGAAAAGCAGCTATTAAATACATTTTGATAAGAATTTAGAACAGGAAACTAAATAATATATGGCCCAATGATTTCATTACTATGCTGCCCACCATCCTGTCATTTTCCAAGTTAATTAAATTTCCTTCAAAAAAGTACTTTAAGGATGGCTCAGTTGGTTAAGCATCAGATTCTTGATTTCAGCTCAGGTCATGATTCCACAGGTTCCTGAGACTGAGCCCCCATGTGTCGTGCCCCCGCATCGGGCTGGTGCTGACAGTACAGAGCCTGCTTGGGATTCTCTTTCTCCCTCTCTGTCTGCTTCTCCTCCACTTGAATGTGTACTCTCTTTCTCTCTCAAAATAAATAGACATTTTTATGTTAAAAATATGTTTTTATGTTATAAATAAACATTTACATGTTTATAAATGTTTACAATATGTTATAAATAAACATTTTTATTTTAAAGTGCTTTAAACAGATCACTGTTGGCACATGTTAGAAATATAAAACATATTTATTTTTGTTTCATTGTAAAATAGTCATTCTTGACTCGAGCTTATTCTTGAGATTTGATAAACAATTTGAGGCCAATTGACAATTCTAAGAAAGAGCAATACAGAAATGGCTTCTTTAAAAACTGGACAGTGAGGAATCATTATTGTTATTGTTTTTAAAAATTTTTTTAATTTTTTTTTTAACATTTATTCATTTTTGAGAGTGAGAGAGACAGAGCATGAGCAGGGGAGGGGCAGAGAGAAAGGGAGACACAGAATCTGAAGCAGGCTCCAGGCTCCGAGCTGCCAGCACAGGGCCTGATGCGGGGCTTGAACTCACGGACTGCAAGATCATGACCTGAGCTGAAGTCAGACGCTCAACCGACTGAGCCACCCAGGCGCCCCTGTTGTTATTGTTTTTAAAGGTATGAACATTTTGTTGCATAATAGCATTCTTCTAAATCTGTACAAATGGTCACTAGCCACTAATTTTGCCATTTCTCCACTATAAGAAACAATACCTTTAGCTAGTTCTAGGTATAATAGCATCAGAAACCTAACACGCATGTCTCTATGCATGATGTACATTGAAATTTTACTTGGGCACATTGATTCATTTAACTCCAAATGTCTGTAAATATTTTAGACTAACTTTTCAAGAAATAGTCTTTATAAAGAAAACTTGTTTATGGGGCGCCTGTCTTTGAAGCGACCAACTTTGGCTCAGGTCATGATTTCACAGTTCGTGGTTTCAAGCCCCACATTGGGCTCTGTGCTGACAGCTTGGAGCCTAGAGCCTGCTTCGGATTCTGTGTCTCCCTCGCTCTCTGCCCCTTCCCCACTCGCACTCTATCTCTCTCTCTCAAAAGTAAATAAAACCTTAAAAAAAAAAAAGAAAAGAAAACCGGTCTATCACATGAGTGCCCAAGTTGTAATCATTACATATTCTTGTATTAGTCAAGGACACTCTCAACAAGGGTCCTTAATCAGTGTTTTCAACGGAGACCTACAAATTGGAATTAGAGTTATTATTATTTTTTTGCTTTGTGCTCCAAGAATCCTCACTTTAGGTCATTCTAAGGTAATAACAGCCTCTATAGAAGGCACAGTTTATCATCTAGCTTTTGTACGAAGTGATATGAGGGCATTGTATTTCCGCCACTAGATTTTATCACTTTAATAATCCATTACAATATATATATATAGAATGAAATGATGAGCCATATTATATTTATCATATCATACAACAAATAGCATGACATGCCAATAAATCACTCTATTTTACAGAGCATTGAGATTATTCTTCCACATCTGCATTGAAATGATGAGTCAGCATATAGTCTCAATCAAGTCTAGAGTTTTGACACAAATTTGTATCTTAGAATGGATAATGCATATGGAAATTCAAAATTATTTGTTTTCTAATATTTTACCAAATAAACTTATTTAATTTCACAAAATATCAAAATCCAAAATAAAATATTAATTATAAATGAGCTATTGTCTTAGGAGTAATACAACTCATGTAAGAGGAATAAAATTTTGTGCAAACTGAGATTTCTGGTGAACATTTTTCCTATTGCAAGAATGGATGGAGGAAAGACTCTATTTTAATAACTAGAACCCACAGAAAAAAAGGAAGATAGAAATATTGTTTAACCTACCAAGTATATAGACAAGAAAATGGGTTCACATATGTTAAGGAATATAATCAGACTGACTAAGAAGGGATATCAGAAGTTGAATTTTCACACTTATTTCAGTGTTACTTTATATTAAATCCTTTTTTCTTTTCATTTGGTTTGTTTTCTTTAAAATTCAGTGACTGAATTTTACATATAGTCATCAAGTTAGCCAAATGGTACAGCATCTTTTGGAGTTCAGCTGCATTGTATTGGAAATATATTTGAAATAAACCTCGGTTGTTTAGAAGCCATTCTGTCCATGACAACTAAATTTAATCATACAGCTTAGGGAATTTCTTAGTTTCTTTGCTTTTCCTAGCAATAGAGCAAACCAGAGCCTTGGAATTATTTAAAAAAAAAAAAAAAGGAAAACCTGTGGTTTACCTTGAAGGTCTATAAATACTTCAAGCTACATACAATTTACAAAAAAGATACTTTTTTGTTTGTATTCTTCCTTATCTTGTAATGTTTAATTGTACTTGGTGTTATAGCAAAAACATCTTCTAGAGGGCATAGTTTCTTCCCATTACAAAGTATGAAATGTAGGTTTCTTTCTTTTTTAAAGTTTATTTATTTTGAGAGAGAGAGACAGATTGAACAAAGGAGGGGCAGAGACAGGGAGGGGCAGAGAGAGAGAGGGGGAGAGAGAGAATCTCAAGCAGGCTCCATGCTGTCAGTGCAGAACTCTACACAGGGCTTGATCTGATGAACCTTGAGATTGTAACCTAAACCAAGGTTAAGAGTGGGAAATTTAACCAAATGAGCCACCCAGGCTACCCAAAATGTATCTTTCTTTCATAGAGCTTTAGAAATGCTCCAGTTACCAAGATTTGTTGTGTCTTTCTATTCTCATCATATGAAAAATCTAATGGAAAAATTAAAAAAAAAGACTCCTCTAAAATGTACACATTGTATGTTATTAAGCACTATTATATATATTTATTAATTTTGATTTTTGAGTATAGCTGAAACACAATGTTACGTTAGTTTCAGGCATACACCATCCATGGTGATTCAACAACTCTATACATCATGCTGTGCTCACCACAAGTGTACCTACCATCTGTTACTATACAACCCAATTACAGTACCATTGACTGTATTCTCTATGTTGTGCCTTTTATTCCCATGACTTATTCATTCCATAACTGGGAGCCTGTTTCTTTACTCCTCTTTACCCGTTTTGTCTATCTTCCACCCCACTCCCCTCTGGTAACCACCAGTTTGGTCTCTGTTTTTAGGTCTGATTCTGCTTTTTGTGTGTTTTTTTATTTGTTTTGATTTTTATATTCCACACAAAATCATGTGGTATTTGTCTTTCTCATCCAACTTATTCTCATAGCATAATATCCTCTAGGTCCATCCTGTTGCCTCAATTTAAGTACTATCATTAAGCGCACAGTGTTTTAGGATTTTTACACTTAGGTAAGTTCAGAATTTTCAAAGGATTAGAAAAGTCAGTGTTTGGGGTTAATTCCTAAACTTTCATTTCTTTGATTTATTACACAAACGTAAGGAGAATGCAATATGTGATGGATTGATTTAAATGCTATAGTAGTGATTTAGCTGATTTATAAGAGAACAATGAACAATTCACAAAATTCCTGGTCTTCTTAGGCCCTACCTTCTACTGTAGTAAGACAGTCACATAGAAAATAAAACAGGTAATATGTCATATGGTGATAAGTGCTAAGGAGAGAAAACAGAGAGAGAGGAAGGGAGAGTAGGGCATACAAATTTCAGTTTTAAATAGCCTGATCAAGAAAGGCCTCACTAAACCAGTGACACTCAAGCAAAAACCCAAAGGAAAAGAGAGAAGCAGTGCATCATATCAGAGTATTTAAGAGCACAGCCTTTGCAGGTGGAAGATTTGCAGTGCCTGATGTGTTCAAGGAAGATCAAGAAGTTTTGTGTGACTGGGCTGTAGTGAGCCAGAAGGACAGTGAGAGTACAGGAGGTAGACAGATAATGGAGCTAGATTATGTAATTTCTTGTAGGCATCTGTAGTGTCTCAGGCTTTTACTGTGTATGGGATGGAAAACCACTGGAGAGTGTTTAACTACACATGTGTCATGATCTGGCTTAGACTGCAAAAACTCACTCTGGCTGCTGTGGATAGAGGCTTTGAGAGGCCCGTAGTATCCATAGGGAACACCAAGCCTTCCACTTGTGAGCTAGATCCTATCATCTCTCACCTAACTCAAGAACATTATTCCACTAACTTTCCCCTTTCTTCTGCATCATTAACTCTCCTCTTTTTAACAAATAATTTTCTTCAGATATACCTTTCCACATCGCACAACCTCTCAAGGTACTGTCTCATCCTTTCTCTGATTCCCAGAGCTAACCTGTGGTAGTAGTCTGTACCCACTGTACAGAGTTTTTCTTCATAGTTTTCTTCATAGTTTTTCTTCTTCAGAGTTTTCTTCATAGTTTTTGGAGGTTCCTCCCTAATCTGTTTTCTCCTTTGCTACTTTTCAAAAAGTATGCTTGCCAAGGGCAACATTGACCTCCTTATTCTTGAAGTCTCTATCATTTTCTTAGCAGTTGACATGAGTAATCATTCACTTCTTCAAGAATTTTCTTCACTTGGTTTTCAGGGCATTATACTCCTGGTTCTACCTACTGAATAAACTGCTGCTTCTTAGGCTCCTTTTCTGATCTCCCATCTTTCCAATCTTTAAATGGCAGCATGACAGAGCTAAATTCTGGCACTTATTTCTTCTACCCAAACTCGGTCCCTTGTTGATCTCATGCCTTAACTCTCATATGTATACTTCTAACTTCTAAATTTTTATCTCCAATTTTCATTGCTCTGATGAACTCCAGAATAAACACTGCTTGGTTGATATTTTCATTAAAAATATAATAAGTAACTCAACATTCTTATTTGCAAAATTGACCTTCTGACCTTCTGCCCCAAAACCTGGGACCCCTAAAATCTCGCCCATCTCAGTAAATTAATTTCATTGTTTAATTATTTAAACCCAAACCCATGGAGTCATCCTTAACTGTCATTTTTCTTTTGTTCCTTTCTCAATCCATCAGGAAGTCCTGAAAGTCTACTTTTAAACTGAACATAGATATAATTGAAGTATTTTACACTGATACTACAGTTGTCCAAGCCACCATCAGCTCTCAATGGAACGTTGTCATAGTCTCCTATAATTTGAGTTTCTTAATCAAGAGCAAGGTTTATTACCAGTTCTTTCTGAAATTACTATTATTATTATTTGGTGGGTTTTATGTAATTGACTTATGCTACCTCATCAAAAGTTTCTACATTGTGTCCTTTATGATCATTAAAAACTTTGTAAACATCCTTCACTAAAATCTTGAGAGAAATTTCTTCCTGGGGTTGATTTTCAGTGTGAGCTCTTGCTTAAGAACAAGGAACAAATCTGACGGTGTTAGCTAAGAGTAAGTCTAAGCTAAATTCAAAGAGAAGAAGGTTGTCACTTTATTAGGATCTGAAATTATTTGGGAGTCTTAATGTCACAGGAACAAGTAGATTTTGCATAAGTGGCACCTTATAAGTTTCTCATCAGCCATCCAGTTTTTGTAATACATCCAATTAAGTGTCGCATTCCCTGAGTCAAAGTCAGCATTTTATGATTCATAATTTCTACATTACTAACATTTTTGATTTGGCCATAATATTTTACTTGTTTTCAATCATAATTACATTTTTAGTTTAACCCATTCAAAATCTTCAGATAAATACCACTTGCTTCTCATAATTCTGTTTTTGTTTATTTCAAAGTGTTTTATCATGAAACCTTCCTTAAAATCTCGTGTTTGTCAAAATTTGCTCTTTAGGTTATCATGAAACACTTTTAATTGGAATCCCCATAATTTCACAGATAAATGGAAGGACATAGAAATTAATTTGGCCTCCTTGCTGCTTTGACATCTCACTGAATTACTACTAAGTTTCCTATAAAAGCCATTATCTCAGTAGTAACTATATCATTTGCAACATGTTATATTAAATATAAAATATTATGAACTAGTTAGGTTTCTGGCTTGATGCTATGTAATTGCCTTTTAAATTTATATCTCAACTGGTTTTATGTGCTTTTTAACATTTAGGATATATTCATATTTTTGAAGTATTTCTTTAGTCAAGATTTGATAGTCTTCAAAAACAAGTTCTTGCTTTGATTTATATCATCCTTGTGAGCAATTTGCTCATTCTTAATGGAATTTTTGAGATCATAGATAAATTAAGGAAGGGAGTTACCATTTAAATTCACCAAGAGAGTTGGAAGACACTGATAGTGATACCACTAATGATTTACAAGTTTAGGAAAGAAAACAAAATGTTTAATAAAAATGGAACAAAATGTATTTGTAATGAGTATAACATTTTATTAATGAAAAGCTTATTTTTAAGAATGGAAAAAAACGTAGATTTGTAGATTTTTAATTTCAAACTGATACCTCTTTCTGGTAGTTGGGTCTAGCTTTGCCCATTTTCTTCTTTGTGCAGCAAAAACCCCACGAAACAAAATCAAAACTATTTTGGAGAACATAATTCAATGTCAAAGGAAACCTGTTAATAGACATGTCTACAGTATATATTCTCAAATATATGTTATACACATCCTTTCATACTTTATAAGCCAGTGGTTTAGGACAAAAAAAAACCCCAAAAAACCAAAATTGATGTTTCTTAAATCACTTGTGATTTGTTCACACGCATTGTGTTTTAGCATTCTAGCAGTGTTTTGGTTGACTTAAAGATTGGTTTGCTCTATAACCCTATAATCTAAGAAAGTTTTTCTTGGCTTTTAAATCTAATCTCTGAGGATGGATGATAGCCTTTCTTTCAAACAAACGAACAAAAAAAATCTTTCCGGGATTTTTGTTTTTCCTTGAGGCACATCAAATTCTTAGTTCCTTTAGGATATATAGGAAAAGAGATTCAAAGTATTGTATAGAAACCTTTTCATCTTTTCCTTCTACTTTGTAGAGCACTGTTACAAAGCATAGCTAATACTGCATCTAAATTGATTTTTTTTGCTAGGATAAATATTAAACAAAACTTAAAGATATAATAACTGGTTAATTCAATAAGATGTTTCCTTTATTTATGCTCCTAGATAATTAATAAAGATAGACAACTTAGAAACTTGGATCATAATCTAGAAATTCCATGCAATTCCTATGAAACATGTATATATAATTCTAGACTAGATGAAAGTTTGGTTTTGTTTAAGACCCTTTGTCATACCAACTCCCCTAGATCAGAACACTTCATATTATGGCTTATGCTGCTATTCAGAAATAATGATTTTTCATGTCATATTTATTCTTAAAATAAAAACAATATAATTCTACTGAATATTTATTAAGACAGTTCTGGTAAATAGCTAAGGAAATATAAAAAAATACATATATGGCAATGGTCTCAAACAGTGCTTAAAGGAACTTTGGTGAAGGAATGTAGGGAGGCTTCAGAGGCAACTAGAACTAAATGGTAAATGACTGACCTTTGTCTCTTTATCTATTCAGACCTGTTTCCTCATTTGTTACGTGAAATCAATAATAGAATCTATATCCCAGGACTGATGATGTGATATATATTAAACATTCTTATACTTTGATATAGCAATCTTTCAATATTCCCCTGTAGGCTATTATTTTTGTATCTTGTTTTATTTTCCTTTTTGAACTCACTGTTGGGACGGGGGTCATAGGACTGATCTGCTTATTGTTCCAATACTTTGCTCAATGTGAAGGAGGTTGTCCTTCCTAATTAAGTCCAGCATTTTTATCTCAAATGCATGCCTTTAATAATTTCAAAACATTGGAGATGTTTCAAAAACTAAGCCTGTCATTTATTTGCAAAATATTTAGTATGAGCATTTTTCTTCATTAAAATGTTAAATTAACTGAAAAATTAAGCACATTAAAAAGAGGACAATTATATACAAACTGAATAATACTCAATTAATTTGTAGCATAGTCAAAGCCATCTGGGATATTAGTTCTTATAGGTGAGCCATGAATTAATATCAATCCAGGTAGTTAGAAAATTGAAAGTCCTTATAAGTTATTATTTTATAAAAATAAATCACAAAGGTACAACTAGAGAGGTAAACAATGTCCTGACAAATGTGAATAAACTTTCTCTTTTGGTACATGTGCTGCTAAAGTGAGCACTAAACTTTCTCTTTTAAAAACATTTTTATGGGTGGCTCGGTTTGTTGAGGATGAGACTCTTGATTTCAACTCAGGTTATGATTTCATGGTTTGTGAGTTTGAGCCCCATGTCAGGCTCTGGGCCAACAGAGCAGAATCTGCTTGGGATTCTCTCTCTCTCTCCCTGTCTTTCTGACCCCACTCACTATCTCTAGGTAAGTAAATGAATAAGCATTTCAAAAATAACTACAAATAAAAACACTTCTATTTGGTATATTGTCTTGAACTTATCCTCTAACATGGTCTTTCTGTTGAAGCCAGATAGATATGCAAAGTTGGGGTTTAAGGCCGATGAATAGGGCATTACTCCCCTTCTAAGTCATTAGAAAAAATGTCAGGGGTTGTTGACGTCAAGCCCCGGCTTAACATCTTGACTCTGCTGCATGGAGAAATAAAAGGAACCAAGGAAAAAGCTCCTTGATTCACAATGTCAGGCAACAGAACAAAAGGAGAATCCCATTGGCTGCTCATGGTTTTTTTTAATTTTTTTTAACGTTTATTTATTTTTGAGACAGAGAGAGACAGAGCATGAACGGGGGAGGGTCAGAGAGAGGGAGACACAGAATCTGAAGCAGGCTCCAGGCTCTGAGCTGTCAGCACAGAGCCCGACGTGGGGCACGAACTCACGGACTGTGAGATCATGACCTGAGCCGAAGTCGGACGCTTAACCGACCAAGCCACCCAGGCGCCCCTGCTCATGTTTTTTTTTTTTAATTTGAAGTGAGCCTGCCACTAATTAATAGAGCCCATGTATTGGTACTACATTAACCAGATTAATATTTTGCCTCTTAAGAGAAGTGACTAAACAAACTGGAAAAGAGATGGATAAAGGTACAGGAGCATATTTCTTCCTTAATTTATTATTAGAAAAAACAAGATGATTATGAGTAAAAATGAGAGAATAAAGCAAACTAACTGAGGTGTACTAATTAATGTGTTAGATTAAATATTGTTATAAAACTGGAGGAATTTGTATAAAGTAAAAAAAAATGAAACTGTTGCAAATAAAATAATCAACATAAATAATACACAAAAGGAAATATCCCAAATTTGCTACTTTATTTTAATGGAGAAAAAAAATGCTCCATTTCAGGCATGGCCCTTTAAGGCATATGGAGAAAAGATACAAAAATAAGTTAAAGATCAACGAAATGGTAAAATTGTACCTGTAAGATTCTGAAAATAAGTTGCTCCTTTAAGCAAAGGTTAATGAAATTATGCTAATTTTATATAAGTTAACGTAATATGTGACAATAGAGTTTTTCATATTCATTAAAAATACATATCTGAAAAGAGGGACCTAGCCAGAGGGAGTGAACATGAATAAAAGTAGAAGACACAGACACAAGGGCTAGTTTATGAGCTGGGTCATGTTTATCCTACTGAATTCCTCACTGAAATGGCACATCTTGCCTCTGCACGATCTTGCCCCCAGTCTTCTGGAATCACGGTGTTGGTGTCCAACTCCATCATGCATCTTTCAGTGTCTGAGCTGCTTCCCGGTGGCTCATCCATGTTTAAGAGTGAGTAGCTTCAGTGGCTGAGAGTGACCACAGCAGAAAGAAGAATGTGGGTTTATTACCAGAAGACTGGGGAGCTTAGTTATATCGGCAGACTAGATGTTATGAGATTAAGGATAGAGAATATCTGAGCATCATTTATACAACGATTAGTTTGTGAATGCTGTCACTTTGCTTGTAACTTGTGTCCAAAGTTAAGTGAGGGGAGCAGTAAAAACAGATCTCTTAATGACATTTCCTATTTTCTTGGTAGGATTGCTGCTTTAGCGATTAAAAGTATCGGAGAGCCTCAACTTGGTACTTGGAAAACAAATTTAAAATTTATTAGTAAGAATGAAGTTAATGTAACATTTTATATGTGATTACATGTTTAGTCAAGTACCACTCCCTTGCCTCAGTGATTCTCTACTTTAGCCCAATAATGTTGACAAAAATGCATCTAAAACCCGATCATTTCTCTGCCCTCAATAGCTCTTCTATCGACTGATGGAAAGGGAGTAAAATCAGAAGGGAATAAAATCAGAAGGAAAGTGTATTCATTTTATACCTATGAAGGCCAGCCTTAATGCCAAGAATTCTGTATTATTGTTATGTTTAGGTCTGATAATAGGACTATGAGCCCACTGTTCTTATACTTATTTAAAGAACAAATGCTAAAACAGGATAGGAAAGGTTAAATAACTTGCCTTGAATCTTACACAATTAGTTGGTTGAAGAGCTGAAGATTCGCCTTCAAAGCTGTCTGATTTTAAAATCTGGGCCAGTTCTAAATCATTTATGAGTTAGGAAATACCTCATATTGAAAACGCTTTACAAAGCAAAGGGGTTATTGGATTAATGTTTATATGTACATTTTACCAATAATATGTTGCCCTCTTTTGTGTGATGACCATTTTACCCTCATTGGTTATAGATAGGAGTGGTTTGTAGCTCCTTTACTGTCATTCAACAGTAAATCTCAGCATACATTTGAGATTAAATGTGTTCATTTGCTGGATAATTAACTTGGGGTTTTAGAGGTCGATACCCATGTATCCGATTTTTTGTGTGTCTGAATTGCTGTCCAGAAGTAGATGACCTATAAGGGAATTGCACAGGGTTTTCACTAGCACAACTGTTTTTAGTTCTGAAATACCAGCAAATAAATCGTCTGTCCCTGTGGCCAAAAAAGTCCATATTAGCCTGCAGTTGACACTAGCAGGCATTTTAGAATATCACAAAGAACTGAGGTCATAAAGAATCGTACTGACATTTTACAGTATATGCATTCTTTTTATGGAGGGTGGGGGTGCTTCATTTATGCGTTCTAAGGAAGAGAATTTAGCTAGTAATTAAACGTATTTAACCCACATAAAGTCTTTTATAAGGGCTATAAAATTAATTTTATTACAGAAATTGCATTACACTTAACAGCTGATGACCTTATCTTACTGCAGTAATGTATTTTTTATTAAAATGAAACATTGTGTTTCAGAAGCAGGAGCCAGAATCAGGCCTTGAATCAGAAAGGGCCACATGTATTATGTACAAATCGCTGTCTTCCAAAAGAGCATATGACCTGGTGTTTCTCAGTTTATTACTGCATCAAGACGAGCAGATTTAAACTCTAATTAAAGAGATGCCATACATTTTCTTTTTACAACTTTGGTGACTTTAACTGTTGTACTGTCAAACCAGCCTCAGTAAGTATTAACAGTTATTTTGGTCTTTTATGTAAGCTCCGATCTGTAGGTTGAATTTAACATGAAGTCATAGCGTTGACTCTTTTTCCACTAGCCAATACTTTCGTGTAATTCTGGCTATATCTAGATACTACAATGTTTTATTTGCTTTTAGTTATTGCTGACCACTCAAAAGACACAATTTTCTGTGGTACATGACAAACACAGTGTGGATGGCAACTTAAATAATTAATTATGTTCATGAATGGATAAATGATATTTTAAATATTTTCCATTATGTGTAGAAAAGCAAAACATGCTACAGGGAATAGAGCACTTTGAAGTCTTATATAGGTTTAATAATCTGTTTTATAACTTTAATGAATTTTCAATATTAGTATCCTTCTTGAAAGACTAAATAGCTTTACTTCATGTGGCTTGGGTAGTATTTTTCCTTAGTTGTTATTATCAAAAAATAGAAGTATTGTGCAAATGACTAGCTAGGAAACTCATATGGCTATGAAACAAAAATTTGAAGACATTTTGGGGGCTCCTGGGTGTCTCAGTCAGTTAAGCATCCAACTGTTGATTTCAGCTCATGATCTCACAGTTCCTGACTGCTAGCCCCGTGTCAGGCTCTGTGCTAATAGCATAAAGCCTGCTTGGGATACTCTCTGTCCTTCTCTCTCTGCCCTCCTCTGCTCATGCTCTCTCTCTCTCTCTTTCTCTCTCTCTCTCTCTCTCTCTCTCTCTCTCTGTCTCTCTCCCTCAAAATAAATAAATAAACTTAAAAAATATACATTTTAAATATAAGAGCAAAAATGGATAATACTAAAATAACCTTAGATTTTGAGTTCTGATTAAAAACAAGGGAGTAGGATAAAACAATCAAGAAAATGAGAAAATGGATTGGAAGAAGAGAGAATAGATTTAGAGATTTTATTTGAAATCAAAGACAAACACTACTTACCAATTTCCATTGATAACCATATCATCTATCTCCAAAATAAAACAAAAGATTATAATTTCTCCAATTCCTAGAATGAATGACCATACAGATTTATTGCTAATATCCCTGTCCTCGATCTCTACTCCCCTTTTTGGGAGTATCACTTTATTGTTCAAAACTGAACAATACTGGAAAATATTTTTCCTTAACAGCGATGAGAAAAGAGTAGAAAAGCAATACAATATTAATATGTTAATTAATACAATATTAATACAGTATCACAATAACTTTTCTTTTCATTACTGGTTGTGAGTTGGGTCATTTTCATTTGTTAATGAGTCTGAGTTGATAATTTAAAATTGTCCCATTACTTAATCATAAAATTATTTTAAAATACATTTGGATGTATTTGGAGGATTTGAGGCACTTTTTGGTAGAATCTGAGTCTTTGATTCAGTGGCCATATTATTGGTTTACTTAATATTTTAACTGGTGTAATACAATATTAAAGGATTAGAAAAGCAAAGGGGTAAAAATAGTAAAGGGTTAAAAAGATTGTACATCTTGGAATATATAATTAGAGGAGACAATTGTGAAATAACTTTTAGGGTGCTCTTTCAGATATAAGGAAACTATTTTCATATTTGATATCCACATTGGAGTCTTTTTCACTCTGTTTAAAATAACCATATCCTACCATATGTTTTTACTCTTATGTGGATCCTGAGAAACTTAACAGAAAACCATGGGGGAGGGGAAGAAAAAAAAAAGAGGTTAGAGTGGGAGAGAGCCAAGCATAAGAGACTCTTAAAAACTGAGAACAAACTAAGGGTTGATGGGGGTGGGAGGGAGGGAGGGAGGGGAGGGTGGGTGATGGGTATTGAGGAGGGCACTTTTTGGAATGAGTACTGGGTGTTGTATGGAAACCAATTTGACAATAAATTTCAAAAAAATAACCATATCCTAGAAATAAATGTTTTTACTTCTTTTTTTTTCAATATATTAAATTTATTTTGGATACTAGTCCTTTGTCCAATATGTCATTTGCAAATATCTTTTCCCATTCCGTTGGTTGCCTTTTAGTTTTGTTGGTTGTTTCCTTTGCTGTGCAGAAGCTTTATATCTTCATAAGGTCCCAGTAATTCATTTTTGCTTTTAATTCCCTTGCCTTTGGGGATGTGTCAAGTAAGAGATTGCTACGGCTGAGGTCAGAGAGGTCTTTTCCTGCTTTCTCCTCTAGGGTTTTGATGGTTTCCTGTCTCACATTCAGGTCCTTTATCCATTTTGAGTTTATTTTTGTGAATGGTGTGAGAAAGTGGTCTAGTTTCAACCTTCTGCATGTTGCTGTCCAGTTCTCCCAGCACCATTTGTTAAAGAGACTGTCTTTTTTCCATTGGATGTTCTTTCCTGCTTTGTCAAAGATGAGTTGGCCATACGTTTGTGGGTCTAGTTCTGGGGTTTCTATTCTATTCCATTGGTCTGTGTGTCTGTTTTTGTGCCAATACCATGCTGTCTTGATGATGACAGCTTTGTAGTAGAGGCTAAAGTCTGGGATTGTGATGCCTCCTGCTTTAGTCTTCTTCAAAATTACTTTGGCTATTCGGGGCCTTTTGTGGTTCCATATGAATTTTAGGATGGCTTGTTCTAGTTTCAAGAAGAATGCTGGTGCAATTTTGATTGGGATTGCATTGAATGTGTAGATAGCTTTGGGTAGTATTGACATTTTGACAATATTTATTCTTCCAATCCATGAGCAGGGAATGCTTTTCCATTTCTTTATATCTTCTTCAATTACCTTCATAAGCTTTCTATAGTTTTCAGCATACAGATCTTTTACATCTTTGGTTAGATTTATTCCTAGGTATTTTATGCTTCTTGGTGCAATTGTGAATAGGATCAGTTTCTTTGTCTTTCTGTTGCTTCATTGTTAGTGTATAAGAATGCAACTGATTTCTGTACAATGATTTTGTATCCTGCAACTTTGCTGAATTCATGTATCAGTTCTAGCAGACTTTTGGTGGAGTCTATCGGATTTTCCATGTATAGTATCATGTTATCTGCAGAAAGCAAAAGCTTGACTTCCTCTTTGCCAATTTTGATGCCTTTGATTTCCTTTTGTTGTCTGATGGCTGATGCTAGAACTTCCAACACTATGTTAAACAGCAGCGGTGAGAGTGGGCATACCTGTTGTGTTCCTGATCTCAGGGAAAAAGCTCTCAGTTTTTCCCCATTGAGGATGATGTTAGCTGTGGGCTTTTCATAAATGGCTTTTATGATGCTTAAGTATGTTCCTTCTATCTCGACTTTCTCAAGGGTTTTTATTAAGAAATGTTGCTGAATTTTGTCAAAGGCCTTTTCTGTATCAATTGA
Source organism: Prionailurus viverrinus (assembly GCF_022837055.1). Taxonomy (NCBI): domain Eukaryota; kingdom Metazoa; phylum Chordata; class Mammalia; order Carnivora; family Felidae; genus Prionailurus; species Prionailurus viverrinus. Next base: position 130,313,943 of record NC_062569.1, on the reverse strand, counting down.
CAGGATCATATGGTTCTTATCTTTTCTTTTATTAATGTGATGTATCACGTTGATTGATTTGCAAATGTTGAACCAGCCCTGCAGCCCAGGAATGAATCGCATTTGATCATGGTGAATAATTCTTTTCATATGCTGTTGAATTCGATTTGCTAGTATCTTATTGAGAATTTTTGCATCCATATTAATCAGGGATATTGGCCTGTAGTTCTCTTTTTTTACTTGGTCTCTGTCTGGTTTAGGAATCAAAGTAATACTGGCTTCATAGAATGAGTCTGGAAGTTTTCCTTCCCTTTCTATTTCTTGGAATAGCTTGAGAAGGATAGGTATTATCTCTGCTTTAAACGTCTGGTAGAACTCTCCTGGGAAGCCATCTGGTCCTGGACTCTTAATTTGTTGGGAGATTTTTGATAACCGATTCAATTTCTTCACTGGTTATGGGTCTGTTCAAGCTTTCTATTTCCTCCTGATTGAGTTTTGGAAGAGTGTGGGTGTTTAGGAATTTGTCCATTTCTTCCAAGTTGTCCAATTTGTTGGCATATAATTTTTCATTGTATTCCCTGATAATTGTTTGTATCTCTGAGGGATTGGTTGCAATAATTCCATTTTCATTCATGATTTTATCTATTTGGGTCATCTTCCTTTTCTTTTTGAGAAGCCTGGCTAGAGGTTTGTCAATTTTGTTGATTTTTTCAAAAAAACAACTCTTGGTTTCGTTGATCTGCTCTACAGTTTTTTTAGATTCTATATTGTTTATTTCTGCTCTGATCTTTATTATTTCTCTTCTTCTGCTGGGTTTAGGCTGCCTTAGCTGTTCTGCTTCTATTTCCTTTAGGTGTGCTGTTAGATTTTGTATTTGGGATTTTTCTTGTTTCTTGAGATAGGCCTGGATTGCAATGTATTTTCCTCTCAGGACTGCCCTCGCTGCATCCCAAAGCGTTTGGATTGTTGTATTTTCATTTTCGTTTGTTTCCATATATTTTTTAATTTCTTCTCTAAATGCCTGGTTGACCCACTCTTTCTTTAGTAGGGTGTTCTTTAACCTCCATGCTTTTGGAGGTTTTCCAGACTTTTTTCTGTGGTTGATTTCAAGCTTCATAGCATTGTGGTCTGAAAGTATGCATGGTATGATTTCAATTCTTGTATACTTATGAAGGGCTGTTTTGTGACCCAGTATATGATCTATCTTGGAGAATGATCCATGTGCACTCGAGAAGAAAGTATATTCTGTTGCTTTGGGATGCAGAGTTCTAAATGTATCTGTCAAGTCCGTCTGATTCAATGTATCATGTTTCTTTGTTGATCGTGTGTCTAGATGATCTCTCCATTTCTGTAAGTGGAGTGTTAAAGTCCCCTGCAATTACCACATTCTTATCAAGAAGGTTGCTTATGTTTATGAGTCATTGTTTTATATATTTGGGGGCTCTGGTATTCGGCGCATAGACATTTATAATTGTTAGCTCTTCCTGATGGATAGACACTGTAATTATTATATAATGCCCTTTTTCATCTCTTGTTACAGCCTTTAATTTAAAGTCTAGTTTGTCTGATATACGTATGGCTACTGCAGCTTTCTTTTGGCTTCCAGTAGCATGATAAATAGTTCTCCATCTCCTCACTCTCAATCTAAAGGTATCCTCAGGTCTAAAATGAGTGAGTCTCTTGTAGACAGAAAATAGATGGGTCTTGTTTTTTTATCCATTCTGATACCCTATGTCTTTTGGTTTGCACATTTAGTCCATTTGCATTCAGTGTTATTATAGAAAGATATGGGTTTAGAGTCATTGTGATGTCTGTATGTTTTATGTTTGTACTGATGTCTCCGGTACTTTGTCTCACAGGATCCCCCTTAGGATCTCTTGTAGGGCTGGTTTAGTGGTGATGAATTCCTTTAGTTTTTTTTTGGGGAAGACCTTTATCTCTCCTTCTATTCTAAATGACAGACTTGCTGGATAAAGGATTCTCGGCTGCATATTTTTTCTGGTCAACACATTGAAGATCTCCTGCCAATCCTTTCTGGCGTGCCAAGTTTCAAAAGAGAGATCATGGGGCGCCTGGGTGGCGCAGTCGGTTAAGCGTCCGACTTCAGCCAGGTCATGATCTCGCGGTACATGGGTTCGAGCCCCGCGTCAGGCTCTGGGCTGACGGCTCAGAGCCTGGAGCCTGTTTCCGATTCTGTGTCTCCCTCTCTCTCTGCCCCTCCCCCGTTCATGTTCTGTCTCTCTCTGTCCCAAAAATAAATAAACGTTGAAAAAAAAAAAAAAAATTTTAAAAAAAAAAAAAAGAGAGATCAGTCACGAGTCTTATAGGTCTTCCTTTATATGTGAGGGCACGTTTACCCCTTGCTGCTTTCAGAATTTTCTCTTTATCCTTGTATTTTGCCAGTTTCACTATGATATGTCGTGCAGAAGATCAATTCAAGTTATGTCTGAAGGGAGTTCTCTGTGCCTCTTGGATTTCAATGCCTTTTTCCTTCCCCAGTTCAGGGAAGTTCTCAGCTATGATTTCTTCAAGTACCCCTTCAGCACCTTTCCCTCTCTCTTCCTCCTCTGGGATACCAATTATGCGTATATTATTTCTTTTTAGTGTATCACTTAGTTCCCTAATTTTCCCCTCATACTCCTGGATTTTTTTATCTCTCTTTTTCTCAGCTTCCTCTTTTTCCATAACTTTATCTTCTAGTTCACCTATTCTCTCCTCTGCCTCTTCAATCCGAGCCGTGGTTGTTTCCATTTTATTTTGCATCTCGTTTAAAGCGTTTTTCAGCTCCTCCTGACTGTTCCTTAGTCCCTTGATCTCTGTAGCAAGAGATTCTCTGCTGTCCTCTATACTGTTTTCAAGCCCAGCGATTAATTTTATGACTATTATTATAAATTCACTTTCTGTTATGTTATTTAAGTCCTTTTTGATCAGCTCATTAGCTGTTGTTATTTCCTGGAGATTCTTCTGAGGGGAATTCTTCCGCTTGGTCATTTTGGATAGTCCCTGGCGTGGTGAGGACCTGCAGGGAACTTCCCCTGTGCTGTGGTGTATAACTGGAGTTGGTGGGCGGGGCCGCAGTCCGACCTGATGTCTGACCCCAGCCCACCGCTGGGGCCACAGTCAGACTGGTGTGTGCCTTCTCTTCCCCTCTCCTAGGGGCGGGATTCACTGTGGGGTGGCGTGGCCCGTCTGGGCTACTTGCACACTTCCAGGCTTGTGGTGCTGGGGATCTGGTGTATTAGCTGGGGTGGGTAGGCAAGTTGCATGGGGGCAGGAGGGGCAGGCTTAGCTCCCTTCTCCTTAGGTGATCCACTTCAGGAGGGGCCCTGTGGCAGCAGGAGGGAATCAGACTGGCTGCCGGAGGGGTGGCTCCACAGAAGTACAGCATTGGGTGTTTGCGGGGAGCAAGCAAGTTCCCTGGCAGGAACTGGTTCCATTTGGCTAGGGGATGGGCAAGGGAGATGGCCCTGGCGAGGGCCTTTGTTCCCCGCCAAACAGCTCTGTCGTCCTGGGGCTCAGCAACTCTCCCTCTCTCCCTCCCTGTCCTCCAGCCTTCCCGCTTTCTGAGCAGAGCTGTTAACTTATGACCTCCCAGATGCTAAGTCCGCTTGCTGTCGGAACACACTCAGTTTGGCCCCTCCGCTTTTGCAAGCCAGACTAGGGGCTCTGCTCTCTGCTTGGCCGGCAGGCTGCCCCTCTGACCCGGCTCCCTCCCGCCAGTCCATGCAGTGGGCACCGCCTCCCCACCCTTCCTACCCTCATCCGTGGGCCGCTCGTCTGCGCTTGGCTCCAGAGACTCCATTCTGCTAGTCTTCTGGCGGTTTTCTGGGTTAGTTAGGCAGGTGTAGGTGGAATCTAAGTGATCAGCAGGATGCGCGGTGAGCCCAGCGTCCTCCTCCGCCACCATCTTCTGCCAGTCCCATAAATTTTTTTTTTTCTTAATAATTATCTAGTGAAGCTCTACTGTAATTAGAATTTTAGTTTTGGGAATCACATTCAATGAAATGAAACCATGAAGAGTTTATGGTAAACTATTAGTTGATCTAAATTCAGTTTTAAAACAAGGTTTGACTAAGAGTGCTTAAATTATAAAGAAAGGACCGACAGAAAAGACAGTTTCTACAAAAAGTCCCAAAAATTGGCTTCACCAAAAGCACTAACATCAGGAAAATGAGAGAATGGTAATGGGACCAATATATGCCTGGTTGTTGCCCTCTAATAATTTCGCATCAGGAATGCAGTAGAATGAGGTAACAGGACTTGATTTGCATATTAACAACATTTGAATGGTTTGTCTATGATTAATAACATGATGCATTTTGATTTCTCGTGTTTAGGGTGAGATAAAATCCACCCAGAGGAAGGCAAGTGACCCAGCAGTCAGTGTACAAGTGATTTACTAAGGACTAGCCATTCGAATTGGGATTTGCAGGCCTCAGCCTCCTGGCTGATGAAAACCCCCTTCCCTGGCTATGAGGTCTTTGTCCAGTGTATAGCTAACATCAGAAAACAGGATCTGTTTTTGTATCAACACTTAACTCTTCATGGTTGCTGTTAAATATCCTAACACCTCCATGGCATTTACCACTCAGTCCTCATCTAAAATTTAAGCATGGTTATTTTTAAAGCTCTTTAAAACCAACTGGTTCAAGGCCTTATAGTGGGAAAAAGAGCTAAAGTCTGGATTGTGTCATAAAAACTAGTATCCACACACTAGCTACCACACACTAGCCTGTGTGGTAGGGCATATTTTCCTTAAAAATCTATCACATTCTTTTTTTTTTTATTTTGGCAAAAGATGCTAATTTGGGTAAGTTTGGGTTTCCACTCTACCCTGTTTGCTAATCAAATTCCCCTAAAACTGGCCTGTGCAGTTGCTTAAGAATTTCTGATCATATATATCTATTGAGCATCTTTTCAGATGTCATATTTATAAGTGAAAGTGTTTTCAGATGGAATGTCAGCCTTTATTTTTGTCATTTCCACCTATTTGAGGGGCAAGTTATCTGTTAAATTTTGGTTTAACCATCTAGAATAGATCTAAATATGCCAAGAATATGCAGGTTATATATATAACTCTTTATGCAAACATAACAGAAAATTAGTCATTTTTTTCCACTTTGGAGTAATGGAATTGCCACATTTAAAGCATCCACAGAGAATAGTTCTAATCCTTTGGTTTTGTCAATATCACTTGCAATTATGCTATAGTTTTTCTTATTACTCTCCCTCTAAAAATATTTTCTAGTGCTGGAGAGACTGGTTTGTTTATGGAAAAAAGTAGCAATTCTTTGAAATTTATTGCTTCTCCTTAAAAAGAAAGCCTTTTTAGGACTCTGTGGCCAGGAAACAATGTGCATTAGCAGCCCCTTTCAAACCACTTTAAGTGCAAATTCATGAGAACTACTAAAATTTTGTTTCGCGTTTTTTGTGAATTGAAGTATACATGTATGATATATACTCTCTGACATGTGCACACTGCCTTCTTTCTTAAGATACATTACTCAGATACTCACTTTATGGAAATTAACAATCTATGTTTCCAAAGCATAACATAGATACTTAAATTTTATTCTGGCTCTGCTTCTTAATACGTGTATGAATGGTCATGTAACTGAATATATCTGAGCTTGTTTTCTCTGTAAATGGGAAATTTGTACCTCAATAAAGAAATTTGCAAAGAGTAATATTTTATACTATGAGCTTCGTTCAACCTCACAAACTGATCAGTAAATGGTGGTAATAAAAATAATTGATAATAATTGAAAACTCATTGTTTTAGTACTTCCTTGTGCTTGAATATCTAGCACAGAATTGGATGAAAATGAGAAATTCTACATTACAGAAGTAGAAATGAGCCCCTCAAGTATGCTTCATTCTACTCAGCTCCTTTACAGAAATTTGCCACCAGGAAACACCTTAAATCTGTTTGCTAGAGCTGTAAGTTTCCTTTTACATAGTTCTTTTTCTCATATCTCCCAACTTTGCTATCACAGAATAGAAAATAGTGTGCACACACACCAGGAACACTAAAAGTAAAGACAAAAGAAAACCTCAAGAACAGAGATCTCCAATGCAAAGGAATGCACAGCCATATAGAACATACTTTCTTTTCATAATAAAATTAGAATCAAACCACAGATTTTTTTTAATGTTTATTTTTGAGAAAGACAGAGAGACAGAGTGTGAGTGGGGGAGGAGCAGAGAGAGAGAGGGAGACACTGAATCTGAAGCAGATTCCAGGTTCTGAGCTGTCAGCACAGAGCCCGACGTGGGGCTCAAACTCACAAATGGCAAGATCATGACCTGACCCAAAGTTGGATGCTTAACTGACTGATCCAGTCAGGCACCCTTCAAGCCACAGATTTTTATGACTGGTTACTTTTCTTCCTTTACCCAAAGCTAATTGATTCAGTCAACAAACAGAGCAACTATTTTAATCTATCAAACACTGTGCTATGTGCTCAAATAAGGAAAAGTCAACTCTATTCTGAAAGTAGACTGATGTAAAGATTAAAAATTACAATCCATCATGTTGCATGACATGATAAGGAGGTATACAAGACAGTTGAGACAGTGTGCATATTGTTACTACCAGAAGTGAGGGAAGGCTGACCACAGGAGATGAATCCCTGTATGTTAAACAGAAATTAAGAGCCAGAGAAATGCAAAGCACCTTTTTAGATAAAAAGAACAACAACAAAAACAAAACAGCTTGTGTAAAGGCATTAAAGGGCATCATGTGTTCAGATACCATTGTGAAGTTTACATAATGGGAGTGTAGGAAGGACAGTGGGGAGGGAGGATTAAAGGGTAAATAGGCATGGTACAGGAGGATGAGTTCTATGCTACCAGTGACTGAGCTTTTTAAATTTTTTTTAAGTTTATTTATTTATTTTGAGAGAGAGAAAGAATGAGAGCAGAAAGGGGCAGAGAAAGAGAATCCCCAGCAGACTGCACACTGTCAGTGCAGAGTCTGACATGGGGCTCAAACTCATGAACCATGGGATCATGATCTGATCTGAATCAAGAGTCAGATGCTTAACTGACTGAGCCACCCAGGCACCCCAACAGAGCTTTTTAAATAGAAGAGCTACTTGGTTGAATCTTAACCTTATAAAATCTAACCCCTCTTCTACTGTGGGATTGTTCAGGAGGAATGACAAATTAGACAAATTAGACAAATTAGAGACCAAGACAAGTGGGAGGGAGTGTCAAGGCTTTAGTCCTCACTTCTTCCAGGTGTCTATGCAAATATCACCACTTTACACAGACAGACCCTGATTAGCTTATTTGTGTAACAGCCCCTGCTATCATTATTCCCACTTTCTATTTTTCTTTGTAAAAATATTATTACATGAACAGCTGAATTGCGATGTTCACACTAGAATGTAGGTTTTATATTTGTTGTGCTCATTACTATAGTCTCAATGGCTAGAATATTGCCTGGGACATGGGGCCCCTGGGTGGCTCAGTCGGTTAAGTGTCTGACTTCGGCTCAGGTCACGATCTCATGGTCCGTGAGTTCGAGCCCTGCGTCGGGCTCTGTGCTGACAGCTCAGAGCCTGGAGTCTGCTTTGGATTCTGTGTCTCCCTCTCTCTCTCTCTCTGCTCCTCCCCCGTTAATGCTCTGTCTCTATCTGTCTCGAAAATAGAATATTGCCTGGGACATAGCTGCTACTCAGCAAATACTTTAAAAAAAAATAAGTGATTTTTCCAAATGCAAATATACAAAGACCTAAACTAAACAATCACCCTGGCCATGAAGTAGTAGACACAATAATAGACTCAAGAAGCTTTTCTAAATTAAAATCAATAAAACATATTTGGTGATATGGTAGATAAGGAAAAAATAGAAGAGGGGAGTCCTTTATTTCAAGTATAAGAGTATGAATTATGATGATGAATCATGATCATTATGATAGAATGCAATAGGAGGAGGAGGTTTGAGGTGGAGAAAATAAAGTCTGTTTCAGACATATTGAATAACAATTGTCTGTGGACCAATAGAATTATAGATCTAGAACTTGAGAGAAAGATCTGAGATTAAAGTAGAGACTTACAAATGATCAAAAAATGATGGCAGTGGAAGACATTAAGTACAAAAGTCATACAGAGAAATCAGGAAGATAGTGGAAATACTGTAAAGTTTAGAGCAGTGGGGAAATTTTTAAGACCAGGAAAGAAACTGATCATTTAAAAATTAGTATTAAGGATAAAAAAAATTCCATTGCCTCATTCTAAAGCTTTTATAGATTTGGAATTGAAGGTAGTACTGGGAGTCTTTGAGATTGACCACCATTCAACATGGGGTTCAAGAATATTTTTTTAAAGTAAACTATGGAGAGGAAAGATTAAATTTTTTTGCCAGCATATTTTGTTGATATTTTTGCATTTTTGAATTAATTTTTTAAATGTTTATTTATTTTTCAGACAGAACACGAATGGGGGAGGGTCAGAGAGAGAGGGAGACACAGAATCTGAAGCAGGCTCCAGGCTCTGAGCTGTCAGCACAGAGCCGGACGTGGGGCTTGAAGTCATGGACCGTGAGATCATGACCTGAGCCGAAGTCGGACACTTAACCGACTGAGCCACTCAGGCGCCCCTGGATGTTTTTGCATTTTACAGTCGGGAAATTATTAAGTTTTTCGATCTCAAAATATGTAGTCTGACAACCGAACTCAGTCTCTGGTGGCCTTAAGGCAATGGTGATATCTATATAGTGGCAGCCTGTCTCTCACCAGTTGACTGACAGAGCCAGCATCTGAAGAGGAACCCTCCTGTTTCTAAAGACTGTGCTTTCCATGGTTTGCTCTCTATGCACTTATTTCCTGTTGAAAGACTTCCTGTGGTTCTATATGTAACAAAGCAGCAGTAATTGCTTTTTTTTTTATTAGTAATTGAGTCTTTAATATCTCTTTGTCTCATGTTAGCATGTAGCCTTTCTCTGGTGCATATCCTTTCTTTCTTCTCTAAATAGACCACAAAAATTACATCAACAGAAATATACAATGATAGCCATATATGGTGGTTACTACTTCTAAATGCTTAGTAAAGGAGTATTTGGAAGCCACCATACATTGGGAAGGTTAATCCAACTTATTTCTGGGAAACTGTCCCTTCCCCACTCCCAGCCTATTGTTTGTAGGGAGACCAAGAATGATTGCTATCTTCATGGGAAAAAAATCCACACACAGCCAGTGATATGCAAGACTTTTGTTGGGGTTTCTGAGAAAAAGAAAGACACTTTCCTTTTTTATTCTATAGTGAGAGAAAGTGAAAAACAGCTGCTGCTATCTTGTATTATAAAGGCAAGAACCTTAGTATGAAGCTAAATAGAAGACTGAACCTGAGGAATAACAACAACAACAAAAAATAGTTGCTAATAAGCTGTTCATAAAACTACCTGTAGACTTTTCAGTTATATGACTTAAAAATTGCCATATTACTTAGGCCATTTTGTTTGGCCTTTCTTTTCTCATTTTCCTAATTAGTGCATAGATCACATGCCATTAGTTGTGCTACAGATTTTACAGACATTATATTACATAATCCTCACCACAGTTTTATGAGGCAGTTATTACCACCATTTTATAGATGCAGAAGATGAAGAACAGAGAGATTAAGAAATTTATCCCAAATTACATTATTAATTGAGGTATGGATGCAGAATTTTTACCCCAACCCTATTCTAAATCCTACAGTTAATTACATACAATATTATTCCATTTGTCTTACCCAGAATTTAGCTACACATTAGAATTTCCACTATAATATCTGGCTTGAATTTCCCTGCAAGCTCTGTCTCTTACTGGTGCTCCACCTACATCTCATTGTTATGTCCATAGAACAGTTTAAAAGTATAGCGTCCATATTTCTATCTACATCTATATAGAGAGACTGAAGAATTTCCATCTCACAGACAGGAATCTCATTAGTAATAGTCCTTGCTGCTCAAGAGGCAATTAGTATATTCTCCATGGACTCATCCAATCCCCAGTCCACATCTTATTCTGTGAAACATATGGAATCCTAGCTTAATTAAATTAATATAATAAAATGATGTACTTAAGAATTCAGAATGTGTCTAAGTTACTACTAGCTGTATTATTACTTAGGTGATATTTAGCCATTTTTCTCTTAGGAAACCTCATATAACACCTGTATGCTTAGAAATAGTGTGCACTTAAAACTTACCTGTAGGGCGCCTGGGTGGCTCAGTCGGTTAAGCGTCCGACTTCAGCTCAGGTCACGATCTCGCGGTCCGCGAGTTCGAGCCCCGCGTCGGGCTCTGGGCTGATGGCTCAGAGCCTGGAGCCTGCTTCCCATTCTGTGTCTCCCTCTCTCTCTGCCCCTCCCCCGTTCATGCTCTGTCTCTCTCTGTCTCAAAAATAAATAAATGTTAAAAAAAAATTAAAAAAAAAAAAAAACTTACCTGTAATTTGCTTCAATGTTCATGTAACACAAAGACTTAAATATATATATATATACATATATATATATATATATATGCACACACACAGCAATCTTTATGATGAGATATATATGTAACATATAAACAATATATATTTATATATTTACATATATATTTATACACACATATACAAACTCTGCAATTATATATATATGTATATATATATAAAACATATATTTAAGAGTATTTCTAAAACTCAAGAATCATCAGCTATAGAAACAGAACTATGTTGAGTCATTTGGAGAATAATTTTAAGTTGGCTCTGATGTTTGATTTGGCTAATAATCTAGTGAGTTGTACTCTAAGAAGTACAAAAGATGTGAGAATAAACATGCAATAATGTTAGCTGATATATATGTGTGTGCGTATATATATATTTGTATAATATATATTAACATATATAATACAAATATATACATATAATATACATATATATAATATGCATGAGCCTGTTTGTATTTCATTCTCAAAGACACCCCAGAAAAAAATCCTACTTTAGTTAAGCGTTGTAGAAATGCCATGCAGCTTTGTGTTTTTTCCTAAATCTGATTTACAAAAACTAAAATTGTCCATCGAGGAATCCCAATTTTTGTTATCAGTTTAAAAGGTGAATAAAAAACTCACAAATATTGCATATTATAATTTTTAATAGGAGCAAATTAATAATGGATATTTTAAATAAAAATATACTTTGGGCTTCTGGTTTCTGATTCAACTTGTAAAGAGCTTAAAAGTCACCAGTTACCACTCCATCCTAGTGATAGGTAAAAAGCAGAACAAATGGAAAAATTAACAATTCTTGAATACCTCAGAGAAGTGAGGTCACAGGAAAAATTTACCCCAAAATTGGAGACACAAACATTTAGATAAAGAAACACAACTTACTGGAGTAGAAACCCACCAGCAGAAACCTCTGCAGGAACCAGTGCAGGGCAGCAAAACCTGAACTGTAATTGATGAATTACTAGAGGTTCAGTGTGGACAACTGTGAGAGTTAAAAACACCAGGGACCTCATACCTTTGTGAATTTTAAGACCAGGATCTCTTGCAGATCTTCATAGTATATATTGAAGAAAAATCCCCTGATGTTTCTGGCAGAAAGAGGAGAAAAGGAACAAACTGACATATGCCAGAGCATCCTGAACTTCTTGACAAGGCCTGCTCTTAAGATACACTATTTTACCAGAGCCTAACCTAACTAAGGGAAGAGAAATACCACCCTCCAGCAACCTCTAGCCTCTCATGTGGGGGAAGGGGAATTCACAGCTCTAGCCCCCTATAGCCATCCTGTCCTATCTAACAAGGGTGGGGGGAAACTGAGAAACATTAGTAAAGTTCACTGGCTAGGGCCATGAGCTCTCCAATGAGAGCTCCATGAGACGTACTTACAGGACCATAGGATGCTATTTCTTCCTCTATATTTTACTGCTATATTACTCAAAGCCTATTTAGTGCAGTACATCATGGTTGCCACCCAATAAAATATTAGGAAGCATACTAAAAGGAAGAAACACACTTTGAAGACACTGAACAAGCATCAGAACCAGAGTGAGATGTGGCAGAAATGTTGAAATCATCAGAATGGGGATTTTTTTTTAACTATGATTAAGATGCTTGGGGATATAATGGAAAAAGCACACAAAATGCAAGCTCACATGGAAAATGTAACCTGAGAGATGGAAATTCTGAGAAAGATTCAAAAAGAAATGCTAGAGATCAAAAACATTGTACCAGAAGTGAAGAATGCCTTTTGTGAACTGTGGGACAACTACAAAAAGTAAAACATACCCATAATTGGGATACCAGGAGAAAAAGAAAAGAATAGAAGACATATTTGAAACAACAATGACTGATAATTTCTCCAGTGTTGAATAATGAAGCACAGATCTAGGATGCTCAGAAAATACTAACCATCTTAAATGAAGAAAGGAAGAAAAAAAGAAAACAAGAAAAACGCACTTCATACCACCCTACACCTAAGCAAATCATTCAAACTTCAGAAAATCACATATTAGGGAAAAATGAAAGATGCCAGAGGGGGAAAACACCTATAGAGACATAAAGGATTACACATCTGACTTGCCTTCAGAAACCATGCAAGCAAGAAGAGTGAACTGAAATATATAAAGTGATGAGAAATAAAACCCACCAACCTAGAATTCTGTACCATGTGAAACTATGTTTCAAAGTAAAGGAGAAATAAAAATTTCTGAAAAAAAAAAGACATCTATCTTGTGAGAAATGTTAAAATAAGTTCTTTAGAGAAGAAATATGATATAGGTCAGAATCTTGGAACTACATAAGGGAAGAGTATCTGAAAAAGAATAAGTGAAGGTAAAACAAACGTTTACTTTTCTTCATCTATCAGATAACATTATTCAAAACAATAATAGCAATGGAGAATTCAATTATGTATTCTCATGTGTAAGTATTATTATATTTAAATGAAATGAAATGAATAATGGCAATGATACAGGGATGAGAGGAAGGAATTGGGAATTTTTTTGTTATAAGGTACTCTTACTATCCATGAAGTGGTATAGTGTTATTTGAAAGTGAACTTAGATTAGTTGAAAATATATCTGGCGAACACTAGGACAACCACCAAAAACAAAACAAAACAAAACCAAGAAATAAACAAAAAACAAAACAAAACAAAAAAAACAGTACAAAAAAGTATAATTGACATGCTGGGAAAGGGGAGAAAATGGAATCATATAAATATTAGATTAAAAACACCAGAGACAGACAAAGTGGGGAAGACAAAAATGGGAACAAAGAACAAAGGCAACAAATACAAAATAGTAGCAAATATGGTAGGTGTTAATTTAGTAATCTTAACCTTAAATATCAATGGTCTAAATATAATAATTAAAAGAGTGCTTTAGAGTATAAAAAAATAAGACCCAACTATACGTAAGTTCTAAGAAACCACTTTAAATATTACGACACATATGGATTATGACTTTTGAAGTCAGATAGAGCAGACTTCAAAGCAAAAAAAAAAAACAAACTGGGAGAGAGGCATTACATTGGATAAAGAGGTCAATACTCCAAAGAAACATAAACATTCTTAATGTTTATGTGCTTAACAAGGAGGGTCAAAATGCATAGGCAAAAACTGATAGAACTGTAGGGAGAAATACATGAATCCACTATTAATAGTTGGAGTTTTTAAGACCCCTTCTATCAAAAATGGACATATACAATAGGCAAAAATTTAGTAAGAGCATAGCTGAACTCAACAGTGCTATCAATCAACTGGATATGTTTGTTATATATCTATATATCTATATCTATATAGATTACTTCATCCAAGAAGTGTTGCACATTTTTCTCAAACTCACATGGAACATTCACAAAGATATACCATATTCTGAGACACACACCTTAACGAATTTAAAAGAATAGGAATCATACAGTGTCTGCTTTGAGACCACAATGGAATTGAAATAGAAATCTAACAGAAAAATCCAAAATATTTTGAGATTAAACTACCTAGTTCTAAATAACACATAAATCAAAGAAGAAATCTTGAAAGAAATTAATAAATGTTTTAATTAATTTTTTTTGAAAGAGAGAGAGAGCCGGTGTGAGCTGGGGAGAGGGAGAGAGAGAATCTTAAGCAAGCTCCAACACCCAGCATGGAGCCTAACATGGGACTTGATGTCAACTACCCTGAGATATGACTTGAGCAGAAATCAAGAATCGGATGCTTAACTGACTGAGCCACCCAGGTGCCCCATTAATAAATATTTTAAAATAATGAAAATTGAAATACAACTTATCAAAATTTGTGGAATCCAGAGATAACAGTGCTTAGAAGGTAATTTATAGCATTAAATGCATATATGAGAATAAAGAAAAAGACAAAGTTAATAAGCTTTTATCTTGGTAAACTTGAAAAAGAAGTGCAAATTCAATCCAAAAGTATAAAGAAGTAAGGAAATAATAAAAATCAAGTAAAAATCAATGGAATTGAAAATAGGAAATTAGGGGTGCCTGGGTGGCTCAGTCAGTTAAGTGTCCGACTTTGGTTCAGGTCATGATTTCATGGTCAGTGTGTTTGAGCCATATGTCGGGCTCTATGCTGACAGCTCAGAGAATGGAGCCTGATTTGGATTCTGTGTCTCCCTCTCTCTCTTCCTCTGCCCCACTCACAATCTGTCTCTCTCTCTCAAAAATAAACATTAAAAAAGTTTTAAATAAAAAAAAAAGAAAATATTAAATCAATAGAAAAAATTAACAATCAAAACTGGTTCTTTGAAAAGATCAATAAAAATTCCTAGGCAGGTTACCTAAGGGGGGAAAAAAAAACAAAGGACACAGATTACTAATATCTAATATAAAATTTGCATCATCACAGATTTCATGAACATTAAAATGATAATAAAGGAATACTGTGTACAATTCTAGGTCTACAAATTTGATCAACTAGATGAAATAGACTGATTCCTTGAGAGACACAAGCTGCTATAACTCACACAAGAAGAAATAGACAATATGAATAGGACTATATCTATTAAAGAAATTAAATCAGTAATTAATAACCATCCAAAACATAAAGCACTAGGCCCAGATGGGTTCACAGGTAAATTCTACCAAACAGTTAAGGAAGAAATTATATCAATTCTCTGAGTCTCTTTAGGAAGATTAAAACACAGATACTACTTTCTTACTCATCCTATGAAGCCAGTATTACTCTAATACCAAAGTCAGAAACAGACATTCTAAGAAAACTATAGACCAATATGTTTCATGAGTATAGATGGAAAAATTTGCAACAATATTTAACAAATGAATTTGACAATGTATAAAAAGAATCATACAACATGAGCAAGTGAGATTTATCTGAGGTTTGCAAGTTTGGTTAAACATTCAAAAATCAGTATAATCCATCTTTTCAGCAGATTTAGATTTTTTTAAAAAATAAAAATAATATCATTGTATCAATATATGCAGAAAAAGCATTTGTCAAAATTCAACATGCAATCATGATAAAAACTCTCAGTAAACTAGGAATGCAGGGAAACTACCTTAAATTGCTAAAGAATATCTACAAAGAAGCTACTGCTAACAACATACTTAAAACAGTGAAAAACTCAAAGCTTTTCCACTAAGATCAGGAATAAGACAAGGATGTCCCCCTGTCACTATTACTTTTTAGCAATGTACTGGAATTCCTAGCTAAAGCAATTAGACAAGAAAAGGAAAAAAAAAGAGGTATACATATTGGGGTGGGGAGGGAATAAACATTTGTTTACAGATAACATGACTGTCTATATAGAAAAACTGAAAAAATCAATAACAACCAAAATCCCTTCCTGAAACTAATGAATAATTATAGCAAAATTGCATGATACAAGGTTAACATACAAAATTCAATTACTTTCCTATATACTAGCACTGCACAATTGGAATTTGAAATTAAAAGCACATATTCATTTACACTAGCACCCTCCCAAAAAACACAGAATACCTTACAGTATGTTTAGGAAGAGTAAAATTGGAGGACCAATACTACCTGTCTTCAAGACTTAACACAAAGCTATAGTAATCAAAAAAGTGTGGTGTTAATGAAAGAATAGACAGATAAATCAATGGAACAGAATAGAGAAGCCAGAAATAGACCTCCATGTTTATAGACAACATTGTAGATCTTTGTCAAAGAAGTCAAGGCAATACAATGGAGCACAAGTAGTCTTTACATCAAATGATGTTGGAAGAACTGGACATCTACATGCAAAAAACAAGCAAACAAACAAACAAACAAAAAGAATCTAGACACAGACCTAATATCCTTCCCCCAAACCAACTCAAATGGACAATAAACCTAAATGTGAAACATAAAATTCCTAGAAAGTTAGAATAAAACCTAAATGACCTTGGGTATGATGATGACTTTTTAGCTACAACACTAAATGCATGATACATGGAAGAAATAACTAATTAGACTTCATTAAGATTAAAAACTTTTGCAAAAGATAATGCTAAGAGAATGAGAAGATAAGCCACAGACTGGGAGAAAATATTTGTGAAGGACACACATAACAAAGGAATGTTGGCCAAAATAGGCGAAGAGCTCTTAAAAAAAAACAAAAACAACAAACAAACAAAAAAAACCCAAACACTCAACACTAAGAAAATGAACCACCTGATATGAAAACAGGAAACAGAGTGGCCACTGGGTGGTTCATTCGGTTAAGCATCTGACTTCTGCTCAGGTCATGATCTGGTTCATGAGTTCAAGCCCCATATGGGACACTCTGATACCAGTGTTTGCTTCAGATCCTATGTCCTCCTCTCTGCCTCTTCCCTGCTCGTGCATGTGTGCTCTCTCTCTCCCTCTCAAAATAAATAAAGTTAAAAAAAAGGCAAAAGACCTGAGCAGACACTACACAAAGTAGATTTCAAATACACATAGGAAAAGATATTCGAAAGATATTCAACATCATGTACTATTAAGGAATTGCCAATCAAAACAATGGTGAGAAACTGTATACTTACCAGAACGGCCCAGATCTGGAATACTTAAAATACCAAATGCTGATGAGGATGTGGAGCAACAGGAACTCTCATTCTTTGCTTGTGGCAAGGCCAAATGATATAGCCACTTTGGAAGACAGGTTAGCAGTTTCTTACAAAAATTAACATTTTCTTGCTATAAAATCTAGCAATGATGCTCCTTGGTATTTACCCAGAGGAGTCGAAAATTATATCCATGCAAAAACTTTCACACAGATGTTTGTGATCCTTTTATTCATGGTTGCAGAACCTTGGAAGCAACCGACATGTCCTTCTGTAGGTGAATGCATTAAAAAAAACTGTGGTATTTCCAGACAATAAAATATTATTCAGCACTAAAAAGAAATAGCTATGAAGCGATGAAAAGGCAAGGGGGAAACTTAAATGCATATTACTAAGTGAAATAAGCCAATTTGAAAAGGCTGTATTCTATATGATTCCAACTTTATGAGTTCTGGAAAAGGCAAAACTATAGAGACAATAAAAAGATCAGTGACTGTCAGAGATGTGCCGGGCAGAGATGAATAGGTGAACACAGGATTTTTAGAATGGTGAAACTATACTGTATATACTACAATGGTGGATAAATGTCATTATACATTTGTCAAAGCTCATAGAGTATACAATACCTAGAGTGAATTCTAATTATGGATTTTGTGTATTAATGACATGTCAGTGTAGGTTCACTGACTCTAACAAATGTATCATTCGTGTGGGAAATGTTGATATTGGTGGTGCTAAGTACGTGTGTGGGCAGGAAGTATATGGGAACTCTTTCCACACTGTTTTGCTATGAACCTAAAACTTCTTTTAAACACTTTGTTGATTAAAATGTGTATGCATGCATGCGTGTGTGTGTGTGTGTGTGTGTGTGTATAAATTTACTTTGAGTTATCCAAATTTTCAACTCATTTCACTGGTTGCTTGATGATGGAGGTGAGTAAATAAGAAAATCCAACTCCTTTATTTTTTTGGCATTGATTCTAAATAGCTATCTAATTGTTATGGAGTCAGAGAAACTCTTTTCTCTTTAATACCTGTGTGATTTGATGTTTCAGCTCAAAAGCAACAGCTAGTGCCATAGCTCCTATGCCCTAAATTAAAGAATTAGGAAATCTGACATATATTTTCTTAATGCACCCATTTCCTCTTTGCTAGGGCTTATCTGCGTACCCCTAGGTAAGTCACCAGCTACCCATATATACACCCTTTGTATTCAATTTCTGTTCGAACCATTCTCTTTGCTCGTGGTGGATTAGTTATCTACTTTATAAATTTTCACTTTAGTGATACATCCTTTGTGAAAGAATACTTATCAGGTCATATTTAATCTGAGACTATTTCCCAAAAAAACTGATATTAAGAGTTCTTTGCCCATTTTGAAAATTAGTAGAAAATGAAGACGTATTCAGTGACTCAGACCTTGCCAAAAGAGCAATTTAAAGTATTTTCTACATAGAAATCACTGAAGATTTTCATTTTTGCATTCTTAAAAACATCTTCCTCAAATCACTTTTTATTTATCATGCTACTTATGAAGGTATTTTGCATTGCAGCCCAAATGTAGAAAACTTATTCCCCTTGTCTGTTGAGTAAAACATGGTTGATTAAGCCTGTTTTGGGAAACTTTTGAGATGTAAATTTGATTTGAACAAAGACAGTTGATTTGAGTTTTCTAGTCTTTATATTTGTCTCCTTGTGTAATTATCATTGTGTTTCTATTGCCTTTATGTAAATGTTATAAATTCTGTCCATGATAAAATTTAGTATATGTAAAGTCCCTGATGTCATCAGCTTGCATCCCCTTTTTATATGTGCTCAATCTTTTATTTATGTGCCTTGTGTTATACATGCCCTTTCTTCTCTATAACAAGTGGACATTAAAATAACCTTTTAAAATAAATTATCTTTGCCCTACAAGAAGAGATTTTGGCATTGGTTATTCATAAGATTTCCTTTCTGTCAGATGTGCATATGGCAAATATTTATTGAATGCTCACAAGGCCAGCTTGTGATAATTAAAATAATTACTTAATTAAAATATTTATTTATAATGTATTATGCACAATATAGTATAATATATAATCATTATAGGTATATAATATATAATATTGTACATAATATGTTTGGATATGTATCATTATACAGTTATATATGTATATTATAAGGCTTTTGTAATTTTTGTAAAAGCCAAACCGCATTCCTCCCAAAAATTTGAATGGGAATTTTTTTAACAGTTAATGTTATAAAATTCCCAGTGGGGGCTTTGATGTCATAGTGTTTTTTTCTGGTTTAATTAAGAAGGAAATGACATAATATGCATTTTCATTTGTATGAATATTTACATTAGGGATATAAGTGGCCATATAGGAGAAAAATATAGTAGCAATAGTGACAGTGATAATTTTGGGGAAAGTATGACATTTTTCACTATTTTTTATTAACTTTTAAGATGAATGTCTCTTTCATAGACTGTCTTGGTCAGCTTTATGAGTATAAGAATTTATAACACCATAGTTGGAAATATCATAGTTGGGCTTTCTGGTTAAGCTACCAGCAGTCTAAGGTCTTTGATTTCACTTCTCAGATTTGTGAAAAAGTTAAAAGTTATTGGTCAAATATATGTTAGAATCAAAAAAGAATTTTTAATAACCACAGACGTGGTAACACTGAGAAAGAATGAGTAGAAATGTACTGCAAAATGTACACACACACACACACACACACACACACACACACAAACAAATCTAAAGGAGGAAACAAACAAATGGACCCCTCAAAAAAATCTGAAGGAGAGTCCCTCCAGGTTGTCAATTCTGTGTACCTACCTTACACATATGAGACTTTCAGTGACCCGATGAATGGAACAAAGCACTCATAATCCTCGATAGCAAGCAACCCTCATTAATACTTCTCTGGAACAACTCTGCAACAACACAATACCACTAAATAAGAAATATGTTGGGGATTTACTTTTATTTCCAAAGATGTAGAGTCAGTAGTAAAAAAGAACTGAACCTAGGCTGAAAAGATTTGTAGGATGCCCCAAGTTTCTGTGCAGCAAAGGAATTAAGTCTTCTCCAGACTATCCCCACTGTCTGTACCATATCCACAGTGCAATGAAGCCTACAAAATTCCACAAAGGAGAATCCATTTAACCTCTGTTATCAAACAAGCAATTGTATAAACATTGCTCATCTCAGGGTAAATAAATAGGTGAGGAAGGGAAACTACAAAATCAAGCAACTTGCTTAAAAAAATAGAATGTAGCCTTCAAGATACTGAAGGAAATCCTTCTTCTGAAAATAAAAGTAAATTATAGATGCTTTGTAATATCAACAAAATTCAGCTAAGTTGGAGTTCATGAAACAAAATTGACGAGATAGACAACAGACTGACATAAAGTGAGCTGTCTATGAGTTAGGTGGCAGTAAAGATAATACAATGTAAACAGTGATTTCAGGATTAATGCCAGCACAAGAAGTAGTAAGAAGTGGAATTAAATTGTAGGACGAAGTGATATAGCGGCACAGTTAAGCTCCTCTATAATGTTAGGGGAGTGGGTAGGAGACTAAAATACAAAATATGCACAAGGAGAAGCTAAGGTGGTGGAGAAAGAAGAATGATCCAAACATATAACTATATTACTTAAATTGACATCAGAACATATGGGATATAAGTAGTAATTAAAGACACAATAGCATAAATTTAATGAGCTGAGGCAAATTATGATTTGTGAACAAAAAACAACTCACTGTATAACAGAAAAAAACAATGAAGTACTGGAGAGAAACAAACAATTTTTATTTTTAGAAATAAAAATTTGTCATCACTGAAGAAAAAGGGAAGAATAATTACAAAGGAAAAAAAATCAACATTTTGGGGAATATTCCTGCAACACAAAATAAGAGAAGTAAGTGTATGTTGAGCTGACTGCTAACATTTTGACCCACATTGTAACCCAAATAATAAAAAATAATAATAAAAATAAAAAAATAGTCATTGTTTATTTGTGAAAGCAGCAATAACCTATTCTTTTTAAACAGTTTTTTATTTAAATTCCAGTAAGTTAACAGTGTAATATTAGTTGTAGGTGTGCAACATATTGATTCAACACTTTCCATACAATACCTGGTACTCGTCATAACGTGCACTCCTTAATCCCCATCACCTATTTAATCCATTCCCCCACCTCCCTAAAAACCATGAGTTTGTTCTTTACAGTGAAGAGTCTGTTTATTGGTTTGCCTCTCTTTTGTCTCTTTGCTCATTTGTTTTCTTTGTTAAATTCCATACATGAGTGAAATCATATGGTATTTGTCTTTCTCTGATTTATTTTGTGTAGTATAATACTCTCTAGCTTCATCCCCGTCATTGCAAATAGCAAGGGTTCGATCTTTTTGATGGCCAAATAATATTCTATTGCGTGTGTTTGTATGTATGTATGTATGTATGTATGTATATATACGTACTACATCTTCTTTATCCATTCATCAGCAATAATCTATTTTTAGGCATATAGGATCTCAGATAATGGGTTCATTGGGTAACAAACTATATGGGATTAAAATAAAATTACACCTAGTATACAATGTATAGTATCTATGCCATAGTCTATGTATGTGTACAGCATATATACTATCAGTGATATACAAGACACATAGTACATACAGGAAGACTCACTCATGTATAAACAAAGACAAGATAATCATCGGATAAATCTAATGAGAAAAAATACAGAAACGCAAGTAAAGTTAGGAATAGAAATTGAAGACATTAAAATGTAGAATATAAATTTGAAGATATTGATGGTATTAATATTTTTCTAGAACAATAATTTACCAAATGAATTGAACATGTATCAAATCATAATACATAAGTGAAGTTTTACTAGGTGTCAAAAGAATGTCTTTATTCAACATAACAAATTTATCTTTGCCTTCAGGGAGCTAAAATGAACCTTTATTGACTGGTCTCCACAAGTAATTTTTTCCCCATATGTGTAACACACACAGCTAAAATATTCATAGGCAGTCAGAAGGTTCTGAAAATCCTGAGATGCTGAGCAATGTTCCATTATAGACCTCAGGTTTACCTAAGCCACCTTTATATTTAATTATGTTTTTGGAAGATCCTTCTGACTCACATTTTCAGGCTGAGTGACTCACAAATAACTTTGGGATCATAAATTAGCCAACATAACTTGGGTGGCTAGAATAGACAACAGAAGTGCTGAAAAATTAAAATCATTAGACTAATCTTAAAAAAAAAAAAACCTATCCCAAACAGATGTATTTTATGGGAAAAGTTTGTTATTATTCCAGAAGGAGTCAGTACTATCTTGTTTAAATTGCCCTCAGCAAAAAGATGAGTAATAGATATGAGAATTTTCAGTATGGTTTAACAATATGAGAGTGGAGGTTTAACAGTAGAAATTAAAGCAAAATAAATAAATAAAAGTGTGTCAAGGAGGATCTCACAAAGAAGGTAACCTTTTAAAAATGCTTGATAAATATAGCTTAAAAAAATAGCAAAATTTTCCGAAGTCATGTAGCTAACAAAAGGCTGAGCTTTGGTTTTATTGATTTGTTTTAGATTTTTCTCTATTTGAATTTCTATAGATTATTGACAATAATAGTAAAAACAATAACATTTAGCACTTTTGAACGTTAATAAAATGTTAGGCGCTGTGCTAATTGTTTCACAAGTATTGTCTTATTTTTTCTTCACAATAATCCTGCTAGGCATTATTCTTGTTCTACAGAAAAGAAACTGACATTTATGTATATGACAATTCAACTTATGTTTCAGGTATCATTACAGAGACTAATTAATCAGCATTCAGCATAAATAAACATACGAACATCCCTGCCTTTGTCATACTTACCCTTCAGTGAGAGACACGTTAGAAAAAATAGTTGTGAGCAGACATTTAATAAAATACTTTCTCTGCTCCATTATAATCTGACCTCTGGTTCACACTCTAGTAGTGTTTCTCTAGAAACCTGATAAGCATAGATGGTCAACCATTTAATTCAACAACATTACTTATAAAAAAAATGACCCCAAGTTGGGCAATTGCATCTGGACTGATAGGAAATAGAAAGGGCCTACAAGTACGTTATGGAAATGCCATATTTTGGGCTTTCCTGAGTGTGATGACTCCAGTACTTTGTGGGATCCCTATGTGCTGTGGTCATAGAGTTATTAAAGAAATACTGGCTTCTTTCAGATATGAGGCTGTTAGTTAGGAAAGCCTTGGCCCCTCATCTCCTTGTACCTAAGTGGTTTCTGGAAAGTGGAGCTGTTCTAAGGAATGCTTCAAGGACTGTTGTGGAGAAAAGTTTGTGATGCCGCGCTGCTGGCCAGCTGTGGCTCTTCAATATCTTACTGCATAGCTGGCTTTCTTGTACGTCATGGGGTAGTCTGAATATTGTTTGAACCTAAGGAGACTCTCTAGTGAGCACTAGAATAGCCAAAGTGTGCATGTGGCATGTGGTGGTAAGTATTCTGATTAGGAAAGAAAGATGGGGCATATGAGAGTGGAAGTTTAACAGTAGAAATTAAAGCAAAATAAATAAATAAAAGTATGTCAAGGAGGATCTCACAAAGAAGGTAACCTTTTAAAAATGCTTGATAAATATTAGCTTAAAAAATAACAAAATTTGCCAAAGTCATGTAGCTAACAAAAGGCTGAGCTGGGTTTGGGAATCTGGGAGGTGTGAATTAAGGTTGTCTTTATCTCCACAAGGACATCTTGGAAATCTGGACAATAACAATGAAAAATTCACCAAAGTTCATCTATTGATACACAGAATAACACAGCACTATTTGACATGCTGAAAGTTACCTGTTAGTTTGCGTGGGTGAGGTCATTGATCAGTTCAGCATCTCTTTATATTCAAGAGTATTCTTCACTGTGGGGTACCTGGGTGGCTAGGTCAGTTAGGCATCCAACTTCAGCTCAGGTCATGATCTCACAGTTTGTGGGTTAGAGCCCTGCATCTAGCTCTGTGCTGACAGCTCAGGGCCTGGAGGCTGCTTCGGATTCTGTGACTCCCTCTCTCTCTGCCCGTCCCTCGCTTGCACTCTATTTCTCTCACTCTCTCACTCTCTCTCAAAAAAATAAAATAAAATAAAATAAAGAGTATCGTTTACTATCTTAATTTGCATGTATCTTGTCCAGCATCATCATATACATGTGTATGATTAACATCGTTAACATTTAATTCATTGCAAATATTTAGGATTAAAAAGAAACAGTCTCTAGTTTTATACCAAATGTTTTGCCAATTTGAAATTGAATTTTTTCACTGCTAGGGACTTGAATTTAAATTTCAAAATATATTTTAAGAAATAAAATATATACTTCTATAGAGATACTATGAGAAGCAAGGTAAATTTTCAAAAATACATATTTGCCAGAATATAAAATATCTCCTCTGTTTCTCGATTTTTACATATTTTGAATATGATGTTTGGTATTTAAAACCTGAAATTCTTTAATGTGATTCCTTTGGATTATTTTAAAGTCTGTATTATAGTAACCACTGATGGCATAATAAAAAAAAAGTTGCAAGCCAACTTATATAGACCCATATATATTTAAATTTTTTTTAACATTTATTTATTTTTGAGACAGAGAGAGAGAGCATGAACAGGGGAGGGTCAGAGAAAGAGGGAGACACAGAACCCGAAACAGGCTCCAGGCTTTGAGCTGTCAGCACAGAGCCCGACACGGGGCTCAAACCCACAGACTGCGAGATCATGACCTGAGCTGAAGTCGGCCGCTTAACCGACTGAGCCACCCAGGTGCCCCTGACCCATATATATTTAAATAGTTGTACTGGGCCAGGTGTCCTGCAAAGACTGGTTAAGTCATTAGTTGTGCCGCCAAAATAGAAGTCAAATAAGATATAAACAAATAATATCTGTCATGACCAATTCATAGTTTTCACACTGTTTGATCAATATGCATATATAAGAAATTATTTCAGACACATAATCTAGGGGTGCCCAGGTGGCTCAGTCATTTGAGCATCTGACTCTTGATTTTGGCTTAGGTGATGATTTCACGGTTGTGAGATCAAGCCCCGTGTCAGGTTCTGTGCTGAGTGTGGAGCCTGTTTGAGATTCTCTCTCCCTCTCTCTCTGCCCCTTCTCATCAGCTTGTGCTCTATCTGACTCTCTCTCTTTCAGAAAAAAAAAAAATTACAAAAAAGTGAGACACATAATCTAAATGAAACAAGGGCGTAGTTTTAATTTGAGAAATAGTGGCTTTTAACAAAGTAAACCTTATGATCTAAGGTAATGACTTCACATGGCTGCTTTAAATGCCATAGCAGTAGGTTCATTATTTTTTGTGCATTAAATAATGATTTTAATAAAAGTCTCAAGTTCATGTTCTGAAAGCTATTACCTTACAGCTATTGCATATACTTCTTTGTCTAGAGGGAAAAGTGAACAACATCTCATATTTTTCTTAGGCACGATATGAAAGCATTAATTTCCTTCTGCTGCTTTGATGGAGCGCAGTGCTTTGGGGCAAGTCAATGCAAAATGATCACATTTTCACTTGTAATCAATATAGCTGGCTGACAGTGGGCATCTATTTTTCATTCCAGCAACCAGTAAAGTAAAATGATATGTGGGTTTTCTTCAAAAGAGGTGCTTTTAGGAAACACACATGAAAATAACATTTTTAGCAAACCACTGAGAAAGTTGGTTATTACTGCAACTCCTTGGCTGCAGAGACAGATGTGAGTCTGGCCTTTTCTTTTCTCCTATCTCTCTCCATGGGATAATTTGAAGATCTGTAACTTTACTTAAGGAGTTGGCTATGAATCATAAATGACAGAATTAGTTTTTAAGGATAATATATTTAGTCCTTGTCATGTCTCTGTGGACTCCTTGACTTCTAAACACCCATTATGTTTTATGTGAAGAGCATAGATCTGCATTTTGTGCTGAAAAAACGTAATTACCAAATTGCTGCAGGTCCATTTTTTCTAAGTCATATATTTTCTACTCATGAGATTTTCTAAAATATGAATAAGCTAAATTATAGAAAATGTCTTAAATTGCAGTTAGCTGATTTTGACTGAAAAGCAGTGGATATTTGATGTTGAAGTTGAAATGTTAGAATGCTTGGAGAAAATGACTAACAATAAAAAAAAAAAAACTAACTTTTGTAAACTCTGTAGGATCCTGTGAATTTCATAGTCATACCAAAAATGTTTATTTTACTTCTTTAAGTTCAATATAATTTTATTGTCTTCCTATGAATTAAATTTTTACATTTATTCAAATAGTTAAGAAAATGAATTACCTAAAACAGAAGGGAAGAAAAGGAGGGAGAAAGATTGGGAAGGAGGGTGGGAGAGAGAAAGGGACTCTTTAGGGCTGGCTGATTCTATGGACAGAAATTACTTTGCTTCTATAGCCTTTTGGTCATGTTGCCATGGATTCTCTACTGTTATATTGGCTAAATTTTCAGCAATCTTGTTAAGGTAGTTTTCATTTGTAGGTGAAGGAGAGGATTAAAGGTGATGGTTCTTATTTTGTTTCATAAATGTCCAGATTGTATAGATTTGCAGAAAGCTCTGGGCTCATGGGGTCATGGCTGTCTTTTAACAACCAGAAAGAGTATTGAGAAGATCAACTGGAGCAGATTTTGCAACTGTTCATCATTCAGTTACTTGGAACCATGAGTCCCTGGGCTGTTCTTTTAGCCTGATTTGTTTTAGTGCCTGGGTACTGACTGATGATAATGTGCATCTTGATTGATTTTAGAATACCAGTTTGAAAGAAAAATGTCACAATTGATTTCCAGTTCAATGGAATCACCATATTTTAAAGCATTATCCTTTGTTGTTTTTAAATAATACATACACAAATGCATCATGCTAATACAGGAGTTAACTAATAAATTCTGAGTCAACTAATAATGTAATTAAATGTGAAGACCACTGTTTAGCTGCTTTCTGCAACCTCAGGACTCTCTAGAGTTAAATATTGTTTTCAATATTGTGTTTACCTTTCCAATCCTATTCCCGTGCATTTACAAACCTTTAAATGACCACACAGATACTGTTGTTTACTGAAGAAAGGCGATTGTGTTGCATGTTATATTAATTTTCTATTGATGCATAACAAATTACCACAAATATGGTGGCTTAGAGCAGCACAAATTTATTAGGTCGCACTTACATAGATCTGAGATCTGGCATGGCCTAATTAGGTTCTAACTTTAGTTTCACAGCTCTAGAATGAAGATGTTGGCCAGGCTTAGCTCTTACATGAGACTTGGAGGAAGAGTCAGCTTCCATGACCACTTAGATTGTTGGCAGAAACCAGTTCCTTGCAGCTGTTAGATCTACCTTCCTTGTTTCCTTGCTGGCCATTGGCCAAGACCTGTTCTCAGCTACTAGAGGCTGCCATGTCTCTTGATATGGCTCCTCTAACTTCAAAGCAACAATGGTATATCGAGTTCTTTTCATGTTTTAAACATCTCTGACTTCCCTTCTACGCTCAGCCAAGAAAAAAGCTCTACTTTTAAGTGTTTTACATTGGATCCACATGGATAATTCGGAATAATCACTTTATT
This sequence comes from Prionailurus viverrinus, assembly GCF_022837055.1. Lineage (NCBI taxonomy): Eukaryota > Metazoa > Chordata > Mammalia > Carnivora > Felidae > Prionailurus > Prionailurus viverrinus. The sequence goes on along the minus strand of NC_062569.1, from coordinate 130,286,359 downwards.
TTGAGGTCAACTGATTAGTTAGCACTCATTATATCTCCAAAGCCCCTTTTGTAAGGAAACGTATTTGTGGGATTAACACCAGGCAGAGGCAAACATTGAGGTCCAAATTCAGTTTGTGTGCCACTTGTTTTTTTTTTTTTCACTTAGCAACATGTCTTTGAAAGCTTTCTGTGGATCTAATGTTTCTGTGTTCTTCTCATTTGTTTTTCTTTTATATGATGTCACTATATTTCTTCCATGGCATGGATATAGAATACCATATTTAGCCATTTTCCTACTTGTGGAAATTTCAGTTGGAAAATGTTTAACATTATACATGATAAAAGGCAATATAGATTAGTGGTTGAAAAAATTAGGTGTCTGAGATATAAGGACTTGGGTCAATTAATGGCCCCACTACTTTCGGTAGATGTGAACTGAATTAGTTATTTAACCTCTTTGGACTGTATTTTTTGTTTATTTGTAAAAGATGGGTAATAGTATTTATTTCACAGAGTCATTAGATTAAGTAACATAATAGAGGCAAAATGGTTATCTTGGCATAAAATATTCACTGAAGTAATGTTAATTATGTCTATGCTATACTAACATGAGTATTTCTATAGTATAATTTCATAGAAATAAGATTTAGATTGAAGGCAAATGTACTTCTAACTTAGAAAGATAAGACCCAAGTGCTTTATGGTAAATCCATCCCTGTAAAAAAGACCAATTTTTTTTTTATTTTTCCTCACTCTGTAATACTGGATTAGGTGCTCCTATTTAACAAGTGTTTATTGAGTACCTATAACATATCAGATACCTGCTAAGTATCATGCAATACAAGTGTAAGCAAAAATGGCATGGTTCTTGTTTGTTGAATTTACAATTTCACAATTTGCCTATATATTAACAAGATAATCAAAAACATTTTAATTATAAATTGTGATTAGTGCTATGTAAAAAAAGGAACAGGTAATTAAGGAAGCATATAATAAGGAACAAGATCTTGTCTAGAGAGTCAGTAGCCATCCTAGAGATAATGGTAACTTGGGCTAGAGTAGAGGAAAGATGTGCTGAGATTGCTTCTCAAAGGAAGTAAAATTATCAAGGCTTACTATTAAGTCGAAAGGCAATAATCAAGATAAGTAAGTTTCTATATAGATAATAGTGCCAATCATTAAGTTATGGGAAAATGGAAGAAGCTCAAGATGGGAGGGGAAGATCATGATTTTCAACATAGGCACATTGAATTTGAGACACCCCAAGGAAGATGTCAAATATACAGTAAAATATACAGAACTCAGAGGAGGTCTGGGCTGGACATAGATATTTTGGAATTTGAGTTTTGAAGTTGTAATTAAAACTATAGGGAAATATGATGATGCAGCTCTTTAAAGACCAGAGCTGTATTATTCGATACAAGAACTATAATGGCATGGGGATTCTTAGCACTTGAAATATGGTTAGTCTGAGATAAAATTACACCAGATTTTGAAAATTTAGTAGAAAACAAAGTATGTAAAACGTCTCATTTATAACTGTTTATATTGATTGCATACTGAGATGATAATATTTTGAATATATTGATGTAATAAAATTAGTCTTATCTGTTTCATTTTACATTTTTTAACAATTTTTATGTGTGTTTATTTATTCTGAGAGAGAAAGAGAGAGAGTGCAGGAGGGGCAGAGAGAAAGGAAGAGAGAGAATCCCAAGCAGGATCCACACTGTCAGTGCAGAGCCCAATGTAGGGCTCAAACTCACGAATTGTGAGATCATGACCTGAGCCAAAACCAAGAATTGGACGCTTAAGCAACTAAGCCACCCAGGAGCCCATACTTTTATATTTCTGATGTAGGTTCTAGAACATTTAAAATTATATATATGCCATTTACCACTCACATTATATTTCTATTGGATAGTGGTGGTAGAGTGATCAAAAATGCCTATATTTGAGCTTTAAGAAAATTAAATATTTAATGTCTTGGTAGAGAATACATAGCTGAAAAAAGATGTGAAAGAGTGACCAGATTACTAAAGGAAATTTAATATTTAAAGCAAAGAAAAAGTATGTTTTGAAAGAAAGTGTGCTTTATTGAATATCGCTCAGAGGGCAAAAAAGATACAGATTGAAAAGCGTGCGTTGGATTTATGAGTAGGGATTTTTATGAAGACAGTCACATTTATTTTGGTGCAGTGGGATGAGTTGAAGCCTGATTTCTGAATGTTGATGAACAAACTGAAGGTAAAGAATTACAAATTGGGAGGATACACAAACTTATGAAATCCGATTAGAAAGGGGAAATGGAATAAAGTGATCTGTTTTAATACAAAGAGACCCGAACATATTTAAAAACCAAGAGAACTGTCCAGAAAAGAAGAAAATGTTTCCAATGCAGAAGAAATTGGAAATATTGGATAATAGGTAAATTCTGTGAAGTCGAGTAAGAGAGACCTTCTACCAGAGCATTCACCATATGTTAGATAACTATGTGTTTATCTGTCTATATGTATCATTAGACTATACTATAGCTCCAAGAAGATGGGAACCATTTCTTCTTCCTTATCTAATTCTCAACACCTACTATAAAGTGTTCTCTACCTAATTTATCTTCAAGGTATGTGTACTACGTGAGGAAAGAATGAATATTGAATATTCATTCAATAAGTTTGTTATATAGATCATAATCACAAAGAACATTTCTTTTTAAATTTTTTTTTCAACTTTTTTTTATTATTTTTGGGACAGAGCGAGACAGAGCATGAACGGGGGAGGGGCAGAGAGAGAGGGAGACACAGAATCGGAAACAGGCTCCAGGCTCTGAGCCATCAGCCCAGAGCCCGACGAGGGGCTCGAACTCACGGACGCGAGATCGTGACCTGGCTGAAGTCGGACGCTTAACCGACTGCGCCACCCAGGCGCCCCTCAAAGAACATTTCTTAAATATGAGACTGTTGTTGAGGAAAAACTAATTTTTTTTAAATGTTTATTTATTTATTTTGAGAGAGAGAGAGAAGACGAGCATGAGTGGGCGAGGGGCAGAGAGAGAGAGAGAGAGAGAGAGAGAGAGAGAGAGAATCCAAGCAGGCTCCACACGGTCAGCACAGAGCCCAATGCAAGGTTTAACACAGAGATCGATCCCATGAACTGTGAGATCAAGAGTAGGCCGAAATCAAGAGTTGGGAGCTTAAATGACTGAGCCCTGCAGGTGCTCCAAAATTCTTGACGTTAATAATGCACAATAGGATGGAGGAAGAGAAGAGCATTATAAACTGATCATCATGTTTTCATATTTATATTCCATACTATAGATCCTCTGGACGGCTAGAAATACAGGAAGCTGGGAAGCTTAGTAGAAATATATTAAGACCATGGTGGGACGTGCCACAGCTCCAGTGAAAAATAAATGAAAAAAACACCCAAGCCACCTTCCCCTGCATGCCTTCAAATCTAGGCAATTGGTATCACTGAGTTTCTTGATATTCATTAGAACTTTATTTTAGGATCCAAATTAAATTACTTTGTAATTTTCTACTTTCATAATGTCTCTTAGTCAAACTTCTACTGTTGAAACCATGTATATGCAGAGGTTGTTTGCCAGGACTAGGGTACCTATAAACCTGAATGAATATGAGAACGATCTAATGTTTGGGAATGATTTAACTGTTGGATTTTTCTCATTTTCTGCTTCACTTACTTAGTCCATGTTCCACTTTTCCTGGTAATGGATCTTCTCTATTGTTTTTAGATAGACATGGTGGGAACATACAAAATCCAGGAGCTGGATTGTCTGAACAGTGGTCTCATTCTGTTATAGATCAGTGTGCTTATTATTTTATAGAAAATGAATTTGGAGGAAATATGAAAAAAGTTTAAGAGATGCTAGATTTTGGATAGGCAGCATTTAATGAGTACTTAAATTTTACATAGATTGCTAAAGCATTTTAGAGTATTAATTCATTTAATCCTGAAACCAACTTTTGTTATCATCTTCATTTTAGGAAGGACAGGAAGGACACAGAGACTTTAAGTAACTGATCTAACACCACACAGTTATTGAGTGCTGGGATAGAGATTCGAACCCAGCTACTCTGACTTTAGGTTCTTAGCTTGTATCTACTAAGTTATTCAAATTGGCTATTATTCAGATTGGCTAAAGCTAGATGGAAATGAGCTCTTAGTAGTAATACTCAAATAATAACAGGAACTTGGTGATTTTATGAAGTAAATTGAAAGCATTAATTTGTTTTCTTTTTTTAAGTTATAAAGGAAAGAAACATGGGCAGATGAGACATTGCTTTGAGATCTGACCTTATATGCCACTGTGGCTTTATCAATAAGTTAAACCCCCATTAGTCTCAGTGTCCTTCTTTGTAAAGTCAGTTGGTTAGACTAATTGTCAATAAAGTCATTTAAAGCCATATAATGATGGGATTGTTGAATATTGTTGGAGTATTCCAATTAATAGATTTCATGTTTAAAATAATCATCTTAGCAAGTAGGCTGCTAGGTAGCAAATGATGAATATGTAAGTGGAAAAGGACACTGTTACACATTTTCAGTGAAATCTTTATGAGAGAAATCTCTTTAATTTTTCTTTTAAAATATTTTTAGCAAGGGTGATGGATGACTAATTAGATGTTAATTGTTCATGTCTACTGATTAGGAAACGTAGGAAGGGTTTTTAGAGCGTTGATTTAATAAGGAATGACACTTGAATCTTACCCATAATTAGCTTATTACATTTGGCTGCTGTTTGAATCTGTGCTATGGGAATGATTTAAAGAGATTAATCTTTTTCAAGGACCAAGTAAGTACTGATACATTACCCTAGAACACCTTCCAAACTTGCTGACACCATGATGACCCTGATTCTATGTGATATATTGATACTCTTCACAGGTTAAGGGAAAACCAAGAGATCTGGCTTTTGGGTAGAACCCAAACTCTCAATGTCATTTATTAGGTTACACAATGTCATTTAGAAGGTTACACAGTTAACAGTCTTATGCCTCCTTTAATGGAAATTTCATGGTACCAAAAAATGGAAAATCCAGTTTTTAGTGTGTATATCAGAAATGAAGCTATTCTCTTCCTTGCCAAAACTTATGTATAAACCCTCCTTTCATCCCAGACTGACAGAGAACTGACAAAAGCAGAGGAAAGAGAATAACGTGTGAGTGCTCAGCTTAGATAAAGAAAACTGCAGAAATACTTCTAAGAATGAATTAACAAGCACTTGTATGCCTAATATCCAGCTCAAGAAATGCAACATGGTGAACACTACTAAGGTCTCAATGTTGCCTAAGGTCAGAGTACATTATTTTCAGGCATATCTTTATATTTGTACTACATATTTATGTATCTCTAAACTATATACTTGTGTTTTCTTCATTGTTGGAATTTCGTAGAGCTTAATAAGTGGCAACTTTTTTCTCTTCCTGAGTTCAGAACAAATTAAGAAATATATTGAGAAGTTAGGTAGATATAAATCACTTGATAGCTGGCAAAGAGAGAAGCTTAGCTGTACACCAACAACGAACCCTGAGATCTGAACTCCATAATTAAGTCACCTACTCATTGCTTAGAAGGACAGAGCAATTGCCGACCTTTGTATATGGAGGCAAATCATACCACCCATAGGAGCAGAATACAATGCACCTCTGTGAGTTTAGCTAAACCCCAATAAGGAAGAAATGTGGAGCAGAGTATGTGAAAAGCTGAGGTAAGAACACAGAAACACCAGGGAATTACTTTGCCATACTTAATGTGGGTTATCACCAACTACTTTCATAATGAGGAAGGGATGGTTTAACAGTCCCACTGTATAATAATTTTACTTATTACATAAATTTATGTTATAACTTAAATTTCTGGTAGACAGAATTTTATTTCAAGTTACAAGCTTTATCATTATTCTTTCCCATCTTCAGAAAATCCTAAATGCAAATATCTCCTGAGATCTCCTATATTACTTGATTAGCAAATTAATTGGACCCTATTTGGCTGCTAGCGACAAGATTCTTTAATCTGGAATTGGATAAGGCAAATGTGTAAGACGGCTTACCAAAATCAGTTCTCCCTCACTTTACTACATATTCCCATTGGATGACTGAATCCATCATATTTATTCATTGCCACAAAAGCAATTCCACAAAAATAAAAACAAAATAATCTGTTTCAAAGTGCATATTTATACATTAATTTAGAGTGAGAATATATTTATATAGATTATGCATTAATTCAAAATAAAGTTACACATTTTAAATCTGTGTCTCAAATTTACCACTACATACATAACTTTTGAGTATTTAGACAAATAAAAGCTCATTTATTTCCCACAGTTACCATTCCACAACCATAGTTTAATGGGGCTGCTAATGAGTTTTGAGTCATGGCTTATTTACCTTCATGTAGACAAATAAACTTTCTTCTATGTCCTTTTCTTAAAAAAAAAACAATATTCTGTTTTTAGTTATTTTATTTTGAGAGTAAGAACATCCCAAATAGGCTCCACACTGTCAGAGCAGAGCCTGACACAGAGCTTAAACATACCAACCATGAGATCATGAAATATGAGATCATGACCTGAGTTGAAATCGGGTTGGATACTTAACTGACTGGGTCACCCAGGTGCCCATCTTCTATGTCCTTAAATAATACCTTCAACTTACAAATCTATTTCACAACCAGGTTGAATGAGAAAATGCAAGATGATCCAAACAAATCAGAAGCATTTCAGGAAAACTAACAGCATTCACATTTTGGAAAAGGTTTATTAGGACAGTAACAGAATTTTTAAATCTTTGTAATGATTTTTGACTGACTTATGGTAGACAGATAATAGGACAATTTCTTGTTTGAGGAATAGGGAACATGCCAAGGGACTAGGTATATTTCATGTGTGGTTCATCTCTTGCTTGCTGTCATAAGGGGAAATTTTGATACTATTGAAGGCTATTCTTAGAAATGGTGTTTACGAATCATCCAGTTGGATGTCTCCTCGGTACAAAATGACTGGATACATTTGTATCATTATAAGACAAAATAGGTAATAGAATTAATCAAAAATCAAATTCAAATATCAGTCAATGGAAAAACTACCATATTATATCTGCATAGCCTTCATAGACAATCTCTCATTTGAAGCTCACAATAAAATGAGTAGATGTTATCTTCATTTTACTAAGGAAGAAGCTGACAGGGATTTATTCAAGCTAAGGTAGTTATTGTTATGGTCCCTATCATAGAGATGAACATGTTGAGACACAGAGACTTAAGTGATTTATCTGAGGTCACACAGCTGGAACATGAGTTATAAACCTAGCTGGTCTTGACTACAGAGCCGATGTAAATAACCACTAAACAATATAATAGAGGCAATGCGAAGGAAAACTTCTTTATGCAGGTTATAGTATATTTACCATTTTATTCAAGATATACTCTCAACTCGCAAATACCAAATCCAGTAACTTTTCTCTTCAGGCTTCATTTTATTTAATTCAACTGAAGCACTGAATGTCTTTGGATTAATTCTCTTCCTAAAACTATCTTTGCCTTCTGCATTGGGGAAAACAATCTGATATTTGCATAGTGTTTTATAGTTACTTTTATATACGTCATTGTATTTTGTGTATACAGAGTTTGGATTATGTTAGGAAAGTGTTGTGATGGATGGGGAAATTAAGGCACAGAGATGGTCAATGACTGGTTCACAATTATACAGTAGTAAGTATAGAAACCATATCTAAAACTCCTACCTTTAAAGTAACTGGTCCTGCACAGTTTCCATTGCAGAATGTTGCCTCCTTAATTTTTTTTCTCAACTGGATGAATTAGATACTCTTTTTTTAAAATTTTTTTCTTAACGTTTATTTATTTTTTTGAGACAGAGACAGAATATGAACGGGGGAGGGTCAGAGAGAGAGGGAGACACAGAATCCGAAACAGGCTCCAGCCTCTGAGCTGTTGGCACAGAGACTGACGTGGGACTCGAACTCACAGACCGCGAGATCACAACCTGAGCCTGAGTCAGACGCTCAACCGACTGAGCCACCCAGGAGCCCCATGAATTAGATATTCTTAAGGTTAACATTTCTTTTACTTATATGGGGCAATTTCCTAATTCATTGATTATGATTGTATTTTACTGAGATTTGGTTTAGAATAATTGTTGCCATCTGATAAAAATATTACATGTTTGCAGTGTTCAGGAATGTGTCAGTTACTGCCACAAAATGAGGATATAGTAATGCATTTGGGGATATGTTCAAAAGATAGACTAATTTATTAATTAAATTCTCTATGTACATATGTAAAGTTGGCAATGTATAATTTATTTCTTAGTCTTCCTGGTGTCTTTGTAACAGCCTACTGCCATCTACTGGGTTTTGTTCAGAACTGTCCTGTTAATCACCAAATTAGAACTCTAAGTTTTATGAGTTTCAAATCTGAAAGCTTGATGTTGACATGCCAGTGACTTTTAAACTCTTTCTTCCTATTATAGATTATGAAATTATTAATGCAAAACTGGTTTAGTTTTTCTTATTTAGTATAATTTACCATTTCTCCTCATAGGACATTTGGAATTCAGATCTTACCAGTAAATTACCTTGAATATCATCACTATGATTTTGAGGTTAATATCAACTGCTTAAATTTATTCCATTTAAACCTTATATTTCATTCCATAAAATTTTGTTAAAATTTTCTCATTCTTCTGTAGTTTTGAATTATATATATCATAGTTATTTCTCCTATTTAAACTGGAAGGTAGAGGTGCTCGCATGGCTCAGTTGATTGAGCGTCTGACTTCGGCTCAGGACATGGTCTCATGGTTCATGGGTTCATCTCCAGCATTGGGCTTTGTGCTGACAGCTCAGAGCCTGGAGCCTGCTTCAGATTCTGTGTCTTCCTCTCTTTCTGCCCCTTCCTGCTCATCCTGTGTCTCTCTCTCAAAAATTAGTAAGCACTAAAAAATTTTTTTAATTAAAAAATAATTAAAAAAAATAAGCTGGAAGGTAAAGTCTTAAGGTAGCCCAAATTTAGAAAAATTCTTCATGGCTAATAAAGCAATGACAACAATATATAATATTACTTTTTGCAGAAATAAACACAATTATAAGTAAACTTTTAGTTTTTGTGTATTAAAACATAAATTATTCATTGGATACAAATTACTGTTTCCAACCAAATTCTGATAGGATTTAACTAATTTTAAGGTTGGAATTTTGTTTTTATTTATATTTTATAAGTATTATTTTGTTTTTAAATTAGGATTAGAAGTCTGATTAGGTTATATGGGTATTAATTTATTCAGTGATTTCACTTATATTAGATAATATAGTAGAAACTGTTACTTCTTGCATGTGTTATGTATTTCAAAGCACTCTCTTATACATTTTTTAGCCTTCTATCATGAGAAAATGTTCTCCAAAATCATTAATAATTCTGGTACTGATTTTTAAATAGCTAGCAATAATGAAATTATTTCCAGAGGGTTTACTGATACTAATTATAGTCAAAGTCATTACAAGCACAATAGAGCCCACAGTAAAATAAACAATGAAACAGACAAGCACTTCATAAATGGGTTTTATAATAATATCATCCCAGATGAAAATGCTTTTTTTTAACAGCTATATTAAAATGTTTCTCTAAGGTTGCAGAGAAACCATGACTGCTTAGTAGAAACAAAACTGGGGGAAGTAATGAAATAAAAATAATGAAAATATTAAAATGATGGTACTATGGGTTTGCATATTTAGAAGGGTAGAGAAATGCATCATTTCAAATACTACTACATGCTTGATTGATAAAACATGCATAAAAAAGTGGTACCCCCCCTAAGAACTTCTTTTGCAAAAGCCTTTGACTCATAACTTATTTCCCCATTTCGCATTAACCCCACATGTCATCATTTACTAAGAATGCATTGACTGTGCCTCTTACTTTTTTCTCCATTTCTTCTTGCTAATGGCTCTTTTTCTGCCTCCTTTCTCATGTACTATCGAAAGTACAGTAACTTTTTAATTCCTCTCAGATCCTCCAGACTTCTATTTTTCCAGTTCCTATTCCCCACTGTCCAAAGCCAAAGTGGAAGAAAGGAAGGGGGAAGGAGTTAGTACTGAAAGCTTGTCATTGATCAAATACTGCTCTGAGCACTTTATCCAAGTTTTCTCAACCCTCGTAAGATAGACTAGTCCTAATCTTCAGGACATAAAATTGAGTACTGCCAAGTTTCCATAGCTAGTCTAAGTGTGCATAGCCAGTAAGTGTCAGAAACAGGATCTATTTCCAGGTTCCCATTCCGTCTATCCTAAACTGGATACATGAGAAATCTTTCTAAAGGGAAAAGCATTGCCATTATTCAGTGTCAGTTTATACATTAATAATATAACAATAACAGTTTATATTGCACAACACTTTTCATCTTACCAGGCATTACTTTAATATTTTAAGTATATTAACCATTTTAGTCTTAAAAATAACCCTACCAGGTAGTTATTATTATTATTATTATTATTAGTTATTATCATTATCCCCTTTTTACTGATCACAAAGTGAGGCATAGAAAGTTAAATAGTCTGGCCAATATTACAAAGCAAGGATATAAGAGAGCAGGGATTTGAACACATGCATTTTAGCTGCAGAGTCCATCTTATTAACTACCACATAAGGCTGGGTTGATGCTTAGCACATACTTTTTGACTTGAAATGAAACTTGGACAGTCTACTAATTTTGCATGAAAATCGATTTTATGAATTAAATGTAAAATGGAAATAAAAATGGTATTGAGGTCCTAGAATTAAAAATCAAATAGAAAAGTAAAATTTACTAGAGATCTATTTAAGAGCAATGGAAACTTGAAAGACCAGCGTCATTTTTGAATCTCTCTGCAGTGTAGAATTAGGGTAAACAAAAACCTTTGAAAATATAGAGGGGAAAGGTAATTATGGGACCTACAAAATGTGGCATGCTTAAGAAAACGGAGTAAGTAGTGAAATAAAAATCAGTGATTATAAGAAGTGATCATTTTTCTTAGTCTTGGTCATAAAAATGCTATGTTTAAACCTTTCCCACTTTGGTAAACATTAAAACATCATGTTCTATGACTTCTCAAACTTATTTGAAGAAAAGAATTAGTTTTAATCGTCTGCTATGAACTGAATGTTTGTGTCCCCGCACATTAAAATGTTGAAACCCTAATGGCAAATATGATAATATTTAGTGTGGGGCCTTTGGAAATTGATTAGGTGAGGAAGTTACTAGTGTCCTTGTAAGAAGAGGAGGGAGAGAGCACACCCCCTTCTCTCCACCTGGAAGAGGCCTCTCATTAGGAACTGACTCAGCCAGCATCCTGATCTTTAACTTCCTAGCGTCTCAAAATGTGAACAATGAATTGTGTTGTTTAAGCCACTCAGTCTAAGATGTTTTTGTTTGTTTGTTTGTTTGTTTGTTTGTTTGTTTTGGCTTTAGCAGTCCGGACTGATTAAGACATAGTCTTCTAGCCAAGCAAACTCTGACCTAAGCAAGGAGACTGTTGGTTTTGTCAAAATTTTGGTTTACACAGTATTTTGGGTTGAACTGTATTTTCCAAAATGATTTATTGAAGTTTAACCCCATGTGCTTCAGAATGTGGCCTTATTTAGAAATAGGGTCATTGCAGGTGTAATAGTTAAGATAAAGTCATACTGGAGTAGGATAGATTCTTAATCCAATATGACTATGTTGTTATAGGAAAGGAAAGAGAAAGTCAGAGGTCAGAGAGCCAACCCTCATGTGAGGACATAGAGACAGACAGGGAGAACACTGTATGACAAGAGAGGCAGAGACTAGAGTAATGTTGCAGCTGCAAGCCAAAGAGTACTGAGCACAGATGGACACCACCAAAAGCTAGGAAGAGACAAGGAAGACTCATTTTTTTTAATATTTAAAATGATTTTTTAAATGTTTAATTTTGAGAGAGAGAGAGAGTGAGGGAGAGGGAGAGTAAGAACAAGTTGGGGAGGGGCAGAGAGAGGGAGACAGAGGATCTGAAGCAGGCTCTGCTCTGACAGCCCAATGTGGGGCTTGAACTCAAGAACCGTGAGATCACGACCCGAGCCGAAGTAGGACGCTTAGCCGAACTGAGCCATCTAGGCACCCCAACAAAGAAGAATTCTACCCAGACTCTCAGAGGAAGCATGGCCTTGCTAATACTGTGATTCTTGGACTTTTAGCTTGCAGGACTGTGAGAGAATATATTTCTGTTATATTAAGCTGCCGGAAGTGTGGCACTTTGTTATGGCAGCCCGAGGAAACTAATATACTTAGCATCATTTCACACTCAGGGGGAGGCTCTTGCTCCCATGCTAGCCAGCCAGCACTAGAATCTCTTCCATCTGTGGGTTTTCTATTTCTATTCATTACAATTATGTGCAATTGCCCAGAATGGTTATATTCAGAACAGGAAAAGCCCCTTTTGAAAACATGTGGCACTTTTCAACACATAAAAGATTTAAGTCATCCTCTGTCCTGAAAAGACCCCCCCCAATCCACACACACAAGTGATTCCACTTTGCAGTTCTTTCCTTTATCCACCTCAAAGGGAAAGAGAAGCACCAACTCCAACTGGAATGTTAGCTACAAAGCTATAGGAGGGCAGGAGCCCACTCTCTCCCTCTGATTCAATCAATTCATGAAGAAATGATCTGTTCAAAGGAAAGACCTCACTGACTATGCTGTAACCAATATGATAACTATACTTCTCAGGACTGGCACAGACAGTGGTCTTATTACCCACCACAAACCCGTCTGTATTCACAGTCATGTTGGAATAGCACCCCCTCCGCCCTTAAACTGCCATGATGAGATGAGAACTCAAAATGGGTCTCTGATTCTATCCAACGATAACATTGTATCATAGCCTTCTTTACCTTTCTTCATTAAAGCTCCAAGAATATTCCTTAATTTCTCCTTATTTCCAGATATTGCCCTTTCTCTTGGGAGTTCTCTTTTTCAAATATTGGACTGAGGATGATAAATCTTCTTAACTATTCTGTACCGTGATCACCAAAGTGATTTTCCCCCGTTGTTTTTAGGAATTTGGTAAAATATACTACCATTGTCATAGATTGACAAAATTTAAGAATGTTCAATGATTCTCAAAACACAAATAACCTAAAGGTATTGTTTCTTTTCCTCTCTTACCAAATCTTATAAACCTTCAAACATCTTCATGTTACAAATTATTCCTCAGTTTGGGCTTATTTGTATGTTTTCTTCTTGAATAAGGAATTCCGTTTCCATGTCACTTTTCACCTATGGATGATGTATCCGTTGAATTATAGTGAACCTGTGGATATGAAATTTAAATGCAATACTCCTTAATAGTATAATTTGCCTTTCAGAAAAACTTCTCAGTCTAAATAATATGCTGGGTGTTTAATCTTTTCAGAGCTAGAAGAATTCAAATTAGATTATTTTTAGTCCAGAAGCAAGATAAATTATTTTCAAATAATTTTAAAATATAATAAATATTCTTTTGATCAAGATTTTACAATTCATTTTTACACCTCTGTTTTTTCTAGTTGTATACTGAAATACCACAAAATTTTTACATAATATTTTTCTGACTTTGTATGTAGCAGACAAAATTATTAAATATTATTGAAAGCTCTAAAAGGTAAATTGATTTTTCCTTAATAATAGAGTATTTTAAAAATGAATTTTCAGTAAAATGTTATGGATTGACTTAGGAAATTTTCTGTTGAGTAAACATATGCTCAACATCAATCTGTTGACACAGTTAGGTTGTATTAATCTTTAGTGGAATAATATCCACAAAAAATTCAGTGCCATATGTTTGCTGGGTTGCTATATTCATAGATTTACAAATGAGAGGTAAAAAGATGAATAATAAATTGTGTTTACTCTTGATGGAAAACAGTATTAATTATTAAAGATTTATGCAATGATTCTTCATTATGTCCAATAAATATATATAAGGAAAAGGTTTTAATGAAGACTTTCTAAGGCCAAAATCAGTTGAATACTAACTGTGGATTTGAGAATCATCTTTAAGACCGTAGAGAATGTTAAGTTCAACTTGTAAAAAAAAAAACATTCTTAGGTTATGAATTAGGATTAAACCAAGAAAAATCATCAAGATAGTTGTATGGAGATTTCACTGAAGGCAAAGGTTTTTTCTGTGTGACACTCTTATGGAAAGGCCATGGAAGCATTTGCAGAGAGAATTTTTAGAAGAAAATGTGTGAGCATACTTTCAGCTGTAGCCCCTTATGCTTTTCTCACCCTGAAAATTGTGCCAAACAATGGAAACTAAAAACTGATTGAAGTATTAAGAATGAATCAAAGTAGTATCAGAGTACTTGAAGTTTTATACCATTTGAGTATTATCATATGCTTAGAAAACTTGAGAAAACAGTGAAATTTGAAAAATGATATACTTACACACAAATCACAGTCTACTGATATTTTTAAAATCTCTTCTAAGCTTTTTTTTCCCTAGAGAATCATGTTTGTTGTTACTAAAATATTTTTGTCAACCAAGAAAGACTTTTTGCTTTAAATTCCTTTTTTTTTTTTTACTCAACCAATGTGACACTTCTGCAGTTATGTAACCAGAGAAGAATCAACGCTTCCTTTATTTTTTTTTTAATTTTTTTTAACGTTTATTTATTTTTGAGACAGAGAGAGACAGAGCATGAATGGGGGAGGGTCAGAGAGAGAGGGAGACACAGGATCTGAAACAGGCTCCAGGCTCTGAGCAGTCAGCACAGAGCCCGACGCGGGGCTCGAACTCACGGAGTGTGAGATCATGACCTGAGCTGAAGTTGGACGCTTAACCGACTGTGCCACCCAGGCGCCCCCTCCTTTATTTTTTATTATTGGTGAGTCATTGTGGGGTAGTAGTTGGTCGTTCCTTCCTCTGCACACTCTACCCCAACTCTCAACCACACCAAGTGATATTACTATGACACTGAAAATTTGAGATACAGTGCTTACTCCAAACCTGGTGAGTACACATACATTAAAAACACACACACACACACACACACACACACACACACACACACACACACCACCCTTGAATAATGAAGACCTTCCTTTGTGAGAAATAGGTAGAGTGGGTACCAGTAAAGTTATATTCAATGTGTGTTCCAGTTTCCTCTGAAATCCAATGCCTTGTCTGAAGGTAGGGTTGACATGAATGCTTATCAATTACTTGCTTTATTTATTAAGTAATGGCAACACATTACAGAAAATGAATACTTAAAAAGATAAAAAAGACTCAAATCCATAACGCCACAGTTTTGATGTATTCCCTTATTAATTAGTTCTAGGCACTTTTTTTAATTTTAGAAATTATAATAATAGTTTTATGCAGTTATTTACCCTGCAATTTTTCAGTTGCTACTTGATTTTCATTAATTTTTCATTTGTTACAATAAGTTGAATAACTGTTATAATTTACCTCACCATTCCTCTATCATAGACTATTTTATAAAATTCTAGAATGATCCTCTCTATAGACTTTTAAAGATCATTTCTTCAAATTTGACACTGCTTAATTGATATATGGAAAACATGTTAAAATATTTGTCTTTTAATACATATTGCCAAATTGCCATCCATAATGGTACTACTTTTCAATAGGCAAGGTGGACTATCTTTCTGTTCACAACTCAATAATCCAACATTTTTGGCTGAATGTGAGCGGCTCTGAGCAATGAACTGAGGATACCTTATTTGATTAATTACTTAACATTTATTTTTCTTCTTATAAAAAGACATAGTTTTAAAGATGAGGAAACTGGTCATTAAAATGGTTAAGTGATATGACTAAGATCACCCACCAGCAAGAAATCAGGTTGAAGTTAAGACCCAGATAAGTTGGACTCCAGAGCCCATGTTATTTTCACTTTGTTATGCTAAAAATTCACAATTTAGCTCCCAACAAGATTAAGGGCCAAGATTAGTGTAATGTTGGAAAAGTAATTTCACCTGCAGTATAAATTTTTTTTGAAAATGATGTCATGATCATTCATAAGTGCTACCACATATACTGAAATATCGAAAGGCAAATTTCTCAGAGTGTGACACTACTAGATGAACTTTGTTGTCATGTGACTAAACAAGATGACTTTCAGTTCAGCAGGGTTGTGATTTATGATAGTTCCTAGGTTTATTCCACTAGATTTTAAATGACTTGTTCTCTCAATGTGGCACATGCTTGCGTGGAAGTAATTCCCTAATACCTCATGCCTCCAGCAAAGAATCAGTGTGCCTCTTTGGAGACTGTTGTTCTTGAACTGATAAGCAAGTCTTCTGGATGACGTGAGTGTCCTAACCCACTTGTGGAACATTCTCTGCCCATGTGCTATGAACAACCATCATATTAAAAGCTTGTTATTGGAGTTTTCTGCTGTATACTGATGGGTTACTTAATTACTAATATTGAAAGCCTTAAATGTGATCTCTGCGTGGTATTTTTGTTAGTCAATATTCCTTAAATATGGATTTAGTATTCAAAAGTTTTTAAGAATCCCAGTTCAAAAGAAAAAAAATTTCCCTGCAATAGCAGTGAACTAGATCTTTAATGAAAGTTCTTACAGTTAGAAAACTTGACTTTAAATAAATCACTACAGGATATAAAGAATAAGTATACTAAGTTTCAATTGTTACTTTCTCTGAAATGCCACTAACAAGGCAATTATAGTCTGTTTTACTCCATTCCTTGACATTAGAATTTCTACTTCTGATAAATCCACTTCTCTTGCACAATTGTAGACACCAATCAGAAGGAAAAAGATGACAACAGCAGATGAGAACAGTACAATAGTTAGTTCTGATTTTTTAATCTTTCATTTTAATTATCTAAAAGGTTTTTATCTTCATCACCATAGGAGCAGTCTCAAATAGACTTTCCAGGCAAAGATTTGGATTCAAATTCAGGTTCCACTGTTTACTAGCTGGGTGAATTAAAAATCTGTAATTTCTTCCCCAGTTGTTTTGTGTTTAAAACTGGTATAAAAATAGATTCCTCCATATGATTATTATAAGATGCAAATGCAATCACATATGTAAAATATTTAGCAAAGTGAATATGATGATTAGTATCATTAATATTAGTAAATCTAACATTGCTCTGAAAAGTTTTAAATAAATAAACAAATTTTGATTGTTTCCCTAATGGCTCTTTGTAGCATTAGCCATGAGAAACAGTGCTCATGAAATTCAATGGTTCTGCTCCTGTGTCATCCACATGGACATGTTTTGTACCTGAGTTTCAGCAGCTGTAAGTGATAACAACCAATCTCTTTGAGGTGACCCTGGGGACCACAGCATTGGATTGAAAGTATTTTATGCTACATGGATATCAAATTATGCCTTCCAAATGCTTCCAGGTTTGTTGGAAATTTATAAACAAAGTTTAATGTAAACTTTTTAAAGAATGTGTATGTCTATTCCACTTAAATAACACTATTAACTGGTTTTAATTAAGACCCATAAATTATGTAAACAATGGTTTACATATTGGGGGAGCAGAATAGCATGGGTTCTGGGGTTAACGGCTTTTGTTCAAGTCCTGGCCCGGCCTCCCTCTTATTATATAACCTCAGGTAAGTTACTTAACCACTCTGTGCCTGTATCTGTATTGCTTCAGAGTGTCACTAGGATTAAGTGAGTAGATTTTGTATGAAATGTGTAGAGCAAGAGTTCCAGGTGCCATGTAAGTGCAATGTGTTATTTGCTGTTATTTCTGATCGTCACCTCAGTATTCCTTCTAGTTTCCTTTCCTTACAGATGGTCTTAATGGAATCCACAGTCAGAGGGTTATAATGAATTAACATGTATAACTTTTGCAGTAACTCTGCTATACCCTTTCTACATACTATTTCACTGAATATTAGTAAACCATTTCAGAGCTATTAATGTCCATGCTTTCCTGTAACTTAAAGGTTAGAGCCAAGAGGCAAACCTAGATCTCTGTGGTTTCTAAGATTATGACTTTATCTTTAAAGAAAGCTTGTCATGCAGATTTTGGGCATGACTGTTTCTATAAATGTTTCAGGTTTTTTCAGATCTTAATCCTTCTGTTACTGGTTTGAGCACTCATGACTAATATACTAGCATTGATTTGACCTTTAGTCTCTTTGGTACCACAAACATTTGAACAACACCCCATGAACTCTTTAAAATGGTTTTGCAGATGTCATACTGTTACCAGCCAGAAGGTTCTACTAAGTTTTTTTTTTTTATGGATATATGCATGAACACATAAGCACAGTTACCCTTCTCACTCTTAATTTGGCTGCCATTTTTATTTTTTCTTTGATTTGAGTAACCCATGACTTTAGTGAAAATTTAAAAAGCAAAAGCTTCTAAAGTTTTGTCCTCAAGAAATCATCCTACTTTATAGGTTTCTTCCAGCTTCTGAGGATTATGTCAGTACTCACAAAATTAAAATGAGAAATAAGTTATGAAAAATTATGGGCTAATGAGCTACTTTAAAATGCTGCTTTTAGAAGTACTTACTTGCAATGTTTAACAATAATTGGCTATAAACCAAAATTTTTTATAAAAAAATCTGGAGTAGAGTAAAAATATACTAGGTGTTTAATGTTGCAATGATGTTTTTAAATGTATGCAGAAGCTCCACAGGTGAAATCTAATGTCACAGCACATTTTGTGTGTAGTTGAACCGATTCTGGAAAGCATCTGCTTATTCATTGTTTCATTTGCCATCAGGATAATGGCATATATTTTTCTAGTCCATTATTATGGCTATTTTAAGAAACAATAAATTTGAAGAAACTGCCTAAAAGAGTTAGGGTCTTTTGTGTCTGACTTTTACTCATTTGAGAATATAGAAAATCTATTGAACTTAGCTGGCGTAAAACTGATACAGAGATTATAGGTAGCTTACAGTTATTGTTTCCAAATGGAAAGTTATAGGACACCAAGTTCAACAATAATACCTCCATAGGCACCACTGGAAATCAACCAGTAATGATAAATGTTGTGTGGTTATGTAAACTAGTCTAACAGCTGAGCACTTTATTTCAATAGCACTTTGTCTGTTCTTCATATGGAAATGCTTATGTTCTGTGGTTAAGAGATTTGGTATTCCTCTTCTAGTAGCTTCATAATTGCCATCATTTCATAAATATAGATGTACTAGGTTTTGCCATTCAGTAGTAAGAAATTCCTATGTACCTTGCTCTCCCAAAGTTTCAATTCCAGTAGGGAGAAACCTCCAGATAGCCTTATGGGTTTTTCCTTGTCAGTTAAGGACGTCTTTTGTCTTGCTGCTTTTAAGATTTTTTTCTTTATCACTATATTTTGCAAAGTTAATTGCAATATGTCTTGGTGTTAGCCTGCTTTTGTTAGTTTTGATGAGCTCTCTCTGCCTCTTCGATCTGAATATCTCTTTCCTTCTCCAGATTAGGAAAGTTTTCTACTGTTATTTTTGAAACAAATTTTCTCCCTTCTTTTATAATCTTCTTCTTCTGGGATTCCTATAATACAAATGTTATTGTGTTTGATGGAATCACTCAGTTCCCTAAGTCTATTCTCATGTTGAATAATTCTTTCTTTCTTTTGTTCAGCTTCATTATTTTCCATTATTTTGTCTTGTAGGTCATTAATTTGTTCCTTTGCTTCTTCCAGTCGGCTGTTCATTGCATCAAGCCTGTTTCCAATCTCACTTATTGCATTCTTAATTTCTCATTGATTTTTTTTAAACTCTTATTGCTATGGTAAAGGTCTCACTGATATCATCTATTCTTTTTTCAATCCCAGTGAGTATCCTTATGCTTGTTGCTTTAAATTTTCCATCAAGCATATTACTTATATCTGTTTCACTTAGATCTTGCTGTAGCCTAATGTTATTCTTTCATTTGAGATAAATTCCTCCATCTTGGCATTTTTTCTAAGTATTTTGTCTTCTGTGTGTTAGAAAAGCCAGTTGTGTCTCCTGCACCTAAAGTAATGATCTTATGAAGAAGAGGTCATGTAGTGTCCAGGGCCTGGAGACTGTCTGCTGCGTGTGCTGTGTGTGCTCTGCTGCTCTGTTCTTCAGGCCAGCCATCTGCAGAGGCTCTTCTTGCCTGCTTTGAGCAGTGTTTGGTTTCTAGCCCGAATGTGGTAAGTATTAACTAGGTGTGCTCTGATCTGCTTGTGAAATAAGACCTGACCCCAACTCCATTAGAACTGAAGTCCTGCAGAACTTTCTGGTCGGGAGACATGGTCCAGGAGAAGCATCTCCCAGAACACTGCCTCTCAGGGAAGCACTCCTAGAATAAATATCAAACAATCTCCCCACTCTGTGCACCGGGCATTTTTCAGATCACTGTTTCCACACTGTCTGCCACCGGTTGTTAGTAGGGAGAAAGATGTGAAAGAGAAAAAGACTCAAACAAGTTTTAAATGAAAACGATAAGTATTTTATAAATTCCAAAAATATATTTGATAAGTAAACTTTATTCTAAAAGGTAGAAGTGAGATAGTCTCAGTAGCCAGGGAAAGTTTTCCTGAAACCTGGAAGAAGTACAAAAGCAAAATGCCTTATTATCATAAAAATAGGTAAATAGGAAAAAATGATGACTTAGTCTGATGACCTAGTCTCACATTCTATTGACTATGCAAGAAGAGAGAAGTAGAGAAGGAAGAGGAAGGGAGAAAGAATGAGGGAAAGATAGTGTTTAACTGCAGATGAATGGAAACCTGCTTGGGGAAGCCTCCAGCAAACTTTATCCATTCAGTGGCTCCCAACTGTTATCTGTTATGCACTCCTATATAAATGATGGAAAGGGCTCATTAGAGTTACAATTAATTTGGGATGTGTATCAAAATCTTGGTTTTCTTGTTATGTTTGGAGATAATTGTCTCTTAAAAGAGCCCCTTCAGATATTTAATATGAAAGATCATTCATTGTTTCCCCAAATGAGAAAGATAGACTAAAATTTGATGGAAATGAAGTTCTCAGTCCCTTTCCCCTCAAAGATTTCAGATGAGGAATCATGGTAAAACTTGGGAACACCAAGGATTGTGGTAGAACTTCTCTAATTATGAATCATACTTGGCCCAGTCAGTTATGTGTGGTGCACGGTTAAGATTATAGCAAAGAAGGAATCATTCCATTTGTTCATCTCTAGGAAGTTTATTTGCCTGTTTCTCTTAACTCTTCCCACATAACTGTATGTGTTTGTGAAAAATGTAACTCTTCTTATCTTACCAAGAAGAATTTATGACCTATTTAAGACATGTCAAGTACAGATACTTTTACTACTATTCTCATCAGGACTTCTAGTACTATTGTTAAAAAAACCCAGCTTTGTCAAAATGGACACCTATAACTGAAAAAACTGTGCCAGTTTCTATGCCACATAGAGAATGCCAAATTTCTTTGTTCTTTCAAAACGCAGGGCAAAAACTATGCTAGAAAACTTTTTTGCATGGAAAGTCATGTGTGTAGGGAAAATAAAGGAGAATCTCCTTCAGATGCTTTTTTTAAAATTTTTGTTCTAAGCAACTGCTCTTGGGAAATGGATACAATATGGGATATAGTGGCTAGAGAGAGAAGAATAATGTATATAAATTGTTTCTCACCATGTACACCTGAACAAATGAACTATGTTAAATTGCTTATGTAAAGTAGGAGGACTGTTGTCATTCATGAATAAATAGCATTTATAACATTGCTGTTCTAAAGTAATAAATGAATTTGCTAGTGGCTCATACACCAAATCAATTTTGGATGGGTCAAATGAACTAGATATTACATTATTATAATGCCTTGTTCCTGCTTCAGTTCAAATAGAAGCAATAGATAAAATATTTTATGCTATGAATAAGTTTCATAAAAATTTTTGACTATAGTTCACTTTGTTAACAAACATTTCTTGAACTTTATGGCCAGAATGCCAATAAGATTACAAATATTTCTGAAATTTTCACCAGCTTATTCAAATTACCAAATTAAGATGATCTTGTAAGAGGTATAGGTTAATTAACATATAGAATTGGTTATTGACCCCATAGAATATTCAAGGTTTCATTTTGTTATTCAGTTAAGATAATTCATAGGAATTCAGAGGCAAGCTTAGGGGTAATGTTCTAATAACCATTTGGACTTTTAATATTTGCAAAATGTCATATTATTATGGAAAAAATATTCAAAATAGGAGCCAACTTTATTTTATACGGGTATACTCTGAAAATATTGACTAGATCATCAGACACAGAGTCTTTTATTTTTTTAATTTTTAAAATGTTAGTGTTTATTAGTTTTTGAGAGAGAGAGAGAGAGAGAGTGAGAGAGAGATAGAGAGAGAGAGCATGAGCAGAGCAGGAGCAGAGAGGGAAACAAGGAATCTAAAGCAGGCTACAGGCTCCTAGCTGTCAGCACAGAGCCTGGCACGGGGCTCGAACTCGCAAACCGTGAGATCGTGACCTGAGCCGAAATCGATGTTTAACCGCCTGAGCCACCCAGGCAGCCCCAGACACAGAGTCTTTTAAAAGTGTATATCCTACCTTTTTCTTTTTCTTTTTTTTCCTTTAATGCTGATATTTATCACTGTCAGATCTCTTCACTGGGGCTCCCTGTCACATATTTGAGTGATGGAGCAGGATCAAATTTATGTTTGCAGAATTCCATAGTCCTATTAATTCTTCTATTTAAATTTTCCAGACATTAAACACATGACTGTTATTTAATAAATGTAATTCTATTACCTCTATAAGTTCTTTATTTATGGCTTAAAATATATTTATATAGAGAGTTTTGCATACTTTTTAATTTTTGTTTGAATTACTTACATAGTTTAATTAATGAATGGCTTCAGGCCTCTTTTTCCTCTGTGATCCCAGCATGGGCTGGGACCACTTTACCCTAAGGACTTAACCACACATTAGTTATATGAGAAGCATTCTTTATATACTTGTAGAATGACAAATTTTGCCTGCTTTGCATCTCGTGAACAAAATATCTTGTCAATTTGAACCCATGAGAAATTCCTATAATACTTCTCAGAAGTTATGTAAAAGCATTGTATAAGAGTTCCTTATGCAAGTATTCACTTTCTCCTCTCTTTTTGTATTTCTCATTCTCCATCCAAACCAGAGTGACACTTCCCTGCAATATAAATCCTTCTGTTTCCTATGGCACCTACCAGATTGATGGCCACATAGTAAATAACCTAAACTTCTTTGAGGAGTCCAGCTAAAGAGAGTGAAGCAGCGATGAAGGAGATGGACAGGAATAAGATGGAGCATTGTATCATTAGATAAGATACCTATTCCAAGGCTAAAAGGCAGGCAATGAAATTATTGCAACTCTAAAAGAAGAAAATGGTGGTTACTCCACTAAGGGTCAAGCATACCATGTAATGAGAGCAGCAATTTCACAATCAATGGAACAGAGTACGTATGGTAGAATTATTTCCCCAGCAGTAGCAATTTGGGTGATTACTGTCTTTAATATGTTGGCTTACATTTACCTTTCGTAGTTCAATTTTTAGACTCAACATAATAAAGAAATACTATTGGATAGTAAGGAGAGAGGAGGAAAATAATTTTTTAACTGTAAATAGCAAAGCATCTGTGTGATTCATTCCCAAATTCTTTATAATCATGGAAAATAATTACAGTACTCTGTTCTAAAAATGGTACAGAAATAATTATTAGGCAGATGTACAGCTATTTGTCATTGAGGTTGAACAATTTCATTTATAAACTACCGTGTTTATGTAACAGCCCTGGATCAAACCTACACCATCTGCGTTGGTTAAAAAAGCTTATTTGGAACATGTGCTGCCTACAGTACTGAAACAATTCTTTTGTTTCACTCACAATTGGGGAAATTGTTCTGTGTGATTGAACCCTGGCATTTTCCTCTTCATTTACCCTGGGGGAAAACTCATCTGAATAGTATCCTGTTATCCACATGTAATTCACTGAGGACCATACAATGTTCTGTGATAAATTATTTAAAACATCACGTCGTGAATACTAAGGTATGTGTCTTACAGAACTCTAGAACTAGACCTTGGCGGCAGATTAGTTCTGAAATGTGGCTAAGTCTATAGCCAACCAGACTCCCTAGGTTCAGATTTTGACTTGACCATTTAGTCAAGTTGTGGAAGTTATTTCACTCTGAGAGCCTCAATTTATTTTCCTCTAAATTAGGCATAATGATATTTACCTCATAGAATTGATGTGAGGATTAGACACCAATGCATGAAAAAAACCTATATAACATGTATGCCCTGTTGTGAACAGCAAAATATCAGCTATTATTTTCTAATTTAACTCCCTCATTTTACAGGTAAAGAAAGAAAGGCTTTGATGGTTTGAAAGGCATTGATGCCTAACGCAAAAAGGACAAATTTGGTGTCAGTCAACCAAGTTTAAATTCAACTCCTCCCTTTACTAGCTGTGTGGCTTTTACCTTAAATGTTACGAAGTGCAAAATAAGGGAAACAACTCCATATTCTTACCAAACGATTTGTTGATAGTGTCTAGGAAGACATGTAGTTATTTAAGGGAACCTGTGAACCAACTTTCCTTTCGCCTTGCTTCCCTATTCTCTCTCTCATGTTTTGTTATGCCATTTCTGAAATGCCAATAGATAAAACATTCACATTCTTTTCTGAAAGCGTAGACCCCACATTTCTCTCTATCATGCTAGTGCAGTTAAAGATTCACCTATCTTTGCAGTTAGAGTTGTCACCTTTGGCAAATAAAAACAGAGGATACCCACTTAGATTTGAATTGCAAATAAAAATAGAATAAATTTTTAAGGATAAGAATGTTGCCTGAAATATTAGGGATATTAGGCATCTTGTATTTTATCTGGTCACTGCACACAGAGTTCTTACACCCGATTTTTTTTTTAATTTTTTTTTTTCAACGTTTATTTATTTTTGGGACAGAGAGAGACAGAGCATGAACGGGGGAGGGGCAGAGAGAGAGGGAGACACACAGAATCGGAAACAGGCTCCAGGCTCTGAGCCATCAGCCCAGAGCCCGACGCGGGGCTCGAACTCACGGACCGCGAGATCGTGACCTGGCTGAAGTCGGACGCTTAACCGACTGCGCCACCCAGGCGCCCCTCTTACACCCGATTTTTAGTTATTCCTGGATTGTCTGGAGTTTGGCCTCTAGTACATTCTTATAGAATAACTCAGCAACAGTGTACAAGTACAAACTGTGTGCCTAATAACTTTGTACTTGGAAAATAGGGCAGCTTTTCTTAACAATTTGGGTTTTTTTAAAAGAATTTGTAGATGTTTCCTCACTATCCTGTGATCTCTGGATCATGCTGGGTAAACTGAGGCCAATCAGAAGTTTCCTTTTTTCATAAGACATAGTATTTTTGCCTTTCTACACGAAACACCTTTCAATTTAGGTACTTTTGCTAGGATTCGTTCTTATTGATCATTCTGTGTCACTTGTACCAAGAACAAAATGTCCTCCTTTCTTTTTTTAATGTGTATTTAATTTTGAGAGAGAGACAGACAGAGCACAAGCAGGGGAGGGGCAGAGAGAGAGAGGGAGACACAGAATCTGAAGCAGGTTCCAGGCTCTGAGCTGTCAGCCCAGAGCCCAACGTGGGGTGCGAGCCCATGAACTGTGAGACCATGACCTGAGCCGAATTCCAACACTCAACTGACTGAGCCACCTTGGTGCCCCTTATTTTTGTTTTTAAATGGCAAGTTTCCCTTTTCTTCTGCAATCACTATGGCAAACTGGTTAACTGTTTCTGCAAGATGACTTATTTATTAATTCCTTATTTAGCCTTACTTCCTCTGTTTTTCAGACCTAACCTAAATTCAGTACTCTCCTGCTACCACAGAGTATAACACTGTTCTCCCTTAAAACAAAACAAAACAAAACAAAACAAAACAAAACAAAACAAAACAAAACACCAAAGAAACAAAAAACAAAAAAGAGAGAATTCCGAGTTTGTTTCTCCAGGAGTGACCCTCACCTTGGAGAAGTTCATTTTTGCTTCCCCTTTCTGAGATGCTTGATGCTTAGTTCATACTCTCTAATATATTAGCTTGTTCCTACATCTTTTTCTACTTGATCCCTGTTGCTTTTGACCACATATTTACCTGTGGGGGAGAGGGGATTGGGCTATTCCAAGTTTCCCAGTTTTACCAAAATACAAAATAATATTTTCTGTTTTCTTCTTGTTCCTCTCTTGGTTTTTGGATGACTTAGAAATCCTATTTTATGCTGAATGTTTAAACCTATATATTCACTATTGTACCTTTTAGCAAAACTTATTCAGTGAAGAAAAATAATCACTAACTTAATAGGATTTGTCTTAAAAATAATGAGGTTCTTTTTTCTTGTTTAAGAACCAAAGTGGATTAAAGTCAAAGATGTATAAGAAAATCATTATGCTTAAAGCAAAAAGTTAATTTTCTTGAAACAAAAAACAAAACAAATTATCTCATTGAAAAATATGGAAGCCAAGTAACATTGTTCAGAACTTGAAGAGCTCCTCTGTATCTAATTAGTGTTTCTGCTGTATCCTTCGATGATTCCAAGAAGACATTTTGATTTTGTTAGTTGAAAGACATTTACAACTGATTACTGAGGTCCACTGGGATTACTTATCTCATCATAACTCTTACTTTTCTTATGTTAAGTTCATCCAGTGCTCTGCACTCCTACTATGTCCTAAGGTTTGCTTACCATTTGTAACCATTTCTATGCTAAGTTTGCTTGGCATAAAAGTATCAGGACAAATTCACAGCCTATCCTACACATTAAATTAGGGACTAGAACACCACAAACCATACATTTTCACACTCACTATTTAACATAACATTCAAGGGACAGCAGAGTTAATGGAAAATATTTTTTTCTCTACATTGTTTCTTCAGCTTCTGTAAAGTCTGTTGGTAAGTACTATTATTGTTCTTTAGTGTCAGATAGAATTTTATGCAATGAGATACATAGTAACACGTAGCAAGTTAGCTCAGTAAAGTAGAGTTAGGATGAATTCTTTTCTCAAATAAACTTAGAAAAAAATATTTCACAATAAAAACCCAGGGTCTAATTATACATATTTTGTGCTGATCTGAAGAAAAATCTGTAAAGAATTTGTAATAAAATTCACCAATCTAAATGCAGTAACATTAAAAAAAAATTTTTACATTTATTTTTGATAGAGAGAGACAGAGCATAAGTGGGGGAGTGGCAGAGAGAGAAGGAGACACAGAATCCGAAGCAGGCTCCAGGCTCCGAACTGTCAGCACAGAGCCCCATGCAGGGCTCGAACTCACAAACTGCGAGATCATGACCTGAGCTGAAGTTGGAGGCTTAACCGAATAAGCCACCCAGGTGCCCCAAAATGCAGTAACATTTTTAAGTTAGCGGAGTAATTTCTGTCTGGGTCTTATATTCTGTTACATCACCAGTGTTATGATTTTTTCCTTCATAAGCTTAGGTATTCACTTAAACTAAATAATTTATTTAGTTTACTTTACATTGTAAAGTACAGTGTCTTATACCATTCAATATAATTTTAAAGGGAAAAAATGGTACTATCAGCATTTGGGACCAAGAAAAAAGAGTAAGACAAGCTACGTTTGTTTTTAAGCTTAAAAAGTGCAATTATCTATCATACAAATAATAATTTGAGAATAGGAGTGTCAGCATAGAACAATCTTCTACTTTGAAGTTGTTGTGAGAGTCATACTTTAAAACTGGAAAAGACTTAAAATTTTTCATTACCACATTTATTGAAAAGATAGTGCCTTTCAATGACTCTTATTAAACTAAGTTTAATTGAGGAGTATAGAAATAGAAATATAATTTGTATACTCTGTGGTGTTAGAACCCACAGTATCCTAAATTTTGAGGGGATACAGTATCACATGCAAATTATTCCTAAATTTAGATCTTCTCTTGGATATTTATTATCATTAAGCAGGATTACTTGTCTTCTACTTGTAGCTATATACAGTAAAAGGTGTTCACAGTTAGCAGCCAGAACAGTGGAAGCATTTTAATCTCTATCTGGCTTTTTTAACTTGGGAAAACAAAAGAAATGTTTGGCATTGTGTACCTATTCAGTATATTGTTGTGAGATGGCCAACCACATGTTCTTTACATATTTATTACCAGGTAATCATTGATACATGATTAAAAGTAAATGGAGGAAGGAGTCTTGAGGTCAAATTCTGTCATCAAAGATTCTAAGTCATAGTGAGAGAGCTTAGATACTCAGGACTTCCTGAAGCAAAGCTTTACCTTAAAGATGATCTGCCACTATGATTTCATATTTACTTGTGGGAGAAGTCACCAGACTTTGGAAAATTTTAGACTGACCCACTTATACCAAACTCAATGCCAGATACAAGTGTACAGGTAGTGACTTTCAAGGCAACTTCTAGAAGTTTAAAAACCTACCTGCTGACATTTTCACAAAGTTAAGTCCCATTTTATTCTTTTAGAGCTGTCAAATTAATAATCATAGCTCATTTTGTAGGAGAACTATTTCTGAGTTGTGTTTAAATTTTTAAAAAAATTTAGCAGCACTTTATTACTACATTGAAAGGATTTAGGTAAATTGTCACTAAATTGTACTCCTTACAACAAATAGACTATAAAGTAGGACATAACTATTTTCTAACATATATAATTTTGTGAAATATAAACATTTGAACAATTTGGCTACTATGGTACAATTGACCGAGTTCATATGCATAAACAAATGAATATTTCCTATTCTACAACCAAATACCTGTAGGCTTTCTTGAATCTGATTTGAGGTAAAAACAAACAAGTAAAACTCCCTGAAAACATAATACCAAGGTAGCAAATTGGAATTAACAGAAAAACCAATCAGTGAAAGCAGTCCTTTATTTGAAGTGCCTTCTACACAGTTTTCCGGATTGTGAGTTCATGTAGATCATAATGCAAATTGCCACTTTTCATCAATAGCCAATCTATTTTATAAAACTTCTCTGAAGTCTGGGTACTTTCAAAAGCACAGGGGGTAAAATGATCATTTCAAAGAAGTGTGTGTTTTGAAGCATTTTTACTAGGAAGAAAGTAAAGTGGCAACACTGAAGTGAGTGTCATTTACACACGGTATACATATGTGTTTGATTAGTTTTATGCTTAATAGAGAATGTGGCATTCATGGCAATGAGCTCTTCAGGTTTCTCTTATAAAAAAGGAGACATGAAAAGGATGATATTAAACAAAGAACTCCTCAGTTTCTAGCCTTTGGAGGAAGAGCACATAAATCTTTCCTCTCAGACCAGTGACATTATATTAATTTACAGTAACTGTTTTCCAATTCAAAATCTACTTTGAGGAAACCTTTTAGGAAATTATCTTGCCTAGCTGAAAAGATGAGATCTCTAATAACTAGCCATTGTGTCTGGAGAAAGTTGATTTACAGACCCATTTTTTCCCTGAAGGAAAGGTTATCCCCAAGGGTGTGTGTGTATTTGTGTGTGTGTGCATGTGTGTGTGAAAGAGAGAGAGAGAGAGAAAGAGACAGTTTGTGTTCATATGAATTTTCTGCAAGAGAGTCTTCCTCATAAGGGAAATTTACATACAGCCACATTGGTCGGGTGATCTCGGTCAAAACATCTTCACTTACAGACATGTAGCCAAGGGTTATAAACTGCTGCTGCATTATTGCATTGTGCACCTGCTGAAATAAAAATAAAAGAGAATTAGGGGCACCTGGGTTGCTCAATGGGTTAAGCATCCGACTTCAGCTCAGGTCATCATCTCAGGGCTCGTGGGTTCGAGCTCCACATTGGGCTGTGGCTGATGGTGTGGAGCCAGCTTGGGATTCTCTCTCTCTGCCCTTCTCTACTCGTCCTTTCTTTCTCTCTTAAAATAAATAATTTTTGAAACAAATAAAAATAAAAGAGAATTTAAAAATACTCATACAATGTTTCAAGTGCAGATGTGCGTCATTCCTTGGAAATCATTTGCATTATTTTCTCACATGAAAGGAGTGACAATGGTGATTATGACTCAATATGTACAGCAATAACTTGTGAATAATTATTGTTTGTAGTTATGGTTTTTCTGAACTTCAGGGAATTCAGAGATACCAACAAATTCATCGCTGAGGTTATATTCTATAAAAACACAGAGCAGAATAAAACAAAAGATTTGTCATCTCAAAAAAAAATGCTCTAGATCTAAGGAGTTTTTCCTCATTGAAATATGAAAGTGTGATTTTAATAGTTGCATTTTTTTGTGACTTTGGCAAGGATAATCTAGTTCACATTTCCATCTATTGTGGACCAAAGCCTCTGATCCAATGATGTGAGAAATATTCTCTGGCATTTATAGCACCAAAGTAAAAAGCAAACAATTTGCCGCTACACACGAGAGAATGAGATGGCATACACTTTAAGGAAATTAAACTTTCTTTTTATGTAGGGGAATTCCAGTGTGGATTTTGCTTCAGTATTCATAATCTGAAAAGAAATGTATTCACTTCTTATATTCAGATGTGTCTTTGTAATTGGAGGCCACTTGAAGTACACTACGCAATCTCCTAGAATTTAACTCCAATAATACTAGGTAATGAAGATAATACCTTACATTTGCATAGTACTTTAGAATACACATGGGTGCTTTTGCATTTATAACTTTATATTTAGGATTGAACTGAGTTTAGGAAGGAGAGCTCTTCTTATATGCTTTTGAAACGTGGTTAAACATGTCCAGTGAGGCACTGACTGCTAGATCCAGTAGCTGGAAAGGTTATGTGCTAAAAAAATGTGGTTATTTTGTAAGAGCAGAAAAGAAAAAACTAAAATATTTAGAGCTGTGCCTCTGGATCCAGGAAGCTTGATGACTGAAGTCATTCCTCAATGCTTGGAAGCTTTCTAGAAGGTTGATTTAATTCTCCTTGATATCAATTAACAGAGTTATTGCTTGAGACCTACCCTAGCACAAGGATATTTCCATATCCTCTGCCTTACCCCTAAATTATTTTGATATAGTTTAGTTGCAAGTATCTCTTATGCTAAAACACCTGATGCATCTGAAGTGTAAAAATAACAGAAACTAAAAAGAAATTTTCAAAGAAACATATGAGAATCTTCTCAGCTGCTAGCATTTGGGAATATATTAAAATGACAAGGAGATACTATCTTTACTTTCCATATTGAAAAAGTCAATTAAATCTGACAGTATTATTTTTGGAAAGGTTGCGGAGACACGGGTGCCTCCATGTATGCTTACTAGGAGTAGAGAATAGTACAGCCCTGAAGACCTGTTGCCGATATCTAGAAAAAAATATGGACATGTACATAGGTTATGCCCCAGAAATCCCATACTAGAAACTCTTGCCCATGAGAACAAGGTTTACATTTGGATTTTATTTCAGCGTTGTTTATAATTGTGAAATTATTGAAACAATGTCTATGTTTATATTGCTGTAATCTTATTTGATAGCATGTTTCTCAGTTGAGTGGAACTATATCTGCATAAAAAAAAGAAAAAATAAGGCACCTGGTGCCTCAGTCGGCTGAGCATCTGACTCTTGATTTCAGCTCAGGTCATGATCCCAAGGGTCCTGTGATTGAGCTCTGCCTTGGGCTCCACAAGGAGCATGGAGTCTGCTTAAGATTCTTTCTCTCTGTCCCTCTGTCCCTCTTGCTTGCTCTTGTGTGTGTTCTCTCTCTCTCTCAAATAATTTTTTTTTAAAAAAATAAGGAAAAATAAAAGATGTATATTATGGAGGATATATGATTTATATAAATTTAAATAACTTGGGGCACCTGGGTGGCGCAGTCGGTTAAGCGTCTGACTTCAGCCAGGTCAGGATCTCGCGGTCCGTGAGTTCGAGCCCCGCGTCAGGCTCTGGGCTGATGGCTCGGAGCCTGGAGCCTGTTTCCGATTCTGTGTCTCCCTCTCTCTCTGCCCCTCCCCCATTCATGCTCTGTCTCTCTCTGTCCCAAAAATAAATAAAAAACGTTGAAAAAAAATTAAAAAAAATTTAAATAACTTACATACTATATATACATACACATTGTATATACATATACAGGGACACTTATGTGTATTTATGCATACACACAAATATACGTGTGTCCACACACACACACACACAGTTGACCCTTAAACAATGCAGAGGTTAAGGGCACTGACCTCCACAGAGTTGAAAATCTGCATATGACTTTTGACTCCCTGAAAACTTAACTATTAATAGTGTACTGTTAACTAAAAATCTAACTATAACATGAGCAGTTAACATATATCTTGTATGTTATATGTATTATATGCTGTATTCTTATAATATAGTAAGCCAGATAAAAGACAATGTTAAATTCGTAAAGAAGAGAAAATACATTTATAACACTGTACTATAAAAAAATCCGTGAATGAATGGACCTGTGAGTTTAAACCCATATTATTTGAGTCAACGATACATATGTTTCAGGTATCATATCTGAATTCAGGAAAGGAAGTCAAAGGAAATCAAAGGAAGTCATATTGGCCCTTCTGCTGATATCCCCTTACATCTTATTGGCCACAAACAGGTCACATGACCATCATTAATTACAAAAGAACCTGGAAAATTATCTTCAAAAGAGGATTGTTGTCATTGGCTGATACTAATCATGACTCATTCATATTGTAAACAAAATGAACTTTCTATAGACAAAGAAAGAAAGATTTAAGCAACCGGTTGTATCTGGCAATTAGTAAATCACACTGTTGAAGACAGGTTTTTTTTGTTTTTTTTTTTTTTTTTTTTTTTTAGTATTCAGTGATGAATATACCCTTTGAATCCCCTCTTGATTTCAAGCTCTTTGTGCAGAGATCTTATATTTATTGTTTCTCTCATGTCCCCAGAACATTCAGTGATGGGAATATGGAAAATACTTTAAAAATACTTGATTAAATAACCATGAGAAGAGGAGAATTACAATTGTGCAAAATGAGAAATTTAACTTACTATTTGACAGAAATTTTTTGGACCACAATTGCCACATTTAAAAAATCATATAATTAATTTATATACTGTGTTACATTATTTGTGCTAAAATTTAAAATGTAGTTTTTACTATTTCTTTTTCATAATTGGTTTTGAAAATCTGCCTAAAATATACTATCAGATTTCAGGATGATATCTGTTCATTAGAGTGGAATTTATGAAAGGAAGATCATGTTTTAACTTACCCATTTTTTAAGTTTATTTATGTATTTTGAGAGAGACAGAGAGAAAGAGAGAGATTGTAAGCAGGGAAGGAGAAGAGAGAGAGGGTGAGAAAGAATACCAAGCAGGCTCCAGGTTCAGTGTGGAGCCCGAGGTGGCATTCGATCCCACGACCATGAGATCCTGACCTGAGGCAACATCAGACACTTAACTGACTGAGTCACCCAGGTGCCTAAGCTTACCAGTTTTTAAATTAGAACTTGTTTTATAAATTGAAAGATATCTAGGTAGACTGTTTCCTTTAGAAATTTAACAAAGACTATATACTATGACTTTTCCTTAGGTTGGGTTTCCTGAAAAAATAATCTGAGATAGAGATTTGTTTGCAGGAAATTATTGGGGAGTAAACTGAGAATAAAACCCACATGGAAATGAGGGTAGCAGGATTGCACAGAGCAAAAAGTTGAACTACCATATGTGGTGAGTCAGTGTAACATTTGGCAAGGGTAGTTCCTAGGGAGGGGACTCAACTGAGATTTGTCAGCAAATGACATTTCTTGAAGCCCAGTCTTTTTTTCCCAGCATGGAGTCTGACTTGATGACCCAGGGATCAATCTCACGACCCTGAGATCATGAACCTGATATCATGACCTGAGCTGGAATCAAGAGTTGGACGCTCAATCAATTGAGCCATTGGAAGATGGCTCACTGGAAGCTCAGTCTTAAAGAGAAAATGGGCAGAGTGCTATAACATTTTCTCCAGATGTAGTTTCACTGGCCACTGTTAGCACATACCCAACACAAACAGCAAATGAGTACTAATACTTTTTCTCTGATTTTCTATCTGTTTAGATATAAAGTGTAGAAGTACTTAGCATTCTTCCAAGCATGGTTGGAGCAAAATCATATTATTCGGAATTTAGGTATTCTATGCACAAAGTTTTATAAATTGCACTGATTAGTAATTATTTTACAATCATCTGTCAAATAAAATGTCCTTATTGATTAAGGAATACAGTGACTCTAATCAGGAAGATTAAACCACAGTGATACATAACCATATTATTACTAGCAAACATGAAATATAACTAAATAAAACAATTATGACAATTAGGAACCTTGTGCAAACTCTTATAGTCTCCTGCATAGAGAGTCCCTGGGATCACCCCCGGGGTCAGTGATTCACTAGGAGTCATCACAGGACTCAGTGGAAGAATATGACAGTTATTTTTTTTAATTTTTTTAAGTTTATTTATTTTGAGAGAGAGAGAGAGAGAGAGAGAGAGAGAGAGAGAGAGAGAGAGCGAGCGCGCACACAAGCAGAAGAGGGGCAGAGAGAAAGAAAGATAGAATCCTAAGCAGCCTTGTGCCATCAGTGTAGACCCTGACACAGGGTTCGAATTCATGAATGGTGAAATCATGAACTGAGCCAAGATCAAGAGTCAGACGTTTAACCAATTGTGCCACCCAGGTGCCCCAACAGCTATTTTATTGTATTAAAAGGATACATTGAAAAAAAATGTTGACTATCAGGGAAAGTCATTAGAGATTCAATTTACATGTTTTTGTTTTTGTTTTTTATGTTTTTTTCAACATATTAACTCATTAGTTTTTTTTTCCTTTCTTTCATTCTTTCTTTATTAGACTTTGTTATTTTAGAGTACTTAGGTTCATAGCAAAATTGAGGGTAGAGAGATTTCCCATATACCACCTGCTCCCACACATGTATAACCTCCACTATTACCAACATCCATCACAAAGATGGAACATTCCTTATAATTGATGAGCTTACCCAGACACATCATAATACCCCCAAATCTGTAGTTTACAATATAGTGCTACGGTGTTCTATGGGTTTGGACAAATGTTTAATGATATTTACTCATCATTATGGTACAATACAGATTGTTTTCACTGTCTTAAAAATCTTCCATGCTCTACCTACTCATCCCTCCACCCAACCAACCCCTAGCAACCACTGATGTTTTTACTGTGTCTATAGTTTTGCCTTTTCCAGAATACATACAGAGGAATCATAGAGTATCTAGCCTTTTCAAGTTAACATTTTTCACTTAGTAATATGTATTTAATTCTCTTCCATGTCTTCTCATGGCCTCATAACTCATTTCTTTTTAATTGAGAATAATATTCCTTTATCCAGATGTACCACAGTTTATTTATCCATCGCCTACTGAAGGATATCTTGGTTCCTTCCAAGCTTGGCAATTATGAATAAAACTACTATAACATTCACATGCAGTTTTTTGTATGGACATGTTTTCCACTCATTTGCAAAGACCATGATTGCTGGATCATATGTTACGAGTATGTTTAATTTTGTAAGAAACTACCAAATTGCCTTCCAAAGTGACACCACCAGCAGTGAATGAAAGTTCCTGTTGCTTCACTTCCTTGTCAGTATTTGGAGCTGTCAATGTTCCATATTTTGGCCATTCTAATAGATGTTTGATGGTATCTCATTGTTTATATTGCATTTCCCTGTTGCCATATGATATGAAGCATCTTTTTATGTGCTTAGGTGACATATATTTATCTTTCATGGTGAGGTGACTTTTAAGGTCTTTTGCCCATTTTTTTTTAAATTAATGTTTATTTATTTTTGAAACAGAGACAGAGACAGTGTGAGTGGAGGAGGGGCAGAGAGAGAGAGGGAGACACAGAATCTGAAGGGAGGCTCCAGGCTCTGAGCTGTCAGCACAGAGCTTGACACGGGGCTTGAACTCATGAACTGTGAGATCATACCCTGAACCAAAGTTGGATGCTTAACCAGCTGAGCCACCCAGGTGCCTGGGTCTTTTGCCCATTTTTTTAATAATGTTTTATTTGTTAGCTTGTTTTACTTTTGAGTTTTAAGTGTTCTTTTTATATTTTACATTATAGTCCTTTGTTAGATATGTCTTTTGCAAATATTTTTCCCCAGCTTACGGCTTGTGGTCTCATTCTCTTGATACTGTCTATTGCAGAGCAGAAGTTTTTGATGAAGTCTAACTTATTATTTCTTTCATGGCTTATGCGTTTGATGTTGTAACTAAAAAGTTATTGCCATACCCAAGGTCATCCAGTTTTTTTCCTAGGTTATCTTACTGGAATTTTATTATTTTATATTGAGATATGTGACCCATTTGGAGTTCATTTTTGTCAAAGGTATAAGGTCTGTGTCTAAATTATTTTTATTTTGTAATTTTGTAATTTATTATTTTTTGCATGTTGATGTCCAAATGTTCCAGCATCATTTTTTGAGAAGACTACCTTGGTTGCATTGTATTGCCTTGGCTCCTTTGCCAGAGATCAGTTGATTATACTTATTTAGGTCTATTCTGTGTTCTCTCTTCTGTTCCATTTATCTGTTTGTTTATGTTTTTGTTAATACTGCAGTATCTTGATTACAAGACTTTTATGGTATGTATTGAAGTTGGTAGTGTCAGTTCTCTTAACTTTTTTGGCTATTTTGTATGTTTTGCTTCTTCATACGTACTTTGGAATCAGTTTGTTGATATCCGGAAAATAACCTCCTGGGATTTGATTGCAATTGCATTGAATTTCTAGATCAATATGGGAAGAACTGACATCTTGACAGTATCGATCCTTTCTATTCATTAACATGGACAGTTTCACCACTTATTTAGTCCTCTTTGTTTTTGTTCATCAGATTTTGTGTTTTTATTCATACAGATCTTCTATGTATTTTGTTATATCTATTTCCTAATTTTTCATGGTAATATAAATGATACTGTGTTTTTAATTTCAAGTTTCACTTGTTTGTTACTAGTATATAGGAAAGCAATTGAATTTGCATATTAACCTTGTATTCTGCATCCTTGCTATAATTGCACAATAGATCTACAACATTTTTTTGTTGTTAATTCTTTAAGATTTTCTATATAGTCACTCCTGTCATCTGTGAAAAAAAGATAATTTTCTTTCTTCCCACTCTGTATAGTTTTCATTTCTTTTTCTAATCTCATTGGACTAGCTAGAACTTTCAGTATGATGCTGAAAAGGAGGGTAGAGAGGGGACATCCTTGCCCTTTACTTGATTTTAGAGAGAAAGCTTCTAGTCTCTGACCACTAAGTGTGATGTTAGCTGTGGCTTTTTGGAGATATTCTTTACCAAGTTGAGGAAGCTCCCCTTTATACCTTGTTTACTGAGAGTTTTTATCATGAATTGGTGTTAGATTTTGTCAAATCCTTTTTCTGTATCTATTGGTATAATCATGTGATTTTTCTTTTTTACCCTGTTGATGTGATAGATTGAACTAATTGATTTTCAAATGTTGAACAGCCCTGCATAGTTAGGGTAAATCTCACTTTGCTGTACACAATTATTTTTATACATTGTTGGATTTAATGTGCTGATACTTTGTATAGGATTTTTACATCATTGTTCATGAGAAGTATTGGTTTGTAGTTTCTTTTCTTGTAATGTCTTTGATTTTGCTATTAGGATAATGATGGCATCACAGAATGAGTTAAGAAATATTTCTTCTGTTTCTATTCTCTGAAAGAGATTATAGAGAATCAGTGTAATTTCTTCCTTAAATGTTTTGTAGAATTGACTAGTGAACCCATCTAGGCCTAATGCTTTCTGATGTGAAAGGTATTAATTATTGATTTAATTTATTTAATAAGTGTAGGTCTATTCAGATTGTCTATTTCTTTTCGCAGGAGTTTTGGCAAATTGTGTCTCTCAAGAAATTGTTTCATTTCGTGCAGGTTATCAAATTTGTGAACATGGAATTGTTCATAATATTCCTTTATTATACCTTTAACAGCCATGATTTCTGTAGTCATAATCCTACTTATTCATTTCTGATACAAGTAATTTGTGTCCTTTCTCTTTTTCTTTGTCTGGTTAGAGGCTTATAAATTTTATCGATATTTTAAAAGAACCAGCTTTTGGTTTTGTTGATTTTCTCTATTGGTTTTCTGTTTTCTGTTTCATCGATTTCTGTTCTAATCATAATTTATTTTCTTTGGTTTACTTTGGAATTGATTTGCTCCTTTTTATCCTGGTTTCCTAAGGGTAAATTTATATTATTAATTTTAGTTATTTCTTTTCTTTTCTAATATATTCATTCAATTCCAAAGATATCTCTCTAAGCACTGTTTTTGATACATCTCACACTTTTGATAAGTTGTGTTTTCATTTTAATTTAGTTCAAAATACTTTTTAACTTCTCTTGACATTTCTTCTTTGACCTATGTTATTTAGAAGTGTGTTTAATGTCCAAATATTTGAGGATTTTCTAGTTATGCTTCTGTTATAGATTTCTAGTTTAATTCCATTGTGATCTAAAAGCAGACATTGTATTATTTCTGTTATTTTAAATTTGTTGAGGTGTGTTTTATGACTCAGAATATGGTATATGTTGGTAAATATTCCATATAAGCTCAAGAAAAATGTATATTCTACTGTTTTTGGATGAAGTCTATAAATGTTAATTATACCCAGTCATTGATGGTATTGGCAAATTCAATTATGTTCTTACTGTTTCTGCCTACTAAATCTGTCCATTTCTGATACAGTAGTGTTGAAGTCTCCAACTAGGGTAGTTAGATTCATCTCTTTCCCTTTGCAATTCTGTTTTTGTTTTTGTTTTATTTGTTTTGTTTTGTTTTGTTTTGTTTTGTTTGCCTCACACAGTTTGACACTTTTTTGTTAGGTGTATACATTACAAGGATTGTTGTGTCTTCTTTCAGAATTGACCCCCCTCCCACTAAATAATGTACCCCTTTATCACTAAATAATAATAATTTACTTTATCCCTGATAATATTCCTTGCTTTGAAATCTTGTCTGTTTGAAATTAGTATAGCTACTCCTGCTTTATTTTGCATGGTATATTTTTCTCCATGCATTTAATTTTAGTCTGTGTGTCTTCACATTTAAAATAGAGTTCTTGGGGAACTTGGGTAGCTCAGTTGGTTGAGTGCCCTCTCTTTATCTCTGCTCAGGTCATAATCTCATTGTTCATGGGATTACGCCCTATGGCAGGCTCTATGCTGACAGTGTGGAATCTTCTTGGGATTGTCTCTGTCTCTCCTCTCTCTGTCTCTCTCTCTCTCTCTCTCTCTCTCTGCCCCTCCCCTGATTGCGCGCTCTCTCTGTCAAAATAAACATTTTAAAATAGAATTCTTGTGGACACCATATATTTGGGGCTTGTTTATTAATCTATTCATTACAATCTTCAACTTTTAATTGGTATTTTCTGATCATTGTTGTTCAAAGTGATCACTGATATATTTGGAATAATATGTATCATTTTGTTTACTGTTTTCTATTTGTTTCCCCTGTTCTGTGTTCTTATTTTTGTCTTCCACTATTTTTCGGCATCCAAGTTTTTATTTGTCTTGGTCACATAGGCACTCTCTGCCTCTCATGTACCAAAATTCCAAGAGCACAGAAAGAGAGCAGATGTTCAGCATACACCACATTGTACAAACCCTAGAGGCACATTCTTAGGGAATGATGAGCCAGAACTGCGGAACACAGAACTTCTGAAATCCAAGTTCCTAGATGCTAGCCAAGGGCCAAACTTAAAGGCAGGTCTTTATAAGAAGTCCTACCTTCTTATAAAGGCTGCCTGCTATGTTAACTCTTTTCTGATAACCTCCACAAGTTTATCAGTATGCAACATTTTATTATAGTACTATGGGAAGTTTGCCCCCTGGATTTTGACTCTCTTCTAAAATGTGTACAGCATTTATGTTATTCTCTGATTATTGTTGTCACTTTTATTATGCCAAGTGAGAAGATACAAAGTAAATATTTCCTGCAAATTATAGAAAACGAGACTGTACTGTTTTTCCTTCTTTGTGATGAGGGGAACCAAGGGAAGGAACATCAGAAGAAGTCAGGCATTTGCAGTAGTGGAAGCAAGTGAGTCATGAGAAGAGACACAGTGTGTATGAGTTGAAAGCACAGACATTGGAGACAGTCCAGGCATGACGCATATCCTGTCTTGGGCTCCATTTCCTCATCTGGAAAATGAGGCTAAAAACAGTGCATGCCTCATATATTACTTTTGGGAAATAAGTTGTGTTTCTTATATATTTAAACAATGCCTAGAATGTAGGTGAATACTCTTCAGGTCAGTACACATAAAATTAAATGACATAAAATAACTAAAAATCACCTCTTTAAAACAGGAGTGTAAAATATGACCTAGGTCACCTTCTTAGACTACACTATAAAAATGATGTTGAAAAGGCTAGTAACTTAGAAAATAAGAAAAAGGAATAGTGCAGCCAAATTTCAATTAAGATTTTATTGTTTTTCTTCGTTATTGTTTTTCTCTCTCAAGAATACTATAAACTTCCTAAAAGGAAAATCAGATTTACTCTGGGATTTTCCACTCAAATATATATTTTCTGGAGAAAATGAAGGTTTTTTGGTAAGTTAGCAAATGAGTCATAGAACTTTCCTGATCTCTAATTCATCTATTCTTACAATGAATTTTAAATAATGTAGATAAAAAATTCAAATGAAACAAGATACCTAAATCATTTAATATTTAGATTATCTTATTTATCTCATTGCCTTTTAATCCATATATTTGCTATTCCATGTTACTTTGTGGATCTTATGTACTCTATCTAGTTCATTAAAAGTAGTTCTTATCTGTTTCCATTACTTTCTACATAAGTTGGTACAACTCTGTCGTCAAAAATTTTCAGACTTGAACTATTTCAGAGCTGGTTTTCACACTCCAGTCTTTCTGATATAACTTAAATTTAATGAAATGCACTGAGAAGTACTTGGAGCTTCCCATGGCACCTTCTTCTCTTTATCTCTAATTCTGATAATATTTTCTATTCCTCTGATCACCACAGTCGGAACAGAAAACTGTGGTAGAGACATTCAGTGAGTCACCTCTTGTAACAGTCCTCTCCCCTTGCAAGTGGGTGGATGCTGTGAATACTTCTAGCCAACAGAATATGGCAAAGGTGATAGGATATCACTTGGATGATCTTTTATATTATATGGCAAGGTGAACAGATGTGGCAGATGTTATTAAGGTCCCTAATTAGTTGACTTGGAATTAAGAGATTTGTGGGGGAGGGTAAGATTTAATCAGATTAGACTTTTGAAAAAAGCATCTGGACTTCAGAGGATCTTTTTCCTGTTGAAGAACCATGAGGTTTTCACCTGCAAGGGACCATGTGAGCTTGGAAAAAGGCCACAAACTTTTGATGAGAACTTAGTCCTAGTTGACATTTGTTGCGGCCTTGTGACCCCTCCAACTAAAGGGCCCAGTGAAGGTATGTCTGGACTCTTGACCTATGGAAACTGTGAGATAATAAATATGCTTCATTTTTCGCTGTGAAGTTTGTAGTATTTTCTTTTACAGTAACTAAAAACTAATAAAATACCAGTAATGAAACCTATTTTTTTGAGAAGCACGTGAGTGGCCTCCAAAACACACACACATGCAAATTATGATAGATTCAGATGTGATAGTGAAACAAGCCATATGTAAAATTCAACTATACAAAGGTAACTTTGATAGTCAGCAGAGTCCTAGCAGTAGGAGGGCTTTTGCTCACAGTCCCTTAGGACTCCAGAGGGCCAATGACTCTGCCATCTCCAGCTTCTGGCTTGCAAGATCTTCCTTGGACTTTCCCTGCAGTAGGCAGGAAGGGCAAGGGAGCAAGGAGGATTCTGTGGGGCAGGTTTTATGAAACACATTTCACTTTTCCTCATATACCATTGACCAGCACACAGACATATGACTAGTGATACAAGAAGGGCTGAGGAATGCGATTCAACTGTGTGCTCAGATAAAAGGAGATGTGGATATTAGTGCTCTTGAAACTAGAACACATCTCCTAAAACAAAATAATGTCACAGACGCATTTGTACTGTCTTTTTCTTCCCAAAGATGCTCCTTTCTAGCTGTGCACAATTCACATTATGGTATCCTCTCTTCTCATGTTGTACCTTTCTCTGTACTGGTGAAGCATAACATTTATATAGGTAGAACTAATATGGTACTTTTGTATAATTTCTATAAGAAATTTTCTAGGTATCTTTTGATGATTCGTTAATACATTCAACAAATAGCTTTGTTCGATAAGAGACAAGGTGCTAGGGGCAGGACACAAACATGTATGAAGTAGTACATTTACCCATGAGAAGATAAACCGTAAGGAGGTCATCATCTTTCTGATTTTATCAGAAAGCAGACCAGTAATACACAATCATTTTTAACTCGTGAAGTTAACATGTCTTGTAGGTAGCTGAGTTGAGGCTAGAGCTCAAGTCTCATGACTTCCAAGTTATTTTTTCTTAGTGACTATGTGCAATCATGTTTTGTAAGGAGATGCAGTCTCTTAAACAGCACCTTAGCAGCCTTCAATTTGAAAACTTAAATGTATTTTAATATGATAAACTACAGAGATTAATTTACATATGTGAAAGTAAAAATATTACTCTACAAATATCTCTAACTAGTGTTGTTTATGAATGTACTTATGTTACTATAATATTATTTACAAAAACAATACTATAATGTAAAATTTTAAATGTGGGACTGATATTTGGTTTGGTATTTATATAGCTCACTTTCAAATTACTGGAATAGGAAGAAATGAGTTTGTACTTTGCCATCTACACGCCTTGGAAAATAAATTAAATATTCTGAGTTTTAGTGTCCTTATATATAAATTGGGAGTCCTACTTAACAGCATTGTTGGGAAGTATTAATTGAAATATTACTTATAACTGATGGCTTACACAGAATCCAAATATTGGCTTCCCCATCTCTAAAGTTGGCAGTGCTATAAGAAGGAAGTCATTTTTTCCCTGCCTTTTAGGGATCGTAGTATTTCAAAAGAAAAGCTTACTGCCATGTTTTAAAACCATGCCTCAGTCTGCAATTTTTTTTTTATTTTTTAATGTTTATTTATATTTGATAGAATACAAGGCGGGGAGGAGAAGAGAGAGAGGGAGACACAGAATCTGAAGTCAGCTCCAGGCTTCGAGCTGTCAACACAGAGCCCAACACGGGGCCAGAACCCATAGGCCATGAGATCATGACTTGAGGTGAAGTCAGACACCCAACCACTGAGCCACCCAGTCGCCCCTCTCAGTCTGCAATTCTATTGAT
Source organism: Prionailurus viverrinus (assembly GCF_022837055.1). NCBI lineage: Eukaryota > Metazoa > Chordata > Mammalia > Carnivora > Felidae > Prionailurus > Prionailurus viverrinus. Next base: position 130,243,073 of record NC_062569.1, on the reverse strand, counting down.
AGAAAATGGCTTATGATGAAAATTATTCAGAGACTCCTGGCAATAGGGAAAATGAAGGGAAAAAAACCTTGATAGTGATTGGGAAATGGACAAACTCACTTTTATCCCTTTTTGATTTTTTTAATTTGGGCTAAGTTTGGAAGAATGGGAAGAGAATGAAAGTGTCTAAAATGATGCCAAAAGGTACAATAGGAGTGGGTAAAGGGGAGATAAGTCTATATGTATGTATTGCATATCTATATAAACCCATTCATAATATGTAATTTTATATTTATTTATACCTCATGAAGGTTTCATGATGACTTTAGTAGACTATAGAATAAAATGAGTGGTTGAGAAGAAATAAGACAAAGGGATAAGAAGATTGGGAAAATAATAGTTGAATCCAGGAATAAATTTAGTACAGAGAATGACCGCAGAGAATCCTTAACAACTATACCAGAAAGTTATGCTCCAACTTTCTAGCCACCAGCACAAAAAATGATTAATTTTAAAAGTCAGTGTCATAAATGCTCCCTCCTCCTCCCTTCAAATCTATAATGTAAGAAAAAAGTAAGTCTATATATAGACATGATAAATGGGTTCTCATATAAAGAAGTTGGTGTACCTTTAACAATGAAAACTCTTTGATTTTGTGTTAGTTTTCTATTGCTGCCAGAACATTTTACCTTAATTCCTGTGAGTTAAATTAAATAAATGAATTAATAAATCTGGTAAGTGTAATATGGGTCTCAGCAGTTTAAGGTCGAAGTATTGGTGCTTCTTTCTGTAGGTTTTAGAAAAGAACATATATCCTGCGTTTTCCAGTTTCTAGAAGCTGCCTGCATTCTTTGGTTCATGGCTCCCTTCCTTTACCTTCAGAACAAACATTGCAAGCCAGCCCCTCTTCTCATTCCTTCTTTCTGATCCTTCTGTCTTTACAGCTTTCTCTCTAACCAAAGCCAGAGTGGATTCTCCACTTTGAAGAATTACATTGGATTCACTGGGGTAATCCAGAATAAGCTCTCCATCTCCCAGGTTGAATTCTTAATGAAATCTGCAAAATCTTTTTGACTATAACCTTGTCATCATGTCATTGATTGTAGAAAAGGATAAAGATTTAGAAAAGGATAAAGAAGATTTTACTCTTTTATAAAGAGCTATAATTAATTGAAAATACCAGACTCATCATGATATGTAATGCCCAAATAACTAGATTTTTAAACTACCTACAAGACCAATGGAAGTATGGCAAAATCACTTTTATTTCATGTATCCTACATTCCACTTACAAATGTGGAAAATAAAAAAAAAGAAGCTATATAAATATCTATTGAACTTGAACTAGAACATAAAATATTTTATAAAATATAGAGTGATCTAGATATATATCTATAGATATCTATAGATATCTATATCTACATAGATATAGATATATTTGCATCATACACATACATGTAGATAGATATCTATATATATATTTGCATCATACATATATAAGGAGAAATGCCTTACAAGATAATATAAAATGCAAGGAACTACAGATGTATTATCCTTTAAAATGGAATTTGATGTGTAGGATGACATAACAGGTAAAATTTTTCATTAAGTTTATCTGAAAGTTGAGATAGGGCCACCTCTTTTGTAATGTTCTTGGAAGCTTACTTTCAGACTGTTCAAGCTTTTTCAGTCAAGGGGGAAATTAATACATGAGACAATGAGACACTATGTCCTTTTGGGTATGCTATCTAGTATCTACTACTTTTCCTCAGAATCTAATAATTTGTAGCACGACAGTGAAATCATGTAAGAATTCTGAGAGCTTATCCTTCTTATTTTCTTTTAATTCTTTGCTATATTCAAATGCCATTTTCATTGTTTTACAAATTGTGGTCTTTATAGCACATAGGATGGATCTATTTTTTTGAACTTTCAGATAAAGTTTTCAAAGTTCTGTAAAGCAGAAATACCTGAAAGGAAAATCCTTTAGTTGATCAGTGGTCACCTGGGTAAACAGATTTACTTATATGGAATTTGCTCCAAAAATGAGCCACAAGAGAATGTTTTGGCAAGAAATGAGGCTTGCCTCTGATTTCCGATAAAGATTTGAGTTGAAACAGTGTGTGTTCACTTAATCTTGTTAAATGTAGCACAAAACACTAAGTGTATTAGAGCGTGTATTTAAATGATAACAAACCCTGCTGTTAAAACTAATAGGAAACAGTTCTTTTCCCATTGAGTTTCCACATTCAACCATTCCTTTAGATATCATCATTTACTATGACTTCTTATGGTTGACTACAATATGCTTTTGAGATGCAATTTTAGGCCTTTGTTTTTCCTTATTGCTAAGCAACAGTTTCCTTTTTTGTTAGTGATAAAATTTGGGGACGACACTGTATTCAGAGGAATACCTGTTAATGTGATATGCACAAATATTAAAACCTAGTTAGATCATTATGATTGGAAATTAATAACTGAATTTAATGATGATGATGATAATAGACATTCCAATATTGAGACTTTTTCTATTAAGGATTATTTTCTATATTTAAATTAATCATTACATCTGAAGCTTGCTATGCCTCAATTAAAAAGAAAGAAACAAACAAAAATTAGAGCAGCTTTGCTATTGTGTGCACACCCTTACTGAGGTGGGCTTGGTTTGGGGGAGCAGGGGTAGGGGGTTGAAGAGGGTGGGCCTGTAGAAGAGTAGTGGAATTCGTAAATTCTTCATCTTTTTCCTCTAAGAGACTTCAGGTTCATTCTGCCTTGAGGCAGGGTGATGACCTCTCAGGATCCCTTCCAGCCTCAAGCACCTGTGAAGTAAAAAGCATTTATAAAACCTTTAGAACACTTCTTGAAGTATATAGTTATAAAAGATAAAGAGTCCCTGAAGCATATTCTGCACCGAAAAACCAATATTGTTTATTACCTCTCTGTTAAATTTAACAAGAAAAATGTCAGGTAAAACACTGAGAAGTTTGTTTCCAAACAAATGGGGATGGCCATATTCTCCCAAGCATCACTGGATGTGTACCCACAGCTTAAGAGCTTGTTATAAAACTACCATCATTGAATCTTTTTCATGGTCGTTAAAGGGTAAAATGCTATATGTCTGTCTTGTTACAGTTCATTCTAATTTATTTGATCAATGAAACTGATATAAATAGCCAACTAACTGTATCATTTTGGCTTTTTCCAAATAACTATGAATATGGGCTACATTTTATTTTGCCTTGATCAGGCAACTTTTCATTCTATCAACTGACAGTAACCCAGTAAAAGTTAGCCTCACAAAGAATCTCAATTGGGAGAACATAAGTGAAAGGTGAAATGCATTTACATTGAGCATTTATGATGTGGCTGAATATAAAATATTTGGAATAACCTAATCCTATTTTTATATTACTGCATTAGCATACAGGAGCTGAATAAATAATGGAGTCTAATATCAACACCATTTCCAGTTTTGGGGGGGATAAAAAATAAACAAAGCTTAAGGATAACAATAGCTAGGTTACTATGTTCCAGATGCTATTTTGTTTGCTTAATTTTTTTTTAACCAATTAAATTCTCAAACCCATCTTACTCTTATCTTCATTTTACTGATGTGGAAGTAAGCTCCAAATGGTGAATTTGCTGAGATGACACTAATAATAAGTGGTAAAATAAAGGCTCCAATCTTTGTGTGACTTTGCATTCCACCCTCCAAATTTTTACATCATATACATTCTGTCAGTAATTACCTGTGTCTTTCCTCAGATTCTTCCCTGTTAACAGGATGTCTTCATCCCCAATTCCACATGTTGAAAAGTCTGTCTGAAGTTATACAAATTTGTTAGTTAGTGGTGATCCTAGGGAGAATACTATTATGTTCCAATGTATCTACATGCCCATCCAAGTTTGGGGGTGGGAGGAGAAGATTAATGAATTGCTATTTTGATTATAATATTGTATCTTCATTATTTGTCTTTGTATAATGACTTTATGGAATGTACTGTAAGAGAAACAATAATAAGAACTATTTTATTCTAATGGGGGAGGTAAGACTATTACCAAAAAAGTTAAACTTTCAAATTTAACTTTGAAACTTGATAAGATCCATCAATGTGTGTGTGTGTGTGTGTGTGTGTGTGTGTGTACACACACACACACACACACACACACACACATTCCAAACATTAAAAAAAGACAATCCTTCTGGATTTACAGACCATGGAATGATTTATAAAAGAAGTGATAGGGGCGCCTGGGTGGCTCAGTCAGTTGGGCGACCGACTTCGGCTCAGGTCATGATCTCACACTCTGTGAGTTCGAGCCCCGCATCGGGCTCTGTGCTGACAGCTCGGAGCCTGGAGCCTGTTTCAGATTCTGTGTCTCCCTCTCTCTCTGACCCTCCCCCGTTCATGCTCTGTCTCTCTATGTCTCAAAAATAAATAAACGTCAAATAAAAAAAAATTTTTAATAAAATAAAATAAAAAAAAATAAAAGAAGTGATAGCCAATTGGGGCCTTAAAAAACTATGTATAATTTTGACAGCATTGGGAAGGCAGGATATTCTAAACACAGGGAATTTTATGGAAAAAAAAACAAATTTGGGGAAAGGTGATTAGTGAGGTTTAATAAAAAGCACAATGTAGAGGGAGAGAATAAGTAGAAAATATTTGAAAAACAAGTTTTATCCAGTTATGTCTGATTTTAGAAGTTAAGATAAGTCATCTAGGCTCTATGGAATAAGCCAGAGAATGTACTAGATTTTCAGAGCTAAGTGGAGAGACCCAGCTGTGGCTAATGAAACATCTCAAGGTGGTTTGGGTAAGAGTAGGAGGAGAGTAACTTTGTCCAATTCAGGGTTTTTTTTGTTTGTTTGTTTGTTTTTTCTTGAAATATGTTACTTTCAGCAACTAAATATTAGAAGTGAATGTGAATTACATTTGCCGAGAATTTGAACTCAAAATTTTACTCTGAGGGAAGGTATATTATGAATTTTGCCAATTTGTGTATCCTCAGCCCATGTTCCATAGAAGGCACTAATATAATTTGGTTAAATGAATGACTAGGAAGGTCAAGTTTAAGCATTAGGTAAATGCATACCTGAACAGGAAGGGTGTCAACAATTTAGTAGCTGAGTGGGTCAGATATAAGATACAAATAGAATAACAAATGGGTTGGGCAAATTATTCAGAAAAGAGGCATCAAAATGATAATTATAAAATGTGCAGTCCTATCTGATGGTTGTTCTTAACACAAAAGACACATAATACACACTCGATAAATACTGGCTGAATTAAGGAATAAAATGAAAGCTAGACCAAAGAATCAGCAATCATATTGTTAACTATGGCTTGAGAGCATCAGTATGGCTAAAGTGGAAGGGGAATTGTGTGTGGCAGAAAACACGCCACACAGTGAGAGAAATTGGGGGTCCACTGAGCATCTCAGGTGTGCCACCCAGGAAGGATTGTTTGGGAGGGTAGGACCCACAGAAGTTGACAACCAATTGAATGTAGAGATGAGAGCATAGTGGAGATCAAAGATTTATTTGGGTTAAGGAGGACGATGCTGATGCTGTTAACTAAAGAAGGGAAGAGCAGACTTGCTGGGAAAGAGGAGGATTCTGTTTTTAATATGCTCAGCTGAGGACATCGTGGGACATCTGTGGATAAATTAAGGATAATAAATGCAAGAATTGAATTCTTAAGTGATAATTCAGTGCTGGTGATATATGTTTGGAGGTCATTAAATGCTTACACTTAAATTCATGCAAAGTAGTGAAATCACCAAGGAAGAATGATGTAGAATGAAAAGAGAACTAAAAGACCAACTCTGAGAATTTGGATGTTTAAGGAATAGTGGAAAAAGAGGAGAGAAAGTATGGCTAGAGAAACAAAGTAATTGGGATAATCTGGTGTCAAAAAACTCAAGACACTTTCAAAGAGAAATGATTTATCATCTCACATTTTTATCACTTTGTATGGTTGTTTCACTTAGTTTTCATAATAACCTGCATTATCTGAGGCTGATAAGGGAAAGAGTTGAGATTAAAAATTGTTTCCTGTGACTTTAGAGCCCAGATTCTTACAGGTATGGTTCTAAAGCTGAAGCAAATGAAGGCAATGAATAGATGTTTGGGATTGACAATCAGGATGTCACTGGCATGAGAAAACATGTTCTATAGGAAAATGGAACTGGAACACAAGGGGTTAGAAACATTGAGTGGTGGGGAAGTACAGGCATTTATTAACTAACACACACAACTGTTATAGACTTAAAAAGGCATTTCCAGTTGTCTATAAATAGAAAGTACAGGGAGGAATGTGTTAGAGTTCTTAAGAGAAAAAAGGCCTCAATGTTTGAAGTACTTTAGCAATTTATGAATTTCATGAACCCTCATTGTGCATATATTACAGCAATAGGGAAGGATTCATCAGATATTAAAAGAATTTGTCTCTAAAATAGTACAAAAAATAGATTTGTACTTAACACTAAGTTCTTGGGCCCATTTCAACCTGGTAAATCAAAGGAAACTCAGGTAAAACCATTTTACTCAGACTAGTTTATGCATCCCTAGGGGCGCCTGGGTGGCTCAGTTGGTTAAGCGTCCAACTTTGGCTCAGGTCATGATCTCACCCTTTGTGGGTTCAAGCCCCGCATCGGGCTCTGTGCTGACAGCTCATAACGTAGAGTCTGCTTTGGATTCTGTGTCTCCTTCTCTCTCTGCCTCTCCCCCACTTGCAGTCTGCCTCTCTTTCTGTCTCTCAAAAATAAATAAATGTAAAAAAAATGTGTATGCATCCCTACATGAATTAATTATAGGATTTAGACACAACTGGATATTTAACATTCATATGCATTGTTGGAGATCTTAGATTATGGAAAAGAAAATGAACATTTCCTTGGGTGGTCTTATTTTTTTGCCATACTTGCAGCTACTTTACTTCAAAGTTCAGCCACCTAAACTGAAGAGTGGTCGTGTTTTTATTTTCTGGGTGTTTAACCTGTGGAATTGGATGGACTTCCTCTAGGCCCCAGGACTCTCTTAAAATTAGACACAAATTGTTGAATGCTATACATTTTTATAGGGAAAAGTTCCATGGCTTTCATCAGGATCTCTCACTGCCCATCAGTTTCATTGTTGAGATGAGTATTATGGATAGTTGCAAGCTGGCTTTCAAAAGTAGTGTCTTTTTAGTGCATCTTTAACTTGGTGAAAATGACCTTGTCCTACAGCTATGGCTTAAAAATTAAAAAAAAAAGAAATCATTTTCCACAGCATAATTTTGTTCCAAAATCCTTCTCTTTATTTTTAAAATCAAAGCAGTCATACAATTCCTGTGGTAGATGATTTGAGGTGCTTTGATTTGGTAACTTGTGAGGAAGAGAAAAACTGGCTTTGAAATCACAAGGTTTTTATTTGGGGAGCTAGTGAAAAAAATGATTGTCCCTATGTAATAAGCAAAAGAACCTTCTAACCTTGGAATCTTTTTTTTTTTCTATTCAACATGATAGAAATAGCAATTTCTAAGTTCTTATAAACCTTTATAAGTTTTCATGAATTGTTAATTTAGAAATACAGACATAAGAGAAAAATAGCCCTACCAGAATATATAATCCATGGGCTCTGAACTGCAATGTTCTCATCAGAGACAATTTATGTTAAACTGAGCAGCCACTGAGATATTATCCAGATCAGGTGAAAACTATGAAGGAGACAAGTCGGATTAGTAGTTCATCATGACTCCAATGAATTGACTAGTCAGCATTTTGACTCACTGTTTGTGTTTAGCTATATTTTTTACAGCAATACAAAATTGATGTTTATATAAAAGAGACGCTATAGTCTATGACCCATAAAGTTTTTTGTAGTAATAAAGTACAGCTATCAACAGATAGGTAGATAGAGATAGAGCTATTTACCTAAATATAATGCCTTAGAAATAGTACTCAAGAAATTCTTATTTACTTATCTTAGTGGGAATCTACATTTCCTATGTGAAGCAAAGTGTTGTATTCCAATCAACTCTATTTTTACAAGCCACTTAGGCATGCTTACCAAACAGACAATTCCCAAGTTTCAGTCCTCTGTTCATTCAAAAATATCACTTACCCATATTTAACTTTCAGACACTAACCTGTGCATTTTGGCATCTCTGGAACTTGTGAATAGTAATTCCAGGAAGTTGGAGGGGAAAATAAAAAGAATTTTTTTGTGTGAAGCTATTACTCATTTAATTTTAAGCCTGATGCTGAGAAATATCTAGATATTGTGTGATTCTGGGGGGAAAGAACAAAGACTGTAGAGTTTGAGAAGTGCATTTACATCTTATTTATAGTACATTCCAGGTTTAAGACTTATAGCATTTCATCCCTTGTGTCCCGTTTTCTCATTTTTTAAATGCTGATAACAATATTAATTTTACCTTCTATACTGAAGTGCAAGACTATTACATATGATTAAACGAAAATAGTTGGTAACATCCTTGCCCCTCAAAGAAATTACATAAATGCCCCCGTGGCCGTATGTAACCATTTTTGCAAAACATTTTAAAAAGCTATCTCACCTCTTCTTGTTTTTCCTTCTTATTTCCTATCCTCTCACCTTCCTATCATTGCATACTTTGTTACAATCTTGGCAAGAATCTACAACACAATTTTTACAAGTTCTTTATTCCTTCTCATTATCTGTCAGTATGAAAATAATACAGTTTGTTTGTATATGGGAGAATTGCATGGGTGCTTTGATCCTGTCAAGGCAGTCAGTGGAAATAGGATTATAAACTTATAGGGCTACAAATGGGTGAACAAATCTTTGTTTATGCATTCTCTATAAACACACTACATTTTGACCAGGGTAAGTGATGGAAGAGAGGGGAAGTAGAAAGAGCAAGAACAAAACCAGGAGGCCAAGGGACTGCCAAGGATGAGCAGATCCCAGCAGATAAAGGCCTTTGTGGGTGTGGCAAATGTTCAAACCCTGCAACATTTTTTTTCTTTCTTTTTCTTTCATTTTTACTTTTTTTTTTTTTTTTTTTTTTGTACAATTCAAAGCTTTAGAAGCCTCTAATTCATCATTGAAACTTATCAAAAAGAAAGCAATGCTTAGTTCAAACTTCTTGTTAGAGGCATGGATTATCATTACTGTCATTAGACTTTCATGAATTCTTACATGTCAAACAATGCTGCTGTTTAAATTTTAGTGTTTATAACGGATTAGAGTCAAGTTGCATTTCTCCATAGCATATTTCTACATCAAGGAATTTCTCTGAAGGAGAGGCAATGGCATGGGGATTGTGGGCCTGGATTTTCGTTTTTACTTTGCTATTACAGGTTTGGGAAATCTTTAATCGTTTTAGCTATCATAGCTATCATATAACTCTGAAAGTGTGTTGTGTAAGAGGCAATGAATGTGGTTGTTAAGAGACATACTCTGGAACAAGACTCCTCCCCCCCTAGTTTTAAATCCCACCTCTACTCTGGGTAAAATGGGGTATTAAAAATAACAACTTCGGGGTGCCTGGGTGGCTAGTCAGTTAAGTTTGCAACTCTTGATTTCAGCCCTGGTCATGACCTCGTGGATCCTGAGACCGAGCCCTGAGTCGGGCTCCATGTGCTGACAGTGAGGAGTCTGCTGGGGATTCTCCTTCTCTCTCTGTCCCTCCCCTGCTCATGTTCCCTCTCTCTCTCTCTGTCTCTCTCTCTGTCTCTCTCTCTCAAAATAAATAAATAAAAAATACCAACTTCATAAAACTGATAGAGGTTCAGACAGGCTGATAAATATAATAAACTCATGGAACATGTTAGCTGCTATAAATAATCTAATGTTAACTATGATTGTAATTCATAACTGGCTGAATTCTGTTGCTATTTTAATACTTGTATCTTTATATGGGAATTATATATATATATATATATATATATATATATATATATATTTAATTTTTAATGTTTATTTTTGAGAGAGAGAGACAGAGTGTGAGAGGGGGAGGGGCAGAGAGAGAAGGAGACACAGAATCCCAAGCAGGCTCCAGCTTCTGAGCTGTCAGCACAGAGCCCCATGTGGGACTTGAACCCATGAACCGCAAGATCATGACCCGATCTGAAGGGGGGGCGTAACCAACTGAGCCACCCAGGCACTCCATGTGAGAATTATATTTGTAATCATCTGTTTTTGATATTGAGAGTTGCTTAAGTGCATATATTTAAAGTGCTGTATACTTTTTGATGGAAGTTCGATTAAAATAAGTGGTGGCTGCCTATAGCCAGCTCTATGAAGGACATGTGAATGTTTCATAGAGTGCATGTGTTTCCAATGTGATGCAGCCTCTCTGTGAATTGATACCTAATTTTGGACCAATTTCTCCCCAGCAAAGATTTGGCAGTTCTTTAAGAAAAAATAAAAATATTATGGCGGAGTTTCTAACAAACAATCTAGTAAAACATTTGCTTTTCTTGATTCTCAGTTGTCAGGCATGTTTTGTGACTAAAAAACACAAATTATGTTTGAGTCCCTTGTGTGTTAGACATTATTAAGTATTTCTCTTTGGCATCTCACCCTACCATTGGTAGATGTGATTAACAACAACAACAAATATATATATATATATATATATATATATATATATATATATATCGCCTGAATATCAACTTTTCATCATTTATTTTATTGTGGAGTAGAAAAATGTAATTAAAAAATACATATATATATTGAACAGAGAATGCTTCAAATAGCAAAAGTGCAGCTTAAATTTACTTAGCAAACTTGATCTGTATTGAAAAATGCCAAAGAGAAGAAAGAATAGATTTGGAATTTTATTAGCAGAGAATAAAAATTGTTTAAAATATTTATGATATAGAGGGTCAGATAGAAACATATCTTCATAAATGTTATTTTTTAATGAGACAAGCACATATCAGAATTACTTTATAAATTTTATAATACATACATATAAAGAAGAATTCAGACTCGGCTATCAATAATTTGTGGTTAAAAATGTCAAATTAAAAACTCAGAGTTAAAACCAGTAAGAGAAACTCAAGTTCTCATTCTAATCCTGCTGTAGATAGATATCAAGCTATAAGTAAGTCAACATTAATAGCTTCTGTGCTTTTTTTCTAAGCCAGAAATACAGAATCCAGCATCTTGATTCTTTTCTCTATCTGCTGTCATTTTCAGAGCTGGAAACTGCTTATTTCAATTTGAAGACATACAGAAAAATACTTGCACCTCAACAGGAAACTCTCTGGTTCTTTCCAGCAATAAAGGAAAAAACAAACCAACATGCATTAGGAATTGTTTTGGCTAACTTTGCAACTCAAAGACAATTTTTTATTTTTGTTTTTCTTTTTCATTGTACATTTTAAAAGAACTCCGATAGGCTGCTGGTTTTGGTTGAACAATGTCAGAGTGGTAGGGTGCATGTCTCAGAATTTTCTGGGACTGGAAAGTACTTGCTTGTCTGGGATGGAGGATGGCTGCTGTAGCACCATAGGAAAAGGGGTGAGCAAAAGGAAGCTTCAAACACATTTGTCCCCTTTTATGAAAAATGCAAGAGCTTTTCTAGAAACCTCTTTACATTCTTCTTGTATCTCCTGAGCCAAACTGTTTTTTGTTTTTGTTTTAATTTTTTTAATGTTTATTTTTAAGAGAAAGAGAGAGAAAAGGAGAGAGAGAATGCGTGCGCGCAAGCGGGGGAAGGGTCAAACAGAGAAGGAGACACAGAATCCGAAGCAGGCTCCAGGCTCTGAGCTGTCAGCACAGAGCCCGACGCAGGGCTCAAACCCGCAAACTGTGAGATCATGACCTGAGCCAAAGCCGGATGTTTAACCAACTGAGCCAAGTGAGGCAGACTGTTTTATTGGTATGTTAGTTTGCTAGGACTGCCATAACAAAATATCACAGGCTGAGTGACGTAAACAGCAGATGTTTATTTTCTCACAGTTCTGGATCTCAGAAGTCCAAATGATGGTTGCTGGTAAGATCTCTTGGTTTGCAGATGGCTATCTTCTTACCACCATGTCCTCGCATGGTCTTTCCCTTATGTGCACACACAGGGAGAGAATTGGGTGAGGGTTCCAACCTCATGACCTCATTTAATCTTAATTGCCTCCCTAATGGCCCTGTTTCCAAATGTGGTTTCAATGGCATTTAGGGTTTCAACATAAAAAGTTTGAAGGAACAGAATTCAGTCTGTAACGTGTGGTTACCTACCGCTATAAGGGAGGTTGGGTTTTGAAGGTCAGGATTGTCAGGTGCAGCTCAGCATTGAGTTTCTCATTTGGGGGCTTTGGGGATTGTCCTGTGTACTTTTTGATGCTTAGCAGAATTCCTGGCCTCTACCTCTAGTAGATGAAAATAACAAGCTGGCAAGCCTGCTTCCCTACTTCCCCTTCCAAACTTAGGACAACTAAAAATGTCTCTAGACATTGCCAAATGTACCCAGAGAGAGTCAAAATCATATCTCCATGCCTCCAGTTGAGAACCACCAGCCCTTGAACAAAATAAGGGATCTCTTAGTTGTGTAACATCAACATATCATGAGGGAACAGATTATGAGAAAAAGTTGTAGGATAGACAGTTAATAGAGCCTGCCACAGGACTTCTGTCTTCTGTAGTCTCAGTCTGTCACGGTTTACATTCTATAATTACTAGGATCAGTCTCATACAGTTCCTCTCTTACTTGCTTGCCTCTTTCTCTTTCATTTTACTTGCTGCCCAAACTCCAACTCTGGATCTACCCAAACTCTTACTTTTCCATAATTGTTTTCTAACAGTAAAAATTACTTTAAGATTATTACTCAGACTGATTGCTTTCGCTTTAAAAATTCATGATCACAGACCTCAAATGTTGTGTTTCTTTTGCAGGCTCACATTTTCGCTCTTCATGGCAGTGAATTCACATCTTTTCTTTCCTCAGATTGTGCTTTCTGAAAATCAGATTCCATCATCAGCAAAATCCCCTGTATCTTCACTCTCAAAGTCCTCCAGCTTCCTGCTCTGAGTGAATCCTTTTTGCTCTCCAGTTCTTTAATGTCTCTGCTGCTTCAAATGTCTCTCACTTCTGTTATAGAACTCACCTGATTAGCCCAGTCCTGCATAGATAATCCTCTTTGGATTAGCTTAAACTCAATTTATTAGAGATTTAAATACTTCTACAAAATCCCCTTTAACTTCCCCATAGCAGAGTAACCTCATGGGAGGAATATGCCATCACATTCGGAGTCTGCATTTTCATTCAAGAGGAGGGGATTATGTAGGGTGTGTCTGCAGTGGGGGCGGGACCTTGGTCCCATCAGAGAATTCTGTCTTTACCACAGACACCCACTGGCCAAGATAAAGACAGAAAATTTGAGTTAAAAAAAGCAATAATTATAGTTAATTGAAATGATTGAATTTGTGTCATGAATTCATAATGGATACTGAAATTTAAAAGTTGCAGGATACATAGAGGCATCATGAATATAATGAACATGTTAAACTTTTAATTAATTTTAATAAGTATATATATTTTGTTTCTTATATCTTTGAGTGTTTATAAAGTATTTATGTCCATGCACTTAGGAAAAACTTGCAGAGAAAACAGTTTCACATCTTCTAGCTTATTAAGCATTCAACAACCCCAAACTGTGCTCACATTTCATAATCTTGCTTCTTACTTCACTGAAAACATAGAATTAATCCAGAGAAAATGTACTTCCCATCTCTAAACCAGACCAGACCATAACTGCCTGCCTTCCTATGGATATTCTGCCTCTATTCCTTCTGAGGGATACCTATTCCACATGCACACTCTGTCTCATCCCCTAACATCTGCTGGAAAACTTTTTCCCCTTTTAATAACCTCAGATCTCATTTTTGTATAAAAAATTTTTAAAGTTTATTTATTTATTTTTGAGAGAGGGAGAGAGAATGTGTGAGTGAGGGAGGGGCAGAGACAGAGAGAAAGTGAGCAAGAGAATCCCAAGCAGGTTCCTTGCCACCAGCATCAGAACCCAATGCAGGGCTTGAACCCAGACCTGCAAGATCATAACCTGAGCTGAAATTGAGTCTGCTGCTTAACTGACAGCTATCCAGGCATCCCTAATTACCCCAGATCTCTTCCAAATCTCACTTCTCTTTGCATAAGTTCCTTAGCATGCCAGCATGATGTAATATCTCCCAACATAAACAACAGAAAAACAATAGCAAACTTTCCCTCAGTAGACCCCTCTATTTCTCTGTTCTCTTTTGTAGCCAAATTTCTCAAAAGAATCTAAAATACTATCTTGTTCACTTTGCAGGTCTCATTCTTTAGCCCAGCCCAATCAGACTTTTATCACCATTAACCTTCTAAAGGCTCCCTCTCTGGTCACTAAGAACCTTCATATTGACACATCCCAATATTTGATTCTCGCATTTATTTTATTCAAACTCACCGTCTTATTTTAATAAGGGAGTATAAAGAGTTGATTCCTCCCTTCTAGGAAATATATCCTTCACTTGAATTTCAAGGTGCCTCATTCTCTCATTTCCTCCTATTTCCATGGTTTTCCCAATTCCTTTGCTGTATCCTCCCCTTTGTTTCTGATTATTTAAATTTATATTCCTCTAGGGTTTGGTGCTTGGCTTTCTTCTCACTTAAAAAATGCTTATTTATCATTTTTGAGAGTATGTGCGTGTGTGCATGCGTGCGCGCACACACACACACACGCATACACACATACACACATACACACACTAGAGCAGGGGAGGAACAAAAAGAGAGGGGGAGAGAGTCCCAGGCAGGCTCTGAGCTGTCAGCATAGAGCCTGACAAGGGGCTCAAAATCACGAACCATGAGATCATGACCTGAGCCAAAATCAAGAGTCAGATACTTAACCCACTTAACCAGCTAAGCCACCCAGGTGCCCCTCTTCTTTTTTTTTTTTTTTTTTTTTTTTTTTTTTTTTTTTTTTTTTTAAATTTATTTTTGGGACAGAGAGAGACAGAGCATGAACGGGCAAGGGGCAGAGAGAGAGGGAGACACAGAATCGGAAACAGGCTCCAGGCTCTGAGCCATCAGCCCAGAGCCCGACGCGGGGCTCGAACTCACGGACCGCGAGATCGTGACCTGGCTGAAGTCGGACGCTTAACCGACTGCGCCACCCAGGCGCCCCAGGTGCCCCTCTTCTCACTTCTTTATACTCATTCTGTAACTTACATCACTGAGTCACCTACTTTTATTTTGTGTATACTGTTTATATGCTAATGCCATCCATATTTCTCTCTCAGCCCTGAGCTCCCATTTTAACACATCCAAAACGGAACTCTTGATTCTCTACCCCCTCAAACCTGTTTCTTTCCATTCCTTTAAGTGCCATCAAAATTCATTCACTTACTTGTGATTAAAAATAGCCTTGATTCTTTTCTTTTTCTTTCACCATGCATCTAATGTATCAGAAGTCTGTCAGCTGTCTTTTAAAATAGAACCTGGATATGGTAAACAATCTGGACCTCCACAACTTCCCTCCTGGTCCAAACGCAGCAACCTTTCTCTTCAGGGTGTTTAAAATGTAAATCAGAATATCATCACTGCCTGCCTAAACCCTGAAAGACTGCCCTCATGACATCAGCTCTTCTCTCTCTTGTCCTTGCTAATTTTGATCTTGAGCACATGCAATCCCTTCCCAACTCTGGGGCTTGGCATTCGCTGTTACCTCCATCTGAAACACATCCTCTAGGTGTCCACATGGAGAATTCTTCCTTTCCTCAAGTATCCACTCAAATATCACCTCATCGGGAAAAGTATTCCCAATGAGGTGTTAAAATACCACTTTCTGCTGAGTCACACATCAGCCTTTTACCAGTTTTGACTTTTTCTTCGTTGCGCTTTTTCACTACTTATCATCTTATATATTAATCAGTGTACTTGTTTGCTATGTGTCATCATAATTAGAACTGAAATCTATGAGAGTGTCCTGTTCCCCACTGAATTTCCATACCATAGGAAACTGCCTGCCTCATGGTAGGTAGCCAGTAAATATTTGTTGAATGAATGAATAATAGAGTTTAACATAGCATAGAATAGGAAACTACCTTGAATTGAGAGTCATATAACCATTATTCTTAAAAATTCAAGGTCATATTCCTCCAAGGTTCCTTAATTTCACCATGTTGCTGGGTCTCTCTTCTCCTTTCCTACATCTTCCCTCTTGTCCATTTTTCATCTCCCTTTCCTCTCTACCGTAGTCAGAGAAAAACTTCAAAGTCCCTGCAACTGTATTAGAAAATTATTTACCATAACATAATAGTTACTGAAGCCCTCATTTCCATAACTAAAATGCCCCATTAAGACATCTTCATAAACAAAACTCTTCCATCGCTGCTGGGGATCATGCTTGTCTCCTGGTAATGCTTATATGAAAACCTTAATCTCTCTCTGTCTCCCTCTCCCTTGTTTTGTCTTTCCTTTTCAAACTGAAATGGGATAGCATTATAATAGAGATATGCCAAGTCTGGCTGTTCAGTGAGGCACCAGAGCCATCAGGGCATGCTACCTCCTAAGGCAGCCTATTTCAATTTCTAACAGCTCTAATTTTAAAAATGCTCTTTTTATATGATGAGCTAATATTTGCCTGGCTGTAACTTTGATCCATTGGTACTATTTCTGCCGGCTAGGGCTCCTAAGCATAACTATTTCCTGAGCAGAAATAGAACAGCTGCTTAACACCTCCCATATGCTATTGCTTTATATAGTTGAAAATTGTAAATCCCCCAGCCTCCAGCACCTCCACCATATACTTTGTCAGCCTTCTGTTCCCTGTTGTAAATAAATTCAGCTCTGTAGCCTTTCCTCAAATGACCTATTTCCCAAACACTTGATTACTTCTGAACTCAGAGAGAGAGGACAAACCCTTTTCTGGGAAAACCAGCCATTCCTGGGACATTGTATTCAGGGAGGAAAATATAGTATAATGTAAATTGATTGTGAATTCTGATTTTAGTAACTTTATTTAACTACAATTTATTTAAAGTAGCACATATGTATTGGTTTATTCAATAAACATTATCAGGTGTCTCACTAGGTGTAAAGAACTACACCAAAAATAAAATAAACCTAAGACCTTGCCACTGGTCTTGAAATTTTGGTTCATTTTGTGCAATTACTAAATTTCCTTATGAGATTTTAAACACCTTTCTTCTGTGCCCAATGATCTTGTTAAAGGATGCATGGGGCTTTAGTAGCATTTTTAAGGCACCTTCCGGGTTAAGGTGTCCCAGGGCTGAACTGAAGGGAACTAAGTCACTAGGCTATTTCCCTGGTGATGAGACCTGCATTTTGACTCCCTCTGGGTAAATGGTAGCTGCATTCATTTCATTAACTTGTGGGTTATAAGTTAATTTAGGGGGAATATGCTATTATAGATTTGGATGAGTTCCATTAAACTCCATTAAAACTTTGACTGTAGGAAGCATTAATAGAGCTTCAAAGTCAGTCAATCAAAAGATTGATGGAGTATATAGAATGGAATGTTAAATGGAATATTTGATATGAACTATTAAATCTTTCAGAGGAATTCTTTTCAATTTTAGATAGGGATTTGGGGATTGTCCTTCTAATGCATGTATCTGTGTTAATGCTATGCATGGAAATAGTATGAGATATTTAATTAGGGTTTTCTGTGATTCAATTGTGATGAATCAGTTTATCAATTTAAGTCCCCAGTGAATTCTTACAAACTAGAATTACCTAACAGTGATAAATAAGATTTCTGAAGATTTTTGGAATTCATAAATACCTGTAAAATTTCAGGTGGAGAACTAATCTTTGTTTTGCCCCAGGATGTTGCTAGCTGCTTCTAGTCACATTTTTACTTACTCAATATAATTTTTGAGGTGCATATTACTTTTATTATCCCCATTTTTCATTTGTGAAAACTGAGACTCACAAATTTATGCTAATTCCCAATATAACTGAGCAATACCGGTATTTATATTTAGATCTTCTTTATACTAAATCTTACAATAGCTGTTATTAATTTAATATACCAGGCTGTCTTTGGGGCAGTAATGGTTATAATATGATAACACAACCTCAGTTATTAGAATATGTTGTTAGTTAACTGTGAGTAGATAATATGGATAGTGAATGAATCGCTTGTGGATCCATGAAAATCCAATTACAGAAATACAGGTAAGGGAAGGGAATTATATGATTATGCTCTTGATAGGGTTCACAGCATTCAGAAAAAAATTTTTATTTCCAGTGTAGAGGAAGGAAGCTATATCCCATAGAGGCTAAATAACTTGCCCACAGCTGCACAGCTGGAGAAATGCAGAGCTGAAATTCAAACACATGTCTGTTGACCTCTATAAACTTGCTCTTTTTATACCAGGAGGAATGACATATTTGACTTCAGTTTCATCTGAAATCAAATAAATGGACAGCCAAACATTAATTAGGGAAGATGACTGGATTTTGTCTTGTTCTTTATTTTGAAGATACGATAAAAACATAACCAAGGGCAGTAACCTAAAGCAAAATTTCTCCTGCCATTTCTTCTAAAAATACAAAGTGCATGTATTCAGCCATTTGCTTTGTTTTAGTTGGAGTGAATGATAGTAGGTGTTGCAAAAGACAAACCATACAATCCCCAAGGGTTAACATAAAATATGTTTATTTTCCCCTCACATGTTGTCAATGTGGATCAGGTCTTTCCCCTCCAGTGACTCAAATTCCATCTTTTAGCTATGTTGTTTGGAACCCAGGCTGCCAAAGTCTCCACAGAGAGATCAAAGAACATCAGATTCATGTAGGGTGATTTTAAGCACCAGGCCTGAAAATGGTTCATGTCACTTTTATTTACATCCCAGTGGCAAAGAAACTGATCAAATAGCTGTAACCCAGCTGCAGAGGAAGCTTGTGCCTGTACAGGAGCATAGGAGTATTTGGATCATAACTTGAGTCTGCCATACTTCAACAAGAATTTGTGTAACAGATTTCTTTCTCTTTCTAGACACCTAATACACATTCTTCGTAGGTGAACTAAATGCATAGTTGAGCCATTGCAATGCAATCGAACTGAGTGATACAACATAATGGGTGGGAGGAGATTGTTCTGGCACTCAGGGAAAAAAAAATGCCAATATTATGTTCTGAGTCGAAAGGAGAAAAAGATGAAGTGTTTTAAGGGGTAGGAGAGATTTGAACAGATACTTCCAAATCACAACATTGCCTTCGTGATCTTGCCCCAAAGCAGCAGGGACTTCCCCAAAGAACTAGATAAAAATTTCATTTGCTTTTTCTTTTATTGTTGAGATTCTTCATCTTTGTGTGTGTGTGTGTGTGGGGGGGTCGTGGTGCTGGTGGAAATTAAGATGAATTAAAGGTATTATTTGAAATCAGACTTAAATATATTTGTGTAGCCATGTAGGCATTTGTGGGATGGATAAGTCAAAATTTCAGTGATTTTCATACATGTTCAGAATTTTTAAAAAGTTAACATATCACATGGCTTACTTTCATACCTAAAATTAAAGTAATTGAATATAAAGCACTGTTTAGAAATAGTTTTCATTTTCTTAGTGATTTTTATATTCTTATATTTGTTGTGCATTCCTCATCAATATTGTGATTTTTTCCTATTTTGTTTGTTTTGGTGGTTCACTGACTGTTCTACATCCTGGGAATACTGAGAAGCTAAGTGCATTTTCCATTTTAAACTAAATAAAAACGACAATATGTTAAACTTAAAAAAATTTTCAGTGATTTTTAGGATGGTCACACTACTTTGAAAGATTAGATAGAAGTTCAAAGAACACAACAACTCTTACTAATATAATACTGAAGGGATTTCAAATTAATATAAAGATTGAAAAATAAACAGGTGTAAGAGAAGATTCTCACTGGCAATGGCGTGATATCTGTTTAGAAATTATTTTGCCAGCTGAGCCATTTTCAGATTAGATTATTATTAAAGAATAGTGGAGAAGTTGAGATTTGAGGATATTTGAGTTTCTTTTTTTTCAAGATACTCTCCATGCTTTCTATTATATATAAAAAGAGAATCAGTCTGTTAGTAGGTCACTGAGGATAAGTAAGTGAATTAGGCCACTAAATTGCAACTACTCTTGAAGAATTCTGAAAACATTATGATATTTAACCATCTTCTCCCTTCCATTTTAATACAAATAAACATTTATTTTTCCAGGCAGATAAATACATGTTTTAGGGGTAATGACACAAACATATTGATCTTCTTTTCAGCAACTGTTGACTTTTTGGTTGATTTTATGCAATATACTATTTGGACAAATGCATGTTGTAGTTATTTCAGTATCATGATTGATAGCTTGAATAAAGTCATGCTTGATTGAAAACACAGAAAGAAATTTGAACTGAATAGTTGAAAAATGCCATACTAAAGATATCTGAAAAACTGGTAAATAAAGGAAAATACTTATCCTACCTTTCCTACATGAACTGTACTGTTAGCCAAGTACTACCTGAGAAATGTCTCTGCAAAAATATCACAGGTAGCACATTCAAAAAAAATGTCACAATTAGAACATCACCATTTTGGCAACCACAATAAATGAATAGAGATAGGCCTAAATGATCAATGGCTTTTAATATGACAGAAGGGTAGGCAACCAGACATTATGGGTGTCCTGATGCAGGAACATAGCACTACCAGAGTGCCTGTGTGGCTCAGTCAGTGAAGCATCTAACTTCGGCTCAGGTCATGATCGCACAGTTTGTGGGTTTGAGCCTTGTGTCAGGCTTGGTGCTGACAGATCAGAGTCTGGAGCCTGCTTCAGATTCTGTGTCTCCCTCCCTCTCTCTGCCCCTTCCACACTTGCCTCTCTCTCTCTCTCTCTCTCTCTCTCTCTCTCTCTCTGTCTCTCTGTCTCTCTGTCTCTCTCTCCATCTCTCAAAAATGAATAAACATTAAAAAAAGTTAAAAATAAAAACAACATAGCACTATCTCTAGTCTCACGAAAGAGAAACTGAGTCTGCTCCAGCCTCTAATTTGAAAGACATGCAGAGACTAGAAGAACATATTGAATTGCACTATGTGATTGCAACTGGCAGAATCAAGACTATAGAAGATTCCTCTGGGAAAGAAAAAAGATGAAAGAAAACTCTTTACTTAAAAAAAAAAAGAAAATGTAAAAACATAACAAGATTTAAAAGTGAGCAAAATAGGGGCGCCTGGGTGGCGCAGTCGGTTAAGCGTCCGACTTCAGCCAGGTCACGATCTCGCGGTCCGTGGGTTCGAGCCCCGCGTCAGGCTCTGGGCTGATGGCTCAGAGCCTGGAGCCGGTTTCCGATTCTGTGTCTCCCTCTCTCTCTGCCCCTCCCCCGTTCATGCTCTGTCTCTGTCCCAAAAATAAATAAAAACGTTGAAAAAAAATTAAAATAAAAGTGAGCAAAATAAAATTATAATATTTACAGAAGTACATTTAGGTGATAAATCATTTTAAAAATAAAAACAAGGAAGGATTACAATTAAAGTCAGGCAAGTGGTTGCTTTAGGAGGGAGAGGAGAGCTGTGATTGGGATTCAGCCCATGGCAGCAGCTTCTAAGGATGAGTAACAAAGTTATATCTTGAAGTAAGCTGTGGTTACAAGTTTGTAGGTCTTGAACTAATTTGTTAGGCTATACATACCTTTCTGTTGGGTTTAATTTATCTTACAATGGAAAAATTTTAAAATAATAAATATTCAATGTAAATAATGTCTAAAACCCTCAGAAACATTAAACAAAGATGTGAGTAGATATGACAGGTACCTGAATTTATTGCGAAGAAAACCTAATTGTAAAACTACTTGGTGCTTTTTTAACCATTTTCACTGCAGACAATTTTCTTTTCCACCTTTTACTGTCAAACAACTTGGTTACCTTTTTTTCCCCAATCCAAAAGATGTATTGATTTTACTAGGAAGCTAAACGATACAATTTTGCTTCTCCCAGCCTATTTCTTTCTAAAGTTCTAAATTTCAGATCTATCATTTTTGACAGCATTTTTTTTGTTAGCTTTACCATTTCCCCCTGCTAGTTTAAATGTCCTTCAAGATTACTTTTCTGAATCAGAACATCGTAAGTGTTGTAGTAAATATTATGGAATGAGATGAGGTTTTAAGATAGCAGCCATGTTCTCATAAGAGAACTGTATACTAAAAGTAAGAGGAAATAAGAAAGTAAGGGGACGATGTCTTCCAAGTGCTTAAAGTACAGAAAAAAAAAAAAAAGAATTTCAAAGTTTATTTGTCTAGACCATACAGTAAAGTTATTTATCAAACTGCAAAAGTAGTCATACAGATATAAAATTTAACAAAAATAGTATCTTTGTTGATATGTTTTTGTAGATATGGCATATACTCATTACACAGGCCCATACTGAGTTGCACTCCGGAATGGGAATTTGTAAGTATAAATCAGTTTCTCGCATCAGGTAACAAGGCATTTAAAAATATGTTGAAACTTGGGGCGCCTGGGTGGCGCAGTCGGTTAAGCGTCCGACTTCAGCCAGGTCACGATCTCGCGGTCCGGGAGTTCGAGCCCCGCGTCAGGCTCTGGGCTGATGGCTCAGAGCCTGAAGCCTGTTTCCGATTCTATGTCTCCCTCTCTCTCTGCCCCTCCCCCGTTCAGGCTCTGTCTCTCTCTGTCCCAAAAATAAATAAACGTTGAAAAAAAATTAAAAAAAAAAATATGTTGAAACTACATCTGTGCTAAGTGTAAAGTAGAGAGGTGAAAGGGACAGATGTGCCTCTCAATGCAAAGATGCTGCTATTGCAATGCGGGCCTTAGGCTCAACAACAGCCTTAAGTAGGCACTACTCTATAACCACAGAACTAATGAATTAAAAAAAATCTGTAATTAGGACACCTGTAATTAGTGGTTCAGTCGGGTAAGCATCCAACTCTTGATTTTGGCTCAGGTCATGATCTCACAGTTCGTGAGTTCAAGCCCCGCATTGGGTCCCATGCTGTCAGTGCAGAGCCTGCTTGGGATTCTCTGTCTCCCTCTCTCTCTCTCTGTCCCTCTCCAGCTCATCCTCTCTCTCTCTCTACCCCCCCCCAAATAAACATTTAAAAATATCTACAATTAAAGTGTGCCTACTTGTGTGTGCTCGTGTGCATATATAAAATCCTTATTTGTGAGCAGAGAAAATTGTATTCTCTGAGCCCAAGGAATGGTCATTTTTCTCAGTGTCAGTGTCCAACTCCATCCATCGCTAGATTTTCTTTAACATCTTATCAACTTTTTAATAAGCTCCTATATCCACTCTAACTTTTAACATAAAATTTGTTGGAGGCACCTGGGTGGCTCAATTGGTTGAGAGTCTGACTCCTGATTTCAGCTTGGGTTGTTATCTCTCCATCATGAGATCTAGCCCTGTGTCGGGCTGTGCCCAGAGCCTGGAGCCTGCTTGGGATTCTCTCTCTCCCCTCTCCCTTGTCCTTCCCGTGCTCAGGCTCTCTCTCTCTCAAAAATAAATAAATAAATACATAAATAAATAAATAAATAAATAAATAGGCACACCTGGGTGGCTCAGTCAGTTGAGTGTCAGACTATTTCGGCTGGGGTCGTGGTCTCACAGTTCATGGGACTCAGCACTGTGTTGTGCTCTGTGATGACAGTGTGGAGCCTGCTTGGGATTCTCTCTCTCTCTCCCTCTTTGGCCCTCCCCTACTCTCTCACTTTCTCAAAACAAATAAATATTTTAAAAACAAAATAATATACAATAAATAAAATGAAATGAAATAAAATAAGATAAAATTTGTTAATAACATTTTGCTGACTTATATAAACCTTCTATCTTTTTTAGTTCAGACTTCTGAGGCAATGCCATACGTTGTCTATAGAGAGCTTTTCTAGGGCAACTATGAGATTTGTGGGTCAGTTCAGCCAGGACACAAAATCAGGTTAAACAGAGTATTGTGAGCCAGCAAGGCCATTAATTGAAAAATAAAAGTATTTCTTATAGCATAGTAACCCACATGCATGTAATCTGTAGCTATATAATCAAGAATTGATAGCAATTTTATTTTCAGACGAAATATATTCTACATTAAGTTATAAAGAGACACATTTTTCGGAATATTTGTGGAATCTGTGCTAATGTGATTGTAGTATGTTCCAGGCTCATGTGGATATATTTCCCCCTTCAGTCTCATGTTGCTATCTGCCTTTCATGGGAGCAACACAATTTCCAGGGGCCCAGAGTGTTATCAGAAAAGCAGTGACCAGGTGCTTTCTAAGTTTTTGAATCTTTTTTCTTTGATCTTTTGGGGACTAAACCTTGTTTCCACTCCCATAGGTTTAACTGCCACTTCTCAGCTATACACTCCCGGAGAGGAAAGTCATGTCACTGTGTACTAGAGTGTTCGCCTCTTTTCTCCTTTCGGAACCTGAGGCCTGGCAGAGCCTCATGTCTCCCACATTGGAAATAGAATTCATTCTCTTTCCCCCAAAGCAGAAAACACCCGAATTTGTATTTTTTGTGTGTTTATAATCTCTCAGAGAAGGTCTCCTGACCAAAAGATGTTACTCATCTCAGGACCACAGGAAGTAAAAGGATGACAGTGAGAGGCTTGCTTCACATTTCAGAAGGCTTTGTCCATTGTTAGGCGACACATGCTCAGTCTCAGGTCATAACAGAATTCTTCTCAGAATCACATGAGCCAGGAACTTGGGAGTCAGCTTTTTTACCTCATTGACCCCACTACCTCCTATCAAACCTGTTCTCCAACTGTTCTGTTTCCTTAACATTCTTTTTCTCTATCCTCTCTGTTCTTGCCTTAACCCAGGTCCCCTTACCTCCTCTCTCTGACTTTAGATGTGTTCTTATCAAATCTCCAGACCAGCAGTCTCCAAATAGAGATGAAATATACTTCAAAATACGAAAGTCCAAATATTTATGCTCTAATATCTTTATAAACTGCTATAGTTGCATTTATAACATCAGTCTTTTTTTTTGAAGCTATTTGATAAGTGATCAAATAGACTGAGCAAGTGTTGATAATTCCTTTGAATGGAAGGGATGGAGTGAAGTGTTGCATATATATATGTATATACATATATATGTTGCATATACACATATACATGTTGCATATATGTTGCATATATATATATTTTTTTTCATTTGAATGTTTTTGTTCTCTCAGATACATATTTTGAAGCCTAATCCTAGTGTAATGATATTTGGAGGTAGATCCTTTGGAGGTAATTGGGTTTTGATGAGATGTTGGAGGTGGAGCCCCCATGCTGAGACTGATGCCTTTGTTTGTTTGTTTATTTATGTTTATTTCAAGAAAGAGAGGTATAATGTGGGTGGTGGAGGCTCAGAGAGAGAAAAAGGGAGACAGGAATCCCAAGCAGGCTCTGCACTGTCAGCAAAGAGGCTGACGTAGGGCTTGAACCCACAAACCATGAGATCATGACCTGAACCGAAATCAAGAGTCAGAGGCTCAACTGAGTCACCCAGGCATCCCTGGAAGCTGCTGCCTTTATAAAGGTATATAGAGTATAGGGCGCTCTCTCTTCACCATGTGAGGACAGAGTGAAGACTGTCATCTAGGAACCAGTAAAAGTATTCTTAACAGACATCAAATCTGCCAGTGCCTTGATCTTAAACTTCTTGGCATCTAGAACTATGATAAATAAATGTTTGTTATTTAAGCCACCCAGTCCATGGTATTTTTGCTATAGCAGCACAAAAACAGCTGTATTTCAATGGGAGCCAAATAGAATCACTGCAAATTCTTGTATGCAGCCCATTAAGTACACCCTTGGAGAGAAGGAATCAGTTCTCTTGCTAATACAAAAGATCTCATCACTTCAGACATTCCTTATCTAAAGTCAGGCTTTAAATGGAGGCTTTAAGAAAACAAGAATTAAATTTCAGATTTTTTAAGCAATTATTTTAGAATGGTTTTTGCACCATCCTTCAGTTTAGAACATTAAGAGTTTTATTAAAAGACTCACATCAGAAACTGGGCCCCTGCTGGGGGCAGTTATCACAGAGATGTGGAGGTCACCAAGGTGAAGACCCCAATAAACACCTGCACAGCCTGGCCTGGGTTTGCCATTGTCTCCCATTGATATTTAAATTTCATTGTGAACCGTTTCTTGTAAAGTTTCTAACTTGTTAAATGAATTTTTTCTCATGTAATTTAAAACTATCAGGGTACCTTATAACGAATGCCATCAATGCATTTAGTGAGTTATGTGAATCCAAAGGAAGATACACTACAGTTTCTATTTTTTCTAAGCATGCAGAAGTTGCACAGATGTGCTTTTTCACAAGGCAGAATTAGATTCCTTTTGGGAGGGGGCAGTATTAGAGTTACTTTTCATTCTTAGCCGAGAGCACAGTATATTTTAAAATAGAGTGATTTGGGAGCCTGGGTGGCTCTGTCGGTTAAGCGTCCGACTTCAGCCAGGTCATGATCTCGCGGTCCGTGGGTTCGAGCCCCGCGTCGGGCTCTGGGCTGATGGCTCAGAGCCTGGAGCCTGTTTCCGATTCTGTGTCTCCCTCTCTCTCTGCCCCTCCCCCGTTCATGCTCTGTCTCTCTCTGTCCCAAAAATAAATAAACGGTGAAAAAAAAATTAAAAAAAAAAACATTTTATAAAAGGTTCTTATTTTTTTTCTTATTCTATGTTTGTGTCTTAGAGTATGGTTTTATTTTCTATAGTGCCTATTTTCTTCTTTTTTATTTTTTTTTTGTTTAATGTTTACTTATTTTTTTTTTAATTTTTTTTTTCATCGTTTATTTATTTTTGGGACAGAGAGAGACAGAGCATGAACGGGGGAGGGGCAGAGAGAGAGGGAGACACAGAATCGGAAACAGGCTTCAGGCTCTGAGCCATCAGCCCAGAGCCCGACGCGGGGCTCGAACTCACGGACCGCGAGATCATGACCTGGCCGAAGTCGGACGCTTAACCGACTGCGCCACCCAGGCGCCCCGATGTTTACTTATTTTTGAGAGAGAGACACACACAGAGTACAAGAGGGGGGAGGGAGAGAGAGAGGGAGACACAGAATCTGAAACAGGCTCCAAGCTCGGACCTGTCAGCACAGAGCGTGAAGTGAGGCTCAAACTCATGAACTATAACCTGAGCCAAAGTTGGACACTTAACCCACTGAGCCACCCAGGTGCCCCTATAGTGCCTATTTTTTTTTCTATAGTGCATATTGTTGAACCTGTAAACTTAATAAAATTTCTAAAATAGACCATTGCTTGATATAAAGTGAAACAAGTTGATAGCATATCTGAATATGAGCTAAAATGTTGTTATTTCAGGTTAATATTACAGCATGTCTCCAAAACACTGAGTCTCATGAAGGATCCTGCTTATTGTAGTGCTATGCTCCCCCAGGAGTAAAGGTCATTGCAGAAACAGGACACACTTCTCTTTATGTTTATGATGTAAACTTTTTCTTTCCATTCTCCTTTTCTCAGAGAAAACCCATTTGATAAACATTTCCTGACCTCCCCTTAGGCATAATAGTGCATTTTCCCCTTTTAGCCAAATTGAAGCTCACATGCTGTTTTTCCTGTGCTTTCATAGTGCCTTGGTTTTACTTCCTTGTAGACATTGTCATGTGTCACTGAGTTTTTGACTTGTCTCCATCTCCCCTATTTGACTTTGAAATGCTCAAAAGCATGATTCCTACACATATCTGCCTCAGTATCTGCCATACTTCTCAATGCTTCACATGCATTTAAACACATTAAATGAAAGAGTGAGCTATGCAATTTCACTGAAGTCTCCATCTAAATGTTTATCTCATTTAAATCCAACTATGTGTGGATATAATATTGTGTGATTTGATAATGTTATGTACAGTCTTTAGTTAGGTGGACTAGAATTCCTACTACCCTGAGCTACTACTGAAAAGAAGTTTTGACTAATTTGGGTAGAAATTGGGAGGGGAGATATAAGTGGAAGTGCTTCTTTCTTTGATAGCTCAATGCTTAATAAAAATTTATTGGATGCATGCTGGGTGTCAGGTAGTGTGTTAAGACAGGGAAAATTAGTAAGGACAGCACACTATCAACCTAGCACAGCAGTTAAGAGCAGGAACATGACAATGAAATATCTTTGATTTGGCCTATCTCTTTGGCACGAACAAATTACTTTATTGTATTTTATTGTTGTTTTCCTACTTTATAGACATTTCAGAAATTAGAGAAATTACTTATAATCTTATATCTCAAAACTCAACTATTTACATTTGGCATAATTGTTATTGCCAACATTGTACCCCTTGTATATTCATATAAAATCCCAAATAAGGACCACAACATATATATACTTTGGTACATTGATATATATATATATATATATATATATATATATATATATATATATATATTTTTTTTTTTTTTTACTCAGCATCTCTATATTATTCCTTCATGTTATTGCCTGACTTCAAAAATATTTTGATACCAAATCTCTCCTATTAATTAGTGTGTATATTATTTTCTATTTTTCTTTTGATAGTGCTGTAAAAACATACTTGTCTCTTATACTTGATCACATCCATGATTAATTCTTTAAAATGGATTACTAGATGACAAATTTGCGTCAAAGAATTTAAGCATAGGACACAGATCCATCAAGGTTGCTTAAATCTTCTATTGTTTTAAACTGTTTTGAGTTTTTCTTCGTGGATGATGAGATTAGTTGACAATAATGATAATTATTACATTTCTTTCTCTCCTTTTTTTTCTTTTTTATTAGCATCTTATTATGTTGCCCAGAAATTCTGATGTTCAAAGTGTTAAAGAAATAGTGGGCTTTCTTAGTTTCTTAACCTCCAAATTTTAATGTCGAATCTTCTAGTTTTTATCCATAAATATAATGTTCAGTATTGATTTAAGGGGACTATACTTATCAGGTTAGGAACTTTCAACGTTGAAATTAGAGGTTTTCTCATACTGAAAATACCAGAATTATTTTTATAAACCTACTTGACAATGAGATATTATTATAATGTGGTATTGAAATCAATCTTGTAGTAGTTTATTTAGAATTTTAAATGGAATATGCATAATTGATCTTTATTATAGTTTATGTATTATATACTCATATAAAACATACATTTTTTTGTTTGGGCTTTGGTACCATTTCATATTTGTAGTATGAATTATGTGTCCCAATACATGGGACAGGGAATGTCCCATTATTATTTGAAAGGCCAACTTTATTAAGCTTTAAAATATAAATTTTAAACTACAACATTCAATCCATATCATCGTCTCAGTTTCTTATTCTCAATGCAGTTCTTATCATCATCATCATCATCATCATCATCATCCAATTTTCTGGTTCCCTTAATGGACCATTGACTTTCAACTTCATTTTTCTTTCCTATCTCTATACAGCTAGTCACCTCAACCCCTAAACTAAACCAAATTTAGCCCAACATCCAGCTATCTAATTCCAAAGTTCAGGAAGCTGAAAAAATTATAGCTCCCTTCAAAGAATTTCCAGTCATACTTAAGACGGATCCTTAGGACTACCTACAAAATAATGGAGTAACCCCAGTGTAATACACACAAGAACACATTACAGTATAAATTGAAGGTGGGCATGAATTTTTGACTCTTCTTGATGCTTGTACCCTGCACATAGAAAACTACTTGTACACAGTATGTTAGTTGAATAAATGCGAGAACATAGTCCCTCAATTCCTACTGTGTTAGCTGTCTCGCCTCTATAAAATTTTCTCATATGTCACCATTTTCATCATTAACTTGGCCTGACCGGTGTCCTGATTAAGTCTTTAACCTCAGCGGTCACTATGTTCCCTTCACACATTATACTTGAAGATTACTGAATTAACTGAAGTTCTCTCAATCCACCCTATATACTCACAATGCCATGCTTTGCTCAACTTGTTTGCTCTTCCTGGAATAATCTTGGTGCCATTTTTTTTTGTCTGTTCGACTCCTCCCCTGCTTCCAAATTCAGCTCAGAAACTAACTGTTATGTGAAGTGTCTCCTGATCACTTTCCTCTGGATTAAATTTCTCTTCTTTGTTCTCTCATCATATGTTATACATACATCCTTCTATTGTGGCATTTATACCATCATGCCACGCATATCATGCATGTTTTCTTCTCTACATCTTCCTCAAATTTATGAACACCTCAAAGACAGAAATTATTTTTAACTTCTGTGTTCCTCACACAATGTCTGTCACATTCATTATTAATGCATCGATAGAAATTTAGATTAAAAACCAGCACCCATTCATCTCCTTTGTTTAATAGCATTACTTTCCTTTTATGATATCATTTGGATTTCTTTATATAAAAATAATTGAATTTCTGAAAATGTTGACCTTCTTTACATATTTTCTTTGAAAAGTAAAAATTAAAATATCTCTTAATAGCTACAGATTTGTGTGTAAAGGAAATTGGAACTCCAAAATGTGTGGAAAAGTTTAATTTGTGCAGATTTCAGGTAAACTTTTTTTTTTCTGTTCATGTAGCATCACTGCTCTCTGCATCAGTGTGTGAGTAGAGCATTCCTGGTGGGTTGGGAGTCAGTTAACAGAGGCTCCACATCTGATGGATGAATCACTGGTGGGACTGCGGGCTCTGCTGATTCAGTGTTAACAATTTTAGGCAAAGTAGATGATCCAGTCAACCTTGGACTAGCTCATGCTGTTTTCTATTTCTTTTGACTTTTTTTTTATATTGCCAACCTACTCATTAACTGCTGAAAAGAAAGAAACCTAGGGAGAAGAAAATGCAAGTTAAAGCATAGTTAGGGTTACTATCTCTGAATGAATAATTATTCCAAAAGCATTTAGAATAAACCTGTATCATCTCAGTGCCAAACTCTTAAATTAACACATGAGTCTTCTCTTATTTTCTTATTTCAAATAAGATTGAATAATATCTTCTATCAACCACATATTGAACCTAATGGGTAATATTAGAGGAGACGTCTAGGTAACTAGAGGAGACAGTATCCTTGAAATATATATATATATATATATATATATATATATATATATATATTTTAATGTTTATTTATTTACTTTGAGAGAGAGAGAGAGAGAGAGGAGAGACAGAGAGAGAATCCCAAGCATGCTCCATGCTATTGAGCCTGAGGCAGGGCTCAAACTCATGATCATGACCTGAACTAACATCAAGAGTTGGATGTTTAAACCAACTGAGCCACGCAGGCACCGTGAAATATTTATTTTTGTGACCTATGTTTTGGTTTACTTTCCTTCTTCTTTGTGATCCATTTTTGCCAATAATACTTGACTCTTTCTTTGTCACTTATTTTTTACGATAATTTTTCTTTTCATTATATTGCTAACGTCAGTTTTCTTCAGATAGTAGTATTTTCTCTTCATAAATAAATTATGGACCAAAGAGTTTCTGGCTACAGCCTACTTTATTATGTGTAGGTGTGGCCACTCCTAAGAAACCCAGATATACCTTTATATAACGGACCTATATTCCTTTATCTGTAGCACTTTTGAAGGTTAATCATAGTATACACATATTCTTTAAAATACCATGAGCATCTTGACTAAAAATGCAGACCATAAGAATTATGATTAAAGCTCTTTAATTTTACATTTTAATGTTTTATAATGAGAATTAGAAGGAGCAAAATATATCTGCAGTGCAATATAAAAATTGGTTAATTCTTTAGTGACCAGAATAATAATACTCTCATAATCTAAATTTTTAATATTGATTATGCATAGGTCACTGCTGAACACTGAAAGAAACAAATACATATGTTAGTGTCTCTGTTCTCAAGGGTTTTATACAGAATATCATTTTTATTGATTTTATTTAGTTTTTAAAAATGGCAATACAAGTCCTTAAAACAATGATTCTCTGCAATGTCATCTAAAATTACAGTGCCTATTCATTCTTTTCAAAATCTGAAAAGTTCCTGAGAAGTTAGCATGTGATCTATACAATGGATATCACTAGAAGAAATTTATAAAAACATACATTTTATTTTTAATGTTTATTTATTTCTGAGAGAGAAAGAGAGAGAGAACGCGAGCAGGGGAGGGATAGAGAGAGGGAGACACAGAATCCGAAGCAATCTCCAAGCTCTGAGCTATCAGTACAGAGCCGGATTGGGGCTTTGAAGTCATGAGCTGTGAGATCATGACCTGAGCAGAAGTCAGTTGTCCAACGGATTGAGGCACCCAAGCACCACCCCCCCCCCCATAAATTTTATTTTTAGAAGAGACCTTAGAAACCATCTTCTTAGAGATTCTGCCATCCTCTCTTTCTTCTCCTTTTCCCACTTTATAGATGAGAAAACAGACCGATGAGGGCTAAACAAGATGGCTAGGATCAGACAATTGAGCAACTGGACAGGTTTTTTAAGTTGACTTTCAGTACTCTTTCAAATACAACCTATGAAAAATAGCAGATTAATCTCCAGCACCCACTTACAGCAGTAACAGAGACATTGGCCTTCCTTGGTAACAACTGACAGTTTCTGACTAATGGAGATACACAAGTACTGTGTGTGGGACTTCAAGCAACAGGTCTGCAGTATGTGTTTGCAGTATGTTCTCTGTCATTTTAATTTCTTGCCTAGTGAAAAGTACTAGATAATCATATACTTCAAAATAAACTCTCTTTCCAAAATATGAAAACTTCTTATCTGGGTGTAGGTAATACATTGGTATCTGTCACTTGATCTGACTTTACTGCATTATAGGGAGTCATAATCATTGAGAATAAATAATAATTTTTTGATATAAAATGGTTTTGTTCGACTAAAATTAATAATAACTTAATGGTCCCTTTTTGTCAGATTTGATATTCTCATAATTGATATATTTCATGTTTGACTCATTATTATATATCCCTTTTTTAGGGGGTGTAACTTTTAAGACAAATTATTATTTAGCATGGGAATACAAGATATCTTTCCTTGGCATGCTCACATCCATGTATTTGGTACAGTGGAAAAGTAGGAAAACTGAAACTGGCATTATTATTTGTTTTTAAATTGTCTATTAAAAGCCACTCACTGTATAGTCCATTCTGTTAACACTAATCTCACATTTTGACTTTCATTGAAATAATTGAATTAAATATAAAAAGTTAGTTTACAATAATTTTGCAACATCTAGCTAAAGATTGAGGGTACTTGTAAAATCATATATTCTCCTATCTGGGAACCTAAAACATACTTTTATATATTGTTGGCGATGCTCTACATCTAATTCTGGAAATTTCCTCAAGAAGCAACTAAAACTGACCAACAATATTGTACGTGGTCATTTAAACATCAATTATGGTAAAACACAAAAAGGCAAAAGATATAATGGCACCATTTTATGCTCTTAGGCCAGAAAGTCATCTTTCTAATTACTAAGTTGACCTTGGTTACCCCAAGAATCTTTATCCATTGAAGATTCTTTGCACCTATAAAAGGAAGATAGTAATGGTTCTTAGGCATGCAGTATTCTTGTGGAGAAATAAACAGGAAAATTCATTTAAAGAGATTAGTATGTTGCCAGCATAACCATATGTATCACCTATACTAAACTATGTCAAGTCACACTATTTGAAAATTAAAGTAGGAAAATGGATGCAAAAATCCTCAACAAGCCAAACAGATCCAACGATACATTAAAAGAATGATTCACCACAACCAAGTGGTATTTATACCTGGGATGCAGGGCTAATTCAATATCCACAAAACAATCAATGTGATACACTACATCAATAAAAGAAAGGGCAAGAACCACATGATCCTCTAAATAGATGCAGAGAAAGCATTTAACAAAATACAGCATCTTTACTTGATAAAATTCCAAGTAAGCAGGGATAGAAGGATCATAAATCAGGATCTTAAAAGCCATATATGAAAGACCCACCACTAATATTATCCTCAATGGGGAAAAACTGAGAGCTTTCCCCGTAAGGTCAGAAACACAACAAGGATGTCCACTCTCACCACTGTTATTCAACATAGTATTGGAAGTCCTAGCCTTAGCAATCAGACAATACGAAGGAATAAAAGGCATCTAAGTTGGGAAGGAGGAAATCAAACTTTTACTCTTTGCAGATGACATGATAATCTACATGGAAAACCCAAAGGATTCCACCAAAAAACTGGTAGAACTGATCCATGAATTCAGCAAAGTTGCAGGATATAAAATCAATGAACAGATATTGGTTGCATTTCTATACACCAATAATGAAGAAACAGAAAGAGGAATCAAGGAATCAATCCCATTTACAATTGTACCCAAAACCGTAAAATACCTAGGAATAAACCTAACCAAAGAGGAAAAATCTATACACTGAAAACTATAGACAGCTTATGAAAGAAATTGAAGACACACACAAAAAAAAAAAATGGAAAAAAACATTCCATGGTCATGGATTGGGAGAACAAATATTGTTAAAATGTCAATACTACCAAAAGCAATCTACATAATCAGTGCAATCCCTATCAAAATAACACCAGCATTCTTCACTGAGTTAGAACAAACAATCCTATGATTTGTATGGAACCAGAAAAGACCTTGAATAACAAAGCAATCCTGAAAAAGAAAACAAAAGCTGGAGGTACTGGTACTGGTCCAAAATCGACACTCAGATCAATGGAACAGAATAGAGAACCCAGAAATATACCCACAAATATATGGCCAATTAATCTTTGACAAATAGGAAAGAATAGCCAATGGAATAAAAGTCTCTTCAGCAAGTGGTGATGGGAAAACTGGACATGCAGAAAAATCAACCAGGACCACTTTCTTACATCATACACAAAAATAAACTCAAAATGGATGAAAGCCCTAAAGATAAGACAGGATGCCATCAAATTCCTCGAGGAGAAAGCAAGCAAAAACCTCTTTGACCTCGGCTGCAGCAACTTCTTACTCAGCATGTCTCTGGAGGCAAGGGAAACAAAAGCAAAAATGAACTCTTGGGACTTCATCAAGCTAAAAAGCTGCACAATGAAGGAAAAAATTAACAAAACTAAAAGGCAACCAACAGAATGGGAGAAGATATTTACAAATGACAGATCAGATAAAGGGTTAGTATCCAAAATCTATAAAGAACTCATCAAACTCAACACCCAAAAAACAAATAATCCAGTGAAGAAATGAGCCAAAGACATGAATAGACACTTTTTTCAAAGACAGCATCCAAATGGCTAACAGACACAAGAAAAAATGCTCAACATCACTCATCATCAGAGCAGTACAGATTAAAACCACAATGAAATACCACCTCACACCTGTCAGAATGGCTAACATTAACAGCTCAGGCAAAAACAGATGTTGGTGAGAATGCGGAGAAAGAGGATCTCTTTTGCACTGCTGGTAGAAATGCAAACTGTTGCAGTCACTCTGGAAAACAATAGGGAGGTTTCTCAAAAAATTAAAAATAGAACTACTCTATGACCCAGCAATTGCACTACCTGTATCCAAGGGATACAAGTGTGCTGTTTTGAAAGGGGACATGCACCCTAATGTTTATAGCAGCATTATCGACAATAGCCAAAGTATGCAAAGAGCTCAAATGTCCATTGACTGATGAATGGATAAAGAAGATGTGAGATACACACACACACACACACACACACACACACACACACATATACATATATATATATATATATATATATATATATATATATATATATATATACATACATACATATATACACATATACATGATGGAGTGTTACTTGGCAATCAAAAGAATAAATCTTGCCATTTGCAACTATGTGGATGGAACTAGAGGATATTATGCTAAGCAAAATTAGCCAGAGAAAGACAAATATATGACTTCACTCATATGAGGATTTTAAGATACAAACAGATGAACCTAAGGGAAGGGAAGTAAAAATAATATAAAAACAGGGAGGGAGACAAAACATAAGAGACTCTTAAATACAGATAACAAACTGAGGGTTGCTGGAGGAGTTGTGGGAGGGGGGATAGGCTTAAATGGGTAAGGGGCATTAAGGAAGACACTTGTTGGAATGAGCACTGGGTGTCATACGTGGGGGATGAATCACTGGAATCTACTCCTGAAATCAGCATTATACTATATGTTAAATTTGATGTAAATTAAAAAATAAGTAAATTAAAAAAAAGAAAATTAAGGTAGGTATTTCTATAGCTATTCATTTTGAACTTTGTATATCTTGGTGAGCACACTGAGATATGTTTTTTCTTGTCAAATATAATTTTTTATAATATTTGTGATAATTTTATGTGTCAATTTGATTGGGTTACAGGTGCCCAAATATTTAAACACTTTTTTGGGGTGTGTCGGTAAGGGTGCTTCTGAATGAGATTAGGATTTGAATTGTTGGACTCAGGAAATCAGATTACCCTCCCCAATGTAGGTGGGTGTATCTTAACTGTTGATGAGCTGAATATAACATGGCAAAAAAAAAGGGGGTGGTGGTGGTCGGGAATTCATTCCTTTTGCTTAACTGAATGAGTTGGGGCATCAGTCTTCTCTTGCGCTGGAACTATTATTTATACCATTGGCATCCCTTGTTCCTAGGCCTATGAACTAAGACTGGACTACACTAGTGGGCCTCCAACTTGCAAATGGCAGATAAAGGGACTTTTCTCTACATAATCATATGAGCCAATTTGTTATGCTAAATCTATCTATGTGTCTGTCTATCTATCTATCTGTCTCAGTCTTTTACTATTGGTTCTGTTTCTCTGTTTCTCTGGAGAGCTCTGACGCATACAATAATATAGTAATGTACTTACAATGCTTAAGTACCTGCCCTGCATTAGATGTTTCTATTAAGTGCTATATATACATTCAAACATTCTTTCATTCATTACTCACTAAAACACTCTGAGGTAGAGTTCACTATCATATTGCACAGGTAAGATTACTGCCTTGAGAGAGTATGGAAAAGATCCAAATTGAAATTCATGCAGTGGTCCATATAATATAAGATCTCACTCTCTTTCCAGGAGCCCTGGTAGTTTATTATACATATTTGCCCATAAACTTTTCTTGGTCATAGACCCATTATTACTATGCTTTCTGGTACAAACTTCAGGTCTTTAGCATGTTTTTCCATTAAAATCCTTGGACTGATTTCTGGTTCTTACCAGAATGGAAAAACTTTCCTACTGATTAAAACTAAACACTCTGGATAAAATACCAAAGTGAGTAATTCAAATCAAATCAGGATTCTGAGAAAGAAATAACAGCACTCAGAAGAAATAAAACTTGAATAACAGTGGTGATGGGTTGCCTGTTTTTTTTTGTTTGTTTGTTTCTTTGTTTTGTTTTGTTTTTGTTTTTGTTTTTCATTTATCTCCCTACTTTTGCACTGAGAACAAGCCAAACCACAAATTTTGTAGAAATTGTGGTCAGCAAAACCTGACTGGAGGGCCAGGAAAAATAATGGTTTGGGTGAGCTTTTTTCTTTTTCTTCTTTCAACACTGACCCCAAACCAGCCTCAGGGATATAGTTGTACTTATTTAGTCCAACAGGTGCAGGTGTGTAAGATCCAAGAGGAAACTCCTACCTTTAGGTCAAAGAACTAGGAAAAAGGTCTTCTGTTGGGCTAGCAGTATGGGGGAGGGAATCCATATTTTCCTTTCACTTGTCTCACTCTTTGGCTTCTAGTTGTCCAGATCTATGCAAGAGTCCAGAAGGCTAAATCTCTGAAAGAACTCTGTATTTTGGCCACATGAATCACCAAAAGAGGACTCTGTAATCAGAGAGTGAGGAATAAATACACAAGAACAGAGAGCTGGAGAAGGGGATTCCTAATTTGGTGTATAAACTAACACAAGTCCCAAGGTTACCCATCCCCTAGGCTGTGCTTGGGCAGAACACACCCTAAGTAGCACAGCAAAGGCTTTGAGAACAAAAGGAATACATATAGTCCCATTCAAGTTTTAAGCCAACTCCTGAGTGGCTCCTGTGATAAGCACTCATAAACAACACAGCAAGAGCTTTGAAAGCTAAACAGATATTCAAATCACTTTCCATAGAAAGCAAAACAGCTTTATAGCCTGGATTTAACCAGGTGATTTCTTGCTACAAAAAACAAACAAATTAATAATCTCCACATAATTTAACAGGACCCAGAGGCTAAAAACATATTTTAAATGTCCACATTATACTCCAAAATTATTCAGTATTACTGACAACTAGGGGAAAAAAATAACCAATTCTCTAGGGAAAAGACAATAAATAAATGTAAGCCTGAAATGATCCAGTTGTTGGAATTACCAGACAATGACTTTAAAGCAGCTCTTGTAACCATGCTTTATGAGGCAAAGGTAACCAATCACTTATGAAAAAAAAAAAAGAAAGAAATTCTCAGCAAAAAAACCCACCACATTTATTTTAAAAAATGGAAATTTTGGTATTGAAAAATACAGTATCTCAATTTTTAAGAATTTGTCAGGTGGCTTTAGGAGCAAAAGACAGTTGACAAAAAGAAAGGTCAATGAATCCTTCAACATGAATCAAAAGAAAGCATCAAGCAAAGGTAGGATGGCTGGACCTTAGTTAAGGAAATCATGCAATGTTTAATATTAGTGCATGCTGTCACTGAACCAACTATGTAGAATTCATGAAACACAAAAATTAGGACTGCATAGTGAAAAGGTAAGGAACTTTACATTAGAGACAATGTGATTTCAGTTTAAGCTTTGAGATTATGTACAAGATAGAAAGTTCTTTGAATCTCAGATTCTTCATCTTCACTACATACGTTGTAAAATTTCAAAGGAATATGTCAGCTATTAGCTCACAGGGTCCTAGTATTTTGTTTTATATCTACACTCAATAAAAGGAACAGGTTTATGTAAAATAAGTCTATACTTATGTGAAAATTCTGAAGGGTGTTTTATTACCCAGAATACATTATGAAAATACCACCATACCCCAGGAGTGTGCTGGGGGCAGATACCTGGTGTGGCTTCAGGCACTGTTCACCAATGAAACCTTCTCAAGCTGACACAGGGAAGGCCCCCTGCCATATGGTAATAGTACATCTCTTGCAAATGGAAGCCCATGGCAGCCCTAGACTGAACCACTAACAACAAGGACCAAACCCCGCTAACCCGCAAGGAACAACAAGAACCACCACAGGCAAAGACAGCCTGTATAGACGACTGACCTGAAGGATAGAGTGTCTCAGGCACAATAGCGGGACACATGCAACACACGTAAGTGACACCCCTGAAGCCCTCAGTTCTGGTGAACAGGGGACATTGCACTCTAAGGAACTATAGGACCTTTTCTTTATAAGGCCACTACTGTGAAGAGTAGGAGATGTAGGTGACTTTTATACTACACAGAAACAGACAGAGACAAAGTGAGGAGACAGAGGAATATGTCCCAAATGAAAGAATAGGGCAAAATCATAGCAAGAGACCTAAGTGAAACAGAGATAAACAATACACCTGATAGAAAATTTAAAGTAATAGTCATAAAGGTACTCACTGGACTTAAGAAAAGAGTGGAGGACCTCACAAAGTGAGACCCTTCACAAAGAGATAGAAAACATAGAAAAGAATTACAGATGAATAACTCAATAACTAATAAAATATACACTAGATATAAATATACACTAGAAATAAAAAATACACTAGATGGAATAAATATCCAACTACAGGAAGGAGAAAAATGGATCAGCAATCTGGAAGACAGAGTAATGGAAAGCAATCAAGCTGAACAGGAGAGAAAGAAAAATAATAATAATAAATGAAAATAAATTTAGAGAACTCAGCAATACCATCAAGCATAGTAACATTCACATTATAAAGATTCCAGAAGGAGAAGAGCAAGAAAAGGGGGCAGAAAATTTATCTG
Source organism: Prionailurus viverrinus (assembly GCF_022837055.1). NCBI lineage: Eukaryota > Metazoa > Chordata > Mammalia > Carnivora > Felidae > Prionailurus > Prionailurus viverrinus. The sequence goes on along the minus strand of NC_062569.1, from coordinate 130,203,278 downwards.
AAGAAATAATAGCAGTAAACTTCCCAAATTGATGGAAGGAAACAGAAATTTAGATCTAGGAGGCACAGAGAGCCCCCAACAATATTATAACCCAAGGAGGTCCACACCAAGACACATAATAATTAAAATGGTAAAAAGTATGGATAAAGAGAATTTTAAAATAGGCAAGAGTAAAGAAAACAGTTATATACAAGGGAACCCCTATAAGGCTTTCAGTTGATTTTTTTAGAAGAAACTTTGAAGGCCAGAAGTGGGTGGCATGATATATTCAAAGTGCTGAAAAAAAAAACCCAAAAAACACACAAACAAACAAACAAACAGGAATACTCTATCCAGCAAGGCTATTATTCAGAATAGGAGAGATAAAGAGTTTCCCAGAAAAACAAAAGTTAAAGAAATTCATGAGCATAAACCAGCCCTACAAGAACTGTTAAAGGGGACTCTTTGAGTGGAAAGGAAAGACTATAAGCAAGAGTAAGGAAAGTAGGAAGTACAAAAGCAATAAAATAAGAATATCTGTAAACATCAGTAAAGGAACCTACAAATAAAAGGAGGTAAAGTATGACACTGTATGCCTAAAAGGTGTGTAGTAAAGAGGAGTAAACAATGGATTCAAACTTCAGCAACCATCAACTTCATATAGACTGCTATATACAGAAGATGTTATATACAAACCGAATGGTAACCACAAATCATAAAGCAGTAATAGATCTGCAAAGAATAAACAGAAAAGAATCCAAGTATATCATTAAAGAAAGCCAACTTATCATGAGAGAAGACAGTAAAGGAAGAAGAGCAGAGAAAACTACAAAAACTAACATAAAACAGATAACAAAATGACAATGAATACACATCCATGAATATTTACATTGAATATAAATGAACAAAATGCTCCAATCAAAAGACATAGCATGATGGAATGGATAAAAAGAAAACAAGACCGATATATATGCTGCCTACAAGAATCAAATTTTAGACCTAAAGACACATGCAGATTGAAAGTGAAGGGATGGAAAAGCATTTATCATGCAAATAGTAATGAAAAGAAAGCTAGGGTAGGGACACTTATATCAGATGCAATAGACTTTAAAACAGACTACAACAAGAGACAGAGACAGACACTCTATAATCATAAAGGGTACAATCTAATGAGAAAATATAACAATTGTAAATATTTATGTACCTGAATTGAAAGCACCCAAATGAATAAAATAGCTAATAACAGACATTAAGGAACTAATTAATAGTAATACAAAAATAGCAGGGGGCTTTAACACCTGACTTATATCAATGGATAGATCATTTATTTATTTTATTTTATTTTTTTAAATTTTTTTAACGTTTATTTATTTTTGAGACAGAGAGAGAGCATGAACGGGGGAGGGACAGAGAGAGAGGGAGACACAGAATCGGAAGCAGGCTCCAGGCTCTGAGCCATCAGCCCAGAGCCCAATGCGGGGCTCGAACTCACAGACCGCAAGATTGTGACCGGAGCTGAAGTCGGACGCTTAACCGACTGAGCCACCCAGGTGCCCCCAATGGATAGATCATTTAAACTTCTCAGAAAATCAAAAGGAAACAGAGGCTTTGAATGACACATTGGACCAGATGGATCTAACAGATATATTCAGAAAATTCCATCCAAAAACAATAGAATAGAATACACATTATTGTTATCATTATCATTATCATTATTATTATTATTATTATTATTATTAGAATACACATTCTTTTCAAGTGCATATGGAGCATTCTCCAGAATAGATGACATTTTAGACTGCAAAACAAGTCTCAACAAATTCAAAAAGATTGAAGTCATGTCATATATCTTTTCTGACTACAACACTAAGAAACTAGAAATCACAAGAAAAAAACCTGGAAAGAACACTAATATGTGGAGGTTAAATGACATGCTACAAAACAATTAATGTATCAACTAAGAACTCAAAGAGTAAATAAGAAAGTACATGAAGACAAATAAAAATGAAAACACAGGAGTGTCTGGGTGGCTCAGCTGGTTAAGCCTTTGATCTCAGCTCAGGTCATGATCTCACAGTTGTGAGATTGAGCCCTGCATTGGGCTCTGTGCTGTCTCTCTCTCTCCCCCTCCCCACCCTTAAAAAAATAAATATATTTTATAAAAGGAAAAATAAAATAAAAACATACAATCCTAAATCTTTGGGATGCAGAAAAAGCTGTTCTAAGAAGTTTATAGCAATACAGGCCTACCTTAAATGCAAGAAAAGTCTCAAATAAACAACCTAACATTACACCTAAAGGAGTGAAAAAAAAACAAAACCCAAAACCAATAGAATAAAGGACATAATAAAAAATAGAGTAAAAATAAACAAAATAGAAACTAAAAACAAAACAAAGCAGCAGCAGCAACAACAACAACAAACCATAGTAGAACAGGTCAATAAAACCAGGAGCTGACTCTATGAAAAGATCCACAAAATTGATAAATTTTAAACCAGACTGATTATAAAAAGAGAGAGAGAAAGAGAGGGAGAGAGGGAGGGAGGGAGAGAGAGGACTCAAACAAAATCAGAAATGAAAACAAGAAGTAATAACTGACACCACAGAAATATAAAGGATTATAAAAGAATATTGTGACAAATTATATGCCAACAATCTGGACAACCTAGAATAAATGGATAAATTCCTAGAAACACAGAACCTCCCAAAACTGATTCAGGAAGAAATAGAAAATTAGAACAGACTGATTACCAGCAATGAAATTAACTCAGTGATCAAAAACTCCCAACACACAAAAATCCAGGACCAGAGATCCTCAGGTGAATTCCACCAAACATTTAAAAAAGAGTTATACTGGGGCGCCTGGGTGGCTCAGTAGGTTAAGCGGCCGACTGCGGCTCAGGTCATGATCTCGCAGTCTGTGGGTTCGAGTCCCACGTGGGGCTCTGAGCTGACAGCTCGGAGCCTGGAGCCTGTTTCAGATTCTGTGTCTCCCTCTCTCTCTGACCTTCCCCCATTCATGCTCTGTCTCTCTCTGTCTCAAAAATAAATAAACCTTAAAAAAAATTTTTTTAAAGTTATATCTATTCCTCTAAAAACATTTAAAAAAATAGAAGAGAAAGGAAAACTCCCAAATTACTCTGATAAAAAAAAAAAAAAAAACTAGATGAAGACACTACAGAAACAAACAAACAAAACCACAGGCCAACATCTCTGATGAATATAGTTGCAAAAATCCACAACAAAATATTAGCAAACAGAATCCAGCAATATAATAAAAAACTCATGCATCACGATCAAGTGGGATTTATTCCTGGGATGCAAGGGTGGTTCAATATTCAGAAATCAATCTACATGATACATCATATCAATAAGAGAAAGGATAAAAGCCACATACTTACTTTAATAGATACAGAAAAAGCTTTTGACAAAGTACAACATCCATTTGTTATAAAAATCCTCAACAAAGTAAGTTTGGAGGGAACATATTTATAATAATAAAGGTCATATATAAAAACCCACAGCTAGCATCATACTCAATGGTGAAGAACTGAAAGCTTTTCCCCTAAGGTCAGGAACAAGAAGACAAGAGTGTTCAGTCTCACCACTTGCACTCAACATAGTACTGGAACTCCTAGCCACAAAAATCAAACAAGAAGGAAAATAATAGAATGCATCCAAATTGGTAACAAAGAAGTAAAACTTTCACTATTTGCAGATGATGTGATGGTATATATAGAAAACGTGAAAACCGAAAAAACACTAGAACTGATGAATGAATTCAGTAAGGTTGCAGAACATAAAATCAATGTTCATAAATCTGTTACATTTCTATACACTAATAATAAAGCAGCAGAAAGAAATAAAACAACCCCATTTACAATTGTACAAAATATAATAAAATACCTGGGAATAAACAACCAAGGAGGTGAATGACCTGTATTTTGAAAAGTATGAAATACTGAAGAAAGAAATTGAAGATTTCCACAAATGGAAATGCTCATAGATTGGAAGAACAAATATTGTTAAAATGGCCATGCTACTCAAAAGAATTTACAGATTTAATACAACCTGTATCCAAACACCAACATAATTTCTCACAGAACTAGAATAAACAATCCTAAAATTTATATGGCCTCCCAAGAAACCTTGAACAACCAAAAAAGTCTTGAAAAAGAAGAACAAAGCTGGAGGTATTACAATCCCTGATTTCAAGATATACTGCAAAGCTGTACTAATCAAAACAGTATGGTAGTGGCACAAAGAATAGACATATAAATCAATAGAACAGAATAGTGAGCCCAGACCCATGGTTACCTGATCAATTAATCTTTGGCAAAGGAGGCAAGAGTATGCAATGGGAAAAAGATAGTTTCTTCAACAAATGATGATAGGAAAACTAGATAGCTACATGCAAAAGAATGAAACTAGACCATTCCCTTACACCATACACAAAAATAAATTCAAAATGGATTAAGGACCTAAATGTGACTCCTGGAGCCATAAAAATCCTAGAAGAGAGCATAGACCGTAATTTCTCTGACATTGGTTATAGCAACATTTTTTATAGATATGTCTCCCGAGGCAAGGAAGATAAAAGCAAAAAAAACAAAACTATTGGGACTATATCAAAATAAAAAGCTTATGCATAAAAAAGGAAACAATCAAGAAAATTAAAGACAACCTGTTGGGTGGCAGATCTTTGAAAATGACATATCTGAGAAAATGTGTGTATCCAAAATATGTAAAGAACTTATACAACTCAACACCAAAAAAGTGAATGATTCAAATGAAAACACGGGGATGGACAGATCCTTCTCCAAAGAAGACTCCTCATGGCCAACGGACACAAGTAAAGTTGTTCATCATCAGTCATCATCAGGGAAATGGAAATCAAATCGACAATGAGATATCACCTCACACCTGTCAGAATGGCTAAAATGAAAATCCAAGAAACAAGTGTTGGCAAGGATGTGGAGAAAAAGGAACTCTCTCGTACTGTTAGTGGGAATGCCAACTGGTGCAGCCACTGTGGAAAACAGTATGATGTTTCCTTTAAAAATAAAAATAGAGCTACCATATGATCCAGTAATTCCACTACTGTATATATTTTTTAAATGTTTATTTATTTATTTATCTATTTATTTATTTTGAGAGAGAGAATGAGAGAGAAAGTGAGAGTGAACGTGGGAGAGGAGCAGAGAGCGAGGAACAGAGAGAATCCCAATTAGGTTCTCAGTCTCACAAACCATGGGATCATGACTAGAGCCAAAATCAAGTCAAATGCTTAACGAACTGAGCCACCCAGGTGCCCCTCCACTACTGGATATTTACCCAAAGAATGCGAACACTAATTTGAAGGGATATATGCATCCTTATGTTTATTGCAGCATTATTTATAATAGCCAAATTATGGAAGCAGCCCAAGTGTCCATCAACAGATGAATAAAGTTGTATATTTATACAATGTAATATTATTCAGTCATAAAAAAGAATGAAATCTTGCCATTTGCAACAACATGGATGGATCCAGAGAGTATAATGTTAAGGAAAATAAGTCAGAAAAAGACAAATACAGTATGATTTCACTCATTATGTGGAATTTAAGGAACAAAACACAGACAAAAAGAGACAAACCTAGAAACAGACTCTTAACTATAGAGAACAAACTGATGGTTACCAGAGGGGAGGTGGGTGGGAGGATGGGTGAAATAGGTGAAAGGAATTAAGAGTGCACTTACCTTGGTAAGCACGGTAATGTATAGAATTTTAATCACTATATTGTACACGTGAAACTAATAAAGCACTGCTGTATATTAACTACACAGGAATTAAAAATCAATATAATAAAATACCACCATAACTGATTGACCTCAAAAATCAGAGGCAAGAAAATGTGTTCCCTCATGAAATAGTGTGGTTTCTAGAAATGGAAAATTCCCTTACCACGTTTTTTTCTTTTTCAACTCCATATTAGAAAAAACTCAGAGGTATTACATATCCTGAAATGTGAAAGTCTCATTCAGCTAGATTTTTTTTTCTTTTTTGTCTATGGTTTATAGTAGCTGCCTTTATATTGCAATGATTTTATTGTAATCTGTCAAGAATGCTTTCTGGAATTAATAAAAACAATGAGTCCTCTGTGACACATGTTGCGTCTCCAAAACGGTTTTTGTGTTATATATTTTTTAATTTTTTTCTGCCTTCCTAGCATAACCCCTCACTGGTAACTTCTGGAAATCAACAGTATAGTTTAGTTTTCATTTCTTCTCTATGAAAGCCCCCTCTTTGTCACTATCACCAACCCTCACCCTTGTATCTAACAGGACTGATGATAAGTTGTTTCATATCTTGAGTAAATAGTGTATAAAATCTCTGAACATTGGACAATTTGCATTATTATATAGCCAGCATATTTTCAACTGACTGGTATGTTCCAGGAGCTTTGTCAGGTACACGATACAAGGATCAATAAGACTATTTTATTACCTGTAAGTTGTTGATTCAATACTTTGTGGACAGGGACTAAAATTACAGTAGCATATGATAAACTTTTAAACTAAGTGAGGTTTGATGTGCAAGAACGCAGATGGTGCATTTTTATATTGATTTGAAACTGAATGAAAAATACTGAAATATGTGGAAAACAGATTAGAAATAGCTATATCTGAAATCTGAAATCTGAAAAATGGATCCACTAGGAAGAAGGTATTAGATTTCTTAGAACTCTATGTTATCTGGGAGACAAATCAAAATACTTTGCTTTTTGCATTTCTGCTTTTGTAATGAAGTCTTCTTTGAATGTTTATTATTTCATTTTTTAAATTATTTTTTGTTTATGTTTGAGAGAAAGAGACGGAGCACAAGTGGGGGAGGGGCAGAGAGAGAGGAAGACACAGAATCTGAAGCAGGCTCCATGTTCTGAGCTGCGCCCAACATGGGGCTGGAACCCATGAACTGTGAGATCATGACCTGAACTGAAGTTGGACACTCAACTGACTGAACCACCCAGGCACCCCTATTTATTCATTTTTGAGAGAGAAAGAGCGCAGAGGAGGGGCAGAGAAAGAAAGGGAGAGAGAGAATCCTAAGCAGGCTCTGAACTGTTGACGTGGGTCTCAGTCTGATGAACCCTGAGATCATGACCTGAGCCAACATTAAGACTTGGACTAAGCCACCCAGGCATTTCTGTTCTTAATGTGTATGTACATTTTTACCTTATTGCTTTTTACCAAATAAGAATAGTAAAATGTCATCCAATAAAATTTAACAAAAATATATTTCACTGTTATTACTCTCATTAAATGTTTATAATCACCCAATAACATCTATTTATTATTCCCATTTTATAGAAGAGCAATCAAAGAGAAGCACTGGGGTGGCTCGGTCCATTAAACATCTGACTGTTGGGGCGCCTGGGTGGCTTGGTCGGTTAAGCGTCCGACTTCGGCTCAGGTCATGATCTCACGGTCTGTGAGTTCGAGCCCCGCGTCAGGCTCTGTGCTGATGGCTTAGAGCCTGGAGCCTGTTTCCGATTCTGTCTCCCTCTCTCTCTGCCCCTCCCCTGTTCATGCTCTGTCTCTCTCTGTCTCAAAAATAAATAAACGTTAAAAAAAATTAAAAACAAACAAACAAACAAACAAAAAAAAACATCTGACTGTTGATCTCAGCTCAGGTTATGATTCATGAGTTTGTGAGTTCAAGCCCCACATAAGGCTCTGCGCTGATGGGGCTGTGTACTTGAGACTCTGTCTTTCCTTCTCTCTTCCCCTCACCTGCTTGTGATCTTTCTCTCTCTCTCTCTCAAAATAAATAAATAAGCTAAAAAAAAAGAGCAATCAAAGATAAGTTAAATGAATCGTGTACATAAACCTATACAGCTAGTAAAGGGGGAGAGCTGAAATCTGAGTCATGCTCCCCTGATTTAAAAAAAAAACTTTATTCTCAGTGCTTTATATTATTATAATTGCTCATCATTTTAGTATTTGCCACAGTCTCCAAATCTTTTCAAAAAACAAAATAAATATTTCTTCAGTAGAAGCAATTTTAGCTACAAATGTCTGTATTCTTCTCAGGGTGCATTCCCAGTTGTTCTGGCTGGTTGCTGCCTTCTGTATCTAATTTTATAAAATGTTACCTAATTGATAAAAATTTTAATGAAATGATCTTTTATTACATAATGGGTACTTTTTTCCCCCTTGGAAGGAGATGAGAAGTATGTTACATTGGGAAGGATAAACATTTAAAATTACTGTGTAGTTTATACTACAATAAATAAATAAATAGAGAAAATAAATAAATGCAAGTTACATTTTGGTACCTAGCAATAACCTGTGTTTTCAAGAACAACTGTACTTAATTCTATCTGTTCAAATTTCTACTAAGTTGAAAGAATCTAGTCCTAACTCACTAGAAGTTAAGTGCTGAAGTAATATGATGAGTAGTGTTGACTTGCTTGGGCTAACTAGCTGTCGATGACATTTTGTGAATATCTTGTTTATGAAAACGTTGATTGGAAAATACAAGGCTTGCTCACCCTGCTGGATCATCTGGAGGGAGTGTAATTTATTTCATGTTTCGTCTTAATGTTTCTTTCTATTTTTATTTTGGGCTTATCACCTTTTTCTCCTAGCCGACTAAGAAGGTGTTCCAGTCTACATGCTAATTGTAAATCCCCCCTCTCTCCGAAGTCAGCTGATTTCTTTTATATCTTCCCTGCCAGCTGCAAGAGAGAGACAGACAAGATGAAGCCTTTCTACTGTCAGACACTGACAGAGCAGAGAAATATAGACAGATGGATAACAGATAGTAGGGTTCTAAGTACCCTACAATTTATTGAGGCAAATAGAGGAGAGTTGAGTGGCAAATTACCTACACTGTTCACAAACCAGCAGGCAGCCCTGTTTGCCAGCTACCCAAATTGTTTCTGGGTAATTTGGCACATTTCTACTTTGTTGTGCTGCATCTAAAGGTATGACTTTGAGTTTTGAAAATCCCCTGTTGTGAAAGATCTGCCCAATAACAAGCAATATTTGGAATGTGATATTTAGGGAAATACGTACACCTTTATTTGATAATCCCAAAAAGAAGATTAAAGGTATGACCTTTTAAAGTATTAAAAGGAAGACATTATTTTAATTAATATTTATAGAGTTTTTTGTTTCCATTTTAAAACATCATCATGTACAATATTCCCACATCTTGGTAATTTGAATTTGATGATGATATTGATAGATCTCAGATGTGGAAGTTATTTGTTTCTTTTAAACCAATGTGTGTGTGTGTGTGTGTGTGTGTGTGTGTGTGTGTGTGTGTGTGTGTAGCCTTGCAGCAGATATAGTGGGAATCATGTAGAGCAATGCTATAGGCTAGTGAATAAAAAATTGGTGTTCCACAGAAATAGTTTAACAAGATACTCTGGGGAGAAAAAAGGAGAGGGTAATGAGGAAATCTGGAAATTAAGTTATTATAGGAAAAAACAATGTTAAGCAGGTGTTTATGCTATACAGATTTTGTAGAGCCTATTACATATTATTGTTCATCATGAATCTCATGGAAAATCACTGATTCTATCAGACATCATAATGCATGGAACATTCTTGAATAAGTGCCACAGACAGTAATGTGGCTCTGTCATTTTAGTAGTTTAGTCTTGTTTCTTTTTTTCAAAAAGGACCCTTACCCTTCAGAGCTTTGTGTTCACACTGAAAACTTTTAGTCAAACACAAAGTATATTTTAAATTGGAAAGTTATTATTACTATTTGCATGATAGGTCTTTCAAACGAAATGCTCCCTAAAATATTGTAAAGCAGCTCATGCAGAACTAATAAAACATAGCTTTGACGGTCTGTCACCTATCAAATGGTATAAAAGGCATTTGGGATGTAATGTTGAACAACAAGGAAGTGATCATTAGGTTCATGGTATCTCCTACCTAGTTAATAGATTATTACAGTTTATCTACTGACTTCAAATATAAATGCCCCAAACTCAAGTAATCCTCTTTCCAACCGCAAACCCACTCCTCTCCCAGTGTTCCATATTTCAGTTAATGTCATCATCTAATGAGTTACTCAAGTCAGAAAGCTCAAGTAATCCTGACTTTTTCATCCACCTCACCTCCCACTGTCAGTCAATCATTAAGCCTTATTAGTTTTAATTCCTTAGTATCTTTCAATTTCTGGTACTTCTTTCAATCATCACTGCCTCCATTCTAGTACATCATCTTTTATTTAAACCGTTTTCTGTAGTCCCATATTCAATCCCCTCCTTCCCATTAAGTCTTCCAGTTCTAACCCAGGTTGTATTCTGATATTATCTTCTTTTCTTTGTAGCTAACACTTGGTCATTTTACAGTTTTCATCTGATACCTTACTTCCTCAGAGCTGTAATACCCAAACTTCAGAATAGCTTGATTTTTCCTACATTACCCTCCACACACTACCTCAAATGTCTTTTGTAACAGTGGTTACACTTCTCATAAACTGGTGCATACCTGTCTGTGTCACTAAATTTTAAGCTCCTTGAAGACAGGAAAGAGGTCTACCTTTGTCCACAACTCTAAACCTAGTGTCTGGCCTAGTTACTGATCTACAGAAGTGCCGAGAGGTTATTTATTCATTCCATGGCATTGCTTCTGCTTCTCCTGCAGGGTGGAATGTCCATAAACCTCTCCCATCAATACCTTCTCCCAAGTTAAATATCCATCCTTCAAGATTCAGATCAATTTTACTTCCTTAGTGAATTCTTCCATTATTGTTGATGCCCCTAACATGGTCAGAACAATCACCCAACAGAATGTTTTACTTCCATTTGCCATCAGTAAAAACATATATCCCCCACCACAAACACATACAATAGCTATCTTCTTTAAAACAAATGCCTTGCAGGGGAGCTGCCTGTGTGACTCAGTCAGTTAAGCCTCTGACTCTTGATTTCACCTCAGGCCATGATCACAGGGTTTGTGAGATCTCTCCCTTTCTCTCTGCCCCCACCACCCCCCACCCCCCCCCCCCCCCGCCATGCACACATGCATAGGCATTCTCTCTCTGTCTCTCAAATTAAATAAATAAACATCAAAAAATAAATTTAAAAAAATGCCTTGCAGAGCACCTTGCCTAAAGAGAACTTTCAGTGAGAACTTATTCAACTGAAATTGTTTATGCTGATTCTAACTTTATGCTATTATTTAGAAACTGGTCTTTCTCTGTCCTCAAGACACACACATCCACTTTGATCCCACCAACCAGAGTCTCACTTCAAATATTCAAAAGAGAGTTCTTTACTCACCCCAATTCTATGCCTCCTTAATCTTCCTTCTCTAATTAAATTGTACCACCATCCATTTGCTCAAGTAGAAGCTTTGGCATTAACTCTGGATTCTCTTTTTCTCACCATCCCTATCCCTTCTGTTAAATCTAACAGCAAGCTCAGTTATTACCCTCTCCAATCATTTGATTCAATGTGCTTTCTGTATCCACTACAAATATATTATTTACACCACCATCATTTTCCCCCTGGCTCTTCACAGTAGTTTCCTAAATGGTTTTCCTGAATTTGTTTTCACCCTTCACCAATCCACTCACTATATAGAGCAAATGAAATATTCTTTCTTTTTTCTTTAAAACAAGTTTTTTTTTAAGTTTAGTTATTTATTTTGAGGAGACAGAGAGCACAAGTCGGGGAGGGACAGAGAGAAGGAAAGACAGAATCCCATGCAGGCTCCACATCATCATCACAGAGCTCAAAGAGGGGCTGGAACCCACCAACCATGAGATCATGACCTGAGCTGAGATCAAGAGTGAGATGCTTAACCAACTGTGCCACCGAGGTGTCCCCAAGCAAATTAAATATTCTTAAAACATAAATTAGGGACATCTGGGTGGCACAGTTGGTGAAGCTTCTGACTATAGGCTATGATCTCGCATTTCTTGGGTTCAGACCCGGCAAGGAGTTCTGAGCTAATAGCTTGGAGACTGGAGCCTGCTTCAGATTCCATGTCTCCCTGTCTCTCTCTGCCCCTCCCCCACTTGTGCACTTGCAGGTGCCCACAGTCTCTCTCTCTCTTTTTCAAAAATAAATACTTCAAAAAAACATAAATTAGATCATAAGGCTCAATTGCTTCAAAACTTTCAGTGATTTTCCTTATCACAATAAAAAGAAAACATCTTACCATGCTCCAAGGCCTTGTATTATAAGATCTGTAGCAGCCTGTAAACCTCCTCTCAGCCCCCCGACCCCATCCTACATCTAGTTCACTGAATTTCTTTCAGCTCTTGGCACAGGTCAACCTTTTTCAGCCTTTGTTCCTGCCACTCCTGGAAGGTACCTTCCCTACATTCTACGGTGACCAGCAACTTCACTTCCTTCAGGGCTCAGCTGAAATGTCAACCTCCCTGGATTGCTCTGACAATACTCCCTGAAATAGGTCACCTTCTTCATTTCAGTATCGAATATTTTGTTTTCTCCTTAGCCATTATTACAATTTGCAATTACTTCTACTTAACACATACTTGTTTTTTGCATGGATTAACTCATGACATGTAAGATTATGGAGTACAGGATCAATGATTTCTATGAGAAACCTATGAGAAAATTTTAGTTATTCTGGACATTCAGTAAATAAAGTTGAATGGATTAAGGGATTTGGTTGAAATAATTAAGATCATTATATGCAATATAAGTAAAATGATGTTTAATGGAGAATGGGTTTAGAGACTGATTTAGGAACTTAATAACCTGTGCTCTGGGCAAGTTATGATAACATTTGGAGCCATACATATTTTTTAAATGTTAGAGTTTATTATTATTTTTTGTATTTGCTGTGTGTTAAAGTCACATGGCAATATTCCTAAGAATATATTTATTTTTAAGAACAATGAAAAGAAATTCAAATGAGTACACTCAGTAAATTCTGCCATGATTTCTGAAATATGACTTTTTGCTATAATGGGAAATTAGAGCTCTATAACTCTCTACCAACTTTCATGCTTTTAAAATGCGACCCAAGCATCCCTGAAATATGATAAGTAGTGCACATTCCCCAAGATGTGTTCCTTAGTGTGTGTTAATTATATTTGAGATAATTCCCATGCTTCAGATAAAATATTTCTACTACTTTTCTTTCAAATAATCACTTCAGTTCCACTGCACTATTTTAAAAAGGTTAAAAACTTTCTTTCCCTCTTTAATAGTCATTTCCTCATTCTCAAGCTAGCTTTTAACCTCAGTGCTATTTTGACACAGAGATTAAAAATATCCTGCACCAATCATAATATGTTTGACCTTTTATGTCCTAAAAGAAAAGGATATAGAAAGAGATGATATCATCTGCAGGGGGAATATGTTCTACTCCATAAAAAATCTGTGTGCCACATTTTTATTATTTAGCTTTGTTCCCAGACCATTTCCCCCCCTGTGTATTTGTGTCATGAAGATGTTTGATTCAATTTTATGTATTTGTATGTCTCTTTTTACTTCTGGCAGAAATAACTAATAAGTAGGAAAGATTAAGAGTGAGGTTTTTATTCTGGCATATGAGAACTAGGACATGTGTGGCATACTTAGTTTGAAATGAAGAAGGGTCAGGATCATTAGATGGTGAGATAATTGAGTCATAGTAGCCTAAACCCTGAATTAATATATTTGCAAGGAAAAAAGAGCAATGGCATTTCTTGTGAACTCTCTGCAGCTCATAACCAGTTCACGTTGCCTTTTTTTCTGAGGCAATTTGTTTGTGTAATGGTTTATTTAGCCATTGCAATCTGTCTTTTACGCTTTGTGATAACCTTCCTGAACACATCCATCCTTTAATTCATGATCCAAAAACCTGAGATTCATTTTTCTGCATATTTCTTTCTCAAACAGCGGAAAGAAAACTATTGGCTCAATTCAGGGATTATGCTCAACCGCTGTTTTCTGGATCTGGAATGTGATGGGCTGAGACAACATGGGAATAGGCTCAATTCAGGATTAGGTTTTGTTATCCTATTTAGTGATTATAACTTCTAGGCCCTGCTAAAATATTGATTAACCCCTGTGTCCTCCAGTAAGCCTTCTAAATGCTCTGCAAGCTGATGGTTCCATATAGACTACATTGTGTGCCGTAAGACTTCTCACTTGTCAGCTTGCTTACCACTCTGTGAACAACTGCTGCCCTTTGAATAACTATAGTAAACCTAAATGTAGGGACCATGCAGTTGAGATTCAAAGCCAATATTTTTGGGGCACTAGGTGGGTCAGTGGGTTAAGCATCTGACTCTTGGTCTCTGCCCAGGTCTCCATTTCAGGGTTGTGAGTTCAAGCCCTGTGTTGGGTTCCATGCTGGGCCTAAAGCCTATGTAAAAAACAAAATGAAAGAAAACAAAACAAAAAACAACTTGCTTGGATTATACACTATTCCTTTTGGAGATAGGGCACATATCCTAAAATTATTTCAGTCTTTCAGCGGTTTAAACAAAAAGTGATTTTACAATTTTAACTACCACTTAAGCTGGAGACAGTTATTATCTTTGGAAATATTTTCCACCTGTTCTTGGTATCTGTAGCTGTATAACAAATTCTGGAAACTCTGTAGCTAAACATACTGACCATTTTATTATCTTATAATTTTGTGGGTCAGGAATTTTGGTGAGAGCTCAATTTGGGTGAGTTTTCTGTTTCAAGTGATGTCAATTGTTTCCTGTTCAAGAGAGTCTGAGAGGTATCACTCATGGATGTAGTGCTTTTGCTTTTTACCTAAAGCTGGGCAGGTTCAGCAGGTACTGTCCATCAGAGTGCCTGCAAGTGGAATCTTTAGAACAGCAGTCTCAGGCGCTTCCAACCTCTTACATGATGGCTTAGAGCTCCTCCAGTGTTTGAAATGGTCTGGATGAAGTTGTGAGGCTTCTTATGACCCAGCCTGAAACTCCTAGAATATCACTTTTACTCCATTCTGCTGATCAAGTCACCAAGGCCAGCCCAAATTCAAGAAAGAGGAATAGGACTCCACCTCTCAGTGGGAGTAATAGATAGCAAAGAATTTGTGGTTACCTTTAATCTCTCACATTGCCCAACTCTGTTAGCTATAACATACATCAGATCAGTTCTACCATACTTTACTTTTTGTAAAGTTTATTTATTTTGAGAGACAGAAACAGTGCAAGTGGGGGAGAGCAGAGAGAGAGGGAGAGCAAGAATCCTGAGCAGGCTCCCCACTGCCAGCACAGAGCCTGAAGCAGGGCTCAAACTCACAAAACTGTGAGATCGTGACCTGAGCCAAAAACCAAGGGTCAGATGCTTAACCGAGTGAGCAACCCAGATGTCCCTACCATACTTTAGAACCATTACAGTGGCAAGATAATAATATTAAATTATTATTTAGGGGCGCCTGGGTGGCGCAGTCGGTTAAGCGTCTGACTTCAGCCAGGTCACGATCTCGAGGTCCGGGAGTTCGAGCCCCGCGTCAGGCTCTGGGCTGATGGCTCAGAGCCTGGAGCCTGTTTCCGATTCTGTGTCTCCCTCTCTCTCTGCCCCTCCCCCGTTCATGCTCTGTCTCTCTCTGTCCCAAAAATAAATAAACGTTGGAAAAAAAAATGAATAAAAATTATTATTTAATAATTAAAAATTCATCTTCCTCACCATTTCTCCCTTGTTCATCTGTTTGTTCAGTCAATAAAAAAAAAAAAAAACCTAATTGATGACTATCATATTCAGGTTTTGTCCCAGGTGGTGGAGAAACCAATAAATCCCTTATAAAACTGAAATTCTAGTGAAGGCAAACAGGACATTTACAGATACAATCTACTTTAAGTACTCTGTTGGCTGATTTTTGAAATCTTCTTTGTAGCCCTATGAGGTAGATGTTTAGAATTCATGCTTATAAATCAAATTAGAAAAATAAAGTTCGTAAAGGTTAATCTTGCTCAAATTCACACAGCTCATAATCAGGTCAGTCTAACTTCAGATTTTGTGTTTGTGTATTAGGAAGATTAATTTGATCTTAAGAGCAAATAACTTTTGTTTTCTAATTATAAAATTACAAGTTGTTTCTGGAATAATTTAGAAAATACGGTAAAACAAAAAGTGGTATTAAAAACCACAGACCTGTATTTCTACTGCTCAGATATATTCAATGTGATCACTTGGGTGTATCTCTATATCTGTTCACTATTGCTGTGAAAACAATTATTCCCAATACTTGGCAGCTTAAAATAAAAGCCATTTATTTGGCTCATTGTTGTATGGGTTGTTAATTTAGACTGGGCTCAGCTGAGCTCTTCCTGGCTCTACAGACGGCTTTACGTGCTTCTGTGTCCAGCTATGAGTTATAATGCCAACTCTGCTTCCGGGTATTGACTAGCTGATTGCTGCCATGCCACACATGGTCTCTCTTGCTTGTCAGCGTACAAATGATGGCACTGAAAGACAGAAGGCAGAAGTATGCAATCCTCTTGGGGTCAGGATTGGCATATTGACACAAAGCAAGTTACGAAACCAGCCCCGATTTCAGGTAGGGAAATTAACTCCAACTCTTGATGAAGGGAGATGCCAAGTTGTATTTCAAAGGACATAGACTCAGAAAATGGTTAAATAAATAAATAAATAAATAAAATATTGTGGCCATTTTTTCAGTCAACCTGATACAACTCTTCCATGTATCTTCCTGATACAACCCTAAGCTTCTATGAGTAAACACAAATATAAACATAAACACATATGTTTTATTTATGCATATTTATATATTATAGGTATACTCCCAATAATGGCTTGCTTAAAAATTACTTGCTACTTTTAATTTTTAAGCAAAATGATCTATTACCATTGCTTTAACTTGCATTTGTTTGATTACATGTGAAATTAAGTATGTAACATGTTTTTTGGTTACCTGTTAGCAGAATTTAGAGTGATTTGGTGGGATGAGAGAAAAGAGGCAAGGAATTATTGGGGAAAATTTTACAATTATACATTAGGAAGAAAACAAACAATAGAGCACCACTAGTGGGGAATATAGGAACAGAGAAGAAAATCATCATGAGCAGAGAATGTAGATGGCATGGCTCCTGCTTGAATGTGAAAGGGAAGAAGAATTAAGCATCAAAGACACTCTGGCAAGACTGAAGGAATGAAGGTGCCAGTAACAGAGATTGTGAAATGTGGAGAACAAAGTAATTTCATGAAACATGTTCACTCTTGAAGATTCTGACAATAAGATACAAGGAGAACATCAAATGAAGATATTACACATGCATTTGGAAAACTATGGAGATGAGTTAAGTTTTTTTTTATTTTTTAATAAAAGTGATGGTAAGAAAATATTTTATTTTTCAAGGGGATAAATATTATTTCCTAAGCAAGAGAAACACAGATGTTTGAGAATACCACTAAGCATACTGCATTTAAAGGACAGAAGAAGTAAGCAGGATGAGCAAAAGATATGCTAAGGATTAAGCAATATCATAGACTAATTTCTTTCTCACCCCCTTCCCCCAAAGCCATTATTTCATTCCCTTTCTTACATCAACCACCTATAGTACTTGCTTCTCAACAGATGATCATTTCTCACACTTGGTTATTAACAGTAAAATTTCTCAGAGGATCTTTAGGATCATGAAAATATTCTGTGTGAATCTATAATGGTAGATATATGTCATTATACATTTTTCCAAACCCACAAAATACACAACACCAAAAGTGAACTCTAATGTAAACTGTGGACTTTGGGTGATAACAATGCATCAATGTAGGTTCATCAACTGTAACAAATGTCCTGCTCAGGTGACAGATGTTGATAACGCCTATATATATAGGTGAGGGGTATATGGAAAAATCTCTGTACCTTCCCCTCCTGTCAACCCAAAACTTCCCTCTAAACAATAATATCTGAATAAAGAAAAAATAAGTAGTTCCATATAACAATCTAAAATCTGGGTATGGTTCATTGGAATAAAAAACACATTATGGCTAAAACATTAAAAAAATAAAAAGTAAAAAAAGAAAAAGGTAAAACAAAACCCCTCAGCTACCTTTATGTTCCACCCCCCAACACAAAACACACCTGGTCTTGCACCCATCTGGTCTTTGTTCTATCCTTTACAATGAAGAGAGAAGCCCTTTTTCTCTCTGAGGCATTGTCCAAGGGATTCCATCCCTTCTTAACTTCCTCAATGACTCACCCTTCCCCTGGCCCTCCCTCTTGGGTACCATTTGCCTCTCTTTCTTCCAAATCATTTCCATTGGCAAAGAAATACTCTCCAGTATATCCCATCTGAAATAATGAAACCATCTTTTGCTCTCATCTGTCTCCATATAGCAACCAAAAATGGATTCCCAAAAGCTTAATTATTTCACATCAATATCCTGCATAATTTCTAATCCGTTCTAGTGCTACTGTTCTTATCTCTGAGGATAATCTCAGCACTTTCTAACTGGTTTTCTAGAGGAATTCTGTAGGCCTCTCTTTGTGTCTACAATGAAGTTTTCCATCCTTCTTGCTATCTACATGGCTGTTTCTTATATATGTTTTGTAATTGTCATATCCTCAGAGGGCCTATTATGAGTTGTATTTTTTTAAGTTTATTTGGTTTATTTATTTATTTTGATAGAAACAGAGAATGTGAGTGGGGGAAGGACACAGAGAAAGGAAGAGATAGCTCTGTTAGCTAGAGCCTTATGCAGGGCTTAATCTCACAAACCATGAGATCATGACCTTAGCCTAAACCACGAGTCAGACACTTAACTGACTGAACCACCCAGGCACCCCTTAAGTCATTTTCTATTAA
This sequence comes from Prionailurus viverrinus, assembly GCF_022837055.1. Classification (NCBI taxonomy): domain Eukaryota; kingdom Metazoa; phylum Chordata; class Mammalia; order Carnivora; family Felidae; genus Prionailurus; species Prionailurus viverrinus. The sequence goes on along the minus strand of NC_062569.1, from coordinate 130,184,540 downwards.
CAGAAGACCTCGTATGAATTGTGTGCTTATTCTATGCCAGGATCTGTCCTAAGGTTTGTAAATATACTTTATCAGTTTTCCTTTGAAATAACACAAACAGATGTATTTTGTATCTCTATACAGATGGAGAAACTGAGGTTTAGAAAGATCACTTATCTAAAGCCACACAAAGAAGTTCCAGAAATTATAAGTCTGCCTGTCTGCAGAGCCTTTGACCTTAACTTCTGCATTATTGCAAAAATACATAAATAGAACAATTGTCCAAAAGAAAAATTTAGTTGTTTATGAAACTATATTTTTCATTTTATTTCCTGTTAAAATACTGTTTCCTGTAAGAGTAGTAATAAGCTGTGTCACTACTGACTTTGAAACTGGCTGATGACTGACTGTATAATTTATCCCACAATGTCCTATCTATACTGACAATTTCCCATTTTGTTGATATTTTTAAAAATAATGAATGTCAAATTTAGTATCAATAAAACAAAATGATTGACAAAAGTATTCTAAGCAATAAAATCTCCAATTTCCTTGTTTCTGGTATCTCTTCCAAAGAGATTCTTGGCAATAGTGAATATCTTTTAAATAAATGTTGATGTGTCCATTTGGAAACTAATAAAACCTAACGCCTTGCACACTTGGTAGCGATAAAAACAAAGTGTATATTGTTCAAGGTGGCCTTAATAGCTAACACTGAGGCTGGCTAAGATTTTATAAGCATTTTAAATTATATCACTCAGCAATTATTGTTAGCATGGGCATTGGTGTGTGCAATTATCACATTATTTAAATGATCCAAAATCAATATGTTGGTAATAACAGTTTAGACATACAACTTCACAATGCTACACATGAACTCGTTTAACACTATGTTAATGTATCTGTCCTATTTAGCCTATGTTTCCACCTTATAAACCAGGTTAATTTAAAAGTTTAAGATACAGACTGCTATAACATTACAAAATGCATGAATGCTGCCACCACAGGTAATGTTATGGGTAATAGAATCTCTAAGGTTGTTGCATGCTTTCCATTGCTGTCTCTGTTGTTTGCCCTTCTTAAATTCCATGTCATCCAAATGATTGCAGAAAGGAGCTATGTTTGTGTAGTCATCGGGTAGCAAATGCAATGGTTCTTTTCACATAGTCCAAACTGGATTACTTTTTATTTTTTTATCCTTTTTTTAGGCATACAAAGATTTTGCACGCTTAACGTGAAACAGTCCCTATTCTGTTTCTAAGGAATTTTCTTTGCATGGGTTTATAGCAGCACATTGAGAGCAATTAACATTGAAATTACAGTTGTGTCCAGACAGCAACAAGTGAATACGCTATTTGACAACTGTTAAGTGGTGCTAGTGGGCAGGTTTAGACCACAGGCCAAGGAGAATCTATAAGTGCAAATACAAATCATGTTACGTATGATTAAATAAAATGTGTTGGGTAATTAAGAAATAATTCTAAGCTTAGATATATACTACAATCTTAATACTCATGTAGTACCTAAATAGATCATTTCACAGCCTCATATCTTCCACATGTGAAACTCCCTTTTTGATCAATAGGAGTTTCAGGTTTATTCATAATGACAGCTGACTTGCAGAGGGTAAATAGCTTTGTAAAGTATACCTGGACTGAGAAGGCCATTGATAGGTTGTTTTGACTATCTCTCTGCTCTCCAGCAAGACCAGACTTAAATCATTGGAGTAACTCAGATATCTTGACTGTTAAAGCTTGTCAGGAAAAATATTTTTTAGCCTTTTTTATTTAATCATATAATATTTAACATCTCTCATTAGTATAATTCATTCATCCATCCACTCTCTTTAGTTCTATTTTGTATGATAAAGTCCATCTCCTAATTTTTATTTCTGCAGGAGACGAGACCTGTTATCTGCAAATTATTTTCTTCCCTCTTACTTCCTTCATCAGGATCCAGAGCCTGCTAAAATGAGAATTTAGGTGTTTTTGTTTTTTGAACTAAGCATATGCGTCATTCCTTTTGATATAAATATTTCTCTCTGTAATGTTTCTCACACACTCCTAGATGTTCAGAATAGTTTTCATATCTGTCAAACCTTCTTCCTTTACTTCTTTTCCACTGAACTTAAATGCAATTGTTGGTTACTCCAGCTTTCTCATGCCAATAACTCCAATTCTTCCTGCCTTTGTGTGTCCAGTGTGTGCGTGGGGAACAACTTCAGTGCAGAATTTATCCCTTTTTCACCTTCTTTAGGCGTGATATTGGAATGGTGTTTTCCACTCTAGAAAAATTCTTGGTTTCCAACAGTAATTTGACCTTCAATATTGCTTGGAAATTGTACCATTTCTCTAGATCGCACTCTCTTGTTTTCTAAGGTAACTATCTCAACCTTCTCACTCTTTTCAAACCTCCTTTCCTAGAGCCACCCTCTTTGCTATCAGGTGAATGAGCTTAATTTCTACATCACAGAGAAAAAATCCTCAGCAACTCTTTGAACTTCATGTCCATTTCCTACCCCTACCCCTACCGCTAAAACTGCTCCTTCCTTTCTGTTTCATAGAAGTTATTCTTCCTCCTTATGGCTAATTTCTCCACATCTGGATGTCATTCCTTCCCAGAAGATAAATGATCTCTGTATTGTTTGTAATTTCAACTTCTGTTGGTGCCATCCTGTCACCATTTATTAGTCATGTTGAAGTTTTTCCAATTTAGCAAATCAAACAAATAATAAAAATGGTCAGCCCATCTCTCTTCAGCTCCGCCTCCTTTTCTTTCCCTCACTTGATAGTAAAGCATGTATAAGATCTGCCTGCATTTGTCATTACTTTTCATCTTTCATTCATAGGTCGACTTGTGCTGTCTACCTTTAGCTCCCTACAAACAACTGGACTACCTTGTCACTTGTAACTTACAATTTGCGTGTTCGTAAATGCAGTGAATACTTTATTTCTTGTCTTATTTCCTTTTCCAGTAGAGTTTCACACTGTATATAATTCTCTCATTGAAACCCATTCATTCATTGGAATCTATAGTACCATGTACTCCAAATTTTTGGCCATTGCACTAAAACCTTGAAGAGGTTCTTCTTTCCTTTTTTTTAATTAAAAACATTTTAATGTTTTTATTTATTTTTGAGACAGAGCATGAGCAGCGGAGGGGCAGAGAGGGAGGGAGACACAGAATCTGAAGCAGGCTCCAGGATCTGAGCTGTCAGCACAGAGCCCGACATGGGGCTTGAACTCATGGAGTGTGAAATCATGACATGAGCTGAAGTCGGACTCTCAACCGACTGAGCCACCCAGCGCCCCTAAGAAGTTCTTCTTTGTTAAATGTTAGTGTCTATAAGAATTCTGTTCTACATACGCTTATGTGGGATTGCTCTTATCTTTTCCCATGGCTCCAGTTAATGTCTTTATAGTTCATGATATCCACTTTTTGTTATGTTTCTGCTCTTTCAATGCTTACATCCAGCATGTTATTGGATATTTTAGTTGATTATGCTGCAAACAGTTGAAATTTGGCGTGCAAAATTACTTGCAAGTGATTATTTTCTCTTGTGTTCATTCTGTCAAAGAATGGTACCACTGCCATGCATTCAGTTGTCCAAGTCAAAAACCCAGGCATGACATAAATTCCTCAGTCACCAAATCCTGTTGTTTTAATCTCCCCAGTCTTTACCCCCTTCTAGGCTACAACTATTTCTTGCTTAGATGATAGTTGACTCATTCATTCTTCCAATTGATTCTCTATGTTATGAGTAATGTTTTTCTGATCTGATCATTTATTTTCCATTTTTTAAATCCATTAGTTGATGAAACTACACACTGAGTTGATGGTATAATCCCACAGAGAAAATTATCCATAAATTATTATTAATGAATGTAAAGATCAGCAATTTGTCAATGAGATATATTTTAAGCTTTCATATCACATCTGAAATGACTTCCTAGAAAATACCATGCAAGTCCAGGGCTACCCTTGTCTACCACTGATCTTTATTCAGATTGTTAATTGATTGTGTGATCTTTGCTTTTTCGGTATGATAGATACTATACTTTTTTTTTATTATTTTACTGTTTCCTGTTTTGTTTTTCTCTTGTTTTTAAGAGAGAACTAGAGAGAGGAGATGAGAGCTGGAGAGGGGCAGAGATAGAGGGGGAGACTGAGGATCCAAAGCAGGCTCTGTGCAGACAACAGAGAGCCCTATGCAAGGCTTGAACTCATGAACAATGAGATTATGACCTGAGCCAAAGTTGGATGCTTAATTGACTGAGCCACCCAGGCACCCCAGTGCTTGTATAAATCTTTTGAGTATTGTTTTATTTGTTTCATTTCTCAGATAAGGAAATTGATACATAGAAAGTTTAGGTTACAGCTAAAAATTATTAGAGCAGATTATAAATGTATATCTTAAATAATACAAAATACAGCTACATGTTTTGAATAAAACATGCTCACTTTCCATGATAAACTCAGAGTTTAACTGAAATTTAACAAATGTTTACAGACAGTTTATAAGTGCAATTATAGTAGGACCAAACATGGAAGACTGACAATCTTTTACGTAAAAAGAGGTAGGATATTGACAATTTCATAGGAATAAACTTTTTAAAAATGCACAGTATACATAGTAGTGACTAGAGAAAAACATGATTAGTTGTGTCCAGTTGGGTCAGTGAACTCTTCAGAGAAAAGATGTTGAAAGGTAAGCCTGACAGAGTTCAGTAGATAGATAAATGATGAAGGATATGCTTAGTAGTTACACACCTGAAATGCAGAGACATAAAAAGAGTACTGTGTACCCAAAGAACTCCAAAAGGTTTATAATGCTTGAAACATAGGAGAGGGTGCAAAGGGCCATTGCATCTGGATTTAGTTGTCCAGCTTGGGCATGGCACAAGGGCTTGAGCTTTAATTTGGTGCCACCCACATAATAGGCATATATTGACTTTTATGATATTACCAAGGCAGACTTAGAGACTCCAGACTTTGTGGCTGGGACTTGAAGCAGCCAAAAGTCCCCTGAGGATTCTTCTCTTTCTTGCTGCTACTCTGAGCGACCTGATTCTTATCTCCTGCTGATATCTACAAACAGCTAAAAAAGTTTCAAGTAGAAGAAATGGTTAATGATGACGAAAGCTCCATAAGGATGACAATGTTGACTCATGATGATGACAAGATTGTCTAGCTGTAATTGAACACTTTGTATTTGCCAGGCACTGTGCAAAAAAATTGTGTGCCCATTATGACAATATGAGAATAGGTATTTATTATTTCCAACATATAGTTAGCTTTATCTTCGGTGAATCTTTTGTGTGTGTGTGTGTGTGTGTGTGTGTGTGTGTGTGTGCACGCGTATACATGTAATCTCAAGAATTGCCACAGAAAATTTTCATTTGGGTTCTTTTTTTTTTAGTTTTTATTTTTCCTAAGTGAACTGGTCATCGAAATCTCAAAGGGCTAGTCTAAGAAATGAAAAATAAAGCAGCATACTCCAAATGATATTTTTCTTCTAAAATTTATGTTTCCTACGTGAGATTTCTCAAAGGTAACTGTAATTCATTCATTGCCTTATTCTTGGGTTTTTTTTGTTTTATTTTGTTTTACCTTTTTCCTTTTTTTCATGAAGAAATAGTAAATACTGTAAGGAAAAACTTGCAAAGTTCAGGCAAGTCTTGAAAACTCAAGATAATCTAATTATGCATAAGACATAGAAACCATTGCCATTTACCTTATCCTGCTTACTTTCTAAGGGTCATATAACCAGAAACTACCGTTCTGAATAAGTTGATATGTAATATTAATTGGAGGAAACAATTTACTTCATTATATATAGTAACTAGGTATTAAGTAAACAAATAATCTTTTGTGACTTAAAATGATCTCCATGGTAGGCATCTAATTTAGTACAGATAAGTGATGGCTTGAAGCTGAATGATGCCAGTACTTTGCACATGTTTTGGATGCCCCTGGTGTAAATTGAAATGTGACCTCAGCCAGTTGTTAAATTGATAGTTGCACTGACATGCCCAGCTGAGTGACAGCCTGGCCTTCATCCTTCCCAGGGGTGAGGATTCACTGACTTAACTGATCTCTCTGTAAATTTGGATCTAGAATTGGATATAATATATTTTAGGTATAAAATAACTTTAGTATTGCTAGTATTCTTAGGTTTTTCTATGCAGTGCAGCTACACTTTGCCATTTAATGCTGACAGCATGTGTGCAAGTTGTGGTTATCTGTAGCTTACAGATAAACAAATGGAGAATCCACAAAGTTAAGTAAATTGACCAAGGCAATACAGTTGATGAATGGCAGAAACAGAATTTGCATTCATCTCTAATAATTAATTCTAAAGCGAGGGTAGTTTGAAATCTGCTGCTGCTCATGTATGAACAGTTGGTATGCCAGTTACTTTTGCATGTTGGGGGATAAAAATCTTAAACCCCAAGTAGGACAAGTGTCTTAGTTTTTACCTGTGACGACCACTGCAGTTTTGCTCTGTGCCACTCCTTATACTTCAGATTCTAGCAATCTCCAGCAATTCTTAATTCCTGAATTCTGCTCTTGCATGCCTCAGTGCCTTTGCACATGCTACTTCCTTTGTTTTGAATGCTGTACCCCCCACCTCCTGCTACCTAAGCATTCACAATCTTCTAATAACCCCCTACTCATCCTTTACATCTGTGTTAGTATTTTATTGGTACCATAACAGTTTAAACAACACAGAGCCCCCTTTTCTTGGCTTTGAAGTTAAGAGGGTCTTGAGCTAAGAAATGCAGTAGCCTTTAGGAGCTGGGAACTACCCTTATTTTACAGCTAGCAAGAAAACTGGAATCTCAGACCTATAACCACAAGAAACTGGATTTGGCCAACTATCTAAGCAGGGAATGGATGCTTTACTAGAGCATTCAGATTGTAATATCCTTGGGGTGTCTGGGTGGCTCAGTCCGGTTGAGTGTCTGAGTCTTGATTTCAGCTCAGGTCAAGATCTTGTGGTTTGTGGGTGCGAGCCCCTCATTGGGTTCTGCGCTGATGGTGTGGAGGCTGCTTGGGATTCTCTCTCCCTCTATCTCTGCCTCTCTCTCTCTCTCATTCTCTCTCTCTCTCTCTCAAAATAAATAAATCAACATTAAAAATAAGAATGCAACTTTATGACTGTTAACTCTGAGACCCTTAACCCATAGAGTTGTGACACAATAACTTTGTATCACTGAAGCCATTAAGGTCACAGTGATTTTATGAGAGACTAAATATACAAATGGACAATAGCCACATCATATGTAAAAATAGAAATCTGACTCACAACCTCTATTGCAGCCAGTCCAGGAAGACAAACCACAAACTCTGTAGCAATTGGCTCAAAAGTAGTGGGACTTTGATCAATAACTTCCAGCTTCTCTAATTTTTTGCCCCATTGTCTGCTTAGGCTCAACCAGAAAAAGCCAAATATGATTCTGTAACCAAACACATAGGATCCATTATTTCTGATTAGCCCTCCTCCAGCTTACCCTTGCCAATAGCCTCCAATCAGGATGCATGTTAATTAAGCCTTCTCTCTCTTCCACTGTAAAGCTTCTGTACTCACCTGCATGCCTCAGAGTCTCTGCCCAATGCAAGTTATGGCGGCTGATTATCTTACAGTGACAAACTCTGTATTAATAGCCTTTGTGTCTTTTCATGTGGATGGTCTTCTTTGGCTTCTATTTTTGCCATGGCAATGATAGGAGACTAATAAATCAAGCAGGAGGAACAACTTGGACAGGTTCAGTGGTCAGGGCAGGGATGAAGTCTATGAGCAAAGGCTACAGTTGGCCTTAGAGAAACATGCACCACTGAGCATCTGTACAATGGAGGCTGACCTCACTGATAGTGCAGAGAGGGGCAGACTTCAACAAATCCCAGGGGGGAGTGGAAAAGTCACCATAGCACCAAACAGGGTTTGGACGAGCGTATTCTCTTCACATTGTGGATTGGTCATAACTGAGACTACTTAGCTCCTAAGAGTTATGACAGTTTGGGGCCAGCCTCACAAGGTAGGTATCAGGCTCATTATAAAACTAGCACGTGGGTTCTCGAGTAATTAATTGGAAAAATAAAAGTGATTTATTGATGTTTGTTCCTCAGGTTTGTGGAGCATGAAATCATGGCTGCCTTCCATTTCCACTTTATGCATTCTGTATAGTTTGAATTATTTATATCGAGCAGGCATTACTTTTATGACCAGAGATAGAAAACAACACAAATACATGCTAATTTTGTGAGGCAAAACAAAACCTTGAGGTCTTTAATTATTTTTTGCTGAATTAGTCTTCATAAAACAAAAAGCTCCTCAATTATTTGTGAATATGAAAAGGGCTAGTTCCTGAAGAATCCACACAGTTTGCTCTGGATTTCCTCTCAACATCCAGTTTTTATACTTAATTTTATAAAAGTGCATTACAACCAACTTTAATTTCTTATTTAAAACACTGCCATTTCCAGTCTCAAAGGTATCTTTTCATTACCCCTCAGGATTGTCATATGTTGAACCACATTTCATTATACCTTAATTATTTTGCTCTTTCATTGAGAGGAGGAAGATTCACCTTAATGTGGAGTTTTAGAAATCATTAAGAAATACTCTCTTCAAACTACCCCTGAACAAAAACAAAGCATGTCACTGATGGGGCATCATTGCTGAACTGTGTCCCTGTGGTCATTGCAAACAATTACCAGCAAAATGGCAGTATTGTTAATTCAAAGGTTGCAGTTACCCTCTCCAGAGCTGAGGTTACAGCTCTTTCCCATCTGTTAATTTCATATTATTAGAATTTAGATTTCTTGAGGAAGCAGATGGCTATAAACTTTAACAGGTGTTTATGCTGCACTGCCTTAACTTTAAATGCTGAACAGGTACAGCTTGAAGTTTGCTGGGCTGCACAGGGAATTAGTACTTTAAATGATGTGTGGGTAGAGAATTAATTTGTTTTGAACTACCTGAAGAAAATTCAATACCTTGTACACAGAGGTTCATGCTTACTTGACATGGTGAAATACAATGAGAAATGTCAAAGAGAGAGAGAGAGAGAGAGAGAGAGAGAGAGAGAGAGAGAGAGAGATTTAAAGAAATCCTGAACTGTATTCTTCAAACCAGCCCACCACTTTTCCTGCTAATAAAGTACCAAACAAGAACATGGTCCGAGTTACTGCAGTGTATGAAAATGGAACAAGTAGGAAAGCATTCATGCATCTATAACTGCTTCAACAAATGTGTGCGTAGCACAGCTCATCTCAGCTACCCTGAAGTAAAAATAAAATGCAAATCTGCATTCCTATGCTGTACATCTTCACGAATATTTTAAACATTACATCATGTTGTGCTTCACTTGGCAGTGATCTATCTCACTTGAATGGAACACTGTCTCCTGCTTTAGAAATTCACACAATGACAATAAAAATAAAAATAAAAATGAGCAGAGCACAATATCATGCCTAGACTTGTATGTGTTCTCTGGGAAAATATAAATTCTTTTTTGTGATTTTTAATTTTTTTTTTTGTATTTACTTTTTATTTTAGAGAGGGAGGACACATGGGCCAGGGGGAGGAGCAAAGGGAGAAGAGAAAGAATATTAAGCAGGCTCCAACACTCAGCATGGAGCCTGTCACGGGGTTTGATCCCATGACCCTGGATCATGATCTGAGCTGAAATCAGGAGTAGGACACTCAACTGACTGAGCCATCCAGGCACCCGTTGGGAAAACACATATTCTTTAAAACCAAAGATTATAGCTTTCCACATATATGAAATGAATACAAAACTCTGAACAATGACTATGTTATAGTTTTATTTGATCAGTTATTTAATGATACTTTTTACCAAAATCATACATTTTCTCTAAGTTGCCTGGTGTTTTGACTGCAAAAGTGCTTCACACTTTGACTCGTAAGTCCTGTGTGGATAGGACTTTACTTCAGTTGCTTTATCCTCAGAACACAGAACAATGCCATGCACATGTAATTACTTGATAAATATTTGTTAAATTTATTAAATGTGTCATAGATGCAAAAAGACTAGAGAACACCAAATATTTGTACTTTATAACTAGTGGTAAACTGCAGAAAAATTGAGACAATATGCAACTGTCTCAGGGATGGAAAGGTGCTGCTTTATGCAGAATTAATGCTGTGTATGTGTGCTTAAGAAAAGAAACAATGTATAAATAAAGAGGATAAAACTTACCAGTGGTGAAGCTTATGGAAAAGACCGAACATCTCCATTATGTTTCTGTTTGTTCTGGAATAGGTTGGTGTTCTTTGTCAGCTATTCTTCCCAAAGTCTACCAGATGCTATGTTGGTCTATCTTCTCCGAGCTTTGTTGGATTTTCTAGACTGTCAAATTGGCATCGCTTTCATTTCTTACTGTGTTGTTGAAATACTTCGGTAGCCAAGCATGGCTCATGAGTACAAACTGGATCATGTTATTCCTTCCTGAAATACAATTTAATTATAGAATGCCCTTAGTCCTAACACAAATGTATGTACTTTAAGAGCAGAGATCAGCCAATGGCAATAACTGAAATGATTGCCTTAAAAAATGTCCCTCTAGATATATTCCATTTACCCCTCCAGATCCGTTCTATCCTTTTCCCAGTCACTTTGTACTCAAGGAGGATGACTGAGAACAGACAGCATTAATAGGCTCCCAGTTTCTTTGGTTAACAGGGAATACCACCCAAAAACTCAAAAAGAGGAACAAAAGAGAAGCCAAGATAGTAATTTTCTCTACTCGCTTGCTCAAGCTGAGTGCTTCCCTAAACTAAAGATCACTTCAACTAGATCACTGATCCCTCTCTTGGTCTCATTAGTCTTAGAATATACTGAGATGCTCTGCTGTTCCGATCCCCAGAGAACTAAACCACTCATTGTAGTTTTCTTAAACAACAGCCTGCACTTTTATAAATAGCGCCTTTATTAAATTCTCCTCAATTTACCCATTTGGAATGTATGCCATCTGGGTTTTTTTGCCTGGACCTTGACTGATACAGTCTCTAAGTGATAACTAAAACATTTTAAAGGATTCAGAGTTTTAAATTGCATCCAAATTACTTTAAGTTTCTTAAGTGATAGAAGATTGGAAGAAAGTATGTAAGAAATTCCTCTTTACCTGTTTTCCTTTTCTTTTCAGTAGAGAAGCTCCCATTTACTTGCAACTATTTTAGAGTTAAGTAACTACTTAGAATTGAGGAGAAAATAATAAAGCTGTTCTTTTGAGAAATGGAAGCTGTCAAGGCTTTATTACCAGGAGGAAGCACCAAAAGTAATCAAGGCTCTTTTTGCAAAATGTGATGTGTACCTTCCTGTCAAACTCCATTAACTTAGAGATTTGAATTATAGTTCTATTTCACAAAATAGTATCGTGGAATCAGACATAATATTAGAAGCTGAGAGGTCTGTTTAAAATTGCCTTTTCTTTGTTCTAGAGAGAAATAGAACATTCTGAAATGTATCCTCCTAATCAACTGTTAATAGCTAATTCAATAGCCACCTGCATCAAATTCTGCTGTTCTCAGAATAGAACACCTTGATATTCCAGAGGGAAAGTGTTTACTCTATTTGTGTGTAACTAAGCTACAAGGTGAATTCTAAATGAACCAATGGGGAAGGTGATATCTTTATATGTCCTGTAAATTGGGCGCTTTTGTCCTCTGTTGGCTACATATCAGAATCTGAGTTCACCCCCACAGATACCCAGTTGTGTGCCACAGAATCAGGAGCATATTTTTAAAAAAGCTGAAAGATGTAATGTAAATACTGTGTATTATTATGGGTTTGTTTTCTTTAGACATTTTTTCAAAAGACATAGAGAAATGACATTGTACAGATCAGTTTAGTTGGATATTGGTTCAGTTAGCTCATTTTTACAAAATGTGAAAATAATTTTTAAAATATTTATTTGGAAATATTGCTTGTATATAGTCATTCTTAGTTTTAATAGCTTTGGTAAAAGTCTGGACAACTAGTATAATTAGTTTTTTTTTTAAGTCTTTTCTCCTAGTAAAATAGAGATAACCTAGTATTGTTTTCAGAGGGTAAGGTGGCTGGCATAAAACACTTAGCTTTTGTTATTTTGTACCCTTGTGTTCAACAAAAGTGATCCTTCTTCCTCTGCAAGTAGGAGTGGATTTTTGTAAGAAAGAATAAGCCTAGGATGGGGGTGGGGGAAGGCTATCATGAGAAATTTTGAGGCGAGAAATTTCAAGTGTGCAAGTAGAGCAGAGTAGAGGAACCTCCTAGATCAAGACACATCTCACTCTTGTTCCTGAGGGATAGGTGCCCTTGAGGTGAAAAAAGAAACCTCTAGACGTGTGCTACATGCCTATGTTAGTTACAGCCCACCAATAGTAGCAACTGTGTAGCTCTATTCAGATTCCTTGTCTTTGGCCATCTAGCTCCTTCCAATGGAACAGTTTATCACTGAAAAGAGAAGTTGAACTTTGCAAGTTCAGTTTCAGATATTCCCTCCCAACTTTTTGCCCCTTCATGCCTGGACTATTATAATGTACCTGGGAGCTTGATAATTCTCTGCCCAAAGTACCCCCTTTTTCAAATTCTAAGTACCCCCATTGAAGATACCATGTTTCCTGACTGCTGACTGACTGATGTAGGAAGCATTATGGGTGGGAATGGGCACACCAGCATCTGGCCAAACCAGGACTGAAGCTAACAGCTTTCTAGCCATGGACTGGGAGTCGAATTTGCACCATTCAACTCTTTACTGGTCCACTACTCCTGACTTCCAGGGTTGGATCTGGAAGCAGGGACAGAGAAAGGAGTGGCTTCTTGAAACCCAGTTCAGATATTTTGCTGTTCTACTTCTCCAGATGGAGGTATACAGTTCTCTGCCCTCAGAGAGTTTACCATCACCTGCAACCTGCTAAGCAATGGGAGCTGCCTCAATGGCACTCCAGGGGCAGTTTGCACCAGTTAAAACATTGCTTTGCGATGATATTGTCTAATAACTGTCCTCATTTATTATTATCTGAATAATTTAAAAGACTTATAATTTGGGGTGCCTGGGTGGTTCAGTCGGTTAAGGGTCTGATTTTGGCTCAGGTCGTGATCTCTCGGTTTGTGAGTTTGAGCCCCACTTCAGGCTCCGTGCTGACAGCTCAGAGCCTGGAGCCTGCTTCAGATTCTGTGTCTCCCTCTCTCTCTCTTCCCCTCTCCTGCTCACACTCTGTCTTTCTCTCTCTCAGAAATAAACAAACATTAAAAAAATAATAAAATACATAATTTATCTGTTTTAAATTTTAATTAATATCTTTCTGCATTTTTGGTATTTGTCGTTTTATGTCACATTATATTAGGCTGATTTGAAGATTTCCATCCTTAACTAATGTCTTAATTATCATCAGCACTTCTCAAATTTGAATATGCAAAACCAAAAAGGCAGTAAATCCTTTCATGATGTATTCTGAATTGCAACAAGCATATAGGCATTCTCTTGTGGCAAAAGTGCTAAGCACCTTTACCCCCTACTTGAGTATTAAGTCAGTCTTGGACTTTATCTTGGTTGCATATTCACTACCTGTTTTACCTTGGAAGATATACTGGATCTCTCAGAGTCTCACTTTTCTCATTTAGAAAAGAGAGCTCTTTACATCCCCATAGGATGTTGTGAGAATAGCATGTAATGATATGGAAAGCATTTCTGTCCATGATAGCACATACTAAACATAGCATTAATGTTAGTCAACTCCTGTTAAACATCAGTATTAATTTGTACAGGTTCGCACTCTTGGAGCAACATGATCCCAACATCTAAGAAAGAAAAGACTGGACATTATTTTCTTTTCTGAGAGCTTAGTTTAATACAAATTCTGGATATAACAACTAAAGCCATTAATATGCAAGATAACTTACCCTAATAATTCCCTTAATAATTATATTTAGCTCACAAACTCTACCAGATGCAGAGTTTGAGCAAAAAATAAACAGTAAGTTAAACAAGGATTTAAGCAGTTTTATTTTATGTAAGGAATCTTACAGCTAGGATAAGGGCACAGGTGGCTAATATAAAGTCAATGTAGAAAATACTTTATCTTCTAGTATTATTACTATAATATATCGAATATAGAATAACATAGAAGGTATACAATGTGTTTATTATTTTAAGTACTTTCCTGCAAGTTTAGCTTTATTATTAAATACTATTTATTTACAAATTCTTTGTAGTTCAAACCTATCTTAAAAAATATATTTACGACATGACCCAGATGACCCTGGAAATACAAGTAGGTACACCTACTCAAGAATTTATGATACTTTTAGTATTTTCTCTGGTGTTTATCATTGCTTAAGTTAATTTGGTATATTAAGCTCCTTATTCGAAAACAAGAAAGAAGGCTTCAATTAATTTCATTTAAAAATGAATTTGTCAATTTTTTCAGTATTATCCCTTTTTGTAAGTTTATTTATTTTGAGAGAGACAGAGAGAAAGTAAGTGGGGAAAAGGGGGATAGAGAGAGGGAAAGAGAGAGAAAGAGAGAGAATCCCAAGCAGGCTCTGTTAGTGCAGAGCCCGATGTGGGGCTTGAACTCACAAAACCCTGAGATAATGACCTGAGCTGAAATAAAAAATCAGACACTTAACCAACTGAGCCACCCAGGTGCCCCAGTATTATCTCTTTTTATTCAGGTTTTCACCAAATATTTTTGAAAATCATATATAGGATAAACAGATGAGATACTGGAAACACAGGGATGGATTAGATGCAGAGCTTGTGTCTAAAATGGTGAAATAGGTAACACACAGGGCATTAAGAGTGGATTCATGCCATCACAGAAGTGTCTGCAGAGACACTGTGGACCACTTAGAAGGAAGGAACGAAGTCTCTCTTGCAGTTTGGGCTTTTTTCAAAAGATGATGCTGGAGTCAGATTTTGAAAGTGAATAATGTTCTTAAGAGTTCAGGATTAGGGTAAAATTCCTTGAAGAATTTACTACTTTTTTTTTTTTTTTTTGAGAGAAAGCTCAACTGGGAGAGGAGCCAAGAGAGAGAGCGAGAGAGAATTCCAAGCAGGCTTCATGCCTAGCTCAGAGCCCTGCTTTGGGCTTGATCTCACAACTATGAGCTCAAAACCTGAGACAAAATCAAGAGTTGAATGCTTAATCGGATTAGCCACCCAGTTGCCCCAGGAAATTTGCTACTTTTTATGGAAATGACCTGCTGTTTGCCATGTGTTGGCTTTGGAATTAATCATTTTAGGAATAAATTCACTAAACAATTTTCCAAATAGCTCTTATGCTTGAGAAACATCCTTTTGGACATCTCAGAAATACTCAGTTAATAATTTCAAGGATTTCTCAGGTACTAGTAGAGCATAATTTCCCTATTTCTTTATCATTTTAATACATACTTTGTTGTAAAATGTAAGTTTTCTTCAAAGATTTTTTATTAATTCTCTTAGAAAAAATTGTGAAATACTTGAAAATGGGCAAATAAAAATAATACATTACTGAATGTCTTTTCCCCTTTCTAGATTATCAACTCTCAAGATTATCAACTTGTCTTTGAACTGTTTTGACTTGTGCTATTAAATAACAATGCATAGGATCTTGTTCAAAGATATGGAAAATTTATGTCCCCTCTGATTGAAAAAGTCAATTTTCTAACTGTTTGTAAATTCATTTTGCACTGTTGAAAGACCTAAATATATATGGTACTTTGAATTCTCCTATGAGGCAGTAATAACATCTTAGTGATTCTTTCATTAATTAAGGAGTTAAGTAAAAAGTTTCAAAAGTGTTCATTTGTATGAATTTTGATTTTAACTGTTCTTGGAAATATCCTTTAACACTACTGTCATTTGTAGTGAGATTTTCTTTAGCCCTGAGGCAATCAACACATAGTTGGTACAAATATCAAACATTCTGTAAGTGATATAGGCTACTCAAGGAGAAAAATATGTTAATATTTTTATATTTATATATGTATGTATAGCATATGTTGTGTGAGCATATATTATATATGTGTTATGTAATAAATATATTGGTATATGTAAAATATTAAGAGTTCCGAGGGAAGATGGGTCAGGAAGGGCAACAGCATCTGTGTTTATATTTGAAGAGAGTTGAAATCAAACAAAATTTTAGGAATAGGACTTTATTCTTTTACAAAAATGTGATAAATAAAAGTGAAAAAACATGGCATGCCTGTGGAATTCGTTCATGGCAGTTGTCAATTAAACTATATACCAACAGAGGGAAGTAAAGTGATTAGTAGTGAGCCTCAGAAAAGTAGCCTACTGAAAGATTATGAATATCTTAACTATTGGATAATTTAGAATATATCCTCTATGCATTGCAGAGACATTTAAGAGGTGACATGATCAAATTTTATTTTATTTTTTTTATAAATCAAGTAATTAATTAAATCATGCAATATTGTAGTTAAAAAGAGACAGTATGGGTTGGAATTTAGTTAGTCAAGTTGATGAGACACTGTTTGGTCTAGACACTGGAGATAGAGCAGTGAGAGGATAATCTGTTAGAAAGAAAAGTAATGATAAAGAATTTTGTCTTCTACTTTATGTAAATTTTGGATATGAAAATTACCCCCAAGTCAAAAACAGTAAAATTGGGTTACTCTACATTGGACAACAAAAAATAGTAGATTATTTTTTTGTTTATTTTGATGCTTTCAAGATAAGCCATGTTTTAAAATTTTAATGTATATATTCCCAAAATAAATTTAAAACTATTTTAAAAATCATAGATTTTGGGAATCTTGTAATTTACTGTTTTCTAAGTGGGTTGCAGTTTGAGTAAGCTATATAAACTGCTAAAGTACTCATGAAGAAATGCTCAAAAAATCAGTGCATTTTTTAGTTATCTGAAAAATAATATTATGCACATGGTATTTTAAAATTATTGAGTCGTAGTTGATATCATTTTTCTCTACTAGGGCCAAATTATTTTTAAAAAGTTTGAGGACATATTGCCTTAAAAAACTTTAAATAGGTTACATTGGGCTTTGATTAGTAACTGTAAGAAAATTTATACCAAATACCAAATAAATACCAAATTTATTTTTAGTCTGATTAAGAGCTTCCTCTGTGTGCTATATTTAAATACAGTTAATAAATATAAAAACTGTTTTGATTAAAAATTTCTACCTAGGTTTTAATATCTTTTTTTCTTCATTTCAAAAAAGGGCAAAGAGAAAAAATACTGATTTTCAGTATACAGTATGATTATTCTCATAATCAAGTGTTTATAAAGTGCCTAATTATGCATATTGTGCAAAGAACTACCTAAACCTATTTTTTACCCTGTAGGATTCAAGATTCTTATTTATAGATATTCAGGGATAGCCCTAGATGAACTATCGCAGTTATGATATCAAGTGTTTGTGTATAATGTAAAGTTTTCTAATACTGTCTCTTGAACCTGCAAAATAAATTCTCTGCTCAACACCCTGAATTAGTCTTGTCAGAACTTGCTGATAAGAAAATTAACTCAGAGAAGTTAGAGCATTTTACCCAACATCATGCCATAAGTGGCAAAGAAAAAAATTCACTTAAGCCTCCTGATGATACCAACTTGAATGCTTCTCCTAATTGTCCATCCAAAGTTACTTGCTTGTTAGTTCTATACATACTCTTGCAAACTCCCAACACTCATCAGCAACACCAACAGTTTTTGCCCTTCTCTGAGGTGCTTCACAAGACATAATTACCTCTGCAACTTCTCCCCTTCTGTAAAATATTACCATTCTTTTGGCAAGGCTGACTTGAGTTCACAACCTGCTAACTTAGAAGATTTCATTCCTAGGGGCACCTGGGTAGTTCAGTCAGTTGAGTGACTCTTGATTTCAGCTCAGGTCATGAACTCATGGTTTGTGGGAGGGAGCCCCATATAGGGCTCTGCACTGACAGCACAGAGAGAGAACTCTTTCCCTCTTTCTCTGCCCCTCCGAGTCCTGTGTGCTTGTGGTCTCTCTCTCTCTCTCTCAAAATAAATAAACATTTAAAAAAAAAGATTTCATTCCCAGTTAAATATGTAGGATGAATAGCTAATAGTTTTGTTTTTTTTTACTCTTTACAGTGCGTCTGATTTTAATAAAAAATCTTAGCTAACATAAACATGGAATTTTAGACAGAAAAATTTTAGATAATAGATAATGAAATTTTATGACCAAAAAAAAAAAACTTTTAGGGATGTGACCTACTGTTTTAGGATAAAAAATTTGACTTATAGGAACGATATATAGAAAAAAGAGATGTCAAAATAAAAAATGATTTGGTGAACAAATGATTGGGAAAAAAGGTACATTTTAGAAATCCCTTTGAAGCAATGCTTTTCCGTACTGTAGACAAAGTAATAATTAGGAAGAATAAGTGCTTATCTACAGAAGGTGTATGTCCAAATTGATGTACCATAGAGACTTTCAAGAGTACTTTAAAAATGTATTTCCTGAAGTGTGTAAATGTACTGCACACTGTTTCATTCCATAATAAAGATTTTTATCTGTCAGTAGTATATAAAAGATTAGTCAGCTGTTTATGTGAATTCAAAATTATTCTTACCTTTTATTTGATATACTTCAGGGATACCAAGGTGAGTAGAAAGTAACTGCATTCAGGATTTTGTCTGGTTGATAAAAGGTAATGAATTGCTTTAGATACTTTCTTTTAATGTAAAGCAAGTGAAATGACTACAATTAAGTCAGTTAATAAGAAATTTCATACTTGATAGGTTTATGATTTATTTTAAGGTAGGTTTCTAGAAATGAAAGCATGCATTTCATGTTTCTGCAAATTACCTAGAATAACTATAATGAGTATATTTAATGAAATAACTATTGAATTTATTTCTATTCCTTTTATAAGTTACCCAGTTAACCTCTCTAACAGTATACAATATATGAGTTATACAAGATTCTTTAATTCTTTCATTCAAACATAGTTAATCAGATTAATTTTGTGTTCAGCATTTTACTAGTTAATGAGGACAGAAAAATAAATAAGGCATGATCCTTCTTGATGGTTTTATAGTCTTATGGAGAAGACAGATGAGTAAATAGATAGATGTAAATATAAATGAGTAGAACCTATTGTGATATTGGAGTTTCTATTTTGTTTATAAACAATAGGGAAGTGACAGAAAATGTAAGAGAACATTATTACAGGCTAAAATAGGAATCTGAAAATATAATTAAAGTATATGTTGAAACTTAAGTTCTAGTTCACAAGACAGACCTAAAGTCATTTATTAGAAGACAAGATCAAGATTAATCCCCAGGTAACTTGTAAGTTTACAAGTCTATTTACTTTCTAATTAACTCTGATTCATTAACATCAGGTTTCTGCCACCTAAATTTTCCCCTGTCCATTTAGTGCTTTGCTTTTGTTTCTCTGTAATCCTCTCTGCTAGGCTAAAATATCCCTGTGTTCTTTGAAGTAATCTCTTTGAGTTTCACATGCCCAGGGACCTTGGGACTCATCCATTATCCCTCTTCCCCCTCTATGTGACTACCTTGGACTTGCTCACATCATGGTGTTCCTAAGATAGTCAAACTTTTTAAGTAGTATTTAGTTTTCAAGAGAAAGCTTCCCAAGTGGTGATAGTGAATGCTACAGATCTCTTCAGGCCCATCTGTGTAAGTTAAGCAGTGTCTCTCCTACCACGTTTCTATAGGTCAAAACAAATCACAAGGTGGACACATTTACTACTTGGTAGAAGGAGAGCAAAAGAATTTGCATCCTTCTGTGATCTAATTTTTTAATGTGTATTTATTTTTGAAAGAGAAAGACAGTGTGAGCAGAGGAGAGGTGGGAGAGGCAGAGAGACAGGGAGACACAGAATCTGAAGCAGGCTCCAGGCTCTGAGCCGTCAGCACAGAGCTTAATGCAGGGCTTGAACCTGTGAACTGTGAGATAATGACCTGAGCCGAAGTCAGACTCTTAATTGACTGAGCTACCCAGGTGCCCCTTCTGTGATCTACCATGGGAGAGAATGTGGAAGACATGGGTAGAATTTCAGTGGATACAAAGTAGAAAGTTTTCTTGAGATAAAGAATTTTGGTTAGCCATGGTATCCTTAAAACAAGCAAAATGTAGTAAATTCAACAGGGATTAGGAGTAAAGATACCTAGTTCCAGAGAAATAATCAGAATGAGACAGAAGAAAATTGAGAATAAGAGAAGAAAGGGAGAAAAAATTAGAAGAAATGATCTGATACTATCTTAAACTGGGTTTTTAATGAAATAGGGTTAAGATAGTTAGAAACAAGGACATGGGAAGATACTTAAAGGATACAATTGTTTGACCAACACTAGACTATGCCTTTAGTGTTTATTTCTGAATTTTATATCATTAAAAGAAAACAGAGAATGAATGAAGAGAAAATGTTACATCAAATATTTTTTTTAAATACTACAATCTGTAGTCTAAGGAAATCACAATGTTGATTCACTTTCATATACTTTAAATAAAGCACAAAGGTATTTTCTTAATTTATGGAATATTATTTTGCTTATATTTTGCCTTCCTCATAGTACTGACCAAAAATGTGGAAAATGATGCACATAAAGTAGAAAAACAGCCTTAGGAATGTAATGGCAAAGAATGTTTACTCTTTAAATTTTGATTTTGAGTGCTAAGTCATTATTAGATGCATATTTTCAGGTTATTCATTTGACCATGTCCTAAGGATAAATTAAGTCACAGAATACAAAGACATAGACTACCAATATTGGCCTCTCCATAAAATGAATTTATGTCACCTAATTGATAGCTTTTTTTATGACTAAGTTCTGTTCATCCTCAAATTCTGAAGATCCTCAAACTAACACATTCCTGTTCTCATTTCCTAGGCTCAGCTACTTCCCTTCTTCATTCCAATTATACTCTTTAGTCATCAGTACAAATACTTCAATCATCCTGGCATTTTTATTGGTTTGGTTTAAAACTTAGGCTGGTAATTAATGCAGTCTTGTTTCCTCCTTCCTCCTGTGACCAGGAGTGTCACAATATTAACTCCTGATGATCTTTTTTTAGAGTCAATAGTACATTTTATCCTACAAAAGATTAAAAGATTTGACAAACCTAAAAAAAATAGATTTGAAAAACTTCAGGCTCCATTGTAGTTTGTAAATTTTCTCACTTCCATCTAGCAGAAAGCAACTTTACTTCTTAATATAGCCATTTATATAACAATGATAACTAGTAAATATAAATTATTTCTTCAAGTCATTTTAATTTAAGTTTTTAATGAGAAATTAATTGGGTGTCATTCATTCAACAAATACTCATTAAAAGTGTATAATACAAATAGCCAGTGCTGAATATTCTACAATGCCAAGAAAATATCTAATTGAAGTCAGAGTTTTCAGTGTCCTCTCAATATTTTAGTATATTTCAAAGCAAAAGTAGATTTTAAACCAAGGTCAATGTCTTATGTTGTATCCCATTGCCAAAAAAAATATTATTTTTCCCCCTAAGGTGTTACTTTCCTAATACATTTAGTAATTTTCTTTCCTGCTCATTTAAAAAAAGAAGATGATGATGATGATGAAGAAAGCAACCTTTATTTTTAGAGCAGTTTTAGGTTCATAGCAAAATTGAAAGGAAGATACAGAGATTTCCTATATACCACCTGCCCCACATATGTATTACCAACCCATTATCAACATGCCCCAATCAGAGTGTTACATTTGTTACAATTGATAAACCTACATTGCCACATCATTATCACCCAAAGTCCATGGTTTACATGAGGGTATACCCTTGGTGTTGCATATTTTAAGGACTTGTAAAATGTATACAGACATGTAGCCATCATTATGGTTTCAAATAGAGTATTGTCCAAAAACTCCTCTGTGCTCCTGTTCATCGCCCCTGTCTTTCCTACTCATAGTTATTACCCCCCCTTTTTTATTTTTTTTTTAATTTTTTTTTCAACGTTTATTTATTTTTGGGACAGAGAGAGACAGAGCATGAACGGGGGAGGGGCAGAGAGAGAGGGAGACACAGAATCGGAAACAGGCTCCAGGCTCTGAGCCATCAGCCCAGAGCCTGACGCGGGGCTCAAACTCATGGACCACGAGATTGTGACCTGGCTGAAGTCGGACGCTTAACCGACTGCGCCACCCAGGCGCCCCTACCCCCCCTTTTTTAAATGTTTATTTATTTTTGAAGGAGAGAGACACAGAGTGTGAGTAGGAGAGGTGCAGAGAAAGAGGGAGACACAGAATCCCAAGCAGGCTTCAGGCTCAGAGCTGTCAGCACAGAGCCCAACGTGTGACTCAAACTCACAAGTTGTGAGATCACCAAAACCAAAGTAGGGAGCTTAACCAACTGAGCAATCCAGGTGCCCCTGTTATTTCTTAAAATTAAAACTGAATTTAAACTTACTATTTGAAATAGAGTCTCAGGATATCATTTGTTTCAAGCTTATAATTTCAAATAGTGAGGACTACAAGTCTCCGAGATACACACACACACACACACACACACACACACACACACACACACACTAAGATTTTTCTCCAAGTTGAAAATTTTATGATTATGGCAAATATGGATTGAGTACCAATTAGACATTTCTTTTAACCTTGAAGATGTGCTTAAAATTTTGAATGTACAGTTTGAATGTAAACCCTAAAATAAATAGCCCATCCTGAATATAAAGCTTTTAAAATGAATTCAGAAACCCTGAGATTCCTTTTAAAAAAGTAACTTACTACTAAGAAATTCAATGGAGACTATCAAAGCATTAATTTTTTCTACTTGTAAAATAGGTCTGAAAATCTGTTTAGTATCAGATGAGAACAAATAAGTGTCACTAATACTAAAGATATACTTGGAATAATTTAGGGAAAATGGAGACTCTAGATGTGATACATTAATTTTGAGAAAATAATGAAATTTTAGCATCACATGATTTTTCTGAGTCCTGAGGTCTTTGTGTGTGTGTATGAGCTCTGTGTCTTGAGAATTGTGGTAAAGAGATGGGGGGTGTTCTTGTCAGAATTGTCATGTTTTTCTAAATACCTTTTGCTCACCTAAAAATTGAATAAAGTGAACTACATGTTCTCTAAGGCTTATTACAGTTGTAATAAATCTATTAAAAGTTTGAACCAGTTTTTTTTTTTAAATCAACTGCCGTATATCTCCTCTTCTCTCAAATCAGTTCAGTATCTGAATCCTCACTTAGCCCAGACAAGGGAAAATATGTCCCTTTAGTGGTCACTAATAGAAAACTAGCTTCAATTCAGCTATCTTCATGTGTCTCCTTTACTTTTTACTTATTTTCATTCAGTCATTTTCTTCTCTCTAGAGATGAGCAAACCACTTGCCCCAGGCTTTGATAACTTTTAAAAGCAATCTGAGCTTAAAAATCAATTTAATGACATGTTCCTATAGCACTAAGCTCCATTGCTTGCCTACATTTGGCTGAGTTAAATGAGAAGGTGATGTGTTATAACACCTATAAAAATAAATCTACTTGCAGCAATGAATGCCCAGTGACAGTCCAGAAGGCATCGCTATCCATCTCAGGTCTAAACATTTGTGCATCACCCGACTCCACAATCCACAAGAGATTAAAGAGGCCTGGGAGTGAGTGTTCACCAGCATTGCTATCTTCTTTTGCATTTGGTGTTTGGCAATTTTGTTTACTACTTCATTAGAATGTATCTGGAATGGCTTAGAGGCTTGATTTCACACAATATGATCATGCTTTTCTCTTTCTGGAAGTTATATTTGGTGAATGTAAAGCAAATCTGAGACTTTGGGGGGAATTCTGGACTGTTGAAACTGCTGTCACATCACTGGTCTGTGTGTCCTTGCTTCCATTCATCTTTCTGTTTTGCCATTAATGTAAAGAGCACTGAATATAAGAGCACAAAGGCAGGATAAGTAAATACCTGTTTTTCAAAATTATGACCCATATGTCACTAGTCCTTCATTCACTGTTTTTCTGAGAAGACAGAAATGTTTGTCTCTTTTAAAAAAGTATTTGTATTTAATTTTGACTCAGCTTTTACATTCCTTGCACCTGAAATAAATCACAATGGCGAATAAAATACTCTATTTTTAAGGACAGTTTTTTTTTCTTATGTAAGTATCAGAATCAGCCTTAGTATTTTTTATTTCGTTTTTAATAATATCTATGACATTTTGATTTTAAAACCATATTTGTTTGTGAATAGTTGTGAAAATAAATTTATCATTTTCAAGGAATGTGTACATCTAGTCCAAAGATGAAAGGAATCTCTCCTACTTTGCTGCCTCATGTGGTATATTCAGAGGGCAAGAATCAGCTCTATGTTAGAGCTTGTAATACTTAGAATCTCAGGCTCCACCCCACGACTTCACTTTATCACATCCCCTGGTGATTCTTCACATGAATATTTGAGAAGCGCTGCTCTGACAATTCTTTGACTACACACATAATAATTTTTTTGATGCCAAGCTTTTATTTTTATCTCCAAATCCTTACCTAGGTGTTTTTTAGATGTTGTTTAAAGATATGGTCTATCCAAAAAAAAAAAAAGATATGGTCTATCCTTTTGATAATATGCTAACTATACGCTATACAAAAAAAAAAAAAAGTAAGGATTTTTTTTTTAAAGAATACCTTGAATTTCTTTAAAGTACTAACAATCTTGCATAACGTCAAGACTGTTTATGTAGCAGTCTTGCCATGGTAAGGACCTGTGGATGAGCTCAAATTCTCAAATATATCTGAATTTGAAAAAAAAAAGTGTGAATGTGGAGAATATGCAAAGTATCAGATGCTAATTTTGTGAACAGCTTATCAGTCTACCAAAGGATTCTCCATAGTATCTCCTGTTTCCTTTATAATAATTCAATTTATAAAGACTTAATTTATACACAATTGCAGAAGCTTATATTCAGCAGCAAATGGGTAATGACAGCAACAACTGGTTAGGGGTTATGACACCAAGTACGGTTCTATAAATAGACTACCCAGGGATCCTGCTATGTCTTCCTCCAGGGTCAGCCTGAAGCTTGAAGCATTTCTCCTCATAGATCATTAAATCTGAGGTACTTTCATCTTAGTTTTACTAACAGAAATTTATAATAATTTTTACATGTACATTTTTGACATTTTTCTGGGAAGAAAGTCCATAATATTTGAAGAAAGGTATACACTAAATACATTTAATGTTGAGTTCCTATAAAAGGAATGATTTCATCTTTATAAAAGATTGACTATTTATTCTTATATCCTTATATTGTAGCAAACCAGAATTTTATTGGTCCCTTTCAGTTTTTGCAATATTTTATTTTAAGTAAGTTTTACCCATGCCTCAGAAAATCTAAAGACTCTGAACTAAACCAGTTTACAAACATCAATGAAATTTTGATGAAAATTTCCACACTTTAACACTGAACTAAATAACTCACAGTATCCATAAGTGAATAAATGAATGTTGAATTCACTTTTGGAAATGGAGAAATATCTAGCCATTTGAAAATATTTTAAATTAAATCTATTTTTTTCTTCAAACTAAAATTACTCAGTGACTCATGTAGTTGATTTTATATCCGTAGGTGTCATTGTTTCAAAAGCAGAACAAATGATGGACAAAGAACACTTTATATTATTTTGTAAATTACATAACCATCATGATATATATTTAATTCATTTTCTTACTTATTCAACTAATGCCAATCAAATGGAAGGATTACATAAATGTTTCTATATATATTATAAAATTAAAATTTTATGTAAAATTTTAATGATAGGAATTCTGTAGGCTAAAATGAAATATAGATACAAATATATCTGCCTTAAAGCCATTTACTTTAGGGCGCCTGGGTGACTCAGTCAGTTAAGCAAGTGTCCAGCTTTGGCTCAGGTCATGATCTCATGGTTCATGAGTTTGAGCCCTGTTTTGGGCTCTGTGCTGAGAGCTTGGAGCCTGGAGCCTGCTTTTGCTTCCATGTCTCCCTCTCTCTCTGCCCCTCCCCTGTTCATTCTCTCTCTCCCTCTCTCTCTCTCTCTTTCTCCCTCTCTCTCTCACTCTCCCTGCCCTCTCTCTCTCTCTCTCAAAAATAAATAAACATTAAAGCCATTCACTTTCTCTACATTCACATCAGGACTAGCAGTTATTCTTTTTATCCTAGTTTCACATTATAAAAGGAGTAGGAAGTATTTTATTTTTTAAATGTTTATTTATTTTTGAGAGTGAGAGAGAGACACAGCACAAGAAGGAGAGGGGCAGAGAGAGAGAGAGGGAGACATAGAATCCAAAGCAGGCTCCAGGCTCTGAGCTGTCGGCCCAGAGCCCCACATCGGGATCAAAACCAGGAACCGTGAGTTCATGACCTGAGCTGAAGTCAGACACTTAACCAACTGAACCACCCAGGTGCCCCAGAAGGATGTATTTTAATATAAGTTTCTAGAAGCCTTGTGTATACATTCATGTTTATGGAGAAATAACACCTAGAAACATCTACCAAAGGTATTACTATGGTAACTTTAGGTAACAGAAGTTAATGAAACTGACTCTTCTGAGAGGAAGAGGAAACATCCCAGCAGCTCTGGTGGCTCTTTGTGCTGAGATATAAATAGTCCCTACCTGTGCCAGCATCTCAGGAGGCTCCAGCCTTAAGTAACCTCAGAGTTGGATGGCAGGACGGCGAGGAGACTCTGTGAGACACTGCCTAACCTTTCCAGACCTTTCTCTAACAGATTTAAGGAGCAAATAATGAGGTTTTTAGGTGTCCATTCCCCCCAACTCTTCACTCTTCCTCCAGTAGCTAATTTATCTTAATACTCACACATAGTTACATCTTCCGCTCCAAATACAAATGGGGCACTTCTTCCTGATGGAGACCAATGCTCTCAATCCACTATCCCATAGTATCAAGGGCTCTCTCTTCTATAAATATGCATTGTCTTGTGTCTCACATTTTATAAATGCCTTTTCTTAACACAGCACTTCCTTCCAAAGTTACTACCGTGATGGTCTACTGAAGGCCAAAGACCTTAAATGGCCCATTAATTGTGAGACTAATGACTATTTCAGTCTTTTCTCCTCGGTCCTCTCTGTTTTGTTTCATAAGCATTAGCCGATATCAGCTTCTCCCCACTTAGGATGCTTTAGATCTCTGTCCCAGTTCTCTTCCTCTATATTCCTCTGTATACCCATGAATGTGCTTTCCATGTCCTTCTTCCTTCCTCTTCTCATTTAAAAACTTTCCTCTGTGATCTCACCTTTTACTGTGTTTTTAACTACTGTATTTAATTATCTACTGCCCTTAGAAGGAATTAACACTGTTGACATCCTGATTCCAGACTTGTAGCTTCCAGAACTGTGATGCAATATTTCTGTTGTTTGAGGCTGCTCAGTTGGTGTTTTGTTATGACAGCCCTAAAAGTCTAATAGGCACCCACCCTCCTCCACTAAGAATTGGGGGAACTAAGTGCAGCATAAACTTCTCAGCATGATACTTAAAGGCCACTTGTAACCATTCCTTGCTTTCTTTCATTGATTAACATTCTTTTTTTTAAATTTTTAATGCTTATTTATATTGAGAGAGAGAGAGAGAGAGAGAGAGAGCGCACAAGGGAGAAGGGGAGAGGCAAAGAGAGAGGGAGACAGAATCGGAAGCAGGTTCCAAGGTCCAAGCTGTCAGCGCGTAGCCCCATGCGGGGCTGAAACTCACGAGACCAGGAGATCATGACTTGAGCCAAAGTCGGACACTTAACCTACTGAGCCACCCAGGCACTCCATTGATTGCCACTTCTACTGCATTTTTCCTACTTTATGTACCAGAAGGAAATCCTATGAATCTTTCCCTTGGCACCCCCTGCTCTCTCACCCTTCTGCAGCTTGGTATATACCATTCACTTTGTCCTTAACGCCCACTACCTCTTGCTTGAGAAATTAATGGCTTTCTGTTCTACAAAAGCCAGTTGAGATTTCATTTCTTCTTTATTGACTTCTGTATCCCCTCTTCTGCAACTGCCCATCCATCTGTAGTTTCATTTACTATTGTCTGTCTGTGCCTGTTATGAGATTGGGGTTTGGGAAGGTGTTTATTTATCTCTGTATCCTTCACCTTTAACACATAGGCTGGCCTAGAGCAGTTAGTGACTTTATCATTCAATTGAATTCAACAAACATTTGTGTACTTACATGTTCAAGCAATCTGATTTCAGGCCTAAGAAACAAGAGCGAGGCCATCTTCTATAGAAGAGTTTGGTGTTTAATAACAGGCTACTTATTGTAATGTATAAACAAGTATGTAACATAGTGCATAGTATTCAAGCAGTGACAAGTAGAGAAACAGATTAATTCTACATCAAAGCCAGTGTCCTTACGCACAGTACTAAAATTTATTGACTCAATCAAGGTACTTGGCAATTTTAATGTGTTGTTAGCTCTTGTCTATGCAGGATGTTTTTTTTAAAATAATTGTGAGTCTTCATTAATAAAATAAACGTATAGATTTAAGTGCTAACTTGGTCAATATAGACTGCTAACATCGTAAATATTTTATCCAACATCGATCCAGTTGCTGCCAAATATCAGTCAGTGAGGTCGTGGTCTGAGTGATCAGCTGAAGGTACAGAATTCTCAGAAGCAGTACTAAGAAGAGAAGAGCCTTTTGAAGTTTTTACATTTTTTTAGATTTTTAAAATAGTAACAATCCTCAAGAATTTCTTCATAGTTATTAGAATTTTAGGCATCTCCATGGTACGTGGCTTATAAAGCAGACTTGAGAGTGAGAGGATGAGAAGTCCACAATTAGGGATATTTTGGATGCATCTTGTCCTTGTTCCAGACTTCAGAAATTTCATTTCCTGGAGGCATGCTCAGTGCAGATCAACTAACTGGACACCTCCTGCGGTACAGTAACAATATATATTTGGATCTGTGGTCATTTATACGAATGAGATATTTTGTTTGAAATTTTCATCCAGGAGAAGAAGATATATTTGAATATAAATGTTTGAATGAGGGCAAGTTTGAAGCAGAATTGCACTCAGGGCATGGATTACAGATATAAACAGCAGTGGCACATCAGAAACAATCATTGTATCTGAATTGTTTCTTATTCAAAGGTCACACACAGATCACTTAAACATTGACTCCATTTTAATTGTGGCTGCTGTTAACATATATCAATGCTGTTTAATCCTTCTTACATATTTCATGATCATAGATTTCTACAAGGCTTTTCCATTACTGCTTGTCAATCCTACTACTTTCCTCTCGTGGGTTCTACTTTTGATGTTCTACCTGCCCCCTACCATTTAGTATATAGCCCAGCCTTTTATTTCACAAATAAAGATAACACTATGCTTCGCTACCATC
Organism: Prionailurus viverrinus; assembly: GCF_022837055.1. Taxonomy (NCBI): domain Eukaryota; kingdom Metazoa; phylum Chordata; class Mammalia; order Carnivora; family Felidae; genus Prionailurus; species Prionailurus viverrinus. Next base: position 130,155,213 of record NC_062569.1, on the reverse strand, counting down.
TACAAAATTGGCTAATCTACTTGTATCTCTACTAGGAAGAACTCCTCTAAGGAAGAACTGTCTACCTTTCCAAGCCTTCCTGAAAATCTTGTGTCTTCCTTCCTTCCTTCCTTCCTTCCTTCCTTCCTTCCTTCCTTCCATTGAAAATTCACTTGTGAGTATTATTCTATTGTTGATACAAGGTTGGAGATGAGGGTCTCTCCCCCCAGGTAGCTGGCAACCCAGTGGAGTTCTCTGGAATACAATATCTACTGGTTCCTTCTCATCAGCCTGTACACATGCTTTAGCCTCTTTTATTTAAAAATAAAACAGGCATGCTTTGGTGGCTCAGTTGGTTGAGTGTCTGACTCTTGATTTCAGCTCAAGTCATAATCCCAGGGTCGTGGGCTCGAGCCACATGTCAGGCTCTGTGCTGAGTGTGGAGCCTGCTTGAGATATTCTCTCTCTCTCTCTCTCTCTCGCTCGCTCTCTCTCTCTCTCTCTCTCCCTCTCCCCCACTGACAGGTTCTCTCACTCTCTCATAAATAAATAAATAAATAAATAAATAAATAAATAAATAAATAAATAAAACACAACCTATACATCACTCTACATTTTCCTCTAGTAATGTCTTATCTCATTTCTCCAATTCAGGAGTAAACTTTCTTAAGTTTATTAAATTCATGAACTTCCTTTTCTCACTCCCCAACTGTGATGTTTATGTGTCAACTTGACTGGGCTAATTGTCCAGATAGTTTGTAAAACATTATTTTTTTTTTCAACGTTTATTTATTTTTGGGACAGAGAGAGACAGAGCATGAACAGGGGAGGGGCAGATAGAGACGGAGACACAGAATCGGAAACAGGCTCCAGGCTCTGAGCCATCAGCCCAGAGCCTGACGCGGGGCTCGAACTCACAGACAGCGAGATCGTGACCTGGCTGAAGTCGGACGCTCAACCGACTGCGCCACCCAGGCGCCCCAGTAAAACATTATTTTGGGTGTGTTTGTGAGGGTGCTTCCAGAAAAAATAAGCATTTGAATCTGTAGACTGAGTAAAGAAAATTGCCCTGGCCAGTGTGGGTGGGCACCATCCAATCTGTTGAAGTCCTGAATAAAATTAAAAAGTGGAGGAAAGGGGTGGCTGGGTGGCTCAGTCGGTTAAGCGTCCAAACTCAACTCAGGTCATGATTTCGTGGTTGTGAGTTTGAGCCCTGCGTTGGTCTCTGTGTCTTCTCTCTCTGACCTTCTCCTGCTCATGCTCTGTCTCTTTCTCTCTAAAAAATAAATAAACATTAAAAAATAAAAAAAATAAATGCGACGCCTGGTTGGCTCAGTTGGTTAAGAGTCCGACTTCAGCTCAGGGCATGATCTCACAGTTCTTGAGTTCGAGCCCCGCATCAGGCTCTGTGCTGACAGTTCAGTGCCTGGAGCCTGCTTTGGATTCTGTGTCTCCCTCTCTCTCTACCCTCCCCCCCCAACTCATGCTTTGTCTCTGTCTCTAAAAAATGAATAAACCTTAAAAAAAATTAAAAATAAATAAATAAATAAATAAATAAATAAATAAATAAATAATAAAAAGTGGAGGAATGACAAATTTCCTTTCTCTTGTTTTTGGATATCCATCTTTTCCTGCCCTTCTAAATTTCTTCTCCTCATTCTTGGGCCTTCACATTCAGACCAGTACTTACACTATTGGTTTTCCTGAGTTTTAGGTGTTTAGGTTTGGACTAGAAATATACCACCAGCTTTCATGGGTCTCCAGCTAGAAGACAGCAGACTGTGGGACTTCTCAGTGTCCATAAGTACATAAACCAATCCCCCATAATAAATGTCTTTTTATATAACTCTCTATATATCCTATTGATTCTGTTTCTCTGGAGAGCTCTAACTAATATGCCTACTTACACTTTAGCTCATTTCAACCTGATTTTTATGTTCAGCATGTTACCAAAAGTACTTAAACTATAAACAAACAATCCTTACTTTGCAACCACAAGTAAATGAGCAAAAGTACTTCTCTATGTCTGTGGCCATTTTACACGAATTCTTTAATGCCTGGATCTTCTTACTAGTTCTTTGGTATTTCTAAATTCTCTCAAGTCCTATTTTTTAAGTTACATTCTCTCTGTTTATATTCCTTCACCAATGACTTTAATTAATACCTTGAATCACTGACCTTCAAGCCTCTTCCCTCCAATCCAATCTTGAAGGTCAAATTAAATACCCATTACCTATACTTGGGTGTCACACAGACGCTTCACACTTTCTCATTCGATGTTTAGTGTGTAATCTTTCCTACCAACATTGGTTACTTCAAGAGCCTTTCTATTTAACCATAAACATCACCTCAATCCATCCTTTCCCTTTATCCATAAATTTAAGCATGACTTTTAAAATGCCCTCATGTTCACTTTCTGTGTTGAATCAGGTATATCAAATCATTTTCTTATCTTCATTTTTTTGTGTGTTATACCAGTTGAGCAAGCCACTGTAATGTCAAGGGATTATGATCTATTTAATCTTCTCTCATTAAATGTGTTTGACTTTCTTCATTTTGTTCTCCACAAGGAATATGCCAGACTGATAAGTCAGATGAAAATATCTGAGCATGTTAGTGCCATGGTAAATACTCCTTTGGAATCTTCCCATCGCTTATAAATTCCTACATTTTCTGGACTCTTTTATTCAGCAAGCCTTAGCTCCCATCATTTCTTCCATCTCCTTCATTATGCACCAGCCGCACTGGCCTTCCTATCCACAACTTTCCTCTCTACTACGAACTCTCTTCTCCATTCTGCCTCTACTTATTTATCTATATAACAACACTCATTTTTAGTTCTCAGCTTCAGTCTTTAATTTACACTCAGCTTTAGTCTTTAATTTACACAACATTGGTGAGTGCCGTGTGCAGGCAGTTGTCCATCTTGACCCTCCAAAAGAAGAGAAGCCCTCCTGCATGTTCTCAAGCCATGCATCTTAAAAGCACAGATTATGTCACTTATCTTCTAGAGTATAAATTCCCTAAGAGCAGGCATCCTTGCCAATTTTCTTATGAGTATTTTTTTATAGCAACATGTGAAATGTTTGGTACATCAGAAGTGTTCACAATAAATGTATAATGACTGAGCAGAAAATAAAATAATGTCATCAGAGAAAATGTGATAAAAACTTTATTATGAGAACTGAGTTATTCCTAATGCTAGAGGAAAATATATTTACTTAAAACTTCTCACTGGATTACATAATAGGTGGATAGTGATATATATATATTTTTAATTTTTAATTATTTTTTTATCTTTGAGAAACAGAAAGAGACAGATCATGAGCGGGGGAGAAGCAGAGAGACAGGGAGACACAGAATCTGAAGCCAGGCTCCAGGCTCTGAGCTTCAGCACAGAGCGCTCTCAGCACAGAGCGCCATGTGAGGCTCAAACCCATGAACGATGTGATCATGACCTGAGCTGAAGTCAGGTGCTTAACCATCTGAGCCACCCAGGTGCCCTAGGTGTATACTTATTTTTTAATACAAAAGTGACTAAAGGAGCACCTGGGTGGCTCGGTTGGTTAATTGTCCGACTCTTGGTTTAGGCTCAGCTCATGATCTCACAGGTTGTGAGATGGAGCCCTGTGTCGGGCTCTGCACTGAGAGCACAGAACCTGAATTGGACTCTCTCTCTCTCTCTTTCACACATGCGCGTGCACACACACACACACACACACACACACACACGTGAAAAATAAATAAATAAACTTTAAAAAAAGTGACTAAAGCAGTCTAGAGATAATTTTCCATTCCCCAGCATCTGATTTATTGGCTCAATTATTTATTACTGGAATAAATAAGATCAATTAATGAAACCACCTAGATGTAAAAATATCTCAGTAATGTTTTATACCATTTTACTGAATTAATTTTCATTCTTATAAACAATCGCAGGCAACAGCTTTTCAGGTATTGCTCATAGTCTACAGTATTTAAGTATTTTAATTTCCTACATGACAAAGTCAGTATATTAGAAACTTCTGACATTCAATAGCAGTGACCCAAATTGAACTCAACTGCTATTATAGCTTTTCTTATTTTAGTCATATTAAAAATATTTCTGTCGCTCTAATAATTAAAAGCATGTCTGGAAGTGTCCAGCAGGAAATTCAGGGTACATTTCCAAAAGCGGTTCAGCAGCAACTCAGTGTCAGGGTCCTGGGCCTGTTGTCTCAGGTGTCACATTTCATAAAACTCCATCCAAGACAGAAAGTAGAGAAAGTCAGACAGCACAGAAGCCCCTACCTTTTCTGTCCTCTCTCTGCTTCTCAGGAAGACAGTATTTTGAAAAAGTACTTAGCATATTTTCCCTTATTTCTCATTGAGATAACTCGTTCACACTGACAGAGTCTAACTACAGGAGGCAGGACCAGTGGAACTGAAGTTAAGACTTTTACAACCTTTATAATAAGAGAACCAGTGAATGGGCTGGCAAAGGCCATTAAGGGGACATCCACAATTATCTTTCCCTATGGAAAATACATAATTATGTTTACCAATTTCAAAATATAAATATCTGAATACAGAAAATTTAAATTACTTATATTCTCATAACCTAGGGATAAACCTCATATACATATGTACTTAGATTTCTGTTTTATCTTGTCTAAATTTATCTTATCTATCATTTTCTCATGTTGTTCAATGATATTTAAGGGCTGCATATTCTTCCATTTTACAGACATGTAATTCAATGAACTATTAATATATTTTATTACCATTTATTTGCTGGTGCATATTCAATTTTGTATTTTGCTTACTAGTTTTACCAGGAATATATAAATAACAGTAGATATTGACTTAAAAAGATGCATAATATTAAATCTTAACATTCTAATAAATAAACTTAAAATATATTTAAGACAGTGCCAGGGTGGCTCAGTAGTCAGTTATGTGACTGACTTGATTTCTCCTCAGATCCTGGTCTCATGGTTTGTGAGATCAGGCCTTGTGTCAGGCTCTGCACTGACAGCACAGAGCCTGCTTGGGATTCTCTATTTCTCTCTCCCTCTCTGCTCTTCCCCTACTTCCATCTCTCTCTTTCTCTCTCTCTTTCCCTCAAAATAAATAAACTTAAAAAATTAAAATTCCATGATGCTATGCATAAACATGTATATTAATTACATTAATATAATGTACAATAATTTTAAGTCTGAAATTACTTTGTTTAAAGGAATATTCAAGATACCTGCACTTTTTTTTGGTAATATTCTGTCACCATGGACCTAGAGAGTAGGACTGTCACTGTGGAGGACTGAGAAGTGGGAACATTGAGTCACAGATGATTATTCTCAGGCCAGAAACCTAATGGGATTTACCCCGCTAAGTTTTGAACTTACTTGGGGTAAGGGTCTCCTTTTTTCCTGACAGTATTCTCTTCTGGAATGGTAATATCTATCCAATGCCTATTCTACCATTATATTTTGGAAGCAGATAATTTATTTCCAATTTCACAGGTGCACAGATAGAGAAGAATTTCTCCTCAGGTTGGATAATTCTGAGTCTCACTATACCTGATTCAGATGGTTTAGAAGATGAGATTTTTAGTCTTTAGAGTTGATGCTGAAATGAGTTAAGATTTTTGGGATTTCACAATGTTACAAAGGCATTTTGCATTGGGAAAGACATAAATTAGGGGGTAGAGGGTGGTGGGGTTTAATTATGTTCCCAAGAACTAATGTTCAAGTCCTAATGCCCAGTTCCTGTGAATGTGACCTTATTTGGAAATTAGGTTTTTGTAGATGTAATCAAGTCAATGTGAGATGATACAGGATTAACTTGAGTGGGCACTAATTCAGTGACTTGTGTCTTCATAAGAGGGGAGATTTGAACACAGAGACACACAGACACACAGAGAAGATAGTCATGTGACAATGGAGGCCAAAATTGGCATGTTGCAAACTGAGAGATGTCCGAGATTGCCAATGACCAGGAGAAACTAGAAAAATCAAGGAAACCTTCCTCCCTAGAGCTTTCAGAGGGAGCACAGCCCTGCTGACACTTTTATTTCAGACTTCTGGCCTCCATAACTGTGAGAGAATAAATTTATGTTGTCTGAAGTCACTCAGTTTGTGGGAATTTGTTATGGCAGCACTAAGAAATGAATATAGATGTTGGTAGTTCATTCAAAGTGAACAAACATACCATAAAAATAAAAGTCACCTTAAAAAGATATATAAAAATTTAAAGCAACCCTCAGGATATCTTTCTAAATTTGGAGTGCTTGAACCTGTAGCTTTTTATGTGTTTATAACTTGTCACATTTGTTTAGAGAGAAAATTCAGAAAATTAACCATGTCTTTCTTAATGTCAACTTGTGTGAGCTCTTTTATAGAACTTAATGGTATGGTTGTTGGTGTTTGTATTTTTAGGACTATTAATTGCATTGTAGTTGTTGAAAATCGTGGTATGGTAGAGTATAGAAACAAGAGGGAAAAGATCGATATAAACTGAATAGCCAGTGAAGGTTGTTTTTATAGGCTTGAGATAGAGGATTAAAAAAATGGAAGAATAGAGGGGAGAATAAAGACAGCAGGGAAGATATCATAATTTACTTGTAAGAAATTGTATGAGCAAAGATAGATGGACTGGACATTTCATCTTATGTCAGTGGACATTAACAAAATCAACCTAGGATTAAAAAAATCTACCTAGTATAGTTAATTTTCTGCACTATTTGATTAATGTTAATTACCAATTCAGATAATTCAAGTTCTCAATTATTTTTTGTTCTAGTTAATTGGAGTTCACTCTTAATTATAAAGGGGGCTAGATAAATTATTTAATTTTAGTTCTTTGCCTATATTCAATTTTTTTCTAGGTGTATATTTATGTATACTTAATATGGATAAAATGCTTCAGAATGTAAAAAGCCTGACACATGCGTTGTAATAATTAATCCATTATACTCTCCTATGCTTAAAAATATCTACTTTTTCAAGTGTATATAATTATGCCAAGTGTTGGCCTCGTCTTGATTTTTCTTATATAATGTCACCTTTTTCTGTAAAAATGTATGTCCAAAGTACACAGTGAAATAAGTGTGGTAGGTCTATTCCCACATGCTGTTACGTTTACAAGTCATATTTTAGCAAGGTAGATGATATTCTCAAAGAGCAGACTCTCAAAGCTTCTTGCAAAAGGAACTGAGGATGTTTGAATGGTGGTTAAGTGCTTTTCGACTTACCTTGTGTGAGCTGTTGTCTTCTGTGTTTCTTAATAACCTTTAAAAGGCTTGCAAATGACAGCACTATACGATTGTGTAGAGTTTATATTTGTGAATATTGTAAGTATTCACAATACTTACAGTACAAAGATGGAATCGTATATTTCCTTATCAAAATTGTTCAAAATGAAAGGTTATTTAAAGGACAAAAACACACAATTAAAAGTTTTCTGATTTACACATGTTATTATTGGAGTAGATAATTAAGTCAGTAAGAAATAGCGAATGACTAGATAATGTATGATTTGATAGAGAAAACATGCCCACAGTGCACATAATGTATGTTTCCACTATATCCAACATTTTATGAAATTTAAATTATCAAATTTAATATCTTAGTTGTCACATACATTTGTTAGTAGAATAGCACTTCGGTAATTTGAAATTGAACATATTATTGTCATTTTAAGGTTTATACAATTAATAATTAGCAAGCAGTAACATTTACAGCATTTTAAATCTGTAACTGGATGAATGATAGTGAAATTTAATTAATCTCTTTAATTAAAGGAGCCATTAGTTGTGCCTTTTTAAAGCAAGTGAATTAAACCTCCCACACTTAAGCAATATAAAACTAAACTATCCAGAAACTTTGTTTTTAAAGTCACTTTGTTACTGAAATTATGAAAGGATTCAATCACTGAACCTATCAACAAGCCAAACTATAATTGTCATTGTTTTTTGTTGTTGTTTTGTTTTTTGGGGTTTTGTTTTGTTTTTGTTTTGTTTTGTTTTTGCTTTTGCTTTACATGCTTTACCTAAACATCATATTTTAAATCATTCAATAGAAATTGAATTTCTACAGAACAAATTCCAAACAAGCCAAGTTATAGCATCCCTCTCTTTGAAGATTCATGTATTGTACACTTTAAAACTTTATATTTTTCTGAAGCCTCAACATGCCCACAAATAGGCTGCGAACACTTTGCTCAGGTGACTCGGTGTGCTAGTGTGATGAGGCTGATTCCTGTCATAGTTTTCTCTCTTGCCCTCACCAGTTTGTGACCTCGTGACCTTCCCATGCGCCTATGAAGTCCATCATGCCTTTTGCTTATGTCTTCCACTCCGATCTCCACAGAGACACTTGCCCGCTGGCCTTCCTTCTCTCAACTCTTCAGTTGCTTGTTTGAGCCCAATCCCTGGGCACTCCTCCCATATCACCCATTGCATGGTGTACCGTGTTTCCCTTTTCTTTTTTGTTTTTTCATTTTTTTGAAGTTTATTCATTTTTGAGAGAGAGAGAGAGAGAGCAGGGGAGGGGAAGAGAGTGAGGTAGACACAGAATTCGAAGCAGGCTCCAGGTTCTGAGCTGTCAGCACAGAGCTAGACACAGGGCTAGAACCCATGAGTCATGAAATCATGACCTGACCTAAGCCGGAGTCAGACGCTCAACTGACCGAGCCACCCAGGCACCCTTTTGCCTCTTTCTTCTAGGACCTGTTAATATAAAAAAATCTTTTGCACTGTGTTGTTATTCTACATTGGCACCAGAGTGATCATCAAAACTTCCATTTTTTTTAAACTTCCATTTTTAAGTAATACAATTATTCCTTACAATACAATACACCTGAAAATTTCATATGAATCTTGGATGAATAGGACATTTGCCATGGCAAATAGGAAATTAAACATCATCTTTTATGCCTCTCTACCATTACATTTACTTCCTTACCATTATGTTCTAGGAGTGACTTAAAGATGTACCTCAAATGTATTTATTTGCCATTTAAAAAATAAATGGCTGATAAATAAATAAATGTATTGGCCGCTTAATAAATGAATAACTATTGAGCATCTTTTTCATGTTAGCATGGTTGTAAGAGGGTACAGGAATAAATGAAAGAGATAAGATTACTGATGTATCACCAAGCCTCATATCCCCCAGATACAGAAAGAAACAGAAACAGGAAGATAGGTAATATGTCTGGAGAAAAGAGTATGAAGAAAAGGGATGAGATTAGAGGGGTAAGTAGAGCTAAATTTAGGTATTTCCAGTTCGGTGCTAGAGACAGTTTACAGACGTTCTGAGAGACCCCTCACCCAAACCTTGGGAATGAAATGAGATTAAAGGCATACCTACCACGCATTCTATCAGTCCTGTGTAGACTGTGGAGACCTGGGTGACCTGGAGACTTGAGTCGGTTTCCTTTGATCTCAAGAGCCTCCATTTTACTCTAGGATCTTATATAAATATATCATTTTTTATGTGTACTCTGACAAAATGATCTGAGAAGCATCAAATAGACTTTCTGAGCAATTTAAGGAGTATAGATATTATTCTCACTCTAGTGTAAAGCCAAAGAAAGGTTGTAACCAATAGAATAAAATAATCTGGTTGATGTTTTCAAAAGATCTCACTTTCTGCTTTTAGAGAAGAGTTTAAAAAAATCGAAGTTAGGAAACCAATTAGGACATTTTGAAGTAGTCTATTCCATGGTTTCTCAAAATGTGGTCTGAGGACTGTTAGCATCAGTGGGCATCAACTGAGAACTTGTTAGAAATACACATTTTCAACCTATCTGCTCCCCCAAACTTACATTAATCTATGGTTTAACAAGACCTCCAGATGATTCTGATGCTCAAAACTTAGTAAATTTTGAAAACTACTGTTCTAATCTAGGAATGATGGCTTGGATGAAATGGTAGCTGTAGAGATGGAGAGAATTAAATTGATTTGATGGCTTTTTTTGAAATGAGGCGAGCAATATTGTGATATCAAAATGTTAACCATAACAATACTCTGATTCCAATAGATACTATTAAATAATTTTTAGCATAAAAAATCCAAAGGATATGGCATGTCTTTACATAATATACATGTTTATATATACATATTTGCACATGTGTGTGTAGAATATATAGAATATATATCTACCTAATGTATATTCATAGGTGTGTACACACACAAATATGTTCCTTTTGTTTGTTTGTTTTAAGGGAAGTCATGTTGATTAATCTATTTGAGTATAGACCCAAACAAACCAAGCACTTACTGAGCAGGAATGATTCCACTATGTAGAGATGGACAGATATTGAGGTCGACACCAAAATTCTCTTTCATGGTCACATCTACTATGCTTGAGAGTACATAATTTGTGGTTTCATTTAAGTACTAATGGAAGCACACTATTTCAAAGGAACTTTTTGGGAAGAGATCTGATGGTATCTACCTGATGAAGAGTACAAATTAAATTATTTGATTTTCATAACAAAACTTAAACTTTAGGGACTATATGTCTCATAAAAAGTGACAAATGAATGGGCCAGTTAGAAAATGCTGCAAATTATTGAGAAAGTGAGGTAACAGACTGGTTGCAGATTGGCAGAGAAAGCATTCTGGTTATGAGAGATGTGGGCAGGGATTTGAAGAAATCTGAAGTGAATAGGCTTAAGGAAGACATGGTTCACAGGGAGAACAGCAGTGAAAAGTGGGGAGGTGAGTATACACACGGTACATTCGTATAGAGCACACAAACTGTTCTAGACTGAGCCACCATGTTTCTGTAGGGGAGTGATAGCAACAAGATTGGGTTGTTAGTCTAGAAATACAGTTTCAAAGAAAGTGCTAGGTTAAGGAGATGTTCTGGGAAGCTTTTAAAATTGTTTCAGTGGGGATTTTCATAATAAAACTATTATAGTGAGTGTATCATTTGACAGTGACATCCAGGATTGATTAAAATAGAGAGAAACACTAAAGAGTGTTTTTTGGAGACACCTGGAATAATCTAGGTGTTTTATGATTGCAGTGAAATGGAAAACACAGGATGGATGCAGGTTGTTTGCAGTTCAGTAGAAAGCCTCACATTGGGAAACAGTAAACTCCTGGAGGAGTTATCTTGATCTTTTTTATACACTTCACCTAAACCAGCCTTATTTACATACATAAAAGGGTTAATAATTAATCAAACCATGGAATTTTAGTTATGGAATTATCAAAAATTATTTGTATAATCATAAGCATTGGTATTTCTGCGTCATGTCAATGAAGACTATATAATTCTTACATGCTTTGACATAAATGGCAAAGATATTTCCTCTTTATGAGGTAAGAAAAGCTGTTTAATATGTAGGTAATTCTGTTTTTTTTTCAAACGTTTATTTTATTTTGAGAAAAAGAAAGAGCATTAGCAGGGGAGGGGTAGAGAGAGAGAGAAGGAGAGAGAGAATCCCAAGCAGGCTTCATGCTGTCAGCGTAAAGCCCACGATGGGGTTCAAACTCATGAACCATGAAACCATGACCTGAGCTGAAATCAAGAGTTAGAAGCTTAAGTGACTGAGCCACCCTGGTGCCCCCTAGGCAATTCTGCTTTTTCAGGAAAGCTGAGCCTTTATGGAGACAGTGGATTTGGAAGATATTTCTATAAAAGGACAAATCTTTCTTCATCCAACCAGCTTTGGTTAATGAGATTTTTAAAGGAAGAAGCATACTAATGGCACATAATTTACATTTTAGTTATGGGCATCTCTTAGCAATGTGTATCTCTAGAGTGATAGCAAATTTCTGTTTCCTACTCATGGGTATTGCTTATCTTACTCTATTTCCTAGAAGTTTTACTTTGTTACCTACACACACATCAGAGGCTTCTCAGAATATTCAAGATATGGGACAAATAAAAATATGAGAAGGAGAAACAAATCAACAAGAAAAGACTAGGAATTCTACGCACAAAAGATATCAGAAACCATTAATAAACATATTCACATGTATCACACAAGTACTTATCAAGTAGTGAGTTACTATGTGTGAGGTACTATTCTTGTGTAAAAGATGCGACACAAAACACAACTGAGAGAAATCCCTGCCCTCATGGAGTTTAAATGCTTGCATATTAGAAGTTTAATAAAAATAAGCTTCATTGGCACAAACTCTTGATTTGGAAAATTCTTTTGCATTAAGTTCATGCCTAGTTACATTACTAAGTGAACTGAATAGTCCATTTAACACCTTACCCTTCAAATCTAGAAGATGAAAAATGTTTCCGCACAAAACGTTCAAATGTATTCCTGAAACAAATGGTGTATGATAAAAAAGCTCATTTGCAGATTGTTGCTAATTGTGTCTCTTACATATACTTTTGCTTCATTCAGTGTGAATTACAGTGGTAAAAAAAAATGACTATATGTTTCAGAGCAGAAAAAAAAATTCCGCCTGGATGCTATAAAATTTAATGGTTTTCCTTTTATAATGTTTTATCATTGGCTCCAATGGATTAAGACAACTTTCCTGGTGGAATTGTGAATAATTAAACATTCACATGTGAAGCACAGTGCAAGATATCAGAATCCTATTTAAAGGATACTTCATCAGATATTATAAAGCATGTTGAGTAAAGAGCCAAAAAATACTGATTACCAATCTGAAATATTATTATGCTAGTCACTGAATATTTTTTTCTCTTTTGTAAATGTCTCTGAAAGACTGAGCCATTCCTTTTTCTTCCTTTATTGGGTGGTTAGAAAATGGATCTTGGTTGACACATTTCCTTACTGCCAAAAATAGGGATTATTTTATGAAAATGCTTTCTAAAATCGTTCTTCAATAGCCATGTTTCAGCCAGTTGCATTATGAATGTTATGGACTACATGTTTGTGCCCTTCCAAAATTCTTATGTTGAAACTCTAACCTTCAATTAGATGGTCTTGGGAGGTGGAGCCTATCAGAAGCCATTAGGTCATAAAAGCGGGGCTCCCAAAATGGAATTAGTGTCTTTACAAAGAGAAGAGTACTAAATCCCTCTCTACCACATGAAGATAACAAGGAGAAGATGACCATCAATAAACCGGGAACAGGACTTTCAACAAGAACTTCACAATGCTGGCACCTTGATCTTAGATTTCCCAGCCTCCAGAACTGAACGATGAGAAATCAATTTCTTTTGTTACAGCAGCCTGAACTAAGACAAGGGGCCCGTGCATACTGTTCAGGTGCTGTGTGTTGGCTGCTAAAAACTCACAACTTCTCCTTTCTTCATTCAGATACTTGCTATTGGTCAAATGACAGCCCGAGAGCTGCCCTGGGAGGCTGGCAGCTCTCCCCCAACCGCGATCATTTTCTAGTATAAGGCACAGAAGGCTGGCCTACTTGCCTCAGTGTAGGATGAATTTTGTGATAAAACTTAGGCACCAGAGCTTCCTGAAGGTAGAATGAGGCAGAAGCAAGTCTCCAGCTGAAGGCTATATGTTGTTTAGCTTCTCTGCCCTGTCCCTCCTGCATCTTTCCTACCTCTCTCCTGAGAGCACACCCCCAAATAAATTGCTGGAGCAAGAATTGCTACCTCACACTCTGCTTCTGTGGACCCCAACATTAGACATATATATACATGGAATTAAGTTGTTGCCTGAGAAGACTCTACAGCTGCTAGACCTTTACTGGCTCTTTAAGTCTGCAAATACAACCTACCCCTAACCCACCTCAAACAAAAGGCAATTCATTCCTGGGGCACCTGGGTGACTCAGTCAGTTAAGCATCCAACTTCGGCTCAGGTCATGATCTCTCTGTTCCTGAGGTTGAAACCCCACATCAGTCTTTCTGCTGTCAGTACACTTTTCACATGCTCTTTCTCTCTCAAAAGTAAATTCACTTCTTTTTTTAAAGGCAGTGCCTGGTTGTTTCTCCTTCCCTTAATTTCCAATTTGTTTCTGAGTCACTTGCTCAACCTTTTTCATTTGGACCTTTGGTGCCAGACTACAAAGTCTTCCATATCCTTTCTGGTCCCTTTAGCCCATTACATTTTCCTTCTGGTACATTGAACTCCACTACAGCTTTCCGCTGCCTCTGCACAGCCAGGCTTTGTGTTTTCCTTAGTGTTCTGCTGAGGGTGCACCTGTCTCACGACCCTGCCTTAACTTTCTAGGGGAATGTCAGGTGGAGAAGGAGGGGATGGAGGTCACATACTGTCTCATTTTGTTTTGGTAAAGTGGAAGGAAAGAAAAAAAAGGAAATAGATCATGCATTACCATTTCCAGAATAGGTGAGAAATTAATGTTTAGGAGCCAAATAGAAAATACATCAGTAGCCCAGGTCTGGGAAGCAGCAGGGATCCCTCTGAAAATTTGTCAAGGAAGCCCCTTCACTTGGAACATTAAGCCATGGATCTAGAAGATAAAAACTGCAGGAGCTCAGGGAACAGTGAAAACCACAGTCATCAGCAGAAGGCTGCAGTTCCAGTCAGGATGCTTTGTAGGTGACGAAAGTGGTGTTTACTATTCCCCTTACTGCTTATCTCCCTATAGCCTAGTTAGTAAGATTTTTTTTTTTTATTACTTGGGGAAATTTATTTCGAGAACAAGGATAACAATATTATCTTCCAGTTAAACAGATAAAAAAGCCCTTAAAAGTACTGAGTACAATGAAGCAGGTACCAACATCTTATGTGTCTATCCATATCCATATCTGTCCATATCTTTTCTATCAGCAAGCCAGACAACAAGATTTTTTTTTTTTTAATTTGGGAGGAAGGAGGCTTGGGGGAGGGGTTAAGGGAGGAGGCTGATTGTATTATCATGTTATAACAGTAGCAGTAAGTAGTAGCTGATAATTACACATATTTATTCTGCCAGACATTCTTTTAAGCATTTTACATATCATATCTTATTGACTCCATATAAAAAAACTATGAAATGAGATTTATTATATTTTATATTTAGGAACAAGACAAATGAAGCACTGAGAGAATGAGTTTATACAGTTATTAAGAGGTAAGGCCTGGGGCACCTGGGTGTCTCAGTCAGTTATGCATCCAACTCTTGGTTTCCCCTCAGGTCATGATCTTGTAGTTTAATGGGTTCACCCACATAGGGCTTAGCACTGTCAGTGCTTAGGATTCTTGTCTCCCCCTCTCTCTCCCCCTCCCCGACTTGTGCTGTCTCTGTCTCAATCAAAATAAATAAGTAAACTTAAAAAAAATTTAAAGCCAGGGATGGAACTTGAGAGACTGATCAGATTACATAGCAAACACTAACTAGCTGGCCTGAGCATCACTTTTCTATTTCTCCTGATAAGAGAAATTTTAGTTGACTATGAGTGGTCATGTTACTAGAATCTGGCTTATGGGAAGTGCTGTGTACAGATTCAGAGTTATGGGATGGAAGGGAAGGAGCACATACTCTTCATGTTTTCCACCCACTTCCCATTGTCTGGAATGTGGATAGGATAATCGAGCTGAAAAACTTGGCTTGAACCATAAGGTAGAAACAGCATATGAGGATGACAGAGTGAAATAAAGGAAGCCCAGGTCCCTGCATATTGTAGACCTGAATTACCAGCCCTGAATTACCAGCCCTGGACTCTCCACACTTTTAGATGAAAGAAACACAAACTTCTATTTTTCTTGAGTCATCTTCTTTTGGGACTCTTGTTTAGGCAGACTAATTTATATTGTATGCATTAATTCAGAGAAGCAGCATACTATATTGAAAAAGCATTGGACAGGGCATCAGGAGACCAGAAATTGAAAAATTGTGCTGAGGCAAAAAGCATGATTGTAGACAAATTATGGAATTATGAGTAAAATGAGTGAATTATAATAAATATAGTATAAGATTCCTTCTAATTGCAAAACACTATAAAAACAATTTAAAGAGGTTAATAAAATAGACAATATCATTTAATCAGTTTGGGAAACATTAATGCATTACAGGACATTTATATCTAGATAAGTTTGAGACTAAATGTCCTTAAAAATTACTTAAACAAAATTTATTCTGTTTCTACAAATTTGATAAATGAATAGTTTCAAATTTCTTTATGTAACTACCAATGAAGTAAAGATACTATATAAATATTGTCACTCACATGATAAAGCATCTTCTTGAAAAGCTCTTAATTTTAAATTTGCCTTTATAAAAATGGAAAAAGAATCAATTACTAGAATATTTTTAATAGGTATCTGTCCATATCTTGTCTACCACCAAGCCAGACAAGATTTTGCCTATGTTCTCAACCTTACGTAATATTTTTTTACATTCAAACATCGACCTGAGTATTTTAAAGGTTTCAAATACTTTGATCCAGTGTGAAAACCCATCAGAGTGTAAGCCCCAGAGGGCAGGGCCCAACCCCTGTTTCAGTCACTGCTTTATTTTCTGTGTGCATGGACAAACCTGGCATGTTGTAGAAATTCCATAGGTATTTTTTTGAATGAATGGAGGAATAAATGTAACTAGCCCTCTGATAGGTGATTAACATCAACTACTGATGAAATCCACCCACAGTGAAAGTTCTTGGGAAAATGATTCTAAAATATATATAACACAATAGTCCCCAACTTGCAATAGTTCGGCTTATGATTTTTTGACTTTATGATGGTCTGAAAGAGATGCATATTCAGTAGGAACCGTGCTTGGAATTTGAATTTTGATCTTTTCCCAGGCTAGTAACAGGCCCTATGATGTGATGCTGGGTGGTGACAGTGAGCCCAGTGCCCAGGAAGCCATGTGATCAGGAGGGCAAACCACCGAAACACTTACAAGCATTCTTTCACTTTCCATACAGTATTCAATAAATTACACGAGATACTCAACAATTTATGATAAAATAGGTTTTGGGTTAGATAATTTTCCCCAACTAGAGGCTAACATAAGTGTTCTGAGAACATTTAAGGTACGCTAGGCTAAGCTATGATATTCTGTAGGTTTTGCAAGTTAAAACGCATTTTTCACTTACAGTATTTCCCAATTACAATGGGTTTATTGTGACATCACCCCATCACAAATCAAGGATGATATGTACTCATCTCATTAGAAAGAGTTTCCATTTAGTCATACAAAATTTAATTCATTAAAAATTTTTACTTTGGCTTTTTTTTTCTGTGTTAGTTTTTATTTCCTATAATAACTGTTGAGCTTGGTAGTCTAGTCTCACCTTCTTATATCATTTTGGATTTAAAATGTTTCTCTAGGGGCGCCTGGGTGGCTCAGTCAGTTGAGCATCCAACTTTGGCTCAGGTCATGATCTCACAGTCTGTGAGTTCCAGCCCCGCATAGCGCTCTGTGCTGATGGCTCAGAGCCTGGAGCCTGCTTCCGATTCTGTGTCTCCCTCTCTCTCTGCCCCTTCCCTGCTCATGCTCTGTCTCTCTCTGTCTCAAAAATAAATAAAAACATTAAGAAAAAAAATTAAAAAAATAAAATGTTTCTCTATTCAGAAACCGTTCAGGAATTCATGCTAATTCCTAAATCTACTGCCCAATGTATCAGATTTTCTAAATTACTCTCCTCAGCCATCCCTCAGAGTAAGAAGTTCAAGTATCTCCTTTGCTCTTCCGAATGATTCTTGCTCCCTGGGACTCACAGGTAAGGTACACTTCAAGAGTCTGCTACTGCTGTGACCCATCTCTGTCCCATCAGCCATGATAAGTTGTTGAATTCCTAAGGGTTTTCCTCTTTCTAAAAGAAATAGAGAATTAGGATAGTCCCAAGAGATTTTAATACCCATATCAAGTAAAGGGAAGGGCTTAATTTTATGAAAGGCACATGTACATTTTTTTAATTTCCTATGTGTGTTGTATATTCCATAATTATATGTCAGCAATATGAAAAGACTGATAAAAAAAAATTATAATATGTGGTATATGTATTTTGTTAATGGAGAACTTTTCTCAAACTGGAAAAAAATGTTTTTAAATGATAGAATGGTCAGGTTGACTCGTATTTCCTGCATATCAGCTTACAAGAGTAACTCTTTCAATAGCTGTGAAGTAGCAAATGGAATATTGAGTGAGTTGCTTGTCATTTAATTTGCAACGATTTCAGTGCCTTTCAACTGCTCTGCAAGGCACAGGGTATAATTCATTTGTATTCTTTCTTGTAATTTGAAGACACAACACAACTCACAAGTTAACTGGACCACAGGACAGTTGATGCAGGTTATGAAAACTAATTAGTAAATAAATATCATGGCATGGACTATCACTTTTTCATCATTTTCCTGCTTACCATTTTTTTCTACATTTTAGTTAAAATTCAGTATTAAATTTTTCACAAGTTTTTTTTTTCTTCCATTTTGGTTTATAGTCCTTGCATGGACACTTTGTAATCATTACTGAATTGTGTACTTTACCACTAGAGTCATGTTTAGGGAGTGGTCTGTTTTAGTATTATTCCCTGGAAGCTTAGAAAAATTCTAATTTTATTCCCTGCTGTGCATATTATTTTCCCATCCAATTAAGAAAGGTTCATTTTGAGAAAACTTTTGGGGAATGCTAAACTTTAGACTAAAGCATCCATTTATTTAATCAAACTTAATTAACTGCTACACAGAAGTTTTAATGACTTTATTTTGTGAACTTTATTAACTTTATTTCTTTATATTAACTTTATTTCTTTTCACGAAGCTGAATTTTGCAACTTTATTAGAGTTGAACTGATTTCTGAGACACATCAGAAATTAATTTCATTTTATTTCAATTCAAACTTTTTGGATTAGGAAGACAGGATGAGACGGATGGCCCTGGAAAGTCTTACTGTTCCATTTTAGTAAATCTCCAGGCCTGGAACATGACTATGATACTGAAGGGTTGCCTTGAGAATAGGTGAAAGGAAATTATTTTACATCATCAGAGAGAGATTATCAAGTGCATCAAATTCCAGTTTCTGATGGGCTATCATGTCACTTTGATTTATATGCACATTATATATATTTCTATATATCCATCCTGTCAGTTGCTCTAACACACAAGAAATATTCTTTTCCCCCTACTTTCTTCTTAGTGGCCATGTCCACTTTATTGCCACATCCTGTTGGTTTTAACAATAAAATCTACTGGGAGTGAGTGCTCCCGTTTCATTCTGTCTTCATGACCAGTGTTGCAATCAAAGCCACCATGTTGTCTTCCCAGAACAATTCCAGTAGCCTCTTACTTGATCTCCCCACATACCTTCTTCACTTTCTAAAATTCATTCTCCACCTAATAACTACACTTTGCTGTTGAAACCATAGATCATGTTAACCTGTTAAATATCACCAAAATTTTACTATTATACAGAGAATAAAATTTCTTACCATTTCTTACAATTTCTTACCATTCCTTATGTCTCCCACAACTGTGCAACTGCCCTATGTTCTGTGCCTAGATATACCTTGGCCTTTTTTGGTTCCTTAAATACAGAAGGGGTTTTTATGTTGTTGTTTGTTTTTAAATCTCAGAAGCTCTACACATACTACTTTATTTGCTGTAATACTCCCCTCCAGGCTTGATATGACTGACTCCTAATTATTCTCAAATCTTATCTTAAAGTTTATTTCCTTGGGGAATTCTTCCCAGACTCCCACAATCGAATGGTATCTTACAGTCATTCTTTTTCCTATGTTTTCTGATTGGTTGATACATTTATGTCACTCTAAGTGTATTTGTTTCCCTTCAGAAAGTCAGTCATTCAGCCAACTTCTAGGATCCATGAAGGCATGGACCATGTATATGTAGTTACCCAGGGATTAGCACCAATATGTATTCAATTTCTAACTTGATTGATTTTCCAAACTGTAAATATATACTTTTGGAGGCTAAAATAGCTTGAAATGAGTGCAAAAACTAGAAACTCTTTGAAATTTTTGGTGACTTACACGTGCACATCTTTGATTATGTCCTTTATTTTATAAGTAATTGATAACTATACTTAAGCTCTGCAGAACTTCCCAAAATATTACCAGATGCCTTCTTAATCAAACAAAGCTAAATGTAGTAGAACTTATTGAAGTTAGAGAAAGAACACCATAATGACAGTCTGAACAGTGTCTTTAGAAGTGGAAAATCAAAATTGATATTTAATTAATATTTAAAGTTTGGGTGTCTGGACTTAGTGGTTTAAGGTGAATTTTTCAAGGCAGGCAACTAATTGGGAATGGAAAGTTTATGATAGAGTAGTGTAGCAATGGTGAGCAAAGAAAAGCAAATGTTTTAAAGAGAGAATCTTAGTAGTTAAATTGTTTGTGATAACTGAACTGTTTACCCAGGTGAGCAGAATGCTGTCTTTGATAAATCTGTAGGAATTGCCTAAAGCAAAGAATAAAGTTATTTTACAATCTTAGCTTTCATGGGCAAAACTTTCCTGATATAAGTAACTAGGTCATGTTGACACAGGTGGTTGCAATTACTAGCACTGTTAACTATGTCCTGTTTGATGAGGGTGGTCACAGTTTCTCTATAGAATAATGCTAATACACTACTGAAAATTATTTTACTATATCTTCTGAAAGATAGACAAAAAAGAAATAACAATTCTAGAATGTATTTGACTAACAGAAATGTAGAATGAAACAGAGAGCATAGTTGATAAAATTGTCTTTCCAATCTAGGTCACTGGTTCTCAAAGAATGGTTTGAAGACTATTGCTTCTAAAGGAAGCTTCCAGATATTATGCTAGGGTCTATCTTCCAATACCATTGGAGAACAATGAATGATATGCTGTCATAAGTTAATCAAATTGCATCATATTAAGAAATTATATAATTACACTTGTTTTTACCTTCAAAATTATGTACGGATAAAAATCTACAACCAGGAATATTTGAAGTTGCATATCAGGACATAAATAATACCTTATAAAGATTACTTGATCTTTTGGGAAACAACTTGAATACCTCATTTTGAATAATTTTCTCATTTTGTATGTTTATTGTACTCTGAAATAAGATTTAATAAACTTGATTATTTTTCATTATACAACAAAATTCGTATGACTGAATGAAATTTCAAATACATCATATTTTCAAGGACATTTCAGTGCATAAGGAGTTAATAAGTAGTTTTGCATATTAAAGAGGTTTAGTTTACATTTTTTCATAACATCCACCATAGAACCAGTCTGACATATTCTGACTTTGCCTTTCCTAAGGAGTCTGCCTTGGGCAAGTTAACATATGATACTTCAAACTACACATGGACAAAATGAATGATGTAGGGATGCTCTGAGAATAAAATGAGGTAGCAAATCTGGTAGAGTGCTTGAAACAATGCTTTGCAAGTTGTAAATGTGAAACAAATGCTAACTGGTATTGCTAAAAACATAGAAAAGTTTTAAAAGTTTACTTTTTAACTTCTTTCCATTTTATCCAATGAATTTTGATATTCATTATTTAAGCATATTGCATGAGTCAAAGTCCTCATATTCAAATCCTCATATTGTACATTATTTTTAAAATTTGACTCTGGGGATAAAAATAGAGGCAAACTTTTATTCTTGTAATTCACCTGGATTATCAGAGCTATGTAAATCTGAGCAACTAGTGAGGGTACTTCTGCTTCTATCCAACTGTTTTAGCCTTCAATCTTTTCTGACCCACTGTCACTGAGCACCATATGATGACTGAAGAAAAAAGTTCTTATCAGTGGCACCTGTCCTACTCCCACAGCCTTTTGATTAAGTTGCTGAGGTCTAAACACCGTCTATTATTGTATTCTGGTAACTGAAGATAGATGACCAAATTTGTCATCAGGCTGAAAGAGTTATTAACTGGTGTTTGCTCATAATTTCCAATGTGTTGTTAAAAAGGAAAAAAAAAGCTACTTCCAGATAGTTGAGGGAGGGTGTGAGGGAGACTTGAAATGGAAAAGGCAGGTGCCAAGCAAGAGATGAGGTGGTTTCCTTTGCCAGTGAACAGCAGTAGATCTAGGCAAGAAGGGGAAAAAGTGCATTTATGCCCTGGATGAAATTAATATAAATCTACAGTTATACCCAGATGGTGTGATTTCACAACTTTCATATTATAGCACTCGGTTTGGTGGTAAAATGGTCAATTTCTGTACCAGATCATACTTGTAAATTCTCTAGCAAAGTGTCATATTTTTCATGTAAATACTTCCAAAGCAAAACTTATTTTTAGTATCAATTATAGGAAAGAAGTCATGAGCATCCTCTTTTGGAGTCACTTATATAACTGTTTTCTGTAAGAACTGCAGAAGAAAAGGAAGTGAAAAGGAACAGTAAAAGGTATGGATAAGGAACATTCACTGAGGATGATTGAATTGGTTTGAAGCTAGAATAAAATTATCAAAGGGTGCTATAAACATTCGACTTGAATTTAAATTCTGACACCTTAAAGATGTTGCTGGTTGCAATTCTTTCATTCATCAAAAGCAAATGTCTACTGGGTGTCCTCTACATAGCAGGCGCCATTATCAACCCTATTGAAATGGCAGTGAACATGATGAAGATTACGTATTATGTGGAAGAAGGACAAAAACGTAACGATGCTATGATATTACTAATGAGAAGCAGGTAATGGAGACTGAGAGAGCCAGTGGACTGATGCTTTATAGTACTTTTATGTAAGGGAGGGGAATGTCACCTATCAGGTGACATATGAGAAGGCTTGAAGCAAGTAAATGAGTAAGTTGTAAGATATTGGCTATATTTTAATGTGGAACTGGATCATTAGAAAATGGCCAGGTTAAAATGAGCTAACTCATCCCATCACCATTCCTATAGTGAATATAGTGAATATGAGTGCTGATGGCACACTGTGATTATGCTCATTGGTTTGGACTTGATCCAAGCCTAATTATGGAACCAAGGGTAGATTCATCTCCAACTGATAAACCAAACTATTGGATGCTACTTGATGAAGGAAGGATGAATGTATCAAGGGAAACAATCATCACTGTCTATTAAAATGATTAGGGTGTTTGGGGGCACCTGGGTGGCTCAGTTGGTTAAGCCTCTGACTCCTGATTTCAGCTCAGGTCATTGTGTCATGGTCAGGAGATCAAGCCCTGCATCAGGCTTTGTGCTAAACATGGAACTTGTTTGGGATTCTCTCTCCCTCTCTCTCTCTCTCTGCTCCTCCCTGGATCATACGTGCGCTTGCTCTCTCTCTCTCTTTCTCTCTCAAAACAAATAAATAAACAAAAAAAAAACTATTAGGATGGTTTTGATATACTGTGAATGTGAATATTTCACTAGTCAATACTGTTTGTATCATTAATCAGCATGATTTATATTAGTATTCTCTAGAGAAACAAAAAAACAATAGGAAATTATCAATATATCTATATCTAAATCTATCTACCCATCCATAGAGTGAGAAAAGAGATTTACTTTAAGGAATTGGCTGATGGGATTTTGGGGTTTGCAAGTCTGAAATTTGTAGGGCAGGCCTAAAGGCTAGAAACTCGGGAATTCTTGAGGTAGAATTCCTTCTTCTGTAGGAAATTTGGGTTTGTTCTTAAGGCATCAACTGAATGAGACTCAATTACTTTATCAAGGGTAATCTGCTTTACTTAAAGCCAACTGATTACAAATGTTGATCACATCTGTAAAATACCTTCAAAACAACATTTAGATCAGTATTTAAAGCCTTGGGTAGTCTAGCCTGACCAAGTTGATATGTAGGACTAATCATCACAGTATTTTTTTTAATTTTTTTTTCAACGTTTATTTATTTTTGGGGCAGAGAGAGAGCATGAACGGGGGAGGGGCAGAGAGAGAGGGAGACACAGAATCGGAAACAGACTCCAGGCTCTGAGCCATCAGCCCAGAGCCTGACACGGGGCTCGAACTCCCGGACCACGAGATCGTGACCTGGCTGAAGTCGGACGCTTAACCGACTGCGCCACCCAGGCGCCCCTAATCATCACAGTATTTTAAGAGATCAGACTCTTTGCCAAACACAAATGTTTTCATTAGAAATTTGTAAGAATTATAAAGGCAGGTATGTTAATGTATATAATGTGGCTAAGTACAATGTAATGAATAATGTCTAAAATAAAAACTAATTGCAGGGAACCTGGGTGGCTCAGTTGGTTAGTCATTTGACTTGATTTTGGCTCACTTCACGATCTCTGGTCACAATCTCCTAGTTCATGGGATAAAGCCACATGTTGCACTCTGCACTCACAGCACAGAGCCTGCTTGGGATTCTCTCTCTCTCTCTCTCTCTCTCTCTCTCTCTCTCTCTCTCTCTCTCTCAAAATAAATAAAATAATAAGATAAAATAAAATAAAAACTAGTTGCCATCCTTTATAACTATTAAGAGTCATACTACTAGAAAATGAGAGGAGACATAAAAGATTCTGACAAGTTTTTGTTGCCTTTCTTACAGAACTAGGTGAGTACTAGCTCACATGAGCATCAGTATTATATAATGTCTACTTTAATTTGCATGTAGAAAATTGGGAAGGCTCATCCATTCTCATAATTTAGTAATGTGTCTCAGGATGAAATGCTACAAAATTCTCTTTGGGTAGGAAGTAGTTGGATAAATTTCTAGTTAAGTTGCATTCTTAACTCTCAGGAGAACACTTATCTTGAGAGAAGAAAAATGGAGAGGAGTCAACAAATTTCTAGACACCATAAGACAAATTATTTATAGCAAAGCAGCATACTTTCCAAAGTAATGTGATATGTTATGGTAGTCAATATATAAATCATTAATAGCAGTCTATAGCTGTCTGCAAAATAAATTGGTAATTTTAAGAGCAGTTTCAAGAAATTCATCTTTAGTAGCAGTAATTTTACTTTTGGAAATCTATCTCATTGGCTTTTTTTCCTTAGTTGCCATGCTGTGACTAGAGTAATATAAATCTGAAAAGCAAGAGCTGATAGGCCATTTGGATCAATATTTCTAACTATAAAAATAAAGTTGGCATATAGTTCCTATCAATTTCTTACAGAATTTTTCAGCTGAGAGACTATGGGGGCCACCAAATCCATAGTAAGACTCTGGATTGTCCTGAATATTGTATTAAGAGGACAGGCAGCAAAAATTACTTGATTTCTTCTTTCTAGAACTAACAAGCTATACCAGTAACTCTTGGTTCAAATTTTATATTTTAGTAATATGCAGAATTTTTCCAGTGTGTAAATTAGGAATAAGTCAGAGACTTAGGGAATTGCCTTCCTTGGTAGTTGCCTAGACCAGTGACATAATCAGATTTGCATGTTATAAATACATTGCAAAAGATACACTGGAAGAACTGGAAGTCTAGAGTCATAAGTGCCTGCAAGAAGGCTATTTCAATACAGGAGATGAGTGGTTGGAAAGGAAAGAAAAAGAAGAGAAATCAAGAATTAAAAAAAATAGCAAAAATCTTGGCAGGATCTTAGTGGTAATGTAACTATTTCATATCTTTACTTTGGAAGTAAATACATGAACCCATGTGATAAAATTGTACAGACCTAAATACACACACACACACACACACACACACAGAGAGAGAGAGAGAGAGAGAGAGAGAGAGAGAGAGAGAGAGAACAGCAACAATAAAAACTGAGAAAACATGAATAAGATCTGTGAATTGAATCAATGTCAGTCAATATCCCTTTTGTGATATTATACCTTGTTTATGCAAATTGTCACTGTTGGGAGTAACTGAGTAAAATATACCTAGGATCTCTCCTTATTATTTCTTACAACTACATGTGAATCTGCAATTATATCAATAAATATTTCAATTAATAGAATAGGCAGGATTTGGTAATTGGTGAGCTATTAGAGCACCAGAGATAGAAAGTTTTAAGTTGACAATTTGGACAAACGGTAATGATGCCAATTAGTTGGATAAAAAGACGAGGAGAGGAAAAATTTGAGGAAAATCTTTGGTGCCTACAGGAGCTATTCATTATGTACTTAAATTATTAAATAAATAAACTGGCCTAGATCTAGAAGGAGAATCTTTACCTAGTGATATAGAGTTTAGAGTCATCAGTAAAAGTTAGTAGTGTTTGCAGACATGAGAACACATAAGATTACCTGCTACTATTTATATAAAATCTTCTAGGGTTCCAGCCATATCTGGAAAAGATTGAAAGCATAGTCTGTGAAAATTCACAAAGGTCTGAAAATGACATAAAATTTTTCCTTAGTATTCTCATTGAATTACACATTAGTCAGGGCGCCTGGGTGGTGCAGTTGGTTAAGCGTCCGACTTCAGCCAGGTCACGATCTCGCGGTCCCTGAGTTCGAGCCCCACGTCAGGCTCTGGGCTGATGGCTCGGAGCCTGGAGCTTGTTTCCGATTCTGTGTCTCCCTCTCTCTCTGCCCCTCCCCCGTTCATGCTCTGTCTCTCTCTGTCCCAAAAATAAATAAAAACGTTGAAAAAAAATTAAAAAAAAAAAAAGAATTACACATTAGTCCATCGTGAGATTACTCATGATGGATGACAGTTACTCGCTTGTTCTCTACCAAGACCCTCTTGGGATGAGTTCCTTCTATAAAACTTAATTTTCAGGGGCTGGGCTCTAAAACTGAGAAGGGCTGAAAAATTTAAGTTCTAACCATTGATTCTGAATTTATGAATTTAAAAGATTTCTCTGCAGCCAGTATTTTGTGATATCAAAAAAAACCAGTTTGAATTCTTTTTTTTTAAATTTTTTTAATGTGTATTTATTTTTGAGACAGAGAGAGACAGAGCATGAATGGGGGAGGGGCAGAGAGAGAGGGAGACACAGACTTGGAAGCAGGCTCCAGGCTCTGAGCCATCAGCCCACAGCCTGACGCGGAGCTGGAACTCACGAACCGTGAGATCGTGACCTGAGCTGAAGTCGGACGCTCAACCGACTGAGCCACCCAGGCGCCCCCCCCAAGTTTGAATTCTTAAAGGCCAAAGAAGATGTTGGCTTAAAGATATAATATCGAGAAAAGATTCATAGATTTATTTTTTTAAGTTTATTTATTTTGAGAGAAGACAGTGAAAGAGAGAATGTGAGCAGAGGAGGGGCAGAGAGAGAGGGAAAGAGAGAATCCCAAGCAGGCTCTGTGCTGTCAGCCCTGGGCTCAAACCCACAAACCATGAGATCATGACCAGAGCCTAAATCAAGAGTTGGAAGCTTAAACAACTGGCCACCCATGTGCCCCAGGTTTATAGATTTACATTGAAGTGTTCAAGTAAAAATCACAGAGATTACTATTTAACTCTTTTCTGATTAATAAGATATTTATTATTGTATAGTAAATCTGGATGCAATTAAAAGCAACTTCCTGGAACTTCTCTTCCTGCAGAGAGTTAATCATTTTTCCACATTGTTGACATTAGGTTCAGATCAATGGCAATTAAATGAAACAATAGAAGATCTTATAAAATAAACGTTTCTGAGATGTGGGAGAGATTCTTAAAATGTGTTTAAAAAACCTATTAAATTTATGCCTGTATCGTTGGAAAACAAAGAAAAATGTTTTCTCAAATCTCAACTCTTGGCATATTTTATTGTTGATTAACCCTGATAAGATTTTTCTGGAAAGGCACATTTTCTATATTTTTCTCATCATCTGTTGATCTGGTGGAATTGATAGACTTAAAACTGGACACTGTTTTTTTTTAATGCTTATTTATTTTTGAGAGAAAGAGCATGAATGGGGGAGGGGCGGAGAGACAGGGAGGGGTAGAGAATCCCAAACAGGCTCCTCACTGTCAGTGCAGAACTTGAAGCAGAGCTCGAATCCACGAACCTTGAAATAATGACCTGAGCTGAAGTTGGCTGCTCAACAGACAGAGCCTCCCAAGTGCCCCTCATTTTTTCCTTTTAATCTTAGAATACAACTTTAATAAAAAGTGTTTCTTATTCTTTTTTCTTAAGCTTCTTATGCAAGTGAAACACTTAACTTCTTTTTTTTTCAGAATAGAAGTTCCTATGATTTATGGTAAGTAACTTTGTAGTATATTAGCATGGTTTTGATTTGGATCAATTTTAATATACTTTAAGCTGTATATTTGATATTTTATGTTAACATTAATGTTTATTTTAGGTTCTTTATTGTTATTATAACTAATCCTCAAAAAGCAATACATTTTTATTCCACTTCTTATTAAAAGGCAACTGTTTTAAGGAAGTTTTGATTTTAAAAATCAAAGCAATGTTATATTCTTACAATTTTTAAAATCAATTTCAATATAAATCTACTCTAAGAACCAAAAGTAATTTAGGCTTTCAACTAACAAAATATGTTATACAAGTTCTCTTAAATAAATAAAACGTTTCATTAAAAACTACAAATGTGAGATATAGCATTCTGTGATTACACAGAGTATTATTTGTATATATTCCTTTCATTGTTCTGTTATCGTATTGATTTTGCTCTGCTCTTTGACCTTTGCTTTATCTCCTTTAAAAAAAAAATCAGATATTTTCCTAAAGAGTGGAGCTTACTTTAGCTTTTCTGTTTGACTATGTCTTCCTCATCACAGATTTTTTCCAGATACCAATGGATACATCTTTAAAAGTCATTTTTCTATGCATTTCTACTTAATCTGAGTGACCTACTTTGATTTCTTTCTTCCTTACTGTTTTCTACTAATAAATCCCTAACTTTAATTGAATGTAAGGCATAATGTAGGCTTGAAATTTAAATGATGACTAATACTTTTTTTTTTGGAAAGGAGAATCATCACATTTCCAACTTTTCTTCCTAATGATCATCATCCAGTTAAGGGGGCTGGGGCATCATTTCAGGCACATTAAACTTCTGATGACTAAGGTTAAACACTATTTTTGGAAAGTTGAATAGTTATGATTGTATTCTTATGCAGAGTACACTAATTTCATTGTCTTTTGTTTTCTGGTGATGTTAGCTTTCTTTATGAAATATCTCCTCCTTTCAGGAAAAATAGCAGGGAGAGTGTGCTATAAAATCTAACTAAAATAACATGGATCAGAAACTATAATGAATTAATTCTCATCTTTACATCTTCACCAGTGTGATAGTCATTAATCATTTATTTAGTTCTCTACACTTGGTCTCTTATGTATGATATGTGAAGTTTATTCACTTCATGCTCTGAGACAGACACAGTGCTAAAGAAATAAGGTGAGGACCAGTTTCTGCAGGCTCACAATTGCTTATTTGAGGATTTTTTGGCTTCATTTGTTTGACAGTCAACTCTACATAGGTTTCTCATATTTCTGGACTTCTTATAAGTAGAGGTACTGATGACTTTTGCTCTGGGTTATTTTCCAGATAGTGAACAACCTTGGGAGTTAGCAATAGTATCTCTCTGCTGACACTAAACAATTTGTTTATTGTTCAATGAATAAAGACAGTATCTCTTTCTCAGACGAATGTTTGGCTCTTAGCCTTAGATAAGCTTGAAGTTCTTAGCAGTGATGTACTGTATGCATAACAACTTGGGCCTACAGCCATGTTTCTTCCCATGGAATTTGGGGAAGAAGGAGAATCCATATGAATACGAAGCTCATGCTGCCTGCTAAGCAATGAGTAATAAAATCCTTTGTTTCTGATGAAGGAGTCTTGTGTCTTTTGCCAACATCCATGCATCTGTGTCTAACATCTTTGCTTGCAGGAAGAGTAAGATATTTCACAATTCTTGACAATCTTCTAGGCAATGGTGGGCAATAGGGATCCTTAATGATGGACATAAATGATCACATTACTTTGGGATCCTGGAAAAGCTCAGAGTTAGAAAGCTTATTTGTCAGTTTTCTGTATGTAGTTCAAACCATAAAGAAGAATTTCTCTGCAGAATATAGCTGTGGTGGTCTTGATGAGGGCCAAGGATAAGTACATGTGGAACACCAATACTGATGAGTGAAATTTACATGACCTGGGAGAGGGGAGGATATATGCAGGTCGTTTAATAAATCCAAAAAGTGAACATAACCTCCAATTCCTACAAATCATACAAGGCTGATGCTATTTGAGAAATCAATGACCATGAAGTAGAAGAGAAAACAGGAAAGAAGGATGTTCTAGAGGTCAGAACAATAAAGAGACTCTAGAATGATTGCTGAGAATATCAGAATCCCTAGGGTTCAAACTGGAAAATTGGGACAGGCCGTTGTTTTGATTACAAGGAGAAAATTAGAACTATTTTAATAGCAATTCCAGTTGAGAGGGGAGGGTGGAGGCCGAATGGATTACATGGAAGAAAGAATGGTTTCAAAGCACATTTATTTTAAAAGATAAATTCAGGGGTGCCTGGGTGGCTCAGTCAGTTAAACATCCAACTTCAGCTCAGATCATGATCTTGCTGTTTGTGGGTTTGAGCCCTGTGTTGGGCTCTGTGCTGACAGTTCAGAGCCTAGAGCCTGCTTCAAATTCTGTGTCTCCCTCTCTCTCTGCCCCTCCCTTGCTCATATTCTGTCTCTCTCTGTCTCTCAAAAGTAAATAAATGTTAAAAAATTAAAAAAAAAAGATAAATTCATGATTCCTGCAAGTACGAAAGGCACATATCACAACTTTTATTTAATGTATTAATGGATGAAGGAGCCAGTAAAAAGGCACATTTTGTTCAAAGGAAATTTCAAAGGACTACATAAGAATGCTGAAATGAATTTACAGACAGATGCAAAGCTGGTCAATATCCACAGGACAGTAGTCAAGTGTGTATCCTCCAGGTACAATTTGCATTTCTATTAGTATCATATAACTTACAAAGTTATAAAATAGCTCAAAAGCAGTGCACAGCAGAGATAAACCTGGAGGGAACACTAGGAAGAAGTCCTAGTAATTCTTTTCTACTTCATATTTTTTGTCACAGTTTTTCTTATGATAGGATATAAGGAAACAGTGAGCATGAATACAAAAAAGGATGTAGGACATTGAGACTAATTTTGCAATGGATTATACTAGGAAAGTTACTGAAATGGGAATCTGGAAAGAGCAGCTAAATAATTATATGATCTTGAGATTTAATTCCATTTTCAGTCTGATTTCTTATCAACAATAAAGGGAAACCCACAATTCTATGCTCAACTAATCTTTGACAAAGCAGGAAAGAATGCCCTGTGGGAAAAAGACAGTCTCTTCAACAATGGTGTTTGGAAAACTAGACAGCAACACGGAAAAAATTGAAACTGGGCCACTTTCTTACACTATACACAAAAAATAAATTCAAAGTGGATTAAAGAGCTAAATGTGAGACCTGAAACAATAAAAATCCTAGAAGAGAACATAGACAGTAACTTCTCTGATAATCAGCCATAGAAACTTCTCTCTAGATATGTCTCCTGAGGCAAGGGAAACAAAAGCAAAAATAAAGTATTGGGACTCTACAAAATAAAATGCTTCTTCTGCACAGCAAAGGAAACAATCAAAAAACCTAAAAGATAACCTATGGAATGGAAGAAGATATTTGCAAATAACATATCTGGTAAAGAGTTAGTACCCAAAATCTATAAATAACTTCTAAAACTCAACATCTAAAAAAAGAATAATCCAATGAAAAAATGGGCAGAAGACATGAATAGACATTTTTCCAAAGAAGACATACAGATGGCCAACAGACTCATTCAAAAATGCTCAGTGTTACTGATCATCAGGGAAATGTAAATCAAAACTATAATGAGATATCATCTCACACCTGTCAGAATGGCTAAAATCAACATCACAAGAAAGAACAGGTGTTGGTGAGGATGTAGGGAACCCTCTGCACTTTTGGTGGGAATGCAAATCAGTGCAGCCACTCTGAAAAACAGGATAGAGGTTCCTCAAAAAGTTAAAATAAAACTATCCTACCATGCAGCAATTTTACTACCAAGTATTTACCTGAAATAAAAAAAAAAAACAACAATTCAAAAGTATGTATGCACCCCAGTGCTAATAGCAACATTATCTACACAATAGCCAACCTATGGAAACAGCCCAAGTGTCCATCAACTGATGAATGGATAAAGAAAATGTGGTATATATACAATGGAATATGTTTTTTAAGTTTATTATTTATTGTGAGAGAGAGGGAGGTAGGGAGAGAGAAAGAGAGAGAATCCCAGGCAGGGCCTGCACTTTCAGTGCAGAACCTGATGCGGGACTCAAACTCACAAACCATGAGATAATGACCTGAGCTGAAGTCAGTCACTTAACTGACTCAACCACCCAGGCACGCCATACATAGTGGAATATTATTCAGCCATAAAAAAGAATGAAATCTTGTCATTTGCAACTATGTGGATGGAGCTAGAGAGTGTTATGTAATCCAAATGATTCAGTTACAGAAAGACAAATACCATATAACTTCACTCACGCAGAATTTAAGAAACAAAACAAATGAGCATAGAAAGAGAGAGAGAGAGAGAGAGAGAGAGAGAGAGAGAGAGAGAGGCAAACTGAGAAACAGACTCTTAACTGTAGGGTACAAACTGATGGTTACCAGAGGGGAGGTGGGGAGGTGGGTGGGGAGATGGGTAAAATAGGGGATTAAGAAACTCACTTGTTGGGGCGCCTGGGTGACTTAGTTGCTTAAGCGTCCAACTCTTGATTTCAGTTCAGGTCTTGTGTTAGTCTCTGTGTTAAGCATGAAGCCTACCTAAAAAAAAAAAAAGGCACTTGTGATGAGCACCAGGTGTTGGGTGTTGTATGGAAGTGTTGAATCACTAAATTGTACACATGAAACTAATATTACACTGTATGCTAACTGGATTTTAAATGGAAACTTCAAAAAAAGTGAGTTTGGGTTCAAGCTTAATTATGCTCACACTTTTCTTTTAACCACAATAATCTTTTTACGTTTACAAATTAATGTTTCCTGTGAATTTTGATATAGAGAGCTATTCTCTTTGAAGTAATGGTAGTGATCCTGTTTATTTGTTTATTTATTTATTTTTGTGGCTATTCTGTTTAAAGCTAAGATACCCCTCCTTGACCTCATTTACCTGCAGAGCCCTGAGGCATCTTTCAGATCTCTTATATAATTTTAAGGTTGGTGTAAATTCCTATTTTCATCAGATCATAACATATACAGTTATTCCTGAGTTATACTTGCTCGTAGATTTTGAAGTTATGTTCAAAATTTGTATTTATTATATTATTTTATTATTTCATTGTATAACCCAACACATGGTCACTTATAGCAATTTAACTTCAATATATAAAGGGTTGAAATATAAATTAAAATATAAATAATGATGCCTTATTAAAATTAATATGTTAAATAAGTTCTTACCTCATAGAAAAGTATTATGTGTATCTATTTGGTTGGTTGTATATATTAGAATGTGTTTTTCATGTATGGTTAAATTGACATATTCTAGTTAAAAATGTGGCTCCTGGGGCACCTGGGTGGCTCAGTCAATTAAGTATCTGACTTCAGCTCAGGTCATGTTCTCATGGTTCATGAATTTGAGCTGCTCAGAGCCTGGAACCTGCTTCAGATTCTGTGTCTCCTTCTCTTTATCTCTTTGCCCCTCCCCTGCTTATGCTCTCTCTGTCTCTCTCTCCCTCTCTCAAAAATAAACATACAATAACTTTTTTTGATGTGTTTAGTGGAATACTGTATAATTTATGTTTTATGAATGTAGCAGGTAACAGTTGGGAAAGACCATTATAGAACTGGTAAAGAAAAGAATACAAAAATATTTTATAGATCACTGTATTACACACCTGAAATTAATGTAACGCTGTAACTTAATTATGCTGGAATTTATAATTTTTTTTAAATAATAATAAATAGCTAAAATATATATTTATAGAAAAGGTGGCTTCCTTTCGGATCCACTTTACTATTATTGGAGGACATATATAGTTATGGCCCTTTGAAATGCAAGGTAATCTTAGACATTGTTTGTATTCAGTTGGCTTTATGCAGCACATGCGTATCATCACATTTGGAAGTGTGTCACATGGAAAAGAATCTTCGTCTAGTATTAATTATCAGAGCTGTGGCAAATGGAGTAACTTTGCATCTACCACCCCTAGATACATTTTATTGTGCTTTATACTACAGTAAACTGGGCTACTCAATTTAAAAGTTAAGATCAAAATATTTAATGCTTTTTAAATGTTATAATTTAGTCTGTATTAAACAATATGAACATATCATGACTTGAATAAAAGTACCTACCTTAGAGCACCTGGCTCCCTTGTTTAAGCAACCAATTCTTGATTTTAGCTCAGGTCATGATCTCATGGTTCCTGGGATTGAGCTCTGCATTGAGCTCTGTGCTGATGCAGAAAGACTGCTTGGGATTCTCTCCAGCTCTCTTTGCCCCTCCCCTACTGGCTTTCTATCTCTCTCTCTCAAAATAAATAAATGGACATTTTTTTTTTTAATTTTCCTGGCTGTTTTTTTTTTTTGACTTCAGCTCATTGAATAAGTGATTTACTGTGAGATAATGGTTAAAGGTTTATATATAAAAGTTTTTTTTTAATGTTAGTGAACTCACTACTTTTTCAAAGGACATAGAATGGAAAAGTTGTTTTTACTGACTTTGACACAGTTGATTGTCTGGCTTTGGTAGAGAACACTGTTTTGTTTCGTTTTGTTTTGTTTTTTTATGATCGCCCTTTTCCTTTCTGTAAACTTTCTCTGTTTATAAATTTGGGGTTGCCCCTAATGCAGGATGTTGCTTTTCTTTTTTTTTTAATTTTTTAATGTTTATTTATTTTTGAGAGAGAGAGAGAGAGACAGAGAGAGAGAGAGAGGGAGACACAGAGCATGGGCAGGGGAGGGGCAGAGAGAGAGGGAGACACATAATCGGAAGCAGACTCCAGGCTCCAAGCTATCAGCGCAGACCCTGACCCGGGGTTCAAACTCACAAACTGTTGAGATCATGACTTGTACCAACATTGATGCTTAACCGAGTCACCCAGTGCCCCAGGATATTGCTTTCCTAATCTTCCCCCACCTGTAATACTTTAGAAAACGTTTTTCAGGACAAAGGGTAAAAGGAAACTTATGTTTTTCAAGAATCTCAACTCTAAACCAATCTTGCAAACCCAGAAACCCCCAAGGGTTAGAAAAGTAATAGAGATGTATGAAGTAGGTCAACATTAAGGAACAGCTGGTATGATTGACACACAAAAAGCTTTACGTATTTAATGTATACAACTTGATGAGTCTGGAAATGTGTGTATCTGTGAAACTGTCACTACAATTTATGCTGTAAATATTATACTTTACCTCCAAAAGTGTTCTCCTGATCTCTTTACTTCTTATTTTTAAATAAGAACACTTAGCATAAGATCTACACTCTTAGAAAAAAAAAATTAAGTATAGCACAGTATTCTTAACTCTAGGCTCTATAGAGTGTTGTTATTTTATGGAAAAGAAGCAATAGGAAGTAGTTAGAACTTTGGACAAACTAGAGATCCGTTGTACTTGGTAGGGCACAGCTACTGCCTGCTCCCAGCAAATTGGTGCCAGATCTGAAAATTTTAAAAGTTGAAAGTTCAAACTTTTGTGTAAAATCTCTTGACTGTTAAATGTTGGTAGCTAACTCAGAGTTGACATCAACAACAGCAGGGATCCATTTCACAAGCTAAATCTCTGCATGCCAAACTTGACATGCCCTAGGTCCCAACCAGGGTCCAAGAAATCTCCTGAACCTTATATTTATCAACCTTGCACTTCCACATTCCTAGCTCTGTTTAAACATTGATCTCTTGATTACCATATAACTGCAACAGCAAACTTACTTTTTCTCCCCAAAGTTAGCTTCATTCACACTGCTGCAGAAATCATCAACAAGTAGGGCTCAATCACAGCATAATATTTCTTACCTGCAGTGCTTGCTGATCACCTTTGAGGAAGGCTACCAGGTTGGGATCCCAGAGATCTTTTTTCCATGAATTTGAACAAATAGTAAAAAATTTCATGTGATAAGTATTGCTTTGCAGGTTTAATGTGATGATGAAATGGGATAATGCATGGTAAAGAACCTTGTAAATTAGAAAGAATTAAATACTGGGGGCACCTTGGTGGCTCAGTCAGTTCAGCATCTGACTTCGGCTCAGGTCATGATCTTCAGGTTTGTGAGTTTGAGCCTAGCATCAGGCTCTTTGTTGTCAGCACGAGCCTCTGTCAGATCCTCTGTCTCCCTCTCTTGCTGCCCCTCCCCCACTCAGGCTTGCTTTCTCTCTCTCTCTCTCTCTTTCTCGCTCTCTCTTTTTCTCTCTCAAAAATAAATAAGCATTTATTAAAAAAAGAAATAAATACTAGCTTTGGTCATATTCCAAATTAGTATTACAAAACAGTATCTTTTAAATCTTTATGTTATCTCTTCACTTGCTTTTTCCTGCCTGTTTTCTATCTTCCTATAATACAATATAAATTTTTTGCAGCTTTATCCATTTACCTCTTCCAATGATTCTAATTCTGACTTTCTAGTATATCTCCTTGCCTACAGAATGTAATGTGGCTCAATTAAAATGCATGCCCCATGTTTTTAAAAAATAATCCAAGAATTAAATTTATGTTTTTTGAGCTCCCTTTCCTATGAAATGGATATAGAGTCTTCATTCCAAGTTCTCTTCTGTTTTGTTCTCTTGTCATGACTGAATGAAATAGTTGCAGATTCATCATGGTAGAAATATCTATTATCATCACTTTCAGAGGTGAAAACCGACACCTAATGAGGGTGTGCTATTAGCCTGAGGTTGTACGGCAAGTGAGGATCAGACCTGGAATAGACTTTAATGTTCTTGCCTCTTTCTAGTCCTCTCTCTAGCCTTCTCAGTGCTTCAAGAATCATTCACTGGCTCCTCCTTTTCATAAGAGCTCTGATCTCTAGGTTTAAAATCTAGAACTCTCACCACATTTGTTCGTATATACTTGTCCTACAAAATGGTACTTTAATGTCGTCTCTATGTACTTTCTTCCTCCCTAGGCAGGTTCCTTTCATATATTTCTTTATTCTAGGGGAGCAAATGCCACCTTGGGATGAAATACTAGACAAGTACTCTAAATAAAGGAAAAAGTTTTCAAAATGTTGTATTTTCTAGTGAGCAATTACGGCCTTACATATGAATTCTCTTGCTGATGCTACCCAGGATCACGTCATACTCAAGGTTGAGGTCTGGAGTCAAGTCAGTCCCTGGGCACTTTCTCTGCTTTAGGGCCTTTTGCTTAATGACAGCCTTCTTAGTCGGTCCTTAACACCAACATTCTGCCAGTGAAAACTATGTCCTCCTTCAGGATCTTGTACAAAACTCGTCATCTTCATTTAGGTTTCCTCAGTCTTCTGTGATTGATCTACTTCGTGTCCATTTAACCTTTAAATATCAACCTGTGACAAAATGCTTATTTCTGTTGTACCATGGAATATTTTATACTTTATATATTTATTTGTTCCCTTCCTTCAACTATACCTAACTTATTCCAAGGTCTGGGATATATGATAATTTTAATAAATCTAATGATAATAACAATGGCTACTATCAATTGTATACTCTCCATGTTTTCAGCATCTGCAAAGTGTTAGATATCCACTAGCTCACTTAAGCTTTAAACAATCTTGTGAGGTAATATGACCATGAGTCCCATCATAAGAAAAGAAAATGAAGACATAGAGCCCAAAGTTAACCCTACAAAGAAGGGCCAGAGCTAGAATTTGAACCAGGAAATATCAAATGAAGTATTACCTGCATTAATAATAATAATAATAATAATAATAGTAATACTTTTTACTATAATGAGTGGAATGTTTGCTGTTCAAATGCTTTAACCTGTGGAATTTTCTGTCTTATCACTTACGAAGATAAACAAAAAGCCTTATAAATGGTATGTAAATTCATGTAATGATCAAAAGTAAAGGTAAATGTGCATCTCAATAAGAGTACTATTTTTTCCAATAAGGAAACCGAATATAAAATGTGGGATATCGATTCTTTTCAAAGTATATGTTTAAAGGAATTTTTAAGAGAAAATAGAGAAAGCAGGAGTAGGGAGAGGGAGAGAGAGAAAGAGAGAGAGAGAGAGGGGAGGAGTCTTAAGCAGGCTCCACACTTAGTGAAGCTTGACACAGGGCTCGATCCTGAGACCTGGGATCATGACTTGAGCTGAAATCAAGAATCCGAAGTCAACCACTTAGGCTCCTCAAAACTTTTTTATTTAAATGCTTTTTTTAAAATGTAAATGCTTGTAAAATTATGGCCCATTGACCAATTCAGGCCCCCTGTCCATTTTTGTAAATAAGAGTTTTCTTGGAACACACTCACACCCAGTCATTGATGCACAGTCTATTATAACTGTTCTCACATTACAATGGTAAAGTTGAGTCCTGTAAGCAAAAGTTTGCTGACCCTGCACTAGATAAATGAGGTTTTATAACGTGCCTGTCCTCTCTCTTTATACAGCATTATATTTGGAGAAAATACACACATCTAAGTGTTCTTAAAATTCTACACTGCAGATTATATTTGCATTTTCAAGGGACACGCAGAGTAACACAGAAGATCCTCATGAACATTCTAAAGAGCACGAAAAGGCTAAGTGTCTGGCCTAAGCTCATTATGACAGCTGGAGCTTGTGCGATTCTTGTACCATCCCTCTAGTTATTTTAAACAGTGTATGACTGCTGTCTTCCATGCTTCCATTAAGCTTATCTGAAATTTCAAGGAACAGTTTATTAAATACCACATAGGTTTATATTTCTGAGTATCTGTAAAATGCCATGCAATAAATAATACTTCCTTCCATTTCTCAAACAAATAAACAACTTCTAATCCTTAGGGAATAGTTGTGCATTCAATTGGAGATTTAAAAAATCCACATTCTTGGGGCGCCTGGGTGGCGCAGTCGGTTAAGCGTCCGACTTCAGCCAGGTCACGATCTCGCGGTCCTTGAGTTCGAGCCCCGCGTCGGGCTCTGGGCTGATGGCTCAGAGCCTGGAGCCTGTTTCCGATTCTGTGTCTCCCTCTCTCTCTGCCCCTCCCCTGTTCATGCTCTGTCTCTCTCTGTCCCAAAAATAAATAAACATTGAAAAAAAAAATTTAAAAAAAAATAAAAAAAAAATAAAAAAATAAAAAATCCACATTCTTTTGGTACTTAAATTGAAATATTTTTGTTTCCAAAAATGGCACACATGAACACAATTTTCTCTGTGTGCATGTTTTTTACATTGATGGTTAACAATATCGATTTGTATTTCAGATAATGTAGAAAGTATCCCTGCTGTTTCATTCACAGGTAGCATGTTTTTGGGTGATGTATCCATTGTCACAGCATCCTGTGCATTTCCTGACATACTTCTTATAATGCTCTATTAGTCAAACTATCTCTTTGTCCATATATTCAAATGAACTGTAGAGGTTATTAACTTGCCCTTGGCAAATAGATTTATTTTTCTAAGATAAATGCTTTTATAAATTCAGTGTGTGACAGTTTTATTACAAATTGTAAATAGAATGCCCTGCCAGATTTTTATGACAGCCATCACTAACTCATTTGGGTCCTTATTACATTTCAAGTCTTCATGTTTGTGGATATATATTTTTTTAATCACTAGGAAGTCTATTTTGAAATGGTGTAGATTTTAAATTTTAGTGTCATGTTCATGTAATTGGCCTTTTCAATAGTAACCAAGTTTTTGCAATTTGGTTATGCTAACATTAAATGTAATATTTACATTTATAAGTTTTATAAGAAAATGCAATATAGTTACAATAGCCTTTGTCCTTTTTCTGTTCCAATATGTTTCATGTTTCTTTCCAAATATGGAGTTGTAGCAAGTGATGCAGTTCATAAATTTACTTTTATGAAATCCCATTTTTGTTAAAGCACATTTGATCAGTATTTTTGTTTGCTTGTATAATATGATAAATATGGAACTACAATATAACATTAAAATATTTTAATGATTCTTATTGTTCAAGCTAATATGTGCTAGATGCAAAAATGAAAGCTGTATTAATAATGGTCACTCTGGACTCTACTGTAAGAACAAAAGCTTACTCACCGGTTAGCTAAACTTTGGCAAGTCTTTCTCTCCGTGAGTCACATCTATAAAATGGCATGACAGAAGTACCTAATCTTCTCAGACTGTCCTGAGGATTGGATGAGATTATACTCCTAAAATTCTAAATACATGACTTGAAATCCGGCTGGGGCCTAACACGTTTTACCAATTACCATTAAGAAAATGCTATCAGCTACTTGTTGGAATTTTTTTTTAATGTTTACTTGTTTATCTTTGTGAGAGAGAGAGAGTGCCAGCTCGGGAAGGGCAGAGAGAGAGAGAGGGAGACAGAGAATCTGAAGCAGGCTCTGCCCTGTCAATGAAAAGCTCCATGTGGGGCTTGAACCCACGGACTATGAGGCCATGACCTGAGCCAAAGTCAGGCACTCAACTGACTGAGCCACCCAGGTGCCCTGAACAATTTTTTTTTAAACAAAGTTTATTAGTCACCTCAGGCCACAATAACAAAATACCACTGACTGTGTAGCTTAAACAACAGATGGCTATTTTCTCACAGGCTGTTTCTCTATTGGAGGCTGGAAATCCAAGGTCAAAGTGCCATCAGGGTTGATTTCTGGTAAGACTTCTCTTCCTGGAGTGCAGATAGCTACCCTCTTGTGTCCTCACGTGGTCTTCTGTCTCTTCTTCCTTTTATAAGATCACCCATCCTGTTGGGTTAAGGTCTTACCCTTAGAGTCTCACTTTACCTTAATTACTTCCTTAAAGATCCTGTCTCCAAATACAGTCACATTAGGAGTTAAAGCTTCAACATCTGAATTTGAGGAGAACTTAATTCAGTCCATATTCCAAACTAATATTACTTATTATAATTTCATTCTCCATTCAATGTAACAATTTTTTAAAAGCATAAATACCACAAGTTCTGGTTATTCAGTTTATTTACTGATAAGGTAACATGCAACCCTGAATCTTCATGACAAATAAAAAAAGTGAAAGGGAATAATGTATTGAAATATACACACATACAAAGAGTTTTACACAGCTCTACTTAGACTCTTACTCCCACAGGCTATAGTGTTAACCTGTCAGTCATCTGTTGGTAGGAATTCAAATCAGAAATTTGTTTTAACATTACTTGCTTCACAGAAACATTGAAACACTTTTTATCCTATTTTCAAAATGAAGCTTTACAACATTGACTTCTCGCTTCTTGAAACTCTTTCTGCCCTTGATTCGATGCCACACACTTCATGGGTTACTTGTCCCTTCTGAAAGATCTAACACAAGCCTGTGTAAACTAAAGTCTCCCAGTAGTCTGTGCTTTTTTTTTAATGTTAATTTGTTTATTTTGAGATAGAGAGAGAGAGAGTGAGTGAGGGATGGGCAGAGAGAGAGGGAGACAGAGAATCCCATGCAGGGATTGAGAGCACAGAGCCAGATGTGGGGCTGGAGCTCATGTACCATGAGATCATGACCTCAGTCAAAATTAAAAGTTGGATACTAAACTGACTGAGCTACTCAGGTGCCCTGACCATACACTTTTGAAGGAATGGTCATGGCTTGTTTACCTTTTGTTATCACTAATACATAGTATTTTTTCTAGCACATACATACACTCAATGAGTTATGATTGAATGGAAAAAAAACCTAACTAAATAAATAAATGATTAATGAATCCACTCAAGTAACAAGGCACTTCTCTTTCAAATGTCCTGAAAACCAATGCTTGCAGTTTTCTTACATATTTGGAAAGTCCAATGTTTCCAAGTTTTCATGCAGAGGTAAGATCTATTTAGTGTTGCCTGTATTCAAAATATGAAAATCAACACCAACCTGTAGGTCTTTCCATATTGGAAAATTGACATAGAATATTAACCTAACTATAATTGTTCAGATTGGAGCTTCTATTGAGAGTGATTGATCTTCTATTCTCTATTCACACTGCAATTAAAAGGAAAGAAATCAGAGTCTGGGTGAAGTTAGATGATTAAAGATAGTAATAAGGATGTTGCAAGAAATCTTTGTACTACAAGTGGAAAAGGCTACTATTGGAATTTACACAATCCCTTTCTTTAGATGTCATTAAAAAAATGGAAGTGACTGTCAAATTGCTGAAAGAGTTTAAGAATAGTATGTATTGAAGTCTGGATACATCCAGGTGATTTCTCAAAGGTCATTTCCACTTTACTTGTATAAACATTGAAGTAGTGGTTCAAGGGAACCTCAGTGGCATATAAGTGCCTCACCTCTGTTGGCTGCTGAAGGGAAGACGCAGGACAACCCAACCTTTTAAACACACGTTTCTCCTCTGTCTAAAACTGTGATTCTCATCATTTTTTTTTCATTACCACAGATATAATATACACTGCTCAGAACTATGACACATTTCCATAGATAACCTGGGTTTATATGCTGCAACAAAGATAAATTGTGTCCTACAACATGGTACATTTTCCCGCACTCTAGGTGTGAGAACATGAGCTCACAATATGTGATGTAATGAGGTGGCATCACACTGTGACTGAGACCATTATCCTAGATGATGACTTCTTTCTCCCCCTCCCCCGGTTTATTTTTAAGATTTTCTACTGATAGTATTGGACACAGCTTAGGTTTACACTTTCTTCGGCATGTTACCTGAACATTTTTTGTACTACCTGACACATAATAAATGTTGAATAAATAAGTTTGGGAGCCTGAGTGACTCCGTCAGTTGAGCATCTGACTCGATTTTGGCTCAGGTTATGATCCCAGGGTTGTGGGATTGAGCCCTACATTGGGCTGCGTGGTGAACATGGAGCGGGCTTCCGATTCTCTCTCTCTCTCTCCCACTCTGCTCCTCCCCCTGCTCTCTCTGTCTCACTCTAAAATTAAAAAAAAAGTAAAATAAATAATGAATATATGATGCTGGATATACTCTTTAATAATATGGAAAGAAGTAAGGAGGAAGGGCAGAGGGAGGGAAGAGGAAGAAAAATAGCATTAATTTCATTACTAGTTTATAGTTATTGTGGAATAATAAAAAAAATAGCCAACACAGAGTACAGAAACGTGGATTCTACTATGAGATGTGATGCTTGAAAGCTTGGAGACCTTAGCCAATCAGTTGTCTTTATAGCCAAGAGCCTTGGTTTCATTAATAGTGGAATACAGATAATAGCAACTCCTCTACCTGCTTAAAGTGGTTTTTATTATGTTGACTCCAGGATGTACTTTGAAACACGCAGTGGATTTTTCTACTTATGTACATAGTTAGAATGCTTTTTTTATTATTAGCATCTTGAATAGCCACTGCTACTGGTAGATAGCTTATCAGACTAATTATTTAAAACAAGTCATACAGAAAAGGGCAGATTCCCTATGTTTTCACTCCTATGTGGATCCTGAGAAACTTAACAGAAGACCATGGGGGAGGGGAAGAAAAAAAAATTGTTAGAGAGGGAGGGAGCCAAAACATACGAGACTCTTAAAAACTGAGAACAATCTGAGGGTTGATGGGGGGTGGGAGGGAGGGGAAGGTGGGTGATGGGCATTGAGGAAGACACCTGTTGGGATGAGCACTGGGTGTTGTATGGAAACCAATTTGACAATAAGTTTCATAATTAAAAAAATAAAAATAATAAAACAAGCTTACTTATGTTTATATCAATATGGGAATGAACCAATTATTTGAGTGCAAAAAACAACAAAAAAAACCCTGAATATGACGATATAGTACTTTTTAAATTGTGTTCTTTGACTCTAAGAATTGTTACCTAAAACAAGATGTAATTTATTAACTTATGTATTTGTATGTATTTGTAATTGTATGTATTATGTATTATGATTGTATAAACATGGCTCCTTTGTGAGTGCTATTGCATATGGCAAATAAGAGCTTAGGTACTAAGAGGAAAGAAAAATGCTTGA
Source organism: Prionailurus viverrinus (assembly GCF_022837055.1). NCBI lineage: Eukaryota > Metazoa > Chordata > Mammalia > Carnivora > Felidae > Prionailurus > Prionailurus viverrinus. The sequence goes on along the minus strand of NC_062569.1, from coordinate 130,111,537 downwards.
GAGCCAATCAACCAGGGAAAGCATGTGATTCCTGAAAGTAATATCCTTCTTTCTAGTAGGGATCTAGCCTCCCATTGCAGATTGCACATGTTTAAAGCCAAAGTATCTAGTAAATGTAAGTGAATAAATAGTTACCTGTCACTACAGAAATTAGACAGCCTAATCAGTGAAATCAGTAAATAGATGGATTTGTATTGCCTAATATGGGCAGGACCTCCAATCCCCTCTTTATAATTTGTTCAGTAAGCCTATGTATCTGTACATATAAGCATCCATTAAAATACATCAGCTTCTTAGCACAGGGGACAGCATACACACAGCACGCTTTCTCCCTCTTGCCCCTTGTCCTTTTTCTCTGTCATTTCTCTTCCTCTCTGTCTCTCTCTGTCTCTCTCTCTGTCTCTCTCTCTCTCTCTCTCTCTCTTTTCCCCCAACCCCACCATTACACACAAACCCTTTATTCCACTGAGATGAACTACATAGTGTTTGCATTTAATGATAAAATCAGCCTCAATAAATATTGGCTCTTAAAATATTTCTGAAGTGACTAACTTGTCACTTTGTCTCCAGAGAGACAAAAACCTATCCGGATTTTTTTTTGTTTTTTTTAATGCTGCCATTCCAGTTGTCTCTTTTTCTGATACTTGTCATTTAAGATTAAAATGTGCTCCATGCATCCATATTCTAATAATTGTGTTGAGCTTTATTTTTAAAAATCTACAAAGCTGTATAAATATATTTTTTCAACATAAAAGATGAATGTAAGGTATTTGCTCTAAAGCCTGAGGAGAATGTTTACTCTCAGGGACAGAGATTTTCAAGTTAAAATGTGTCCTGAGCACTTATCAAACCTATGATTCCCTGGCATAACCTCTTAATTTTTTATGCTTTGGTATGACCATCTCTTTACCTCAGCTCAGTAGCCCATATAATAAATGTGAAGCAAGAAGAGGTAAAGTCATGGACCACCAGAGGTTATTAAAACCAAGCAATTTTTAAAAATTTTGTTCTGTTTTGAAACTCAACATAAAAGAAATCACATAAATAACTATTAGAGCTCTCTGCTATTTAGAGTGTAACCCTTACGGTGGGACTCAATATCAACAAGGTAGCAACAGTTACAGATCATGGTTTTTTTTCAGGTTACTGTGCTTAGAATCAAGGAAACACTGCCTGACAGTAATAACTCATTTTACTTGTATTTTTAGCAGTGATATGCATAGGTAGGTTTTTCTTGGACTTTACCTTGGTAATAGATATAAAAGAGTTTTCAAAAGCAGATCTGAAATTAAGAGAAATATTTGTTATACTTTCACAATTATGACTTTTTGAAGAAACTTGACTATATGTTGTAGATTTGTCTGTAAAATATGTTGTGGTTTTAGTATATTATTTGCCGTGAACTAAAGGTTATTATTCAATCTGTCCTGGAACAAGCAACCTACATTTAAAGAAACATATCAGTATTATTTACATATATTATCAGGAAAGGTACTGTTTTGTCTAGTTAGCTCACATGTGTTCAGGAAACATAATAGTAATATTAAATATTATATTTTATATAATACATATAAATATATATACACACAAAGACCTGTGTCATTGGAATTTAGAAAACAGTTGTAACATATACCCTTCTCTTTTTATATGTGACTGAGTAGTTACTTAATATAATAAATAACTGCCCTAACTTACTGCATTTTAATTGCACAATAATACATGTAACAACAATAATTGTACTAATTGAGCAAGTACCATATGAGATTTCCCATGCTAAGTATTACACTTACAGTAATATGAGGTGAGTTCAAATACTACTACCATTTTGCAGGTGAGTAAAATGAGATTTTGCATATCTACAGTTATAATTCAAATAAGTGATCAAGCCAGAATTCAAGGCCAGATCAGTGTCAATTCAGAAATTTTACTTCTAACCACTAACTTACTATTATGTGATTTGTTATGTGAAAAAATGTAGAAACACATTTCCAGTCCTTAATCTATTTTATAAGTACCTCATGACCATTGATTGTTTCTAGTCATTTTATGTTCACCAAAAAAATGATCAGAACGTCAAGTTATTTAAGTACCATGTTTTTTTTTTCCCCATGCACAATTTCTTTGAAACTAAATTCATAGTCTTTTTTTTTTTTTAGGACAGTTTACCTATAACACCAGAAACATTATTTGACAACTACAAAGCTCAATCAACAAAGTTATTTGGCTCCATAGAGAACGTTTATACAAATTTAAAGTGAAGAACAAAAAAAATATATGAATTTTTTTGGTAGCATGACAATTAAGAGATCTAAATTAAATTAATTTAGTTTTAAAACCATCATATTTTAATAGGGACAAGAAGTATTAAGTCCTAAAAGAAATAAATGAATGATCTGTTGTTAATTAGGTAACAAAAGTTTTCTAAACATATTTCCAAAAAGTCAGGTTGGCTTAAACTTTTCTGCTCTTCTGAATCAGACAACATTATAAAATATAGTTGCTGAGGTGCCTGGGTGGCTGAATCAGTTGACTGTCCGAATTCACCTCAGGTCATGACCTTGTGGTTCGTGGGTTCAAGCCCTACTTCGGCTCTGTGCTGACGGCTCAGAGCCTGGAGTCTGCTTCAGATTCTGTGTCTCCCTCTCTCTCTGCCTCTCCCCTGCTTGTGCTTGGTCTCTCTCAATCTCAGTCTCTCTCTCTCTCTCTTTCTCTCTCAAAAATAAATAAACATTAAAAATAAGTGAATAAAAATTAAAAAGTAAAATAAAATATCTGAGTTTTTTAGACGAATCAATGTAATATGGAAGTAAAGGCATAGACTTCATGATTAGAATAATGTGGACATGATTCTTGCCTCCCCCACCTCCAGTACACACCCGTCAGGTTTTGTTTTGTTTTCTTTTGTTTTGTTTTGTTTACCAGGAACAAATTTCCTCGATGATGAGAGACTTTATTTCTTCACCTGCCCCCTACAGGTGATATAAGGATGACATGAAGTGACAGATCATGGAAATATGGAGCATATTGTCCAGTCCAGAGTAAATGCTCAGGAAAAATTAAGTGTCCTTCCTTTCTATTATGGCCTAACAGATGTGGGATATTTTTGAACACAGATATGTTACATAGATGCTTTTCAAATGAAATGACATTTGAGAGGACAATAGCTATTCTACCAGTTCCTAAAAATCAGATTAGTCTCCATCTCTGCTACGTATCTATGACTTTCATTGTCATTTTATTCTGTGACTATTATTTCTAAGCTACAAAATTAAAAATTTGGACAATAACTCTGCCAGCTCCCAGATTCTATGATTCCCTGGGTGAAAACCACAGGCAGAAATGTTATCTGCTCAATCAGATATTAGCTCGTAATTAAAGCACATAAAGTTGAATGTTAATTACACCTTGTTCTTTAAAGACCTATTTTCTGGACATTTTGCAGGAGACAAATTGGAAGAATGAGGTTTAGAATTTTAAATATGCAACTCCTTTTGCATATTCTCAAACCAGAAATTGTTTTTACACAATAAAGCCCTCCTGTAAATGGCTTCCAGAGGTTTAGGTTATCTGGAATCAATCACTCACAGAGTTTCAAAAGCAGTGTGCTTATAAAGTGGAAAAACAAACAAATACACAAAAACTTGGGAGGATACTTTTTAGTTGTTTTTTATGGATATTCTCATCTTAATTAAAAATCAAACATGTATAATTTAACAACATGAAGGAATGCTGATATCAGATAATTAACATTATAAGGAGATCTTGCTGTTAACGTAAATATACATGTCTTTGTTTCAGAACAAAAAAACTTCTTAAAAACCCAATACACACAGTCTTTCTAAAGTGTTTGGACCATTTTATCTTTACCTTTTACTCACTCATGATTTAGACGAGATAGAAATAATCTCAATATGGTATTCAAGATAAATTTACTTGAAACAATATTGCTAGCGATAGGGCAGAAATCAACTTTCTATCTGGAGGTGCAATGTCCAATGCAATAGGTATTGGCTACAGGAGGCTATTTAAATTAATTGAGAATTAATTTTGTCAGTGATGCTAACCATATTTCACGTGCTCAACCATACGCATGTGGTTAGTGGCTACCATTGAATAGCACAGATATAGAACATTCCCATTCATGCCGAATTTCCTATCAGATCATGCTGGTGCCGAGTCATTTTTTGTTTTGAACTCTAAACTCTAAAATAAGAACATATCCTGAATGTCCCCCCATTGGAAATGTTGTAATCTTAATATGTTTAAAACTCTTTTATATAGATTGTTAGTATCATTGCAATAATCCAATTGTAATTAAAGGCAACAGTGTCGAGTAATCAAAGTACTTAAATTAAGGAAGACTGACTGATACAATTTAAAATATGACTGGGTTTTAATCTTACTGACGATGGGACAATGCCTTACCTGACACTGAATGACTAGAAGTCTATAATAATGGGATGATTATGTTCTTGTGTCTGGAGTCTGTGTGATTTATACCAGTGCTAGCCAGTAGAAATACACCAGGAGCCATGAATGTGAGCCATATTCTTAATTTAAAAATTTCAAGTAGCCCTATTAAAACAATAAGAACATGTAAAATTAAATTTGATGATATATTTTATTTAATCCAATATATCAAAAAAAAGTTATTGAAGGGCTCCTGGGTGGTACAGAATGTTGAGCATCAAACTTTTACTTCGGATGCAGTCACAATCTCACAGGTCGTGGGATTGAGCCCCACATCGGGCTCTGCGCTGACAGTGCAAAGGCTGCTTGGGATTCTCTCTCTCCCTCTGTCTCTGACCCTTCAGCATTCTCTCTATCTCTCTCAAAATAAATAAATAAGAATTTTTAAATGTTATTTAAACATGTAATCCATATAAAATTATTAATCAGATATTTACCTTTTTTCATACTAAGATTTCAAAATCTAGTGTGTATTTTACACTTTCAGTACCTCTCATTTTGGACTAGTCACATTTTCAGTATTCAATAATACACATGGCTCATGGCTACCATGTTAGACAGCACCAGTATGTACAGTCCACATCAGTAGACATTCATTTGTTCACTTATTTAACAATATCTGTTAAGCACATGTTAAGTGCTGAGTATCGCCCCTGATGCTAGGGTGCAGTTAGAGGACATTGCATACACACTTAGAGAAGTTCCAGTCTGGTGAGAGATGTAACAACAACAAACAGAAATGCAGTATTGTATTTTTGGCAATTGACTGAAATACTTCTATGTCAAAAATCCCATTCTGGGTCCTTAGCAAATGCAGAAAAGGGAAAATTAATCCAGGATTTAGAAAGTTGATAAAGACATTCAGAGGAAATATCTAACTTAATACTTTAATAATCTATGAATTAAGCAGAAAATGCAGAGTGAGGACCCAGGAATGAGAGAACAGAATGTCTCAGAAGACAAGACATATAGAAAGGAAGTTTGCATGAATATGAGTGTGTGTGTGTGTGTGTGTGTATGTGTGTGTGCAAGTGTATGTGCATGCGCATGTGCACGTGTGTGTGTATGTTTGTAATAAAAAGAGCCAGCATGAAAGTAAGGGATGGTTGAGGAAATTAAAGAAGTTGTTCCATAAAGTTGGAGGTTCCACTCTGGATGACAAAAATTGATACAAAGGAAGCAAGACAGTTTTATACCCTTAATGCGATTACTGTCTATATTATGCTTAAATTAGTATCTACCCATATATCGGTTGATAACGAGTAGAAATAAAGAGCCAGCCATATGAAACAAAAGAAGCAGGGGATGGATAAGGGATGGTGATAGTGTTTAGGGAGAATGTGAGAGGATTACAAAGCCCTCAAGCAATTGTCCTTGAACTTCCCTTGGATTGCTGCTCAGTAATAAATAAACAATATTCTTGGTATATAGAATGATGGTTCTTACCCTATAAACAAATAACCATCAGTCAAATAATGAATATTTGAGATATATTTTATTTTATTTTATTTCAAAGATTATTTATTTATTTTGAGAGAGAGAGAGAGAAAGAGAGAGAGAGAGAGAGAACATGGATGTGTGCATATGAGTGGGGGAGGGACAGAGAGATAGGGAGAGAGAATCCCAAGCAGGTTCCATCCCAAACATGCCAAGCATGGAGGCTGACACAGGGCTTGATCCCAAAATTGCAAGATCATGACCTGAGCTGATATCAAGAGTTGGTCGCTTAACCAACTGAGCCACCAAGGCACCCTAAGAAATTTTATTTTTATAGGATTATTTCTATTGTCACATATAAGTCCATTAATAGTTACATAAGTAAAAGCTAAGACCACTTTCTTGGGATCAATATTCCATACCCCCAACCACAGGAAAGAGTAAATACATAATAAGACCAAAAAGCATTTCATATTCTTTCAGATTTAAAGTTATAATTTGTAGCAAGAAACTCATTGGATTCTAATGATTATCACTCAGTCACCTAGTTTTGTACAGTAATTTGTTGGTACAGAGATTGCTGCATCAAAGCATAGCTTATCTTAATCATCATTAAGAGGTAAAGAGTAAAATGTAATATTGTCAGACTCTCCATTCTAATTAATGATAAAGTTAAATTTTTATGGTTTAATAAAATCTGCCACAGAGCAAGAGTTATTGGGTGAAGAAAGTAGGAATTGAAATCAAACAGAATTGAGCCTCAAAACTGAGGAAAAACATTGCAGTTGACTTGAGACTTATCCAAAGATCAAGTTCTAAAAGTTCTTCATTTATACTAAAGGATAGATTCTAGTATTTCTGTCACAAAACTCATAACCTTATAGATACCGTGAATAATTGCAGTTTTGCATTCTAATGAACTAGAAAAACACAAGTACATTTCTAACTTCTTGTACTGGATATTGTTATGGTAGCAATTAACTTGTGGAAATTGTTGTTCCTTAAACAGGATTTTAATAGGTTTGCCCCCAAATAAGTATCTTCAGCTTCTCTTTGAAACTACTAAGCTTCATCTCATCTTGTCAAGTGAGTAGACACGGGGACAGAGGTTTTGAGAAGTCAATAAAAATAACAGACAAAAATACAAGTTTGTCCTGGCATTTATTTTGAAAGATTTCCCTCTAAGTAAAAGTTAGAAAGCATCTGGAGCCTGTCATTCTGAGATGATAGATCTGAACAAGGAGACACATGTACGTGTCAGAAGCAGAAATAGTTCTGTGTTGATGATCTGGCTGTCATCAGGCATTTTGGGGGGAGAAAGGGGAAGAGAGGTAAGGGGTTTGAAAATTAAGAGAGAAATCTGCTGATTTATTTTGGAGAAAATGTGAATGCCACTAATCCTCCTTTTATAGGTTTACTGATTGAGCTGCTACCCTTATAACCTCTTCCTCCCTGGAAGCCACTATCCCATTCCTACCCAATGCCTTGGAGATGAAGATGATGCCACAGAGTATCCGGTAACCTATGGGCTAACTGAAAAAAAGTGCAAAAAAAGTTTTCACATTCTTTTCCAATAGCATCTAATATTAATGTTATTGTAGCTAACACATATAGAAAATATAACTATATTTTAATTATATGCATATATATGCATTTATTTGTATATCTCTATATAGATAGATGGATGTGGATATATATGTGTATATAACGCACATGTGTATTTGTGTGTGTGTGTGTGTGTGTGTGTGTGTGTGTGTGTGTGTGTGTGTCTGGGTAAGGTGACCATCATAAGCTTACCTTTTTTTGTTTTTTTTGTGTGTGTTTTTTTAAGTTTATTTACTGATTTTAAGAGAGAGAGAACAAGGGAGAGCAGGGGAGGGGCAGAGAGAGGGAGAGACAAAATCTTAAGTAGGCTCCACACCATCAGCAAGGAGCCCAGTGTGGGGCTAGAACTTACAAACATTGAGATCTTGACCTGAGCCCAGATCAAGAGTTGGATGCTTAACGGACTGTGCCATTCATGCACCCTAAGGCTTATCTTATTTTGGAAAATTTCTTGCAAGTCTCTAATAACTGGATAGACTGACTTTAGGGAAGATTTCAAAATAAAAGTTGACCTTATATGGATCAGTTATCCAAATGCAGTTTTAGTATTTATCTCTCCATTTTAATATGCTTTTCTTCTTACAAGAGCCAAATCCCTTGTATCACCTTAAAACACGCTACTGTTATATTACGCAGGCTTTAACTTCTTGGACCATGTTCTAAAAATATACCTCCAAGTTATTCTACATACCAACATTCTTTACTCAGACTTTCTTACTGAAATAGGTCTCCAGTTGATCTCTGGCAACAGAGGTCTATAAATTTGGCATTTTAATCTTGGCTTTGAACCCTACTACAGTGTGCATCCTTTCTTCTGACCATAATTTCAGGATTCACTTTAGCAACACATTCGGTAATTGTCTGACTGTGTCAGCTCCCCAGGGCTTAATCTCAGACCATCATTTTTCTCTCCCTGCTACTGCTTTGGGTATCTCATCTAACCTTAGGATTTAAAATAGCATCTCTTAGTTGTTCATTCACAACTCTTCTGTCCCACTTTTAAGGTTCCCTCATATTATATCCCCACTGCTTTTGTGATGTATAAAAGCTCCTTTCCTAGTATGTAATAGAACATTACAAAATGAGCCCGAGTTACTGAAAAGAGCAGTCTGCATTGCCTATTGAAAGTGGTAATCTTCCTGTTTATGCTCATCCAGGTAGTAATGAAATTTCCCCTGTATGGTTTTAACGAGATCTTTCTGCTACAGACTGAATTTTGTCCCTCCCCCTAACCCAAATCCATATGTTTAAGCCCTAACCACCCACAGTGTGACTGTTTCTGGAGGTAGGGCCCTTATGAAGGAATTAAGGTTAAAAAGTTTCTAAGGGTGAAGCGCTAATGTAATAGGACTATGACTCCATAAGAAAAGAAAGAGATCAATTTCTTTCTCTCTACCATGTGAGAGAACCCAGCAAGAAGGCAGGAAGAGTCTGCCAGGCAGGAAGAGAGCTCTCACCAGACATTGAATCAGTCAGAACCTTGATCTTGGATTTCTAGTCTCCAGAACGAAGAGAAATCAATTTCTGTTGTTTAAGCCACCCAGTCTATGGTATTTTGTTATGGCAGCCTGAGCTGACTAAGACATTTTCAAGTGTAGATTCAAACCCTTCTCTAGATTTACTCCAATAATCTGTTGTTTAATTTTAATTTCTTTTCAGAAAGTTTTATCTCTCAAAGATCTGTACAAGTTTCACTAAAACAGCAGGCACTTGTATTTACTTTGAGTTCTTCCCCAAATTGTCTCTCTTTCCTTCAGTGTCGGCTTCAAAGTCCTTTCAAGTCAGTGCACATTGAAACAGATGTCATATTCCACCATCAATCTAGCAAAGATTCTTTAATGACAAGTTCCAGCACATCCCAGTGTGGTACAGGGGATATTTTTAACATTCTGTTTGTATGAATATTTACTGGAGTAGCCCTCTGGAAAGGTTTGACCGTTTGTGCTAGAAAGCTCAAAAACACTTTTGTCTTTTGATACTATAGCTATACTTCCAGGAAATTGTGCTGAGTCAATGATACCAAGAGGGTTTTCTAGACAAGAATATTAGTCATACCAAAAATGACAAATCAGGCTACGTATCCATCCATTGAGAAAAACCAGTGGAGCTATGGCAGTCCACATGTTGGGATACTATGGAACTACTAAGAGCATATTTACAAAAAGGTTGTTAATGATCTGAGTACATTCTAATTTTTTTAACATTTATTTATTTTTGAGGGAGATACAGAACATGAGCAGGGGAGGGACAGAGAAAGAGGGAGACACAGAATCCAAAGCAAGCTCTAGGCTCCAAGCTGTCAGCACAGAGTCTGATGCGGGACTCAAACCCACTAACCATGAGATCATGACCTGAGCCGAAATCTGATGCTTAACCGACTGAGCCACCCAGGTGCCCCATGATCTGGGTAAATCCTTTTTTTTTTTAAACTAGGCCAAAGAGTAGCCAAGTATCAATTTTCTTTTCTTTTTTTTTTCTTTTAATTTGTAACATCTATTTATTTTTTGAGAGCGAGAGAGACAGAGCATGAACAGGGGAGGGGCAGAGCAAGAGAGGTCGACAGAGAATCTAAAGCAGGCTCCAGGCTCCAAGCTGTCAGAACAGAGCCTGATGCGGAATTCGAACTCACAAACTGTGAGATCATGACCTGAGCTGAAGTCAGACACTTAACCTACTGAGCCACCCAGGCACCTTATGATCTGGATAAATTCTGATGATACATCCATAGTATGGATGCATACTATGTTTCCATAGTTCAGATTCTACAGCTATGTAGATCTGCATGTGTGTTTGTATTTATAGGTAAAAGGTAATAAAGAAATTTTAATAGTGATTATTTTAATTTTTATTATTTAAGCTTTTATCTCTTTTCCAACTAATTTACAATAAACAAATCTTACTTCCAGAGTTAGTAAATAGTTATGTTTTATACAGGATTTGAAATGGCATGTCAGTATTTTTATGCACTGTCAGATTTATTGTCCTACTATAGCAGAGTGATCTACTAAACTGCCCAAGATTGTTCTGAGTTCTAGCTTATCACCTGTATGACTTTGCTTACATCACTTCTCATTGCTGGGAAATGAAATGTCTCCTTGTACACCAAACTATATTCCTCCTATTATCCAAATTGCAGACACAAGTAATGCTCTCAGTAAACAATTTTCTAATCTCAAAAAGTATGGTTCCCTTTTATGACATTTTAGAAAGCCACTTTATTTTAGTGCCAAACATTGTTCACATACAATAAGGAGGATATGAAAAGATTGTTCCTGCTGTGTATGAGATTGTTAGCACAAAGAGTTGTTTCTTAGGCCAATCCCAAAATTCAAAGATTATGTGTTCTCTGGTCTATACCCCTCTGGAGCTCACCTAATAGCCAAGTCCCTAGAGGGCACTCAATAAATATTTAATTGAATGGACTGTTTGAAAGCTCTTCAAGACCAGCCTTTAAAGTTACACTATCTAGTGAACATTCATGGATATAGCACTGACATCTTTATATCCTCATTTCAGTTGCACTGAATTTATAGTAAGAAGAGTGTTATGAATTCTTCATAAGTGCTTCAAAAGCAATCTTGGCATATTGATTAGAGACTATTGCCTGTACAGGAACTACAGTTGCATTTCAACTGTTGTTTAGTTGTAATTTTATTCCCAAGTGTACAACCAACCTGTTCTGTATTTTATAATAATATGTAATCATAGAGTCCTGTAATTTTGCTCTTTAGAAAACATATCTGCTATTTAAAATGTCGGTCAAGAAGATATAAATGAGAAGTAATAAGGTTTGTGTTGTTAGACTATTATTCTCAATTTCTGAGAGTGGCCTAGTCGAGTACACTGATTCACTTTAAGGATCATAGCAAATTGTCACAATTCTCCTGGATGAATTCAGTGAAATGTGATATCCACTAATGCTAAGAAATTGTTTGTTTTCTTTAAAAAATGGTCATTACAAATGTGTAATGTTTATAAATGTGATTGGCTTAGGGTTATTTCACTTTTTTATGATTATTACTATGCATATTTTCTTGCTTGCCCACTGGAAGTTTAATACTCTTGCTGACTAAATCATTTTTGAGCCCTTTCATGTAAAACAATTTTTAAAGCAAACTGAGAAGCTGTCCACATTTTAAATTTTTTTTAATACCAAGTAATGGGCCTGCCTTGATGAGTGGTAATTCTTGCTGGCTACTGAATCCCATGTTTAGTTTCAAGCCTCATGGCAGTAGTGGTGAGCAATCACATCGTAGATTATTTCGCATCTCCACTTCAAGTGCACCCTGTGCTGTGCAGAAATCTCAGGAAGAAAACATATGTACTAACACACCTAAAACCACCTTTATTGTCAGCCTTAGGGCGAGAAGATATTAAGGTAGAAGCCTATCTTTTATGGTTTTATTTTATTGGAAATAATCCTGATTGAGACATGTGTATGGAAAAGAAAAACACTCTGAGCCAAGTTGTTTCATTATAAAATGAAAACAGCCTTTTAAATCTAAAACCTAAATATATAAATAAAATTTTCTCTATCAGTGTACTGTTGTTAAGAGGTGGTAACAGATTTCAGTTATTCATTCAGACATATTCAGCATGTTTTATTAGTAGATGGAATTAGAGGTGCATTAAGGAACCAATGGAATTTCTTACCTGCCTTTTTAAGAATTATCCTGGGAAACAAGTATTTGTCCTAACAGCCTTATATGCAGCAGCCTACCTTCGAAACTCTAGTTTAGTATAAATATTAACAAATTGCTTGCTTTCTCTAGATGTCTCTTAGGCCCTGACAGGAGTTTGATATCCCAGCTTCAATTAAAAAAAATTAACTTTCTTAAATAAGCTCAGCCTTAACACATATATATTAACTTATATGAATCTTCACTCATCTAGCGGCATAGGAGAGCTACATTTGAGATGCTTTCAAATGAGTGCATTTCTAAATTTCTTGTCACCCAAACCATATTTAAAATTTAATAGACAGGAGCAGCATTTATGACAGAGTTCCGGAGGATATGCAGTTCACTTACTCCTCAAAAAAATGCTAAAATACAGAATGCTAAAATGTACTCTTGGCCTTGGTATCACCAAAACACGGTTTTTTACAATGCCATCAACCCCTGTTCCAGTTATTTTAAGATAACAGCCCTATGAAATTTGATTGTGTTGTTTTTAAAGATGTTGAGAGGTTTTTTTTCATTTTATTACACATGGTCATTGTCTTATGCAAATCTTATGCAGAAGTAATTTTTTGTCTTAGGATCAGTTCTTCTGAGCAATTGCTCAGCTTTTATTTTATGGAACCTGAATTTTGTAATGACAATTTCCCATTTTTCACAATGACTGTTAGAAAGCTTAAAACCAAATGAATGGCTCAGTCATTCTAATTGTATCTATCAGTATCATTCCAGATTCAATTATATATTCTTGGCCTTATTTTTCTTTTACTGTATATTTTCACCTTTTAAAATTTTTATATATTTGTAGATATCTGGGGATATCTTATTAATATACTTTCAAATAGTATTGGAGGAAGATGACCTATAAATATCGAACACTCTTCCTAAGACCAACCCTTAATGCTATTTCTGGGATTAGAGATTCTTTTCTTTTGAGAAATTTGCCTTTTTCACCTTTAATTATCTTGATGAGATTCTGGTCTTTCCCTGATGTTTATAGTATTCCTGCTCATTCCGTTAAACTGTAGAGCACTCCAGGGAACACAACCGCTATAAAGAATTCTGAGATAAATTTAATCATCTTAACCTGCTGAAGGCATCTGCCATTGTCTTCTTTCAGTATATTTGATAGATACAATCCACTCGTTTTATGAAGTAACTGAGAGGATTATCCATTCATTTTCCACCTTCTTGAGTCATTGATTCACAGCATCTCTCTGTGTGCAATAACACACTGGTCTGACTTTATACAATTTTTTCAATTGTTCTCTCAAAAATATAATTTGGTCATCAGATCCTGTAGGTGAAAAAAATCCTGAAAACTCCTGATCATTTTAAATGTAGCTTCAAAATTTAATTTTGTCCAAAGGAGCCTGACCCCTTTCTTCATTTAATCCTCCATATGATTCCAGCACGTTGTGCACATGGGCATTTCCCTGGAGTGAGTTTCGCCTAGCACATTTTCCCACCTGCCACCATTGCTTGCAGGGATATAACTGAATTATTTTTTTGGAGGCTTAAACTCTTTCTAGCCACATCAAACCACAATCCAATCTCACTGTTGAGCCTGGTCCTTTATTTTATTTTATTTATTTATTTATTTATTTTTTGTTGCTCTTTTCAAAGGCTTTTAGCAAATTGTTTTTGTCCCAAAAGCCTATCCATCCCATCATGCTTTCTGCACGAGCATGTTTGGAGAAATAATATTTCAGTCTAGAGGCATATCTGAAAAATAACAACCAGGTTTAATAAGAGATCATTTCAACTCCGGTGGGACAAGGAGAAATTTCCTTGTTTAGAACATATTTTTTTTATTATTTCCTGCTCAGGAATGTAGTAGAACAATCCAGGTAGCCCTTCACTAGCTAAATGCTATACACATGCAATGTATTATATTTTTTATGTTGTAGCCCTTTTTTTCTCTCACTTATCCTAGTTTCTGTATAAAAATAATTTTTTATATCAATATATAATTATAAGCAATTTACATAACTTAATTACAGTGGTGGTGCTCCAGTAACAGATTAAATTAAGAGTAGTGATTTTTTTTATGTTTGTATAAGAAGACCACATCAAAGCTCTTTATCACCAGCAGAATAGGAGTTAGAGAAATTGAAGTCCCAAAGTCAAAAATTTAATATATTTTATAATTATAAATATGTATCATTTAACATATAAACATTTAATATTTTGATACTAAAGATCTCAGGAGCTTGAAGGAAATAAAATTCCAAAGACACAGTCCATTTTCATATATTTTTAAAATTTTTTTAATGTTTATTTTTATTTTTTGAGAGAGAGAGAGACACACAGAGTGCGAGTGGCAGGGGGGTGGTCGGAGAGAGAGGAAGGCACAGAATCCGAAGTAGGCTCCAGGTTCTGAGCTGTCAGCCGCTGAGCCCTGTCACAGGGCTTGAACTCACAAATGGTGAGATCAGACCTGAGCTAAGGTTGGACGCTTAACCGACTGAGACACCCAGGTGGCTCCACAGACCATTTTCATATTAAATCAAACATTAATTCCCTTTATATCAGCTTAATTTTAAGAGGAAGAACATGGAAATAAGAGATTATATTTTCTTTTATAATATATTTCCAATCTTTTTATCAGTTATTTATTTATTTTTTGGGGGGAGGGGCAAAGAGAGAGGGAGAGACAGAGGATTCTAAGCAGGCTTCGCAGAACCCAACACCACAGGGCTCAAACTCAGGAACCATGAGATCATGACCTAAGCCAAAATGAGAGTTGGACACTTAACCGACCGAGGCACCCAGGTGTCCCAAGAGATTATCTTTTCTAAATAACAGAGAAACTAATTGTCATATAATATGAGAGGGTTAAAGTTAGAATGTAAACTTGTTGACTGTTACAATTTAAACTGTACTCCAGTCAAACATTTGAGAATTTAAGCTTTCTCTCAAATTCCCTTTTCTTTCATCTTTTATTGTTTGCATGTCTTAAACAGAATCTTTTCTATTTTCTTATTCCCTGCCTCATTAAGCCCACTTCCTGTCATGTTTTCTATAGTCTTGTGTACAATCAGCTCCAATTTTAAACATGATCTTTACCCACATTTTCAATTATTTCCCATTACTATTTAATGAGAACTTATAATCATTCAGGATTTACTATGGAGTTTTTATATTCTGGGCACTGCAGTAGGCGGTACAGATACAAAAATGAATAACCAATAAACATTTCCCTTAAAAAGTTTACAGGCAGTAGAAGTCATAGGCATTCAAATAAATAATTATTATATAAAAATATATATGAAATAATGAAAAGACATAATTAATGTCACTTCCCATCCAGAGTGCACTGTAGTACAGAGTTGGATACAACCATTGGAAGAAGAGAGAAAGCCTTTCACACACACATACAAAAATATATTTATTAAAGTAGATTTTTGCCTGGCAGAGAGATGTAGGCAACTCTGTAAGCAAAATAGCCTAAGTTGAGGATCAAAAACATGAAATGCCATGATGTGTTCAATGGATTGCAAAGAATTTGATAAAGGGCTAGTTGCGAACTGGCAACGTGTTATAGAAACAGTCTTGACAGGAAGATTTTTTTTTGTATCATTTGTGTAGTAGATGGAAAATCATTAAAGATTTATAATCAAGAAAAAGAAATTGTTTTATTTTATAAACATCACTTTGGTGAGAGTGTGAAAGATGACCAAAAGGGATGAGACTGAATAGGGGTTGAGGAATCAATGAAGAAGCCATTGCCAAGTCTGGGAGAAACCTTTTAGATCTCATATGGAGCACAGGAAAGGGAGAGAATGGTTGAGAGAAATGTTTGTAATGAGAGCTATATATGTCTTGAGTATGGTTTGCTTGTAGAAAATTGATGAAAAAATATAATTTAAGAATAAATTCTAGGTTTCCAGCTTATGTGCGAGGTGATGTTAATAAATTAAGATGGAGACTTTAGCTGAATACGTCATGGCTTACTACAATTTGCTCCTTTTCAATAGTAAATTTATGTCCCTGACCTGTTGATTCACTTGTGGACATGTGACTTCCTTTGGGTAATGAAACATGACAAGAAATGAGATCTAAGAGCTAGCACTTGATTCACAATGTTTTTCTTTTCTCTCCACCATGAGACTGGCAATGTTCCAAGTGGACATTACTCTTTCTACCTGGATCCCAAAATCAAGGGGACATGAAACAATGCCATGGCTGACCAAAAATATAGTTTCTTTCTTTAAGCCACTGAGCTATCAGGGCCATTTGTTATTGTGCCTAACCTAATCTATCCTGACTGATACAGAGGAAGGTAACATAAAGAAAGGAAGCTCTGGAGAGAAGAAGATTAAGTCAGTTTTGAATAGGTTTTTAGACCAGGCCTTAAGAAGGCCCTTATATTTATGGCATTGGAGAAGTCACTAGACATATTTCCATTTCACTGCTTTCTCTATTAATGGATTACTTTTTCCTTAGTGATTTACTTGTTGAGAGGCAGCATTACACAGTGGTTCTCTAAAACCACACTGCCCATGTTTGAAAACCAGATCTCATCATTTGTGTACTTAAGTTTCCTCATCTGTAAAATAAGGATGATCAAACAATGTACCTCATAAGATTACTTTAAGAATTAAATGACATAAAATATATATCTTCACTTAGAAGAATGTCTGGCTCATAGTAAATTCTATGTAATGTTACTATTACTACTTTTTGTGCATAATTAGATCCTTTCATAAAGTAGGTGAAATATGAAGGTAGGCATGCTTGTAACATATTTCACTTTCCATGAGGCTGTAAGAAAAAATAGTGAAGAGAAAGATTTTTAGAGACACCTAGGTGGCTTAGTTGGTTAAACATCCAACTCTTGATTTTGGTTCAGGTCATTTTCTCACAGTGAGTTCGTGAGTTCAAGCCCTGCATTGAGCTCTATGCTGAGAGCGTGGAGCCTGCTTGAGATTCTCTCTCTGTGCCCCTACTTGTTCACACTCTCTCTCTCAAAATAAATAAACTTTAAAAAAAAATTTAAAAAAGATTTCAAGGCTTATCTTTCAAGGAAAGCTGTTCTATTAAAAATAATTTCTATCATTTACTTTAAAGTGAGATTGCCTTGGGGTCCTGAGTGGCTCAGTCGGTTAAGCATCTGACTTCGGCTCAGGTCATGATCTCGCAGTTCATGAGTTCGAGTCCCGCATCAATTCTGTGCTGACAGTTTGGAGCCTATTTTGGATTCTGTGTCTCCCTCTCTCTTGCTCTCTGCCCCTCCCCTGCTTGCACTCTGTCTCTGCCTCTCTCAAAAATAAATAAACATTAAAAAAAATTTTAGTGAGATTGTCTTATCTAAGTATAAACAAATGTGTCTTAAAATTTGATTTATTCATTGCCCCTTGTAATGTTTTTATGAGATGTGGATGAATTATCTCAAGGCTAAACAATTCTTTGAAAATGAAGTTTCATCAAAGAAACATAAAAATGTCAAATGACTGATTAAAATAAGGAAGAACTTATTGATGTAGCATGCTCTGGGAAAATACTGAAAATTATCTGTTATTTTTGGATTTCTTCCTCCTATTGGAGATCCCAGTATTCTAAATTTCTGGAATTACCCACTGGCTGCTCACATGTTTCTGCAACACTGCTTGTCCTTGGAAAGCCCTATGGTTTTGTCTACAGCAAGTTATCAATTCAGCTCTGCTAAGTTTGAGGCTTCCGTACAGAGAGTGGACACAGCTCTAGGCCTGATATCTTTTATTTCTACCTGTAAAGTTCTGCCTTTTTGTACATATATTCCATGTAAGATACAATATGGCAGAGTAGTTAAGAGGATCAGAGCCAAGTCAGCCAGAGTCAAATTCCACCCCACTTAATTAGCTGGGTGCCCTGAATTTTTTACATACGTAAAATGGAATAGTAATAGCATCTACTTCTTAGATGTGGGGATTAAGTGAGTTAATAGGTAAAAAGCAGTTAAAACAGTCCCTGCCATAACAAAAGTACTCAAGTGTTAGCTGTTGCTATTTGAAAATGGTTCTGCTAAAAATAATAATAATTTATTTAAAAGTTTCAAAACCACAGGAGTTAAGTTGCTTTCTATATTTCTCTGTCTTCTTTTTCCAAAATCCAAATTTAGAACCACAGTAAACACTTCATACGTATTTTTTAATTGGTCTGTTCTCAAAAACAGTCCAGTTAACTATGTTAGTTAAAGCGATTGGGAAGAAAGCAGGCTGGTAAAGGTGATATTAGCAGGCAGGTGATGTTGCCAGCACCACCCAAATCAACTCAGGAAAGTGGCTCCTCCACACCTACCTAAATGCTGTCATCAACCATCAGAAAGGTACGTACCTTTCCTTACCTTTCAGTGTTAAAGAAACATTTCAATTATTTATTCAGAGAGTATTTGAATGGGGTATCCTGTCAAGCATGATAAAGAAAAAATGGTTAGCGTGCAACCTTTGCCCTTAAAAATGTCCCTTTGGTGCACCTATTTTCTCCTACCAGTTCCCACGGTGTTTTGGAAGGACCTGTGAGGTATTGTCAGTGGCTGTGGACAAAGTGTACAGTGTGCTTTAGCCACATGAATTATCTGAATATTAAGTTTAAAGTGAAAGCATGGGTGGGATGAGGTGCCTAGGTGGCTCAGTTGGTTAAGTGTCTGACTTCAGCTCAGGTCATGATCTCGCGGTATGTGAGTTCGAGCCCTGCATCGGGTTCTGTGCTCACAGCTCGGAGCCTGGAGCCTGCTTTGGATTCTGTGTCTCCCTCTCTCTGCCCCTCCCCTGCTCATGTTCTGTCTCTCTCCCTCTCTGTCAAAAATAAATAAACATTAAAAAAATTTTTTTTAAATAAAGTGAAAGCATGGGGGATAAATAATCAATCACACTTTCTATACAAGAAAGAAACATGTTTCATTATGTTTTGAGAAATTTTAACTGGATAGAAGAAGATAATTTCTAATTATTTTAAAATATAATAGGGCATATGATTCCCTCAATTTCTCTCCTTCTTTCTCTCTTTTTTTCTCATTTTAGTTTTCAAGCTAAGCTTAGCTTCATGTTTTTCTTTTTTTTTTAATTGAAATTCCAGTTGCTTAATATACATGTTTTTATTTCAATTTAAATCATTGTAGTGAACTGGTTAGCCTACCTTGTTACATATAACCACAGTGAAGAACAACACTATTTAATTAGTTTTTGAAGATGAACTTTCTAAATATTATATGTCTGTTATTGAATTTCTTTTAAATTGTTTTGTTTGGGGGTTTGTTATGACACACATTTTCAAAAGACATCTTTAGATTACAATTTTTTAAAAGAGGAAAACAAAACCCCAATGTATTATAGTTCTCTCACCAGAGAAAAACAAACTGTACAGTGGTATTAAACTGCAGGCAATCAGGAATGGCAATAACATATAAACTGGAATACAGAGACCCTAAAGGTCTCAGTAGTCAAGCTGGCTTTTTGGCCGTTAGCATGTGTTAGTATGAGAATTAGAAAGGGTGCCCTTCTAAAGGGCAAAATAAATGTTCATAAAAATCAAACATTTTCATCAAGTAACTGAATCTAATCCCTCAAATGACCGAGAATCACAGGCAGGGAGTCCTTCCCTTGCTAGGCAGAAATGACACTAGAGGCCAAAGGGGCCAGATTGAACCAGAAACTCTGCAGGCCCATATGCCAGGAGGTGAGTCAGAAAAGGTGTTACATACAAGAGGGAATAGAAGTAACAATTCAAGCTGGTGTGCAGGAATAGGGTTTTGAATCCAAAAAGAAGAGGAAGAACAAAAAAGCAGGTTAAAATCAGGAGGGCAAGTAAAGGGTGCACAGAGGCATTCTGATTGATTGATTGATGATTGATTGATTGATTGATTGGCTAGAATATCATCAGATAGCAGTTGTTGCTTTTGTGAACTATAGGGATATGAACATATGCTGGGGTGGCCCTGCTAAAAGGACCAGACTTAACACCTTTTAACCTTTGGTGAGGTTACAATTTCCCTGGAATTGCAAAGTCAAGGACACATTTCTTTTAGACCATATTCTTTCCATGACTCCCAGTTTTTCTTTTACCATAACCTGGCTTCTTTTTCACATATTCAATTCAAATACTCTAGTAGAAAAGCCCTTATAATCTCAGTGACTTCTAACAAAAGTATATTTCTTACTTATGTTGCACAGGTAAGGGATGGATAGGGGTGTACAGATGACTTTGTTTCCTAAAGCACTCAGAGATCCAATATGACTGAAGCCTCATCACCCTGTAGCTATACTCTCTGGAGCACCAGGCCTCTACTTGCCCTGTGCTGACTGCTAAGTCCAGAATTGATACACATCACTTCAGCTCACATTTCACTGACCATTTTCAGTCATGTGACTCCACTCAACTTCCAAAAGCCTAGGAGACATAGAAAACATGTGAAATATTTGGTGAACATTATTGTCTTTGCCTTTCGGGAAAGACTAGCTGTTGTCTGGTAGAGATTATAAAAGAATCATATGTGATGGGGTGAATCTGTTTGATTGAGTAGCTCCAAGAGGGCTATCACCAGGATGATGGCTTTACTTGCTTTAAATGATCCAATTAGCCGTTGTACAGTTTTTAGCCAGATGTCACTTTCCATCCATATCATTTCCCCTGATGCCATTTTGTGATTTTTTGAAATTTCCTTTTGTATACCAGGGTCAGTAATTCCAAGCACCTGTTCTAACACATGAGGTTATGATGCTTCTTCATATTGCATAGCAAATGCAGAGGTTGAATCTGTTTCATTTTGTTGTTGTTTTTTTTTAAGTAGCATATTGTGACAGAATATTTGTCTGTAAGTGTATATAGATTTAGAAATGCTTTTCTTGAATTTTCACCTGGTTATTAGCTCTGCAGGTAATAGCCAATGCTCAGGTGGATCTAGACAAAAGTATTTGCACCCTAATTATGAATTTGGTGCTTCAGTAAAGAATCCCATAAAGGTGAAAAATGGTCTTTTTTAAGTATTTATTTTGAGTGAGAGAAAGAGCTGGGAAGGGGCACAAAGAGAGGAAGAGAGAATCCCACCAGGCTCTGCACTATCAGTGCAAAGCCAGACACAGGGCTCAAACTCACAAACCATGAGATCGTGAGCTGAAACCAAGAGTGGGACACTAAACCAACTGAGCCACCCAGGCACCCCAAGGTGAAAAATGGTCTTGATGAAAAGTATTTTTTGACCTCTTTTCCAAATGAGGGATGCAGAAGTGCTTCAAAGACCTATAATGTATAAGTCAGTTAATATTTCCCAAATGTCTCTGTTACTAAAGATTAGAGGTAGAATTCAGGAGACCATTGATCCAGATGGGATATTCTCGTTCAGCACAGGGAGAGATGCTCTATCAAAAGGTCAAATTTAACTTACTAGCTGAGGTTGAGGCACTTAGGAAGGATATTTGGGGAACTCATAGGGTTCTCAACACAATAATTGACTTTGACTCATGTACTTTACCAATAATGTGAATCAGGCACAATAACTTAGACTCTAATGTCTTAATTTAAGTTGATTTTGAAAAATATGTGTATCTCAACTCAGAGATTAATTTCCCTTCCCCTGATCCAGCCAGTGGTGATGTTGGTATGGAGGTGTGGAGATATCAATAGTCATCCATGTTTCTAATGACCTGTAATTTGTACTTCTTCAATAACTGGAGGGAAAAGGGGAAATATAGTTAAAATAACTCTTGAGAAGATATTAAAAGTTAAACATCTTGTATTTGGATTCTGAGCTTGGCACTTAATATGCCTGTAATTGCTGATGTTACTGAGTAAATTATCTAACCTTCCTGAGCCTGTTACCTCTTTTTAAAGAAGGGGAAGGGATGAGAGTTGAGTTTCTACATTAACCATACTTCTTTAGCTTAAAAATTTGGTGATTACATAATCAAAGTAAGGAATGCTAATGTAATACTGAACCCCAAAAGTCTTTCAAGGAATGTCTTGCCCTTACTGGCCTTGAACCCAACTCCATCCATCAAACCACAATACAAACACAGTCACATAACCACTCATAAAGTATGTTCCCAAGTGTGGGAAGCTGAAAAATCCTCTACCAAAAGTATTTACCTTGAATAGGTAAAATTTTGGAACCTATGAATGCTACCTTCTTTGGGAAAGGGTCTTGGAAGATATAAGTTAAGTTAAAGAGCTTGAGAAGAGATGATCCTGGATTATCCAGGTGATCCCTTTATCCAATAACAAGCATCCTTATGAGAGACATTCTGAGGAGAAGAGAAACGCTGAGGAAAAAATGATGTGACAATGAAAGCAAAGATTCAAGTGATGTAGCCACAGACCAAGGAAGTCAAGAAATGCTGACAATCTCCAGAAGCTTTAAGAGACAAGGAAGGACCTCCCCCTAGAACCTCCAGAGGGAATATGGCCCTGTCCTACTAGCACCTCGATTTCAGATTTTTGGCCTCCCAAACTGTGAGAGAATACATTTCTGTTGTTTTAAGCCACCAAATTTATAGTAATTTGTTATGATAACTAACAAACCATTTCTATGTGTTGACTCAGCTAATTCCTGGCTCCCTTCCTCCATTAATGTGAATTAGAATCTACCTACCCTTAGAGTACTGTTTCACTTTCTTGGTTAGAATCTTTTGGTTATTCCCACCCCCAGCAATAAGGATTAATCTTGCTACCCTCCTTTTCCTATGGTATTTTATTTATGTCTGTTAAAACACTATTTGGTTAAGTAGCCAACTCTTGATTTTGACGCAAGTTGTGATCTCATGGTTCCTGGGATTGAGCCCCACATTAGGCTCTGTGCTACCAGAACTGCTTGGGGTTCTCTCTCTTCCTCTCTCCTGGCCCTCCCACACTCACACAAGGGCACATTTGCACTTTCTATCTCTCTCAAAATAAATAAAATAAACTTAAAAAATTTCTAATATTCTACTGTTTACCTTTTTATCTTGCCTCAGTGCCTACTTGATTACTGGAATAAGGTCAGCATTGCATAAATATTTTCTGTGTAGCTATGGGACTGTGACCCATTATTGCTGGAATAGGGCCATTCTTTGAGTAATTATCTATAGTGCCAGTCTAACCTCCCGAATATGTGGCTTCTTTCTTGGAAATTGCTTTACAGATTCTGGGTCTTAAAAACTGGGTGAAGGGAAGGCTTAATGGAATAAGAGTGACAAAAAAAGAGAGAAGATTAAAAAGCAACTTTAAATACTATAGTTATATTAATATCTCACTAATTAAAGCCTCTAAAATCACAATTGCCACATTATTGTTACTTATTTGCACCATACCTTGTTTATAAAAAAAGGGTCTGGCCTATCTAATGTATGATTCCAACTATGTGACATTCTGGAAGAAGATGGGGACAATAAAAATATCGGTTGCCAGGGTTTAGGAGTGGGGGGTGAAGAATGGGTGGAGCACAGAGGACTTTGAAGGGCAGTAAAAATAATCCGTCCAATACTACAATGATGGATATGTCATTATAAGTTCGTCCAAACCCTTGGAATGTACAACACTAAATGTGAACTCTTATGTAGTCTATGGACTTTGGGTGATTATAATGTGTCAGTGTAGGTTCATGATTGTATCTAACCACTCTGGTGATGATAATGAGAGAGTCTATGCATGTGTGAGGCAGAAGGTATATGGAAGATATCTGTATCTTCTATTCAGTTTGGCTGTAACCTAAAACTTCTCTAAAAAATAATTAATAATGGGTGCTTGAGTGGCTCAATCGGTTAAGCATCTAACTCTTGGTTTTGACTCAGATCATGATCTCACAGTTCGTGAGTTTGAGCCCCACGTCAGGCTCTGTGCTGACAGTGCAGAGCCTGCTTGGAATTCTCTCTGCACCCCCCCACCCCCCACCATGACTCTGTGCTCACTCGCTTGCTCTCTCTTTCTCTCAAAATAAATAAACTTAAAACATAAAAAAATAATAGTAATGATAGTAAAGAGGAGAGATGTGAGGAGATGTGAAATATTAAAGAACATGTCTTCTGTAGCAAAATTTGGGGCACCAGAATGAGTCATTCAGTGGCATATCTCCTTGAGCCCAGTAGTCAGTTCACAGAGGCCATTGTCTAACATACTGGGCATGTAGGATGGTATATGGGATGGTCTTAAGTTCAAGAACCCAAGACTTCATGTTTTCTAGTGCTATGGAAAAAACACAGACAACACTCCTTTTATAGGTGAGGAAATTAAGGCTACAGACAGCAACATATGCTTTGAGAGGAAATTACGTTGCCTTTCTGAAACTGGATTTTGTCATCTGTAAAAGGAAGAGTTGATGCACATATTTGGGGAGGCTGCCCACCCTAAATCCTTTTTTTTAAAAAAAATGGCTCCCATTACTACATTATGCTTATACTATAACACTCTATCTCCCCACTTTCTATCACTTTTAAGTAAACCAGGAATGAAAGCACCCAAATGTTAATTTTTATCATGTGGAAATTACTGACTGTACAGTTATGCTGAAGCAGAGTTCTTCCTATCTATGACTATGCCCATGTTTCAAGGTATGTCACTTACTAGCTTGTGCTTAAATACCTCCTTTAAAACTCACTTTTTAAGATGGTGTCTAATTACTTTTTCCAGAGAAGAAAATGATGTTTATAGCTTCAGGTTTAGGAATTATATTTAGAAAAAAAGGAAAAAGAAATCAAAGTGCTTTGGAAAGAAGAAAGCTTATTTCTTACCTTTAAAAATATCCTACTTGAGACAGGCATTTAAAAATGTATTTAATTCCCAAAGGAAGCTTTTGAGAAAAACATAAGCAAATGAAGAAGTATGCTTAGAAGAGAAATTGTGTTTCAATCTAGTGCTCTAGTTTCTTTCTGAACACTATGACATTTATATTTTAAAAGGATAACAGCCATTAAAAAAAAGAATAGATACAAGGGACTGTGATGGTCATATGGATTGCTAACTATTTACACACAGAATATGTTGTTTGAGATATATCTAAAGTGATAACCCCAGATACATCCCATCAGGGACTAGAATTAGTGCTCTCTGGGAAAATCCTCATGCCCAGGCCTGAAACATAGGAATAAGACCTTTGAGATAGTTCGGGCTAATTCAGATACACCATCATGGAGGAACTATAAGCTTGAATTACTTTCTAGTCATTTGTTTAGCAAAGTACAGTGAAAAATACTCTGTGCAAAGACCTGTTCTAGATTCTGTAGGAGTTAAAAAGATGAGTTATATTGGATTATACAAGGGTGAAGGAAGGAGCAAAGAGGGAGAGGGAAAATGGAGAGTGACTGAGTCAATGGAGATCAGAGTGAGGTGTGTAGTATAAGTCTGAATCATGAAGAACTTAAGGAGCTTGAGGTTCCAACTTAAGAGACTGGTGTTAGAGGTGAGGTCTCCAAATTATGTCTCTAGAAACTTTATTTTAGTTCCATTCTGGAACCAGGGAAGAGAAAGAGTATTTGAAAAATGTCCCCAGATTAATGACATGGGTTCAGTTGGTATCACTAAAGATGGATTCAACCCCTTGGTACAGAAGGATGCACAGAAGGGGAGAAGCCTAACATTCTTGGAGTACATGCTCTATGCCAGACACTTCTAGTCTGTTATCTCATTTAACTCCAAAATAAATCCATGAAATAGAAATTGTTTCCTCCATTTTTAAAGATGAAAAATGTGAGACACAGAATGGTTAAATAAATTAATCCGTGTCCCACTGCTGGAGAAGTAGAGCTAGCATTCCATATTCTTTTTACCCCTATCATGCAAATTTCCAAAGACAGATGCAGTATCAAACTTTGTTGTTGTTGTCTAGGTTCATGGCTAGATTAATGTGTTTCGGGTAACTGTAGTTTCTCTATACCTTTTCCAGGGAAATCCAGAGCCTCAGCTCTGTAGGTGGTGTTCTTTAATTCGTGTCCCTAAGTGCCTGCCTGCACTCATTCCTTTGTTTAACAAATATTTACTGAGCTTCTTCTATATGCCAGGCAAATATCCAGATGTTTTAGACATACACAACAGTGAACAAAACTCACAAAATGTCTGTTCTCATGGAGCCTACGTTCTATTTTGAGGGAGACAGGAAATTAATAAAAAGCACAATAAAGAAGTAAATTATATAGCATGTTAAACATTAATAACTGTGAAAAAAATGAAAAATAAAAACTAAACTAAACCTAGCAGGAGAAGGGAGATCTGGAACAGTAAAAGTGAGGGTGGGGATCATGGTGTCATTGAGGAGATGAAAAGTGAGCAGAAATCTGAAGCAAGTGAAGGATTTAATGATGCTGAAGTCAGAAATAAAGGGGCCATCAGAACAAACATTCTAAGGCTAACGTGTCTGGATTCATTGAATGTTAAGGAAGCCAGTATGGCTGGTGCAGAGTGATTGAAGGTGAGAATAGGATAAGATAAAGTCAAACTGGATTGGAGAGGGTCAGGTCATGAAAGACATTATAGGTTATTACCTGAGCTTTGGCTTTTACTCTGAGTTAAATGGGGGAGGTGATGAAGAATTTTTAGAAAAGATGTGATATGACCTTAGTTTTGAGAAGATTATTCTTTCTATTGTGTTGGTAAAATGTGTAGGAAGGAGGTAGAGTAGGAAGTCGGAAGTCCTGTAAGTTGACTCTTGCAATAAAGATGAGAGATGTTAGTGGCTCCAATCAGGGTGGGTATAGTGGAAGAAGAACAGATTGGAGTCTGGATATTTCATAGATACCAATACAACAGGTTTGAGATGGATTTCATGTATGAATTTGAGAGAAATAGAGGATTTTAGGATGTCTCCAGGATTTTTTGCCTGAATAACTAGAAGACTGAAATTATCATTAAATAAAAGGAAAAGACTGTAGAAACATGACTGGGAGGAAAGTCCAGGAGTTTTTTCGGATGTTTGTTTGTTTGTTTGTTTGTTTGTTATTAAACAGATATTCTAGATACGTATAAGACTTCTGTATTCATTGTCTATTGATGCATGACAAAGCATCACAAAATTAACAGTTTAAAATAACACCCACATTTTTAACTCACATTTACCTAGGTCCAGATGTGTTCTCTGTTTAGGGTTTCACAAAGGCAAAATCAAGACCTCATCCAAACTAGGCTCTTAGCTGTAGGTTCTGCAAAAGAATCCATTTCCAGGTTCATTCAGGTTGCTGGCAAAATTAAATCCTTGTGGTTTTAAGACTGAGGTCCCTCTCCTTGCTGGCTCTTGTCAGAGGAGTTGCTCCCAAGTCATTGTTTACGGTCCCTTCATCTTCACAGACAGTAATGTTTCATCAAATCACTTTCTTGCCTCAAATCTCTCTGACTTCCTCATATACTTTCCTCTTCTACCGCCACCATGGAAAAGCTCTCAGCTTTTAAAGATATATTGTGATTATATTAGATAATTTTTCTTTTTACAATATAATAACATAATCAATAGAAGAGTAACAAGGATAGTGAGAGAGGATGAAATAGTGAAGGCTACAGGAGTTGTCTTAAAATTCTCACTACCATTACATCCGAGTATAGATGTTAAATAAGAAGTTAGATATGTGAGCCTGGAGTTCGGGGACAAAACGTAGGCTAGATTTGGAAGTTTGTGTTTAAAGTCTTGATTTTTATCTTCCCTACATCCTCCTTCAGTAGCTGGGAGTGAGTTGCTAAATAACACTCAGCCATAGGTACAGTTGGAGCTATTGACACAAGGTCAGGCATTTCTATTACCTAAAAATTACCTAAAAGAAACATTGCAGTGACTCACTTCATTGGGCGGATCTGATTGGAATGTCATGCTTGCAGTGATAGTGACTTTTCTGCCTAGAATATGTGGCTGCTATTATTTATAAGAAACCTACTTCAATCTCAATGGAAGACTGTGGCTGTTCCCTAAATTGTTCATTTGCTCAATCCTAAATAGTGCCCACTGTTCTCACCCACTTTAAATAGGTCTATGTCAAAGAAGAATTGGATTCAATATTTTTTTTCCAAGAAAAATGGTTATCAGATGTAGTTCTAAAATTCAGCACCCATAGAAGCAGAAACCAAGCTGCTCTGTGTGAGATATATTGAGCTTGTTCTCTGAATGGAATAGTAAGTAGTTAGGAAGAAAGCACTAGGACTTTTATCACTCATCATCTGGTGAATTAATTAACCTGAGGCTTGACTAATGGGAAGCTATTTTGCTGTTAAGGGTGATTAATTAACAAATTCTCCTACTTAGGAATTAGTGCTTCTATATGCACATACGCATATATATATATATATATATATATATATATATATATATGTATATATATATATATGTATATTTATATATCAGTGTGTGTATATATATTGCACTATTAGTCATGATTATTTAAAATATTATTTTCAGATTCTTTTAAAATAGTGTAAATAATTTAAAATAAAAGCAAAGGAGGTGCCTCTTCCTGGAAGTTTCAAAAGCTAATGAATAGTCCCCATGGTCATATTAAATTGACATCCAACAGAAAAGGAAATAGAGCCAGGTGACTCTTTTCTTGTCAAAATCATTAGCTTAATGGTAGAGGACACAGGACAAATGAACTGTAGAAGCAATTGTGAGCCATACTTTTGTTATATGACAAACTCTCCATCTAAGTGATGGGAACTAGGTGGGTGGGGATAAGAAGGGGGAAGGTATTGCGAACAGCTGCCAGATCATTTCTGTTATGTTTAGTTCAGCTTGAATTAGGAAGAAAGCAAAAAATGAAGAATGTCTTCTGCTTTAGGATGAATAAATATTGTTGAATCAGATGTTAAGATTGACTGTAACAAACTTAACAGCATCCAGAAATCCAAAGGAGGGAGATTACTTAGATGATAATGAATCTGAAATTTGTGTTCAAGAAAAGCAAATTATTTGGACTGAGGGGAATTGTGGGGGTGAGACTCAATGGGGAAAAATAGCTATTTCCTAACATTCAAAGCATTGTCCTGATAAAGAAAGAAAATATTTGTTCAGCATTACATTAAAGAGTAGGGCATCTAAAACATGAGCTCAATGCAAGAATGGTCTTTCTAAGAAAAAACAATCAGATTCTTTTACTTGAATCATTTAAACAAAAGCTAAGACACCACTGCTGAGGAATGTTTGTATTCTGTTCTTTATAAGCTAGATGATCTTTCATCCTGAACTGACTCTTAGATTCTATGAGCCTATAAAGAAAGCTAGTTTTATTATAGACTTGAACTTATTACATGTGATAATTCAAGCTTCTAAAGTAGTAAGGGTTACTGTATTAGATAAAAATAACTACTATTTTTTTAAACATCTATTATCAATCTATCATGATACCCATGTGAGAGACTGCCAGTTTTCCCCCAAAACCTGTTCTCCCTTTTCCTCCCAGAAATGGTACCCCAATATTTTAGCTAGCCAAATGGCTACCCAGAATAAAGACTTCACTTTGCAGTTTCCTTTATCTGGATTAAACAAAAATATGACCAACATATTGAAGGAAAAGTGACACGTAGCAATTTTCCTAAAACTTTCTAAGAAAGAACTGCTTCCATCTGGGTCATTCCCCTCTCCTCCTTTATCTTGTACTCCTTCCTGCTGACATGATGTCTGCCGACGAAGAGGACCTATTGGATCCTGAGTTGTCTAAAATATGGAAACTATTCCTGATGAAGAAATTAGAGAGTATGTTAAGTATTAAGCTTAAGCATTTGAACTACACACACATACACAGGTAACTATGTGAGATGATGGATATGTTAATTAGCTTGTTGTGATGAGCACTTTACAGCATATATGTATATCAAGTCATCACGTTGGACACCTTAAAACCATACAGTTTTTTTGATATTATTTTTTAACTTGTTTTATTTTTTTTTTAATTTACATCCAAATTAGTTAGCATATAGTGCAACAATGATTTCAGGAGTAGATTCCTTAGTGCCCCTTACCCATTTAGCCCATCCCCCCTCCCACAACTCCTCCAGTAACCCTTAGTTTGTTCTCCATATTTAGAGTCTCTTCTGTTTTGTCCCCCTCCCTATATATATATATATATATATATATATATATATTTTTTTTTTTTTTTTTAATTTCAACTGTACCTCAATAAAATTTGGCAGAGGAAAAAAAAGAAAGGAGCCTGAGTGCCACAGAACTTTATGGTACAAAACTCATTTTCTTGTATCCAGACTTTCTCATGAGAGAGAAATAAATTATTTTTTATACTGCTGCCATTTTTTGTCAAAGACACTTAACAGTTAACTCTAATATAGCTGTACAATAGGCCTACTATAGCAATTTGTAATCGGTAATAGGAATTCATCATTGAATGTAAAGACATTGCAAAAATACTGTTATATATTTCTTAAATGTTACTTTTAATTTGTTTAAAATTTACACTATTTTTAAGTTGATAAATAATCTGAAAATTGTAGTTTATTTGCTTTTTTCAAAAAAGCAAAGTTAGCTATGTAACAATTGTATCTTGCATCTTCAACATTCACAGTATAGACACTTATCCTAAGAAAGTCCACCATTTAACTAGAAACTGAATCAACATTATAGTATTCCTGTGATCTCAAGGATACTCTGGGGAGAGCTGAAGCAGATTCAATCATATGTATTAATACACACTCTATAGACCTTCTCATGGAACTCTACAAACCTGATTTAGTGACTTTCTACCTATTCAGATAGAAAACTATTTAGAGTTTGTATTTTTATGGGGAGCAATATCCAATGTTAGAATAAATTTATTATAAAATATTAGAAATAATATTTTTTAATAAACATTCTATTGATATCTCCTATAGATATGAAATGTTTTATGTAAATGATGTAGCATAACCAATAGACCATGGCAAGCTTTCTTGCACTGTCCTTTAAATGAACTTTACATAAGCCCAAGGATATGCCTCATGTAAAAAAAAAAATTACATTTTATGGCTCAGACATGTTGAAGTAGATTCCAAAGCTCATTCTCTAGAAAATCACTAGGATGTCTCTTCAGGACCCATATTCGGCAAGTCACGTAATCACTTGCCGGTTAGGTTAAATATGAGTTAGCATGTTATAAATAAATTTAATTTTCTCATGAATTCCCTAAACATACTAAATTTCTTTCAAATTATTTTAGACTTGAATCTAATTTTATTTTCTTAATATGTATATAAACATAAAGGATTAGGTGTTATATAGCAAACCCAGGTAAACTTTTCCTTTCAAGATCGTTACTGAGCAATGGAATAGGGTTGCAGATCATATATACCTGGAGCAGATTTTTTTTTTTTAAGTAGTCTCTATGCCCAACGTGAGTCTCAAACTCATAACCCTAAGATCAAGAGAAACATGCTCTACCAACTGAGCCAGCCAGGCATCCCAGAGGAGATATTTTTAAAACACACGACTTGCCGAATCAATACCACAGAGTTGTTTCCTAATAAACTCCTTTTTTTCTCAAAGGAATGGAACCCTCAAATTTTAGCTGGTCACATGGCTCTCTGGAATGAAAACATTCTGCACCTTCCTTTGTAGCTAGCGTTGCCCATGTAATTTCACTGTGCAAGTGGACCCACCAAAATTTGGAATCAATCTTCGTGGCTTCCCATTAGCCTGAATCTAGGTGCTGACCGAAATCCTCCTCTTTGGGGCACTGACAGGTCTTGGCACACCCTCAATTACTGCAAGCTATTAAAAAATAAAAATAGAATCACTCTTCAAAACAAACTTATGTGGAACAAAACATCAAGCTGCCTTTCTCAGTAGAAGTTTTTAAAAGCATATTATGAAGTAGAACCACAAGTAGAAACCTCAAATAAAGACATATAAGGCTCGACTGGGTTTTTTTATTTTATTTTTTTATGAAAAGGGAACAGGGAACAATGACAAAAATAAAATGCAATATTAGGAGTTCATTTGAAAGTTCAACTTACCCGTTTGCACTGATCTCTTTACAGATTCAGCCCTACTTGTCGTCTCTTATAACTATAGACTATAGGATGAGAACTAGTGTGCCTGCAGCCCAGTGATCCCTGGGAACTGCAGGGTCTTAAATCAGAGGAAATCAGAGATGTCCACTCTGTACAAATCACTGATAAAAGAAAAAAGAATGAAAATATTCCTAAGGATTTCTCAACAGTGAAAACAAATTATTTTCTTTTCTTTTGGTTAACTACATATTTCAATTTACCAGAGTTAATTTTACTACCATTCCGCAACTGAAATATTTATACATTATACCTTTGACCTGGTGCATATGTAAGGGTACTAATTTGACCTTGTAAATTATATATAATTTCCAAGGTCAAATTAGTACCCTTACATATGCATATGTGTACATATGCATATGTATAAATATATACAAAAAAAAGGGGGTGTTTCTCTTATTTAGCCTATACAATGATTTCAATTTATAGTAGACTGTAATGTATCATGCTGTATTACATACAATACCTCATTGTTTCTGTTTAAGTAAAACATAATATGCCATTGAAGCATTCAGATCTGTATTTTGACTAGCATAGTCAAAATAGAACGCTAAAGAATTAGAGAGTAATACCAGTGTAATTAATGACGGCTATGAATGTATGTATGCATATATTAATGAATTTATCTCTGGTCTTTCAAGTTATCAAGCTAATACTATAGCTAATTTATAATTCTCTCCTTGATTAAATTCCTGCTAAAATTTTATTCTGATGGCTTATTAATGGAGTATATAAAATGTATTAATAATGGTGCAACCTGTAGTTAGTAGAGAATAATCATTGCAATCTTTTTAAGAGAGGAAGTATTTGGAGATGCAGACAGCTAAGTTTGCCTCAGTGATGTTCTTTGGTATTTTGAGTAACAAAGGGACACTGAGAATTTTCTACCTAAGAATGATTTTTACTGATATACACATGCGTCACTGATCCCCTTCCAGCACTCTAGTCAAGAAATTTTACCACTTCTTTGGCCTGATCTAAGGTGTTCAGGGAGAGGAGTTATTCTTTGTAGGTGAATTATAGTAGGATAATTGTGAAGCTTCCTTTGAACCATAAGAATATAAATACAAAGTGTTTGATTTTAGTGGCATAGGAGAATGCACTGATAATAAGTATTCTGTGATTATCTTGCAAGCTTCAGTCAAGCAGAGCATTTGTTCTGGCCATACTTAAGTGAAACAATGGCTAGAGGAACCATCATCATATGGTCAGACAAGCGGAAGATACCTTGGGGTTTCTCGGCTTTGGTACTATTGACAATTTTGGCCATGTTTTTCTTTGTTGCAGGCATTGTCCTGTGCATTATAAGACATTTGATAGCACCACTGGTCTCTAGTCATTATATATAGTAGTAGCATCCACCCCCCCAACTATGGCAACCAAAGAGTATCTCAGAACATTGCCAAATATCCCCTAAGGAAAGGGTATAATTGCCCCGGATTAAGAACCACCTAATTACCAAATGACTAAAGTCACAGAATTTTCAGGAAAGAGGATTGACTCAGTCTTCAACCACATGTGATGAAGTGACTATAATTTATGAAATTAAAACAATATATATATAGATATAAGAATAAACTATTTTTTTCAAATGCTTGGTAACATATTTTGGCTGTACACTCTCTAGGAGATGTTTTATCTTGTATATTTTCAATTATTAAAAGCATAGCAGAATAGCTTACATTATACCATTGTTACCTAGTATCAGAGATTAGTGAGATTTCTTGTTAAGGAAGTAAAAGATTGTTTTTATTGCACATAAATAGTAAGATGTTAGGGAGTGTCATTAGGATAGAATAAATAGTGGCATTAGAATAAAAATGAATATAATTGCTAAGGTATCCAAATCTTGCTTAATGGTGTTGAAAACATATATTAACAGGTCAGACAAAATCTAATTTATAAAAAAAAAAATATTTAAAGAAGAGAGCTGAAACACTAGGGCAATGTTCATTCCTTCCTGTATATATTTTGTCAAAAAATTCTTAAAGATAAATATCTTGATGATACGTTCTTATTAAGCTTTGTCTTAATTAATCTTAAAATACCTAGAGTTTTGTGTGGCTCAAAATATGTAGTTATTAATATTTGTTGAATTAATGAATTTTGATACTTCAAATTATCTCCTATTTATTTATACTGTTTTAGTTCAGTTTGCAAATACATCTTGCTTGGAATATTGCTATCTTTCTAAATAATGTTGGGTTTTTTTTTTTTTTTTGCTTCTAATTTTATTCTCCACCATACTGCAGCCAAAGATTTTTTTAAAACTCATTTTAGAACATTATTTAAAGTCATAATTGACTCCCTATCACTGAGGAAAAGCCTAAGACCTTTGGCAGTAAGCATATTTTAAATTTTAATCTAGCCCCGGCCTACCATTGCTACCTCATCTCCCACTACACCCGTGTGCTCAAATACCTCAGTCATGCTACATTCCTTGTAGTTCTTGGAAGGAGTCAGGCTTTCTTGCATCCCTGTGACTATGTTCATGCAATTCTCTCAGCCTGGATTCTTCTCTGCCTCTTGCTGATTTGCCCTAGTCTTAAAATATATATTCATGACTTGATTCTTAGTCAAAAGGTCATCTTCTCTGCCTGGAGTGTCCTAGCTGAACCAAGTCTTTTACTGCACTTCGTTTTAATATATACTACCTTTTAGTACTTCCTTTCTGCAGTCTTCCTAACAATTTTTTATGACCTATACTAAAGCATTATTATGTTGTATTATAACTGCCCATAAGTCAGGTCTGGCTGAGGTTTAATCTTTCCTTGTGTTTTACTTTGAGAACATACAGGTGGTGAAAAAGTCTATTCTGATTGCCTCTCAGTGGGCCTTCTCGGGTAACTTCACAGCTTAGACCTCTCTGCAGCTGCCAACGGCCTGTAGAAGATTCCATGTTACAGATACCATTAGAACTCCCCTCCCCCTCCCCACCATTTACTTACTTTTCCAGCCCCTTTGGAGGCCTATATGGTTATCTCAGACCCATGCACCAGACTCTGGAAAACAGAGGTAGAATGACAAACTCCAAGTCCATACAGGGTTCAAATCCTGGCTCTGTCATTCACTCACCATGTGATATTGAACAAGTAATTATCTATAAAGTATGACTAGTAATGGATTCATCTCACAAAGTTGTTGTGGAAATGATATAACTAAAATATGTTAAAACTCTTGATAAGAACTAGTCACATACTCAGTGTGCCTTTGTTATTTGCTATTCTTTTATATACAGATGTTAACTTATGAGCAAGCTAGCTCATAAAGGTTAAAAGAACAGTTTGGTAGAGGGCTTGGTACAGTGATTTGCAAAGGCTCAGAGCTGAACTATTTAGGTTCAGAAAAGCTCTATGGACTTGAATAAGTGACTTAAACTCTATATGCCTCAGTTTTGTAATGTACTAAATGGAGACCATTATGTATGATCATTGGGTTTTTATAAGGATCAAATGAATAATTACATATGAAGAACTTAGAATTTGTAATAAGTTAGCAAATGTATTATTAATATTAATAACTTAGGTGAGAAAACATTCCTACACATATGTATGCAAAATTCGTCTCATATAGACTGTCCCCCCACTCAATATTTCCATTGTTTCAAATTCCACCTTTATTCATTCTCTTTGGTACTGCCACCCATTTGAGGTTTCTCCTTATATTTCTAGTAGCTAGAAAGCTTAAATAGCAATTTACACTTCAGCCAGATGAGTTCTAAGGGAGAATAGCCTTCCCTCCATGAGCAAAGGTGATTTGATTCCTCTGGTTTCAGTTCAGTTTCCCCACTACAGCAAGTTGAGGGCTGGTGTTTACCAGGGCTCACCAGCAAGGAAGCAAATCTTGAAAATCTAAAGTTGAAATTTCCTTACAGTCAACCTGGCCAACTGTATCACCTGTTGAGGAAAGAGTATTTTTCCTGTTAACTTCATTCAGGTCAGGTCCTTGGAAATGTTTGACATTTCTACCAATATCCTTTCACCATGTTTAAACCCACTTCATGTTCTCTTGTTCCACCCAAAGCCCAGGTAATTAAAAAAAAAAAACCTCACTAATTATGAAAAGTTGTGTTCTTTTTTTTTTTGAGATGAATTGAGCCAGTAGACAGTAAAAAAGTTTGAATCTAGAATCTTCTTGAGAAGGTGATGTTGAGGGAGGCCAATTCATTTTACCAACTTCTATTTACATGCATCTGAAGAGAGAGGAAAGGGTGTGGTAAACAAGATGAAAAATAATAGGTACAGAGAAAATAGAATACTGAGTTAAATTTTAACTTACCCTTAAAAAGTATATAGAGACATAGAATTTTAAATTTCCTATTTATAAAATAAGAACGATATGAACTTTCTCATATCCCTCAGAAGTTTTTCAACCAAAAGTGCCTGGGTCACTCAGTTAGCTGAGAATCCAACTCTTGATTTCATGACCTCATGGTTTATGAGATCAAGCCCCACATTGGGCTCTGTGCTGACAGTGTGGAGACTGCTTGGGATTCTGTCTCCCTCTTTCTGTCACTCCCCCACTTGCTCCGTACCTCTCTCTCAAAATAAATAGAAAATAAACCTTAAAAAAACTATTTAAAAAAGTTGAATACAAATCGATTATTGTTTCTAAACTAAAGTATAACCTGAGAATTTGTTTTGTGTATCTCATAATATCTTTGACAAACATTGCTTCATTTTAAAGCCAATTTTAATAACTGTATTTTTAAATTTAATGTACTTTATCTTAAAAATATTATTCTTTTAAGAGTACCTCTCCCACTAACATGATTTGAAAAGGGCAATTTATCCCATGTTCAAAGCGGTAACATCATAAATTGGCGGTTATCATCATATAGCAATTGATTACTTTAAAGTACATAAATGCATAATGCATGCATTGCAGTTCACTGATTAAAGGAATAAGTGACCATATAGATAATACTAAGATGTAGACAGTTTTCAAATATTGGCCAGAATATTTCGATCATGCTAATTCACTTCAGGCAGTAGAGACTAAATTTTATTTCATTTGCCTTCTCCCACCTCTTCTTCTGGGAACATAGTCATGTGCCCGGATGGTAATTATAACCACACCTTGTGATCAGTAATATTTTCATAAATATAATTTAAAAAGCCTGAGAGACTTAGAGAGATTTTTATATTTCCATGGTAATGTACACAAACAAGGAAAAAATGTGCTTGCCTGAATGTGTGATTAGCACAGCCCTGGTAGTCTGTGTTGATATTTCCAAAAGTTTGCTCACAGTATTCCCAGTGGGTTCATTCAGGTGACACAGAAATGCCCAAAGAGACTGACTTTAATACAGAAGAGCACTGAGACTATGAGAACTTGCCCTGCCTGTTTTATTGTTGGAGATAAAAATCATACACTTATTGTTGTTCTTCAAATAAATATTTCAGACCCTTTTATGAATAATTAGTGCACATGCAATCCCCTTTGAATCGCACGAAGTGAAGTAAAGGAAGAATAAAATACATCTTAAGTTCTGTGTCTTTCCCTGCTACACCACTGGAATCCTCGTGTATCCACACAATAGATTAACTACCCTCTGTGCATACTATATTTTGCTCAGCCCTTAATATTCTGAGGCGGAACTGAAACAGTCGTTATCTGTGGCCGTTCCTGGGTGATTTTCAAGCCCAGCACTACCCACCCAAGTGGCAGTGACACCGGCTTTCACTGAAGCCTTATTACTCTTAAAAGAGCAATTTGGTTGGTTGCACGGCTATTAGGATCACACAGCAGCCTGAAAGCTGTCAGTACAACTGCTTCTCATCTTTTTCACACAATCCTGACATCTTTTCTTTTTGCTGCTGGACACAGACATTACTGTTTTTATCATTTTCAATCAAGCTCACCCAGAACACTGAGGAATACATTCCCACTGAAAGCAAAGTGAAGATCAGAAATTATTTTATAGCTCCTGGAGCAGGAGCAGAGAGCTGCGTGCTGAGAGGAGCCGGATCCGTGAAAAATGTAGCTTGGCTCAGGGCTACATCAGGGAGCTGCTACTTCAGCTGTTAAAGATGGCAAAACAACACCTACCTCAGGGTTTTCAATGATTAATGCTATTTTAATAACCGGGAGGGAAGAGGATGTGAGAAATTTTGTGAAATTAACTTGTGGAAATGTTATCATTAGAGAAAGTGGGGAAAATTACTAGACTTGAACTTTTCTTCGTTTTGATGCTCTTTTTCTCTGGACCAACTCTGAGCAAGCTGACTCGGACCCCCTGGAAAGGAAAACCTTGGAAAGGGGGTAAGTGATGAAAGTTGTGTGTTAAACATCTAAATGGAGTTAGCA
The DNA here is from genome assembly GCF_022837055.1 of Prionailurus viverrinus. Lineage (NCBI taxonomy): Eukaryota > Metazoa > Chordata > Mammalia > Carnivora > Felidae > Prionailurus > Prionailurus viverrinus. The sequence goes on along the minus strand of NC_062569.1, from coordinate 130,073,123 downwards.
AGGCTGATCAATGGCAACTTGAGGACAGCTAAAGGTAGAGGAACTGCGTCTGCTTGAAATCAGATTTTTATTTCAGGCAAGAGGGTCTGTGTTGTAGGTGGCTGGGAAGAAGAGCTTTTCTCTGTTGTTGATAGGAATGTATTTTTGCAATTTTGGGTTTTGGGGCTATCAAAGCATTACAAGGATTGTTTCCAGCAGGAAGGATGTAGAGCCAGATGCATACTGCTCTACCGCAAGGATATGTGTGGTATCCTTAGGAAGCTGCATTATTTTTAAAAAAGAAATGGGTCCTGAATATGTTAGATCCCTGAATTGTTTGGCAGATTTTGTGAAACGGTCAGAGGGATGCCTGAGGAGGGGCACGTTATGAAATGCAGTGCTACCAACACTAATTTTCTGGCTGACTCTATCAGTGTTGATGTGTTAATAAAGATAAATTGCATTAACTTTATTGAGGAAAAAAAATCTGCTGAACAAGAGCAAGCCTTTCAGTACTTTGGAGTGTGGAAATCCATTTTCTCCTGCTGTCGAGAAATTATGATGAGATGAGAGAGAATTGATGATACTTTGACCCTGCCTTTTTGTAAAGTTCAGTGGATTCTGTTTTTCCTGAATGCCATTTGTTTATACTAAACACAAGTTATCAGGGTATCTGTTCTGTGAATGCTATAAGCCAAAATGATGCTGCAGAAATATCCCATAAAAGACTTTGTGAACTGTGTTTTCATGTTTGCAAGGAGAAATCTTGATGGAAGATAGCTGAGGATTTTGCTTTGCAGGAGAATTCTTTTCACCTAATATTTTGTCTCAGTTCTGGAAATGTTTTCTGGGTTTCCCCACCTTTGCTTTACTGTTAATGGTATGATGTGAGGTTAAAAAGAAGCATGAACATTAACAAGAAGTTTTAATAATTTATCACGACATCTCAGCAGGATTTCCTAAATACATGAGCCTTTTCAGTTTGATCTTTCTGTGTCTCCTTTGGTTGCATTAAAGATATTACAAATCTTCCATCTACAGTACCTTGGAGGGAAAAGTTCCAACAGGCACTTAACTTAGATGGTTGGTGCAGATGTGCTCCTGAGGAGTGGAACTGCAAATGATCTTTGGGCATTGTAAATTATATCACCACATTACTGTATTTCCTAGTGGTATCACTGTGTGTGTGTGGGGGGGGGAGGGGGTATCTTGAAAACTGCAAGCTGTTATTTATGTTAGCCAGCATGGCAGCTTTTGGGTGGCTTGGGATCTAGAGATGTATGGTGTTATCAACTCTAGGGGATGTCAGAAGTGTTAACTTCTACTTCCTATATAATTTTTTCAAAGACAGTCTGCACCTCTAGCATGTAAAAGCACCATTTCCTGTGATAAACTTTAGCAGTAGACTTTGGAGTTCTAGCTACCTGGTGAGAAAGTTAGATTGCTACAAGGTTAGGAAAAACTGTTAACCTAGTCAGAAAGGTTCATTTCAAAATGTTTGCATGTGTTCCTAGGCATTCATTCATTCCACACAGCTTTAAATACAGATGCATTGGGTTTCATTTGTAAATTAGGTCTGAAATGTTTCGTCTTTGAACATATGACTACTTTTTCCAATGTGCTCTAACTAGCTCAGCTAGAAATTTGCTAGCTCTGCTGTATGATGATGATATGAGTCAGTCAGGTTCAGGAATAGGCAATCATAGCAACATATTTCATTTATTGTTAAAAGAGTTTTGTGTATTTTAGAAAGGTCAAGCCAGTTGCTGGAAAACTTTAAACATGTTGACCTTTTTTTAAATTATTTTCTTTTTAGTGCCTCTTTTTGTCACTGAATATGTATTGCATAAATATTTTCCACAGATTCTGTGTTCCTGTAAAGTAGCTTTACCTTGATATGCATATGTACTGTTGTAAACATTTATTTATTCATGAGCTTGGCTATTGATGGCTGTGTGTTATCTTTTGATGGGTTATAAAATTCCGTTACTTGTCCCTTGGCATATTATGCAGTCTTTTAAAACATATTTTTACAATTTTTCAACATTATTTTCCTTTTCGGGAAGAAGGGGGCTTTATTATTTTGTAGGATACCTACCAGAAGTATAGGTATTTATGGGGTAGGTTGAAGGGAGAGAAGGAGGGCTCTTAAACACTGTGGCCAGAGGCAAAAAGAATCAAGGTTCAAAACACAAAATAAATTTAAAGGAAAGTCATTTTAACTACTTAAAGAAAAAATTGCTTCATATCAATACTGATTCAAGCTTATCTGCTTTACAGAAAGATCTTCAAAACAGATGTTTTTTTTTTTTTTTTGGTTAAAAATCCTGGAAAAAGTAACAACAACAAAACAGCAGAGTTTTCTTCTGAAAAAAAAAAAATCGAACTCACATTGGTTCTGTGCATTTGTCTTAATCTGATTGAGCAGCTGTCAACCTCCATATGGCAACCTGCCCACACTGACAATTTCCATTTTTGTTGTATTAGTAGGAACCACCATTCTGAGAGAGGGGGTTACTGGGGCAGAGCCAGGGAGTGGTGGCTTCACAGATCGGTGAACAGCTATGGCTGTGAGGGGTAGTACAAACAGCACGTGGCCAGGCAGCTCAAAACAGGTATCTATAAACTGACTTGTTAGAACATTTGGAAAAAATGCGGATTTTTGTTGGCTACCAAGGGATTTTTAAGCTCATCAATGAACATGAATCTGAAATATAGGTTAATAGGCCAGCAACTTTTCCCTCAGGCACATGCTTTTCTATTTAATCACAATATATGGAACTCCTTAAGGGAAAGCAGGTGTCTCATCTGATTAGTTCAGAGCATAGCATAAGTGATCATAAGTTTGCATTCATGATAAACTAACCAGAAATCCTAACTACAGTGCTGACATCATCTCATTAGGATTAAAGGACCTAATTATTTTGCATTCAATTACTCTCACTGGAAAGACAGTTTCAAAGATGTAAAGAGCTCCATTCCAATGAGCAGACTACACAGATAAGTTTACAATGTAGATGGTCAATATGTGTAACAAAAAGGGAATTTAAAAACTGCGTGTTTTTTTTTAATTTTTTTAATGTTTATTTATTTTTGAGAGAGAGAGAGCGAGAAGAGAGGAGGGGCAGAGAGAGAGGGAGACACAGAATCAGAAGTAGGATCCAGGCTCCGAGCTGTCAGCACAGAGCCCCATGAGGGCTTGCACTCACAAGCTGTGAGATCATGACCTGAGCTGAAGTCTGACACTTAACCAACTTGAGCCACCCAGGCGTCCCAAAATTGCATGGTTTTTAACAAAAAAATCTGCTATTGGAATTTAGAATTTAAGCCATTTTAATATTTATAGTTACTTTGAAAGGTGAAAATCAGAGGTAAATAAGAATAATAGGGATATAAATAGGTAAAGCTAGACCAATGTGATAGTTACATTAAACACCTGGTGCAACACAAACATTGACCAATCAGAACAATCCTTTATCCAACTAAGGGGAGGGTCCAATCCTGACCTCAATTTTGCCTCACCCACTCTTCCACTTGACCTGAACTCCATTTGAATCTCCTACAAGACTCTGTTAAGTTCATTCAAGCTTCTCAGTTGTGACATAGGAGTTAAACTCTGACAACAGAGCATAAAGTTATCAAAACTTTTGGTGATTCAAAAGATTCTTTCACAAAACTCTCATACTTGTTTCCTTTTACAAATTATGGCAGTCAGTTGCCCATGTTTGTCTTCACCAAACAAAGAAAACCTCTCTGGCAGTTATCACCCCTCTCTCTGTGAAGGGTTAGAATGGATAATAAGCACATATTATGCCATTATATCAATTCATGGTATATTGAAGCACTGATGGGATATTCTGAGTGTCCTTTTAGATTTTACAAAGTTATTTACATGGTCCTGTATAATATATTGATGGTTATTTAGGGATTTGGGGGAATGTACTGAAGTTCTTTTGACCTTAAAAGGGTTTTTTTTGTTCTTGTTGTTTGTTTTGGGGGTTTTGTTTTGTTTTGTTTGTTTGTTTGTTTTTAAATCTTGACTGTGTGCTGCTGTCTACTATGGACAAGATCATTTTTATGATTCTGCCTGATATCTTTTCCAGTTATATGAGCTGATAAAAAAATCTACTTTGTTGGAGCAAGTACCTCACACAATCCAGTGGTCTAATGTTTCTTGTTGTAATGTAAGAAATAAAGGTTTTCATTTCTAAAATTTTCATACTGATGGTTTGCTCTTTCATAAACACCAAAATAATTTAAGTTTTCCTGATTTGAAGAAACAGAAACAGATCACTTTATCTTTGAAGTTTTTCCTGGAATGTCCTTTTACTACTACAGTAGCCCTGACTGCCAGATCAAAGGCCCCTCAACCACATACTGAAAGTAATATTCCATCTTTTAAATGACTAGGGTATTTTATTTAGGTCAGAGGACATTTGTCAGTTTTTACAATACTTTATTGTTACATGTCTCTGTGTTTTATTTACCATTTGTAAGTTATCTGAAGAGAAATTTTGTCTTTGACTCATATTAGCAGGCAGTCGTATGTACTAGATGCCCAAAAATTTGATGAGTGAGCAAAGTATATGAGATATTAGACTGGTAATAAAATAAACTATGGCTTTAGTGTTAATTACACATTTCTTTTAACTATGTGCTATATCTTACCTTTCTAATGTTGGGAAATCATTTTTATCACTATCCTTTTACTACATCATTTAAATTTCAGTTTTAATTATAGAAAAATATGAATATATTTATAGTATTATAAAACTTAGATAATTCTGGAAGACTCATGTAGCAAGTAGTGCAGTAAGGAAAAAAGAAAGCAACGTTGTTGTTCAAAAGTAATTTATAATGTGAGACTGAATCGGGAAACCGAACTGTATGAATATTCATGGAAAATGTAGAGTGTTTTTTGCACTGTGTATAATCACCACTTCTGTTTTCCATTTGTTTAAATTATTTAATCTCCATCTGTATGCAATAAATAGATTTAATACCTTATCTTTCCCACAACTGAAGAGTAAATTCCAAAGCCAAGTCTGAAATGATTATTTTTTCTTCTATATGTTCAAAAGATTATCAGAATATTTTTTAGATATAGAAATTAAAGAGTATGCTTGACAACTTGAAGATCTGTTGTAAAATTTATTTATGTTTTCTGATATTATTTGAAAAATAGCATTTGATAATTCAGCAAAATGCGTATGAGAGTTTGGTAAGAAAAAATTGTTCTTGACAATAATTGACTTTTCTTTGTCTTACAAATTATGACTTGAATATATTGTACCTACAACCATTTTTGTTTAACTTTTATTCAAATTTACTATTTCACTTTTAACCTCAAAATTTTGTTTTAGTTATCTATTTATTATTAATGTTATGTGTTTTTTTTTGCCATGTGACTAAAACGCCCCAAGAGTTCAAGTGATATTTACCTAAAATACCTTTTTCATTGGATGACAGAGGAAAAATTGGAAAGAGTTTTGAAATACTTCTTTATGTTATAAAATAGGTGCTGAAAGCAATATTTGAATGTATGCTAAAGTTTAAATTAAAAAATAGATGAAAAGAAGTTCTCAGAACTTAACTTACAAATAGAATACAGACTTTTATCAAAAGGAGGGAAAACCTGCCCAGGAAGCAGAGTGCTGATTATCTTGAAATATATAGTTTTGGGATCTGTGCATCCTTTATAAAGTCAGATTATGTCTGTGAAAGAATATGATCTGAAAATAAATGAATGCATACCACCCTTATTAGGTATGTGTGCAAGTTCCTAAATGTGTGTTATCATCAGTCCCCAGCCCACTCTACTCCAGATAGGGGGCTCATCATCGAAATTCTAGAAAGGAAACTTTGTTCAAGAAATAAAAGGCAGATAAAGATTTTTAAAGAGGTTATTTAATTCACAAGTAAGACAAACTGACAGTAATGAAATGCCTTGGATATATTAGTGTTGGGGTTCATGAATCCATAGTTAAGATTGTGTCAGCACTTACATTATAAGCTACATTTTCCAAGGGTTTACAACTAGGCCATAAAATTTTTGCTCCAGGATGAATCATGGCTACATTAGGCCTTGGTCAGAGAGCAATTTCATTTTCTCAGTTTCCAAAAGCAAACCTTCAACCTTCAAAGTTATTTGAATGTAAAAATTTTAAAAGGAAAGAAAAAAGAAAGTAAAATAAAGCTATGCTTATAGGCTTTATTACTTGAAAAATAATTAAAAGTTCAAAATAGAAATTCCAAAGGTGATGAGAGTTTATAATAGCCAATTAAATAGTGTGTCTATCAAATAGTGATCTTGATCAGTCATGGCTGGGGATCTTTGTTAGAGACTTTTGTTTGATTAAGAAAGCAAGATCATCCAAACAACAGATCATTCCTCTAAAAAGAAAAGAAAATAAGCACATTATATCTAAAAGCCATTGCATTTTCAGAGGACAGAGCGTCCATCAGAGCTCATGGCCTCATCCAAAGTTGCCTTTCAGTCACTTAGCCACCCTAGTCCATAGGATTACTTTTATCCAAGAGTAGAATTTAAGAAAAATAACTGAAGGATCACAGCTCCAGAGTTACAATGTGAAAATCAAATCAAAGTTTCAAAATCCTTAACTGGTACCTAAAAATGATATACAACTTCATAAAAGAAAGGAATTTCTTTACTGATTCCACATAGGGTTTTTAAAGCCATTTATTAAGTGTGTATTCCAAGCTTTATCTACCCTCTTGGAACCTGTAATTTATAATTCTTAGGACTTTTTGTGGGGGGAGGGTTGGGGGGATGGAGAAGAAAGAGGATTTATTCCCCCCCCCCCCTTTACTTAGCATGTCTCCAACTAAGTTAAGTGACTGCAATGTTAAAAACAAAACTAAAGTGGGCTTGGTACTATTTCAGGAGGGGGGGTGCGTAAAATACCCAAATTATATTCTGAAGTCATCTTTTCTTTATATCATACCAGAACCTTGATGCAGGGTGAAATTGGGTAAGCTCTAGCATTCAACCTGTTCTACAAATGGCTTACTAATTTCTAGATGATTTATACTTGTGTGTGTGTGTGTGTGTGTGTGTGTGTGTGTGTGTGTGTGTGTGTGTTGGCTTTTCTGTTTGTGCTTTTTTTTTAATGAGAAAACAAATGGCTTTCAAGTACAAAAATCATTCCTATTCCTGTTTTTGTGATATCTCAAAGTGTCTTTAGCTATTGGGTAACTGTGACAATTCAATTTAATATATAAATTTTGAATAATCTATTGGGGAACTTTGGTTGTGGAGAGGCATGGTGAGTGACAAGGTTTAGGAAAATATCTATATTCCAGGATAAGAGAGAAGCAGCTGTACTTGATAACAGGGAGAAAGTAGATGTGAACCCATTAGTTTTCAAGCTGGTTTTTGTGGTTGATACTTACCTGATTCAGTCTGAAATCCAGTACAATTTACTGCTAAAAAAATCTATACCTATAATTAAGCCTACAATGTATGCTTTATATTCCAGTTTGTAACAGAGTTTTTTAGTAGAAATAAGTGAGATATTATCCTATTAGTAGTATGCAGACACAACCATAAATATTATGTATACATTCACCATAATAGTTATTGGAATGGTTATATTTCGAATTCTGCCTCTGTACAAAATGCTAAATTCGTAAGTCTGTATTCTCACACAGAGAAAATATTTGCCTACTATTATTATTCGGGAAAATATAAAGGTTTAATAGGTAAATTCAGTACTGACAATTTATAGCTCTTGATATGTTGCCAGAATAAGTATAGAAATGCATTTCTTCTGTCACCTTATGAAGAGTTCACCACATAGACTATTAGGATAGACCCTACATATGCTTAGTAGAATCCCTTTCATATCAGTGTCAAAAGCTCTGTCATCAGAGAAGTAGTTATCTAGCTGGGCTAAGTCCAAGATTATGTTCTGGAGACAGGGGCACATCATGAAATCTCTAATGTAATAGTTGGCAGCTAATAAAGAATTTATTTTAGGGCAATTTGGAATGTAACTGAAGTGTCTTCCAGAATCCATAGGGGTCTGAGAATTGCTTCTGGCTAACTAATATGGATTTTCATTTATCTAACAGAATGCCCCATTCCTGTTTAGGGACTGCGTGGATCAGTGCAGAGATACATGCAGGGATTTGGGGCTGAGGTTGTTGATTGCCAAGCATGATGAATTAAACTTGATGCACTGTTAGAGAACTTTGACGATCATCCATTTCCATTTGAGGCCCCCCAAAATGTTAAGACACTAATGTAATTTGTACATTCAAAGTGGAAAAAAATATGTATTATACTTTTAGCAAAATCTATGTATATCTCCTATATCCTCATACTGTGCTTACACTTATGTAGAACACCTAAAATATACATTCATTCAAATATTTATTGAATGCCCCCAAGTGAAACTTATAATTTAAATAAGCAGAAAAGATAAACATAAAGATACATTTGGAAAAATAACTAATATAATACATGAACTATATGTCTCTTTTTTAAGGCTTTGAATAGGTAAATATAAAAGGGAAGATATTTTAAATGATAATTATAATAAGGAAGACAAGGAGGTAGAGAGCTATATGCTGTGTATAGCTAAGTAGGTTTCTTTTCTTTTCTTTTCTTTTCTTTTTTCTTAAGCACATACTATGTGCTAGGCTCTGTGTTTTATAAATCTTTGAATTCTTTAACTTAATGCCTAAATCTACTCTATCCAAAAGGTACCATTATTTTTATCATCTGCATTTGTTATATGAGAGTAACAACGTGTCTAAAGTTACCAAGTAATATATTTTTAAGCCAGTTACTTAACCCAGGCAAATGGTACGTGAATTTAGAGGACAATTAAGTAACCAATCTGTGATGGTCAGCGTGTTGAGAATTAGTGGGAAGTAACAGTGAAATCAGTTAAATATAGCTTTAAGGGTCAAGCAGAATAAATAGAATTTATAGAATTGGAGACAAGGGTACTTTGTAGGATATGTTAAGACATATAGCATGATAACTACAGTATCTAGGGAACAATATCTGATACCGATTACCTGAGTGATTTTGCAGATACCTGTCACTGTAGAACTCCTGCTTCATTATATTTGCAAGATTTACGTTCTGATATCTTAAAAACAAAAGGAGTGACACAGAATCATGCACTAGAATAAAAAGTTCGAGATGTGATGTTGGTCTTCTCTCATTGTGAAGAGTTTAATGTATAATGACACTATCAGCGAAAACTTTTCACTAAAAACTGTTTTATGTGCAGAGTATGTTCTGAAGTGGTTGATACTTCAGAATACTTTGTATCAAAATTATTAACTGATTTTGCATTACCACTATAATAAATTAGTTTGTGTGCATATGTGTGCGTGTGTGTGTGTATATATATATATATATATAATTAGTATGTAAATATATATGAATATGCCATATATAAATAAATATCTTTCATAATTGGTGCATTTAAATATGTGAGCATAAACTATGTGGTTATGTCACTAATCAGTTATAAGTTGTACATTCTTTATACAAGTTTCATAGAGGTACAAACAGGTAGCAGGAAGCCTCAATATACATATTCTAAAAAAAAAGTTCTTCATATCACAATTAAACTGTTGGACGACCATTAAGATTTACTGTTATAATGTTAAGTGTCTTATGTATATATGAAAGCATTATTTTATTCATGGATGGCTATATTAGTCAAATAATTTGAGAGTGGTAGCATATTTTTCCAAAGCAAAAATTTTAACTTACAATAAGTAATTTTAAAAATATGGGATGAAGCTCCAGGAAGTCAGTCTGACTTATAACTGTCATTTCCTTTCAAGTAGATCAAACTGAATTATTAAGAACTAAATGATCGATAGATGTATTGAGAAGATGCAGCTTATTACATTAGCTCACATGTGCTAAACTTATTTGAGATTGTCATCAAAAACACAGACCTCAAATATCTACTCACATCTCTGCCATTTATTAACTGTGTACTTTGTGGGGGTGGGGGTGGCATTGACTTGTGAAATTCTCAACATTCTGACAGCATTATTTTGTGTGGAACAAATAAGATAGCATATGTAAAGTAACTAGTTTTTCAACAAATATTTGCTTCAGAAAAAATAAATATAAATCTCGAATCTTCTATTTATTACTATTAGCACACACACAAAACAACAAAGACTAATTGCTAACATTTACTGAGCATTTCTTGTGTGCCAGCATGTGTAAATGCTTTCCATGCATAATCTTCTCTAATCCTATGTCTATATATTAGGCCCTACTTTTTCTCTTACTTTATGACTCAAATAGCCAAATCTGTTTTCCCCTCCTGATTTGAATTCATCAATCTGTATTTTAGGCTCATTAAAGATGTAAAAATGTTTGGCATATATATATATATATATATATATATATATATATATATATATATATATATATATTAATTTAGCCAAATAAAACACAGTCACCATCCAATATGTCAATAAATCAAATAACAATATCACACCTGGTTTAAAATAAAGGTAAGTATGCCCATGATTAAGAGGGCATTTGGGGAATATTGACAGTGTAGAAAAAAACAAAACAACTATATTTTTAGGAAATCAAACAAGATATGCTTAGGTGGCATGGAGATTATCATTCTCATATAGTATATGTAAAATTGGAGTATTTACAAGGGCAAAATTGGAATTGAATGAGCCAGGTCCAAAACCAGATGGCAAGAAAAAGTTTCAAGCTGTTCCATTTGGAAATTGATTTTTAGATTTCCACGTGGTGCATTACATTATAAGTTCAAATTAATTTTAAACTCTTAATTTTTCATATATATCTTCATGACTCCCTGTACATGCCTTCTTGCCTGTCTTGTTGCCAGTGAATCTAAAATGGGCACCAAACAGCTTTTCACTCTACATTAAATGCACACAGAATAGCACTTAACTGTGTGCATTTTGAACTCCTCTCAATAAAAGTTTTAAGAGACAAGAAGCTTTTTCTACTTTAGGATCACTATTAGTCTGAATAATACATAAACATTGAGAAACAGTAGAAGTTCTACTGAGGATTGCAACAGAGCTTTGATAAAATTATCTGTCATTATCACAGTTGATAAGATCCATATACCATTGAATTTCTCATCTCATACTAAATGTTCAATGTCAATGTCGTGTGTTTTTCCCTCCCTTCAGAACCTAATTTAAAGACAGAAATGGAAGAAATATGGCATTTGTGGAAGTACTTTGAGGTGTCAAGAATTAAACACTAAGAAAGAAAAAAGGTCACTTCCTTAGCCTCAAAAACCACAAGGGATAAATAAAATGCTATTAAGACAAGACACGTGATGCTCTTCTTGAACTGAAGCTATGTGTTCTTTTTCTGTCAGTACTCAGTTAATGGGGCTACTTATATGTATGTTAAATAGACAATGAAATTCATTATTTTAAAATATTGTACAACTACTCATTTAGGATGCTTTCTAAATGTCACTGTAAGTGGATATGTTTGAAAAGTTGATAGGGCAGAAAAATGGACAGGGATTTTCTCTCTCATTTAACAAGGTGGCAATTGCTTTAATCCTTTAAATTGCCTAATAGCATGTTTGCTATGGGTTCATTATTTGAAGCAGAGAGCTTTAAGTAATTTGCATGGTTTATAGATTTAAATCATAATGCCTAAACATTCAGGTGAATCTGGACATCTTAAGGAAGTATATGAGAACAGGAATCTTTAATTGGTGGGTAAAATAAAACTAGTTTGATTTTTAAAAAGGTCCCTTTTCCCCCAAATGCTGTTTTTCTCCAGCTATTTGAGGAGAGGAAAAAAACACACTTGAAAATGCATTTTTTCTGTTTTCTGCTATTATCTGAGAATGTGGTTTTCTGATGAATGAAGTTTTAGCATTAATAGAAATATTATAAGCAGATCAATCACTCTCAACTTGAAAGCCTATGAGATAATTTCAAATACTCTTATATATAACATTTTATTTAATATAATACTGCAAATTCTCATATATTTTGATATTTCAAGATATGACAGTGGCTCTGGGTCTTCATTATGAATGTCAACTATTATGTTTTAAAGTAAAAAAAAAAGCCAGTTAGCAGAAGTTCACAGTCACTAGATTTTAGTTGAAACCAAATTTATTGTTTTCAAGATATGCATCTCTAGACATGGAAATAATTAAATTAATAAAATCATGACTATGATGAGAGTAAGTCTGATTATGCCATTCTTCCTTAATACATCTAGTTTGAATTAAAAAGTAATTGAAAAACTAATTGCCAAATGTATGGAAGTATCAGGTATGGTTCTATCATCATAAATGGAGGTTAGCTGTGGCTTGGATTCTATATACCGTCGTCTACATTTTAGTCAGTCTAAAGACCAAAACAGTTAATATTAAGTAAGTTTCTTACCCATTTTTCCTTGAATGCCACTTGATATATAAAAAACATCATTCATTATAAAAAATCAAGAAACACAACATTTAAAAACAACCATTGTTTTGATATTGTTAATCAAGTTTTCCTATGGGTTAATTTAATATTAATACATTTGGAAAGATGTTGGAAAGGAGGCACAATTATTCCTTGATCTAAAAAGAATGGTGGGTGCCTGGGGGGCTCGGTCAGTTGAGAGTCTGACTCTTGATCTCAGCTCAGGTCTTCTTGATTTCAGGGTCATGAGTTCAAGCCCTGCATGGGGATCCACGCTGAACATGAAGCCTAAAACAAAACAAAACAAAACAAAGCAAAACAAAACAAAATAAAAACAAGAAAAACAAGAAAAAAAGGAGGAATGGCATTAGTTTCAAACTGGTAGATTGAAAGTATGATTGATCGGAGTATTACTGAAGATTCGATTATTCTGAGGGTATTCTGAGCACCTGGGAGTATTTTGAAAATGTAATTCTAACTAGTTGAGAAATGAGCCTTGTGTGTTTAATGTCAGTAACATTAGGCAACTAAGAACACAGCATGTTGGATAATATAAAACAATGGTACTTAATTTTTAATATTTTATTCTGCATTTTCTGGACGTTTCTAGCCTTGGCAACTAGGAGTTGTTTAGGAGTTTCATTAATTATCACAGTATGTTAGCACAGGTTAGATCCTAAGTAAGCTGAAGACTTTTGTCTGTTTTTAATTTAAACAATAGCATATGGTCAATATAGAGACCCTGGAATTAGGGGGGAGGGGAACTTTTAAAAGAACTCAAAATTACTACAAAGCCCTCCTCACAAGAATAGTCATTTTAATCCTGCCCAGATTTTTCTTGGTGTTCAAATACATGTATATACATACACACATGCATACATCTATTAGTAAACATATATATTACATTACATCATGCATATATATATATGAATATACATATTCAATGCAGAACATGAATTTTTTTACATATATACATTTTAAAGTTATTTTACTTTAGATTATGTACGATTTTACATTATAATTCTGCTGTAAATATCTTTAAGCATAAATCTGATCATTCCCTTGGAAGTTTCTAGAACTAGAATTATTGTTGCAGAAGATATGACCATTTTAATGCTCTTGATTCATAATGCCAAACAGAATTACATAATAGAGTAACTATTTACATGCAGACCCAAACTACATTTGAATACCTGATGAAGTGTACTTTTATAGTACAAAAAATGGTTTTTTTCAATTTGATATACAAATATAGTATTCCCTTATTTTAATTTAAATGTATTATGTTAGTAGTATACATGATTCATATATATATGTATATATATATATATTTGTTCATTAGCTAGGCATAACTTATATTTTATGAATATCCGACCAATTGAATATTTTAAGCACAAGTTTTTGTCAGTTTGCTTTTCAACTTAACTACATAAAAAATATGCTTCCATATTTAAGAATGATGGTCAACAGTGTCATACTTCAATGTCATGAAAAGCAGAAATGAATTAAAAATTATTCTTTGATTCTCATAACCAGTGTTTAATAAGAATCTTTCATATATTCAAATTAGGTGATGATTAGAGCCTAATATAATAAAACCTAGCCATGTAAATATAAACAGTTTATATTAATTCTGAGTGGCTTAAACATCATTGGAATAATTTCGTGTGAAAATAATATCCTGTTTTATGCAAATAGTTGTGATGTGAATGTTAAGAAAAAGTAGGTAAGTCCACCTTTTGGCTACATTCACATATTAGGCAGATTTTACGAAGGAAATAGTCTGGATAGCATGCTTTCTGAAACAGTGGAATCAAGAACATATAAACAATGGTGACTATGGTATTGAAAAGTTTGGAACACTTTTCTTATGATGAATGTTTAAAAAAAATAGAGAGAGACTCATCAGCCTGAAAGAAGGGAAATAAGATAATATTTTTCATAGTCACGTGAAATGATGGAAAAAGATAGTCTGGTGCTTCCAGAAGAAAGGGAAGATTTTTCCTGGATGCTTAAATGTGTGTTTCAAAAGAAAAAAAAGGGGGGGGGGATGATAGAGGAATAAAGAAAATAAAATAAAACTTAGCTAAATTAATTGATGCTTTATAAAACCCTTGATTTCAAATCAATGTAAAAATTAATGCCCTTGTGACAGGAATCATCTGAAAATGATATGTCTATCTTGTGGACACTGATATATATTGTCACTAGAAGTTTGAGGAGAACATGCAGGGCCACCTGCTATGAGAGATTGTCTCTATGTTCCCATCCAACTCTCAGGTTGTGTGATTATATAAAATTAAAGCAGGCTCTTGCTGAGTATGTCATTAAATCATTTGAAGATATTCCCCGAAATAATAACTATAGTAACTGGAAAATTTGATAACAATTGAGCATGGCATAGTTTTCAAATTTCTCTTTTGAGATTTTTTCTTTATGTGTTAACTTCTTAGCATAAAGTATATCATTTTATTTTTCTAAAATGTGTCATTAAGTGCCAGAGAAGATCCCCAGCCTCCTATAGGATGGCAACAAGAAACAAGACTCCAAAGGAGATGACTAAGCAAGCATGCCTCTTGGCTTGCCAAAATTCCATGGCTCCCAAAAGTAGACCAGACTCAATGACAGAGCAAGCCAGTTAACAAACTGCTCACTCACAGCACAGCAAACAGCAGGATGCTGGGTATGATAGCTCCATTTCTCATGCTCCCACATCCTACAGGATGTCAGAATGGGGCCAGGTGGTGCTGTAATAATGGAAACTAGGGCCAGGAACTAGCATCTTCTATAACAAACAGTAAGGACGCCATTTTCCTCCCACTGGGAAATAAGTAAGTTCTGAGACAGTTGTCTGGACCTACCTAATTGCCTATGTAACCTACTGCAGGAACAGCTCAGAGTCAGAGGGTGGTTATGCTTTGTGGTTTGGTACACTCAGCAAGGACTTGCAAGAAATGAGGTTCATGGTAGACTGTTGTCTAAAAATTTATAAAAGTTTTGATCCAATTTTAAAAGTAGTTTTTCTCAGGTTAAACACTGCAAATTGGGGAGAAAAAAATTCACTCTGAAGCCCAGCTTTCCAAATCTTGCTCTAAATCCCTTTAATGTGCTTTTTCAGGAGCAGTGATACATTTCTTTAAGACATCTTGTAATTTAATCTTCCTTGAAACTACACACAAGCATTTTCAAAGGTCTAACTAGCAAGAGAATCTAATTTTTCAGGCAAAATGTAGAGTATACCTCCAAAACATATATCTAATACTAGAATATGAAACACAGTATTTCCAAATCAGAAGTAGTATCAACATTTTCTTGTATCTATGTAGATTTTTAAAGGGCTATGTTTGGAAGATGATTATAAAGCAGTATAAGACAACTAAGAATTCAAAATTCAAGGGAAAGGGCACTATGGAGTGGAAGTGAGGCAGGCTCTATCCCTTCATGCACTTTATAGTCTAAGGAGGAACACCATGTAAAGCAGGATTATGCATATTCACAGGAAAGATAGAACTAAGCTCAATTAATTGCAGAGATAAACAAAAATCATAACAAATGTGAGAGAAGAAATAAAGGGGATTCTTTACCATCAGAAGTCTAAGCTGGATTATGATTTTTTTTTTTGATAAGTGTATTTTGTAGCATAAAGAAGCATTTCTTATTAGTGGAATTATCATGCTCGTGTGAGCATATGAGCATTCCAATATGCTATTTTTATTTTTGCTCTTCTTGCAATGTCATTTGGGAATGTCTTAATACTTAATTTTATAACAGAAATGGAAATGGGAGTGACACTTTTCTTGCATTTTGCTTAAATAAAAACGTATTTTAAATATACCAATGTTGACTCTTTTAGAGTTTCAAAATCTAAATACAGTCTTCTCTCCTATAACATTTATAAACAATAAAATAAAAGAGCATCATCACTAGTGACTTCTGTATAAAGAAATGAAGGGCTGAATTTTAATGCCCCATCCTCATAGAAATTCTATTTTGGATGAGTAGATCCCATCGATTTATTTTGATATTACATATAAATGAAAATACCAAATGTCTTTTGCTTTGTCAGTGAAAAAGTAGTTTGGGCTTAACAAATGGTCCAGTGATGTCTATTTGGAAGCTTCATGACATATTAAAGTGGTTGATGAGGTACAATTTGTTGTGGGGTCGCATCTGATTGATGGTTTACTATCTACCACGGCCTCATCTGCTGTGATATTCCCATAATAAATGTTCATCGCTAGACAGTGCTAAATGTGCTCTATCTAAATCATTCGTTACTTATAACAAGTTTTAGTATATATGAATCAAATGTTGTTTATAGTTGCCTTCAATAGGATTTATCATTTTGAAGCTTTTCTACCACTTCAAATGGAATAACTATGATAGAGATTTTTGAATAAATGTTTTGAGCCCATGGGTGGTAATGTACCAAGAATTCAGTAAAAAAAAAAAAAAAAAGAAATAGCAAGTTATCCTGAAGAACAAAATAAAACATGGTTTTGTAACTTCCTTTTTTTTCTGTCTCTCAACATAGAAGTTGTATATTTTTATAGTATTTGTTCTTTGGCAAAATAATTAAAATAGAGGACAATTTAAAAGTATTTATCATTTGTGAAAATCATATGAGGAATTTTGTTTCCAGCTTTACGAATAACTCTTTAGCAGCTTTGACTCTCAAACTGTCATTCAATAGACACCAGAAGTGCCTACTTTTTATATCTAGTCTCCCTTCCCTCCTCGTAGGTCCAAACTTGATCCCCTATCATTTTACTTCTTGAGGTCTTCCACCCCATCTGGGTCTTACTTCTTTTAAGGCTCAAGATTCCTTGCTGCTCAGTTTTAACACCATGATTTGATATTTTCAGCCCACAATCAATATTTATTGAAATCCAAACATCTTTGTGTCAACCACCTTACATCAAAGTCTCTTCTGCAATCCTACATCTAGGGAAACACTAACAGCTGAGATTTTTGTTCTACTTAAATAATGCCTGGATTATTTGAACTAATATAATATTTGTTGTCATTTATATATTACTAGACCAAGAAAAAAATTAGAGTATCTTATTAACTACAAAAATAAAAATAAGAAACATAGGTTTTATATTTTGATTATTAACTTCTAATGTGAATGGGAAAATTGGAAGTCATCTTTGTGTTTTGTAAGGAAGGAAAAATAATTTTTCTCCCTTCAGGCATGTAGGTTCTGGGCTGAGACTACCCCTTGCCCCCAACTCCAGTAAAAGATTAACAGGAGAAGGGTGCTTGGGTGGCTCAGTCGGTTAAGCAGCTGACTTTGGCTCAGGTCATGATCTCAGGGTACTTGGGTTCCAGCCCCTCGTCCGGCTCTGTGCTGACAGCTCAGAGCCTGGAGCCTGTTTCAGATTCTGTGTCTCCCTCTCTCTGACCCTCCCCCGTTCATGCTCTGTCTCTCTCTGTCTCAAAAATAAATAAACTTAAAAAAAAAATTTTAAAAAAGGTTAACAGGAGAAAAGCAAACAAGTTTAATAACATGTTCCCCCTGTATACATCGGGATACCCAAGAAAACTAACTCTCAGAAAAGGCCCAGGCCGGCACCTTAAATAATATCTCCAGCTAAAGATAAAGGAAGGTGTTTGGGGTGGGGCAGTAATATGAGGTTACCAGGAAAAGGAGAGTAAACAAGGGTAAGGTTGTTATGCAGATTTAAGTCATCACTTTATCTGCGTGCCAGGGGTGGCTCAGTGGGTTAAGCGTCTGATTTAGGCTCAGATCATGATCTCGTAGTTTGGGGGAGCCCCACGGTTTGTGGGTTCCAGCCACAGGTCTGGTTCTGTGCTGACAGTTTAAAGCCTGGAACCTGCTTCAGATTATGTCTGGACCCCTCTACCCCTCTTTTTGCCCCTCCCCCCTCAAAAATAACTAAACATTTAAAAAAAATTTAAAAAAAAAAAGAACTTTAAGTCATCACCTTTATCTTCTCTGCTGATTAAGTTTTTTAAAGATTTGGTTATGCTCCTCCCTCATCTTCCTGGTACAGCCTAGGACACACCCTTACAAATGGAGATTTCCCTTGTAAATGTAAATGTCTCTTACTGAAGGGTAACCTTCTACTGTGTTTTCAGAGCTTCTCCTGTGTTTGTTTCCTAAAAAATAATCAGCCTAAATAATCCTTATACCAAAGAGGCGTATTTTGGGATGAAAATTCTGCTTCCCTTCAGTTTCACCCATGAAGAAAAATTTGAAACAATGACTCCTTTGTTCCTTGTCTAAGGACTCATGGTTTCAGCCAGTGAAAGAGCCTGTGATAATATTCTGTAATACTGATTTGCTTTATGTTTTCTACAAGTTGTCTATATAATGAAAGATGTTTCATGACCCCAGACTTAAGACCATCCCGCATTTGGGGATGACCATTTAATGACCTTGGGTCATTTAATGACCATCTCACTTATTTTGAGCAAAACAACATTTTTTAAAAATCAGTATAAATTACTCTAAAATTTTTATTTTATTAATGATAGAAAATTTTGAAAGAGCATTAAGAAAACTTTCAAATGTGTTTGCCCGCTTGTTTGTTTTATATTGTTAAATCCCACTTAATTACATTTCTATTTGATCTCCTGGTATTTATCTCTTATACAGAACTTAAGAAATACATTTCTGATTACCTTTGTCTTGTAGATAGTAAGATATTGATAGACACAGATGTTTACAAGTCTCTGAAACTGTTTCACATTAATTTGATCTCTAAGAGGAAACTGGAGAGAAATATTTATCTTCTAGCCAGAGCATAATTTAGAGCTTTCCACCTCTTTATGCTCACCCAGTTTTTTTCCTTGAAAATGTATTAGTGCATTTCAGATTTTTTTTCCCCATAATAAACATAGTAAAACTTTACACTGGATATCAAAATAAGTTACATAACAGAAGAAAGTTCTGAGCAGAGTAGGGAAATCTGTGTTTTTGTTTGTACAAGTTTGTGTTTTGTTTTGTTTTGTTGTTTTTGTTTTTTGTGGTAGAGTGAAATGGCTTTCCAACTTCAGTATTGTGAGAAATAAGCCCACTGACCCAGTTAAAGTAGGGACACGAGACTCTGAGCACAGTGAGGCAAGGCTTTAATCAACATTCTTGCAAGAGCCAATGTCTGATGGACAGGCACACTCAGGGCAGTTACCGCAGGCACTTTATTTCCTAGCGTGCAAGTTCCTCCCCTGATTCCTCACTGGCTGAGTACTACCGAGGTTACAGCCTTACCTGGATGTCATCCATGCCCACATAAGTCAAAAAGCAGTCTGATTGGAACATATGTCCATTCCTTGAGGTGATGAGACTTCAGTGCTTTGGCGCATGCTCATTGCAAAGCCCGTGAAAAATAAGCCTCCTAAGTGGAGAGGGGAAGAAGAACCATGAAGTGAAGTGTCTTAGGGCTTGGGACTCCATTGTGGTGGTGGTGGAGGGGAGGTGTTTGTACATATTTCCAATAGGTTGTAAACCTACTGTTAACTGAACAGCACAGCGTTTATTTGGCATTTCTGAAAATGAATCATCTCACTTCTCACAAGTATAAATTCAAATCATGTGAAGGGCTTGTTAAAACAGGCCACTGCATTTTAGGTTCCTCCGTGTCTTTTTGGATCTTTCATTTTAAAATATTTGCCTTTTTTGGGATGTTAGCCTCTTATGATATGGTAAGTAACAGTCATGTTTCCTAATCAAAACTCCTTTGGCCCACCACAAATTGCCATATGACAAGTGACAGAATCCCAAGTGACACAGAGAAAATACCTCTGCATATACCAGAAGACATGTATGAACGCTTTCCTGCTGTGACAATATATAAAGACTTTGGGAATCATTTTTTAGATCCATAGAGGAGGTAAAATAGATATGCCACAGATACAAATGAGGAGAGTTAATAAATAAAAAGAAATCACTTTTCTTGTGTTTAAGTGATCAGAGAAAATTTACCTTTGATAAAAACACTTTCTTTCTCCTATTTGGTTATGGGGTATTTGGGCATCACATCAATTTCATGTGTTCTGTGAAAATTCCATTGCAATAGAAGAAGCTTCAGTGGGTGCTGCATATGTAGTAAGTGATGGCCATAATAATTAAGGTGTGAGGGGAACAGAGTAGAATCAGAAAAAGAGAAAAAAGAGAACTAGCAATAAAGGATGTGAAGTGTGGGGATGAAGAACAAAATTCAATCCTTATTACTTAAAAAGCAATGCTTTTGTGAATAGTTTCAATCTGATTTTTTGATTACATGTATAGAGGGAAATATTTGGAGTTGTCAAACTTAACAGTGAAACAGCCAGTTATTTTGCCAGCAAAGTGGGTTTCTTCAGGAATAGCAGAAGAATTGCAATTTAAGACATACAAGCTATAGCAAAACAGAGGAAAGTTTGGAGATCAAAGTGGAGGTACATTACATGTAGAAAAAAGGACAAGTTGGGAGGAACTGCTTTGAAGGAAAGTTCATTGAAAGAAAGGAAGAGCTAAGGTGGTGGTGGCTTCTCACTGGCTGAGTTGTGGTATTTTCTTATTGGCTAAGCTTGTTGCTGGGCAAAGAGGCAAGGTTTGTCTCTTGTTGGGTCTGTAATACAGAGGAATGGTAAGGAGTGACAGCTCCCCCTTCTGGCCTTCTGACTGCATTCAAATGAGGTTTGTTTTATTCAGTTTCACAGGATCTAATTTGCTCTAATCACTTCAATATTAGTCTGTTGTCATTATGTACAAAAGTATTGTTACAAAAAAACCCCACAAAAGTTCAAAATTAATAAAATAATAACATTTAAGGGGACACTTAACCATAGGAGATTTATTTTTTTTATGTATTATTAAACCTTTAGTTAAACTAGGAACAGTCGTATCAGCAACAGATGAGTGTGCTGGTCTGTGATTATATATTTTCTGCATTTTCCTCCCCCCACATTATGATGGTTACAATTCATTCCATAGTGTCTCAAGAGGAATATATGCCAAGGGAAGAAGGAAGCCTTATAGCTTTCAGTAGATGTTTTTGAGGTCCTAAGCACGTAGCTGTATTGAATTGAGGCTCCTCCTCATACCTTTACATACACACTTGTTGGAATAGAGCCCCCCCCCTTTTTAGGATTTTATCACACAAATGCCGTATTTCCAAGGTAGCATGTTTGTTAGAAAGAGTAAATGCTGACATATCACATAGTGGTTACTTTTGCAATGCGTAGATTAGATTTAAATAATTTTTCAAATGTTTGCTAAAGGTTTCCAGTTTACTCACATTCTGGTTTTAAGTCACATTCTCTAATGAAACATTAGCAATAAGTTACATTTGAAGACTTATACTGTCTTAAGATATGTCACTCATTCTGGACATGGGAGATTATATTGCCAAACAGTGGATTGATTAGCCCGAGAGCTCATTCTTCACTTTGAAGAACTCTGAACTTAGGAAAGACACCTTACCTCTTGTGTTAATTCCTTCACCCTTATGCTATGTGTATAAATTTTACTCACCATGATTATTCTCCTTAGCAAATTGCAGTCTTTTATCTGAAATTCTAGACAACTCCTGAACTCTAAGAGTATATGAGACATTCTACACAGTGCCACTCTTAATATGAGTTTGATGTAAGCTCATATTATCTTTTTGGGGAGAGGGCAATGTACATATTTGTTCACTGTCACAATAAACTTATGTACTCACATCTCCAAGATAGTTAGTTCATAGGAAATTCAAAGCTTTTAATGTTTGTGTATGTTATGCATATATCAGTATATGCATCTGTAATTCTTTAATGTCTTTCCTAATATGTATGATCTAGGGGAAATTTTCCAAAGTTTGGCATATGGGTATTATTTATCTTTATTATAACTGGTTATTTAATGCCACCTGAGTTCCCCTCCAAACTCTATTATGTAAACTACTAGTAGCAAATTCCAACAAAATTCAACCAATTGCAAAAAAATAAAAATAAAAAATAAGAATACTAAAGGTGTGGATTGCAATGTAATTGTGTAATCAAAAGCTAGTTAATTGCACAATAACACTGACTATTGATTTTGCCAGTGAGGGTGTGACACATAATGAAAAATACAAAGAGGAGTTCAAAGCAATTGCCTATCATTCTAATGAGAAAATTCATGCTGGCAAGCTGTCCTTTTGCTCTCCCTCAGCCTTCAGTCAAGATGACTTCATTTATCTTTCCAACTTACCTTAACCTTGTGAGACAAAACAATACCCAAACATTTCACCTCTTTGACCACATTCAAGGAAGCCTGTTTGTCTTAGGCACAGTATTTTAGCTTATCCTGAATTTCAACCTATTACTCTAACTGATTTATTTCTAACCAGAGTAATATGAGTATAAAAATATATGTAATGTGAAGTGTACAGTAGTGAAGCCCTGAATGGATTGAGACTGCTTTACGGTACATGTGATTTAGAGCTAATGGAGTATCTCAACATTTTATAAGCATTTAACTTTTGGAGAAATCACTTCCTAGGTCACAAAGCATGTTATGATTTAAAAATATTGTATAGCTTTCCATATTTGGAAAGACATTGTTTTAATGGCTAGGAGATCCAGGCAACTAGTCATTCATGGAAAGTGATTCTTTCCTTTAGCCAATGGATAGAAAACATACCCACATTTCAAAAAAATGGGATTTTCCTTAGTTCTAAAAATGTATTGCTCATGTTTGAAATACTAAAGAAGCAAATATCAAAGTTAATATTTCCTGCCATATACATTATAATATGTTAGTAATTAGCATATAGAAATACCTTCATAAAAATATTTGAGGACAAATCTGCCCTTTGGAAACTGTCAATAAAATAAAGGCAAAGAAATCAATTTCTCTTGGTTGTACTGTAAATCTTTTAGGTGTTTTCTATCTCCTTAGTGATCATTACCTGTTATTTAACTGGCATCACTATGTTTTCTAAAGGTCAGAATCTATGTAATATTCATTTATATTCCCCTTCAATTAAACACCGTATTCATCATCTGAGAATATTTGTCATCAGATTTAATATGTCAGAAATATTATCCTAACAGATTTAGGTAGACTAGTATAAGAGGAAAAAAAGCTGTCAAAATTTCAGGGGATCACCTGCTCATGTCTTATTTTACTGCTGAAGGTCTCTGCTCCCTGTAGTGACACAGGTTTCTTTCCTCTGGTTCCTTTGTCAAGGCATGGGTTAAATGGGTTAAATCCAGCCCAAACCTCATTTTTTGAACAACCCTAGAATAAAGAATGTTTCTCACTTTTTTAAGGATTGTAAAAAATAAAGAATAATATGTGTTAGAGGCCTTATGTGTCCCATAAAGCCTAAAATTCACTGTCTTGTCTTTAGAGAAAAAACAAACAAACAAACAAACAAACAAACAAACATATGCTCCTGTCTCCACTCACACTTTGAGTTCTTCACCTGGCTGACATGAGACGAAAGAAAATCTCTGGAAAATTCACCAAAAATTCCCGCAGACTGTATCTATACTGTTCACTAATATTCAGTTGGGCAGAACTCAGTCACTTGAACATCCTTACCAAAGGAGAGCTGAGAGAGACATGGCTGAGCGGGAAGCTCTAATAAATAACTAGCTGATCTCTGTCATATTTAAAATGTGACATTAAAAAATGACCACTTTCAACAGATGATGTAGTGCTATATTTTGAAAGAGATGGTTTTGGGAGTGAAGTAGGCATGCAACGTAAACCATTTCAGTAGCCATCTTTGAATCTACTCCACTAAAGGAGACCTAAAGCTACCTCCCAATTCTTTGTGCACAGGCAATAAAATAGAAGACTGTGTATTGTCTGTTTGACCTTAGAGTTTGGTTAACATTGTCAAAAGATAAACTGAGGCATATGAAAAGTTTTGTTTTGTAACCTTGAGGCATTTACAGGCTGGGATTTGGGTATCCTTAGGTAGGCTGCCACAGCATCAGAACCACCTCAGTCTGATGGCCTCCTTCTTTAATTAAACAACATATTCACTATTGATCCCCATGGACTTTTTTCGAATCCTGTTAATCAGCCTGTGAGGTTCTTAAAATACCTTTTCCAGGCTATGCCTCTGTTAGGATCCCATCCCAAAAGACTGTCATGAACTATGAAGTGTCTTACATTTAGCCCATCTTGCAAACTAACTGATAAGCCTGCCATGCTTCATGGATCCTGGCAGAAGACACAAGTGACTCTTTGGCCAGAGACTTTTTATTCACAGCACAGCAAATATCATGAAGATGTTCATGTTTGTGTTAATTCCCCTTGAACCTAAGTTCTATGGGAATGACCCAGATGGATCCAATCATTCGATTGTACACACAGTAGGTGGCATGTCAGGAGAGCAGTGAGCCTAGGGAAATTGGGTCTTCTGTAAATGGCAGTAAGCACTCCTACTCTTAGATTTGGGAGGAACCAGATTGAAAACAAGCACACCCTTTGCCTGGGAGGGAAATACTATCTCTATATTTTAAGCCTGTTCCCTCAATAAAAATCACCATGGATATAGTCTGGTATAAAGAGCAGTCAGGTTCAGAGGAACAAGACAGGCAAAATCACAAGAGACTCATAGAGAACTTTCCCTCAACATTATTATCATTGAATTACTACATTTTCAAAATTTGGCAAATATACAAATCTGTATTGGAGATACATTTAATAGAAGGTATAGGTAGATTAGTTTAAAATCTATACCTGCTGTTTATGAGAGAAAACTGAAATCATAATTTTTAGTATCGAACACTTTTTTTTTTTTGCTAGGTCAACTTTACATAAATGCAGAATGATTAATTTCTTTAAAATTGATTCTTACATAGTTTTAATATATAGTTTGTTTGTCTTGTAAACAGTCATAGTTGTGACTCAAATTTTATTGAATGGTTTCTAAATGTCCCACAGATCAGCACATATAAGCCTTTCTCAGTAAATATAATTTGTAATCAGTTACCAGAAACTCTATTCTAAGTTTGGAATTGTGACCTGTGGACTTGTTCAAGCTGGAATTCAGCTAAGGTTTCAATCGCTACTTATAGTATGGCATATTGATTCAATAAAACTTTCACAGACCAAATGATCTACATTGGTGCTCTCAATCCAAGAAGCAGCAAAATGAAAACAATCTATGTGATATGTTGCAAGCATAATTCTTCCATTTTTCTTCACTTTAAGTGATAAAAATGTTTGATGCCTTCATCTATAGCAGGATATTCCCAGCTGAGTGCAATGTGGAATTCAATATTTGTCTGATAAATGGATGACTGGCAGCACACAGGTGTCCATCTGCATAAATCGATTTGCATGCAGAATGAAGACCTTCTAGAATGAAGTTTGGCACATGAGAATTTGCAGAATATAACTTAGAAATCAGAAGGACTTTATGACTCCTGCCCAGTCCTTCTTTAAAGCCTTTGGAAAATATTGGTGTTTTTCTTGTTGATCAGGAATTTTAAGTGGCAAAGCGAGACATAGTTTGGGAGATGGTATCATCTTAAATTGGTGTGGTGAGATATCAGGATCTTGGAAGTGGGATGTAACTTTGAGGAAACTTCTGTGTCCAAGTGTGTAGTAGGGAATCTGGAAATGGATTTTTTTTTTCTTAACCACAAATGAGAAAGCCCTTGAAACCTCCAGAGGTATTTGAGGAAGGTAATATTTTATACCATTCACTGAGAGAAATGAGAAGGCAAAATCTGATTCATTACTTCTGTTATGATCACATTGTGCCCAAAGATTGTTGAAAGCTGAGTGAATTTGATTTTCACTTCTCGGTATTTTGGTATACCTTGAACCTGTTTTTGGGGTTGTGGTTTTTTTTTTTTCCTTTTCAGCTGTTCTTGTTATTTTGTATAAGAATATTTCCGTGAATTCTATTTTTTTTAGCTATATGTGAGTAAATGCTTAAGCTTAAAAAAAACAGTTTCTTAAGCTTTTAAGATAATCATGTTAGAAGATATTTGATTTGTTTGGCTTAAAACAATTGACTATAAGAAAAGAACCTTTTCCAAGTTGATAGACTCTTATTCCAGATTACTTTTTGCATCCATGAGTGCTCAGACTAGGTTTTTACTAAAATGGAATTTACTTTACCAAATATTTATGTATACAAATTAATTATATGATAAATGAAGGTGTGGTATAAATGAATTAAGAAAAGTGAGGGAGTGATTCTGTCTGCTTTGAGCCTGAGGAAAAATTTCATGAACACCTCCTTAAAGAGGTAGATGATATTCTGCTGTGTTCAAAACCAAACTTTACTGTGGTCATCAGAACTTTTCGATCAAAGTAGTAATATTCTCTGAGCTATACATTCAAAGGTTAAAATTCAAGGAGTCCCCAAAATCTGAAGTTCACGTAGGAGGCACTTATAGTAGTCTGTATGAAATGAGGACCTATTTCAGTAAATGTTCTATAACTTGGTTACTGATTAAATAGAAGGGATGAAGGGTAAACGGAAGAGGAAAAGATACTTTCAAGGTTTACCTCTGAAGCCAGAAAATGAGGATGTGAACATGATTTAGGAAATGATCAGTGTTCAGTTTTGAATAGGTCAGTCTGAGTGAAAATATCCACTGGGCAGTTAAAAATGGGTTGAAAGTTGATAATTTATGGAACACTTATATTTTAGATTCTATGCAGGGTGTTGAATATACATTATTTTACTTAATCCTCATTAACCCTAATGTGAGATATATATATATATATATATATATGTGATATATATATGTGATATATATATATGTGATATATATATGTGATATATATATATATATATATATGAAAAGTGATAATTTGTGAAGTTAAATAACTTAATAAGTACTACTCAGTTATTTCTAGACTGGGATTTCAATCCATATCTGTATAACTGTGAAGCCTGTATGCTCTTAACCTCTACGCTCTGCTGCCTCTTATGATGATGGTTTAAGTTTTGAATATAGCAGAAATCAGGGATAATGAGCCAGGCTTTGGAGATAAAAGATAAAAGAACTTAAGATGCAAGGGGGTGTGTAGGAGAGAAGACGTCCATGTGAATGAGGCGGAGACAGAAACTTGAGCAGGAACAAAACTCTTGTGAATCTTAGTAGACTCAAGACATGTGTGAAGCATACGTTTTCTTCATTCTCTGTAACCAGACTTTCTATAATGTGTGAATGTAAATGTGAAGTATGTGCATGTGTGTGTATAAGGGTGTGGGTCTGTATCAAGGGTGGGGAGAGTATCATCTTTCAGCACCAGGGGGAATCTTTTTAATAAGAAAGTCAAGTCCTGGTTGAATTACAGCAAAACTATTTTGGATGCTAAAATTTGCACTGGGCTCCAGAGATGTGATCAGATAATATATCCTCTAAAATCTTTTAGTATAAAATATATCTGAAGAATAAAATATATTTGAGCCTTCCTGGTTTTTGTGAGAAAACTGAACTTTCAGAGACTGAAAAAGTGCCCTGAGGTTAATACCAAAAATAATTTCCAGAGCTGAAGAGAACATCACAGGGAGTAAATGGCAGTGCTAGAACAAAATAAGCAAGTCTTTCAGCCCAAGTCTTCTTCTCCTACTTTAATTTAAATTGTTTAATTGATGAAAGTTTTGTGAAATTTCCTTTTATACAGTTATTTTACTGTAACCGTTAGTGATTCAATTTTATTTGCCTTAACATTTCTACTTCCAAGCATGCCCAACTCCAAGTATGTATTGTCAGATACTTCATTATTTTCAATGTAAAAGTTCTCCTTTTAAGACAGTCACCTCTATTCCCAAGTGATCTGTTTCTCTTTAATCTACTCAACCCCCTCCATAAGGCAGGCTCTATGGGAGTCCCAACATGGATCAAGCTTTGTCCTTACAGGCCAATTAGCTCAGACTTTGATCACACAAAAGGAGAAACACACAAAAGATCAGCCTTGTCCTTCTGGAAGTTTCCCTCTTGGGACCTATAAGTGAAGCATTCTTTGTTTCCTTATTTTCCTCGAAGCATTTAGCAATCTCTACAGGAAAGAATGTTTATTCCTTCACATTACTAATGCTAACAATCTTTTATAATCCACTGAGAAAAACATTTTCAAATATTAAGAAGTAAAAAAAAATATTGGTTATAACTCTTACATGGAAACATTGGGTATAAGTGTTAGGATTTCCTTCTATTTACTTTTGAAAACAGAGGTCAAGAACTTTATTCAGGGTGGGGGTTATTGACTTTTAAATTACTTTCTGTTTTGGGTTCCATGAAATATTACTCTTTTGGCCTTCAAAATCATGTCTAATGACATTCAGTCGACAGTTGCATAATATAACCGTTAGAAATGTGGGCAATGTCTATCAAAAAGACATATTTTATTTTCCAGAGCTACCAGATGACTTAGGAACCATTACATGTTTCATAGACACTCATTCGTCATGTTTTCTCCATTGGGATTTGCAGATAATTTTTTCAAGTCAATCATATTATGAGAATTTAACCTACATTTTATATCCTCCTAAGGGATATAAGAAATTTCAGCTTTCACCCATCTCTTCACCAATCAGAAAGGGAAAAATTTGCCTGATATGCTCAGAGAGTGACAACATGAAAGCAAAAGAAATTACTCAGTAAACTCCCCGTGTGGCCTCCTGTTACAACAGGGCTACTTTGCATCAATTGGGAATAAAAGCATCATGATATACTCCCTAATGTGAGGATGATGCATTCTGATACATACAAGCACAGCTTGAGGAAGGCTAAGGCTATATCAGAATCCAAGGCTCATAGCTTTTTGTGGCTGAATACCTATGAAGAAATACCATACGGAGGAAAAAAAAGAATTATGTCTTTTTATGATTAGCAGTCCTTGCTGCGAATTAGATTTGTTTTCAATAAAATAACTGGAAGACAGACAACCCAATTACCAATTCGTATTCTAATATGCACTGTGACTGACTACCTTCATCCCACCTTCTAAGATATTTTTTTAAACTCTAAGACACAGAATTCTATTTCTTTGACCATTGGATTTATTAATTAATGCCTTAGATATTGAATAGAAACCTGTCCAAAAAACTGTGATGAGAACATTTTTACTTCATGGAAATTATTTTATTTATGTTATATATAAAATGTTTAGTCAATTTCTTTTTGAAATTTTATGTTTTATCACTTGTGTATATGTAGAAGTGAGGGTGCACTCCTCTATTTTTTAATGATGGGGGATAGGTATTAAAAATTAAAATTACAATCTGGTTTGCAAATGATGCAGTAATTCAGAAGAAAGGAATTGTGTGCTTGAAATTTGTTTATTATTGGGGCACCTGGGTGGCTCAGTCAGTTAAGCGTCTGACTGCAGCTCAGGTCATGATCTCGTGGTCGTGAGTTCAAGCCCCGTGTCAGGCTCTGTGCTGACAGCTCAGAGCCTGGAGCCTCCTTTGGATTCCAAGTCTCCCTCTCTCTCTGCCCCTCCTTCACTCATTCTCTCTCTGTATCTCTCTGTTTCTCTCTCAAATAAACATTAAAAAAATAAATTTGCCTGTTATGATCAAAGTGGTTCTAATCTGAGCACTCAGTGTGGTTTTGTTCTATGTAATTTATTTTACCAAAGACAATTTTATACTTTCAAAGAGTTGTGGTTTTAAAATAGTAACAATCACCAATAAAAACAACAAAAAATAACTCCGTGAGATGATAGATGTGTCAACTAATCTGATTGTGGTGATCATTTCACAATATATACATGTATCAAATTATGTTGTACACTTTAAATTTTTTTTTACATTTATTCATTTTTGATAGAGAGACAGAGCACAAGTGGGGGAAGGGCAGAGAGAGAAGGAGACAGAGTCCAAAACAGGCTCCAGACTCAGAGCTGCCAGCACAGAGACCAATGCGGGGCTTGAACTCATGAACTGCGAGATCATGACCTGAGCCAAAGTTGGATGCTTAACTGACTGAGTCACCCAGGCGCCCCAAATTATGTTGTACACTTTAAATTTAAATGATGTTATATGTCAATTATATCTCAATACACTGGAAAAATAGTACTTAGAGTTGGCATGAAAAATAAATGAGGTGGATTTAAAATACTTATCACAGTTTTGGGTCATGGTAGATACTTAATAAATGTGATACTATCACTATTATAAATAAATAAATAAATAAATAAATAAATAGGCATGCCTGGGTGGCTTAGTCAGTTACGCGTCTGACTTCACCTCAGGTCATGATACCACAGCTCATGGTTTCGATCCCTGCCTAGAGCTCTGTGCAGACAGCTCAGAGCCTGGAGCCTGCTTCAGATCCTGTCTCTCTCTGTCTCCCTGACCCTTCCCTGCTTGGGCTCTGTCTGTCTCTCTCTTTCTCTCAGAAGTAAATAAACGTAAAAAAAGTATTATAAATAATAAATAAATAAGCAACAATAAGAAAACAAGGAAAACAATGTGTTGGTCATGCCCTACCCTGTCCTGGCTATATGCGATGTGCGATGTGGGTCCAAGCACAAAATCAGATCACTGATAATGGAAAAGTCTGGAATTTAACAATATTAGGAAATCCCTTTGCATTATAACATTTTGTAGATTTGTGGTTCTCCATAAGTAGGCCCAAACATCATATCAAGTATATAACCTAATATTTAAAATAGTATTTATTATATCACTAATATGGTACAGTTGTAAGAAAATGATGAGTTGGACTCTTCCAATTCTGAGAATGACAGATGAAGAAAGTTAAATCCAAAAAGGAATAAAGTACGTACATGTTATAAACTGTTGATCTTGAGACTCCAGATACTTGCAGAATCTGCCCAAACATTATTCAACTTCACTTCACAGTACCCCACACAGTCAATGTCAGTCTACAAATAGGGGCACCTGGGTGGCTCAGTCAGTTAAGTAATCGGATCTTAGTTTTAGCTCTTACAGATCCTGAGTTCAAGCCTTTTGTAGGGTTCTGTGCAGACCGTGCGGAGCCTGCCTGGGATTCTCTCTGCCTCCCTCTCTCTGTTCTTCCCCTGCTCTCACGCATGCGAATGCTCTCTCTCTCTCTCAAAATAAACTTAAAAAAAAAGAAAGGAAACTGAGTGCACATATGAAGAGAACAGTAATTGAGGGGAGAGGCTATCTTGCAAGGAAGTGCTCTGGTCAAGTTGTGTGTGTGTGTGTGTGTGTGTGTGTGTGCGCGCGCACGCCCACGTGCTGAGGCTGTCCATGGGAAATTTCTCTTGCTTTGCCTTAATAGGGGAAGTTTGACATCTGAATTAACCTCTCAAATGTAAAGTTTAAAATGCAGAAATTGGCACACCTCACCATCACTCCACAGAAAAGAGAATTGAAGGCTTTTACTAATTGAACATTTGAAGGCGAATTAGCGAAATTCTCTGTAAGAGGATTCACTGGCATGAAGAAAAGCAAGGATAAAGCTTAAAACTACCCTCAAAATTCTGTGCCCACAACCTATGGGAATCATTCATAAAAGGGTAATCTAGGCTAAGTTAGATTGCAAGGGTAATCTAGTCTAAACACTGGAGAGGTTAATTCAGATGTCAAACTTCCCCTATTTAAGGCAAAGCAAGAGATATTCCCATGACAGCCCTCAACACACACACACACGCAAACACACACACACAGACACACACACACACACAGACACACACACACACACACACACACACAACTTGACCTTGCAGAGCACTTCCCTGTAAGATAGCCTCTCCCCTCAATTACTGTTCTCCCCACAATGTGCAGTTTCCTTTCTTTATTATTTTTAAGTTTATTTATTTATTTTGAAAGAGAGAGTGTGCACATGTGTGAGAGGGGGTGAGGGGCAGAGAGAGGCAGAGAGAATCCCAAGCAGGCACCACACTGCACACATGCAACCAATTAGGTACTTTGCCTTTCATCCCTCCTCCATACTTTCAATACTGGAGGAATTTGTCCAAAAGAAGAGGAGAGGCAAAGCTCAACTCCTTTCTTCATTCAATTCCATCTAATTAGGATAGTTAGTGAAGACTTTGAATCAGCTATATAATTGGGCAGTGCTATTTATTGAAAGTGTACAAAAACTTCTGAAGTCTAGTGAAATATCACCCAAAAATGGACAGAGGGATTTGTTATACATAAATAAAAAACAACTTAAAGTATTGCTTTATGTTTATACCTTAAGGAGTTGAGATTCCTCAGTAAGCTAGGTACACATGGCATCTTTTTCCAAATTTCTAGTTCCTATGGGCCGTCCTGATGATCTTGCTATCCAAGATCTTTGTTCTATCTGCAAAGAGCAGAGGGCCAGCATTTAAACTGTTTATGAGTCTCTATTCCTTTCAACTAGATGACCCTAAATAAACCTATATTATAACCTGTAATATATTATTAAAAGATTTTCTTCAAAAGTGGTTCTAGATATGCTAATAATTATGAAAATAAACATCAAAACAAAGCACAACAAAAAGGTACCAAAATCCTGACAATATGTACAAATGATGGTGAAATTATGGATTTTTTATTCTTCTATTTCCCCAGTTTTATAATAATAATAAATAATAGTAAGAGCCAGCATTAATTAAACATTTATTGAATATGAGACACTATTCCAAGTACTTTACATGTACTTATTTAACTCATCATAGCAATCCTAAGAGACAGGAAGTACATTATTACCTCCATTTTACAGATGATGAAACTGAGTTCTGGAGAGATCATAGGATATTTCCAAGACCACACAGCTAGCAGTTGACAAAGCCTGAATTTAAACTTATGAAACATTAGTTCAGAAGTGTGGGCTTCAAATTGATTAATTGTGCTTAAGGCATCAAGTTCCAGTTATCTGGAAAATGTAATAAGAACTGGGAAGATTCTGAGAAATTTGCAGGAGTAGGATGAGAAGTTTCATGTTAGAAGGTATGAGACTTTTGGGTCAGAAACAAAGGACATTTCCTTAAAGACATAGGAAAGAAAAACACATTATCATTTTTCTCATGTCAGTTATTTGGGGACCAGATTTCCACAGGAAAACATGAAGAGATTCAGGGGACACCAGAAAAGGAATCCTGTGCTCAACTAGACAATAGGTGTTGCCTGCCCATTGTTACAGAGGGAGAGAATATTTTTGCTTTCCAAGGCTGTCTACTATACAAACATCTTGAACAGATATTCTGAAACAAAGACCATCAATGTGTCTGCTTACAGACATGCAGAAACATGAGATAGCATGGATAACTATCTCCCAACAAAGCTTCATAAAATGTGTTATCAATGGGAATATCATGAAAATATCATAATTAGTGCTATGTTTAGGAATGGATTTAGGATTTAAACTTTTATTCTTGAGATTATTATTTTTTATTTTATTTTTATTTTTATGTCAATCACAAAGAAACATACAACCAAAGGTAATTGCTTTGCTTTGTGTAATTCATACTGGATTGTTAGTATTTGTTTTCCACAATTGGTATGTTCCGACTTCCTTTTCTGCATCTTTTCAACACCTTGGAGATATCATATCATCCTTAGTGAAGACCCAGGCTTTGCATTTTAAACTATATCTCCAGTTGTGACTGACATTTTCCCTGGTTGAGAAAGACTGCTTAGTGTTTTTCTGTTAGAAGTGATATTTTATAATAAGATTTGTACTGGCAGCACTGAGTTTCAACTAGCTTTATAAAGTCGATTCAAATTGACTTTCTCTTGCTGTTCAATAATGTTCAATATAAATATCAATATTAAAATATATTTATTGTGATCATTAATAATTTGGAAGGTGAAAGACAGTATAGAAGTCTTAAAGCTTATGGGGGCTTATGATTTTATCACATATTTAAAGTATGTGTTGAAAATAAAGAATGACTCACTGTCCAAAGCCAAAGAAAAATCAGGCAAGACTTAAGCAAATAGGAAACCTGGTATTCATTATCTCTTTTTTATTTTTTCTAGTTTTTATAGAAATTTGTTCATGAAAACAAACTACCCTTATTACCAGAAGAAGTATGTATTCTTAATCTAGTTTTTTCATAAAAGGACTCTAGAGGAAGATGATTAGGGTACATAAGGATGTAACTTGGAAATATGAATGAAGTAGGTATATATTTTTAACTTCAGTATTTTATTAGTCAATAGTCATAACTGCTTGAGTACATGGATCTTTCCATTTTATCAAGGATTCTCACATGAATTTTCCCTCAGCCCTTACAATACAATAATGATGTACATGGTGTGATCTCTCTTACAGGTAAAGAAATTGAGACATAGAAAGTTTATGTAGTTGTCCAATGTCACATGTGGCTGAATAGAAGCATGAGATTTGTCCCGAGGTCATCTAACAAAAATGAAAAAAGAAAAGGAGAATAATAGTAGAAAGTACAATATGTATAGTGAAAGCCCTGCTCTTGACTTTTTATTGTGTTGATAAATAATGAGTGCCTACATTTATAACCTTTGCACATTACCCTCCCAAAAGATAATTCATAAACAGAATTACTTTCTTTCTGTAATGTTAATTTTACCCAAGTTTGGGGATCAATATTGTAGCCTCACAGAATATAACAACTGGATAAACTAGTAGACCCTTGGGCTTTTGAGTCAAATTGTTCCCCAACTTGACTGAACATCAGAAACAATTCTAAAGATCATCAGGCCTGCCTTTGGATATTTTTATTCACTATACATGGAGTGGGATCTTGAATCTTAATCTTAAAAATATTTTTTTTCTTTAACTTTACATGGATTCTGATAGTTAGAAGGCACCTCTCCCAAGGTGGCACATTTAGGAATTGTCTCCATTATCTCCCTTTACAATATAATCTTTTGGTTAATTGGTGAGTAAAATGAGAACAACCAACATTTCACAAGGCCTATGTTTCTCTATTATCTTTACTGTTTGCCATGTTCTGATAAATGTATATGCATATCACCTCATTGCATGTATGTAAATGTATTATTTTTTATATTCACATCGGACAAAGAACTGATGTGGCTTTAAAGTACACGTCTACAAGGGTGCCTGGGTGGCTCAGTCGGTTAAGTGTCCAACTTCGGCTCACGTCATGGTCTTGCACTTTGCGAGTTCAAGCCCCGTGTCGGGCTCTGTGCTGACAGCTCCGAGCCTGGAGCTTGCTTTGGATTCTGTGTCTCCCTCTCTCTCTGCCCCTTCTCTGCTTGCTCTCTCTCTCTCTCTCTCTCTCTCTCTCTCTCAGAAATAAATAAAGATTAAAAAAATAATAAAGTATATGTCTACCCATTATTAGCTATGTGATTTTGAGTAAATTACTTAAACTATAAGGCTCTCAGTTCCTTCAGTTTTAAAGGGAGGATACTGCTAACAATCTCACAGATGTGTTGTAAAGTCTAACTCAGAAAATATAATCAAAAGCTTGGGGACAAGGCTGATATGCAATAAGTTTTAATAATTTTATGTCATATCTATATTTCAACAAAAAATGCCATATTAAGAATTGGACACAAAGTGATCAAAGAATGTCTTTTTAAAATTTATAACATCTCATGGGCAATAGTTATACTGAACTTCTATGGATATTTGCCAACCTGGTAAATGGAAGTATTTCATTACCTATAAGATGATTTTGTTCTTCAAATTAAGAGAAATAGTCTTACAAATGTGTAGTAATCTCTAAAGCTATATTTATAGCCTGGCCAATGCCTGCAGTATTAAAGATGGGGCTCAATTTCCATCTTGAGAGAAAGCTACCTCCTCAGATTGATAAAGTAGCTATTACTAGTCAGATTGAGGGAAACCAGACACATACCCTCATTACTCTGCTTCTTCTGCTTACCTGCTTGCCATCTGATCTGTCCTTTTCGTTTGTTGAGGGACAGGATCCTAGCTATGGTTTAGGTCAAATTTGTAAGAAAATGATTTGAAAACATTTTTTTCCTCTACCTAGAATAATTATGTATAGCTGCTTATAAAATACTCCAGTTTGATGTTTAATCCTTTATGTAAATGTGGATAAAAAATACATCGAACTAGTTTTTTTAACATACTATTTATGACTATTATCTTACTAAAGTGACTCAAAAAAAATAAGGTCCTGAGAACTTGGGTCTTCTTCTTGTGTTCATGAATGATTGATGAAGCAGCCTTTATGTGCGATATACTGTGGATTGCAGAAACAGCAATTTTGGCCCTTTATGAGACTGAGTTTTACTACTGAGTTCCCCATAAATATCAAGTTATAAATAAACTGTGCCTTGTAAGTGCTTCAACCCAATTCCAGGCTGTTCTCTAATTGGCCTGCCACAGATGGCTATAACCAAATAACTAACAATTAGATTACCCCATTGTTACAAATTTACTCTGAAAATAGCAAGGCACATGTGGCTTTTGACAAGAGGTTACAGAAAAAAGGTAGAGAACAACTTGGTAAATATTAAATAATATTTTAATTCAAAAGTATGCCTTTTTCTCTCTTGGAATACATTTCTAACAGTCACTGTCAGCATTTTAGTTATTTGTTGGACCTTGCATATTGCACATAGATTTACATAAATGTACATAAATACAAGCAAGGTTAAAATGGAAACCACCCTAGAAGTGTACTATGAAATATTGCTTTGGACCCAATTTCATGCAGATATTATAGGCAGGACTGGTCTGATCAGATCTTTCTAGTCATCTCAATAACTAGATTCTCTTGAAGCGGATGAGAGAGCAATAGTCTTATGTCATGTTTTATACCTTGGTATGATTTTGCACAGCTACAAGAACAGAATTTTAAGTACAAGCATGAGTTAGCAAATAAACTTTTAATTTTTTTTAACGTTTATTTATTATTGAGAAACAGAGAGAGACAGAGCATGAGCATGAGAGGGGCAGAGGGAAGGGGAGACACAGAATCTGAAGCAGGCTCCAGGCTCTGAACTGTCAGCACAGACCCCAGGGCGGGGCTCAAGCTCACAAACCTCGAGATCATGACCTGAGCCGAAGTTGGACGCTTAACCAACTGAGCCACCCAGGCGCCCCAATATACTTTTAATAAGGAAGGAGAAACTTGTAATAATTAAAGAAACACTAGTTACATTTTAATATCATCTTTTTCCAGTCTGTAAGCTGGAGAAGAGTTGTACATTTGTAGAAGGAAAATCTCCCTGAGTCTTCATGCAGAATTTAATGAACTGAATTGCACATGCAGCCACACCTGCTCTGTTACCTAACCTC
Source organism: Prionailurus viverrinus (assembly GCF_022837055.1). Classification (NCBI taxonomy): domain Eukaryota; kingdom Metazoa; phylum Chordata; class Mammalia; order Carnivora; family Felidae; genus Prionailurus; species Prionailurus viverrinus. The sequence continues at coordinate 130,035,596 of NC_062569.1, read as the reverse complement.
TCTCATGCTTACTGGACCCCCCTTCTTCACCAAGGTAAAAATTGAGGCAGACATCAGTGGCTGATAACAGAGAATATGGAAGGCTATGTCTTCCTTTTTTATTCAGAAAATGTGTTCCACAAACATGGAAATAAATGGCAAAGTGCATAGTATTGAGCTACTACCCTACTACCTCGTTTTTCAACTTGTTCTGAAAAATACCTCACTGAATTTATTTGATAGTTTCTGGAAGGGTTCTTTTACGAAACTGTGTTTTCTTAGAATTTAGAGAACTCTCCAAACACACTCCTAATTAACACCTAAATTCTTTCTTTCAGGCTAGACAGAGACTTTCTTTGCATAACAACGTCTGGGGCATTTGCAAATCTCAGCTTGCTTTACATTTTTTAGGGGTTGCAGTTCTTGTGACCAGAAATGCATGTGAAAGCAAATTTATTACAGTTGTAGAAGAGGAACAGTTAAACTAAAAATGATCTCTGATTGAGAATAGCAACATTGGATGTCTGACATCTGTTTCTCTAGTTGTTTTAAAACTCAACATAGACGAAGCATTTTAAATCATAATGAATAGCATACTTTCAATTCAAGGCATATGATTATCAAAAATTCACTAGCTTCTTTTTACAAGATAACTAACTTTTAAATAGACAACCATTAAATACTTGACAAAAACTGAGCAGTTCATATATGTGAAGATATGCTTTTAAATGTGTTGAATTCCAGCTGTTTCTTTTTCTGTTCTTAGTAAGAAGAATGTGCCAAAACTCTGAACACATTCACATAACCTTTTCCTAAATAAAGAACATTTGGCGGATGCTTCCATGAGGTTGAAAACAATCACTTTTACTTTTGTTGGAGTAAGTTCTTAGCAACAAAAAAAAAAATCTCTTTTGATAGTGTAGTTTTGATTGATGAGGACTTCATTATGTTTTTATAAATTATTATTAAAATGCTAATAGTAAAGATAGTAATTACGATTTATGATTACTTAGAGCCTTCAGTTGCTTATTATGCCTGTACAATAATTTATTACTGCTTTGTTTGTGGGAAGTTATATATAAAACCAGCAATATATTAAATCCTAATTTCCATTCTAATATCAAGTGAAAAAAAATCATCTGAAGGTGATGAATTTTCGGTGGCACCAATCACTGTCACACATTCCAGGCAAGTGATATTTTTAGAGAGGCTTTGAGAGATGTAATGAAAAGTTACAAAGGAAAACCATTTGCTTCATATAGGAAAACACTGGGTGTAATTAGGAAAGAGGAGAACCCTTAACAGAGATGTCTGTTTACATATCTGATATTTTCCATGGGCTTCTCATGAGATTTTTAGTAAATCACTAAACTATGATGTACTTCCATTTATTCACTTTAAAAGTAAGTTTTATAAGTCCAACTTTCCTATTCCACAGATCTGTTATGACCAAATGTGATATTGTGTTAGATATTTGAAAGTGACCCACTGGTGTCTGTATGTGTATATGTGTATGTATGTATATATATGTGTATGTGCAAGGGGGGGGGTGTGTGTTTGCTGATGATATTGTGATATGCAACTATTCCTGGGCTAAGAATCTGACAAGATTTCTAACTTATTTTAGTAAGCCATCAGACTTTGGAGTATTGAAATTATAACTGGCAACAAGTTTTGAGTTTTGAAAATGTAGCAATGTACTAGATGAATTATAATCACTATTAGTAGAGAGTTAAATTAGTTAACATGAGTAAATTATATGTAAGTTACAGTGCCTGGCAAAGGCTAAAATTCAATAATGTTTGCTATTACTATATGATTTATTCATCAAATCAACACTATGGAATAGGTACTATTATCCTCATTCAGGGCTAGAAAAACTGGAAGTGGAAGATGTTAGAGAAGTTGTCTGGGGTCAGGTTGTGAATATCAGGACAGGAACTGACTGTGTTGGCTGTAAAGACCATCCTCTTAACTGTTTTATTCTTCCAACACTCTAAATATATCACTTCCTCCTTAAAATCAGATATAGCAAAATTGCCTAAAACTACCATTAGGATTATGTTATTCTACCCAGCATATCTACATACCAATATAAGATGATTGGATAAATTAAAAGTTAAATAAAAATTCTTAAAATGAATGGTTGACACATCAACCGAAAAATGTGCCTATGGGCTTCTTCCATCAGTCATTAGGTAACATATATGTGAATTTGGAAGCTGCAAGTTTTTCAGTGACCTTAAGGATTTTGTGTGCAGCCAATGTTATTCAGAGGTTAATTCTGGATTTTAGAATTAATATTTGGTGGTAAATGGACTCTACCTAAAGCTGCAACAAAGCCTAGATGGAGTTCAGAACTCTAGGTGAGATTGATTTGTCTCTGACATTAGCAATGTTGCAGGATTTTTTACCTCAATACCTGGGATTTGTTGTCTCATTGCTTCGAAGATTGAAGAGGTGAACACAATATGAATAGCAGGCAAAAGATCAGAAAGGAAGAATAGTATGAAAGCTCTCTTTACAGAGGGTGGGCATTCGAAAGTGAAGGCCCGCGACTATAGGCAAGTGTCTTTGTTTGATAAGGTTTTGATCACCCCTCCTTCCCTCATCCCTCTTTCCTTCTCAGGTCCTATCTTTATTGGCTTGATAACTCTAGATGCTGGGTTGTCCATTCCTGATTGGCTCGATTCTATTGCATGAGGCGTGGTTCTTGTGGGTCATATGTTTTATGGTATACTGCTTATTTTTTGTCAGGTCTTTTGTCAAATTCTTGAGGGGAATCTGAGGGGGAGTAGGTGGTGTCTGTTACATTCTTAAGAGTAGCCTTATGCCCCAGGGGGTTTGCTGTGGTTGGATGCTCCCAGCATTTTTCCAAAATATGTGTTTTTCCCCACCAAAGGACCATAGGTCCTAACCTTTCCCTCTCTGCCTACTGAATCCTATCTTTTCCTATCATAGCAGCAGCCTGACAGGAGAGGATGAATCCTTGCCTGGGATATGATGTACTGTGTGGTTTGTAGCACATGGAGAGGTAAACTGTAACCCCTCAAGAACATATAGGGATGGAACAGTATAAATGGAAGGGTACTGTTTTTATAATGTGTTTTAATAATTTTAAAGGTATATCTTGATAAATTAAAGATATATATTGTGTTCTCCTGAATAGCATATAAAAAATAACATAAGACATCAAAGCTAAAATGCAAATAGAGAATATAAAATAGAAAACTACAGAATACTTGAGTTATCCAAAAACATAACATAAGAGGAGAAACAGAAAAATAAGAACATATGAATAAAAAGTGAAATGAAATGATAGACTTACATATAACCATATCAATAATTACACTACATGGAAATAGAATATGCATGTCAATTAGGAGACAAATGCCAGACTGCATTAAAATTTTTTTTAAAAAAGCAAGATTCAGCTGTGTGTTATGTATAAGTAAGAAAATTTAATTATAAATATATAAAGAGGTTTAAAATAAAATAGTGAGCGGCTCCTGGATGGCTCAGTCAGTTAAGCTTCCAGCTCTCATTTTTGGCTCAGGTTATGATCTCATGATTTCGTGGGCTCGAGCCCCTCATTGAGATCTGTGCTGACATTGTAGAGCCTGCTTGGGATTCTCTCTCCCTCCCCCACTCACACTATCTCTGTCTCTCTCAAAATAAATTTAAAAACTTTAAAATTTTTTAAATAAAAAAATAAAAATAAAAGAGTGAAAAGGCTATGCCATGCAAAACTGATTATCAGAAAACTGTTTGGCTATGTGAACTTCAGATATGTTATACTTCAAGCAGAGTATCTATTACCAGAGATAAGAGGACATTTCATAATGCTAAAAGGATCAAGTTATCAAGAGATCTAACAATTCTAAATATACTTACCTGAAAACAAAATTTCAAATACATGAAGCAAAAGAAATAGACACATCCACAATCAGAGTTGGGGAATTTTAGCACACCTCTCTTGCAATAGATAGAACAAGTAGACAACAAACAAACACACAGGACAGGCAGACAGACAGACAGACAGACAGACACACACACACACACACACACACACAAGCATACACACACAAAAAGCTTGACTTTGTTGACATTTATGTAACACCCCAACTGCAAATGCACATTATTTTTAGGATCACAGAAAACATTCACCAAGATAGACCATACTCTTAGCCATAAAATAAGTCTTAATAAATTATAAGAAATTGAATTATAAAGAATATATCTAAACATGATTATTTTACTATAAATGATATGGCTCCATTGTTATATTCTATTTGTAATTTATAATAACATTGAAAACCTAAAATCCCTAAGAATAAATTAAACAAGTCACAGAGAATAATTACAGAAATGTGAAACAGAGATTTAAATAATTGATCATGAATTGGAATAGTCAGTTTTGTTGAATGTGCATTCTCCAAAGTTTATCTACAAATTCAACAGAACACCATTCAAAATTCCAGTAGTTTTTGAAGAAATTTAAAACCTTATTCTAAAACTTACATGGAAAAACAATTTTGAAAATGAAGAAATATTGGAAAATCTGTACTCCCTGATTTCAAGAATTCTAGTAAAGTCTATAGCACCAAGAACAAGAAATAGATACAACAGGTGGAGAGTTCAGAGTTCAGAAACTGACCTACACATATCTCATCAATTAATTTTGGCCAAGGCGGTAAGTCAATTCAGTGAGAGAAAGGAAAATCTTTTTAATAAATGGTGTTAGATAAAGTAAATATCATATAGAAATGTGAGCATTGACCCTATATCTGCCTTTGTGAAATAATAATTTTCAATTGACCATGGACCTAAATTTAGAGGCTAGCATCATACAGCTTCTAGAGGATAAAAAAACCTATCTATATCTGTATCTATATCTATATCTATATCTATATCTATATCTATATCTATATCTATATCATCTATATCTATATCAGCATAGATGAAGGTCAGTAAGCAAAAGACAACAAAATCAAAAGAGGATATGCTGTATGATTCCATTTATATGAATTATAGGGACAAGTAAAAAAAATATATATATCTATTACTATAGAAATTTGAACAATTTCTATTGACTCAGGGGAGATGGGGTTAAATGGATAAATGGAAGGTTGCAAGATGGAACTCTCTAGAGTGATGAAGATTTTCTCTGTTTTATCTTCTTTGATGGTTACATGTATACAATTAGCAAAACTCATTGAACTGAGAATTTGGCAACTAAAGTAAAATTTTCTTCACTCATATATGACATGATGTAAATAAAGAAATTTCAATGAGATCTACCAAAAAAAAAACAACTTAATTAATATGATTTAACCAAGGTTCCAGGATGTAAGATCAGTGAACAAAATTAATTATATTGTATGATAGCAATGTATAATTAGAAAAATCTAGTTATTAAAAATACAATTCAAATAGATTAAAAACACCAAATTACACCAAATTACATATAAACTATATATAAATTTAACAAAATACATAAAGGTTTAAAATGTGCTCACCCACAAAGGAAACAATCCTATTGCCCCAAATATTTTAGGGGGCTATTTTACAAAATAACCCTTTATAGTTTATTTTCTCAGTGTTCTGAACAACCAGTGTTATTGTCAGGGATGTAATTTCTTGTCTGTAGCTTTAAAATATACTGAGCCTTATGTCAAAGTCCTCCAAATGGGATAATCTAACAGCCCATCTCCCCTAGAAACTAATTATATACAACCGCACTCTTTTCCCTACTCACAGACATTTGTTGTGTCTACCTAAGAGTCTCCTTACTTAGGATTTTGCATGCCCACAGTTCTGGAAATTTCTTCCTTCTTCCCCACTTCAAAAAAAGATACCAGCTGTCCTCTAACCTAATTTGTTTCTTACCTATGCTTCCATTCTTCCAGGTACTAAACTATATAACAGCATGAAAGTCTTCACTCAGTTTTACCTTCTCTTTCAGTGAATTTTGTTCCGTCCTCCATTCTAGTAATGCTTGTTTTACTGTTTCATTATAGCACTTGGGTCAATGCTAGCTTATTATTCAGACTCACTTATGAGAGTGTAAGGTTCTCGATGACAGAGACAAGTTCTTATTCATCTTTGTTCATAGCAGGTACAATAAATCTATATTTTTATGCCTAATTATATTAGACATGGAGCATATCTTGATAATCATCAATTTTAACTTAAAGAGTAAGTCAGTTACAGACCTTTCCTTTAGATTCAAATTATGATTATTTGGAAAGAGAAGACAGAGGAATCTACAGTGAGTAATCACATGTATATTTGCCAAATGTACATTCTTCAAAAACAAAACTGTCTTCAGTTCAGACAAGAATTTTAACATTTGCAGTTTATTTAACATGAAATCTGATGCTATTTAAATATTGAATGAGCCTTTTTAGCTAGAAAGGATGCTTTAAAATTAAAGAGACTTGAATTTGAGATATAATAAGGAATGAGTTTCATTTGTGCAAACCTGTTTCTTACTATGAATATGGGTACCCGTTATGTTGTTTTGTGTTAGGTATTCCATTTTTTCTAGACTTATAATAGCAAATACAAGTATCAATTGAAGGAATATTAAGGCTCTTTGGTTCATAGCATTTTAATGAAACATAAAAGAATGGAAGGCCTCCGATAAAGCTTTTTACTGTCCATGTGACCCTCTTCCTCTATGGGAAGATTCTCCAAGCATTGCTGTACACTTGGATTCCTAGGCTCACATCATTTTGTCCTAAGCATAGTCTCTATCATAAGAAAGATATTTTTCCTATTAATTACTACTCTTTGATATTTAAATGTTTCCTTTGATAACTCTTTGGTAACCATTTTCTTCCTTTATCTCCCAAGACTATCTTTAGTTAGTTTTTGGTTTGTTTGTTTATACACTTTAAAGAGTTTGTTTCTGCTTTGATAAAAGGATATACTGATAATATATGATTTTTAGCTGCTTATGTGACTTTATTCAGAATATTTAAAAAAAAGCATTAAAATATATTTTCAGAGAATTATGTGGAAAATCATATTTAATATCAGTGTGTTTTACAAAAACACACAAGGGCAGCTCCCAAGCTTCCATTTCTTCTAAATGTAGATAAATCCTAGAAGACTTAGTCATTTTCACTACTCTCTAGTTTGGTTTCTTAATAGTGGCAGCCATTTATTGAGCATATTATATATGACAACATTATTTCCAGCATTTATGTTTATTATATTATTCAAGCTTTATAGCAAACATATGAGGCAAGTGTTATTATGTCACTCTAAAATAAGGAAACTGAGATGTCAAGAGTTTGAATAGACTGAAATAGCTGTATCTGAAATTAAACTCAGTTCGGAACAACTTCAAAGATGATCCTCAACCATATTCCTTAATATTTTATATATGAGTTACTTTTCTATTATAAAATCCCTCTTTATAAAATACTTTCAACATACTGATGAAGATAGGTTGGCATATTAATTTTAATAAATCCTGAAAATCCTCACCTTTCACAGAGAAATTTACAGAGATAAGGATCAAGATTACAGAGATTATATTATAGAGAGAGGGCCCTCTATCTGAAATTATGAATTTATATTCAGTCTGAAGATGGCCTAGAGACATGTGACATATCATAAGCCCAACTTCCAATTTCATGCCATGGCAAATCATGATGATCATAAATCTATGGCTATCCAAGTTTGACTCTGAATTGGTTAAGAAATTTGCTACAGTTAATCTCCACTCATGTTCAGCACAGTTATGTATGACATTGAATGTGTAATTGGAATGGGGACTTGCATGTTCTGACATTCACAGAGGAACTGCTTTGTTTCCTGATGAGAAGCCAATCTATAATGCTTCTTATGTTGACCCAACCATGTGATAGGTCTGGGTTGGAATCCTCTCTTCCTCAAGCTTAACATACTAGCCCAAACAGAGAAAACATAAATGTCCCTTTTCAGGGAAGTTTCAGGAAAGTGTTCTACTCATCATCTTGAAATTAGAAGAATTATTGTTGAGAGTTTTTTTTTTCTGGTATAGGGGTGTCTGAGCCTACAGACATAGAAAAAGGGAGACTAGAATGTACTAAAGGATCCTGGTTAAAAGAAAGAAAGGTCTGAAGGGGTGACTCGGTAGCTCAGTCAGTTAAGCATCTGACTGGCTCAGGTCATGATCTCACAGTTCATGGGTTAGAGCCCGCATCAGGCTTTTTGCTGACAGCTCAGAGCCTGAATCCTGGTTCAGATTTTGTGTCTCCACCTCTCTCTGCCCCTCCCCTGCTTGTGCTCTCTCTCTCTCTCTCTCTCTCTCTCTCTCAAAAATAAATAAACATTAATTTTTTTAATATTAAAAGAAAAGAAAGGTGTGAAAAAGAAAGGTCTACTAGGTGTTGTATGTAAAGGAAAATCAAAGATTTCTACAACAAAGAAGTTATCTAACTTTTAAACAAGATGGACATTTCCTTAACGATTAAGGGGAAACAAATTTTAGTTATTTGTTAGTACCATTTACCCCTCTTTTCCTTAACTAAGGAAATGGTTTTTGGTTTGTTTTCAGATTGGAATTGTATTCAGCTTCCTTCGTAAATATTTTTTTTTTAAATAGTCATTGTCACATGATCCAGTTCTAGCTAACAAAATATAGGTAGATGTCACTGGTGGGCCTTCATGCAAAGTTTTGAAAGGAGAAAGGACTGGCTGAAATCTGATTTCTGCCTTTTGCCTTTGGCCTTTCCCCTTTGTCCTGTATGGATGAAATGCTTGGAAATAGAGCAAACATCCTATAAGCATGAGGATAAATGCCAAATTCTATGGAGAGTGAGGTTAAAAGTTAAAAGAAGAAACTGTGATGGCATTGGAAAGCTCCTATCTCAGGTCTGAACTCCTACCTCTAAAACTATTCCTATGATGAGAAAAAAAATTCCTATTTGTTTCAGTCACTATAGTGCAGCTGACACAATTTCAAAAGATATAACCAAATTCTTACATTTTTTCATATACTGTATTAATACATTAAAAACTCTGTATTGTTTCCGTAAGTGCTGTGACTAGAATTCCTCTTTGACATAGGAACTTCAAAGACTCTAAACAGAACAGTCTAAAATGAGTCCACACAATGCAGAAGAGTGTTTTACAAGACTAGCAAGCACATGTAGCAAGATGTACTTACTTGAGCCTAGTTCTTGAGTAACACTTCTTATAAAAGATTTCTGAAGGCCTTTTGGTGCTTCCTCAGCTTTGATGATTTTACTTTTTCAGCATAGTTTCAGTAGTACAGGACTGAGAAAATACCAGAATCTACTATTTATCTCAATTTAGCTGTTGTTGTGCCTAAGTGTTCTCTAGCTTTAGAGATTTAAGTTGTTCTATAGGTGATGAAATTTTCATTGTGTCTGTACCTCACAGGTGGAAATAAAATGGGACTAAAACAAAAGAAGACAGAATGTATCATCTTTAGAAAGCAAAAGTTTTGAAAATTCCCTGTGACCATAATTTTAGAGAAATCTAACAAATAAATAATTACTCAGGAGCCACATGATTAATTAAATATTGTAGTTCAATCTCTGATTTCATGCCAAAAACATGATAAGAGGAAATCATATCCTTTATGTAGCTAACCTAATAGGGCCTGACTCCTAAAATACCTTCATAAGAAATTCTCCATTCTATCTTGAAATTCAAATACAAAAAAAAGTGTATTTGATAATTAGAGTAACATCAAAAAGTAAACGGTCTTCATATGATATGGCTGCCATTCATATCAATATTTAAGAAAGAGTAGAATGTGCAAACTGAAAGCCTATTACTAAAAAAAGCTTAGAATTATTGTTCTTTATCTGAGGACATTCTAATATATCTTAAATTACTCTTTGCTCCTTAACAAAAAAGTATTTATTCTTTTTTTTAAAGTATTGAAGTATGTTATTTGTGTAACTGTGTAAAATGAGTTTAATGGCATAAGAAACAGACTATATATAAACTTTAAAAAGTGAATATTATAGATACCTTATTTTATTAATCATATTGATCATGATGGTACTTGGTTGCTCAGGGTAATATAAATGGTACTTCATTAACTTGATGTCCTAGTGTCCACAAATCACTAATCATCTATGTTAGCTTAGGTAAAGTGAGTTCCTCTCAAGATTTCAAGTTTCTTATTTGTGAAGGAAAGCACTGAAGTGCATTTCAATCTCTATGAATTGATGGATACATGTGTAAAAAGTAGTGCTTTGACCATAGTCTAGATCTAAAACTTTGCAGATGTCACCAAATACACATAGGGTGAAGAAATTATGGATACCACTTTCAGACTCTAATCCATATTCCTTGAAGCAGCATAACCCAGTAATTATGATTTACTCTTGTTCAGTTGCTGCTAGAGGGTAGGTTGTAGTATGCAACCACAGGGGTTGCTCTCTTCCAAACACCCCAGACTCTCGTATCTTTTGTATAAGGGCTTTGCTTTCAACAGATATTTACTGTACCAGACACTCTTCTGCATGCTGATACTTTCTTGTCCCTTTTGTGCTTAATGTATAAAGCAGGCCGCCTTTATTTAGAGTTTTGCTTTTAAAAGCTTAACATTTGAATAGCAATTACAATAAATAATATCTTTGACATTGGGCTGGCTGTTGTGTTTGGAATCTGTGTGAACTCTCTTGTTCTGATCACCTGTAAATAGCTAAAGAAATAGTACAATGGGTACCACTCAATAAAATCTGTAATAGCTTCTTCCTCTTTTGTGTCACCTGCCAGCTCACAGGTGTGTGTACACACACACACACACACACACACACACACACAGAGGATCAGGGTCTCCATTAAATTTATGGTTCTATTCCTTGGCCTCATCTTGAACTCCTAACACAATGGCTTCTCGCAATTCATCACAAGAGAGTCTATAAGAAAGTGATGAATGAACTGACCTAAATCTATCACTACTAATAGAAAACAGTTCAAAAATTAAGATGCTTAACACCTTAAATGAGTACTTTTATTCTCCCATCTAATACTATAAGAGCATCTTCATCATCAATCATCGGTCATCATCATCATCATCTTAAGGTCCTTAAGTATTTATTATTGAAGATTGAGTCAAGAACAGGTAGCTTTAATTTTGCATCGTGCTGTGAATATGTTCTCCTAGCTTCCAGGCCTCTGATGATGTCTAGGTAACTATGATAGATAATGTTCTCTACATGATCTTTCTCTTAAGTTTGGTGCATTCATTTGTAAAAAGCACTAGTCTGTACGTCTAAAAGAAAATCAATTAGTCTTAATGATACAAATATTTGCTTAATAAGACTCCTTAGGGAGCCAATATTAATCAAAGGCTCAGAATGATCTGTAATTATACATCAATTGTACATGTGTCAGTGGATGATTGTAAAGTGCTAAAGGGTTCTTAAAATACTTTATTCTTTATTATAATTAAAATTTTTTCTCCTGGCACTTTAGTTAAGTTTCTCAGCCCAAGACATCATTGCCTTTCATCTGAATCGTGCCTGTAACCTCCTAACTTCTACTTCGACCTTGGTCACATAGAGCTCAGGGTAACTTTTTTATAATATAAATCAAACCACGTCTCTCTTCAGTTTAATCCCCTTCGGTAGCTTTGCATCACACTAAAATAAAATTCGAGTTTTGATCCCTGCTTACATTTTCTGAATCAATCCCTACCACTGCCTCCCTAACATTCTGTGTTCCAGCTACATCAGCCTTCTTTATGCTTTAAGTTTTGTCTCCCCTTGGGGCTTTGCATTTGCTATGTCTTCCATCTAGAATACTTGCCCTTTCAGTTTCAATTCAACTGAAATCTCTGAAACACCTTGCTTCCCTGACTCCTAAATCTAAAGCATGGCCTAATTCAACCAATACCCCTTGACTCTTTCCCTCTATTTTTACTTTATCTGTACTATTCATTTCTTTCTGCAATGTTCTTTTTCATTGATTTATTTGTCTATGATCTGTCACTCTTCATTAGATGTCAGCTCCACGAACGCAAGCACTTATTCAAAGCTGTATCCCTCCAGCCTAGAATAATGACTCTCAAATAATAAGTGCTATAAATATATATACAGCTACATTGGAAACCAGGTGTTAATTGGGACCCTTTCTTCATCTCACATTTGCTGAATACTTATAGGGCTATTATTCATAAATTATTTTTAAATTCTGCCACTATTTAATTATTTATTTCATTATTTTCATTATAGTGAGACATTTTATTAATAGGAAGTACCTAATTGTTCATAAACGATGTACATTCTTCCGTTCATTTCACCAGAACCTTTGGGGGAAATGAGGAAACCATATTCTGAGGCCTGCACAGCATCTCTTTTCTTTGAATATGTCTAAACTTCTCTAGGTTCCTGGCCTAAATACTACTTTCCCCCTTTTAAAGTGTGTTTTCAAAAAAATATCATAGTTTAACTTCTAACAGGGAGTACAATGTACTGTGGAAATTACAATTAATTTGCATCTTATCTAGTTATGAGGAGTTTCTACCATTTTTAGTATAAATTTGCTTGGCTTTATTTTTGCCTCCAACTTATTTGCTATTTCCCTGTTGTTTTCTTTGTGGACCATCTCTAAGAAAGATTAAAGTCAGCCAGCGGAGTGATTTTCCAGTAAGAAACCACAATTCATTCTAATTATTTTGGAACTGAGGCAAGTCACAGTAGCACAGGTGAGGAGAGGAAAGAACCTGTGGTTTTGCTTCTTGTGGCTGATGCTGCCACCTGGACCTGTGTCTAAAGTAAACATATCTTGTGCTCTTTAGTGTTCTCTGACAGCTCATAAAAGAAGGCACCTTATCCCTTTATTTATTTATAGGCTTCTTCTATATTTTGATGATGAAAGCTATGAATTCTCAACAGATAGTTGCGTTCCCTTTCACAGCAATACAGAAAGAAAAATGTTTGTCCTCCTTTCTCCAAACCTTTCACATGGTAACAATCATGTTTTGAAATTCTGTAAGAGATATGATGTAAGCTAATTGAGATTCAATTAGTACATCACATGCTTTTTGCTATGCAGAAGCTAACGGGGGATCTGTCTATTAGAAATTACTCATAGCTGGATGAGAGCTAGATGAATAGTAATTTAGACCTTGAAAGACATGTAAGACTATAAATGGAAGTAAAAGTGAGGCTAATGGAAGATCACCCAAGAACTTTTCAGAATTCCCTAATGAGAAATTGTAATTTTCATATTTGACATTAGGGCTTATAATAATGACGAGACCTCATGATTGAGTACAATTAGACCCATAAAATGCATTGCAAATATCTTCAAAACTACCAATTAAATTGAACCTTTGAGCTGGATTTGTCTTACTTTCTTATAATGATTTATAACATGAGAAATTCTGGATTTACTTTCCTTTGTTATTAGCAATCAATGTAATTCTATATTATGTATCTAATGATACATCACAGCCAAAGTGATCTTTTCACAACCAAAGTCAAAATGTCACTTTCTGCTCAAAACATTGAGGTGGCTTCCCATCTTCCTGAAAATGAATGACAAAGCCCTTACCTTGGCCTTCTAGGTCCTCCAAGAATCTTTACTTACCCCATCTCTACTCTCTGGTCACCTTTTTTTGTTTTTTTGTTGGTTTTTTTTTTTTAATGTTTATTTTTGAGACAGAGACAGCACGAGCAGGGGAGGGACAGAGATAGAGAGAGACACAGAATCCAAAGCAGGCTCCAAGCTCTGCGCTGTCAGCACAGAGCTCGACACAGGACTGGAACCCTCTGAGCTCATGACCTGAGCTGAAGTCTGACGAAACAACTGAGCCACTCAGGTGCCCCTGTCCTGGTCACCTTTTAATCTCTCCACTTGTTCATCTGTTCTGGCAGCTGGTCATGTGGCCTTTCCTCTTCTCATTCTCTTTGCATATTCTGTTTCCTCAGCCAGAATGTCTTTATTACAGATATTTACATAGCTCTTTCATCTCATCTGCTCTGCTCAAGGGTCTTCCGTGATTAAACTATGTAAAATAGAACACTCTTCTCAGACTCTTCTCACAAACTCTTCTCACAAACACTCTTCTCATGAACTCTGTGTTCCTTCTTCTGCTCTATTATTCTTAGTATTTGTAATCTGACATACTAATTTTGTTTATTTTATTCTATATTTTTCCACTCAGAATGTAAGCTTCCCAAAGCCAAAGACTCTGGAGTTTTTGTTTGCGACTCTATCTCTGATACATATTAGGCACTCAATAAATATGTGTCCACTGAATGAGGGATTTATGAGTCTTTATCTTTGGGTTTTATCTAAATCATATAATTGTGCATTCACTAATGAAAGAGAACAGAGTAACAATTTTTATATGAATTATTAGAGGTTATCCCTCATCTTATAATAATGCTGTTGTTAAAATTAATTGCATAATATTAAATTTTAAAGAAAGGTCCTTATATCATATAACCCCTTGAAATTCAATTTTTTCCATATGAATAGCAAGTATTATAAAAATTTATTTTACAGATATTTTTAGCTAATCATGCACTGAAAAATATTCTGTATCTGATCTTTTACATAAAAATTTCTCTTCAAATAGTACTTAACATTAATTAGTTTTTGTTAAGCAGAGGAAATACCCATTAATAAAAAGAATGATCCAATCCAGGGTTGCTTTATATAGCATTACTTTTTCAGCATTTTTATCATAGTCCAAGCAATGAACATTGCAATCAAAAACATATATTTTTACTATAAGAAAATAAAATAATAAGATCACTCAGACTATTGTTAGCTAAAATAATGTGCACCCAACATAAAATTTAGGCAGAAATAGATATAAGCAATTTTACATAAATCTTTAAATGTTTAATTTCCTAAAGCAGTTCTTTTTAATGTCAAAAATAACTATCTTTAATCTTAGAAGATAATTGCAAAAATATTTGCTTTCCATTCATTATATCCCATATGAAATAATCAATTTACCTACCACGTTAAAATTCCCAATTTTGTACTTCGTATAACATTTGAACAGTAGTAGAGAGGGACTGTTTCATCTATCTGTATGTATGTATGTATGTATGTATGTATGTATGTATCTATCTATCTATCTATCTTCTACCTATCTATCAAGAGATACTTACCTTCACTTAATACACCCAAATTTTCATCATTAGTGGTGGTAGAGAGATGGGGACAACTTGAGAGGGAAGAAGTTGATACCTTGTTACTGGTTTTCTTCAACAGATTCATGCCAGCAGCAATATGAGTCCTAACGCATCACAGGATATTAGAGATAACACTGTCTCAATAGAAAAAATTCCATTTACTGCATCACTACTTCCTGTGGTTTGTGCCTGAGTTTATCACAGTGAAAATGCTCACACTCAACGCTATTTAAGTTAAAACAATTGGTAATTATAGTCTGTAGGAAACCACACAAAATGAAAGAAAATAGACTTCATGGAACTTTTTATATAATTTCTATTATTCAAGTGATTCTAATTTACATAAGGAATAACCTACCTTGAACATCAAGGCTCTTACCTAGATATTTTGTTTATGGTTTTTGACTTTGTTTTGTTTTGCTTTAATGAGTTTGTGTGGAGAATAAGCATTATTTGAAAACTATAACCAGGTTTCACTACATTTTATACATTAGCTAGCAATCCTTCTCTTTTAGTCTACTTTGAATATGCATTATTAACAATGGGAAATATTTGCTAACATACAGTGATTTTTTTTATTATTCTTTTTTGTTGTTGCTATTTATGTATTTATTTTGAAGGCGGGGTCGGGAGAGACAGAAGAGAGAGAATCCTAAGCAGGCTCCGTGCTGTCAGCATGGAGCCCGACACAGAGCTCCATCTCAGGAACCATGAGATCATGACCTGAACCTAAGGAGAAATCAAGAATTGGACACTTAACCATCTGAGCCACTAGGGCACTGCTATTATTCTTTATTAAAGAACATTACTTAAAAGTATAGATAATGAGTATAAAAAATAGCATAAATGTTGTAATCAGGATTCTCTTTCTTTTAGTGCCATATCTAAATATAGTAAAGGGTATATTTTAAAAAAATAATTATGAAGTAATCATGTATCATTATTGGATAAAGACAAATCAAATGCTGAGAAAATCTATTGTTTTCTTCCCCCAGGTAGCATATAAAGAGGGAGTTAAGATAAATGATTGTCAAGAAAACAGTTGAGGGGTGAATGGGACATGTTTTTTTTTTTTTGCAGCTATTTACTACCTTTTTATTGTTAATCTGTGAAATAGGATAATCTTTCTTAAAACATGTGTTCCAGGTACTTACTTCTGCATAACAAGTTACCTAAAAACTTAGCATCTTAAAACAAGAACTATTTTATTGTATTTAATGACCTTATGGGTCAGGATTCATCTGGGTGATTCTCCGCCATGTGTTATAGACTAAAGTCAATAGTTGTTGTTCAGTAGCCTGACGAGCTGATAGAGAAGGTCAAAACAGCTTCATCCGTGTCTGGTGCCTTGGCTCCAATGATTGGAAAGTGGGACTCAGCTGAGCCAGTTGACCGCAGTGTCTATGTCTAACCACTCCAGCATGATCATGTCAAGGTATTTGGACTTCTCCCATAGCAGCAAAAAGCTTCTAGGTAAATTGTCAAGAGACAATGACTAGATTCAGAAACTGACAAAGTTTCTCTTTTGCGATATTGTACTGGTTTCAAAAGTCTCAAAACTCCACTTAGATTCAAGGGAGAGGACCATCGGCTCTACTTTTTTTTTTAATGTTTATTTTTGAGAGAGAGAGAGAGAGAGAGAGAGAGAGAGAGAGAGAGAAAGAGAGGGAGAGAGAGTGCAAAGAGGGGAGGGACAGAGAGAGAGGGAGACACAGAATCTGAAGTAGACTCCAGGGTCTGAACTGTCGACACAGAGCCCAATGTGGGGCCTGAAACCTCCAACTGTGAGTTCATGACCTGAGCTGCAGTTGGATGCTTCACTGACTGAGCCACCCAGATGCCCCTCGGCTTTACCCCTTTAATGGTGGAATATCAAAGGAATTTCATCCGTCTTTAATTTGTCACAATATATCATGTTTATTTTTCCTAATTTTATAATGTGCCTGAATGTAAGTCAGGAATTCTAATTAATAATAAAATTCTTTTGAAGGTTTTGTGAGATGTAGAAATGTATTTTGTTAAGTAAAAATGTCCTCTCTCAATGACTCTAAGACTTTGCTTTGCCATTCTTCTTCTTTCTTTTTTTATAGATTTAAAAATCAGTTTATTTAAAAAAATTAGTCACTGACATCTCTTATTTTGGAGATCACAAGATCACATTCCTTACTGATATTTTTGTTGTGAATACAGGCTTTTATTTTAATTTGTATGAAATCATTAAATTTGTATTCATCATTCTTATTCCCTTTCCCAATATATTTTCGAAACTCTTAGTCCTCCACTAAACAAAAATGAAAACAAAACAGACCATCAAAAGATAAAAGACCTTTCTCTTGATTTCATAATAGGCTCATATATTTTCTCTATTTCTGTCACCCACAAGCTTGTCACAAGGATACTGTGCAAACAGTGTGTCTGCACCCACTTCTCTACCCTAGGCATGCGGCCGGCTTCTTATGAATTTTGCAGAAGTGTCTCCCACTGTTTTCATCAATGACCTTATAATTTCAAACACAACGACCATTTATTGTTTAAGTCTTGATGGACTTCTTCGCTGCCTTTGACACTGTTGATATCTCTGAACATCTAGAAATTATTCATCAGCCTTCTGAGTCTTCACAAACTTGGTCCTCCAAGTTCCACACTGTTATCTTGAGACTCTTCTTGCATTATCTATCTGGTAGGTATTAGTTCTCACTGCTACTGAGGTCTGCTATTTTGAATTCTGCCACTGAGATCTGCTATTTTAATTTTGAGTTTCTCTCTAGGTAATCTGTCTTTGCTCAGACTGGGAAGTAGTTACTATGTACTGATGACTTATACAGTTCTGGTTTTTAAACTTCTTGCTGGCACTTCAGATCTAACATTCAAATGCCAGCTAGACATCTCTAAACAGATATTCTAGAGGTATTTCAAAGTCAATATGTCTAACCTTAATTATCCCCTGATATTTACTGTATCTTGTTGGCAACATCAGAATTCATTAGTTCAATGTTGTAAAACAGGGATTTATCCCTGGTTTATCTCTCTACCCTTTCCCAACCCTCCAATTACTCATAGCTGTTAAGCAAGTGTGTATTAGTGATTCAACCTACTAAATATTTTTTAGTGTGTTTTAAAATTATCCTTTCAATTCCTATGAATGTTGCTCCAATTTGAAAAACATTATTTTTTTGGTAAAAGTAATGTAGCTGCCTCCTATTTGTTTCCCTGTCTAGGCTTCTGTCCACTCAGATACCAGAATGGACCTTACAGACCTAACAATAACACCACTATGCTTCACAGTCTTTAATATCTCTCCATTATTGAGAACAATATTTTTAAAACTGCATATAGCTACACATTAATAAATTATAAAGTTAATTTAGTGGATCACAATAAATGTTTTTAATAAAATATAATATATTGTAGGAAAATCATAGAGAGATTTGCATTTGTAAGCATAAGTGTATCACTTGGTTGTTTCGTATGCATGTATGTGTGCATACTGGGCAGCAATTAATATGCTTTTCTTACCCTAGAACAGTGAGGCGTTGGTATTCCCAATGTACAAGATAATGTATTGAATGGGGGAAAGATAAACTAGAACTTCTACTTATTTAGTAATTGTAAGAAATAACTTGAGCTTGTCTAATATTCAATATATATACGGGAATTGGTGCCTTCCCTCACTCAGTATGTCAATAGTTGAATTTACATGGCTCTACCAAGTTTGAGGTATATACAAGGAAGATGAAGTGCTCCCTAGTGAAAGGTCTGGAGATGATGTTCTGACTTCTTAAATCTCTTTCAGTTTATGACAATTCATCTGTACCTGGTTAAGTAAATTAATGGAATATGTGTTCAGAGTTTTAAATAAACTAACCCTTATAATAGATCTGTGGCTTAAAAAGTAGTCACAAAGAAACCACAGAGTAAAGGCTTTTCTATAAGACAATAGAGAACATTAGTCCTGCCAGGAGCTCTTTATTGTTCATAATAAAAGGTAAAGATTAATATAACACTAAATAAAATTATTTCAAATAATTGTGCCAAAAACACCCTTTCCTGGGGCAATTTAGTAAAGGCTGGAATGGGACAAAATGGTTGTGTATGAAAGACTATACTTGTTACAAGTAACTGCTTCTATCTGCCTTTAAAAAGCAACTTAGTTGATAAAAAATTCTCTAGTATTTATTATAGTGAGACATGAGACTGATTACTGAGTCATGTGTCACCTACTTTCCAACTGTTATGTAATAAATTGGGTTTTATATTTCCCCAGGATCCCATGTCCATGATAACTTTTGTGTACTTTCTCATTGGATTCATTCATAAAGAAAGGATCTGTTTCCTCTGTGAATTCCATGGTACTTAACTAGCTTTCTACTCACTGCCTCCTGGACAGTTCCTGACACAGAGCTAACACATAATAACTGGTGAATCCAAGCATGTGTGAGAGAGAGAGAGAGAGAGAGAGAGAGAGAGAGAGAGAGAGAGAGAGAGTAAATTCATGAAAGTGACTCAGTTAATGCTTTGGTTTACTGTTTGAGCACAAGGATTAGAAATGCAAGAACTTTGCTTCATTAAAATAACGATGATCTATTCCTATCTTTAACCTTCTTTGGGTATCATATGTTCATTTCAGAATATTCTGTGCACACAAAAATATGTAAATTACCAAAAAATTGAAAGGCTATTTACAATCTGTTATATACATAATTATATCTGAGGCTTTGCACATACTATATTGACTGCACATTTGCTGATGTGAGAAAAAGCAAAACAAGAAACTTAGAAATTAGCTGCATATCAAATGTTTGCTTCAATCTTTGCACATTGAATAAGACATACTTTTCAAGTTGATTTTTTCACAGTGACGTCTGCAGGTTTATGTACAATATCAAAATCACTCAAACACATAGGTTCCCATCAACCCTCATGGTTTCTGTGTGATTACTTCATCATAAAAAACTTGTGTGCACCTTCAGGAACTAGAATAGTTACTCTATTACCAAACACACTCAAAAATGTACATTACTTAAAACAAGACATTAGGATTTCCTTAGGTCTCTTATAATACGGGAAATAATCTGCCTATTAGGGAATAATAATATGGAGTATGTACTCTAAGAGATTACTTAGAAGGAACTGTGGTTAAAAGAGCTATCCTACTAGATCAAGAAGCATCCGTGATAGATCAATATAGAGATTTTCCTTGAAGGTGGGTGAGATTCCCCTTAGACATGGTTGCTTTGTTGTGGAGATATGGAGGGCTAAGTGTATGAGACCGTGTTCCATGTGTGAGCATTAATATGGGTTGACTTTCTACACTAGAGAAATGTGCTTCTAATATTCTTTCTAAATCATTAAGAAGTAAGACCGTCTAACCAAGGGAAATAATTGCATTCCTTAGGAACTATGGTCAAAGCCCAATTGGAATAAACAATTCCACTGGTATGGCTTTGGTTTTTTGTCCTTTTTGTGTACTAGATGGCTGAATTACTGTTTGAGAAGGATTTGGTTCTCTCCTGTCCCTGTTTGAGCATACAGAGTTCCCTATTTGCTATGCAGGAAGGCTAGAATATGATCTGATTATATTTCTTTTTATTCTAACTCCTCAAATATTTAGAAAACAGAGGGTACCAGTTCAGCACACTACATTTAGAACAGAGTATCAGTTTGGCTATTTTAACTTTATAGAAATGCTTAAATAAGAATACATTCATATAGGGTGTTCCTGGGTGGCTCAGTTGGTTAAGCCTCTGACTTCGGCTCAGGTCATGATCTCACGGTGCATCGGTTCGAGCCCTGCATTGGGCTCTATGCTGACAGCTCAGAGCCTGGAGCCTGCTTCGGATTCTGTGTCTCCCTCTCTCTCTGCCCCTCCCCAACTCATGCTCTGTCTCTCTCTGTCTCAAAAATAAAAATAAACATTAAAAAAAATTAAAAAGAATACATTTGTTTAAGTACACAGTTCGTATAGATAAGCATTTCTTAAGTTGGATGTTCCATAGCATTCTCTGATTATTCCTATTATAGCATTTATTTTATTGTATATTCCCCAAAAGATAGCAAACACGTTGAAGCCAGGGACTATGACTTTTTCATTTGTGTATCTCCAGTTCTTAATACAATGGGCACAAAGTAGTGTTCAATAAATAGTTAATGAATGTTATAATAAGGAATGCATCAGCAGATTTTTGATATGCAAACCATCCCAAAACTTAATGCTTAAGGCAACAACCATTATTATTATTAGTGACTCTGTTGATCATTGTATCATTTTTCCTTCTATAGCCAGGCTACACTGATCTTGGTAGGCTCATTCATGCTTCTGTAGTTTTGGCTATGGGCTGTGATATCTGAAATGGTCTTATTCTCACATCTGATGCCTTTCTCCTAGCATGGCTAATAAGAGTGTCTACATCACACATCTCTCTCTATCTAAAAATCTAGTCAAATCTTGTTTACATTGTAGTAGGTGGCAGGTATTCTGAGAAGTTAATAAAAAATATAAGTCTCTTGAAACATAGGCTGGAGGCACATTAACATTTCTGATTTATTCATTCAGTCAAAGAAAGTCACAAGACAAACTTGTTTTTAACATATGGGTAGAAGAATTCCCACCCACTTATTTTTTTTTCTTAAGTTTATTTATTTATTTTGAGGAAGAGACATCATGAGTGGGGGAAGGGCAAAGAGAGAGGGAGAGAGAGAAAATCCCAATCCATCATTTTTGAAATTTACCATAAATGATAAAACATCCAGAATATCACAAGAGTGCAAGCTACTGTGAAATCTGAAATCTCCCTGTAACATTAACAACATCATTAATACAGTAGTCTCATCTTATTCACAGGGATTATGTTCCAAGACTCATAGTGGTTGCCTAAAATAGCAGATAATATTGAACCCTATATATATTATGTTCTTTTCTTAAATATACATACCTATGATAAAGTTTAATTTACAGATTGAATTTACAGATTAGACACAGTAGGAGATTAACAATAATGAATAATTAAATAGAACAATTATAACAATTTACTGTGATAAAAGTTATGTGAATGTGGTCTTTCTCTCTCTCTCTCAAAATGCTTTTTGTACTGTATTCATCCTTCTTGTGGTGATATAAGATGATAAAATGCCTACATGATATGAAGTGAGGTGAATGACGTAGGCATTGTGACATAGTGTTAGACTACTATTGACCTTCCGACAATATCTCAGAAGGAGATGATCTGCTTCCAGAACATGGGTGACCATGGGTAGTTAAACTGTGGGAAAAAGAATGGTAGATAATGAGGGACAACTGTATCTTCATCTCTTTTTCTGCCTGGGATCTGAATCTCCTTCAAAAATCCACTCAAATGCTAGTTATTAGCTTTACTCTCTGTAAAATGCTCTTCTTTATGTTATCCCAATTGTACAACCTCTTAGCCTCTGTCTACCTGGGGAGGCCAGATAGAACTGAAAATCTAAGCAAAAAATCTACCCTGCTTATAGAAAGCTGTTTTGAGAACAACTGGAAATTTCAGCAGCCTGGTACAAGTCCGAATTTATGGCTTATTTTAGTTTTATTTTATGTCTTCATTGCACTCAGCCTTAAGAAGACGATAGTTCGGATAATAATAGCTCATTTCTGAAGTGGGTTCAACAAAAGAAAGCTTTGACCATTCTTTCAGCTTTCTTTTAATAGTGTGACTATCATAAGCTTTTTCTTCTTCTTTTTCTTTTTCTTTTTTTTTTTTTTAAAGCAGGTGGTCTGGAGCATCAAGTGTTGTAAGAACCCCTCAGGAGTTCACCAGCTACATTAGATGTAACCATTCAGTTAGATGATGTCTATAAAGAGATATCGGGGATATCATTAAAATAAACACTAAGCATTGTGAGAACAGGAAATTCTAGGTAAGGTAGTTTTCAGAGCTAGGTCTGAGTAAAACTGTGAGATTGGTAAAATATCTTCTGGCAACTCATGTCTTACCTTAAATTCTGCATTGTCTCAGGAAGTGTTCTATCTTTACCAAAATCTTCACTGATAATGTTTGAGTAGTTTTTTTATTTATTTAAAAAGTGCAAAGATTAAAACGGCTCAAGATCTGGAAGAATGGATTTAAGCAATAGCGGATGGATGAGGGAGGCAACCTTCATGTCACATGTGGAGGTCACAAACTGTTCTTAAATAATCTTGGGTACTTTCATGCATGAAGTCATATATTCATCTAATAAACATTTATTGAGCACCTTCTATATATCAACCACTGAGGCAATTACATAGAAGAATGAGGTACATTCTTAACCTCAAGAATGATACAGCCTGGAAAAGAAAGCCTACAAGTAAGTTGATGATAAGTTATGAAGTGAAGATAAATATAACATGCTCTGAGCATACAGGGGAAACAACTAAGTATTACCCGGAGAGCTGGAGGTGAATGGATACAGGAGATAACATAGAAGGTAGATCAAAAATGATGACTATTTATTATCCACAGGTAAGGGCAGAATTCAGGCAGTGTGAATGATACAAAGCATAGCACAAAAGTAGAAAATAATTTAGTCTCTTTGAGAATTTAAAAGACAATTCAGTTTTCTAAAACATAAGTTGTATTGTAGTGGGGAAGTTAATATTTTTATGTACAATGTTACTGAGCCAGAATTACCAGTGTTCAAATGATTAATTTATGTGCAAGCATTATTACCTGGTATTTCACACACTCCACTCCTCCTGAGTCATATTTGAATTGCTCAGGTCCTATACATTCATATGGATCCTTCATCTGGATTCTAGTACTTTTCATATTGGATCGTATGGTTTCTTAATTTCTATGTTTTTTCTTGGCTTTAATCTTGAAACTAAGATTATCTCTTATCACATTTCTACCTCTTTCATCTGGAACAGTGCAAAGTACTTATAAAACTTGCTGAGTGCTTCTTTTCTCAACCTTTCTAAATTACCTTAATTCCTCCCAATCTTAGTCTTAAACTACTTACCCACCCTTTTAGTAAGCCTGTTTTATTGTCCCAAGCTCCTAACAACCCCAACCAATAACCATGAACTAGAACAAAGTATTCACTTAGGTCGAAATTTGTTTCTTAGCCCCAATTAATTCAACAAAAGCGCCGAACCTTGTAAATGTACGTCAGTGGCCAAAGATCTTAACATAGTGTCATTTGTACCAGGATTTCTCCAAATATGGAGAGCCACTTAGGTGAGGATGCCATGGGTTTCACCTAAGTTTTCTGTTTGCAAAAACATGTCAATGTTTTGCTCTTCTTTTATAATCTGAAGGTATGTGCATTTAGTCAGCTAGATGTAGAGTTGTAGACACTCTTTGCTTCGATAACTACACAACTAATAGAGAGTTGTGAAAATCCAAAAAGCGGTGGTATCTCAGTATCTGGTAATGGTACATCAAATCTAAAATGTTCAGAAAATTCAATTTAACAAAAATCTTATGTGCACAGTATTTCTCTGTCCAGAGTCAAAAACTTAATATCTGTGGAATTACATGCAAGCTTTTGGTGAAAGGAATGGTCATAAAATAACTCATGAGAGAGCTTCCCAATATCTATTTTAAATTAAACAATGAAATCCATAAAGTTGACACAGAACAAGCCTCTATGGCTGTATTGCACTATTAATGGAATAGCCGCATGAGTGATTTAAGGCATATTTAAATGTCATGCTTCAGGCATTGTTGCCTTTTATTCCTTTTATTGACAAAAGAGATTGCATGATGGCTGTTTTTCAGAAGTTATTGCTTTCTGAGCAAGAGTACTGCACACAGAAAAAAAATATTGGGGCTCCAAAACTGAAATTGCTACTGAAAATATTACCTGAGGAAAATTGGTATGATCTGAAAAAGTTGTTATATTGTAGGTATTCCCTCAATCGTTCTTGCTAATTCCCTCAGTCATTATCCTTCCTAATTCCCTGCTCTCCTTGCTTCTAGATTTCTTTGAAGTTATTTTTGTTTTCTCCTTTTTTACACTTCAGCGAATGCTCTCCCTATGTGAGAAAAACTGAGGACCAAAGTTCATAGCTGTTTACTATCCTCTTGTCTAACACATACATGACAGAGTGTTATACTAAAAATATAGCAAACTGCTTGCATTTTTTTACTTTGTCACGAGAAATGGTAGTATCTTCTATGTGTATTTTTCTAATGGAAATAGGCTGCAATTATAACTCTAAGAATTATTGATATAACCCAACTTGGTGGTACTTTTCCTGTTGATTACATTATTACCAGTATCAGTTTGCTAGGATTTAACTTGGTGGCATGTAATTTAGTCCCTGGACACTAATGCATTTCTAGAAGAACATCTGTGACTGAGTGGTTGACTGTAAAGTCACCTCTGTCACTCCATTTTTGTCAGTGACTCTTTATTTGAAATTTACCTAGAGAAAAGTCACAGATTGTGGCAGTTTATAGAATAATGTGAGATGCCTTCTAGGAATAAAATAAAAATACCAGAAACACAGTTAAAGAATTTTAAACTTCTATTTTGTGATGAGGTGAATGGAATACTAGTCAAATAAACAAGAAATGAAAGGTGAAATGTTGCATTCATTAGTTTTGTCTTTGTTTCTAAATCTATGTTTCAAAAAAGATCATTAAATTGATCTCAACAATGGTGACAGATTAGGAAATAAATGAGTTTCTGGGGTGTCAGTTACTTCAAACGCTGTATGACTTGTTGATGTACTAAGCTGTAGCAACAGTATGAGAGATTTAATGATGTATTTATGTCTTTAAAACGTGTCAGCTTGGGGCACCTGAGTAGCTCGGTTGAGCGTCCAACTTTGGCTCAGGTCACGAACTCCCGGTTCCTAAGTTCCTAAGTTGGAGCCCCACATCGGAGCTCTCTGCTGCCAGCACAGAGCCGGCTTCCAATCTTCTGTCTCCCTCTCTCTGCCCTTCCCCTACTTGCATGCACTCTTTCTCTCAAAAATAAAAACATTTTATTTAAACAATATGTTAACTCATAAGAAATATGTAATTTCATCATTAAAACCAAACATCAAATATCATCTATTCATCTATCCAATTTTCTTTTTAAAAACATTTAAGGAGAAGTAAGATACTATATATCCAAGACTTCAAGGAGCCCAGGCTTTGGTAGGATGCACAAGAATTCAAATAATCACATTCCAAAGTAGCACATGGAGTAAGACAAGTTAGTTCACACAAAATGTTCTAGAATCACAGGAAATGGAGCCACCAGTTCTGCCTATATTTCTCAAGGGAACTCTGACAGATATGTTCAATCTTCAGCTAGCTTTCAAAGAAGGGGTAGTTGTTATTTTGCCCAACCATTAAGTAGGGGGAGGCATTTTTAAGAAGTGGGAACAGAATGTGGGAATGCAGAGTCATGAAATTGACATGTGTAGGAAACTTCTACCAACTTGGCAATCCTGGAGCAAAGAAATATTTTTAAAAATGTAGCAAATGCTGCTGATGAGAAAAAAATCGATCGCAATTACTTTGTATGCAATGGTAGTCCTTGTTTTTTATTATTATATTCTATAGGCAATGGCAAGAAGTCATTTTATGATTTTAACAGAGTAATGAAAGTCCGTAATATAAACAGTAAGTAAGTTATGCTTAGTGATGAAAAGTGATAGAGATAAGAATAGGAAGAATTGAGCACAGGAGCACATATTAATAATAGAAAATACCATTTTAACCGTACATACACTAGATGCTACAGCTTAAATAAAGACAGAATTTGGGATATAAAATTAAAACAAGTAACAGGCATTATAAGTTTCATGCACACATACAAGATAGATTGAATTTGTAAGGGAAAAATGTCTCAGTGTAGGCTGGCTAAAAGTTTTCAAACTGAAAACTATTTATTTAAGTGAGAAACTGACACATTCTTAAAATGTATATTTTTGCCTATAACTACATGAGAAAATGTATATTTAAAAATATTTTTCATGGGGTTCCTGGGTGGCTCAGTCAGTTGAGTGTCCAACATTGGCTCAGGTCATGATCTCACAGTTCCTGAGTTTGAGCCCCGTGTTGGTCTCTGTGCTGACAGCTCAGAGCCTGGAGCCTGCTTCAGATTCTGTGTCTCCCTCTCTCTCTTCCCCTCCTCTGACTGCGCTCTGTCTCTTTCTCTCTCAAAAATAAAATTAAAAAAAAATAACTAAA
This sequence comes from Prionailurus viverrinus, assembly GCF_022837055.1. Classification (NCBI taxonomy): domain Eukaryota; kingdom Metazoa; phylum Chordata; class Mammalia; order Carnivora; family Felidae; genus Prionailurus; species Prionailurus viverrinus. The sequence goes on along the minus strand of NC_062569.1, from coordinate 130,008,337 downwards.
CAAACAAGCAAACAGCTCTGAGCTGTCAGCCTGACGCGGGACCCAAACACACTAACCATGAGATCATGACCTGAGTCGAAGTCAGACGCTTAACCGACTGAGCCACCCAGGCTCCCCTAATTTTAATTTTTTAAAAAAATAAAAATGATTTTCAAATTCATTCTAAGTATCCTTATGATTTCCATTTCTGTTTCTTTACTTAAGAATTCTTGGGATATTTGTATAACATCTCTACCACATTCACCAGATGATGAGTTGAAATTTAAGTTAAATTGGCCAGTCTGTAGTATCATCTCACTAAAACAATATTCAAGAGGAAAATCATAATTCTGACAACCTGAAAATCTATGCTCTTATTTCAACATCAAATTTGAAAAACATAATTGATTGAAAGCAATTTCATCTGAACATGAACTTTATGACAATTTAATATTTTTAATTGTTAAACATTTTTTTAATTTTTAAAACATTTTATTTTTAAGTAATTTCTACATCCAATGTGGGGCTCAAACGCACATTGGGAGTTGTGTGTTCTACCAACTGAGCCATCCAGGTACCCCATGGTAATTTTTTCTAAATGCTTAAAAATCCCTTAGTAGAATTATTTTGTCATTATTTTTTCTTTACATATGAATTAGCAACAATATGAAGTAATATTTGTAGTGACCCAGATTAATAGATTTTGAGGACATTAATAACATTTAAGCTCTGATTTGAGCTAATATTTAAAACTTTGGGTAGATGAACATTAATTCATGTGGTTTTAATTTTTTTTAATGTTTATTTATTTTTGAGACAGAGAGACAGAGAGACAGAGCATGAATGGGGGAGGGGCAGAGACAGAGGGAGACACAGAATCGTAAGCAGGCTCCAGGCTCTGAGCCATCAGCCCAGAGCCCGACGCGGGCTCGAACTCACGGACCGTGAGATCGTGACCTGAGCTGAATTGGACGCTTAAGCGACTCAGCCACCCAGGCGCCCCCATATGGTTTTAAAAATATATTTCTGACGGGTGTTTTTCATTTGACTTGTTATATAGAATCTTAAATTTCTTATCTATTCAACAGTTAATCTTCACTTTAAAAAAAAAATACCTGCAGTTAGTTGATCAGCATTGTTTCCAGCATTTCTATGTTATAATTATTCTTGCTTTAAAAACAATTATCACCATTAGCTTTTGTCTCATGTTTATTCTATTCTGCTTATTATTTTGTTGTTCATTTATGTGACATTCTTTATTATTTCTGTGTTGTGTGGTTATTTATACCACATTTCTTATATTGTTATTGATACCACTAGAAAAAAATAGTTGGTATATTTAATGCAAAAACTGCCTTGATGGTTAATACATTTTTGGTGGAATTTATTGTATACAGTGATTTATTTAATGTCTAACAGCCAAGTGCTTTGAGGTCTAATTCTGAGAAGTTATTTATCTGTAACTCCAGAGCTCTAATGTCTGTAATACCAATTAGATATTTACTTGGCTATATATATGGAGAGATTTGGCATGCATTTACTCATTCATCTAGTCTACAAATATTTATTGGTCACTTAATATGTGAAAAAGTACTTGCAAAGTGCTAAAAAAAAAGATGTATAGAGATGAATATTGCTTGGTTCCTAATTTCAAGGAACTTCAGGGTCTTATAAGGAAAGTAAGACATGTTCACAAAGTACCTCAATATAAGTTACAAAGTAAAAAATATGAAAATTATACAGATGATGTATCATGATTGTTTGAAATAAGGAAAGATCATTTCTATCAGGAGAACATGAAATGACATATTTATATATCTAAGTAATTTGTATAATTTTTTATTATCTATTAAATACCAGGCAGCATTCTAAGCATGAAAAACCACTGTGATGAAAAAGTAGAGTCTCAGCTCTCAAGGAATTCACAATTTATGTGGGAGGACTAAAGATAAATAAGTAAACAAATAGTGTGATTTCATAATGCCTGAGGTAATAGGAAGAAAAATGAACACTAATAGATATTGACTGGGTGAATGTAAGAGGGGGTTGCTCTGATTTGTATGGACAACACAAGACTCTTAAAGGAAGTGCCAGATAAGTTAAGAAGTGGAACATAAAGAGGGGGCATTCATTTGGAGATCTGAGCCAAATGTGCTGTCTATACAGGTCTTCTCATAAGAATGAGTTTCATTGCCCTAAACATGGCCACTGAGCACAGAATAGTGATAGGAAGTGAGTTAGGAAAGGAAGGTCAGAGCCAAAATATAGATGAGGTTTAAGTGTTGGCATTTACTTCTAATTGAAATAAACACTTATTGGAAATTTTCAAGCAAAAAAGTGAATTAATGTTCATAAAGAAGTGGACTACTGAGCTGAGCCTGTAGAAGGAGGTCTAAATAGGCCACAGGAAATCAAGAGTTAGGAGAAAGACCAACTTTGGATAGAAGGACATATATAACTGGAATGTTGACTATTTATTGACTGTTTATGATGTCCTGAGTGCTCGTCTAACCATTTCATCTATTCTTACTTCATTCTCACAACAATAGGGTAGGTGGTACGATTATTTTGCAAGTGAGAAAGGTAGCACCTAGAGAAGTGAAACATTTTACCCTGAGTGTCACTGCTAGTAAGGGGCAAAGCTAAAATTGAAACCTAAGTTTAAAATCAAGCAGGGGAGCCTACCCTCAAGCACAATGCTGTATTATGGTACTGGTCCAGACATACCTAGAACATAGCTAGAGCTTTTGTCAACTTAATGATCTTCTGAGATTGTTGAGCCCATGAAAGAAAAGTGAATGAAGAGAATACTAATGAATGAAGACTACTATGAATGAAAAATATTATGAAGAATGAAGAACACTGATGAATGAGGAGTATACTAATGTAATGGGAATATCTACATTGGACAGAAGAGGAAGGAAAGCCAGGAAAGAGGTCGAGAGGTAGGAGGAGAACAGTGAGAGAAGGGGATTTCTTAGAAGGCAGTGGTATTTACAACTGTTACATGACTGACAAGGTGAATGGATCTAATATGTTGCTTCTTGTGGCGGGCTAGCTGGTCCTTGGGGTTCCAAGGGTGTAGAGGAAATGAGGAAGTTCAGATGATTCTTTGGTAAGATTCAGGCTAAAGGGAAAGAAGGGAGAAAAGATGTTATGGGAGAGTGAGTGTAGAGAATTTTGTTTTGAAGATAGGCAAACTTTAGCATTGTTTCAAAATGAGAATCAAAGAGGAATAGTTTGAATTTGTAAGCAAACGCTAAAAGATGTGAGAGCTGATAGGATGAAGTTAGCTAGAAAAAAGTTAGTTTTGGAATGAAAGCAAAGGTTTTATTCTGACAACTGAAAAAAAAAAAAAAAGAAGAGAGAATGTTCAAAAAGTCTAAAGGCTCAGTTAACACGCAGTGCCCTTTTTCTTCCCAGGTATTAAATGTTCTGTTACAGAAGTAGAACACATAACTTTGTCTATTGAACTCTGTTCCCCTTTATGCAATTATGTAGTGAATAAGTAAAGAACATATTCAATAGTGATTGTTTAGTAAACACAATCCAACCTCCCAATGCCGCACATGAATCCAAACAGCTTACATTTCACTTTGATGGATATATTGCTGCTTTTGACACTGGTCAGAGGCTTGAGTTTACAGTTATGTTATTTTCACTTTTAGCAATTTAATTTGGAATCGAAAAATTTTTCCTATGTTTTCCCTAGTGAATGGTACTTAAATTACTTGTCAATATTCTATTTCAAAGAATGTACGAGAATTGAATTTTTGTTCTTTTACTATGTGATGAGAGAGGAAAAGACACAAATTATCTGGTATAACTGGTGTGTGGCAATTGCCGACAGTTCAAATGGCTTTATGGTGGTCATAGGTCATCCATTTAAAAAAAAAAAGCACCTCCAAGTCCGTTAGAATAAACTTAATAAATCTGGCAATATGCAGTAAACGAGAATAAGTGACCTGAAGAGCAGGTTACTTTATTTTGTGAACTCTATGTAGGGTTTCGCTACAGACTCTGAATTTTCTAAGTGTCAGAGACATTTCTGTTCAGGATTTTCCCAGAGGATGGAGCGGTTTAAACTAAGACTTTACAATGGCAGCGTCTGCCGTGGAACTGGCAGATGTCAGAGAATGTGACGAGACAAGCCAGACAGCAGTACAGAGAGCTTCCCTGATAAAGCTCAGTGAGAGAATAGATGATTTGTTTACAGTGGACAGATTAGAAATAAATCTGCCATGTTAATCAAGGGCACATAAATGCTTTCTCTGCCAACTGCATAGTCATTTCAATCGGGGGGGGGGGGGGGATGAATCACTGAAAAAAATTCTTCCATGTACTTTTCTTGTAATTTTTACTGAAACTGTCCTTGAGCACGCATTACACAGAGGGATATGTTCATATATTTGTTGCTTTGGATTTGGAAGATGTTGTTTATTCTCAGCAAGTTCTTGAGTCCGTGCTTTAGACACAAGAACAAGATGATTGGCTTACTGGGTGTATGTTTGTACTCAGCATCTAGACAATCTAAGCCAACCCTTTAAAGCTCTGCTGTTGTCAAGAGAAATTTGTACAGGAGAAAAGCAGAGAAATAAATAAGTTTAAACAATATGACCTGTCCTTTAAAGCAGGGGATGTTTAAGCCATAAAAACTGAAACCCAAAACTTGTTCGTGTGTGTGTGCAAACCCTTCTATAGTCCAGGCATGAAATCGTACTGCACATCTATATTATTCTAGCTGCAGAGTCTCTCTCTTTTTCTAAAAAAAAAACAAAAAAAACAAAAAAAATTCAATTAGTTTAAAATATTTAAAAATGGAAGATTTAGGGGCGCCTGGGTGGCGCAGTCGGTTAAGTGTCTGACTTCAGCCAGGTCACGATCTCGCGGTCCGTGAGTTCGAGCCCCGCGTCAGGCTCTGGGCTGATGGCTCAGAGCCTGGAGCCTGTTTCTGATTCTGTGTCTCCCTCTCTCTCTGCCCCTCCCCCGTTCATGCTCTGTCTCTCTCTGTCACAAAAATAAAAAAAATAAATAAATAAACGTTGAAAAAAAAAATGGAAGATTTAAGAATAAAAAAAAAGTTTCCTCAATTCTTTCAAAAAATCTGATGCAGTGCTCGAAGTCATGAACCAAGACGTGACCTGAGCCAAAGTCCGACGCTTAACTGACTGAGCCACTCAGGTGCCCCACATGTATATTTCATTACAGTAATTTTAGTAGAAGAGCACAGGTTATCTTAATAAAGCAAACCACACCTTCATATTGTTCCTTTATTCCAAAATATTTATTAAATACCTACTGTATGTGAGATATTTTTCTAAAAATCTGGCAGTGAATAAAGAAGTAAAAGATTCTGTTCTTCTGGAAGTTGCATACTTAATTCAGATAGTATGTATGCATGTATGTATCCATGTATTTAAAACTGATATTCTACTTTAAGGTACATTTTTCCACATGCATCAAACTTCCTCAGTGTTGATCATATTGTGGTAGATATTAAGGTAATTGAGTCTAAGGAATCATTGAGGACAAAAGGCTGGACTGCAGAATCAAAAGGAGTTTACAGTACAGGTGGTTTGAAATAGGTTTGTGTTGATTCTGTTAATCCAGTATGGAAATGGCACACCCCATTACTCCCCAAATGCTTTTTGAGCTCCAACTGTTAGCCACACAGCATGCTAAGAGCTGGCAAGGAAAAGGTAAATAAAGCATGGTCCTTGCCCTCAAGGATTAGGAGATAGCTCTAGGAGGTTATAACCATTTACAGTCAATGGTGTTAGGTTTTAAATTAGGGAGTCAAGAGAGAAGGTGGGATGGTCACCTTGGTGGAATAGTAAAGAAGGACATTTAAGCTAAGTCTTGAAGAATATTAACTAATAACAGCAACTTATATTTATTTAGAAATTATATTCACTAGAATTTGTGAAAGCAGGGATGTTTCTTCATCTCCAGATCTTTTTTTCTCCTAAGAAAGTTAACATCCATTGATAACCCTATTTTTCACAGTTCTCCTCATTTTTATGCCTGTTTCCATTCATCCATTCCATAAATACTTTGTATTTTATATCTGTAGATATAATAATCAATAAATAATGTATATTACTCAACATATTTTTTTCTTAAATAGTGAACATGCTTCCATGCACTTTTAAATCTGAAACTGTAACTACTCGGGGATATTTTCAGTTTTGAGTAACAGCACTATTTAAGAAACAAAACAAACAAATTAGCCTATGTAAAAATGTTTTCAAAAACTGTACTGAAATTTTTATTGCCTTGAAGTTGAAAACACATTTTTAAAATGGAAGGACCTTACATTCTACTCAAATTTTATTCAGTGTTTATATCTTATAAATTGATTTTGGGTGTGCAGGTCAGCATGTGATATGCACAGTAAACTGGTAATGAAATATTAGCAATAAAAACTTATTGACTCTGGGATTAGCTGATATTTTAAGTCAAGAATCTTCACAAGTAATGCATTTATAAGCTCTTTGAAAAAATGGAGCAGGAATATTATCTACTAGCATGTAATAACGTGTTTTAAAGAAAAAAATCCTATGTAATAGTAAAAATACAGAATATTTTAAGAAAATGGCTGAGCTCTAGGTTCAGGATGGACCTATAAATTAGATTCACCACTACAAGTTTCAAATGGAAATAATTTGTTGACTATGAATAGAATATTTGAAAACAATAGAAAGATATCATCTTGGACTGTGATTTCCTGTTGAGATTAATTTTCTACAAATATATTACTGCATGTGCACTGTTCAACCTATATTCTCTATTCTTATAAATCTTAAGTTCAGTGTTACAGATAAACAGGAATCCATAAAATTCTTTGCCTCTGTATCTTTTTAATAAAAGACATACATTATCCCTGTGAGACAAGGTTGTTTTCAGACTTGGTGGTTTGTATGACATACAAATACAAGCATTGATAGAGCTTCTTGTGAAGTAACTAATCTTTCCATTTCCATTTGTTATATGCATCTATATTAAAATTAAATGTCATCAATTACATCTAGGCAATGAGTTTTAGCCTCTCAATTTATCTCACTGGAATGTAAGATTCTAAGTTAAGGAAAGTATTTTCTGTGTTTCAGTTTTCATCTACCTTAGGGAATGGTAGTATTTATTTGTAACTCATGGTTTTCAGTATTCTACTCTGAAAACAAATTGCATGCATTCTTCACTTAGGCTCACACAACCCTTGTAATGTTAGTAAAATTCTAGCAATTTCCATCGGTTTGGGGGCTTAAAATAACAATTTTCTTGAAATAACTTTTATTTAAAAAATGATACCTCTCGGGGCGCCTGGGTGGCTCAGTGTGTTCAGCGTCCCACTTCGGCTCAGGTCGTGATCTCATAGTTCGTGAGTCGAGCCCCGTGTGGGGCTCTGTGCTGACAGCTTGGAGCCTGGAGCCTGCTTCGCATTCTGTGTCTCTCTCTCTTCTCCTTCCTTGCTCACATGCTTTCTCTCTCAAAAATAAATAAAGATTAAAAAAAATTAAAAAATGATACTCATTATATTTAGTTCATACTCTAATAACAATTATAACTGTTCAATTTTTTGTGTTTATTTTTTTTTTGATGGAGAGGGAGAGAGAGCAAGCATGTGTCTAGAGGAGGGGCAGAGAGAGAGAGAGAGAGAGACAGACAGACAGACAGACAGAAAATCCTAAGGGGGCTCCGAGCTGACAGCAGAAAGGTGTAACACTTGAACTCATGAACCGGGAAGTCATGACCTGAGCCAAAGTTGGACATTTAACTGAGCCACTCAGTCATCTCCATTGAAAACATTTATTTCTATTCATTTCTATTGAAAACATTCAAATGTACCCCCTCCAACCAAATAAAAAATTGTTGATTTAAGAATATTTCATTCAAATCCAGGAACACTCTTGTCATAATATATCATTTTTATTCATTATATTAAGGATTTCTATAATTTAATGATTGAAAAATATGAGATTATAGTAAAATTTTACTTGATATATAAGCTATTTTGCATATATTTGTGCTTATATTTTGAAACTGGTTTATCAAAGGTTTGTATCTTATAATTTCAACTTAAGGGAAAATAGTAAGTTATACATTAAAGTGGTAATTTTTATTTAATGCAAAATTAGTGTAGCTATAATTTTTGCTATTTTACTATGCTAGATAGTGCATCTAAGATGAAACTCATTAAAATTCCATTAATGCAATTTTGGCTATGTTAGCCCATATAAGTAATTAAGCCTGAAAACTTAAAGTGATAACCTTAGCCTATCTTGTTACTTTTACAATGTATTCTCTCTCCTTGGCTTTCTATTTTTCTATAAGTCTAACACTGAAATATGGTCCCAGGTCTGTCTTTTCTCCTCTATAAATGATCATCATTTTCTTTTGAAGGAATTCTTATCTTGACTCACCTTTTCTTCCATCCTCTTCTACATGCCAGTACTATTATTAATGGATTGCTATTACATCAGATTTAAAACATCTAAGGACAATATATGTTCCATATGACATTTAATGCTTAGACTTTGAAGTCTGACAAATCACAGGCAGTTAAGTCTATCTACTAAGTATCTACACAGTTGTTATCCTGCTAATGTGGACCATATAGGAAAAAATACAGAATAATAAAAGATATTATTTAAATTCAGTTAAATAACCCATGTCATCTTTAGCATAGTGCCTAGTAAATAGCAAGCAATCAATTAATATTAGTTGTAATAAATATTGTACATATTAAATGCTATCATTATTAATTTATGTACATGTTCACCCAGTTGTAGATTCCCAATGGTATTGATGAAGCATTTGGTTTTCAATGATAAAATAGGATTGCATATATTTAGCCATTGATTTTAATTCACAACAGTTGCCAACCCCAATTGATAAATGACTACCTACTCTATTTCGTTGAAAATGATTTTGAGATTAAATCTGGATATACATGTATTTTGCAGAATTTTTTTAATATGTAAATGCACAAAGCCCGTATGCATTTCACATATGATATAGCTGCAGAAAAGATAATTGTTTAAAATGAAGGGAAAAAAGCACAAATGAATACCATGTTTCCCTGCTCTGAAACAAAATTTTGATATATCCATTGTTCTTTCCAATTGGAAAATTTATAACATTTTTTCATACTCTTTTGTTACTATTGTAACCAATAGGAACATTTGTTATAAGAAGGATAATAATATAAATAGTGAAGATAAATGCTTCCTTGAAAACTAAAAGAAAAATTATAATGCTGGAAGTCTATGTTTTAAAATAAGATTGTGGCGCCTGGGTGGCTCAGTTGGTTAAGTGTCCAACTTTGGCTCAGGTCATGATCTCGCAGTTCATGAGTTCGAGCCCCGCATTGGGCTCTGTGCTGACAGCTTAGAGTCTGGAGCCTGCTTCAAATTCTTGTCTCCTCTCTCTCTGCTCCTCCCTCGCTCATGCTCTCTCTCTTCTTTAAAAATAAATTAAAAAATTAAGAAAAAATAAGATCTATTAGGAAGATAGTAGATTCCAAGTTTATTTAAGTACTATAAATAGATAAATGAAAAAAATATATATCTGAGGATTCTTATTCAGGACTAATTTTATTAAATGTTTTCTTCACAACATTACTATTTTTTTCTAGATGGCAATGAAATTTAATAAAATTTTTCCTATATATATATATGATTAATTATCAAAAATATTCTTGGCATTAATATGCAAATCTTAATTACAAGTTAGAAAATTGATTTACCCTTTGGCTACATTATTGCAATGGCTTCCTATGAAGTAAGATTATTTGGATAACAGTCTCTTGGTTATTGGGAGTTTTGTTTTAATTAGTTTCAGTTATTTCTACAGCTCTGCACTGTGGCTTAGAACTTAATGTTTGTTCATGAACAGTGAACTTGAAAAACTCGTAAAATATACACAGTACAGATACTTGTCTATATTATATTGTTATTTAAGAAATAGAATAGATATTAATAACTCCATAAATAAATGCCTGTTAAGTTGATATACATATTGCTGCTTATTTATTTTAAAAAACAAGAACCATGACAATATACATTGACTGATTGTAAGACATCTGATATATGTTAGCTTTCTTTGTACATTGATGTGTACAATATGTATAATAAAAAATGAACCAATAAAGAGTAATAGTTATGTTTTATAAAAGATAGGTACCCCTGGAAGTACTAAGACATTGGATTAAAATTTATGATAGCCAAGCACAAATTAAATCTATGAAGCTCTGTTTTGATATAGTTTGGGATGAAAAATCCCCTCCAATGAACTGAATTTTGGTGACCTTCACAGAAATTTGCATTGTTTGAAGAAATGAGTAGCTTAGCATAAGCACAGCATTCTTACCCAATTCTTGCTAAATTATTGAGAAGAATTATGCTTTTTTGCTGAATGCATTTTGGTATATAAAAAGTGATTGGCTTAAACGCACGTTTTAGGCACATACATTTAAACATGAAGATGTAGGTGCTATTAGGAAGCTCCCCTGAGCTGACAACTTAAATGGGGGCCTGTCAAGTGTCACACAGGTGACAGCTATTATTCTACACTAACAGTAAAATGCCATGTTTCCCAGATATCATGTCTTGCTGTGTATCAAAATCACCAAGGGAGCTTGTTAAAAATATAGGTGTCTAGGCTCCATCACAGACCTATTGAATAAGAATCTCTAGGTACAAAACCCAAGGACCTTTTATGTTTTAAGTAACCCAAGTGGTTTTGAAGTTGTTTCAGAACTACTGAAACAATAAGTTCCTTACTGAGGGAGAAAAATACCTCCACATAAGAAAATGGAGTCGTACTTAGAAAGAATTTGGAAAATGTTTTGTTTATATTTTTATAAAAGAAGTGCCAGTGCAGAAAATTTAAAAATTATGAAGTGTATGATACCAAATTAATAGCAAGGGCAGTAATTTTTTTTGCGGGGGGGGGGGGGGGTGACGGTTAAATCGTCATTGTGAAGAGCTTCATCAGATTTTTGCAACTTTTTTATAACACCTTTGTTATTAGGAGCTTTGACCTATTCCTACTTGATTCACTATGTTTATCAGAAATACACCTCGCTAGAGTAAAAGGTGTATGTCCTTGTCTTGAAAAACACTATAGAACATTAGGGAGGGAAGGTAGTATAGTTGGTTTAGTAAGAAAGTAACATGGGGCAGAAATTGCCCTGCAATCATAGAGCCTATAGAATGAAATGGAATGAGGCCTGGAATGAAACTTGGGGTGGAGTCTTTAAAATTCATGTCATTCTTCAATATCAACCTTATTTCGCTACTGCTGCTGCTGCTATTGTTGTTATTATTTTCACCTAGTGACCAGGTGTTAAGTTTTACATGTATTTTTATCATGCAACAGGTAGGTATGAAAGTGTGGGAATATGTTTGGATTTGCAAATAGGGATATAGGTAGATAAAGGATTTACAGGAGAAGAAAGAAAGATTAAAACTATTTTCATTTACATTTTAGAGCTAAATTAATATTTTCATAAGGAGCACTGGGTGATGCATGGAGTTGCTGAGTCACTATATTGTACACCTGAAGTTAATATAATACTACATGTTAACTAAACTGGAATTAACATTAAAAAATAACATAAATTAATAATCTATTCAATAATAAATTGTTAAGTTATTGTGTACAAGAGAATTGGAAGGTATGTCTCTAATGTCTGGAAGCATATCATCTAGTTAGGCAAGGCAGAACTTACACTCAAAACAATAGTAAATTATACAAAGCCATATTTAATTATATGGTTATATTTCTAATGGAGATGAAAAGGAAGGAATGCAAGGGTGAGATAAATAATTGAAGATAGGAGTAATTGCCAAGAGTCTCAATGTGTTTAAGTGAAATGTGAATAGCAGACAGAGGAAAGGTACTCAGATGAGAAAGAACCATGTACACAAAGTGATGAAAGTAAGAATAGTCGAATATCATGTGAGCTGACTACTGTTTGTGCTAATAAAAGTAGGAAAATTTGGGGAGGTAGAATCAAATCATACAAGATTAGGTGCTAAAATTATCATTTAAGACAAAAATCTCTTACCATAAAAATTGGCCTTAAAATCAATTAAATGACCCACAAGGAATGCCTTACATGGTCTTTGTATAGTGTGTGTGTATATATGTGTGTATGTATGTGTGTATATGTGTGTATTTGTGTGTATACGTGTGTACATATATACATATATGTAGTATATACAATAATTCAGCCTATATTAATAGGCACATAGGAAAAATATAATTATATAATATTTAAATCATACCCCATAGAGATGAAAGAGAAATTTTAAAAAGGGTCAGAAATTCTTACAATAGAATTTGTATTTGTTAAATCTAACAATGCTGCAAGCAGTCTTGAATAGTTAATAAAATGATAAGTAGAGAAAGAAAAGGACTTAACATGACAAGAGTCTATTATGTGCCAGATGCTTAGTTGATTTCTCTGTAAACCATCCACTCTTGATCATAGCACCTTGGGACAGGATCCCTATGAGGGAAAAATCATTATCATTATTTTGCATACAAGACTACAAAGATTAAGTGGTTCACCTAAGGTCTGTCAAAATCCAAAAGCCTTGCTGTGGTATGACACCACATTCCTTTCCCATTACCAAGAATGGCTTTCAACATATTGAGAGATCCTGGAGATTTCTTAACAAATTAATGACATAGTGACAACAACTTTTAAAATGATATCAGTAAGATAAGCCAGAGTAGAAAATAGATGCAAGAAGTCATGCATGAAGTGATATATTCCCATCTTATAGTAATAACACCAAATATTGGGAAGTATGTAGCTTTTCCAAGGAATAATTGATAGAACGACTGTCAAGTGAATCAGCTCATAACATCTAACTGAATCTCTCCACTGAGAACAGTTTTGTTATATAACAGTTGCCTAAAGAGCAGACATTATTAGAATAACATAAACACTTCAGAAAAACCAGGTTCATACTGTTATAGTAACACATAGTAAACATGGTCTGACCTGCTGGAAAAAAATCCAGCTCCCTGACCTTGCTTTATTTATCCACAGGCATATTTATTAAAGTATTTTTATTTTCTCTTAACTAATTAGTAGTAGAAGATACTCAGATCTATTGCTGTTAAAATTTTAAATGGAAATTAAAATTAAAATTTTTAAATTAAAATTTTATTGTGGAGAGATCAGTACACAGAACATCAATAAATAATCCATTTTAAAATTGCTGTTATTCCAAGAAAGAGATACCAAGGAATCACTCCCATTTACAATTGAGCCAAGAACCATAAAATACCTAGGAATAAATCCAACCAAAGAGGTAAAAGATCTGTATGATGAAAATTATTGAAAGCTTATGAGACAAACTGAAGAAGACACAAAGGGACAACCGTTCCATGCTCATGGATTCTAAGAACAAATATTGTCAAAATATTGAGACTACCCAAAGTAATCTACATATTCAATGCAATTCCAATCAAAATAGCACCAGCATTCTTCACAGAGCTAGAATAAACAATCCTAAAATTTATACAGAACCACAAAAAATCTTGAATAGCCAAAGTAATGTTGAAAAAGAAAACCAAAGCTGGAGGCATCACAATCCCAGATTTAGCCTGCAGTACAAAGCTGTAATCATCAAGACAGTATGGTATTGCCATGAAACCAGACACATAGAACAATGGAATAGAATAGAGAACTCAGAAATTGACCCACAAATATATGCCAACTAATCTTCGACAAAGCAGGAAAGAGTATCCAGTGGAAAGAAGACAGTCTCTTTAGCAAATGGTTCTTGGAGAACTGGGCAGCCACATGCAGAAGAATGAAACTAGACCAACTTTTTTACATGAAACACAAAAATAAATTAAAAATGGATAAAAGACCTAGATACGAGACAGGAAATCATCAAAATCCTAGGGGAGAAAACAGGCAGCAACCTCTTTGACCTCGGCCACAGCAACTTCTTACTTGATGTGTTTCAGAAGGCAAAGGAAATAAAAGCAAAAATGAACTATTGGGGCCTCATCAAGATAAAAATCTGCACATCAAAGGAAATAATCAACAAAACTAAAAGGCAACCAATGGAATGAGAGAAGATATTTTCAAATGACATATTGGACAAAGAGTTATTATCCAAAATCTATAAAGAACTTACCAAACTCAACATCCCAAAATAAATAATCCAGTGAAGAAAGGGGCAAAAGATATGAATAGACACTTTTCCAAAGAAGATATCCAGATAGCAACCAGACACAGGGAAAGATGCTCAACATCGCTCTTCATCAGGGAAATACAAATCGAAACCACATTGAGATACAACCTCACACTGAGCAGAGTAGCTAAAATTAACAACCAACTCAGGAAACAACAGATGTTGGCAAGGATGTGGAGAAAGGGGAACCCTCTTGCACTGTTGGAATCCAAACTGGTGCAGCCACTCTGGAAAATAGTGTGGAGGGTCCTCAAAAAATTAAAAAAATAAAATTACCTATGACCCAGCAATAGCACTACTGGGAATTTATCTAAAGGATACAGGAGTGCTGATTTGTAAGGACACATGTATGCCAATGTTTATAGAAGTTCTATCAACAATAGCTAAATTAAGGAAAGAGCTCAAATGTCCATTAACTGATGAATGGATGAAGAAGATGTGGTATATATATATTCAATGGAATACTACTAAGTGACGAAAAATAATGAAATCCTGCCATTTGCAACATCTAGTGGATGGAACTAGAGAGTATTATGCTAAGTGAAATAAGTCAGTCAGAGAAACAGAGATATATGATACCACTCATGTAGAATTTGTGAAACTTACAGAAGACCATAGGGGAAGGGAAGGAAAAATAAGATCCAGAGGGAGGCAAACCATAGGAGACTGTTAAATACAGAGAAGAAACTGAGGGTTGATGGGGGTGGGGTTTAGGGGTGGTGGGGAAAATGGGTGATGGGCATTGAGGAGGGCACTTGTTGGGATGAGCACCGGGTGTTGTATGTAAGTAATAAATCATTAGAATCTACTTCTGAAGCCAAGAATACATTATATGTTATCTAACTTGACAATAAATTAAAAAGAAATGCTGTTGTTCCATAACTTTAGGGTATGGGAAATGGATGAATAGATATTAGGACTAGTGTAGCCACTTTTTTATATAAAGAATATACCTAATTTCTGAAGCATTATGTCAATTATAGAAGCCCAAGAATTGGAAAACAAACTTTCATTAGCATACTGCTGTATAGCTGGTACTCACGGTATCTAAAGAGTTAACAAGAAGTTTATACTTGAAAGACACATTGGAATATTTAAAATTGAATATAAAATTGCATTGAAGTACTATCCCTAGATCTCTAGACACTTATTGAACTGGAGAAATCAGGCTAAGTCTCAATAACTGTTCTCATTTCTGCCACTGAGATAGTGAAATTAATATTTGTAGATTCTCTCTTTCTTCAGCAGTAAGGCAGATGAAAGTGCCCCAACCAAAAGGTGAAAAACATCTAGATAGCTAAAGGATCATTGAATGGGAAAGAAAATACAAGTTCTAAGTGCTGTTATCATGTTAGCTAATTGCAGAACATTAAAATTTATGATTTTGGCAAAAATTCTGTAATGTATATGGTTACTGAAAAGTAATTACCTCAAAGAAAGATATAATATAGAGAAATTTCTTTAAAACAGTCTTTTCTGGCTTTAAAATTTGTGTGCTTCTTTTTGAGACTGCCAGAAAATAAAGTATATTATAGAAAGATACTGACGGTATACTTCATTATAGATTTGATGCAACTTTTTAAAAACAATGTTAATCTTTGTATATAGGAGACATGTAATTTATAAAACATATCCATTAAATATTTACTATTATAAAATTAATTTTATTAGACTAATTTATATTTACTATCATTAGAACTGAAGTCCTATCAATTTCTAAAATAACTTAGACAATTTGGTGTTCTCCTTATGATCCCCAAATAGGAATCATACAAAACAGATCTACCAGAGGGTTCTACCCCTTGCCTTCCCATTTGCTACCTCTGTTCAAGAATTGACTCATTGTGAAGATATAGGTACACAGGGAAGGCAGTGATAAAAAACAAATATCTCTGGTTCTCTTGTTGGACACATGAGAGACTTTACCTCTTCCTCTTGAATTTTGGTATGACCATGAGATTTGCACTGGTGAATAAAATGTGAGCAGATATATTCACCTGCTTGTTGTCCCTCACTATTGCAGGGGTTCTGGGGCACATGTTTCCATAAGGAGTAATGTAATCTCTCACCCACAACTTGTGTAGTCTCTAGTATCAATAGGAACTTTGCAAGTACAAGAAATAAACCTTTACACTTTAAATCTTTTTAATATCCTGAGTTTGGGGAATGCTGGAAACTTTAGCTACATTAGTTTGAGTTGTAGGTACACTATGTGCCCTCTACTGATCATTCTAATTTAAAGAGGTTAGTAGGACCTGAGGACTTTGAAAGTAAAGAAAGTCATCTTTCTAACCTCAATATGTGGTATATGTCTACAGTATGGAAGGTTATTGGATAATGAAAAACATTGAATAAATGATTAATTGTAAAATGTAATATTGATCAACAGCCTCTTGAAAGGGGATTTTTAAAAAGACAATGGAAGTGACAAAAGGTTAAGTAAAGATAAGCAATTAACAATAACAATTAGAGTTAAAATTTATGGCAATCTTTCAAGTATCAGGTACTATTCTACATGCCTTCCATACATTACCATATTTAATCCTCACAATAAATGTGTGCTATGAATATTAACATCCATATTTTACAGATGAGGACAGAAAACCAAATCTTTATCCCAAAGTATAAGAATAAAAAACATTATAAGACTGTTCAAAATCATTAAAAAATATCCAAAGAAGATGAAATGTGTCAGGTCTTAGAGCAAGTTTACTAGAACAAGCAAATAGAGTCTTTTAAATGTACTAGTTCACACAACTGTAATTTTAAACAGTGAAATCATTACCCTAGAATACAAGGAAAAATTTTCAGAAATATCTCTATGAATTTCCAAAAGTCAGTCCTGTAATTTGATTACTATGTGGAAAAGACTTCTGATTTTTTGAGATGAACAATAACAAAATACTCATGCTTGAACAACAACAAAAAAACTTGGCATCCCCGTAAGACAGAAAATACTGAGCTAAAGGGACCTAGCCTCTGACATAGAACAATTATCTTTAAGTACTAAGAACAATTTTATTTATTTTAGTTGTAATTTTTCTTACTAATTTATGTTTACCTAGAATTGTCAAGTGCATATTTATTTAAAGCCACACTTGGTCTGGAATTTAATTACTTTTTCAGTTTAAGGTGTTGAACCATAGTTATCAATCTCATGTCCCCAGTGGTAAATGCTGGGCTTCCATATGTTGATCTACACTCTTAACTTGGCAATTGAGTAGGAGATGATGCTTGAAGCCATTTCTGTAATTGTGCATCCAGGCATGGTATCTCTCTTTCTTTCCTGTTAAAATCACATACTCTTTTTTACTTACATCCTTATTAGATCAGTGTACTAATTTTCTAGCACTGATGTAACAAATTACCATACATTAGAGACTTGCACAACACAAATTTATTATCTTATAGTTTTGTAGGTCACATGTCTGGTATAGGTCTCACCCAACCAAAATCAAGTTGTCAGCAGGCTGCATTCGGGTTTTTTTTTTTTCTTTCTTTCTTTCTTTCTTTCTTTCTTTTTTTTTTTTTTTTGGAGGCTCTGGGAAGAATCTGTTTCCTGTTCATTTGGATTTTTGGCAGAATTCAGTTCCTTGAGGTTGTAGGATCAAAGTCTCTATTTTAGCAGTCTCCAGACAAACAGATATATTGATATATAAAGAGATTTTTATTATAAGGAATTGGCTTATGTGATTATGGAGGCTGAAAAGTCTCCTGCCCTGATGCTTGCTATGTGGAAGCTCAAGAAAGTTGGTGGTGTAGTTCCAATCTAAACCCCAAGTCCTGAGAACCAGTGGAGCCAATGGGGTAAGTCCTGCTGTGAGTCAGAGGGCGCACAAACAAGGAGCTCTCATGTCTGATGTCTGATCTCTGAGGGCAGGAGATGAAGGTCCCAGCTCCAGGAGACAGAGCAAATCTGCCCTTCTTCTGCCTTTTTGTTGTATTCATGCCCTCAAGGGATTGAGTGATAACAACTCACATTGGTGAAGGCTATCCTCTACTCAGTCTACTGATTCACATGCTGATCTCTTCTGGAAAGTCTCACAGACACAACCCTGGAAAGAAGTCTTACCAGTGATCTGAGCATCGTTTAGCTCAGCCATGTTGGCAAATACAGTTAACCATCACAATCTCCATTTCCTATAAACTGAAAGTCATTAGCAGCTTCTAAGGGTCACACATTCCTATTCCAATTTTCCATCTTCAAAACCATCTTCTAGGGGGTCACACATTCCTGTTCCCCTTCTCTATCTTCAAAACAACATATCAAGTCCTCACTTTACATTTTTCTAAACTTTCTTCCAACCTTTTCAACTTTTATGGGCTAGCATGTTTAGAATAATAATCCAGGGTGATCTTCTCATCTCAAAGTCCTTAACTTTAGTAACATCTGCAAAATCTCTCTTGTCATGTACAGCAACACATTTATATAGGTTGTGGGTATTTGGTTGTGGATGTATTTGGTGGAGCCATTGAGCCAATGGGAGTTTGTTGCTTAGAAGTGTTTAGACTTCATAGAATATATCAGGTAAAAGGAGTATCTCAAGAGGAGATCATTCAGAAATGTTTTCAGACAGTGCTTTTATTTATTTTTTAATTTTTTTTTGCTATTTACTGTGTTGCCAATGAAACTATTCCTTTACATTATATTCTGTACATGAGATATTAGATGAGAAGAGGGAGTCTCTTTAATTTTTAATTAAGCAAATTCATTATGTTACAGATATGCATAGTACTTGAAACTCAAAAAAATCATTATCTACATTATTATTAAATAATCTATTTTTAAAAATTGCTTACAAGGAGAAGCATTCATCTTTCTTTTCTTACAGGTTATCAACAAGAGATGGATTTATTTAAAAAAATATTTGTTCTTTAAGCATTATTCATTTTTGAGACACAGAGTGGAAGCAGAGGTGGGACAGATTGTGAGGGAGACACAGAATCTGAAGCAGGCTTCAGGCTCTGAGCTGTCCACAGAGCCCAATGAGGAGCTCAGACCCACGAACTGTGAGATCATGACCTGAGCTGAAGTTGGACAAAACTGACTGAGCCACCTATGCACCCCAACAAGAGATAGATTTCTTAAGGCAATTAGTAGTTTTAGGGAGAACTTCAAGACTATGGCACTGACCCATATCAACTTCTCCAAAAACTTTTACCCAGGTAACATGCCCAGGGGCCATCACAACTGCCTCAATCACAATTTTCACTCCATAACATAGGTGATTTAGCTACACACCACTACTTCAGTTCAAGATGTGATTTGAATACCATAATCATCATGATCACCTGAAGAGTCTGTTAAACAATACGTATAATAGTTGTACTGGGGAGTAAATTCCAGGTATCAAGCGATTGCATGAATACTAATATTTGAGAGCTGTGATTTCTTTTAATCCAACATACTCAGTTTGATATTAAATAATGCCAATATTTTTCTCTGTGGACATGTATGTACTATGTTACATTATTAAACATTTCCTTAGTCCTGTGGGGTTACTGTTATTGAACAATTGTTACTCCAAACAAATTTTGGATAATTGAGAGTAAAGCAGTTATTGTGGAAGAATTTCACAAAGCATATGGAAATTATAACACAAACCAGAGAAAGTAGAAATTATCATATGCACTTAAAAGAGTAAAGCTATTGACCTAAGCTGAAACAATTGCTAGTTAGGAAATTTGAAAGCTTAGGTGTACCATATGTCAAAGAACCTTGCAAGACATGTAGGTTGAATCCGTTAGGTTAATGTGGAAAAACTGTTTATAGTTGCAAGTAGCAAACATAAGGCTAGAGCCTTAGGCATGCTTCCTCTTTATCATTCATGGCAAACAAAGGGTCAGAAATATGGAAATTATGTGTATAGAAATACACACATGATGGATTTTAGACTGTGACTATCATAGGACTTAAGGGTAGAGTGAATTGAAGAGATGAGGTGAGGGAAAAAAGTAGTTCAAGGGCTTCTAATAAAAAAAAAAACTAAAAAAAATGCAAAAGTTAGGAGATAATCCAGAACTTGAATGATTTGGTTTTGAACATACTAAGTCTAATATGACAATAGGATATAAAGAATAAATATTGTCTTTATTGAAGAATAATGGAATTTATGATAAGGTATCATATACATTGGCATAGAATTAAAAATTGCAACACTTGGTAGTCTTTCTGGAGCTTCACATAGACAGAAAAGGAGGAGGACGTTAACAAATATTAGGAAAAATGCAAGTGGTGAAAAGTGTTTGTTTGTTTGTTTGTTTGTTTGTTTGTTTGCTTGAAGTAGGCTCCACACCCAACATGGGACTCAAACTGACAACCCTCAGATTAAGAGTTGTGTACTCTACCAGTTGAGCCAGTCAGACACTCCAGTGGTGAAAAGAGTTAAACAGTAAAAGTATGTTAAGTAGAGCAGTTGAGGAAAGTCTCTGAGGTGGTGACAGCTGAGCATAGATTTGAGTAATGATTGATGTGAGCCTTGAAAATATTCCAGGCATAAGGTATTTACTGCTTAAAGCTCTAATACGAGAACAATGTTGCTTGTTCCAGGAAGAGCAAGGCCAATATGGCTGAAGGGTAAGTGGTTAGAAATGAAGTCAGAGAGAACAATTGAGGCCAATAAATGTTTATTGTATGATTTAGTGTATGATTCATCCTAGATTCATACAGTTTGGGAATGTAAAAAGAACTGAAATACAGTTTGGTTAAATCCCTTTATTTTGCACATGAAGATTCTAAAGTTCAGATATCTAAGGATTATACACAAATTTACATTCAAATGTTGACTAAATTTGGAAGAGCTAGTAATCAGTCCCTTGTTCTTTCTTTTACTTATCAGTGAAGTGTTTGAATCTGTTTTACTTCTTTGCTCCAAAACCTCATTGTCATTAGTGTGTTTAGGTATCAAAAATGATCATTAAGAACTGTGATTGTGAAGGTTTGGAAAACATGGGTTTCTTGGCTCTAATCCTTATGTTTATCTTTTTCTATTTGCTTTTCTTCTCCCCACACCATTTTAATGTCAAAATCAACCTTGAAGAGGAAAGAACTTATAAGCATAGCCTATGGGAAAGGAGATTCAAGGGTTGGGGAAATTACTTTCCATTGCTTTGCCAGGTGGTGCATATGGGCAAATTATACCTGGAACTAATCATTGACTTTTGAAAGTGATTTGCAGCCTGGGGTAAATTTTATATATTTCTGTAATATATTGTAGATTCTTGGCATTCTTTGTGTAATTATTGTATCTCCCCCACCCCCACCCCTTGCTTACTTATTTGTGTTTTCCTTATATTGTATGCCTTTTAAAAATGGATATGACTAAGTACATCCCAGTATCTGGTACTAAACATCTGACATTGAAAAAAACTATATATGCCAGTAGTAAAGAGTTATATTATTTATTATACGTTTTCATAATTTCATTATTGATTTTATTCATATTTCCCTTTGTATTTAAACTCAGAATGCTTATTCAGAACATCTATGGATCACTATTAATTTTCTTTTTTTGTTTGTTTTTTTTTCAACTTAGGACAATGTAAAAAAAAAGTAAAGATTTAGTGAATTTATAGAATCAACCTTTTTTAATAAGCAAGGAAGTTATGTTAGACATCCATAATCAAGAATCACCTGGAAAATTTTGATGCTGTAGGAACTCTGTCTTTGATGGTATATAAGGCTTAGATTAGATAGTTTTCCAAACTTGATCTGTACTAAGAGATGCAAACATAGATGAGAATGGTGACTTTTTGTGTTATTTGTAGTAGCGAGTTTGGACAACCCTGATTTTCATTGTTTTAGATTTCATTTTTTTTCCTTAAGGAAATGATCCAGAAAAAAAGTGACTTGAAGAGGGGTAGAAAAAGAGGAAAGGAAAGTTTTTGTAGAATTTCCAAAGGTGAGCCAGTGTGATACCTACTTTTTCCAATTAAGGCATTATGTTTTCCAGAAAAGTAATTCATTCAAGGGCATGCAACAAGTAGAAAATCCTAATATCCATGTTCTGATTCCTAGCTCAAAGCCAGTTTCTCAATACTACTACTAGTACTACTACTACTACTTCTACTACTACTAATAATAATAATAATAAACTCAATTATATCTAGAAGTGATTTTTGTGAAAATACAGATATTAAATATCTCCTCTTTTTTGTGGGTTCCGTCCAATTTGGACATATTTGCAAAGATTCCATTCTGTAGTTAAGTTGCATATATATATAGTCACGAATGCTTTCTTTAAAAAACTTAATCATGTATGTAACCTGCTTAAAATCTCCCAGTGGCTTTTCATTGCATTTATAATAAATTCCACATTTGACCCGAGCCTACAAAACCCTACATAATGTTACCAACCCATTCACAGTTTTTTTTTTCCATTCATTTTGGACCAGCTTTTCCCTTTTCCTCATGTCCCAACCATACCTTGTTTCTGTTCTTCAGATACATTTTTGCATTGTTTGCAGTATGGATTTTGCGCTAGCTCTTTCTTCCTCAAGAAAGAGGACCATTTTCCTTCTTGATATTTTATCACCGTCATCACCTCATTTTTTACATTCATGTCTCGGTTTATACTTCATTAGAGAGATCTTCCTTCATCTTATCATCTAAAGTATCCTTCCAATCTCTCTCTGACAAGATCCTGCCTTGCTTCTCTGCATAACTATCATTAGTATCTAAACCTTTTCTGTTAATTTACATATCATTTAGGTGTTTCTTTCTTTCAAAATATATTTTCTCAATGATAACTGGAATAGGGACTGTCCCTGTTATACTTATTTTTGTGGACCCCAATGCCACACAAGTGTCTGACACATGGTAATAGTCTGCATGGTGGGTGAACTTTAAACAGAACAAGAACAAGTTTATTTAATTAAAAGAATTTATTAGGGACTAGCTAATGAATTGAAACTTGGGACAAGCAAGGTATAGTGAACCAGGTATAGGCAAGGTAGTGAACTAGGTATAGGCAAGTCCAACAAGACAAAGGGTAGGTCAGCTTTTATTAGGTTTTAAAACGAAACTGGGGAGGGTTGTTTTGAACAAATTTCATTAGAGAAAAACAGGAGTTTGAGGTTGTGGCCGTTTCTCGCTGGTGGCCAGTGGTGGTTAGTGCATTGTTGCTGGGCCAGGGAGAAATTTTCCTGTCTTCTCCTCAAAGCAGGAGATAAAGCTCCCATGTGAAAATGTCTTCCCTTGTTGAAATAATTGTTATCTTGTTCTTCCTGCTGGATATGCAGGCTGCAGACAGGTACATGAATGAGAGTCCCCCTTCAGGGCTTCCCGACTGCATTTTCAAACAGGTCTCCTTTACTTGTTTTCATAGTTGATTCAAACTGAATCCTGGGAATCCCATAAAAACAGAAGAAAATGCATGAGTAAATATGGCTGAAGAACATATATAACCATTACTGCTGGCCCTTCTATTGAGAGACACTCAGGGCAATAGGAAACGTGCTGTGAAGTGCAAGAATGAGGACATCAGGTGAATGTGACATCATTGGGAGAATAGATGAGAACTTCATGTCCTAAATATAAAAACTCAGTCATAATCTTGGACCTTAGGAATTATATTTTCATATTATTTTTTTGTTTATACATATGCACATATATGTGTGTATTGCATTTTCCAAGTGTTCATGAAAGGACATATATGTGTTACATCTTATAATCAGCAGAGACCTTTTTGAGAAAGAAACCATGACGTAGAATGGGATGAGCATTCATTCCTACAGTTAAAGATATAACAGAAGGGATATAATAAGCATACCATCGAAAGTCTGTCTTAAGCGATAATTGATTGAGAACATCAGACTCAATGGAATCAATATTTTGTTTAATTCAAACATAGATATCAACCTCCCTTGATAAGTTTCTTACTGGGAATGGTTGGAAGGAATTGAGAGATGTGGGCTCATCTGGCATGGATAACAACACAGAGGCAGTTTCGGTTCTTTGCCATTTAGTTCATGGACAGAATTCTATTTTTTTAAAACATTTATTTATTTTTGAGAGACAGAGAGAGACAGAGCACAAGCAGGGGAGGAGCAGAGAGAGAGAGGGACACCAAGAATCCAAAGCAGCCTCCAGGCCCTGAGCTGCCAGCACAGAGCCCAAGGCAGGGCTCGAACTCACGGACCAAGAGATCATGACCTGAGCCAAAGTTGGCCACTCAACCAACTGAGCCACCCAGGTGCCCCCAGAATTCTATTTTATCTGTCCTCACCAGTCACCTGTTTTTGCTCCAGATACAGATAACCTCCAAAAGATTAAAATCATTTCAAACCTATACAATGGTATCTTTTGTTCAAGGGTAGTGAATAGATTGTTAATCACTTTAATTTAGCTCAGTATTTACCTTGCACAAGGTGTCTCCCTTAACAGAGTTTTAAACAAAAGATAATTAATACAGCTATTCATTTCAGTAAGAAAGAAAAATCAGAATGTAATGGTAAAACATGTTCCTGCATTAATGTGCAAATATATTTCACAAATATATTTCAGATGTAAGTATATCATTGATAAATTAGATGAAAATCAGTGATAAAGCAGCAGTGAAAGTGAAGGATAGTTGATTTAAGAAAAATGAAATCAACAAGGTAAAGAATATTAATAGTTCATTGTTTCTTCAAATTTATGTAAATAAGGTGGTTACAGAATATTTTCAGCTTTGTAATTATTTGAAGATATACCAGGGTGCCTAGGTGACTCAGTCAGTTAAGTGTCTGACTTCAGCTCAGGTCATGGTTTTGCAGTTCACGAGTTCAAGCCCCATGTTGGGCTCTTTGTTGACAGCTCTGAGCCTGGAGCTTGCTTCAGATTCTGTGTCTACCTCTCTCTGCCCCTCCTCCCACCTCTCTCCCTCTCTCTCTCTCTCTCTCTGTCTCTCTCTCTCTCTCTCTCTCTGTCTCTCTCTCTCTGTCTCTCTGTTTCTCAAAAATAAGCATGAAAAAAAATTTTTAAAAAGAATATATATCGATATTGATTATTTGAAATAAAGTGCTAATTAGAGAAGTTTTTCCCCCCTCAGAAGTCACTAGATATTCGTGCAGTTTATCAATTTTGGACAACATTTGGCAGGTTGCAGGGATTCAACATGAATTCTAATATACTAGATGTGGCAAATATTGGATTGATCACTGAGAAACTCATATGTGTTGAATGAGAAAAGAGTTCTACAGTCAGATGAATTTAGGAAACTAAGTTTAGCACATGTAAAAGTTTTTTTTTTTGTTTTAATTTTCTTTATTGTGGAAAATTTCAGAACCTTTTACTGTACATAAAACTAAGCATACACTGAAAAATGTGAGAGCCTCTAAATAGTTATAAAACTTTATATCCACTCAGAATATGAAATTATAGGCATCAAAATGAATAATGACTAGATCAAACTGAAAGATTACATCAAATGCTGGCATTGGGTAATTTCTGAAGCATATTTTTCTTCTAGCTTCCACATCTAGCGGAATGTTTTTAGTTTTGAAATGGCTGGAAAATTTCTCTATCGTGAAGGAAGCCCCATACAGATAATTTTTGATAGTTTTCTCATAACCAACCTTTTCTTCATCAGGTAGCTATAATTTATTATATTTAATAGTTTGAAGAGAAGCTTATCATGTGGTACTCTATCCATGTATCAAAACAAAACTCTTTAACAATGTGAGGTTTACACCTGATATAAAGCTCATATAAAAGTAGCATAAAAACCATACTGTATTACTATAGTTTATTGAGAAGCAACAGATGCAGTAATTTAGAGTATGGTCTCTGGGACCAATAATCATGAATTTGAAATCTAACTCCCTTACTTAGTAAGCTATTATCTTGAGTATTACAAAACCCTTTAACTTCAGTGTTGGTTCTCATTAGTAAAAGAGGGATAATAATAAAACTATCTGAGAAAAATTACAAAAAAGACAAAATGAAAAGCACAACACTAACAAATTTAGCAGGATGTTGAAGTAAGAATACACCTAGAATAAATGTTTTGTGTGTGTGTGTATTTCAGTGAGGACATATGATAGAGTACTGATCTATTTCTAGCAAAAGTGCTACTTCCCCAAACATGTGTTCACTGTAATCCATTTTTAAACTATTCATTTTATATCAGTTTCTGAGAGGAATCTGTTGCTTTGTTTATTCAAAGTGAAAAAGACAAAATTTTTGTTTTCACGTATATGTTTTGTCACTAGACAAAATCATTATCTCGTTGTATTTTTTCTTGGACTTCTCTGTTTCTACTAGAAATGTATTGGCAAAAATAAAATCCTCTAGCAACCTCTACCTTCTTCTTTTGCCTGAAAGTCAATGAAGTCCATAGGGTTTGGAATCTGCTGCATACCATTGTCATTCTTTGTGATTATTTAGATAATGTATCTGCCATTCACAAGATCTTTGCACTAATCTGTGTTACACCTGAGACAGCACAGTGTAGGGAAGACAGTGTACATGATATCTTTCCTAAAGAATCAAGACTGAACAATGAGGGTTATGATTAAATTATTAAATAATGAAGATTATGGTTATTAAAACTGTTATGACTTCATCAAAAAATGGTTGAACTTAAAAGTAGAATATTAAAATTGATTTATTCCATAGTGGCAGAAGAATGTGTGTTTGTATGTATGTATAAATGGCAGTTTCACATGTTTGAGCTACATGATAAGATTCGATCCTAAATTTTCATCTAATCGGAAGCCACTGATATTACACTATTTTTCAATTTTTCTATCTCTGTTTCCATCCAAGTATTCCTAATTCATTCCTCGCCTAATAAAAGCCATACAAGTATTCCTAATTCATTTCTAGCCTGATAGAAGTTTGAAAGTCCAATTATATCAAAGAAGAGAAAGTAGTTTTGATTATTGGAGTGAAGGTTTTATTTACCTCAAAATTTATTTTAGGCCACCTAAAATCTTGTAGCACAGCTAGAGTGTTTATGCTTATAAGATGTGAGTTTTTAATTTTCCCATTAATTGGTTCAATGTAGACTAAAAAAAATAAAAAAGAATAAAAAATATTTCTAATTATTCTAATTTTATTGATTTTACCAAGTATCTATGTATATCATATCTGATTTTACTTATGACTCTTAGACATGATATTTAATTTTAATCCTATACAATTTTTCTTCTTTCTTTTCCATTAAGTCATTTTTTTTATGATTTCTTGTTTGGGAATATAATTTAGTTGAATAAAGTCAATTCATTATTTAAGCTGTTGAGCTATGTGAAATATTGCATAGAAATTGAATGAAACGACTCACATAAGTCCACACAGAGGCATCTGTTTTTAACTGGAAACAAGTCATATGATGGAAATCCAAATAGAATTTAATATAGTTTAATTTACATGCTGGTCGCAGTTAAACCTTTTTAGCTGTCCATATTAAGCTAACTTTTTTGTTTGTTTGCTTTAATCACACAAATCTAAACTGATAAGTCTCATACTAAGTCTACCAACATCTTGGTAGCTCACCATAAGTTTGGTCATTTTCTTCTCCTTCCTGTCTTCGTTTCATCTTCACTTAATTTAAAATAAAATGTCAATCACCTCATCAGCTAAAGTACCTTATCCTTATGCCATTGCTAAGATTGACTTCTCCTGAAATCCTCCTCTTTGTTTTGTGTCTTCAATTTAAAATAAAATTTAAACATTGCTCCTGCATTTATAGCTACAGTATTTCCTAAGTCTATTTCTCTTTCATTTCTGAAATATATTCTTACACTATCCCTTGCTGCTTCATATGCTTTCTTCATATTTGTAACCATTTTAATCTACATATTACTGAGATTTCCCTGGGTAAAATCATTATTGCATCACCAAAACAAACATATTTATCTACAATAAAACCAGAACTCATGGAAAGATTTCCTCATTTCTCTTCCCTCAACAAATATAAGCACTGTAAATTCAATCTGCTTTATTTCTGTGTGAGGTTGATCTGAATTTGTTTTTGTGAGTAACATCCCATATTTATTCCCTAAAAAGAATGGTCACTCAGAGGTTTATGAGAATGTACATGTCTTTAATGATATGAACATATTATTGTCACAAGTTTATAGTCACTTTCACTCTGTAACCGTTTGTAATTTTTGTTATTGGGTGAGATGTATGAAATGTAATATTTTGGAGTAATCATTAAAGATTGAGTTAAGGTACAAGCTTTAAGCTTTATCGGGGGGGAAATTTATGCTCATGGACCAACAACTCAGAGTATGACAAATCTTCTGTATAAAAGAAGACAAATTTCAAATATTCTTTCAGTCCAGGGAATTGGGTGTTGTAACAAATGATGATGGGATTATCATGAATGAACAGTACTTGGTTGCATGGCATTCCATTGTGTTGTGTCTTTCTTTTGGATGACGAAGTGCACTGGCCAGGAACGAAATTTGGCAGACTTTAAACCCACAGAGAGCCAAAGTTATAAATAGCTAATGTGCTGAGTTATAGAAATTCAAATAACCAGATGGAACTTTGAAGTTCAGTTTAATTCAACAAACACACACTAAGGCTTCTGTCATGGCCAGGTAGTGTACCAAGGTGGGTAAGACATGTTCTTGTTCTCTGGAAGCTAACCAGCTAGCTAGAGAGGCACACATGTAAGCAGAAAATAAATGTAATATGCACAGTAACAGAAGTATTGAAAATAAATGGAAGTAGCTTAAAGAATAATATTCTACTAACAATATATTATTCCATCATGTGGTTTACAGAGAAGATCTCCCAACTTTTCCTTTCCATATTATTCTTTTTTGAGTAAATTTTTAGTCTTTTCTAAATTTATCTCACCTGAACCTTATTGAAACCAACTCTTAATTTTCCACCATAATACTTCAGGCAAAATATCTTCTATAATAAAGGCACATTTCTCCCATCACACCGGTTCATGCATTTCTAACACATCCTTCAACATTCAAATATCTCTTAAAATATCACAGTTACAAGGATATTTCTGATCCACACTCAGGTAACATAAATGCTAGTAGACAAGTGACGTATATGAAAGAGGAAGGTAGCGTTAAGTCAAAAGTGTTTCACTCTGTTACTACCCTGCAGTGATAATGGCAAATATTATTGGGTAGAATGTATATATGCCCTGGGAGTGGGACAGAAGATACTGGGCTTATTAGGGTCACAACACTTAAAAGCCATTCACCCCCAGTAGCAATGGACCATTCTCTGTCTTTTCCATTCTCTAAATTGTTTATTATCCCATTAGGAATATATGTCTGAAATTGCCTATCCTGGTCTTTTTTGTCTTTATGCTTATAAATGGATACTTTGTTTCCAGCTTAAAAACTATCACAAAGTTAGCACTTATGGCCCCCCTTTTCAAGTTGTATATGTAGAGTTTTGGAGTTCAGATCACCAGCAGTATATTTACTGGGCTGAATCTTTCAGAAGCTCCCAGACAAAAATTTTAATAGTGTCCTGGAAAAACTGATCTTAAGGGTAAGCATATTGCCTTGGCACAATGTCACTGCCTCACTGTAAGAAAATATGGGTGATACTGAGTAGAGAATCCTGTCTGCTGTTTGGATGTGTTTCTAGGCCAAGACTATATGATATCATGGGTATGATGTTATTGAGGAAATGATGGAGGGAGAGAGAAGATTACATGAAAGTAAAACCCGAAAGACCTATTTTCTCTCTGTGTCTCTCTCTTTCTTTGGGTGTCTCACTGCTTTGTATGCCATTAGGAAACAAGAGTCTGACTTTGGTGTCCATGAGGGAAAAAAAAAGTGACCAGACTTCCCCACCTTCTTTCCTCATATGTGGAATGAATCATGGTCATAGAGGCACATTTAGGGCAAGAATGCAACTTTAGCACTCCAACGTCTCCCCATATTTATAGTTCTGAGACAATGGAAACTTGAATAAAACGGACCTTGCTTAAAAGGGACCTTGAACAAAAATGGGACCTTTGCAAGTATCCCAAGTCTTGAGGGTAAAAGAAGGGTAAGAGGTATGTGGGAGCCATATGCAAGTCTCAGAAATGTCTGGAAGGCTTTGTTTTTTAAAATTTTATTAATTTTTTTTTATTATTTATTTTTAAGACAGAGAGAGAGCATGAGTGGGGATGGGGTGGAGAGAGAGGGAGGCACAGAATCTGAAGCAGTCTCCAGGCTCTGAGCTGTCAGCACAGAGCCCGATGCGGGGCTCGAACTCATGAACTGTGAGATCATGACCTGAGCTGAAGTCAGACACTCAACTGACTGAGCCACCCAGGCGCCCCAGGAAGGCTTTAGAAAAGATCATGTGACTTTGGATGTTTATGTGTTAATGGACCTTAATTTTATTTATTTATTTATTTATTTATTTATTTATTTATTTATTTATTTTATTTATGTAAATTAAAAAAAATCTATTTTGAGAGAGAGAGAAAGTGGGGGGGAAGGGGAGAGAGAGAGAGAGACAGAGACAGAGAATCCCAAGCATCCTTTATGCTAGCAGTCTGACTGGGGGCTTCATCTCACGAATCATGAGATCATGACATTAGCTGAAATCGAGAGTTAGATACTTAACCAACTGAGCCACCCAAGTGTCCCAGAGGGACCCTATGTTTAATCTCAGATGGGTATTGCTTTGTGACATAGAGAATACATAAGCAATCACTGATCTTCTAATTTTATCTCAAAAGTACTGAATATTTTTAATAATTTATAATCTCTATCACATTGGGAAGGAAACCATGAGCCAAAATTGTCAACACTGAGGAAAGAGGAAAGACTTGCAATAGCCTTCAAATTATAGCCTTCAACTTATACACTTATATATATGTGTGTACATCAATGTAGAATTTAACAGCAGCAGCACATATTGCTAATTTATGAAGGGTTGATTGGACCGAATTTTTTATAATTCATTGTTACTACATATGTGAATGAATTTGTAGACTAAAATGGTTAGTCTGTTATTGTTATGGCATTTTCATTACAGTTTGACCCAATTTGGGGAAAAAACAAAAATCAGGCAATAAAGAGTTACACAATTTTAATAAGTACCAACCACTGCCTGAATCTATCTTCAAGCATCACAACTGAAATTGGAACTTTCCAGATCACTTTAAATTAAATTGATTAATAATACATCATGTCAAAATGAATTTTTCATGGTTTGGGAGCTAATGTTCTCAATTATTTAGCAATGCAAAGTGTAGGAAACTCACACAAAAACAGCACACAGCAGCTGATCCGTGAACTTTCCCTTAAAACAAGATGATAAATGGCCTATTTTTCTATCATGCTAAAGCAATATGTTAATTTTTTCTACTCTGAAACCATTTGCTCTCCAGGAAACCAAACCAGGACATGTATTGTGGTTGCAAAATGCAATAATAATAAAAATTTTTATAATATGAACAAAAAAATATCAGCCCTGACTGGATGTAACAAAAGAATGGGTCACTGAATTCACAAATTCTTTAGGCATATTACCTTTTGTCTTTTGAGTTGTATTTCCACAATCATTTAAGCCCCATCATCCATTATAATGGAAATGTAAATTTTTAGTATTAAGTATCTTTGGAACTAATATAGTTCTAGCTTTTATTTAACATTGATCTACATTCCTTGTGTTTTTCTGGGAAAAGAATCTTTGCGATAGAAGGCATTAAAAAGAGGTACCTGGGTGGCTCAGTCAGTTAAGCATCCAACTTCGGCTCAGGTCATGATCTCTCTGTTCATGGGTTCAAGCCCCGCATTGGGCTCTGTGCTGACAACAGAACCTGGAGCCTACCTCAGATTCTGTGTCTCACTCTCTCTGCCCCTTCCCCACTCACACTCTGTCTCTCTATTTCTCTCTCTCAAAAATAAGAAAAAAAAATTTAAAGGTATTAAAAATTTAAAAATATGTCATTTACATTTTGAGCATATTATATTCATTATATTAAATATTAATTAAAATTTACTAAAATAACAAATTAGCGGATTCTTTCTAGATGGCCACTTTTTAGTGCTCACTTTTACCATTATTTCCTGAATCAGAGAAGCACTAGGATGTTGATTTCCTCTCCAGGCAAGCATTTTAATGTACTGCTTTACAAGGTCCAAGTACCATGAAGATTTACATAGCTTTAAACAAAGTGATTTGACAGGCACTCTAGACTAAGGCATCTGAAGATACAGCTATTATCTCATCATTAACTGTCCCATCATTACCTACACCCTAATCCTTCTCTCTTGTTTCTCTTTAGTTTGCTTTGATGGAATTACATGGTCGTGATGATGTAAATTTGAGTTGTCAATTTCTATAGAATATTATAAGCAATAATTTGGCTTATAATTTGTATAATTTGTATAATTGACAAAATTAGTTATAGCTAAAGTATAAAACATGGTGATTTTATATATGTGTACACATATATATGTATATATGTTTTTATATGTGTGTGTATATATATGTATATATATGTATTTTATATATGTGTACATTTATATATATATATATTGTAAATCATTGTTAATTGACAATAACATTAATTAACACATCCATCACCTCACATAGTTAACTTTTATGTCTGTGTGTGTGGTGAGAACATTTAATATCTACTGTTTTAGCAAATTTCAAGTATATGATACAACATTATTAATTATTTTTGGTATGCTGCATGTTACATTCTGAGAACATATTCATCTTAAAAACAAAATTTATACCATTTTACAACATCTCCCCATTTTCCCTACCCATCTCAAACCCTGACAAGCACTATATTACCCTCTGTTTCTTTCTACGTTTGACATTTTCTCTTTCTTTTTTTAGATTTGACATATAAATGATGTCATATGGTTTTTGTGTGTTCTTGGCACTCATTAGTTGACCATATATGCCTAGGTTTATCTCTGGGCTCTCTGTTCTGTTCCATTGGCCTATGTGCCTGTTTTATACCACTACTATACTGTTTTTATTACCATAACATTGTGATATAGCTTGAAATCTGGAAGTGTGATGCCCTCACACTTCACACTTCTTCTTTCTCAAGATTACTTTGGCTCTTGGGGATGTTTTGTGGTTTCACACCAATTTTACAATTTTTTTTTTCCTAGTTATGTGGAAAATCCCATTGTAATTTTTATAGGAATTACATTGAATTTGTAGATCATATTAGGTAGTATGGTCATTTTATAACAATGTTAACTATTTTGATCCCAGAACAGATGATAATTTATTGTTTATTTACAACCTCTTCAGTTTCTTTAATCAGTGTGTCATTACCTCCTTGGTTAAATTTACTAAGTATATTTTTGATGCTATTGTGAAT
This sequence comes from Prionailurus viverrinus, assembly GCF_022837055.1. Lineage (NCBI taxonomy): Eukaryota > Metazoa > Chordata > Mammalia > Carnivora > Felidae > Prionailurus > Prionailurus viverrinus. Next base: position 129,974,871 of record NC_062569.1, on the reverse strand, counting down.
GAGATTGATTTCTTAATTTCTCTTCCAAAGAGCTGATTGTCAATGTACAAAAATTTAACTTATTTTGCATATTAATTCTGCAACTTCACTGAACTTAGTTATTAGTCCTAACAGTTTTTGGTACAGTCTTTAGGGCTTTCTATACAAAATGTCATATTACCTGCAGGCAGAGACAATATTATTCTTCCTTTCCAACTTGGGTGACTTTTATTTCTTTTTCTTGATTAGCTGTTCTGGATTTGACTTCAAGTACTCTGTTGGATAGAAGTAGTGACAGTGGCATCCTTGTCTTTTTTTCCTGGCGTTACAAGAAAAATTTTTAACTTTTTATCATTGAGTGTGATGTTAGTTGTGGACTTCTCATTTGTGGCTTTATTATGTTGAGGTATGTTCCTTCTAAACTCAATTGTTGAGAGGTTTTCTAATCATGAAAGAATGTTGAATTCTGTCAAAAGCTTTTTCTGTATCTGTTGAGATGATCACATGATTTTTATCCTTCATTCCATTAATTTGCCGTATCACATTTATTGGTTTACATATGTAGAGCCATTCTTGCATCCCAGGGATAAAACCAACTTGTTCATGGTGTGTGATCCTTTTCATTGATGGTTAAATTTAATTTGCTGGTATTTTGTTGAGGAGTTTTGCATATATGTTTATCAAAGATGTTGGCCTATAATTTTTTTTTCTCATAGTATTTTTGTCTGGCTTTGGTATCAGGGCAACGCTGGCTCTGTACAAATAAATTTGGAAATATTTCCTCTTCACTTTTTTAGAAGAGTTTGAGAAGGATTGGCATTCATTTGTCTGTAAATGTTCGATAGACTTTATTAGTGAAGCCATCAGGACCTGAACTTTTCTTTGATTTTTGATTACTAAATTAATGTTCTTACTAGTTAAAAGTCTATTCAAATTTTGTGTTTTTTCATTATTCAATATTGATAGGTTATATGTTTCTAAAACTTTATCCATTTTTTTCAGGCTGTGCAATGTGTTGGCATATAATTGTTCATAGTAGTTTCATAATTCTTTGTATTTCTGTGTTATTAATTGTGATGTCTCTTCTTTCATTTCATTTCTGATTTTACTTATACAGTTTAAATTTTCACAATAACATTGAAAGGTAAATACTCAAATATATCCAGTTTACATTAATTTTATGTGAATATCAAATCAGTTTTGTAAGTACAAATTAAAATATTGATTGTTAATTAGAATTGATTTTACTGTTTTGGCAATTCTGTAATCAAAGCAATTATGATTAGATCATCACAAACACTAAATATTATCCAAATATGAGTTGTTCTTTTTATATAATCATTATAGACGGTAGAACCAAAAATGACTAGAAGAAAAAATCCCTTTCTATTTGGAATGGATATAGGTTCACCACTGCATGTTATAAAATATCATCATCAGAAAATTGCCTTAGAAATCATTTAACTCAATCTGCTCCTAGAGCATGTAAGACCACTTTGACTTAAAATAATTTAAGTGCCTTGCCCTAGGCCATGTTGTTAGCTGAAAAGCCAGGCATACAACAGAGATTTAAGGACTGTAGAGTTCATTCCAGAACACCACGCTGCTATTCTTCTACTCTCTCAGCGTTTTAGGGCATTAAGAATAAGAAAGGGGGAAAAAAAAAGAAGTGAACAAACAAAAATCAAATTTGGACAGGGATTATAGTTACAGAGTTAAAAGTGAAACGAATATCTTTGATTCTAGTTCCATTATGATTTACCAGGAGTTAAGATATTAAGAAAAAAACAAAGTTTGACAAAAGGGGTTGGAAATAAAAGAGGAGTTTATTTAAATCACTATGAAAGGGACAGTTACAATAGAAAGTGACAGGCCTTAGACAATAGAATTCAAACGCAGAAGATAAAACCAAATTTACATGGGCTGTCTCTACAAGGGCAAAGTATTAAATTGAAAAAGATAGCTTGGTGATAAAGTTTATTCTGGTCTATACCTAAGGTTGGGATTTTCTTATAACTCTCATTGATCAGTTTTAAAAAAATTAAAAAAATTCTCACAAGGATGTGTTTTCTAGCACACACCATACAGAAATGATCATCAAACCAAATGGAATCATGCAAAAATATTTAAATTCTCAAATAAAAAATAATCACATCCACTATGTATAGTTCATTTGGTCAAAAATATACTCAAGGAGAAGCGCCTTGGCTCAGTATGTTAAGCGTCTGACTTTGGCTCAGGTCGTGACCTCATGGTTCCTGAGTTCATGACCCCAGTCAGGTTCTGTGCTGACAGCTCAGAACCTGGAGCCTCCTTTGGATTCTCTGACTCCCTTTCTGTCTCTGCCCCTCACCTGCTCACACATATGCACACTTGCGCTCTCTCTCTCTCTCTGTCAAAAATAAAACAAAAACAGTAAAAACAAATTAAAGAAATATATACTCAAGGACTTTTCAGATCAGTTTTGTCAATTGTTTACTGAGTTTGTTTGTAAGTCATGTTACATAACTAAACTATTTATCTCCCTTACCAATGAAAGAAAAATCCATGAGCTACAATTATTTCAGATATTCTTCATAGGTACTGTAACTCTGTGGAATACAATTACATTTATGAGAATTCAGAATGTCTGATCCAAATACTTATGCAACTATATTTAAATCATGCTTTCTCTTCTCTCTCTCTCTCTCTCTCTCTCTCTCCCTATATATATATATATATATATATATATATATATATATATATATGGTCCAGTTTCATCTTTTGCATATTATTGTCCAATTTTCCTAACACCATTTGTTGAACAGACTATCTTTTTTTCCATTGGATATTCTTTCCTGCTTTGCTGAAGATTAACTGACCTTATAGCTGTGGATTCATTTCTGGGTTTTCTATTCTGTTGCATTGGTCTATGTGTCTATTTTTGTGCCATTACCATACTTAACCCGGCCTTCAATGAAAACAGGTGAAGGTGATCTGTTTTATTACCTGAACTACTTTTTATTCAGGGCAATCAAGATCTAAATGAACTACCTGTATTTCACTTCTTTGCTCCACAAAGGAAACTGTAAAAACTAGATCATACAGTGTTACAGTGATAAGGATTTATTTTCTCTGTCTATTGAGGAAAACGTTGTACATTGTGGTTGTTTGTGTTTTTGTTGTTGTTGTTTTTTTCTTTTTGTCTGGAAAGTAGGAAACATGTTCTTAGGGTCAAATGCATCAAGACGGTTTAGCCTCATATTTTATTAATGGTAATGGGAATCATGTCGTTAAATCCTGGCAAATTTTACTGAATAGCTACTTCCAGTATTCTATGATTATGTTCATCATGGGATGTTCATTTGATATTCAATGTGGAACAACTAATTCTAATGTTTTTTGTTTGTTTGTTTGTTTGTTTGTGTGGTTGTTTGTTTTTTTTTTTGTTTTTTTTGTTTTTTTGTAATAGTGATATATCTGCAGTTGGAAGAGCCTTTGCATTTGGAAGCAAGAAAACATCAAAATCAGTGGTTAAATTAACCATTCACCTATAATCTTACATGCAACTTTCTAGAACATATACAGTTTCTATTTTAGTATATTATTAAAAGTTTCCATCTATTGATGGGTAATAAGATAAATACTTAAAATATTGCCTCTGTGAAGAACGCATTATTTTATTAAAGGAAAATTATCATAGGTGACTGTATACCAAGGTATTAATTTATTCTTTGGCCTTTTGGAGAAATCCTTAGAATATATCATTTTGTTATTAACAATGCATTTTTTATCCATCTAATCACTGCTAATTAGATAAAGCCTAACAACGTATAGAAATAAAGTCCTAATCTAATGTGTTTAAATAATGATATACTTAAATAATGTCAACATTGATATACTTCTGTGTATGATGTTAATCTAAAAAGTAGAAAACAAAACCTAATTTACTGTTGATATTTTTGATTAACTAGATTGCTGTAACGCATTCAAAATAAGAATTAGCACTAAAGGTGGCTATATGCATTAATAGATATAGACACATGCACACACATAATTCATATAGAGTATCTGACATTTTCTGTCAATATTAAAGTATCGATATTTCTTTTTTTTAAAAAATTTTTTTTTTTCAACGTTTATTTATTTTTGGGACAGAGAGAGACAGAGCATGAACGGGGGAGGGGCAGAGACAGAAGGAGACACAGAATCGGAAACAGGCTCCAGGCTCTGAGCCATCAGCCCAGAGCCCGACGCGGGGCTCGAACTCACGGACCGCGAGATCGTGACCTGGCTGAAGTCGGACGCTTAACCGACTGCGCCACCCAGGCGCCCCAAAGTATCGATATTTCTTATTAACCAACTATGAAGAATAAACTTCAATCAATTGTATTTTTCTCTAGGTAATTCCAACTACTTTCAGATTACATAATTTTTCTATCGCACATTTTCTCAAACAGAATGTTACCAATTGTAAAGGATAGAAGCTATTTCCTTTTCAGGAAGGCTGAATCAGAATTATTTTATATCTCTACAGAAAATTGTCATTGCATTCCATATGCTTAAATATGTAAAAACTATCACCAATGACTAAAGGATGTTCCATATGTGTAAGAAACAAGGAAATGGCAAGAAATAGTTTGTGCGTAATCTCTGGAGTTGTCAAGAAATTCATGCTGATATTTAATAGCACTTACCAGCAGGAAAGCAATGAGATTATTTGGGGCATAACTAGTTTCACACCAAAGCTTGGTGTACAACATCTATTAAATTGATGAATCTCTTCTAACTGAAGGGATAAATATCAAATTTAAGAAAATATTATAACAAATAAATCTAGCATTTAGTTTTTTAACTCTACCTATATTTGAGTATTTATTTATACCTTAGTTGTAAAAACAGTGAAGATTTCCTTCTAGGGATTCAACAGCCAGCAACGTTTAGGTAAACAGCAGTCTACTTTCCCTGGTGAATTTTGTGTTCATTCAAATGTGATTGCTGAGGGCAACAACCAAAAGAAAGTTCAACATGTCCGTTGAATAGGTTAATTAGTTTCTTACTAGATTTCAAACAGATCATTTATTTCTGGTGATACTAGTTTTTGATTATTTTTTACTTATTGAAAAGCATGTGTAATGTGAAATGGGAAGAAATTAAGCAGGCATGAAATGAGGGAAATATTCAAAATGCTGAATAGTAGTTTTGTATGTTATTCATGAGAACTGGAATCCAGATTTTCATATCACAACTTGATGTGAATTACTTTCATCTTAAAAAAAAAACCACTGTTTTTCAATGCTAGATGCATCTTAGAATTACCTAAAGGACTGCTTTTTTTAAAAATACAGATACTCACATCCTACTCCCAAACTATTGTGTCAGATATTAGTTGGGTGGAGTATGTGCATGGCGTCCATCTTTATCCCTTAAAATCTCCACCAGTAATTTCGTTGTTCATAACCAAGAATCCTGCAGTGGATAATATTTCCAATAGAGTATGAGACGACAGGACCTGCAGGGGGGTAGGGGGAGTGGTTAGGGATCATCAGTAGTTACTAGAAAATAAGATTTGGCATGTTCTTCAAAATAATATATCTTCTTGGTAATCCTTCTATGCAACGTTATTCCCAAAAGTCGATGTGGGATTGGAATGGGTACTAATAGTCCTGAAAGATAATTTTTGTATGATTTTGCTGTGAGAATCATACTTAGTCCCCATTTTTACATTGCTTCTGCATATAATTATAGTGATCTTTCTGAGGTTTCTTTTTCTGCCAGCTCTTCATATTCTTATATCTTACTTCCTGATATGTGCAAACTGAACACCCAAAATTTCAAGTTTATTTATTTGAATAACAGGCTGATAGACTAATATTTGTAACAATGGACTAGCAATAAAAAGAAAATATATTGCAGAACTGAATCATTTTACAGGCTTACTCTTAATTTTCTTCAGTGGTTTACACTGTCGACTCTTGCCTCTCCTAAATGTACAATTTTGTGATAGCTTCTTATTAAAGGGTGGTGTACTTTGGTTTCACACCCTTGTTTAATGAGGTTTAGGTCAGAATTTAAATGCAAATTTAGCTTGAGAGAATGACTGAAAGAGAATGTGGATAAACTCAAGTATTTCTATATGAGCAGGTAGACCTGGGTTTGATGCAGGTCACTAGAATTCCATATTAGACAGTGAATCAACCTCTCAACAAAGATTAAAAACTACTTGTATGCTTGATCTGAATTAACCTTTCAGGTCACTGGGGCACCATTTAGTAAATTGCATTGTCTCTTTGTAAATGGGATCAAGGCTATAAAAGAGTTGTTTCATCTAACTTACAAAATAAATTTACTTACGTGCATTAGTCAGGGAATCAGAAACATGCTTAAAATTCCTAATAGCAAAGTGATGATGTAGTTTCTGTAAAAATGTTTTTTCCCCAAACGCTTTGACACTGTAAAACCCTTTAAAAATAAAATAAAAGTGAATGAGAGATGAAGAAGTAGAAAAGACAACTTTCATCAACCCATTCATGTAATCTTGTTTGGAACAAGAGAAATGGGTGGTTCTAGCTCAGAGATCAAGATAAAAAAAAAAAAGTGAGGCATCTTTGTAAACTGAAGACACACACACACACACACACACACACACACACACACACAAATCATCTTTTTTTTTTTTTAATTGAAGGTCCCCAGAACGGGGCAGAATAGGCATAATAGGATACCTAAAGATGTGAAAGGAGATAAAATTTTAGCTATATGTGAGGGAATTTGCTCTTATGAAGCTGGCCATGTTTCCCATTGCAGTGAGAAAGTGAAACAAATAGAATAGTGATAAATGCAGAGAAGTGTGTAGGTTTGACTACAGAATGAGGAGGTTACCATCTAATTGCTTCTATTTTCTATGTAAAAACTTAAGGTGGTACGTAGCAAGTTGAAAGGAACAAAGAGAAGATGAAAGAGAAGGTTTCACAAAAAAGCAGAAGACAGAGAAGAGGAAAACAAAACTGGCATGAACCATACCAAACCAAGCTCGGGTGAGAGACCCTTAACTTGTGATGCCAGTGTATTGAATTATATTTTTCTGCAGCTACATTCAGCAGCGAGAATGTCATTTAGCAAAGGCGGATAGCTAATATTGCTTGATGAATGAGATAGAAAGAAAATAATGGGAAAAAGAAGGTAGAGACTATTTGCATGAGAGCAGCTGAATTTAAGATGAATAAAGAAGCTATAGAGACAAAAGTGGGCTCTAGTAAGAAAGAAAGGAAGAGTTGTGGTGAATTTGAAAATAGAAGAAAAGGGAATAAGTAAAAGAAACTGAGAGATAGGAGTCAAGGACAAAGTGCTTGAATGTTTTATTTTCTAAGTTTTATAAGCAGAGAATTCCTGAATGATGGCAAGTTAAGGGGGAGTGGAGATGGAAGTGACTGGAAGTAAATTCACTGAATATGAGTCAATGAGTTGATAAACTAAGGCTTGTGGCTGGCTGTCCATGGAGATTTTGAAGTCTGCTAAAATAATAGCAGAAACTTGAGATGAAAGGAACATTGTGATCCAGTTATCAAAGTGTCCAGTTAATGGAAGAGTGTGTCCAGGAGTTCTGTAGATGACAATGAGCCAAATAGTAAAGATAGACCTGGTATATGGCATTAACCTCAATGGACCAAAACTTTTTTTTTTTAATTTATTTATTTATTGAGAGAGAGAGAGCGCATGTGCACACAAGCAGGGGAGGGTCAGAAGGAAGGAGAGACAGAATCCCAAGCAGGCTCTGCACCATTAGCACAGAGCCTGATGTGGGATTTGAACTCACAAACCCGTGAGAATATGACCTGACCGTGCCACCCAGGTGCCTCTGAACTTTTATAGAATGATAGATGTGCATGGTTTGTAGGTTGCATTTTCAAATTAAGAGGGAAAACACCTAATTTCCTGTCCTTCAAATACTTAAAGTGACAAACCTGATTTAAATTTTTTTTAACGTTTATTTATTTTTGAGACAGAGAGAGACAGAGCATGAACAGGGGAGGGGCAGAGAGAGAGGGAGACACAGAATCTGAAACAGGTACCAGGCTCTGAGCGGTCAGCACAGAGCCCGACGCGGGGCTCAAACTCACACACCGTGAGATCATGACCTCAGCCGAAGTCGGACGCTTAACCAACCGAGCCACCCAGGTGCCTCGTGACAAACCTGATTTAAAAACCAGCAAACAAAAATCCCTGTCATCTGACCTTAATTAGCTATTTTCAAGTAATGCATTGTGAATTGCAGGTTCTTAGTAAGTACTTTTTATCAACCTGAGTAAAAAGACACCCCTGCCTGACACTATAGGAAGTTAGAGATTAATCAATCCACTTTGGTATGATGGAGACAACTGGAGGAGGGGAGCTTGAGTTGACATCCAAGAGCCTCCAAAGAGCCCTGAATAGAATTCATGTGCTTGTGATCATGGATAAAAAAGATTACACTTCTATTTTATTTATTGTAATATCTAGCATTTTATGCATTTATGAATATAGGCAAAAAAACACAGTAGTTAGCAATATCTGTATCTTCATTATGAGTAGAAATCATGGTACTTTTATATCCTTAATAATACATAAAAGTATCATTTGATATATATAATAGGTATAAATCCTATGTGAACAAGTTTTATTCATACTCATCAAGATTTTAAAATTGCAATAGTTATTAGGCTTGCTAATAGAACTCAATTTTTTTTAAAAACATGTTTATTTTTGAGCGACAGAGAGTGCACATGCAGATAGGGGAGGGGCAGAGAGAGAGAGGGAGACAGAGGATGTGAAGCAGGCTCTGTGCTGACAGCAGAGAGGTTGATGCAGGTCTCAAACCCACAAAGGTTGAGATCATGACCTGAGCCTCACGAACCATGAGATCATGAACTGAGCCAAAGTTGTACACTTAACAGACTGAGCCACCCAGGTGCCCCTAGATCTCAATCCTTAATATATTTTAATAAAGTATGTACATGGTTGCATTAATTTATTAATATGATAATTGTATTTTAATATATTAAATATGGTCTATGAAGTGGTCCAGTGCACAGGCACTTGCACTAACAATGTGGAAAACTCAATATTCTAGCCACTACATTTTTTTTCTGGAATTATTCTGATCTATCACAAGCAGGCATTCCACTATCGTTGACCTTTTCTTTTCTTTTTTTTTCCAAATATTTTTAATGTTTATTCATTTTTGAGAGGGAGAGAGAGGGAGAGAGAGAGAGACAGAGCTTGAGTGGGGGAGGGGCAGAGAGAGAGGGAGACACAGAATCAGAAGCAGGCTCCAGGCTCTGAGCTTTCAGCACAGAGTCCGATGTTAGCTCAAACTCATGACCTGCAAGATCATGACCTGAGCTGAAGTCGAACGCTTAACCGACTGAGCCACCCAAGCACCCCAGACATTTTTATGAATTAATATATATTAATATATATAGCTATCCTGGCTAGTGCTAAATAATCATAATTAATATGCTATATTTTACTAATGTAATAAGTTACATACAAATATAATAATATATAAAATATAATTATAATATTATATACATTATATATATATATATATTCACTAATTAGATATATATCTAAAAGACAACATTATTGTTGAATATGTGGAGAAATTGAAGTCTTGCACATTGTCGGTAGGAAACCAAAATGGTGCAGCCACTATGGAAAATGGTATGGGGGCTCCTCAAAAAATTGAAATTAGAACTACCATATGATACAGCTATCCCACTTGTTGGTAATTATCCAAAAGAATTGAAATCATAATCTCAAAGAGATATTAGCACTCCCATTTTCATTACAATTCACAGTAGCCAAGATGTGGAATCAACCTAAATGTCCATTGAGAGATAAATGGGTAAAGAAAATGTGGTATGGGAATACAGAGGAATACTATTTGAATTTAGAAAAAAGAAAATTCTGAAATATGCGAAAACATGGATGAATCTTGAAGACATTATGCTAAGTTAAATAAGCCAAAGAAAGACAAACAAATACCTTTGTGTTTACAGGATGTAGGAGGATGGGGAAATAGTAATTACTAATCCATGAGCATAAAGTTTCAATTAAGCAAGAAGAATGAGTTCTAGAGGTAGGCTGTACAATGTTGTACCTGTGGTCAACAATAATGCATTATACACTTAAAAACTGGTTAAGAATGCAGATCTCATGTTCAGTGTCCGTGCAATAATAACATTTAAAAAAAGCAAATGTGCCTCAGATGTAACGTATCAGAAGAGCAACCAGCAAAGGAAATAGTGAACATTTAGAATTTTCAAAAAGGTTACTGGGGAGTTGGAACTCTGTGGAAATATGGGAAGAATACACTGATCAACAGGTATTTCCTGTAGACTTCATAGGTAGTAAGGAAGAAATGAGCACTAGACATAAAAAGTAGGAAGTAAACTTTGAGTTAAGAATGAAAGATCCAATGTAATTCAGAGGATTTTGGAATCTAAAATAATAAAATATGAGAGAGTGGGAAGAAGATTAAATAATGGGAATGATTATTGTTGTTTCTTTTGCTTTTATTTTTCTTTTAAAAGATAGAATTAAATTTGTAGTCAGAGAAATAAGGTAGTAGATTTTTGAAGTCTGAGAAACTGAAGTCAGTAGCAACAGAAGAGACAGGTTGGAAAAAAAAGTGATCAAGGAAATATGAGAATAATGGGTTTCAGAATCTTGATTTTATAGAGAAGTAAAGAGAACTATCTGAAAGTTTACAGAATGATAAAGGGAACATACTGAGCAATACATAATAACGTGATCCATACACAGTAATATAAGCATCACTGTCATGGTGTTAATAGTAGGAAGTTGCACTTGAGAAGATAGAAGGGGAAGAATGAGGCTTTATAGAGAAGATAGTATGGCATTTATCTAATTGTTTAACAACACACATGAGTGCTACTATGATATCCTGCTCATGTGTATTTCCCTAATCCCCAACTGTTTGTTAGTCTATATTCTAAACCTGATTGTACTATTGAAAATTGATCAATGAGCATTAGCACACCTTAATGCAAATGCCCTTAGCAACGAGTGCTCTACATGACTGGCCTCCGCTACATGTGCCTTTTTGCATCAGAGGCCATTTTAGCCACTGTGTTCTCACTTTCTGACCTTTATTATGCATTCTGGTCAACAGTTTTGACCTTTAAATCGTAACAAATTTGTGCAACTGAGAGTGCTAGACACCACAGAGTTAGGGAAAGGTGAAAAATATTCTGGATGTAAAAATGATGTGTCTAATATGGAGGTACTCTCAAAGAAATGACTAAGAAAGAAGATGATAATGAACAGAGAGTGGTGAGTCAGTATATATACTTAAATTTTGAAGCTGACTGCAGATACAAGGACAGCAAAGGAGGATTACCATAAATATACACATGGCTACAAAAAATATGTCCTGAATTAAGTTAAGACTTCAAAAGGTTTGAAGAAAATAGATGAATAGTTCCTAATTGTGATGTCAGAAGAGTATTTCAAGACTGCCAGTATACTCAAAGGAGAAAATGTGTCTTATCAAAGGAATCCACATAATCAATCATTGTTAAACAATACATTTTGCTGCCATCCAGGAATTAAGGTCAATGCTTATTGCAGTTGTAGTTGTTAAATTATTATATGTATTTCGTAATGTAATCTGATTTTAAAGCTATCTTTTCAAATGACAGGCTTTTTTTTCAGATTCCTTCCAAGAATCTGGCTTGTAGGTAAATATCTTAGCATAAATTCAGTTCCACTGATTAGTATGTACCTCTTTTCTCCAGTTTTACACATTGCAAGCCTAACCTTGAATGTGAATATTTTATTTTGTCTTTAAAATTTTCAGGTTTAAAAAATATGGATACTCTACTCTTGGGGAGATGAGTCTGCAATATTTACCTTCAAGTTAGAGTTTATAATTAGTTTTAAGGCTATGAAATGGATAGTTTTTCTTTTTCAGTTTATGTTTATATATAAAATAAGAAACCAGGTGGTGTTTCTGCTTCAGTAGTCTGTGTCTATTCAGCAGAAAATATTAAAATATAGAAGATCTTATAAGTCCCATCTGCCCAAATGCCTGGTTTCTCTCCTTCCCATAGGTTCCATGCATTCACATTTAACACTTTTATAATGAATCCACGGCATAAGGACAGTCATTAAAAAACATGATTGTTTAACCCTATAGACTTCTTAAAAAAATCGGAATGGAATCATTATATTGCATATTTTAACATTGGGAAAAAATGATTTCAAGGAGGTTTTCAGGAATTCCAAAGGAAAATTGTGGAATAATGTTTGAATAATTTAAAAGAATCACCAGCACCTATTCAGCTATTTGAGATGATAAAGATAGTATAGATTTTAATTGAGAAAAGGAGAGAAAACAAATACCTTTTATTTTTTTAAGTTTATTTATTTATTTTTGAGAGAAACAGAGAGACCGTGAGTGAGAGAGGAGCAGAGAGAGAGAGAGGGAGAGAAAGAATCCCAAGCAGGCTCCACATTCAGTGCAGAGCCCAGCATGGGGCTTGACCCCACCAACCATGAGATCATGACCTGAACTGAAATAAGGAGTCAGATGCTCAACCAACTGAGCCACCAAGGCACCCCAAGAGAAAACAAATTCTTTTTAGATTCATGATACTTGGTTCTGAGAGTTGGGTTTTTGCTTCTCTAACACTACCATCCTATTTTCTCATAGAGACACAAAAGAACATTACAGGTTTTTTTTTTCATCTGATTCTTAAGAACAAATACATTTCATAAAATTGCCAATAAAACATTTCTACATTACACTATGGTTCATTTTGGACCACTATTATTAGTTGGCAGAAAAGACATGGATAGAAATTTGGGATTAAATTTGACCTAAATCAAATGACAGTAATAATGAGGGAAATGTCACCTATGGAAGGAAGCTGGTTTCCTGATCTCATTCCTTTTGAACTTCCTATGGTGATCTTCATGATTGTGACATTGATCAGATGGTACCAGCCACTCCAGCAAGACAGTCCCCTAGGTGCTTTAGAGTAGTCTCTAGTTCATAAATCAAATTTCCCTCTGCTCCCTCAAAGCCATAAGACTGAAAGATTCAATTCCAAATTCCAGTAGTCTGTAGGATCATGCTAATAAATTAATATTAAGTCACTTTCTTAACAATCATATGTTGACTTCCCAATATATTCCTATCATATGTTAATTTTTGTGGATTCAAAAATAAATATGAGAAAACTTTACTCATCCAGACCTTACAGTCCAGTGGACACACAGACACACATATATAGTTTTAACAACCACACAATGTGATATATGCTATATCCATTCTACAGACTTGTGCTTATGGGAGTAGAGAGCAGGGGTCACTCTCCTTGCCTGGAAAGAAAAGAGAGACAAAGAACTAACATTTATGGAAAACCCATTATTAGTAGGATTGCTATCAGAATAGAGATTATGTTTTAAAGCGCTTAGAGCAGTTCCTGATACTATACAACCCTCAGTCAATAAATATAACTTTTATGGATTTGAGAATACATTCTAAATTTCTTCTTGGTTTTCCAGTTTGATATGATTAAAATAAAATGTAATAATTCAGCATACACCAGGAACACCTTCCAGAAGGACAAGTTTGTGGGTTTTCCATGAAAGTGGTAACATTAAAATCAAACCAAGTAGAACACATCACAGCCTCTCTTCATCCAATTTAAATTTAATGAACTCTTAGCTGAAGTAAATGTCTCATCCCCATAAACTTAGCAGCGCAAGGTTTACAGAAACTGCAACTTCAACATTATTTGACTATATTTATATGACTGTAAATCAGGGGGCACATTTATTTTCTTGCAGGGTTCTTTCTGCCATCTGCTAACATGGCATTTTGCCCATTTGTAACATTGTCAGACTATATGGGACAGAAGTGTTGCCTCCCTGTTCTGCTCCTGACTCAGGACTGACCCTATTACTTTTGAAGATACTAAAGGCTAGGAGAGCAATAAAAAATAACAGCATAGATTATCAGATTCCTGGCCAATCTGCCCTACAGTACTATCACAATGAACCTGGATTCAGTGCACTGAGACCACCTGATTAGTGGCAAAGGTAAGGCAAAGTGGATATGTCTCTTCAAATTTAATCACAGAAGATATACAGGTGTCCCATTTGTTTCAAATACCTTCCATGTTCCTTCAGTAGGATTCACCCAGGTTTTCACCTGTTATCTCTGACAGGTTGGTTATGCTATCCTCTAAAACCATAATAGGTTGTTACTTTTGCCCCTTATTTTGTGTTGTCAGTGTGAAGTAAAGAGTGATTTGGTCTTCTAGGCCACATTTAGTGTGAAAAACTTAAAGTCCTCCAGTGATCAAAATTATGTAAGACCTGAATATTCTCTTTTCAAAGTAGTTCATAGATTCCTCTATTTTTAAACTGAATTTTGCCTTTCTACAATCTTTGTGTTTTTTTATCAGAAAGCTATTTTTTTCCATTTATTTCTAAGTATGGTAAGATATATTGGAATATTGTATTATGTCCATATTAATAGGTGCTAACTCACCTGAATTTTTAGGGATTTGGACAAAAAAAAATAATTTATATCCTTACGAGTTAGGCTTGCAGGGCAAAATTATAACACTAATATCATTTACCAGCTTTATCCCCATATACAATTCATATATTTATTTTACTATTCTAGATACTTTCAGTGTTCCTTTTTCAATATACTGTTCATCCTCAACTAAATTAAAATTAAGAATTACTACAAAATGGACTATAGTATTTCAACAGAATACTGTGGTTTTAGTAATTCTTTAATAGTTTTAGGAACAGTATTATGATTTTTAAAAAATTATTCTTGGTGTTTTATTATATCTTATATTTTGAATTTATACTTAAATAAAAAGTATATGTATTTGAGCTATACAGCAGGGTGTTTTGCTCTACATACATGGTGAGATGATATATGAGCCTGAAGGACATTATGCTGAGTGAAATAAGCCAGAGAAATACTGCATGATCTCACTTACATGTGTAATGTTAAAAAAAAAAAAAAGATACATAGAAACAGAAAGTAGAATGAGGGTTACAAGGACCAGGGAAGTGGGGTAAATGGGAGATGTTGGTCAAGGTATACAAAGTTGCAGTTATATAGAATGAGTTTTAGAGATTCAATGTATAGCATAAGGATGACTATAGTTATTAATGCTGTATTTAATATTGCAAATGTGATATATTACCTAATCATCACCATTATTCCTTAAATTTGTGTAATATTTACTGATCACAAAAATATTCACATTTACACCTACATAACAAATTTTGTGTTTCTTATATCTCCAGGCCATTCTGAAGGCATGAACTACAGGCATGATATAATTAATAATTTCAGTGGGCAATAGCATTACAATATTATCAGATTCAAATTTATTTCATGAACTGCCTCTGGATATTCATTCACTTTATTCTTTCAGCATTTATTACATACATACTATGAAGTAGGCACCATATACACAGATCAGTAATCGGGTAATTAGTTGGACATCACATTCACATTGATTGGTACTAAAAGAGTTCTGTGAAAATGGTTAACCGAAATTAATTGAACATAAGGAAGAGTAGGCATGACATGGTTATTCAGGAATGAATAAAAAGTCAGGGATATTATAAACTTCTGACAATACTTGCTCATGCATTTGATCTAGATTTTCTTAGAATTCAGAAATAACTGTCATTCAGCTCCCTCTAGGCCTAACTATGTGTCCTTAACTTTTCATTTATTTATATGACACAATGTACCTAAAAGTTTACAACACTGGTACGTGAAATTTTGGAGATTCAATATTCCCAGATTCACTTTACAGGAAATTCCACTCTCCTCTCATTTTTTCTAATACCAAAATGATAATGTGACTTTTAAGTGGCCCATTTTATTCTTGGCTGGACCACACGTTCTATTTTGACATTCCACATCCACTCACTTATCAAAATCTGCCCTAAAATAGGGATTATAATTATCAGCCTTTTCGACCTTTATGTCTAGCAGTGCCTAAAAAATAGAGACTGAGTTCTTGCTCAATAGTTGTTTGGCAAATAAATAAATTATCTAAACTGGAACATTTGTGTATGTTTTGTTTGAAAAGTTACACATAGAAAGTCTCAAAGGCTTATATAATGTGTATTTGAAATATTTCTATTCTTCATTTCATAGATTCTTTTATTAGTGGAATAACAATTTTTTTTACCTTTGAAATAACTTTTTTTCAAACTGACAGGTTAATAGCCATTTATTTATATATCATTAAATAATTTCAATGATAATTATGGTTTAAAAAGTTTACATTCCTTAAGTAGCTGAGCAGGTAGAAGAAACATCTTGCATTATTTCTGAACAACTTAAAACATCAGATTCCTTTGAACATCACTGACTGTAGGAAAAAGTTGATGAAGAAGTTAACCATTCTTTCAAGAAGTGTATTGTTTAATTTTACCTACTTTCACAACTTTATTAAAGAATAACATAAAGTCCTTTTATTTTTCAGCCAAACAGCAGATATTTTCAAAAGTAATTAAGTATGTATTTTCAAACCTTAGTGATTAGATATTTCTGCAATGTTTAGAAATTAACATACATAGTAGTTATAAAATACTTTATAGTGACTTAAAGATAATCTGATAATACTAAAGAAGACTTTTATGTGCTTAAAATGAGATGAATTACAAATGTGGTGAGGTTTTACATTTATCAGAAATATATTATAGTTTTATAAAACATGAATGATATAGTAAATCTGAAGGTTCCATACTTATGACTATACTTTGTAAGCATTAATGCCAGTAGATTAAGCTTAGTAGGACAAAATAATATGATTAAGTACTCCCAAGATAGTCTTAAGTATAAACAAGTAGAAACATTAACCTACTAAAGAGATCCTTTGCAAAAGGAAAAAAAATCAGCAAATTAAAACAATGTTGATGCCAAATGAGTATTGTGTGACACCAAAATGACAAGTATGGAAATAAAGAAGAGAGGGAATTTTGTGCTAGTCTGGTATCAAGTAAAGGGAGTTTCATCCTATTTGTTATTTTTCTTTTAAATATCAAAACCATGTGAATGTGTTAATAAATTGGTAGATTAATAAAAAAAGGGGTTTAAATGTATTCTATTTTACACAAAAACATTGTGGGTTTTTTTAGACATTGAAAGGTAAAGAAACAGAAACCAATCAGTATAAGAAATATAGCAATGACTTCTAGACACAGGTGTTCCAGGCTGTGACTTAGAATTATTAGAATTCCACCTATAAGCAAGAGGGAAGATAATGTGTGCCAAAATGGTGATCATCAAAGTTGAATGTGTCATCCAGCTATATGGAGTTTAATCTTCTGTAAGGCTGTATATTGGCATATCTGGAGCTACAAAGAGGTTTTTTTTGTGTTTTGTGTTTTTTTTTTTTTTTGAAAAAGACCAGAGGAATGGTCTAGATTTTGTGTAAATAGTACACAATCTGCATACTATTCAAATAGAAATAAAAATGTTAGGAAAATATGTGGTTAGAATAACAAGATTTACATCAGTAGTGTATAAGTACAGTTTAAGAAAAAAAATAGAATTGTACTTAAAAATGTTCTCCTTGTTCTAGAGATTTATGGCCTCAAAGATACTGAGATGAATTGAAGATGTTAGTATAGAATATGTTATGTTTTTTGAGATCTATTTTTCGAGCAGATTTCCTGAGAGCATTTGTTATATTTTGCTGCATAACAAAATTGATGGCCTAAATTTAGTGGCCTAAAACAACATATATTTATCATCTCACACAATTTCTGAAATTTAGTCATCTCAAATTACCTTAGATGGCTGATTGAGGTCTCTCATGAGATTGCAGCCAAGACTTCGCTCAGGAATGCAGTCATCTGAAGGCTTGGCTGGGGCTGGAGGATATGTATCTAAGATAGCAACTCCCGTGACTATGAATGGGAGACCAGTTTCCCACTGGTTGTTGGGAGACCTTAGTTCCCACCATGAGAACCCTCCTTAACCTAGGAGCTGGCTTCGCCCAAAATGAGCAATGTAATAAAATGAGGCAAAAGCCACACTATCTTTTAAGAGTAAACAAGGGAGGCACTGTTGCTGTATTCTTTTGGTCACATCAACCAACCCAGATACAATTAGGGAGGAACCAACACAAATGCACAAATTTCAGAAAACGGGACACTAGGACCATCTTTGAGGTCAGAATGAAATGAGCAGGGAGGGAAGCAGGGAAGGGAAATGATAGAGAAAAGAAGGAAAGAAGGATGGAAGGAAGGAAGGCAAGCAGGAAAATAGATTGCTGCAGAATATTGCTACTTATTTCTTCACCTTTTAGAAATGAGAATTTATAAACCATGACCACCATCTGAAAAGACAACTTGATTATTTAAGATTTGCCAAAGCATTGATTTTTTTAGCAGTTAGTCAAATAACTGCAGACTAGTAGGATTCTCATATTTAACAATTACTTGATTAGAATATTTTATTTTTACTTTGATTGTATTAAAACATGAAGGTCTTCCAAAGCTGAATGTAAAATTGTATGGTACTTATGTGGTATTTATAAGTTTAAAACCTTACCACTAAATGACAATCTTATACTGGCATTGCCAGATTTAGCAAATAAAAATGCAGGATGTCTAGTAAATATTAATTTCAAATGAACAACAAATAATACATAGGGTAAGTACATTCTATGTAATAAGCAAAAATTATTTCTCTGAAATTAAATGTAACAGTTTTTCCAGTATTTTATCTGGTAACCTTACCTTAAAAAGTTCTCAACCTACATTTTGGTCACACATAATAAAAATTTTAGGTGATATAAATTCTTTCCTTCCATGTGTTATTTTGCTCCAGAAATTTATATTTAAAAATGAGTAAAGAAAATAGGTCACACTCATTTTTGTTATCCATTCTGTGTATGTGTGTGTATGTGTATGTGTGTCTCCAAAACTTGAGCAGGGGGATGACTTAACAATGAAATAGACATGTGCATGTTGCCATGTTTACTTGGAAGATTGTTGCAGTTCATATTTAGGAACATATATAATAGTCAGTATTCCAATTGTAGCTCCAATTCTATGGTCTGTTTTATAGATTGATTAGAACCAGTAATCTGATGACTTTAAGGTTATAGAAATTTCTAAACCTTAAAGATGTAACAACTATTTTTAAATTCCTATATTTCTTTCTTTCCTTGAGACTTGCTGGCTGGTTTTTTCATTCTCTTTCTTGGCTTGATTTTGTCCATGTCATGATGAGAACTATGATGCCACTTTAATACAATTTGGGAAGAAAATCAAGACAGACCCCAGGAAGCTGAACACAGGGAAATAATGATAATATCATACATGACAGTGTCATGCCCATTGCCTTTTAGGATAGTGTCCATTTTATCAATCTGTAAGGTCCATTTAGCTTGACCATCTCTTTCTGCTGAGGTCACATGTACTATGGCAAAAATAGACAAAATGTAGAAACACTGATTTTAAGTTGCACAGCCAATCTATTTTTTTGTGTGTGTGCACACTGATCTAGCTACCCTCAAAGCACAAATAAACACATGAAATGCAGTCACAGTTAGCATTTAATTACTTGACAGTTGTTGTTTTTGTATCTTAGTTTATTGACAGTTGTTTTTTTTAATGTAAAATTTGAGATTGATTTTAACAAGAGAATGACACAATCTTCGCCTAAAACTATATGAATCACTGTGCTTTGAATTTTGGATCTCAGAATCCATATATAAGAGATGATAATGCACTGAAGCTTTTGAAAACTCACTCAAAGTAAAAAAAAAAGGAAAATTAAGGTATAATTTGATATTCTTAGAATGAAGCTGAAACTCAGTATTCCAAGAAAAATATTTTACATATGGCATTAATTATAAATAATGATAAAGAAGATAAGTGAAAAGACACCAGTATTCTGCTCTCTAACCAGAGTTGATCACTGCTGCCTGGGTTTCATATAACTGGGAAAAAAGCAATATTAGTTTCAGTGAAAGCAATTGATATTTAGAGAAGAAGAAATCAATATATGGCATAGAAGAAAATTTTTATAATTAATTTCAAACACCATCCCTAGTCTTGTGGATGGTTTGGGATTTTTTTTAATTCCTTTAATTAAAATGTCACATGTGGATTTTAAGCACACTAAAAAAAATTAGTATTCTGAATTCTGAACAAATAGATGCTTTAATAAAATTTTAAAAAATGGGATGGTTTGAAAGAATTGTATATACTTGTGCCTTAAAAATTCCAAAATTTCCTCCTGTAACTAAAGAGGAAGCTTTTACAATGTTGATTCTCTTTTGTTTATATTCTATATCCCACAACATACACAGAATAGTGGAAATAGAAAATGAGGAAAAAAGATGATACTGCTTCTAAAATATCGCTTACTACTGCTAGGTATTTGCCTTTTGTCATAACATTATCAGTCATTTAATAGTGCCATCCACATCCCTACCTGGTAGCTAGATAGTGACACCAGCCAGCTTTTCCTGTGCCTCCAAACATATGATACCTGGGGAGGGCATGGTCAGGACATGGCTGGACTCTAAAATATAAGTGTGTTCTCAAGTGAGCTGATGCCTCTCAAGGATGTAAGACCCACTGAAAAAGGTTAAGTGTATACAGTCCCAGGATTGGAATGACAAATTTTATGTCTACTAAGAACCTAAAACTTTGTTGGATTTGCAAGATTTTGTGCAAGCTACAGCATTTATAAGACAGGCAATATTCTTGCTTGAGAAAGAATTTATATTCTCTGGGAAATACAAAGCAGAGGTTCATTAGAAAAGCCTATCCATTGAAAGTTGTGTAAATATTGGCTACTTAAATTTCACTTAAAATATGCCGTCCTGGATTGGGATTACAGCAATAAAATGCTATCAGGGCATTCTTTGTAGAGTGAGTAAACTCTAACTTGTACCACATTTAGTCATGTAGATATAAGTACGACATATGTCAATTGATATATAGGCTACATTTGGATCATCTTGACTTTCCATTTTTTAAATGTAATCAATTGACATGTATATCTAAATTTTATGGTGACATTTTACGTCAAGTAAACCTGTGAAAAACTTGTCTGTCTCTTTTACTAATATGTCTAATTACACAGTCATAGACTGACAAGTTAAAAAATCAAATATGATGGTAGCCAGAGAGCAACTTAGAGGTGGGAATTTATCTGAAAAGGTTAAGTGCTATATTGTGTTACTGGTGTAACTGCATTTTACAATATATATCAAATAGGAATAAGTGAAATTTAAGTGATTACTTTCTAGTGTAAAGCAGAAACATTTTAAATCATCTCTATTGTAATTATTGTTAAATGACCAACTATGACATTTCAATGTATACATTCAATGATTTAACAGATTTTTAGAATCTGAAAACATGAGATATAGATATAAGTGGCCTAAGTCCCGAAACTAAGGCATTGGGCTCACAGGGAAAAAGAAAAAGAAAAAGAAAGAAAAATTTTCAGAGTCATTAAAAGTTGTGGCTTATATGAATTTCTTTAAATTATGTTGAAAGCTTTTGGATTTTGCTTATTTTTACATTCCTCGACTTACATTACATTCCTTGAGATGTAGTTGTATATATCTGCAAAATATGGCATTGGAGAAAAGATTGGGTTTTTAAGGTGTATTTCTAGAGAAATAACCACAAAGAAGTAGAGCATTAAGATTTATTAATCTTAAGGAAGATTGACACACCATTAAGATTTTTTTTTCATCCATTCATTATTTGTTTATTTATTGATTGATTGATTGATTGAGTGCCGACTATGTCTCCGGTGCTATGCCAGGTACTGAGAAATGACACAAAAGGCAAAAGAGTCATATTCTATGGAATTTAGAACTAGTGGGGAGAGTAAAACAAATGTCAAAAAGAAATGTGATTCCACCAAGGTTACAAACAAGACAAATAAAGAACTCTGAATCAGGGACATCAGAGAAGGTGTCCATCTCTAAAGAAGGGACACTGATATGGACTAGAAGGATAAATAGAAGGTAGCAGTGAATCAAAGAGCTGACTGATAACAGTGAATAGCATGTTCAGAAGCATTCTAGTCATAGGGATGGTGCAGGGCATAAAAAGATGCCCAAAATAATGGCATTATTTAGGCTCATTGAGGGCAAGTACTCCCACAGTGCCTAGCAAAATGTAGGCCACATATGAAATGCTTCACAGTTTCTTGCAAAGAAATTGAAGAAAGAATTAGAAACCTGTAGGTAATTATCGTTGGCCTATTTTTAACATCTGCCTGTCAATATGTGATGGCAGAGTTAGCTAAATCATGTGCTAAGTATTAGATTTTCTTCCTACCCCTTCTCTTATGCTGTTGACTTGTGAGGATATATTCTCCCACACTCAAGATGGGTAGTTGATCATATTGGTGGTCCCAAGGAACTTTGTCTTCTGATACCCATTCTTTGTGTTGTCTGCTGTCCTTAAATCTTGGATTGTTCTAATAGAATGTGGAAGGGGTGACCTTATCCAGTTCTAGCACTTAGCCTTCAGAAGAGGTGGCAGTTTGCCTATTTGCTTTTTTGGGAGTCTTGAACTACATGCAATACGCTTGACTCTCCTGCTAGAAACACCAAATTAAGAGGGAGAGGATGTGAAATTCCATGGAAGAAACTGAGGAATTAAGCAAGAGCTGAGATCTCAGATATATACTTGCAAACAAGAACATGGGTGTAGGTACTTTATTTGGAAAGGGATCCCACGATGCATTCAGGAAAATGAGGAAGAAGAACAAGGAAGAAAAGAAATCTGTAAAGGATGCTTTACTGAGCAGACCACCACTGCTCACTGAGGGCCACTGAGTCACAACACTTCTGGAAATTCTGGAAGGAGCAGGGTAGAATATATCTCAGAGTTACCCCCTCAAAGTGCAGAAATGGGTTGTATTTCCACCAAAACTCCATCTATCCTTGGTGGAAGGCACCTTCCTGAAGCATTAACTCTCTGGGACTTTGGGCTTACCCCAAACAAGGGCCAAGTTTGCCCCTGTGCCAGAGCAATGTCTATAGGCAGAGTCAGAGTATTCAAAATAAGCAGCCTCTGGGATCTAGAGGCAAGTGCTGAGTAAATATGACAGAGCTCTGAGCAGCCTGCCTCTACTACAAAATGTGTACTTCTCGGGTATATAGCAATTTTGTTTCTTTCCATTGTCCTATCTGTAGCCTATTACCTAGAACATGCAACAGAGCATGTACTGAAATGTGGATATTAAATGTTGAATTTAATTTTTAGAAAGGCTTGTGTTGTATTCAGTAGACTTGGTAAATATTAGATCCTAGAAGATAGTGTGATGGAAATGATAATGTTCATTCTATCCCAAGAAAATCAGTCAAGATTCCTTATCCTGACCGAACAAAACATTGTATTACGGTGCTCATTTTTGCCAAACCAGTGCTTGGGTATTTTGTATGGCATGAAGATATATTTTGGATTACTTGGATAAAGAAAGGGCAGGGGAGACTTTATAAGAAATTTGGATGTTAATTGTATAGAAGTCCTTTGCAGAAGTCCTCCAAGGAAGCCTCTATGAGAAGTATATGTCAATAATTGAGCAACTTGAATGGAAATGGTGGAAGTTTAAGAGGAATGTTTTCTAGTTTAATTCAGAGCTTCAAAGGAACTGTTGGTAAAAAGAATCTTAAATATTTGGAAGAAGAAAAAAAATTTATTCTTGAAAAGTTATATATTACAAGCCAGAGGGCAGAAATGTAGTTCCAGAAGAAGCATTTTGACAACCTAAGAATTAAACACCTGCAGTTGAGACTCAGTTCAGTAGAGAGCTATTACATTCCTTTGTCATTATATTCAGTATGTCCATGTTCATCCCATCACTATTAAAATATAGTGTGAGTGTATGCCCACAAGTGAGAAAGCAAGGGAGCCAATTTGTATCTGGATACAATTCTCCCCTTGCCTCTTGTAGCTGGATGAAGAAATGCAGCAAATTAAATGTGAAGCCAATTTTCATGTTAATAAAACCAGCTTGAAACTTCTTGCTCTAGGCTGGATTGTGGAATGTATACTCCCAGCTTCTAGCTGTTTGGTAGCATACAGCCTAACTTTCATTCCTAAATGGAAAACTTTGACAGTGTTGGGATCTGGTTTCAATGTAGTAAAGGTGCTACATTTAGGGGGACAGAGGAAGGGAGAGAGAGAAGAGAGGAGAAAGAAATCAGGGCATAGGAAAGTTGCTTTAGCAGTGTGCAGTCCCTACTTGCCTTTCAGAGGAATGCAGTGAAGGAAATGGCCAAAGACCATTTTCTCACAGGGCAGAAGAATAACAACTAAAGGGGCTACATAATCCATACACTGAGAAATTAAACTCTGAGTACGTTTGGAAAGCATAGGGAATACAGTAAAACTCAACTCACTCTAAATTTTTTTTCAGTATATTAGACAATGTTGCATTAGTTACAGGCGTACAACATAGTGATTGGATAATTCTATGTGTTATGCTATGCTCACCACAAATGTAGCTACCATCTGTCACCATGCAATGCTATTACAATATCATTGACTATATTCCTTGTGCTTTGCCTTTTATTCCCATGACTTATTCATTCCATAACTGGAAACCTGTGTCTCTCACGCCCCTTCTCTTATTTAGCCCATCCTCCCACCTCTCACCCCTCTGACAACCATCAGTTTGCTGTTTGTATTAATAAGTCGTATTCTGATTTTTGTTTATTAATTGCTTTTTTAGATTCCACATAACAATGAAAGCATATGGTATTTGTCTTTCTCAGTGTGACTTATTTCACTTAACCTCTGTGTCACAAATGGCAACATCTCAATCTTTTTAACGGCTGCATAATATTCCAGGGTGTGTGTGTGTGTGTGTGTGTGTGTGTGTGTGTGTGTGTATACACCACATCTTCCTTCTCCATTTTTCTATCCGTGGACACTTATATTGCTTCTATATCTCAGCTATTGTAAATAATGCTGTAATAAACATAGGGGTGCATACATCTTTGCAAATTAGTGTTTTCATTTTTTTTTTTTGAGTAAATACCCAGTAATGAAATTACTGGATAGTATGGTATTAATTTGCGGGGGGGGGAATACATACTCTTTTCCACAGTGGCTGCATCAATTTACATTCCCGCCAACAGTGCATGAGGTTTCCCTTTTCTCTACATCCTCACCAATACTTGTCATTTTTTGTCTTTTTGATTTTAACTCTTCTGACGAGTATAAAGTGATATCCCATTGTTTTGATTTGCATTTCCCTGATGATTAGTAACTTTGAACATCTTTTTATATGTTGGTTGGCTATCTGTCTGTTTTATTTAGAAAAAAAAATATCTATTTGTGTCCTCTGCCTATTTTTCAGATTGTTTGTTTTCTTGGTGTTGAGTTGTATACATTCTTTATATATTTTGGATACTAACCCTAGTCCCAATAGTTTATTTTTGCTTTTGTTTTCCCTTGCCTTAGGAGACATATCTAGAAAGATGATGCTATGGCTACAGCTCACTTTTTTTAGATGAGTTGTAAACTTTTAAGGATTGTAGGGCAAAATGACCTAGGAATATACTGTGTTCATTTTTATGTCAAAAACTGCTCCAGTTACCTATCCCTGCATCTCACAATTTAATCAGGATGCTCTCTTGGATACCTATTCTATAAACCTCCCGTGACCTTTTCAATCTTTTTAATTCTTTTCCCCTAGTGGAAGTAGAGCAGAGAGGAGACCTGTCTATCAGAAGGCTGTTATTTTCTATTCTTTTTATTGAGATGGCTCTTCACTTTGACCTGGGGCAGTAGTTTCCACAGAGTAATTGCTATAGAAGTAATAGTTGTTATCATTACTATTGCTTCTGCTAGTGGTAGTACAGCTACTGAAATTCATCTGAGTGTGTTATTAAAGTTAGACAAAACTTCTCAGGTCAGCATACTTTCTGCTTGTTAAAAATCCCCCTTCTACAGGAGCGCCTGGGTGGCTCAGTTGGTTAAGCGTCTGACTTCAGCTAGGGTCATGATCTCGTAGTTCACAAGTTTGAGCCCCGTGCTGGGTTCTGTGCTGACAGCTCAGAGCCTGCAGCCTGCTCCAGATTCCGTGTCTCCCTCTCTCTAGTGCCCCTCCCCTGCTCTCTCTCTCTCTCTCAAAAATAAATAAAAACGTTAAAAAATGCCCTTTCTACAAATACTGCATGGTCTACCACGTAAAGGATAATCAGTTGAAAAAGGTAGACCTGAGATTGAATGTTAATTTAAAGCCAGTTTTTTCTCACTGGCCATTTGCATCAGAATCATATGAAGTATTTCTTAATAATTGAACTTAGTGGGAGCCACATCAGAACCTTAGAGGAATGGGACTTAGGCCCCATTTTAGATAAATTGTCCAGGTATTTCTTATTCTCTGAAAATTTAAGAAATTATGTTAGTCTTCATTAAGGACTAGCCATAAGGTGTCAACCTTCTTCAGTAAAAAATTTGATGGGGTGTGTTCATGTACCAGAAATGACCAATTATTTCTCCAAAATAGATTTTACTCTGGTTATTATTATTATTATTATTATTAATAGGATTATTACATATAAAATTTTACTTGGTAAATACATAAAAAATCTAAGTCTGTAATCACAGGACACAAAGGTAACTCAACATTCTAAATATTTTCCCAAAGGCTTATCTACATTGTTCCATAGAAACAGGATCATAATTATCCTATAGTTTTTTTTTAAACCTCCTGTCTTACTCAAAACATATAGTGAACACTTTTAATGTCATTGAAGATTTTTTTCTAAACTTACATAATCTCCAAAAGTTACATACCATTCCATCAAAACTATATTCAGGCATTTAATCATTTCTATTTTCTCTTGTTAGACAGTTTGGTTAATTCTAGGTTTTTTTGGAAATACTAAAAATGCTGAGATAACATCTTTATATCCATTTTCTTTAAAAGCATGAAAATATCATGATACACTCTTTATAATTCCATGTTATTATAGTACAATTAAGATTACCAGCAAAAGAAGGTGAAGATTTTTTCTAAGTAGCTAATGAATAAAATGAATACATTTATTACATAGTCTAAGCATGTTACATAAATCATATTTTTAAATTAACTTCCTTAAAGTGTAATTGTCCAGTACAGTGAGCATGAACAATTAAATAGAAAACTCCAGGTTCTCTAAATTTAATGGAAAGGAGATATTTTTCAACGTTGAAATGCTCCAGCCATTTGAAATTGAAAGGGCAGACCAGTATAGAGAAATTTAGGTCTATCAAAACTGGGGGAAGAAAGGAAGATAACACACTTAGTAATAGTCTGTTCAATATGTTGTTTCTTCTTGCTTTTTCCGCCCCAAGCTGAAAGGGGCTTTTAAGGTGAGCCATTTTCTAGAAAACTTTCTTGCACATTAATATGTGTGGTAGCAAATTTAAACTAACAAGAATGTGTAATGTGAATATCTTCACTGAGCTTGTGTTGAGGGAGCAAGTCTCGATACTTCAAATGTAGAACCCTGAGATTTTTGCAACTGATAAGAAGTTTTAATACAAGGAAATGACCAGAACACCATCAGTGTGCTCGTGGTTTCTTATGAAATGAATCTACATCTGAGCTAATGAGCACCAAGCACAGTCCACTAAGGGCAAAACCACTGCCCTACTTAGGACTTAATGGTGTCTGCAGCATTCCAATGAGAAGAGATTCCTTATTAATACCAGATTTTCTGTAGTCTTGCCAAAATGTTATCATTTGTTTTATCTATTTATGATTTACATAAGTAAGACTAAACAGTGTTCTATAGCTTATGCCTTCATAGTCCTTATAAAATTCTGATTTAAAGAATAATCTTAACCATTTTAGAAGTACTTAGAATTGTTGAAACCATCTGAAACCTCTTTTATAAACCTTTAGTCAAACTTTATTCAGTATTTACTCTGAACCACACTGTACATATGTTAATTCACATATTCCTCACAATAACTTTAAATGGTAAACTTAATTATCCCCATCTTGCAGATGAGAAACTCAACTTCACATAGTTAAAATACCCAAGGTTTTCAGGTAGTAAGTGGTTGGAACATAATGAAATGCACTATGTTCCTATATTAACCAGCCTGGTTCCACACAATAACAGCAGCTTTGATAGAATGGGTTCCATAAAAAGGATATATTCTTACAAAAGCATTTTGCAAGTTTTAAACAACAACTGAATATTAATTTTAATTAAAGTGCATCATTGAAATTTTTTCATTCATAAACAATAAAGAGGAATACCTTGACTTTTCCATTAATGTAATGGAACAGTGATCTCAAAGCTTACTGACCATGTCCCATCAGTAAAAATGTTTTGACCTTGACAAATCTATGTATTTAAAAGTATGTATAAATGATATATATGCTGTACTGAATTATGTTTATTATAAATTATATAAAAGGGGTACCTGGATGGCTCAGTCAGTTAAGTGTCCAACTCTTGATTTCAGCTCAAATCATGATCTCCTGGTTCGTGGGTTCTGCGTTGACAGCACAGAGCCTGCTCAGGATTCTCTCTCTCCCTCTCTCTGTCCCTCCCTCACTTGTGCTCTCCCCCTCTCTTTGTCTCTCTCTCTCTCAAAATAAATGAATAAACTTAAAAATTTATATAGAAGTGTAAATTTAAAGGGGCAAATGTATCATGTCAAAGTTTGTGTTTTTTTGTTTTTTTGTTTTTTTGTTTTTTTGTTTTAATCCTTACAAAAGATAATTTTTGCAGAATGACTGAGTGGCTCAGTCAGTTAAGTGTCTAATTTCATCTCATGTCATGATCTCACGGTTCGTAGGTCAAGCCCCACATCAGGCTCTGTGTTGACAGCTCGGAGTCTGGAGCCGTCTTCAAATTCTCCCTCTCTTTCTGCCCCTCCCCCACTCATGCTCTGTCTGTCTAAAATAAATATACAGGAAAAAATAGATAATTTATGCATGCCCTACTTTGTAGACTACTAGGATATATTCCTTAGCATTTGCAGTAAGCCTTCAAGCAGAAAAAATCATATTAATCCTGGGTGAATATAAGAAATGGTTCACTTCTGAAATTTGCTACACTGTGTTTGGAAATATGGAGATTAATATGTAGGATTTGGAGGTAGTTCTACGTTTGTATATCGTATAAAATTCTCCTTAACTAGACTTAATTTTACTGACTTGCTATATTTTTAGAGCTGCTGAAGGCTGTTGACTGGTTGGGACCTCTCTAGATACTATCTCTGTAGCTTGAATTATACACATATCAATAATCAATTCTGTTTGTTCCTCCAAAAATAGACTTTAACTGTTGCACATTATGCTCTGATATGATCTTCTCATTTTACTTCTGAATTAGTTAAACTAAAGTAGGGAGTACCAGATAGAGTACTTATCCTGAAAAGAGTTCTTAAATACTTGTTCAGCATCATTGGGTTGCCCATAAAGAAATCATTAACAAATATTTTTAAATGGCTGAGTTTATTGCATATGTTGGATATTCACAACTTGGTTAATTTTTCAACTTGCTCACATGTGCTATAAATGTAGAGATGGAAAAGTGGTTCTGACTCTGGAATAAAGAATAAACAGTTTTATACTATATTAATTGCCAAAGTGAAGAGTGTAATAATAGAGTCTTGTCTTGAAATAATCTTTAATTATTTTTATTGTATTGCCAGATTAAAGAAACACCCAACCTATCAGAATGTTTAGCAAAAGAATAAGTCCCTTTTCATATATTCTTAGTTCTGTGGTTTTATGCTTTTCCATACTGATAGACATAAGAGACAGAATAACCAAGCAGGAGTAAATTTGGGGATAAGAAGTGTCTAAGAAAGTAGATACTCAAAATGAAGTTCAAGTGACTGATTCAAAGATTGAAAAGCTTCGGGAAAGTGTGGTGTTTCAGACAAGTTGTACTTTTAATACAATTTCATATAATTTTAAAAAAAGTATTTGAATTTTAGGTTTGTAATTAATTTCCAGTAAAAAATTAACCCAATCTATTAATTAGAATTTATTTTTTATTCTTAACATCTGAAAAATTTAAGAGAAATTTGAAATCTGACAGAAAATGATGAAAATTTGAACAAATGGCATTATGATGATATAATTTAAATGTTAAAGATTACTGAAATGCGATGGTCCTATTTCTTGTATTCAATGTTGAGTTATTCTGTTAATGAGGTTTGCAAACATCATGGAACACTAAAATCATTCTAAAAATATTTGCATTTGAAATATATATTTTTATTTCAGTGTTAAAAATATTTAAATAAAGACATTTTCAAAACATATGTTAGAGCATTTGTATTAGAGATTTTTTTTTACGAATTTGCAAAATACCTGTTATATCATTCATAATGGGCTAATTTGTCATCATAATAACCAACTACAGAATTTGAGTGACTTAAGACCAAAAAAGATAATTTACCTCTCATGCAAATCCATACTAACCCCAGATGACTTTTTGGGGAGAGTAGTCACCAAATTGCCACTCAGGGTTCCAGCTGCCTCAGTAAACTAGGTAACAGGGTAGCACAATGGGGAAATAATACAAAGCTTTTCAGAGCTTCAGCCTGAACTTGACATGTGTCATGTCACTCCACAGCCCATGTGTTATGTGGACTAGTCACATGGCCTCTTCCTGGTGCAGAGAGGGATGAGAGATGGGGTTTTCTTGTGCTTGAAAGGGGAAGAAACCAGAATATTGGTGAATACAAGTAATGTGTACTCATATGCACATGAACATAGCATTATTTGTTCTTGCTTCTGCAGCTTGTAAAAAACGAGTATACACTTCTTTTGATATATTCTCCCTCTCTCTAAAAAAAGAAAAAAAATGTATTGATTGTCTCTACCACCCAGTGACATTGGTGCAAAGATTGGGTAACGTATTTCTCTTAAATTATACTTATTTAGCAATATTTATTTATTAGAGGAATCATGGAAAAAAACCCTCTATGATGTAAAGAAGACATTGATTGCACCTTTCCTAGGAAAAAAAAATCTTATATAGCTCTTCAATCATTAATTTCCAGGAATATCCCACATTTGCCATCTGTGAAATTTATAATAGTGGAAGGTTTCATCAAACCATGACCTAAGGTTTTATCCTTAAAAATTATTTGAAAATTTCTGCTCATAACCAGCAGCTGTTTTTCTGCCAGCAGTGGCTCCAGGTAAATGGGGCACAATAATGGCAATTTCCCACTCTGTAAAGATCTTATAATTCTTTTAAGCACTTTGAGGCCAAAGACACTTTATAGATCAATAAGTTACTATAATACGATAAGTGTTTGGCCTTTCTGAATCATTAGATTCAATCTCCATTGCTTAAAAGTCAAAATAATGAAAGCATAAAGAGAAAACTATTTGACTAAGCAGAATTATTTTTCCTGTAGGTGATAAGGAGTAAGAATGACAGAGATGGGGCGCCTGGGTGGCTCAGTCAGTTAAGCGGATGATTCTTGATTTCAGCTCCGGTCATGATCGCAGCCAGGGCTGTGGGATTGAGACCCTTGTGGGGCTCTGTGCTGAGCGTGGGGCGTGCTGGAAATTCTCTCTCCCTCTCCATACCTGTCCCTCTCCCCTGGCAGGTGCACTCTCTCTCAAAAAAAGTAAATAAACTAAAAAAAAAAAAAAAAAAAAAGAATGAGCGGCACCTGGGTGGCTCAGTCAGTTAAGTCTCCCATTTCTTGGTTTTGGCTCAGGTCATGGTCTCACAGTTTGTGAGATGGGGCCCTAAATTGGGCTCTGTTCTGACAGCCTAGAGCCTTCTCGGGATTCTCTCTCTCCCTCTCGCTCTCTGCCCCTCCTATGCTCTCTTTCTCTCTCAAAAAATGTATAAACTTAAAAGAGGAAGAAAAAAAAAGAATGACAGAGTGAAGATGAGGGGGGTGGTTGACCAAGTAGAAAGACCTCCTCTCAACTATAAGAAGGTTGTAAGATGACCAGCTAAGAAGTGGAGTCCCTGTTTAAAATTTTTCCTTGAGAATGCATATATTCAAATTATTTCTCCTTCATTCTGATAGATTTATGCTGATGCAGTTAAAGTTACTTGGAAGAAGCTGTTTTATTTTGTTTTGTTTTCTGACTCAATTCTGATGCAGCTGAGAGTATAAATCAAAACTTAACAAAAGTTGGTCTGGCTAAATATTCCCCTCAACTTCCCAGTCTCTGTTAGGAGAATATGTTATTATTGTACTACTAAATCTAAGAAACCTTTATTATTTATTTTCTTCTCTCCCAGCTTTTTCTTAATGTCATAAATTTAAATACACATGTTTAGTTGGTAAAGAGACCTGCCTAACAAGTCATAGGTATTCAGTTAGACATCTTTTGATTCTCTAAAAGAGAAAGTTAGTGTAATCATCCCCTAACAAAATAAACCTATGTTTTGTAATACCTGATTTAATAGGCAGTGTTTACTGGTAGAAAATAGTTCCTCAATTAAAATTCGGTTACTGAACAGAACAAATTATTAATATATCAGTATGTGGATTTGAAAACAAGGAAAATGAGTCCCCGGGGCAGGGGGAGACATTGACGTGGAGTCACAGAGCCCATTAGAGCATGTGTACAAATCTCCATATCCCTATAAAATGCAGGCCCATTTCCCTGCATATTACAGATGGAGGTGTGTTTCTCTCAAGACGCTAAATAATGATACCTAGGAGAAGTCTTTCAGCAAACTTAATTTTTCTTTTTCAGTTTTTACTTTATTCTTACATCCATCCATTTATGCACTCAAGAAATACTTACTGAGTACTTACCAAGGACCAAATTCTGGGGATTCAATATGTCTAATTCATTGTCGTTACTTTTAAAAGTTCACATAATAACAGAGGTAAAAAAACAAAACAAAACAGATATGGTGTGCTGACTACAAAGTGGAAAGAAATATGGATAATGTGTTAGTTTTGCAAAATAATGTTTGGCCAAAGCTTACTTTAAGCACAAAAGGGGTAAGAGTTTGGAAAATTGGAAAGAAATGAAAGTTGTCTTTTGACAAGGGAAAGCATCATTAGGGCTGGTGGAGTGTAAGTGATCGGAATATGTTGAGAGACTGAGGCATCGTTGGGACCTGAACTCAGTGTAAACTCTCTGGGATTGAAAGCTCTGTGGGGTAGTTGGAGGTCAGTAGGGTTTTTGGCTAGAGCTTTAGGTTGAAATCAGATTTGAATAATAGCTTCATTCTTTATTGATTGCTGAATCTGCTACCTAACTTCTCGGAGCTTCAGTTTCCTCACGGTAAAATGGGACTATCATTACCATCAAATGTTGTTTGTTGTGAGGATTTAATTAAATAAAATTGTAAAGCATTTAGCACAGTAGCCTGGTACATAGAAAATACACACCAAATAATTGTTTCAAGATTTCAAAAGTTCTGTTTTTTAAAGTTTATTTATTTTGAGAGAGAGAAAGAGAGCACAAGATGGGGAAGAGCAGAGAGAGAAAGAGAGAGAGATTCACAAGCAGGCTCCACGCTGTCAGCACAGAGACCGAGGCAGGACTCAGTCTCAGGAACTGTGAGTTCATGACCTGAGCTGAAATCGGCCGTGGGATGATCCACTGACTGAGCCACCCAGGTGCCCCAAGATTTCAAAAGTTCTTTTATCGTTATGATAAGAGATGACCAATAATATACACAGAATCTATAAATATCACTGTTGTATGCTATAGGTATATAAATATGGCAGTAGTACATATTTATTTGTTCAGATAATTTATGTAACAGGAAAAATCATTCAACATTCCTTAAACCCTCTTAACGTAAACTTACCTCCACATACTAAACTGAAAAATAATTGCCTTGAGAATCTATCATTCATTTTGGACAAAATGTACTCTAAATAATATAAATATGGTAGGATATTAATGATTGGTATAGGGAAAAAAGTTTTATGATCAAATTAATTCAAATTTAATTTACTCAATAAATTAAAGTTACAGAGTTTTCTTAACTGATTAGCTTATCATAACCTTTAAGAAAGACCTAGGATATGCGATATTTCACAAATGTATTTCACCACCAAATGCTTTCACTGTGGAGTATCTCATATTACTGTTTCTTAATATTTTGGAAAATTATGCCTTTAGACATTTAGTCCTATCTAGCCTTGTCATTTTCCAAAATTGGAACTGGAATTTGTCTGACACTGAGATAGACAATTAAACCATCATAGGGAAGAGAGATACTTGTTTTTTATTCTTTGTTTTGTATCTATTTTTCATATGGTATCAGTGTCATATATTCAGTACAATTCATGAATTTCATGCTATTCTTTATCTTGAACCTAAATTTAAAAAGGAAAAGAAAACAAAATAATATGTATTTGTATTTTGGCCTTCATTCCAATTCTTGGGACCTATTGTATAGATAGTAATGTAATCATCCCTATATATTTGTATATTGATGAAATTAGACCAAGTTTATTATCTTTCTCCTATAGAAATCCTAGTATATGTTATGCATTACTATAATTAAAAGAAGATTGAAAATTTCTGTATTTTTATTGACTAGTTGCCCTTGTCATTCACATTCCTTTCAGAGGAAGGGGAATAAATGAAAAACAAAAAGATAAACTCAAACACACGTGGCAAGCACATAGATAGGAGTGATCTGATTCTAATATGCTAGTGTCCGTGTTGGCTCATAAATTCATTACAGAAATGAATATTGCTTTCTATTTGTCTGCATGTCATGTCTGACTGTGGGGTACCTTATACCAGTGCTATTTTGGATTGATTGCTGACAGCAGCATCATTCATTATGCATGTGAAGAATGAAGTCCCAGAGACATCCTTTTTTTTTTTTTTTTTTTTGGTTTGACTCCATGAATATACAAAAAGGTTGGGATTTTTTTGTGCTAGTAATCAGACAATAAATGTCTCATTACCATGTTTAGACTACATACAAGTTATAAGCATTTGTGGCATATTGGATAGTTATCAATGCGTTCTTTTTGAGGTTTGCTGCAAAAAAATATGTAATTTGATAAATGGAGTAGTACCTAGCAATAGGCATTCCAATCTTGCCAACTGCAGTGTTAGCATTATTTCACTATTAATGTGGTGTTGGATAAATGTCACATCTGCAAAGAAGGTAAAAATCCAGTTAAATTAGAAAGGGTTACGTAATTATAAGGCTGTTTCTGACACACACAGGTGGAAATTTAGCTACGCTCTGTCGCTGTATTCGAGCTTTCTTATTCTAATTATACCATCAGTCATAGTTCATTCCAGTTGTATATGCTGTTGAATTAAAATCTCTGTTTAAAAATTAGATATGGCAAACTAAAGTGACTAATAACAAACTGAGAGAATAATGTGTCAAAGATGAGGTACAAGTATCAGAAGATACTTGACTTCAATAACTCAGAAACATGGAGTTGATGTCTTGAAACTATATCTTTAATGACAGTGGTCAGTTTTCAGTTACCAGTTGGCATATGAATCATCCTGTGGAGGCATATTAAGTATATGTCGAGTTAAGTGCATCTTCATACAGATTTAAGAAGGTGGCATTTTTTCTGAGTTATGACACAATCTTGAACAAGTCAAATAGCATTCTTAATATGGGGCTGGTGCTTTATAGGTAATTTTTGTTAAAGAAGTAAAATTTATCTTGCATAAATGAGCTCTAATGAGCTCAAAATTTCTAAATATTCCTAAATTTATGTCTAACTTTGTTATTATTCATGGATCAAACATTTATCTCTTTTTGAAAATTTTTCTTATTTTTTGTGTGTGATTTGGGACACTTTTTCAGATGTGTTAGGTTATGATGCAATATGGGGAAAACTGCTATAAATAAATATACTGCTCAATACAGTGTGGACAAAATTTGACCTATTCTACATATCCCAGTGTTGTTTATTCTATATATTGTATTTTATTTTTAACTGATTCTTTTTTTTAAAGTTCATTTATTTATTTTGAGAGAGAGAGAGAAAGAGAGAGAGAGAGAAGAGGAGGGGCGAAGAGAGAAAGAATTCCAAACAGGCTCCTCATTGATAGCATGGAGTCCAACCTGGGGCTGGAACTCAGGAACAGTGAAATCCTGACCTGAACTGAAACCAAGAGCTAGATTCTTTGCCTACTGAGCCACCCAGGTGCCCTTATGGTATATATTTTAAAATCTCAATAGTATGATGTTCATCAGAGAGCAGAACAATACAGGGAAAAACAAAAACAAAAACAGAAACAAAACATGTATTAAACTATATCTATCTCTGTGTCTTGTCTATCTATCACTGAGTTGTTTAAAAGTAATTAATTTACATGCAACACTTCTGAAGGCTGGGATATGGTAACTTGCATCTTTTTTTCTTTTTCTACAGAAGTTATGGTAACTTTTATAGCCTTTATTTATCCTAGTAATCACACTGTACTGCACTGAGTAACCAATTGATACTACTTACATTGGTACTAAATGGTACTGGGTAGTGCCCAGTAGCAAATTACATAGAAAAGATCACTAATGTAATATGACTTCCATGTGTTCTATTGATCAAATTTGAGCAGCTACAAATAGTCAACATTATTGGAACTCATCCTATGGTTAATAAATGAAGAATAATTAATTAAGAGTAAGGAAAACATTACCACATGCCCATTCAATAGTTTTAATATGAATGTCTTTCAGTCAACCATTGGTATTAAATGGTTAACTACATTCAGTTTTCTTACCTGTAACTTGGAAATAACGACTCCTTGAAATGTGTGCTTGCTTAGCAAATGAACAAAGAGAAAGCTAGAAGGTACATCAAACTATTTTGTAACCTGGAAAGAGCTATTACTATTAAACAGAACGAGAAAGGTTAGAAATGATATGTTATTGGCCTTATGTTTACGTTTATGCCACCTTGAAAGCAATTCCACAAGTCTGTGGGTGACTATAGCCCTGGTCAACACCTTGACTTCGGTGAGAGACCCTGAACCAGGACTTCAAAACTGAGCCATTCCCAAAGTCCTGATCTGCACAAAATCTGAGAGATAATAAATAATTATTACTGCCTAAAACCACTAAATTCTAGAATAATCTGTTATACATTTATAGATAACAAAAAATACTCTAGGGGTTAAGATTATGACAGCTGTAGATTGATTAACAGACCTGTGGAATAGAATAGGGAATCCAGAAAAAAACAAAAACAAAAACAAAACATGAATCATTGAAATCTGATCTATGGCAGAATTACCGCTATTGTAAAATAATAAGGAAAGAATTAAGAAAATCCGATGGAAAATATATAGGATCCTGGCATCACAGCATGCATTAAAACATCTAATAGCTTAAAGATTTAAAGGTTAAAAAATGAACCTTTAAATTTTTATGAAAAAATAAATAATATCTTCCTGGTATAGGTTTGGCATAGGGAAGATATTCATAAACAAGACGGTATTTCTAAAATTGTCATTTAAATGAGCTTTAAAATTATTTAAAATATTTTAAAATAATTACTTTTCAAGTTATTGAAAATTTTTGGTAGAGAATTATAACTGATAATTAAATTTACCAGCTGTTATTTGAGGAATTGGGTGGATCTCAAAAAGAGGAATTTTTAAAGTGAAGACGTTAGTAATTGTTGTCCCAAATCCTAAATCTTTGTTTAATGTTTCTCCCCATGCCCTGTGGTGTGTCTGTGCCAATGAGCCTTTCTGTTTAAAAATAGCAGAGAATAGGAGCAAAAACTCTGTAAGTAAGCACTGAAAGGAGGCAGACTCAATCCCATCTGATTTTTCACTTTATCTAATCCTCTTCCCCCAACAGCTTCAATCACATCTAGACTCCTGAGTGCAGACATCATATCTGTCCTTTTGTATTAGCCTAGATATGACCCAGAATTCTTTTTTGTTTGTTTCTCAGTTTAGCCGAAGCCACTTGGAATTTCTCAAAGTGACCTTATTAATATTTAATCAATAGTGGGGGAAATCAAGAATAGATACATAAGTACAATGCCAAGGCATACTAATAAATATTTGCAAAATATTGATTTTTTATTCTAACATAGATAAATGTTAGGCTTTAACGTGCAGTCCCAGATTCAAGCTTATTGATGTGGGTTTTTTCCTATCAATTCTTAATTTGATGTGGAACAGTGTAGAACAGGGACATTCAACCTATTTGTTGACATTTTACATAATATCAAAGCTCAGTACACACACGCACATACATGTACACACATATGCATATGTGTATACTTGCGTGTATGACTAAAATCAAATTTCACAAAATAATATTGGGCATTTGAGTGATACATGTAGGTATTTTTTGAAATGATCAAAACATACTAAATTTACTTCATAATACAATACAGATGACAAAGGTCAGTAATTTTAAATAAATAGTATGAGATATAATATAAAGGAAAATACTAGGCGCACCTGGGTGGCTCAGTTAGTTAAGCTCCAGCTTCAGTTCAGGTCATGATCTCATGGTTCTTGTCTTCAAGCTGCACATCGGGCTCTCTATTGTCATCACAGAACCCGCTTCAGATTTTCTGTCCCCCTTTTGTTCTGCCTCTTCCACACTTGTGTTCTCTCTCCCAAAAATGAATAAATATTACATTTTTTTGTAAAGAAAATACTAGAGCACATCACAGGTATTAAAAATAAATATTATTTGTTTATTTCAACTTTATTTTATATATAATTTTGTATGTAAGTATGTCTGAATATATGTTTATACCACAGTGTGATATAAATACTATCAGCCATAGTCAGAAAAGTTTGAAAACTACTGATTAAATTTCATTCCAACAAAGGTCCTTCACCTTTTTTCTATAATTTTCGGCTGTTCTTTATAGCCCCATTCTTTGCCCCTCTCCTCTCTTTGGACAGAGTTTACATTACCTCGATTAAACAAATTAGCTAATTCAGCATTGTTTTTCATCCTCGGAGTCTGCAGGTCCTATTTGGCCAGTGCACAGGTACACTCTCTTGCCAGTCAGCACTGCACATGGGTCTCCTCCACTCTGACAGCAGGAAAGTCAAGGCAGTGGCCAGGAATTTATTATCATCAGGATGGCATGGCCCATTGCCAAGGCTGCTCCAGCTGGGAAATCAATAAAAGCAGCTGAAGCCCGAGAGTATAGACGGGGCCAAGTGGTGTATGATACAAGATCTATTGATACAAGATCTGGGTAGGATACTGTTCACTCCTGTCCACTCAGAACTGCTTGCATCTTTTCATGGAATTTGATTCTCATATGAGGACAAGATATCTTAACGTCTTGCCTAAAAAAGAGAAGACAATTTCAATCCTTAAATGTAGTGGTCACTTACAGTCTCTTAAAAAGACTTAAACAGGATTTGCAAAATAAGCTATAGTTTTCATGCTGTAGCTAATCCTAGGTTTGTGATTGACTTTTCTCATCTCTCATGTCCATCACTCATTCTAGATTCCCCCATCCCATGCGAGGAGTTAGGATGAACTGGGTCCCATGCCGAGGGAGATGGAGACATCTGTGATCTAAGTTCTATTCCTAAGCAGTCTGAGCCCATATTTGCCTTTTCCTGGTTGAACTGTGATTGCTGCCATTGACTGTTTACAGTTATCACTGGGCACAGAAGTGCCAGAGGTTGCCTCAGTGTGTGGCCTGGGTTCTGGACACCTTCCTCCACACCCCATTATGCAATGACAGCCAAACCTCTTCATTCAATTGCCCCACCCAATATAGCAACTCTTCATTTTGTTTTCTTCCCGGTTTCGTTGAGATACAATTGGCATGAAGCGTTGTTTAAGGTGTAGAGCATTATGACTGGACATACATGTATACTGCAAAATAATTACCACAGTAAGTGTAGTTAACATCCATCACCTCATATAGTTAGGTGATTTTTTTCCTCGTGATGAGGATTTTTTAGGATTTATTCCTTTAGTAACTTTCAAATAAGTTAACATTTATTTATTTATTTATTTATTTATTTATTTATTTGCCTGTGGATCTACTGTCATGAGCAGCCCCAAATGGCTAGATGGTAATTTCCACCTTACTATGGAAATTAGTAGATGAACCTACTAACTGTGAACCTTCGTGGAAGCAACCTTCTCAGTAAGTATCTGGACAACTAACGTTTGTTGGTAAAGTCACGTAAAATCACAGCTGTTTGTTAACATTTTAGCAGTGATTTAATGGTGCAGAAGGATTTGGGGATGAGGGAGAGAGAAGAGAGAAAGAAAATGATGGGAGCTGGAAAGAGAAATAGTCATTGATAGAAGACATGCAAGTGGGTTTTGTTCATATTTCAAATGCTTTTCATAGTCTGAAGCATCTCATGTGTCCCAGTGTGATTACAAGTACAGACTTGGAGTTGTGATTATCCCAAATTTTAATAGGAATACTTCCTTGAAGAAAGGCGAGACGGTTTTGGCATACAAACTTTCTTTGACATTCAAAGGTTATTGATGTCATTCATGAGGATAGTAGATAAGTAATATACGGAAGTTTGGAGTCTGAGAAACATCAGAAGGGAATACTTCTACTCCCAAAGATACATGCTGTTGACCTGAAAAAATGTCCCAGGGCTTTTGTCTTCAACATTTGTAGCAGCAAATAAAACCACTCCAAAGACTAGGCTCAAACTGCCAAATTCATGGACCTAACTTACTTTGTCTTTTCTTTCTTTTAATTCTACTCTCAAGGATTAAAGCCACTGTATCTTTAGCAATTACTCCTAACACACACTCAAAAATACCCCCATTCAGTTGTTGTTGTTGTTGTTTTTAATCTCAGTAGGGGTCTGTGGTCCATTAGAATCATCTCAAAAGAGAACTTTGAATTTAAGAAGTTTAAATAACAGCAATATAAACTCCTTTAAGGTTTCCTTGATGGAAATGAATTAACCATTAGAAACACAATCGCCTTACTATCTCCTAGAAGGGAAAGAAGAATTAATTTCCAAAAATAGATCAAATAGATCACCCAGTTT
This sequence comes from Prionailurus viverrinus, assembly GCF_022837055.1. Classification (NCBI taxonomy): domain Eukaryota; kingdom Metazoa; phylum Chordata; class Mammalia; order Carnivora; family Felidae; genus Prionailurus; species Prionailurus viverrinus. Next base: position 129,933,926 of record NC_062569.1, on the reverse strand, counting down.
AAGCAGGGAAAGTAGTACACAACCATGTAATCACAAATGAATATATACACATTTTTTCCCTGTAATCTGCTTCAGGGTCTTTGTACTTGCTGTTTCTCTGTTTACACTATTTTTCACAGGACTTTTTCATTATTGCATTCTTTAAATCCTTCAGATCCTCCAATCTATTGGGTTGGTATACAAGTATACACATTTCTAGTGCCTCAATTACTGCTTGTCCTGCAAAAGAACACAATAACTACTTAATATATGGATCATAATTGTTATAGTTTGTGTTGAAGGATAAGAACAAAGGGCCCTGTGGCACCTGAGTGGCCCAGTCAGTTAAGTGTCCAACTCTTGGTTTTGGCTCAGGTCATGATCTCACAGTTTGTGAGTTCAAGCCCGGCATAAGATAGGGCTCTGTGCTGACGGTGCAGCGCCTGCTTGGGTCTCTCTCTCCTTCCCTCTCTTCTGCTGTTCCCATTATCTCTCTCCTCAAAAATAAATAAATAAATAAATTTTAAAAAAGGTGGGGGCGGGGGGCTGAAAATATAGGACATCTAAAGAGGACAGTTCCCCTTTTTATCAGTTGCTATCCAAATATATTAAAATATGTTCCTATTGGAAGGATTTATGTTAGTAAAAAGTATATATGAACACACATACAAGTAGCAAGTTATGATAAAATGCCTAATTTGTGGTTTATTATTTCACCATTAAGAAGAATACAGAACAAATATTGCAAACATTACAAAATAGTGGGTAATAAAAACAGTTTACATTGGGATTTGAAATCAATTATAGGATCTGGAATGAGACATATAAACCCCCTTACCTCACAATCTACTGTATTTTCCTTTGCTGAGTTTTTTAATTTATTACTGAGGTATTTGATAATTATTTCAGACAAATGATGGGTGACAGAAAGAAATTATTTGAAATTTTAAAATTGTGGCAGATTATCCACAAAGTGGATAATCTACATGTAGATAATTGAGAGTTGGCTGAAGAGAAATGCTTCTCATTTTGATGGTGTTTTTGAAAGAGGAACACTCATGATATTCATCAGGTTGAAGAACGTTCATTTTAATGTAATTTATATATGCTATCATATTTTTTCCAATCCATTTCACAAGAAAAGTGTCCCCTATTATAAAGATACATTATTTGCATGGCTTGGTACATCACTGTCACATTATTAACCTTCAAGTATTGTAAAGACCATTGCCAGACTAAAAGAGTTTGAAATCAAGGCATTTAAATTATTCTTGTTATTTTTGGTATATAAACTAGGTAAGGTGCTTTGGTTTGACAAGCAAAGAAGACAGAAGCGTTAGTCTTTTATATTTTATTACCTATTTTCTCCTTTTGTTCTGTATCCTCTTCATCACCCCTACACCACTAAAATAAAAACAAACAGAATGCTCCCTAAAAAATTAATAGAACTAACTACACAGATCATATGCACCCTAATGATGCCGAACCACTGACTTGCTCTTAGAATACCAAACTATATAAATACATAAGACATCAGACACCTTTATCTTAACCTGGTAGAAAATTATATTCTGGCCGAGCATTTATAATGTTAATTCACATTAGTTGTCAGGTTGAAATACTAATGCCTATGTTTGGCCATTTCCATCACCTTATTTTATAAACTAAATTAATTGTTAATTTAAGCCATGGCAATATCTATATTAAGTTTATTGTTAAGTTGTACATGCTACTTTCAGAATACAGTGTGTTATCACTCAAAAAGTACAGGCTTCCATGGAGACCAGACACGCTAAGTGCTTCATTCAGTAGAAGAATTATATACAATGCCTTTTTTTCAATGTTACATGGGAACTAAGTGTTTTCAGAGAGGAAAAATATAATATGAATAATTTTGTACAAGGAAACACTTGTTGCTGATGAATATTATCATCTGATATTGAATATCTTTATTTATATCACCTTATGAAGTTTTTCATATCAGCTTCTACTCCTCTTGGTGCCCCATCATTTGTTATTAGGAAGTACAGTCTGGCTCTCAACATGCTCCATCTCTGGCATGTGAGTCTTATATATGCAGGTCGTATTACCAACACTCGGTTTTGTATATTCAGAACATTGGGGACTCTCTGTCATAACTAATCTTTAGATATATGAAGACCTTTTCACTGCTCCATCAGCCATTAAATTCACAACACTGTGCTACTATCATCATTCACTATCATGAAACAAAATTTGCTTTAATATTAAGTTTTATGTATGCACAGATATGAATTTGTTTCTGTTGGGAAAACAACCATTATGCTGAGATGTCATGATAGCATTCTAAAAGATAAAAGGAAAAATAGTTATGAACAAGTTTTATGATAGCTACAAAATAATGTGATACCCCATACAGCTGTATGCAATAAAAAGGACCTAAATGGGGAAATATTCTTTATGATCATCTTCAGCAAGGTATAAATATCAAGAGAGAACTTTTGTTGGGTATCCAAACCCTACATAACAATTTGCTTATCCAGGCCATCGAATGGTGAATAGAAATAAAGAGGCACTTGACTTATCTTTTACGTTTTGAAAGTAGTTTAATGATGGAGTCATTATTGATTGTTTTCCAATTATATTATATGACAACCATACGTGATCATTACCTTCAAAATAATTGTATAAAATATGTTATGTACAGAAAACTTAAAAAAGTAAAATATACCAACATTGAGACATCCAAAAATCAAGTCAGTATTTTTCTTCATAGTTTTTCTCCACCTTTTAAAAATGTGCCAAACAATCAAGTACACATTTAGAAATATTGCAGAGACAGTATCCTTACCAAATGGTCTATATGCTCCCCTATATTCCAAATTCTCCCTAGAGGTAAGGTCAGAACCACATGACTAGTTCTGGCTAAGGCCCATGAGAAGTAATGGGTGCCACTTCTGGGCCAGATAAGTTAAGAGCCGGGGTGCTTTATCCAGTCCTCAATTCCCTTGTCAGGTGACCCTGAAAGCTACATGATCTATCTGGTTAGTGTCATTACAAGGAGAAAGGACAACTGACGTGGGTTTGCGCACGTTATTTAGAATAAAAATAAAACAACCTTGTTTTTGTGTTAAAATATTAAAATGGCAAAACCCTCATGAGAAATGGATAAAGACTTGTAGATAGGTCATTATTAATAATATCTGATAGAGTCTTGTCTAATATAAATGCATGTTCCAGGTAAGTGTTCACATAGACTCTGATTCCTATGTGTTTGAGTGTTCCATAGAAATATATTATGGTAGTGTCTTAAAAAATATAAATTTTCTTTCAAATATGAGCTTATTTCAAAAAGGAATAGCCAGCTATGACTTGACAATTTCTAGCAGTAAGAAGTAACATAGCAACAACCATTTAGAAAAGCCTGACATGCCACGCTTTACACTGAAATCATTATTTCAATTATTTCATTTAATCTTTTAAACAGCCTTTTGATACAGAAACTACTAATATCCTCATTGTAGACATGAGGAAACAGAACCTTGAACAGGTTAAGTAAATTCTCCAAGGCTACCGAGCAGGGTGAGGATTCAGATACAGAGATTGAATCCGTTGCCATCACTTTAATACACTCTATTTGACATTGGAAACAATAAAGCTGTACTTTATCTGGACACAAAACCAATTAGTCTATTCTTCTCCTGTTTATTTAACTAGTTCATTTCACTTAGAATCTATTAACCTTTAAGCAGACTCTCCAATGTTGAAAACAAGTAACAACTATGAAAGAAGGCAAGAGCACCAAGATTACCCTTGCTCAACCCCTACATCATGCTCCCCTCCCTAGCCACACATTTAGAAATACTCCTCAAACCTTTTTTTTTTCTCTCTGCTTTGTTTAATGTCCTACTCCAACCTCACCCTTCTTCAATTTGGCTTTGTCTTCACCATTTAACCGACGCTGTCCTGCTATGTTCAACAATAACCACATCTCTATTTCTCGGCAACATTTATAGTGTGAATCACTTCCTCTTTCTTGAAAACCTTTTGTCTTTATTGACACCACATGTGCCTGGTTTTACTGTCCCTTGTTCCCACTTTTCAAAGTATATAGGTTAGACCTGTTCTATTTAGCTACTGAGTGTAGGAGTTCCTCAGTACTCATTCTAACCCTTTTTTCTGACTGTCTGCTGTCTACATGGACAGTCTTACTATACTGCCAGCTTCAGTTGCCATCATACATTTTTCCTTCAGCACATGCTCTCAACTGTGATATTCAAATTCCTACTCAATATTGCCTCTTTATGTCTAAAGGAAATCTCAGCCTCATCATGTCCCAAACAGAACTCAGCTATATGCTTCTCCACAAATGGCTATCACTTTTTATCCTGTTGCATACACCTGAAATATAGGAGTCACTTTGGATTCACTTCTCACTTGCTCCCTTATCCCACAGTCAAACCGTCACCCTTGGTTTTTATATCACTACAGAATAAATCTCAGTATGTCTACTCTCAGTCTCCATCAACCTAATTGAACATAATAAAAATAGCAATGTTAATACTGATGATGATAATGACTGCTAAAATTTGACAAATTGTAAGATTTTTACTGCAATAGTTTACTAGTGGGTATTTTCATAGGCATGCTAGTCATTCTTCAATTGGTTCTCCACACTAAAATCAGAATATTAATATCATGAGTAAATTTTGTTATCACATTGCTTCTCAAACCCACCTAATGAGCCCCAAGTGCTTTTAGAATAGATACAAAGATACAATAGATCCATGGCTGTCAGTGCTTCTAAGACTTTACCCCTCCTTACCTCTCCTTAGCCTTGACTCATATGTCAACCCCTATCATCCATTCCATTATGCTCTGTCACATCTTCTTTTAATTCCCTGAATATGTTTTCATCTTCGTGTATACTGCTTATTCTTTGTCAAAGTATAATGACTGTTCCACTGACTCACCTTAATCTAATACTAATCATCTTTGAGATTCTCTGTTTAGTATTCTGTCAACCTCCTATGGTCCATGACTAGATCTAGTTCCATATGCTTCCTCTGGTTTTCTTTCTGCTACATTAGTTACCTCACTGGTTTAATGAGAATATGTGATTAATTGCATAGTCCTCCACTGGATCATAAGATTCATGTGACCAGGATGCTTGGCTCTTTCTGTTCACCTTTTTCACAGATACCAGGGTTCAGTGAACGTCTACTGGATGAATGAATAAAGAAAGGAAAGAAGGAAAATATGTTATCTTGCAAGTTAAACTTAGACTCCTCACCTTTGCTTGCCACTCCCTCCACACCCAAATCCTATGAGATCTCAAGGCATCAGGTCCTATAGATTATATCTTTTAGATCTTCTCCATTCCATTGTCTTATGTTCAAGTCCACATCATATTCATCTGAATTTATGTAATAACTTGTACTGCTGCTCCAAAGGTTTTGTTCTTTTGTACCATTCATATCACAATTGGAGTAATTTCCCTACCATATGATCCATATTTAAAATATTTAGATGGATACTATTTCAGCTATCTAATGCTGCATAACAAACTTCTCCAAAAGTAAAAGACTTAAAACAAAGAATTATTATTGTCTCTCATGACCCTGTGGGTTGACAAGGCTCAGCTAGACAATTCTTGCTTGGGCTCCCTTACAGGACTATAGTTATATGTTTGTTGGCTGGGATTAGTCATCTGAAGTCTCTAGTAGGCTGGACAACCCAAAATAGCTCATCATGTGACTGGCCATTATGGCTGGGAGCTCGGCTTGGGGTTTTGAAAGGTTCACCTACAGTGACCTCTCCCCGTGGCTCTTCATACTATAGCTGCTGGTTTCTAGCAAATCCAGAGCTAGGTCTCCAAGAGACCTTGGTAGAAGACATAAACCTTCTTTACAACCCAGCCTTGGGAGAAATATGGCATCAATTTCACTGTATTCTTTTGGTCAAAAGTGAGTCACCTGATAACCTCATATTGAAGACAAAGGCTGGTAGAAGAATATGAATACTGGGAGGGATGGTTCTCATGTGGGCCATCTTTGGAAACTCCATAGCTTCACATCATATATACCAATGGCACTTCATAATCTTGTGCTTACCAGAACCTCTGGTCTTACCCTTTACCCCTTTCTGAATCCCATTTGTTTATGCATAGTCTTTACTGAGTTAAATTTAGTTTCCTGGATACAATAAGAATCCAATTCTTTGTGACCAGGCCTTCTTATATGTTCTTTTCTAAGAAGTTTTGTTTGGTTTTTATTGGCTAGTTTTATCTAACTTTGACTTATTCTTTAGAAACAAATAAAGTTCTTACCCTTTATGATAAGCCTCTCTGACATTCCTCTAGATGTTTTATATTCCCACTGCAACCTGTAAATACTTGCATCCTCCAATCCTGTAATCATTTAAAGTTACTTGGGAGCATCAATCATCTATTAGCCAATTTTATTTGAAGAGGTCACAACAGGTAGTAGGGCAACCAATAAATTCTTCTGGAATGACTGGATAAATAGAAACATTTATTTTACTTCTATGCTATGCATACTTTTTTTTAAAGATGCTTATGGTAGATTTAATTTTCAGTTTTTTCCCTTGTATGTATCACTTCACTGTATGAACATATTTCTCTTGGAATGGCTCAGGAGTAAGATTTCAATTGTCCATAAAATGCAAGAGAAACCTGATAACTGTTAGTAACCATACTGCATTGGTTATCTGATATGAAGGTTATTCTGTGTAACTCACATAAAGAGGTTCATAACTAAGGGCTCCATTTTCTCACATGGTTCTTATGAAACTCCACACCATTACATACAAAAGAGAACTTTTGCATAATTTTCAAAAATGTTTAAATGTATTTTTAATCCGCATAGTGATAGAACTCATCAAATTAATACTATCGAGTATCTGAAAGTATAACATTTCTCTGTGACTCAATACAATATGTGTATGTTTGTTTTTCTATGAATGTGTATGTGTATGTGTGTGTGTGTGTGTGTGTGTGTGTGTTGCTTCTTCCATAAAACTGCCACATTTCCCATCAATTAAATTATGGGAAAAATATTTCTCATATTTTCAGGGGAGTTGACAATGATATTTCCTAACAAATTTTTGTTGTAATTGGACAATCAGTAAAATATTCCATATAAATATAAATATTTTAAATATTTATTTATTTCTAAATTCCATAGTTTATAAATATTTTTAGTACAAGTTCACTTGTAGAATTAGATACTGGATTTAAAAATAAATAATATTCTGAGAAACAGAGGTGCAGATTTATAAGATAAATTTGTTATAAATAGAACTAAAATAATTCTTATCCTATTATCTACACATTTTATATTAATAAATAAAAAATAGACTTATGCTTTTCTCTAGCCACCACATTGATTTAAAATTTTTTTCTTAGGTAGCATAAATCAATTGTTTAATGACTATATTATTAAAGTGATTTTTAATTATTTTAATGAAATTATTCTTTTATTTTTGTCTGCTTGAGAGAAAAATTAACTTTAAATGTTCAAATATGACTGTTTTGTCATATAATCTTTTCAAAATGCTTCAACTTAATTGGTCTTATATGGAAAAACAAAGAACCTTGAAACGCATCAGATTAAGGTCACAGGTCAGTGTTCAAGCAAAATAGACTTGGGCTACCAAATGATTTCCTGTTATTAAGCGGATAAATCAGAGCAATGTTGATAGATGTGAGCACTGGGACAGTATGTCAGTCTCATGAAAAAAAATGCTGAACAGACACAGGTGATCAATGCTGTCAGAGTCTTGAAAATAAAAATTTTAAAAAGGTCATAGAAAGTATTGAGAAGACTATCAGTGGTGTTTACATTCCAAAACTGCTGTTTTTGTATGATATAACTTACAAGAAGCCTTCCTATGGCTTCCCAATGAGCAGAGCTGATGAATTTTCAAAACGAATTCACTTTGTTTTAAGGGACCACATATCAACACTCTACATCTATTTGGACCAACTCCCACAGGCATTCAAAGCCCATTCCAGACCCCAAGTCTTTTCAAATTGTAGTTTTCTTTTTTCTGTATAATTTAGATTGTTGTTGGCTCCTAATATCCTATTTCTGCCTACCCTTTAGACCCCTCTCAAGTTCTGACTCTTTTGAGGTTTTACGTGAGTGTGCCAAGTCAACACAAGCACCTCTTTGAGCTAATAAAAACGTTTAATGTGATACATTTTGACATTTAATGAATTCATTCTTAAACAATTACTTAAGGAATATTTTCTATTTTCAACAAATATTTACTGAATACCTATTTTTTTAACTCTAGTAATAAACAAGTGATATAGAATCTCTGCCTTTAAAAGGTTTACATTCTAGTGAATGATTTATAAGTTTTGGGAGTCAACCTTCTCTTTGAGACTCTAACTAGAACAGTGGCCAGAAACAATGGCTTTCTTGAGAAAATCTAGTTGTATAAAATTTAGCACTGAACTTCAGAGGATGCAATCATAAAAACTGTGAAAAGGGAGATTCTTTCCAGGCACCATTTTTAATTCTCTTTTGTAAAAGTAATAAACTATTTTCCAACTGAAGAAATATTGAGTGTTTATCTATGGGGGTATACCAGATAGCACAGGCAAAAGAAAGGATTGTGCAAATGAAGAGGACATTAAGGAAACATGATTTTTCATGAAGTAGGAGAGTGGTATGAACTCAGGTTGCAGATAATACATTGGACCAAGCTGCAGATGGTCGAATTTACTTGCTAGCATATCTAGCCTATTTGGGGGTGGATATTTCATCTTCTAAGATAATTAATATTTTTTCTATACCCTGAATATTTTAGCATATTTTCTTCCATATCTTTCAGTAACTTTAAGCACCTGTTATAGTGCTTTGCAAATATTAAGTATTTAATTCATGGTTGACTAAGAAAAAATGGGAGGGAAATGAGGAAGAAGGTCATAGATTTGGTTAATCGGCCAAACCCTGAAAAAGATAAACAAAGAGATAATTGAATTATAAATAATATACTAGGCCAGGGATGTGTAAGTATAGGTTATTTTAATAGCATGATGGAAACAAAGAGAATTAGTTTCATGCCAGTTTATAGAAAAAGCTGTCAGTGAAAATATCTTTTTTGTAAAAGGAATTTAGCTTTGTTATTGCCACTGGAGATAAAATTATAAATATTATAAATATGGACTCTAAATTAATCCAACTTTAAGTGATACAATATTTTATATAGGTAAAACATAAAATTTTAAATATTTATAGAGGTATTTAGATTATTGTTTCCATGGGAAAATAGAATATGTTTGTTTTGTCCATTTAGCTCCTAAGTCTCTATACATTTTAGATAATACAGTAACACACAGTAGACAATTTATTCCACAAATATTTAGTGAGTGACTACCAAGCTCCAACCTCCATTCTAGGTGGTGGAAGAATAACAATAAACAGAAGACATTCTTCTCAAAGTATTTTAGAGAGGAACATGACAATAAGCAAAAACAAACAAACAAAAAATATATACTATGTGTGATGATGAATTTGCTACACAATATCAGGGTGTATCAGGTTAGCATTGTCACAAAAGGACTATAATGGTCACTAAAATTTCATGCATGACCTACAGCAATAAACAGCTATTTGTTTAAAGTGTCTTTGAGTCAGCTGAGGTGAGGTTTGAGCTGAGTGCCCCTTCAGATTTGAGCTGGACACACTCATGGGTCTACAGATTGGAGGCTGCCTAAGTCGGGCTGCACTCAACTAGGACAGCTGGGCTGGATACCTCTGCTCCATCTTTCTCCACCATCCTCTTGGAGTCAACAGGCAATGGGCATGTCTTTCACATGGCAATGTCAGAAATGTGAGCGATCAAAGGCAAGCATGTGGTGCTTGCATCATGACAACCTAAACAAGTAGACCAAGGAATGGACAGTAGCATTTGCCCACCAAGATGGGAAAATGGGGAGTGAATATTTTTGAACAATGACTGATCTACCCTATAGCAAGAAGGAATAGAGAGTTGTATGGGATGGTACTACAGATATGGCGGCCAGGACCATATTCACTGGAAAGGTGACCTTTGAGCAGAGAAAACGAAGTGAGAGAGTAAGCATGGGAATATCTGAGGGGACGGGTTTAAAGCAGAGAGGACAGTCATTTCAGAAGCTCTAAAGTAGGGGCGCATGCGCCTTGTTCAGCGGGAGCAAAAAAGAAGTGTAGCCAGATTTGAATGAGTGTGAAGTTGAAGGAGGGGCAATGAGGTCACGGAGACATACTAACCATGTCCCGTGCAGCCACATGAGGATGCTGGATTTTACTCTGAGTGAGTTGGGATACCATAGGGCATTTTGGCAGGGAGGGGAAAAACTGACATTATCTAATCTACACTTTAAAAGGCTCATTCTGGCGATGTGTTTCGGAGTTTTTGTATTTAATATATTCTGCCATTTTACTTTTAAAAAATCTAACCGGAAGTAAACTTTTGTGTGTGTGTTGTGTGTGTGAAAATAAACTGTGTTATATATGTATTTGGAAACTTACTACTCTTAATATATTTATTCATGCAGTAACTTCAAACAAAGTTGCTGATTTTATTCTAAGAAACCCAAATAAGAAAACAATTCAAGCAAAGTGTTATTACAATGTTAGACACACTACACTTATTAAGAGCACTATCAGGTTGAATACTAGAACTGAATTAACAAAGTGGTTCATTCCCACTTTATTATCTAGTCAACTTTGCCTTACCCAAGGTTCTTCCATTTTTTTTTATTATTCCTTCAAATCTTTCAAAGCTATTTTCTTGATTTTTCTCTTGCCCCTTTTAGTCCTAAATCTAGACTAGAGATTTTAGCATAGAAACAATTGCTTGTAAAATAATTGTGAAAGATTCAGCAGTACTTGAACTATTTCTGTCTTTCATGTTTGGATTTTGGTGGATTTATCCCTGAAAGCTGAGGGGTAAAACTTACTGCTTAGATCCATCTACCTAATCTTCTATGTTGTAAGAAACAACACCTGTCTGCTGAAAGAGTTCTCTTTTTACTGGAAGGATTATGGCATCTGTGTTTGGTTGCTAGAAAGATTATTGATTTCAGCTGTTGCTTATTTAAAGCCATATCTTATGGATGAAACTTAGCCATTACTCTATTCCTTCAGTATTCTGCTATTTAACCCATGGTGTCTGGGAGATTGTGTGGCATTTTCTGCCACTAGTGTCATACCTAGCTTCCTCAAGATAAATCTTGGAAATGACCTGATATATCCCCATGGCATATTTACCAACATAGATTTATCACACTTAATATAATGGATGTTCTTTTTTTTTTTTAAGTTTATTTATGTTGAGAGAGAGAGGGAGAAGAAGTAAGCAAGAGTAGGGGAGGGGCAGAGAGAGAGGAAGAGAGAATCCTAAGCAGGCTCTGTGCTGACAGCATAGAGCCATACACTGGGATTGATCTCAGGAACCATGAGATCACAACCTAAGCCAAAATCAAGAGTCAGATGCTTAAATGACTCAACCACCCAGACACCCCTATATTGGATGTTCTTGAAAAATGGTTTTATATGACATTTCAGGAGGTAGCAAAACTTCAGAGGCTATCCATTACAGCTAATGCAAATGAATGGTGCCCACTGTCATTGTGTAGTGTGGCAGCCAAAATGATACAATGGAAAGAACATCGACTTTGTATTGGGTTCAGTTTCTGCCCTCACAGAGTATCAGCAATACGATTTGAGTCAAGCCGCGCAACTTTAGCTATAAAATGTAAATAAGTATGTCTACTTCCCGGGCATATCTGTGAAGGTAAACTACAATAATTATGTACAATGATTATCCTCTCACCTATTGTAAAATATGTTCTCAAGATAAAATTTTCTTAAACTGTTGATCCTGTATTACAAATATTAACCAGCACCTCCATGTTTTTAAGAAGATGATGGATTAGCATTTAGGATCCTTTGATGTTTTGTCAGGCCAAGAGCTAAAAGATTGATAAAAATAATATTTTTTATTAAGCTGTCACTTAGTGATGAAAATGAGAGCCACTCATTTCAAATTATTAAACAGGATATGTTTATAAGTCCTTTTGTGATTATACTGCACCTTACTCTACATAGAGCTGATGAAACATTCATTAATATATTATAAATTAGCAGTTAAAATCTAAAAAAATAACAAATGTACAGTTTTACAACAAAATATGTAGATATTTCACATGAAACCAAGTTCTACAGGGAATGATCAAATTAATATTTCTATTATGAAAGTCTTTATACCTCTGGTATCTCTGAAAAATGTATTAAAATTTACCTTAATGACATAACTATTTTTCCTTAATATTTGAGAGAAAAAAATAAGAGATGACTACTGTCTTTTTTATTTTAAAATGGGTAAGTTTGACACTCAGATTTACATGTAGTATTCTTTTTCTTAAATTTTAATTCCAGTACAGTTAATGTACAGTATTAAATTAGTGTCATGTGTACAATATAGTTATTCAACAATCCTGTATATTGCTCAGTGCTTATCAAGATAAGTGTACTCTTAATCCCTTTCATCTATTTCACTCAGCCCCCTCCCCACCTCCCATCTGGTAACTATCAGTGTGTTCTCTGTAGTCAGGAGTCTGTTTCTTCGTTTGTCTCTCTCTTTTTTCTTTGTTTACTTGTTTGTTTCTTTGTGAAATCATATGGTATCTGTCTTTCTCTGACTGGCTTAATTTGCTAAGCATTATATTCTCTAGGTCCACACATGCCATTGTAAATGGCAAGGTTGCATTCTTTTTATGACTAAATAATATTCCACTGTGTGAGTGAGTGAGTGAGTGAGTGAGTGAGTGTGTGTGTGTGTGTGTGAGTCACATCTTTATCCATTCCTCTATCGATGGACACTCGGGCTGCTTCTATATCTTGGTTGTTGTAAATAAACCTGCAGTGGCTGCACCAGTTTGCATTTCCATCAACAATGAACAAAGTCTCTTTTTTTCCACATCCTCACCAACACTTTTTATTTCTTGTGTTTTTTATTTTAACCTTTCTGACATGTTATATAGAGTATTCAAAATTTGTAAGCCCCAAACATTTTCCATCCTGGTTAGTGATTGCATTCAATTTAATCAAACATCCCTGCTGCTATTCCTTATGTCCAACTGCTGAAGGAAATCCCCAGACTTTGAGAAACGTTTCCTCTGAATTCTACCATCCTCTTCCATATTACTTGGCAGAGACATGAAGAGGGTGTCTAGATATATGTAGTGGATCACCATTCAGCAATTTTATTCTCATAATAAATATCATCTCTCTATTCAAAAGGCATCTCAGACTCTTCCTGGTTTATTCCCCCAATCAGATAAGTAGCTGTTAGTTCTAAATTGAGTAGCAATTTTCAGTAAATATTCCTTTATCAGTAATTATTTAAGATTAGATACTCATGGACTAAATGTGAATTACGGACTTATTTCTAATATAAACTAAGATTTGTCTAACTTCAGACACTTTAGCTAGAAAGTTTCTTTAAAACAGAAGAACAGTAACTTTAATATCATGGTGTATTCATAGCGTGAAAAAAATGGCCTCTGCGTGAATCGGGATAACCTGGTTCTCACCTGCTGTTTAGTGTATCAGGCAATCCTTTCATATCTTAAGAAATTCTTTTTTAGGTTCACAATATAGGATTTCCCTTAAAAATACCATCTGCAATAACAGAATAGCTTCTTTAATGGTATTCATGAGGCTGAACTTTAGTAGATGCTGGGAATTCTTTAATGTTACAAAATGGTTCATAAAATATTGCCATCTGCTATACTGAGTAACAGTTCATTTTTACTAGTTTTAAAATGGCTGTGCTTTTATGTGTTTGGATTTTTGCCTAAGCTTCAAGTTCCTCTGAAAGTTACTTCTGACCTCTGCCTGAGGAAATGTGAAAATCTGCCTTTCCTATCTTGCTTTATAAGCTTCAGTGAGGAGAATGTAAATGGACTAAATACATTGTATGAAATTTTACCAGAAAAATCTCTCACATGCTGACGGAGTGGCTGGTTCTGTTTATAATATTTCCAGCTTATACTAGAGTTACTACTTGTAAAAGAAATTGCCTGAAGTGATAGTACTGAAAACTAACATTTATAGAGGAGTATGCAGTCAGCAGAAGATAAAAATTTTTATTACAACTGAGGAAAAAAATGCAAAAATACCACATGGACAGAAAATACAGGATAGAATATAAACTGCAGAGCGGGGAATTGTCTAAGTGAACTGTTTGCTAAGGGATAAAAGTGAGACCCAGAGGGTCTTTGGTGACTTGCCCAGGGTCTTACCTTCAAGGACAGGCAGCATCCAATTTTAGATAAAATGTCTTTTCTGTGGGAATGAGATTTTGAAGGTGAAATTGTGACTATATATATATAGTTATTTTCAATTGTTTGGATTACTGGCTGAAACCATTAAATGAGCAAATAAAGTTGGTAATTGGTGAATATATAGGCTTTATTAGGCAGAGTCAAAATAAGAAACAACAAAATAAGAACTAAGTTAAAAAGGAAGAGAGTGAGGAGGAGGAGAAGATATGAGAGAATAAAGAAGAGAAGGATAAAAAGAAGAAGGAAGTGAAGGAGGAAGAAGGGACAGGGCAGTATTTTCAGCAACAGCAGTTCATAGGCCAGGACTCAAATGTCTGAATGCCTCCGGAATGTGACCATCCTCATTCAACACAATTCCCATTGCCTTTTCCCTTCTATTCCTAAGTCTCTACTTAATTGTTTATATACTCACCTTTCTTTGCTCTCCTAAACAAGTGATGTCCTTCTCATATAAGCTCTCAGAATATCCCCTCAAGAAAGTGGCCGTGCCTTTAAATGCATTTTGGGGGGCACCTGGGTGGCTTAGTTGGTTAAAAGTCTGGCTCTTGGTTTTGGTTCAGGTCATGATCTCTCAGTTCGTCAATTCTAGCCCTGCATCTGACTCTTCACTGTCAGTGCAGAGCCTGCTTTGGATTCTCTCTCTCCCTCTCTCTCTCTCTGACCCTCCCTGCTTGTTCTTGCTCTCTTTCTCAAAATAAATGAACTGAAAAAAATAAAAATGCAATGCATTTTGACGCTCCGTGCTGATGACTGCCTCTGAATGAGTGAGCCCTGTATGTCCTCAGATTCTATTTCCTTTCAGATTCTCAGTTTCCTCATAAACACCTCTGAGGGAACAGTATAATATAATTACTTAAAACATGGGCCTCCTTTGTCTTCTACGGAATAATTCCTTTACCTTATAAAAATAGAAATATCCTATTGGAACATTTCCAGTAAGAACAGATGGTTAAGCAGATTTATTGGCTATCACAAAGGTCTTATAACTTTTCAAGTTTTGATTGAGGGGCCATACAAACATATTATTTACAACATAAATTGTATATGGTTTCTGCAAAGTTATTAAATACCTCATGTAGCTGCAATCCAATTCATTTTGTCCAGTGCTCTGTATCTAGATTAATCTGCAGTGTTGACTACATGTGTCCAAAGATAGCAGGTATGAGGGAGGAAACACATCTCAACTACCTGACGGTTTTCACTTCATGTTGTCATGGCTTTTGAAATTGATGTTGGCTTAGAGGCATCTTTTTCTAAAATATGAGCATTCAAACCAAGTCTCAAGCATTAGTTTGTATTTTCGTTTAAGTAGATTGCCTTCTTCATTCCACATAAATGCGATCACCTGCATTGAGTAAATGGAAATTGTGATTGCATGAGGCAAAAGAAAAGCCATGAAGAATTGAGTGAAGAAACAATTTTGAAATTGAATTTCCTCTCGGGAGTAGAGGGCCTGGAGGGAGGCAGCACCGTGTTGAGAGTTCAGAACAGCAAGGAGGCAGGGAGAAACTAGACCAGAGGGAGAAGACTGTGAGATCTGCTGTTATTTAATGTGGCCAATAGTGCATGCTTATAGACATTTATTGTACTTACACCTATATTTTAATGTAATTTGCGGATGATATGTAAATAGAACAATAAATCAGTGAGAATAACACGATGAATCAAAGGAGATTCCAGTGTAGGATGGAAGAACAATAGCTCTCAAATTTGCATCAGCCTTATCTGGGAGCTTGTTAGAAATGCAGATTCTTCAACCACACCCCATTCTCCTGAACCAAAAAGTCTGTGAGTGAGGGCCAGCATGCCACACTTCAGCAAATCCTGCTGATGATTCTGATGCGTGTTCAAGCCTGAGAAACACTGAGAAAGAGCAAATAGAAATCAAGAGCATCATTCCAGGTAGGGGAGTGAATGGCTGATGAAGGTAAATGGGAGGGGAAGGTTAGGATGGCATTATTCAAACAGTCTGAAGTGTGAGTGAGTGACAGACTGAGTTCCTCTTCAGCCAAGCAGAATGCAAATGGTTTCTATTCTGAGCAAATGTGCCTTCAGTGCTACTCCCATTGCCTCAGGATGTCCCAGTTGACAACATCAGGTCCTATCTACACCTGAGTCCAATTCTGTTTGGGGAATATGACTCTAACCAAATGTAGCAAGGCCAAGGTGAGCTGGATCTCCCATTCATTTAATATTTGTATCAAAGAGCCATTGAGATGAGTACATTTCTGATTTGCCAGTTATCTGAATTTAAACTATCAATCAGATCTACATTTAAGGCCCACCAAATTCAGCTCAATTTAGTGACCAAAGAAAAGAAGTATTATTATACAGTGGTATTTCCATAGGAAGTTCGAAATCTCAGATATAAGTTGCCCATGAAATCCCTGCTAAAACAACCACTTTTGGGATGCCTGGGTGGCTCAGTTGGTTAAACATCCAACTCTATTTCAGCTCAGGTCATTGTCTTACTGTTTGTGAGATCAAGCCCCATATGGCACAGAGCCTTCTTGGAATTCTCTCTCCCTCTCTCTCTCTGCCCCTCTCCCACTTGCACTCTCTCTCTGTCTAAATAAATAAATAAACTTTAAAAGAAAAAAATAAATAAATAAAAAGACAACTTTCAAAGTTCCCTGCATGTGACCCTAATTAATAAATAGCTAACACAGAATCACTCTGTGCAGTATGCTTTTATTTCCTGTCATCTTTTCAAAGCAAAATAAATGTTTTGCCTCATGGAAAAATTAAATATTTCCATTTCAGAAAAGCTGACAAAAATATGATTGATATCACCAATTATTAGAATCTTACAAAGACCCTCTCAGAACTTGTTCTTCCATGAATGTTAGAGTTTATCATGGCCATCCAGAAAAGCCATCATAAGTATATGAGTTAGGTACATTATTTTATGCAATAACCATTAGTGCCTTTTTCTAAGCCCTCATTTTTTCAACAAAGCAGTTTCAATTTACTATTAGAAAGAAAATCTGTCCCCTACAATTATACTGTATATCGTAATTGCCCATTTTTAATGCAATTTTCTTTTACTGATCACAGCCGTAAATTTTCCAAAAGGTTAGGTAACTGACTAATTTGATGCCAAGTATCTTATCTCTAGGGACTTCGGTTACAAAATGTCACTTTGATTGTCTCCATAGCAAGCCATGTCATATATGAACAAATTTATCTTACTGTCTAATTTGACCCAATTTTCCATATTGCTTAATAAGCACATTACAGTGAATCACTGATCTATTGTCCAAGGAATTATGAAGCTTTTGGATTATCTTCCATTGCACCTGCTTTAATCAGTATATTGCCTTGGGTATTATGGTCACTTTATCCTTTAATAAAAGAATTGTTAATATCTTCATATGCAATTTCAAGCAATTTGCAAAATTAGGTTAGTGGGATTTTATGTAGAATTTATCATAAACTCATAAACTCAGTTATTTAACATGATGTTTTCAGAAGTAATTCTTATGTTTCCAACATCCTCAAATTAATATTTTCATTAAACAAATTATCATTATTCAAAATGGTAAATTTCATTTAAGGAAACAGAGAGTTGTGTTCTTGTTCTAAAGTTACTTTCATTTGTTCTGACACTATTAGCTATTTTTTTAATTGAAAAAGTCAATACTAATAAAAACTATAGTGCTTGTGGCCCTGTATAGCTAAAGAAATTTAAAACCATTTTTAGAAATAATTTGCTGAGAGACATGATTGCATAATTTAATGAGTTGTATGGAATAATTTCTTTGTTTTTGAATATACTGCTTCCTATCAGTAATATGTTAACTCTCCTTATTAATTAAGGATTCACTATATCTTCTTTGTATAAGCCACATATATTACCAATATATTGATATTGGACATGAAACTACCATTTGCAGAATCTATATCTCCTCTACCAGAACGTCAAAGTCTCCATCACATACTTGAACTTATTTGCATAAAAAAACACCCATTGAAATATTTATTGTGTGAGTAACCATGTCGCATGGTAGAAATGTTCAGCCCTGACCCTAGATGAGCTCACAGTCTAATAGGAAATTTACATTGCAACATGGAAAGTTTGACATAGATGCAGCAATCAAAAGTTAAAAGCCAGACACTCCTTCCTTCCCAGGAGAAGTTGAAATTAGTGAATTCGGTTTTCTGGTAGGTATACGTTAAATTTCCTAGAACTTTAAACATAATTGCCTTTTAAAAATACCTGCAGTACTGAGAAAATGAACACTTTGCATTTGGTTATAAAATTTAGAATTATGATGACTTATAAACAATACTTTTGCTTTTTTAGCTTTTCATTTCAAGTGTTAGGTAGTGAGCTCTTTATCTGGCATAGCCCTAGAGGCTAGCAAGAAAACACTTTTATTTAATTTAGTGACAACCAAAAGAAAGTAAAAAAGGGATAAAAGAAACGTGTTTCTGTTTTAAAGAAAATTTTACTAGTCCTGATTATAAAACTCTGTGTCCTACTAACTAGGGACATTTCTCCCCCATTTATGTCTTTTGAAAAGGTCCCATTTGATTAGCTGTCCATTCTCTTTGATCTTTATACCCTATTTCCTAATCGTTTACTTAAGCTACTTAATATAAGAAAACAAGATACCACTAGCTCCCTCAACAAAACATGGTTTTATTGGTTTATCAGAAGTTATAGGTCTCAACTTTTTCTAAAATGTTTTTCAAAGTTAAGGGTTGATATCTGAACTGAAGTAAGATTGTCTAGAATTCAAATTCCATACAAAATTCCATTTTTGTACTGGTTCACAATACTCATATCCTTTTCACATACTCATATCCACAACACTCATATCCTTTTCCAGCCAAAACATGAGAAAGTGAAAAGAGTAGAAGTTACTCATAAAAATTTGTTTGAGCCTTAGGTATGTCACGCTCCAGCTACACGGTTTTGGAGGAGTCATTGTTTCACTCCATCTCCTGGCTGTTAATGATAAAGCTTGAAAGTAAACCTTGCCTATGTTATCACTAGGAGCTGCACGAAGCATCAAGTGCAAGTGCCATAATACATGTGTACCTGTTTTGTGAACGTCAAGGTGTTATATAAATAGTTGTACTTTTTGCTGTAAAGGGCTTCACAGCTATTAGGGATTTGCTAAATAAAGAGATGGTGTTGGAACTGTTTCTAACATTTCCAACTTTCTGGAGAAATAAATACCCAGATTCTAGATTTTCTGTAGATAGCCCTTAAAGTGCTTCTATAAGATTAGTCTGGTTTGCTGTTTAGTGTCTTTCTAGGATAATGATCTATATTTATATATAGAGATTTTCATCTTTCAAAAGTAAAACTTAGGTACATTGAGTTGTATACTTTTGAATTGCATTGGTGGTTTAGATGGAACACATGTCCTTTATGTAAGGGAAGTTAGACCTTTGAGGTTTTTTGCACAGATTTTCTAACAAATATTTTTACAAAAAAAATGTTTACTCAGAAAATGTCTGATTATGTGATAATGAAAACTCATATATCTTTAAATGTCTTATGATGACATTTGGCAAGGATCAGTGAGAGTATTCTCAAATATTAGAAAAATAAAAATAAATGTCTGAGGGCAAATTCTAAAGGATGTTTTATTTCCCTGTTATTTAGAAGTTTTCTGAATCTCATAATGATAGTTATTAATTATTATTCTCAGGAAAGTCATGGTATTATTATCTTTTCATGCTATTTTATTTCACTTTTGACAATATATTTGTCTTATGAACAGCGACTATGAAATCTATTTGGTGTGCACCAAATCCATGCCTCAAAGTTTTTCATGTTCAGATTTTAATGATTGCACAATACTAATTAAGCTAATTCATTTCACTTCAAAATAAGGGGGACTTATGAAACATTATTAAATTAACAATATATTTTTTCCAGATTTTAATAATTAATCAAATGAAATAAGTACAAGTAAAATTTTTGGCACAGAATTGTGCCATTAAATAAAACCTCAGACACAAGATACAAGGAAGACTATGAATTCCTTGCCAAGAAATTTTGAAGGATTTCAAGCAGCAAAGCCAAATTATAATACCCATAATTTTAAGAAATTATCATGTACACATTGAAAAGTCAGGAGGAGGTGAAACTAGAAGCAGAAGAAAATTAGAAAGATGGCAAGTAATTCCTGAGGGGAATGGAAAGGATAATAGATGAAGGATGTTTATGTGAGGTTCAGTTCACAGAGCAGTTGGATATCAGGGTAAGGAGAAAGGAGTCAAGAATGCTTTCAGGAATGCTAGTTTTGTAGATCTATGTTAGTCTGTGCCTTTCAAGAAAATATATGATTGAAGAAATAGACATAAGGCATATGAATATGTTAGAAATAGAAACTTGGGACTGGATGAGCCTACAGAATAAAGTGTATAGAATGAGAAGGGGTAAGTACTAAAGAGAAAATCCTAATCAGAGAAAAGGAGCTCACAAAAAAAGATGGAGAACACTAGCTAAAGAAGATAAAGCAACCAGAAAGGAAGGAGTGGGTTAAATATCAAATGTTGCTACTGGGTCAAAGAAAACAAAGACTGAGAAACTGCCATTGAATGAAAAGAAGTTTTGGTAACATTGGCAAAGATATATTCCTGGGGTGATGTGGGTAGAAAAAAAATGGTGGATTGAGGAATGAGTGAGAAATAGGAAAATAGAAAAAAAAGTGGGAGAGCAGATAAGGGAAGGAGAAAGGGAGAGATGTAGAAGGAAACAAAAGGAGATTAGGATTTCAGGGAATTTGGGTTGATTTATTGTTGATATATGGATTTGACTTTTGACTTTTTTTTTTAACCAGGAAAAAGAGAGGATTAACATTAAGGCTGAAGTGATTGATATAGTAAATTGTTAGGGAGGCAGAAAGAGGTGAGTTAAGACTAGACCGTAGTCTCAGGAAAATAAATATCACTTCCAGAAGAAAGCAAGGAGAGAAGGAGCAAGGGAGGGAGGGAGAGAGGGGAAGGGAAGAGAAGTTGATTAGGTAAGATTCTATGTTGGTTACAAAAACTTGAGGCACTTTTTTTGGTGTGCGATGGCAAGAAGGAAGTGTATTTCCTAAAAAATGAAAGTCTTAGAGGAAGAGTCTATAACTTCATACAATAGAAAGTAAAATTATAAGGAGGTTGTCCCAAGAGAGAATGATTATTGTATGAAAGGAAATGAGAAAGAAGTAGGAAGAGGAGGAGGAAACTGGATATATTTTCCTCCATTCTACTTCTGTGAGTATTAATAATATTCCAAGCTTTCGTTTGTACTTTCAGCAAGTGCTCACTGAGTGTCAACTATATACCAGGCACATTTAGAGACAGAAAACACAAGGAAAAAACCAAAATCCTTGTTCTAAGGAAGGCTTCTCTTAAGTGGGGGGTGCTGGAAATAAAAGAACCATGAGATGACTGTAAGTGCTAGATAGACATTACAGTATGGCAAGTCCAAGAAGGGTTTACCAGGTGACTACACTGTATCGGATGGGAGCGGTTAACTGAGATCTAAATGACAAAAAGAAATTGGCAAACCCAAGGTAAGGGGAGTCCAGGAAGCGACTTTAAGGCAAGAATGAGTTTGGCATGTTACAGGGAGAGAAAGAAGGCCAACGAAGAGGAGAATAGAATGAGATGGTTTAAGAAATACGGACAAGAACCCAATCGCATTAGACTTTTTATGCCAAAAGGAGTGCAGCTTTTATTCTGAGTGATGAAATGACATCAAAGCAGGTGAGTGAAGTGATCTGATTGACTTTTTGAAAGATCACTGGAGTTGCTGTGGAGAGACTAGAATTTAGTAGGTCAAGGGAGAAAGAATAGACAATTGGGTGGAATGTGGTGATGAGGGGTTGGCCAAGGTGGAAGGGATGGAAAGATGTAGACATATTTGTAATATGTTTAACAATAGATTTAGTGGGACTTGCTGGACTAACACTGAGAAATTAAGGATAATATTTTGGTTTTTGTCTTCATGTGGGGCCTTTTACTGAGAAAGGCAATTCCAAAATAGGAAGAGAAACTCAGATTCTGTTCAATGACTAATAGTTTGAAATATCCATTAGACATTCATGAGAAGACATTGAGTAAGAGTTGAAGAGAGGAGTCTGAAGTTCCTGAGGAGTTAATCTCTATTGCTGTCTCCTTACTCTGTTTTTTATTTCTTAGTAGAAATTATCCCCATCTGACATACTATGTATTTACCTTTTGTTTATTTATTAACTGTCACACACGCACACACACACACACGCACACACACCACACACTAGAATGGGAGCTTCATAAAGACAAGGAATTAATTTTCACAGTTATGTTCTCAGCAACTAGTAGAGTACTTAACAGATGCTCATTAAGTGTTTATTGGAAAAAAAGACTTTGGTATGTCCCATCTTTCTCATGGGAATTTTGCATATTCTGAGATCCTTTTATAAATGCCAAAGTGAAGAAATGACATAGATGTCTATGTAATTCATGATGATGTCATTCCTTTTCCCTAATTTTTCAGTACTGAGTTCTCTAGGCTACCTAGAGACACAAAACTTTTTCTACTACTTCAAAAACAGTCCAAGACACATGAATCTCTGCAAATCTGCCTAGGGACCATTCACCAATACACATCATGCACCCAATCAAACTCAGTGCATCCTGTTATCAGTATCCTTGGGAAAAGGACAAAGGCCATTGCCTCCTTTCCCTTCTATCTACCTGCTTTCTCCTAGGCCCATGGGTATTTGTTCAAATCCTGTAACGAATGAGCCAGGAAACAAAATGCAACTGAGGCACATGCAGTTCCCTTTTTCAAAACTTTCCTTGTGTTTCCATGATGTCTTTCCTAAATAATTGTTAAGCCTTAAACCCTCTAAATTTTTCAAGAGAATGAAACTTCTGGGCAAGGCAATGACTCATATCTTTTTGCTTTCTGTTTCATCATATCCTTCCTAATGGCAATGGATCTCAGTGTAATGATCTATGTGTTTTAATGGAAAGAAGAGAATTGTAAAAATAGGGAGAGAAACAAACAAAAAATGTAGGTTACTATCTTTACAAATAATATTCTGATACACATAGATTTTTTTCCTATTTCAACAGTAAATGAATTTTATTACACTTTAGTAAGAGCTTTGAAAAAGAACTTTTATTAAAGCTTTTAAAATAAACCCAGCAGTCCAGGAAATAATTCACATGAAGCACCAGCAGTGGTTGTACTTTCCAATTCACACTCTCAGGGCAGAAGTTCAGGCAAGGTGTACTTAGGTCCTCTGCTTAGGGTCTCAGAAGGGTACAGTCCAGTTTCCAAGTGGGGCTACAGTTTTACTATAATCTCAACTGGTGAACAATCTAACCTCCCTTAGGTTATTCGTCTCTTTGCAGTTGTAGGACCAAAGTCCCCATTTTCATGCTGGCTGGCTGCTCCTAGAAACTGCTTGTAATTCCTCAGGGCCATCTCTGTAGACCCTCTTACACCATGGTAGTTTACTTCTTCAAAGCCAGCAAAGGAGAGTCTCTCTACCTCCACTTTACTAAGACAGAGTCTTATAAAATAAATATATGGTATTCATAGAAATGACATCCCATCACCTTGTCATGTTTTATTATTGTTACCAAGTCACAGGCCAGACTTACATTCGAGGAGAAGGGGAGTACACAGTACATAAAGACTAAGAATCAGGGATCATTGAGGATCAATTTATGGTTTGTCAGCTACAATAACGAAAAGGTCTGCATTACTTTTCTATTGCTGCATAACACATGATCCCAAATTAGCAGTTTAAAACACACATTATCTCACATTTTCTGTGGCTCAGGAATTTGTCATGGAATGGTTAGGTTCTCTGATCAGGAATTTGCATGACATAAGTCAAGGTGTCCTGGGAGCTGTGTATCATCTGAGGCTCATGATCCACTTTAAGTTCACTTAGGGCCTCAGCAAGATTTAATTCCCTGAGATCTCAGAGATTGTACACATGAGGTCCTTCCTTCCTTCCTCCTTTTCCCTCCTCCCTCCCTCCCATCTTTTCTTTCTTTCTTTCTTTCTTTCTTTCTTTCTTTCTTTCTTTCTTTCTATTCAGATATGATTGACATATAACATTATAGTAGTTTTAGATGCAGAGAGTAACTCTTAAAAGTTTTCATTACATGGAAAAAAGTGTAACTATGTATGGTGATGGATGTTAACTAGACTTACTAAAGGTCCTGATTTATTGATGGCCATTCTCAACTCCTAGAAGTGAATCATAATTGCCTGCTTCTCCACATGTTACTACTTCAAGACCAAAAGGAATATGTCTCAACAACTTTGAATTTCTGATCTCTTCTGCCAGTATCTTCTAGACCCAGATTTCAAAATTCACCCAGTAATGCCATGTGATCATGTCTGATGTACCTGTATCATCTTTAATTACATCTACCTAATCCTTTTTCCCAAGAGGGGTAACATAACTCTTGGAATAGTATCTCATCATGCCTACAGGTTTCCCCTACTCTCAAGGGGAGAGAATTATACAAAACCTGTACATTGGCAGGTGGACAACTTGGGGGCTATCTTAGAATTTGTCCTACCACAGGGTTAATGAGCAGTAGTGTTCATTAGGATAGACAATGGGAAACAAATGTATTAGGTATTTTAAAAAAAAATTTTAAAATAATCTTAAAACTGAACTTATTGTAATGAGCCACTTTTAAAGTTAGAAGATCAAGTTCACTGTAGAAATTGTAGCGGTTGTTCTGATATCTAGAATGAGGATTTTGAGGTATCTATTTTTGTGCAGGCATTCTTTTGTTGGTTAAGAGTAGAAAATTGAATGATTAGAATACTAGTACTGACTTTGTGCAGTTTTGTCTAAGAGAAGCATTTGCCTCCTTAAGGTTTAGTAACTCTGAAGAAAAAAGGAATGGTAACTAATGGACTTTTTAGAGATAAGAGCCTAGATTTAGTCCATTGCTAAAATGAGAAATTACCGACACTTACTTTAAAAATATCAGAATAAATGGAAACCAGAATGGGTTGGTGGAGAGAGCACTAGACTAGAAGATAAAAACTAGAATTCTTATTCTGATGGCCTAAGTAAGGTAGATGTTTTGGCAGAATCTTAACTTCTGTGAGTTTGGGTTTTCTCAATTATAAAACTATAAAGTTAAAACACGTGGTTATACATTTTCATTCAGTTATCTAACTTCATGATTTTGTGACTCGAAGTGAAGACACTAGTCCTTCAGGGAGAAGTTTTCACCAAAATTTGTCACTGCCTAATGCACAGTCTCATGATTAATAAAGCAGTTTTTTATTTATAACTTCTTCACTTGGTCGTTGAGTTCAATATTTTCTATGAGTTATTGTTACTTCTAGAAAAACTAATTTTGTATTATAATTTTCCATCTGTTACATGTAAATATAGATGAATTAAACAAATTATAAAAAACTGTCCAAAGTATATGAAGATATTATTTTTAAGTATAAAAGGTAATCTCAAAATATACTTTTATGAACATTTTAATATCATAGTTAATGAAACATTTTTGCAGTTATTCAATTATGATAAAGTTATGCTTGAAAACAAGGAGCTGATGACTATAGAAATATAATTTTAATAAACATGTTTTATTAAAGGATCTCCAAAGGCACACATTCAGACATATCTCAAACTGAGGAGCATTCCAAAATAAAGTAATCGTGTATTACTTGACCTGTTCATCTGTGATATCATGGCTGTTGATTAAAGAGTTTCTGTTTTCACTTGTCAAATGCTCCTCTAAAATATAAGCTTTTGCTTGAGTTAATCCACCTTTTCTAGCAACAGGGATTTGTTTTCCTTCAAATGCCACATTCTCTTCCACCTTCTATATCCTTCTTTTTATGAAGAAATAAATTATTTATCTATTTTACTCAAGGCTAAAGAATGGATCTCCATCACTAGGGTTAAAGAAAATCAGGATTGATACTCTTCCTCACAGTCACAACCCACAACATGTCTCAATGGGATTTCATGACACTACTGATTCAATTGCAGATCAGCATGGAACACTTTTGGCAGAGTGAGCTCCAGAATCAATAGTTCTCTCTTCTTGGCCCAAGGGGACCCTGATAGTTCTGATTTGTACAAACAAAAAAAGTCTGTTTTTGGTTTTCTGTTCTTTATAACGTGTATTGTTACTAGGGTTTGGAAGCAAACAAACGCTGAGCATTTTACAGAAAGAAAAAAAAAATATTTACATTTGGCTGGAAGAAAGCATTAAACCAGAGCACAAAAATTATTTTGGAGGGCTTACAGTTTGTTCAGGACTGTGAGAAACGACAAAAGTACCCTTCTTCCAACTTAATATATCCTTCTGTTAGAGTTATTCATGGAGAAAGGACACACATTTTTGGTAATTTTTAATTTAAGAAATGCAACCCTAAAGTTGAGAAAGTTCCAGAATGAGGGCTAAGGACTGGAACTGTCAGATTTAAGTGAAGAAAAAGTTGGAAATACAATGGTATTAGTATGAGTGACTTAGATATCTTATGGCTTATGCTGTGTAGTCTATATTTTGATTTAGGGCTTTTGAAACTATAAGAATTAGTAGATTGAAAGTAACAAAAATAAAAGAAGAGTGACTAGGACAAATACCTTAGCTAAACTATAAATATTATAGAATTAATTTATTTGATTATCAATAAGGATTGATCAAAACCAAGTTACATGCACTATCAGTAAGTAGTCATGTGAGATATGTATTAGCAATATCAGAATGTGATCTTATTACATTTGATGTCCAGTCTTGCACCCGTCCCATAAATCTGTGCGCACACACACACACACACACACACACACACACACCACATACAACTCCATTGTGGTTAACAGTATTAAGTTGGATGAAAGCAATTGAGGCACCCAATGGAATTTGGAAATTACTGAAGAATTAGCCCCCTTGGGCTGGAAATACAGAATGAAGTAGATGGGAAATAATTCAGAAATATACTGCTTTTTATGGACTCCTTTAAGCAACTCTGGCACATATAACATTAATGAGAATATTTTACTTCTTTTACACATGCTTTTATTAAATAATTACTCAAGAAAATATATTTATTAGAGTCAACATTTGCTTTCGCCTGGAATGAGAACCCCAGTTTCAAAATTATAATATTCTCACATTCCCCCCCTTCTTTCCTCTCTCATTATAACTTTGTAGATGTGAGACTAAAGACTTGGAATAAAACAAAACAAAATAAAAAATATAATGCTGCTAGGTGTTATTAGTATTTTAAAAATACAGGCTCAGTGATAAAAGTGATTTCTATTTTTGGCCATATTAGGCCTTTTAATTACCTGTGCATTTTATCACTATGGTCCAATATTTATTATTGTAAATAGATGAAAAATAACTGCATGATTGAAATAATCCTGATATATTAAAGGTAAAATTATATAGTAACTGCTTATGTGTCCACTTCTTCAGACCATGCATGTTCTTTCATAGATTTTACTCTTGGTCCATTTGTTTCTGAGGGTAGCATCAAAAAGAAACATTTTATATATAAATATATATATTTATTTATATATAAATATTTATATGTATTTAAGGTCATTCTTCACTTTAGGTCTCCAGATAATCTACTGCAAATAGTTTGTCTTAGATGGCAAAATTGTCACAGACAAGAACACTGACATTTAGTTTATAAAAGGGCCAAGGAAGAAAGGAAACAATAGCATTCCAAGTTTTTGTTTGTTTTTTTCTGGATTTTGCTGCCATACAAACTTCTCAATGTTTCACCTTTCCTACATGTTTATATGAATCTTCCTATATAATTCAGCCATAACGATTTACTATAGACAGCTTTCTTCTCAGAGTCAATAGAGAATATTCTACAATCCCAGACTTCAAGCTATACTACAAAGTTGTAATCATCAAGACAGTAGGGTACTGGCACAAGAACAGACACTTACATCAATGGAACAGAATAGAGAACCCAGAAATGGACCCACAAACGTATGGCCAACTAATCTCTGACAAAGCAGGAAAGAATATCCAATGGAATAAAGACAGCCTCTTCAGCAAGTGGTGCTGGGAAAACTGGACAGCGGCATGCAGAGGAATGAATCTGGGCCAATCCTTACACTATACACAAAAATAAACTCAAAATGGATGAAAGACCTAAATGTAAGACAGATATCCATCAAAATCCTTGAGGAGAAAACAGGCAGAAACCTCTTTGATCTTGGCCGCAGCAACTTCTTAACTCAACATGTCTCGGAAGGCAAGGGAAACAAAAGCAAAAATGAATTTCTGGGACTTCATCAAAATAAAAAGCTTCTGCACAGAAAAGGAAACAATCAGCAAAACTAAAACACAATGGACAGAATGGGAGACGATATTTGCAAACGACATATCAGATAAAGGGTTAGTATCCAAAATCTATAAAAAACTTATCAAACTCAACACCCAAAAAACAAAGAATCCCGTGAAGAAATGGGCAAAAACATGAATAGACACTTCACCAAAGAAAACATCCAGATGGCCAACCAACACATGAAAAAATGCTCAACATCACTCATCATCAGGGAAATACAAATCAAAACCACCATGAGATACCACCTTACTCCTGTCAGAATGGCTAACATTAACAACTCAGGCAACAACAGATGTTGGCAAGGATGCGGAGAAAGAGGATCTATTTTGCATTGTTGGTGGCAATGCAAGCTGGTACAGCCACTCTGGAAAACAGTATGGAGGTTTCCCAAAAAACAAAAAATAGAAGTACCCTATGACCCAGCAATTACACTACTAGGCATTTATCCACGGGACACAGGTATGCTATTTCAAAGGGACACATGCACCCCCATGTTTATAGCAGCACTATCAACAATAGCCAAGTTATGGAAACAGCCCAAATGTCCATCGATGGATGAATGGATAAAGAAAATGTGGTATATATATACAATGGAATATTACTCAGCTATGAAAAAGAATGAAATCTTGCCATTTGCAACTATGTGGATGGATCTGGAGGGTATTATGCCAAGTGAAATTAGTCAGTCAGAGAAAGACAAAAATCATATAACTTCACTCATATGAGGACTTTAATAGACAAAACAGATGAACATAAGGGAAAGGAAACAAAAATAATATAAAAACAGGGAGGGGGATAAAACAGAAGAGACTCATAAATACGGAGAACAAACTGAGGGTTACTGGAGGGGTTGTGGGAGGGGGGATTGGCTACATGGGTAAGGGACACTAAGGCATCTACTCCTGAAATCATTGTTGCACTATATGCTAACAAATTTGGATGCAAATTTTTTAAAAAATTAAATTGAATTAAAAAAGAATATTCAACCAACTTGGAATTTGTGATCAATTATCTGCTTTTCACCACTAAAATGAATAAGAAGAAAGAACATAATTGAATGAGTTTTTTTAATAAAATTTATTATGAAGTTGGCTATCACACAGTGTATACAGTGTGCTCTTAGTTTTGGGGGTAGATTCCCATGATTTATCACTTAGGTACAACACCCAGTGCTCATTCCAACAAGTGCCCTCCTCAATGCCCATCACCCATTTCCCCTGCCCCCTCCCCAATCAACCCTCAGTTTGTTCTCTGTATTTAAGAGTTGGGAGGCAAACCATAAGAATGAGTGTTTTTTATATTTTATAGTTATATACATTTTTAACATATTGTTACTGTTTGTGTGTTTGTAGTTACATCTTTACAAACACGTAATAACTATGTTTATTGTTACATGCCTTTTAATAATTTCTCTAATAATTCTAAATAGTTTTATAATCATATATAATCATAAAATTGTAATTTTATAATTTAATTTTAAAACTTCTATACCTTTGGGGCACCTGGGTGGCTCACTCAGTTAACCATCTGACTTCAGCTCAGGTCCTGATCTCGCTGCTTTTGAGTTTTCGCATTGTGTGGGGGCTCTGTGCTGATAGTTCAGAGCCTGGAGCCTGCTTTGGTTTTTGTGTCTCCCTCTCTCTGTGCCCCTTCCCCGCTCATGCTCTATCTTTCTCTCTCAAAAATAAATAAACATTAAAAAAATTTAAAGAAAAAACTTCTATAATTTTGTCATTATATAATTAAAAATTTTAATAACATAATTGAAAAATATAATGCTTTATTTTTTGTTTTGTTGTTTTGTTTTTTTAATGTTTTATTAAAGTACAATTAACATACAATTTTCTATTTCAATAGTATAATATGATTCAGAAATTTTATACATTTCTCAGTGCTCTTCAAAATAAGTGTACTATTAATCCCCTTCATCTATTTTACCCATCACCCCCCAGCTTCCCCTCTGGCAACCACCAGTTTAAACTATAATGCTTTAGAATTTGAGTGTTTAAATTCATTGGAAAAGACATCCACATTCAAATCAGAAAAAGGCAATAAAGCTGCCCATGTTTTGGACATGTTTTTGCATTGCATTGTGGCTGTCTACAGCCACATGGGTAAAATCTATTTATTTACCCACATGGGTAAAATCTATTTGACTATTGCTGTCGACCATAACACTTGCATCTTGTTTTTTATTTCCTTGGATGTTTTGAAGTTGCTAACCTCACTCATCAACACAAGTCTTCCTGGCACTTGGCACTTTGTATTTTGTCACTGTCTTTCTTTCTTTTTTTAATTTTTTTTAATGTTTATTTATTTTTGAGACAGAGAGAGACAGACCATGAATGGGGGAGGGTCAGAGAGAGGGAGACACAGAATCTGAAGCAGGCTCCAGGCTCCAAGCTGTCAGCACAGAGCCCGACACTGGGCTCGAACTCACGGACTGTGAGATCATGACCAGAGCTGAAGTCGGATGCTTAACCAACTGAGCCACTCAGGCACCCCTTGTCACTGTCTTTCTGAAACAAACCTGGGATGTTAATATATCTTTGTACCTAAATCCCAAAAATTTAGACAAAAGAAAAGAAATCAAAAAAAGAAAGAAAAGGAAAGAAAGAGAAGAGAGGAGAGGACAGGAGAGGAGAGAAGAAAAGGGGAAGGGAGGGGAGAGAAGAGCAGAGGAAAGGAAAATTAAGTTAAAGTAAGAAAAGTCTATCCAATAAAATCTTTGTTGAGGTCAAGATATCAAAATACCAGAAGATAGCTTTAGACTGTTGTCCTGGTCTTATTTACCCTTATTCAATTATTTTGGGAAGTTCAATGTTTTTCCACTAAATACTAAACACATTATTGTTTTGTCAAATATGTTTGCTTACTTTTTCAAATTCTATACCCTTTATTTTTACACCTTACATCTTGTAAAGCCTTCAACTTTTCTCTGGATGACACTCATCCACTCAGTTCTTATTCATCACTAACCCTTAGTCTATAACCCAAACTAGGAAAGCTGTTAGAACACAAACTTCCATTGCTGGCTCTGATACCCCATCCAAAATAAGTTTTTCTGTACCACTGAAGGTCGCTGAATGGATCACCTTTTTCTCCTCAACTTTAAAGCTAACATGAATAATATGTGTAGTAGAAAATAATTTTTAGTTTCGCTCTCTTTCTTATGTATTTTTTAAATATTTATTTTTGAGAGAGAGGTGGGGGAGGGGCAGAGAGAGAGGGAGACAGAGGATCTGAAGCGGGCTCTGTGTTGTCAGTGCAAAGCCCTGTGCAGGGGTCGAAATCACAGACTGCAAGATCATGACCTGAGCCAAAATTAGATGCTTATCATACTGAGCCACCCAGGCACCACTAGTTTCCTTTTTCAAATAAATGTTGATTTCTTAAATTTGTCCCAAAAATAAAGGAATACAAAATATGGAAATACTTAACACAAAATTGAGGGGAATCTACCTTGAAAGTACACAGGATCCAGCAATTCCATTCCTATGTATATAGTCCCCCAAATTGAAAACCGGTAAAATATTTGTAACTAAATGTTTGTAGCTGCACTACTCACAATAGCCAAAAGATGGAAAAAAAAACAAGTATCCATCAATGAATGAATGAATACAATGAAGTATTTACATACAATGAAATATTTTTCAGATGTAAAAAGATGCATCTGATATTTAAAATATTTAAAATATTTAAAAAATACTGATACATGGAAAAACCTTGAAAACTTTATGCTAAATGAAATAAATCATACATAAAACGATAAATATATGATTCCACTTATATGAAATACCTAGAATGATTGAATGTGTAGACAGAGAAAACAGATTTGTGGTTGCCAGGGGCTGGGAGGTATAGGCAATAAGTGACTGCTTAAGGAGTACAGGGTTTGCTTTTGAGTTGATAAAAATGTTTTGGAATTTCATATAAGTGATGGCTTCCCAATCCATAAAATGCCAGTGGATTGTACACTTTCTTTTTTTTAATGTTTATTTATTTATTTTGAGAAGGAAAGAACATGTGTGCCTATGCACTCGTGAGCAGGGGATGGCAGAGAGAGAGGGAGAGAAGAGAATCCTAAGCAGGCTTCACACTGTCAGAACAGAGCCCGATGCAGGGCTCATTCTTAGGAACTGAGAGACCATGACTTGAGCTAAAATCTAGAGTCCAATGCTGAACCGCCCTAGCCACCCAGGTACCCTGGATTGTGTGCTTCAAAATGGTTAATTCTTTATAATTTGAATTTCATTTAATTTTTTTTCATTTGTGTAATGTTTACTTATTTTTGAGAAAGAGCCAGAGCATGAGCAGGAGAGGGTCAGAGAGAGAGAGAGAGAGAGAGGGAGACACAGAATCCAAAGCAGGCTCCAGGCTCTGAGCTGTGAACCCACAAACCAAACTGCGAGATCATGACCTGAGCCAAAGTCAGATGCTTATCCAACTGAGCCACCCAGGTGCCCCATTTCAGTTTTTGTAGAGGGGGAAAATACTTGTGCATACATGCTAGTGGTCAACATTTGTAAATAGATAAAGATAAATATATTAATAGCCTATGGAATCTTCATTTTAGTAGTGCCCTTAATTTGTCTTTTTTTTAATATATGAAATTTATTGTCATATTGGTTTCCATACAACACCCAGTGCTCACCCCAAAAGATGCCCTCTTCAATACCCATCACCTAAAATCCCCCCCACCCCCCCCTCAACCCTCAGTTTGTTCTCAGTTTTTAAGAGTCTCTTATGCTTTGGCTCTCTCCCACTCTAACCTCTTTTTTTTCCTTCCCCTCCCCCATGGGTTTCTGTTAAGTTTCTCAGGATCCACATAAGAGTGAAAACATATGGTATCTGTCTTTCTCTGTATGGCTTATTTCACTTAGCATCACACTCTCCAGTTCCATCCACGTTGCTACAAAGGGCCATATTTCATTCTTTCTCATTGCCACATAGTATTCCGTTGTGTATATAAACCACAATTTCTTTATCCGTTCATCAGTTGATGGGCATTTAGTCTCTTTCCACAATTTGGCTATTGTTGAGAGTACTGCTATAAACATTGCGGTACAAGTGCCCCTATGCATCAGTACTCCTGTATCCCTTGGATAAATTCCTAGCAGTGCTACTGCTGGGTCATAGGGTAGGTCTATTTTTAATTTTTTGAGGAACCTCCACACTGTTTTCCAGAGTGGCTGCACCAATTCGCATTCCCGGCAACAGTGCAAGAGGGTTCCCGTTTCTCCACATCCTCTCCAGCATCTATAGTCTCCTGATTTGTTCATTTTGGCCACTCTGACTAGATGAGGTGATATATGAGTGTGGTTTTGATTTGTATTTCCCTGATGAGGAGCAATGTTGAGCATCTTTTCATATGCCTGTTGGCCATCTGGATGTCTTCTTTAGAGAAGTGTCTATTCATGTTTTCTGCCCATTTATTCACTGGATTATTTGTTTTTCAGGTGTGGAGTTTGGTGAGCTCTTTATAGATTTTGGATACTAGCCCTTTGTCCGATATGTCATTTGCAAATATCTTTTCCCATTCCATTGGTTGCCTTTTAGTTTTGTTGATTGCTTCCTTTGCTGTGCAGAAGCTTTTTATCTTTTTATCTTTTTGCTTTTAATTCCCTTGCCTTTGGGGATGTGTCCAGTAAGAGATTGCTACGGCTGAGGTCAGAGAGGTCTTTTCCTGCTTTCTCCTCTAAGGTTTTGATGGTTTCCTGTCTCACATTTAGGTCCTTTATCCATTTTGAGTTTATTTTTGTGAATGGTGTGAGAAAGTGGTCTAGTTTCAACCTTCTGCATGTTGCTGTCCAGTTCTCCCAGCACCATTTGTTAAAGAGACTGTCTTTTTTCCATTGGATGTTCTTTCCTGCTTGGTCAAAGATGAGTTGGCCATATGTTTGTGGGTCTAGTTCTGGGGTTTCTATTCTATTCCATTGGTCTATGTGTCTGTTTTTGTGCCAATACCATGCTGTCTTGATGATGACAGCTTTGTAGTAGAGGCTAAAGTCTGGGATTGTGATGCCTCCTGCTTTGGTCTTCTTCTTCAAAATTCCTTTGGCTATTCGGGGCCTTTTGTGGTTCCATATGAATTTTAGGATTGCTTGTTCTAGTTTCGAGAAGAATGCTGGTGCAATTTTGATTGGGATTGCATTGAATGTGTAGATAGCTTTGGGTAGTATTGACATTTTGACAATATTTATTCTTCCAATCCATGAGCAGGGAATGTTTTTCCATTTCTTTATATCTTCTTCAATTTCCTTCATAAGCTTTCTATAGTTTTCAGCATACAGATCTTTTACATCTTTGGTTAGATTTATTCCTAGGTGTTTTATACTTCTTGGTGCAATTGTGAATGGGATCAGTTTCTTTATTTGTCTTTCTGTTGCTTCATTATTAGTGTATAAGAGTGCAACTGATTTCTGTACAATGATTTTGTATCCTGCAACTTTGCTGAATTCATGTATCAGTTCTAGCAGACTTTTGGTGGAGTCTATCAGATTTTCCATGTATAGTATCATGTCATCTGCATAAAGTGAAAGCTTGACGTCATCTTTGCCAATTTTGGTGCCTTTGATTTCCTTTTGTTGTCTGATTGCTGATGCTAGAACTTCCAACCCTATGTTAAACAACAGCGGTGAGAGTGGACATCCCTGTTGTGTTCCTGATCTCAGGGGGAAAGCTCTCAGCTTTTCCCCATTGAGTATGATATTAGCTGTGGGATTTTCACAAATGGCTTTTATGATGTTTAAGTATGTTCCTTCTATCCCGGCTTTCTCAAGGGTTTTTATTAAGAAAGGATGCTGAATTTTTTCAAATACTTTTTCTGCATCGATTGACAGGATCATATGGTTCTTATCTTTTCTTTTATTAATATGATGTATCACGTTGATTGATTTGCGAATGTTGAACCAGCCCTGCATCCCAGGAATGAACCCCACTTGATCATGGTGAATAATTCTTTTTATAGAATTTGCTGTTGAATTCGATTTACTAGTATATTATTGAGAATTTTTGCATCCATATTCATCAGGGATATTGGTCTGTAGTTCTCTTTTTTTACTGGGTCCCTGTCTGGTTTAGGAATCAAAGTAATACTGGCTTCATAGAATGAGTCTGGAAGTTTTCCTTCCCTTTCTATTTCTTGGAATAGCTTGAGAAGGATAGGTATTATCTCTGCTTTAAATGTCTGGTAGAATTCCCCAGGGAATCCATCTGGTCCTGGACTCTTATTTGTTGGAAGATTTTTGATAACTGATTCAATTTCTTCGCTGGTAATGCATCTGTTCAAGCTTTCTATTTCCTCCAGTTTGAGTTTTGGAAGTGTGTGGGTGTTTAGGAATTTGTCCATTTCTTCCAGGTTGTCCAGTTTGTTGGCATATAATTTTTCATAGTATTCCCTGATAATTGCTTGCGTTTCTGAGAGATTGGTTGTAATAATTCCATTTTCATTCATGATTTTATCCGTTTGGATCATCTCCCTTTTCTTTTTGAGAAGCCTGGCTAGAGGTTTATCAATTTTGTTTATTTTTTCAAAAAAAAAACAACTCTTGCTTTCATTGATCTGCTCTACAGTTTTTTTTAGATTATATATTGTTTATTTCTGCTCTAATCTTTATTATTTATCTTCTTCTGCTGGGTTTGGGGTGTCTTTGCTGCTCTGCTTCTATTTCCTTTAGATGTGCAGTTAGATTTTGTATTTGGGATTTTTCTTGTTTCTTGAGATAGGCCTGGATTGCAATGTATTTTCCTCTCAGGACTGCCTTCACTGCATCCCAAAGCGTTTGGATTGTTGTATTTTCATTTTTGTTTGTTTCCATATATTTTTTAATTTCTTCTCTAATTGCCTGGTTGACCCATTCATTCTTTAGTAGGGTGATCTTTAACCTCCATGCTTTTGGAGGTTTTCCAGACTTTTTCCTGTGGTTGATTTCAAGCTTCATAGCATTGTGGTCTGAAAATATGCATGGTATGATCTCAATTCTTGTATACTTATGAAGTGCTGTTTTGTGACCCAGTATGTGATCTACCTTGGAGAATGTTCCATGTGCACTCGAGAAGAAAGTATATTCTGTTGCTTTGGGATGCAGAGTTCTAAATATATCTGTCAAGTCCATCTGATCCAATGTATCATTCAGGGCCCTTGTTTCTTTATTGACCATGTGTCTAGATGATCTATCCATTGTTGTAAGTTGGGTATTAAAGTCCCTGCAGTTACCACATTCTTGTCAATAAGGTTGCTTATCTTTGTGAGTAATTGTTTTATATATTTGGGGGCTCCCGTATTCGGCACATAGACATTTATAATTGATAGTTCTTCTTGATAGATAGACCCTGTAATTATTATATAATGCCCTTCTTTATCTCTTGTTACAGCCTTTAATTTAAAGTCTAGTTTGTCTGATATAAGTATGGCTACTCCAGCTCTCTTTTGACTTCCAGTAGCATGATAAATAGTTCTCCATGCCCTCACTTTCAATCTGAAAGTGTCCTCAGGTCTAAAATGAGTCTCTTATAGACAGCAAATAGATGGGTCTTGTTTTTTTATCCATTCTGATACCCTATGTCTTTTGGTTGGCACATTTAGTCCATTTACATTCAGTGTTATTATAGAAAGATATGGGTTTAGAGTCATTGTGATGTCTGTAGGTTTCATGCTTGTAGCGATGTCTCTGGTAATTTGTCTCACAGGATACCCCTTAGGATCTCTTGTAGGGCTGGTTTAGTGGTGATGAATTCTTTCAGTTTTTGTTTGGGAAGACCTT
This sequence comes from Prionailurus viverrinus, assembly GCF_022837055.1. Taxonomy (NCBI): domain Eukaryota; kingdom Metazoa; phylum Chordata; class Mammalia; order Carnivora; family Felidae; genus Prionailurus; species Prionailurus viverrinus. Next base: position 129,896,518 of record NC_062569.1, on the reverse strand, counting down.
TATCTCTCCTTCTATTCTAAATGACAGATTTGCTGGATAGAGGATTCTCGGCTGCATATTTTTTCTGTTCATCACATTGAAGATTTCCTGCCATTCCTTTCTGGCCTGCCAAGTTTCAGTAGAGAGATCCGTCACTAGTCTTATCGGTCTCCCTTTATATGTTAAACCACGTTTATCCCTAGCTGGCTTTCAGAATTTTCTCTTTATCCTTGTATTTTGCCAGTTTCACTATGATATGTCATGCAGAATATCGATTCAAGTTACATCTGAAGGGAGTTTTCTGTGCCTCTTGGATTTCAATGCCTTTTTCCTTCCCCAGATCAGGGAAGTTCTCAGCTATTATTTCTTCAAGTACCCCTTCAGCACCTTTCCCTCTCTCTTCCTCCCTTGGAATACCAATTATACGTAGATTATTTCTCTTTAGTGCATCACTTAGTTCTCTAATTTTCCCCTCATACTCCTGGATTTTTTTATCTCTTTGTCTCAGCTTCTTCTTTTTCCATAATTTTATCTTCTAGTTCACCTATTCTCTCCTCTGCCTCTTCAATCCGACCCGTGGTCGTCTCCATTTTATTTTGCAGCTCATTAATAGCATTTTTTAGCTCTTCCTGGCTGTTCCTTAGTCCATTGATCTCTGTAGCAATAGATTCTTTGCTGTCCTTTATACTGTTTTCAAGCCGAGCAATTAATTTTATGACTATTATTCTAAATTCACTTTCTGTTATATTGTTTAAATCGTTTTTGATCAGTTCATTAGCTGTCATTATTACCTGGAGATTCTTTTGAGGGGAATTCTTCCGTTTTGTCATTTTGGATAGTCCCTGGAGTGGTGTGGAACTGCAGGGCACTTCCCCTATGCTGTCTTGAATAACTTGCGTTCCTGGGCGGGGCCGCAGTCAGACCTGATGTCTTCCCCCAGCCCACTGCTGGGGCCACAGTCAGAGTGGTGTGTACCTTCTCTTCCCCTCTCCTAGGGGCGGGTTTCACTGTGGGGTGGTGTGGCCCGTCTGGGCTACTTGCACACTGCCGGGTGTTTGGTGCTGGGGATCTGGCGAATTAGCTGGGGTGGATCAACAAGGTGCATGCGGGTGGGAGGGGCAGGCTCAACTCGCTTTTCCTTCAGTGATTCTCTTCGTGAGGGGCCCTGTGGCACCGGGAGGGAGTCAGACCCGCCACCGGAGGGATGGATCCGCAGAAGCACAGCGTTGGGTGTTTGTGTGGTGCAAGCAAGTTCCCTGACAGGAACTGGTTCCCTTTGGGATTTTGGCTGGGGGATGGGCGAGAGAGATGGCACTGGCGAGTGCCTTTGTTCCCCCCAAGCTGCGCTCTATAATCCAGAGCTCAACAAATGTCCTTCCCGTTGTCCTCCAGCCCTCCCGCTCTCTGAGCAGAGCTGTTAACTTATAACCTTCCAGATGTTAAGTCCTGCTTGCTGTCCGAACACACTTGGTCTTACCCCTTCGCTTTTGCAAGCCAGACTCAGGGGCTCTGCTTTGCCGTCGGGCTGCCCCTCCACCTGGGCTCTCTCCTGCCAGTCCATGTAGTGCGCACCACCTCTCCTCCCTTCCTACCCTCTTCCCTGGACCTCTTGTCTATGCTTGTCTCCGGAGAATCTGTTCTGCTAGTCTTTTGGTGGTCTTCTGGGTTATTTAGGCAGGTGTGGGTGGAATCTAAGTGATCCACAGGACGCGATGTGTCCAGCGTCCTCCTACGCTGCCATCTTCCGCTCCCCCTTAATTTGTCTTTTTTAACAGTACTCTGTATTTTCCTTCATTCCTTCCCCCCATCTGATTTCAGAGTTTAAGACACAAAAAGAAGGTAATAGCCTTCAGTTGCTCCAGGTTATGTTTTATTGGTTAATTAACACCTGCTTTAAGTGATTGAAGATATTTGAGAGTGCCTGAGTTGTGTATTAATGGAGTACTAAAACATGCCCTGTCATGTCTTAATTCCTCCAAACAGCCTCACATTCAGTAAGTGAAAAGTGATTAAAACTTAGATGTCTACCACTCAAGTACTTACAAACTTAGATATGATTTACCGATTAATCATTTGTTCACTGGCAGTCATGAATCTTTCTTCATTCTGGTGTTAAATATGTTTTAATTTTTCTGGATCATTTAGGCTGTAGACCATTTTCTAGTTGCTCTAGATTTTATGTGCTCTGTTCTTTCTTTTTAAAGCATTATCAAACATATGGAAGAAACATATGGTCAACCAGTTATGTCATAAAAGTCCTTGAATATTGGGTGAGAATGTTCACATAATGGGGTTTGAGAGCAGGTATCTTATATAGCCTGTAAAGAAGAGCACCAATGTTACCAGAATACAAAATATAAAATTCATATGTGAAATAAATCCAGCACCTGTCTGGGTTTTACTTTTATATCAAGAATTTAGAAAAGCTATGGGCTTTCCTTACTCAAATTATCCATGGTTTTATATTTATATTAAAGTAGAATATTTCATAAAATATATGCCTATTAATATTTCATAATGAATTCAGTTCACAGTCATACTGTAAAATCCTTGAGGTCAGCAAAGAAACATTGCATAATGCGAGCACTTCTAAAATTGTCTTTGTAATTTTCATTTATATTTCAGGCAAAATGTTGTGACATTAAGCAAACTGCTTCACTTTACCAAGCCCCCAGTTTTCCTTATCTGTAAAATGGGGATCACTTACAATTCCAAGATTTTTGTAACAGTTATACAAATTCATATAAGAAATGTATCTGCCATACTGCCCAATTCTGTGTTGATGTCTACATCCTCACCTGTTGAATTTCACTGTTCATTCTTTAAATCCCAATATGATTGGGAAAAACAGGATAAAATAGACAGAGAGGGAAAGGATTAGGACCTGAGGTCCCTGGGAGCAGAAAGACACATGTTTTGCACAATGCTGGGAATATCTAACTATAGAAAAACCCCTCCGGAGTAAAGTCCCTCTTAGGAATGTAACAGACACACCATCTACTCCCCCTCAGGTTCCCCTCAGGAATTTGACAATCAAAATACCTAGCTACTCCATAAAACTTATGTTATACAAGGGACAGTATGAACAGTCTGACTCCTCACATAATAGAATCGAATCAGTCAGGAATGGACAACACAGCACCAAGAGTTATCAAGCCAATAAGGGTGGGACCTGAAAAGGAACAAAGGAGAGAGTGAGGGGGGCTGGGGGTGACAGGAACCTTATAAAACAAGGACCCTTGCCTATAGTCGGGCGCATTCACTTTTGAATGTCTCCTCTCTATTAAGAGAGCTTTCATACTATTCTTCCTTTCTAACCTTGTGCCCTAAAAAACTTTCACCTGCTGCTCACATTGTGTCCACCTCTTCATTCTTTGAAGCTGTGAGACAATGAATCCCGGGTATTAGGGTAATAAATTCTGCAACACCAATTTAAATATAATCCCATTTCAGGAGGAAAATGAATAGATGGATGTAAAAGACACAGGATGACCCTCATTAATCTATACATTTAATGTAGTTTCAATAAAAATCCAATTTTTTGGACCTTGATGATGTTTGTAAATTTCACATAGGAGAATAAATGATGTGTGAGTATCTCAGATTCTGTTCTCAGACCTGTTATCTTTTCCGTCCAATTTGAGTTACTAGATGATTTCATCTACTACTGAAGTCTTCAAATTCCTCTATATTTCAAAGACTGCCAAAATTACCTCTGTTGTTTCTAAGACTCATATCTAACTGACCATTGGATTTCTCAATGTGGATATCTAACAGGTATCCCAAAGTTAAAACTAACATGTTCCAAGGTGGAATCTTGACTCCCTAGCCTCCTTCTGGGTTTCCCTCATTTCAATAAATGGCAATACCATTCATCTTGTTAAGGCCTAAAACCTTAGAATCATTTTTTATTTATCTATCACTTTTTGCAATTGTTATTCAAATATCAGAAAATCTTGTTGCCTACTTTACAAATACATCCAGAATCAGACCAAGTCTCACTAACTAGACTTTACCATGGTGTGGTACATGTTACCCTACCTACCATGATGATATTTCAATAGACTCCTGGCTTATCTTCTAGCTTCTTCTTTTGCCTCTCCATGGTTTATTTATCACATCATAGCCAGAATCAACTTCTTAATAGTTCAGTCAGATGATGCAGTTTATTTCTTAAAACCCTACATGGCTTCTCATTGCTCTTAAAATAAACAGGAAAGTTCTTAAAAGGTCAAATAGCCCCTTGTTTCTTCTTAATATTTTTCCTCTTCCTAGCTTTCCGAACTATAGCCATCGTGCATATCATATGATTATTCTTCAAACACTGTCTGATACTTCTGCCCCAGGGCCTTTGTACATATTTTTTCCTTTGATTGGAAAGATCTTCCTCTAGATAGTCTCAAGGCTCCTTCCCTTTACATTTTTTTTCATATCTCAGCTTAAATGTTCCATTCCTTAAAAGTAATTCTCTGATCATCTTCTCTAAAATGATACCCTTGTCTCTCTTTGTGATGGCTAATTTATGTGTCAACTTGGCTAGGCTATTGTGTTAATTGTGCTTGGTTAAACACTAGTCTAGATGTCGATTTGATGATATTTTTTAGATATGATTAACAATTAAACTAGTAGACTTTGTGTAAAACAGATTACCTTCCATAGTGTGGGTGGATCTTATATAATCAGTCAAAAGCCTTAAGAGAAAAGACAGCTCCCTCAAAGAGGAAGGAATTCTTCTTTGACTGCCTTCCAACTCAAAACTATAATATCACTTCCTACCAGAATTTCCAGCCTATTGGTCTTCCTTGCAGATTTCTTACTTGCCAGCCCCACAATCATATGAGTCAATTCCTTAAAATAAGTCTCTCTCATTATGTGTGTATGTTTGTCTTATTGGTTTTGTTTCTCTGGAGAACTCTGCTTGATATACCCTTTGTTTACTTACTTATTGTCTATTTAAAGATAAACTCAAGAAGGAAGACATTTTCAATATTATATTCATTGTTGTAATTCTAGCACTCTGAAAAATCATAGGCATATATTTGCCAAATATACATACATATATATGTATATATATATATATATATATATATATATATATATATATATATACCAACCTTATTTGTTATTGAATCAATGATTAAGCACAAGAGTTTTGAAATATCATAAGCTATACTTTATTTAGAGTGGGCATTTCTTCTACCAGACTTTAAAACGTATTTGTTGCAATGGTGGAGTTTTCTTTTTTAGTAAGTAAATAATATTCCATTGTATATATCCATATCTATAACTATACCACATTTTCTTTATCCTGCCATTTGGAACAATGTGGATGAAACTGAAGGGTATTATGCTAAGTGAAATGTCAGATAGAGAAATTCATTTTTTTTTCAATATATGAAATTTGTTGTCAAATTGGTTTCCATACAACACCCAGTGCTCATCCCAAAAGGTGCCCTCCTCAATACCCATCACCCACCCTCCCCTCCCTCCCACCCCCCATCAACCCTCAGTTTGTTCTCAGCTTTTAAGAGTCTCTTATGCTTTGGCTCTCTCCCACTCTAACCTCTTTTTTTTTTTCCTTCCCCTCCCCCATGGGTTTCTGTTAAGTTTCTCAGGATCCACATAAGAGTGAAAACATATGGTATCTGTCTTTCTCTGTATGGCCTATTTCACTTAGCATCACACTCTCCAGTTCCATCCACGTTGCTACAAAGGGCCATATTTCAATCTTTCTCATTGCCACGTAGTACTCCATTGTGTATATAAACCAAAATTTCTTTATCCATTCCTCAGTTGATGGACATTTAGTCTCTTTCCACAATTTGGCTATTGTTGAGAGTGCTGCTATAAACATTGGGGTACAAGTGCCCCTATGCATCAGTACCAGATGGAGAAATTCAAATACTGTATGATCTCAATTTCATGTGGAATCTAAATAAATAAATAAATAAAGTTGAACTCAGAAACAGAGAGCAGACTAGTGTTTTCTAGGAGCTGGGGAATGAAGGGCACAGGGAGAGGTTTTAATTTCCATTAAAAGATGAATAGTTCTGGCATTTATTGTACAGCATGTTGATTATATTTAATAATATTGTATTGTATACTTGAAATTTGCTAAATGAGTAAATCTTAAGTGTTGTCACCACAGAAATAGAATGGTAATTATGTGGGGTGATGGATGTGACTGTGGCAATCATTTTATAATATACACATATATCAAATCATCACATTGTGTACTTTTACTACATATAGCATTGTCAGTTATACCTCAATAAAACTGGAAAATTAACTTAGAAAGAGAAATTAATAATAGGGAAGATGCATTTGTAACTAAGAATACATGTTCCCCCTTAAGTGCTAGTACATTTAGGAAATAAAGGGACTTTGTCTCATTTCTGTACATAGGTCTATATTCACCCCATTCACTTCTACTTATTTATTTTTCCTTTCTGCCATTCCAAGATCTGCCTAGGCTTTACTTCTGATCATCACCTGGAAGTCCAGAATTAATCACCTCCTTGACCTTATTGGAAAGCTGATGTTTAGTATATATGCTGCTAAAACAAGCACGTGGGAGGCTCATGTTAAGAAGTCCACACAATCCTTTGTCCTTTCCCTCGATTTCCTTCCCACATAAGGCTCTGTGCATAATGCCCTTTACTAAAAAGTAGGAAAATATATGATATAGGAGAAAAAACACTTAAATCTGTATGCTAAGTATGCCTGTTCCTAGAGTCCAACAGCTCTCAGTCCTGAGTTTGCTTCTCTATCCTGGTGTCCAACATTCTACCTCTCCATCAGCTGGGGAGTGCACTCCACCTTCTACTCCTATCACTCTGCCTTTTACCCATGTATTTCTGGACTCTCAGCAGTACATTTCTAAGCTCTTAAATTATTCATTTTAAACAGTCATTATGGAAAAGACATCAGCTGTAGTTTGTGAACATCCCAATCAGTTGCCCTTCAGACTTCTTCAATGACTGTGTACCTTGTTCATTCTTTCTGTAGCCTTCTTCTTATGGGTAACACTGAGTGAAAGGGGTCAGAGTTAGCAAATGTTTGTGTGCAGGCACACATGCATATTAAGCACTCATTTCAAACAGCATCCATTCAAATGATTTCCTAAAATCAACATCATCTCCAAAACCCCCCCCTCAGATTTGCAATGAAGACAGATTTTTTCATTGCTTTGTAAACTGTGAATTTGCCTTTTTTACTATGGCATCCAGCCCAGCCCAGCTGTCTACTGATATATAAACAAACAGGACCTTTTACTAGACCTTATAAAAAACACAGACACAATATTCTTATCTACTCAAAGACCTGGCCAAAGGTCTCAATCTAGGAATGAGAGTCAAACACCCATGCACTGGGAAAAATTTACTTTAAAAACAGAGGGAGGAACAAAACAGCTAACATGGTTAATTTTGGAGAAAAATATGGAAGACATTGTATGACTGCATAAGGACAGTTGTGAGGTAATTCTAATCACCTTAGAGCCAACAGGAGTGACCCTGTAAAACAAAGTCAGCAGCGAGGCCCCTGCTTTCCTGTAAAGTGTAAATTCCTCCGCAGCAGAGGAGGTGGGTGGACCACATTGGTTATGTTCTTCACACAGGGAGTCACATTAGTTTTGAGCGAGAGAGTGACAGCTCAGGAAAGGTCTGTGAATGAGTCAAAAATCTTGAGATAAAAGGTAATTTTTATTTTATTAAAGTCAGTTCTAGAAGATAAAATTGAGAGTTGGATATCTTTGTATGATGATTGCATGATTCAAACTCCTCTTAATTTTGAACAAGGAAATAACAAAAACAGCATGAATTTTTAATAAAATGGTAGCTATTCAGGATATTTTTCTTAAAAGAAATACTGTTTTCTTAGGGGCTCTAAATCATCCCTTGACTTGTAGTATAAAACAGCAGCTTCCAGGCTGAGTCATGACTCTAGCAGGCCTGGCTGGACACCATAGGGAGGGTTGAGACACATATTTGTCACAAGATTCATAACTTATTCTGCAAAATGTCACAAAGGTTAAAAACAAGTGATAAAAATAAAAGCTATTATTGCACCTACGTGTAAATTTTTCACTCTACTCTTATGTATCAGAATCATTTAGTTTATACTTTACACTAGATTTTATCGATTTGAAAAGTAAGTTTAATTTGGACAGACTTGTGAACTATTTCTCCTAAAGTTATTTAAAAAATTGGGGGGGGGGATGATCATGGTTTTCATTACATTTTATAGAAATATGTCTACTGTTAGTTTGTCTTTTAGAGGGGTGAATTAAAGACTGCTACATATAATAATTGAACCCAAATATTCCAATACTGTTGTTTCAGTATACTATATCATCCCAATCTGCTACTGCAGAAAATAAAGGAGATATGAAGAATCAAAGTCAGAGAGGACCCTAACATAAAGGAGTTTACAAATCCCATGCTACATTTTTTCTGAGCCTAACCATTCATTCATGCTTCTATTAAACAGGAGGTAGTAAGTGTCCAGTGTGTACAGGAGCTGTTCTTGGTAAATGGGACAGTAGTGGACAAAACAACCCCAAAGCTAAGACTGTGACAATTTGTTTTCTTCTTTCTTTTTCTTTTTTTCTTTTCTTTTCTTTTTTCTTTCTTTTTATTTTTTTTTTGGATCAAGTTACATGGCTGATAAATGACAGAGCTAGACTGAGCCCAGGTCTCTCCAAAATTCAGAACCTGTATATATATTTTTTCTTTATCTTAAATTATATTTCCTCCTAATGAATGGAAATTTTTAATTATAAAAACTTATCTCTGTATTAAATATAGGGCTTTCATTTTTCTCATGTGTTATATCTCGAGGGCACAAAAGAGAAGCTATGTGTATTCAGGGGATAGAAGTGGCCTGTGTCTTAAGTCCCATTTGCCCCCGATTTTTTACACAGTAATTTTTATAACTATGGAAGTGGATTCTGAATGATACGCACTGTTTGACTTGTTGTGGCTTTTATCTTTCATGACCACAAGTGAGAAACTGTTATTTTTATAGTTTCTGGAAGAGACGGGAATGAAATTTCAATGATTGTGGAATTAATTAAAAGTTAGCCTTCAAAATGAATCATTTTGCCACTGAGAACACTTTAAAAATATATCCTCATGATCTCCAATATAATTCGGAATAATTTACAATAATAAAAACAGTGGTTCTTAAAAGAATACATTACACAGTGATAATTTTAAAATGCTCATGACATGTTTTGTCATGATGAAATATATAACGCATCAGACTTTATGAGAACTATGCAGAGAAACAGCCCAGAATCATGAAGGTGGAAGTGATGATAATTTCCCTCTACCTTAATAGCTTTAATTGCAGGATACAATAGAATACAGCTGTTCCTCTCTTCCAAGTCTGATTTCATTGTCTGTCAATAAACTGTCTCACCGTCTCTGCTGCTTCACTGTTATGTCACTCAACCCCATTCCACCTGAACAAGTTTGTGGCAATCTGCACCAAATATTCCTTTTCTTATGCTCTACCTAAAATATAAATTGCCTGTGTACTATTGAATTAGGAATGATTTAAGCTTATTGTTTTAAACTTATTATTGTGATAAATGTAACAAGTGCCCTACCTGTATAAATAAAATAAAAGCTAACATTGAGAATTGGCATTTTATTTAGGGAAAAAATGGGATATGCTTTATATATTTCAAAAATGGACGTGTAGTGGTTTGAGTAAGACAAAATCCCATTTGCGGATAACTACAAAGAGAGGCAGAAAGGTATATAGTACTTCTAAACAATGACAAAAAAATGAATTAAACCAGTGAAAAATGGCAAACTTTGCCATAGATGATTGAGCACAATATATTCTCTAACACTGTCCTTAAAATTTTTGGATTGCAACTAATTCACTCAGCACATCAAGTTTTTGTTACTTTCTTCTTTTTGTATTCAAGTGCATCATGAGAACCATTAATGTCAATAACTGGAGTTAAGCAACAATTTACTGTTTCTTGCATAAAATGAGTAATCATGATTTGCCATGATGTATAAACAGAACATTCCTTATATCATTCTTTCTCTTCATCTGCTAATCTGGCAAATGTCAGTGATTTAAATTGTGGATCAAATGGTAAGTAATGAAAGTATGCATAGCATAAATTTTTCACATTAGATGTTTTGCCTCTGAGAACACTTTAACAATATCTGTGAAACAATATTTGACAGTGCTCACAGTGTTCACTGTACAATTGAGCACTTGCATGAATGCGCTAGTTCTTTGGTGTAAAATACACTGTGACTTGATAAGAGACATAAACAAGAATCAGTTGCAAATGTGAGAGACAGAAAAGGCTGCAGAAAGCAATGGCCACCACCTAACGACTGAGGACCTATGAGACCCATTAGACCAATCCACTCTCATTTAAAAGTGACAGTTCTCGTAGATTGAAATTTGGTAGGCATAATTTTTCATCACTTCCGAATGTTTCCTTCACTGAATGTTCACCAATAAGTTTAGAAAATAGTGTTTAAATTGGGAAGTTTGGTTAATGCAGGCCTAGCTACTAACATGGCTATTGATGATAGCCTTTATTTTAAAGTACCGGAAGTAGTATTGTCTCACATTTCATCATTAACCTGGAAGATGGAAAAACACACATATTTATTATACTTGCAGTTCACACTGAGCTTTATCTTTGTGCATGGTGAATGGGCAGGGATGGGAAAACAGGACAAATAATGACTCAGAAAGCAGGGAAAGAGGAAAACAACAATCAGATTTGAAAAATGATGTGATGAAAGAATTGAGAATTAGTTTTGATAAATGTAATCACTGACCCTTTCCTAGATTATAACTAACTGCCTTCAACACTCTGATGTTTAAATCAGTTACACAGAGCCCAACTGGCGATTTGGTCTTTTGGCACAATGCAGCACATAGGAGTTAGATTTTCTGGAAGAACAAGACAAAAATAATCTGCTCTACTGTTGGGAATGCAAACTGATGCAGCCACTTTGGAAAAGAGGGTGGAGGCTCCTCAAAAATTAAAAATAGAACTACCCTATGACCCGGCAATTGTACTACTAGGAATTTACCCAAAGGATACAAAAATGCTTATTTGAAAGGGCACATGCACCCCAATGTTTATAGCAGCACTTCTTACGGATTAAGAAGATATGGTGTATACATATGAATATATACAATGGGGGCGCCTGGGTGGCGCAGTCGGTTGAGCGTCCGACTTCAGCCAGGTCACGATCTCGCGGTCTGTGGGTTCGGGCCCCGCGTGGGGCTCTGGGCTGATGGCTCAGAGCCTGGAGCCTGTTTCCGGTTCTGTGTCTCCCTCTCTCTCTGCCCCTCCCCCGTTCATGCTCTGTGTCTCTCTGTCCCAGAAATGGATAAACGTTGAAAAAAAAAAAAAAAAATGAATATATACAATGGAATACTACTCAGAGATGAAAAAGAATGAAATCTTTCCATTTGCAGCAATGTGGATGGAAATGGATGAATTTGTCTCCAAAAAGGATATGTCCCAGTCTTTACTCCTAAGACTTATAAATGTGACCTTATTTGGAAAGGGGATCTTTGAGGATGTAATCCAGTTAACATAAGGTCATACTGGAATAGAGCAGACTCTGAATCCAATATAACCGGTATCCTTATAATAAGAGTAGAAGAAACATAAACAGAGAAATGAAGAGAACACCATGTGATTACAGAGAGGGAGATTGGAGTCATGGAACTACAGGCCAAGCACAAAAGATTGCCAGAAACCACCAGAAACTAGCAAAGAAAGACCCTTCCCGAGAGCCTTCAGAAGAAGCATGGCCTGCCAACACCTTGGTTTCATAGTTCTAGCCTCCAGTGTTTATAGTATTTTGTTATGACAGCCTTAGGAAACTAATTCAGTATGCCATCTGTAAAAGAAAGACCTAAAAAAATGTTTTCTGCCCAATGGACAGAATAAATGAATATTTATACTTTATGTACTTATACATTTGTAGGTGATTTGTGGGGCTGTTATAGTAAGTCACGGAGACAGAAATTCCATTTTGAAAGGAACTGATAAAGAAATTGCAGTTGGCTATGTAGAGATTCTGACTTGTGTGCATGTGAGCACGTCCATTCTTCACTACCCTTCTTGCCATCTTGCTAAAATTTAGCTCTAGTGGTTTCTCTGGATGGTTCAACAGCCCTTGCTGACTTTCTTTTGCTTACAAAGAGTACTATGGGGTGCCTAGGTGACTCAGTTGGTTGAGATTCTGACTGGCTCAGTCCATGATCTCATGGTTTGTGAGTTATAGCCCCACATCAGGCTTTCTACTGTCAGTGCGGAGCCTGCTTTGGATCCTCTATCCCTTCTCTCTCTGCACCTCCTCTGCTTGTGTGTGCTCTTTATCTCTGTCAAAAATAAACTTCAAAAAAATGTAAAAAAAAAAACAAAACAAAGATTAGAGGCACCTGGGTAGCTCAGTAGGTTAAGTATTCAACTCTTCATTTCAGCTCAGGTCATGATCTCACAGTTATGGTATCGAGCCCTGTGTCAGGCTCGGCACTGAGCCTGAAGCCTGCTTGGGATTCTCTCTCTCCCTCTCTTTCTCTCTGCCCCCCCCCACACTGTCTCTCAAAGTAAGTTTAAAATAAACCAGCAAACAAACAAATAAACAAAAAGTACTCCATATTCTTAAGCATGGCACAGATGCCCTTTTCCATTCTAAATTCTTTCTAATACTCTAGTCTCATATTGTGGTATGCCCAAGTGACATCTATGTTGCAGCTACACTAGATTACATAATTCTTCAACAGATCCTATATGTTTTTGCCTCTGGATTTTAATTTGTGTTGTTTCTTTTGTTCTTTAGCAGAAAAATCCTATCCCAGTCATTCAAGGAATACTCAAATGCAATTTTCCCTCATGAAGACTTACACAGTCCTCCTCACTGTATGTTTTCTCCACCCATATTCCCATCTTGTTCTGTAGTACCTCCATCAGAACATTTCATAAAATATTCTTGACTTATTTTATGCATGTCTCCTACCCTAACTTTATAAGATGGAGTTTATGATATTATTTTACAAACCCTAAGTTAAAGTACACCGACTACCTGAAAGCAGTTTTACATGACATGATGTTATTTGTTCCACAAAAGCCTTAAAAATATGGGACACTCACCCCTGTTTAAGAAGTTATGATCAGCGATTAATAAACATGTGAATGAATAAATGATTGAGTGAGGAATTTTTGTAAAACTGAATGCACGGCTTCTTTACAATATCTAAAAACAAGAAGTTGAGTACTCTATTTTAATTTTTGGTAATGTTGGTCAAGAACATCCTAATAAATTTATGAAAATAAGATTTACAATTTTTTTAAAAGAATATGAATTCCAAATTGGAATCTTTAATGTCAGGGAAATATTAATGACAATTTTTAACAAATGTAGATTGTTTGAAATGAAATCTTTGGTTATAAATTTCTGTTAATTTTGCTGATTAATAAATTAACAAATATTTACAAATCAACATAAATAAAAATTGTGTAAAGTACATAAATTAAGTAGACTTAAGTGTTTTGTGTCAGAAGAAAGAATTATTTTCATGGAAATAGAAATCTGCTCTAATTTCCATAAAGATAATATGTTTTAAATGCCTAGAAAATCTAAGTACAAATAGCACAATTAGTGAGTTATTTATAAGACTGAATTATATTTTGTAATTTTAAAAGATTACCCTACCAACATAGCCCTTGCTGCTTTACCAAATAGAAGTTTTATATGAATTCTTTATAAGAAAAAATGTTTATTAATAAACATATAAGTTGATTTTCAAAGAAAAGTCTAGTGTGGGAGACATAAAATGTTAAATCTAATACTTGGAGCAACTGGAAGACATAAGTTCCCTTCATGCAGAATTTCTTTTCATTCTACTAGAATAGAATCTTCTTTGGATCCAGCCATAAAAAAGCATAATAGTAATAATAGCAACTAACACTTAAATAGCATCTAATACATGTTAGGCACTATTTTAAGTGTTTTGCACATATTCATTTATGTAATCCTCACAATGACCCTATGAGACAAGTACTGTTGTTATTCATATTTCACAAAAGGAGAAACTTGCTTACTTAGTGTTTAGTCACTCACCAAGGTCACATATTTAGTATGTGGTGAGAACAGAATTTGAGTCGGGTCTAGAATGCATTACCTTTATGATTCTTCTCCAGAGCCCTCCTGGTTTTAGAAGGGCAACTCTCTAATCTCTCTCCTTCATAGGAATTCAAAGATGTGGCCACACATATGTTTCAATCCTCTAATAGCATAACATTCCAGAAGGAACAATTTACAAATGGTGGTGCAGTGGACACTCCCTGGGATGTCTTTTTCTTCATGCACGTAGGTTGTTTCATTTAACAGGATAACGTCAAAAATAGAGGCCATGTTATTATGTAGCCACAGTATGGATCCACAGCTTCTATACATTTTAAAGTACTGTGTGAATTTCAGTTAACCAAAAATAAATAAAGTGCGTACACTTGCTCACAAATTTGTCATTATTAATTTTGTTATTTCTAATTCTTTTAAAATCTTGAACATGTTACCCCTAAAATGCTCATTTTTAATATTCCACTAAATGCACTAATGTGCCAATAAATTGTAATGGAACTAATTGGAAATAGGTTCAGATCCAAATCCATCATTAATTATGTATGTGGCCATTGGCAATTTTCATTCTTAATTGATGTTTCCTTATTTGTAAAATAGAGATTGTGTATCTATTTTGGAGCCTGAAACCATTTGGAGCTTTTCAAAATTCTATTTTTATTTCTCCTTTCCTCATTCATATGACAATGGAAATTTGTCTGCTATACTAGGGTAAAATTGTTGACAAATTTCTTTTATGAAACATTAGCTAAGCAAAACATGCGTATCTAGGCTTTAAAAATATTCAAGTGATCATTTATCTAGTTCTTTGAGTATAAATGTAGTAATCCAGGGTTCCTTTGGGTTGACATTTTCTTATGCAACAAGCATATTCATCCTACCACCGCTCTAAAAACAATGTGAAGGCATTCGTCCAAACATTCTGGAAAATTCCAAAGATTCTGGAAATTCATTAGAAACCAAAACCTATTTTTATTTCTGTTCCAAAATATATTATTGATATGAACCCTCCTTCTGACTTCCTTTTTATCACATAGCTCTGAATTTGCTAACAGAGTATGTTAGTGGCAGATTCTAACTCCGTCACAATGGTCTCATGTAGACTTTTCACCCACTGGGGACAAATGACTCCTTTTTTCTGTACAGTGGGTATGGGGAGATGTGAATCTGAACAAGCTTTAGTTTTTCTATTAAGGCACATATTGAAATCATATATAATATCCACGTGGTGAATTGGATTTTTATTTTGTTTTGTCTCTAATGAGATTAGTATCAGAAAATCACCTTTGTTATCATTAGAGGAAAAGTTGCCTTTGTAGATTAAGGGTAGATTTTTTTTGAAAAAGAGAAGATGGGCCAAAATAGTATCATCTTAGGGCTTCTGTGAGAAAAGCTGGCTTGCAGTGGTGGATAGCTCTACTTTCTGAGAAAGGAGATTCAATCACACCCATTCTGTTTCAAGGGTTTGCAGAAGAATTTTGCCTATCCCTGATGCAGTGGAGCCAGGGCAAGGAAAAGAGGCAGAGATTCAGTGGATAACAGACCTGGTTCTGGCAGCACTCCAGGGTGGCAGCTTGACTTGAGATAACTGCTATGGGTTTGAAATAAACACTATTATTCAGTCCTAGCACTCCAAGCAAGAACATGACCTTGACCAAGCTTTCATAAGGAAAAGAGCTCATCCTTTCTCAATGGCAGATAGAGTATGCTCACATAGCACCTGAAGGAGAAAATAAGAGCAATAGGTAGAAAGTAGAACATGTAACATTCAACCTAACAATCATGGTTATGCAGTGATGGAATGCACACTTTATGAAGTTGTGAGCACCCGTCACAAAAATTATTTTAGCAAAGTCCAGATCACTATCTGTCATAAATACTTGTGTTTGGAAATCAGAATTCATTTCCAGCAAATATTCACTTAGTGTTTAATAATGTGCTAACTCTTGTTTTAAGTGCTAGGGTTACAGCCACAAATAAAGCAGAATACCATTATTATGAATATTACAATAAAGAAAGAGAATAAGAAAACCAATAAACACAGAGATACATAACATAGTTTAATTTAGTGATAATGCTATAAGAAAAATAAAGCCTGACCAAGGAGTTGAGAGTAATGGTACTACTACCAGTTTAGAAAAGATGATCATGGAAGTCTCTGGCAACCTGAGCAGTAACTAGGGGTAGATCATGAGTCCTCAGGAGCCATCATAAGGACTATGAATGTCGTGCAAAGAGGGATTGAAAACACATGGTGGGAAGCAGACTCCATGGTTTTAACTTCTCTTTGAACTCTATGCAACTCTCATATTTTACATCAAACTTTGCCTTTCTCAAAATGAAGGATGACAAATATACAAGTTATTAAGAATTATTTAAAGTGGGAAAACTTAGAACAAATAAGTATAGATCAAATGAGTGTAATTGTATATGTCATTGGAGTAAATTCGTTTAATTTCATCTTTATAGCTCTCGTTGGCTTCTAATATTTTTTTTTAATTTGAAAAATTTCAAAATGTAAAAAAGAAAAAAAAAAGGTCAAGAGAATAGTGAAAGGAACTCCATGTATCTATTATCTGGCTTAAACAAACTGTTCAAATCTTATTTCAGCTGTAACCCTACCCAATTTACCTCCAATCTCAGGAAATGTTGAAACAATCCCTAAACATTTCATTCTTAAAAATTTCAGAATATAAGAACTTTTTGAAATATAGCTTATTACCAGTAAGAAATACCTGATGCTCAAATCTCTCCAAATGTCTTAAAATGTGTTATTAGAACTGGTTTATTTGAATTCGTATTTAAGGTTTACTCATTATATTTTCTTGATATTTCACTGTGTCTTTTAATCTATCAGTCACCCTTTTTGTTAAAAAAAAAGTAAATTCTATTTATTTATTCACAAATGGTGTCATTTATCCTGTTATTCCCCCACACACTACGTTTCAATGATTTCATCCTTGTGGTATAATTTACGTTTCTCTGCTTATTGTATTTTTAAAAAATAGCGGGAGTTACATCTAGAAGTTGGATGAGACCTTATTTAAGATTCTCTCCCAGCTTGGGGGCACCTGGGTTGTTCAGTCGGTTAAGTGTCCGTCTCTTAATTTCTGCTCAGGTCATGATCTCAGGGTCGTGAGATCCTCCTGAGTGTGGAAGCTGCTTAAGATTCTCTCTCTCTCTCTGTCTCTCTCTCTCCTCTTTCTCTCTCTCTCTCTCTCTTAAAAAAAAAAAGATTCTCTCCCAGTTTTATAGGAACTCCATCACAGTTAAGACTCCCACACAGTTAAGTCTGTGCCCATCTGAAGCTCTCCTCACCTCCTCAGCCTTAGGCATTGTGTAAGATGCAATCCCACACTTGAGAATAAACTCATACAATTCACAGAAGTGGCTAAAAATTGTCTTCCATTCATAAAAAAAAAAAAATCTGGTCTCCAGAAAAACCCAGTGCTTGTACTTCATTAATGTGTCAAGGTACTCTTTATTATCATAACCTGTATGAATTTGGGAAATATCATTTATAAAAATGTAGAAATATAGAATTCTACCTATTTACTTACAGATATTGAATAAATGTACTGTTGAAGAAATGTTATGATTGACCCTTTAATCTTTATTATTGAACAATCATAGACAGATATTGTTAATGCCTTTGGAGAGTTCATTTTATCCTTTTTTTATCCTTTTAAGTCGTACTTCTTTTTCTATAACTTCACATAAAGCTCTTCTGAATGTTAGTTTTTCCTGATATCTTACCCTCAACTCAGTTTCTCCAGCCAGCAGATTGACACAAAGACTATATTCTACATGAAAGGAACATTTTATTTTATTCATTTATTTTATTTTAATTTTTTTTTCAACGTTTATTTATTTTTGGGACAGAGAGAGACAGAGCATGAACGGGGGAGGGGCAGAGAGAGAGGGAGACACAGAATCAGAAGCAGGCTCCAGGCTCTGAGCCATCAGCCCAGAGCCTGACGCGGGGCTCGAACTCACGGACCGCGAGATCGTGACCTGGCTGAAGTCGGACGCTTAACCGACTGCGCCACCCAGGCGCCCCGAAAAGAACATTTTAAAATTTGCTTTTGCTTATTTCTGGAAAACCCAGAAAATAGATGATTATCAGAATGAACTATTAACTTTCCTTTTTTCTCTCTTCCTCAGTGTTCTTCAACAGCGACCTCTGACTAATGACAGCAAAGATCAGCCCTTAGTTTGAGATACACACAAGTCTGAGGGGTGTTATTATTTTGCATGCTTTTCCCTAAGAAAGAACCTAAATACAACATTTTTTCTCCCCATAGCTTGTTCATTGCTAGTTTATTTCAGAATTGCCCTTTCATGGTGCTATCCTCTCCCTGACCTTTTGTTCGACACTAATGAGCATTTTAATAGCTGATCTTTGTTCTGTGAGAGCAACTATTTCTAATCTGGGGTGTTCAAATAAGCAGTTTTTCTTAATTTCTGGCTAATCATAGTTATTTGTTAGCCCAATTTTAAATTTGGTTTCTTCAAATCTTCTTGCCCCTTCTGTGACTTTCTATTGCTTAACAGTCTTTGCAATTCAACACATTGTTTGGATAAAAGGAAAAATTGATGCTTTAAGTTCATTTGATTTGTTTCCCTATTTGGGGGCTATTGTAATTTTATGAAATTGGTGTGTTTATTATGTTATTCTCTTTTTTTTTTGAGAGAGAGAGAGAAAGGGAACAAGTGAGTGAGGGGAAGAGAGGGGGGCAGAGAGAGAGAGAGAGAGAGAGAAGCGGGGCTCACCTAAAGTGGGCTTTTGTTTTTTTTACCTGAAGCGGGGCTCGAGCTCACGAACCTTGAGATCATGACCTGAGCTGAAGTCAGATGCTTAACTGACTGGGCCACCCAAGTGCCCTATTATTTTATTCTTAAACATATTTCATTTCCAAACTATCACCAAACAAAAACAAGCAAAATCCTGAAAGTCTTAAGTTTTTTTTTTTTCAAAAACAAAACTGGATATTGGAAGTTTTAAACTTACCCAACCAAGTGTGTACACATTAATTTTGCTCTCAATTATATACATTTGCACATAAAACCTAAGGTTTTCTTTTCTCCTTTATATAACAAGAGCTAAAAATATTTATTACACATCTATTCTGTGTCAGAAACTGTGTCACATGTTAGGAATACAGTTTCAGAGAAACAAGTTTTGTCTTTCATACTGTTGAACTCTATAAAGAGTTACAAATTGAATGGACGCTTTTCTGTCAAACATTCATTGCCTTTTCTTTTGCGGTGAACACAATTTGTTCCAACTGTCACTTGTAGAAAAACTAAAAGGTCTTCAAAGCAACATGTACAGCTTCTTATTATTCATTTATGTCCAATTTCCTCTCAATTTCCTTTACAGGTTTTACATTGGCTGGTGGCATGTGGTAGTGAGAGCCCTGAAGCATTTAAGAAAGTGAAAAGTAAAAAACAAACAAACAAACAAACAAAACTAAAAACAAAAAATATAACACTTCTATAAGAAAGTCAGAGGTGAAAAGCTACATTTAGACACCTTATAGATGGACGTAGGTTTGTTTGGAGTTTTCTCTGCAATATGTTTGAAACTTTAATAAGATTATATACCTAAGAGTCAGCTCTTTATTCTGGGAAATTCACATTAAGTGAGGAGTAGATATCTTACAATCTTGATTTAGGCTGATAATGTATGTGTCATAATAAGAATCTATAACTGGGATTGGATTGGCAAGAGAATGCCGTGACAAGGTGATTTTGCCAGTCTACTAGATGCCCCTAAAGCGTCCCTTCCTCCCATCCTACCTCCATGCCCACATCCATCATTGCTCAGACCAAGAATGGATCTACGCAGGTGCAGAGAGTAAATACCCCCCCTCTCATGACCTTCTCCCAGATTTTGGAAGTTTCCACAAAAATTGCATTAACGACTTTTAGGTTCAAAATGTGACCCCATACACTCTTATATCCAGTTGTAGGTTTCCTTTCATTATTGGAGAGGTGGTAACAATAAAGTGATATAATTTATTATATTTTTCTCAAGGTGTCAGTGGACTGTGAACTTGGCTGTCACTCCACTTTTAAATTTACCGGTGGAAATTTTTTTCTTTTTTCTTTCCTTTTTTCTTTCCTTTTATCTTTCCTTTTTTCTTTCACCCCATGCCACCCAATTCCAGTGAAACAAATCTCCAGAGAATCATACAGCATAGATTAAACTGGAAAAGACCTGAGAGATCATATTTTCAATTTCCTTTATTTTAGAGATGAAACTGAGGCTCAATCTTCTATAATTTGACAGGTATTGTGGGCTAAAAACAGGATCCATAAGAAATAGAAATATTGTTAGAAGGAGAACTTCCCAGGCAGAATGATATTCTGTACTGGTGTGCAAGTTTCTGCAGGTAATGAGGCAGATGGCTTATTGCTTAATCTCTAAGTCAAGTTCAGATTTTCTCTCCTTACTTAAAAGTAAATGTTGCTCTAAAGGGATAGTGAGCTTTTCACACAGTTAAGAAACAGAAATGAGAAATAAAGGATCACTTTTCAGCAAGATTATGTTTGAATTATTAAGTGAAAAATAGATTTATTTATATGACATTTTGTATATAAATTATATAATCTTATATGATTTTCTCAAATTTACCTGTAACAAAATATTCATACAGTGTGAATGGCAAGTACAATGTTTTTTTATGGGCATGAGTGTGTGTGTGTGTGTGTATGTATGTGTGTGTGTGTGTGTGTGTGTGTGTGTGTATATATATATATATATATATGTAAATGTTTCATCTGTATACATACATGTGTATAAATGTGTATAAAGAATGTATTTGTCCATTGGGCGAATTCCACCATATTCTAATGATATAGTTGCCTATTTAGAAATTTGCAGCAGGGATGATATGAGCAGTAACTAAAAGGAAATGAGAAAAGTGAAGGAATGACAGTTTTAGTGCTTACCATGGGTCAGGTACTGGACCAACGGCTTTACGTATATCTTAATCAATCTTCACAATAGCACTATTAGGTTGATATTTCTTCATCTCAGAGATAAAAAACTTGAGGCTTCAGAGAGGTTAAGGATCTCTACCCAGGTCACATGGATGGTAAATGGTAGACTATGAATTACTGCTCAAATCCAATTGGCAGCAAAGAAAAACAGCTAAAAGTAAAATGTTATTTACTATCCCTAAGTATTTTACATATATTCTTTTACACTTTTTTAACACATATATTTTGAAATGGAGAGAGATAGAGTATGAGCATGGGAGGGACAGAGAGAGGGAGAGAGAATCCCAAGCATGCTCCATGCTGTCAGTGCAGAGCCTGATGCAGGGCTTGAACCCATGAACCATGAGATGAGATCATGACCTGAGCTGAAATAAAGAGTTGGATCCTTAACTGATTGAGCCACCCAGGCTCCCCTACATATATTTTTTACACACATTGATCCATTTTATCATCACAAAAACCAATGGGGTTGATACTGCTATTCCCATTTTACAGATAGAAAAACTGAAACCACTAGGAGCTTAATAACTTTTTAAAGTGCACATAGCTAGAGCAACACATCCTGGATACAAACCCAGGTCATCTGGCTTCACGCTGTACTTAAATTCACTTATCTACACTGCTCTCCAAAGTGGATACTCTTTTCCCTTCATCATGGTCAACTTTCTGAAAGTGCTTTCCAGCACAAAAGCATCCACAATCACATATCTTGTCAACATACAGAATTAAGAGTCAAAACAGGCTGATGCCTAAATGGTCTTATACAATCCACATGTACTTTGTTTTCCTGCCTTGGCACGTGCCCCAAATATTTGCCTGAAGTGAGAAATAGTTTTATGGAGAGAGACAGGAAAGGACCATGTTCACATTACGTCTCATTTAAGAATAAAATACTCTTTACTATTATATTTTATAAAGAGTTACTATCATTTTGGAAAGTCCTGATGTTTATCTTCTTTATCATTCCAAGGAGAGTTTTCTCTCTCTTTCTCTTCCCTGTTCTTTATCATCATGGAGGGTTCTCTTTTGTTTCTATATTTGGCAAAGATACATTGGCATAAGGTTTAGAATACACTGAAATTACTTAATGTTAAATGGAACATATAGCACTGTAGTAGTTAGATATTACCAGGTAGGTTTCTGTGATAGAGACCAGAAATAAAAGTGATACATTACAAAAAACTGGAGGATGGCAGACCACAGGAGGCACAGAATGCCAACATGTCATCAAAGGCCCAGGTACTTTCTATATTTTTGCTCCAAAATGTCCACTTGGGAGTTGACTTATAATTTTTGTGTTCCAGAAAGAAGGAAAGAGCAAGGCAGGAAAGTCAGTGGGGTGTTCCTCAGAGCTGGGTCAGGTCTCTTTAAGAAGCCTCCTGGGATGTTTCACATAGCAGTTTTCATTCCTATGTTATTGGCCAGAAATTAGTCACATGGAAGCACCTAGCTGGAAGGCGAATTGGGGTAGATACTCTTTGCTCTGAGATTATATGATGGTTTGAAATCTTCAAATTTCCTACTTGTTAAAGAAGCAAATATATCCTCAGGCAATTGTATCAGTTCGGTCTTATCTAAATGTTACTACAGATTTAACCTCCCTGAAGCATATTGCTGAACAAGCACTTACTGAGTACTTAATTACAAGCTAAAGTTAGTCCTTGGCCATAGAGATCAAAGATGAATAGCAGTTTATCCTTCTCTCAAAACCTACACTTTGAGGAAGAAGAGAGACATATAAACTCAGCATATCACATGATGTGAAATATACTTAAGATGTGGTAGTTATACAAAAAAGGAAAACCGACTTGTGAGCTGGGGTGGACAGGAAAAGGGATTGGAAAAGCTTCCCTGGGGAGATGAAATGTAATCAGGAATCAGAAAGCTGAGTAGGATTTCACTGCAAATTGAGGAAAGAATAACCCACACAGAAGTTATAGGTTTACAAAACATTATCGCATATCCACTTATGTTCAAAATGTAATGATAGTATGATATGTAGTATGTAATGTTATAGATGTATGTTCAATATGCAATTATAATATGAATGAATGACCAAAAATCCAAAGATCTAGATCAGTATCATCAAGCAAAGACCTACCGCTAAATCTGATTTGTGGCATGGTTTTGGTAAATAAAGTTTCATTGGAACATAGCCACACCCATTGTGTTATAAAAATATTTATAACTGCTTTCATAGAACAGCTGACTTATGCAGTCATAGCAGAGATAGTCTGGTCTACAAAGATGGAAATATTTACTATTTGTCTCTTTGTAGAAAAAGTTTGCTGCATCCTGATGTAGACCAAAGGTATTTGCACAGGTACAAAAATGATCTGATCATTTCAAAAATACCTTAAAATGTAGGATGCCAACCCTTCCTAGACTCCCTGGCCACAGCTACAAAACTTCCTAAAGCAAGATGGAAGTTTAAAAGTGAATAGACACATTAACTACCATCAAGGGATAAGTTTAATAAACCTGCTTAACATCTTGAAAGAAACAACCACCATTGTAGCCTATAAAAAAATGTCAAATATCCCAGACTTACCTTTCTCACTTTTATGTACCAGAAAATTTGCATATTAGACATTAGAGATTGCCAAAATGGCAAACATGGACTTCATCCCCTTGTTAGGAGACCCATAAAACAGAAAAGAAATAGAGAAAAGGAAGCAAGTTGTAAAATATGTGTTTCTATTTAGTACTGCTTTTCCCCTTAAATTGTCTGGCTTACAGTACAGTAGTACCTTTGACCTGGACCAGTCCTTCCCTTTTCCCTGTGTTCTGAAGCAACTGGTGCACGTGAAAACATCAGTACAACTTGAACAGAGAAGGGAGGCTCAAGGAATTTATATCCCCAAAATAAGCTTGTCAGCCCAAAAGCATAAAGACGAACTCAGAGTACCCAGGCATCAAATAAGGAAATTTTATTCCTTTGTGATCACAATATAAATACATCTTTCATCCTTCTCCCTGTCAGGTGATAATATAAAAACCAGATTTAGTTGGTTCCCTTTCTCTATTGCAAGTTTGTTCTGGTCAGCTCTTAAGAAACTGGATCATTGATCACCAGCCCATCAGAAGGATTTGTTAATATAATGATAAATGGGTTGTAGTAGTAGAGAGAATATTGGGTTGAGAATCAAGGATGCTAACATTTACTGACTTTTATAGCTAGAAGTAAGAGTCAATCTAGGCCAACTTTTCATTTTATTGTGGAGGAACCCCAGTTCCAGACATATAATGTGACCCTGATATTATTAGTCTAGGCCTAATATGCTGTGCAAACTTAGAGGTTAAATCTCCTTAACTTTTCATGTGAAATTGCTTTTGTCATGGGAAACTTACACGAATCAATCATGAGAAAACCACTGCACTACAGTATGCTAACTAACCATCCACATCTTAAATAAATAAACTCTACTAGTTTTAAGAATGGTCTTTCTGATTTTTAGTTTAAGGGTTCAGATTGTAACCTTTCAGATCTGGACTGCTCTATTTCTTTGATAAGTTGACTCCCCGCTGACCTGTACAAAACGTTGCATTCTGTCTTTTTGTTTTTTGTTTTTGTTTAGGTTTGTTTTTCTTTTTTTTGTTTGTTTGTTTTTTGTTTTGTTTTGTTTTGTTTGTTTTTTGTTTTGTTTTGTTTTTGTTTTTGGTAGACAGGAACAGGGGAAACAAGGCTTTAAAACAGACATATCTGAATCCAAATTAGAAAGTTTTGTTAACTCTGTGTCTTGTGTAAGGTAAGTTTTTTTCAAACTCCATGAGCCTCAAATTCTTT
Source organism: Prionailurus viverrinus (assembly GCF_022837055.1). NCBI lineage: Eukaryota > Metazoa > Chordata > Mammalia > Carnivora > Felidae > Prionailurus > Prionailurus viverrinus. Next base: position 129,871,597 of record NC_062569.1, on the reverse strand, counting down.
ATTGGGTAATGTAGCAACATTAATGCCTACACTCAGAGATTGTTTTGAGACTTATGATATAGTATCTAGACAAGCACCATACTTAGCAACCTAATATATGCTGAAGAGATGGTAACTCAACATGTTATTTTCTGTTTATCCTTGCCTTCTTTGTCTGCTTTTCTCTTTGACATTGATCTACAAAAACATCTCTTCTTTCTATGTTTACACCACTTTATATAAAATTACTACAAGTGTGGGAAAACTAATTTTTAATTTTTTTATTTATAGAGTAGGAAAAATGATCAATGTTTATAAGCAACTTGGCAATATAATTTGCTCTTACTTTGACTATATTTGTATCCACATGTGACTTTGAGATTAGCTCTTTTTACTAAAGTGATCAATTTAGTATTTTAAAAAGTCAGCTTGATTTTCTTTTCTTTCTTTCTTTTTTTTTTTGAAAAATTTCTTTAATTTCTTATCTGAATTGAAAAAAAATGACCAGTTTTGTCCTAATGCAGACACAGCTCTAAGAATAGCATTTTACATTGTGGATTGCATGCAAAAATGTTTTTCTCTCTGTATCCAATATGTTTATAGGTCCCTTCTCGCCTCCAACAGTTGCTGTGTGCTCAGGGTATGTAAAATCATTTCAGTATTGGCGGAAGTACAACATACAGTAATTAGAGAAATAACTCTATTCTCCTGAACTCATTGTGTGTATTCAAGAGCCAAATGGATTTTTTTGTTTTTTTGTTTTTTTGTTTTTTTTTTTGTAATCATCCAATGGTTTGGAATTATTCACACCACTGCTTATTTTCTAACTCCAACTGTTGGCCCATGTGCTATCACTCTCTGTTTCTCTATTACTTAATAAAACGTATCTGATCAGAAAGGAGAATCAAGGCAATGCTTGTAAAAATTGAGTTAATTTTAAAAGTGAAATTTTAAGTTTAAAAACATAAACATAAGCTATTTTCTTGTTTATTAAAGATTTCTAAATATATGGAGAATTACTCAGTATTTTCAAGGGCAGAAGTAAAAAGCAAAAAGTCACTCTAATACCAATACACCAAAAGAAGCTATATGATTAGACAAATAATGTACATTTATGGTATATTGAACTAATATTGTACTGAGTGTCCCATCTCCATTTTGCGAGGACAATTCATCTCCCTATGCTATACACACTACAGTACTTACCAGCATAAGCTGAACTAGCAAACTGTAAAAATTAATTATCAAGTGATGTCTTTTTTTTTTCCATGAACCCCTCTCCTCTTTTTTTTTAAATTTTTTTTCAACGTTTATGTATTTTGGGGACAAAGAGAGACAGAGCATGAACGGGGGAGGGGCAGAGAGAGAGGGAGACACAGAATCGGAAACAGGCTCCAGGCTCTGAGCCATCAGCCCAGAGCTTGACGCGGGGCTCGAACTCCCGGACCGCGAGATCGTGACCTGGCTGAAGTCGGACGCTTAACCGACTGCGCCACCCAGGCGCCCCCCTCTCCTCTTTTTATCCTGACCTAAACTAAATTAGATAATTTCCAGTGAATATTTGAAGCTAGATCCCCATTACTTTCCTCTCTCAGAAGATGGAATTATATTTGAGCATCCTAGAACTTATTGACTCCATGTCCATTTCTCATAGGTAATTCTGTCTCCAGGTCTCTACTTTTTCTTCCTGACCTAACCTACAACCAATATTACCAATGGAATATTTTGGCCTCCTTTTGTTTTATAGAAGATCAACTCTAAGCACTCTAAATTTCCTAGCTTCTACAGTACTCCCAGAGTAATACACTGATTCTACAATAATGGCATCCTGGTCGTGTGTTTGTGTATGTGTGTGTGCATGTGTGTCTCTGTGTGTGTGTGAGTGATATGCCTCTCTAAAGGAGTAGACTAAATGATAATTTTTATTTCTATAGGTGATTTTTTTATAATTACCAATTGTTTATAGGCTACCAGGCTTTGAGACACTTTTCCTATTTTATTTTCAGTTTTATCTCTCCCCCGACCCAATCTTCCGTTAATTAAACACGCCTTAAATTTTCTGCCTTTTTCTTTTGTTCTTTCTGAGAATATTCTCTAAGGGGGAATGAAGTATTTGTTTTAGAGTTGAGGAAACAGTGCTAGAGAAATGCATTGGCTGGCCACGTTCACATAGTTCATATCAGCCACCTGACGTCTTCACAGCCGCATCTCAAGCTCCTGTGATCTAGCATTGTGTCTCCTCTATAGAGCTTCCTCAGCGTGGTCCTCTGTTCTCCAGCAAACTGTCCATTGCTGTGTGGCTTCCAGATCCTCTGTCATGTTACTGTGTTTTCTCTCCTTGATGCTTTGTCTAAGCTGTTTACTTTCAAATCTATTTTCTGGGGATGAGAAGAAAGTTCCTATTGAGTAACCATCTAACAGAGGGATAAATGACCTTAGTGAGAAATGCTGCCAACACTAAATAGAAAATGCTTTAGTGATCAGCAAAGAGGCTGAAATTTAAGATGGATGATCACAATGATGACATTTAGTGTAGGGGGAAAAAACTCAACAAGCAAATAGCAAAAGAAATATCATCAGAAGCGAAGTTGTTTACCAGGTAGGAGCAGTCTGACAAACATTGACTCCAAGCCTGTGAGTGAAAATGGGGAGAAAACTATTAGTGAATTTGGGGTGTGTGTGTGTGTGTGTGTGTCTGTGTGTGTCTGTGTGTGTGTGTGTGTTCACATACCAGGCAAAAATATCTCAGAAAAATATGAGAAGAAGTAAAAGTTATTTCCAGGCTTAAAGTCTTACTATTAGACTTTAATTTTTAAAAGATAAACAGTACAAAGCATTTTCAGAAAATGATCATAAGGAATGACAATGGAAACACTGAATTTATGTATAAACCCTCCTTGTCTTTAGTATGATTTGGAAGCAGGAGAGATCTACATATATTAGAAAAACAGAGTGTGCAAAGTATTTTGTATTTCGAAACATATACTTAGGAGGAGTGACACAATTACTTTTCAAAAGGAACACAGATTAAATGTCATGGAAACTATCCTAAAGCTGTAAAAGTAGGGATGCTGAAATGACAAATAACCTTCCAAGGCAGGTATTTGACATATGCCCTCTGGGTCACTTGAAACTAGATACATTAACAAATTAGAAAGTCTGTTAGAGATAATAAATGACTTAAGGTGAAGATTACAAGTTTTAAGCACCTAGATACTTGCCATAACTATTTGGGCTAACCTCCAAATATCTATAATTTAAAGATTATGGGCCATTTTTGATGAAATTAAATGATCTCAATCAGTTAGGACTGTTATTTACGATGAGTGGATTTTTCGTACCCTGATGCTAGTTTACTTGGTTTATGATCCGTTAAAATAATGCGTGTATTGAAGATTGTAGGCTGCCATCCAATTGTTTTCATTATTTATGACACGTCATTTGCGTCAGTTTTAAAATGATAGCTCTTTGAAATGTGCCAGGCTTTCCAGCACAGGGTTTTCTTGAGAACCTATGAACTTTTTATTGCTAACTAATTAGTAAAATCAAATAAATCAAAACTTGATTTCTACTACTCCAATTTAGTTAGGGAGCCATATAAACAAATTTATAATGAGTCAAGCAATAGAATTTGAAGAAGGAAAAACAAAAAGGAAGTCTGGAAGACAAAGAGAAAAAACTACTTACCCAATAACAGATACTAAGGTGTAAACATAAACTGTTATTTTGTTTTCACAAGTCTGTCTTTCTCTGTTAGACTATAAGCCCCTTAAGGGCAGCTAGATCATTTATCCATTTTTTTATGCCCAGTACTAGCAGATAGGAGTCATTCAGTAAATGAGTGAAAGAAAAAGGAAAGTTAGAAATAGATATTTTGGAAAGAAAACAAAAATACTTAAAATGGCCAGTCCATTGTTTAAAATTTTACTTTTTCCATAGATGATAAGGTGAAGGAGAGTCTTCATGCTTTTCAAATACATTTGTTCTAAATAGTTCAAAAAAAAAACAGGAAAAAAGTAACTCCCATGATATTAATCTGTGCCTGACAATTTAATGAATGAGCTCTTTAAAAGCAGGTTTCTCTAAGGCAAGAAAGTAAGCATTGTTTCAAGTAAAGATGTATTTTCTGTGTCTGTAATTTATCTTATTTTCTTTCTTTTTAAGCTAAAAGAATCTTTTATTTCCGAATATCACTTTTTCTGATTCACTTACAGTGTTTTCTCAACCAATGTGGGCAAATAGTGCTGTTATATTAGGAATGCACTAATAAAGGGAGGGGTGTTTAATTTCTCTTATCTCTTCCAGACAGACTGTAATTAGAATTAGCCAGGGTTTTACTTAATTTTTCAGGAGTTCTTGTGTACAGGCTTCATATCCTTAGTATAATTAACATTGTATCACTCCCATTAGTGTTTTTAAGCACTTAAATTGTGCCATAATGGTCACAGCTAAAGTTGCCATTAAAGGGCAATTGCTATTTATTATGCTCATAAAGTAGACACTTTACTACAGGAAAAAAATATATAGTAGGGTTCCATTTAGAAAGCAGCAATAGACAGTGCCATTAGTTATGACACCCTTGGGCTGAAAGGGCTGTCTCAAATTGATCCTATTCTTATTCTATTCAGTAGGCAGTGGGGAAATTTAAAAGCAGATGACAAATCATTGCTTTTTTTTTTTTAAAGCAAAGTTTTGATTAGCTGAGTTTCCTTATAGACTCATAAAATGTTGGTGTTAGGACAGACCTACAAGGTGATTGAGTCCAGCCCTCTCATTTTACCCATGAGGAAATTGAGACAGGAGTTCAGGTGTCAATCTCAAGGTTATAGAAGCATTTAGTGGACCTAGGATTAGCAGTCAGATCATAAGACTTTCAGTTCTCATGCCATTTCGCCAGGCATTATTGAATTAATTTACCATTCGATTTTCTATTCTTTTGTTCCCGGCAAATGATTGACACCCATTTGATGAGGTGTAGTTGCCTTGACTAGCAAGGTGCACTGAGTTTCATTTACATGGTACTTTAGTTGAATTTAGAGTCAACCATGTCGTGTAGGTATTAAAGAGGGCTTAGTTTTACATGTTTGCTGATTACACATGGTGTTGTTGTCGTTTTATTTCATTTTGTTTTTCAAGATTCCTCTTATTGGAGACTAGAATTATCCTTGATGTTTTTGGTCTTTGTTATTAAAGAGAGAAGACCTGTACAAGATTTTAGTTTTTATACTAATCGTATTATACATTCAGTTTGTTGTTTCCTTTCTGTAGGTTAATTTTCTTTCCCAACCCAGGGTGAGTGGAAGATATTTTATTCAGTTCACTTGTTGGGACTCAACACAAGCCATTTATAGGAGTAAACAATTATCACTGAAATGAGAACAATTTAGTGGTCTTGCATGATTAATGTCCTACATAAATTCTTTATGACATTGGATTGAAAGATGATGTTATGAATGTATAATAGGAAGTTAACAGAATGTGTCACCTTTTGATTAGTTTCTGAGGAGACAGGCCTTGCAATCAGTGATTTTGTAATGGTCAGGGGCCTATAAAACTACCATATTTGTTCCTTGTAAATTAAAATTTAGAAGTCATGATGATGTATGTCCTTAGACCAGCTGGTGAAAAGTGCCTAGAAGAAGAGATTCCTTTGTATTTTCTTTTCTGATAAATTTCAGCTGTAAGTGTGTGTGAGTTGTATTCTTTTCTCCTTTGTGTCATCATTACTTTGGCCTAACAGCAACATTTATAAATATCTTCTTTGTGATTATTTATATTTGGGAAGAAAACTTTTAGAAATTGCTATGTTGCATGTAATTCTGACAAAATTTAGACTAATATAGATGCATAAATACTTAAATAACTCTAAATATTTTCTGAAATGGGGCAGAGAATAGAATATAGAATCTGTCATGAAAATAAAAAAAAATAAAAACATACAGCACAGATGCAAAGAATCTTATAGAACATCCTACCCAACTTTTACTTGTAGATGAGGCATTACAATTTTTTTTTAATTTTTTTTCAACGTTTTTATTTATTTTTAGGACAGAGAGAGACAGAGCATGAACGGGGGAGGGGCAGAGAGAGAGGGAGACACAGAATCAGAAACAGGCTCCAGGCTCTGAGCCATCAGCCCAGAGCCCGACGCGGGGCTCGAACTCCCGGACCGCGAGATCGTGACCTGGCTGAAGTCGGATGCTTAACCGACTGCGCCACCCAGGCGCCCCGAGGCATTACAATTTAAAAAAAAGGAAGTACAGAAGTTTTTAAAGATGATATAGTTCGTTAGTGGCAGCATTAGGAGTAATATCCAAGTATATATTTTTCCATTTTATCTTGCAAAGTTTCTAATTTATTTTTTTTCATCCTCTGCCCCTTAGTGACCCAAACCATGCCTTCTCCATATTATTAATTGATTCACTCATTGAATCATTACCCGCTTTTTGAGTGCCTACTATGTGCCAAATACCATTGTTCTAGGCACTGGAAGAAAAGGAGTGAATAAATGAAATGAAAATACCCACAATACTGACATTTACATTTGGGAGATAGAGAAGGGGATGGTTTATTTAAAGGTAAAATATATAGCATATTACCTGATAATAAATATTATATAGAAAATACAACAGAAAAGAGGGTTGGGTGGACAATACAGTTTTAAATAAAATAGGGAAGAATTCACAAAGCCTTTAGCAAAGACAGATAGTGAGGGAGGAATGCAGCTATCTTGCAGAAGAGCATTTCATGTGAAAGAAATGGCCAGTTTTTCTATCTTGATGCAAGAATGTGCCTGTTTAGTTTGGGAAATACTCTAGCCAGAAGAGTGAGGAAGAGAGAAATTAGACATGTAGTGGGAGTGTGGAAGGCAGAATTCTAAAGTCTGATAGGCCACAAAAAGGACCTTAGCTTTTACTTTGACTGAGATAGGGGTTTACTTATTTATTCTTAACTCATCCAACAAATATTTGGTGATTTCCTACCAGATTCTAGGTATTTTTCAGGTCACTGGGAATATATTTGTAAACTCCAGACTTCAGCTTTGACCCATAGAAAAATGGGGTACCAGTGGAGAGTTTTGAGCAAAGGAATCACTTAATATGATTTACCTTTAATAGAAATGTTGTGTGTGGTGCTGTGCATGCGGTGGATTATGCGAAAGATAAGTAGGGGGTGACAGTTTGGAACAACTACAATAATGTAGAGAAGGATGGTAGGGGTTTGGACCAGATAGGGGAATTGATGATAGTAGAAAATCCTTCTGAATATTTTGAATGTAGACATAATAGATTCTTCTGATGATTACCTGGCAGACACTCTATTATCTAGATTTCTCTCATTCCACATTTGGGCCACAGTTAACTAGAAAACACCATTCTAGGGACTCTTTCTGCCTAAAAATGCTCCACCCACATCTCTATCTTACTCTGGTCATCGTGGCCACTTCCCTATATTATGTCCTGCCTTTTTTTCCACTTCCCCGTTAAAACTTACTCCACAGTCAACCTCCATAGGTTTGGAAATCTGAAAACCTCTTTTACTCTCAAGTTACTTGGCTTTTACACATGAAGGTGATCCTTAGTTTGAGTACATGCAAAATCTTGTTTTTAAAAATGAAGCTCGGGGTGCCTGGGTGGCTTAGTCAGTTAAGTGTCTGACATCGGCTCTGGTCATGATCTCACAGTTTGTGGGTTCGAGCCCTACGTCAGGCTCTTTGCTGACAGCTCAGAGTCTGGAACCTGCTTCAGAGTCTCTGTCTCCTTCTCTCTCTGCCCCTCCCCTCTTCATGCTCTTTCTCTCTCTCTCTCTTTCAAGAATAAATAAACATTAAAAAAAAAAGTAAACATGAAGCTCATTTTGACCTTTCTTCCCTAGGCTCTACCCACCCTGTAGTCTATAAAATGAATGCATAAGCTTCAAAGTGTAGAGAGTATGGGAAAATGGTAATTATTAAGAAAATAAAATATAGAGCAAATACTATTTCAAGAAATATTGTCCTTCTGCAAGAATAGTGACAGCAATAGAGGTGACCTATGGTATTATTGTAAAATATCTTCAGTCTCCCTCTTTACCTTCATGCCCTTCAAGGGCACTGCCCTTCCTATCAGAAGCATCTCCATTTGCCTGGCTTATATTCTCCATGGCAATGCTCTACTCTTTTTTCATTATAGAAGTTTAAAAATTCAGTTATACTAAGATATAAATGGTTATTAATGTGTAAAGTTTTACCTCCCAAAAGAATTTGGTTCTTTGCAGCAAATAAAGTCATGAATGGGAATTCTATTAAGTACAAGATAGGTCATTTGTTTTACACCCCACCTTGGACAAAAAGAATTAGGTATATATCAAGGGGTTCTTGAATTTGAGACATTATATAAATGAAAAAAGAATCTATTGAGAGTGAATGAAAGTATACTCTAAAATGAAAACTGTATCATTTTTATCATTCAGTAACCAAACCAAATGCATATATAACACACTATGAATATTCTAACATGAGCTTCTGATAACAACATTCTTCATTTCCTTGTCGCTAAGGATCTAGTGATAAGAGACTTTGATCTGGTTTGAATTTCTCTTCTTTTAGATTCAGTGGTGTTCTGAATGTGGTTCACCTTTTGGTGTTCTCTGCTTTTCATTTTTATCCTATTTGAAGCCAAATTCTTTAAAGGACATAAATATTTTAAATGGTATGTTTTTGCCCTATATTTTTCAATAGATTAATTTATAATATTTTATTTTAAAATACAACATAAAACTTACATCATGAAAAAAGTAAAACTTTATATCTTTTCTGAGCTTATCCCTGTGTTTTGATTTTTGTTTTGTTTATGCTTTTTTTTCTTTTTGATGTCCTAAACACATGCTTATTCTCATTACAGTGGTTTAATGAAGTTGTTGTATCTGAACTTTTAGTGCTATGTGTTGGGAAACAACAATGACAACAACAACAACAACTACCACTTCTGTCTTAACTTTTGGCTCTTCAAATGCCTATGGTTTATTTTGATAGCAAACATTAAACATACCATTCACTAAATGCATACTAATACTGGAATTTTACCCTCATTACTATATTTAATTTTTCAACCTCCCATGGCAGGCCCCATAATGTCCATTTTACAGCTGAGGAAAGGGAAGATCAAAGTTAAATACTTTACCTAAGGTCATGTATCTCAACAGATGAACATAGAGGAAGAGAAGGAAAAATCAGATAAAAACAGAGAGGGATGATAACCATAAGAGTCTCTTAAATACAGGGAACAAACTGAGGGCTGCTTGAGGGGAAATGGGTGGACGGGTGGTTAAATGGGTGATGAGCATTAAGGAGGGCACTTTTTGGGATTAATACTGGGTGTCATATGTAAGAGATGAATCACTAGGTTCTACCCCTGAAACCAAGACTACATGGTATGTTAACTAACTTGTACTTAAAAAAAAAAACAACAACAACAACCCTCACGTAGGTAGAGTATGAGCAGGAGTTAAGCCTCTTCCTCTCTATGGCTAAAAGCTAAGCTTTAGTAAGTGAGGAGTGCTATTTCTTTTAACACACTGACTCTCCTGACCTCACTTAAACCAGATATGGCTTTGTCTACAGGTCCCACCACCTGCCTTCTCTCAACTCAACAAAATATGTTCTCCTCTTCTCAGCAGCAAGTGCCTTTGCCTCATAGCTGAATGCCAAATTAATAATCTCCTCCTTTGGAGAAAAGAGTCATTACCTGACTTTTTAATTAGTTGAAAACAGATGATAAGAAAGCACAACACTATGACCCAGGGTAGTTATGAGACATCTCCCCCACAGCCTTAGAAACACTGAAGTCTTTACCTTATGTGCTTCCTTTTGCAGGCTGTTGTCTTAATCCGTCTTGGCAGCTGCAACAAAATACCATCAAGTGGGTGGCTTATCAACAGCAGAAATGTATTTGCTCATTTTTCTGGAGTTTAGAAGTCTGAGATCATGGTGCTTGCACGGTCAGATTCTGGTGAGAACCCTCATCCTGATCTCCCCTTGCATCCTTACAGGATGGAAAAGGAAGGAGCTAGCTGTCTTGCCTCTTCTTACAAAGGCACTAATCCCATTCATGTGGGCTCATTCTGATGCCCTAATTACCTCCCAAAGGTAAAAACAACACAAAACACTATCACTTTGAGGATTAGAGTTCGGTGTATGATTTGGGGGGAACACAGATGTTCAGTCCATAACAGTTGCCCAAGCAAGCTAACCATCATCATCCAAGAGTGGGAAACCAGTAATTTGTTTTAAATGTGGTTATCATTGCCTGTGCCTTAAACTTACACTTAGCATGATCAAAATAGCAAGAAATTGTCAGTAAAGTTTTTTTCAGTAATTTGTTAACTTTCTACAACTGATAGACAATTTGCCTTATAAGTAAAATGTACCATCATGACCTTATCACTTTATATTCTCTGTCAGTAGTGACAGGTGATTTTCCTCTCCTCAAATTAGGCAACTATTCTAGCAACTTGAAATAATTTTTGTAACATGATTGACATGTGGAAAAGTGATATATCTCTTTCATTAAAAAGGTGCATGTTATGAGTAAGAAGATTCTGTGCACCTGTAAAACTAAAGAAAAAAAAAACTTCTGATAACTCTGAGGGAGAAAACCAGTAAAAATTATTCTCATTCCATCCCCATGGACATCATTATAAGCTTTGAGAATAGTAGCGTCATTTTTTTATTAGGTTTTTGCAATAAAGACATAGTTGAAGTAACTTTGAAATGCAACACATATTTGAGAAACTAAGAAGCTATTGAAAGTTTTAGATATGTGTTGAAAGAAAATAATCCATTCTATTCATCTGGAAGATATCCAGTCACTTTCATCTTATTTTATATTAAACACTGTTTTAAAGAAATATTCAAATTCTACTAAAAGAGGATTTAGTCAGAGGGAAAAGTATTTAGTCATGAATTTCCATGCTTTTAAATTTATGCATGCCTTCAAATAAAATGTTTTTTTTTAAGGTAGAAATCTCTTTAGACTGTGCAGGTGTCACAAAATTTAGACGGCCGTATAGAGAAGTGTCAGCTTGTTGGGATGTGATGATTCAATACAATGCGTGACCGACAATGCGAATTTAAGGGAATGTTTTGTATTCTTCTCTTTTATTTATGTGAAGATAACTTTCCAACTCAGGAGTCACATGATATTTGGAGGAAAAATAGGCTAAATTTAATTATCCTTTGTTCTTATGAAGTATCCATCTTCACAGGACCTGCAACAGGTACATAACTCCAGGAATAAAAAGTTTTCACCGCTCCCTCAAGAAAGATCTACATTATGTTAATATATTATTTATACTTAATAGACTGAAAATACAGAAGCACAGTGGCATCCAGATATAAGCAAAATTAAGCAAAGTGCTAAGAGGGGAAATCAAACATCCCCACATACCACCTATATTTATACACAAGTGGGTGAGTGTATGTATGCAGAAAAGGAAAAGATTCTGGCTCACCTGTGTACAAGTTTGCAAAAGAACAAAAATTTTCAATACTTGTTTTTTCCTCTCCCTTCTCTTTTCCATGGAGGTAATGTCTACAGGGTCCATTAAGATTATAACTTCCACGAAGATATCTTTAAAGTTTTTAATCCATAGTTATTTTTTTTCCTTTTCTAAATTTACAACATTAATGTGCCACTCATTGAGAGCTTTAATTCAATACAACATTAAAACAGGCATCTATTGTCACAAACCATTGTTTATTAATGTAATTTATCTTCAGAGGCAGGACATGTATAAAACCTGTGTCACCCAAGGAACTATGAGCTTCTTGTTTTGAAAACTGATCTCTTACTTTACCATATTCATCATACATCCAGTAGGGTGCTACGGTGCTGTTAATAAAAATACTGCATTGTGTTTCACTCATGAATAGGAGACCACAAAATTCAAGACTAAATAAATCAAGTAACATATTTACAGATTTTTACGCCCTGACACCAGAATATTTGAGTTATATTACCCATCCTAAGTAGTAAAGTACAAAAGTTTAGATATTTAAACCTTTAAAACAACCCAGAATTATCTGATTCTGTTCCTTGCTCAAAGAATGTGAGACAAAGGAATTCTACTAGAAATAGTCTATGAAAACAATGTCCAAATATAAAGAGACTAGTAGGTCAGACAGTAACAGCATTTCCCTATTGTCATCTTTCTTTATTGAGGTTTTTCTACTTTCATATGTCAGAAAGCTTATAGCATTAAAATTTAACCAACAAAAATTTTCTGACAGAGTTTCAGTTATCAGGCCAATGATCCAGAACAGGATAAGAGAACACTGCATCTCAGTGAGAAAAAGAGGAGCATTTGGTGTTAAGGCATTCAAGCAAATGTCCTGTTGTAATGAAAGCATCATGAAAAATTGAATATACCCGACGAGATCTGTACCCAGTTTTGGGACCCTGCTGGGGAGCAGCTAGCCAAGATTTTTAATATAGATATTTCCCTTTTAAATGACTCTGACAATGCAGCATAAACTTTAATGGGACTTACTCACCTAAAAGAGCATTCAGTCAGAGAGTGAAGCATGCATTAGGAACCAAAAGAAGGTTTTTTAGAAGAGGAGTGATTCAAGTGGTACGTCAAAGATCTTGAAGGAGGGGATAACATATATTAAAGAAGACCAAGACAAATGGCTTCTGGATGTGGGGAGTTCAGGGCGAATGAGAGCTCACATGGTAACTAGAACAGAGTTGGGCCTTGTGAAATCATAAGAAATAAAACTATACAGTGGGAGGTGGGGCTGAACTCAGTGGAGAAGTTGGAACTTAGCGCAGTAGGTAAAGAGAATAATTTTACTTTTAGGAACCCAGCGTGGTACAGTTTAACTGACCTTTGTTCCAGCCCCGTGCTCATTTACAAATATCAAACTACTTCCATTGAAGAAATACTAGGGCATATAGATAGGCAGAGTGAGAAAATTCAAGACCCCATAAACTTACCACCCAGACTGAACCACTTTTCATTCTTAATATACATCCCATATATGTGAAACTTCCTTTCAAGAAAAGGTTAACTATTAAAGTGAAACCTCAAAGCAAGTCCGTGAAGTGAACACTATCCTTTTCTTGTCATTTTTCCTTATTTTCCTTAAATTTCAAAATATAAAGAAGGACCATGGAATTGGCCATAACTTATAGAAAATAAGAAAATTTCATTACTTTTAGTATTTTATTCAATGATTCATTTAATTTAAAAATTATATGTGAAATCTCAATTAACTTCCTGGAACTAGGGTTGATTTCAGTTTTGAAACTCATTTCTTGACTAAATAATTACTAAATAACTAACTGTTATGTGCTAGGCTAGATAAACAAGGCATCCTGCCATCAAAAAGCTTAAAACCTCTTTAAATTACTTTCCATTTAAGATCCTTGTCAAATGTATGTAGGAGTTTAGGACAGCTATGTTTTATCTTGCTCTAGCTAAAATAATAAACATTTTCAAGTCTTCCAATTCCTAGGTCAATTTTATTCTCAGTATCAGTGCTCCAACTTCTGTAAAACACATAAATAATTTGTTGAAAAGATGCATGGCTTGTCTATTTATAAAGACAGTTATGTCTCCCACTTGTGCAGCACACAGCTCTGGGCCAGGGAGACCCTGTGAGAGAGGCCAGAAGTCCAAAGGAGGCTGAGTCTGGCTTAAGAGAACTCACAGCCTTCAGAAAGCAAAGGGGGCAGGGCAGGCTCAGAAGACTCAGGATTCTGTGGGGCCCCACCAACAGTCTGCTGCCTGTAAGAAAGGCATAGCCACCCTAGTAGAGGTGATTTCAGACTTGTATGCGAGTTGCTGGGATGATATTAAGGACTAACACAGTTTGGATTTGAAACCAAGGGTTTCACCCTTCCTTTCTATCACTGTGGGGTTGATTTTCATCTGGTTTGCCATGATTTTCCTACCTTTCCTACCTTTCCACCACTTTATCCCAAATAATCTCCAGTCTCCTTCAGTTACTTCATTTATTGCACACTAATGCCATGTTGTGGATTGTTTTGCCACCTCCTTCTTGAGAAATTAAAGTGAAGTTTCTTAACTCCCTTTGTCTCCTTTTGCTCAGTATTTACCTTCACCAACTGGTCTGTCTATTCTTCCCTGTTCTCTATGGTAAACTGCCGGCTGAATCACCATGTCTTGTGTCCATCCATCTTCTGGAAGATCTCAATGGAGAGTATTCTTTCTCTCTCCTATATCTCAATCTCTTTTTATCTACCCTTATTTTCCTTTTAAGCTATAAGCATGTCCAAGTCACCTCTTTACTTAAAAAAGTGAAATAAGGTAAATCTTGCAAGTGTGCTAGGTCATTGCCAAACCCACTGCTTTGGAATTTCTTGTAGAGCCCAACGATTCAAGAGTGTATGACAGTGATAAACACTTTTCTCATATAGAAATAGGATGCACCTTTCTGCGCTGGTTTTCCCTCTGCATCCCTGTGCATGCCACAACACCCTTGCCAGCCTTTATCTATAAAGATGGTGAGTCTAAACCCTGGATTTCTCCTGCCTGGTGGTTTCGCTCTATAGCAGGTATGTGAGATTATCATAAGGAGATGCATCTACTCACTGGATCTTTCAAATTTATATACACTACATCTTTGCATTGCTGCTTACTGGCTGAGTAGAAAGCCTAAGAAAAAGTAAACTAAGGCTAATCTGTAGACTTTGCTCTCTCAGTGTGAGCCTGGAGCAGCTCACCTCTCTCTGTCTCCCTCAGATGCTTCCTCTCTCCTTTCCTTTCACTACAGGGATCTTGAAAGTGTCAACCACACTGACTGCTCCCTCTACAAATGTAATACTATCTTCCTGTTCCCCTAATCACTCTGATACTATACTTGCTCAGATAATTAAAGGCTTCCAAACTGCCAAATTAAACAACATTTTCAATTCTCATTATACTTCTTTGTACCATCTGGAGTTGTTGACAATTCCACAAACCATTAAATTTACACCTTCCGTGGCATCAATTGATTCTAATTTTCCCACTGCCTCTCTTCTCCTTTACTGTCTTCTCTTTCTTTCCTTCAGAAACACTGGTGTTTCTCAGAATTTCATGATTGTTCTGATTAATTTCTTACCTCATGTTCTTCTTGGATGGTATCATCCATAATGTCAACTGGTGATAATTTATAAACCTAAGCCTCTGCCTAATTTTTCCTTTAAGTATTGTATTTTTAACTGTATAAGATATATTAATCTAATTTTCCACATTGACTATTATGGGCTGAATTGTGTTTTGACCAAATTCATATTTTGAAGTCTTAACCCCTAATGTGATTTGGAGAAATTGCTCCTTAAAGACATTTATGGTTAAATGAGGTCAGATGAGACTGGTGTCATTATAAGAAGAGGAACAGAAACCAGCAAAGTGCACGCACAGGGGACATAGCAAGAAGCTACTGGACCTCACCATTTATATAATATTAAACAAATCAGAAACCCAGAGACATATCTTTTCTTTGCTCCCAGATCTAACAAAGGAGGGAAGCTGCAACACTGTGGTGAAGAAAGCAGGCTCACAGATAAATAGGCTGTATGTAGATTTTAACACTTCGATTTGCTAGCTCTATCATCATGGCAGATTATTTAACATTCTCATCTGTGAAAATGGTGTTGATAAGAGAAATATCTATCTTATGTGATTGTTAGGGCAAGTACTATGTCTAGGAAAGGGTAATCATTTATTCATATTAACTATTATATTAACATCATGGTTAATCATCACCTCACCCTCTCAGTTATAGCCTACAATATCTTTGAATCTAGAGCATTTTTTGTTCTATCAATGCTATTATTGCCCAGTGCTCATCATAACTCACCTTAGCTATTACTTCTATTTCTATAAAAAAAATCTCTTCCTTCTAACTTTCTTCCTAGCAATTATTCCGTACTCTTAACCCTATCCTTAGAAAAGGTGCTGGACTTACCTTGAGGAGAAAATCTGGACACATTCCCTTCATTTTCTTCTAATACTCTTCCCACTGCCTTGATGAAAGAAAATCCAACATTTTTAGATTTATAGACAGGATTTAAAAAATTTCATTCCCCCCAACAGCCTCTCACTCACTTACAGACCCCTACACAAGGCTGATTTGTAGACCAGACTGAGCTCAAATTTTTCAGACTATGATCAGCTTCTTCTTGCCCTAAAGTGTTAGTAACTGTTTATGAATACCCTTCCCACTTTTCTCCAATTGGAAAATGGCAACTCACCCTTCAAAACTCAGCTCAAGTGTCAGTTCTTAGAGAAAGATATTGGTAAGGTCCTAATGATAATGATGTTTAAAGGTTTCTTTCACTTCATGTTGATCCATCTACATTTAATCATTTAAAAATGTAAAATACAGGGGTGCCTGTATGGCTCAGTTGGTTAAGAATCTGACTCTTGATTTTGGCTCAGGTCATGATCTCACAGTTTATGAGATGGAGACCCGCTTGGGGCTCTGTGCTGCGCTGATAGTGTGGAAGGTGCTTGGGATTCTCTCTCTACCTCTCTGCCCCTGCCCCACTTGCAACCTTTCTCTCTCTCAAAATAAATAAATAAATAAATAAATAAATAAATAAATAAATAAATAAACAAACAAACTCCAAAAAATTAAAAAAAAATAAAAATTAAAAAAAATTAGAATGGAAAATACATATCTGTTTTGAGAGTCAAAGCTAATTAATTTGTCCATTTCTTTATATTGAAATAAATCTATTTTGACTGAGGTTTTATAGTATTATCTGAGTTAAATTAGTATGCTTTTTTAAAAATGTCTTTTTTAAAAAAATTTAATGTTTATTTTTGAGACAGAGAGAGAGGGTGTGCAAGTTAGGGGAGGGGCAGAGAGAGAGGGATATAGGGGATCTGAAGTGGGCTCTACCCTGACAGCAGGGAGCCTGATGTGGGACTTGAACTCACAAACTGCAAGATCATGATCTGAGCTAAAGTTGATGCTTAACCAGCTGAGCCACCCAGGTGCTGCATAAATTAGTATGCTTTTAAAAATCTTTCTCTGGCCATTTCTTTGTTTGGCTTTTTAAGTTCAAAAGTAGTTTCTATATAGATCTGTCTATTTTTACATATAAAAAATGAGTTTACACAGTTTAAAATAATCATATTTGTAGAATGGATTTGTCCACATAGTTAGTGACTTTATTAGGACCTGGTGCCCACATCAGAGGCACGCATGACAAAGAAGGGTATGAACTTAGAGTCAAACCTTCTGGATTGAAATTCCAGTTTTACTACTTAGTAGTGGGTCACTTCAGGCAAATAATTCAAGCTGCTGTGCCTCTGTTTCCTCATAGCAACCACACAGTGTCAAGGTCACCATTAGATTAGTCAAAAGATATAAAACTAATAGAAAAGAGGCTGGTACATAGTAAAAACTCAACAAACAATGACAATTTAATTTGTTTAAAAACGCTCACTGCTACCCTTTGTTGATTCAAGAAACTGATTCCATTTCTGGTTCAGATGTTTCCATATACAATTGTACAAATCCACTTGTCTTAAGTTCATGGACAAGAAATACTGTCCCTCATATCCCACACATTGCAGATGGCAGGCCTACACTTATATAGAAAAGGGATTCAAACAAACTGGATTTTTTTTTTCTCTCCATACCGTGTTAAATAATAACATTAATTGAACTTATCCTGCGATTTCTACCATCACAGAAGTCTATGGCACAGAGATACAATTTCAGTGGATTTTTTTTTTTTTAGGGCACTTGGCCTTGTAAAATGATTGAGCAACTTCTGTGTACAGTTTACTTCCTGAAATGCATGTGGTTCATTGAGAAGTAAAATGAAGTTTAGGGTCTATTTTTATCTATACAGGACAAATAAAGACCTAAGTTGATTATCGAAAACCTTAATAGTGCATATCTGTTGTCAGTTCAGTCATCATCTAAAATCTTTAGACAAAAGAGTTTTTCATGTTTCTGTCAAAATGATATACATTTTCCTTTGGAAATGTGAACGTTTTCTTAAGATAAGACTTATAAGTAATTACTAGTGAAACTAAAATGATTCTCCTTGAGCCTTAAGAATTATGTGTGCTGTCTTCAATAGCCCTTTTGTTAATGATTCTAACATTGTTAATTTTTTATGTTCTAATTGTGTTCAGTTATAGCCTTAACTTTGCTCTAGTGAAATATATCCCTACAAAATACCTTTCTACTTTCATAAATTGAAATTCATAGTATAAGATGATTTCAATTATCCAAGGTTATGATGATCTTTCTTCTTGAATATGTTTTGTATTTTCTAATGTATCCTATTATACTTCTTCAAAAAGGGAAATCTTATTTTAAATCTTTTCTTCTTTCAAATTAATGTCTTCTTCTACCTACTAGTATATTAGTGTCATCTGTGTATATACTTAATTAGTAATTATTCACCCTAAAACATGTTGATTAAGGCAAGATTCAATTTATTAAAATAGGAATGTCTTTCCATGTTCTGAAAAGTATTTAAGGTGACTTAAAAATACATATAACAGAGGAGGTTATTTTGTTGTTGTTTATGTTTCTGATTTTTCACAAAGTAAAGTGACAATGGCTAAGTTTATGTTTGTAGTTTTTGTTTTTTGAGGGAAAGAGTGAGGGGGGGAAGGGCAGAGAGAGGGGGACAGAAGGTCCAAAGTGGGCTCTGTCTGTACTGACAGCAGTGAGCCCAATGTGGGGCTTGAATAACAAACTGTGAGATCAAGTCCATCATGCAACCAGCTGAGTCACCCAGGCACCCCTTTATCTGTAGTTTTATTGTAAAGGTAGTATTATGCTTCACTTGGCTATAACTAGAGGTTCCGTGATAAAACAGTTCCAAATTCTCAACTAAGCATGTTTTTTTAAGAGTGGTCTACCTACAAAGCTATACTGTTGACCTTTAAACAACATGGGTTTAAACTGCACAGGTCCACTGATACACATATTTGTTTTAACATTGTACAGTATTGTAAATGTATTTTCCCTTCCTTATGATTTTCTTTCTTTTTTAATTTTTTAATGTTTATTTTTGAGAGAGAGAGAGAGAGAGAGAGAGAGAGCGTGAGTGGGAGAGGGGAGAGAGAGAGAAGTTGACACAGAATCCAAAGCAGGCTCCAGGCTCTGAGCTGTTAGCACAAAGCCTGACCTGGGACTTGAACTCATGAACCTTACGATGAGATCATGACCTGAGCTAAAGTCGGATGCTTAACTGACTGAGTCAACCAGGCGCCCCCACTTATGATTTTATTAATAGCATTTTATTTTCTCTAGCTTTATTTATTGTAAGAATACAGAATCTAATACATATCACATATAGAAATGTGTTAATTAAATGTTTATGTTAGTGGTAAGGCTTTCAGTTAACAATAGGCTAGTATCAGTTTTGGGGAATCAAAATTATCTGTGAAGTTTTGAATATATGGGGACTGATGTCCCAACCCCTGAATTGTTGTGGGGTAAACTATACATAAATAGTATAACTTGGAAAAAATTTATTTCTTCAATCAGAAATCTAAATAGTTGTTGGACATTCATTGTGTTATGCCAATTTCATTCAGTATAATTCAACATCTGGAATTTAGTTCAATGGAAGATTATTGTATCATTTCCTATCACAGAGCAAATGAAAAAAAATGACTTTATGAATTCTTTACTACTTGCCCACCTTTTGACAATTACACCAGTAGTAGACAATATAATGGCTGCCCAAAGATTTCTGTGTCCTAATGCTCAAAGCCATGAATGAGTGAGGTTACAGGACAAAGGGAAATTAAGGTTGCAGATGGACTAAGGTTGCTGATTAATGGACTATAAATTAGGGAGATTAGTTTGGGTTATCTAGGTGGTCCCAGTATAATCAGAGGGGTCCCTAAGTGGGGAAAGAGAGACAGAAGAGAGTAGTAAAGATGGCAGACTGAAAAGAACTGCATTCACTCTTGATGCCTTTGAAGATGGAAGAATTAAGCCACGGAGTGTGGATGGCCTCTTGTATCTGAAAAATAGCACATAGAAGGATTTTCTACCAGAGCCTCAGGAAGGAATGTGACCCTGCAGACACCTTGATTTTAGTTCAGTGAGACCCATTTTGGATTTTTTACCATTAGAACTGTAAGATGCTGAATTTTTGTTATTTTAAACCTCTAAATTCTTGGTAATTTTTCATAGTAACAATAGGAAAAAAATATACTTCCCAACCCTACATCACCCCCATCTCTAGTGCTTGACAGTAAATTATTTTTTATTTTCACCACAAGGAATTCTAACAACTTGATTTACTCTATACAAAACTTCACCTATCTTGATGTCTTTGATATATTGATCTGGACCAAGTCCAAACTACCCAAAAGGTGATATTTCCTCTTAAGTGCTAGTCCCTTGAGCGAAGTAGCACTTGGATTCACAATTTTGAAAATTAGCTATCCCATATTTAAGCAATCCAGTTCAGAAGCAAAACCTAATTACTTAATTACTCTAGGGAATTTTCAAAATTCAATGCACAGAAGCAGTTATATTTATTTTCAGAAATACTCTTTCCTTCTAATTTGCTTGCTGCAGTTCAACTACACAAAATTTTATGTCTGATTTTATATTTTATTAAAATACATTAAAAATTTTTAACGTTTATTTATTTTTGAGACAGAGAGAGACAGAGCATGAATGGGGGAGGGTCAGAGAGAGAGGGAGACACAGAATCTGAAGCAGGCTCCAGGCTCCGAGCTGTCAGCCCAGAACCCGACGCGGGGCTCAAACTCACAGACTGTGAGATCATGACCTGAGCCGAAGTCGAACGCTTAACCAACTGAGCCACCCAGGCGCCCCTTAAAATACGTTTTAAAATAAAGATGATATTTAGTAAGAAATTCCATAATTTACATATAATAAAATGAAATGGTCTCCCACTTAGGCATTTTACAAAATCTGATAGCATACTTATTTTTCTCTTGTGTATAAACTTCCAAATAAGTTGTTAATTGTTACATTAAAAGCACTATCATAATTCACTGGACCAATAATGAAAATGTGTGCCTTTCCCCTAAAGCCTAACTACTTCATTTGTATAACGATGCATATTTCACAAAACAAGCCTTTGATTTTTATTGTTATTGTTGTTGTTATTTTAACCCCATAGATCTATGTCTAGTTGGGTAAAATTTGTTTTTAAGCTCTGATGACTATAGAAAATATTCCTAGAAAAAAGAGAGAGCACTAAATCCATACTGAAACTTAACATTACAAATGTAAAATTATCATTATCTCGTGGTTTTAAAGTACAAAATAAGCACATTCCTCTACTTAAACTATGCTGGGTTATACAAGGGCAATAATCAATAAGGCAGCTCATTATCTGTGATACCTCTAATTACCATGTGCTAGTACTGTTGTTATGGTTTAACCAGTGCATATTTAAAAATTTTGCTAACAGGATCTTGTTATCATCCTAATTTTGCTGTGGAGTTTTATGAGAAAATCACGTTACTCATCTGAACTGCCACAACAACAGCAATATCCCTAGGGTACTTTTTTTTTTTTTTCATATCAAGGTTAATTTAAAGTGATTAGCATAAGTACTACAGATGTTGCTATGGGGATAAGAACTGCACATCTTCTATGATGGACATCATATGATTGCTGTTACAGGCCTGGTAAGATTGGATTATTTGTTTTAATGTCATGCAAAGCAAGTCACATGATAGAGATCGGTATCTTTTTAATAACATTCCATATTCCTAAATCAATCACCTTTTCACTTCTTTAGAATGGTGTGTATACAAAAATCACTACTTTATTACTGGCCTAAGTAAATTTATCATGTTGTGTTTGGATGTTCAGAATATTTCTTTTAATTGGTATTGATTCCTCCATCTCCCAGTTGGAGAGAAACAGTAGTTAAAAGGAGAGTGTTTGTTCACATTCAATTCATTCAACATTCATTGAGAGCGTACTATGGTGCTGACATTTTCTAGACTCTGATAATGAAATGAAATTTTGTAGTCAATATTTATTCTGAGTTGTTTTTTTATTTTTGTTTTTCTAATTGAATCAGCTTCCAGCCCTGTAAATACTGAGAGGCGGAGATTAGGATTGGAAGATAGAGTAGGTTGTACCCTGTCTTTGAGAGTTGGTAAGAGAAGGACACCAGTGAACAATAGAGATGACAAGTGAGAGTTCCAGACACCTATCAGTGGCAGTGGTCAAGAGTGGACATTTCATAAAAAGAATAAAAAATAAATACGGAAGCAAATATAGAAAGAAAAATAGTTCATCATCTATCATTCTTCTTGGTGGTAATTGGAGGGAGATTTTTGTAAAATTGAGTGGAGAAGTCAAGGAGGAAACAATAAAATTATAGAGAAGATGGGACAGATAACAGTCATTTCTCACCATATCTAGGATTTTGCTGTCTGTTTATACTGAGAAATTGAGGGTGTGGGATGGAGAGGGCACCAGTGACAAAGAAAATTGAGGAAAGTGTTTAAATAAGAGCTTTCACTTGTCATAAAATATGATCATGGATGCATAACCTCCTTCATCACCTCCATAACCATGGATGCATAACCTCCTTCAGATTAGAGTGGAGATTGAGGGGGACGGGGTGTGTAAATCGACACTTGGGTCAGTTCTCAACTTTCTAATGTGTACAAAGTGTAGTAACAACATAAGATGGAATATAATTATGAAGATAATAGTACAGCAACGTAAGAGTGAATTCTTAAAAAATTCTCTGAAAAAGTTTCACAGATATTCATGACACTATGGATCACTAACATATCAAGATATTTCTTAATAAATGTTGTGGTTTTCAATCTCACAATATTGCCATGGTGCAAGAGGAATATTTTAAAAATAGGAACTTAATGTTTTAAATATGATACTTAATAGTGTCAAGTTATTTATAAAATGCAATTTTTCATTGCAACTTTTAATTGGAGATTTTTCAAAATTGGCATGAATTGCAAATTTGTTCTAAATCTTAAATGTCACAGAAGCAAATGTATCAAATTCTTGAATTCTTTCCCCCCAAAGTCTTTACTCAGGATCCCCATCCTTTTCTATAATCTTCGTCCCAAAGAGCAGATCATAATAGCTGTGGTATAAAATTTTACTGCCTCTACATGTAATTATTAAAACTAACTGCATTGCCATCCCATAGCCTCTATAGAGATTTTTCCTGAGACCATGCCCAATGCAACAGCAGGGAGAAAGCCATCAACTCTCCTGTGAGAATGCTCTGTTTGTTCCTAGGATTTTAAAATTAAATTACTTAGTGATTGTAATCGAGTTGATATTTCAATGCAACCAAGTAGAGCAGGAAACATCCTTGCACCTCAGAATATCCCATCAATAAACACTTTCCTCTCGCTTATCCTATTTCCTTTGCATCAACCTTGATAAGTGGCCATCAACAATGCACTGAAGCATCGTCAGTGATAGTGGATCACTTCCTCCAGTGGCAGCCTGTTTCATTTTCACATAGACTCATTTAATAGAAAATTCTTCCTCAGGCTTAATTGGCACTTGGCTTCTTAAAACTTTCCCCAATTTGAGTCCTAGATGTGGCCTATCTGTCTATCTGACAATTTTTTCAATGTTATATATAAATAAGGTAATCAACATATGACTGAATTTATAAAGTTCTTGATGTCGACTCCCTGTACGGTTTTGTCGTGGTTTCTCCTTATATTTTAGTTTTGCTTTCTTTGTATCTCACAATGTATCTTCGCCATAGTAGTTGATAAACGTTTATTGTGTGTCTCCTTTACAAAATGAACACTGCAGTGTCAAATGTGAGCTCCCTCTCATGTGTCACATGTTTAATGCATACAGTCTTTCAAGAATTCATTCACAGCATTTAGGGAGGAAAACAAACTTAAATTAGAAGCAATAACATATTTTGGTGATAATATCTTCCAATATTCCTAGGTAATATGTAATGAATAAAGTAATTGATAAAAAAACAATCCAGATTTGAAGTGTATTAGCTAGAATTCACTTGGTAATAACATTTTTAAAGATGTTTTTCTTTATTTTTGAGAGAGACAGAGAATAAGCGGGGGAGGGGCAGAGAGCAAGGGAGACACAGAACCTGAAGCAGGATCCAGACTCTCAGCTGTCAGCACAGAGGCTGAAGTGGGACTCAAACTCACAAACCGTGAGATCATGACCTGAGCTGAAGGCAGATGCTTTATCAACTGAACCCCCAGGTGCCCAGGTAATAGCACTTATTCTGACCCTTAAAGTAGTGCTACTCCACACATGGAAGGATTTATCTGGGTGACAACCAGCTTAGAGAAAGTAGCCCAAGACTGTTGAGGGTGTGGAGTTTCAGCTTCAGCTTCCTTTTTCATGTAATTAATCCACTACAAATGATTGAACAACTCATTTGTGTTTCATCGTATGATAAAGAGTTAAAAAAAAAAAACCCAACAGGTCTCTTACAGACTTAGTCTATTGAGAGGAGTAAAAACTGACAAACAAATAAACAAACAAACAAAAAACCCCACTTGAGCAAGCAATTACATGTAGTATGGTAACCATCATATTATAAACACTACTGCGAACCCATGTGGAACAGGTAACCCATATTTGAGTGGATCTCAGAGGAAGTGATATCCCAATTTAACTGAAAGGATCAAAGCATGGATATTTGAGGTATTGAAAGTAGCTCCTTTTGGTTCTGTTTAGTTTTGTTACTAAGACTTTAGGTAATGGGAACAGGAGAGATTAGTCTGGAAACATCATAACAAGTCTTGTGAAACATATTAAGTAACTTCAGACTTTAATAGCAATAGAAAGATACTGAAGAGTATTAGTAAGAAAAGACTTGATTTGGATGTGACAATAGGACATAATTACAATGTAACGTCTTGAGAGAGAATTTGGATAAAAATATAAATATGAGCCATCAACATATAAATATATATGAAGGACTCAAAGATTGGAAACAATCTTTTAAGAATTGTAATTAGAGTGGGTAAAGGGGTCAGAAAAAGAACACTGAGGAGCAGCAAGATTTTTATGGATGGGCACGAGAAGAGGTATCTCTGGGGGATCCCAAGTAGAGTGACCAAAATAGCAGCAGAAAATCAAACGATATGGAACATGGAAGCCAAGGGCAGGTGCCTTTCTAGGAGAGAGTAGACCATGGTGTTACATGCTACCAAGATTTTAATAAGAGTGTAAAAGGGCCCTATGGATTTAATGACAAGACGGTCATTGTGAACTTGGAGTTTCATTGGAGTGTTGGGGTCAGTAAAAAGATATTTCTGAGTAGAAAAAGTGACATTGGGTATTAAAGTCTACTTTACTAATAAGCTGTTTGACGTTGACCAGGATTCTGAAAATCTTAAATCTTATTACCTTTATGTGAAACAATGTTAAAATCATTCAATCACTATGGGTCCTCATACATTTAAAGTTATCAGAATATATCTGTTATCTTCAGCCTATTAGTTTATAGATTTCCCTCCTTAAGACCTTTCTGATTGGGGTGCCTGGGTGGCTCAGTCTGTTAAGCATCCGACTTGGGCTCAGGTCACTATCTTGAGGTCCGTGAGTTCGAGCCCTGCGTCGGGCTCTGGGCTGACAGCTCGGAGCCTGGAGGCTGCTTCCGATTCTGTGTCTCCCTCTCTCTCTGCCCCTCCCCCATTCATGCTTTGTCTCTCTCTGTCTCAAAAATAAATAAACGTTAAAAAAATTAAAAAAAAAGACCTTTCTGATTCAATGTAAATGTGAGTAGACACGTTTACACTAATAGATTAAGAGGAGGTTGTTGTATTAAAACTTGCTGAACTTTTTGAATATGGTAAGTTTTCCCCATTAGTCTAAACAATGAAATTCTATAAGAGACTGGCAGATATTAAAATGATAATATTCATTATCATCATGGGTATGAGAAACAGCCCTGGAGTACAATGGGACAGGCAGTTAGACTTTTTTAGTGTAAGAACTTAGGGATATTTACTGAAGTTTGAAATAGACACAGCAGGAGACCCAGAAATTTTACTACAAGGAGGTTAACATGTAGAAAAACATGGACATACACGAACATTTTATTTTAGCATAGTTTGTAAATCACGTGCAAACTTGTATATCTATTTAGAGGGGCTAGCTAAACAATTATTGGTAAAGGCATACAATGAAATATTTTATGGCTTGTTTAAAAGAATGAGCTAAATCTGTAAACATAATATGGAGAAATCTTAGAGAAAAGGGAACTCTTTTTTGGAAAGGCAGAGCGAAGAATAGGGTTACCCCCCTCTTTAAAGAAAAGTAATTATATACACATGTATCAGCAAATGTCAGGAAAGAAACTTAATAAAAATTACCATCAGGAAGAGATAGGATGTGAGTTACAGCAGGACATTTAATTTGGGAGAGGGGGGCTTTTTTCTGCTGTTTACACTTTTTTTTTTAAACAGGACTATGTTTTATTTTTAGAATAACAAAAATGAAAATAGAAGCAAAGGTATATGTCTTGTAACATATGCTTTTATTTAAAACCCCAGATAATCACTCACTGTCTCCTTCTTCGTGTCCCACTTTGCTGCCCTATATTGCAACTGTGTATCTAAAGGGAAACAGCACTGTGTAAACTGCTTATACACAGCCTTCTTATCTTCCCCTACTTACAGTATGCCCCACTTTCTTAAGCTCCATCATCTAGTATTCACCTGAAATGAGATTGACAACTGTGTACGGAAACTTCTTTTATATAATGATAGGCTTCGGGTATTTAATTGATTTAATTTTATTTAAGATTGAGCAAGGCCTTCATCTTATGCACAATTTTATATCAAAAAGCACATTTCTAAGTGTCTGTTCTGAATGGTTTAGCTAACTCCTCGAGTTACAATTTTATAGTAGGGAATCGGAGTGAAATCACATTACTGGAAAAGGCATGTGTCTGGCAAGTTCCCAAGGCATGAGTATTTATGGCATGATGAACTGTGAATTTGATGTTGATGCTTGCACACAACATGCAGGTGGTTCAAATCTAATTTTGTCACCAGAAAACAATGAGCTATATTTAAAAGTGTAAAATGTTTGTTGTATAGAAAATATTTGCCCAAAATGAACAATAAATAAATCAAGGTCAGTACTATTAAATTTTCTATGAAATAGAGTAAATTTAATTGAGATGATATGAAATACCTCGTCTATTCCAGGAGCTATGCAAACAATTTGAAGTATAGGAAAGAGGGATAGGATTACAAATGCATGCAACTTTTTCAGAGCACTTATCAAGGGATCAGATGAGTTTTCCAAAGTAAGGACATGGACAAGATTTATGGAGAGGTGCCCAAGACATATTGTGCATGCGCGCGCACACACACGCACACACACACACACACACACACACACACACACACCTCATCTTTGGTTGTAAATGGCAAGAGATGAGAACATAGTATATGGATTATGCTCAGTGTCAGTTGGAATTAAACCTCAAATGCTTTGCAGAGGGGTAACCTATAAAAAGACTAAAATTCATTAAGATGCCTCAGTAAATTTCCCATCACTTAAATTAAAAAATGAAGTTTAGGCTGACCTTTTTACTCTTTTGTAGGCACCTAGGATAGATACTATTAATTTTCTAAAAGTCATTACCATATCAGTGTGGTCAAGGCAGCCAGTAATTTGTTAAGGGCTTTTCAAAGAGAAGAGTAGTTTAATACCCTGAGAGAACCTCACTTACAGTAGCCCTCAGAAGACATTAGTATCTCCTACTAGGAATTCTCACTATTGCAATTAGTAGCCTATTTCCAAGCTATATGTATTAACGAAGAAATTTATCATTCATTAGTTTTCCCCCTTGGACATGAAGAAATTGGAGGCAGGTGAGTATGTAACTTTGTAACTCTTAACCCTCTGAAAGGAAAGAAAGTTAGGTATTTTTACTCAGTAAAAATAAAAGAGTAATAAAAACCAAAATCAGTAAGTTGTTTGTATAAAAAGGGGGAGAGGGTGTTCTTATTGTTGAATGTGAAGGGAAGAAAGCCAAAATATACATGAGTGATTCAGGATACTAGATTCAGTGAATATGTCTGTATTGCGATAATCGATACACATGCATATTACAAGTGGTCAGTAAATGGAATGGGTGGTGTTTGATTTGGGGTAGGATATTTAAGCATTTCTAATTGATTTTTTCTGATGAATTTCGTTCCTTCCATGGCTGATATTATTCCATGTAACTAAAAAAATGTATATGTTCATTTTATCAAAAGCTTTAGTTATCTCAGAAGATAATGTGACAGCAGCTTTGGTAGGCGTGGAATCCACGTGTATGTCATAGATCTGCATTTTAGGGGAATGTGTACTAATTCACCTTATATTATTATACAATTCTTATTTATTTATTTATTTATTTATTTATTTATTTTTAGGGAGAGTGTGAGGGGAGAGAGGGGGAGAGAGAAAGGGATAGAATCTTTTTTTTTTTAAGTTTTATTTATTTTCAGAGAGAGAGAACAATCACAAGCCAGGGAGGGGCAGAGAGGGAGGGAGACAGAATCCCAAGCAGGCTCCATGCTGCCAGCACAGAACCTGATGCAGGGGCTCCATCCCACAAACCCTGAGATCATGATCTGAGCACAAATCAAGAGTCAGATGATCAGTTGAGCCACCCAGGCACCCCTAATTATTATTTTTATTAAGTAAATCCTGAACAGGCAAACAATAGCCTGACCTAACCCCCCCCCCCCAACATCCATCCCAATAGAAACCATATTTTCACTTTTTTTATTTGTTCTCATAGGCATCTCCATAATTCTAACAACAATCTATGCTTTTATTACATTATATTTAGATTTTTTTATTTCTTGTATTAAAAGGTAAGTATTAAGCTTATGTACACTTTCACCTTCTATTTGCTATAAGTTTTTACATACTTTTTTCAATATTTTAATCTTTCCACTGATTATTATATGGCTTTAAATAATATGACAAAGACCCTATGTTTTTGTCTTCTCCATATTTTAAGCATGTCTGAACCCGTATACCATGTAGGAAAATAATACTAGCATCCTATTATTTCATCTATCTTACAAGCTCTCCTCCCTCACATTCCCACTTCCGCAGTATACTTTTAATTTTATATTGTCAAGGTTGATGACATCTATAGTCTATGGTAGCCATAATTAAACTTGCAGTGATTGACTTCAAGCTTGACTCTAAAAATTAGAATCTGTCAAAAAGCCTCTAGAGAGTTATAACCATTTAAATATTGCCTCTGCAGAGCAAATTAGTGTGGTAGGATTTTGCTTCATGTTTTATGGGCTTAATATTATGATTCTCATACCACTCAAAGGATCCTAACTTAAAGCAAAGTCAAATGGAGTCTTTTTTTTTTTAATATCCTGTCAGTTTCTTAAATCACACCTCAATCAATTTAGTTCTTGCCTGGAGTGGGACTTTCTGGGGAGATTTTTAAGTTTTGATTTTTAAGTTTTTAATTGGTACCATTTTTATTACTTTAAGAAGCAATAGATCTCCCCTTTTGCTCCCAAGCTGATATATTCTCATCAAAATTAATGCATGGCATCTGTTTTATTATATTCTTGGAATTTGACCTCTTATTCTAATTTGATCTGACAATTATCCTAGATTACTACTCAATGCTACTCTGTCATCTTGAAGTTCCTTTTTAAAGAATTCCTGTTTTATTTCTACCATGTAGAAATATCCTCTGCTTTTTTAAAAAATAATATCTACACCCAAAACACGGCTCGAACTCACAACCCCGAGATCGAGAGTTGCATGCTCCACTGACTGAGCCAGTCAGGTGCCCCTCTTATGCCTTCCTCATTATTGATTTTCAGTTTTGTTGCTAGATTTTTAAAATCTTCTAGTTTACTTTGTTTAAATACAGCAATTGAGTATCAAAGCTTCAAAATAATTGGTATACTGATAATGGAGAGGTAGACACTGTTTGAACTAATTCCTGTCGAACTTGATAGCAATTGCCATAAAAACAACAAAAAATGTGAAGCTACATGTCCTCTTTTGCTGTTTAAGATAATGTATTCAAATAAACCCAGCTAAGCACAACTCTGTTGTGATAGTTGCACTTTGTGGAATTCACATTCCCGTATGAATTAGAAATGATGAATTCTTAATAGCTTCCCTAGGGTTTTACTTCTCCTCTGACACTTCTCAAGAATTGCATCATGTTTTAGAAATAAAAGAACATAATTTATTCCAAGAAGCATGAAAATCTTCAAGTACTATTTGGGGAGTTTCAAAATCACTTATGTTAGAAGGAAAAAAAACCTATTTTGCTTGTGTTGTGAGGAAGAAAATGTCATAATGAAGCTATAAGTTGCTCCAAGCTATGACAATACTGATTTTGAAATATTATATGTTATAATACCACACTGAATCATTAGGGTAATGATGCCCCTTCTTTAAAAACAATTTCTTACAAGTAACATGAGTCTTTCCCCCTCTTCTAAGTAACTTACGTTTCATCCAAAATAAAAGTTGTGTTTATAATTTTGCATTTACACTTTGTCCCCCAGAAACCTACTTTTTAAAAATATGATAAAGAATGGGCTGCCTCTCTTCCAAACATATTAGGGATGATGCAACCAAATGTCTTCACTTTGGGCAAGCAATACCTACAAGGTAACAATGAGGCATGTTAAAACATTTTTTGAAATATTTTGAAATATTGAACAATGTAATATAAAGACATAACCATATTGGCTAATAGAATTAATCAAAGTTGTTTTTGTTTGTTTGTTTGTTTTTGTTTTTGTCTTTTGGAAGAAACAAACTTAACTTATGAGAACATTCCTGCCAAGGTGTCAAGATTCTGCTTAAACACCTATAGGGATAGATTCAGTGCAACAAACATTTATTACGGTATTGAGTATCTCAGACTCTGGGCCATTGCTAAAAGATGTAAAGTGCACCAAAGCAAGGTCCCTGTTCATAAAGACCACAGATCCAGAGTAAAATATTCAATCCTTATTTTTTTTAATTAATTTATTTATTTTGAAAGAGAGAGAGAGAGGGAAAAGAGAGAGAAGGAGGGGCAGGGAAGAGGGAGAGAGAGAGAGAATCTAAGCAGGCTCTGTGTTGTCAGTGCAGAGCTCAACATGGGGCCAAGAACTGTGAGATCATGACCTAAGCCAAATCAACAGTCCTATGCTTAACCAACTGTGTCAATCCTTATTTTTAAGTGCAATACACAAAATAGATGATGATTACATGTAGAGCACTCCCATGGACATATGCAGTTTTGAACCCTTCCCCTCTTCTCACCTCCTAACACAAGGCACAGGGTATAAAACCACCAGAAAGGTTTGTCTGATTTTTCTGCTTGGTGTGTACATCCATACATGTCAATTAGTGATGGTCTCATGGTGATTACATCTGTGAATCTTCTTTTTTTTTTAAGTTTAGAGAGAGACAGAATGAGTAAGTGTAGGAGAGCGTAGAGGGAGAGAAAGAATCCCAAGCAGTGGCTACACTCAGTGTTCAGTGCAGAGTCCAACACTGGGCTTAATCCCATGACCCTTGGATGATGACCTGAACCAGAATCATGAATCGGAAGCTAAGCCAACCGAGCCACCCAGGTGCCCTCTTTTAATTGGAGTATAGTTGACACATGATGTTCCATTAGTTTCAGGTGTATAACATAGTCATTTACAAACTTTTTAAAATCAATAGCCATTTGGCTGTTTACTTTGAGTGTTTACTACCTGTTCTGCTCCTTTCTCTGACTCTTGGGCCAAAAGCTGCTGGATGGCAAGTAAGGTCAGGATGAGCAGTACAAACAATGGCTGTAATAATCCCTGCTATTCTAGGCCCACTGGTTCAGGGCACTAGTGCTCCTGAGAATTCCTTTTGTGGAATGTAAACTACTAGAATGGGTGATATAATATCCACTATGAATTTATCACCTATGTTGATTTCATTTTTTTTTTTCAACGTTTATTTATTTTTGGGACAGAGACAGAGCATGAATGGGGGAGGGGCAGAGACAGAGGGAGACACAGAATCGGAAACAGGCTCCAGGCTCTGAGCCATCAGCCCAGAGCCCGACGTGGGGCTCGAACTCACGGACCGCGAGATCGTGACCTGGCTGAAGTCAGACGCTTAACCGACTGCGCCACCCAGGCGCCCCGATTTCATTTTTTATACAGCACGCTGTGTTATAATTTTTAAGCTTCAGCGTGCCTTCATTCTACTCCCATCAAGTAGAACTTCTCTTGAGACCCCTCCCCCCACCAATCACACTTGGGCTTGCCTTCAATTACTGTTTATTTCAATTTCTTTTTTCAGTGTACTGCTGTTACCAAGAGTGGGGGTGCTCTCCTTGCAAGAGCACCTGGGAATGGGATTGTGTAGTTCTCCCAGACCTTAATTCTACATTTAAATTTCTGAGAAGGAATACAGTGCAAATCATTAGGTTGGATTTCTTTCTCTCCTTTTGGCCTTTTTTCCTTTCTATAAGAACTGCATAATCTCTCATTACTTTTCTAATTGGATTTCTCTTATTTTTTTCTCCAAGCTAAAATGGATGCCTGTCCCCCTCAAATAGAATACACTCTTCACTATATGTTGACTAACTTGGATTTAAAATAAATGAGATGAAACAAAATGAAATGAAATGAAAAAAATAAATAATAATTTTAAAAAAGGAATACAGTCTTTTCTGGGGGTGCCTTGTTGGCTCAGTCAGTTAAGCATATGACTCTTGATCTTGGCTCAAGTCACGATCTCGCAGTTCGTGAGTTCTAGCCCTGCATCGGGCTCTGCACTGACAGCCTAGAGCTTGCTTGGGATTCTCTCTCTCTCTCTCTCTCTCTCTCTCTCTCTCTGTCTCATATTCTCTCTCGATAAATAAATAAGCTTAAAAAAATGATACACTCTTTTCTGAACTTCCCATATTTGATCAATATCAGCTACCTAAAACGTATATACCAATTGATCATAATGCACAACTGGATTACAATGCATAATGTAAAGTATTACTTCTGGACACAGAAAAATTAATTTCACTAAGTAGCAGTTGTCAGAATATTCCTTATGTTGAGCCCCAATCTATGTTCCCTTAATCTTTTGCATCAGACCTAGTTCTGATACCTCAGGAGATGCCTATTATATGATTAGCCTTCAACAATAATTGAGAAAAAAAGCTATCACTGATGCCTTTAATTACACTTCTAAATGCCACAAAGCCTGGCTTTGAAGCACTTCCATCCTTGTGCCACATTTTAGAACACATACAAGTTCAACAACACCCATACATTTTAGTACTAAAGGAAATCCTGTAGTTGAATCTACCAGCAAAAAGCTTGATTGAACTATAGACTCCTTGGTTGTGAATACTGTAAGTTTATACGTTTTTGAGTCAGGCAAACCTGGACAAAAATTCCAGTTCTGATGTTACCTTGCTGCATAATTTTCTTGACATTTCAAGTCACCGCCCTGAGCCTCAATTCAGCTTTCTGGAGTACCTCTGATATGCCTCCTATCTCACTGTAAGGATTAAATGAGATGTAATTAGCTCAGCATAATGCCTGATACAAAGCAGCCATCCCGTAATGGTGGCTATTCTTATGGCCATCTTTGCTTATTATTGTTTTCATTACTCTCACTATATACTCTGGGTATATTTGACAAAAAAATGTCATGTCACTGACTCCCTGTAAACTTAGAGCCAAAAAGAACCCTCATTTTGTCTCCCATGAATGCTGCTGCTTTATTCTAAGACATCTCTTTAAATGACTGCAAAGTCACTGTCCTCACACTTGTGTATTAACATCTTTTTTAAAAATACACCGCGCTATTTTCTGGCACTTGCACCAAAACAATTGATTGACCAATTCCCTTTCTAATTAGTCATTTAACATTATTTTATCCCTTCTTCATTTTCTAAACCATCATAGCTCACGCCTTCCATGACATGTCTGGGTAAAAACTGGGAAGGAAGGGAAATATAGATATATCTCACTAAAACAAAGAATTGGTTCAGTCCTAAAGTAAATTAACTCAATCCATGGGGTTGAAGAGAGGATGAAGAGAGAAAACAACCAAACTTTATGCTTGCC
This sequence comes from Prionailurus viverrinus, assembly GCF_022837055.1. Lineage (NCBI taxonomy): Eukaryota > Metazoa > Chordata > Mammalia > Carnivora > Felidae > Prionailurus > Prionailurus viverrinus. The sequence continues at coordinate 129,837,547 of NC_062569.1, read as the reverse complement.
TTAGAAACATGAAATTAGAAAATTCTGACAGTGTAGATAATATTTTTCTTTAAACCGTTATGACCTCAGGGCCCCTGGTTCAGTTGGGTTAGTGTTGGACTCTTGATTTCCTCTCAGGTTGTGATCCCAGGGTCATGAGATCAAGGCTCCCTCTTTGGTCTCCACACTGAGCATGCTTGGGGTTCTCTCCTTCCCTTTACCCCTCTTCCATTCCTACCTGTGCATGTGCACATGCTTTCTCAAAATAAACAAAATTAAAAAAAATGTTATCACCTCAAACTTATAACTTTTAAGAAATATGGTGTATCAACAAACATTAAGCAAACATTCTTCCTTTCTGCCTTAAGGATCAACCTGAACTCAAACATTTCTGCTTTATATAATAACCATAAACAACAGGTCATTTTTAAGTGCCTGTAAAAGGCAAAATTAGGAATATTAAAAATAATTAGATATAAACTCTGGCTGGGGTCAAAAGGCACTTAAAGATAGAATAAGGAAGCATCTGTGTGCCAAGAAAGCTGTAAAACACAGAATATGGTTCAGCTCGGAGGCTACAAACATTCTGATGTGGCTGAAATAAGGCTAGCATTCAGAAAGTAAGCAAGAATGAGATTTACATTTAAAATTCACTAATTCTTTAATTCTTCTTATTATGCATTACCCTTGGATACAATCCTCTCTTACCCAAATAAGGCAAATGTTCTTAAACCCCCAGACAATGACTTGTCAAGCTTTTCCTCCATGCTGTTCATTCACCCAAAGATCTACATCTTTCAGTCCTCTTTTCCCCTCACTTTGCCAGACCTTCTCCATAACTTAGGACAATACACATCCTTTTTCAAGGAACTTTTCTCATTGAGACCTTCTGTCATCTTCCTGTCATATATCTTTGTGAGCTGGCAACATCTGTGTTTGTCATTTATATCTATTAGAGTGTAGATCTCTTGAGATTTAATGACATACCTGATTTATCTCTTGAGCCCAGCATCTGTCTATCTGGGACATCTAGTCACAGATCAAAAGCTGACAATTCATATCATAGCAGAGGCAGACAGACTACATTTCCAGTCCTAGATTCCTTTTTTTTTTTTTTTCGGCTTTTACTTGGATGCGATATCTGACCTCTCTGAGGTTTAGTTTCTCAATCTTTAAAATCAACATAATTCTGTCTTCATTGTAGGATTCCTAGTAAGTTGAAAATAATAGGTGTAGAACATTTACTATATGGCAGGCACATAGCAGATACTCAATAATTGATAACCATTGATACTATGATTAGAGTGAATGAATGCATTCCCTGAGTTAGTCATAAATGTTTCAAGACTATTTTGTGGTTTTCAAACTTCCTACTTATGTATCTTCTTAAGTCACATATAGCTTTTTTTTTTTTTTCATCAGTTGGGTCCTCCTTATTCTGTCTGTTACTAAGATCAGCACAGTGTGAACTAGGTCTCCAGGCGGACCCCCTTTTTAAGTTTGGTTTTCCCTGTCCATGTAACCATTCTTATTCTACTCTTTCAGACAAACGGCTGATAAAAATTACCATCTTTAACTTCATCAATTCTAATCAAGCAGATTCATTTTTTTTCCTGTGGACTTGAACTTATACTACCCATGTTGTCCAATATATCGCACCTGAAAAAAAAACATCTGTCATGTTTTCCTTTATGCTTTTTACTAAGAATAAGGTTTTGACTATATGACCTCTTCGAATTCCACTTATCTTCTGCCTCTGTGATGAAACGCATATTTTCAACGAAAATACTTAATTCAGTGAATATATGTTCATAATAGAGTGAGAAGCACTGATTCTCCTACACTTTCTCTTTCCTTATTTGTCTCTTCCCTCAACTCTTTGCTTCCCTTTCCGTTCATACTTGAAGTAGTGGTTGCTTAGACAGATGATAAAAAGGGAAGGAGTACAGAACACATTCCATGATCTCTAGAAGTTTGCCTACTCTTCCTCTATCTGATAAATCTTTTATTGAGCTGTGCTGAAACCTGAGAAATTTGAAGATGCAACCAGTTAGTTTATAAACTTATTTTTCTACTAGAAAACCAAATGTGATATTTAAGCTATGTATCATAGGACACCCTGCACACGACCTCTTTTATGAATGAGATTTTCCTCACTAAGCTTTATTAATAGTGCTGTTGGATACATTAATGGATTTTAACCTACCATACCTTTTCCATGTTAGGTAGCTCCAAACGTTTTTTGCTGCTTGTTCAGAACTTTTAAAATGCTTCTCGTTAATTTTTCATGAGGACAAATTTGGGCTTTTAAAAACTATTATTATTCTTGTCCGTTACTGAAAAGTGCTCATTGAATGCTAAATTGTATCACCGATGGGCTCATTTTGATCTGAGGACTCAAACTAATTATTTCCCCATATCTTTTTTATTTGCTTCTTAGTTGCCAATTGTTTATTGAATATTGATGGTATAAAATTTTTTTGATGTGCTTGGTATCAATTACCTAGCACTCAAATATGTTCACTGTGATCCACTTGAGCTTTTGAACACAGCTAGTATATCCCTAAGAGACAGTGTTATCATTTTTTTCCATATGACATAATGTATGTTATCACAAGAGAACACATGGTCAGTGCCTACACTGTTAATTACTGTGTCTTAAGCAATGTTTTTTTTTTTTAAATTATACCTCTATGATATGGATATTTTCAATCCAGGTTATAAACAACCTTTGTGTTTTTAAAAAGTTTTTTAAGATGTAGATATGATCTAAAAATGGGCTATCATTGAATATTACAATATCCTTATATTTCCAAATACCTACATCTTTTACATAGAAAAATGTTTTAATTTGATGTTTATAAAGTCCCTTAAATGCTTCAATAGGCCAAAGAAAAATATAAATACTAATAAATGAAGAGCATCTTATTTGCCATGGACAGTTGCACTCCACTTATGCATATTTGATGACAGTAATTCACTACCCCCTTGCTCAGTTTGCAGTGACCCTGTGGTAACATGGAATAATTTCAACAAGGAAGACAGTCACAGGTCCATCAAAAGAGTTTTGCCCTCATATTTTTATTCAAATTGTATTTATGTTGCCCACATGTGAGTCAAAGAGCAAGAAGTTAATGGCCCAGATTTTGAACGCATGTTAACCTTTTCAGGCTCTGCGGTGCCATGACCTTTGTGAATGCACCAAAATGGAACCTTCCTGTCCTGGAACTATTACCTCATCCCCCAAGCATACAGAGGTGGGAAAATAGCAGATTTAGGTTTCACAGTTCACATTTCTCTAGCACAAGTTGTCATTTTTAGTATGAGCTCTAAGTATGCCAAATTATCAGTAAAGCATTGAACAGTGAAAAAACAGAAAATTGATAACCTCTGTTATCTTCACAACACAAATGTACCTATTTAACAGATTTTTCCCCTTACTTGTTATTTTCAAGTAATGCACTATTGGCAGTGTGCTACTTTGTCTTTTGCTCAGAGACAGTGTTTGTCTTACAACTTCTTTTATGTTTACTTAGTAAAAAGGGTCATATATAGGGTGACCATTTATTTTATTTTCTGAATTGGATGATTTTGAGATTGAAAGGGGAGTGAGTCCACTAAAGTCAGGGTCATGGTGTAAGTCATGATCATCCAGGCAAGCTGAGACACCTCTTGACCCTTTCCTTTTAATAATCAGCCATCTGAAGCCAAAATAGACTTGGAATATCACACATGGGTAAAGGTGGCACCATTCTGCATGAGTACTTACTTGTCCTCTTTGTTCTAATGAGATTTCGATTCCTTATGCTAAGAGTGGTGCATGGAAAAATTTCACATGTATTATTAAACATTCAATTCATGTAATTTGACATACTTATGAAATAAATTGCTTTTCCATTTTTGTAGAATTGAAACTGAATCCCAGGAGTGCCTGGGTTAAGCATCTAACTTCAGCTCAGGTCATGGTCTCAGGGTTCCTGAGTTCAAACCCCAGATTGGGCTCTGTGCTGACAGCTCAGAGCCGGGAACCTGCTTTAGATTCCGTGTCTCCCTCTCTCTCTGCCCCTCCCCTGCTCAAGCTCTCTCTCTGTCTCTCAAAAATAAATAAAAAACATTAAAAATAAATAAATAAAGGGGTGCTGGGTGGCTCAGTCAGTTGAGTGTCTGACTCTGGCTCAGGTCATAATCACACCATTCCCAAGTTCAAGCTTCATGTTAGGCCAACAGCTCAGAGCCTGGAGCCTGTTTCAGATTCTGTGTCTCCCTCTCTCTTTCTGCCCCTCTCCCGCTCCCATTCTGTCTGTCTGTCTCTCTCTCAAAATTAAATAAGCATTAAAAATTTTTAAATAAATAAATAAGTAAAATTAAAAACAGAAACTTAATCCCAATAGAAATAATGTATTAATATTTGAAAAGATGAAATACTAACCTCAGAATAAAATACGTGTGTGTGTGTAGTTATTGGCATACAATAGCCATAGAATCGTGAAATTTCTCATAAACATTTATCCACTGTGAAGTGGGTAGCGAAAAAATTCTGACTCTTGGATTCCAGTTGCATGGCATCAAGTTTAATAAAGGTACCCATAGTAATTATTTGCAATACAATTAGAGCACAGAATGCTCCCATCTCCCCCTCGTTCTGGAGATTACAAACCAAAGGAAACTGGATTTACATTTAAATTTGTCTTATGTTGAAATTTCTCTACCTCCTATTATCATCACATTGGTGGTAGGAACTCAACATATGAATGTTCAGGGGATTCAACCATTCAATCCATACCTGATCTTTTCTTTTTAATTGTGATATAATTGACACAAAACATTATATTACTTACAGGTATATTATGTAATTCTTTGACACTTGGGTACGCTGCAAAATGATCACCACAGCAAGTCTAGTCACGATCTGTCACCATAAAAAGTATAAGTTTTTTCTTGAAATAACTTTCAAGATCCCCTCTCCCTGAAACCTTCAAACATGCACTATAATTTACTGACTTAGTTACTACACTGCACATCACATCCCTGTGACCTATTCATTTTACAACTGGAATTCGGTACCTTTTGGACCCCTACTCTATCTTTCATATTCGTGAATTTTGTTTGTTCATTTGTTTTACTTTTTAAATTCCACATATAAGTGAGATAATACAGTATTTGCCTTTCTCTGAGTTATTTCACTTAGCATAATTCCCTTAAGGTCCATCCGTGTTGTCACAAATGGAAAGATCTTCTTTTTTATAGCTGAGTAGTATTACATTGTATGTATATAGCACATTTTCTTTATCCATTTATATATCAATGGACAGTTGGGTTGTTTCCATATTTGGCTATTGTAAATAATGCTGCAATGAACATAAGGGTATATATATATATATATATATATATATATATATATATATATATATATATCTTTTCAAATTAGCGTTTTCATTTACTTCAGGGCTACAAAAAATCATCACCAAACTAATGGCGAGGAGTTTATCACCTGTGTAGGCGTTTCATGGTTTCAGGTCTGACATTTAAGTCTTTAATCCATTTTGAGTTAATTTTTGTGTATGGTGTAAGATAGTCAAATTTCATTCTTTTTCATGTAGCTGTCCAATTTTCCCAACACCATTCATGAAAGAGACCGTCTTTTGTCCCTTGTATATTCTTACCTACTTTCTCATAAATTAATTGACCATATAAGTGAGGGTTTATTTCTGGATTCTCCATTCTATTCTGATAATCTATGTGTTTGTTTTTATGCCAATGCCATACTGTTTGATAACTATGATTTTGTAGTATAATTTGAAATAAGCGAGAATAATGCCTCCAGCTTTTTTTTTTTTCTCACAATTGCTTTATTGATTCAGGATCTTTTATGCTTCCATAAAACCCTTAGGATTGTTCTATTTCTGTGAAAAATGTCATTGGAAATTTGATAAGAATTTCACTGAATATGTAGATTATTGTGGGAAGTATGGACATTTTAACAATATTAATTCTTTAATCCATGAGCAGAGACTATCTGTCCATTTATTTGTGTTTTCAATTTCTTTCATCAAGTTCCTATAGTTTTCAGTGTATAAATCTTTCACATCTTTGGTTATATATATATATATATATATATATATATATATATGGTTGTATATATATACACACATCTCACATCTCACATACTCACATCTTTGGTTTTATATATATATATATATATATATATATATATATCATATCATATATATCTGTATATATCTGTGTATATATATATATATATATATATATATGCCTGTCTATCTATATATTGATGTCAATGTAAAAGGGATTGTTCTATGTTGATTTTATACCCTGTAATTTTACTGAATGTTTATTATTCTAACATGTTTTTCTTGGTGGAGTTGTTAGAGTTTTTGACATGAACAATCACATTGTTCACAAATAACGATAGTTTTACTTCTTTTTTTTCTTCTATTTAAATGCTTTTTATTTCTTTTTCTTCAATAATTGCTCTGGCTAGGATTTCCAATATTATGTGCAATAAAGTGTGAGAGTTGGCATTGTCTTGTTCCATGTCTCAGCTTTTCACTATTGAGTATGATGTTAGCTGTGTGCTTGTCATATATGGCCTTTATTTTGTCAAGGTGTTTTCCCTCTAAACCCACCTTGTTGAGTGGTAGCCACTGATTTGATGATGTTGAATATCTTATATCCCTGGAATAAATCCCACTTGATGATGTATGACCTTTTAAAGTATTGTTGCATTTAGTTTGCTAATATCTTGAGGATTTTTGCATCTGTATTCATCAGGAATATTATCCTGATTTTTTTTTATTATCCTAATTTTTTTTTCATGTGGTATACTTGTTTGTTTTTGATATCAGGGTAATACTAGCTTCAGAAAATGAGTTTGGAAGTGTTCCCTCCTCTTTAAATTTTTGGCAAAATTTGAGTATAGGTATTAAATCTTTGAATGTTTGGTAGAATTCACCAGTGAAACCATCTAATCCTGTGCTTTTGTTTATTGGGAGATTTTTTATTGCTAGTTCAATCTCCTTGCTGGTGATTGGTCTATTCAGATTTACTTTATCTTCTTGATTCTGTCTTGGGAGATTGTATGCTTCTAGGAATTTAATCATTTCTTTTGGGTTATCCAATTTGTTGGCATATAATTGTTTATAATGGTCACTTATGGTTTATATTTCTGTGGGGTCAATCCTGTTTTGATTTATTTGAACCGTCTCACTTATTTTCTTGGTGAGTCTAGCTAAATTTTGTCAATTTTGTTTATCTTCTCAAAAGCCTAGCTTTTAACTTTATTTACCTTTTCAATTGTCTTTTTAGTCTTTGTTTCATTTATTTCTTTTTTTAAATGTTTATTTATTTATTTATTTATTTATTTATTTACTTATTTGTTTTGAGAGATAGAAATAGAGAGAACTTGCATGCATGCACAAGCAAGAGAGAGGCCGAGAGAGAGGGAGAGATAGAATCTCAAGCAAAGCCTGAGGTGGGGCTTGATTTCACAAACTGTGATATCATGACCTAAGCTGAAATCAAGAGGCAGATGATTAAATGACTGAGCAAACCAGGTATCCCTGTTTATTTCTTCCCTAATATTTATTATTTTCTTCTTTGTACTAATTTTGGACTTTGTTTTTTTCTAGTTTTTTTGTGGTATTTTTTTTTTTTTAGGTGTAAAATTTTATTGAGATTTTTTTTTTCTTGAGGTAGACCTGTAACACTACAAGCTTCCCTCTTAGAACTAATTTTGCTGTATCCCATAGATTTGGGCATGTTGTATTCTCATTTTAATTTGTCTTAAGGTATTTTTTTTAATTTCTCTTTTGATTTCTTCATTGACCCACTGGCTGTTCAGTGGCATGTTGTTCAATTTGCATATATTTGTGATTTGTTTCTAGTTTTCTTCTTCTAATTGATTTCTAGTTTCATACTATTGTAGTCACTAAGGATGCTTGATAGAATTCCTATCTTCTTCAATTTACTGAGACTTGTTTTATGTCCTAACATATGGTCTACCCTGAAGAATGTTCCATTTCCATGTGCACTTTAGAAAAGTGTGTATTCTGCTGTTTTGGGATGGAATGTACTATATATATCTATCAAGTCCATCTGGTCTAATGGATTATTTAAGGCTGATGTTCCAATGTTTGTTTATTGATTTCCTGTCTGGATAATCTATCTAGTGATGTAAGTGGGTTATTAAAGTCCCCTACTATTATTGTATGCCATCAATTTCTCCCTTTAGATCTGTTAATATTTGCTCTATATATTTAATGCTCCTATTTTAGGTGCATAAAAATTTACAAATATTCTATCCTCTTATTGGATTGATCCCTTTATCGTTATATAATACTCTTCTTTATCTTTTATTACAGTCTTTGTTTTAAAGTCCATTTTGTCTGATATAAGTATTGCTACCCCAGCTTTCTTTTGATTTCCATTTGTCTGGAATATCTCTCCATCCCTTCATTTTTAGTCTGTGGTCTGTGTGTGTCCTTACATCTGAAGTGGGCAGCATATATCTGTATCTATATCTATATCTATATCTATATCTATATCTATATCTATATATCTATTCGTCTATATCTATCTATATCATCTATATCTATATCTATCTATATATCTATCTATAATCTATATCTAATCATATATATCTTAAGGGCAGCATATAGATGGGCTTTGTTTTCTTTTCTTTTAATCCTTTCAGCGGCTTTGTGTATTTTGACTGAAGAATTTTTAGTCCACTTACACTTAAAGTGATTATTGATAAGTGTACGTATTGCCAGTTTAGTTCTTTTTTAGTTGTTTTGTTGTTTCTCTCTGTTCTTTCTTACTCTCTTGCTTTCTTCCTGTGCAGTATGATGACTTAAGTGTTGTGTTTAGATTCCTTTCTCATTTTTCTTTGAATAAATATTATAGGTTTTCGCTTTCTGGTTACCAGGATGATCACTTATAATATTCTCTCTATATAACAGTCTAAGTATTGTCTAAGTATAGTCTAAGTCTAAAGTATGTATTACTTTAGTTTCCTCTCATTTTATGTTTTTGTTGTCACATTTTATATCTTTTTTAATTTTGGGTATGTCTTAACTATCATAGTTAAGTTACTCTTGTCTTTTAACCTTCATACCAGCTTTATCAGTGGTTAATATACTACCTTTATTCTATATTTACCTTTACCAGTGAGATGTATATTTTCATATGCTTTATTTTCTTATTACTAATTACAGCCTTTGTTTTCAGCTTTAAGAAGTGTCTTTAACACCTTTAATATATCATACCACTCCCATCTGGCTTTCAAAGTTCCTGCTGAAAAATCTCATAGTCTTGCTGTGGTTCCATTGTATGAAACAAGTTGTTTTTCTCTTCCTGTTTTTTTTAAGTTTATTTATTTATTTATTGTGAGATAGAGAGAGCATGAATGAGTGGGGGAGGGGCAGAGAGAGAGGGAGAGAGAGAATCCCAAGCAGGCTCCATCCTGTCAGCCCAGAGCCCAACCTGGGGCTCAGTTCCAGGATCTATGAGACCATAACCTGAGCTGAAATTAAGAGTCAGATGCTTCACCAACTGAGCCACCCAGGAACCCCCTCTTGCTGCTCTTAATATTCTCTCTTTCTCTAACTTTGACATTTTAATTACATCTTGGTGTTAATCTCTTTATCTTCATCTTATTTGGATCTCTGGGCTTCCTGGATCTGGATGTCTGTTTCCATACCCAGGTTAGAGAAGTTTACAGCCATTTCTTCAAATAATTTTCTGCCCCCTTTGTCTCTCTTCTATGTCCACGATTCCTATAATGCACATATTATTCCACTTGATGTTGCCCCATTGGTACCTTAAGCTATCTTCTTTTTTTCATTATATATATATTTTTTTCTTTTTGTTACTCTATTTAGGTATGTCCCACTGTTCTGTCTGCTCTGTCTTACAGCTCACTCATCCTTTCTTTTGCTTCATCTAATCTGTTATTAAACCTGCCAAGGATATTTTTCAATTTAATTGTATTTTTTAGCTCCAGAACTTCTGTTTGGTACTTTCCTTTATTTTCTGTATCTTTATTAAAATTCTCACCATGTTCATCCACTATTCTCCCCAGTTCAGTGAGCATCTTTATGACTATTAGTTTAAAGTGTTTATTGGGCAAATTATTTATCTATGTTTGATTAAGGTTTTTGTTTGTTTTTGTTTTGTTTTTCTGAGGTTTTATCTTGCTCTTTCAGTTGGAGCATATTTCCCTGTTACCTCATTTTGCTTGATTTTCTGTGTTTGATTCTTTCTTTAAAGTTTATTTATTTACTCTCTGTGTATGATTCTATGTGTTAGGTGAAACAGCTACTTCTCTCAGCCTTAAAAGAGTCACCTTGTATAGAAGATGAATATTGCCATTCAACATTGACCTAACTCTTGGTTGTCTCTTGAAACTTTGTGGTTGTCTAAGCATCCTGCCTTATTCTTAAAAAGTCCCAGTTGTTGAGGGTATGCTAAGATCCCTGGTGTTCCAGACAGAGAGAGCTCATTTAGCTCCTAGTTTCAGGCTGATTGGGAGCCAGACCCTCAGACTGCAGCTTGTAAGGTAGGAAAATATACATCATGTAGGATATTAGTTGTAAATTTTTCTAGCCTCCAGACTAAGTAATCTGGAGGTATACCCTGGATGACTCTTACAAAAAACAATCAAGATTTTAGATGAGTATATGGGCTTTTTTCTGGGAGGTACCAGCAAGTTATAGTTAAGATTAGGAATAGCAAAATTATGGCATCTCCCAACTCAAACTTCCTGGGAGTGTTTCAACAGCCTTTATATGAGTGACAAACTTGAAGCCTACCCTTCAGGCTGAAGCTCCAGGATAAGTAAGTAGATCTTTTTCACAGGAATACTGGGGGTGTATTTTAGTCTGCTGTCTCTGTTGTGCCATATTGATGGTAACCTACCAATAAGTTTCTCTGATTGTTATAGTACCTGGGATACAGGAATAGAAGCCCATCTGACCACTAGAGCCAGGTGATTTAGAAGAATCTCTTGTTTGGTCTGGGCATAACTATTGATTTTAGCAAGGCAGCCAGAGAATACAAGGGTGGGGATTTGGCCATGGGAGAGCATTCTTGTGGGCTTTAGCAGGAAAGCAGAAGAATTTGGGAATTGTATGTGCTTGTCTATGCTAGACAAATCTCTACTTAAATGTAGAAATGGCAGTAAATTGCTTGTATTAGGGGGTCCTGAGGCCTGTACCTTGTCCTGTAAGGGTGGATTCTATGTTAAGGCTAGCACAAGGGAACTTTGAGACTGGTAGACACAGTAGAGAGTTGGATACCAGAGACTTTCCAAAGGAATGAGGTGAAAAGTTCTGACATACAGTTTTCTCAGGAATCTTCCTAATCATGTATGCAAGGAATGCCTATAATTTGCACAGAAGTGTAATAAACAGGAGGGTTCTAAAATTAGACTTACTTGGGCTGTAATGAGAGCACAGGCAGAGAAGAAGCATGAAGCACTGTACAGAGACCTTATCATTCCCATGGTATATCATTCTGTTCCAAGTACCTGCTGCCTGGGCCAGGAGACTACTCTGGCCTGTTGTTCCTGAGGCTGGAATAGTGCCTAGAATCTCTGCTCTCTGTTTTTCTATTGCTCAAAACACCATCTTGAGAAATCCCCATGTCAGCCTGATCAGAAGTAGAAATTTACTAAAGAATGTAGGTCAGTTTTAAAAATCTATATGCTCTTTACTGAAGATAATTCTATTAGTTAAGTAAATGGAAGACAGGAAAAAAAAATAACACAAGTGGTTCTTGTAGGTGGGAGTGTGAAGGAAAAAGAGGGGGAGAAGAGGAAGGAAAAGGAAAGGAAGGAAAATGTAAAAAGAAGAAAAGTGAGGAAAACTCTTCATGACTTCAGTATACTGATCACATAAAACAACAGCCCAACTCTTCAGGCATCTTTCAAAATATGTCACTGTGGCACACTGAGATTCCTCAGCAGGAAGTAAGTCACAGAGGCACTAAAACTCAACTACCTTAAAATAAATTGATTAAACCATTTTTATCTTTATCCATAGGAAAGAAAAAAATCTAAGTCAGCTACCTTTAGGAAAATATATTAAACTAATTTGTTTTAACACCAACACAGCAGGGAAAACCAAAATAAAACTGTGACCAGAAAATAAACAAGTCCCACAGTGGGAAAAGAAGTGAGACAAAGAAAAGACAAAAGCAGTCTGTCATTAAAAAGAAGAAGAAGAAAAGTAGAGGTAACCTTGGAAATAACTGCAAGTTTTGTATTTAATGAAAATTGAATGACTGCGCTTTTAGGAGAAAATATTTATTCAGCATGTTGGGTTTACTCACACACATTCTATTCTGTGTTTCTGATTTTGAGCTCATATACATAAATTTCCTTTAATAAACCATTCTTTTCATACCATTTCATGCCTTGTCAGTGCTATACTTATCTTGTTTTGGAAATGTATGTATCTTGGTGTATTATCTCAGTTACCATTAGAAAAGTAGTGAAACAGTTTTTTCTGTGCATAGCAATTGAAACTGTAAATTTAGGGTTGTATTCAATGTTGCCATTAAAAAATTCTAGGAGGGTGGGTGGTGGGAAAATTGTCTGTTATGGACCAAGAAAGAAATAATATGGGTGTGTGTTTTAGGCTATACTAATGATGTATCAAAAATTATTGGTGTACACGTATATTAAAGACATTTGAACTGTAGAGTACCTGTATATTACTGAACTACTAGAAAATTGTTTTTCCTAAAGTCTAAACTGATCCTTTTAATTAACATCTGTGTTTTTATTTTCTCCAATTTTCTTATGTTTCATTTTCAGGAATAGAAAATCTTCCACATTGCTATTTTTAAATATAGTGTTTATATTTTTTAGGAGAAATTTGAGTGGTATTTCTGTTGCCCTATCTATCAAATCATTGGTGAAGAACAAGGATCATTAACAAATCTATGACATATATTATAAATTATTTTATCATCAGCCTTCACTCTACAATTATTCTGAATCATTTCTCTTTGCTTTGTCACCTATTATCTAATTGATTTTACAGTATTTCATGATATGTGAACCTATATCATTCTATGTTCTACCAAATGATGTAAATTGATGCCAGAATTGATGGGATAAATCTACAACCAAATAAGTTGTCATCATCTCATAAAGAAGTAGTCTCTATGGTTAGCAAGAATTCACAGCTGTTCCCCATAATGCTGTTATAATGTTTATATAATTTAGATGTTAATAATTAAGTGGCTTGGTGTAGGAATAAATCGTGGCATGTGGGTTGCTCTGTGCCTTAGTCAGTTCAGGTTATTATAACAAAGGACCATAGACTGGATTGTTCATATATAATAGAAATTTAATTCACACTGTTCTGGAGGCTGGATGTTTGAGATCAGGATGCCAGCAGGGACAAGTTCTGGTGAGGACTCTCTTCCATGTTGGGGACTGCTGACTGTCTCTTTTCCTTACATAGCAAAAGCACAGAAAGGAAGCAAGCCCTCTCCTGGCTTTCATAAGGACACTAATCCCATTCATGAGGGCTCATCATGACCTCATCTTATCTTAATCACTTCCCAATGTCCCCACTTCCTAAAGTCATCACATTGGGGGTTAGAATTTTAATGAATTAGGGGGGCGGGACTCAAACAGTCCACATTAGTCTACCTAATGATCGGTTATTCCTGCATTATATCATTCCCATATGATACGTACCCATATATAATTTCTAGCCTCGTAAACTAAACATGATCATCATGTTATACTTGAAAAATTTTAGAGATAGGTATAGGTCATACAGCCACAATCCTTCATCCAAAACCCTAGTAGCCAAATTTTTTAGAGTTCAGAAGTTTCCAGAGTCTAGAACTATAATGGGATACATATATTAGATGTGATATAACACCCACATGGGGTTCTGTATGAGCACCTGATAATCAAGCATGTTAATGTTCAGCAAAATGATGGGTGTTCACAGTCAAGAAAATATGGCATTTTTTACTTGATTTTGAGTCATATTCTAACTGAAATTGATAGACAATATATTCCTAAGGTATGACATAGTGATCCTTAAATGTTTATTTTATCTAGTTACCATCAGCTGTAAGAACATTATTTTATATACCAGTAAGAAAGAAAAAGTCCTCCAATTCTCCTGTTACCTAATGTTTCTTTTTTTTTTAAGTCTTTTATTGTGGATGATCTTTAGCATTACAGAGCCCCCTGCTTCTTAGACATTAAAATTGTTCTTGTACATTTAGTGACAAAGCTCTTGGACACTGTAGACACGGCTTTTAAATTATGTATTTTGTTCATGCTTATGTAAAAGAGGGAATATAAGCAAAATAAATGGTTTGAAGCATTTCTCAAAAAAGATGGATGTTTATATGGTATAAAATATAGTGACTATAGGTAACTTCATTTCAAATGAAGTCACACCTTACCGCTTAATTAGTGTGGGTCAGTCTAGGTTCACCATAAAGTGAATTATGTGGAAAATAATATCAACTTTCAGAAATGTTTGGATTTGGGAAATATAGATTATGAGTTGTGTGTGTTTACTAGCTCTGGTGTATATACATGAAAAGGGGGTTATTTATTGAATACTTAGGATTCAGCAACAGGTTAGGAAAATTTGCCTTCAGTATTATAATCCTTAAATCGAGCCTGATATCCATGAATCATTATATCTGAATAAGATGTTTATTTCAAAAGTAAAGCCTCTAACACAACTCCCAGAAACCAAGCTCTGGTCCTAAATCCTTTCTTTCTGCCATTACAGATACTCTGTGCTCCTAAGAACACTTTCACTTGGTTGTATCCCTTTTATATTTATTAGGGTACCCAGTACAACATTAAGATTCCAATAAATACTCACTAAATATCAACTGTTTATCAAATAGCCACAGCCATTGGGTAGTTCTAAACTTTTATAGAACTATGTTTATTCTAGTCCAGTTTTATTTAGATCCACTGGGTCAATAAGCACAACTTTAAACAATAAAGTTCCTGATGACTTAATAGTATCACATTTTACAAGCTGTTAATGCAAATATAGCATACATAAAACGGAGAGGATAAGAATATAAAATAACATATAAAAGCCCAGATATGTTTAAATAAGTTTATATATAAATTTAATGGGATATACAGGCAATAACAAATGACATACATATCTAAAGCTCTTTAAAATCAAATAATTATTAAATATATATAAAATAAAGAAAGCATATTAACCATCTAAAGGATTTCAAAAGACACATGACTTTCAAGGTAAAATTGTATTAATTAATTTATGACCCAAGTATTGTTAATAATTTTTACTTAGAATTTTATATTAACTTCAACTTTTCTTCTGTTTACTAAGCTTTTTCAGAGCTCCCTCTACTGGTCAAATATGAGCATACCTATTGAAATTTAACTTAGGAAGGCAATCTGGTTTAGAAACATGCAGCCTGCTGAGATATATTTATAATTTGACCAGTAACAGTATCTTCAGTCAAAAAATGAATTTCACTCTGTGCCCATTGAAAGTCATCTATCTAATTTTATATCTCTGCTCCTTAAATATTAAAAATCTATTTTTTGTAAAATATATAGAATTATAAATATGCTTGCTTCAAATTCTACTTCTGTCCCCACTTTATCAGTATCTTATTTTCCTAATTAATTTGTATTACAAATCTTCTCATAAATAATATAATAAGAAACATCCTAAATTTTACATAGTAAAAATTAAAGAAGGCTTAAAATATTATGTGCTTTGTAACTCCAGAAGGTGAGCAATATATTATGTTTGCATAGTGTTGTGAAATTATGTATGGTCTTTTCATCTTTAGAATATTTGAGGACTCACATTTTCTGAGTGAGTTAAATAAATGTTAAATATTATCCAAGTTTATGAAAAAGAAACCCAGACGTACTAATACAGCATTAAACCCACAAAAGAAAATGTTCTGAAAGGCAAATTTGTATGCTTTTGGTCAAATTGGATATTATGAGACAGATTTTTCTTTATCCAAATTAATATAGTGAGTGGAAATGCTTCCTATAATTGGAGTAATGCATAAAGTTCAGATTGCTCCTTGCTTAAAACTATAGAATTTTTAAGATTATGATTATATCATAAAAACCAAAATATGAAGTCATAAACTATATTTTCAACGAAATACCATGAGTACTTATGGGACTTGGAGATTTTTTATACCAAGATTCTGAGAAACAAAATGGTAATTAATTCAATGAGATAGAATCATCAAGGTGTAAAGCCCCAATTAAGATAATGGTAGAGTTTATTAATTTAATAATTCAAAAGACAAAGTACAGTAAGATAATGGTTAGCAGTTAAGAATATACATTAGGTATATATTTTTCTAATGAACTCATATTTAACATTACATAATTAACTAGTCAGGAAGTACCGAGAAACTTTAAGTGAAATTATATCAGCCTATAAGACAAAAAGTAATTTATAGATGATATCTCCATTTTAGGAACAGGAAAAATATTTTTTTTCACATTTCAGAAGGCTAATATTCTTTAATCAGCAGTGAGTGTCATTTATATATTCTTAAGATCTTTAAAAGAATAGAGAGGTAGTTACATCCTGCAAAATACAGTTGTAGAAATTTTATAGTCCCTAAGAAGTGATATTGCAGACTCTGGGTATTTAATAGACATGGTTTTTATATGTTTTAAGCAAAAGAAAATGGAAGAAATTGGAGTGTATGCACACTTATTATTTACAAAAAGCTTGTATGCCAAACACCGCTTTAAACACTTTATATAAAATGCAAATACAAACTCATTGAAACCTCATAATAGGAAAGTACTGTCATTATTCTCCTTTTATAGATAAGAATACTAAAACAGAGAATTTTCAAAAGAAAAGAGAAGAGAAGAAAATGAAAAGAAAGGAAAAGATAAGAAAAGAAAAAATCCCTCACAACTAGAAGTTAGGAAAGCTGATACTTAAACCTGGACATCTGGCTTCAGAGTCTATGCCTTCAACCACACTATTATGCTCATGACTTTTCAGTCCTACCTGGGAAGATGTGGATTCTTTTTTTTTTTTTTAATGTGTATTTACTTATTTTTAAGAAAGAGAGAAAGCACAAGCAGGGGAGGGGCAGAGAGACAGAGGGAAATACAGAATCTGAATCACGCTCCATATGAAAAGCCTGATGTGGCACTTGAACTCACAAATGGAGAGATCATGACCTGAACCCAAGTCAGAAGCTTAACCAATTGAGCCACCCAGGTGCCTCAAGGTGGGTTTTTAATGAAATCATGAGGCTGGAATTGGATCAGTGTGAAGTAGGGATTTGTTCCTGGTGCTAACTAGAGGAAGATAAGAAATGCACTATTTTTCATCTTACCTGTTTTAGTCAAAACCCCATTTGCTTGAAAGATGTGCTTAAACAACACATAGGAAGATTAATCTAATGTCTAAACAGCTATGGGTGTTCTCACCACCTACTGGTATCCTTATGTAGAAGTAAATATTTAGTATCTTTAAAAAGTGCAAAATTTTGTGTGTAAATAGATATGCACATTTCAGCAGAAAGACTCCATACTTTCTCTGAATCACAGATTGATATCTGATCCAAAAGGGTTAAGAATCACAAAAATCAAATTCAAGTTCTTTAAGCAGAGAATGCAAAGAGCTTCTCCATCCATACTTACATTTTTTTTTAAGTTTATTTATTTATTTATTTATTTATTTATTTATTTTTAATTTTTTTTTTCAACGTTTATTTATTTTTAAGACAGAGACAGCATGAACGGGGGAGGGGCAGAGAGAGAGGGAGACACAGAATCGGAAGCAGTCTCCAGGCTCTGAGCCATCAGCCCAGAGCCTGACGCGGGGCTCGAACTCATGCACCGCGAGATCGTGACCTGGCTGAAGTCGGACGCTTAACCGACTGCGCCACCCAGGCGCCCCTATTTATTTATTTTGAAAGAGAGAGGGGCAGGGAGGAAGAGAAAGAATGCCAAGTGGGCTCCACATGTCAGCAGAGAGCCCCATGTTGGGCTTGAACTCATGAACTGTGAGATAATGACCTGAGCTGAAGTCAAGAGACAGATGCTTAAGTGACTGAGCCACCCAGGCACTGCTCCATTCACACTTACTTGATTTCATAACTTTTGTCTGTCCTATCCTCAGGACACACTAAAGTGTGTTATTCTTTGAGCAATATATAAATACACACACACACACACACACACACACACACACACACACACACTTAGAATTTGAAATCCTAGCTGCTTTCCCAGGTCTTTCACCACTGACTGCCTTACCCTCCCTTTGTCCTTTTGCTCTTTTGGATCCCGGTCACTTCATTTGTGCAGTAGGAATCCAACAATTTCACGGTTTGGTATGTGTGTGTGTACGTATGGGGGTGGGGTATTTTAAATATTGAATTAATTTATTTAGTTTAGCACCTAGATGTTGCCTGGAACACGATAAGTATTAACTGTTCCTTTTGTGTAGTTCAAAGGCTATGGGTTGGAAATCAGACAAATCTGGATTAAGATCTTCCTTCTGTCAGTGTATCAGCTGTGTGATTTGGGAAATTTGCTTAATATCTTGAAGACTCAGTTTCTTCTACAAATGGGGTGTGATAATAACTACTTAACTGGGTGGTGTTGACAAATCAATTTAAAAATTATCTAGATGTGCCCTCTTGAAGTTCTACCAGAGCGTTATTAAACACTTCACTTGAGAGTCAGCTGATGTCCTAGGGAATTGTACCTTTGTTTTAGTATTAATCAGAACCAGACTGTAAAGTTAGATGTCAACTTTTAGAAGTTAGATAAGTAACACATGATTTCTGTCCACTGGAAAAGATTACCCCAAAGGTTACATTTTTATTGCCCTAAAGGATACTAACCAACTTTGTATCTAATATTGAACATTATTCCTGATATTTTTCCCCTATGACTTTATGTTAAGCAGCCTATTTTACTCTCCTTAGAATGGATTTTATCATGTTGCCACTTCCCTCATTAATTCACTTTAAAAAATGTGCTGCAGGGGCTCATCATATATATTTTTTCAACACTCATATTTTAAACTGTGTATACTTTAATGCAAGTAGCTAAGTAAGTAAAATTGTTTGATTCCTTCCTTCCCTAGACACTTTTTGTAATAATGCCCTGGACACATGGAGATACTCTTACTCTCTTCACACAAAAACTACCCTTTATAAGTTTTTCCTCTTGTTATCTCAGGTATCCTCCATGGCCTAGTTTTAAATGTTTTCTCCTTCAAGAAGTCTTAGCTAATTCCACAAATCAGAAGTGACTGTTCTCTGTGTTCCCACAGCATTTTCTTTGTCATTGAAATTAATCATGGTTATTTGTGTATATGTCTTCACTCCCCTGATGAACTGGAGTGTGTTTGAGAGCAGAGATTGTATCTTATTCGTAATTTAGTAGACACCATTCCCCACAATGTGCTTTGTCCTAGTAAGTATAGAGCAATAACTATTTATTTATTAGAGTTAAGCATGAAAAGCAATGAAATGAATCAATTAAACTTATTAAAATAACAAAAGTATTCAGATTGGGGGGATGGTATAATAAAATGAGAGAAATTGTCACCAGTAAAATGGAGTAAAAAAGCACAAAGCTTCATTTATTTTGCAATCACATAGATTTATAAAGCTCTAATTACTGATAGTTAATAAGAAAAAGAACGTACAAAGTAAACTCATTCTGGAAATTGTTCTCTTTATATAGCATACGACTTCTAATTCTATAAAAACTCAATGAGGTTATCAAGAGTCTGGTTTTATTACCTAAAACAGCATTTCCTTTATAGCTTCAAGTTACATAATGATGTGAAGAAATCATTTTAATATTAATTTCTCATCGACATATACTCATACTATATTTGCTGTCTATAAAATTAAAACATACCCCCCTTCCTATCAAGAAAAACATTGTGAAAATGAGCTGTGCTAAAACTCCCCAAACTTTGAGGAGGAATGAATTACAGGTACCTGTGTAATAGAATTTGCCTTTTTAAACTTTAATGTGTATACAGATCTCCAGAAGATCTTGTAACCAAACAGATGAGAATTTAGCATGTCTAGAGTGGTACCTGGAGATTCTGCATTTCTCCTCATCTCCCCAGTATTGCCAATGCTGCTGGTCCAAGGACCATACTTTGAGGAGCAAAGGATTAGAGAACCCGCTTAAAACCTGACCTTCCTTTAGGGTATTAGTTTTCTTCTAATTAACCTTTCAAAATTTGACCTTATTCTATAAACTTGATAGGGGTAGAAAAATAGATTTTTATCCCTTGCTCTGCGAAAATGGAGGAAAAGAAATCTTACAGAAAATAGGATTCGAAATCCTGAAAAAATTCAATATTTTTATATTGATCCAACTTTAATAACTTCCATTTTTCTCATTTCTGTATATCTTTAATATGCAGTGTAATACAGAAGGTCATCTAAAAATGGAAAATTCTTATAGTTAAACCCTATATTTGCTTCCCTCCTAATCTCTCCTAATTCTTTAAGTAGTTCTTTATATTATTATTAATATTTACAGTTAGTAAACAATGCTTTATTTTTAACACTCAAAATAATGTATACAAGTTTTCTAATAATACCAAGACAACTGACTGTGTATTTTCATGATAGCCTGTAAAACAGTGGTAATAATTTTATCTTTTAATGTCAAAATTAGACAGCAGGGGATTATAATATGATAATATAATATATATATAATATATTATTATATATATATTATATATATATATATATATATAATATAATATTTTTTCCTCTTTGGAAGTAAAGGAAGTATAAGAGACAAGAAGTTTTAGAGCAATCTTTCCTCTCCCTTTGGAACAACAAATATAAGTTGCTCTCCACAGACAGATAATTCACTTTTAGCTTTGTCCTAAAATGTTAAAAAATATTTAGGTCATATCTACAACTCTCTTGCCCTCCCCAAATGTTGCTTTGCTAGAGGCAGTTCTTTTAAAATCCATATTTTAACATGGAAAATATCAATCATATAACATTTCATACAATTAAGACCATCAGTAAGGGAAAACGAAAACTAAGAAAATTTAATTTGGTTGAGTTTTTAGAGTTGAAGGGTTTGTGTGTGTGTGTATGTGTGTGTGTGTGTGTCTGTGTGCATGTGTGTGTGCATGTTAATGGACAGATTTTAATGGCTGCTTCTCATTTCACTGAGAACATGCTAGTTTTTGTTTTTGTTTTGTTTTGTTGACTGAAATGTTTTCAAATTCTTAGAGCAAGAAGTGGAAGAATTTAGAATGCATTAAATTAAATTTATAAATGATAAGAATTTCAGCATAGAGTTTACATAAACCTATTTAGGTATATCTGACAGGAATTTTACCACTTAAGAATATGTCGTATGTGTGCTAACCATTCAGTCATTCTTAATTCATGTATGGATTATGTTTGAACAGAAGAATTATTATATTTGAAACATAACTGTCATGACAAGCACCATGCTTTATGTTTACTTCCTTTGGAATTACTAAGTAAATAATAATATAGCATCCAAATAATATGGAATAACTTGCATTAGCATCATGTGCTGATATGAGCTCTTCTCAAAAGATATGAGCTACAACAGCATCAGCCTGGCTCACACCATGTACTGCTTTACATGGATTTATGGTTAATATAATACTCCCACTACTGGCAATTCTCAAATGCAAGTCTTGAGACTGTGACCCCATATAATCTTTAAATCCAATCAGTTTGTTCTGTTTTAATCTAATTTTCTAGCTCTGCAAAGCATTCCATTTTGTCAGTGGACCACATATCATTGTTGTACTATTGGTATAATCACAAATCAGGATGGCTATATTTTACTGAGGTCTTAAAAGCTTTCAAAAGGAGGTTGAGGGTATGAGTTTATTTTTAAGTCTCATTTTAGAAAAAAAAATTGTAAACTGTTATCTTTTATGTATTTTTCTTTCTAATTTTAAAGTATATTTAAGTCACTTTCAAATGTATTTAATCATTAGTTTAATACTTGTTAATTATTTGTTCTATACCATGAACTCTGTTAAATACTATTTGCATAATGAGGAGTAAGATGGACACCAGACTATATTATAGGCTGGCTCACAATCTAGAGGGTCTTATAGACAAGGAAACAAGTGAATGCACTAAGGCACCCTATAAAGCAGGGGCTTATAACTGCAGGATGCTACTGGACCACCTAGAATACTTGGAGGGAGGCAGATGTAAGAGGCTTTCCAGGAAGAGGTTTCTAAGCAGTAAGTTGAAAAGAATAGGAGAAGAAATGGCAGGTGGGTCAGTGGTTATTTCAAGCAGAGGGAGCAGCAGGTGCAGAGGCCAGAAGCAAGAGAGAGCAAGGTAGAGTTTGGGGAGATGAAGAGGGTATTGGGAAGATGCTAGACAGGAGGTAGATTTATTCTAAAAGCAATTGGGAACCAATAAAAGAGGCTTTAACTTGGGAACGTACATGGTCAGGTTTAAGTTTTAGGTAGAATTCTCTGGCTACAGGATGGAGGAAGCCTATAATGGCACCAGGAGGGGATCCAGGGACCAGACCAAAGCAATAATCCAGGGGGTCCAGAGAAGACACAACCAACCCCAGAGCAAAGTTAAAATTTCCTAAACTGTTTGTTTTCCAGATTATTCCCTCTTTTCTTTAGATGCACTCTTTCCCCTCAGCAAGATCCTCTGCCTTCATTTCACTTGGTTTTCTGATCTTGTTCCCCTTAAAGGAACTCCAATATCTCCTCCTTTATATACTTGTGTGTGCATATGTGCACATTCACACAATATTAGGGTTTGAAAAATCACTTACCAGATCTGACTTTTTCATGTTAAACTACTGATTTGATTCTGCCTTTGGGTTTTAATCTGTCAAATTATGGAGTGAAATCCTTTTCAAATAGTTGTACCACCAGCAGGATGCTCACTTCAGATCTAAGGATTGGACTGGGAGGGAGACACACTTTTTTTTTTCTTCATTTATTTTATCTTGGTCCACTGTGGTATGTAGAAGAGTCAAGTATATGACATTAGTTCTATTTGATTTGGTCAGAGTTACTAACTTTGGTAAAACACCCAGATGGGTCTGTAAAGCTAGAATATTTAAAATATTTGAAGGATTAGAGATCAAATCCCCAAATTAGATTTTAAAATAGTTTATATGATCTCAAGCAAGGCACTCTACCTTCTATATGTAAAAGGAGTTAGAAAGAAGAATCAGTTTTATAGAGTTATAAAAAAAAAAAAAAAGGAAACACTTACAGCCCCTGTCAAGTGTTCCTTTAAGTTAGAAAGTTTGCAAGCAGGGGGAGACTCTATAATTGATCTTCAGGTATCTTTGGTAGTCATTGGTTAGCTGCAAAGGGACAAGGAAGCAAATCTGGGGACATTTCAAAAAAGAAAGAATTGGTCAATATTCAATTTCCTGGAACAAGTGGAGATCACTAGGCTGCTATTTTGTGGTCAAATGGTCTTTAGTGAGGGGGGTAGCTGTCTTGACAAAAAGATTCTCACAGAAATGTGATCAAAGTTTGCTCTTAGTTTGTTAGGAAATGTTTTTTTTTAATTATTATTAAAAAAAATAATGTTTAATTTTGAGAGAGAGTGCATACACGAGCGGGGGAAGGGCAGAGAGAGGGAGACAGAGGATCAAGGTGGGTTCCATGGTGACAGCAGAGAGCTTGGTGATGTGGGACTCTAACTCACAGAACCTCAAGATCATGACCTGGACCCAAATCCCAAGCTTAACTGATTGAGCCACCCAAGTGTCCCGGTTAGGAAATCTTTTATTTGTTAGGCCGATCTAATCCTCTTATGTTACTGGTCGCTCATCATGTTGAATCTACCAATCTACCAAATATCTTTTCTTTAATTTTCTTATGATAGAATATCATTATCATCTTTATTTTCAAATTTTTCATTGATTAATAATTGCAGGTTTTTTCCCATCCATTTCTTTTCTTCATTACCATTGAAATAGTAAGGATGATAGGAAATTAAGACATGAAGAATTCTCACATGCTTTCCTTTGGAATTTAGGCAATAGTAGATTATGCTGCTCATATTCCCATTGATTTTAATGCCCCAAGAGAAGTTACAGAATCTTCTGAATATAAATTCGCAGTTAGAAATCTTTAGATCATATAATACAGAAAACTAGAGTAATCTTTCTTTTCTCTTTTAAATCCTATAACAAATATTTGTTAATTATCCTTTAATAATAATTAATAGTAAGACTGTCTGGCTAGCTCAGTTAGAAGCTAGCATTTGACTCTTGATCTTGGGGTCATGAGTTTGAGCCCAATGCTGGGTATAGAGATTAGAAAAATCAATTGATCGATCAATCAACAAATTAAAAAAAGGAATAATAAACAATAAATAAGAAATTGGCCATTTTTAATATGTCTGGGGATATTTTAGTAGTAATTGATAGAAGTGAATCTGTAGTAATTGTCCTTGGAAGGAAGGAGAATTGGAGGGAAGAAGGAAGAGGTGTGTGGGGGGGGAAAAGGAAATTAAACATGACTTCTATCCATCCCAGGAAGATGGAAAGCAGTCTATTGCTATTCTTTCTCTTATTTTTAGTGTTATTTTATTTATTTTTCTTTCTCAAATTTTATTTAAGTTCCAGTTAGCTAACATAAAATGTAATATTAGTTTCAGGTATACAATTTAGTGATTCAACACTTAAATGCAATAACCAGTGCTCATCACACCAAGTGTCCTCCTTAATACCTATCACTTATTTAATTCACCCCCATGCCCACCTCCCCTACAGTAACCCTCAATTTGTCTTCTATAATTAAGAGTCTATTTCTTGGTTTGCCTCTTTTTTTCTCCCTGTGTATATCTATTTTGTTTGTTATGTTCCACATATAAATGAAATCATGTGGTATTTGTCCTTCTCTGGCTGACTTATTTCACTTATAATATTCTCTAGATTCAATCATGTCATTGCAGTTGGCAAGATTTCATTCTTTCTTACGGCTGAGTAATATTCCATTGTATGTATATAACATATCTTCTTTATTCATTCATCAGTGGAATAAAGATCTAAATGTGAGACAGGAAATCATCAAAATCCCAGAGAAGAACACAGGCAGTAACTTCTTTGACCTCAGCCATAACAACTTCTTACTAGATATGTCTCCTGAGGCAAGGGAAACAAAGGCAAAAATTAACTATTCGGAGTTCATCAAAATAAAGAGCCTCTGCACAGCAAAGGAAATAATCAGCAAAACCAAAAGGCAACCTGCTGAATGGAAGAAGATATTTGCAAATGAAATATCTGACAAAGAGTTAGTATCCAAAGTATATAAAGAATTTACCAAACTCAACATTCAAAAACAAATAATCTAGTTAAAAATGGGCAGAAGGCATTAATAGCCATTTTTTTCCCAAGAAGACATATAGATGGCTAATAGAGACATGAAAAGATGCTCAACATCACTGATCATCAGGGAAATACAAAGGAAACTACAATAAGATGTCACCTCACACTTGTCAGAAGGGTTAAAATTAATAACAGGGAGCAACAGATATTGGCTAGGATGAGAAGAGTGGGGAATCCTCTTACATTGTTGGGAGTGCAAACCGGTAAAACCACTGAAAAGCAGTATGGAGGTTCTTACAAAGTTAAAAATAGAACTTTCCTATGATCCAACAATTAAACTACTAGCTATTTACCCAAAGGACACAAAAATACTGATTCAAATGGATACATGCACGTTGACGTTTATAGCAGCATTATCAATGATAGCCAAATTATGGAAGGAGCCCAAATGTTGCTTTTCTTCCCAACAAAACATTGGTATAATTTTCTCCTGAATGGATTATCTTTTAGAGGCTTCATCCATAATCAGAATAGAATATAATTAGCAAACCAATTTCATGTGCATTATATATCATTTTATATAGTACTACATGGTAACTTTTTTTAACCTAAAAATATATTCCTCCATTTTAAAGAAATAAATTCATAATTTTAGGAAAGTTTAGTAGAAAAATTTCTTCTATCAGTAAATAAAGAGATTTTATTTTTAATTCACTTTATCCTCTATACCCATCTTCATCATAAATTGGAAGATATAAGAATTTCATGGAAATTCATAAGAATTTAATATATATATAAGTCAGGAGATTACATGGCTTCACATTGGAAACCGATGAATTCTGCTTATATAAGAAAAATTCTCAAAATTCAGCTTTTTTTTTCTGTTTGTACTTTCAGTATTGTCTCCATCCAAGCAGGAACTCTCTAAATCAGAGCCAAGCATATTATTGCCTTTAATTAACACTACTGAGTTGTTAGCATATCCAAAAGCACTTTATACATGCTTCAGCCACACCTGAAATGTAGCCAGCAACACCACATAATAATCACTTTTTTATACTTGATCAAATTGGAAGCAATTTAACACTTACTAGGGGCACTGGGAAAGACATCTGGATTGAGGGTTTCAATTTCTGAAGTATGCTACTTAGATGTTGGAAGTAAAAAAAAAAAACACTAGTGCTTGTTTAGAGAACCTTAAGCCTTGTCATGATCCATGTATTTTGTTTTTCTTAAGAGAAAGCATTACTGTCATTTATTATTTGAAGATTAATTGCATCACAGTTGACAAGATGTAATAAACAAGGCTTCCTTATTAAAATGCTTCCAAATCCAACAAAGAATAGGTGCTTTGTCTCATAATGTCCAATCCCTCCACATGTATTCTGGATTCCTTTTTTCCCCCTGCCTTCCATGGACTTAATCTGTTGTTTCCTCTCTTGCCCACACTTTGAACTTTCCCTCTCTACTTGAAAAGTTAATATATGGTAGGATATTAAGAGCCAAAAATAGAGTGAGATTTTTTAAATCCTGACTCTTTCACTTACCAGCTTGGGACCTTAGACAAGTTCATCTTTCTGTGCCCCAGTTTTACTATAAATGTAAAACAGTAGTAACTATTTCATAGGATTGTTATGAGTATTAAATGGGTCTATATGGGTGAATATGGAACAATTCCCAGTGCACAAGTCACACTTGAACATTAGCTGTTGTTCTTACTGTTTATTATTGCTGAATCCTTCCCATTAGCATTCAAATCTATTCTGTATTTTATATCATCAAATTAAACTGCAGCTGATTATTAGTCTCCTTTGTGTCTATTCTTCTTCCCAGTCAAGGCTCCATCAAAGTGGTCTACATAGGCTGGCTTCACTTCTCACCTCCCAGTTTCTGTTCCATCCTCTCTTGCTATTCCCATTGCCATTCTGCTTGAATTGTTCCTGTTAAAGTCATTTGTAAACTGCTTGTTGTGATGGTCAACATGGGCTTTTTAATCATCTTTTGTGACCTCTTGGCTATATTTTATGCAGTTTATGTTCCATCTTTCTTGCAGTGCCTCATTATTGCCCCTCATTCTTTCATCTCCTCTGCTTCCTTTTCTGGCCCTGTCCTTCCTTCTCATACTATCCGCTTACCTTACCAATCTTAGGAATCCCTTCATTTCAGATATCAGCCATCTATGGTTGATTCCCCATTTCTTCTTCTGAGCTTGAGACCGATATATTCAATGGCCTACCCAGCATCTGCAATTAGACATGAAAGAGAGTTTTTAACATATAATATTTAAGCCAAAACTACTGATAATTCCCCTTAAACCTACAATCTCTCCAGAATTCTTCGTTTTAGTAAGTGGCACCTCTGTACACAAAGTAGCTGGGACAAACGTCATGTTCCTATGACATTCCCCCACACCCCCAGCCCCTGGAGATGTGTGTAATATACATCTCTGTAGCCAGGAATTTTCCCTACAAAACATCTCTTGAAACTCATCCAAATCTCTCTATCATTATTTTTCCCACCTTACTCTAATCATGTTACTTTTTCCCAGACAGCTTAATTGCTTTCTTTCCTCTCTTTCTAATTCTGCTACCGATTCTCCCTCAACACTGCCAGAGAAATCTTTAAAAAGAGATGTGGAATCACATTTCTTTCCTGGACAAAATTCTTCCATTGGCTTCTTACTGCAACTGTAAGAGACAAAAGGTAACATCTTTACCATGGAATTTTTGTGTCCCCAGTCAAAATAATTTTTTTCTATATTACACTATATAAACACATTTATACTATACGAGCACATTCTACTCTTTTGTGTCATATGATTTTTTCAAAGTTTGAAGCTGTTTATTTATCCTTTTATTTTCAATTACTTTCTTTTCTTTTAAACAGTATTTATCATGAAGTCAGAGAATATTTTCTTTTTTACTATACCTGTAGTGTCACTAGGTCAATAAATTGTTCTGTAGTAAATTATCAAAAGTAACTTCTACAACTGTTTCCACAGAAAATCCTAACAAGAAAGAATACCATACTGAAAATATTACCTGAGAAAGAATGAAATTTTATTTGAATTATTTGGAAATTCTTTACTTAAACTTTTGGTCCATGTGTTTAAAGGAAAATTTTATGTCTAGTTTGTCTACCTGTTAAGACCAGATGGAGGTCGGCTGGAGCCATATGTTTGAACTTTGGAAGGTGATAAAACAGAGCATAAATTTGGATTTCTCCTTCCAAGAAAAAGGTATGATTTTGGTTAAGTTACAAGAAAATATATATGAGTCTCTTTTTTATACAGAAAATAAATATAATACCACCTGGGACACCTGCATGGCTCAGTTGGTTAAATGTCTGACTCTTGATTTCAGCTCAGGTCATGATATCAGTGTCATGAGATTGAGGCCCCTGTTGGGCTCTGCACTGGGCATGAAACTTCCTTAATATTCTCTCCCCCTCCTCCTCCCCTGCTCTCTGTGTCTGTCTCTCTCTGTCTCTCTCTGTCTCTCTCACTCTCTCTCAAAAATAATGCCACCTATCTTAATTGGATAGTATGAAGATAAAATCATATGTAGCATAAACATGCCAATATGCACTCAAAAGCAAACCCATTACCTTTCTCAATCACAGCCTGCTCTTAAGCATTAGATGCCCTGCTTTAGCCCTCATCCTTAGGCTCTCTGCCTAGGCCATTTACAGAGGCCCAGAACAAAGACAAAAGGATAACTGAGCAGACTGACTTGTGTCAAATCAGTTCTTTCCATGCTTTGCTCCTGTGTTAGGCATTAAAAGGAGACCTCTCTTTGGGGGCTGCTGTCATAAGAAGATTCCATTTCAATATTCTTATCCAAATCATTATACAGAATATTTTTTTAAGTTTATTTATTTCTTTTGAGGGGAGGGAAGGGCAGAGAGAAAGAGGGAGAGAATTCAAAGCAGGCTCTGTGCTAACAGGCTCTGTGCTTGATCTCACAAACTACAAGATCATGACCTGAGCTGAAACCAAGAGTTGGATGCTTAACAAACCCATTGAGCCACCCAGGCGCCCCATCACTCAGATTGTTTTATTAAGTTTATAAATGGTTGTTTACAGGAGCCTGATTGCTGCTTGTTTATTTACTTGTCTTATTTTATTTTCATTTCTCCTTTTATTTTATTTTTTTTCTACTTGTTCTTGTAGCTTACTGTATGATTATATTATTTAGTTGATCTGCTAAGGTTCATTAGCTAAGGTAATGCACTTTAAATATTTTACCCTGCAAATATAAGGGATAAGGACATGATATGCAGGAGCTCAGCAATAAAGAAGCATTTTGAAAAACAAAAAAGAAGCATTTGGGAGAACAATGTAATGACCTTTTCCCTCCTATTAGCCCAACAGCTACCCTTCTAGCCCTCAAGAGTGCACTTATCATTATAAAAATGGAATCCTTTTATTTGACAACACCAGGATATTTTGTATTTATTTTTAATGTTTCTTTATTTTTGAAAGACAGAGAGTACAAGCAGGATGGGGCAGAGAGAGGGGACAGAGGATCCAAAGTGGGCTCTGCACTGACAGCAGAGAACTTGATATGGGGCTCGAACTTATGAACTGCAAGATCATGACCCGAGCTGAAGTTGGATGCTCAACTGACTGAGCCACCAGGGGTCCCCTATATTTTTAAAGTAAGGCCCACATCTGAAAAAATATAACCTTCTTTAACCACAACTACCTTTGATCTCTGAGGTTGTAGGGTTTTTCTCTTCCTTGTCGCCCACATTAAGAACCATTAGGGCTAGACATCATTAAACCTCTACTGAACACCTGAAATGTTGCTAACTGCTGAGAGTGTAACAAAGATAAGAAGTGATCCTTAACCATAGCCATACCCCCAAAGGCTTAAAAAAAAAGTTCTAAAAGGCAAAACATAACAGTCCTTGGGTTAGATTTAAAATTTCTGCAAGTTGAATGGAAAAGCAGGAGTCTTGTCTCAAGTCTAGAATAGTATCAATCACAGAGCAGTAATTCTGATTATCTAATGCAAAGAAAGTAGCCATTTGGTTAGTAAGTACAGTTGGTTACACAAAGCTTTCAAAATATATAGTTCATAAAAAAAATGACAATTGTACTTGAAGTGGCAATGTTTAGGATTACTGCCCTTAAGGTACTCACAAGTTCTAGTAATTGAGAACATAGTATAAATTCACAAATGAGCAGAAAAACTTTATGTAAGGAAATATAGATGTGATTGCTAATTTGCATAGCATAGATTTGTATTTAAGCAAAGCGAAAATATGTGATAGGCTGGGCTTAGCCAAGAGGACCTCACTTGGGGTACATTTATTTGTTTGTTTTTTTAATGTGTAAAAAGTGGTTCACCGGAGGGGAATAAACACACATTGTGAATGGGCAAAATGGATACCCAGATGGTAAGAGGAGAAGGTTCTGAGAAATACAAGGACAGTACAAGGGGAGAATTAACTATGGGGAGTAATAGAGAGGAAACAATATTAAGTGGGCAGTAGGAAACCAGCTAACCCATTGTTTCAGATGTTAGACAAAGGGTTTAACCTTAGTTCATACAAAATTTGCTTGTTATACTCTTCAGCCATTCAACTGAAAGAGGATGAGGAAAAGATCAGGTAAGAAACAATAAATTTACAAAGTTTTATTATATCCGCTATAATTTTTAAGATGTGTTTTCAAAATGTTCCTCTAATTTTAATTCATGTTAAAAATTATAGTAGTAATAGAAGTGTATGATGGGTATGGCCTGGACTAGCCTAATAGAACAGAAATGAGTCATTGTGCAGAAGACATACTACTTGGTGATTGACAGGACATAGGATAGGTCAAAGGTGACTTCCAGATTCCTGGCCAAAGTGACCAGGAAAATGGTGGTGCCATTGACCCTTCCTGAGGACACAATTAGTTTGGCTTTTATCCTTAACCTTTAATTAAGTTAGTTGGGGTTCTTTAAAGAGAGAGATCATTGATAGCATAAATCTCAAATGGCTCATCTCCTTTAAAAATAATTCTTCTCCAGTTACTCTATAATATTGAAACTTCAAATCACACATCAGATTTTATGGTTTATTTATAGTAATGGCATTTAAATGCCAGCTCTTTGGCCTGTTAGTAATATTTATGAAAGGATATCTATTCAGGAAGAATGAACTCTACTACTAGGTTGCACAGGGAAATCCAGTGTTTTTTTTTTTTTAATCTCTGTGAAACAGAAAACTGTCATGCTATACATTTTTCAATTCTAACAGTCAGCTGTAATTGTACACATAGCTTATGATATTACTTGTAAATTTTTCAAAATCCTACCTCCTCAAACAATACAAACAAAAAGAGAAGAAAGAATATATAAAACAAATTGAAGACAAAACACTAATATTCTGATCAGAACAATTTATGGAAATTCATTCGATTCCCTTCGGTATATATAAATAAATTCAAGAAAATGCTTTCCAATTCATGATGGGAGATATCTGAGTCCTTAGATTTGTGGTTTGCTACTTGGAATCACAGTAGTCATGAAAGTAATTATGGCTGGAATCCTATTTAAGACAGCAGTAATGGTATCATATGGGTGAACTGAAAAGCAGGTTCAAAAATCTATGTAAAACACTACCGATAACACAAACATTGGCTAGAAAATTTCCCTAAAGTTTGAACTGTTTTGAGATTTGGTAGCCTGTATATTGCTATCTTATGACAACTCTATTTTTATCTACTTCTTCACTACAGAGAAAGAATAAGAACTTCCTAAAATGTCAAGGAGAGTCACAACAATCTATTATAAATTTTACCTTAGGATATATTTTTAAAAATAAATAAATAACACCTAACTTGTTTGTTAAAGCATAGAACTCAGCTGTGGGCCAAAAAAAAAAAAAAAGGTGGGGGGAGGCGGCAAGTTTGGTTTCCTACAGTGGCAGGAGGCAACAAATGAGCACCTCATACACCCCTCTGTTAATGTAAATACCACATGAATTTGAAAGCTCCCTGAGGATAGCGGCTGTAATACTTTAACTGTGTACCTCCAGGGTTTATCTCAGTGTCTGACTCATGATAGATGCTTATTAAATATTTGGTCGAGCAAATGAATTAGCAAATAAGGTTGACAGCTCTGTGCTACAGTACAATAGGGACTAAAGAATATTAAGATGAACTCTTCCCCAGAGTGTTATGTAGCTCTAATATGTGACATAAATGTACAAACACACACTCTCACTCTTACACAGATACCTAGACTTTCTGGAACATTCTACACTGCTGTCCTTAGATGTCAAGTTACCAAATAGAGTGGCCCTTTCTCAGGCTTTAAAGGACTGACTTTTCACAGCATTTCTACATTTAACTGTCTACTTGCTGGACTTTCTTCTTCTGAGGTTTTCACAATTCAATTCACCTGCCAGCCTTCCTCCTCCACACCAATTTCTCTGACTGGTACAGTCTCTTCTATGGATGCTAATTCTTAGATGTTAATTTCTTCGGTGTTTCCCACTCAACCTATTTTCCCCCTTCCCCTAAATTCTGCTGAGTGCTTGTATTTATTTCTATGATTTCTATACCTACTCTCTGTTAACTTGAGATTCCTAGCCCCAAATTTCCTCTAATACAATGGGCTTTACTTCTAACTGAACATTGGATCCACATTTTATTCCATACCTTATTTCCTATATGCTTTATCATGCTTTTTCTCTATTATCATCACCATTTAATAGTGAACCCAAATAAAATCCTAGAGGTTATTTTTAAATTACTTCCTGTTCTTTCTTCCTTTACTTGAAAAACCACCGGAACACATTTCTTCATCTCAGATAGCTGTTGAATTCTCCCCTGACTCAGTTACTCAAACTTCCTCCTCCCTTCTTACTTAAGACTTTTGATGTGACTGGTGACTCAAGACTTTGCCGATGCCACTTTTCTCCCATTCCATCCTTATTGCCTGTGGCTCCCAGAAAGCACATCATATCCCTCCCCTCCTTAAAATCTCCTAATGAGGGGTGCCTGGGTGACTCAGTAGGTAAGCGACCAACTCTTGATTTCGGCTTGGGTCTTGATCTCACTGTTCGTGAGTTCGAGCCCCCCACTGGGCTCCGGGCTAATGGTGCAGAGCTTGTTTGGGATTCTCTCTCTCTCCTCTCTCTGCCCCTTCAGCATTCTCTCTGTCTCACTAAATCAATAAACTTAACAAAATCTCATAATGATGCATTATCCTGCTATGGGTTGAATTCTGGCACTGCTGTCAAAATTCATGAAATCCTCCCCCCTAGTACCTCAGAATGGAGCTATCTGGAGAGAGGTCTTTAGAGAATAAAGTTAAAATGAGGTCATTACAGTGGGCCC
The DNA here is from genome assembly GCF_022837055.1 of Prionailurus viverrinus. Taxonomy (NCBI): domain Eukaryota; kingdom Metazoa; phylum Chordata; class Mammalia; order Carnivora; family Felidae; genus Prionailurus; species Prionailurus viverrinus. The sequence goes on along the minus strand of NC_062569.1, from coordinate 129,803,858 downwards.
TAATCCGACGTGACTGGTGTCCTTATGAAAAGGGGAACTTTGAACGGAGAGACAAGCATGGAGGAAAGATGGTGTAAAAAAGACATAAGGAGAAGACAGCCATCTATAAAACCAAGCAAAGAGGCCTGGAGCAGGCCCTCATAGCCCTTGGAATGAATCAACCTTGCCGACATCTTAGTTTGGATTTCTGGCTTCTACAATAAATGCGTGTTATTAAAGCCACCCAGTCTCCGGCATTCTGGTATGGCAGTCCCAGGAAACCAAGACAACTCCTCTTTTTTCCACTGCCACACACACCCATGTACCTATTGTCAACCACTTCGCCATGCTAATAATATGCTGTCTGTGTAGGGGTCACTTTTCTTTTCTACCATTCGAACGGCACCGCAGGGGAAATTTCCAAGCTGTCCTTTTGTAGAATTTTAATCCTCAGGATTCTCAAAGCCTAGTGCTTACACCATTGGTAAACGTATTTCACATTGTATCGTAGAAATAAAAATACTTCATCATAAGACTTTTTTTTGTTTTTAATTCAACAGCACTTTATCACTTTGTGAATACCCTTTAGGAATTTGCCATCCATCAGAGAAAACAGTAACAACAAAAACAACAATGCAAATAATCATAGCAGCTAACAATTGCATAATGCTTATTATATGCCAAGCGCGGTTCCAAGCACAGATGGAATCGCTGGCCTTGCTCTCTTTCTGTTCGTGGACTCACAGTTTCTCTTCTGAACAAGGGCAGAAAATCATAAAAGTAGAAATAGAAGGAGATTTTCTTTTTCTGTGATGAGTTTATTCCCTTAAGGAAAACTTTTCATACTCTTTGGGCATTTGGTGAATTTAATTTTGGATTTCAATGCCATGTTAACCTGATAAGTGCTGATTTCATTTTAGCTCAGTAAAAATTTTCTAACTTTATCACACTGTGAAATTTTCCTCTAACCCAATGGTTCTCAAACTTCAGCAAGAAACAAAATCATCCTGGAGGGTTGGTTAAAACAGATTTTTGAGTCCTACTCCAAATTTCTGATTTGGTATGTCTGGGGAAGGGGAGGCTGAATTTGCATGTTTCTGAAGTTCCCAGATGATGGTGTTAGTGCTCATCCAGGGACCACATTTTGAGAATTGTTGATTGAATTCATGATATTTCACCAAGAACCCTCATACCTAACAAAATTCTCCAAAAGGATGCTATTATTGCCAAGGGGAGGAAAGATAACACGGTATATACCTGATTATAAAGGTTCACTCAGTTTGTATATTTGAAAAAACACAAGATCAGTTTGTTAGTTGTGCTATGCATATGTGGTTGTTTGTATTTCAGTTATGTTTGGCAAAATTTATCACTAATTGGGAAAATGTGCATGTGGTCTGTGTGTACATTATTATACATATCTGTATGTGTGTATATATGTATCAAAATAATTCTCAACAACAATGTAATGCATAAGTTCAAGGCTCTAATGGAGATTTTTTTGGATAAATTCTTTAAGTATTTGGGGAAAATAAACCACATAATTATGTTAAGTTGACCTTATTAGCAGAGAGAAATTATTTTCTCAAAATTGTGTAGTTCTCTGAGACTCCCCCTAGTGTCCTTAACTGAGTATAAAAAGTAAAACATCCATACTTGGATTTAATGCATTCAACAGTGAATTGGAGGTATATCAAAAGGATTGAAATGTTGCTTTAAGATATTCCCTACCTACTATGAGTATTTTTTAAAGTGTTCGAGATGGGGCACCTGGGTGGCTCAGTCAGTTAGGCAACAAGCTCTTGGTTTCAGCTTAGGTCATGATCTCATCGTTCCTGAGTTTAAGCCCTGCCTCAGGCTCTGTGCTAACAGTTCCAAGCCTGCTTGGGATTCTTTCTCCCTCCCTCTCTCTGTCCCTCCCCAATTCAAGTTCAAGCTCTCCCTTTCAAAATAAATAAATAAGTTTAAATAAATAAATAAAGTGGTCAGGATAATTGCAAAATTAGTGTTGCTTTGAAAGAAAGATTAATCATCTAAAGCAAAAGTATACAACTCAAGTATCTTAATTATGTTTATGGTCATTGTGAAACTTTTATGCAGACTGTAATTTGTGGATGACCTGTTGTAGCCATAATTATACATGCAATTTACAATAGTATCAGTAGAAGAGTGTCAGGTTTTCTCATTTTCTTTTTTTTTAAATGTTTATTATCTATTCTGAGAGCTGGGGAGGAGCAGAGAGAGAGGGAGAGAGAGAATCCCAAGCAGGCTCTGTACTGTCAGCACAGAGCTCCATGTTGCCTCAATCTCACCAATCATGAGATCATGACCTGAGCCGAAATCAAGAGTCAGATGTTTACCCAACTAAGCTACCCAGGCACCAAGTTTTTGTTTGTTTGTTTGTTTGTTTGTTTTTTATTTTCAACTGGCTAAGTGATATCTCTCATTGAAATTATCTGTCTGGATTAAGACCCATTCATGGTCCGGGATTTTAGAGATTAGGCCTAGTTTTCAGTTCCTTGAGTTCCTTTTATCTATACTGTGCTACCCAGTAAATTGTAGCATGTGACTCATATTATTACTTCAAGTATCTTGTAGTCATATTTTAAAAAGGATTATTTCAGATTTTATTTAGTACAGTATTTTCAAAGCCTTGAACCTATAGTATGTATTTTACATATGAAGCACATCTCAATATGGACTGGCCACAATTCAAGTGCTCAATAGCCACATGTGGCTGGTAGCTACCATATTGGATCACACAGTATTAGATCAAATCATTTCCTTCTGCATTTGGTTTAAGGAATAATTGTAAGCATTTGTCATGAACTATGAGTAGATGTTCTGGACTATGTCATGGACTATGAGTAGCTAAGTGTAGAGTTATTTAAGACAGTCTCACCATGTACAGATGCAAAAAAAAAAATCCCAGTTTGTAGAGTCTACACACAGACAGTGTCCTCAGAGAGCAGCTAGGAAATTGAACTCAAAGGCTAGTGCTCAGATGGTAGGTAGAGAGATATGCATATTGGCAAGCTTCACCCTGTGACCTCAACAGTCCATGGTAGACGCCGGGTTGAATAAATGAATTAATTTTTTCTTTAATTTGAATGATTTATGTCAATTTCAGAAAATATTTTTCTTCAGCTCATTCCTTTAAAACATAGTCTTTATTATATATAGTCTTTACAGGTTCCCTCTTTCCATCTTTCTTGTACTGTGTGGGTAGGCAGCATAGGGCACATGGTGGAGAGATACTCATGCCTTTCCCACTCATTTGCCTTGGGCAATTCCATCTAATTCCATGTCTTAGCCAATGTAGTTACTGAATGGAGATGACTGACTTTAATTACTTTATAGAGTTGTTGAATGATTACTCATGGTATATTATCATTTATAAAATTGCAATGCTCCAAAATACTAAAGAGTATATGTGTGTGTATGTGTGTGTAATCATGCATGGATATTGGATTGCAAAAACTCTTCCTTCTTTCCTCAATATTTATCAATCTATAAGTTCAACCCTATTCTCAGATTACATTTGATCTTTCTCTTTTCAAGAAACTATATAGCTTTCTATCTGTTTCACTTGCTTGGAAATTTAACTATATGTGAGTTTGCAACAGCATGTGACTGCATCATGTATAGATATAATAATAAACTTGGTAGAAAATCCCAGATGAGCATAATTAAAGGCAATGACTAAGGAAATAATCTAATAAATTCCCATTTAATGGATTTGTTTCTGCATTTCAAATAGTCCTCTAACTTATTCAGTGTAATTTAAAATTTTAATGTTCTCATCACTGTACTTATTTAAAGTCTTGTAGAGGACATATTAGGCAATAATAATTTTCATGGGTGACTTTACAATTTTTATTTTTACAATTGAAAATATTTGCAAAACTTCTTTGCTGAAAAGAATGGTAAAAATTATATAAAATTAATATTTAATGAGAAAATTTCTAAGGTTGATTTTCTAGGTAAAAAAGACATACTTTGGAAAACGTTACACACTGTATGATGTAAAATCAAGATATCTCCCATAGAGGCATTTTGTGTGTGTGTGTGGCTTTCAGTTGAAGATACACTTGGCCTTTTGTAAATAGCAAATAAATGGGTTAAAATTGCTAACAACATATTTTTACTAAGTTGCCTAATTTGGAAGTGAATTTCATTTTACCCAAGTGAATTTTTACTCTACATAATTTACCCTGCATTAACTGCCGCTGAACTGTCTAAGCTCTTTGAGCCATTTTTTCCTCCACTGCTCAGTTATGAAAATGCTATAATAATCTTTAGGAATAATCTACTAATATGGTAATTCTTTGGTATTGAATCCAAATCAATATTAAATCCAAAAGCCAACCAACACAGCCTATCTACACATTAATGTAGTCCTTAAACTGAAACATGATTCATTGCTAATCCAGGAATGTCCCACATCTAGAAGTTTTCTTTTTTAAATTCATTTATTTTGAGAATGACAGAGAGAATGTGAATGGGGGGGGACAGAGAGAGAGAGGGAGGCAAAGAATCCCAAGAAGGCTCCTTGCTGTGAGCGCACAAACACGGGGCTCAAAATCACAAAACCATGAGTTCAGGGCCTGAGCTGAAATCAAGAGTCAGATGCTTAACTGACTGAGCCACCCAGGAACCTCTAGAAGTTTTGTTTTTGTTTTTGTTTTTGCTTTTGTTTTTAATGTTATTGTGTTGTATTTGGAAAAAAAAAAACAGAATTAATCTGACTAAAGAATTCTTTATCCTTCACCGTTAGGTAGACAGCTGGATTTCAAGAGAATAACAAGAAAGAGTATGTTGTGAATAATGCAAAAACATGTAGATTTAAAATATTATACACACACATACAGTAAAACATCATAAGTATTGAAAAGAACTATAGAAAAGTATAAATAGTAAGCTATCACATATTATAAATGGCTGATATTTAACTTTTGTGTGCCATTATAAACTTAGTAAAAATAACTGAAATTTTAAAGATTTCATATTCTTAGAATAACTTCAGATAAAAGTCAAAAACAAAAGTTGTCAGACAAATTTATGCTAATGTATTTTAACAGGTAATTGATCTTGAAATCAGTCTCCCCACCATACTGATGCAAAATCCCAAATCCTTAGCACCCTTTGTTGATATTAAATGCTGACATTTAGTATAGGTACAGATTTTGACAAGACTAATAATACTATTTATACATGTAATTATTTAAATTACCCATACTGCCTCAGTTTAATTGTGTTCACTAAATTGGCATGCATAATTTATAACCTCAATGCTGTCAACCATCAATCTATATTTCAGACAGCAACACATCAACTGAATGACAGGGTAAAATGTTGAGTTGATTCCAGAAAGATCTTCAACTTTTGAGAATGAAACTTTATATCATATTTATATATTAAAGGAAAAAATATTTTGGGTGATATTTGTAGAAATATCTTCAAGACTCCTTCAAAAAGATCCTAATTACGGTAATCCAAGGTTGAAAAGGCCTAAAGAATAAGGAGTATGTGTTTTTTGTTTCATTTTTTAAATTGAGATATAATGTACATATTGCATGATATTAGTTTCAGGTGTACAACATAATGATTTGATACTTTTGTATATTGTAAAATGATCACCACAATAAATCTGGTTAACATTGATCAATCACCACACATAAATACTGTTTTGCTCATGATGAGAACTTTTAAGATCTACTTTCTTAGCAACTTTCAAATATAAAATGTAGTATATTACCTATAGTCACAGTGGAGTACGTTACATTCTCAGGACTTAATTATTTTATAACTGGAAGCTTACACCTTTAGACCACCTTCACCCAGTTTGTCCACCTCCCATACCCTGCCTCTGGCAACTACCGATCTGTTCTTTGTATCTTTCAGTTTGTGGTTTTCTTTCTTTTGTTTTTGTTATATATATACATATATATATGTATATATATATGTATATATGTATATATATACATATATATGTATAAATATAATTAATATAATTAATATATATGTATATACATATATGTATATATGTATGTATATATATTAATGTATATATGTTAATATATATGTATATGTGTAATATGTATTAATATATATGTATATTAATATATATTAATACATACATACATATATATTTAGTTAGTTTTGAGAGAGAGAGAGAGACCACACACAAGTGGGGAAGGGACAGAGAGAGAGGGAAACATGGAATCCAAAGTAGGCTCTGCATTGTCAGTGCAGAGCCGGATGCAGGGCTCGAAAAACTGTGAGATCATGACCTGAGCCAAAGTCTGACACTTAACCACCTGAGCCACCCAGGCACCCCTTGCTTTTGTTTTTTAGATTCAACATATAAGTGAGATCATATTGTATTTGTGTTTTTCTATCTGACCTATTTCACTTAGTATAATGCTGTTGAGGTCCACTCATATTGTCTGTCACAAATGACAAGAATTTCTTCTTTTTTATGGCTAAGTAATATTCCAGTATGTGTGTGTGTGTGTGTGTGTGTGTGTGTGTGTGTGCACGTGCGTGCACATGTGTACAGCATTCTTTTTATCTAGTCATCTGTCAATGGGCACTTAGGCTGCTTCCATGTCTGGCTACTGTAAGTAATGCTACAGTGAACACAAGGGTAGATATGTCTCTTTTAGTTAGTGTTTTTGTTTCCTTTGGATAAATACCCAAGGAGTGTTAACCTTTATTTGTGTGGGCCTCAACCACTTTGGAAGTTCTGTAGAGCCTATAGACACTTTCTCAAAATAATGTTTTGATAATAAGATACTTTCAGCCACAAATTGCAATACAGTTTTCAAATTATTATGAGATTAAATATGTAGTATCTTGTACATGGAGCTTGTGATTGATGCCTTAAATTCTAAGATCTAGTGGCTGGTTTAATAACTAACAAAATTTCAAAATAATGATGATCATAAAGGATGTGTTGAGGTATCTGCAACAAGTACATAATAATAGGAAAATACTGCAGTGTCTAAAGCACAGGTATTCCTAATAGTTCTGTAGCTTGTTGGCCACTCTTATAAAAGTCAGTGGAAATAAAGATGATTTTTTTCTTTGTTCAATATCACAACCCCAGAATTCTATCTGCAAACTCCTCAGGTGTCTGTGGACCCAAGGTTAACAACTCCTGCCATAGAGTAAACCTTGTATTGCAATCAATTTATTTTGTCCCTCTTTCCTTGAGAGTCAAGCATTCTATTTCAGAAATATGCATTGTGAATTTTTTTGGGCAAAAAGCTAGAGATATTTTCCCTAACCAAATAATGTATAAAAAAATTTAACAACTATATTTCAGTATAATTTTCCATTAATTTTATATCTACACTTTTGTGCTGTACTGTGACTCTGTGCAAAAACATATTCCAGAAATTGAAAGTGCCCCAGAATTCATGGTATTAATCAAAATGCCAGGCCATATAAGAATTTAGCATTTCAAATTGTATCACAAAGAGCTTCATATCCTGTGATATTGGTGTTAGATTTTTATTTATATATGGAAAATACAGTGAACATTAATAGCTTAGGACATACTATATGTATTTTCTACAGGAAGATACCACATTTTTAAGGAATGGATTAAAAGAAAATGAGAACACTTCTTTAAAAAAAACTCAGGAGAAACTTCAAGTACTTGTATACTTTAAATAGTTTTTCTTCCCCTACTTATCCTAGATTAAATTAAAGCCAACTTTGCAAGATAGAATAGCAAGTGTGTCCTTCAAGTGTTGAATACGATGTCAGGGTACACCGATTTAGGGCTGTTTTTCCAGTACGGTTGATTTGCACTTTTCAACCAGTTTCCCCTGAGGCTCAAAAGTGCGCATTTCTAAAAAAGGGTAACAAAAATGTTTCATTCATATATATTAGCTATCTTGTTCATAATGAAGATTTGTTAAAGACAATCTTAACATGATTTTAGAGATCAAATGTAATTCTGAGATAACTGCTTTGAGATGTAAAGATCAACATTATATCAAAAATTTTATCAAAATATTAAAACAAATTCTTCCAGGCATTTAAATCATCCATATTTGTTTCTTAACACTGAGTAACAACTTACTATTAAATTTAGAGGGCTACAAGGACACCTATTTATTACTTCATAGATCTCTAATTCAGAAGTCCAAGAGCAGGTTCACAGAGTTTTCTACTCAAGTTTCCACACTCCAAAAGTTTGCAGGCAGAGATCTATTCAGGACATCCTGGGGGATATTCCACTCCCAAAGTCATTCAGCTAATTGTCAGAAGTCAGTTCCTTGTAGTTATAAGGTTGAGATCTGCATTGTCTTCATGGCTCTCAGCCAAGAGGAAAAAAATATATTGAAAATCTTTTACATGTACTCACTAATTCCAACTAGAAATGTTTGTTGAATAATGCCTTATGGCAGCTATTATCTCTGATATTGTACAAAAACACAGTCACTGTTTTGAAAGAGGCCAGTTTATAAATATATCACAATCACTAACAATTACAAGTAATAAGCATAACTAGTAAAGCAGCTGACTGAATGTCAGCATCCATATATTATAAAATCGCCATGTGCCATTCACTGTGCAGAAGGCTGAACACACATGAATAATACAGTTCCCAACTTTTTATAAAACAGAATCATGCCATTTTACAGCATCTTATATCAAACTGAACATAATATTTCATTTTGTGTGTGTGTGAAAACAAGAATGTTCTTAATTCCAGCTTTCCTTCCAAAGCTGGTGGCTTTAATCATTGATAGAATGAGTTTGGCTAATGACCTGGAATTGAGAATATTCCAAGCATGCCTAAAAAATGAAACTGTCAGTTCAGATCCAAGGGAAATTCTGAAAAAGCTGCCTTTAAGGTGCCAGGATCTTGATGGCATCTCCAGAATATTGGAAGAAGATGATTTTTCCATACTAAATAGTCTGATCAGATAACTGAATGTACTGTTAATCACCTTGAAATGGATGAGCCTAACATGCAAATTATATATGACAAGAGCTAATGATCAGCATGTTAGCTTACTAACGGTTTTCAGAAATTCAGTGGTCTCATCAAGATTTTTCAGGATTAAAGCCATTATTTAGATATTATGAGTTAATGTACTTAAATGTCTGGTATTCTTACAGAAGCAATATTAAAATGAAATATTATGCCTTAAGAAGTAAATAGGAATTAGAGAACTGAGAAGTATAGTTGAGTCACTCTAAACGATTCTTACATTCACGATGGCTTAATGTTTGCTTTTTTTATTTGATAAAGATAATTTACAAGATAGCTCAAAATATTTTTAAAGCAAGCATATGGTGGCAACTATTGTAATTTTTAATGCATAAAAATAAGAGAAATAGAGCTTAAAGATTGAACTGCCTTATTTTTCACAAAAAGACACAGTTTTTAGAAATAAAAGGATAGGAAGAGAAGGCATAATACAAATATTATTAAGAAATTTGTATATTATCCTAGAATGGAGAGTGCTCGACATTTTATCAGAAATCTTACACTTAAACTGTGGAATAGTGTCATCCCATTGAATAATTTAAGGTTAGATTAGAGAGACTAAAGAATATGCAGTATAAGAATACTTACAAATCTCTAGCTCTTCTTTCTCAGAAGAATAAACCAAGATATTGAGAGACTCTTTTTTTAAGGTTGCAGATCTAGTTGAAAGCAAAATCAGACCAAAATCTGGTTTCCCTCTATTCCATGTCTTTTTGTCATTCTCAAAAAGTAAGAAGTTGAACCAAATCACAGGAGACAGTTAAGGACTGATGGTGAAATTAAAAGTCTTCCATTGAATTTAAATTCTCATCATCATTCTGGGTTATAAGGAAGGAAAGCAAAGGAGCAAAAGAAGATGGGAAGAAATTAATACCATTGGAGTGAAAAATATATACTTGGCCTTGTTCTTAAGTCATTATATTTCATATTTAATGTAATTTCTGAAGGGTCCTATTTAAAATGTTATCAATAACCATCCCCAAGGTCACTTTCCACCCCCTTATTTTACTTTACCTTTATTCATGGTTATTAACTGGTTTATATTTTGTGATATTTTCCTATCTCCTCTACCCTCATTAGAATGTAAACGACATGACAGCAGAACAGTGCTTAGTAGAGTTGGAGCTCAGTGAGGGAATATATAAGTGAATTTTGGTTATATTCTGAAAGAATAAATGTATTCCCAACTCTGCTTTGAGGTAGACATTGCTCATTGACTTTTACAAATGAAAAACCCAGAGACTCTGGGTTACTTGTGTGGCATCACAGCTAAAAAGTAACCACATTGGCTTTCAATGGAAAAAAAATAGTCACAGAATCATAATCATAATATTATACCCCTTATATGTGGGAAATCTATAGTTATATTTCTATATTAAGATAGAAAAATTTTGGAGGAATACATACAAACTGGGGAAGTATTTAAGACGTGATATGTACATACAAAATGGGACTTATATAGCATTATATTATTACACTTTTGTGCAAGTGTAAAGTTTTCACAAAAGTATATTTGAGTCTTATAATTTATAAAATGGTAGTATCCATTGTAAGATTTATATTCATACCTATATGAGGCCAACCTCTGTGCCTTCTAGTAGTGTGGGAGCTAAGAGCAGTAAAGGGCGGATTATTCAATAACAGCATATAATGAGAGTATAAAATTATGTAATGCTTTTGTTGCTAAAAGTTTCACAAAAGGAATAATTTAAACTTGGATGACATTTGTAGATTATACAAGATATGATATGCATGTTAAATTAAATGAAATTCATGTATCATATCTAAAGGCCAAGATCATTGATTCCATTTAAAATTATTTGTTCCTTCTCATGAATGCAAGAATTCCAAATGTGAGTCAAAATGGAATATTTTTTTTTCAGATGTGGGGCATTATTAACATGAAGGTATCCAAAGAAACACATTACATAGCTATCGTGGCAAGCCATATTCTCCACATTTGTACAATCCATTTGAAATTCAGAAGTTCAGTACCAAACTTTTCTCTGCATTTCTCTGAATCACATATTCTATTTATCTCTGAGTGTTTAATACATAAAACCACACAGGCTCTAGCTGTGTTCTGTAATTAGGAGGAGGCAGTTCAGGTTGGTAATCAGCATTAACATGCTGGCTGCTTGTAATATATACAAAGCCTGCCTTCAGATCCAAAGCATAGGCTCTGGAAGAAAATGTTTATTTCTTGAAAATATGTTAAGAATAAGAGATGTGTCTTTTCAAAATTAGAAGGAGAGAAGAGTAAGGCCCTATTATAATGAGTATTTATATAGAGAAGGCAACCATAAACCTGAAAATAAGTACAAACATTTGCATTTGTTTTTAATTGTTTGCTGTTATAATGGTATGTTTTCATATCCTTATAGCGTGTCCCATTGTCAATAATCTTAGGGGAAAATAAATTAAAATGGGATAATGCTTCGAGTATCACTATGTAATAGAAGAAGATGTGTTAAAGAATATATTTAGACTAATGACAAAGAACTGCACATCTAGAATATAGGGAAAACATCCAAGAATCCAATGAGAGGCACTTTGAGTAGTGAAAAGATTAGAAGAATTTGGCATCAGGTAGAACTGACATTTACTGATTAGACAAGCGTGGAATGAATCTTTCAACTCTCTGAGCCTTGGCATCATCATTTGTAAAATGCAGGTAAAGATCACAAGCTGAACAAACACAGATGGTCCTCAAAGTAAATTTTTCCCTCATTCCCATTGGAGCTTGACTTAAACTACTGGGCAATCAACAGAAGGTGCTCTGAAGATTATATGATAGCAAAGTTCTGTTCATGACTTGATATATCATATAAAAAGAAGTGCTCTGAATAAAAATATAAATCCCTTTGTCAATTTGGCAGTGACTTTATCTATACTATCATAGCGGTAGGATACATATTTAACTAAAATTTATATTGAAACATCCTAGCCATGTAATAAATGGCACTGGAGCAACTGGGCACCCATAGGAAAAAGTAAATAAATCCAACCCAAACCTTAGACAAATAGTGAGTTCAAATGAAAGAAGGACTTAAGTGAAAACATAAAACTATTAAATTTTTAGGAGAAAACAAAGGACCTTTTTTTTAGGAAAAAAAAGGGAGGGAATTTTTAAGATTGCCCTCTTTAGAGTACCTCTTTAGAATGGAAACAAAAAGAATAATTCATAAAAGAAAAAAGTAATAAAATGGACTACAATGAAACTTAAACTCTTGTTCCATGGAAGACAATATGAAAACAATGGGGGAAATAAAGCTTTGAATTAGGCAAAAATACTTGCAAACCACATATCCAACAAAGGACAAATATCTAGAATATATGAGCAACTCTCAGAACTCAATAATGTAAAAAAAATAGAAAATGGACAAAACACATGATAAGACATTTATTTCATAGGGGAAGATTTGTCGATGATAAATAAGCATATGAAGAGGTATTCTATATCCTAAGTCATCAGAGAAATACAAATTGAAACCACAATAAGATAGCTCTATGCAACTATCTCAACAGCTAAAATAAAAAAATAAAGAACACTATATATCAGCAAGGATGTACTTTGCTGTTGAGAACATAAACATGGTACAACTACTCTGCAAGACAATTTGGCAGGTTTTAAAAATATAATTAAATGTGTAATTATCCATTGTCATATGACAAACTATTTTATTCTTGCCATTTATTCCAGGGAAATGAAAACTTACATAAAATTTTGCACATGAATATTTACAACAGGTTTAGTCATAATAGTCAAAAGCTAGCCAAGACATCAATATCTTCTATGGGTGAGTGGCTAAATTGTACACTCCTATCATGGAATATTAGTCAGCAAAAAAAGCAACAGATTACTGATGTGACAGTAGATGTGACATCTTGAATGTATTTCCTAAGAGTCATTGAATAAGCACTGAGTGAAAAGAAACAATCCCAAAGGTGGCATACTATATAATTCCATTTAGGTAAGTTTTTTCAAATGGCAAATTTTAGAAATGGGGAATAGATTAGCAATTGCCTGTGTTGCGGCGGTGGGGGGGGACACAACAGAGGGGAATGTAGTTATAAAATGGAAATTCAACGGACCCTTGTGAAGGTATAGAGCTGTTGGTTGAATGTGGTAGTGAATAAATGTGATGAAATTTTATAGAACTAAATACACACAAATGAATACAGGTAAAATTAGGGAAATATGAATTAGGTGGGAGAATATATCGATTTTAATATCTTTTTTCCCTATTTATCCCACTTTAAAAAATTAAGTATAATTTATTGTCCAGTTGGCTAACATACAGTGTATACAATGTGCTCTTGGTTTTGGGGGTAGTTTCCCATGATTTATCGCTTACGTACAACACCCAGTACTCATCCTAACAAGTGCGCTTCTCAGTGCCATCACCTGTTTTCCCCTGAGTCTGTTCTCTGTATTTAAGAGTCTTTTATGGTTTTCCTCCCTCCCTCTGTGTTTGTGATTTTGTACTATAGTTTTATAAAATATTACCATACAGGAAACTTGGTAAAGGGTACACAGGGTCTCTGCCTTATTTTTTATAGCTACATGTTAGTTATCTTAATAAAAAATTCAATTAAAATGTTTATCATTTGATTTTTTTAATGTTTCAAGTTTTTATTTGAATTCTAGTTAGTTAATATACAATGTAATATGAGTTTCAGAAGTAGAATTTAGTGATCATCACTTATATGTAACACCCGGTGCTCATCACAAGTGCCCTCCTTAATACCCATCACTAATTTATTAGGTAAATTGTGAAGTTTTGTTTGTGTTGGTACCATTGATGTAAAATTGAAGGGATCCGATCATATTAAGATGGGAAAGAAAGTGGGGAAAATTGAAAATTTCATATCTAAAAGGAAATGTCAATGTAATAATTAAGGAATTCATTCCTAATTCTTTAAAAGCTCTCTGTCAATTAGTATTTCATATTCTTTAAAAATACTGTATTCTTTATGACCATGCAATGACCATGAAGAAACTATATAATCTGTTTGGAAAACAGCAGATAGAAAATCATGTATAATTGCATTATTTTATATTTGAATACCATTAAATACTTTAAAGGCAACCCAAAGTGACTCACAACCCTAAATTACTCCCTACTCGTAAGACCTACCCATTTGAATTATGTTAATTAAAAATATATATATTTTAAAAAGCCTTCTATATTAATGATTTAAAAATGGTTTTACCAGGGCACCTGGGTGGCTCAGTCACTTAAGCGTCAAACTTTTGATTTCAGCTCAGGCCATTATCTCACAATTTATGACATTGAGCCCCCATCCAGCTCTGTGCTCACAGCCTGAAGCCTGCTTAGGAATCTCTGTCTCCCTCTTTCTGTCTCTGCCTCTTTCCCACCCATGCTCTCTCTCTTTCCTACTCTCTCTCTCTCAAAATAAATAAATATTTTTAAATGCTTTTACCAAAACATTGTATGGATCGTAGTATAGTCTCCAACTTTTCCAAAATAAGAACATATGACTAATGACACAAATTAAAGAGATATTTCTTCTCATATTTCTTCCTCTTCAATTTTCTATTTCACTTTCTAAATACTTTAACTTACCAAAGTAAATGTGTTACAAATCATCAGAAAGTCATTCTCTGGTAACAATAGAGCAACATAAATATGTACATTTATTCTTTGAAATTATACAAATATTTGCTCAATTCTTGAAGAATTAGAAAAGATAACTAAGCAAACATAAAAAGCAAACATGAATGTAGGTCAATAGTAAATATACTTATTAGATTTCCAAAATAAAAATGGCATTGAACATTGGCCGCTTGACTGTGATTAACGAATAAATTATTTCAAAAAGATGTCCTGCAATTTCCCGCCCCCGCACCCCGCCAAATACGCCCTTTAGAAATTTTTTTTTTTAATTTTTTTTTTTCAACGTTTATTTATTTTTGGGACAGAGAGAGACAGAGCATGAACGGGGGAGGGGCAGAGAGAGAGGGAGACACAGAATCGGAAACAGGCTCCAGGCTCTGAGCCATCAGCCCAGAGCCTGACGCGGGGCTCGAACTCACTGACCGCGAGATCGTGACCTGGCTGAAGTCGGACGATTAACCGACTGCGCCACCCAGGCGCCCCAGAAATTTTTTTTTTTTTTAATCTTGGCTGTTTATCGAAGCTCCTGTTTAGTTCTTTTGGATGCATTCAGTTATTCTATGTGGAGTGTGTTTGCTTCATACCATGTGTACAGTAGTTGCCTAGATTTGCATGTCTAGAGAGGAATAAGGCTCCATCGTGGTTGGTATGGTTGGTCAGTGGCACACCAAGCTAGGAGTTTGTAATTAAAATATGAATTTGTCTTAAAGTTTCTGGTCATGTTATACAGTGACATATGCAACATATCTTGGAGCTTTTACACATTACACCGAAAGTCTTAGTCAGTTGTTTACAAAAGAAAAAAAAAGAACAAGAAGGAAATTACCCTTAGACATCAATGACGATCTCTCAGCTCTAAAATAAAATTAACTGCCTGTGTGAAAGACCATGGTTTCTTAATAGATTGACTCTACAATTAGATGTTAAGTTCTGTGGATGATCTTATCTACCTAATTCCATTTACTATGTGGTAAATATATTATTGCTAAATAAACAGCTCATTGTTGTCAAAGTTGCCAGTGAGGTAGGTATGACAGGAAAGAATTTCTGTATTGTTATGGCAAAATAGAGACAGTATGAATACACCTGGAGACATAAGTTTGAGCTTAAGCCATATGTGTATAATCATGCTGTAGAAGTAACATAACCCAGCTAATCAAAACTTTCTTTTCATTAAACATTAATGCTTAGTAAATGTATTATAATCTTAAGATACCCAACTTCTGACCTTTTGTGTTAATATATTTGGATATCAATTCCTTTTAGAATAAGACATTATAAGGTTAGTTTTATATTAAACATTTTTTAAAGAAACACTTTAATAATTGAATCTGGGCCAGACTTCAGTTAATCTTTATTGCAGTTATGCTGCCCAAATCCTGGATAGTTTCAATACTTTCACATGGGAGTATGTTTAATAGAATCTTGACTTTGTGCATCTACTCTATTATAGACAGTATGCAATTAGCATAACAATGTATAGGTAGAGGATTGGCTTGCTTGCTGAATGGGTGGGCACAGCCACAGACCAAGAAACCAACCTTAACTTGTAGGTAAATTATAATTCATCAAATAGATGGCTTTTACATTTATACAAGCAAAAGTTAAATAGGAGGAACCAGTATACCCTGAGAAGAAACAAGATATGTCAAACTGACAAGATTTTCAAGGCTAGCAAGTGAATATAATCACATGTACATGTACAATTGTATTTCAGCAAGGCCTTCTACAAATCACATAGCAACCTTGTAAATACTATAGAAAAATATGGTCTGATTAAAATATTTGAATGAATTCAAAATTTGTTGAATGGCTATGCTAACTTTTTCAGTAATGGAACTAATCTTTCTAAAATGTTTATAGGCAAAGGAGCACAAGAGTATTCTATTTTTTTTCTTCTTTAATATTTTTGTCAAAGTTTCAGATGCAGGCAATAAAGATGTAGATCAAATATTTAGATTACACCAACTTTTTAGGGCAGAACTCTTAACCCAGAGTTGGGATTCAAATCTAGGATTTCATGGTTCTGAAAGTCTATGTTTAACAATCTTGTGTAAGTGGAATCAAGCATCATAACCAAGATGGGATTGAGTTGGAAAAAAAATGTAAACCATTTTATGTGGTGTCAAAAATAAGTGATTGGATGGGTAAAATGTCCTAGAATTTTAGTTGTATACAAGTTGTACATGAGATTATAGTATTATTTAGGTGTTTTAATGCAGAATTCTTCCACAGGAGAGTCTAGTGGCCAGATCAGAATATTACACTAAGGGTAAGACAAGTTACAGATTGCCCAGAGAAAGGAATCAGGGATAATGGGAGGTTTGTAAATCACAGAAAAAGTTGGGGAGATTGGGAGTAGTTAGCATAGGGAATTAAAGAACACAGGGAGATACACCAATTATCCTCAAATATTTAAAGGACTATCCTATTCACGTGGAAGTAGATATTCTCCTTCCTTGTTTGTTAGGGAAAGCTGAGTAGAAAATACAAATTGGAATATTAAGTTTGACTCACTACGGACTGTCCATCAGTAGAGCAGAGGCGTTGTGTAAATAAGATCATCGTCTTTCAAGGATGCTGTAGACAGAATTCTATTATTTGGAGGGAGACTAGACTAGATATCTTCTAATATTTTTTCCAACACAATCATTTAATCTCTAGGATGTATTGTGTATATGGTCTATAAATTTTGTTCGTTACAGCAGAATGTCAGTTTTCTGGAAAAGAAAGTCCATTCTACTGGAGAAATAAAAGGATTTCTTGAATTTTCTTTAAAAAAGGGGGGGGCGTAATATTTTTCCTCTGGTGCTCTGGTGCCTCTAACATAGGCTGAGTTAACACCAACTCCAGCATTGTGTTGTGACCTAATTTTGCCCTAAATCTATAGAACTGCAACGTCCCTTAGCACACTGTGGATCCGGTTTTAGAAACTAGAGTTCAAACGGTAAACACACTATAATGTCATTGCAAGAACTATGATCAGACCAGAGCAAAACACTCCAAAGATTAATGGAGGAACATTTTTATGATGTGAGTTTTCTCCACAATATTTGCTATAAAGCATCCAAGATTCCACTGAAGCTTTCTAAGCTCTGTGGAATAGAAATAGATTGATAGCATCTTCAACCTCTTGATAAAAGAAGGGCAACCTAAAGGTAATTATTTCAAAAGTCTCTAGGGAACAGAGACATATGTCTCAGATGGCACATTATCTAAAATAAAGTCAGTCATACCTTGGGGAAAGCAATAGTGACTTACTTTTACAGTAATATTAACTGGTTCTTGGTTTTGTCTCTGCATCTGTGAATTGGTGTATCTCATCCATTACTTGTTTGTATCTGCTTTAAACTAAAAATAAAAGTATAAAGGTAAATAAAAGCAGGGAAGGGAGGTAGAGAGGGAAGAAGAGAGCAATGTTCATATTATACTATTTACTAGTTTGGGCAAGGTCCCATTCTGTTATACTGGACTCGTTTTTACAAATAATAAAGAAAAATATTAATTTTCACTAAGAATCATTATGATATATAGTTTATGTTCTTATCTATATTCAATGTTAATATGTTTCCCATGATTTTCCATATGAAGCTAAATATTTGAAAAATACGCATAATTTAAGTGTAAATAAAGAAACAAATAAATCATTGGTAACTTAGAAATCCTGTGAATTTATACCCTTTTGCATTTTTAATGTGACTGATTAATACTTAACTTTCAAAATAAATACTTCTTGGACATCTACCTCTATATTTTGTTTAGTGTACTGTAGTAAATACTTATTTTGTCATACAAACTTGAAAATAACTGATGCTGAAATGGCCATGTTTTTATAAAGCTCTATTCTACAGTTGTATTAAAAGTAATTTTAGAGGTTGAAATATATCTTCCTATATGTTATTCTCACAAAGAAAGCATGATGTACTAAATGTTTCTCTTTCTGATTCACGCTTCATTCCATGCGGTACAAGACTGGATGATCCATGTTACCTCAATTTCTACCACATTATAGAAAATTCCTTGAGTTTTTAACATTCACAGAACTTATTTCCCATAATTGGTAAATGACATTACTAATCACCAAGTAAATGTAAATCATCTTGACATCTCCTTCTCCCTCACCACATTAAAACATTTGTGATGAATACATATCGATACTATCTGGTAAAAATCTTTCAAATCTGTTTTCTTTCCATTCACATAGGAAAGCTCTGACCCTCAACATTTCTCACTAAGATTATAAACCGTTTTTTCTAACTGGTTTTCTTGCCTCCAAGTATTTCCTGCTCCATCCAATTCCTTGCAAATCCATAGAGCTGTCAGAGCGATTCTCTTTAAAGAGAAAGCCCCTGCTTACCCAACTTCCATAGAGTTCTACAAACATCTGGATAAAATTCAAACTTCTTACTATGTTATCCAAACGATTTCAAAATCTAACTTCTGAGTATTTCCTCACCCTACTCTCTTGTCTCTCTGCCACATGTGTATGTCATATGATACCTTCCTCTCTAACCCCTCTTTTGGGGGTTAGACATTTTGACAATGCTATTTTGTCTTTTGGGAGTGTCATGCATTCTGTTAACTTTCCCGTACTTTGAATGGAAAGAGAAGGACAGGATTGTGGAGGGCTCTGTCTTGGCAAAAGGCTTCAGTTTGCATGTGGGAGGACAAAGTGGAAACAAGCTGTGGTGGATGGGCATTCACCTTTGCTGTCTCTACAGTTTCATCTTTTGTCATATGCACACCCATCTCACCCTCAAGTCCCTTATCTCCATACCAGTGGTTGTCAACTGGGGTGGTTTTGCCTCCTGCGGGACATTTGGCAATGCAAGTAGTCATTGTTGTTTGTCGCAACTTAGGATGGGGTTGCTACCAGCATCTAGTGGGTAGAGGTCAGGGATGCTGCCTAACACCCTATAATACACAGGATGGGCCAACACTTTCCCCATACAGACATACAACAAAGAATGATCCAGCCAAGAATGTCAGTAGTGCAAAGGTTGAGAACCTTTTCTATAGATATTAAATATTAAAAATAATAACTATATTTTAATTCTTAGAGCATGGCACAGTCCCTCTTTTTTCCAGTTCTTTGCAAATGCTTTCAGGTGTGTCTGCGATACCTTCTCGCTCTCTTCTCTCTTTTTCTCCTACCCCCACCTCAGGGTTTGCCTGAAGAAATACTATTAACTCTGAATGTCTGTTTAAATATTACTCCCTTCAGAAAGTCTATCCTAATGCTTCTCTGCCCGTATTGTCTTTTAAAATATGTGTCTATAGCACTCTCTTCCTCCCACAGCTGCACACTTGTTATAATGTTCTTTTAATTGTAGATGTCTGTTTAAACATACATTTCCATGGTCAAAAAGCAAGCTCCTTAAGGACAGAGGCAGAGTCTGTAATGCTCACAAAGATATCCCCTATGCCCAGAGTGTTGCTTGTCTCCCAGGAAGACAATGATTGCATTTGTAGGAAGGAAGGTGGTGTATATGAGGGACAGTTATATGTAGATCACTTAACTCATATCAGTTATTAGTAAAAGTTTATTTCTCTCAAGGATTTGCTCAGCTGAGGAAGTATATGCTTTATAAAAGTTGAGAGAAAGGAGAATATTAATATCTTAATAAATATCTAACTTTCTGCAACTAGTTATATTTTAAAATGGGAGTTATGTTTCTATCCAAAATATATGTATTATTTTAAGTTTTTGAAAAAAAATGAGAGGATTTCACTGGTTCGTTGGATTCTTCACAGACCTTAAATGTCCTTTCCTGGGAAATGCTGGGAGATGCTGTGGAGAGAAGGAGGGTGAGAGGGTGAGCATAGAAATACTAAGCATGTAAAATTGTTTGTGAGAATTCTAGCTCCCTCTGTAAAACTAAGTTCAGTTCATTTTGTATGAAGCCCTTGTCAGGTTGTCATAGATTGTCTTCAAACCAGCTCAACAAATACTTTCAACTAGAATGCAGGATCAAGGTGAAACTCAGAGCTTTGAAATACGCTTATCAGGATGTGTTCAAGAAGTTTACATATAACAAATGGATTCTTTACTTTATCGATAAAAACATGTGGAGTTTGGTTCCTTCCTTGCTAATGGAACTGAATCCCTATATCTCAGGCCATCTTCCTAATTCTAGGAAAGATGAGCCTTGGAAATATCAAATTGAGCACTGGAAAGGCCTTTTCACATGATTAAAGATGCTAATAAATGTGGTTTTAGATAAAGAAACAAAATGAGAGAACTTGCTAGTATGTCTCATAATACTTGTTACACCATTATCACTTATTCATGCCAACACCATATGCCTAGCACTAAAATAGAAGACGAACCCATTGTTCTTTGTGAGAGCTCCTTTTTTCATTACTTTTATGAAATACATGCATAGAAATCAAATTATCATGTTTGCCCACTCTTTCTGCACTGGAAGTTAGGCATATTTATTAGCTACAACACAGCATTTCAAGCTGGCATTTGGATCATTTCAATAACTAATGTTTGTTTTATCAACAATGGTTTAATTTGACATGCTGCATAATGCATGTGCAATAACAGTGCCATGTTTGATGGATAAATGCCTAGGAAAAAAATTCAAATTGGCTAATAAATAAAATTGAATTTCGAGACCCCATTTATTTTAAGGAAACTTGTCATGGGTTATTAACTGTACTAAATAATGGCTTGTTTATGTCTGTGCATAAATAATTTGAAACAAATGGGGGTGACATAGTTAGAAACTATCATACTTCACTTACTACTAAATGTTAAAGAAAGCTAGCTTCCTCAGCTCCTCACCATAAGACATGGTATTTTTCAAAAATAATTTCTCTTTGTTGACAAGATTATGGCCAAAACTCAATTGAACTTCCATGCATTTAACATAAATCTATTATTTAAACATTCAAAATTTCCAGCAAAGGGAATTAAACTTAAATTCTGACTCTAGATCCATGGCTCTTTGATCTCTCCACTTATTGTAGCTAACTGGGAGATTAAAAAAATAATAACATTGTTACTTTGTTTCTTATTACTTGAGAGTCTGAATCAATTGGTCTAGGGTGATTTTTTTGCTTTTTTTTTTTTTAAGGTCAATCAAGTTGTTCAGTTTTATTTTCTTTATTTAGTTTTAAATGGAAAGTCTGGATTGAGATTTCCTGTTCTAACCCAGAATTTTGGTCACTAATGCACACTAACTTATTAGTCTCACCTGGACAGTGAGATCAAATTGCTTAATAATAAGAACTGTTTCATTTAACAGACTTCTGAGCATGCATTTTCAACATGCAGTTCTATGTGATAGAGGGGTTACCAAGATCGCCATTGTTCTCAAGGAATTTATATATAGGAACACAAGTGACAGTATTGAAAACTATAGTAAGATAATTGTCACAAGAGAAGTGCAAACAAAGACCTTGTGAGATTATATCTAGAAATAGGCAAGGACCAAAGCTGAATTTTTGGAGAAGGTGGAATATAGTCAGTAAATATGGATTAATGCTTTAACCTTGTTTGTGCCTTCATATCTCATAATCCTATCTTTAAAAACCACTTATGTAAACCACATTTTTTTACTTTATTAATTAAAAACTAATAATTCAATGTATTTGCATTTTGCTTTGCAGTGTGCAAACAGGGTTACGATGGCATCAGTTTTGACTTTTATAACAAAAAAGATATGCAATTCAATATTCCTATTTTTAGATGAGAAACAAGAGGCTCAGAATGTAAATAAATCACCCAATTTACAAAACTAGCAAGTGACAGAGTTTGGTTGAAGATTAGTCCTCCTGAGTCCTGAATAGTTCTGACCTTTTTTTATAATCCCAATTTGAAACTGAGAAGTTGCTGGTCTTGGGCTCAACTCATGGTGTCTTAAAATGGGACCACCCTCTTAAAAGTGCCACATAAACACTTAATATACCATATGGTCAATAACTATACCTTAGAGTTTCTTGAAGGTTCATTTTTCAAAAGTTAATTAGAAATAGATATGCTTATAATTTTTTGAAACACATTATCAACAAATTCCCTAACTTACCTTTTTTCCCCCAAATAAAACCTTTCTTCTTTCTCTGTATGCACTTTGCGATCATACTTAATAGTTGGATCTTGGGAAATTTCCAAATTTGAGCAAATTTGAAAGCTATAAAACCTCAAGGGAGTGAAGAAATTGAGTGTCAGTTCTTGCTATCTTCCTTCTAGGAGTTCATTTTTGTCCAACAGGTAGAAACATCTTACATGCTTTATCCCAAGTCCTGTGTGCATCCTCTGAAGCTCTCCGCTCCATGGTTTCCTTGATGTATTATTGGCATTTTTTTTCTGGGTCCCCAGAACCATCTTCTGGTTTGATGATTCAGTAGAAGGATTCAGAGAGCTCAGGAGAGCTATTATACCCATAGTTACAGTTTATTGCAGCTAAGCAATATAGATTAAAATTGGCAAAGAAAAGCCAGAGTGGAGTCCAGAGCTTCTGGTTGTCTTCTTCCACTGAATTTTCAGAAACAGTTCTTAATTCTCCAAGAAAGCATATGTGACAACATGTATAAATTATACCAACTAGAGAAGCTCTGCTGAGCCTTGGGTCTAGGGTTTTTATTGGAGTTGGTCACGTAGGCATGAACTGCCTATATGACTGAATTTAGTTACTCAGTCTCTAGTCTCCCACCATTCCCTCAAGTGTGATCGGCATAGCATGACCCAACACATAAGGTCAACAAAACAAAAACTAAAAAAACGAGCATTCACTGTAAATCACACCATAGCAATAAACTGCCTGGAATTGCTCAAAGCCCCAGGTATACAAAGACACTCTCATGAGAGGTATTGCAATGGCTTAGAAGTTATCTCCCAAGAGCCTCTCAAGGGACCATTCATTTTTAGAATGTGCAGGACTTGAACACCCTAAGCCTGTTGAGTTAACCCTTTACTGCACATCATCTAAAGATTTTTACTTGCAATGTGTCATCAATGGGGAAACCCCTGCATTAATGTTTACTTTCCTTTAACTCATATTGTCTTAGTTAATGTTATAATCTAAAAAAAAAAAAAACAAAAAACAAAAAACAGAAAACCTCTGTCTGGACCTTAACAAGGGTTAGTTATATCTGTTAAAGTTGGGGTTTTTCAGTAGATTGGTTTTATTGTCATTATTGCTACAATGGTTTTAAAATCAGTATATCTCATAAGATATTTTTATTATTCCTCTATTTTTTCAGTGAGTGGGAATTATCAAAGGATGACTATGAACGTAGCCACTGCACAGGCCAGAAGGGAGAGCTAGAGAGCTTCTTTGGTGTAGTCACCCCTTCTTCTCTGAGACTTTTGGTATGAACTTGGTATGTGAGTAAAAAAATGACAGATCTATAGACTGCTTCAGTTCTTGGTCTCAAAGATAACTTATAAAACTTACAAGAGGGAGGATTTTACCATGTCTCCATCCTTAAAAAGAACTTACAATCCTGGGTCAGACAGAATAAGCTGCTCTTCACTCCTGTTTTGTTTATCGGATTGACCTTGGACATGATTTTGACTTTTTACATAAGAGCATGAATAGCACCTGTATCATAGGATTTCGTGAAGAATTAAGTGAGTTGATAAATGTAAAAGTACGACTCTATGCTTGGCACATTGTCAATGCTCAGTAAATAGCAATTGTTATCTTTTTTTACTATTAACTTATCATAACACTTAGTCGTTATGTTATGTTTTATTAATTGAACTATTGTGGCATCTTTACCTGAAGCAAATTAAAACTGAAAAGCAAATTAAAAAGAAAAGTCAGGAAATAAGGACTTGAATAGATTTTTATAAAAATAATTGCCTCATCTCTCCTTACCCTATAAGATATATATGGTTGTTAGGATTTTTCACAAGTTTCAATATCGTATTATCTGATTCTCCATACTCACCTGACAACTCCTATGATATAATGTTCCCATAGGAATAAAGTAGGTATTTTGCTTTCTCACCTGTATGTTCTTTTAAAATAATATAGTATTTCTCCTTATTATTAGGCCATGACATCCACATCCCATATTATTTAAAAATGACTGATCTTAATGAAAGTCATGGATGTTTTCAGTAGGTGACTTTTCCAGGATAAATAAAGCTCTAAGTACTCTGGTGTAAAACATTAAGCATTAATTTGATTTACTCTTAATAGGCTGCTGTGTTAGTTGAAAACAATGATGGGAGAACCTGCAAGCAAACCTAAAGTATGTTCACCCCCCAGGAGTATTTCAGCATAGTAATTCCCTTAACAATCTGTTCCACTAAAAAGGAACCCTTTCCAAGGGCCACTTGCAGAGTAAGTAAACATAAACCCCTGAGCATCTATCTATGTATGTTAGAATAGAGAGAGTGAGAGGAAAGGGAAAGAAAAAAAATATTCCCCTACTCCTTCAAACTTATTGTGTATCCTAATCAACTGCTGCAGAGCAATTCCTCGTCTTGTGTGGTGAATTGACAAAATCGGGTTTATCTTTCTTCTTCATTTTATTTACTCTCAGTTTTCCAATTTGGGACAGCCAGGAGTGGAGATCATTCATAAGCACTGTAATATTTGAAGTACATTCTTCTCCACAGAGTAGGGATATTAAAGTTATTGTTGCACTCCGGCATATTATCATTACAAAGTAACACACACCATTAGAGAGAGGCTCGGTGAAGGACATTATCATTATGTATTAGCACACACCATTAGACAGGAGTTTCAACTGCAAAACCTACTGAGGAGGATAGATTCATAACAGCACAGCCCTCCTGGGTAATATAACTCAAAATTGTTAAATCATTCAGCTGGGGTGAACTCAGATCCCATGATTGGCACCCCACATCACTTGGAGCTCTCAGTGGTTATTTACTCTGAGAGAAACTGTTCTCTTTTCTGATTCAGCTGGAAGTCTTAATGAAGCTCCCAAGGAATTTTCTCTTACTCTAAGCTAGGCAAAACTGATACAAATTAAATAATAATAAAAATAAGTATCAGTGTTGCTGGGTTTAAGGCTTGCAAATATAAAATATTTTCAGTGGAGTAAATTGAACACTATTGTACATAAAATTGTAACCAGTAAGTAGGAGGGAATATAAATGGTGTTCAGTGAATTTATCTCAATGAAACAAAAGAAAGAACAATGCCACGTTTTATTTTAAAATCTTAGCACAGGCTAATGTCAAAGTGATGTTTCTTTGTCCCACCAAATGTCAGAGTTATCTGTATATATGACTAAAGGCCATTTCTCCCTGAGGTTTCCTTTAATATGCTGTTCATTCTCATGAAACATTGATGGAAGCTATGGATATTTGCCCATGTAAAGGAAGAGCAACAAATTTTGCATTTCTCAAATGAAAATTAATCTTGAATGAGTTTGGTATCATTTGCATTTTCTATGGATAATAAAAACCCATTTGTAAATAAAAGGTTTATTGCAAAGCAAAAACAAAACAAAACAAAACAAAAAACTATGCTTGCTGATGTAACTTTCATTTGAACCACAGCTGGAGAGTTTGTAGTCACTGTGTTTTATGTGACTGGGGATATCACAACTCCTAATTCAGGATAGGAAAATATGAGTGACATTAAAGCTGATGAAATGCATCACTTAATTATCTAATACTAATTTGTATTTGCCTAATATTCACCATTCTGTAAATGGCTCTACCACCAGCAGACACAAAGTTATGAAATAAAATATATTTACATTAGATATTTATATGAACATTTATGTACCTTATGACCATTGGCAAAATGTATGGCTTCTTAATTAGCTTGTGAACACTGATGCTTAGAGACCAGTTATAATCCTATGTTATATATAAAAAATAATAAAATACTGGTTGGGTCTGGGTTTGTACTAACAGTAAAAACAAAATAATCTCTATTTAAATATTGGAGTAAAAGGTATGTGCTAGAGAGGCAAATGCTAAACTGAAATTGCTTTGTATTTTGTTTTTAACTTTAGATGTGTACAGAAAAAGCCCTATCACTGCAAACATTGTATATAAGAATAACCTTTTTTAGTTTATCTTTTGTTTGGCAAGAAAAGCATTTAGGCTGATCCTTTTGCTTCATTTTTTGCATGTTTATATATGTTGGAGATTTTATGTCACTTGATTATTCTACTTAAATAGCATCGTTCATTTACCGCCTGTGTATAAGCACTGCTGTGTGTATATATTCACTCCTCTTTTCAGCAGATAGTAGTTTCTTACACTGTGGTCTTGCAAGTCCTAAGCAAACTGTACATTCACTGCAGAATTGCAATCCACCTTACATTACCTGCTGAAAATGGTTTTACACAAAGTCTTGCAAGCACCCCACAATAAGAAGGTGGTAGAACCAAAAATCTAGCTCAGGTGGTGCCAAGTAATTATGGACATTCTTTGATCCTATTACATATTTTCTTAAGCACGGTCTAATGTTTGGGAACTGCCTGAATTCAAATCCTAACTTCACCACCTACTAAGCATGGAACTTTGGAGAAGTTCTCAACCTCTCTGAGCCCCAAGTTCTTCACCTGTGGAATGAAAGTAATAATAGTACCCACTCCATATAGGTTGCTGTGAAGTTTTTATGAGTTAATATTTCTAAAGCACTTAGAAAAATAGTATTTGGAAAAATAGGTGCTTATAGAAGTATTTGTTCCTATCATCAGTTTTATCCAAAGGGTTTTTTGGTTTTGTTTTATTTTTTAAAGTCTTATTTATTTTTGAGAGAGAGAGAGGGAGAGAGAGAGAGAGAGTGAGCATGAACAGGGGAGGGGCAGCGGGAGAGAGGGACAGAGGATCCAATGCGGGCTCCCCACTGACAGTGCAGAACCCAATGTGGGGCTCAAACTCACCAACCGTGAGATCATGACTTGAGCTGAAATCAGACGCTTAACCAACTGAGCCACCCAGGCACCCCTATTCAAAGGGATTTTTAAAGTAAAATCATAGTAAATCTACTTTACACATTTTTTTTAAGTCAGAGTGTATATAAAGAAATCACTCCATAATTTGGCAGTAATACATACTGAAATGTCACACAAAATGTTAATTATGGTGAAATGTCGGTCTAGTGATTAATCATACAAATATGCCAGTTAATACCATCATGGGCTGTGTCTTCCACATATGTTTTATTGTTTCCGGTTCAATCCTTTTCCCATTCATTTCTGGTTATTTTATCCATTCAACTTCTCAAAAGGAGGCATCAATAGCCTCTTTAGGAGCCTAAACTGACTATTCCCTTTATCCTCTGACCTTGCATGCATCCTTCTCTGTGGAGAAAAGAGAGATCCTTGGGTAAGATCTATCAACGGTCCTATCCCCTCTCACCCATCACTTTATCTATCTATACTCAGTAAACCTAGAGTCAGATAGCTTAGCATGCAAGATTTTTCATTTTCTAGGCCAAATCTATCTTTCCAGTTTTATTCCTCCTCATTTCCTTAATGCTCTCTGGACTCCAGCCATTGACCACTAACAGTTCCCAAAATGTGTCATTCATTTTCAAAACTGACAGCTCTCCACATGTTGTTCCTTTGCCTAGAATCTTTTCTTTTATCCTTTCCACCTGTCAAGATTCTACATATATACCATTGCTTGGCTTACAATGTGGTTTCTCTTCCTAAAGAGAATTCTGGGAGGCTACAGGTGTCCCAGGCACCTGTCGGTAAAGAAAATTCTACCACGGAAGCCCAGCCAGGTGCTGAGTTCCAGATATCCTCTGACAGGCTTCTCTGATGCAGACAGCCTGCCCCTGACTTGCCCTGCCTCTGATCTACTGTCCTACTCCACAGAATCCTGCGATCTCACCTTCCTCTTAGGTCTCTGGTACTGTTCACTCTTTTCACTGAGAAGCCAGTGAAGCATCAATCCATGTACTGTCTGAAATCCTTCAGGCAAAACAGACTTCCAGCCTTTTCTACCATGATCCTCTACATTTGCATCTGAATAATAAAATGCAGGATTAACTACTCTTCCAATATGTGTATTGATTAGAACATTTTTATACACACATTTGAGTGTATTAAGGGATGCAAATCACTAAAGAAACATTGCAGAAGCACCTTACCTGAAGGTAAATAAGAAAAGAAGAGATATCACACAAATGTGCTCGATTTCATTTTTGTCTGCTAAGGAGTTGGTGTACTAGATGTGTTTTTTAGTTTTAATGAGTCTCATTGGTTCTAATTAGAGTAACCTTGGTGGAAATAGATATTATTACTCTGCAAATCATGGCTAAATTGCTGTTAAATAATTTGCATATTGTTACATGGCTTATGTCCTAGTACAGAGAGAAACATTTAGGTCCAAGTCCCTAACTATTTATTAATGCACACCAGCAATTTTGACCTCATATAAGGATTTACAGCTATCTGACACATTTTGCCTAAACTATGCTCTAAACTATCTTTCCATGCAGTTAGATATGACATGTTCTGCAGACTCAAACAGGATTATGCTTACACATCTAGAATGTAGGTTATTCTAAATTCTTTAACTTTATAAGTGCTAGTTACAATTTGAAGTGAGTACTTATTAGGTGCCCACAACTTTAAAATATGTTGCTTAATTTAATTATTGCAGTCCTGCAAAGTAGGCACTGTCATCCCCATTTTACAGAAGGAAAAGTGAAGTAAAGGGCAGTTCAGGCAAATCCTAAGGTCATCCAGTAGGACTGGATGATTCTGAAATTCTTGCTCTTTCCATTGTGATGGGTCCTCTCACTTCCTGATTTCTAATGAAGCCATTGATTACAACTAAAATATTTTATCATAATTGTTATCTATTGAGTACCTCTGTACCCAGGAAGGGATAATGGGCTGTTGATTATATAAAGAATCATAAGACATAGGCTTTCTCCAGTAAAGAAAAAAATGATTATATCCTTACCTGGGAAACGGTACAGATAATAGTTTTATGAGAAAAAGTTGCTAATTTATCCATTTTTGCCATTACATGAAACTACTTTATAAGTTTTGATTGTACAAGTTATAAACTGTAATAAACAATTAAAATATAGAGATGGCTTACGTTCAACATTCAATTATTGATTTAGTCTTAGGTCTAAGAACAGAACCCTGCAAGTAGTACTTCTTTCTTTCTTTCTTCCTTCCTTCCATCCTTCCTTCCTTCCTTCCTTCCTTCCTTCCTTCCTTCCTTCCTTTCAAGAGAAAAGTGCAAGAGCTGGGAACAGAGGCAGAGGGAGAGAGAATTTTAAGCAGTCTCCATGCCTAGCCTGACCAGGGCTCAATCCCTCATCCGGACCACGGGATCATGATCTGAGCAGAATCAAGAGGTCCAATGCTTAACCAACAGTGCCACCCAGGCACCCAATGGTGGTTGTTTTCTTAACTCCCTTCTGTGGCAATGTTGTATATGAGTGAATCTGATTGGTGGCACCAAGTCACATGACTAGACTTTAGCCTCCAAAGTGCCTAAGGAGTCAGTTTTTCTGCCTTGTATCTTGATTAGTAAACTTAGAAATATCCCAACCATGGAAGGAGTATTTTAAACATGCTGACTACCCAGAAAGCATCACCAATGTCCATGAGAATGTCTTTGTGGAAAATTGTAGTATCTAAAAAGTATATTTTAGAAGATACTTGTTTGCTAGCCCAGCTAGCAAAATAAATAAATAGTGAATAGTATAAAAGGAGAATATTTTTCAATTTTACTAATGCAATAATAAATCATTTCTAATGCTGTACCTTCTAATCACAAAATTATATTTATTCCCCCATCATCATCCATTTAATGAAGTTTCCTTAATCAATCTCTTAATATCATCTCTTTTCTAGTAAAATTACATAAATTCACCCATTAATTTTTGATATCCTAATTTGTCCACATGATGGCAAAGCAGTTGGTTATAAAATCTTAATTTTAATAAAAGTCCTCATTTTATAACAGAATTTGATTTTTATTAAAATAAACAGTAAAGCTTTTAAACCAGCTTATGTGTGGAAGTCATCAAGATATTTCATTCTTATTCTCTGTACTGCATTTTTTGAACTATGTATGTGAAATGTACAAATAAAGAGTATACGAAATATACTCATTCAATAACTCATTGAGGTATTATATGAGGTTCTTTTCTGAGCACCTGAGTTACTCTAGTAAACACAGCCAGAAACCGCTCTTCTCATGGAGCATACATGGAGTGTGGAAGACAAGAAATAAGAAAACACATTGAGTCAGGTGGTAGTAAGTGCAATGGAGAAAAATTAGCAAAAAGAAAATATACAAAATGCAGTGAAAAGAGAAATTTTAAGTAAGGAGGTTAGGGAAGGCATCACTGAGGAAGTGATTTGAGCAGACCTGAAGGAAGTAAGGGAGGGAGTTGTGTGGATATCAGAGAGAAAAACATTCCAGACAGAGCAAAGGCTCTGGGGCATCAAAATGCTTGACATGTTTGAGGAGCAGAGGGAAGTCAGTATGAGTAGAAAAGAATAACTAAGGGGCATATTAACAGAGACTGTGCTTTTGTAGGGAAGAAGGGATGGGATAAAATAGAGAACTTTGTAAGCTTGTGTAATGATTCTTATTACTCAGAGTGAGATAGGAAGCCATTGGAGGGTTTTGAGCAGAGGAAAAAAAATATGATTATTTTGGAAGGATCCATGTGCCTTTTATATTTTGAAAGATTGAGGGGGAGGGCAAAGGTCAAGGCAGGCAACTGATTCAGTGAAATGATCCAGGTGAAAGATGGGTTATTGCATTAATTCAGTAGGGTAATAGTGGAGATAGTAAGAAGTACTTTGAGTCAAAATGTACTTTTAGATACAGTCAACATAGCTTAAGGATAGATCAGCAAGCAAAAGAAAGACTTTAATAATGTGATACTTACAGGGATTCTTTTCTGAGCAACTGAAGGTTGGGGCAACCATTTACTGAAATGGAGAACATTGTCCCAAGAGTAGTTTTAAGGGAAGAGGTCAGTACTGTATGTGTTGTTTGATATACGTACTAGATGTCCAGTGAAGATATGAGCAGAAAGTTGGATATAAAAACCCACAGTATTGGGGAGAGACCTAGGCTAGAGATAGAGACTGAGGGATCTCACGTATTAAAAGCATATCTAGAGGCAGATCCTGGATGAGAGCACCTAGTCAGTGAGGGCAGAGAGTGAAGCACAGAGTCTGAGAGAGGAGTCCTGGGTTAGGAAAGTGAAGTGGGCTCAACAAAGGAGACTGCCAAAGAAGAATCCAAGAAGTCCCAAGAAACCAAAGAGAGACAGAGAATATTTCCTGGGGGTAATTATCAAACATGTCTAATGCTGATGCTAGGTCAATGTACAAATAACTTAGAATGTCTAGTTTAAACACTAATACTAATACTAAACATGATATCATTAATATAATAATAAAATATTATTATTTTCATTCTTATCTCTAATAATAGTAAAAAGCAATACATCAATCCATCGTCCCACTTAGGAAATCGCGCATTTTCATTCATAATTTGTTTTCATGTAGACTCAAGTACCATTTAATATGTTTCTATTTCAAGGAGCTGAAAGGGCTCAAATAACTTCTAGAAGTAGTCCATGTATTTCCTGAAACGTCCCCATTTTATTAGTGTAAAGGGTTCTTGTTTTTCCAGCTCTAAAATCCATAGGTAAGCACAATTTGGTTGTTTCTTCCTTCATCTTACTTTACATTCCTCTTTTGAATTAACTGACTCACTTATGTGTTTAGTTTGTGCCCCTCTACACGGTAACCTTCCCCTCCGCATTTGGGTGTCAGCCCCTGAAGTATAAAATCTTCATTTGAGCTCTGTAGTTCACCTCAAAGAGCAAATCTAAATGGATTGTGTTTAACAGTTCCAAGAGAGCAAGAGCATCCCACATATTCACGATGTAAGGGATAAAGATAACTGCTCAACTATGCCCTCAGATAGGCATATTATTCATGTATGAAAGCAACTGGCTTTAGCATGCAGATGGCAGCCGCTAAGAAATTTCTCACATCAACTGTCATTTCCAGCAGTTCAAATTTAGAAGATGAAACAACTCTCTAATCCCTTAAACTGTTAATACATCGCTAAGAATCCTTGTGCATGACTAATAAAATTTACATTTTCTAAGCTTCAATTTCCTTGAAAGATTGTTTTATTTGATTTTGCAAAAATTGATAGGGAAAATGTTAAGGTATGGTCAACACAGAAAGACTGTATTTGGAAGGGAAGAGGTATGTAATAGGGGTTCAGAGTATAAATGAAGCGCATCTCAGGGGATGCTCACTTGTTTGCCTGTATTAATTATTTCTGCAGTAAATGGTGTCTCTGAACATGAAATTAATCCTTGTGTGGTTTAAGAGATATTTTTCCTTGTTTAATATTCTTTTCCGACACGTGTGAATTTTGGCTGTAATCCTAAAACAAAGTCTAGGAACATAAATGGATACCAAAAAGTGGCAGGAATGATTGATGACTATAAATTAGTTAACTTTGAATATATTATGACAGTGGTAGTTTTCAATCCTTTGGGACAGAAAAAAGTGTACTGTATATTGTGTGAGTTAACATAAGTTATAAAGCTTTGGGTTTTAGAACTTAACCCCTAATGATTTCCAAACCTTAAATGAGTTCAAACAGAATAAGCATACTATCCTACTTGATATATAATCCTTTTATTCACTGGGGATCGCTTTTATGTTTTTTTAGTTCCCAGCTAGTCCTTGTTAACTGTTAAGATGAAAACATTCGGTTTTCCAACTCAGTTTTCAAGAAACAAATCAGATCTTAACAATTATGTCATTTCATGCCTCTTTGACAATAAAACATTTTTCCCTGACTAATCTAAAAAGTTGTTGTATCTACTTTTGTCTAAGACAAGTTTTGTCTATTTAAAATTAAGAAAATCTGTCAAAAGTTATTGTTCTCTTCCACATGGAATGTTTATGTTTTATTTGCTCACACCTAGAAATATCTAAAGTTTGGGTCCTTTTTGTTGTTTCCCTTTTAGTTTTCCAACTTGTAATTAATAGGAGTCCCACAATAAATAAAATGCAGGGTAATGAATGTTTTTAGTTGTTTTTAAAATGCAGTTAATTACAAATCCCAACAAATTAATATAAATTGTTTCTAAGGGAGAAACCTTCTTTCTTTAACTCCTATACTGGCACTCATCATTCCAAAAGTGTTGAGTATATGCAGAGTTGACATAATGTAGAGTGACTTGTGCAGAATTGTTTATGTAATTGCATTGACCATATACGTCTCTCATTTGAAGTCCCGTGAAACCAGCTTCACACATTTTGCAAAGAGCTGGACCTATGTGCAACTAACTACCTCCTAGTAATTGTCCTGCACAGTTGTGTCTTATGACATAGATGTTTCTTAAAAGTCACTTCAGTGAAGGAGGGCTTGAGGTTAAGTTCATCCAAAATCCATATTGTCCTTCTCCAGAGGTACCTGAATATAGTAACAATTTTCTTTATTATGCACAGCTGATGTTTCCTTAGACTGTTCCCTCAGTCTGTGTAAATAGACACATCTTCACAGAATATGTTAGCAGCAAACTTGATCAATAATATAATCTAAGTAAAAATGACATGCTTGCTGTCTTTGCAAATGAATCATTAAGACAGTCATCAAATGCCCCCTTCTAAGCAGATTGCCAGCCTTATCTGGAAATTCTGGAAATTGATATTGCCATGATAGATTGCTTCATGCACCTTTGTTTTATGTTTCCTAATCTTTTTCCATCTTTGGACAGATAGAATCAAGGGGCACCAAGTCCCTGAGCATTTCTTGCTGCTGCTGCTTCCTCCCTTAGCTGACTGTCTTTGTATCCTTCATTTTCACTGGCACCATGGGGAGACTTCAACCCAAGCTACTTGAGTGGTAAACAGAGAAATGAACAAAGATTAGAAAGTTTGAGATACATGACTTCCTCATGGGTATGATATCTCTTAAACAATAAATATGCTTTTAAAAACATAAACAATATGAGTTCAGGTAGAATATCTATGGTTAAATCTATCTATCTGAGATTCCTTAAGCCATGGTTATCCTAAAGCTTTATTCTAAAATTAAATTTAGGGGCGCCTGGGTGGCGCAGTCGGTTGAGCGTCCGACTTCAGCCAGGTCACGATCTCGCGGTCTGTGAGTTCGAGCCCCGCGTCGGGCTCTGGGCTGATGGCTCAGAGCCTGGAGCCTGCTTCGGATTCTGTGTCTCCCTCTCTCTCTGCCCCTCCCCCATTCATGCTCTGTCTCTCTCTGTCCCAAAAATAAATAAATGTTGAAAAAAAAAATTTAAAAAAAAATAAAATTAAATTTAGTGACTCCTTCTTATGTCAACAGATAGAGAGGAGGACAAATAGAAAACATAAATCTACAAACACCTTTCTCTTAGCTAAATTCAATACTGAATTTAAATTCAGAAACTACAATGTGTGTGTGTGCGCGGGCACATAAATATAACTGAATCTTTCCTTTATTTTAAATTTTCTTTAATGGTTATTAATTAGGAGAGAGAGAGAGAGAGGCAGAGCGTGAGCAGAGTAGAGGCAGAGAGAGAGGGAGACACAGAATCCTAAGCAGCTCCAGGTTCTAAGCTCTCAGCACAGAGCACAATGTGGGGCTTGAACTCATGAACCGTGAGATAATGACCTGACCTGAAGCTGGCCGCTTAACTGTGAGCCACCCAGGTGCCCCTAACTGGATTTTTCAATAGAGTCAGTGTTTTGTCTTCTGACTTTAACATTTAATTTTTTTTAATTTCCATAATTGCTGAAAAAGTAGATAAAATAATAAATATAATTAAGAAAAAATGTATGATATAATGCATTTCATCACTATAATACATTTCATTATTTTCGAAGGAAACAGTACATGTAATTTCAGTTCTACTCAATGGAAAATATTAATAATTAAATGGATCTTTCAGAATCCAAGTAGTAAAACAATGATTTTTATAACAAGACTCAGCTTAGAACGGAAGAGAAACCACAAATTTTGGGGGGTGGGATCTTGTTATGTGTTGTTAGTGTTAAAATGCACAAGCCTCTGGTAAATACTCGTTTGCTTGGATGATAGTGAGAGAGTTCCCACTCTCCAGCTTATGGTAGAAATGAGCAAATATTTGAAATCACAAGGGTGTAGGGCACAACAGGGATTCTGTGTTTGAGATGGAACCAAAGTGATGTTATCCAAGGTCTGAACGCGAGTACTAGAGAAGATGAAAATAACCCTCTATTGTATACATATGACAAGATAATAAATCTGGATCCCTCTGAAATCAGGAGGAGGCAGGAATAAAGTGTGTAAAGAAAAAAAGGAAATCAGTCATGTGCATAGATGTGGGGCATGGTCAGCATGTCAGATGTCTTTTCTTATTTGCTGCTGGCTCCCTGGCAATGGGGAAAGAAAACCCACAATTACTTCTAAACCTGGTTTCTCACTCAGTTGGTGCTGTGCACTGAGTGTTTGTGTTCCCCTAAAATTCCTATGTTAAAACCTAATGCCCAGTATGACAGTATTAGGAGGTGGGACCTTTGGGAGGTGCTTCATTTCTTAGGGTAGAATAGGATTAGAGTTCTTACAACAGAGGCCCCAGGGGCACCTGGGTGGTTCAGGTGGTTAAGTGTCTGACTTTGGCTCATGTCATGATCATGTCATGGCTTGTGGGTTCAAGACCCGTGTCAGGCCCTGTGCTGACAGCTCAGAGCCTGGAGCCAGCTTTGGATTCTGTGCCCCTCTCTCTCTTTGCTTCCCCCACCCCTCCCCACCCCTGCTTGGGTGTGTGCTCTCTCTCTCTCTCTCAAAAATAAATAAACTTTGGTTTTTTTTTTAAAGAGGCTCACAGAGCACCCTACCTCCTTCTGCCTCATGATGTTACAGCAAAAAGATGGCCATCTAAGAAATTGGCTTTCACCAGACCTTTCATCTGCACACTCCATGATCTTGGACTTCCCAGCCCCTTAGACTGTGAGAAATAAATGTTTCTTGTTTATAAGCCACCCAGTTTATGGTAATGTTGTTACAACAGCCCTAATGGATAAAATAGTTGGAAACTACCTCAACTCCCTAGTCTGCCCCAGGGGAGCAAATTACTGGCAAGGCATGAATCGTATGTTCTTTTTTGCTCTGTGTGTGTGTGTGTGTGTGTGTGTGTGTGTGTGTATTTGTGTGTGTGTGCCTATGAGAAGGTGTTAGAGCTGAGAAATAACTATGAACCACTTAGTCACCTAGGACAGAAAAAAATTTCACTCTCTCAGCACTATCAGAAAGATTTAAACTAAAATAACAAGCAATTGCATGAGCAAATACCAAGTTATATAGTTATCTAGAAATGGTTTAGCAAATAATTAATGAAATGATCTCTTCATGCATTAGTTAATTCATTTATTTGGCACATTTTAATTGTGCCAGTCTCTGTGAGATACTAACATACCTCCCTTCTCTGGACTAAAAATTAAAATAATTCATCAGGCTTAGCAAAGAACTGTAAAGCAGGACTGTGAGCTATAAACATGAATTGCCACCAACTTGCAGCGTGACATTGGAAAAGTCACTTAACCTCAGTAAAATCCTATAATGTCCTTGTCTGTAAATAAGACTATCAAGCAAGTCCTGGTTGAGCACCTGGCAAATAGACCTTGGGAAGGAAATGATAGATTCAGTGCCTTTGTCACTGCTGAGCTGTCACATATTGTGCTTGGCGTTGTGCGTTAGCCTGTTCAGGTATATCCGGGAAGTGCCTCAGGCCTTACCTGTTAATTCATTTCTCTGGCATTTGGGAATACCTGAGCTTGATGAATAATGCCTAACATTGATTGCATCATGGCGAGGTAAGTTACAGCAAAATCCTTAACGAAATGCCATAGAACCAAGGAAATAAAATTTGAAAAATAATCGCAAATCTTCAAAATGAATGAAAAACAGAAGCTGGAAATAATATACCAAGAAGAATCATATTGTCACATGAAGAGTATCACTATGTATGGGATTCAGATCACTGAAAGACCATTTTAACTTCTATAGTACACTGATTAGAAATATAATCACATGAGTAGATTTTTCATGTAACAAATTTCAAAAATACACATGTACTATGTGCTAAAGATGTATCCAATAAAGTCATCTACATGTGGATATGTAATTTTTTGTAGGTGAAAAATAAATTGCATATTTGAATGACCCATCTCTTCATCTATTATGCTAAATTGCTATAAGAGCCATTGCTGTCACGATAACAATACAATGAAAAATGTGTTAATCAAATCTCTAGTTGAATAGGTTGTGGAAAATACATTTTTTATTCCGTTTGCTGAAAGAACAAAGAGAAATGCATTAAAGCATGGTGCCTTTCAGATGAATATTACTTGCTTAGCCCACAGGGCGTGATGTCGAAACTTATTTACGGGATTATTGTAATTTTAATTAAACTCACACTTTCCAAGGTACAAATTGTAGTGGGGATATAACTTGATACTAGCAAGAACAAAGTAGTTTAATGTTTTAGCACCAGTTATTGTTTTTAATAGCATTTATTATATCAAAATACAAAAAGAAAGATGATTTATAGAACAGGTGGTAAGATACAAAGCAATAAGAACAAATATTTCCTGAATGTATCACCCTGTCTCTCTACATGAAATCAGACATACAAATACTTCGGAGTACAAAGCTGGTAGTCACAGAAGATCCTTGGATGGTTATATTTTTATGACTCTATTGTAAGTCAGGGCCAAAAGAGTTATTTTAGGTTGGGGGTTAAAATGGAAGGGAAATAAAATGGGCACTGGAAATGTCGGACCCACCTTCTCCTCATTTGCAAAAAGAAAAAAGGAAATAATAGGGGTAAAGAGGTCAAAATTAGATGAGGAAGGTAAGTGTTCTTAGAGAGTTTTGAAGGATTCCCTTGTAGGGACCGCTAACCAAACAGACTAATTATGACATGGGATCATGGCCTGACTGGGAAGACTGTACCCACAGAAATGCTTTTCCATGCCCCTTGTCTCTCACCTCCCATGAAATGTAAGTAAAGCAAACTGTTTAGGCCAAGCCATGTCTGGAGTGCTTTACATGGATTAGTTTGTTTAATCTGTACAAAAACTCTATGAGCTGGATACAATGATCACCCCCACTTTAGTGATGAGGAAGAACACAGGGTATGGTTAAAAATTTGACCAAAGAGGGACACCTGGGTGGCTCAGTCAGTTGAACACCCAACTCTTGACTTCAGCTCAGGTAATTATCCCAGGGTCATGGGATTGAGCCCCACATCAGGCTCTCCACTGAGTGTGGACCCTGCTTGGGATTCTCTCTCTCTCTCTCTCTCTCTCTCTCTCTGCCCCTCCACCTGCTCTCTCTGTCAAGACAGAAAGAAATAAAGAAAGAAAGAAAGAAAGAAAGAAAGAAAGAAAGAAAGAAAGAAAGAAAGAAAAAGAAATTTGACCAAAGGACAACCAGCTACAACTAGCTAGTAAGTCACAGAGCAGAGATTTGTGCTTTCCGTGCCCAGAGCTTTCCCTCTTATCCACTATGCTACCTTGACCCCAACAAGCATTGATGAGTTAGAGTCAACACATACAACAAATGCCTCCAATTGATGCATTTGTGCAGAATATTTACCTTACAAAATCATGCTTAAACAAAATTCATCAATTAAAGAGACAATGTCATGGAAAGAACACTGTATTAGTTTGCTAGTGCTGCCATAGCAAAACATCACACACTGGATGGCTCCAACAGCAGGATTTTTCTCTCCCAGCTCTGGAGGCTAGAAGCTCAACATCAGCATATTGGCATGCTCCATTTGTCCTGAGGCCCTGCTCCTGCAGTCAGCATCTATTTACTGTGTCCTCCCTGGTCTTCCCTCTGTGTACACTCAGCTCTAGTGTCTCTCTGCGTGTCTAAATCTCTTCTTCTTCTTCTTCTTTTTTATTTTTAACGTTTATTTATTCTTGAGAGAGAGAAAGAGAGACAGAGTGTGAGATGTGGAGGGACAGAGAGACAGGGCTGTTGGCACAGAGCCCGATGCGGGGCTCAAACCCACAAACCATGAAATCATGACCTGAGCCGCCAGGTGCCCCAAATCTCCTCTTCTTGTAGGGACACTGGCCAGATGGAGTTAGGGTCCACCTTAATGGCCTCATTTGAATCACCTTTTTAAAGGCCCTATCTCCAACTACAGTCAGCCACATACTGAGGTACTTGGGGTTATGGCTTCAACAAATGAACTTCGGGGGAACACAATTTAGTCTATAACAAATACTAAATTTAGGCCTGTGATCAGAGTCCTTATTTCTGGTTTTGCCTCTGTTTTTGTCAGTTATTTTGGTGATGACTTTGAAGAAGTCCTTTTTTTCCATTGAACATCTACTACCTAAACACTGGAACTGCCTGCAGTTCTCAGTTTGTGTCTTTAGCCTCTCTTATTCTGTGAACCACCATATCATCTTCATATACACATAAGTTGAGGTTTTTTGTGTAATTTTGTTTGTTTGGTTGGTTGGCTTTTGGCCTAAGTTAGCAAGTTTTTGCTGACTACAGCACAGGAATTCTGAATAGCATATATGCTTTTGTTCAGAAATTTGGCATACTTTGGTCTATCTAGTCTTGAAATGAGGTGAATAATGACTATTTAATAGGACTGCCATGAGAACTCAATGATACACTGCATCTAAAGAGCTGAGTACAGTGTGGAGTAGAAGTTACTTAGCAAATGTTCATCTTTTTCTTAGTCTTCAGCCCAACCAGCTTTCATGTTCACTCTTCCATTGCCTTTGACTTCCCACTTCTATCTCCAGTATTTATCTCATATATGCTTTGTCAAACATCATAAAAGCCATGCATTTTGATGTCTGTCTTCAGCAAGATCAAAAGTTTCAAAAATTCAGGTATGAGTTTATGGAAACATTTCCTCACAAGTTTATAAACAAGGAAATATATTATTTAACGTGGCTTCTGACATTTTGCAAAGTTAAGATTTAACAGAATAGTCTGCTGTATTAGGCCTCCACGCTTGCCCAGACCACTGACTGTGGCTTAGAAAAATTCTCTAGAACAGAACTATAGAGGCAAACCCTCAGTCCCACTCTAGATCACACAGCAATAGGCAGCTTAGTAGAATATTGGCCCAGCCTGTTAGTCTGATTCTTCTAACAGCCAACAGAGATTTTAAACATTGTTTTTATGTTGACGATTTCAAGGAGATGTAGCTGAGGCTTGATCATCCACTTAATTATTTGAACATATTTCATAAAATTAATAGTTGCATTATGCTTGTTTATGTTAAAAAATAACTATGTAATTTCATGTATTTATTTGTATCATTCATCCTCATTTTCTCCTACTGAAAATGAGAAATATTGTATTAATCCCAAAGGAGTAAAAGATACTGAAAAATAAGACAAATGTATAGGTATTATTCTCAGATACAGGAGAGGCAAGTAGGTTGAATCTCTTTGACATAAAAGCTGTGATTAAAACTATGTTTTTCATACCACATCCTGGTGAATGACATTAGCATCTGCTTGTCGTGTTTAGTTTTGTAAGCTATCAGTAGAGAAAGTTGCAATTGGTGATATGGGACAGTATTTTGGGCCCAGAATTATCCCCAAATTTGAGATCACCTATTCAAGAGGAGTTCACAGAACTGTAACATTGAAACAGGACTTTTCTAGGAAGATGCCTTCTAGTCGCAGCCAGGAGCACTATCACTGTGACTTGTGAATCCCCATTCCTGATGCAGGCAATGGTCTAAATCAATCTGAATCCAGAAACCCAGATACAAAGATAAACAGGGACTTTGGAAACCCAGAGGAGACAATATGGACAAGACTTTAGAGGCAACTCTGAGTCAGGCAGAGCAACTGGGCAAAGTTCTGATCAGTCTTTGATCACAGTTGGCACTGGTTCAAAAAGACAGCTTGCAGGCATCCACTGCAACTCCCAGGGCACCAGAAATAATCTCAGAGTTGGACTGGTTCTGTGTTGTTTGCAG
The DNA here is from genome assembly GCF_022837055.1 of Prionailurus viverrinus. Lineage (NCBI taxonomy): Eukaryota > Metazoa > Chordata > Mammalia > Carnivora > Felidae > Prionailurus > Prionailurus viverrinus. Next base: position 129,762,285 of record NC_062569.1, on the reverse strand, counting down.
ATTATAGGTATAGTTACAGAAGCAAGTGATTCAGGCTGTCTCCAGGTATAATGACAAGCTCTGTAGAAATCTTATACAGTGGTAGCATTGATAATCAGCCAGGTTTGGGGAAGGGACACCAGGCAAGAGGAGTAGGTGATGGCAGGGCAGTAGAGGGAGGAAGAGTAGTAAAGTCATGGAGGGTGAGCCATGATGATATCTAGGGAAGAGTTGAAATTGGGTGAGCAGGTATGGATAAAACATAGATGAAATGGCTGTGCAGTAGTGTGAGGTAAATGGAGAGTCCTAGGGTGTGACTGTTTCATGGCTATTTCATCCACTCCAAGGCAATTTTGGACCCAGACAGGAGGTCTACATGTTGTATTCACCACAGCAGCAGTAATGGCACAGGGAGGAGTCCTGAATAGCTGCAAACCTAGAGGCAACCAGCAGGAAGAAGCCTCTAGCAAGAGATAAACCCTGGGAATTTTGAAGGACTCTAGGAACTTCAAACTTGAGGTGAACTGACCTGGGCTCAGAGGACAGAAAGAAAATGGAACTCTTCCAAAAATTTTGTGAATCTGCCTCTCATTTTTCCCTTATAAAACACTAGAATTGAAATCTGGGAAAAAATATAATTGGGAGAAACACCTGCTTATACCCCACCAAGCAATTAGAATAGGAAGGGTGGGGTGTTGATAGGAAACATGACAGATTTTTATTTTAAATTTTATAATTTCAGTACATTTTTCCCATATGCATGTATTATTTTTTTAAATTCGAAAAATAATAGTCTGCTTTTTGTGCACACATGCTATCACTATCTTATATAACTTGGTGAAAAATAAGCTTCTGAAATGTCTGAGAAGAGCCATTCAGTAGTAGAAAAGCTTTTGTTCTTATATAAAACATATTCTATATATTAACATACTTTCAAAAAGCTTTTTGTATTATCTTCTAGCTTTAGACTAGCATAGGAGAGTCTAAGCTTTTATTCTGATAAAAGTCACTGCTGCTCAAAATCACAGAACACGTGATTTGTGATCAAGCAGATTTATGTAGAATCCATAACCGTTTCTCGATGTGCTGTTAAGTATTTGTATAATATTATGGAGATATGCTTGTTAATATAAAAGGTATAATGTAATTGAATAGACCTGACAATTTACATCATCTTATAGTATTAATTGAATAGCCAGATTACTTTTTGTTTAAAAAAATATCATTTATTTTAAAGACTGGAAGCATGAAGAAATTGTCACACAGGTTTGATCCAGTCTTAACTTTTCAACTTTATTCAGTGAATCCTGCCTAACTAACCTTCTGATACTTTTATCCAGTTATGAGAGACCCCCACATAAACATATTTGAATGCTTTTGTGGCTGTGTGGAATGAATCACTGATGATTCATGAAAGAGACAGTCCTATCATTAGCCTTGATAAAATGGTAATTTGATTATCTGATGGTCCTGTTGCTCATTCCATTTTTGAACATGAATATTTAAAATATTATAAGGGAAAAATAATTCCAAAGAAAGAACTGGTCAATATTTCAAAAGAACATGCTATTTCACGGTTCCTGTTAACTCTAGGTCTAACATATCAAATTATGTGTATTTAGTCTTTTTTAGCATAGTAAGGAAAGTAATGGAAATATTTCCCTTTTAATAAAAATATTTAAATCAGATTTTTGTCAATTTCATCTCCACTTATGAGTATATGTATGTGAACGTAAGATGCTTATGTGTTAGAAAAATCTAAATCACTGGTTAAAAAGACTTTGTCAACATATTTCCCAGGAAATAGCATGCAGTATTTAAAATCATCCATAACAGGTATAGTATTGCAATCTTTAAGGAAATTCAAAGTGATAAAAATTAGTTCTTCAGCTTATTATCAGCCTGAAGCACTTTTCTGTCTACTGCCATCTTTTAACTTATATTAGGCTTGCTTTTTATTCTGAGCATAGAGAAAGAAATAACTTATGCTTACTTCTGTTCATTTTTACATTTCAGCTTCAGGATATGGCTAGCTCTTTGTTTTTCTTTCTTTGGACTTGTAAATAGATAGTAACCAACAGTGTTGTTTGTCACAATCACTCTCCAAATTATCAAGCACTACAGAATGGTATCCACAATGTCCTGTATTAGGTCCCTCCATTGTTTCTTATCTTCATATTGAATATATTGGCACTTCTATTCAAAAGATTCTGAGTACCAAGATACCTCTGTTGAACTCAAATGGAGTCTGAGACACTACTCATTTATCCCACATTGAACGTTTCAACCAAATATAAAATACATACATATATGCAAACGTAGAAAGCAAATTATTATTATAAAAGAAAAACCTTTGTATTAAATGGCTATTCTTCACAAAATACATGCTTTCACTTCTAATTTCCATAACAAACCTCCAAAGTATGTACTATTTTGTCACTTTTAAGGGGAATCAAAGCTCACGGGATGCAAATTGTGCAGAAGTGAGCAAAGAGAATGAGTAGTGAACCCATGAGGCATCTAACGTCAATACCCAATGCTCTTCTATAGATACTCAAACAGACCAGTGGGTTTAGAGGTAGATTTTGTCCACCAGCTTATCACTAAGTTAACCAAAAAGAGAAAATTTTCCCTGGCACATTTAAGAGCTTCTAGAAAAATTGACTCACAAGAAGAATAACAGCTAACACATATATAGTGAAAGGGCTAACCTAATGAACTTTGGATAGTGGTATATCGACTGGATGTTGTAAAGTTTAAAACTAAAGGAATAATACACAAATACTGTATTCTAGAAGTCAAATCTCTTTCTCAGAATTATGTTTTAGTAAATTCATAGCTACCTAATACTTTAAAACTAATTTTGGTACATTATATCCCCAAGACGTATTTATCTTATAACTGGAAGTTTGTACCTTTGAACGCCTTTATTCATTTCACCCGTCCCATCTAGTAACCACCAATCTGTTTTCTGTATCTAAGGGTCTGTTTGTTTTCTTTTTTTCTTTTAGATTCCAAATACAAGTGACATCATATAGCATTTGTCTTTCTTTTCTGACTTATTTTACATAAAGTAATGCCCTCATTAGTGTTAAGTCCATCCTTGCTGTCACAAATGGCAAGATTTCCTTTTTTTTTATGGCTGAATAATATTTAATTGTGTGTATATATACATCTCCTTTATCCATTCTTTCAGTGGTGGACACATAGATTATCTCCATGTTCTGGCTATTGTAAATAATGCTATAATGAACATGAGGTTGCAGATGTCTTTTTGAGGCAGCTTTTGAGTGTTTTGAATATGGATAAATACCAAGAAGTGGAATTGCTGGATCATATAGTAGTTTTATTTTTAATTTTTGATAAATTTTATAATACTTTATACTTTCTATAACTAGGAATAAACAAATAAGTGACTATATTGTATATGAAAAGGGCCAGGTTTTTTACTATCAGAGAAAGATTCTACAAATAAGGAAAGGAAGAAGGCTAGAATGAACCTCTGTTGTTGAATTAGAATCAGAGCTATCACTTTGGTTTTTAATATGTAAATATATATGCAGAGAAATAAATAAATGTTAGGGCACCTGAGTGACTCAGTCAGTTGAGCACCTGACTCTTGATTTTGGCTCAGGTCAGGATCCCAGGGTTTTGAGATCAAGCTCCATGTCAGTCTCTGCACTGAGTGTGGAGCCTGCTTAAAATTCTTTCCCTCTCTCCCTCTCTCTCCCTCCACCTCTTTCTCTCACTCGCTCACTCTGTCTCTAAAACAAACAAAAAAACTACATAAAATAAAGAAAGAATGAAAGAAACGTTGGTGTACATGTGCATACATCGTTTGAGATTGCATAAAGGGGGAGCCTGGGTAGCTCAGTAGGTTGAGCGTCTGACTTTGGCTCAGGTCATGATTTCACAGTTTGTGAGCTCGAGCGCCGCGTCAGGCTCTGTGCTGACAGCTCGGAGCCTGGAGCCTGCTTTGCATTCTGTGTCTCCCTCTCTCTCTGCTCTTGCCCGGCTCACACGCTCTCTCTCAAAATTAAATAAAGACAAAAAAATTTTTTTAAAGAAATTATACCCCAATAGCAATGAACATACTTAGCACCCAGATCTTGTTTTTTAAAAGTATTATCTCCGGGGGCGCCTGGGTGGCGCAGTCGGTTAAGCGTCCGACTTCAGCCAGGTCACCATCTCGCGGTCTGTGAGTTCGAGCCCCGCGTGGGGCTCTGGGCTGATGGCTCAGAGCCTGGAGCCTGTTTCTGATTCTGTGTCTCCCTCTCTCTCTGCCCCTCCCCTGTTCATGCTCTGTCTCGCTCTGTCCCAAAAATAAATAAACGTTGAAAAAAAAAAATTAAAAAAAAAAAAGTATTATCTCCTAATAAAAGGAACCAGAGCTTCTTGGACTAGTAGTCGATTCCAAGGTCGGAGCAAAAAAAACTTCAAAATGAACCTGGAACATCTTGGGGTGTTGGAAAATAAGAAAGTGCTCAAAAATGAGCAATTTTACTTCTGTCAAAAGGGCAGAACCAACCTGAAGGAGTTCTTAATGGCCAAAGCCAAGGCAATTTGAGCAACAAAATAAATAATGATACCACTAAATATCCATGAGTCTAGTATAAATTAAAAATTGAGTATATAAATGTGAAACAGGCAATTCTTTCTTATATAATATTCTAATTAATAAATATAGAAGAATTAAAGAAAATTCAAACACATAAGTAGATAAAAAACACACTAATGATTGTTGCAGGCAAATCTTACTGATGAATGATAAAATCATCAGGGAAAAATTAGAAGACAAACAATTTTTACAGTTTCAATGCATCCCCCACCCCAAGATATTTCTCTATTACAAAGTGAGTTAGAGTAGCTTGTAAGAAAACCCAACATATATCATCTTAACCAAGTGATGAAGATTAACATGGCTAGTAATAAGAAATAGTGGCATCTTATAATCCTTATTATGATGCACTGAAAAGGACATAATATCACCTCTGTGGTATTCTTATCAAAAATGTAGGAAAAAAACCATAATGATTAGAAATTATCAGATAAACCCAAATTAAGATATCATCCTTGGAATAAGTGCCCATTTCTCATCAAAAGTGCCAAGTTCATGACAGACAAGGTAGGACTGTAGAACTATGTCAGATTGGAGGAAGTCAGAAGAGACATAAGAATACAATGAAATGTAGGATTCTGTATTTAATTCTGGTTTAGAGAAAAGACATTTGGGGAAAAGCACATGATCTTCTTATAAGGTCTGTAGTTTAGTTAATAGTATTATGGTAATTTTAACTTCCTGGCTTTGATAACTATACTCTGGGTACATAAGTTTTTAACATTACAGGACAGAGTTATGTACATTCCCTGTAGTATTTTTGTAATTTTTCTCTAGGTCTAAAATGAAAAGAAATATTTTAATCTTCTGACAACACTATGAGAAAGGTATTATTTTCCTCACTTTAGAGAGGAGAAAACTGAAGAACATAATGATTAATAAACTTGCCCAAGATCCCCAAGTTAGAAAATTGCAGAGGCAGGTTTCAAGTTCAAGATTTTAACTACTATGATTTTATGTGGTCTGAATCTCAGCCAATTCAGAAATATTTACACTTGCTCTTAATTCTGCTGTGACATTTGTTATGGCAATACAACTTCATTCTCTTGTAGTAATTTTCAACCAAACGTCATACAACGAACTATTAAGTGAGATCTTACAAAATAACAAAATGACTGCATTCAAAAATGAAAATGCATCCATAAGGATTTTATGTTTCATTACTTTAAAAAAACATTAATAATAAAATATATGACAGTTACTAATGCCATAAAGTTGCTAAGACGAGATGAAAAATTACAAATAATGTGTTTTATTATATTCAAAGAAGGCTTTTGGTAACTGTCTCTGGTTCTGAATTTGTTATAGAGAATTAGTAGTTTGGGCCTCTGTGTAAAAGAGGTCATTTTTATCATTAGAAACTAGTTTTTTTAAACTGCTAACTATTTTGGGAAATTCAGGAAACTTAAGTGCTTCACTAATATGATCTGCAATCAGAAACAGTCTATGTGAGAAGAATACTGTTATTGTTTTCTTCTCTTCAATAATTTTTGTAATTGGTATGTGAAGCTGGTTATGTATAACACTTCAGCCAAAAGAATCACAACTCTATTAAATTACAAACTGGATAAATGTGAATTATGTGAAAGGACATTATAATAGTCACAAAATAAGATGGGATTGAAGTTAAATGAGAGGGGAATATCTCCTAGATTATAAATCTTTAAAATAGAATGAAGAAAATAATTTTCTTCTGTGATGACATTGTGTCCCAACAATTAAAATTCATTCCGATATGGAAGCATATATTTAGTAAATGTAAAATCTTCTGTGATATTTACAAACCTAAGATTGTTGAAAAATATTTAAATAAAATATTATCTTAATATATATAGAAGTCAAACCAGGAAGAAGGAAGGCATGCACAAATACTCTTGATTTGTTATAGCTTGATGCATAATTTATCGCTACCACCACTTTCTGCTGTTAAAACACACCATAGAAAATGTTATCTGAACACAGCTAAGGGTTCCTGAAAAATACTTGTAATGAAAGCTTTTCCATGTAATGGTTAAAAAAAAAAAAAGTAAATAGAATTTATGTCTGTCCTGGGTCCAATTAAACTTCCATTCAAACTTGTCCTGACCAGAAAATAAATTGCCTATGGATTCTGAATAAGGGTTTTTACACACTTGGAGGAAAAAAAAAAGTACATCTTTAGAGAACAATGATTTATGGAAGTATTGATTTCTTTGTTAAATAATGAATTAGATGTCCTACCACGATATTATTTATCAAACTTTTTTGTCATATAATTAAATTGTCACATAATGGATTGTGCCCATATAAATTCATTAAATATTAAAAACTACATGTGACACTGCTCACCTTATCTTTGGGTAACAACACATTTCCTATGTTCTTTTCCATTAAGGTCAATAATGGCAGCCACATCTTTACTACCAAAGGTTGGAGCCCATGCTTACCAAGGCTGCAGAGACCATGAGCATATTCCCTTAGCTTATATTGGAAAACCCGTCTATGCACGACTAAGCTACCCACACACTGAAAACATTAAAATGCCTATAAACAAAGTATCTTAGACGTATTACCATTAGGGTTGCATTTGACCAGCCACACCCATCATGGTCACCTTTGATTTTTCTCTCAAACCTCGGCTGCAGCCCTTTTTAGCCCTCGGCCCTCTGTTTTTTTTTTTTTTTTTCTCAGTGTATCTGGCCCTCCATATATTATAACAACAGCTACCCACAAAGTGTCACCAGCTGCATAAATTGTGTTTCTGCCTTTCCCTGATCACTAACCCCGAGTCCCACTTGAACTGACCTTCCCCTAGGACTAACCTGAAGTCTTTCCCGTAATTAATACTTTTGATAGCCACATAATCCATCTCCACTCCTTCCCACCCCACGTGTGTAGTGTACTGGATCCTTGTTTCTCTCACTTTCTTGCAAAGAGCTGACATTGTTTTGCAAATGAATTCCTGTATCTTATGTCACATTAGCTATATCCACAGCTATATGGGAGAGTTTTGCATGGGCTGGGAGATGGTAGGTAGTTAATAACATTAAAAGTGTGCATTACCTGTGTGCTTACTATTTATTAGTCATTATGTGACACATTTTGCATGCATTATCTTAGTCAATCATTATGACAACCCTATGAAATGAGTACTCAGTATTTTCTTGTTTTATTTATGAGGAAAGTGCAGATTGAACAGGTTCAATAATATCACAAGGTCACAGTCCCAGGAAATAGCAACAGCAATTCAAAAATCAAATGGCCGATTTTAGAATCTATGTTTCTAGTCTCTATGCATCACTGCTTCTCAGTAAATAGGTACAAATAAAAATGAAGACCACAGGCAATTCTTATTCGGAAACCTTTGTAATGAATTGGCATTTTATTTTAAAATCCAATAGTTCAATGATCATGAATGATCTCTGCTGCTATTTTTAAATCTAAAATCTGCCTCTTTCATTAAGGAATGTGAAGAATTTCAGAAAGCTCACATTTCCCATAGTCCTTCCTTTTAGAATCCTAGTCTTTTTATTACAGGTGAGTGGGAAGCAGGAATAAGGGCGTTATCTTCTGAAGGCCATGGAATACATAAAACTCGGTGTCTTGGGCCCAGCTGAGCTGGCAGCCCTCTCCAAAGAGTCCTTTCTTCAGATAACTCAAAGAATGTCTGCAATAAAAAAGAAGAAGAAGAAGAAGAAGAAGAAGAAGAAGAAGAAGAAGAAGGGGGGCACTCTGGGGAATTAAACATGAGTGAGACAGTCCTTACCTTAACAAAACTTTTTTAGTCAACATAAAAATGAAGATAAGTGCTATGAGGAAAGTAATATAACAACTCTTAGTGGCAGAGGGGAGAATGGGGTGGGGGTGCGGGGAGAGACAGAGAGAAAGAGAGAGAGAGAGAGAGAGAGAGAGAGAGAGAGAGAGAGAGAGATCTGTCTGGTACCTGGGGATTTCAGGAGGGACTTCATGGAAGAAGTGGCATTATAGAGAGAGACAAGTGTTAAAAAATGAGACCAGTTAAAGACTTTCAACAAATTTTTGGTTTAAATGAATGAGTAAAAGAATGAGGGAACTTGACTTTATAAATAGGGGAGATGAGAACTTTGAGAACTTTATGGAAATAGAAAAAGATTTTGCATTTCATTCAGTAATCAAGACAGTTTCGGTTTTTATTTTATTTTTTTTTTAATTTTTTTTTCAACATTTATTTATTTTTGGGACAGAGAGAGACAGAGCATGAACGGGGGAGGGGCAGAGAGAGAGGGAGACACAGAATCGGAAACAGGCTCCAGGCTCTGAGCCATCAGCCCAGAGCCCGACGCGGGGCTCGAACTCACGGACCGCGAGATCGTGACCTGGCTGAAGTCGGACGCTTAACCCACTGCACCACCCAGGCGCCCCGACAGTTTCGGTTTTTAACTCCTGCATTTATTCACAAAATCATGCACTGTGTACTCAGAACTGTACATGGCATAGAGAGGAAAAGAACAGAAAAAGACACCTTGCCCTGGATGTTTTTAAAATAGTTTGATGTGAACGGTACTCCATGCTTGGGAGTTGGAAAAGGAAGTTGGGCCTAAATCAGTCACAAAGGGTCTGAAATGCCAGACTTAATTCTTATGGTAATTGAGATCTGGTCAGTACTTCAAGGAGGAGAATGAAACAATCAGTTTAGAGTCAAATTTTGTAGATTTGCATATCAGGTTAATAAAGTGGCCATATCACAGGAAGTTTTCATTTATATAAAGGTGCCCTTGTAGTCCTCGAGAAGCTGGAGTTGCTGAGCCAGAAAGAAGGACTAAGTAAACAGGATTTTTTGTCTGTGGAATAGTGACTAGAAAGGAAGCCAATTCTGACAACAAGAGAAGGTGCTAAAATGTTTACTGAGTTTGCTTATAGAAATTTCAGATTTTCCGAGGTTATGGTCGACTGGTTAGTATAGGTTATAGTTAAAGCACAGGCCTCTGTAGTCAAACAGCCAGGGTAAGTGTTAGAAGGTGGAGAGGGGAGTGCAAAGTATTTTCCAAACTGAAAAGGTACTTTATCATGGAGAAACCAAGCAGGTGGCTCCATGCAGGTTACACAGAATTTTATTCAGGGTAACTTACTGACAGGGAAGATGGGGTAGACAGCGATCCTGGCAGCTACATAGCTATTCTCTGTGAAGTCCAATCTCAGTCTACAGGTTTTATGGAGTGAGGGGATGTGCAAGGTCGGCGGGGTGGAGGAGCATTTTAGTGAGATCAAAATGTTCACAGATTCATGGGAGGCCAAAGCAAGCTTCCCTGCATTCTAGCCTCAATGGGCATTTCTAAGGTATATATATTAATGTATACTGATCTCTAAGCAGTTGGAACATGTAACCCCCAGAGAGGGCACAGAACAAACATGAACAAGATAGAGGGCCAGAGATGGAGTTAGTATTGTCCACACTCCTACAGTAAGAATACCAGTGCTTCCACTTAGCAGCTTTGGGAAGGGTAGACCAATAAGCTGCTTAACTTTTGTAAGCCTCCCTCTCTCCTTTGTAAATGTGAAAAATGAATATCATCTACCCCTTCATGACAGTGCAAGGATTAAACATGATTATGCAAGTAAAGCACGTAGCTCAAAGCCTGGCACACAGCAATGGTGAATAAATAGTGAAACTATTCCATGTTATACATGTAGACACATCAACATGAGCTCAGTAGCTTTCCTGAGCTTGTTACCGCCAACTGACCACCATGAATGTTAGGGGTTGACTCTAAAGATGGCTGTATAATTAAGGTCCTATCAAGACACAGTAATCACAGCAATTATTTGAACACAGAGACTTTAATATAAATAATTGTTAACTACATGTAAAGTTGTTGACTAGGCAATTGAAAAGGTATGAAAGATCTCTACGTTACTACAGACTTAGCAATTCAGCAAGTCTTTCCCACTGCTATGGCTGGGGGAACAAAAAGAAGACCCTAGAGAAGGGGGCATTGCTTACAAGACCCAGATCTCTGCGAGGGTAAACCACAAGAATGATGTTTCTGAGTGGAGCTACGACATAGGTATTTCTGCCAGGGTAGAGACACGATGCAAACTGACCTCAGCAGCTGCGGAGGTAAGGGATTGCTGATGCTCAGGTGAGGAAGATCCCAAGAATTGTAAGGAAATAAGAGCTTTCTTCCTCCTCTAGCCTTGCCGCTTTCCACTGGTGCTCTTTACTGGCAGAACCAGACAGAGAGCAGTGGGCAGAGAAGAAGTGTGGCTAGCAGAGTTGTACTTCCAAAATCACAAAGCAGAGTATAGTGAGTCTGGAGCGGAGACACAATAGTTTACAAATAGGAATAAAAGGTAAAAATAATTATAAAAATGGATAGAATAGGGGCACCTGGGTGATTCAGTTGGCTAAGCGTCTTGGGCGCAGGTCTTGATCTTTGCAGTTCCAGAGTTTGAGCCCACGTTGGGCTCTGTGCTGACAGCTGAGGGCCTGGAGCCTGCTTCAGATTCTGAGTCTCCCTCTCTCCCTCTACCCTCCCCCACTTGCACCCTGTCTCTCTCCCTCTCACAAATAACAATTACAAGTTAATTAATTAATTAATTAAAACTAGTAGCAAGGCAAAGGACTGGTATTCTCAATGTTTTAGCAGAAAATAATATTGGAAGCAGATAAATTCCAACGTGGCTCAATTTTGAGAAAATATTTTTGGAGTTTTGCTTTGTTTGTGTTTTGTTTTTTTGCAATTTAAGTGATTCTTCCAGTTTTTTGTGTTTTTCTTTTTCAATTCTTCTACTGTAAATTAACCATTCGCAAAAACTACATTTCCTCAGGCCACTGAAGTGCTGTGTCATCCCAGACTTGAACACTTCACAGACCTCCATTATGATGGTTTAAGAATGAACATGATTTATTCAATCACCCACAGAAATACCCTATGGAAGAGTACAACTCTAAAAATAACACAAAAGCAGGTATTATTGTTTTAAAAATCTGTGTCACTATTTCACATTCTAAAACAATTATCAGGTTTATAATTCAACTTAAATCTTTTTTGAATGTTTATTCATTTCTGGGAGAGAGAGCATGAGCAAGGAGAGGGTCCGAGGTGGGGGATGGGGGGGGGTGGGGAGGATCCAAAGTGGGCTCTGCCTGATAGCAGCTAGCCTGATAGGAGACTTGAACTCACAAACGGTGGTATCGTGACCTGAGCTGACTTGAGCTGAAGTCTGATGCTCAACTGACTGAGCACCCAGGCATCCCTATAATTCAACTTAAACTTCACTCAATCTTCTCTTAAAAAAAAAAAAAAAGATAACTGTGGTATAAGCTCCCAATAACCAAAGTTACAATGTTAAAATGGTCTCTTTGTGCAAAACATAACAAATAAATTTGGTTGTAAAAGAGAGTGATGATTTTGTCCAGTGATACTAATTCTTGAAGATATTTTTATATAAAGAAATGTGTAAAACTACATTTAAAATATAAGTTATTTGAGAAGTACTTTTATGTGGTCTAATATTAAATCAGTGATCTATGCTTGAAAGTTGTTTTTGAAATATTTATGTGAAAAATAACCAATTGGTAGTGAACAGGTCTCAGATTTGGGAGTCTCATTTTTTTAAGTGGAAAAAGGAAAAGAATAAACATTTTGAAGAAAGGAAATATTGCTCCTACACTACCACATTAACAAAGTGTTTAAAACTCATTCATAATGACAACATCAAGAATGAAAACAAAGTGAGGGTTTGTCAGATCATATGTAATTTATTTCCTTTTGAGAATTCAAAATTCAAAACATTCATGTTTCCTTGAAAGAATAAAAAATCTTTTAGGTGCCTGTGATATAAATTTAATCTAACATGCAGATATAACATCATCCACTATATTTCAACCTCCTTATGCATCTATCCTTTTGCATATATCCTTATCCCCAGAGAAACATAAACATATTTAAAAGGAAACTGAGATGTAAAAAAAAATGCTAGGAAAATGAGAAAATAGGAAGTAGAAAGCCATGAAAAACTGAAAAAAAACTATTAAAAATATGTTTTCAAATGGCTACTAGGAGGCTCAGTCAGGTAAGCTTCTGACTCTTGATTTCTGCTCAGGTCATGTTCTCACAGTTCATGAGATTGAGCCCCGCATCAGGCTCTGTGCTGGCTATGTAGAGATTGCTTGGGATTCTCTCTCCCTCTCTCTCTGCCCCTCCTATGCTCTCATTCTCTCTCAAATAAATAAATAAATAAATAAATAAATAAATAAATAAATAAATAAATGTTAGAGGGACACCTGGGTGGCTCAGTCAGTTAAGAGTCCAACTCTTGGTTTTGGCTTAGGTCATGATCTCACAGTTGGTGAGTTAGAGCCCTGAGTGAGGCTCTGCATTGACAGCATAGAGGCTGCTTGGGATTCTCTCCCTCCCTCTCTCTCTCTCTGTTCATTCCCCATTCATGTGTGTGCACCCTCTTTCTCTCTCTCTCTCCCTCTCTCAAAATAAATAAATTAAAAAACTTAAAAAAATATGTGTTAGATATAACGTTTACTAATGCAATGACCACCTGTTGTGCCTCACCCAGGTTAAAGATAGGACAGTGCATCACCTTAGAAGAAGTCACCAGTGTGGCTCTCCCTGCTCCCACCACTTCCTTCTCAGAGCAAACTAATCAATTATTCTTCTGTTTATCATTCTCTTCCTTTGCTTCATAGTTCTGTCCATATATTTGTTTTCCTACAAACTGAGGTTTTTAACACTGAATGTTTAGCAGATACTACATTCTCTTTTTTTCCATCTTTTCTTTCTTTCTTTTTTTTTGTTGAGAAAAGATGTTTCTGTTCCCAGCAAAAACGATTACAAGCTCTTTTTACTGATAATTAACAGGTTGAAGTACCTGACAGTTTTACAACATGGAGGTACAAGCAGATAGCAATTATTTCCAAGCCGTCACATTTTGCTCACAAAATTTCTATTTTTACCACAAACATACAGCCACAGGGCTTAAAGTGGTGGCTTCAAACTGTGTCTAGGCAGAATTCTAGAATAGGAATAACCATCAAAATTGCAAGCATTTTTCAAACTCTAAAGATGTTAGACATAGCCTAAGAAATAGAATAGCATGATCAGTTGGAGCAATAGTGCTTGGGAGCATTCGGATTACTCAGAATTTTAAGAAAATACAGGGAAGGATTAAACCTTAAGGTTTTTTTTTAATTTTTTTTAATGTTTACTTATTTTTGAGACAGAGAGAGACAGAGCATGAACAGGGGAGGAGCAGAGAGAGAGAGGGAGACATAGAATCTGAAGCTCCAGGCTCCAGGCTCCGAGCTGTCAGCACAGAGCCCGATGCGGAGCTGGAATTCATGAACCAAACTCATGAACCGTGAGATCATGACCTGAGCCGAAGTTGGATGCCTCACTGACTGAGCCACACAGGCGCCCCAAACCTTAAGATTTTAATACTGACTAAAATGGAGTAAAAACATTCATATTAACTTGATTATAAATCTAGCTGTTAAAAGACCTTTGTTAAACAAAGTTAATTTGTGGTTGTCTATATATTTCCACCCTTACCCATTCTAAATCAATTTTATTAGTTACAACTCTTACTTTACTTTCAAGAGTCCCAAACCCTTCTCAAATGGCTTAAGTGTTTGAGGAAGAAGAGAAGTTGAACACTCACATAACTGATGGTCTAAAAGTATGATAATTTCAACCATAGATGGATATTCAGGCACTGAAAACATCAGGATCTCTCCACATCTCAGCTCAACTTCTATGTCACCTTTAGGAAGGATTTTTCCACAGTGTGATAAAGATGGCCCTCAGAGGCTCCAGGATTTCAGTTCTAACCTCCTCCAGGAAATGAGCTTTATTTTGCCAGTAATTCTGCAAAAAGTCAGAAGAATCTCTTTGGGGAGAATGACCATTCTTGAATCACTATAGTGTCAATGAAATGCTCTCAGCTTGGTTTACCAGGCTTATGTTCTCACTTCCCAGGAGACTAAAAATCTCCGGAGAGCAGAGGGATTCAGTCTTAAATGTTTTTGTATATTCACACGTTAAAAAAAATAAAAGTTACTTGACTTATGTTGGTTGAGCGAATTGTCTTTATTTAGGTATTGGTTTCCATTGCATTAAATGAGAGCTAGGACTTGCTCTCAATGTATATTTAAAGAGTAGTCTTCAGGTCATAATGATGAACTATCATTGTTTGAATTAGATGATTTTTTCTTTCAAAAGCATTTTAACAAATTGCAAGGAGAAAGTGGAAAATCGTTTGCATAATTAAAGGTAAAAGCTAGTTACAGTTGAAGAAATATGCCTGGTAATGTTTTTCTTTGGAACTCTCTATTAATCTAATTCCTCCTGCCTCCCCTTTTTCAACTTCATTGATAATTCACACAAAAAAAGGACATGTCTTTTTCTGTGTTTTAGCTTTTAGGTACCCTGGTACCAGCTACAAATATACTAGTCCTTGTCCCTCCCAGTTCTCAATTCCCTCCACCACCTTGCTCTAGTACATCATTCTCTCAACTATCATTTGATCTCAACTAAGTAACTCCCCCTCTCTCCTAGGTAGAGTTCCTCATAAACTTTTCTGGAGGAAACAGTTCTACTACCTTTGTCTTACCAAGGAGAGGATTATGTTCCCTGAAGGATTTCTCATAGCCCAGCAGCAAAGAAATTTAGGAAAATAGTGAAAAAATATGGGCCTAGATGGGACTTTAAAGCAGCTTCATTTCCAACAAATTGGCTATTAGCAAAAGACTATGATTTCATTAGGAGACCATAGGCTAACTCAGAATTACCAGTCAGCCATGATTTTATCTTCCTCTGACTAATTTCAATCACTTTTATCAGAGGTAGTCGCTGTACCTACAAATAAGGATCATAATTAAAATTATATGATCTGCCATTATCTGAAGGTTCTTATGAACTCGTCATCTTGCTGAGGACTTTATTTGCATTGTTAAAATTCTATGGCAAGGTGGTAGGCAGGCATTATTGATCCTACCTTATAGATGCGAAGCTGAAGCTGTGTTGGGATGTTACACAATTTACCTGAGTTCACTTGGTTTTTAAGGAGACAGCTGGCATTTGCACCCAGCTTCCTGGATACCAGATCCCATGCTCTTTATCTTTGTGCTTGACTGTGCCCTAAAATTCAGATGAGACTTTCTTCTTGATTAACTTTTTTATTATAATATTTGATACCTATGAAATAATGTGTTACATGTAATTTAGCACTATAAGATATGCATGCCTAAATTTATATGTTTATGTTTTAATCTTTGTATCTTCAGTATTTTTTTGTGGACTTTCTTTGTATCTCAACTTTTCTGCAAACATTAAAAGGCATGAAATCTCAGATAATTAGCTGTGTCAGCATCCTGGAAAATGTAGTTGAAAGTCATGGTTTTGGTAGAAAGAGATGCCTCAGGCATAAAATTCTACTAGAAAGCTCACTGATGCTTGTAAAATAAAGAGTAATGCCATTCGAAAAATAGTGAAGGGTTCTGGGCTTTTGTTTCTTTTTCAATTCTAACACCGTCCTTCCTGGTTTCCGATATCTTTCTGCACATAGGACCTAGAAAGTAGTTGAATCTTTTTAACTATCATGCTGATTGAAGGGGTATTTAGGATATTTACATGCTATTACAAATTTGTGAGTTTCCTTGAGAGACTTTATTTCAGAGACCAATAATCAGAATAAACAATGATTCTAATGACACCATTTTGGTTTTTTGTTTCATTTTGTGGGGATCTTGGGGGGTATTGAGGGCTTTTTTTTTACATAAAGTATCAATAGCACCAAACTTAAAACCCCACATATCTTAATTCTCATCTCTTAGGGCAATATTATTATAGAAATATCATTTATATGTATTACATCTGAATTAGTTAATTCATAAGACCTATCTATTCTCTTTTCTCTTAGGCTAAATTGTACAGGAATTCTCACGTGCTTATAATTAAATATTACAATTAATACTTATGATTAATATAATAACATTCTTTTTACAAGAGTGAAGTAACATTTTACATTTAATATTTTTCTTTTTTGCTAAATTTTCTAAAACATGATCTGTATAATTTTGTAGAAATTATAATATTTTAACATAAAGATTCAAGAAAATGATACATATTTGTAAATGTTTAATGAATTCTACCATTTACCAAGTTTGTCAGATTACTTAAGACAAAGCCATGGTAAAGAGTCGCCATTTTAAAAATTATATTTCCTAACATGATATGGTGGCAACTTACCTGCTGATTCTTATATCTAAATATGTTGCTTTCGCTATTATACACACAGAGATCATTGGTGGAACTGTGGGTTTCATAATTAAATATAAAAATTGAGGAGTTCATGCGGATATGCTAATAACTCCATTAAACTTATCCCTTTATATGTAAATTCAAGCCCAGATGTTGCATCATTTGCAAATCTTGCAATTAAAGCATTTTGTAACTTCAGTTATGCAAAGGGGCAGCAGACTGGAAAATGGGTAAAATTGCTTGGCTAGGACATTACCATGGCAACACGCTGACCTCCATTCAATTAGTTACCACTGAAGATTCAGCTATTAATTATAGTGGTCAAAAGTGGATATCATCTGGATCTCCTCTTACCTTTTTAATATGGACATTTTTCACTCACCATAAATCTTTGACTTTTAGAGGCAAGGCTCCCAAACTGAAGCATTAAAAGTGATACTGCTTAAGTACTGATGGAAGTGAGGGTCAGGAAAGGAATCTCATTTATCAGCCATATTCAAGATAGTTCTTCAACTTTCCATAATCTAAGCACTCTGCCAGGCAAGCTTCAAAGTGAATATTCATTACTGCTCATTTTCCTCATTGAACCCTTTGCATTCTGTGTGTCAGCAATTACCTCTCAACTTTAGAAAGCCATCATTAATTAGGGCCACGGTAATCACTAGGGGGCCTCTGAAATAGATAGATGCCCCATTTTGGGTTGAGTTTTACATTTTCCGGCAAAAAAGTTATTATTTTCTTGGCAGAATATAAAAGAAGAGTTGTGAGTTAATTATGGAAGTACTTAATAAATGATGAAAAAATTTTCATTTGTATTTTAGTAGACTTCATCATAAGAATGTTGTATTTGATGAAATTAAAACATACTGTTATTGCAGAACATTTTTTTTTAACACTTATTCATTTTTGAGAGAGAGAACATGAGTGGGGAAGGACAGAAAGAGGAAGGCACAGAAACTGAAGCAGGCTCCAGGTTGTGAGCTGTCAGCACAGAACCTGATGTAGGACTTGAACTCACAAACTGCAAGATCATGACCTGAGCCAAAGTTGGACGCTTAACCCACTGAGCCACTCAGGCGCCCCAAGAATATGTTTTAATCACTGCATCCACAGTTCTTTTTTTTTTTAATTTTTTTTCAACGTTTATTTATTTTTGGGACAGAGAGAGACAGAGCATGAACGGGGGAGGGGCAGAGAGAGAGGGAGACACAGAATCGGAAACTGGCTCCAGGCTCTGAGCCATCAGCCCAGAGCCTGACGCGGGGCTCGAACTCACGGACCGTGAGATCATGACCTGGCTGAAGTCGGACGCTTAACCGACTGGGCGCCACCCAGACGCCCCTGCATCCACAGTTCTAAAGTAAACATCCTTCAGGCATACCAAAGTGTGATGATCAGTCACTGCAATACTTCCATACTACAGTGGTCACGGTTTCTTCATTCAACAAGTATTCTACTGACCATCTGTTGTGCACAAGACACTGTTCAGTGCGCTGAGGATACAGTGATGTCAAAGGGTGGTAAGATCCCTATTCATTTGGAATAAGATACAAGAGCATCAAATAAACAGTAAAATATCAGTTGGGGAGAACTGTTATGCCAAGGATTAAAACAGAGCTAAGCGAATTACCAGATATCCATTCCAGATAGTGGTAGTAGTCGTGCTAGTAAAGTAGATGGAGATGAGTGAACATATTCAAAAAAGTTTTTTATTAAACACGGTTTTTTATATTAAAGTAAATTTAAAGTTCGAATAAAAACAGAGATGTTTACTCTTCACTTGATTTCACAACAGATGCATGCCTGAGAATGTTAGTTCCAGTAAATAAATTCCTGTTGTTAGAGTTTAACATCAAGATTTCTGATTTCTTTTCTGGCTATTATGAATTACATGGTTGCACATTCCGGGTGCACATGTATAAAAATTTCTCCTGTTTTAATGTACTCAGAGATGGAATTGCTAGATTTTACCACAACAAATACTCGAGAGTTCCTCAATAGGAGAGTGAAGAGATCAATTATAGTCTAGCCAACAATGAAATATTATACAGCTATGAATTACAGTTAACTGCAATCAATGAATGATTTTTTTTTAATGTTTTTTGTTTAGATTCTAGGGGGGGGGTTGTTTATTTTTGAGAGAGAGACAGAGAGAGAGAATGAGTGGTGAAAGGACAGAGAGAGAGAGGGAGAGAGAGAATCCCAAGCATGCTCAGCACTGTCAACACAGATCCTGATGTGTGCCTTGAATTCATGAACTGCGAGATCATGAGCTGAGCTGGAATCAGGAGTCAGAGTCTTAACCAACTGAGCCACCCAGGCACCCCCAAGCAATCAATGATTTAACTGTAACACAAATTTGAATGAAAAATTCAGGATTTGCAAAACTACATGATAGTTTTTATTAAAAAAATATTTTTTAATTAAAAACAGATTGTTTCAGAATACCTATATGTGATATGTGTCGATTTTTTTCCCTTAAGGAAAAAAATAATGATAAAATTCAGGATACTGATTTTCTCAATTTGAGGAAGAAAACAAAGGGTAAGGGGAGAGCACTTAGATCCATATAACTTTTTGGTAATCTAGTTTTTATGTTAGAGTAGGGGGTAGTTGTTATGCATTATATATATTTTTTTTTAATTGGTGAAGAAAAGAGAGAATAAAAAAAGAAAAGAGGGAGGGAAGGAAGGAAGGTAAAATGGTAGGAAGGGGGTCATGGGCCAACGATGATAATATGTCATGAACCAGAGATTACGAATAATTTAATTATTTGAATATAATTTTTTAATAAAAATAAATTTCTGTTTTATAACAATTACATTTTTATACAGAAGACTTGGTTTAAGAATAAACAGAATAATTTTTTAGAGATTTTGTTTTCATGATGGCATTTGATAGGGTGCCTGGATGGCTCAGTCAATTAAACATCAGTATCAGCTCAGGTCATGATCTCCCCATTGGTGAGTTCAAACCCCACATCAGGCTCTGCACTGGCAGTGCATAGCCTGCTTGGAATTCTCTCTCTCTCCTTCTCTCTCTCTCTCTGCTCCTTCCCTGCTTGCATTCTCTCTTTCTCAAAAAAATAAATAAATAAACATAAAAAAATTTAAAAAAAGAATTGTCGATCTGTCCACTCTAATACATGTTGATATGATTATTAAAAACTCTTCCATGTACTAAGCTCAATTTATTTATATTAAGCAAAAGCAGCTAAGAGCAGACAATAAAATCTAGTAAAATGGGTACAATAAGATGATCGTGGTGGTTTTATCAACAAATTCTTGGGACTAACCATGCAAATCGTGGGCTTGTTGCTTTGTGCCCTTGGTGTCACATCCCTGGGAGTAGCCGAAATTGTTTGGATGTCAGTAGCTAAAAGACCTATCTGTTTATTTTTAAAGATCAAAGTTGGTTAAAATTGGCATGAATATATTTGATATTTTGTATTCCCATTAAAACGTTATTATATCCTTTGTTGCTTGAAATGCAGTTGGTACCCTCAGCTTTCACACCTCTGTTTCAAAAACAAAAAACAAAAAAAATACCACATATAGCACGATTAATCTCTTCTCTCACCAAGCGCATTGCCTTTACTTATTTTGAAGGTGCTACTAATAAAAATCAGTTAAGACTGGCCAAAAAATGAAG
The DNA here is from genome assembly GCF_022837055.1 of Prionailurus viverrinus. Classification (NCBI taxonomy): domain Eukaryota; kingdom Metazoa; phylum Chordata; class Mammalia; order Carnivora; family Felidae; genus Prionailurus; species Prionailurus viverrinus. The sequence goes on along the minus strand of NC_062569.1, from coordinate 129,741,804 downwards.
CTATCTTTTCAAAACTGATAGCAGGAAATGAGTGTGCTGAATTAAATCGAAAGGGCTGCCTACTTTATAGGCAATTGTAAGCTTCATTACCTCCCCCCCTTGTTTGTTTGTTTGTTTGTTTGTTTGTTTGTTTGTTTTTTAGTTTTTAGAGACTTCAATCTTTGATTAAGGTTCATCATTCATCATTTTACTCACTGAAAACTTCAGACCTCTGAGACATTTTGGCAATCTTGAACTTGCAAACAACACTCTTGTGCCTGAGGACGTTAAGAAATCAGTGAAGTCTCTAGTGAACATGTGTTATCATTCAAACTCCTTGTTACTTCATCATTGTAAACAATTGCTTGACTCTCATTTTATGTAAAATTAAAAGTTCATGGCATTGTAATAGCTCTGCTTAGTCTTTACCTGGCTGTCTGGGAAAGCCACAGTTCAAATGGTGTTTAAGTCTCTAAGCACCGCCTTGCTTCATTTTCCTTTTTTCATTTCTTTGGGTTTCCTATTTTAGATTCCTCTTCTCTCTACTGTATTTCTCTCCTGGCCACTCACTTATGTTTTTCTTTTCCTTTTTTAAGTTGTCTTATTTTTCTGATTTTAAAATAATAAAAATGCTCATAAAAAACCAAGAGCACACTGTACACACTGTATGTTAGCCAATTTGACAATAAATTATATTTAAAAAATGAGAGTTCAGGAGAAGGCACATTAAAATGTTAAGATAAAAAATGTACTTCCTCACTGAAAAAAAATTAAGTAAGTAAGTGAACATTTAAAAAAATTAAGAAAAAGATAAAAGAGAAGTACAAATTTTGACCCTCAAAAATGCTGTAAATTACAGGGGCACCTGGGTGGCCAAGTCTGTTAAGCCTCCAACTCTTGGTTTCAGCTCAGGACATAATCTTACAGTTCATGAGTTTAAGTCCCACATGGGATTCTGCACTGACAGCATGGAGCCTGGTTCGATTCTCTCTCTCTCTCTCTCTCTCTCTCTCTCTCTCTCTCTCTCTGTCTGCTTCTCCCACATCTCTTTCTCTCTAAAAATAAACTTTTAAAAAGTCATAAATTGCATAAATTTTTTAAAGTGCATATTTTCTATAATCTGAATACCCAGACATGGCTACTATGAACCTTTTCACATGTGTTATTCCATTTTTTCTATCTATGTCTATCTCAACAGGTTATATTACTATTACTATTCTATAAAACCTAATCATACTTAACTTACTGTGATGAAACTTGCTTTCTTAATATACCTTGAATCATATTTTCCTAAGCCAGGATATGGAATACTGTCTCATTCATTTAAAAGTTGAGTAATATCTCATTGAATAGCTGTTATTTATTTAATTAATCCTTTATTCATAGTTATTATGCTCTCATAAAGATGCACTGACTATGAATTTCTGTACAATAAATTCCTAGAGTGGGGCCATCTGGCATAGGCTTCCTTAAAAAATTGGGTTTGGGTAGCCAGTCAGGAGTTTAATTTTGGACACACAGATATATCAGCTCCCTTAGAAACCTTTGAGGGAGGCCTCAATTATACAAATGAACTTGAATATTTGAGTCTGGAGCTCAGAGAGATGATTAGGTTTAAAATAGACATTTCAAGGACCCTGGGTAGCTCCTGGCTCTGTTAAGCTTCCAACTTGGGCTCAGGTCACAATCTCACAGCTGGTGAGTTTGAGCCCCACATCAGGCTCTGTGATGACAGTTCAGAGCCTGGAGCCTGATTTGGATTCTGTGTCTCCCTCCCTCTCTGCCCCTCCCCCACTTGCACTCTGTCTCTCCACTCTGTCTCTCTTTCAACAAATAAATAAACATTCAAAAAAATTAAAATAGGCATTTCAGATATTCTATGCCATGATGGTTTATCATAATGCTGTTTGTCTGTGATGTATTTTCCAGAAAGCGGAAGTGTGAGGGCCTTTTATGTGAATACATTTCTGCGTTTAAATATATAACAATATTTTACATATAAATATATACATACCTGAGATCTAGACTTCATGTATAATTGATATAACACATGTAATTTATTATAGAGTTTTGTGTCTATACTCATATGTCCACATACATATAATATGATGTATAATATGAGTTAGGTCAATATTTTGCTGTGTAAACTATTGGCTGTAGAGAATTGGCTCACCAAGTCCTGTCATCTCTCTCAGCTAAACGGCACTTGGACGTGTTGTCTTGAGTCACCCTTTCTGTGTGTGCTTTTTACTCTGCTGTGCCTTCTCTTTCTACCCTTTCCTCTTGTGATGCGACCAAATTTTTGCACATAAGGGCTAACCAGGATGGACAAGTCCTAGAGTGGAAACTAAAGAGGCTTAATGTTTAGATGTTAAAATGCAAATTTAAGAAAATTCAGGAAATGCTGCCTTTTAAAAATTGACTAAGGAAACAAAAGGCTTGTCAGGATGAATGGAAGTACTTTGACATGAAGGGGGCAAAGTAAATAAGGAAATAAGTAACATTGCTACCACTGGGGGTTAATCAAAAATTGATTGCATGGGAGCTAGGAAAAACTGTGACCAGAAACATGTCCATTCTTTGGGGGATTTAAAGAGCATGGAGGAGCCATTGTCAATCTATAGTTCTAGGAACATTTTCTTCCTCATTATGCTTAAGGATGTTTCAGACAACTGAGCAACAAGACTTCCCATTTCCAGTCCTGCTTTGTGAATCAAAGACATGGGTATGGATTCAGTGATCCTCAAGTATGGACTGGGGCCCAGTGCTGGTTGGAGAACTCTGTTACTGGTCAGTAATAAAATAAATATAGTAAATGAATAAGCCTAAGAAGGATTTATAGCAACTTCACAGTTACCTTATGTTTGTGGAACCAATAATTTAAAAATCGGATGTGTGGGGCACCTGGGTGGCGCAGTCGGTTAAGCGTCCGACTTCAGCCAGGTCACGATCTCGCGGTCCGTGAGTTCGAGCCCCGCGTCAGGCTCTGGGCTGATGGCTCGGATCCTGGAGCCTGTTTCTGATTCTGTGTCTCCCTCTCTCTCTGCCCCTCCCCCGTTCATGCTCTGTCTCTCTCTGTCCCAAAAATAAATAAACGTTGAAAAAAAAAATTTAAAAAAATCGGATGTGTGGTTTATCTTTGGATTTTTAATTTTGTTTTTGAACAGTTAATTTTTAGTATATTTTACAAAAATATTATCTGCAAGAAGTTAGATATTTTACAAAAGAAAATTACTAATCCTTCACCAGTGATAGTTTGAAAGGTGTTAGAGATGACCCAGAAGAAGTATGCAGAGACTACAGTGAATTAAAAGATTAAGATCAAAACTACAGTTCCCAAGAGAACACTCAGGTTTCTTGAGTGAAGATCAGAAATTAAGCTTACTCTTGGTAAAACATAATGTGTAAAAAGATGATCCTAGTCATAGAACTGAGGCCTGGGCTACATCTTCAGTTAGAGCCACAACACTTTCCAAGGGCACCTTTATAACTGTTTCACCAAATAGAAACATTCATTGGAATTTTAAAGCAAGACCTATAGAAGCTATGACAGCTCAAATTTGTTGGAAATAAATTATTATTTAGCTCTGTCTAGTGAGTATGTACAAATAATTTCCAGTGTTGTAGCTAGTTAATTTAAAAATATTAAGAGGTGAGTTGTTGCAATCCCTCTGAATAACATCAAGGGCCATTATATTATGGGCTAACGATTAGACAAATTTAATTATGTAAATCAAAACTATTTTGACATTTAGATGCTCAGAAAGAACTATAGCTGTTAAATGTTTATGAACTTACTCATTTTAAGCACTTAATTTTTCTCATCAATTAAAGCTTTCTCTTGTGTAGATATTGTAGTGATGAATGAGTATATATCGTTTCTTTTCTTAAAAAATACTAAGATATGAAAAGAGCAATGGGATATTTCATACCATCTAAGATAGAGAACATTTCTCAGCTAAAGTAATGAAAAATGAATGATTGATTAGCCATAGAAGCAACCACTTTTAAATGGGTAGCTAGAACTTCTTTTAATTGTATTGGCATTGTCATCTGAATTAGTAATTTCATTTACATGTTAAATGAACCTGTCTAGTTAGTGTAAACTGACTAAGAGAAAATTCTGTGGAGTAGGTACAGTGCTTCGTCTATTTTCTGGAAATTCTTGATTCTGAGTGGACCAAATTAGAAAGATAGAATGTGAAATTTTTGGTCACCTGAACAATCTGGAGGTTTACTGGAGAAAATTATTGAGTTTTCTTATTGCTATTTCTATTTCGTATTACCTGTTTACCTTATTACTTGTTGACTGAGGCACTGTGGATTTCAAGAGAGCTAGGATATGTTCCCTACCCTAAGGAACTTAGATTTTTTTGGAGGATTAAAATATAATCAAAGGGGAAATATTAAGTAATGCTAATGACAGAAAAGTGAGGAACACTTAACCTAATTTCAGGAAGTTGCAGATTTTCCCTGTCAATGCAATGGCATATCTAAATTTAGGGCTTGCGTTAGCAAAGTGAAAGGATCAAGGGAAAGACGAAAATGAAATGAATACAAGAAAACCCATACAGGAACTTTGGGACAGTATAGCAGAATCAAGAAGGCAGGAAGGAGAAATGTGTGCACAGTTTATGGATCCACATCATCAAGTGTGAGGCATGGAATAAATGAATATGAGCCCAAGGAGGTCACCAAGAAAGGGCCTGGAATGTCTTTTATAACGTGTTGAAGAAATTGGATTAAGTTCCACAGAAGAATACAGAACTGCTGAAGAAGTTACAGGAGGTGAGTTGAGGTCAGGTCTGTTTTTCATGTAAAGCAATATAGCAGCCATAGAGATCTTGGAGGAAATAGGTCAGAGGAAAGAAGTATGGTTAGAAGATTAGGTATAAAATAAAGAAGACTCGTCCAAGAAAGTATATCAGTCGTTATCTTAGATAGTTTGGTCTGCTATATATAACAGAATAGCATAGGCTGCTGGGTGGCTTCTGAACAACTGATTTATTTATCACAGTTCTGGAGGTTGGGAAGTATAAGGTCATGGCACTGACAGATTCAGTGTCTGGTGGGGTTCTGATTCCTGGTTCATAGTCAGCCACCTTTTTGTTGTGTCCTCACATGCTGAAAGGGGCAGGAGAGTTCTCTGGGGTCTATTTGATAAGAACACTAAACCTATTCATGGGAGCTCCACCCTTATGACCTAATCACCTTTCAAAGACCCTACCTCCTAATACCATCACATTGATGTTAGAATCTCAATGTGTGAATTTAGGGTGAGGGACACAAACATGCAGTCCATATCAATGGCAATGGAATACACATGTTTGAGAAACATTTAAGAGATAAAATATAAAGAATGTGGGGCACAAAGAAAAAGAAAAGATCAGGAATGGCTCCAACCTTTTCCCTTGGGCAACTGTTGAGTATTGGTACCACCAATAGGGAGAATTGAGTATTTAAGAAGATATGTCAGGTTTAGGGAGGAAGAAGCTGAGTTCATATTGAGGCAGGGTGAGTTTGCAGAGTCTATGTAACGTCCAGACGGAATGTCTACTTCAGAAAAGAGCTCTGGGCTCTAGGATACATTTTGTTGTCTTTAGCATATAGCTAGCTGCTAATTGAAACCATGCTTCCAGATGAGGCTGCCTGGAGAGCAATAAAAGTGAGAGAGGAGGGTGTATCATATTTCTCAGCAAGCCTTTCCAAAGACTATTTATCATTGCAATAGACCTCCCTTACCAGTTTCGTCCTAAGCCACAAATGTCTATCTTTACCTGGAAGAGCTAGGAATAATGCCAGATAATTCACTGATCATAATCTACAGCTGAATAAAGATAGAAACAAGGCTCTAGGACGCAGAAAGTAATTTGACATTAATCTCAACTCTAATTGGAAGAAGGAATGAAGGCAGGTTCCAATGTGGAAGTGAAATTTGAGCTGAGATTAGAAGAGTAGCTACAGCTTAGTTACATAGAGCAAGCCAGAGACATGACAGGTTGAGGTAACAGATCATGTAAGTGCAGACGTTTAGCTGTGAAAGGCCTGGAACTGACAGTTTTTGCTGAGATGGTGACCTTATGGAGAAAGCAGGAAAAGAGCAGAGGGGAGAGTTGAATTAGATGATGGAACATAAAGAGACCAGATTTTATTTCATAGGCTATGTCCTATGGGAACAGTTTTGAATAGTGAGAGGCATGACTAGAAATGTACTTCACAAAAATTAAACAAGCAGTTTGTATTAAAAGATGGATAAGAATCAGAGAAACTGTTCTAATGGTCTGATTTGAAAAATGACGAGCATCTGATGTTAGACAGTGACCAGTGGAAATGGAATGGAGAATGAAGTTGGGAGTTTTTGGGTGGGAGTAAATTTGGAAAGGGTTTGGATTGATTCAAAGTAAGGGAAGAAAAATAGAAGGTTTCTGGTCTTGGTAACAGGAAATATCATGTGACTACTAACTGAGCTTACATATATAAAGAGGAAATACTGTTTATAGGTAGACATAATGAGAACACATTTTAAAATAGTGAATTTAAAAAGCTGAGGAGGAGCACCGGGGTGGCTCAGTAGGCTAAGCATCTGACTTCTGCTCACGTCCTGATCTCACCATTCATGAGTTCAAGCCCCACGTCAGGCCCTGTGCTGACACCTCAGAGCCTGGAGCCTACTTCGGATTCTGTGCCTCCCTCTATCTCTCCGCCTCCTCCACTTGCACTCTGTCTATCTCTCTCAAAAATAAATAAACATCAAAAAAATAAAATAAAAAGCTAGGGAGATAGCCATGGGAGCATGTCCAGAGGGCAGTTGGATTTTGAATTTTGAGTTTGGGATAGAATTCAAGGGTCGAGATAAATATGTGAAACTTGCCTTAATTAGGTGCCTTCAGATGACCCAGGTTGATCTGAAAAGAAAAGATATAAATATTCTGTATCCTCTACTAAAATAAAACTTTCTTCAGGGCAGACTGAGTCTTATAAATTTTTAATCACACACTTCCCAACCTGCTATGCATCTCTCAGTGCTGGACATCAATAAGCTCAATGAACGTTTAGTTAGTTGAGCTAAATGGAATAAAATGAAATTTGATTAAATTTGGCCAAGGACAAAATATTTGGAGAGTGAGTAGTGACATTTAAGGGACAATTGAAGAAGTCTGAACCGGCATTGGACTGAGGTAGTCAGTTAAGGAGAACCAGGAGAGAATACTAGAAAGAAAGGCACTAGAAAGAAAGTTGGTCAGCAGAGTCAAATGCTGCAGATACGAGTTGGGTGAGGATCTGAGTCATTGCACTGGAATTATTGATTAGGAAGTCACAGATAAAATTTGATAGTCATTGATTTCAGTGTGCGGGCAGGAGCCAAAGTTACACTGTAGCTGAGGAGTGTGTGAAAGCGAAATGGAAATTAAATATAAACGACTCACTCCTTCCTCCTCTTCCTCCTTTTTTTTTTTTTTCCTTTCTTATTCCCAGTTTCCTGATTTTTTCTTTTCACATTCTGGATTCTTACCTCTATTATTCATTGCAGTCATTGGCCTGCCCAAGTTAAGTCCTGGTAATAATATACTCTCAGCTAACACTTTCGATATACTGTTTTCATCTTCACAACAACACAGCAAAGAAGATGTTGTGCCATTTTACAGATGGAAGAAAAATCGAAGTTCAGAGGAGTTAAATTTCATGCCCATGGGTATATAGCAAGAAATTAACTAAGTTTATAATCATGCCTGATGTCAAAAGTTGTGCCCACAGCTGCTGTAATATGTCTCCCTTCCCTCTCCTAAATCCTCTAAACTGAAATTTCAAAGTCCTATGTTAGACACTTCTCTGTCCTGTCTGCCCAGTTTTGCCTCACTCTACCCAAATCTCAACAGTTTGGCGGCTTTGGAGCAATAGTGCCACAATGCAGGTAAAATCAGTGGGCAGTATTTCCAAGGTCTGAGACTGGGGCTTGTGAACTGTGTACCCCAGCATTTCATAAAGAGGTCACTCACTGCCTTTGGATCTTAAAAATATCAATGCTCAACACTTTGATCCTAAGTCATAAAATTCTTTTTCATATCATATCACTCTGTGATATAATTTGTAACTCATCTTTATTCCCAAGCCCCAAAACAGTCAAAGTAATTTTTTTAATTTTTTGTTTATTTTTGAGAGAGAGAGAGAGAGAGCATGCACAAGTGGGGGAGGGACAGAGAGAGAGGGAGACACAGAATCCAAATCAGGCTCCAGGCTCTGAGCTGTCAGCACAGAGCAGGTGGGGCTCGAACTCACAAACCACGAGATCATTACCTGAGCCGAAGTCAGATGCTTAACCAACTGAGCCACCCAGGTGCCCCTTAACTAGTGTTTTTTAAAACTATTTTTTCATGCGTCAAAAATGAGTTTTTATATGTGTATATATATGCGTGTAGATATGTATGTAGATATATGTTCACCACATAAATGAACTACCATTTTGTTTCCCTTTCCTACTACTGTAAATACAGCTATTATCAATATAGTTCAAACTGTTAGGGAAAGTAATAACTATGGAGATGTTTACTCTATAATCTCAGTATGTATACTATAATTCTAAAGTACCCGGGGTTAATTTTTCATGTATTTAGTATATAACAGGTGCAACATAACACGTAAAATACCTACTTTATCTGGTTTTGTAATTGAACTATGACCTGAAGTTCTCAATGATGACCAAATTTTAATCAAGGGGTTTGACCATTATTATTAGGCAAGGCTCGTTCAATGTGACCCAAATGTCTCAGCTGATAATCTTCATTTCAAGCATAACTTGCAAAACATTATCAAAGTAATTTAACATAGTCTCGTATTTAATTTCTAATGCATAATAAAATGTTAGTGAACTTGGGTTCTCTGAACAGAACCATGATGTTCCTAGTATGTAGCAGGAGGTCCAGAGTTCAAGTCAAATGAAAGCACCGACAGTGAAGTATTAGTTAATTAATTCTAAGCCTGGGTTTCCCAGAGCTCAGTCTATTGAAAAAAAAAAAATCAGCCAAACTGATTATTTCACAGATAACCTCTCTTTCCACCATCCAAGTCAAACTGGCTCTTAAACTTATTTCAATTTTTTTTTTACCTCAAAAAATTGAATCAAACCAGTTCACTTCCTATTTCCCTTATTATCAGCACGTACGCACACCTTTCGAAAATTAATTCTGTTATTGATTCTATTTTTGAATCTTGTTGATGTGTTCAAAAAATAACTAATAATGATTTAGAAAATCTTCATCCTCAGCAGTGACAGAATTTCATCAATAGTTTATTGATTTGTTCTCAGATAATATTTATATTTTATGGATATGGCATATATAACATTTCAGAATTCATTTAACTCAGAGGAAATGACACATATTCATTTACATATGTTGGACAGAGTGAACATTCACAAGGATATTTATTACAGGAACACACTTTTATTGAGAAACTGACAAAGGTGTTGAAAAGTAGGTTTTTTGTGGCATAAAATGTCCCAGGGGAGCAGTTACAGGTGAGGGCAGTTAAATTTGAGAGTCATGTAAAAAGGACAGCTCTAACTCAAAATGATTTTTCGGATTAGTTATTGATAGATGACTCGGGAAACTCTAAGAACTGATGACAAATTGCCAATCTCTTTAGAATGCAATTTAACTGAAATATTAAACACATGTAATGCAAACAAGATTCCCAAAAGCAATCATCTGCTTTTTCTATTACTGTAAAGCAATTGTTGAAAACTAAATCCAAATTAATGGTGTTTACCAAAAACATAGAGTGAATTCGGGCTTTTATGTTAGTTTCTGTATTTCAGCCTTTTATTACTTTATTCATTCAGTGAGCAGTGGTGGGCCAACAGAAGGCCATCTTATTTAGTAACAGGCTCAAAACTCAAGTTAAAAATAAGCAGGTTAATACACAAATCAGACAAAACAAAATTAATTTGATACATTTTAATTGATCATACAATGATTAGTGCGCTTCAGAGTAATCAGGCATAATTAATAAGTACTTTTTGTTAATGTTTACTTACCGTTATTACTTTTCTTATTATTTTAGGACTATATTTTCCAGTGGGCTTACTCTGTTCATATATCCTCTACAGAGTTTTTTAAACTCTGTACTCCTCATTATATGATATAGAAAATAGTTTTTATATAGTGTAATAAAAATATAAGATACTACATATTTCATGAGATGAACTAAATAGGACTATAATTATAATAAATATTTTATAACACAATTTGATAAAAATAGTCTTCTGTACATTACTGAATAAGGTACAGCAGGTTTGAAAGAAAATCATGAATGCTTTTTATCCATACATTTTGTCCAATGTATCTAGAAAATTTTGTAAGCCACCGGAGAATTTTATTTCAGTTAAAAATATGAATTTAAAAAATGAATTGTATTAATGCCACTTCTTTGGCTGTTACGAATTTGGAAAATCCTGGCATAGGCCAAAACACTCCTTACTCTCTGAGGACCAAGAAACGTTACTTAGTCAATGTGGGAATTTGAAAACTCACACACTTTCAGAGGCAAGCAGGTACCTTATGTATGGGAAACCCCTGGTTGAAGACCACCTGAGCAATAGAAACTGAGACTTCTGGAGAATTTAGGCCTCAACTAAAAACCAAAAAACCCAGAGGTGGGCCAGGCAAAATCCCTGTGCAACTGGCTAAGCACAAAGTTGCCATTTTGTGACCTGGCCCAGGAAACAGTGTGCCTAAGTCTAGCCCCAAATCACTCCTTTATTTCTATGTAAACTTTGCTGAAAGATTTATTTAATCTAAAGAGCACAATCTTCTAGAAAGACAGGTGAATAGATTTCAGAATACTTCCTTACTCCCTTAGGATGGGGTTTGCTTGTTAAGACAAACTAAACTCTGGCTTGGAGCTTCTAAAATCAGAGAAGGAAGATCAGTAAGCAGCTAATATTGGCATGGTATTAATAATTACTCTTAAACCGGCCAACTATGGTTTATGTCTGAGGACTTTAAAGTGTGGTTTGAGGACAAAGTGAAAAAGCTGGGATTAGGATGATTTCTCCCTTTTTTCTCTGGAGATAGAAGGTGGCTAGGAAGAAGAGATCCTCTCCTTGGAATCCTGCCCTAGATATAGGATGTAAGGCATGTTGGGAAGCAAATTGATAAATAATGGCTTTCTCTTAGGAAAAACACAAAGACAGGGTCATGGGGGAGGGGCTTCCTGGGAAGACTGTACTCTTCAATTTGGTACTTAATTATGACATTAAACAACATGAAAGCAGCCTCTTCGGACCCTAAGAAATGAGAAGCATTGCCTTTTTGTTTCATTTTATCATTATTTCTGTATCTGAAACGAAGCCCACTCAGTTTCTTTAAAATTGCTAAGAAATTGGGTGACAACAGAGGAAAAGAGTGTTGTGGATGTGTCAGGGAACAGAAAACGCTTCTCATAACATCGCTGCTACTGAACCGCACTTAGGCAATGTTTTTATAGGCCAAAAAAATTCATGAAAAGGTAAAAGTAGAACACATTTTTTTTCTCTTTTCACTTCGCAAAACAATATTCATTTTGGGCCAAGCTAGCAAGAATAAATCCTACACCAGGGAGTCCTGGGTGGGGTGAGCCGTACTCAGAGGCGGAGAGGGATGAGAACGGAGATCTCCAAGTAGAAAACCCCTTAGAAGAATCTCTTGGACACAAATCTGGTCAGGTTCGTGCCACTGCTTCCTCACTCTCTCTCACCTCAACCTGAACTGTAATTTATAAGGGAAACGATAGACACTTCCTTGTCCCAAGTAACAATTTTCGCTTGGGTTTAGGGCATTGATGGACATCCATCAGCAGGGGCTCATGTTTCTCTTTAGGACTGGGTAAGAGCAATGTGATGCATGCTGAATACTATAACCACCACTGTTAGAAGCTGTCCTCAATATTTATGAATTTAATTAAATCTTTATTTTTATCAATACATTAACTTCTCAAGTTTTCCTCTCAGCATACATTATTATTATTATATCCTGTGGATCCTAATTTGAAATAGAGCCTTTAATTAAAAGAGATTTGCTCTCTCACACTACTCAATACATAATAATAATCTCTAAATTTTTCTTCTCATAAGCATATTTTCCTATGATCATGCATATACTAATTTTGATTAATATAATTAAGGTTGTGTGTAATCTATAGGATGTCTTATGTCAGACAAAAATGTTGAAGCCACATATTTAATGATTTTTATACACATTCAATAGCTGCTATTTGTTTGTCTTTATGCAAAACATATTGTATAATATTAAGAACAATATATACACTTAAAAAATGGTAATAAAGACCCTCATAAAACTTACATGCAAGTTAGTTTTAATTAACGCTTTCATTTAAGTGTCCTATGTGTTTTAGGTTTCATATATGTCATAAATTAACATGTTTTTTGTTTTTGTTTTACATAAATTTCCATGTTTTTAATAGTTTTTGCTTAGGAAAAAGCCATGTGAGTCTTGTAGTCCCTTTTTTTTTTAAATCAGAGTTTCTTTCAGGGGTGTTTCTAGGCTAGTTTTGTTACAGCAAGGTCAAATTATTTGACCTTCCTCATCCCGTGAGTTTTTGAAGAATGAGGGATCAAATAGCTCCTGTGTGGCTGCCAGAAATGTCACCTATATGTAATATACTATGTAAGAGTCAGTCAGTAAGTGTCAAAGCAGGAATTTAAACCCAAAGCTCTCTGGCTCTATTCAGTATGCTTTCTACCCCCTGGACAAATCTGCATGCTTAATACCTATAGATACATTATATGTTGTAAGGAGCATGAAGGGGTGACTATTCCTGTCTTGCTTACTGCTGTGTAATTTGTGTTACAATGAATGAATGAAAGTATTTCACTATAAAGAGGACGTGTGTTCATAGTATTTAGAAAAATGGCTGTTCAATGCCTCTATTTATAAATTAATCTCATTCCTCAATCATATTCAATCTGCATAGATAATTTCATCTTTTTTGTTGGTGTGTTGTTAAAAATTTGGGCATTTTATATGCTTGACTTATGAAACCTGAAATTGAATGATTTGTTTTAGATGAACTAAACTTTTTTTTTTTTTTCTTAATCCACTGTTTGGCTCTATTCTAGATGTTATGAGTAATTAACTGGAAATATAATACATCTTTTTTGTCCTCAGGTATTTTATATACTTGTTGGAGAAGCCAAACACAAATAAAAGAAAACTTAAATTCCATAAAGCATAAACAATTAACTAATTGACATATTTTTTTAAAAAATAGGCACTTAAGGAATGCCTTGGGTTGCTCAGTGGGTTAGCATCTGACTTTGGCTCAAGTCATGATCTCCCTGTTCCTGAGCTTAATCCCCACATCGGGCTCTGCACTCACAGTGTGCAAAACCTGCTTGGGATTCTCTCTCCCTCTTTTTGTGCCCCTCCCCCACTTATACTTTTTCTCTCTCTCTCTCAAAATAAATAAATAAGTAAGCTTTAAAAAAATAAAAAGAAATAAGTAAAACAGAAATAATTAACGGAAACTTCTGAGTTTTTTTTCATATAAATTGCATAAGATTAGTAGATTACAAAGGAATCCTGAAAATTAAGTGGAGGATGTTTTTTTAGGCATATATTCATTTAGGTTTTGTTTGTTTGTTTGATGGTTTGATTGTCTGTTTTCCTCATGCCATCCAGGACATCTAATGCCATTGCGTAGGGGTACTCAGAGAACAATGTCTGCTTCCTCCCCTGTGGAATAGGAAACCTACACTGACCCTCACCTCTTATGTGATATTGAAGCATTAGCTAAAATACCCACTGTTTCGAAAAACTATTCACTTCACTTGAATGTGTCTTAACATTTACATTGTCATTTGAACAGCATGCTTCACAGAATACTTCTCAGTAAGTCTACTTTGTGACTTCAAAGCATAAATCTGAAAATTCCACATACTTATTTTTGTAAATTGCTGTCTTGTAATTTTAAAATTACTTTGTCCTTCAAAATTTCTTTCAAAAACCAAAAACAATTGAGGTCCATAAACTTATTAAGCTAGTGAATCTGATCTATGCTGGTTTTGTCCCATTCCAGCATCTTCCTCCCTTTACGTGGTTCCAGCTCCCCAGCTTTCCATGTCTATCTGTGTTTTCTAAGGGATGGTTCGGATTCTGTGAAGAAGGAGCCTCTAATCCCCTGTCCAATGGCTATAAGGTTGGATACCTGCCTTTAAAAGCTAGGTAGATAAAGGGGCACCTAGGTGGCTCAGTCGGTTAAGTGGTTGAACGTCGTCAGACTTCGACACGTCATGGTCTCATAAGCCTGGAGCCTGCTTCAAATTCTGTGTCTCCCTCTCTCTGACCTCCCCTGCCCATACTCTCTTTCTCTCTCTTTCTCAAAAATAAATGAAATACATTAAAGAAAATTTTTAAAAAGCTAGTTAGATATGATACGAGAGCACTGCATTCTCTCCATTTATCCCACCTGCCAACTCTCCATACACCCCACTGAAACCCCATGCCCAAGTTTTTGCATCCACAACCTCTCTGATGAAGTTTTGGCAGAGAATAAACTGAATGTTTCCTATGATACTGGGAGAGGGTGAAGTTGGGTCTCTGGGATTCTAACTGCTTTTTACAAATATATATTAAAAATCATATCTATTTTGGTCTCCACTCCCATCTTCACTTTGGTGCTTCCAATTCCTGAGAATTTGTAAAATCTGCTGGACAAGCCAGCTTGCTTCTCAAAAATGTTCCCTCTTTTCTAGACCCTGAGATTCCACCTTCCACCTTTATGTGAAGGCTTTCATCTCCATATACTTTAGTTCATAAAAGCAGAGACTTCCTGCTCTCTGTTCTTAGGATCTTTGTTGTTGGAGTGATTTCAAAAGGAGAAGAAAGAAAGAAATGTCTTCATTTCTATAATCTTAAAAGATGAAAAACCATATCATTTAAATGTTTATCAATTGTTTTCAGAAGAAACAGTATAGTTCAAACAATATTAGTCAAATGATCTATTTAACCTTTTAGTTTTATATGGAGAGGAACTATACTAAATAGTCTGAGATCCCTGTCTCTTGAGACACTTTGTTGTTAATGTTTTTAATTGATTTTTCATTTTTATTTTTTCTTGAATTTTATGTGTTTCGTTGCTTTTGTTGCTGTTTTGCTTCTTTGTCATTTCATGAAACGTATAAACAAATTAAAAGAACATGGGCATTCTTGGTTCAAACTCTTGACTCTTTGCTGAGCAATACAATGTTGAGATGTGGAAAAGGAGATTCTAATGTCAAACTAAAAAGCATATGGGACTTATAAGAATCTGGTGTTTATAAAACACCAGCATATATATATTTAGAAATAAATATTTTGAAAAATATTAAAAATAAACCTGCAGTTATGCAGCAAAGTTTGTATAGGTATTAAAACATCCACATGTATTTATGCTTTGGAAATCTGCCCTGGTTTATTCAAAAACTTATTTTACAAAATATTTTTTAAATCTAACATGTACTAAGGACAAAGGTGAAAAACTAGAGCTTCAACCCTGGAGCAATTCACAAAGACAGATTTTTATTTCATTTATGATTAGGATTGTCTATGAATAAGTGACCCTAAAAATATTACTTCAACAAGAAAGAAGTGTATTTCTTTTTCCAATAAGTGTCCAGATGTTGAAATCTCAATGCTGCCAAATCAACTTCTAGTTCTCAATTTTGTCATTTTTAGAGCGTGACATTCCTCTTTGTGGTCTAAGATGATTCCAGACCCCACACTTGCTTTTCAAGCAGCAGAATGGAAGACAAGGGCAAAGAGTAAATGTCATTCACAGTTTAAGAAAGGTTCCCCCAAACTGCCATCCAATACTTCTGTGTATATTCCATTGGCCAAGTGTCATAGTTGTCATGACAACACCTAACTATAAGGGATGCTCTTAGTCAGAGACAATGTGTGTCCAGTTTAAAGAAACAAATTTCTATTTACTTTGGAAGAAAAGGAAACTAGATTTTAAGGGATCTTGCCATAGACGAGTGAACAAAATATAACACACCCAGGAAAAGATCTATGATGGTGGACATACAGAATATATGAGAAACATGTAAGTAAAAATACAAGCGTATTTACACAGTTGAGGGAGGAAGACAGGAGACTACATCAGTAAATTTTGTACAAAGACATTTATTTCTGTGAATTATTTTCTTAGAGTAGAGGCATGGAGCTGGAATTCTTTAATCAAACACAATTTCTATCTTTGACGTTTCACAGATTTTATTATTTGGTCATCATAAAATTGTATGCTAATTTCCACAGCCACTAGCAGTAAATAGATGATACTAATTTATTTACATTGTCACAGATATAGGGTGTTATACT
Source organism: Prionailurus viverrinus (assembly GCF_022837055.1). Taxonomy (NCBI): domain Eukaryota; kingdom Metazoa; phylum Chordata; class Mammalia; order Carnivora; family Felidae; genus Prionailurus; species Prionailurus viverrinus. Next base: position 129,725,470 of record NC_062569.1, on the reverse strand, counting down.
TCATTTTTTTGAAAAGGCAGTTATTTTTACCTATAATTTGAAAAGTATGGTGGATTTATTGATACACATATATTTGATTTTCAGAGGTTTTCAACTTTTCCAATTTGTTTATGATATATGTTTCTTAATGTGTGAATTTTAACCATTCTCTTGGATTCCAAAATATATATTCTTTTTACTATGCATGTGCCTCAAGTTAAAAATAAAATAAAAAGCATATGAAGCAGTAATAATGGGAAAATAATAACTAACCACCTACAGTTTTTTTTTTTAAACCCTTTTCTATCTCCTTCTCAATTCCAGGTGATGCCTCTTCTTCTCCAATATTCTACTCTTTCATTCCCTAATTTTAGGCAAGGTGGTTACAGTACTCATCTCAGTACAAATTTTCTTAAAGATTTCCAATGAACAATTCTTACAAATTCTGCATAGGACAGGGTTCTCACACTTCATCACATATCAGAAATACCAAAAGAGTTTGTTAAATCACCCCCAGAGTTTCTGGAGTAGAACCTGAGATTTTTCATTTCTAACTAGTTAGAAACACCTTAGCTAGGTCATTTTCATAGGAGTCTTGAGGCCATTTTATAGGCAGGGAAAGGTAGGTGCAGAACTTCTATAATCTTCTACCTCCTAAGTTTGAGAACCACAGATATACTGTAAAGTGCTCAAAAGAGCGTCTAGCATGTAGTAAATAAAACATCAATAAATGCTAACTTTAAAAATGTTTAAGACAATTATGTGGCAGCTATCATCAGTCTCATTTTCAGTTAAGAAAAAAAATTCAGATTATAGACAGCAGGATTTGCTTTCACTGTTATAACTTTCTAGAACCCAATAAGTTTGGGCAACACAGAAATGGAAGTAGGCAAGAAATTCAAAGATTCGTTTGTGTAATTGAAGAATAAATAATAAGCCTAACAAAATTTTCCTGCAAAAGTTTCATTTTAATTTCAGATTTTTTTATTGATAATATATTCCCCTAATTACCAGGAAATGAATATATCCATTTTATTATTTTTATATTCTAACAATGTGACTTATAAAATAGAATGCAATGGAATGAATGAATCAAAAAATATTTTGCGTATGATATAAAGTTTAATAGATAGTTTTAATGCAATTTTTCACAATTCAGAATTGGAACTACCTCATCAAAATGGCTTTGAATATTAAATTTTTATAGATGCAATTTTATATATTCTAGTCAACCACAAATTTCAATCAGTAATAATTCATAGTATTTTCATTTAAGATGGCATTCTACAAGCAAAAGAGACAATGGAGGGGGGCATATATTAAAAACTAAAACCATCCTTATCATTAGGTCTTTCACACAGTGAAATGATAACCCTAAGATTCCTAAAAAATCCCAAAATTTAGAGATCTTGGGCCTTGCTTAAAATTACAGGGTAACCCAACAATATCAAAACGTTTGAAAGGGCACCTTATGGTGGCAGGGCCAGGTGGGGAAATATGCCAGGTGCCTGCCATTGCTCCCCCACCGTATGTAAATTAGAGTCCTCACAACTCTTAGTGATTGGCTGTCATCCTTTACCTCAGGGAATCCGCCTGAACCAGCAATTCCAATTGCCGGCAGCCACTCAAGTCTTTATAAAGAAATGTCATAGCTTTACAAACATACAAAAGTTAGAAAATTCTGGTAAAGACTGACTATGCCTCCCAACCATATTGTACTTCCTTGGAAAACACACACACACACACACACACACACCAACAGAAAATGAAATTTAAATACCATAAATAGTGGCTCTCAAACTTTAATATTTTTACAAATTTTACCTAAAGATCTGATTACAAACACAGATTTTGATGTAGTAGGACTAGGGTAGGACCTGATTCTGTATTTTTCTCCTGTTTCCATGACTATTGCAGGCTGGGGAACCACACTCTATCTAAGTAGCAAGACCTTAGCACATAGGCTTTGTTTTTGAGGAAGTCTGGCTATTTCTTTTAAACCAAACCCCACTATGTGTTGAGGTTTAAAATTCTGGTTTAGAGATTGAGTGGGGGGAAAAAACCTTTATATTATTTCAAGGAAAGCTTGGTAGCTCCTTTTGAGAGTGCTATAAAATATTTATTGTGTTTATTCCTTGAGAATACAAGTAAAAGAGAGCTGAAAGTCACCCAGAGCTATAGAGTACCATTCACAATGTAAAGGCACACCATTGACCACCTTCAGTCAAAGTCTTTAGGTTAGTTCTGGATCCCTTTGAAGGGAGAGTTCCATCCTGCCTCTGCAAAGGTCCCTGACTTTCCTCTGGTGGCCAATTTTCCCAAAGGATATGAAGGATTATTAAAACCCATTCCACCAGATCTTCCAAGGACTAGCCTTGGAAGCAATCTGTAGGATGGGTTATCTCTCCTTGCCATAATTTCCAAATAGAAATCAGAGAATACCTGAAATAATCCACATAATGTAGAACCAACCTTCTTACATTTTTCTAAGGTTATGGCTCCTGTTGAGAATAGTGTGTTTCTCCCTAGAAAAATTCACAGGTATGAACTCAGAGCATTTTATATTTAACTGTATGTGGTTCATGGATACTCTGAAATACTGATCTTACATGGACCTCCAATTTAATCCTAGTTTAGACTCATCTATACTTGAAGACTATATAAGCTGGAGTTTTGTGTTGACAGACTAAGATAGGACTCAATTTTACAGTGTGCCCTTCAGGAATTTGGATCAACTCCAGAGTTCATTCAGACCATGCTCTACAGAAATGCTGAGAACAAAGGTTTTTTAAAAATACAATCTAGCTTCTAGGAAAAACAAAAACAAAAACAAAAAAAACCCTCTTTTTCTTCTGTCTTAAGTCTCAGAATTTAAACACCTCTAGAGGATTTTTTCTTAATATTCCAAAAGTACAAAGATCTTAAGGGAGACATAAATTCATGCTTGTTTCTGCATTTACTGGAGGCAATTTTCCAGGGCGCTTGTTGAAGAAGTCATAAGTCCATTGACTTACGGCTTCAAAGTATAGTAAGGTTTGTTTTTAGTTGTTTCAAAATTAATTATTTAAATTATACCCTTGCCATTAAATGTATGTAGTAAATTTATTTACACATTCATGTCTTTGCAACATGTACAATATTGTTTATTTTTTAAAAGGGAAATTTAGAAAGCAAAAATGTAGGTTATAATTATATCTTTAGATTAAAAGATAAAAATGTGAGCAAATCTGTATCTTCAGGTGGGATTGAAAGTATTTTTCTTCTCCTCCTTCTCTTTCTTTCTTTCTTTCTTTCTTTCTTTCTTTCTTTCTTTCTCCTTTTCTTTCTTTCTTTCTTTCTTTCTTTCTTTCTTTCTTTCTTTCTTTCTTTTTCTTTCATTCTTTTTCTTTCCTAATATCCCAAACCTCTCCAGATTTTATTTTTGGTCATTGCCCTCTTCTTTAATATGAAAGTAACAATATCCTGACTTTTCATCCCAAGCTTCAAGTTTTCTTCTTACCATGTACTTTTGAAAACCTCTAAAGACTGCTGTCATGTTGCATAAATCTAATTTGGTGGTCTTTTTACTTCAGTCAATTTCTGGCTTATGACCACTCTGTACTTCTTCTGGATCACTTTTCTTGTCATCCTGGCTTTCTTCTTGGGTTTCTGCCCACCACCCTATACCAAAGCAAGTTCCACTCTACCTCAGGCTAAATAGATCTCCTTCCTGACTTCACCACAAGACATTAATTTTACTGTGTCATTTAATAAAAGTTTAATGGCCTAAAATGGCAGAAAGGAATTGAAATACTGGAAAAAATTAAAACTGTTACTATATATAACAACTACTCCTACAGTTATTAGACTGTGTCTTGCTCCAGAGTCTGTTTCTCCAGTGTTTATAAGATACAGTTTAACATTCCTTAATGGAAGTGTCATTGATCATATACAAAACCAATGTATCCAGGGGAAATCCAGACTGCGAATCTTGGTTCTAGAGAAAGGAAAAAGAAAGAGGAGGAAGATAAAGAGGAAGAGGAGGGTTTGGGGAAGAGAGGAGGAAGAAGGAGAAGTGAGAAACTTCTCCAAAACGCTCAGAGTTAATGGTCTCCAACCCAGGTACATAAGAGAATCACCTGACAAGTTTTCATTTTTAAATTACTAAAATTTTGGTAGCTTAAGCAAATAAATAAAGTTTCTCAGGCGAGGCCCTTGGAATAGGTATTTCTTTAAGCTCCACGAGTGATTGAGAAGCAACGGTTGAGAACTTGAGAACCATTGCTTTAAAGTCTACCTCCGAATCAAGACAATAGGCTGCAAAAAAAAAAAACAAAAAAACAAACAAACAAACAAAAAAAAAAACCAAGAACCTTGTCCCCAAGGGCAACAGGACTTACCTTGTTTGCTAAAACTATCTTCAGAGGAAGAATAGTTAGGGAGTTCCCCACCTCCTCACTCCACACAGAAGAGCTCCAGTCTATCAAAAGTGAATTCAAACCTGCAAGTATAATCCTTCAGAAAACAATTAATATTTTCAAATTAGATTTCCCGACCTTTATGATTTTAAAACTGTTAGGACAATGCTTTTGGCAGAAAGCAAGTTCACATTTACTCAGATCACTCTACCCTTAGTCCCAGCAAGAGCAAAGTTTTGTTCAACATATGGCTCAGAGTAGAAGGGAGCAAATGATCCATCATTACGTTATAAAACAAAGCCAGAGATTACCACCTTTTGCTTGTTATCCATTCATTACTTTTGTAATAAAAAAAGAAGAAAATTATTTTTAATTTAAAATGTAGGGGCGCCTGGGTGGCTCAGTCGGTTAAGCGTACGAATTAGGCTCAGGTCATGATCTCACAGCTCGTTGGTTCGAGCCCCACATTGGACTCTGTGCTGACAGCTCAGAGCCTGGAACTAGCTTCAGATTCTCTGTCTCCCTCTCTCTCTGCCCCTCTCCAGCTTGCACTCTGGCTCGCTCTCTCTCTCAAAAATAAATAAACATTAAAAAAATTTTAATGTATATAAGGTTGAATTGTGTGAAATAATTTGTTATGATACAATTATAAGCTGTTATAATACATATCCTAGACTTAAAAATATGTGACTGCTAATGTCCAGCATACTTCCAACATTGTATCTTTGCTGACTTTCTTTTTTATAACTATCATTTGTTTGTGACATTTTACTACTCACCTGTAGAATGTATTTTCACTGACAGAGAAAAAAAGGATGCCTATGATCTATGGAGTGATGTTTTTCCCTCTTCATTTATTCAGAGGCTAGACAGGTAGGCAGCTGGTCTACCTTCCACTGGGTTCCCTTTATGATGACTTGGAGTTAATGAAATAGGATCAGAACGGGTACAAGGGAAATTTTGATTTTATCTACAATGTACGGTGCTGGTAGATAGGGGCACTGTGAAGATATATGGATGATCATGTTTTGGAATTCTTCACGTGTATGAAAGACAAGTTCTTAGCGAGCACAAAGTTACTCATCTTTTATATTAAAATATTTACTAGATCTCTGTTTTTCCTTTTTATCTTTAAAGTTACTCTCTCTCTGAAAAAAAAATATTAGATGAATAAATGAGTACTGTATATATTTATTTGACATTTATTTAATGTCATCAGTGCAGTGTTTAAAAGAGGAGTTCTGAACATAGACGCTTACATAGAATCCTTTCTTTATCACTATTGGTGTGAAACTGGGCAATTGCTCAATTTCTTATGGAGTCTGTGTCAATATCTGTAAAATGGAGTTAGATGGGATACGTTTATGAGTTTTTAGTGGGAGAATTCATGAAAGCCCTTAAAATAATACTTTGCATGAAGTAATTCCTGATAATTTATTATTTACTTTTATTACAAGTATGATTATTGTTGTTACCATAATAAGGCTAGCTCTAATCGTGTCTTATTGACTTTATTGCAAACCTATCTTTTTAGAAAAATCTCCAATCTGAGTTACTTTATATACTAAAATCATAAGCTGCAAAGGAAGCTGTGTATGTATTTCTGTGTAGTTACATAAATTTAAAACTGATGTAAGAATGCTTTATGCAGCTTGCTTTACAATTCAATGCTAAAATTTATAAACCTAAATTTGGAAGGAAACAGCTTTATTTCCAATGGAAACATATTCTACTTCTTCAGCCTGAAATTTGGATACTTTATGTTAAAAGCTCTTAACAACGGGAGAAAAAAAATAACACTATTAGTCCACTTGGTGGGGTAGGAGGCATTGAAATCCAGCTACAGATTTTGCTACTTTAGTACAATATAATTATGTGGTAAAATTCCGTTTTTCCTTTTATTTCATTCTAACATGTGCTTTGCAAAATTAGTAATTCCACATAAGAAAGTTGTGGTAATTATTTTCTTAAAATTGTCAGAATGTGTGCTAATCTGGGGATACTTATCTTTATTCCTTCTTTGGCTTATTACAGATTTAAATTAAGCTGAGGTTTCTTTAGTGTTATTTTTCCAGAGCCATTGGGATTAGAGATGATGGATTTTGTGGTGCTCTGAGTATAGTTAAGCTCTTGTCAACATAAGTATAAAATTATTGCTGTGTGCAGTTGGTATGTTTTTGAAGGTAATTAAAGCTAAACATTGTGCAGAGAAAGATGATTAGTAATCTTCAATTCACAAAGAAATCTAGCTTTGCTTTGACACCTAAAACTTCACGTTCTTTGCATTTAAAAAATGTATTTAAAAACTTATAGGAAATTCTTGGTGATACTTTCAAAGTCAACCAAAATACTGGTAATTATTTTCTATAAAATGTATTGTCCTTACCTCTGATAGCCCAAGAACTACCTGAATATTTTAGTACCTTCTTTTCTTTTTTTTTATTTTTACATTAGTTATGGAATGGTCTTATATCCTTCTTAATACAGATATATTTTTAAGGAAACAAACAGGGAATGAAGTCAGATTTAATTATCTACTTGTTATCATTTTTCTTTCCTTGTAAAGCTGTCAAATTAAAATTTACCTCCCCACCCCCTCCCTGTTTTTTGTTTTTTTTTAACTGATGACATCGCTGGTATCACTCTTTTATTACGAGTACAGATGTTGATAAATGCCAGAGAAGGTAGGTTAGTGGCTAAAGCAAACATACTGTAAATGGCATAAACAGGTAGATTGGGTTGCTACTAGCTTCTCCTTTTTACCTTCCCACATAAAACATTCTCAATATGTTCTGTGATAGAGATTTTTTTTTGTATTTTCTTAGTCACTTAAATTTTAAAATCACAAGAAGAAGGTTAAACACATGGTTGTTAACATCATAAATTTAAAATATAAATATATATGTACAGAGTGAGTACCTTGTCACCATTCAGAATAATAGGCTTTATATTTTAAACATACTGAATTATTACTATTTTCGGTTCTCCAAATGATAACACTGGTAATTAGAAAAGATAACTAATCTAAGATCAATTTTTAACAAAAGGTGTTTTGTTGTTGGGGAGGAATAAGGAAAGACAATTAGAAGACTCAACACTATAAACCCAGTGCAGTTGGTTTGATAATTTGAAAAAAAATCTGAATATACTGATGAAAGATAAGGAAAGAGAAAAATATGCAGGAAAATAGAAACCATTTCTAAGCGCTAACTACACAGCAGCTAACATATGCTAAGCACTTTGCACGTATCAACCTCTTAAATACTCCTAATAACTTTATAAAGTACATACAGCTATTGTTTTATTCATTTTACAGATAACTGAAGATCAGAGAAATTTTAAACTTGTATAAGGTTAGCTAGCAAGTAGTTGAGTTTCGTCTATCACCCTGTTTTGAGTCAGTGATCAATGGATGTTTTTCTCCAGAACTGAGACTTGAAGGACAACAGGAAACTGGCCACAGGAAGGGCGGGGGGAATGGCAAACCATTCAAGAGAGGAAACTGCTTGTGTGAAAAGCAGGAGCGACCAAGAATATGGCAGTTTGAGTCATGGAGGGTTCGTGGGGCTGGAAGGGACTGAGTCTGGGAGGGAGTGGTACAAGAAGAAGTTAGGTAGGGGAGGGCTAGATTATTCAGAGCCTGAAAACCACAGAAAAAGATTGGGTTTTGTTTGAAGTTCCATCAAAGACCATCTGGCCAAGAATACACTGATTTGATTGACAATAACAGAATACATTTTGCTGGGGGTACAGTAGAATACATTTTGCTGAGGTTATGGTGTCTCTTGGCATAAATGAAAATGAAAAGTCAATTTAGGAAGCTACTACTGTATTCCAGATGTGAGGTAAGAGGCAGTAGCAGTGAAGGGCACGTGGGTGGCTCAGTCAGTTAAGCATCCAACTTTGGCTCAGGTCATACCTCAGGGATCATGAGTTCAAGCCCTGCACTGGACTCTGAGGGTCCAGAGCATACTGGGATTCTCTCTCTCCCTCTCTCTCCACACCTTCTGTTCTCTCTCTCTCTCTCTCTCTCTCTCTCTCTCTCTCTCTCAAAACTAAATAAATAAATTTAAAAAAGAAGAGGCAGTAACAGTGAGAAAGGCCAAATTTAAGAACTACTTTTGTTGGTGGAATCCATGCAAGTGGTAGATGAATTTGAACTGGGGTTGGAGGTGGGGGAGAAAAGGGAAAATCAAGAATGGTACTTAATTTTACATTTGTCAAAACCCATAGAATGTACAATACCAAGAGTGAATGCTACTATAAGTACAGACTTTGAGCGATTATGATGTGTCTGTGCAAGTTTATCTACTGTAACAAATGTATAACTCTGGTGAGGGATGTTAGTAAAGGGGAGGCTGTACATGTGTGGGAGTAGGAACTTACTCTTCACCTTCTGTTCAATTTTGCTATGAACCTAAATTCACCGTAAAAGTAAAGTCTATTAACATTTCATGAATAAGGAAGAGATGAAACAAATTTTGGCTTGGGTAACACAATTGAAGGTGATGTCATCAGCTGAGATAAGGAAGGCTGGCGAGGTAAAAGTTGTATGGCAAAAATTAAATGTTCTGTATTGGCATGATAGATTGAAGATACCTACAGGAGAGTCAACAGAATAGGTCAAGCAATAACATAGATGGACTGGAGCTCAGGAAAAAAGTCTGGACCGAGGATCTAAATGTGAGAATCATTAGTATAAAGAATCGATTTAAATGATGCTTTATGAGATTAGCGAGGCAGAGAAATCAGATACAGAATAGAGAAAGGTCCAGAGCTGAGCCTTGAAAGATCCCCTACATGATTAGATAAGTGATCTAAACAAATATTTCACAAAAATTAGGTTAGGTCTTATGTATTTTACAAAGAAAAAGAGCAACATAAAGATTGTGGCATCCTGAGGCATATTTAACAATTTTAAACCAGAAAACATGATTACCAAAGACAATGAAATTAGAGTAAAATAATATTTCTGTAATTTAATTAGTTTAAAAATACACTAAGACACATATTGAGAAATTGAAACCAACTCATGCTGGATCAAAACAAACAAAAAATTCAGTTAAATATTACAAGTAACTTTTTGGTTTTTTTAGAATGTGTTTTTTTAATAGATGGAAAGATGTGTAAAATTCCAATAGTTTCAGCATAATATGATTTTGTTTAATATATATTTGGATGATAAAAGTTTTTTTAAAGGAACCAAAAAAAACTGGAAAATACACAGGCATATGCCATCTGGTGTCAATCAAGCATTAGGTTACAATTATTTCTTCGAATTCATTACCTTGTGGTTCTCCAGTGGATAGCAAATGTTTCATTTATGTATATATTCTATAATTTCATGTGACCTGGATTTTTGAGACATGTTTTTGAAATGGTTTTTAAGTGTTACACATTTGTTTGGACTTGAAATAAATAAGAGAAAAAAGATTCAATTTGAGCTAATATCTCTAATGCTCTAATGGCTGACAGACACTTGTCTATAACATTGCAGAATTTTATGTATTTGCTTAGCTACTATCATTAAAAAATGAAATTATAACACTCTATATAAAGAACGGGGAGACACCATAATCAAATTTATTCCCCATTTGAAAAACAAAACTTAAATGTTTTATGTTTTTCTTGTTTAAAAAAATCTTATTGGATTATAAATGTTTCAAGAATTTACATTATAAATGACTTAGCAAATCTAAATTCCTTTTCAAGAAGCTGCTCAGGACTTAGACACCCACTTGAAGTGAATGGAAAGGAATGTATGCAGGACATCATTAGATTTGGTTCCAGACAAGGAAAACTTAGAGTTTGGAGAAGGAAAAAATAAGTCTGCTGATCCAAACAAACAACAAACATATCATGAAGTTTCATGCTATAAAACTACTTGGCCCAGGTTCTTCTTTTCCCTTATTCTTCATTTTCTCTGCTTTCTCTTGTTTGGAAGTTAGATGACCTAGACATCAAGAAAAGCTGCCCCATGAAGAAAGTGTCCATTAAGGCTTTTGACAAGAACACAGCTTGAGTGTTCAAAGTTGTGAGTAATCTATAGCAGTGTCTTATGGGTTAGATGTACAGAGTGTGTTAATTCTACTCAACAACCACAAAAATGAATGAAGGTATATGGAAAGGAGAAAGAAGACAAAAACAAAGTAGTTTAGTCATTTATAAGTATTGGGGAAGGGAGAAGCTGTCCATTACTTGCTTCCTTAGTTTCTTTGAATTTTGTTTTAATTCTATATTAAGTTTACATTGCAGCCAAGGGTTTATGTAAATAATACATAAAGCTTCTGTCCTGAAGCAAAGACAGAAGAACTTCATTCTATTTCCAGAAATATCATTGACTAACACTGCATACATATTCTATTATACTGCTGTCCAAAATAAAATAAAATAAAATAAAAACATGCTTCCTTAAAGTTGTGCCCCCACACTGGCAAAACTGATGGCATTAATTTAAAACTTTTTGTCCTTTTAAAATTCTGTCACTTTTAATCAGTGTCACACAAATTTATCTTTCTTTACTTTTTGCCATGTTTTCAGGTAAAGAAAATTACTTGTTTGTGTATTTATTTTAAATACACTTGATTAAAAGGGAATTAAAAACCCCAGGCAAAATTTTGTTATAGTATTTTAAATAAATTGTAACATTTGCACTACAAATGCGAAGTCTCTCCACTCACACATAAAAGGAAAAAAGTTCCCACACCCGCAGAAAGAAAAGTTTCCACATAGGACATTTTTCCAATAAAATTTGTATGGAACAAGCTCAGGAGTTAATTGGTAAAACCATAACTAATTCTTGAAATCATAGACCACCCAGCCACAAAACTATTTGGGGGTTTTGTTTTTGTTTTTGCCAGTAATTTTAGTGTAATGAGTACCAAAATGTATCTAAGACAAAGGAAGACATGTCCCAAAGAAATTTGGAACACAGTGGGTTCTCAAGGAAAAGGAAATGCTATGATACAGTCTGTTACTTAATTTTGATGTTGTGTATCAAATTTTCATAAATTCAAATTTTAAAGGTAAAAAATATTTTTAGGAAAGCACAAAGCTTAAATTTCCTGGAAATTTTCCCTCTGATAAAAGTAGAAATAGTCAAATGCATGCAAAGTAAGAACAATATATGGTAATGAATCATACTTCTGATTTGCAAAAGTACAGACATATTATTTATTTCTGATGACTTAATTATATTTTCCTTTCTGCAACATTTTTTTCTGAATGCCATATTTTTCCCTGTTCTTTAAAAGCTTTTTAATTAAGATTTTGGGATCCATTTGGTAATGAAATATGGGTTAATAAAACTAGTCCTTTTTTTTTTTTTTTACAAAAGAAAGTACCTAAAACTATTCTAAAATAAAATTTGAACTTGTAACTGAAGCCTGAATAATTCTTTTACAATAAATCCCTGGATAATCTAAGTGAATGCTAATGTAGATTTATAGTAAATAATGATGGAAGTATTATTTTATTTAAATGGTTTAGAGATACATGATTTGTAATTTAACAGTTATCATCCCCTGTTTGCAAGTTTTAAGAGGAAACATCCGTCCTTTTGTGGCCAGGCTTAACTTTGAGCACGGGATAGACAAATGGCCTTGAAAGAGTAAGTAAAAGGTTAATGAAAAGCTAGAGCTACAATGAACCTGCCCGTTCTCACCCCCCAAAAGTCTGGGTTTTCATTTCCTTATCTCTAGAAGCATGTGATAGTGGCCCAAGTTGGGGGAAAAAGGACCATCCCTTTGATCTTCGGTTTAGTGACAAGATAAAGTCATGAACTTATGTGACACAATTAGAGGCTTCCTATTAGTTTTCTGGTTGAATGAGTCAGCTTAGTGGAGGAAAGGATTTGACAACAGAGTTAGGTGTTTACAGTGGTTTTAAAACCCACTAATACTCCAGTATATTTTTCCAATAAAATAATTCTTGATTGTGTCACATAGAAAATCCAAGGTTTGGCGTTTCTCTTGAAATTTATAGACTACTTTATCCATAAAGAAAGTACTCTTGCTTGCCAGATAAAATTCATCACATAATATTTTACTTATGAGAATCCATTGAAAAGTAAAATGCAGCAAAAACTAAAACTTCAGAAACCACTGGCCTTAATATTGTCCTGGTCAGAGGTTCTGCGGAGAATCTTATATAAGCCATATACCTCTCCTTCAAAAAAACAAGAATGCTAAAAATATGCTTACAATTTCAGGGCCTTCATAAATTCCAAGAAGTCTATGAGGTGACTCGAACAATTCCATTTGTCCTCAGAATCATATTGGTAATTGCATACTACTTGTTTGAGAAAGATAAATTTCCACACCAATAATTATTTTACAAAATTATAATATAAAAACTATAGCCATATTATACTAACACATATTTATAGAAATCTAACAAATTCCCACAAATGATTGTCTAGCAGAACAGTAAAAATAATAGGTAAAGGAAAATGTATAATTTGGAGTAGTAAATTTTCAATTTTTTGGCACTTAATTTTATGCTTTTATCTGGGTGACCCTAAGAACCCACAGCTTGGCATTCCTGAAGTTGACATCACACAGGGTTAGCCTAAAAGCATTCTAGTGATTCAGATCAATCTGAAAAAAAAATTTTTTTAATTTTATTTCAGTTTTAATTTCTAGCTCTTTGAAGATATAACCAGAGTGTAACTGAAATGCAATAAGTTTCTAAAACTTAATCATAAATTTTCCATGAAAATTATACTTCTTAAAATATAAGCATATTTGAGAAAAGTGTATAAAATACAATTACTTTTCATGAAGATGAAGAGAATCTTTACATTTCTAATCCAAAATGTTAACACTGGTTATTAGTAGACAAGGACAGGTCTCCCTGCTATATGTTCTATAGTTTCCTTTACCTTCCCTTTTGTAACACTCAATGAATTTTAACACCTGACCCATTTTCATTTTGCCCACTAACTAAATTATTAGACAAGAACAATGTCTATTATTACCACTGTATTTAAAACTTCCTGTTAACTACTTGGTACGCTATAAATATGTGTGAAATTGAGGCATACTAGTTTTAGTTATTTTCCGCATATCCTTGACTTCTAAAATTATAATATAGTTCTTATTTATTAAACACAATTATAAGGTAGCTTTTTTTTCCCTCAGTACTTATCTGCGTAGGCATCATCATACAAAGATTAGAACCACAGGCTCTGAAGCCAGTGTAACTGGGGTCAAATTCCTACTACTCCTGTGATGTTGAGAAGACATTCTGACTTCTCTGTGCCTCCTTTCCTTCCTAGTGAAATGGGCATACTTCACATGGGCAAAGCAAATGAGTTAATACATACAGAAAGCTTAGAAAATTATTTAACTTCCAATAAATATGTATCATTACTGTGGTTTGGCACCCAGCATCAGTTAGAAATAAGTGTAAATATTTCTTAGACCTTAAAAGATAACTGTCACACATTGAAAGAAAAGATAAAAATTACCAAAATGGACATTTAAAAAAAATCAAGAAATAGATTAAGGACAGTAGTCCTAAAGACCTCAATAACCTGTCATTATTGTTTAACATAGAAAAAAAACGATAATATGTTCATAATAAGATTGAGTCCTTAAAAACATGCTGAATTTTGTTTCTTGTGATCAGCTTTTGAAAGCACAAAATGATAATAGAAGACACCATTTGTGGCAATGTTACTAGCAATTTTTTTTTCAAATTAGTAATTTTTAAAAAAAGGTTTTAGCTTTCTGGGGGAAGTAAAAGCATAAAATGCCAAAAAGGTCAAGTCAATGCCAGATAGAGGTCTCTGTATTATCACCAATGTGAAGGGCATAGGAGAACTATATGTTCTTTAAAGTGGAACATTCTACATTTCCTTAAACACTACAGTTTCCGAAAGGGCATTTTCAGCTATGGGCTTAAATATATTGGATTTATACCACCTTCTATGAAAATATTCCTTTAATCCCTACCAAACATCTGAAATATTAAAATGTTAAGATTATTGTTCTTTGTATTAGTTTCTAAATAGTTCATGAAGAAGATTAAAGGAATATGATATTAATGATTCTAAGAATCAAGTAGCCCTACTGAAAAGTATGAATCATATTGCATATGGAAACACATGGGAACATATTGCATAAGGGATCATACTGCATCACATTTTATGGTGTATCCACATGCTCACATTCATTATGTTGGCTTGGCAAACAGGAATCTGCCACAACACCCAGTAAGGAAATGGCAGGACAGGCTTCAGGAAATGACAAAAAGAAAATTCATTGCAATAGAAGTGTTAGGCAGAATTGATTATGAACAAAACTATGGCTAAGACAATTCTTTTAGATTTTGATAAGTCACACAAGACATGCAAAGGAGTTCTGATCCAAATCAGGAGATGGTAGGAGTTAACAGACTATTTAAGCAAGGAAGCACAGTGTCATATTTAGTAGTGAGGAACTTTCTGGGGTATTTCCTCTCCAAGAATATCAAGTTAAATATTCAACATATTTTGTAACTACCATTAAAATTTGAAAAACCCATTAGTAGGCTTATTGGGGGAAAAGGAAGAAAAGGTAATAGTCTGTGTTGTAGACCAGAAGGAGAGCTTCAAGTATTGTGTGTTTGTCTATTTGTGTGTATGTTTGCCCATGTACACAGACATGTATGTACAAGGATCCAATAATGGAACAGTCCTAGTCCTTTCAAGTTATTTATTAAATAAAATAATTATTATTTTATTACTTAAAAAATGTTTTAAATGTTTATTTCTGAGAGATAGAAAGAGAGACAGAGCATGAGCAGGGGAGGGGCAGAGAGAGGGAGGCACAGAATCCAAATCAGGCTCCAGGCTCTGAGCTGTCAGCCCAACTGGGGCTCAAACCTGTGAACTGTGAGATCATGACCTGAACTGAAGTCAGACGCCCAACTGACTGAGCCACCCAGGCGGCCCTCTAATTTTTTAATTTTATTTTGTGAGAGAGATAGAGAGCAAGTGGGAGAGAGGCAGAAAGAGAGGAAAAGAGAAAGTCCCAAGCAGGCTCTGCAATGTCAGCGCAGAGTCCCATGTGGGGCTTGAACTTACGAACTGTGAGATTATGACCTGAACCGAAGTCAAGAGTAGTATGCTTAGAGGCACTTGGATGACTCAATCAGTTAAGCATCCGACTTTGGCTCAGGTCATGGTCTCACAGTTCACGAGTTAGAGCCCCACGTCAGGCTCTGTGCTGACAGCTCAGAGCCTGGAGCCTGCTTCAGATTCTGTGTCTCCCTCTCTCTCTGCCCCTCCCCTGCTCATTCTCTATCTCTCTATGTCTCTCAAAGATTTAAAAAAAATTGTTTATACAAAAAAAGAAAGCGTAGGATGCTTAACCAACTGAACCATCTAGCAGCCCCTATTAGATAAAGTAATTATTAAAATAAATCTGGGTCATTATTTTCCTGTGAATGAGCTATTTTACTGCTCATAATCATTGTTCCGATTCTTTCTTTAGCAACCTCACATGCTTTTTATACAACCTGAAAATCTAGTTTCATATTCTCTTTCCCCAATATCTATCTTTATCTCTCTCCCTCCTCTATCTCCCTTTTTCTTCCTCCTCCCCTTTAAATGAACATGATGCAAAGACTGAATCAATCTATTGACTATATCCTTTTGTCTATTATACACAAATGATCTCATCAGCATAAAAAGTAATAAAACATGATTTTTCTGAGTTTTAAGTTCATAAAATATTCCAATTATATATATATATATATATCCTTAAAAGCAAATAATTATACAATAATACATAATTTAAATGTTTGCATTTCTTCCTAATAGAGAATTAAAATTAGTTGCAATTATCCTCCCCCTACTAGCTCTTGTGTAGCTTTGAACTGTTAGCCTCTGGTATCTTACTGACAAATTTAATTAAGTCGTAAAAATATGTAATGATATGTTCATGCTTTCATTTACTCATTCACTTTAGATTCACTTAATAAATACTTTTTGATTTCTTACTGTGTAATTGGCACTATGCTATCCAAGTTAATCATGATTCTTGTTTTCATGGAGCTTAGCATTTATCGGAGGAAACAGTTAAACAATTTTAGTACAATGCACTAAGCACAAATAATTAAAATATATCTCAGATTATTCCAACCTTCCTGTGCACACAAACCTTCCCTCCTCCCATCCTCCAAAGAAAGAAAATATGAGAAGTAAAAATTCAACTGCCAGAAGTCTTTAAAATGATGTAAATCATTACTGTAGCATTCCTTAACATAATACATAAAGGGGGCTCTAGAGATATCACAGAGAAAAAGCTTCCCAGTAGTTCTATATAGAGATCACTTTTTTTCAAATTATCCCACTTGTAGCAGGTGTTAAAATTCTCTCCTTTCTTTGTGCATCCAATCTCCTCCTTTGTATGTATGTGTGTATAGTCAGTCTACTTCATTCTTCTTCCAATTTCTGTACTTTCTTTTTTACCCTTTTTACCCTCTTTTGGAAGTGTAGTTCATCTTCCATTTTATTGCCCATCTTTTGAGAATTAACCTAGTTAGTAAAATCTATTACCACAGTAGGTGACACATTAAGTGCCATAAGGACACATTATGTAGTACCTAACATTTACTTGGAAAAGGAAGGAGAACAAGAGCATATTTAAAAGTTATCCAGAACATCGTCTAAGCACAGAAAGCATGGTGTAGGGATAATAGGGAAAGAGACCATGATTTCATATGAACATAGAGTGGATAAATAGATGTGCAATCATGGAATGAATGCCTATTGACCCATGTTAAGAAGTTTGTCAGGGGCACCCCGGTGACTCAGTCGGTTAAGTGTCAAACTCTTGATTTTGGCTCGGGTTATGACCTGAAGGTTGTGGGATTGAACCCCGTGGTGAGCTCGACGCTGAGATGGCTTAAGATTCTCTCTTTCCCTCCGCCCCTCCCCCCACAGTCTCTCTCTCTTTCTCTCTCTCTCTCAAAAAAAAAAAAAGTTTGTCCTTATCATATTTTTATGTTTATATTTATTTAAGTTATTTAACCAATGCCTCTATTCCCCTCTGGATGGAAAAAGCTATGCTACCAAAACCATGACTGGTTTGTTCACTATTGTATCCCTGGTACCTAATTTGTACCTGGAACCTAGAATTTCTGAGCTGGTTTAAGATTCTCTCTCTTTCCCTCTGCCCCTCATGCCCAATGCTAGCTTGGTAAATGTATAATTCATTGTTTACCAAGCTAATATACATTATATATATTACATATATGTATTACATATATACATATGTATCACATATATATAAGTACATTAACTTGTAAATACTGAATTAATAGTGGATCTAAGCTCTAGATATAGTTGTGAAGAAGACAGTAGGTTTATTCAGTGTTGAGGCTTCCCAGTGGGTGTGAGAGTGGGATAAGGGAGTTTAGCGCATTGTGGGAAAAAATAGATGAAGTAATTGCTGAGGTGATTTACATTAATAAGAGATCAAGAGGGGTGCCTGTGTGGTCCATCTGGGCAAGCATCTGACTCTTGGTTTCAGTGCAGGTCATGATCTCATGGTTCATGGGATTGAGCCCTGTGTCAGACTCTGTGCTGACAGTGTGGAGCCTATTTCGGATTCCTCTCTCTCTCTCTCTTTCTCTCTCTTTCTCTCTCTCTCTCTCTCTCTCTCTCTCTCTCTCTCTCTCTCTCACACACACACACACACACACACACACACACACAAACATACAAAATAAACAGACTTAAAAAAAAGAGATGCAGAATAGGTGAAGACTGAAAGGGAAAAATAAATGGGCAAAGCACTTGAAGATATTGAGTTTTGTGAAGAGGAAGATTGAGAAGAGGGAGCTGGTAGAACCAGAGGGAAAAGAAGCTTTGATAAGAGGATGGATGGATACATGTAAAAATGATTCTCACGTAAAGCAGTTGTGGATGATGTGGATAAAATCCAGGGTCTGGATATATGAATGGATGGCTAAAATGAAGTGCATGTGTTTGGAGATCACAAGATCAATGAACAGGGAGAACACAGTGACTTCAGGGTACTAGCAGGATCTGTCATGGAGGAGGTTGTGAATATTGCATCAAAGAGGAGCTTTCCTGAAAACAACAAAGCAACCAGAGAGGCGTATAGCAGGATGGTGATGTGGATAGAAAAGAGGCTGACCAACCTCCAACCTTGAGGAGTATGGATTCCAGTGATAAATGGCCACCAGTATGGAAGACTGTAGGAGAGAGAAGTGATATTTTCAGGGAGAAGGCACGTTACATTTAAGCCAAGAAGATGATGGAGAAACTCAGAAATAGCTGAGATTTTAGGAAAATTCATTAAGCCCTGTCCCCGAAGACACAATTAAAAAGTCGGGAGGGAATGAAAGAGTAACAATCAAGAGATGAGGAATAGAGACGTAGGATGAGAAAAGAGAACAGGCGATTTGGGCGCTGACCAAAAATAACAGCGTTGAGAAACACGGAGTTAACTGGCCACTGCCACTGAATGATCAGGGAAGGAAGAGGAGCAGGGGCTTTAAATCCCACAGAATGTTGACTAGCCTGGCCATAGTTACTCCCAAGAAAATTCCTAGCATTAGTATTTGAAGACATTGGTCTCTCTGGAAGGAGTCAGATTTGGGCGGATTTGGTGAACTTTAGACTTGAGACCCTAGTACAAATCTTCCAAAGTGCTGGTCACAGGCCTGCTGTGTATATGCCGAAGCTGGGGGCAGAGGCACTGTGCCTCCACAACAGACTGTTGACATCACTGACAGAGCACAAGCCAACTCAGCTTCTAAAGAAGTGTATTTTCTGGCCCCTGGGTGGCTCAGTCGCTAAGCATCTGACTTTAGCTCAAGTCGTGATTTCACACTTTGTGAGTTTGAGTCCCATATCAGGTGAGCTGGAGCCCACTTTTGGGTAAAAAATAAGAGTCCTGGGAGTGCCCCCACTTCTCTCTCTCTCTCTTTTTGTCCCTCACTCTCTCTCTGTGTCCCTCACTCGTACCCTTTCTCAGGAAGGAAGGAAGGAAGGAAGGAAGGAAGGAAGGAAGGAAGGATGAAAAGCATATTTTCTGTTCCCCATGAGTAGTTGCCTGTCCTAGCATGTGAGATGGTGGTTAGACACAATGAACTTTACTACATTGATAGAACTTCTGAGCTGATCAGTTTAGTAATTTTCAGTTATAAATACATCTATTAGGCAGATTTGACATCTGAATGAGCTTGACAACGCCCTTCTCTTGTAGTCAAGGTGGGAATCCATGTTTCAAAAGGAAGCAGGTCAGACCAAACCTCCACAGTTTGACAATAAGCCCGTGGTATATTCTGGAATCTATCACGGGAGTCATTTTAGGAGTATTTTTATATACATTCTCTCAGAGAAAGGAAGATTATGGAGGGCTCTCAACATGCCTACACTTTCCATATGCTAATTCAATTCGTCTGGATATAAAACTTTCTAAAATATTTATCAGAAGAGAAAGGTTTACTGCCTGGATAACGGCATGCAGTAGCTAGCCCTATACCTCACTTACATAGATCATGCATGTTCCTTCCTTACTATGCTTGCACACCACTGAATGTTACCATGATGAATTAAATGGGCGTTTTTCTTTATTCCAAATTAGTGCCAGAGATCAAAAAGCTGCTAAAAGTCCTTTCCACAAGGATGCCTCCCAGAAAAGGATGAGTTATAGTTATTCTCGCCAAGAGATGCCTTCTGTTGTACTCTATCACTTCCTACGATCCAATAGCTTGAAATTGTGCCAAGCTAATTAGCTAGTTCAGTGACTGTTACATTAAGAGCCCAAATAAGCCAAAAGAGTTCATCCTCTTAGTACTCAAGTGAAGCTTTATTACTTTTTTCACCAATCAGAAAGCAGCATAAAGTCTCTCAATAACTAAACCCAATATATTATCTTCATGTAGACACTTCGTAGTGTTTTTTGTTTTTTTTTTTTTAAAGAATTGTTGCCATTTGTTTAATTCAGGAACATCATAAGTGAGGTATTCCTACCCTGGAAACAAAAAATATACTTGTTAGCTACTTAATTTTTAAATTTGTTTTTTATCAACTCAGTGAGCATAACTGAGCTTCTAACCCAGTAAAGGCACACAATGCTATAAGAACTAAGCCTTTTATAAGGCAGAGAATTGATGATTTCTTCTTTCTATTATGAATATTGCCAAGGTTCACCTTCCACAATTAGCATGAGGATTCAATTCTCAGACTCATTTCTTTTTAATTTGAAAAAAAAAGTGTTGTGAACTTCCTCTTGGAAGAGGAAGTTGTACTGTGAATATCTTCTAATAAAGAAGATGCATAATGAATAAGGATCAATGACTATTATTATATTTATGCTTTTCAATTATGTTTTTTTTATTATTTTAAGTTTGTATTGTGTTGTTTTTTCATTGCTAATTGTCCTGTAAGGATACTAATGGCAGACCCTTGTGTTCTATTTACTATGTAACAAGTACTATCCCAAAATCTTTAGATGTTTTAACTCATTTATTTCTCAGTAATTCCAAAGGAGTTACTATTTATTTCCTCATTTTATGTCCAAGGGAATGGATACTGAGAGAAGTTTATATAACTTGGGTAAGTCACATGGCTAGGAACCAGGATTTGAACTCAGGTATTCTCGGGTCAACCCATGTACCTAATCACTAGCTACACAGCCTCCACTATGTGAGATACAGATATTCATACAGTAGTTTATATATGCTTTGTGACCTTTTTTAAAATTTAAATCCAAGTTAGTTAATGTATAGTGTAATAATGTTTTCAGGAGCAGAATTTAGTGATTCATCACTTATAAACAACACCCATTGCTCATCCCAACAAGTGCCTATCACCCATTGAGCCCATCCCTTATCCACCTCCCTTCCAGCAAGTTTGTTCTCTGCATTTAAGAGTCTCTTATGGTTTGCCCCTTTTCTGCTTTTATCTTATTTTTCTTTCCCTTCCCCTATGTTTTGTTTCTTAAATTCCACATATAAAAAATCATATGATACTTATCTTTCTCTGCCTGACTTATTTTGCCTAGCATTATACACTCTAGTTCTTTTGCATTAACTTTATGCTTTCTGCATACTCACAGCTTCCTACCATGTTGGTGGTTCATAGTCTACAGTTTGGGAACTGAAGTTAAATGATTCGTTAGTAAGTAAATTGGAGTTATTTATTTTCTCCTCCCTTACAATGTCTAATCAAATCGCTTTCCTCTGGTTTCTCACATCTTTAATTCTGATCTAATGCCTTGACTTCACTCTATGGCCCAGATATTGATGGTTTGTGTAGAAAAATACTAACCAGTATAGCTTTCCTGATCTTGTAGTGGAGACATTTTTTTCTAGACACTCTGTATTATATAGATTTTTAACTAGTAATCAATGAAGAGGCAATATTTATTTATTCCTGCCTTCCCTTTTGTTCATCCTAGTTACTCCTAGACATTTTCTGTCAAACTAAACATAATTTTAAATGGATCTCTATCTTTAATGAACCGCTAGAAATCATTAACACCTGCCCTTAACTGGGTCAGTGCACCCAGCCACCTTCTTGGAGGTCTTAGATAAAGTGAAGCTTTATATCCTATTTGTCTTGGTTGAACTTGTTGCCCTGTATCTCTGCTATGATATGAAGTGACAGAATAAAATGACTTCTTGTTTGTGCATCTCAAGGCTAAAATCAGAGCTATGATAGGGATCATTCAATCAAAGTCAACATTGCCTGTTGCAATTTACACCTATTGATATGTTAACAGCTAATTCAAGAGTTTTGCCTGTCAGTTTCCACTTTAGGCCACAATTTCAATCCTCACAAGGGAGAAAGCGATTCTTAACTGCCTTTATTCTGTTTTATATTCTTCCACAGGGCTGCAGCTCATTTTATATTTAGATGTGTTAAGTAAGTTTTCCGGTTTACTTCTAGTTATCTTGTTCCGCATTGTCTTTGACAAAGTAACTGTAGCTGGAAGAAGTAGATTGGAAGTATTGATAGTAAAAAGCAAATACCAATTATATGTGAAGTTTTGCTAATTTGTAGGACAGTAGCACTAGATTGGGATCTCGAGATAAAGTATCTATCTATACTATGCTGATTCCAAGAATGCAAATGAAAATATATTATTAAAATTTCTCATGTAACCATTTTTATGTAAATTCTGAGTTATAGCTAGAATGTCATGGGATCTATAAAGGGCTACATATTCACCAGACAGAATATACTGTAAATCTGCACTTACCCATATAAATGGCATTGACATATCATCTTGGTAACAGTCATAGCCAGATCAACCAAATATGTTCAAAAATGTAAGAAAGCAATAGAAGCATACTAAAGTGCTATTACTATTTTACTTTTATCTGAAAGATGTGAGTTCTTAAAAACTGTTCTTTCTTTAGTCATATCTTTTCTAATTATCATTCACTTATGAAAATTTAATGGGTATTCATATGTGAGCTATTTGTCAGGGAGGGAGTTAAATGATGAGTGAGACCTGGTCACAACACTTAAAAAAACAAAAAAACAAAACAAACAAACAAAAAACCTACATTATAGTGGACAACAAAATTGTAAATAATTGTATTAGATAAAATTTATGAAATTGCTGGTATTCAAAAAAATTAGGTAATGGCATTTAATATATATCGATTTGATATTACAAACCAGAATAAAATAATCATCACAATGGAAATACCAACTGCCTTCAAAGTGCGAAGTATAACGAGCAATGAAACGAACAGACTGAGAAAGGCTCACAGGAGAGGTAGAATTTGTACACTCTCTTCAAATATGTGAAAGATTTAGATGATAGAGAATGCCTATTAGCAGCTATGCCATTTTATTCTTTTGTTGGATTGTCTCCACCCGTACCAGGTCAGCCTATGGTTTGGCATCTTGACATAAAATCAGTTATATGAACATGCCAATGAGAATGGAGGCAGGAAGCCCCCAGGCACTACTGGGCTATGGGCTGAAAATGAAAATAAACATTGGCCCTTGACACAGTGGCTTATTGACAGGTTTCCTGGCAAAGTGTTAATTACTTACTGTGGCACTCTTCAGATAGATGATAAGAAACAGAATGAGGTCCTGTGTTGGTAAATGTTTCCTAGCTGGTTCTCTTGAAGTGGGGAGAGTCCGATTTGTATTTTTTTCCAATTTCAAGCTACCAGACTCTGACGCACAAGAGATAGAGCCCGGAAAAGGTGCACATTTAGCTCTTGCAAACCCAGCCAGTATGAGGGGGCTCCAGCACGCTTGTGGTGGTGGATGTTTTTCCCTAAAGTGGAAGTAACCATTATGAACCCTGGTTGAGAGTTCAAGTGCACTGATGTCATGATATCTGTCCTATAAACCCTGTCAGATTGATGATGTTTCAGTGATCTATCTGCAGTACTTGTGTGGAGACCACTCCAAAATTATTTTAACCATCTCAGTGTTTATACATCTTCCCCCAGAACCCCTCACCCCCCAAAAAATCTTTCTTTGATTATCAGTGGTTGTATTTTTAAAAGAAATTGATTGCATGTTGTACTTGTAATAAAAATAGTTTGTTCTAGATTTTCATAATTGTTTTGATGTCTACTGTTTGCTCCATTTTTGCAAGTAATTATTAACCTTCCAAAAAGTGTAAGTCTTTATCTTTTTAGTGAAAATTAAAGAAATAAGATCCCTAGGCACATCTTTCTGAGTTCTTACTAGGCACAGAAGACATCTAGAGAAAATTAAAATTCAAATACAATTGTAATTTAAATTCACTAAGCATTTATTTTCTAGACTGTCAGTTTGAGCCACACTGAAAAGAAGTATAAAGACTTTTAACAGTTGCTATTATCAGATGTCAGCTTAATCTCAGATACTGTATTGAGATCTTTTCAAACCTCTTAGCAGCAGCAACCTGGTGCTTCTTTTATCTTGCTACTAATCAGATCTGCTGTTTATCCAGGTCTTGTTGAATAAACAAAATTTGCATGACAAGATGTCTCCATCTGAGAGAAGTTCTTTATACTCCATTTATCTTTTGCTAGAGGGTGAGTTTATGAGAAGGGATGTCTCATAAACTGGTATCAGACTTCTCCAGGCCTTCCCCATACCAAGACTCTTTTTCTTTCTTCTTTGGACTTTCAGATATCCAGATTTCTTTTGGTTCCTATCAACGCAGATGTGTGTGTCTGTACCAAGATCTTACACTGATATTGAATCTCCTCCTAACCCTTGCCTTTGTTTTAGATCAGTGCCCAGACTAAGGCTGTGTATCTGAATAATGTAGTTTTCTCTTTTGTTCCATCTGCTCCCTCTGCAAATGTTTAAATATCCTTCCAGGTTTCCTTTAAAAACACATAGGCATTAATACAATGCACATCATTTTATAGCCCTGAACCATTAATGCCTTTTAAAGTCAAGACTTTTCAAGGTGGTATGGGTCACTTACTAATGCCAGTGCTCACTTTCTGTAACTTTGTAGCTAACACCCACCATTTCCCCTCTGTTTCCACTTTGTTTCATATGTAATTCTGTGCTTGAAAATGTGCTGAACTCTGCCATAGGATTCTCCACAGCAAAGCCTGTTGGACTATGGGATGGTCAACACTATTGGATATTGCTGCTAAACTACTGCCTCCTATCAAAGGACAGAGCTTGGTAAATGTCACTTCTGGCCACATGTCCCTTTCAGGTTAAACATATTTTGAGAGATTGAGAGAAGAAAAAACAAAAGAAACCTGGATCTCCTTGGACATGGCTTGATCATAAACCTGGGTACTCTATAAGTACCTTCAACAAAGAAACTATTTTGGGGAAAGAGATACAGCTATGGCTGCTCCCCACCTCAACATAACTATTCTCTTGTTCTCCAAAAACTTTTCTTTCTCCCTTATTCTTTTTTTTTATGTTTATGCATTTATTTGGGAGGGGGTGGATTTCACAAGCAAGCATGCATGGGGGAGGAGAAGAGAGGGAGAGAATCCCAAACAGGCTCCATGCTATCAGCACAGAGACCCACATGAGGCTCCATCCCATGAACCGAGAGATCATGATCTGAGCCCAAATCAAGAGTCAGACGTTGACCCAACTGAGCCACCCAGGTGCCCCTCCTCCCTACTGTTTTTCTCATTGTCCTTTGATCCTTTATTAATTCTTTTCCTTTTCTCACCTTCTTTAATATTGTTTTTCTGGTTTCAATTTATAATTTCAGCTCTATTTGGCAGTCTCGCTTTACAGTCTCATTTTATTTTATCTGAATGAAGGAAGCTGTCTTCTCAGAGGTTTGTTGTTTAACCCACCTCCTCATCTCCTCCTCCACTTTCACAACTTGACCATAGACTTGCTTTCTTCTGTCTAAATTTCATGCACATCTCCAGCTGAAAAACTGTGGGAAAGAAAAATTTAAACTATGTACTCATCTTTTTTTTTTTCTTCCTCCTAATTCAAGGAAAACTCTCTGAAGGCAGGCTGGGACCCAATAGTCTCGATGAGTTCATTTGGACAATGTAAAAGATACGCAGAGTGGCATTCACTAACACCTGTCTCTCTAAATCCACATTGAAAACTGCCTATTTCAGAGAGCATTCTTGATTATCTTCTTGAATGAAGTGTTGCCTTTGGCAATATGATGTAATGAAAGCCCCACATCTATGTTTATAAGCTTCCATAACAATTTCTGAAGGGGGGGGACATTCCCCTACAGGAGGATTTTAAAAATAACTTCCTTTTTTCTTAAAGGCCAATCTTAGCTCTTCTGAGACAGTCTCACAATTATAGACTGTGCCATATCCATCACATTATCTTTTCATAGTTATTTATTCATTCAATAAATGCCACTGTGCTGGGCATTTACATTTGAAAGAATATTGAGCCATGATTCCTTTCTATTATTATACACAGGAAATTATTATACAGTATAAGGGCTGTGTTATAAATTGCTAAGGTAACCCACAAGAAATATACCTAGAGACCAGGTGGCAGAGTATATGATCTGGTTGAATGAATGTTCTATTTAGGTCTTCCATGGCAGTAAAGAGTGAAAAATGCCTGCTTTTTGCAAAAGAAATGCCATTGAAAGGGATAAACCAGATTAATATGCTGATGCTGGCAAAGTTCTTTAGGTTTGAGATATTTTGTTGAATGGATGAATGCAACCTATTATTTTAATTGTTCCATTTAGTTTAAGAGCATAATCAAAAGTAATTTTGTCCTCTGCCTCATCCTGAGAATGCAACAAGCATTTCATTCTAGAATACATCGGTATGTTAGTGGCTTTTCAAAGTTGAGTATATAAAATGTTACAGTCAGATGTGTGTTTTGACTCTGGGTAAAAGGAGTCAAAAGCAATCTAATTTGATTATTAGCATTGTGCTTTAGGTGATTGGACGCCACTTGATCAGAAGAGAGGAATTAAGTTGATTTGACAGCCCTCCAATTTTGCTTTTACTGTTATTGATTCATTGAATCCAGGCTTTTCTATTCAAGGCTTGCTCTTGAAAAAGGCAATGATGGGCACATGTAGCCTAATCACATTTCATTGTCCATTTTCTGTGGGTAATGATAAATTTCACTACTCAGATCAATTTTGGTCTAATTTCCTCTAATAGAATATAACCCAAAGAAGTCTGTTAGATTAAAAGCAGTTTCTTTTAAAAGATATATTAAAAGGGGGAAATGAACTAGAGGCATTTTGATTTATAATTTTGGTTTAGATTTTATTTGAAGTGTACTACCAAAATAATCAGTGCTTGGGGTGTTGTGTAGGAGTCCAGGAGACGAAAGATCATTTTCATGATTAATTAAGGACGTTGTTCAGAGAACTATATGTATTTGACAATTGAAGGGATCATAGATACTATTAAAGTTATTTCCTTCATGTCTCAGACAAAAACAGGCTTAAAAGCATATGAACCAGAGTAGGAGATGCAAATTGTTATGGGTCAATTTCTATGTATCGTGCCAATTTATCATGCCATGCCACTCCTACCCCCAATTAAAATTTCACTAGTAAATGAATGGTATATTTGATCTAGAATATATGACTACATATAACATTTTATGCATTTAGATGGAAATTATAGTTAGGTTTTCAATGTTTATATTTATTTCTTGTCTTTATCTTTTCAATTAACAAATCAGAAACATAATTGCTTAGCAAAATGCGTAGTGAATTGTTTTAGAAGGTTAACACTGTGCATGTTCCCAGAAGTCAATTATGTTTGTAGGATTTGGAGATTGTGATGGACTGGACTCGGATTGACGTATACAATTAAAATCTCTCTAACCTGCGTATCAAGAGAATTGTTTAAGTATTGAAGAGTTAATGCTGTGAAATGAGTTTCATTTAATGCACATAATTACAGTGCCATGAAAACATAGGGGAGAAAACTCAACGGAGGGCCATATGCAAGGAAAAACATTTATTCTGAGACATTATTTTCTTGTGTGTGTGTGTGTGTGTATGTGTGTGTGTGTGTGTGTGTGTGTGAGGAAAGAAGAGAATTAGAAAATACTGAGTATTATGAACAGAAATATAATGTGATGGGATAATAGATACTGAATCAAAGTCAAAGTTTTGTCATAAAAACACAACACATGTTAAAGAAGAACAATAATAATAATCAGGATAGGGATCTATTCCAAGATCAGTTAGGTAGCAAAAGGTCAAGGGAATGAATGAGGGGAGAGAGAGGAATAGAAACTGAGAAGCGTTAAGGAAGGATGAGGAAAAGCAGCTTCCAAGAAAAGCTTGCGTAGAGAGGGTGAGTGAAGGTTGAGATACCAGGATTCTATCATTTGAATACTGAGCTTCAGAATGTTCCTGGTACTGAGATGACAATTAGCTTATTCAATCCTTTAGAGCTTTTCACATGCTCTTTTACTTTTGGACCTTACCATGCTTCTAAAAGGTATAGTCTCTTATATAGTTAACAAGGCACAGAGTAGCTAAGGATCAACTCTTGTCAGCCCTTTCTACCTCTCAAATAATATATAATGGATTATTCTTAGTGTTTGTGTTGAAAATCCTTACAGTTATATTCAGTAAAGTTTACTGAAACTATACAGACAGTCCTCACTTTTCAAGATAGTGCAAGGCTGTAAAAATGATTACACAAGCTTAAATTGTGCATAAATCTTATGACTCAGTGGGTAAAGCTATGATTGTTCTGTGACCTTTAAAATGTTTGGTCATGGGGCGCCTGGGTGGCGCAGTCGGTTAAGGGTCCGACTTCAGCCAGGTCACGATCTCGCGGTCCGTGAGTTCGAGCCCCGCATCAGGCTCTGGGCTGATGGCTCAGAGCCTGGAGCCTGTTTCCGATTCTGTGTCTCCCTCTCTCTCTGCCCCTCCCCCGTTCATGCTCTGTCTCTCTCTGTCCCAAAAATAAATAAATGTTGAAAAAATAAATAAATAAAATAAAAAGTTTGGTCAAAATGTTAAAAATTCTCTAACAATCTGTTATAATAAATAAGTAAGGATTTTTTTAAATAGGAAAACTCATATCAATTTAGTACACCATAATTTAACATCAGAAACACTGAGCGTTAAAGCATTTTATTTCTTTATAAAAATGCCATCACGAGTAGTTCGAGCACTATTTGTTTTCTTCTTGTCATATAAGTGTTGCTATGGAACGGGTATCTTTCCCATGATTTTGTAAATTCTCATTCTCTTTCTCAGTTTGGATCAACTTCAAAAAAATTTATTCTTTGTGCTTTTAATGTAATGAAATATCTGTGAGAGTCCTTCAATGTGGGGTATTTTGCCAGCATCACTTCCTCTGGGACATCATCATTTTCTGCAAAACCACTTTCCTCATTTATGTCAGCAAGTTCACCTTGGTGAAGGCGTCTATAGATCCTTTGGAGAACCAACATTTTCCACATTCACACAGACAGATAGCTATTGCTTCTGAAATTCCATGTCAGGGTGCCTGAATTGAGCATCCTACCCTTGGACTCTTGATTTCAGCTCAGGTCATGATCCCAGAGTCATGAAATTGAGCCTCTTGTCAAGCTCCACGCTGAGTGTGGAGCCTGGTTAACACTCTCTCCCTCTCCCCCTAACCCTCCCCCACATGCTCTATCTCTCTCTCTCTCTGAAATAAAAAAATAAAATAAAATAAAATAAAATAAAATAAAATAAAATAAGATAAAATAAAATAAAATAAAATTCCATGTCTGTCCAATTTGAATTTTACTTTCAGCATCATCACTTTCTGATTCTTTGTTTTTTTAAAGTTTATTTTTGAGGGGGGGGGAGAGAGGGAGAGAGAGAGAGAGAGAGAGAGAGAGAGAGAGAGAGAGAACAGAGTGTGAGACAGGGAGGGGCAGAGAGAGAGGGAGACACAGCATCTAAAGCGGGCTCCAGGCTCTGAGCTATCAGCACAGAGCCCGACATGGGGCTCGAACTCATGAACCATTAGATCATGACCTGACCTAAGCCAAAGTCGGATGCTTAACCAACTGAGCCACGCAGGCGTCCCACTTTCTGATTCTTTACTGCACTATTTTATTTTATTTTATTTTATTTTATTGTTTTTTATTTTATTGTTTTATTTTATGGTGGTTAAAACACCTACCATGAAATCTATTATATTTTATAATATAATACATTATTGTATGTTGTTATACAGCAGATGTCTAGAACTTATTCACTTTGCATAAATGAAATTTTACATACATTGAACAATTCCTGATTTTCCTCTCTTCATCGCCCTTGGCAACCACCATTCTATTTTCTACTTCTATGAGTTTGAATATTTTCGATTCCTCATACAAGTGGAATCCTGCAGAATTTGCCTTTCTATGACTGGATTGTATTACACATAACACAGTGGCCTTAACTTTCATCCATGTTGTTGAATATTGCAGAATTTCCTTTTTTTTAATTTAATAGTATTTCATGTTATTTACATAGCGTATTTTCTTCATCAATTTTTCTGTCAATGAACATTTAGGTTGTTTCCACCTGCTTGCTATTACGAATACTTCTCCAGTGAATATGGGAGTGCCAATATCTCTTTGAGATCATGACTTAAATCTTTTTGGATAAATACTAAGAGATAGAATTGCTGGATCATATAGTGGTTCTGTTTTTATTTTTTTGAGGAAATTTTATAGTGTTTTCTATAGTATTTGCACTTTTGATTTCCTACCAATATACACAGGTTCCAATTTCTCCACATCCTTCTCAGCATTTGTTGTCTTTGTTTTCAAGACACTTTGACACGTGATTTTGTTGACCAAAGTCCTCAATCAATTGTCCATTTTTGTAAAATGACACATGGGTTAATCACCGGGAGACGAGAGTCATCACAACTATAAGGTTGTTTTCTGTGTATGAACTAAATAACAGATGTGCAGTGATCAATTACAGACAAACCTTGAAAAAAGTGACATAAGTCATCATTGATGATGATGATGCACATCTTTTGTTCATGTAGTGACTTGTGGGCTAAAGAGGTAGCAGCAAGATTTATACTTTATGAATTTACTCATAGTTAATGTCTCATGGTAATTGAAATGTGAACCATGTTGTTGAGAGCCGGAAGTTATTTTTCTAGCATGGAATGACTCAGATCTGTGCATTTCAGAACTCTGTACAAGGACTTCCTGTACATAGAATACCACTTGAAATACTAAGTATAGAATCCTAGTAAAACTGTTTACATTTTCATTACATTAGAAGCACAAAATATAGAAATTTTAGATGACCATGGCTTGAACTACTTACTGTGAGGTTGACTAAAATGTGGTAACTTATTTCTCTTTTGTTGATGATGTCAGTTAAGGCGCTGTATAATGAGCTTCAGATCAGACCATTAATGAAGTCTTTATCAATCATGAAATTTTACAGGTTTAAAGAATTTTGAATTAATCTCATTTTATAATAGCTGAGTATGTCTCTTTCTTGATGTGTTCTGAGTATTGCCCGTGGTCATAAGCTAGTTAGATATACAACTGGAACATGTCATTTGACTTCTCCAGTCAATTTTTCACAAGTTTGAAAGTCAATTACAAGTATATTTTCAGGAATAAAGACAAGATAGACCACAGGGTGAAGTGAGATATTAAATTGGATTATTTTTAAAATGCTGTTTCTGACAATCTTCTATAGATATAGAGAATTTTGCTTTATAATATTAAGTCCTAAAGAAACTCCAAATAATTCATCTCATTTTTTAAAGTTTATTTATCTATTTTGAAAGAGAGAGAGAGAGCATGCATGCAAGCAGGGGAGGCGCAGAAAGAGATAGAATCCCAAGCAGGCTCTGTGCAGACCCTGATGTTGGGCTAGATCCCACAAACCATGAGATAATGATGTTGGCCTACGTCAAGAGTCAGAGACATAACCAAGTGGTCTACCCAGGTCCCCTAATTCACCTCAATTTTCAAAAATATGTGTTTTTGAAAAATATATTATGATTATATATACATGAGAAAAGTTAGACATTTAGCATGAAATCAAGTCCTCTGAAAAACTTTAATGATGTTTTTCTTATAAGTCATAGAAGTTCCACCTAAGAAATTATTTGGTTGGATAATATCAACAATCTAAGTTAGACAAATCTGAATAATCTGGCAATAGATGTTCGACCAAAGTCACAATTTCTACATAAGTGCTATTATAGGCTAAATGTTTGTGTCCTCCCCCTCCAAAATTCATATGTTGATGGTGTTGGAGGTGGCATCTTTGGGTGCAATTAGATTTAGATTAGGTCATAAGGTATGACCTCATGATGAAATTAGTGCCCTTATACGAGGGGGAATACAGACTGGTCTTGCTCTTGCCCACATACTCAATGAGGAAAAGCTCTGTGAGGATATATGAAGAAGTTAGCTGTCTACCAGTCAGGAAGAGGGCCCTCACCAAGACCCTAATTTGTTGGCCCCTTGATCTTAATTCCTGACTTCTAGAAATGTGAGAAATAAATATCTTTTTTTAAGCCTCTCAGTCTAGGGCATTTTGTTATGGTATCTCAAGTCAAAACAAATATGAACATACTACACTTTTATTTGGGTTAATTTTTTTTTTAATTTTTTTTTTCAACGTTTATTTATTTTTGGGACAGAGAGAGACAGAGCATGAACGGGGGAGGGGCAGAGAGAGAGGGACACACAGAATCGGAAACAGGCTCCAGGCTCTGAGCCATCAGCCCAGAGCCCGACGCGGGGCTCGAACTCCCAGACCAGGAGATCGTGACCTGGCTGAAGTCGGACGCTTAACCGACTGCGCCACCCAGGCGCCCCTATTTGGGTTAATTTTTTATGATACCCTTACATATAAGGTGGACTATGCAAGACTCTGCTGTGATTATTCAGTTTCCTTGGTGCTAGCCCAGGTCCACTTAAAGCAAATATCTTTTGATTCTAAGAGAGACAGACCCATTTGGCTAACCCAAATAATGGTTAAGTAGGAGGATTGGTTTTTGTAAGCACAATGGAGGTATGATGGAATCCAAGAAAACTGAGTCCAACTAGACTTATAGGAACTTCACTTTTTGGCAAGGTTTCTAGTATCTTTCCTATTTGGAATGAAGTAGATCAATTTTACTTGTAACATGCATTCTCTTGGAGACTAATTTATTGTAATGCAATCGTTATGAGAAAGCACCATATAACACTGTCCCTTCCTTTAGTTTCTCTCCATGCTTGAACCCCAAGAATAAGGCACCTACTACCAATGGAGATCCATGAGCTTGTGTTCACTCTTGAATTCAGCCAGAAAAGTGGATGACATGGCATAAGGTCTTCTAAGATCTTTGTAGGTAACCAGTTGTGCTGGCCCCACACATTTTTCTTCAAGGAAGCTGCCAAAAAGGAAAGTTATATCTAAACAGGCATCTCTAGAAGACTCTTATGACTACAAGTGGTTTCACACCATCCTTCTATCTTGGCATAAATCTTTACAATAGTGATGACTTTTCTTTGCATCAGAAAGATGAATGATCTCCTTCTTAGGTCATTTAATTAATCCTCTAACCCAGGGGCATATGAAATTTTTCTGCATAAAAGTATATAGTAAATATTTTAAGCTCTGCATGACATGTAGACTTTATGGCAACTGCTCAACTTTGCTCTTGTAGCAAAAAAGCAGCCCTAAACAAAATGTAAATGAATGGGTGTGGCTATGCTCAAATAAAACTTAAGTTACAAAAAAAGGCAGTGGACTGGATTTGGCCACTAAGTATAGTTTGCCCACCCCTGATCTAACCTGTTACCTCTCTGTATGTTCTGCTTGTAGTTCTGTGATAAATCCTCTATAATTACTGGCATTTGAAAAGTGGCTATCCCAAATGCCTGAGTAATGCAATAGCTAATTAGCTTTTCATTAACTCTACCTGGTTTACTCTTACATTTGTTGCTAAAAAGATTCCAAAAGGAAACAAAAATAGTACATACTGTGCAGCATATCTAAAGGAGTACATGTCTTAAATTCACTTTATTCTGTGACAGAGCATAAACTCAAGAAAAAAGGGTATGTGAGCAATACCAAATGATGCAATAGTGTCCGGAAAGATGAGAAATAAAAATGGCCATTGGATTTGGCAATAAAGAGGTTATTGGTGACCTTCAAGAAAGCAATTTCAAGGGAATTATTGAGGCAGAAACTAAAATGCAGAATATTTAGGCCTGATAATGATAAGCTATAGAAGATCTTCTCATATTAAGCAAAGCTTAATTTAAAATGCACTCCACCCAAACATCCTCTCTACTTAAATATATTTCAGAATGCTTTCCAGCCAGTTTAAATAAATGTATTAATAGAATAAGCTTTCTTGCAGCATATTTGTGTGTGTGTGTGTGTGTGTGTGTGTGTGTGTGTGTGAAAACATTTATTGATTAAATTCCCTATGCCACACTTGAATTTAAAGCTGTGACCTGTGATCTCAAATTGACTTCATGACAATAATGATTAGGATGGTGGGTGAGCAGCACACATTTACTGATAATCTCTCTGTAGTAAAGTCAATGACTCTTTTTCCCAAAGAGAGAATCCAGTTATTAAAAAAAAAAAAGAAGTGTTTTCATTGGCATACTTTCTTAATCCACTTCATTTTCTAGTCACAAATGTAAACCTATGTTACATTTTTGTAATTCTACTCTTTTCACTTGATTTCTAGTCTGCACAAAAACAAAATAGAATTTCTAATGTAAATATGGGAATATAAACAATTATAAAGACAGAAATCTTTGTCATGTTTTTATATTACTTGTAATCCTTTTGTTCCAGTGATTATTTGAATATGTGGTATTATTGAATTTGACTACTTTGGAAGTTACAATCTTCCTATTTCTGACACCCAATATTTGAAAGTGAAAATGTCATTTTATTTTGACTTATGAGGTGGAGTATCATTTCTCTGCCTCTTCCTGCTTTCCCTAACCCCTTCCCCAACTCCCTAATCTTCCATTTTAGTTAAATACTATAGAATGTCACATGGTTGATAAATTCCTATTTTACGAGTTTTTTAAAGAAATTTAATGTAAATTCAATGTAAGCTTCAGTTATAAATATATTTAATATAAAGTTTGGTTTTCTATGGGAAAAGAAATGATAGGCTATAAAGATATATGATGCCAATTTTATTCTTATTTGGAAGCACTATAGAATCTTTCCAAGGAAATAAATTACACCTGAATATTTGTTATTTGTATCCTTCTATTGTTCAATTATTTATTAAATATGTCTAATGTAATAAGAAACACACAAGCAACTTGTGACTCAAAAATAAATAGATGGCAGCTTTTACTATCTATTGTGTAGCTCACACTTAATGGGCAACAAATCAAAAAAATAGATCAATCAATCTTAAAAGTTTATTTTTAGAGGCTTAAACACCTACCTATGGGAGAATAGAGGAGGAAGCCATAATTGTCTCAGTTTTATAAAATTTTAATATCTATATTTTTCAGTTATTCTGAAAGCAAACAAGAGGTTTCTGGATCAAAAACAGACTATTTCTCTACACCCCAGTACCCCATCTGATGCAAAGAGATAAGAAATTCTTGGTTTTGTTTGTGTGGACAAAGGAATTTATACCCAAGAGGAGACTCCAAAATTATGAATCTTGAAGTTTATAGGGGAACTGCCACTTAGCTTACTTGAGACAGCACAAGAAACCTTCTCTCAAATGTTTTACACTTTGGAAGTGTAACAAGCTGGAATTGGGAATGTAAGTGGATGGCTTCTGCTTTCATTTTTGTCTGAAATGGAAGCATTTAGCTCAGGGGGGGAATAAATATTTCTGAAGATCACTATCTAGGCAATCATTCTTTAACTTTCCAGGCATATCCTTTAGCCCACGTTTCAGTTTTCTTTGCCTAAAATACCCAAAATACAGAGAAACATAAAAATTCTTTCTTTACAGTTCTACACAATTGAGGAAATGTTCTCTTATGGAGATGATATTAGAATCTAGACTATTAGATCTATAAGTGTTCTCTACACAAAAAAAGAAAGCCATTCCTGGCAGAGGGAACAGACACACAGCAATTGGGGCGTAAGACAGAACATGATGGAATTCACATCCACTGTTTGACAGTCATTATTTCTGGGAAAGGGAGTTGCAGAACAATTGAGAGTTTAAGGATATCTTACCAACTTTATTTACTGGCATCACTCATATCCAAACAACATTCATACATTATTCTCATTAAAAAATTCAAGTAAAAGAAGACAGCAGAATGTCATCCAGGAAACATGTCATTTTGTCATTTGTTGGCTGAACATGCAGCAGAACAAAAAACCAATCACAGATCATGAAAATGTGTATGCTGTATGTACTAATTTGGGCTTCATTCTTTAGGCACAGAGATCTAAAAGTTTTCCAGAAGGAGAGTGATAGGAATGTATGCAAGTTTTAGAAAGATTACTCTGACATAATAGATTAAATGAATGAATGAGTGAATGATCAGGGGATTGGAAGAAAGGGCACTGCAGTGATTGACCAGACTATTCAAATGATAGCAGAGGAATACAGAGGAGGGCAAACACCTAAGAGATGTTAACTGGATCAAATCAGTGAGCCTTAGTGTGTCATAGGATGTATGTCTTACAGGGACAATGGGAGTCAGGATGACTCTTGGGTTCCTGATTTGGGTAGTTGAATACATGATGGAGCCATTAACCCCAAAAGGAAATATACATATTTGGTTTGGGTTTTGAGGGGAGAAGATAGTGAATTTATCTTTAGATCTTAAATTTGAGGTTTCTATAAAATACTTTTATAGAAAGAAATGTTTACTAGTACCTTAAAAGATGGGCATAAGAGAGTCATTGTAAATTAGATATAGATTCTTTTAGGAATATGAAAGAGAGAGAGAGAGAGACAGACAGACAGAGAGGAAATAAACATATCTAAGAACACCTATGTGTCACACAAAACTTAGGATCTGGAGTTTTGTGGCTATTGGCATCTGTTTAGCAGATTAACAATGTAAAGTTCAATATCTCTTGGTTTTCTAAGCTCTTCTCATATTTGCTACCTCATGGTCATAAAATGAATGTTGGAGTTCCAGATATCACATGTACTTTCATGACAGGGGGAAAAAATAAGGAGTTGTACCAGTTTGCCTATATCCTTGTATCAGCAAACTAAACTGTTCTTCAGAGTTCTCAGTTTTCCACTTGCATCTCATAGGCCAGAATTGTGTCAAATTGGAACACAGTGAATGGAGCCGGAAAACAAGAATTTAACTGGCTAGATGACTGTCTCAACAAACTAAGGATTATGACTACATAAAGAAGGAGTGAGAGGGTATTGAGTAGCCACTTCAGCATCTGACACAGGAGATTTGAAGGAAGACAGTGAGGTCAGCAATGTTAGACGCTGTAGTGTTCTACGAATCAATTCTGGACTTTCCAGAAATGAAATAGTTTCCAGATTAATTGTGTTTAAAATAAACTATAGGCATACCTAGTTTTATTGCACTTTGGTGTATTGCATTTTGCAGATAATTGTGATTTTTACAGATAGAGGATGGCGGCAGCCCTGTGACTATTTTTCTGGCAGCATTTGCTCACTTTGTGTCTTTCTGTGACATTTTAGTAATTTGCATAATATTTCTAATTTTTCCATAATTATTGTGTGTGTTATGGTGATCTGTACTCTTTGATGAAAAATCATTGCCAATGTACCCAGTCACCCAAAAGCGCTAATGGAGACATAAAGTGAGCTGAACATTATTTTCAGACCTGCTAACACGACATCCTTTCTATAGCCTATTGATCAAGGAGTCATCTCAACTTTCAAGTCTTATTATTTAAGAAAACATTTCATCAGGCTATGGCTGTCATAGGTAGTTAGACCTATGATAGGTCTTGGCAAAGTAAATGAAAACCTTCTATAAAGGATTTACCATTCTAGATGCCATTAAGAACATTCACAATCCATGGGAAGAGGTCAAAATATCAACATGAACAGGAATTTGGAATCCATTAATTCCAATGCTTGTGGCTGATTTTGAGGGGTTCAAGACTTCTGTGGAGGAAGTAACTGCAGATATGGTGGAAACATCAGGAGAACTGGGATTAGAAGTGGAGCCAGAGATGTGACTGAATTAGAGGACTCTTAGGATAAAATTTTAACAGATGAGGAGTTGCTTCTTATGGATGAGGATAGAAAGTGTTTTCCTCAGATGGACTCTAATCCTTGTTAAGGTACTATGAAGACTGTTGAAATAACACACGATTTAAAATATTATATAAACTTGCTGAGTTGCTCATGAAAGAGTCAATTAACACAGCAAATTTGGTTGCCATCTTATTTTCAGAAATTCCCACATGCATCTCAATCTTCAGCAATCACCACCCTTATCAGTCAGCAGCCATCAACACTGAGGCAAACCCTCAACCAGCAAGAATATAATGACTCATTGAAAACTCAGATGTGGTTAGCAGTTTTTAGCAATAATGTATTTTAAATCAGGGTATGCACACTAGTCGTTTTAGACCTAATGGTATTGAACACCAAATGGACTACAGTATAGTGTAAACATAACTTATATATACACTGGGAAACCAAAAATATTCATTTGATTCACTTCAATGTGCTATTCAGCTTATTGTGGTGGTCTAGAACTGAACCTGCAATATCTCCAAAGTATGTCTGTAGCTTAAAATGCCTGCCATTGGGCCGATAAACATAAGGAAAGGTCATTAGGCTCATTGTCTGAAAATAAACATGTAGAAACAATGAGGTACCATTTCTTACACATAAGTCTCTAGCACCTATTTTAAGGCAGGCACTGTGTAAGGAAGGTGAAAGGCAATGGAATGGGAAGGCTGGAAGGACACACATCCAGGACGATGTACGCTGAGGTAATCACAGGTGCTGGGCAACAGTCCATTTTCATCAGCACCATGCTTTTTCTCACCTATCTTGAAACACTTTTCTCTGTCTGGAATTTTGTTATGCCTCACTCTTGGATACTTTGAAAAATCCTATTGACTATTACTTGATTTTACTTAGAAATCACTTCTTCCAGGCACCCATGATTTATGTCTCCAAAGAATGCCCAGGCTTCCACCTCTTTCTAGCATAGTGCCTTGTTCTCTATCTATCCCATATCTCTATAACTGCATTAATTACATTGTTCTGATTATTTATTAATTTCCGTGTTTCCTCCAAGGCTTCTAGACAATGGGAAATTTGCTCTATTAACTTTTATGCTTACAGTGTGTACCACACTTCTTAAAATAGAATAGGCTCTCATTCATACCTGCTGATTGAACAAGAAACACTTCTATTTTTGCCTCTCGTAGCCTAATCATTCTAATAAAATTTTTAATTGCTGCATGGTAATTATTTATAGGAAGAAGAGTAAGCATAACTCTTAATTAAGTTTCTGTCCCCATAACAGTAGGTACAAACATTCAAATCCAATATGCATCAAAATGAAGCATCTTTCCATTTTATATTGTTTTTGTTACTGTTGGTAGGAGCTTCTACTAGTCTTAAAGGAAAATTGAAGTAGTATATTGTCTTATTATTCTGGAACATGCAATTACTACTGAAGGAGAATGCCATCATCATGTGAAGGTCAAAAGGAAACGGGGAAGGAGAAAACACAAAGGGAAGTAAAAACTAAGAGCTATGTGATGGCAATCTTGAAAAAAAATCCTAGGTGTCTGTGCTGTGGTTCTGACTCCATTTCCTTTCCAGATTTAAGTTCCTAAGAGATCTTTCTGTACCCTTATGAAAAGCGAATCAGTTGACCAAAACCTTCCTCGAGCAGGAATGGATGGGTCATTGTGACTTCTGGGTGCTCTTCCTTACCAGCATTCTTTTGGGAAAGGAAATGTTCTGTAGCGCTATGATCCAGATTCTGATCCTGTATCTACATGATGACATTAACTCTATGTTTTAAAGTTTGTAAAGTATCTTAGTCACCACAGAACTCTTCTTCCTTTCTTTCCCTAACTTCCTCCTTTTTTTAAATATTAGAATGGTGTTATTTTAGTTGTGCTTTCAGTTTTTAAATAATTTTTCCACATGAAACATCTGTCATGGCATTTTTTAAAGTGCTCTTTGAAATCCTGTCCACAGGATGCTCCTAAAACTGTTTTGTTTTGTTTTTTTTTCAGATTCACAAGGAAGATAAGCATATTAAAAGTTCTGACAACCCTAAACTGTAAAACCTAATAAACTGTTCAATCAAGGAAATTTATAAGTCAGTTTTTGTTTAAAAACTGACATTTCCCCAAATTTTTTGATGTAGACCTATCATTTAGCATCACATCTGTAAAAATCTTATGGAATGAGTCTTCCTTCAAACAAGCTTTGGGAAAGTGCTCTGTTACAATGCATGGGGAAAAACTTTCAGGCCTTTTTGACTTCATAATGAAGCACTTCAAACTCCTTATCCCATTTTAAATTTGTTTATTTCAATGTTGCTTTTGATAATCAGATAAATGATTTAATTATGCTCCTCTGAATTAAACCCAATAATTTTTTTCTAGTTTTAATCAGTGATTCCCATGCAATGATCCCTCTATGCATTTTTTAAAAGGTTTTTGTTCTTCAAAGTTGTTATCTTAGTTATTTAGTTATGTCTAGTTCCACTGATGAATCTTCCGCCCATATTAATGAGATAATTCCAATGAACTGTTTTGGATGTGGTTTAACATCATAACGAGTGCCAAATGCAGTTTTGTCAGAAATGAATAATTCATTTCAAAATAAACTTGCTTTTGACCAATTCACTTCCTGAGGATTAGTGCAATGACTATTAAATATCAATAGTTCTTAAGAAAAGCTGGTAATTTTTATTGCATTAACCTTGAACAACAACAAACCCTGTTTTTTCTTTTCTTTTTATTTCTAAACAGTTGGTAAGATCGAGTTAGCAATCTTTATTCAAAATTAAGGACATACTTTAAAATGTCCTCCAAAATGTAAGGGAAGTTGACGAAGTGCTCAATCACACCTAGGAGGTGTAGAGGAATTTCGAGTCCATTGTAAACTATTATGTGGTAACATTAATTAGAAACGAATAGACTAGACTCCACTTAATAAGATTAAATTAAGTTAGTTCTTATATGATAGATCTTGAACTGTGAATTTTTTTAAGTAAAAAAAAAAATCTAAGAGTTCAGAAAAATAGAGAAAAGTATACTTCAGAAAAATCTGCAGTAAACTGTATATCATTATATTAGGAAATAGGGTAGCTTCTTAAAAGAATGAAGTCTTTTGATACCCAGAGGTTGATTTTTGGATTTTTTTGTAACATGGGAAATGCAGACATTTGTCATACAGCCTCATACTAGGAAGGAAATTTTACCCATGGGTTGTTTACACCTTTTCGTTTTTAGTAACTAGATCAGTCCTTGAATATAATCAGTTCCAATAAGTGTTGCTGTTGTTCATAGGAAGGGAATGAGGTAGAGTCTTTGAAGTAGGAAGTAATATTTCATAAGGTGTGGAAAAGCAGACTTACTCATCATTCAGGAATGGAA
Organism: Prionailurus viverrinus; assembly: GCF_022837055.1. NCBI lineage: Eukaryota > Metazoa > Chordata > Mammalia > Carnivora > Felidae > Prionailurus > Prionailurus viverrinus. The sequence continues at coordinate 129,684,162 of NC_062569.1, read as the reverse complement.
TGATGGGTTCTGTGTCTAAAAGTAGCATTGTGAAAAATTTGTTTGAACCCATTGAAAAACAAGCAAACTTTGACATTAGCTAGAACTGAAAGGAAGTTAAACAAATTCCATTTTGAGAGAGGGATTTCTGAAAACATGTGACCAAGGAACCCATCCAGGACATGTATTTGTGGAATGTCATGTATCCAGCTAATGCTCCCTTTTAAAAGACCGCAATTTTAACAGAGTATAACAGGCCGGTACAGTACATTCAGTTGCTGAAGACCCCCATATCCTAGAGTCTAAAGCGTAGTTGGTGCTATAGTCAACACAGTGCAGTTTTCCAAAATTAGCACTAGACTGAAGTAGGATATAAATACACACTAATACACTACACAGTTTCCAATGACAATGACTTTGGGAACTTTTTAACAAATTTTTTTTTCTTGCAAAAATCAGCATCTTTTATGAAATAGAGATTTATGGTTCTGCCAAGGAGTCTAGTGACTGTTTATTCAAAACTGTAGCCTATTCTTTTTAGTGTCCACAAACTGTGTGTTAGGCAAAGAAATGAGAAGTGTAGCTCCTAGTTTCGTAAATCTAAATTTGCAATAGGTCATAACAAGCTCATAAACAATATATGCTTCTGATACCACTCTAGGAACATTTTAAGTTTTTGGTCTGTTTATTTTAAATGGTAGGATGCAATGCCACTTTGTATGTGTACAATGATTAGGGATAAAATAGATTTCCCAGTGTATAATTAAACACAGAGAAAGAGAAGATCCTTTTTCTCTTCCATACAACAAATGATTAGAGATCCAGGCTCGGATTAAAAAGTTTCCCCACAGAATCTTATGTGAGTCTCTGGCAAACAATTTTGCTGAAATTCCAAGTCAGGCGGCTTGCACTATGCTTTTGTTAAAAATGCCACCACCACCACCACCACCACCACCAACAACAACAACAACAAAAAACCCTTATAAGACCATCATTAAAATGTACCTTCAATAAAGATTGACTCAGCGGTCTACTTCAGAATTGTGGAAGATGAGAAAAATGGAAATCTTTAAGGCTGGTGTCTTTCTGGTGCGATCCAGCTCAGTGCAGGGACAGTATAGTATTTGACAGTTCTCACATTCCCTGTGGTTCCTATTGTATCCCTTAAACCTAATTGCATTTGAACCGAAATCCTGACCCATGGTTTGTAACGTGAGGATGTTAAACATATGTCATGTGGAAAGTATCTGATGCATGTTGTGCATTGTAATAATCTACTAAAGATTAGAGCCACTAGAATCAAAGAAACCAAAATCTATAATTATTGGCATTTGTGGGAATTGTTCTAAGAACATTTAAACATTTTAATCCAATTTTCATTCTTTATGGTCCTTAACGAAAAGGAAAATATACACAGAGGGCTTCAATCCACAGCCACCTTTTATTCTTTCTTATTGAGGAATATAAACCAGATCTATGGCTTACCTAATATATAAATCTTATTCAACATACAAAAAAAGAGACATAGGTGATCACAATGAATTTTTGTCAAGTTCTGTCTTTAAAAGAGGTTTAAGATTGGCCACAAAACAATTCTATGTTGACTTTTAGTTAGAAGCTTTGTTTTAAAAGTTTTCATCAGAATTATGTTCTTACAAAAGGCTAGTTTGTAAACAATCCTTCTAGTGACAGAAAAAGTCACAATTTATGCATTTTTTGGAATTACTTTATTCTGTTCAATCACAGTTTTATTTATGAGATATGACCATGAAGGAGTAAGACTGATTTATTTTATTGGCCTCTGCCTATTGTCAAGATAGGTGCATTGATGATACATTCATTCAAGCAATTCTGTTTTAGATACTGTTTTGATGTCTCTTTCTTTGAAACTGACATTAAAACTAGTTTATCAACTACAAAGAAATTGACATTATTGCTTTAGTAAGTACTTGAGCTTTACCGAGAAAGAAGAAAAAAAAGTACATCTCACTCATCTATTTATTTATTTGTTTGTGTGTTTAAAATATTTTCTCACAGATAACAGATACGGATTCAAACATGATTTGGCTCATTAAAAAAAAAAAAGAAAAGAAAAAAAATCTGCCTTTATAAACTGGAAACATTCCACTCTGAGGATATTCAAAAGAATAAGAATATGCTTGTAATTTTCAAGAAAATTGAACTTTAGATAAGTCTAGATTGAGGTTACATGTCAAAGAACAAATACAACTTAATGTGCAAAAGTAAGAAAGAAAACTAATAAATAAATAAATAAATCATCCCTTGTTTACACTTCAAACAGCAAACAAATTGGTAGTTTACCTAGCTGGTTGAACCTTGCTTACAGGCCACAAATGACTATTAAAAATGAAACAGTTGAGCCATCCTGTAGAATCCTGTTTTTCCATTCAGATCTCCATGGCTGAGCTCAGATGTTGTGTGTGCTTAAATTTGCCTACAAGGAATCTTTGAATTGCTTAATGGGACGGCCAATGACAAGCACCGCCCCTCATTCACTGATCACAGCAAATCCTTCTGAGTAACCAACTCTGCTGGTTGTAAACCATGTCTACTCTGAGGAAAATGTAACATCTCCTTGTAGCTTATTTCAAGAAGGTTATACATTGAGATCACTGCCACATTTAGAAACCTTTCTATCCATTTCCCAAATGCATTTTTTTTCTTAAAATGTGAATTAAAAAACATTGAAATTTATCAATGTGAAGGTAATATTTGACATGAGTTTTATAGCCACAGAGCAGACTAGTAAGCATGCTAGTGCTATATATTTATTTATTTTTCATTTCTATCTGTAAATCTTTTACAAGGACTCTGTCCACAATTTCGTCATGCAAGGTAGCTTGTCTGAAACTGCCACTAGCAAACTAACAAGGGGCTGTGGATAGTATAAACATGACTATGATGTATTAGCTAAATTTGATGCAATAAGTAGGTGCTTAAACTAGATACATCAATTTTAATTTATAAATGTGATCAAAAGGTAAGAGCTTCGATATTTTTCAGGAACTCTAAAGTTCTAAATGAACTGTCTCTAACATCAGTTTTAATTTATTTTTTTTTTGAGAAACCAAATGAATGATATGTCTTGAAAAATGCTAAAAAAAACAGCATGAAGGTAAAGCTTATCAAAGTACAGTAGTTTGACTCAGACATGCTATAAATTCTCCTGCAAAACCAGTTTTTAAAAGAATCTTTACAATTGGCAGTGAGAGGAATCAAAAGCAAAAATTATTGGCTGTGTTTTAGTTGGCTTCAATTAACAGTCTTTGAAAGTAACACAGAAGATTACAAAACTACTTCTAACACAAATGATTTCAGAATGAAAGCTTCTTAGATACTTTTAATAAAAAAATATTTAGTAGCTCCTATAACTATGTATTTCTTACCTCAAAGATTTACATTTCATCTGCTGTAGGCATAAAATCCACCAGGTAGCATGGTTATAAATCTTGGCCTATTAGGTCTACTAACATTATATAACCTGCCCAAACCAGATGGTAGCTCCCCATTTCATAAAGAAGTGAGGGAATAAATGATGTTTGTAAATATCTATGACAGACAAGATTATCTCTGTAACAAATTTATATGAACACATTACATGAGAGTAGGTCTCTGCTAAATAATTTTTATGACATGTCTCTAGTTGTCACAGAAGAATAAATGCAAGGTAAGGTCAGCTTAAGAGTTATATAAGAACAGCTTTCCCTACCTCCAGTTTGGCATTAGAAATTATAAGCAGTCTGTGCAATGCTAGTATAACTAAAAGGCCAGGATTACTACCATCGTACCTGATGGATTTTATGCTTACATGAGCTTAAACATAAATCTTAGTGGTCAGAATAACCATAGCTTCATCAAATTCTGTTCCTTTTGCAATGTTATTTTAATACATTTCCAAAAGTAACTGTAATCATCCTTCCGTAGTTGAAAGGTAGACAGTGTGTTCCTGAATGTTCATCTTGGAACAATTTACTGACGGAAAACCTACCATGAATGATCTTAAAAATCTTAGCAACTTAAGTCTAGAAGTCATTAAAATAAGAGAGCCTCTCTGGGGGTGCCTGGATGGCTCAGTTGACTGAGCATCTGGCTCTTGATCTCAGCTCAGGTCTTGATCTTGGGGTTGTGTGTCTGGGCCCCGCATAGGGCTACGTGTTGGGCATGAAGACTACTTAAAAAAAAAAAAAAGGAATGAAAGCCTTTCTGTTCTTATAAGTAGTCACAGGGCATTAAAGATACAGGTCTTAGGAGCTCTCATCATTTCAAAAAGTATTGCAAGAATATTCCCTTTAAGACTTATTTCTGGGCAATGCTATTTCACAGATAGAGGTATTGAGCCTTCACATTTACTGGTAGAGACCTGTAGATTAGAAGAACATGTTTGCAGTACCCAAAATAAGGGCTTTCTTTACCTGAAAACTCAAAATCACTGCCTCAAACATTTTAGTCAATTCTATTAAAAATCATTTTACTGTATGTTTCCATGGACATAGTGTTCTTTCAAATGACACAAAATATAAAAGTGAATACAGACACATTCAACAAAACGTGAACCAATTTTCCAGGCATTGGGTCTTTTTGCCTCATTCTAATCCATCATTCCTTTAACATATTTTTTGACAGTCACTTATGCATTCTCTACATGTGACATACCAGAAATTTTAGTGTAGTCATACTTTGTTAATTTTAGAGATGTAAAATTAGGTCTATATTTATATAGTTTGCTAAGGTTGTCCTTGGCCTGTATTATGTATACTTACAATGGAAATGTAACTTTAAATTCCATGAAAAATGCTAATTCAATGCTAACATAGATAAACTAACATAAAAGGAATAATTTATTTGAACATATATACTTGGCTGTTTTTCCAATTGTCCAGACATAACAATGATATTTATACTGCCTCAGATGAGGATTTTAAAATTCAGTTAAGTGGAGTGTTTGATTATATCTATTTAAACTATTCAAATTTTAACTGACTTTATTGTAATTTCCATTCTTCCCTTCTAAAATTTCTGATTTTATGTAGACAAATATTTATATAATTTAAAGGAAAAAATCAACATGAAGTACATTTAATAAATTCATCGTGAGTGTTGTCATTAACAACAACTTTTTGATAAGAATCTGCCAATAAAAATGTAAAAGTTCTGCTAGGAAAAAATGATATGTTTCAAAACTCAACTTCAGGGGCACCTGGGTGGCTCATTCGGTTGGGCGTCCAACTTTGGCTCAGGTCATGTTCTCACTGTTCGTGGGTTCGAGCCCCACATTGGCTCTGTGCTGACAGCTCAGAGCCTGGAGACTGCTTCGGATGCTGTGTCTCCCCTCTCTCTGCCCCTCCTATGCTCGTGCTCTGTCTCTCTCTGTCTCTCGATAATGAATAAATGTTAAAAACATTAAAAACTACAAGAAACACACCCCCACTTCAAATACCTATTTAGCTTAGAGCTGATCAAATATGGGGCTACATAAGAGAATGGGGCATTTAACAGATAACTTTGTTAGTGTTGGTAGAGATAGGTAGTGTTTGCCATTCTCTGTTTATTCATGCAGAAAAGGTGTGAGAGGTGTCTGCATCTGTCTGAAAGCTGCCCCAGAGTTTCTAAGCATCTATTCTCCTAAAGGAAAGAAACGATAGATAGGAGGCCAAAGAAACCTTAGTTGGTACAGATCTTACATACTTCAAAGTGTGCTATAGGAAGAACCAAAACAAAGCAGTATGCTTATTTTTACTTATTTGTTTAGGAGGAGAGCCTATAAACTTGAGTAACATAAAAACAAAATTTATTTTTAGAATTAGAACTAGTCATTCATTAAAAGAATATGGTTAGAATAGTTTAGTTTTCTAATTAAAATCCTGATTTAGGAGACTAGTTATTTGCAGCTGTCCCGTGCAAAGTCCATCACTGAAGGGTAATGCTAAAAGTACTGTCATTTATAATTCTCTTCATTGAAGGCATTTGTTTAGCCACTAGATGTTTTCAGTACAACCATCAAATTCTGATAATACGGCAATTGGCTACCAACTACTTTTTGTCCTCTATGTCACATAAACATTCCAAGTTTTGACTCAAAAAGCTTTTTAAAAATATATATACAACTTAACAAAACCCATGATTGGAAAACTCAGGCATGGATCATAAAACAGTTTTGAGTCCCTCAATGTGAATCAAGGTGTCTATATACAATTTTCCAGGAGAGCTCACAGATTCCATTGGTATAAATTATCACCTTTCAAAAAAATCATCCCAGATTTTCAAGTTTACTTTATATTCCAAATCAGAAATCTCTAATATTCCAACCATAAAGTTTAAAAATATCAAAAATTCTTACAAAGTTTCCCAACTTCTACATAAAGCATTTTTCTTCATTTTTGAAGTATTCATATTTTATACATCACCTGGGCTTCTGTGATAAGACAAATAAACACGTTTCATTTTGCCTTTCATCTATCATTTCTCATTAATTATAAAGCAGGGTATTTCTGATGAGTCTTTTGACTCTACAATTTTATTACCTTCATAATATAATGCAAGAAACTGTCATTATGATATATTTCTCCCCAGAAATGATTTTCAATGTATTAAGTTCTTTATACCACGTTTCTCTGAATCTGATTACTTCCTGCATTATTTACTTGTTTATTTCACCTTCTTTTGACCAACCTTATTCTGCAATGCTGCTCTGTCTTTCATCTTCAAAGCCCCATTTCTGGATCATATGTGAGTGTCTAAAGTCAGTTGCTGAAATAAACTTCAAATGCAAAACTTCAGTTTAAAAATTCCAGCTGAACTTTATCATTCCTGAAAATGTACAGATGTTTCTACCACATTTAATCTTTTTATTGTCAGGATCATAAGGCTGAATGCTAGCAGCAGGCTGTTTTCATTTCAATCGTGCTATCAATTCAGGAAAAATCAGACTTTGATCTTTGGGAAGAAGATTTGGGACACCCAGTGTGTTACAATTGGCTTTAGAGATTTATTTTACAAGAAACTTGCCGTTGTTTTCCAGAGTGTGTTTTATATTTATTACCAACGGAAAGAGGAGGGGTAGGAAGTAATTCTGCTGTCAGCCTTGAAAAACTCAAGTTTAAGTGATTTAAAAAGTAGACTTAAGTGGGACTTATGTGACTTTGTATGGAGTAGGTCTCTGTGTTACCAGCAACACCTCTGGAAATGTTCCACAAACACTGAAGACAGGAAAGAGGGAACTAACTTGAAGTAAGAAAACAGAGAGAATAAAATAGGAGGATATATTGTTTAGGACCTTTCACAGGCTTGATCACAGCTTATCCTGCAGGGAGATCTTAGATGGAAAGCATTTTCTTTTTCAAACAGGTTTACTCAGAAATAATTTATGTACCAGTGTAAAGTGTGCAATACAATGGTTTTAACACATATACAGAATTATGCAGTCATCAGCATAAACTGATTTTAGAGTATCACCCTCAAAAGAAACCTTATACCCATTAGTATTCACTACCCCTTCCCTTTTGCTACATCCTGAACCTGGCTCCTGGCAATCACTGATCTCCTTTGTGTCTTTATAGATTTGTCTATTGGGGACATTTCATAAAGAGGAATCATAGGGGCACCTGGGTGGCTCAGTTGATTAAGAGTCAGACTTCGACTCAGGTCATGATCTCAAGGTTCATGGGTTTGAGCCCCCTGTGGGGCTCTGTCCTGGAGCCTGCTTCAGATTATGTTTCCCTCTCTCTGCCCCTCCCCGGCACACACACACACACTGTGTGTGTGTGTGTGTGTGTGTGTGTGTGTGTGTGTGTGTGTCTCAAAACCAAACATTAAAGAAAAAAAATAAAAAATGGAATCATAAATGGGGCTCCTGGGTAGCTCAGTCAGTTAAGCGACCAACTTCGGCTTGGGTCATGATCTCATGGTTCGTGGATTCGAGCCCTGCATCAAGCTCTGTGCTGACAGCTCAGAGTCTGGAGCCTGCTTCTGATTCTGTGTCTCCCTCTCTCTGCACCTCCCCTGGTTGTGCTCTGTCTCTCTCTGACTGTCAAAAAATAAATGTTAGTGAAAAAATTTTTAAAAATAGAATCATAAAATATGTGATCCCCTTTGTAGATGACTTCTTTCACTTAGCACATTTTCAAGGTTTATCTGTATTGTAGCATGTATCAGTACTTCATGCCTTTTTACTGGTGAGTAGTAGTCCTTTGAAGAATATGTGACATTTTGATTATCCATTCTTAGTTAATGGATATTTGGATTGCTTCTACCTCTTGTCTATTATTAATAATGTTGCCATGAACATTCAAATCCTTTTTGAATTATCTTTTCTTAGGTATATTATTAATGTTGTTTCTGTGTAATATGGAAAAAAGAACTATAGACACATTTTATTAGAGAAGTACATCACATCAATTATGTTTCAATAAACCTAAAAAATAAATTTTAAAAAGTAAATCACTTCTAATTATGCACATTAAAATTAGACTATTATTAGTGTATTACATGAATATCATAATAGTATTTTTGTGTTATAAAGTTTTGCTATTTGAGTGAAAAAAAATTTTTCCAATTATCAAAATTATTCCTTTAAAACTGTGCATTATAAAAATATACATTTATATGACTTGCTTTCTGAAATGAAATATGCTATTAAGGTGAGTGTCTATAGACTGATTTAATATCAAGCTTGAATGTAAAGAAAAAATAAATATTTGAAAACCATTTATTGAGTTCCTCTTATATTCAAAGATAATGTAGGAGATAAAATATAAATAACACTGTCTTTGGGGGATCAATCCATACACACACACACACACACACACACACACACACACACACATATATATATATGACAAAATATTCCTTTACTTTATTTGAACCTTGGCTCTTCCTTGAAGACAGAATTTCTCTTGAAAAGCCCATGTGTAGAGGCAACAGAGTTCTTATTCTTGCCCTGCCCAGGTATGGAGTTGACATTCTCCATGCCTTCTGTAAGTCTCATTCCATCCCATTTTTATCTCTATGCAAAATTCTTTCATCCATTCTTGTTTCTGTCATCCAATGCTTTTTAGCCCCATTATTATTTAGTCTATTGTTTACAGATTCCTTTATCCCTCACCTGCATTGATGACTATTGGCACACCTTTCTCCCTCATCCAAAATCTTGCTTTCATACTGCAATCAACAATATTTATGTAAGTTATAATTCTGACATCCTATGGCAGTTTCTCAGTGTGATATTTCTGCCACCCACATCTAAATCATCTGTTTAAAGAGGTAAATTCATGGATTCCACACCACATCTATTGAATCAAAATTGTCAAAAGTAGAATAAGGGAACTTGCATTTCTCAGAAGCTCTGCAGGCAAGGCTTAGCCACATTAAAGTTCGAGAACAAATGCCTGTACCTCCTATTTCCTTATTCTATTCAACAGTGTTATTCAACCTCCACACCATCTAGTCACACACTACTGGCTAGACACTGCTCTCCATTATTCTACTTTTGAAATGATAGATCTCTTTGAGCACAAACTTTGACTCGTTAATTTCTATTCATTCTATTTTTAACTTTTCCCCTCAAATGTTTCAGCCTTCTCACTTCATTTGCTTCTCCATGCAGCCTAAATTCCATTATCCAATACTTTAACTGTTTCAATCAGTGCTCTAGACCCCATTGCCCACTCATCTTTTCAATCACATCTGCTCCACAAACTCCAGCTGCTGATTCATCCAACTAATTGTCACTTTGATCCCTACATGTGTGGATGACTAGGAAACATTTCTCTAACTTACAAGACTATTGCCACTATCATATTTGCTGCTCTCTTTCTACTCCTTTCAAAATACTCCTTAGCAACTAGTCAGCTCTTTGCTCCAGTCTGCCCAACAACTACTTCAGAAATTTATAACACCAAGAATCCGAATTCACTGGCTATATCTTCTCTCAGCAGATGATCCCGCTTCCTGTGTCTTACCTCTAAACCCATATCCGTTGGTTTACCAGATAAATTCTCTAGAATTTCCAACAGCCACTTAAAATTAAGTATGTCTGTAGTAGGTTGAATAATAGTTCCAAGGATATCAGATACTAATCCCTGGTACCTTATGTGGGAAAATAGTCTTTATAGATGTGATTGAATTAAGGATCTTGAGATGGGGAGATTATCTTGTATTATGCAGGTGGGTCCTAAATGCATTCATTAAGTGTCCTGACAGGAGTCCTTAGAGGAAGACTTTCTAGACATGGAGGAAAAAGTGATATGACCAAGGTGGCTACTCTTGGAATGATTTGGCCACAGATCAAGGAATGCTGGAAGCCTCCAGAAACTGGAAGAGGCAAGAAACAAATTTCCCCCTAATGCCTCTGGAGGGAGCACATCACTGTTGGAACTTGATTTACCAAGTATACTTATTTGAGACTTCTGGTCTCCAGAATTTTGAGAGACTAAATTTCTATTGTTAAAAAACACCAAGTCATTGATAATTTATTACAGTATCCACAGGATAGTAATAATGAAATACCATGGCCAAGACATTTCTTTTCAAATATATTTTCTTCCTCTGATGAAGTGACTAGCACAAACTTTTCTGTATATTTCCTTATTTGGATCCCCAATATCCCATCTGTCATCAAATCCGTTGATTCTACTATATGCATGTATCTCAAAATCGTTCATTCTTCTACAAGCCCACAGCCATTATCTATCTTGAGCCATAAACGAGTTTGGATCTGGTCTTGTAGAGTAGCCTCTGTTGCAGACCTAAGTTTTTATTATTTCAAGGTTTTTCAGGTCCTTTGGTAAATACTGGTAGCTTCTGGTGACTACAAGGTAAGAAGAAGCTCTAGGTCTAGTCTCTAAAAACTCTTCTCTGTTACAATGAAAGCAGGTACTAGACCAAAATCTGCTGTATACACGGAGTCTTTGTTGCCTGTCTATAAATATTAGCAAGCAAGAACAAAATTTCATACATGTTCCAGAAAACTCAGCAAGCTCCTGTTAGCTCTCCTTAGGTAGTCCATTGAGAATCACCCCCTTAATCAATGCAGCAATATTATTGCCTTAAGAGCAGCCAAAATTCTAATTGGATCAAGAGATAGAATTTTACCATATTTGGGGATTTTCCCAAAGATAGCAGGTTCTTGGAGTTGCCAGTTTCTTACACAGTGTTCACAGAGGAGCAATGACTCTGTGGAACCTTTCAGCCAACCATGAATCCAGAATACTACTCACCTTCATTCGTCCAGTGGAAGGATTCCCCTTCCTCCAATGTAATGTCTAAATCCCTTATGCTAGTCAGTTAAACTTCTGCTATTGATTAGGTGATATGTGAAGTACTAGTCAAAGCTTCCCCGGAATGTATGTTTCAGATTGGGTTCCTTCAAATAGCAATGAACCATCCTCAGGGTGTGATAAAAGTTAACATCACACACAAATACATCAATCAATCTGTTCTTCCGGAATTAATTCCAGTAAATTACTTCACAGAAATTTAAAGATTGAATTCTCTTTACTTTTTATGTCTTCCCTTCATATCCTTTTTCACACTGTTTCCAGACTGATCTTTCAAACAGAACACCTGTTACTCATTGTTGACTCTTACGGCCTTCTGGGCAGATGTTGATCTTTGTCTCCTTTTTCACTCACCATGCCATTGTTATTTCAGAAATATTTAACTAATAATAGTCCTCAAAAAAAAATCCAAGCTATAATCCTTCTAGGTATACAGCTATCTCTTTGCCCTCTCCAGCTTGCTTACCAGAATATTTTTTTTCTCATTCTTCAGATTTATACTTAAAATATAGATAGATCCCCTGTGGACCTACAATATTTTTCTGTGTATCTTAGCTTCCTCTTCCCTCCGCCTTCACTTTTCTGAGTTTATGACCTTATGTTATGACATTGTTAAATTAACATGTGATAACTAGAGTACAAGCTACTCTACTGGATGGTGAATCATGGTTCAATGAAAGACCACAAGAGAAATTGAAATAGAGAAGTCTAATACTCACAGGTCTTAGAGGAGGTAGAGGGAGCACCACAAGGTGCCATGTGGAGAGGTCAAGGCAAGGTGCAGGCAGAGAGAGTGACAGGACCTGGGGCACTTCCTTTATTAAGGTCTGTGTGTAGAGGGCTCTCTTGCTCCCAGGCTAGGTCCAAATTGGTCAACTCAGACCAAAAAGCAGGGTTATGGTAAGTCCCACAGGGGTTTTATCCAAGGAGTTCAGAAGGCACAGATGTGCTGGGAGGCAGGAGAGACTGTTGATTACAAGGCTGTTGGGGAGTCCTATCAGGAACCTGCATTTTCTTGTGGCTTGGTGGCTGCCATCCAGGACATGAACTTGCATGAAGGGCTACTGTCAGCTTAAGGTCCCCACAGGCTGCTTGGCTGCACAAAATGGATGCCAAAGCAGCAATACCATGGAGTAGGTTAGCTCAACTCTTGGCATTTTATATTTTTGCTGAAATGCATTTTAGATATTTGTATGAGTCCCCTGCAATCCAAACACATCAGTAAGCTTTCTGAGAGTTGCTACCATGTCCGTTTCATATGTGGGAGACTCATTTCTATCACAGTGCATGGTTGCCTGTCTATAAATATCTGGCAGATAAATGAATGAATGAATAAATGAATGAATGAATGAATGAATGAATGAATGAATTCCAGAGCCAAAGAATATTGTTTATTTCATAAGCAAAAATATCTCTTGCAACTACAGAAAAGAGGCCTATGTAATTTTTAGGCCTTTTATTTTTGAAAGTAGAAAAAACATGTTTAGATGTGGGTTATTATAAAATGAATTATGTATGAGCAGCATGTGTAAATTGGAACAGATATTCCCAATGATTGAGTTATCTAATTCTTTAAGCATATCTTTGTTCTATGTTACATTTAAAAACTGAAATAATGGCAAAATTGGTTATCAACTTTTTTGAATATTGCATATACCACATTTTCATAGTCTCAAGGATGTAAAATGTCAGTATTTTTAATGTAGGAAAGCTACACTATACATTTCTACAAAAATATATACCCTATATATTTCCCCACCCATGATGTTAAGCTGCTAGGCTCTAAGAATAAAATTGTTTAAATCAGAAAATCTGGGCTCTGGTCTGGGTGGTCCTGAGATCACCATGTAATGCTAAAATGATCTTAAGTAAGAAAATACAAGAGACACACATGGGTGGGAGAAAGAAAGACAAAAGCATTAAATGGAAATATTCAAAATTACTGTTTTCTGATTTCCTGCTCTAAGTTCCTTTTATTCATCTGTATTTGGCTGATTTCTCTTAAGTGGTATGCTTGCATTCATTTTTCATTCATTCAACACCTATTTATTGATCCCTACTATGTACTCAACTCTAATGTGCTAAGAATAAAAAAATGAGGACAATGGCCTACTGCTGCAGATATTAAAAGAAATCTGCCTAACTGTAGGCATGTGCTTTTAATATATACCTAAGATATATTATAAAACATAATTGGTCTTATACATTATTTCTATATTACCTTTATTTCCCCCTCCTATCATAGTAACTATGTTCTATTACTGCACTAAAATTGGAGTTTCTAAGGATTGATAAATTCCATGTTTTAGAAAATAAGCAAGATTTTGTTTTATAGTTAATTTGAAATCTGTGAAATAAGTGTGTTAATTTTCCTAACATTGATCTATATCTTTTCCTAAAGTTAATTCTTATAATATCGAATGTGATTGCAAATAATATCTTGTCAAGCTTTGTTTATTTATTTGTTTTAAAGCATTATTAAATCATAAACTTGAATTCTTCTTTTGCTGTAAATGTATCTTTATATTTAGTCCTCTCAGTGCCATAAAGCACAGCTTTCACTGGAAACCACAATGCTAGAAATTCATATATTTCAATTATGTCCCCCTAGAGGCCAGTAATTATTGGAAAAACAGTTAACTGGTTTTATGGTCAACCTTTGTCTTGAAGTTCATCCCTACAACCTACAATCTTTTACCTTACCTCTAAAATGTGAATGCAAAGTAGAAATGGTAACTCCACAGTAAAATACACTTATATGAAATCCATTATTTACTGATAAAAATGTGCCAGAAGGCATTTTGCTGGAAACATTTCCATTTTCACTTAAAAAAGATTTTGGTTTATAGAGTAAGCATTGTTAAAAGTATTGTTTTCACTACAAGACAGTGTGCTTTCTTTTTCTCTTATTTATTTTTTTCCTCTTTCTCCCTCTCTCCCCTACCATTTTTTTTCTTTTTCGGGAGTTAGAGCATTTTCTTACAACTCTTAGTAATTTTGACTCTGCTAGTGATTCAGTGATGATTTCTGTCTTGCTCTTCAGTCTTGACCCTGCTCTACTAACATCATAACATTCCCTATCAGAGATTTGTTTATTATCTTTTTCATTCTATAGAGGTGTTTTAAGTTCCTAATAAACAGATTGGACTCTGTAAATGGATCCTGACTATAACACCAGAGAAACTGTCTTTTTTAACACAAATAAGCAAAATAATTACCAAGGTTTTCTGATTGCTTTCAAGTAAAGCTGAATTCTAGGATGTAGTAATACAATTATCCCAGAAATTGACTCTGAAAGCAATATGGGGGTACTCTCTTCCCTTTTGTGATAACTCTCTGCTCTAGTATTTGTAGTTTATTAAAACAAATCATTCTGCAAATCTATGACAGCTGAGGTTTAATATACCCTTAGTTTTATGACTATCATAAGAATAAGCCATGAAACAATAAAACAATGAAAAGAACAAGAATATTTGATGTGTTTTGAGGCTTACTTTGAGTGTTCATATTTATGTTTAAACATTATAAATTTGCATTTTTTTCCTGTGAAGAATATATATTTCTAAAACACTTCCATTAATATAGTCTTAGGAGTTTTATAACCTGGTATTTTACTTATTTCCATAGCCTGTGTATATAAAACAAATATTTGAAAACCATCAAAGTTTGTCTTCAGTAAAAATTTAAAAAAATGATTAAATGTGGAAAAATCTAAGTATATATGGAAATATTATTAAGTTGGTTAACATATTTATACATATGATTTAATGAAACCATCTGAATGTTCTCAGTAGATTTCCTTTGCTATTCCAATGAACGTTAAGGGAACCTATAGGTAAACAATGTGGTATGTATTTCCTGGGCATGGAAAAGTAGGTGGGAGGAGAATTAAAATGGGGGGTGAGATACTGAAAGAGAATAAGAAATAGGAGAAGATGCTGAAAGAGAATGATCTGGGCAAGTAGAGAGAGATCAGCATCTGTCCTGGAGGCCATAAGATTCCTCAACAATGAATAACAGGTGTCCTGTTACTCTATGTTTTGGGCTCAGTGTCCAGTTTGCTGGAAGTTTTTCTTAATTCACGAATTCTCATGGAAAGTATTGGGTGCCAGGGAACCCCTTTGCCTTGTTGTTGCAAGATTTAAACATCCATGAAAGACTATTATGCTTTTCCCCTGAAAATAATAATGAGTAAATTATTGTCACCTTATCCTGCTTTTCAACTTAAAACCCTCAATTCTCGGCCACAGCATGATTTTTTCAAGCCATTCCTCAATGGTAACTCAAAGGAATACAATGTTAGTATAATTTTTCTGTTGCCTGACATTGAATGATCAGTTTGAGGGAATTTTCCTACCGGACAGAAAGGTGTGCTCTGTTTGAGTTCTACTCCTATAGGGATTATAAGCCCAGAGGAAGAAGAGCTCTGAAATCTAGTCTCACCTCACTACTCACTAGTGAAAAGACCTTGAACAATATCACTTTCTGGTATTCATACAATTATTTCTAATACTTTGTAAATAACTGTTAGGAGAGAAGAATGTTGTCTCTTAAGTTCGTGGGGATTCTATATGAAGGAAAACAGATGAGGTTAGGTAAAGGCTTCATGGAAAAGGTAACATATGGCTGATGCTTAAAACTTGAGTAGAATTCATTAATTTATTTGACAAACATTTATTGATCATCTACTATCTGCCAACATTGCAACAGAAATGAGGAAATGCAACAAATTTCCCCACAGCAAGGCATGATTCTCAGTTTTTCAGAGTTCTTTCAGAGATTACATCACCCAGAAATAATAATATGTTATTTTAAATACTGTAATGAGAGTATGCGCTGTCAGTGGAAACTGGGAAGAAAAAATGGTTTATTGTAACTGGGAGATCCAGAGAAAGCTTCAGTGCGAAAGTTACCAAAGGTCATTTTTGGAGAATGAGTAATAATTTTACAAATAGTGGAGGAACTCTTTGGCAGAAAAAAGAAAGAGCACATGTAAGAAGAGTGACGATTGGCACATAGTTTGATGTGGCTGAAGCTGATGCTGGAAAGATAAATTGAAGCAGATTGTAAAGTCTTCTTGTACTATGATGAGGACTTTGGATTTTATCCTGAAGCCTCTGGGGGAATCATTGGCGGTTTATAAGTAGGGGAGAACAGAGATAAGTTTTTAGAAAAATAACAGTTGTTGATGGGACATTGTGCAGGAGATGGGGACTGGAGTTGACCAACCAGCTAGGAAATTGATCGATTCTTGACATTCGTGATTTTCTCCAATAGATTTTTAATATTCCTCAGGGAAAGAACCCAATTTTATTGACTTTTTTTAGTCCCTGAATAATGCTTGTTATATAAAGGCACTTATTCTTTGATGGTTGAAGAGGGGAGGAAGGGCCGGAAGAAAAAAAGGAAGAAAGCTTTCGTAAGTGATAAAGTGGTTTGAGTGAGTAATGGTGAGGACTGAAATGACATATCAGCTGTAGGATGGCCAGAAAAGACAGATTGGATATGGATTGGCACCATAATTTAGCAAACAGATTTCATTTCTGTACATATGGCCAATGAATATCTTTTACTTTTTTTCCTAATATGCCCTGGCACATGATCTCTGAGGTTTATGATGAGTCTAATGTACAAAGCTGATTTTGCATAGCTGATCATAATAGTTGTTGTGTATTCTTCCTTATGGTCCTGAATTGCTCACTTCCTAGCATACTGATGACGTTATAGTTGAGTGAAAAGGAAAAGTTTCCTAAGGACCTAGAAGCATATTTTGACTCTATTTTCTGAAATGAAATCTATGAGAATGCCCAGTAATCTTCCCATAAGGGAAAGAGAGGTATTTACTCATTTAGAGGTGATCAGATACAAAATACCCATTTGAACATGGAAGAATATTCTCTGAATACTGGTTATCCAGGCTTCTGTGCCTGCCCAGAGGGAAGAACAATAGAGAAAGGCAAATTTCCCTAGATCTCAAGGGCCTGTGGATACAAACAAATGAGGTTGTATTAACTTTCCAAATTAAACGTGCTGGTTCATACAGTTACCATTTTCTTTGACCTTTGTCAGGTGTTATTTATATGAATCCCTAGGGATACATTGCACATGCCATAGGTCAAGTATTAGAAAAAAAGCTGCCAGAAGACATTTTCTCCTAAAGCCATTTCACTTAAAGATTAATTCACTAATATTGTCAAATTTACCAACTTATGAGTAACGATTATATCTAAATCTTAAATAGCACTATGTGTCAGTCATATTAGAAGCAGTTTACATAGGATGCCTGGGTGTCTCAGTCAGCTGAGTGTCAACGCTTGATTTTGGCTCAGGTCATGATCTCATGGTGGTAAGATCAAACCCTGCCTTGGGCTCTGTGCTGGCAGTGCGAAGCCTGTTGGGATTTTCTCTCCTTCTGTCTCTATGCCTCCCACGCTCTCTCTCAAAATAAACAAACATTAAAAAAAGATCAGTTTACACAAACTAATTCATTTTATCTTCCCAACAATATTTGTAGTACCTTTGCACAGATGATGAGCTTAAGTAATGGGCCCAAGACACTCAACAATGCTGTATCTGGTTTTAAAGTCTATAATAAGAATGTTTAATAATTATTCACATCGGGAAATGAAAAAAAAAATCAATGTTTCATTCAGCAATTTTTGCATTAATATTAATTTGTTTGCTCACATTTTAGAATTTTTAGGTTTCTTTTGCTAATTTCTCAAATAGTGTGTTAACATTTAGAAGAAAAGTTTTTTTTTTTATTTTCATCAGTACCAGAAGTTGAATATTTCTGTTAAATAGGATGGCCATATAACTTATGAGATGGCCATATAACTTCCAAGCTGAGGATACTTTTGAAAGTAAAAGGGGGCATTATTAGTAATTCCCCAAAGAAAACAAATTTGAACTTGGACCCTACCATAGTAACTGGAATGTTTGGTCCCCGTTTAAACTTTTTATTGTTTTCTTTTTTTTTTTTTTTTTTTTTTTTTTTTTTTTGGTAAACCTCTTTTGTAGACTTTTTAGCTAAGGCTCTTACATATCACCAACATAATTTTTTAAATGTTTATTTATTTATTTTGAGAGAAAGAGAAAAAAACATGAATGGAGGAAGGACAAAGAGACAGAGAGAATCCCAAGCAGACTCCACACTCAGCGTGGAGCTGGACATGGGGCTCAATCTCACGACCATTAGATCATGACCTGAACTGAAATCAAGAGTCATCAGAACCTAACCAACTGAGCCACTAAGGCACCTGACACCAACAGAACTTTTAAAGGTGTAAATCCACAATCCCTAAGTTTGGTGATGTTCTTTTGGAAAACTGACCATTTGGCCAAATTACTTTGAGCAAATTGATTTTCCTCTCTTCAATGGCTCTAATCCAGTGCATAAGACTGAGCTAGAAACTTTCCTCAGGTGCCCTCTTCAAAAGACAACTCATCCAAAAGTTAGTTTGCTTTGTCACTCTATATCACTTCCAGACATTTCAATAAGTAAAATTGCCATCTAGTGGGAAAAGGATTTGGATGTCCAGAAAGATGTCGTGACATTGCCTCTTCAAGAACCACATACACAGAGATCAGCCTCCAAAAACTGTGAAAGTATAAAAATAAGGTCGAAAATAAATCCTGGATTGAATTCCTCTACTTCATCTCTTCTCATTAATTAGATGAATCTCAAGTAGTCAAAGCAATTTTTTGCTTGATGCTATTTGGCATAAGTAACAACACAAGTCAAAAATGCTCTGCAAATATTTCAGGAGACACTGAATGTTAGGTTCGTAAGATTGTTTTTTTGAGATTGTGTGATGTTGGGAATTTTTATATTGAAAATTTTAAATACATCCAGTGTTAAGGTTGTTTAATGTTATTAAGTGTTCTAACACAGAGACAAATTGACACACACATGAATATACAACTATACAAAATATTCGCTTTTTCACCAATAATTGTGGATACAGGTGGAAAGACGTTTATAATTGCTGAAAGAAAAATCTGTGGTAATTATTAACTCTCACAAAGAGAAATACAGATTTGAATGAAATCTGTTCATCTTTTAATGTAAATTGGCCTTTGAATGCTCATTTGTGGACATTCTCTTATAGCCTCATTATCTAAAAATGTGATTTAATCTATTTTATTTTGAACTTGGAGTATATAATTTGTATATTGAATCCATGAAAAATTTTTAATAAAGTCTAAGGTAAAATCATTACTGTTTACTACTATTCTCAGTAAAAATTTAAAATTTACTGTTTAAACAAAGTACCTTTATTATTGACAGTAAATGGTAATCTAAAATATGTGAGGCAGAAAGCAATGGTAGTATTTCTTTGTTACAGCATACTCCATCCTGGTTTTATGTGCTCTCCCAAGATGTGCATGTATGAAATCTTTCTAAGGAGCAGGCTCTGAATGGCTACTGAGAATGATGGAGAATGAAGCATAATATAGCTTTAAAAATTTGATGCAAAAAATAATATAAAAATAGGGAGGGGAACAAAACATAGAGACTCCTAAATATGGAGAACAAACAGAGAGCTAGTGGAGGGGTTGTGGGAGGGGCGATGGGCTAAATGGATAAGGGGTATTCAGGGATCAACCCCTGAAATCATTTTTGCACTATAAGCTAACTAACTTGGATGTAAATTAAATAAATACAAATATATTAATAAATAAATAAACAAATAAATAAATAAAATAAAAGCTTGATGCAAGAATTGAATATTATTATTTATGATAATTATAACCATATATTACATGTTAAAAACTAATATGGTGGTTTCTTTCTCTTTGAAATATACTTAATTTGCTTCCTATAAATGAAATCTATGTATGAATAGTTTTATCAGGGTTATTTTTATTTATATTATTTCGTAATGAGGAAATTCACATTATTTTTATCATCCAGAATAGAATTTATCAATGTTGACCTTTTCATTATTCACTGATTTCTTTTTCTGGTAATGCCTATTATGATTTCTACTATATGTACTTCTGAATGTCTCAAAAGACTTGTTTTCTCAATTTTATTGGAAGTTATTTTCTGAGATTTAGAATCCATTTCCTCCTAGGAAACAATCAACAGAATTCAAAATGTCAATCTTAACTATAGAGAACAGACTGAGGGTTACTGGAAGAGAGGTGGGCAGGGAGATGGGATAAATGGGTGATGGGTAGGGGATGCCTGGGTGGCTCAGTTGGTTTAGCATTGACTCTTGATTTCAACTCAGGTCATGATCTCGTGGTTGTGAAATCGAGCCCTGGGTTGGGCTCTTTGCTGGGCATGGAGCCTGCTAAAGACTCTCTTTTCCTCTCTCTTTGCCCCTCCCCTACTTGTGCTCTCTAAATAAATAAATAAATAAATAAATAAATAAATAAATAAAATGTTTAAAAAATAGCTGATGGGTGTTAAGGAGGGCACTTGTGATGAGGCCTGGGTGTAAAGGATGAATCGCTGAGTTTTACTCCTAAAGCCAATAATGTACTGTATGTTAATTAACTAGAAGTTAAATAAAAACTTGAAGCATAAAAAATAAAGAATTCAAAATGTCAAATAATGGTGAAGATGAAGTGCTGATGTTAGTCCAACTCTTCCACAAGGGTGAAACAAGTCTGTCTTTCCATTAGTACAAGATTTAAGCAAATTGCTAAATAAAGCAAAAATCATTTGAAAGACATATTACTTATGAAATGCAGAAATTGTCTGCCCAATCTGGGACAAGTCACTTTTCTACACAAATGAATACAATAAAAAACAAGACAGGTGAGGCCTGATTCTCCTTACGTTTATGCTCTCTGTGGGAGGTACATATAATAAACAAATGTTTACAACTGTGGAATATTGAAGGTTGAGATGTTCAGGCTTCTCAACCTCAACATTATTGACTTTTGGGCCCCCAAAGATATTTTGGTGTGGGGGCCATTCTACACACTGTAGGATGTCTAGAGCATCCTTGATCTCTGCCTTAGATGCAAATAGGAGCACATCCCTCAGTTTTGACAATTAAAAATGCCTCCACACATTGCCAATTATCCCCTGGAGGAGGTTAAGGGAGTGGAGAAATTGTCCCCAATAAGAGCAACTGGGCTAGATGAAAAAAGAAGAATTGATCTTTGTATATAGTTAGCTAGAGGTCATTGATGACCTTGATAAACAGAGTTTGAACTGGAGAGCTGGAAATGAATATTAGAATGATGTGAATGAGTGAATAAGTAAAGACATGGAGACAACTCCCCAGAAAAATATTTTCTGTGAAGGGGGCATATAAATAGTGCAAAAGCTAGAGGTGGAGGTGGCATCAAATTAGACTGTTTTGGTTATTTTTATTTCTTCATTGTTTTCTGTCTTTAAAAACAAGAGAGGGGCACCTTAGTGGCTCAGCTGGTTAAGCGTCCGACTTCAGCTCGGGTCATGATCTCATAGTTCCTGAGTTCGAGTCCCCGTACCTGGTTCTGTGCTGACAGCTCAGAGCCTGGAGCCTGCTTCAGATTTTGTCTCTGCCTCTCTTTCTGCCCCTCCCCTGCTCACACTCTGTCTTTCTCTCTGTCTCTCAAAAATAAATTAAACATTATTATTATTTTTTTAAACAGTAGATGTGTGTCTTCTCGGTGGCTCAGTTTGTTGAGTATCCAACTCTTGATTTTGGCTCAGATCACGATGCTAGGGTTGTGGGATCAAGCCCCAAGTTAGGCTCCACGTTAAGCATGGAGCCTGCATAAGATTCTCTCTCTCTTCCTTTGCCCCTCCCCTGCTTGAGCACGCTTTCTCAATAAATAGATAGCAGGAGATACTACCACATGTTGAGTGAGATATGCTGGGGAAAGTCTAGGCAGAATCGGGAGGATAAATGAAGTAACAGTCCCTAAAATGGTAGCTGGGTGAGGATTCAGCCTGTCAGTGAAGTAGTTGACATGGTAAGACACTTCTTACATTATAGCAAAGCAAAGAGAAATTTTGTGCTCAGATTCAGGAAGCAGGAGCATTAGTGGTATGTTTTATTATTCAAGTAGGGAGCAAGGTCACCCACTGAAAAGAGACAAAGGTAGCTGTTGCAGGTAGTAAAAGTAGAGTTCGGCTTCCCATGGCTTTGTTTTCACTGTGTCAAAAATGGATAGGACCCAGATATTCTGTCAAGCCCTCTGACACTGATCTTGAAATAACGCCTTAAATAAAGCACACTCTTAATTCTAAGTCTTACTGATAGAATAGTACACTTTATGTCAAAGTAAATACAATTCCCATTTTTAAGTTTTTATACCAAAATATTTTTATTAATTATATACTTGTAGCCCATACAACACTGCACTCCAAATAATAGCAATAGTATAAGGAAAATTATTGGTAAGGAACAACTTTATCATTAAATCAATATATTCTTTGACATGAAGTCAATTTGCTTAGAGTTTTATATGGCCTTATTGATTTGAATCATAAAAGATACAAAAGAGGATACATTTGTACAAGTTCAATAACATAAAAAGGAGAAAATGTCTTCAATGAAAAAGACCTCAAATTATTCAGTGCGTTGACAGATGCAGGAATTTGAAAACAATGTAAATTATTTCCTTTTTTATCACAAACTTGGAAGAAATCTGTAGTCTGTCTGCCATGTTATCTTACCCTCTCTTCTGACCTAGATATTCCCTGTGAGAAATGTGCCAGTGGAAAGTACTAACTCACACGCAAGAGAACTAAACATAAATTGAGGAAATGTTCACTTTGACCTTTATTTTAAAAGCTTGACCAATGTTTTGAATTCTCTTACCCTGATTTCATCTTTAGTTGCTTTATTTTCTGACCTGAAAGAGTAAAACATACTTACATTTATAAAAAACTTTGACTCTCATGACTAATGGATGTTAATTGCTATGACAGTGACATTTTGTATCTTACCCATATTTCTAGGTTATCTTTTATAGGAAAATCTTTGAGGACTAAATTACCAGGGCTTTTAGAAAAACTAAAATATAGTGCTTTCTAAAAATATCACATCATTGCTAGCATAAAGCTTAATATAAATCACACGCAATTATAAGACTGTGTTTTAAAATTTCTTTGAAATATATTTTACTTTAGTAATTTGAATTTTTAAAGAAAGGTAATTAAGCAACTACATGAACAGAAAGGATTATTCTGTTTTGTATATTTATGGGATCTTTATTTTATCAATATTCTTGCCTTATCTTATCCTGGTCATTCTAGGGTGGTATAACCCTTTGAACTGTTGAAAACCAACGATTTCCTTCTGATAGTATTTTATAAATGCTCTGGTGTTTATTATAATCCTCTCTAGCTGGTTCTTAGCCTCTTAGCCTGATCTGTCTGTAGGATATTCCTAATCTCTTTACTCTGGTGGGGACCAAGTTTATAGGCTAAAACATTTAAGGATATATCTGAAATACACTTTGGTCTCTGCCACAAATACCTTGTTTATCTACTTTTATCAAATGTGTTTATTTCAATCCAGGGAGAATTTTTTTTTAAGTTAAAAAGAGAAGGCAAAATAAATGAAGCATATTCATCTTGATCAAAGCAGAAAATGGGACTTCTAAACTTTATAATTTTATGTGCTCAGATTTTAAATATTTATATGTCTAATCTTTATTTTATTAACATGGCTAGATAAACTCACATGTCTTTGACCATTAGTAAAGATTCCTTTGCCAGTAAATGTGGCTGAAATTTACTATAATAGAACTGAGCAGGAATCATATTTGTATTTATTTATAAGAGTATAACCTTTTTAGGGGCACCTGGGTGGCTCATTCAGTTAAGCGTCCGGCTTCAGCTCAGGTCATGATCTCGAGATTTGTGAGTTTGAGCACCATGTTGGGCTCTGTGCTGACAGCTCCGAGCCTGGAGCCTGCTTCAGATTCTGTGTCCCCTCTCTCTGCCCCTCCCCGACTCATGCTCTGTCTCTTTCTGTCTCAAATATAAATAAACATTTAAAAAGTTTGTTTTTAAATAAGAGTATAACCTTTTAAAGTTTTTAATTTAATTTTAATTTAACATGACTGTCTAGCCATCAAGATTAAATGACAACTTTATTTATTTATTTTTTAATTTTTCAATTTTATTTAAATCCAAGTTAGTTAATGCATAGTGAAATAATGGTTTCACTAATAGAATTTAATGATTCATCACTTATATGTAATACCCAGTGCTCATCCCAACAAGTGCCCTCCTTAATGCCCATCACCCATTTAGCCCATCCACCTGCCCAATATCTTTCCAGCAACCCTCAGTTTATTCTCTGTATTTAAGAGTCTCTTATAGTTTGTCTCACTCTCTGTTTTTATCTTATCAAAAGTGATTTCTGGAGGAAGGGGTTGGGAATTTAAGACTCCAAGTTAGAATGGCATCATGTTTCACATTCTTTTTCTGAATGTCCAAGTTTCATTCTTGTTAAGGGCAGTAAGAGGTAAATTGCATTCTTTTTATGATGCAGTATAGTAGGTAAGGTCTACATACAGGTTATAGATATGCCTATCTGTGAGTGGTATGTGATGTACTAGGACTTGGTGTCACCCATCTTAAGTGATATAGTTCATTTTTGATAAAATATTTCTTTTTCTTAGCTTATTCTTTGATCAGGAACAAGACAGTAGTTGAGTAAAACATCTCATTACATGTAGAGATATAAATGACTTCGTGACAGTACATACAGGCATATCTATTTAGATTTCCTGACAGTTATCAAGCTCTTCAGGTAAAAATATATCAACAGAGATGCTGTGTGTAAACATGTAGATGTTCTGCATATTTTACCTGAAGAAGGCACTCCATAGAACTCCCTGGATACTTAACTTTTTTGTACTTCTAAAAGATGAAGGCTAGTTGATAATCAGGTTTCAGTCATAATTAAATCCTGAATTCTTATAATTTAGGCAAATAAATGTTTCCATGGATAAAAAACTGCCTTTGTTTCACCTGAGTAAAAGAGTCATTTAAAAAAAAAACTACTTTATGTGAAAATACAGAGCAAGAAAATTTGTAAGTATGACACAATGGAGACATAAAGGCTGAAAGGATGATGTGAAGAAATATACCCAGGGCCTCTTTTAGATTCCATTTAATTCATAGCAAAGATAAGGCCAAATTTCTCCTACCCCAACCCCAAATAAAGATAAAAAGACACGGATAAATCTATACGCGATGCAACTAATTATAACTGTAGGACTGATTTTCATGTAAGTCTTTGGAAACCAGGTAGCTTTTCCCAAGAATATCACAGCACATTAGATATATCTTGGTTTTATTATTATTGTTATTTTATTTTTGTGTTCAAATAAGAATGCAAACCTAATCTCACCATTTTTTGTTTGTTAAAAAAGAATTTGTTTTAGAACATGCACACACACACACACATACACACACACGGAGTTACTGTCCTTGTTCATTGAATAATGAACTTATTTTAACTTTTAATTTAACCCTCTGATGGGATCTAAAGATTATACAGTAATTAAATAAAATATCTCCATGGCCAATAGTATGAACTGAAACATTAGCAAATGATAATGTATTTTTATTTGCAATCTCCTTTAGGAAAATCCTATATCAGGTACTATCTGAAGGGCACTCTTTGATGTCTCAAAATGGCTTCCAGGAGCAACTAGGAGTACATAACCCAGGTCATGTACAAGGCCAAGTAATTTTTCCCCTCAAATTTAAAACACAAGTCCTGGAATTTACTCTGACTGGATTAACCTAAGTCAAATATCAGTCCTTTAACCAATCACTTTGTCTAGGGCCAAGAATTTTACTAATTGGTTTAGGCCTGAGCTCTGCTAGGCCTAACCCTGGAACATAATGGCATCTTAAGGCATTAGTGTCCTAGGGAGAATAATGGAATAAAAATTGAGTACCTGTAACTCACAGAGAGGAAAGTAGACCGGGTCAACTAAGCATATCAAGTACATTTTGCCTGTGACATCTGAACTACTCTGGATAGTTTTATTTGTTATTGTTATTGTTGTTGTTTTTAGTTTTCCTATGACAAATGGAACTACATTCTACCTTCTGAGAATCATGTAAACGTGAAACAAAAAAAAAAAACAAAAGAATGAGGTGGTGAACAGAGAAGAATTAGATTATATTTTTTAAGAAATATTACATCATTCTGAGACTTTTATTCTCTTTTGTGACCCATTTTTCCTCTCGTGCTATGTAAGTCTAGTACCTATACTGCTTGACACATAAAAGAAACTCAATAAATTCTGAATTAGTAAGTATAAATAAATGGAGAAAGTTTATGCAGTAACAAGTTGAGTTTTAGTGCAATCTTTTAAAAATTAAATTAAATGGAAATTGGAGCAGGAAATAATTGGTTATCCCATTTTTTTCTCTAAAAGAAGCATAATTATTTAGTTGCATGGAATTTTGCTATGAAAACAATGCATATGTTCATTCAGGCCTAATCAAAGGGTACTGTTTTCTTCCCCTCCTGAAAGTATTCAGCTGTATACATGATTTATCGTGTACTTACTTTTAGCTTTCCCTGCCAGAAGACAAGGGATTCAGATCAATGACATTTTCTAATTCTATGAATGTTCTGTAAATGGGCCCCCTGCCTTTCAAATAACATTAGAAATCAAAAGTGCACATGACTTTGACAAGATTTATCTTTCCTTAAGTATATTTGAGAATTAATCTTTCTACTATTAGTCTTATTTGTGTTCTAATAAGTTAAAATTGAGCTGTGTTTTGAAGAGAAATAGGAGAAACTTACTGTTCCCATCTCTCTTGGTCAATAATGTCTCTTTCTCTCTCTCTTAAATCTATACATAGATTTTACTATATGAATATATATATGGACTGGTCAATAAAAAGATACAGGTAGATATAATATAAGTCACTGAAAATCCTAATTTTTGTTATGTCTATATCTCTGTCTATATCTGTCTCTCTATCTCTTTAGGTTTTCAGTGACTAAATTTATCCCAGGTTCTTCGATTTCGACAGTCAGCATGCTTTTCAGTACAACAGCCTTTCATTTATTTACTATATATGAGCTGTTTTAAAAAAAACACATTATAATAAGATTCAATAAGCCTCCTCGAATTACATTGTTTTGAATCATTTCAAGTTTTTCCTTACTAGTGGGAAGGTAAAGAAACAACTTGTGTGTGTGTGTGTGTTTCTTCAGACCTGTTAAAAATATAACTTGGCAACAAAAATCAAAGTGGACGATTTCAAGTTAAAATCTTTCTTATTTCTATTCCTTATTGTAATTTTTCTTTGTGTGCTAGAGTAACTACAACGAGTGTATCACTTTACATCTCCACGTTGGTTCTTTTATATGTGAGGACAGCTATTACCTTCATTTAGCATCTTTCCACATTTTCTGCAGGAAATGCATCCTACCATCTCTGAGGAACTGTCCTCTAAGCACACTCAAATCTATGCCAGGCCCTTCTTAAAACATGTCTGTTTGTTTTTATCTAGGAATATATGTAAAAACAAACAACACCTGCTCAGTTTATTTAAACAACACAATTATTTTACAGAACAGTGTAAGCAATAATTCCATATCATAGTCACCAGTAACTCTCAGGGAATTTATCTCAATTATTTTAAAGTTTATATATTCATTTTGAGACAGACAGAGAAAGCATGAGGGGACGAGGTGCAGAAAGAGAGAAAAAAATCCCAAACAGGCACCACATTGCCAGCACAGAGCCCCATGCGGTGCTTGAACTCATGAACCATGAAATCATGACCTGAGCAGAAATCGCGTCAGACACATAACCAACTGACATTTACATTTTTCATAGAATGTTATCTATCTATCTATCTATCTATCTATCTATCTATCTATCTATATCTATCTATCTATACTTTTCTATTTATCTACGACTTACTGGCATCTCTATCTGTCCTTCATGGAATTTTAAAACTATGTTTTTAAATGTAATGTACTAAGGCTTGGGTTTGGCCAAAGAAAATGGAGGGAATATGTGTGAAAATAACTTACAGAAATATACTTTTACACCTTAATATGAATAGGTAAACGAAACTGCATTTGAATGAAGGTTGATTACCTTTAAAAATTAAAATAGAGTTAAGAATTTTAAATAAAAAGAATCACAGACTTTATTTATCTGAATACTGTGCTTTATAACTGATCTCTGCTATTACAATTTTACTATCAAGGAGCTTTTCTAAAACATGAATAGCAAATTTATAAGCGTGATAGAAAATATAATTTCAGTCCTTGTCAGTCCTTTTCCAATTCCTTAAAGAGCTTGTAAATGTGCATTAAAAAAATATAGGTGAATACGGGAGGCTAGGTGGCTCTGTAGGTTAAGTGGCCGACATCGGCTCAGGTCATCATCTTATGGTTTGTGAGTTCAAGCCCCGCATCCGGCTCTATGCTGACAGCTCGGAGCCTGGACCCTGCTTCAAATTCTGTCTCTTTCTCTCTCTCTCTCTGCCCTCCCCCACTCATGGTCTGTCTCTCTCTCTCTCTCTCTCTCTCTCTCTCTCTCAAAAAAATAGATAAAACTTCAAAAATTTTAATAAAAAAATAAAAATAGTTGAATTCAAACAACTGTAATACTGAACATCTTTAGATCTAGTTTGAATAAATTAAACATGTAATTCCCCCATTGAAATTATTTGTGGATTCCAGTTCAACCCAGGTATCAGTTTAATTTAATATTTGACTTTTGGAGGGAAAAATGAAAGGCATTGTATAGATTTAAGGATTTGCTTTGGAAGCTCCATTCTGTATTATAACAGGAGAGAATTAATGATCATAAGAACAAGTTCTAATTTCTATCTACACAGGCTACTAAGGGGCTGTCAAAAAGCATTTTGTTTCTCCTCTTTATCCCAATTTATTATTTCTGAATCATGGTGATACCTTTCAATCCATATAAATTTAACATGGCAGCATATTTGCCCTATGTTTTTAAAAATAAATTAACGGGATGTCCTAAAATTGAAAGTTAGGATATTGGGTCTTTATGTTCTCCCCATATCATGGTTTTTATGAAAATAAAAAGCCTAATATAATAAAATAAAATATAAGTAATGTTTAATATTCTGTGATGTTGATAATGTTATTTCTTTTTTTTTTTAATTTTTTTTTTCAACGTTTATTTATTTTTGGGACAGAGAGAGACAGAGCATGAACGGGCAAGGGGCAGAGAGAGAGGGAGACACAGAATCGGAAACAGGCTCCAGGCTCTGAGCCATCAGCCCAGAGCCCAACGCGGGGCTCGAACTCAGGGACCGCGAGATCATGACCTGGCTGAAGTCGGACGCTTAACCGACTGCGCCACCCAGGCGCCCCGATAATGTTATTTC
Source organism: Prionailurus viverrinus (assembly GCF_022837055.1). NCBI lineage: Eukaryota > Metazoa > Chordata > Mammalia > Carnivora > Felidae > Prionailurus > Prionailurus viverrinus. Next base: position 129,654,567 of record NC_062569.1, on the reverse strand, counting down.
TAAGCATAAAACTAAAGAATCACAAAAGAAAATATTAACTGATTTACCTGATGCATAAAAAAACGGTTTTCTTAAAGCTGCATATTTATTTACAATACATATAAATGAATAAAAATACTAAAATAAGAATAACAATATATATAGGTTTATATAATTATTAATATGAAAATAATTCAGTTTCACTAGTAACGAAAGACAAACTAAAACATGTACGTTTTCATTTTTAAAAATTTATTTATCATATTTATTTATTTATGGTATTTAATTGTGTTGTTTCATTCTTTAAGCATATTACCCAATGTTAATAAGGTATAGGAAATCAACATATTAGTAAGGTTATAAATTGTTACAACTTTTTAGAGAATAATTTTTAATTTTGTTTTTTAACATTTATTTATTTTTGAGAGACAGAGAGAGACAGAGCATGAGCAGGGGAGGCGCAGAGAGAGAGGGAGACACAGAATTGGAAGCAGGCTCCAGGCTCTGAGCTGGCAGCACAGAGCCCAAAGCGGGGCTTGAACTCACAAAACCGTGAGATCATGACCCGAGCTGGAGTCGGACACTTAACTGACTGAGCCACCCAGGCTCCCCTAAAGGATAATTTTTAAATACACATGGAAATTTTTTTAAATGTGAAATCTGGGATGCCTGGGTGTTTCAATCAGTCATGATCTCACCGTTGGTGAAATCAAGCCCTTTCTCTGGCTCTGCACTCTGACTTCGTGGAACCTGCATGGGCTTCTCTCTTTCTCTCTCTCTGCTCCTCCCCACCTCTCAAAATTAATAAATATACCTTTAATAAAAAAAATAAAATGTGCATATCTTTTGACATGCAATTCTAATTTTAGGAGTTTGTTAAGGAGGTAATCATAGATATACATATGTAAATCTATTGTGGTGTTCATCATATTGGGATTTGTAACATTGGGAAAATAAACTTAACCTAAAATTCAACTACATAATGCCAGTTAAATACACTTTGACTTATGTTTCTCACACACAAAACAAACTATGTACTTTTAAAAAGGCTATAGTTATGGTAGCATATTTAATAAAATATACATCGTACTGTATTATTTTTATTTACCTATTGGAGTATAACTGACATACAATATCTTATTATCTTCAGGTGTACATCATAGAGATTCAATATTTTTGTACACTATGAAATGATTCCCACCCTAAGTCCAGGGTTCACCATCTGTTCACCATACCAAGTAATAACAATAGGTGAAGGAGATTAAGAGGGACAAACTTCAGCTAAAATATAAATGTTATGCAGATATAATGTACACCATAGGGAATATAATCAATAATATTATACTGTATTGTTAAATAGAAAAATAACAGGATAGAAAATGTATAGCATGACACATTTTTTGGTAAAAATTATGTATACATTTGGAGAGATTCAAAGAATGAAAAAATATAAGCTATGTTAATAGATATAATCTTTAGATGTTTAGATTATATATGATTACACAGCTTGTTTTCTAAATATTCAGCAATCATCATGTATCATTTGAAATAATAATTCTTTAAAAGAAAAAAGTGAATCTATTCAGTATGTTACTATAATGGTGGATATGTGTCAGCATAAATTTGTCCAGCCTCATAGAATGTACCAGCATGAACCCTAATGTAAACTGTTCATTGTGAGTGATAGTGATGTGTCAGTGTAGGTTTATCATTTGTAACAGATGTACCACTCTGGTGGGGGATGTTGATAACAGGAAGGCTTTGCTTGTGTGAAGAAGAGGGTATATGGAAAAACTCTGTACCTCCTGCTCAATTTTGCTGTGAGTCTGGAACTGCTTTTATAAATGATCTCTTTTAAAAGAAAGAAAGAAATAGAAACGTTCATTGTTTTCCCAAATGCTTATATATAGGTATGGTACAATTATACCTTAGCGTTGCCCAACTTATTACAGTTTAAGTAGTTGGGACCCCATGTGATTACTCTTAAACTCAATATGATTTAGCAGTTTGCATACTATTAATGGATCACAAAATCAATTTCCTTTAAAATTAAATTGGGATAGAATAGGAAAGAACAAATAGAAAACAGTGTGCTTTTCTTGCTGTTCTTGCCCACAGTTGCTCATAGGGGATCAGGTAAACATACTATCACAAACTCTGACTTGAGTAGAATTGGTCAGTAAAGGAAGTAGACCGTGAATATCCCTGGCAGCAGAACTTTCATAAGCAAAGACATGGAGGTTGATATAAAGAAATATATATCATTGGGTGTACAAATATTGAGGGTATAGGCCAATCCATGTACATGGGAAGATGGTTGGACTTTATCCGATAGACAATAGTGCATCAGTTGAAGCATGGATGACTGGCAGTCCTTACATAAAGGTTTGGGGAGACAGGCTCAGGAAGACACCGCTCTGGGGGTGTGGTGAGGCCAGTTATGTATGATACCTTCCCCCCCTGGATCAGATTTATGTGTCCTGATATGCCTATGGATAAGGAGGTGTCAGGTAAAGATTGACATTAAAATACACTTAATACTCAGCCTTAAAGAATTAAAATTATGTTACAAAAAGGGTGTTCCCCCAAGAGCTGCACTTCTGCAAAGTTTGACAGGTTTGCAATGAAAACAGGTTCTGTGTCGCCAAAAAAAAATTATGAAAGTTGAATTAGAAAAATTTTCCCTTCTAAAGGATGTATCAAAGAACTTAATATGCCAGTTTGCATTCTGAATCTTTAAGAAAATATAGAATGAAAGGGCTCCTGAGTGCCTCCGTCATGAGTTCGAGCCCCAATCAGGCTCTGTGCTGTCAGTACTTCCAATCCTCTGCCCCCCTCTCTCCCTTCTCCTCCCCAGTCACTTTCTATGTCTCTTAAAAACAAATAAACATAAAAAATATTGAATATTGTGACTCAACTTTTATGCTCTGTTTTATTTATAGAGCCATAATTAGAAGCTTATATGCTGTTTTATTATTTTTAATATGCCTCTACTCTGCATTTAAAAAGTAATGGTCTAATAATGTGTGAATCCAATAAAGTTATACTTTCAGTTCAGACTACAAATATATACCCACAATAATACGCCTTAATTTTCCTCTTGTAACCAATGAGCTATGGGCAGGGTGATTTTGCAAACTCTCTGTCAAGTGGGTGGTTGGTTGAGCTATTTCTTAAAATGATTGTTTTAAAAGAAAAAAGTTTGAGAGTTAGATATTTGATAATTCATATGTGATTTGTGGCAAACACTGCAGGTCACATATTGGAAAAGTGTCAAAGGAGAGATCGTGTGTCTTGAAAAATAAAGAACTCTTGGGACAACTGGATAGCTCAGTTGGTTAAGCATTACTCTTTTGGTCTGGGCTCAGGTCCTTCATGATCTCACAGTTCGTCAGTTCCAGCCCCAGGCTAGGCTCTGCACTGATAGTGCAAAGCCTGTGTGGGATTCTCTCGCTCCCTTTCTCTCTGCCCCTCCCTGCTCTAAATAAATAAATAAACAGAAAGAAAGAAAGAAAGAAAGAAAGAAAGAAAGAAAGAAAGAAAGCAAGCTCTTCAGCATCTTCTGTTCTATTATTTCAACTTCCTCTTTCATTAAAATTTCTCATCTCAATTATATGACAGTACCAGCAGGGGCTGCTCTTAGCATTACAGGCAAACTAATTTTCTATGTAGTTGAATTATTTTCAGTCCTTGTTCTGAGTTTAACTGAAACACATTTAACTTCATGAACATTTTACAGTAAAACTAGTGGTCTTTTCTTTTTCCAAACTTCTTTTTTTTTGCCTTCTCACTTTAAGCTTCTAATATATGAGGTCCATATGCATTAATGCAAATATCACTACTTCTTACAAATCTTTGTAAATTTTTTTTATTGGAATAGATACAATAAAGGAAAGACAAGTTAGGAAATATGTGTTCATAAGATAAACTGCAGTTTTAATAGATATATCAGGAAGGAGAAAGAAAATCTACTTTCAATAATAATCCCGATTTCAAATAGGAGCTGTCTTTCCTTAGGGCAATTCACAATAATACAGAAAGCAATTTAGTTTTGTTTTAGCTTTGTTTTCTGTTTTTTGTTTGTTTTTTTGTTTTTTGTTTGTTTAATTTTGGCTATTTAAGCAAGCTTCTTCTTTCCAGGTCATTGGAAAAACTAAAATAAAAGACAGGTTCCTCTAAATGGTATTTGAGGATATGATACAGCATGTTGGCAAGATATGGACATAACTTGCATAGTAGTGTCTGCACAGAATTGGTGTTATTTGTCCAAGGCTAACTGCACTATATGCATTAAAGTTGCTACACTGGAGGGTCTGGGGGTTGGGGGTGGTGCATAACTTACTCACAATTCCTAAACGGCACTGTGACTTACTCCTTCAGTCTTGTGGCTGTTCTGTGTTTTATTTATGTTCCAGCTTTGCTGGAAAAGCTCCAAATAGTTGAATAAATCACCTGTCTTATGATGCTTAAGTATAAGAACTAAGAAAGTCTGATTACTTGTGATAATGCTGCTGCTTTTATTATTTCCAATTAAGAAATGTACCACTTATCAGATGCTATTAAGGCTTGCCAGGTACCCAAATCATATCTTTGGGTAAGACCTCCCTTTTAATAACTCACTCATAGACATCTCAAGGTTATTGCTAATAATGTGTTTGAGATCATCAAATTTGAGACTGTGCACTAATTAAGGAGTTTGGTACTTTGTCACTGCATACATGCATTTGGGTATCAGGTGGTGGGGCTATTGTGTGATAGATGGAGAGAGAGGAGGAGGAATTGCAAAGGATGTTCAAAAATCTTAAAAGCTAATGGAGAAAATATCAGGAATGTATATATCTAGTCTGAATTCTATACAACTAATCACATTTAAATGGAAAAACACAAATGTTATTCAAATATCCACATTACTTACAATCTTTCACCACTGCTGCTGTGCAGTATAAACTTTCTATACACTTGTTATATCCACTCATGAGGTAATTATGTAAATTCTATGACTAGATAACTTAATTTTTTGTTTCTTGGAAGTAATTTCATAATTGGCCTATTTCATTTTATATTCAGATTATTGATTAAACGAATCCTTCAATAAAATAAATTCTAAGAAATATAAAAATCTATTTATTTTTGTGCGTAGTGTTTATTCATTCATTCACCGAACATTTATTAAAGAATTTCCATGGGACAGTTCTAAAAGTACTCATTCAAATAAGATTCATTATTTACCTTTGAGTTTATCAGTCCTTGTGTTATTCTGGAACCAGTAAGTGTTGTAATAGAAGTATCCGAGTGTTATAAGAGACTCGTTAAGAGACAACTACCTCAGAGTAAGAGTCAGTAACCGTAGGTGGTTGGGGAGCTATGTCATAAGTTTATTTTGAAATTTTATCCTGAGAAAAAGGCATGTATAAAGAATTTTAACAATGTTCAGATAAAGAGAAAGAATAAGGTACTTAAAGCATGAATAAAATTGTGTTAGAAAATTAGTGTTAGACTTCAAGACACAATCCTACCTCTGTACCTGTTCTGGCCTTGATTGTACTCTCATCTTCATGTCCAAAGACATGTTTTCTTATGACTTCACCTCCACTGTATTATAACTTCCTTGTTTTAATGGACTATGCCTTTAAAAAAAACAATGTCTATATTATTTGTGGGAAAATGTTTTTTTTTCTCTTTGAATTTGCCTTAGATTAGATCTGAAGATCACAAAGCTTGTGGAATATAAAAAATTCCTGATCCAACCACTGTAGCCCTTCCTCTGGATACGTGATCATCCTATCCACCTACCCAGTGTTAGGGGCAGTAAGAAATCTATGGTAAAGTTGTTGAAAATTTCCTTGTTTTAAAATAACCTACACATAGTATCAATTTTTAATTACCTAATATGTGAAATTTAGGTCCAATAATAACATAAAATTTATCTAGTATGGTAGACTTTTTTAATGTTTATTTATTTATTTATTTATTTTATTTATTTTAATGTTTATTCATTTTTGAAAGACAGAGAGAGAGCACAAGCAGGGGTGGATGGAGACAAAGGGACACAGAATAGGAAGCAGACTCCAGGCTCTGAGCTGTCAGCACAGAGCCCCACACGCAGCTTGAACTCACGAACCGCGAGATCATGACCTGAGCCTAAGTCAGACTCTCAACCGACTGAGCCACCCAGGCACCCCATAATATTTATTTATTTTTGAGAGAGAGAGAATGTGAGTCGGGGGTGAGCAGAGAGAGAGGGGGACAGAGGATTGAAGTGGGCTCAGCACTGACAGCAGAGAGCCCGATGTGAGGCCTGAACCCACAAACCATGAGATTATGACCTGAGCCAAAGTTGGATGCTTAACCGACTGAGTCACCCAGGTGCCCCTAGTAGTGGTTGTCTTTATACTCAGAAACTGTAAGTTGAATCTTCATGGTCTGTTGGCCAAGCTCAAGGAAAAAGTATTGAATGAAATATGTCACTGGTTATTTTTACTCTTTGAAATATTTCTGCCTCTAAAATATAAAAGGTCTCAGTTACCAATATGAGAAATAATTTAAATCATAGGGAAATAATCATATAAATGACTATCCATAAGAGAATGTTTATAAAATATTTGTATAGGACATAGTATGCAGTGATGAATTATTTTATATTTTGCTGCATTCCTGGATTTGGGTAGATTTTCATTAAACTAGAATAAAGCACATCTATCATCATAGCTCCAGACATTCCATTGCAGTAAGAATGCATCTGGGGTGAAAAAATAATACATTTTTTCAGAAGACCAATGAAAATGCAGTTTACTTTTCCATAGTCATGTGATTATGTCATTTCAAAATGTTTGTAAAATAAAAATTAAAAAAATGAGGTTCATAGAATACTGCAATTTCCACGATAATTTCACAAAGCCAGATGATCCATTAGAGTTTAACATAATCTTTTACTTTTAATTACCTACTTTTCTTAATCTGTTTTCTTACTGGAGAGTGGCCAAGAGTACTCCATCTGTAACCAAAGGCGATGGCAAGCTGTTCCCAGGGAGCTTTACAACCTGTTTTGACCCCAAGTAGTTCTATCCACAGGAAGATAAGGTCCTGTCTTCCAAGGCCATGTGGTCTTGTTGAATGAGGCACAGAAGATTTTTATGAAATTTTCTAATTTAGAATAGGAACATGGCAGATATTTACATTGGATAAATCTAAATGGAAACTAAGAAAGTGAAGAAATTATTAGTTATGAATTGGTTTGATATCTTGATACATAATTTAGGCCTAATCACATTGTGTCCAGAGACCTTGAAGATTATGGTCGCTAAATCCTCAAGTAATTATAAATATTGACATTTTTGTAGTGCAATGTAGTACATGTTTAAGGCCATGCTTTTTTTTTTTTTTTTCTGTGCTATGCACATAGCAGCCCAGTAAGGGAGGTAGGGCGATTCTCCATATTTTGTAGATAAGAAAATGGAGATAAAGAGAGGTTAAATTTAATGCAGCTTCACATAAAAAGTAAATGAAATGGGATTTCATTTTAGGTCTCACAATTCTAATCCTATGTTCATACCCTTCAAGTCTATAATTATGAGACCCAGAGGCATAGAACTCCTAAGTTGTTCACTAAAAATAAAGATAGGACCAACTTAGATGGAAAAAAAAGAAAAGTGTATGTAACTTCAGATCCTTAATCGTACTAGTCCTCTTCTATGTTTTAGTCTCCAAGGAAAAGAAGGGTTGGGTTGATGCCTCTATGACCATCCTGGAGGTAGGTTTGGTGATTTTAGCCTGACTTGAACTTCTGGTAAATGTCACCAAGTTATGAGAATCATTCATCTTGACCTTAAAACTATAGCACCTGTAGTAGATAAAAAGTGATTCACTCATAGAAAAATAGTTCATGGGGTGCCTGGGTGGCTCAGTTGGTTAGGCATCCAACATTGGCTGAGGTCATCGTCTCATGGTTCATGAGTTTGAGCCCCACATCAGGCTTCATGCTGATGGTGCAGAACTTGCTTGGGATTCTTTCTCTCTGCCCCTTCTGTGTGCTCTATCTCTCTTGCTCTCGCTCTCTCTCAAAATAAATAAACTTAAAAAGAAAAATAGTTCATATTAATTAAAACCAGATAGCAAATTGGTTTGTTAAAATATACTATTACTGTTTTGTTTTGTTTTTCCTGAAACAGTAAATAAAATAGTGCTTTAGTTGTTAGGAGAGAGAAGAAGGAAATAAACATAATAAATGATGATGACATGTACTTACACAAATTAGCTTGTCATATTCGTCCTATGAGAAAGGTGATGAAGTCTTCTAAGCCATGGAGAGATTTCACTCAGCAGGGATGAGGAAGTGAGGGTAAGGGCTACACTGTGAGTCACCAGCATCTGTCTCTGGAGAAGTTGTCAGCTTTTCCCCTAGTAAGCCTTCAGCAACAAAATTTTCTGTGAAAGACATGATTTATAAAAGGATAGCAATAAGATGCCTCTAAGAGAGAACCAGAATTATAAAAGCAGAAAGAATTAGAGAAATTCTAATTAAGGAGCACCTTTATTCTTTGCCCATTCATCCCCATCCTCACCTACTTTTCTCACCTAATTTATCTCACTCCTTCTCCTTTTTTTCAGTACCATCTAATCACAACCGCCAGATCTAACACTACCACCAGGGCTGATTAAGTAATTTCTGGCAAACTTAATTTCACTATTTACTTCTCTGTTTGCCTCTTGTAAGTTTTCTAGAAGGCATTGTGTCCCCAGCATTTTGCAGACTGCCTGGCCCAGGTTAATTCTTCAAAAGATAAATGTTAAAATAATAGACAAAGATATACTGTAATATTTCATTAAAAGCAGACTAGAAAAGGAAATGTAAAACATAACTTGATACGAAAGCAAATGCTTAGCTTCTTAAATCATCTGTAGTGAATGCGACTAAAATTGACATTGACAAAGAAAATTGCATAATTTTGTTTCAAGGGTGGAAAAAAAGAATACCCATTTCTGCAGCACTCTTGACCTTTAATACCTCTGTTTGAAAGTCATTGTCAGGAAATGTCTTCTATTGAACAAAGATGTCAGGAAGAGACCTTCAGGTCTAGATGAACAAAACTTGCCTGTGGTATGACAGGGCTAAGGAAGCTGACTGAGGAGGTGATGACAATAGCTCTACTTAGCTTCGAAGGCATGATATGAGGCCTACAAATGTATATTCTCAGGTTTTGCCATTGACCATCATATCTCTTGTTCATCTTTCCAACTCTCTTCAAGTAAGTACCTTCGCCAGCTCTGATACTTTGAGAGATCGAGCAACTTCCTTGAGCCTTCCTCCAGAAATTCCCTAAAATAGTTGAAACTTACTATTTAGTTCTTGAGTATTGCACCAAACAGTCACCTTTTCATTAGTTGCAATGCTTATCCTACCTCTCTGTGGGGAAGATGAGACCTCCATGTTAAAAGCTGATATAGGCCTTAACATAATATATTAATCATGACGGCGGCTGGCAGCAGACATTTTTGTACAATTATTTGCATTTTTTTAATGAAGGTCAGGGTGCCTGAGTGACTCAGTCAATTCAGCTCCTGACACTTGATTTTGGCTCAGGTCATGATCCCAGTGTCATGGGATGGAACCCTTTGTCAGGCTCTGTGTTGAGCATGGAACCTGTTTAAGATTCTCCCTCTCTTCCCCCTTTGCTCCTCTCCGCCACTCACATGTGTACTCTCTCTCTCTCTCTCTCTCTCTCGTGTAAATAAATAAATTAATTAATTAATTAATAGTGAAGATCACACACTAAGGAATTATAGTGGGAAAGGCTTTGACTATATGAACACATGTTTTTTGTTTCTATTAAAAGGGAATGGCATGTATATTTAAAGATGATGTATATACATAACATACACACACACACACACACACACACACACACACACATACACAGGACTTTGGCCTCTTCGTTCTGTTTCATGTATTAAGGACAGAGTACACATACTGTTTTTAAATGGGTGTCCAGGGCACCTGGGTGGCTAAGTCAGTTAAGCATTCGACTTCAGCTCAGGTCATGATCTCATGCTCTGTGAGTTTGAGCCCTGTGTCGGGTTCTGTGCTGACAGCTCAGAGCCTGGTCCCTGCTTCTGATTCTGTATCTCCCTTTCTCTCTGCCACTTCCCTGTTCGCTCTCTATTTCTTTCTATCAAAAATAAATAAATGTTTTAAAAATAAAAAATAAAATACAAAAAAAGTAAAATAGATGTCCAAATAGTTCTGTATCTCTTGAGCTATCCTTTGTTTAAGGCAATTGTTTTTTTTACATAATTTGTTAAAGTTTAGTTTATTAATTTTGAGAAAGAGAGAGCACACAGCAGGTGCAGAGAGAAAGCAAGAGAGAGAATTCCACTGTCAGTGCAGAGCCCAATGCGGGGCTCAAACTCATGATCTGTGAGATCATGACCTGAGCCAAAATCAAGAGTCCTACGCTTAACTGACAGAGCCATCCATGCACCCAATGCCAATTCTTGATTAAACAGATCATAGTTTGAAATTATATTTACTCTTTCAAATCTCAATCATGATAGAGCCAGAAGGACTCTTAAATGATGAGTCAAATTTTCTTATTTGCATATAAAGAAAGTGAAGTGCAGATAGACTAAATGTTTTGCCATAGTCAAAACTATTAAACGGAAAAGTTAAAACTGGAAATATTCTTCTGCTTTTTAGTCCTGTTTTGTTAATGATTTTTTTCCCCTTTAATCTATCTTAAATATTACCTTGTTCCTTGAATCTAATCAAGTGTTTGGTTTTTATGTTTCTGGCATAATTTGACTAAATGTCAGAATTTAAACAACAAGGACCAAATTTTCTTTCAACAATTTTAGTGCTTTTCCCCTTATACCACTGCTTCTCTTTAATCATGAGTTACTACTATAATATAGGATTTTTTTTTTTTGGAATGTGCTATTAAAATGTAGGAATGCTAGACTTAAGTATATATTAATGCATATTTGAGGCTGGCAATTCAATAGGTAATAAAAGTGATAGATGCAGTTGTGGGCTTATCTATAAAACATTAAAGTATGACACAGTGCCTAGCACATAGTTGTAGCTTTGTAAAAGTCATTAAATAAATGTATTCATTATATGGATAAGAAAACATGAAACCATAAACAGTAAATATAATTTCTGAAATGTCTATCTCTTGGGACCCAGCATTTCTAGAGGATATTTTTGTGGTGGGGTTTGTATATATTAAACAGCATGAGGCATTGGAAATTGGTCACGAGGTGACCTGGGTGTTAGGAAACTTGGGTTCCAGTCTCTTTCTTGTAACTACCTAGAGAAGGCATCCCTCTTTCTTGGACCATAATTTCACAAACTTCATAAAAATTTTGAAATCAGTGGGATCACTGATCCCATGATTAATCCCATCTATACCCTGATCCATGATTATCTTTACCTAGTCCCTTGTCTTAGTTTGCCATAACATAGGACCACACCCTTGTTTCAGTTCTGCCCGCTTCAACATGTATAATCTTGAATGAGTAACTTCCCTCTTCTGGGCCTCAGAATTCTCATCTATACAATGGCCAAGTTTAACCAGATTGTCTTTTAAATCTATTCCAGCTCTGACATGTGGAAAGAGGAAAATAATACACGTTCCAATGAAGTAGTATATGAAACAAAGAAATAGTGAAACCACAAAAGAATAGAGTGACTCTGACTTGTGGTACTCATACAGAGATATTAGTTCCCTCAATAATTCAATGTAGATAATAGGATTTTAATAATAAAATATATTGAAAACTGTAAGTTTCAGGTGAATCTTTTAAAAACTTTAAAACATTTATAAGTATACTAAAATAGACTGTTTCCAAATTACTGAAAACATTATCCTCTCTTTTTCCCCTTGTAAAATAGTTTCCTATTACCTGCAGGCAAAATTAACCTCTGAATTTTTTTTAATACACACACCATGGCTAAAAATAAATATCTGGCTTTAAAAGAAAATGCGGCTTTTAAAAGAAAGCACAACAAAATGCCAAGAACACTTCTATAGGCAACTTCATGCTTTGCCTGCTTCAGGAAAAGGCTAGTAGAAAACAGGTGTCACTAATCACCATGCAATCTGGGATCTCTAGTTGGAGGTAGAGAGAACCTCAACCAGCTGCTTTCTCCTCTGATTAAAAATTCCTTCATATTAAAGACCTAACCTTTTGCTCTTATACTCACACATGTTTTGTACTTTTTTTTTTTTTTTTTTTGTGGGCTTGGGGAAATGAATGGATTAGCAGCATCTTACCTCTGAGTCAATAAGTTAATTAAAGAGTGTGTATATAAAATGGAATAATGAATTATTTAGCTGATAACAAACATGATAGAAAATTCCATTTGTTGAATAGCCAATTCAATTTTATTAGTTTTAGAATTATATAAGTTATTTTTAACACATTGCAAAAATATTTAGTATTAGCAGATTTAGTTTTTATGTCATATGTTTGTTGGTCTTACAACTTTTTGGGGGGTACTTAATGGAATGTTTTAAATATCTGATTTAAGAAAAGTGCAATTTGATTAAGAAGGAAATTATGCAGCTTCTGAATCAAAAAGACATAAAAGGCTGAATCATTCCTGCATTTTGTCTCCCCCTCTGTTCTTTAACCTAGGATACTCTCTAATCTTTTTTAAAGCATCATTTTTCAAAGTTAATTACATCATATCAGTATAACTAGGGAGCAATTTAAGCATAAATAGCGTGACAAAACTTCCAAACCCTTATCTGGCATACCTCTTCTAGAAAAAAAAATCTGTAAGATATAAACAATTACTTAATTCAAGCCTGAGAGAAAAAAATACTTCTGAGTAAGAGTTCAGGCTAATCTCAGTTCTGTCTCTGTCATTCACCAACTCAATTTTATGAGCATTTATAACTTCCTTTGTATAGGATGACCACACATTGAACTTACACCAGGACAGCCCCAGTTGAAGCATACAGTCCAACTACCTGTGTGGTGATTATTTCTTTTCAGTCTCATAGGGGTCCTGCTTTAGAACATAAAATATATAGCTTCTTTAACACTGTGCATATACCATATAACCATTCTACAAATTGATTGCATTAGCGAACTTAAAATGAGGAAATTGTCTACCGTTTCTTTCAAAATGAATTATTATATGCTGTCTTTTTTTCTCCGAACTAGACTTTATTATGTTGTTGTGTAATTGTATAATTATTGTATGATAATGTTATTACTGTTCTTTACCTAAAGGTATCTTCTTAAGAGACAGATATGCTGAGCCCCGTGATCTCCTGAAAATGCAAATACCATTTAGTTAAAGTTGTGACTTTGTATAATGTAATAAGCTGTCAGCAGGGCATGGTAGGAAGAGAACAGCATTTAGAATATATCCTGATTTGTGACCTTTAGCAAATTTAACTTCTTTAAGTTTCTATTTCCTCTTCTATAACTTGAAGCTAATAACACTTTTTGGAATGCTTGTTGTAAGAATTAAAATGTTGTGTATCAGGTGCCCAAGAGAGTGCCTGGTGCAGAGCCAGGGTAGAAAATATGGTAGCAATTGTAGTTATAATTTTTTTACTGGATAACATCAGTGGACACTTATGGGTATCAATGGAGTAAAACAGTTTCTTTTTCATCTTCAGAGAAATCTCCCTAAACTAAGTAGGTTGTTAGGGTTCAACACAAGTGGAATTTCATAATGTGCTTGACTGTATTTGATTCCGGAGATTAGTATCTTGTTCAGATGTTTAAAAACTATGAACTTTTAAGAATTTAGTCAATTAAAACTAAAGATGGAACAGAAAGCCTCATTATCCTTTAAAGTGATTTTATTTTAATTCCTTTTGCTTATGATGAATTTGAGCAAATTTGGAATGAACAATACATTGGAAGAATAAGATTGTACCATGATTTTTTTTAAAGTTCTTTGGTTTGCCATGTAATGAACATCTGTCCTCAACCACATAAAAAAAAATCTCAATATCTAAGAAAAAATTATTCATTTAATAAAATACATAATTCAGTAAACCTTTGTATGAATCAAATATTTATCCATCAAAATAAAGTAATAATAGGTTCTTTAATTATTTATTTTCTTTTTCTACAATGAGAATTCCAGCTTTTACTTGTTCCTTGAACATGAGCAAACTGTTTTGAGGGGCAAATTATGTTGAAAATGTGTTCCAGATTTACATGGATGGTCCGTAATAACTACAAATAGTCTCTTTGTCACATACATATTACATTAAACAATATGTCTCAAAATTGAAATTAAAAATTTCAGTATTTTCTCAAATTTTAATCAGAAAGTGGGACTTCAGATCCTCGTCCCAACTGTCATTTCAAAAAGTTACTAACCTCTCTGCATTTCCACATTCTCAATATTGTTTTCTATGCTTCTCATGCTAAAGTGTACCCTTCATGGAGGTCATGCGAGGCCTAACTGGCTAAATGTTCTGCACGGAGGTGGAAAAGGTGCCAAAGGTGGCCATTGGCTCCCAGAATTACCTGTGAAATCATGCCATTTTCAATTCCCTTTCAATAATGACAAAGTATGGTATGTCCCTAGCTTATCTCCCTCATATATTTTAAATTACATTGTTCATGATGCCTCCTTTAAATCCTTGATGTAGCAAAGTAAGATATAAATTAGAAAATTAATTAAACTTAGTAAATTCACTATTCAAAGTTAACATTTATATAGCAGTTAACTCTCTTAGTCTGTCTTAAACAAAGGCAGTAACATGTAAAAATTATCCTCCTTTGAAGACAATTGAAAATGCTATCATTAATGTATGAATATTCTTAACATCAATCACGCACTAAAAGGTTCTGTCATACCTGTTGATTTTAAGTTATTACAAAGCAGACAACTTGAAAGCATTTGTCTAATGATGCCAACTACCCATTCTACCTACTTCAGGGGGATGTTGTAAGACTCAAAGTGAAATAATGTATGCAAAATCACTTTATGTGATACAGTGATATATATAAAGCGTATTCATTCAATTAATATTGATATTGAATGTGTGCCATGTGCCAACCAATGTCTTAGGCACTTGATAGCCAACTATTCTATTAATAGTTAGACTACATCTAACTGGCCATTATAATTCTGTACTTTATATATATAAATATAGATATGAATTCTGCCCTTTCTTAATGACCTGTTCAATCACCACTGCTTTTGAAATTTGTTCTTATCTGTTCCTTTATGTGTGTTCTGCCTCTTCAAGATCTAACTCATTTTCTTTCAACAAACTCATGAAAACAAATGCAAAGGTCTACACTTCATCCTTCAAGGTTATCCTAAACCTGCAGTGTCCTGCACCCATTATCTGTATTCCCCAGATTTTAATGCCCATAGGAATCACCTGGGAATCTGGTAAAAGGGTGGATTCTGATTTGGTGGGACCTGAGAGACTGCGCTTCTAACAAGCTCCCAACTGATGCCCATGCTGCAGCTCTGCACAACACACTTTGGGGAGAAAGGTTCTACTGCACTGAGCCTGTGCACTGAAGCCCCACTTCCTCTTGTTAAACTATTTTCCCGCATCCCACTTATTTTCAACATACATTCTTCTTACAAATAATTAAATCTTTGAGCTGTAAACAGTATCCTGCATATTTATCCTAACTTTAACACATTCCATGTGTGGAAAATTTTAACCACAAAGGATCTTTGTTTTGTACCTGATCTAGGAAAGTCTCTCTCAATTCAATTAGCCAGTCCACGTGCAGTAAAATCACAGGAGCCAGTTGATGTGAACGCCATGTGTTTGTCCATGGAGATTTTAATATAGAATCTGTTCTCCTTGTTGCTTGCTCCATTTTGATTATTGTATGTAAATGCAAATACTAGATGATTTGAACATAACCCAACACATACCGTGGCAAAGTTACATTAAGTCAACACCTGATTTCAATCCAGTTTCATTTGTGTTTCATAGAGGCTTTTTATTAAACATCTATGGTTTGTTTAAATATGCTTCTTCTCTGTCCCGAATTCGATTGTAACTTTATGCAGTTTTAACTACTTTGAAATATTTTAATTATACTGTTTCCATTGTTTGAAAGTACCCCCAAAGAAATCTTATAATATTAGCTTCTGCTTTCAATTGTTTGAGTTACATTATTAATATTAAATGACCATACTTTTATATACAAACTTCTGACTGTGATAGAAGAGACTTCAATTCCTGGCTCTATCTTAATTTCCCAGACTCATCTTCTTTAGCTATCACATTTTTTTCTTACACCATAGCCATATCAAATTTAACTTGAATTTTTTGTTTATACTTTTTGACTTCTCAAATGAAAGTGCATTTGGATTGCCATGTCTTCAGACAGGGAGAGGGCTGACCACCTCGGTGGTCAAGGGTTCCTCCTGATGACCCCTCTAATCCCAATCCTCTGCAACCATTTCTTTAACCTCCTGTGCAGTAAACCCATTGCAGAGCCCACCCAATGCATATTTCTGTTGTAGCAACTTAGCAACTTTACTCTTAATTTATGTTTACTTTTCTACCTTCCCTGGAGACCTGAGGACACTTTTTTTTAATAGTTGTATTTCTAGTACCTAGATTTGGAGCTCTCACACAGCTGTACTCAGTTATATGTTGTTGATTTTCTATTGAATGATATGCAACTAAATTTTAAATATTGAATATATGACTCTTATTTTCAAGTCAACTGTATTTCCACCATGAGAACTACATATGTGGCCATTCATAGAGAAATGGGAAATGATAACTTTTCATACAGTTTCTCAGGAGGAGTGACAGGATATGACAATGCACACCAGACTCAAACCAGAATATGGTAGGTTTGAAAGATGGTCACAAATTCTTTGTCCCTCCCACCTTTGCGATCTGAGGTTTATGTCACCTCCCTTTCAATCTGAGCAGGATCATGAATGCTTTAACCAATAAAGTATGGTGGCAATGATACTGGATGCTTCCAAGACTAGTTCATAAGAAGCCACATAACTTCCACCTGGTTTTCTTGACACGATTACTCTGAGGAAAGCCATATATCATGTAAGAGCTAGCCTGACCCTCACATTGGAGGGGCCATTCATAGGTTCTCCAGTCAACAGACTCAGGTAAAATCCAAGCCAAGAGCCAGTGTCACTGCCTCCCATTGGTGGGATATCTCAGCTGTCCAGTTTAGGTCATATTTCTGATGACTAAGCCTGCCCCAGCTGCCATCTGATTACAACCGCAAGAGAGATTCCAAGTCCAAACTACCCAGTAGAGCCCTTCATTCTTGAAAAACGAAATAGGGAGAAAAATAAAATTGTTTTAAGCCACTCAGTTTGAGGGTAATTTGTTATACAACAGTAGTAACTGGAACCGATCCTAGTCACAACCAGGACTCTAGTCCCAAATCTACCTGTATGCTTTCAGGAAAGTCATCCTTTTTCTTTAGGTCTCATTTAATCTCTTTGTAGCTATCAACAGTAATACCTTGTATTTTCAAAATATTTTTATCTACATTATCATATGTCTAAATTCACACATAGAATGGCTATCATTATTATCTCTACAACTGTGGCCTGAAGTCTCAAGGGTAGGCTTTGGCCACATAAGAACTTAAACCCAAGCCTTATTCCAAGTTCTTCATTAGCCAAGGAAACTGTGATCTACACATTTGCATACACACCTACCTCTGCCCCGCTTCACCTATAAATGAGAATTACCAATTCAATGAATGACTCTAAAGTCAGATGTAGCTCTATTTTCCCAAGATTCTATAATATTCTAAAAAATAATATTTTCCCCCATTTTAACCTATGAATTCAGAGAAAGTAACAGTGCGACCAGTGAGACTAGCAGGTTGTTAAAGTGGAGTGGTTGTGCTGTAAAATATGGGGGAGAAAATAACAGAAAGGAAATATGAACAATGGTTTGCTTGAGAAATAAAAACATAAGCAATGATTCAGATGGGGACACCCATTAAAAACATGAGCAAAGTAAAGCAGTAGCATTTGCTCCAAGTAGCAGTTGTTTTCTTTTGTAATGGGAAATATGACACTTACACTTACCTCTATTTGGACGATGTGCTTGCCCAAACAAACCCTTGAATTGTCATGATTTTACCAATATCCTCAATAGATCTTTTCCTTAAAAACAAAGTGGGGGTGGAGGTGCAGTAATTTCTAAATAGGCAAGCTCTCATTGGGATAAATGGATAATGGAACAATAGCTAACGATTAACCATAAATCACTGTTAATATTGCCATTGCTCTCTAGAGGGTAATTGAATACTCTGAAGACATATATAGGACTAGGGAACTATAGACTATGTATCTTGCCTCTAATATTGACTTGCAGAATGACAATAGGAGAGCAACTGAGCATACATAGCTTGATAAATGGAAGGATTTCTACAAGGTGAAAATTATTCAAAATTCGCTTTGTTTATAGAATTTATAAGGAAATGAATCAATGCATAGAAAAATGAGTTACCTATAAATGATAAATATAGGACAATAAATTATATTAACCTAACCTCAAAACAACAATGCCTACAGACACCTAAAGTAGTTGGCATCATTAGACTTCTGCTTTCAGTTTCTCGTTTTTGTATGAACTCTTATCAATCAACAAGTATGACAAAAACTTTTTAGTAAGTGATTGACATTCAGAATATTCATATATTAAAGATGATTTTTCAATTATCTTCTAAGAATGGATGATTGCTGTGCTTTATTGCCTTTGTTATTTAAAAAACCAAAATATTTAACTTCTACATAAATTTTTATTTAAGTTGTATATTAGTGTGGTTAGCCAGTCAGGATACATGAAATAATTACTTAGCAATTAACTTATTTAATCACATCTTCTTGTTCCAAGAATGAGTTAAAGTAGGCATCATGACTTTACAATTGTACTTTACAATATCAGTGACATAGGTTCACAAAATACTAAACATTATAATTAAGGATATAGAAATGGCAATAAAATTTTGCTTCAAGTGACATGAAGAATAGACATATCCTATAACTCTTACTCTTCCATGAACTAATTTGAACCATTGTAGCTCAGAGAAATCTCCATAAAGAAAATTACATACAAAGTTGATTTAAAAAATTTAAAAAAAACATTTTTTAGAGTATAACGCAGTAGGAGACTTTTGGTTTTTGTTTTTTCTGAATTAAACTTTCCATTGTTCTACTTTTAAAGCAATGTATTGTACCAGGATGTATGTATTATCAGTACAGTGAAAGCACATCACATAAATATTGTAACCTCCAATTCAGTATGTACATAAGTTCATTCATACAAAGAGAATGTCATTGAATTATTCACATTATCAAATAACATTAATTACATTGTAGTCCTCAATTATTATTTTGTGCACATTAGCTTTTGGTGAATGTGGAATCTACTTTTATGGATTTTCTCTGAAGATAGACAAAGGGATGATATATTTTGGTAGCAAGTAAAGACAAATTACTATCATGTTAAATTTGCTTGTGTCTAAATGGAACTGATACAGTACACATTAACGACTTTTTCATCACATCCTCACCAACACTTGTTTCTTGAGTTTCTTATTTTAGCTATTCTGCAGGGATGAAGTGATATCTTATTGTGGTTTTGACTTGCATTTCCCTGATGATGAGTGATGTTGAGCATCTTTTCATGTGTCTGTTGGCCATCTGTACATCTTTGGAGAAATATCTGTTCATGTCTTCTATTTTTAATGGGATTATCTGGGGATTTTTTTCTGGTGTCAAGTTGTATAAGTTCTTTATATACTATAGATAATAACAAATATGTCCTTTGCAAGTATCTTGTCCTATTCAGTAGGCTGTCCTTTAGTTTTGTTGTTTCCTTCACTGTACAGAAGTTTTCTATTTTGATTCAGTCCCAACAGTTTATTTTTGCTTTCGTTTCCCTCACCTGAGGAGATAATATCTAGACAGATGTTACAACCAACGTCAGGGAAATTACTGCCTGTGTTCTCTTCTAGGATTTTTATGGTTACAGGTCTCAGATATAGGTCCTTAATCCATTTTGAGTTTACTTTTGTGTATGGAGTAAGAAAGAGGTCCAATTTCTTTCTTTGCATGTAACTGTCCAGTTTTCCCAGTACTATTTGTTGAAGAGACTTTTTTCCCCACTGCATATTCTTGCCTCCTTTATTGGCCATATAATTGTGGGTTAATCTCTGGGCTTTCTATTATGAATTATTGATTTTTAACCTATTTTTGTGCAAGTAACATACTGTTTTTGATTACTTGAACTTCTTAATATAACTTGAAGTCTGGTATTTTGATATCTCCAGTTTTGTTTTTCTTTTTCAAGATTGCTTCATCTATTCAGGGTCTTTGTGGTTCAATACAAATTTTAGGATTGTCTGTTCCAGTTTTGTGAAAAATGCTGTTGGTATTTTCATAGGGATTGCATTAAATCTGTAGATTGCTTTAAGTAGTATGGACATTTTAACAATATTTGTTCTTCCAATCCATGAGCATGGAATTTCTTTCCATTTCTTTGTGTCATCTTCAATTTCTGTTTTCAGTGTTTTATAGTTTTTAGAATAAAATTCTTTCACCACTTCAGTTAGGTTTATTCCTAGATGTCTTATTGGTTTTGGTTTAATTGTAAATGAGACTATTTTCTTAATTTCTCCTTCTGTTGCTTCATTATTAGTGTATAGAAATGCAACTGATTTTTGTACACTGATTTTGTATCCTGCAACTTTATTAAATTCATTAGTATTAGTAGTAGGGCTTTTTGGTGGAATCCTTAGGATTTTCTATATATAGTATCATATCATCTGCAAATAGTGAAAATTTTACTTCTTCCTTGCTAATGTGGATGCCTTTTTACCGTTTGTCTTTCCTGATTGCTGTGGCTAGGACTTCTAGTACTATGTTGAATAACAAATGGTGAGAGTGGACATCCTTATCTTCTTCCTGACATTAGGGAAAAAGCTCTCAGTTTTTCCTTATTGAGTATTGTGTTAGCTGTGGGTTTTTCATGGAAGGCCTTTATTATTTTGAGGTATGTTCCCTCTAAACCTACTTTGTTGAGGGTTTTTATTATGAATGGATGTTGTATTTTGTCAAATGCTTTTTCTGCATCTATTGAAATTATCATACAGTTCTTACCTTTTTTCTCGTTAATGTGATGTATCACATTGATTTGTGAATATAGTACCACACTTGCATCCCAGGAATAGATCCCACTTCATTGTTGTGAATGATTTTTTTAATGAATTGTTGGATTCTGTTTGCTAATATTTTTTTGAGGATTTTTGCACTTATATTCATCAGAGATATTGGCCTGTAGTTCTCTTTTTTTTGGTAGGGGGAAGCGGTGTCTTTATCCTGTTTTGGTATTAAGGTAATGCTGGCCTCATGTAATGAACTTGGATGTTTTCCTTCTCCTATTTTTTGAAATAGTTTGAGAAGAATAGATAATAGCTATTATTTAAATGTTTGGTAGAATTCATCTGTGAAGTTGCCTGTTCCCACTCTTGTTTTTTGGGAAATATTTTCATTACTTATTCAATTTCATTGCTGATAATCAATCTGTTCAAATTTTCTATTTCTTCCTGTTTCATTTTTGGTAGGTTATATGTTCTAGGGATTTATCCATTCCTTTTAGGTTTTCCAATTTGTTGATGTATAGTTTTTCATAATATTCTTACAATCATTTGTATTTCTGTGCTGTCAGTTGTTATTTCTCCTCCTTCATTTCTGATTGTTTTTGAGTCCTTTCTCTTTTTGTTTTTGTGTGTGTGTGTGTGTGTGTGTGTGTTGTTGTTGTTGTTGTTGTTTTCACAAGTCTGGCCAAAGGTTTATCAATTTTGTTGATCTTTTCAAAGAACCACTTCCTAGTTATTGATCTGGTTTTGTTTGTTTGTTTTTGTTTTGTTTTGTTTTTAGTTTCAATATCATTTATTTCTGCTCTAATCTTTATTATTTCCTTCCTTCTCTGGTCTAGGGTTTTATTTGTTCTTTTTCTAGCTCATTTAAGTGTAAGATTATGATGCTTTTTGGGATTTTTCTTGCTTCTTGGGGTAGACCTGTATTGCTATAAATTTCCTTCTTCAAACTGCTTTCGCTGAATCCCAGTTTTGGGACCATTGTGTTTTCATTTTCATTTTTTTTAATTAATTAATTAATTAATTTATTTATTTATTTATCTGATTTTTGTGGCTGACCCATGTATTGTTTAGTAGCACGTTATTTAAGCTCCATATATTTGTGTTGTTTCCAGATTTTTGCTTGTGGTTGATTTCTAGTTTCATGGCTTTAGGGTCAGAAAAGATCCATGGTATGATTTCAATCTTTTTAAATTTGTTAAGGTTTGTTTTATGGGCTAATATGTAATCTATTCTGGAGAATTTTCTATGTGCACTTGAAAAGAATGTGTACTCTCCTGTTTTGGGATGGAATGTTCTGAATATATCTATTAAGGCCATCTATTCCAGTGTGTCATTCAAATTCACCGTTTCCTTGTTGATTTTCTGTTTGAGTGATCTTTCCATTATTATAAGTGGGGTGTTAAAGTCCCCTACTATAATTGTATTACTGTCACTTAGTTCTGTTATGTCTATAATTAACTGTTTTATTTGGGGGCTTTTATGTTGTGTGCATAAATATTTACAATTGTAATATCTTCTTGTTGGATTGTCCACCTTAGTTTTATGTAGTGTCCTTTGTCTCTTGTTACAGTCTTCATTGTTAAGTCTATTTGTCCGATATAAGTATTACTACTCTGGCTTTCTTTTGATATCCATTAGCCTGATATATGTTTCTCCATCCCCTCACTTTCAATCTGCATGTCTCTTTAGGTATGAAATAAGTCTCTTGTAGGCAGCATATAGATAAGTCTTTTTTTTTGTTATCCATTCCATCATCCTGTGTTTTTTTAATTGCAGCATTTGGTCTATTTACATTCAAAGTAATTATTGATACATATATATTTATTGTCATTTTGTTACTTGTTTTGTGATTGTTTTTTGTTGTTTTTTTTCTCTGATCCTATCTTCTCTTGCTCTCTTTCATGGTTCACTTACTTTCTTTAGTGATATTCTTGGATTCTTTTCTCTTTATTCTTTGCATATCTATTATTGGTTTTTGATTTGTGGCTACCAATGTGTTTGTATATAACATCTTCTGCATAGAGCAGTCTATATTAAGTAGATGTTAGCTTGTGTTTGAACACACTCTTACTTCTGTTTCTCCACATTTAAGGTATATGATATCATATTTTATGTCCTTTTATTTTGTGAATTCCTTGACTAATTTTTATAGATATGCTTATTTTAATGTTTTGGTATTTCAAACTTTCCGTACTCTTGCTTATTGTCTTTCCTTTCCCCTCAGAGTCTCCATTAGTATTTTATAGGGGTGTTTTAGTGGTCATGAACTCCTTTAGTGTATTTTTCTGAGAAATTCTTCATCTCCCCTTCTATTCTGAATGACACCCTTGCTGAATAAAGGATTCTTGGACTCTTGGCAGCGGTTTTTTTGTTTGTTTTGTTTGGTTTTGTTTTGTTTTTCCCTTCAGTACTTTGAGCATGTCATACCAGTCCCTTCTGGGCTGCAAAGTTTCTGCTGAAAAATTTGCTGATAGACTTGCAGGATTGCCCTTGTATGTAACTATCTTCTTTTCTCCTGTTGCTTTTAAAATTCTTTCTACATCAGTACTTTTTGTCATTTTAATTACTATGTGTCTTAGCGTGAACTTCCTTGGGTTGATTTTGTTGGGGGATTTCTGTGCCTCCTGGATCTGGATTTCTGTTTCCTTCCCAGATTAGGTAAGTTTTCAGCTATTGTTTTTTCTAATAATTTTTCTGCCAATTTTTCTCTTTTTTTTTCTTCTGGGATCCCTATAATGTGAATCTTATTACACTTGATGGAGTCACTGAGTTCCCCTAAGTCATTTTCATTTTTTTTTCTCTCACTTGCTCAGCTTGATTAATTTCCACGACTCTGTCTTCCAGGTTACTAACCCATTCCTCTACCTCCTCTAGCCTGTTATTTATTCCATATAGTATATTTTTCATTTAATTTATTGTGTTCTTCACTTTTGATTGGTTCTTTTTATCTCTTTGTTAATAGTCTCACTGATGTCCTACACTATTTTCTCAAGTTCAGAGAATATCTTTATGATCATTACTTCAAATTCTCAATCAGGCATATTACTTATATCTGTTTTACTTAGGTCTGTTGCTATGGTTACTCTTGTTCTTTGACTTGGAACTTATTCCTCTGTCTCCTCATTGCATCTAATTCTCTAGGTCTGTTTCTGTGTATTAGGACAGTCAGTTACCTCTCCTGCTCTTGTAAATAATGGTCTTATGAAGAAGAGGTCCTGTAGTATCCTGCCATGCAGTGTCCCTTGTTCCCCTCAAACTGGCATTTCAGAGGTTGTCTCCTATGTGTGTTGTATGTGCCCTGCTGTTGCATCCTGGAAACTTTTTCTTTCAGTCCAGTTGTCTACAGAGGCCCTCTTTGCCTGTTATGGGCAGTGTTTGGTCCCTGGCTGAGATGGGACACACAGTTTTAACAAGATGTGGGCAAGTCTGCTTGCAAAATGAGACCTGTAGTTGCTGCTGCAGAGACTGGGACTGCATGGGTGGGGTGCACAATTTTAACAAGGTACACCTCAGGCTCCACAGGCCCCCCCCCACTGCTGCTGCCACTGAGACCAAGGCCCTGCAAAACACACTGGTCAGGATATGAGGTGTTGGCAAGGTTTTGCTGGTCTTCTGGGGGAGGGTATGCACAGAGCCTAGACTGAGGTAAATGTGACTGAAAAGAGTGGATCTGCCAAAATGTAGTGGGGGAGGGGGGTCTTGGTGTAAGCGAATTAGGTAGTGTTGACATTGTGTTGATTCCTGCATGTGGTTGTGTGTTTATGTTGGGGCAAGGGGGCAAGGCAGGGAAATGTTGCCTTCCAGCTACTTTGTTCCTGAAGGAGTCTCCCTCTGGGATATGCTTTGAGATGAATAAATAGTTTTTTGCCAATATGCTCCAGATGTTTTGTTTTTTGTTTTGTTTTGTTTTGGTTTTTGTTTGTTTGGTTTTTGTTTGTTTGGTTTTTTTTTGTTTTCCAAACTGCTATTTCTATGCTGTATCTCCATGGGCATAGTGTAGAGTTTTTTTAAGGATGGTGACTCAGCTTCCTATTGCCCTCTGGGCCCTCCCAGAACACAGCCTGTTGATTTTTTAAAATTCCAGGATTTAAGTCTCTTTGGTAGTAAGAATTCAACAAAATTGGTGCCCTCTCGGGGCGCCTGGGTGGCGCAGTCGGTTGAGCGTCCGACTTCAGCCAGGTCACGATCTCGCAGTTCGGGAGTTCGAGCCCCGCGTCGGGCTCTGGGCTGATGGCTCAGAGCCTGGAGCCTTTCTGATTCTGTGTCTCCCTCTCTCTCTGCCCCTCCCCCGTTCATGCTCTGTCTCTCTCTGTCCCAAAAATAAATAAACGTTGAAAAAAAAATAAAAAAAAAAAAATTAGTGCCCTCTCCCCTTCAAAGCCAAATGCTAAGGGGAACTGTCTTCCCCTTGCAGGCTCCCCGCTGTGAAAGTCTGTTTTTTCCCCTTTTCTTTGCCTGTGGCTCCCTGCCTCCACTCCCTCTACAGAAGGCCGTGGTCCATTTTCAATACCCAATGCATCTTCACCCCTCCTACCCACAACCGTTAGTTGTGGAGTTTGTTCTGCCAGTCTTCAGGTTGTTTTCTGGGTTATATACAATAAAGTGAGTTTTATCTAGTCATATTCATAAGACAAGGTGAGCTTAGGGTCCTCTTACTCTGTTATCTTCCCAGCCTGTGGGATCGAAAACAGGGCTTTTTAACTGAGCTTTGAGAAACTCTACCATGTAATGACAAGATAGAGGAGCGTATGACTGTAGAACAGCACTTCTTAGCATTTAATGCACTTTCAAATAATTTGGAAATCTTATTGAAATTCAGATCATGATTCAGTGGGTCTAGAGTGGGATCTGTGAGTACACATTTCTAACTAATTCTCAGGTGGTGATGATGAGGATGGTGATGATGATGAGGATGATGGTGTTGGTGATGATACTACACGGATCACAATTTGAGCACTACCAACACGCCAGAATTTTGGTTTATCATTGGTCAGTTGTACAACTTAGGGCTCTATCTATGATCTACATTGATTGATGATCTACCCTGACCTGTTCTATAAGTATGATACAGATTGTTTATCTGTAAACCATAATCATAACAAAGGCCAAAATAAAACTAGAGTGTAAGACAAAGAGACAGTAGTCATTCCATGTTAGCTAGCAATCCTTTACAGTTAAGTTAAATCTACTTTTAATATTTACTTTGTATTTTCAAAATGTGATCTTTCCAATGAGCTCTCCATCTGTAATTCCTTTGTTACCTCTTGCCATAGAGCCCAGACCCTGCTAAAATTCATCCTTGATGTTTCAGTGTACAGCCAGGTCAGTAAATTAATCTCTTCTACTGTCCACTGCAGGCACATGTTCTTTATTTCAAGTCATCTGGCTTTAGAAAAGATCTTCTTTATAACTTACTATGTTTGTTCATCTCTTCTACGGTTTAGTTTAGTGTCCTAGCACTGATCATTTTTCCCTCCACTCCTATTTTATCTCTTAAATGACCATTTTCCATTTTTTAATAAATTTTGGAAGCTTCCAAAGAATATTGCCATTTGCAAATATATATTTTTCACTTAGTGTCAGCATTCTCTTTTATTCACAACTAATTTTAATAAAACATTATCTGATATTAAACAAATATAATAGATTTTTAAATGACGATCATACAACACTTTACTTTGTAATTTTTGAGTAAATTATTCTGAAAAAGTAACTAAGTTAGGCATAACTCTAAAAATTTCACAGGGTTTAA
Source organism: Prionailurus viverrinus (assembly GCF_022837055.1). Lineage (NCBI taxonomy): Eukaryota > Metazoa > Chordata > Mammalia > Carnivora > Felidae > Prionailurus > Prionailurus viverrinus. The sequence goes on along the minus strand of NC_062569.1, from coordinate 129,627,719 downwards.
ATTTGCAGGGTTTGACTAAGAAGGTGTAACATTTGAATGGCTTAGGATTATAAATTATGGTTAAATTATAAAGCCACGGTTCTAACTTTGTGCTCCTATTTTTCTTCTTCCTCTTTCCCCTCCTTATCTTTTCATCATTGCTCATTCAAAATACTCTATTTATTTAATGTACGGATGGAAATACAGTCTTTCATCATGGTGTTGCCCTTTTTTCCTAGATGATGATTAATCAATTACAAAATTATGAAAAAGAAACACCTGGCACACTTCCATAAACAAATAGGTTTCCTGTGGTTTTACGAACAGCTGAGGGTATTTCAAAGGGTCAGGGGGCTCGGTGAGCAAAGCTCTCTTCACAGTTTGACTTCCCACATGCCTCTTTCTCATAAATATGCACCCTTACACCCATGTATTTATTTATTTATTTATTTAGCAGGCACATGTTGCAAAGGCCACAGAGGAACAAAGAATACAAGGAAGAGAGAGGACAGGTTAACTTTAAAACATACGTATTTAAAAGTCACCCTTCTAAAATATATATGCATTTAAAAAGCCATAAGTGTAAACCAAAGAAAATAAAAATAGAAGCTACATGAGTCAGAGACATACAGCTCAGTAACTCCAACTGAGGTGATTTTGTCTTACAAGTTAATAGCGACAATCGGTGTTGGATACGAGGCATTGATAAAAGAAGCATGCTCGGATACTTCCTTCAGCTGTTCTGCCAGACCTACTTTCTTGCCCTTGACTACACTTCTGTGGAAAATTCTACTGGTATGTTTTCACATTCAAGGGGGGGGGGGATATTAAATTTATTATACTGTGATATTTTCTACTTTTTAATATCTCCTATGCCTTTTCACCTCACTTTCCTTAAGTGTAGATTTCTTGTAAAAGGTAGGGTTTATGAGGATGGCTAATCAGTCCTCCAAGGCTTTGTGTTCAGTACAGTGGCTACTACCCACGTGTCCCGACTGAGATATGCTGCTCATGTAAAACATAGGAAGGTTTTAAAGACTTAAGATACAAAAAAAGGTTGGAAAGTATGCCATAGATAATTTGTTTGGGTTGATTATATTGGAAATGATAACATTTTTAATATATTGGGTTAAGTAAGATATATTGGCAAAATTGTTAAAATCTCCCATTTGTTTTGTTCTTTTAAATACGGCTACCAGAAAATTTAAAACCACTTTGTGACTCACATGACTCACATGTGTCTTTTAGACAGCACATCTATAAGGTGTTTTTTTCCTTTTTCTTTCATTCTGTAATGTACAATATTGTTTTCTCCTTTTGAAATATTCATTCCCAATTAATCTGAATACTAAAATAACTCCTCAAACATGGAAACTTAAAACAATCTCATAATAAGAGTAGTTATTTTTCCCAGGCTATATATTTGAGTCAAACTCAAAGTTAACATTTTTTGTTTTAAGTATTTAAGTATCATGAAGTGCTCAAATTTAGAGAAGTGTTGTTTTTTTTTTTTTTCCATTCCTGGCCTTAAACAGGAATCAATATTGTATAAAATGACTATATGTTTTCTATAAATTTTTAAAAATTTGTTTGGAAATAAGTATAAAACTCAGTGAGAAAAGGGTAGAGAAAATAAAAATACTAAAGACAGAAACTTAAGGCATTTTCCTACTTATTTCATAGCTAAACATCGTTTTACTCATAAAATGCTTCGTATAATGCTAATTCTTACTCTCTTACTTTGAAAAAATATTTTAATACCGATTTAAAAACTACAGCATGGAAATTTGAAGATATTCACAAACATTGAATATTGCCACTAGCATTTTAATATATGCCCTTAATCATAGTAGGGTGAAGAGCTTTTCCAGCATGATTTAATAAACAACAGAAAGTCTGTTCTGGGCCTTCTTTAAGGGTGTTGGTGTTTGATACAACAAAACTGCCTCACATAATGTGGGCTTTGTTTATGAGGTAGCCTCATTCCATGATTTCAGATTACATTTTTATTAGTTCTATGTAGTTAATTTAAAATATTTTTTCCAGAATCTATAATAGTCATATCTAAGGAAGGGCTAAGGTAAAGTGCTTTCTCAAGATTATTTTTTATTAATTACCAAACTATATATATATATGTATATATATATATACATATATAGATAGATATATACATATCTATCTATATACGTATACATATACACATATATATGTATATATGTATACATATACACATATATATGCATATATATGTGTATATACATATATATGTATGTATATATGTATACATATATGCATATATGTATATATATGTGTATATACATATATATACACACACATACATATATATACATATATATATAGCATATGTATTAACACACATATTAAAAACATCTATTAGGTAAACTTTTCCATAGTTAGTGTAGTCCACTCTGCTCCATATTATACCTCATATTTCTTTAAGTTATCTTTGGGGATTCATGTTAAAGAAGTAGAATTTGATTTTTCTATTCATTGTAAATTTTAAAAGATTTATCTTAAGTTGACTTTGTTATGAGTGGACTTATTGAGTTACTAGAGAAGTGAAGATAGCACAGAGTGGTCCATGCATTATAATTTACTACTTTTTAAGGGGTACTGTAATCATCACGTCATGGTGATTTGCCAGAGTGGACTATTACTGAATCATGTGAATGATTTGTGCCACTTCCAGAGAATTCAATTGGTTTCCATTTTCATTAGTGGGAATCTATGTCCCTAACAGTCAATGATTTATATTTATGTCAACAACTGACACAAAAAATTTTGAATTAATACAGTAATGGGATGAAGCTGAAATTTCTCTATTTGCACACTATATTTCACAGTTGGTTTTCTAAGAGCTTTGAAATAGGCTGAAATTCTGAAGGACTGTGATGAGGAGAGCCTGAAATTCTGATAAAAGTCATACAAATACTATAACCATCAAACTTAAGGCAAAAAGATAATTCAAAGAAAACATAAATGTGAGAAGCCACACATATACTTGATAAATATGCATTGTCTTCATGTAATGAGAAGTGGAATCTGATGAATGAAATGTCATGGTCAAACCCTTTTAATCAATAATAAAATACAACATTATTCATACCATGATTATAACTGTCTTGAAGGTTTCTTTTATTGTGATGCATGTTTTATTCTTTTGTTAAAAAATTTTTAAATCTAATTAGATTATTAGACTTAAATTTATTCTGTTTTTGTTGTTGGGGGGAAGAAATAAAATTGTGATTTCATCAATAACTTGTTATTGAAAACTTCAAAGATTAGGTCAATCAACTGTATTAGATAAGTTTTATTCTTCCTTCACATACATTAGATTTTACCTGCACTTAATGATAAAATACATTTATACATATATATATATATATATATATATATATATATATACACTTTCTGCCTTGGTCTTTACTGCTTTTTTCATCACCAAAAGGCATTCTTGAATCATTATTAGAATCGATATATACACTAATATATATCTCTCTGTAGCCATCTATGGAGTAGTATTCTTTACATGTATGCCATATATAGTCCTAGTTGAATATTTTTTGGATCCTGAGAACAGACTTAGACCCTCTGTTTAAATAGCATTATTTTAAAAACATTCATAAAAGAATGGTGGTGGGGGGAAGCTTACAAAATAACCATGGGGAGAATACAAGCATACTGAATTTATTTTGTCTTAAACAATTCAAAGATGAGGGAGCATAATAACATGAGTAATGAATTACTAAGTCATTGAAACTGTAACATTTGTTCCACTAGACATTTTGTACGATAAGTATGTACAAATATTGATTACTTTTGCTAGTCTGATACAAATGTGCTCCTTTTTAGAATCAAGTGGCTGATGTAGTTGTTCTTTCAGTGGGACTTCAAGGCAGTGAATAATTGAGAAAGTTGTAAACATGTTTAGATGTTAAAACGTAAACACAATTGAGATTGTGGTATCTTCTTTGAAATGAATGAATCTTCATCTAATAGATGTGCCATATAACTTATGATATAATTTTGAAAGTCATGAGTCAACTTTGTATTTCAAGTGCAGTTATGAAAAAATCAATTAAAAATACTGTTTACCCTAATGCTGTAATTCACAAGATCTGATTTCTTGGTCCTGGTAGAACAACTAAGTTGTTGTCTCTTCTGTTTTTAACTGCAAAAATAATTTTAGAATCATAGAATATCAGAGGTGGGCGAAAGATTCCATTTAATACATCACTTTTTATTCTTTTGAACGATCAACGTGTATATAAATAATTATATTTCTTGGTTTAATTCATAGTACATCTTAGTTTAAATCTTTCTATTTTCTGGAAAAATCGCAGTGTTAAAAGAGAAACCTGATATAAACCATGATTTGTGTTAATTTCTTTAATTGGTGCTTGCAGTTCCTCTAACAGGCTGGGTATAAAATTGCTAGACATCTTTAATTAATAGGAGTAAGGGAAAGGAGAAAGAGTGTCAAGACCAATGGCAGATAGGAAGTAGGCTTTATTTTTGTTATGAAGAGAGGGTATAATTATTTTGATTTGAAAGAAATGTCCTATATTCTCAAAAGACAGTATTTCTGGTGGTTGCTTGAATTTTATAGTTCAAGAAAATACTAAATATAGAACTTATTAATATCCTAGGGTTTTTTCCCCGTTAGAATCAATTGAACCTTATTTCATCCCTAGCATTAACATCTTTTCAGAAGAGAGTATTGATGAAAATATTGATCTTTTGACAAAATCCATTTCATGGAGTATGTTGATGCTATTTAATTGTTCAGTCATATTAACTAGGACTTCAAATTATTTTATGTAGCCTAAGAGTTTAAGCCTAAGTGAAATATAAAATTGGAATAGGACTTTTAGTTATCACTATAGTACGTTAAATGGTAACATGTACTTATCTCCAAAACACCTAGAAAACAGGGATATAGAACATATTCTCTGTTTGTGCATTTAAGCATGTCTTACTTGCAGCTCTTGTCTACTATCCCAACTCACAGCATTTTCTGAACCTTTGCCCCCTATCCCTGTGTAATTCATGTCATCCAATGTAATACTTAGTATGAACTCTTCTTATACATAGCTTTTCCCTCTCTCCAGAACATCTCAGCTTTTAACAGAGCATACATTTCAAGATTCTGACCAGAGCTGTGAATATTTCCCCCAAAGAAAAACAGAGATGGGTATTATTAAAAATGTTCAAAATTTTGGAATCTCTACATTTGTAACTATCTTAAATAAACTCCTCATGACTGAAGTGTAATAATATAACTAGCATAATTTTATATTAGTGTTAGCCAACTACTAATATAAAAAAGTCTTACTTTATAGTGATTTTTCAGGTAATGCTTGATGATGAATGATTGATTAATAAAAAATAAGCCCATGGAAGTAAACACACACACACACACACACACACAAACACACACATGAGAAGCACTCATATTGATGTTGGTATTTAAAAAGTCCTTAATGAGAACTAAAATGCTATCTATTATAGATTATACTTGTGATTACTTCACATCAACAAGTATTGGCCAAGTAGAAAGAAAGTTGGCATCAATCACAAAAACATAAAGTGGACAATGAAACGTTCTTGATATTTACTAGAAAGAGTCCTGGGTGCTTCCACCCTTTGGGAGCTGGGGAGGATCTTCCTTTTCACTTTTTCACTGTTCATTTCCCATGTGACTCAGTCATCTATTTATCATCACACAGGGATGATGATTCCTTACACACAGTGGGTATGCAGTAACTACTATTTACCAACCAAAAGAAGACTTGTAAAACTATACAATGAATTATGAATGAATGGCATCTTTAAACAAGCATATATAGCAGAGGTATAAATCTCAAGGGGGAAAATAATATTAAATTTGGCTGCACTGATGCTTCCAACATTTCCAGTAACCCTGGTGAAACTTTAGTTTTCAATGGCATATTATAATATTACCATAAAACTATAACACATAGGGCAGACTCCTAACTGCTTTTTCCCAGCTGCTTTTTTCCTATGGGTTTAAGTATTCTGTTGATGTATTTATTACACGGTAACCATTTTGCAGTTAACTCATGTTCTGAATATCCTGTTAAAAGTAAGTAACTTAACTCAATGCTAGAGAGCCACAGTAGCATTCCTTCATTCCTGCAGTATAATCCTTAATTTGAAATGGAGTTTGATTGTTTTAACTACAAAACATAAAGGAGCCTGCACTACATCAAGACCTTTAATGGGAACTAATGGAAATTTTGGCATAAAATAGTAGAATTAATTAGATCCAGCAATGCACACTGTTTAACTGCTAGGCTGCCATTTTACACTGATTTGAAGTCATACATACTTAACAAAAGACATTGGGTTGATTGCACAAAGGAGTTGAACACTCTTTTTACATTCGCTGTGTAAGTTATTATCCACTGTGAAAAGATTATTGACTTTTTTTAAGGAGATATTATGGAGAGAAATGATTGCTACCAGGATGACTGGTAGAATTATGTATGAGATAAGTAATAACTCTAATTTCTCATCTGCTGAATAAATGGCTTTAATTTTAAAATACTAGTTAGTGTATATGAGATTTCTGCTGAATTGAGCAGAATTATCAAAGCTGGTTTTGAAATGTAATGGACACTGAAAATGAAACATAAAACAAAACCTTTGTGTACACCTTTGTTTGATAGTTATATATCCTAAATTGTTAGTGATGTTTTGTATATTTTATTTGTGACCTGAAAAAATATTGCACATATATGTCTTAATCCTGGATGCTACTAATAGGGTGTAGAAAATGCTCATGCCTCTGGTTCTTATATAAAGATCAATCATACTTATTGATAATTGATGACCATTTAGTTGGTATGGAGACAAAGATCAATTAAATCTATGTAAGCATAAGACCCTAAAAAGTCCTTGTGTGATTTCCCTATAGTGTTTCTTTCCCAGTATTGTGATTTTCTGTAGCAGTGTGCCTCAACCTTGCCTGCTTATTGGAACTATCTGAAAATCATGCTGTAAGATGCAGATGTGCATCAGAATCAGTGACAGATTAGTTCTTTGAAAGCCTGTCTGTGGTTAGTTACCACATACCTGTGAATCAGTATGCACACAGATAGCAAATGCAACACACACATCGGTGTTGACTACTTATCTCTCAGTGATAACCTGTGGTGTGTGTAAAAGTGGATAACTGAAAGAGGGAATTGACCGACAAAGATTAAACTAGTACGGCACAGAAATGACAACTGAGAAGGCGTACTTATCAACATAAATTAGGGAAATGGTAGTGACAAAAAGGCTGAGGGCATCCCAGAGCAAGTGCTCTGACAAAGTATGTGACATTAAAGGAATTCTCAGAGAAATTTTCATAACGTTGAAAGTGTAGAAGATAAAATGTTGGAAGCGGACCCAAACTTAGGAAGAAGTGTGACAATTCACTAAGGCAGAGCAAAGATGCTCACTCCAGATCACAAGTTATGTGATAAGAAGGCAACCACTGTTCAAACCACACTTGATACATTTTTTTAACTTGTTTTATTTTTTTTTAATTTATATCCAAATTATTTAGCATATAGTGCAACACTGATTTCAGGTGTAGATTCCTTAGTGCCCCTTACCCATTTAACCCATCCCCCCTCCCACGACCCCTCCCGTAACCCTCAGTTTATTCTCTATGAGTCTCTTCTGTTTTGTCCCCCTCCCTGTTTTTATATTATTTTTATTTCCCTTCCCTTATGTTGATACATTTTTAATAAAGAAATAATACACTTCCATTCTCAAAGTTTCCAATATTTAAATCAGTGTTTTATTAATAATTACTGTTACAATTTATATTTCCCTATACATTAATAACTGAGAATAAGAAAATTTTTGATGTTTTAACTATAATTTTTAAGCCACACAAATATAATTTTCCCATTGATATTATAATTTCTTTGCATGGTTTCAGCTTACACAGCCATTTTTATAATCCTGCACTACGATGCAAAGTGAAGACTGCCCATGTCTAGTTAGAAATAGTTCATTAACTAAATAGATGAATGAATGGTAAAATATCTGGGAGATAATTAATTAATTAATTTATTTATTTATTTATTTATTTATTTATTTTTGAGATAGAGAGCAGAGGAGGGGCAGAGGGAGAGGGAAAGAGAGAATCCCAAGCAGGCTCCACATTGTCAGTGCAGATACCAATTAAGGGCTTGATCTCACCATCATGAAATCATGACCTGAGCCAAAACCAAGAGTCAGAGGCTTAACCAACTGAGCCACCCAGGTGACCTTGGAAGAAAATTCTAATGGTAGCATCTTTAAGTACTTCTCAAATCATGTTATTGTCAGTCATCTACTTCAAATCCAGGCTAACACTCTGTAAAAGATAAACAAGGTTCCCATTTACTGCTTTTATCTCACTTCTCTACCCCTGTCAAAAAGTCCTCCTTCATCAACTCACAGTCACTGTGTCTCTTTCACCACATTTCCTTGCTTGTGCCTTTGTTTCTCAGTTCTTCTCCTTCTGCTTACTCCTCCTCACTTTCAAATGTTAGCTGGGGTCTTTTCCTCAGTGAAGGCTTCTAGATGTTTCTGTGTTGTCTTCTTCTCTTTTACAGCCTCACATAGAATTTTTATTTATACTTTCACTTACAGCAGTTACTATAGCTAAAATTTTCCATTTAGTAAAATAATTATTTCACTGAGGCCTGTCTTAGATACTCTAGTTCCTTCATAACAGCTTTCATGTCTGATGTGCAAACTAGGTTCTCACTAAGTATTTGTGCAAAGTTATAGGGCTAGGAGTTGCCCTGTAAAGGATTTTGACCCAGGTCTTTTCTGCTCCATATTCCCAGCTCTTCCTATCATTCCAGGCTGAGTCCTAAAGAAACGACCCCAGAGAGCCCAGTCTATGGCACCATGGAGAAGTTTTCTTCATTAGCACATATTCTTTTCTTCATCCTCTTTATCCTTGGCTGGTTTTAGTTTCAATCCCTTTTAAAGCTCCCATCTCCTCCTTTTGTCTTCCATTACTATTTCAGTCTGAACAGGAAATTAAAACTGAGGTTCAAGTTTGGCAGGGCACTGTATAATAAATACCCTGTATTTTAATTGTTTATATGCTGAGAATTCTCAGGATCTGAAAATCAATCAACTAAAGCCTTCACTGAAGTAGGACTATCTTGTTAAGCTGTGAAGAAAGCTTGGCTCAAGTTCATCTGTGAGAATGCCCTCATAATACAAAGTTTTAACATAATAGCTCACCTAATAATACATATACCAAGGGTAAAATATATTTTATTTATTTGTTAAATCATACATTTCTGCTATTCTTTGTATAATTGGCATAGCAATCAACAGTTTGATGGTACTTCTTTTTAAAAAGAAATAAAAATAAATAAATAAATTAAATTAAATTATCTTCAAATCAATATTTATTTCATATTGCATATTTTTCTAGAAATTGAAATAACTTACACTCAGAGCCAACTACTTAAGAGAGAAGGAAGAATTACATTTGGCTATGTCTGTGTGCACATGACTCTTATAAATTCTCCTCCACTCCCACCAAAAACTTCCAGAGTGACAAATAAGCCAAACTCACTTGCCTAGTGATTAAAACCTAGAGTAGAATATCCCATGAAAAACTCTCCCCTGCCCGCTATAGACACAAAATTCCTGTACTTCAGATACTGATCTGAAATTAACAAAATGTGTCACTATTTCTTAGCCTCTTTTTCTGCAGCATTAGTCATACTATTAGTACCTACCTCATAGTATTGCAAAAAGTAATGGAGATGATGTATTTAAGAGCTTAGCATAGAATCTAAAGACCAGAGAAGTGCTCAGTAAATATTAGTATTAGTTATTTATTAAGATGATGCTTGTATTGTTTTCTCCTTTGTATTTTTCCCAAGTACTATACCTTCTCCCGGGTATTTTTCCCCACTTACATTACACCTCTACCTCATCATTTCTAAATGTCTCTAGACATTGAACAATGTCTACAGACATTGTTCTCTGAACAATTGGTTTTGATGGAAGCAGGTTGCCAAGATGGTTGTTTCAAAGCAGATATTTCAAAGGGATGAAACTTGGGCATCTGATGAATGTCAGGACATAAGATTCCTTGGGCAGAATCTTTTGGTGATACACACATTTTAAGTGACTACATATAGACTAGTGCTACATACTGATGAAAGTTAGATCTGGAGGCATTATGCCTTATCTTAAGAGGTTATCAGTCTTAATATCCAAACTAATATGGATCTGTTATAAATATCTTCATACTTAATTTTTTTCTAAGTTTTTATTTTCATTAAAGTCAGGTTTAGAGAGGGTATGGAGAAGGAAGGAACTATCCCATTGAATTTTAATCACTGAGTCCTAATCGAATTCCTGCTCCCAAATTTACTTTTTAAACTCTGTATGTATGTATACTGTGTATGTATGTATGTATGTATGTATGTTTATCAACCTATATCAGAGCTGGAAAACCCATATGTCCTGTAGTTAAACCTTAATTCTCTCCATTTATTTATTCATAAATTTTCAGGAAATGAAGCTTTCAAGATTTTGTATTCTCCTATATTCTCATATCTAATATACATTTTTCCAGCTTGCCTCTCTGATCAATGTGTACTTAATGACAGAGATATATTCTACCTTTATTTGATCTAGGAGAATATTAAATAGTTTTAAAGTTTTAAATGATACCCTAGGACGGTAGCAGGAAAACTTTTTTTCTCTAAAGGGGCAGATTGTAATTATTGAGGCTTCTTGGGCCATATGGTCTCTGTCACAATTATTCAACTGTACCATTGTAGCATGAAAACAACCACAGACAACATCTAAATAAATTGATGTAGTGGTATCCTAATATAATTTTACATATGGACACTAAAATTTAAATTTTATATAAATTTCATATGTTACAAAATAGCATTCTTGTTTGGATTTTTTTCAAACTTTTTAAATGTAAAAAAAAATCAAAACAAAAAACATTTTTTTTGCTTCTGGGCCATACAAAAACAGATGGCTGGCTGGATTTGGCATATGGACCATAGTTGGCCAAACCCTGCCATAGCATTCTTAGTTACTTTCACCAGAGGGTAATGTTTAAACTTGTTTAGTGAGCACCAAAACCTCATGTACAAAGATATAACACTCAACCCCAACATGATAAAGAGCATATGACTTCTGCAGTCTACTTGCAAAATTCTTTTGATATCCACAAATGTTTTCAGTGCATTGCATTCAATATATATTCCAAAATGGTAAATGGGGTACATATTGTCACTCTCTCAGAAGTGACAAAACTGGTGACTCACTTAGCAACCAACCAGTATAGATTAAGGCAGAGATTTGCCTGGCATGTGAAATAAATACATTTTAAAATCCCAGAAAGGTTAAAAAAAAAAGAAAGAAAGAAAGAAAACCACACACACACACACACATATCCCCTCAAAGTATTTAAGTCTATAACAAGTGTCAGAAACAAAACAATTAGCATACGTTTTCCAGTGTATGCTATTAGCCAAGTATTTTCACAAGCCATATCTCATTTGCTTTCTACAGCAACCTACAATGATATCAGTGCAGGAACATACTTGAGCACCCAGATAGCAATCCTCAATTACAATAAAAATAAATCTGATGTTGACAAGACTTAAAACAACCTTGAGAAATTAGCAGTATTCTATTTTATATTGGTCCAAATAGAGGACAAAATTAAAGGAATGGGTTTGCTTTTATCTCCTCTACTGACCATCCTTATTTCTAAAATATTCCAGTTCTATTATCAGTAAAACAGAAGGAAAGGAATGGCAAAGGGAAGTGTTAGTAAAAACAAAGAACTCCTATCTATTAAGTGCCTAGATTATGCCAAGGACATAATATTATTAATAATAAATGTAGTCTTGGGGCAAAATATCTGGGAGAAAAGGAAAGGATAATTTTGCCTCCAATCTACACAATACATACTCTTATAAATTCCATCTCTCCCACCTGAAATAGTGTGGAGTGTAAGCTTGGTGTGCCCTACTTAGCCCTTACTCTACCAAGCATATTGTTTAAAGTTCTTATTTTCTCTCTTAACAAACCTATTATAATTACTTACTCTGGAGAAACTGAAGCTCAGAGAAATTAACTTGTTTAAGTTCATGTATCTAATAAAGAATCAGAGACAGAACCTGGGCTAGAACAGACACCACTGTCTCCTAACGTAGATGTTGTCAATTTAGTATTAATTTTATGATAAGAAATTAGACTACAAAATTACTTTACAGCAGTTTGACATGAAAGGATTTTTTATATTATATCCACTTTATATATGATTTTATAATGACCATAGAAATGACATAGCACATTTATACAGTGAAATATTTTTTTGTATTCTTTATCTGAGCTTAAAGAGAAAACAGCTATTGTTGGAGACACACACAAAAAATGTCCACTAATATTTCAATAGTAGCCCCTTTGATATAGCACAGTTCAGTAAGTCTTTTTCCTCTAGCAAGCTAGGGGACCTAAGAGAAAGTTTAACAGTGATAATCAAAAGAACCTGAGAGTTGAACACTGATCCTATTATAGCAAATGATTAGTACAGGTGGACCTTTCTCCATGTTCAATGACTGTTGGTAATCCTTAAATAATCAGGCAGCTGCTAGATAGCAAGAAAATGTCAAGTCGAGCACCTGGGTGTTAAACATTTATACAGGCTTGTAGGCCACTTTTGATCTATCTTCCCAAAATGCCAAATGTCAGTGGCTTCACATAGGTTAGGAGGAAAGCACCTCATTAGAGCATGGCTAGAGTTTGCTTAGCGTCAAAGGCACAAAGAATCCTGTACCCTTAGATGCAGGGCGGTTATTTCCCTGTGCGCTGAGCTTGCCAGTATTTTCCCGTAGCCTAGGTCCTCTATTGTCTGTCTGTCTATAAATTACTCTTTTCTTTTTTCTGTTAAAAAAAAAAACAGTCCTATGCCTTTGTTTTCCCAAGCAGAACAATACAAATTACTGTTTAATGGCCTAGGATGCCATTATATAAAGAAGCAGACTGCACTGGCAACTCCAAATTACACTTGAAGTTCTTCAAGGAGTTAATGACTGGTGGCTACTTGCAGTATACGGGGGTAATCATCACAAGATAAGGCAGCATCCTGGCTCACAGGATGTTGTGCAGACAGAAGCATGCTGGCTGATTGCCTTTCCTAACCTTCTGTGTGGTTCTGTTCCCCTCGCTATTGTACTGCAGATGCAGTAATTAGTTTGCGAAGGGCTTGGGGAAAACGGGTTCACAAGCGAACTCATTTTCTTTTTTTCAAAGAAGCTGCCCAAGTTCATAAGCTGTGGTGAGTGCCTCACTAAAATCAATGTAGAGTTTATAAGTGAAAAAGGACAAAGAGCATAACACAAAATGAAACTTGATTTTTCCATCCAATTTAGGGGACAGCAAATTTGATTTAAGAAATAGAATGTCAAGAAAAAGGAATGTCATGTATTAAGTCAAGGGCTCAGAAAAAGAATATATAACAAACCCACGAGGAACCTTTTGATTCTACCATAACTCTGCATGTTATACACACTCCCAGCTACACAAATTGAAAAGAATTTAAAACAGTCCAAAGAGTAAATATTTCCTCATTTGGTCGCGTATGAACTATTGCTGTTTCTACATCTTAATGATTATAATGAAGTTCAAACTAAGATTGAATCTTTATTTTAGCAACTGGTTATAAGACACAGTTTAAAAAAATCATTGGTGTACATATTCAAATAGAATTTGGGGTTGGCCTCAAACTACTCAATCAAAATATCCACCCATTCTGAAGAGTAGTATCATTTGTTCAATCAAAGATGAAGATGCCCCTGAGGCGATAGTTTCCCCTAAACAAGGTATCCTGGGTCTGTTCTTAATAACTAGGATTTCCAAGTGAGATGAGAAATTGTATCCAAACTTGAACCTTAGGATGATTACAGGAATTTGCCACTAAAACAAAGGGATTGGTGAGGAGAATTGTCGAGTACATTTTCAGAAATCGCAGTGATGCGTATGTAGCCCCAAACACTACTACTGCCATGACATTGCCTATCCGGTGGTGCTAATTTAGCCACATTCATTTTTAATATTTGACTGAAATGTCTGTAAAAGCAGTCATAAAATCAATTTTCAGCAAATTTCCTCCTCACTTACTTGTTTTTACTCTGAATCTCTTTACCTTCACTACACTTGAGGTTACCAATTTTTTTTTTTTTTAATATGGAACGCTTCACGAATTTGCGAGTCATCCTTGCGCAGGGGCCATGCTAATCTTCTCTGTATCGTTCCAATTTTAGTATATGTGCTGCCGAAGCGAGCACAAGGTTACCAATTTTGATGGCACCATCTTTGGCCAGAACATGAGTTAAGAGAGTTCAAGCCTTGGTAAACTGGCTTGTTGTATATTTTGTATATTTACAAAGAGCCCCTTCTTCAACATTTTCTCTAGAGAATCTGGTTATCTCCTATATATAAACTAAAATATAATCATTGATGGTGTATTCCTGAAGAACTCATCACAGCCCCTTTAGTCACGGCATACCCCCAAAGGTCCACACTTTCATGACTTCTAAACTACAGATTAGTTTGCATTCTTCTATATTTTATATAATGGAGTCATATACTCTGTAGTCTTAATATTTGGTTTCTCTCATTCAGTGTAGTATATGTGAGATTCATCCATGTTATTGCACATTATTGTTAATTTATTCTCATTGTTGTATTGGTTTTCAGTATATAGCTATACTGTATTTTACTTATCTAGTTTTCTCTGCTGATGTATATTTGTATTGCTTCCTGCTTCTTACTGTTGTGAGATAATTTGTAGATAATACTTCCATGAGATATTTATTAATTATAATTTTATGTAAAATATTTTAATTGACTTTGCAGCAGTCAACTTTTATACTTTGTCAATCTGAGCTCCCTTACAATTGAGGCAAATAGAAAAATAGTGAAAAACCTATACAACTTTAGTGAGAACATATTTTATTTTATATAAATTCTGGAAAATTTCACTTTCAAATTTAACAACCGTAATAGCTTTGAGTCTAAACAAATGAGCCAAAGTGTATTTTAACATCATATTTTTAAAGGTAAAGTTCATTCTAAATTTAGAAACACTTGCATTTTGCACTTTGGTAATAATGGTCCTTCTGTTAGTTTTGTAAAGGGGAATAATAAAAGCTATTGAACTTTCGTAGGATTCCTAACTTTAAAGAAAAATCCTATAAATATATTATATGTGAAGGTAATACATCAAGAGCTTTGAAATTTGGGATAAAGCTGTAGATGGGTTATTATCATTAAAATGGTTTTCTATATCTGAACAATCTATATTATTCATTTCTATATATCATGTCCTGATTGTGTTTTAAGCCATTTTTTGACCCTACAGCAAATGGGTTTCATTAAAATTTATTACAGCTTTATTAAATATGGGTAGCAATATAAAATATATCCAGACTAAATCACTTGCGGCATTTCCTGTGCCAATCTATTTAAAATAAAAGTAACACCCTTATACTAACTTACTAAAGTATTTTCACTAGGCTATTTTTTCTGGCTAACTAGTCAGTTTTGGTAAAGCTAATCATTCTTTCCAATACACAATTTCTTTATTTGTAAAATAGAAATGACTACTTCACAAGATTATTTGTGAGCATTTTTCTAATAATCCAATACAAACACATAGGAAATTATTTTTCTGGGTATATAGTATTTTAACTGTCTTGCGTATCTTCTTACTAAATCTACTATTCTTAGTACCTGACCTTCCAGGTTATTTGGGGGCTCATGGAGGAGGGGCTTAAGACCACTATAAGATACCACTCTCAAAATAGTTTCTTTTGACCTAAAAAAAAATTGTTTCCTGGAATGATGAGTGTAGATGGTAAAATAAATGCCTTTAATAGTGATGTGGAGCCTATGAACCTTAACTTAGTAAATATTCAGCTGTATGCCACATGGTGAAAGACAAGAACAAGTGACATGTGAGCCCCTAGAAAAACAGAACTTGGAAGTCTATGCCTTATGGAAAGTTACCTGGAGAGCTGTTTTCTTTATTGTCTCTAGAGAACACATTTCAAGACCATGGATAAATACTTAAATTTAGAGATCTTCTTTTGGGCTCATTTGCATAGGTAGGATATAAATAAGGGCATAAAGTATTCTACCAAAGATAATTTTGGTAAGACCTTGAAAGATACAAGTAATGAAGTAATAAATGTTAGTAACATTTGTATAATTTGTCACCTACTTGATAAAAGAGATACTGTAGTAATAATTGGGTTCTTCACTTTCCTGCTTACTTTTGAGACATTCAGAGAAGGCCATTAGCTTTCATCTGATTAACTTGAACATACTTCCTGAGACAAAAGAGAGTCCCCTAGATAGTAAAATATCCCTTTCTTTCTACCTAACCAAAAAGAAGAAGAAGAAGAAGAAGAAGAAGAAGAAGAAGAAGAAGAAGAAGAAGGAGGAGGAGGAGGAGGAGGAGGAGGAGGAGAACGGGAAGAAGAAGAAGAAGAAGAAGAAGAAGAAGAAGAAGAAGAAGAAGAAGAAGAAGAAGAAGAAGAAAAGAAGGAAGAAGAAGGGGAAGAAGAAGAAGAAAGGAGAGAAGGTGGGGGAAGGAAGAAAATACATTCAAAACAACCAAAAAAACCCTTAGTTTTCTGTACTTTTCTTAAATTATTATAGCAGTTTTGCTTAGTGTACTAGGTTTACTTAATTTTTAATTTTCCTGTGCGTAATAAATTACATATTTGTGCAGGATCATATATTGTAGGTTATTTTTTTAAATCTTATTTCACAGGCTGGACTCCAGCCTGGACACCGAAAACAAATTTTATCAGTGCTTTTAGCAACTTGCAAGAAAATGTACAATGAGTAGGAGGACCATGGTGAGAAGTTGGAGTCACTTTTAGCTAAGTCCTATACAACCATGGCTCTTGAAATTGACAAATGACAAGTTTAAGGGAACTAAAACATGAAGCTATAGGGAAATTATGCATTCGCTTGAAATTCAGATTTTCTGCTCAAGTTTATGGGTGGGCAAGCGGAGTGATGAAATTATATTTATGGGGTGAAGTCTATGTATAAGGAAACATCCTAGTGACATTACTCTTCTGGCAAATATTTACTGATCTCCTATCTTGTGTGGATACAGAGGCGAAGGAGCATGGTGGTCACATTCTCTGGGGAGACAGTAAAAGTAAACAAATGAGAGACTGATGAGTGCCAACAGTGGCACTGGCTAACGTGGAGGATGAGCCCTAGAGGCGAGTCCCAGAGGTGAGCCTGGCCCTCGACTAGATGACCAAGGGAAGCTTGTCAGAGGGGCCAATTTGAGCTTAGAACCAAATCACAGGAGAGATTTACTCATGTGAGGATCTGAAGGGAGAGAGCATTCTGGGCAGAGCGAGCTGCAGGCACAAGCCTTTAGGCAGAGCATGGTATGTTTATGGTGTAGAAAGAAGGCCAGTGATTTATTGCAGCCTGTTATCTAACAATGATAAGTACACAGACTGAGAAATGATGTCATAAATAATAGCATCCTTATATTAATAATAGTAACAGCTAGTATTCATTGGGGACTTTGTGCTTTGAGGTCAAACTTTTGGCATAAACTACACTGAAAGACAACTGTGGTAGGATATTAAAGTTCATGCTTTGAGGGCATACAACCCTTGGATTTGAATCCTGGTTCTGTCAACGATGAACTTTTGCAATTACTGTTAAATTCCTTAATCTCTTTACACCTTGTCTTGCCTTTCTTTAGAATGGGAATAATAATAGGACCTACCTCCAAAGGTTGTTCTGAATATTAAGTACCATAATAATAGCTAACACTTCCTGAGTATTTATCATGAGGCAGTGCCTTAATATGAATTCATTTTCAACCTTGGCAGAATGAAACCTCGTTAGTTTCACATCAGAGCAAATGTTCTTTTTAATAAACAGACTCTGAAGCATTTATATCAATTCTTTATACGTGCTCACTAGCAAAGTGCTATAGAGGAAAAAAAACATGAAAACATTTTAAGACCTGATGCACAGCAGTGGAGATCAATGAAGATAAATATTGCATTGTGGTTATAGTCCTTTTGGGGGTATAATCCCAAAATATTGTGAGCATTTTGAGAATTGGTGCTGTGGCCTATTCATTTTTAAGCTTCCATATCATAGTATCTGACACACAGTAGGCTCCTAATAAGTGATTGCTGAATGAATAAGTGAACTTTAGAATTTCTGCAGGTGAATCTTTATTTTTATTTGACTTCTTTTTTCTGTTCTTCTCTTGACTCTGTCAATATAAATGTCTTTCCTTTGCACTTTCATTTTGGCTGTTTCTGCTCCACTTCACTTTTGATTATTTTTTTCCAACTACATGTTCCACTGAACACTTGTACAGCTGGGAATATCTACTCTTCTCTTTAAAGCCTTTGGTTTTACTCCTCCCCTTGAATGCTTTCTTTATATCGTTTAAAATATATCCTGCCACCAAGACATCTTGAAAAGAGAGCTAGGCATCTTTTCTTTTGACCACTGTTTTTACTTTGATTTCTTTCTTTCTTTCTTTATCTATGTATATATACATATAGATATTTCATAGCTTTTGAGATACTAATTTTTAGCTATTACTGTAGCCTGGGTCAGAAAAACAGTAATATATAAGTTCTATTATTTCTTGATCATAAAGCTTCTTAATTCTACTGACCTACTTCCATATTTGTGTGTGTGTGTGTGTGTGTGTGTGTGTATGCATGAATGTGTATGTGTGTGAAGTATATTCCAAACTGTTGGCATTTATATCTAAATAAGTATCCTTCATGTCTTACAGACTGAATCTAAATATTTGGCCTGTGGGTCATTTTCTGTTTTCTGAAATCCTGTCTGTTTCCTAAGACACAGTAGAAAGTCTGCCCTAACAGACACTTCTGTTGGTATGCTGGAATATGTAAGAGGGTTAAATCATTTTTTCCCTTCATATTTCTTTAGAGGTGGTGGAGTGTTGCACATCTACAAATTGAATCTTTTCTTAATTTACTTCTTGGTCGAACATCTTCAAACTTGGATCTTGCACATCTCGAAACATAACCTTGGTATCCTAAATTAAAGTCCCCCTCTATATTTCTTTTTCATTTACAGACCAAAGAAAGAGCCCCTGTCCCTCCCTTGATGTGAAATCAATTTCCTTCTTTGTATTGAAGCTTGTTTCTCTTGTACTAAGATTACATCTAGTCTTCTTCCTCTAGCTGTCTGTGTTCTTAATGCATTACATGGTTCTGCTTGAAGGTCTGCTTTTTCTATATCTGGGTGATTTTAATTAGTCCTTTGAAGTTTCTTTTGAAATCCTCTTCCCTTTCCCTTTTGATTATTTACTGTCTACAATTTTCCTTATCACACTCTCTATGTTAATTATTTTCTATATTATTATTTCTTCTAGAATTTTAATTCTAGTTATCAGGGCATTGGTCTGCTTATTTTCTGTGTGTGTGTGTGTGTGTGTGTGTGTGTGTGTGTGCGTGTGTGTGCATATCCATGTTGTAGTTACATGCATACACACACAAATGTATTTTTCCCCTTTTAAAATTTTTCTCCACTTTCCTCTTGAAGCAGAAATGAGTCCCTATTCTTTCACAAGGACTCCAGAAAACCCAAGGAATTAACAGATGTTCTCCAAATAATGTGGTAAATTCTGTGGAACAGAGACCTATAAAAAAAGTAGATTATAACAAACCCTAGCTGGTCAAGTTTTTGAAAAGAAGGTTCCTTGGATTTTGTTTTAAAAGTTGAGTAGGAGTTTGCCAGAAAACATGAATAGAAATGAAACATTTTAGAAATAGTGACTTTAAAAGTATCTTCATCTTCTGAAAGAAAGCACCTCAAATTCTCAGAGATGCCAGCCAAAATGGTTAGCATATTTACCATTTAAAATTACACAGAACAGGGGTGCATGGGTGGCTCGGTGGCTCAGTCGGTTAAGTGTCCAACCTGGGCTCAGGACATAATCTCATGGTTCATCAGTTCCAGCCCCCAGTAGAGCTCTGTGCTGACAGCTCGGAGCCTGGAACCTGCTTTTGATTCTGTGTCTCCCTCTCTCTCTTCCCCTCCTTCACTCGCTCTCTCTCTCTCTCTCTCTCTCTCTCAAAAATAAATAAACTTAAGAAAAATAAAACTACACAGTAGAATGAATGAATAAATAAATAAATAAATAAATAAATAAATAAATAAATAAATAAATCTATCTACATAGTAGATTTCCCAGCAACATTTAATGGGTAAGAGCTTTAGTCTACAATACAGAAAATTGTGGTTAAGGTATCACATCTGGTACTCAAATGATAAACATCTGGTACTCAAATGATCAAATTTGTCTGTGACCTACCTCTCTTGACATTTGCCTTGCCTGTGCTTCTATTATATATATTTATATATTAATATACAAGCATATTATTTATAATATACACATATATAGTATACATATATTAATATATACATATATGATTTATTTTATATATATATATATATGATTTTCCCTATTTACTTTTTGTGGTAAATTTGTAATCTGTGCATATGTTAAGAAAACATACTATTATCTCTCTTGTCTCAGTATTATACTTTGGCCCCAATTGTGAACTGCAAAATCACATTCCGTATTGAATAGTTACCTATGGACAAGTTTTTATATTGGATTCATGATAAATTAGAATCATTATAATGAAGCTGCATTTATGTGCATTAACAACTGGGAAAGAAGTTGAAGAGTAAACGGTACAACATAGGGAATATAGTCAATGGTATTGTAATAGCACTATATGTTACAAGTGGTGGCTATACTTAGGGTGCACATAGCATAATGCATAGAGTTGATAGATCACTATATTGTACACTTGAAACTAAGGTAACATTGTGTGTCAACTCTACTCAAATAAAAACTGGAGGGAAGCCTGGGTGGCCAGTTGGTTAAGTGTCCGACTCTTTTGATTTTGGCTCAGGTCATGATCTCAGGGTCCTGAGTCCTAAGGTCGAGCCCCACCTGGGACTCCACACTGGGTGTGGAGCCTGCTTAAAATTCTTTCTCTCATTCCCCTTCCTACTGCCGCTGCCCCACTCATGCACACTATCTCTCAAAAAATAATCATAAAATAAATAAATAAATAAAATAATAAATGAACCATCTTTACAAACTGGCCAGCAGTTTTTTTAAAACTTCTGGTTACAAGGGAATTACACTGATTTATTTTATTTATGGCAATTTTAAAAGATTAGTCTCATATATGGTGGATGTGCAATAGTTGTATATGCTGTCATTCAGCTTTATTGTAGCGTGATAGATCTGAGTTCTTTGTAAATGAATTTTTGTTAAATTATATTTTTTCTCAGGATGTCAGGAACAGGATCCTTTATATTAGTCTTGCAGGTTTTTGCTTGTAATTCAAGTTGTAGCTGAGGCTTCTGTAACAAATTAGTTCTCAGCACTGGTATTTTTATTTCCTACTGTGTTCATACATGAAAATAACTTATAAACACATCCCTTTTAAAATTCTTACTTTCCATTAAATGAACAATTTCAGCTTTCTTCATTTATTGACAGGCCACAATGTGGAAGACTCCCTATAGATATGTTCATTAATGAGAACACCTACTAAAGGATTTTATTTGCCACCTACTTCAAAACTTTATAACTAACAAAAATTTGAAAATTCCCTCATCATCTTTTGATTCTATCTGTGAATTCCTGGTATGAAATTACTAGAGAAGTAGAGTGAGTTCTGTGTGTGTTTATACTCTTTTAAATGACATCACAATGATAGGATGCCTGGGTGGCTCAGTTGGTCAAATGTCCCACCTCAGCTCAAAGCATGTTCTCATGGTTTGTGAGCTCCCTGCTGGGCTCTGTGCTGACAGCTCAGAGGCTGGAGCCTGATTTGGATTCTGTGTGTGTGTGTATGTGTGTGTCTCTCTCTCTGCCCCTCCCCTGTTCGCACTCCCTCCCCCTCTCAAAAATAAATAAACATTAAAAATTTTTAAAAATAATGTTACAATGAAGAATACTCATAACAAACAGGTGGTGTACCTTCAGTCCTATTGTAAAGAGGCACTCAAGACATATTTTTTTTTAATCTCTGATATGGTTAATGGGGTGCCTGAGTGGCTCAGTCAGTTGAGTGACCAACTTTAGCTCAGGTCATGATCTCATGGTTCGTCATTTCGAGCCCCGTGTTGGCTCACTGCTGTCAGTGCAGAGCTTGCTTCAGATCCTCTGTCCTCCTCTCTCTCTACACCTCCCGCACTTGTGCTCTCTCTCTCTCTGAGATATATAAAACATCAAAAAAAATCTCTGATATGGCTTAAAAATATAATGAGTGAAACCGATTATATGTATTCTGAAGAGGTTTTTCCTATTTTAAACAATCTAATATACAAGAAATATGTAAATAATTGAGCAGATAAATTATGATGATGTTCCAATCATTTGTATTAGAAAGGAATGAGTAATAAGTCTGGGTATAGAAGGTAGAGCCGAAGTGGCCAGGTACGTCATTATATTGTAAGTGATTAGGGAATGAACAACTTAGTGGAAAGAGTGGAAAATTAATATGGAAGTAACGATACAGGGAAGTAAAAAGACCACTAATGTCAGCCACATTTCCCTGGTGGGATCCTGGCTCTCCCAATGATCACCTTGTGAGAGTAGACACTATCCTCTCTAAAGAACAATTTGTTTAGAGAAAAAAAAAAAAAAACATGTGCTGGATGAACGAACGAATGAATGAACAAATGAATGAAATGCTTTATTAGTTTCTCATGGTGCTTAATACATGATCACATACATCTATTTAGACATCTATTCTCTCAAACCCCACTTGAGACCCCTTTTTATTATTCCATTTTTGCTCATCATTGTTTCCGCTTTAAAAAAATAGAGAGGAGAGGGGCACCTGAGTGGCTCAGTTGGTTGGGCTTCCGACTTCAGCTCAGGTCATGATCTCACGGTTCGTGAGTAGGAGCCCCGTGTTGGGCCCTGAGCTAACAGCTCAGAGCCTGGAACTCGCTTCAGATTCTGTGTCTCCCTCTGCTGCTTGCACTCTGTCTCTCGCATTGTCTCAAAAATAAGTAAACATTAAAAAAAAATTTTTAAATAGAGAGAAGGTATTCTTTTTAAATCAACTTATATCCTTTTTTTTTACAACATAAGGATAGAGTGAAGAATTAAGAAAAATAAGAAAAAAACAATTCAATTAAGGAAAGTAGAGGAAAGATATGAGAACATATAAAATGAAGACCAATGAACAGTTAGGATGCCTTTTGATATTATTTCAGAGAGAAGTAATTAAATCTAGAATCATGGAAAATACATTGGAATTAGGAAGAGAGGGATGTATTTGAGGGATATTATTATGCAATACTCATAATAAAGTGAATTGTCAGTACAATATAACTGACAGGATTTGGAGTTCAAACTACGAGATTTTTAAGATGACTCCAAGAGCATGGTTGACTGAAAGATTAAAAAGGTATCAATCGTGAGAACTGCAGAGTCATACAGAACAAAAAGGGTGATGGAAACTAGGACTATTTAGTTTTAGTCATTAAATAACATTGGAGAGTAGAGGAAAATACCAAGTACTATTCTAATATTGTTTTAGAAATAAGAGTACTTATTGAGTCAAAGGTACTCAATGACTCTGACAAAGCTCACATAATCAGGGCACATTCAGGACCCCAGACTAAATTTTTTGATTATTTATAGTCTAGAATGACTTTCTATCAGACCACAGTTACTTTCCAGTATTAAATTTTGGGTGAAAGAAGAATATCAGACATAACAAATATGAGATATAAAGATAACACAGATGACATTTAGGGAAAGTAGCTGCATTAGAGGAAGACATTTGGATATTTCTGTATAGAAATAAAGCATTTTTTCAGATATGATCTTCAAGAGAAGCATAAAGAGAGCAAGATATCCAGCTATAAGATAAGCCTTAGGCCACAATCATATCTTGAAAGTAAAAGGAGGAAGTCTAAATACCTACCACAGACACTGTTTATAGGGATTAAAGACTATTGAATATTATCATTTAGCTCAGTATTTGGCATGCAGTTTTTATATGTCATACTTTATGCAACGTTACTCAGGAATGGTGAAAAATTCACCTGAGGACAAAAAATAGTCTAATAAGCTTTAAAGATTCCATTTTGTGTGTATATCAAAAAACCAGCATTCTGAAATTAAGAAAGGTTTTTGTTATTTCTTTCTTTCTTTCTTTAGTTTATTTTGAGAGAGAGAGCGGGCTGGGGCAGCGAGAGAGAGAGAGAGAGAGAGAGAGAGAGAGAGAGAGAGAGGGAATCCCAAGCAGGCTCTGTACTGTCAACATGGAGCCAAACCAACAGGGACTCAAATTCACAAACTGTGAGATCATGACCTGAGCCGAAACCAAGAGTTGGATACTAAACCAACAGAGCTACCCAGGTGCCCCTGAAATTAAGAAAGGTATTAAGAGATAAAACATTACTATTTGGGGAGGGCAGAGAAATTTCTTCTAAGACTAAACTATTTGACAACAGTTTGTGAGATGAGGATAATTTGGTTGTTTATTAATAAGATGCAAGTTACTTCCCTAATGAACCATTTTAATCAGTGATCTATCAGTTAATCAGTGTTAATCAGCGTTTCATTACTAAATAAGGACTTCGTGATGAGGTGGACAAACTCATAGTGTTGCATGACTAATAAGTACACATCATTTTTTTTCTAGAAGATTTTTATTATCTTAAAGTCTATAATATTCAAAGTTTGAGAAAAGACTGTATATAGGCTAGCTGAATCCAGTGGCTTCACGAGAGGAGTGTAGCATTTGTGATCAGATGTTTCTGGGATGCACATCATCGTTGACAAATGTGCAGCTTCTCCAAGTAGAAGAACCTGGAAAAAATGCTGGTATTGTTTATTTTAGGTTGAAAAAAAAAACAAAATTTTCACTGAGAATTTTTTTCTTTTGTGTTGGTTCTTCTTCCATTTTCTTACCAACAAAACAATATTGTTTATGTAAGATCTTAAAACTGATGGAATTCTTGAATGTTGAGATAAAATCAAACAGCTCTTGAAAAGTAGTCCTGCAACCATTCCCTTTGCTTGTCAGAGCATACCTGGAACATGGGATTTCGTTTTGAGTGTCATGTTGTAAATTTTGGTTGAGTTGTACCTCATCCAGATTCTTTGCAATCAACTCGCCTACATCTACCAGTTTTGGTGAATTGTTACCTATGTAGACACTTTCAACTCCAACCCTGGCTTTTCCACCCTGGAAAACCAAATATCAATCATTGTCATATCAGGAAAAAATTAAGAGGCAGATTGTGCTGGATTTTAGAGATTTTATCCTTATATCTGTTCTCCAGACTGCTTGCCTAGCATTTTGTAGTTACTGGTATTTTTATTTCAGGAATCTAGGTAGTATTCAAAGACCTTTTTCCTAAACAAATTTATTTTATGTTGAATTACCTGCATCATTATTTCTTTTTTAGTGTATATTTTGCCTATACAGTTTTATTGAGGTATAATTTGCATATATTAATTTCAGGTGTGTTACATAATGATTCAATATTTGCATATTGCAAAATGATCACCACAGTAAGTCTACATCCATCATACATAATTATTATTTTCTTGTGTTGAGAACTTTTAATATCTGCTGTCTCAACAACATTCAAATATGCAATATAATATAGTCACCATGCTATACATTACATTGCCATGACTTACCTATTTTATAACTGGAAGTTTGTACCTTTTGATCTCCTTCACCCATTTCATCCACCCTCCACCCTCTCTGCCTCTGGTAACCACAAATCTAATCTCTGTATCTATGAGCTTGTTTTGTTGTTGTTGTTGTTGTTGTTGTTGTTGTTTGTTTTTTTAGATTCCATATAAAAGTGAGATCATATGGTATTTATCTTTCTCTGTATGACTTATTTCACATGTCTTCAAGGTCCATCCATGCTGTTGCAAATAGAAAGATTTTCTTTTTTATGGTTGAATAATGTCCTATTGTATTCAATCCACACACCTACATACATACGTATACATCATATCTTCTTTATTCATTCATCCATTGATAGACAAGTAGTTTCCTTATATTGGCTACTGTAAATAATGCTTCAGTGAACACAGGGCTGTATATATCTTTTTGAGCTGGCATTTTCATTTTCTTCAAATAAATATCAAAGAGTGAAATTGTTGGATCATATGGTATCTCTATTTTTCATTTTTTGAGGAATTTCCATACTCTTTTCCATAGTGGCTGCACCAATTTATATTCCTACCTACCAGTGTACAAGCATCCCTTTTTATCCTCACCAACACTTGTATTTCTTGTCTTTTTAATAATAACCATCCAATAGGTATGATGTGATATCTTATTGGGGTTTTGATTTTCATTTTCCTGATGATTGGTGATGTTGAGCATCTTTCCATGTGTGTGTTGTTTGGCCATGGAACACCATGGAAAAATGTTTATTCAGATCTTTCGGTCACATTTAAATCAGATTGTTTTGTGTCTGTTTTGAGTTGTATGAGTTCTTTATATATTTTGGATATTAACCCCTTATCAGATATGTGATTTGCAAATATTTTCTCCCATTCAGTAGGTTGCCTTCACATTTCATTGATGTTTTCCTTTTCTCTGAAGAAGGCTTTTAGTTTGATGCAGTCCCACTTTTTAATTTGTTCATTTTTGACTGTGTATTTGGTGTCAATTTCAAAAAGTCATCACCAAGACCAATGCCAAGGGGTTTACAACTTATGTTTTCTTCTAGTATTTTTATGATTTCAGGTCTATAACATTATTTATTATATTGAAATATATATATGTATATATACCATATACAATACATATATTTTTAAAGTTCATATGAATTTTTAATGTAAAAAATCTTTCAAAGAAAAACAATGTTTGTAGTAGATCATTCCATACCTAAAGTTCATAGGTATTTAAACATTTGGGCCCTTAGTTACTAGAGAGATTTATAGATCTGAAAAAGGATTTGGAGAAGATTGGAGTAAATGAGAAGGCTTTATCCTGAATTTCAAAAAGGAAAAGTTGAAAGAATGGGGGGGAGAAAAGAATAGCAGAATAAACCTAATCATCTATGGCCTTTTTCTACCTCTATGTAGGATAGTATCAATTATTCATGATGAAACCTTTTATTTCTCTGAGGAAATATTCAATTACCCATAAAAACAAAATAATAGTTCTCAAATTAAGATATTTATAATTAAAATAAGCAGTAGAGCTTTCTAAAATATATTCATAAAATATCAGTAGACACCCAGTCAACACGTTTTAAACATAAAAGATGCAACTATAAAATATATAGGACAAAATTACTAAGGGAAAAAAGTTTCCCACAAGAATTATTAGTGGCATAATGATTATCATAAATCCAATTAAATATATGTTCCCCACAATAAAATTACCCTAGCATAGAAATGATATATGTATAAATATATATAATATTATATATGTTATGTCTATGCACATACATAAGCACATCTCATTGTTTGTACTGGCACTCTTACTAGGCAAACTTCAGAACTTGGAAGAATATTAAAACAATTCCTATCAGGAAAGTCAAATTAGCATAGCACACAGATGCTTTTAAGTATTGTCATAGCTCATTAAGAAAATTGTGCCTGCAGCCTGTTTCTCCAAGTATGTATACATACGCAAGGCCCAAATAATTATATTTTCAGATATTTCCCAGGTTTAAATAACATTACTGTTTTGAAACTTTAACACTGATTGATCTTTAGCCAAAAAAAACTGAAATTTAAGTACTACAAAAGTTTACTAATATGTAGGGAATATAAACCTGAGGCTTAGGACATGTTTAGATTGGTTTTGTCCATCTTTTTGGTCAAAACATTTTTAAAAGTCTGTTTAACAATAATATTGTGTACAAACAAGAGTAATTGCCTCCAATGTTAAAATTTTATGGTTTTGTTGTAAGAAAGCTTTAAAATTCTGGATAGAGACAAATGCTTTAGTTTATAATTAGTTTGTACATGATAAGTGATGTTGTAAAGTAACAATTTCCAAATTTATGAAAAACAGGTAAATATTCTAAGTAGTTACATACTCAACGCTATAATAAAGTAGCCCAATATCTATATTCATTTTGGCTGCTCGGGTAGCTATCAGGAGAATTTCACCATTATGCATATATGTGTATATCTCAGAGCCCCTATCTTTGGCATACTCTATATGAGATATAATTGAAGATGAAAATTAAGGGATGTGTTGTGTTATTGATGGAAAATCTGCTTGTACTAATTTAAGAACAGTGAAATATAACATGAACATGTTTAAGAGACAAATGAGAAACTAGAAAATTATATATTAATCTTTTAATAAGTCACTTTTAAATGACCACATAATTAGCAATGTGGGCAAAATATAACTAAGTCATTCCCAAAAGAAATACAAGTGCTTGGTAAGCAAAAATAATATTCAATTTCATGAGTAATCAGGAAAATAAACATAAAATAGCATTATATTTTTCCAAACTAGATTGGCAAATTAAAAACAAAGCATCAGTCTAGTTAGTATATGAGAAAATGAACATTCTCGAGCAATGCCGTTAGGAATATAAAGTCACTTAAATAAAAAGGTACTGTGTGTCCATCCCTGGGCAATGCACATATTAATGCAAGTTTAGATGACCATGACAATGGAGAATATTACAAATTGTGTTTGTGCCCAGGAATGGTGTAGAGTAAGTGTAGTAGAGGTAGAAGACAAAACTTGCATAAAACTAGAAGCCTGAAGGATCTGTCCCTTTCCTCATCTCCACTTCTTTTTTGTCTCCACCACTCCTAAACAACAAAAACCTCAGCAGCTTTCAACATTCAGAGTAAATACAGTACATGTCAATTTGTCCATTGCATTGGAAACGTGCATTTCTGTAACGAGTTAAAATTAACCTATTTGACTAATAAGAAGCAGCTAAGTTTAGTTTGGGAAAAATAAATATATTCTTTAAGTTAAATGAATTGAAGCAATAGAATACATAAAAAAGCTAACTTCATTTTTCCCTTTGATCAATCAAATATTATACAAAATACGCACTTAGCATGTCTTAATATATTATAATAAAGTCCTAAGAGATGGGTCCAGGAACCATGTAATTCAAGAAATAAAAAAGGAACTTTACATATTACACCTGGCAGCTGTCCTTATAATAGACCTCTTTCACCTTGTGCCAAAAGGGATAATTGAAAGGAACATTGAAAAACAATTCTGGAAAAATACAAGAAATTTTTAATGAAGGAATTTACTATTTTCTGAACCAGACCACTATGTAAAACTGATAAACAAAATACCACGTTTGCTGAGTATCTGCCAGTGCTGAAGATCCAGAGAAGAAAACACAATTGTCTGTAGTTGAGTTCATAGTCATGCCTTCTCTTCACTTAGGATTTTCAAACATGCATTGTTAGTCTGATAGCTCTGAAATTAGGGGAGAAAAATGAGCTTCTTATTAAATTCCATTTGTTAGGGTAGCCAAGCTAGTGATCCCATTGTTTAACAATAGTTTTTATTGTTTATTCTTTGTACTAGAGAAATTCAGTATCTAATTTTTTATAAAGGACCCAGGAGAAAAAAATTTACATCAAATGTCTTACCAGCCAGTACAGAATAAGATAGCAAATATCACCTCAACTCTCGTAGAGATTTTGAAAGACATCAACCCTATTTCTGTGAAATTTTTATAAGTTATGGTATGGATTCATGGGGCTCATTAAATAGAACTATTTTAAACTTAAATTTGCAAAATATTTAAATCTTTTCCATCTTTTACCAGTCAATAGCAATAAATGATGTCCAATAAAATTGAAAATTTGTTAATGCAATCAACAATGAGTAGGTTACAACTATTAAAAATACTCGTGCTGATTCATGCTAGTCCCAAATGATGAATATTGTATTTTCAGCCATTTTCTGTAGAATTCTAAAATTGGAGTCACACGTTACCTTTTTCTTCTACTTTTTCCACCTTTTTCTTCTTTCTTCTTCTTTTTCTATTTTAAATAGAATCATTCGGTAAGGGCTAGAGAAAATGGCCTATCTTCTGGGTAGTTTATTACATGTCAAACATTTCAGAGTTTAGAAAGCAGCTAATGAGAGTGTAATATTAAAATGTCAAACATGTACATACCATTTTCTTCCTCTTCCTGACTCCGAAACCCTCTGGTAACAACTATAATGATCTGTTTAGGCTTCGGTTCATTGTTCCCTTTCCTCACTCATATTTAGTAATTACTTTCTCCTCAAGGCTGCACTTTTCTTGAGGAAAGTAAATTTCCAGAGCGGTATTGAGTTTTGAATTAAATCCTGCTCCTATGACAGCAAAGACACATTAGGGGAGTGAATTCGACAGCTTGTAGCTTTCCCCATTTATTTCTATCTCTACAAAGTGCCTTACAAAATATTCAAGTATATTTTTCTCTGTTGAGAAGGATTTTTCCTTAGAAAGCTTTCTGACTAACTGCCTATGGATAACACCAGGGAGGATTTTAAACTGCCTGATATGTGTTATCCTTTTTGCTACTCAAACAGAGTGTAAGAAGGAAAAAGGAAAACATTTCTGCCAGCAAGTGCTGAGTAATTGAAAACAAAGTCCCTATTGCAGTGGCAGGACATTGATACTTGAAGACTAAATGTGGATTGGGAATTTTGTTATCAGTGGCACTCTATAGAAGAATGTAAGATGTTTATAAAAACATGTGCCTTTTTCCAAGACTAGTTAATGTTCAAAGTGAATTTACAATAATAAATTTTAGTACCCTGCAGTATTCAGTAGAATTAGTGCAGAATTGTCATCAGGAAATGTTCCATAAATAAGTGTAATCATGGAATGAGTCAAAGTAAGGGATTAAGAATCAAGTAGTGACCATAATTGCTTTGCTATTGTTTGCGATTGCATATTGTTTGCTATTGTTTTTAAGTGCAAGGTCAGTGTAATACGTGAGATAGTTATGATATTAACACTTTCAATATGATGCTTGTCATGCTCAAGTACATGTGGTTTGTTTTAATGTCAACCATTAGCCTATTAAAAATAATTCAGAGCTACTGTCAACACTTGGAGTCTCTAAGTACATAAACAAAGAATGGGTAGAAGATTCAAATGGCTGGCTGCCTGATGCTTCACCATTCATTAAGCTGGTGAAAATTGTGGTGTTGTAGATTGTGTACTATAAAGATAAGTATGTTTGTGTCTGTCAGATATCGTTGGGATAATTGTATTCTTTATGCTAAAACAAAGAGCTGGGACTCCAAACCAAAAGAAGGAAATTATTAAGAAATGTTACAGAAAAATGATCCAGTGTCAACTCCTCAACCTCAAGCTCTCCATCTTAGATTTTCTCTCTTGAAACCCATCATAATATATAACTGCTATTAGTGATCTCAGCTATCCATTCTTTCAACAAATATTTTTGAGTGCCTGTTATGAGCAAGGCACTGGAGATATACAGTGAAATTAGATAAAAGCTTCATAGATAAACAAGTTACAAATGAATTATACCAAACAGAAGTGGAGAATGCTATGAGAATATAACAAGGTACTTAACCTAGTCAGGGGGTCAGTGAGGACATCTCTGTGCAAATGATATTTAACTTGAGATATGTAGAATGAGTAAGAATTAGGGAAAGGAAGTGGGGATCAGGGGTTAGGTAGATTAGGACATGAGAAAGTCTGCTGTCTCTTTGGATACCTTCTTCTAGACAAATATTGTCTCTCTAATCCCTTATTGAGCTGAACCTTCTGTTAAGCTACTGAGCTTTATTAGATAGTTGTGTTTCTTGACATCAGTGTTGTCCTGTAACGTGTCCAACCCTCTGGAAACCTCTTTCCTCATCCCAAGCCCCAGAAAATCACTAAAAAAATGTAACTTGAAGAAGAGAAAGAGAGCATGTTAATACTCTCTGGAACACTAAGAGAGCCACTTGTGTTGGAATTTAAGGGATTTTTTTTTTAAACATCTAGGCTAGTAGATGATGTTCTATAGTAGAAAGATTGGTACTATAGATTAATTTACTGATAATTAATTTTATGAATAAGCATCTAGCATAGAAAAACAGTGAAAAGATGTAATCCAATATGCCTTTTTTTTTTGGTTTAAAGTATATTCAGAGCAATAACAAAAGCTCTGCTGTTATCTTTATAGAGCAGCTTCAACTGGGACCTGTGTCTGTGTCATGTAAACCTAT
The DNA here is from genome assembly GCF_022837055.1 of Prionailurus viverrinus. Classification (NCBI taxonomy): domain Eukaryota; kingdom Metazoa; phylum Chordata; class Mammalia; order Carnivora; family Felidae; genus Prionailurus; species Prionailurus viverrinus. The sequence continues at coordinate 129,595,395 of NC_062569.1, read as the reverse complement.
GTTGGGAGAATGAAGGATAAATACTGGCTTTGGTTCAATAGGAGTTTCTAAATAAGTCAATCTCTATTCTGTCTATCTGATGACTCTATTTTTCTGTATGTTCTAATCAAAGACATAACTCACTTTCACTCAAAAAAAATGCTCTGCCAGGTAAATCATGAGTGACAGTCTAACTTGAGTTCAATCCTGGTTCAATATAGCCCCACTAACATGTCAGTTATTCGAGAAGCCCTGTTGATCGATTTGCTTCATGTATACATTATTCTGATTCACAGTGATTTTAAGCATCAGACTTTCAAGTACAATTATATCCCATCTAAATCAACACCTCTAGCCTTCTCAATCATCCATAGACATGAACACGCACATTCCTTCTTATAAGAGGAGATTTCATTTATAAAACATTGACGTGACATTAGTTTCAATAGGAAATAATTTCTACACCTGAATCAATATGATAAATAGTGTCCTTTTAGGCGCACAATAGTCCATTACATATGGAGAAGTGTAAATCTACTGTTTTTCTTTTATCACTTTGAATTTGATAATTAAAATATAACATAAAATCTTATTTTATTATGATTATACTTAATTTATGGCCATCATGGTAGGGCCATAATAAAGAGGAAAGATAGTATTGGTATATATACAGTTTTCTTTAAAAAAAAAAAAAACCTAAAAACGGAGGGGTTGCTGGGTGGCTCAGTCGGTTAAGTGTCTGACTTCCACCCAGGTTACGATCTCATTGTTTGTGAGTTCAAGCCCTGCATTGGGCTCTGTGCTGAAAGCTCAGAGCCTAGAGCTGGCTTCAGATTCTGTGTCTCCCTCCATCTCTGCCTCTCCCCCACTCTCATTCTGTCTCTCTGTCTCTCTCTGGAAAATAAATGAACATTAATTTTTTAATAAAAATAAAATAAAAATCTAAAAATGGAAAAATTCAGCCATAGCCAAATGAATTACACAAAATGACAGTAATTTATTGGCCTGAACTTGTTTATATCAGGAAATCCCAGTGGGTATGTAGTCGACAAAATTCACTGCACTAATGTACTTTGAAAGTAGTTTTTTTTGAATTGGATTGAAGTATGAGTCTGAAAATATGCACTTATTATTTAAAACATGTAGTGTAGTGTGGATTATTGTGTATCTCTTTGTTATTAATACTTGCATCAATTAGGTCTATTGAACATTAGGCCGTAAACTTTTCTACTATCTAAGAATATTTTAATTAAAATTAGAATATGTTGATAGAAATATATTCAAGACTAAATGATATTTGACTTACAAGAATCAACACCTGGAAGCTGGTGAAAATTTAAGTTCATAAGCTCACAGAAATCAAACCGACATCATTCAACTGTTTATTTGAAGGCATAATCATATTAACTTAGTCTTTTTAATTTTAAAATTCAGGAAATATTCCTCTGTGTATTGTCAAAACAACCTAAATAACAAACACCACATACAGTTAAGTGTAATATGCTTTCTATGAATTGGTATTATTTTGTTTTGTTCTTACATGTGGGACAGAATATATGCCCAGAATAAAAGTGACTATTCCTTTTTAATGATTTCGTTAAACAAATGTCTTTTATCATTTCATCAAGCCTATGGATTTTATATTTCCTTTACATAGCTCAAAAATGCAAATATTGGGTTTGTAGATAAGAATTTAATTAGCATTTCAAAGAGGTCAAATTAATTCCCTCCCAGACAATAGCTGTTATTTCAGTCTACAAAGTAAAACTCAATTCTACAGCACAAAACAATTTTTAAATCTTACCAGTCATTTTGCTCATAGAAAAATACTCTATAAATGAAAAGTTTTTGAACTAAAATCCTTAATCTTTTTAAAAACTATTTTTATCTTCTTTAAAAGGTTGTTATGAGGGATTTTGGAGTTCATATCTGGGAAGCACTTAGGACCATGTCTGGCACATAATAAATGCTAAGAAATAATAAAACATCCAAGTTCAAAAGAATCATTAATGTATAGAGTATTATTGACTGTATGATTCCAAGATCAGTGCAGAAAATTAGTGGCATCACAAGAGGTTAGGACACTAGGAATATTCTGCCCCAGGTGCCTTCCATGTTGGGTTCTTTGTGGGTAGAGAACTTTAAACATAAGGAACTGACCAAAAGTTGGTCAGCTTTGAACTATAATATGTACTGACAATTCCAAACAATCTCAGTGGTAAAATATTCCCCTCTGCCAGGGTCAACCACTCACATATCCCTACCATCCCTACCAAAGGGTGTGCAACTGCAGAAAATAATAATAGGAAGGCAAATGCGTTTTGATTCCTGAATGATAAAACTCTAATTTTAAGTTCCTAAACTAAACATCAAATGCATTTAAAAATCAATGCTTTGTGGCATTTATCAGGTAAATTATTTACCGGACGTATTTGAACTGTAAATGACCTGCATCAAAATGCTATTTATAAGTTTGAGTTAATAACAGCATTCATTGGATTCCTACTAGATGTTCTTTTTCAAAATAATCCTTTTTCAAAATAACCAACGGAATTTCTAAAAAATGTTTAATGCTTATTTTTGAGAGAGGTCAGGGTAAGAGGCAGAGAGAGAGGGAGACACAGAATCTGAAGCAGGCTCTAGGCTCTGAGCTGTCAGCACAGACCCTGAAGTGGGGCTCACTAACTGTGAGATCATAACCTGAGCTAAAGTCAGAGGCTTAACCATCTGAGCCACCCAGTCGCCCCATCCCTTCTAATTATTTAATATCTGTCTTTCTCACTAAACTATAAGATCTATGAGGGCAAAGACAAGGTCTACCTTGTTCAATAAAATCCTGGTTCCTGACATATGGTGCATATTCAATATTTTTTTTAATGTCAGAAGTTTTTAATGTCACTAATTACTAGTGAAGGTTAAAAAATTATTTTTATATAGCCCTACATAGTCATAAACTATCGTTTTCTTCATATAATGGTAAGAGGACTTCTGAGTCCTAGTTTTAGGTCATGTGCTATTGACACGTGGAATACAAAATAGGAATTAATAACATTAGCAACAGGGAAGGTGGATGGAGGGATGGGCTAAATGGGTAATGGGAATGAAGGAGGACATTTGTTCTGATCAGTACTGGGTGTGATATGTAAGTGATGAATCACTAAATTCAGGGATCTATACATCAAAGAAGGTTAAGACCATGTTCTACAGATTGGGAATATTTTTTCAATTGAACACATTTCGATATGGAAATAGTGGAATAATAGTTTAATATATATGAACAATTATAGATAATAACGTCTAGGTCAAATAGAGGCATGAGACAGAGGAACAATAGTGACTTTCTCCACAGTTATATTAGTTGGATCAAAACTAAACTGTTATAACAAATAGACTCCAAATTATAGTGGCTTAATAACTATAAACATACCTCTGTCTATGAAATAGGTTTGACATAAGCAATCCAGGTTTATATGGCACCTCTGTTCATCACAGTCATTCAGGAATTAGATTCCTTCTAAATAGTTGCTCGATCATCCTTTAGAGCACTATTTCATCTGTATGTTCATAGCTGAGCCACTCTACTTCTGTGTTCTGATCAGAAAGGAGGAAGAGAATGTAATGGAGACATGCATGATCTCTCAAGTCCCAGAAAAGGATATGGCATGTATCCCTGTGTTCACACTCTATTGGTGAGAACTTGGTCCTATGGCCACACATAATTGCAAGGCAGCAAGTAAACACAGACCAGCTGGGCAGTTCTGTGTCTGGCTATAATTCTGGGAGTATTAAAGAGGAGAAGGGCAGATTTTAATGAAGAGCTTATACTCTCTGCCACACTTGTCTATTCTCATTCATACCTTCCCAGTTTGTGTGTTTTCATATTTTTCCAGACTTTATTACTTTCAGCTGCCCACTCATTTCTTTAATTAAAATGTCTTATTATCCATCTTGTCCTGAATATTTTAATTGAGTGTACAAGTTAAGATTTAGTCAAGAGACAGAAGCCACATGAGTGATTTGAACATGGAAAGTTTCATATTAATATAATGGTTAAGTAGTAACAGGATATTAACCAACAAAAGGATGAAGAGAACTTCAAAGAATTCAGAAATAGCAAATATGGAGAGCAGGTACTACCTTTAGGGAGAGACATAGTACCCAAGGAAGAAGCAAACTTGTAAGAGGTCCCACTACCTACCTCCTGCCCTGTCCCCCAATACTGAGAGTCAGACTTTTTTAGAGAGGGTATGGCAGTGATTGCTGGATGGCACAGTTAGTTGAGATGATGCAGATCAACCATAGCTAACATGAAACTGTCTGCCAGGTTCCCATGAAAACTTCCTGGGAAAGATGCTGGCTTGTGAGCTCGCAAAACTTAGAAGGAAGCTTCCCTGGGGGTTCTAGAAAGCTTCCTGGAATGTGAGAACCACTAGATGTCCTCCACTCAACTTGTAGTCATGTACTAGGAAAAAGAATTAGTTAGAAGTTGTACCAGAAGCAAGCAGAGAACCCCTTCTCCGAAGGTGTCCCCCCAGCACCTGCTGCCAAAAAAGGCTTAACATCTTGCCAGCTGGAAAGGAAGATGTGTTTCCAGGATCCAGCATCAGTAGCACGAAACAGGGCAAAGAAACATGGAAAGTGGAAAGGCACAAAACTTTGATGACTGGCACAGTGGGTATGCCACAAAATTATTGCATAATGTGCTTTTTATCACCACAAAGTTCCCTTTTTAGAGCTGAATAAGATGAAAACGATGTCATAATTTTTATTTTCAATATAAACAAACAATACTTCCCCCAAATAAGGTGGCTTTTAATTCATGGATAATCTTCAATCTCAGAATTTCCCCCAGTATTGTAGTATCCCTCAACAAGTTCCTTACCTCTCCATACAGCAACCTTGAAGAGAAATGTTGCCAATTGGTTTAACAATGATAGAAGTCCATCTTCTTATAGCCTTAGCTTAAAGAAATCTATAGTATATATTTCTGCCTGTTTTTACACAAGGCAGTGTACGTTTCATAGGATTGCTTGTGACCGTCTCCTCAATGACCCTGCCATTATCAGTGTGAGGAGTGAGAAAACGAAAACCAAAGCTGCAGATGTGTTCCTAGAGCCATCTGGCTCCTTTGGAAGGTAATTTACTTACCTAAAAATAACCACATGCATATGGACAAACCCCTCCCCCTTACCATAACATATTCCTAAAACTCTTAACATTCATCCCATTGACTTTACAAAAACAGCATTTCTCCTGTGCGCACTGTTCTTTTGTTAATATTCATATGTGATATCTCAGGAAAAGAAGCAACACTCACACGTCCTAGGAAGCAAGAAAAATCTGTTGATTAGTTTTTTTTTTTTTTAAATCAAAAGCATTCTTTTGGGCACATTCAATCAGTGGGTTTGTGTTTTTTTCTCTTAAGTAGCTATAATAGTGCCACATTTTGAAGCAGCAATTTAGAGTTTGATTCCAAACTAATTTTTCATATGCAGAGTTCTGAAAGGTAGATTTCCAATAGGCTATGATCATCTTAGAAAATTTCTGGTTGTGCATAGCTCTGCCAGCATTGAAAATTTGAATTCTTCAAGCATGGCATTACAATCTGCCATGTAGAAAGAATAATGTAAGGCACACCCTAGGCCCTCATACATCATCCTTTCATTGTTTGGTTGAATAACGCTGAAGGCAGTTTAAGGTTGTGGGTATGATCCCTTCCACTGCTTTAGGGAGATGATGAGGTAGCCTTATCAGCCCAGCATTTCCTTTCAGTAATCAGTGGAAGAGTTAACTTATGTAACATCTGTATACTATGAAATGCTAATGGTGAATGCAGAGGTAATGTCTATTCGCATCAGCTGAGTGGTCTTCAGCTACTGGTGGGCTTGAGTGGTATGGCCCATAACAATATAAGCATGCTTCAGAGGACTAGATATATGTAGGACCACCCATGGGTAATGTTCTGTTCTTGTATGGGCTCGTTCTTGAATCTCTTAAGCTGAAGATATATGACATATAAATACCTAGCACATTGCCTGTATTCCAAAATATAAACTAGTTCTCGTTAGTAAAATTGGTTTAAAAGGAAACTATTGATTTTATGCTGGTCTCCATAATTTTACCTGACTTACGCATTCCCTAAATTATAATGATGCTCTTTTACATTTTTAACTTGTCAAAGTGTTTTTAAATAGCCTAGAAGTAAGAGCAAAGTGGAGAAACAGCTGTCCCTTGTTATTTTGTTTCCTGAATACAAATAGTCTTAAATTGCTGTAAATGGAAAGGTTGGAATGAATTCAAACACTGCTTGTTTAAATACACTCAGCCTGATGTTTGTGTGTTGGAACCTCTGGAGAGGGCAGCACTAGAAAATGCTCCATATTAACTTGTCGCACATGACAGTATACGGTTATGGCTTCTTTTTCGTTTGTTAGGTAGAGTTGCTGTGGTATTGTTCAGAAATTTTTGTGACAGTAAATCACAAGAGATTTGAACAAAGATATCTGAAGAGCAGCATTAGCTCCTGAAACATTTAGAGTAATTTTTATTTAACTCCTCTTAGGAAAACAAAAGCCCTTTTGGACTTACACAGTTAACTGAGGTCAGGGGGGTATTTCAGAGTTTTATATGTCGGGGAAGGAATGAATGGATACATCTAGTCTTTGCTCTTTCCTTCCTGCTTCTGATCACTCACCATTTGAGAAGTTGGTCTATATGTAAAGGCCAAAAGAAAGTGATTCATCTGTTTTTCCTCCAAAACCCATTAGTTTAAGGTAAGCCCTACTCCCAGGATGTTCTTTATAAATAGAGCTTTATCCAACAGTTTTATTGACTATGTGAAATTGGAAAGATTGTTTAACAAATTCTTTCTTCTAAGTTTGAGTAAACAGCAGCAGAGAACGTTAAAGAAACGTTAAAGAAACCAAGGTCACATTTAGTGGCACAGTCACAAATGAGTTTTTGGTGTTCAGACTCACCATGCAGTATTTTTATCATAAAATCATTCTCACAATTCAGGTTAAGGACTCTCTGTAGCTGGCATATTACTCTACAGAGTAAGGGTAGTGTACTTACGCTGCAGAGCACCTCATTCAGCCACTTCCTCCAAATTCAGTATTACATTATTGCCTAATATTACAGACTCTTTTCCTATTAGTCTTACCCACAAACTCACTGCTGAGCTCATAACATGAAAGCTTAGGTAAAATATTGGTATGCTAAACCTTTGAAATTACAACTGCTATGATTTGACTACCTCACAGATTCTCGAAAGGTGATAAAGTGACAGTACCAGCCAAGTAAAAAGGAAGAAAAAAGAGTAAGGACCGTTAAGAAATTAGACTTATTTATTGCAGAAAAAATAAACTGTGAGATGAGCTTAAAATAAAGAGTTGTAGATACGAGGTAAGAATCAACTGTTCTGTACCCTCACCACAGATCGAAACTAGAAGATAAGGTAAAATTATGTCATTAGTCATGGTCACAGACTTATTTAAAGCAACACCCTGAATACAGTTGTGAGAGACCTGAATTCGTGTCTTGCCCTTGCTTTGTGCCTTTGGTAAACTGGTGACCCTTTCCTTGAGTCTCAATTTCTACTTCACTGTGTGGCTATGAGGAATAAATGAAATAATATATAAAGTCCCTATCTAGCACAATGCTGGCTCATGGTAGGTGTTCAGTAAATAATTCCTGTTTTTTTTTTAATTTTTTTAAACATTTATTTATTTTACATATATATGTGTGTGTATACACACACACACACACACACACACGCACATATATATGGGGGAGAGAGAGAGAGAGAAAAGAGAGAGAGAGAGAGAGAGAGAGAGAGAGAGAGAGAGAGACCATGAGTGGGGGAGGGGTAGAAAAAGAGGGAGAAACAGCCTCTGAAGCAGGATCCAGGCTCCGAGCTGTCAGCACAGAGCCCAACACAGAGCTCGAACTCACGAACCACAAGATCATGACCCGAGTCAAAGTTGGACGCTTAACCAACTGAGAGCCCCAAATGATTCCTGTTTTTATTTTATTTATAGTCATTTATATTTTATAATCATAACATATAATATACATTGTATTAATAATTTTAATTAATTAAATGATTTATGTTAATATTTAATTCATACTATTCTTCCATTTAGACACAATATATTTAAATATAACAGTATATTAATTGTATATATAACTGCATATATAATTATATGTAGAATAATGTATATTATAGATGTACAATATATAATATATAATTGTATTTATAATTGTGTAATTCTTTTTTATTTATTCTTAGCACTAACTTAATGTTCATTGTATGGTGTGGAAGGAAAGCAAGGAATAAAACTTATTAGTGCACTAAAATGAGTAGAGCACAGGTGTGTATTACTGAAAGGCATGAGCTATGTTTGAAAATTCATTCATTAATTAGGTTCTCGGAGGCACTCTCCCACTAGTAGTGATAATTTTCTAGGCTGTTTTAAACATAAAATATTCACTTTCACAATAAAAATCCATGTTTATGGGACATGTTTCCACATAACTGACATAAAATGTGTGTAAGTATATACAATCACCTTGATATGCTTATCGTCCCTTATCCTCTGTGTTGTTTCTGATCCTTATATAGTGCAACAGCTTTTGAATAAAGCTCACCTTGCCATTCCTGTCAAAAAACAGAACTTTTGGTAACCTCTTCTCACAGAGAAACAAATCATCTTTTCCCTTTTAGAACTGGCTGCCTTTGAGCCCCTCCTGTGTGGCTTTTTCTAGTCTACATGTTGACTTATGATTTTTCCCTAAGTGCCTTTCATAGTTCAGCATCCTCCCTTTCTCTTTTCCCTTAGCCCACAAAAAGCCTGAGTCCCTTCAATCCAATTAAAAACCCTCCCTTAATTCTGCCTTTCCTAAATCACCTTCCCTTTTGATTTCTTCCCCTAACCCCCCAGAACTCATTTATTCTATATTTGCAGTTTCTGCTTCCTCAGCTTTTATAGGCAGCCTGCTCTAATCTTTTCTCTCCGTAAGGTACTGAAAATGTCCTCTCAAAAATGCTACTTATTGCTAAACCCAGTCATGTATTTTCAGACTTTTTATCTTAGTTGATGTCCTGGCAGCATTGGATGACATCTCCTCTATCCTTACAAAAATCTCTTTTGAGGGACCCTCCCTGTACTTTATCCTCATTCTCCTCCTGCATTAAATTCCTGTCTTGATTTCTTCTCAAATTCTTTTCCCTTCACCCTTTTAGATGCTATGTTTTCTATGGCAACATCCTCAGTCATCTTCATTTTCATGTATAATGAGGAGCTTTGACAGATATTATTTCTCCAGTCCTGGTCTCTCTTTTTTGAAGTCCCAGCATAGATTTCCCAATGATTTCCAGAACATAATTTCTTGAACACCCACAACTCAGTCTGTCTTCTTATCCATGCTCTTCCTTTAGTATTCACTCTCTTGATTATTGCAAGAAATATTTGTGTTATTTGTGGACCTCAGCCATTGTAACACATTTTTTTCCCTCATCCTCACAACTGACTAGCTTCTATCAGTTCTGTCAATCACTTCAGAAACATCTGTTGTGTTCCCTGCACTCAATTTTTGCTATTGTTCTGATTCTTTGCAGAGGGTTCTCCTTTTTTATTTTTTTTCTTTTCTAATCCATCTTTCATAACGCCAACAGAATATCCTCCCCAAAGCAATGTCTAATATTATCTCCTACTCAGAAAACATTTGTTTGTTCCTTATTGCTTACATAATAAAATATAATATTTTTAGCATTTTCTACAATCTGGACTTTGTCACATCCTACGTCCTTCAGGCAGTCCAAGAATTTTCAAAATGTTCTCTACTTCATGACTTTGCTTGTGCCGTTTGCCTTCCCTGCCTCTTTATTCTACTCATAATTCAAAAATACAGATCAAGAGTCACACTTTGGCACACCCCAGTTAAGATTATTCTCATTATCTTAGAGTTATCCTTCTTGTTAGCACTCATCACAGTGCACTTGGGTTTTCTTCAATAGATATTAAGCCCAATTACTACATGTGATATACAAAATAATACCTAGACATATTGTGTACATTTAGAAGCATCCTGGTCAAAAATATCTTCGTAAGCTGTTAAGAATTGGGGAAGGGTTGTTTTATTTTTTTAATCATAATCTTTCTCTCAATGCTATTTGTATACATAATAAACAGAATATTTTCAAATTAAAAATATGAAATTTTACAATATGATAAGTCCAATGATCTATTTAAAGAACTTTGAAAACACACTTGCTGATTTTAACCAATCTACAAAACAGGCTTAGCACAGAAACAGTATGGATTATTGTGAAAAATCTACTAGAATATGTAAAGGCATGAATTTGTATAGGGTTATATTTTTAGTAGGCATAACATTACATAATGTGTTTCTTGTAGCAATAAAGAGATGAGGCCTACATTTTAAGTTCCTTTGAAAATATCTACAATATTAAATTAATCAGCTTTTCCCCAGGAGTCAAGTCCTTGTAGGAGACCATTGCAGTCATTTGCTCCTGTGTCACCTTTATAAATCTGTGTTGTCTCTCATTTCACTTCCAATCATTTTTCCTTTCTTTAGCACACGTATCTATGTGAGATAAAAATTATTAATGGCTTCTCAAATTATTCTCTTAAAACGTCACAAACAAGAACAATCATTAGGATGCTTTGATTTATATTTAAAGGAGATTCCAATATAAATTGTCTTAAACTTTTCAGAAGACTTATTGGATCATGTTCCTATAAAGGAAAGAATTTATGTTGGCAAAATTAGCTAAATATTGTGCTGAATGGGTCAACATGGACCCAGCTTCGTACCCAGAATACCAGGTGCTGACTAGCTTAGGCCAGGATTACTGGAATTTACTGGAATAGAAAAGAATACTTATTTGTTTAGAAGACTCAAAGCAATCCATGAAGTAGAGGAAGAAAGAAGAAATCAATCCCTTTCAGATTACATGATTGCTATACATGAGGGGAAGGTTGAAATTAATAAAATGAATGTTGGGAAGACAAGTACAATGACCACCAATAAGATTAATTAATAACTTTGACTTCATTTAATGCTTTCACTCTGAAATGTTCTACATAAGACTGAAAATATTTAACACAAATCAATGAATTAATTAAAGTACTTTCATATTATATCCAAAGAAAGTAAAGACTTATTGAACTAATTTTCAATTTAATGTGTCTCTAAATAAGCATAGAATTTGAGGACTGTTGGATATTATGTCAGGCTATTTCCTGCCCTTCGTTAAAATCAATATGAAGTTATAGCATACTTATTAATGACTAGGATTACAGAATTTATATAAGCCTCAGTCTTTGCCTCAATAAGTTAACAACTCTGATTGTGGAGACAACACCTAAACACAGAAAATAATTGAAAAATGACACTATTTAATGCAACATAGAGTGCTATTTAGAATCATGATACGAGATAAATGCTCCCTCAAGAAAGGAAAGTGTCTTTGTTGACTAGATGTAAAGGAGTTAGGCTTCTAGAAACATTTGGGAGTTGATAGGACTCTGGAAGGGTGGTATAATTTGGATAAGTAGGAAAAAAGGAGACAAACCCATTTGAGGTAAAGAAAAAAAAAAGATAAACAAGTAAAAATGATTGCGGAAGGTGTTCATGGGGTATGAATGCTTGTGGGAGTGAGGAAGGATGGGACAGGGAGGTGGCAAAAGAACAAGATGTCTGCCTAGAGAGGGAAGTCTTTGTTCAAGATTAATGTTAGAAGGCATTTTATAGTTAGGGTGAGGATGGTTTATACCTAAAATTTTAACACGAGGACAGATTTCAGAAGTATAAAAATTGGGCAGTCTTCATCTGACGGAAAACATGATCAAAGCAGCAGTATTTCAAAAATGTATCAGTGAGACTCATACAAATTCAGACCATAAGAACAAAGAGAAAGACTAAAGTTCGCTTTTTGGGAGAAAGCACATGTCTCTTAAGTCCAGTGTGACAGGAAACGGTGAATGCGAGCGACTTATCAAAATTCAGTTTCAGGGTCAAGAAGTGCAGAAATTCGTTAGGACATTTTAGCTTTTACAAGGGACGGGACCTTGGACAAGTGAATTTACCTCTTCAGATTTCGGTCCCCACGTCTATAAAATGAAAAGGGCTTCAAATCCCTATTAGGTCTGAATATATAGTCTGCAGATGTCAAATATGTGAACAAGATAATTTCCTTTATCATCCTCTTTCGCTCATTGAGACACAGGTTGGCAAAGTTTGGCAGGATCACACACGTAGCCCCTCCTGCAATAAAAGAATAGTATGTAGTAATATATGATTACCACCACTTATCAGATATATCATCAAAATTGTAATATTTTAATAAAAATTAAAGATTGTGGGATAGAGTGTTTTATCTGAGAATTATGAAGAAACAGACTATTTAGAAGACATATGTTATGTGGAAACACAAGAGTGTGAAGGGAAGTCAATGGTACATTTAGACCTTGATTGGTGTTGTATGGTGAGATTATACCAAAAATGAATGCACAAAGAAAGTTGTCTGTATTCCACAACTGCACTTAACTCTTACCACCAGTCATTTACTGTCCTCTGTTCTCACACACCCATTCAATTCTTTGCTTCTCTCTCATGTCTTCCTTTCCTCCCTCCTTCTCTGCCTCATCTCACTCTTGTACACTTGTAAATGCACTCACGGGCACACCCACTCTCAAACCAACACAAGTTTTAAATATTTTTTTCAGTCAGTAAAAAATAATTGAAAGTGCCCACTATGTCATTGTGCTGGCTAAAATTAGGTATTCAAAGATAATAACATCCTTCCTATTGCCTTCTTAGTAGTTGAACCATCCACACACTCACTGACCATTTTCCAACACAGTTTTTTTTTCTTTTTGTTCCTTACTTTTGCTCATTTAAACTGGCTTTTGAAAATTCATGGTCCATGGGGCGCCTGGGTGGCGCAGTCGGTTAAGCGTCCGACTTCAGCCAGGTCACGATCTCACGGTCCGTGAGTTCGAGCCCCGCGTCGGGCTCTGGGCTGATGGCTCAGAGCCTGGAGCCTGTTTCCGATCTTGTCTCCCTCTCTCTCTGCCCCTCCCCTGTTCATGCTCTGTCTCTCTCTGTCCCAAAAATAAATAAACGTTGAAAAAAAAATTAAAATAAATAAAAAGAAAAAGAAAAAGAAAATTCATGGTCCCAAATCTAAAGAATAAATTATATTTTTATCTGGAATTCATATTCTAACATCCAAGACCATGTACACTATTTGAATAAAACACACATAACATTTAACTTTTTAACTTATGAGAAATCCTTTTGAAACATCATGAGCAGACACCTGGGATTCTTGAATTTAAAACCAATGAGACTAACTCAAGGTCAGTTATACAATCAGCTCTGTCCTACTTGACAGATGGGATATAGGAACAATCTGTTATATCACATACTTAGTAATGATGATACCATTTGAATATTTGCTTTTAATTATTGTTTATATTTGATGAGCATTTATTTGGATAGGAATGGTGGTCATTCAGGATATATTTGTTATATGAATGAATAAATGACTTTGAAGATGTCGTTAATACATTATATACTAGTAGCAATCAATGAAGGATTTCCTATATGATTTTCCACTGTGCTTTAGTTTGACCTGAAATGTTTCCAATATGTTTCTAATAGTTAAATGTTTTACGGGATTTTTGTATGTGACAGATACTGAATTTTTCCCAGTGCCACATTTGATTAAAAACAAATTCTCTGCCACTACCACCATCTTTGGCCCTTACATTCTTAACTTTGGCCCTTTTATGAAAGAACTGTTATCCTCTTAACTTTGCCCACTACTTTTAAACAGTGTGCTAACTTGTTAGTTTGTTTAAAGTCTTAATTTTGGGGATGCCTGGGTAGCTCAGTTGGTTAAGTGTCAGACTTTTGATCTTAGCTCAGGTCTTGATCTCAGGGTTGTGAGATCAAGCCCTGCTTGGGTTCTGTGCTGGATGTGAAGCCTACTTAGGAAAATAAAAATAAAGCTTTAATTATTGAAAAAATTCTTGTGATGGGGAAAATATGGATTTTATTTTTTTTAATGTTTTAATGTTTATTTACTTTTGAAAGAGAGAGAGATAGCGCAAGTGGGGGAGAGGCAGAGAGAAAGGGAGACAGAATCAGAAACAGGCTCCAGGCTCTGAACTGTCAGCATAGAGCCTGATGTAGCGCTCGAACTCACACACTGGGAGATCGTGACCTGAGCCGAAGTCATACGCTCAACCAACTGAACCACCCAGGTGCCCCAATATTGATTTTATTTTTAATTGTTTCATTTTCTTTAGGTTTTCCTTGTCTTATGTGTTTTCATTTTTATTTAATCCACATAACTTTATGTTTTTCCTTAGAGAGTCCAAATACTTTATAATTCCCCCTTTGAATTTTATTTGATCCGTGTGTTGTGCAGAAGTATATTATTTAATTTCCAAGTATTTGGAGATTTTCCAGGTAGTTTCCTTTTATTTATTTCTAATTTACTTTCATTGTGGTCAGAAAAATTGTTTTGTAGGTCATGAATCCTTTTGAATTTATTTAGACATACTTTATGAACCAGGATATCATCTTTCTCAATAAATGTTCCTTACATGCTTGACAAGAATATTTATTCTGCTTCTGGGTGGAATGTTCTGCAAATATCAATCAGGCCAATTTGGTTGATAGTGTTCTTCAAATCTTTTGTATTCTTAGTGATTTTCTGTCAAAATGCACTATCAGTTGTTGAGAGCAAGGTACTGAATTACTGACTATAATTATGGAATTGTATATTATGTTATATATATATATATTATGTTATGTTTTATTATTATATGACAAAATGCCTTTTCTCATGTCATGTTACCAAGTTAATGTTAACAGCTACATGCATTGTATTTAGGTAGGGTATTTTTTTCTTAAAATTTGTTTAAGTTTATTTATTCTGAAAGAGAGAGATTAATCAGGGGAGGGGCAGAGAGAGAGAGAGGGAGAGAGAGAATCCCAAGCAGGCTTCACACTATCAGCACAGTGCCCCATGCAGAGCTCGACTCAAGAACCGTGAGATCATGACCCCAGCCGACTCCAAGAGTCAGACGTTTGACAGACTGAGCCACCCACGTGCCCCTGGATAGTGCATTTTTATTATAATGCTTCACCATAGTTTTCCATACTATAGTTTGCCATTCAAGCAACTTTATAAAACTAAGGAAAAGTGAGTTGGAGAAGATGGATCTTATTTTACACTAAACATCGCAGTTGCTGCATAGTTCAAACACTTTAGATTTGTAGAATATTTAAGATATTATGTAACGCATGTACTAAAAATCATTCATTGTGCTAGGTGGCTTCAAATTAATCATTAAGCAATTTGTAAAAAAATGCTCAGTAAGAAACAACTGCTCTATAGGTATTTGGTTCATATAAATAAAAGTATTTATATTAAAGGAGTTGGGATATTTTAGAAAGTATTTTATATCTCAAAGAGTTGAACCATTTTAAACAGTGTCCTTAACATTTTACAGTTATTTCTAAACCACATTTTATAGTTATTTCTAAATTTTCTATGCTTTTAAAAAGTTCTAAATGTGAAAAAAATTTCATAATGCAGTTAGCTCACAACTTTCACTTGGATTCACAAATTAACATTTTACCAGGCTTATTTTAGCATCCTCTATTCATGAATATTATTAACATATTGCTATTGTTGTTGACTCACTTGATGGCAAACTACAGACAACAGATCCCCTTACTCTAAATAATTCAAAGGGTCTCTCCTAAGAATGAGTATAATCTGTTTATAGCCACAGCATAGTCAAATTCAGTATATTTAATATTCATGCCATACTATCTAACATACTGTCCATATCTAAATTTTTCCAGTTGTCATAATAATATATCTTATGGCATTTTTTCTCCATCTAAGATTACCTTGAGGACCAGACTTTGAATTTATTTTTGCCTCCTTAGTGTTCTTTAACTTGGAGCATTTTCCAGACTGTATGCACAATGTTCTTAAAACTGAAGAGGTAATATTTTTCACCTAATGAAATGTGAATGTACATGCTGTACATTATTCAAAAATACCTTAGCTTAAATCCACATTTGGAGAATTGGCATAAAAATGCATGTATTTTTTAAAATTAAAAAAAAGTCCATTTAAGGAGTTAGAATATGTTCTGAAAAGAAATAGTTCCAGTGGGAGTCTTTTGGAGCATTTAGTCACAGACCTGCCTTGGTATCTTAAGAGCAGTCAATCCTTTTAGTTCCTGTCAAAATCAGATTGGATAAATCACCGCATAAACAAAACTATTCCATAATCACTGAGGATAGTTTTTAAATCATTATGTTTTTAATTTTGTGTTTTTAATTTGTAAGTGTCCTTTGCTGATCTATATCCTGAAGCTGCAACAATGCTGGTATTGTTGTTCGGTGTTTGGGCTCTGGAAGAAGACTTATTTTTAACATTTGCTCTATCCCTTATCAGCTGGGAATTTTTGGATAGGCTCTTCAAAGTCATTAATTTCACATTCTTCATCTGTAAATATAGTGGATAAAAATAGTATCTCCCAGTATGGACTTTGTGCACTGAGTGGCACATGGTTTGTATTAAATAACCATTAGCTATCATCAGCTTATTAAACCGCCAAACTGTCATTTCTTAAATATTTGAATATTCTGCTCTACTGCAACTGGAAGCAACCATGTATACAACCCATATATTCCTTAATGTAAAACGCTTTAAAAAAGAAAAAAAATGACATCATTAATACACATAAATCACAAAGCATAGGAAAGTAGTCACCCAACTTATTACTTTCTAAATATAAAAAGGAAAAAAAAACCTCACAGCAAGAATTCCCTAAAAACAAAGAGGAATTACTGTTGAGAATGAAAATGCAAATTAAATAAAAGTATTTCGTGAAACAATATGCTAAGCACTGTAGGAATTCAATGGGGTGTAACATTGGGCCCATCCATGGTAGAATTTAAAGTCTGGTTGATGAAATAAAGCACATGGGAAAATATAAGATTTTGTTGAATTAATCCTGCTAAAAAACCTAATTGAATATTAGCACTACACAGAAATGACCTTTACAAAATTTGAACAGAGGGGATGCCATCGTGGGTTTCACTACAGAGGAACTGGGATATTGATTTGGACTTTGAAGATAGTTAGGATTCAAATAAGAGGGAAAAGGAAGAAATTAGGAAGGGATTGGTAGTGGATATTCCATTCAAGGGAGTGATGATATACATATAGATAAAGTGTGCACACGCGCGCACACACACACGAGCATGCAGAAATAAATCAGTCCACCTTATGTAAAACATTTGTTTGGGTAAAAGTAGCCAGCAATGTTGGAGAATAGAACTGATCCAGATTCTAAGGGATTGATACTTCATATTGTAGACAATCATATTAATCAAAAATTCTGAAATTATCAAATGTCTTTCCTGAGTTGCAATTATCCAGAGTTTTTGGTTCACGTCTTGCTAAAATAAGCAAAATAATATATTGTACTTGTAAACAGAGCTCAAATATTCCAAGGGAAGTCAAGAGACAAAGGGGCAGGATTTGGGAAGCCCCAGATAAAGGAGAAATAGGAATTATAGGAAAGTATTCATCATAAGTATATTCCAGTTGGGACCCTCCCGCTTTTGCTTGGGGCCTATCAAATTAAGAAAATAAACTCAAGGGGCGCCTGGGTGGCTCAGTTGGTTGGGTGTCCGGCTTCGGCTCAGGTCATGATCTTGAGGTTCATGAGTTTGAGCCCCGCTTCAGGTTCTGTGCTGACAGCTCAGAGCCTGGAGCCTGCTTCGGATTCTGTCTTCCTCTCTCTGCCCCTCCCCCGCCTGCTCGCTCGCTCTCTCTCGCTCTCTCTCTCTCTCTCTCTCCATCTCTCAAAAATAAGTAAACATTAAAAGAAAAAAGAAAAGAAAGAAAACAAACTCCAGCTATCTTTTCTACCTTTGTGACACTCTCCCAAGATTCTAAGTCCCTGAAGGTAACGTCGGTCATGGGTCAGGTATAAACCACACGCCCACTCCTTGGCTATATCTGAGTGGTGAATACAAAGCTCTGATCCTTTCTATTACAGTAGTAGATGGAAGGCAGCTGGATTTCCATAGTACCAGGACAATTCACAGTGAACAGAGATAAATCTCCAACAAAAATAGTGTGCTTAGGAACAGAGGAGGGGTGATATAAACCAGGTAGCCAAAAAAGAAAATGTCTACAACATAACAAAAACAACATTTTAGAGAACTAAGATCTTGGAGTCTGTGCAGGAGCCGGTGGATGAGAAAAGATCCAAAGAGGAAAAATTACAGACTTGTACTATTCCAGATAAATGGTAATAACATTCTGGACTCAGGGACACATGTGACCCCGGATGACAGAGCTTCTGATTTCCATGTTTAGATTCCTAACACTCTGCTGTGGACCTGAACAGCATTCCTCTACATTTTTCTATGTCCATAAAATTTGGTCTTTATAATTCACATAAGCTAAAAACACAAATATAAAGGGGGAAGCAAGATGAAAAATAATGGAATGCATAGTTGTAGCAAAACTGCACTAAACCGGCCAGCATTTGTGGCATTTGTTTGGGTGGGGGCCAGTAAATTGCTTTTTTGTTGTTGTTAGGAGAAAACATTAACAATTCTGACATCCCTGTCTTCTCTTTTTACTGTACATGTAATAAATCCAGTTTCATCAGCCTTGAAAGTGCTAATAAAAGATAAATGGTAGCTTTATAAAAGGCACCACTATTAAGAACGTATAACAGAAAGGGCCGTTGTTTTTTTAATGCCACTTAATTCAGCACATATTTTAAAAAGCTGAATTAGACATTTCTAAATGCTCACGATGGAAGGACATCTTTCATACATAAATCTAAAAATATTTTCTTAAGGCGAATTAGAAGTACAATTTAATACAAATTTGTGTCTGGCAGCTAGCTGAAGCAGAAGTTGTCTATTTGCTGCAGCTGATGCCTATCAGACTTTGAGGCACAATATGTACCAGCTGAAGTCTGTCAACAGGGAGACCAGCATAAGGGCAACATGATAGTCAAAACAGGATGAAACCATAGTCTAAACAAGATGACGTGAGCATTTGTGCAATTAACAGCATCAGCAAAAGGAAGGTTGTGTTTGGAATATTCTGCCAGGAATCCAAAGAAGGCAGAATGCTTATTTTGCCATAATAATGTTATGCTACATCTGACTAAATAGAATCAATGGCATGATGGGAAACTCTGCATAGACAGTAGTAAAGGGTAGAGTGGATAATGACAAAGTCTTAAGATTGAAAATGTTACCATGGCTGTTGCTATTGTAATCTGAACCCATTTTAAACCTAATATTCATTCCATCACTCATCTATGACTGTATTTAGAGACTATTAGCTGCTAATTTTGTACCAGGCATTGTGCTGGCTTTTCAGTATTCATTATTTGATTTACCTTTTAATTTTGTCTTTATTTAACATTTATTCATTTTTGAGAGACACAGCATAAGCAGGGGAGGGCAGAGAGAGAGAGGGAGACATAGAATCCGAAGCAGGCTCCAGGGTCTGAGCTGTCAGCACAGAGCCGGACCTGGGGTTCAGCTCTCGAACCGTATATCACGACCTGAGCCCAAGTGGGATGCTTAACCAACTGAGCCACCCAGGCGCCCCATCATTTGATCTAACTTTTTTTTTTCAACGTTTTTATTTTATTTTTTGGGACAGAGAGAGACAGAGCATGAACGGGCGAGGGGCAGAGAGAGAGGGAGACACAGAATCGGAAACAGGCTCCAGGCTCTGAGCCATCAGCCCAGAGCCCGACGCGGGGCTCGAACTCACGGACCGCGAGATCGTGACCTGGCTGAAGTCCGACGCTTAACCGACTGCGCCACCCAGGCTCCCCTGATCTAACTTTTAAAACAATGTGTGTGGTCCACATTATTAATAACATTTCACAGATGACAAAACCACAAGTATGAGGTTTTTGTTTTGTTTTGTTTTGTTTTGTTTTGTTTTGTTTTGTGAGAGATAGAGATCGTACAAGTGTGGGGAGGGACAGAGGGAGAGGGAGAGGGAGAGAGAGAATCTTAAGCAAGCTCCACACCCAGTGCAGAGCCCAAAGGGGGTGGGGGGGAGCAGTGAGGGAGCTTGATCTCAGGACCCTGAGATCATGACCTGAGCTGAAGTCAAAAGTCAGTTGCTCAACCTACTCAGCCACCCAGGTGCCCCCCCAAGGAGCAGTTTTAAAAACCACTGTAGTGGAAAGAACTGTGAAGTTAGGCAAATCTAAGCTGAAATATCAGTTCCACTTTGCATAAACTCTAGGGATTTTACATAAACCACTTTATTTTTCTTGACTTTGGTAATTTTTATAATACAAACCTCGAACAAGTATGAGGGTTAAAAGAAATTACTCACTTCTTTTCACATGATTTTTGATATGATGTAAGTATTCAATTAATAGTGGAATTGATATTATTGTGGTTATTAGGAGAAACAAGTTAAAAATGCTTTATAAATATGTCCTCATTTATGCAATGAATGAAACTCACATTGTTAAGAGTACTAAGAACTTAAGCTTGTAATTGTAGGTTGCTAACCACGGGCATAGTGCTAAGCATCTTCTATGCCTTGTCTCATTTCATTGTCCCAGCTCTATGTGAGTGAGTTATTATCTCTATTTAACTGCTCAGGGACAGAGGCTATGGAAGTTTTGAACGCAGGTGATAATTTTACTTCAGAACTTCTCCTTCTCCAATCCAATGCTCACCCCACCTGTCTTTTCTTTCCATAGATTTAAAGACAACAAAAATAGACAGCATTGTCTCCTACTAATCTAGCAAGTAGAAGTTGAGTCCATCTTTATGGCATCATCATTTGATATACAGAAGTATCTTGTAATTAGTTATATTTGTTTCTTTAAACACCATCAATTATAGCTTTTGCTCGCAATTTTGTCTTTAATGATGATTTTTAACAGCAATATTTTAAAAAATATATAGTATTTATTAATATCTGGTTTTATTCAAAATTTGCTTCCAGAAGAAGCATTGAGAGGTACCAAATGACTCAAAAAAGAGCACAAGTGCATCTATAGTGCATTACATTGTTATTATAGTAAATATTTTATGAGTGTTAACGAGAAATTTAAAGCATTACTTCCTCTTGACAGGAATACAGGGAGTATTGACCTCTATGGTTAGTGCCATTTTCCTTAGTTCAGTTTCCTTAGCTATTTCTTGAGGATACAGTCATAATTCCCACTACATTATATTTTTATTCTTATCGAACTATTTAGATTTGCAAGATTTTTACATCAAAACTCTTGTGATGATTTAAAGATTTGGTGAAATATAGCTTCTCTTTGTGTCTAAGACCCTGCTGCTACTTGAGAGCAGAAAGACATCATCTGGTTGCTTATCAGAAATGCAGCATCTGAGGCCATACTGCAGACCTGCTGAATTGAAATCTACATTTTTTCAAGTTCCCCAGATGAATTGTCTGTACATTAATATTTTAGAAGCATTGCTCGTGAAAACACAAGCAATAGAAGCTATGATTTTGCTGGGCATAACTTTGATGTATGGTGAGAACAGGGGAAGATTTAGGATACCCTAGTTTTGTAGTAAGAAGAGTTTGATTGCAGGAGGAAAAAAAGAAGAAAAAGAAAACCTGATATATTTTCAGGTGCAGAATATAGGGTGGAATTGTTGAACTGTATCATCTGTTAATTATAGGAGTTCTACATTTAATGGATTTAGGTTATTTTATTTACTTAGTAAAGTTAATTTCCTTAGAGGTAATCTGGCTCCTTGTTGCTAAGGGATTTTAGCATCTTTTTTGTTGTTGTTGTTTATTTGTTTGTTTTATCAACACTTACATTATTTGTATAAATAGCATGTTTATTTGGGGTTACGATGTTTCATGTAATTAAGAATTAGTTTGGATGCAACTGTTATGAATGATAGTCTAATCTACTGGGAATATGATATAGGTTTCTAATCTTCCTGAACAGATTTCACATTACCAAGCAATTTTAATATAAATTCTTCTGGATCAGTGGAAACTTCACACCAATCAATCAGAACATATAGAAAGATCTGTGTATGTAGTGAACTACATATGCAAATAAACTACTTAATCAGAGAAATGATTTTTCACATCAAGGCTGTGGGGTTCAGATCATAGGGCAGTAGCAAGTGAAAACCATGAATAGTTTTTTTTTTTTAAGAAAAATGATTAAATTATCTAATTTAACATTACATATTTGAGCCTCTGCATTTTCCTCAGCGGTTTTCCTCTGAGCCTTACTTATACCTGGATCCCATTAGTTCCATAAGTGGTTTATCCCAAATAGGATTTTGGAGTTTCATTCGCACGTACCTCATAATATACCTACAGCTATGTACCTCTCATAATATATCTACAGCTGTATACCTACAGCTATGTACCTACAGCTATCGATGTCTCCGAATAGCAGAAGTTTCCTTCAATTTGTATAAGATTTTATTTTCCTTTCTCAGCATTCAATTTAGAGGTTTCCCTTTTCCACCATTGTCTCTTTCTTCTGCCTAAGAATAAAGGAGAAATAAAAACTTATACACTACCAAAATAGAAATGTATTTACTGCATTAGAAAGTTCAACAGAGTAGTGGCTTTAGGCTAGTAAAAACAATTAATCAGGGATAGCAAATTGAAGGAAAGAAAGAGGGAGGGGGAAGAGGGGAAAGAAGAGGAGGAAGAGAAGGAAAGGAGAGGAAGGAGAAAGAGGAGTAGGAGAAGAGGTAGAGGAGGAGAAGAGTGAGGAGAAAGAGAAGGAGGGAGAGAGGGAGGAGATAGGAGGAGGAGAAGAAGAAGAAGAAGAAGAGGAAGGAGAAAGACCAACTATTAAACCAGGAAGGCCTTCTGAAAGATCTTTTAGACAATATCCAACTTGTTTGTAGTTTGGACTTATATGAACATTCTCATTGATGAAAATGTAGTCACCTTTATTTATTTATTTATTTATTTATTTATTTATTTTTGTAACTTACAAAATCAAAGATTTCATAGCCTACTAGAACCTTGTAACCTTGGCTTAAAACAAAAGTTAAAACCCCAATACCATAGTTCACAAAATGAAAAGTTGGGGTTATTTAGCAATTTAAAAATGCTTACTTCTCATCTGTGTTCCAGAAATGATATTATTTTTGGTGGCTGAAATAAAATTCATCCCAATTTAATGATGACTTTTGGCATGTGGTATAGAACCAAAACCTGGATAAAAAAAAATTGCATTAGGGGTCTGGGTGGCTCAGTTGGGTAAGCCTCGACTTCAGCTCAAGTCATGATCTTGCAGTTTGTGAGTTTGAGGCCCTATGCTGACAGCTCAGAGCCTGGAGCCTACTTCAGATTCTGTGTCTCCCTCTCTCTCTGCCCCTTCCCAGTTCACACACCGTCTCTGTCTCTCTCAAAAATAAATAAACATTGAAATAAAATTTTAAAAAATTGCATTAGGGCACCTGGGGTGGCTAAGTTGGTTGAATAGCCTACTCTTAATTTTGACTCAGGCCATGATTTCACAGTTCATGAGTTCAAGACGCACATCACGTGCTGGGAATTTTTCCTCTCCCACTCTCTGCCTCTTTCTCTCGCGCTCTCTCTATCAAAATACATAAATAAACTTAAAAAAATTAAATTGTGTTAGATCTATTGCTTTTTCTTCCTTGGTCACATCTGTCATTCTATGATAGATGCAATTGATCATAAAGGACATATAGACATAGATACAGATTTAGATGTTAGATATGCATACATACCCTACTGGAAAAAAAACAATGCAGTTGTTCTTTCACACTTCTAATTAACACAATAGCTATCCATTGCATGTATACTAGTCCCCTGAAAGACATTTGGACTATTTGTGCTAGCTGGGTTATGTTTAAGGTATACATATGCTAAACATCTTAACATGTTTAGAAATATGAAAGCCTGAAAATGAGTGGATTTCTTGTATTTTCACTTTTGCATTTCCATATGATATTTTGAAGAGGCAATACAGTAGTCCCACCTTATCCAGAGAGGATTGTTCCAAGACCCCCAGTGGATGTCTGAAAGTGATGATAAGACCAAACTTTGCATATTTCCTGGTTTTTTTTTGCTGTATATACACACCTATGATAAAGCTTAATTTATAAATAAGGCACAGTAAGAAATAAAGAACAATAATAATAAAATAGAACAACATAACAACATACTATAATAAAAGCTGTGTGAATGAGGTCTCTCTAAATATCTTATTGTATTATACTCACCCTTCTTTTGATGATGTGAGATGATGAAACACGTACATGATGAGATGAAGTGAGGTGAATGACACAGGCATTGTGACATAGCACTAGGGTTGCTGGTGACCTATATGGACCTGTCCTTTTCCAAGGGAGGATCATCTGCTTCCTGACTACAGTTGAGCAGAGGTAACTGAAACTATGGAAATCAAAGCAAGGAATAAAGGGGGACTAGTGAACTTCAATTTACTATTAATGCTGCCAGCTTATTCTTCTCAACACTCATTATGTTTTTCTGGGCCAAAAGTGGTTTGAGAAAATTGTTCGTCTTTATATGTGTGCCTATTGAGTGGCTCTTCTGAGGTTATACAAGCTAAAATACCCTGTATGCTTAAACTCACTAAACTATTCATGCTTGCTTATTCTTTTTAAAATCATTTTAATTCAAAAATTTAAAACTAGTTTTTGACATTTTGCCTTGTCAATACACTAGCTGACAAAGGCAGTCAATCCATAACATGCTCTCAGTGATCATTGCTGTCAGCTTTTGACCAATACTGGTCTTTTTTCTATAATTTAGTGCTAATTCTGGCAGACCTTGTGATTCACATCTTTCCTGGAACTTAATTAAATAATTGAACAACAATCAACTTATTCACTCTCAGTGGCCCCTCAAGCTGGAAATGTCAATAATAATTCTCCTTTACAGAAGCAAATTCAGTGTTAATTTAGAGCTATTGGCCTGCTTTGTTAAATATGCCAAATACACACTTGGTTGTGTCTACTTAGTTGATTTACTACTGAATAAGAGTTTTGTTTTTTTCTCATGTAGCTTTTTTTTAGTAGAAGAAGGTGTGACATAATAACACACACACTGTTCCTGTTACATATTCAGAAGCAGAAAAATAACTTTTAAATGCATTGGCACTAATTTTCCAGAGATAATTACATAAAGAATAATAATATCTAATCTCACTTAAAAATAAATGAACATTTTAAAATATATTGAAATAATATTTATCATAGTTTTAAGCCCACAAGGCATTGTTGATTCCAGGATATGCCAGATCAGCTACCAGAACAAGTTGGTCAGGCCAGGCATGAATCAGTTCACCTTGTCTCTAAGATAGGGTTCTCAATTTACTCATTCTGAAACTACATGGTATCAATTCATAGAAAACATCACACTCAGTGAAATACACATAAGACTAATGTATGAATCAAAATGACGGCCTACTGGGGAACCTGGGAGGCTGAGTGAGTTAATCAACCAACTCTCGATTTCAGCTCAGGTCATGATCTCGTAGTTCATGACATTGAGCCCCAAGTTGGGCTCTGCTCCGACAGCACAGAGCCTGCTTGCGATTCTCAATCTGCTCCTCCCGTGCTCAATTGCACATAATTTGCACACACTCTCTCTCTCAAAATAAATAAATAAACATTTAAAATCTATATATATTAAAAAAACCAGAATGACGAATCGTTAATGTTAATGGAAGATAACTGGTAAGGAGGCTACATTCTTGTGTTTGGAGATTGCCATATATTCTATGTATAAAAGTAATACTGAAAAATGGTTTATTATTATTTTTTAATTCATGCACAACGTGGGCCTCAAACCCACAACATCAAGAACAATATTCACACTTTACCAACTGAGCCAGCCAGGTGCCCCTGAAAAAAATGTTTTCTTATAAGACATCTATTGGAGTGAACACAGAGAAGGAAGTCATAAATTTAGGTAATCTGAAAAGTCATCCTCAGCTAAGAAACCTATAGACAGGCTATGGCCTTTGCCAGTGTGACTGGGTTTTCTGTCTGGCGCCTGCAACTCTCAACATTGTCCAAAAGCTTGATATTATCTTTTTTTAATATTCTTATTTTGATGACTTATTAAGAAAAAATTAACATAATTATCTTGTGAGGGTTCCAAAGTACTCATCTGCAAAGCTTGTACTAATATATAGTAAATGGGGAGTGTAAGAATGCAAATTTTTCTTTTCTAGAAAGAATTGCAATTTATTCAGAGATTATATATTATATTTTTTTTACCTTTTTAGTATTAAATGTTCTTTCAGTCATGAAATTAAGATGAGAGATGACAAGAGATGACAAGATTTTTAGTGATTTCATAACACAATGAAAATTGGAAATATGATGGTCCCAGAATTAAAGAAGAAACAATTTAGTTGTCATAAAAATATCAGTCTGGGGGCGCCTGGGTGGCGCAGTCGGTTAAGCGTCCGACTTCAGCCAGGTCACGATCTCGCGGTCCGGGAGTTCGAGCCCCGCGTCAGGCTCTGGGCTGATGGCTCGGAGCCTGGAGCCTGTTTCCGATTCTGTGTCTCCCTCTCTCTCTGCCCCTCCCCCGTTCGTGCTCTGTCTCTCTCTGTCCCAAAAATAAATAAACGTTGAAAAAAAAATTAAAAAAAAATATCAGTCTGGACACTACCTGTCTACATCATTACTTTCTCATGCTGTAGTGTAGAGCCAGAATTTCATAAAGCAGCACCTCATCTCTTGATTCTTGTGGGGGTTTTTGTTCCGGAAAAAACAATCTGGTTGCCAGATTATCATGTATTTCATGGGGGCAATGCTTCTATGAATAAATCTGATATTCAATTAAATTAGTTATGAGTCCTGAGATGGCTCACAGTTTGCTGTGTAGGGGCATACCCATAAATGCTGGTGCTAAATGTTTAAGGACAGGGTGGGGAAGGAGACAACTTGATTTGTAACACTGATGATCTCTGTGGTGTGGATACTCCCACTATGTTGGATTTCAAGTTACCACCATGACATCTCTTCACTGAACTCAGGCTTGAGAAGAGATGTGCACAGTCAGCTGAGCAAACTATTTTGATACAGGTTTCAGAAACCACTGCCCCAATGCATTTAACTATTTAGATTTTATTAGACGCATGTCCACAGTTTCCATTTGGTAACATGGATCGGTGTTGAACTTAAAAAGAATGAACGGAATCCAATGTAAACAAAAACAAACAAAAAAATAATTGTAGAAAGTAATTTTAATTGTTACATTAAACATTTTTCCCAAGTTTCAACCCATGTGTTTCCAAATGACTCTATACCTAAGGCAATAGAATTTTGACAAATATATTATCTGTTTTATCACTTTTGGGTTGCTAAATTATACTATAATATAGTCCTTAGACTTGCTCTGTGGACATAAATTTCCCAGTAGGGAAATAACTTAGAAACCTGTCCTAAAGTCAAGGAAATCTAGGTCTCGGCCTCCGGGCCTAGGCAGCTCAGGAGCTCAGGGCCCCTGTGCAGTAGTCTCATCCACCTTGAGGGGCACGCAGTTGGTTCCCTTCCTCGTTTTTCAGACCCCCACGTGGTTGCAGAGTGGGAGATTCTTGCTGGGCTGTCGGAAGTCCAGGAGGTATTGGACTCCTCCCCCCTCCAGGAGGGAGGGCACAGACAGCTCCCCCCCTCTGCCCTTCCTTCCAGGATGCCAATTCGGGTAGAGAAATGATCCTGCTTTCTGTGTCTGCTGAAGTCGCTGTGACTCCCACCCCAATTGTCTCAGTAAACATTTTATTTCCTTCCATCAAAGAAAATGTTAAAGACTATCTGCAGACACACTGGGAAGAAGAGTGCCAGCAGGATGTTGTCAGTCTTTGGGGGAAACAGGCTGAAGAGGATCCCCATCTGGACTGGGCTGTTCCCATCCCTGCCGCCCCTGGGAACAGAGCAGATGACCTGCAGTGGGTGATCCAGGCCAGCGGTGGATAAGGGGTGCTGGCAGAAGTCTCTAGACTGAAAGACCACGGTGATGAAACAGCTGCAGAGCCTCAGGTGCAGGGCGGCATTCACAGCTGGGCACATAAAAGCAGCATTCTTTGACAGTGTGGTTCCAGCGGTCAGGAAATGGAGACAGTCTGGAAGGAAGGTATATATGTATTCTTCAGGGACTGTAGAGGCCCAGAAGTTATCATTTGGCCATTCTACAGAGGGAGAGAAACTTGAGCTTGTTGATGGTCACTCTGATATCAAGATTGGACACAAAGTGGAGAATGAGAGTGACCAAAGGATTGCCAAAAGCCAACCAACAACATCTTGTTTCTGACAGACCTTACTCTGGAGGTCAGTGCTGTTGAGCAATTGGATGTTATTGTCACTGAGCTGGTGAGACCCAGTCATGATGAGCGTTTGACAGATGATGAAAAGAATTACCACAACCTCATCACATCCTTCCATGGACTGTACCTGCCTTCCTCAACCTAGAGGAGGACGACAAACCTGTCCTCACAAAGTTGTCCCTGGAGTCTATTTTTATTCTGATGGTAAAAGTAACTTACTTTGAAAACACATATATATGATGCATAGAGAGGGGAACCCTTTTGCACTGCTGATGGGAATGCAAACTGGTGCAGCCACTCTGGAAAACAATATGAAGTTTCCTCAAAAAATTAAAAATGTACTACCCTAGACCCAGCAATTGCACTACTAGGAATTTATCCAAAGCTTACAAAAATGCTGGTTCAGAGGGGCAGATGCACCCCAATGTTTATAGCAGTGCTATCAACAATAGCCAAATTGTGGAAAGAGCCCAAATGTCCATCAACGGATAAATGGATAAAGAAGATGTGGTATATATTACAATGGAATACTACCTGGTGATGAAAAAATAATTTAAGTTTGCTATTTGCAACAACATGGATGGAATGAGAGTGTATTATGCTACGTGAAATACGTCAGTCAGAAAAGACAGATATCATATGATTGCACTCATACATGGAATTTAAGAAACTCAGCAGATGAACATAGGGGAAGGGAAGAAAAGATAAGATAAAAACAGAGAGGGAGGCAAACCATAAGAGACCCTTAAATATAGATAACAAACTGATGGTTGCTGGAGGAGGGGTGGGAGAATGGGCTAAATGGGTGATGGGCATTAAGGAAGGTACTTGTTGGGGGTGAGCACTGGGTGTTATATGTGAGAGATGAATCAGTGGGTTCCACTCCTGAAACCAAGACTATATGTTTTCTAACTTGAATTTAAACTAAAAAAAAAGCACATATACACATCCACGTAGGTATGCAATTATATATTTGCATATGTTTAAATTGCCTTCCACAGGTACGTAACTGAAATGAAAATCTCAGTTCAGTGAGAGATGTCCGAACAATATGTCTTTGGCCTTGCCTCATCATTGAGTTCTACTTATTTCCAAAAGCCTGGGAGTTTTGACTGATGGGAGCTGAGAAATATTCCAGCTCATTTGACACCTCCCTTCTCCAAACTTCACCAAACTGGGGCAACTATGAAGTATGCATTTTAAACTATATCAAGAACTTTCTTCATGGAATTTATTTCTAGTGCCCACAATAACTGTCTGGATAATGTTTTTTATTGTACCTAACCTTGCCTGTGTCACTTTCCTACCAGTGTTCTTCATTCTCCCCAAGTAAACCACCTATATTTTAATCCTTGCCAAAGCAAAACACTAGACTAGGTTTACAATCTCATGGACAGGTCATGTACAGAGGTTAATTACCCATAAAATTTTAGGATATTATGGCAAATATTATTTCCTTGAGAACAAAAGTACCTGAGCTCTAGTCCTTGATTCTTCACAGTCTAGCTCTGAAACAAGGATACTTGTCTTCCCTGGACTCAGTCATCTCTCATTGTCAAATAAGGATTTGGATAGATAAATGATCTAGAGCCTCTTTCTAGACTAACTTTATGATTCTAAGACAGAAATCCCTAGAAGGATTGCTTCCATAAATGGTCTGTCATACTTTAGAAAATGAAGGTTTGGGTGCAGATAGATGTTTCCTAAGAACCTGAGAAGTTAGGTGTCTGTGTGGCTCTGTCATTAAGCATCTGACTTTGGCTCAGGTCATGATCTCACTTTTGGTGAGTTTGAGTCTCACATTGGGTGAGCTCAAGCCCTGCTTCAGGTAAAAACATGAGCCCTGGGTGAGACCCGCTTCTCTCTCTCTTTCTCTGTCTCCCTCCCTATCTCTCTCTGCCCCTCGTGGGAATCTCTCTTTCTTTGCCCCTAGCTCACTTGTGCCTCTCTCTTTCTAAAAACAACAACAACAACAACAACAACAACAACAACATAGAACCTAAGAAGTTTTGTGTATGCATTCATTCACTCATTCATTTATTCCACAGAATTTATTAAATATCTACTCTGCAAAAATCACTGTAGACATACATTCTTCAAAAGGCAGCTACTAGCCACATGTGACTAACTTTAAATTTAAATTAATTAAAATTCAATAAAACTAAAAATTCAATTGTCAGTCTCTCTAGCCACATTTCAAGTGTTCAATAGCTATTATATGTCTAGTGCCTACTCTGTTGCATAGCACAATTATAGAATATTCCCATCACTGCAGAATATTATATTGGATAGAGCTGCTCTCAGAATGATGAAGAAAATTAAATCAGACAATTAGCCTTCAAGAAATAATACCTAAAAATTTCAGTAAAATGTGAATATGTAACTGGGCATAGTTGATACTAAGTGAGCATTTCCAATCACCTACTTTATAGTCATTTAGATGTAAGTTTTCAGGGAAGGCTTCATCGTAGATAGAGAATCTGAAGGTTAGTCAGAAGAGTAGACTGTTACAGACTTTGTAAGTGTTTATTTATTTATTTGTTTATCAGAGAGAGAGAGGGAGTGAGCAGGGGAGAAGGGCAGAGAGAGAGTATCTTAAGCAGGCTCCATGCTCAGCTCAGAGGTATATATGTATGTATTTTGTTAGTTATTTTATTTATATATATATATATATATATATATATTTTAATTTTTAAGTTGGCTCTATGCCAAGTAAGGAGCCCAGTGCAGGGCTTGAACTCAGAACCATGAAAGGAAGACCTGAGCTGAGATCAAGAGTTGGTCGCTTAACCAAACTGAGCTACTCAGGTGCCCTTGTAAACATTTAGAAACCAGTCAGAGAGACTTAAATTAATAGGATGAAAAAAACTATAAAGTAACATCATAAAATAGTCAAATAACATTGTTTTAACTATATTCTTACAACCACTATATTTAAAAAAAACTTTAAATTTAAGTTTAAAAAAGCTTTAAATATAGTCGTTGTAAGTATATATATATGGGGCATCTGGGTGGCTCAGTCAGGTCAGCATCTAACTCTTGTTTTCGGCTCAGGTCATGATCTCATGGTTCGTGAGTTTGAGCCCCAAGTCAGGCTCTCTGCATTGACAGTGTGGCGCTTCCTTGAGATTCTTTCTCTTCCTGTCTTTCTGCCCCTACCCTGCTTGCTCTCTCTCTCTCTCTCTTTCTTTTTCAAAAATAATTAAGCTTAAAAAAGAAAATACCTTGGATTCTGAGTAACTTGTTCTCTGAGTGTTCTACTAGACAAGCGAGTATTTCCAATAAATTTTAACTTGATAAGCAAGTGATGTCTTGTAATACAATTAGTACATGGCACATCATATGATTACAACTGAGCCAATGGTTCTTGAAATTTGGTTTGATATACAAGTGCTTCGAATTACAAGCATGTTTCCAGAGTGAATTATGCTCGCAAACCAAGATTTTGCTATATATAGATGAGAGTTACAGAAATAATTGAAAGCTTCTTTGTCCCATATATTTTATTTTTCTTACTTGATAAAAGTGGAAACAATAATAAAAAACAGAGCATTAAAAAAAACACTTACCTTTCTATTAAGTTTATTAAGTATCATATAGGTTGTCATTCAGATCTTTCTTATTTGCATCCACCACAATATCTAACAGTAACTAAGAAATACCTGTTGGATGATGTCATTGGATAATCATCACCCTTAAGTCTTGTGAACTTTCTTTTGGAAAAAAAAAAAAAGATTTAAAACATCTTTTTAATGTCCAATGTAATTTTGTAGTGTTTACATGTATAACTTTCCTTGGTTTGGATTTAAATTCTCCACAAGCTCTGTGACCTTGAGCAAGGTAGATAAATCCCTCTTCACCTCACCTTTCTCATCTGTAAACAAGTTAATAACATCACCTCCATCATGAGGTGGCTGTAAGGAAGTAACTGAACTAAATCATCTAAAAATACTTAGAATAGTGTTTGGCATATAAGAAATTCTCTATAAGAATTGGTTTGTGAATATTGTTGCTGTTCTTATTGTTGTTCTCAGATACTCGTTAGAATATCTGAGATCCGCTACAAATAAGACCTGAGTTAAGATGTGTAGCTTTATAATTAGATGAGCCGGTAAAACTATCATCAATATTGAGTGAGCACTTAAATGGGACACTTATTAGGAAGTGCTTCAGTTTACCTATTAGCTACCTTTGTTCCTTCAAAAAACTGGGTGAAAATGGTATTTTGATAAGTGCTTTGATTTCCAAAATAAATGGTATAGAATATTCTTTCCCATCATACTCAATAAATATGGATTTCATAGCTTTGTCTTTCTGCATTTATTAAAGGAAAACTGTATTTCTTACCCAGATATTAAATAAAGTGCTGAATCTAAGACCTGAGCCATTTAAACCTAATCCTGACCTCTTAATAGCAGAGGCTCTCACTGTCTTGTCTAAGAAGAATCTCAGTATGTTCTAGATGTGCGGCAATTATGTTGATTTGCCTAAAGGAGTGTTGTTGAGATCATGATGTCATCTCAAGGGTAATGGATGCTTCGGGGTTGTTGAATATTTAATTTGTCAGACGAGGTCAAAGAAAAGAGATGTTATGCTACTTTTCAAATGTTTTAAGACAGAGAAAATGAGCAGCTCAAACAAACCCATAAAAACAACTGATGGAAACCTCCGTATACAGAGCCCTAATCTGAAAGAACAGTGGTAGCATGTTAAGAATAACATGTGTGATTAAATATCTTTCATTGTTTTGTAGTAATTAAAAATTTTACATTAGCAAATACAGCTTCTAGGTACTCTGCCTATGTACTTAGCACTTGGTGTTGTATTTACTATTATTTTTTTAAATAGCATAATGATTATTGTAGATATAATACTAAAAGAAAATCTATTTACATGTACATAAAATCATTATCAGGTGTTTCCTGGGAAATATATGTTACTTAAGCAATTTAGAGTAATTGTTAAGGAATTGTGTGCATTCAAAGAGGTAGTATCTTAATGACTACTCTTTTAGGCAATAGTGTTTATTTCTGGATTAATATGTATAATGAGATTTAAATCTTAAAATAACATCAGGCTTCATCGCATCCTTGAAACTGGTCTCATGTTATTTTCTAAAAGCATGCAACCTCTATATTATTATTCTTCAACTCTTTGACTATAGTAACACTTTCTTAATATTAAGGGTTTTTTTTTCCTTCTCAAGCCTAGGTATTTTAAAATTTTTCAGTGATGATAGAATTGCTTCCAAGGTACAAAATAACTAAATGGAAGTTGGAGAGATGGCCACTTGAGATTATAAATGTATTGTTTTTCAGGAGTTACTTTGGCTTAGATTATAATCACAAATTTCATTTTAAAACATTTACTTATTTTTGAAGTCTGGATCAAAGTGATTATTAGAGTCTTTTTACATGATTTGAGAATGAAAATGAATCATATTTAATTTCTACATTTACGTCACTATTCAAATAAGGGGCTGTTAGCCCAAGATTCATGGAGAGTTAGGGATCCATGGATGGCCTTGGAGTGGATACAATAAATAAGTCCCCTGGATTTATTGCAAATTTGTGGGTGTTTACATGTGTGCAATTTTGGGAGGAGACTGCCTATAATGTAATCAAGTCTAAAAGTGTAGCATTGCAGCTGTACTGCAAATTTTTAAGTACAGCTGATTGGATAAAAAATTAAATAATGAAAGGACATTGGAAGAATATTCCTTAATTGTTCCTAACGCAAAACAGTGGAATCTTTAGAATATGGTCATTTATTCTTATGTATCCCTCAATCCATGCTTATCATATTGTGGCATATTTTAGAAATGAATTATTTGCAATTATTTTTTTATTTATCAAATTTATTTACCTAGTACATTCACATGATAAATGTCTTTAAAATGCAAAAAGATTTAGAATGAAAAGTGTGTGTATTCCTACCCTATTCACCTAGTAGAAACAATCCTTGCTTTGAGTCTCTTGCATATCCTGGAAAGATACACAGATAAATGAATAAACAGAAAACTAGATTCCCTTTCTCTTTCTCAGTGTCTTACACTAAAGTTAAGGCATATTTTATACACAGTTTTGTGTCTTGCTGCTTTGATTTCAAAATACACTTTAAAAAATTAGTCCACATCAGTACATGTTGAACTACCACATTCTTTTAACGTCTGCAAATAATCCTTTGTGTGGGTGAATATGATTTATTTAAACTGTCCCCTAATAATAGATATGTAGGCTGCTTTCAATTATTTGCTGGTACAAACTATGATGCAATGAATACTTTTGAATATGGTAAATGTTTATACATTCCGTTCCTTGAAATGGAATTGCTGGCTTAAATGGTGTATGCATATTTAATTTTTATATGTTGGATGAATTATGCTCCATAACAAATGTTAGCAAATTATCCTCCATCGAAAACACTAATTTACACTTCCACCAACAATGAATGAATGTGATAATGCAAACTTTTGAGGATTCAGCACCATTTACTTTGGTTTTGTCAACCAAACCAATGTGTTGGGAACACACTCAGATGACTTCTAGTTTAACTTGTTGGCATAGTTGAGGAACAGTAATAGAGGAAATGGATCTTGTTTCAGATCTCTGCAATTCTCTTCAAATGCTTCATCTTGTAGAAAAATGGCATAATTCCTTTGCTAAATATTTGGTTGAAATTGTATGATTATTGGATATAATACAACCCAAAGTCTTCTTGGCCTAATGGTGTCATTACTATTTCATTCAACTAATTAACATAAAACAGTCCATTGATACTAGATATATATTTATTTATAATAGAAACTAAAAGGGGAAAAAATTCTATACCTATCTAAAATATTAGGTCAAAGATAGTAACCTAAAAGAAATGTAAAAGGTAAGCCAAAAAATATCTGAACCAAACAAGAATCAAATTGTGTATGAGAAAATAACAAGATATTTGAAGTGTAGTTTTTATTGCTTCTGTTCATCCTTACCTTGTCAATAAATGAAAATGCCTAAAGGGCGCCTGGGTGGCTCAGTCAGTTAAGCGGCCGACTTCGGCTCAGGTCATGATCTCACGGTCCGTGGGTTCGAGCCCCGCATCGGGCTCTGTGCTGACAGCTCAGAGCCTGGAGCCTGTTTCGGATTCCGTGTCTCCCTCTCTCTGACCCTCCCCCGTTCATGCTCTGTCTCTCTCTGTCTCAAAAATAAATAAATGTTAAAAAAAATAAAAAAAGAAAAAAGAAAAAAAGAAAATGCCTAAGTGCTCCAGGAAATGTTATGTTTTTGTAGCACTCCAACCCTGGTAATAATCAGGAAGCACTAAAAATGACCATGGAAACCGTATTCCACAAATTAACTGAAATTCACACATGGTTAAATAAGTAACCTAACATGCCTACACACACATTTTATATGGTTTCTCATTACTAAACCTTCAAAACAAATCCACTGAAGCAGTTTGTTATCATCCATTTAAATTATATCCTCTAATTTAATCAAAAGCTTTTCTTTAGGGCAAAATAGTTTAGTGTATGTGGATGTTGATGTAAATGTTGCTGAAGGAAGGAAGCAGACTTTCTAAGCATGACTTAGAGTGTTAATGAGTATCTTTACACATGGCTTTACATGACAAGGTGATAGATGTTTGGTTTCACTGTCCTCCATAAACCATAAGACAGGGTGCTACTAGTGGATACTGAGTTCAAATCTCAGACCTTTGCAATCTGCATGCATAAAACTAATGTGTTCACGATATAAAAGAAATAGGTCTTTTTTGATAAGATTGCATAATTCCGAGATCAGCATCCATCTGTGTATATATTTTTTTCTCTTAGCTTATGTTAATAGCTTTATTTGACAATTTAATGTTTTCCTTTTTCCTCCTAACAGCAGGTGAAAGAATTCATAAATCTGCCATGAACAGTTGCCAATGAATATTCATATCTAGGATGTCTGATTGCAGCAGTTTGACATTTTTATTTGATTTCCATCAAGAAAAGAAATGCTTTGTTTCTTAATTCGCAATGCATTCTAATCGGTTTCTGCACATTATACCACTGGTTAAGTTATTGTAATTGTCAGTATCAAACAACTAATTTATAAAATAAGAATATTTGATATAATTCAGAAAAAAAATGTGACTAACAATTATTCTTACAAACTCATTGAAAATAGTATACCTTTGTGTTTCATTGGGTAATTTGTATTAAAATTAAGTTTGCACTGAGGACCTTCATTTCCTATCCTGAATGTATGTTCTATTGAATGTGCTGGTATCTCCTGCTGGATGAGCTGATCAGGTCTCTGTGGATGTAGGAGTCTCAGGAGCTTAATGGCATATATTTCCTATAGATCATTGTTACATGAATGTGAACATATAATTGGTTCAACCAGAGCCAATATAGGTTTGGTACGATTTTAGTGAGTATTTGTGGTTATCTGTTAAAAGTCTAGACATTCACAGCAGCAAAATTATTTTTTTCATTAACTAAAATCATCCTTAGATTTTGGATTGATCTTTTACTATAATTCTTCTCAAGATGCATAATTATCATCTGGAAAGCTTGCTAAAATAGTTCCTGAGCCATAACCCTGGAGATGCTTATTCAGTATATCTGGAGTGGGGCTCAATAACTTTTATTTCTTTTTTTTTAATGTTTACATATTTATTTTTGAGAGAGAGAGAGAGAGAGAGGGGCAGAAAGAAGAGAGAGAGAATCCCAAGCAGACTCTGTGCTGTCAGCTCAGAGCCCAACACAGGGCTCAAATTCACAAACCATGAGATCATGACCTGAGCCAAAATTAAGAGTTGATCACTTAACCAGATGAGCCACCCAGGCACCCCAACTTTTATTTCTAACAAGATTTTACTTAGTGATGATGCTGGTCTACCACACCATAATTAAATATTTTATAGTGCTGGCTATCTCTTGGTCTTCTATAAAATGTACAGAAACCTTCTAGGTGAAAGCACACGACAGCAAATGACTAAGAAGCATGTATTGGCAGACAGATTTCAGGAATTAAATGTGGGGAGAAGGGTTCAGAATAACATGCACATTCAACAATCCCACACAACAAGTGTTTTCTTTAATTCTGGTTCTGCATAGTATCTTTACATATGGTGCATATTAGATGTAAGGAGCTTAAAGCTAAGAATAATTTATTTATTATTTTTCAGTTTATTTTTATTTATTTTGAGCGAGAGAGAGAGAGAGAGAGCAAGTGGGGGAGGAGCAGAGAGAGGGAGACAGAATCTCAAGCAGGTTCCACACTGTCAGCACAGAGCCCAACATGGGCCTCAAACTCACAAAGGATGAGATCATGACCTGAGCCAAAATCAAGAGTCAGGTGCATAACAAACTGAGTCACCCAGGAACCTCAAATAATATATTTTTAAAATTCTCATATGAAGTAGAATCTGCATTCCCAGCCCCAATTTATTATTGAAAAGCTAAATATAATGTAACAGTAAATTAATGAATCTCTATTCTTAATTATCTATAAATAAACTACAAAAGAAAACTATCTAACAGATTAAAAGAGAAAACCATGGGAATTAGAAGGCATTTCCTTAGCCTGTTATTGAACTCAAAGGAGTTATTTTTACTTATGATTTATGAAATGCTGATCCCTATGTTTTGCAAAGTAAACACATATTTTGAATTTTTTTTTATTTTAATGCATCTTTACTACCCAAAATAATTTTCTTGGCCCATCGGGTTTCCGCACTGACTGTGAACAAAAGTTTTTTGTTTTTTGTTTTTTGTTTCCCTTGGTGGTAGTGATGGAAGGTGTTGTTTTTAAGCAGTTACTGTTTTCCCAAGACTGTGAGAGCCCCAAACTTCTCAAATAGTTTTCTCTACTTCACTACCAGACCTTCCAAGTGTTTTCAACTCTGCTGCCAGACATCTTTCTAAAACGCAAATATGACCACACAACTCATTATCTTAATTAAAATCTTTCAACAGCTTCCCCTTGCTTTCAGCATAAAATGAAGATTTCTTAGTCTTATTCACAAGGTCCCTCATAAACTGACTCCAGCCTACCTCTTTAGTTTTATAGCTAAACATTTTACTCTAGCCATAAAAAAAAAACAATTTAGGGGGGTGCCGGGGTGGCTCAGTCAGTTGAGCATCTGACTTCAACTCAGGGCATGATCTCACAGCTCGTGGGTTCGAGCCCCACATCGGTCTCTGTGCTGATAGCTCAGAGCTTGGAGCCGGCTTTGGATTCTGTGTCTCCTTCTCTGCCCCTTCCCTGCTCATGCTCTCTCTCGCTGTCTTTCAAAAATAAATAAATATTATTTTTTTTTAAAAAAAGCAAGTTAGGAATCCTTAAAAATATCATATATCTTCAGGCTACTGATCCCCATACTGATCCCCACAGTATTCATCTCTTATCTTTCCCATTTAATTCCTTTTTGTCTTGTAGGACTCAGCTTCTTTTTCTCCTTCTTTTGGAAATTTTACTTTGTGGTCCGAGTCTCCATTAAGTGCCTGTTCTCAAGATCCCCATTATCCTGTTTACATACTTCTAGAATAGCCCAAGCTGCGTTGTTCACCCACCTCACTCTAGGTCTTAAATTCCTGGAGAACAGCACTGTGCCATTTATATTTCTGTTTATCACAGTGCCAACATATAACAGCAACTCAGTAAATACTTTTTTAATTCTTTTTAATTTTTTTAAGTTTATTTGTTTATTTTGAGAAAGACAGAGACAGCAAACATAGGGGAGGGGCAGAGAGAGAGGGAGACTGAGAATCCCAAGCAGGTTCTGCACCATCAGCACAGAGCCGGACATAAGGCTTGAATTCACAAAACCATGAGACCATGACCTAAGCTGAAACCAAGAGTCAGATGCTTAACCAACTGAACCACCCAGATGCCCCAATTTTTTTTAATTGTATGTTTATTTTATTTTTGAGAGACAGCTTGAGCGGGAGAGAGGCAGAGAGCGGGGGGACAGAGGATCCAAAGCAGGCCGTGTGCTGACAGCGGCAAGGCCGACCTGGAACTCAAATTCACAAACCGTGAGATCATGACCTGAGCCGGAGTCAGAAGCTCAACTGACTGAGCCACCCAGGTGCCCCAGTAAACACTTTTGTAAAATTAATTTCCAAACATGTCATGAGTAATGAGAAGTAAGATTTGATATCTAAAGTCAAATCATAGAAGAACGGCTAAGAACTATTACAGTGTTTTGAAAGGTAAGGTGACACAATGCAAACAATGATTTGGGAAAATAAAGAGAATACACTAAGCTGGTACGGTAGCTCATCTGTGGGACAAGAAAGATCTAAATTTGTGTGATGTTAATGTTGTGAAACAGTGAGGATATATTAAATGTAGGGCTTGAAAACCCCCAAGGTTTCTGTCCTGGATGATAAAACACATGGTGGCAGTGCTTTCAGAAACAGAGTGAGGACAAGGAGAGGAATTTGTCTCATGAAAGATGATGGGATTTGGGGAAAAACCAGGTTTAGGCAGAGGTCAATGGAAAGCAAGGAAAATCTGTAAGCAATTAAAATCAAGAGTCCATGGATTGAACGAGGTTCTGAGTTCCAAATTTTGAATATGAGCATCAGTTCCATATAAACAGGAGGTTGACTCCGGGAGCACTGAACATCTACTTTGTCAGGTAAGAGTAAAGAGATGTCAGAGGATAAGGGACTGTGAGAGGCAACAGGGAGCAAAGAGAGACTGACCAAAGAACATGTGGCTTTCAAGAGAGGGAAGGTCAATATTATCAAGGTCGTGAATATCCAAAACTTTTAAGTCTTCGTGTGCAATAGGTTTGTACTCATGTATGTTAGATAGTCTGAAATTTTAGAAATATACAAAAGTGAAATATCATTGTGAAGAGCCCACATGGATTTTTGGTGAGTGATTTTTCTACTGTTTCACTCTGGGCTTACCCTCCCCCCCCAACCTCCCCCATCCCCCATTTTCCTGGGTATCCCAGTCCAGATAGAGCATGTGTAGCCATCTGATGACTTCCTCCTCCCCAGAGCTCAGCTTCCTCCTTCCTATCCCAATCTCTCTCTCAAGCTTGGTACCTCTTTGCTTCCCGTCTTCTGTCTGCCTTCCTGTCCCTGCCTATCACTTTACATCTCTCCCAAGAGCCCCACTGTGAAGATCCGTGAGGATGTGGTGAGACCACATGGGGAAAGCAGAAAGATTTCCCATAAGTGCACTGAAACTTCCTCAGCCACAACCTCCGGCAACATCTTTTCCCCACCCTGCTGATAGTGACCATGCATGTTCTCACTATTCTGCCAGATAGCATATGGCAGTTAACCATTCACTGTCCAGTGGAGTCATGATCCCCTGGACCACTTCCTTTGTTCACAGAACTGCATTGCTGTTCAAAATTAAGTGTGACTCATCAGAACAATAAGAAAAGCAGATGTGACATCTGTGGCAAGTCTCTCTCTCACCATCACTGTGCTTTTTGGATGTGGATGCCATTCATCATTTGTTGTGCTATTATCATCTTCGGTTACGGATGATATTTCATGATACCCAAAAGAATTTCATGCCTTTACATAGTAATTTGTATTATAAAATAATTTCATATAAGTTTATAGTTTAATCCTTAAATAAGTCTTTGATCTAAGGACAATTATCCTTATTTTACAAAAGTGATCAAGGTCCAGAGTGGCTGAGTGATTTACTCCCAAAGACTGCATGGCTATGACATAGTTGATCCAGAGCTGGTATTTTTGTCACTACACTACTTGGTAGCTTTCAGTTTATTCATGTTTCCTCTAATAATAATAAATTTGGGGGGGCCTCATCTTTTCTCAGAGGTTTTCCTTTTTTCCATTTTTCATGCAAAAAAATGTTTCAGTGGGACCATTTACAAATAAGAAAATTGAGAGATCATAATTCTAAAGAAGAGTCTGTCAATGAATTTGTGGCAGAGCTCATGCTAGAAACCACGTTTTATCATAATTATCCCCATACTATTTTTATGGTGGATGTTGTTCTCTGGGTCCTTTTTGGTTTTGTTCCTTTTCTTTGTTCTCAGGGCATAGTTAAGAATGCATTACTTTCAGGTTATCTTTAATTTGCACTACTACTAAAACATGATGAAATTCACATTCACGTGCTTCAGGCTAATCCAGCCACATTACCCATTGATGCCACTGTCTACCACCTTTTCTTCCAACTTGACCCATTAGTTTTCCATCTTTATTCCACATTTTCAAATAGTCTAATGACTTCTTCATTACATATATGATAAATCATACTTAAGTCTGTATGATCTAACAAATTTAAAAAAAAAGCCTTTTTCCCTATTTTCTTCTCACAGCCTCTCACCTTCATTTTTATTTTTTTCTTAATTTTATTTATTTTTTAAATTTACATCCAAGTCGGTTAGCATTTAGTGCAACAATGGTTTCAGGAGTAGATTCCTTAATTCCCCTTACCCATTAAGCCCATCCCACCTCCCACAACCCCTTTAGCAACCATATTTAATAGTCTCATGTTTTTGTCCCCCTCCCTGTTTTTATATTATTTTTGCTTCCCTTCCCTCATCTGTTTTGTATCTTAAAGTCCCCATGAGTGAAGTCATATGATCTTTGTCTTTCTCAATAATTTGTCTAACCGAATAATTTCGCTTAGCAAAACCCCTCTAGTTCCATCCACGTAGATGTGAATGGCAAGATTTCATTCTTTTTGATTGCTGAGTAATACTCCATTATATATTTATACCACATCTTCTTTATCCATTCATCCATCGATGGACATTTGACAGACTCTCACCTTTAATTCACAGATAAATGCTACATTCTTTCTCTCCTTTGCCTCATCCATTTTAAAAATGCTTATTAATTTGAGAGAGAGAGAGAGTGGGGGAGGGCATAGAGAGAGAGGGACAGAAAATACAAAGTGGGCTCTGTGTTGACAGCAGTGAGCCCCATGCAAGGCTGGAACCCACTAACCGTGAGATCACGACCAGAGCCGAAGTCAGACGTTTAACCAACTGAGCCACCCAGGTGCCTCATCCACTTTCTTCAAACTACCCTTATTTAATGTGTGTGTGCATGGGTATGTGTGTGTGTGTGATAAAAGGAAGGCATGAACTTTCTCATCAGCCCATCCATATCAAACTTTGACTCACCATTCCACTAAGGGGATTCTTGATGAAGTCACTGGTGACCTCCAAAATTTCAAATCTAGTCATTTTTATTTTCCCTCTTCCCCTGACCTGTCTGCAATATTAGTAGGAGCCAACAACTTCATCATTTTCAAATCTTCACTCTATCTGCCATGATGGCAGTTAGCGTTTTCAGAATCCTTTGAACATCTCCATATCCTTTGGGAAGGTAGGGTAGAATAATGATGAGGAAGGACACTGGAGTCAAGCTAATGGACGCCACCATTAATGGTGTAATATTGGGCAACTGAACTTCTCTGTGCCTGTTTAAAATGGGGGGTAATAACAGAACTTACCGTATGAGTTCGCTACTACCTTTTAGGATTGTTTTGAGGATTAAAATTGTTAATACCTGGGAGGCACTTACAGAAGTGCTCAGCATCTGGTAATTGCCTAGTAAATTATTCAATGACCACTATTGTCAATACCACTGCCAGCAGCACCAGCACCAGGACCAGGACCAGGACTACCATTGCTTCTCTTTTTCTTGCTCCTCCTCTCTTTCACCACAGTCTAGACACTGGTGTTCTCTACAGTTCTTTTCTCAACTCTCTTATGTCCTCTGAGCACTCTTGAAGGCCATCATATCTATTGTCAAGAGCATGCCTCCACTGCACGTATTTGTATGCCTCTCATACCTTTATATCCGGCCGTTTGCATAAATTCCAGATTTTTATATTTAACCACCTATTAGAACACTCCCTCTTGATGTCACTCTTTGATGTATTTGTAAGTCAAAATTTCTAAATATAATGTTAGTATCTTCCCTTAGAACATGAATTTTAACTCCCTTTTTATTAAGGTCAGTAATCCTCCAAGCTAGAAATCTCTACTTGCTTTTTCTCTTTTTCTTCACTTCTAACATCTGTTAGATGTGGATTAAGAACAGATTTTACTATATGTAAAACAGAGGCCTCAAGTAGAAAATGGCTTAAATATGATCATTTACTTTGTTTTATTTATATCTCCAGAAACTCAGACTCATAGGTCACTGTTCTCCCTTTCTAAAAAGGAGACTTCAAGAGAACAGACAGAGTTCCAGCATTCATGCCTGTAGTTTTGGCAGCAATTAAAAGGAAGAGATTTAAAGAGAGAGAGAGAGAGAGAGAGAGAGAGAGACAGAGAGAGAGACAGAGAGAGAGATTGAAGGAAATTCTCCACCTTGTAGGTAGGAATTGTTCCCTGAAGCTGCTACACAATATAGTTCCTTTTATATCTCATTAGCCAGAACTTTGTGGCTACATGCAACCACAAAGAATGATGTCTTTGTTTGGGGTGGCCTTGTATTAATTTAAACATTGATAAAGAATACAAGAATAATGTTTTCATGTTTTAATTTCAACTTTATTGACATATAATTGATATATAAAATTGTAAGACATTGAAAGTGTACATAATGGTGATTATATGTATACATAGTGAAAGAACCCCTCCCACCTAGTTAATTAACAAAAATCCAGTACCTGACATATTTATCTTTTTGGCGATTTGATGAATGGTCTCCAATATTTATTATCTTATACATTATAACTTTAACAGTCTACCAGATTTTTCCTCTTCTCCATTGCCATTGCCGCTGACCTATTTTAATGTCGTCATTCCAAAAAGGCAAATGCTATGAAAGTTGGTCTCCACATTGCTGATAGAGTCAACTTTCTAGAACACACACCTGATCACTTCTTGCAGCCACATCAAATTATTTGCAGTCTCTGGAGGTGACTGTTCATTTATTTGTCTTTGTGGCTTTGTGCATGCTACTTCAAGAAAAACATGGAAATCCCTCCCCCCCTTTTATGTCCTTCAAAATCCAGCTCAGATATTACTTTCTTGTTAGTTTTATTTTATGTCCTTCAAGATCCAACTCAGACATTACTTTCCTAGTTGTTATCTTCAATAAAGTTGAGTTTCTCATTTACACCTTCATACTCATAGATCACTATATCTTGTATATATCAAACAACGTAGTGTAGAACTTATTCTGATTAAGGGGAATTTTATATATCTATTTTCCCTCTGAGACTGTAAATGCCATGGGTACTTGTTAGACTTCTCTGTTTATCTGCAGTTCAGATACAAAATTGTAGGTACTCAATAAATGTTTGTAGAGCTGTTAAACACATGAAGTTAAATATATTATTATATATAATTATTATAATAATGCATGTTATGCCTGTAAGGAAAATAATTACCTCCACCAATAAATGTCTCAAGCAAGAAAAACACTAGACATTATAAGTAATCTTTTTTTAATGTCTTTATTTATTTTTGAGACAGAGAGAGACAGAGCATGAGCAGGGGGAGGGGCAGAGAGAGAGGGAGAAACAGAATCTGAAGCAGGCTCCAGGCTCTGAGCTGGCAGCACAGAGCCCGACGCGGGGCTCAAACCCACGAGCCGTGAGATCATGACCTGAGCTGAAGTCAGATGCCCAAC
Organism: Prionailurus viverrinus; assembly: GCF_022837055.1. Classification (NCBI taxonomy): domain Eukaryota; kingdom Metazoa; phylum Chordata; class Mammalia; order Carnivora; family Felidae; genus Prionailurus; species Prionailurus viverrinus. The sequence continues at coordinate 129,550,416 of NC_062569.1, read as the reverse complement.
CGACTGAGCCACCCAAGCTCCCCTAGACTTTATAAGTAATCTAAATCAATGCTTAATGAATATAGCTAAATTACCTTTTGCCAAGTTAAGTGCCTTTTCTTGATGTTTAACAAGGTTTTTATTCTTTGAGTGAGAAAAATCCTGATGATACTTAAGGAATTCCTCTGTCATGAAATGTAAATATTTCTAGTAGAAAAGAGTGCATGTTTCCAGGTGGTTGAACATTCCCCAGGAGTCCAGTGTAGTTCTCTGGTGCAGTAATCTGTTACCTGTCATTCCACTCCTCCAGAATGGTTTCACTTACTTAATCGGATTGGTGTCATAGATTTAAAAAATATATAAATGTTTATGATACCTATGGGGACTCTGTCATTCACAGTATGTTTGATTTGATGGCTACATGTCTGAAGTTCCTTGAGTTTACAAATCTGATTGTTGTTTTATAGTATTGAGAATATTTTCCTTGATTTATATTTTCAGTAAAATATTCCTACTGTATGAAAGAAAGTAGATGGAATAATTTCTCACTTCAATCGTTTTGTTCCAGAATATCAGTTAAGGTACTAAACTTCCTTCACTTTATCTTGATGAATAGGAAAATTATTCCAAAGACATCACAGAACTAATCACAAGAATCTCTTAGTCTCTGCATTTCATATCCCATGTTCCATTTTTTCTCATCCATTATGTCTCTAAGGTAGAATTGCCAGAAACTCAAGTTGACATCATAGCGTTTCTTACTCCCAGCGTGTGCCTTTATTTTGACATTCATCAAAAAACTTTGTCACCGTACGTGTGTAGGTACATGCAGGTCTTCACATATAAGCAGCAATATGCTATGCATAAGGAGAAAGAGGTTTAGCTATGCCTTGACAGTGATTTGGGTTAAACTTCCATATCTGCAACCAGAAGGAAAGAAAAATGTTTTCTTGCCCAACAATTAGCTAAGTAGATTATCAAATGGTGTGTGTGTGTGTGTGTGTGTGTGTGTGTGTGTGTACACAACAAAACTCAATGTTGATAATGGTCTGAACTTAAGAAATGCTGTTTTCCATCTGAGTTGTAAAATTGACCTAAGAAGAGACTTGTACTAAAATAACTAAAAATGTCAAATGACACAATATGGAACTAGTTTGCAGTTTTTTGAAGGTCAAGACAAATTTTAATAATGTACAATATGATACTTGTCTTGCTAACAGAGTTAGCATAGCTAAATTGAAAGCAGTTATAATAGCAGAAAATCAGAATTTAAATTATTGAGAAATTGAGCTGTCATTAAAAATGTCAAGTATGAAGTTCATTTTCCCTAGAGACATCTCACAGGATATTCTACTTCTACTCTGTGCTTTTTCTTTTCTTTTTTTTAATATATCCAAAAATATAGGCAAGCAGATGAGGTACACCATTGTTTGTGAATTTGTTTTTCTTTTGCATTCTGTTTTGGCCCAATATTTGATATCATACAATAAAAAATAAATTATTAGGAAAATAAAAAGTCAAAACCATATAAATTAAAGCCATCTTTTATGATCAGTCTGCTAGAGATGCAGATATCCATAAACATTTGGCACTTTATTTTTTTTAAGTAATCTCTACATCCAACGTGGGGGCTTGAACTCACGACCCCGAGAGCAAGAGTCACGTGCTCTACCAACTGAGACTTCCAGGAGCCCCCGGTTTTTAATTATTTTTAGAATCCACAACAGCAAATCAGTATCAAATTGCTATCAATGTTCACTCTCAAGTTCTGTACTTAATGAGCTGTGAACTGGTCACAAGCAGTTGTGGACCAACACCGGCCCAACGGACCATGCTTTGAATAGCACTAGGGCAGAACACATAATCTCTGACACATAAGCACTTCTATGTTCTACCATAGTCTAGGTTGCTGAAGGGTACCGATCAGATCATTAAGGTTAACCGGATTTGATATACTACAATTGCCATATTATTCCAGATTATCAGATAGGGGTCAAAGATATTTTTGCCACTAATATTGGTTACTCTGGCCCATGGTAGATAGATAAGCTGTTGTTTACAGGTATTGAAAGAAATTTTAAAAGCCATAAAGAATATCCTGCTATACCCACCAAGATTGTTTTTTTTTTTTTTCATGTTTATTTATTTTTGAGAGAGAGACACAGTGTGAGCAGGGGAGGGGAGGAGAGAGAGACACAGAATCTGAAGCAGGCTTGAGGCGCAGAGCCTGATGCGAGGCTCAAATTCACAACGGTCAGATCATGACCAGAGCTGAAGTCGGACGCTTAACCAACTCAGCCACCCAGGTGCCCCTATACCCACCAAGATTGTTTTAAGCAGGTCTGATCTAATTTATTTTTTGTTCAAATGCTATATTACATTTTGAATTAAGAGGCATTTTATTCCTGCAGGTAGAATTTTAGTATCAATTATAGCTACCTTGTATTTTAGTGTGTACTTCAGTATGATTATATTAATTTAAACATAAAAATTGGGCTACTTATACAGGACTTGAAGTATGAAAGAGCTTCTCAATAGGCTCCTTATTTTAAGTCTTACCAGTGAAATTACAGTGTAATTGCTTTTATTTGATCTTTTCCTGTCTAAAAACTGTCTTGAGGGTGCATGCTTCACTCTATTTAATTTCATCAAAGAGAGAGAGAAGTCCATGAGTTTGTCAAATAACTTCTAGATTCAAAGTGGTGAAGAATATTTTATGTATTTTTACTACTCCATATGGATAAGTAACATCAGCTGCTTTTATTTTTTTTTTAATTTTTTTTCAACGTTTATTTATTTTTGGGACAGAGAGAGACAGAGCATGAACGGGGGAGGGGCAAAGAGAGAGGGAGACACAGAATCGGAAACAGGCTCCAGGCTCTGAGCCATCAGCCCAGAGCCTGACGCGGGGCTTGAACTCACAGACCGCGAGATCATGACCTGGCTGAAGTCGGACGCTTAACCGACTGCGCCACCCAGGCGCCCCTTAGCTGCTTTTAAAAGAAGGAAGGGGGGTGCTTTGGTGGCTCAGTGGATTAAGCGTCCGACTTTGTCTCAGGTCATGATCTCGCGGTTTGTGAGCCCAAGCCCTGCGCCAGGCTCTGGGCTGTTAGCCTGCTTCAGATTCTGTGTCTCTCCCTCTCTCTGCCCCTCCTATGTTCATGCTCTGTCTCTCTCTTTCTCTCAATAATAAACGTTAAAAATTAAAATAAATAAATAAATAAATAAATAAATAAATAAATAAATAAATAAATAAATAAATATGTTAAAAGAAGGAAGGGGGGGTGCCTGGATGGCTCAGTCAGTGAAGCATCCGACTTTGGTTCAGGACTTTGGTTCAGGCCATGATCTCAGGGTTTGTAAGTTCGGGCCCCTCATCCGGCGTTGTGCTGACAGCTCAGAGCCTGGAGCCTGCTACAGATTCTGTCCCCCTCTCTCTCTGCCCCTCGCTTGCTTGCGCTCTGTCTCTCAAAAATAAATAAACATTAAAAATACTTCACTCTTTTTTTAATTTTTTTTTTAAATGAAAGAAGGAAAGAAAAAAAAAGACAAGAAAGGAAAGAAAATATGTTTAGCTCTGCAATAAAGTTATTTAATTTCATATTTTGAAAATAAAACAAGGCATTTGGAAGAGCACTGCTTATATTTTCCACGATTTGTTATCCATCACATAAAGCATTTGCCATAAAACTTAGGCTGTTTACATATTATTTTGTACTTATTTTTACTCCAAGTTTAGAATTCTAAATATAAATATTATTTTAAAATAATATTGTTGTGAAAACCTCAATTATATGCCAAAAAGTTACTTTTATTAATTTACCATAAAACAAAGTTAATCCATTGGGGAACTAATAATGATAAATGTAGCACTATCCAGCACTCCAAATTTAGAGAAATATTTATGACTGTCTTTGTTAATTAGTCATTTGAAGTATTCCATCTATATTTCTTCTTTACATTTAATTCTCAAATAGTATTTTAGGGTTTAAACCTCAAACAAGCATTTTTTACATAACTTTTTTCTGCCATAGATTTGGTAGTTATTTCATTTTAGTATTTGATTTTTGGCAAATAAAAAAAAAACAAATGAAAAATGTGAGTGATTGTTTATACGTAATCAGTTTGAATAAGAGAAAAGTAGGATAATTTTCATAATCCACACTAGCTATAAGTAGACACACCTGCACATCTCGACTGCTACTTTCCAGTGCCCGGGGATTTTCTCAAGGGCTTGATCTTACTCATTTAATGAACCATATGTTAATTGTTCAGCCATTTCTAGTGACTTACCAGGGTAAAGTCACTAAGTGACTTGGAATATATAATGTACTGTCTCACAACCAGATAGTAGCTACATATTAACTGAAAAGCATGACCACCACTTATTTTTAAGAAAGGGAAGGAGCAGGGCATTGGTTCAATTCAGTAGACATTTATTAAGTGTTTATATGTTGAAGAGTATTAACACTAGCCTAAATTACCGTTATTTTGTAAGACAGGAGGAAATGGCATATAATGGACTATCAGCTTGACCTTTGTTCCCCAGGGAAATCCTTTCAGTGAAAAACTTGTCATTTGGCCTGTCATAAGGCATCAGTTTCTTATTTTAGTAGAAATATAGGTTAATCGGACATTTAAACATTATACAGATACAAGTCTCGGTCTGTTGAATGTGAGTGCTATTGAGACATAGAGGCTCAGGGATCATCTTCCAGATAAGACCATTTTATAAGAGGCTTATGTGCATTGTAAAATGTTATGCATTAATTTTGCTTCTTTGGTTTATTTGTTTGTGTCAGTCTTAGCTTGGATTTAAGAAAAATTGAATCCATTGAAATTTAAAATTTAAAAGGCCACTATTACTGAAGCTCAATCTGGGGTGCACTTTTATTTAATGCTGTTTCAAAACAGGACAGAAAGGTATCCAACATAAACCTGAGTATTCATTTTATTTTGGTTTAACAGAAAATGTTAACATCAACTTCCAATAGAATGCATTAGCAGCTTCAGTCTTGTAAATTGTTTCAAATAAGAAAGGAATTCTAAAAATAAAATAAATGTTCATTTAGGGAAAAACATTCACTGATTCTATCCTTGAAAACTCCTACATTTTTGGGGAAATCTTTAATTCACTGCATGGAAACAGGAAAAGTAAAATGCTTTAAAACAGAGAGAAACTTGGTTTTTTTGGTAGAGTTTTAGACATGACCTCAGGGCCACCAGTAATACCTGAAGCAAGTGATCAAAATATCAGGTATGTATATCTTGCCAGGGACTCTCCCCGCCCTATCACCACCCACAGGTTTATGCTTTCTCATGGTATTAGAGGCTTGACAATATCATCCCCTTCCCACACCACCCCCATACAAACTACTTTTTTTTTTAATTTTTTTAATGTTTATTTATTTTTGAGACAGAGAGAGACAGCATGAAGGGGGGAGGGTCAGAGAGAGAGGGAGACACAGAATCTGAAGCGGGCTCCAGGCTCCGAGCTGTCAGCCCAGGGCCCAACACCGGGCTCGAACTCACGAACCGTGAGATCATGACCTGAGCCGAAGTCGGAGGCTCAACCGACTGAGCCACCCAGGCGCCCTACTTTTTTTCATTATAAAATCATCAGACAATATAATCCAGCCCTATTTTAGAAGTATCTTATGAATATAACAGTATGCAGGGGGGTTTTGTTGTTTTGTTTTGTTTGTTTTGAGAGAGAGTGCGAGCGGGGAAGAGGGGCGGAGGCAGAGAGAATCCCAAGAAAGCAGGTGCCACCCTCAGCAGGGACCCAGGCTCCATTCCACCTGAGCCGAAATCAAGAGTTGGGAGTTCAACCGACTGAGCCACCCACGTGCCCCACAGTATACATTTTATAGATACAGGGTATAAATATAGCTATCACCAATTTTCAGATAGAGTAAAAGAAATACATATGTATTTCAATATTGTAAATTACAACTATTTTTTTACTCAACATTGGTTCGTTTTGGCAACCTCCCTAATTTATGAATATTGCTTCCCCTAAACATCTGCAGTTCGTGAGTTTCAGATTATGACTTTATAATGCTCTTCTAAATAATTTTTCCTCTTCCTCTCATCTTCCACTTTCTTCTTTATGTAACATGTTTGTCTTGACTCATTACTCCTTAATGAATAAGAACCAGCCATAAATTCTCTCTTTGGAGATGGAGTTCTCACTCTCAAATATGTATTTGTTACGTTCATCAATATGTTCCAACATAAACAAGACATCTCAAGACAATAAATCACAACTTCCAATTTTTTTTTTAAATTTCACTGGTAAGTTTCTGATAGCATCTTATCAAATTGTATCATACAGTTATCAGATGACATCCAAGTTACATCTGTTGTTGTTAACTAACTAATGTGAATGTAAAAATCTCATCCAAAAAATTCCATGAGAAATCACAGGAACCAGATTATGTTTTACAACAATAAATGGATTAACAATGGTAACAATACAGGAATAAAAGGGAAATATCTAGATAGTCTTTTAATGTCACATTATGCTTCTGAAACATATAAAATCGTCCCTTGCTTTTACACCTAAGTTCACTTTTGTCAAATGAATAACATGTGTTGTGCTAATATGTATTTCTTCTGTTAGGCATATCACTAAATAATATTGGGAATAATTAGTAATATTAGTAATATTAGGACTGTGTGAATAATAGCAGTGATATTAGGACTGTGTATAAACTTTAAATCTAAGTAGAGTATTTTAGTTCAGGAGAGATAGATAAGTCCAAAAATTAAATCAGAGAAAAGAGATGATAACACTTAACAAGCATTCATTCAGGGCACATTTTTGACTTCCACAGTGCTTTACATTTCTTAACTCATTTAATCTTCTGCAAACCCTAAGAGATAGAAATTATTATGCTGTTTTTGTAGATGAAGGAACTGAAGCACAGACAGCTCATGTGCCTTGCTGACCGTGACATAAGCAGTAGACATAGGATTCAAACCCAGGTATTCTTGACTCTCTGTACACTGCCTCTATACTATTAAGGATGTAGATCTGCCCACATACATTGTTAGTGACTTAAATAACTTTTTTTTTTGCAACAAATGGATGTTTAAAGCATTTGGGGAATATTTTGTGTGACTCGGAGATATTGACCACTTTTTTTCATATCATGATTGTTACCATTGAAACAGAATGTCAGAGCTAGAAGAGTTCTTAAAAATAGTATACATAATTATGTCGCCTTCATTCATATTGAGAAAATAGACCCACTTCATAATCGAATTTGCCACTTGCTGGGGCTATTTATACTTCTGATGCTATGCTGGGAGCAAAGAAGTGCCATCCAAGTTTTGTGGGTTGGTTTCAGTTTGGTTGATTCTAAATTAAAAGTGTTGTTAACAATCTTAATTCTGTTCTCTCACTCAGTCTTCATGCCCAATCCCAAAAAATTATAACGCACTTAATATTCTCTCCCAATTGATTTATTAAATTCTCAAAGACAGTTTTTAAATCCCTCATAGTATCTGTTGAATTACAGCAAACCCAATTTCCTAGTATCTGTTGAATTACAGCAAACCTTGGAGGAACTTCAAACCACCTGGATTAAGATATTGGTTCCCTGATCCCTGGGCTGGAGAAATATAGTATGATGACCTCCCAATATTCCTGGGCAGTACTGATTTCTTCTAGAATCTGCAAGTTTCTGCAGTTTTGGCAAAGCTGTGAGTTGTACAGATATTTGACTTTTGCAATATTCCCAGAAACAAACTGAGAGGTGGTTTTAGCCTTCTACTGCAGAGAGATCAGGGACAAAATATTCCTAAGATATACCCATAAGCTGTTATATACAAAAAAAATCTATTTATTTAAGGTATTTTTAGAGACATATGTATTTAAAGATATTATCAAAGAAAAATACATAAATATATATTTAACAAGAAAAAATATTTTGTCAAAGGTGTTACTGATGATTGTGATATGTACTAATGAATATAATTATAAAGGAAAGATACTAATTTTAAGGGACACAAATGGAAAGTTTAAGGATGTTTTTCATTGAAATTCTTTAGAACTGAACAAATGCAGGGAATTTTGTGGGTGAAACAGTATGCTGTAGTTGGAGTAGATGATATCACTAAACTAATGTAAACACCACTCTCCCATCCTTGTTTATACAGAAACTTGTCTCTAAAGTATAAAAGATGATAGGAGACAAAGGAAAAAATTCCCTGTTGGCTACACAGCAAGACCCAGTAAAGAAACAAACAAACAAAAAAGACTAAATATAGTCCCTACATATCATATGATGCTTATGAAATCATGCACTGCTTTTACAACATAGAGTAGCACAAATTCCAAAAGCCCCTGTTAGCAGAATAACTTATATTGTGCTAACATGTGTTTCTTCTCTTGGGCGCATGACAGAATAATATTTGGAATAATTTTCCATTTCAGCAATATTACAACTATGTGAAAACAGCATAAATAATAACTATGTGGCCTTGTGCCACAAATCATTGACCTCTTTGTATATATACCCCCTCCCCTCCACCCATAAAGAAGATTTTGAACTTTGCAATCAATCATGAACCTGATTTTCATCAGAATTACCTGGGGACATTTTTTAAATTGTGAATTCTCAACCCACCTCTATAATTTGATGCAATAGACATGATATGGACCTTAGGAATTTCTTGTTTTAATGTTTCCCAAATGATTCTCCTACAGCCAACCAACACTGTTATTTAGAAACATGTGTTCAGATGATCTTCCAGTTTTCTAGGAAGCCCAAATTCCTATGATGTGTATGAGCTTAATTTTGGAGATCATCTCTGGTTGTAAATCCAGGGAGGGACATCTCTGCATTAGGCTACAGTTTCTCACTGGACTATGAATTCCTAGAGACTATGTGTCCTTCAGTCTCATTTCTAGAGACGATGTCTCTTTTTCACCCAGGTTCTAGGATACTGTCTGGCATTCAATCAATATTAATTTAGTAAATTTAATATACCAACAAATCAACATAACTTGTTATATGAAATAAAGTGTAATCTTTCTTTGTATTCCCAAATTAAGAGAAACATACAAGTTAAATAGCAAATACTTTATATGGCAGAAAATGAATCTTGCATAGTTCATAAAATGCCAGTTATCTAAAGAATAAGGCAAAATGAAGTAGATACCCAAGATCTTGTGTCCACATACTGAGTCAAAAAATTTAGCTAATTATAACCCAGCTTTCCTCCCATACATCTTGTCATCCTCCGATTACCTGCCTTTTCCATTAGTCTTTCTTTATCTTTCTTTTTTTTTCTTTTCTTCTATCTTAGAGACAGTATAAGAGATAAATTTCTTCTGACTTTTAAACAATTAAATATTAAAGGAAATTTGCTAATTTCTCCCTCATCTACCACACAAAGAAATAAAATTGGGTCATAAAATGTATTGTTATTTAGTTTTTATTTTATGAAGCATGGGAATTGTGAAATTAACTAAGGGAATGTTTCTAGAGTAGAACAGAATATGTAGACAGTTCTAAATAACAGATTTACTTAATCAAGCTATGTAGCCTTATATCCATAAAAACCAACAACAGGAACAAAGGCATTAAGCTTATTCAGTAGTTTTGGAATTTAAAGTGATATATGACTTAGTAACTCTATTTCTGTTCTGGGTCATGTGGTGATCAGTTCTTCTCAGGAACTGTTTTCTCTAAATCTATGGTTGTCAGCCACTATTTTGAATTTTATAAATAACTATATACCTCAGTTTCATTTTTAATTCCTCTGTACTTTGTGGAGTTTTACCTAACTTAATCCAGGATTTTGTCTGTGAAAAATACCTATTTAGCTAAAATGCAAGCAATCACTAACTCACTTCAGGAAATGATTAGTGGAACCTATAAGGAAAATCACATTTTTCTTGGAAATTGGGAGCTGAGGAGCATGTCTGTGATTGTTACCTATTATTTAGAGATTTGTGATTGTGAATGGCAGATAACTTGTTTCATGAAAAGTCTGTGTCTGGCTGACTGTGACAGCAGTAGATCTGAAAGAGACCACTTTTTGGTGCCATCAAAATTGGGCTGACCATGGCTGTAATTAGCGTGGAAGTGCTCTGGCTGCAGATGGCTATAGGGAGGGAAACCTGGCGGAAGAAATGACAGGGCTGTCGCTCAGCAGTACGTCTTCATCGTTTTGTTTTGTTTTGTTTTTTTAATTTTTTGGGTTCTTTTTTTTTAATGAAAGCTCTAAACCTGGAACATTGTAACACCTGGAGATTTGTCATAAATGTCACTGAAATATTAATTGACTCACCAACAGAAAATAACAATTTTTGATTTTCTGGTACTCTGCAAACATTTTATCTCCTAAATTTTAGAAACATAACCCAAAATACAGTAATTATAGATTGAGTAAGAGACTCTGCCTAACTAAAGTGTTCCTGTGATTTTATTTTTCTGATTTATCTTGCAGACTAGATGCTAGTGTGTTCTTACTGGAAACACTTAACTATGACTTGAATAGGATGTTTGTACAATATCCTGAAAATTTTAATCACAAAAGCAATTCAGAAATTCGTAGAAACCTGAAAAAGTACAAAAAAATGCAATAAAACTATAAATTATTCATAACCCTAATACTCAGGGGGAAAAACACTTTTGTTTCTTTGCAGTTAAAATTGTGGATTAAAACTTTTTTATTTTCATTTTAGTCTTTAGAAATTAAAGAACTCTGCATATTAGAATGGGACACATAAATCGCTAAAATTCAATACTTTTTCTAAATTCTTATATTTTCAAATAATTTATTTCATTCCATGAAGGGAATTTGATAGTCACCCTTTCTGTCAATTTATGAAACTTAAAGTCAACAAGGCCCCAGTCTGTGTAAGGTCTACTAAGAAATGAATTCTATGACATCAAGATATTTTTAAATATATTTTCTACAAGTTTTAAATTAGAACTAAGTACATCTTTACCACCAAGTTTGTTTGCATTAAAAATATTCAGACAGGGCTCCTGGTTGGCTCATTCAGTTAAGCATCAACCTTCGGCTCAGGTCTTGAGCGTTCGTGGGTTCGAGCCCCGAGTCAGTTCTGTGCTGACAGCTCAGAGCCTAGAGCCTGCTTTGGATTCTGTGTCTCCCCTTCTCTCTGCCCTTCGCCCCTTCATGCTCTCTCGCTCTCTCTCTCTCAAGAATAAATAAACATTTTTTAAAAAGTCAAAAAAATATTCAGACTTATAAAGTTTGGCCTGCACATATTTCTGCTTCTATTAAATGAATACACTTACTGCTAAAACTTCTACATGCTTTCTTTTGTTGCTTCCATTGCATCTGTTAAGTACTTCATATTAATGTAGGCCAGAGTCATCAGTGTGACTGGGCAGGAAAAAAAAATTGCATTCATTATACCAAAGTGAACAAAAGCAGCATGAAGGTCCTAAATATTGTGAGATGCTGACAATTTCAAGAGTGCAATATAAAAGTGGTATTCTGCTTTGTTCATACAAAGAATTCACATGAATTTTGATGTTTTAAATATCTTTGATAAGAAAAACAAGTCATATTTTTAACTCTCACTTGACAAAAGAGCATCCCCCAATTTTTTATTCTTCAGAAGAATAATGTTAAACCAGGATTACTTTTCGTGCACATTAAACATTACATAGGTTAATAAATGTCACATTACAATGGATCAGTCAATATTTAAGCCTCTTCTAAGGCAAAGTTCATGGGCTCTAGGGCAAGGAGAAAAGCTTCATAAATATTTTAATTATTTCAGAACTGGAATAAGGGTATATTGAATGACTTGTAAACCATGGGAATTATTTTATTTTTTATGTAGTACCTTGTGTCGATACAGACTCCCGAGGACACTCTGCGTTTGAGAAACAGCAAATCTCCTTATATAGTCAGAAAACTTTTTGTTTGAATATCCAATTTTTTCCCCCAAATGTTCTTTGAATTATGGAATGAACTGAACAAAGTGCTTCCTGGAAACTTGTGGCATCTCTCACTTCCGTAGACTGCCTTGTACTGTCACTTGCAGAAATGGCAAGATTTGAAACAACAGCAATAGCACACACTTTGAATATATACTTTGCTCTGAAAGCTTTCTCAAAAAATTTGCTCATCTGGCATATGAGCTGCCAATGCTAGGAAAAGTTTCTCTTTTCATTGCTTCTTTCCAATTATCAGAGGCACACGGGGTATTCTGAAGTTTATCACCCAGAATGACAAGGCTTTAGTCTTCTCCTAATTTGGTTATTGACCCTGGTGGCCTTGAAACAGAGAATGGCACTAGCTGAATAAATAGAACAGAGAAAGAACCAAACAGAAGCATAACAGAAGTAAACTAAAGAATGTCAATTTCCCTGAGACCCCCAAGTTAGAGAGGAGAGCAGGTTAGTGGGCCAGCCACGTTTGATTGACTGAAGAGATAAATCACCCTGGGAATTTGAGAAAAGGAATCTAAGTGCCATTAGGTTAAACAAAGGCTTTAGGTTAAACATTCTATGTAGAAGTTAGTTGTTTGTTTTCAGACCAATAAAAAAATGTCTTTGATTTAGAAGAGCCATTAACTCTTGTTTTTGTCTGCCCACACTACATCTCAGACTTAAGAATCTTCCAAAGCCAAACTGCAAGTTATTAGATGAAATAACTGATCAAGCTGCCATCAAATCTCTTGACTCTTTATTCTCTTTCAATCAATTATTGATTATTGCCCAGAAATCTCCTTAAGAAACCCCAAGGATGCTCCTGATTAATTCTCAAACTATATAAAATGTTCCAGAGATTGGGTTGGCATGGTTTTGTTGGAAGTCAGATTTTCAAAGCCAAGAAGGTCTTCATACTCTGATTCTCAAGCCAGTGGAGAGGCTATTCTGCCTCTACTTCCTCCACAACCCAACACAGAAGTTCATATCAAAAACCCAGGGACAGAAGGAAATTATGGCTATTGGAAAAAACAAAAACAAAAACAAAAACATTTTAATGCACTTATTTTTACCATAGTTCAAACAACCAGAAATTAAAGTCCATTGATAGTTAAACATAAATATAAATAAATAAATAAATAAATAAATAAATAAATAAATAAATAAAACTTTTTTTGGTTTTAAAGAGAGAGAGTGAGAGCATGCTCATGAGTAGGGGAAAGGGGCAGAGGGAGAGAGAGAGAATCCCAAGTAGGCTCCGTGCTGAGCATAGAACCAGACGTGGGGCTCGATTCCACAACCTTGGAATCATGACCTGAGCCAAAATCAAGAGATGGGCACTCAACAGACTGAGACACCCAGGCACCATTGAAATGTAAATAGAAGGTGAATGAGAAAAGCCTTGAAAGGGCATGGAATTAGTAGTAAAGAAAATTTGAGAGATGATGATTTTGTTGAATTCGTTCATACTTAATGCAAAGAAGAGGACATATGATTCAGACAGGAGAAGTGATTTCCTGAGGTTTCCCAGTTAGCAAATGACAAAGCTAAGACAAGAAAACATACTGCCTGACTCCATGGGAACACTTAATTGAAATGCTACATGTAACAGAATTAACTCTTTCTGTGGCTTAGTTGTTTAATGATATAATGTGAAAATTATTTCCTTGCTCTGTGGAGTGCATTTGTTTCCTATTTCTGCTTAATGAATTACTACAAACTTAGTGGCTTAAGGCAATAGAAATTTAGTCCATTCTGGAAGTCAGAAGTCCAAAATGGATTTTAAAAGTGGTAAAACTGGGGTGTCAGCAGAGTTGCATTTCTTCTAGAGATTCTAGTGGGAGATACATTCTTTGCCTTTTCTGGCTTGCATTTTTTGACCTCACTTTCAACTCTGCAAAAATAAATGCCTGTGTTCGATGGAATAAGGCCTTAACAAGAATAATTGCATGCAAGAAGTAAAATTTATGAATCTCTTGCTATTTCACTGCAATTAGAAATTGCGAAAGAAAGGAAGAAAGAAAGAAGAAAGAAAGAAAAGAAAGAAAAAAGAAATTGCTGACATTCTCCTCCAGAACAATAAATACTGTCTAATCAAACTACAAATAGTTGCTATTTTGTGCCCTAGATGTTAATAAATGCATTCATACCAGATACTATTCCAGATATATTTTTAAGACATTCGAATTTAGAAAAGAAAATTTTCCCAAATCCTAAGAAGGTATTTTGTATTTCCATAAAAGTTAACAAAATTTAATGTTTGCCATGCTTTCCAAGACTCTCAAATTACACAAATATTTCATACATGAACATGTAACATAAAATGGTATTATTTTGTTAGTATTTGAAAGTTGGAGCTTCTCATAGCAGTAGCACTGACCAGGAAATGTGTTAATGAAATTTCTCTGCACAGACCAGTTTTACGTTAGCTTAAAGGTTTTTCTGAGAAATATTTTGGTTCTGGTCAAAGGATGGTAATCTGAATCATATGCAAACAACACACACCTGAAGTTATTTTTCTTTCAGTATAATATGCTGTTAGGTCAGAAACCAAGCCTAATTGTATTCTGTGCTCTAAGGCCATGTAGAAACTCTGGAATACTAAGCACATGAGAGACAGGGGGAAAAAATGTATCTTAGAACTTGAGGTGGAGGAAAGAAGGGAGTTAGTTGGTGGGAAGGGTAATAAATAGGAGCTAGTAGTTAACACACAACTCTTTAGAGCCTTTTTATTCCTAGTAGGAAATAATTTATGAGACAGGTTTATTTTGTTTCTTTTGTTTTAAACCACCATTTTCTACTTTGCTTCTTCAAAAGTTCTATGACACATAGTAGATATTCTATAAATATCCGCTCTCTGAGTCAGATCCAGCTGCCAAAACATAATAACCATAGATTGGGTGGTTTAAACAACAAAAATGTATTTTAGCATAGTTCTAGAGTCTGGAAGTCTAAGATCAGGGGCCAGCATGATCATGTTCTGCTGACAGCTATCTTCCTGGCTTGCAGATGGCCTTCTTTCACAAGAGGTATGTGTGTACCCAAGGAAAGAGAAAGACTCTCTCTCTCTGTCTCTCCCTGCCTCTTCTTTTAAGGCTACTGATCTTGTCAGATCAAGACCATACTTATATGACCTCATTTATTCTTAATTATCTCCTAAAAGACCTATCTCTATATGCAATCACATTGAAGATTAGGACTTCAGCATGTGGATTTTGGGGTAAGCATTTAGTCCATAATATTCCACCCTGGCCCCTAGACTCATATCCTTCTCATATGCAAAATACACCCTTTCTACCCTAATAATCCCAAGAGTCTTAACTTATTCCACTACCAAACTAACACCCAAAAATTCAAAGTCTCATATAAATATATAAATCCGTTATGAGATTGGATGTATGATTCATCCTAAGGTTGAATTCTTCTCCAGTTGTGAATATGTGGAACAGTTAAGTTATTACTTCCAAAATACAATGAAATGACAGCCAGACATTGATTAGACATTCTGAGTCCACAAGGGAGAGACAGGGAGGAAGAAAAAGGTGACAGGCCCCAAGCAAGTGCAAAACCTAGCAGGGCAATTTCCATTAGATCTTAAGACTCAAGAATAATCCTCTTTGGTTTGATGCTCTGCATTCCAGGCTCAGAGGACTGGTAGAGTCAACCCTCAAAGCCCTAGCTGGGAGTCTCACTCCCATAGCTCTGCAAGGCTGAGGTCCAGCCCCCAAGGCAGAGGTCATCAGGCCCGCTGAAACGAAGGATGTGGTCTTCACAATCTCTAAATCACTTTCAGGTTCATCTTTCCTTCTTCTATAACAGAGTTTATTTGCTACTGAATAGTTCTCTCATCCCGTCCTCTCAAATCCAAGAAGTCCCACAGCTTTCTTTACTTTCATCCTTTCTCCACCCCCTCAAGTTGAAGCTGACAGTACCTTTGCTTGCATAATCCCATATTTTTTTTTAGCAAGTGATATTCCAGTCATAGTCTTGGTGTTTTCTGCACAAATGTTTTTCCTTTCTCTCTCTCTCTTTTTTTTTTTCCCAATGTGGATAGACTAAGAAATTTCCAAATCTTTAAGTTTGGGTTTCTTTTTGCTTAATAATTTCTTCTCAACTCATTTCTCCTTTTTCACATTTTACTGTAAGCAGCCAGGAGGAACCAAGCTGGTCCTTCAACACTTGGCTTGGAAATATTCTCAGCTAAATATCTAATTTCAATGCTCACAAATTCTATCTTCCACAATAAACTACAAGACAGTTCAGTGAAGTTCTCTATCAGTTTATAACAAAGGTCACTTTTCCTCTAGTTTCCAGTAACAAGTTCTTTATTTCTGCCTGAGATTGCACCAGAATCGTCTTCAATATTTGTATTTGCAGCATGCTCCTCAGAATGTTTCCAGCCTCCACCCATTACCCAGTTCCAAAGTTGATTCCACATTTTTTGGTTTTTGCCACACTTCTCAGTAGCAAATCTCTTTTAGTTTATTCAGGTTGGCATATCAAAATACCCTGGACTGGGTGGCTTAAACCATAGAACCTTATTTTCTCACACTTCTGGGGCTGGAAGTCCAAGATCAGGCGACCAGTATGGCTGGACTCCAGTGAGAGCTCTCTTCCTGGCTTAAAAATATCTGCCTTCTTGCTGTGCTCATATGGCCTTTCTTGAGTGTTTGTGTGTGTGGGGGGGGGGGGGTGGAGAGAGAGAAACAGGAAATGTGGGGGGAGTCTAGAAGGAGATTTCCTTCTCTTCATATAAGGCCACTGACTCTGTCTTATTAGGATCCCACCCTCAAGAAAGAAGCATGTGGGATTACGTGTAGAAGCCCTACAAAATAATTTTAATGCCAATTCTGCCCAGAGCCACTGACTTACCTATAAAATGAGTTAGGTATAGAAATTTCACATATATTTTTTGTAGGAAAATTCAATTAATCAGTTTAAGAAAACAACTGGCTTTCCCTTTGTCCCCAAGGGTGTTCAAACCTCAATTCAAATCAGTAATTACATCCTAAAAACTCAATCTCTAAATACAGTCACATTGGGGGTTAAGGGATCATTATATCAATTTTGAGGGAACACAATTCAGTCCAGCCCATTCTGTCCCCATGACTCATTGAGCACTTCATTTACGGAAACTTCAAGAAACCTTGTAAGAAATGGATACAAGGTAAATAAAAGAAACTTTTAAACTCTGGCTGATGGTAATTTTACTGAGGTGTTTTTAGCAATTGAGGTTTTACAAAAGTTTCTTAAACAGCCTTAAAAAAGTGAAATAAAAACTAAAACTGACTCAAAGGAGAGTTATTCATTATTCCTCTTTATTAGTGACTATTCAAAGTAATAACAGGAAAAGCAATGTCAAATCTCTTTCACTAAAATTTATCCTTTGCATTCTAAAGGTATGTAACTGGCTTACAATGAAAAATATTTTAGGCTCTCTTTAAACATTTCCCATGGAAATAAATATAAAAATTTTAAAATATAATCTGATATTTGTTTTATATTCAATAAGTTAGATCACTGCTAGACCCTAATACTGAATAGGAAAGTCTGAGCTAAGATCAACACTAAAAATTGTAAACCAAGATTACTAAGTAAAATTTTGCCAACTACCACCATTTTCCTTTATCATTTACGCAGTAGAAAAAAGAAACTCTTTATCATTGGAGAACAAGTAGTCTAGGACTTAATTCTGCATACCAGTGGTGCCTACCCAGATACCCACAGATACTATAAAAATAGAAAAGAGACTGAAAAGGAAGCAAGGCTTTGAAGACTTGAAGCATAATCATTGAAAATTCTAAGCTGTATGTGAATAATGTGAAAATGAATGGAGTAAATGTTTGTTTTTACCTCCCAATGATTCATTTCATGCTCCCCTTTCCTCTCTGTGTGCTTACGAAAAGAGAAAATATATTATGGTTTAAATTTTTTTAAATGCAATATATATATATGTGTATATATTCAGCTAGAATAATAAACATGTGAGAGAGGTATAATTTAATAGTATTCTTAAATTTAAATCTAATTTACTTTTAATATAAATTTCAATTGAACCAAGCTGGAGGACTTATTCATAAAAAGACCCACCAAGGTGATTTCTTCAGTTCTACTTTTATGCTAATATCCATCCCTCTACTGAAATTCTATGCCATTTCCAATCAACCCTTTTATATTGAAAGTCAAAGGAAATGTGTAGAGAAGAGGAGAAAAATCATATATTCATTTTTAATCCAGTCTGTACTTGGTGCCAAGTGCAATGCTCCTAAAACTTGAATGTGCATTTGGGTTTCCTGGGATCTTCTTAAAGTGAAACCTGTGATTCAATAGGTCCTGGTTAGTAGTATAACAATCTGTGTTTTTAGCAAGCTCCCAGCTGAGGCCCATGGGACGTCACTTTGAGTATCAAAGTGCCAGAGAAAAGATGACAGAGAGAAAAATCTAAACAATCCCTGTAAGTGTAATGTCTTTCTTGAAAAAAAAAAAGAAGAGAAGAAAAATCAAATTTAAGGGACTTTTTTTTAAAAAAAGCAAAGCAATGAAATAAGCATAGCAAACAGAATATATCTATAAAGGCCTCTGAGGTTATTGTAAGTCTAGAAGACTGAGGCTAACACGGGCAATTAAGAAGTCAGAGAGAGCTACAGTAATAGAACAAATCTGATATGGATTGTATACAAAGAGAGACATTCTGAAGCAGTCATTTAATTACAATGATAATAATAATAATAATAAAGCTAATATTTTTTGGAACTTTTATACTGTCTATAATGTTTGCTTACCATCAACTTAGACACTAATTGTCAGAAATCTGAACCACTGTGTCCTAAACTGTTTAACATCTGTCCCTGTGAACAAAAGATAATACTATCAAAAAGGTAAAAGAAAAAATAAATTAGAGTATGGTATCTTTCATGTTTGACCAAGTAAATTTTGCTATAGGGTGTACACGCATTGGGATTCTGTTGCAAATTATTCATTATAAGACAAAGAAAAATAATAGAAGTAGTTCTCAAAGTAATGATTTAGGGCTTGAATTTTACATGTTTTCCAAGGGCCTTTATGACTATACATAATTCATGAATCCGTTTTTCTGTAATGTTAGATTTTTTTTTCCCCTGGAAGTGTTTTTTAATGATTAGGTCACATGGCCAGAGCAGTCCTTTAATGTCCTTTAATGTCTCTCTTTTTCCTGGTTTATCATTTTTCCATTTTGCTTAGGAATACATTAGCCTTTGCTATATACCCTCAAAACATCTACTTTTGCAATCAGCTTGGAACAGAGAATGAACAGTGCCACCTAATTGAATATTATGTATTTAAGATGTCTAAAACTGATACAATTTTGAAATGAGGAATGCATATACATATACACAATAAAGATTAAAAGATGGTCAGCACAAAATAGAGGACTGTATGACAGCTGAACACATTTCAGTGTGTAGCCAAGAGTGTTTATTGAATATTTAAAAAAGCATGCTCTCCCAAAATGATGCAAATGTTTCCATATGAAGACCAAAGCAGTTTCACACTTCAAGAGTTAGGACCTTTTTACCTACAATAGTTCATTAGACCTGTTAGTATGATTTTTAGTTTGAAAAATCAGGTTTTTAGATATAAAATCAATGTCAGTGGTCTCTGTTTTGCCTAGCAAATCATTGCAACTAGTTCTCATACCTGATCCTTAATAGCTCCAAATTGTTTGCTACTCACTTGGTAAATGGAGAAAAATAATCATTGCTGATCACACTAGGTAAAAATATTTATGAGTACAGTGAACTTAAAGAAATATGCTATAGAACAACTACATATAAGTATTTTAATGCATTCCTAAAAAGTTTGGACTTGGTGACACTTTATTAACACAGACTTTTTAAAATGAGAATTTGGAAGGAATCTTATTTTGTTTATTACTCAGCCTTTTCTCTCCTGGGAGAGTTTTCCTATATTAATTGCTTCTGTGCTCAGATGCTTCTAATTATTAACCCGCAGGTGTCTCTAATCACTGTGTCTTCCAGCAGAGTTTTGTTCGAGGGCCATTAGCTGTGATGCTTAATTATAATACACTGTACCTAGTTTTGTGTACTGTTTGATCTTTCAGATGGCTTACCAGACCTCAGAAATAGTCATTGGTGATGATTTTCTGCAATTAACCACAGTGCCCTGTATCTCTTTCTCTGTTAATAAATTGGATCGGAGTGTATAGAATTATACAAGAGGGAATCCTTAAAACAGAAAAGACTACGCCCTAAAACAACACCTAATGGTACTTAATCTCTAGGATATTTCAAATCAAAGAATGTAAATTTATTTCTGTATTTTAAAACCTGAAGTTAGATGTATAAAAATATATACAGTCACTGAATCTTCAAGTGTGCAGGGTTCTTAGAAATTCTTTAATTCTTACATTTTAAAATGAGGAAAGCACAGTTGCAATAGACTTGAGGTTAAAGGAGACTTCTGTTTCTGAACCTCATCTGCTACACTGCACTGACTTACTAACCTCCTATGCCATTCCCCAAATTTTCAGGAATTTGTCAAATTGGAATAACTGGAAGAATGTCACTATTAGGACATATTCCTGCTGCAAAGTTATTCTAGAACTTCAAAGTATGTATCTTCCATTTTACATCAGAATAAATTACATGCTGAATAAAAATCAGCATGCAAGTAAAGATGTTCATAGGTCAATAGTTTCTCCCACTCAGAGTGCTTATTTGGATCTCTGAATATGTCTTTTGACCCAGACGTGGCATCTAAATGGGGCACTATGATTATGGCCCTGACTCTGACAGAAAGAAAGAAAGGCAAAGCCTGATGTGTGATCAAACATAACTCTGTCTGCTGTTTTCCATGCCTGCCCTCGTAATTACTGTTTGGTTTGACTCAGCAAGATCACCAGGGCATTCGTTGTGTGGTAGGTTGAGTTTCTTTGTGGGTGACATTTATCGTGCTTGGTTTTTGATTTATAGGTTAAGTTTGGGTTTTGTTGAGGCTGTTGTTGTTAGTTACAATACTGCTTTTAACAGTACAAATTCTTGTGGTGATGAAACAAGTGTGTTGTCATTCTGTTAATGTCACATTCAATGATTCTATATAATCAGAACTATTCAGTATGTTGCATACCCTCATTTACCTGCTTGGCTTTTACCTCTTAGTACACAGTTAATCTTCAGCCCATCTGAAAATACAGTGTCATCACTGCTTTCTCAGATAGCTCTATCTCCCTTCAACCCTCTCTCCCTGTATTTCAAATACTTTCAAAGAGACGAAATAGCTTTTCCCTTTCTTGAAAATAACATTAGTGTTTTTGCCACTTGTGGCATCTGTTACCTGTAGCATACTATGCAAAAAATGCATTGAAGTAACAAAAAATAAAGTTAGAAAAATACATAGCTCTGCTATAATACAAAACTGAGTATCAGGATTAAATGATTTTCAAAATCTATTGAAAACTTTCTGGAAAATAAGTTACCTGTATTAATTCGTTCATGATTATTTACTGCATTTGTCCACTGTTAAGTCTTTTTGCCCATCTATGAAATTGACAGAAATTTGTTCTCATACAGAATTCTATCCTAAGAAACTAATGTTTTGTTTCTTGGTTTGTTTTGCTAAAGTTTATTTATTTTGAGAGGCAGAGAGGAGAGAGCAGAGGAGAGGCAGAGAGAGAGAGAGAGAGAGAGAGAGAGAGAGAGAGAAACGGAGAGAGAATCCCAAGCAGGCTCCACACTGTCAGCACAGAGCCCAATGTGGGGCTTGATCCCATGAACCGTGAAATGATGACTTGAGTTGAGATCAAGAGTTGGACACTTAACTGAATGAGCCATCCAGGCACCCCCAAAACTAAAGTTTTATTACACCCAAACCTCAAGTCTTACATAGAAGCTGTAAGCTACTCTGTGAAAGAGAATTTTTAAAATGAGTAACTCTTAAGTATGATATATCAAATGGTGTGGGGTTCCCAGCTTTAATTAGTTTCCATTATCAATTTTTTGTGTCCATGTTAAGGACACCATATCTGTAAAAGGAAATTTAACTTGAAATTCTGCCTAAAGGAAGGAGAATGACCTCATCTGCTTACATGATAGCAAACAAAAATATTATCATCACCCATTAGATCACTTATTTTAGAGCTGCTCTAAATTTTATAAAGCATTAATTGGCTGTATCCTAACTGTTTAATAGGAAATGTGATGACTCTTCCTGAAATAATTACCTAGAATCATGAGCAGTCATATGTATAATTTGCTCCCTAATACGTATAAGTATAAATAGATGGCCTAAAATTTTCATTGAAAAATTCTTGTATATTGTTTGTTTTAATCTATTAGGAAAGTCTACACAGATTAATTACTTCATAAGCTTACAAGGGAAAAACTATTATAAGTATGTAAGAAATCTTGAAATATTATTGAAACATATTCCTAATTATTTAACACTACTGCCATGCTCACATTTTGTGATTTATATAAATGATCTCAAACTTTGTAGTCATTAGCAAAGCCCTCTAATATGCTAGGAAAACAATCTACAGACCTGTTATCTTGGTTCTTTATTCTAATCTTCCTGAATAATGAGGCAAATTCAGTATATTAATAGTGTCATTTTCTGGTTTTTGTCCTCAACAGAGGCATATGATGGAAACCATTTATCTCAAACCAATTTAGTATCTCACTATAGAAGGAAGCAAATGGAATAAGTCTTGTATTATGATTTATTCCGTGCCATGTGATCTAAGGTTGCTAACTATCCATTTACTTTATCTGGTGTCCAATGCAAGATTGCCTAATTAAATTCTGATGTCCAAGGAGCAGCTATTATCAAGCCAATGGTTTCCTAAGATTGTTAGAAATATTCAGTGTAGAGTTGGTTCTGGAACTTGTTGTTCAGCAACGTTCTCTTTCAAGATTGCATTAGAGAGTTTTGCTTAAGAGTCCTTGATTTAATTATTCAAGTTGGAGCTATATTCAGGCAATAGAGCAATGCAATGAGAAAAAATCAATTCTGAAACTAGACACCAGCTGATTTTAAATGACCCAATATATATTGTCTTTTGTTATCTATAGCACATCCATAATAATTAATAAACATTTATCAAGCCTCTGTGTGAACACACTAGGGGGTTTAATTATCTCTTCTTGCTTAGTATGGGCATAAACACTATAATGAATCATCTAAGTGGCACGTCTCCACTTGTTTTTTATGATAAATTAAAAAAGCTTCTTAGGAATTGAGTTTAAATTCAGCATAGTTCTGTTTTATAATACAACAATAATAATTGCCATAAACACAAATATCCTCATTGTCAGCTAATGAAATTTAATTTAATATAATATGCTTTGAGATGATTGTTAAGAATTGATACAATTTTATGTGGAAACATTCATAATTTAAAATTTTCCATTATATCTTCAAATATTTATTGAGGACCTATTATCCTCTAAACTCTACTGGACACCAGGAATACAAAGATAAGAAATACTCCCTGTCTTCATGGAACTCACTTTTCAGCAAAATGGATGATTCTGTAGAGAACAAACACAATACTGTTAGAGCTGTAGGGAAATGCCACAGAGAAGACTTTTGAGGGACGGCTCCTACGTCAAGTCAGGATTTGCAGAACAGGACTCCCCTGGGACCATGACCACTCCTAGCTTCAGTTTTCAGCATTGCCATCTAGGAACACAGTTGTAAGCAACTAAAAGATCAAATCAGGGAATAGATTTTTATTCAGCAAATTGCTAGAAACCTAGGGATATTTGGGTTATTATTTTTTTCATGTTATTATTCCTGGTGCTTTCCTTTAGATTGTATTTTAATGTTTCCTATTTTTTAATTCTAATGCTAGTGCCTCTCTAAGGAGACAAAACATTATATTCAAATGGGAGATGACTGTAGAGAATGCCTCACTGTCACATCTCCCCAAATAGACACGATAAATATGATAAACTGCCTGCCAATAGCACAAAGAGGGTGAAATCAAAGTGCAAAGGAGAGATGGTTAATCTTTTTCAGAAGGTCTGGGTCGGTAGAGTTGAGTCACATACCTAACTCTATTAAATAAACAATAGATGCAAGTAAGCCTGAGACCCAAGAGCAAAAATGATAGAAGAAATGTGTGACTGATTTTAAGGCTTTCTTGAGACTTGAAGCCACACAGAAAACACTGAGTAGCCAAGACCTAGGAGATTTCATATAGATTTATATAAACAAACTATATATATATATATATATATATATATATATGGATTATATATACATAATTATACATATATATAATTATATAATAATATAAAATAATACACTATAGTAATTATTATGTAATTATTATTATATACAATATAATCTTTATAAGTATAATACTATTTCTAGTGGGTGATTTATTTTCATGGTTATTTTTGACTGTCCTCAATTTTTACTTACAAAGGGACTTAAGAGCTTAACCTAAAGTAAGATTCAACTATACAATACTATCCTTAAAGAAAAGGTGATTTTTTTAATTAAAATTTGTTAATGTTTATTTATTTTTGAGAGACAGAGTTAGAGTGTGAGTAGGGGAGGGGCAGAAAGAAAGAGAGACACAGAATTTGAAGCAGGCTCCCGGCTTTGAGCTGCCAGCACAGAGCCGGATACGGGGCTCAAATTCATAGACCACAAAGTCATGGCCTGAGCCTAAGTTGGACACAACCAACTGAGCCATCCGGGTGCCCCAGAAAAGATGACTTTTTAATTTAGCCTTAAGGATTCATGAAGTTTTGTTGGGTGGAAAGGGCAAAAGCACACCTCAGGATGATGAAATATTTATCAAACAAATATTTTTTAAAAAATAAAGATTTATCTCAAGAGTATAAGATTTCACAGACCAAGCTGTACAAAATACAGCTGGTATGAAAATTACCATTATCTATTAATATCACAGTTAAGAAAGCCAGGCCATTATTTCCTACTCAAACTATCTCAGGATATGTATTATCTAAAAATATCTGTGTTCGCACACTTGTACATTCACTGTCCATAATTACCCCATCACAAAAATAGAACTCAAATTAGAGGCTGTATGCTTGCCACCCTTGAGTGCTAGGGTCAGGGAAGAAAGAATAAAGTGTGTGGTACTTGTGAACTACATCAGATACTCTTAGTGGCATCTACAGACTTCGTAGGAGGGTCTCTCTCTGAGGCCTTTGGACTCTATCTCATTCCGATACTGTAAGTACTGGCTTTGCACTAGCCAACATCACTTGCATCTTGCTTGACGCCCACATGGCACACTCTGCCTTTCTCCTTGATGCTTTCTTATTGTTTCTGAAACATGAGATGTCATGGGACACATTAGGGACTGCTTGTGGGCCACCTGGAAGTGTAAGTATTTGGGTGGAGTAGAGTGTATTAACAGCTCATGAAGCAAACCTATGACAATATAATTAGGAATATGAGGTATAAATTCTCCTTTCTTTACCTCAAGATAGACTGAGATTCGATAGTTCAGACTACCTTTTAAACATGGTGAAATTGTGCTTGACACAAATTATGGAAAGTTTGGTAATTCTCCTCTGTATTTTTGCTCTCCCCCTTCCCTTGTCTCTCACAGTGACTTCCTTGGAAAAGCACTTCCTAATACAGTATTAGCACATAAGTTTTTGTTTGAAGTTCTATGCCCAAAGGGCTAAAAGACTAACTTATTACAAAAAAAAATCCATATAAACCCTATGGGTTATAGACCCATTTGAAAAAATGACAAATATTTCTTTAAAATTACTTGTATTAAGCTATAAAGGGTAAACTTTTAGCAGACCTCCACGTTCTATCTCTTAAAAATAAAATAAAACACAAAATATTATCCAGTCCCCAATAGTATTAAAAAAATAAAAATAATAATAATACAGCAAGCCCAGCCTCTAAGTGTATGGTTTCCTATCTGGGATAGAACCCTCTGGCCACTTGAGAAGTATGGAATGTCAACATTTCTGCTTTACACAAGGTGTAAGAATGAGAACTGTCTCAAACATCACTCTACTAAGACTATCCAAATTTCATTGGCGCTCATTGCTTCTCGGCCTTTTGGCTAAGATTAAGTGCAAATTTCATTGGCTCACTTTTTTTCCAATTCAGTTTCTCTGGGTACGTCAATACCTTTAACCATGGCCCCCCCTCTTTAAAACACTAGTGTTGGGGCACCTAGTGGTTCAGTCTGTTAAGCATCCAACTCTCGGTTTTGGCTAAGGTCATGATCTCACAATTTCGTGAGTTCGAGAAATCCAGCACTGTTCAGATTCTCTCTCTCCCCCTCCCCTTCTTACACAGTCTCTGACTCTCTCAAAATAAATAAATAAACTTAAAAATAATTTAAAACATTAGTGTTGATTTTTTTTGTATATTTATAGTCTACTGGTATTTCCATTTCCTTCTGTCTATTTCCTTGCATATATTTAAACACTTATTTACCATTTTATTTTCTTCTTCCCGCACTGATTTCCATTAAAAAAAACACACGCAAATAATCATATGGCTTTAATATCCCCAACTTTTAGTTTGATTTCTCAGTTACATTCTTAATAGTCATGTATTACCGTTTATGTAATTTTGTCACTTAGACATTTCACACTTAGACATACCTCTGAATTTACTTATATATCATTGTTTTTATTCATATATCAACCACAGTTTTATTTACCTCCCAAATGTAATATCTTTGTTTGAAATTACTATACTCTGTATTTCTTACGAAAGACACTTCGAAATTGTTTCTGACTAATCAGGTTTTTTTTCATTTTTTTTTTCTGTTCTATTCAACCCAATTACCAACATGTCTTTCAGACTCACATCTTCTTTTCCATGGCCATTTGAATGACTCTAGTCCAGACCATCATTACCCCACAGCTGACTATTTGAATGGATTTCTAAGCAATAGTCCATCTAATCAATTCATCATACTACTGTTAGACTGAAGTGTGGAATTAGTCTGTCATTACTCTGCTTGAGAGAAGACAATATTACTCCCCATTGCAACCATGTTTTTTTTTCTGCCAACCTTTCAAAAATATAATTAATACAATTAGGTAGACATTTAAACATTCATTTATTCATTCATTGATTCATTTGTTCAAAATATATATGGCAAGTGATATGCTTATAACTGGCACAGCTTTTTCCACAGAGACCCTTACAATCTCTAGGGTGGAAAAAGATAGCAAACACATAATTGCCCTCTGGAAGAATAAGTGCTATCTGCCTCAGGTAGATACTATCTAAACAGGATTAAGGTAGAAATGGGTTGGAGGATTCAGACACCTTCTCAGGAAAAGCATCATGTTCTCAAAACATGAAAGGTAAATAGATGTTGGCTAAGAGAAGGGCAGTGAGAAATTGGGAAGTGATACTAACAGACTGGCTCTGAGTCAGAGGAGAATGGTTCCATTCATAAAATTGGGATTTTAATATGGACAAGCCATAGAATGACAGATGAGAGTGTGGTGAGAGATGATATAGAGAGAGGAAGGAATGGACCAGGTCTGGGCTCACTTGATGGCCCCTAGTCACATGTGGCTACTTTCATTATATTTACATTAACTTACATGTAAATTAGCTATAATTATTATTTCATTCCTCAGTCACACTAGCCACATTTGAAATGCTAGTAGCACTTCATACTGGACAGAGCAAGAACGTCATAGGAAAGTTTTATCTGGCAGTCCTAGGCTAAATCTTAGAAAATGTACTATTTTTATGGGATAATCATTAGTATTTGCTAACAGGTTTTAAGCAGTAGTGCTTCTTTCAAAAGTATCCATTTAAAAGGAAAAATATGGCACTTCCTTGTTTCAATGTGCATTTTTTGATTATTAATGAGGTTGTTCTGCTTTTGCTTCAGGAAGCATTTTTTTTCTGTTTTTTTTTTTTGTTTGTTTGTTTGTTTGTTTTTTAGGGTTGATGTGGTGAGAAAAGCAGTAATCCAGATTCCATTTCAAAGACCAGCCAAGTGATCCTAGGGAAATTATCTGGCTTCCTGGCTTCTCTGTTGTTTCAGCTTTTAAATAATGGCATTAAACTGCTGTGCCCACCAGTTCTCGCCTCTAGGCAATAAATAATTTAACATAAAATTAACTAAAGTAAAAATAAATTGTAAAAAGTGAATCTATTTTCAAAGAACTTTCTATTGAGTCCTAAGGTACAGAGGGGGTATATCAAAGGTAGCACAATGGTACATGAGGTGGGGGGAGGATGGTCTTTACCTTCTCCCTTTCTCGTCAAAGAATCTTCTATTGAGTCCTAAGGTACAGAGGAGGTACATCAAAGGTAGCACAATGGTACATGAGATGGTGGGGGGGGGGGGGAGTGGGATGGTCTTTACCCTCTCCCTTTCCCATCCAATCTTTATACTTCAATTAAAAAAAAAAACTTGACTGGGTGGATGGGGGGTGGTATTCCTGGGTGGCTCAGTTGGTCAAGCATCAGACTTCAGCTCAGGGTCATGATCAAGCAGTTTGTAAGTTCGAGCCCTGCATTGGGCTCATTGCTATCAGTGCAGAGCCCTCTTCAGATCTTGTCCCCCACTCTCTCTCTGTCCCTCCCTGGCTTGCAGTTACTCTTTCTATCTCTCAAAAATCAATAAGCATTTAAAAAAGTGAAATTCTTAAAAAAAAAAAAAGCTCGGGTTATTAAATTGAGATACTGGGTATTGCTTCAGTAAAAAAATGTTCTGGAGTATCTGGGTGGCTCAGTCAGTTAAGCATCCATCTTTGGCTCAGGTCATGATCTCACTGCTGGTGAGTGGGAGTCCGCATCAGGCTCTGTGCAGACAGCTCAGAGCCAGGAGCCTGCTTCAGATTCTGCGTCTTCCTCTCTCTGCCCCTCCCCTGCTCATGATCTGTCTCTCTCTCTCAAAGATAAATACATTATTTAATTACATTAAATACGTTAATGTATTTAAATACATTATTATACATTAAAATATATATATTTTTAAAATGTCCTGCTACTAAAATCAATAAACACAGTTCCCTCCAAAAATCTTTTCTGATATTCTCTGATGCAAGAAAACCTGAATTCCAGCACCAGTCTTCTCCTGCAGTCACATTATGGGTACACTCAAGTGCATACTTTCTCTGGTGTGCATGTATTAGTCAAACCTTAGGAAGCCATATTAGATATATTATCTCAGGCCAAAAGACTTGTCATATTCCCACTCAAACTACTATTTGCATAAGATGGAACTAGTAGAGTGATTTGAGGGATAAGGTTTATTAGAAAAAAAAACATGAGTGTTAAAAACACTAATGTGGAATTATCTCTAAAATTCTATTACTATAGATTTGTATTTATCCACCACCAGGGAATTCAAAATATTTTTGTGACTTTAAATACATTCAAATTACAATATCACTGTTAATGAATAGCAAGATCCCAAAAGAAGATTTTTTTTTAATGTTTTATTTATGTATTTTGAGAGAAAGAGAGAGCATGCACAAGTGGGAGAGGGGTAGAGAGAGGAAATCCCAAGCAGGCTCCATGCTCAGTGCGGAGCCTGACTTGGATCTGAAAACCATGAGATCATGACCCAAGCTGAAACCATGAATCAGATGCTTAACTGACTGAGCCACCCAGCACTCCCAAAAAGAAGACTTTTAAATCAATCTAGTTAAGTGTTATGATGGTGAACATCAGTAGAACCAGAGTTACTACTGATTTTCCAAAAGTTTAAATATAGATCCAATTAAATAAAATCCAATTAAAATACATGTGAACATGGATTAGATAAAATTTTATAAAAACTTCAACCAAACTAATATGTGTTCTCCATCAAGATTATAATTGCAGCCATATATGGGAAGAATCATGTTAAGTAGATTTTGTTACCATATGACATTGCCAGCTTTACCATTTATGAATCATTGTCTACACATCACTCCAAAACATGCTTTTGATTATCTTATGCCACTGAAGGATTTGGGCTCTGGGTTTTTATCAGTGCCAGAAAGAGTTAAGGAAGCTGATTTATCGGCTCATTTTCTTTGGTAAATGTTCACACGTGTGTAATGTTTAAAATCCTCTAATCTCCACTTTGGTTCATGCTTCCTCCAGAAAAGATTATCTGTTGAGGACTAATAACCTTTAACATAAAAGCCAATTTTTCCTGGATCTTGTAATGCCCTCAAAAGTTGACAGATTGTTTGGTCAGAACTTTAAGACATTCTTCATCATTTTTATTCATTCTTCACACTATTTATACACCACAGTGGCACTTCTGTTGGAGCCAAGCCTACACAACTTCCTATAACCTTCTCCAAATCATAGCTGTGCCCCCAAGGCTTGACTGATGATAAGTGTTGAGAACCTGATTCATGTTTACAGTGATAGAGAAACCCTTTACTGAGCCAAATTGCTGACTGAGATAGGATTGGCTCACTTGCTCAGTGTAAGCACTGAGGCTGGTTTTTTTTTTTATTCTTGGCATTGGATTCTCAAGCTTGTGGAAAATATATTTGAAATACAGGCATTATTTCTCCTTTAATTGTAACGTGTTAAAGCATAGGATCTTAAAGAAATGGATATCAAGGAATGATTGAGAGAGATCTACCTAGGATATTCACAAAATCACAGGTCAGGATAATCAAGGACCACCACATCTGAAAGGGAGCTCACCTATGCTAGGAATTAAAGGGAGCAAAGTGATAAAATCGCCATAAAAATATGCTGTTGAAAGATGAAAATTGGTACCATTTAGTAGTAAGTACATTAACACATGGAAATGAATTCAATGCTCCAGTTTATAGTAATGTTGGAATAACAACAAGTCATGAAACAATTTTTTATTAAATATATACCGCATGCCAAGAGTTGTTCTACATAAAGGGAGAAAGGAAAGAAGAAAACAGGTGAAGATCCCTACCACTATGTAGATTACACTCTTGTAGGGAATACAATAGTAGATATTTATATCAAGTATAATGTCTATTATATAGTAATAATGGAAAAATAATTTTAAAAGAAAACAGGAATAAGGAGTGCTAGGATGAGAGTTTGGGGGTTGTTTTGTTTTTCAGTTTTATTTTTATTTTTTATATATTTTTAAGTTAATTTTAAGGGAGAGAGAGAGAGAACAGGGGAGAGGCCAAGAGAGAGGGAGAGAGAGAATCCCCAGCAGACTCCTTGCTGACAGTGGGGGGTCCAAGGCGTGGCTTGATCCCATGGCCCTGGGATCATGACCTGAGCCAAAATCAAGAGTCAGACGCCACACAGGTACCCATTTCTCAGTTTTAGATAGGGTGGTGAAGAAGGTTCTCCACAAAAAGGGACTTTTGAGCAAAGAGATGAAGGAAGTAAGTCAGCAAACTTAAGGCAGAGTACTCCAAGCAGAGGAAGCACAAATTCAAGTTCCCTGAGAAAGAAGTGGGAATGGAGTAGGAAATGGGAGAGAACATGATTCCAAATAAAAAGGTCTTTTAGTCCATTGTAAGGATGACTTTTACTCACATATAAAGGAAGCCATTTAAGGATTCTGAGCCAAAGATTACCATCGTCTAAGATACTTTTTAACAGGATCACTGTGTGTTGGGAACAGATTGTAGAGAGCCAGGGGTACCATTAGAGAGACCGGTTAGGAAGATATGATAATAATCCATGAGAAAAATGATAGTGGGTTATTGAACTATTACCATGTGACAGACACTGCATTAAGAAATTTACATGGCATATCTCACTTTTAGTAACAGTGCAATAAAAATAATTACTATCATCATTCTTTTTGTTGTTAAGAATATAAATTTGAGGCCTAGAAGGCTTAAATCAACAAACATACTTAGTATATTATGTGGTCAGGATTTGAACTCAGTTTGTTTTGAGTCCACAGGATTGGCCACTTCATTACCTAAAATCAGGTAAAAACAAACAAAAAGCAAAAACTACTAGACTAAGCAGGGTTTTTTCTTATACCTTTATTTTTTTTAAGTAAGCTCTAAACCGAATATGGGGCTCAAACTCACAACCCCAAGATCAAGAGTCACAAATTCTACCAATTGAGCCAGCCAGGTGACCCTGGGCTAAGCAGTTCTAAAATCGGAATATCAAGGGGCGCCTGGCTGGCTCAGTCGGTTAAGCATCTGACTTCAGCTCAGGTCATGATCTCACAGTCCATGAGTTAGAGCGCCGTGTGGAGCTCTGTGCTCACAGCTCGGAGCCTGGAGCCTGCTTCAGATTCTCTGTCTCCTCTCTCTGGCCCTCCCTGTTCATGCTCTGTCTTTCTCTATCTCAAAAATAAATAAATATTTTTAAAAAATTAAAATGGGAATATCAAGGGTGTTCTGCCCTCATCTCAAGTGCCTCCCTTTAAGGATTTGTCCTTCCTCTGTTCTGGACTGATCTTTCCCCAAATTTTGATACAGGGCTTGAAAACTCCTTAGGATGATTTATAGTTAATTCATATGTTTTTGTTACCATGGTGAATTACATATTTTTATCATATTTTATTGATCACTTATTATGTGCTTTTTCTACATTGAAGTTATAACTGACTCTTACTGGATACTCCAACCAGTTTCAGGAAAACAGTCTTTTTCATTAATTATTTTGTACTACCTCAGTAGACACTATCATTAAATAACAATTTTGTGTCTTCCTTTTAATCACTTGCTACTCTTTTTTTGAAGTTTTTAAATTTTAATTCCTGTGTAGTTAACATAAAGTGCTATATTAGTTTCAGATGTACAATATAGCGATCCAATACTTCCATACATTACTCAGTATCACTCACCACTCTTTTTTGTCTTATGTTTATTTATTTTTGAGAGAGAGAGAGGCAGAGAGCAAGCAGGGAAGGGCAGAGAGAGAGAAGGAGACACAATCCAAAGCAGACTCCAGGCTCTGAGCTGTCAGCACAGAGCCCCACAGTGGGCTCAAACCCATGAACCATGAGATCATGATCTGAGATGAAGTGGGACACTTAACCGGCTGAGCCACCCAGGTGCCCCCACTTGCCACTCTGAATATTCCTCTTGCTTGTTGCACTGGGTCAGTCAGTGATGGTGGCATCCTTATCTGACTGCTCACCTTAGTGGTAATGTTTCTAATATTTCACCATGAAGTGTGACATTTCTTGAAGTTTTCTGGTGGATTCTCTTTATCAAATCAAGACACCTCTTTCTTTCACAAGCTTGCTGAGCAAGTACAAAGTCTGGAATGGATTTTGAATGTCATCAAATGCTTCTTCAACATCAATCAAAATCACATGGTTTATTTTTTCACTTTTTACTCATTAACATTATGGATGACATTTGTATAATTCTTAATATTTAACCACCTTTGTATTTTTCATGGTAGATTTTTTAAAGTTTTTGATTTTATTTGCCAGTGTTTTAGAATTTTATACTTACCTTCATAATTCATTAAATTATCTTCCTAATATTGAACAATAGCTTTCTTCTGTGCCACTATCATCCAATTTTGTGTATTAAGAATATGCTACTTTGTTGAATAAGGTGGAGTGATTTCTATGTTTTTCTATGTTCTTTCTCAGTTTAAGTAACTTAGGAATTATTAGCTTTAATTTTTTAATAAAAATCAATGTAAACCCATTGGAAATTTAATGTCTTTAAGGTTAGATATCTGACTAATAATTTTACAGTAGTTTCTATGGTTGTGGGTCTACTGGTCCTTTTACCTCTTCTTGAGTTGATATGGATACTGAAATGAAAGAATTATGGCAGGTGTGGTATGGGAGAGGAAGAGAGAGTTTTCAGGAAAGTGCTAATTAATAACATTTCA
Organism: Prionailurus viverrinus; assembly: GCF_022837055.1. Classification (NCBI taxonomy): domain Eukaryota; kingdom Metazoa; phylum Chordata; class Mammalia; order Carnivora; family Felidae; genus Prionailurus; species Prionailurus viverrinus. The sequence continues at coordinate 129,516,751 of NC_062569.1, read as the reverse complement.
AGACAAAACAGAGAATGACAGAAAGGTTCTAGGATGACCAAAACAAGTACTATTGGTAGATGGTTGAATTTAATGGTGTAAGCTTCATGAAACTAAAATAAATTGGAGATAGAGGAGGAGAAATAATGGCCTAGATTTCAATGAGCTCAAGGAAAAAGGTTGAAGGAGATGATGTTTCCTCCACTTTAGGGGATACAGTGCAAACAATATCCTCACCAGAAATAGCAATTTCAGTTCTGTAACATTCAGGGAAGAAGCTGACAACACTGAAGGATTTTTTGATGAAGTGGCATGACTACCAGAGAGTGCTAGAAGTCAAGAGAGGTGGCATGGTAGGCAAATTTAGGAATATGCATACAAGGATAAAAGTCCCTGCACAAAGAGGATTTGGGAGTTGAGTTCCTTGTGGGGATTTGAACTACTAGGAATACAGGACATTTATGAGATCAGGACTTAAGGGTTTTTAGGAAGACTATGGCAATGAAGCTATAAATACTGACATTATTAAAGGAGATGGGAGGTGGGGAATGTCTTCCAGAACATTCAGAACTCTGTTTCAGTCTCTGGTTTAGTAACCCCATCCCTATATGGAGACCACACAAGGGAAGGGCACCAACAGCACACAAAGATCTGCATTCCTAGGCAGCTTGCCTATGAAAATTCACTGAAGCCTTAAATCTTTGTGATTATGAATGATATCCACAAATTTGACACATCCAACACTGTAGTGCCCTGATTTCTTGGACTTTGACTCCTGTTATTTTAACCTCTCTTTGCCTCTGCCAATAATCATTACCATAATCTCCAATCAAGCATTCCACTGATAGCTGTCATTTCCTATCTGTTCTGTCCACCCCATCTAGTGCCCAGTTACCAACAATAATTCCAATCCTTATGGATTTCTAATTCATAGACTAATTGTCTGATAGTCCTATATTACTTCACTTCTCTCCTTACCCGACTTCAATTTCCTGGACCAACCTAATAATCACTTTCTCAAACACATGCTCTCCTGGTTTGCAATGTTTCTCTTCATCTGCCCTACTCAACTGACAAAAATGTAAATCTGATTAAATTCCTTGCCTACTTTTTACCTGCATAGCTGGAGGGAAACACACAACCTGATTGGCTCGATTCATTCTATATTAATGACCAATGACTTTCAATGGAGGCAAGAACTCCTCCTTCATTTATCTAGCAAATTCATTTTCTCTCTTCCCAAGACTGATACTTTTTTCCATTCTCCTCAAATCTATAAGACATCCTTTCCATCCCTTTCTGTAAGCTGATCATTTTGCTTGTTAATTCACTGAGAAAATATGAACAATTGAAGACAATTTCTACATGTTCTAACAATCCTTCAACCAATCATCATTACCTGAATAGTGGGGCCAACCTCCTACCTCAAAAGATAAATAACTATTCTGATTTTTTCCCAGGGCCAACTCTTCCAAAGAAAACAATGGAGACCATTCCATTCCCAGGAATATCTCACAGTTTTATCAATTACTTAAAATTAACATTTTTGGCTTTTTGAAAGTATTTATTAAACATTATCCTATGTGTGCTTTTTTTGTAATGTTATTATCATTTCTTCCCCTTTTGACAAGGAATTTGCATACATAAATTCATTTGATTCATTTCTCTCTCATTGGAGAGGGACAGAATGGCCAGGGATAATCTTGGGGATAGGAAAGAGGAAAGTCTTCAAAATCGTGGTAAGGTCTAATTGAAAGTACAGCTTGTTTCCTCTGGAAAACTATTTTAATTAGTTCATTTTTTTAATTTTTATAACCAAAACTTAAATAATTATCTTAACATAAAGGCTATGCATTGATAAAACATTCTGCCTAAATGATATGGGATTTGTTCGAATTTTCAGTAGTAAGGATTAATAAAGCATTCCCTTGGGCAGTCCTATCTCTTAGAAGTCTTGGCCTATACTTTGTTACTTAGGTGGTTACTTAGCTGTTACTTAGGTGTTACTTATCTCTGGAGAAAAAACATTCCTTCCTCCAATTTCACAAAACCTATTACCATTATTTCTATTACAATTTGTTAATTCAGTGCATTTTAGATCCTATTAGGTTTTTGGTATACAGATACGATTTTGTATATGTTTTGATATTTCAAAATGTCATCTCTGTGGATCAAAAATATGATAACTGAATTATCTTTTTGTTATTGCTGTGGATCAGGCTGTTGTCTTTTAAAACTGATAAATGCCTGTTTAAATCACAGATGTCTGTGATTTAGTATATCTCTCTATATTGAATTGGTATGTCAAAGTATATAATAATGCCATTGCTTTCATGTATCCTTGAAGATAAAATAATTTCCAATTATTATTATATAATTTTCTTTCTATTGAAGAATGATGTGTCTTTGAAAAACGGATCTATTTACTATATTTGCCTGCTATTGGCAGTGTTGTTATATGAAAGAGATGTCTGAGAATAAAATATTTTATGACCAGAGGTAAAGTAAATTATCATAGTTCTCATTTGAACAGTTCTGGATTCTGAATTGTTTCCTAACTAAAAATTATTCAAGTCAATTTTAATCTTGCTCAGAAATATAAAAACTTATTTTGTCTGTTCGTCAGAGTCAGAGTACCTGGAGAAAACACATTCATCTATATCAAGTCACACTTTTTTTCTGAATCATAACAGGTTTGACTTAATCCAACAGTATGAATCAGAAAAAAAAATATTTTTTTTAATTCAAGAAAAACAAATGGGACTGACCATATTTGTATGGGAAAAACAAGGATGTTTTCTTTTAGGTGACTTAGTGTTTTTTTGTCTTGTTAGAAAATATATTTAAAAATAGTGTGTTGGGACACCCTGGGTGGCTCAGTTGAGCAACTAACTCTTGATTTTGGCTTAGGTCATGATCCCAGGATCATGAGATCAAGCCCTGTGTTGGGCTACACATTGACTTTGGAGATTGCTTAGGATTCTCTCTCTCTCTCTCTCTCTCTCTCTCTCTCTCTCTCTCTCCCTCTCCACCCCTCTCCCCTGCTTGCATGGTTTCTCTCTAAAATAAAAACAAATATATAAATATTAAATTTTTAAAAAACGTATTGTCTTAAATCTTTCCATATTAAACATGTTAGTAAAAATTGAAACTCTAGGGGTGCCTGGGTGGCTCAGTCAGTTTGAGCTTCCAAATCTTGATTTTGGCTCAGGTCACGATCCCAGGGTCGTGGGATCAAGCCCCACATCTGGTTCTATGCTCAGTGTGGAACCTGCTTGGGATTCTCTCTCTCTCTCTCTCTCTCTCTCTCTCTCTCTCTCTCTCTCTCTCTCCTCTGCCACGCTCCCCTGCTCATGTGCTCTCCCAGCCTCTTTCTAATATAATTTTGTGTAATTAAAAAATAATTGAAACTCTAAAAGCAAATACTAATAGACTTTTATCTTCAAATTGCAGCATTTCTGTCATGGAAAAAATTTGTTCTTGTTTCTCTTTTTGTTCTTTCTTCCTCTATGTCCTACTCTTCATCATCATATTTACCTTCCTTTACTTTTATATATTCTCTTCTTAAAGTATTTTCAGGCAGGAGTACTGATGCATAGGGGCACTTGTACCCCAATGTTTATAGCAGCACTCTCAACAATAGCCAAATTATGGAAAGAGCCTAAATGTCCATCAACTGATGAATGGATAAAGAAATTGTGGTTTATATACACAATGGAGTACTACGTGGCAATGAGAAAGAATGAAATATGGCCCTCTGTAGCAATGTGGATGGAACTGGAGAGTGTTATGCTAAGTGAAATAAGCCATACAGAGAAAGACAGATACCATATGGTTTCATTCTTATGTGGACCCTGAGAAACTTAACAGAAACCCATGGGGGAGGGGAAGGAAAAAAAGGGGGGTTAGACTAGAAGAGAGACAAAGCATAAGAGACTCTTAAAAACTGAGAACAAACTGAGGGTTGATGGGGGGTGGGAGGGAGGGGAGGGTGGGTGATGGGTATTGAGGAGGGCACCTTTTGGGATGAGCCCTGGGTGTTGTATGGAAACCAATTTGACAATAAACTTCATATATTGGAAAAAAAAAGTATTTTCAGGATCAGTTAAATTTTCTAATGTTTTGGCCCTAATATTATTTGGCTTTAAAAAGTAAACATATAAAATAAATTTATCAACAAGTCCCTCAAGCAAAACACATATGTGCTCACTCAAAATGCCCACTTCATATTGCCCCTAAATGAAATGCACTGTAAACTAATCATTATAAATTTTAAATAATTCAAAATTTGAGGTAGTTAAAACAGAGGCCAGAGCACCCTATATTTAATGTCATAAAATTCTATATTTCTATTATATTTACAATTATTATATTTTAATTATAATACATTTGTTATTCATTAACTTTTACCGCAGCATATATTTATAACACAGTACTATATAATTTCCTTAGTAATTATTCGGTGAAATATATATGATTAGGACCAAGTACAAGCTCACATAATGATGTTTTAAAAGTAGCTTTGAAGGGGCACCTGGGTGGCTTGGTCGGTCAAGTGTCTGACTTTGGCTCAGGTCGTGAACCCATGGTTCCTGAGTTCGGGCCCCAAGTCGGGCTCTGTGCTGACAGCTCAGAGCCTGGAGGCTGCTTCCGGTCCTGTGTCTCCTTCTCTTTCTCTCCCCCTAACCCAGTCAAACTCTGTCTCTCTTTAAAAAGTAGATAAATATTAAAAAAAAAAAAACTTTTAAAGTTGCTATGAAAACAGTAGTAGGAACCTTCATAAAATGAAGTTTTACTTTCCTTTGGATTCATAAGTAGCAAAGCTAAATTCTTGAGATTCTGCAATAGTACACCAGAATAGCTAACACAACTTAAAATATAAGATTGCATCATAGAGCATGTGAGAAAACGTTTTATGTTCCTGTTTAAGAACATAGTTTTCATTTACTTGAACTTGGTTATTTTATGGTTATTTATTTATTTATTTATTTTCTGGTTTGGAATAAGACGTTTTTAAGTCATTTCACTTTGACAGCTCAAATTCTCCCAAGACTGCCCTATGCATTCCTCACTTTGTCAAAACTGCACTTTTTGTCTACTTGAACTTTTGCATTTAGGAACAATAGGAATTTCTTTTTGCTCTTTGGACAGGTTGAATGCCTTCTCATTCATCATAAACACGTAGGGAGGTCCCATCTCTACTTGGAATCCTGTACCTGACCCACCACCAGGAGCTCATTGCCCTAATTGCAGTGCCACTGCCAATTTGGTGTATTTGAGAGAAGACTGCTTTCTCGATCTCTGGCAGAAAAAATAAATCTATTCCTAACCCTTCTTTTTATGGAAAGAAAATGGCTATTGAAGAAATTGAATAATTTAAAAATAATTTACAAAGATATAATTAGATAATATTAAAATTAATGTGTTAGTGTTACATAGCAAGATTGTCATCAAATGTTTGTGAAATAAGGTGTAAATCTAAGAGATAATTTCATTTTTAGATCCTAAGCAGGACGCATTATTTAAATCCATGTACATTTTTTACATTTGTTATATTAATCAATGATATTTTCTTCATTACTTACTATCATCTCCACATATATGAGCTAGCATGCTTTTGACATAGAAACTGGGTTAGATTTCCATAGAAACTGGATTACATTCATATGTAATGAATGTACATTCATATGTAATGAACCTGTTATTTTCTACTACAAACATTATGTACACTATCAATATCTGAGGATGAGGGCACCTGGGTGGATCAGTCGGTAGAGCATGAGACTATTGATCTCAGGGCTGTAAGTTCGAGTCCTAGGTTGCATGTAGATATTACTTGAAAAAAAAGTCTAAAATAATAATAAAAAAAACCTGAGGATGATACATCAATATTTCTATTTAGAGAATTCTATGTTATTTAATATTAAGCCTATCTTTAAATGTAAGGATTTAAACTATGATCACCCCTGAAACTGAAAGAAAAATGGTATTTTCAGTTAAAATAGTAAAAGTAGCCTCAACCTTTGAATTCTTCATGTTACTGATTTTTGAATTATAGAACTTTTTGTTTATTAAAGTTGTAAGGGGGGCGCCTGGGTGGCTCAGTCGGTTAAGCGGCCGACTTCGGCTCAGGTCACTATCTCGCGATCCGTGGGTTCGAGCCCCGCGTCGGGCTCTGTGCTGACAGCTCAGAGCCTGGAGCCCGTTTCAGATTCTGTGTCTCCTTCTCTCTCTGCCCCTCCCCTGTTCATGCTCTGTCTCTCTCTGTCTCAAAAATAAATAAACGTTAAAAAATAAAATAAAATAAAGTTGTAAGGGCATATTGACTAAATTTTGCATTGAATACAAAGACAAATAGTATTAAAAAGTATTTTTATATTTTAAATAAGTGCTTTTGAGTGAAGAGAGGTGGGATAGATGATGCTCTTTCACATAAAATGCTTTAATCTTCAATTCTTAGATTTTTTTTAAGATTTTTTTTTCAATGTTTATTTATTTTTGGGACAGAGAGAGACAGAGCATGAACGGGGGAGGGGCAGAGAGAGAGGGAGACACAGAATCAGAAACAGGCTCCAGGCTCTGAGCCATCAGCCCAGAGCCCGACGCGGGGCTCGAACTCCCGGACCGCGAGATCGTGACCTGGCTGAAGTCGGACGCTTAACCAACTGCGCCACCCAGGCGCCCCAATCAATTCTTAGATTTTAATATAAATCCTATCCAGTTGTTAAAATTAGTGATTAGAGGGGTGCCTGGGTGGCTCAGTTGAGCATCTGACTCAATTTCAGTTCAGGTCATTATCCCATGGTGGTGAGATCGAGCCTCGAGTCGGGCTCTGCACTGAACGTGGAGCCTGCTTGAGAATTTCTCTCTGTCCCCCTGCTCCTCCCCTATTTGTTCTCACTCTCTCACTTAAAAAAAAAAAAAATTAGCAACTGGTATTCGACCAAGTCCATAAATTAAAGTTAAGTGTTGAAATTATAGTTTTATATAGCTTACTTGATACAATTTTCATTTTCTGATATTATTGTTAACTGGGAATTTATCATATTTTCATTAGAAAGGGCAATTTAAATATTTTAGGACACAATAATTCTGATGTTAAATATTTGAGAACATTTAGGAGAATTTGTCAACATTTTGGAAATTTCTGAGTATTTTTAAAATAGTATATCTTAATCTCTAAAATGTGAAATATGCAGGAATCAAATCTTGACTTCATTTGCCATTAATTGCTATATCATTGCTGGGTGAGGCAGGGGGGTGCTAAATTACACTTAGTGCTTAGTCCAGAGTGTGGACAGCTGTCACTACTGTATGTGAATCTAAGCATTGTACCCCTAGAGTACTCTCAGATCTTTTAGTTAGACATGGGTCTAAAAATATGATGGGCACTGAGTGTCCAAAATATGAGTACCCAGTTTACATAATGGTGCATAAATAGTATGTAAAAGACTTTTCATTTTCACTTCATAGTTATGATGGATCTATCAGTAGTTGGAATAGGATTGAAGTTTAGACACACATAAAAAATGCTAATTATATTCTTGTGTAACTGCATAACAACATCAGGAAACAGCTGCCTTAAAAAAGAAAAAAAAAAAAAACCCACTGGCTTTAACTTACATTAAAGAGAGCTTCAGCAGTTTTGTAAAACTTTGAAACATCCCAGTGAATTTTTTGATGATTTGTGTGAGGCCCGGAATTTCTATCCCTGAAAATGTCTAAGACACAGGAGGTTCATATTCTTAAAAAAGCAAAACAGAAGGTGAAATACTGACATCAATACCAAGCACATAGAAAAATCATGCCCTGTGACAAGTGCAGATGTCCGTATAAAGTGCAGACACAGTAAACTAACCAACATGACTTGATTGTAAAGAGGTAAGTGCTAGGAGAATAAAAGTACCAGTTAAAGCTAGAGGGCCCTGAAGGTCACAATCAACCTTGTCAATGTGTACCTTTCCCTTTATAAATGTACGTTCTGGTTATCTGGTTAAAATGAAATTCTTCGAAGACAGTGTGGCCTCCAATTTTTTAAGTTCTTAAGTTGGATTTAAAATATAGTTTCTATGTTGTTGACTAAACCGGTAAACAATTGACATGGAAGCTTTCTCTTCAGTTGGATATCTAATAGTGATATCATGTTGTCATATATTTAATCTATCATTAAATAAATACTTGATGACAAATTACAAAAATGCTAATAACTCAGTATAGGTTCTGTACCTTCATAGTTATTTTATCTGGGTTTCTACAACATATTTTCGCATCAGAATACTACTTATGGTGAGATAACCTCTTGACCACTAAAGGATATGAATAGAAATGTGTTGAATTGTCTCTCAAAAAGGGCATGAGGGCTTGTTCATTTCCCCCATAGAATTCACAATAGCAGATAGTTACTGCTGAGTCTTTTGGTGTACTTTATTATTTAATTAAAATTATTGTATCTCATGGAGGGAACACAGGATAGAACACTTCTGTAAAATAAATATAAATTATAACAATTACATGTATGTCTTATTAATATAAAAGCTATATTTTTAAAGTACTACACTTTAATTTCCTTTATATTTTGAGTACCGTTTTAACACAATTAAATCACATCAGTCAACCTGAAAAATATGACAAATGAATAATTCTAACAGGTCTGATTCAATAAATTCATCTAATAATAAGTACCAAATTACAATTTTAAAGCATCTATACTAAAGATCGTTACTGATAGACAGAATTTATAGGTAGTATACAGAGTGGAAAGTTTAATACACATAAGTTCTAACTTATTATATATATGTCCATTGATATGTACTCAAAAACCATTGTGAAATAGCAATCGTTTACATGTTAACATCCTGTATTTACTACTCTTCATCTCATTTTGTCGTTTGACAAATGAATATTAACAATTTCCAACTTCAGTTTAGACAACATTTATATATAAAACAAAAGATTCTACCCACCACGCCACCCAATTCAGTTTTCAGAGGAATTTTACTTAGTTTTTATCAGTTCAGTGAGTCTGCTTACATTTGTTTGAGAACAGCAAAATTTCCATCAGTAGTATGTATGGTGATGTGAAGAAACACTGTTACATTAACATAAATGTCTCTGTATTTTTAGGGTCATCTCCATTTCTTTACTAATACAAATATTTCTTAGAAATATACGTTTTGCTATCTCCAGTATAGAAAGAAAAAGAGTATATCTAGCTGGCATATATTATACTCCAATTATTGGGGTGGGGGGAAGGATTCCATGCCAGGAACTGTAGACGTTCAAGTACAAAGCCCTCATCATCTACGTGTTTGACAGGAAAGAAGAATGGGTCACGTGACAACCCTAAGACATGGAAGAAGGGTAATTGCGCACCAATTCCATGTGTTTTCAAAATCACCAGCACCAGATGCAGGATGTATGCAAACATTCCTCCACTTTCCTTAGAAGGAAAATCTCTCTTTTTTTACAGCCAATCTAGTGTAGTACTATAAATAAAACCAGATTTTTTTTTCAAAGAGGGGATGGGAAAGTTTTGATAGAGCTCTTGATCTGGCATTTAAAAGTCTGTTCACAATTTTTTTCTCAATTGTTATCTTTAAAAAAAAATAGGGTGATTGAACAAAGCAAAAATCTAATCCAGTTTCTATGTCAAAAGCATGCTAGCTCATATATGTGGAGATGATTAGTAAGTAATGAAGAAAATATCATTGTATAATATAACAAATGTAAAAAATGTACATAGATTTAAATAATGCCTCCTGCTTAGGATCTAAAAATTAAATTATCTCTTAGATTTACACCTTATTTCACAAACATTTGATGACAATCTTGCTATGTAACACTAACACATTAATTTTAATATTATCTAATTATAATTTTTGTAAATTATTTTTAAATTATTCAATTTCTTCAATAGCCATTTTCTTTCCATAAAAAGGATAATCCTTTAATTTACAAGGATATGATGTTGACATCCACACAGATTTATTTGACATGAACAGATATTATTTTTTTCATTTATTAATCAAACATTTATTGAGCAGTTCTTAAGGGTGAGACATTGTTCAAGGTGACCAACTTAGGCAAAGCCCCCACCCTCATCGTCTGCATTCTATTCTTGCTCTGGGGTATGGTTAATTTCACATTTCATTACCTCAATGTCACACTCTCCAAATTATTTAGAATTAGGTGAATATTAATGACTAATTATTATACTCATTATTATGTATTTTGTACTCATTAGTATATGTTTTGAAACATACTGAGAGATTTATTGCTCTGAAGCAATATTATTGGCTAAGTTTATGACCTTCTGTAATGGAATGGGAGTGGACCTTTTGCCCAATTTGACTAACTTTAAGTTTGACTCTAAGCTTAGATTAGTTGGAGAAGACCCTTCTGTCAAAATTCATTAGATGGCGTATCCCTTCAGGTGGTGTCATAATGTTATACACCATGCATAATAAGGAAGTTGTGTCAAATCCTTAAATGGATCATCAATATGAATAGATCCTGGATTGTCATGGATTGTCACATTTTTCTTAAGACTTTGGAAGTTTGTTTGTTAGTTTGGCTTGCTTCTTTTTATCCACAGCCTTTGACAAGAACTAGGCACCATTAAATTAATATTGATGATTTTAAAGCTCCCAAAGGGAAAGTGACCTGCCAGCTAAACCTAGAAATTGGGACCGATGCTGTCAGCCTATATGTAAAATCAAAACAACACATTACAAAGGAAGCTGCTGTTGATTATTAAGAAATAAACATTCCTGTGGTTCATTTGAAGGCAAATCTGTAGTAGGCAGCCCAGGATAGACGCAACCACATCTGAGACCTGGAATTTTCGAGTTCCTGTGTGCAATGAGAAACTGAGTACCATGGCAATGCAGATGAAGAAAAGATGGTGTCAAACTGTTTCCTTTCCATCTGGTGTTTTACAGCAGCTATGCTCACAGTTACTCTTAAAGGGAAATAGAATGAAGAAAAATACATTCACAGTCTTGTGTTGTTTAGGCTGAATAATCTAAGCCAAATTATTGCTTATGAATAAATTAAATACTGAATAAAACAGAGTCTAAGCATAAGTTACACACACTCAATGAAAACTTCTCACTGTAATGAGACCCTGAGTTCATCTGACTTTCTGAGGAGCAACAGCATACTGATACCAGTCACAAATATAAAGGTTAATGTGGATTTTGCCCTTTTCACCCTCTATTAAATTGTAATACTTGGGTATTCTCTATCCCTTTTCCTAATTTACTTTTATCTCCATAATGTATCCCCAAATGCCATATTATATATTTAACTCTTTTATTTTTGTTTATATTATTTCTTTAGTACAGGAATATAAGCTTCACAAGGACAAGCATTTTGAAGCGTTTTGTTCGATTTTAAATCCTTGGCTCACAGTAGGCACTCAACATATATCTGCTCTTTTTTTTAAAGTTTATTTAAAAAGAGAAAAAGGGAGGTAAGGGACAGAGAGAGGAAGAGAGGGAATCCCAAGCATGTTCTGCGCTGTCAGTGAAAGCCCAATGTGGGGCTCGATCTCACAAAATGTGAGATCATGACCTGAGCTGAAATCAAGAGTCAGAGACTTAACCAACTGAGCCAACCAGATGCTCCTCAATATACATCTTTTAAAGAGATAATAAATTAATTTTCTTTATTTATATATGATGCAGGGAGCATCATATACAAACAGGTATATGATGATCCCTTGTAGGTAATATACAATGCGATAAATATTTATTCTGGAAGCATTCTTGGTAACAAAGGACGTTTTTGAGTTCTAAGGAAAGGTTTGTTAATTAATTATCATTTATTTATTTATTTTTTCCCAGATGCTTGAGAAATATGACTGTTTTATTTTCAAAACACTTTTTTTTTGGAATGAGAGAGCATGTGCAAGTGGGGGAGAGAGGCAAAGGGAGAGAGAGAGAGAGAGAGGATCTCAAGGAGGTTCCACATGTAGAAGAAATCAAGAGTTGGATGCTTAACTGACTGAGCTACCCAGGCACCCCTTAAAACACTTTTTTAATCCAATTTAATTTCTTAAGAAATATGTTCACATATGTAATTGACGGATTTAATGCACATGGGTTTTTTTTTTCTTTTTTCTATTTAGTTTGGTTTAACCCTAAACTTTTTCTTCCTGCTCCCTCCTTCATCCCACCACACACACCTAAGAACAACCAGCAAATTCATCTTTCTCCCCAGAACACATGGCAATGTATAGAGAAGAATCAAGTACTTTTTATCATATTTTAGGGTTTTTTAAGGATTAACTTTTAAATGAATTTGCTGAAAATACTTTAATATATCTTTAAGGATGTAAACATATGTGTGCTAGGGCAAAGACATGATTCCGTAACAGAACTATAAGAATTGTCCATCATACCTAGAGAGTACAACAAAATGTATGAGCTATAGAAAAAGCTTTTCTTCAAATTTGTTTTAACCCATTTTATCATATTAATGTTCCTAAATATAGCAATTGGGTATAAAAGGTAAGCTGACAAAATGTATTAAACCAAGATATAATTGAAGTGTCTTACTCTTTTAATAAAATTTTAAGACATAGCATCTATCTAATGGAATGATTCCATAGAAGATTTTTTTTTCCAAGTTGAGGTTTTAGCCTCATACCTCTTCAGTCATGGAACCAGACAATGCACTCCTTTCTCACTGCCTCCACCTGCTGGCAAGTGAGATTGACTAGGATTAAAGAACTGGCTCCTATAATCCATTTAGTATAAGTATGCATCTTGGTTTGGTCCTAAATCTTTGATCTGCCTATTATTCTATCTGTATTTACCCTAGGAAGGTGAGCATTCAAGGGCAGAAAAAATCGCATATTTTTTATCTCCAGAACGTTATCATTGCTCAGTGTGAGTTTGTGACTGAATTCCCTTTTTGCCTTTCCACTGCCACCAGTGATTATTTCTGAACTACGTTTCTCTTGTTCAAAACTAACTCTGGTAGAGATGTCCTTTATGCTTCTTTATCTTTTCTCCCAAATGCATGGTTTTTTGAGAGATTGAAGCATTGCTTCTGTAAGAAATGAAAAATAATTTTTTTTAGAAATCATGCAAGATACCTCCAAAGTTGAGTTGAGTTGAATTTTTTAACATAAGTATTACTGGAAGAAAAACTAAGTTTCAGAGTTTTGCTTAAATTCTGGTTATTCTAGACAGACTTTCCAAGGATATGAGTGAGATCAAAGGAGTAGAAATGTATTGAGGAGAACGATGTTGTACTCCAGCCACTGTGGAGGAAGACAACTGAGGGGAGAGCCATGCTTTTCCTCTGCTCTTCAGTTCCTCAGCTGCAGGGCCTACACTCTAGAAATGAAAAAGCATTATAATTGAGAATAAAGTAAGGGCATAAGATGATTACGGGCAAGGCGGCCAAGTGTTGAGGGCACATAGGTTAGCGGAGTAGAAAAATTCCACGTTAAACTAGCGTAAAGTTAAGGAGACTTTCATGACCTGGCACATGACATTATAATATGCATTTTTCAACGTTTATTTATTTTTGGGACAGAGAGAGACAGAGCATGAACGGGGGAGGGGCAGAGAGAGAGGGAGACACAGAATCGGAAACAGGCTCCAGGCTCCAAGCCATCAGCCCAGAGCCTGACGCGGGGCTCGAACTCACGGACCGCGAGATCGTGACCTGGCTGAAGTCGGACGCTCAACCGACTGCGCCACCCAGGCGCCCCTATAATATGCATTTTTAAAGTGTATGTTTTCAAGTATCAGGTTATCTTGAGAATAACAAGGATCGATTAGGATCGATTCCCACTAGTCCAAATCATAAAACCTTACCTTAATCTACAAGCACAGAAGGATCATAGAAAGCTAGAAGAGCCGTGACTCAAACCCTTTTCTCCAGATTCCCAAGTGAGTGCCTCTTCACTGTCTTGGCCCCTACTAAGGAATTCCTAATTAAAAAAAAATATATATCTATATCTATATCTATATCATCTATATCTATATCTATATCGATATCTATCTATATCTGTTATCTTTTCCACCAGGAGACTACCAGTGCTAAAAAATTATAAATCATGTATAAAAATCCAAGATATAACTTGGGAATTTTTTTTTTATTCTTGACATAAAATGTTGTGGATCTTCTTCCTGTTGGTTAGATTCCTCACCCAGCCGTCATCTTTGAGCTCAGGAAAACCAGATTGTTGTCCTGAGACAGTCTCATGAAAGTATCTGTTACTATCTCTGCTATAAAAATCTGGAACCCACACCTCCCAAATTTAGATCCTGGAGTTAACTTCATCTTTCATCTTTTAATATCTTCGTTTTTCCTATCAAATCAAAGTTTTGAGACAAATATGAAGATTGATAGCTATCAATAAAAACTAGAAAAAAATTTTTCTTCTTCTGTGGCTTACGTTTGTCATATCAGGCAGAAAATGACCTGCTTCTCCTCAAAGCAAGTATGCGATGAGATTTTAAAAACATGTATAATGGTAGTCTGCTTGTTATTGTAGTTCACAGATAATTATAAAGAGCTGTTGTGAGATCCACTAGCCATTCTCATGCCAAAAACGAACTCGTTTTTGCTTTGTTTTTTTTTTTTTTCTTATGGAAAGTAAAATCTTAATACTGGACATAAACATCTTCATTCAATCATATATTAGCATTAAATTATATAATTGAATTTAATATTTCTGTCTTACAACCATGTATGAAATAGATCAGATTGCAGTATGTGTAGGTGTGGGGGACATTTAGATATATTTCATGAAAAAACATTAGGGCAATTGAGTTTCAAAAGAACTTCCTTATTCATTGGGTTATTCAGCTACACAGACACACTACATGCAGCTGGCAATTCACTGAGTTCATCAGCTAACAATAATGGTTATTATCTGAAAATAACCTGGAACGTAGTAATATATAATTGCTAATGTATTTGATGTTCACACTAACCCTATGTGATATGTACCAGCATTATTATCCAGTTTGTAGTTGATAAAACTATGACACAGAGATGTTAAGTAACTCACTTGGGGAACACACAGTAAATGGCCTTGTTAGAATTAAAACTTAGGCAGTTTGAACTCCAGAATCTATTTTCTTAACCATGTTGCTGCACATGCTCTCATAATATAATTATTTAAATGTTCATCCCTTTTCCCTACTGTACTATAGATTTCACTATATCCTCTTTCATTTCTGTATTGATATCTCCCAGTTTGACTACAAGTATATTAAATGATTCATTTTGAATTTGTAAGTCTATTTGGTTAAGATCCCATTAGACTGCATAGTAATTTAGTTTTTATGAAAAATGTTAGTATTTAAGTTAATTTTATGCCTTTCCTACACAAAGATGATAGAATTTCCCTCAGTAAAGCAAACATTTTAGAATCTTACTGTATAATGAAGTTGGATTCTGCATTTTTTACTTCTTGTATCTTTTACCCCTCCTCCCCATCTCATTTTCTCTCCTCTTGCAGCCAATAGCAGATATATTTAATCAAGTTAATAATGGTAACAGACACAGTTTTTCACCATGGATAAAAAATAGGACAAAATAAAAATTCTTGACTTCTCGAAGATTCACTTAATCATTTGATAATATTTATTGAGTGCCTACTATGGGATAGAGTCTATTAGATACTGAAGCCAAAAAGAGAGACAAACATTTACATAATTCCTACCGTAATAGAGCAGTCTAATGGGAACACAGTCATTAATTAAATGGCTAAGTGAAATGATCCTCACAGATATTGGTACATGCCTCTCTGTTTTACTACCATGTTCCAAATAAGTCAAAAGCCACAGATAAATAGTCAACCCTAAACATTTTTTTTTTAATTTTTTTTTCAATGTTTATTTATTTTTGGGACAGAGAGAGACAGAACATGAACGGGGGAGGGGCATAAAGAGAGGGAGACATAGAATCGGAAACAGGCTCCAGGCTCTGAGCCATCAGCCCAGAGCCCGACGCGGGGCTCCAACTCACGGACCGTGAGATCGTGACCTGGCTGAAGTCGGACGCTCAACCGACTGCGCCACCCAGGCGCCCCCTAAACATTTTTTTAAAAGAAGTTTCTTTGTAACATTGATTCCTTTCTGTTCTTTGGATGAAGCTTGGTGTGTGAAGCAAATAATTAGTATTGAAAGTTTTATATGTGACTCCAACTGGGTAGCCCCAACATTCTGGTTCTGTTCCAACCTTAATTCTTGACTCAAATGATAAAGTGTAGTTCACCTACAAAGCAGCACTCTCAGCATAGACGCAGATATGTCAGTCATTGACATGGAACCATTTGGCAGAAAAACCGAGGTGATTGGTTTGAGTAAATGTCAGAGCAGAACGATTCTCAAACCACAGACTTGCCGAAGTTTGCCAAAAGGACCTCACAGCTTTTATCCTTGTGGCATTTACACTCCGAACTGGAGTCAGCGATTTTCTTAGGCAATCCTTTGGTGAGCAGCTGTGGCTGAAGAGGCACAGAGAATTCACCAGCAGAGGTGAAAGATTAATTTTGGAAAAAGAAAGCCAGATAAAGCACAAATACGAGTGAAAGGTATACTGAAAAATTTTCTCCTTAGGAGAGTTAGTTATTTCACTCTTCATGTCTTATATACTTGTTTTTGAGGAAACTGTGTATTAGGGAAGTTGATAGGAATTACACCTCCAAAGTGATCAATGTTCAAATAAAGGACTTGGTACGTAATATCAAGAGAATTGTCTTATTCCTTCAGCTTGATAAAACTGAAACAACACACCTTCTTATCATCTTTAACATTTTTGTGTTTTTTTTAATTTGGAACAATTAATGGTGCTTTGGAACAATTTGGGGTGCTTTGACCCCAAAACTTTTGAGATTGACCCTGGATAACCATATGTAAACAGACAGAAATGAATCCAACAAGATTTTTTATCTATTTCACACACATGCACACACACACACACACACACACACACACACTGACTACAATATGCTGGCACAAGGGAAATGACAGTATAAAGATCAATCGAATCTGACCTCACTTTATTCAGTAATTATTTGTAGATTATTTTTAATTTGGCATTTTAATCCAGCATCTTTTGAAAACTTTTTAATACTTAGAGGTCTTATTATTCAAAAAGTCTCAGAATTCTAGATTATTAAACTCAAAATTTAAAGCAAATTTTACCTCAGGTAAAATTCTCAGCTGGTCTTTCCAAGAGACTAAAATTTTTAAAAGGGAAATATATTTTCTTTTCATTGTCATACTATTTACTGCAGAGGCAGAATCATGTGTGGAAAGGAGTGTGGGACTTGAGGTCAGAAAATAGGGTCCCAGATTTTCCTCTCAAGAGCTATTTGTGACGAGTTTCTTAATTTCTCTGAGCTTTCCACTTCCTCCCACTATTTTTGTTAATACCTAAAATCAATATGGATTCGTGGTGGTTAAATAATGCTACAAAACTAACACATAACTACTGCTATTACCTTCGTAAAATCCACATAAGTTTAGGTTAAAATGGTTATGAACTTTCCTCCCCTTTTTTTTACATAATTTTTTAAATTTTATTTATATTTTTGAGAGAGAACATGATTGCAAGTGGAGGAAGAGCAGAGAAAGAGGGAGACAGGATCAGAAGCAGCCTCTGTGCTGACAGCGGACAGCCCAATGTGGGGCTCGAACTCACGACCTTTGAGATCATGACCTGAGCTGAAGTCAGATACTTAACTGATTGAGCCACCCAGGCACCCCTAAACTTTCCTCCTCTTACATGCTAGTTGTTCTCAGAGAAGCATTACGTCCATGTCCCACTCAAGTTATCTTAAATATCTGATTGGGACACTGTTATAAAAATCTACAGCATTTATTAACTTATTAGTGGCTGTAAAACCCACTGAATTTAAAGAAAATATATCCTCAGCAACTATGGATGGGTCTGTTGAACTTTCATGAGCATGAGGCTATTTAAGTTATTTTTTTTTCTTTATACACTTATGACATGATAAGAAAAGTAAAATTTGGTTTGAAGAAAAAAAAAACTTGGTTTGAATGGGCTCTGAAAACAAGGTTTTAGGGGCGCCTGGGTGGCGCAGTCGGTTAAGCGTCCGACTTCAGCCAGGTCACAATCTCGCGGTCCGTGAGTTCGAGCCCCGCGTCAGGCTCTGTGCTGATGGCTCGGAGCCTGCAGCCTGCTTCCGATTCTATGTCTCCCTCTCTCTCTGCCCCTCCCCCGTTCATGCTCTGTCTCTCTCTGTCCCAAAAATAAATAAACGTTGAAAAAAAAAAAAAACAAGGTTTTAGAAATCACACACATTAAAAGAAAAAAGAAATCAAACACATTTTGCCCATGTAAATAATGCTTACAAGAAATGAATATATATCATACAGCATTAATCATTAATGTACTTTTTTTGTTATTTCCTTATGAGAAGAGGCAAGTGTCATGTAATTATTTGAAAAAAAAAAAGTTTTCAGGTGGACAAGTTCTTTTTTATCGTTACTTCCCAGTGCTTTATGTACTCTACTCAAATAGTTTTCACAAGATTGTCTCCTGAGTGATCCCGAGAAAAATACATGGTTTTAATAGTGTATGTGTTGGTGGGCATTTGGATAGGTTCTAAAATGTACCATCTGTACTTCTGAGATAAACAAGTAAGAGATAATTTAGCAGCTAAGCAGGAACTTACTTTAAGAAATGAAGTGTGGTGCTTGCTGGAGATTTCATTTTTAAGATCAAAAACCATGTGGCACACAACAAGGTCCTTTCTGAGGAAGGGGAAATGACTGTCAGCAAGTGGTATAATATTTGTTTCTAACACAAGTCTTATTGATCTGACGTCATCCTTTCTTTATACCTCATAATGATGTATTGGAGCCTCTGTGAAATTCATTACCACTTTATATTTCCAAGGAGAACTGGAAACCCTTTCCTTAATATATGTTTTCCTCCCTTCTAGTCTTGGGGGAAAATGGCAGTGGATTTCAAATTTAAACCCCAAATGCAAAGAAATTCGAGTTGTATCTCTTCAAGGATTAAGAAATGGGGTAGAATTGAGGCTGACAAACAACAATGATCAGGTGAGAAGGACAATCAAAGTTACAAAGAGTAGGCTAGGTGAGGAGAACTATTGTTTTCTAGAAGGGTTACTTTTTAAATTCAGTTTGTAAAGAAAGACTTTAGTGTACCCAATTATGCAATCCACTGAAGTTTGTCAGCAGTGCCTGTAACTATAGATGTTCTGTAGCTAAAAATTGCAGTTCTTCCAGATTCTTCAAATATGTGCTATTACTGTTACCAAATTTGAAAGTGTTTTTTCATTCTCAAACTTCATTAGTGGATTATTTAAATAGAAAATTTTTTGACCAACAATGTATATGATGTCTATATCAGATGTTCTATAAGTTTTCTAAGCAGGCAACAAAAAACCCAAAACTCCTCTAATTAATCTCCAATAGGACCCTTCAGTCACATACATTTTCAGATTATAACATTAAAAGCCAATTTTGAAAGCATAATGGAATATAAAATATTATATAAAATATTAAATACTAGACATGACTCAAGTTTCTTTTTTTTTTAAGTTTATTTATTTATGTTGAGAGACACAGAAACAGCATGAGTAGGGGAGGGACAGAGACAGAGGGAGAGAGAGAATTCCAAGCAGCTTTCACACTGTCAGTGCAAAGCCAGATGTGGGGCTCAAACTCACGAACCACGAAATCATGACCTGAGCTGAAATTGAGAGTTGGATGCTTAATTGACTGAGCCACCCGGGCACCCCAAGACTCAAATTTCTAAAGTTGCTTGAGTCCTCAGTTTGTGACCTGAGCAAATTATTTCTCTGTATATGTTCTTTTTTTCTGTGATGGGAAAGAACTGAATTAGATGCTCCCCCAAATCCCTTAAAGTTCTAGAGAACTCATGATATAGCAGCTCCTATCCCCTAATCACACCTGAGAAGTTTTTATTTCTAGCAGTACAATAAGGCTTATACTCAGAAATAAGATATAAATAGATAAGAAAAGTATATTTATTTCCTTTCTGAAGTAATGATTCTCTTTCGGATAGATTTTTGAAATTAGGAGAATCATAGCAACAACCCAACATAAGTTGTCCAAGGATATTTATAAAGGAACATAGGTTTATCAGAAGGCTGAAATTCTAGATAAAATAATTTACAAACCTGTCCACTTTATCAGCATATGATAATCAGTAGCCAGTTAACATCCTAGATTTTCTTATAATTTGAATTGATAAAATTTGTTAGCTCTATTTTCCAATTTCTGATTCTTCAACTAATGACCCAAATAAAACTTCAAAAAGAGGTAAAGGAAAAAAATCATATGAGAAACAAACTAAAATTGTTTCTTAAGAGGATAATTTATAGATAAAACTTCTGTTTGACTGAAATCTTAGGCAATGAAGCCTTTTAAACAAAAAAAGTGTGGGTTTTTTTTTTCCCTAAATTGGGAGGAAGGGGACTATTATGATGAATTACTACTTTTGCTCTTTACTCTGAGATTTCTCAGTTGAAATGGAGAAATACAATGATACAATCCAGAGCTAAGTCAGCTAAGATTACATTCTTTCTACAGAGGGAGTTTAAAAAAATAGGCCCTAAATGTCCAAAGGGCACACAGATAACTTCTGAGTAACTCAAACATAAACAGGAAAGAAATTTGATAGAAAACCTTGGTGGTGGTCCAGATCAGGTCTAATTACTGTCGCTCCTTGTAAAAAATTTTGAATTAATAGGGTGGGAGGAGAAAGGAAATGGCAAAGCATGATGAGCCTTCCGACTTTATAATCTGAAACCTTGACCCTCTTTCAAAATGGGCCTCCCCCCATGAAACTGCCTGAGTTGATGTATGAATGAGTATTTTATGGGGTGGGAGAGGTCTTAAAGAGACATCCCTCTGGACATTTTACCTATTTTGAAGATCATCATTATGGAGGGAGTCAGGCTCTCCCTATCCATAAAAGCATGCAAGGTATTCTAAGGGCATAGCATTCAATTACTCACAGGTGCCAATTTAGGAAAAAAAAATAGGTCTATTATTTAGAACTGATTAAGGATATGCTTCTACCTGCATGCTGCATGTATATTTTACATATTACTTTAATATTTCTTTAAATATTTCTTTAAACATTATTTCTATGCATTATCAGTACTATAATAAATCAAGATATCTGTGATTCAACATCTTAAGGGTCTTTTCTTATTACAAAATTTTGTAGTTAAAAACTCTAATAGGCTTTTTAAAGACAGACTAAATCTGGTGAATAAATAAATGCACCATGTGTATTTAAGAGATTTATTTTATTCTGCCCAGAAACACTGTGGCAGTTACTTGAATTCAGCCACTTACTTGCTGGACCACTGCGGGGCCGTTCCAAACACTTGCTGGTAAATAATGCCCCTTAAGATTAGTTAAGTGCAAAACAGACTGAAATTTGATTCAGTTCCTGACGTAAATTTTCGAATTAAAATAATTGCTCAAAAGTTAGGACTTTTACCAAGCATTTTGTGTTGGTACTGTGTAAGAATTACCCTTAAATGTTTATATTCATGGGAATCACTAAAATTTGTTCTCAAATGCACAGAGTATACCAATTAAGTTAAACCCACCATCTACACCCTGAAGGTTATCAGCATTATACAGAGTTCTATGCTAAGTGCCTCCTGAATTTACCAACAAGAGTAAACCCTTCCATGTTGACCAAATTTTTAGAATCAAAATGCAGATATGATGGGACATAATCTCATCATTTCCCTGATTAGATCTAGGCTTTTTTTGTATATTAGCATTCATTTGCACACATCTTAATTTTTTTTAATATTATGAATAACTGTTACCTATGGTTACTATGATATCATAGGTACTCAATTTCCTAAAGAACCACAAGAGAAATAATTCTCAGATCTTGGTGCCAAGAACATCTGTGTCACTTCTCAATTGTTAGTATGTTTTTTACTTTTATTTTTTTGGTCAATATTATGTCTTTCTCTTTCAGAGTTATCAGGAAGTTGAGCACAGAAATTGGGACAAATTTATACAGTTGTGCAATGTCTTTTGGTATATGCATTACAATACATACACTGGTATTATAGCGACTACATCAAGATCAATGACAAATGAGATAATATTGCATATATTTTGGTAAGCTTTCTCAATTTGGTTATAGAACAAGGTGCATGTTGGAAGAAAGAAAGCAAATGAGAATAATTTCTACAGATGAGAAACAAGAGAGCTCTTTTCGAAGAGAAGAGGAAGGCAGGAAAGAATGTGCTCTTTTATCTATTGGGCTTTACCATTGCCAAAGTGAAGTTATTATAAATGGAAACAGAAACCGAGTCCCTCTAAACTGGAACATAATTTCAGGAAAACCTTCTCTTCTATCTTTTGAAACACCTATTTGTAGTTTTATTAATATGGTGTTTTATTCTTTCATAATTTTTTATTTCTTTATTGTTGGTCTCTCCCAGCAGAGTATAGCTTGCAGGACAGGAAAGATGATTACTGTTTTATTTACCTCGCCATTCCCAGTGCTTATCCATGTCTAGCAAACAGTTTGAAATATACGTGATACACATGAGCCCTGCATCTTCTGTGTACTGAGAAAAATGTAAGGACAGAACATGAAATGATTTTAGCCTTAGTATTCATGGGCGAAGGCATTAAGAATGAAGAGCATGACTTTAGCAAGGCAGCTAGTTCTGTGACTTCCTTGTCCTTTCCTGCTTACAGGTGACTGTCCTAGTGAGTGTGGGCTATTATAACAAAAATACCATAGACCCTGTGGCTTAAAGAACAAATATTTAGTTCTGACAGTTGTGGAGGATGGAAAGTCCAAGATCAAGGTGCTGCTAATACTGGGTCTGGTGAAGACTTTCTTCCTGGTTTGCAGACAGCCATCTTCTCATATCTCTGCCCAGGAAAGCAGGGACAGGAAGCCATCTTTCTCTTGCCTCTTTATGTAAGGGTATTAAAATCCTGTTATGAGAACTCCACCCTCATCACCTAATTACCTTCCAATACCTCCTAATACCAATACATTGAGGGTTAGGATTTCAACACATGAGTTTGGGGGGAGACAGAACGTTCAATCCACAACACCTATGGAATAGGTTTTAAAATGTAATCGTTGCTGGGGAGCCTGAGTGGCTCAGTTGGTTAAATATCTGACTATTGATTTCAGCTCAGGTCATTATCTCACCCTTTGTGAGTTTGAGCCCCTCATCAGGCTCCACCAGTGGGGAGCCTTCTCTGGATTCACTCTCTCTCCCTCTTGCTGTCCCTCCCCCATGCTCTCCCTCTCTCTCTCTCTGTCTCAAAATAAATAAATAGACTTTTAAAAATTATAAAATGTAATGGTTGCTAACAGTTCTTTTGAATAAATATGGGGTTGTTTTAAAGAGCTCATCTTTTACTTGACCTTTCGATGTGAATTACACAGATACTTACATTTGAATGAGACATGGTTTTGCAGAAATCTTAACTTTGGCAAACAAAGTCTGATACAGCAAAATAAAATTGATAGAAAATGGAAATAAAGGAGGCTTTGTAGACAGACACATTTTTGTGTTTTAAACACAATTTTTGTGAACCTCAGTATATTTAAAAATCTATGTTAGGTGGTAAGTAGCCAGAATGATTTTTATGTGGTCATCTGAAATTAAAGAAAAAGAGCAAATAAGCCAACACCATAACATTTCCATCTCGTTTTTTTTTTCTTTCAATAGGCTTAAACAACATTCATCATCTCATGTAGATACAATAAAAGAAAGAAAAAAAAGAAAAGAAAAAATTGTCTCCCTTGATGATACCTCAGGATTCAACCATGTCCTATATATCATACAGTAATAGTAGCAATGGATTTCTTTCCAAATGTTTTTCGAAAAGAGAATGAAAAAGAATAAATCCAAAGGGATTCCTTGAGTTCACACAAGAATATGAGAACAAAAGGCCTTGCCTCCCTCACTCATTATTTCGTTTTTTCAATTAACAAAGTCTTATAATAAGGAAAGTACTAATCCATCTGAGGAACAGAGAGATTGTGGCTTATTTTTTTAGTTAATTGTAGGGTCATCCTCTCCCCAAAAGTACAAATTGACTGGAAAAGGAGATACACCTTAACTTGAAAGGGACTTTTAAATTTTAGTGGCTGTTAAACATAGCAACTGATGATAATAACTGATGAACCAAGGCTGGGATCCATGGACAGGGGGGTATCCATACCCAGAGGGAAGAACACTGCATCTTGGCATCAGGCCCATAATGTTTCTGCTTCATTTTTATGGTCTACGTATGGTAATCAAGAGTCCCATTAAAGTAAAGAATGAAGTCTGGTAGTCTGTTGCTTATTATGCATTGGGATCATTGCTATTTGCTTTTTCAGTAATGGTGTTTCTTTTCTGTCGAGAATTATAGAATTTTCCAAGGAAATTCTTACCTTGAGAGGATTCAGAAATTGCAGAACCTTCAGGCAACACTTAACATGGAAGCAAAAAAAAAAAAAAAAAAAAAAAGAGATTTTCACTGACAAGAAAAATGATTGATAAGTGTGTGCTGAAAAAAACCATGAAAATGTTAGGAAACCCAAGAAAACTATTCAGTGGAATCAGCTCTATGCAAATGAATATCAACATTTGCATATTTCCTTTTCCTGCTTCAGACATTAAGAGGCCCCAGGTGGTGCTGAAAGAAGAGTGCAGTTTGTTTTGGGATTTTGTAACAATTTGTGTCTTTTGCTCATTCACCAGCTGTGTCAAATATGGCCAATGATGGCTGGTGGGAACTTCTCATTGAGGTTAAAAAAAAAAAGTTCTTTTTAAAATCTGGCTGGTGAAAGTCACACAAATGGATAATCTGGTGAGCTAGAAAACTATGGCTTGTATTTTAAATCCAGGATTTTTTTTTCTTATCTCTCTGGAAAATATAAGCAAGTATGAAGAAAGTTAAGTAATCAAGGTGACTCAAGGCACTGGAAAAGGAAAGATCACAATAAGGAAATGGTACTATATTAACTTTTCTAAATATTAAATGAAGAAAAATTACTACTTAACCTATTTATTTTATTTAAGAAAATTGGGCATACAAGACTGATCATGATTGGTTACATAACCTGTAGAGCCCAGTGCAAAATGAGAATGTGGAGTCCCTTGTTCAAAAAGCGAGGGGGGGGGGTACAGTTAAAAGTACTAAGATATGAAGCAATTTATTTTAAAATATTTTATTACTTATAAAACATGATGGGGTAACACATGAGTAATAACTTACAAATTGCAAAAAAAATAATATTTTGGTGTCATAATTTCATATAATACATTAACATTTTGTTAATATGATGTCTTTACTGATCATAAGATTTTTCTGGCTTATTTTTCTATGAATGTATTAAGTCATCCAAATGTATACTTTTAAAAACTTCTTTTTCAATCCACATAATTCACAGTGGTGTCAAATGTTTGATAGCAAACAATTTTTGATAATTTTTAATTTAAGAGTATCATTCTGATGTTCCAAAACTGTTAAGAACATTTTATAGACTGACAATTTGGAGACATTTCTGATAAATTATTTTAAAATGTAAGTTTTAGTTCAAGTTTTAGCACACATGAAGCTGTTGATTTTTACAAGAATTTTTTTTTAAGTTTATTGATTTTGAGAGAGACAGAGAGAACACAAGCAGAGGAGGGACAGAGAGAGGAGAGAAAGAATCCCAAGCAAGCTCTTCAGGGTAGTGCAGAGCCCAACTCAGGACTTGAACTCACAAAACAGTGAGATCATGACCTGAGCTGAAATCAAGAGTCAGACGCTTAACCAGACTGAGCCAGCCAGGAGCCTCAATGGGAACTTTTTTCTTAAAAGATTTATCTCTTCATACAAATCAATTTCACATTTGTCTGAATTTAATTCTGAATGTAAATTTATAAAACAACCTTTTCATGTTTCCTCTGACATTTCCAACAATTTTGTAGGGGTCATACAAGAAACAAGAAATGGCTTCCTGATTTATAAACAACTCAAAGCACTTGTATATACATAAGCACTTGTATATACACTTTACAAAAGGTAATAATTGTCTTTTAATAATTGGTTCATCTAAACCTCATATTGAAAATTGTATCCTTTTGCACTGAAAATCGATCTTAAAATTTAATATGCATTTTTAAACCTGAGGCTATTCATTTTGCAATGTTGCAGCAGTTTTTCAAAACTAGAAATTCTAAACTATTTGCAGAATTCTAATAACTCCGCAGTATGCTTTATTGCAAAGTCACGTGTAAGCTTTTGTTTTGTGACTGACAAAGTTTACTGTCAAAGATCAGTTATATTTTCTAAATATTAAGATAAATAGAAAAAAATTCCCATATAACTTATTCATCTTAAGTAAGAAAATTGGACACATAAGATTTGGTCAGAAATGGCTATGCAATTTGTAAAGCCCAGTGCAAAACAGAAATGTAGAGTCTTGTTCAAAAAGCAGAGAGAAAAAAGTGTAGTAATCCAAAATCCAGTAAAGTCAGGCCACTTTTTCCAACTAATATATCATTTGTCTTTCAACCATTTCATTTTTTCTTGATTTAAGAACGTGTTTTTCTTCTTTTATTTTGAAGAGAAAATTAGCCTAAAGTCTCATTATTGTAATAGAAAACAGAGTAGATCTCTAGAACTTATTTATCTTGCATTAAAAAAACAAAAACAAAAACACTTTATACCCACTGAGCAACAATTCCTGATTTCCTCCCCCTGCTCCCAGCCCCTGGCAACCACCATTTTATTCTCTGCTTCTATAAGTTTAACTATTTTAGATACTTCTTGGAAGTGGAATCATGCAACATTTGTTCTTCTTTGAATAGTTTATTTCACTTAGTATAATGTCCTCTAGACTCATCCACAATGTCACAAATGGCTGAATTTTCTTCTTTTTAAAATAGGAGTAATATTCCATTGTATGTATATACCACATTTTCTTTATCCATTCACACACCAATAGGCATTTGCTTTGTTTCCATACCTTACTTGTATAACATAGTATCTATAGTTAACATTATAGTATTATGCACTTTAAAACATATTAAGAGGATAGATCTCAGATTAAGGGTCCTTAGCACAAAGGACACACATACACACATGCACACACACCTCAAAGGACACAAGGGCATTTTTGGAGGTAATGGATATGTTTAGTACCTTGATTATAATGGTGGTATCACAAATGTATATATATGCCCAAACTAATCAAGGTACATACATTACATGTGTGCCATTTCTTTTGTATGTCAATTATAACTCAAAGAAGCTTAAAAAATAAATATCATATTTATTAGAAAGTAACACTTGAAGGAATCAAAACTCACTTCTTTTATTCATAAAACATTCTCAAAATGAGACAGTTTAGGAAAATTTTATTTATAAATGTGCTGCCATCATTCAGATTTCATCAAGGAATAACAGGTTCACTTTTGACACTTTTTGGTCAAGAGCAGCAACTAAGTTTTATTGCACACAGACCTGGAGTTAAAAGTTCATCCTTCCAGGTCTCAGTTTGAATTTTTACTGTTTGGTCTCTTCTATAGACAACAAATACTAATTTATAATATACAGTAACCTACAAAGCTATTCATTTGGTGCTGTGTCTACTGCACCAAACTAATACTTTTGAAATTAAATCAGTCTCGAAATAGCCTTTCAAAGCTGTAGCTCACTTAAAAGCATTGCATATGAAAGTAACATACTCTTTAACATGAATGTGAATTCTGCTTTCAAAGTTTACACAATGCATATGTTCAACATTGGTATCAATTAATTAAACTAGTTTAGGTTCAAATCTTTTGGAAGGAAGATGCAAAGTGATGCAAGATATATTCCAAGCTACTAGTTAAGTTTGATTACTAAACAGGCAAATTTAAATAGAATGAGTTTTAAATAAAAAGGCAGTACATAAAATGAAAGCTAAAACACAGCAATGGTTTTAATAAAGGCTCATTAAAAACTGTGATTCTTGGCAAGCATACCCATTACTACGTTAAACTATAAAATCTATATGTTCAGAGGGCAAACAGTATTCTCTTTGTTGAGCCAGAAAATGAAAAAAAAAACCTATTTCAAGCTACACTAATAAATTTTTAGTGAGTCCTTTCAAGTTCCTTGCCAAAACATTAGACAGGTTTAGGGGAATGCTTGGCTGCAAATTGATCCATAATAAATTGATTGATGTCATCACTTGAATATATGCTTTCCATGGTTGGTGATTTAGAATGTATTACAGTTGGATATGTGTTTGACCTATGAAGAATTCCTCTTATTAATTTAGTTTAATTATAAAAAAGTAAATGGGAAAAAACTAAATGAGAAATATCCATTTTAAATGTACCCAATTTTGCCATGTACAAACTCAAATATTTGCACTGATAATTTAAGAAGCATTGGCCACTTTCTACATGACAAGCACCATTCTTAGCCCTTGAGATAGTGAGCAAAATAGAACACTAATCAATCATGAAATAGTCATATTGTTGCTATAGTTCTAAAAGACGAAAATGTTAGTAGAATGTTAGGATCATATCTGACTGTTTGGAGTCATGTGAGCTGGGGTAGTTGCCCAATTTTGTTCTGTTTTGTTTTAAAATGTGTTGAGATGTGAGTATGCATACCAGAAGAATCATAAAACCTCATAGTTTTCTGCAAAGCGAATGAAAGTACTTTTCTATGAACAAATAAAAATACAAATAGAACTGAGTCAAAACGAATTATTCAACTACTATGGAATGTGTAATGTGCAAGCTACTATAATGGAAGCTGGAAAATATAAAGCTGAAGGAGACATTCCTATACTCTGGTAGTTCTACTAACCGACTGCTTCGAAAACAAGGAGGAAATGATAATTGTAGCTTTAGGTACCATCTTGGCATAAGTAGTAAAATTGAGACCTAACCTTGGGGCGCCTGGGTGGCGCAGTCGGTTAAGCGGCCGACTTCAGCCAGGTCACGATCTCGCGGTCCGTGAGTTCGAGCCCCGCGTCGGGCTCCGGGCTGATGGCTCGGAGCCTGGAGCCTGTTTCCGATTCTGTGTCTCCCTCTCTCTCTGCCCCTCCCCCGTTCATGCTCTGTCTCTCTCTGTCCCAAAAATAAATAAACGTTGAAAAAAAAATTAAAAAAAAAAAAAAAAAAAAAATTGAGACCTAACCAAAGCATTCAACTGAAAGAACCTCACACCTTTGTTCTTGAAGCATGAGAAAGGAGAGGAAGAGGTGTGATTTTGAGATGGGAGTTGACATATTTCAGGAGGGAAGACAGTGGCCCAGGAAGACCTCTCTTGGAATGATAAGTGAAAAGCAATTTTATCTATCCCAGCTTACTCTAAAAGATCCCCACTTGTCTGCGCATCTCACAGAGTCTGAGAGGTGAAACTGGAACTCATTCCTTATTACTTCCCCCACCCCCAGATCTCACTGGACAGGCTTTTTAGGCCAGGAGCCTTCCAGAGTCCCAAGACTCGTTGTAAAGACCTCATAGTCAACACAGAGCTTCTGGTTCCATCAAAGCCACGTAAGAGTCAATGCTGTACATTGAATGCTACTGTTTCATTTAGTCACTGAAACTGGGCTTTACAACTTTCCTGAGGGAGGGAAAAAGTAACGTGTTTTCAATCTTCTTGTGATCAGGAATTCATTTTTATCTATTGTCAATATAACTCAATGAAATAAAGCTTTGTTTCCTGAAGAACACAATAATAGTAGGAATGTTTACATTTCTTCCTGTTTCTGACTGTCACAGAGTTGCTTCTGGCATAAAGGACAGCATATACGGGCTCCACTGCTTCTGTTGTCCCCAGGATTTATGCCTTCATCCAGGTGTAAAGAGGCTGCTATGACAGAGACAAAGCTTAACTCACTCAGAGCTATCAAAAGTATGAATCATTGCTGGAGGCTCAAAGGTAACAGCTCCCTGCCATTTAGCTTCTGAACACCATTATCATCCTTTCTAAAAATAAAATATAATGTTCCCGATAATGTTCTACTTCAGAAAGTCAATCACTCCATTTTAATTTTACTATGAAAGAATACACATGTATGTAAACAGATATATAACTAAATATAGTATAGCTAAAATGGCGCTGAGTACATGTGTGTGTGTGTGTGTTTGTGTGTGTGTGTGTGTATGATGATTAGCAATAATGCAGTCCCTGTTTCCTCAAATAAGCTCTGTCTAAACTCAGTGAACTGAAGGAAATGGCCATAATGAGAAAAGGAAAATGCTAACAACTCTAGCTCCTTTTTGGTTTTCTAATAGAGCTCTTCTGGCTCATTGGCCTAGTTCATTGGCCAAAAATGGGGGGAAAGAGTCAATAGCCACTGGTAATCATTCTGTTCCACAAGGTTATCATCAGTACATCAGAAAGATTAATCACAGAAACATTGTGCCCTGTCTATTACTGTGCCGAGGGACCTGAAACTAAGCAGTTGTGCTGCTGAATTTGGCTTCTGGCAGCCTGACCCTTCCTCCTGTGTTTTTCCCAATTCAGATCTAAAAGATGAATGAGAAAAAACAATGGAATGAAGAACTAAAAAATATGAACATGAGTTTGTGTGATCTAGAAATATTCCATTTGTTCTTAACACATTTACTCACAAACCAAAAACGAATATATTGAAAACACGACAGTGTTATATAATAGTTGTATTTGACTTTGGAAATCATTTGTTATTTTTAGGTTCAATCTTTTTTTTCCATTGTTCAGTGGACAAAATACTTAAGAATTTGGAACAAAAATACACAGATCTTCTAGTTATAATTTCGTCTAAACAGATTTTATCGGGGCACCTGGATGGTTCAGTTGGTTAAGCGTCTGACTCTTGATTTTGGCTCAGGTCATGATCTTATGGTTTAACAAGCCTTCTTGGAGCTCCGTGCTGACAGTGCAGAGCCTGCTTGGGATTCTCTCTGTCTCCCACTCTCTCTGCCCCTCACCCACTCTCTCTCTCTCTCTCTCTCTCTCTCTCTCAGAAATAAACAAACTTAAAAAAATAAACAAGATTTTATCATATAAACTATAATAGACCTATATCTATTCTTGTACCATAACATTCTACTTTGCATGACTGTAGATTTATGTATCTATATTATCACTTTTACTAAGAGCTACCTAAGCCAGAATCCATATTCAATTTATGTTAGTATTCCCAATACATACCTACCAGTTCTTTGCACAAACTCAGTGAATCAGATTGAGCCATCATTGTATTTATATATTCAAGGAGTTTAGATTAAAAATGCCATAAATTGGAATCTCAACTCAGCCACCTGACAGTGTGTCCTCTGACACTTAGACTCTCGGGGCTTCATTTCTTCATATGCAAAATGAGAATAAGTCATATATAGAATTATTAAAATGATAAAGTGAGATTATGTGTGAAATGCAAAATACAGTGATCAACATTAAAGCCATTGTAGTTAACTTCTCTACCAAAACTCAATAAATACTTGTTGGATAGATAAATAAGTGAATGACTATAAAGACCTTACAAGCTCTGATTTATCTTTGGGTTGCATTACATATTTGCCTAATAATACCTAGCATGGATGTTGAAACTTTGGAAAATATTTTTCCAGATTTTACATTTGAACGTAAGTAAATTATTCAAGTTAGTTAGCATTCAGTGCAGTATTGGTTTCAGGAATAGAACCCAGTGATTCATCACTTATATAAAACACTCAGTGCTCATCCCAACAAGTGCACTCCTTAATACCCATCACTCATTTAGTCCACCCCCCAACCTACCTCCCTTATATCAACCCTCAGTTTGTTCTCTGTATTTAAGATTCTTTTATGGTTTGCCTTCCTCTCTGTTTTTACTTTATTTTCCTTCCCCTCCCCTTAAATGTTCATCTGGTGTGTTTCTTAAATTCCACATATGAGTGAAATAATATCTTTCTCTGACTGATTTATTTTGCTTTGCATAATACACTCTAGTTCTATCCACGTTGTTGCAAATGGCAAGATTTCATTCTTTTTGATCGCCGAGGAATATTCCATTGTATAAAAGGACCACATCTTCCTTATCCATTCATCAGTTGATGAACATTTGGGCTCTTTCCATAATATGGCTATTGTTGATAGTGCTGCTATAAACATTGGGGTGCATGTGCCCCCTTTGAATCAAGATTTTCATCCTTTGGATAAATACCTAGTAATACAATTGCTGGGTCACAAGATAGCTCTATTTTTAATTTTTTGAGGAACCCCCATTCTGTTTTCCAGAGTGGCTATGCACCAGTTTTCATTCCTGCCAATAGTGCCCAAGTGTTCCCCTTTCTCCACATCCTCGCAATATCTGTTGTCTCCTGAGTTGTTAATGTTAGCCATTCTGACAGGTGTGAGGTGGTATCTCTGTGGTTTTTATTTGTATTTCTCTGAGGATGAGTGATGCTGAGCATGTGTCTGTTTGACATATGAATGTCTTCTTTGGAAAAGTATCTATTTGTGTTTTCTGCGCATTTATTCACTAGATTATTTGTTTTTTGGGGTGTCGAGTTTGATAAGTTCTTTATAGATTTTGGATAATAATCCTTTACCCAGTATGTAATTTGCAAATATCTCCTCCCATTCCATCACCTGCCTTTTAGTTTTGTCAATTGTTTCCTTTGCTGTGCGAAAGTGTTTTGTCTTGATGAGGTCCCAGTAGTTCATTTTCATTTTTTAATTTCCCTTGTTTCCAGAGATGTCTCTAGTAAGAAGGTGTGCGGCCGAGGTCAAAGAGGCTGCTGCCTTTTTCTCCTGTAGGATTTTGATGGATTTCTGTCTCACATTTAGGTCTTTTTATCCGTTTTGATTTTATTTTTGTGTATGGTGTAAGAAAGTGGTCCAGTTTAATTCTTCTGCTTATTGCTGTCCAGTTCTCCCAGCACCATTTGCTAAAGAGACTGTCTTTTTTCCATGAGATACTCTTTCCTGCTTTGTCAAAGATGAGTTGGCCATTTGTGAGTCCATTTCTGTGCTCTCTATTCTGTTCCTTTGAACCCTGTGTTTTTTTGTGTGCCAGTACCAGACTGTCTTGATAATTACAGCTTTGTAATACAGAAATGCGAGAGAATTGTGGCACTAGAAAAGCTGATGGTCCTTGCTTTTCTGTGAGGACTGCCTGAACTGCAGGGGGTGTGAGATCCCCAATCTGGGGATGAAGGATATGGAGTGATACCATTTTCCCCCCAACACCAACAAGGTGGGACTTCAGAGAGCACCACAGCATCCCCCAGTGGAGGTGGGACCCACTTATACCAACCTCCTCCCCCACCCTCTGCCCATTCCTGGCAATTGCTTGTTTACTGGGGCAAAACTGACTCATAGTCAACACAGCCAGCCTGAAGACCAGCACAGCCAGCACAGCCAGAACTCTGCATACACAAGGGCACTGAAAATCCAGTGCTTCAAAACAACACTGACAGTTCCTTTTTCTTTTTTTTTTTTTCTTCTTTTTTATTTTTGAATCAGGCTCATAGGTTTTTTGTTTTTTATGGGTTTTTTTTTCAGTTTCTTTACTCTTGTTTTTGGATCAAGCAAGGTTTTTTATTCTTTTCTTTTCTTTCTTTTTTCTTATTTTTTTGCCTTTCTTTTTCTCTTTTTTGAGGATCAAACTTTCTTCTCACCCTCCTCTTTTTTCCAGGGTTACTTCAACAAACAAATCAAGGCACACCTAATTAAAGGTCCAAACACTCCACTACAGCAAGCAAGGAAGAGCTTTGCAGAGGACTAAATGGTGGCATAGAGCAGCCAAAACATAACAGAGTGCACACAACATACACCAGAAATACTTTCTGAAGTTTCAGGCCCTGGACAGTGCATGACCCCTTCTTAATATAGCAATGCTCTCAGGTGCAGGAAACACAACAAGCTTTTAAAACACACAAAAGACAGAAACTTAGCCAAAATGACAAGATGGAGGAATTCTCCCCAAAAGAAAGGTCGAGAAGAAATCACAGCCAGGGACTTGTTCAAAACAGACATAACCAATGTGTCCAAACAAGAATTTAGAACAGCAGTCATAAGACTACAAGCTGGGCTTGAGAAAAGCACAGAAGACACCAGAGAAACCCTTGCTGCAGAGATAAATTATAGATATTTTTTACAGTTAGTTTCATTCAACTGTAAACTGTTTCATTTCAAACATCAGTGTATTAAATGTCTTCCATATCAAAATGCTAAAGTTAGGTCACATGTATTTCGAGGGAGGATACCTAAACAACATGGCAGAGATGTTTTTTAATTGACTGAAAAGAGTGGAATATTGTTTTCACATTTACAATGTGCTCCTCTATTTTCTTGTGTTCTTCAGTGCGTGATGCACGGGAGGGAATACAGTAGCGAGGGCCAGAGGGGTTGGTTCTGGGAGTGCTATTTGAGGGAGAGCAAATGCAACCCCAGGAAATGGAGCCACCTAGGAAAGAGAACTAACTGGAATTACAAAGATCTCATGACTGAAACGTGTCACGAGATCATGGTAGATTCATTTAAAATATATTCAACAAGCGCCAACTATGTTCTATAGAATTACATGGATAAAATCAGACTAGAAAAAGCCTGGACGAAGAAAAGATCAAACTGTATTTCAGAGATGGGGCCAATGGAATGATGACAGGGACAGACCTGTCTTAAGTGGCTACGCAATCCTCTCCTGCAATGATGGTCTTAAAAACTGCCATGCTTCCATTTGGCTAAAAGATAGTATGTTTTGATTTCTACCTCAATTAAATCTGATGGCTTTAATTTTAACTTCTACCTAAGAATTTCATATTTACATTTTGATTCAAATTGCTTTTTCTTCTCCAGACTCCCAGAGTTGCTGTCTCATAGAAGTTTGACTGTGTCTAAATGACATGAAGTTCAGTCAAATGTGGCCACATTTTTTGGACTCGTGTTTTGAAATTCTTTTGCTTGTATGAATAATTTGGAGATTTTTTAATAAATTTTTTCACGTTTATTTATTTTTGAGAGAGAGAGCCTGAGTGTGAGTGAGGGTGGGTGGTGGGGGTGGGTAGAGAGAGGGGGAGACACAGATCCCAAACAGGCTCCCGGCTATGAGCTGTCAGCACAGAGCCTGATGCGGGGCTGGAACTCACAACCATGAGATCATGACCCAAGCCAAACTCGGACCAACTCAACCAACTGAGCCACCCAGGTGCCCCGATATTTTGGGTTCTTGTTGAGCATGAGGATACTTAGGCAAAGAGGGTAACATAAAAATGGAATGGTATTTTAATGGTGTGTGAAGAATGAGAGAAAACTGATCCTAGGAGCCAATTATAGAAATGTCTCCATAGGAAATTTCACTCTGAAAAAAGCACCCTACTCACCTACAAAAAGGACATTTTTATAATTTGCCTTAATTTTTAAGTCATTCATAAAAGTCATCAGGATACTGTATTTGAAGTATTGTGAAAGTGTATTGTCATTAGTAGCTTCATAACTCATTTTGTAAAGCTTGGTTTCTCCCACCTAGCTCATATCCATAAGTAATTTACTTTACTAACATGGATGTGCATTCACTTTTAATGACTATCAATACAAGGTAGTAAGTAAAGACAGAAGATCTGGGTAGTTTCTTGAAAAGATGGGGTTAAATCCGATACTTCAAAACATAGGAAGTTTTTTTAAGTTTGAAATTGTCAATAGCGTGAACCGAGCTAAGAATCTACGGAGGGGAGTTAAAGAACTCATCAGTAATAATGACTCCAAATAATCTGTTTTTGAGGACAGTCTAGCTCAAAGAGACACCAATGTAATCTATTTGATGATCCATTTCATTTAAAACCCAAAGGAGATGAATCATTTTCAAGCATTTGAAGCCTATCTGATAATAATGGATAAAGTAATTATTTTTGTCCAAAGTAATTTACTAAACTAAAATTTGTTACCCAGCCTCACCTTAGACTAAATCTTTGCTGAATTTAAGAAATTACTGAACTTAAGAAATTACTGAGAATACAGAAGTATTTATGGGAGCATTGCTGGACTCTGGTTGTTATTCTTAATTTTTTTCTTACTCCTCTTATACGATATAGAATATCTTACTAGATAGTCAATTAATTATCATTGAATTCAGGTAGAGACAACTCTAATATGTCCATAAAACTAGCATTATGAAATACATTTCCACAAAGTTTGTTGGGAAATTACCCTCTCCCCAACAACAGCAACAAAACTTCTTGGTCAAATAAGTTTTTCAGTAAATTTTTCCTAATTTCTAAGGACCTTTTAAGATAATTCCCATACAAAACAAACTATGCTAAACTATCCATAGTTTTCTTTCAATTTTTCAATATTACAAACAGCATAGTAATAGACATCCAT
This sequence comes from Prionailurus viverrinus, assembly GCF_022837055.1. Lineage (NCBI taxonomy): Eukaryota > Metazoa > Chordata > Mammalia > Carnivora > Felidae > Prionailurus > Prionailurus viverrinus. Next base: position 129,480,428 of record NC_062569.1, on the reverse strand, counting down.
GTACATAAATAATCAGAATCTCTATTTCCTCACAATAGATTCTTAGACATGGGATTACTAGAACAAAGTCTATAAGTACTTTTTCAGCATTTTTAAATTCTAAAAGTATTGTTTATTTTTATTTTTAAAACTAAGTAATTTTTACAATATTCTCAAGTTGTTGTGCAGGAAGGAAATACTGTTTTATATGAACAATATATAAGAAGTTTTTTTCATCAAAACCTCTTCAAATTTGCTAATAAAGAGTACAGCTCTTTTCTTTTAAATACATGTTTTAAAAGTATAGAAAAATATGGAGGCAAATATACCACAGTTTTCAATGAGTATCTTTGGGTTATGAAATTGCACAGACTTTTTTTTCCATTTATAAACCTTCAAAGGAAACAAACTCATTGTATACTTCATATCCTCCCTCCTCATCCACTTCACCCCCCACCTCCCCCAACAGTTTCTTAATATAATTTTTCACTATTACGTTGTATTTTGTATTCAGTGTCTCCAGGCTGAGTGTTATCAGAGAATTTTGGGTTCTATCATTTTTATATTCATGGTCATCAAATTGTCCTGGGTTTTTTGTCTGTTTTGTTTTGTTTTACTTTTTATTTTCATCCTCTCTGGCTTTTTGTTTTGTTTTATTTTTCACAATTTCTCTCCCATCTATGTCTTGAGTTCCATTTCTAAACACAGTGGTTCTTTTAAATTATTGTACTCTTGAATGATTCAAATAAAGTCTGAATTGGTCTTTATGGCTCTGATCTTTTCCTTGTATAATCTATTTTATTTGCCATGCTGGACTAATCTCTTTCCAATAGTGCTTTGATCACCTCATTTGTTCTTAAAAACCCATAATGACTCACTATTACTGAATTCCCACTCAGGTTTAAACTGACTTTTTATTGAGTCAGATACAAAATAAAACTGCTTTTTTTTTTTTAGTTTTTTCCCCCTAATAAAACCCTACATTGTGGTCTTATGAAATGACATTCACATTTTGTTAATGTACTGCTATTCAGTATTTGCCTATTTAAGATTTTACTATGCTTGTGCTCTATCCACATACATGCTGTTGTAAAATGCTAAATAGCAGCATTTTTATGTTATCAGAGAACATAGCACCTTACATTACATCTAACCTAAGTTTAGTAAATAATCATTTTACTTGAAGGCAGAGTATTTTTCACAGAAATAAGACACATAAAAGACTTTTTTTTCCGGTTTTATTGAAACATAATGGAGATGGGACAATGTATGAGTCTAAGGTATAAAACATAATGATTTGTTATATGCCATTGCAAGATGATCACAAGCTAATTAACATCAATCACATTACTAATTTCGTTGTTGTGATGAGCACTTTTAAGAAACACTCACAGAGACTGCCTTTGGCGGTGTACCTCTCAGCAGAGCTTAATAGTACACAAGAACTGTTTGGAACATGGAAAATTATCAGTGCCATACAAAGGAACTTATCAACTTCAAGAAAACCACTCGAGAAGCCTATCTCTAAAGCTGAGCTTCTACATCTTGCCCTCTGTATATTCGTTATTATTGTTTTTGAGCCAATATCGACATAAAATCCTCTCTTGCATATTTGTCTTATTAAACTTTGTGGACATAAGATTTCCCTGATACCAGTTTCTGTGCACGCTTCCTGACTTTGCTTGTGCCTGGCAACCGAACTCTAGCTCTCCTTCTACCATCTCCTCCAGGGCAATGTGCTGGCTTTGGCTCTTTCTTCACTTGCACAATACAAAACAAAACTGAGCAGTTGCACACGCGATGCTTCTCAATTTCCATACAGTCAACATTATTGTATGCTATCCGTTTACATCCTCAACTTTTCTGCATATGCCAAATTTAGAACTTTATTTTTCATGGTTGCTTTGACTCTTCGGGGTCTTTTGCACTTCCATATACATTTTAAGATTGTTCCAATTCTATGGAAAATGTAGGTGGTATTTTGATAGGGATTGCATTAAACGTGTAAATTGCTTTGGGTAGGGTAGACATTTTAACAATATTTGTTCTTCTAATCCATGAGCATGGAATGTCTTTCCATTTCTTTGTGCCCTCTTTAATTTCCTTCATCAATATTTTATAATTTTCAGAGTACAGGTCTTTCAACCTCTTTCGTCAGGCTTATTGCTAGGTATCTTACTGTTTTGGGTGCGATTGTAAATGGCACTGATGCTTTGATTTCTCTTTCTGCTGCTGTCTGCTGCTTCATTATTGTTGTATACAAATGCAACAGATTTCTGTGTGTTTTGAATCCTGCAACTTTACTGAATTCATTTATTAGTTCTAGCAGGTTTTTGGTGGAATCTTTTGGGTTTTCTATATATAGCGTTGTCATCTGCAAATAGTGAAAGTTTGACTTCCTCCTTGCCAATTTGGATGCCTTTTAAACTTCATATGTTGCATATACCTCCCTATTACCTTTCAAGAGTGTTGCCGTAACTGGTTAAGCAACAATGTGTTTTTAACTTTGTGTATATATTGCCCTGGTTTGTTTACCTACATGGAAATGATTAGGCTTAGTGGAAAAATAAATATGCTTATATGAGTAAAAAGAAAAAAAAATGATTTCTCATCCAAGAGCATTTTATATTCTCACTGCGGTAGGCAAAATAACAGGCCCCCACACACAAACATGTCCATTTCCTAATCCCCAGAATTTGTCAGTGTGTTTTAATTTACATGGTAAAAGAGAATTAATGTTACAAATCGTTAAGATTGTTAATCAGCTGACATTAAAATAGGCAAGGATGGGGCGCCTGGCTGGCTCAGTGGTTAAGCGTCCAACTTCCGCGCAGGTCATGATCTCGCAGTTCGTGAATTCGAGCCCAGCCATCCGGCTCTGTGCTGACAGCTCAGAGCCTGGTGCCTGCTTCTGATTCTGCGTCTCCCTCTCTCTCTGCCCCTCCCCCGCTCATGCTCTGTCCCTGCCTCTCAAAAATAAACATTAAAAAATTAAAAAAAAATCAGGGAGCACCAGAGTGGCTCCGTCAGTTAAGCGTCTGACTCCTGATTTCAGCTCAAGTCATGATCTCACAGTTCGTGGGATCAAGCCCAAAACAGGACTCTGTGCTGACAAGCGTGGAGCCTGCTTGGGATACTCTGTCTCCCACTCTCTCTGCCCCTCCCTTTCTCTCTCTCTCTCTCTCTCTCCCCAAAATAAATAAATTTACAAAATAAACTGAAATAGGCAGATTACCTTAGATCAGCCAGGTGGTTCAGTGTAATCCATGGGAACTTAAAAATGGAAAAAGAGGGGCGCCTGGGTGGCGCAGTCGGTTAAGCGTCCGACTTCAGCCAGGTCACGATCTCGCGGTCCGTGAGTTCGAGCCCCGCATCGGGCTCTGGGCTGATGGCTCAGAGCCTGGAGCCTGTTTCTGATTCTGTGTCTCCCTCTCTCTCTGCCCCTCCCCCGTTCATGCTCTGTCTCTCTCTGTCTCAAAAATAAATAAACGTTAAAAAAAAATGGAAAAAGAAAAATGTATCAGAAAGATGCAATACTGCTCCCTCTGCAGATAGACAAAGGATGAGCCAAGGAGTGTGGGTGACCTCTGGAAACTCCAAAAGGTGAAAGAACAGATCCTCCTTCAAAGCTTCCAAACATGAAATGCAACCTCTTTAACACCTTGATTTCAGTCTGCGAGACTGAGTCTGACCTTTGACCTATAGAACTATGAGATAATACGTTTGTGTTGTTACTGAGCTACTAAGTTTGTGACATTTTCTTACAGCTGCAATAGAAAACTAGCACTCACAGAGCAACGGCCTTCCAGTTCCTACCCAAAGCATGTTGACATATTAGATAGTCTCGTTGAGACTAAGGGAGACTTCTCTGCCTCCATGTACTTAGTTTCCCCTTTTCTCTGAACCCATTCTTAGAAATTTCTCAGGGATCTCAAAAAGTGTACCAACTCAGACTTCTTCACAAGGTTTCCAGAACTTGCTGGTGTCCTTTCTCTCTCTCAGTCACTCTTTACCTTTTCTAGTCTCTCCTCAACTCCTAGGCTACCCCAGGTATCTCAAGTATAAAATATCCAAAACCGAGCTGCTGATTTTCTGCCTTGTCACCATCTCAGTAGGGAGAAGCTCCTTTCTTCCAGATGCTTTGACCAGAAACCCTGGAATAAGAGGAATAAAGCAATTTCTCTTTTTCTTGTGAACAATACCTATTCGGTCAGCAAATCCTTTGACACTATCTTCAAAACATATCCAGAATACAGCCACTTCTCACTACATCCACTGCTGTCAACCTGGCCTGTGCCACAATCGTCTCTCCCCTGAATCATTGTAACAACCTCCCAACTGTTCTCTCTGTCTCCACTATGACCCCTCCACCTTCAAACTAACAGACAAGGTAACCCTTGAAAATGTAACAAGGGATATGAAAGCACTGCTCAGAGCACTCTGTGGTAGCTTCAGATCTCACCCGGAATAAAAATTGAAACCCATATAGTGTTCTCCCTTCCATTCTCCTGAGCTTTCTGACATCATCCTTATTCATCTTCCTCTTAATTCCCTCTACGTTGACCTACTTGCTGTTCTTTAAATGTGTCAGGCACACTCCCATCTGAGGGAGCGTTCCTGCATAGAATATTCCTCACCATTCTTTGTGCACGTCTCCCGCCCTCACTCCCTTCAAACCTTCTCTCAAATGTAGTTTGTGAAGTTTACCATATGCAACACTACAACCGCTATCACCCAAGCCCTTCCCTTTCATCTTCCCTGCTTAATTACTTTTTAATCACTAACATCATATATGTTGCTTAATTATCAAGCTTCTTCCCTTTTTCTCTCCACTAGAATGTAAGTTCTATGAATGTTGGCATGTTTACTATCTTTTGCACTGCTGTATTCCCAGTACTTAGAGAAAAGCCTGGGAAAAGAAATGGGGAGCTTTATGAATGAATAGACAAAAATAGGGGCAAGGGTTGTATAAAGGAAGAGAGAGAGAGAGGGAGTATTTTCTGTTGCTCTCTTATGGCGTTCAAAAATTTCTAGTTTCGCTACAGTTCCTTTGTTTGGTTTGAAGTTTAACTGATATGTAAAATTAAAATTCACTGATTTAGTCATTAAGTTAAAGGTTTTTAGAGCTGCCTGGGTGATTCAGTTTGTGAAGCATCAAACTTGGGTTCAGGTCATGGTCTCATGGTTCATGAGTTTGAGCCCTGCATCAGGCTCTGTGCTGACAGCTCACTTCAGATTCTGTCTCCCTCATTCTTCTGCACATCCCCTGCTTGTGAGCTGTCTCCCTCTGTCTCTTTCTCAAAAAATAAATAAACATTAAAATTCTTTTAATTTTTTAATGTTTATTCATTATTTTTGAGAGAGATAGAGAGAGCATGATCAGGGCAGGGGCAGAGAGAAGGAGGCACAGAATCTGAACTAGGCTCCAGGCTCTGAGCTGTCAACACAGAGCCTGACGCAGGGCTCGAATTCACGAGCTGCGAGATCATTGTCTGAGTGGAAATCAGACACTTAACCAACTGAGCCACCCAGGCGCCCCAAACATTAAAAAAAAAAATTAAATAAAGTTGTTTTTAAAAAAAAACTTTAATTTTAAGCCAATTAAGGAAAAACTTTGAAATTAGTGAAATGGATGAACAGAACTAAAATCCATTTGCATTTTTATATTTAGAAATACATAACACATTGTCAGCTTAATTTTTATTTTATTTTACTTCAGAAAGTAAAATAGTGAAAGCTATCAGTTTTCATTTGACTGCAATTCAACACACATTTACTGCAGGTCAAACATACGCCTCTTCACCACCTCAAAAAACACATAAAACCTGATTCCTTTATTAACTTACAATTTACTTAAATATTTATATTACATTTAAAAAATATTATACACCACATCTTTGTATGTTTTATAACATACACATGTGTGCATATATACATACCCATAAGAGTTTTCAGCTTATTATATTGTCAGTGTCATCAGCAATATTTTTATTTCTTTTGTTAGCCTAGTATTCTATTTGAAAGGATGTTAAACACATATTTTAAGCTAATATAAATGCCTAGATATCTCCACTGAGAATCATCATGCAAAGGCTTTAAGGTAGTTTATATGGTTTAATGACTTTCAATTCCAAGTTGGTTTTCAGTTTTCTCAGGATTTCTAAGCATAGAATACAAATTAAAAAAAAAAATGTACAGCGGGTAAAACTTAAGAAATCTGGTAGCACGCTTGCTTTAGAATTAGTATTTTAGAAGACATGAAAAAGAACATTTTTGTCATAAAGGAAAAATAAAATACTGAAAAAATATTTTCTACATTCATTTAATGTGCATAACAAATAGCTCAGCATCTTGATACTGAGTTAAAAGAGACATTTAGTCCATACCATTAGATAATGTACAAGGTAAATAGAAATGTCATCTTATGACCACAAAAAGAAATGATCCTGTCTCATCAATTTGTATGCATGTTTAGAAACACACTCACATGCACACGCACACACACATGCAACTCTGAAAAGAAATATAAATCATAAGTCAATTTTGCAACTATAATCCCCAGTGTATTATGTAATGCCTCCACTCGCCATATGCTGTAGCTATATTTTCCTCTTCACTTGAACTGCAAAGAAACTTCTGGCCAAAAAAAGCCATTTATTTCTGATTGTTGCACAAAAGTCCACCCACAAAAAAATCAGTTCAAAAGAAAACAAACCTCCATTCTAAGATTTCATATTTACTTAAGAGAACTACCTGAACACAAATTGCTCAACTTTCAGTGAAGTTAGTACTGATAGGTGGTACTTTGAAGAAAACACAGAAGAATTGACCTTTCACATTTCACTCTTCACATAACTTTGACACCTAGGCATTCCTGAAAACAATTGTCTAAGTCTCCCAATGTCTGAGTCTGATCTACTCTTAGAGAATCACAGAAAGAGGAACTTAGCTAAGTGTGATGAAGCCATCTCCCTGAAAAATCTATTATCCTTACTATTCAAGGCGAAATTGCAGGATGCTGGACATACATATTTTGTAAGTATTTCAGGATACATGCATTTTGTTAGGATGACAGTATTCTTTTTAAACCTCTGCAATTGAAACTAGGTTTGAGGAAGTGGAGAGGAAGTAGAACATAAAATAATATTTCTTAAAATAGAATATATTAGTCAAGATGATGTCATAGTATTAGTGTCATCACCATGTTTGCTATATTCCTTCCCTAATAATCAGTTTCTTCATATTCCCCATACTATAGAGCCCCCAAAAGTATTAATCAAAAATAGTTCCTCTTGGCTCTTTGTGATTTACTATCAAGCAAACTCACTACTTATTCTGTCATCCCAAATATTGTGTTGTGCTCTTTGAATAAACTGGTTCCACTGAACTCAGCACATTCTTAGGGCTAGACTGTTTGTCCTTTGGAAAAGCAATGCCCTATAGGAAATTTATTTAACTTCATTAAGTTATCCATGTAATTCGGGTGTGGAGTTTGGTGAGTTCTTCATAGATTTTGGATACTAGCCCTTTGTCTGATATGTCATTTGCAAATATTTTTTCCCATTCCGTCAGTTGACTTTTAGTTTTGTTGATTGTTTCCTTTGCAGTGCAGAAGTTCTTTATCTTCATGAGTTCCCAATAGTTCATTTTTCCTTTTAATTCCCTTGCCTTTGGAGATGTGTCAAGTAAGAAATTGCTGTGGCTGAGGTCAGAGAGGTTTTTTTCCTGCTTTCTCCTCTAGGGTTTTGATGGTTTTCTGTCTCACATTCAGGTCCTTCATCAATTTTGAGTTTATTTTTGTGAATGGTGTAAGAAAGTGGTCTAGTTTCATTCTTCTGCATGTTGCTGTCCAGTTCTCCCAGCACCATTTGTTAAAGACACTGTCTTTTTTCCATTGGATGTTCTTTCCTGCTTTGTCAAAGATTAGTTGGCCATACATTTGTGGGTCCAATTCTTGAGTCTCTATACTATTCCATTGGTCTATGTATCTGTTTTTGTGCCAATACCATGCTGTCTTGATGATGACAGCTTTGTAGTAGAGGCTGAAGTCTGGGATTGTGATGCCTCCTGCTTTGGTCTTCTTCTTCAATATGCTAAATGAAATAAATCATACAGAAAAACACAGATACCATATGTTTTCACTCTTATGTGGACCCTGAGAAACTTAACAGAAGACCATGGGGGAGGGGGAGGGGGAAAAAAAGAGAAGGAGGGAGCCAAACCATAAGAGACTCTTAAAAACTGAGAATAAACTGACGGTTGATGGGAGGGTGGGAGGGACGGGAAACTGGGTGATGGGCATTGAAGAGGGCACCTGTTGGGATGAGCGCTGGGTGTTGTGTGGAAACCAATTTGACAATAAATTTCATATTAAAAAAATGTTATCCATATAATTCGATGATCTTAGTTGCTCTAATGATCAATAAGGGGTGCAAAATTGTGAATGAAACTCCTCTGTTCAAAACAAAATGTATGAATAACCCTGGTATTGATTGATGGTCATTTGTAATCTTGACTTGATTTTGATGAAATCTCAGAAGGCAGCCTTGTAGCAATGATTTCACACTTGTGACAAAGATATCCCCCCTCCAAGTTTGGGTTGTGGAACTCATACATTATGTATTTCCTTTAATGATCCACATAGCCAAGGGATGGCACTTTAAATTGATGAAGGTCATATATTCATATGTAGAACAAATTAGTTTAGAGACAAATGAAGAATAGATGTGCAGTTGCACTAGCATGAACTGTTACAATTATAGTGATTATTATAACCACAATCTAATACCTTCCAGACATCAGCTGCCATTATATGTGTCTGTATCATGAAGACACAATCCTATCTCTCCTAAAATAATATTTCATTATAGGAATATTATTTATATAAAAATAGTTTGGATGTTGCCAGTAACTCCATATCAATCCACTGTTTTCAGGAGTTTAATATTTAGTGGCATAAAATTTGCTTTAAGGAATATCTAGGATTACAGTGCATCCATTTAGAGCTTTTACTATATTGTGTTCTAGAAACTTTGTTTTAAGGAAGATTATTGAGCATAATGACAATTTCATTCATAGTCAACATAAATTGCTCCCTCAACGTCATGCTGTCATACTCCTAGCCAAGTAAACTGCATATAGCATGGGATCAAAAGCAGGAAAAAAAAAAAACCCTACGTATTAAACCACCTTTAAAACTAGTCTTCGAACAACATTTCAGAGATTTAAAGGTTTCAACTCAGGGGCACCTGAATGGCTCAGATGGTTAAGCATCTGACTTAGTCTCAGGACATGATCTCATGGTTTGTGGGTTTGAGCCCTGTGGTGGACTCTGTGCTGATAGCTCAGACACTGGGGCCTGCTTCTGATTCCGTGTCTCCCTCTCTCTCTGCCCCTCCCCCTGGTCGCGCACTGTCTCTCTCTGTCTCAAAAATAAGTAAATAAGCAAGCACATTTTTTTTAAATAAATGAAGGTTTCAACTCTGAAAAATTAATGTGGTAATTATATTTTACTATTTCTGAATTTTTAGAATATCATTTTTTTTAATTCTTGTGGCATTTATGATTTGATGAATAGAAAAAATAAACACATGAATAAAATGTAATCAGTGTCCTATTGGCATATGCTTCATGAGGAAAACATCTTCACTTCAACTTGGAAGTGACAGAAGGGTAAAAGTGTTATTTCTCTAGTTAAATTTTCTGCAATGCCAAGATCTTTTGTAGGAATTATCAGAATTGTCTTGCTTTTTGCACACATAAAATAAAAATTCAAGCCCTTTGGGCTAAGAATGTGGATTTTTTTTTACTTTAATACTATACTTAACAAAAAAAATTTTACAAAACATAATACCCACTGTTCTCATGCCCTTAATTCACTCTCTCCTAATGTTTATCCAATTACCTGTAATTAACAATAATACATTTCTATTAACATACCTACAGACCTAATTTAAATTTTGCCAATACTCCTGCTAATATTCCTTTTCTGGTCCAGCATCCAATCCAGGATATTACATTGCATTTGTATTCCATATCTTCTTTTTTTTAATTTTTAAAAATCTTTATTTATTTTTGACAGAGAGAGACAGAGTGTGAGTGGGGGAGGAACAGAGAGAGGGAGACACAGAATCCGAAGCAGTCTCCAGGCCCGAGCTGCCAGCACAGAGCTCCACACGGGGCTCGAACTCAAGTTCATGAGATTATGACCTGAGCGGAAGTCGGGCGCTCAAATGACTGAGCCACCCAGGCACCCCTATATTCCATATCTTCTTATACTCTGCTAACCTGGGACAGTTTCTTCGTCTTTCTTTCTTTTTTTTCTTTTGACCTTGTCGCTTTGATGAGTACAGGTCAATTATTTCATTACATTTTTCCTCAATGTGGACTTGCCTGAATTTTTCTCATGAATAGATTGAAGTAATGCATTTTAGCAGGAATTCCACAAAAGTGGTTTTATGCCCTTCTCATCACATCATGTTAGGTGGCGCATGATGTGCACATGGAAAAAGAAGTGAGGGAAAGGTAGACACTAGAGATACGAAATACACGAGTGAATGTACACTCTCATAAAAGAAATAGATGTATTTGCAGGGACAGAAACCTACTTTAATTCAGGGAGTCATAGATATGTTGTAACTTTCCAAAATAATGTGAAAATCTCTATCACGGAAAAGTGATTTGTCTTATGTCCTCTTCTAACCATGATTTGTGTGTTTATTATTATAAATATGAAATATCCATACAGCCTCTAATTGCATACAAATTTCTAAAATTCAGTTCAATATAGATTACATTTGAAATTGAGAAGAATTTTAAATGTCTAAGGGTTTCATGTGTAGCAGCTTCAAGGCAGAAAATGAAAACATTACTGTGAACGGTTCTGCTCCTCTAAGTCAGAGAAGGTGTGGCCTGAGTATTTATGAGGTGTTAAAAGCAAGAACTGATAAATTAATTTTTTGCTGGAGTGAACGCATTACGTCTAGCACCAAATTGTCCATATTAGTAGGCTTTCTTTGTAAATGAGCATTCCTGTTACATGTAAAGAGACTAGTTATAGAAATGTGGTGGTTCTTAGGACATTGGTGGAGAAAATGGTTTTAAGAACTCGTTTTAATTACAGCAGTAGTGTCTTTCTAGACTATATAGTAATTACACTTCTGGTGTTTAACACAGTTCTACTCTCTAACCTTCTTGTATTTAAATTTGGTTCTTTTTCTCTATATGTAAAACCTAGTTAAGTATTTATATTCTTAGGTGCGTATCTGGCTACGATGTGGTTGTTTGAAACATTATTCCAAGACAATTACTGAGGTTGCCAGCGTGTTAAAATGAAGATCAGCATCTAGATTAACTAGCCAACCCTTTATAGTGTTCAGTGAGTCCATAAACCAGTATTCATATTGACCTCTCCCTCCTTATCCTCAAACCACCACATTGATTGATTCTTCATTTTCCTGCTTGAACTTGGCAAAACCCTGAAGTGAAAGGTAGTCGTGAGATAAGATACTTCTGTATTTCAGCAGTTGATCCTCACAACAGAATACAGGTTTGGGAAGTTAAAACATATGGCTATCCATATAAGGGCCAGGTAAATTTACTCTAACATAATTATGGATACCTGATTCAAATGTCTACCCAACACATGCTTGATATGTGGCAGATAATGCTACCTATTAAAGATTATGAGAAGGGCTATGCAAAATAGTAAAAAAAACAAAAAAAAAAAAAGAAAAGAAAAAAGAAGAAAACCATACTCTGCTACCATAAAAATGTACTGAAGTCATATCAAGATATACCCTTCTATTTATTTAATTATAAGTACAATCATAGTTTATTATAATCTTGCATTCTGTTCCTTGTTTTGATTTATGATAAGCATATTTTCTTTTTCTTATGTAGTTATTACTCTGATTAGGAAAACAATGCATGCTTATTTTGGATAATTTAAAAATAAAGAAAAGCCAGTGAAATAAAATAATAACCTATCAGCCCATCATCCAGAGAATACCACTTCCACGTATTTGACATCACACTAACTATGATTGTACATTTTTAGCATTAATTCCAAACCCAATGCATGTACGTGCAACAAGTTTATAATTTCCGGTTTTATAGATATAACAGCATTTATTTATACTGGCCTCAGTGTTTCAATATTATGCATGAGGTTAAATAGCCATCTTTATATATACAGTGTCATGCCACCCTCCACCCACCCACACACATTTAGGCATGTTCACTTAGTACTATTTCTTGTGTTATTTGAAAAAAAAAATCAGTTCAAGTAAAAAGTCAGGGTGGTACTCGGTGCTATTTGTCAGTGTGACAATACAGGAATTATCGTGGAACCAATAGTTAGAAAGTACAGGCAGTCCTCCGAAAACTGGTGCCTAGAACCTAGATGGCAATCATGGCTACTTTTCCTTCTTTGAGGCTGCACACTCTCCCCTATCTCTGTATCTCTCTACTCTTTAATTGGCCTGCTTCCATTATCAACTGATTCCTTGGCTGGATCATTTGGGTCTAGCCCTCCAGAGCCACCAGCCTACACTATGTTCTTCTCAGCTGACCTACTCATCTTAGAATTACTAGAGTTCTAGAAATTGGTAGATAGCTCATATGAGTGACACCACAGGTACTACAGGTACAGCGAATCCTCTGGTCCTTTCTTAGATTGTTGGCCACATGTAGCTCAATCCGTAGCCACCTCTGCACCAAAAAAACAAAGAAACAAAAAACAAAAAAACAAAAAACAAACAACAGAAAAACCCAGCCCTGCACTGTTTCACTGAAGAAGATGCAAGGTACCGAACTGTTTAAGAAAGAAAAGGAGGTGAATAAGCCAGGAAATTGAAAGATAATATCTGTTATTGATTTGGCATAATAAAGTAAAGGTGCATGGTTCCGTTTTAGATATTTTATAATAATAAAAACAAAGAAAAAGGGAAAAGAATTGCCCTATATTTAGCACTAATTGGGTTTTCAAAATATGTTTATTTTTCCGCTAACTTTTCTTGAGGTTATTTAGATATTTCTTGATAAACCTTTATGGTAACATATGTGAAAGCAGACATGTTTATTTTGTTATTTGGTGGAATGAATTGTGAAAACTGTAGTTCTAACGTTGGTAAAACTTGTAATGAGTAAATATTCAATAGAGTCAATACTAATGATAAGGCACATTATTCCTTTCTTGTGAAGTTTTCTCCCCCCCCAAATCTAAAGACTATGAACACAGAACAGAGTGTTCAATAGCCCTATTTTCTCACCATTATATATAACAAGTTGCACACCCACTAGTTTCATAGCTGACTGCATCTGTTGTTAACACTATTTCTTAACACTCTGTAAGTTTCTAGACTGGTTTGTATATCAACAATTAATTTCGAACGAGGCATGGCAGATGAGGGATGGGGCAATAAGAAATTCTGAAACTGCCAAATATTAAAGCTATAGATTTAATTTCTTTTCTTTTTTTTTTGAGTATAGCCAACATACAACATTATATTAGTTTCAGGTGTGCAACACAGCAATTCCACAACTGTACATAATATGTTCCCTACAAGTGTAGCTACCATCTATCACCATACAGCACTATTACAATGTCATTGACTACATTCCTTACCCTGTGCCTTTTATTCCTGTTGCTTACTCATTCCATAACTGGAAGCTTATATCGCCTATTCCCCATCTTTTCCATTCCCCTACCCCTCTCCCCTCTGGCAACCATCAGTTTGCTCTCTATTTATATAGTCTGACTTTGCTTTTTGTTTTTTTATTCATTTGTGTTTTTTGGTTGCTTTTTGTTTGTTTTGTTTTTGTTTTGTTTTGTTTTTAGATTCCACATATGAGTGAAATCATACAGAATTTGGCTTTCTCAGTCTGACTTATTTCATTTAGCATAATACCCTCTAGGCCCATCCATACAGATTTTACAATAGAGGATTAAATGGTTTTTTACCATATTAATTTAATTGCTATTCTCAGTACAGGGTCAGCAATGATTTCAAATGCATTTTCGACTTAACATATCCAAACAGAACCCTTGATTTGTCCCCCAAATATTTTCCATCCTTAATTTTTTTTCTCACCAACTTATACCTTCAGCCACACTTTTTTTGAAGTCTAAAGTTTTGGAGTCATCTTTAAAATGTCCTTTACTCCATCACTAAATGCTGTCAATCCTCCATCCAAACTATGTCTCAACTGAATACATCCTTCTTGATCTATTTTGCCAACATACTTTTTTCCAGTTAACATGCCAGTGTAGTTTTAGTTGGCCTCCTTGCTTCCATTCTTGTACTCCTTTACTACTTTCTCTGAACAATCAATATAGGGATAATTTTAAAAATAATTTATTAAATGGTTCCAGCATTTTAAATTATTCAAAATGTTTTATGTTACTAGTTTACATTAAGTGTTTCAGAATATCCTATTATAGCACAAATTCTTTTTTTTTTCTTGATATAGAGGACACAGTGGGCAAGGGGCAGAAAGAGAGAGAATCCCATGAGGGGCAGAGAGAGAGAGAGAGAGGGAAAGAGAGAAGCAGGGTTCACCTGAAGGGGGACTCATGTTTTACCTGAAGCAGGGCTTGAATTCACCCCATGTAGGATTCAAACTCACAAGCCATGAGATCATGACCTGGACCGAAGTCAGATGCTTAATGACTGAGCCACCCAGGTGCCCCTGGCATACATAAATTCTTCAGTAAGACTCACAAGGTCCTTCATGGTCTGACCTCTGCCTTCCTCTCCAGGACAATATTATTCCACTTCCTCCCTAACTTTCAAGGTCTTCCTTGCCTTGCATTGGCCTTCCCCTAAAGCCTAATTAAGCCAAGTTCTTTTAAAGCCAAATCTTCACACATGCTGTTCCCTCTCCTTGGAAGCTTTCTTCTCCTTTATCTTGTTATCTCTTAAATTGTGTTATAACCTATAATGATAGAAATAATCCCTTAGGGGCACCGGAGTGGCTCAGTCAGGTAAGCGTTGGACTTAGGCTCAGGTCTTGATCTTGCAGTTTGTGAGTTGAGCCCCACACCAGGCTCTGCCCTGTGAGCATGGAACCTGCTTTGGATCCTCTCTCTCTCTCTCTCTCTCTCTCTCTCTCTGCCCTTCCCCCCATCTGTCTCTCAAAATACATAAACGTTAAAAAAAATCATATAAAATTTTTTTAAAAAACAATAATCTCTTAGACCAAATGACCTTTCCCTTCTAATGTCTTTGTAATTATTATGTTCCTCTTTCTTACTTCTCCATAATCTTTGGGAGGGCATTGCTACAGTAGAACTTTACCATATTACAACAGAACTTGATCTTTACTATATTACTAGAACATAACCCAATGCCTGATACATGATTATTGCCTAATAAATTTCTTTGACCAATCAGCAAAATTTAAAAATACAAACGTTTTAATATTAAAGAATAAGATCTCTTCCACTACAGAAAATGGACTCTCTTAGAATATAATTTGTAGGTAACTAGTAATTAATTACTTAAAATTTAGTTATTACTAAAACTTATCAAAAAGAAAGCATATTTTCTTGACATTAATAATAAATGTTACAATTCTCTAGAAGGACCATGCAATATATTTTCTAAAAAGACCCTGCGATACATTTCTGAAAGTTGCCCTAAGTCATTATGATATAAAAGAAATTTGTGTATACGATCAATATTTAGATTATTATATAGGAAATTTATAGTTAGTTAGAACCTGGAGACTTAAACTATTTAGTGGTTTCTACTTTAAATGTTTTCCTGTTGAAACACATTGATTTGTTTTCCTTCTCATCCTTCAACCCAGCAGCTCTAAGTTTGACACTTTTATCACCCCAGTGGAATGCCTGGTTTTCATTTGCAAAGCACACCTCACTTTTACGAGTGAAACATTTCAATTTTATAAGAGAAACATCACGGGCTAAGTAGCACATGCAAATCTAACAACCAACCCCACTTAATTGTTCTGACTCCCTATTTCCACAGACTGGGATTTCTCATAAGATAAATGCATTACATAAGCAACATTCTTTTCAATGTAGAAAGGGAAGGCTGTCCACTGAGCTTGCTTCTGATTCTTTGCCCGGGAAGCACCACTGACATTTAAAGAGTGTTGGCTTCATTTATGAACATGCCCATGACAGCTGCTTATGGAAGTGCAGAACCTCACATGTGGCTCGGTTTGCTTTTTAACACTTAGTTACATTGGCTGTACCTGCCCATCTCCTTGACTCCAGGGGACATGCAAAATAGAAACAATTCAACCGGGCTCACAGGAAACACTGGCCTCTGGGAATCCAGAAGTCTAGTTTTAGATGATCCCAACTCCAGTTGGAATCCTCTTTGGCATTGAACAGTCAGTCCCCTTTTCTTGTTGTTGTTGAAGATACAATTGACTTTATTAAGTGATTCATAAATTAGGCAACATCTCATGTAGCAAGTAGAAAGATACTCCTGAATAGTCCTCTTAATTTTTCATTTCAGTTCCCCCATCTATAAATAAAGAATTGATCTGGATGGACCCCAAGAAGTCCTTCATCTCTCACTTCCTATTACTCCAGTTTTCTATCTCTTAGCTGGAGAAAGAATAATATTATTAAAATATTATGCTTCATCTTATTATGTTGAACACTGAACTGTAGGTAGAAGGCCACACTCCAGTTCATTTAGACTCTTAAGACGTATAGCTTTATTGTCATACACACTTTTGTGGCATTATTTTCTTCTTACCCTACTATTAAAAATATTTTGTACAGACATAGACTTTAATGCAATGCTCCTCCTTTAATGTTTTCCTAACCTCATGTGAGCTCTTCAGCTGTGTGTAGAGAGGGAGGGAATACATTTTTTTAATGTTGATTTATTTTTGAGAGAGAGAGAGAGAGACAGGGTGTGAGCAGGGGAGGGGCAGAGAGAGGGAGACACAGAATCTGAAGCAGGCTCCAGGCTCTGAGCTGTCAGCACAGGGCCCAACGCAGGGCTCGAACTTGGGAATGGCAAGATCATGACCTGAGCCAATGTCAAGATGCTTAACCAACTGAGCCACCCAGGAGCCCAGAAGGAATACCTTTTAATACTCCAGTAATAAAATGTGCTTTCAAATTTATTTTAGCATTTCTTCAGTAGGTTTACGTTCAGTTGGTCCTTTCTGAGAAGTCTGTATCATGGTCCATTGAAAGAGCTGCCTCAGAGGACTGGTATTTGTGTTTCGGAAATTCCCCTTCACAAACCCCCAACCTTCTCTGTCTTGAGCTTTGCATACCATTCATGGCTCTGTTAGTAGCTGTGTCTGCAGACCTGGCAAGAACATTTAAAGACTCTTGTTGTTTATTATTAAGGTTGTCATTCAATTATAATGGCTCTTCTCATATTTCCAACCTGCCTTTTAGTGATCCCAAACTTCCCAGATAATTAATTTTTGAATTAGATCTTTAAGAAAGTCAGAAAAATGCATGCTAGGTTTCTGTAAAACATATTGGAAGGTACCACTTAAAGTTACTGCTTCTTTACAATTGAAATCAGTTGCCAAACTAGAAAATAATGACCCTGTTTTAATAACTGGGATCTACACAAAAGACTTAAAAACTAACACACATTCACGGTTATATAGAACTATTGCAAGGAGTAAAAAAGAGAGAAGCCATCTTTTCTGCCAGCACTTTTTTTCTACCTAGTTCCTTGAAAAGTTAATAAAGTTTACTGAGAGTTAGGTTAGTTTCTGTGTGTTATCTTTATAGTACACATTGTCCTATATACTGTGCTGAGTGCTATTAGGTGATATTATGCTGTTATTAACTCCTTAAAGGAACACAGAAGACAGGTAATATAAATCCCAACTTATAAACAAGGAGGAAATTGAAGATATGGTAATATGACAAATTGACAACAATTCAAGCTGGGCTTACTTGTCTAATTCAAAGCTTTTTAAATTTGTTTTTTCACATAAGCTCTAGGCCCAACTTGGGGCTTGAACTCATAACCCCCAAGATGTCTTATGCTCTACTGACTGAGCCAGCCAGGTGCCCCTCTAGTCCAGAGTATTGCTTTAAAGAATACTTTGGACTAATTGAAGAAAAATTTTGGTGAATTTATAGAAAGTCAAAATTATTTTTTAAAGTTTTAAATTTTAAAATACATGTAATTAGAATTAACTTAGCAGTTAAAGACTTTCCAATAAAAAGGTCTGTTTCTATTAAATTCCCAGTTGTCTCATATAAAATAGTATTTCTACAATTAGTAAGTCATTGAAAATTAAAACTTTTCTAAACACTTTGTATACATAATGTGGAGTCATATTATACTTTTACTTTATTTATAAATGTGTTTTTTATAGATAATGAAAAGATAAATGCTAGACTTACCCTCACTAGCGCAAATTTTCAAAGTACAAATGAATAAGGTTAATTACACTAAAACAAAATAATTGTGTTTACTGAATCACCAAAAAGAAATCGTTGATATTTTCTTTATTTTTATTTATTTTTTGAGAGACAAAGAGAGACAGAGTGTGAGTGGTGAGGGGCAGAGAGACAGAGGGAGTCACAGATTAAAGAGCCTCCAGGCTCTGAGCTGTCAGCACAGAGCCCGATGTGGGGCTCTAACTCACAATCTGTGAGATGGTGACCTGAGCCAAAGTCTGATGTTCAACCGACTGAGACACCTAGGCGCCCCAATAGTTGATATTTTCAGATAATAGAATTTTCTCAAGTAACATTCATCTCACACTCTACAAAACAAATGACGTACAATTTTCTTTTTTTTTTAAGAAATTTATAATTTTGTAAATCCACAGGTATGTTAGCTCCAAATTAAATCCTAAAAGATTCTAGACATCACTTAGGAATGTGGTATGTTTTAAGAAACTGAAAAAGGAGAGGCATCTGGGCGGCTCAGTCAGTTAAGCGACTGACTCTTGATTTCAGTTCAGGTCACAGTTTGTGGAATTGAGCCCCCTACTGGGCTCCGGGCTGACATCGAGGAGACTGCTTGGGATTATCTCTCTTCTCTCTGCCCCTCCACCACTCAATCTCTCTCTCTCTCTCTCTCAATAAATAAATAATAAATAGATAGATAGATAGATAGATAAATAAATAAATAAATAAAGTAAGTTAAAAGAAGAAGAAGAAGAAGAATTGGAATCTGAAGTATCCTGTTACAAATTCGGGTGTTTGTTAGGCAGTACATATGTGCTTGGGTTCATTAAGCTCCATTGTTCGGTGGTTTTATACTTTTCATCAAATTTTGAAAAAATTGGACATTTTTCTCTACACATCTTTTCTACCCAACCCCAAATACACCTTTTTTTTTTTTTGAGAGGCTACAATTACACCTATATCAGACCATCCAAAGAGTTTCCACAACTCACTCATGCTCTTTTACCTGTTGTTTTCTTGTCTCTGTTTATAACCTAGGGGTAAAAATAGGGCTCCTTTCACCATCATCCCTCAGAAATGTAATGCCTTTCTTTGCCTGATGTCCAATGTCTTGGAAAGCAGTGTTTCATATATTTAGTATGGCGTTTTCATTGTTTCAGGTGATAGGGTAGAGCTAGTTCTATTACTCCATCATAAATGGAAGCAGAATTTGGAAACTATTCTTCTTACCATTGAAAAATCACCATATGATAAAAGTTTCCATATCTTTGGCAGGTTTATTAATGCGTTTAATTCCTTTTTCATGAGTCAAGAAAAAATAATATTTACATTATAATCACACTCCCAGAATAGTATTTGTTCAGAAGAAATCTTACAATATATTTAACCCATCTGTTTAGTACTTGACTTTTTCTGTAAGAACACATATAAGCAGCCATTCAACTTATGTATGATATCTCTAGAGACAAGAAACTTATGTCTTTTTGAGGAAGTCCACTCTCTTCTTAATGGAACAAAAGGATATATATATAAAGAGAGAGAGAGAGAGAGAGAGAAAGATACATATATACACAGATATATATATGTATGTATGTATATACCTGTATATATGTGTATATGTATACATGTATATATAGGTATGTATATATGTATACCTATACCTATATATACATATATATATCTGTTTCATTGTTTCTTGCTTTACTACCTAGTAAGATTCACAATAAAATATGTTTTTCAGTACACTACATCATTTACAATTATTTAAGAAAGATTTTATTGTCCCAAAGTTGTGTCTTCTCTTAGCTAACAGTTCTAAATTCCTTTAATTCAATCAGTTGCATATGATGCAGTTCTGTGCTCTGTCACCATTCTCATCCGAAAACAATACTTTTTATTTCAAGTCATGTCATTGGTTGTTATCTTGCTGGAGGCTTTAATCTCCTAAAGTTGGAAATTATTTATTTGCTTCATAGTCAATTTTGGTTTTTATTTTTCCACATGTTTTTCAATACCTGTGCTCACCATTACTTATTGAATCTCAGAACTTTCTAATAAGATATTTTTCCTTTATTTCTGATGAACATTTCTAGATTTCCGTTCTGTGGTAGTCTAGTGGTGGGCAAGTCTTAGCTGTTACTCATATTGGTATGTGTTTCCTCATGTGTTTTTCGATTTTGGATTAAGCATGTCATGTTTTGTTGTTGTTGTTGTTGTTGTTGTTGTTGTTGTTTTTAATTTTTTTTCAACGTTTATTTTTATTTTTGGGACAGAGAGAGACAGAGCATGAACGGGGGAGGGGCAGAGAGAGAGGGAGACCCAGAATCGGAAACAGGCTCCAGGCTCTGAG
Organism: Prionailurus viverrinus; assembly: GCF_022837055.1. Classification (NCBI taxonomy): domain Eukaryota; kingdom Metazoa; phylum Chordata; class Mammalia; order Carnivora; family Felidae; genus Prionailurus; species Prionailurus viverrinus. The sequence continues at coordinate 129,459,720 of NC_062569.1, read as the reverse complement.
CCATCAGCCCAGAGCCCGACGCGGGGCTCGAACTCACGGACCGCGAGATCGTGACCTGGCTGAAGTCGGACGCTTAACCGACTGCGCCACCCCGGCGCCCCTAAGCATGTCATGTTTTATTAGAATCCTGTGGAGTCTAGGTTGAGAGTGTGTTTTTCCAGAGAATTCTTTTTTTTTTTTTTTTCTCTTTTCTGGCCGCACCTCATCTCCAAGCCATTGCTAACAATAGGGAAAACTTTCGATTAATTTATGGACTTGAAGTTTTTTAGATGAAGCAGGAAGAGTAATTTTATTTTGGTGTTTAGTTATGTATTTTTTCATGGAAGTATAGTTGACACACAATGTTATGTTACTTCCAGGTGTACGACACAGTGATTTGACAAGTCTATATATTATGCTATTTTCACAAGTGTAGCTACCATCTGTCACCATACAATGCTATTCCAGTATCATTGACCATATTTCCTTTCATTCCTGTAACTCGCTCATTCCATAATGAGAAACCTGTATCACCCACTCCCCTCACCTCTTTACTCCCCTTCACCTCTTTTTGCTAATCTTCCCACCCACCTCCCCTCTGACAACCGCCAGTTTGTTCTCTGTAATCATGGGTCTGTGTCTGCTTTTTTTTTGCTTTCATTTGATACCAAGTACATATTGACATAATTTGATGTGTTAAGATATATATATATTTTTTATTTTATTTCCAGTCAGTTAACATACGGTATTTTCATTTCAGGTGTAAAATATAGTGATTCAACAATTCCTTCCATCCCCTGGTGCTTATTATGGCAAGTGAACTTCTTAATCACCTACAAATCACCTATTTAACCCAACCTCCGTTCTCCCTCTCCTCTGGTCACCATCAGTTTGTTCTCTATTAAGAATCTTGTCTCTCTCAGGAAGAGTAAATCTGAACTCCAAACTAGATAGAAGGTAGTCATGTAATTATGAATTCACAGAGACTTTTTTTTTAATCTATGAGTTAGGTTGAGTCTGAGAGGCTACCCACCTGTTTCCAATGGTTAGTGCGTGGACTTTTTCACTAAAAGTGTAGTCCTTCAAGGGTCCTGACTTTAATGGGACCAACTTGTTTACCTTGCCTCTTCTTGTTCCCAAGATGAATGTTAAAACCTGACGCTTAAGGGTGCTGAGATTGTTAAAAATTCACTGAGCAACTGTGGCTCCCGTGAAGAGATTTTTAATCAGCCTTGTTTTTTGTCTTTGAGAATGTCCTTTGTTATCATGCAAGCATTTTTTATCATGATTATATTATTTTAGCAAATATTCCCAAGGTTTTGTAATGGAAATATTTTTTCAGGTTTGTTATTTTAAAATACAGTCCCATCTTCTATTTCTTCTTCCAAGTCATTTGGAAGCATGCTTACTGTGACAAAGATAAACCTGAAGTATTACAGGACATTTACTTAAGAACCGTGTTGTTTAGAGGCACCTGGGTGGCTCAGTTGGGTAAGCATCCAACTCTGGATTTCTGCTTAGGTCATGGTCTCATGGTTCATGAGGTCAGTCCCTGCACTGGGCTGTGCCCTGACATGGAGCCTGTTTGGGATTCTTTCTCTCCCTCTCACTCTGCCCCTCCCCTGCTCTTGCTCTCTCTTTCTCTCTCAAATAAATAAATAAACATAAAAACCCTGTGTTATTTAACAATAACCACAAAGCTGAATTATGGCCATTCTACTAATTTCCATTTCATTAAATTATCTTACATTTAGCCCCATTCCTTTATCTTGTCTCCAGTACAAATAATCTACTGATGTTCATATATACTGAGTATAAACTCAGAATATTTTCAGCTTTAATGACAGAGTCCCAAATCGAAGTATCTTAAGCCAGAGATAGGATTTTTTGGATGGTGTACTAGAAAAGTCCAGTAGTTAAAGTAGCTAATTTCCGGTGGACGAATGATGTCATGAAAATCAACTTCATGTCTCAGATATGCTTTTCTCATATTGGTTTTATTTTTTCCTAAGAAGTGTAGAAGGACAACCAGCTAACTCTCATAAATTTGGCAACCCCACCAGAAGTTGATATTCTCTTTTCTAATAGTTCTAGAAAAAAAATCCATATATCATTCTCATTTGTGCAGATCAAATATCTGTCCCTGGACCCAGAGTATAGGGTCAACCCCATCAAAATGACATACAATTAAAAGAAGAGGCACGGCCAACTCCCAAAAGAGCTGAGTCGGCTACTACTGTAAGGAATATTCTGCAGGCAAAATCAACAAGATTTCACTGTTGTTGTGTACTCTGTTTTTGTATTCTAATTGCCTAAAAACATTACAAAGAGAGAAAAGAAATGTATTCTAAAATCACTTCTTAGTGAATCATGTTGAGGCATTGTAATCATTGCTTTCTCAGTAAGTTCACAAACCATCCTGATATGGTTAGCTGAACCAATTGTGTTCCACTTTATAAAATTAGAATGACATGTACATTTTTAACATCTCTTTTTTTGTCACAAATTCTCCAAAGTTCCTGAAATTAGTTTGGTGATCACCTTTACAATACCCTGGGATACAATTCACAGAGGCCAGATATTTTAATGAATTTGTACTAGTAGAGGCTTTCTTTACAGTTTCCTAAATTGGGGGAGATTAGAATCCCTTATATAAATACTTATTTTACAATTTGAAGATTGTGGTCTTTGACAGAGATAGTAAAAAAGTAATTGAGAAATTACTCCATTCTTTCCAACAGTAGAATCCTTTAGTTTCTACTCAAGTAGGAGGCCAGAGTTTTTCTTGGTTTTCTTCTTTCTCTAACAGAATCAAATTAGTCTTTTCATTGCTTAGTCTTTTGTAAACTTCAATTCCCATGTACACATAAAACCCTCATTTTCTAGAATGGCAAGTCTCATTTCAAAGCTATATATAATGCAGAAATTGTTATTATTTATTTCTAATCCATTATGGATTTTGTAAAATGTATTAAAGTGAACTATTAGAATAATTACATATTAGGAGGTCACAGCCATTTCAGTTAACATGAAGTTTTAAACACTTCAATTGCTGTACATATCTTATCATGGCAGGTGGTTCATGGACCATGCTTTGAGTAGCAACAATCTAAAGTGTGAATTGGGTCATGCCCAATGAACCCCCCCCCAGGTTATAAGAAACTCTAAGATGTGCTTTATTTCTTTTCACTGTCACTTTCATATGGATATGAGTTTAAGATAGATTCATTTACTCACAGTCTAGCTATCATCAAGGCAATAAAAGTCAAGAACTTATCAGCTTTTTTTTTTAATTTTTTCAACGTTTATTTATTTTTGGGACAGAGAGAGACAGAGCATGAACGGGGGAGGGGCAGAGAGAGAGGGAGACACAGAATCGGAAACAGGCTCCAGGCTCCGAGCCATCAGCCCAGAGCCTGACGCGGGGCTCGAACTCACGGACCGTGAGATCGTGACCTGGCTGAAGTCGGACGCTTAACCGACTGTGCCACCCAGGCGCCCCAAGAACTTATCAGCTTTTATAGGTATACAGAAAGTTAAAACCACCATCTTTTTATACTTGGCTTCAGTTCTCTCATGATCTGAATTTGAATTCCATCAACCATTTCTTTACCCATCTGAAGAACTGAAATGTATTCCTACAACTTGTTTTGTTTTCCCCAATGCATTTCCACTGTCCTGTTTGTGAACTAACACTCTAGTTATATCATCTTCCTTCCTAACAGAGCCTATTTCTTTTAGAGTGTTAACATCCTCATTTACTGAATGCCAGTCTTCTAGGTTCACTCAACACTAACTTGATGATATATTTGAAATTATATTTACTTCTCTGCAATATATGTGTCACCTGAAGTAACGTTAATGCAGGGAAAGTAAATTTGAAGTTATGTGTGCATGTGTGTATGTATTTTAAGCATGCATTCATATGAAGATAGAAAAGGGCAAAATACTGGTTTTAATCCCTTTCTTAACTTGTTTAAGTGATGTATTACTTTTTGATTTTCATATCATCATATTTGCTTTTCCCCATAGAACAGAAAGGATGTACTATTTAAGAGTGTTTCCTTTGTTCTTATTTAGTTAATTAAAATTTTTCTTAGTAAGAACAGGTAACTTCTTTTAAAAACATGGTCTTCCACCGGTCCACAAGATTTGAGCCATTCTTAGACTATTATAAAGCATGATTTAAAAATTGTCTCTATTCTCACTTTTCTCATAACTAACTGCTATACCTTCAGATTTTTTCTCATTGCCAAAGGCTGTATTAGTACATGTAAATAGCCCTTGTTATCAGGAAACTCTCAGGCTCTTCAATTTTGTCATCAAGTTTCCAGTGGCAGCCTTTTCCCTACTTTGTTCTACAGGATGAAAAATGTATTCTTTAATACGCATGGTCCATAAGTACATAACTTTGGTAAATTATATCTGGTAATTTATTTTGAAAGTAATGTGTCCCTCTGAATCAGCACAAGTCAATGGCATATGAAATACTAGGTACATCACATAGTCAATATATTCTTGAAAACTCAACCTACATTCAAATTGACCATGTCTACTAACATTTTTTAAGTCAGCTGATACAATAGTTAATTGTCAATGGACATGAATAATTCCTACATCAGGTCAAGGCAAAACTACTCTCTCGTTACAGACTACTTTTATATTCAGCCTGGGAAATAAATTTTTGTAGAGTCATGAAATAATCACATGGCATAATTTTCTCTTCTATATATTTAGCAAATGTTTGCACATATTTTTGTATATATTTATGTATAAAATATTCAGTAGTTATATATATTTATAATAATAATTAAAGTACAATTTATAAACTACATTTGCTGCTCTTTCATCATGGTCAGCAGTTTTAATTAAACTAAGTTTAGTTTCATTTAGTTTTAATTAAACTAAACTTTCAGATTTTATTTTAACTTGTACAGATGTCAATTTTTTTTTAATTTCTTGACTATAATTTGCACACATTCCATAAAATTCTACCAAATGGTAGTTAGTAATTCTAGCATTTTGCTGTAGTCAAACACTAGTAATCATCATAAAACCTGTCGAAAAATTTGTCATCCCATACCATTCTGACAAAAATCATGACAATGTACTAATGCTGAAATTTTAAGTTTCAAGATAGAAAATTAAATACAAATGCTATCCAGTGTTTTAAAAATTGATTCTGAACATGATTCTCTTTATTTTTGAAAACCATACTCTTATTATAATAGAAAGTTTGTGAAGATCGACAGCTGTTAACTTCAGTTCCCTGCTGTTTGTGAATGCCACCCATCTTGAAAGCCACAAGAAGAACGTTTAGTGAGTGTGCATTTTAGTTTGAAACAAACAAATATGACTGTTCCCATGAAGGAAACTTGGTGTAATCTAAATGATTAAGCTGCACATATTTGTAAGGCTCATTCAAGGGATGAATATTTAGTGACAGCAAGTAAAGAGCAGAATATGTCCGTGTGTTGTAGTGTGCCTAGGCAGCTTTAGGGAGCAAAGGGGACTTAAGGGCATTTAATTCAAACTTGATATTATCCTGAATGATAAGGATGAGACCTAAAAAGCTGCAGTTCTATTCTATGTACTCAAGGACACCATTGTCTCACTGGTATTCATATAATTCAATAGACTTCCAATTCACCAAGCACTCTTCCCTGATAGAATGTTGAATTTCATTTTGGAAATTAACTTTTACAACAAAATGGTCCTTTCAATCTATATTAATGGTTGAGTTAGTACAAGATATACCAAGCATCATTTTGTATTATGGTTGCTAGGGAATGTGGTTGGTTACCTGTGAGAAGATACTGTCCTGGAAGTACACACACTCTCTGTCTCTCTCCAACTCTATTTTTTTCTGTCTCTGTCTCTCTCTCTGTCTCTCTCACACGCATACACACACATCACTCCCTCTCTTATAACTTAATCTCAATAAGTTAACATAAAAGACCAGATGCTCCTCCTTTTTAAGCGTGTGTGTGTGTGTGTGTGTGTGTGTGTGTGTGTTACTGTTGTACGCATAAAGGCTGGCATCCTATGTTCCACTGGAGCAAATCTGTACTCAAGTGCTCCTTTGCTAAAGGGAATTTTTAAATGCCATAAAGCTGTAGTCTTAACCTTGACTGTCTTTCATTCTCAAATATCTATTCAGTTATATGTGCTGAGTGACTTAACAACGAAGTGAGAAAATTCAGTGACTTGACATTTACAGTTCCCAACTGATTCGTTTATTTATTCAACAGAGTAAATATTTAGGCAGCAGAATTAAATTGGAAAATGTTTATCAAGTTTGAGACCACCTTTCTTTCAATATATAAAACATGAACCCAGAGGCCTACGCATAGAGAAATTTACCTATAAATGTGCCCTACAGAGAAGGGCACATTTAAATGTCCCAATAGGTTTTCATCAACCACTAGTTTGTTTGGGAAACTTCTGCCAATACTTTAGGACAGTGCAATTGAAATAACACCTAATAAAACATAACTTACATGCAACTGCACTTTATTAATCATTTTGTATAACCTTACCATACAGGCAGTTCTCTGACTGTATTTTCTCACCTTATTTCAGACCAAGGATCTATTCTAGTTAGTTTGCCACACCTGAAGTGCATAGATCTCTCCCACCACATGTAACACCATGTCTTTATCTACACACTTGAGAGATTAGCTGAAAAACCCCTATACCCACAACCAGAAGACGGACTCTTAAACAGTGTCTCAGCATAAAAGTATAATAAAAATAAACAAAGGCTTGAGGTTTCTGCTTATAACAACATTGTATGGATAAGCTAAATAAAGAATATTGTCCAAAAAATAGTTTCCAATGATTCTCAGGATGATTTTACTGTCATTAAGCAATAAAAATAATAACATCATGCCAACAGCCTTTGAAATCTGAGACTATATTGACATTCCATTGTCATAATGGAGAAAATAATTACAAACCTAACTTTTATATCAAAATCAGGAAGCATATAATTGCAATTTTCCATGGACATAATCGAGAAAAAAATATATAGGGGCGCCTGGGTGGCTCAGTCGCTTAAGCATCTGACCTCGGCTCACGTCACGATCTCACAGTATGTGGGTTCAAGCCCCACATCAGGCTCTGTGCTGACTGCTTGGAACCTGGAGCCTGCTTCGGATTCTATGTCTCCCTCTCTCTCTGCCCCTGCCCCGCTCATGCTCTGTCCCTCTCTCACTCTATTGGAAAATAAACATTAAAAAATGTTTAAGAAAAAATTACATATACATATATATAACTTAAAATTTACCAGTTTAATCATTTTTTAAGTTTATTTTGAGAGAGAGAAAATTTCTTATTTATTTAATTAGAGCTTATTTATTCTGACTTTGTTTATTTTGAGATATTTACTTTACTTAATAAAATTGAAGTTTATTTTATTTATTTTGAGCACATGCTCTGGAGGGGCAGAGAGAGAGAGAGGGAAAGAGAAAATCCCAAGCAAGCTCCACACTGTCAGCATGGAACCCGACGTGGGGCTCGAACTCACAAACCGTGAGATCATGACCTGAGCCGAAACCAGGAGTTGTGCACTTAATGGACCGAGCCATCTTTTTCATCATTTTTAATGTGTGATTCAGTGGCATTAATTACATTCCGAAAATTGTGTAACCGTCATGAATATCTGTTTCTAAACATTTTCTTCACCTCAAGTAGAACCTCTATACTCTTTAAGAAATAACTCCCTGTTTTCCAACCCTATAACCAGTGAATTAAAATCTTCAGAGCAATATGAAAGAGTTTGAATTTTTAAGAACACAGCAGAAAAGTTTTATGAGTAGGCCAGTTTGATAAACAAAGGAGGGTGGTGGGATGTTGGTCCAAGTTAATCTTCTCAACTAACATTTGTATAATCCCGAAGTCACATATTTAAAATTGAGGGTCCTAAAGATTCACTGTTATGTCCTGAAAACAGACTTTAAGCTTCTGTTTCAAATTCCATGTTTAAACATATAGAAGTTTCATATCTAAATTTAAATATATCATCTCCTTTCAAAATATTGATATTTTTATGAATAAACTATCAAAATGTTTTAGTTTGTTGCCGTTTTTGTTTGTTTCAAGTACTAAAAATAACAGTGTGTTTCTAGCAGATAAATGGTAGAATAGTCTCTCTGTATTCTGATTTTTATTTACTTATTATGTCCAATTTGCTACCAATATTCTCTTGTTTAGGAAAGAAAACTCAACTTAGTTCCCTTGAATATTCTTTCCCTATTACTTCCATTCCCTGCGTGTTCCCCCAAAGTTCAATTAACATCATGTTTCTAGTATTAAAGGTTATTAAACATTAGAACACTGTTAGGTCTTTTACCAGGGCTTGGAATGTTTCTGTAATATTTGAATTAACATCATCTGTGAGTTTTTCCAACTAATTCGCAAGGAATCAATGCTAGCTCCCATATACCACTTTGTTAAGAAAGTGGTAAAATTTTACTCTGGATGAACTTGAAGTGAGGACATTGTGTTCACAACCAGATTGGAAGAACGAGCACAGTTTACCCACATGTAGGTCCTCTGAGGGGCATTGAAACTTCAGCAAGTGAAAGAGCTGCCTCTCCTTGTCTTTTCTCCTTCATTTCTCTCTCCTTTCCTTCTTTTTCTCACTGCTTTCCTTCCAAATGGAATTACGGGTGGAATGTTACTCTTTAGAGTGTAAAAAAAGAAAAAGAACAAATATTAATTTCTTCACTGAAGTGAATTATATATTTCAGACTAAACGCTTTCTCGCAGCACTGCCACCATTGTGTGCTAAGGTTCTGAATTACAATCGGTTTTCTAAGTATTAAGGTCCCACCCGATATTAAAACAAATAATCTCTATTTGAAATATAGTTTGTGGTTTTTATCCGTTTGTTCTTCTTCTCTTCGTTCAAGTTTAGGCATCAAATTGCACTGGGTATATACATTTAAAATCCCAATCCAAATGATGCAACTCTGCAGTAGTAATTTAATCTGAAGTGTTATGTTACCCTAGTGCCATTTCACGGGTTTGTAGACTTGCTTTGCTTGTGGAATCCCAACTGTTTTTAAGTTTTTAAGAAGGGTATACTTTACTAGAACTTTCTGAAGTTTCATTTTATCACAGAACTAGCATGACCCTTTAGCCATGGCCAAATACATATAGTTTATGCATTTCGAATGATTTTTAAAGCTATGTGTTCAGTTTAGTGCCAGTGCACATTATAATCAAGTGGTCAGGTTTTATCCACATGGTCACTTGATGAAGCTGAATATAAAGCCAATGCAAGAGGCTAAAACAACATCCATTTTTATGCATTAGACATTTACATATGTTTTCTAAGAGTAATTATGGATGTTTACCTTTTCACTATATTTTCAATTATTGGTATAATTGATATTCTTCCTTCCCTTAAAACAATTTGCTTCCCACCTCTTCTCCTAGGTCACACTTTTACAGTTATCTCCATAGCAATATCACCATCTAACAGAAAGATATATCTTCTGAATGGCTAACAATACAACGTTAAGTGTTAGAACATAACATATTTTCATGTTGAAAACATCTGGAATTCACAACCGATATATATAAATATGTCTGTGGATCTTTAACAGTTACCCAAGGCTGAGCTTGCTTTCTGAGTTAGAATTCATTTACAAACAACTCTTATTAACCAGTTCTGTAGAGCAATAAAACCAACCTTTATTTCAACATCAGAAAAAAAAAGTTTAATTTACAAGTGAAGTTGCTTATAAAGACTCAATTTGCCCTTTGTGGAAAAGAGTTTATGGTGGAGTTGGGCTGTATTACCAACCTATTACTCGTGCACTAATACCTCTATTTACTGGCTGATTATGTCCTCTGGCAAAATTCGGAACTGTCTACTCCTCTGGTGCAAACTAATCAGTTTTCAAAATTAGTTATTGATCTCAGACCTATTGTGGAGGACCAATTTAGTGGTGGGCTCATTGAGTACTGAAGTGACACCGTTTGCATAAGTAGCAGAGAAAGAGCAAATATTGTGTTCAAAGACAGTGTTTAAAGGTAGTTTTCTATCGCAGGGAATTAACAAATACAAGTATTCAAGGCTGCTAAGTTTCTGTCGTTAGAGATTAATGATGTAGGCACATCCCTGCCAGTCACATGAACTTATGCTTTTCATATGTACATTTGTTATTCATTTTCTGAATTTAAATAAGTAATGGATGGTAAGTCATTTTCTTTAACGTTAAGAGACCATTTCCATCTGTTTCTGAAAACTTAATTTTTTATTGAATTTATGTGAGGACAACTAAAGGGAGTTTTCATTTCACAAGTATAAAGTGATTACTTGCTGATGAGTGTGTGAAGGGAAATGCTAGAAAAAATCAAGCAGAAATGAGGAGTCCAAAATACTTCAGTGTCTAAATTCCATTTCATATTCCTCATAACTTATCCATCATTATTATTTCACTCTTGGGCTTTTTTTTTCCTGTTAGAAATAATTTATTAATGGTTTGCTTTCAATACTTTGCTTTAGGAAATGTTACAGATAATTGAGAGTTAACAGTTTTCTGAGTATCTCAGAAAAAAAATTATGAATTATATCACTTGGCTGGCTACACAGGTGAAAACTACTCAAAAACTGTTCTTGAGTTTTCTCATCAATTTGACATTTCTGAATAGAGGTTAATTTTAAAGGTTAAGATGCAGAATTTATACAAACAACCCCAAATAAGACTGGCATATTTTTAGCTATAATTATTTTTAAAAATGCATTCCACGTTAGCAATACATGAATTGACACCCACACCGTGACCATAGCTCAATACTGGGAAGAAACTTAGAGGAAGTTACAGTAGAAATATCTTTTTATATTTCTTGTTGATGTGGGTTGATAACCATTTTCTAATCACCTTGACTTTCAACAACACACTGATCTTTTTCTTTTCTCAAGCCCTTTATAAATGTAGGTGTGCATACGTGTCTACTATGGCATGTAAATATAAAATATAACCTTCAATATTGTTTTAATTTAAAATGTTTAAATTTTCCACTAAACTCTGGTATCAAGAGTTAAGATTATTTTAAGTAAGAAAAAGAAAAAAAATGTTTCAATAAATATTTAGAGGTGACTACTCACACCTAAATGAAGTCAACCTTAAGTGGAGTTCCTGTGAAATTAGAAAGGTGTGAACAGCTCTTTACGATGTAAAGGTGATACAGACTCTGTTGTTTTTTTTTAATGTTATCACAGAATTTCATAATTTAAGAAATCCACTTATAGTATTTTCATTATAATAACCTTTTTAATACCTGGGAGGAAAAAGCTGTAGTGTTATTTGCATTGTAAAAATATAAAGTAATATAATCAAGAGAAGATAACTAAGAAAACAAAATGTAAAATTTTCAGAACTTCATATTATTAAAATTAAATCTACCTCATGATTGCTGTTATCACTTGTCAAGCATCTAGTAGTTTCCCTAAGATAGCAACTTGAACATCCAATAATTTATTGCACATGAACACACGTATGCCACTGGCACTGGGCACAGTTAAAAAATCTAGGAACATTAGCAAAATTTTGCCTTGGGCCAACATTGGGCCCATATTCAGTCATATGATGTCTTTAGGACTGTGGTTTTTAGCCTTGCCGAATCATCAGAATCTGCACTGAAGCTTGTTAAAAGATACAAACCCTACTGAATCAAAATTTCCATGGATAGTTCTAAATATTTATATTTTATATGCTAATGTGCCACAGAGGGAAAAAAAAACAAACAACAACAAAAAAAAACCCACATAGTTTAGATTTCCCTGGACCTCAAAGGAAAATGTAAAATAAATCCAAATATGTGATAGCTGAAAAGGTGTACATATCACAATGTTCCTTTTTCTTTTTTCAAGAATGCTTCACAGAAAATTTTTGGTGTATGGATCTAAGACATTATTATCTAAACACTTCAGCTATCAACTTAAAAATTAGGAAATCATGTTCATATGTTTTTACTCAAATTAATTTAGGAGGATAAAGGGAAGACTAAAACAATTTTTTAAAACATTAAAAACTCTGTATATTGGGGTCAGAAACAAAATGTTCTTCCCTTTTAATACTGATTATTTGGAACTAGTCCTAAACCCTATATTCTTAGTAATATGATCATAAAATGTGTAACGGATCTGATTATATAAACATGGTTATCTGGATCAGTTGTTTTAGTTTATGTATTTCATCTTCCAAATATTTGTTTTGATCAATCTTAGTTTCAACTAACATTTTAAAGAGTTCTTATATAAAAGAGATGCAGAATGAATTTCAAATGAAAATTTCAGAAAGCACATAGAACTACAATTGTGCACCTGATAAAAATATGCCTTTACCACAAAAGGAATTTCGTACTGATGAAGCCCCATGACTATACAGAGTGATCTAAAGAATAAAAGTTTTATGGAATACACGCTTCTTCTCTAGACCTGTTTCTGTTCAGATATTTCATAGAGAATTTGGCAAATTTGAGCACTGAACTTTTTATCTCTATTCCCATACTAGCATTGCTTAAACTTTTACAGACAGTAAAGCAGTAGATTATATAAAAAATAAGCAGCAATAAAATTGTCCAAATAACTTTTCCTCTATTCTTATTTATTTTCCTTTGTTTCTCCAAGCAGTCCCTAGAGAGATAGCCTGTAAATCAAAAAGACCTATATTATCAAAGTACTACAAAAAGCTATTCGGAAATATGTAAATTTAAAAACTAGAAAATTAAAGTTTTAAGCATAAAATCCATGAAGAGCAGCCAAAGGAAAAAAAAAAGCCAGAATAGTTTTCAGATTCTATCCCATTTGTTTTATTCTCTCCCCGCCTCTAGGACCAACTGAACTCAAGGCTAATTATAACACAGACACAAAGGACTAGTCACTGCACTAAATGAAAAGAAAAGAAAAAGAAAATATGATTTTGAGTTCAACTTCAAGGGTGAATAGCAGATTAGAATATTTCCCCATGGAGGAACAAGTTAAACAGTAAAGCGTGACATTGTTAAAGGTTGTAAATGTTTTGTGGAAATGGTGAGATTCCAGGATTGCTTCTCATACATGTAGTCATTAAGGGAAAAATGGATAGTACTGGGGCTGGCATCACATTGGTTTTATTTAAATGATTGATCAAGTTTTTTGATGACCTTTTGAATTTCATCCAGCTCCTAATAGACTCCAAATATATCACCTTCATTGCCTTAGTTGTTATCTAAATAAAATAATAAGGTTTGATTAGATCAGCAATTATAGCTCGTTCTGTGTCTCAGATTCAGATTCTGCTATTCCCTTTGCAATGGAAGTATTTTTCTTCTACACTTTACATTGACATTAGTGCTTGTATTTCCACTTTGTTTGTTTGGTGCTCTAGGAAGTAATACACTGGATATAACCTAAAATTGTGAGCAGCAAGCAGTTCAGATTTATTATTGTTCATGACTTATAGTCATTACAATTACTTAGAAATTGACTAGTTACTAGTGTATCTCTTTAATGACTAGAAAACATTTCCATGGGCCACTTTGTAATTAATTATTATAATCAAAATATCACATCTAAATGTCTTTGATTCCCCAAATGGACTTTAAGCTTTTATTTATTTTTTTTTTTTTGGTATTTCTAAAAGATCTCCTACTGCCATGTCACATGATGTCACATGACTAAGTGGACAAGGATATATGACTAAGAAGTAGACACAGGCACTGAGAGTCATCAAAAGGCTTGAGCTGACAGTGTGCTTGGGTGAAAATGGTGGACTAGGAGTGGAAAGGGTGATCTCCTGCTTATTAGGCTGAAGCCACCCATCTTCTGGCTTATAGCAGAGGTCTCCCTGCCAGCCAAATCCAGAGAACCTGAACATCACTTCCATGGACAGAGATGACCTGCGTTCTGGCAAGCCTACCTCTATCGCTGAAATAGGACAAGGTATACCTCCCAGGTATACATTAGAGATCAGTAGCCTCTGCCTTCCCAACTCTCCTTGCCTTCGTGCTTGTGTGGATTCAATAAACATCTGCAAATGTTCCAACTCCTATTCCTCAATCATTGCATAGCTGTATCTTGGGGCCAGTTCTCCACCAAAGGGAAGATATGTGTGCCCATACTGTGCAGAGAGAAAGGTTGGAACTGTGGAAAGCATATATGCTTTAGCATCTAAATCCTTGTTTTGACACTTGATAGCTGTATGACCTTAGTCTAGAAGTTAAATGTTGAATCTGTTCTTTCGTGTCCATTAGACATGAAAAAATAATATTTTCTTAAATTGTGATAAGAATTAGATATTTCTGTAAAGAAACTTCCACAATGTCACAATGCAAAAGGTAGCTGCTAAGCCATTATTATTTTAATATTGATTATTATTCCTTTCATGGGCACTGGTATAAGACTACTCATATCAATAAATTTTTTCCTACTTGTCCTTTTTTTTTACATTCATTTAACTAGGCAGATCTTTTCTTTGACTCATAAAGATTGCTTAAATGCAGATACTCATAGTTTATTGACTATAAATGATACATGTATAATATTTATTGAGGGCCTAACTATGTTCAAGAGTTTTACCTGTGTCATTCCTTTTTCTTTCCATTTTACTATGGGAAACTGAGTCATGGTATAGTTAAGTAGGAATTCCCAAAGTCATAAGCTAGTAAATAGCAGAGCCAGAATTTGTGAACAAGTATGCTTTAAACCTTTTTACTCTGTGTCTTATATTAAGTCTTATAATGAGAGTAAGATGAAGAGAAGAGAGAATATGAGCAAATACATAACTGATGAATGGGAAGATAAGAAGTGGAGAGGTTATGGTTGAATAGGTAAGAGCTTAGTCACTGTTATTAAACTGTTTGGGTTCAAATCTTAACTTTTCACTTGCCAGCTCTGTGACTTCAAGCTAGTCCACTCACCTGCCCTCAGTTTTGGTATCCTAATCTGTAAAATAAGACTAATAATAATAGTGCCTGTATTTTGGGATTCTGTGAGGATCCAGAGATAAAATACCTGATACACAGTAAGCATTCAAACAATATTTGGTATGTTTACCATGGGTCCAAAACAGGAGGTTTAAGATATATAGAGAAAAAATTTCATCTATACATCTCAATTTTACCTGTAACAGCTGGGTAATCAGTTTTTGCATTAAGTGCAAGGCCCCCCACAACATTCAGCAAGCAGCATACAGATGCTACACTAAATGTGCCATTATTAAATGTCTATCATAGCACAGAGAGTTTGCTAGGCACTTTGTATACAACCCCTCTAACTCTCACATCAAATTAGTAGGTTAACTACTACTGTAACCATTTTACTGATGGATGTAAAGGTAAAAAGACATATCCAGAATTATACATACACACTTAAGACATTAGCAAAACATAAAAAAAGAACGCTGAGGACTTAGTTTACCATGTACATTTTCCCCACAATACTATTTCCCTCTTGTTAAAATTGATTGCTTACATCTCAGATCTCACAAGTCTTGCATTGTTGGTAGTATTAGAGAAGTGACCAAGATCTTTTTACATCTTGACTTTGGAAGGTTTACATTTTGTTTGGGTTTTTTTTTGTTTCCTTGTTTATGTTTATATTTTTCCTGATATTTGGAGTGAATTAGAAGGTGCATGACATGATTTGAGTATCCAAATTCCTAGTTACACTCAAACATCACATATAAATTTTAATATTTTAATATATTTACAATAATTTTTAAGTATTTCTGATAATCATCCAATAATGATTGAGAGAGAAACTGTCCATGGCAAATAGATCTAGGGTAATTCTCTCTAGAATATATATGAGGCATAGTGTCTTGTACTTTGGTCTTATAGATGTATTTTATATTTATACAATTTCTAATATCATTATAGGTAACCATTTGTTCCAGGAAGCATCTACAACTCTTTAATTTAAGTTATGCTAATCATATATATTATTAACATGATGATATATATTAATATATTATGGAAGTCTCATAGTGATCTAATTAATGTCTCCTCTTTGGAAATTTACATGAACTTAACATGCATAAAATCAATAGTTAATATTTATCATACAATTGTGAATCACATATATGTATATATGAAATTTTAATAACAAAATAACTGATATTCTGGTAAAATATCAATGATTAAGACAATGATTCAAACTTTCAATGTTTCCCAGAAGTGTCTTGCAATTCATTCTTTTTTGTTCTACTAGCTTCCAGTGAAGGTTACATCTTGAATATTTCAATTTTTAAAACTGAGGATGGCATACTGTCACAGGCAAGTTTTCATCAGGTTTTTACTGTTTGCCAGAAAACCATCATAAATATTATAATTTCATCAATGATTGATGGATACCGTCAGCCAAATATGCGACATTCACTCTCATTATGTACGTTACCTTTTTTACAACACGGTTTATATTTTAGAATGCTGTTTCAGTGGTTTACATTTTTCAAGACTTTATATCTCCCTTTTAATCATTTTTAAAAGTTAATTCAGTGACAGCTGTGTAACTGTGTGATCTGTCTCAGTGTTATTCTACCCAGCATGGATAGCTTTTCATTAATTTATGTTTTAATCTAGGTAATGTGTGTTTTGGTACTACAGCATTTGGAGACTTATACATTTATTAAATAAAGACTCAAAGCAAGTGAAAGGCATTTCTTTAACTGTTTGTAAGGTGGGGCTATCAAGTGGTTCAGTTGAATATGAACTGGTTCAGTTCAATGAGCTTTGAAAAGAAGTGAAAATCGCAGAATTCAATAAGGTGGCTAGGAAATTTGACCTTACCTACTGCAGATTTTAGAATCCATACATAAACATGTTCATATAGAAAACAAGGTTAAAGTATTCCTTCTGGAAAATAATGAAGCTTTAAAATTTAATGACTAATTGAAATACCAGGCCCCTTTTGTGTGACTGTGGCTTCTCTCATTATACTATACCAGAAATTGAACTGGTCTGCAAAGCACATAGAGGGTCTTTGAGAGACTAGTCTTTGTTGCAAGAGAGTCTCTAAGCTCCAGTAAATTGTTCCAATAACCTAATTTTATTATTTTAGAGAATATGATGTACTCTGTCTCTAAGTACCAAAGAGCCACAAAACCTGAGACAGTACATTTGCTGAATCATATATCAAACTGAGAATGATTTGTTAAAAATAATTCTTTTGAAGAATATATTCAGCCTCAGTTGTATATCCTCGGCTGGCCACATGCTGGTTTTTCTCTCTTGATTTCTACCCTTTTAGCTTTCCCTTTATGTCTTCTTCCTGGTCATAAAGAGAGCATTCCAGTCTCTGATAATGACTTACAAGCTTTATTATAAATTATTGGGGGCTTCGGAGATTTAACAAAGAGGACTATTTTTTTCTTAAGCTGTGTTAGAACCAATCATATCAGAAGGGCTTTGTGTATGTGTCTGTGTGTCTGTGTGTTTGCTAGTTTTAGAATTTTTGAAGCAGACAGTTGTTCTTTGAAAATCATTGTATCATTAATTTTTAAGAATATAATTATAGTGAGTGCTATAAGAGTACCTTGCAAATCTCTCCAAAGGGACGAAATAAAGCCAACATAGTTCAAAAGTTCAGAATTCAAAGCTTCAAAGTGTAAGCCTGGAAGAAAGGAAATTCCTCTGGGACCACTATCATTTTCTTACATTTCCACCAATGCTTTACTGGTTTGTTCTGAAGAACCATTCTCCATAGATCCCTCATTACAATTTCTGCTGTGACTGGCCACAGTCACTTGAAAGTTGGGTTAAAAGACAACGTATTTATCCACGTTGTCATTTTGCTTCTCTGTGGTCAGGGGATTCATCACTTTCTCAAGGGCCTAACTCTACCATTTCCTTTACTTTCGGGAAAGAAGATTTTAAGAAAATGCTACTGTGTGACCACAACTTATTCTTTAAAAAGAAATGTAATATATCATTTAAAGAAAGAAAATTACCAGGAGATAAATTTAGCCAGAATTCAGTTATTTAATTCATATTTGAGAGGTGACCTCACTTTGTAGCCAAATCAGGACTAGAAGTACCCTTCTAAACATGATGAAAAACTAATGTCTTCAAATGAGTGAGTTTTGTGGCCTGGACGGGTGCCAAGCATTTGGTTGGCTTCCATTTTCACTAGCTTCAATCGACAAGCTGGAAAAGGGCTAAATGGAAAGTGGCAGAGGAGTCTTTCCAGGAAACAAAACTGGTAAGGATGCATGAGGACTGATGCCTGGCTAAGGCAATGAATCAGTGTAGTGAATCCATATTAGCGTTGTAAATGGCTCAGTTGGAATACATAGTAAACCAATAACATTTCACTAAAATAAACAAATGGCAAATGATTATTTAGCATGAGAGAATTTCTAAGGAAGAAATTCATCTCATATCAGCACCTCATCTGTTAGTTTCTTTAGATTTGATTATTTTTATTGAGTCCCTTCCATTAGTCATGTGATGTCACATATATCATCTTGTTACTTTTCATTGCAAATTTTTGAAATGTATGTGATTGCTATTTCCATCTTATGGACAAGAAAAACCGAGTCAGAAAGAATTAAGGAATTTTGGCTAACATTACATATTTAATATATTTATGACCGAAGATTCAAGTTCTCATCTGCCTTATTTTCAATCCAGGCTTTTCCCATTGCTCTATGAACTTCTGCCTTTGAGAGTCAAGTAATAATTAATGTATATTCACCTGTTGTATATAGTTACTTACAATAACAAACTACTGAAGAAAAACTTTATGAAGGGATATCTTTTCTCTGCCTTAAAAATGACAAAAGCCTTTTTTTTTCCATCCCAAATTTAATCTCCTATGATTAATTGCCCATCATTTCTCTCAGAAACTTCTGCCTCTCAAGCTATGATTGACACTGATGTGTTTCTCCCTTTAACATGGAGATGATGGTAAAAGGATTACAAATCCTACTATAGGAGAAAGATATACGAAATATTCCAGAATGTTTTGATCTAAATATATTGAATTTGAAAAAGATCCAATTACTTAATAGCTATATAAACTGAACTTATATAACCAGGTTTACTATCAGTTTGGGTATGGTTGAATTAACATAAGTTAGATTTTTATATGTGGGATGGGATATATTAAAAAAATGAAGGATAAACACATATATGTGGCAGGAATAAACATCTCAATTTTTCCCATAAAAAATGAGCAAGCTAAAAGGCCACACACTCTGAATGTATCAATTTGACTTTAGTTGTCAAAAGAACATTTCTTCATGTGTGTTTTTTGCTTCAGATAGACAAACACATGGTAGTTTACCGAGCTTAAATGAAAATCATAACATTTACATTTTCGCATGCAGTTTGTAGTTCAAAAGGCCTCTATTTTGCAGGCAAATTATTGAGCAAAACTAAGAGATGCAGATTCAGTTAAGAACTTACTAACTTGATTCAACTCACCCAGTGGTGGTGTACTAAGCCCTCAGCAATTGCTAAATGCACAGCAAATGGAGCTCATGTGGCAGGTAATACAGCCGTGAGCAGGCTCTAACCTGGCAATTCAATCACAAAGCAGATTAAACAGGTTCAAATAATATACTTACACTAAACTTCATTTTGATCACATCTAAATGCAAACTCTGACAACTTCACTGTTTAACATCTGATACTTGTGTTTCCCAAATAACCTTAATAGAGATTGTATTTTTCTTCTTTCCTTTTCTCCTTTAGCTCAAGAGCCCCCATGAGAATCATAGCTAACACATTAACAAATTCTGTAGAGGAAATTGCTGGTGGACCTCTTTCTTACCCATTGATCTGTAAACATAAAAAAATAAATAAATAAAAAAACACTTGACAAGTTTCCAGTCTCCACAGAAATCTCACCTGCTTAGTTGGGCTCCATCCCTACAAAGCATCTTACGTTTGGGAATGAAGCAATTTCACTACCTACCATTCAAGAAAAATACTTATGTGGATTGATTTTTTGTGGAAATAGAATACTGAAAAAAATTTTAGTATCTCTTCATTAACCTGTCTAGTACTCCAGTTTGTTATTTATTGCTGACTTTTTTTCTAAGAAAATTTGAATATACAGTACAGTGTTAATTGTATTTTATTAGTAGGAGGGGGCATGGCTGAGACTCTTTGTTCACATTCATGAACATATGTGCATATATGCATATATATTATGTACACAAATATAAGTGATGTTTTTTATAATAAGGATGACTAACAGCAAAATAACATTATCAGCTTCTAACAAGTTAGAGATAGGGAAACTTACTGTTCTTTTTTTTTTCTTTTTCTTATCCTTAAAGTTTTTAAAGAGCTGTTTAGTTGTTCAATATAGAAGTAGTGTTTGTATTTCATAAGTTATGGAACATTCAGCTGACAAAAATAACCTTGGCCTGTCGTCATGAGAGGCCTCTGTGAACAGAGTTTATTTACCTCGTCTTACAACAAGATAAATTGAGACCCAAGTTCAGCTGTGTCAAAGCATAAAATTTGTATCTTTCCAAGTTTGGGCTTTCTTTTCCCTTTACTTTTCCATTTGAACCTAAACTCTGCCAGTACTAGTGCCAAAACCTTAGGCCAAGTCCCAGAAACTCAGTGGGCGATCTGCTCCAGTAGTCTGCTGAAAATTACCTACATCAGGTAATTATAAATTTTTTTCCTTACCTCTCATCATGAGAGAGGCAGAGAAGCATTAAAAAATGTTTTGGGGTGCCTGGGTAGCTCAGTCGGTTGAGCTTCCAACTCTTGGTTTTGTCTTGGGTCATGACCCCAGGATCGTGGGAAGGAGCCCCCAGTCAGGCTTCACACTGGGTGTAAACCTTCTTGGAATTCTCTCTCTCTCTTTATCCTTCTGCCTGGCTTGTGCATGCATGCTGTCTCTCTCTCTCTCTCTCTCTAAAACAAAAACAATAACAAAAATAGGTTTTGAAAAAAGAAATCACTACAGAATTCAAGTCAGTATACATACCACTGTATTAAGAATACTGCAGGAAAAAATATTTATAATATTCACATTATTATTGAACATAATAATTAATGTAGAACCCAAAGCCAAACCTCTACTGTGAAGGAAAAAAAAGTCACCATGTCTTAAACCCTATTATCAGTAATATTGTCTTCACGTATGATAGACGCCATATTTCAATATGTCATGGACATTTAACTACAAACACAGGAGACATGTCATGACTTTTTCTGACCAATAGCTCTCAAATTTCAATGAAATAGTGAACATTTAAAAGTTCTAACTATGTATGAGAACTTGTGCTTGGAATTCAAATAGTAAGATAATAAAAAATTAGATAATTGTGCTACCCCAATCCCATTACACAAGTCTCCCAGTCTAGCTCAAAATGCAATAGACAATATCATCTTTTAAGGGCTATCACTCCATTGACAAACTGCAGTAAATTGGAGGCGGGGATATGACAAACCCAAGGAAAGAAAATTCCATATGATGAATTTAGGATAAGCTGTGGCAGTATGAGAAGTTTTAAGTCCCTGTTAATCACATAAGAGATAACATTTCATAACACTTCTTCTAATTGGGATGATAATGTTAACAAATCACACTATTTCCATTTCTAAAAGACTCTTTCTAGAAAAGATTAGCCTTTTCACATTCATGAAACAAAGGGAAATTTTATCTAATATTTTATTTGAAAGGCAAAATTTTACCACATTAAAAAAGACAAAAACTTTAATAAACTGCTTCTTTTTGTATCCATTAAAACAGGAGGCAATTATTTTCGACCTATTTCTTAAGCCTTTCAAAACCTCTTTTCTTATGGGGGTGGGGCGTAATTCTATTATTTGGGGAGAAGGGAAAATGTTTGATGAAGGGCTGGCCAGAAACTGTCATAATCTAGTAAAGCCCTATGAATTAACTTATTTGATAGTCACAAAATAGCTATTATTTTTAACTTGGGCTTACAGATGTAGAAAGTAACCTGCCCAAGGTTGATTACCTAGTAAGGGGGAAGTCTAATACAGGTGATCTGGTCACTGAACGCATGTTTCTCACAAGCTTTGTAATTTATTTACTTATTAATTCTTCTCTGTTCCATTAACCCCCCTGGTGTTGCATTTACCTTTTTGGACTTCATTACGAATTTTCATTTCTAAATTCCTATGAGATCTGTTGCTTGAAATGTGCCTTTTTCACTTGGTCTTTAAACCCATCTATTCTTAGAAATGTTCTTGGCCTCTCTCCCCCAGCTATTGGTATGGTAGCTCTTCAAGGGCTTTGTGGGATGGGAATGGCTTGTTACAGTTGGCTAAATGATACCATTCAGAAAAGCAGAAATGGTACAGCACTTAAAGGCAGCAAAGATATGTCTTCATTTTCCTACCTTCCATAATAAACCATCCTCATTCTGTATGAGGATTCCTTCTTAATTAAGAAAATGAAATGAACCCCCATAATATAGTAATAGTATTTGATGCAAAATAACAAGATGCTTAGAATGCAGAAATGCTTTAACATAAATTTGTATCTAGGGGCGCCTGGGTGGCTCAGTTGGTTAAGCATCTGACTTCAGCTTGGGTCATAAACTCAGTTCCTGAGTTCGAGCCTGCACTGGGCTCTGTGCTGACGCTCAGAGCCTGGAGCCTGCTTCGGATTCTGTGTCTCTCTCTCTCTGCCCCTCTCCTGCTCATGCTCTGTCTCTCTCTCTCTCTCTCTCTCTCTCTCTCTCTCAAACAAATAAACTTAAAAAAAAAATAAGAATTTATATCTCATTATGTAACATATGGAAGAAACCGGTAATATAGGCATGGAATATACATTGTACAAAATACATTGTGTGCTCTTGGGACTTTGCAACAATTTTCAGCACTTCTTTATAGGGTGCTTCAGCCCAGGGATTGGAGACAGCTGATGTAGAGGATTGTTACTCCATCTCTTGTCTCGGCTTGACATTTCATATAACAGCGACAATGAAGTTAAAGTTGTTTCCTCTATTTTCCCCAAGATTTCTTTCCTGATTTACTTTTGGAAGAAACTGTTACTTTTTGCCTTACAAGAGCATCTCCTGATTTATATTATTTTTTGAATTCTACCTTTAACTTTAACTGCAGTCATTTTATCACTGTAGTTGTGAAAACATCAATACTTTTTGAAATCCAAGCATATTTTTTTTAATTAGGTCAGTTTTCTTAACAGTTAAAAAAGGAAATGTTTCTAAATAGCGTGTCTCCACAACTCTTTTGACAGACATGCTTTAAATTATATACGTAGGCATGCCAGGTGGCTCAGTCAGTCAAGCGTTAGACTTCTGTTCAGGGCATGCTCTTGTGGTTTGTGAGTTCGATCCCCGTCAGCACAGAGCCGCTGGCTTCAGATCTTCTGTGTCTGCCTCTCTCTGCCCCTCCCCCACTTCCTCAACTCTCTGTCTCTCAAAAATAAATAAACCTTTAAAAAAATAAATTATATAGAGTGGAAGTGAGCCAAAGCATAAGAGACTGTTAAAAACTGAGGGTTGATGGGGGGTGGGAGGGAGGAGAGGGTGGGTGATGGGTATTGAGGAGGCCACCTTTTGGGATGAGCACTGGGTATTGTATGGAAACCAATTTGACAATAAACTTCATATATTGAAAAAATTTAAATAAATAAATAAATAAATAAATAAATAAATAAATAAATAAATTATAGGGGTGCCTGGTGGCTCAGTCAGTTAAGCATCGGACTTTGGCTCAGGTCATGATCTCTTGGTTCATGGGTTCAGGCTCTGCACTGACTGATGAGTCTGCTTGGAACTCTCCCCCTCACCCTCTCTCTGCCCCTCCCCCACTTGCACTTTCTCTCTCTCTTAAAATAAATAAACTTTTAAAAAATATTTAAAAAACAAATAAATTTATAAAATAAATTATATACATATGTTGATTTTGCAAATGAAGGCAGGATTTAACTGTGATATAGATATAACTAGAACTCCAGTATGCTAGATTAATGACCATAGAGTAGGCATTCCTAAAGTGGGCTGCTAGGGGATGCCTGGCTGACTTAGTTGGTAGAGCATCTCCCGGTTATGAGTTCAAGCCCTTTAAGTAGAGATTACTTAAAAATTAAAAAAAATAATAATGTTTATTTATTGTTGAGAGAGAGACAGAGTGCAAACAGGGGAGGGGCAGAGAGAAGGAGAAACACAGATCCAAAGCAGGCTCTAGGCTTTCAACTGTCAGCACAGAGCCCGACACAGGCTGGAACTCATGAGCTATGAGATCACGACCTGAGTCAAAGTCTGACACTTAACCGACTGAGCCACCCAGGTGCCCCCTCCAATTTTTTTAACTAAAAAAAATAAAATAAAATGGACAGATAGGGAGTGAGAATATAGAGTCTCACGCGCCACCGAATTCCAACTCTTTGAAAGGAAACTTAAGCCTCTACCAGGGTCAAAGTATACTATTTTTTCATGGTGTTTTGGTTAGAAGTTCTTAGAGACTATGAAGCGGTAATATGTCTTAAATATTTAAACTGAAGCTCACTTCACAGAATCTGAAAGAGAGGAATAGGGATTTACAAATTCAATTTAGTAAATGTGATAGAAAACATGCAGAACAGACATTTTCCCGGTAGGTGAAACATGGAAATATATTGTACTGTCTTCATGTTACTTTGTAGCTTGTGTCTCAATATCCCAAAGTATAAGGCCATTGTTATTTTTCAATAATATAAATTTCTTTGTAGATTGAATAACACTTTCACACAAGCACACAAATAGACGTTGCCATTAGCATATTTTTTTGTTATTGTTTTAAGCATGTCATGGGAAGTGTGGACCATTCTCTAAATTGTATGGAAATGACATTGCAGTGACTGCTATTATCTGTTTAATCTTTAGATTGTGTTTCTAGTATGTCCGTAGGAAACATTACAAAGAATGGCTGGTAAGCAAGTTCACATGTAACATGAATAGTGACATTCCTTGACAATTAATAATCTTGTCTATCCAGCCCCTTGCCCCCACTGCCACCAGCCCCAAGCAGGACACATAATGACTCTCTATATTGATTTCTATTGAGTCACATGTGCTTTACCACTTTGAAAGCTGTTTAAATGAATGATTCATCCAGAATATGGGCAAATGTTTAGAAAAGTTAATACGTGAAAACAAAACATTTTTATTTTTGAAATCCCATTGCTAAGAAGAATTTCATATCAAACAATGCAAAATGCATGAACATCATGTTGAACCTGAGTGAAAAGTAATAAGTGAGTTCACCTTATGGTATTGCTAAAAACCAAAGTAGAACAAATAATTAAATCAGAGTATAAATCCGGTGTCCACTTTAATAATATATGATTCACTTTTGCTATTCAACATTTGCTACTGAACAACACAATTTCTTTTCCAGACTTTGCTTTATAGTTTTATGACTTTATTTGCTATTCATGCTGGTAATGGCATCCCTATGTAAATGCTTTCAGGCAAATTGAAACTGAAGCCAAATACCAGAAGGGAGAGTAAGCAGTGCATGAGGTAACAAGGGTTAGCTATCCCAGCTAATCTCATACAAGGAAGCTCTGAGTAGTTCAACAAGCTTGGCGGCTCACTACGTAGATATTAATATCTACCAATACCCCACCAATTTCAAGATCACTGTCTATTATGCATTGCATTATAACAAACTTTTTCAATGAGAGCTTTACTGAGAGGAAAGTGTTTCAATACGGAGTAATAGTGAACATTTGTCATGATTTCTGAATATAAAATTGATCTTGTGGGAGGGTGGATGGCCAATGTTGTTGTTGTTTTATGTAATGTCTAAAAAGGTTATTAATAAATTGTAGATAATTTGGGGTGCCTGGATGGCGCAGTCGGTTAAGCGTCCAACTTCAGCCAGGTCACGATCTCGTGGTCCGTGAGTTCGAGCCCCGCATCGGGCTCTGGGCTGATGGCTTGGAGCCTGGAGCATGTTTCCGATTCTGTGTCTCCCTCTCTCTCTGCCCCTCCCCCGTTCATGCTCTGTCTCTCTCTGTCCCAAAAATAAATAAAAAAATGTTGAAAAAAAAAATTAAAAAAAATTGTAGATAATTAAGGCATTTTCATTATAGGCGAATGTAAACAGGATAATTATTTTAAGGAAAGCTATACTAAGGCTTAGGCCAGTGCAAGAAAAGAATTCTGCCACGGATTATAAGATAGTCTTTGAGAACATTTATAAATAGAAATAGGGCTCACTAGAGCAAGCTCTGATACCTTAAGTCAAGACAACTAATTTCATAAATTTTTTAATTCATTATTAACCTTCTAATAAGGGGAAAGGTATAACATAACTAGATTTCATCTAAACATTTTATATCTTCTGCTTTGCTTTAACTGCAGTTAAATTGATTTGTATCTCGTATGCTTTATTTTGATGTAAAGCATTTGATAGCCACATAGAACTAGAATCACTTTTAGTATCTTTCTGAAAATAATACTTATCAATATAAGAAAATAACCTGTGAATTTCAGATAATAATAATATATCCTCATCAGAAAATATATATGTAATATGAATGTGCTTAATTAACAAAAATCAGTTTATATTTCAAAGTTATCTCCACGGATTTTTGGTAATAATCTAAAATGTATGAATTGCTGTGCATTCATTCAAAGCTCAAGATTCCAAACATCGGTATTCTTCTGTGTATGAACTTTTGAGTTTGAATTATATATGGACCTGAAAATATTCTTGGTGATCTCTATGGTTATGTTTTCAACAATGTTAAAAATTTATGACTGAAGTGACTGAAAATTCAAACCTAAGTAAAGCAAGTAATCTAGCTCAAGATAGTGAGAGTATACGTTCAAGACTATGATTCAGGTTACATTTTACGTTAGAAGTCTATTTTTGTTGAGTAGCAACTAATTGTAATATATTGAAGGTTACTTTATACATCAGTCTTATGATCTCAGAATAAAAATACTAATCCTATGTGAGACAAAGCACTCATTTTAATTTTCCTGTCAAAATACATATTGACATCTTTTTATTCGAAAGAAAGAATATCACAAGTGCTCTTAATGACCTGAGATTTACAGGAATGCATTGGAGCGTCTTTTAACAATGAATAAATGCGATAGATTCTTCTAAATAGCTGAGTTTAGCTCTCTGTTGCCAGGTGAAACTATACTGCTCACAAATTCAAAATGAATAACCAGAGAAATCAATACTCCTTGGATTTAAAAAAAAATGAAAACAACATTATAGAGGATATTTTGGGGGTTCTGAAAAACTGAGTTGTGTATGCCTGAGAAAAATAAAATAGGTAACCAGATGCTTGACTAGTTTTGAGAAGAGAAACTGCTGCATTATGTAATCAATGGTGGAAATAAAGTATGTTATCACCCTGCTGTGTGTGTGAGGTTCCACAAACAAATATACCAAATATGCATTCACAGTTTTTAAAGGAAATTAGCCAAGCAAAGGCTTCCAAGGATTTTTCAGGATTCTGAGGGCTCTGTTCAGTTTCTGTTTCTGTTTTGTTCTTCACTGTGCTGGAAAAGTAGACTTCCTCCACTTACTTTTTTGTGTATGCAAACACACTCACACACACACACACACACACACACACACACACTTACATTTTAAGGTCTTCATTGCCTCATGTATTTTGTATTATCTTTTTGATATTCTCTTTTATTCATGAAAACTCTCAGCATAGCATTTTAAGGAGATTCCTGTCATTGAGGCTTGGACACTTTCATAAGGTCAAGCACTAATTAGGAATCAGCTATACTCATGGACAATTGAAGAACTTCCTGCTCCAAACTTTATGTGGAAGCCCGGTAAAAAATTTCTCTCTGCTGAGTTGCTCCCCAAGGTTATAAAGGGTGTAAACCTGGCAATATTTGGAGATGTGCTAGAAGGGCACACATCTGGTCCCAAACAGCAAGAAATAATTTGATTCATGAGAAGGTGGTGAGGCTAAATGGGCGATGTTTTTCCATTGCCAGTTTCAGCTGCCTTCCAGCTTCCAAAATGGCTCAGTATGATGCAGATGAAGTTCAATCTCAAGGGCTTTCCATGGTTGGTGGTGGCTAAACCACATTGCAACCAGAAGATAGAAATAGCACTCCCTTTTTCCCCTTAACCTACTGAAGCCTTCCTAAATCTATAAAAACAACTAAAGACTGTATGTTGAGAGCTTCAGCTACTGTATGGTGGTAAGAGCCTGCTAGATAGAAGGAAGCTGGAATATCAACCTTTCTTGCTAGGAGATTCAAAACAATACCACCGATCACATTACTGTAACAGCGTAAATAACAGGAAAAAAATTGTTCAATGTAAAGGGGAAACAAAATGCCTATTCTTCCAATATTTATATGACTTGAACTAAGCATTTTTAGAAATAGATTTAATATTATCATTTAAGTACTTCCTTTTTTGTAGATATATTGGATATAATTCACATATCATACAATTCATCCATTTAAAGGGTACAATTCAATGTTTTTTACTATATTAACAGGAATGTCAAAAATCATTCCAATTTTATATCATTTTCATCACACCAGAAAGAAAGCCTCCATTTCTACCTTCCATCCACTCCTCCTACTCCCCATCACTAGGTAACAAATAATCCTCTCTTTCTCTCTGTCTCTCTACCTCATATTAGATAGATATATATCATATGGTAAACATAGATATTTGCCTACTCTAAGACATTTTGTATATGTCTTAATATGTCATCCTTTGTGACTGGATTCTTTCACTTAGCCTAATTTTTCAAGAGTCATCCACATGCTATAGCACATATCACTATTTTTTTCCTTTTATTGCCTAATAATATTCCATTGTATAAATATGACACATTTTTTAATCTAGTCACCTAGTCACCAATTGATGGACATTTGGGTTGTCTCCACATTTTTGGTTATTATAAATAATGGTGCTATGAACTTTTATGTATAAAGTGGAAATGCTGAATCAAACAGCATCTCTATGTTTAGTCTTGAGGAACTGCCAGTCTGTTTTCCAAAGTGGCTGCACCATTTCACATTTCTGCTGGCAGTGTATGAGGGTTCCCATTTCTTCACATCCGCAACAACACTTCTTATTTTCCCATCCTAGTAGGTGTGAGGTGGTATCTCATCAGGGTTTTGATTTGCATTTCTCTGATGACTATGATATTGAACATCTTTTCATGTGCTTTTTGGTAATTTGTATAGATTCCTTGACAAATATCTGTTCATATCTTCTGCCTATTTTTTTTAAATTTTTTTTCAACGTTTATTTATTTTGGGGACAGAGAGAGACAGAGCATGAACGGGGGAGGGGCAGAGAGAGAGGGAGACACAGAATCGGAAACAGGCTCCAGGCTCTGAGCCATCAGCCCAGAGCCTGACGCGGGGCTCGAACTCACGGACCGTGAGATCGTGACCTGGCTGAAGTCGGACGCTTAACCGACTGCGCCACCCAGGCGCCCCTCTTCTTCCTATTTTATAATTGGGTGGTTTCACTTTTTACTAATGACATAATATTTATTATTCCTTTATATTTTACATATAAGTTCTCTATCAGATTTATAATTTGTGAAAATTTTCTCCCATTCTGTGGGTGTCTCCACTTTCTTGATGATGTCCTTTGAAGTATAAAAGTTTTTAATTTTGATGAAGTCCAATAATAGATCTTTTTCTTATTGTTGTTGCTTTCTGTTTTGGTGTCCTATTTTTTTTAATTATCACTAAATCCGAGATCACTAAAATTTACCCCTGCCTTGTTTTTTTTCAAAGTTTTAGCTTTTATGTTAAGGTCTTTGATTTATTTTTAGTTAGTTTTTGTATGTGATATGAAGTAGATATCCAAATTCGTCCTTTTGCATGTGGATATCCAGTTGTTCTAGCATTATTTGTTGAAAACAGTGGCACTTTTCCAATTAAGTAATATTGTACCATTATTGAAAATCAATTGGCTGTGGATGTGAGGGTTTCTGTGAACTCACAAATATGTTCCATTGATCTACATGTTCATCTTTATGCCAATACTACATTGTCTTATTCTATTGCTATTATTTCTGTCATTATTTTCCCCAGTTTTACTAAGAATAATTAATATATAACATCGTGTAAGCTTAAGGTGTACAACATGATGATTTGTTACATGTATACATTGCTAAATGATTACCCAATAATGGTAGTTAACACATCCATCAACTCATAATTACAATTTTGTGTGTTTATGGTGAGAACATTTAAGTTCTACTCTCTTAGCAAATTTGAGTATATAATGCAGTATTGTTAACTATGGTCACCATGCTGGATGTTAGCACCCAGCTAACTAAAATGACTAGAACTTAGTCATTTTATAACTGGAAATTTGTACCCTTAAATTAACATCTCTCCATTTCCCTCACCCCATAGCCCCTGGTATTCATCATTCTAGTCTCTGTTTCTGTGAGTTTGACTTTGTGGATCTTACATATGTATATGACAACATACAGTAAATGTCTTTCTCTGTCTGACTTATTTCACTTAGTATGATGCCCTCAAGCCACATCCATGTTGCCAATACAATTTTCTTCTTTCTTGTGCCTAAATAATATTCTATTAATATATACACCACATTTTCTCTTTTCCCTCTATATTTAGTGAGATGTAATTGACATATAATATTGTGTCAGTTTAAAGTGTTCAGTATGATAATTTGATGCACATATACCATATTCTCTTTATCCATTCATTCACTGATGGACACTTAGGGTTGTTTTTATGTATTGACTATTGTGAATAACACTGCAATGAAGAGTGTAGATATCTCTTTAAGATAGTGATTTCATTTCCTTCATATATTTAACCAAAACTGGCGTTGCTGGATCATATCATAGCTATATTTTTAATTCTTTGAGGAAACTCCATAGTATTTTCCCCACTCATTGCATCAATTTGCAATCCCACCAACAGTGTACAGGGTTTCCTTTCTCTACATCCTTTCCAACATTTTGCTATCTCTTGTTCCTTTGATAATAGCCATTCTAACATATGAAGTGATATCTCATTGTGGTTGTGATTTGCATTTCCCTGATGATTAGTGATGTTGAGCACGTTTTCGTGTACATTTTGGCTATCTGTACATCTCCTCTGAAAAAAGTCTATTCATCTTCTATGCCCATTTTTAATCCTATTATTTGTTTGTTTGCTTTGGCTATTGAGTTGCTTGAGTTTCTTATGTATTTCAGATATTAACCCTTTATTTCGTATATGGCTTGAAATATAAATTTCACCATTTCATAGATTTCCTCTTCATTCCGTTGATTGTTTCTTTTTCTGTGAAGAAGTACACTATCTTGATTGGTGTTGCTTTGTAATAAGTTTTGTAATTGGCAAGTGTGAGTCCTTCAACCTTGTTCTTTTTTATCAAGAATGTGTTAGCTATTCTGGGTCCCTTGATTTTTCATATGAATTTTTTCCTATGAATTTTTTGCTGAAGTATACTTTTATCGCATGAATATATATCATGAAACAAACTGTGAGGGAGGGTTATATTTTGTAAATTTATACCTTTTTGTAATTGCATATGAATAATATCGAATATAATTTTAGATATAAGTGTTACATGCAACATTAAAATATATCAGAAATTGTATTGAAAGTGATGTTTCATATTTGGATCATCAGTGAATGAATCTCTCTATATATATATCTTTTTCCATTTCACCATGGTTCGTTATGAAAATCTCTAAAAATAAATACCCATTACAATTCTTCTTTTTTTAATTTTTGTAAAATATTTATATATTTTTGAGACACAGAGAGAGACAGAGCATGAGCAAGGGAGGGGCAGAGAGGGAGGGACACACACACAGAATCCAAAGCAGGCTCCAGGATCCAAGATGTCAGCACAGAGCCCAACGCAGAGCTCGAACTCACAAACTGCAAGATCATGACCTGAGCTGAAGTCGGATGTTTAACCAACTGAGCCACCCGGGTGCCCTACCATTACAATTCCTCTTATTTATTTGACTTAAAAAGTCATATCCAAGTTGTAGAATATCCAGTTTTGGTAACTGCTAAGTAATTAAAGACAATTTAGCATTGCTTTTATCTCAATTCAGTATTTAACATATTCAATATTTAGAAAAGAGGTCACTAGGTCAACAATTTTCAAATTTTCTTAAGGATTTGAAAAGCATATGCTTCATTTTGTAGACGATACATAATTTAGTGAATACATTTATCTAAACCAAATAAAGGTTTATTAATAAGATTCATTCACGAATTCAATTGATAATGTCCATATTGATCGTTTTAATTCCTTTTCTTCACCAAATGTTAGAGTCTGACCTTATGTGCGATGAAATATCAGAAGTATGTACTTGAGGAATACTGATTGGTTAAACACGTAGATTTGATATGATTTCATTCAAAGATTTAAAAAATATGTTTATTAAGAACCTATTATGTAGTAGACAACAGAGAAAGTAACTTCACATTCATGATCATATTTATTTCACTGTGTCCAGATAATAATAGCATGTCTTCACTTTATTTTTTTTAAATGAGGAAACCAAATTCCTACAAGTTTAAGTCACTTGACCAAAATCAGCTAAAAACTGATAGAGTGAAGAATCATATTCAGGTTATAAGACTTCAAAACTGTTTTGAAACTTACCATTCCGTCTCTCTCTTCTTTAAATTCTTTTCTCTTGAACTACTTGAAGGGAATTTGCGCGAGATATTTTGGTTCCCTGCTTATTGCAGCTCAGCCTTCTTCTAAGACTCACTATGGCAGATCAAATCATTTAAAAACAGCAAGTTTTGGGAGCGCCTCGTGGCTCAGTCACTTGGGTGTCTAACTTCAGCTCAGGTCATGGTATCACGACTTGTGGGTTTGAAGCCACCATAGAACTCTATGCTGAGAGCTCAGAGCCTGAGGCCTGCTTCCGATTCTGTGTCTCTGATCTGTCTCTCTCTTTCTCCCTCTCTCTCAAAAATAAACATTAAAAAAAAAAACAGAGAGTTTAAGAGAGGGTAGAAAAAAATATAAAAGAAGCAAAACCAGAACCATGGCCTCTTCTAAGCCTACAGTTCTCCAAGGGCTCACCCATAAGAGATTCATATTCTATTAGGCTATGGTGGTGGTTTGGCACCAGGGAAGATAGAAGCTTTTACTGTAATCCGGACAGGGTTTGGACCCTTTTTCTTTAAGTTAACCATTCTTCTGGAAAATGTTTAAAAAATGCATGAAAAGGTTGTGGGAAGGATAGACCTAACAGCAAGAATGACATGAATGACATGTTTCATAAAACATGAAAAGAAGTATAAATTCTGATTCATATAGGAATAGGTTGTATTAGGATCAGGGTGGTATAGGAAGAATAAAAAAAGAAAATTGAGGGAGTGGAGTAGTGAAGTAGTAGAATAAAAGACAAAAAGAGGTATAATTAGAAAAACTATTTTATACTACTCTAATACAAAATTTATTAAACATAATTACATCTATTCTTTCATTTCTAATTTGTTCAATTTTACACAAAAATACATATATGTATATGTCAAAAACATTTACTGTAATAACAGGTAAATATACATGCATAATTTTTCTTCAAACCAAAACAATACATTCAGAATTATTACTTAATATAAAACTGATGTGAGTTAAATAATAATATAATTATTAATCAATATGGAATGATGTGAGTAGTCTTCATTTATGTTGAAACGTACCTTTCTACTTCTTTTATTTCTTTCCTCTTTTGTTCAAGTTTAGGCTCGTTCAAAAATCTTAGTAAAATGAATTTATTGGGCTCAGCATTTTCAATTTTAGATGTTTAATTAATAGTTATAATCAATCTTAATACTATTAAACATCAGAAAGTATCTAAGATATGTATGTGTAATACTGAAAAACTTTTATAAATATCTGTTTTTGGAAAACAGTGGCTAGGAAAATTGTCAAGTGAAGATAACCTATATTTGCATAGAAGTTGCAGCAATTCATTTCTGTCTAGGGGGACAAAATCAACTTGATAATTATTGCTTATAATAGCTAATGACCTTCAGAAATTTTTCCATTGCATACTCAACTTTAACTCAACAGGTGGGATATAACTCAAGCAACAATGAAGGCACAGAGTAGAACTCTTGGCTATATATAGTTTCAACAATAACATATGCAATGCCAGTACTTCCTGAGGATTAATGATCAACTGGAAGTGCCTGTGGTCCTAGGGCCATTAACTCCATGTGGCCATTAATTCTGTTGGAAATATCTTACAAGGACATTTGTAACAATTACTTCCCTTCTCTTAATACAATTTTTGGACAGGACTTTTTTAATCTTCATTTTTTAAAGATGTTATTTTATTACACACTGACTACAAAAAAATGATTTCATAAGCATTTGAAATAGATTCAGATTATGATATTTCATCTGTTCTGTATACTTGCATTGTTTTCTTATACCACCACAATGACAAAGATGTATTATATCCTCATTAATAAATGGTGTGGAGTAATTTAAAGTCAAAGCACCTATTTTTTTTCTCCCCTCACCTCCCAAAGCACCTATTTAAATAATTTGCTATATAGTGCTCATTGACCAATGATAAAACTTACAACAATCCAAGTTGCAAAATGTAGAGTGTTTATCTGCAGGGCTATTTGCTCAGATTAAAATTCTGAGCAGTTGCCACTGCTTGAAAGATTTATGTTACTGCTTTCAAGATGCAGGCCAAATTTATGGTGAAGTTCCGGTACCTAGGTTGATGTGGGCTCTATAAGGAATGATTTCTTCATAAAATGTATTTTTAATCATTTAAAAACAGAAAATAGTGTCTTAATTTCCTGTAACCCATCACCATAATGACCATAAAAGTACTAATATTCTACCATGGATTAATTTTCTTAATTCTCATAGACAAAAATATTTTAGTTATTACTAAAATAACATAAAAATATTAGCAATTCTTTAAAAAGAGATGCTATAACATAAAATCAATTTGTACATGTATGAAAATACTAAACATCACCTACAAAAATACAATGTTAAAAAGTGGATAATTGCTCTTGGTTATGCTATTTGCATCATTCAGTGTGTTATTCACAATTTGTGTATTAGATACGGATAGACCATTAACCTCCACCTTTAATTGATATATATTATTGAAACCAACAGAAAATATAATAAGAGAACTCCTAGCTGGAACAAGATGCAACAAGCAACTGAAAAGAACATGCTAAATTAAGGCAGAATGAATCCCCCACTGACTAAAATGAACATGATGTTATAAAAAAAATGATGTCACGTCTTATTGACAATAAAAATGCCAAAAGCATGCATGTAAGATTAGAGCTAACCTAATTGGAGGATGTGGGACGTTTGAACTACAGTAATAGAAGCAGGCACTAATCTCTGTCATGATACGCCATGTCACCACTACTTGAAATTCCATTGGGCAATATTAATTCAAGCAGAGGTCTGAGCTACTAATAAATGAGGCAAATTGAGTCAATTACTAATTTCATGCTTTTATGATTTGGGGTTTAGCTAGATAATATCTGCAATTTAATACACTGCCCTCTAGAGATCTTGACCATTTACAAAGACCATGCTTTTACAGACGTATTTGCACTATTCATTTTGTTTAAGCTCCACACTGCCATGGGGAAAGTGGGGGAGGGGATGATGTTATTTTCTTTCTTAATGCTGTAGTCTATGTGTGACTTCCCTTTGATTGAAATCTTCATCAGGGTTTATAGCTGAATTTCTTGCCTTCTAGCAGTATTTACTTGCCCCTATTTGTCTTTGGGGAAAAGTAGTCACAAAATATTAAGGCGAAAGTTATGTATTAATATATTTTACTGGGACGTTGCAAGGGAATCTATACCATCAAGAACTCATGCACTTTTTCAAACTTAGCTTGATCTTTCACTTTCTTAAAAAGCCAAGTATATTTTATGTTCAAATCAATAATTCTACACTTTTCTCTTCTATACCCCACCCTCAAAATGATACAGTAGTTCCTACATATTCTTTATTATCAGTGCTGATTACCAAGTTAATTTGTGCACAAACAGCTATCCCCCTGGGAGTAGTTTAAATTAAAATTACCCAAAATATGCATTTCATTTAGCTTACAAGATTTTTTTTTGCATGGCAACCATTTAATGACTTAAAAGTATATTTATTAATATTTAAAAGGTTTAATTCTGTCACGAATAGAATATTAAGAATTAAAAACAAAGCAGTATTAAAATAACGTATAAAGATAATTTTTCAGCATATATGCTTTTATTTTTGAAAATTATACTTTTTTTTACATTAAAATGCACGTACATAAGCTATACTTTATTTGGTTGAAAGGTAATTACAAGACAAACTAAAATTTTATGCAACCTATTTACTGATATGGTCATTACAGAATTGCTCTTCTTATTTCCTGTTAGAAAATCAGACTTTTGTAATAATCCTATGAAGTACTCATCTGTGCCATCTCTAAAGGTAGGGTTGTAAATTTGTTTTTCCCAGTTTCATCAAGGACCAAATACAACTATAGTTTAAATCAAGTATTTCCATCTGTGGTTAACCTGATTAGGAAGAGGTCAGGAGGGGAATGGATGGTTGCCAAAAATCCTCTTTGGCCACATCCCCACCACCAAAGTGAAGTAGTAAATTGAGAATTGAGTCAATTATGTGAATAAGTCAGTCTAAAAAGCACTTTCCACAGAACCCTATCAATAATTTACCTAAGTTGTGTTGTGGGAGTTTGGGCCATGGTCAAGGTCAGAAATCTAGAATATTCTTATTTCCTTCCTCTTCCTTCCTTCTTTCCTTTTTTCCCCTCCCCCCTTCCTTCCTTCCTCCCTCCCTTCCTTCCTTCCTTCCTCCCTCCCTGCCTTCCTCCCTCCCTTCCTTCCTTCCTTCTTTCCTTCCTTCCTTCCTTCCTTCCTTCCTTCCTTCTTTCCTTCCTTCCTTCCTTCCCTCCTTCTTTCCTTCCTGCTTTTCCTTTGAGCTATCTTGTTAAGTCTCTTTATTTTCCATTTCACTCTGCTGGTGTAGCCTTTTCTTTCAACACCCTGTTATTTCCCACTGCGGTAATTGCCTTTGTTGAATAGAACTGAGACCTGCATGCCTCTGATTCTTTGTTCTGGCAACAAAGCCTAAAACAACTTTCTTTCCGAAAGGCAGTTTGTGCTCTGAGATCAAGAAGTGGATAGATAGTAGCCCCACACTACATGTAAGTAGATTTGGTTATCTCCAGTCCTGCCCGTTCTGAGGTTACACATTTCAAAACCCACTCTACAGAGAAACTCCAAATTTCCCCACTGTGCTATTTAGAAAATTAATGTATTTGGCATAAAATATTATGTCATAATTCAGGATTCATGGAAGAGACGTTAGTCCTCTCTCTTCATATTTATTATCTCCTTAAAATCCTTATTAACGTGATTCTTTGGTGCTAAATGTCAATACTCTCCATTCTTATTTTCACTTACCAACAGAAGAATTGATACTTTAATAATAAAAAAAGGAAAATCATTTAATGTGAAATTGCTAAAATAGTAAAATAAGTTGCAGAGAGTAGATAATAATAGATAATATTTATTGAGGACTTATACAAACTGGTCATATTTTAAGAGCTTTACAACAGATATTATTATATCCATTTTATGAATTAGGAAACTGAGGCACAGAAAAGTTATGTAAACTGACCAATGAAATAGAGTAGCTTTTGAATCTGTACAGGCTGATCCCACCCTATACAAATACTCTAGTGAGTATAAGCAACATATAACATGACAAGACTAAAAAACACAATTTCTGTTACCAATTATTGTCATAGTAAATAGTTTGGGAGGGATTTTGTTTTAAAATCGATCTATATTTTAAGGAACATTTGGGCTGAAATGTGTGTTATTAACATGCCACTATTTTTAAGGTAACATTTGAAAAAAAAGTAATAGAAAATTGAGTATTATGCTATTAAAATAATATTTCATTTAAATTTTTTTAAATGTTTCTCTATTTTGAGAGAGAGAGAGAGAGAGAGAGAGAGACCCAAGCAGGCTCCACACTCAGTGGAGGGGCTAGATCCCACAGCGGTGAGATCATGACCCAAGCAAAAATCAAGAGTCAGACACTTAACTGACTGAACCACTCAGGCTCCCCTTTAATTCAATTTTTTTAATGTTTAGTTATTTTTGAGACAGACAGAGACAGAATATGAGCAGAGGAGGGGCAGAGACAGAGGGAGACACAGAATCCAAAGCAGGCTCCAGCCTACGAGTTAGCAGCAGAGAACCCAACACTGGGCTTGAATTCAGGAACCAGGAGATCATGACCTGAGCTGAAGTCAAATGCTTAGCCAACTGAGCTACCCAGGCACCCCAATTTAGATTAGTCCTTGTTTGGAGATGTTTCCTCTTATAGGCTCCAATTTTTCACCTAGCCGCAATCCCAGTATCTCAATAAGACTCAGCATTTAGTGCTAGAACAGTGATATGACAGTATGGAGAGAAATTTGGCAGGATATTTGGGACAAAACATTTGAGGTAGTTACAATGATAGATGAAATAAAATTTTCTGACATGGTGTATGTGTGTGCTTGTGTACACACACATAGGCACATGGGCGTGTGTGAACAAGGAAATGATTGTGCTTCTTTTACACCTAACAGACTTATTCATCTTTCTTCCTCCTGAATCCTATTATTATCATTAAACCTCTGGATTTAAAGTAATGGATGGTTTAAATTTATAATTTTTTTTTATCTTTTGAGATCGAATAGGTCTCAGAATGGTGAGACTATTGTTTTCCTTCTCAACCCCAGTAACTTGCTTTATGAGGCTTATCGAAAAATAGACATTTAATTTCCCTCACTCTTCCCCAATTTATTTAAAAACAAAATACAATGTAAAAATGCAATAGCGGGGTTGAGACCTATTACCAACTTTATAGGGTCAATCTTGATTTATTTTCTTCTCCCCTCTTAAAATTACTATTCTGATAACCTTAGCCAGAAGGCTTTCTTTCTTCAGCTTAACCAGGTAGCTTTTGTTTACATATATCTCCAGTGAGGACATATGGACACAAGAATATACTGCCTACGCAAATTCATTATTGAAAGAAACTGGGAACTTCTGAAATATCAAGGTTGCTTAATGTTTGATGTTTTTCATGAATGTAACAATTTAGAAAATCAACATATTAAAGCTAGTAAACACTAGCTCTACCTAATGTTGGTAATATTTTTAAAAATTATGATATTCAGCATACAACTCAATGCTATTAGCATTACCAAATAAAAGCCATTGAAACTTATGTATGGTCATTTTTTTCCTACGGGAAATGATGGCTAGGAGTTCCTCCAAACCATTGTGTAGTATACTGTATTGCAACATTCTAAATCATATAAGTAATTAATCTAAATGCAATATCATCTCACAGTATACACTGTTTTCTAGTTTTCACTTTATGCAGTTTGAAGTCATCGATACCAATTACAATGAAATGTAGCTCATATTTTTACAACCACCATCATCTAGAACCTCTGTGTTTGTTCAAGGGAGCTGGATAAATCACGGTTCCACATTGCTGTTTCATTTTGTTTTGCTTTGTTTTGTTTTTGTCATAGTATTTATTGAGTTTTGCGAATTTAGAAGAGATAATACATTGGCAATCCAAGGAAGAGAAAAAATAATTTCTTTACCGTAGAAAATATATATAAGGCCCTATTGTTAAATTAACATACAATGCTTTTAGTGTATTAATATGCACAGCGTGAATATCCTGACACTTATTGATTTGCAATAAGAAACCAAGTGAATAGATCGTTAGTGGGAGTAGAAAGCCTTTAACTATCAGAGAATATAGAGTATGGCAGGGTTCAAAAAGCTCTGAATTCGTGTTTTTCATTCCACTAAGGCTATTGACCCTTGCTTGGAGGACATATATCCTCAAAAGCAGGGTTATTTGAAAAGCTTTTAATCAGATACTCACTCTGCTGTACCTATGGAAAACTATATAAATTTAAAGCAGTTGTCCCTTATAAATTTCTATGACCAAATAGAACTTCCAGGTCTTCAGTGCTGATGCTTGTTTTTATTATGAATGTGAAATGTATGCCAACCAGAACATAGACCTTCTTGTCCTCCCCAAAATTACTTATTATCCTGTAGCATAAGTAAAATATATTGTAAAAAATAGATTTACCCTCCCACAGAATAACTCATCCTCTGGTAAAATAAGTGAGATAAGAGGAGTGTAATATAAAGAAGGAATTAAACCAGTGGCATTAATTTGCTTTCACTCCTAGGTCCTTGTCTCCAATCGTCTTGCAGACCATATCAACCATTCTCAAGAAACTATCTATATCCCAGAGAGTAGTAAATATATATTTTAATGTTACCTTTAGTAAAAACGAACAAACAAAAAAAACCTTGTACACGCATTTAAAGCTCTGCTCTCCTAAATGAATGACAGATACACGTTAGCAGCAGTAAAGACTTAGCACCACCCTGGTAAAAATAGCAGCGGGTTACTGAAGATCACACATCCTGAGGCACAGGGTGAGAAAAACAATGTACTTGGACCAATTTTTCATGAGAGAAATTTGTTTGAAATCTTGGCATAACATTAAGTTTTTCCTAAAAGTATGAGAAACATTTTTGTTTGTTTCTGTATACAGGGACGGATGGCCTGTTGCTGAATGCCAGAGGTAGTACTGAGCCACAAGAAACTAAAGAGTGTACAGATCAGGTTTTCTGTTTTTAAAGAGACTTCCTTTCTACCATGGGCATTCTATAAAATAAGAACTCAAAGGTTATTTGGTCTAGGAAAAAAAAAAGTTGTAAGAAAAATCAAAACATTCCTTGCTTTCAAAACTTCTGACTTAATAGCCAATCTTCTATTCGTCAATTTTGTTCTATCTACCTTCTAAAAAGAGCTATTAATGTTATACCAATGGGAAGCATTATTTTTTTAAATTACAAAATTAGATAAATTTAAATTTGCAGGTTTTAGTAATTCTGTCTTGAAAAACGAAGAAGTAAGAATTTGTGAAATTCAAAGACACCTTAGAGAAAATGATCCTAAAAATCACATACAAATCATCCAAAAGAAACCTTTATTTGTTCTAGCTAACAGCCCCACAATGTCTTCATACTCACATCATCTATTTCTTTTTTTAACATTGCTTTCAAATAGTGCTTGAAATCCTTTCAACTAAAGTTGAGTTGGTTAATGACCTACTTTAAAAAAAACAAATGCAAATATCTCTCTTGAATCTTGTTAAAAGGCTTTCAGTCATTCATGCTTCAGTGTGAATTGGTTTAATTAGCATGTTTCCACCCTAATTGCTCTATTTAAACAGGAAGAGGAAAGAAAGGTAAGTTTTATGCCACACTTTGACGGGTAGGGTTCCTGAAATTTTGGGGGGCCTTTAAGTAGGAGAAAGTTTAAAAAAAAACAAGAAAGAAAAAGCTGGTAAATGAGTCCAATAGACAATCTACATATATTTTGAAATGTTAGCCTTGGACAATTCTGTAAGAAGAAACGAAGAAAAAAGCCTTTTTTTTTTTTCTTTTTCCTGTGTTGTACAACCATCATCTGTCAGAACTTTGAATTTAGATTTGTTCCAATAGTAACATAATTTAGCTGTTAATGATTAAATAGAAATTTGCGTTGTGGCCTGGGAACCTAATTATTTGTAAGGTTGTTTCTAAGAAAAAGCACTCTTTGAGTTCCCAATATAAACTCTAAACTTTTTGAATGTGTTCTGTAAGTTAGAAGCTGCTTTTATTGGTCATCCCTTTCTTTCGTGATTATAACTGACTCCAGCCTGATTGCAGTGAGCAAACAGGATAATAGCCGTTGTAATACAAATAAACCATTTGTCTTATAACTTTCCTGAAATTCTCATCTTAAGCCTGATTAAATACTGAATCAAGATAGGTAGTAAGAAATCTTTTATTCTATCTTTTAACCAGTCTTTATTGAGGAGATAGTATGAGCCGATAGTGTGCAAGGCTTTATAGATATCCTGTTAAGAAACAGTAACTTGATACCTGCCCTTAGAGAGATTGTACTCTCATGAAATGATATCCTGTTTTCCTGGAGAAACCTTTGTGAATGTTTTGTCCTCAGCATCCCATAAGCCATAAAAATGTTCTAGGAATTTCCACATTTTATCAAAAAGTAAACAAAGTATTACAGTGAGCAATATAACAAAAACATAACCTAATTTGGCAAAACTTTATTTTAATCAGTAAGTCCCAATTTTTAATTTGAAAATACTACTGTCAAATATATTCCAGATGCTAATATGGGTAGAATTTTAATTAATTTGCAATTAGGAATAATTTGAGCATAAGGCTGAAGTTTAATTTTACACTAAATATAAGTAAATGAGCAAAGTAAGAAATCAATATGACAATTATTTACAACAACCTTTATAGGAAGCTCCATAAGATATATTTGGCCACATTCTGGTGGTATCTGGGTGGCTTAGTCAATTAAGCATCTGACTCGAGTCCAGCTCAGGTCACGATCCCAGGATTGTGGGATCAAGCCCCACCTCGTGCTCCTTGCTGAATGTGGAGTCCACTTAAGATTCTCTCTCTATCTCTCTACTCCTCCCCCACATTCTCTTTCTCTCACTCTCTCTCTCCCTCTAAAAATAAAAGAAAAAATTTAAAAAGGATATATGTGGCCACATTCTGAATTGCTATATACAAGAAAGAAAAGAGGGAGGAAGAGAAGGAGGGAAAGAAGGAAAATAGGAAACAGGACTCAGCTAGACTGTACAAACATTAACCCAAGATGAGAGGGAGAACAGGAGAAATTGCAGGTACTTTTCAATAAATCTGCACTGAAAATGTAAAGTCAAAGAACGTAGTCTCAGACAATACTAACGAGGTTTAACATACATATTGTACTTCATGGAGTGTTTTTATAATGTTTATTTTTAAGAGAGAGAG
This sequence comes from Prionailurus viverrinus, assembly GCF_022837055.1. Taxonomy (NCBI): domain Eukaryota; kingdom Metazoa; phylum Chordata; class Mammalia; order Carnivora; family Felidae; genus Prionailurus; species Prionailurus viverrinus. The sequence continues at coordinate 129,416,854 of NC_062569.1, read as the reverse complement.
AGAGACAGAATCTGAAGCAGGCTCCAGGCTCTGAGCTGTCTCCAGGCCCAATGAAGGGCTCGAACTCACAGACCACAAGATCATGACCTGAGCCCAAGTCAGACATTTAACTGACTGAGCCACCCAGGCACCCCTATACTTCATAGAGTTTTAAAGGAAACTTCCACATATATTTAATCCTCACATGACAAAAATCGTATATATGTAATCCTCACAATAATCAGTAGGACAAATATTATTACTCATAATTTACAGGTATGGAAACTGAGGCTCATAACATACTGTGAATAGTAGCTACTTTAAATAAATCATATTTCCTTTTAGTGAAAAAGTTATACAATTGAGTATTAAAAACCTTCACATCTTGATATTCTCTGGTGAGTGTACAACTAGCCTATGACTAATTTTCACGCCTCGGGGAGCTTAGTGATTAATGAAGCCAGCATGCTGGTAATTCTCTGGAAAGTTTGAATTAAGTGCACCTTCTCACACACACTGCAGAAAGATTTGCCAAGAATATTGAGGGTGTAAGCCTGATTGTAGGAAGCATTTTTATTTGCTTAATAAAACAGTTTTAAATGACCTTAATAAACTTATCTATTTATTGAAGCAATCCCAGCAAGATTTCAGCTTATAAGTATTTAATTAGCTCTCAGCTCAAATTAATATTTATATTCAAAATCAATGACACTGTGTTAAAGTTCATACTGGCCTCCCTCCAAATTAGTCCAAATCCACAAGGTTTTCTGTGTCTTGTAATTAGGCATACAGCTCAGAGTGATGATGTACATTTATAATCATGGACTAATGGAACATAGATTTACCGTAAAATGGGTGACGATCCCCAACACCTGTTTGTGTGTTGTGAAATGTACCTCTGTTCCTCCGCTCAGACTTAGGATTGATACTGTTGCCTCCAGCCCGGGTGGCTCTCAATCTGACCAAGTGTGAGTATAAGAGTGCACTTGAGGCTATCACTAATAAATTCAGTAACCCTCTTGCAGATAACTGGGGGTACCTATAAGACCCTTACTCCAGATAACAGTGCCCTTTAACTTAAAATGAAAAATGTGTCCACTGTTATTTACACATTTTTTTACCTATGTCTTCACAACTCAGCAGAACCAAATGCTTCTGTCAAATGACTCCTTGTTAAAATAACATCACATAGTTTAGAAATGTCATTCTTGTTTTATCCCCTGGAGAAATTGCATTCTAGTTAATAGTATTCCCTCTAGTAATAATTACAGGAATTCCAGGTCTTGACTAAAAACAGAAGAGACCCACATTCTAGCAAGAACTCTGTGTCAAGACTGATAACATACACAAGGGGCCCCTGAGATTTGCATGAATACATTTTTTAAGAGTTGTACGCCTTCTGCCAGTGTCAAGGTTCCTAATGCAGGACTCATTTCACAGTGCTGACCTTCAGCATTTTAAGTATGTGCTTTCCAATTCCCTATCAAAATAACCTGTGTGTTTTGTGCCATGCATTGTTTCCTTTCTGTGTTGGCAAACTTGAAGATACAGATAAATGTCACTGCTTTTGTATCCTTTGCTGCAACTAGAACAAAACATAATATACTCAACATATACTTTCTGGTAAACTTCTGACCATCTATACTCTATAACTCCCAACAATTCCAGACTTATTATATTCTTCCTTTATATTTTACTTTTGCCTGGGACAAGATGGCCTAATTAATATCCACTAAGAGAGACAGGAAGAGTGGAGAGCAGAAAAAGTATCAATCCTTGGTTTTGGCTAAAGATACTACCCCAGACCTTTAAGAATGCTCCCATAGAAATAGGCCACTGAGGAAGAGGCGTTTCCCATATGAACTATGGCCAGATGTGGATGGACTCTCTTAACCAGTGACTCACTGCCATGTACATTATGTGTTCCTGCTAGGTCACTAAAGGTCTTTGGGTTTAATAAGAATTGTTAAAACAACAAATATTAAATGCCAAAGACATACCATATACACAACCTATCTCCAAAGTCCCCCATTGCCAGTGTCTCAGTCTAAATATCTTTTCCTCTGTTCCTGTACTTATTCAAGGTCCTGCCTCTCCTGTTATGTTTCTTTTTTTTTAAATTTTTTTTAACATTTATTTATTTTTGAGACAGAGAGAGACAGAGCATGAACGGGGGAGGGGCAGAGAGAGAGGGAGACACAATCGGAAGCGGGCTCCAGGCTCTGAGCCATCTGCCCAGAGTCCGACGCGGGGGCTCGAACTCACGGTCCGTGAGATGGTGACCTGAGCTGAAGTCGGAGGCTCAACCGACTGAGCCACCCAGGCGCCCCTCTCCTGTTATGTTTCACTTAAGCTATGCCTTTGCTGGTCATTTCAGGCCAAAGTGGTCATTCCTTCTTCTGAAACCTTTTGCTATTTATGTTTGCAAACACTCATTAGGAACTTATTTTGTGGGTAGCTGATGTTTTTAGCTATTTTTATACTATGCTAGGCCTTTTCAGATATCTTAAAATTCCATGAGCCAGGTGTTTGAGGGAACAGAAGGGTGAACAATAGGCTGGACACAAAGGATTTTGGGTGCCGTTAAAATACTCTTATAATACTATTATGGAGAATAGAAGTCATTATACATTTGTGAATCTCATAGAATGTACGACACCAAGAATGAACCCAAATATAAACTATGAACTCTGGTGACAGAAAAAAAAAAAACAAACCTTGAGGATAGGGATCATGTCTTATGTATTTTTATATGCATAGTTACTAAAACAGAACTTTGAATATGGTACGTAATTGATAGACATTCTTTTTTTTTTAATTTTTTTCACATTATTTTATTTTTGAGAGAGAGACACACAAAGCACGAGCAGGGAAGGGGGCAGAGAGAGAGGAAGACACACAAGCTGAAGCAGGCTCTAGGCTCTGAGCTGTCAGCACAGAGCCCTACGTGGGGCTCAAATTCACAAACCTTGAGATCCTGACCTGAGCTGAAGTAGGACACTCAACCAAGTGAGCCGCGCAGGCGTCCCAATAGACATTTGTTAATGATGATGCTGATCTTCTGGGAAAGGTATCTTGAATGTAAGGAAGTGGGATGGAAACTGCAGAGCAAAATAATATTAAAATAAAGTTGTAAGGGCACCTGGGTGGCGCAGTCGGTTAAGCGTCCGACTTCAGCCAGGTCACGATCTTGCGGTCCGTGAGTTCGAGCCCCGCGTCGGGCTCTGGGCTGATGGCTCAGAGCCTGGAGCCTGTTTTCGATTCTGTGTCTCCCTCTCTCTCTGCCCTTCCCCCGTTCATGCTCTGTCTCTCTTTGTCCCAAAAATAAATAAACGTTGAAAAAAAAAATAAATAAATGAATAAAATAAAATAAAATAAAGTTGTAATTATCAGTCAAATCGACATGCATTGTAATTGAAAACCATATTTGCAGATACTATGTCATTTGTTATATACATTTTTAATTTATGCATAATGAATTGCTTTAGATATACAGGTACTTTCCAAAACCTCCCCTGACATTCTATAGGTGTTAATCTATCCATTCCAGCAGCATGTACTTAAAAGCCAGGCTGAGGCTTGACAAGTTTACCCAACAGACACTGTGTGCCTCCTAACTTTCTGGAATATGCACAAAATCTAAAACAGAGAATGCCGGCTTCACCTAAGAACAAAGAAGCAACACTGCAGCCCCACTTCTTTTTCTTCCTAAAATTATGTGCCATAAGTGAAATCTGATGCTACTTTGAGCAAAAGTAGGGCAAGAACAGAGCCATTACTTTAGAACAGACTCATTTTGAAGCAGAAATCAAAATTGGAATGTCGGTTAATGCCAGTAGTAGCAGAGTTTTGGCTACAAAACAATCAGTTTACGGACTTATTAACAGTTCATAAAATGTATGGCATTCTTCTGGTTCTTGTCACTGGTGAACATATGCTCTGAATTTGCAACAGACTGAAGCACCATTCTATAAATATTAAAAAGAATTGGGAGCATCACAATGGAAATATCTCAAACCACAGTATAAATATGATTCATATTCTAAGATCAGGAGATCTTTTCAGACATGGTCAATGATGGATAACACTGGCAAGACGTGTGGAGGGGGTTTTGAGAGGGGATTTTCAAAGGGGCTTTTCGAGGTCTTCTAAGTGGTGCAACTTGTAACTTCTGAATTTCATAAGGACATGATAAACCCCATCCTGTTTCAAATTTATGATGCTTCTAGACCAGAACTCCCAATTGGCTACTGGTGCCAAGATTCTTTAGGCATAGGCAAAATTATCCTTCCTAATGTCACTCTCAAACAATAATGTCATTATGAATGTATTTCTAATTCTGAATGGGCTGTTTTAAAACTAAACAATCACTGCTGTCTTAGTGCTCCAAAAATACTTAATATGTTTTGTTGCACACATGTGTGTGACCATCTTCCTGCTCAGTGTTAGGGATCTTGTCTTCTTCTTTGTGTGTTCTTTCCACCTAGGTAATTCTAGCATAATGTCAGGGACACAACTGACCATCGGTGAGGACTTTTTAAATGAATGAAAGCATTTCAAATATATTATGTCATTGGAAAGACTATGGTAAATACATTTGCAGAAATACATATGAGTCCTCTATTACTAATTATCATGCATGAATTATTTTTTAATGGATTTTACTTTTCAACCACGCTAATATCATAGGTTCTTCATTTCTTGGTGTTCAAATTAATGCTTTATTTAATTTGTTCTTAGATTATCACTTTCAACTCTTGGAATGAACTTTATATTCCATATTATGGGACTTGAAAAGTTAACTTTAGCATCATTAATGAAATTAGTATTTGCATTAATTTACACATCAACTAAGATGTTTCTTTCCCTGAACATTTTACCCTAATATTTATATATTTACAAAGCCTAAATCCTAAGGACTCTGGATCTATTTAAAAACATGAATTATATTGATAATACATTATTTTGGGTTAAAATATTTGTCAGAGTCTAGCATCAACTATTTTATAATTGCAAATAATTATCTGAAACTCTAAAACTGATACTTTATTAAAGTAGCTGAGAATATTCGAAGGTCCAGTTAATACTAGAATAATAAGATACAACATTATATTGAAAGGGGTCGTCTTTAGTTACAGAAGAGCTAATACAAATATAAGACTTCATTTCAGCTTTGAAGTTTCTAGTCTTGTCTAAACACTGGCAAAATACTTCAATCTGGATTTTAATCTCCAATGATATCTTTTGTCTCGGTCTTTAAATCCAGCCCATAGATAATTATTAATTTAGTTGCGGTTTATGTTACCTTTTTATGTTTTTCTTTTTTATCTGGCACACCCATGAAAGCCAGTGAAATAGTTCAATAATATTTATTTAGTACATATCCAGAATAAATATTAAAGGAGGAGGGAGGGGCATCTGGCTAGCTCAGTCAGTGGAGCATGACACTCTTGATCCCGGGGTTGTGAGTTCAAGGCTCATGACGGGTGTAGAGCTTGCTTTAAAAAAAAAAAAAAAAAGGAAGAGTAAAATACCTACTCAAACACTCATGTTTAATGACAAGATCAAAGCATTCTTATGAATGACCATATGTCCAGAAATACACTGAAATTAAGGTAGATGAATTGAAATATTCCCTAAAAACCTTATATTGTATAACCATGAGGAAAAACAAAAGGAAAAACAACCTATCTCATGAGTATATTGACTATATCATTCCCTACTTTTTATCTCCACATAGAGAGTGTGTAATGTTTTTCTCTATGAACTTCTGAATATTGTAGATGCTTAAAGTTAATAAACATTCTTTGTTCGGTAGCACCTTTATAGTTCTTTACCTGGTTTAGCAACAATATCCTCTATGAAATAAGAATCAGCACATCACTTCCGCAGTTCCTGGAACACATCAATCCCATGATAATTGCTGTGTCTACAGCTGAGGAAAACACAGGAACAAGAGATGTCCATATCCAAGAGTAATCCAGAGGGGCAATAAAATAAGAAATTTCTTTCTGGGGAATACTTTAATGTTGTTACCTAACTCATAGTGCTGTGAGGACAAATGAGACAGTACTTGTTAAGTAATTAGAAAAGTATGCTATAAATACTAAATAAATGCTCAACAACAACAAATAATTATTATAATCATCAGTCTTTCTTCTTTTTCAAGCCACTTCTCTACCCAGTTAGACTAACTTCAGGGTACACTTTCTAGAAGAGGATTCTTTAATCGGATCTACTGGATCTTTCCTTGAAAAGTTGTGAAATACATCTTTTCTCTCTCAGTCTAGAATGTATCTAATTGGCTGATCCACTAGCCATTCGTTATGGACTTGGCAGCCTAAGAATACATAGCCAAACTTTAAAATGTGTTTTCTGGGCACCTGGGTGGCTCAGTCGGTTGAGCATCCGACTTCGGCTCAGGTCATGATCTTACAACTCATGAGTTTGAGCCCCGCGTCAGGCTCTGTGCTGACAGCTCAGAGCCTGGAGCCTGCTTCTGCTTCTGTGTCTCCCTCTCTCTCTCTGCCCTTAACCCACTCATATTCTGTCTCTCTCTCTAAAATAAATATTAAAAAGAATTTAAAAAAATGTGTTTTCATATACAAATTCATGTTCACTTCTTTAATTGTATTTCAATTGATAAATCAGCTTTTAAAAAAAGTTTTGAAAACTTTAACTTCTTATCTAAGCCAAGCATAATTAATTTTGAGTATGTTTATAATAAATTCCTATGTAATAAACTCTGGGCACCTAAAAATGTGCCTCAGTAACAGGATTATATTGTTGTCACGTTAAACTTTTTAGAAACCTCAGGATTTAATGGCTATTGACATTAATAAAATCTTCATAGCTCTTCGGGTTAGCTTCTTAAATATCGGAACAAGCTTTGTGGCTTGTAATTCAGCCAGTGGTATAAAATAAAGAAAAGAAAAGGATATAAAGAAAATCCATAGGCAACAATGGTTTCAGCTTTTAGTTCTTTGTTCCTTGCTGACATCTAGTTGAGTAATAGTGCAGGATTGAAAGTACCAGCGACTGTAATTGAAGGTATACTTACTTCCACATTTTACTCCCTCTGAAAATAGGAACCCTGGTTAGGTCAATCACTTGCCTGGAGCTATACAATGTCTATGGTATTTCTAACGTATCCAGGGAACCAATCTAAACCAAATGTCTGATTTCAGTTGAAAGCTGCTTATCATCAAAGTTTTCATTCATTCTTTTGGGACCAGACTGATTACTGAGAGAACTATAGCAGAAGTCAGAAGAAAACCCCATTTATAGACTTTTGCCTTCAGTAAAATGTTTTGGTGCTGGTATTTGTTTCTTCAGATATTTTAGATGATTATCTGAAATAATATCATGGTGATGACATAACTTTTATTTTTTATAGATTCCACCTGCCTTAGCAGTTTTTCCAGCCATCTTACCCTGCAATCTTCCTCTTGTACATTTCATGGGCAATATTGCCCCCCAAATACCATGCCTTTTCCATAGGCTTTTTCCATTGGCTGCAGATTCCTTCCTACTGCTCATATCTTGTCAAACCTCTCCCCATTCAAATGACATCCGCACTGAACAGCACTCTAACTCCCTGTGGCTAGTTGCCCACTTTTGGTGTCTGGCAATGCACTTTAAGTATTTGAAGACAGAGCTTAGTTCCAACCTCTCCAGGAGCTTCCTGAAGACAGAGCCCATGTCTTCTTTGCATTTGTAGTGACAGCACCAAGCATAGATTCTGGAACAGATTTGACACTCCCTAGTATCCTGCTAAGTGATGGTGGTGTACTATCCGTTTGGCATGTAATTCCTTATATTTGTGAGTCAATATATTTTATAAGTAAAATGAGCTTATGCTGTAAAGGCAAGTATCATTCAGTACTGATAATTTTACTTGTTGTTCAAATGGATTTTATATTTTGATAATGTTCATAAGCTAGGTGGGAAGAGAAAGAGCTTTGTTGGAGGCATTGATATGTATACGTATCCTCTAGGAGGACTAATAAAAAAGTGTGTTTTATAAACTTAAGGAAATAAAAAAATGGCATAAATGACAGCAGAAGGCTGACGGGAGACTAGACAAGTGACTAATGTATTGGTAGTCTGATGTTTTTGATTCTATGATGAGAGTGGGTTATTTATGGTTTGTGTATATGATTCTGAAGAAATTTGACCAAGAATATGACTTTGCTTTCCATAGCTGTCATACCCTCAGATTCTTAAGGAAGATTATACGATAAAAAAGGACAAAAGCATTTCTCTTCTAATTGGAACGTTGTTTGCATTAAAACTTGAGTATCTACAAATATTCTGTCTCTTCGTCTTTCAAAGAATTCATTGGTTTTCCAAATCTTTACTTTTTAATGAGTAAATTATTAGATAAATACCTTTTCTTGAAAACTAATTTACTGATAACCTTCTACTCTATAAGAAAATCGGAAGAGTTTTACTTAGACTATACATATATGTGCTTGCAAATGCAAACACTTCTCAGGTTCTTTTGACTAGAGGATAATCTTTACTGCCTAAAAGGTGAGGACAGTCACTTCTGTAGTCACCCAAACATGAGCAATCTGAGAAGGTTGTTAACAGATATAACCAAAGATGAGCCAGGAACATTTCTAGGCACTGAAGTTATCATAATTGATAAAACAGACAAAATCTCCGCCCATAATCTCTGAGGATATAAACCATAAGGAAGCCTGTTCTGTAATAATGATAACGGAACAACTTAAACAGTGTACATTGTAGAAACCTGTTTATGGTTTCAGAAAAGTGCTTGTTGCATCTCAGATACCATATCACACTGCTGTTTCAATAGTGTGTAGAGAGAGTTGGGTCAACAGCGGTAAGAGAGCACATCAGTTTAGAAGGAAAAAGAGCATCAAAAACTTTAAGATGGTTACCACCCTACGGAAGATAAACTAGGAAGGCTAATTTACATAATCAGTCATTCTGTTTCCTCACTTAAATATATAAAAAGCTCCTCTTGTGGAGGAGTGGGGAGAATGTTATGAGAATTAAGGTGTGATTAAAAATGAGATTGTTCAGATGTTTTCCCTCTTTTGACAAAACAACTCTCCAGAAGGGATGGCCCATAGGAAAACCATTTTTTTTTAATGTTTATTTATTTATTGTGAGAAGGAGTAAGCCCAGAGCAGTGGGGGGGCAGAGAGAGACAGAATCTCAAGCAGGTTCTATGCTGATGGAGTGGCTTGAATTCAGGAGCTGTGAGATCAGGACTTGAGCTGAAATGGAGAGTCAGATGTTGGGGCACCTGGATGGCTCAGTCACTTAAGCGTCCGACTTCGGCTCAGGTCATAATCTCAGAGCTCATGAGGTCATACCCCGCGTTGGGCTCTGTGCTAATGGCTCAGAGCCTGGAGACTGCTTCAGATTCTGTCTCCCTCTTTCTCTTCCCCTCCTCGCTCACACTTGCACTCTCTTTCTCTCTCTCTCTCTCTCTCTCAAAAATAAACATTCAAAACAATTTTTAAAAAATTTATTTAAAAAAAAGAGTCAGATGTTTAACCAACTGAGCCACCCAGGCACCCCAGGAAAACAATCTTAAGAAAGAGTTCAGGTATCCTGTGGATACGGCATCATTGGTGGACACAATAGCCTGTTTTGTTATGATGGTTAAGGATTCATCACACCTTTAAAATTCACGTTTGATCCAACCAGAACTAGGTATGACACTTATAATGTTCATACTAAACAAATGATGATGAAAGATGAATAGTAAAATATGTGTGCACGTGTGTGTATGTGTGTATGTATGGGTTCAAGAAAGCTGTGTTATTTTAAATCTCCCTGAAAAGTTCTGATGTGCATCCAAGTTTGAGGAGAGCTAAAGGAAAGAGAAAGGAAGTAGGGGAAATGCTACAGTAAGACTTTTAAAGTTCTTTTAGAAAAAATAACTGTGAAAGTGACGAGAGGAAATCAGGAAGAAAAGGTCACAGGGTGTGATGAGGAAAAAAAAAAGAAACCAAGAAGGTGATTTAGATTAAAATAATCCCGGGGCGCCTGGGTGGCGCAGTCGGTTAAGCGTCCGACTTCAACCAGGTCATGATCTTGCGGTCCGTGAGTTCGAGCCCCGCGTCAGGCTCTGGGCTGATGGCTCAGAGCCTGGAGCCTGTTTCCGATTCTGTGTCTCCCTCTCTCTCTGCCCCTCCCCCGTTCATGCTCTGTCTCTCTCTTTCCCAAAAATAAATAAACGTTGAAAAAAAAAATTAAAAAAAAAATAATCCCAACTTGCTACCTACTGCCTATAATTCAGTTCGAGTCTCATGATTTCTCTGAGTCTTAGTTTTCTTTCTGTAAATTGTGTACAAGGTTTTTGATTTCTCTGAAACTTAGTGCTTTATTATGTTTTTTTGGTGGGAGGGAGAGAGCTTGGGTTTTTGTTTCTTTGTTTCTTTGTAAATTGGACCTAACAATGGCTATTTGATAGGACTGGTAAACTTATTCCGCAACAGTGTCTAAGAATGTACCTTATAAATGATAAAGCACTCTTAAAATATTGATTACCATTGCTCTACAGTAAGAGGAAAAAATGAAATTTAGAGAAACTACTTTGGGGATATACATAAGAGAATAAAAACTAAAAGAGGTATAGAAAAGTTTTAAAGTAAAACATCATAAAACTGATATAATGACAAAGGGATGTGTGATAAAAAATATGAAAGGAAGCTATAAAAATCGAGTTAAATCTTAATAAATATAACAAGAAGTATAGTTAATAGTTGTAAATTCTTCATTAGTTAAAAAAATATCAAAAAGGTAATATAGCTTGTTTAGGAACAATGAGGAAAATATATGGAGATTAAGTAAAAGGTCAAAGGGCATTTGTACCTTAATCTATTGAGACTTTAAAGCAATAGGCTCAACCAAGGTAATAAGAATTAATTAAAGATCCAAAAGTAGAAACCATACTTTCTTTAATCAACATTTAAGGCTACTATGAAGAGACAGAATATACAGCGAGGGTCTGGAAGAGCCTTGTTGATGAATATGAGGATAGTTTTCTTTCAGCTGATGTAGTATCCCCCCCTTATCCTCAGTGGTTATGTGCCAAGACCTCCAGTGGATGCCTGAAATAATGAATAGTCCTGAACTCTATGCATATTGGTTTTCCCTATACATACATACCTAAGATAAATTTTAATTTATAAAATAGGCATAGTAAGAGATTAACAACAATAAGTAATAATAAAATAGAACAATTATAACAATGGATTATAATAAAATTTATGTGAAGGTGGTCTCCCTCTGTCTCTCAAAATATCTTACTTACGGTTCTCACCCTTCTTGTGATGATGTGAGATGATAAAATGCCTATGTGATGAGATGAAGTGAGGTGAATGACACAGGCATTTAGACTTAGTGTTAGACTACTACTGACTTTCTGACAATGGCAGAAGGAAGATCATCTACTTTCTGACGACAGTTGACCTTGGGTAATAAAGTGTGCAAAGAGACTACTGTCTTTGAAAAGCTGAGGTGAGGAAATCTACCCTAATTTAAATTCCATGCTAACATACGTGATTTTTATAACTGTTAATATTTTACATAACCAATTTATGGTATCTGAATTTATTAAATTTAGGTGATAATTATTAACTCATAAAAAATTCAATACATATCCATGCTTATTTTACTTTCATTATATACTTTTCATTTTTACCCAAGTCTGCATTGTTCAAAATTATGAACAGCTATCTTCATATCATCTATCATTCCAACTACATTTCTTAGAGACTGTGCCTCTGTCCATATTTTGATAGGTCTCATTTCTATCTGTGTTCATTACATTTACACACATACACACACACACACACACTTGCTTACATAGTTTATTTCATTAAACAAATTGGGATTTTACTAAAGATAATATTCTGCAACTTGCTTTTTTAAATAATTTTTTAAGTTTATTTATTTATTTTTGAGAGAGACAGAGACAGCATGAGGGAAGGAGGGGCGGAGAAAGAAGGAGAGAGAAAATCGCAAGCAGACGCCCTGCTGTCAGGACAGAGCCCAATAGGGGCTCAAACTCACGAAACCATGTGATAATGACCTGAGCCAAAATCAAGAGTAGGACCCTTAACCAACCGAGCCACCCAAGTGCCCCTCTGCAACTTGCTTTTTTAAAAATTTTACAAAGTATTTTCATGCTAGTGTATATAAATCTGCTAAATTTTTTTAGTAGCTGCATACTATTCCATACTATGGGTATATTATTATAATAACTTCTCCATTTCTGTACTTCTGGATGTTAAGTAGGATCTAATTTTCTTCATTGCAAAAAATCCCACAGCATTTTTATATGTACATCTTTAAGCATATACGTGAGATATATTTCTATAAGATACATTTCAAAAACAGGAAATTAGTGGGTCTCAGTATATACATTTTTTTTAACAATTCTACTCAGTTCTAATGTTACTCTCCAAAAGGGCTTCTCTAGTTTACATTTAAATGTTGGTTTTTCTAGTAGTCAAGGAATTATGCAAAACATTATTATTTTAAATGGATTTCAACATTGCATGATTTAGTCTATTCTAATATATCTTATCTGAATATACAGTTTATGCTAAAATTATAGATTTAAAATTTTTTTATCATAGTTAATTTTTCCCACCTGGAAACTATCAGAAAAAATAAGTTCATGTTCCTGGTGTTTCAAGCACACTATATCAAAATTATTAGCATCATTGCGTTTTAAGAATACATCACTGTATGATTTTTTTCCAAAAATAAAAATAGTAGGAAAGTTTGGTTTCTTAAGTGTGTAATCTAAAACAAAGCCCAAATCCAAATTAAATTAAATATAGTCTTTGCACAATCGGTGTTATAAAAAAATGAACTGAGGGGCTCTTGGGTGGCTCAGTTGGTTGAGCATCTGACTTTGGCTCAGGTCATGATCTCACATGACTCGTGAGTTCAAGCCCTACGTCGGGCACTGTGCTGACAGCTCAGAGTCTGGAGCCTGCCTCGAATTCAAATTCTGTGTCTCCCTCTCTCTCTGACCCTAACTCACTCGCATCCTGTCTCTGTCTCTCTCAAAAATAAATAAACATTAAAGAAAATTTTTAAATTAACTGATACCATAAATATAGGAAAGAGAGAGGGCAATATCTTCTCATTTGAGAACAGTATCCATATATAGAATTGATTTTTTCCTAAGTGAAATCATTTGTACCATGCATATATGATTATTCTCATTGCTAAATATATATGTGTAACGGATGTACATTCTGAAGGAATTATAGTTAAAAGTGGTAAAATGTACATAGTGTGTGACCAATTAAGTCAAAACCTAATTATTAGGTGAGGTGAAGAAGAAATATATGTCAATTCCAGCTTCAAATTTCTTTCCTTTTAATTGAGAGAATTCTGATTCTGTTCATTGAGCCACATTAAGAAGGACACATTTGATTATAACTCTTGCCACTTTGTATCTGGTAAGATGATGAGTCCTATATGCAGAAAACAAAGAAGGTATCTACAAAAATTTGTCAACAGTTATTACCAAAGATGAGCTAATAACATTTCTAAGCACTGAAGTTATAGTAATTAATAAAACAGACACACCCTCTGCCCATGATTTCTAAGGACATACAGCTTAGGAAAGCCTACACTGGAAACTAATGACAAGAGAGTAACTTAAACAGCATAAACCATTGTTTCCAAAGAGCACCTGTTCCTTTTATTTTTAGGTCTGTCAGATGTAGGTTAGAGGTATAGAATTGGAAAACATATCTTGAGATATTAATGTTAGAGCCTTGTTTCAGAGTTGCTTAAAATCATCCAAAAGGAAAACAATAAAAACTAAACAGAAAATTCAAATGCCTAAATGGAGAAGCTCCACAGTAGTAGAGACTTTTCTACTTATTTTGTTCATTCCTTTATCACCAGTACCTGGAATTATATGACATAAAGTAAAAGCTTAATAAACATTTGCTGAGTAGATGTATAAACTATTGTTCATTTACCGGCCTCTTACTCTTTGGATGTTCTCCCTTTAAAAAGTGATGATAAATGCATTATAATAAAGTCAGCAGTAGGGACACCGAAGCATATTTCTGCATGCTCAGTTTCCTCATCTGTCTAATGAAGATAAATTAACCCTTTCTTCAAAAAAAATTAAACAGGGACATCTGCTTGGCTCAGTTGAAAGAGTGTGCAAGTCTTGATCTCAAGGTCATGAGTTCAAGCCCCATGTTGGGTGTAGACATTACTTTAAAAAATATATATATTTTAAAGGTATAATTAAGCAATATAACCTGTTTAAAGGACTTAGTACAGTAACTGATTCATAATAAGCACAATTGTTACGATTGCTATTACCATAAATGTTAAACCTTGGACCAAGGATCAGAATTTGTGAATACCTGTCCTCACTCTACCAATAATTCATTTAAATATTGAGAAAATTCATTGAGGTTCTGAGTTGATTTTCTTTTTTATTTGAGTAAATCACTGTTAAGCAGACTAACTTATTTAAAAGTTAAGGTATTTTTTTTAGTAATCAATCAAACTCAATTTTAAACAATTGAAAAAATTAAAACTATAATCCAATGTTGTTCATATTCTTGACAATTCTAATTTATTCACAGCATACGGGTTATAGTTAAAAAACAGAATTATTTCATAGGCAATGTTTAAGTGCAATACAATGGTAATGACATTTAGCCACAGCTGGTGTTCCCACACTTGTATATGTTTAGTTAGAATACTCGAAAGGATAATAGCATTTTCGAAAGTGTTATTCTAAAATTATATGTCTTTACCAAAGAATCATTAATGAAAAATAACTTTTATAACCCAGTTAGATCTTGATTTACAGATATACTCAGCTTTTAAGTTTAAGTAGTGTAAGTTCAGAATTCTATTTATTTAATTGAAATGACTGTATGCAAGCAAAATCAAAAGCTGATTTAAAGGATCAGTTAATAGGCTTAATTTTATGTTGTTTTCACTGAACTTGGTTGATTTCAGAAGCAGTAGATGGAAGAGTTTGACCATTCGAAATTTGTATTAGTTGTTTGATTTCAGTAAAATTGAACTACATGTATAGGAATGACCTTCAACTCACATACTGAATCTGATTCTCCTCACTATCTCTACCTCCCACCAACCCATACCACCATGATCTTTAGCCTGGACTATTGCAGTAGTTCTATCACCTGTTTTCTGTTACTCTTGAAGGAAGAATAACCAGGGCAACTTTTTAAATTTTCAGATCACAATTGTCCTACTGAAAACTCTCCAAAGACACCTGCTTTTATAATGAAAACAACACTTTTCATAATAAATCACAATTTCCCTTGTGAGCAGACTACATCTTGCCACTCCAACCTTACTTCCCATCAGACTCCACCATCTTACTGGCTGCTTCTTGGCCCTTTGTTTTCTTCCTTAAACATTCCAAGCTTGTTAGAATCTCAGGACCTTTCCACCTGCTCTTCCTTCTTCCTGAGATGCCTTCCTCAGATTACCTCATGGCTGGCTCCACACAGTTCTTGTATATTTTGCAGAGGCCGCCCTTGAACTATTAAGTAAAACACCACTGAAACCCATACCTCAGTCACTCTCTAACTGCCATCTGTATTATTCTTCATAAAACCTATAGCACTTAAAATTCTTTCTTTCTCTCTTTATATACCGAAAGAAAGCCCTAAGAATGTAAGACTACTGTGTGTTTGCTTCACTATTATATCTTTACTGTCTAGCACAGAGACTTGCTCATAGAAGCTATTCAGTAAATATTTGTCAAATGAATGAATGGCTATCTTTACATGCAAATCAAAATAAGTATACATATTAGGAGCATCAAAATGACTTGTTCCCTGTGTCGGGTATCTTCTTGCTTGCTTCTCAAGGCCCATCTCTACCCTTCACCCCGTTTGATGCCCTGCGAGACCGATCAATTGGAACAATATCAAAAACTTGGCTTGTACTTGAGTTTGGCCAATGGGGGGCACTTGCAAGTGATTGTAAATCAGGGAGAAGGTGAACTTGGGAATTTTTACCGGAATTCCTTTCAGAGTAATTGATCCAAGGTGGCTGCATCTCTGTAGCCTTCTACAAAAGGCCACAGTCCTGTCAGAGGGACATCTCCATACAGCTATGCTTTCCAGGACTAGGGGTGGTAATACCGCCAGTGTAATTTTCTATAAGCATTACATAAACTTTTGTAAATAGTCCCATCATTAAACTATCCTCAAAATACCAGTTACAGTATGCCATACGTTTCCTGCTAGGACACTTATTTTGAAAATTCACTCATAAGGTTTTTCACCCATATTTACAAAAGTAATGAATTGATTTATCATTTGGTGGTATGTTATTTAAAAAAAAAGAGATATGAGCACCCAGCCTAAAGCAATTTTATGTAGGCTTGAAATTTCTTTGAAGTGTATTCTTATTCTCCCTCTCTAATCTAAGTGTATATATATATATATATATATATATTTCATAGGATATATAAAATGTTTCACTTCATAATATATTTATGTCCATTATAGTATAAATAAAATAAATACACAAATTTGATACTTTAGGAATATGCACATTTTACATGGTGATTTTCTGTATCCCTGGGTCTACTACTGCATATCTTAGAATTATTCATGGTCCATGTTAAGATGTATGACTTCAGAGCAGAGAGACACCAAACAATGGATATCTGCAAATTTGTCTTTGGGATCTTACCTCTTTTGTTGGCTCTCCGTTTCAAGGCTTCATGAAACTTCCTGTATAGAGATTAGCTCCCCAAGTTCATGTCAACAAACAGCAAATGGTAAATGACTCTATGACACTACCCAACAAATTTTGAATTATATGTGAATTTAGTCTCTGGGAAATACTATGTATGCTTTGTTGTAAATTGAAGAGTCACCTAATCATAGGAATTTCAGTTATGTGGATGGATTAGAAAGATCAGATAACCACTGGGGGGAGAAGCTTTTATTGTCAAAGTTGGTCTTATGGAAACTTATAAGTCAATAATTACCAAATTTGGCTAATTATCAGAATTACCTGACAAAATATTAAAAATACATGTTCTCAGGCCCAAGCCCAGAAATACTGAATTCAAATGCCTAGAAGTTGGCATGGTGATCTTTATTTCAGTCAACTCAAGTTCTGATGATCAGCTTCTGTGTTACTTTCTATGGCCTCTTCCTAAATCCATTTTAGCTGTATATCTCTTTGCATGGGCATATTTTTATTAATCCCACTTCCACATTTCAGATTTCTATTTCTAATACCTTTTCACTTCCTGATGTCAGTTTCTTTAATAGCACCACTTTTTTTAGAAGAGGTGTTTCTCTTTTGATCTCAGATGTTAAAGTAAGAATTAGAAAATATAGTTGACTGGAGATATATTCATTGAAGAAAAAGAAATAGAAATTTCTATAAAAATCCTTTTATCTTTAAGCATTAGCCAATATTGGTGTCATAATACAATTTGCAATCACTAGGCATCACATCACTAATCTAATAAGAATTGAAATATTTTTAAAGGAAAGTAGAAAAATAATGATAAAATAAATTAGATTATAGGTGCACCTTAATTTATAAGACAGATGTGTTTCTGAAAGATTGGCTCTAGAGGTAATTTCTATTAACTAAATTATATTTTCCCATTGACTTGGGCTTATAAATGCAAAGGCATGATTCTTATAGTGGGGTACGATGAAGAATGTGGTCTAGAAAGCAAATATAACAGATGTAAAGTTATTTTACAAATCATGTATTTCAATAAAAATTACAGATATCTATTAAAATAATAATGCAGTTGACCATTGAACAATAATAAGTTTGAACTGCATGAGTCTACTGATTTGCATAGTTTTTCAATAAATATGGTATAGTATTTAAATGCATCAAGAAATAGTGCATCTCAATCCCCATGCAGTTAAAGCTCTAGACATAAGTGAAAGATAATGAAATCTGTAGGGAGGAACAGATTAGATAAAGCATGCTGTTGCTTCCTTTCTGTTTGGGTAATGTAGTATCTCTGTATCTTTAGTAAATATGGTCTTTTTTAAGATCCTAAAGTTAAAACAAATTTTAATTATCACAGATGCCTTCATCAGTTAAGCGAATGTAGTTAAGAACAGTATCTCTAAAAACTGAAAATGCTTATGCACTTCCACTAACCTAGAACATTCTGTAATATCAGTTACCCAGATTTAGCATTTTGATAAACATTAGTTTCTCCATGGTTAATTTTTTTTAGTGACATCTGCCCAAATACTTTCAGGATGATTACTGTTGAGCGAAATCTCATTTTCCTTGTTTTTTGAGCCTGAATCTGAGAGGGTATAAACATTTGGTCTGACAGACT
This sequence comes from Prionailurus viverrinus, assembly GCF_022837055.1. Taxonomy (NCBI): domain Eukaryota; kingdom Metazoa; phylum Chordata; class Mammalia; order Carnivora; family Felidae; genus Prionailurus; species Prionailurus viverrinus. The sequence goes on along the minus strand of NC_062569.1, from coordinate 129,398,517 downwards.
CTAAAGTTTTAATGCATTAAAAAGTTTTTTAATGGCTGCTAAATTGGTCTGGTCTCTTATTCAACATTCCCCACACAACCACCTAATGGATTACTTTTTCACTTGACATCCCTCTTTCCCAAGCAACTTAGGTAATTTGTGCACTGGAAGACCCTGGCAAGACTCTGATTAAGATCACAATAGATGGGGTTGGGGGAGGGTGTCAGTCTTTCCCCAGCCACAGCTGTGCTTGAATAGGGAGTGGCCTGTGCTATTCACAAGGTGACCAGCATACAAGCATGTGACTTCACATAGGGCTACCCTGTGATACAGATCCCAGCAGTTTTACACTCACTTTGTAAGGTGTAAAACCTCTGAGAACATGACATGGAATTGGAAGTTCTTACCATCAGACTCTTCCATCCCTATTTAAACCTTGTAGGGGCGCCTGGGTGGCTCAGTTGGTTAAGTGTTGGGTTTAGGTCATGATCTCCTGGTTGGTGGGTTTGAGCCCTGTGGCAGGCTCTGTGCTTACAGCCTGAAGCCTGCAGCCTGCTTCAGATTCAGTGTCTCCCTGTACCTCTACCCCTCCACCACTGGTGCTCTGTCTCACTCTTTCTCTCAAAAAATGAATAAACATTAAAAAAAACCCAAAAAACTAAAAAAAAAAACCGTGGAGTTGCCAGGTCAATTAAAATGGGAGGTGCTGTACCAGAAAAGACCTGGTTTTGTTAAGGAAGGAACGACCCGGGGCAGCTGGAGACTGGGGGTGGTCAAAAGACCACCTAAGTTTTATTCTATTATCACAGACAAGCAAAGGAGTTGTGGATTGATGCTGGCAATTAAGAGAGAGAGAGAAAGAGAGAGCACCTAAATGAACAAGCAGAGTCTCATTCAGCATTTGCGTTCCTGCTTTCTTACTTTGGCTGAATGATGAATCTTTCACTCTATCAATTAGGTTTCTATTGTTAAAATTGTCGTGTTTATGTCATCAAAAATCATAGATTACAATCATAAACATCTAATGAATTCTAATGAACTTAAGACAGTTGCTTTTTAAATTGTATCATTCCTACATATTAAAAGTTCAACTTACAAAAAGTCTCCTAAAAGAGAAAGCACTCATTTAAGAGAAAAAGGAAACATATTTCTAGCCAGTATTTCAGGAGAAAGCTTGTCATCCCCCCCCACCCCCGCCCCACCACCGCCCAAGAGCAGCTCATCATAAAAGCTCTAAGGAAATAGTGTTTAAAATCAATTAACCAAGAAGGCCAAAATCAATTTAACAAGAGTTAGCTAATGTTTTACTAAAGCGAAATCTCTTTTCTTTAAACATGATTAATATCATTTAAGGATTGTTATTAGTGCTGTCACTTCTAAAAATTGTGACCAATTTGTAATGAAAAGGCCTTTGTGTACACTTATGGGATTTATGGGAAGCACAGAAATTTAACGTGGTATTAGTGATTGTATCTTTTCCTTGCCTTTGATATTTTAAGAGAACACTCCATTTTTACTCTGTCTTCTTGGAATGTCTCCTAAAAGGTCACTGAAGGATCAAGAAATACTTAACCTATAACCAACCCACGATTAAAACAACTCTATGCAAATTATATTCTAGGATGACATTTAGCAGTGTTGATATTGGGTAGAGCTATAAAAATCAATGGATTTTAGAGTTAGAAGGGGCTAAACATATAGGCCAGGAGTTTCCAAACAATTTTAACAGCTTATTTCTTGTAAGAACCCCCGATATATACAATGCTAAAAATGTACCTGCTAAGACTAAAGAGAGGGGCTGTCTAAAGTTGGGCTTAGGTGGATTTCTCCTGCATTACATCCCTACCTCCAGTCTATGACCCACAGTTTGAAAACCAGACAATGATAGTTTGCCTGAACAGAAGAGGAAGCTAAAACTTTAACCTAAAAAGAAAGTAAAACCTGTTTAAATGACTTGTTACATTGCAGGGTATATTCATATATTTGGAATATAACTTGATCCATATCTGGTATTACTACTTGGTTTTATTTACTTCTCAGTGTCCATGTCTTCATATATTATTTTCACCTGCAGTTTTACACTTCATATTAATTTGCTTTGTCAGATCATGGTGCCTCTGTGAATTAGACCCACCCATAAATCTATATCTCTTCTCTAAAAACAGAACAAAAACCAAAACCTGATAATGCTTTACTGTTGCTTGTTAATAGCACACTTTCACTATCTTATATGCATGTAAGATTCTCAACCACCAAAAACGACATCATATTCATTTATCTTTGTAAATCCAGCTCCTGGTAATAGTAACGTTAATACCATGTAACCGAGATATGACCTTTATATACATTAGGTCAAAGCATAGGAGATAGTCACTATTTGAACTTTTTAATCTACAAAGACATGCTCATATGGCTTAATCTAGTACGACCTCTAATACTTACGATAGCCTTGCAATGCAATCATTTTCTCCATTCTCTAGGTGAAGACACCGAGGTTCACAGAGAAGAGCTTTGCCCCAGGCCACACTTCCAGGAGTGTTAGGGTGGGGATTTGGACACATCTCTCCAAATTTCACATCTTTTCTCTTCTACCCAGCTACCCTATATGCTCAGAACATTTGAATGTAAAGAGAGTAAGGTTATTCAAAGGGTACCTAAGTTCCATAGGAGCATGAAAGCAGACAGATTACATTTCTTTATGAAGTGAGTTTCATGTATTTAGATAACATTTAGTAAGATTTTGATCAGCTATCGGTAGCATAGATTATGTAAGACTTTAAAGTTCCTCTAAAGCCCATGGGTACATCAGCTGTCAATCGTATTTAACTTGCTATATCGTTCATTACACAATAATCTTACCTCGTGCTATTATCAAAGCAGGAGATCTTTATTTTGTCTAGAATTTTGAACTAAAATAAAAACACATTAGACCAAAAACCAACAAAAGAGGCTATTAAAACGTGAGAACGTTGCCTTAGAATTTGCACCTAATTCCAGAATCCGTTAGGTGGAAAATGATCAGACTTTGTGTCCATAAACTTTCATCTTTTAAATTTGAAGGAAATGAGCTGAAAACAAAACAACCACAATAGAAAACTTTCTACTGTAAAAGGAAGGTAAAGTAAATGGGGGAAGTCACACGGATTTATGAAAAGATTATTTGACTCCATTAGAGTGAACATCCAATGGCTATTAGAACCCAAGAAATTAAAGTGTATGAAGTAGATTGGACATGGTTTTCTTTCACAATCATCTTAGAATATTAGTGCGACAAAACTGGTTTTTTTAACAGTTGCTTAAGCGGAAACAAATTGGAAAGATTTTAACATCTTATTACATTTTGTCCTATCCTTAGAAAAAGACTTTTAGGTCTTACATAAATCATTTACTTAATAAAAAAAAGGCAAAATTAAAAATGAAACACAACAAGAAAAAACATAAGTCCATGAAGATTATAAGATTACTTACTTTATTATTTACATGCTTTTACTTTATTTATTTTTTGTGGACATGTATCTGAAGAGCCCAATTTTATTTTTAAATACATGCCGTGACTCACACGATTTTTAATAAATATTCAATAAACATTCCATTTCTTTTTGACTTGCACTGTAATTGATAATCAAAAATGTTATGGGCATAAGGCTCTAACTTTGTTTCTGTTTGTTATTTATATTAATAGAATATTGAAAGCCTAGCTAAAGCCCTCTCTATTGTCTTTATATAGAAAAGCTTAGGAACATGATATATATGGTAAGTGAAAGCTCTTATCAACTCAGAGCAATATTTTAAATTCATTTTAATTCTAACATTTATAAACTCAATATAGAGATTTTTTAAAAAATACAAGTTATTGGTGTATAAGGGTAATCTGGTGGCATCTCCTGTCACCTCATGATTGTCACAGTTGATTCTGCCATGTTGGAATCCCAAGAAAAAGTGGTACCTCCTCTTCATCTCTCCCCATGTTGGTGGTTGGCCAGCAAGGTCTTCCTTCCAAGATAGGGCATCTTTTTTTTTTTTTTTTCTATCAGCGATCTAACATGGCAATGGTCCTCTACTAGAACCTCAAGGAGCTTAGGAGAAATTTTAAATGAGTGCTCCTAAATATAAGTATTAACACAAACAGAGGGCCCTTGAAGAGAATGGAAGGAAGAAGGCAAATAGAAATAGTAAGTGGGGAATTCCAGGAGGAAAAATGTCACAGGGGATGAAAACAGTCGGGAATGCCCAAACTGACCCTCCATTTTGAGTATTTTATCATTTTCACTTTAAATGATTTTTTGAGTGATTCTTTCATCCGCCAGTATTTATAATTTTGCTAAGAGATTGTTTTAAAAATTCTGTGGAGAATTTTAAAAAACGAATCTAAAGAGGCTAGTCGGTTTCTATAAAATGATGTCTCTTGAGGTTAAGATTTTGGATCCTACCTGACGACAGATTTGGATTTAAACCCCAATTCTACCACTTCTAGCTGGTTAACTTAGTAAAGATTACAGTGATGGGGACTTGGTAATAAGAATCCAGACAATAATCAAGTTCATGTATATAAAATGCTTTGCATTGTCAACATAAAGGACAATCATTGATTCTAGCCATCATTATTTTCAATATATTGTTAGAACTATTAAAAGATATTTTTCTGTTTTTAAAAGTAGAAAAAGGAGGAATAATAAATAAAAATTGAGTAGGTTTTGGGAAAGATAATTGAGATATTTACTTCACTCTATACTAAAATTGAAATACATCTTGATTTTTATAGTCAAATGTAAAAATAAAACCACAAATGAAGCAGTAAAAACTGAGAACTGAATAATTTATCAGATATTTGGATGGGGAGAACTTTCTCTACTTAAAAGCATTAGTGAAATAGACACTCTTATTCATGGACTGTGAGAGTGTAATTTTTTTCTGTTTTTCTCAGCAGCATCTTTGCAATGCATATTAAAATCTGAAAAAGTTCATGTTCTTTGAGTCAGTAAGTCAATCTATTTAAGCAAACATTTAAATTCTAATGAAGAAATGAAAAATGTGAACAATAGCTTATAGAAAATATGTTCAAGTCAGCGTTGTTTATTAAAGGAAACAAAGAATGATCCTGGAAATAACCTAAATGTCAAATAATAAGGGAATATTAAATAAATATGGTATATTCATATTATATAATATCATAAGCCATATAAAATGGTGTTTATAAGTTTAGTAACATAGAAAAGTTTTATTTTTCAACATTATATGGAAGAAAAAGAGAATACAGGATAATAAATACGAAGCTCACAACTATAAAGCACTATACAGAGAAAAGTGGAAATGTATGATAACACTGTTTATTTCTTGAATGGTAAGATTGTGAGTTGTATAAAATTTTATCCTTATATTTTTTAGTATTTACACATTTTCTATAATAAGCAGTGGAAAAATCTGCTTACCAAAAGAAAACATGCAAATTAATATATCTTTTCAATAGTGGGAAAATATACCATAAAATGAAATTAAATCATTTTAACATAACATAAAATTTACCATTTTAGCCATTCGTAAATGTATGTTTCAGTGTATTAAGTATATTCACACTGTTGTGCAACCATCATAGCCATCAATCTCCAGAACTCTTTTCCATTTTCAAAACCAAAACTCTATACCTATTAAAAGTAACTCATTCCCCCCTTCTCCCAGACCCTAGCAACCAATATTTTACTTTCTGTCTTTACAGATTTAACTACTTTAGGAACCTCATATAGTGAAATCATATACTATTTGTCCCTTTGTGACTGGCTTAAGCAATAATATTTTTGCAAACTATTTTTTTTCTCCAGAAAAGCACTGGAAAGTAAGGCAAATAGTGGATAAGGCAATAAAATCATAAAAAAAATCAGTCTCCAAAATATTGTAAAACAGTTGAGATACATTATGACTGGATTTAAAATGTCATGATGTACAATAACTTTAATAACCATTTGTATGTCAAAGGTTTTAGTATTTTTAGAGTTCAAGGAATTTAGACACAGTGTTGAAAGAATACAGCCTCTTAGTGACAAGTATGAAAAAAAAAATCCTAATTACCTTCTTATCTACACAGAATTATTTTAAAACACTTCTTTCAAACACATACCTAGACAGAAAAATTAAAGTCTGCCTATACTAGTGAAATTCTCTTGTCAATGTACTAGCTTCTTATTTTAATGAGTCTGTTAGTGTTTGATATCTATAGCCAAAGCAGTGTTTATAAATATTGATCATGCTGGGGCGCCTGGGTGGCGCAGTCGGTTAAGCGTCCGACTTCAGCCAGGTCACGATCTCGCGGCCCGTGAGTTCGAGCCCTGCGTCGGGCTCTGGGCTGATGGCTCAGAGCCTGGAGCCTGTTTCCGATTCTGTGTCTCCCTCTCTCTCTGCCCCTCCCCCGTTCATGCTCTGTCTCTCTCTGTCCCGAAAATAAATAAACGTTGAAAAAAATATTGATCATGCTAAAATTATAAAATATACATAAGATGACACAATAAAGACTCATGCATATTTTTTTTAAAAATTAAGAATACCTACAGCATGTTTTATAGTTACAATTAGCCACCTTAATTTACCTTCTTGGAGTACAAAAATGTAGTGTTTGATATAACTTTTTTTCAGGTCTAATAAGTCAGATTCTTTGTATATCATGTACATTGATAACAAATACATGCACAGAAGGTCAGTGGTACATTGAGGGAAGACACAGACCAACATGGATTCACTTAGTTATTATAAATTCTCAACAGGCACCCAGAATACCGCTTTACAGATTGGTTTAGCACATCCCTACCCAATTAAACTTCTGAATAGGCAGAGAATTGTCTGCGTATTTCGGCAGGATCGAATTATTATCTCAGAAATATTTAAGAGGAAACCAGAAGGAAGAGGATGCCAGATGGGTGAGTTTGAATCTCAGGGACATCCAGTTGAATGACATTAAGCCTTGTGTGTTTATTTGTCTGAATATTCGTGTCACTGAAGAAACAGGTCTGGCACTGGGCACAACTGTGTGGAAATTGAGGCAGTCAAACGGGCAGCTTGAGTAGCTGATGGAGAGGGACAGGGGCCGACAAACAGGGAGTCATCTCAGCTTCAAAAAAATAAATTGTAGATTTCGTGAACATAAATGCATGTGATACTATGATCCGGTGTTTAGGGAGAATGGGGTACTTAAAGTAAAACCTAACGTTGGATTTGTAGCCTGTCACTGAGAAAAATAATTAAGTGCTGGAGATGTGGGGATTCTGCAGGTACCAGTGGTTATGGATTGCATTTTGAATAATAATGAAGCAAAAGAAGAGGAAAAAGGAATTCAAATTTGTTTTCATAGCCTGAATCCTACTATCACCATTTTGGAACATTTCCATATGTTAACTATTGTTCCAGAAATCTGCCTTTATTTTGGATTTGTGACTCAATACCATATTAGAAAAGGAAAAGACATGATTTGGAAAATATGAATACCATAAAGTGAAGACATTGACGCATTAGTGGAATGACCACGAGTTTGACCTTTTCCTGTTTTGTTTTGTTTTGTTTTCTCTTGGACTTTTTTGAAAAGACAGAAGGTCTGTCCTTTGGCAGTAAATTAATTTAGTGTGCTTTCTTTAAAAGGCAGGAGACTGGGTGGCTAGCTCCTCCCTTTCAAATGTGTGATGGTCATGTTGAAAGGAAGTGGCCATAAACCTCTAACAAAACTTTTCACTATAATGAAAACATTATTTCTTTTAATTTTTTGTTATTAGATGTTTGAGATCAATGAATGTCATTTGCATTTCAACTCTTAATTATTATTTTGGACTTGTCTTCACTAATGACTTCTTAAACCTGCCATTAGCTCATAAGACTCCTCCAAAATTGTTTCTTTTTATTTAGGGTTCTGCTACAATGTTATATCTTAAAGACAAAATACAATCAAACATGTCCCAAGTGATATCCATAATTAAATTGGTGGAAGCTTCCCAGTTCTCTTGGTGTTACAAATTCAGACATAAACTTATTGCTAAGGTCAAAATCAGAGTAATGTCCTATAGTGACTTGGAAATTTAGTTAACATGATAACTAACCAAAGTTTTTGAAAGAACAGACAAATTGCTCGTAACTGAACATAAAAGGAGATGACATAAGGTTAGACAAAAGATTCATGATTTAAGTGAATTTCTTTTGAAATGCAAACGATCCCAAGAATCTTTACAACTCTGTTAGGGAAAATCTCCTGGGTGGTATCATTTGTGCAGAGGGGTATTAGAATAGGCTAGTAGGGTGCTTATGGAAAGTATTACAGACTTAGTGTTTGGGGATTAACATGAAAGAATCCCTGGAGCAGTTACTGAAGATACCCACATAAATCTCTGCATCACTCCTTGAGAAGTATTTTCTTTGTTGCTGCCTTTAGCTGGATGTTTTACATAGTTTTATTTTTTAAGTGGTACCTGATAAGGAAACGGCCTTCAACAGTGTCTACAGGCATATATAATTCTGCTATGCACACCTCAACATTTCCATTTATTTATTTTAAAAGTTTCTTTCACCACGATCACACAACCACCATCAAATCAACAGTCAAAACTAAGTGCTCATTGTAAGAAGATATTCAAATGACAGAAATGTGTATATGCTCATGCTGGGTGTTAAGTCTCTTTTCTTGTTTTAATCTTGAGAATGCACTGTATTTTCCTTCAGTCTTATAAGTTTTAATAACGAAGCTCAATGGAATCCCTATAGACCACTTAATATCGACAGGTAAATTCTGACCCTTATGATATTATATATGTATCATTATAAGCTGTGTTATATCAGGGATCCTCTTATATTTTAAGAGGGTTGAGGTATAAGGATAAGGCGAGTACATTCTTCATATGTAATGTAAGAGATGAACCAGCAACCAGGGATGACCACACATTCCAGTCTACACTTGGCCCTGAAGAAAAACTGCTAACATTCTGACAGTTTCACATCAATGCAAACATCAAGGATTGGACTAGATTGGCCAATGAAAGCCACAAAGTAAACACCACCCCACATCACAGCCTTCAAAGCAACCTTATTTCACAGAATCTGACACTTGAAGCAATGATTCCTTACCTTTTGCAAAGGGCTCAAGTCTGATTATTAATACAAGAGCTGAAATCATTGGAAATGTCTTCTATGTGAGCAAAATTAAGTCATAGAATATTTTTTCTTAGAGGGGACTAGTTTCTATAAGTTACTCGTCCAGCTCTTTCATTTTACAGATGAAGGAACTAAAATCCAGAAAGGCAATGTGTGTTTATGAGGCAGACATTATTTCTGTTATAACCTGGCGTGTAAAAGTGCTCAATAAAAATTTGTTGAGTGAATTGAACAAATGAATCATTTTTTTTCCCTGATCTTCTTTATTCCAACCACTGAAATTTCTCATGCCTAAGAAATTTATCCAGGAATAGGTGCAGGCATTTTGACTAGGATAATGTATTTTGGTATTTGTCTTTAGCATAAAAGCTACTGTTATAGAGCAACAGCTCTTTTGGGGGGGGGCGGTTAATGGATTTGTAACTAGAAGAATAGAGTCATACTGCTACTTATCAAACATTCAGATAAAAAAAAAACTAAATTACATCAGCAGTGGAAAGTCATGTAGCTTAAACATCAATTCTAATTTAAAAGCATTTCTGGAGACAAGGCAAAATATAATTCTATTCCTCAGTTGAGACAGTACTATTTCAAGGAGAATGAATATAGAAGTCTGACAAACAATAATGTTAATAGCCCCCTTATATGTCTTTCTGATGACAATAGTGATGACAAGATCATATTACAAAAAAAGAAATCTCAGTCTGAGGGAAACAGGTAGGAAGAAACCTCCTGAAGCTCCTAATGCAGTTAGGTCTCTTGTCAGGCTGATGGCCCAAACACTCAGAGAGTGACATCTCCAGGAAACTGACATTGCACATGTGAAAGGGGCCAAGATTGAATTGTTAATCTATTGCTTTCAAAGTTAAAGCAAAAGCACACACAGACATCACCAGTTTGGACACCCCGGAGAGCATGTATTGCAACAAAAGTAAATTGGACAGTAAATGTTAAACCAAATTTTGAGCAGGAAATTGTTACATGACACTCACTAAGGTGCTTTAACTCTTTACATGTCATGATAGAAAACCTTTGCCACATTTATGTCAGCATAGCACTTTATGGAACTATAGCAATTAATATAATCCTCTAAGCAGTGAGAGCTCCCTTAAAGATCATGGAAAGTCATACGCAAATTTCTGCTAAGGGTATTAGTCAAGTACTACTCTCTGACCCACTAATGTATTTAATTTAGTGGGGGTGAAGGCGAGGATTGCAGCTAAACGGGCTGTGGTGTAATGAGACTACATCTCAGTTTTCTTACAAGACAAAAATGAAGTGGGTAGAAAGAAATCAAAAGCAAGAATACTAACTAGGCTGAGAAGTGAAATTAGCAGCCCAAAGAATATGGAATCACACGCCTTTCTCTTGTTTGTTTTTATCTTCAAGAGACTAAGTTTATCCAACATTCCTCTCTACTGACTCATTCTCCTGCCTTTCTGTCCCCACACCTTTATTTTCCTTTTCTTCTGTTTTATTCTCTTACTCCATTTCATACTTGATTCAGACAAATAAACAAGGAACTGTTCTGAAATCCAGGCTTACTAAATCGTCAGTGCTTTCCTCAAGTTAAAAATGTTCAGAAAAAAAAAATTCTACACACCCTTTTTATAGCTGGAGAACAATGATTAACATTAAATTAGTTAACACAGTTTCATAGAAATGAAATGCATTCTGTTGTCATTCAGGTCTCAGCACTATGTTTTTGCACTCTTTTGTTGCAATTACTTAAGTTCTCAGAACCTCAGTTTTTTTTTGTTTTTTTGTTTCTTATCATTCGTAATGAATAATCTTTTTCCCCACCTCTGATCTGTTTTAGATCCTCCAAAACCTTAGCAAACAATCTGACATCACTTGTCTTTTCTTCCTGGTTCTATGCATGTGATGCTTTGCTCCATGCTACCATGAATGGGGTTGAATATTTGTGGAATGTATTACCCCTTTCCAAAATCTTTTTTTAAATTTTTTTAATGTTTATTTATTTTTGAGACAGAGAGAGACAGAGCATGAACGGGAGAGGGTCAGAGGGAGACACAGAATCTGAAACAGTCTCCAGGCTCTGAGCTGTCAGCACAGAGCCCAATGCAGGGCTCGAACTCATGGACCACAAGATCATGACCTGAGCCGAAGTCAGACACCTAACTGACTGAGCCACCCAGGCATCCCTCCAAAATCTTCTAATATCTATCTTCTCTGTATTTTTTTTTTACTTTGGTGACCATAAGACAAGTGAAAAATTCTTTCTTCTTTCTAGTACCTCCCTTTCACACTGAAGTTTTGTGCAAAACATAGCACTAAGTACTGGGCAAAATATCATTGATTAGTACACCTATTTATGAATTTGGTTCAGATGTTGGTCTGAACTTCATGTATGCTTCTCTGTATAAATATAGCTTGTGATATATTTCAATCTTTGTTATGGATGTCACTTTAAACTAAAAGTAACAGACTGATGAGACTATGTTCCTTGAAGTGGGCCTGTGTATTTATTGCTACTTGTTAATAATTATCATGATGGGCTGGTTCCTGTCAGGGCTAATGTACATATGAAAAGGTTGCCAGGACAGGTCATGTGTTTGGTAATTTGGGGAGTTTCTAAATCTGGAGAATACATTGTTTTATTTATTTATTTATTTATTTATTTATTTAAAGATTAATTCTTTTTTTTTAATTTTTTTTCAACGTTTATTTATTTTTGGGACAGAGAGAGACAGAGCATGAACGGGGGAGGGGCAGAGAGAGAGGGAGACACAGAATCGGAAACAGGCTCCAGGCTCTGAGCCATCAGCCCAGAGCCTGACGCGGGGCTCGAACTCCCGGACCGCGAGATCGTGACCTGGCTGAAGTCGGACGCTTAACCGACTGCGCCACCCAGGTGCCCCTTAATTCTTTTTTTTTAATGTTTATTTATTTTTAAGAGAGGGAGAGACAGAAGAGAGAGAGAGAGACAGAGTGTGAGCTGGTGAGGGGCAGAGAAAGAGGGAGACAACAGACTTCTAAGAAGGCACCTGGCTCCTAGCTGTCAGCACAGAACCCTATGCGGGGCTTAAACTCAAGAACTGTGAGATCAGGACCTGAGCTGAAGTCAGGTGGTTAACAAACTGAGCTACCCAGGTGCCCTGAATATATTGTGTGTGTGTGTGTGTGTTTGTGTGTGTGTGTGTGTGTGTGTGTGTGTGTGTGTGTGTGTTTAGCTGTTTTTAATTGGATGTAGAAGAAAACTGATGGGGGAAATGGACCAGTGACATAGAAACTGAGATTTAGCTATTTTTTTTCTTTATTTTAAAAGGAGAGCTGTGAAAAGATGAGAGTTAAGCCTTCTTCCTCTGTCAAGAGACATTATATAAATCAACAAAGGAAATAATTTAAGTCTTCTATTCACTGCCAAAGTCTGTTGTACAAATCTGGTTCCGTGATAACATTTATGACATTTTGCAAAGGCATTCAGTAATAAATATGAATAGAGCTAGGACTGAATATTGTTATTTATATTCCCTCATAGAGACTATGGAATAGATTTTAGTATTTCTTCTAATATTTGCATGATATAAAGTTATTTTTTAATGTTGATAATTCTAATTATACAAAGAATTTAAAATGTGCTAATGTGTATATAATAAATTTTAATCAGAAAGCACTGGAGGTTGTAATAACAATTGACAATAGAATTTAGAATATCTAAATTCTAAAATTATCTTGGTTAAATTAATATAAATCGTAAAAGACTAATTTATGAATGTCTATTATTAAATTGGTGTCTTATCCTTGAGCGGTATAATGAGATTATGATAGATGATCTTAAAGATTACCATTCAGCTCTGAAATTCTAGAATGGAATTTTAAAGTAAACTTTTTAAATTTTAATTTTTCTTTGAATTTAGATATAGATGTGTCTATTTGTGTGTGTGCGTATATATTAAACTTTTGATTTAAATAGATATAGAATGCATATCACCATTATTTTCCAAGGATTTTACTAATTTACCATCTATCCACTTTGATTTAGTAACTAGAAAGTTATTTTCCCATTTTGAATTTACTGAAATAGGTAATGGCTATCTTAATTTCCTAAGGCTGCTGTAAAATAATACCACACATTTGGTGGCTTATAACCAGAGAAATGTAGTTTTAGAAGCTAGAAAATCGAGGTGTAACAAGACCATAATTTCTTCTGAAAGCTCTAGAGAAGCATCTCTTCTGGCTTCTCCCAGGGTCTGATAGCGCCCGGCATTTTTTGTCAAATGGTGAAGTAACTCCAATCTCTGACATTGTCTTCACACAGCTGTCTGCTCCCTGTGGCTTCTGTGTCTGTATCTAAATTTCTTTCTTCTTATAAGGACACTGGTCATTGGATTAGGGCTCACTCTAATCCAATATAAACTCATTTTAACTTGACCACATTTTCAAAGACCCTATCTCAAATAAGGCTACATTTTGAGGTTCTGTATGGACATGAATTTGGGAAACACCACTCAACCCAGGATGGAATCATGTAATAATCAAACAGAGTTTCTCTCCAATCTGCAGTAACCAATATTGCCATAGCGAAGCCACACAATTCCTTTCAGAAGCAAATATGTCTGTAGGAGATGGATATGTGTGATAGTAATAGAGTGGTTCAACAATTATCCAGCTTTCTACCTTTCATGAAGGGGTAATGGCTAGGTCTTGTGTCTTGGTGTGGCAACAAGACATTAAATAAAAGAAATAATGCCATTGTTTCCAGCCAGTGGATTTAACAGCTATATTCTGCTTTTCCATTTGTTTAGAAAATGGTTCTCCAGGAAATAGGTCCTGGAATGAGAATGATGTAGAGCACAGTCCCCAGCAGACTCACAATATAGAAAGAAATAACCTTTGTTGCTTGAGATTTGGGAATTGTTTGTATGTGTAGAATATGCATTCTCAATAGGAGTAATATAAAATTGGTTTTTAAGGGCAAAAGAAAATCTTACTTTTTAATGTATAAAGTATGTATATACAGTACCTGGTGTTAAAGGCCCATGGAGAGGTGATTAGAAAAAAAAAATCTCTAAACATGCTCTTAGAGGTGTAAGTGAAAAAAAAAATTGAGAAACTGTTGTGGAATAACCTAGCTGATCCTCGGTGATATCATAGGTTTTGTTGATACTGGCTGTAAGTTTCAGTTTCAAATTTTGACACTTGAAAAGTTTCTTCATCAATTTGAGTTTACATTAACAACTCTGAATTATGGGCCTAAAATTAATACCACCCTTCTATGTTTTGTGATAATTAAGACAATCAACATAAAAGTTTATTTCATTTTTTAAAATGTAGGTATTATAATTTAATTTTTATAATATTAATCTCAGTTTAATGTCCTGTGAATAAATACATTACATTTCCATTCATACTTAAGGCAAAATTCAAAGGAACTGATTATATTTGCCAGGATAAGCTAAGTGCTAAAACAAAGAATACTAAAAACTCAATAATTTAACACATTACAAGTTATTCATTGTTCAATTCATAGTTGAAGGATTGGAACCAAAGTGGGATAGTCTGCTCTGCACAATCATTCTGGGATTCATTTATCATTCACTCCATCTGGTAGCTGTTTTCTATAGGATTTAATCATCAAATGAATGACAGAACAACAGTCAGAGAGGGTTCTGTCTGGGGGAACCCTAAGGTATGGGAGGGATCTTTGAAGCCAGACCTAGAAATGCCTGTGTTCCATTAGCTGGAATTCAATCACATGATCTAATCTAACTATAAGGGAAGCAGGGAAATTTGGGAAACTTGGCCAAGCTTTGAGTGAAAGGAAAGATGATTCTGGGTTAACATTCAACGTTCTCTTTGCCACCATGAGAGAGATTCATTAGTACACTCCAATGACCAAAGTGTTGGAAACCAGTTAAAATGTCCATTGTGCCAAGGCCATTAAGTGCATCATTCAAATGCTCTTCTGAATAGGCACTATTATCTTTGTTTCAGTTGAGGCAATTGTTAAGATCACATTGGGGGTGGTAGAACCAAGATTAGAATCCAGATCTGCTTGATCCAGAGTCCAAGCTCTTAGCCAGCATGCTCTATCTTTTCACATTTAGGTACCCATTAATCAAACTTCTAGTAGAGATAATGGAGTAGAAATGCTACTTCACATATGTATTAAACTAAAAAAAATTCCTGATCACACGTGAATGGTTTACTTAAGAATATTGTAAAATCACTGAAATCTTTAAATTTTCATCTCTTTTTGATAGTTTAAACATGATTCAGAATGAAGGCTGGAAAATAGACTACCGGAGACCCTGTAAATGTTCATCCAGCTTTGTGTCATAATGTCTTTTTAATATGTGTTTGGTGGGAAGTGAAGAAGAAAGAAACGGAATAAAAGATAAGCAATAACCTGGAGTTAAGAGAGCTATAGATAAAGGCTTAAAAAAAATCCCGCAATGATCATCATGCTATGTAATTTTCATTGGCCCTGTCTATAAAATCAGTACTTCAAACACTCATGTTTGCCAGATGGCTAAAGGAAAGAATCCTAAATGAGTAATCTTTAAAACAAACAAACAAATGAGAGAGAGAGAGAGAGAGAGAGAGAGAGAAATTAAAGAAAGAGATTTGGTAAAACTTTTCTCATTGCTAAAATCCATAAATGTATTTAGATGCCCAACATATATTAGATATAATACATTATTATATTTTATAATATAATATTTTATAATTCTTATATTATTCTTTATATTAGATAAAATACATTCTTAAATTTTATATTCCTTTAAATGTAAGGAACTAGTTATTGAAAATAAAGAAAATATATTAAAAATGAAAATAAGCTAATGCAATAGAGGAATAATACAATTTTTATTAAATTGTTAGAAGCTGCACTAGCATTTTTCAATCTTAATTATTTATTCCATTGGTCCCTTGACATTAGTACCAGTAGATGAAGGAAAAGCTGAAATTACTCAGAGAGCAAAAATCATTTATTCCTATACTCCTTTTTAAGTAAAAGATAAATCAGTAGAAACGGCTTAAAAGACATTTCATCCAAATTAAAATATTTTGACATGAGGTACTGTATATGTCATTATTATTCTTTGATTTGCAGCTTTGTCTATAAACTTGGATCATGGTGATTTTGTCCATAGATTTCACTTTATCACTTAAGGAAGAGAATGTGTATTTACATCTCTCATGTTTTTAAGCAAAATTATATTATCTAGACTTCCTGATGTTATCTAACAACCAAAACTCTAGTAATCATTGTGAAAAAAAGGACTTCAAGTACTCCACAGGCAGTCAGAAGTTATTTTATCAGGCAGAATAAGATAATTTGGTGATTGGAAGAAAATCAGAATCTGCTCCCAAACAGATTTAGTTCTTCTGTATGATAGAAACATAGGCAGTTCAATTGGATTACACGTGCCCTTGGATTAATTCCATGATATTATTGTAAAGGAGAATAAGGAACTTCTTTTGAATCTGAGGAATCCATTGTTAAGTATGTCTAAAAGACACTCGGAGAGCAGATAACGTAAAAATCTGAGACCTATAGGTATGATAAGCTTCTTCTCCCATCTTTGACAAACCCTTCTTTGTAAGAACAACAGAAATTCTGTTTTGGATTTTAAAAATCTTCCTTGTTAGGATTACAGTTATGCATTGGTAAATTTCAATTATACAAGGCCCAGATTGGAGCAGATGGACTTGAAATAGTTTGGCAAAGAATCAAAGGGATTTTCTCTGGTTCATGATATTGTGATGTAAAAATAGCAAAAAGTGTATTACTTAATGTCATCGAAATTGGGCTATATACTAAAATAAGAACTCAAAAGCTTTAAATAGAGATAATAAAATACGGAGCACAAAAAGACCGTGCACACATACAAAACGTAGCCTGTCATGGTTGGAGGACACAGAGAGATGTGCACTTATAGTGAGGTTGTGAGGTTGACAACTTTGCTTATTTATAAAAAACACTTTTCTAATCTAAGGTTGAGGTTATTGTCTTTGGTACTTTTTCACTTGGGTAGAGGTTAAGTTTTAGACGTTACTAAAATGGAGGCAGGGAGAGAGATGGGCAACTGCAGAATGTGGAGTACTGATATTATAAAGATATATATTTTCAAACTCTTATTATATTTTAAAAATGTTTATTTATTTTTGAGAGACAGAAAGGGTGTGCACAAGAGTGAGGAGGGGCAGAGAGAGAGAGGGAGACAGAGGATCTGAAATGGGCTGCTCTCACAGCAGAGAGCTTGATGTAGGGCTTGAACTCACAAACTATGAGATCATGACTTGAGCTAAAGTCGGATGCTTAACCAACTGAGCCACACAGGTACCCTGAAGATATAATTTTTGTCAATGAACTCTGAGATGTTTTTTATATGGTTTTAAAAAATCCAAATTTTAAGGTGTATGCAGTTAGAGAAATTATGCCTCGAGTTACAATTACTGTAGCATTTTATTTATTCAAGAGCTCTAAATTTGAAAGTGTCAGTCAACTTTTCAATCAAGACAGGAAATGATTTTCCAAACTGACTTTAATTCTAAAGAAAGAAAAAAAATCTTCTTGATCACAAGTGATGGTATTTGGCAGGAAACACTTCATTTTTATGAAAGATTGCTATATTTTAGTCAACTTAAATTCCAGATTTCTAAAAGTAGAATATTTTAATAACTACAAGTAATGCACCCAAAGTACTGTTCATCAATAAATACATATGTAGGTAGACTTATTAAATATATGAGTATTGATGAAAAGTTGAAAATGAATTGATTGAAATTAGATACTCTGAACATATTTCAGAAGACCAATATTTAATTTATTTAAGCGCCCTTTGTTCACTTTTCGAACAAGGTAGAGTATAATAAAAAAATAACATAGGAAGGAATGAGTCATCCTTTTCTGATCTGGATTTCTAATACTCTGCTTACTTTAATTGTCTCGTATCTTTTTGTAGATAACAACCCTAAATGTGGTGTTTCTGTATAATATGGTAAGACAATCTTATATAGAAAAATTGAAACTGAACAGATAACAAATGGTTATCTCTTGGCTTTAAAAATTCTGTAATTTTGAAAACAAAAACTGATTACATATTTCTATATTTCTGGTACATCAGGGATTTTCTTAAATTTATCAAGGCAATTTACTAAAGTGTTTCTATAATGTGGAAAGTATCTCCAATTAATCTTAGGAAACATAGCTTAACACTTAGCATAAATTATATGGTTGGTTCTGGATTCAAAGGAATATTGTATCTTTTATTAACTTGGGTTAGATATCTAATCTTCAGTATTCTCATCTGCACATAGGAATAATATCAACCACATAATAAAACTTTTATAGGAATTAAACACTGTAATGAATTTTTAAAAGCTAGAAAAATCCCTGACATAGAGTCAGTGCTCACCACATGGTGGCAGATATGAAAATTATCATCATGGATCAAACGTTTGATTTGCCTATATATACTATCTTACAATTATAATAAAAAGAGTATGTTGGAAAGAGTAAAAAAAATGTTTTTTTTCCACTCACGCCACATTTTTAAAGAATCTCATATGGAAAAGAAATATTTAATATTTTGCATCATATATTGTGCAGCTTGCCTTCAGATGAGTATTTTATGGTTCTCTATGACGCCAACTTAGAAGAACAATCACAAAGAAGGCCATTTGATCACCTCACCCAAATTAGGGTTAATTATAGTCTCTTACACACAGTTGTCTTTAGTTGTATTAAAATGTATATTTATCTGGTAGGCACATTTTGAGTACATAATAATACCATTCCAAGTTTTACATAAAAGGAGCCTAGATTTCCATGTACACTTCTCTACTCAGCTGCTTGTTTAGAGATGAAGAAGCAATTTGTATTTGGAAAGATACTGAAACCAAAAGGCCGCTTCATCTTCTGTATTTTAAACTCTCTGATTTGGTTCTCTCTTCCTTGTTCTAAACTCTCTTCCTTGTTCTAAGCCACTTCTAGTTTACGTCTTACTGCAAACCTTTAAAAAATGTTTTTGTAGCTAAAGCACCGCTAAAATTGAACTTCCAATTTCTAGTAGAATGTTTAAGTTTTAAAGATTTTCCTTTATTTTAAGAAAAAATTAGAGTGAGAAATTATTATTTTTTCCATAGACAGTGCTCACTAGAGGTGTGCTAAATTTAACTGAAATACACAGATTTCTCTAATACAGATCTTATCAAATCTCCAAAAAGGAGACGTCTTTGTTCCCTTTGGACTTAATGTGGTCCATATGACGTTTCTGTCTGCTGACTCTCACTGCTATTGACAGTGTGAGAGTTTTGGTCATAATCTTAAACCATTACTTGGGATGAGATTCTTTAAAAATGTCATCAGTTTTCCTTAGTCACATTTAATATCAAATGAGATACTGACAAAACATTCTTTTATTTTTTTAAGGCTCCTTTATTTATTTTGAGAGAGAGAGAGAGAGTGCATGCATGTGGGGGCGAGGGGGGGGACTGGGGGGAGGGATAGAGAGAGAGACTCCCATGCAGGCTCTGCACTGTCAGCTGAGAGCTGACCCTGCTCGAACTCACAAACTTTGAGATCATGACCTGAGCTGAAACCAAGAGTTGGACGTTTAACCCACTGAGCCACCCAGGCACCCCGACAAAACATTCTTTTAAAGCATCACTTATGAGGGGCGCCTGGGTGGCTCAGTGGGTTAAGCCTCCGACTTTATTTAGCTCAGGTCATGATCTCCATACATGAGTTCTAGCCCCACATCAGGCTCTGTACTGACAGCTAGGAGCCTGGAGCCTGCTTTGGATTCTGTCTCCCTCTTTCTCTGTCCCTCCCCAACTCGCACTCTGTCTCTGTCTCTGTGTGAATAAACATTAACAAAAATTTAAAAATAAATAAAAAATATCACTTATGAAAACATGGACTCCAAATTCCTTTGTTATAGATATCATTATTACATAATGTAGGTAATTTATAGCAGAGAGTGGCACAAGACTGAAATCAGTGTCTTGACACTTGGAGTAGATAAAGTATTATGAATGCAAAATGATGATGCTTGGCCAAGTAAATATAACCAGAGCGATTTCCTTTAAGTAAGCCTTTCCTCTCTATGAGCCTATTTGTCATATTCTACACAAGGACAACTTTCTATGAGATATGAGGCCACACTTTTCTGTCCCAGAGGACAATAGTAAATGGTAGGTCATTCTCCTCCAACCTATCCCCCCCCTTCTTCCCACACACACCCTTTCTGCCTCTGAGTGATTTTATAGATCACTTAAGGAAAAGCATCTATACATGGTGAGTCTATCAAGTATAAAATGGAATCTATCTTTTGTCCTATAAATTGATAGCCATGAGAAAACTCTTCCAGGTGAAATGTTCCAATACCTTCCTTTCTGAGACCTATGCTAAAACTTAAGGGCTTTAAATCTTTGTCTTTTGTTAATTTCTGTATTATGTTATTAGGAAGACTCTATTTTCAGAGTATTTTTGTTGTGGTCATGTAAGGAAATTAGATTTAGATAGAAATTGTGTGTGGGGGAGTATAGTATTTTCAGAGGATTGAGGTAGACTTTATAATCCCTTAAGCTAAATCTTTGTCAAAATGTTTTAAAATACAAGTTTAAAAAATATCAATTATTTTTCAGTATTCAGATAAATACGAAATTTTACTCCAATGAATTTTGAGGTTTTCCAAGACTGGGGTATTAATTTAGTCTTGGCCCTTTGGGGGGAAAAAACAAAAAGAAAAGAAAAACAAAACCACAAAGATGTGCACGTTTAGTCTTTCTTTCAGAGAGTGGTAAGACAATAACACAGTCAGAATCCTTACTGTGAAGATTCCAGTGATTTAACTTCAGCACGTTAATGCACTTTTTTTTTTTTTACAACTAAATAATGTAGATCGAAAGTGTCCTGAAATTACTCTTAGTTCTTCACAAGAAAAGTGGTTTGTTTTATTTTTTGCAAGACTATTTCATCACCATAATTTTCAAGCATGCTGAGGTGACACAAGAGCTCTCCTAATTGCTTAAGCGTCGCTGACCCTTTATTTGAAACACACAATATCACGTCCGTAACAGGCAAAGGAGAGCTGAATTAAGTGGCAACGCCAAAATGTATCCACCAAACAAAAGGCCTGAAACGGCCTCAAACAGAGAGCCTCTTTCCTAATATTTTCCAGTAGGGGGAACTAAAGACTCACTATCCAGCATTTAGCAGGGCTCGGGGACCTGCGTCGAGTTCCCATAACCCGCCTTCTAATCACCGGAACAGGCATCAAACAGCTACCAGTGAGCCTGTGATCACACGTGGGCCTGGCCACACCGGCCACACCGGGGGCACCGCAGACACTGGCATCCCTTTGATCCAACATGGCCTTCCTTAATCATCCCCGGTCCTGATGGCATTGACTTGGTGTTTTTTGCCTTAATTTTCAGGGTCTGTCATCTTTGGGCTGAAATTCGGCTCTTTTTGAGCTTCTTTTAGCTCAGTGGGTTTTCAGCTTTCCTCCATCCTGTGTTTTCCGAAATTTCCTTTCAGAGTTGCCAGTCTCTGTGGGATAAGGGCTTCGAGTACACCTCTCGCCCCCAGCTCTCTGATCCCCTCTCCCCATCCTAAGCATCTTCTGCTGAACTCCTTGCATGCCACAAACCCGCGTCAAACTCATCTTTGCGGGGTCATAAGGCAACTGAGTAACATAAGAGGGGATGCCACCCTTCCCCTCCCTTCTTCCCCCGGGGATTCCTCAGGGGGCCATAGATCTTGGCTAAAACAAGCCGGTAGAGCCTAGAGATTTCTGTTCAATCCCCCCCCCTTCTTTTTCTTGTGCTTTTTTAACGACATAGGAAGCACCCACACACAACCTTTCCGCTTCGAAAGGTGGTTATATTTTGTTTCCTTTCCTTTTCTCCCTCCCGCCCAGCTTCTCATTTTGCTAAAAGGTGAAGAGTGAGTGTTTGTGTGATTTTAACGGGTAATGAGGCTGCGCCCTGGGTCCTGGAGGATGATCTTTTTCCAGAAAGCGCGTGCATCTCGGGCAGACGGAGGGATGAATAATTAGGAAGGGCTTCCATGGAATCACTCACCGAGAAAATTACCTGCCCATTAAACGGGACGCCGCGAGGAGCCGGGGACTAGAGCCCACCTATCCCCGCCCGGGGCAGGAGGCGCGGAGAGGGGGAAGGAGTTGACGGGTGGCTCGGGCTCCAAATTTGTTAATTTCCGCCCCCCGAGGAATCTCGGCTCCCCTCCCCTGCTCCCCCCGACTGCCCAGCAGGCTGGCGCCCCCTGCACGTGCGGGTGGCGGACTCTGGAGGTGGAAAGCTCAGCGCACCCCCGCGTCACCCCTGCCCCCCTCCCCGGGGCAGACTCCTAGCAGCTTTCGTTCCTCCCCACCCCTCCCGCCTCCTCGCCTTCCCTCCTCTAAGTCCTTCCACCCTCGGCAGCTGCTGGAGGAGGCGGACGCTCTGCTGCGGGGCCGCGGGAGCAGCGGCGGCGGCGGCGGCTGCAGCGGAGGGACTGACGGCTGCACCGGGGCGGGCGGCTGGACTGCGCGCTCCCTTTCGCGCCCGCTCCCGGGCTTCTGGGCTCGCTCGCCCCGCTCGGCGGTCGCCCGCGGCCGCCCGGGTTCACCGTCGTTCTCAGGCGGCACCGCGAGGGTGGCCGCTGCCTCAGCCCTGCCCCTCGTTCCCTCCCTCCCTTGCAGCCCCACCACGTAGGAGTTCGGATTCTCCACCCGAGTCGCCCTGATTTCCCTTTGCCTCTTTCTGAAGCGGGAGTGGTGGAGGGAGGCAGCGAGGCTGCGAGGGAGAGGCCCGCCAAGTCGGCCCGCCTGCAAAGTGTTGCTTTGACACATCCTTATTATGGAAGTTAAGTGAAAAAACTCTGGACGTGGAGCGGCTACCGAGAAGGAGACCGGGCAAGGAAAACCAGTAGGCAGGCCAATGGTGTTTCGGCAGCGCGCTGGCAAGTTTGTGGAACACTTTCTAGGAATTAGGTCTTTTTCCTCCCTCTTCATCTTCTTGACTGCTGAAGAAAGAACTTGGCTTTGGAAGGCAATGGAGCCTGAGGACAGAGGGTTAGACACACTTGAATAATCCCTCCGGCTGGGCTGAATTTATGGGAATTTAGGAAGCCAGAGTGTGGAAATACAGCAGCCTTTGGAGTGCCCTCTGTTAATTTGGATGGAGCTAAATGTGCCCCATTCGAGACCTCTCCACTAACCCCTTCTGATCTTGCGATTTGCTCTTCTTGACTTTAATTAGCATCTAGGAAAGTCTAAACTTTGGACCTACCTCTTTTTTTGATACTTATTTTTGTACTTTTGCTCTCTGGGATTGGTTTCTTAAAACAATCTGGATCCTTTTTAATATGTCAAAATGAGTCGGCTGATGTTTACACAACTACTGCTCTGTGGATTTTTATATGTTCGGGTTGATGGTAAGTTAAAAATACTTTTATCCTCCTCCCACCCCCCAGAAAGCCCATTTATTTCTGAATGAGTTGTGGGCCATCAATAAAATGACATTGTGTCTATTAGTCCCTTTTGGTCAGGCACCGGGACTTTTGGGGGGCAGAGATTTTAAGTCTTTGTTTCTCAACTGCTGCAAGTGGAAGGCGTTAGTAGTCACCTATTGTTGTTATTATTGCAATTTGCTTAATTAATGGAGGAGTTGCATAATAAATAATGGGCTCTTAGTTTTGTTAGAAAAAGGAATATTACAGTAAATCTCTGGAATACTCTTGTGCCTACTGCTATTTGGTGTTTGTTCTTGTATCTGAACTTTGGCTTAGAAATTCAAGTAAAGAAAAATAGTAATAGACACTTGAATGAAGGTTCAGTGGGTTAGGAATTTGAGGCAGGGTGTCTCAGGGATCGATGTGTATCACTTGTATGCTGGTGAGTGCTCTTCTAGTGTGAAATCAGAATCAAGAATTTAGATCACAGGGAGAAAACTGTCAAAAGTAAGACTGGGCGAGGCTCCAGGAAGGGGGGAAACATAAGCTCCGGGCTGGCTGTGGGCACAGAACACTCAGCTCAGTCCCCAGTGGCAAACACAATGGGGATCTGAAACAGGTACTGTAAGTGTCTCCCTCTGGGTTGAGTCAGTCTGTCAAGCAGACAGCAGTCTGCCTCTGATTCTCCTGTCTTTTGTTCAGATATGGTTTCCTGGGATATTTTCACAGGATGTCAGTTTCTTGTGGGAGGATTGCAAAATCCTTTCTTGTAGCTCTTTTGAATGATGAGTGGAAGTAATCATTAACATGCTTTTTTTGTTCGTTCATAAGAAGTCGAAAGAACATTTGGTATTAACCTTCTAGGGTCTTCAGTTTTTAAATTGATAGAAAGGATATGTGTAAAGAGAAGACTGGAGCGTGTTTTTTTTTTTTTTAATGTGGATTGTAGTACTTTAGATTTGCAATAATTGTACCTGTAAAGAATCTGTGAATTGGTCCAGATATTTGAGCCATCATAGTAGCTTGTTGCTACATAAACTTTCCTCCAGCATTTGCATTGTGGACGAATTCATTATTTGGGACACTGCCTATTTTTGCCCGCCTGTAGGAGCTAACTTTGTTCCAGGCAGCTGCTGCTGCACAGAACCCAGCGTATCAGACTCAAAACAGGAAGGCTTTCTATAAACATGAGGCAGTACAGATGAGTTTACCTACTGTCAAGTGGCTGTTTTCAATCATGGACTACATGAGTACTTTTGCCCCCAGCGATAGTAGGCAAGGCATTCATGTGGGCACACTGCTTTTTCTTTTTTCCTTCTAAGTAGTAGATGTTTAGGAATTAATCATTATGAATCACACTGTGACAATATCTATAGTCCTACCTGATCATTCACCATGCATTTTCTTTTTCAATACATTTACCTTTACGATACATTTAGGTTGACCTAACCAAAAGGTTTACGTATTTCTCCCAAGTGTGTTGGATTATCCTGATAAGAAGACTTTGATATAACTTTTTGGATAATATGTCCTCATAAACCATGAATTTACTTATTTCAATACCAGAAATGCATGCATAAACTATATGTTAGACTATAGAATCATCACCAAGTTGTTTTTTTCTCTTTTGGAATTAGTGTGTAGCTAAGAGGAATACAATTAAATTGCTCAGTGGAAGTGACAGAGGGAATCAGAAGAGCTTGGTGTTACAGAATGTAATTAATGTACCAGGGTGTTTGGAGATATATGAAACAAATGCAATTAACCAGCTTGCTGGAACAGCAGTAGCAAGACATCGTTTCTCTCCTTCCTTCCCTCCCTCCCTCCCATCCTGCCTCCCTTCTTCTCTTCCTTCTCCCCCTTCCTCACCCCTCCCTCATGTCCCAGAGACACGCCTAGGACCTTTGTTCTGATTTAATATTATAGGGTAAGGGGAAAATTTATGTCTAGGCCACAATTATGCAGCAAAATTCATGGCAATGTAGTGAAATATGTGCAGTGTTGAGAAGTTGAAAAGGTAATGGTAATTTTTGGTTTGTTTTTGTTTGTTTGTTTGTTTGTTTGTGAAACTAGTTTTTATATTTAACATCTACTACTCCAGAAGCAAAGGAAGCTGTGGACACTTACTGAATGAGTACATAGAGCATACATTTGACATTGGATTGTCTTTGGTTTACTCCAGAATGATGACAGCTTCTCCATGGGGAGTGTTGAAAATTTGGGATGTAGACAACACTGCCCTCTAGGCTATTTCAACACACTGGGACTGAGTGCTCATATATATAATGAGTGGGTTGGTTTGTAAGATCTCTAAGCTCTTTCTCTTCCAGGATTCTATGATTTCTATTTACTTATTATCCTTCTTAGAAGTGTGTGCTTATTCTCCCCATGAATTTCAAATTTAGAGAAGCTTGTACCATTTCAAAGATATACTGACTATCCTCGTGCTAGACACAGAAATTAATTTTATTCAGTGACAAATGATACATAGATTTGCATTGAAATTTGCTTGGTAGGTTATTTATATGTGCATTTTTATAGTATGTGAAAAATGTTAGAGTTTTGCCTCCTCATAGAAGATATGTGCTAATATTATTTATGATTTTTCAGTATCCTGTGTCTGTAGGAATCCATAGAGAATAAACATTAAGTTAGTTGAGAGCTACAGACAAACTTTTCTATTTGGGTTGTAAATGAAGATTTTCTTATTTGATACAGAATAATGAATGGCATGCATATTTTTCTTTACTGTTCCATAGGAGAATATGTATCACGTTTAGCTTTTGTTCTCCAGATTTTCTTTATTTTTAAGTGAGACTGTGGTTTTATAGTCATTTACAGGGAACAGACATAAATTACCACAATGCTTTTTAATTACATCCATCGCCTGTGCATTGTGTCAATTCAGTAATTTTACCGTTGTGAAAAGATGTTTTCAAAATAAGAATAATGTTCTTATCTTTAATTCTTAATGTTCTTATCTTATATTCTTAAATGAAGATGGCACACGTGATATTTGGGGAGAAAAAGATAATGTGCATGCAGAGTGTAGATGCATAATCTCATACATTTTGCTAAAGTGTTTCTTTTAGTAATGGGCGCATTATCATAGCAATATGTAGTCCACTTCAGAACTTTAACTGCCTATAAATAACCTGAAATTTGTTCTTACAACTATGTAGTGATATCACTTTGAATTGGCTTTGTTTGAATAACCTTTGATTCTAGGCAACCTGTGGACCTTAAACCAAAAAGATTTCTTAGAACATCAAAACAGAGTATCTTAAAAGAAAAAAAAAAGGCATGATTATACAAAATAATAATAATAATTCTGGTCATCGCATCCTTGAGCAGCTTCTATAAAATAGCATCTTTGACAATAAAAATATTGATTTGTAAGCACATTGTACACATATTGGGATACATATACTGTAATGAGAGGAACTTATTTATGTGGAATGTGTGTGTCTAGTAATATCTGCTTTAGTAGTTCCTGCAGTCTGTAGGAGGTACAGTTACCTCCAATGTATGATTTGGTTTTTGAAGGGTTTTAGTGAAAAGATCTCCTTTTATTTATTTCTCTTCTTCCCCCTTCAACTACTTGTCTTGACCCTCCTCTTCCTCTTCCACTTCTTCTTTCTCCTCCCTCCCTTCCTTCCTTCCTTTCTTTCTCCCCACCCCCCCCCCCCTTTTTTTTTTTGGACCAGGTGGAAAGAATTAGAGAAACATTTACATTTGAAGAGTGAAGAAGATATGTTTCTTGAATGACAATTTAGAAAAATCTGCCTTTAAAGTAGATATATTAATAGTGTTTTACTTTTGGATATATCCAATTGGGGTCTTGACCAACACTTTTCTTTTGCAATACTCTATACCTTTATGCAAACTTATTTTGCATAGAACCAGTCTTTCTCCAGTTAGACAAATGGAAGTCTACTGATCTGTGTTCAGACAATGGAAATTTACAGACTGCCATTTTATAGATTTATTTTTAAAGGAAAATATTGTTATGTTTCTTATAGTGTATCCCAGTATAGACCTATCAACCTATCAATACATTAATATTAATATAGATTTTCTTCTTTCTTTAAATTATTGAATAAAGCATGAATGCTTACATAAAGTCTTTCAAAGGGAAATTCCCATCAACTTTTTCAATGTTTCCGTATATGTAATACCATAACAGAGACCTAATATACTATCTAAAGTATGGTATATTCACCCGATACCTATTTCCAATTCAAAACTGTGTTGGGATAACCTAGGCCTCAGTAGTTAGTGTTTTCTTGTCCATTTGCACCTCATTCTTAAGAAGTTTTATCTAATCACGTGGGTTTCATTTTTCTTTTAAGTTTATTCATTTTGAGAGAGAGAAAGAGAGCAAGCTAGTGGGTCCGTGCGCACATGGGTGGAGGGAGGAGCAGTGAGAGAGAGAGGGAAGAGGGAGAGAGTCTCAAGCTGGCCTCACACTGTCAGTGCAGAGCCTGATGTGTGGCTCGAACTCATGAACCATGAGATCATGACCTGGGCCGAAATCAAAAGTCAGACATTTAACTGACTTAACCACCCAGGTGTCCCTAGTCACATGGGTTTGAAATCCATCTTAATGCTGATACTTGTCAAATTGCTGCAATCATTGTGTGAAGGAATATAGTGCCTGGAACAGTGTTTGACATATCCAGCTGACTACTTGACATTTTTGCTTGATATCTAATAAGGATATGTCACACTTAGATGGTAAGTGGACTTACTGTGGTCATCATTTTGCAAAATACACAGATGTCAAATCATTATGTTGTACACCTAAAACTAATATAATGTTATATGTCAATTATATCTCAATTAAAAAAAATATCAGACTCAAGCTGATGATAGAATCTGCTTCTCATTTCCAGCTGAGTTAATGGCATCACTATTCATAGAGATTTTCATGACCGAAAACTAGAAGTCATTCTTGACTTATCCTCATAGTCCATATCCAACTTGCTAGTAAACCCTTTGAAATATATCCTGATACCAATGATTTTATGTATGTTTGTGATTTTCCCACAACATTTAAGCATTTTCAAATATACAGCAAAGCTGAAAGAAGTCTATAGTGAACATTCTCCTAGATTCTAGCATTATTTTACTGTACTTGATTACCACATACTTATCCATTCATCTATTCTTCTAAGCATCCATTATATATTTTTTAAAGTTTACATTTTGACTCCATTTAGTTAACATACAGTGTTATATTAGTTTCAAGTGTACAATACAGTAATTCACCACTTCCATATATTACCCTGTGCTCGTCACAAGTGCACTGCTTAGTACCCATCACCTATTTAATCCATCCACCATCCCATCCATTATATTGTTTTGATGCATTTTCAAATAATTAGATACTAAACATTTCTTACTACTTTAACCACTACCATCTGGTCAAAAACTGGACTATTGCAATAGTTTGATAAATGATTTTCCACCTCCCATTCTTGTTCCTCTATTCCCCACACCTTAGCCCCATGCAAATTAGTTTTCCACACTAGACAAAGGGACCTTTTAAAAGCATGTAATGGCAGCTCCTTGCCTAGAACCATGTAATGGCTTCTACTCACAACTCTTCACAATGGTTTACAAGACTATTCAGGCCCCTCTCTGCCTCTCTGCCCTCATCTGCTCACACTCCCCACCTGTATTTAAAACTTTTCTTTTTAATGTTCTGTTTCTGACTCAGGGCTTTTGCATTCATTCTTTCTTCTAACAGAAATATACTTCCATGGATTTTTGCGTGGGTAAATCTTTCAATTGATCTAATAAGTCCCTATCCAATAACATCTCTTCAGAAATATGGGCATTCCTATCTAAAATTACTTCCCTTAAAAGACTATCGGGCTTCCTCCTTTACCTGTCTTAATTTTTTTCATAGCACTTATTACCTCCTGGAAGAGTGTGTGTGTTTGTGTGTGTGTGTGTGTGTGTGTTTGTGTGTGTGTGTGTGTGTATAAACAATGATAAAGGGACTGACACCTACCCTACCCGCAAGCTAAGAAGTTAGGCTGCCACAATGTCATGAATGCTGGGGGAAGAAATGAGATTTCTGGGTCAGAGGTGATGGAGTTCATTAGTCATGCCATAGCGAGTAGCATGATGTTATGTTTGTTTCAATTTACCTTGCCCCCGAAGTGCCTTGGAAGCGGTATAGCGGGGCCCAGAGAGATTACACACACATAGTGGGTTAGCCTTACAGTTGAGGGACCCTGATCTTGGGAACCCAGATAGTTTATAACAGACAGTAAGCACACTGCCTAAACTTTGCCTCAGAGGGAGATATTGTCTTGACTATATTGGATAATAAGCATATCTGCCTTCTGCTCTTAAGAGAGTCCATCTCAGGGGCG
Organism: Prionailurus viverrinus; assembly: GCF_022837055.1. Lineage (NCBI taxonomy): Eukaryota > Metazoa > Chordata > Mammalia > Carnivora > Felidae > Prionailurus > Prionailurus viverrinus. Next base: position 129,368,601 of record NC_062569.1, on the reverse strand, counting down.
CCTGGGTGGCTCAGTCGGTTAAGCGTCTGACTTCAGCTCAGGTCACAATCTCACGTTCCGTGAGTTCGAGCCCCGCGTCGGGCTCTGGGCTGATGGCTCAGAGCCCGGAGCCTGCTTCTGGTTCTGTGTCTCCCTCTCTCTCTGCCCCTCCCCCGTTCATGCTCTGTCTCTCTCTGTCTCAAAATAAATAAACATTAAAAAAAAATAAAAAAAAAGAGAGTCCATCTCAAATTCAGAAGACTATTTGGTATCTAAGTATACTTGAAAAGATAGTTTTTAATAAAAGTATTAGTGGCTCTGCTAGCAAGATGTGCAGAAATCTTGCACATGGAGAATTTTCTCCCAACAATAGATAGTTAGAAATGTTTATTTATCGTCTGACTCTTTGAGCTTCTAGGGCAGACACTTAGTTTTGTCTGTCATGTTTAATAATGTTCCCCCAGTGCCTGGAGCACTGGATGACACATACGAGATATTCAAATATTTGTTGAATAAATGAAAATGTGCTTATGGAGTCTTTTGAGATGTTTATTTTCATGCCCTCCTCAACACATGAAACATTTACCATTTGAACAAGGTTTATTTATTTATTTTGGAGTCTGTGTGTGGGCACCTGTGTATGTGTGTCTAGTGAGAGACAGAAAGAGAGTTATCAAGCATGAGTATTTTGACACAAGTGACATCATTATTTCTGGTGATTCAATATTCTGCTTTTCACCTGGCAGAAGATATAGATTTGACCATCTATCTAACCAAGAATATTTTCTGTAGTGGTAGTTTTCACGGTCATTCTCCCCCCAAAGCCCACACTAATACTGCTGTGTTTTTTAATCTTTTTTTAATTTATTTTATTATTTTAATGGTTATTTATTTTTGAGAGAGAGAAGCATGGAGAGATGGAGCCAAAGAATCTGAAGCAGTCTCCAGACTCTGAGCTGTCAGCACAGAGCCTGATGAGGGCCTCGAACTCATGAACCATGAGATCATGACCTGAGACAAAGTCTGATGCTTAACTAACTGAGCCACCCAGGTGCCCCTATTTTATTGTTACTTATATATAGAGAGAGTGAGTGGGGACGAGGGGCAGAGGGAGAGAGAGAGAGAGAGAGAAGGAGGGAGAGAGAGAATAAGAATCTTAGGCAGGCTTCTGCTGCAGGGTTTGATCTCAAAACCCTGGGATCATGACCTGAGCTAAAATCACGAGTCAGATACTCAACCAACTGAGCTGCCCAGGTGCCCCAACACCGCTGTTTTTTAGCACACTGTTGAATGTTATGTGTATAGACAGGGAACTCCTTTAAATGATTTAGGTTACTTAATAAGAGCATACACATTTTCTCCCCATTAAGGAGTGTTGACTTACATGATGATATCTAGTTTAGAAATTGAGACTTCTCTGTACATTTAGGGCAGATTTCCATGTATGCACTAGCAAAAGAAAAGTGAATATTTAGAGATAGAATTACCTGGATTACTTCTTTTTTTTATTTTTTTAAATTTTTTTTATACCTGGATTACTTCTAAAATTAGTCTCCAAATATATGGCTCACTAATAATTGAAAAAGAAGAAGATTAAACAATACCCATAATGGGCGTTGTTCTCTATCTGCTATTGCAATCATTATGTTCAGGGCCCTATTTATCATTATTGATATTAAATTGAAATATATTCAGGAATTTGGTAGGTAGAACCTCTTTATAGACCTAATTTTGATTTTAAGAAAAAAATTCAAAGGATTCTTAACTGGAAAATTTACAAAAAAAGAAATAATAATAAGATAAGAGCCAACATAGACATCCCTAAATTTTGCTAATTAAATATTTTTCTCCCAACAAGCTTATTGAAATGTAATTCATAGATTATGCAATTCACCTATATAAAATATACAACTCAGTGGTTTTTAGGATATTTACAGAATTATATAACCATCATTACAATCTAATTTTAGACCTTATTTGTCATCCAAAAAAAAGGAAACCCTATATCCTATTTCCTCATCCACCAGTTCTCTGACAGTCCTAGGAAGCCACTTGTCTGCTTTCTGTCTCTATAGATCTGTCTATTCTCGACATTTCATGTGATAGAACCATATAATATCAGGTCTTTCATGACTAGCTTCTTTCCCTGAGTCTAATGTTTTCAAGGTTCATCCATGTTGTAGCATATATCAATACTTCATTCCTTTTTATTGCAGAGTAGTATTCCATATCATTTTTCCTTTGAATTATTAATTCATGGACATTTAGGTCATTTCTACTTTTTGACTATTATAAATATTACTGCTGTGAACATTTGTGTAGTAATCTTTGTGTGCACATGTATTTTCATTTCTCTTTAGTGCATACCTGGAGTGGATTTGATGGGTCACACGGGAACTCTAATGTTTAACATTTTGAGGAACTGCAAGACTGGTTTCCAAAACAACCGTACCATTTTACATTCCTACTAACAATATATAGGGTAAATATATTCTCTTAATTCACCTTGGAAAGCAAACATTGGATGGCTTTTATGAGTTGGATATGGTGTCTTATAGTGGAATAGTTTTTTTTTTTTTTAAATTTTTTTTTCAACGTTTATTTATTTTTGGGACAGAGAGAGACAGAGCATGAACGGGGGAGGGGCAGAGAGAGAGGGAGACACAGAATCAGAAACAGGCTCCAGGCTCTGAGCCATCAGCCCAGAGCCCGACGCGGGGCTCGAACTCACGGAGTGCAAGATCGTGACCTGGCTGAAGTCGGACGCTTAACCGACTGCGCCACCCAGGCGCCCCGGAATAGTTTTAATATTATAATAATACACCTTAAATTTCCATCTGTCCTCATTTCTAATCTCCTCAGTGATTGTCTTCTAAGTCTTCTCCGATCACTCCATAAAGTTTTACAAATTGAAATTAACCCAAATTGAACTTTTCATTTTCAGCAGAGACTTCAGTAATACTAAATATAAGTCATGGAATGATTGCAAGTCAGAGCTGGAAGTTTTGCACTTATGCAGTACAACTCTGTCATTGGTTGGACACCTGTAGAACTGAAGCTCAGAGATTTTATGTGTTCTGTCACAGATTCCTTTGCTACTTAATGGTAGAACTGAAACTATAGTTGAGAGATGCTTTATTTCTATGTATCATGCTTCTCTTGAGAGACAGTTTCCAACTTCTCAGCCCTGGAACTCTTCAACAAGAATTCCAGACTCTTGTTACTGAAATGGCTAGTTGGGGTGCCTGGGTGGCTCAGTCAGTTAAGCGTCCAACTTCAGCTCAGGTCATGATCTCACGGCTTGTGGGTTTGAGCCCCATGTCTGGCTTTGTGCTGACAGCTCAGAGTCTGGAGCCTGCTTCAGATTCTCTCTCTCTCTCTCTCTCTCTCTCTCTCTCGCTCGCTCTCACTCTCTCGCTCTCTCTCTCATGATATCCCCCTCCCCACTCGCACTCACTCTCTCTCTCTCTCTCTAAAATAAATAAACATAAAAAAAAATGAAATGGCCAGCTGTTTTGTGAGCATGTCAACAGGACAATTAGCTTGATACATCGAGGTGATTTATTTGATTTAGCACATGTTTATAGAGCATCCATTTATAAACAAGGCAACTTGCTGTGGGCTCTGTGAGGAACATAATGACCTGTTAAATAGTTCCCACCTTCAGCAAGATCCCCCAGTGCAAGACAAGATAACTCATGTTCCAGTCACAAAAGCAAAAGTAGTGGCTGGTAAGTGGTTGAAGGTATTTACAGCATAGTGTGGGAACTCAGGGAAGGAATAGTTGATTTCCAGCTGGTGCAATCTGAGAGAAGTCAAGATCAAATGGGTCACTTAGAGGAAGAGTGGGGTCTTAATAGGCAGGAAGATTGGACATTACATTAAAGCAAAAGGAATAACAGGAGGAATGGTATGGAGATGCGAAGGTGTGCTAAGGGAAAGGCAAGACATCTAGTTGAATTGTAACATGGGTTGTCCATAAGGGACAAAGTGGAAGATGATTATCGAAAGAGAGTCAGTCAACAAACACTGTTGAGTGAGTTTGAGTAAATAATTTAAAGTTTTTATGCCTCAGTGTCCTTATCTATAAAACGGACAGGGTGATAATATATATTTTATACAATCAATGTGAGGAATAAATGTATTTATATATATATGTATGTATGTTTATATATGCACATATATACATGAAAACACATGTGTATATATATATGTATATATGTTATATATATAGAAATTATATATAAAATGTTCTGAAGAGTGCCTGGTACATAACAAACACCATTTAAGTGGGTTTTTTTATTATTATTTTATTTATTTTTTAAATTTTTTTAATATTAGAGAGAGAAAGAGAGAGTGTGTACACAGAAGAGGGGCAGAAGGAGCGTGCGCGAGAGAGAGAGAGAGAGAGAGAGAGAAGAGAGAATCCTAAGTAGTCTCCATGCTTAGTAGGGAACCTAATGCGAGCCTTGATCCCACAACCCCGGGATCATGACCTGAGCCAAAATTAAGAGTCAGTCGCTTAACTGACTGAGCCACCTAGGCGCCTCTAAGTGTTATTTATTGTTATTCTTATTATATCATTATTCCTTTTCTAGTGTGGACTATAAGCAATTTTAAGAGGACTTTGGCTATCAGGCTGATTATGGGCTGCATATGATATGCATTTCATGATAATTTTCATGTCGTCTTTCAAGTATGAGTCTTCGGGTGACTGATTAAGGACTTTTATTGCCTCTTAAGGGGAATCATCTGTGGCCACGCCTATGCAACTGTGCCAAACATGCCAGACAGGTGTGTTACCATTGCATCATATGCTGATTACGGAGGGATTCCCAAGTGAGTGGCATTATGAATGGAAGGAATCAACAAGAGAGGCCTACTGTAAATAGCAATTTGTTAACAAGTAGAGCATGCTCATATAAACCTGCATTTTGGTTCATGCTGACTGATTTACATTTTATCCAGAATATTGTTTACTTGGTGCTTTTAATATAGAGTACCGTGAAGATCAATATTGTGTAAGACAAACTTATTTGTTTCTAAGTAAACACTTCTGGTATCGAAAATCCTTTGTAAAAATTAACAGTCTGCACTCATATTTTTTCTAAATAGCCTACTTATCTTTCTCTCATTTAGTATAGACAGTGACTCTAATAATTTTGACAATTATCCATTAATTAGATTCCCACATTGAGTGGTTGTGTAAATCAAAATGGATAACCTGAGTAAAATGATATCATCACTCTCGTGGAAGGCACACACTTTAGGTGGTCAGAAGCTCTGAACTACAGCTTTTGCTTTTCTACTAATTAATTGTATGACTTTAGATCTTTACATTTTTTTAAATGTTTATTTTTGAGAGAGAGAGAGAGAGAGAGAGAGAGAGAGAGAGAGAGAGAGAGATCCAGAGCATGAGCAGGGGAAGGGAAGAGAGAGAGAGGGGGGGGGAGAGACACAGAGTCTGAAGCAGGCTCCAGGCTTGGAGCTGTCAGCACTGAACCTGACGAGGGGCTTGAACTCACGAACTGTGAGATCATGACCTGAGCCAAAGTCGGGTGCTTAACTGACTGAAGCACCTGGGTGCCCCTAGATACTTACTTTAAAAAAGATGAGACCTGACTGTGTAATCTCCAGCATCCACTTAGCCTTAAATTCTATTATTGTAAGTAATTTAGTTTAATGTCTTATTGTTTATGCTTATGTTTGACTACAATTGAGGAGAAAATTTAGGCTGGAAAGAAATTATCTAAAACCATATATATCTGTCTTTGGGTGTAATGAGTTTATTGTCCAATCCGCCTAGGGTATAACCCTGTATTTTGGTGTGGGCTTAATGATGTGAATATGGATGATAGGCAAAATTCACCAGTCTTATGATTTGCATCCGCTCTTATCCATTAATGACCAGTGGGATGTATGGTTTCTTTATGAATAAATTGAATTAAAAATAATAACACTGAGACAATAGTCTTAAGCCAGTGTACTTAGCTTATGGCCACTGTAACTAGAACCATATGCAACCCAGCAGTTTTAGCTCAGGAAACTAACTGAGTTAATAGCCACTTTTTAACTTCCATCGTAAGGATTGATGTGGGATATTTTCCCCTAGCTCTTGGTCCCAAGCCTTTTTGGAAATAAGTTGGAGAACATGGAATAGAACTCAACTATTTCATTTTATCTCTTTTCAAGTTTAAACAAGGAACACCCACTTGAAAACTTTTTTGTTTGAAAGATTTGTCTAGAGGCACTTGGGTGGCTCCGTTGGTTAAACGGCTGATTCTTGATTTCGGCTCAGGTCATGATCTCAGGGTTCGTGAGTTTGAGCCCCACATCGGGCTCTATGCTGACAGTACGGAGCCTGCTTGGGATCCCCTCTCTCTTCCTCTCTCTCTGCTCCTCCTGTGTGCTTTCTCTCTCTCTCTCTCAAAATAAATAAAATAAACTTAAAAAAAGAAAAATAAATAAAAGTCTAAAACCTGTGCAATAGTTACAGACAATTAAAATGTTCATGGGGCTCCTGGGTAGCACAGTTGGTTAAGCGTCAGGCTCTTGATCTCGGCTCAGGTCATGATCTCACGGGTGGTGAGTTTGAGCCCCGTATCGGGCTCTGCACTGATGTTGCTGAGCCTACTCTGTATTCTGTGTCTCCTCTCTGACCCTCCCCCACTTATGTGCGTTCTCTCTCTCTCTCTCTCTCTCTCTCAAAATAAACTTTAAAAAAAACTGTTCAAAAGTATGGTCAAAAAAGGGAGAACTTCTGATTTTCCAAAAAATTAAGTGAAGAATTTTTCTTTATAAAGAAAAGGTTTATACATTGCATAAATCAAGGTTATGACACATTTTAAAGTTTTATAATATTTATTTCCAAATACTAGCAAATGCTAAAACATAGTGAAACTAAACATTTAAGTGAATCTGATAATTATGGAATATGATTTTCAGGGTAACATTAAGGATGAACCTAGCAATAGCCATTCCAAGATGTGTCTGTATCTTTATTTTAAAGTGAACTTTAATGTATTGTCAAATAACAGTGTAGTTATTGACAACCAATCTTATTGTTGATCCTTTGAACTACAGAAGACTTTTCACCTTTCCCTCCTTAATATACAAACAGCTTGTGTATTCTGAAATATCTTTGAAGGGCACCTAGGTGGCTCAGTTGGTTGAGCATTTGACTTCAGCTCAGGTTATGATCTCGAGGTCGGTGAGTTCGAGTCCTGAATTGTGCTCTATGCTGACAGCTCAGAGCCTGGCCCCTGCTTTGGATTCTGTGTCTCCCTCTCTCTCTCTCTCTCTCTCATTCTGCCCCTCCCCCACTCACTCTCTTTCTCTCTCAAAAATAAACATTAAAAAAAAATCATTGCATGGCAGAAACTACAACAGGAAGCCATCACATAAATGCCAATTATGTGAACCCCTCCCCAACTGGATCATCTATTGGAAGAGAAACTGAGTAAGAAGGATGTAACCTTTGAAAAGAAAATGCCAGATAACTGAACATTCCACAGCACTTTTTTTTTCATGAAAAATGGGCTGTGAAGAGTTAGAACATGAATTTGATGGCCTCAGAGCTACTTTTTTCACTGCAGTGATAGTCTCACAAGTTAAAAGTTAACAATGAAAACATATTTCCATGGTACCTGCACCCTGTACTCACAAATCTTCAGCAATCACTCAGTTGATTTTTCAGCTTCCTTTTCTCCTCACAAGTGCTGTTTAATAATTTCACCAGAGAAGAAGTGCTAACAGATTTAACTGGGGAGCTCCTCACTCACCATCTTGAAAACATGTAGGTGATTTTGTAGCTAAGTATGTTTTTAAGTGTTTCAATCCACCTTTGTGATTCGAAAGGCTGGGTAATGTCAACTTGTAATACAAAATGAAGGAAAAAAGAATGAGAAAAATATGTATAACATGTGGGTACAGATTGTGGGCAAAGATACTTCTTATCCCTCTGCCCCATACACACATGGCTGTAAGATATGAATAAACTTGAGTTTTTTGATGCCTGCCCTCTACTCACAATCCAACAGACAACTTTTATTTTAAGAAGAACATTTTCCAGGCTATGAATTATTATTGTACTTTTCAGTTAAACTGTAACACCTGTGATGTTCACCAGTTGGATCTTATGAAACTCTCTCCAGATTTTTGAGGCTCCCAGTAAATGTGTCTCATTGTGTTAGGTTTAAATTCCGAGTTTGTTTAACTTTTCTTTTCAGAAAGTGGTTTTTATCTTTCTAAGCAGCAGCTAAACATGGCTTGCACAGAAAGACAACCAGGCACTTGCTTTTATAGTCTGTCTTAGGATTCAATTTAAGTGTTCTGAACATGGAGTGCTTGTAGGAGTTTACACATAATCTTTGCATTAGAACTAGTCCAGGAGGTACAAGGATGTACCTGGGAGGGGCAATCTCTGTGAAGGATAAGAGGCTGGTGTGTGTGGGGGGGGGGGGGGTGTTGGAAAAGTGAAAAACGGAACATTTGAATCGAATGAATTGGACCAGCATTTGAAACTCTACTATATAGCAAATGGACAAGTTGATATTTAGTTCTATGGATTGTTAACATTCACATAAAACAGAATTATTTAGCATTTACTGAATCCTTTTTGATAATCAATTTGGGATCAAATGCAAAAGAACATGTGTCTGGCTTTGTATGACCCCAAATTCTTCCGTTTTCCCTTTGAGCAGATGACATGCCTTCTTTGCTGACTGATATTGGTTGCTAGGAGAAGTGCAGTGGGCTGGTCTCCTCTTATCCCGCAGTAAAACTAAAGAGTGTATTGAGTAAGAGAAAGGGAGGCAGAACACAGTATAGGCCATGAATCATGACTTGTCTCCAATATGTCCACTTTACTCCCATTTTTTTTCCCTTTAAAAACTTTTGTTTTTACCAATGATGCTTTCTTTCAGCCGCTATCTGTAATCCTTTTGGAGCCTGAGGGGATGAGGGTTGCTAAAGGGAGGCTGTGCTGCTAAGAGTCCACTCAGAGCAATAATAAAAGCCTTGAGAGTTATTCATGGAGCCACATTAGTGAGAATGCCCTACTCAGTGAATAGCATCAGTCAGCTGCCTTTGAAATCGGGTGATTAATACCTTCTGTTTTTAATGGGGGGGAAAAGGCAGACAAGAAAGGTCTTCATAGTACTTTGGCTCCTTTGCAAATTAGATCTTCTACATTGTCAGAGCTTTAGACAAAGAAGTTGCTAAATTTTCAATACCTGAAATAGTCTTTTTTTTTTAATAGTGTTTCATGAACTGTTACGATACAATTGAAATGGTGAAAATATCCCAAGTGAACACATAAAAAAAATCAATTAACTGTTCTTATATTTTGGCAATGTTTGTGATGATCATCAAACTAAAAAGGTGATGTTAGATGTTATATTCAAAATGTTGTCTAAGCTGATCTCTTTCACAGCACCCAAATCACATTTTTGTTTGTTTGATAAAGAAACTAATTACAGTACTCTTGAGATTTTAGAGAAGCATCTAATGAGAAAGTGTTAAGGGTGGCAGGTGCTAGTTTCCCATGAGCACTTGAGTGTAAGAGACTGTGTAATTTACAAAGAAGTTGTTATTTATGTATATATGTATGTTGATATCTATAGGCTAGTTTAGCATAAGGGACTTGAGATGTTATCATTATGATCTCTCTTCTCTGTATCTTTTGATTACATTGGATACATGGCATAGTTCAAATAAAATTGTCTGAGGTTTAGGAACCTTGTTAATCATCTGAGACGCATCAATAGAAAAGCTTCCAGTTGATGGCCTGTGTTTGGCAACTAGACAATGCAAGGTGATGCTTGCTTTCATACTATTTTTAGCGTGATTATCATGTCATCACGACTGGTAATATTTAGATAATAAAGTAGGCAAACCCTTAGTGTTCTTTTACAATTATTTTCATTCTGCTGTTCACTTTACATTTTCAATTTATTTTTGATGTAGCAGCCTAGACCGGTCCTTTTATATGTACTCATGTTCATTGAAAAGCCTTTATTGTAGTCTGAATATGAGAACAAACAACATTTAAAAAGCTCTGCACGGTGCTTCCTGCAACCTGTTTTTCACTCTATGGAAGTGAAATACCTTGTTAAGAGGTGGTAATACCCAAGGGCAATCAGAGATGAAAATGTAACGATTTGGTGGGTGATGTCTAGAGATCAGCTTCAAGTGAGGTCCGATTGAACATTGTTATTAGTGATATAAAATTGAGAACAAGATGATAAAAATAAATTATATAACCAACATTAGAAAGCTATTGGATCCTAACTCTCCCTAACACCCCAACCCATGAGCATATAAATGATTTGCAAAAATTCTTAACAGAGTAAGAACTAACGCTTCATTTGGTATATGAATGTAAATGAATTCTTCAGGGAAATAATCAGAAATCTAGATATATAAGTAGAGGGAGAAGCCAGCAAACCAATAAAACTGGAAGGGCCCAGGGGATAAATATGGGAGTGGGGGCAGAGAGAATGTGATTCAAATTAGGAGTTTTGTGCCCCAGTTTAAAGGTCAGGAGATTCTAGTGCCCATTTAGGGAGTGTTGCACCACTAACTTGGGAGATCCTCTTTCAATGAATGTGGCTTAAGTGCAGTTGAAATACTTCTCTCATTTTGCACGTCATTGCTAGACCATGAGAGTGTGAGAGGGATTTTGGCAGAATAGAAGCAGCAGTGAGTACAAAGACCTATTTCTTTTGGAAAATGCCTGTTCTCTTAAGACTAGAGAAGGATGTACTTGTTTACTCTGTATATCCTGGCCTATGATAAAAATGGATCCCATTAAACCTTTTTTTTAAATATTGAAGGAAAAGATTGGCAAAAATGTAAGCATGTTTAAAATATTTTACCAACTACTTTCATGACTGAGTCACAAAAAAATTGGAATCAATGAGTTAAGTTTAGATGAAAAATACTCATATTTAAAAATTATTCTTGAATTAAATTATAGGAGATGATTACTACAAAGTTGCATTTCATTTCAAGAGAAAGGTAGTACACAATATGAGTCCACTATGTAAATAGACAAGAATTGTAATCAGACTCATTGGTTAAACAGGATCCAGAACATAATTCTTTTATTACTTTCAAGAAAAGTGAGGTCTCATTAGACATGCACCCTTTGGGGCTGTACAGTTGAAGAGAAATGTGAAAAAAGTTATAGTCTTTGTTCTGTAGAGAGTTGCAAAAATAACAGGAGTAGAAAATAATACCTAAGTTTGACTACATGGGTTGGGATTCTTTTTTGTGTTTTTTCTCATGGTCTCATTATTTACTATTATTTATTTGATCGTTATAGCTTTGTAATATAACTTGAAGTCCGGACTTGTGATACGTCCGGACTTGCTTCTCTTGGTTCCATACAAATTTTAGAGTTGTTTGTTCTAGCTCTGTGAAAAATGCCGATGGTATTTTGGTAAGGGTTGAATTAAATGTGTAGATTGTTTGGGGAAGCATAGACATTTTAACAATATTTGTTTATCCAATCCAAGAGCACGGAATGTCTTTCCATTTTTTTGTGTCATCTTTCATTTCTGCTTTTAGCGTTTTATGTTAGAGTGCAGCTCTTTCACCACTTTGCTTAGGTTTATTCCTAGCTATCTTATTGTTTTTCATGTAATTGTAAATGGGATTGTTTTCTTAATTTCTCTTTCTGCTGCTTCATTATTGGTGTATAGGAATGCAACAGATTTCCATACATTGATTTTCTGTCTTGCGACTTTACTGAATTTCTTTATCACTTCTAGAAGTTTTTTGGTAGAGTCTTTTGGGTTTTCTATATATAGCTCATGTCATCTGCAAATAGTGAAGGTTTACCCCTTCCTTACTGATTTGTTTGCCATTTATTTGTTTTTGTTGTCTGATTGCTGTGGCTATGACTTTCAGTACTATATTGAATAAAGTGGTGAGAGTGGACATCCTTGTCTTATTCCTGACCTTAGGGGAAAAGCTGTCAGTTTTTCCCCATTGAGGATGATGTTCGCTGTGGGCTTTTCATAAATGGCCTTTATTATGTTGAGGTATGTTTCCACTAAATCTACTTTGTTAAGGATTTTTACCATGAATGGATGTTATACTTTGTCATATGTTCTTCTATGTCTATTGAAATGATCATATGGTTCATCCCCTTTCCCTTATTGATGTGGTGTATCATGTTGATTGATTTGTGAATATCGAACCAACCTTGTGACCCAGGAATAAATCCCACCTGATCATGGTGAATGATTTTTTTGATGTGTTGTTGGATTCAGTTTGCTAGCCTTTTATTGGGGATTTTCACATCTATGTTCATCAGGGATATTGGCCTGTAGTTCTCTTTTTAAGTCATGTCTTTATCAGGTATTGGTATCAGAATAACGATGGTCTCATAGAATGAATTTGGAAGTTTTCCTTCCTTTCCTATTTTTTTGGAATAGTGTAAGAAGAATAGATATTAAGTCTTTTTTTAACGTTTTGTAGAATTCCCCTGGAAAGCCTTCTGGTCCTGGACTCTTGTTGTTAGGAGATTTTTGATTACTGATTCAATTTCCTTGGTGGTCACCAGTCTGTTCAAGTTTTCTGTTTCTTCTTATTTCAGTTTTGGTAGTTTATACATTTCTGAGAATTTATCCATTTCTTCTAGGTTGTCCAATTTGTTGGCATATAGCTTTTCATAATTTTCCCTTATAATTGTATTTCTGTGGTCTTGGTTGTTATTTCTTCTCTCTCATTTGTGATTTTATTAACTTGAGTGCTTTCTCTTTTTTTCTTGATAAATGTGGCTAGAGGTTTATCAATTTTATTGATATTTTCAAAGAACCATCTCCTAATTTCATTAATCTGTTATATTGTGTTATTTAGTTGTTATATTATTTATTTCTGCTCTAATTTTTATTATTTCCTTCCTTCTGCTGACTTTAGGCTTTGTTGTTCTTTTCCTAGCTCCTTCAGATTAGGTTGGGTTAGGTTGTTTACTTGAGATTGTTCTTGCTTCTTGAGGTAGGCCTGCATTGCTGTAAACGTCCATCTTAGAACTGCGTTTGCTATATCCCAAAGGTTTTGGACTATTGTGTTTTTATTTTCATTTCTTTCCATGTATTTTTAAATTTCTTCTATTATTTCTTGGTCAACCCATTCAGTGTTTAGTAGCATGCTATTTAATCTCCATGTATTTGTGGTCTTTCCATATTTTTTCTTGTGGTTGATTTCTAGTTTAATAGTGCTGTGGTCAGAAAAGATGCATGGTATGACTTTGATCTTCTTGAATTTGTTGAGCCTTGTTTTATGGGCTAATATGTGACCTATTCTGGAGAATGTCCCATGTGCACTTGAAAAGAATGTGTATTCTGATGTTTTAGAATAGAATGTTCTAAATATATCTGTAAAAGCCATCTATTCCAGTGTCACTCAAAGCCATTTTTTCCTTGTTGGTTTTCTGTTTAGATGATCCATACATTGATGTAAGTGGGGTGTTAAAGTTTTCTATTCTGTATTATTATTGATTAGCTCCTTTAGGTTTATTATTAACTGTTTCATGTATTTTGTTACATAAATGTTTATAATTGTTATATCTTCTTGTTGGATTGTCCCCTTTATTATTATATAATGCCCTTCTTTGTCTCTTGTTATAGTCTTTGGTTTAAAGTCGATTTTGTCTGATATAAGTATTGTTATGCTGGCTTTCTTTCTATTATTTTTTTTCTTTTTTCTTCTTTTTTCTCTTTTCTTTAAAGTTAGTTCCATTTGGGGCTTGAAATCATGACCCAAAGATCAAGAGTTGCATGTTCTATCAACTGGGGCAGCCAGGTACCCCTTACTCTGGCTTTCTTTTAACATCCCTTTTCTCAAACATTCTTTTTCATGATAGATATTTCTCCATCCCCTCACTTTCAATCTCTAGGTGTCTTTAGATGTAAAATGAATCTCTTGTAGACAGCATATAGATGGGTCTTACTTTTTTTATCCATTCTGTCATCCTGTGTCTTTTGACTGGAGTAGTCAGTCCATTTACATTCAAAGTAATTATTGATAGATATGTATTGCCATTTAATAACTTGTTTTGTGGTTGTTTCTGAAGATATGCTCTGAACCTTTCTCATCTTAATCTTTTTCATGCTTGCTGATTTTCTTCAGTGATATATTTAGATTTCTTTCTCTTATTCTTTGCATATTTATTTGTAGTTTTTGACATATGCAGTCTATTTTTTTAGTTTTTTTTTTTTTTAGTGTTTTATTTATTCTTGAGAGAGAGAGACAGAGACAGAGCACAAGCAGGGGTTGGGCAGAGAGAGAGGGAGACACAGAATCCAAAGCAGGCTCCAGGCTCCAAGCCATCAGCACAGAGCCTGACGCGGGGCTCAAACTCACAAACCATGAGATCATGACCTGAGCCGAAGTCGGACACTTAACTGACTGAGCCACCCAGGCACCCCAATATGCAGTCCATATTAAGTTGATGGTAGTTTAAGTTTGAGCCCAATCTTTTCTCCTCTCCTCTCTACATGTTAGATATATATTATAATATTTTATATCATTTTTATGAGTTCCTTGACTGATTTTTATAGAACTACTAATCTTTACTGCTTTTGTGTTTTTTACCTTTATATTATCATTTTCATCTCTCTTTTCGACTCAAAGAGTCTGCTTAAATATTTCTTGCAGGGCTGGTTTAGTGGTCATGATATCCTTAGTTTTTGTCTAAGAAACTCTATCTCTCTCTCTCTCTTTTTTTTTTTTTTCTGAATAATAGCCTTGCTGGATAGAGTATTCTTAGATGCAGATTTTCTCCCATTCAGCATTTTGTATATATCGTGTCATTACCTTCTGGCTTTCAAAGTTTCTGTTGAAAATATCCTGCTAGCCTGATGAATTTTCCCTTGTAAGTTACTGACTTCTTTTGTATTGCTGCTTCCAAAAATTTTTCTTTATTATTATATTTTGTCAATTTAATTACAATATGTCTTGGTGTGGGTCTACTTTTGTTGATTTTGATGAGAGTTCTCTGTGCCTCCTGGATCTGAATATCTGTTTCCTCCCCCAGATTAGGGAAGTTTTCAGCTATTATTTCTTGATATAAATTTTCTGCTCCTTTTTCTCCCTCTTCTTCTTCTGGGACTCCTATAATACCAATATTACTACTTTTGATGAAGTCACTGGGTTCCCTAAGTCTATTCTTGTTTTGCATAATTCTTCTCTTGTTTGTTCAGCTTGAGTAGTTTCCATTACTCTGCCTTCTGGGTCACTAATTCATTCCTCTGCTTCTTTCATCTTGCTGTTTATTCTATCAAGCATATTTCTCATTTTGTTTGTTGAGCCTTTTATCTCTGCTATGTTATTCCTCATCTCTGTGTTAAGGGTCTCATGTCTTCCACTCTTTTCTCAAGTCCAGTGAGTATGCTTATGATCATTGCTTTAAATTATCTATTAGGCATGCTACTTCTATCTGTTTCACTTAGATCTCTGGCCATAGCCCTGTCCTGCTCCTTTATTTGGGATTAATTCATCTATCTTCTCATTTTGTCTGCCTTTCTGTGTCTCTTTCTGTGTGTTAAGGAAAGTAGCTATGTATCCTGTTCTTGAAAGTAGGAACTTTATGAAGAAGAGGTCCTGGAGTGCCTTGCAGTGCAGTGTCTCCAGTTTTCAGAACCTGGCATTTCAGGAGAGTATTTTATGTATATTGCTTATGCCCTGCTGTTGTGTCTGAGTCACTTTTCCTTTCAGTGCAGTCACCTGAACCGACTCTGCCTATTGTGGGCTGTGCTTGCTCTTTGTGGTGTTAGTGGCACCCAGGCAGGCCAGCTCTGAGGAGGCATGCCTGATGGGGAACTTGAGAACCAGTAAGGATGTTAGTAAAATTTGCGCTGGGCCACTAGTTCTATTTTGGGTACCCTGAAATACTGTGATGGCTGGGGGCTATGACCCAGGATGGCTGGGGACATGATGTATCTGGGGCTGGGTGTGACATGTGGTGATGGCTAGGCGTAAGTAGGCACACTGGGGTGGCTAGGTGTGGTTCATGGTGGCAGCTGTGTACCCCTTGGCAGAATAGGCATGTGCATTAACAAAATATAACCTGAGTCGATGGCCAAGGTTAGCAGGGTTGGAGTGGGAGAGTCCTCAGAACTCATGGGCTTAGAACACTGCTAGCAGGTGAGACAGCAAGTGTCTGTGTAGCCCCGCCTCCCACAGATGGATCTGTGTTTATGATGGAGGGGGGAAGGAAAATGGCACCTGCCAGCTCTCTCATTTTTAGAGAAGTCCCTCAACACGTTCCCAAATCAGCATGAACAGATTTGCCTCCTGTTGCCCCCAGGTGTAGTATAAACTGCTGTTTTTATGATGCCTCTCTGCACAGGATGCTGGCCCTTTAAGGGCTGTGACCCAAGTATCATTCACTCTCCTAGCTAGCCCCGTGCTGATTCAGCTGACTTTTAAAGCTCCAGAATCCAAGGCCCGCTAGTTATACAAACTCATGGAATTCAGCCACTCTTGATTTGAAAGCCGAACATTATGGGTATTAATCTTCCCTGTGTAGCTCTCTGGTATGAGGGTCTGTCTCTCCACCCTCCATACCTAATCAGCTCCCTCCCTCCTGCTAGCAGCTTCCCCCTGCCCTTCTGTCTTTCCTAACCTTTCAGATGCAGCTTCTTCTCTATATTTAGTTGTGGGGTTTGTTCTACCAGTCTTCAGGTCACTCTCCAGTTTGACTTGGATGTGGGTGATATCCGGTTGTAAACATGGGGTGGAGAAAGATCAGGGTTCTTTGCTAACCTCCCTCCAATTCTCAGCAATGTGGTGTTTCTAATTGAGGTATAGGGATAGAGAGAATATTCCTCTTGGAAATGGAGTTGAAGGTTTCCTGAGAAAGGCTCAGTCATGGAAGGAAGGCAAAAAAACTCCATCTAGAAATTTTAAAGTGGGTTAATGTTATTCAAAAACACAAGATGTGACCTCTATCAAGGTGTTATTAAAGATGAAAAGACCAAAGGCAGAGAAAGTCCTGTAGGGATAAAATAGTGAGGGAATAAACAAACAGAAAACCACTAGATGTGGATGGAGAGAGACTGATTCTGAAATGCTAGTGGAGGTCGATTGGACAGTATTGGACTAGGTATAGGGGAACAAAGTAAAGAGAAAGTACAAGAGCAGATATTTCTAAGGGTTTAAGTTTAAATTGGGATTTTGAAAAAGTGAATCAAACATAAGACACCTTCAAGTACATTTGCCTTAATAATCTTTCAGACTATACAGGAATGATTTTTCTTCATGCCCTTCTTTGCTGATCTTCTGTAGATATTCTTGAAGACTTTGGTGGTTCTTGGCTACGTGTGGTTTCTTCTCTTTCTACTTGTTTGAGCTTGTATAAATTTGAACTCAGCTTTAGATTTGCAAGTAATTTAAAATTTTTTTTAATGTTTATTTATTTTTGAGGGAGAGAGAGAGAGAGAGAGAGAGAGAGAGAGAGAGAGCGTGAGTGGGGGGAGGGGCAGACAGAGAGGGAGACACAGAATCCGAAGCAGGCTCCAGGCTCTGATCTGTCAGCACAGAGCCAGACACGGGGCTCGAACTCACGAACTGTGTGATCATGACCTGAGCTGGGCCACCCAGGCACCCCTAGATTTGCAAGTAATTTAAAAGTATAACGCCAAATACTGTATACATGCTTTCCATTGAAAACTTCAAATAGTTCCATTTGGATAGAAAATATAGTGTCTTCAAAATCAAGAACAAATCACAAAGCGTTCCAAGTGGTGTCTCTACTTTCTGTCAGTATACAGGAAGGCACATGTTTACCTCTTGGTCCATTTTATATCTGCTGAATTGCGCAGAATAACAGGAAGGCACATGTTTACATCTTGGTCCATTTTATACCTGCTGAATTGCACAGAGTAGAGCTCTATTAATGTTGAACAATTAAGTTGTTCTTTATAGACAGTTTTTATGGCATTTGTCCCCACATATGTTCCAGAGTAAAAGTTCCTGTCGAAGTGAAGGATCTTGCTTCCTTACAGTAGAAGAAGGAAGTATGACATGGAGAGAAGGAAGCCTGGACAATGATTCTTCAAAGTAAATATGTCCTCCGTACAAACTTAAGGATTAATAAGCTACGCAGCCTGAGGATAAATGGTCCAGGGATGATTGTACAAGTGAGATTCTCTGCTTACTGTAAAACCGTGCTGGCTCCTTTCCCCCTGGTCTTTAGAATTCCTCATATTTTTTTGTTCCTGGTGTGAGATAGTGATAGACAGAAATAGAATAGAGCCAGTATCTCCGTAATACAAAAGTAAGAAATAAGTTGAGATGGACAGTGAGGTGAAGGAGGCCAATTCCTAGAGTTTCTAATTGGTTTCAGTTTGTCAGTTTTATGTTACTGACATGCTGTGGAGCAATATCCTAGCTAACATATGAAAGCATATGGGCACGGTGCCATAACATCATTGCAACCAGTTGTTGAGGGAAGTCTAACTCTACAAAATTTCATCAATATATATGTGTGTCTTACATATATTTTCCTAAAGTGTAATGTGTCAATAATGACATAAGAGCCCTGATAATTAAGTGCCTACATATTAAATTTGGAGTTATGGTACAGGAATAACTAGAGAGGCATTCATTCTTTTTTAAGAAATAGCACGCCAAACTTACTCACCTGGAACTCACCCTTGTATGTTTCTATAACCTACTTTTATAGTTTAATGTTTTTTAAAGATTTTCTTTTCTGTTCAAGGAGCACCACCTCTTCCCACTAAAATCAAATCTTTTTGCATCTGGAATCCATCATTCTGTAACACAGAGCATTTAATGTTGAAAAGGATGGCCTTGATAGTAGGAGTCTTTACATAAAATTTATTCACCTGGTTTTATTATTGGACCAATAAATTGCATATTGTATTGATGAAAGGGCTTTAATTTTCATAATAGTCTATGAACTCTGGAGGGACTAGTTTGCTGATGAGGCACATATAAATGACTAGAAGTACAGAGTGTCTCATAATGGATCTAAAATAGAAATATGGATGCTTCAAAAGAACATATAGTGGACTCATTTACCTTTTTTCCTATGCATTGTGATTTCCTAACTTGTTATCATATCACAATACTCCCGAGTACCTTCAATTTCCATTCCATGTGAAGGTTATGCAGAATTTGAGAAGTTGGAGGACTCATTTAAGTTCAGTATATCCACATATGAAATGACGTAAATTGGATTGGACTGTAACTTGTGTTACAAAAATATAACTAAAGTACATTTTCGTACCCTGAGGAACTAATCAAAATGAGTGGGGTAACTTTATTATACCCAATCCCAATCAATTTATTTCTGTAAATTTGTGTTAACTATTATGTCATTTCTTATTTTCCCCCTCTAATGTCAAGTTTAGAATTAAGGTCAAGTTAACCAAAAGAACATTTATAAACTGAACTTGGTTAGGCAAAATAGTGATTATTATAAAACACAACACTTTAAGCAGCATTAATTCAAAAAGATAAATAGAGTACTTAAGAGTAGTTGAGTTGTCCTTATAAATGAGTGCATGATATGAATAATGTCTTTTGGGAGAGGATTTAGGACATACTTTGTATGTATTTATCTTACTCAAAGAAGAACGTTGCCTTCCGTGGGAAAACATTAGATCACAGGAAGGCCTGAAATATTTGAGAAACAACTTTATGAAGCCACACTCAATCTAAGAAAGTTCCAACAAGATAAACTCCTCAGAACAAGAAAAGGGGATGATGGCCACAAAGATCCACTATCTTGTTTCCCAGATTTTTCTATAATGTAGCTAAGGCTATCAATGGTGAAGTCATCCTTTCTGGATACATCTGTGTAAAAACTTGTTCTTCTTCCCTCTTTTTTCAAGCAAATTTGGTAAGCTTATAAAGACCTAATTTTGTTTGATGAGATTCACTATGATTAAGCCATATATATATGTGGTGTGTATATATATATATACATATATATATATATGTATATATATATATATATAGTAAAGTGAAATATTCTACTGCTTAGAATTATTAATATATTTATTCCTGGTATGCTTTAATACATAAGAAGACATGAGTACTGTGTAATATTTCATTTTGGATTGTGAGAAACTACCAACTTCTCATTCATATGGACAATTTTAAAAATTGAGAACTGGATAATATTGGGAATGAAGCAGTTATGGAAAAACCTATAGTATATTTGGTATAGTTTTCACAACTCCAAATATACCGATAACTCAAAACTAAGGTACAAGACATGATTTTTATGGCAATTTTGTTAAGGCTTGTAGATACAATAATATAAAAATAATTACTGTTTTTTCAAATATGTTGCTTAATATTTTTAAAATAAAACATAAATGGTTGAATTGAGGCCATAGTCATAATTACTAAACTATGCACCATGTTTTATAGATTAAGGAATATATATTTACCCAAATGTATGTAATATATGTATACATATACATGCACATATGTATACACATATACATAAAACTACATGCAAACACACATATGCAAAAATAGAAATGCTTAGAATTAGTTAAAAATGTCCACAACCAAGCTCAAATGGTTTTGAACTTCTCTACTTTTGTCCTAGCATTCCTGTGAGTTAATTACCAACATGTAAGCCATCCTTTTTTGCTTTGGATTTTATGGTTTTATGTTTTTCTTTTCTTTTTTTAATTTGTACTTGGATTAGCATTATGATTGAATTTCACTATTAGGTGCAAGTGTGTGTGTGTATTGTTTTTATAATACATTAGAAATATTAACAACATACAAAATATTAGAAAAAGAAATACTAACATTTCTTCCTAATTTTCTATTAAGAAAATTCTTTTGCAATATTGGCGATAAGTAACATTTTCATTGTCTATTACAAAGCTGTCAAATATCACCTGATTTGAGTAAATGAATAAAACACCTTTATGCATACATTATTTTAGCTTGATAACAACCTAGCTTTATTTCGTAGTTTGAGGCAAAACTCAGATAGAACCTATAACTACAGAACTCTAACGTCTAGTTACCTGGGAAGTTCCAGCTGAATGTAAGTAATATTGCAATAGCCTTGTTATTGTAATTTAAAGAACAAGATTATTGTGTGTTATCTGGTATAGCCTGCCCACCTGTCCCATAACACACCTGAGAATGAGTTTGTACCTCTTCTCAGGGTTAGTGAAGACCTTAAGTATTCTTGACAAGTAATGGAAAATAGATCTGCAGAATATGGCACTAAGGAGTAAGTTTCTATTTTAAAAAAAATCTCATCTTGTTTTGGTATTACCAGGTGTGTGACTTTTATTAGATGATAGCACAGATGTGCATTCATTCATTACTCCCTTCCAAAGATATTTACTAAGCCTCTGCATTGTCCTGGGGCTTATAATAGTGTAGTGAGCTTTCAATTTAATGAGAAAGATAGGTAATAATCATACTGAATATGTTTGTACTTACAATTGAATTTAAGTCTTATAAAAGAAGAAAGTACAGTGTCATGAAGAGATTTAAATATGTACAAAATTTAGTTTATTGTGCCTGGAGGCCTCCCCGGGGAGTAATATTGACGATGAGGCTGTGGAATTAGGGATAATCCTGTGAGAAATGGGATCTGAGAAGAGCATTCCAGGCTGAGATAAGGTCCTGAAGGGAGTGGTGGTGGGGAGACCCTGACGTCTCTGAAAACCTAGAACAGTAGAAGGGAAAGCTGTGGGCAAAGGAAAGGTAGGAGAAGGCTGGGCTTCATGACTGCAGATTATGTAGGTAAGGGTTCTGAATTTTATTCCAAGGCAGTGGGGAGACATTGGAGGATTGTTAACCTGCTGGGGAATTTACAGGCTAGTAAAAGAGGTCCGATGGTACATTTGAATACTGCATACAGTGTGATTAGCTGTTAGCTTAGGGGTGGCCTCAGGGTGGCATGAAAGCATATTGTATGGGAACCTCAACTACTCTGGGGATGAAAAAAGGATTCAGAGGGGGTTACCTTGGGCTGAGAACAGTTAGATTTTGCTAGATGCTATGTGGAGCCTCCATGCAGACCAGTTACATTAAAAAGGTTTACTTTACAATAATTTATGTACATGCATTATGAATCATACTTATGTTATGCTACATCATGTCAGGAGCTGTTTCCTCCTTGTTACTTCTTGCTGTGGGTAGCAGAGAACTTTGCACATAAAAAGTGTTCACTAAATACTTTTGGAATTAAATTAAAATGCCCCACTTAATTAAGCCCTTCTTTGTCCTTACTTGTTCCAGACTCAGCAAAAAATTACTCTTTAACCTTGGTTTTACTGAATTCATCAATAGTGTACACAAATTAAAAATTATCTACTCATTACTTTCTGAATATACACTATTCATGTATTCTGAATTTGATTTGGCTATATCCTATCCATATTTGTGTGAATAAAACCAGTTCCTCATTCATAATATACATTTAGTGTTGTAATTGCTAGTTTACTTACCTAGATGGAAAGCCAAACCTGTTTTCTTCATGTTGACTTAAAGATTTTTTTTTTTCTTGAGAGAGGGTGAAAGTGAGTGAGGGGCAGAGAGATAGGGAGGGAGAGAGAGAGAGAAGGTGAGAGAGAGAGAGAAGTGGGGCTCACCTGAAGCAAGGCTCAAGCTAACCTGATGCGGGACTTGAACTCACAAACCCTGAGATCATGACCTGAGTCGAAGTCAGATGCATAACGGACTGAGCCACTCAGCCTCCCCTCATGTTAACTTTAAAGCCAGCAGAAAGATTAATGTGCCTATGTTACTATTTAAGCTTTCTATTATGTAATGTCATGAAAAGAAAGTGTGCGAGTTCATTGTTTTTATTTACTATCACTTTTTTATCAAAAAGAGTTGATTTTATTTTTAAAAACTACTTTAAAAGGAGAATGTATTCAATTATGTCAGTTTATTCCTTTCAAAGAAAGGAGATTAAAATATAAAGATTAGTTTATAAGAGCTTATAAAATAAAATTTAAGCATATGAAAAATTCACAGTAAAATATATTTTTATGTAAACCTCAAATTTGTTTTATATGTATTTTAATAAAATTAATAGTTGAATATTAGCGGTATTTCAAGATATAATGCAAACATATTTCATTCAATAATAAAAAGTGCAGAAAGTTGTAACAATTTAAAAATTGGGTGGGGGGTACCCGGCTGGCTGGCTCAGTCAGTGAGCATGTGACTTTTAATCTGAAGGTTGTGAGTGCAGGCCCCATGTTGGGCGTGGGGAATCACTTAAAAATAAAGTCTTTAAAAAAATTGGGGACAGATTAATACTTGAATCAGTATCCTATCTATATAATAATGATTTGTGCTTTCTCACTCAAATATTTTTTATTTTTTTCCCTTTGGAAAAAGGGAACGCAAATTATTTTCTATAATAAAGTATTTGCAATAATAATTCCCTGATGTTCTCATTTCTCATTTTTCCATAAGGCTGATGCCCGCCAAAGGGATAGGAATGTATTGATAGCATTAAATGCTCAACTGAAGGCAACAGAAATGGGTCTGGAAAGTGACCAGAATTGTGTGTCTCTTCAGATTTGGGAGGCAGGAGTGCTCACAAAGTATTTTTATTCAGTGATGTAAAGGCAAGGTGGGTCTGGCTTAACCAAGGGCACTAAATTCCTTAGTGGAAGAAAATTGAGGGGACTGCATATAAAAAAATAATAATCACAATAATGTTGAGTAATATTATACCACTCTTTCCCTAAGGAGCCTCAAGCAATTGGCAATTGTCTCATTAATTCTCAGAAGCTCCCTGGGAAGGAGTAGGGCAATAAATTACATGTTGAAGAGATCTTTTAAATAGGAATACTTGTATTCTTAATATAGACAGGTTGGTCAGCAAAGGTTGCAACTCGTTTTTATAGAAATAAAGTTTTTGCTTTTCATTATAAGAAATGAATGACCAAGTCAAAACTTTCTTCATGATTAATTGTGAAAAATAGCTCATTATTTTGCTTTGTATTTTCATTTAAACCCAATTACCTGTCATTCCTATGACCTATTTTCAAAATTCCATTAAAGTCAGTGAGTAACAAGATTCTTAGCAATCTTTAGTCAGATGTCATTTGACTATCAGTGATCAAGATTGAGAGCACCTTAAATGAGGAGTTTCAATCAATGGCCATCATCCATACTATTGATTAAACACTTTGTTACCTTAGTAATGGCCCAAATTTTAAACATTTCTTGGAATTGGGTTGTTTTAAGGGACAAATAAAATAGTCAAATAATATCATTTTTGAATAATTAGTTGAGAAACTAGTGGAATATGAAGGTAAATATGTATGTTTCTCTTTGAAAATAATGCCTTGTGCTGTTATTGGATATACAGATGACCTTTGTACTCTAAGGTCAGAGTTCAAATTAAGCCTTGGGTCCTAAGTAAATTGAGATGAATGGTTTGGACTTTGTCCCTGGTGTAAAATAGTCTATATCTCAAAATCACCATACATCTGTTTTTGTGAAATTGGCGTAATTGGCATTCTCCTAGGATTTTGTTGGCATCAAAGCTAAAGGTATTTCTACTATGAAGGAAGATTCTTGCCTACGTCTTGTTTTTTTTTTTTTTAATCTATACAAATGGCCTAGAATATGTTCCTTCAATTTTAGAAGTAAAGAACTATGTCTCCTCATAATAAGTTTGGTAATTGGTAATAGCACAATAACAATCTAATACATTTACTAAGATGGGAGTGCATGTGGGAAATGAAGAGATAAAAGTTGGAATGATTTTGAAGCGGCCACCTTCTTGATCTCACCAGTAGTTTCATTACTACCTTCACTCAATTATATTGAGAAAAATAAAGATTGTCTTTATATTCCAATAAATTGGAAGTTACTTATATTTATCATAAACTTTAAAAATTTAAGTGCATAGGTATAATACTAGATGTCAAAAAAGATGGGGAAATAATTGGTTTCAAAATCAACTCTTGGTTCCATACGTTCCTGTCTTAATCACAAACACATTTTAACATTTCTCAAAGATGTTATCGTGTATGTTAACAGTAGATCAATTTGAAAAAGTGCCTTAGCCAGAAAAACTCTATGTGGAAAGGTGTTTGTATATAGTGTCACCCTGTAAATCATGCAACAATATGTGAATGGTAAATTTAAAAGACCAAAAATGGGGAAAACAAGTTAATGTATGGAGGTGTAAACATTAATGTTAAAAATATTCCTATTTCAATTATATAGTTAATCTAGATTTTGGGGCACAACAACTGTTTTTATTTTTGTTTTTGATAGTACAAATTCTAAAGTATGTATAAGGAATGCTTGCTTAATGTTGTGTAGTGGAGAGTTATATAAAACTGTAAAACATGAGTGCTTGGGTGGCTCAGTTGGTTAAGCAGCAAACCTCGGCTCAGGTCATGATCTCTTGATTTGTGAGTTTGCATCTGGCTGTCTGCTGTTAGCACAGAGTCCTGCTTTGGATCCTTTGTCTCCTTCTCTCTGACCCTCGCCTGCTTGTGTGCATGTGTGCTCGCACGAGCACTCTCTCTCTCTCAAAAATAAACATTAAAAAACAAAAACGTACAACAGTTCTACCCGCATTATCCATCTACTTACTCAAAATAAAACAAAAACAAGTGTTCGGTATCATTGCAGTAATTTTTAAAATTAACACTTGAGTTTGGGTTATCAAATTGTATTATTTTATTTATTTATTGTTTTTTTTTTAGAGAGAGAGAGAGAGCAAAGAGGGCAGAGGGAGAGAGAGAGAATCACAAGCAGGCTCCCCATTGTCAGCATAGAGCCTAACACAGGTCTCGAACCCACAAATCATGAGATCATGGACTGAGCCAAAATCTAGAGTCAGATGCTTAACCAACTGAGCACCTCTACTTCCTTTTTAGTGACTACCAAAGTTGTAATGCTGGATTAAGCCATAATTTCATTTGTAAATCATACGGACTGAAGCCAGAGTCCTTCCAAACATACGTGGCTGAAAGGGTATTCTTGTATGTGGTCACTTGTGCTCTCATCAGCTGAATGGTTCTCAAAGTTATTTTTTTTTTCGTTTTGCTTACTACTTGTAGCCAATATTTTCTTTACCATCTGTATTTAGTGAAAGTTAAGCCAATGGACAATTGTGAGTACAAAAAGGAAGGGTTTTATCTGCACTAAATTAAACAGAATGTATGTTATGTGTCTCTAAAATCAACTGCTTTTGAGTTAGATATGACTAACATACTGAAAAGTTTAGGGACAATGTCATGGGATTTTCGTGGGAGAATTAACCAAGATAACACATGAGAACAGCTACCAACATGCTTGGCATATACTCACTGCTGAATTGAATATTTGCCTCTTTTTTTTTTCATAAATTTTTCAACACATGTCATCAATTCTTTACTGACATATTATCTTCAGCCTCAGAGGACATAGAGTTTTAGGAAGTATGTGGGAAAACCAAGACTGCTTTCAGTATGAAATTCCTGGGAATTAATCCTACATGGCATGCATCCATCCACAGGTTCTCTCAGTTTTTAAATAGGTTACAGAGGATACTTCAAACTTGTTTTTTTTTCTTTTTTTCTTTTATTGATGACTACTTCGTATAGTGATTTTTAAAATCGTCATTACTAATTCCTCACAGGATGTACCTGCTTAAGATATCTTCTTCAACTCTAAACAGTTATGACTGAATATTTATTTAGTATTTATCTTTCTGCTATTTTGTCTTCTTTCTTTTTGTTCTTGGTCCATTTTTAGTTGTTTCCAAAATAATTGTAAGTGTATATTTGCAAAATTTTCCAAAGAAGTACCATTTGCTTTTGTCCTTGTTGTTCTGTTGTCACGGGAGGAAGAGGCTGTCCTCTTTTGGAGCTGTTTTTCTCTCTCACCACTGGGAACGCACAGGCTTCTTGGTTGATATTTATGTTAGGGGTGTGAATCTAATTTGATATGAGAAAACATATTTTCATGGTGAAAGAAAGCTGCCAGTCTTATGTGTCAGAAACAAGTAAAATTAAGACAGCATTTGCAAAGATGTTTCCTTCTGTTGTGCCATCATTTCCCAAAGGAGTGATAGAAGCCATTTTGTTTTGACTCTGTGAAATGAGAATGAAGAAATACCCTTTTGAGAATAATCTTTGTTTAGATGAGCATTGTATAGAATAGAGCATAATCATTTTTTCCTAGCACTAATTTCTAAAACCTCCTACCAACTAGTCACTTAGCAGTCAAGTTTAATATTCACTCTAAAGAGAAACATATCTTGAAAATATAATTCAAGGATATTATTCATTTGTGGAAGAGGGTAAATGGTATCAAAACAGCATGAGAGACTACAGGATTGGGAGTAGACTAGGTAGATAAAGATTTTAATGTTTTTGTGAAATTCAATTCAATATTATTCCATAGTATGATACACAACCCACTTCCACATGTTAGTGAGATTCCGGGGCTTTATTATAGAATACATTATCTGAATTAGACCTGGGCACACTGCAGCCTTTGGGCCAAATTTGGACTGCCACCTGTTTTCATATGGCCCACAAACTGTAATTTTTTTTCACATTTGGAAATAGTTGAGTAACAATAAAGAGTACAATAATATTTCACGTGAAGTGAAAATTTTATTCAATCAGATTT
Organism: Prionailurus viverrinus; assembly: GCF_022837055.1. Classification (NCBI taxonomy): domain Eukaryota; kingdom Metazoa; phylum Chordata; class Mammalia; order Carnivora; family Felidae; genus Prionailurus; species Prionailurus viverrinus. Next base: position 129,340,998 of record NC_062569.1, on the reverse strand, counting down.
TCTTGCCCGCAAAAAATAAGTTTGCTGATTTCGGATTTAAAATATAAGGGATGTTGCTTTTGCTCTAATGTATGCTGTGGGACCATCTATGAAAGTGCTAAATTTTAAGACAGAAATAGACAAACTGGAATTCATTTAAGGAGATCACTTAGGAGAGAGGAGGAGGAAGTGTGAGATGGATTTTAAGACAGGATATAAGAAATGGTTGAAAGAATGGTGATACTTTGCCAGAAAAGGTAGCTAATTGGCATCAGAGTGCTATCCACTTCAGACGTCCGCTATCATGTGGGAAAATTGTTAGCTTGGTATATTTAACACAAAGGGGTAAAGTTGGAGTTAGGAGAAATACGTGAAAATTTTACTGAAACATATGTTGATTCAATGTGGAAAAAAATAAGCTAATAAAATTATACTATTATAGTTGAATCCTTTTTTTTTCAAGTTTATTTATTTATTTTGAGAGACAGAGAGGGTGTGAGTGAGGGAGACGCAGAGAGAGAGGGAGAGAGAGAGAATCCCAAGCAGACTCCACGATGTCAGTGCAGGGCCTGACATACCATGACATCGTGACCTGAAACGAAATCAAGAGTCAGACACTTAACCAACTGAGCCACCCGGGCACCCCTCTTTTTTTTTTTCTTATGAGTCAATGACTTCTAGTACTTCAGTTATTCAAGCATAAGCTTTCAAGCTCTTGGTCAAAATGTCTAATGGTTACATTAAGTGACTTTTTTATGTGCTCATTAATTAATTCAGCAAGCATGCACTGGGTACCTTTGTTTTAAACATCCTTTTAGGTGCTAGGGTTAGATGATGACCATCACAGACAAAGTACCTGCTCTTCTAGAGCTAGCAGGGGAGGAGGAGAGGACAATATGCAAGCACTCAAGTCAATTGTTAGGTAATTATAAAGACATATTGGTGCTTAAAGATACTATATAGTGTTATGAGTGCCAGACAGGCCAGGCCTTCTCAGATAGAGTCATCAGAAATCTTTGGATGCCTGGGTGGCTCAGTCACTTGAGCTTCTGACTCTTGGCTTCAGCTCAGGTTGTGATTCTAGGGTTATGAGATTGAACCCCATGTCAGGCTCCCCGCTGGAAATGGAGCCTGCTTAAGATTGTCTCTTTCTCTCCCTCTGCCCCTCTCCCCTGCTTACTTGCACACTCAAATTAAAATAATAATAATAATAATAAATTAAAAAATAAAAGCAGAAGTCTTAGTGGGAGGAAATGCTTGAGCAAACACCTGTATAAGGGCCAGTCTTGCAAAGGTACGCAGGAAAATCATTCCAGAAGGGGGAAGAGGCCAGTCAAAGCCCCTAAAGTGGAAAAGAATATTTCCACTTTATATTTCCAGAATCAGAGAGGAAGCCTGTACAATATATTTATTTACTAGAGCTGTCATAACAAATAGCCACACACTTTCTAGCTTAAAAGCCACTGAAATTCATTCTTTAATAGTTCTAGAAGTCAGAAGTCCACAATCAAGCAGTAGGAAGAATCCTCATATGGATTCATGTGTGCTCCCTTAAAAAGATTTGTTGAGATCCTAATACCCAGTATCTCAGAATGTGATTATTTTGTAAAGATTTAGTCTTTATAGAGATAAATTAATATGAGGTCATTAGGGTGGGACCCTAATCTAATATGACCAATGTCCTTATAAAAAGGGGAAATTTGGACACAGAGACAAAGGGAGAATTCATGGGAAAATGAAGGCCGAGATTGGAATAATGTATTTGCAAGCTGAGGGATGCCAAAGATTGCCAGCAAACCACCAGAAGCTAGGAGAAAGGCCTGGAACAGACTCTCCTTTGCAGTTCCCAGAGGGAACCAATCTTACCAATATTTTGGATTGGAGTTTTTAGGCTCCTGAACTATGTGAGAAGTTTCTGTTGTTTAAACCTCCTGGTTTGTGATACTTTGGTAAAACCACCCTAGGAAATTAATACCCCTTCCTTGCCTCTTTCAGTGTTGGTGCTCCCATGTGTCTCTGGGCTTATGGAAGCATAACTGTGATCTCCGCCAACATCTTCACATGGACTCCCCCCCGCCCCCCCGCCCCAGTGACTATGTGTGTCTTTTTCTGTCTCTCATAAAAGCACCCTCAATGGCTTAGGAATCACTAGAATCCAGTATGACTGTAGTTTCACCCTTACCTTAATAACTTCTGTAAAGACCCTATTTCCAAATAAGGCTACATCATGGGTTTCCGGATGCACATGACTTTTGGCCGGGTATCGGTCAACTCTCTACAGCTTATATGCTCACAAAGTTGTCAGCAAAGGGGCTGGGGTAGTACAGAATGAAAGTGGGGGTAGGAAAGAGATAAAATAGAGAGGGTATTGTAGATCCCAGTGAGGAGTTTGGATGTTATTCCAATACAAAGAAAATAGCTTGGAGGGTTTTGAGCACAGAAGCAGTAGCATCATTCGAGGTACATTTTAAATAAGTGTTTCTGGCTATTGTGTAGAGGATGGGCTGTCATGGGACAGGAGTAGAGATAAGGGAAAGCTTGTGTGGCCCTTATAGAGAGGAGGGCAGCTACTCAGTACAAATGGGAAGAAGTGGGACCAGGTTTGGAAGACACGCTGCTGGATTGATTAGGTATAAACGAAGAATGGCGTGTTACAGAGTAGGGAGAAATCATGGGTGGCTCTTTTATTAATTTGCTTCTTTGCCTATTTATTTTTATTAGTACTAGCAGACTATAAATCTTTCAAACTACCGAAGGTTGTGTTGTGAAACAAGTCCCCCCTCTAGCCCTGTCTGCCAGTCTCCACTCGAGGAGCGACCATTGTCAGTAGTTCTGTCTACAGCCCTCTGAGGAAATAGTCTAAGTATTTTTTTTTCTAAGATGGCGTATATCCCCTTCCAAACTAGAGCTGCTCTTTCCCCATAAAGTGCAATTAATGAACAAGTCTCTAGCCCAGATAAAACTTACTTTTTAGAAACACCTGTTCATTCAGTAAAAAGTATGGCAGAAAACTTTAAAATAGGATGAAATTAAAATGAAATGGTACTTTCAGCATAAATGTCCCTTATGATTTTTGTTACCTGAAAATTCATGGCTCGGGCTTTTTGCCTAGAAATAAGAAAAGCGATTCCTTCCCCCACTTGCAAACCTCATAAATGAAAAATGAAATGAATTCTCTCATCCATTCTTTCTTCTCTTATTCCCTTGCAATGAATGATGGTGGTTTCAAAGCATGGCCATTGAGCAGCTTGCCCAAGGGGCGTAGACACTTCCCAGCAGAGTCCATCTGAGGTGAAGGCTGGGATTGATGGTGTGTGCACATGCTCCCTCCTGTGAGGCACTGCTGTCTTTGTGCCTGATTCAGGGTCTTTTTAGGCCACTTAAAAAGTGATTAGGGAATTATCAGCTTCCAGTGGCAAAAGGACTGTATCATCTCTTCTCTGGGCTATTGAAGAGCCTCCTGGTTGATGCCCAGGCTTCCACAGGACTCTACTTAGAGTAGCCTAGGTGGCTTTTGAAGAGCTGAACCAGATGATGTTAGCTTTCTGCGGTGTTTAAAACATCTCAGTGGTTTCTATTGCACTATGATAGGATTGTATTCATTAGTGGGCCTTATATTCCTACATAGTTTTGGCCCTCATTACCTACTTTAAACTTTATTTCACTAGTCTGTCCCTTATCATATGCTGTAGCTACATTGATGTTATTTCAGTTTCCAGAACATACCAAGGTCTTTCCCATTCAGGAGACTGCCTATGCTGGATACTCATGCCAGGATTGTCTTTTCCACTTCTTACCTCAGCTAACTACATTTATCTTTCAGGACTCTGATTAAGATTCACTTATTTAGAGAAAACTTTCATGTCCAGTAATCCAAATGAGTTATTCCTGTTACATCCTTCTTTATGGCATTTATCACATTTTTCAAAAAAAGTTTATTTATTTACTTTGAGAGATAAAGAGAGCAAAAGTTTGGGAGCGACTGAGAGAGGGAGAGAGAATCCCACGCAGGCTCTTGACTATTAGCACACAGCCTGATGCAGGGCTCGCACGTACGAACCATGAGATCATGACCTGAGCTGAAATCAAGAGTCGGATGCTTCAGTCAACTGTGTCACCCAGACACCCCCACAGTTTTTAAATATACCCTTACATACTATATACTTATATACAACCAGATGGTAGTCTCTGTTTTGTTCACTAGTATATACTCAGTGCCAGCCTGGTTAAGTTCTCCACATATATATTTGTGAATGAATATATTTTATGCTTAATATGTATTAGAGACTGAAAACATTCATCGTCCCCAAAGTTTGTGTTCACTGAGGCTGTTTCCCACAGTAATCTGTTTTTATTTAAAATCATGATTGCATTTATCTTTATTTACTATAAACATAACAGAGTGAAGTTCATTTCTTTTAAATGGAAGAACGGTTAGGCCATCATGATTTAGTTAAATGCAATGATTACCGGAAGTCAAAAGGGAAATCATTTACAAAACATGAATAGGAAATGAACCTGCTAAGCCTTTATTATGTTTGTAATATCGAAGCTTTTGAGTGTGGTTTTGTAGATAGGTTTTGAGGAAAATGCTCAATAGATATGAAAACAATTGCCCTTTAAAAATTACAGCAAACAAGTATTCAATCCTAAGGGGTTAATAAATTGCTCAAGGGAAAAGGGTTATAATTATATTTAATCACTATCATTAAAAATAGTCTTTATCAGGTTGAATGCTTTTAACTCGATGTTCTGAATACCTGGTAAATACCGACCATTATTATTCTTATGTTTTCTTTGCCGTAAAAAAATGAGCAGAGTGCGAGGAACACGTTTTTATTTGCGAAGAGAAAGGAGCATGCTGCTTCTAAAATCACCTGTCGGGTGAAGTAAACATGAAAGGAAATATTCTTTATGATTGTTTAAAATTCACTGCAAAGATTGCCCTGCCGTACAAAAGAGGAGAGTGGGTGTGTGGCCGAAAACAAAGATCCATGGGACAATAAGATTAATTTGAAGTTGAAGTAAGAAAGGTGCCTCATTTGTCACCCAGTGCCAATTTGCAGTAAACCTTAGCGTTTCATCACAGGGTTGCTTGTGAACTACTCTAAAGCAATCAGCTTTCCTGAAGCTGGGACCTAGGGTCTTCCTGAGTCCTCTTTGAGGGCACAAAATCCCCGTGATTAATCTTCTGTTCTGTCAACATGAATATTAAGTGATTTCCTCCCTAGTGCATTATTATGTTGTCTTATTTAATGCTACTTTCTGAGGACTACACAGCTTGACCCTCACATTGAGGGTGAACAGATAAGATTGTCCTGTGGGCATGGGATTCTCCTTGAGTGTGAAATTATGCAGGCATGTGGCTTTATGCCTAGCCAGAGATTATGACTTGAAAATATACTCAAGGAAAGAGAGTAAATGAAGCTTGTTAATTAAATCATACATTTTAACTTATTGGAAACTAGCTATTTTGATAACCATTTGGGCATATATATCGTAATACAAATATGAAAGTGCACAACAATTACATTGCAAATTAAAATCCTGTGCAGTACAAACAAATGCATTCTTATTAAACAGGTAGTGTTAATATTTCATATTTATTACTAGCACTAAACCACTTATGGATTATAAATACAGATTTAAATTTAGATGTAGCATAAATATTCATGTACGTTGTAAGTTTTTCCAAGTATTAGTATGGGACGTAATTGCATTTTTGGTTCTCCACATGTGTGAAGGCTCCCTTGCAGTGTCACAGTATCATCCTGACTCATGTTCCCTCATCTTTTCTCGAAGATTCAGTTTTAAAATCTGTCCCCTTTCACCTGTCCAATAACTCTAGAACATAAAAGAAGCAGTTAGGAACAGACGACTTTTTATGTGTCTTGCTTCCTTGCAAATGTCTACTAACACAATTAGTTACATTCCTGGGAGGGTCTTTGTATTTATCTATTATATTTTGAATGAATCAAGTCATACTCTTTTCTAACACATTAGAGTGTTTATTAGTTCAGCTGGTTTGCTGACAGATGTTTCCTTTAGGATGGAAGAAGAACTAATACAGCAAGTTCAATTAAAAAAAGTCGTGCCCGGGTGACTTCATGGCTTTGTCTTTCTCTCCGATTTTTAGAGTAAAGTTTCCTAGAGAAAACATCACCTTTATTGTTTTTTGTTCCTTCTGTGATGTATATGAGCCACTGGCACATTACCTATAAATAAATGATGAATGAATGAATTAATGCAGTCCTTTGAAGAAGTAATGTGATTTCAGCATAAATGTCCCTAAAGGCAGAGTGAGATCATAGTGGAGCAAACTTTTCCTCCAAAGGAAGTATTCCTTCGTGAGTATTTATTATTATTATTATTATTATTATTAAAAATGTTTATTTTTGTGGGGCGCCTGGGTGGCGCAGTCGGTTAAGCGTCCGACTTCAGCCAGGTCAAGATCTCGGGGTCCGTGAGTTCGAGCCCCGCGTCGGGCTCTGGGCTGATGGCTCAGAGCCTGGAGCCTGTTTCCGATTCTGTGTCTCCCTCTCTCTCTGCCCCTCCCCCGTTCATGCTCTGTCTCTCTCTGTCCCAAAAATAAATAAACGTTGAAAAAAAAATTTAAAAAAAAAGTTTATTTTTGAGAGAGAGAGAGAGAGAGAGAGAGAGAGTTGGGGAGGGGCAGGGAGAGAGAGGGAGACACAGACTCAGAAGCAGCCTCCAGGCTCTGAGCTGTCAGCACAGAGCTGGAGGTAGTAAGGCTCAAGGTCACGAACCGTGAGACCATGACCTGAGCCAAAGTCAGAGGCTTAACCCACTGAGCCACCCAGGCGCCCCTCCTCTCTGAGTATTTAAAGTACTGTGTTTTCTTTACCCAGTCTTGAGAGGAAGGACCTAAAAATGTCAAACTGTACTTTGACTGTTTTTAGTAAAATGGTTTTGGGTTTCATGTTTCTGTCATATCACTTAAATTTTCATAACTAAAAGAATTTGAATACAGTAAAACCTAGCTTATGATAAATGGGCCTAAGTATAAGGGGAGAAGTCACTTAGCTTGTGGTCAGCAATAAATAAGAACACATATACATAAAATGTAACTCTTTATAGGTTAGCATTGTAATTTATGTGTTAGCATCCTAATATTAGCCTTGTAGCATGAGCAACCAGGTTTCTACCAGTTGTATCTTTCTTTCCTTTTTTTTTTTAATTTATTTTTTTATTTTGGAGAGAGAGAGAGAGCACAGAAGGGGTAGAGAGAGAGGGAGAGAAAGAGAATCTCAAGCAGGCTCCACACTATCAGTGTGGAGCCCTATGTGGGGCTCAAACTCATGAACCGTGAGATCATGACTTGAGCAGAAGCCCAACACTTAACCAACTGAGCCACCCAGGCGCCCCATGTATTTTTCTTTCTTAATTTTACTGGATAATGTGTTTTTGGTCATAACTGTATCTGAAGTTACAGTATATGGAATGCTTTGTAGAAATAGAGATACCTCAGATGAACGTACTGATGAATTTGAGTAATAAAAGAAATTGGGGACATCAGCAATATTTTAGAGTTAAGAGTAATATTTCCGCCCTCTTTCCAAGACTGGGCAGTGCATTGAGATGATTTGGGATTCCTGTCCTTGTGTTTACTAAGAACTTGGAGGTGATGAGGGAGGAGTGCTCTAAGAGTCATTGTGGGTGGGCCTTACTCTGTTTCTTTTAATTAATAACCCCCTGAGGAAAACAACTAATAGAACAAATACTCTGGTTTTTTTTTTTGTATTTTATGATAATATATACACTAAAATGTGGTCAACATAATTAGATGGATGGTAAGTTATGTACCATGGTGCTTTATGGCACACTCATAGGACTTGAAATTACTGTTTTTTGCTGAGATCAGGAAAAGAATGATAATAGTTGGAAAACAGTTTGAAAAGCTCAAGTACATTTTACTATTTCGAGGTTTTATTTTAAAAGATTCATTATTTTTTATAATTTTCTTTTTTGACTTTATCATAAGATCTAATGTATGATTTCTATATTTTTTCCCCTACACTATGGTTATTGTACCCATGTTATTGTGCTTTCTTGTGCTTCCTGCTTTTTCTTATAAACACTCTAATTTTTTAGGGATTAGGTTAGACTAGTTTGTATACATAGTACCTAATTTAAATGTCTAAAACTTGTTTGGGAGAAGGAAGATGTTTTAGCAAATAGGGTACAAAAACATCTAACAACAGTTTGTGTTTTTGTTGTTGTTGTTGCTTAAAGTTTGCTTTTCTAAGTGATAGAGATGTTAAAAGGTAAAGGAAACAAGTAAAATTAGAGGGAAGACAAACTATCCTCTTACCAAGCTGTATCTCACCACAACCTACTATAAATTCTAATATCAATAATGTAGCACTTTGTATCACATATAACTTACTATCACCTACAGATACATCTACATGAATCATTAATCACTTGCCTTAATTAAAATTATAGGCTTGGCATTTACAGAGAGTTTTGAGCTTTCTTCTCCAGTAAAAGAGCTCCAGGTTATGAGCTTCCATTTTTGCCTTAAAAGTTTCAGCAGACTGATATTGACCAGTGCAAATTGTGTAAAGATCTATGTAGGGGGAGGAGAGTATCTTTTCCTTCTTCCGTTCTTAGTTCTTGGCTGGGGCTCCTGGAACAAAACCCAGATTAACAGAAGTAAAAGCATGCACGTTTACTTAATAAGTTTTATGTGACACGGGAGACTTAATAAGGAAATGAAGACCCCAAGAAGTAGTTAAATCTAAGTGTTTTTATGTGAGTTTTGATGAGGAGTAGAAAGTCCTGGGAAAAAGTGATTGGACAAAGAGTATGAGGTAAGTGTAATGAAATGGAGGAAACTTAACCAGGCCTTTTGCTTCAGATTCCTCTCTGTCCTTTAGTCTTCAGAGAGAAAGACACACCTTTCCTTCAGGCATAGTAGGGAGGTCACCTCTCCCATGACTATTTGAAGACCAGCTTCAGGGGAAGGTCAGGAAGTCCTTGGTGTTCTTGCTACTTCTCATATTCCTTCAGCATGAAATAATCAATACCAAATTGCCCTGTTTTGGAGTAGAATGTGCTGAACCCCATTGACTATTTAAAATTGATGATGCTGAAGTTTTGTTTTGTTTTGTTTTGTTTGAGTAAGGGGTTTGATAATAGGGAGTTTCAAAGATAGTATTGGAACAGCTCATTTAAACAAACCAGTACTCTGTCCTGATGAATGTACTTAATGCTTCCTAAAATCTTGGGGCAAAAAAGCACAATACGCAGCACATTTGAAGTATATATTGTTGCTTTTTGAAAAACAGCACAGAATTTTGTATTATGTTTTGATAATCTTGAGTGCTGAGGATATAAATCTGTACAGCGATTTAAATTCTTGGATTTCTCTTCTGTAACTCAAGGATAATTATACAAAGGTTGTACTGAGAATGAAATAAAATAATCTTTGTAAAGCACCTGGTGCCTATAAGTATAGTGATCCTTGCTGTTATTATTGAATATTAGTGCTATTGAAAAGGAGTTCATATTTGTTAAACGTATGCATACACCAGAGTAGTGTGCTAGGCACCAAAAATATGAAGTTGAATCTTGCAGAAGAAATAAGATCTATATAAATAAACAAAATTCTAGGACAACAATTGATAAGAATACTTCCTGTACTCTTATGTACAATTTACCAGCAAAACTAGTCAGTTCTGGATTTAGTTCAGGTACATGATTGCTGGGATGGGGCTTGGCACTGAGAGGCCATTGGTAAAAGAGTAGACAGGAATGATTGGTATCAGCTGGGACTATGATCCCTCACCAAACGGACCTTCCGATCTTATCCAGATTTTCAAGTTTTGTTTTGTTTTTCCCTTCAGAGTAGCATCTGGTCTTTTTTTTTTTTTTTAATAATATATATGAATACAAATACACTCTTTCATAAATACATATATATATATGTATTCTTATCCATCAAGAATTATTTTTTTAATGTTTATTTATCTTATTTTTGAGAGAGAGAGAGAGTGAGCATGTATACAAGTAGAGGAGGAACAGAGAGAAAGAGGGAGACAGAGAATCCAAAGCAGGCTCCAGGCTCCAGCCTGTCAAACAGAGCCCTATGTGGGACTCAAACTCATGGACAGTGAGATCATGACCTGAGCAGAAGTTGGACGTTTAACCAACTGAGCCACCCTGGTGCCCCAAAGGTTATTCTTTGCTTTATCAGAGGTGTTGCATGGATGGGGTTCTCTTTGAGTATACAGGTGGCTCAGCAGAGTGCAGAATCATTCCTGCATGTTCTAGAATCTCTGCTCATTTCTATCTCTATATTCTCCTTGGGATAAGGATCATGAAAGTGGGCTTTTGATCCATACTTTTATAATTCTGGGTCAGTTATATGAGCTTCCTTGGCATTCAAAGAAACATATGACCTGTCTGCTTCAGATATTTTACTGCACAGAAGAGAAAAAGGGTTTAATCAAACTGTCACGGCATAAGACCCTGAACTCCTTGAAGGTGGGGCTCCTTTCCTCTAGTACAGTGCCTGGCACATAGGATACAAGAATTATTTGTGTCAGTAATTACTAAAGTTACTTATATCATTGAGACCACTGTTTTCATGTAAGAGCCAATGAAAAGTACTTTATAAAACATATTATCTATAGATAGACCTCATTGTAGCATCCCAAATAATTCTATTCTTTTAATAGAATAACGTACTTTTAATACTGAAAAGAACAGTGCCATTGAAAAAATAGACACTACTCTGTAGCTAGTCAACAGTTAATGCACCTCCAGACTTATGTGAGAACTTACAATATAAAGACAACTTTCTTAATTTTTATCATATAACAGGCTTATGTTTTCATGGGACATGTTGTCTCAGGCACTTATCTAGATACTTTAAATATATTAATTATTTTCTTCCCCTAACATGGGGTAGGAGATATTATCATCATTATTTTACACCAGGTTACCAAGAAGGTTAGTAAGTTGCCTGCACTTACCCAACTCCTAGGTCTGGATCTCCAATTTGAGCCCAGACTCCATGTTCTTAAATGGCCCTAATGTCTTATATTCACATGCTGACTTAGAATTTAAGCAGTGTGGTTTACCTGGGTGATCTCATTTTATCGTCAACACAGTATGTAGAAGCAGATATAATTTTCAACCCACTTTACAGAGGAAGCAATTCGGGCTAAGAACAGCAAATGTGAGCCTGAACTGGGTCCAGAAGTGGTTGCTTTTATCACTGAGTGGTTGTGTCACTCACTCTTTTCTGCTGAGATAGAGGAATGGATCACTCACTGTCTCTCATTGTCTGCCAGTTTATTTGTTCTACCAATTTCTCAGAAGGTCCAATGTTGTCTGACTTCTCAAACTGTGTTTGTCTGATCATGAAGCCATGTCTTTTTTATCTTCTCTAGTCAGAACTGAGGAAACAAATTCACTTTCTACTCTAATCCAATTGTTTATGTTTTGTTTTATGAAGGCCTTTTGATACTTTTCTGTCTCATAATGTTAATGAGACTGATTTCTTAGACATTCTTCAGGCTAAGATAGACTATGTTCTAGATTTAATGGTTTTCTTGGCTAATCTTTCAGGTTTTTCTAATGGCAAAAGTTTTCTAAAGGATAATTTCTTATGTGGCCACATTGAGTATTGCAATATTCCTCTTCATTATGCCTTGAAATTTGAAAAAAAACCAACAAAACAAACTTACAATATTATCGGGACACACTATGTAAAAAGTATGGCTATAAATTAATGAAATTAATCTCCTAAGTCTTACATGAAAATCAATTCTACCTCTAAGTAGTTCAATATAATGTTTGTTTTTATATGTCCTGGTCCTTTATTTATTTACATTTTTTCTTAATTACTCTGGTTGTTTCAGAATGATGTTTATTCCACAGGTAGTGCTGTCCAGTCTGCTCATAGGGGAACATTTAATTTGTGACATTAATTATGGATCACAGTGGAACTTCCATGGGAGTGAAAGTCAATGTTAGCCAGGGGCTGTATTGTTTATATCACATATGTTCTGGTGAATCAATTAGTGCAGACTTCTGAAATTCAGAAGCTTATTTTAAGAACATGTTTGTTAACCAAAATTCTGTTAACCACAGAATGACTTTGTGATTAATAGACAAAACTCCTCTAATCCCATAGCATGCAGAGGGTAGCTTTTAAGACCATGAACTATCAAACAATATTTTCACCTCACCTTTGTTAACCTAAAAACAAGACAGATTGAATTGCAAAGCTCATTTGACAAATGAGCACATTTTGCTCTCTTCCTATAGTTTTCTTCTCTTGGCTTTTGCGACCAGTGTTCCTTCCCAAGCAGTGTTATGCAAATGAACCAATTAATGATAGATAAAATGGTCTTCCTACCTCGCAGAGTTTGTAACTGGAAGGGCAACACCGTAAGTCACGTACCTATTCAGTGGATTCTATAGGCCACTGCGAGGGTCTGATTAGCTTGACTGTGGAATACAATCGCAGAGGCATCTGCTCGGTTAATTTTGAGAGAAAATTTACCAGATGGAGGCTGAAGATTTAAGTGATTAGAAGGTAGTAGATTGGAATACAAATTGGATTAAGAGAAATTAGATTGATATAAATCGAATTGAGTCACAACAGTTTGTGTTGTTCGTACCAAGGGGCAGTGGATTATGGGAGAAGCAGATGCTCCAATGAGATAGGAATTAATGTGGCTTTGACAGTCCATCTGCGAAGGTCTGAATATCGAGTACATCCCTAATCTCTCTCTCCATTTATCAATGCCATAATGTTAATTAGTACTTCATTCATTAAGTTACTTACAGAAGAAAAAATCTCACCCTTATCCCCTCTCTGCTTGAGAATTTGTTATTCTGCCAAGAACTGGAAAGCTCCCTTCAGCTGAGCTAGCCACAGTTGACAGAGAGACCTGTGTCCTTTTCCTCATGCATACTCATGCCTATGCCTTTGGCATGAGTACCGTAAGCTTAAAATCTTTGCTCACGTGTTCCTCTTCATAAATATATAGTTATTTGAAGTCTGGCATTAATAACTAGGCACAATTCCACTAAAAAAAGAGTGGCTATATTAATCCAATAATGTGATTATATATACTCTACGTTTTGGTTTTTATAAGATACTCACTTGAGTTATAAGTTTTATTTAATGACTTAAGTTTGACATTAATGCTGCATGTCAGATTCCTCCTTGAAGAGAAGAATGAGAAAAATTCTGTTCCTGTAATTCTGTGACTGTGTTTATACCTGTGTGTGTGTGCGTGTGTGTGCGCATGTACTATTTATATGCGAGTTTATAGAAAATCGCATGTTGCTGTTACTATTGTCCATTTTGATATAAAGTATTTGGACCTGACCATTAGAGAAAAAAAAGTTTGATGAAACAAAATTAAAAGAAACACAACACTTTAAGTGCTTAGGCTTATATTGGGAACGTGACTCTTTAAAATCCAAAGGGTATTGACACAGGAACCTCAATATTACAGCACTGGACACAGCAGTGAAATTCAGCATCAGGCAGTCTGTCTTGGATCCCGTCCAAAGGAACTGAGCCAGTGGAGAACCAAAGGTGGTCTCCCTTGTAAGGCAGCCCAAGAGTATGGAATTTAAGGACAGCCATGCAGAAGTATCCCTGTATTAATAGCAATCAGGCAAATACAGCTTCTGAAGGCTAAAGCGATGAGATGGGCAAAAATGGAACATCGAATCCTATGATGCAAGAAGCATACCATTAAAGGTTGTGCCAAGTCATTCAGAAATAATCGTAGTACGGGCAAATGTGGGCTGCCTGCCAGTGTGCAGGCAAGAAGAATTTCTATTTTTGCTATGTGGAGGAAAGCAGTGGCTTGTACAAAAGCGTATTAAGTGTTTTAAAATTTTTGGCTTAACAAAGAAATTCTATAGGCAATGAGTTCTTCGGGCAATGCTCTTAATGTAGGAATAAGATATATAGATAGAGATAGATACAGATAAAGATATAGATACAGATAGACAGAGATAGGTAGATATATAGATAGATATGTGCTATGATATATGATATATTTATATAAATGGCCACTCATCCCCCATGCTCACCTGAAGCTTCTACATCCTTCCCAGACTCCAATACAAGGGTAGTTTTTGGAGACACTCTTGATGTTGGCAAAAGAATCTGATGCTCATATTGTCTGCTTCAAAAATAACCTGCCCTCTAGAAGCCAGGATTGAGTCTGAGGTATGTCTGAATCCAGAATCTATGCACTTTCTGTTTAGGGTCTTATATTTAAGCAGTGCATATGGCCCATCTTTCTAACTGTATACCCATCAGTGCAAGCTGATCATAATGAGAGAGTGTATCAAGCTGGATTCCAGCAAAATACAGAAGAAAGTAGAAAATCAAACGAAGATGTAAGCTTGCAAAACGTAAAGTGCAAAGCAGAATTCCTCGTAGTAAAAAGCGATCCTCCAAATTTGTCTTTTGCTGTTGTGAAAGTATTCAATGCCACCTAGAAATAATTTAGTACTGAGGATCAGTCCCTTGTTCCTGTTTGTTGCTTCAGTTTTCAATTGTCAGCCATCTAATTGGGAGTCTTGTCTTTATTAAGAACCATCAGTACATCAAGGTGGTGCTTATGGAGCCTGGCAAAGCCAGACATTGTGCTCTCATTCATGCCTTTGTTTCTGTGACTGATTATTGGGTGTTTAATACCTTGTTGAGCCCCAAGGAGGATAATTAAAGGAATCACTTAGTTGTCAACTAATGACCATACAATCTCCCCATTTTTTTATGTTGATAGGCTTTAGACAGTGGATATAGTTTTGCCGTGAATTGTGTTTCAGTGTTTTTGCATACGTGAGTTCAAATCCCACATATCAGACATACAGATACTGAGGCTAGTGAATGCATGTCAAGTACATCAGTGCTACTACATGGTTTCATGTTATTTAATATTTATTTTTGCTAATCATCTCACAAACATTTTTCAGAAATTAATTTGAGACCCCTATTTACTAGGTAATATTTCTCTGTTTTATATTTAAAGGCACTCGAAAGCCAAATAGAAAAAAATCAGCCAGATTCTATCGATGCTTGCATAGTCACTTTTGGATGCATATGAATCAGCTGTCCCACAGGCTTGCTTTCAGTACAGGTAGTTCAGATAGATATATCAGTTATAAACTACCTCCAAGAAATGGAGGCTTTTGCATCTCATTTTTTCCCCTTGCAGTTGACATATTTTTTCAAATTTTCAGTGAACTCAGAAATGGAGAGACACAGCCAACTTCTAATATAGTTAGTGATGTTCTGGCACCTTTGACTATAAATCAGTGTTGCAAAGACATGGAAGCATGAGGAAGCACTGTCCAAGTAAATGCAGAGCCCTGGCATGCTGGTTCAGAGTTTTATGCTTCATCATAGGACTCACAGGGCACTTACAAAAGTGCAATTTGTAATTCAGCTGGCCAAAGAAATGGATTTCTACTGGCCAAGGGAATGAGAAGAATTTAGAGTATCCCACGAATGTTTGAGATTTACTTGGCTAACCTACTTCTTTATTTGTTTCTTTAAAGAAGTTATACCTAGCTCTCCGAAATCCTTATATATATTTTTCTGGATATGGAGTGACAAGGGAGAGGAATAGTATATACTTGGAACAGATAAACTATGAAATTTTTGGAATAATGATAGTGTGATGCAAGTCTAGAGAGGGATGGAACTGAGAGGCAGATATAAAATGAGAGAAAGAAGGAAGAACGGAAAAATCCATAGGAATCTATGCCTGAATGGATGTGAAAGAAATGAAAGAGTTAATCCTTCTAAGTGGGATTTCTAGCATGAGGGACCTGAAGTAAATGGGCTTATGTCAGAAAGAGGAAGGGCATGGGGTGTAGACCAAGGAGAGAGAGGTGAGGGATCTGTTTTGAGATTTATGGAATTTGAGATTCTAATTGAACATTCATGTGGGCAACTGGACCAAGCCTAGAGCTTTCCTTACCTGGAGACTTGACCCTTCTTGTCATATAAACGATACCTGTCATGGTGAATGGGGATGGGTTCCCTGTGGTAAGCATGGAAGAGAACAAGGCCTACATTACACACCTTGAGAGGCATTAATCGAGTCAGGAATTATTAGACTCCAATTTAGACTTTTAGTTCAGTAGTTTACTTATAACTCAAAGATATTTTTCCTCCCATTTATTCTGGAAGTTTGTAACACAACTAACCAATAACCATGTTCTGTAATTTTTTTTGTTATTTCATTTTATTAAAAAAATTTAATCTTTATTTATTTATTTATTTATTTATTTATTTATTTTTTAATTTTTTTTTTTCAACGTTTATTTATTTTTGGGACAGAGAGAGACAGAGCATGAACAGGGAGGGGCAGAGAGAGAGGGAGACACAGAATCGGAAACAGGCTCCGGGCTCTGAGCCATCAGCCCAGAGCCCGATGTGGGGCTCGAACTCACGGACCGCGAGATCGTGACCTGGCTGAAGTCGGACGCTCAACCGACTGCGCCACCCAGGCGCCCCAATCTTTATTTATTTTTGAGACAGAGAGAGAGAGAGAGAGACACAATGTGAACGGCGGGGGGCGGGGGGTGCAGGCAGAGAGAGAGGGAGACACAGAATCTGAAGCAGGCTCCAGGCTCCGAGATGTCAGCACAGAGCCCAATGCGGGGCTCGAACCCATGAACTGTGAGATCATGATCTGAGCCGAAGTCAGATGCTTAACTCACCGAGCCACCCAGGCTCCCCTGTAATTTTTTTAAATGTCAGTTGTAGTTTGTTAAAGAACAAAGCACTGTTATTACTGGCTCCTATGAAAGTCCTCTCCCTACATGAAATGTTAATCAAACAACATTATACTCTTTAAAAATACACGACTTTTTGGGGCACCTGGGTGCTTCAATTGGTTGAGTGTCCAACTTTGGCTCAGGTTACGATCTCGCAGTTCATGAGTTTGAACCCCATTTGGGCTCACTGCTGTCAGTGCAGAGCCCTCTTAGCATCCTATGTGCCCCCTTTCTCTACCCCTCCCCCACTTGCCTTCTCTCAAAAATAATAAACATTTTAAAAATAACAAATTCACATACTTTTCATTTTCTTCCAGATTTTCAGTTTCTGCTTGTTTATAGAATCCAACTTGTCAGAATTTGATGTATTGAGTACTTGACGGTAAAAGCAGCTTCCTACATTTAAAAAATAACACCCCAATCTAAGCTCTTGTTATTCTTGTCTTTCATAATTGCTATAACTCTATACATTTTTATTCCCCTGCCTGTCAATGTTTTCTTTTCCTTTAGCATAATCCAAAATAATTCTATGTGTTCCACTCCTTTTGCTTTGTGAAAAGAAGGCATTTCATTTTGAGAGTGGCTAGATGGAGGTTAATTCCATATCCACATGGTAATAACCTGGGAAAACCAGGGGATGATCGGTTTCATTTGATCCTTCATCTGATAAGTCTTCAAAGTAAATGAACTGAATGGGAAATAACATTTTTCGTAAGTTTTCCAGAAACTGCAAATGTTTTTTGAGAGACCCAAGGAATTGAGTCTCTGATCTATTTCAGCGAAACATAATTCAACCAGAACATGATCATTTTGAAACGTTTATAACACTCTCATTTGCTGCTTTTCTCCATTCAGTCAAAAAACAAGTTCTTTTTTCTCTATGCACACCAAATCTTTTAACTGAAAACTACACTTGGTATTTCTGTTGCACTAATGATGTTATCTGGTGGTCATTTTGCTCTGAAACAGAAGATATCCCTTGAAAGGAAATTTAAAGTTTTATTAAATCACTCACTTTTTAAAGGCATCAACAGATACTGTAAATAAAGAAAAATGAAGACAAAGTAGGCCCCTTGAATGAAAGGTATACTGATGATTAAGGTAACTCATATTCTTTATCTAATAGACTAAAGCAACTCTGATTTCCAGTCTAAATTTAACCAACCATTTGTATAGCCTTACAACAGATGTCATATCAAATTCATTATGATTTACTAAATAAAACTGGATAGAATGTTTTTCTTAAAGAGATTAACTGAAGTTTATATTGATTCTTTAATTCAATGCATAAAGTGAGGCACAAAATGCTGGCTTGATATTTTTCTACAATATTCTAAAGATTTAAACACATATTTAATTCCAAGCTTAAGAGCTATTTGCAGCTGATTAAACATGGCCTCTTTTTCAACCTATTCTGGATCAAAATTTTGTCCAGCGTGTTTTTAGTGGAGTAAACACTTTAAAGGTGAATTTTAGTGTGTATCCTGCAAATAACTCTGCAGAAATGTGACGCTGTCGCTTCCATTCAGTTTGGTCAACTGTGAAAACCCATTCACTCTGAGTGTGACAGTGAAAGACAAAGCGATAAGTACAAGTTGTATTCAGCTACCTTTATAAACTGCCTTTACTCTCCAAGGTACAGGCTTCAGAAAAAGAATTCCAACCTGCCATTTCACAATACAAAAAACCCTGAATATAATATGGCCGTTCCCACCATTTGAGAGAAAATCTTTCTTTTCATCTTTGGGATCACTGTACTCATCATTGACTTGGGTCTTTTGTTGCAAGAGGTTTAGCCTTATTTTAAAGGCACACAATTTCATAAAATTGTAATATTTTGCTTTAAAAGGAAGAAAAGGAAGAAAATGAGTTTGTTTTAACCACCCCTTTAAACCCCTGGCAAGTTAATTTCAGACAGTATTCTAATAATATTCCTGTAACAGGAATATTATTAAGGTTAATAATGAGTGAACCTAACTCATATTATTGTGCCTTCGAAAGATGTCTTTTGATATTCTTTTATTCTCTTTAAACTTATGATCAGAAGCAACCCTGAAATAGAAGCTTCCCATGTTATTTATCACACATTGGTTTTAAGATTTTTATAAAGAAAAATAATTGATAATGGTATAATCTGTTTCAAGAAAATATTTAAAGGGGTACAAAGAATTATTAGGCACTAATATTTAATTAAATATCAATCACTATAATCCACAAATAATTTCTTTATCATGCCAAGGTAGTAATGTCTGGTACTAAAGTTTCAGGTATACAATTTGTCACGAATTACAAAAGTAGAAGCTTTCTTAAGCTGTTATAGAGGCTTTTTTAAGTCAAAATCTAGGTATCTAAATATAGCTCCATTAACAGAATGAAAAAAGGAATATATTTAATCATGAATTTAAATTACATATTGACTTAGCACCTAATATTTTCATCTTTAAAGTTTATTTATTTTGAGAGAGAGAGAGAGCGTGAGCAGAGGAGGGTTAGAGGGAGGGAGAGAGAGAGAATCTCCCACTGACGGTGCAGAGCCAGCATGGAGCTTGCACCCACAAACTGTGAGATCATGACCTGAGCTGAAATCAAGAGTCAGATGCTTAACCGACTGAGCCACCCAGGCACCCCTCATCTTTCAAACTGAATACAGTATATGACAAATGCAAGCCCAGAATTGTTGAAAACATGAAGCCTTCGGGGAAATGTAGGTAGGGTATATCATTCCGAATGACTAATTGGTAGGTAGGGACAAGCAGTAGTAACAAATCATGGTACAGAGATGGGAAGAAGCTGTATTTTGAATGACATACTATTGCATTAAAAAAGACCATTTTGTGGATGGTAGCCCTTTGTTTTTATAGAGCCATAGATTCCTTTGAGTATAGTGAGAGAGTTTATCCTACTAAAAAATTTACACTTTATACTAACATTAATTAAGTAAGCCTTTACTGAGTGCTTACTTTGTGCTTTGCACATGGAAATAAATCATTCAGCCTTCTCAGCAATGTTATTAGATAGGTCCTGTTATTAGATAGGTTTTATAGATAAGGAAAACAACATGTGGGGAAGGTAAGAAACTAGCCTGCATTCACGATCCGATCCAGCACCTGGATAAGAGCAATTTTAAATCAGAGTCCTCTTGTTAAGAGAGTCTCTATTAACTGCCAAAGATGTACCTTATAAAAAGGCACATGCACAGATGTTCACAAAAATTTGCATCCAATTTCTGACATCTCCTCTCTGCCATTCCACATGAGCCCATCTGTGGCTTAAGAACCATATCAAAAAATGATAATAGAGCAATGCCGTGAGATTCATATGTTAGGCCAACTTCTTAAGTATAACTACAGCTGGCTTTTGAACAACATGGGTTTGAACTTGCACAGGTCCACTTATACGCATTTTTTGTTTTTTTTTGTTTGTTTTGTTTTGTAATGCTCTGGCTATAAAAAGCTTTGTTGTTTGCACCTGATCCACGTTTTGCTCGAGGGCTCCAGAGGGGTTAAAAAGCTTCCCCGTGCCTGCTGGGAGAGGCTCAGGCAGAGGCTCTGACACCAAGAGGGATATCAAAGGGGCTCCCCAAGAGCCACTGGGCTCTGGAAGCTCCCATGCATTCTTGAGACAGCCTTTGAAAGTGCTACTCCCCCAGCCCAGGGTCAGGGCCTGCCAGCCAGCCTGTGGAGGTTAGTCAGGTGGTTACCATCTTCTTGATGTTTTACTCCTTCAACCAGGAAGTGATTCTCCAGGAAGTCACAGAGGTGGAGGTTTGCATGGCAGAACCCAGGATGTGCAGATACAAAAGGACTTAGTTCAGATTCTTCTTCAGGACCATGGTGGCTTCCACGGCACCCTGGGTTTTACCGATTTATATTGGGACAGCTTTTGCACTTCCTAGGGGAGCGCACAGCTGCTGGGCTGATTTTGCGTTTTCAAGAGACACTTGACACCCTTGAGATTCCCTCGGCCAACCCCCAAATAAGTGGCACTTGTCCTCCTGAGCCACTTATGGTCAAAATAGAAACCCAGAGAAAGGTAAGTGTAGGAGGGCCACAGATACATGTTGACCTGAGGGTTGTTTGTGGCCCCTATTTCAGTGGACTAATTTTGATGAATATGGGAGCTCGTGGTTGGTCGGCAATAAGGAGCTAAGCTCAACTAACAAACCGACAAAAACAAAACCCCCAAAAACATTGTTGACTGGTCTGGGAGGCAGAGGATAGCTGAGACGATGGTTCTGAAGGCTGTGGCTAGAAAAGAGGTTGGAGGGTAGTCGGAACTTGGAAGAAGGGCATCTCAGGGTCTTTCTATCCAAACACTGTTGAAGCAAAAGACAGATTCATCATAAGTGAATTTCCCTTCAGATTTTCTTAATGATAGTTTGTTTACTTTATTTTACTTTATTATAAAAATATAATATAAAATACATATAACATAGAAAATATATGCTAATCCACTGTTTATGCTATTGGTAAGGCTTCCAGTAAACAGGAGACTAGTAGTAATTAAGATTTTGGAAAGGCAATGGGGCGCCTGGGTGGCGCAGTCGGTTAAGCGTCCGACTTCAGCCAGGTCACGATCTCGCGGTCCGTGAGTTCGAGCCCCGCGTCGGGCTCTGGGCTGATGGCTCAGAGCCTGGAGCCTGCTTCCGATTCTGTGTCTCCCTCTCTCTCTGCCCCTACCCCGTTCATGCTCTGTCTCTCTCTGTCCCAAAAATAAATAAACGTTGAAAAAAAAAAAAAAGATTTTGGAAAGGCAAAAGTTATACATGGATTTGTGGATTTTTGACTACGGGGTCGACAGAGTTAGAGAGTCAGAGTCTACAGCCCCCTCCCCAAGTTGTTTAAGGGTCAACTGTAGACTGACTATTGTAAGTGAACAAGGCTCAAATCATTGTGTGCATTAGACATGAGACAGCTAATACGTGGCAGTTGTAATTTTTTGGGTAATGCTTTAGCAATTATTCTCTTAAGAAATTTTCTGAATTGTACTAATAGTTTCAATTTTATTTTTAAAAAATCTTTAGTATACTATATGGTAAAAGAAGTTTGCAATATTGACTAGGTCACTGAATCTCAATTTAAGTTTATAATAAAATAGTTAGGTTAGAGGAAAATATATCACGAGTTCTACACAATTAGCAGAGACTAAATATTTAACAAAGTTTAGCATGCATGTAAAATATGAGTGCTGTTAGGAATGTTGTTTTCTGATGCTGACACTGGGGGCTTTGGAATCTATAGTTACAATGATTAACACTATTGCTACAGAATTTTCAAAATATATTGCTTAAGAAATAAAGTAGAAGGTTAAATGTTATCACTCCATTGGATCTTACATAAAACAAATGCCATATTTTTGAAATAAGTTCATAGTCTCCATCAAATATATGTTGATGTTTTTAGAAAATTAAACATCGTTAAACATTTTAATGAGTTTGGAAATTGTCCCATTGCATATCTCTTATAAAGTCTAATGAAATTTTGAAACCACATTGAAATATTTTAAATATGATGATAAGAAGATGAATTTCAAGGATATCTTCCTGGAATAGAGTTTGCTTTGTCATTGTAAGGCAAATCTACATAACCCATGAAAACCTCTGATTTGGTGGCAAATCACTCTTTAAAGAATGCCTTCAACCATGGTAAGGTGTAGCAAATTGATTTGAAATAGTATTGGATGAGTGTCCAGGTTAATACATTGGCTCCACACTGACTTGTTGGAAAATGAATTCATAAAGTAGGAAATTAATTTGTTATTTCTCCAGAGGAAATCACTCCTAAAAATTTACTGAAAACCTTTCAGGTTTGTGGTTTCAAAATGTCTCTGCAATGTTGTAGAGATATCCCCATGTGTCTACTCCTGGCTTCAGTTTCTTTTGGCGACTGGTCTAACTTTCCCAAACAGTCATGCCTTCTCCTGTATGTTGGGGCTGTGTTGCCTAGATCCACCTTCTCAGGTGAGGTCGGCAGCTCAGAGCATTGGATTTAAGCAGCCAGAAAATGTGTAATAAAAAGCAATTAAAACTTACATAATGAAGCTACTAATAACGTAAGGAGGTGGAGGAAAGAAATATGGAAAATGTGTTCCACTTTTAGTATCTTCAGCAATTTCTTTTAAGAGTACTTAAATAAAGCCCTGACATACACTTGTGAAATTCAGAGAAAAAGTTTTATGAAATCTGTCTCAGTTGCTTTCCCCTAAAATAGCAACCTGTTTACCCTGAATAAGGAAAGAAATGTTAAATATCTTGACTAAGGTTGTATTTTACATAATTGATAAAATATTTACTTTTAAGATAAGCATCCCTATCTTAGCAGTTGGTTTTTGGTTAAAATGATTTTTAGAACCATGTATTTATTGGCCATGGAAATAAATTTCATAGAAATATAAGAATAAATTACAAGGGTTACATGAGCTAGTTTTTATTTATTTTTTATTTTTTATTTTTTAAAATTTTTTTTCAACGTTTATTTATTTTTGGGACAGAGAGAGACAGAGCATGAACGGGGGAGGGGCAGAGAGAGAGGGAGACACAGAATCAGAAACAGGCTCCAGGCTCTGAGCCATCAGCCCAGAGCCCGATGCGGGGCTCGAACTCACGGAGCACGAGATCGTGACCTGGCTGAAGTCGGACGCTTAACCAACTGAGCCACCCAGGCGCCCCAATGAGCTAGTTTTTAAACAAAAGTTTTTAAAGCATTGTTAACTTTTGGAGCATTCCCTAAGAAAACA
Source organism: Prionailurus viverrinus (assembly GCF_022837055.1). Taxonomy (NCBI): domain Eukaryota; kingdom Metazoa; phylum Chordata; class Mammalia; order Carnivora; family Felidae; genus Prionailurus; species Prionailurus viverrinus. The sequence goes on along the minus strand of NC_062569.1, from coordinate 129,317,490 downwards.
TTTGATTAGCCATTTCTTTTGATAGACCTATCAAGGCAAACTTTCTAATTTATATTTTATTAAAAGTATGAGCATTAATCTACCTCATGTATCTTTAAAAATTTGCTCTGTGCTAGTAAATCTAAGCCTGCTACCTGTCATCTTCTCTTGTCGTTATGTCCATTATGATGTGACAGCCATTGTCATGTTATGAAACAATGAATTTGTAGGAGTTTACTGTTCCATTTGCCTCAATTTTAGGATGACAAAATAGTGTTATAAGAAAGTTTAGGTAACTTGCTTAAGGTCATATACCTAATGCATACAATGACCCAGCGGGGGAGGGGGGGGCGGGGAATCAATTAAGCCAAAACAAAAATAAACTGAAATCTAGTGCTTGGTTGGGACTTTCCATTTTAAATTTCCAAAAAAATATGGCTAAGAAAGAGACATAATGGACAAAGAAAACTCATCCTAAAAACAGAGCTTGTATTCCTAGATATGGTAACTATAGTTCTTGTAGTCTCAGTTTTGGAGAAAAACTTCAGTTCTTTGGTTCTCTATTTCTTTTTTCTTCTCATCTGTAATGTGGGGATTTGAGATGAGAGGGTCTTTCGTGGCTTCATCTTCTTCCTGTTGGACCTAGAAAACTGGATAATGGGGTTGCTGCTGGATGCCATTGTGCATAACTGAAACTTCCACAATCAAGGTTACCTGTTAAGTTTGACAAGAAACATCTTTTATACTTATCACTTCCCATTCATATAATTTGCCCTTTAGTTTATGACATTGAAAAGCCATACAGAAATTTTATAGTAAATAAGTAGTTTTTGGAGTTCTCAATTTTAATTTAAACTCATTTTTAACATGGTACTGCTGTGCTTCCAGAAGGAATGAGAATCTTATAAATTTATTTAATTCATTGCCAAATCAGGTCATCTCCTGAGAGAGTTTTACTAAGGTTAAATGGATAAAACAGTTTTTGTGTTTCCTGAATATTGACTTGCTCACCACATCCTATCATATATAGGACTTACATGGGGGGGGGGGAAATGATCTGTTTCCCCCCTCCCTCATAAAGGAAGTATACTAGAATTTATTCATCATGAAGAATTCAAGGATAGAAAAGTTACAAGGACAGACTTGATGGAGTGATCAATTCCATTTCATTACAAATTATGTTAGCTCACTAATCAGTGTGGATGGAGTTTATAGTGGCACTGAGATATGTTGCTTTCCATGGAGAAAATTTTGATAGGATTTATTTTGGCAAAATAGAAAGCAGTAACAACTCATTTTGAAATCTAGTATAAAGGGATCAACCTGGTCTAACTAAAATTTACCGTGCAGAAAAACATTAATGCAAGAATGACCTCAGAAAACATCAAGTCTTAGCATTGTGATTAGGGTTTTAAGGAGGAAATAGTGGGGGGGGGGAATCTTTGTTTATAGAAGAGAAAAAAAAATAAGGTGCTCACTACATGTCCTGGTAGTCTATGTGTAATTTCTTTTCATCATCCAAATTGGCTGATGAGTCATTTGGTATTCTGATTTGCACCTGGTAAAGTGAAGCATAAATATTTGCTGGTTAATAACCCATATCCCTTTTTCCTTCCACAATGACCTCCTCCTCAATGTGATGGGTCAGGAAGGCTTGATTTTTTTTCATGTTGCACTATGCACCTCTCTGAGGGAGGGAAAACTTCAGGAAGTATCTCTGGTCACATTCAAAATTTGAGTAATCAGAGAGAACCTTGCTGGCTTAGTCTTACTAGGATTTTTTTTGAAAATATTCATAACTGTCTTAATGCTTTGTTAGAGGTCAAAATCAACCTTAGCTTGACAATAGCCAGACCTCCAGGATCCTGTAAGTCTTCTTTAACATATGAAATTCCTTTAGAGACTTCCTTTATCTCTACCTGCATACCCCCAACTTAAACATATATAATCAGTCACTCCTCACAATCAGAGTGCAGCTTTCTGCCCAAGTGTCCTATCCCTATGCTTTAATGAAGGTACTTTTTGCACACACAAAAGAAAACAACAACAGCAGAACACATGGTTATTATTAACTAGGAGATAGTACTGTGTCTGTTTTTAGGAAAAAACAACAACAACAGATGCTGCACAGAAATTTGGCTGGAGGGAGTGTATTTGCCAAGAATTTCTTCTGCCTTTTAAAAAAAAATCAGAAAAGTTTGTGTTGTTTAACTTGACCAGATATGACTATACAGTGAAAAGTATAGCTTTCACTATGAGTGAAATATGAGTGAAAAGTAAAGCTTAGTTCAAGGAAATAACTATACTCTAAGTGAACAATGAGGAAGGAGCAGTTTACCTCCGAAATGAAAGCAGCAAGTGTTCTTCTAGGTGCTTTATTCTCTTTTATTATACTGTGTAATTGAAGTTACTCTAAAAACAAAAGTTACTCTAGCACTCACTGAGTAATATATATTTAAATAAATATATATTAAATATATTTATAAATATATTTATGAGTTAGGATTTTATACTTCTACTCCAACTCTCTAACATTTGAAGAGCAAATAAACTACTCAGTTTGTTTTTTTATTAAATATTTTACCAACGATCATTTCAAAATCATTGTTTGAGAATCCCTGAGAAGCAGAAAAAAATCCATTATGTAATTTTGGGTGCTTAGAACCTCATTCAAAGATGCTTCTGCATGCACCTGACTAATTTGTTGCCAGGTATAAGTCATGACTTTCCAGACCAGTTTAGACCAGGTCAGAGGGCATGACCTTCTCCTGGTCAGCACCAAAAATGAGTGTCTTAGACGTCTTCCATTTGTAACTTCTGATGCTTCTTGTTCACTGTGGGGACCAAGATTCTGCATTTTAAGGAGATATCCCAGGTAATGCTGATGCTGGTAGTCTGAGAATTACATTTTGAAAACCAAGGAAAATGTGACTAGAGGCATCTATCTGACTCATTTCAGTCAAACTTAGAGGAGGGTTTTGGAATTAGGGTAGTTGTAATGTGCGTTCTTTACTTATTCTTACATCCAGTTTTTAAGAATCCTGAATATTTTGGATTAAAGGTCTTAAGTTCTAATTCTGTTTCTGTTAGCTCTTTAATTATGAACAAGTCACTTGGCTGTTTTATAGTTTACTTTCATGGTTAGCAACAATAAACATTTGGATGTTCATCTTTAAGTCCCTGTGACTATTTTCTGTTTTTGTTTTTGTTTTTTTTTTTAAAATAAGAGATGAAGAAAGTTGAATAAAATGCTTTTAATTAAAACTTGACTGGGGTGCCTGGGTAGTTCTGTTGGTTAAACATCCGACTTCAGCTCAAGTCGTGATTTCAGTTCGTGGGTTCGAGCCCTGTGTTGGGCTCAGTGTTGATGCCTGGTTCAGATTCTGTGTCTCCTTTTTTCTGCCCTTCCCCTGCTCATGTTCTCTCTCTCTATCTCAAAAATAAATAAGCATTAAAAATTAAAAAAAAAAACACTTGACTATGTGATTGTCCTATTAATAATTGAAATAAAAAGGTGTCTAGACTTGCTGCAAGTAAAGTTAGAATTGCAGGTAAATCTGATATTTTGCTTAGCTGATCTGTTTGTATAAGAATCCCAAATAATTACGTGAGCAATATTAACACTGCAGTCAAAGTTGTCTTTTTTTTCCCATCTGAAATCTGGAGAAAACAGTTTTATGATCCTATATAAAAGAAATATAAGTGAAAAAATTAGTTATTAATGGAAAGTGACAAACAGGTACTCTAAAGCAGATTGGCAAACTTTTTCTGTAAAGTATCAGCAGATATTTCCAACATTTTAGGCCACATGAGGTCTCTTTCCTCTTCTACCTTTTTTTTAATTGTTCCTCCTTCTCCTTAGTCTTCTAACAACACTAAAAATGTAAAAACGTTCTTAGGGGAGGGCCATGCAAAAACTGGTTACAACAATGCTTCTCAAACTTTGCCTGGAGAGGCATCCCTGAGGGGGTGCAGATTTGTATTGTGTAGGTCCTGGGTTGGGCTGGGAGTCCTGTATTTTCCAGTTTGCCTTTGGATGTCAAAGTTCAACAGTTTTCAGGACACTTCATGTAAAGTACAGCCCCCTCTACTGTTCAGTATTGAATCCCCATTAAGTTTGGCTGACAACTCAGCTGTCTTTTTTTTTTTTTTAAACGAAATAATTGGGTTATTTGGCCCAATAATGTAGCATACCTAGTAGTTTAGTGGTCCTTCCTAATTTTAAAGACCCAGACCTCTTTGCAAATTTGATGAAATCTTTGGTCCCCTCACAATTCTCCTTTTCTGCCCACACAAGAGTACCCATTTTTGTACAACTTTAAAGAATTCACTACCTACCTAAAGCTTATCTATCTTAAGGTCACTGCTATATTGCATAATGTCTGAATTTAAGGGAGTTCAGAATTAATCCCCTCAGTTTTAATAACATCTTAAAATTTAGATATATTTCTGTAGCTCTACATGTCTGTCTTTGTTTGTGTATCTATCAACCTATATGGTGAAACCTTTCAGCTTTATTTTATGCCCTGTTGGATATTGCTGATCTGATGATTATATTTCAAAACAAGAATTATAAATGAAGATAATAACCTAATTGTTGGCATGGGTGAACATGAATTCTTACCCCTTATGTTAAGCTTGTTCACAATGCCTTACCCAAAACTGTTTAAAAATTGCTTTACTGAAATAATTTATATGCCACATAACTCACCTATCGAAATTGTGCAGTATGATAGCTTTTATTATTATCACGGAGTTGTGCAACCATCACTGTAATCAGTTTTAGAATATTTCATCACCTCCCAAAGATACCCTGATACCCCTTCACGTCCAACTCCTATTCCCCACCCTAGATAATGACAAACCTGCATCGTGTCTCTACTTTCCTCTTCTGGACATTTCATATAAATGGTGTCATGTAATATGTGGCCTTTTCTGATAAGCTTCTTTCACTTAGTATAATGATTTTAAGGTTCATCCATGTTGTAGTGTGTATAAGGACTTCATTCTTTCCTCACTGCTGAATAATATAGCATTATTGGATGTACAACATGTATTAGTCAGTTGATGGACATTTGGGTTCTCTCTTTTTTTTGGTTATTATGAATAATGCTGTTATGAACATTACGTTAGACTCATGTACAAGTTTTTGTGTGGCTATAAGGTTTCCTTTCTCTTGAGTTATATCCCCAGAAGTCGAATTGTTCGGTCATATGTTAATTCCAAAATTTTTGAGAAAATCTAGAATATTATCCGAAGTGGCTGCACCGTTTTACATTCCCACCAGTAATGTATGAGGCTTTCAGATTTTCTACATTCCTGGCGATACTTGTTATTTTACTTTTTTTTTTCATTATTGCCATTCTTCTGGGTGGGAAGTATTTCTCACTGGAGAGTTTGATTTACGTTTCCCTAGTAGTTAATGATGTCAAGAATCTTTTCATGTGCTTATTGGCCATTTGTCTGGCTTTGTTTGCAAAATATCTATTTCAGATCCTTTGCTTATTTTAAAATTTGGTTATTTGCATTTTTTTTGCATTTTTTTATTATGCTATGAGTTCTTTATATTCTAGGTATAAGTCCCCTATCAGCTATATGATTTGCAGATATTTTCTTTCTGATTCTGTGGGTTGTCTTTTCATTCTTTTGATTCCCTCCCCCCCCCTCCAAGCACAAATATTTAAATCCAATGAGTCCAATTTATCTGTTTGATTTGTTGCCTGTGCTTTTGGTCTCCAAGAAAGTTTTCCTTAACTCACGGTCATGAAAATTTGCTCTTATAATTTCTTCTAATGGATAGTTTTACCTCTCCATTTAGATTATAGATGTCTTTTTGAAGTTTTTATAACAGTGGGAATATAATGACTAGAAGAATATCCAAGGGTGACAACACCAGATTAGGTTTACATATGCTATAGTGATTAATGGGTAAAATTCTCTGAGGGCTTATTGGACATGCTGGATTCTAGGTGTAAGTGCTAAGGGGGCTAGATATTTTGCCTTTTTTCCTTTTATAAGTCCATTATTTTCTATTTTATTTAATAAGTATTTGTGTATTTCAGGTTCTTTGCAGGCCTTATCTGGGCCAACTGCCAAATAAGGTGGGGAACTATTTGATAAAGTGAAGAGCACTCTAACAACATGGATGATTGACTTGCTTAGCTTTAATAACAGAACAACTTTGACATAGGGGGGCTGCAGATAAGTGCACGTGGCAAATTAGAGAACAAGAAAGGTATCTAAACAAGGTGATTGTAGCCTATATGCCTGTTACATGAAGAGTAAGATTAAATGTTGTTCCATTTTAGGATCAGATTGTATGGCTCTGAGACCAGATCTTTACATTTGGGAATATGTTACTGATTTGCCACTGTGATTAGACATTCATATTTAAATACTTTGAGATCTTTTCTGATTGTGTCTTTTAAAAATACATCTTACTTTTTATATTCTTGAAATTCCTCATTTGCTTTTGTGATCCAGTATTTTCAATATATATATAACCTTCTTTGTTATTGTGATGCACAAGGTGATTACCTGTCCATATTTATATGCTTTGGGGTTTTTTTAGTGCGTTTAAAAAAAATAAATTCTGACCTTTGTACTCTTTTGCTTTAGGTACCCAGCACTTGTAATGTTTAAGTTCCTTCTCGGATCTGATGAGATAACAAATTGTATTCAACAACCTTGGGAAGTTAATATTTCTCAGATTTATTTATTTTTGAAGCTGAAATGTGCTAATATTAGATGATTGGTTGGAAAATGTTAAAACTTGTATCTAGACTATCATTACGGCCTCAGACATGGTTATTTTTTTTTAAGTTTATTTATTTATTTTGAGAGAGAGAGCACTAGCAGGGGAAAGGCACAGAGAGGGTGAGAATCCCAAGCAGGCTCCACAGTGTCAGCACAGAGCCTGATATGGGGCTCGCTCTCACGAACCAAGAGATCATGACCTGGGCCGAAATCAAGAGTCTGACACTTAACTGACTGAGCCACCCAGGCACCCCAACTGACACGGTTATCTCTTTCACCATCTCTGTTAGATTTATGCGCAAGAGCTGGTAAGACCCTTTCACAAATAATGGCCAGTGACACCTTATAAACTAAAAATATATAAAACAACACATTATGACAATTTTGATCTCAAAATACCAACAGGTTGTTTTCTTCCTATTTTTTCTACCACTTAATGGCTCCCGTTTCATTGTACTTATAAGGAAGTCATTGGTGCCTACAACTCTTCCTGACTCTATGGTGAGATAGCAGATTCTATCAAGGGTTATTTTATGGTATGCCTCTGTCTTCTTTTTTCTACCTTCAGCATCATTTCTCAAAGTCAAGTTCTTTTTATTGTTCTCCAGAATAGTTAAGTAACTTTCTCCTTTTGCCTCCATTGCTCTTTATCTTTTATACTGAGCACCAAAACTATCTAATACAGATAGTCATGTCACTGCCCCCTCAAAATCTGTTAGCCATATAGAATGAAGATCACAATCCTTAGCATGTTATTTAAAGCCCTTTTTTCTGGGCTCCAAAACTACCCTTCACCCCCACCTGCCATATCAATTTCCTCCCTGAGTATGAAATATATTATTTATGCATATACTCTCATGTTCTCACATTGTTTCTTCAATTTGAATGTCTTTTCCCCTCTATTTACATAGTTTTATTCTTTACAGCTCAATTAAATGTCACCTTTTCGGGGGAGGCCTCATTATAATCCAGTTAAAGTTAACATTTCTTTTTCCACTCTCTTCCTGTAATGCATTTCTTGGACCTCCATGCAACATTTATTTTAATATAATGATTTATACTTGAATTCCTCAGTCATATATCCCTGAGTTCAAATCCTGCCTCATCAGCTTATTTCCTCTACATTTCTGGGAAATTGATGTCATTTCCTGAGATGCTTCCTTATCTGTTAAATTGAGTTAATACTTGTATATAATTTGTGGGTTATCTTTTTATGTTAAATCTGATGACACAATGCCAGTATGATACACTGCATTGTATATTCTAGATAGTTGCCCACTTGGCTTTGTCCCCCAGTAGATAGTAATCACTTCAAGGATAGGAGATTAATCTTACTCTTCTTAGCGCCCAACAGAAAATCTCATATTCTCTTTTACTTTTGCTTGTCACAATTCATGGAAAATTTAAACCTAACTCATCAGAATTAACATATTAATGCAATGGTGTATTACCACATTCTGCAAAGGACTGGCAACGACTTAGGAGCTGCATCAAGAACCAAAGAATGAAGCATGAATAAAATAGTAATAAGGGCATTTTGAATAATTGGGGATTTCAATGTGAACCTAAGCCAAACAAGAGCTATAGATAAGGAAATGTTAAAGCTTGTCTTCATTCTGTCCTGTTTGTAGGATCTCGTCTTCGCCAGGAGGACTTCCCGCCACGGATTGTGGAGCACCCTTCAGATGTCATTGTCTCTAAGGGAGAGCCCACCACTTTGAACTGTAAGGCAGAGGGCCGGCCAACGCCCACCATTGAGTGGTACAAGGATGGTGAGCGGGTGGAGACTGACAAGGATGATCCCCGGTCTCACAGGATGCTTCTGCCCAGCGGATCCTTATTCTTCTTGCGCATTGTACATGGGCGCAGAAGCAAACCTGATGAAGGAAGCTACGTTTGTGTTGCAAGGAACTATCTCGGTGAAGCAGTGAGTCGAAATGCATCTCTGGAAGTGGCATGTAAGTAAACACAATGAATCTTATAAATGGCATGCACTTTAACTTTGATTTATTTTTAGTAAGCTTTGATTTGTCTCTGTGGCTACTTAATACCTAAAGAAGAAAAGTCAAAACACTGTGCATAATTTTACTTTGCCTTCTCCAAAGAAAGCTGGTCAAAATAATGTCAAGCTATGGTATTACAGTAAATTTATTTATATTGAATCAAAGTGGAAATTATGCTTTTACATTAAAGCAAAGTGGCAATGATGCTGATATTTAAAATTGGAATTATTAATGAAAGATATAATCAAGTATTAAAGTCAGCCATTTATTTATTAAAAAAACCTTTTTTTAATGTTTTTATTTATTTTTGAGACAGAGGGAGACAGAACATGAGCAGGGGAGGGGCAGAGAGAGAGGGAAACACAGAATCTGAACCAGGATCCAGGCTCTGAGCTGTCAGCACAGAGCCTGATGTGGGGCTCGAACTCACAGACTGTGAGATCATGACCTGAGCTGAAGTCAGATGCTTAACCGACTGAGCCACCCAGGCGCCCCGTAAAGTCAGCTATTTTGAAATGCAAAATTTATGTCTAACGTGGCCTCAAATATAGGGCATAAATTCAGTATTTTATACCTGTTTGTGTTACTTATCTCTATATAGTGTATTATGTTATATTATATTATATTATATTATATTATATTATATTATATTATAATGTTAGTATTGCTAAATCTAACTTTTAACAAACGACCTTAAAAAGAATATACTCCCTAGATTATATTAACTCTTTTATTACTTCCAGTCTGAACTCAGGAATCACTACCCTAGGTGTGTAGGGGAGAATACAGGAACAATGACAGCAACTCTATTTGTTTATTTTTTCTACCAACAAAACTCATCAGGGAAGAAACCTGGGTTTTATAAGGACAAAATGTTTATACGTGGAAGGGTCTTGTTCAGTCTTGGGAGTCAGCAATAGTTAAAGGCTTGACCTCTGGCACTTAAAAAAAAAAAAAAATATATGTATTCAGCAGATAGCCCGAATAGCACTAGTAAGTCAAGAGGTCAATGCTTTGCATCTATGTGAACATTGCCTACATTATTTTCCAGAATGTATTAAAATACATGATAGATTTGTTTATTATTATTATTATTATTATTATTATTATTATGGTTTATAGGTAAGGATCAAATTTGTGTCCTAATTTAAACAGTACCATGAAATTTTGATATTAGCTACTCTGTGGAAAGATTTTATCTGGAATTGATCATTAATAAGATGGTAACAATTGGATGTAAAAAATTTACTCTTCACCTTTCTGGTTGTACCAGTAGGTCTTCATAGATAAGAAAATTGAGATGCTTCAAGATGCATGAGACTTATTTATGTAGCTGGGAAGGGAGTGCAAAATAATAGCTCAACGTCTCATGTCTGTAATTAAACTTGGTAGTTATACTCATGTGCTACATGGTATCAAACTGGATTGGGAAACTTGCATATATATGTGTTGCAATTCTCTGGAATATGTCAGCTTTACACAGGGAAGCATCTTTTAGTAAATAAAATCATATGAGTTCTTCTTCAGCTACCTAGATGGAAGCTTTTGTTCTTAAGTGTCTGAACTTTTGATTTACAGTTTGTACCAGGAAATCTGAAACACACTAATGCTTGAAACGTGTATGTCCAATAGGAAAGGCTACAAGAATTCTAAAACCCAAATTTGTTTTGTGAAGTACTTTGCGATAAGGGCATTAGAACCTTAGCTAGCAATGCTATTTTGCACAAGGTCCCAGGTAATTTCATTTTTATAATTGACTTCAAAAAGTAGCTAAATTAGATGCAGCTTAGTGAGATTTGAAATGTACACACAAAAACCTCAAAAATAAATATTCCTGACTCTTCTATTTTTATTTTGAAATATCTTATTCCTGGAATTTTTCAAACGTATTGAAATATTTCAATGTCAAATTCCATTGATTTCCCCCCCCCCCACCTCCCTTTATAGGAAATGTTATCGGCATTATTCTCCCATTTTATAGATAAAATGAAGGCCGTGATGGTTAAGTGATGAAGACCTAGGCAATAAGTTAATGGAGATTTGAAGACCAGATCCTGATTAGTCTAATTTTAATTTTAGGGAATTGTGCCATATTTGGGAAAACACTCTAATTGAAATTTGGCCTACTCCATAAATAGCAATAAAGAATTTTTATTTAAAATGTTTTTTTTTTAATTTTATCTACTCAGCAACAAATATCTGTTTTTAATCTTCAACTAATTTTTTTTCTTAATATTAAAGTTTATCTAAATTGCCAGTCATTTTATTGTTGGGCAGCTATAAACATTTTTTCCCCTGAACCTTAGCTTTGTTAAAATTCTTCCCTACATGCATTCATCTTGTGTTTTTATTTAATCTAAAGATTGCTCGCTTTCCTACTTGTGTCATTAATAATCAATCACACTTGTTTTAGGAGGAAAATTTTAAACCATGATTTTCTTCTTGTGTAATGTGACAGTAGCACTTTTTATTTTTAAATCAATGAGCTTTGAGAAATTCTAAAAATACTTTTTGACCTAGAGAGGAAAACAAGAAGGCTTCTAAATTGGATTTAGCTAGTGAATAAAATTCTTTCTTCTAATGCCGTGTCAACAGTTCATGCCATTTGAGGCAACACAAGATCAAATAATACCCATTTATATGCTACTCATCTCTTTCACATTAGATCATCAGTCATCTGTCTTTCCTTATGTGTTTCATAAAATGTATTAATATGGAAATTTGGGTCAAAGCATTGTGGTATTTCAGTATTATTTGTTACCAAGGTATATATTTTTAAATAAAATGATACAACAATAGTGATAGATAAGGTACATGTTTGGCCTTCATAATTTAGAACACGTAACCTAAATGCTCAATTATGACACATCTCTTTTTCATCCAGTAAAGGAAGGAATGGAAGCCTAGCAACACTGTGTATGAGAACTATAAGGTAGCTTGAAAGATTGGTGAGCACCGTAAGTTGGGAAAGTAGATTTTTTTTTGTTACGTAAAATAGTCCTTGAAAGAGAATTGAAAATTGGGTTAAGGAGATGATGATTAAAGTCAGAGATGAGTCAATAAGTTGTCAAATCATTCAGAAAAGACTATATATCAGATTCTGAACTGAAAATAGCAGTGAAGATTGAAAGAAGGAAATAGTATGAGTCATATTTAGAAATTATAAGGCATATCACTTTATGGTCAGTTTAGGGATTCAGGGGATACGAGATGATTCCCAGTGGTTGCTTCTTTGGTTTTTTGTTTGTTTTTGTTTCTGTCGAGTGACTAGGTCTATAGTGCTACATCCGTAGGGGTGGCGGGTACAGGAGAGAAGAAACAACTGAAATGGGAATAGGAGATTGAGGTGAGCTTTGGCTGTATTGTTTGACATACCAATGAGACCTCGAGGTAAACATATCTCATGTTCCATTAAAAAGGGAATTTCTAGAATTGAGAAGAGAGGTCTTTACCACATAGAGGGTAAAGTGATGAGAGGAGAAAAAGAAGTAGACATGACTGCCCAGGCAGGCTGTGGTCAGGGATGGTTAATAAGGGCTGAGGTCACTCCTGTTGCTTGGAACCCCATATTTAATGGTGGACAAAGGAAAGAAGTACTGGCTCAGGAGGCTCTGAGAGGTATCAGCGTGATGGCATATGGGGAGCGAAGGGACAAGAAAAGGAAACAATTTTAAGAAAGAAAAAGTATTTTGCAATGCAAATGTCATGTGATGGTTAAATAAAAAGTACCTGTGGGCTCTAGGAGTGGAAAGTGAACATGTCAGCTGAAGAATGAATCAGCGGTGGAATTGGGGTGGCAAATGCTGCCATTCTCCCAAGAATTTAGCTGTGAGTGGATTGTGAGGGAACTAGAGCAAAGTATCTAGGTCTCTGCACTATTGCCATCTGGGGTTGGAAAATTCTTTGTTGTGGGGCTGTGCTCTGCATTGCAGGATGTTTAACAGCACCTCTGGCCTTTGCCTAGGAGATGGCAATAAGACCTGCTCCCCCCACACAACCCCCCCCCCCCGTCCCAGTTGAGACAACCAAAAATGTCTCTGGACTGCCAGTTGTGTCTTGAGGGGTCAAAATCAGTTGAGAATTACTGATCTCTGGTATCTAGGTGATTAAGAGTATACGGATAAGTAGCAAACTTGTTACAACTTTTATTGTGAAAAGATTATTGATTAAAAAATACGGTAATTTTTGGACTCTCTTTGCTTTGCCTTGATTTTCATTTTTAATTTCAAAAATCTTGGTTTCTGCTGTCAAATGAAATGTGCAATTTTATTGATAACCATCTATCTTGGCAGGTTGTAGAGAAGTCAGCCCATTCTTTACCATACTGTAAAAACACTTTTTTGTTTTCCTTTCATACAAACTTCAGTTTTATGTAACATAATAATGCGCTTGAGGAAAAAAAAAACATTCAAGAGGGCATCATTGATATGGAGTGTCCAATCACTTACCTCATGTTTGCTTTCTCCCTCTTAGTTTGTAAAGGGAAAAAAAATAGCAATCCAGAAAGTACTTTTCAAATCACTTGAACTCAAGAAAGGTATTCAGGTGAAAGCAACTTTTACATATTTGGGAAACAGAATTGCGGGATTCCCACCAAAGCACCTGGCACCGAAGATGTTAATACAGTTTTCCAGTGAGCCCAAGAGAGTGGAGGCATAGCTGATGCAGATAGGATTTCAGTGTGAACACCAGTTGTCCCTGTGTTTGGAGCAGAAGGAGCACAGGGGTCCTTACACATTTTGTGGCTGCCTGTGATATAGCCTGAGTCAGTGGTAACCCCTAGAGATAGCAGCTGTAGCCCCAGGTGGTAAATATATGACAGCAGCTTGATCTATCGACCAGGGTAAGAGGGGGTTCTGGCCTAAATGAAAATTCATGAAAAATTGATGAAGTCCCCAGATTATGTTTTCTGTTTCCTTTTCTCAGCACTATGCCACTGTAGAGAGGGGAGATTAAATGAGGTGCTGAACGCTTTAGTGGCAAGGAGGTTGTGGTTCAAAGGTCAGGGGTCACATGGAAACCGATCTCTCTCTCTCTCTCTCTCTCTCTCTCTTTCTCTCTCTCTCTCTCTCTCTCTCTCTCTCTCTCTATATATATATATATATATTTGCTTTCCTTACTTCGAAAGCAAAATACAAAAACTTTTCAGATTAGCTCTGATAGACTTTTGCTTTGATAAAAATAAAATGGCAAAATATTTAAAAGGTGGCTTTTGATGCAACTACAAAAGAGAGAATAGATGCGGTTTATAATTTAATTGGGGAACTAGAAATAGATGGAATTCCATGACTGTGGGTTGATTTGTTTTTCTTTCTTTCTTTCTTTCTTTCTTTCTTTCTTTCTTCTCTTTCTTTCTGTTTCTGTGTATCAAGACTCATGCTGCAAGAAAGTCATTTAGACAAGGAAAAGGTCTTGCATTATTTATAGGTCACAGATTGCTAGAATAGCAAAGCTATGGAACACTCTGCAAACATAATGATCCTGTTTGCTTTAAATCCACAACTAAATTGATGTTTTATCTGTACAAGGAAGAGAGGTTACAGAAGTAGACTGACTTTAGTAATAGAGGTCACAGGTGGCATTAAAAATGAACACAAGGTAGTTTCTTGATATTTCCAAGTTGATATATATGTGACTTTTTTCTTTTTCTTTCATTTTATTTTGGCTGCAAATGAATGTTAGCCAGGCAAATTACCTTTATATTCCATAAATATACAAAATAAATTAAATTTCAAAAAATGTTGAACCATGGAGAACTTTTTTTAAAAAATTGCTTTATTGCTTTATTTAATTCACTTACCATACAATCTACCATTAAAAGTGTACAATTCATTGTTTTTCAGTACATTCACAGAGTTGCCCAACCCACATCACAATTTGATGTAGAACATTTTCATCACTCTTAAAGGAAACCCTATACCCATTAACAGTCAATCCCCATTCCTCTCAAACCCTCCGGCTTCAGCCCTGAGCAAAGACTAATCTTTCCATCCCTGTACATTTGCCTAGTCTGGATATTTCATATAAATGGAATCATATAGTATATGGTCTATGTGACTAACTTTTTTTCCTTATTATAATGTTTACAAGGATTATCCTTGTTATGACATGTATCAGTACTGCGTTCCTTTATATTGCTGAATAATGCTCTATAGAATGGATAAACCCCATTTTATACATCTGCTCACTGGTTGATATGCATTTGGATTTTCTCCACTTTTTATATGTTATGAATAATGCTGCTATGAACATTCCTGTGCAAGTTTTTTTGCGTAGAAATTTGGTTTCATTTGGGTATTCTCTTGGGTATATATCTAAGGATAGAATTGCTGAGTCATATGGCTGGTAAATCTGTTTCACTTTTTGAGGAACTTACATGTAACTTTGAAGTTATCACACCATAACTATCCTAAAAGAAATAAACATACAAACAAACCTATCCTTTTTAATGCATAAGAGACAGTGAGTCAATCTGGAGCTGATATTCCTAGATTTGGACCATAAAGAATGTAGGTGCAACTAATTTCTTCATGATTTTTCTATTTGTATTTGTACAAATTTTAAGAAAGAATTCAGAATTTTTTTTTGTAGGGTAGGGAATATTAATAGCTGAAAAATGTTCATAGTCCAAAGTATTTGAGCCATGTTATGGGCTGAATTGTGTTCCCCCCAAATTTATACGCTGAAGCTCTAACCCCTAGTATCTCAGACTGTGAGTTTATTTGAAGGTAGAACCATTAGAATGGTTAGAATGCAGCCACTACATTAGGTCCTAATTCAATCAGACTGGTATCCTTATAAGAGAAAAATTGGACATGTAGAGAGACACCAGGGAGACAAGTGCAGGAAGGAAATACCTTGTGAGGACACAGCAAAAAGGGGGAGGCCAGGGAGGGAGACCTCAGAAGAAACGGAACCCTACAACACCTCAATCTCAGATTCTGAGCTTCCAGAACTGTGAGAAAATAAATTTATGTTGTTTAAACCACCCAATCTTATGGCAGCTATAGCAAATTAATACAGGCCATTAATCTTAATACAAGAATAATCCCTTCTAACAGATAGTATTAAGAGGAAAGTAATGTTGAGAATCAAATATTGTTTGCATTCTATAGATTTTGTTCTGCCCCACACCCACAGTGCTGGTCTGAGGTTGGTTTAAAAGAAATCTGTAAACTCAGTAGAATGTATTATAAGCCATGAATGTATAGGCATCAATCAATCTAAAATATCTTTACCTGGGGGCTCCTGGATGGCTCAATCTATAGAGCCTATGACTCTGCACCTTGGGTTGTAAGTTTGAGCCCCACATTGGGTGTTGAGATTATTTTAAAAAAATTCAACTGGAAACAAAAGACAAAGTAGCAAACATTTTGGTATCAGAAAACGGATGTTTGTGGAAGCGTGTGTATGTGCATATGCATACATCTGTGTTATTTTGGGCTGTTCTGTGTGTGTACCTTTTAATTTTGTGAAACTCCATCAAATTCTTTCAAATACATGTTGTTTCCTTAAGCTTCGCAAGTGAAGGTGTGAAATTGCTGCTGCTGGGGGACATGTTTGAATTTATGGTCTATTTAAATAGGTATGATATATTTTGATATCAGGTTTCTGTTGATTGAATTGACTGCATGCAACCCCTCTTTGGTACAAGTCTCAAGTTGCTAGTCATTCAAATTAACGTGAGTTAACCCTGACTCCAGGGAAAGCACATAAATGAAGTGAAATCTTGATGTCCTTTGCCTTTCTCAAAAGATTGTTTCTGAAAACAGTATTGTCCTGAGGTATGCAAATATGTGAATACTATCCATGGAGTGACAATCAAAACTGTTCATAATGATGCCAAGATGGGTCAATACAAAACATGCTCTGGTTAGTGCTGGTTTTCAACCCCAGCAACACTGTTCAGATGTGGTTAAAAAAAAAAAAAGTCAAGGTTTTGGAGGATTTCCCATGTATAAGCCTTCAATTTATTAGCTTTTGATTGGTGTGTAAATAAAAGTTGATACGGTTGACATTATACCTAGAAAACGTAATTTTGGGCTGCAACTTATAAGCTTTTCTCTCAAGATTTGTGCTTCAGCAGAATCCGAATCTCCAGTTTTCTTCTTTAGATTGAATTCGTTTCTGATATGTCTAATACACGTTTCCGTTCGCATGCAGCCCCCACAATGTTTCTATCTTTTCATGAAGGAGATTGTACTTCTTTCATGCATGAGTGGGTGTATATGGTGAGCTCATTATAAGAGTATAGAAGTGAAAACAGTACGTGAAATTTTACTCAGCTCTGCAATTTCCTCTTGTGGCAGTTGGTGGCTTCACTGCCAAAGGGTGAGGTTCTATTGTAAAATTGATAAAGTGTTTTACTCTGTATCATTGGAATTGGTTTTTCTCTTTAAGCTATTTTCAAAAGCAAAAACAACACTCCCAACCACCACTTAAGAAAGTTTAGGAGATATTTACACATTTTTGGCAATTGGATAGATGTTTTACAAGAAATAATTTGGGCTCCTGCTTGGGGTGATTTCTACTATCTCTCTAAAGTTCCCTAGCACTACCTTCCTGGGGCTGCTCAGACAGCAATAGATGAGTGTTTCTGGGCCTTGGGTAGAAATGAAGCTAGGATTGTATGGGAGACAGGTGTTTTGATGATGTGACAGACAGACTGATACATAGGCCCAGACCCTGGTGAATCCCAACAGGTTTTTTTGGTATGTTTATTTTGTTTCTGCAGAAAATCTACCATCTGTAATCATGTATTCACTGATTAATCTAAACCTGTTGTACAACTGATCCTCAAAAGGCCAACAAACAAGGTTGTCACCCTGGATTACCGGCTCCAAAAGTCTGGCTGTTTGTCTTTGGCTCACTGGTAGCATCGAAAGTAAAGGTTGGGAATTCAGCTTACATTAACATGTAAGCAGCGAAGGAGCTCTTTTTGTTTTTGTTTTTTGTTTTTTTTTTTAATTATCTGTACCTTTCCCGCTGAAAATCAGGCCATTTCCTACTTATACAAGTATTTATAAAAGCAATCATTATGTTTTTTAATGTGGTTATCTAACATCTAAATCTGTACCAAGATTTTTATAACAAAAATATTTATATAGTTTATAACAAAAAAATTTATAGTTTCTAAATGGAAATATAATGTAACTATTTTGTTTTCATAACAGAAGTCATATTTATTTTTTTAATTTTTTTTTAACGTTTATTTATTTTTGAGACAGAGAGAGACACAGCATGAATGGGGGAGGGGCAGAGAGAGAGGGAGACACAGAATCTAATCGGAAGCAGGCTCCAGGCTCTGAGCCATCAGCTTAGAGCCCAACTCGGGGCTTGAACTCGAGGACCTTGAGATCGTGACCTGAGCTGAAGTCAGACGCTTAACTGACTGAGCCACCCAGGCGCCCCAGAAGTCATATTTAATATAAACCATTTTATATATATTAACTGGCCTCATTTTCCTCTTCCTTGTTTTCTCTGCTTATTCACATTGAGTGAGCATATTCAGTATTTTTCCTTAAGTCCTTTAAAACATCTTTATTGGGTTTCTAGTTGTTAGGAACTGAAAGTGGTTTAAGAGATCCAGGTCTCAGTGGTCCTTGTGTTACTAGTGAGAGGGTTGGGCAGCCTCATCACGTGACCCTCCACTGTGGTGTAGGGTAAGGGCCTTCTGACAGAGCATGCCATTGGAGGTCAAAGTGGCACCAAATGCTTCTGGATCAATATGAATGCAAGTGGCCTTCGGAAACCGGAGAGAAGTATAAAAGCAAAGGCCTAAGGTTGTGCTTGGCCAGTGTGGGAGAAAATGAGCATATGTTGATTTGTAAAATGGATGTAGGGGAGTAGAGGGAGATAATTTAAATAAGGAAATAGAGATTGGTAATGAGTCAACATCCTAAGGAGCTTACTACATTTTCCTTGAAGATCTAAGGCAGTCCTTTGGTGTTTTTGATTAAGGAGTGTTACTTGGAAGTGTGGTACTAAGGAGATTTGTTAAACTCAATGTGTGTTGGATGGGAGCATGGGGGTTCATGGGTGGGGAGATCTACTGCAAGTTAAGGTACAGTAGGATGAGGGTTGAGTTACGCTGATGAATTAAGTCGATATCAGAAAAAGGAGAGATGGCATTCCAAAAGAGAATTGATAAGCATTTAAGTCATGAAGATGGCTTCTTGGGATGATATAAATTCTGTTTGCTATACTTTTGTACAGTACTAACTGCTAAGTATACAGGTAGGTATTGAGGATACAAATATTTAGAACAAGTGTTGTTTAACGTGTATAAAGTTTCATTGTCATAAGATGAAAAAGACCTGGAGATCCGTTACACAACAATGTGAATATACTTATCATTACTGAACTGTGCACTTAAAAATGGTTAAGATAGTATACTTTATATTACGTATTTTTTTAAAACTTCAGTTGAAAACCACCACAACAACAACACAACAGAGTAAGACATGACTCATAAAGTCACAGTGTGTTAACATATTGATACAACATGTGGTATGTCCTCTGGCTGACATTCTGAGGGGATTCAAAGGAAGAAGGGGTTGATTCTGCTAAGAGAACTGCAGAAGTGGAATGATTTCTCTGGGTAGAAAATGAATAATACTAATTGCTACTGCTTACTAAATGGCAGGCTTCTTTTTTTAATGTCTTATACTTATGATGTATAAGTTCTCAAAATAACCCTGTTACTTGGTGTCTATTTTATTTGAAGCCCAAAGAATTAACTCATAATTTTTTACACAGCAATAAGAGTCAGGATTTGAACTCAGGCAACCTTCCTCTAGGGTCTTCTTTGTTAACCACTAAGGTAGGAGTCCTCCTTGATTCTTTTAAACAAAATCATTCATTGTGTTGAGGAAATCATTAGCCTTTGTTTTAGTTATTTTACTCAGTAATGGTGATCTGCTTTTATAGATACAATGCTGACACCGGACTAGGTGAAGTCTAAAGCTTTGTTTTGGTGTTAAAATTCTGTGATTCATGGGATATTAAAGAAAAGAAACAACAGAAAGGGTAATCTTTTCTTTCTTTTTATTTAGTTATATATTGACATTTGAGAGCTCATTAGTTTATTCAAGTAATTTGATTTTCTCTGTACAGTTCCTAGTTGTCAAATATCAGTATCAGGACGATCCATCACTTTCAGTTGTTATTGACATGTTTGCAGGCCAAAGCAGCTTGAAGATGAAGAATCCAATTTATAAGATGAGCCATCTATCATTTAACATCTAAAGATAACTTGACTAAGTTTTATAGAAAACGGAGCATGATAATAATAATGATACCTTTATAATATTTCTAGAGTTCTTGAGAATTATAAACATACTGACATGCATTTTCTCATAGACATTTGCTGACTTTGATAATTTCTAAGTCCAGTGTTTAGTATCATTAGCATTGGTCAATTTGACTTTCAAATAACTGCTTTGAATTTTAAAATGAATTGAAAGAGGAAAGATAGTGTTTTCAGTAAGTGATATTGGAGCAATTGGATGTCCATAGGCAAAAAAAAAAAAAAAAAAAAAAAAAAAAACCAAAAACCAAAACAAAAACCAAAAACCAAACCAAAACAAAAAACACCCAAAAAACCCTCAACTTAAACCACACACATTATACAAAAATGAATTAAAAATTGATCATAGATTTAAATACAAAGTATAAGACTATAACACTTCTAGAAGGTAGGATAAACCCTTTGGTGCCTAGGGCTTGGTGAAGAGTTCTTAGACATGATGCCATAATGCAAACTGTAAAACTAAATGAGACTTCATTAAAATGAGAAACATTTATTCTATGAAAGATCCTGTTTGTTTTAAAAAATTTTTTTAACGTTTATTTATTTTTGAGACAGAGAGAGACAGAGCATGAACGGGGGAGGGTCAGAGAAACGGAGACACAGAATCTGAAACAGGCTCCAGGGTCTGAGCTGTCAGCACAGAGCCTGACGTGGGGCTCAAACTCACGGACTGTGAGATCATGACCTGAGCTGAAGTCGGATGCTTTACTGACTGAGCCACCCAGGCACCCCGAAAGATCCTGTTAAGAGAATAAAGAGATAAGTAATATTCTAGGGGAACATATTTGTAAACAACATATATCTTAATGTATATCTGATAAAAGACTCGTATCTATAATGTGTAAATATCTCTTAAAACTCAACATGTTTTTCTTTTTTGTTTTGTTTCTGTTTTTGTTCATTGCATGTTTTTATTTAAATTCCAGTTAGTTAACATATAGCGTAATATTAATTTCAGGTGCAGAATTCAGTGATTCACCACTTACATGTAACACCCTGTGTTCATCACAAGTGCCCTCCTTAATATCCATCACCCATTTAACCTGTCTCTCCACCCACCTCCCCTCTGGTAACCATCAGTTTGTTCTCTATAGTTAAGAGTCTGTTTCTTGGTTTGCCTCTCTCTCCCCCCGCCCCCAGCCAATGTTCATCTGTATCATTTTTTAAACCCCACATATGCATGAAATCGTAAGATGCTTGTCTTTCTCTGACATTAAAACTCAACATTCACTGAAACAATCCAATTAGAAAATGAGAATAAGACAGGAAGAGATGTTTCACCAAAAAGGATCTACGGATGGCAAACAAGCACATGAAGAGATGCTAAACATCACTAGTCTTAGGGGGATGCGCATTAAGAATGGGATGAGATATCACTGTGTACCTTTAGCTCAAATAAAAACCTAAATAACTAAATAATAAAATAAAATAAAAATAAAATTGTGACATTACCTAATTCTGGTGGGAAGGCAGAGAAACTGGATCTCTCATACATTATTGAGGCAAATGTAAAATTGTACAGCCGCTATGGAAAATTAAGTTGGCAGTTTCTTTGGGCACTAACCATACACTTACTATACAGTTGCACTCCTGGGCACTTACCTAAGAGACATGAAAACTTGTATCTTCACAAAACACTATATACAATTTTTAATGGCAATTTTATTTATAATGGAAACAACTCAAATGTCCCTCAATAGGTGAATGATTAAACAAAGCATCCATACCATGGAATACTACTCAGCAATAAAAAGGAATGAATTATTGATATAATGAGTTGGGTGGATCTCAAGGGCATTATGCTGAGTGGAAAAGGCCATTTTAAAAGGTCGCATGCTGTATGATTTCATTTCTATAACCTTTTTAAAATGACAAAATTATAGTGATAGGAAGTAGATCAGGGGTTGCCAGGACTTAGGGATGATGGGCCATAGAGCCATGGGTGTGACCATAAGGGAGAACAAGTAATGATCTTTGTAGTGATGAAATAGTTGTGTATCTTGATTTTGATGGTGGTTACGCAAATGTGTACATGTTGTAAAATGATATAGAACCATGTATACACACACACATATGCACACACACACACACGAACACACACACACACACTGTACCAATGTCAAGTGCCTAGTTTTGGTGTTGTAGTAGAATAATTATATAAGATGTAACCATTGGGGAGGAAACTGCGTGAAGGTACAAGGACCTCTGTACTATCTTTACAACTTCCTATGAATTTGTAAAGAACTCAAAATTAGAAATTAAAATAAACAAGCTGTCCAACTCTTTTAAGTAGACAATAAAATATACATAAGAGATATCTTATTAGGAACTGAATAATTTATTTTGTAACTCTTAAATATTTAAATGTTTTGCTCAAATACTGATGAATTCATATTTTTGTTAATTGTTCATGATCTGCTTAAAACTACTTAATCAGACTTACAAATTCATAGTTTGAAATTCATAAATTCAACATGTGGTACATACTACATATAGTTCTGTGAAATTTTCTATTTTTGATTTTGCTCCATCATGATTTTTGAATTTAATGATAGGCATTTCTTAAGGGGAAGGAGAGGTTAATGTAAAAGGGGTGTGGTTGTTCATGGGAGTAAAGAGTCCCTAATGCATGATAATGAATGGGGGTCCATTATTTGGCGGCTGAAAGTCTCTTACTCTAAATTGCATTAATAGTTGAGATTAAGAAATGTAATCCAGTTTGATTCTTTACTGCTGAGAAAATGTGTGAAATATTGTCAGTAGTTCTGAATGTCAGTTTAAATTCACCATTAAACCTGGCATACCTCTAGAAGAGAAAGATCCAGGATTTAAGACTGTCACAAGTCGGGAAAGTGGAAGGAACTGGGGTTATTCAGCCAGGAGCAATGAAGACATTGGTAGGTCTGTAGTTCTCACCAAGCACATCAAAAACTGTCAAGACAAAGAGAACATACTTGTTCTGTTGACCTTTGAGGAATGAAAAGGACCAGTAGATGGAAGCTGCAGGTTTTGCCTTACATGTGGGGCAATGATCATCATGCACCTGTTCCTTCTCGGGATCTTAAGGAATTATAGGCAAACCTGAACCAATGTGATGATGTGGTCAGAAGAGAATTTTAAAAATTATGTACAACTACATATTTTAGTAGGGGTTTGCTTCATGTTTTTCCTCAAAGGAAAAACCAGCCTCCACAATAATGAAACAAAGTAACAAAACAGTGCTGGTAAACTGTTCAGGTGCAAAATAATCCTCATCACTTTCCTAGTCACAAGGAATTTCATAAGTAGAAATAATGTCCTTAAATTTAGTATTATCATGTTTCATGAAAAGTCCTTGGAAAAATCCCATTTGTGCATACGTCTTACACATCTTATTTTGAAATCCTTTGAGATTATAAGCAATTAAATTAATTGCATTTTGTAGCCCAACCCCTCATTTATAACATATAATTCCCCAGGAACCACATGTCCAGATTCAAGAGCAGCTTGATAGAAAGCCTGATTTATTTTTGTTTTCTTCCTGGGTCTGCTTTGAATATTCTTAAAAGAAGGGGGGAAATGCTGTGTTTAATATTCATATAGGATTTTCTTTTTAAAAGCAGCTTCTCTCAAAAGCCTGTTGTTAAACAGGACTACCTAGAAAGGGGTCAACTTGCACAACCCTTCCTAAGTACTTGTTTGGTTCTTTAGGATTGATGGATAAGCTGATAGGATCTAATCTTCAAATGTGTGTATCATTAATAGAGATGTAAGAATCTCAATTTACTTTGTCTTTTTCTTTTCTGTCACATCATAAGGAACAGCTTTACTAATGAAGTACCCAATGGTAATAACCCATTATATGCTAGAATCTCTCTTTATATCAGATGACATGCAAATGAACTGTTCTATTTCTGTGGAGAAAGAGAGACAAGGAGTGGTCTAGTTAATCATACTTGAGGGCTGCCATAGTTGTCTTCTGGGAAATATTATCATTATTCATTCTTATTTAAGGGTCCTTATCCTGTGCATAAGAAAATCTCCCATTCATTCCATTTGGGTTTGATGTTAATTACAGGGGCATTAATGGAAGCTTTCTCATAAGAAATGAATGTAGGATTAAATCAGAAAAAAAAAAAGCAACCTTCGGGTGAATCAGGTCATCATAATATCATGCATTTAGAAGCTGGCAGGTTGGAGGAACTTTAGAGATCATCAGTCTTCTTGTTCAAAAGTAGAAACTGAGGTCCTGAGAAGTGAACTGACTTAATCAGAGCTCCCAGCTGATGAGAGGCAGGCTTGAGATGACAAATAAGGGAGTCAGTTTCATGAGACAGCAAGGTAGAGAGAAGATAATTCTGGGAATTTCTTTTCCCAGAAAGCACCAGATTCTGGCCTTTTTCTACTGTTAACTAAGTCCATGATTTTGGGGAAACCTTTTAATCTCTCTGGGTCTGTTTTCTTGAATTTAAGGTAAGGAGGTTGGACTAGATCATTTGTCCTCCAGAAAAGGGAAATCGAACTGAGCTAGTATAAAGGGTCAACGTGTTTATTGGAAAAAAGATATTTCTAACATATCACTTACATTTGCTTCCAGAAAACTTGAGAACAGCCAACTTTGGATGTCAAGTAAATTTAGCAGCAGTCTTTTTAACTGGCCTTTCCTCCAACTTTCTTCTTAGCCCTGATAAGACCTTTTTTTTTTTTTTTTAACATTTCTTCATGTGAATTCTGGTTGACAACGAGTAATTGATAATATTAATGGTAAAATGAGGTTTTTCCTTAATCTTACATGTCTGTTAAGGAATTAACTGATTATGTATCCACATCTATGCAATCCCTATTCACCTTGTCACCATGTAATTAAGTCATTTTTCTTTTTCATTCAGGCATTAGGGTCTAAGGTAAGCGGTGTTTTTTGAAAAATTATGTACATTCTCGACCAGTATTTCTGGTTTCTTTAATTTTAATGAAAACAAACAAATATAAATTTCTAGCATATAAATTGGATTTTGTTTTGTTTATCTAGAAAGGAAATGAAACAAATTATTTTTTTACTTATATATTTGACTTATACTTAGTGTATACAGTATTTTATTAGGTAAAATGCCTGTTTGCTATTTACCAAAATATTTTCACCTGTATTTTATAATTACATACATAAGGAGGCGTATATTAGAGCAATATTACATTTCCCTTCTCTTCGGACCAATATTATCTAAATTACTATAAAGCCTTTTCTACTGTGAATATCTGTTTGCTTGTTTTACTTTTATTTATTTTGTATTTTACTTTCATATGTTTTTCTTATTATGTACTATATTCTTATTTTAGAAAGTCTAGAAACTATAGAAAAGTAATAAAATAAAAAAATTACCGCCAGAAATAAACATTATTTCCACTGTTTTTATTTGTGAACACTATCACTTTAATAATAGTCTATGAAATGGATTAAATTTTGTGTAATGCTTCAGTAAAATAAAAGTTAGAAATACCACACATATAAATGAATAGCTCTATAATTTGGTCAAATTGGATAAGATGTAACATAATTTCAGTTTTTATTTCTTCAAAGTATTAGGAATTTGGATGTCTCCTAATAATGACTTGCCCATGTACTCAGGAAATAGAAATAATCTACGTTGCAAACATGTTTAGTAACTCCTTCTGCAGTGTAACATTGTGGTTTCTTGAATGTTTTCATGTAAGGGTCTTACTGCCAACTATTTTATAATATCTCTGTAAAATAAATTAAAAACATTATTTTTTTCTGCCACAAAGAAGTTTTTCAGCTTTCTAATTATGGTGATAGCTTTGTGAATACTAGCCTTTTCTCTACCTTTTTATACCAGCTAACATATATGGTAGTCCGAACTTGACAAGGTAAGAAATCACAATAATTGTTAATTCATGGACTAACTAACTAGGCTTTGATGGCCCCTTTAGCAATGTTTATCTATTTTTTCTTGAGAGTTTGTAGGTGATTTATTCTTCATTTCTCCTTTTAAATTTTATTGATTTCTTTTCTTTTGAAAACATTTTAAAGCTTTTATTTTAATTCTAGCTAGTTGACATACAGTGCTATATTAGTTTCCAGTGTACAATATGGTGATTCAACAATTCTTCATTTCTTCAAACTAACTTAACAAGTACGTATATGTGGCTCTAGAAATCAAATTTCATATAGTTTTCTTTTTATAGGTGATGTCAGTTCTAAGAAAAATCAGTTCATTTCATCCAACTGGTTTTCCTTTACCTATCCAGAGTCCTCTGTTGGAGTGACCTTTGGAGTGACTGGTGTCTTGAGTGATGTAGTTAATGAGATCTAGCGACATCATGACCCTGACCCCTTCATGGCCCTGGCTCCTCTCATCCATCTTCTTAACCCCACAGGCTGAGTCAGTGTGTAGAATCAGGATTAAACAAGTGTGAATAAACAAGTTCAAGAGTTTTCTGTCATGACTGCCAGCTCATGGCAGTGGCAAAGTAAGACATAGAGAACTTAATACTGTGAGCGCTCTTTGGGCACCTCCATGAATCCTGCTAGAGAAATCCTACTGTTTGTGGTCACTGCAGTGCATCTAATCTCCGTTTGCTCCATTCCTGGACAGTGATGGCAGTTGGCCTTTAATAATCACATAGCTGTTGGCACATTCATTGAAAGGATGGCTGATCTATCACTTACCCAATGTCACACGTTAGGAAAGCTTTTATCTCATTAACTATGATTAATGTTTGTATGTAATGGGCTTGTCATGTAACTGTTCATATTCAGCAGTTTTGAATCCCTTAGCTTACTTGAATGGAAGGGTATTTCTCTTTCCAGAGGAGAGCTTTATCTTAAGGACTTAGTGAGCTCATTATCCAATCGCTATTGCCACATGGCAAAAAACAATAGTGATACAGCTCTTCCTTGACTCATTCCCCATTATTGGTGTTCAGTCATTGAACTTGGTATGTCTTTATATAACTGCAGTCTAACTGAAATATATGAACAGTTTAGTTTATGTAGAAAAGGAAGAAAAGCCTTAGAACTTTAAGGAAGGATTTGTCTGTTCTTTTTTAGCCTGAAAGTTGCTTTCCTAATATGATTTCCTAAGTCTGTTTTCCTAAGGTGGTATGAAAGGGGTAGAGATAAAGGATGCAGTTACTTTCTTGCCTGTGGCTGTGGTTCTTGCTTTATCTGTTCTACATTTGACAAGTCCTTCCCCTTCGCCCAGGGCACCATTTGATAAGTTGACCAGTCAGTGATTAAACATATTTATTTAGTTCAATGGGTCAGAGCTATTGCGACAGATAGAAAATTACTGATGGATTATCAATTTCAGCACCTCTGACATCTGGCCTCAGTGCAGTCCATCATCTGAGGACTCATAACACATTCATTTCGACAATAACATGCTCAGCTACCTGTGTGATCACAGAGCTGGATATTGGAAATATTTTGCTCAGAATTAATAAGACAGAAGTCACAGGAATTAGAAGAGTTTTGCCCTGACACTTGAAAACTTAAAAGCACCTAGTAGCTTACATTGTTTATGGCCGGAATGAGAACTGACTTGTACTTTAAACATGCTGTGCTGATTTTGCTGATGTTTTTATCATTCTTTTAACAAGCATATTTTGGAATTGATGAAACAGGTATTTGGAAATACTGTCGAAACTGTATTACATATAAAAAGATTACTTGTGTCAAAATACTCTATTTACAATTTTTAATGAATTAAAATAGCAGTCTTAAGTTTTTGGTCTACTGAAGTTACAGGATTAGCAAAACAAAATAACTCAAATACCTACTATTCAAATTCTTTCAAAAAGTATTTATAAATACCTTTCTTCTATTTATTGTTACTGTAAGGGGTTCTTTTATCCCAAATGGATTCTAATAATAAGAAGAATCATATAGCAAATGCTAATCCAATATGGAGATATAGTCTACTCCTCTATTTCATTAAAACTTATTCCAACACAATCTTCTTCACATTCCAATTTCAAACTTTCACATGAAATTTAAGAGTGATCTTGTGATTAGGTTTTTTAAACAAATATGATTCAGGTTAGTCTGCTTTATTGTGTGCTCAGATCTTGAAATCTGGCCACACTTCTTGAGAAATTAATAGGTCACGACAGATAATAAGCTTAACTTCTATTTTGGCTTTCATTTGTAAATATTTCATGTGACTATTCCTGTATCTTTATATTCTGTGTACCTAATGGCCTACTTTATGACAATCCTACATTTAATATTTATGTGTGCTGTCATAAAAATATTTGTGAAGCTAAAAATGATTCTGAGTCTTTAAAGAGCTTACTTTCACACATTTTCTTGATTTTTCATGCTGATAAGAACTTAGAAATGTTATCTTTTTATTTCATTTTTTTAAGTAGTTTTATTTATTTTTTTATTTTGAGAGAGTGTGTGTGAGCATGGGAGAGACAGAGAGAGAGGGAGGGAGGGAGAGAGAGAGAGAATCCCTGCACTATCAGCACAGGGCCCAATGGCAGAATTTGAACTCCTAAACCATGAGATCATGACCTGACCCAAATCAAGAGTAGCATGCTTACCTGAGCTACCCAGACACCCCTAGAAATATATATTATCTTTGTTCACAAAATAAAGATTGAGCTCATTGACATTACAGTTTGTGTTATTCACGAATACAAACTTCTTGTCGTAAAACTGACAGGCCCTGTGGAATGTCCAGCTTTTTTCCAATATGTGATAACTTGACAATGTTCCAGGCGATATGGTCATTTTTTTCATTGCTAAAGACTTCCTGATTTGTCTTAAAATTATGTGAGGTTTCTTTTATAATTCTGTGGAAACCTTCAGCAGTTGAGTATGGCATTTAATCAACCCATCTCTCCTTGGGAGAGACCTTTAAGTTGGCAGGAAAATTTTTGGATGAATGCAAGTTTTAGGATCCTCTCTTGAATCTAGATGTGTGAGTCAGAAAAACTGTCATGACTGTTCAGATAAGACACAATTAAAAAATCAAGGAGGTCAGATTAGAATACTTGAATTTGGTTTGGAGAATTGATTTGAGCAATCACAGGGAAGCCACTGTAACATTTTCCTTAAAGGCCGGCCCCTCTGAATATTAGAACATTCCACATCCATCATTGCTTTAACTTCTTAAATATGATGAACAACACTTAATACTTCTTCAAATATATTACCCTGAGCTTTCAAAATTGGGGGAGGGGCCACTCTCTGCTCCATATTTTGATTAATTGTTAAACATCTAAATTTGTCTTTTCCTTTTATTTTACACCCTACTTGTCTCTGAAATAACATAAAATTTTTCATTTGCAATTTCTAACATATAAACTGTATGTAAGTTGCCAGGAGTAGGTCAACAGAATTTCCATAAAAATCAAACAAACAACATGGAAAAGTGACATACGTTACTTTGGAATAAAGATCATGTGGATCAGTCCATCATATGAAACTTGTGATTCCATAAAAGTGCATCAACTTAGATTAAAATATTCAATAATATGAGTTGCTTGTGTTGAAGTTTCTTTGGGTAAAAGAATGTTGCTAGGTTAGATTGCCAGGTGCTTTCACACAGAAATGAATATTATCATCTGTAACCTCACAGAGAGACTAAGAATTTCAACAAAATAGCGGAAATGCCTTATGATGTATATAAAGCTCCAGCAATGTGAAGTATGTTATTTTAATGTTCTGTGAGTTCGTTGACACAGACTGTAAGGAAGAGAATACACAGCCATCCATTCTTAGAGACTTCTGTGCTGACAGTCCAAGACTTATGGTTTTACAGAATTCATATTGACATGTAATGATTTTTCATGCAAGGACATTAACATTGGCCAATTTCATGTACTAAAACGTAATGTAAGAAGACGCTCAGAGCCACAGTTTTTAAATACTGCCTTCTATATTGCCCTTGTGAGCATTTGAATCAGTAATTTGTAATTTGGAATGACTTTTATCATGGACTGTTTTCTTTTAATCAACCTTATTAAGCATCAATGATATTTTTTCGCTTCTTTTATATTATTGGATTAGTGCTTTGCATCATCAACGACCTTGATTTTCTGCATTTAAATTCCACTTTTAAAGCATTGTGAGGAACAGTTTGATAAGTGGATGAAAGAATGATTATTTTAACTTGTCACCTGCATTGGCATTTATTCCAGTGTGTCCGGCAAATGCATTGTGCGGGATAACTTTGGGAAGATGTGAAAAGAAACTAAGTCAGTGATACTGGCATAGAAATCTAACAATTTTACTTGGATGACCCGAAAGGGTTTAGGCACTAGGGGAATTTGGCAAATTATGAAGCTTCTACAATGTGAGCTGAAAGGATTCAAAGTAAATCATATTGTACCTCTGACCTGGATTGATTCATATTATAATTGCCTCTCAAAAAACTGATGATATGCTAATATTAAGTTGATAGGAAAATTTTAAATGTGATGTAACTACACAAAATTTAGAAGGAAAGTTTCCCTTTATTCTATGAATTTAACTTTAGCATGGCACAATTATGATTTCCAGCAATTACAAAGATAGAATTCAATAGCATAGCTAGAATTACAGTGATAGCAATTGGCTTTAAAAAAAAAAAAAAAAAAACTTTGTTAGCTAAGTATATTGCTCTCTTCTGTATTCAGAATAGTATACATCTCAGCTAAGTCTGAATACAGCCTTTAGGGAAAATGAAACAAAACAAAACAAAAAACTAACAACAACAAAAACTAAGAGAAAACAATTGAGCAATTATTACACTGAGTTGAAAGGGCAATTTAAAGCTGGAAATTGATTGTACCTGTAGCCAGCCTTGTTTCACACACTCCTTACACTTAGGAATCCCAAAGAATGCCTTATTAATCTGTGTTTGGGTAAACGAATAGGTTTCAGCATTATTTAGTAGATGTTTAGTGTTACTACGTCTATGTGAATGTATGCTATTAATGATAATGTTTTTTAATTCTTGACTTTTACTGAGATCCATTTCACTGTCTATCCATTGTAAGTCCTTGACCTGTTGAAACTGAGTGAGGAATGAGACATTCTGTTTTAAATATTTTCCAGTTAACTTAGTTAAGCCAGATCTTTTTGTTTTGTTCAAGCCATAATGCTCTGTTGGAAATCATTCTTAGAAATTTTATCCTATATTATATTAGTTGGAATCTCTTAGGTGATTCTCATCATCGTAATAATTCTAAGTGTTGGTTCTCTTTATATTTATGAAATCCTGAATATCCATGCTCTGTTATTTCACAGTGAAACATTCAGCTTTTCCTTTACATAAGTTGAACACTGATTATATTCTGGAAACTTCATATAACATTTCATCTTCACTTCAAGCCACTGATGTTTAGGATATTATTTTCTTTTTTCCTTTATGAAGAAATGAAATGGCAGATTGGGCAAATATTCTGCCCAAAGCCATACAGCTAGTAAGAGGAGACTTTTGGCACATTTGCCACGTGTCAGTTCAATGATCTGGATAGCTTTCCACTTAAAATAATATCTAGAGTATTAGATATTAGGGAGAATTCTTAAGATTGATCTCTTTGTGAGTATGAATTGCAATAAACAATTCTGAGTCTGTGAGTTCAGGGTCTTGGTTTATTGAAGTATAACTCTTGTTCTATGTAGATGAAGCAGCTTATTGTTCAAAACACAAGTGAGTGTGTTTGTGTGGGAGGGGGGTGTTGAGAGAGAGCGCAAAATAAGAATACTCAACAATCTGTTTCCAGCAATACAAATGTGGACTGTTTACTTTGTGATCACAAACATAAGAACGTTTGTTTGTTTTTAATTTTTGACTATTGCCCCTTGACCTAAGCCTCCAGATACATATTTGGTGGTCATCCATACAGATGTGTACAGAGTAAGCATTGCCTAGGTGGAGAGTTGAGGTTATAACTTAGTTCTTGCCATATCTTTCCTTTTGTGTGAACTGAAATGGGTAACATGGAAATTCTTCATTCGTTTTCATATTCAAAGAAGATGTAGAAATCCACAAAGTTAGCTAATTTAAACTCAGATTATTGCTACACTGGCACTAAACTCATAGAGAATGGCCACTCAAAAAGCTGAAGTCCAGTCAAATATCTTTCTTACAGTGATGACAGCGTAAAAAATGAAGCTATGATGCTTTACTCAAAGCTTACTTCTCAGATCTATTCCACATGTGGTGTTGCGGTAATATTGCAAGCAGTGAAGTATTAAAACAGTTTTGTCTTGTATTCTTTCATTCTGACAGGCCAATGACATAATGTCGACAAGCCATGTCTGATAGATTGGAAATTAAAAGTGAATGCCCTGCCTTTTTTTCCCTAGCTCTTGCCTAATGGCCTTTGAGCCAATGTGCTATTTCACTGCTTCCGATGTACGGTCTTCCAGAGTAAGTCTGGGAACAGCTTGGGAGGGTATTTTCTCAGGCTGCAAAGGATGGTTTGATCAAAACCATATTACTTTGTTATTAAAGGAGAAGAATGGAGAGGAATCAGCAGTAAAAACAAAGTCAGTTCAGAATCTGAACTCCAGAAAGCAGTTTGCTGATAAAGATATTAGCCCTATATATACAATTTAATGCTTTCACAATAAAGTTAACCAGTTGGTTTTCATGAACATACATGGAACAACATCATTTAGAAAAGTAAAGGTAGAAGTTTAAAATGCTCTGCAAAGTGACTTTTAGCTTAGTTCTACACTATATTATATAGTTCTACTATATAGTGAGATATTTTTTAGATTATTGCTTTTGCAAAGACGTGTAAGAACTTAGAGAACTCAAAAAAATAATTGAGGCTGATTATTAGTAAACTTTGGAAGTATTTTATTCAATTATTTATTTAATCAGGGAAGTACTTAACTACAGTTTATTATGAATCTAGCTTGCTTTTCTCTTGAATTAAGGTATGGTCCTTGCTTTTTGACTGCCTATATACTAATTGGAAAAATTAAACATACACATACTGAACTGTTGACCATTATAGACAGTGGGCAAGAAGGTGAGAAATATAAGTAGATGCTATAGGACAGAAGCTTTAATATATATACATATATATGTGCATATGTGTGTGTGCCTGCCTGTGTGTGAAGCATTTGAATACGTTCGTGAAACAAATTCTTATTGGAAACCCCAGTGTCCAGAGTCTAGGTCGGATAAAAGCAGAGGTCATCTATTCCTTCCTTTCTTGAATCTTCAGAGAGTTCAAATAGTTTAAAACCATTTTCATAGGATACCAGGGAGCCCTTAGCTAGATGTGGGCCGTGGTAAGAGAGGTGGGTAAAGCCTTCCTCATCGGAGAGATGGTTTTTGAACCAAACTAAAATTTTAAAAAATTGGAAGAGAAGAAAATGGGGGCATATCAGAAAGGAAGAACATTGTGAATGAAGGCGCTTGAAGCCAGGAAGAAACTGGTTTTTTTGAAGGGTTATAAGAAGACCAGGTTGGCATGGATAGAGTTTAAAATATTGACGTGTGAGATGTCTAGGTCAGGTAGAGCCGAGTTAACAGGAACCACGAAAGTAGAGGTGTTTGTTTTGTTTTGTGTTTTTGTTTTTGTTTTTTTCCTTTTTAGTATCCAAGAAGCAATATGACTATGTCTAGGTCATCATCGAAAATAGATATGACACAATGAGATCAGTGTTCTATGACTTAACACCTCATGGAATTGGTGGGAATGGGTTACTTTGCAAAATCAAGCCAACATAGAAGAGTGGAGATATTTGTCGGGTTCTTGTATTCATTTTGGTAAAAGGAATACTGACTTTGGGAATAGTAATGCAGTTACCTATTTTATGCCATATGTTAGCCATGAAATAAATGCACACTACAGTATACATCTTACTTGAGCTACCATTTTTAGTTCTGATTAAAAGTAGCAAATTGATTTATCCATTTTAATTGCTTACAGCTTCCAGGGACTTACATTTGCTCCTTCCCTCCTTCCTTCCCTCCCGTCACCTTTGCTCTCCTCTTACTTTCTATCTTTATTCTCCATTTCTTTCTTTCTTTTTCCCTTTCTACTTTCTATATCTCTTTCTGCCATACAGGATATTGGCCTTTTAATTATTGTAACTATTAAACTCTAATATAATAAGATTATATCCTCATGATACAGGAATATCAGGGTTGAAAAGGGAGAATCCAGGTACTATTCAAATACTTAGTTTAGATAATAGTAAGTCCCTGTTTCTGCTTATTTTCTAGGTAGTGTTTAGATGCAACCTTTATTTTCCATGAGACCTGAAATATAATATAATATAATACTTAGTAGGGAAGCCATATTAATGATAACAGCTGTAGTCTGTCTGCACAATGTCACAGTCATTGCCACATGAATATCTCTGGATTTGTACCTCTCAGAGTGTGGTTTAGGTAGATCCAGGTGATTATGCTGGAGGGATAGATTTGCCTTTGAAGTGCAAATCACAGCTTCCAACCTTTCCAGGGACTTGGCTCCTCTAATGGTGTTGGTTTCATTAATTATTTTACGTTTCTTTCAGATATGGTGCTATTGTTTTAATATGTTAATATTAATTCTGCTGAATTTGTGGCTCTAGCCAAATTATAGCGCTTGATTTACTGGTAGACATTTACTACTCTGTCTCATGAACAAAGAAAAGATTGAGAAGTGAGAGAAAACAGAGATTGTCTAAGCTGTACATAGGTGCTTAGAATGTTTGATCAAAGATGTGACATGAAGGAATCTAAACTTTTCATTATAAGGAACTATGAAAAAATGTTTGGCTATAGAAAGAGTTTTATTCACCAAAAGGATAATCTTTTTTGAATATATGGATTTACCAGTTATATAGTGTATTATAATTTTTATGAAGTTTTCATGATGAGTCAAGTGATTAACAACTGATTCTACAGAGTGCGATTGTTAGAAATTGACATTATAGAATAAAATATACAGAACAGTCATAAAAGTATGTTTGCGTTTGGTTCATTTCTACTTCTGGTGTACTACTAGTTGTTTAGTTTACATAATTAAGGGAAAACATGTTAGCCAAGTCTACAGCCTACAAATTCAAAACAGGTTATTATTATTTATTCAGCTCCCAGCGATTGCACACATTTGACCCTAAATGACAAAGTAAATGAAAGCCCTTTTTCAAAGTAATACAATCAGTTCGAAAAATATTGTGCTAATAAAGTTATACATTCTAATTGAAAGATTGATGGCAATCCATTTAGTTGTTACTAGGTTATTTGTGACAGACAGATGCAGAGTAACCTCATTACAGTCAAAATTGTGATGACGTGTAGCTGAAGAGAGGAATAAAGCTGAAACCATTGTCACAGTCCATTTCCAAAATGTATTCAGAAGATGATTTAAAAGAAAATGTACGGCCATTAAATATAAGTTTGAATTGGTTACCTAGCTGTGTTATTATAGAAGCAATGAAGTAATCATCTGTTTGATCCGTAATTGGCCTACTTAAAATTCACAAATCAGATTTAGTGATTCCAATTTATGTAAGAGAAATACAGTAGCAAACACTGGATTAAAAAGATTATCCCTTGTGGTTTGGTATTTCCAGTTCATATTTTTAGTTGTTTTCTTCTTGATCATTAAGTCTCTATCAGCTTATTTTAGACATTTCTGTCCACAATCACCAGTTCATAATAAATTATTCAGCACTTTTCATTTGTATGTTGCCTAGTAGTTTAATGTCAGGCTTTCAGCAAGTTCTCAAGGGAATTCTATCAACATTTTAAAGTTATGGTTGAGAGAAAGAAGGAATATAGATGCACAATAATTATTTTTATTTCCTTGTGAAAGATGTTGACATCTTTGTGGAATATATTTCCTGTATATTTGATTTTGAAACTTCCTTTTCTTGGTTAATGAAAAGTCCTGTAGAAATTTTATCCTAAAGGAAACTCTGTCTCTCCACACTCTTCCTCCTGCAACCCTGCAATTTCCATATGCATCTCTACGATTTCTTCAAAAGTATCCTCACAGACATTGCTTTTGTTTCAAGTGCAGTAATCTGATGCTCCATCTTGCTCATAAAACTCATCTCATCACATCTTATTTCTGGTACATTCTCATGCATAGTTGTCCTTCTCTCATATCCTTATGATCACTGCAATGTCCTTTGTTACAGCTTATCTTTCATCATGCATTATAAAGTTCCCTTATCTTAACAGAGATACCCTTTATGAGTAGACTGTTATAATTTTGATTTAAGGTTGACCCTAATATTTTGAAAAAGTCCATTTAGGGGATGCCTAGGTGGCATCCGACTTCAGCTCAGGTCATGATCTCACGGTTTGTGAGTTCAAGCCCCACATCTGTGCTGACAGCTCAGAACCTGGAACCTGCTTCGGATTCTGTGTCTCCCTCTCTCTCTGCCCCTCCCCAACTTGAGCTCTGTCTCTCTCTC
Source organism: Prionailurus viverrinus (assembly GCF_022837055.1). Classification (NCBI taxonomy): domain Eukaryota; kingdom Metazoa; phylum Chordata; class Mammalia; order Carnivora; family Felidae; genus Prionailurus; species Prionailurus viverrinus. Next base: position 129,281,072 of record NC_062569.1, on the reverse strand, counting down.
AAAAATAAACATACATTACAGAGAAAATAAAAAAAAAAATAAAAACTCCATTTAGGAAAAGAACATTTTCATATTGTATATAAATTTTCTGTGCAATATCTCTTAATTGCTAACAAGTATAGCATGGTGTTTTTTTCCTAAAATAATGTCTCCACATTAAGCTGATATTTTGTCTGTCCTAAGAAATGAATAAAAAGGAAGACTAGAGTGACACTTCCTCATAGGTTGTGTCATCAGTTAAGGCTTAAGTTTTGGCTTGTCTAAGTAAGTGAATTAAATAGACAAACAAGTGACTAAGGAATTTAGGAACAATTCTTTAGTTTTCTAAGTTTCTATCAGATTTGACCATTTAGCAAATGAAGTATTAAATTAATTAGAAGACAGTTAATTAACACCCTCTGATAAAGTGTTTGTGTATTTTTTTATGTGACTGTGTTGTTGAAAAATAATAATATTCTAAAACCTGGTCATTAAAGATAGGGAAAACACATTATTAAATTATTAGATAAATTACTTGGAAGTCAGTCACTTAATGTGTATTTGAAGTGGATTAGTTTGAATACATATTTTCCATCTTAATATAGGAAAACAAAGTAACCTGCATGATTTCTTAGTGACTACTTTAAAATAGGTACATATGTACATACATATATATAATATATATTGGAATATATAGAAATATATATAGAAAATATATATTATATATTACATACAGGAAATATATATACTATATATTATACATAGGAAATCTATATATAGTAATATTCTGACCAGCAGAACAGATGAAGTTGTTGTTGTTGAGGTGAGAGCCCAAAGGATGAAGTGGAAACAAAAGAGCTTCTCCCCAATCCTAGTTACAGATCACTTACCATAGATTACTGATTACCTATCACTTAACTTCTTTTATTTTTTTATTTTTTTATTTTTTTTTTTCAACGTTTATTTATTTTTGGGACAGAGAGAGACAGAGCATGAACGGGGGAGGGGCAGAGAGAGAGGGAGACACAGAATCAGAAACAGGCTCCAGGCTCTGAGCCATCAGCCCAGAGCCCGACGTGGGGCTTGAACTCACAGACCGCGAGATCGTGACCTGGCTGAAGTCGGACGCTTAACCGACTGCGCCACCCAGGCGCCCCTTAACTTCTTAATCTTAGTTTTTTTCACCTATCAAGTTGGATGATGATTCTAGCCTTATAAGGTTTTTGTGATAATTATACATATAATTTTATAATTATATAAGATTGATTCATTTATGAGTTATGAAGACTGTTTAAAAAATTATATGTACTTTTTATTCCTTAAGCAAATGGTTGGAGTGTCTACTGTGTACCAGGTTAAGTGCCATGTTAGGGGTATGTCAGTGAATAAACCAGAAAAATGTCATTTGTAGCCTCCAGTAGCTCAGATTCTCAGTGCTTACATATTCAATGCAGAAATTTGAAAAATATGTGAGTGTAGATGTACAAAAATAAACTTACTTGGAAGTCCTCTGGTAATGATTTGTGGATAACTATATTTTTGCATGTTTGTATGTATGCATATGTTTTGTGGGTTTTTTTCCTCCAGATTATCATGGTAGCTGTGTCTTCTTGCTTATTTACATTTTATAAATATTTTCTCAGATCATTTTTTTCTTCACTGTACTGTACATTTCATTTCACGTTGTATGCTAAGTTTCTTCTTCTTCCTCATTGGATATTTAAGTCATGTCTAGTTTTTCAGGATTGTATATGAACGTATGAACTATAAAATACGTACTATGATAAAAATTCTTGTGCACATCCCTGATTATTTTTCTCAAGTAAATTCACACATAGAATTATTGAGTCAATGGGTTTGGATATATATATATATATATATTTTAATTTTATTCATTTCTTCTGAGAGAGAAAGGGAGGAAGAGTGCCACCTCAAGTGGGGGAGGGACAGAGAGAGAGTGGGAGAGAATCCCAAGCAGGCTCCACACTGTCAGCACAGAGCCTGACTTGGTGTTCAATCCCACAAACTGGGAGATCTTGACTGAGCTGAAATCCAGAGTTGGATGCTTAACCACCCAAGTGCCCCTGGGTATAGATATTTTTAAGAATTTTTGAAAGTTCTTCAGTAATGCTATTTTAGTTTAAACTCAATAATTCCTGAGAGTGCAGGTTTCTCATATGCTTCCTTTAGGACATTTCCCTATGCCTATATGATAAATGAAATCATTATCTCAGCAAGTTTACATTTTATTTTTAGTAAGGCTAAAACTTTTGTTGGGTGATAATTGCCTTATTCTTTTCTTCTTTTGTGAATGGGCTATTCCTGTTGTTTAGGTACTTTTCCTACTGAAGTGCTCTTTTTTGTTCTTTTCATGTTCTTGGGTGTGTGTATGTATGTGCATATATGAAAGTTTTCCATTTTAGTATAGGAAAACAAAGTACCCTCCATGATTTCTTAGTGACTACTTTAAAATAGATACATATGTAATTTCCCATAATCCTTTTACTAATCTGTTATATTGACAATATTAAGATAACATTGCTGGGGTGCCTGGGAAGCTCAGTCGGTTAAGCGTCCAACTTCGGCTCAGGTCATGGCTCACGGTTTGTGGGTTTGAGCTCCGTGTCGGGCTTTGTGCTGACAGCTCGGAGCCTGGAGCCTGCTTCTGATTGTGTGTCTCCCTCTCTCTCTCTCTGTCTCTCTCTCTCTCTGTCTCTCTCTCTCTCAAAAAAAAGAAAAATTAAAAATTAAAAACATTAAAAAAAGATAACATTGCTTATGTGTGAACCTTTTTTTGTGTGTGAGTGTATGTGAACATCTTACATAACTAGTTACAGAAATAGATTTCTTAATTTGGCTTTTGTTTTTTCTCATTATAGTACTAGAGTTTCTTATTGGTTTCCCCTTTGGTACATATTATTGGAGAAGTTTTAGACAGCTAGCAAAAAGAAAGAATGGCATTTAAAGTGACTAAGATGTACAGATCCAGTGTATTTTTTACATGGATGTCATTTCTACCTTTCCAATTCCATTGGTTTGGTAGAATCCTAGACTTAATTAATACTGAGTGTTCAGATGAAGGATATCCCCTCCCCCCACCACATGTATTTTTCCCCTGAGATACACTGGAGGTATTTGAATTTTCTTTTTTTTTTTTTTCATATTTTAGAGCAGGTGGCCCAAAGGCTAAGTATAGATAGACTCTGTTAGCCCTCACAGTGTTTTGCTATTGTTGTATTCTAATTGCATTTATGCTTTTAGGTGAGTTTTGTTCTCTCCAGATCTCCATATGCCCTACAAACCAGATTTATCCACAGCTCGAATGCTTTACTCATACATTACTTTGCTGGACCCAGGTGGCGTGTAAATTTTAAGACAACTGCAATTAGTGACTAAAGACTGCTAACAACAAAAGAGTCACTGGTCAAGAGATTTAAAGTCTGGTGCTGGAGGAGCTATTAAAACTGCTGGTGACATCGGGGGGGGCATACAATCTTTGGGATCCATAAATATGAAAAGTAAATTGTTGATAAGCTTTAAGTCTAAAGAGGGCAGAAGTATATATTTCTTATTTTTTTAAAAATCTATGACATGTATCAAAGTGCCTAGTACAATTATCAATGCTCAGTAAAATTTGTTGAATAAATATGATATAGTTTCCACACTCCTCATTTCAATTTACGTGTTAGACTAAGGAATTTAGGAACAATTCTTTAGTTTCCTAAGTTTCTATCAGATTTGACCATTTAGCAAAGGAAGTATTAAATTAATTAGAAGACAGTTAATTAACACTTTTTGATATAGTGTTTGTGTATTTTCTTTATGTGACTGTGTTTTTTAAAAAGAATAATGTTCTAAAACCTGGTCATTAAAGGTAGGGAAAACACATTATTAAATTATTAGATGGATTATTTTGAAGTCAGTCATTTAAAGTGTATTTGAAGTGGATTACTTTGAATGCGTAGTTTCCTTTAGAATATGACCTAATATATTTCCATGACTCCCTCATAAAATTATGAAAATAAAGATAAGTATATTTTAATCTTTACCTACAAAATACATATGATTTATTATAGGGTTGTGATTTTTATCCAATATCCTAGTATTGAATGATGGTGTTTAATAATACTGTAATACTGTATGTCAGAAGATTTATTGTAGTTTTAATTTCTCTCAGCCAGGAGACAGAGTACTTGAATGTGTTTGGCGATTATTGACTGATAAGCAATAAAATGATCCTACATAGAGCTCAGTAGCAAATGTTTCTCGAACTCTCCGATGAATATGGTCTTTTTGGTGTAATGTGTCAATTTTATCAGATTCAAATTTATCATCAAACTAGCTATAGTAGTTTTAGTTCTTAGAAAGCGCCATTTTGACTGAGCTATCATTACATTCACAAAAAAAATTGTTTATACCACCAGGAAAGTCCTTATGAAAAAGTCACTCTTCATTACTGCCTGATGAGCCAAAAATACCTTTAATGCCTTTATAGACATTAGATGAAATAAATGACCTATGTATCAGTAGTTTTGGAAAATTGTAATTATTTCTAATAGGCTAATGGAAGTTTCTATCCAGTCACTCAATCTTTTTGACCACTGACTTTTTAAGTGTAGCAGTCTTTAGTCTCTAGAATATGGAAATGTCTCCAATAATTGGAAGTGCTAGAAAAATGTGGATTACTAGCAGGAATAAAAATCTATGGAGAGAAAATAATTCAAGTAAACTATGCTTGATATGCTTATAGTTTGGTTGAATTTAATTCAGCAAATGTCTTTTGAACACCTTCTGTATGTTAGGATGTATGCTAGGTTGCAGGGTTATAAAAATGAATGTATGCTAAGAGAAATGAATAGATAGAAGACATTTATTAATCTTTTCTAGAACACAACATATGAAAGAACCAAGAATGGAGACATATAAAAAACTTTTTACTTCCTGCTTTCTTTAATCTTGCAGTATACCTCTGTACTTATTTATTTATGTGGTAAAATGCATGATTGAAACATTTTACAGCAATTATGGTTTATAAGTACAATTTTAATTTTTTTCTGGGTCATAAAGACCAAAAAGCCATTGGAATGAGAGTTGAAAGGTGAAGGGAGATTATAGAATAAAAAAAATTACATTTTGTCAGGTAATTTCTTGAGGACACAGTGATTAGGCCACTGGAGAGAGGAAACAGAAAACATTGCATGATTATCAAAATAACAGATTATGGAACCACGACTGTCCTATTTGTAAGAATTGCATCACTCTATTGTTAATATAATGTACTAACAATAAAACTTCACTCATGAGGAAATCGGATAGCAACACTTTTAAGAACTTTGAGACCACCAAAAGAAATCTTGGCATTATATTGACCAAAATGTTTGAAATCTAAAATGTTTAAAACACAAATGTATCATTGTTAAAGGAATTATGTATATCTCATGGATTGTGTGTTTTGCAAAAGACAAAGAGAAAGCAATCTAGTAACTCTGCTCAACTAAAACCACATTCTGTTTTGGGAATTCCTTTAATTTTGTATGTTTGCTTCTAGAAAAATTTATAAAATTTTAAAAATATTGTATTTATTTATTTTGAGAAAGAGAAAGAGAGAGACAGAGAACACACAAGCAGGGAAGGGGCAGAGAGAGAGAGAGAGAGAGAGAGAGAGAGAGAGAGAGAGAGAATCCCAAGAAAGCTCCATGCTGTCAGTGCAAAGCCTGATGTGGGCCTCCATCCCATGAACTGTGAGATTGTGATCTGAGCCAAAATAAAAAATCAGATGCTTAACCCCCTGAGCCACCTAGGTGCCCCCACCCAGTAATTTTAGTTAATATCTTAATATATTATTACTAAGAAATAATTGTACATATTTGGTTGTACATGTGGATAATTTATAAAATACAACTATTTCCAAAGGGTTTTATATCTGCCATATTTGTTTGTTATATATGTTGCAAGAGATGCCTAATCCTTTTCTTATTTCTTTAGTTACTGAGAGGGAAACCATTCTGATGGTTGCTCACATGTTTGTAAAACTCCAACCAAAACTGTTCAGAAAAACAGAAGTGAAGACAACTGAAATTTATTGTTTTCTTTCCCCAAAGTTGCATCAGAGATACGTAGGCAAGGAAAGGTCGTTCTTGTGAGAAAATACTTTAAGTTCCACAGAATTTTTTCTACTTTCTGTTCATGATTTGTGGCCTTTTAAAAATCTGGAGGGTTAAAAACAATGCATATTTAACTTTTTGGTTTTTTACTACTGATTTTGGTCAAAGCAGTATTTAAAGATTAAAAACACGGAAATGACTTTTAACCTACTGATCTATTCTTCTCAGACAGCGTATCAGGGTGCCTTACTTACCAGATGTGTGAGGCTATATACAGGAGGGAGAAATTGAAGGACTAAGGTTTTAGCTCATGTTAGGATTCTTTCAAGAAGGTTCCAACATTGGCATGGGTGAATGCTGTATCTATGCCCTTTCAGTTAGGAACCAATGACTCTGCAGTGAGACTCTGATTGTGAGTGTTCACATCTCTACCTGTCAGCACTTCTGAAACCTTTCAGCACTTTGTTTCTCAGTTTCTTCTTGATCAAAGAATGACCTGCTCACTAAGGCTTTTATAAGATAATAATTTAATAACAAACTCTGAGCCTGAAGACAAAGGAAAAGACCGTGTAGGAGGCCACTGCTAATTTCCCTCCCAACATAATCAAATCAGTACAGCTATCCAGCCAGGACTCATAACCCTTAATAAGTCACTCTACTCGATTAAGAGAAATTGATTTTCCTCTACTGTGGATCATAGTGATTATGATAAATATGGTATCTGCCATTCATTGTGCCCCCCCCACTCTTTGCTGCCTGTGGCTATTTGTTTGCAAGGCGGCAGGTATACGAGCTAGAGGATGATGTGGTGTCATTAACTGCAGTTGGTATCGGTGCTTTGACAGCTGTGGAATCGAGTGGTTCCATAGATCAGCTTCGAAGCCAGTTGTAAAAGGCTTGTGCAGCAATTACACAGTCCTGGCAATCCTACTGGCAGCCTTCAACACAGAAAACCCCTGGGTCATGATTTTAAATAGTCGGGAATGATGGAGTTTAAACTTTAGTTTTATAATGTAAAAAGTTACATGAGGGCCAAACAGCAACATGGTGCTTTGTCAGGGCGCTAACTTGATCTTCTAGTGACCTGAAATCTACCATGGGTCTGTTTTAGTTCTATTTCTACAGTCAAATCTAGATTTCCAGATAAAGCAGTACCTTAAAATAATAACGTTGGTTGCAGAAATTTGGGCTTAGCTACTCTTCTGACCTTTCTTGTAACTCACATGAAGGATCTTGAAGAGACTAGTTCTATTTGGAACAATTTTCCATCTCTTTACTTCAGGTGGTAACTCTTGATACTCCCTTTCAACATCAATGGGGGCGGGGGAAGGAAAGGAAAATATTCAGAGCAGAGTTAGTATAATTGCTGAGAATTCTCATAATAACTCTCTTTCTCCACGTATAGAATGTTTGTTCCCAAACAATGTAAAAGTACATTGTTCTTAACTTGGTGTCTGAAAGCAATTTTATATAGTGCAATATACAAAGATAGTAGCAGTAATAGAGATGCACTTTTTACTACTTTTCATCTTTTTAAAGTATTTTGGGTTTGAGAGATTGTGCATACAATTGGCTTTCGGTAGATACCTCACGTTTCCTTGTTGAACGCAAAATGGGGTATTACAGGGGGATAAATCGCAGAAGTGAAATGTTATTCTTTTTTTTTTTTCAACGTTTATTTATTTTTGGGACAGAGAGAGACAGAGCATGAACGGGGGAGGGGCAGAGAGAGAGGGAGACACAGAATCGGAAACAGGCTCCAGGCTCTGAGCCATCAGCCCAGAGCCCGACGCGGGGCTCGAACTCACGGACCGCGAGATCGTGACCTGGCTGAAGTCGGACGCTTAACCGACTGCGCCACCCAGGCGCCCCGTTCTTTTTTTAAAAATTTTTTTCAATGTTTATCCATCCTTGAGACAGAGACAGAGACAGACAGAGCACGAGCAGGGGAGGGGCAAAGAGAGAGAGTTACAGAATCTAAAGCAGGCTCCAGGCTCCTAGCCATCAGCACAGAGACCAATGTGGGGCTTGAAATCACAAACCGCAAGATCATGACCTGAGCCAAAGTAGGATGTCCAACCAACTGAGCCACCCAGGCACCCTAGTGAAATGTTATTCTTAACTGTGGCAGCAGTAAACAAATTATAAGAGACCTTCAAAATAGACCTTAGAGTTCTCTTCATAAAAAAATAGATATTTTAACTAAAATTTTATCTTGTCTTGAGTCAGACCTAGGCTTTTTTGAAAATAGCTTACTATTAAATGCCAATGTACTGTTTTCTATTAGGATATGCTAAATTATTGCATGTTAATTGTTGCGTCTCTGGAGAATAATATAGTCCAAGGAAAACTACTCTTTAATTCTTATCTTGGTATCTTTTACCTTTTATGTAGGAAGGGGCAAGAAAAAATGTGGGTTTTTTTTCATCTTAAAAATGCTTTGGTGAGTTTCACTTTATTCTTGAAATTAAAATTATTCAAAATTAAAATTATTCTTTGCTTTTATTTGCATTTAACTTTTTGGGACTTGAAAAGTAACAAACTACATGATGATAAAAGTTGTTAAAACTCTGGCTCTATGCCCACCAATTTTGAGGAAAATTTCCCCCCTATTATCCAGGGGATTCTGATTGTACAGTCCAGTGAGCACAGACAAGTCTGTGCTTGAGGGTAACTCTCTAAATGGCTGCTTGACCGTAAGAGTCGATTGTCCAGTAAGGAAATGTGGAGGAGAAGATGCATTTTGCTCAGTTCTATAGGCTTAAGATGGAAATTTAATGAATGAAATACAGCACAGTGTATTCAGAATTCTCCCTCTTAGAGCTGGGCTATCCCTTGATAGAGAAGGTCTCTGTGTGGAGCTTCCAAGTAAAAACAATTAAATTTAACGAAAAGTTTTAGCATTCACAATATTCCAGACACCACAGAAAACTTGGACCACATAGACGGCTTTAACACCTATTTGAATCTGACAGACTATCATGAACCTTCCCTCTTATTTCCTCCAAAATTTCTCTTGCAATGTAGTTTCTTAATTGTTATCATCATGAGAGATCATTTGATGATATTGTCCAATTCTCCCGCCCACTGCTGTAAGTCTAGTTTTTATACTAGCTTTCGGTCACTCTTCAATTTTTTCACTGAAATTCACATAGCCTATTGAACAACCACAGTCTCTTTTCACTCTCATTCTATCTTTTTAAAATACAGTTAATTTTAATTTTATTAAAATACAGCTAATTGTAATAGTACAATGCATCCTAGTGTCTACTGCATACTGCTTAATTCACCAAACTACTTAAACCTGGTTTATGGAACCTCTTCTCAATAATAATTTAGATACCTTAACACTTTCAATGACAGAATCATGAATGGGAAAGATCTTTTTGAGTACAAACATGCAAACTGTTACAGAATCTTTTGTGCATCTAGTTTAGAATACTCAAAAACATGTTTTCATGTTAGGCATACAGCATGGACTATGATTAGCAGAAGAGAGACCAATCATTATATGAAGAAATAGATAAAAGGACTAAAATGATGATTAAAAGCCTTTAAATGTAGCATGTAGAGTGTTTAAAACCCTGTGTGTGTGTGTGTTTTACTCCTTGTTTAAAGTTCCGTTTTTAGTTTTAAGTCAACAGTATAACTAATAACAAAGATAAAAAGACTTGGAATGATTGTTTCTGTGTTCTGTTTGATGCCAGAAAGTGGTCACAAGCAAGCACACTGAATGTGGAATAACAGGAACAATTGCAAAGCTTAGGGAGGCTTAGCCAATTGTAGGCTTCCACTCTTAGCAAGGAGAAAGCATATGCATGAATGCAAGAGCGGAAGTGACTGGCTGTGAAGAAAGAAAAATGTCTAGGTCTGTGTTGAAAAGTAAAAGGGTTTTGATGCTAGACCATGGTTCAGCAATTGAACTGTGCTTCAAATTATTTGTGAAATGAGAATTTATTATAAATTATATTCTACTGAAGGGAAAATGGTCAGGAGCAGTCTGGACAGCTCTAACCTCTGGATCTATAGGAAAATATGTTTGAGTAGAGAATAGACAAAAAGAGCAATAGAGGAAAAAATGTTGAAAGTCTACATTTCAGTTGCTCCCGGGAGTTAATCTGGTTATTCTCAAGAGTACATACAGAATGAGAGTAGAGAAGAGTATAGCTGCTTCCCACTGCCCTGCTGGAAAAATATATATACGCTGAAAAATTTTAGATACATGTGAACATTTTCCTGATATTAAGAATCTGGTACTAGACAAGGAAATCTTCCGAATATTTTAATAAAATAACAAAAATCTACTTTCATGTATTTAATTCCACTAATATACTCCATTTACATTTTAAAATTATTGAATTTTAAGTCTAGTAATAGACCATACTTGGAACAGTACATCAAACCATAACTTACCTACGGTGTGTTAATACTAAGTAGCCTTGCAATCCGATATACCAACACTTTAAGAGCTTAACAGGAAAGATCTAATTTACCGCCTCAAGTTTGTTTTTGAATCCTGCATCACTTGAGAGATTTGGAAATGTGGCTGTATGATGCAGATTTGAAACCCGTTCAGTCACTTAACTGTTCTGAGCTAGAAAGATCAGCACATTCCCCCAGCAGAACACTCCTTCAGAGCACATCAGTATTAACACTCTTTTGCACTTTCCAGTACAGTTTTGTGTTCTTGTAAGCCATGTCTCCTGCCCTCAGGCTTTAAAAGGACCTCTCGTCCCCACTTTCTCTGGAGTTGGACAGCAGCCGAAGTAGCAGCTGCCTCGCTAGTCACTTTTCTTCCCCTTGTTTTGATAATTATGAGCAAAGGTCAATCACTTTCCCATCAAGGCAAATCCTGACAACGCCACATGTCAGAGCCTAAGTTATGGATGACATGCTTGTCAACATCAAAACCCTGGGAGTCTATCTTTACTTCCTCATGACCAGCTAAAGTCCGAGCCCTACTGAAAACTAGAGGCAGGAGGGGATGAAGGAAGGGTGGCTGCGTGCCCTGCCTTTGTCAACCGCAGATATATGGTTCTAGGGAGATTCTGTAATTTTAAGCTCCACAAATGGACAATTACATTCCGCTTGTTAAACATGGACTATGAGCACCCTGACGGAATGCAAATGCTTCTCTTAACGGCATGACCTTGTAGTGCCTTAGAGGGAGAGGTTTTAGTTTTATTGTGGCGTTTTTTTCTGAACCCAGCTTAGTTTTTCAGAGGGAGATGGAACGTTTTAAAGCTGGGTGGGGGGTGAATAATGCTCTTTTTGTAACTAAATTCTGGGTAAACGAAAAATTTGGCTAAGACCATTATAGGGATAAAGCTGCATAGCTCTGTTCACTAAGCACTGAAGGAGTAAGAATTTCGTTCATGTTATAATTTGATACTAAATTTGCGCTGCTCAGATTAAGTCAGGGGTTCATTTACATTTAATTATACAATATTTTTCAGTTCCCCTGGAATCAGCGTTTGTGGAAATATGCATTATTGAGTCTGCTGATAACTGACCCTGAACACATAAAGAGAGCAAATCAGAAATGCATCAGCAATGGAGACTTTCTGTTCAAGTGGCCTTTGGTATTACAATTCTTGCACTCCCGTCAACTTATGAGTGTAGCCTAGTTTCAGTGTTTCTAGCACTTTATAACATAAGAGAATAGGGTGTGAGGTTAAAATGGGGTGCTTTCCTTTATACAATCAACAATTTTCCTAAAATTCCTTTGGTCATTTTATTTTAAATACTCTAAGGACTTTCTGTTGGGAGAAAATCTATAGCAACACCACTTTCTCTTCTTTCTAGAAGGTAATAAACCCTGCTGCACGATAAATCATTACCAACAAGTCACTGTGCTATACACCTTAAACTTACACAGTGCTGAGTGCCAATTATATCTCAATAAAATGAAAAAAAAACCCTCCTTGCTTCTCACTAGTTTAAATCAAAATTTTTATTTACTGCACTCTTTGAGTGTTATATAGCGAGTTACCTCTAGGTATGCTGTGATGAATTGTCAGTGGGACATTTGCTTTCAGGATGAAAGAAACCATCACTTTCCCAGAAAGTTATCACCCAACGATAATTTAGAATTAAAAGGAAGTGTGCTGTGTATTTCCTGCAATGAACAAATCTAACAGAATCTTATAGCGAGTCATATTTAGATACTTAAGAATTCAAGTCTTTATAGAAATGTAATAAGTTGTGGGTATATAATTTTGTGTTTTGGCCAACCACCTCTTTCCTTTATATTCTAAAGTGAAATATGTAAGCGTCTCATAACAGATACACTTATTTTATTATCAGTCATTGTTCTTAGGCATATATTTCTTCAAACAGAATGATAAGCTCTTGGGAACACTCCTGAAGACCATTGCTTTTTCTTCTTTTCTTCTCCGTTGCCCTGTTGCCTACCTTCCAGTTGCTCACCTTTCTTGATACCCCCAAGAATGGAGTCAAAGACTAGAAAATACACAGGTGTTTTGTCACTTTTTTTTTATCCCCTCCTCAGTTATTCATTATGGTAATGGCACTTTGTGATGTGCAATTTCTGGATTTATGACCCATTCTCGATAAGCGTGAATCCGGACTGCGTGTGCATCTTTGATAAGGTTCTAATTGGATAGCAGTGACCTTTCTGAATGTAATTCAGAGAGGAAGATTAAAAAGCAGTCCAGGAAGTGACAGGTTTGGGACAATAACGTATGAATTCGGCTCTGCTGGCAGGCAAGAGATGTAAGCCGTGATAAATTAGAGGCAGGCCAAACAGGCTTAGTGAATGATTTTTCATTTCTGCTGCATCCTTGGGTAAAACTCTATTGCAGAAATTGTGCTAACACTAGGGTATTCCCCTACTCTGATGTTATACTACCTGTTTACTGATTGGAAGAGTTGGCAAATTACTCAGCTTATATACCTTCAAAATGACTGAAGACCATGTATTCAATTAAAAGTACAGTCTGCAGTTAGCACACTTATGCATTCCTACAAATCGAATGGTTACTGAGTATTTGGAAAAGAGCCACCAAAACTTAGAAAAATCTGTCTCTCTTTCTCCTTCATTCCCTCCGTTTGTCACTTCTGCATTTAAAACCTATTAGATATGTGTATATAGACTCAGATCCTGAGATCACCTTTCTCCAATTTTAAAGATTGAAGTTTAAATTTAAAATTAAAATTAAAGATGGATTCTAAAAGGCAATTTAATCAGGAAACCATATTCTTATAGTTAATAGTTTTAAACTCCTAATATATCATTCACTTTGAATACATAGTGGAAATATACTTGTATAGACAAGTATATTTAAGTATATACTTAAAAGATATATTTAAGGGGTTTGGTATATATAAAATATACAAGGATATTTAAGTATGTATTTAAAAGAATAGGAACACACACATTCACATGCAAACACGTATATATCTTCCTCCAAAGTGATAACTTCTCTCGAGGAGTGCCAATATATGATAAGCTAATATTAAGTATATAATAAAAATGCTAATAAAATAGAATTAACTGTTTAAACAGGAGAAACTGCAAAGTCTAAAAGGTAGCTTTATCAGATGATTTTGTGATGTCTGACTTCTGGGCTACTGGTTTCTTGTACACATGGAACACAAAATAAATTGTCCAAGTACCAAGCAAGTCAGTTCTTGGGCTTCCCTACCAGGATTAATGGAGGGAGAAGTTCTTTCTGTCCCGTCACTTCCTCCTCACACTTGGGTGCCTTCAAGGAGCACAGGTCTATCAATTCTCTATTTGCTTTAAAGGGGAGCCCTCTGCAGCTTGCCATAGTGAGGGAAGGCAGCTACCTTTTTTGAGGGCTTGAGGTGGGTCAAACGCCATGCTAAGCCCATGTAGAATTGCAGCCTGGCCTCACCAGAGCTCAGGATGGTGTTATTATTAGAGCTGTCTTTCCAGATGAGAAGAGAGTTTTCCTAATACTCCGCACAGGGCTTGCCCCCCAGCAGTTACCATGCAAATGGAAAACAAAATGAGTAAGCCTGGGAGTAATGAAGTAACTCACCCTAAGATTACACTAATTGAAATCTGGCAAAACTAAATTTGAACCTGGGCTCTGTGTATCTTAACACAAGCCAGCAGCAAAAGCAAACTTCTGGCTGTGTTATTTTATGGCAGTTTTGCAATTCACCTCCCTGACACCATTTTTAACAACTTTTTGAGATACTTGACATACCATACAATTCATCCACTTAAAGTGTTGGATGTCACTTTACATTTTATAACTGTTATAAAATCAGCATAGTACACACTGCCTCTTCCTCAGCTGTGTTTACTACTTATTGCCGAAGACTTGTTTGTTATTTTTCCCACTTCAATGCAATATTATGTATTTCTGCTAAATTCTCGGATACATAAATATTTGTATTCTTCTAGAATTACTCTGACATACATTTCCTGTTCTTTTTTTTTTACATTCACTATTTCATATTCACTATTCTGACAGACATTGGACTATTCCTAGAAACACTTATTCATTCCTTTTCTAGACTTTTTGCTACTCCCTTCCATCCTATACGCTTACTGATAATTTAATTGTGACAAAAACTTTACTTTCTCCTTGATGCTTTTCTGTTCTTAAAGCACGTTGTCTGTCAGATTAAGTTAAAAAGAAAGAATAATCTTCAATGATGGGCTGCCAATGCCCTGCATCATCTGATCCCACTTTATTTATGAAATCCTTTTATTTCATAATTTCTATCAGGAAATGCCTTCTCTGTGTAGACCAAACCCCTTAATGTCTCACTTATGTTGATATTGTTTCTGACTCTGTGCCTTTTCTTGTTTAGGCAGTTTGCCCTTCATTTTCTTAAATGTGGCCTACAACAAAACTTAAATAGTAGTTCTTCTATCAAGACTTACTCTCCCACAACTCAAGATCATCGTCACCCTTTCAGCTTTGAAATCCCATTGAACTTCCAGGTTTTTTCACATAATTTAACTCTTGATAATCAATTTTTCCTTTCCATCACTTTTCCTTAAATTTTGTTTTTGTTTTTGTTTTTATTTTATTTTTGAGAGAGAGACAGAATGTGAGCAGGGGAGGGGCAGAGAGAGAGGGAGACACAGAATCTGAAGCAGGCTCAGGGCTCGAACTCCCAGACTGTGAGATCATGACCTGAGCCAAAGTCAGATGCTCAACCGACTGAGCCACCCAGGTGCCCTCCCATCACTTTTCTTCTTGAAAATTTCGTATATGATCATAGTGCCTCTAAACATTTTAAATTTCTTAACATGTTTCATGTATGATTTCTTCATGCAACTTTCTTCCTAGCATGTTCTTCTGAAAAGAGAATACTACATTTTTACTTGTGTATATTATATATTTATCCTCATGTACATAAACTCATAACCTTGTTTGAAAAGAAAAAAAAAACGGTGCCTGAATGGCTCCATTGGTTAAGTGTCTGGCTCTTGATTTTGGCTTAGGTCATGATCTCATGGTTCGTGGGTTCCAGCCCTGTGTCAGGCTCCACACTGACAGTATGAAACCTGCTTGGGATTATCTCTCCCTCTCTGCCCCTTAACTCCTCTTGCTCTCTATCTCTGTCTCAAAATAAATAAACTTTAAAAAAAAAGGAGAGAAAGAAAAAATAGATGAACACAATTTATGTAAACTTTGTAGACTTCAATAAAATATTGAATAAAATATAGTAATTCATATTTGAGTGGACTCTATGGATGAAATTATGATAAGATATCTGGTACTGGAGATCTGAAATGAAGTTATATTACTAATTTTTAAGAAGTATAAAAAGCCAACTGGTGGAAGCAGGTAGAAGTAAGTAGAATTTTCATCAATGGAATTGGTGAAAGTTTTGTGATAAAGTTAGATATACTTTGTTCTCAATCAGGGTCATGCCTCAAATATCAAAGATAGCGTGAGCCTGTGAAGCAATTATTTATTAATACCTTGCTCAATAGAGCGTGATGATAAAAATGGGCAGTAGACACTTCTCTGAGCATTTGTTTTGTCTCATTTTAATCTCTCTAAATGCAAAAGTATGAATCATGACAGGAAGCTGTCAATGTCCCTGATTCATTTGTCTTTTGCCATTTTTTAAAAATATTAATATTATAAATAATGAAGTCACCTTGGATTCACACTGAAAACAAATAGAGGAAGTTTGTGGCTTTTGTACTTCACAGTCCAGGATGGCCACAACAGATATCTGAAGAGTGACTAGTGCAGCATAGCTGGGTTGAACATGGGCTACGTGGATGATGTGGGGACTGCACATTTCCAGGAACTCAAGAAATAAAACAAAGAAGTTCTAAAAGTGAAAGGAGTTCATCATCTCTTGGTCTTTTCAAAAGTACTAAGGTAAAATAACATAAATACAGATTCAAGGGAGACATGTTTGAAAATTGAACATTTTGGCCATGACAACTATGGTTACAAAAATATATGTTCGATTTTCTAGGATAATACTATGATTCTTGTAGCTAATTTTCTAAAGTATAAGTACTGTGTTTTAGGTTATGTACATTTATAATACATATAAATAAAATTTCTAAGTTGCTTTAAAAGTTAAAAGAGGGACACCTGGGTGGCTCAGTCGCTTAAACATTGGACTTTGGCTCAGGTCATAATCTCGCGGTTTGTGAGTTCAGGCTCCACATCTGGCTCTGTGCTGACAGCTCAGAGCCTGGAGCCTGCTTCAGATTCTATGTCTCCCTATCTCTCTGCCACTCCGCTGTTCATGCTCTCTCTCTGTCTCTCTGTCAAATATAAACATTAAAAATTTTTTTTTAAAGTTAAGAGAGACACTATTTAAAAGTGTTAATAAAACATTGCATAAAATTTTATGTGTTTCAAAATATTCCCATATGCTTTAAAAATAGGCAAACTATAGAACCATGATGGATCTTTTAAAATTAAATGTACCAAGGTTTAATTTTCATGGTTTAAGGAGGTTATTTTTATGACTCTACCCCCTACCCCCACCAACTGAATGTGATAATTGACGAAAAAACTGAAATAAATATGTCATAAACTTGTGTGAGTGTTGATAGAAAAGATGGCTTCTATATGACCAATAAACAACCTGACAACAGTCTTAGTTTCTTTTTTGTTAATGTTTGTTTGTTTATTTTGAGAGAGAGAGCACGAGTGCGAGTAAGGGAGGAGCAGAGAGAGAGAGAGAGAAAGAGAGATTGAGAGAGAGAGAGAGAGAGACAATCCCAAGCAGACTCTTCAAGAACCCGAATCAGGGCTCGATCCCACAACCTGTGAGATCATGACCTGAGACAAAATCAGGAGTGGGACAGTTAACTGACTGAGCCACCCAGGCGCCCTTTCAGTCTTAGTTTCTAATTAATACTTGTTCGTTGTTAAAAATGATTTAAAAATTTTATAGCATGCTTCTCCAATTTTGTGTAAGGTGTGGCATTATTGCTGTTGTTTCTTGAAATTTCTGAGGAAGGTAACGCATGGCTTGGAATTTTGGGTGTCGTAAGTTTCTGAGGTAACACTCATGTGCCAATATGTTGAAGGTGGTGATTAGAAAGCACAGATTGCTGCTGTTCAGGTTATCTAGAATTTTCATTCCTGCTACTTAAATTTTACAGTGTAGTGATCTTCTACAAGCTGTAGACTCCCAGCCTGCTGCTGTGTCAGGAAGCCAGAGAAATCAAAGAGCCACCTACTGACCCTCCCCATTGTCTGGGCTTGTCGTCTTCTATCAGTGGTGTGCCACAATCAGCGAGATACACATGTACCTCCTGCCTGCTCCGGGTTTGGCAGCCCCAGATCCCTGCACCTGTTTGCTTATACATGAGCTGTGCATGTTTGAATTTAAATAGACGCAGGAGGGTGGAGCAAGGGGGGGAAGGGTGATGGCTCTGTCAGAAAGGAGTTCATTACTGCGTGCAGAAGAGCCAAAACCAGCTTTTAGGGAGATGGGAAAGCATGATCAACAGTATCGGTTGATAGAAGATAAGTTTTCCCTGTAAGAATAATCTTTTTTTTTTCTCCTTAAGTTGAATGGAGGAGAGGTTCAGTTAAAACAAGGTTAATGCTCGTTTTGATGATCTTATCTGTCAATAAGTGATATACTCAATAACATAGAAAATTGTAAATACAGGGGTGTCTGCGTGGCTCAGTCAGTGAAGCATCCCACTTCGGCTCAGGTCATGATCTTGCGGTTTGTTAGTTCCAGCCCCACATTGGGCTCTGTGCTGACAGCTCAGAGCCTGGAACCTGCGTCAGATTCTGTGTCTCCCTCTCTCACTGCCTCTCCCCCACTCACACTCTCTCTCTCTTAAAAATAAATATTAAAAAAAAATTAAAAGAAACAAAATTATGAATACAATGATGAATCGTATTATCTGGGGTCTTTTTTTAAACTTACCTTTCTTTAAAAACTTCAAATGATGTCATTGCAAAAGGTAATCAGTCTAATGTATCAAAGAAATAACAAGAACTTCAGAAGTTCTTGGTAAATTTAGTAAATCTTTGTACCATGGACTCGTATCTATGATATACACAATACACACCTGTTTGTATTGGGAAGTTATTTACCTGACAAGAAATAATACCATCAGCTTTCTTTTGCAACTTGTTTGGTTAAACATGGCTCTTTCAATTTGTTTCCACTCTTAGTGATGACCTGTGGCAATCGTGTGTCAAGTCTTCTAGGTTTCAAGTCAAAAAACCTGATGAGTGGCTGCCACAGTTGGTATTGTGTTGTAGTATTTTGTAGTTCTGTGACCTTGGGTAGGTTATTTAATCTGCCTGAGGTGCAAGATATTCATCTGTTAAGAGGGAATACTGGCACCTACTGGGATACAAAAGGTGGGCATTTACTATAATAATCATGTTTTTTCAAAGAGTAATGCAATATATGTTATATTAGACAGTATTCCTGTTAATATTGATGTTTAGCAAGTTTAGCCATGACCTGCATAAGATAAAATACTTACTTTCATTACTAAATATATTTTCTTTCTAAGGGCAAAATCCTTTCAAAAACAACTTTGTTACCATCATCCTAGAAGTTCCATAGAAATAGTCCCTGCATAAAGCACAGTTTTGTATGTGAAAATATTTTTTGTGATGTACTTCCCTATCATATACAATTGACAAAATAATTCTAGAGAATCAAAATGGCAGTCTTAATATTATATTATTGCCAATACTAAACTTTGCTGTAACTTTGTTGTGCCAAGAATTAGCACAAAAGTTATACAGACTGACGTATGCTTTTTTCTTTGGGTTTTCAACATTTAATCTAACAAAAAAAATGAAATCACTTGGAAAGAGGATCCGACATTTATAAATGCACCCCCCCACACACACACACACTTATATCCCCCAAAGTTATAAAAGATCTGTTGAATTTGGGGATACCTTGAAAGACTTAAAGCTGTCAGCATTTCACTACCCCATGTGGTTTGAGCAAATGAGCAGCCTTGAACTTTGCACACAGAGTTCCAAGGTCTGGGCAGAAGGCAGTGCATCTGCAGGCCCTTGCATGACTAATTTCCTGTCAGCAAGTGATTTTATTATCATTTAAATAAGAATTTATAATAATAGCAGTAAACTTGCCAGATGGCTGAATTAGTAAATTTTAAAGGATATAGGCTTAAAACACTTCTGTGCATCCGTCTTCAGTGCCCCTCACCCGATGCAATCAACTATTTTGGTGACCACTTTTGATTTAGCCACTTTCATCATTTCCATTGATTAAAAGGATTTTAATAACACAATATTGTGTTGCCTGTTTTACAAGAAGACATATTATGACTCACGGCTAGTTGTTTACATTGTAAATGGGGGAAACCCAAATATGAGTCGGCATTTCTTCCTGTCCACTGATAATCTCTGCATGAAAATTTAGTTTCTGTCTCTACGCTTATAACATTTAACAGAAAAGAAAAACTACCTAAACAACTTGTTTCTTATTCTTTGTGCAACATTAAAGGCATATGCAAAAGTAACTACTGTGTATTTATTTCTCATGTTCTCTGTCCAAGAAAACACATTATTTAATAGTAAACACATTTTTACTTACAGCAGTTAAGTGAGGATAATCTTAAAGAGAAGAGATGATGGGTATTACAGCTTTTCAGTTTTTCCTAGAGTATAGACACAAAAATAATTTATACCAGATGAGATTTTACAAATATTCCATACCATTATGTCAAATGAATGCCATTAAATATGAAACAAAATATTGACACTGTTTCATAATACAGCATATGGTTAATAAAGAAATTAAATACAGAATTTTAAACTACCAATTTAGCTTAATTAAAAGGTATAATTTCCACAATCCTGATTAAATAAAAGTAGAAGCATGTGCTACATCCTCTCCCTTTGAAAATTTTTAACGAAATGCTTGAGAAATTTTCCTGTTTGAATTATAGCTACACAAGAATGATTCTGCTGATTCCTTGTGATTTAAGGTATTAAGATCACTACTAACCAAAATACATTAATTAAAAGCTTGGAAACGCTGGGAATTCTAATGGTATCTTGCACCAACGTACGTATGTAGATAGTAGTATTTTAGGTAGACTAGCGACACTGGCTGGAGAATTAGTAACCACGCACGCTGTTACTAAGCTTTCTTGGTAGCTGTCTGTAGGCTCAGAGAACTCAACTTACAACCTAGAAGACAACACATCTGTCAAGAGTTTGGTACTTGTTGCAGGGGTTTTATATTTCCATAGGTCAGTAGTGGCTTATAGAAGATTTAGAAACTTCTGGTGGCATTAGTCAGCTTCAAACATCCCTGTCATCCAACTCACAGCGTGAACTTCCTCACCTACCAATGTGCGTGTTGGCTGCCTGGACAGCAAACTGTTGAACAGCTTTGAGGAACATGGATTATTGACGTGGTTCCATCCAGTCTTATCCCCGATGTGATCTGTATTAAATATTTTGATGATTAGGCTTTATTCCCATTTTGCTTTTTCTTTTCCTGCTTTTGTGATTCTACTGTCAATTAGTGTTCTGTTTCCTATTTGCTTTTTTTTCTCTAAATTCTGCATATTTATTTCTTAATTGTGTACTGTTTAGGCAGGGTTATAGCTAATTTGTGCCGTAACAGGAAAATTGGCAAAAAAAAAAAAAAAAGCACAAAGTGAAAGAAAATGCTTCCTAGGAAAATGTGACAATTGGATGATTATTTTACTTAATATTTTGTTCCTGCCCCTCCCCCCTTTTCAGTGGATATATAATTATATCATTGTTTCAGTAATGTGAAACAAAAATTAGATGTGGAGGAAAACTCTAAATAGGGAACCATAATGTTCTTTTGAAATGAAGAATTTAACTAAACCACTCTAAACTCCCCTGCTGGGCTCAGGCAAGCTGAAATTAATTCAAGACGGCAGATAAAATTTTTAACCAGGCCGAGTGGAGATGACGGATGTGACAGCTCTCAGTTAAAATGTCTTTTAGTGGCAAATGCATGTGTATTAGTCAAGAGATGTGACATAACTATCCCGAGTGAGAGAAAATGAACCAATGACCATTTGCATTGAGAACAAAAGAAAAATTCTTCATAGTAAAATGTGGGGAAGGACAGATGAGTAACTCATTCACGTTTGAGGTCATTTTTTGTAATCTTTTAACAGTAAAAAAAAAAGTCTCTGAAAGTTGAGAGGAACATTTTATCTCAAGCGGTGGTTCTTTTCTTTCTTGTCTGTATCTCAGAAAAGGGAAATTTTTTGAATAAAATGTCTATGGCCAAGAAAGAGGCTG
Source organism: Prionailurus viverrinus (assembly GCF_022837055.1). NCBI lineage: Eukaryota > Metazoa > Chordata > Mammalia > Carnivora > Felidae > Prionailurus > Prionailurus viverrinus. The sequence continues at coordinate 129,259,255 of NC_062569.1, read as the reverse complement.
TCCTTCTCCCCACCCCCACCCTTTTCTATAGAGAACAACAGAAAAGTGTCTATAGGTCATCATATTTCAAAGCTGGGCAGGAGAAGCCTTATAAATTATAAACCCAGATTTGGCTGTACTAATGAAATCCTGCAATGAGAAGTTTGTTGTTGCTGTTTCCATAAGGATACTAGCTCTTTATTTTTTCATTTCCCAAGGATAGTGGCAGTTTGGTAGTTTATTATAAAGCAATACAAAGAAACAGGAATGGATGTGATTCTATGGCAGAATGGAAATAGGGAATGAAAATGATTTGGAAACTATGGTTGGCAGAATTCGACCATGTAAAAGTCAAGTTTAATTAATTGTAGGAACAGATGCTTTCAAGACATAGTAGATACCAGTAAGAGCTGCAAGTATAATTGAGTTTTTAATCATATACAGTTTATTTTCTCAATTAAAATCAAATTGCATTATCATAATTTTCTTATTAGATGTGACACTCTACACTTTAAAAGGGACACTGAAGTATGAACCTAGGACTTAACCTCTTTTTATCAAAATTAAAAGCATCAACCTAGGTGTGTTGTTAGTCTCAAGACAAAAATATGTGTAATTTCCAGTGTAGAATTTAGTTGTTATTTCCTTTAGTAATCTTTTATCCTCAAAAGAGTAGTTGTTATTTCCTTTCATAATCTATTATCCTCAAAAGAGTATATAAGAACATAAGAAATTTATTACAATATTATATGGGCCAAAGTAGAATTTTCTGTACAAATATTCAGTTAAGCTGTGCAGGTTAAGAACACGCCACAGAAATAAGATGATAATTTATATGAGGCTTCAGGGATAAATAAGAATTCCCCTTCAAAAGAAGACTGTTTAATTCCAGGTGAGGTAAATCATGTTATTCGCTTACATCTCTGGCTTTTCTTTCCCTTTCTTGTTTGTAGGATTGCTCTTATATACCAGGTTATTAAAACTTTGAATTCCTTAAGGCTTGGTCCTAAGTCCTCCTCACAACTTATACATGCTCCCTAAACTATTTCATCTGTATACATGACTTTAATTGTAACCTGTGTACTAACACCAAATTTATGTCTCTCAAAACAACTATGCATGTTTCCAACTATGCAAATATGCTGACACCAAATTTATATCTCTGAGGCAGACCATTCTGCTAAGCTTCAGATCCGTGTTTCCAACTCTGCATTTGACAACTGTTCTTAAAAGTCTCAGGAACACTTCAAGCTCAAAATGTCCAAAATCTTACTAATACGATGTCTCTCAACCCAAAGCGACTTCTTCACGTACTGCTAGTCCAGGGAATGGTGTCTGTTTGTTTAGTTATGCCTCCTTGACTCCTGCCTCTCTTAACCCCTATATCCAACCCAGAACCAAGTCCTATTGGTTTTACCTCTTCAAAATTCCTCCTGTTGGGGCACCTGGGTGGCTCAGTTGGTGAAGTGTCCAACTCTTGATTTCAGCTTAGGTCAAGATCTTGGGGTTCCTAAGATTGAGCCCTGCTTGGGCTCTGCAATGACAGTGCGCAGCCTGCTTGGGATTCTGTCTCTTCTCTCCCTCTGCACACCTCCTTCAAAATAAATTCATAAATAAGTAAATAAATAAATAAATAAATAACCTCTCCTATAATTCCAATTCTTTCATTTCTATCAAACAGCCATCACATCTCACCTAGACTACCACAATTTCTTTCTAACTCATGTTCCTCTTCATTGTATTCTCAGCGATATATCAAAATAAAATCTGATCAAGTCATATTCCATATTAAATACATTCAGTAGCTTCCCATTGCTTAAGAGATTTTACATGGACTAATTCTTACTTATTTTCTCTGTATTATACTGTATCTCTTCCTTTCTCTTTGTGGTTCAGGCTAATATTTTAAGTTTTATAAATTTATCAACCTCCTGCCCCAGAGCCTTTGCATATACTATGTTTTTTCTTGCAGTATTTTTCAATTCTGTGTGACATCTACCCATCCTTTGAAATGATGACTCAAGGGAAGTAAGTCTTCATTGGGCATGCCCATCCTGCCCTTGCCCCAATCTAAATGAAATCTCTTAAACTCATTAATGCAACATTCATCTTTTTCTTTTATTATCAGTTCTCATAGTGGGAAGTCCTCATATAGTATTGGCATTAGTGACCTAATGTCTGCTCTGCTCATTAGAATATCTTTTTTAAGTGTACCAGGATAGTATAATATATCTACAATATGAAAGGTCATTTGTATTTTTAGTAAAATTGATTAGTGAATATGCATGTGTAGACATTGAGTTAAGGTGTATGTGAACTTAAAAATCATTTATTTCAGTTTTGGATTGAAAATTAACCTCGATACTGGCCTTTATATATGTTTTGGCATAGTATCATGTGGTTCACTGAATGCCTTTTAAAATGTTCTGACATCCTAGTGCCTGGAGCATCTGGGTGGCCTCAGTCGGTTAGGAGTCCAACTCTTGGTTTCAGCTCAGGTAATGATCTTATGGTTTGTGCATTTAAGCCCCACATCAGGCTCTGTACTGACAGTGCAGAGCCTGCTTGGGATTCTCTCTCTCTCCCTCTCTCTCTGCCCCTTCCTCTCTCTCTCAACCTCTCTCTCTCTCTCTCTCTCAACCTCTCTCTCTCTCTCTCTCAAAATAAATAAACTTAAAAAAAATTAAAAAAATAAAAGAAAATGTTTTGACATCTTAGAGAAAATTAAAAAAAAAAACAAAACAAAAATAGTGAGAGATGCATTAAAGTTCTTGTTATCTTTGCCTGGTTTCCTACTTTGTTCCTGGCCCTTTTGATTTTTAATAAGTGTGCAATTAGTCACAACCTCAAAGATTCATTCATCCACCTTGCCAGGATGAATGTTTTGTGAATCTTCTAATCGCTAGCATAATTTTATGTGGACACCAATCTTTCAACCTACAGTCTTTGGTCAGCATATAACTTTGATTTGCTGTTCAGGTTGTCCTTGACTAAGTTTGTAACAATGCTTAAGTTGATCTATTTTATGCTTATTTAATGATGTAAGTCCCCAACACCACTTTAAATCATAGAAAAAGACTCATTTATTAACCATTTCTAGCTCAGCATCAAAAGATGATATTTTTTTCTATGTCTTATATTAAAGTTTGCATTTGCAAATGACATATTTTACTGAGGTTGAAGGGATTAAGCAGTATTGATTATAACTTTCCATAGTGCATATAGATAAAATTTATATTTTGGCATGAATAAATATACTGTTAGTTTTCATGGCATCTCTCCCATTAATCTCTAGCCTTTAGATTTTTTTCCCCTACTCTGTTGCTTTTGTTAGGCTCTAGTATACACTTTCTACCACTCTAACACCATCACAATCCTCAGCTGTATTATATTATTCAAAGACAATTTCCTTCTGCTCATCTTTGATAACACTTCTTAAGATCACTATACATAATATTTGGGGTATATTCCTCTAAGTTTTTTAATTGTATTCATTCTGCACAGTACATTTGTACTACAACTATGACCTGTTTACAGCTGATGACAACTAAGAACATTCTTGATACTGATAATGTCTTGTCCTATGTAGTAAAACAATACTATTTGCTGGTGATACTGAGAATATGCACTAGAAGAACAGTGTCTCAGAAATATAATGTAAGCGATATAAGTAAAGTTTTCTGGGAATCATACTAAAAAGCTAAAAAAAAATAGGTGAAATTACCATTATATTTAACCCAATATCCAAAATTCTGTATCAATATGTAATCAGTATAAATGTTATTAATGAGATCTAAAATTTTCTTTTTTCACACTAAGTCATTGAGATCCAATGCAGACTTTACACTTGGGGCACATATTAATTCAAATTACCCACAATTTCAATGCTTAATAGCCATGTGTGTCTGGTGGCCACCACATAAGACGGCTTTGACTCTAGGAGCTTATTACTCAAAGTGTGCCTTTTGAACAAGCAGCATCCATATCACCTGTGACCATGTTAGAGGTGTAGAATATCAGGCCCCAATGCCAGACCTCTCCTGGTTTAGAATCTTCATTTTAACAAAGATCCCTGGTATATTAGATGCACATTAAATATTGAAAAGCGTTGCTTGGGGCGCCGGGGTGGCTCAGTCGGTTAAGCTTCCGACTTTGGCTCAGGTCATGATCTTGGGGTTTGTGGGTTCACGCTCCATGTCAGGCTCTGTGAGAACAGCTCAGAGCCTGGAGCCTGCTTGGGATTCTGTGTCTCCCTCTCTCTCTGCCCCTCCCTGCTTTTGCTCTCTGTCTCTCTCTCTCTCTCTCAAAAATAAATAAACATTAAAAAAAGAAAAGCATTGCTCTACTATTGATGTAGAATTTCTAGGTTCCCACATGTAAAGAAAATTGGTGTTAGTGTTACTCCATATACCATGGATTATCTGTTATAACAGCTTTATTGAGATAAAATTGACATAACATACATTCACCCTTTTAAAGTGTACATTCCAGTGGTTTTTAGTATATTTAAGGTTGTGCAGCTATTACTGCTATCTAATTTTAATATTTTTCTCATGGTGGAAAGAAAATGTATATCCCTTACCCAGCATCTGGCAACCACTAAAGTTCTTTCCCTTTGTGTGGATTTTCCTATACTGGGCATTTTTTTTAATAAATGGAGTGATACAATATATGGCCTTTTTCCATCTGGCTCATTTCACTTAACAAAATATTCTTAGGGTTCACCATGCTGTAGCATGTTTCAGTACTTTATTCCTTTTTTATGGACAAATGATATACCAACACACTGATGTACCACCTTTTGTTTATCCACTCATCAGTTGATGGCAATTTGAGTTGTTTTAACTCTTGACTATTGTGAATAATACTCCATGAACATTTGTGTGCAAATTCTTGTTTGGACATATATTTTCAATTCTTTTAGGTAAATACTTAGGAATGGATTTAGGTCATATAGTAACTTTATGTTTAATTTTTGAAGGAATTGCCAGATTATATTACAAAGTGGCTATACTACTTTGCAAACCTACCAACAACATATGGAGGTTCCATTTTTTCCACATCCTTTCTAACAATCATTGTTGATCTTTTTTTTTATTCTAGCCACCCTGGGAGATGTATGTGGTATTTCATTTGGTTTTCATTAACATTGCCTGATTAGTGATAGTGTTGAACATCTTTTCATATGCTTATTGATCATTTGTATATCTTCTTTGCAGGTATGTCTATTCAAATCCTTCGCCAAGTTTTTAATTGAATTATTTGTCTTCTTATTGTTGAGTTGTAAGAGTTCTTCATATATTTTGGATACAGGTTCCTCATAAGATATATGATTTGCAAACATTTTCTCCCATTCTCTGCACTATCTTTGAACAAATTGTTTAAAGCAAAAAGTTTTAAATTTGAAGTATTGTCTGTCTGTCTCTCTTTCTTTCTCTATCATCTATCATCAATCTATCTTTCTATTATCTGTCATCTACTTTCTTATGCTTTTGGTATCATATCTAAAAAGGTATTGCTAAATCCAAAGTCAAGATTTATCAGTATATTTTCTTCAAAGAGTTTTATAGTTTTAACTCTTACATTTAGGTAGTGATCAATTTTGAGTTAATTTTTATATGTGGTGGGAGGTAGGGGCCCAATTTTACCCCTTCCCATGTGGATATCCAATTATACAAGCATTGTTTGTTTAAGAAATAATTTTTCTCCCACTGAATTGTTTTTGTACCAATATCCATTATTAAATAAACATTGATATGTGTATCTATTTCTGGACTCTCAGTTATATTCTATTGACCCATATGTCTGTTATTATGCCAGAACCACACTGACTTGATTAGAATGGACTTGTAATAAGTTCTCAAACTGGGAAATCTGAGTCCTCCAATCTGTTCTTTTTTTAAAGATTATTTTGGCTATACATATGAATTTTCAGATTAGCTTTCCAATTTCTGCAAATAAAGCAGCTGAGAGTTTTATTGGAATTGTGTTGAATACATAGGTCGGTTTGGGGAGTTTTGCCATCTTTAAAATATTGTCTTTCAATATCCCATGAATATGACATATCTTTCCATTTATTTAGGTCTTTTTTTTTAATTTATTTCAGTGTATTTTATAGTTTTCCATGTATAAGGCTTATACTTACTTTTGCTGACCTTATTCCTGCATATTTTACCCTTTCTGAAGAAACTATAAATGAATTGTTTTCTTAAATTTATTTTCTGTTTAATCAATTTTACTTGTATTTTGCAACCTAACTAAAACTGTTAATTCTAATACTTTCCTTCTGTATATGTGAATTCCTTAGGATTTTCTTAAACACAGTATCATTTAGGAATAGAGAAAAATTTACTCTTTTTTTCCAATCTGTATGTCTTTTATTTAATTTTCTTGCCTAATTTCTCAGGTTAGATCCTCCAGTACGAAGTTTAAGAGAAATGATAGACCAGACATCATAGGGAGAAGGTACTTAGTTTTTTTCCTATTAAGTATGACATTAGCTGTGGAATTTTCCTGGGTGGTCTTTATTAGGGTAAGAAGTTCCTTTATTTTCCTTTCTTGTTGAATATTTTTCAGATGAAGAGGAGTTGGAATTTGTCTTTCTTTTTTTTTGCATCTGTTGGATGTGGTTATTGTTTTTCTTTTATTAATTGATACATTGCATTCATTGCCTTTTCTTTGTTAAACCAAAACCACATTCCTGGAATGATACTTCTTGGTCATAGTACATACTTTTTATATGCTGACGGATTTGGTTTGCTGGTATTTTGCTGAGAGTTACTGCATTCATATTTATGAGATACTGGCCTGCATTATTCTTTTCTTGTGATGTCTCTTTCTAGTTTTGGGATCACAGTAACACTGGTCTCTAAATATGTTGGGAAATATTCTCTATTCTAGTTTTTGGAAGAGTTTGTGAAGAATAGATGTTAAATCTCCTCTAAACATTTGGGAGAATTCTCCGGTGAAGCCATCTGGGCCTGGGCTTTTCTATGTGGGAAGTTTTTGTTTTGTTTTGTTTTGTTTTGTTTTGTTTTGTTTTGTTTTGTTTTTGGTTACAAATGCATTCTCTTGCTTTATGTCTATTCAGATTTTTTATTTCTTCTTGAATCATGTTACATGGATTGTGTCTTTCTAAAAATCTGTTTATACCATTCCATGAATGAAGTGTGGTTCTTAAGCGAATTGAGGAAAGCCAGCTTTTCTTTCACTACTCTCCATGTAATATGCAGCAAACAGCATTACCTGTAATTAGCATTGTAACAGTACAACCAAAATAAAACCTGGGAAGTGTATACTTGAATACATCTTCATGAATTCCTAAGAGCAAATGATGGAACCAGACTATTCCTGTAGCTACAGTTGACTTACTAGTCCCCCATAAGATGCACAGATCATTTAAATAATAAAGGAAAACTAGATAGGAAAAAGACAGTACTCGTAGTGAAATAATGAATGTAAGTGACCAGCCTCAAAAAAAAAAAAAAAAAAAAAAGACCTATATATTTACATGGTATAGGGCATATCCAAGTTAAGTCCATATACTGAATATTGGAAGAAACTTGATCATAATTTAATGAGGCCTTCCACCCAATATTATTTTTAACATTACTATTTTACAATAGGGTAATAGCCCTTTACCCCTTTCTTGAATACTTACACTAGCAAGGTAATTACCTTTCATAATGTAATCCATTTTATTATTAGCAAGTCTAATAGTTAGTAGGACTTCATTTATTTTAAGCAGAAAACTGCCTCCTAGGCTACGTACATTCGGTTTTTGTTCTGTCACCATGAGTAGTATGGAACAATTTACTTTATTTTATTTTTTTGACAGCCCTTCATATATCAGTAGGCAGCAAAGCATTTTCTTCTCAGCAGATTTTGTAACAAAAATATAATGTGATTAAGCTAAAAACAAATTCTGAGAACGTAACCTATACTTTAAATTCCCTAATGAATTTTCTCTTGAAACATACACATAAAGTATCTACTACCATTTTCTAAGCGTTTTGGGGGGGGGAGGTTGAAACTGCAAATAGATTAGGGATTAAGAACAGATTTGGTAACTTGGTTAAGTGATGCCATTTGGGGCCTGTGGTTTTCTTTGTAACAGAGCCTTCTCCTCTTCTTGTTCTAGAAGCCCTTATCTGCATTAACTGTTTTTATTGCCTGTCATTCTATATAGCATGCATATTTCTATTTTCAGTCCAGACCGCCTTTCTGAGCTCTACCCATAAAGCTCACTGCCTACTTGAATTTCCTTTTCTGTCTCCAAGATTCTTCAACTCAGCATCTCCCAAACCGAACTCATAACTTTCCTTGTGTACATGACACTGTTCTCTTCCTCCTGTCATAATCAAGATATAATTTTTTAAATGTATCTCCAATTGATCCTAATTTTTATTCCTCTTCCACCAGCATCACCCTAATCTTGCCGTTACCATTTCTCACCTGGACTACCTCTAAATGACCCACCTGCATCCACCCTGGACTGTGTTCATTCTGTTTTCCACCTTTAAGTCACAGTAATTTTAGTGTCAACCTCACCATGTCACATCTGTAATTAATAGTTTCTCTTGCCTTTAGTATCAAGATAAAACTCCTGTGAGTGTCATGCACTTTTCCAATTTGCTAAAATACTTTAGTAACCCTAGTAGCAAGTGAAGCACCCCGTCTTCAATATAATTTTAGCATGGTTTTAGTCTCAATCACCACTTTTTACCTAAGATCATAAATAATAAGGAATCATAATCTGGAAAACATAAAGAATACCCAATATGGAATTAAGGTCTCTAAGCTTTTCTTCCTGGTGTTTTCCTTCACCATTGTCCTAAGTTATGTGTCCTTCTGGATTGATTGAGAAAGTAGAGAAGTAGGCTCCACTTGGAAAGGAGGGGGAGAGGTGATGTAGCCTAGATGTGCTGGAAATGCAGTCAGATATGAATTGACCTGAAATCATGTTAAATAACATAAGATCATATCTTTACACATATAAATAATGTTTTGTATTTTCCACAGTGAAAGTAATATCAATTTCATTGATGCCAATTGCCAATTTTGTTGAATCTCAAATATCAACTGGTTTGCTTTTACTGCCGGGTTGAGTTGTGAACGTCTGATTGATGTACATATGACACTGGAAAACCATTATTAGTTAAATCCATTGGCACACATATTAGTCATTAGAAATTTAATGGACAGAATACATTCCATTCACTCTCTGATGTGAGAAATTACAGCATTTTTTCCAAAGATTTTAGTAGTGTTTGTGCAATAAAGTTTTAATATTTTTAAGTTCCTGTAATATGGTATTACTTCACAGCAGCTCATTTAATTGTTATAAATTTGTGCTGGTGCTTAGAACTCCTTTTTATTGATTCATGAGAATTTAGAAGGATTAAGCTAACTAGTGAGTAAACATCCTAGGATTTGAATAGAGTGCTTCTGTCTCTAATGTCAGTAATCTTTCCTGTATCAGTGGTTTCCAAAGCGTGGTTACCACACCAGCAGCATTAACATCACTTGGAAACTTGTTAGGGATATAAATTATTGGGTCCCACCCTAGGCCTACTTTTTCAGAAACTCTGGGATGGTGCCCAGCAATAAATGTTTTAATAAGCTATCCAAATGACTCTGATGGACACCAAATATTGGGAACCAATATCTTTCATAATCCATAGATCCAACAATCACCTCACATCTTTCTTATTATTTTTGACTTACAAATTTATGGCCACTGAAACAGAATAAGCAAATAATTCAGTTTTATTACAACTTACTAAGCAAGAGATAACAGACTTAATAATTAGTGTCCCTAATTATATTTAGGATAGCATATAATTAAAAGGTTTAAATGTCTAGAAATTAATTGAATGTTCTTATTGTAAACTATATTTAACTTCAATGTCCTGTGCTAAAAGTTTTAGTTCATTATGGAAACTTAATGATTCTCCAATTCCCAGGTTGAATTGCCAAGGGAAGAAACTTATAACAAGTTTATACTTGGAGGAGAATTCCTTTGCTTTCTGTATGGGAACAGAGCAGTTCTTTTTACACATTTGCTCTACTCCCATTGAAAAGAATAAGGTAACCCTGAAGGCCAATGGAGTCCATGAGGTGGGGACTGGTTAGCAATTAGTAACAAGTGAAGGAGCTGTGCATTCCTTCATTTGGGGAATGCTGATTGTGAATTGATTTGAACATCCTTGCTTCACTCTATTACAGGTTGAGGAGGAGGACAAATGTATGAGGAAATACATTCTGTGCTCTGAAACTAACTTTAAATGAGCTTTTGGGAAACAGAGATTAACTGTATTTTATTCTGGAGAATGAACATTGCTACTTAGATATTAAATTTTAGTGAGTACCTATTTAGTAAAATTTGATAGGAGTTATGGGAGCCAGGCGACTAACAGGGCCCAGAAGAAATCCCAAAATGCAGCCCTGCCTTTAGCCAAGCCTTCATAATTCAGCTGTTTGACTTAAACAAAGGGAAGGGAAGTGGACAAATTGTAACTGAAAATTCTCATATGAAATTAATCTCATTCAAAGTACCTAACCTCTAAATGTCGTCACAGAAAGTATAGTTAAGTACCATTTCCCTGTAGGCTGATCCAGGGGTGAAAAAGTTTAACAATGAAAACTTTGGAGGAGTTTATGTTGACGATGTATAAGTTGGACACACACCAGGACCCAGTAAACCCCCTGTTCCCACATGGGGTGGAGCTTGTTGATAACCAAATGTGGTTAGCAGAACCTCCCTCAACGAGTAATTGGGCTATCCAGCCTATATGGGAACGGCCCCTGCTATCAATGTTTGAAGACTGTTACTTGCCTTTAAATAGCTATGATTTAGAATGCTACCACTCAGGCACTAATGTAGTTCAGTGTGTGAAAACCAGACGGCTCACCATATGAGGTAAGTTAATATATGTAATTGGGGATACTGCAAGTTGAATTATTTGGAGGAAAAGTGGTTTACAAATTGAATACATTAATAACAAATATCATTACTAGTATACTTATGACATAAAGAATAGGGCCAAAGGATAAAATGCACCTGGAGCTTTTGTAACTCAAGAGATGTTTTCATATCTTTAGGTAATAAATACTTGTAGCAGGAATTAGCTTGTACCTCAAGTATGCGCTAAGAGACCTCCGCCTGAAGAGTTTGTCTCCTGACATGCCGAATTGCCCCGGGGTCGGTGGCAGCTTAATAAAATATGTGAGTGTTCAGTGTGGAGCTGTTAAGTTATTTATTCCTCTTCTGATACTGCATGCATGAACTGCCAGTGTTTGATGAATCACTGAAGAGAATGGGAGCTGACAAACAACTCTTCCTTTAGTGGCTGGTCACACTGACAGCATCAATAGAAAAACACATCATGGGTTCTAAAATGCCACATTTTCACCATTTACCCTGAATGAGACATGAAGCTCTTTAAGGAAAGCAGTAGTACGTTATCATTAAGGGCCAGCTGACAGAGAGGCAAGTGTGCTTTGAACTCTCTCCAGTCATCATTCTTAATTTCTTCTCTCCTTAGATGGAAGGCCCACCCACATGAGCTCTGAGCAAGGCAGGGACTATTGCACCTTTTAAACTCCCATTGATAGATTGGTCTCATCAACACCCATCCTGGATCCTGCCCATTGGGAGAGGCTCCTGTTCTCATTAGGGTCCTGTAATGTCTGCAGCTAACATTGTTCTCATGCAAATAGAATGGCACAGAAGATAAGTGCCATGAAAATTCAATTTCCCCCGACCATCATTACCCTTTTTCTTTTGGTTATTCCCACTTCAATCTGCGGGAGGTAATGTGTGCAATCTGCTGGTACTTTCGCAAGATGATGACTACATTTTAGTAATGAATTTCCCAGCTATTGCACTAGGGGGTGTTTTAGGAGGTTCCCTAGTTTTCCTACCGCAGACTTCAGCAATGCTTGCGCAGTACTTCCCCAGTGGATGTTCAGCGTGGAGAACGCCCAGCTAATAGTACTTGTGCCCAGTACTTTCCCTTCTTTCGTCCTCAGTGGCATCCATGAAGAACAGCACATGACTTGTTTACTGTTGTCTAGAAAATGAGAATAACGTGTGTCTACCTGTCCAAATCCAGGGATTAAAAACTCCTCTCAGAAGATGCATACTAATAGGGCGCCCAGGTGGCTCAGTTCGTTAAGCTTCCGACTTCAGCTCAGGTCGTGATCTCACGGTTTGTGGGTTTGAGCCCCACGTCAGGCTCTGTGCTGATAGCTCAGAGCCTGGAGCCTGCTTTGGATTCTTGTGTCTCCCTCTCTCTGCCCCTCCCCTGCTCACGCTGTGTCTCTGTCTCAAAAATAAATAAACATTAAAAAAAATTAAAGGAGCTGAATAGTAATGTTTCTCTGTAGTCTATCTGTGACCAAACTTGGATAACTTAATAAGAATATAAAATTCAGGGTATGTCATATAAATATATTGAAATTATTAAAGTGTGCAAGTTAAATAAATCATGTTTTAAAACTGGGGAGAATTCCTACTTGGGTTCATCTCTCTTCATCTGAGAGAACTGATGGGCTATATTTAAAATGTTTAAACTTACTCTTATCCTTTATATTTTAAGTTCTTCAACAGTGGGATTAAATTGTAAACTTTTTTTTTTGCCAATAATATATCATGTTATACTGGTTCTATGTTTCTTCTAAAATTAGCCCCCCACAACTTCATTAGTGTGGGAATTAGTTATAAGAAAAAGAAGATAGGGGCGCCTGGGTGGCGCAGTCGGTTAAGCGTCCGACTTCAGCCAGGTCATGATCTCGCGGTCTGTGAGTTCGAGCCCCACGTCCGGCTCTGGGCTGATGGCTCAGAGCCTGGAGCCTGTTTCCGATTCTGTGTTTCCCTCTCTCTCTGCCCCTCCCCCATTCATGCTCTGTCTCTCTCTGTCCCAAAAATAAATCAAAAACGTTGAAAAAAAAATTTAAAAAAAAAAAAAGAAAAAGAAGATAAAGAATAAAGAGAACAATGTAGATTTAACCAGAGATAACACATTTGTGTGTGTGTCTATTATGAACACTAATATAGAATGTAAACTGTACCTTCTCTGATTATTATCTTAATAGTAATTGTGAAGGGCAGAAACACAGGCATACTTTTTCATATATTTTATGGAAAACTTACTTATTTCCTAAGTAAGTATAGATGTGCTTTCCCAGTGATTAGGAAAGCCCTTTACCTATGACAGCAATTTTATGTATGAAGGGGAATAAAAGTTTTCAGAAATTTTAACACTTACTTGAAAAATATACTGACACAGTTATTTGTATAAGGCTTGTCTTGAGAAATACTTTTTCCTTACCGACTGTGAAGCTATTTTTGTAGGGCACACATTATTTATGTTATTCTATTTACATGATCTTGAGGTATTTTTAGTGGATTAATGTGTTAGATGCATTAGCCATTTCTTTTACTACTGAAAAACACTTATTTAATAATATAGCCCCAGAAGTTGAAGATGCTGATACAATGAAAAAAAAAAAAAGAAGTCCAATTATTTATTTACCCGAATTACTTCATTTTACAAACTGATATATGTAACTTAGTTCAGTAATTAGGATGTAGCTCTTCAGGATATTTCTGGGGTATGCCATGCAGTTCAGACGTGAAGAGTCGCCAACATGTGGTACAGAAAATATATTTGAACTACAGCTATAGTAATGCTACTTCACGTTACATACCAAACATATAATTACTGCATTCTTGGTACGTAATTACATAGGAGTTACAGTTTATATTGACCTCAAGAAATACTGATACTGTAATTTTAAACTAAAAAGTAGAACTTGAATGTGAAACTGTATGTTGATCTTGAATGGCTTGTATTGTAAATTTGGTCTCCTGAAGAATAATTTACTGCTATGATAACTTTCCCAATTTCCTATTAGAATACGCATTGGAATATGTAAAGTGTTATTAAAGCATCCTTTCTGACTGAATGGTTAACTGGTTACACAGATAGGTAAAAGAAGGAGAACTCCAGTGGGTTGGAAGAAGCTGCTAATTACAACCCTCCCTTCCTGTAAGCTTCATGGTCTGCACTTCTCAGAAAGATAGAGCCAATGGAGCATGACTGCCTAGGGCATCTCAATCCCAGGGGGTTTTAGTTGTTTGTTTAGGTGTTGAGAAACACGCATTATGACCGTAATAATAATTATGTATTTGGAATTGGATTTTTGCATCTGCAACACAAGATTCCATCTTCCATAAAATGCAACCTCAGCACCATTTTTATGGTGCTTCATTTGCATATGGAGCTAGATACAGGTTTCATTTGACTATGGTTCACCGTTGTTAACATAGTGTTAAAGGTTCCCAGTGACCACTCTTCAAGAAATGTTTCAACTCTTTATTAAGGACAAGTATGTGTATACAGTCGTTAGTTGATATGAAAAAGTAAGGTTAAAAGATTATTAGTTATTTTCTTTTTCAGAGTAATTAACCTCCTATACTTGTTCATAACATGACAGAAGTAAAGTAGTTGAACTTTGTTTATTTAGATAGTGATTCCATAGCAATGTGCTTTCATTTTCTGAAATATGGCCCAAAGGTATTCTATTTTTGGCTCCTCTTAAGAAATCAGATTCAGAAATAAAAAAGAATTCAATCTGAAAATTAATTAATACTCTAGCTTTCATTCACTCCCATGTATTTTCTAAAAATACATCTTCTCTTTGTTTCTCTTGTGACAGGCAACAATCATTCAGGTTTTTTTTTTTTAATTCTTTTCTGCCTCCGTCCTATTGTTTCTCATCCCATTCTCTGCTGTCATGTTTTTTTTTTACTGAAATATGTAGTTATTTCTGCACAAGAATATTCCAAATGATTGTCAAATTAGTAACTTGATCCAAATTATATACAAAGTCGTGGTCTGAAAGTAATATAGGAACAAAACTTCTCTATTGCAAATTCAATTGTACCAATAAAAAAAATCTCTTTCTAAAGAAGATATAGATGTAATTCATGTCTTCTCACATTCAGTGTATAACAACTTGAGAGTTAAAATCCTGAGTTTTAACTTAGGACATTTACAAACTTTAAGTCGTAGCTCTCCAATATCACAAAAAGAGGACATATGGCAGAAAGCATAGTCTGCAAAATAGAATAGCTAAAAAAGAAAAAAAACACAACAAAGCAGTTTCAGAATAAATATTATGTCTGTACCAGTAATAACACAATATATATTTTTATATTTTTGTTTTCATGGTACAGGTTTTAAAATTTTGGGGTGCTTTAAAAATATATAATTCTAGTTAGAAGATGGATATTTTTAATTTTTTTTTCAATGTTTATTTTTGAGAGACAGTGAAAGACAGTGTGAGTGGGGAAGGGACAGATAGATAGAGAGAGGGAGACACAGAATCCAAAGCAGGCTCCAGGCTCTGGACTGTCAGCACAGAGCCCGACATGGAGCTCGAGCTCAGGAACTGTGTGATCATGACCTAAGCCGAAGTCAGAGGCTTACCCAACTGTGCCACCCAGGTGCCCCAGAAGATGGATATTAAAATAATACATGGCTTAACAAACATTGATATTACATATCTAGATATACTACATAAATTATTGTGTTAGGAAAACAGCTACCATTGTCTTCTGCATTTAATTAAAATAACTTTCAACTGATAAACAATAGTATTTCCACAGGTAAGATCCAAAAGTACCATCTTATAGATGCCAAGTTTAGTGTCTTAATGAATTCTTGAAATGTTGCTAATGAAAACAGTATATACCTGCCTGTGTGTCACTCTCTCCCTGATTAAAAGTGATGCAGCATAGAACATTAAAAACAATCTCCCTCCTACATGAATCATATAACTTATCATTTACAAACAGTATACATTTCCCTTTTTCTCTAGTAAGCCTGGAGAGGATTTAAAGCATTGGATCAGGATGTGTGAGGGAAGGGGTGGAGATTGACAGTAGATGTGGAAGACACTCAAAATCCTCCAATTCAGTCTTGAGAGTTATTACGTTGGAGATTTCAGTAGAGGTGGTCTTACAAATTTTGCTTCTTTTCAATATGTACAATGTTTTTGCCTTTCCCAATGTCAACAATGTCCCCCGGCTTTGAAAATGTATATAATAAAAATACTCTTCTTGCCATGTACACACACGATAGGAGTAAAGAACCCAGACATAGATTTCACAAATGTTATTTTACAGTATATAAATCATCCACAAATATCAAAGAATGAGAGTTCATCATTGCTGTAATGGAGAGGTCTAGCTGACTCTGACAGCAATCCTGCAAATCATTACACTGTTATTAACTTACAGAGATTACAATAAGCCAATGACATATATTGTGTTCTGGGCCATTCATTTCACAATGTTGTATATTATAAAACTCCTTACTTACGGTGATCAGCTATACTTTGACATTCCTTAGAGTTCTCCTGCTATTTTTCTTCATAGTACCCTGTCATTTCACATTATAATATTTCTCATAATTTGAAATTATATCTGCGTGTTCATTTGTTTAATATCTGTTTTCTCAAGTGACAGCTCATTTTTGTTAAACAACTTACATGTAATACAAACATGTAAGTATTACATGGTCTGGGGCATATAATAGGAGCTAAAGAAAATTGTTTTGGGGGTTTATAAATTTACATGTCTTACATTTATTTAAAACAATTGTATATGTTTCAGATTTATTTTTGGCGTTACCAAAAATGGTTTCTCTTGAAGGATAGATAGATAGCTAGATACCTATCTATATGCATGCCTGTATGTCTATAGGTAAATACAGATATATTCATATGCACACAGAATTGTTTTCTTCTTAGGATGAATATATTTGAATTCAACTAGATATTTCATCAGTTCCCCATTGCCTGTAAAGAGAATCTACTCTAATACAGAAACATATAGATAAAATAGTATTTGGATGTGAATATTCTAGTTGTGATATTGTACTATAATTTTTCAACATGTGACCATTGATGGAAACTAGGTCAAGGGTCCATAGCATCTCTTTATATCGTTTCTTATAACTGCATATGAATCTACAATTGTCTAAAATAAATAAATAAAAATAAAAATGGTACGTGGAATTTGTGTAAGAACATTACCAGATATGGAAAATGAAAAATAAACAACTCTTTTTATTATCACTGTGGCAATTGGAGACATTTTGTGTCTCCACACATTTAATTTACATATTTAAAGAATTAGGCCAGCTTGAGAACATTTTAAAACATCAGTGATAATGTGTTAGTACATTTATGAGTTTTCCGTATTGCCTGATTCCTATGTTTTTGTAAATTTAGCTAAATTATAACACGCATGAAGAAAAGTAAAAAATAATTCACACATATTCAATCTGATGGATTTTTAGAAACTGAGCAAACCTGTGTAACCAGCACCCAAATAGGTGTCCTGACTTCTGCCTTCAGAGGTTGAGTCTTATTTTATCCCCACTTTCCTGTTTTGAAAAAAAAAATTAATATATAAAAAAGTTGTAATATTAGTGTATAAACTAAATATTAATAAATATTTGAATAAATAAATAGCCAATAAAATATCAACAAATAAATATGTATTATAAAATGTAACAAATATTGCCAAAGTCCCCTTATCTCTTTGTATATAGATACCATTTGAACGCTACTTATGGATAGTGACACTTTATCAATAAGTACTCTGGCATGCATCTCCTAGGAATAAGAACATTCTCCTACATGATCTCAAAAACGTTTTCATACTCAAAAACTGAATATTGATACAACACCATTATAGCCAAATATTCCCAATTACTCTATTTATATGCATTATTACTTTTGGTACAAGATCCAAGTTAAGATCAGGCTTTATTTTTTTTTTATTCTCTTTTTTCTCTATCTCTTCATGTTGAATGTTTTCTAAGCATTTTTGTTTATTTTTCACAACACAAAAATTTTTGAGGAGTCCAAGCCAGATGTATTATAGAAAGACGTCTCATATATACTTAGGTCTTAGAGAAAAAGTTACAAATTTGGACTAATTAGTATTTATGGTCTTTTAATTTTTTTTCTTTTAAAAATCTAATTTAGTATCTGGTCCCTATGAGGTAATAAATAAGTGACCTGGTGATAAGTTCATTCGATTTCCAGGTAGAAAAACCCATGTCCAACTCTGTTACAAACTATGTGAACTTGGGGAAATGTGTTGGTCTTTTTAGACTTTAACTTCCTCATCTTTGAAATGAATTGATTAGATTCCTTTCGATTGCTAAAATTCTATTATTTTTATATAAACATTATGTATGACCATGATACCATATTTGAAATTAGTGTTACTACTATGGAATAGACCATTATATCAATACTTTGCCATTTACTGCGTTGGGTAGAATAGCAATTATTCCTACATTCTTTTGAATATTCTATGCACAGTTATGTTCTGAATTGAATTTCAGAACATTCAGATTTGAATCTATGCTATAATAATTCTATACAACTTGTCTAATTTAAATTTCCAAGCGGTTAAAACAGTTTTTGAAGAGCTGGCTGGCCTCACACCATCAAGTATACTCTCTGTTGTATACCCCACAGGCCACTTGAGAACTTTTCTTCTTTCCTTGAGTTCTAAGTATAAGAGGGGCTACTAGAGTGACAGTTAAAGTTATATATGTGTTATTTTCCTATGTATAGTTGACCCTTAAAAAACATGGGGGTTAGGGCCACCAGCACCCCGTGCAAATGAAAACATGTGTATAACCTAGGACTTTCTCCAAGCTTAATTACATATAGCCTTCTGTGGTCCAGAAGTCCTACTGATAACATTAAAAAAAACAATTAGCACATATTTTGTATATTATATGTAGAGCTAGAGAAGAGGAAATATTATTTAAAGCATCATAAGGGAGAGAATGTGCATTTACAGTCCTGTGCTGTAAAAAGTTTGCATATAAGTGGGCCCACGTAGTTCCAACCTTGAACGTGTTGTTCAAGGGCCAACTGTATTTCATTTCATAAATATATACGTGTCTTTCTATACCCTTCAATAATCACTTCATTTTCTGTGTCATGCTTAGATTTTAGGGAAGTATGACGCTTTAGATAATATAACACATTTGTGGAGTATACTAGCATTGTTACAGTAGTGGATATATTTTTAAGATTTTATGATTTTATGAAGATGTCTTGGATCTTCTCACTTCACAAGTTTGTTATGTTTTTATGGTAGATTCTGTGCCACTTCCTTCAGAATTATTGGAATATGGAAACCTCTCTAGTTATCTACAAAGAAGGGTGACATGATGTTTTGCTGCTGCATTAACTTTACTGTTCCCTGTAAAACATTAACAGAGCAAAACTCTGAGCTTGTAAATGAGAAACCAGTCTTCATTTTGATCAGAGGAATGGGATTTGTAATTCAAATGAGAAAAGGAAATGAACTCAGTGCTTAGCCTGGAAAAGTGTTGTAATGTGCCAGTTTGGTTCTCAAAAGGTTGATTCCAAACATCCCCATTAAGGTATTGATTGTATCCCTTTGGTAAAAAGCTGAGGGTGCAGTGAACTTCCCAGTGGCTTGGCATTCCATCACTATACCTGTGTCTGACAACAATAAACCTTCAAGAATTTTGCTTACCATACCTCCTATCCCCAGACATGATAAAGGCAATGGCAGAATGGCTGTGTAACCAGTATGGTTCTTAATCTTGATGCTAGTCTTGACTGTCTCCAGTGAAAAGAAATGTCACTATGTAATCCTTTATATGGAGTTATCTGTCCTCTATTGGGAGTATTTTTCTACTCAATTACATGTGTGAATTTGTAGCTTTAAAAACTTGCAGGAAAAACAGGAAATAGCAAGTCCGATTTGAAATTTTGATCTTTCTTTTCTCATTTCCTTAATCATAGAGACTCAGACAGTGGAGCTATTAGAACAGGTTACATTCCCCACACTCTTAGAGTGATGTGTTTATATCATAGTAATGTGTGTGTATATATCATTGGAATGCTATATCTTTATAACATATAACATGCAGTTGTGATTATTTGCTGTAGCTTATGTAAGCCATAGTAGGGAATGAAAAACAAAACAAAACAAAACAACAGCAAAAAAGTCTGTTCAATTGGAGAACATTTTCATGATTGAATAAACAAATGGATCCAGTTTCTCCCTCCCAGAGAGTTCCCTTTGCTTCTCACCACTTTGGAGTCCTGCCTGTATCATTTTGAGGAACATCAGAATCCATTTCAAGGAAGGACAAAATTGGTGCTGGAGTGTGCAGACTTGTCCATTCTCATATATGCAAATATTTTCTCCCAGGTTTAGACAACTGTTTTTCTGCCAAGTGTGTTTTGTTTTTAAGTGCTACCAGAAAATGGGAACAGTGATTTCATTTCCAGTATTCAAAGGAGAGGATTAAATGAGCAAAGAATAAGGATTTTTACTCTCTCCATGTGTATAATGTTCTTTTTAAAATTTTTTAAATATTTGTTTATTTTTGAGAGACAGAAAGAAAGAGAGAGAGACATGAGTGTGAACAGGGGAGGGGCAGAGAGAGAGGGAAACACAGAATCCAAAGCAGGCTCCAGGCTCCGAGCTGTCAGCACAGAGCCCGATGTGGGGCTGGAACCCACGAACCGTGAGATCATGACCTGACCCAAAGTCGGACCTTAACCAATGGAGTCACCCAGACGCCCCCTACAATATTCTCATTGTACCTGTACATATACAAATGGGAAACATTCAGATTCCATCTTCTAAACAAATGTGAATATATAAAATATATGTCTGTGTCCATTAAACTCATGAACAAATCATTAGATATGTCCACTGAGGTCATAAACAAATCATTAGACTAGGTTCCAGGTAAAGTGTTCAACAATCTCTTAGTTTTAAAACTTCACCTGGATACTTGTACACTTAGCTTTTTTTTTTTTTTTTAGCATTCTTAATGGGATGTTTCAGATACCATGACTAAAATGGCCTTTTGTTTCATTTTTTGTCTTCCATGCTTTAATGAATCTTTATTATTATCTACTAGACAGGAGTTCTTTTAGAAAAGAAAGTTCCTTTTAGGAAAGAAAAAAAAGGGGGTGCCTGGGTGGCTCAGTCATTTAAGCGTCTGACTTCGGCTCAGGTCATGATCTATGGCTCATCAGTTTGAACCCCACGTCGGGCTCTGTGCTGACAGCTCAGAGCCTGGAGCCTGCTTCGGATTCTGTGTTCCCTCTCTCTCTGCCCCACCCCCTGCTTGCACTCTGTCTCTGTCTCTCAAAAATCAATAAACATTAAAAAAAAAAAAAAGAGATCATAAGACTCCTGACTTACTAGGTATCAGAATTGGATTTAAACTCCTGTAAAAATGTTTCCATTGATATTATTAAAAATTTCATATGCTGAATGGAATATTGGTATATATGGTTGGACTTTTGTGAACACTGTTTCTTAAAATTCCTTTTTTTTGTTTACCTGTAAATCAAACCTACTTATCTATACTATTTCAGTGAAAACTTTTCTCTGTTATCTATGACTGTGCTTAAACTGGAAACCCAGGTTAGTAATCTGCCTTGATGTTCACCTTTTTTTTTTCCCCTTTCTTTTTAATTCTAAAGGTAAAGGTCACTTCAGGAAGGTAGTTCATGAGTTAAAAGTGTGCCAAAAAGGTGGCGATTACAAGGGAAACAGCCACAGTTCCCCACAAAGGGGGTGGGAGTTGAGCAGAAGCCTCCCCACCGCAGTTTTCCCAGAGGCTCCAAGGGGTGGGGTGGGATCTGACAGTGATGGGCTTCCCTCACTGGTTCCTTCCTTTGTACCTAACTCTGGTCCGGAAATAGAGCAGCACATCATGCTCCCAGACTGACACCAGGGAAGCTTCATAAATCAGCAAGTGAGTGTTCTGGCATGATCCTTCAGCCACTGCCTTCCCTCCAGAGCTGACACCTGTCACCTTTTAAAGAGTGTACATTCTCTGTCAGCTGTCGCTGAATTCTGTCTTTTCTCTATCTACTCTCATATTCTGCCTAGGTGGTATTATCTGGGTGGCTGCCTATATATTATTAAACCACTGTCATTATGGACAAGGTTGTTTTTATTTATGCCTAAAATCCTAGAATCTCCTTAAAGTCATTGGGTATACAACCTAAAACAATCCCCAAGTGTATTTCTTTTGTGAAAGAAAGTGAGTATATAAATGTATCAATGCAAATCTAATTACATGTATTTGTAATCACTGATAAAATAGTGCACTTAATGGTCTTGTATTATAATTAATACTGTAGAGCATTTTCAATGATAAGAATCCTTCAGTATCTGTGAGTTAGGCATTTGGAATACTTTGAACATTAATCAGAATGTCACCGTTGCCATGAGGTCAGTAACAATTGCTTTTTTTTTATTAAAAAAAATATGTACTTCCCTGTGAAGCACATATCACTTTACTAGAAAGCCATGCCTGAATCAACTGGACTGTTACCCGGTTTCATTTTGTTGTAACTATGTTTTACATGTAAATAGCACAGTATGATCCTCCAGCTTTTAGAGACGTAAGGTTATGGCAAATATTTTAAAAATTTGGCAAGGCAGAAATCTACATGGGCAGAAATTTGTGTCTCTCCAATGTTTGCATAGTAATGACATTAAAAATAAAATATTTAATACACATTGGGGATTTCTCTACCACCTCCCAAATTGACGTCTTAAATCTTACTGGGGATTTTAGTGAAGCAAACGAGGACCACAAGGTGTTTATAATTGGGGGGTATTAAGTGTAGAATACAAGTAGAGAGTGCTTACAAGGGACAGAAAAAGTCCATTGCCTATTGATTGAACTGCGGTGGGATAAATGTGTGGCTTCTGCCCTTAATGGAAGCTGATTGTTCAGGGATGTGCCGGTGAGACTGGTCGATTCTTGAGCTGTTGTTTACTGGGAAGGACAATATCAATTTTCCAGAGGGATGATTGGTGTGATGTCAAGGCTGTCACCCTTTTCTCCTCGTCACTGACAGACAGCCCAGTGACAATTACCAGTGATGGGACATTGCCTGCACTGGCATATACACTAGAGGATATAACTGGCAAACAAAAAAAGAGGAAAGCACTTCTGTAAAAAAGATATAATCAGCAGTTGTCAGGACTGGTTACATATATGATGTCTGAATAACAAGGCCACAGCACATTGCCTTTACCTCTGATGTAACATGGACACTGCCTCATCCTGCTTAGAAAATTAATCATGGAATTTGGGGGTGGGGTGGGGGGGGGGCATGAGTTGTTGGCATTATTTGTTTGAGAGTTAATATCAGAAAAAAAACACATTTTTGCTTATTTTTTCTAAATAAAATAGACTCTGGAGAATTCAGATGGGTTTGAAAGGCAAATTTTTATTCTTTAGAAATAGTTACATTTGTAGTATATTTCATGAGTTAAGATAACTTTTATGACTTTTCTTCCTGGTCTCATGTTATTGGCCAAAGTCCAAATGTACAACTTTTGAATTGCATTGAATCAGTATCAGAATGAAATACTAACCTCTATCAGTTTTTCAAAAATGCATCATTTAAGTTCTGGGTAGGGTATGTAGTACATGTACCTAACTTCTGAATTTTCTATAAAGTTTCATCTTTCCCTTTCTTTTTGTCCTATTGTTTAATAATTTCATTATTAAAGTTTATTTATTTTGATAGAGAGAGAGAGAGAGAGAGAGAGAGAGAGAGAGAATCCCAAGCAGTCCCTGAGCTATCAGCATAGCGGGGCTTGAACTCACAGACCATGGGATCATGACATGAGCTGAAATCAAGAGTCGGATGCTTAACCAACTGAGCCACCCAGGTGCCTGGGTTTGTATAATAATTTCAAACAAGTTTAAAGATAAAGAATGATATTTCCAATGCCTATATTTAGTTGTAGAAAAGCTAACACCTAAACTAGTCAGACTACCTGGAGCATGGGAATTGCCAATTAATTGTATTTTTTTTCCTCAGAAAAAGATTTTTCTTTGTATTAATTCATAAATTTCATGTGTTTAATTTTATTATATTCAGGCTAGGCATTTCATAAATTTACTATATTCTCCTGGAATTTGACTGGAAAAGTTCACAATGAGTATGGTTTTACACAGTCAAATTTACAGGTATTTTTGTTTTGTACGAATTAGAAAATTTTCTCCACTGCAGATAATCTTAACATCAAAGGGGAAATACCTGTAAATACATAGATAAACACATTTTTGTCTACTTCTCAACAAGAAGGATACATTGGGAATACTTTCTAGGCTTTTACTCAATTGCCTCATGAGAGTTGCTTTCTACAGAACTGGTCACTGTAGAGATGAAAATAATTCAATATATAATGTTAGTTTTCTACCATCTGTGATGTAATTTTTCTTTGTGAGAAATATGTTCTTAAATATGATTTATATGATTTTTTAATGTTTTTATTTATTTATTTATTTATTTATTTATTGAGAAAAAGGAAGAGAGAGAAAGAGAGAGAGAGAGAAAGCCTGGGAGGGGCAGAGAGAAAAGGAGAGAGAAATCCCAAAGCAGGCTCTGCCCTTTCAGCATAGAGCCCAACGTGGGGTTTGAACTCATGAAGTGTGAGATCATGCCCTGAGCTGAAACCAAGAGTTGGACACTCAACTGACTAAGCCACCCAGGTGCCCCTTTTTATGTGATCTAAAAGGAATGTTCTTTTATAGAATTAGACAGATATTAAAATGTGCAAATTATGAAAATAATTACCTACCATTGACAGGAAAACATTGTTAACATTTTCATATTTGCCTATTTTGTTTTTGGTTTTAAAATTTTAAGTATCTATATGTGTATGTATTCTTTTAAGCGCTTTCAGTGATGCTATTTTCAAGATTGGTAAATATATAGACAAGTCTATGGTTTTGGTGGTGTCCTTTTATTTTACGTAAGTAGGTTACAATACTGTCAAGTGATTGCATATGGAGGTTATTTCTGTTAGGGCTTGTTAGATGGTGTACAAAAGTTATCTTAATTTCCTCTCATAAACCACCGGCTAATTGATTTTCCATTGCACTCATTAAAAATAGATACTCAGCTTTTCAGAAGATTGTCTCAGAAAACCAAGGCAGGGCACAAGTCCTCTGGGATGCCATCAACTGACCATTCCATCAGGACTAAAATAGTGGCCCTCCTACTTGTCAGAACTGAAGTATTTATCCCATTTCCCAGCAGATAAACATTTGCAAGGCAAATAATAAATTAGCCATTAATCAGAAGAATGTTTGCATTCAATGAACTCTGAATGGAGTGGAGATGTCAGGTAGATAGACAAGGTAAATCAACAAGGCAGAATCAATCCCTAGGAAGAGCCACCCATAATTTAGAGAGCGTGGCCCATAGGTTTAAAGACTTTGGAAGTTAAGGACATTTTGTAAAGGAAGAAAAGCTATTTAGAAGATATAAGTAGATTTTAAGAATAGATAGTACGTTAGCAATTTTTATATATTTAAGCCTCTGTTATAATGATATATCATTTAGAAGTTTGATTGGAAACCTGACTGCCAAATATTTATTTTTAAAATCTTTATGTATTATAATACATATGTATTTTTTCAATGCCAGGAGAGTGCTCAGGTTTCATGAAAAGTTTCCATGCCATTATTTTTTTTTTTCCAATTAACAACCTGGCAAGTGTATTGCTTCGGAAACAAGAAATGACCTTGATATTTTAGGGCTATTTTTTATTCCTCATTTTGTTTCCTTTCACATATGTAATACAAAGACTTAGATTTAGAGTCAGAGAGGCTTTACTTGGCTACATAAAAACATCTGATCATGGGTAAGTTACTTGAACTATTATGACCCCCAATTTCCTTATTTGTAAAGTAGGGATATTAATGCCCATCTCAAAGAGTTTCCATAAGAAATGAAATAATGAAACAAATGAAATCTATCTATCTATCTATCTATCTATCTATCTATGCATCCATCCATCCATACTAACACAGGTCTGACATTGTTATTTATTTATTTATTTTTACATAGAAAGCATGTGTATATCCATTTATTCTAAAGCATTATTAATATTTAATCATTTCAAAAACATTTTTGTAATCATTTAGCAATGCATATTTTGTTTCTGGAGATATCATATCTGAAGGGTCTTAGAAGGCCTCATGGTTACAGAGAGGGAATATTATCTCCTTCAATTCTCTCGAGATTAGAAACTACAACCTTTGTTGTTTTAGAATTGACCATAAGGGAAATTGCTCTTGATTCCAAACACCTACCATCTGGCATGCTCTATCTTCTCATTGTGATATACAATGACTTAGGCATTTTAAAAGTTCGTGTGTGATATATCCCCAACTTTTCACATCTTTTTATTTATTTATTTACAAGTATAAGAAAGAATGAAAGAATAACCCTAATCCTCAGCACTGCATTCCAGACTCTTCATTTATCACTCATTTTTTTTCCCTCATGAGTAGAATTCTATCCTCAAGCTAGGTTTCCTACAGTAGGTATTTTATAAAGTTATTATACCTTTTAACCAAAATATTAACTGGGTCATAGGTGTGCCATCCCTATAGTGTCAATTGACTGAGAAAATCCTTCTAATTGTGAATTTTAAGTAAGACTTGCATATTAATTAGCTTTGCCTCAAGCATAGAGAACAATTAAAATGTTTTGAAATTTTAAAATAATATAAATTAGTCTCGCAAAGGAGAAGAGATTTCTTTATACAATCCAGAAACTGTTAACCTCCATTAATAGATTTAAATTGAAAAGCATTTAAATCAAAACATTTCAACTCAGCCTATAATGTTTATTTTTTTTAATTTTTTTTTAAACTGATTCATTCCTGTGGATCTCCCCTCCTCTCATACCACCTTAGAGGATAACTTCAACCTGAATTTCATGAAGAAATATGTAGTTATTAGGTGACTTATTTAAGTTTTTCTCTGTTTATCTAAAGATTGCTCCAAACCTTCATTTATCCTTATCTCTCTGGCTCTGTTCTGACTCTTGCCTAAGGCTAACCTATCTAGTTATGTTTATGATTTTCATTTACTCCCATTCTATACCTCACACATATCCATTCTTTCTGGAATTTCACTCTTTATTGAATCATCCTTAAAATAGAAACATACCCACCTCTCATCCATGCCAAACACAGAACAATATAGATAAATTAAAAAAAAATCTGTAAGATTTCTTAGAAAAAAATAAATTTAGTTTTGGAAAATTAAAAGGCCGCAAAAGACAGTGCCATTTGAAGATATTCTTAAATAGTAACATTTTAAAGCCTGTCAAAACATAAAATACTACAAATGATCATCATGAAATATTTTAACTATAATTCACTCACTTATGTATTTATGTATGTATGTATGTGTGTATGTATGTATGTATGTATGTATTTATTTATTTATTTATTTATTTATTTTGAGAGAGAGAGAGAGAGAGAGAGAGTGGTGAAGGGGCAGAGAGAGAAAATCCCAAGCAGGTTCTGCACTGTCAGCACAAAGCCTGATGTGGGGCTTGAACTCACAAAGTGTGGGATCATGACCTGAGACAAAAACAAGAGGCAGATGCTTAACCAACTGAGCCACCCGGGTACCTCAATTATAACTCACTTTTAATACCTGAAGCATACAGTGAGTCACAAAGTCTTAATGGTTTGAATTAACAATGCATCTATTTTTCACACTGTATGAAAAGGTCTATTACTGTTTCTATTCTACAGATGTGGAAAGTGAGTCATAGAGAGATTAAAAACTTGCCTGAGATATATATATATATACACACACACACATATGTATGTATATACATATACATATATATTTTACTTTTTTGTATGTGAAGCATCTAAAGGGAAGTAGCATGAAATAAGAACAGAAGTGTAGGTTGGAACTATATCACAGAGGTTCTTGAATTCTAGACTCAAAAATTCTGACTTAATGTAATTAGTGTATAATGAGGGGTTATCAAACATTTTGAACATGAAGTGACAGTTCTGGGCCTACATGTTAGCAATTGTAGGAGAAATTGAAGCAGAAAACATTGATAACATGGACAATCATTTGTAAGCTATTACAGTAGTGTGGATGAGAAACCATGAAGCCGAAATCAGGAAGGTGATAGTGGAATGGGAAGGAGATATATTTGTCAGAATAGTTTAGGTAGAATTTAGAGGATTTGTGAGCTGGAATAGTCATGGACCATAGATCAAAGGTAAGGTGGAAAGATATGACTCAAGACTTTAAATTCATAATGAGAATATAGAACAGCCATTGGTGAAAACTGGAATATCAGGAAGACAATGGGATTTGGGTGATATCTGGCTTGGTACCTGTTAAGTCCGATATATTAATGGGAAACCCAGATACAAATTTGGAAATGTCATTCCATAAGTAGGAGAAAAGTCAGTGGCAGAAAATAGTCTTTGGAATCATCTGGTTAGAGGAAGTTGACACTATTGAGTCGATGGAATCATGAAAGAATAAAGTACAGAAAAAATAAGAGAGAGAGAGAAGGCTGAGAATTAGCTTGCAGTGGCACTTACATTTAGGTAGCAGGTAGCAAGAGCAATAGAAGGAATAGGAAAGGAGAACTCCAAAAGGTTGAATGAATCTGGGGAGTCATAAATAATGAAAAGAAAGAGACTTTGAAGAAGCAGGAAGTGGTCAGATTTCACATACTTCAGAGCTGAGAATAGAGTGTTTACTTTTACCAAAGTCTGTAAAGAAATAGCCTTCAGTTAGTGATCAGTACTGAGACCCTGAAGAATGATGGACAGAGATTGACTGCTTAAATAAGAATAAGCCAGTGAAGGGGCACCTGGTGACTCAGTTGGTTAAGCATCTTACTTTGTCTCAGGTCATGATCTCACGGTTTGTGAGGTCAAGTCCCATGTAGGGCTCTGTGCTTGACAGCTCAGAGCCTGGAGCCTGTTTCAGATTCTGCCTCTATCTCTGGCCTTCCCCCACTCATGCTCATGTTCATGCTCTCTCTCTGTCTCTCTCAGTGTCTCTCTCTTTGTCTCAAAAGTAAATACAGCATTAAGAAAATTAATTTAAAAAAAAGAATAAGCCAGTGAGAATGCCTAATAAACAAATAGTATATGATGTTTATGTGGACAGATTGTCAGTTTGAGTACTTTCAGGGTTTGTGTGTCTTTAGACTATTTGTTCATAAACACATAATCATTAAGGTAAATTTTAGAGTTTGTATTTTTTATTAAGTTTCAAACATCTTTAAAATTATAATGCAAGCCAATGGAGAAATATAACATTTTATAAACTATTTATCTTATACACAGCATTTCAGAAGCATATTTCATTATAAAGTAAGACCAAGATGTACTTTTGTTCCCATTTTTTAAATGGGGGAGAGAGAGAGACAAAGTGTGAGTGGGGGAAGGGGAGAGAGAGAGGAAGACATAGCATCCGAAGCAGGCTCCAGGCTCTGAGCTGTCAGCACAGAGCCCGATGCAGGGCTTGTACCCATGAACTGTGAGATCATGACCTGAGCCAAAGTTGGACTCTTAACCGACTGAGCCACCCAGGTGTCCCTGTTGTTTTTTTTTTCTTTTCCCATTTTATCAATTTATTATTCTTTATCTCTGCTGACAAAAACCTGTGGATCTTAACTATATCCACACATACTTAAACATAAAAAAAAATATTTTAGATTAATGAAAATAAGTTCTTCATTTTCTTAGGAATAAATTGCATTATGTTCAAACTATCAGAATGAATTTTGATCCAGAAGTATGTGCCATCTTATTTTGGTGAACTATGGTTTACCTTTATTAAGTAGAACTTCCACATTCAAGGCTGAGAATCTGACCAAAACTGGGAAACAGAAACACAAACTTGACACCCTCCACGTCAAAAACAACAAAAATGGCAAATAGTCTGTCCTGTGCTACCTGCCACTCCCTTGTGGTGTATTCAATCAACTTCTATCTCCTTTGGGACAAAAATAATTTAGTTTCCTTATTTGCAAAGTATATCTTTGAATATACTATAGGTAATATGTTTTGTGACTTCTTTAAGTACTCGGCTCAAAAATCCGTAAGATACACAAACGTAGTTCAAACAGATGTCAATTTTGGTGACATACTATTTGTTTACTTTCACTTCACTGTATCTTAAAACTTTGGATATATCTCATTGATTATACTGGAAAATATAAAAAAGCAGCCAAAATACCTTTGCATTTAACAGGTTTTAAGTCTAAAGCCTCTAAAAGTGTTTGTTTGTTTGTTTGTTTCATCTAACCAGACCAGTACAAGATACACTCTTCATTCTGCCCTTTGGTTCTAAAAACCTATCTGTTTTAAACACCAAATAATATTTTTATTTATTTATTCATATGATAGTTTCCTATAATAATATGATCGTTTACATTTTGTTGGTGATGTTTTCAGTGTAGCTTTCCATTTTTCTGATTAATCATGTATATTAAAAATTAGATTTGTAATCAGTAGGAAAGAGGATAGAAACGCCATACATATACCCTACAAAGACTGGGGATGAATTGGTAAGTAATTTGCCTTCATACTTTCCAGTTAATCAACATAGACTTCCCTTTCATTCATAAATATGAATGCAAATGGGTAAAAGGAGTATTGCATTTGTCATCTGATTTTCTGCAATCCCTTCAATGTTTTCTAACACATTTATTCAGCTAAATATATAGTGAGCATCTACAATGTCATGTACAGAACAGTAGATAATAGAGACAAAGATTTGTCCGTAAAGAGCTTCCATGTGAAAGAGGTACATGGAAGGTAAACCTAAAAACAACATAAAATTTAACATCAGTTCCAGAGTAAAGACAACAGAAAATATGACAGGAGAAGAGAAATGGCTGTGGGGGTGGGGGCACTATGGAGTAGGAAAGATGGAAACAGCAATGGGAAAAGGCAGACCTTGCAGATATCTGCTGCGTACCCTTTCAATAATGTATAATCCATATTTATCTTGCCCATTTACTGATCATTTTGTCTTGTGGAACTGGAGTTATCAACACACCAATTAGGGTATGATTTTAGAATACCTCCAAGCTCTGCCACGTAGAACTGTATGTTGATGCTTCAGTTGTAGATGTTGATATTTTATTTTATTTTTAATTTTTTTTTCAACGTTTATTTATTTTTGGGACAGAGAGAGACAGAGCTTGAACGGGGGAGGGGCAGAGAGAGAGAGACACACAGAATCGGAAACAGGCTCCAGGCTCTGAGCCATCAGCCCAGAGCCTGACGCGGGGCTCGAACTCACGGACCGCGAGATCGTGACCTGGCTGAAGTCGGACGCTTAACCGACTGTGCCACCCAGGCGCCCCTATTTTATTTTTAAATAAATTAATGTTTATTATTTATTTTTGAGAAAGATAGAGAGACAGAGTGCAAGCAGGAGAGAGGCAGAGAGAGAGGGAGACACAGAATCAGAAGCAGGCTCCAGGCTCTGAGCTGTCAGCACAGAGCCCAACATGGGGCTCGAACCCACAAAACGTGAGATCATGACCTGAGTCGAAGTCAGATGCTTAACTGCCTGAGCCACCCAGGCGCCCTGTAGATTTTGATATTTTAGAGGAAAATGTGCTCTTTCGTGTGTTAGCCCTCAACTCATGCTCAACAGCATTGATTTGAAATCTCCAAAACCTGTTGACACAAAAACGCACACTCAGAAATTGATCTCAGTTCTTCAGGTTAATGAAAGACACTCTGCTTTATTAAACAGTTGAGAATGTATGCTCAGGAGAACCAGCAAAGGGAACATTTTAAAAATCTGAGCAGCTAATATTGTGTTTCGAATACATACCATTCGAGTTCATTGAAATAATTTTTAACCTTCTCAATGTACATATAGTTTTTTGTTGCCAGGTATATATAAAACCATCAATTTGCATAAGATTTTTTGACTCATGATTGCTTCTATTTTTTTTTAAGTTTATTTTATTTATTTTGAGAGACACAGAGACAGCTCAAGCAGGGGAGAGGCAGAGAGAGAGAGGGATGGAGAGAATCCCAAACAGGCTCCATGCTGTTACTGCAAAGCCTGACACAGGGTGGAACTCTGAAAACTGTGAGATCTGGACCTGAGCCCAAATCAAGAGTAGGACGCTTAACCAACTGAGCCACTTAGGTGCCCCATCATGATTGCTTTTAAATATTTTTATTTTTTTACTAATGTTTTTAAAGACATAACTATTCTTTTTTTTTCTCTTGTACTTTGCAAAAACATCTTGAAAATAGGAAGGCTGTGTATAACAAAAGCAAATTTAATCTTTTTTCTTTCAAAATGTTAAGTTTGAGTCTGAGTTGGAACAGAAATCTTATCTTGTTCTCTCTGGTCTTGTTGTTTAGACTCCACACTGGTGCTGGTATGTTTGAATACTGATATCAATGTGGATGACTTGGGTCTCAGCCAATAGTACCAAAATAATTCATTGTGATGTACTTTGTATCCTAGGTACATAGTAACATGTACTATGTGGCTACTTACTATATGTATTCCTTTTATTTCTAAATTAGTTATTCTCATTATTATGAGCCACAGAATATTCCTTAGAAATACTCAATATGAAAAACTTTTTTTAAACTGTTTGTTGCATAATGAAAATTCAGAGAGCTTTAATATTTAGCAACTGCCTTTAGGTATAGTTTGTCAGTGTCCCTTCCATCCTTAACAATAGGCTTCAAAACTCCTGGTCACTTGCTAATAACTTTTCACTTCTCAAGAGATTGAATTGCTATAGGCACGTTTACTTAATAAACCTACAAAGAAAAAAATTAAATAGAAGATTTACGTACTTATCTCCTTTTCAATTGTTTTTTTTTCTGTATTGCCATGCAAATATATTTTATCCTTTTCCTAATGTATGAAGGTGTACAAATACATGTGCATTTAACAAAATTCATGTTTTGAAGAAACTTGTTTATTTAAAAAATCATAAATATTTTACGTGAACATGTTTAGACCAGGAGAAATATCTAATGAAAAGTAGGAGGCAGGAAAAAAGTCACAGTTTAAATTTGTGCAGTATCAAGATAATAAGAATTAATGGCATTAAAAGGAATGGATTGACACTCTTTTCTGTTGCTATCCTTAATCAACTTTTTTATATATTGCACATAAATATATAATCTTAACTCTCCCATAGACTTTGTTGCTTTCTGTAAAGATACAAATGAGCAAACATAACAAACAAAACAGAAAAAAAACATTGCTGTTATTAAGGAAATAATGTGACTACAAGAAGGGGTCTTAAAGAGTAAAGTTTTGATTACATTGTCTCTTAACAAGTTGCAGTCCTGGGTATACTCTGTTAAGGAGATACCTTCATGAACAGGAGCCCATTTGTAATTAGATAAGGAAGGCTGACAGCAACAGTGAATTAGTGACTCCCATGGACTGACAAGTATTGACTGAATACCGGGCTGTGTTTGAGATGGTGAGGCAGTCGATAAAAGCATCAAGGCTTGTTTGGAGTACCACTGCCAGCGATGCATTAATTTGCCGCCTGGAAAAGAGCCACAGACGTCCTTCCCCCATGTTTAGTGTTGATGAGGTGTAACTCTTAAATTTAATCTTCTGTTTACCACTAAGAACACTTGTAAGTGTATATGGCACCA
Organism: Prionailurus viverrinus; assembly: GCF_022837055.1. Taxonomy (NCBI): domain Eukaryota; kingdom Metazoa; phylum Chordata; class Mammalia; order Carnivora; family Felidae; genus Prionailurus; species Prionailurus viverrinus. Next base: position 129,225,687 of record NC_062569.1, on the reverse strand, counting down.
CAAAGGGGAAACAGAACAAGTAGCATATTTTGTATGAGTTCCATGGTGCAGCCCAGGTCTAGAAAAATAAACCTATGTGAACCATCAAACCAAATGTAGAAGAAAGAGTTTAACTAATCAGTTGAGAACAAAAGTGTTAAATGGTTTGGGGGAAGAGATAAAGAATAGAAAATATTTCTAAACTACCTATGAGTATCCTTTATACATTTTTCTATATACCATCTCAGTTGAATGAAAGAAAATAAATTTAAAAGGAAGTGCCATGAAGTTCATAAACACATTAGGGATATATTATCTCTATATAATTAAAGATCTCATCTCGTAATTCTGTTTAAAAGCAAATTCTTCTCAAATACTTCCCAGATATCTTAAGACTTGTACATAAAGATATCTAGATAGGTAGATAGGTAGGTGGGTAGGTAGACAGATAGATAGCTATAGATAGATATAGACATATATGTAGAAAGAGGGAGGGGGAGGGACAGAGAGAGAGAAATTATATAAAAGAATATTAAGGTATACTTTTATATGTGCTATTTGTTTGGCCCATAATATACACCCATAAAATCCCACCAAAGCACCTAGATGTTAACACTGACCTTTAGAGCTCTCAGGTAAAAATATTATTGAAAAAGCATTACTTCTGGTCCAGATTTTACTGAGTTGCCTTTAACTTATTACCAGAACTCAGTATAACAATTTGCACATACTTATTACTATGAATTGTAATAATCCTCCACATGTGACCTTCAGAGTCTAATTAAATAAAAGTAGAATTTAAAAGTACTAGAGTATTTAAATCTCACTCGATTGCCAACATTTAATGTTGCCCACCTGCTGTAATAGAGGAAACATTGAAGATAATCTGAAATGCCTTTTGGTTGTCCAGGAAGTTTCAACAGCTTAGGGTTTGTAGTGAATTCATACTGAACTTCTGTTGACTTGATTAGGTGACCTGCCAAGATTACCTGACATGCTGTGGAGAGGATGACTGTGGAGGAGATGAGATACAACCCATTCTCACAGGAGAAACTAATAGAGTGACTTTTTCCTTGTTTCCATGTAGGTTGCAAAGCTGTGTGTCATTCTGGGGAAGAAATTCATCCACGTTTGAGAATGTTAGGTCTGAATTTAAGATAGGATTGTTCTGCCACATTAAGTACTTTATCTCAGTATATAATTTTAAACATGTGAAATGAAAAAAAACTCAGGACATAATTGTAATATTTAGCTAATATTTTCTCACACATGCCTGGGATCCCTAAGCTGTAAAGTATATTTCCATTTCTAAAATCTTTCCAGAAATTAAAGAGGACAAAGGACATGACTCGACCAAATCACTCTGAACATAAAATGTTTAGACTGAAAAGGTATTATTGACTACTATAACTAAGGAAAATGATGCACAAATATGCTGGCTTTTTGTGTCTTTCAGAATGTATTAATGATGTCTGTTATTATAGTATATATAATTTGTCAAATGTTTAATTATACTGAAAATATTTTGAAATGCAAAGACACATGTAAATTGATTAACATAGTTTGGTGGTTAAGTCCAATAAAGTTGATTAAATCAAGCATTTCTTAAGTAGGTAGAACTATTAACCTTTCTGTTATTGGTACATGATTGATTTTAGTTAAGGTAACCTTGAATCCTTCATGAGCCACAAAAATCAGTACAGTTTTAGCCATATGTATCCAGCTGTTATGAAAAGTCACCCTCTGATTCTCTGTAAGTGTTTCATTCATAGAGGTTTATTTTATTGCTTTGAAAATAACTTATGGTTGGCAACGTTTTAAACCAACTTAACAAAGCCAATTGAGATTTAAGACTATCAAGAAATTTTCAACAGCTGAGACCAACTATGTGTGCAACTCATATTGGTATTCTATACAGCACTAACAATTTCTATTTATAGTAGTGGGCTAAGCCATATAACTCATTCACTCATTCATTCATTCATTTATTCATTCAACAAACAGTGTTTGAAGGACTAACAGTCAGTCCTTGTGCTTGGGGTTGGGACAACAAAGATCTACATAGCCCCCATGTTAAAGGAGTCCTTAGTCTAGGAGAGGAGAAAGACATGAAAATAAATTGTAAGGTGGTAGTGTGATCAGCGCAGTAATAGACATAGGTACAAGCTAGAACAGTAATTCTGAAGGAGGGAGTGATTAATTCTGTCTGAGGTGGGATGGGGAGGGATTGAATTCGAGCCCGTTCTATTGAATAATGCATGAGAGAGCAACAGTCCATCCTCCTAAATTGAGTAGTTTAGCCAAAGAGAGCTGCCAACCTATCGATCAGCTGATGAGAAGACAGACTGTAGACTGATCAGGTAAATGAATAGTGAGCTGACAGAAGCAGGGCTCGGTGCCATCTGTAGCTTTATCCCTGGAAGTACAATGAGTTGGTGAGCTGTACAGTCTCTCTATAAAGATGATGCCCTCCTATAGCAGAAGAAATTAAAAAAAATAAAGGTACTAGTAAAGAATGTCTAGAGATGCATGTAACCGAGCCATAAATGACATCGTCTGAGACCTCCTGAATACAAGCACTTTTTGTAAAATACAAGTCACCAAATCAATCCTTAAATGAAAATGTTACTTAAGCATTTCTGAATGTTTTACAAGTAGTTCTTCCTAACTTAGGGGGTAGAAGAAATAAGAAAAAACAAACACAAAATCGAACAAACAAAAAACCTTTCCTTGAGCTTGCTCCCTCCCCTAAGCCTTTAGCATGTACCTACAGATTCCACACTATCTTTGCCACTCTGTATTTCACCAATGCCAACTCATGTTTTATTGCTACTAACCCATTAAATGTTTTCAAAACAAAACATAAACATGAAACACACCAACAAAAAACCTTGCTTGTTCCAACCTTCAAAGCTTTAAGTTTTTCCTCATTTTTTGCTCTTCAATGATCTTTAGAAATTCCAGGAGACTCAAAGTTGCTTCTTCTCCAGTGTTGCCATAGCAATTACTTCCTCAACTAGACACATGGCCAGGTAGTAACAGTTGTTACAGGATGAATGTGTCACTCAAAATTCATATGTTGAAGTCATAATGACTGGTACCTCAAAGTGTAATTATATTTGGAGATAGAGTCTTGAAAGAAGTGATTAAGCTCAAATGAAATCATTAGAGTGGGTCTTAATGCAGTGAGACTGATGTCTTCATAAACAGGAGATTAGGACACATACACATACAGAGGGAAGATCGTGTGGGGAAACAGGGAGAAGACAGCCATCCTACAAGCCAAGGCGAGAGGCCCGAGAAGGAAGCATCTCTACCAATACCTGATCTCAAATAATTTCTGGTGTTCAAGTTCCCCACAGTATGGTAGTTTGTGATGGTAGCCATACAAACTAATAGGATAGTGATGGAAGTTATTGTTTGCGTATTTTGTCAGGTTCAATTGCCGTGATACTTCACACAGACTGGACCTTTTGGTCACCTCCAGAACATGGTACAGATCACTGTTCATATAGTAAATGCTTAGTAAATCACTGTTTAATTGATTAACTTTCTTATTTTCAAGTGATATGCTGTGATTCATAAAAATTGCTGCTATCCTGGTTGATTTGTACTATGCTGTTTATCACATGAACACTTCAGTGCCAATTTCTCTGCTGTCTTTAATCATCATGTAGTTTACATTAGGTTGCATCTGAGGTTTATTATCTATTCCCTTATTGCCCTGGACATCATTAGATCCCATTAAACACCACCCAAACCTCCAGGATAAAAATATTTTAGGTATGTTCATTGAATGATTAGGAGCATGTTTATAAGATTGGTGTAATAAAAAGGACTCTAGAGGTTTTCTTATTGCTGGACAACATTACCTGAACCTCCAGAGCTGATGTTGACTAATTATAAAGTACATGTCTTTCATCCTTACCAATCTTCACTTTTAAATTCTGAGATTCACGAAATATTTGGTTTCTTGAACATAATTCAAAACTAGCAGTGCAGCCATCCAACTGATGAAAATTTATGAAGCATTCCCCATGTATGAGGCACTGTGGGAGATAGGAAGATGAATTAGATGTAGATTTTGCCATTAATGATCTTACATTCTAATAAGGGATGACATGTGAAGTTAAGGAACTATGATAGAGTGGAAAGTATCAAATCTAGGAGTGATACAGGTAGAATGCTGAAAGTTCAAAGAATTGCTTCTGTCTATGGGAACCAAATAGTGATTGGTGGAAAGTTGGCAATTGTATTTTGGGTAAAAACAGATGGTGGGATTGGGTTTGCACACCAAGGACATGGAAGAGAGAGGGCATTTCAACCTGGTGGGATAATGTGAGTGAAAACACAGATAAGAAAATACCTGTGTTTTCTCAAATACAAGTAAAATTCAGTTATCAGGTAATCCTTCAATGTCAGCTTAAAGAAATTATATTATTGTTTTGCACTGCTGGTGGGAATGCAGTCTGGTGCAGCCACTCTGGAAAATAGTATGGAGGTTTCTGTAAAAATTAAAAATACAACTACCCTACAACCCAGCAATTTCACTACTAGGTATTTATCCAAAGGATACAAATATGCTTATTAGAGTGGGCACATGCACCCCAATTTTTATAGCAGTGCTGTCAGCAATAGCCAGATTATGGAAAGAGCCTAAATGTACATTGACTGATGATGAATGGATAAAGAAGATGTGGTATGTATGTATGTATGTGTGTGTGTGTGTGTGTGTGTGTGTGTGTATATATATATGTATATATATACACACACACACACATACAATGGCGTATGTATGTATACATACATACAATGGAATATTGCTTGGTGATAAAAAAGAATGAAATCTTGCCATTTGCAACAATATGGATTGAACTATGCTAAGTGAAATAAGTCAGTCGGAGAAAGATAAAAGTCATATGATTTCACTCATGTGTGGAATTTAAGAAACAAAGCAGGAGAACATAGGGGAAGGGAAGGAAAAATAAGATAAAAACAGAGAAGGAGGCAAATTATAAGAGACTCTTAAGTACAGAGAACAAACTGAGGGCTGCCAGAGGGGTATTGCTTGGGGGGATGGGCTAAATGGGTGATGGACATTAAGGGGAGCATGTGTTGGCATGAGCACTGAGTGTTGTATGTAAGTGATGAATCACTAAATTCTATTCCTGAAAGCATTATTACACTGTATGTTAACTAACCTGGACTAAATAAAATTTAAAAAAAGAATTAAGAATTAAAAAAACAAAGAAAGAAATTATATTATCATATAGAAAGTAAAAATACATCTACTATTTCTGAGTATGGTTCTCATATGAAAATATTCTGCTTCTTTTATATATGTAATGAATTGGGAGAGAAAAGCTTTAGAGTATATTTTGGGATCTGCAATTGGGAAAATAAAACAGATAATACAGTGCTCATTTTTACATGCTCAGATTCTAGCATCGAGCCTGGCACTTAGTAGTTTACAGAACTTGCTGATGAATTAATTGTAATCACAGTCTGAAATAGCTAAGTAACCATAGAAATAGAGCATAACGGATGGAGGAGATATCTGACAACAGATCCTTCAAAATTTGAGAAAGTTTTATACAGATTCAAGGCTGCCATAGAAATAGGTCCCATCAAAAAGAGTGAGGGTGGATATAAGTTTATGTTGAAAGAAAATATGTTCATTTGGAGATCTACCATTTGAAGTATATCATAAACATCTTAGGCTTAGATATAAAGTGGAAGAGTCATCAGTTTAGAATGTTAGTTCAGGACCAATTACTAAAGAAGACATTATAGGCGTAGGAAGACATTATAGGTGTAGGATATAGATAATGCTGAAGAACAGGTTTTTGAAGAATGAATATTTTTGGAAGAGAGAAGAAATCAAACCACATAAGGAAACAAGGCAGTGGTCAGACAAGTACAAGAGATACAAAACGTCAACATCATGGAGACAAAGGAGATTAGAAGTATACAACAATAGCTAATGCTATGGGGAAACAAGTGAAATAAGTCAGGGGGAAAAGGCCAAAAGTTTAAATATCAGAAAGTTCAGTGATGATCTTATAAAGAGCAAAGTCCATATATTGATAACTTTCTATTCTAAATGGCAAGGGGATAAAAAATAAGTAAGTGATTATTAGTAAGGTAGAAGGTGATAGTTTGAAAGAACAGCAGGATGAACAGACCCTTCAGGAGAGAGAGAGATGACCCAGGCAAGAGAGAAATCTAAATTCTGATGGAAAGCAACTGATGATGAGTGGACCTCAGTCCAAGGCAAATAGTTTCTCCAGAGCACAGAGGGCTGTATAGGACTTTTACCAAGACACAGGGAGGATTTGTTTGTTTGTTTGTTTTATTTTATTTTCTGTAATGAGAGCATGGTTTTTAATGGTTGTCTCTTTAAACCTGATAACAATTCTTTTTTTTTTTTTTAATTTTTTTTTTCAAAGTTTATTTATTTTTGGGACAGAGAGAGACAGAGCCTGAACGGGGGAAGGGCAGAGAGAGAGGGAGACACAGAATCGGAAACAGGCTCCAGGCTCTGAGCCATCAGCCCAGAGCCCGACGCGGGGCTCGAACTCACGGACCTCGAGATCGTGACCTGGCTGAAGTCGGACGCTTAACCGACTGCGCCACCCAGGCGCCCCAAACCTGATAACAATTCTTGAAGGTAGATACAGTGATCCCATTTTACAGACATGGGAACTATGGTTCCATGAGATTTCATCACATGATGCATATCATACAACTATTTGTGCCAAGTTAGAATTCTAACTGTTCATCTGGCTTCAAGCTTGCAACCTATCAGTTATTGCTACTTTGCATTTTACTGGTTTTTCTTGCTGATTGGCTAATACAAAGTTGCTTTAACCTTCTTTTGATTAGGCAATATTATTTACAGATCTAACTGGTCCGCTGAATTGTTTTAGACAGATAGATAGATAAATAGATAGATAGATAGATAGATAGATAGATATAACAATATCATACATACAAATATATAACATATCATACAATATGAACCACATTGGCATCAGCTGATTATAAACTTGTACTTTTAATATTCTGGAGGCAGGAAGTAAAAGCTGTACTTTTTCTGTAATCATTGTCACAAATGTAATCATTGCTACTGTTTCTCCTGCAAAATTCCCACTGGACTAAATGAAAGTGAAGACAGTAAGACTGATCCTTCATTGTAAAGATAAAAATGAAACAGGATGTAGGCTTAAATAAGCCATCTATATTAAGATATTTGTTCTACAGAGTGGTTAGCAGAAGAATCAAAAATTAGTATTTGATCTTATTAAACTAACTTGTCTACCTAGATTAACTTGAAACTTCTGCCATTTAATGAAGTTAAACTATTTCATTTTAAATTAAAAAACAAATTTTTTTTAACGTTTACTCATTTTTGAGAGACACAGAGAGATAGGGTGTAAGTATGGGAGGGGCAAAGAGAGAGAGGGAGATACAGAATTGGAAGCAGGCTTCAGTCTCTGAGCTGTTAGCACAGAGCCGGATGCGGGGCTTGAACCCATGCACCGTGAGATTATAACCTGAGCTGAAGTCGGATGCCTAACTGATCGGGCCACCCAGGTACCCCTAATTTTTTCATTTTAAAATGTAATAAGCATAAGGTTTGCTTTTGCCATTCTTGGGAATCTGAAAGTTCTGTTTGGTGCCCAAAGGACCCATTTATCCAAAACCCAAATTCCACCTAAAGTTATTATATGCCAGTTTTAAATACATAATACTTAAAAGTAGACAAATAAAATTAAATATTTAGTTAAAAGCTTTATATTCATAATGAGGATTTTTATCTTCATAGTTGGCTTTGCTCTTGTTTTGATAGGCAGATGACTATAAAGGACTTGTTGCACTTATAAAATACTTCTGTCCCACTGCAGAATCTGTACATCTTTACATTCGATGTTTTGTAAAGAATTTTACATATTTGTACTTATTTTTTTCCTTTTAAAAAATCCTAGGCAATCTCTAATTCTATTCATTTCTGCATTTAGAATCTCTACAGTAGGAAAAGCAATTATGCAATTCTTTTAATTTCCAAATCTCATTTTTTTCAAGAATAAAAACTAAAGTGTATTATGTTCAAAATTAATTTATAAATTTAGAATTGGTATGTATTTTCTTTCATCATAAAGCACTGGTGTAAGTATCAGAGAATAACTTTATCTCTTTATTTTAAAATTGAGTAAGAGATAAATTCAGTAATGTATAAAGAATGTTAAATATAATTGTTCTGATCCAGTTAGAAACACACTGTCTGTATCACATGTGTGCTACAAGTAAAATGGCTTCCAATCTCTGTATTACCATAAAATATTGGCATAATATTTTCAAATGAAGTAAATGAGAAAAAGTGTATTTTATATAATGTTAAACATGAAAAGTTTCAGGTCTACTATGCCTTGCTTACATATTAACTCCCTTTAATACTATGTGGATTCTTCCTTCGAATTGCATGTTACAAAACAAAAAAAAAAACAAACAAAAAAAAAACAAAAGGAAGGATGGGAGGGAAGAAGAAAGGAAGGAAGAAGGGAGGGAAGGAAGGAAGGGAAGTTTGAAATCCACTAGGCTTATTCACTTATACATGGTTTTCTCTGAAGGGAAAAGGCAACCAAATGGACTTATAAACATATTGGGGAAATTAGTGTATTTTTTTTCAACTAAAGGATTAAGTAATATGAAGGAAAGCACTAATATTTGTCAAAATAGAGGTACCTTTACCCTAGAGGGTTATTAAAGTCTAGATGTGTTTTATATGCAAAATGACCTGTCAGGATTACGGGGAAAAATTCTGACACCTGCCTCCTCATTAATGCCCTAGAAACAAAGGTGAAGATATATTCATACGTTTCTGGGTATGAATATTTTTAGATCAATAGCCTTGACAGAGCCCAAAAGCAGTCTAGAAGAAAAGGATTTTTTGGATGTATTTTCAAGCAATGCATGGTGGGAGATGGTAACATTTCTAGTTTAAGAGCAGGTATTTACAACTTGAAGCCAGATTATTTCTATAACTGTGTGTCTGTGTGTGTGTGTGTCTGTGTGTGTCTGTGTGTGTGTGTCTGTGTGTGTGTGGGAGAGAGAGAGAGAGAGGGAAAGAGAGAGAGGGAGGGAGGGAAACAGACAGACACTTGGTGTTCTAGTTCAAAATACAAAAGTTTTACTTAAATAGAACACATTTTTATTTTATTTTTTTAACGTTTATTTATTTTTGAGACAGAGAGAGACAGAGCATCAACGGGGGGGGGGGGGGTCAGAGAGAGGGAGACACAGAATCCGAAACAGGCTCCAGGCTCTGAGCTGTCAGCACAGAGCCCGACGCGGGGCTCGAACTCACAGACTGCGAGATCATGACCTGAGCCGAAGTCGGCCGCTTAACCAACTGAGGCACCCAGGCACCCCTAGAACACATTTTTAAATAAAAGTATTGAGTTATATACTTTGTAAAAATGGACTTGTGTTATTCTAGCTGAATTAGAATCTTCGTGCGGGTTCCCTCATTCATTTGATTTCCCAGTGTAGTCTCTGAGAAATTCATTTTCCTGATGTGACTAAGTTTGAAATGCTGTTGTACTAATTTGCTTTGGTTTGACATGGTGAACTCTTGTAAACAGATATGATAGGGTTAAAATTTGGACCATCTTGAAGATTACATGGAAACTGAAGAAGTTCCAGGTTTGCTGAAACACGAACACTGAAGATAAGATTTGTAACAAACCCTCTTAGAAGTGACCATGGAAAGATGATAAATTATATTTACCTCATATGTCATGATAACTGTTTTTTAAAGAAGATATCTGTGCCCTCTTTTATCAGGGGTATGGTAAAATATCACTTACAAGCACTCAATCACTATGACAAAGAAATAGCAAACCTTGAACATGTCAAAACAGTGCTTGTTCATTCTACTTCTTTTCTTGAATGCAGACTTTATTCTCCGTTTTATATCCCTGAAATAATTAGTCTTTAAAATATGATGTTTATTGTATGGTGAGATTTTTATTATATGGTGAGATTTTTATTAAACATGTAAGTAGGCATGTGAATATACACAATATATATATTATTTTAATATAAAAATAAATGTTAGAGTAAAAGAAAATATTTGGTTAGGACAGCAGTGTATGTAGTTGTGTCTCAAGCAGAACAAAGGCAATCGTTTTAAACAAGTTAGTTGAGTTTTGTGGTACTACAATCAGCTCAAGTTACTGATCTTAGCGGTCTTGTCCATGTTCTTTATCTCTCCATGAAAAAGTAGTTCAGGCTGATTTAGCATTGAATTTGAAACTACGTATCTGTTTCACGAGGCATTTTTCTATGTGAAATGTGAACCTTTTTCTGAAGAATGCATGAGTTTTTGCAAAGAAGATCCATATCTCCATTAAACACCCATTATATTCCAAACATTCACAAAAGACTAGAATACAATTAAAAATGAACAATTAACTTAAACTTATTGGAAAATTCTGGCTGTGCCAGACAATACTCTTGTAATCATTTGCGACTTGTTCAGGGTGGCTTTATCTCTGTGTAAAATAGTAAAAGTGAATTCTGATCTCTACTCTTAACTGTCGTGTGCCAGATGTTTCTCAAAATAAAAGATACTGTCTCTGAAAGCTCTGTAAACAAATCTTGACCTGAATGCTGTCTTTAGCATTCCTCCCAATTTATCCAATAAAAATGAACTCTATTTTCTTTTCAGACAAAACCTATATAACTTCTTTTTAGAAAAAACAGTGAAGCAGCATTATAATTTGTCAAATACTCACAGGATCTTGGCAGGCAGCATCTAGCAAAGAAGCATTACATTTTGGCTGAACATACTTTGTACTTTTATCTTGGCTAAAGCCTTTTTAAAAAGAATATGCCTGAAAAGAATTTGTTTCTACTACATTTTGAAAAGGAGAGTTTTATTCAGTAATTACACTCTTAGACTATATGCAATGCAAGGTGTGTATATACAAGTTCATTATGCTGGTGTAACTTTCAGGAACTTCTGAAGTGGTAATACCTGTTTTCCTTCTATAATTTATAGTGGTGCACAAAAGTGCTAAAGTTGTTTATCTTAAAGGTGAATGGCCCCACTGGCAAGAAGCATGTACAAGAAATTTAGGGGAAAAAAAGAAGTTTGCATCTCAGAAGTACTTTTAGTATAAATGCTCCTAGGGGCACCTGGGTGGCTTAGTCGACTGAGTGTCCGACTTCTGCCCAGGTCATGATCTCACGATCTGCGAGTTCAAGCCCCACGTTGGGTTCTGTGCTGACCCCTCCCCTGCTAGCTCTCTGTCTCTCTCTCTCAAAAGTAAATGAACATTAAAAAAATAATAAAAAAATAAATGCTCCTAGAAATATCTCAATCATTATAAACAACAACACAAATTTTAAGCAAAAATGCAGAATTTTAGGAAGATGAAAATAAATAACCTTGCCTTTCACACATAGACTCTTACTTGATACTAAATCACAGGTATTCTACATCTCTGGAATATTTGTTTAAGTTCTTATGGTCAGTAATAGAAAGGAGAAAAAAAGTTATGGAAAGTAATATAATATGAGCTACTTTATATTAATGACTTACTGGGTGACAGATATTGTACTTTGAGAATATTAGTGCATTTATTCCTAAAACAACCCTAATGAGCAATGTAAGATTACTGTGCGAACAAGTTATTGTGAGCACCTTAATTTTTTGACCTGTTGTGCTACCAGTGAGTCCAGTTGAGAGCCATAAATTGAGCAGAGAGTCTTAATTGTTCAGGGACTCAGTGATAGGGCTAAATACTCATGAGGGATTTCTCCAGATCATTCAACTCTTTAAAAGTGCGACCTAAGGCAGATAGGAACCATGATCTCTAGGGATAAGAGGCTAATGCATTAAACTTGCACACTAGCTTGCCTTTGGTATTTACCATTTTGTCCTTGCTTTTCCTTTTTACCTGCTAAAACTCAAGGCAGTAGGAATGTTTTAACACAAATATTGTTGAAAGCTTAACCCAGTTGGGCAAAGACTACAATTTATGATTTGGTTGTTAATTAGACTTAAAGAACAAAGCTGATGCTGTTCCATTTAGTGAGAAAAGTCTCTGAGGATGGAGAACTGACCAATATTGGTTCTCCTGCTGGGAAAACACTATGCATAAACAAGTCCCCAGGGCTTCATTACTGAGCCTTTTAGACAAACACAAAATGCATTTTAGTTTATTTGAAAATCCTTACAATGAAGCTTTATTGTACATCTATAAATTTTCACGTTGACATGTCAAAGACTTGTAAAAGTATACTGGCAAGTAGGATAAACATTATAAATAGCACTTTTCTTTTAAATGTAAGATGATTGTGGATAGTACACAGCATGGTCATAAAATGAATAATGATTCTGTTTGGGGAAGCAATTGGTGGGGCTGAGTGGTAATATCCAAACGGAGTGGTAAACTACATTGAAAAAGCAAGCATATTCACATTGTTCAGAAAAGTTGGGTAGGTAGTTTTTGATGCTTAAGAGAGAAGATACGTCTTTCTTTTATCTAAGGCAGTTTAAAAATAAAATGTAAATGCCAATATACCCTCGATGCACTTATGTTACCTTCATAATTTTGTTAAAAAATGTGTTCTGCTTTATGAGTATGTTTAATATGTTGGCTATGCTTTTTTTTTCTTTTTTGAGGGGAAGTATATTTGTCTAAGAATTTAAAATGAGTATTTTCCAATTCTTAAAGTCAGTGGGTTCACACTACCACAAATTTCTCTACTTTGCTGGATTGTCTTTATGCATTCATTGGAGACAATTCTTTTAGAATCAGTATAACTTTACTATTTTTTTATGTTTTTTAAACATTTTATTTTTAAGTAATCTCTTCAGCCAGTGTGGGTCTCGAACTCATGACCCTGAGATCAAGAGTCACGTGCTCCACCAACTGAGCCAGCTGGGTGTCCCTGGAATAAGCAGAGCTTTAAATTTTAACTGCAGCTCCTCAGGTTTAGTATTAATCCCAATGGTAGCAAAATGAGTTATCTGCGGATTGACTGGAGCCACTAGGTAACTTTTCGTAGCCAGTAATTTTTTTAAGTATTTTCTAATGGTCCTATAGACAACAAATGCGGTGCTCTTAGCCATTTATTATTAAATTTGAAAGTTCTTTTCCTTCTCAATGAAACAGCACTGTTTTATTTTGATATGTACTGTGCTGTACAAATAGAATATGTTTCCACAGTATGTTCACAGAAGTGCCTGATTTGTAAGTGGAATACCAATTTAAAAGGTAAATGTTATTTCAATATGGTTTGAGATTTCACCCTGGTGGGATAATCACAAAGAGAAGGAGTAGAAAATGGCTTTTAGAACAAAATTTGTGATGTTATAGTCACTTCTTGGCTTCAGAGATAATGCCGGTATCCAGGGCAGAGTCCTGCCTAGCTCTTTGAAAAATTATACAGAAAGGACTCTTCTTTTTTTTTTTTTAACGTTTATTTATTTTTGAGACAGAGAGAGACAGAGCATGAACGGGGGAGGGGCAGAGAGAGAGGGAGACACAGAATCGGAAACAGGCTCCAGGCTCTGAGCCGTCAGCCCAGAGCCCGACGCGGGGCTCGAACTCCCGGACCGCGAGATCGTGACCTGGCTGAAGTCGGACGCTTAACCGACTGCACCACCCAGGCGCCCCCAGAAAGGACTCTTCTTGATGTGAGGGCTTACTAAGATGACCAGTAGGGAAGTTCTGATGAATCTGTGGACCATTGGAATCATCATTTTTAAGGCAACAAAATAATTTAATAGACAAATTTCCTTCATTTTGCTAATTGGATCATGACCTTGGGTTAGCAGAAGGTGAGAATAGGCCATGACCTCATCAGCAAGGGTAAATAAAACCATATCATCACCCTGGTGGTCATTCTACTAGTCAATCTTTGGAAGGATTTCTTCTTTGCTAAACCCCATATATGTCTTAAAACTTACAAAAGCACATAAGACTGAAAAAAAAAGTATAAGAATGAAAGTGAAGCACTCTCCTTTTTCTGAAGTTCTAGTTACTGATTATAGCTGTACTAAGAATTATGTATTTTACCAATGTATGTGGGTCTATTTTTTTAATATGGAAATCAGGAACCTAGCTATTCAAATATTAGCTTAGTTTTGTATTCTGTTTTGTTATTCCCAAATGCTGTCAAAAATCAAAAGCAGAACAACAACAAAAACCCACAAAGACTAACTTATGTGAGATGACAGGTTATGCAAACACAAATGGGCATGGGATACTGATTCAAAGATTTTGTCTTTATTACTTCACATCCCACCCAGAAAAACATCCTAAATGTTACAGCTAGTTCTTAGAGTTACAATTGATAGTAAGATCAGTGGCAGCTTAATCCAGTAGATCAATTTACAGCCTTCCTCCAAATTCTCTAGGGGACTCTCCTGTTAAGCTCTCTTCTTGTCATTGGCCTCATTCACTGCTAACATCTAATTGTCCTGTGTCTTTTTCATGTATGTTCACTTGTGCCAAAGTTAACATGGTTATTTGGTACCTTTAGTAACTCCTTTCTTAGGTGTTACTTAATCTCTCTTTCATATTCTCTGGTCACTCCAGATTCCATACTCTTTCATATATTAACATTCTGTTACCAGATACAATAGGTTAGTATTTAATATTTCTTTCATTGACTGCAGAATGTTGAGTTGATTTATTCAGCTCAGTAAGTGTTTACTGAGAACTCATTAATTGCCAAAATGATAGGTTCATAGGGTAAATCTAAATCATGTTTATGGATATTTTTGACTAATCTGAAAAAAAATATTTACAAATTTTCTGGAATAAACATCAGGTTAACTGCTATTGTTAACTTATAGTGTCATAGACTTGTTGTGTTTTTTAGAACTTCCTATGAAATGACAGGTTTTTATCTTTCAGGCAAAAATTGAAAAAAATAAGACTACATTAATAAGTTGTTAGAAACAGCATTGGACGAAGGAGTAATTGTAGTGTAAAGCTTGATCTGTAATATTTGATTCATATCAGAAAGTCATTTTTCATACTAATCATTATAATTTCTTAAAAATTGAACATCAGATGGCTCTTAGAAGAAGAATTTCAGAATAAAGGGGCAATGTTATCAGGATTTTCCATGTTGGAAATGACATTAAAATATCTCATCTCTCCATCCCTGACATAAGTGTGTTATTTCCTTTCAGTGACTAACAAGTTTTTTAAATAACTTATTTTGTTCTCAATTTCATTAAATTCAAATAAGCATGTCTTTTTTTTTCTTGTTACATTTGCCAAAGTAGCAATTTGTCATTGAAGCTTTTATATTATACTTGACTTGTTTACAAAATATAGTGTTTTTTTCATTTTAATTTCTGCATATCCATTACTTTGGTGAGCTGGAGAAGTATAAGAATTAGTCAATGAAATGTTAAGGAAGCATTTTTGAATAGAGATTGAATGTAATTTTTTAAAAAAGGATAACTTACCTAAGGTGCTTCTATACATCTTTTCTATCTTCAAATTAAAGTAGATGCACTAATGATCAAGTTCAAGAAAAGAACTCTAAGCTGACAGTAAAATTATAAATAAACTTAATAAAAAAAGAAGAGTAGATAGGATAAATAATTTTAAAGGTTATATTACTTCATTTTGATAATTAATCAGGCACTTAAGATTTCTGGAAATATCATAGTTAACAGCAAATATTTTAAATCTGTCATATCTATAATAGTAATTTTTTCTAGTTTTATTTTATAAGAAAAAATTTAGAATGAAACACCACCAAGTATAGACTTCCAGGTACAGTGTGTACTTGCCTTGCAAATTTCAAAAGGAAACACACTTGTTATGGAAGTACTGAAATGTATAGAACCTAAATCTATCAAGTTAACTGTCAAGTTAACTGTCTTCCAGGTCCCTCTCTCCACCTACCAGGCCTCATTAAATTAATCTGAAAAGAACACTATCTCTTTAAAGCTGGGAAAGTATTGTGCTGATGAGCTAGGGGCAGCCCACCAATTGGCAGAACCATTGGGTGATAAATGTCCAAGGACCTCTGGGCTGACGACACATTTTTCATCATTAATCCAGCCCATGGTAACCAGGGCCACTCACATTGATTCGAACTAGGGGGCATCATCTGCTGTTAAGAGGGTGATGAGTCGCTAAAAATGAAGGCCTGAAACTAATCAAATATGTTTAGAGCATTCCCTGGCACCTTGCTGGAGGGCAGCCATAGAGAGCTTAAATAGAGGAGCAAGAGACAGGTAGAGCAATGCTCTGCTTGCTTCTTATGAGAACATGAGAAAGCCATTTGGAAACCTGTCATGTGATTTTAGCTATTATACACTGTAGTACAACCGTGTGTGTGAATTAGCCCAGTACTACCTGTACTTAAGTGTCTCATTAAAAATGTAGTTTTGAAATATCATCCTTTTAGTTGGAAAATGTAGGAACTCAGTTATAAAGAATCAAAATTCTCAAACCAAGATCTATTTGGGATTCTTAAATAGTTTTTGTAAGTTTGTAATAAATTGTTTGAGAAGGATTTTAATATTTCTATTATGGAATTAACAAAAATTGATGGGGAGGAGACCATCTCTTTTCCCCTTGCAAAATTCAACAAAATTAGTTAAATTTGGCTCTTTTATACTTTTAAGATTATTTTTTACCTAATAATTTCATATGTATTTTATCAGGATACATTTAAATATATTTGGCAGTTCAAAGGTATAGGTACATGTATCATACATAGACACTTTATTATTTATGTGTGCATGCATTCATTTTAAGTCAATTTTTTATTATTTTAATTTATATGGGTAAAAAAAATGGCCCTACTTAAGGCACAACAAGAGATCCAAAAGATAATGGTTAAGCAAACTTCTGAGATTCAGATAAACACAGAAAAACAGTCAAACAAACAAGAATGTTCTTTATTTGCTGCTTGTACCTGCTTAAGCAAAATCAGGAAAAATTAGGAGATAAATTTCAATGATTAGATTTACTCATTAGAAAATTTAACTTATGTAACCATACACACACACACACACACACACACACACACACACACACACACACAATGGAATCAAAAAAGTAGGGACATTTTGGAAATAATTTCATTTAATTAAGGAAGAAAAAAGAGAGACCCAAATAAATTCTTTTTTATAAAGAAGAAAGTGGAAAGAGGAAAAAGACAAAGTAAAATGAATAATGCAAAACCTCCAACTGTTCAGCTAGGTCCAGTGTTCTCATACATGAAACCATTGGCTATTTCCTAAAATATTTTATGGTTTCATGAAAAAAAAATATATATATATTTCTGTTGGATAGGAAGTCTTCCACATGATTTATCTGGGGGAAAGTCATCAATCCAATTTTGAAATCTTATTTCTTCCAAGTTCCCCAACTGGAATTTCACATATACTATGTTTGCAAGCTTAAAAAGGACTACATATGTAGTTATCAACCATTTCTACTATTGACTAAATTTATGTGGAAAGCTTCATTACTGAGCAACAGATGGCCTGACTTTATCTACCTGGTGATGAATGTTCACAGTCTGAATATTCTTAACTGGGACTGTATGACACAGTGCCAAAAAGTAACTGGTTACTAAGCATCATGTAGGAACAGAGTAGAAACTGGTTAAATTCTTATGTTCTTTAAAAAACAAATTTCACTGGGGAGTTTTTTGGTTCCAGTGAAACAAAACTGGGGACTATTCAGAAAATGGCTGGGGGGTGGGGGGAGAAGAAATTGGTCTGAACACTGCTGACTTCTATCTTTATGCCATTCGAATGGAAGTGACAGTAAGTCACACATCCAAAGATCCAAATACAAAGGAAGATGAGAAGTAATTCATTTAGCTTCCTGTCATAGGCAAAATAATCGACCTCCAAAGATGTCCACATCCTAATCTCAGACCTGTGACTATGTTGTCTTATAGGGCAAAAGGGATCTTCCAGCTGTAATTGTTAGGGCTTTGAGATGAGGGGGTTATCCTGCATTATCTAGGTGGAGCTAATCTAAATACACAGTCCTTTGGAGCTGAGAGCCTTCCCAACTGTACCCAGAGTGACGTGTGACTATGAGAGATGGGTCAGAGAGATGCACCATTGCTGGTCTTGAGGATGGAGAAAGGGGCCACCAGTCAAGTCTCTGTATTTGGTTTATCTTCTGACTTCCCAGATCATAATCTTCACAAGGGCCTCAAGTTGGTCCTGTTCACAGTGGTATCATTGGCACTCGACATAGCACCTGACATACAGCTGGTGCTCAGTAAATATTTGCTTGAATGAATAAGATAGTGAACAAATGAATCAATGCTACAGAACATGGCTTTTCAACTTTTGTAACCCATAAATATAA
Organism: Prionailurus viverrinus; assembly: GCF_022837055.1. NCBI lineage: Eukaryota > Metazoa > Chordata > Mammalia > Carnivora > Felidae > Prionailurus > Prionailurus viverrinus. The sequence goes on along the minus strand of NC_062569.1, from coordinate 129,207,325 downwards.
AAGAAAACTTATGATATCCTAGTTATATTACTTTGAAATAATGTATATTCATTGAACATTAAAACAATTGGGGGAAAGCCCTTTGTATCCAGCGTATATATTTCCCCAAGCTAGTCAAGAATTCCCTCTTGACTGTGACCTGCAAATATCTGCCATCTTGCCGTATTCAGAAGTTCAGCTAGAGGAGAAAGAGAAATGCAGTAAGGCACTTGGAGAGCTAGTATTCTACCCTTAGATTGAGTGAAGGCCTCAAAATTGGATGTATATCATATGATCCTGCCACTAAGGTACATTCCCTTCATGTAACTTGTTTCATTTGAGTAAGACACTAAACAAGAATGATCCACCTTCAAAATGATTAGAAGTTAGGGTAAGTGCTGAAAAAAAAAATTAAACAGCATGCATTGATAGAAAATACCAGAGAGGCTTGGTCAGAGTGGTCAGCACTGAGGAAGGAAGAGTTAATCTGAAATTTGAGAATGGAAGGGATTTGTCTCAAAAAGACCCAGAAGAAAAGAAGTCTAGGAAGAAGGAACCACCTGCCTAAAGATCCTGAACAAAATAAGCAGTTGGCTAATTTAAGAATTGAAAGAAGCCCCAGTGGCTGGAGAGGAGTGAACAAGGTTTGGAGTTATCTCACAGGTGGATGGAAGGCCATGGTAGCCTGACTGCGTGAGCTTTTGAGGACCAAGGTAAAGAGTTTCAATTGTACACGACTTAGGCTCCAAAATGTTTCTTAGAAAGGCATTTCATTTCAATAAGTATTTAATAAAAATATACTCTGTGTCCAAGTGCTTGGTCTTCAAGGATAAACTTTAAATGGTCCTTACTCTCAAAGACCCTAGGCTCCAGGGAGACAGATGTGTAAACAGATAATTACAATACAGTGTGATACATATAAATGACATAGTGATCAATAGTAATGATTCCCAGAAGGATGATATTCAGTAGTTGGTAAAGTGAAGTGTTACCCCTCTGGTGAAAGATATCTTATAATCTCTTGCAGGATTCCTTCCTGGGTTTTCATTCCTTGTGGTAGTACTTCTTGACTCCTTTTTTTAATGCAAGTGTTTTCTCTCTTATTTTGCTATGCATTGGTGCATTGGGGTTTTTATATAAGGTGGCTTGAAGCATACGGTCTTTGCCTATCTCCCTTGGCAACTGAAGTAGAGAACCACTATTTCTTTAGGCAAGCTCTTTGCCTATTTCTCCCTTGGCAACTGAAATAGAGAACCAATAGATCAACCAATAGGGTTGATCGCTATTTGGGGAGCTGGAGGCATCAAATGAGCTAGCTGAAGGTTTGAGTAGGTGCAGTGAGTCACTGCTATCTAAATGGTGGTGTCCAGGTTGTATTCAGGGAGCGAACACAAGAGTATTGAGGAAAAAAAAAATCACACATGCTAATTCAGCTATTTTCATTGTAGGTGAAAAGTCAATGATTCCTTGTTCAAAATGGTTGACCTCTTGTCCCTCAGCTGATATATCTGTGCACAGTAGGCAGTGATGCAGACTATTCTCATTCTGATAGTCTCTTTGCATCACATATGAATAGTGTACTCATAGAGATTTATGAGTTGACATGGAAATGTCCCATTTACACATTTTTGAATGTAAAGTGTAAATGTAGAAAGAGCATGATTTCATTTGTATAAAATACATTTAATTTCTGTGTTTTTACATGTCTGTGTATAAGAAATGATGTGCAAGGATTCAACAAGGCTATTTACTCTTGGAAAGGGGATCACATTTAGAAGGTGTTATGGGATGCTTTCATTTTTTTGTTTTTTAGGTTTCTTTTTAGTGTGCTTTCATTTTAGCAATTTTATCTCAATGATTTACAAGGATTTGGTAGTAATGAAATATATACCAATAGTGTGTGTGTGTGTGTGTGTGTGTGTGTGTGTGTGTGCCTGTGTGTTTATGTGTAACCTGTATAATCCATCATATAGTCTAATTACTGTAGGCAAAGGGCATAAAATAGAAAACAATTCAAAGATTCTAGATATGGTTACTTTTGGTAGCTGTGCTTGGTATTGGATCAGTTTCAGAGCCACAAAAAGCAACACAAGAAATGCAACTTAGAAAAATTAAAATAGTATTACCCCCCTGATTGGTCATATGAATTTTTTAAAAAATGGTGTTTACTTTGAGGTAAGGGTTATTTGAGGTCCCCATTCACTGGTCTATTTGTGTCAAGTGCAGATGGTATTCTTCATCTAACATGTAGATTGGATGTTCCTTCAATTGTGAGATTTTATCAGAAGAGCCATAGTTCAGCTGCTTTCTTAGCCTTGACTGTGGACTAAGAAAAAAGAAGACAATCACAATGAGATTATTCTTAAAAGCAGAGGTCCCTGAAAGCCAGTTAATTTTCTTTAAAAAAAAAAAATATATATATACATATATATATGTAAAATACATATTTTTATGTAAAATATGGTGTGTTTGATATGTAGGGGAGGAATAAATCTTTCAATATCTTAGGATTGTGTCTGAGGCTCTCTAACAAAAGAATAGAATAAAAAAGAGAAAAGCATACAAATTTATATGAATTTATAATGAAATGAAGACCCAAGGCAAAAACCTAAGTGTGTATATATATGAGGTTGAACGAAGAGAGGCAGTTGTGGAAAAGTAACTGAATATATGGAGAGACTAAAACAAGATACAAGTATTTTAACAAGGTCTGTTTGTACAGTATTCTCTCATCCTGGACTCCTCATCTCTGGTGTAAGAATGTTTCTTTCCTTCTGGTACAGGGAGGCCATCTTTCACATGGGAATTTAATTTCCTGCTTTCAGGATGAAAAAGGATCAGTGCACCCTTCTTGGACCTGCTAATTTCCAAGTGCCTTTAGCTCAAAATAATCCTTATAGCAAAATGGCATATTTTGGGGTGTCATACTCTGTCATCCTTCAGATAAGAGTGACTGGAGAGCACATATTATTTAAGCACATCATCTCTGAATGACATGCCAACTGGCAACCAAGGATTACTTCAGACACTACAGGCCAAGCACTCCCTTCCCCCAGTGAAGCCTTCAGACTCCGAGTAATCCATAACTGCATGGTTGCAGGTCTCTCTTTGTTGTAATGAGTATTTGTGATTTGACTGTAATTAGCATACATGCTGCCTTTGTCATTGCCTCTGTTCTCCTAGTTATTATTTCTCGAGCACCTACTAGGTGCTGGTCATTTTTAGTGCTGTATCACTTAGTTATTCTTACAACAGCCTTGAAAGGTAAGGTAGTGTTAACCTCATTGTGCAAAGTGTGGAAAATGAAAGCTATACTGATTTTAACTAACTTGGTCAAGGACACACCTCTCATAAAATGGGATGACCTGGAGTTGAGCACAGGTCTTTCTGGATTCTGTGCTCTTTCTACAACTTCACAGTTTTTTCCTTTGGCGAGGTGATATCTCACTATTTCATCATTAAGAGTTTTATAAACGCAGGCACCTGGGTGGCTCAGTTGGTTAAGTGCTGACTTTGGTTCAGGTCATGATCTCACAGTTCATGAGTTCAAGCCCTGCGTCAGGCTCTGTGCTGACAGCTCAGAGCCTGGAGCCTGCCTCAGATTCTGTGTCTCCCTCTCTCTCTGCCCCTCCCCCACACATGCATGTGCACTCTTTCTCTCTCTCTCTCTCTAAAAAATAAAATAAACATTATTTTTTTAAAAAAGAGTTTTTTAAATGTCATAGGATAATGTAAAAGGAAAATCCTTCCAAAAAGTAACATGAGATGGTTCCATTGCAACCATCTCAGATTAACTTGGAATTTGAGCATATGATGTAAATTATAATTTAATTTTTTTATTTTAAAGTTATATCCATTGTGTTGCTCTTTATGCCTCTGAAATTGATTTAATAACAAGACCTCTAAACTTGAATAGACCAATGAACAACATAAAAACAGTTTGGAAACTCATATTTTTTTTTTTGGCCGATGCTATAATCCCCAATTTTCCATCTATAATTCTATATAAAAGTAGTTTTGTTTGCCTTGTATCCCCTGTACATGGCACAATAACAGAGTGTTTCTGCACTGCTTGGAATGTTTACACTGAACTGAGCTTAGAGCATCTAAGCGTTTGTCACCTAAAATGTACTTTTCGACCTTATGCATGACTATCTGCATAACTGGACTGGTGAGTTCAGGGAAGACATACCCCAACTTTAGAGTAAAAGAATTATTGAAGAATGTGTTAAAAATCCACACTCATGGACCCACTCCTCAGAGATTCTAATTAATGAGTATGGGGCAAAGATTAGGAACTTCTGTTTTTCAAAAGCATCCAGGGTAACTGGGGGACACATGGTTAGACTTTGAGGGAAATGGTTGGGTTATACGACCTTCCAAGTTCTAAATATAATAAATCAACAATACACTTACATACCACAGAGTAATACTTCAAGGTTGTGAAAGAAAAAAAAAAAAGAAATGAAAAAACAAGCCAAACTACAGAAAACATGTAGGTACAGAAAGCAATCATGAAATCATGAATTTGGATAGGATACAAGGAAAATAAATATTTTTCTCTTGGCTTTTCATTGAAGATCTCTGTTATACTTCTATTATCATAATAAATAATAAAATATAATACAGTTTTTATACTAACTGGATTTTTTAAGTTTATTTACTTGTTTTGAGAGAGTGAGAAAGAGCATGTGAATATGAGAGCAAGGGAGAGGCAGAGAGAGGGAGAGAGATATCCCAAGCAGACTCCACTCAGTCAGTGAAGAGCCTGACACAGGGCTCGAACCCATGAACCATGAGATCATTACCTGAGCTGAAATCAAGATTTGGATCCTTAACTGACTGTGCCACCCAGGTGCCCCTGGGTCTTTGTTTTAACATCAGTGGTGTTATTTCTGTGAAGAAAGACCTGTATTCTGAAATTTATATTAAGATACAATGCTATACAACTGCCAATAGCCAACTTACTAAATATTGTTTTTATGAAGATTATACCTTGATCTTCAAAGACAGACAAATTATGGATGGCCTACTGGGTTTACTAACATAAAAATTATACATCTAGTTTGCTCACAAATTCCTAAGATTTAAACTAATTGTGTATACAGGCTATTTAGAGCTAATTTGTGGGTGTGTATGATTCTCATGTAATCTACATTTTGATTAAACTAGTAGCTTTAATTTTGGCATGTTCAGATAGGTATGCACCTACTTAGAAGTCAAAGAAAGAGTGAAGAATAATAAATATCAAAGATCAGAGAGAAGCTAGCCAACTGTGAAATTGCTGATTGCGGGGCTTTTTCTCTGAGTTTTGACCATATGTTTCAAACTGCTATAGACACGTTTTCTGAAGTGTGGAACACTTCTACCTCATGGTACTTTATTCTAATTTGCTCCATTTGATTACCTGTCTGTCTGCTGGAGGAACAGAGAAAAGCTGAATGGTTTGAAGAAAAACATTTTAGTGCTATTCCAGGGGAGATAACATAGTAACAACCACTAGTGAGTATCTTTATGTGAGCCTGTCCTATCACCCTTGTCATTAAAACATGGGGAAATGACCAGGTGGGGCTTATGATCTAAAATATAGTTATTCCTATCTGTCTAACCCCATTATTGCTTTAAAATTTATTCTTCATAGGCAATTTGATTTTCCTTAGCATGAGTAATGAAGTCATTATGTAAGAAAGCCCTCAACTTAATACTTGATTTCCTTCCTTTCTTCCTTCCTGCCTTCCTGCCTTCCTGCTTTCCTGCCTTCCTGTCCTCCTTCCTTCCTCTCTTACTGTTTAGCACTCACTGTTGTTCCCCACTCCTTCTCCCTCTCTTTTTGATTATATATCTCCTTCTCTTTCTTTATTCCTTTCTTGCATTCATTAAATATTTACTTTATTGCCTATGAAGTATCTCTTTGGATGACTGTAGCAGCCCCATGAAATCAAATGACTCAACTCAGAATTACATGACTGAGTTTAACTGAAAAGCCTTTTGACAAGAAACACTCAGCAAGGATGGTTTCTAGCAGAGCTCTCATTCAGAGCTTCCCCAACAGAGATATTTTCATCCACAGTGCCTTTTAGCATGTAGGAACATAGAATCTCAGCCCCTCATAAATTGCAGCTGGATTAGTTGCCAGCAGAGAATTCTGAGAGCCCACTCATGCTGTAAAATCATCTGGGATTTGGAGGAAGACCTGTCTCTCTTGGCATTGGAAAGTGGATTGTTGTGTCCTACTGTGCCTAAAGGAATCAAATAAAACAAGTAATATGGCTCCCCATTTCCACATATGCTGGAAGACAAAGTATTGCAAATAAATGTGCCATCCTAGCTATGTGAAGGGTTTGTGCAATTTGTAGGATATTTTTTTTTTTGCTAGAAGGGCACCTCACCCACTTTTCTGATTTTGTTGGTCAATAGTATTAAGAAATTCTTGGTGCAAATATGTCATGGAATAATTGATCGCATTCAGTTCTTGCGGGTGAGGCATAAACTGTTTATGGCATTTTGAAAGTTTGCAAATCATCTTAAGAAACTATTTTTTTTCTTGGAAATGCTTATAATATAAAAATAGGTTTTACATTTTCTTGGGAGGGAAAGCCGTGTAAGTGTGATTGATGTGTAACTAAGGCACCAGGATCCAATGATAGTGCTAACATTTAAAGTGGCAGGTTTAGGGGTACCTGGGTAGTTTAGTCAGTTAAGTGTCTGACTTCAGCTCAGGTCACGACCTCGTGGTTCATGGGTCTGAGCCCCTCATCAGGCTTTGTGGTGACAGCTCGGAACCTGGAACCTGCTTCGGTTTCTGTGTCTTCCTCTCTTTCTGTCCCTACCCTGATTGTGCTGTCTCTCTCTCTCTCTCTCAAAAATACCTAAGTAAACATTAAAAAAATAAAAAAAAATAAGTGGCAGGTTTAAAGTGTTTGAATGTACTTGCTGTTTAAAAGTTACTGAATCAAATTTGTCTGTCTTTTTCAAAAAACTAAATGCCAATTTACTAATTACATATATATTTTTTCCTTTCTTACTGCTTCATGTTTTTACTGAATGAGGCTTTGTGGCTTCTCTACAAATATTTTGGTGATGATTGTGTGTGGCTAAAATGGACACTGTTGAAATTGACCTACCTGTATTTTCTCATTCAGTTCTTACTGCCATTCTATCATAATAGGAACTATAATCATCCCCATTTTGTAGATGAGCACACGAAAGTACAGATGACTCTGGAATATCTTCAGGACCACACAGCCTGTAGGTACAGGAGCGAGGTTCCAAAGTCTGGACTCTTAAATGCAAAACTATTTCTGCATGAAAAGGGCAACTTAGATGAGAGTAAGTCCTTCTTTTCTTTTGGCTACTGTCTATCTTGAGATAATACGACCCATAGTATGGCCTGGCTTAACCCACACTGATGCCCAGAAAGTAGGAAGTTAATCCACTTTACAGAAGAAGGTAAATAAGAATGATTTACCTGTATAGAATATTTTAAAAATTTGGGGGGGGGGGGGGTCTGTTTTGAGACAGGCCTACCATCCAAATCTGGCTTAATTTTGCAGGATCCCAAAGGAGTGGCTACAGATATATGATCAATAGTCAGTTTGTTACTCTATGTAATAACTCAGTTGTTACTCGATGGTACAAAGTACCATCAGTTTCTCTCTTCTGCATTTCTACACCTGCTTCATAACAATTACATAATATTGGGTAATGTTTTCCTATAGTCAGACTGATCATAATATTGCATTCAATGGATACAATTTAAAAATACCACTTTTTTGTTAACACAATACTTCTTTCTGTTACGTGAACATTTCACATCAAATAAATTTTTTTTTTTTTTTTGGTAAGCTGCCTGATAACTTAGAATTAAGGAACCATTTCCCCCCCCACACACACAAATATATGAAATATTTTTAGAAGTTATCTTTGACAAATAGCCTTATACCTTTAAGTACCATGTTTTCTGTTACAGAATTTATAATTTTAAAGTATCTATATGTTTGGGGTGCCTGGGTGGCGCAGTCGGTTAAGCGTCCGACTTCAGCCAGGTCACGATCTCGCGGTCCGGGAGTTCGAGCCCCGCGTCGGGCTCTGGTCTGATGGCTCAGAGCCTGGAGCCTGTTTCCGATTCTGTGTCTCCCTCTCTCTCTGCCCCTCCCCCGTTCATGCTCTGTCTCTCTCTGTCCAAAAATAAATAAACGTTGAAAAAAAATTAAAAAAAAAAAAAAATATCTATATGTTTAAATCTGCATTTCGAATATTTTTAAACTACTAGACTCCCCCTCATTTCTAATTAAAATAGGAAAATGTTTATAATAATTTTAGAATATGCAATTTTTTTTTCTTTATTGAAGTTTGGCTACCAAGTGTTTTACCTGAGATTACTTTTAATAATTTAGTGTTTTCTCCTGTAAGTGTGTAGACGAAGAAAAAAAATATATGCTCCAAGGGAAATTATCTTTATTTTTCTCCGTTAAGAAAATGTCTAGTACTGGCCAATCTAATTAACCAGAATTTACACAGGGAGGTAGGAATGTGTCAAGACTCATACCAGTAGTTTAGTTGTATGTAGTCTTAAAGTAGCTTAATATTTTGTGCAATTGGAGGAATTATCACACTTTTTTAATGCATAGGCAAAAAAAATTATAATCGATATTATTTCAAAAAAGGGCTTTAAGGAATAATAAGCTCGCTTTGATGAGTGGGAAAGTATTGAAATAAATTATGTAGAAACCTTCTCAAAGTGGGTTTATGGGGAACAAGATCAGATTCCTAGGACTACTGTAACAAATTACTACAAATTTGGTGGCTGAAAGCAGCGGGAATTTATGCTCTTTACTTCTTACAGTTCTGGAAACCAGAGGTTTGAAATCAAAGACCATGCTGTCTGTGAATCCTCCACGAGATGGTTCCTGGTCTCTTCCAGCTTCTGATAGCCCCACCCGTTCCTCGGTTTCTGGCTATCTAACTCCAGCCTCTGCCTGTGTGTCCACATGGCTCTCTTGTCTCTGTGGTTATGTCTCCACATGGTGTTCTCCTTCCTGTATGTCTGTCTCTCATCCTCTTATAAAGACACTAGCCACATTGGATTAGAAGCCCACCCTACTCTTGTACAATTTCACCTTAACTTTATTACATCTGGGAAGACCCTATTCCATATAAAGTCATATTTGTAGGTACTGGGGTTTACATTGTCAGTATATCTTTTGGGGGGACATAGTTCAACCCATAATGATGAAGATATGGATTTTTTTTAATTGATAGTATTTCCCTCTTAGAATAAGATAATTCTAGTGCTGGGCCTTCTTTCCATGAACATAAATATTGTAGCAATACTTTCTTACGAGAAAATATTTCTGTTACCCATTTAGCATCTTTTATTTTTTCATGGACATTTCAAACTCTTTTTTTTTATGTGTATTTATTTTTGAGAGAAAGGGAGACAGGGTGCAGGCAGGGGAGGGGCAGAGAGAAGAGCGAGACACAGATTCTGAAGCAGGCTCCAGGATCTGAGCTATCAGCACAGAGCACGATGCCAGGGTTGAGTTCATCAACCGTGGGATCATGACCTGAGCTGAAGTCAGACGCTTAACTGACTGAACCACCCAGGCATCCCATTCCATGGACATTTCAAATACACTGCAGTACTCTTGATGTGTTACGTGATTGCACACTATTTACTGACTGGCCCTACACAAAGCATGGCACTTGGTTGGGCCATTGTTTTTTCCTTTTATCACTGGATTGGTGACTTAAGGTAATCTAGTCTCTGGATAACATTTCATACCCATAAACTACTAATACAGAATGTTGTTAAAATAATTTCATTTAAATATGGACATTATATCAATTTAATTGATTTATTTGGGCACACAAACTATAGTTATAGAGAATGTGAGGAATATTTTTATCTGCATGTGATATTAAGTCCTAGTTCTCCCATCAAAAGTTTAATATTTGGAAGGAGTTTGGGGTATGAGTGGAAGAAATGAGAGAGTTATTATTTTATGTCTGTTTTCTTTAGGAAAGGTCATCCTAAAGTATCCACTTCGCATGACTATAAAACCCATTCTAGCAGTCATACTATCTATATTAAGAATCAATTTTCACCCTAATTGTATATGAAATAAATCAGAATTACAGTTTTGATGTGAATTTTATATTTAGGTATTTAAAGAAAACATCCATTCATGAATTTATAGTTTTGCTTCTTTTAACTTTAGCCGTCATTTTTAAATTAATTTAATTTAATTGTTTTAATTTAAATTAATTAATTTATTTAGAGCTTAAACAAGTGCATGTGAGAGCAGTGGAGAGGCAGAGGGAAAGAGAGAATCCCAAGCAGACTTCACACTCATCACGGAGCCTGATCAAAGACTCAGTCCCACAACCTTGGGATCATGATTTGAGCTGAAACCAAGAGTTGGACACTCAGTTTGACACTGAGCCTCCCAAGCACCCCTAGCCATCATTTTAATTTTAAAACATACTTAGGAATATACATGAGCATACTGTGATCTCAACATCATTTTTTGATAAAGACATGACCTAAGAAATGAGAGTGTAATTCATACTGACATTTTTGTATGTTGTGCCTATATGACATCCAGAATTATTTTCACTGTTAACACTATTTGCTGATCAGTTATTTTCACTGTTTCACACGCACTGTACACTATGCACAGGATTAGAAGGAAAGTTCCAGTGATCGCAAAAAGATAGTCACAGGCTCTTAGTGTGCAGCTGTTTTCAGAGTATCCTTGGTTAATATGAAGCAGTTGCAGATTTATTGGCTCTGTGTTTCAACCTCTAAATACTTTGAGTGAAATCTATTAATGATATGCCTTACATGCCGCTGACATTTTAAGATCCTTGCTGCTTTTAAAAAAGTGTAGGCACTAAAGATGTTCGTACCCCTGAGAATTGATTTCATACTCAACAGGAGATTGTGATGATTCTTTCCCACTGTGGGAATTGTCCCTGGATATCCGAGGGCAGCAATTGGCTCAGATAACGAATCTATCATGAGCTCTCTCCTGTAAAGAGTAAGATTTGTGCATTAGAACTAGCTGATGCTGAGTTTAATTCCCAGTCTCTTTTGTGATTCTAAACCATTTGTCAAAGCTCTGCCTAGTGTGAACAGACTGATTAGGAAATGTATTCATCCCATGACCTTGTCCACTCATTTATATCTCTTTAAAAAGTATCTCACCTGGAACTCAAAGCTCCCTAAGAATTCAGGAGTTGTGACTATATTGTTCTCTTAGTCTGTAGAACTACATTTTTCTTTGGATGAAATGTAGTATCGGGGGAGATTTTTGTTTTGATATGGTTGATCAAGTTAAACATTGTATCAGGTAATCTTACCATAAATTTATATTTTCTTTTGTTTTAAAGAACATGGCAATTGAAATGAAATGATAAGTAGAGTTTCACAAGCTGGCATGACAGACAACATTCTGTTGACTGGTAATGAATAGTATTATAATTGTTAGCATGTTTTCATTGACTTCTTGATATTTAACTCCTGAAAACCTATCAAGCTGGACAAAATTTAATACTTAATAGAAGACACTATTATTATACAGTCATAAATGAGAAATCAGTCTCATATTTGTTTGAAGATAGACAATAAGCATAGGGCCATATGGGTTATGACACAATGACTTACTGAAATTTTGAAATTTTGTGTTTTTTTAAATGTTTATTTATTTATTTTGAGAGAGAGAGCAAGCGAAGGGCAGAGAGAGGGAGAGAAAGAATCCCAAGCGGGCCCCACACTCTAAGCAGAAAGGCCAATGTGGGGCTTGATCCCATGAACTGTGAGATGACCAGAGCCAAAATCAAGAGTCAGATGCTTAACTGACTGACCCACCCAGACACCCCTGAAATTATTGTTTTGTGTAAGAAAACCATATATTCATATTTATGTGATACAGAGATATATTGACTTTCTCACTGTCATGAATTAAAATAACAAATTTATTTCACATAATGAAAAATATATTTAAAAATGAAAAATTGACAAAGAAATAAAATATTAACTATAATACTATGTCCAATCTGTTATACAAATTATTCATTCATTCATTCATTCTTCCTACCATTTTTTCCAGCTGTGAACAATAGAAACATAGCTCTGACTCCCCGGAGATTATATTCTGGGGGACAAGGGGAGCGAGGTAATAAGAAAAAAAAAGCAAACAAATATACAAACAAGCAAATTAAAAAGAAATAGATAATAACTGTTGTAGAGAATTAAAATCTGCTGCAAAATATTTTATTGGCACCATTTTAGACATGGCTGTCAGGCATGGTATCTCTGGAGAAGAGGCATTTGCTTGAGAGAATCCTGTAACTCTCTCGAGCAGAAGCATGGTACTCCAGAGCTGCTGCTGGTTTCAGGGCCCAAATGTGTGAGAGCTTGGCGGACTTGAAGAGAAAGAAGGCCAATGTAATTGGTCATAGCAGGTGAGGGGAAAAGTAGCAGAAAATAAGTCAGGGAGAAAGGCATGTTCAATCACAATGAGCTGTATTTTGTTAAAACTAGGCACTTAGACTGAATTTTAAAGAAAGAAGCCATTGGGCTGCTTTGAATAATGGACTGAGATTATATATTTTGAGGAGAACATTATGGTTGATATATTGTAAATAATTCTCCATTTTTGGTGGAATTTTTGAAAATTCTGAGAAATTGACCTCAAATCTGATTCTTTGAGAGGGAGGCGTGTTCTTGTAAGTTTTAATAAAGGTTTTTAGAAATATATTAATCTACTATTAATGACTTTATTTTAGAATTAATTTGGCAGTGAGTTTTATACTACAAAGGTGAATGGTAAGGAAAAACTAGAATTCAATATTTTTTAATGTTTGTTTATATTTCAGGCAGAGAGAGAGAGATACAGAGCACAAGTGGGGGAGGGGCAGAGAGAGAGAGGGAGACACAGAATCCAAAGCAGGCTGCAGGCTTCGAGCTGTCAGCACAGAGCCTGACGTGGGGCTCGAACCCATGAACCGTGAGCTCATGACCAGAGCCAAAGCTGGATGCTCAACCAACAGAGCCACCCAAGCTCCCCAAGTAATTATTTTAAACCTCATGGACTTGGATGCCTTACACTCAGTTTTCCTGACATTATAGCATGTGTTCATTATTAAAAAAATTTTTTTTTTGCATTTATTTATTTTTGAGAGACAGAGAGAGATGAGCACAAGTGGGGGAGGGGCAGAGAGAGAGAGGGAGACACAGAATCTGAAGCAGGCTCCAGGCTCTGAGCTGTCAGCACAGAGCCCGATGGGGGGCTCGAACTCATGAACTGTGAGACCGTGACCTGAGCTGAAATCAGATGCTTAACCAACTGAGCCATGCAGGTGCCCCTAAAGTTCAATATTTTTGTTTCATGCTCTATAAATCTAAGACCACATAGTCAGTTGGAAAAAAAAAAAACAACAATTAAATATTTATATGCCTTGGACTATCTAAAAAACATTCTCTGTTGCTGATTATTGAAATGTTCATATTTTAGTGGAATTGTGTCACAGAAAGACACCTTTACTGAGGGCAGGATTGTGTAAAACTGTACTGCTTTGATAGTTTTCATCTAATTTTCAATAAATTCAAGGTTAAAAAAAGAACTGAGATCCAAACAGCAATAAACAGGATTCATAAGGCATGGGCTCCACTTTGTGAGATCATGCAATGAATATCATTAAATAATCCATTTCTTTCCTGATTGCTCATTTAACGGTGGAACCAGTGGGCTGATCAGCACATGGGTATGCCATATTGACAACAATTGAAACAAATTAATATTGTGGAAAGAACACTGGTTTGAGATTTAGAGGTCTCTATCTGCTTGTTTAACTAGACACTTGGGCAAACACCATAATGTGTGTGGAGTCACTTTCCTAATCTACAAAATGAAAGGATTAGAGTAGGCAGTTTGATCCAAAATGCTGGTCCAGGGACAAATGTCAGGCTGGCCACATCAATATCTTTTAGGAAACTTTTAAATGCCACTAGTTCCCAGATTGTATACTCAGAAATATTTATTATTATGTCTAGAGTGCGGTTCAGGGATAGGTATTTTTACAAAGCAATCCAGGTGATTCTGATGTTGAAACTATGTTTTAGAACAATTGAAATATACAATTCCTAAAAAGATTCCCCTTTTTAAAAGAAACAACAACAAACCTTTACATACTGTTTCTCTAAGCTGTTTCTAAGTATCTTTATAATATAAATCAAGCTGCATTTATGGAATTGGCTCTTAGGCTCTCAAGACTACTTTGGAAATAAGCTCATATTCTTATAGTTTAGCAGCATCCTGTGCAGATCTTCTAAAAATATCTCAAAAGATCACCTTTCCCCTATAATTTGGAAAATGATCTCAAAATTTGCCTGTGCTTTAGCCTAGTAGTTTCCTTCCATTGATTGATCTTAAATTGTGTTCAGAGACCTATGTATAATGATATTCTTCACAATATATTTTATTATAGAAATTAATCTAAAATATCATAATTTAAAATACTAATTTAAAGATACCCAAAAGTTGGTTACAAGAAGTTGGTTAAAAGAAGTTGGAAGTTGGTTAAAAGAAATTCAGTATAAAAATACAGTATTATACTCTGCAGAGATTAAAAATTCTGTGCTAGAACTATATTTACTTTACTGACATGGTAAATACTCACTATATATTATTTAGTAAAGGAAGCAAATTACCAAATGATTGTTATCCTATGTTTGTAAGCAAACAAAACACCAAAATAAAATCTCGCATGTGCAAGGAAACAAACAAAAACAACCTCCCATGCAAAATACCTCCATAATGAGTTATTTCTATCTCTAAAGAGATGAAATTATGGAAGATTATTTTCTGTTTTGTGTTGACTGACATATTTTTCTTGGAAATGTATCTGTTACTTTGTCTTCTTTAAAAAAAAAAACCCAATGGCAAGTATGTAAGATTGTATGGGGAAATCAGTAGCATGAGGATACTTTTTATCTTTAGCCTAAAAATGTAAAGATCCATTTTAAGATACTATGTAACTGAGTTAGAGCTTCAAGGTACAAGAGATAATTTCATCAAGGGAAAACTAGGGGTGTAAAGATCACAAGCAGAAATTCATATGTGCATAGGTCCTTTATTTCTCTATTTTCTACTTGAAGATATACATACTTAATAGTCAGTTTGGACCTGATTAAGTCATGCCATCACTGCATGATGAATCTTTTTGATTCCCAATTATCTTTTGTCAATAATTCTTTATTTAGCCCCAGTTTCACGATGTGATATTAATGGAATTATACTTGAATAGCTCAAAATTAAATGCTTAATTATGTTCAGCTTCAATTACAGTTATTAATTGATCCACGCTTATTAGCATGACACCTGAAGGGAACCAGTTACATAAAACATTGTAGGAGGTATTACTTTAGGTATTACACTCATGTGAACTAGCAATGTAGATGAATGTTCTTTTATTAATTTTATTAAGTTTCACAGCATTTGGATTCATATGAAAACTCAGGGTCTAGGGTTATAAAGAAGCACAGTAGAACACACAAAAAAAGCAGATTAACATTGCAGGCTGGAGTAGTTTTCCATCTATATGAGTTAATATCTAATTCTTTTAAAATTAGCTTATCTTTTGTCCATTTTGGATACATTGTAACAAGCCCTGGTTATCCATGCAAAAGTTAACTTTGAATCTCAAGAAAGATATTTTATAATAAATAAATACTCCTTTACAGTTTCTAAGGAAATTTTGAGCCAGATTTAAGAGTATACATATCTCTGTTTACATTGATCATTTGTAGGGACCAATCATCATGTATGGATGAGTTAAATACCCTTGCCCACTATGGTTTCTGACTGGACTGGGGACTAAATAGTAAGTTCTTCAAACACGACCCTTAGTGATCTAATCTGTACCTTCACCAACGTCATACTAATCTCTCTTCTGCCTGCAATTCCCTATATCCTGTCTCTGCTTGTCTGGTTTCAGCGTTCACTTGAAATTCTCCCTTACAGAATTCTCCTTACAGGAGTTCTTTTAGTTATCATATCACCCTATTTTTTTCCTTTATAATTCTCCTGCAATTTATAGTGATATATTTATTTGTTTGATTAATATCTGACCTTCCTGCTAGATTATAAGTTTTAAGCCATTGAAAACTATACATTTTTCTGTAATAGTCTACACCTAAAATGTAAAACAGAACAGAGTACAAGGAAAATGTCTTTTTATACTTTTTTAAACTTTTATGTGTTTTTTGAAAGTGTTAATTAAATGTTTCTGATTGAATTAAGGTCTCCTCTTTCCAATATTTTTAGCATTATGTTTTATCACCTTCTTTTTGGGTACCTTTGCTCATTATTACTACTTTTCACTTACCTTGCAACACTGCCCCCCCACCTTGGTTTGGTTGAATGATTAACACCAAACGCATCAGTCTTTATTTTACAAGTAAATTCTTGAGAGAACAATATTAACTACCTAAGTGCATATCACACTGGGTGTTTTCCTTTGGAGGGTAACAGATTTGGATTAGAAACTCAAGATTTGAATTGTGGTCCTGCAATTTGACCATGGGCCTTGAGGAAGTCATTTACCTTTAATAAACATCAGTTTTCTGATTTATAAAGTGGTTAAACAGCAGCATTTTCCCTCATTAAATCACAGTTGTAAATTAGATGTAGTGTTAAAAAAAATGCTTTATAGATGTAAAAGACCTGTACTAATTTCACTTCATGGTAAAAGTCCAAATTGTACAGGATTTTTTTTAGATCTCTGAAACTAACTTCAAATACATTTATGAGATGTAAAAAGTTGTAGATTTCAATTACTTTAAGGCATTTAAATCCTGTGGCAAGATAGGAACAATGACATATCCAAACAAAACTATAGATGACAATAGAAAATATTCAGAACAGAGCTTCAGAAAACATGCCTGTATGTCTTTACAAACTGGCAACTTCTCCACACACACAAATACTACACTCAGACATCAACTAAAATATAGATATACTTTCTCTTAGAAATAAGAGTGTGCCACACTATTGCTTAATTCAAATTACTCATTTTAACTCAGTGCTTTACATATATTAAAAAGTGTTCATTTATATTTGTCATTTCCCCATAAATCTAAAATATGAGAATATTATCGTCTCTACCATTTTAATGAGTTTCAATTAGATTTCTTTATAGAAATTTTAAATGATCTTTTAAAAAAATAAAGGCATGGATCTGTCAAGATGATTAAATGGACATTTTTTCCTAATGTTCTAGTTGAACCATAGAATCTTCCATTGATGTGTACTTAATATCATGTAAGTTCTGAATACATTCTCATAGTAGGTGTAACTAGCTTCACCTGACTAATGAAGAGAGATTAGTATCTCTTTTATCATTTAGACATTAATGAACTTTCAGTCTTATACAAGCCAGTTACCCATTTATCTTTTTGAAAAAGATTAATTATTGTTTAACTTGCATCCTAAGTATTATTATGTTATATAACAAGAGAAATCACACATTTTCTATTACAAAAATAAATAGGTGAAGTAGATTCACAGAAAATATAAGCCAAGTGGTGGAGGCAAAGATAGCATTTAGCATTAAGTGCAATTTTCAGTGACCTGTATGAATGTGATGATAAAGCTTGCCAATATTCCTCAGGTTTTATGTGATCTAAATATGTTGGCAAGGAAAACATCAATTACAGGAACACCGCAGACCCAAATATGACTGGTACACAGCTTTGTCTTTACGTGGTTCTGTGGTTCATACCTCTGGGAGCACTTGTTCTGGGTTTGGCCCCCTCTGCAGGGCGGAATGTGCATGCTGGTGCTCTGCTTACCTGCACTGCATGGCTCTACAACTCAAATCCCATTAGATCACGTTCAAGGTAGATAGAAGACGTTTGCTCTTTTAAAGTGAGTTTTTTGGAGTGCGTTGTATTATTTGGTAGTCTTTTGTTAAATATAACAGAAATATAACTTCAACCAATGTAAACTAAAGAGGCTTTTATTATCCAAGTGTCTGATAGTAGTGCCACTCATCCAATGCACAGAGAGAAAGCTGCGCCTATAACACCAGCATTCAGACCCTTACGCAATCTTTTCTTGCATCTCTCCTATCTAACTTCCGGGGTCTCTCTCTCTCTCCCCGTAAACTGACCTTCTTATGCGTCTTTTAAAAATTCATCCAACAGAATGTCCCTCAGATAAAAAGGATTGACTGCCCAGTTCAGCTCGAGTGCCCATTCATGCACCAGTCTACTGGGACATGTGAAAACGTGGCCGTTTGGACAAAAATTATAGGAATTCCCAAAGGAAAGGTGTTCTGGTGAAGATACACAATAGTTTCCAACAAATGAGTCATAAGATGCACACATATATATATATATATGTGTGTGTGTATATATGCACATTTGTTTTTAAAAATATGTATTCTAGTGAAATATTAATACTCTATCTTATTTTACCCTCCTGTTTAAAAAAACTTAGTGGGAAAAGAGAATTTATATAAATGTCAGTATGAAGAATTAAGTATAGAGAACAGTACCTGTTTAAGATCCCTTAATCTCTAATTTGGTGTATCTTTTTTCAGTGGATTATATGTTACCAATAGTCTACTGTCAGAAGAATTTGAACATCACAGAGGCTTTTCAAAGTAGGAATCACTCAGTGATAATGAAATGAAAGCTTTCTAGGAGGTTTTTAAAAAAATATATATTGTAACATTTTCCAATATAACAGAATGTAAGAACTTCCAAGAGAGACTTAGCGTGCAAAGCAGAGTCTGTTTTTCCCTTCAGATGTTACTTATTGGTTTTCTCTCCTCAAATTTTCTTTAGGTCATTGGAAACAACTGATGTCCAGGTAATTTATCTTTATATACAGGCATTTACAAAGAAAACTTTTTTAAAAAAGCATTTCTTTCCCACCTAATTTTTTTTTCTTACTTTTAAGCTGCTGATGAGACAGCATGGTGATATGTCCCTTTGCTCCATGTGATACACACATTTGTTCTATGGGAAAATGTGGTCTACTCCTAATTTCATTTTCATTTCCTAAATAAGAAGCCCCATTAAAACGCAGACATCTGGTGGAGAAAGCACTTAAAGCTGAAGCTCCCAAGGAGTGCTTTCCTTCCTCTTTAAATATGTATGAACTGTTGTTTTGGTAATCCACTTCACCCTGTCAAAATAGAATCAAATAGAGTGTATGTGTGACCTCTTCTCCTTCTACCCTGGGAAAATGATTTCCAAGATCACTGAGGTGTACAATGATCTTGCTTCATTTGCTGTTTTAGTCACCTTCAAAGCTCTTGTGTTACCCAAGCTGGAAGTTTAGATGACATCACTTTATTAATAGTGGTACTGTTTTACTTACAATGATGGACCTGTGAGCTTTTAATAGTTCAGCTATAAAAAGAAATTGTAAACTGGGGCGCCTGGGTGGCGCAGTCGGTTAAGCGTCCGACTTCAGCCAGGTCACGATCTCGCGGTCCGTGAGTTCGAGCCCCGCATCGGGCTCTGGGCTGATGGCTCAGAGCCTGGAGCCTGTTTCTGATTCTGTGTCTCCCTCTCTCTCTGCCCCTCGCCTGTTCATGCTCTGTCTCTCTCTGTCCCAAAAATAAATAAACGTTGAAAAAAAAAATTAAAAAAAAAAAAGATTTGTAAACTTTCAAACAAATAGGACTTGAAAAGAATTTCAGAATATTTCTACTTTTGTTGATATTTCACATTGGAAAGGGTTCAAGTTTTAAAAAACTGTTAACAACAGTTCTACGTGCAAAATACTCATATTCAGTGGATACTAATGCTAAATATTGCTAACTTGCTTTCCTAACAGAAGGGAAAAACTAAGCTAAGCATTTGAGCTAACATTTTCTTATGTGATGCATAGTTGATGTCAGTTTGCTTCTTTGAGGTTTAGACCCACATTCTCCAAAATTGTGACCTGCAGAACACCAATTCCGCATGCCTGTCTACTCCGTTCTCTGTTTCATACCAAATGGGTTCCAAAGTCAAATGTTACCTACTCTGCCTTCTCCTGTAGATTCATGATTAAATTTTACCCATTATACTCTCTGCAAAATTGTAATAAAGATATCTCTGATACCTTGGTTCAACTGAGTTGCCCAGGTATATTTAACTTTGGAATATTAAAAACAAACAAACAGAAAAATCACTTTGGGAAACTGTGACTTAGGCTGTGTTTATTTGCAGATCATATTAGAAGTTAGTACAATGCTTTATTAAAGCTGGAGAAGAAATAAACCTCATATTGTCTTCCTCCTAGTTTTCTTTGTCAACTTCCACGTGATTGCATCAAGTCTAAGTGGTTAGCTTGAAATTTTATTTTGTTAATGTTCTATGGATTGCTGGGTTTCCCACAGCAGTCTGTATCTATCATATTTATATGTGGTATCCTCACTGTTGTTCAAATGTTATAAAGCAATTAAATATATACTTTTGCTCTTAGAATGAATTTACAAGTCATCTCCTTCTAAATTTGTATAAATGAGGCTGTGCCACTTCTGTGTTTTAATTTTTTTTATTAGTTTTCTTTATTTTTGAGAGGCAGAGAGACACAGAGTGTGAGCAGGGAGGGGCAGAGAGAGAGGGAGACACATAATCAGAAGCAGGCTCCAGGCTCTTAGCTGTCAGCACAGAGCCCGATGCGGGGCCCGAACTCACGAACCGTGAGAGCATGACCTGAGCCAAAGTCAGTCAGATGCTCAACCGACTGAGCCACCCAGGCGCCCCAACCGCTTCTGTGTTTTAAAATGATCTGTTGTAATTAGAGCACTTCTAGCCTGTGATCTTAAAAGTAGCAGCATCCTGTTTGGATTACTAGTTGTAAACCATATTCTCTAACAGTGCTGATTAACATGTTTTCAACTGATGAGAAGAAAGTTCTTTCACTATAGGAAAGGAAAAGTAGTTTTGAGCCCCAGCACAGATTTCTGAATTTATTTTCCATATAGTCCAAGTCCAAAGATAATGGACAGTGTTTTTCATAAACTATGAAAGCTTAAAAACCAGAGCTGAAAGGCTGTGTAATTAAGTAAAATTGAGTATCCATAGGATGGCTTAGGGAAAAGATATCTGGTTAATTTAAGATTATGGCATCTTGCTTAAACATTTGCAAAGAAATCCTTATTGACTTAGAAAATGCGTTCATAAAATACAAAGAACAGCATTTAGTATTCTTGGGACTTATAATGCTTCCATACTATCACTCTCCATATTAACAATAATTCTACCTACAGTAATTATTGAATTAAATCTATGTTAATTCTAGAGCTTATCCTAAAGTTTGTTTTTAATCTTTGACCGTTTTTTTCAGGGGGAGTTTATTTTTTAAACTAAAATCAAAAGTTTATTTACTAGTTTTCTCTTAAAATAATAGAAAGGGTCAGAGTCTGAGAAAAGGTAGGAGAACCCATTTGAAATTCTTGATTACATGGATTCTAGATAAGACACACTTTTAGACATTTCTCCCTAGAGAAGATTTCTGATAGTGTTCTACAAGATTAATAAATAACATTTAGTTGGTAGGTTTGCATCAAGTACAGAAAAGGTTCGAACGTAGGTACAGATTTAACATAGATGGCCTAATTTATCATTATAGGGTCTCTCTCTCTCTCTTTTTTTTTTTTTTGCTTTTTACTACAAAAACTTTTCAACATATACAAAATTATAGAAAATAGCATAATGATCTGATGATCTATAACCATGACCTAGATTCTACTGTAACTAATACATTGCTATAATTTTTATCTCTTTTAATGTATATTAAAGCATTTCACTTCATTACTAGGTATTTTAGTATGCATTTCACAAAATATATAGAGACTTTTCCTTACAAAATTAATGAAATTTATTCTCAGCATTTTTTAATGAAAGATGGAATAAATTGGCCCTAAGCTTATATTATTTTGTTCTATTGGAAACAAAGAATAGATTTTTTAAAGGATATTTCCTCCTGTTTTGCTTTCATTAATGGATTCTATTTCAGTCAATTTTGCATAATATGTAATCATGAAAAAGCACCTTTTTCTTCTTTCTAAGAACCTTTGGATTCTATTGCTCAGAGGAAACTCATCTTCTACAATATACTCAGACTGGGTGAAGTCCTGTGATTTTTTTTCCACTTTTGTTCTTCAAAGTTCAATTTCTTTAATATACTTGCAGCCATGCATTACTGTCAACCTTTTTTTTAAACATAAATTCCATAATAAATTAAATAAAGCTCTGTGTGGGTCATTTTTTACTTAATCTGATTTATATGTATATATACATATATATATATATATATATAGTGTATATATATATACACTAAAGAGATAGAGTGGAATACTGTGTGCAGCTTAATCAATTATGAGCATATTCACCATCAAGTGACTGTGTGTAATAGTGTATTAAAATGCACTTAAAAGAATAAAAAGTGACTGTTTCATTGAAGCTGAATTCACACTCGTAAGCTTATAAAAGTATATAAAAAGCTATAAACATTTAAACAAAGTCCTTTATTTTCAGCCAGAAATGTAATTTTTATATAAGATTTTTTAAAGTGTATTTTACTTATTTTGAGAGAGAGAGGGAGAGAGCATGGGAGGGACAGAGAGAGGGGGAGAGAGAGAGAGAATCCCAAGCAGGCTCTGCACTGTCACCACAGATTCCAGTGTTGGCCTCGAACTCACAAACTGTGAGATTATGACCTGAGCCAAAATCAAGATTCAGTTGCTTAACCGACAGAGCCACCCAGGTGCCCCCTCTATATGAGATTTGATGCTTCGCAAGTTTCAGTATCAGAGGAAGATATTCATGATGTTTAGTTTAGGACAGTATTTCTTAAGTTGAGATTTTAGGGAGAAATATTTTAATTAGAGTGTTCTGTATCATGAGAGTCAGTTAAGTGTACGATATAACCCATTGCTATTATTCTGAGCATCTGGAGAACTATTGAAATAAAAATTTGCAGATAAAGTTCTACTCCTCTATTATTTGCAAGAAATAATATACCATGAATCTTTTATTTTAGGAATGTTATAGAAATAGGGAGACTATAGAAATATGGACATTACACAAACAGATTCAATTAAAGCTATTTTGACTGCAATAACATAACTTATGTTGCTAAGAAATAAGGAAACAGCAAGAGATTGTTATCCTAGTAAAACAAAATGACCCTATTAGGACTACATGAACATTTTCTTTCTTTCATCTTCTTTCTTTAGGCAGTTTAATGTTTTTTTTTTCTTCAATTTCCACATGAGACTACTGTGTTGGATTTCATTTGATGGCAGTTTTTCTCAGTCCCCATTTCCTTACTATCTACCCTATTATCTTCTCCTTTCTGATCTTTACCTGCTTTCTATCTCACACAGCTCAGACATACTGTGGATTTTGTTACCTGCACTAAATGCGCTTAGAACAACGTAAGTTTGACCCCTCATATTGTTTCTATTGACAAGGACAAGGTCACTCAGTTCAAAATGAGTGGTTCTGACCAAGTTGATTTTTCTTAAAAACTTGAATTGTGATGCCAATGGAAATGTAATTTTATATTAAAAATTCTTGTCCATGTATACAATAAAAAAGTCACCTTAGAAGCAAGTTTGATTTTTATAAGAAGGCTTTTAGGTTTATAATTTCATTTTTGCATTAGTGGAAAACATAGGTTCTGTATTTCTTTTGTCAGTATACAAAAGTAATCTTTCTTAATAAATTATGTTAACTACCTCAAAATCCAAGTAAAAAATAAATCAAATTAAAGAATGTTGACTAAAAAAGGCATATAAGGTGTCATAATCCTCAGTTAATAAAACAACAAATATGTCTTTTAAAATACTCATATAAGGGGCGCCTGGGTGGCTCAGTCAGTTAAGCGTCCGACTCTTGATTTCGGCTCAGGTCACGATCTCATGGTTCCTGGGATCTAGCCCTGCATCAAGCCCTGCTCTGACAGTGCGGAGTCTGCTTGGGATCCTCTCTCTTCCTGTCTCTCTGCCCCACCCCTGCTTGTGCTTGTCTCTCTCTCTTGCTTTCTCTCTCTCTCTTTCAAAAATAAAGAAACTTTAAAAAAAATAAAAAGTAAAATATTTGTGTAAAATTCAGACATACAACTTTGTCACGTTGCCTTATATCCCTGATTCCACTTAGGACAGTCAAGAAAAATACTTAAAATAGATTATTTTCCGGTTAATGGGCTTGAACAAGATTTTTTCAAAAGGTCGTTATTGGAAAAAGTTTACAATGACACATTTTGACTCCTAAAATAGGATTCTGGTAAAATAATTAGAAATTTGGTTCCTTTGTATTGCTATTGGGCAGACATTCAAGCACAGACCATTTCTAAGGAAAGGACAACATATACCAGAGAGTTAATTTTTTGTGAAGATAGTTCTCTTCTTTAGAAATGCAGTCAGTCGCTCTTCCCAAGCTAATGTCTACATGTACAAACTAGTTTGTATGTGATGGATTTGACGGACAGGTTGGATCAGGTTGAGGTGGGGTTTGGGGATGGACGAGAGAGAGGAAACAGGTCATACTATCTGCTCAAATCAATCAAATAACTGATTGTTCATTCAACTGCCTTACTTTGTCATTGACTGTCAAGTCAGTCAAAATAGTGAAACTAGTTTCTGCACACATGCAGAGCTGTATTTTATGAACTCTATGACCTTACTCTTGCAAAACAGACATAACAAATATGTCAGCCCACGTGTTGGAAACTATAGCAAATGTTAATGGGTATGGGTGTGTATAGAAGAGAAATAAGGCTGAAGTTTAATCCAACACCATATTTTCCTAATATTTGACTGACTACTCTTCAGACTCAAATAATAGGTTAAACATCCAATTAGAATGCTTCTTTACAGAACCATTCAATATGTTCTCTGTATTATTGATTTCAAACTAGCTAAAATTTCAGGATTTTATTGAGGATTTGCATTAAATAAATAGGAGAGCAGATACTGTAATTCACATACACAGAAACATACATACACACACAGTTTTTTATTTTATTTGCAAGACTAAAAATAAAATCTTAATAAAACTCAGAATCACTGAACTGATCCAGTAAAAGACCTAATTATTTCTGATCTCTTAAAGAGGTTACTCTGTTGAAATGCTCTAATCCAAGTTAAACTCATTAAGTCAACAAACTAACGGATAGGACAAAAAGTTTAAAATAGTTGGACTACTCACAGGGCGCCTGGGCAGCTCAGTTGGTTGAGAGACTCACTTTGGCTCAAGTCATGATATAACAGTTTGTGAGTTTGAGCCCCGTGTCAGGTTCTGGGCTGACAGCTCAGAGACTGTAACCTGCTTCAGATTCTATGTCTTCCTCTCTCTCTGCCCCTACCCTGCTAGCACTCTGTCTCTCTCTCTCTCAAAAAAAAAAAATAAATAAATAAATAAATAAATAAATAAATAAATAAATAAATAAAATATTTGAACTACTCATTTTTAGTTCTCATGCAAGTCATTTATGTGGCTCAACAAAAATTCCATCGGCCAGGTTCATTTGGCATGTTTTTTAGAAAAGATAGCTGCTACACCAATGAACTTAATCTCTAAGAAACTGTTTTTACATTTGGGGCTGATTTAATTTCTAAGACTTTAGCATCGTTTCTGTAACGTATTTCTCTCAAATGAGACATAATGACACAAACACACCTACTTGTCATGTGTGTGTAGGTGTGTGTGTAGGTGTGTGTGTGTGTGTGTGTGTGTGTGTGTTTACGTTTGTGTGTATATTTGTGTGTGTGATTCAATACCGAACTGTATTACGCAACTGTGTATAGTTTTAGATGGTTTTGTATACATTTCGAATTTGCTTTTCAGAAACACCCCCAGAGACAAACATCATGAATATTATCAAAGCTGTTAGATACATAAACCAAGGCTTGGGAAAGTTAAATGAATGGACCAAGTTGGATGAACTCATTAGTGGCAGTACAGTGTTTGCTGCTGGGCAGGGCATGCCCTGCTTCCTTCATGTTGCATATCTTTGTTTCTTTTAGGTGATACATATTTCAACCCATTGGAATCATGAAATTATTATTTTTCCTAACAACTTATATTCAGAATTTCACTCTGTGATACCAGTTAGGTATATTTTTACTTCAGAGTTTTATAGAATAGTAAAAATTATCGGGGCACCTGGGTGGCTCAGTCAGTTGAGTGCCCGACTTCGGTCAGGACATGATCTCACAGTTTGTAAGTTTGAGCCCCGCATGGTGCTTGCCTCTGTCAACACAGAGCTCACTTCGGATCCCCTGCCCCACCTTCCTCTCTGCCCTCCCCCTAATCATGCTCTCTCTTTCAAAATTGAATAAACATTTGAAGAAAATAATAAAAATTGTTTGATCTGGCTGTCTTAGATTTGATGGTAAATGTACATGGTAATTTATGTAGAAGTAAAGTTATTCTTTTATCTAGTAAATAAAAATCTTGAGCTTTATTAAGTGATTTTATGCTAGGAAGTACATTTTTGGGCTGTATCAGAGAATACACGGTTGTTACTTAAATCATTCATGATAGACTACTTTTTTATTTTTATATTTTTAATTTATTTATTTTGAGAATGCATGGGAAGGGCAGAAAGAGAGAGAGAGAGAGAGAGAGAGAGAGAGAGAGAGAGAGAGAATGAGAAAATATCCCAAGCAGGCTCTACACTATCAGTGTGGAGCCTGATGCAGGGCTCGAACTCACGGACTGTGAAATCATGACCTGAGCCAAAGTTAAGTTAGGCGCTTAACTGACTGAGCCACCCCAGCACCCTGAGACTACTTTTTAAACTATAGCAACAACAACAATAATAATACGAATAGAAGTTACAAATGTAATGTTAACATAGATTTTTTGAAGGCAAAAGTGAATGCAATGGGTCCTGTCAAAGCCAATGGGAAAAGAACATTAAAGGTATATTAATCCTAGAATTAGATGTATGCGGCTATATCAAGTGGAGACCTATTTATTAGAGTAAATTAATTTAATTTTACATTAGTTTACTTTTCTGTCAGGATCCTTCAAGCAAATCTTCAAGTTGTTATCTGAAATCTGGTTTATTGTTCAAATAGTCTTGATGAAAGAGCTAGAAGGTTGGTTGCTGCATAAAGTATAGAGAAACTCAAGTTTCTGTAAAGCACAGGACATTTTTTAAATCAAGAAAAAACGTTGAATAGTTGTTTGGTAGAGAATATTTCAAACAACAATTTCTGGTTTTCCTTAAAATTAGACTTTTTTTGAATGCGTAATTGTTCTTCTATTAACTCTTTGGTGAAAATTGTTAACAGGGGTGAGCATTTAGGTCCTCTATTTTGATTTAATGTTTCATTTTAAGCATGCTTTAAAAAATATTTACTCAAAATGTAGTTTAATTTTCAGCTAATGAAAGCAATTTGTGTGATTGAACATGTGCTTGGAAGGTTTGGTTAAAAAAATTGCTTTATTTAAAATTGTGAGTTACTTTCTCACTAGTTCAGAATAATCCTGGTCAGTAAGATCACATAATATTTTGGTGGTATGAGCCTTAGGATAAAGTAAAAGCCATTTAAAAACGAGGAGGGGGAGATAAATTCTAGGACCCCTGATCAGGTTCTCCTATTCTTTATTGGGTCTTTTAATGCTCTGCCCAACTCTTTTGTATGAGTTCTTAAAAATCTTACTTCCCACTTTACAAAGAAAATAAGAGGTAGCCATGCTAAAATCTTTGATCTGATTTATCTATAAATTCTTATATGTTATTTAAAATTTTCTGCTTTCCTTGCAGTTTCAAAGATAGATACTTCCACTCTTTCCCAGTCTGAAACCCTAAACTGGTGCTTTATTTCTTACACTGTTAACTCTTCTGTCAAATGTTATTTTGTCCCAGACAGTTCTTACTTGTTTTTCTCCACTGAGTCTTTGTCCCCACTCTATCTGTTGAGCACCCCTTGTGGAAGTGGATTATCCTATTCCCTCTTCTTAGAGTTTAGTCTCTAACCTTGTGGCTCTGCTGAAACTAAAGTCTTTTAATGCTTTACCCAGTCCTTGTTCTCTGTAACCTTCACATTATTGAGCGTTTGCTCTCCTTGAATATTTATTTCTTTGAATCCAGTGATATTGTACTCTCTTGGTTATATTCCTATGTTCAACCTTTCTGTGTTGTTCCTTCTTTTTTCAAATTCATTGATTTTCTTTTAGTCACTGTTTATTGCATACATACTATGAGTCAGGCAATGTTAGAGAAACTGGAGATACACAAGTTACTGAGATGGAATATGTTCCAGCTATCATGGAGCTGCATGCTTGTGGAAAGAGAGAAAAAAATGAATTTAGAAACATTTAAATAATTTAATTAAAAATGAGTATTAAATCTTATGGGAAAATATAATAAAGTAATGATGTTTGGAGTAATTGGATCAAGGGAGCTATTGACACATGATCTGGACTATCCTCTCTTATTCGGTGACATTTGAACTGAGACCAAGAGGGGCCATCCTACAAAAGCCAAAGGGAAAAGAATCATGAAAGAGGAAAGCGCAAGTGGAAAGGTCCAGACACAAGAATGATGAATCTTGGTGCGCCTGGGTGGCTTAGTCATTTAATTGTCTGGCTCTTGATTTCAGCTCAGGTCATGATCTCAACGTTCCTGAAATCGAGCCCCGGGTAGAGATTCTGTCTCTCACTCTCTCAAAATAAATAAATAAACATTAAAAAAAAGAATGATGAATCAGGTAAGATCAGCTTCCAGATTGTGTTGGTAAGTAGATTAGGACAATGGGGAATGAAAAGATGGAGACAAGGAGTATAATTTCTTTCCAAAGTTGGCTCTGAAGTATAATGGACTTATGAAGCTTCTTAGAATTGAGATACTCTGACACTCTTGTATGCTACAGAGGATGATCCAGGACTGAAGAGAAATTGATGGTGTGGGAGGTGGTGGCCATTTGTAGGAGAATATCCCTGAGATGTAGGTGCTCTTAGTTCCCTGCTCTAACTACCATGCTTGTCAATTTTCTACAACCTCATAGTTAGCTCTCTTCCTGCTAAGTTGCTATATATCTTGCTTTCACCCTAAACATTTTTCATTGGATTCTATTTCATATTAGTGATACCACCATTCTCCATTTTTTTTGATCTAGGTTCTATAAGGATATTTGGTTATTCTTCTTCAATATTCAGTCAAGATCCCTTTTCTTTGCTACCTACACACACTCAGTAGCCAAGGCCTTTGTCATTAATGTCACATCTATCTCCTTTTCCTATTGGTACTGCCATTTACCTGGTTCAAGCTTTCATTACCACTGTCCTGGGCTATTGTACAAACAGTTCTCTTTCCTATGGACTTCATTCCTCCAGTCCATTTATATACTGATACTAAATACCTACCTTTGATTGATTCTATTTCTTATAAGTCTATTTTTTCTGTCTTCTTCTTTATCATTGTCCAGATTCAGGACTCACAAAACAGTCAGGGTTTCATCACATAGCATTCACACCCTTCCATAAGTTTCCCTGTAGCCAACCTTTCCAGCCTGGTCTCGTCATTCCTCTTTCTAAACTGTAAGTCTAGTAACATGGAATCCCTGATGTCCCTCCAGATATTTCTTGTACTTATCTGTCCCCTTGTTTTTGTACTTAACTTTCCACTTCTTTTCCCATCAAAAACCTCTCTTAGCAATCAGATTTATTCAGTCGTTATTGACTTTAGATTTTTATTTAGATTATTTTTTGTCAATCATATGTATTTCTATGGCTTCCAGTAGATTACAAACAAAAAATATTTCTTACTGTTTCTTATTATTCTTTGTTTGACCCATGAGCCCCCTTTCCAGCATCTGGTGCAATATTCAGGTGTCGATTTCAATTGCCTCACCGTTTCAAAGTACTTCTGGGTTGGTGCCACAGGAATATATAATTGTCAAATGATTTTTATTCCTTTAACATAAACAATAACTTTTATTTACTTTCACCAGTTGCTTCTGACACATATTCTGAGTTCAAATTGCTGTGTTTAAGACTGGTGCTTGTAATACACCAAACCAATCAAATATGAAGAGGTAGACTATATTTTCTCTAAGTATATGGGAAAACTAAAAGGAAGAAAAGTCTGCAACAAGGTCATATTACAGCTTTTACTTATCTCTGTGGTCAATTTAGGTCTCCGCATAGCTAATCTGATTGATTGCTGCCTCATCAACTAATATGTCTGAAAATTCTAAGTTAATAACATCATGAACAGTTCAGTAATGTCAATGAGATGAAGCCTATTTGTATTGTATTTTGAATGTGATTTAAATAATTTGAACAAAGCAATTCTTGCTTTAATTTATTTGGTAGTTCTGTGGGCTATAGGTGACCCATGTGAAGCAGTTCTACATTGGGAAAGGCAGTGTGATTTACAAGAGTACACTATTAGGCCCTGGTGTCAGAGGACAAAGGCAACATCTGCTTCATGGGCCTCTGTGTGGTACAGAAGGGAGGATACCCTGTTTATTATTATATGCAAAAGGACATGATCCGGTACATGGAATCCATGTTTGAGTCTAGAAGACAATGGGGATTGACTTGTATTTCAAATTTTAACAAAATTCTAGTATAACACTTCTGTATAGCTATACCATGTTACGTATAAAGTTTACTATTTTAAATAATGTTTACGAGTTATAACCAAATTGTAAATTGGTGTTCATATAGGTTTTATGTTTTTAATTAATATCATATATAATGAGATGTTTATATTAAATTTAGAAAATGTGAGCAAATGAGAGCAAATGAATCCTCATTATTTAACTTAAATCTGATTTTTTTTTCCTCAAGAAAAATAATACTTAAAGGAAACTAAAACTCATTTGATTCTTAACATCCATATACAGGATAAGATATGTGGTAGTGAATCCTTTTAGCATATAAATATGCATAGAAGTTAATATTTGCACAGTTTAAAAATATGCATGCTATATTTGTGTTTCTGTTTTAACATTTTTTAAAAGAACCTTGGGATTTATAAATATTCCCGAAGAAAGTCCTTGTATAGTATAGTCAAATTAGTTCTGAATTTGTTTTGCCCCTTACAGCCTAACTAAGGAGAGGACCATTAGCTTTCCTGGAGCTTTGGGACCTTGGGCTTTTGCCTTTGGAAATTAAATATTTAATATTGCTTTGTCTGGGCTGGCTTTGAACAGGATCCTTCCATCATTCCAGGGTAATGTCAAAATTCATAGAAGAGCAACAACTCATATTGTCTACTGAAATCAAACCTGACGCATCTCCCCTCCCTTCTCCCACTTCTGCCCTTGGGATTGTGACATCATTACCATCTCAGAAAACCTAGGGTGGTTGTTCATGTTAAAATGAAGTGAGATTAGGGTTCGAGGAGAGAGCAGTCAAATATTTGAGTACTAATCATGCCTGGATATCGGTTATTACTTTTCAGAGGGTGGAATTCTTTTGGCTTCAAGAATTATACCACAGTCATTTCATGTGAATGTGGACAGAGCATAATACAATTAGGTGAATCACAGAGACAATCTGCTGCTTTTTAGAGCATGCTTTGAAATGAAAGATGCATCTATTTAAAGGTTATCTGGCATATGAAAGGGACATTTATCCCCCAAGGAGCGAAGGAAACTACTTAAAAAGAATAGACTTTTATTAATATTTTTTCAATTAAATGTTACAATCTCTTTATCATTTTTTCTTTTGTAATTTTCGTGTTGACCTATGTAAGTGCTTAGTCTGTGTAACATTCACTCTTTCTGGGAAAGTCATCAGATGGGACGAGTTTATTGAAAAAGAAACAGAATTAAAAATTCAATGACAAAGGTTCAAATAGTGTCTGTTTAGAGCTTATCTTCTCAGTGTCACGGCTTTCATGGTTATTGGTTAGGGACTTTTGGGATTCGTTCCTTGATGCTCAGGAGGATGATGTCAGCATCAAGGGAAGAAGTGACCTTACTTTAATTCTGGGGGTTTCTGATGATTGCTTGTATTTAGCATTGTGGCTATATATTTTTTCCCTGTAACACTGAAAAGTTATGCATTTTTGTAATTGAAGTATTTGAAGTAGAGAAGACAGAATAATTCAATCAGACAAAATGGAAAGAGGTATTATTGTGTCTTCCCCCCTCAAAAAAATGACCATTCGAAACACAGTGACTTTGTATCATTTGGGTAGATTTCATAATGTGTTATGATAATGTTTAAATAAGCTTCATTAAAACATACATTTTAGATAAAAAATATAATACATAAAAGTGCTGATTAGATATGAAACATAGGATAATATAAATGCTAATTGTTAATCACTAAAACTGTTATATGACCTGAAAGATTTTATCTAGCTCAAGTCTTATAAATTCAATAATATGGGAGAAAAAGACAGTAATGGTGTGAGTTGAATTTACCTATATAATATTAACTTGAACAAATAGTACTTTTATATATTCTTTTTTAATGCAGCATCAAAAGCTCTGATATTATGCATTGGCAAAAGTTTTTTTTTTAATATTTTTTTTCAACGTTTATTTATTTTTGGGACAGAGAGAGACGGAGCATGAACGGGGGAGGGGCAGAGAGAGAGGGAGACACAGAATCGGAAACAGGCTCCAGGCTCTGAGCCATCAGCCCAGAGCCTGACACGGGGCTCGAACTCCCGGACCGCGAGATGGTGACCTGGCTGAAGTCGGAGGCTTAACCGACTGCGCCACCCAGGCGCCCCTGCATTGGCAAAAGTTTAAGTTCAATTATGTATTAGACAGAAAGTCCCAGAGATTTAAGAATATTTATTTTAAGACATTTCGATCCTGCTGACTGCCAAAGTTAAAATGTGATTCGAAAGCATTCATTTGGATAATTAACCTTTCTTCTGCCAGAAAATTCTGGTACTAGCATTCGATGCCTTTGCCCCTGAAAACAAAGTTCAAATCACTATTACTACTTTCCATTTGACCATTTTTATTGAGAATACTGATGGCTTAAATTTTTCTAATAGTTATCTTTTAACATTAAAATGGATTTGAATGAAAATTTAAAGAACATGTATTACTAAATATTTTTTAATTATAACTTCAGCCATATTTTTAATCTAATTTTATTTTTTAGAGACATATTTCATTAGTAGACTAAAGGTATTTTTCTGTTACTCATTATGATCACATTTTTTCATCTCTTTCAAAAATGCTTATTTAAGTTGGGACATTTTTAGGCCAACAGGCCACCTTGGACATCAGCAAGTACTTTCTGTATTCAGTACTATGTTCAGGGCAGCAGTATCCTAGGATACAGACTTGTAAAGTGGAATAATCTTGTTTTCTCTACTACTACAGATAGAAGAGGTAGCTAATATCTTGAGAAGTATATAGTGTTTTGATTAAAATTTCATGTTTTTTACTGAGTTCAGCAAATCACTCATATTTCTGATGAAGGTGGAATACTATTCCACTCAGATAGAAGGGGGAAAATGACAGCTAAATGGATAAGTTTGGGGAAACTGTATAATATAACTTACATAGCAGCCCAGACCTCATGGAAAATTGTAAACAAACCAGCTA
Organism: Prionailurus viverrinus; assembly: GCF_022837055.1. Lineage (NCBI taxonomy): Eukaryota > Metazoa > Chordata > Mammalia > Carnivora > Felidae > Prionailurus > Prionailurus viverrinus. The sequence continues at coordinate 129,173,788 of NC_062569.1, read as the reverse complement.
ACAAAACACAACCAAAAATGAACATCAGACTCTAGTAATTTCAAATTTCGGCTACAACTCTATTTTACACGTTTTCTTTGATTTTTCTTTTTGTCTGATGATTACGCCAGAGGTCAGGGATGATTGGCAGATATGACAATTCAAATGAAAATACTTCACAAACTTCACATAAACATCTCTTGATAACCAGATTTGATGAGTGGATAAAAAAAATGCTTCTGTTTTATGCAGAAATCTCTATGCTTTGGACATATTTGATCATTTATGCATTAACTGGTCTTTTGCAGACAGATGTATTCACTAAACTTTTTACTGGTTGTCCTCAGATAGTAAAATATCCAATAAAATATCAAAGACTAGCTGAGGTAAATCATCAAAAAGTTTTATGTACTTTTAAGTCAAACTTTAACTGGCAGCTCTTCCTGCCCATAGGTGCTGTCCCTGCACTTTAATAAACTCACCTTTTTGGGGGACACCTGTGTAGGTCAGTTTGTTAAGCATCCAACTTCACCTCAGGTCGTGATCTACCGGCTTGTGAGTTCGAGCCCTGCATAGGGCTGTGTGCTGACAGCCCAGAGCATGGAGCCTGCTTCAGACGCTGTCTCCCTCTCTCTCTGCCCCTCCCCACTCATGCTCTCTTTCAAAATTAAATAAACATTTAAAAAATAAATTAATTAATTAAGTCAAATTTTACACAACACCCTGTAAGTCTGGTGAAATAGAAGCACTTGTGAAAATTACACTTTTTTTGGAATGGTACTAACAGAATGAGGATCTCATCTTTCTACTTCTAACTTTAACTCAAACCATACAATGCACAAATCGAAAAGTAAAATAATTATTGTATGAAAACAAATTTTATTTCAATTTTGTTTCCTTCAAATTCAGCTTATGCTACTTAATGAAAACACTATTTTTTCATATATAATATAATTTATATATTTCATATATAATATAAATTATATTTCAGATATAATATAAAATATATTATATTTTATATAATATTTATATATATTTATATATATTTATAAATATAAAATATATAATATATATTTCATATAATATTTATATATTTCATATATAATATAAATTATATATTTCATATATAATATAAAATATAAAACTATATTTTAAATGCCTTTCTATAATTCACCTATTTAATAGGAATGATGCTAATAAATAAAAACAATAAGCACTATCCACTTGACTTTCATAAGATTAGAGGTAAATCATTAAGGATCCCAAATGACAGAGGAGAAAATTGGGGCACAGATAAGTTAAGTCAGGTGGCAGGCTCACACAGGAAATAAATAGTAGCTATGCTAGTATAAAAACATCCATCTTCTGACCTCTATTTCAGGGCTTCTCACAACTGCAGTATGATTAATCAATACCAGGAAGCAAACTAAGTATCAAGAAAAGATCATCCATTTGTATCAGTCTTTCCTTTATGTGATTAGAATCCAAACTACCAAGTGTTGAAGGAGTCAAAAGTTGAAAGCTTTGCCTATTTTAGTGACTAGTGAACAGTCTTTTCTTTATTATTATCAGCAGATTTGCTGATAAACACAGACATGTACTGTACCCAAATCTGTGAACTCTTTTGTAGATATTTTGCTAACATGTGGAAAATAAACTCTTTCTTTTAGCAATTTATTTTTATTTTCTTTTATTTTTATACTGAGAGAACACTCAAATAATGTGCTGAAATATGTATTGCCTTATGGATTGCAGTTGGCAGGGGCTCTTAGTGTTAAAGATTCACACATTTCAAGTAAGATTGGATACATTTATATTTGTGTCAGGAAAAAAAAAAGAAGAAGAAAAGAAAATGGTTACTTAAAATATAACCAAAAGGCAAAATCATGGCATTTGGCCAGAGAGGTTGCAGGATCCTTTCCTGTCAAAGCTCCGTTTTGGCAAGCAAAAAAAAAAAAAAAAAAATTGTGGGATATATTCTACTGTACCATCTTTGACTGAAAAAAAAAATTATTTAGAGAAAGCAATTTAAATCTAAGGTATGGTAACGTGTTTGCTAGAGAAACAAACACTCCCTTCGATGCTGTTGTTATTCAGGATATATTCTCTTCTGCAGTTTACTAAAATAATTTCTCCAATGTGTGGGAAGTTCCTATGCATCCAGCTTTGCTATAGATATGACATTACATCAACAGTGACACGACTTGTTTACAAGAGGGTGGTATAAACAGCAAATGTTCTTCCTTAAAACAGCTTTCTTGTTGAATTTCAACAGAAAAGTAGAATAAATGTAGAAGGAAGAACAGAAGGAGATAATCTTTAACATGTAGAGTAAATTCTAAGGCAAAGGAGAGAGCAGCTGATGGTATCATTATGTGTTTGCTTAAAAATATATATATTAGTACCGACTCTACTGCCTTCTTTTTCGTATCTAATATAAGACATTCAAATTGTATGAGTTTTCAGTGTGGAAGGTAATATATGGCTTATTATAATGTGCCTTAATATTTCCGGATATTACCTGGTTTCAAATTAATTAAATGAAAGTAAAAACATCAAATCAAACAAGAAAGAGGGAGGGAGAGAGGGAGAGAGAGAGAATGAGAACCCAAATACCTCCTCCAGCCTGATTTAGTCAACTTTCTGATGGAGGAAGTCGCAGGAGACACTCACTGGAAGAATTATAGGTATAGCAAAAGCCCTTCTCATCTTTTTGATCTTGCCTTAACCTTATGCCTTTTCCTAGATGTAAAAATGATTTGCATAACAGTTCAGACTGTACCTGACATTGAAAAATATTAATTCGCTTCTCACATGAGAGATATTATTTAACACAATACAACCCGATAAAAATAAATTAAATTTTAGCACATTACTCATCATTTGGGTTATCATTGCTAGCTTGTACCCAGGTACTGACCTACATGATTATAATTCCAAGGGCTTGGGGACCCTTAGGAGTATCTGTAGGAGCGCCCTGGTCTGGAGGGAAAGAACTTTTCCAGAGCTCTCTGGAGCTGGTCATGGAAGGTGTTTCATTTCCGCAGATGTTAGCCCGTAAGAGAAACTCACTGGAGTAGAATGGAGTAAGTATTCTGGACACGATGTCTTGGTTTTGCTAGTCCAGTCTCCTCTAGGTTCCTTGGAAGGTGCATTTGTGCTTCGTGAAACTGTGGAGTAATTGAAAGCGCACAGTACATGATTTTTGTCATTAACATGCTGGAACTTGAACCCCAGCACTGTCACCCTATTGGCAGATGGGTGGCCTTGCCCACCTGATTTAACCTTTTTGAATCTCTGTTTTCTGATTTATAACACCAAGTTAATATTGTCTCCTCTATAGGAATGTTTTAATATTAATTCATTAAAAATATGAATCAAAACTATAATGAGATATCACACCTGTCAGAATGGCTAATATCAACAACAGAAGAAACAACAGGTGCTGGTGAGGATGTGGAGAAAGGAGAACCCTCTTTTACTGTTGTTGGGAATGCCAGTTGAGGAAGCCACTGTGGAAAACATTATGGAGGTTCCTCAAAATGATAAAAATAGAGCTACCCTATAATCCAACAATTGTACTATTAGGCATTTACACAAAGAATACAACAATACTCATACAAAGAGATACATGTATCCCAATGTTTATAGTAGCATTATCCACAATAGCCAAATTATGGAAACAGTCCAAGTTTCCATCCACTGAAGAAAGGGTAAAGAGGAGGGGGTTATATATACAAAAGCATGAAATCTGGCCATTTGCAAGGACATGGATGGAGCTAGAGCGTATTATGCTAAGTGAAATAAGTCAGAGAAAGACAGATACCGTAGGATTTCACTAATATGTGGAATTTAAGAAAGAAAACAAATGAACAAAGGGGCAAAAAAAAGAGAGACAAACCAATAAACAGACTCTTAGCTATACAGAACAAACTGATGTTGCCACAGGGGAGGTAGGTAGGGGGTTGGGTAAAATAAGTGATGAGGATTAAGGAGTGCACTTGTGATGATGAGCACTGAGTGATGTATGGAAGTGTTGAATCTCACTATATTTTACACCTGAAACGAATATCACACTGCATGTTAACTAGCTTGAATTTAAATTAAAACTTAAAAAAGTACTTTAGATACTATTAATCCTAAGGCAAATGTTAGCTATCATTATTATGTGGAATGAGTCAGTGGTTTCCCCAGCAATCTCCTCAAAGCCCATGTCTCTACACCAGCTGAAACCTCATTGAAGTGAAGAAACACATTCTGAAATCTGTTTCTTATTGTACCAAAATACACATTTTGGGACTTCAGAATTGGATTGCATCATAGTATTCAAGATTCCAAATTCCTTAGATTCATAGTAGTAAATTAGTGATGGACCAATAGTGATCGTATCATTATGATATATGTAATTGGTCATGTTTTTCTTTTTAACATTTATTGAGTCTCTGATATGTAGAAGGCCTCATAAGGATGCATAAGGACTCTTTTCCGCAACAAGGGCAACTAGTAGACAATATATATGTTTCTAGTGGGAGAAATTAGTCAACATATGAAGCAGAATAAATAAATGAATTATGTGCTAATTAGTAGATGAACAAGACACATATTGTAAAAATTCAGAAGGAACAGTAATTACTTATGATGCTGTAGGGGAAAGATGGAGAACATCAAATTTTTGGACAGCAATGGAATCGTTTGAGACAAAACACAGATAAGAAAATGTATAGTGTTCAGAAAGGCAGGGAGGGATCCATAAATACTGGATTTGTCCAAGGAATTGTTAGTGGATGAATGGAAGATGCTAAAATAGAGAGTAAGAAATCTTCCATGAAGCTTTTCATTTTTTTTCTTAGCTTTATTTCCAGATATTGATGGAGGTGTTTTGGGGAAATCCCAACTTAAGTACTTGTGAACAAATGAATAATAACTAGTTTTTATAAGAAAAAAAATAAACCTTTGGACTACTTTCACCTAGTTTATGGTTACAAATATATTTCTGTTTTGATTTAAAATGATGAGGAAGATGGCTAAAAATAAAATGAGCCAAGTTTTATGCGTATTGCATTTTAACAAGTTGGATGTCTCATTGGAATGCACTGCCTTCTTGCTCCACATTTATTTTTGGAATTTAATAAGGCGCCTGTCATATCTGCCTCAAGGCTAAAAAACATCATGGGGGAGAAATCCAAAGTACTGTCATGATTGAGTGACACGGAGCCAATTTTATTTTATTTCCTTTTCATGGGAGGGTGGCTGAAATTAGCCGGCCTCCCTGAACAGGCTTTGCTACACCATCTGTTCTAAAGGCCTTGTGCTGGTTAACTGGTAATGACATTGACCAGTGACATTTGTCAGGTGGATTTGACTCAGAATACTGGTACAGGACTTTCATTAAAAAATTAATTCTGTGCATTGTACTGCAAAGCTCATTCTCATGATAGATTCTGGTACAGTGCCACATATCTGCAGAAGTGGGTCTCATTACCTGAGAAACTTGGGAAGGTAATAACTTCTTTATTTCTTCTCTGTGCTCCCAGAGCACATAATTAACATGCTGACTCATTTAGCTCAACTCTCTTTAGGATGTGGCTTTGCGAATACAATGGAGACTTCAGAGAAACTGTGGCCAACAAGTATGAGTTCTGATTCTCATAGAGACTGAGGGAAAATCTCTGCTATTTGCTGCTGCTGCTTTCTTTGAAGCTGATGTGTCGTACAATGTGACTTTTTAAAAATACAACCATAATATGTTAGGATTTAAATGGAGTCATGATATTTTAAAGCATTTTAAGTTAGACCAGGTATCATGGAATGATCTTGCTATTGCTGAGTTACTTACAAAATTGGGAGTCATACTTAGCTGAAGGATCTGACTGAGGCATAAAAATAAATGACATACCATTCAGTAGGTGTGCTGCTGTAATAACTGTGTAAGTGCTGTTTTGCTAATTAAATCAGAGATGAGGTTCATTTTTTTTTTTTTTGGTAGTCACTAGGAGCAAGAAAGTTAAATTATGTGAACTGAAAACATGTGAAATAGTACTATGACGTCAAATAATAAATATGTACGATGAACAAAGTGAATAATTTGTAATTAGTCATCCTTCCCTACCTTTATTATTTTGAATTTCCTGCCTCTTGGGTAAACAGCACAGGAATAGTGAATCTAACCCACTTTTTAACGAGTTTGCACCTTCCTGGCCACAAAGAGAGATCCATCAGTTTTCCCTGAATCCCAGAAGATCCTGGTGATGGGATTGAAACGTGAGTCTGTCTTCAAACCACTAAGGGTACACACAGGTGCATATTGGATGGGTAAGTAAGAAGGGGAGGTCCACTGTAAGAACGTTGAACCCCGAGATCATGTGGCTACACTCACTCTGATCCCAACTATATGGGTTGGATCAACTCTCAGTTGTATGGACGATTATTTAGTAGTAGGACCAGATCTAAACTGTTAGGTATTGAGCCACCATGTAAGAGTAAATGTGAAATATGCGATAGCAAAATAAGCCCTTCTCCATGGCAAAGGCACTCCGTGCTTCAGCATTCTCAAGGAAGCATGAATCATGAGATGCCAACTGTCTCTTGACGTGTTGGCACTCAACGCTTTATTTTTCGTTCTGATGGAGCTACAAGGCGGTATTGTATAGATTCCCTAAAATATTCTGAAAGCTATCAGGAAAGCAATTTATCATTTTTTGGTAAACAATGAATTCAATTTAAATACATGCCACTCCTTGGAGAGAATATGCCTCTTGATTATAGTTGGATCCCATCTTATTTTACACAAGCTATCTCTTGGGGGCATAATTTTTCAGTCAGAGAAACAGGAAGATATATTGACTATTTGATTTAAATGTTTATTTGCCTCCCCCAAACACTTTATTGCTTAACTGGTCATTGACAACTGGTGCTGAGAGTCGAAGAGGGGTAGGATGAATTATATTCAACTTAATGAAAAGTTTAAGGTAATGCTCATGAAAAAAAAATGGGGGCAACCTTTAAAATATTTCACTCCTAGTCAACAATTACATTTATTATTTGGGTGGTTATCTACCGAGTGATGAATCATTCTAAACAGATTGAAGTCTTTAGTCCATGTGGCTAGTTAAAGATTCCATGCTTAGAACCGCTTTATTTAACTTAAATGTATCACTAATGATTTCTGTGAAACTGTATAATGCTGTTCCCATGAGCAACTCAGAATAGCTCTCAGGCTTTGAGTCTAGTCTTTATTCCTGGAGCTGGCAAGAAGAGGTTGTCATGGAGCTAGGGGAGAAATCAGCAGACTCTATTTATGTTCTAGGTGAGAAGATACTGTCTTTCTTCTGTAAAATTTCAGAATTTGGTTGTGCTGCAAGGTCTTACGAGAGAGTACTGTGCACATGGGGGCTGGATGATGTTTGTGGATAGTGATGAGAGTAATTGGATATTCGCATCTCAAATATGAGGCCAGTTGTCATCCTTCAATTATTTGCTCACAAATACATGGGCTCCTCTTCTGTTCTTCAATAAGAGTAATTGTGTTGCTTACAAAATATTTCCCCTACAACCAGAAATTCTGAGTGATAGAATTATCTTCCTTGGTTGAAAGGCACAATGTTGCTGAAATTGCCCATGTTATGTTCTCTTTCCTTTGGATTTTAGTGTTTTTCCACCATTTCCCTTAGTGTTTCAAGGCATCCAACTGATTTGGATTTGAGACCTAGATCTGCCACATTCTGTTTGATATTAAACAAGTAAAATTACATTGTTAAATTAGTAATAACCCTGTGAAAGAAAATTACTTGACAAATTTGAGAGATCATTTGATAGAATTGTATCTGATATTTCAGTCTACCAGTTTTATTCTCATAAGTGTAAAGATTCTTCATCATGTTTTAATTTTTTTTATTTTTTAAAGTTTATTTATTTATTTTGAGAAGTAAATTTTGCATTTATTTTATTTATTTTGAGAATACAAGCAGGGGAGGGGCAGAGAGAGACAGAATCCCAAGCAGGCTCTGTGCTGTCAGCACAGAGCCCAACGTGGGCTTGAATTCACAAACCGTGAGATCATGACCTTAGCTGAGATCAAGATTCAGATGCTTATCCAACTGAGCCACCCAGGCTCCCCAAGATATTTTGTAACCTACATTTTTAAGATACAAAGGGGAAAAAACCCAAATCCTCATCTTTATCCTTGATTACATGCTTAAATTTTTTCTTGACATTTTGTCTGGATTTAGAATACATGTAATACCAATAGTTACAAGTATTTTCTATAATGAAAACAGATTAGCTTTTTTCCCTCCTTATTTCACAGTTTATTTTTTTAATTTTTTTTTTGGTTTCTTTTTTTTAATTTTTAATTTTTTTAATACATGAAATTTATTGTCAAATTGGTTTCCATACTACACCCAGTGCTCGTCCCAAAAGGTGCCCTCCTCAATACCCATCACCCACACTCCCCTCCCCGCCCTCCCACCCCCCATCAGCCCTCAGTTTGTTCTCAGTTTTTAAGAGTCTCTTATGCTTTGGCTCTTTCCCACTCTTCATCTGTTTTTAAATTTGGGTGTTTATTTCATTGAGACCTGGAAAAAAAAAAAGCACAACAAAACAGCTTTTTTCTGGGTTACCTGAAAACCAGCTATGACAAAGTATTCTGCTGTGATTTCTGTGTCTATTTTTTTTACAGTTGTTTTTGTTCCAGAAGACACTTCTTTAATGTTTGTGATCTAGAGAGAAATAATCAAAGCTTCATACAGATGAAGTATTAGGAAAAATCAGTGACTTTAAGGCAACGTATTATGCTGAAAACTTCTTGCAGTTTTCGAACAGAAAAGGATAGTTGCTCCCCACACAGTGCCTGGCAGTCTGCTTTATCTTTATATTGAAGGTGGTACTTAGTTTCAGCTGAATGCCAATGTCACCTGCCAACTTAAAATGAAGTTGTTAATCTAAATTTTAGAAAATGCGTAGCTTTATATATAAACATTTTGTGATTGCCTAAGGGTGTAAACATATGAAACTTTACCTTATTTTATATTTCTGAACTCATATTCATATTTAAGTAATATAAAACAAATAAGAATTAATGTTAGGAGTCAGAGAGAATGTTTCTTTAAAAAAAATCTTTCCTTTTCTAACCAAATTTGAAAATAACTACTCTATAGGATGATGATGATGCCATCTAGGACCTGTGAGACACACAGAAAACTAAGAGCTGGCTGTAAAGTTAAAGAGTGTTAGATTTTCTGTTTTTTCCCTATTTTCCATATATAAGTTTTACTTGAGGAACCCTGCTTTTAAGGAACCACTCCAAAGAAAATTTTTTCTACATAAATACAGAAAAATGCTGTTATATCATAGCACACTAATGCTATACATGCAGGAAGTCGGAATTATAGCCCTAAAATATTGTTATTATAGAGTCATAACTAAAAATGACTAGCTTACTTCAAAACCACGATAATTCAGAGTAGTTCGTTAACTGCGGATCTAGAAAGGCCTAGAACTGAGTTCTGTCCTGAATTTTGATTGATTCACTTTGTAATCCTGGTCAAGTTATGTATCGTGGGGTCATTTTTAGTCTCCTCCTCTCTAAAATGGAGGCCCTCAGCCTTCCTCGGAAGATCATTTGGAGGATTCTGTCTGGTAATTGTCCAAGATGACTGGGCTGCCCTGTATTGGGCTTTCAACAAATATTCAGCTTCTTTCCATTTTGTCTCTATCATTCCACTGGCGGAAATGCCTTTCCATTTCCTCCTTCAATCCCTGGTCTTTCTTATTCCTCGTGCTGGATGTGAGGCAGAGCTGGGGCCATATGCTGAAATGCCGTGTATCTCAGAGAGAAAACTAATGTCACTTGAGCCAATGATTGGTTTTGCTTTTCAGGTTTGAACATTCTTTAATCCTTTCTTAAAGGTAAATTAGTCAAACTAGACAAAGTACACATAGTCTTTGTGGACCATGACTGAGCTGTGTACAGAAAATACCAGCGGAAGCAGACACGAGACTTTTGCTTCAGAATCAAACATTAAAGCGATAACTGACTAGAATAGGCATTCTCTTTTATGTTGTCCCCTTGCTAGTCCTTTGACTTGGTTTGGGATACACCTGGATTGTGTCTTAATGACCCCTGAGTGGTGTCCTTCTCAGTGTTTGCTTTTCTGCAGCTGTGATTCATGAGCAAGGAGAGACCACGCCTTCTTAAAAAAAAAAAAAAAAAAAAAGCCCAGGCTCAGTATGGTGACTAAGAGTGACAAATGTGTGTATGGCTTATTCATAAATCACTTCATTCATTTTAAATGGCATTTGATTCTTTTGAAAGAACAAACATTTTACACCTTATTTTTAAATTAGGAAGAAACAGAAAGTTATGGTAAATGAATGCTAACTGGTCACCTGTTTAGAAAAGGCAGATTATGTGACAAAATACCATTAACTTAATTTATATGGCTAGTTGTATTAACCTTCAATTTATGTTGTTTGGAAAAATGAATGGGTGCATTGAAGCTGGCATCACAGAGCTGTCTGGAGCACATTAAGACCCAAGTTAAAGAAAACTAGGAAGTATTGCAAACAAATTTTTGAGAAGGAAGAAGTAAGCACAAATTAGGAGTGCTCAAGCCAGCATATCTGTGTTTCTCCAGATGGCCAACAGATGCTTATATTTGATTCTGTATGAAGTGGACTGCCCCTGATGTACACAATTTCAGCACTAAGTTTGGACTTGAATGAGAATATTAGAAAGATAATTGTAGTTCCTAGGAGACTTCTTTAATAGCTGAATTTAAAAATTAACTGTGAAGTTCATACGAGCCAAAGAAGTATTTCTGCAAGTTGATTCAGGTGTTTAAATACACTTGTATGGAAAAATAATTTGAAATTAAATCAGGTGGAGAAAAATGACTTATCTAGAATTTATTCACAAAAGGAGCTATGTGAAATAAACTACAGAAATAAGTTTAATATTCATTGAATAGTTCTATTAAAAATCATAAGTTTTGTCTTTTTAAAAAATTTTTTTTTCAACGTTTATTTATTTTTGGGACAGAGAGAGACAGAGCATGAACGGGGGAGGGGCAGAGAGAGAGGGACACACAGAATCGGAAACAGGCTCCAGGCTCTGAGCCATCAGCCCAGAGCCTGACGCGGGGCTCGAACTCACGGAGCACGAGATCGTGACCTGGCTGAAGTCGGACGCTTAACCGACTGCGCCACCCAGGCGCCCCAAGTTTTGTCTTTTTAAAAAATTAAATCTAGGGACACCTGGGAAGCTCAGTTGGTTAAGCGTCCAATTTCGGCTCAGGTCATGATCTTGCAGTTCCTGAGTTCAAGCCCCATGTTTGGCTCTGTGCTGACAGCTCAGAGCCTGGAGCCTGCTTTGGATTCTGTGCCTCCCTCTCTCTATGCCACCCCCCCTCTCTCTGAAGAATAAATAAACATTAAAATTTAAAAAAAAATAAAAAATTAAATTAAATCTGGTATTGCCAAAGTTTTATGAAATATGAGTCCTGGCATGAAACAAAGTTTTTCCTGGTAGGAAGAATCCAAATCTAATAAGGCAATGAAAATCATACAATGTGATCAATTGGCCTGCATGACTTCAGAATGATGGACAATCAGATTTCTTTTTTTTCTTTTTCTTTTTCTTCTCTGCCACTGAGAAATGACAACATGTCAGCAGTGGGGTAATAGCATATTCTTCCATTCAAATATATGAGTTATTTCCATAAGAAGATTGTGGTTTTCACTGAGACAGGTATGGATTCTAATCTCTAGATTCCAATAAAGTAAACTTGAAAGAGTGGTAAAGAAATGACCTACAACCATGAATATAAATTGACACTTAAAAATCCTAATATATAATATTTGATACATTCATTCAAAATAGTTTTTAAAAAACACATATTGGACATAATTTTTCTTTTGATATTGTTTTATACTTTGTTTAATCACTATGCTTAAGGACACTTTAGCTAAGCAGTTAATTTTGATTTTGTTTGGGAAGATAATGAAAATATGGCCTTGATTTTTTTTCTCTGAAGACATAATTTTCTGCTACTAAGTGATTGCTATATTAAGTCAACATATTAATGTTTTAATTGGATCAATACAAACCTTAGTTTATCTAATGTGGTAGTTATTTTCTAGGGAGTAAAAGAGGACTAACCCTTTGAAGTACCTTTACCATGCAGTAAGTAATTAAAATAGTGCTTTCTTGGGTTTTTGATAGAATGATTTTGGCTCCTTTCTCTAAACTGAGAACTTAAAATCTGTAAGCTCAACTACCAAAGATTCTTACATGTAGTCTTAGGCGATGTTGAACACCTTTCAGAACTGTTAGAAAAAAGGAGAGAATTGTTCTATTTTTTAAAGTTTATTTTTATTATAAGCTATTTTTATTCTCCATAATCTTTTTGTTGATTGTCAACTTAGAGTTAGAATTTAAAGCACCTTGAGTGTAGCATTTGTTAAAGACCTGCTCTGTTCTAGGCACTTATTTCGTTTGCTTTTATTTAATTCTTATTTCCTTATTGAGCCAGCATTTCCCTTTGACAGAAGAGGAAACCAAGGGTCAAAGGGGTTAAGTGTCTTGCTCAATGTCACCCAGCAAAAAAGTGGCAGAGTAAGGACAAGGTCCCAGATCTTCTGACCCAAGGTCTAATGATCTTTCCATTAAACCTCAATTGCCAATTTTGTACATAATAGGAACAGGCTACTGTATCCTTTCTTAGAAAGAAAAATACACTGAAATACAGAGTTTCAACTGTACTGTCAAAGGGAAAAGTAGACTTGAGACTTTTCACCAAGATGCAGATATCTAGGGAGGTAGCATTTAGGTTAATCCTGGGGAGACTGAAATTTCTTTTGGAAAAAAAAATGTAAATGTGATGTTATCCACTGAAATATGAATTTAGGGAAACCAAAATCTTTTTTGAGGTTTTGAGATCAAATTAACATATTCAAGTCTAAAAGTAGAGACTACCTTTCTTAGAGGCACCTGCTAGTTTAAAGAAAATTGTTGGCAAAGTGACAGTTTGTAAGAATTAATAAAATGAGCCTGGAATAAAGGATTCTGTGTTTGAAAAACAATTCAACTAATAAGTAATAAATGTAGGCTAGATGATGAATGTGTTTAAGGCCTATTCTTGGAGGTTCCTAACCATGTGACCACAAATCTCTACTGCCACCTTGTGGTAGTATGTAGATCTCGGAGACTGGCTCCAGTGAGGAAAATTAACCTCTTAAGTGCTGGGAAGCACAAAATGTCCATGGTAGCTAAACTTAGTTTCTGAACTCAGGGGCCAAAGAGTTTGGGGTAACACAGTATACATCGTCCAGAGTTGCTACCCAAAGTCTCACTGTAGTGATGCAGGAACCCTGTTGATTTGGAGAGCAAAGCTATTTTACAGATGCCACAGTATGAAAACCATGAGCAAGAATAGGAGCTAAATTTCATTTCAGATTCTTTTGTAGTCATAGTGAAGGAAGACATGGTGTTTTTAAGTGGATCCCAAACGCCAACACAATTTTTATCTGGAAAGTACGTTTTAATCTATTCCATAGAAAGCAATGAGAAAGCAGTCTTGCCAACGGAAATCCTCTGGGTGTGTAAGAACAGAAGGCTTCCAGTTACTTGTAGACATTTTGCGGCGTTCATAAAACTGACCGACAGTGTTTGTGTCTGGAGGTTGAGTAGTTACTGCAGGTTGTAAGCCAGCTTTGTTGTCAGCCCTGAGCATGTGTTTCAATTATCACATCAAAAAATATGTTTGATTCCAAAATGATCAATTATTGAAGCTCTGTATGTGATAGCGAATGTGTCTATAAACTCATTAACCCAATGAAGCCACCTAATTGTCAACAGTTGATCAAGATTCTGTCTTGAGATCATTTGTCTTTAGGTGCTAGTGATCTTCCTGTTTTAATTCCACTAGCAGAAATAGGGTTAATAGATGAAATTACAGATGCCAACAAAACCGAGATCTGAAATTCTTTGCACTTTATCATCCTAGAAATAGTTTTAAAAATCTTCAATACTTAGCACTTATTTTATATTTTGTAATGCTTAAAATGTTTGGAATACGTCTTTGTGTTAAGAGCAAGTCTGTACCAAAATACAAGTTATGTGATTTGGGAAAATTATTTAATCAATTTCCTTATGTGCATGATAAGGAGAACATCAACATCATAAAGTATAAACAGAAGTCAAAAGAGTAAAATGCTTCGTGTGCTTGTCAGTGTGTGTGTGTGTGTGTGTGTGTGTGAACAATACTCCCCCAATAATCTCTATTTTACTCAGCATAAACATCTTGATAGCTTCTTATATCTTACTTAACTTAAAGATGATGGGAAGTTTAAGTATTAGTATAAAAAAATTGTCCAAAAAATCTTCAGTAATAGATCAGTTAGTATTATGGAGTATTTTTTTTAAGGATATTGATAGAGAAAGGCATAAAGAGGAATAAGCTTGACCCAAGAGAGCCTTTTGTTAAGAGCAGAATATAAAACCCAAGGCTCACAAGGACCACCAAAACAAACAAACCTCTGCAATGTCTGAGTAAGCCAGCCTGCCTGGCTCAGTAATTTATGTTGTGTGCCACTGATTTCTCAGGCAATTTTTAGAGGCTTTTTGAAAATGGTCTCCAAATTATGCACTAATACAGCACTGCTAATGAAAGCCCTCCTAGAACACAGCCTCATTAGCTCTCACTTTTTTTTTTTTTGCTAATCCACAAATTCTATCCTTCTTGGTGGACACCTGGTGGTCCCCCTCCCCTTCCCATATCTCAGCAGACATGTAATTGCCAAGGAGAGGAGCGAGGTTTCGTATTACCTAGACACGGGGCTCATGCAGACTCTTCCATGAGACTGTCTGTTGTCAATAATTAAGAGCTATCAAAACACTTGGCTAATTTACACTTGATAATCTGAAATGAGGGTCCCTGTGATCACTAGCTTCTGTTTTATTATTTAAATATACATGGTACACAAAGCGGACTGGGCCCTAAGCAAGCCATATCAGGGAAAAGATGGGCTTTTCAGCAAACAGGATGTAGCCCAAAGGTTACGACAAGGCAGAACAAACACAGCCCTGTGAATGGTCTTTATTGCTGAGAAGCTTCACAGAGCAGGTGGGATTTTAGAAGCTCTTTTCAATGCTGAGATGAGACCTGGCAAGATTTAATTGGCAAGCTGTTGTAGTCAAATGCAGAGACCATGAAAAATGGGCACGCGTTTTGGACTTGAGTAGGGAACTAGAACACTTTTTCAAAAGAAATGATTGCTAGAAATAAGAGGAAGCCACGAGGTATTGACGGAAAGAAATTAAAAGCATTAATTTTTAGAAAATGCAAACTGTCAGTAAAAATAAAGGACAACGTAGTCTCTATGTAAATAGTGAAAAACCCTTGGCAAAAAATGGTCAGACTTACATTTTCAGCAAGATTAGTTTAGCATAGGATTGACCACCTACCTAACCTGATTACTTGAGCAGAGTTCAGGATCTTTATGATTTTCGAATTCCAGTTTACGAGATGAGAGATCAGTGGTATAACTGAAGGTACTGTTACCAGTATTTTCAGATTATATTAATGGGTAAGACACAATACACATTGACGAAAAATGATCTGTAAGAAGGAATAATGCCATGAAAATAATGCCATAAAAATAATGCCACGGCACGTTATTTGAATCTATCTCATAAATAAAATGCTTCGCTATAATGTCATTTAAACAGTTTTTTAGCTAAATGCCTTGAGTGAAATCTGGGGCAATCTAGGTATTAAACTCCACTAGATAGGAAGTATATGACAAAATGCATTGGTTTTATAACCTATCGAGATACATTCTGTAAATTTGAAATAACGTGCCAGCATGAGGGAGTCCCATGTGCCATGGAAAGTATGTATAGGAAATTAGCAAGGTAGATATAGTCCATATCCACTTGAATGGGTTTCAGGTGAAAGGATATCTGGAAATTTTAGATGACCTTAAAGTTAGAAGTGAGATTAGTGCTAGTTTAAGCAATAACCAAAATAATTAGAAAATATACCAGGTCACTTGGTTGGAGGGGAGAACATGGGTGTTATAGAAGTTTATGTCTCTGTTACACTTTTTCTAATCATACGTTCTTCCTCAATTTTCTTAACTTTACTGCTTAAGAAAATTATACACATTTTCCTCAGAGGAGCAGATCATTTTCAAAGTCCAAGTAAGAGTTTCAGGTAGGTCAGTGCTCATTTTTGCCCAATTGCCCACAATCCTTTTCTATAAAATCTTACTTTTGCTTCAGAGTTCAGCTTAAATGCCTCCTCAGTGATCTTCTGGCTGTAAATAAGCCAGATCTTTCTTTTCAACTTCCAAAATATCTTTCTTGGGGAATTTATCACTTTTATCTGTTTATCTGTGTTTATTACCTATAAATCTCCCCAGTTAGGTTGCCTTGAAGACAAAATATCTTTTGGGGTGCCTGGGTGGCTTAATCAGTTAAGCGTCTGATTCTTGATTTTGGCTCAGGTCATGATCCCAGGGTTGTAAAATCGAACCCTGCTGTGGGGCTCCGTGCTGAGCATGGATCCTGCTGGGGTTCTCACTCTCCCTCTCTCTGCCCTTCCCCTGCTCATTCTCTCTCTCTCTCTCTCTCTCTCTCTCTCTCTCTCTCTGACAAAATAAATAAATAAACTTTCTAAATATCTTTTAATTCATGGGTGCTTTGCAAAAGCCCTTGATGACTGTCCACAGCTGTCCACTGTGCCTTTAGTTTCTTTCCGTATTTTCTTCTCATCTGACATTCCACCTCTGCTAAACTATTGGCTGAGCTCTGAGGACTCCATTCTCTTTTCTTTGGTTGTCCTTTTCCTGAATGTTCCTTCAGCTAATTCCTTCTAAACTTGCAATTCTCAACTAAGGTCTCTCTTACTTTGCAAAGCCCTCCCTAATAATTTTGTCATATTCATACCCAATTTAATGACCCTTCTCTGTGTTCTCAGGAAATTATCCTTTATGGTTGAAGTTAGTATTTCACGCGTTTATTTTTGTCTGCTTTCTTGTCTGTCCCCTGGAACAAAATTTCTTCTCCCTTTCAGATGTGAAACATATGGTGTATGGTTAGTGCTTACTAAATACTGGGGAGTGAATGGATAAGTTAGCATTAGTAAAATGGACGCATTATAAGAGTTGGGACTTTGTTTTGTATATCCCTCTACCTGTAGTGCTTGGAGCAGTGCCTGGTGCATAGTAAATAATCAATAAAATAGTTATTGAATGATTAAGAAAGTACATGAACACGAATATTGTACATTTGGAAAAGAAGACAATTGGTTGCTAAGAGGTTGTGTCATAAAGGATAATTATAGCTGGACACAAGTACTAAGAATTTAAAAGATGACAAAACAATTAGATGACAAGAGTAGAGCTTCGTATTTGGAAGTGAGCAAAATCACAGCAGGAACAAAGAAGCAGGAATGCATACTAGCTGCTGTTGTTTGACAAATAAACTCTTCCTCCCTAAAAGTTTACCTTAGCATTTCACCAGCTGACAATAATAAGAGAAGTAAGAGATATGAAAAATTACATGTCATTTCACAATCACTTCCGTGCTTTGTCTGTTTGCTTCATTGTGATGGTTCAGATGGTTCCATTTGACCCTAACCTCTAGCCGTTCCAACCTCAGAACCAATATTTATTGCCACATATGGGCTATCCATGGCAGCTGCAAAATCCAGATGCCAAGCTTTGGAATGTATTTTTACGGCAGCACCATCTGGGGCTCTGGCCAGCCTTCTTTATTGTCTCTTGAATGTTTACACTAATAGCTTTGCTGGGCCGTGGCACTACCTGTGGGACATGGTGAGGGTCAGGCCGTTTATGAGATCCTCTTGTCATTCCGTTTAGAATTTCCTTTTAAATGACTCTCACACCATATCAACTTATTCCTCTTAATGTATCTGCAATGCCCTGTACTAAAACAGGTGGTCATCAAAATTAAGAAAGGGGTGCATAACACTAGGAGAGGATGTTTTTCACGGATCGGCGGCCCATTTGTGGATGTGGGGGAAAATATGAATACTCTTACAAGTTAATGAATATATTATTTAACACATGGAGCATGGAAGACACACCCTATTATAGCCCTTAATCCAACTTATTGAAGTAGCATATTGATTGAGGTGCTAATACTTCACAGCATAACTAAACAGCATTTTAATTCCTGTGAAATTAAAAAAAAAAAAAGGAGTGGTCATTATTTCTCAGCAGCCAATGGACTGGGTCATTTGAAGATTTCCTTGCAACTCTGGATGGATAAAATGACTTTTCGTGATCCATAGAACTGTAATTTAAGAAATTTCTCTAAGGTGAACCAAGCTGATGCACTGTTTTGAATTGCAATAAACCCATCAGTTTAAATGAAGCGATACAGCACAAAGAAGATTCAGCTCAAACACTCACTTAGTGTGTTACACATGGCAAGAAGAATTGGCTCTGGGAATTTAAATGACTTACCCAAGGTCACACAGGCCATAGATCCAGAGTGGAAGTCTAGATGAGGTTTGTACAATTATTTGATGATGGTAGGACCGACAAGAGAGTCAATCACGATAATCGAGTCTCTGAAATGATGAAATGACCTAATAATTGTGCAACATCCCCTTCACTTTCAATGCTCGAATACTTGTGCTGCCCCGGTGCGTAATGTCACCTTCCCGGGGTGGCTTCGGGGGTAGGGATGTGGGGCAGCTACAGCCAGGCAGGGAACGTGACAGAAACTGCATTTGTTTGAGCTATTTGAAACCTCTTCCTGGTAGCTGGGCTTCATGGGAATTTCACAGACAGGCTGCCAACACAGAATTAGTGATGAAATGAGGTGCTCCCAGACCACTGGTTTCTAATCAGCCTGTCACATATCTGAGGAAGTAACTTGGGGCAAAGGGAGCATATGGGAAAGCAATTTGGTTGGAGATCTGCCTCTGTGCTGTATGTCTGCAATAGGAACTAGGTGCTTCATTTTAAATATATCCAGGAATGGAGAGAGAGACAGGACTGTGGAGTGTGCCTGTGCCCAAATGGCAAATGTGTTCTTGGAGAACACGCAGACGGGTTTACAGAAGCAACCTTACAAGTAATGTAGCCACTTAAGACAACAGTGACAATTAGATCCAAGGGAAGGATGATATTCTCTCCAAAGACACTTTAAATAGGAATGAGCTGTTAAAGCGTTTTTGTAGACTGAGAACAGACCTTTTAAGCGATGTTTAGTCTTGGAAAGAACAAGACATATTGCTACACTGTGTTGTCAGTTCTCTAAGGAAATAGCATAAAAGGGAGCTTTTATTGTGGCTTAATCCTTTGTTCTGGAGAATCTGTGCTTTTATGTACAAGAATATGTTTTAATCAAAAATCATGACAATATTACCATTCATATATCAGCAGTAAAATGCTAAGATACACAGACATATACGCTCATATATGCACGTTGGTATGCATATTTGTTTAAAATTGGTTTATTGCCTTAGTTGGAAGAAAGTACCATTTGGGACCAAAAATACCTCTGGCGGCTCTGTTGCCAAAAGAATGCATTTCAGACTTCATCTTTTGTGTGAATGAGATGGGAGAAGAGTTTGTAGTACTCTAAAATATCCTTACACCGATTGACATATTTTCAGACTTTCTGAAAAATCGTGACTTAAAGCTGCCCACCTAGTAATGCTTACCACTTCAATTTTGTATCTTCAGAAACTATTATGGGTGAGAACAAATGCATCACCAACTGCATTGTTTAATACAGTAGCTGGAGGATATCTTTGGGAGGAAACTTAAACAAATAGATAGTCTCAAGTGACACAGTAGGTTATATGCGGCAGATGATCTCCCGTGACTGAAAAACACATCAGAGGGTGCTATTTTGCCTTTGTTTTGAAATCTGTGTTTTGCAAATTGAAAAAATTGGCCACAATGCTGTGGTACTTAAATTGCTAAAGACGTGCAAGAGGTGAAAAAACTAGTGAGTTAAATGATCAATTGGAACCAGGTTTTTATTGCCCAAAGTACTCACGAAAGGGTGCTTGTGCTGATAAGTGTACTGGGAGTTGTGCATTCACAATGAGAGAGCATTCTCTCCATAAAAGTCTGGATGGACCTTGGCTATACATCCTTGTAAGTAATAGAGTGCTATTGAAGGAACCCTTGGGGCTTCTTCAAGTTGAACCTGGAAGTGGAGAGTAAGCGCACCTCTCTTGCACACACACACACACACACACACACACACACACAATCCAAAAATATATTTTAAAAATCTCTCTAGAAAAAGTATTTTTAAAATCTCTAAAAGCTACTTGGGATAGCATGCATATTTTATCCATTGTCATTGGGCATCATAAATCAGGGTTGGGATGTTATAAAACAGGCAAGTGATTATAGTAAATTTTTGAGAGAACAGATAAAGTTGGTGATGGTGATGCTGATGCTGATGCTAACTATGATGATGATCAGAGCTAACTTTGCTACAAACTGAGAATTACACTAAACACTTTAGTTATTGATTAATTTAATCCCCATGACAGTTCTCTATCATCCGCCTTTTACATATGAAAACAAAACAAAACAAAAACAAAACCCTGAGACACAATGTTTACATAGGTTCTCTGAGATCACACCATCGCTAAATGGAACATCCCGTTCTCTGTGTTGTATTGCATCTCAGTGGAACAAGTTGCAAAATGAATTGTAGGGTCATCTGATAAGGTAAAGAAATTTAAAATTCTGAACTACATTAGTAGTAGAAAAAGCCCTCTCTAAAAGCAAACAAACAAAAAACAAACAGCGGCATTCCCTGAAAGCTAAGTAATAAACTATTTATCTGCTGTTTTCAATGCTTTACTTTTAATCTCCATGACTTATTCATTTTGTAACTGGAATTTTGTACCTCTTAATCTCCTTCACCTATTTCACCCATTCCCCCACCCACCTCCCCTCTGGCAACCACAAGTTTGTTTTCTGTATTTAAGAGTTTGTGATCTGTTTGTTCATTTGTTTCGTTGTTTGTATTGTATATATAAGTGAAATAATGTGGTGTTTTTCTGTGACTTATGTCACTTAGCATCATACCCTCTAGACCCATCCATGTTGTCAAAAATGACAATATCTCTTTTTTATGGCTGAATTGTAGCAGGATTCTCGCACAGAGAGTCGCGACACCAAGGCTTTTCTTTCCAGGAAGGAACTTATTTGTGCCAGCACCGCTCAGTTGGGTTCTTACCGAAGAACTGAGCCCCAAACATCACGTGGCATAGTGTTTATATATTTTCTAAGTCTTTGTCTCCCATATATGGTAACACACAAACATGTAGTCTGATTAGGTGGTCGCATGTTACAGGGTCGTGGAGGATGTTGTCAGGTACGCATATAGCCAGGTTGCCTTGAGTTTGTTTTTGTTTTTTTTTTTTTGTTGTTGTTGTTTGTTTTGTTTTGTTTTGTTTGTTTCTTTCCTTAGGGAGAGTATCCTAGCACAGAATAATATTCCATTCTCATATGCTGTTCTCTGTGTGTGTGTATGTATGCATATATATATATTTTTTTTTTCTTTATCCATTCATCCATTATTGGACACTTAGGCTGTTTCTATATGTTGGCTATCGTAAGTAATGCTGCAATAAATATAAGGGTGCATATATTTTTTGAATTAGTGTTTTTATTTTCTTTGGGTAAACTCCAATAGTGGACTCACTGGATCAAGTGGTATTTCTAATTTTAATTTTTTGAGGAACCTCCATACTGTTTTCCTTAGCGGTTCGCCAATTTACATTCCCTCACCAATACCCGTTATTTCTTGTCTTTTTGATACTAGCCGTTCTGACTGGTATTAGGTGATATCTCATTGTAGTCTTGGTTTGCATGTCCCTTGTGATTATTAGTTTTGAGCATCTTTTCTTGCATCTGTTGGCCATCTCTATGTCTTCTTTCGAGAGATGTGTATTCAGTTCCTCTGCCTATTTTTAATTGGATTGTTTGCTCTTTTGGTGTTGAGCTATACAAGTTCTTTATATATTCTGGATGTTAACCCCTTATTGGATATATTATTTGCAAATATCTTCTCATTCGGTAGGTTGCCTTTTCGTTTTGTTGATAGTTTCCTTTGCTATGCAAAAGATTTATTTTTGTTTAGTCCCGGTAGTTTATTTTTGCATTTGTTTCCTTTCTTGAGGAGATATAGTCATAAATATAGTGCCAAGGCCTACGTCCAAGAGAATAATACCATTTTTAAAATAAGAATTTCTAAATATTCTAATTAAGTGCTTATAACCAATGGAAAGTACGACCATGATTTTCTTCTAAAATATTTTTTACCACAGTTGTATGAGAAGTTTATAATAACAGAGGATATTTGTTGGTTTTATAGGTCCTGGTCTGGGTCTAAAGTGAAAGTTAAAACATCCAGGGACAAATGTTGTCTTCAGCTTTGTTAGTGAATCTCTCACCTGGACTCTTCCTTCATTGTTGGTCGTGTCTATTCTCAGTTACTCTTTATATCAAACTGATTTTGTAACAACTGCCATTTCACATGAACTTCTAGATTTTTATTTCCTTTCTACTTGTGTACGTGTGGATAAAAGTTGTAATTTTCATCTAGATTTATTGTTTTATTCAGATTTATTCTCAGCCATCATAGGAATGTTAACTTTACATTTTTATGACTTTTCCCCCGTTTTGAAAAAAGCCTCTGTCTACTGAGAAAAGTCTCCTTTAGTTCCTGCACTTGTTCATTCTAGAGAATTCAATCTTTTTTTGTTTTTGCATGATCTTCTATCACCATTCGGAATCTGCTAGAACCACAGCTTTACACTGTGGTTATTACTAGTAGATAGTTGCACATACTGTGAGATGGAGGCTTTTCCATCTTTGTCCCTTTAACACTTCCTGTCTCTCTGATAGTTTTATTAGTCATTGTAGTGCTGCTGACGAGTCTGAATAGTGAGCAGCCTTTCCACTTAACTGTTAAAATAAATGGAGAATGTAGTTAAGATATTATATTTTAACATTCTAGAAATTAAAATGGCATATGATACTATTGCTTCAGGTATACTACTTCACAACAATCTCTTATTCCTATTCCTTCAGAAATACCTTGAACAATTAGAAAGCTGTCTGGAGTGATGGTTGCTCATTTTACTACTTAAATCCAGAATGTAATCTATCCGTTGGAACTAGAATAAGACATCATTAAATAATTATGGTAACTCAAAAAACAATTCCTTCTAATGTGCTCCAAGTGCTTCATTTATATTATCTGATTCATCCTCACATCCCGTGATGTAGAAGAAAGACAGGCATCATGTTATCCCCATTTTCCAGTTGAAGAATATGAGAGAGTCATTTGCCTATGGTTGCACAGTATGTCAAAGGCAGGAGGAGCAGAATATGTTATGTTTGCTCACTGCCAATCCACCCTTCTTTCCATTAGTCCTTATTCTCCTTATTCCTTAAGGTGTAGGCCATTAGGGAATTGATCTTGTTGGGGGAAAAACATCTGTTTTAAAATTGGATGCTTTTACAAGCTTATGTGCTTTGATATTATTTTAATAGGTATATCATTGCCTACTTTTTATGAGAGATGGTATAAAAGTGAAAACAATACACTTACAGAAATGAAATGAAAATAATAAATAAAGCCCTTTTCCATTTCCATTATTCTAAGTCATGCTCCTTGAGACTTCAATCTCAATATGATGTTAATAGAACCATTAGATATGATTCATACCATACCTAAGACACTTCTATTGACAATTCCATCTTGACCAGGGGTCAATGGATCCATTACAATGCAAATCTTACTGTATACTTTCCATCTAAATCAAAAGACTTTGGTCTTGTGTCCACTCTAATATGTTTCACGAACTAGAGTCCAATCTCAGATGTGAAGTACACATCTGTGTTTCTCATACTAAATCATGCCTCTGTCTATATGCTCTCAGTTTAAAAGGTAATTAATTAAGTTTTGCATTGGTAAACTACTTTGGAGTATGTAAAGAACTGCATAGGGTTTATGAGAGTCCAGATTTGCCCTTTTAACACATCCCAACCCATAAAAAGAAAAATTTTAAGGATACGTATCTCAATAATTTTGTACATATAATGGTATCCTGCATATTCAATAAGATATGAAGCATCAGAATATTTTCCAAAAGAATATCCAGACCTACCCTTATAAAGTATAAGAGATTTCTACCAGTTTTTCAGGTAAGTTCAAGAATATCTCGTTAGGCCCAGATATTTCCTTAAACTTCCTCTTTTCCTCATGTGATTTATTTTCTAAGCTGTTCTTTGTCTTTTTTTCCCATTGATCTTGGGTATCACTCAGACTCCTGCTCTACTCAGTGCTACAGGCAGCTTATGAGTGAAACCTGTCCTTATTCTGGGCGATCACTGAGCCTGTTTCTGGCCACATTTAAACTTCAGAGATGTACTGATCTCCAGTTACTCCTTCTCTTTTATTTTTCTTAAAAAAAGGAAAATTATAATTAATTGTTTT
The DNA here is from genome assembly GCF_022837055.1 of Prionailurus viverrinus. Taxonomy (NCBI): domain Eukaryota; kingdom Metazoa; phylum Chordata; class Mammalia; order Carnivora; family Felidae; genus Prionailurus; species Prionailurus viverrinus. The sequence continues at coordinate 129,149,295 of NC_062569.1, read as the reverse complement.
TTATTGAGGTGTACCAGCATATAACAGTACTTTCGTAGAGACCTACTCTCTTAACAGCTTTCATATATATAATACAGTATTATTAAATACAGTCACCATGCTGCGCATTACCTCCCCAGGATTTATTTATTTTATAACTGGGAGTTTGTATCTTTTAACCATTTTTACCCATTTTTATCCATCTCCCACCCCTGCCTCTGGCAACCATAATCTGTTCTCTGTATCTGTGAAGTTGTTTAGTTTGTTTGTTTGTTTTTAATTCAGTATGTATCAGCTCAGGTCATGATCTCTCGGTTCGTGAGTTTGAGCCCCGTGTCACGCTCTGTGCTGACAGCTCAGAGCCTGGAGCCTGCTTCAGATTCTGTCTCCCTCTCGCTCTGCCTCTCCTTGGCTTACACCCTGTGTGTGTGTGTCTCTCTCAAAAGTAAATAAATATTTAAAAAATTATGGGTGATATTAGATAGTATTTGTCTTTCTCTGACTTATTTCACTTAGTGTAATGCCCTCAAAGTCCATTCCATGTATAGCAAATAGCAAGATTTTCTTCATTTTTTATGACTGAATGATACTCCATTGTGTATGTATATATGTGTGTGTGCATATATATATGGAATATTGTATACTATACACACACACACACACACACACACACACATACACACAACATGTCTTTATCCATTCATCCACTGATAGACATTTAGGGTTGTTTTTTTTTCATATCTTGTCTATTGTTAGTAATGCTACAATTAAATAGGCATGCCTATGTATTTTTGCAGTTACTATTTTCATTTTCTTCAGATCTATATGTAGAAGTAGTATTGCTGGATAATATGGTAATTCCTATTTTTGATTTTTTGAGGAAACTCCATTCTGTTTTCCTTAGTGGTTGCACCAGTTTGCATTCCCACCTACAGTGCATCTTTTCTTATCTCTGTTGCTTTTGTTTTTTTAATGCTTTTGTTTTTTTAACTGAGCTGCTTGCTGTTCCTCCCCCATTTCTGTTCCCTGTGAGTACTTCTTAGTACAGATGAGGTGAAAGTAGCAGGGAGGGGTTGAGCAATATTGCATATGGGGGCCTTCCCTCCCCTGGGATTCCATGACTCCACACAGCTCCTCGATGGACCTCACAGCTTCCCTCCATCTTGCCTTCTGTTTTCTTTGAAGAATGAGTGGTGGTGAATTTTGGACCAGGCAAAACTATCTGTTAATCCCTGTTTCACCTCTTCTCACTGTGTGATCTTGGGAAAATCCCCTAATGCTTAATCCTCAATTTTGTCATCTGTTAAATAGTGCTAACAAATACCCACATCAGAGGATTGTTGTAAGAACTAAATGGAGTGATTTATGAGAGTCACAATGCCTGGGTCAAAGTAGGCACGTCTTCCTCCTCATACTCTTTTCCAATTTTTTCCTCCCCAAATATCCTGGTTTTATGAAAAAAAAAAAGTTGGCTTTTTAAATGTACCACCAGCCAATCACATAGCTACAAACTGATGAACTTTTCCAATATTTATACTTTTTCAGAAGTGTTGGCTTCTGATATGGTGCCAAGTATTATATATTTTTGTCATATTTTAAATATAACAGATATTCTCAGACTCACAAAACTTCAGTATTTTTGTGTAAAAGCAGGGAAAACGTAAAAAAAATAGAGATAGGGCAATAAAACTAATAACTGAAAGTACACAAAAAGCATCCCAAATGAGATCAATTTTGTATGCCCATTCAAATGTGGTTAGGACTTCCAGTTTCAAAAGTTCTCTTCTTTGATAGTCAAAAGAACTAGTTGCTTTCATGCTGACCGTCTTCGTTTGCAAGTGAACAACATCTAAAATTGCAGAGTACAGTATTCCTGGAAGTTCTCCCCAGCCAGCCAGCTATTGGGCATCAAGGGGAATCTCAGTGGAGAGAAAGAAGATAAATGAATGTGCTGAAGTTTCCTCTTCCCAGGTGCACTTTCTCATGGGCATTCTGACCTGTTTCACCTGCACCTTGGTTACTCTATAAGGCATATTTTATCGTTCTGCAAAAGACAAGTGTACATTTTTAAAAGCTAGGGTGTGTGTTAGTGGGTTGAAGTGACCATGGGAAAAAAATTCTACTGTGGAAAGATAGGTCACACCATGGGGCCAAAATGAACAAGAATAAATAAAACAGTTTATTTGTAAGTGAGGCTGATCCTTCTTGCTCATGCATTAGTGCCTGGCCACAGAAGAGTAGTAATTTATTGATGCAGATGGCTATGTAAAGTGCATGCAATTTGTGAGGGGGCTTGACCCTTGACTGATGGGCCATATGTTGTAAAGCCCTAGGGACGTCATTTGCCTCAGCTCTCTTCCTCTCCCCGTCTCTGCACCTATGGTCCTTGTTCAATCACCACATATTGAACTATAGACTCACTAACTCCCCCAATAAATCTCCAACTAATGGCTCACAAAGGCCATAACTTAACCCTTTCTGTACAACAGAGCACATTATTTTGTATCATGATCACACTCGGTGAAATAAAAGATAAATATTATATGACCTGCATAGAACAGGAAGGCAAGTTGTTGTAAAATGCTTTCCCTGCTGGGTATTTACTGTATTTGGATATAGTAGAATTGCTTTTAGCTTGCTGAATTATATCATTATTATACCATGTTATAATTACAGCTTACTGTTATAACATAATTCTTAAAGACTGTTCATACACCACACCAGAGAAACATTTAGTGTTTTTTAATTAGCTTCTTTTGTCTGGGTCTTCTTTTTTCTCTAATAAAAAATGGAGCCTATGCTCAATGAAAAATGCATATATTTTAATCCCCACCCAGAAGCAAGTTTTAAAAAAAGATATGAGGACATTTATATGAAATAATGGGGGAAAAGTACAGTGTATGTTTTAAATACTGAGTGTACTCTAATTTTTTATCTGAGTCAATTCCATAAGAAAGGCTTCGCACCGTAAGATTATGAATTCTCAACCTCAGCACTGGAGTCTTCCCGTAATGTATGCTTTCTGGGTCATGTCATATGCCACTTGGGAGAAAACCAAAGACAATAGTACTAGAAAAAGTTCCTGTGTACATACTGTGTTAATTTCATATTTTCCCACCAAACAGAGAAAAATGAAGGAATACTAGTTGAAGCCATGCTTATCAGTAAAATATACCTTATTTTAGGAAAGCCAGTCAGTAAGTTGACATATGCTTGTGCCCATCAGGTGGATAAGGTCTAAGAAAGAGTCTTCCCTAGAATTCAGAAAGAACATCATTGCAGGCAACACGAATACGTCTTTAGCTAATGCAGAGTCTAAAGTATTTTCATATTTACTTTCTTTCTCCTCTTCTGAGGACAGTTCTTGGCAGATTTTGCAGCAACCAAGAAGAAGCCAGAGGTGTGTAAGAAGAATGAAACAGCCATAGATTCTTGGCTGGACCCTAGGTTTCTCCAGGGCACCACCCATCTATACAAAGAGCAATAAGATACTTCTGTCTACTTTTGTGTTTGTGATAATAAGCTTCCCATAAAACACTTCCACTTCTACATAGCTTGCTACTACAGTGTTCATGGTGTGTGCAAGATATATTTTATGCAATAGTTCCATCAAATATTGGTTAGGTCTATAACATTTTCATTTTCACTATATTTGGTTGCATTTCCTTTATTGGTATAAAAATGTTTTCATAACTGTTCTTCTTTAACAAACAAATGCTTTCCTCACTCTGCGGTGAAAATCCAGATCTCAGAGTCAATTAAAGGACAGATGAAAAGGAAGTTGACTTACACATATGCTACATGAAAATTTTTCATTTTTGAGTCACTAGTCTTATCAACATGGACAAGTGATGTAGAAAAAATATTAAAATATACAGAAAAGAAGTCATTGTCTTCTGTCCTAAACCCAGTAGACTTAGAGCATACAATGCAGCCAGAAAGAAAATCAGCATAAATAAGCCATGCATCCACAATTGAATTTCAATAATTTAAACATAAATCCTTTAGGCTTTGATACATCTTTTTTCCACATGGGCTATTCTTTTGGATTTTGGCACTTCTAGCATTCATTTAGAATTCATTTGCAAGTCACAAGTATATAAGGTGCCTAGAAAACTCTAATAAACAATCTCCTTTGAGGTTACTGTTCCATAGTTTTAGGAATTCTAATGAAAACATGGTGAGCAAGGGGTTTTCCAAGATAAAGTGTCAATATATCTGCCTGTAAAGGGACCAACATTTTAAAGGAAAAATTCCCAAATTTCCTATATCTAGCGGAGCATAAGGGATGATCATCTATAATATATATTTCTGAGATTACTAATAAGCCTGGATGAATCACTGATATCATCGTTCCCATATATTAGAAAAAATCTTGATAGTTTTCAGAAATTGTGTTGGCAGAAGAGCTTTTCTCTGGCCTGGTGTGATTGCTTCTCAATTATAATTTGGCAGCTAGAATTCATTGTGTGTTTTAAAAATAAGTGAAAGCTACATTGCAAATTATATTAATCTTTGAAAGCCCTCTAATTAAAATTTAAACGTAACAAATGGCACATGAAACATTTCAAAGTATAAAAATGCAAAATTATGTTTTAAATTGAATTCAAATTTTAAGAATTGAACTGTATCAACCAAAGCTGGTACAAGTGAGAATTAAGTAGTTACCTTCATTTATTCTATTTTCTATATCACTTTTCATTTCCCATTACTTCCGTAGTTAAATTCTGTAGCTGTAATGTTAGTACTCCTCAGAAACAACCAAAAATTAACCTTTTCTTTAAGAACATTCTAGAATGCTCAAGTCAATACCATTTCTGATTAAACATTCTTGTCTCACATTAGAAAGACTTGCAGCTTTTGACCTACTTTTTATGCTGGCCCACAAAATAACAAGTAATCTTGTTATTGCCAGAGTGAGACCCAGTCACATTCTGACAGAGTCACTAAGAAAATGGAGCCATTCAGATATAATTTGCTTCTCAGAATTATGTGAGTATCTGGTATCACATTAAGTTATACCATTGAACATATCAATTAAAATGCCTCAATATTGAACTCAGTGGTTCAACATATTATCATAATAAACAAGAATCCCTAATCAATCATGTTTGAAGATTGCTGCTGATGTGTTTACAGTAATACAAAAGTTACATAAATGATATAAGAATAGTCACTTGTATTTGAAATGACATGCAAAATATTTAAGGAAAATTTAGAGTTAGTTTATTAGAGACTATATATCATAATTGAGATGATTTTTTGTGTACTCTTATGTAAGAAATATCATTTTATCAATGCATATGTAGGATAGGTTTTTACATTTTCAGCCTTCAGAAATTTCACCTTCTTTGTGTAAAAATTATGCATTATGCCTATTATTTTATATCTTCTATTTAATGTATACAGTAGATCAACAAATATTTATTCAGGAGCTGCTCTGTGTTAGGTGTTGGGAATATAATATTAAACAAGATTACCTTCTCTGCTGATAAAAACTTGCAGTATAAACTACAGTGATACCTGAATATTTTCAATGTTTCTCTAATAATTCCTAAAAAAATATTCAATAGTTGGAAGCCTTCCAAAAGCAGAAAGAAATACACTAGTAAAGTTAGAATAGAAAGATATAATGCATTATGGAGGATATGTTTGTTTTATGTAACATTTTAAAAACATGGTACCATCTCCTGACAGAAGTGAGTGTGTCAAGCATTAACCTGAAAAGTATTTAGAAGCAACAGCTGAAAGATCAAGGAAACATCAGCACCGAGTAAGGAAGTAAGCGTAAACTGTGATTAGATTCTCTGAAGTGTGTTATTCTTAGTCTTTCACTACAGAATCACATCAATAATTTTTTAGTGACATTTTTTTATTGCCCCTGTACAAAACATAATGAAGTTAGAGATAGAATCACAAGCAAAAAAGAAAAAAAAAATCTAAATACTGCTCAGATGTAGGCTGGTGTTCTTTTACTGTGGGTTTTAGGTGCCCTTAATTACACATTAACAACCAACTTCCTTGTAGCAAAATTAGATGCTCCCATGGAACCTGACTTTACCTTTTTCATGTCGTTTCATCATTTTGAGAATTTTTCCTTATGGTTAACCAACAGCCTTTTTATCTTCTGAACAAGTTCTTGCAGCAAGAGGGTTGAGTGCTATTTTTAGCATGCCTGTGTGAGTGGTGAAGAATGGCTCCTTCCCTCACTCTGTGATACACTTCCCTGCAGAGTGTAGAAGGAAGTACTTAATTCTGAGCTTTTCATTTGGGTTAGTAACCCTGCAAACAGAGTGCAGGTGGCTATAATTTTACGCCACGTGAATGAAAACGTTCTTTTCCTTTTTCTCTCGACCTTCTTGGTTTGCCATCTTAATTAAACCCATAGATGGAGAATTCGTGCAACTGATACTTTAAATTGCACTAGTTTGAAAAATGTTTGAAAAAGAATCCAAGCTTTCTAATCAAAATGAAAAATTGGTAGTGATGGGGAAAGAGTTATAAATGTTGGGTTCAAGTTAATATAAAAGTGGTAGCATTTATCCATTAGTTACTCTGCTCCACGTATATCATTATCATAAGTTATCACAGTTTCATTACTGTAATTGTGGCTTATCTTTGTAAGAAACTTCATAGTTATTTATGAAATAAAGTTTTGTTACATGGCAATTTTTAAGTCAGATCCTTTCTTAAAGGGTAGAAGATGTCTGCAAATTCTCTTGTCCGGCAGACTTAAGCATGGATAATCCTTGCTAAAGTGCTGGAATCATGACTAGATAATTCCAACTATATCTGAAGAATATGCATGAATCTCAGTCTTAATACACAGAAAAACAAAAAAAAATAATTCTAAAAGTTTTACAAAGCTGTTACCATAGTGTAGGTAATATATTATACACAATTATAGCAAAAATGAAATTTTATCTAGGATAGTTTCAGGTTTTTACTCTTTATGGTTTCTATTCTTTTTAAGGCTTTTCTGCTAGTTTCTAATTTGGCTCTAATGGTCTTTTTATCTACTCTTACTTGTTTTGTTTCAAATATTCAAACATTTTTGTGCCTTAATTTACACTGTTATGTGGTATGTCTTTTTTTAAATCTTCAAAATGGCCATAAAAGGTACTTTTTTGTCCTGCATGATGTTTAATTTTTTTCTTTTGAGATGTAGGGGTATGCTAAAAAAATAAACTCATGCTTGATAAAAAGCAAAATCACATTAACAATAATAGTAACCACAAGTTATGACAAATAGTTCTTAAATATTGAGAAATAATATTTTTATAAAAATAACTGTTAGAAAGCAAAGCCAATGAATAAAAAGAACTATTTTTTAGTGTATATAAGGTATCATTATCAGTGATGCTATATGAAAATTAATTTCAGTTATAATGGATGGATGCTTCAAATTTATCTTCTGACCCTAAGCAACTAGAAAACCAGACAACATATACAAAACAGTGCTTTTGCAGTGCAGTGTAGGAGGAAGTTCAAGGCAGTGATGTGTGAGGAAAGGGAAACAGAAAAGATGAGTCTTGCAGTTTCTCTAGCTTTCTTCTTGGTGGTACTTTCCAGACTACTGTCTTAAGAAGGCGGCCCAAATGAGCCTCTTGGTCTCACTGAGATGAAACAAAGAGATCATTATTTGGACAGTCTGGTGTATCTAACATTTACAAGCAGTGGAGAAGAAATTTCAAGGTGGAGGGGAAGAGAGTGAGCTCTAGAGAACTGCAGAGAGGTCCCCTGAAATCTTTGGCTTAGTGGAAATCAGTTCATAAGTGGAAGGAAACTACCCAATACCAAAACTGTTGGTACTCACACAGAGCTGGGAAAAGTTTATGTTCCCACCAATGGGTAGAATCATCAAAAGAATATCACTTGAGTAGTAGAGATAAATTAGTTCTACACTAAAACTGGCTTGAACTTGTCCTAACAGATCAGAGGCAAACCTCAAAAGCATTCAACTGATTTCCCTTAACTGCACACTATTTAAAGGATTACAACATAAATCCAGTAGGAAATAATTTAAAATTGGTAGTGTTCATCATTCAGTCACAAATTACCTGGCATGCAAAAAGGCAGGGAATATGACACATATCCAGGATAAATATCAATTATAAGCAATCCTAGAGGCAGCTGGGTGGCTGAGTCAGTTCAACATCTGATTCTGGCTTTCGGCTCAGGACATGATCTCACAGTGTGAGATCCAGCCTGTGTCATGCTTTGCGCTGGGTGTGGAGCCTGGTTATGATTCATTCTCCCTGCCCTCTGCTCCTCCCCACCCTCTCTTTCTCCAAAAAGAAGAAGAAGAAGAAGAAGAAGAAGAAGAAGCAGCAGCAGCAGCAGCAGCAATCCTAAACACAGCATAGATAATGGAACTAGTAGCCAGTGAAGTTGAAACAGTCATAAACAGATCTCATATGTTCTAGAAAGTAGAGAAAACATGAACATGATAAGGAGAAACATGGGAGATGTAAAAAGATCCGTCTCTTGAAGATGAAAAGTATGATGGCTGAAATGAAAAAATCCACTGAATGAGATTAACAGGAGGACTAACCGAAAAAGAAGAAGAAAACATCAGCAAACTTGAAGAACTGTTACATGAAAATATTCAGAATTTGCACAGAAGTAAGAAATTGGGGGGAAAATGAACAGAGTATTACTTGATAGTGGCACAATACCAAGCAAGTCAGCCTCTATGTAGAGTTCCAGAAGTAGAGAATTAAAAGGATGGAGCAAGTAGTTATGAAAGTAACAGCCAGAAAATTTCCCAATTTAATGAAAACTACGAGCTGACAGATTTAAAGGAGCTCAACAAAGCTGAAGGAGTATAACTCTAAAGAAAACCATGTCAAGGTACATTATAATCAAATGATTGAAAACCTCTGATTAGGGAAAAAAGACTTTTAGGAATCTAGAAGTAAAGACACAATACTTAAAAAGGAACAATGATAAAAGTGAGAGTAAATTCTCCTCGTAGTCTATGCATGCTAACGTGACAGTAGGATGACTTCTTTAAATTACTGAAATAAATAAATAAATAAATAAATAAATAAATAAATAAATAAATATTCTTTACCCAAACAATTGTAGAAAAGAGCAAAGGTGGATGACTTACATATCTGATTTCTAGTCTTACTGTAAAGCTACAGTAAGCAAGATTGTGTAAAAGTGATATGATGATAGACATCAAGAATAGAATCCAGAAATAGTTCCCTGTACATGTGGTTAATTGGTTTTGGGCAAATGTATCAAGATTATTCAATGTAGGAAAGAATGGTCTTTTCAACAAATAGTTCTGTTATACATATGTATAATTAATTCATTAATTTTAAAAACAAATTTTAAAACCTTTACTATTATCCCATTTCTGAGTGCCCTACATACATGTTAACTCAAAACGGATCCTAGCTTAAATAAAAGAGCTTATTAACACTGTAATTTTAAAAAGGGAAAAAAAGAGAGAAAAATCAAATGATCTTAGGGTAAACAAAGATTTTCTTATAAGTTGTTAAATCATAATAAAAAAGATGGGTTAGAATTCATAAAAATTAAATGCTTGCTTTTGAAAGGACTATTTTAAATTTTTTTTTTCAACGTTTATTTATTTTTGGGACAGAGAGAGACAGAGCATGAACGGGGGAGGGGCAGAGAGAGAGGGAGACACAGAATCAGAAACAGGCTCCAGGCTCTGAGCCATCAGCCCAGAGCCCGACGCGGGGCTCGAACTCACGGACCGCGAGATCATGACCTGGCTGAAGTCGGACGCTTAACCGACTGCGCCACCCAGGCGCCCCTGAAAGGACTATTTTAAAAACATATAGCAACTTTTACATCTCATGAAAAAAATATGCAACTCAGTTAATGTTTTAAATTTGCATAGGCATTTTACCAAAGAATGCCTATGTGTAGCAAATAAGCACATGAGAAGATGCTCACTCTTGTCATTAGAGATGATTAAATTAAACCACAATGAAATATTCTACACACACACTAAGTTAACTAAAATTAATAAGACTGACAATATCAAGCATTGTTGAGATTTTGGAGCAACTGGAACTCTGGTACATTGTTAATGGGGAGGCAAAACAGTAGAGTTTAGATATTTGGCAGTTTCTCCTGAAGAACACACTTACCATGATCCAACACTTCTACTTGTAGATATTTATGCATGAGGAATGTTGATTATGTCTACACATATATCTGTTTGTGACTGCAGTAATAACAGCTTTAATCATCATGGTAAGGAACTAGAGATGACCTAAGTATCAATAAGTGGGTATACATTTGTGATATATTGTGGTGTACTTGTATAATGGAATACTGCATAGCTAGGAAAAGAAGGAACTACTGATACAGAATAACAGATAACTGTTAAAACATTATACTAAATAAAAGAAGCTGGATTCAAATAATTACATGCCTTATGGTGTTATTTATACAAACTTTTCAAAGAGGTAAAACTGTATTTATGGAAAGCTGATCCGTGGTTTCAGGGAGAGGAATAACTGCAAAGGTCAAAGGGGAACTGTGTGGTTGTTGATGGAAATGTTCTTTATTATGATTGTATCATGAGGATGGTGGTTACTGTATCACACTACAGAAATTTCAAGATCCATCCAATTCTTTACTAAAATTGGTTACTTTTATTGCATGGCAATTATATACAAATAGGGTTTTAAAAACTTTTATTTCACTTTCACATCAATGTTATCTAGATAATTTGACTTTTTTTCTGATTTTGCCCATAAATTAAAGCCATGCTAACATTTTATTAATGAAGTTACTAATGGAATAATTTACAGCCCTAATATATTCTTCTGGTTGCAATGTGAGCATTTGAACAGAATAAATTGAAGTATAAAATTTTAACCAAACTAAGCACTTTTTCCCCAAGAAAAATTTATCACACAAGTGCATATAAAATACATGCATTCATATCCAAATTTGCATATAAAGTGTTGTGGGAAAATTAGGAAACATATGGTCTATTTTTTTTCTTTTTTATTGTCTAAGAAGCACTAAAGCCAAATAACTTGGCATGATTCTTCTAGTTTCACTCTTTTTAAATGGCTTTATTGTCAGACAGATGGGGAGTGCTAGCCACTTATTAAAATTACACTTGTATATATTGTAAAAATGTTTTATATTAACTCATGAAAATAAAATTTTTAGAATTGACATTGAAAATTAGCAAAACCTATCTGTCATTGGGTTGGGTAGCAACTGTACCTGTCACTTCCCAACCACTTTGAAATAGCAGCATGGATGGCTGCCTAATGAATATTCTGAGATCCAGGTTCATTTTAATGATGTTTTTAAAAGCTCTCCATCTTGGAAAAGAAAATAAAATCATAAGCTAGGGATTGAAATAGATAGAATGAATTTTAAGATGTAGCATCTCTTTCAAACTGTTTTCGTAAACATCACCATGTTTCTCTTAATAAGTACTTTCTTCCTCTCTATGAACAATTTTAAAAATAAGTACTCAGAATGGATGGTCATACAGCATCATTTTGTGGATTCATAAACTGAGTCAAAGAGATGAATTTAAAGTCGCCTGTAAGACAGTAGACAGTTACAATGTTTTTCTGTTTCAGATTAGAACGAAAAGAAAGATTTATTTGAAAATAAAAGTTGGTGGGGCGCCTGGGTGGCGCAGTCGGTTAAGCGTCCGACTTCAGCCAGGTCACGATCTCGCGGTCCGTGAGTTCGAGCCCCGCGTCAGGCTCTGGGCTGATGGCTTGGAGCCTGGAGCCTGTTTCCGATTCTGTGTCTCCCTCTCTCTCTGCCCCTCCCCGGTTCATGCTCGGTCTCTCTCTGTCATAAAAATAAATAAAGAAAAACGAAGAAAAAAAATTTTTTTTAAAAATAAAAGTTGGATATCTATATTTATGAATCAAAATTTGTTACTAAGAATTTGAACAAGTCAAGGGTGGCACTATTTTATGTATTTAAAAAGTGTATTGACACATGGATATTTTTCAGTGAACTATCTGAATTACTGATAACCGCCTTGGATTCACATTACAGTTAGAGAAGTAACTGAATCATTTGATAAAGAACATTTCAAAAATCTAGAATTCCTATTTGAAACATGAAAACATATCTCATAATTCAATAGACAGATGTGTGCGTGCACACACACACATACCCCTCCACACACACACAACAAACCAACTTACGTAATTGACTTTGAAAACTTGGTTTGTTTTGAAGACAAAATTTTAGGCACCGTTTTGAGGAGATATTATGTGTGATGAGGGAATTTTTTATAAACTTTAAGTCAAAATTAAATTTTCTGCCATTCAAAACTATCATATGTCAAAACCTTTTTGGATATAACCTCAGGAGGAATGTTAGCATCTCATGATGCCGGGTCACTGAGGAATTTGAGTATATGCAGAGATCCTGCCAAAGTATAAAGAGCACACTGTCTGAATAATCACTCATTTTATGTCTTCCCTATTTCTCCCCCCAGCAGAGTTGCTCTGTACTTACAGTTGTAAGTACCACTAGTGAAGAAATAGAACACTTGAAAAAAAATTAGCTGGTATATGAATGCAAATATCTTTAGGGTTTTTTTTCTTTCATGTATCTATTCTCTGTGTGTTTTTTTTTTTAAATTAATTTATTTATTTTGAGAGAAAGACTGTGAGAGAGAATTCCAAGCAGGCTCTGTGCTATCAGTGCAGACCGGATGCGGGGCTTGATCCCATGAACCACGAGATCATGACCTGAGCCAAAACCAAGAGTTGGACACTTAACTGACTGAGCCACCCAGGCCCCCCTTGTGCATCTATTCTTTATTTTAGTTTATTCCTGTTTTATTGAATGTTTTCCCCATGCTTACAGTATTGAAATTCTGACTCTTAGCCACATAACAAAATAATAAAGCTTTATGGTATAAATTGCCAAAAAATAATTGGTGCAAGAGTTTGCCAGGAGCACAGTTGGGTGTACAATATGGTATCAAATATGTCCTAAAAACTGTTATCTCCCAATTTATCTCTAGATGGACCACAAGATGTGATCTGGTATTTGAAAAAGTTGTTTTAAACTGTCGGGGCGTCTGGGTGGCTCAGTCGGTTGGGCGTCCGACTTCAGCTCAGGTCACGATCTCGCGGTCCGTGAGTTCGAGCCCCGTGTCGGGCTCTGGGCTGATGGCTCGGAGCCTGGAGCCTGCTTCCGAGTCTGTGTCTCCCTCTCTCTCTGCCCCTCCCCCGTTCATGCTCTGTCTCTGTCTCAAAAATAAATAAACATTAAAAAAATTTTAAAAAAAATTAAAAAAAAATAAATTGTCTTGTTCTTCAGGGCTTTCACTTTTGTCTACATGAAGTTGTTAAAGCAAACTGAAGCATGCATTTCCTAAATTACCATATCCAATTGTTTCCTCCTTTACATATGGTGCAGTGCAAACATATCCATGTGCTAGGGATGCATTATATAATTTGAATTGATTTTACAATCTATGGAGAGGTTGTGAAATCCCTAAATGTTGTATATAAAAATTATGTATGTTTCTCTTCATTCTCTCCATACATTTTATTTGTATCTATTCTTTTCTAGGTGTGTCCTTTTGTGTTAATAGTTAACAGATTGAGGGGAAAAAAAACAACTCTGATATCTGTAGCATAACATTTCTCACCTTTGTTTATTCATTAGGACTTCAGAAAGGAGTTTTTTTCAACAATTTTTCCTAAATGCTATCCCTATAAAATCTTAGTAGTACAGATAGACTATATCTGCTTATGTACTATATGTATAGCTGTGCTTTTATATGTAAAATAGTCTAATTTTTGCCTCCCCCACCCCAAGAATCTATGCTTGCCTGTTGGCTTTGAAATCTTCCCCATTCTGAATGCATGCTGTGTCAACTATAGTTAGGACACATTCTCATGCATAGGGATTTTCTTTTTTTTTTTTTTTTGGTCATTCTCTTGGTCATTATCTCCTCTGATCTCCACCTGGAAATGCTTCAATAATTATACAATTCAAGAGAACACAGTTTTCTTTATCCATTTCAGAAAGTACATGGAGGATAAGAAGAGATGAAAAACAGCTAGACTCTTCCCTTGTAAGCAAAGAGCTTACATTTTGGTTCTCATAACTGACATATTTAGAGTTAATATTTGTTCCATGAGTGAAAGGCTATGTAAATCTATGGAAAAGGCAGTGCTACAGGACTGCGGTTATCTGTCATACTAATCAACTCCAATAGCTCCTGGAGTAGGCTCCTACTATGTTAATGATGATTTGAGAATCCTATATCCAACCTCAGCTCTGGCCTTCCTATTACCGTGTAACTGATATCTCTCCAAACCGTATAAGTAAATGTGTGTTCAGGGATTATATCTTGGGCGGAAGAGTCATTTTACTAGGAAATAAATACAATGCAAAGACACACTGATTTCACAAATAATACTCATTTACGCAAGATTGTTGAAATGTGAATGATTAGAATTTATGAATTACTATTAAATATGTTGTGTTTACTAGAAGCCAGGTACAAAGCTATTAACTTTACGTAGATTTTCTAATTTTTTCCTCACAACAAACTATAGAACAGATACTTGTATTATGCCAATTTTATGTCGTGTCTAAATGTGGTGCCTCTGATAGGTTGGGGCAATGACCAGGTGGAAGCAAAGGAATGGAAGGTGAAAGAATTCACCTGAGGCAGAACAAAGGCAGTGGAAGTTTATTGACTACACCACAGGGAGCAGTGGGCAGGGAGGCAGAGGAGAGGCTGTCTGAAAGGAAGTAGTGAGAGGAGGCTATTTTTAAAGAGGGAAGGTGAGGAGGTATGGCAATGCATGGAATCTCCCCCTTTTCGGTAACTGTGCCTAGTTACCAGTAGTAGTCCACCAGTAGTCCACCAGTTAGTTAGGTCGTTGGATATTTTGAGGTGGGTCACCTGATGGGCCTGCCTGTACTCAGCCAGGTAGTTGCTCTGGACCCTTCCACACTCCATCGCCCAGACCTGCTTGCCCAAAAGCAGCCTTTACATTTTATATTTAAGTAAAATAATACCCACGCTGCATTTTAAATACTGGTTTTAATAGCTGAGTTTACTGATGGTCACAATGAGAGAGTATAAAAATAAGAGTTGACTAATTTGTGTTTTACTTTTAAAATTTTAATTATACCCTTGCTTTGGGTGGTAATATCTTTCTGCCTTTACAGTTGTAGACATTTTAGCAATAAATACAAGAACAAAATAGCCAACAGGATGAAAAAATGGCAAACAAGAAACGTGACTTCAACTCAGAACTTCAGAACTGGTTGTTTTGAAACTAACAACTGTCATAATCATAATTGTGATAACAGCTGGCATTAGTTAACTACTTACTAAATCATCTCACCTTCACAGTAGCACTTTTACTGAGTAGGAGACAGAAGGTCAGAGATGCTAATCATATTTCTTAGACTCTAGACCCCAATATTTTATTAGTGGTGTTCTTGATTATTTGTTGCTGTGAGAGGTGTGAAGGATAATTAAATAGTGCCCTACGAAAACTGAAAACATCTTACACACATAGTTATCACCATATAAAATGAGTAGTGCTTCATTTATTTTTAACTGCTTAAATTTGCAGAGCTGTATATCTTTTCTGAGTATAACTGCCCTGAACAACAAACTTATTCCTTTGAGGTTTAATAAAATGTACCTTTTCATTTGCAAAATTTCAGTCACTTAATGATGCCATTGCCTATACTGGAAACATTATGCAAATGAATTGCAATGAAGTCTATGAGTTTAGTTAAGCTTGAGAAAAAGTTTGTAATTAACAAATTAGCATTTGAAAAAGACATTTTGAATATGTATAGTAGGAAATTCTGCTTAACTTGTGGGGTGTGTTCATAATGATTACTTCAAAATTCATGCATATGCATTTTTTTAAGCATGCAAATATTGGAAACCTTAGTGGACTAGTCCAGATCCAGCTAGTTGTTTTTTATTTTCAGTTAAATGACTAAAATTTTAAATAAGGCATCAAGAATACATACACTAACATGTGGAGTCCTCTTTACTCCTCCATTTGAGACAGTATTTTCTTAAATATTAAGAACACAAAACTAAGTACATTCTAGTTATTATGACTTCAAAGTAGAAGAAAATAATATTAAGAATAAACAGTCTTGGTGTCTGTTTTTCTACCAAGTCTATGTTATGAACTAGAATATTGCGGCTGGGACTTAATTTATCATGTATGTTAAATTGTGTTTTAGAGGATTATTTGGATTTTGGTGTCTTATACACACAAGCCCACATGGATATTCAATTATTAATGGAGAGTGAAAAAATTCCCAGTGGTTACTTTTTAAAAAACTGCCATATATATTTGCTTCAATGTAAACTAAAGTGCATTTTCTTAACTATTTCTTTAAGTAGGTCAGGCCTTTCCTCTCTTTTAGGGACTTACTAATTCTTGATTAACTATCGGTTATGATTTCAAATCTTTAGCATTGAGGGCTGTTCTATAATACGAAGCATCTTTCTCACTGCTCATCAGATGTCCCATTCTCGTTTGATTTCTATACAATTTTTATGCTTCCAATAAATGCATGATCATTAAATTTTCTCTGCCACCACCCAAAGGGTTACATGAACAATCCTTCTGCTCAGAGACTTTACCCAACGTGCCTAAGTCACGATGATATTTTTCATTGCTAAATTTCTACAATATTTGTAGTTGGTTTATTATATACCCTACAAAACAGATATCTAACCAATTATAGCTAATTTATAGTAGATAAGTATGTGAATGCTTTGTCTCTCCAGCTAGAGAAAAGAAATCATGTCTTCTCTTGGTTCAATCACCCCTAACCTCCAGTAGACAGCTAAGAACAGATTTCACTTGACCTGGCTACTGAGAGGATGGGCACTTTTTTCTAATGAACTCTTTTAATGTTTACTCCATATTGTAATCAAAAGGAATGATTAGAGCTATAAATCCATAGAACAAATCAAATATTTTTTTCCACACTAGTTCGATCATAGCCCTACACTAGAAAATAAGATAATTAAGTGGTCTCATGAAGCTCCTACTAACAATATGCTTTTATATGTTTTAGGTTCTTGTGAGTGGTAATATTTGATGTTTAATTCTGACTTTAAAAAAAGTATGTGTTTTTCTTCTTTTCAGTGTTTTCACCTTCTTTTTCATTGTATTGATCATCTATCTAACCCTAGACATGCTTTTGTATACTCATGACATAAAACCAGTGAAAATCCACATTGAAAAAGCATAACTAAGAATTAAAGTGAAGGAATGCCTGGCACTAGGTCCAAGGACTAGGTGAGTGACATTTGAGCACAGTAGAAACTTAGGGATGAAAAGAATTCTAGGCATATGGACCAGAATATGCAAAGGTATAGAATAATAAATGCCTCTAGAGAAATCAAGTGGGATGTAAAGCTAGCTGGATTATCAAGTGTTGTTTAGAAAAGGCATTATGGGCAGTGCTTATACTTTCCAGCATAACCTACTAGAAAAAAGTGTTCATTCAGTGGTCGCATATACCACCCTAGCAGAAGATACTTGCACCTTTCCATTTTGTTATGAGCATGACCTCAACTTGACAGTGGATGGGTCCCAAATGTGCACTCTGTCTTGAGTTGTTCAGATCAGATTTGCTATCTACTTTAGTTTTATTTTCTGAGAAATTTTCAATAGTCCTTTGTTCTGTTAAAACTAGACTTTGATTTTCTAAAAAAAAATATATTTTTACAGAAACAAAAAAAGCAAAAGGTTTCATTCAGACAGTTTTAGCATAGATTTTTTTCCGGACTTCAATATAGCAAGTCTCCAGTTAGACAATAACTTTTCTAAGTCCTTATGTTAAGATTTTACTCATTAAATATAAATAAAAATTAAAAAAAATACTAGAAATATCCTTAAAATGCAAATATTTTACTGTTAAAGCTGTTAAAAATCAACCATTGTAGTTTTTCATTAGTGTTTCCCCTCTCTTTTTATGACTGAATTTTTTAAATAAGTGAATTAAAACATGAAAATATAATTATTTTTATACAATTTATAAGTATGTACAGAGGATAGTATGGTTGTTGGATGACAGATAACGGTATTATAGATACATTTCTGTAGGTGGCCAGAATGACAAGACTTACTGCATGGGCTACTTCCTTCAGAAACTTTATTCCTTGCTCTTCATTGTTTACTGTGTGTCCATAATTATTGCTATAAATGATATGTACTCTAATATACAAATTTGATTTTAATGATGAGGACATATTTCTCTCTATAATGTCGAAGCACAAATCTTAAAGGTTAAAACAAACAAGTGGACTCTTCACAAAGCTATCCACACCATCTCTGCCTTATAAAATGTGAGTTCAGTGTCAGACAAATTAATTCTCAATGCACTTAGCAAACTACAATAAGTATATCTACACAAATAAGGTCATAAATTAAACAAGTTCTAATACATTTTATTTTAAGCATAATTTGATCTGAGTCACTGTTAGGCTCAAAGCATAATATATAATCAGAAAAAACTGGGGGGTCCAATCAATTAATTTATAAATCTGCCATTAAATTATCACGTAACTAGAGTGAATGCTATACTAACCCATGAAGAGAATTTTTACATATGAAATGAAACATAATAAATATTTCATTTTTTTTTTACTTTTCCATTAAACAATTGGTGTTAGTGTAAAAAGCTTTTTTTTAAGTTGCTGTTGTAATCTTGAAAATACAAATGACAATTATGTCAAATTGAAATATTTTCTTTATAACACTTTTTTCTTTTCTAAAGCATTGTTAATGTAACCTATGTTATATGTTAATACTTTCATTTTCCTTTGGTGAGTTTATTTGGTCTGCATCTAGAACTACCCGGAAAACATGTATAATATATGTATCTAAAAGGGAAATGAAAAGGCATGAAAATATCTAATTGTGTATACTGTTAAGCTAGAGAATGAAAGATGATGACCCCTTTTTACCATCCAGCCGAGCGTGAAAGAGCAAAAGAGATTTAAAACTTCATTAATTGCTCTCACACAACGTTACAGGCCACCTGCACTTGAAAGAATTTACATTGGAGCAGATGGATTGCTGAATGTGATATCAAAGATTTTCAGAATGTTTGTTTTAAAAATAAACTGGATTCTAAGACAAGGGCAAGCAAAGCATACAATTTACAAAAATGGCAGAGCTATTATTTGGACTTCTTTATAGGAGTAAGACACATTTTCATCTCTAAAATAAAAATATACTCACCAACTACTCTTTAAAATGATGGAAATTGCATATTTAAATTTACAGATGATGATATATTTGTACATTTTAATTTTGCTCTTTTTATTTGAGTCTTTTGAACCTACCTGACTAGTTTTCTTTACTAACTCCTAGACCAGTGAAATCCAGCCTTTGCCCAATATAACACTTTTCACAATTCTGATTATTCAAGCCCTAGAATAAAGATTGTTCCATATGCAAAATATATAAGGAAAGGTTGAGGCTAACTTTTTATAGAGGAAATTCACTTTCACTTGTCCTTTGATTCTGGCTTAGGCTATGCACTTGCATTGATGGATTCAAATCACCCACTATGTAATAGCTACTTAAGATGGAATCGAGCTAACTAGATGCTTTTGGGGTCAGATATATTCTGCTTTACTTCTGCAACATGTTTTAGTATTTACGTTTTGCAAGTGTTTCTACAGCTTCGTCCACAAATTAAGTTTTATTGAGAATTTGCATTAAAGTATTTTCAAGTATTCTGTGAGCATTGATATACTGAATCAGCAAACTATAGCCAGTGGGCTGAAATTTGACCCAGTGCCTGTTTTTGGAAATAAGGCCTTACTATAACACAGCCATGCCCATTAATTTACTTACTGTCTGTGGCTGCTTTTGTCCTGCAGTGGATAGAACTGAATAGTCACAACAAAGACAGTATGGCCCACAAAACCTAAAACATTTACTCTTTAGCTCTTTACCGGAGTTTACTAACCTAGATATACTAGCTCACTGTGTGATCTTGGGCAAATTTTCTTAATCTCTCTGGGC
Source organism: Prionailurus viverrinus (assembly GCF_022837055.1). Lineage (NCBI taxonomy): Eukaryota > Metazoa > Chordata > Mammalia > Carnivora > Felidae > Prionailurus > Prionailurus viverrinus. The sequence continues at coordinate 129,129,274 of NC_062569.1, read as the reverse complement.
ATTAGTTTTCTCAACTATAAAATAGGGATAATGATAGCACCTACTTCACAATGATTTTTCTGATGATTAAATGGACGAATATAAGCTCTTAGGAAAAGGCCTGACCTGTAGTAGATGCAACACAAATGTTACCTAGCATTGGCATCACATTTTCTAAGGAATAATGATAGGTCATGGAAGCTGAGAAATGGATTTTTCCATTTTCTTTGTTCAAATAATAATGTAGATAATGTCGTTTTGTATTATAGCCACATGTACTTTGAAGGTGGAAACCCTGGGTGTGAATGACAATTAACTCCTTACTTGCTGTTTAAATAAAAGCTTCAGCAAGTAAGGCGAACTCTCTTATCTGTAAAATAATAATGATAATAATAGCAATAATAATAGTATCTCCCAATAGCCTGTGTTATTGTACAGGGCAAATGAAATAAGAAATATGTAGGAAGGTGAATTGTAAAGTGTAATACAAATCACAGATTTTAATGCCTAATTAACCTTTTCTCACTTCCATGCTTTACACTTTTGGGTAATGAATATGTGTAATTATTTAGCCAAAAGGGCTAAAAAGGTTAACCCTTTTGTGTCAAGTGTTGCCACATGCATCAACAGGAATGGATCTGATAGACATAACAAGTGAAGGAAGCCAGACCCAGAAAAGCATGTGTGATATGATCCCTTTATTTAAAGTTCTACAACTAGAAAAACTAATCTTTGGAAATAGAAAAGACTGTTAGTAACCTTTGGGTGTGCATGTATGGGGGAAGGGTATTAATAATAAAGACTTCTAGGAGACTGGTAATGTTACACATCTTCATCGAGGTACAAGTTACGTGGATATGTTCACTGTGTACAGCCTCATTGACCTGAACAATTATAATTTGTGAATTTCACTGTAGGTATTTATACTTGAGTTTAAAAAATGACTACAAGAAAAAAAAATTAAACACAGACAGAAAAGGAAAGACAATCAAATAAGTATAACTGCTTATTAGTATAACTGATTGCTTTTACAATCATGAAAAAAAAATTTTTCTGCCATCTGATCCATTTGCCTCACTTCAGCACTTATGCACTTACATCTACATTACTCTCCACAGCTTTACGGAGTCCACCAACACACACACACACACACACACACACACACACACACACACACGCCTCTGTAATCAAATGGGACTCTACTTTGGCCAACCTTGTTCCCATATGGTGTCCTGAATATGCGACTTTTGACAGAAATGGTCTTTTATTTTTCGCTCATTTTTCCAAACTACATACATGTTCCTTGAAGGCAAGATAAAAAAAGTCTCCATAAAGATCTAGGTTTACAATGGTAGTCAAATATATTTTTAACATTAACTTTTGTTTATTTTTAAAAGGATAACGCTTTATTAGTACAAAACCAAAAGTATAAAAGCTACATAGGGAAAATTGGGTTTCTTTCTCACTCTAACCCCTACGCATCTGATTTCCTTCTTAGAAGTAACAAATGTTGCTGTTTTTCTTACACAAATCTCTAACATCTGTGAATAATCTATGCATATGCATTAAGCTTTGTGTTTTATAAATTGGTAGCTTACTATAGACATTTTCTTATACCATGTTTCATTAAATGAATCCTATATATCTTGAAGATCTTCCATACTAATAAATAAAATGAATTTAAAATATCCAAAGATACTATGGGAGCATAGAGACCTGAAATTACAAGACAATATCTTTTTTGCAAATATGATAAAATTGCCTTCTTGACGTCATCAGTGTAGATTATTCTTACACTCATTTTGTAACTTTGAGAGGAACTTAAAAGCAATGTTTATGTATTGAACTATGCTGAAAATTGTTTGTTTGGCTTTTTTTCCATTTTACCCATGCGGTTTCCCCTTATCCTTCACATGAATGTATTGGATAAATATTTAGTCTATTGTTCTTGAAGTGTACCCTGAAAACTATGTGAAACATTCTTAGTTTTTTTTTTCTTATTTGTTCATTGCATTTTAGCCAGGAGTTTGTTTAAATTATATGTCAGAACTTTGGACCTTACTAGATGTTGAATAATATGCTGCAAAGATAGAAGTGCAAATGGTTTCACTCTTGATTCCTCTGTACAAGCAAAAGACAACTTAGAATTCTAAACAGATAAAAATAGAGGTTGATGTTCATTTGGACTCTCTTAGAAAAGAAGGCCCTTTTTGACAAATCCCTCTGCTTATTAGACAAAGTACAAAAGCATTACATCTGGAGTTCTTAAGCTATTGTTTTATGGAATTGATTCATCATACAATCCCTTCTACTCTTGAAATAAACCCATGAGTATTTGTAAAGTAAGATGCTATATTATATGCACAGTAACACATATTCACTTGTACACATAAACACCCACAAACCCCTCTATGAACACATGCTCCCTTTAGAGAGTTATGCCCTTACAAAAAATCCCATAAAATGGAATCGCAGCATGCTTTTCAAATGGGTAGATATTGTTTTAACATTATCTTTTAATGGATTTCTGAATTCAGCTGCAGGAATTATTCTTATTCCTCCAAACCAATAACCCCTTATTCCTTTTTAAATTCAAAATGCTTTTATGATACATTTCCTTTTATTGAAAAGAAAAAAAAAAGAAATAAAGCTGGGATTATTTTGAAGCACGCAATCCCTAGATACTTCAGAATTTATTTTCCTTCCTCAAATCTTGAAGCACGCTATTTCTTTCACATCTTTAGACTGTCGGAATCCAAACTATTGATTTTGCAAGAATAAAATTTAAAGAAACATAGTAAAAGGCTATTTATGTGGGACAGGGATTTTTAGAGGATTTTAGATATTTGAGAGGAGCCACTCATATTCTGCTGCTCTTAAAATTCCTTAGGATGCCATTCTAAAAGATGATGGCAATTCAGATCACTGAGATGCTTTGATGTCTTGTTTTTTCTTTTGCAGATTGTAATCCACTTGTTCACAAGGCCTCTCCCTAGAGTATAATTTAATGTAATTGACAGTCCTTGTTCCTTGAAAAGTTTGAATTAAATTAACATAAGCATGAATGAAACTGACCAAATAAGCACATACAGACTTTATTATTTTTTTTTCCTTTAGGGTCAGTGACGATATTATGTATAAAATTGGCATTTGGCTATTAGCTCCTCATTGAATCACTCCAAATTTGATTAAAAGCGGATATCTTGTGTGTAGTAATTTAGGTTCATGAAAAACTGTTAGGTTTGCCATTTAGTTCTTGGGTTTATTGAAGAACAGGGTTATTTTATGTGTGTCATGATAAATTTTGTTCTTTCTCTTTTCTACACTAAGATCAAATACAGACTGCAAAACTGACCGAGCATGAAATTGTTTTTAGAAATTGTGGGAGCTAGTTTAGATGGCAAGAATCAGATGAACAGCACTTAGTAAAAATGTGTGCGTGGAAAGGATGATGGTGACAGATAGAGAAGGAGAAAAGTACAGAGATAGTGGTATAGAGCAAAAGCATTCAGGAGACAAACATCTCTATAGAATATTTGCATGTTAAGCCAGTATGCTTAAAAGCATACAAGTTTTTTTTTTTTTTGGAAAAAAATTCCCATTGTTTTGACTTTTCTTCATGGAAGACTGGTATGGGTTTGGGTTTGGGGTCTTATGGAAACTGCCACAGCAAAGCAATTAGACTTCATTATGGCTGTGCTTATGCAATACTAATTAACATGCCTGTTGTGTTGTTTTCCTTATTTGACCATGTGACAGCCCACAGGTCTGACACCCTCTGTGAACCAACAGCTGAGGAAATTTTCAACGTGGCAGATTTTTTACAAAATACACCCAAACAAAAATGTAATCACACTTTTCCTGAACAACTGCATTAACAGAATGTGTTACAACGGATCTACAATTAGTGGATTGCGTTCATTTGTACTGGGGGGAAAATGAAGGAGACTAGGGATGATTCAAGCCTGTGCATACAAATGATTATACCTTGGGTCCAGAATTGAAAAGTGTTATTACACTGTTTTATGTTATCTTTACCAGTATAATCAGATCTCATAATGTTATCATTAAAAGTTAGAAGCTAAGTTCTCAATATATTTATAGCACCATTACAAATCTGTATGATGACCAGATGATTTATTAAATCTGTATATGTTATGATTTAAGGATCTGGATATTGGCAAATTTTGTTTTTGTTTGTTTTTGTGGAACTGGAGGTACTCTGGTTAACAAAAGCAGGTACAATCACTCTCTACATAGATTGTACAGTCTAGTGTTGACATTGGGATAGAGACTGTAGACCCAACTAATAAATATAATATTAACCCTGTGATATGAGGAAAGGTGGTTGGTCCTGAGAGATTGTACACAGAGGTATTAACCAGACTGTGAATTAAGGAAGTTTTCCTTAGAAAGTGAAAATTCGCAGAGACCTAAAGTCCAATTGGAGGTTAAGCAGATGAGCTGAAGACATTAGGACACTGGGTCACATACTTTGTTGCACATCAGAAGGACATTAGAAATTGTGGGTTTCTTTAAGTTACTAATGCCTGGATCTCCTCTCTAGAAATCTGATTTAATTGCTCAGAGCATGACCTGGGCATTGAGAGTTTCAGAATATCCAAAGTTTAAGAACCATTGGGGAGATATTATAGGCAGATAGAAAAGGCCTGTGGTAAGACAGAAGCATGGAAAAAGCTTAATAAGGCTGAAAGGTCAGCTACTGCTTCTGGAAGGCAAAAAAAAAGAAGGATTGGAGAGAGGCATGTGTAACATGAGACTGAAGAGCAAGGAAAGAAGTTAGGCTGCACAGGGCCTTCTAGGCCAAGACGCAGAGTTAGTTAGATCTTTGCTCAGTACTAATGGGAAGCCATTCAAGTCATTTAGTAGACATGTTACCCACCTCCCACTTCCCACCTTTTTCCAGGAAACACTTGAACAGGGTTGACTGTGCTTTTTCTCTCATATTTTGACTCCTTGTCTTGTCTATACTTTTAAATTAACAGGAGTCATTTTTTTGAGATCAGTGAATGGAGAAACATAAATCTTTTCCTTTTTCTTCAGACTTAAGTTATCACAAAGCCAGAAAATGTATAAAAGATCAAAAGGGTTCTTTTTTTTTTTAATTTTTTTTCAACGTTTATTTATTTTTGGGACAGAGAGAGACAGGGCATGAACGGGGGAGGGGCAGAGAGAGAGGGAGACACAGAATCGGAAACAGGCTCCAGGCTCCGAGCCATCAGCCCAGAGCCTGACCCGGGGCTCGAACTCACGGACCGCGAGATCGTGACCTGGCCGAAGTCAGACGCTTAACCAACTGCGCCACCCGGGTGCCCCTAGATCAAAATGGTTCTTAGGCAGTCATTAGATAAACTTCTAGCCCTCTGGTCTCTCAGCCACCAGAGGTGGATCTAAGTCAGACTGAGTTTTCAAGTTCAGTTGCACATGACAATTACTTATTATAGATAGATGATAGATATAGATATAGATATAGATATAGATATAGATATAGATATAGATATAGATAGAGAGAGCTGTTTTAGGTTCACAGCAAAATTAAGAGGGAGGTACAGAGTTTACCATATACCTCCTGCCTCCACATATGCATAGCCTTCCCCATTATCAGCATTTCCCACCAAAGTGGTATATTTGTTACAATTTGTGAACCCACACTAACACATTATTATCCAGGGTCCATAGTGTACATTATATTTTAGTCCTGTTTTATGTTCTCTAGGTTTGAGCAGATGTATAATGACATGTATCCATCATTATGTTATCATACAAACTATTTTCACTTCCCTAAAAATTATTTGTGCTCTACCAATTCACTCTTCCCCCACCACCCCGCCAGTCCCTGGCAACCACTGATCTTTTTATTATCTCCATGATTTTGCCTTTTACAGAATATCATATACTTGGAACCATACAGTATGTAGCCTTTTCAGATTGGCTCTTTCACTTAGTAACAGGCATTTAAGGTTCCTCCATGTATTTTCAAGACTTAATACCTCATTTCTTTTTAATGCTGTATAGTATTTCATTATCTAGATGTAACGTAGTTCGTCGTTTGTCCTTTATCTATGAAGGACATCTCGGTTGCTCCCAAGTTTTGGCAATTATGAATAAAGTTGCTGTAAACATCCGTATTCAGGGGGTAGTTCAGATATAAGTTTTTAACCGTTTTGGATAAATACCAAGGGGCATGATTCATGATTGCTGGAGGGAAATTTTTATAAATACTGATATCCAGGCCCAAACAACTCAACCTGGAGGTGATATGTAAGCGTAATTTTTGGGGTTTCATTAGTGGGTCTAATGTTCATCTAGACCTAATAATTACTGATATTTTTGAGTTTAAACTTTGGGCACGTTAATCTTCAGACTGAACAAGAATCTGTTGGTTTTTGGAAGTGAGAGGAAGTTAAAATGAGTGCCCTAAGGTGTTTGTCTAAGTACCCTTTTCACAGAACAGAGATGATTTCTTTCAAGGCAGAGCCAGTTAAAAGAACCAGCTTCCAGAATACTTGTGATGAAATGACGGAATCCTGTCCTCCCCTGGAAGTTTGCCATAGACCATAGCACATTTACTGTATTGTATTTTCAATTGTCTGCCATCTAGGTTGTAACTTGAAACATTTGTGCTTCTGTCACTTGGTTCTGATTATTTTCCCACATTTATGTCAAGTCCACACAATTTTATCAATGCCTCTACTTTTCTAGACCCCACTGAACACTCAGAGTCTGTACATTGAAGAGAGGACAAAGAAAGTGGCCAACAAAAGAAGTAAAAGAAGTTTGTACAGGATAGAAAAGGAAGGAAACAGACCTTGAACATGGGTAGAAAGGAGAAAAACAGACCATGTCTGGGAGAGAAGTCACATTGACATGAAGAGGCATACTTATGAAGGTCAGAAAGAGGAAGAGGAGTCACTGGACAAGTGCCAAGATGGTTGAAAAACCAGGCAGCAGATGCAGGAGTCTGTCAATGGATGGCTACCCAAAGAGGCCGGGCATTAAGCTTGTGGGTTATTCAGCAAAGCCTCCTCAACCAAATAATGAATGGGGTTAAAACCGTCAAAGGATTCAGTGATAGGGAAATGAAGCCTTTTGGGTGAAGAATTCCAGGGAAATTCTGAGGGCTGTGACACAGATGTAGGGAAATTCTCAGCGTGAACTGAACAATATTCACACAGAGTTTGAAAGTCAGAGCTCAGAATGAGTATTAGAACCATACCAACTAGCACCAGGGAAGATAGTCTTTTAATAATAATTCTTAGGAACTCAGGCATGTAAAATGATTTTCTAAAGGTCAAGGTTAGCAGATTATGCCTTTCACCTCCACTGAATTTCAGAGCTGGAAAGGAACTCCCAAATCAGCCAGTCCAAACCTCTCATCTAACAAGTAAGAAAACTGAGGCTAACTGATTTGCCAAGCTAACAAATTTGTGAGAAGGGGGGCCTAGAATCCAGACTGCTAACTTCACAGGCCTTTTGTCTTCTTACTCCGTCATGTTGCCTTCAGACCAGGGGAAAATATAAGGAGACTGAATTGCAGTGGGGAAAGGTTTACATCAGTCGTGGAAAATTGTAATGAGGGTTATTTGATACTGTGAAAGTATAGTGTTGAAGTTGGGGCACCATACCGTTCACAGCTGACTAAATAGCAAGTTGCCATCAGCAGAGGAGTGAACAGAACACCTTGGTGGGAACTGAGGAGACTCGAGTTCAAATTCTTTTCTGTTATGGACAAATTCATTCATTCATTCATTCATTCATTCATTCATTCATTCGTTTATGTTTCCTAAGTGCATGTCAGCATGCTGGGCACTGCAGAATCAAATAGATATGCACGTAAGGTGCTTCTAGTTAGTAGGGAAGATAAGACAAATGTGAACATAATTACAATAAAACACTGGTTATGAAAAGTCTGTTATAATGTCTAGATTAATCAGTAGCCAGGAAATCTGAGAAGCCAGAGGTGTTATTTTCTTCTTTTGTGGTGAATAGAATTATGAGAGCCCAGGAAATTTCACAGAAAAAAAAAAAGTAGAATTCGAACCAGATTTCGAATGGTAAGTAGGATGTATATGGTGAAGAATAAGGAAAAAGTATTTTAGAAAGAGGGAAAAGATAAGCACGTATGAATAAAATCAGTGGTGTTTCACTGAATGCGAAACATTTTTAAAAAATAAAGTTAGGAAAGTGAATTGGAGTTGCATCCAGGCAGGCCTAAAATATGAGGGTAAGTGTTGCATAAATTGACATTGAGATAGGGGATGGGACACTGGGATAGAGAGAAGTGGCATGGGGGTGTCAGGACGTGTTTTAGGAAAAGCAACTTTGGTGAGAGCCGTGGGTGATTTGGAGAGAACAAAGAAGGAAAGTAGAGAGGTGCATTAAGTCATGACTGCAAAATCTTAGCTGAGACTAATTGAGAGTGGGACTAGAGAGCAGCTGTAAGAATAAAGACTATGACACAGATGAAAGAGCAGAGGAATGACAGGCAAGGTCTGCCAATTAGATGCAACTAAAAGAAGGAAGGTGGGGACTCCAACTTACTTCAAACATTCTGAGCCTGGGTGACACAGAAAAAGGCAGAGTCATGAAAATAAATATGGAATGCAAATATTTCTATAACACTCATCATATTCTCATACTTGGAAAAAATAACTCATTCTTTCACCCATAAACATATAAATCTGCCATACATGTTATATATTGTGTATACACAACATGGGTAGCAATGCGTATGCTGTAACTTTAATCACTTTTGCAGATTAGCATAGATTCAGAGCCAAAAAGAAATTGATACAGAATTTAATATTTAATGCTGTAGGGAAATCACATGTTTATTATTGCTCTTGTTTAAGCTATTGAACTCTGCCTAGAGTTTTATCCATTTGTAAAAACTGTCTTACATATTCCAAGATGTATTCTAAGAAAGAGTTATTGAGACAGTTAGTTTAGTCTATGGTGCAGCCACTCAGAATTAAAGATAATCAATAGTAGCTTAAGATTCAGGCTCTAACTAGATATTTAGGCAGGGACCCCAAGAGATGGTTATTCCTTTTAACTCAATTTAGTACAATATAGGAAGCATGAATGTAACAGTCCAACCCATCTGTTCATTTTTCTAATTTTAAAAAGGTTATTTTTATATTGGTTTGGAATTTTTAGTTTTGTCTCTGCTATGCTACACAAGATACTATTAGTAACAGGCTGAAAGAAAAAAAAATAAGTTGTTGGTAAGAGGAAGAAAAAAGTGTTATACATTAAACCTAATCATTTTCTCATTTGGCATTCTTTACCTTTTTTTTTTCCTTTTTTTTTTTTTTTAAAGTACACTCCATGCCCAATGTGGGGCTTGAACTCATAATACTATCAAGAGTAGCATGCTTTAGAGACTGAGCCAGTCAGGTGACTCTGGTATTCTTCCATATTCTTTACTTTTTTTTGTTTGTTTGTTTTTGAAAGAGGTGGAGAGAGCATGTGCAGGAGCTTGGGGTGTGTGTTGAGGGGGCAGAGAGAGAATCTTAAGCAGGCTCCATGCTCAGCAAGGAACTGGCTAGGGGGGGAGGCGCTCCAACTTATGACCTTGGGATCATGCCCCGAGCTGAAATCAAGAGTCTGATGCTCAATCAACTGAGCCACCCAGGTGCCCCATTTCACTTTTGAATAAACCATGTGACCTTTTCCTTTCCGCTCTCTCTCTTTCTCTCCACCTCAAGTTTTTGTTTTTGTTTTTGTTTTTCATTAAAACCTCCACATTTTGGATAATGGGTGTATCCAGAACTTTTTTATAGGAGAGGTTTAAGTGCTATAATCTACTGAAATAGATGCAGTTGGGGACTTGTCTTAAACCTACATTGGAAGAATAGGTGCATTTAAAAAAATTTAAATCATACATTACTGATTTAAAAGGACGACAACATTTCTAAAGATATTTTTATTCATAATTTTCATACTGATTCCCTAATATGTTGCTATTAGTGGTAATGTTATTGTCAGGATAACTACCAATGGTGATTAGGAGAAATCTAATTAGATTCCATCATTGCTGATAATATAATCAATTACATTAGCAAAATGCAATTTATGACATGATGCTCAGTAGAGGATTCTAACTATTCGTATGTAGCTTTAAAACCTTTTTTTTTAACATTTTTAAAAATTTTTGAGAGACAGAGTGAGACAGAGCACGAGTGTGGGAAGGGTAGAGAGGGAGGGAGTACACAGAATCTGAAGCAGGCTCCAGCCTCTGAGCTGCCAGCGCAGAGTCCAATGTGGGGCTCTAACTCACTGACCACAAAATCATGACCTGAGCCGAAGCCAGTTGCCCAACCGGACTGAGCCACCCAGGCTCCCCTGTATATAGCTTTTATAATGATAGAGTGATATAGATATATTTTACACAGAGATCCATGTATTTATTCATTTATCAATTTATCCATTCATCAAATATTTAATGAGATCCTATCACACATATAAATGTGGATATCTAAATTCACATGTGCACAAAAATTATCTATTTGCAAAATAGGCATAAACAGTTAAATGAAAAATTTCCTTTTCTAACTGCCTCCCTTGTACTCCTAATAATGGCTAAAATGAGACTTCCTTTAGTTCAGAAACCAGTTGTCAAATATTGTAACTTCAAATATTACTGGAGGCACAATGTGGTGGCTAAACACACTACTGTAGCTAAACAGCTAAATTTTGGCACATACTAGCTATGTGTCCTCAGGCAAGTTACTTGACCTCTCTGAGCCTCAGCTTTCTTATTAATGAGATGAGTATAATTATAGTACCAACCCCATAAGGTGGTTGAAAAGATTGATTGAACTAATGCAAGTAAATTACTGAGAATATCGCCTTTTTCATAGCGAGCACTTAATTTAAGCATAACTATTATTGCTCTGACTAGAGCTTCCCTTCTCTTTATACATATGTAAGTCTTAGGCTTAACCCTTCACTTTTCACAATCACCCCCAAATAATTGTAAGTTGTACTAGCTAAGCAAATAAAACCAATAAACCAATAAGTGTACCCATGTATATTTCCATATATTTAATGAACATTCTTGAGCTATACTTATTTATTTATTTATTTATTTATTTATTTATTTAAAGGTTTATTTTTGAGAGAGAGAGACAGAGTGGGAGCAGGGGAGGGGCAGAGAAAGAGGATGACACAGAATCTGAAGCAGGATCCAGGCTTTAATCTGTCAGCACAGAGCTTGATGCAGAGCTCGAACTCACAGACCATGAGATCATGACCTGAGATAAAGTCGGAGGCTTAACCAACTGAGCCACCCAGGTGCCCCTTGAGCTATAAATTCCTAAAGGTTTTGGTAATTATGGGCACCAAATCTAGTTGATAGTGCCAAATTTCCAAATCTTTTCTACTGTGTTCCAACTCATTCTATTATTTTGAAAAGTTTAAAATCAACTGTAATTTCAAATACTTACTGGAAAATATTCTAATTATCCTCTAAATAAAAAGAATACATTAATCTAGCTGAAATATGTACTTGGAAGGCAACAACAGCCGCTGGCTGTGACCTATGTAGTGAGAAAGTGACCCAGAAAATGGCCAAGGAATTTCATCATTTATTTCCCACTTCTAAACCAAAGTCTTAGATACCTTTATATCCCAATCATATAAAGTCGGCTTCAGATTGTATATAAATCACAAATTGAGTAAGACAATGTTTTATCTTTTCGTGTTCAGATTTTTTTCGTCCACATCTGATAGGAAACAGCACTAATACTTCTTTCCTTAAAATGAACAAATAACTAATTTTAATCCCTCCATACCTGGAATTCATGGGATTTAATATGCTACCAAATTCAATGATAGATATTACTAATTCCCTCAGGATACACATTTATTTCTAGATATGAATATATAATAGTACCTCCATGCCAGTGTCTTTCTAAATTGCTACAACGCACAACAGGTTAGCTGAAAGAAACTGACAGCCCCTGACCACAGCCAGCACCAACTTGCTAGCTAAGCTACCTGAGTGAGTCAGGTTGGAAGCAGATCTTCTAGCCCTAGTCAGTCCCTAAAGTGACGGCTACAACGGTGGAAATCTATCTGAAACTGGTAAAAGACCTTGAGCCACAACTACCCTGTTCACCCACTTGTGAACTGACTCTTAGGAACTGTGAAGTAATCTGTGTTAACTGTTTTGAAGCACTCCATCCAAACAAAACAAAACAAAACAAAACAAAACAAGACAAAACACAATAGGTTAAATATATGTAGAGAGTAGTATGTTAATTTGAAAATTGGAATCCCTATAATATTTTTATGAACAAATATAGATTGCACAGGATGAACACTCCATGAGTGAGTTGCTTAATGAGTAACAAAGGACAAGAGTTTACTCTTTAGTAAACTGTGGAAGGTAAAAATACCCAACCTATGCATTTGATATGGGGATATGGTAGAAGGATTGTTTTGACACCATCTATACTCCTATAATATAAATATTCCATGTTTTTAACAGAGTGGAAATGTCTACATTTATTCATACAACTAATATTAGACAGCATCTTCTGTGTCTATGGAATAATATACATTTCTTGCCTTCACAATGCTTTCTTGAGTAGGAAAGACCGATCAATGAGAAGACAATAAAAATAAAAGCGAGAAGTCAAGAACTAAGGATAAGCTGAGGTTTCTCTGGGAATGCTGAATCATGTAATGTTTTAAGAAGAATTAAATCTCCACTTCACCTTTGTAAGGAGATACATTGCTGGGCTTCCTTTCTAAATGGAAAAGTGAGGTGATACAAAATGGACTCATGTAGCTCTGTTTAGTGGAAAAGCTTTCCTCTCAACACCAAGTAACATGTCTTATAGGTATCCTTAAAGTTTAAACCTATAAATATTCTACCTCGTTAAGCATAAGGACCAGCCATAGACATATGCCACTAGTGTCCACTTTCCTTCAGAGATTTAGGGTGATGGGAAGATAAAGGGTCTGCTTACCAGATGGAGCTTGTCAGATTAGCAATTGGAGCAGAGTAAATATCACTGTCATGTTGTTTTTTGAAGCACAAAGAACCCCCTTTGTATAACGCATGTGCATATTTAATAGTTTAAAACAAAACAGCTCAGCAGAAGGTTGGCTGGTGGCTGTACCTCTAGCAGAGTGGCCATTGCCTGAAGGCACGTTTCTGCTTTCCTCATAATAAGGAACATTAGCAACCAGTGGCTCGAGAAAGGCAGAGTCAAATAAGTCTCTTGGGGCCCAGTCGGCCACATGAAGTGAGAGCCGTTAGACACAGCAATGAGATTACTGCTCCAGAAAGGGTTTACCACATATATTACCACATAGACTTTAGAGGGCTGCAGCTCACTCAACTTACAAATGTCAAACATGATTTAAAAGGTTATTATAGTATCGAGAGGGAAGGAGGATGATTTTCCATCACGGAAATTTCTATTTCATTCTGGTGCACACATAGTGCATCTCAAGAACTCCAATATTGCTAAATAACCTGCTTTTATCTTGAATAAGTGTTTTATGGGCCTTAAATTGGAAGAACCATTTTCAGTTTATTTGTATGAGAAAATTTGATCTTTTTCTGGTCCAATAGCAGTGCGATAAATTTGGTACATGCATCTATGTATTGTGCTCAGAAGATTGTTCTTACGAGAGGAGTAAATTTATTTGTAATGTGTCAGATAGGTAGAGGATATGTAGGTAAACGTAGTTTTTGGCAAATGCATCTGTAAGCCTGTAGTATTTCACCCTACAATGATCAGTTCTATATGTTGCATTATTTATTTCTCTTTGGGTTTTGTTATAACTGGTCTGTAAAGAATTTACTCCCCCAGCTCTTTGACTCCTCTCGGAATATTTATTGCTCATAAGGACTCTCTCAGTTGTCTTCAGTAATGAGTTAATTTAAGCAGTTCTGTTTGAAAAGTTGCTCAATAAAAGTAGATGGCTGTTTTGCTTTGATTTTGCAGAGATTTTGAACCTTGTTTTGTGACATTTGAAAAATAAATAATCTTCAAGTGTAGTTGTAAAAATATACAGTAAGCATCCAATTGTCATTGTGGAATTTTTAAACACTGCATTTCTAACAGAGGTGTAAACCAAGGAATTTCAGCTGCCCTTGTGGAAGCATGCCTCATTTCATTTTCTAGCGGATCACCCTGATTGCTTTTTTCTTAGTGTTAGACTATAAAACTGAAGGTTGCCTACATATCCAAGTCCCAGAATGTGCCATGCACAGCAATACGTCAGCACTATAAGCTGACACGTTGTGGGATGGTGCTCTCAGATGGGATGTAAAAAGGATAGAAGAATACAGTTTGTGGTGTTGAGATATTGTTGGTTTCTCCCTTTATCTTCAACTCTGAAACATTAAATTTAAATCTGTGAATTCACCCATGTTCACATGGGCATTGTCAAAACTGAATTAAAGCCTATGATAAAAAAAAAAATCCTCAGCCTGAAGGACAACATCTTCGCTCCAAGTTCAATAACTATTTTACTTTTTTTTAGTACCTATTTTAAAATTATCATTTGCCATCAGTACAAAAAAAGGCCACAAAAAAGAAACAAGAAAATAAACAAAAAACTACTTTGAATTTTGAAAAATTGCTAGACTTCCATGTAAAAATAATAAAAATTCAAATTTTTCCAGAGTTGTTAAGATGGAATATGAAATAAGTTTTATAATATTTAAAGGAGAATAAGCCTGAATATTTACCTAGATATTTATGTGTGTGTGTGTATATCCTTTATGCTTCTTTAGAAAAAAAAAGACTTTTTTAAATAACCTATGTTGTATATATTTGTTTCAGGTAATTTCTTTTCTGTTATAAAAATAAGTTAAAAAGACATGGAAATATTTTGGGTAGAGGAAATAATGAGAATATCCTATTTTCTCTTCTTTCACATAGTCCCATTAGAAATAGAAGAATAATTTAAATATTAAATGAAAATAAATATGTTTTCTATTTCAGTTTTCAAGTTTGCTCAAATAGTAAATACTGAAAAATGTATTAATTTATTCAGTAACCAATGATATATCTATGTAAGTATTGGATTTTAAAAGAGCACTGTTTAAAACAAATTTCAAAATATTGCTTTAGTCTACTTGGGTAAAAGCTACCTTTCAGGAATCTCCCACATGTTTTTTGTTTGTTTGTTTATTGAGAGCTCTGTTGATACATATGGAATAGAATTTGATTAATAAAATATAAAACCAAAATATTTTTTTAAATAAGAAAATCTTAAAAATCTTTCTAAAGCATTCGATTATTTGGGCAAAGCAAAGTATATGCAACACTCAAAATTGTAAAATATGGTTATTAGTATGATGAAACATATCTCACATTAAACACATTGCAATGTGTTTCTTCTAGAGCAAAATCTTAGCTTCTGTTAAACACACATTTAAAAAATGCAGTGTGACACTATTTCAAAGAGATAAGTTCACTAATAGATCAATAAACTATTTTCTGAAAGCCAAATTGAGTTTTGAAAATAAAGCATTCTTTGAAAAAGATAGAGACATAAACCACCTAACATAAAACTTGTTTATGTCGGTATGTGTGTGGAAGAAATTTATCTCCTTGCTATGGTTCTGTAATAAAAAAAATTCTTAATTGAGATCTCACAGTTTAGTACAAGAACTAGAGGAATGTGCTATCCTACAAACCGTGCTTTCAAAAGTCGCTAAAACATTTAGAAACCTTCGCTTCAAAATCAAATGTCATACTGATGTTGTTTTGCTCCCATCAGGAGCAAAGGCATCATGTATGAAAGATATTGTCTCTGCATTTGATAATGTAGGATATCACTTTTCATGCTAGTTACCCTTGAAAAATGTTCAGTAATGCATCCTTAGGGCGCCTGGGTGGCTCAGTCAGTTAAGCCTCCGACTCTTGGTTTCGGCTCCGGTCATAATCTCAGGATCCGAGGGTTCAAGCCCCGCATTGGGCTCCATGCTGCCTGCTGGTACAGAAGCTGCTTGGGATTCTCTGTCTCTGGCCTTCCCCTGCTCACACTCTAGCTCTTTCTCAAAATAAATAAGTCAACTTAAAAAAAATAATAATAATGCATCCTCACTACCTCCTCCCCAACCTCAAAAATGGCACCTCATCACCTTAAATATGTCATTTTACAAAATAATAGCAGCTTTGTGCATACATGACTTAGCTCTAGAGGGAGCAGAAAGAGCTTCGGTTGATTGTCTAGTGTGCCTGGTGCTTTGTGCTTTTGGAGAGATCCCTTCGTCTCTTTTTTTTTTTAATGCAGAACTTCGTCTGCATTCTCCTGGAAGAAGCTACTGGATGGTGATGAAAAGCTCATAATTAGAATTGCCAGATTTAAAAACTAAAACTATTTGTATTAAATTTGATTATCTGGCAACTCTATTCCTTATAGCTTGGCTCCCAAATTAATCCCTGGACCAGTATTTTTGGTTTCCTTCCCAGATGAGTGAAAACAATTGCCCTGTTTGCAAAAGACAAAATGTAAATCTTTTCATCTCTAGAGACTGTGACTCTGATGAAACATCCCTCTGGACAATTCCAGGAAGAATCAAACATTTCTATCAGCAAGAACCACATTTGTGTCTGCTGTGGGTATGACTCTGATATTTAAAGCAATGAAACTTGAAAAACAACAAAAGTAAAGCGTAGAAGAATTTAATGATTTTCTTCATTCATCAATATATACTCTTCTTCTACAGATAATTCAGAGTAAATGAAAATGAGGAAAAAGTGGTAGTTAGACATTTGCTCTTTCTTGTATTGAAAGAGTTTGAAGGAGTGCCTTGGTGGCTCAGTCAATTAATCACCCTACTTGATTTCTGCTCAGGTCATGATCTCCGGGTTGTGAGATCGAGCCCCATGTTGGACTTGGCACTGGACGTGAACCCTGCCTAAAATTATTTCTCTGCCCCTCTCCCCCTGCTCATTCTCTCTCTCTCTCTCAAAAAAAATCTGAAAACTTCAAGTTCATTTCTATGAAGGATGGCCATCCAGAGATTGTCCATTCAGAATAAGATGGCCTCTCCTACCTATGATGGTTTAGAAAACACCTTCTCCTCTTACTTTAAATGTCTTTCATTGGATCACAAACCAGATTTTTAAATACATATAAATTCAAATCTATGGTCCATGTATGGCAAATTGTCTTGTTAGGAAGCTGAATCTAAACATTAACCAAATTAAGTATGTATAGTCTGATGGTCTCTGGAAAAAAAGTTTTGGATTAAATTATATTCCCTACATCTCGAATAGAGCATTGCAGCCAGTTGAAGACCTATGAGAAACTAAATTGAGAAAGATATTTTTGGAGAACTCTTTTTTTTTTAATTTTTTTTTCAACGTTTATTTTTGGGACAGAGAGAGACAGAGCATGAACGGGGGAGGGGCAGAGAGAGAGGGAGACACAGAATCGGAAACAGGCTCCAGGCTCTGAGCCATCAGCCCAGAGCCTGACGTGGGGCTCGAACTCACAGACCGGGAGATCGTGACCTGGTTGAAGTCGGACGCTTAACCGACTGCGCCACCCAGGCGCCCCTTTTGGAGAACTCTTTAGGAGAAATTAATTTCCTTTTTTTTGTCCTGAGAATACCAAAACAACTAAGAAAGCAAGACAGTGGCTCCAGTTCTGTTTGGAGTATCACATCTCTACAATTGAGAATATATTAGAAGAAAAGATTTTGTCTGTGTCTATTCATCTTGCTGTTCAGGTCAAATATGGTTTTAGAAAAAAGAAAAATAAAATCCAGAGAGAGCTATTGTGAACTTCAGAAAAACTGTGCATTTCTTTCCACTTGAGATGTCTCAAAATTAAATGGTATTGCAAAAATTTATATAATCTTGTTTCACTGAAGACTCAAGCTCTGTTATCTTAATTATTCAGTATTCTGAGAGATAAGAAATAATTTAGAACAACTCTATATTATATAACAAGATTTACCAATTCAATGTCTTACCATTTAAATATAGAATGTAATGTGGATAGTAGTGATGAGCTTTAAGTGGAAAAAGAAAACAACAACCCATAATGGATTAGTCCTGATACAGCCTTTTGTCATAAGTAAAGAGGCTAATGTAATATAAGCACTCATGAGTAATCAGATGTCTTCTGATGAGTGAATTGAAATGTCATAGCAGAAGTAATCCACCATACATTTTATTATGAATTTTTGTGGGTAGATTTAAATTCATTTTCTGACTCATTTAATTTATTGAATCAAAACAAAATCTAAAATGCATGAAAAAATCAATTTTGGTGATAAGAGATTTCCTTCAATGTATGTATTCATTTCTTTTTTTTTTTTTTCTTTTCCTCATCAGTTGCCTGGGCTGTAATTTATGTAGTCATTCTTTTCAGCTTTGTTTCTAGTTTTTGCCAAAGGTCACACAACTATATATAGCTAGCATCTCCAACAATGTTGTGTGTTTGTATGTACACTAGAATATCTGTTTTCAATAACTCTGATCAAGTGTATCTTTGATATGATTTCCCAGATTTTAATAGATAAGTCATTTTTTCAATTTATTTTTGAGAATAGTTGACACAAATACTACATTAGTTTCAGGTGTACAATATAGTGAGTGATTCAATAACTTGTACATTACGCTATGCTCACAAGTGTAACTACCATCTGTCACAAAATGCTTTTATAGTACCGTTGATTATATTCCCTGTGCTGTACCTTTCACTCCCATAACTAATTTGTTCCATAACTGGAAGCCTGTATCTCCCACTCCCCTTCAACCATTTTGCACATCCTCCCACTCTTACCCCTCATTTCCTTTGGCAGTCATCAGTTGGTTCTCTGTATTTATAGGTCTGATTCTACTTTTTGTTTGTTTGTCCATTGGTTTTGTTTTCTAGGTTCCACATATAAGTGAAATCATATGATATTTATCTTTCTCTGTCTGACTTATTTCATTTAGCATATACCTTCAAAGTCAATCCATGTTGGTTTAAATGGCAAGATCTCATCCTTTTATATGGCTAATATTCCAGTGTGTGTGTGTGTGTGTGTGTGTGTGTGTGTGTGTGTGTACCACATCTTCTTTATCCATTCATCTATTGATAAATACTTTGGTTGCTTCCATATCTTGGCTGTTGTAAACAATACTGCAATAAACAGGGATGCACATATCTTTTTGAATTAGTGTCTGTTTTGGGGTAAATACCCCATAGTGGAATTATTAGATCATATGGTATTTCTATTTTTAATTTTTTGAGATATGTCTGTGCTGTTTGCCACAGTGGTTGTACTAATTTATATCCCCACCAACACTTCACGAGAGTTCTTTATTTTCCATATCTTTGCCAACATTTGTTATCCCTAGTCTTTTTGATTCTGGCCATTTTGACAGATGTAAGGTAATATCTCATTGTGGTTTTGATTCACATTTCCCTGATGATTAATGATGTTGAGCATCTTTTCATGTGTCTGTTGGCCATCTGTGTGCCATATTTGAAAAAAAGCTTGTTCAGGTCCTGTGCCCATTTTTAACTGGATTATTTGGGTATTCTTTTAGTGTTGTGTTATGTAACTTCTTTATATATTTTGGATATTGACACTTTATTGGAGATATCATTTGCATTTATGTTCTTTGTCAGTACTTTGCCTTTTTGTTTTGTTTGTGATTTTTCTTTGCCTCACAAAAGCTTTGGATTCTGATGTAGTCCCAATAGTTTATGTTTGCTTTTGTCTCCTTTGCCTTAGGAAAAATATCTAGAAAAATGTTGCTACAGACAACATCAAAGAAGATGAGGCACATATTTGCATAACAGGATTTTCCAACATATAGTCAATTAGCAAAATATATAGCTATTTAATTGACTTCTGTTCCCTCTTAAATTATCTGGCTAAGGTTATCATCATCTTTTTTGATAATATAATTGCTGAAAATATTTTGAAGTCACTGGGTCGATGATTAAGAATAAAAAATTAGTATTTACTGAAAGTTCTTACATAGCAATCATCGTGGCCATCATTATTACCCACAGGACATTGGAATTCAACTAGATCCACTTCAGTAAAACAAAACTACTTAACATCTCAAGGTTCTTGCCATATTTGAGAGTAGAATGTGCCTTAATTTTGATCACAAATTATTTTCCATAATCAGTTTTTCTCTATAATCTCACTTCGTCATCCTCTCTCAAAGCAAATCATTCAGAAAACTTACAGTTTTTAAAAAATTTACCTCTTCTAGCAGTTATTCATATATATGAAAGGCAGTTGAACTAGATTTTTTTCATATTATTTTTACAACATTTGATACTACATAAGTGAAAACAGTACACAGGACACCTGGGTGGCTCAGTTGGTTGAGTGTCCAACTCTTGATTTTGGCTGGGGTCACGATGCCAGGGTGGTTAGATTGACCCCCACATTGGACTCTGCACTGAATGTGGAACCACTTAAGATTCTCTCTCCCCCCTCTCTCCCTCTCTCCCTCTCTCCCTCTCTCTCTCTCTCTCTCTCTCTCTCTCTCTCTCTCTCTCTCTCTCTTTCTCCTCTCTCTTTCTGTGCCCCCCAACTTGCACTTTCTCTCTTTCTTTCTAAAAGAAGAAGAAGAAGGAAAAGTAAAAAAAAAAAAAAAGTACTGGGGCACCTGGTTTGCTCGGTCAGTTGAGAGTCTGACTTTGGATTTTGGCTCAGGTCATGATCTCAGGATTTTTGAGTTTGAGCCCCATGTTGGACTTTGCACTGACAGCACTGAGCCTCTTGGGAGTCTCTGTATCCCTCTCTCTGTGCCTCCCACCCCACCACTTCTTGTGTGCTATTTCTCTCTCAAAATAAATAAACATTAAAAAAAAACAAGAATAGAAATGATTTGTTTACTGAATAGCTTTGTCATTACATACCTAAGCTATGTTTTTAATTGTCTTCATTTTTATTGAGCTATAAATGACACACGACATTACATTAATTTCATGTGTGCAACATAATGATTCAATATTTGCATACATTGAGAAATGATTACCACCATAAGTCTGGTTAACGTAAGTCATCTTACATAAGTACAATTGATTTTTTATTTTATTTTGTTTGTGATGTGGACTTTTAAGATCTAATTTCTTAGCAACTTTCAAACATGCAATATAGTATTATCAACTACAGCCACTAAGCAATAAATTTCATCCCTATGACTTATTTATTTTATAGCTGGAAGCTTGTACTATTTGATTCCCTTTACCCATTTCCCCCCATACCTGAGCTATTTTTAAAACAACCTGCTAGTGGCTTCAGGTATGTTTTGATCCCCAGTATGCATCGTATCATCCATGTATTGTTTGCAAATGATCAACTTTGTCTGTATTATCTGGAAGCATTTAATGAAGTCAGGTTTATATATGCCCTTAGAAAAATAGAAAAGTTCACATTCCTGTATCTAACTGAAAACACAAAAGAAAGCGATT
Source organism: Prionailurus viverrinus (assembly GCF_022837055.1). Classification (NCBI taxonomy): domain Eukaryota; kingdom Metazoa; phylum Chordata; class Mammalia; order Carnivora; family Felidae; genus Prionailurus; species Prionailurus viverrinus. The sequence goes on along the minus strand of NC_062569.1, from coordinate 129,107,857 downwards.
GAGTTCTTTTTGTCTTACCTTTCAGTTCATAAATAAACCATTATGGAAGTAGTAAGACAGTAAAATAGAAATCCATATCTCCTTTCAGAGTTTTGAGTGAGTGTACCTAGAAAATTCAGATAATTCATCATTTTTTGTTCTCTAGCCATAAAGTATAAAAGATAGATTCCTCAATCAAGGAAGAGTTCGATGAGTGTATGTTTTCTCCTGTTAAACTTTAAATGTCTGGAGTGAAAAGTACACATAGTTTGTATTATTAGTGAGTGAATTGTCTACCCTGAGCAAAGAGAGGAAATAGTCCTTCTTTATCTTGAGAGTGAAATAGAAAACCACGCTTCAGAATTTAGTATGTCAGGTACTCAAGGAAATGACTCAACACACATTTTTTTTAAAATTCAGAAATCTTAATTATCACCAAATCTATAAATCTACGACCTTTATCCCACTTGCCTGATGGCTTTTAGAGTCATGCTTAATTTCACAGCTGACAGAATGAAGCTTATCTTCATTTTCAAAAAATGTCTAATTGGAACCTAGCAGCTGTTTTCAATAAATGAAAATGCCTCTTATGTGAAAATGATATAACCTACTCCACCCTCTGTCAAGGAAAAATTAAAGGAACAAGAAAAGCATAAGTGTACATACGTTATTTCAAGTACCAATTTTTATTTTATCAGTCAGGATGGGTTAGGGATTCTGTGGTAACAAACAGTCTGAAATTTCAGTGGTTTTAAAGCAAAACAAGTTTTTATCACTCCTTTGGTTTAAATCCCTATTGCAAATTGACTGGGGCCTTGACTTCACTGTGGAGGGCGAAGGGATATTGACACCCTGATGACAGTGGCAGAGGGAAAGGAGAGTTCCAGAGGCTGTCACATCAGCGCAAATCTTTTCATCTATAGTAACACATGCCATATCCTCTCACAACTCACAGGCTGCAACAAGTCACATGGCCACACAAAACCATAAAGAAGCCAGAAGGCAACCTAGTCATGTGTCTGAAAAGAGGGGACAATCAAAACCATTTGGTATACAATGATAATGATTATACAGATATTAACTACAAATCTCCAACCCCAGTAGAGACCCATTTCTGCCAACCTTATTTAGTCTAGATGCCAATTTGACTCCATATTTAAAAATTAAACTCCTTTCAAAAACTGCTTCTTGCATTGGTCTCATTTTCTTTCAACAGGGTTGTCTTCTATGTACTATTGATGTGTTTGTTCATTTGTTTGGGGAGTTTTATTTTGTTTTGTTTCAAGGTGTTTTGCTTGTCTTATCAAAACAAACAGTGAATGTGTCATTAGTAACTAAGCCCAATAATTATGACATTGATTCAACAGGTATAAGATTTACACATGAAATTCTGCCATCAAAGAGTTCAGGCATATTTTCTTACCATTTCCTGAGACTTAACCGTTTCTGTGTTTTCTGTTATTTGTAAGTATTAGAGAGTAAAGACTGTGAATCATAGAATCCTAACATCATAGGGCTGACAGGGAACTGTTAAAAATATGTCATCTAGTGTTTATATTTCAACAAGATTGTACTCCAAGCAACATATATCAGTCCATTTTGGGTGGGAAATTGTTACCACAAATTGTTACCCGAGAAATTGTTACCATGAAGTTGTTTTATTCAATTCATTGGAAAGTAACACTGCCACAGGGAATATGGTTACAGTTGTTTTATTTAAAAAAATAGGCTTTTCTTTCGGCCTTTTTGGCTACATTTCAGTAGTATATATATATTTTTTTATTTTACAATAGTTTTCAAATCAATCTGTTTGGAGATTTTATATTTATCTGCCTAAGTTATTACCATTATTTTGTAAGTACAGGGATATTCTAAATACTACTACTACTAATAATAATAAAATGTGGGACAGGGAGAAGAGTACTGGACCGCATTATTGTGACTTATAAAGTTACTTCATGTCTCCAAAGCCTCAGTTTCCATTTTTGCAAAAGGGAGAAAACAAAACTGACCTTTACACACAAATAATATGAACTTGGAACAGCATGAAAGTCTAGTTTGCAGATCAGTCTTAAAACAACTACATAAATAGAAGCATTGTAAGTGTGATGGTATATAAACAATCACACAATTGTAAATGAAAATGAAATTTCATTATTCAGACCACATTGATTTTATCTGATCAAACTGCTTTCAGATATTTGAGTTACAAGGTCCAAGGGTGAATGGCATTCTGTGATGAATTACAACAAGTCTGGGCTTTACCTAATCAAATTTTACAGTGTTGGACCAAACAGTAATGCTTGTGAAGTTGACTTGTTTGTCTCTCCTTATCTTTGGGATGCTTAATCTAATAAAGTCATAAAGTTTAAGAGCTAGAAGTGACTTTGAGTTTGTATCTTCCAGTTCCTTACATTTCAGAAAACCAGACTATTACCAGTTAGAGACTTTATTCAACTGCTAGTAAAATATATCTAAAAATTAATGTCATAAATAAATTATGGATTAATGTACCCAAGGTGTTTGTAATTTTTTTGGACTTCCTCTCATAATTGCCTGCATGGTTTGCAAGAAGGTCTTCACAGAATCTTATTTATAGAATAATGAGAATGACAAAAACCTAAAGGGTAAGTGGCTAGTGAGTCTGTTCCCTTTTAAGAAGAACAGGTGTTTTTGCTTACATTTTTTATCCAGCGTTTTATCAGAAGGCCACACATTGTGAGGAAGGCTGTGCAGTATAGTTTTGTCACTGCTTATTATTCATGCTCCTAAAACTAGGGCTCTATTAATAAACAAATAAAAGGAGAATAAAAGTATTACACCAAAAACTGGTGATCTCTGCCAAAGAGAGCTATTTTATCATAATGGATAATAATGATATAATATTTCTATTACTTATAATTGTTGTTTCGCTGGGCTGGAATCTCAGCAAACCAGAGTTATAATTAACAAGAGACAATGTAAATTGAAATTATAGGTTCCAAAGTGAAACTGACTTAAATTCAAACCGGGGCCATACCATTTGTGCAAATTACTTAACATTTTTAAACCTCAGTTTTTTTTTTAAAGAAGATGGCACCTAATTCACAAAATCACATCCTAAATTAGACAATACATGTGTAGTTGAACGACTAAACACGATGCTTAGGATATAATAATCATTCTGTAAGTAGTTGGTACTGCCACCAATGGATGAATGTTTTTTTCTACATTTTACGCTTGAGAAGTTCAAGATTATTGATGTTTTATTGAAATCAATGTCAAGGTAATATTTATCAAATTATTGTACTTTAGGTCATCAGAATTATTTTAGGGTCTTTGAGGTTCTTCTCTAAGATGAGAGTGGTTATTATTCATCTTCTATCAATCTCTATATTTTTCCGTTCATATCTGTGGATCCATCTTCTAAAGAAGTGACTAAGTCAATGATCTTGATTAGCCTGTGCTCCTTGTCCAATATTACGGTACCTGGAAAGTAATTATGTTTCTACTTTTCATTTTAATTTGATCTTACTACATTGACAATATGGGCATTGGCCAAGTCCATTATGAGCTTAATTGCTCATGTATCAGGTGTTCAGAAAACCATCCTTTGAATCTAAAGAAAGCAAAAGATGAATCCACAGAACTCTGATACATTTAATTCATACCTTACTCTAATTATGGTCAGAGAAAGAGCAAATTGTTATATATTCTATATTTTACATTTCTTCTATGCGTGGAAAGATGGATTTTTGTTGTAATGACATCAGTCATTGATCAGGTGTACCTACAGAAATCTCCTAATTTAAGTAAGAGGAGGATTTGTTTTTGGACCTGCCTAGACTTGCTGCAAACAGAAACCTGATTGCCCATGCTGACTGACAGAACAAGCATTGACTATCAATATAGCCTGAACCTTTGTTTGGTCACTGAGATTTATCCATCTGAGATCTGTCCATTGGCTGGGAAGTTTGTACTACAATTGACTCTTCTATTGGTAAAATAGCTTTAGTGGAAACCTCTAAAGAGAATAGGGAAATAGAAAGGAAAAAAAAAAGACTCTCTAGTATCTTTTTCCACTATCACTAATGCCTGGGGCATTATTATTATTTTTTTCATAAAATATTCCATAAAAAAGTGTGGAATTATTCAAATTATACTCTGGCTGTGTCATAATACTTTCATTCTTCAGGTATATGTGAGATAGATCCAAATGGCAGTTAAGTGGCTTCCACTCATCCATTTATATTTTAAAAATCACTTATAGAATCTGTTGACTATATTGCTTATCCTTCTTTCCTTATGCTATTTAGTCTGCCCCCAAGTGGTAGAGAGCTGAGAGCCTGAAAAGATAACGTGGTCACTCCATGACTTAGGGCTGCATTTGTGTGCCTGATTAATTTTTGTTGGTATATAACAGCTGAGCAATTATAAATTTATTACATGTAATACGAATTCATCTGTTCAGATCATAGCAGCATAATAATTCTTGAAATTATGGCTCTACATTTTAATCCAATATTCTAAGTAAATAAATTTTAAGACATACAGCCATTCCCTATGAAATACATAGTTCTAAAGGTTTTATTTTGGGTTCATTCTCTTCTTTCCCTACGTGTTTTAAAACCCTTCTCCTCACTATAGGCTTATACTGGAAGACATTTTTCCTCTTGATTTCTGGCAGTTTCTAGCTTGTATGGTTGAATTTTAATATTCAGTTTGATTCAGAATGCTTACCTTTTTCAAGTTCTTAGGAGCTCCCTTTTGTCTCATTTTTAAACATGGCCTTTGGGGAATGACAGGGATTGTGACAGATGGTAGAGGAATAAGAGTGCACTTTGGTGCCGCTTCTGTCTTTTGCCTCTGATCTCTTTCTACTTTCTCAAGGCAAATTATAGATTTCCTTTTGCCTCTAGAGGGATGCAAACAGCAGTTGCCAGTTACATGATTCTTTGTTTCTAGCTCTTAGAAAATAGGACTTTTATTTGATTAAACATTATCATTATGTTTATTGTTAATAAAGGATACTAATTTGTATGTTGACCAAATACCTGACTAGACAGGAATGGGGACTTGTTGAATCACAAGGGGACAAAATTCTTCTTTAGTGAGTTTGAAAGTAGTTTCCCTCTAGTGGTCCAAAGTGGTATTTCACTTATAGACTATGATCCAATGTTTGAAAACTAACAGGCATTATCTTTTAAAAACATTATCTAATATGTATAATTTATTTATTATATATGTTAATAAATGTGTCTTGCAACTAAAACTGAGTTCCTTAAAACTCAAGAATCTTTTCAATTAGTAAACTTAATTTTAATTAAAAAAAAGAACAAAAGTACTTTATTATGTATTCGTTCTCCAGTAACCCACAAATACAATACACAATTCCAAATGAAAGGATTCCAATTGACCGATAAGATAGTTAGTGGAATGGGTCTGCATTTTTCCCCATTTATAAGATGTGTTTAAAGTAATTTAAAAGTTTAAGTGTAAATTGGGTGGGAGGTATATTTGAAATCCTTCTCTTCATATATAAAATATTTCAGAATGATAAAAATTCTAGAGAGAGGTGGTATAGTCGGCAGATAGTTAAAAATTAGGCATTAGAATTTAAATGGAACTTGAGGTGAGTTCAGAGTTGTAATTATAACTTGATTTATTTGTTTACATTCATTTATCCAGTTGGAAAGTATTTAAGCAATACCAAGAATGTGCTATACGCTCGACAATGTGGAGGAAATACAAACAAGACCTAAGAGAGTCTAGCAAATAGATGAGTAAGCAAATGAGACAGGGCTGGTAGAAATATGTATAAAGGGGAGTACACCAAGGACTGAGTGCCAGGGAGAACAATGAAGCACAGAAGTTTGGGTGAATTGATCAAGAGATTGGGCACAATATAGAAGTGTTACCAAAGCACAAAGAGCTTCAGGGAGTGGTTCTGAGCAATCAGGGCAAATAGGCCTTCAAGTATAGAGGGCTTATCTGGGCAGAGCTGAATGGAACACATTCTTTAATAACTTTCCTAAAGCAAACCTTGAGCAGGTTCATACCATGATAAATTATCAAATGAGGGAAGATGAGGTTCTTGACCCCTAGGTCACACGCATAAGTATGAATAATTTTACAAGCTTATAGATTCGTTCTCATAATGCCAGGTAGTCAAAAATTCCCTGATGAAATGACGGTTTTGTGTTTAAGTTTGATGTCTTAGCCTAGTGTTTCTTGGAAGGAGTTACATTTCTCACTCTACTGTATGACTTAAAGGAGACATAGAATGAGGAGGTACTCAAATTTAAAAGTACTGCTGAGAAAGTCTGCCTCAACAAATACCATGGGGATGAGAGAATTAGCACAATCAAAGTTGTGGTTTTATTCTGAGGTCAGTTGGAAGTGATCATTTCTAATTGGAAGTGTTGTTTGCCTAACATACTGCTTAAGAAAGCTTTTGGTGGGAAAGTTGCACACTGATGTGAAGGAACGTAAAATTCTGAAGATAAGATCAGAAGCAAGTTTAGCAAATTGATGACCAAGATAGGCAACCATAAGTAAAGAAATGGGGATGTCAGGAGATATATGAACGCTTATTTAGATAATATCCTTAATTGGTTCAAGGGCTCTATTTTATGCATATTCTATAGACATATAGATATTTTCAAGTTTATAGTCTCAGAGTTTCATTATGAAACTATACTCACACACACATATATATATTACCCTTATACCTGCAATTACACATACATATGTTGTATGTAATGTATGTATATACACATATGTATAAAGTACATAATATATGTGAACCATATATTACATAAATGTAAATGGATGTATCTATCTATATATACACATACACACATACGTATATAATAATTACAGGTATTAAACACAGGCATAATTACTTGTATCAAATAAAGTTTTACCCCCCATGTCCATCAACACATTCTCTATTCTAGAAGCCCCCATGCTTACCCCACTTTCACTATCCAATGATCTCCAACTGCCCAAGATTATGACAGTCATGCCCCAAATGCATCAACCCTTCCTTGGAAATGCCCTCATGCTCTTTACTTTTCTCATCTGCTCTCTTGAGTTGAGACTTAATTGTTTGTTACAACTGTTACATCAAGCCCCTGATATCAAGTATATGATGAGATTAAGTATGTGATCTGAAGAGCTACCCCATGCTAATAGAGTAACACATTTGCATTTTAACCTGTGCCTCTTCCCCAAATTAACTGAAAGGGATAGTTTTTCTGTAGAAAATATGCCATTTGATTAAGAAAATTCATGTCAAATAATTTTGGCATCATTTAATCACACCAAGTACATACCTTTGGAATCTACTTGTGTGGAGAGCTGAACTTGTACCTGATAAAAATTTGCAATACTAATAACAATCTTTTAACAAATTGAGCAATGTTATTCTTTAGTTTGTTTTTATAGATGAAACTTCTGAAGATATTTACAAAGCCCATTGTTTCATTCTGTCTCTCTCTTTCCCTCTGTCTCTGTCTCTGTCTCTGTCTCTCTCTCTCTCTCTCTCTCACACACACACACACACACACACACACACACACATTGTCATGCTTTGAAAGACTCGTGTTAGACAAAGGAAGTTGTGAGTAGACTTGGAAATTGCTTGGCATTTTTTGAGATTTGCCAAACAGCTTGAGATATTTTAAAATATTTTTGTTCAATCAAATCCCAAACATGTTTTTCCAAGTGCTTTTTTTAGGTCAATTTTATAACCATGTGTAATTTCAAGGAAATTTAACCCATATGTTTGTTTCTGTTACCATATATTCAAATTGATTTATAGCACAGATGTAAGTTTTTCCTTTGACACTGGTATATGAGGAAGGTGAGGGAGACTTACAATTTGCTGCACACAAAAGTCCACAGTGAGACTTTAGATTAATGATCATAGACTATAACCCAGTTCTAACCCCAACACACTCTTCATGATAAAAGTCACAGGGGACTGTCTGTAGTGTCAGCAAAAGATGAGATCCAGGTACTGCAGTATGGTGATGAATGTAGTTCCCTAGCATGGGCTCAAAAGATGGAACTCTGATTGGTGATTGTACAGTACTATGGGATTGAAGCCCTTAAATGCTACTAAAGGTCTTCGCCAAGTGTAATGAAAAACTGGATCTATGAGCAGTGATATTTACTGGCAAAATAGGACTGAGAACAGCCAGTACATTCTATTATTTTTTGTGGCATAGAGCCTAGAAATGGGCTTGTTGTAAGGGGAAGTTGAAACAGAGTCAAAATTTCACCGTACTTTATAGGCATAGCCAAAAATGGATCTTTTAAATGAGCATATGTATTACCTGGAAACTATTCTCAAAAATTAAATAAAAATAGAAAATCTCTAATAAGATCCTTTCATTCAACCGTGTGTCACCTTAGAGGTAAGTGATACTTACCCCTGCAAAGATGCTGTGACTGAGAATGGATAATAGCAGGATATCAGGGCCAGTGCCAAGTAGAAGGAAATTAAAGTGCAGTTACAATATAAGGGGGGGGGCAAGTAATTCTGAAAGCCAAAGCATTTAAGGAGTATATAAGGAGTGGTTCATAAGCATTGCAAGCCATAGTCAGTAATCACATGTATACTGATGTCTGCTTGTATATTCTTATAACATTTGCAGGGAGAAAATATGCTCCCTGATCCTAAATGTCATGCCCACAGAGAAAATGAGTCTGTCTCCTGGAGGGAGGGAATCTCAGTGATGGAAGAAGTCAAACAACTTCTTGAACTCTGAGAGCCACCTTGGCTGTTCTGCTTCAGGGTTTTTAGCAACATTATAGCATCTTTATGAATGTTACCTTATAGAATGTTAGTTATACCAGGGCAGATACAACCAGGAATTTGACAACTGCACCACACTTTGACTAGACTGACATTTCCTTAGCAGTAACAAGCTGACACTGTCTGGTGCCATGGGGGCCCTTGGGCTTGATTTAAGAGCACTGATGTTGACTGCTTGTTATTTCATATCTTAGAGCTGTCAAGAGGCAACTGATGTCAGCATAAAATTACTTGATAGCTCTACATTCTTGGGCAAAATGTGAACTTATTGATGTCTATAAGGTAGCCATTAAAGTCTTGAAATTGAGGGTGGGGAGAATTGAGAATAAAAATTCACCTGGTTGATTGGCTATGTGATCCTTTGTTTTAAATGAGGTTCACACAAATAGGAAACGTGACTATCTATTGGGCTCTTGGCAGTTCCATTTATTAAGTAAGCTACATGGTCATGTAATCCTCACAACAATCTTAGATAAACAGTATTATCTTGATCTTCATTTGACAGGACAGATTGCACTACTTGAAGGCAGTAGAATCATGGTTCAGATGCAGACAGTCTAGTTCCAGGATCCATGTTTTCATCTTGAGTTAAACTTCTTCTCTCATGGAATTGAAGACTCTAAATTGATGGAATTCTTTCATTGAACCTCAGTTTATTTTATTTATTTTATTTTATTTTTTAGTTTAAATGCAATAAAATAATTGTTCATTTCATCAAAGGAAATTTGTACTGTCTAACAAATACTCACTGCAAGTAAGAGAGGTTTTATCAACCTCATAGCTTTTTGTGAGTTAGCCTCTATCTGATGCAATGATTCTAATCATATATGGAATTCTCTCATCACAGTACATAGATTAACACATTCTTTGAGAACGCTAAAAATTTGTGGAGTCATAAATAAATGTGTGAGGATTTTTGTGGTTAATACAGAATCTTAGTAATGGGCAAAGTAAGCAGTTAAATAATATCTAGTCTATAAATTGTAGCTCAGTTTGCCATTCTGTTTTTCAGATTACTTATTTTTAGCCATAGGGACCATCTGCAAATGCAGCCATTTTCTGAAGAATGTATTTGACCATTTCTTAAAATCATCTCTAAACTCTAAAGCATTTTCATATATGATATATATGATATTTTATTTATGCATTGATCTTGTTTTTTAAAATATAACCTTTCTATATTTCTTGATTAATCCGAACAATGGCAAATGACCATTTAATTTTGAGAAAGCGTTTGTGTGTGTGTGTGTGAGTGTGCGTGGTTCTTTTTTTTCCAACCAAATCTCAAAGATCTAATGGAATTCTGATTCTCTAATTCTAGCTCAGTATATAGCAATTGCAAGCATTTAGTTGTGATTAAAACAGATTGAAGGAGATAATCCCTCTGAGAAAGCAGCTTCAAATAGCTTAGCCTTGCTTCTTCAGGGATAAGAACTAACACAACACACGCTAATTCCTGCAAAGTCTCCCTGGTGGTGCTAGAGGTACCCCTCATTTGCTGTTTTCCCTCCTAGTTGGGTTCTATTTGAATCCCTCAATGCAAATTCTGCTTTGAAGACTGTTTTACTCATTCTGTGTTCCAAGAACCAACACTTAGCCTTTTGCTTTAACTGAGGTAGTGAAATGTACTTGATGTCAGAAAGGAGCAGAGTGCGGACTGTTCCCAGTTTATAACTGAAGCATATTGTAAAAGTCTGTGGATAAATTATAGACAATTTAGAACTTGGGATGTCATTTACCATAAAAATATTGTTCTGCTCTCATAGCACAGAGCCTGCTTGGGATTCTCTGTCTCCCCCTTTCTCTGTCCCTCCCCTAATTGTATGTGTGCGCTCTCTCTCTCTCTCTCTCTCTCTCTCTCTCTCTCTCTCTCTTTTTCAATAAACAAACACACATTTAAAAAAAAGATGTTTCCTGAACAGCCCTCCAAATCCTATTTAACCCATAATGTAACTGAATATACTTGTAACTATTACTATAAAAGTCTAACCTCTTTGTATAATAATAGTTCTATAAGAATACTCCTAATCCATGTTGTGGGTCCAGTTTTGGAGGGGAAAAAAACTTTTTTTTTTTTGGAGTGGATGGGGGGGCGGATACCCTCAGAGTCATTTCATTCAGGGTGTCATTTCTAGGGTTAGAGAGACAGGTAGATTTATACCTTCTGGGAGTAGTGTCCTGGACATAAGAGGGACACAGAGGATAATTTACAGATTGAGGTTTTCTTTATTTCCTTATCCCTTCTCCATTGCTGTAACCTCCTTCTGCAGATTAAGGCCTTTCTCTTGAGAACAAGAACCATGTGTGGGGAAGAGAAGAGTGAGGTGCATGCAGAGACCCTGCTTGTCAAAGGCTGAGAACATAATCCTGGATCTTGGCTGCACATGGGTCAATATTTCTGAAACTATGCTTAGTAGCTACATGTTGTATTAAAAAGCAAATGATTGGAATGTTCCTATTGTACACACCTCGTTCTGCTTCTCCCTCTATCCTCTCTATACACCCCCTACTCCCACACATCCCCTCCCTTGCCAAAATTGTCATAAGCCTTTTCTTCTCTGGTGCACCCATAACCTGTGATGTAGAGACACATAGGAGGCTACCATAAGGACTCAGCGAATTGAGTAATTAACCACATGCTGCCGTTGAGTTTATCAATAAAATTTAGGTCACATTTTGAAGTAAATTATTATTTTAAAACATGGAACACCATTTGCAATGTAAGTTTTTTATAAGCTGGAATGATATACCAACTTGTATCCTATAGGGCCACACTATTAAGCCAGAATTTATTGACTGGCAGCATCTAACCAAATCTAAAGTTTTAATCTAGCTTTTTAAAAATATGAATCACCTGCCAGCATTTCATCATTTTTTTTCTATATATACCCTTTGCTCTGCTATTATGTGGCAATTGATCTGCTGTTTAATTTACAGTAATGATGATGGGCTAGCATTAATAATAATGGCATATGTTAAAAACGTAACAGGGCACTTCAATGCAATAAAAGAGATAGATATATAGTTTAAAACCTTTTAACACTGCATTGCCCCTGCTAACGTTTCACAACACTTTATACTCTGAGGAAAAAAAAGTGGCATAAAAATAGCATGGAAAGTGTTATTCCCACATGCTGTTCTTGGTCTTTTGCATGCCTGTTTTCTCCACATAATCCAAAAATGACAAGAATGCATCCCATCTGATACATCCTGTGAAAAATTTAAGAGCATATTTGAAAACACAAAATACTGTTTTCATAAACTGCTGAAAAATCTGTGATAGTTTGGCAGTAATCTTAAGAACAATGCTGGAACTCAGCTCTCTATTTTTCCTTTCCTTGCATTCTTTTTGTCAAAGCCCCTGAACTTCCCTCTGCTCTGTTGCTTTCCTATGTGCTTATCTGAGCTTCTCTAAAACACACGTTAGTGCCTAAACAGAGTTTGGCAGTTGGGTTTTCCCCATTAATTAATGATCTAATGTTGATATTGATGTAGTCTTTCTTTGAAGGATAAAAATAAGTAATCTGAAGCTTACATAGCATGGAGCAAATCAGAATCCAAGCTTTTAATAAAGAGAAAAATGATGGAATGTGAAATACCAGATGTAAGATTTTCTAGACAGATACATGTGGATAAAATTTGATTGAGGCGAGATTTCTGGGAACTTCTGTTTCTATTTTTATTCTCCTTCTATTGTTTGAGAACTTAAGATTCATTTCTTGCCCACATGGCAAAATATAACAAATACTACTGACTCTTGTGTTCACACTATGGAACAACACAAACTCTTGTTTACGTTAAGAGCGATCCCATATCACTTATGAAACATAAACATCCTCCAGAGTGCTCTTTGCCCATAAGTATAGTAAAAGGCTATTCCAAAAGAGTTCAGTCCGGTGAAGGTGATATAATAGTAAGGTCTTTGGTCATTTTCTCCAGGGTATGTAACCTTAATTCCCATTCCCCACTGCCCAGCACCTTTTACTGGGTCTTTACTTTGCACAGTGCTTAAGAGATTTGCATGTGCAGCCAATTTCAAGAGTCAAGCAGAACCCAAAACTTGTTGATATACACTGACCATGTTAAGATTGTAACCTGCATCTACTTTTAGTATCATGTGAAAGGAAGCACAATGACGTAAGCAGTGGGAGCTGATGGAATGGATACTGTGCTTGACATATATTATCTTATGTAATTCTCATAGCTCTGAAACTTAAGAGTATGAAGGAAAAATTAGTAGAAATAGCATTAGACAAATTCAAACTGAATTCCTTCTCTACCTATGAGTAATTTTACTACTTTTACACACACACACACACACACACACACACACACACACAAATTTTAACTTCTTTTAGTATAAATTAAACCACCGGTTCCTCCACTTTACCTCAAAGTCCAAATGGAAGTCATATTTCAAAGTACCACTTAATTGGTGATTTGGTGTCCATGCTGTGTCAGAGAATGACCTAGAACTGGGCATGTTTATCAAATGTAGACTTGAGTGAGTGGCAGTGAGTTATGACCGAGCCACAACTGTGGTAAAGAAGCACATCCAGACAAATGGATAGAGGTGGCATGAAGTCTATTTAGGGGGTTATTAGAAGATCACTTTGAAATACCGTGCTCAGGCACAAGAGTAAAAAATTAAAAATTTGGTAGGTGGTCATAAATGCCTTGAAAGGCAACCAAATAAATTTGTGTTCAGATCTGACGACCTGTTGTAAAAATGTGTATTTACTAAGCATTGTCTTGTCCTTCTTCAGTAAGATTCTTTGTTTATTTGATTAAGTATTAGTGGTTTGTTTAAATGTTGATGATTATTGATTCCAACATGAAATAAGTTAGCTATGTGACATTGTTTCTCAAAGTTTGATTGACTTGTTTCATCCATTTTTAAAGAAAAGGTAAGTCATATATAATATACTATATGATGTAGATTTTGTCACTCAGTGTGAAAAACTTAGATGTGTCTTCTGTCATTGGAGGGTGCACTGTTGAATCTGACAAGAAAAGAGCCCCAGGGTATCAGGAATACACAGTCTCCAATCTAGATTTCAAAATGTGCCCTAGATGTTTGGGATATGACAGAAATGTATTAAGCCCATTAATATGGTAATTATCTAGAGTAATGCTTTGCTTCTATGTACTCTGCACTGATTACTACACAAACAAGATTCAAATATAAACTTTTGTGTTTAGTGAAAGTGCCAATGTCTATGTCTGAATTCATAAGCTCCATCTTAGGAACCAGGCAATTTCTGTTTACAGCCTAGTGCCTTAGGGAGACTGTTTAATGAGGAGATGTGAAGCCTTTTGCAGTTTATTGTTGGTGACATTTTGAGGACACTTACAGCTGCAGTTGGGTAGTCTGAAACACAATAAAGCTGAGTATTTTCTTAGATGTGGTTTATATGCCCCAGAGTGTTGTATCAAATTTTATCAGTAATCAAATTTCTACTTGATAGCAATAAAAAAAAATTCCCTCTTAGCAGCTGAATTCAAATACTTAAGGCAAAGAAAAAAAAAACAGTATTGCAAATCTGATATCTAGATTTTCTGAGATTCGAAGAATCCCAATTTTACTATCTGATATTCAGTTGAACCAAAAGTTACTACCAGTGTTACCACTGTTTTTTTACAAGCTTGAAATTGTTGCCTTTCTGGTTAGATATGATATTGGTATAACCGTTGATATTCTTTGTTCTCTGTATTTAAAACCTCTGAGGGGCACCTGGGTACCTCGGTAGGTTAAGCGTCCGACTCGATTTTGGCTCAAGTCATAATCTCATGGTTCGTGAGTTCAAGCCCCTGCACTGATAGCATGGAGCCTGCTTGGGATTCTGTGTTCCTCTCTCTCTGCTCCTCCCCAGCGCTCTCTCTCTCTCTCTCTCTTTCTCTCTCACCCTCTTTCTCATAAATAAATAAATGAACATCTAAAAAAATAAATAAACCCTGGGAAATTGCTTGAGATCTTCGTACAATAGAAATCAAATTAACATTGCTATTCAGATAACAACTTTGATGTTGAATAAAACTCTTTCTTTTGGTATGCGTAGACATAACATATATTCATATCTATTGCCTAATACTTTTAAAATAGATAAAGAAACCAGGTGATATATTTACTTTTGCCTTTGTTTCCATCTGAAATTTTTGTGACCACCCGTATTTGTTAAAATTATAGGACTATGACGCAAAGATATAGTGGAAGATGAACCAGGAAGTCTCTGCAGTTAGCACAGTGGCTTTGTGGCTTCATCATCTAGCCTGATCCTCAGCTTTGTGGGTGGTTTTTTCAGAGGTGGAGTTAATGGAGTATATGGTTTAAGTTCTGGAACTGAACTCTGTAGCCTTGAATCCCGACCGCATCAATTTCTTATTATGTATCCTTGACCTAGTTAATGTACCTTCACTACACCTTAACTAGAAAATGAGCAGTTGCCATTCATACCTTCTTAGATTATCATAATGATGAAAAGAAATAATGCATGATTAAATCAATAAATCTAAAGCTAAAGGTATTTACAATGTAAATACCTTAGCTCTCATGTGGGGCACAAAATTAATAAGTAGCATTAAGGGCTACTGTTGTTATTAGTGTTAGTTCAGTTTCATCATCAGAAAGGTGCTTGTTGAATACTGGGTTAAAACAGACGGAGATCAAGTTTTAATGCAGATTTCACCCAGGCCATGGAAAAGTTCCTTGCTTTAATCAGGAAATGTGTCTGATGATTTGCTCTTCCCCATTTCTAGTTGGCGTTGAATACAATCTACCGTTTTCCATACTTTGTCCAGACTCCTTTCTTTCCCCCAGAAAGAATTATTTGACAGTATGCAATGTATGTGATTACAGTTCTGCTTGTTTAAGTCAGTTTATTATAATAGATTCAGTTGAGGTTTGGTTATATTTCAGCATTAGCTATTTTATTAACTGTGAAGAGGTTACAGCTTTAGATTTGTTGATTCAATCATGCCTTCTAAAGATAGTATCTGAAACACCTTAATTAAGCCTGGCTGTTCCTAAATTTCCTCCACCACTTCTACTCTAGTTCTAATTTTACTCTTTGAAGGGAAGCTGTCTGCTTCCATACAGTTGAAAACATAAAGAATCCCAGAATTTAGTTTCATTACCTGGATAATTATGAACAGAATGCAAATATAGAAGGTTTTAAATGAAAAGGTCTACATGAACAAAAATCTATTCCTATAATTTTGTCATAAACCAGTGATTTGAATTTAGCACATCTGTTTGTGAAAAGAAGTAGAGTTGTTATTGTAATAAATAGTGACAAATCATTGCACACATGACTCTTGAAAATAAACCTGGCGGTGAGTTTTATCTCATGTGTTCAGAACTCACCATCACATATGCCTAAATTTTTACAAATGTTTGTATACTAGGTTGTTATAACCATCTGCAGTCAAATATGGTATGCAAAACAAAGACTGATTTGTATAACTGTTTTCTTGCTTCAATAATGAAAATCATCACATTAGTTTTTTTTTTCACGTAATTACGCATAGTTTGGTAGGAGGTGGGCATTTTTCAGAAATGCCCCTTTTTTCTAAGATGTGTATGAAAAGAATATTAATCCAGCATAGGCCAGGGGAACCAGCAGGCCTCTGATTAGAATGTCTGTCCCAAACACTCTACTAATGAATTCATGCAGATTTAGTAAGCTTTCTGTCTCTGTCTCTCTTTTTTTAAAGGCAAAATCTAAGATCCATTCTTCTGCACACACCTATACCTTAAGGTGAATTTTCTTGATAAATATTACAAGTCCTTTTCTCTAAATGCCTAGGTGAAGTCAACTATCCGGAAAGAATGAAAGTTTTAATTGGTAGGTAGGAAGTGATAATTTCAGAACTTTCAGGTGTACTTAGATTTTGTAGGCAGCCAAAGAGAAAAATAAGAACATTGGGATCAAGGACTGCAAGAAGTTATGACTGAAGATCTTGGGAGGACAGAGGCAGGGCAGAAAGTGAGAGGGGGCCAGAGAAGCACTTGAGCTGTGTAATGCTGCCTTGGGCACTGTTGACCCATATGAAGCTGAACATCATCTCCAATGACATCTTTGGTGGACCCGTCCCAGATTGCCTGTGCTTAGCTGCAGGCACTAATTTTCTATCCTCATACAATACAATCCATTAAATAGTTTTTCAGGCCTTAAGAGGGATTTATTTTCTCTTTCTTTCTTTCTTTCTTTCTTTCTTTCTTTCTTTCTTTCTTCCAGGCCTGAGATAAAAGGAAGCATTAAGTGCTTCATTCATGCACAAATATGCTTCTCTCCCACTTTCCCTTCCTCATTCCCTAACATACCCAGGCACTTCTAAAGCTCTCAGATATTCCTTACAAAATAACAGGCTTCCTGACATAAGAAGAGGCAATAGCTCTTTGGTAGTGCTCAGAGGAGTGACATACTTTTAAGCCTGGCAGGAAAAAATTGACACAAGCTATTTTTCACGAATTGTTTTTTGATGGTGTATGCCCTAGTGAGACACAAACCTGCAGCAAAGGTGGCAATTATTAAGCCCTATAACTCAAGTTTACTTGAGGTCCTGAAAACTCTACACAGCCCATAAGGGAATTCCCTATAGGATAGTATGAGCAAGACACATATCTATTTTGTAAGGTTATCTCTTTCATTACGTTTGACATTTTCAAGTCTATGGCAGTAGGCAAGAAAGATGGACCTTCACAAAGATACAGATCACACAAACAAAGAGGAGTTAAAACTTGAAGAGACAAATAGTCTTCTCCAAAGGTTGTTTAAGTACACTATATGACTAATATTGAATTTCTGTATGCATTTGAATTTAGCAGATAAGTGATCATATTTCACACCTGGAAAAATCAGAAAGATAGAGGCCCCCCCAAAAGTCTATTCTTTCATCTCTACTTCTATTATCTTTTATCTCCATATCTATGCTTTTAACTCAATTAGAAAAAAGAGCATTATGGTATTTAGTTTTACATTGGGATATAAAGATTTTCTACCTCCATTCATTCACTAGATTAGCTCCTTTACTACATACCCCAAGCCCACTCATAATTCACCTGCTACTTATTTGGGCCTATGCATGATCACAGTGGTCATAATTACTGAGGGATTATTGGACATAAAGTATACTAAGTGCTAGGTCATTCTCTGACTTAGAGAAGATACCAAGAAGAAAGAAGAAATAAAGCACAATCACTTACTGAATGGCAGCTGAACCTGTATATATGCTAGATAAGACAACTTTGGCTTTAAAGTGCTGACAGTAAAAAAAAAAATGCTGACACTATAATAGGAGAGATAGACAGTGCCAAATTTAAGTGCTAACTAATATTCAGTTAATGAGCCCTCATAATTTGATGGGGGAAACAGCCTCATAAACTAAAAATGTGGAAATTGCAGTAATTGTGCTGTATGCAAGGCACTGTGGAATCACAGAAAAGAGGCTCTGTTAATAGTCTATTAAGGCTTGGGTGGAATTTAAAGCATGGGGGCTCCAGTAGCTGCTTGGTAAAGGCAAGAATGGCCTCATAGTAATGGTATTTGAGATGGGTTCATGAATGAGCAGGAATATGCTGGGGGAAAAGAAAGAAAGAAAGAAAGAGAGAGAGAGAGAGAAAGAAAGGAAGAGAAAAGAGAAAGAAAGAAAGAAAGAAAGAAAGAAAGAAAGAAAGAAAGAAAGAAAAAGAAAGAGTTAAACAGAGGGGTCCTACTTGCACAAATGGAGTTTTTTTTTTAAGAGTGCCCTTGGACTCTATAGGGGAACAGAGAGTCACTGTGCCAGATGCATCGTGTGCAGAGTGTGGCATTATGGGAAGTGAGACTAAATATTTTGAAGTCAGATGACAAAGGACCTCTTAGGTTAAGCCAAAAAGCTGTAGATTTTGTCCTATGGGCCACAGGGGGTCCAGAGGGAGTTGTTTGTGAACTTTTAGTCTCTGTATCTCCCATCTCTGGCCTTTTCTCCAACCTCCCTTGTTTCCTTTCTTCTTTCTTTCTCCCCCTCCTTTTTTTTCTTCTCCTCCTCATCTTTTTCTTCTGTTCTTAGTATAAGGATAATTCTTCTAGTAGCAGTGTGGTAGATCGACTAGGTTTGGGAGAGGGGTAGGGTCTGTTCATTTGTAAAACAATTTGAAAATTTAGCAGTAGGCCCAGCAAGAAACTCATGAGTGCCTTCTACAAAAAAAGTAGTTGATAGAAGGAATAGGGCATTCCCTCCACCACCTTGGAGAGCAAAGACAGAGAAAGATCTCACCTTCCCTCCCCAAGCATGGTGTATTGTGCCACTGCCTGGCACAATATAGGCAGTCTGTGAAGATTTATTGCTGGCAAAGAGTAATGGTGAATAAAAAGCATGCTTTCTATTTTGTGAAACTGAATCAATTGGCGAAGCCATTTACCAAGGTCAAAAATAAAGGATGTGGAAAATATTTGGAGGGGAAAAAGGGAGAGACATGTTCCGCTTTTGTTTTGCTAAATTTTGTGTGTCTCCAGGAAGAGGTGATGTCTTTGTCCAACAAATACTTGGAAATACGAGTTCTCAAAAAAGGGAAAGGAGGAAAGATGGTCCCCAAGAGATGAAGTGTCATCATGAGTTTGTATAGTACAGATAATTTAAACTGCTGATTTTACATCCAGAAGCAATTGTTCACTTTCAAAAGGAACACCACCAATTTCTAGCTATTAGAATGTCAACTACTATTTCTAAAGAGGCATTGCCAGAAAGATAAATTTGGAGCCTTAAAATGTCTTCTTTTTTTCTTTCAAACATGCGCAGTTTGCCTTTTCCACCTATACAGCAGGCACAATTATCAGAAGATACATGACTTTCTTCCTCAGAAGGAAATTTTTGTTCTGAGAAAAATGACATTTCTTTCCCAAGATTAGCCCATAAAATATTGGGCTAAGAATGAGGCAGCCAATTATGTCCATGCTTATGACCAGAAAGGAAATTAGAGTGTTGTGTTTATTTTTTTAATAAAGGCTACTCATGTTCAACAGTTAGTGTATTTGAACCACAAAATTCATTTTTATGTTGAAATGTATTATGTTACCTCAGCTTGAGTTCACAGTACTTTGAAAAAGTACTTTCAAGAGGCACCTGGGTGGATCAGTTGGTTAAGCGTTAGACTCTTGATCTCTACTCAGGTCATGATCTCACATTTGGGAGATCAGCTCTGCCTTGAGCACAGAGCCTGCTTAAGATTCTCTCCCTTCCTCTCCCTCTGTTCCTCCCCTGCTCATGTGCTCTTTCACTCCAAACAAACAAACAAACAAACAAACAAACAAACTTTAAAAAAAAACACTATGATACAGGACACCTGTCTGGCTCAGTCGGAAGAAAACTCAACTCTTGATATTGAGGTCGTGAGTTTGAGCCCCACATTGAGTGTAGAGATTACTTAAAAAATAAATATATATATTTTTAAAAAGAGTATCTCTGAGAATAATTTTTATAAAATGCTATATTGCATAGCATAAAATATAGAAATGTTGAATCACTGTGTTGTACGCATGAAACTAATGTAACATTGTATGTCAAGGCTACTTCAATAAAAAAAAAATACTGTATATGAGATGGAATTATGTACTGATTATGTTTCTTGAATTGTTCCTTCATCTTACTTGAACTTAATAACTAACTTGCAAACTATATATCCTGTCCCAATAAGCTATTACTTTAGGTCTACACAAAACATTAAGTAAGAACATTACAAAGTAGATTGATTCTAGGATCACATAAACATTTACTAATCTTGGTGCTAAATTCATTTCTTTTAGGAACATGTTACAGAATTTAGCGGGGGGCAGGGGGAGTCTTTGTATTAGACTTTGTAGAGCCCTTGAAATGGTAGAAATGGTAGACCCTTTAAAATGTTTGTATAAGCAATATAAGAGGTTTATCCCAAATAATTTTATTAGTTAAGTTTCTGTTTCCTTGCTAGAAAATCTTGACTTGACTCCACAAACCCATATAATCAAATTAGTTTTTCTAAATAATAAATCTGTAAGTATTGGTTGAAGTTTAATTTCAGCATCCTTGAAACGTTCTACCAAACTTTCGAATTTCCAATGAACAACTATGGTTGGTAATAATATGCTTGTCTAGAACAAAGAAAATGAGGTTATTTCTAATTCTAAATCTACGTTTCAGAAAACAGGCATCCGAGAAGGGGGACTACAGACCTATTTTTAAAGTATAAACAAGCTAGAACTCATGTTTTATTTTGATCAAGGGATTAAGAAAAATGTTTGGAGGAAATACTTCAGAGTTTCCACACGGGGCTTCTTCTAGCTCTTGTTATTTAGGATATTTTTGTGGAAGTGCACTTTGTTTTTTAGATACCATCTGTTCCTCTCTTGTTTTGGTCAGCCCCCCCACATCTGGTTGTTCTGGAATTGTTCATGAGATCTCAGATAGGATCATCATGACCTCACTAGAGTGGTTGAAAAAGGAGCAGATGAACATCAAGAAGACACAGCTCATGTTTTTCAGATAAATAACTCTAAAAATAAAATACAAAAAGCAACCACATGAAAATAATTGATACAGAGCAATGAGGCAATGTTGTGATTATTTTTTTAATGTTTATTTATTTTTGAGAGAGAGGGAGAGACAGAGCATGAGCAGGGGAGGGGCAGCGAGAGAGGGAGACACAGAATCCAAAGCAGGCTCCAGGCTCTGAACTGTCAGCACAGAGCCCGATGCGGGACTCAGACTCACGAACCGTGAGATCATGACCTGAGCCAAAGTCAGACACTCAGCCGACTGAGCCACCCAGGTGCCCCATTGTGGTGATTATTTTTAAAGAATGTATTAATGTTTATGAAATGAAAAGGGGGGAAAACCGTACAAAGACCTCTAAGGAACCATGGAATATAACTATTAAATTAAAATATCGGTTTAGATATGTTGCAAATACTAAAAATCTGCAATTTTTGAGTATCTGCAATCTGCAATTATGAGTATTCAATATTTTTAAAGCATCCTAATGTATTTTGTCACAGTCAAAAAAATTGCTAGGATTAGGCGTTTGAGATTAGCAAAACAATACCATTTTTTTTTCTGAACTGTTGCATTTCCATTGAGTAAGATGTTTAAATAATTTTTGGTTCCATATTTTACTGATAAGTGCTGCTGACATAATAAAACTAGTCAATTTAATTAATTGATTTGTTTTGGAATTGCTTATCTAATATAGAAACAGCACATAGGTGAGTCCTCAGTACCATTTCAAAGTGCTTATTTAACTTATCATATTAATCATTTGTAACGTATTTACTTTTCCCTATGGGGAAGGTTGGGGACACAGAGACAGCTTTTCTTATCTTAATTTTTTGGGCAAATGATAAACGCACAAGAAAACTGCATACCTTTTAAAAATCATAGTTAAAAAAAACAGTAAAGTTTTTGGTTAAAGTAGGGGTATCCAGGATTAGGTTATGATTAGAAGATATCTGCAGTTAACCTAGTAAACGTTGACCATGGTTAGGTGAGCAAAAAGAATTTGGGCATGAGTTCATTACACAGATAATGTGGCTACACGGGTGATTTCAACAAAACAGATGTTGAAATGTTCAGGTAATGAAGAAATTATCTGATGAGATGAGATGTGATGAGATTGATCCTTCTAAATATGTTTCACTGTCTTTCTAATGTGGAAACAATCTTTTAATTGCTTGAATCTCAACCTTCCCAAAAATGTAACTTTGTAATTGTAGATGTTCAGAATAGGAAACTTTAGCGAAACCTACATTAGTGGATAACATCAGAGCCTCAAAATGCAAGAAATGATCTTGGTCAGTATAGCATCAGAACGATCCACTGAAATAAAAGAAGAGCATCTTTTCAATTTTCCTGTATCTTTGGGGAATCTTTTAAAATCGATGTCATTTTTAGGTCTGCAAGAAGAAAGCATTATTATTATGGTCTTTGCATAGAATAAAAAGGAGAATGATGACCTACTCATGAATTTCTGGCTTTAGGCATCATAATATATATTAAAGAAAGAGATGAAGAGGCTAGGAAACATCATGCAAACATTTTATAGTTTTATTTTTTTTCTTTCCTCTCCAATGCATTTATTTGAAAACTGCTCATTTGCCTGGATTTGCCCTGTTGGCAAAATTTTCATTACCAGACAGCTACTTTTTGTTGTTGCTGCACATCATGAATAACAGCTTTATTTGATGGCAAATGAGATGCCCCCAGTTGCAAGCTTTCCATAAACATATCTGAATTGTTCAATTTCCTTCTCATTGTATAAATTCCACCTTGGCCCTTTGCCTGCTGATGTTCAGATAGAGATTTCATTCAAGTCATTTTCAAAACTGTGCTATGTTGCTTGCTATCATAAGTGGTAAGATTGTTCAATTCATATTAGCTATACAAGTACTGTACAGGTTTTTATCAGATATTTCTAAAATCATTTCTTTGTAATAAGTGGTAATGAGAACAGTAAAAGAATGCCTCCAGTTGGTTTTTCAAACAGTGGTGGTTTACTGACAATAGAATTAGTAATGAGACTGTGTAGAAGTCATTTTCTGAAGAAAATACCTTAATGAATTATTCTGTTTCCTTTTCTTTCATGTCTTACTAATGTGGATTTGGAAACTATGATTGCTGATTGATTCTGAATGACTTGGCTCTTTGTTTCCCTATTAGGTAAGTGATTTTCATTCTTTGATACTTGTAGGAGTCCACGTTGTATTTTTAAATCATTGTTTGTTGCCTATTTGCACTATTGAGTTATATGGCAAAATGAGGTTAAAAATTAGACATAAAAACACAAATCACCATATTTAGAAATGCATTTAAGGTCTATTTCATTGGCTGGCATAGGCTACAAACTAACAAGAAGACCCAGTTGGGTTGCTCCTATTCACAGGAACCGTATGTTCAAATTCATTTAAATCCTTTATATCAGATGGCTTTTGTTTCTAAATGAGCTGTCAGATCTTGCCCAGAAAGTTCAGGTTATACAAACTGGTTACTAATTATAATACTAGTTACCCAGCTGTAAGAACGTATTCCATATGGTAGATAATGACAGTATGACATAGAAGCAGTAGCTAACAATTCTGATGATGCAAAGATATCTAGGTGAAAAAAGTTTAGCTTTAGAGTCTGAGGTATTGTCATTGATTTTGTGCTAGAACTGGAATCACAAAACAATAGTCTATGGGCCAAATCTGGCCAACCACAAGATAAGAATGCTGTTGATGTTTTTAAATGGTTGACAAAAAAATCAAAAGAAAAAATAATATTTTGTAACATAAAAATTATTTGAAATTTAAATCTTGATGCAAAGTTTTCTTGGAATGTAGCCAGAACCACTACTTTAAATTTTATTTAGGGCTGCTTTCACACTGCAACCATATGGCCTCCAAATCCTAAAATATTTATTTTCTGATCTTTAACAGAAAAAGTTTGCTGACTCCCTTACTTGAGTACCAGCATATAAGAGGTTAATTCTCAAAGTTTCCCACTGTAGGGCTACTGATATGAACAGAAATCATTACATATTACACATCTGGCCTTTTCTTCAGTCATGGGGGAATCACCATCCCTAAAATGACCACATCAGAAAAAATGGAAGAGCAAATCTTGGTTGTACATTTAAACTTGTCTGTAGTAGTCATTTTACATACTTATATTTCTTATACCTTTAAGACCTAAAACATTCAACACATTAAGTCTAATTTATTTTGACTAATTTATGCGGTTCTCTGAGCTTGCCCACAAATATTCAAAGCCCAGTGGCTAATGAGAACTGAGGAAATCTCATTTTGTGTGGCTGGTGAAACAGCAGCACATAACATAATGAAAAATAATTTCCTCAAACTTTCAAATGACTTCTCAAGGATCTGTTCCACCTAAGAGAATATTTAGATTCTATATTATAGATACTGGTACTGGCTATTTGGAGTTGCACATTACAGTGTTGGAAAAATGTAGTGTTGATCATTGCAATCTAACTTAGCACCTAAGCAGCACAGGCTGTGCTTTGTGAAATAGACATAGCAGAATTTTCTAGAGGCAAAGTAGAACATGAGTGGTCATAAGTTCATTCCGATTAAGACGATCTTTATTATAAATATATTTCTAGTTCTTTTCATCTTTGCATTTATTAGAAATGAATGCATCTGTAGTCCGAGGCAGAAAAATAAAAGAGAACAAAGAATATTCTTGGAATATTGCAAGAAAGAGCAATGTAGGAATCACTGGATATTAAGAATATGCATTATCTTCTAGGTTTAAGCCACTGGGAAATAAAGCTTCTGTGTGTGTATTTGATATATAAAGGCAGGCACAAAGAAACAGGCGAGCGTAGTGTGGATATTCTTGTATAGTACAATTCTACAGTATGTTTTCCAACCCTTTCATGAAAATTTGACATTACTGTACTTCAGCTAGAAGCAGCAGGAATCACCAGGGAAAGAACAGCTGGATACTTTATTAGGTTTTATGTTGTACATAAGGAGACCATGTTTTCCATTGTCAGTGTGTAAAAGAAAATGAAAGCTCTGGGCATCATTAAAGTCTCGAAAGCGTAGGATGTGTCAGCTCTGTTCTCTCAGCACCTGGATTGAAAGCGCAGTGTGAGGTCACTGTAAAACAAAAACAGACCGTCTGCTTTAGTTGGATTTCCAAGAGTTGATTCTTAAAAAATAAAATAGACCATAATTGTTGCGGAGAGAATTATTCTTTTGTAACCAGACAGTTACATGTATGAATATCTGCTTATGTGGCCGCGTGAATATGTTTTCCACATTATTACACCGAAGAGCTCTTTGCTGTACCCGAAGAGGCACTAGGAAGCTCCTTTGAGACAGAGAAGCTGGAGACTCTCCATTCGCTGGTACCAATGGTGTTGCACTCTTGATGAATGTTTCTCCCCAGCTCTTTGGCATCTTTTATTGGATCATTTTTGTTGAACATGCCCTCTCCCCCTACACACATTCTTTTTATTGGTATACCCATTGTGCCCCTCCTTGTAAGTGTCTCTCAGGTGAGGTCCATTTTATCATATATCTTTATAAGTTCCACAAAGCCCATGACTGTGTTCCTCAATAGTGATTGCTTTTAAACTACAGTTGGCCCTTCAACAATGTGAGGGTGAGGGGCACTGACCCTCTGCAAAGCTGGACATCCAAGTATAACTTCTGACTCCCCCAAAACTTAACTGCTAACGGCATACTGTTGACTGAAAGCTTTATTGATAGTATAAGCAGTCAATTAACACATATTTTGTATGTAATATGTATTATATACTATATGCTCACAATAAATTAAGCTAGAGGAAAGAAAATATTATTAAGAAAACTATAAGGAAGAGAAAAATACATTTATAGTAATGTAGTATGCTTAGTAAAAAAAAAAAAATTCCTCATATGGGTGGACCCAGTGTTCAAACCCCTGTTGTTCCAGAGACAAGTGTACTTTATGGGTCTGCTCAGTTTGCCATAAAAATATATTAAAGAGCAGGTGGCTTCACCAACAAAAATTTATTTTCTCACAATTCTGGATGATGTAAGTCCAGCATCAGGGTGCCAGTATGGTTCAATTCTGGTGAGAACTGTCCTCCTCGCTTGTAGACTGCCAGCTTCTCACTGTGTCCTCACAGAGTCCTGATGGATGAAGAGTCCACCCTTATGACCTTATTTAACCACAAGTAACTCTTAAAGACCTTATCTCCACATACAGTCACATTGGGGGTTAGGGCTTCAACAGATGAATTTGGGGGGATATAACTCAGGCCATAGTAAGTACGTATGGCACAAATTGACTTGCAGCAGAGGGGACTGAATTGTTGCACTTACCATATGAAGCTGTAAGAGGTGTTTGTAGATTTAGATAACTGATAATTGGTGTCTTATCCGTAAGTTGGAGTACGTTTTTTTAATTTTCATTATATGCTGGTATTACATCTGCTAAATTACAAAATGTGTTTCAAGGGGCCCTGGGTGGCTCAGTTGATTAAGCATCTGGCTTCAGCTCAGGTCGTGATCTCATGGTTCTTTGATAAGAGCCCTGCGTCAGGCTCTGTGCTGACAGCTCAGAGCCTGGAGCCTGCTCCGGATTCTGCGTCTCCCTGTCTCTCTGCCCCTCCCTGACTCATGCTCTGTCTCTGTCTCTCTCTCTCTCTCTCTCTCTCTGTCTCACACAAAATAAATAAATAAATAAATAAATAAATAAATAAATAAATAAATAAATAACATGTTTTAAAAAATGTGTTTCAAATATTAAATAATGTCCTATATTCTAGCTATAATCTCTTCTTTTATCACCTTAATGGAAATGTACAACAGATTGAGCACTGCTTCTATTTGTCATTCATGAGTCCACTTGTTTGTATACTGATAAAGCGCCGACTAAATGCAGGAGAGGGGTAGACCAAGGGGCATAGTATCTAAGGAATAACTAACAACATTCTATCCTTTAGGAGCCAATAGTTGGCATAAGTAAATAAGTAAGTAAGTAAATAAATAAATAAATAACAGTTTCAAGGCAATATGTTAAGTACCTAACATAATTTGCTATTGAAAGAAAAACAAAGTGTGCCCATAATTCTTAACAAATGAATGGCTTTTCACTGGTGATAACATCTAATCATGAGAATGAGTTTTCAGTTGAAAAGAGAAAGGGAGCAAACACCAGGGAAAGGCAAGTCCAAAGCAAAGACGTGGGTGAATAAGAGAGTTACCTCAGAGCCTGCAAACCAATGTAATGAATAAGATGAAGACAATGAAATGTTGCACAGTTGCTGTTGTTGTTTTATTGAGCTTGTGCTATCTGCCAGGTTCCAGGTTATGTGGGTTGATGTTGAGTGGGAGGTCAGAATAAAATCCCTGTTCTCAAGCTGATTTTCTAGGGAAAGGAGACAATTAATAAACAAGTAAGTAAATGATCAAGAGTTGTAAATGCAGAGAATATAAAAAAGTAACCTTGATACAGAGATACAGTGATCCTCCCAGGGTGGTAGGAGAAGTCCTCTGGAGAACACAGTGAGAGTGCGATGTTTGACTTAAAGTTGGAATGACAAGAGTCACCCATATAAAGATCCAGGCAAATGAAACCGTTTCCTTAATACATTATCAAAAACATGGTTTCTTAAAATATATGGCATGTAGGTCTTGCTTTAAAATATGTAAGAAAAAAGTAGGGGGATAAGTGAAATACTGTCAAAAGTGAGATGGGAGGAGTGCTAGCTGGGTAAGAAATCAGGTGGCTATTAAAGATAGGTGGCAGGTACTTGGGAGTTGTCATAGTGTGTGTTATAATTTTATGTACCTTTGAAAATATCCATATTAAAAGCCTTTTGCTTTTAAAGTGCTTCATCTTCTAACAATCCGTTTCTTTTGGATATGATTCACCCATTAAGCTATCCTAATGAACATTTTAACCCTCCATTTTTTGAGTTGGAGTGCATTTGTTAACTATTGTAGTATGACCAATTACCCCAAAGCTTAGAGGCTTCAAACAGCAATGAGTGTCCGTTATCCTTCACAGTTCATACGGGTCACGGATATAGGGTTCTGGCTTTTGAGATTCCTCAAAAACATGAAAAAATACCTGTTAATGAGGTTTTAGTTCAGGTATTAGTAAGGGCTGATTTCATGTGGCATTTGACTTCTCCTGAGCCATCCATGAGCATATAGAAATAGCAATGTCCTCTTTGTCTTACTCCTGAAAGTCACATGCCCTCACTTCTATACTATTGTATTTTATTGTTCACATAAGTCAACCCTACTCAGTGTGGGAGGGGACTATATAAGGTCATGAATACCAGGAGATGACAGTAACTTGTAGCCATCTTAGAGGTTGGCTACCTCAGGGAGAAACAGTATTTTTAGTATTTAGTATGTGGACTCATGGAACTGATGCCCATAAATAAATCCCTAGTTAATTTTTTTTTCAACCAGTAACTGACATAATTATCTTTGAACTTCAATATCCATATTTGTTCTCCAGAGTACACATTTATATAACAATGTCTTTCTTCTGATCAGGTACTTAAATTAACTTTATTTAATGGAATAATGATATTAAACACCTTTGTAAATCAAAAGGTGAAAATATATGCTGGGAATAAATTATCAAGACATTGTCCAGCATAATTGATGGTGATTATTTTCCAGTATACTCTTCAATTCATTGCTGTAGTAATCTTTTCAACCAATTAACAGCCAATTTGGTCTATTATGTTAAAATGTTAGCCACATTATTTGCCTGTTAATGTAGGTTAAATGTTAATTATGCTGTTCTATAGTGACTAACATGGTACATTCTGAAATTGCACATATTATTGGTTGGTTCTTTGGCTCTTGTATATTAATGTACCTCTATCATTGTGCTAATTTTCGTATGAAGCATATCATATTCTATGGCATTTAAAACAAAACCACCAGTCTGATAATCCTTTCCACCAAACATTAGATGTTTTTGTGTTTCGGAGCAGTTTATGTGATTAAACAGGTAATGATCTTTCAATCTTAACTTGCATTTGATACATTGAGGCATCCTTGCTTGATATACTTTAAAGATTTGTAGGTCAAAGGGTAATCTTCTTTACAACAAATGCAAGTCATAATTTTAAGTTAAATGTACTTTTGAGGGGCGCCTGCATAGTTCAGTTGGTTGAACGTGTGACTTCAGCTCAGGTCATGATCTCACAGTTTATGAGTTCAAGCCCCAAGTCGGGCTCTGTGCTGACAGCTCAGTGCCTGGAGCCTGCTTTGGATTCTGTGTTTCCCTCTGTCTCTCTCCCTGTCCAGCTTGTGCTCTGTCTCTCTTTCTCCCTCTTTCTCGCAAAAATAAAAATTAAAACATTAAAAAAACTAAAAATGTACCTTTATAATCTTCATGAGTGCTATGATTATACATACATTTATGATTGTTCCTTCAATTCTACTGCTAATAGAATGGAATATCAACTTACTTCCTGGGTCTAGTTTTATTACTACTCATTCAACTCTTATAACATCAGCTGTTTTTTAGTGCCATTGAGCAGCATTTCAAAAAATAGGGTTTGTATTTATTTTCTATTGCTGTGTAATAAAGTACCATAAATTTAATGTCTTAAAACAGCATGTATATATTATTTCACAGTTTAGTAGTTCTGAAGTCAAGGATCAGCTTTTTCCTCCTCTGGGTTTCATGTCAAAATCAAGGTGTTGGCAAAGCTGCATTTCTTTCTGGAAGCCTAGGGATGAATCTACTCTTTACCTTATTCAGGTTCATGACAGAATTCAGTTGCTTGCCATTGTATGGCTGAACTCATTTCCTTGGTGGCTGTTGACAATGGGAATGAGGTGGGGGGGGGTCTGCTGGAGGAGGGGTTATTACCTAGAGGTTGCCAACATTCTTTGTCTTGTGGCCCATTTCTTCCATTTATACTGCCAGCAACAGAGAGTTGAGTCCTTCTCAAAGGTAGAATCCCCTTCTGAATCCCCTCCTACCTTGCCTTTTCTGCCTTTAGGCAGAGGAGATTTTCTCCCTTTCAAAGCCATGAGATTGGATTGAGCCCATCTATATAATCCAGGGTAATTTCCCCATTTTGCAGGTGATTACCTGAATTCCACCTGCAAAGTCTCTCTACAGCAGTACTGATTGATTGACCAGTGGAAGGGAATCTGCCAGGGATATCTTTAGAATCCTGCCTCTGCTTACCACAGTGTATTGTATTGTATTTCATACCTGAACTCATTTCTGATTTTATATTAATAAATAAAAAAATCATAATTTTCCCTTCCTTGTTCTTAAAAATATTGCTGTGGCAATGGTCCCCTCTCTTTTTCTCTGATTTAGACCATTACCATCAGCACATGATTATGTTTATTTCTCTCATTAAAACAACAACAAAAACAGCAAAAAATAAACACAAAGAACCTTTATTGTATCAATTCACCTTTGTCTTTCCTTATCTATCTTTTCTGTCTGCAATTTCTTTCCAATTTTTCCTTGAACCCACCCTAAAGTCCAACATTTTTCCATAGTCTTTCTACCTAAACTGCCCTTATCATGAACCATGGTGACTTACACATTACTAAATCTGATGGCCATGTCTGTGTATTCCTCTTTTTTAATTTTTTTTAACGTTTATTTATTTTTGAGACAGAAAGAGACAGAGCGTGAACGGGGGAGGGTCAGAGAGAGGGAGACACAGAATCTGAAACAGCTCCAGGCTCTGAGCTGTCAGCACAGAGCCCGACACGGGGCTCGAACTCACAGACCGTGAGATCATGACCTGAGCCGAAGTCGGACGCTTAACCAACTGAGCCACCCAGGGGCCCCTGTGTATTCCTCTTAATAGACCTATAATCAGTATTTGATCCAGATGATCCCTCCCTCATTCTAGATACACTTTTCCCTTTGATGGCTTCCAGGACAGGCACCTTGCATTGTTTTTCTCCTGTTTGCCTAGCCACTTCTTTGATACATGTGCTGGTTCCACTTTCTTGCCTAAACCTTATATTTTGGAGTCCCCCCACTCATGGCCCTTCAACCTCCTCATTTTCTATCAAAATGTACTTTCTAGGTGATCTCAACAATTTTAATGGCTTTAACTACTTTCTCTATATGTTGATAATCATCAAAGTAATACCTGAAGCCTGCACTTCTTCCCTGAACTTCCAAAATTATCAACTTAATATTCCATTTAGATGTTCAAAATGAATCTCAAAATTAACGTACTCCAAACTGAACTCCTAAAATTTCTAATTCCCTCTCTAAAACCTGCCCTAACCACAATTTTCCACTCACTTAGACCAAAGATCTTTGGTCTTGTACATCTTTCTCTAATCCCTTATGCAATCCATAGCGAAAATGTGTTTCTTCTATTTTAATCTATTTCTGAAAATAGATTATATTAATCTCCTTTGCCACCACCCAGAGTCAATTAGTATCTCTTACTTGAATTATGGCAAAATCCTCCCGATGAGTCTCTCTAAGTTTGTCTTTCCCTCCATTTGGTACATTCCTCCATTAGCACCAGGGCACATCCCATCTCTGACCTCTTTCCTAACAGCCTCCCCGTTGCCAAGTCTGCATTCACTTCCTTTTGTGTTCTCCCAGATGACTGGTTTTTCCCCCTAGCTTTTACAGTACATATCCATTTGGTCAGCAATCCTATTCTTCAAGTCTTTCTTCATAAACCTTCTCCATGAGGCCTTCCTTTGTCACTCCTCTTTACAGTGCAATCTCCCCATCCACGTATTTCCAAGTCCTCTTTCTTATTTTATCTTCTGATTACTTACCTATCATCAGTCTAAACTATACACTCCATGTGGGCAGATTATTTTTGTCTGCATTTTCCCACTACCTCAGTGCCTACAGCAGAGCTTAGAATATAGTAGGTGGTCAGTAAATGTTTAATGGTGAGGAAAAAAAAAAGAGTAAATATGTGAGTCCTTGATGTTTTGGTGCTGGCTACAACCCTTTATGGTAGATACAGCAAGTATCATCTTCTTTATTTTTCAAATGAGGGCAATTATATGTCTTGCCCAAGGTCACAAAACTAGTTAAAGTGTCAGAGATTAAACCAAAACTCAACTCTCTTGACTCGTAACCTGGTTTTCTTTCCACTACAATAGGTGCTAAAAATATAGTGTTGTCTGTTCTTGGGAGCTACAGTGCAGTGTCCCCCAAGAACCTGAAAATAAAGAAATAAGATTGCCTTCTGAGAGTTACACTATGAAATCAACATATAATGAATCAGTTTCCTTAAAGAACTAGAATTGCTTTTAAACCAAAGGGACCTTTTCTGATTAAATGGCTTACCATTTCTAAAGAGAAAGTTTTAATAAGGTAAGACAGACTTAGAGGCACTTGAAAAGAATACTCAAAAGCAAAAGCTAGTAAAATGCATCCAAGGGAGTAAAGCTTCATTCAACCAGTAAATTGTGATTCCAGGACCTCTGTGTCCATGGATGAGTCAGACTCTTTTAGTGATACCAGTGAACATTGATTCATCTCATTAACTCATGTTTTTTCTTATTCTGTAATCACCAAACAACTTTATGATTAATAATTGATTTTCCATGCTCTGCCTCCCTACAGCAGAAAAATCCCTGGCAAAATGTGCTCCCTGCGATTTTGTTCTGATGTTAACTGTTTTCTTATTAAAAGTTAATAAATTGACCTTATGATTATGATTTGGCTTCTGTGAGGCTTGCTTTTGGGAGATCATTCTGTCACATATATTCTGATTTATTTGACAGTTATTTTCTAAGGATTTAAAAAATCAGATTGTGATTTTATATATCAATTTCCCTAACTTGGCTAATTGCATTTTTTCCCCACTTCCGTTGAATATGGAAGTGCTTTTAAATCTTTCAGCTGTGGAAGAAAATGAACCAGAGCTTTCAGAGTGTCAGCCTATATTTGAAATGCTGGGCAAGAGAAGACCCTGAAAGACGTCCTAATTTAGAGAAGGAGGAGGGGATTTTTAAAAATAGGACATTAGCAGGAAGTATCAGCTGAAATTCAGCAAACTTAAGGAAATAGTTGGTCAAGGACAGTTCTGGTTCTCAGCAGAGAGAGGTATTGGTCTTGCAGATTAATAGTCATCATTTTGGCAATTTGGATTTTTATCAAAAGGAGTGGAGAAGGAACGTTTTTGGCTAAGGTCACCTGTAAGAGGGAGTGGGGAGGAACTCGTGCAGGGAATAGGACACTTAGAGAGGCCCAATGGAAAATTTTCCTTTTCTGTCTTCACACAAGAAAACCAGATTTCTAAGTCAGCCAGGCTGAGAGCTAAACACACACTTGCTGACTTTCTGATTTCCCAAACACAGTTGGCCACAGATTGTTTTTAATGTTTTCATTGATAATTTATATGTGTTTCAATGAGTTATGTTTTGGTGTCTTCCTCCCTTTTAAGTTTTGAATAATAGCTAACAGCATTCAGGGAACATAGTTTATTTCTAGAAAGAAAGCTTTCTTCTTATTTGTTTGTTTTACTCCTTACTCTCCATTTTAATTTATTTCATCTTGGATGATAAATCTTAGGGAGGTTTATTTTGACAACTTCAAATTTCTATTATACCATAGTCAGATCTTGAATAATTAGTTTCAAGAAACAAAGAGCAACATAAACATCAAAACACACTGCCATTGTGATTAAATAAGAACACCTGAATTTTAGTCTTAGCGCTAAAAATTCCTCTTTAAAGTCAAGGCACCATTCAGTTACCACAGAAGTGAAAAATGAGCAGTAACAGGTGACATGACTGTGCTGGAGGGAGCATGAAAGGAACTAATGATGGCAGGTGGAAGGGTTGATGAGCAGGAGAAGGAAAGTTATCTCCAGGCCCACTAACTGGGACCTAAGGAATGGGGGGGGGGGGTGTGAACTGAGATAAAGGGTTCAGCCTTTGAAAACATTAAGGACCTCATTTTGGACATTTTTCCCTCAACAAGATGGCAGAGTCATCCATGTGGAAATACAAAGAAGGTGTGATGTGTTAGACATCAGGAAGCTTACATTTATCTGCAAGTAAAAAGGAACATCACTCTAGTAATTAACCATGATTTCTCATTAGCCTAAAGTTGTTAAGGATGAATCAGGAAGGACACATTATGTCAACATTATAAGTAGAAAGAGCACAACATATTCTGGGGTATCTAGCAGCAAGAAATGCGGGTATCAGCATTTCATACTAACTTTCTCAAGGAGCTTGTATTAAACTCAGGCCAAAGTACTACCGAGCTGCATAATGAAAGATGTACGCTTTTGAAAGTTATCACAGAAGACCTGGGATCTGAGTATAGGGGCAAAATTATAGATGTGTTGTCAAACTTCTTGACTCAGAGATGATGACAACTCATTATAATTCATAATTTGTGCATCATTCTGTATTGTAGATGATACTCTTAAATGGGCTGTCTGACCTCCTGTGTCTGCATCTGTGCACAACGATGTTACCAAAAGGAGGAACATCAATTATGAAAACAATTGATCATTTTTAATGCTTTTGTTAATGCTTGTTTTCTTTTTTAATGGACAAATCATTGAGAGTTACCCTCATCATACCTTTTTGTGAGTTCAATATCACTAGCACCAATTTGGCAATGAAGAAGTCATCAATGGGAATGAAGTCTTTATGTTGAGTTGATTTTATGTTAATTTACTACAGACATTGGATGTTGCAAAGTATTTCCTTCTGTGACAACATGGCCAGATTGAGAGGTCAGGAAAGTGACAATGCAGAATATCTGGATGGAAACATCTCATTTCATAAGGTCCATCACAAAATCCTTATAATCAGTTTATTTCGTCCCAACAGATCTATTAATCTTCTGGGTCATATATTGCCAGTGCTTGATTGAATCTCCTGTTTACAGGTTATCAATAGACTTTCCAAAATGGATCCACTGAATTCTGTAATGAAGGAAAAGTTCTAATTGACTCAGGCTTTTTCATAGGCTATTATTAATGTTAATTTTTTAAAGACCATTTTATAAGGCCCTTTAATCAATTCTGGGCTCAAGTTCAAGTTTGTAGTCTCTCCTCCAAGAAATACCTATAGCCAGGTGATACAGTTCTGCAGTGTGGGACACAAACACTTTTGGGGTTTTGTTAATGACATGAGAGTTTGAACAGTGACTGCTTCTTCAGAGAAGGCAGTTTTAAGACAAGGTCTCATTTTAGTTAAAACTTGATAGGAAGAGAGCATATGTCTGCACACAGTTAAGAACCAGGAAGAGTATGGTATATTTCTGTGCAAGTCCATTCGTTTTATGTGAATCAAGAATAGCAGTGCTGAAACAAAAATGTTCAAAGGGGCGCCTGGGTGGCGCAGTCGGTTAAGCGTCCGACTTCAGCCAGGTCACGATCTTGCGGTCCGTGAGTTCGAGCCCCGCGTCAGGCTCTGGGCTGATGGCTCAGAGCCTGGAGCCTGTTTCCGATTCTGTGTCTCCCTCTCTCTCTGCCCCTCCCCCGTTCATGCTCTGTCTCTCTCTGTCCCAAAAATAAATAAACGTTGAAAAAAAAATTAAAAAAAAATGTTCAAAGAGGAAGAGTATTCGGTATTCAATTTCTTTCATATGCTTCAAAATAGTTCTTTCATGTATAGGATAAATTACCATGGAAATTGTTTCTTAATGCAATAACTTATTAACACTGCTCAGAATATATGTTGGAATATATTGCCCTAGAAAATCTAAAATTTCTTCTTTATTTAAACTGTAAGTATAGAAAAATGTATAGATGAATTACGTTAATTACTGTGTGTTACCACCCCCAGTCTCTCTTGCAACTCCAGGCCTGAATTGTTTTTCTGAATTGTTTTTTGGAATTATGCCCTTGGGCCACATTGAGAATCTTTAGAAGAAACAGCCCTGAGAAACTCATTACTTTATTTACCGTAAGAATTTTGTTAAGGATGTTGTTCTCTGCATTGCCCAGTGGACACCTCATGAGAGCTCCCAGGAGAAATATATCTCCAAGCTCAGTACCAAAAATAGTCTTCTCTTTCCTGATCTACTTGTTGTTGGTACCATGGACACTGAGAGTTATAAAAATGATTGTTTCTCAGTTTACACTGGAGACTAGAAGGTGCAGAGCAATTTAGGGCACATCTCTAGGACTAATACAAAATATCACAGCTTTTTTTGTCCCGGTCTCACTGAAGTTTTTTTTCTTATTTTCCTATGTTAATTTCATTCACCTTGATACATTCATCTACTTAGTCTTATTTGATTTTACATTTTGGATTTCAGAAGACATTTCAAATTTTCTTTGGAAAAAGAATGTAAATAAGCAAACTCCCTTTATAGTGGTGAGACCAAGATATCTCTGGAAAGCCTAAGTCCTGGTTTTAGATGAGGAACTTGACTGATAATTGAAATAGCTGTATCTCCATGAACTCCCATAGTGTGGAAGTATGTTGAATGAGGGTGTTGTTTGACTCAGAATCCCTGTGGCCAATGCCAGAACATAGGTATTTTTCAGAAGCTAGTAATCCTAACCAGTACAATCACAAAGAAAAGTATTTCTGGCATAGAAAAGAGCAAATTCAGGGCCCTCAGAACATGCTCAGCATGGTTCCAAAAGAGTAAAAAGCCATGCATGCTTGGGTCAGAATGAGTTAAAAGGAAAGGTGTGGCAGATAACATTGAGAAGGACATAGGCCTGATTTCAGGCAGAGCATTATAAATTGTGATAAGAAGCTACATTTCAGGGGAATGGGGGGATGGGTGAAATAGGTTATGAGGATTAAGGAGGGCACTTGTGATGAGCACAGGGGGATGCATGGAAGTGTTGGATCACTATATTATACACCGGAAACTAATATAACACTGAATGTTAACTAGCTGGAATTAAAATAAAACTGTAAAAAATAAGCTACATTTTATTTCAAATACAGCAGAGAGCCACTGGAAGGTTCTTTGTTAAGTCAAGTTTATGGAGGTATAATCGACAAATGGTAACATTCACTCTTTTTAGCAGATAGGTCTGTAAGTTTTGATAAACATATGGAGTCAGATAACCATCTCCATCATCAAAATGAAGAAAATTTTTGTCACTCCAAGAAGGTTCCATTGGGTCCTTTTGGAGTCAGCCCTTCCTTCCACTTCCTGTTGATGGCAACTATGACTCTGCTCTCTGTCTCTGTGGTTTTGCCATTTGCAGAGTATTTTACACATTAGATCAAAGTCTAGGTAGCCTTTTGAGTCTGCCTTCTTTGATTTACCATGCATTCATACTCTGGCACATACACCAAGGGCCTTGAGCAGAGGGCGATGTCAGCTGCTTTATATTTTATGTAAATAACTCCACTGCTCTGATGAGTATCCTAGTGTTGTGTTTGTTACGAGGTGATTGTAGCAGGTTAGACAAGGGAGATGATGGCTTCCATGGGTGGGAGCAATGGAAGTCCTGAGAAATGGTTGTTTCGGGAAACCTTTTAGGAATTGAACTGATGGAAGCTCTAGTGATGAGATACAAGTAGCAAGGAGACTACTTGGGAAAAGTAATTGGGAAAAAAATAATTTTAGCTAAATTAAAAATTTAAATGTTAAAAACAATGAGAGCACTAAAAGCATTCTCAGGAGACTTATTTAATATAATCTTAGGATGAAGAATGACTTCTTAAGCAAAACAAAAAATAAAATTAGGGAAAATTTGCAATATAAAAAATCCACATTTGTATAAGGTGAAAGATACCACAAAGTTATAAGGCCAGTAGCCCTAAAGAAACATGCATAGCATATATAACCAAGTATTGACATACATACTATATAATGAGCAGCTATCAATCTCTGAGACAAAGAACCTAAAAGAAAAATGGGCAAAGCAGGAAAAAGGTTGCTGAAGAAATACAGTGCCCAATATACATATAAAAAGATGTTTATCCTCATTACTTTTTGATTCAGCAATTCCACATCCAGGACTCCATTCTATAGTAACACTTTTATAGGTGGGCATAGATTGTTGTGCATCAATAGTGGGATCAATATGTACATTTTGGTTCATTGGAACAATAAAATATGCAGCCATTGGAAAAAATGAACCAGATGTATTTGGTGTCATGGAAAGTTCTATATTAAATAAAGAACTTGCAAAACAGTTTGTTTAGCATGATGCCATTGCTAGCTAACAACCTTTTGTGATTATGAGGGGTGCCTGGGTAGCTCAGTCGGTTAAGCATCTGACTCTGGATTTTGGCTCACATTATGATCTCACAGTTTGTGAGTTTGAGCCCCACATCAGGCTCTGCAATGACAGTGTGAAGCCTTCGTGGGATTCTCTCTCTCTCTCTCTCTCTCTCTCTCTCTCTCTGCCCCTCCCCTGCTCTTTCTCTGTCTCTATCTCAAAAAATAAATAAACTAAAAAGAAAAAAAAAATTGGAGGCACCTTGGTGGCTCATTCAGTCAAGCATCTGACCGTTGCTTTCAGCTCAGGTCATGATCTCACAGTTTCCTAAGTTCAAGCCCCACTTGGGCTCTGCGTTGACAGCCTGTATCCTGCTTGAGATTCTCCCTCTTTCTCTGCAACTTCCATGCTCACATTCTCTCTGTCTCTCTCAAAGTTAATAAACTTTAAAAAATCTTTTTTTAATTAAAAAAACACACCTTTTGTGATTATGTGTGTGAGAGAAAGAGATTGAGATTGAAATTAAGATTGAGAGAGAGGAGAGAAGTAGAGGGAGAGAGTAAGTACAAAGAAAATCAATTGGATGCATAGCAAATGGTTAAAAGTTAATAGTTCACTTCTGCAGGGAATATGGGTTTGGGTATGATTCTATAGAAAATCTCACAGTTTTCTTTATATGTTTTGTAAAGTTTGACTGTTTTCAAAATTTAAAATAATGCTCTTACAAACATTGTTGCAATTTTTACTCTTACTCATTTACTCTTATAAATATGCATCAAGTATTTCTCTGAGATATTTATCTAAAAGTAAAATTGTTGACTTTTAGATATATGCTTGTTCTTTTATTGATATTGGCAGTCAAGAAATGCATAAACAGTCGGAATAATCATACAATGGGGTGCCTTACAGCCGTTAACCTAAATAATCTAGACACTCATATATCAATGGGGAAAATCTCAAAAACATGATGTTGAGTGAGAAAATTGAAGAAGTCTAATAGTATAATATTTATGAATATTTTTAAGAAAACAAAAAATATATATATTATTTGGGGGGAAATACGTATTAATAAATGGTTACAATATACAAGGGACAGTACTCTACAATACAGTGTTATTAACTATAGTCATCATGTTGTACCTTATAGCCATAGGACTTATTTATTCTCTAACAGAAAGTTTATATCTTTTGTTCACCTTCACTCATTTTGTTCATCTCCAACCCTTCATCTCTGCCAGTAACCAATCTATTCTCTATTTCTGTGAGTTTTTGTTTGGTGGTTTGTGTTTAGATTCCATAGACAAGTGAGATCTTATGGTATTTGTCTTTCTATTTATTTGTATTTATTTCATTCAGCATAATCCCCTCTTGTTCCATCCATGTTGTCACAAATGGCAAGATTTCATTTTTTTTTATGGCTGAATAATATTCCCGTGTGTGTATCTTTGTGTGTTTTACGTAGATGCACAAAGGAAATAAATGGGAAATATACTGAGGAAATATAACAAACATTGTTTAAAATTGGGGGTGGGGAGAGAAGTGTTTGAAATGGAATGAGATGATACCATTATGATTTCTCTTGATTATCATGATATAAATATTAAACCACATCTTGGGGGAAGTTACTGTATGTTAAATACTTTCACAAATGTCTTATGTGTATGTTGTCATTTAACCCTTACAACAGTTCTGTGATTCACATATGTTGGAAAACGGACCTACATGAGCCTACACTTTTATCCGTCGTCACCCAGTAATCAAGTGATAGAACTAAAATTTTAACTCAAGCCTACTGACTCACCCCACAGCCCGAATTCTTAACCTCCAATGCTCTGTCACCAAATGCAACTTTTCAGTTGGGAAAATAAATGTGAAGGAGCCTGGTGCTAGGCCTAAATCAGATGAGTTATAAGGAGATGAGCTAGGGAAACAGAAAACAAGATTTGAGAAAAAGTAGAGAAGAGAGGTCCAAGTTAAAACTACCTTTCTTCTGGAAAGATTAGCAAAGAATTAAACTTTTGAGAGGTTTAATAGGGATGGGTGCAACATATTCGTATTTTTACTTTTGAACTGCTACCAGGCATAAGAAACAGTGTATTCTCAGAAAGATCCAGTATCAGACTTTATCCCCACTGAAAATGTTGAAGGATAAACAGGTGTATTACTTTTCAAGGACTATTATAACAAAGCGTGACAAACTGGTTGGCTTAATACAGAAATTTACTCTCTATGAGTAGTTTCAGAGTCTAAAAGTCTGAAATCAAGGTTTCTGCAGGGCCCTGCACCCCCTTAGACCCTAGGTACAATCTTCCCATGTCTCTTCCTAGCTTCTGGTTGTGATTCTCATTCCTTTTGTGTTCCTTGGCTTACAGTTTATGACTTCAAACCCTGCCTCCATCTTTACATGGCGATCTTTTCTTGTATCTTCACATATTTTTATAAGGACACTGATGATTTTTTTATTTAGCGATCCCCCCTACATCAACACACACACTCCAGTATGACTTCATTTTAACTAACTACCTCTAGTAAAAATCTATTTCCATATAAGGTCACATTCAGAAGTACTAGAGGTTAGGAGTTCAATATACCTTTTTGTGGGACACGATTCAAGCCCTAACAACAGGAAAACAGGAAAAGTCCTTCTTTTTAAATGTAAGGTTTCATTCTTGATTTTGGTAGATATTTAGCATCAAAATCAGTTAAACCGGGTGCCTGGATGGCTCAGTCAATTAAGCATCTGACTTCAGCTCAGGTCATGATCTCACAGTTTGTGAGTTTGAGCCCCGCATTGGGCTCTGTGCTGACAGCTTAGAGCCTGGAGCCTGCTTCATATTCTATGTCTCCCTCTCTCTCTGCCCCTCCCTTGTGCTCTCTCTCTCTCCCTTAAAAATAAATTTTAAAAAACATTAAAAAATTAAAAAAAATAAAACCAGTTAAACCATTGAAACATGCATCTATATATGCTACACTTTATTTCTGAATTATACACACAGTTTTAATCCTTAGCACTTATCATTCTGTGTTGAGATTTATTATCTAAATAACAATTTCTTTAGAAAAAGAGATTTGGAAGGCATCACACTAGTTAAGAAACCAGTAGCATAAAACTGTATTACCTTTCCTCAAACTCCTAACTCAGAACAGCTTATAGTATTTTTGTCCAACAAATTATTGCATAAATAACCTTTTGGTGATGTAAATTGTTAAAGTAGGCATACAAGACATGCAAAATCATAGTAGGAAAAGCTCTCAGTGAGTATGGTTCGCATTTCTTTTTGTTTATTCCATTTTGTTTTGTTTTCTTCTCTAGCCGAAAGTCTTCACAGAAACAAAATTGTTTTTCTTAAGCGAAAGATTAGCAATCTTTCTCACACTGACTTCCTGCTCTATCTTGAATAGAAAGCAATGCAGGAGTGTCTAAATAGGAATCAAAAGTTCTTGGGGAGACATGCAGAAGAAACAAGAGAACAACTGGATATTATTCGCTTCTCAGGGACATCTGCTTGTTCATTGAACTACAAAAGCTGAAGCACCTGGGCAAATCTGCTTAGACCAGCAGGGATGTGTAGAGTAATAGAAAAATGCATTTCCGTGTCAGCTGAGAGAGCTTGGAACTATTATATGCTATGGATGGAATGTGATGAAGGGAAATTCAAAAGAGAGACTATTTCAAGCCCTTATAGCGTAAAAATGAAATGTAGAAAAGAGATGACAGGTCTGTCCTTTCAGGCAGGAAGTATCTGTTTTGGAAAAATAAAATTTGCCTATGCAGATTTAGAGACCTCAAATATGCCTCTCCAGAGTACTCCACAAGGATCCTTGTCCAGTGAGCCTCTAGAAATGAAGGATTGCTAAAGGATACCTTTGCTGGTGGCAGTGGTAGTGTATGATGGTCTGGGTTGCCTCCAGAACAGATAGTGTGGAAGAGACAAATATAGACCACTCAAGAAAACAAACAAAAGACCTTTTAAGTACAGCTTTCTTAATTCAGTCCTTAATTCAGAAATAGATGAATCCATAGGTAAGAAGTGTTAAAATTGAAGTACTAAGTCTCCACCGTGTTACCACCCTTGCTAGGAATGGAATCCCCCAGCATCAACTTGAGCACTTA
This sequence comes from Prionailurus viverrinus, assembly GCF_022837055.1. NCBI lineage: Eukaryota > Metazoa > Chordata > Mammalia > Carnivora > Felidae > Prionailurus > Prionailurus viverrinus. The sequence goes on along the minus strand of NC_062569.1, from coordinate 129,065,359 downwards.
AGGTAATACTCACTAGCAACCTGTGGTCAGGTCGACTATTCATTAGTCATCAAATTCAGGGAGCCCTGTTGTTGGACAGCAGGGGAGCAGTTTAGATATTCTAGCTGCAAATGCACTAATTTGCAAGAATTGGAATGCAGTTAAACTCCACCAAGATTTAGAAGCCCTGGAAGGATTTATTTCCTACAAAAGTTGCCACAAATTTGACACTTATAGAAAAGTAGCTTTAATGATCACACATTTTTATTTTTTTGTGATAGAGGGTAGAGGGCAGGTTGGGAATAGGGGAAAGTAAATCCATCTAGGTAATTAAAATCAATGAGCTTTGTTAGAATGTGTCATTATTAAATGCTATAAATGCGGTCTTGGGCTTATACCGATGATAAAGTCTGTGTTTTATCAGTAAATTCCTTTTGTGATAGTTTAGTGCATACAAGCTTATATAACCATTGACAATGTTAGGAGGGGTTTTGTTTGTTTGTTTGTTTTTAGTTACAGACATAAAACTGTGACCTGTAATCTGCCATTAGCTTTCATTTCAAACTAAAGATATATTTGAAGAAGCAAAGTGTTTTGTGTGTTCACAAACTTCAAGAGCTGCTCTCTTAAACTGCTGGGCCTGTGTCCCACCCCCACCTTCTTTCAGTTTAACTCTTTGCACTTTTATCTCACCACATTTTACATGTTTGGAAAGATCCAAAGGTTTTCATAGGGACTCAGAGCTAAAATTTTTTATCTGCATGTTGCCTAGCCTTGTTTTTTTGTTTGTTTGTGTTTTTGTTTTGGTTTGGTTTGGTTTTGGGGGTTTTATTTTTTTGTTGTTTTTTTTTGTTGTTGTTATTTTTCTGCTTAGGAGAGGTTGTTGGTGGTTTGTCTTAATTCTGGTGATTTGCTTATTTCTAAAATAATGGCCTTTTCAATTCCATAAACAAGCATTATTACTTTAAAATCTTATATCACTTCATTTCTATCAGGCACCTTCTTTGATACTTTTGTAATCTGTTTATCCTAATGCCTAGATAGAACCTCAATAGGCAAATCAAATTTACTTTTCATGGGTGACCTCTTTAAAGTAGTGTTGCCAGATTAAAGGCCAGATGCCCAGTTAAACTTGAATTTTAGATAAATAACAAATAGGGTTTTTTTTGTCTTAGTAAGGGGAAAAATATTTTCATGGAACGTTAGCTATATTAAAAAGTGTTTTTTGTTCATCTCAAATTCAATTTCACAAGTCATTCTGTTTATTTATATATTATTTTCAACTGGCAACACTAATTTAAAGGAAAAAAGTATTGGAAATTAGTTTTAAAATGTTATACATCAAATCCTCTTTAAAAATGTCTGTAACAACAACAAAAAATGTATGTAAGTGACCCAGTTATTTTTTTAATGGTTGAGGGATGGAGTAAAAATAAATTTAGGATCTTGTTAATGTACACTCATTAATTCATTTCACACATGTTCACTGGGCACCAAAAATGTCAGGCCCTAAAGGAAGAGCAAAACAAATATAATCCTTGCCTTCCTGGAATTTATAACTTAATGGAAAAGAACATTAATCCCATAATCTCACAAATACAGAATAACCTGTAAGGAAGGAAACTGTTCATACAACAGGGGGTCTAACTAATGTGTTGAAGAGGGAGCTTCAGGTAAAATTTCCCCGAAGAAGTAAAATTTGGGCTAAAACCAAAGCCTAACTGGGACTAAATTGGGCAAATGGCAGGTTAAAGAAAGGAAGTGGATTTCTTGGTAGAAAGGAATTGAAAGCAAGCATCTGTGGTTGAAATCCAATGAGCAGTTAGTGTTCCTAAAAAGACTGCAGAGGAGGTCTGTAAAAAGATAGAGTGGGACACGGTAGGCATTTTGATCCATATTTTAGAAACCAATGAGAAGACTTTGCAAGGCTTCAAGAAAATAATAAAATTTCCATTTGAAAAGATGAATCTGGCTGTTTGAAGGAGCATAGAGCTGACTGAAAGGTTTATAAAGCATTTCCTGGGTGGTCAGTAAATTCCTCCAGCCAAATGATCATGGTACTTTACAAAATAGATTGGTAAATTCTTCTGGAAAATGTCACGTAGTACATGTTTTAGGATTTACCTCCATACATTATCTGTTGCAAGTATGCAAAGCTCGGCTTCTACTTTTAGACAAGTCATAGGTGATATGCAATTGAAGTGTGGCTGTGCTCCAATAAAACTTTTTTTGATACTAAAATTTGAATTTCGTAGTATTTTCATATAGTAGTTTTTAATTTGTTGTTGTTGTTAACCATTTCAAGATGTAACTTGCAGGCTATACAAAAATAGCCCTCATTCATGTTCTAGTTGTGTGAAGTGTATTTAGGGAGGATTGGATGGTCTTGAGAGCTATTCTGGAAAGAAAATTAAAATAAATGTTGATGGCTTAAGTGTGGGTGTTAAAGAAGATATAAGTGTTTAAAAAGTCTCTCATGTTTCTGCTCTGTGGTAGCACCATTCCCGGAAACAGACAAAGGAGTTTGAAGAGAGAAATCATGAATTAAATGTTGGGTTTGGTTCTAAAACATCCATATGGAGATATGAATACCATCAGAAAATATTTCAGCTAGAACTAAAACATTGATAATTACCAGGTTGCCACTCACTTGAAGGCTTCAGGGACTAACTTATTTTCTTTTCTCTTTTCTTCTCTCTTCTCTTCTCTTCTCTTCTCTTCTCTTCTCTTCTCTCTCCTCTCCTCTTCTCTTCTATTCTGTTCTCTTTTCTACTCTTCCCTTCCCCTTCCCTTTCCCCTTTCCCCATCCCTCCCCCTTCCCCTTCCCCTTCCCCTTCCCCTTCCCCTTTCCCTTTCCCTTTCCCTTTCCCTTTCCCTTTCCCTTTCCCTTTCCCTTTCCCTTTCCCTTTCCCTTTCCCTTCCCTTCCCTTCCCTTCCCTTCCCTTCCCTTCCCTTCTCTTAATGGAGATATAATTGACATACAACATTGTTTTAGTTCAGTTGTACAGCATAGTGGTTCAATATTCATATATATTGCAAAATGATATAAGTATGGTTAATATCTGTCACCATATATAAATATTTTTTTTTCTTGTGATGAGAAATTTTAAGAACTACTCTCTTAGCAATTTTCAAATGTGCAGTATAGGGTTATTAACCACAGTCACTATGCTATGCATCACGTCTCCATGACTTACGTATTTTATAACTGAAGTTTGTATATTTTGACCATTTCACCCATTTTGCACCCCGCCCCCCCAACCTCTGGCAACTACCAGTGAATGTGTTCTTTGTGTCTATGTATCTGTGAGGTGTTTTTGTTTATTTTTGTTTTTAAGATTCTATGTATAAGTGAGATTGTACAGTATTTGTCTTTCTGAGTCAGACTGATTTCACTTAAGCATAATGCCCTCTAGGTCCATCCATGTTTCACAAATGGATATATACATATGGATATGACAACATGTATACATATATACATACCTTTCAGAGGCTCTGTGGGTAAGGTAGTGCATATTGGAAAGAAAATCATTTCAGGGCCAGAATACTGGTTCTACCTTCTGCTAGTTGATATGACCTTGAGCAATCAGTTTCTCTAAGCTTTGATTTACCAATTTGTAACATGAAATAATGACATTAAAAATAATAATTCACTTAATGTGTTTACTGAAATTACGTAAGGCGATAATGCTTTTAATTCCTGGTGCTGGTGTTGGGAGAAAGACTCTTCCTTTTTCAGCTTAGGTCCATGAGGTCAGGGGTCTGCAAACTGACTGACAGCAGATCAACAGGAGAAAAATTTTGATTCAGACAAATGTGGGAGTACTCAATAGTGAGGAATTTACAGAATAGCCAGATGTAAGGGTGTGCATATGCCAGCATACCCAGGGGTAAGGATTTATAAACAAGCTTGATGAAAATGACATTTGGGGGTTTGGTGGAAAAGTCTAGAAGGTTATATTGGACTTTTTTATCCTGAAGCTAATGCACAGTCTCCTTTTTGGCTGGAAGCTTCTCCAGGGGGAGCATATGGCGGCTGAACTCTTATCTCCCAGTGCTAAGAGTCAGTTCTCTCTCAAGTAGGAAACTCCCTTGGTGGGTGGTTAATGACAGCTGTATTTTCAGGAGACTCTGCTTCAGTTTAGATAATTTTTTTTTTCCCTGCAGCTGTGGTTTGTTCAGATGTTTTCGGTTTAAGATAATCTCCGTACCATTCTGATGGGTTGTTGGTCTGTTCAGTGGCTTTAATAGGCCTTTGTCTATATAGATGTCCCATACCTATAATTAGACTAGAAAGGATTGTCCTATCTTCTTAGAATGATTCATTGCTTTATGTAACACCTGAGATTCAGCAGACAAGTTAGGTGTGGAAAGTTATTAAAGCCTTCCTGGCTACATGTAAACTACTCACATAAGCAGTAGGAAAGTTCATAGTGAATTGTGACTCACTTGCTAATTTTTGTGCTAATATGATGACGCTCTCATGGTATAGCACAGACTCCATTAAAATACCTTCAGTGAATTATCCCAGACAACCCAAAGACATAGAAGTATGAATAGAAGCTCTAGACCAAATAGTGGACAATATATTTCATTGGAGAGGAGAGAAAAGTTTTATCTAACAAAATCCAAGGAAATTACAAGGACTAGAAAAATCCAAGGGAGTTGCAAGGACTAGAAAAATACTTTTGAGTAGGGAAAATTATTATTATTTTTCTCTTCTGTCTCTTTTTAAAGGATAATTCAATATAAAACACTCAGATAACAGAACAGTCCAGGTATCATAACCAAATAAAAGTACAAACAAGGTGGTTTTTTGTTGTGGTTGAGTTTGAAAAGAAATATATATTATAGTAAATTTACTCACCCACCTATGAATCTTTAGAAAGAAAGAGTTTGAAGAAACCTGGCAAGTCTTGTAGGATATACAATTTATCTTGTGTGGGGATTTCTGCCCAGGGTTCTTCCTCCTTCATTGAAACCTGAGCAGTTTCTTGACTATAATTTCATTGCTTGTTATTGATTCTGTGCATACATTATAGTCTGGAGCTCAAAGAATCCTTGGGTACTATATGATCATGTTTCCATGTGGTTATATACATTAAAAAGTATAAGCAGAAAATCTGTGCTGATTGAATGGTGATTAACCAAAAAGTGATTGTTGATTAACCAAAGTGAAATGTTGATCATTCACAAGTGTCCATTTGCTAAGGACATGGCTAGTGTATTCCTTTGTATCTGTATCCTTAATATCTATATCCTTGTGAGTATCCTTGGAGTATAGTATCCCTTTCCCTGCCCCCACTCCCTCACCTTCCACCCAATAAGTGATGGCTGGTTTCTAAAACACACACTGAGAATCATCTCCACTTTAAAAATAGTAACAACTCACTAAGGTTAATAACTGAGCTCTTGATAGTTTTCTTAGATGAGTAATAAAACAAAAAAGACATTCAGCATGAGAAATTAAGGTGTGAAGATGCCAAGAGAAATTTTCTTCATTTTACTTTGGGGTTAACAGGAAGAGATGGAGTCTCACCCTTCCAGAATAGCAATAGTAATTTTCTGTGGTTCTGTGGGACGCGTTATGCTTAGCAACGTAACTGTGTGTAATAAACTCTGTGGTTGAAATATTACCTCTAGGTTCCAGAAATTTATTCTGTTTATCCTCTCAGAGGGATTCTGTGCTCATGTTAACTCTTAGACTGCTAAGATTTACCTGCATTTGAAAACTCTACTATATTGCTTGTGATTTTTTATGTAAATATTTGACTAATGAGCTTCAGAATTTTGTAACAGTCTTTATTAGAAATGAAAAATGGGTTTTTGAATAATAATACAGTTTTATGGAAACTTAAGGTTTTTTTTCCATCTAGGAATATTAACTTATGAAATTAAAGGAGAAAAATTACATCTTATACAAAGGATGACCTCTCTCTCTCTCTTCATTGTAAATATTTTCTTAGAGTATTTGTGATACATCTACCAAGTGTTTGACTATTAAACAGATTCTAGTTGTCTTTAAAGGGTATAGCTTATAGTATACAAGTGCCTTTATTCTTTGTGTTTCATCCATACCAAATTTCCATCATCATTTTCCTTTTTTTTTTATTGCAATTCTGGAGTATAATACATTTTATTCTTTGTCATTAAAAAAAAAGAAGAAAGCCAAAATTAACCATCTAAGAGCACGTATAAAATTTATTATTTATTCATGTGTTCATGTCAATGTGTATGTATAATATAGACACTTCATAGGTGCCTGCATATTTGAAAACTTTGTGTATATAATGACTGGCTTTGGGATTCTGAAGTGAGAGTTTGTCCCTGGCATGAAATTGCAACAAACCCACAAACAAAAACCTTGAGCATTGAATCTGCTAATCTCTAGCCACTAGCTATATGCAATTCCAGGGATTGTTTGCCCATTAGCTGATACTTCTCTGGCTATACTATGTTGAATGTTATTCTTTACTGAATATACTAATGTTCAAAACAGGAACTGCATCAAAATACTAGACAACATGACCACCCAAGATACAGACTCCATGTTTATTTACTCCATGTTACGCACTCCTGTGCATACTTCCATGTTTGTGTGTGCATGGTAATGCTTTGTTTCATTGATTTTTTGTCCTGCATCTTTTGTGATAATCTTAAAACATTTGCCTACCTACATTTTAAATGTGAAGATACTTCTTTCTTTCCTGAATTGATTACTTAACACTACAAAAGGTTTTCAGTGCAGATTTCGAGATATCAAAGTTAGGCATTTATCTTATAGTTAACAGTATTGATAGGTATGAATATATGTCAGAACAACCGTAAAGTCACCTTACATTAGTTTATTAGTTCAAAAACTATGTATTTAGAACCTACAGGAAGTTAAAATTTTATCTGGCATTGGCATCTGGCTCCAAATACCAAACCACTGGTGATACTATCACAGAAAATATATAGGCATCTTCTTATTCATTCAGGGAAAGTAGAATAGTGTTGTCTGAAGTTGGCCTTGCATATAGCTATGGCAGAGCTGGGACCAGATTGAGGCAAGTGCAGTACCTAGGATGCAGTGTTATGGAGGCATTTGAGTAAACACGTGCCAACCTTGTTCTTGGACAGGAGTGGACGCCATCTTAAAAGTCAGGTGCCTAGCATGAAAAATTTAAGGAAAGTCTCCCCCTGAAGGTCATGCAGGTGCTATGCAGGACCCTAGGATGAATGTCTGTTTAAATTTTGCACACTAGATGCCTCAATTTCTTTGCTCTAGTTTAATCCTGGAGTGTAGCAGGTTTCACAGAATGTGTTCCGAGGGAAATGCTGCCCTACCATGAGTCACTGAGCAGATGCAGTCTAAGTGTTCTGGGAAATGAATGAGAGTCCCTTGAAAACAAAGCAAAACAAACAAACAAAAAGATAGTCAAGTAAAACCTCAAGTGATTCTAGTAGTAGGTTTGTGGATATAGGCCATAACCAGGCAGGTTGCATGCTTTCTTGAAAGTGTGGGACTTTTTCTCATACCTTTCTAGGATAGCTATGAATTCCTTATAGAGCAAAAGAAGAAACTTTGCCAGAAGGCACAGGCGGCCAAAGCAGAGATCAGTGCTTCAAGAATGACTCACACAAGACAGTCAGTTCTACAAGGCCACAGAGAAGCTGCAGGTTTATCACTATTGGATCCCATAGAGTTATACTCACCTGTGAAAAATAATGGGACAATTTGAAATACAAATTAAGGTTTGTTGGAATCTTGATATTGATTCCTTGCTAAAGGATGCTAGACTATTCACTGGGGGGACTGACTTGGGTTTCTATGATTGCCTGAAGCCAGATGAAGTATGAGATTGTCTGGTTATCAAATAGAGTTTTCTTTCCCAAGAGTGACATTCTTACAAGTAGTTTGTCCCTGACCTTCTTATGTAGATGAAAAGATGAACATCTGTGACTAATACATTGAAGTTCAGTGTTAGATGACAATAGTATTTGAGAAAGGTCATCCACATGTTATAAAACTATTAATAAATGACATCTAATGAATGAACTCAGGCATTTGCAGAACCACCTAAAAATCTGTGTTTAAACCTATTGCTGATGCAGCTAGAGGGATGCAAATCAGATTACAAAGACTATGCTAGTCCTCTGAAAGCTGGAATGCTCCCAAATGCTCCCAATTTGTGATGTGTCCAAAGTAATGGCTGTCATAACAGAATGGTGATGATCTGAATAAAGTACCACAAAGAGAGCCAAAATTTTAAATGGTTGGTGCATATCTAGGAAATAGTAAGGGCTTGGTGGATCTGGATAATTGATTTGCCATCTTTAGATAGTTCTAACCTCTTATATAGAAGCGGATTCTCATAACACATCACTCAGAAAACTGAGTTCAGGGTTTTGGTATATCTCACATAACAATGGAGTCTCTTTACTAGTGTGAATGAGTCCTATCACCTTTCAGTACACTGAGGTACGGTATGTGTGTGCATGCAGAAATAAAGTTCCTGGAGTTGAGCTACAAGATACTGAGCCCCTTTCTTCATTACCACCCTCTTTCTCATTTTGCTTCTGTTGATGCAGGTTTTTCATTGTATCCTTCCACCATTGGGTACCCTGCGGCTTGATAATTTACAATTGTATCCTTCCACCATTGGATATCCTTCCATGGGTACCCTGAGGCTTGATAATTTACAGATTGGGTATATTGGGCTGAACAGTGGACTCATTTCAGTTGAGTTGTTACGGAAGTCTGTGGTTTAGAGCAAGGGTCAGCAAACAATGACCAGTGCCAAGTCCAGGCCACTGCTGTTTTTTGTATGGCCTGTGAGCTATGAATGATTATGCATTTTTAAGTGGTTGAATAAAAATTCAAAGAAGAATATTATTTTGGGACACATGCAAATTCAATGAAAGTCAAGTATCAGTTTCCATAAATAATTTTATTGGAACACAGCCACACTCATTCATTTCTGACTTTTTTTGCTACAACAGCAAAGCTGAGCAGATAGAGTTAATAACAGAGACTATGACCCCCACCATATTTTATTTTATTTTATTTTATTTTATTTTATTTTATTTTATTTTATTTTATTTTTATTTCTTACAATTTATGTATGCATGCATGTATTTATTTATTTGTTAAGTAATTAATTTCTTTATTTTGAGAGAGAGAGAGAGAGAGAGAAACAGGGAAGCGGCAGAGAAAGAGAAACAGAATCCTAAGGCTCCTTTCCGTCAGTGTAGAGCCCAATGGGTCAGTTGTCCCTGACCCCCAAATTCTAAAACACATGCTGTCTATGCCACAAGAGGAAAAGTGTGTGGATCTCAGCCTTGGATAGTCTAGGGAAATGGACTGAGAGTATTCAGAAAAGTCGTGGCATATTTACAGCTGTGGTGTGTTTCAGCCAGCACGGGGCTGGTTGAAGTTGTGTTGTAGCAATGGGTCCTACAAGAAGAGCAGATATCATGAGGAAAGTAAAGGATAAAAAGAGGTGATAATGATTTTTCAACTCCATATTGATGAGGGTAAAACTAAATCAAGAATTGGACTTATAGGGGCGCCTGGGTGGCGCAGTCGGTTAAGCGTCCGACTTCAGCCAGGTCACGATCTCGCGGTCCGTGAGTTCGAGCCCCGTGTCAGGCTCTGGGCTGACGGCTCAGAGCCTGGAGCCTGTTTCCGATTCTGTGTCTCCCTCTCTCTCTGCCCCTCCCCCGTTCATGCTCTGTCTCTCTCTGTCCCAAAAATAAATAAACGTTGAAAAAAAAAATTAAAAAAAAAAAAAAAGAAATTGAGCATTCTTTAAAAAAAAAAAAAAAAAGAATTGGACTTATAAATTCAAATGTATTTTACAGCTCTTAACAATGTTTTATGTTCCAAGTATGAAGCTTGGCAGTTTCACATGCCTGATCTCATTTATGAGAAAACTATTGCTAATACAAAGAAATTCACAAGTCATCTCAAAACATAATCACGTACTTTTCTAAATGATTATGTAACTGTTTTCATGGTTGTGTCTTCTCCGTAACTACTTTTTTTAGGTACTACAGGATAACACCTACATTTTAGAATGTATTTAACCTCTCTGAGTCTCTCTCTTCTCTTTGTCTTTCTGTCTCTGTCTTCTCTTAATCTGGTGCAGATAATATAGCATGCTATTTAAAAACATAGACATTGGAATCAAATGTTCTTGGGTTTCAATCCACACTTTACTTACACTAGGTGTGTAAAATCAGACAATTTACTTAACAACTGTATTTTCATTTGTAGTATTTACCTGCTAGAACTTTTTGAAATTTCAGTGAGATGATAGTGTACTCATCATATACATAGCATAGATAATACAGGCAAACCAAGCTTCTTAGGATGAGTCTTCTTTTTTTTTTTCTTATTTTTTTTTACTACTTATTTTTGAGAGAAAGGGAGAGAGAGCACGAACGGGGGAGGGACAAAGAGAGAGGGAGACACAGAATCTAAAGTAGGCTCCAGGCTCCCAGCTGGGGCCGGAACTCACTGACCGTGAGATCACCAGCTGAGCCAAAGTCGGATGCTTAACCAACTGATCCACCCAGGTGCCCCTCTCCCTCTGGCCCTCTGCCTCTCTAAACAAACAAACAAACATTTAAAATTTTTTAAAAACTAAAAAAAAAAAAATCTGCCAGATTTATGCAGAGTCAATTTCTACATGATGAAGAAGCTCTCAAACAGAAAAAAAAAAGTCACAAGTCAATGTTAAGAGTTACTAAAAGAAGCCTTAAGTTTCTTTTTCACTCTGAGTATGGTGGTAAGGTTCCTCCACAAATACTACATTTTAACTATCTTTCTATGCCACGTAGAGTTGGTAGGCAGGAAGGAAATAAGTAATGGAACCTCATTATAAAGCTGAAAAGTATCAGTCTCTTGGACAACAGATGATCTCATTGTGCATAAAATATAACTGTCAGTAACAAATTTATAAAGGTAGGTAGCTCAAAATTATAGAATAATTGTTTCCATAGACTTAACACAAGAATAACATACTATGCTCACATACAATGCATACTAAAGTTTACAAAAGAATAAATTTTTATTCTCCTGGAATGGAAACATGCAATTCTCTTTCAGTAGAGGAAAATAGTGAAGGCGTGGAGGCAGATCTTGCTGGTTACTTGTAGTTCAGGTGAAAACTGTTATCATTGGATTTGCATTAAATGCAGTTCCTTCCTCTTAAGATAGAATGATTGGCAGGGATTAAGGCTTTATTACTAAAGACTTCTGAGCTGAGCTTCTTTTTTCATGAATAATATCTACTCTGTTATTTATTAATGATGTTTTTGACAGCTGACAGTTCAAGAAGTGTATGTACTACTGTGTTAACTATTAAAGTTCTCTGTTTAGATCAAGCAGAGGTGACACATACTTTTCCCATTGACCCAACCAGTTATGTTAAAATCATGGATGAGAAATAAATTTATTGTAATACAGTCATAATTAAAACAAGATATGGTTATCATTTTAGATTTTTTTTAATTTGGGAAGGAAAGGGAAGTATTAGAGGAAAAATTTGCAAACCATCAAGGTATATTTAATTATACCTTTGTCAGTATTATTCCATCTAGTAATTTATTTATTTGTGCATTAATGATGAAACAACTAAATACAAGTGATACTACCTCTGGGTTCCACTTTAACTTCATTGAACTTAAGTAATTCTATGCAAAAGTCTTGTCTATGTATCTCTGTATCTTTATATCTATCAATTAATTGGCTTATTTTTTGTTATTAAAAAAAGCCTTGCCCTTTATTACTTATTAGTATTATATATTTATTGTAGAGGCTTCCTAGCATATAAAAAAATTACAGTCCTCAAAAATAATAGTATTCATAACAAACTTGAAAGCCAATTCAAGGAGCACCAAGAGAATTACTTCTCTCCAGAACAGCGCTACCTTCTGGTGAAAAGAGGGAACTGAAAAAAATGCAAGTTTTGATTGTGATATATCAGAGAAATTTTAAGGGGCAGCAGCCCTCACTTTAGGGAGACAATTCACAGTGGGGTTTTATCCAAAGGAAAGAGAAAGGGTCATCTCCTCTGGCTTGCTCTTGTCTGGGCCTGCTCTTGGCATTGTCATTTTCTCCTGGGAATGATTATACCAACCTTGATACCAAAGAAGATTAAAAAAAAAAAAAATTGGACTACAAAATCCAAAACAGGTTCTGAATCCTTTCTTCAATACTATGAGGCCAATTGTGCATTCTATCTGTTATCTAGATATTTTATTTATTTATTTAAAAAAATTTTTAACGTTAATTTATTTTTGAGAGACAGAGAGAGACAGAGCATGAACAGGGGAGGGGCAGAGAGAGAGACAAAGTCCAAAGCAGGCCACAGACTCCAAGCCGTCAGCACAGAGCTCAATGCAGGGCTCAAATCCACGAACCATGAGATCATGACCTGAGTTGAAGTCAGATGCTTAACTGACTGAGCCACCCAGGCACCCCTGTTGTTTAGGTATTTTTAAAAGAAAAATATTAAAAGCCTTTAAATTTGGGTTGGAATCAAGTAAAAAAAAATAGGTTGGGGTAACTAGAATAAATTCTGTGAAAGAAAGGAATTTAGGGATTTTTCTTGGGCAATGGGTATGGTTTTTAAAAATACATATAATTTCAGTGTCAGCAATTTATATTTAATTAAGGATATGTTGACTTTCTGGAGCCTTCAATAATTGTGTTCAAGAGAAAATATTGTCATTTAAACCTCTCTATTGATTACTGCTGCATTCAGTATAATTCACTATGCTTCCTTAGGTTTCTCTGCGTTTATTTTCTGGAATTTCTCTGTTTGGCCTTATTCTCAATTTACTCTATTATCTTCAGTTGCTCTTATAAGATTTTACTCTATTAGTTTAAACATACTTTGCTGTCAGTTTACTAATATAGTAATGGGGATGTGCTGACTGAATTAGTAAGTACTGACTTAGTAACTTTGAACTTTGTTGTTGGCATGTATAGAATCCTTTACTCTAATCCGGAAATAATTTAGTAACAGTATTTGACTCAGCAGCTTCTTGTTTTCTTGTTTTAAATTTGCATTTCTCTATAAAAGAATATTTCAAAAATTTCTTTGAAACAACCTTTGCTTTCAGTGTGGTATGGTATATGAATGAAGCTAAAACTGGTTTCTTAGGGCCTGTTGTCATTGAGTAGATGTATTTATACTCCACTCAGTTCCCAATGACAATAAGATACATTTCGTCTTTCTCATTTTTGTTTTCCTTTCTGTCACATCAAGCAGCTGTCATATAAATAATTAAGAGCAGAACATTAAAAGGGTACACTTTTTTTTATTGCATAAGATTACACTTTTTTTAATGTTTATTTATTTTTGAGAGAGACAGAGACAGAGTGCAGGTGGCTTAGGGGCAGAGAGAGAGGGAGACACAGAATCTGAAGAAGGCTCCAAGCTGTCAGCACAGAGCCAGACGTGGGGCTCAAACCTACGAGCTGTGAGATCGTGACCTGAGCCTAAGTCGGACGCTCAATCGACTGAGCCACCCAGGTGCCCCTAAAAGATCACACTTTTAACCTAGAATTTCACCATATTGCTTTCCAGATGATGGTGCTGATATAACTTCCTCTCTTCACACATGATTTCACTTATGATGACTAGTATTTTTTTATTTAATCCTTTAGTCTAGACTTTTTTACTGTGAATCTGTCTAAAAACTAGTAACACCTTAGGGTTCAAGCTAAGCTAATTGAAATGAAGAGACGTCAGATGTTAAATGGCCTCCATTGTATGCAAAATGTAGGTTCTCAGTTGTCTTCTTTCAGGAAGACACCTTTATATGTGAGCTATCCCACACATTTGTCTACAAACTTGATACACACTGTACTATAACCACATACTTTTCCTAAAAGTGGTCACTGCTCACACTCACCCCTCAGCACACATAGGAGTAATTGCACAGAGGTGCTCTGTAGGAGCTAAAAGCCTTTTAAGTGTGCCATGAAAATAGTTATTTATTAGAGTACTTCCAACTAGTAAAGAGGAAAGAAAGCCTGGCAAGCCAATTCAGACTAAGAAATTCCTGTCTCAGGGAGCCTGGGTGGCTCAGTTGGTAGAGCATCTGACTCTTGATTTTGGCTCAGGTCATGATCTCATGGTTCATGAGTTTGAGCCCTGTGTCAGGCTCTGTGCTGATTGCCTTCTTGGGATTCTGTATCCCTCTCTCTCTGTCCCTCCCTTGCTTGCTCTCGATCTCTTTCAAAATAAATAAAAATAAACTTAGAAAAAAAAGAAAAAAAAATTCCTGTCTCAAATAGACCATCTTTGTCTCTAAAGACCTTAATTAAGGCTCTTAGACTTCCATTTTGAAGGATGTAGGGACAGTCTAGGAAATATTCTCTTGGAGATACAGCTGTTGGAGATACAGCTACTGATACCAGATCCTGTCACAGATACTGCTACAGAAAACAAACCAGCATTACACTAGACATTATCTAACTTTTATGAAGTTTGTATGCACAAATTCAATTCCTTCTGAGTTTGCATTAAGGTTAAAATATCACAAGCAATGAAGGGTTCATGAAGAAGTCCAGGTGTGTGGTTCCTGTAGGCCATTCTAAAGTCACTTTTCCATAAAGCCCAAGATGTCCAACACTTAACTTGCCTTAATCTGACTGAATTCTAATTACCTGCACATTTTATGTACCTCTAAATGACACTCTCCATGAGACAGTAAGCCCGTTGAGGGTACAGCCTCAGTGTTAGCACAGTGCTGGGGTTAGAGCTGAAGAGCTGTAAGCACATATTGGCTTTGGCTATCATAATATCCAATGACTATTCACTTGCTAATTCTACCATTTCTAGCATGTAATTAACATGATACTATTTGGCAAAGTCAAATGTGGTTCCTTCCTGAAAACAATCTTACTGTATCCATGAGAAAGTGTCAGCCCAAATTATTCCCTCATTCTCTTCAAGCAGTAATTCCTAAACCGAATTTATTCTTTTCCCAATCTAAGGTATTTAGGATAAAAGGTCTTGTTTACTAAAATCATAATTTTATGTAGAGATTTTTAAAAATTTTGTTTTTAATGTTTATTTGTTTTTTGAGAGAGAGAGAGACAGAGCACAAGTGGGGGAGGGGCAGAGAGAGAAGGAGACACAGAATCTGAAGCAGGCTCCAGGCTCCGAGCTGTCAGCACAGAGCCTGACACGGGGCCCAAACTCATGAACCATGAGATCATGACCTCAGCTGAAGTCAGCCATTTAACTGACTGAGCCACCCAGGTGCCCCTTTATGTAGTGATTTATGTGCTTGACCAGAGGCTGATTTTCCTACCTATTTTAGAAAATTTAATTATGTCTTAAATCTATATTGTTTTTATTTTTGAAGATAAGGTAAGCTTACGTGATTCAAAATTGAAAAGTATGAAAGAATAGACAGAAAAAGTTACTTTGTGAGCCCATCCAGTTCTTCTTTTCAGAGTTCTTGGTTGTTCCTCCTAAAATATTTTGTGTAGATAGATACAAGCAAATACACATATAAAAGGTACATTAGCCTCTCCCCTTTGTTACACAGAAGTTAATATGCTATATGCTATTTTTTTGGTCCTTGAAATTTTAGTTGATATATTATGGTGATCCTTCAATATCTATACCAGAGAGGATCCTCCTCCATTTCTATAGTTAGATAAGCATTGCATTTTATATTGTACGCAAACTGAGTTTTGTTTGTTGAACTTAATTTGTGGAATACAAATCCAATAGGCATTTATAGACAAGCCAGTTAGGTCCCCAAAACCACATGAAAAATATGAGAGACCATGATGGTCCATGGTTAGTGTGTCTGGCCATCGTACCATGTTGTTAAAGTGAATGAAGCTTATTGACTTACTGCAATCGGAGTCAGGTATCTGACTTAGTTGGGTATATCCATTTCAAAAGGAAAACCCAGGATTTTTGGTGTCTAATCCTTTGTGTACTTTCCCGTAACCCTTTGCCATTAGGCTGGACTTAAACAATACTTAATAGCAGTGACTAATGGCTGTCGTTCTTCAGCCTGGCAGCAAAACAGAGCAGTTCAGAACTAATCAGAAGATACAATCAGGTATATGTCAAAAGTGAGAGCTACTTTTTATTTTCTTTCCTCTGATTCTCTGGAGTATTCTCTTTGCAGTAATTTAGGTCGTGTCTATATGTACTGGAAGAAAGCTTTATCTGTTGCATTCTTTAAATGGTGATACCAACTAAGTCTAGTTCTTAGCAAAAGGACTAAAAAAAATGAATAAATCTTAGACCTGTTTGTTTGTTTAAAAACATATAAAGACTTACCTGTCTTTTCTCATTTGAGGTTGGAAGGGAAGTAACATTTTTGGAAATTACCATAATCTTATTGCAACGGAATAGTTAAGAATTGTTCTCTACAGTTTGGCAATGCAGCTAATATTTATTGAGAAATTTCTCTTTACCAGGTATTGATTTAGGAGCCTTGCATGTATTAAATCATTGAGCCACTATGAAGTAGCTCCCTTTTATTAGCCCCCTTTTATAAGACAGGGAAATGGGGAGCAGAGAATTTAACTGGCTAAGAAAACAGCAGAACCAGGATTCAGTAGAGCCATAATTAAAAGAAAACAAAAGACGTTCAATGGCTCAGTGAGTTGAGCATCCGACTCTTCATTTGGTCTCAGGTCATGATCTTAGGGTCTGAGATCAAGCCCCAGGTGGCCACCCCCTCCCTACCCTCACCCCCCTCCCCTGCCCCTGGGTGTGGAGCTTGTGGATTCTCCCTCTTCCTCTATCCTTCCCCTACTTGCATAGGCTAGCTCTCTCAAAAACAAAAACAAACAAACAAAAAAAGACTACAAAACAAAACCAAAAAAAATAAGCAAGACATTTAGCTCCAGCACTCTTACTTTTTACCCCTGAACTTGACTTATGTAGGCTCTCAGATGAGGAAATGAGTTCAAAAAGCTCAATGCCATGTCTCTACTAAGTGGCAAAGCCAGGATTTGGCTCCAGGTCTGACAGCAACTCTATATAGTCTTAGTCACTAGGTAGCTATGGGTAAATATACATGTAAGCATAAACATAGGTGTAGATAAAGATATTTGAGGTAGGTTGTGCATTACTGAGGTGAGTAAATTTCCCCTTGCATTCATTGAAGCAATCATAGATTCTTGGAAATGTTTTATAATTCTGGGTCATGATTGACTATGCAGTTGTTTCTGCATAGATGCTTGTAAGATCTCTCCTTAAGATCTGTTCAATTATCATTTCTTCTGGGAAGCCTTCTCTGGTCATACCACCCCTGACCCAGCATGTGGAACCAGTCAAGGTTGTCATCTATCCTTGGTGTCACTTCCTTTGCCGTTTCCACAGCTTAGCTAGGTACCTGCCAACACTTTCTCATATGTATTTGTTGAAACATGTATCTTTTTGGTAGTCTACGATACCTTTAAATACAGTATGGTGACTTGGTTTTTGTATCTAAGGCATGTGGCATGTTGTTTGGCCCCTGGTAGGCAATCAATGAAAACATTTTAAAATTGATAACTCCTATACTGTCCTAAATGTCTCTATCTTAATATTTGCTTAACTGTAATGAATTTGAGCTATATACCTTGAAGAAATGTGATACTGTTAAAGTAAAATATGGAATAATATGTTTTTACATTCTCAATTTGGATAAATTTTTAAAATTTATCCTGGGTGGCTCAGTCGGTTGAGCATCCGACTCCGGCTCAGGTCATGATCTCGCGGTCCGGGAGTTCGAGCCCCGCGTCAGGCTCTGTGCCAACAGCTTGGAGCCTGGAGCCTGTTTCGGATTCTGTTTCTCCCCATCTCTCTGACCCTCCCCCGTTCATGCTCTGTCTCTCTCTGTCGCAATCAATCAATCAATGTTAAAAAAAAAAGTTTGAAAAAATTAAATATTTTAAAATAATTTTTATCTTTTGTGAATTAACCCTATTGTGCCTCTAAAATCTGGTACTCTGAAATTCTCCCACTTGACCTTCTTGCTACTTGTTTTCAACACACTCCTTGGCTCTTGTGGAGCCTATTCTTTGCTTCCTTGGAATCTCTCCCTGTTGTACCCATCGTCTCCTTCCTGGCCTTGCTACTCCTGACTCATCTCCTAGATGACAGTCTGCTTCAGGCTCCCGTTTGCCTTACCAGGTCCCCTGAGAGGGTCTCTATCCTGTGGCAGTTCAGTTGTTAGCTTTCATCCTCGACTTCTCAGCCAGGCAGATCATCTGTCTTTATCTCCTGGGAGAAGCAAAGTTATTTGGATTGCCCTAAAACACTCAGGAAGACTTAATGGATAGTCACTCCTAAAGCACATTTTCTGTTTCAACACTTTTACTTTGCACCTCTGTGCAATAGGATAATATTAGTAGGCTACTAATATTAAATTTATGAAACAAGAAACATCTATCAAAATAACTGCCATCAGTGAACCACCTAAATTTGAATTTCTTTTCTTATAATCAGCAGCAAGCAAAAAAAAAAAAAAAAAAAACAACAAAAAAAAAACCTCCTAGTTTTTTGTAAGAAATCAAAATAATGCAAATTTTACTTTAGAATCTGAAACACACTAGCAAAGTGAGCTGTTTAAACTTCTCCTTCTTGGGACGCCTGGGTGGCTCAGTTGGTTAAGCATCTGACTTCAGCTCAGGTCATGATCTTGCGGTCCAGTCCGTGAGTTTGACAGCCTGTGTCATGGCTCTATGCTGACAGCACAGTGCCTAGAGCCTGCTTCGGATTCTGTGTCTCCCTCTCTCTCTCTCTCTGCCCCTCCCCACCTCGCACTCTGTCCCTCTCTTTCAAAAATAAGTAAACATTTAAAAAATTAAAAAAAATAAACTTTTTCTTCTTAATTATTTTTTCCCATTGTCAGTATGGCACCGTTGATTTGGATGTAGGGATGTCATGGGATGCTGGCCGATTGATGATCTTTCTTCTGTGTCCATCACAGAGAAGGAGAATAGAGAGTTTGAAGGAAGGTTAAAAGACACAGGACCAAAGTGAAAATGGAAATAAAAGGGTAATAACAGAGATAAATTACATCTGGGGATTTTTTACAATTCAATAATTGACAGAATTAGTTGTGCTTAATTTTCTTAAAATACTTTGATTTCTTGGATTAAAGTGCCACTCTTTTCTCCTCTTTCTCTCTTTATCTCTCTCTTTTTCTTTTTTGAAATCAGAGCGGTGAGTGTTACAGAGATTATCTTCAGTGATAAATCTGTGTGAAGAGAAATGTTTCTCTTATTCTCCCCACTGATTAGCACAATCTCAAATGGCATGTGTGAGAAACCTCCATCTTTTGATGCCATTCCTGCATCCCTACTCCAGCCCCAGACTCAAAGAGAGTCAGATCAGAGTGTTCCTTTTCCTTTTTCCCCTTGAAAAAGAAAATGGCATTTCTCCCCATTTCTTCTTAAAGCAGACATTTAGAATAATCAAGACAGCGTTCTTACATTTTCTGTTTCCATGGAACCTACAGAAGGTCTAACGTATCCAGGATGCCCTGTTAGCCCATAAAGCCATTATCAGATTTCCAGTCTCTTGAGCTTAACTTAGATCTTCAGAAACATAATGCAGGGCTGTTTTCAACAGAGAAACTCTGCATGAAGGGCCTTTTAAATGATAGCTTCTAAACTTTTGGTATGCCTTTGATGATTTCACACTCTGACTATTTTTGCATCTTCCTGACATTTGCAGTTCCCTTGAGGCACATATTATAGTACACACACTACCCATGCTTAGATAATCACAAGTTTAGATATTTGTGAATGTTTAGGTTCTGAAGAAGAAAAGTGACTTCGGGCAAGGATACTTGTCAACATGAGCATAGAAAATCTCAGGAAATTCTATTTGCATGTGTCCACAGATGTGAGTATTCAGTTTTGTTTTTTTGTTCACCCCATATGACTTCTTTATTTTTGCTATTGCCATTTTGTTTTGCTTGATAGTCCTTTTGTATTCATGTATGTTCAACTGTTCATGTGAATTCATCGTGGAAATTTTCTGATTTGTTGGGGGTGGGGAGATTATATGAGACTTCATACCATTTTGACATGAAATCTAATTTTTTCTAGGGATAAATACGATATGTCCAGGAGATTTCATTTTAACCCCCACCCCTTGGATAATATGCATTAAATGCCCAAGCTAAGTTTGTCCTTGAGGCCTTGCAAATAATTCAAAATTCCTGGTGGAGTCAGGAATTGATATTTTGGGGACATACCGACAAGTGAGCACATATTAAAATAAAGATTGTTTCGTTCTTGATCTTATTTTCTAAACAGAGGAAATGGCAGGCCTGCTGTAAATAGAAAGCTGTGTAAGATAAGATTAAACCTGGAAATGGATATCAAAAAATAATTAAAATTTCAGATGAGACAGAGTAGACATTTCTGACATTCCCATTTAATATTCTATTATACATCTATGATTATTTTCATTAATCATGACTTGTAGAGTCTCCCTTACTTAATTCTACATTGAACTGTATTGAATTTCAAGGTTTATTATTAGGGCAATCAAAATTGGGCTGAAAGTTTTGTGTAGGTCCCTAAAGGTAGGTTTATTCTTTGTGATCCACAAGCTACTGAGTCCAGAACTCTCTTCTACACTTTACCAAGGAGGAAGAGGAGATTGAAGAGTGCTACCTATAGGAAATTTAAGATTTGGGTTATTTTCTTTCTCTTTGCTTCATCCATGCTTCTTTACAACAGAATAGAGTTTTCATCCATCATATGATCTTTAGTATTTCATAGATGTTTATCACTTCCGTTTTAGTGCACTAGCCTAGACAAGCTCAAATAAAATCACTACAAATTCCAAGGCCTCATCCATATATGTTTTGGGAAGGAAAAAATTATATTTAGAACAACTTAACTAAAAGAGTTTTATAAAAAATTTCCAAAGTATTTCTGGGAAGAATTGGCCAGTTGACAAAAGCAAAACACATTCTTCTGAGTGTTTTTACATGCAAAATATTTCCAGAAAAAGAGAATCAGGATTGGTACTACTTTTTCCTATACCTTCTTTATGCATTCATCATAAATATGCATTCATCATAAATGCATGAATTCTTTATGCATTCATCATAAATATATGTGATATTTGGTGGAGATTAGTGCTAAATTATTTACCAGGGTGCTAAAATCTATGTATCAACTGAAACTCTTTAAAGAGGATCTTATTAATGCCAGTCTGAAATATATTAATTAATTTCTCCCAGATACTCTGATAATACTTGCTTCCCAGAGTCTGACTGTGTAATGACTTACACTACAGTTATGAACCCCTAATTCATCTGTGGAGCTTCCATTATTAATTATATTCAAATTTATTTTCCAAAAAAAAAAATGCCTAAGACTGAAAAGTACTCCTTAGGCCCATTTCCCAGATAGATAAACAGATCCTCTATCTGAACAGAAGGTAAGTTGGGGCGCCTGGGTGGCGCAGTAGGTTAAGCGTCCGACTTCAGCCAGGTCACGATCTCGCGGTCTGTGAGTTCGAGCCCCGCGTCGGGCTCTGGGCTGATGGCTCAGAGCCTGGAGCCTGTTTCCAATTCTGTGTCTCCCTCTCTCTCTGCCCCTCCCCCGTTCATGCTCTGTCTCTCTCTGTCCCAAAAATAAATAAACGTTGAAAAAAAAAATAAAAAAAAAAGAAGATAAGTACCTCTCTTCATCTTGTAGAAACAATTGCATGATAGCCTTGTAGTCAACCATTAGAAGATTATACACTGCTTGAACACAAAGACTGTGCCTCATTGGTCTATATGCCTAGTACTTTACCTGAGACACAAGTAATACTCAGTGTCATTTTAATACATACAATAAGAAATTTGCAACATATATTGAATGTTCCTTACAGAGTCTTGAACCATCAATGAAATACAATTAGAATTTGAGTTATGAAAACTTGAAATATTGAGATCTAGAATATGACTTCTAGATTTATGGACATTTCCACTAATGAACAAAACTTTAAGTAGTGTAAACCTTCTTCTCTCTACCCCAAACTTTTCAAAAATTTCCACAATTTCAAAGCTTTTGGGCTCATTACATTGCTGACTCTTTCTAGGAGACAGTTTCCATTCTCTGGTAGGTAGAAACACCTACCATGTTTGGTTAGAATCCAATTCTGATTTCAAATATAAAATGTGTTTCTTTGTTTTAGCATTTATTAGATCATGTGTAAGTGATTTTCGTAGTATTGCCCATTTGTTTTAACATTCACAATTATAATCATTTCAGATCTTTTCCATATCAATTGTGATATCAATTGTGATGTGACCTTTTCAAGGCAGTGCTTGGATCTAGCAAATACATCTGGTGATAACTTTGGAACAGAGTTTAACAATGATAAGCTATGAAGAAACCTAACCGTCTACCATGGTATATCTGAGGAAGTTCCTCCTCCAGATACCTTTTACATCTTTTCTTGTGGGAAAATTGGGTTACAAAAGTTTTCACTTCTGTGAGATCTTTGGAATGAACTCTCAAATGAAATAAGACACCTCCATTCACAGTCCTATAAGGGGAACTTGCTGTGTTCTCCTATCTCATGTAACAATGAAGACGCTTCACCAAAGGGTTTTGATGATTTACCCAAAACCTTCAATAAAGTGAGTGGCAAAAGGGTGCCTGGATGGTTCAGTTGGTGGAGCGTAAGACTCTTGATCTTGGGGTTGTGGGTTCGAGCCCCATGCTGGGACTTTCAGATTTTAAAATAAAATCTTAAAAAAAAAATGAGGAGGGGCGCCTGGGTGGCGCAGTCGATTAAGCGTCCGACTTCAGCCAGGTCACGATCTCGCGGTCCGTGAGTTCGAGCCCCGCATCGGGCTCTGGGCTGATGGCTCAGAGCCTGGAGCCTGTTTCCGATTCTGTGTCTCCCTCTCTCTCTGCCCCTCCCCCGTTCATGCTCTGTCTCTCTCTGTCCCAAAAATAAATAAATGTTGAAAAAAAAAAAATTAAAAAAAAAAAAAATGAGGAGTGATAGAGACTTGAGCCTAGAACACAGATCCTAACACTCTGTCCAGAGATTTTCTATCACTTCATTTCTAATCCTAAATCTAAAAGTAAAATCTAACAATAGCAGTGGCAGCAACAACAATACAACAAAGAAAACAAAAATATGAAATGCTGCTTGTAAAATAAATTTGTAATGACATCTATATTTTATTATTCTAATAGTAATTCTTATCAAGTGTTTTCTAATAGGGAGCGCTATGTACTGTGCTAAGTATTTTACTTGTATTTTATTATTTTATCTTTATAGGAACCCTCAAAAGTGACAATTAATATTATCCTTATCTTACAAGTGTGAAAATTAGAACTTAAAAAAGTTAAATACTTTTCACAAGATTGCACAGCCAGTGGTATCCTAAGTGGGATCAATTCAAATTCTATCTGACTTCAGAGCCTGTTCTCATAATGGACACAGTAGTATACATTTCAGATTACAAACATTTAACTAATACACCATTATAGCAACATTTAGTTTAGTATTATTTACATCAGGTACATTTCTAGTAGCACTTGAGGGTCATAAAATGTTTAATTAAAACATGTTTTCTTAACTGTTAAAATTTAGTTAATTTTCTCAGCTAGGTTAATTCTCTTTTTTAACTTCATTTTTCTTTCTTAAATGGGAAACATTTGAAGGTCAAATGTGGAAGTATTTTTGATTTAATTATGAAAATGAATATAATTTGTCCCACCACTCACCCTTGCCAAGTAGTCAGATGTTTATAGCAAAGTTAGTTATATTCTCTTAATATCTATAAGCTGCCAGCTCAAACTCTGTGTGTAGACATTCATATACTCATACATGTACTTTTCCTATAAAAGTAAAATTTTACTAAAATGTAAATGGATGTGGGGTTCTTTTCTCAATTTATATTGAACGACGAAAATGTTTTTGGATTCCTTCCACTACATCAATATTATGATCCCTTCTCTCCTCCCTCTCTCCCTACCCCAGTCCCCTCCTCCCCTTTCCCCCTCCTTCTCATTCTCCTCCTCTTCTTTCTTTTTCTCACAATTAATGTTAAATTCTAGTTTCTGCTGGGAAGGAGTGATGCATCTTGAGTACTTTATCACACTCTTCAATTTGGCCTTTTACCACCATAGTAAATTGACTGTAAATCAGGGAGGAAATTTAATACACCAATAAAATCTATAAAAATTTGTCTTAAAAAGCAGCGTTCTCTAAAGGCAATTTTTAAATGGAAAGAGGATTTAGCATTTGTAAATATAGAACATACACTGAACTCAGATTTGGCTATGGAGATCTTTCCTTATTTATATTTAATTTCTTATTTAAAAAATCCCTCCATCCCAGGTATATGCTACCAATCCAGTAGCCTCTAGCTCCATGTGCCTATTTACAGTCAAATTATTTAAAATTAAATAAAATATAAAATTTAGTTCCTCATTTTCATTAGCCACATTTTAACTGTTCAATAGCTGCTTGTGTTGGTGGCTGTATCTCAATAGCACAGATATAAAACATTTCTATCACAGCAAGTTCTCTTGGACAGCACTGTCCAATAGAGTTGGAGATTTAACTAATCAAGAAAATCAGAGAGTATTACAGAAATCATTCTAATATCTAGAATATGTATATGTGTTTATATAGAATATATATATATAACTCTCTAACTATATGTATGTATTTCCTTACTCACCTTTTTCTTTGAATAATTTTAATTTTGACCTAAGCCATTAATATTTTTCTTATTTTTTTTTTTGATATTTCAACAAGATCACATTGGCTTAGCCACATTATATCCATGTAGGTGTGTGTTTGTGATATCACTTGCAGCTAATATAGATACTAAATCCAAAGAGGTGCTCCTCCAGGCCATGGAAGGACAAGGTTATACTGTTGCCTTACACTTCATAATGTCAAACACATTCACTCGGAAGGAATGAAAAGAGGATTATAAACTTGTGATTTTACTCGATGGTGTACAATGGTCTATATTCAGAACAGGGGAAGTGGGCTCCATCTTGGGGCTGGACCACTTATATGAGAGTAAGAGTTGGTGGGATGATGATGGTAGGAGCCAGGGCCTCAGGCTGGTCTCTGAGCCCCTTCATCCACATCAACAATATAGCTTTGAGTGCATCCCCAGATTCTCTATGTTACCTAATCTACAGATAATCTGTAAACTGATTAGCCTCCTCCTTGAAAAACTAAAATCGGTGTAAAAAAAGTTCCTGAAGTTAAGTACTTTGGTTTTCTTTTTGATCTATGAAAACTATAATCAAAATGTAATAAAAAAAGAATAAACACTATATTTTAAAGTAATTTGTGATCATTTATATTTTAAAGATATATGGCAATCCAGATTATCCATTATTCCCGCAAGCATCACATTCAGTCTACACAGTGTCTAAAACATTCTTATTGGGGTGATAGTCCACGGATTCCCCAGCATCCCAACATCTTAGAGCATCTCTCCAGTCTTTATCTCTCATTAGAGGCTCTTTCAACTTTCAGATAAGTAAACACATGTGTCCTCTCCCTTCCCTACACTTTCTGGATTGTTCCAGTACCTTCGCATTCCAAGTCTATCTTCACTTAGATGCCCTCCTGAGTTCTGAGTCTCATGGTGTCATGTCCATTATGTTCCCCCAAAAAGAGTTAGCACCACCTTCCAGCATATTTCTCTCGAAGTCCAGGGAGTGCACAGTCTGTGCACTGTGAGGAGAACATTATTTTATCTTATATTAATTAATGTTTTCATACAGCCAGGTGTTGTACTAGTTGAGAAATAAGGGAAGTGCAAGACAAAACATGTTCCTAGCAAATTGCTCATAGCTTCAAGTGTTTGTTCAAATCCGAATTCCACTATAATTCCCTGAATATGTATTATAATATGGTATGTAAATATGAAAACAAAAGGGATTCCTTTTTGTAACGGAAGAAGTGGATACACCTTAGTATGTTTGGAATACCTCATTTGCTTCCTAAGATCTATTGTCCATATTCTTTCTAATCCCTTGAGACTTATTATTTCAAAAACTTAATTTTAGCCAGCTCATGCATAACAAATTTTTATCTATGGAAGAAATTGCAGTGTGAAATAAGAACTGTCAAAGCAGTGATATTTAAGGAAGCTTTGATGTTAAATTGAAGGTTGGCATTTTTGTTTAGAAGTGTATTCATCTATTCTTTGACTTCATAAATCATATTTAAACTATTGGTGGCTACAATAATGAAGTTACTGTGGATTCTAGAAATGAGGTATTGCTTGTGTGGTCTAATGTGTATCTTTAGTAGACTGTTTTTGAATTGCTAAAACACAACCTATTTGACTCTGTCAGAAGAGCATTAATGTCCTTCATTGTGCAAACTTTGTTTCTGTCACCCTTGACAAATCCTAATAGGGATTAATTTAGTTATGGGTGTCCGAATGAGCTGCAACAATAACCCTGCATTGTGTCATAGATCCAAACTAGTTATGAGCTTTGCTTACCCCGCTTCAGGCAGAAACTTTGCTAAACCTACAGTGGACATGGTATTTGCCTCTTTTTTTCTTTTTCTTTTTTTTAATTTTTTTTCTGTTACTTGTTCTTATTTAGCATAACCTGTCTCTTTCTTGTGTGGCCCAATTTAAAATTATATATTGTGGAGGTATTTGAAATTGCCGTAATAAATATGTGTTCTACACATTTTTAATCACTTGCCAGTCTGCATTAGCCTTTTAATTATTAATAAAGTGAAATCCATTGATTTCCTCCAGTTGTTCGAACATGAGTCTGGCCTAATCCTGCCTCAGGCTTGAGGGGTTCTGAGATGAACAGCAAATCCTTGAGCTAAACATTAATTTTGTGGGATTTAAACATAGTACTATTTTTTTTATTCCTGAAGGAGGTTACTCCTTTGTCTTTTTCCTCCTGAATTTGCAGAAGTATTATGAACTTTGGTCTGTTTCATGTTATACATACAAAGTAAATCTTGGACAAAACAAGTTTGTGATGTCACTAATATTTGACCTTTCTCATTATTTTGTTCTGATATTAGAAATTTTAACATGGATACTCATAAAACGGTAGGTTCCAAAGACTTTAATGCCATTTTTAAATTAAATTGAAGCACATATATTAATAGAGCATTTGTTTATTTCTATGTGTTAGGAAGAGCTCCAGTTTTTTCCAGTTATGTTTTAAACCTTCTTCAATAACACATTTGGATTTATTGCAGATTTTCTTAATGAAATCTCATGTTCTAATTTCATTTGCTCATTGACATAATACCAGTTAACATATTTTTATTTCTTATAGAAATTGAATGGTATGTCAGTTCCCCTTTTCAATCTCTTCTTACTTCTAAAATTACGTTCATTAACCTGGTTGGCAAAATTGCATTTGAATGGAAATTTATATTTAGTCTTGCTTGTCTGTATTTTTTTTTGTAAAAGCAGTTTAGAGTTTTAGAAGCTGTAAACAGCATGAACTACAACTTCTAGAACCCAGAGAATAAACATAGATACTCCATCTCATTTTATATGCCCAAATATTGTTTCTCAAGGATGTAAGAAAAATTGCTTATCATTATAGTCCCGCACAATGGCTACATGTAGTAAGGTACTTGCAAACATGTGAATAGATTTGTGAATGAATTAACTATTATGTCATATGATAGACTTCTCTAACAATGATATTTGATGACGACAGTTATCAGGTAGCCAGGACAATAACACCTGTCCTGTTCAAAATAGTCTTATTTGGAGAAAGTTTATTATAGCCTTATTGATCGAAATGTCATACTATTCTTATTCAATAGTCATTAATTTACTATTCATACACTAACTGTTGCATATTTAACTTGATCAATTTGGTTGTTCCTTGCAGCCAAATTTAGGGTTCTTCTCTTAATATACTAAGCCTATAGAATATAATTTTACATTCATCTTATATTGAATTTAATTTTATATACATGTATAAATCATTCTGCCAATTTATTAAAATCTGCAGTAGACTATTAAACTCAGTTGATTTAAACATTTACAATTGGACACTGAGAAATTAAAGGTTACAAGTTTGTGTGTGTGCGTGTGTGTGCGCGCGCGCTCACGTTTTTGTTTTTGTTTTTGTTTTTTACCAAACCATGCCTCCCCCCTTAAAAAAGGAAAAAAAAAAAAGTCGTTTTTATGTGTGCAGTCTTTCCCTGCATGGCAAGCCCTCATAACTGCTTCTGATCCCAAATCTCGGGGAATTTGTTTTCAACACCATAATAGTCTTTCAAAAGCAAGCGTGATTATAGTAACTTCAAAGCAGCAAGCATCTGGACTTTAAGATGGGCCAATGGAAGCTAGCATCCGTCTTCCATAAAAAAGCAATCGTGCTCTTCCCTGCTGCCACTTACAGGGGCTTCCTCAGGGACCTTGTTAGATGCTTTCGTGTGAAGACCATTTGACCCACTTCTGATTAGTGTGCAGGTTTTCACGGCAATGGCTTCTGGGAGGGAGATGCCGTTGGCTGGTCGCCTCCTTATTCTTGAAGTGAAAGAAAACTCTCAGTGGAATATATTAAGGATAATAAAGGGAAGAAGAAACACCAGTTAAAAGAAGGTTGAAATATTGAATTACGATTAAAAAAAAAAAACAACGAAACATATTTCTATACTGATTGTTAGGAGGATAGCCTAGTTGGTATCGCAGGTTCTTATTTTGTGATCACAAGAGGTTAACTTCTCCGTTTCTTTTCCCTGAAATATTTCCGAAATAAGGGTTTTGAGAATGCAGACTAAGTGTCTCTAGCTCATTTTACCTTTGGTCAGTTTTCCATTGCCTGAATACCCATTTTTTCCATTTAGAGTAACACTAAAAAAAATATTAAAATGTCTTTAAAAATAACAATAAAGATACCAAAGATGCCTCGATTGTTAACGTTTCCAAAAATTGTCATTATAGCTATTATATAGCCTTAGGTAAAATCTTCCCTCATCAGATTTCTGTGGAATGAATATCAGCAACAGTTGTTGATATCAAGACGTGAACAAGCTTCTAGTCATATTACACCATCTTTAAAATTCAATGCCAGTTTTTTTCATTCATAACTATTACTCAGTTGAGAATTTATTTAAGGTCCTACTTGCATCAATAGGCCCAGTGTTTTTCCATTTTTTGTACTAACAGGTTGCTTACACTCACAAAAACAATCTGCAAAGAAAATAATTTACCTAATGGCTTCTTTTGCTATTTTAATTTATTTATATATATGGAAATAGTTTACCACATAATCCAGCATTTGCTCCCTTCCTGCCCCCATCCCATGCAGGATTGCCACAGTCTAATTTTCCATTAGGATAGATTAAGTTTAATGTAACTTAATGTATCACAATATATTCCACACACCGTGTTCCAGTACTCCCATTTTTAATTTCTCCTGCTTTATCCCTTTAAAAACCACAGCTGTTAGTAGGATAACAAAAGTGATGTTGAGTAACTGCTTACTTTTCCACCTTCCCGCAGGGGTGGGGGAACAGCAGGTAGTGTAGCCTCCTCCTGAAACCAGATGTTGCTTTATTAAAAATTGAACGTTTTGGAGGGACTAGAAGGAGATTTATGCTTTAGGAGAGGAGCAAAATTAGAAGGAGTAAGAATATCAGATGGTCTAATTTGGCCTTTAAACTCAATCTTTGCTTATATTTTATTGTCAGTATTTTACTTAGATCTTATTTTAGATGTTTGTGGACGAATAAAATACCCAAGGTCTAACCTAACACTAATTGATTGTTATCATTGTCAGTCAGTCCAACAAGTTTTTCTGTATTCTTACCAGAAAATGACATCAGGGTAAGTTCTGTAAAGGATTCTAATGGTAGTAGGGTATAATACAGTATAGTTCCTCCCTTATGAGAGTCTAATTGTTAATAACAATTCACTAAATTATTTAGTTATCAGTAAAAGTTTTTAAGGAATTTAATGTGTGTTGTGTGATACCTCAATCTCCCATTTAAGTTTATTTAACTATAATTTTGTTGGATTATATTTTGCAGAGATTTTTTTATTCTTTAGGACATTAACAAGCCATAGGTTTCAAAGTGCTGTCATTTTGCCTGTGTTCAGAACTCTTTTTTTTTTCCACCCCTCTAATTAATCTTGGAAGCATGCTGAACATTTCAACTACTGCAAAATCGTTCTGCAAAACTGCAAAAACTTAGTTCTTTGGATATCTGAATAAGAAAATTATGTATTTTCAAATCTAGCAATAAGGTCTTAAAATTATGTCTGAGAAACTTTTTTTCAATGTTTATTTATTTTTTTTGGGACAGAGAGAGACAGAGCATGAACGGGGGAGGGGCAGAGAGAGAGGGAGACACAGAATCGGAAACAGGCTCCAGGCTCTGAGCATCAGCCCAGAGCCCGACGCGGGGCTCGAACTCACGGACCGCGAGATCGTGACCTGGCTGAAGTCGGACGCTTAACCGACTGCGCCACCCAGGCGCCCCTGTCTGAGAAACTTTTAAAGAAAATGTTTGCACATTCTCAATTGCATCCATCCCCCCCAAGATAAAGTTCAAATTAAAGATTTTTGTTTCATCTGCTTCCTGGGTTACTATGTGCATGTCTACAGGCTAAATGATGATGATAGGTCGTGCTTTTACAGTTACCACTCTAGCATAAAAGATTCATAATTTGTGGGAAAATTATAGAAGCATGAGTAAACCTTCTAAAGCTAAGCAGCTTCTTGTTCCCTCTAAGTAAATTTCTTCCTTGCTATGTTTCTCAGTTGTTTTGTCTTTGAAAATCAAATTATGAGAGCCTCCTCATCACCTTACAATGACAATGCAGTGACAAAACAGTAATGACATAAAACACTTGATCCTTAAAATTATTATGTATAACTGTTGTAGTTACTATAGTCACTAGAGACTAATTGAACACAAGTATTCAGAATCATTGCTTTTTAATTTAGTGTACTTAGATACGTATCTATTTGCAGGTGGTGATATCTTCCCCTCCCCCCACCATGCTAAATGTCTTCTGGACACAATCATCCTATTAGACTCTGCCATGATTAGATTGCTGTTGTTGTGTGGCTCCGTTATAGAAGTCTGTCAACTGCCAATGAGGATGAATAGTTTGAATCTTGCAATTAGTCAGCAAAACTTCATCATGCCATTTGTCTTAATGTTGTCAATTTTGTTTTATAGCATTAGATAAACACAGGAAAGGGAGACACTTATCTGGTCAAGTTATTCCATAATGCAGTGACACTATGAATAGAACATTTTTTGGCTTTTCTTTGTGGAGGGGATGGAGAGTTCATCGTTTGAGGTCCATAATAAAAGTGAATGCACTGAGAAAACTTTTGCAATTTTTAATTAAATATAAATACATGTTAAAATTTCCTGATTATAAATACTCAAAGGATACTTAAAGGTAGGACATATTTGAATCTGTGTGTGTTGTGTTAATAGATTATGTTTTACAAAGAAAATATCCATAGTGTTACTATAGAAATAAATCATGCTTCTGAAAAAAGAGAATCCAAAAGAGAATCACTCTGTGCATACCCAGCAACTCACACAAGACCAAAAAGACTTAGTTGGTAAAAATGGTCACACTGTGTCCTTCTGTTGTACCCTACCAATCAAGAGATTCAATGAATTCAAACTACATAAAAATATACAGGGTGGAAACGCTCTTCATGAAAATGCATTTGAACCAGGTATAACTGAGAATAATAATCAAAGACATTAGACACTCATTGGTAGGAGTTCCATCATAGCATATTCTCTTACCTAGAAAGTTCTGTCCATCTTCTGGCTTATGATAACCCAGGTTGGAGCTGGAGCTTTATAGATGAGAATACAATCAGTTGATTTGAATAAAAAATCCTGCATAAAAAATTTCTTCATGTAACTTCTCTGTATTTAGTAACCACAGTGTTTGGCAAAGATGTATGTCTTCCTTTAGATAAAGTGTGTATGTATGACATTTATCTATAAATAAATGCCATGAATGTTCCAATATGATTCATAAAGTGTTTGTTGGCAATAAATTGGAGTTAATAAGTGGCTTACTTTTTAAAATATTTTTAAGTTCATTAATTTATTTTGAGATAGAGAGAGAAAGCTCATGTGTGCACACGCATGAGTGGGAGAGGGGCAGAAAGAGAGGGAGAGAGAGAATCCCAAGCAGGCTCCACGCTGTCAGCACTGAGCCCAATGTGGGGCTCGATCCCATCAATGATTAGATCATGACCTGAGCCGAAATCAAGAGTGGGACACTTAACTGACTGAGCCACCTAGGCACCCCCTAAATGGTATTTATTTTTAGAGATTATTTTTCTTTTACTTAATGTAATGTATAACATTTAAGAGCTCTGCATTGTCTTGAAGTGGAAAAAACTTAAGTGCTGTTCCTAGGTTTGTGTTGCATTCTGAGTTTACCTCAAAAATCTTTATTTTAGTAGTATATGCTATTTTTAGGGAAAAAAAATGTGCAGGAAGAACAAACCAGAAGGAGAAAGACAAATAGAGAAAAAATAAAATAAACTTTTAAGTACTAGTACCAAAAGAATGTCTTTAACATTTAAGTGTATAGTTTTCTTTATATTTTATAAACATGAGGAATTATGTAGTGCATTATGAATGTTTCATTATATTTCATTATGTTTCATTACATATATTTCATTATGAATGTTTCATTACATTTCAGTGTAATTTTATATATAAATTATATACACTAATATTTACTTCAATAATCAGATAATGAGTCATTTTTAAGCCAATTATATTAACCTTGTCTTTTGCACTTAACTGGGCTTTAGGCATCTGAGCCATTTGCAATCTCTCTTGACTCAGGGAAACCAAAATAGAGGATTTTCAGAGAAGATGCAAGAATTAGTTTGGAATGTTGAGTGGCAAGAAGTGAGTGTTCAGACTGAAAGGGTAGCTGTGGGAGGTCTTGATGCCAAGCTGAAGAGATTTTTCTTAATTTTAGTAACTATCCCCTTGCTATTTATC
Organism: Prionailurus viverrinus; assembly: GCF_022837055.1. Classification (NCBI taxonomy): domain Eukaryota; kingdom Metazoa; phylum Chordata; class Mammalia; order Carnivora; family Felidae; genus Prionailurus; species Prionailurus viverrinus. The sequence continues at coordinate 129,032,396 of NC_062569.1, read as the reverse complement.
TGTTCTTGAAATTTTAAGAGACAGGAACAGAGAGAGGGAGATTAAACTTTGTAGTCTATCGTTAGACTGTGTTTTGTACAATGTAAGATTACCTACATAAAAAAAAATAATTTACTTTGGTAAGAAACTTTTCTGGGTCAAGTTTATAGACAACATAGATTTTTAATGGGCTTCTTTTTTAATGACTTCATTAAAGCCAAGTCTTGTAAAGTAGCCTGAAGTTAACAGAGGTCTTTTTTTTTTTCCTCCTTTCTAAAGGATTCAAGCTCCTGCTTGAGAAACTAACAAAGACTTGATGCTATTTAGTAGTTGGTTGCTAATAGGTGCCTTTGAGAGTGTCTTTGAAAAGACAAGTTAAATTGCCAAGTTTGTTTGTTTGCTTTCATGTTTCCCTCCTTCCATTTCTCATTACATATAGATTCAAGAAAATACTTAAGTGAACTGCAATGAATAATTCTAGGAAGGCACTTAAGACTGTTAACTACTGGAATAGCCTGGTTAAATGCTTTGGATGAATGGCAGAGAGTTAAGTTTATTTTGGTACATTAATCTCCTTGATATCTACAGTTCTTCCCCCCAAAATCTCAGCAGACAGGGTACCCTAATGAAAACATTCTTTGGTGACAAAAGATATATTTATCCTGGCCTTTTAGTCAAGACATATTTTATGGAAGTCTCTTGGTGGTTTCTTTACAATGTGTGGCTTGACCACACAATATTTTGTTTGTTTTGTTTTTTTGTTTTGTTTTGTTTTTACATCACAATTGGATACAACTTTAGCTGCTGAATCAAGAATCTGAAATCCATGTCCTTTGACACAAATTTCAAACTCTACCTCTTAAAGCCAAACTCTAAGAAAGTCCTAAGTCTTGAAATGCCTACGTTTCTTGAGGATGAAATCTTAATGAAAGTGAAACCATTGTTATGGGTTTCATGTTGTGTCTCCCCCAAGTTCATATGTTGAAACCCAAATCCCATGTGACGCTATTTGGAGGTGGGACCTTTGGGGAGTAATTAGGTCATGAGAGTGGAGCCCTCATAATGGTATTAATGCCCTTATGAGAAGAGAGCACTTGTTTCCCCTCTGTCTTTCTGCCACATAAGGTCACAGAACGAAGACTGCCATTTGCAAACCGGGAAGGGGACTCTCACCAAATAGTGGATCTGCTGGCAACTTGGCCTTGGATTTCCCAGCCTTCAGAACTCTGATAGGTGAATGTTTGCTTTTTAAATCGCCCTATCAACCTATCAACGGTAATTTGTTTAGCAGCCCAAACTGACTGAGACAATCATCTATCCAAATGTAAATTGACTTAGGATTGCCATGATAATGACTGACACTTATGTGGTACTTAACAGTATTAAGTAAAGTCTGACCTTTTCAAGGGTAAGAATACATGAGGGGTGTCTGTCTGTGTGTGCACATCCATCTCTACCTATCTATCCTTAAAATGCCTTTTACATGTGTCAAAAATAGAAACTTGTGTTGTCCTCAGGAAAATAGACCATATAAACCCTAAGTAATCTGCAAAAATCACATAGCTCTAGGAGTGGTGGTGCTAAAAATGACATACAAGCCTCCTGACACTGTGGTGTAAGTTGAAATCAGTGCAGTGTACTGCCTTGGGCCAGGTTTTTCTGGGCTGGGAGATATTTTGCTGTACACGTGGCAGGTGGGAAAAGAGAGGTGGAGGGGGCCGTGTGTGGAGACACATGACTAGGAAAATGGATAGGCAGGTAGAGAAAAGGATGGAATTAGGAACAGAAGCATTGAAGTTGATTTTTAAATCTACTTTTTAAAATTTCCATTTTGTGATTACTCTAACCATGGAGCTTGCCTTTGCTTAAAAAGATCCATTATTTCTGGCCCAGGTTGTCATTATGCTTTGAAAAATTCAAACCGTAAAAATGATAGGCTTAGAGGCACGCGGGTGGCTCAGTCGGTGAAGCATCCAACTCTTGGTTTTGGCTGAGGTCATGATCTCAGGGTTTGTGAGATAAAGCTCAGTGTTGGGTGTTGGGCTCTGTGCTGACAGCGTGGAGGCTGCTCACAATTCTCCCTCTCCCTCTTTCTCTGCCCGTCTCTTGCTTGTGTAGGCTCCCTGTCTCTCTCTCTTTCAAATAAATAAATAAACTTTAAAAAAATGATAGATTCAGATTAAAGGGGAATGAATGGGTGACATGAGTAATCTGCCTCTAGGTAAATTCTAATCAAACAGAACTATTAAAATGTTTCAATGACTTTAAGGACATCTTAAATAATTACTAGTATTGATATTTCTAAACCGCACATAGTTTCTTTCCTGCAGCTTTTATTAAGAACTGATAATGTGAAATCAACCGTGGATTCTTCTAGAGTCACTTTGGGGGCCTTGTCAAGTAAATCAGACATTGGGGAGCATAGCTCCAAAAAGCCAGATAATTCTCTTTAGTTAATCAAAATTATCCACCTAGTGCATTTTTTTCTTCTAAATTTATTATTTTGTAAAAAATGGTTTGGAAGAGTTACTTTGCATTACTGTTTTAAGAGCGAAATATTGTGAGCAACTCTTCTTCTGAGGAGGCTCTCTTTGATAAGCTGTGCTTGTTTTGTGATTGCCTTATTATTGGTTACAGAGCCCTTTTTTATGGCTGGTTTAGATAGTTTATTATGCATTCAGGCATGAACCAGATGCAGATATAGTTAATGTGCTCAGCAACCCTATGAGGCTGATATTAAGATCTCCATTTTCAAGATGAGGTAGAATGAGGTAGAGCTGTGTTAAATTAATGTTTAAAAATTTTACATCTACTGAGTGGTAAATTTCTAATTACAATCCAACCTTTTTCTAAATACAAAATTTGTATTGTTAATTTCCATGCCTTATGATTATTATTATTATTATTGTTGTGAAGTAAGTTTTAACTCATGCAGACAACTTTTATGGTCTTTCTTACCTTCCCTGGGAGGGTCCTTATAAGAATAAAAATTGGACTTTGTGGGGTTTCAGATTGTTCTTTGGATTCTTGGTTATTTCCTCCATGGAAGCCAGGGACACTGGGGATACGAAGATGTTGTAGAAGGAGTTAAATATGTCCAGAAGTTTTGTGTCTTTGTTAGATTACTTCATAAGCCCTACAGTTTTTTGAAAACCCAGTTCTAAATGGATGTATTATGAATATATATTTAATGTCATCCTGCTGGTCGTGTATTACTTCAGGGTTTATTTTGTTTTGCTTGAACTCAGGGAGGGGGATTCCAAACCTTAAAAGGCAAAAGAAGTTTGTTTATATTTCTAGAATTAAGCACCCATTCATCCCAGTGTTATGGACCTTTTCACAAACCCAAATATTCTGTTCATAGCTAGATTTTAAACATCTTCTGGACAAGGACAGCATATATTTATATTGCCTTGTAAATATGCTGGATACAACTCAGATTTTTTTTTTTCGAATGTTTCTTGAGTTGGATTTTGCAGTATAATTCATTTTGAAGACTATCCTAACTCTTTAAATAGAGGGAAGCAAAATTAAACCTATTGGACATATAAAAGAGATATGTATTTAAAAACTTGGTGGTCTGCTGTACTTTAGAGAGCATCAAGATACTGGAAAGAAAGCTCTAAAGGACATATTCTGTGGAATTAATAAACAGTGATAGACCAAACATTTCAATGGAGTAATGCACCCAAGCAAGGACAGGAGAGTTTGAATCAGACTAAGAGAATAAGGTTTCACCATTGGCACTTGGTTCTCAGACGTGGATAGCTTGCAGCAGGTCAGTGTTACAATTTGGCACTATGCTTACAAACGGTTGCTTTTCACTTGGCATTTGCTGTATTAAAACAACACAAGCAAATGGGTGCATCCAATTAAAGATACCCAAGTACCACAGTTCCTTTACGACTGTGATGGAATTGCAGGATAATAATTCCTCAGTACATCGAGGCTGCAAAAATTTTATGTGATGGTCTCTATATAGAATATCATTACTCATGGGTGCTTGGTTTTAAAACAAACAGGCATGGGGAAATCATTAAAAGACAGCAAAGCCTTATGAAATATAATATTTAATGTGTAATTTTATGTACACAACCCCTCTTTATAAACATTAAGTGTGTGAGCATGTATATAAGAGGTAAGGAGGCAAAACTGACTTTTAGTTGTGTTTATATAAAGCAGATAATTTCATGATTACATTTCTTATTCTGTGTGTCACTTACAGTATTTCTTCTCACAGTTGTTGGACAACAAGCTTTGACATTTTAAGAGCCTACAGATGTCATAATTAAACTTAGTAATCAGTCTAGGAATAAACACGTAAATAACAAGGGATCATAAAGGTCGGCAATATGGCACGGCATAAACATGGAATCCCAGTGCTTGCTTCTAATATGAAAAAATGCGTTCTGCAGTTCAAAGCATGTCATTCTTTGCATATGTTCAAATGAAATATGAAAGGTGAAAAACTCTCTCCAAATGATTAATGTAACATTTTACAAGGACATATGGATGTTCTTAGAATTTAATGGGGGAAGGGGAACTTACCTGGAATCAATTATGGGAAATTTGGCAAAATGGAAAGTGAAATATTCATTCTCTCTTCTTCTTATAATTACTTGACATGTGTTGTTAGAATTTTTAAAAATCCAACAGAATAAAATGAGGGTAATTTCAGTCAATGGGAATGAATTGTATTCAGATGATAGCATGACAAAAAAAAGACTCAGGTTTTGGAACTGATTTTGAAGGACAGATTTCAATGGATGCTGAGTAAAGCTTTAGCCTTGGCATTGTCTCTGCCCTGAAATTTTCTCAGACCCTCCCCAAGTGATGATGTTTCCCCAGGTCTTGTGTGTCTTTGATCCATATACATGCACATACTTCTCTGAGTGGAAAATTCACAGAATTATTCACTCACCCATCTATCTCACCAGACTACGAAGTTCTGGAAAGCAGTGACCTCTCTTATGATATATCTTTGCATCCCCAGTTATTTTTGAAATATCAGATGCTTCCTATTTCATAGACTGCTGGGTCAGGGCTGAGAGTTCACAATAGGTGAAGAGTAAAAATCTATAACTCAGTGAACAAAATAAATGAATGAGTTCATATGCTAGTGAATGAATGTTGCACAGATATTTACTTACTTTGACTTAAGACTTCTCATTTCAGTCACTAGGGATGTAGAAATTGTACTTTTTCATAGGAATAGAAGAATATTTTAAAGCTTTTTTTGGTTAAAAATATGTAATCATTTCAATACTTCAGATGGGTTTCATTAACAAAAAATTAAGATTACCATCATACCAGGGGCACCTGGGTGGCTCAGTTGGTTAAGCATCCGACTTCAGCTCAGGTCATGATCTCATAGTCCGTGAGTTCAAGCCCCGCATTGGGGTCTGTGCTGACACCTCAGAGCCTGGAGCCTGCTTCAGATTCTGTGTCTCCCTCTCTTTCTGCCCCTCCCCTGCTCATGCTCTGTCTCTCTCTGTCTCAAAAATAAATAAAAACATTAAGACATTTTTTTAAAATATTACCATCATACCTTTAATATCTTCATATTATCCTTACAATTAAGCCTCAGATAACAAATAAGACTTTGCAGTAAGTGTGGCAGTGTTCCACATAAATAAAAGTAAACATTGCAACTAAAATGAGGCAATGATTAAAAATGTGCAGAAGTCAGAGTTGTCATTAATCAATTAAGTATAAATATTAATTTTAGGAAGCACAACGTTTTGCCAAATAATTTTTCCAAGTCTACTAAATGATCAGAGATTTTTAGGAATTTAGAAGTTTAAGGGAAATTAGAGGAGTAACGCCCCACAATGTTGTTGGAATGCAAGAAATATTATTAATGTTGCACAGGTCAGCAAAAAGAATCCTTGAGTCAAATCTAGCCACACCCAAAACTGAAAATGGTTACTTTCTGGCCCTTTACAGGAAAAGTTTGCTGAATGGCAAAACTTAGAGGCCTCTATACTTATTATGCTATGTACTGATTTTTATCTTTCAAATAAAAATTAGAATTAAAATGACAGAATCAGATATTAATGAGTCACTTATTTTTCTTAGTTCCTATAAGCAAGGTTTGAGGCAACAGATTTAAATTTTTATTAACATGACCTTATATTATCTCTACATGTTAAATATGAATGAGATGCTGACTGCAAGATCGTTATATGTAGCAATCATAATTAATTTGATGCTAAGCATAGGTATTGTCTCATTTGTTTTCTTTCCCAGGATTTTAGAATATATTTATGGATAAGGCTAACAGGAAAAGTGTGATTACTCACAGTCCGTTGGATTTTTACACATTTTTAAGTTCTAGGCTTCAGTGCTACTCCCTGCCCCCACTCCATTAGATGTATTTTTTTAATGTTTACTTATTTTTGAGAGAAAGAGAGAGAGACAGAACACAAGCAGTGGAGGGGCAGCGAGAGAGGGAGACACAGAATCTGAAGCAGGCTCCAGGCTCTGAGCTGTCAGCGCAGATCCCAACATGAGACTGGAACTCAGAAACCTTGAGATCATGACCTGAGTCAAAGTAGTACGCTTAACTGACTGGGCCACCCAGGTGCCCCATCCATTAGATATTTCTTTTTATTTAGTCTTTTAATGTTTATTTATTATTGAGAGACAGAGAGAGGGACAGAGCATGAGCATTCAGGGGCAGAGACAGGAGAAGACACAGAATCTGAAGCAGGCTCCAGGCTCTGAGCTGTCAGCACAGAGTCCTATGTGGGGCTCGAACTCACGGACCGTGAGATCATGACCTGAGCTGACGTCAGACGCTTAACTGACTGAACCACCCAGGCACCCCCATCCATTAGATATTTTAAACTTAGCAAATGTTTGAACTTTATTTCAAGTTTAGATTGCAATGTGGTGAGAACTCAGTGATGAGGCACTTTTATGAGGAAGGATAGGAGAAAAGACTTTATTGCTTTTAATAGCTATAACTCCCTTTATGTTTGTAGATATTTATCAATAATAAGTGACGAACAAATAGGAAGGGTCCACATTACCATCTGCTATCAAGGAATACATGGTACAGGAACATGTGGAAGAAAATGGATTTTTGGTGGATTCAAAAAAATGTTATCAGTGGTTTGGTCAAATATCTTCTGAAATAAATATTATATATCAACCACAGAATTCTTTGTCCTGAGTCTGTTAGAAGAGGTTTTCGCGATTTATATGACCTTATAAACAAATATAATGAAAAGTACTATGACAGTTCACTGACACATTGCCTTGTTGAGAATGTGGTTTCCATGCCAAGAACAAATATGAAAAATAGCATAATATCTCTGTTGCACAACTAATCACAGTGCAGTTGTGTGCCCATCAGTTGATCTTTTGGAGGAATTAAGGGAAATTCAAAAGAAAGATTATCATGTGCAAACAATGAGAGCTTAGATATCTTGCCGACTGGCCTAAGGTCTCCCCATCATTCCTGCCGCGTTTACTTTTTGTATCAGGAGTTAATTAAGGTGAAACATGAGGTAATTAGGGATAATCCTCCTGGCCTCCTGCTGGCCTGTTGCCTCCTAGGCCATTGCCTAAACCAAACTATGTTCACAGTTTAAGAAAAAAAAAGCAAATTTTTGTAAAAGTGATGCACATGCTTTCTTGAGACATGATGTCTCATCTTTAAGACTATGGTTTTTAATGCCTTTGCATGGAAAAGGTATAAAAATGATTATTCTCTTCTGGAGTTTTGATTTAAAAAGAAAAAAAAACTATTGTAGTAATATATACCTGTTCACTGGCAGGATTATGGAGTTCCATTTCTTCACCTTGTCTGTTACTACTAGATTCAATAAAATCTGCACTAGGATAAACCTTTACTTTTGAGTATGCTAGAAAGTAATGCCCTTTTCCCCCAACCCCCAAATTATATTCTTTGTACAGATTTGTCAGTGAATTGTGCATTTACAACCAACTATAATAGCAATTGGTGGGTGGGTGGGTGGGGATGAGGAGAAATGAAAAATAAAAGCAAAATTTTTCCCTGAATAAACATCCAGGTATTTTATCCTTGAGGAACATTCTAGCCTTTATAGTGTGATGAATAAATACGCCAGGTAGTTACTGACTTCTCCTTAGAATACATACACCTCTGTGTGTTTAGGTATGTTAGTTCCATAGTACATTTTTGCATGAATGTGTTTTGTGTGCTTGTGTATGTGCTGTTTTACTTTTGCCTTTTTAATGAAGGAAAGAATAAAAAGGTTTAATATCCTTGTTAAGCTTTTCTAAGTTGAAAAGGAAGCACGTGCCCCTTTACAGATACCCTAGCCTTCTAATTTACCAGCCATAATAGAATCTGTACTCTTGCCAAAAGGCATTTTATTAGGATGTTAAGATTTTAGAATTGACAGACCCCCTATATTAATTAAACAGCAAATTGCTAGTAAGCAGCCATGACATTTATAAAGGAGGGCATTTATAGAAGACGTAAAATCTTTTCTGCCATATTTGTAATATCCTATCAGGTTCTGGGCTAAAAAACCTATTATAATAAATTTTATTTTGTTGTTGCTGTTTTTTCAATTGCTAACAGAGTTTTAACTTCTATTTAGGCTACACTGAGTCCTTTTCTGTCTTTTTAGCTGTGTTTTAGAATTGTTGGTGCTAGCATCTTAAATACATATATATTTTAAGTCCTTTATGGAGATTAAAATGCCTTCTGTGGAGTAAACCAGTAAAGGTTACAGAACAGTTCTACGACAACAAGTTGCTAATTCATACCTTGTTTGAGACTCTGAAGCAGTTAATATTTATGTTGCTAGCTATGTGGCCAAATCATAAACTCTTATTTAGTGGTGAATGTCAAAACCTTCAAATATCTGATTCTTACTTTTTTTTAGAAAATGAGAGAAAAACAAAAACATGATTTTTATTCTCAGGCTTTAAGACTAAAGGAAACTCAGGATGAAGTTATTTGTGTTTATTTAGTGAATTTGGTGTCAGTCCCTTAAAGTAGATGTGGGGCCTTTTCTCCTGCAAAATTGCAAAGAGAGCATTTGCACTATGGCATTTAAGAATATATCAGATGAGATTTTCTATTGATCCCAGTGGCAGGGATGAGTGCCCTGAGAGAATAAATGAGCCGCCTTTATGAGGCTCCTTGTCAGCAAGGATTTAGCTGTTTCATTTGCAGATTCCTGTAAATGTTCACCAGATTCATGACCAGTAATTTTCACTGGAGAAGGACTGGACCATGGGTAAGCAGGTGACTCTTTGTCATTAACGGTTTCAAATAGCATTAAAAATGTTCTGGCAGCTCAATTGATTCTGATGAAGATATGGAGCCCAATCACAATGTGTCTCTAGCTAATATTTCCAATTATCAGGCAAAGCAAAGGACCAAAGTGAATACTGATAATAAACACAGACACACAGACACACACACACCCTCAATACATACACAAATTCTGGTCACATAATTTTCCAGTATCAAGACTGAAATTGAAATCTAGAGATATTCACACTTAGAATAGCACAGTAAAAATACATGTGAACCAGAAACGACTTCTTACATAAGTACATGTATATTTGCTAATCTTTACAAGATAATGGGTTATCTTCCAAGTGACCAGTAAATTGCATGCAATAACTGATATATATGCCCTATTAGAAACAGTAGCTAGGCAATGATTTTGACTCTACGTACGAGCTAGTGTACCAGAATTGGTTTTGTATTAACATTTGATGCAGAAATCTTCCACAAATTTTGAGCCATGACAGATAAATGGATTAATATATCTGTCTTTGGGGGCACCTGGGTGGCTCATTTGGTTATGCCTCTGGCTCTTGATTTCAGCTGAGGTCATGATCTCAGAGTTGGTGGGATCGAGACCTGCACTGGGCTCCATGTTGACACCACAGAGTCTACTTGGGATTCTCTCTCCCTGTGTCTCTCTGTCTTCTGCTCGTACCGTCTCTCTCTCAAAATAAATAAATAAACTTAAAAAATATGTAGATAGATCGATCGATCTGTGTGGAATCTGTTTCTATATATCAAAGGTTTTAGTGTATGTGTTAATATATAAATCACCTACCCTTAATGTAAGGTTTACAATTCTAAATTTATTATTATTGGTCTTAAAATTTCATTTAGAAGTGTGTTAGAAAATGCTATAACTCTCTCTCTTTCTTTTTTTTTTTTTTTTTTTTTTTTGGCCTGTATCAGTTCTGGTATGGAATGACTCACAAAGATGACTGGGTTACATACAATAAAGTATTCGGTGATTTTTAGTTTCTCATAAGCACAGAGTGGAAATAAAATATTTTAGTATCATTTTCAGAATTTTCCTGACTCCTGTTGCCCATTTATCCTTTCTCCTAGGAAAGAAGTGCCTGTAGGCTTTTTGCAGGCTTGTCCAAGATCATCCCTGAGGCCACATTGCTGGTGTGGGTGCAAATTAATAAAACCTTTATTGAGGGCAATTTAGCAATATGAATTAAATTTATAAAATGCCTGTAGTCTTAAACCCTGAAATTCCACTTGAGTAAATGTATATTTCAGATAAATTGGTGTGTGCATGTGTGTGCATGCAAAATGGCATTTTATGTATAAATTTATGCATTATAGCATTGTTTTATATAGCAAAAGATAGTCATCAACCCAAATAGGATGAAGTCAGTAGGAGATTACAGGAAGGCCACTATGCATTGATACAGCAAGGCTCCCAAGATACTTTATTAGGCAGGAAAAATAATGGTGCTTAATTGTACATTCCCATTTAAAACTATTTTATAAAAGTAAGACAAATGAACATATAGGTACATATATGAGTATCTGTGCAAAGTAGCAATATATGCATGAACCATATTTGGAAGGACATAGAAAACATTAATAATATTATTTGGTAATGGAGATGAGAACTGGATGAAGCTGTAAGACAAAGCCTGGAGCAAGACATTTTACAAAGAGCTTTAAAAATGTTTTTATACTATAGGGGCACCTGGGTGGCTCAGTCGATGAAGTGTCCAAATCTTGATTTCAGCTCAGGTCATTGATCTGTTCATGAGTTCGAGCCCCACATCAGGCTCTGTGCTGACAGTGTGGAGCCTGCTTGGGATTCTCTCTCTCTTGCTCTCTCTCTCCCTCTCTCTCTCTCTTTCTGCCCCTACCCTGCTCACGCTGTCTCTGTCTCTGTCAAAATAAATAAATAAACTTCAAAAATGTTTGTATGCTAAAAAAATACATACAAAAATACATTTCATCCTTTATTGTTTCTTCACCAACCTGATCTATCAAGTTCGAATGTTTAAATTATGTTTTTCCTCCTCCCCGCTTTAGTGATGTTGATTTTGACTGGCTATTAGAAAAATGGCCTAAATTCATTAGTGTGTTGTAGACTGACAGCCTCATACCTCCCGGAGATGTTTCTGAGTCAGAAGAGGACAGTGTTAATTCACATGGAATTCTCACTGGTTAAGCTTCGGGCAGTCCCAAAAGGACTTTCCAGGCAGAGTGGTCAGGATCATTTGATTAAAGTGAGCCCAGCAAGCTAGACAGCTGTAGTGCTTTCATGCACCTCCCTGACAAAATAAGGAAGTACCACAGCAATCACAGCAAGCTTCTGAATGGAGCCTGATGCCCACAAGGCTCCCAGGCAACTGCACTTTAGAAAACTAAGTGGGACCAATTCCAGGTCCAGAAGGGACAGAACTACTGAGCTCTTAGCCAGAGTAGCTTAAATTGTGGTTATGACATAGGGTTTTATAAAGGCACACGTGACATTTGCTTAATGCTGCAGTGCTTCTAAAAAATAAAGACTCCCCCATCCCTCCTCCAGATCTACTGACTCAGATCTTGTAGAAGAACCTTGATTTGAGCAGTGTTGCTCCCTGACTAAATCTCTGGGTCTGTTGCTTTCTGGATCCCAGTAAATAGAGTGCGATCTCATACCGGGCTCTAGGCAATCTGTGAGCAGCCAAGCCCAGGGTTCTCTGTTAAAGATCTGAAAGTCTTTGCAAAGGCCTTAAAAGCGCCATCCTGCCAGGACTCTTTCCAGAAATGCTTTCCTAATCCATTTCCTGGGGGCTCTCTGCTCACTGTAGGCCCAGCCCCATACTGGTATTTGATACTGAGCTAGCCTCTGCCTGGGGCACTGAGCTAGGAAAGCATGTTCCTTTTCCACTATAACCAATACCTGTTAGCTTTTGGGGATGAGTCAGTGCAGCAAATTCTCTAAACTCCATTTTTTTTTTTTTCAAATTACCAAGCATGATATTGAGCTCAGCACTTTTCTAGCACTGAGGATTCCAGAGGAAACAAAAGAGACCAAAATATCTCCATGGAGCTTTCTTCCTAGAAGTGGATATAGACAGTAAATGCAAATAAAGAAAACATATTGTTCATATGATTGAGTTGTATAAGAGAGAAAGCATAAAATGGGAAAAACCTTATGTGTATTTGGAGGGGATGGGTGGTGAGCAGCTGGGGAGTTGTGATTTTAGATCAAGTGGTCAGGGAAGACCTCCCAGGGAAGGCGAATATTGAGTGAAGCCTTAAGGGAAATTGAAAAATAACAAAAATTAACAATGGGGGTGAGGGGTGTGGGTGGAAAATGTTCTAGGTAGAGGAAAGAGCAAGTGCAAAGGTCCCAAATTGGAAGTGTTGGAAGGTTTGTGCAGAGTAGCCTGGTCCAGGAGAAGGTAGACTGAGTGATGAGTTGAGGTAAGAGTATTGAGCAGAGGACAGGTCATGCACTTCCTCTGGGGACTTTGGCTTTGATACCAAGCTAGACCATTGAAAGGTTTTGAGAAAGATGAAATACATCTTATGTCTTTTTTTTTTTTAATTTTTATTTTTTTATTTTTTTTTTCAACGTTTATTTTTTTGGGGACAGAGAGAGACAGAGCATGAACGGGGGAAGGGCAGAGAGAGAGGGAGACACAGAATCGGAAACAGGCTCCAGGCTCTGAGCCATCAGCCCAGAGCCTGACGCGGGGCTCGAACTCACGGACCGCGAGATCGTGACCTGGCTGAAGTCGGACGCCCAACCGACTGCGCCACCCAGGCGCCCCACATCTTATGTCTTAAAAGGATAACTCTTGGCATTGAGTGGAGAACTTCCCACATGGGAGCAAGAACTGAGACAGGGAAATAACATACAGTGATCCAGGTGAGAGCTAACTAGGTGGGGGCAGTGGAGGTGGTGAGAAATAATTAGGATCTGATAAATTTTGAATCTAAATCCATCAGGATTAGAACACTTTATGTGAGGTTATGACAAAAGTACAAGAGTCAAAGATGACTCACCTTTTATCTGATAGACTGGAAGAAGGAAATTACCATTACTGAAATGAAAGACTGTGAGAGGTGAAGGTTTTATGGATAAGTCAAATTTGATATCTGTGTAACATCTAACAATGGAGACAGTAAGTGGGTCATTGGAGGTATGAGTCCAAGGAAGAGATCTTGCTTGGACATTTGGAATACTAGCATCCATGTAGTAATTAAAGTCATGAGGTTTGATAACATTCTACAGGGAGTGTGTGGAGGCAGAAGAAATCTCAAGACTGAACTTTGGATCACTGTAATTTTAAAGGTTAAGAAGGTAGAGGACCTAGCAAAGCAGAAAGAAAGAAAAAAAAAAAAAAACATTAGCCAGTAGACAGAAAATTGAATGAGTATATGATGTCTCAGGTTAGTGAAACAGATATTTAAAGTTGGAGAGAATGTTCAACTGAGTCAAATGCTACTGAACAGTCAGGGAAGGTGAGAAGCAAGAACTGATCATTGGATATGGCAATGTGGAGGTCACTGGTAACCACTATAGGAACAATTTTGTTGGAGGAGTCGTGGAGAAGCCTTTACTACAAAAGGTTCAAGAGAGGATGACAGAAGAATAATTGGAGACCCCAAGTAAGGAGGTTACTCCCAGAGTTCTGCAATACGGGGAAGAGAGAGTTGGAGAGCATCAGAAGAGGAATGTGGGGGCAATAGAAGAGTTGTTTTCATTTGTTTTTAAAATGAGGTAGGTTAAAGCTTGTCTGTGTGTTTATGGGAATCATCTAGTAAAGAGGGAAAAGCTAATAATACAGAAGAGAAAGGGGAAAATCACGGAAGCAGTTGTCCTTGAGTGGGGACAAGGAGATGGGGGCTAGGGACAAGTGGAGATGTTGCTCTACTCTAGACACATAGATCATCCATTCATGACACATGGTAGGTAATGGGCCCAGAGGCAGTTATATGGGTAAAGGAGGTAGATAATCATTTATATTTGATTTTTGTAGGGTACAGGTCACGATGCAAGATCATTTTTTCACATTAATGTTTGTGGAAATAAACAAATGGAAACTGGCTTCCATTGTTTTGTAGAAAAACAATGAATTGTGTTGAAAGAGAACAGATTTCCAGACAGTGTTGAGATCTCTAGTAATCTATCACATATGGCTCCTTTTATAGTCAACTTGTATAAACAGAAAATTCCTTTTCCAATTTGGTTTAATTAGGCAAAGAAGAACCGAGTGCTCATGATTACTAAGACCCCACCCTGCCTTCAGGGAGCTGCCTATCTGGTGGGACAAGCCCCAAGATATGGTGTCCATTTTTTTCTAAACAAAAATCAGGACGGATCACCCCACCCATGGGCTGACAACAGGAGAGAATATTTAACATGAGGACTATTCAGGCATATTCAGGGCATATGTTCACCATTATTGTAATTAGTATCAGATGTTTGTAAGTGCTGAACCAGAGAAATAAAAGTATATGGAACAGAAGAGTGAATGTTTAACTTTGCCTGGGAGATGTGTGGGAAAGCAAAGCTAAGGCTTTGAAAATTACTGAAACAAAGGGAGAGGCAGAAATTAAGCTTGGGCAGGTAGATTAGAGTCATATTGAATGAGTCTTATTCTAAGAAGTGTGGATATTATGCTATAAACATCAATAGTGACATAATCATGTCTGTATTATAGAAAGATAAGTCTGGTAGCTATGTGGAGGAGAGATTGGCCAAACTGGCAGTCATTAACGATTAAGTGTCCTCTGCAATAGTCCAGGAAAAATATAATATGGAAATGACAAAGTAAAGGGCAATAGAATGGAGGAGGGGAGGGGGGGTGGGGATCCTAATATGACATTTTAGAGGAAGGGAAACAGAACTTGAGACTCATTTGGAAAATAAGAGAACCAACTAACAATGACTACAGGATTCTGATCAGGGTAAAAATTACACTTTGATGTCATTTGTCAAGATATAGAATACAGAGAATGAGCAGTTTGGGTCAGGAGGTGACCAAACACAATGAGTTCATTATGTGTGTGTTCAGTGTTCAATAGTTTGAAACAGCTAGAAAGTCTGGGATTTTTCTTTGACATCTTTCCTTTCTTTTAATGGACATTGGATTTATCATTTGAACTCAACAGAAATAGAGAAATAAAATTAGCAATAATTAGGTGCAATTAAAATGATGTGAAGGACATTCAGTACTAAAGGACAAATTCATTATATACTTAGCAAAAGCAAGGGTTCCCAATATTTTTAGTGCATGGTGACCACATTTTCTTGATTGAAGTTTTGTTTTATGTGTGTGTGTGTCTGTGTGTGTGTGTGTGTGTGTGTGTGTGTTTTGTGGTTTTTGTCATTTATAAGATTAGCCAGAAATATTTTACTTTCTTCTTAGTTATTATATATTTACATTCAACCAATCCATTAATAAAAATAAAACAAAACTGCAAAATGGTTAGAAAGGAAGTGGTAATACACATCAAAGAGGAGCAATAGTTTACTTTTCTTACATAGATTATGTGACCAGAGGAAAATGCTTTGGGGCATAGTCTTAAGGTTTCCAAGAACTTCAATAAAACATACATAATAAATACATCAAGCTCCCTAACACATTTCCCAAGTCATTAATTATACACCAAGGCTATTTAATGACAGAATAGATTCCTTATTTGACCAATCCACAAAGACCTCATTGATTTATATCTTTCTGGTCTATGTATTTGATACATTGTAAAACTTCAAAAATTAGTAAATTCATTTTTTTAACAAATGAAATTCATGATATGCCACAATTTTTTCTTCTGGTTTCTAATTATGCTATCATAATATTCTCATACTCAGAAAGTGGTACCTACAACAGGTAGATTTCACATGAATTTGATATTGTTATTTTTATTGTGACATCACATATACTCAATGCAATGCTTTTTTACCTAGAAACTTAGAACTAAATTTAATGAATAATCATGGCAAATATATTAGTTGCTTTCATTGTTAAAATATTTACAATTTTCACTTTTCACCTGCTTTTAAGAAAATTTGTCTTTGTTTTTATTTTTAATATTTTTTTCAAATAAATGGCTTCATTATATCTTAAAGTGTTTAGGTTTTTTTGTTTGTTTGCTTTGTTTGTTTTGGGGTATTTTTTTGGCAGCAGAAAAGATAAAATAAGGAATATATGAATATACTAACTGACGTAATAAATAAGCCGTGTTGCTTTGCCAGTTTTTATTGTTTTGTTTTGTTTTGTTTCCTTTCAGCGAATGTAGAAGATGAGAGAGATTGTGAGCAGGGGAGTAGGGGCAGAGAGAGAGAGAGAGAGAGAGAGCAAGAGAGTCTCAAGAATGTCAAGCAGGCTCCCTTGTTTTGTTTTTAACCTCACCTTGAACAATGTTAGTAGCCCACTTAAACTAATATCCTTATATGATTTTCAAACCTGCAGAGAGATCTATGAAAAGGTCACAGCAGCTTTTTTGGCACTTCTAGTGTTTGAAGCCATGGCAGCTTGGTCTAGCATGGGACAAGTATAGTACTTGAGCAGCAGTTTTGTCGGTGTTCTCCTAATTAGCCTTTTCTCATTCAGGGGGCTATATTCTTATTATAGAACCATAACTTTGCAACTTATTGGGTACATCTATATCCCAAAGCAAGTGTACACTTTTATTATAGATATAAGTAGTAACCTTTCTAATTATATGGTAGTTTTTATTCAGCGTGGCTCAACTTATCAAAGATAGCTTAGAATTAATTTAATAATGTTAAATTTTACAATCTAAAATTTATTCTTTTCTTTTTTTCAGTTTATTTATTTATTTTGAAGGCGAGAGAGAGAGAGAGAGAGAGAGAGAGAGAGAGAGAGAAAGCGTGCATTTGCAAATGAGCAGGGGAGGGGCAGAGAGAGAGGGAGAGAGAGCATCTCAAGCTGGCTCTGCACTATCATCAGAGAGTCCAACACAGGGCTCGAACTCATGAACAGTGAAATCGTGGCCTGAGCAGAAATCGCAAGTCAGATGCTTAACCGACTCAGCTACACAGGCGCCTTCATAGTTTATTTTATCATTTTCATTTGTATTTCTCTCTCTCTCTCTTTTTTTTTTTTTGTTTTACTCGGAGATTCACACTCTAAATATTATTTAACTAAAATTTCTTTTAAGTACCATGGAGAAAAATATTGTATTCATGCATTCGTATAACTGAGACTTTTGTGCAAACTGTTTCACTGGAAGTTACAGGACTTAAAAGGGTAAGGCCCAACCTCCTTTTCTAAGAGCTAATAATATGTTAGAGACAGACATTTAAATAACACAAGATAGAATATAATGTGTTCCATTGCAACACTTTAAAAAGTGATAAGCAGTGAGAACACCAAGAAACAATGGTTAAGAAATCAAGAAAGCGTTACTAAAGGTGGCAAGTTCCATATGCCATAAAGGATGAAAGAATAGCTGCTTATAGGTGGACAAAAGAGGGTTGGAAAAAAGAAATAATAGGTGCAACTGTTTCCTGAGCTGACATATTAAATTAGCATAAACTTGGTGGCTTAAAACAGAAATTTATTCCTCTTTGTTCAGGTGATCAGAAGTTCGAAACCAAGATTTGGTTCCTTCCAGAGGCTCTAAGGAGAAACTGTCCCATGCCTACTTATGAAAAATAACGATTTCTCATTATTTATTGTTTTAATTTCTGAAAGAAAAAGAGGCAGATACTGTACAGGTCTTCTAAGGCAACATAATTCATTGGTGTGGTTTCAGTAATGTTCTATCATGGACTTAAATTATATTCTGTCAGTTTACAGAGCTACATTGACCTATCTAACAGGATAATAGTAAATATTATTAACAGCAGCTATCATGTATTGAATTCAGATAAGGCTTTTTCATATATTATCTCATTTAATCTTTACCCTAAAGGTAGTACTAGTATGTTCTTAGCAAAGGAAAGAAAACTGAGGTGTAAAGTGGTTAATTAATAATAGTATCTCTAAACACATGTGATAAGCCGAGTAGTAATAAAATAAATTGAACATGAGAACATATATTGGTATAAAAATTGAAAAAAGAAACACATAATACATAGGTATAAGCATTATAACAGTAGTGTGTTATGTGACTATGGAAATGTAACTCTGTGTATGATAAGCAACCTACTTTTTAGTGCTTTCTGCTTCTGCCTTCTGCTACAAAACCACTTCCACCATGTAACACTATTATATGGCCACTTACTATGATAATAAAAATGAAAGCTATAGTAGACATAGCCCTAAGACCCTACTGTTTGGGATTGAGAATTATATTTGGTAAACTAGAGTTTAATATGAAATGCCATTATAAAGAAATTGATATTTTTAAAAAAGGAAATAAAACCAAGAACTCTAAAATGATTTCATTTCTGTGCTGGGACTCAAGTTCTTGAGTTGCTTTATCAGGCTGTTATTTCTCAAGTGAGATTTCAATGTGGTCTTCCTGCAAATGGGGGCTGGAGGAATAGTTAAAAATCAGATTACTGTGCTCAACTCTGCACCTTCTGAATCGAGATCTCAGGGACTCGGATGAGGCAATCTACATTATTATTTTTTTTTAGCTTTTATTTATTTCTGAGAGAGAAAGAGACAGAGGAGGGGAGGGGCAGACACAGATTCAGAAGCAGGCTCCAGGCTCTGAGCTGTCAGCACAGAGCCCGGTGCAGGGCTCAAACCCCCTAAAAGCGAGACCATGAGCTAAGCTGAAGTCTGATGCTTAATAGACTGAGCCACCCAGGCGCCCCGATTCAACCTACATTTTAAATAATGATCCAGGATAATTCTTTAATCCTAAAGACCTGAGAACCACTGATCCAAGTTAAAGGTAGGTATTCAAAATATTCCTTCCCCCAATTAAAAAAAAAACTATTTCCTGAATTCACTGTTTTATAAAAAGATGATACTAGTAAGGTGGAAGAGAAGGCTCTAAAATGTAAGAGTGATCTAAGTCTGCAGTGGCTCCATAAATTTCTAGTTCGAAGGAGTTGTAGTAAATAAATACATAAGGTAAAGATTTTACATGCTACCTTTCATTAATCAAATCAATATGTATAAAAAGTCATTGTTTTTAATGACATTGTTTTTAAATGATTTTTAATATATCCAAATGTATGTATATGGTATGTATAGTGTGTCTCTCAAAATAAAATATAAAAGGTAGCTTTTGCTCTGTCTGTTGCTATTCAGAAAGAAGAGGTCCACCCATAGGGCCAAATTTCCTGGGCACACATCCTTCTGGGAGTGGCTGCTCTCTTTACTTCCCCATTTAGCAGCTGTACAACTGGGAAACGGCCAACAGAATGAAAGCCACCTGCTCCTCTAATGATTTCAGCCAAGCGGGCGGGATTGAAGCTCTACCAAATGTGTTGTCTGTCACTCTGATTCAGTTTTTAAAAGGAAATTATACTGGTCAGATATTCATATAGAAAATATGTGCTGTTAGTTAACTCCTGTTGTGCCTGAGGTTCCTTTCAGGCTACCACATTCCGTTGATTTGGACATGCCTTTCTAAAATGAAGAGTGGAGTTGATTCAGAGGTCAGAGTTTCATTGGAATTTCCAACGCATGTATTTTCCCACCTTAGTCTCTATTTTTTTTTTTTTTTTAAGATAGAAAGAAGAAAATCACAGGCTTTCTAATCACATAGATGTGAAGTAGAACCTGACCTCCACCGTCATTTGCCCTGTGGGCATGCTCACTTGCAACTCTGAGCCTTAATTTTGTAATCTGAAAATAGGATTATTTTAGGGATTAGGTTTGTATGGAAATGACATGGAACATTTGTTTTCATGTAAATATTGAGTATTATCTTTTTAAAATTTTATATAATTTCTATATATTTGTGTTTTATGTTAATGATCTTCCCCAATGATATCTACATCATGACAAACATCCAGAGAAGTTCCATTTCAAGTTTTCTCATTTCATCGCAAACTGGCCATGTGTAGCATCTTTGAATTTCTGTCATTTTCAACATTATGCCTTAATATCATTTGACAGAAGTGACACATCAGTTTGAATTTGTGTGTAAGAATATTTCCATATGGATCAGGTATTAATGCTTTGTAAAGATTAGTCCATATAATAGCATAAGTATAGGTAGAAAAAAAAATCCACAAAATTTTTCCTAACAGTTCTAGGAAAATGCTCTATCTAGGCATTTTTTTTTTAACTGGGCCTCAGATTTTAATCATTAAAAGCATGAACTAGCAAGCACCTTCAGTGAACATAATACTGTTAAAAAGTCTGCAGAAATGAGTCAACTGGAGAGGAAAATGACAAGTAGAAAGAGGAAAATAGAAGTCAAAAGGGATTTAACAGCAATCCATTGATAATCTTATTTTCAGTAGTTTAAGTAAATATTTTATTAAAATGAGCGAATGAAGTAGTTAGACCTTAAATCATTTTAAGTTTAAAAAAAGAATGTCTAGTGTTAAAGCATGTTATCTTCCTTTATACATGAATGCTATTAATTTAGATTCCTTTAATTTGGAGCTCATCAAAATCCATTCAAATGGATTGGAAATATCATGAAATACTAGATTCATGCACTGATTTGTATTCTTTCATTTAATGGGCACTTTGCTTTATACTCTTCTGACAATTTTAACTGCTGAGGTAGCACCGTAGAAAATGCCAACATCGGCAGACAAGTCACAAAAGTCAAGAAGCCATTTACCTAATTGTAACATCCGTCTTAACTGCACAGAAGCCTATGTGCTCTTATGGTACTAATACCTGAAGGCAAAATCAACTTGGTATAGAAAGGATGGGGGATTAGCAAGCTCTTATTTTTGACATTTTACACCTTTCACTTCCCTATTATACCCACTTTATCTTTTTATGTCAAGACAATCTTCTCCAGAAATAGAAATGAAGGTTAAGAAGGCATTTACAGTTAATATGTAACTTTCTGCCCAATGTTGTGGTTATCTTTGGATCTCAAAATGTTCCTGGCACAAATTGTGGCATATGGTGGGCATTTAGCACACATTTTTTTTTTAATGTCTTTGCCGTGTCCTTCTAGGATAGAAGTATAATTCTGGAATCCATCAGCTCCCAAACTGCTGTGTCAAAAGTTATAGTCAGCTCAATGATATCGAACCACAGAATTATTTAAACAGAACTGTTTCAGGCATGGATTTTAAAATGATCATCTTAGTATTTTTCTGCAAAACATGGCTAATGTGTTTCTGAACATTTATCTGACCTCCCCTCATTGAATTACTCCATCTTTATTGCTGAAGCATGCAGGCATTGCTTGGACACTCATGGTGATTTGCACCTATTTTTCATGGATGTGTCAGCCTATGATTATATAATTATATGACTTTTGATAAAAGCATAGAAGGCTTGGAAAATAATGTGCCTTCATTTTATGAATGCTCAAGTACTCTTTGAATAAAACACTTTGCTCACTTTTCGAGCTATGCCACTGGAAGGTAATCATTGAGTCTTTTATGTAAATTACTATTTTTCATTATTTATCAATTCCCAGTTGCCCCATATATAGTCTAAGTATATTCTCTGTGGCAGTCAGAATTGTATAATCTAGGAGTTAAATGATAAAAAAAAGAAGATTTTGTGGGATTAGATGCAATATAATACTATGTTGGTATAAGTAACTGGCTCTCCCCCCTCCCCCATTGCTTATTAGGCAAAAAGAAAAGAATCAAACTATATGGCAGTTAAGTAAATGATGACCCTATACTTTTAACCAGTTTATGAAGCAAGATTTCTTCAACCTTACTATTTAGTCTCCACAATGCTATTCAGATTAATCACTTTTAAAGTTTAAATGAATTATCAGGGCACCTGGATGGCTCAGTCAGTTGAGTGACTGACTTCAGCTCAGGCCATGATCTCATGGTTTGTGAATTTGAGCCCTGCATAGAGCTCTCTGCTGTCAGGGAAGAGCCCACTTCAGATCCTCTGTCCCCCTCTGTCTCTGCACCTCCCCCACCCACATGTTCTCTCTCTCTCTCTCTCTCTCTCTCTCTCTCTCTCTCTCACACACAAACAAATAAACATCAAAAAATGTTAAAGTCTAAATGAATTATCATATCATATTAATTACATATTTATTTAGTAGCTATTTCCGAGTCAATGATATTCTTATATAAGAAATGGACCTTTCATGCCACAAGCTTTCAAAGTACAGTAAAATCTTGGATTGCAAGTAACTTGTTCTACAACTGTTCTGCAAGATGAGTAAACATTTCTAATAAATTTTAACTTGATAAATGAGTGATTTCTTGCAATATGAGTAGCACATGAAGCCAAATGTCACATGATCAAACTTGAGCCAATGGTTCTTGAAATTTGCTTCAATATACAAGTGCTTTGGATTACAAGCATGTTTCTGGAATGAATTATGCTCACAAACCAAGGTTTTACTGTAATTACAGAATGCAAATACCATAAGTATTTGCAAAATGCAGAACAAATACCATAAGTACAGATGCAAAATACAGAACAAATACCATAAGTAAAAAAATAAAAGAAATTATTGCTAAGGTTATACTAGATTGAAATATATAAAACTGTCCATTTTAAACTGTGGTTGACCTAGTATAACTACAAACTTATAATTTAACCTAATATCCCACTTTCCCTCTATTCTATGTCTCAGTCCTTGTTGGTCCCTCTTCTGGGAAGGTCTTTCCCCAACTGTATAGTTTTGGCTAGAGCACAATATGCTCAAAGTATCTTTACTGAAATTCACAGGATGAGTTGGATACCACCTTATTGATTACATACCTTTTATATTTAAAATATGTCAATATACGGCAGTACCCTAGAGTATGTGATTTCATATGTGCCTACCCCACCCTGGTCCTTCCTAAAAAAGTAATTCTTTCAGGGTAATGTCATATTTGTGTCCTTGAGAGTAGATGTCACAACCTATTTGTATCTATAGAACTTATTGACATGATTGGCATCTAACCAAGGCTAAGTAAGTGCTGAACAAATAAATATGTGACTATGTTAATAATTCAATGACAATGTATTTATTGAACTGGGAGAGACCTTACAGGTTTTCTACTTCTGCCCGTCATTTTATACATGAAGAAACTGAGGCTCAGAAAAATAGCTTGTCATTACTCCTTAAGAGTTGAATTAGAGCTGGAAGAGTACAAACAAAATGTTAAAAATAATCTAAACTGATATGGGTTTAATATATTTCTTTGCTTATAAACCTGCACTCACTAATCTATCTTATTCTATAACAACTTGGCTTCACATTCAGGTACCAATGTCTCCAACACTTGGGAGATCTTTGGCACAGATTTTTAAGCAAAGAATTAGTAACTCTGGGATAACTCTTGGTAATGACAGTCAGTGACAATCTTGTATAACTGAGATTTAAATCAAGTCTGAAAGTATGGGTCAAATTAAGGTGGGTGGCAGAAATGGGAGAATGTGAGTGGAGTGATATGACCAAAACATTGAGGCAGGAAAGCCTAAAGTGTGCAGAGAAGAGTGAGCAAAGAGAATATTAAACTAGTCAATGGTCATCCTCATGTCCTTTGAAAGCATGCGGTTTTGGTTTTATCCATATATATCTATATCTATATATATCTAAATCTATATATCTATCTAAATCTATAATCTATCTACTCTCTATACCTATCTATTATCTATCTGTGTTTGTGTGTGTGTGTGTGTTTGTGTGTGTGTGTGTATGATGCTAGAGGCTGTCCTATCTAGGTTGAAAAATAAACATCAAATTATAAAAGTATCCTACATAAAAAGTTAGAACAGGGTTGAAAATTGATTATACTCTTAGACTTATTTTTTTTAACGTTTAGTTACTTTTGAGAGACGGAGCATGAGTGGGGGAGGGGCAGAGAGAGAGGGAGACAGAGAATCCAAAGCAGGCTTCAGGCTCTGAGCTGTCAGCAGAGAGCCCGACACAGGGCTTGAACCCATGAACCATGAGATCATGACCTGAGCTGAAGTTGGATACTTAATAGACTGAACCACCCAGGCACCCCTATTCTCAGACTTTAAAAGTTGACTTAAACATAAATATATTCCTGCTTTACTAAAACAACTGGCCTTTTGTCCTCGATAACATAAAGTGGATTTTTTCTTCTTCTTTTTTGTTTTTTAATCACCATCAAATTATTTCTGTTAGCTTCTTAAAATACTGAGGAGATTTCTTAGATAGTTTAGTTCTCCTTTATATGTTTCTTACAGATAAATGTGAGCACTGTGTGTGTGTGTGTGTGAGTGTGTGTGTGTGTGTGTTTGCGTGTGTGAATTCATAAGGAGCAGCGTTGGAGGAAGTTGGTGGAAAGAAATCTTCCCTTGACAATATAGTTTAGGATTGGTATTAAGCCTCCCATGTACTACCCTTCCACTGCATGACATCCACAGCTAATAGAAATTTTTCATTCTGTTTTTGGCCTTGGTTATAACATTTTATGAAGAAAAGTCACCATAGGTATCCTCTCTCAATTACTGTGAATTGGGAAAAAAAAGATATATTATCAACTGGTTTAAGAGTATTAATTTTTTAAATTATATATGTGTCAGCTAGACTCATACTCATGGCTAATATTTAAATGTTTCCTCTAATGAGTCATTTTTATTCATTTAACCATTTATTGAGTGCTCACCATATGTTTCTCAGCATTCTAGCATTCAGGGATGCAATGGCAAAAAAAAAAAAAAAAGAAAAAAAAATGAGCATGGGCTTTGCCCCCATGGAATTTTGAATTAGTGGGAAATAGATAATCAACAATTGAATAATAAATGTTACAAATTGTTGAAAATATCTTTAGAGAAGTGAATGGATGATGTGGTAAACCAGTTGGGGAGGGTGTCCTATTCTGGAGAAGGTGTTCTCCTGAGGTGTTCTCTCTGAGGGAGTGACATGTAAACTGAGACCTGAGATGAAAGATTGAGTCACCCAATCAGGGAGAAATTGCTAGGCAGGGAAGTGGAACCATATATGCAGTGGTCCTGTGGTAAGAACTTTGTGGGCTAAAGGAACCTGTGGTAGACCAGCGAAAGGAACTCATGAGTGAGGGGTAAAGGAGGAGGCTGCATGTAAGGACGATGGGTGGTCCAGAGTCACCAGATCTGGCACGAATATGCAGACCATGCTAAGGATTCAGTTATTCTTTGTGTTATAAGAAAGCACAGGAGTGTTTTAAGCAGGGAAGTGTGTTAACAGGAAAAGATCCCTGCATATTGAGGATGGATTGGAGAGGAAGAAGAAAGAAGTAGGAATGTCAGTTAGAAGGCTATTAAGTTATCCAGACAAGAAAGCATGGTTGATTGGGCTAGGATAATGACAGTGGAAGTGGAGTGAAATGAGCAGATTCTAGAAGTACTAGGGAGATGATAGAGCGGTGAGAACTTGATGAAGTGCTTTGTGATGTAAGGAAAAGAGACTGATGCAGGACAGCTTACAGGTTTCTAACTTCAGCAACAAAATGAAAGGCTGAGCCACCAACAGAGATGGGAACCATTGTGTGAGCAGGTTTGGCGGGGGGGGGGGGGGGGGGGGGGTGGATGAGAAGGAGAGTTCAGCTTTATAAGCTTTATTTGTGATGCTTGATTGACACTTTGTAGGGTTTAGAAATCAGGAGTGAGATTTAGATGACAGATATAGACTGGAATAATGCAAATGTATAGATAATTGAGGTGATAAAATTTCTCTTTTTCTTGATCATAAAGAGAAAATCAAATCTAATCTGAATGGGTATATAATGTAAATATATATGAATATATAAAATATAAATATATGTACATGCATGTGTGCATGAGCACTCACACACACACACCCATGTCCTTCAGGAGTGAAAAGAATAATTGATATTATTTGGATAGGAAGGAAAGAAGGAAGCGAGGAGGGAAGAAAGAAGGGAGAAATAGAGGGAAGAAGGGAAACTTTGCTTGCCTATCGAAAGCTGTGTTCAAATCAACTTCAAAAATTCAAATAATTTACCAATTCAGTTTACTTCCCCCCAAAGGTGTATATGAATGTAAAAAGAAACTTATAAAAATATAAATAAGTGTAATTCAGCTCCCAAAGTTCACATCGGGTAAGAATATTTCAATTTCTGTGTTCTCTCATGAGACTCTTACTCATTTCGTTATTTGCTGACAATGAACTTCACATTTTAATTTAAACCTAGCTGAATCCTCTAGAAATGCCATTGCTACAGAAAAGTGACCTGGAGTACTGGACAGGTCATACATAATGTGTGGAATATGTAGGACCAGTTTGTAAATGTGTGTAGGCATTGGAACAGAGGTTAAGTTAACCCTAAAAATCTTTGCATTGGGATTAGCCCCAATGGCTACCCCCTGCCACTGCTACTGAATTTGTATCTGATAGAAATATTGTCAGACCTCAGAATGTTTCAGACTACTGAAAAGACAGGGCCAAACTAATAATAAAAAATAGTAAATGTGTATTATATTTATAACGTGCTAGCCAGTGCTGTAAGCAGTCCATGTGTTGTCTCGTATAATTCTCATACTGTCCTGAGATGGGCACAATTTTATCTCTGTTTTATGAATACAGAAATTGAGGTTAGTTTCAGTTGCTTAAATTTGCATAGCTCCTAAGTGGTAAAGCTAGGATTTGAACTCCTGTGCACAGAATAGGTGCTTTTTTGATGATTGTGAGGAGCGCACGGGGGCAAAAGTTTCCAGTCCCAGAGGAAAGAAAGCTGGCTATTGCCTGGGGTGGAAGGGTTGCTGGCTCCCACTGGTGGAAAGCGAAAGAGAAGGAAATAACAGCAAGTTGTTAATTCATAAACCATAATTTTCCCAAGTGCAAGGCTTGCAGTTTCTGCACCTGGAACATTGCTGACTCATCTCACCTGAATCATGTAGTCAGCTTCGTTGTGTTTGCAAGATCTGCTAATTACCTCACTGGAATAATTTAAACTATCAATAAAGAATGCAATAAATCATTAAAGATAATGGTTAATAAGGAGAAATAATTTTGACTATTCAGCTTGCATTGATCCTTGATATAAAACGATTAATTTTATGTTCTATTTTTAAACTTACAGGCAACCATTAGCCACGTCTTTTGGCAGAGTTGAGCTGAGCTGGGTTTTTCATTAAAAACTTGGCATTTATCTTATCTTTGAATTCGTACTGTGATATCTCATTCCAGGAACAGAAAAATATTGTGACTTACCAAGAAAGTGCAACAAGACAAATGTTACCTGTTTAATAAAAATCATTACAGCATAGCTTTGAAGTGCATGCAGTTTTAGTAGCATTACTGAAATCTTCATCATTTTGAACCTACCTAGGTACACATAGTCCTTAGTCTTGTTAATTTAGAAGATTGATCTCTTCCTCTTACACCTAGAGGAAGTGGGTGATTTTATTTGTTACTGAAGTTTCATAGGGATACAGTATCAAATCTGTGTGACTTAAAATATATAACAATGGAAATATTTCAGGTTTCAGGCATTCACATCAAAGCTTAGGGAATATTTTAGTGTTAATGTCCATTTGAAGTTCTCAGAACAGTGCTCATTTTCCATTTATTTTTATGTTTTTGTGGTGGCTGGACAAAATTGTATTACAAGAAATACTTATTTTGTAGTTATGTTGGTCTACTGCATACCAGGATTCTAATGCATATGTGCATGACATCAAGAAGTTTTCTAGTTTTAAACATTGTCATTTTAATAATAAAACAAAAAGAGTGCACCTTGTGTCAAAATGCATATCTGTGCAAGAGAAAGTCAGAACCATACTGTAGAATTTTGACTTTTTTTAGATTAGAACCAAATGAATAATTACTGGTGATCTAAAGTTATACCAGCTAAGTAATTTGTATCTGTTAAAAAGCTTCATTTTGCCTCATCTGAAAATATTAGAAACATATATAACAAAACAACAGAGCAAATTTTAGAGTCGTAACCTATCATAAGCAGTAAGTTATTTAATCCCCAAATATGAATTTAAAAAGTGTCTTCAACTACTCTTGAATATGGGAGAATAGTAGGTCACAAATACAATCTCTCTCCTCTGTTTTACTTCTTCATTTAGTGATTCTGTGAATAGGCCAGCAGCTGCATTTTAGTACCCCCCCATAAATGCACCTGACTTCTTTTTTCAGACTTTTCCACATATTTTTAAGCCATCACTATGGCCCCAACTAGTACCTGTTAGAAAGCACTGAATGGAAATGAAGAGTAGAAAACTGGTATTTCCTCCCTCCCTGCAACCTGATGGGAAATTCTTTATGCAATCAACCAAACAATAAAATCTACTCTACTGGTGTCTGAGGATTGTCCTTTAAAAAAGTATAGAGAACCAAAGACATTCCTGTTCTGTTCTGTCCATGCATCTTTGGGTTACAAGAAGTAAGTAAATAAATAAATAAGCAAGCAAAATGATTCACGTGAAAAGTTCGTTTACTGAAAAGGTGTACCCATTATTTCACGCAAGTAAGGACAGAAAGTGAAGTTGAAAGTAGCAAAGTCGAAAAACAAGATTGCCGTCTTCTCTATGAAACACAGTGTTCTCTCTGAACCCTATTTCTGTCTGCATGTTGATGTCTCTTAGTTCTCCCTGTTTAAACCTCTTACTTGTGGTATGAAATGGTCCCATCCAAGTTACAACTTCATGGCCTCTCAGCTCCAATCCCCACTAATGGTTGCCAACAGTTGAGAGGAAAAAGCACACATCTGGATTAGCATGGCAGATCCCATGAGTGAGAGTCTACTGTGCTGTGACCAGGGGATTAGATCGAGTTGGTCTAGTAGTGGAACACACAACAATAGGCATGTTTCATATAATTCTACCCCGTGTGCCTGGACACATGGCAAAGACATTGAATGAGAGATAGAAATCTAAGGCAGTTTTGGTGAGTGGTTTTGAATAAATTCTGTAGAGAAGGGAGGACTTGGACCAATTCTTGAAGGATGAGTAGAAATTGACAGGTGGGGAGGAAAACTGATCAGTTCAGACTGAGAGAGTGATAAGAGCAAAGTCTTATCTTGGAACCTGCAAGAGAACTTTGCTGAAAGTGACCAGAAGAGTGAGGAAAGTCAAAGGTCTGCATGAAGATATAGGGAAGGATGCTTTGTGGAAAATCTTGGAGGAAAGGCTAAGAAGTTTTTACTATCTGTGAAGACATCTTTGAACTTTTGTTGTCATTGCTTTTGTATGCATGTGTGTGCATTAGCAGGGAGTGGCTATTAATCTGAGATGTGCTACTAGATGTTTAACTGACAACTCACCAAAATAAAAATGTGCATTCATGCAAATATTTATTATTCTAAATTTTACTGATGCAAGGATATGGAACACGCAATTTGTACATAATAATAAAATATATAATATCCTCTATTATAATCTGATATCGCAGATTGCTTTTGATGATTTTTGCCAAACTCTTTTTTTTAATGTTTATTTATTTATTTGGAGAGAGCAGACTGTATGCTGTTGGCACAGAGCATGACACGGGGCTTGATCTTAAGAACCCCGAGATCATGACCTGAGCCGAAATCAGGAATCAGACGTTCAACCAACTGAGCCACCTAGGTACCCCGACAAAGTCTTATATCTAGAACCGATCCGTGGTTGCAATTCAGCCATAATTTGCCAAATGGAGTTGCATCGTAATCTGCTAATTCTTTTCCCAGTAAGTTTATTTTCATTAGATCTAATAGATGACCTACTGTTAAACTATTTCTTATTCTTATATCAATTACATTCTTCAAATTGAAAATTTTTTCAGCTTTCCACCGATTGTAAATGTACATAATTTATCAATAACCTCACAAAATACCTGAAAATTTAGCTCTTGGCTCTTGTGACCCAGAATGAGCTGGCTACAGCAAACAAGTGCTTAGTGTATGAGAGGTGATGATCATCTCAACATCAATGGGAACCAAAGTGGGAAAATTGGTGCAATTTGATTTGGGCATGGGAGCAAGATGGAGTTAAAGATTTCAACAGTTTATGTGTGGATGAAGAGGTTATGGTGATACCATAACTGAGAAGGGATGTAAAAAGCCATTCATGGAGATCTGCTTTATGATCAGTCAGCATGTGGTACTTACATAAAAATCCATGCATTCAGCAAGTATCTATGGAAGAGCCAATAGTCATGAGGAAAAGCTAAACATTCTATATGCTCTACAGGATAATTTTCTAATTAATTGTTGAAGTCACCTACAGTTCAAAACTAGATATAAATAATTATTGATTTATATTAAATTAAGCTTCTCTTTTCAGCTTTTAGTGATGACCTTACTTACACATTCTTCCGGAAATGGCAGCCTCACTGGAGTCTGAGCCTTCCCAAAGCAGTCTATCTGACTGTGTTCCCAGTCAGTCCTGTGTTCCCAGCATCTAGCTCAGTATTTGGCTGATACTGCTCAATAACTATGGGTTAAGGAATACAGAATCTCTAATTGGGCTCCATAAAAGACAACGGCTGTAATGAAAGTAATGAAAAGGGGCAGGCTAGTTGACTTCAATTCTTAAGCCTAGAGAAGATGTTTACCCATGGTTAAATTTAGAGAGGTGATTTTTTTTATTGTTGTCATTACTGTCAATCTTAAAAGTCTATCAGTCTAGAAGGAAGTCTATACAGAAGATTCAATAATAAAAACATGTGGCTTGATTCTGTTGTTTCATTGTCTTCAGAGTGAAAACTCCAACAGTTTTAGAGATACCCTTGAATTTCAAACTCGGTAACTAAGGATAAGGATAAGAGACTTGTGTTAGATATTGATACAGCTATAAATGTTTAGCAAAACCAGGCAGAACAATCCCCTCTGTAGCATACAATGCGTATACAATATGCTTCCTTTTTTAGCAGTATACTTTTGTTTTTAGCAATTTGGAATAAAATCTTTGTAAAATGGTTTAACTCTTCTGTTTTTATTAATGAATATAGAACAAGGACAAAGAGGGAATTATAAAACAAAATATTTTCATTTTCAAGCTGGAGTGGTAGAATTTAAATAATTTTATAGAAAATATAAGGAATGACATTTTTTCCCTTTTAATCATGTATCAATAAAGTGAATTCTGTTTAAGGAATGCAGGTACCCTCTGTGAATTTATCAAGTTCCCCAAATTCATTTGTAAACAATAGTTTGCAACATGATGGATCATTTTGCATAGAAACAGTATTAGATGTAGTTTTTTAGTTATCCCACGCCAGTCTACAAAACTTGATTTAGTTCAGTGTCTGAAGGCTGTGAAGGCACAGATGATATTATAGAGTAGGGGTTGGCAAACCATGATCTGAGAGCCAAATCCAGTCTACCTCCTGATTTTGTAAGATAATTTTATTGGAACACAGCCATGCTTGTATTTTTTTTTCTTCTTTTTTTGAGTTTCTTAATTTTTGAGAGAGAGAGAGAGAGAGAGCACAAGCAGGATAGGGGCAGAGAGAGGGAGGGAGACACAGAATCCAAAGCAGGCTCCAAGCTCTGAGCTGACAGCAGAGAGCCTGATGCATGGCTCAAACCTACAAACCTTGAGATCGTAACTCAAGCCGAAGTCAGACACCCAACTGACTGAGCCACCCAGGCACCCCAAGCCATGGTTGTTTTTTAACATGTTGTCTATGGGTGTTTTAGGGTCACTGTGGCAAAAGTTAGTGGTTGCAACAGAGACCTTTTGGCCTATAAAGCCAAACTTTTCAGAGAAAAAGTTTGCCTATCGCTAGGTAGTCCTTAATCTTTAACACCATAAGGAGAGTGAATTGTGGGGAATTTTATTCAGTGTTCACTCTGAAGATTAGGTATGGATCTTTCTTGACCAGAGCAGTATGCTTGCTTGCTGTGGCTCATAACTCCCTCTTGTATTTTCTTGCCCCACCATTCAGTGATTGGTACAACTTCATGTGGCCAGAATTGATTCACAAGGCCTGAGGAGGGGATATAAGAGAGTGGAGACATGTAGAGAGTGGAGCTGGGTTAATTTCTTCCATCATTTTCTGGTCTTTTGGAGAAGTGAGGATGTGTGGCTAGATTTGGGGATATTGCCTGTATTGGAGACTAATGGTGAAGGGGTCACTTGCAGGGTTGAATCTCCTCTGCTTCCTTCCATCTCACCACAACTATTCCCACTATAGCCTTTCTGCATCTGAGACCTTCCTCAGGGTGAGTCTTGGGGTGAGGTACTGTGTGTACATGAGTTGAAAGTTAAAAGATTTTGTCTTGGACAGGAGCCACTAAAGCAAGGATGGGAGTTAAAGAGGGTATTATAGGCAGTTGTGAGGAAGGAAAGGGCATTCCTGGGTGACTCCTGGATATCTCAGTTTATTAGCCAGGAGAGATGAAAATAAACTAGATATTCCCTATTCTGTATTAAACTTTCCTAAATGGTTCTGCATTATGCTCTATTTTTCTATGTTATACTGGTACTATCACTGCTCAATGACATTGATGTAATATTTGCCCTGGGCCCAGCAAGGTGGTTGGCATTCTCCAGCACTGAACTCCAAATGTTCTTCTTCTTCTTCTTCTTCTTCTTCTTCTTCTTCTTCTTCTTCTTCTTCTTCTGCTTTTCTAGGAACTGTTCCTCCTCCTTCCTAGATATCATCATCATTATATAATCTTTCAAAGATTGAGTTGTTCTAGACTGAGTTGTATGTGCTCTCAAACCTCTCACCTATATGATCTCTCTTGACCATCAATCACATCTACTTTACTGCTTCAGCCTTCTATAAAGTGATAACTCAAATTTTCAAAACTTAAGTAACCCATCTTCTGAGCTTCAGATCTGGATATCCAACTGTGTACTGGGAAACATTTCTATTTGGCTCACTCTTGGTTTTTTGTTTTGTTTTCTTTTGCTTTTCTTCTATTCTTCCTTCATTTCCTGTGTTAGTGAATTAGTGAGTGTCTCCACCATTTATGAAATTTTGCAGTCCAGGAGTTGCTGTGTCAATCTTGTCCCTTCCCTTTCCCTTACTTTCTGTGTCTCATCAACTAATTCAGTGGATTTTCTCTCCTAAATATCATTGCAGATCCATCTGCTTCTTTCTATCCACGCTGCCACCATCCTGGTCAAAGCAACAGCATTTCTCCACAGGAATAAGAAACAGCTTATTATCTGGTCTACCTGAAGCCACTTTTAGCACTATTCATGTCGCTCTTCTCCTTGAAACTTTTCAACGACCTCCTTTTGCTTTTCAGAAAAAGTCCAATATTGTTCATGTCACCTACCAGTCCTTGCATGGTCCTTTTTTTTTAAGTTTATTTATTTATTTATTTATTTATTGAGAGAGAGAGAGAGAGAGAGAGAGAGAGAGAGAGAGGGAGAGGATGCTCATGCAAGTGCAGGGGAGGGACAGAGAGAGAGAGAGAGAGAGAGAGAGAGAGTCCCAAGCAGGCCCTGTGCTGTCAGTGCAGAGCCTCACGTAGAGCTCGAACTGACGAATTGTGAGATCATTGAGAGTTGGAAGTTTAACCAACTGAGCCACCCAGGTGTCCCTTTGCATGGTCCTTATATAGCCTTTTTGCTTCCTTCCACATGCCATTCTTCTTCCTATCTTTGATCATGTGGTTCCCTCTGCTGAGAAGGCCCCTGCTTCCCTGATACTAGACAATATCTCGGCCACTTTCTTGATAGAACTTAAATCATATTCTTAATGCGACTTTTCCAAGAATGATCAGACTATATAAGGTGCCCTAGATTTCCCATGTGTAGCTGTCATAATCATGATTAATTAAATTAGTACATAATTATGTAAAATCTGTCAGCTTCACTAAAATGTAATCTCTAGGAGGGCAAGGGCTATATATTCCTGGTTAGGGCTGTGCCTCTATCCCCTAACACAACAACTGTATAAATATTGAAAGAAACAAATCTACTGGCTGAATCTACTGATTGAATGAATAGCTCATTTAGCAGGCACAGTATTATAAGATATTTATTGTTAACAGGACTCATGGTAAAACTAAGTAAACTAAGTAAAACTAATTTTCAAACCTAGGCTATCAGACCCTCAAACTGTGCACTGTAATATACTGCAAAGAAGGTTTAGGTTATTTGCTCTCTTCCTTGTTCCCCGTTGGCATGTATAATGAAACGTTGATGAGGTCCAGCAACTGGATCCTAGGTAAGGGAAGAGCAAATCAATATGTAACAGTGTTTTTGGTGTTAAGGGTCAAGTTGAATAAATTGTGTACCTTATTACTGTTACATAGATAATGGCTGCACTGGATGTCACTCTTTTATTTTAAGGCCACTTAGTCTGAATATTGTTATTTTTAATGCATTCCCATATAAAATGAAGAAATGGCCTAATAATGAATACTTGATCCCCAAATCATGAAATCAATTTTAATATGCTTAGAAGATTTAATATTTTCTTAGTGCAGTGAGATTGATGAAGTCCTGTTAATGAATATATTGATGAGATTGAAGGAAAATGGGCTCAATGCTCTTTTGTCACCAGTGAGATGAACCTGTGATAAAAACTAAAAAGTAAGTAGAGAAGGTATTAAAGTAACTGTGTTAAGTGTGAAAAGTTAATTCTTAACTTCTTGGGCTTTTCAAAATTATAACTGCATTTTTAATGTAGATAAATGAAGCTAATTTTCTCAGAAAATATATTTTAAATCAATACTAAGTATCTTAAATAAATACTCTAATGAATCCATTTATTTTCTTTCTAGACCAGTGGCTATACACTCAAAAAGAACTCCTTTGCCTGATACATCAATGGAAAGTTTTTTATTTCAAATAATATTTTATGAAATATCTAATCTAAAAAGAAAATGTCTTCTTAAACCAAGTATATAGCAAGAAATGTGAAAAGTAGCTGTGGTTTTAATTACAATTTAATTTTTAAAACACTCATATTTTAGAGGTGATTTTGAATACAGATTTAATAGTTTCAAAAGATTTTTTTTCCATCCAACGTCTACCCATCAAGCTGTATTCCCATGTTAACTAGCTTGAAGACAGATACTAATTGTACCCCCAATTTGTAATGCATCAGTTTAGCACTATTGATCTACTTTAAAAAATGAAAGTAAACTAAGCAAAAGCCAGTCTCAATACCAAAGGAATGATATATTGATTTCATGTGACAATGCTTTGTCTACAGATCAATGTGTAACGTGTAGCATAGACCAGTTAAGAATGAAACAGGGTGGGAAAAGGTCATGAAAGAAACTGTATCCAAGATTATTGGACACCATGAAATGAACATATCTTCAAAGTTTATGTGATAGTTGTTTATAAAGGAATTCAGTAGACTTACTGTCCAAAAAATTCACAGCAGAAATATGTGATGACTAAAATACTATGTCACCATCTACTTGGAAGAAATTAAGACTCACTTCTTAATTGAGAATGAATTTGTTGTGTATTCGTGAGATAAAGGTGTTATGTGAACTCAGTATTTTTCTCATTTTACCATATGTGAAATCTTTTCTGTTAAAACCTGTTTCCAATTGCCTCTATCAAACACTTATATTCAAATGTCCTCAAGTCCAGAATTCTCTGACACCTCCCTCTAGGCTGTATTTAGATCCTAATGGTTGACCTGTATAGTCCTCTGGGAACCAAAGGTTCTGTTTACCTTTCAGTCTTTTCCAGGTTTTTATTAGAATAGGCATACACTCTTTCAACCTGACAGCAGAATTTAATGTGGAACATAAAATGCCATATTATTCAATATATCTCTTGTGTCTTTCATGATATTTTGGTACCATAAAGTTGACCCCTTCACAAATAGAACCATTTATTTCTTACTTTAAACATATGCATGTATTATGACTCTGGACTTAATTCTCCAAGTAATGTTTCTCCTACAGCTGTGCATGTTCTTAGAGAGCTGAATGTGTCTGATTTATAATGCAGGTTCTCCAATCCATGTTTTATATTACCTTCAGATATTCTTAAGTTTCAGATATTAAAAAAATCAGATATATCCAGCTGGGCCGGTAAAAGGTTAAGAGATGGAAGAAACATTTTCTAGCGTAATCATAAAGTGCAATTTCATCAGATACTAGCTTTCTTCCCTGTGGAATAAAATTTAATATGCTATAGTAAAATATATGCATATGCAAAACTTATTTTTGTAAAGTCTTAACCACTATATTATAGAACCACAGAAGGCTAATTGCGACATTATATCTATGGATAAAAATTGCCTACCACAAACTTTCTTTTTTCCTCCCATCTGCAGTTTTTATTTTCTGGAACTTGTTATTTTAAGAGAAAAACTAGGTGTCATTCTGTATCAACATTGGTACTTCAAGAATAAAGATATTCTAGTTTATCAATTATTCAACTTAGCATGTCTTTGGGGATTTTTGAGGATTCTAGTATGGTGAGATGTGAGCTTATGAGATGATACAAAAATAAAATAGAATCTAATTCATGTGTAGCAGTATTGGATTTCAGAATAAAATAATATAAAAATAATCAGAATATTACCTCCCCAAAAGTATATGCACTTTGGAGTTTTCTTATTTAGATGTTATCTTGGTTTTTAAAGCCAATTTTAGTGTTTGTTTTGATTTAAAACCTAATGCATAAGGATAAAAAATACTCCCAAAACCAAACAGAAAGGACAACAAACAACCATGATAACTTATATTCACAGGAAATATCTGTCAACTCTACAAAGCAATAGTCATGCAATACATACTGCGTGTTCCCTCTCTGTGTTTATACAACTTGTGTTAGCATTAAGAAGTGTGGTGAATCTTCTATACTAGCAATCCTTGACCAATCATATGCATCAGTTTCTATTTTCACATACCTTATAGTTCAGGTCTAAAGCAATATTAGCACACTGCAATTGTAATCCATGCAGGAAAATATGTTCCTGAGTACCTCGCATAGTCCAAATCTTCTGTCATTCACAGTTCACAAAGGATGACAGCTTTTTCTTTTAATTGCTAAAGTGGTCCCAGCCTGTGGTGATAGTATAAAGCCAGTTCAGCAATAAGTTGTCCTGTCACCATCAACATTTTTTTGAATGCTTGGCAAATTATTATGTTTTTAATTTGTGATTTCTAAAATTTTGTTCATAATGTGAGGATCTATTTTATTTGATGCCATTTCAAATAAGCTCAAATGCTACTGCACAATATTTCCTTTTGTCTTCTAAAACTTGTGCTTGAGAACTGAAATTATAATGTGATGAGTCATATATTTGATTTAAATAGAAGCAGCGGTTATTATTACTTTAGAAACAAAAATACATCAGAGTTGTTATTAGTTTTATAAGTTAGCAAAAGATATACATAGTTTTAAGTACCTCCTAAGAAAGCATCTTATCTGTTTATTTCCTTGGTTCTTATATTAAAAAATATATATATTTGTATAGGGGCACCTGGGTGACTCAGTCAGTTAAGCATCAGACTCTTGATTTTGACTTAGGTCATGATCTCATGGTATGAGAAAAAAACCCATGTTGGGCTCCACACTGAGTGTAGGGCCTACCTGGGATTCTCTCTCTCCCTCTATCTGACCCTCTCCTACTCACACAAGCATGCATACTCTCTCTCTCTCTCAAAATAAATATGTCTACATTAAAAAATATATGTATTTGCATAGAACTGGAGAATGTCTAAGCTTTCTAAGTGAAATGGAACTAGAAAACTTCTTTATTTAATTATATCATCCATCACAACTTGCAGGTAAGTGAGGGGATTTGACACTGTTTTCATAGTCTGGCATAGAAAATGGTTCAGTTTTTATTTGGTAATTACCTACTCACTCAAAATTCCTTCTGGAAAATCAAAGAAAATCTCTCTTGAAAATGGTCAAAGCGAAATATGACAGGCTTCTGTGAACACAGTGTGTTTTCTGACCAGTGTATTCTTTTTTTAAAAAACATTTATTTATTTTTGGGAGAAAGAGAGGGACAGAGCAGAAGGGGAGGGAGAGGCAGAGAGAGAGGGAGACACAGAATCCTAAGCAGGCTCCAGGCTTTGAGTTGTCAGCACAGAGCCCAACACGGAGCCTGAACTCGCGAGCTGTGAGATCATGACCTGAGCCAAAGTCAGTCACTTAACTGAGCCACTCAGGTGCCCCAGTCTATTCTTATCTTAGGATTTGGATACCAGAATTTCTATCAGTTGGAAGCCCAAAGAGATGGTATGCAAAACTAGGATAGTAAATAAAACCTACTAATGTGGTAATGAAAATCTATGCTTTGTAGCAACTTAAATAATTCTTAAGACTTAGGTTACCCTGTATATGATGTCTGAGAGATTTGCACTGTCTTACAATACCCATTCTTCTTCAGTATACACTCAGTTTCATATACAAACTCTTCAGTCTCAGCAGCCTTTACTTGTCTGGAAATACTCTCTCCTCCATCATCTCTCTTTCTGTACAAATCAGGGCTGGCCCCTGAGGTGGCTAAGCGAATAGCAATGGTACCACCAAGATGGACAAGCAAGACAAGGAATTGTACAAATTGTTGCCCACTTATACTGATTTCCCAGCATTTCAGACCTGACACTGAGTTTTCTCAAATATTAAATTGGTATAAAATGTATGCATGGAGAGACTACACATATATGACCTGTGAAAGAGCAGCCCAACTTTGCTGGAGTATTTAAGGGTGTTTAGTCTGAAAAGAGTGTATATGAAAAGGCATGTATACCAAAGGAAAGGGAACACACACACACACACACACACACACACACACACAACCCTTGAACAGCATGAGTTTCAACTGTGTGGGTTCACTTATATATGGATATTTTTCGATAAATAGAATGTAGTACTATAATTGTAGTTTCCATTCCTTATGATTTTCCTGATAGCATTTTCTTTTCTTCAGCTTACACTATTATAAGAATACGGTGTATATACAGGTATACATTTGTATAACATACAAAATGTGTGTTAGTCGACTTTTTATATTATTGGTAAGGTTTCCAGTCAACACCAGGCTATTAGTAGTTGTTTTTGAGATTATACATATATATATATATGCATATATGACATATATATTATATTATATCATGTATATTATATTATACATGTATATGTATATATGATATATATATTACTTTAGCATTAATAGATATGTCTATAATATATATAAATATATAAATAAAGGATATCATGTATATACTTCACAATTTAAATTACCACTTAAAAATATGAATAGCATTCTTATCTCACTAGCCATAAGAAAATGGACAAAACGACTAGTTTGACCTAAGGGATGTTATTTGCAGACCCCTATGCTAAACTGTTTTTTAAGTACATACAAAATAAGACATATCTTTTTTTTTTTTGAGTTTGCATTAGTAAATAATTATCCTAGGAAACTGAATAACTCATAATTAGTTTTATAAGAAAAAATTGAAGGGGAGCCTGGGTGGCTCAGTCCGTTGAGTGTCTGACTTCGGCTCATGAGACTCAGGTCATGATCTCACAGCTCGTGAGTTCGAGCCCCACATTGGGCTCTATGCTGACATCTCAGGGCCTGGAGCCTGCTTCAGATTCCTTTTCTCCCTCTCTCTCTGCTCCTCCCCTGCTCACACTCTGTCTCTCTCTCAAAAATAAATACAGATTAAAAAAAAATTTAAAAATTAAAAAATGAAATAGTTTCTCAAAGTAGTATTACATGTAGAGATATCAAGTAGGTAGTATTCTATATTATTAGGTTCATTTAAAATAAAAGCAACCTCAGTAGTTCAAGGGAACAGCAAAAATTATAACCATTATAATTGGGGAGGACAAAAAATGCGAAATACCAAAGAATGTTATATATATTTTTTAAGTCTTTACAATTACCAGCAGCTTTAGCAGTTAATTTTCTCAATGTTAATCAAATAGAATAGAACCCTATATTTACCATTATCAATTAGCCATTAAGTTAATAGCAAAAAAATGAATGATATCTTGTAAGTCATTAAGAAGCAATTAATATCTTAAAATTTCCAGACTCTGAACTCATAGCTTTATTGAAATAACACTCTGCTTTATCTACTTCGTTCAGGATTTGAACATGATGACCGAGGACATATGTTAAAATATGAGGAATATGTCATTTATAAAAGGGAAGAATCTGATGATTTTTCCATTGCATTGAATCTATATTTTATCAAGCTGTATAGTTTTGTGGCCTCTTATCATATGAATTAGTAATTTGATATCCAATTTAACTCTGGAAAAGATGGATGGCATTTTTCTCTTCCTCTGTGCTCTGGCATGTGCTGAAATAAATCGTTATGGTGTTCAGGGTAGAATAGAACAAGAGCCACAGAAAAAAAATGTCTTCTTTACAGTAGAAAGAGGGTTCCTTGCATTAAGGAACATTTTGAACAGAACATTTCACATTCCAGTATGTTGTAGATCTCTTCTAGATAGGCTCCCTCATGCTTAGAATACCTTATTCTTCAAATGGCCTTTTTTCTTTAGCTTTATTGAAGTATCATTGACAAACAAAATTATAAGATATCTAAAGTATAACAGAATGATTTGATGTATTCTAAATGCCTTTTAGTTTTTTTTAATGTTTATTTATTTTTTGAGAGAGACAGAGACAGAATGCGAGTGGGTTAGGG
The DNA here is from genome assembly GCF_022837055.1 of Prionailurus viverrinus. Lineage (NCBI taxonomy): Eukaryota > Metazoa > Chordata > Mammalia > Carnivora > Felidae > Prionailurus > Prionailurus viverrinus. The sequence continues at coordinate 128,991,624 of NC_062569.1, read as the reverse complement.
GCAGAGAGAGAGAGGGAGACACAGAATCCCAAGCAGACTCCAGGCCCCAAGCTATCAGCACAAAGCTTGACAAGGGACTCAGACTCACGAGCTGTCAAATCATGACCTGAGCCGAAGCTGAATGCTCAATCAACTGAGCCACCCAGGCACCCCTATTCTAAATGTCTTTTAACCACATTAAATACTTTGGTGTGGTATTGGTCCACCAGGCAGCAGAATAGTGTTTGCTGAATGAATGATGTGGCAGAAAAATATGCACGTGGAATTAAATTTTTACTTAATCTATAGTTTTAAAATCATAAGTTATTTATTATATATAGGTTCAATTTGAGAAACAAAGAATATGAATGTAGCTAAAATGTACAAGTTGTTTCAATTTATATTAGCCTAGTACATGTTGACTATAACAATGAAGGAAATACAGTTTAATAAAATGATCACTGCTGATAACATATCCTTTCTTCTGAGGCTCTTTACCTTGTCTTTACATATGCACATTTTATCATTTGGTCAATAAAAAAAGCCTTTTTTAAAATATATAGATGGCTATCATGTACTTACTGAATCCAGAACTTTGTCCTTTTAATTACTTTAGTATGCCATTTTACATCTTTCTTTGTACTGAATGACAAAATTAATTGATAACTCGAGTCTTTTGATCCAAATAAAAGTTAAATTACAGCAATGCCTACTATTTTTCAATAAATTTAATTTTACATTTATATTAATAAATAGTTATTTCTTTGTAATGAGTTGTGCATATGGTTTTAGTAGTTGTAAATATACACTATCTCAGCCAATGTATATGGGTCATGACATGATAAATTGAAGGTTTTTAAAAATCTTTTATTCTATTAGAAGTAATATGAACAATCAAAGAATGTATTTATAGTAAAGTTAACCTTTGGTAGTTTCTTATGGTCTCTCCTTAGAAAAAATATCTTAAAATTTCCCTAAATTTCATGCTCGGGTGGTTCAGTTGGTTGAGCATCCGACTCTTGATTTCTGCTCAGGTCATGATATTGTGATCATGAGATCGATCCCCTCATTAGGCTCAGGGCGAGGAATCTGCTTGGGATTCTCTCTCTCTCTCTCTCTCTCTGCCTCTCCCTGGCTCATTCTCTCTCTCTCTGTCTCTCTCTCTCTGTCAAAATAAATAAACCTTTAAAAAAAATTCCCCTAAGTCACATTACTAATATGAAAACCTACTTTTATTATTTATTGATTCTTACATGGAAAAAAGGAAAGTCACAGCCTAAAGTACAGTCTTTGATATTGATCAGTTTTGTTAGGTTCCTCTTCCATTTCCACTGGTGTGAATTGACCTAGTTCTGGAAACTACCTCTCCAAAAATATTTGAGGGTAGGGAAAAGGGATGGGAGGGGAATCTCTTGCATTGAGCACCCAGATCCAGGAAAAGCCCTAAGTCAACCTTCTTTTTTTCCTTGCATTCCCTATTTTTTCCCTTTTCTTTCCCTAAGTTTTTTTAGATTTAACAAAATCTGTGCAATTATTTGACAAAGATTTCATACTGAATCTGGAAAGTCAACGTCCAATGGGGAACATGCACATGAGAAATGTAGAGTATTGAGTAAGCGATAGTCCCACATGCCATCCTCTCCTTCTGAACATTTTCTTTTTCATTTTGCAAGTTGGCCCCTTGTGACCCTCATTGTTCAGTTGTTTTTATGTGGTTGTTTTGTGTGGTGTGTTTCTTTTCATGGGGAAGCTTTTCTCCATTTCTCTTCAGTGTGAGCATTGTATTCTTAATTTAATCCACGCAACATGTTTTGAAGTCTGCTGGGCACAGCATGTAATGTTTTCAAAAGAGTGACAGAAATGTGTATATACGTGTGTATTTATGTACATCATATGTATATTACTGAAAATAATATATAGTAAAAATAAGATAACGATTGTTATGTTAAAAATTGCAACAGGGGCATCTGGGGCTCAGTTGGTTGAGCATCCAACTCTTAGTTTCAGTTTAGGTTAATGATCTCACATTTCGTGGGATCGAGCCCTTGCAGGGCTCCATGCTGGCATGGAAGAGTGTGCTTGGGATTCTCTCTCCGCCTCTCTCTGCCCCTCCCCACTACACACGTGCTGTCTTTCTCTCTCAAAATAAACTTAAGAAAAATAGCAACATATTGGGGCGCCTGAGTGACTCGGTCAGTTAAACATCCGACTCTTGATTTCTGCTCAGTAATAATCTCAAGGTTCATGGGTTTGAGCCCCACGTGGGCTTATGCTGGCAGTGCGAGGCCTGCTTGGGATTCTCGGTCTCCCCCCCCTCTCTCTGCCCCTCCTCTGCTCATGCTCTTTCCCTCTTTCTCAAAGAAATAAACATTAAAAAAAATAGCAACACATCTTACTTAACGTTATTATAAAACAGTACTCAAAAAGCATTTGGGGAAAGTTAAAAATAAGATATAACAAATATGGATCTCCATGTCTACATTTTAACAAGGAAAGAATTCCTTTATACATTGAATTGCACTGTAAAAGAAATCAGTATTCCAAAGAACGTCTGTTTGAGTGAGACCTTTGGGATCAAACTAAAAAAAAAAAAAAAAAGAAAAAAAAAAAGAAAAAAATGATCACCCAGAGTAAAATTTATAAGATAAGTGTCTTTGGTCAAGGTTCTCAGAGTGACTTTTTTGCCTCTTGTAGACAATAAACTGCTAGTTTCTAAACTTCGAAAATCAATTTTGGTGAATAAGCTTAAAGATACTGGAAGAATGCTACCTTAAGCTATTATTCTTGGCAATTCAAAGACAAATTCAGAATGATCATTTTTGCAGGGATTTATCGACATTTTGTTTATAAAGCAAGAAAATCAAGTTAAAATTTAAAACATCGTAAATTTTAACTTGCTTGTTTTCCTTAGGTTTAAACACGAAACCTTTTACAATTAATTTCTAAATATTAGTTAAAATGTAAAAGTAATATGAAATTTACAGTCATGAATTGTTGCATGCTATTTACAGCTCAAAAATAGAGTATAGCCATTGCACAAGACCATTATGTTATGTAAGAGACAATCTATGTAATTAAAAAGTATTTAAAGACCTATCATGATTATAAATGTCTGATGATAAGCATCTAAAACTGATGAATATTAAGAGTCTATAGTACTATAGTCTATTTCATGTTGTTATGACTAATGTTATATCTTTTGGTATTGGTCAAATAGCACTGTGATGTACCCTACCCCACATAGCAGATTTCCCTAAGCATCAACTAGCCCTACCAGAGTTTACGTGTGTAGCATTCTCATTTGTACCATTTTACAAGTGACTAAGTTTCATTTTTATTTTTTGACAAGTGAATAAACTGTCAACAAAAATATCATAAAATCTAATGATAAGTCTCAATCTTCAGATCCAAAATCAGTGGTAATTTAATGTATGTGAGCATCCTAAATAAAGTGCCTGAAATGATTTTGCAAACTTTACAATGCTGTGTAAATACTACTAATAATAAGCACTTTAATTTTGCATTCAGTACTCAGGAAAACTTTTGAATTCAAGCTCTGAATGTCAATTAGATTCAAGTTCAAGTGAATTAAATTGGCAGCACCTTTGGTAGATATAAAATATATCTTATCACATATTATTTTCTATTATATTTAAAGATAGTAAGAAACCAACTATAAGAGGCGCCTGGGTGGCACAGTCGGTTAAGTGTCCGACTTCAGGCAGGTCACGATCTTGCGGTCCATGAGTTCGAGCCCCGTGTCAGGCTCTGGGCTGATGGCTCAGAGCCTGGAGCCTGTTTCTGATTCTGTGTCTCCCTCTCTCTCTGCCCTTCCCCCGTTCATGCTCTGTCTCTCTCTGTCCCAAAAATAAATAAACGTTGAAAAAAAAAAAAAAGAAACCAACTATAAGATGAAATTCAAGTCTAACATTGTTGGATCCCTTGACACCTCTATGGACTACTGGAGTTTTGTCAGATACAATCAGAAGAAAAATAAATGTAAAATTAAACCTCATATTGTTGCTTGTAATAATATTTGTATAGGGGTGCCTAGGTAGCTCAGTCGGTTAAGTATCTGACTTTGGCTTGGATCCTGATCTCATGGTTTGTGAATTCGAGCCCTGTGTCAGGATCTGTGCTGACAGCTCAGGGCCTGGAGCCTGCTTTGGAATCTGTCTCCCTCTCTCTCTGCTTCTCTCCTGCTCACTCTCTATCTCTCAAAAATAAATAAACATTAAAAAATATTTTAAAAATAATATTTGTGTAGCTCTGAGAAGTTTAGAGAGTCATTTCTCACACATTATGTTTAATAATCTTCAAAACAATACAGTCAGATATTTAGGAAAGGTTGATTATTATTATTTTTTTCCAGAATGGGAAATAAACTAAGAAGAAAAATAAATTCAGCTTCATATGGATTTGTTTTTTCTCCTTTGGAACCGTAGATTTCCAAGACTTCTTCATCTAAGACCTTGGATGAATGGGGCAACATCACTTGCATCTCCTGGTGCATAAAATACTCTGTCTTATACTTGTTGACTCAGTGCATGCAATGCAGTGCTACTCAATATTGTAACGAGTAAGCTATTGTCAATACCATGAAGCACCCTCTCAGAATAATAGAGCGGGATTTCCTGTTTTAGAGGCAGGACACTTCCACCGACATTGAATTTTTTGTAATACTAGAACAATTTGAGAAAAAATACAAAATTAACTTCATTTTTCCTCCAAAACATTTCTATGTTCTTCTTATCAGACACTAAGATCAGCAATTTGGAATTTAACATCTTAATCACTTTTCATATTAATAAAAAGAATTTAGATCCTCTGACTTTATTTGGAGAGCTCTCTCTTTTCCCAAGCAAGTCATAGGCAAGTTACCCAGTAGGCAAACATAACTTTAAGATGGCCATCCATTTTGGATAAAAAAAGGAATAAAAGTAATGGCATGAGTTTAGCTACTAAAGAGCCTCCTCTCATACCAAATCTTATTTTTTTTCCCTGATTCCTATGTCACTGTTACCAACTTTACAGCCTTCTAAAATCATCTGTATATACCATCCCAAGCTGCATGCTTTTACAAATTAAGCAGATAACGTCCCTAAGTGTTCTCACTTCTTTTATTTTTCTTCTGATTATTTCTGCATTTGTCATTTATTATTGTCCATGCCTTCAGCTTTGATTTTTAAATTTTCTCTTCTATTTATTCAATATTCTCCTCTAAACTTTACATAAAGAAAATTCAGGAATACTGCTGAGTAGAATTTTAATATTCATCTTTCTCCTCCCTACACATATATTTGCATAAATTAGTTTAGGTTCATATATTTATATATTTTATTAGAAAGACTAACCTAATTAATACAGAGGATAAGGTTAAGAGAATATAAGTTTTTTATGGTGCTTGGTAGATTTGAGTATGTAATTATGTACTTATTCTGATTAGGTGAATATGTATATATAAAACTTTCATATTTTAATGGACATTCTGTATACATTAACTCATATCACCACATAAATATCCTCAATAACTCTGTTGAATGTCCTCTTATGCTAGTTTCTACCTGTTGATGTTTTTAGTCTGCCCTTTGATAGAAAATTATACTTTGCTATGTTTAGGTAATTGAAAATAACATTTTGATACCCTATGAGAAATTTTAAAGAGGAGTAAAGAGGTTAGAATGTTCATGGGAATTCTTGATTTAGCAGTATTGACTTCTCCGTGAAGAACGAATGCTGGGGCCTGGGTGGTTCACTCTGTTAAGAGTCCAATTCTTGATTTCAGCTCAGGTCCTGATCTCACAGTTTTTGAGTTAGAGACCCACATCGGGCTCTGTGCTGAAAGCCCAGAGCCTGGAGCCTGCTTCGGATTCTGTGTTTTCCCCTCTCTCTCTGCCCCTCCCTGGCTTGTGCTCTGTCTTTCAAAAATAAATAAGTAAACATTAAAAAAGAAAAAAAGAACAAATGCTGCCTGTACAGTGAAGTCTCTGAGTGAATCGGACATAAAATCGTGTATGGGGAAAAAGGTGGCCACTACTGAAAAGAGCACATCTGTTCATCTAGGGCTTTGGGACTCAGGAAAGACCTTTATTTACATTATGTAATGTGTAGAAGAAGGGCGTGGACTTCGTATCTGGTTAGCTAGTAGTATCTCGAGTTAGGAGTTGTCAGCAGAATTGTCACCAATGTTTGCAGTGTCGGGAGGCACCCTTTCTAATTGCAATGACTGAATCAGGATGGGCCACATGTCTGCAGTGTGGTGCTTTTCAGTTCCAAAACCGGAGCTGGTTTGGAACCGTTCTCATTCTTTAAATGGCATATTGCCCTTTTTTTTGGCAAATAGAAATCAGTAAGTGATTGATGTGCCATACCAGTTTGGTGACATCTCCTGCTGTATCACTGACATATTTTGCCTTTCCCCTAGATGCAGCCTTTTCAAGGACTCAAATAATTCAGTGTCTAAGGGGGATGACTGACATGAAAGCAGAAAGATGGGAACCTGGCCTCTAGCATCATTAGCCACTCTGGGCTAAGAGTAGAGAGAAACATTTAAAAAATTTGCAGTCCTTTTTTAATGTAAGTAAAAAGATCCTGGAATTAAGAATATTTCAGCTAGCAACCATGTGAACAAATATAACATTCAATAATGGTCATAATTGGTCAGGTAGAAGTTAAAATAAACAGACAAAAACCTATTTGGGGTAATATGAGCATGTTAACTGCCTGCAAAAGGTACCCCTCCTCAATAATTACATATACTTCTTATAATCTCGCCCTGAAGTATCCATATAAAAATGATCATATCTGAAAGTGACTTGACCAAATCTCATAAAATGAAAAGAAAAGAAGACTTTTGCAACAGTAGATCATCCTGTGAAACGAGGTTAGGGATTTGCTAAGTGTTTCCAGAAAGTCTCTCCATAAGGTAAATGCAGAGTTTAAATACAGACATAGCTTAACTTGGTAACTGTGTAAGCTAGAATTCCCAGGGTAGTTTCTTAGAAAAAAAGAAAGACATATAAAGTTGTGCTTTTGTTCCATTCACTTTCCTGGAATGAAAGGTAACAGTTGCTTTTCAACAATGGAAAAGCGTGTTTTCACAAATTTTAAAGTATTGAGAGACAGAAAGAGAGCGTGTGAGTGCGGGAGGGGCTGGGGGGGGGTACAGAATCTGAAACAGGCTCCAGGCTCTGAGCTGTCAGCACAAAGCCTGACGCGGGGCTGGAACTCACGAACTGTGAGATCCTGACCTGAGCTGAAGTCGGACGCTCAACCCACTGAGGCACCCAGGTGCCCCAGGAGGCTAGGTGTTCCTCGAAATATATACCATAGGAGTACCTGAAATATCTAACGCGCTGCAAAGGTGAGATAATCACCGCGGATGACATGTAGTACTTGGGTCTGTAGCTCCAATTACCCTGAGGCATTGACACATCTAGATTTAGGCCTTTATTCATCATGTTTGTGAGACAAGCTTTTCTGTAGAAATTAATCCAGATTAACTTCCCTTGAATTCAAGGATGCCACAACTCTCCTCTCTAGAGAACCAGCAAGAAATCATTGAATTATTTACTAATTGTGAGCAAAATTTGTATTGATTTTTTCTGTCTCTCAAGCTGATGTTAATAGCATCATGCTTCAGGTCATTAAATACTTTTCAGCGCCATCTAATTGTCAAAGAATCACTTACTAAGACACAATTGTTGACATCAAAGCCACACACACACATGCACACAAACACAAAGAAAATGGTGACACAGGCAGTTAATATTCCCTTTCTCTTCCGCCTCATATGGTAATATTTTATAATAGATACTACATGATTTGAAAAAAAAATAACAATTCTAAACAGTATTAGAACTACTATGTCACCAACTCAAGCCATGCCTGATTTAATCACCAGGCAAATATTAATTTCTCTTCACACACCAGTGCTGCTACTACAAAAAAATACAACAAAGAATAAGCATATGTCCAAATCTGTTCATTGGGCTGTCACATCCTTTGAAGCTGGATATGAGGGTATAACTTTTGATTTTCTTTTAAAATCACTTTATGGATGTTAAAATAGACATTGTGTATTTTGCACACTGTTCAAATGCTAAATGTAGTTTCTGGTAAAACAAAACTAATTTCCATGTCCTATAATCTCAACAATACATTAACAAAGTGTTTTAAATTAAAGATGCTTGTCAGTTCTCTGCACAAAAATTTGCCCAGTAAATTTGACAAAATTTAGTGAAATATAGCTATGGAGAAAAACAGACAACAATCCTTTGGATGCTCACGATAGGCTTTTACATGGGAAAAGCTGTTCCTCTCATGGCCCCTAAATAGTTGTTAAAACCAATGTACCTCATCTTTGACATCTGTTTGAGCAGGATGAATCCATTTTAAATCTCCAAATCACTTTCATTGTGACAGAATGCAGTAAATGAAACAAAATGGTTTGGGGAAATGAGAAAGTGTAAGCAAGCCAATCAGATGCCATTTAATTTCCTGGAGAGTCAGAACTTTTCTCAAAGAAAAGTGAGATCAGACTTTGATAAAGGAAACCCTGCCTATAACCCATTGCTATTTGAGGGAAGTTTCTCTCACATATATTGAGATTTAAATTGATACTATGCCCAGAAATGTTCCGTAACAACAGCCAAGACTAATAAGTTACTTAGCAGTATTTCTAGACAGTCCGTGAATATCTATCTGTTTTTGTATATACAGGAAGAAGGCACCATTAATATTTTGATGAAACTTGTCCTAATGAGAGACATGGATTCTGACTGCCATGTGTTGGAATATTCAACACTTGTGCTTTTCTTTCCACCCATTAATAATGATGAGGTTCTTTAGTATTGCTGGATTGTTAACATCTGTTAAAGTCTGAGAACACAAGATAAAAACACACTGTTAAACATTAAGATTTTTATGCACTAAAGTTTAAAATAACAGTCCATTTTTCCCATGTAAACCCATTCAGTATGTTCATGGGACATCTCTGGAGAGACGAGTGGGTCACAAGATGGGCCATGTAAATTTGGGGGAAAAAAATTGGCATCACACCTTGATTGGGATGGAATTCATATATGATATCCATACAGTTCCTGCAGGCACATCATGAATGGTGTACCTTTGAACTAATGAACATTTGCCTGATAAATTACAAGTAAAATTGAGGTCTCACCTGCTGGTTCCAAAATTAATGCTCACTAATTGAGAATTTCTAGTGCATAACACAACAAAGAAAAAGAGAACCTACGTTTATTAGACCTTTATGTTTTGTTTTGTTTTTAATTTTTTAGTTATTTCTTTGAAAGACTGTAAGAGGTAGAAAAAAGTGCCTATGATATTGCGCAATTTAAACCCCTAGTGGCTGAGAAATATTTCGTTGAGTATAAACGCTTGCGTATTGTACATAAACATTATAAAGTGTCACATTAATTTTTAAAGCTTTGGTAGAGAGGCACCTGGCTGGCTGAGTTGGAAGAGAATGAAAGTCTTGATCTCAGGATAGTGAGTTCAAGCCCCATATTGGGTGTAAAGATTCCTAAAACAACATTAATAATAATAAACTTAAAAAAATAAAATAGAGCTATGATAGAGTGTTTGCAAAGATGGGTACAATAATTCCTTCCACGCCTGTAATTATACTCTTTAGAGTATATTTTTGTCACTTCTATAAAGATGAAGGAGTCCCTTTTTCTACTGCTTGAAACTAAGCTGGCCTTGTGACTTCTTGGGCCAATAGAATTCCAAGAATTGATAACCTGAGCATACACCTCATGGGGGTTTTGCTGATTCCACATTGGCCTGCTTGGAACATTGATGCCACCATGTGAAGTAGCTTGACCTAGACCCTTTGGGGTTAAGAGACTGAGTGGGGAGAGTGGTCCAACCATTCAGCCTATAGCCATACCAGTAACCCCTGCCACACCAACTGCTTAGAAATGTGGATCAGGCCATCTTCAACCATTCAGTTCCAAGTAGATGCCCCAGATGACTATAGATGGATGAGTAGCCCCAAGCAAGAGCAGAAGAATCACTCAGCAAAGTCTCACCTTAAACATTCAGCCACACAAGTGAGAGCCAATGAAATAGTTGCTGTAAGTCATTAAGTTGGCTTTTTTTAAGCTACTAAATTTTGAGGGGGTAAAAACATCAAGAGTTAACTAATGTGTATGCCTGTTAGGAAAGGGCAGGTATTAATGATGTTTCTGTGCCTTATGCTGCCTGGAACATGGTAGATAGCAAAGAAAAATTATCCAATCAAATGAAATAAAACAAGTAGAAATCTTTGCTTCAAGAGAGTGGCAATTTCACTAGCAAACTGGGCAACAAAACTTTGCCACTTACTGAGCCTGAGAGTCACCTCCAACCTCTCACTGAGTTCTGGGCTTGAGACCAACAGTTAATGTTTTCTTCATAAAGACACTTATATGAGCGAGGGTAAAAATATTTATATGCATATCTGTGTGAAAAGAAATTATCTGAGGAAATTTGGATAAAATCCATCTATAATCCATTTCATTTAACATGATTATATTGTTTTATTTGAAGTACAAAATTATCTATAGATGTTTAAAGATATCTATGAATTGTTTATAAGTATCTTAGCTCTCTAAGTAAGTTGTGTGGTTTTACTGGTCATCAAATGAAAGGTGTAAACATTTCTAAAAGTACTGTATATTCCGTTGAATGTGTCAGTTGATTTAACATGAAGATATAAAATAATCATAAAAAGTATAATTAGATTGATCTTTGGAATTAACATTTGGCAAATGTTCTATTCTATGACTCAATATTAGTTAAATTTTAGAAAAGAAAGCTTGAGCTTGAAGTTCATAGCATGAAATAATCAGGTTTAATGATAGCAACAAATGGTTATTAAGATTATAAAAACAAAATAGTGATGAGAAAAAAAAGGTATGTATCTTTAAGTTTCATCTTTGAGTTAAAAAAAACCCACATTGAAGCAAATGAATTTTTAGGTTATTGGATATGCAATTAGATTGGCAAATATAATTCTAGAGAAGTTAAGGAAAAATATGTATCCTGTAAAATCTATAGTCTTTGAAGTATGTTAGAAAAGGTATTTTTCTATCCACACAATGTGTTAATTTTAATCACAGAGAGGACAGTTTTGGTTGAGTTTCATTCAAAGAAAGGAAAAGAAATCTGCATCTTTCATTAAAATCTCCCATCAACCATGTTTCCATTAGAGTTCACTGAAAAATGACTCATAAAACCAACAATTTTATGCATCAGGTGACAGGTTTTGACAGAAACAGCACTGCAGTTTTTGTGATATGCTACATTTTGAATGCTTAAACTGTGTGATTAGGTGTGCTTTATATGACTTCCACGTGCTTAGCTAGCAAAATCTGAGTTTATTTATACAAAATTATTCAAGTGAAAAAAATGGTGTCTCTCAAGTGAGCAAAGTCAGACCTCGAAAAAGACCATAGGGGATTGGCTAGTATTTTATTATCAAGTGAGCCGTTCCAGCTCTGCTAAGAGTAAAGCACAGACCTCCTTGGTAAGCACAATGGGCTTTTTATTTTTAACTGACACCAAAATAGAAATAATGAATTCCACCATTTAATAAATTAATTTTCTGGTTCAGCATCTATTAGTTCAGTTCTAGTAAAAGAAAAACTACAGGTCTCCTGTAAACAGAAAAACAAATTGTTGTAAATTAGTAATATGTGTGCCAGAAGCTTTTGTTTTTCCATATGAGAAATACCTGGTTGCTAATCTTTAGATAATATCTAGACACTTTTCTCTGGGAGTATTTTAGAATAATTGCATTGTGGAGTCAGCTTTTTTTTTTTTTTTGAATTGAGAATGCAGTTGTTAAAGTGTTCAAGTCAACATCTAACACTTCGCTGTTGAATGAGGTGCTTCACTCCTTATTGTTAACATGGAATATTAATCATGCAACTTAAACTGGTAAAAGCCCTTTTCTAGTAAGGGAAGTAAAAGGAGTATATGTTTTAGAGACAAAGAGCCCTGGGTTTCCAACTCTAAGCTCTATGACATTTGGAAAGTCAATTTCTAAAACTCAGAAGCATGCATCTTTGAACTGGAGATAATCTTTTGAAAGCTGGTGTGAGTTTTGGAGGTTACATACTCATATGGTTACCTCCTGGATAATAATATCCCAAGAATGATGTGATAATGATGATGAGTAGAACTAGTATATGTAATCAATTTTTTATTTTTAGTTATTTTATCCAGGGAGTTAATATAAAAAATTAAATATTATTTGTAACTACTTATCCTGGTGATTTTGGATTTTTTTAATATCTGAGATGGTGGAGTGAGAACAACTCTAAAGCCTTTCTCTTTTAGAAAGACTAGAGATTTCCTTGCCATATTCATAAGTCAAAGAAAGGTAAAAGCAAAGGTAGTGGGAGGAAAAATACCTTATTTACATTTTGCATATTTAGAATAAATTTTTGAGATAATAGTTGGCATTCAATATGAGTAATAAGAGAGTTAATTTTTGACCCTTATAAATTAAAATTCAAAGTATACTCCAACTTATTAATTGTTGAATGCATATTTGGAATTCTGCAGTGAAAACTATACCTCAACCCCATAGTTGCCTTTTGTATTTTATTATATTCATCAATCAGTTTCAATAGCTATATTTTTTAAATTTCAAATATATATATAATTTTTCAAAAATCCAAATGGATTTGAGAACAGTCTGATTCTCAAAGAAAATCATAACAGATGATATATAAGTGGATTTCTATCTATTTTTAATTCCCCCTTACATCAAAATTTGCTTCAATAGCTTGAAATTCCTTTCAAGTTTCACTAAATGACATTTATAATTTCTAATTCTCTCCATTTAAAACCTTTGGATTTTGAAGTTTTAAAAATCATTCCTGTCTATAAAAAACAAAATTTTCAACTGACATTCCAAAGGAGTCCAACACACTTAAAACAAAAAACGATCTTCTCCCATTCCTACCTTTCTCCTAAATTCTATGATCTCACAGTGCTTTTCTTTGAACTCCCATATTTTTTACTATCTAGATCACACAATCTTGGCTTAATGTCCTCCTGATGGGAGGGCATATTTATTTCAGTGAAAGCCTACAAGGTTCATGTGTGTGTTGGCTCAGCTTTGCATCCCCTGATGGTAACACAGTGCATGCCCAAAGTTGGTTTTTATTTAATACATATTAAATGAATAAATGAGAAGATGAGTGCAAGATCTCTCTTTGAAATTTGAGTATTCCACCATTATCGGTCAAGATGTGTCAAGTCTATCTGATTTCCTCTTCATTCCTATCCCCCCTTCTTTCCTGGCTCTCTCCCTTTCTCTCTTTTTTCCTTTCATTTTTCTCCCTACCTTCCATTTTCTCCTCTAGAAAAACCATAAACATCTTGCTGAATTACATTTTAAGTAGGAAATAATTTTAAAAATTAGTTCACAGGCAAAATAATGTAAAATTCATCCTTGAAAATCCCTCAAATCATCCATAAAGTAGCATACTCTCTAATCACATTCAGAATAATGAGGTGCTTACATTACATGTGGAATAGGAGAATGTGAGAGGAGAACAGATTTCTAAATCCAATAGTGTTTGGAACTGACAGAGTTGTAGAAATACAGTCTCTGTCTCCTTCTGAGTATGTACAGTTAAATTCAGGTTAATTCAATGTGTTTATGTTTCAAACTTATGTAGTGAATAAAAAGAGCATGGATTTGGATAAAACAGATGCAGATTCCAATCTTTCAGTTACACTTTACTGTCAATGGGAACACCGGGCAAAATAGTTACCAGGTATATATTTGTATGGCTAGAGATTCTCATTAGTAGGATTGCAATTTAACAATATCCACCTCTGGAATATTTTTAAGATTAACACAGATAATGCCTGCAAGGTGTTTAGGACAGAAACCAGTATACAGCAACTACTCAATAAGCATATTAGCTATTACTGTAACAAGACCCAGCTTGTAGATGGCAAAATCAGTTTTAAAATGATTAATATGATAAATGTGATTATTGTGTGTCCTAACCCCAAAATGTGTTTTTCTATAAAAGTATGACTTAATAATTTATATCTATGGAAAAGTTCATTCGATTTGCAGGAATATGTTTGAATATCAAGAGCACACATACAATTCAATGTGTATCAAATTTCAGCAAACTTTACAGTTTCCATTTCTTCAACTTGCTCTGTAAAGTTAGTATTAGAATTCTCTTAAGAACTTTACCATTTCCTTCAGCAATGCCTTTTGTCTCATATCATCAGTTACTTCATGGGTGCTAACATTTCTCCAGCCTAGCTACAATACATCTGCATATCCAAACCTACTGAATATTACCACTTGAATGTCTTACACTCACCATTACTCTATTTTCTCACTTGTCCAAAATTAAATGTACTACCTCATCTATTAAACTACTCCAAAAATTAGGAAAAATACTTACAAAAGAAAATTAAAATATATCTTTCCATAAATAATCTTCCACATCATCTTTTTAACTCAGTAAACATCTACTGAGCAACTTCCTAATCGCTATATTAGACTTTGGAAGGGAAGAGTTTAATAAACAGTGGTTTCTCCTGAACATTCATCTGAATGGTTGATTCTTATAAATTACAGTTTTAAAGGCTGGTTTCTTTTTTTCTTACTTTACTCTAAATTTCTAATCATATCTATTAACTGGAACTTACAATTTCACATTCATTGACTACACTTGCTTGTTTCCATTACTGTTTTATTTATGGTATAGAATGATGTAAGGGCTAAAAAGAATTGGAAATAATCTAATCCACCAATTTGAAGATATTAATTGAGCTTTAATAATTTGAGATTTTTCCCATTGCCAAATAGCTATAATAATAAAGTATATAAAATTAAGTTAATATTTTTGATTATTTCTGAAAATTATTTAACATTTCCTGTTTTTTAACCATGGTTTCCATTAGATGCTTAGATCATTGAGGACAGAACCTATATTTATTAACTGTTATTTTCCAGGTGCATGGCATGGAGTTGTAATTAAACAATCATTTGATTAATTTACATTAATTAACTACCCAAATCAAAGGCAAATAACAAGTTGACCTTTTTATAATGTGAGCTTCTAGGAAGAAAAGTGAGGATGAATCACTAGGAGATTGCAAGATATCTGATGTGTTTCAAGTGTTTCCAAATGCATGCCCTTTCTGTTGTTCTCCCTGTTAAATCAGCACATTTGTTCTCACTCCTTATTCTCAATGATTAGAGCTGGATTAACCAGATACCCTCACTGGAATTTAAACAGTAGAACTTGTGTGTAGCCTTATTTGAGATTGGCATCTCCCTCAAAATCTTCTTAAGCTGAGCCTTTCTTGTATACCATTCTGTTGACTTGTTTATCCATTTATAGCACAAATATCTGCTAGTGCATTCCTTTTTTTTTTTTTTTTTAATTTGTTCTGGTCATTGATGTTTATTTTGATTGCTACTCTGTTGTTTATCATATAAACATGGTTGTGTTTGGAAAAAAAAGAGATGAGCATTCAATTTAATTTCTCTGTTTTTGCATTTTCTGGTACCCTGCCTTGCTAAATGTAGCAGTCTCTAGCCTGCCTCATCAATTGCGATACATTTCCACTATCTTCACATCCGTCATGCACTTATGCTGAACCCCAGACTCCTTTGCAATCAAAACTCTCCTGATTGCATACCAGGTTTTATATTGAGGAACTTTTTCATTTAGTCATCACTTATACTACTATATCTTGAGGCAGAAAGATGGAAATATTTATATTAATCTTCTACACAGCTATAATTTATGCTATGATATCACTTTATTTCTGTACTGGTATCATGTGTTCAGACATTTATTCTTAATCCGTAGCATATCTGACTTATAATATTTCACATGTTGTTGAAAGGTTGTCTGTTAAATATTTCTTGGACATTCTTCTAAGTTCATAAGAGGCCATCATGGACGCTTAAAAATTTCTAGAATTATTATTTTTCATGATAGCTAATTTTATCTCATTGTCTATTCTTTTTGTTTTCTTCCTTTCTGATTACTTATGTTAGTTATTATTTGTTTATAACCATCCACGTGCAATGGGAGTTGCCATGCTGCTAATTAAGTTTGTTGGGCACCATAGCTTTGCCTTGTAGTGCACTCATTCCTACACCCATGCTGCACCTGTGATTTAGTCTGCCTTTCCACAAGTGTGTGGCTTAATGCTAGGATATGGCAAGAGAAATTGCTTGAGTAATTTACTGTTGCCGATTAAAGTAGTTTTTGTTTGTTTGTTTGTTTTTGTTTGTTTCATTCTATGGCTTATAACTTCAAAAGGTAAAATTATCATGCGATAATATAGAAGAATGAAACTATAATGCTGACTCCAAAGCTACCAATTTAACTGAGTTTAAAATGAACAGAATTGCCATTATAATTATCAAAGCTTGTATGTTATTTGATTAATGTAAAAAACTTTTTTTCGCACCTGTGAGAAGATAATATAGAATCATCAAATAAAACTTGAAGAAAAAATGTGTGAGCAATTCCAATCACTAATGAAAAATCTTTTTTTAAGTTACACTAACTAGGGGCAAATGTACAGAAACATTCAAAAAGTATGACACTAAAAAAAAAAAAAGTCCTATAGTAGCTGACATTGTGAACATGGTTAAATAAGACAAAACATGTGTATCTGAATGTTAAGAAGAATAAAGATATTTCTTCTTTTTCTTTAAAAAAATGTGGTTGACAATAGCCAATATTCCTTTTTAAATCATTCATTAATAAGCATCAAATACCATCATCATATATATGATCTCATTTGCAAAACAATATTCACATTTCACTTTATAGTAATGTCTTTGGAAGTGAATGATAATTAAGGAACTTTGTCTATAAAGTGTCTTTGAATGTGGAACGAATCTGCAAAATAGATGTAAATCTTTATTTCCTTTCCTCTTATAAAAAAGACATTATCAAGGATGTTCATGTCTTCTTGTAATAAAGTGATAGAGGAATTATTCAGAAAATACTATCAGTTTCTCTATATCCCCTTGAATTCTGAGCACACTATTCAGTAGCCTGCTGTAAAAATATGGCATAATATCATAGCACATTCTATATAGAACTACAAATAAATAGAATTCAACTGGATATCAGCTAGAAAGGAACAATAATGTTAAAAGCTGTTTCGTAAGTTTTCACTTGTATGTGAACTTTTTCATAGTTTGACACAGCAAGCAAATGAAAAGAATCATTGAATATCTAAACCTAAGAGTGAACAGAAGTTGCTGTCTTTAGACATGAAGCATAATTGTTTATATTTTGTTGGCGGTGGAAGATATGTCAAGGGTTGGCTCTGCTTCAAAGGAAAGAATCTTAGCTTGGTAGAGAGGAAGTAGCGGACAGTCTTGGAACTGATGGGCAAACATTCACGTGAAAATATGATGTTTTAATAAAAGCTAAAAGATACAACGTGCTGAGATATGCATACAAGACTTTCATTCTGTTCCAATTATATACTGAGTACAGAAGCGAGAAATTCAGTGGCAAAACTAACATGAAAAGAAAACAAACAGACTTCTTTTTATCCCGATGTGCCTAGGCAGCATTCCAAGCAGAGATCTTAGGCACCATATGTGCTGACCTCCCTATGGGGATGATCTTTTAAACTTAACTGAGATGACTGAGTTTGTTTGATTCTGCCAGATCGTTTTTGCCTCATTTCAACATAGCACGGCTCTTCCAGGTAGAATATGCTCTCAGAAGACACAATGTTAATTGTCAAAAGGAAGACTCCGTGAGGCCGGTGTCTTTTGCTGACATTCAGGTCCCATCATCCAAAACAACTCAGGGGCACAATCTAAATATGGGGATAGGAGGCATCTCCACGGAGTCTGCATTTAGGCACCAAATTTCCTGGCTCCTATTACACGTCTTTCCTCTGTCTCAAGAGTGCTGAAGGATTATTTGTTGCTTTTCAGATAACCCTTAGTTCTTGCCCCCACATGGAGTAGAGATTATACTCTTCCTCTAGCCCTTTCAAAGTCCAGCTCACCCAGCTTTGCCATGTGTGAGCAATCTGCAGGCACTATTAGCCCCGCTTGACTAGCTCTTGATAACACTCTCTAGGAAGTCAATTAAAGATGTCAGGGGGTGTACTGGACTGCTTTTCTTTTACTAGCAGGGATTTGGAGAGTGAAAGATGGAACTCTCAGGAACAGGTGATTTTAGGTTCTCTAGGAACTAAAGCACTTGATTTGTTTTTTCCTCTCACTATTTGAACTTTTTTTTCTTTTTGTGATCTTGAAATAAATGATCAATTTTAATCTTTCATCAGCAATAGTTAATATAATATTGAGGATCTGGTACCCAATCTAGTAAATAATGAAAACACATGTGTTCACCAATTAAAAATATGAAGAGAGAAAATGTCTTATAAATTTGAGCATAGTGAAAGTCTGCATTAAGAAGCTACGTTTTTGGGGCGCCTGGGTGGCGCAGTCGGTTAAGCGTCCGACTTCAGCCAGGTCACGATCTCGCGGTCCGTGAGTTCGAGCCCCGCGTCGGGCTCTGGGGTGATGGCTCAGAGCCTGGAGCCTGTTTCCGATTCTGTGTCTCCCTCTCTCTCTGCCCCTACCCCGTTCATGCTCTGTCTCTCTCTGTCCCAAAAATAAATAAACGTTGAAAAAAAAAAAAAAGAAGCTACGTTTTTGTGTTGAAATATAGACATTTAAAGACTAAATGATTGTTCCCTAAGAATTAGATATAAAAGTTGCTTGACATTATAGAGTCATTTTTGCACCTACTTTGTACATGTTGTGATCCCTTCTTTGCTAAAAGTCTTGACCCACATTTTCTGTCTTTTTTTTTACTAAGACTATGCAAAAAGAAAATGATAATGTTTTTCTTAGTTAATATAAAGCAAAATTAAAGTGTCACTTTTCATCTAAAAATTAGCATAAATATTTAAACTGATTCTTTAGACCAATGAATATTATTTTGCTTATGCAACATATTATTCAACGTTACTCATTAAATATTACATTATTAAATTTGTGTGATAATAGAGAAATTTCCACTTTATTGTGTGTCGCCTACAATTTCTTTATAAATTCATTAACCTAATCAAGGTAATTATCACTGTGGGGATATATGTACCTTATAAGGGAGTATATATTATAACTTCCTCTTTGCCGGGTATATGCTAAATGCCAAAAATTATTTCACTTAATTCTCATTGCCATCCTGGGTGAGGTACCATTATTCCCATTTTACATATGATGAAGCAGAAGCTTATAAAGGGTAAATAACTTGTCCTAAATCCCATAGCAAATAAGTAATGATGTCAGGACTCAAACGGAATGATTTCCTTCACCAAAACCTGTGAGATACCAGCGCCTAACTTGCAGAGGGTAAGGAATAGTTAAAGCAAGATTCTAGCTATACTTTTTTTTTTTTCAACGTTTATTTATTTTTGGGACAGAGAGAGACAGAGCATGAATGGGGGAGGGGCAGAGGGAGAGGGAGACACAGAATCGGAAACAGGCTCCAGGCTCTGAGCCATCAGCCCAGAGCCTGACGCGGGGCTCGAACTCCAGGACCGCGAGATCGTGACCTGGCTGAAGTCGGATGCTTAACCGACTGCGCCACCCAGGCGCCCCTGTAGCTATACTTTTAACTGGAAAAATTATAACCTCATAATGATTATATCACTCTGAGAAGGGAACTATCTCTAAGATGGCTGCATATTTGTCCTAATATTCTGTTAAAAATGAGAAGAAAGGATTGAGGCTGAGTAGAGATTGACTTACATATTAACAAAAACAAAAACACAAAAAAACAAGGAAGGAAGGAAGGAAGGAAGGAAGGAAGAAAAAGGAAGACTATAATTCTGAGGTCTTGAGCATACCATTAAAAAAACTTCCTACCATTAGAAACACAGCAGTATAATACTTATCAGCAATTCACCCACCATTGGCTTTTGTTCTTCAGGTTTTTTTTTTTTTTGGTTTTGTTTTTTTTTGAAAAAAAGCAATTGTCTAAAATCAAGTTCATATTAGAAATTTATTCAAAGGAGCAAGTTTCAGTATGAATTTTGAGTTAAACATAGATTTAGCCTAATGTTTGAAATCACCATCTCACAGCATGATACAATAACTGATTATAATGATGATCTTAGTTACCAAGTTAAATTATTTTTAGTATATTTAATCATTAGGTTCAGGAATTATAAAATATGTCTGTTATGCCTAAGTTTCCACCACCATAATCTTTAAGTGTAGGCTCTAGAATAAAAACAGAAGATTTAGGGGCGCCTGGGTGGCGCAGTCGGTTAAGCGTCCGACTTCAGCCAGGTCACGATCTCACGGTCCGTGAGTTCGAGTCCCGCGTCGGGCTCTGGGCTGATGGCTCAGAGCCTGGAGCCTGTTTCCAATTCTGTGTCTCCCTCTCTCTCTGCCCCTCCCCCGTTCATGCTCTGTCTCTCTCTGTCCCCAAAATAAATAAACGTTGAAAAAAAAATTTAAAAAAAAAAATTAAAAAAAAAAAAGAAGATTTATTTTCATATCCTAGCTTATTAACTGGATGAAGTTGGCATCTTGAAAACAGCTGTCTTTTCATTCATAAACCTACCTACCATACTGGGTTATCATGAGGCTTCCACTTACCTTCTAGGCAGGACATCGCGTCAATTATTAGGCTTTGATTTACCCCACTCTACCAGAAAACTGAAATATTTTAAAATAAACATTCAGAACATGAACTTGAAATTGTTATAAATGTGGTAAGCATGACATGAGATTCTTTCTTCTGACTGAATAATTTGAAATTTATGAGTTAGTTTTTAACTTTGAAAATAAGACAGTACTAGCATTTCAAGGAAGAGAGTCCCCAGTAATGTCTCTCATAGCATACTGTATTACTTACTAAAATAAAGAACAAACAACTCTCCGTACATTTATTCAGTAAAATCATTAAGTCACTTTAAGTAACTTTCTAATGATGCATATGTAATAATCAACTCAATCCAGTTTCGCTGATGACAAGAATTGAAATCCTTGACTCATCTATTCATTCAATAAATATTTACTCTGCATTTACTTTGTGCCAAGAATAACATTCTAGACCCTGGGGATACAACAAAAAACAAAATGAACTTAGTCCCTGCTTTCACGGAGTTAGCTTACATTCTACTGAAGGCAGATAGATAAGGAACAAATAAACAAATTATAATAATTTCACATAGTGATATGTGATATACAAGGGGAAAAATACCAGAAAGATGTGATATGTGTGATCTTGTTGCTTCTTTAGATTGGGTAGTCCTAAGAGGGGAACCCAAAGAATTGACATATAAAGTGAGATTTGATGGACAAAAAGAGGAGAGCTAAAAGGAAATCTTAGGAAAAGAGAATTTCACAGCTATAGTGTATGAATAGGACCTAAAGAAGTCATTTGCCTTGCTAGAAGAAAAGAGCCAGACTGGCTGGGGGAGAATGGAGTAAGAGGCATGAATAGTAGTAGATGAGAGCCAGATCTTAAGATGCTTTGTAGGTCAGAGTAAGGATTTGATTTTTCTTTTCGTAAATGTGACGAGTCCTTTGGAAAATTTTTAGGATGACAAGATTTATCTTATAATTTTAATGAGATTACTCTGCTGTGTGGAGAGTTGATTATGAGGGGTAAGACTAAAGTAATATTGTTAAGAGTCACCTTCACTGTTCCTGGTGAGATAATAGTGACTCAAACCAATGACAGCAGTGGAGGTAAAGAAAATCAATTCTGGGGAAGTTTCAATCATTGGGCCTTACTGATGGCCAAGATTGTATGTGTGTGTATGTGTGTGTGTCCACGATGGACAAGAATGGAGGAAAACTAATAACTCCTTGAGCAGCTTGTATATGACGGCACCATATACAAAGACACTGAAGACTGGGAAATGAAGATTTGTGTGACAAAAATCAAGAATTCAATTTTGGTCACATTAAATTCGAGATACTTTTAGGCACTCAAGTGGCAATGTCAAGCAAGCAAGTCTGGAGCTCCAAAGGGCTCAAGGCTAGAGGCATTCACTTTAGAGTCATCACCATGGAGGCAGGATTGGCAGAGGGTAACTTGGAAAAATGTGTTTCTGAGGGCACTCCGTTTTTGAGTAGTAGTGACTATGCTTTAAGAACAGGAAGTTTTGGGGCGCCTGGGTGGCGCAGTCGGTTAAGCATCCGACTTCAGCCAGGTCACGATCTCGCGGTCCGTGAGTTCGAGCCCCGCGTCAGGCTCTGGGCTGATGGCTCAGAGCCTGGAGCCTGTTTCTGATTCTGTGTCTCCCTCTCTCTCTGTCCCTCCCCCGTTCATGCTCTGTCTCTCTCTGTCCCAAAAATAAATAAACGTTGAAAAAAAAAAAGAACAGGAAGTTTCTTGCATAGTACATGCAAGAGTGTTGGCTAGTGGGAGAAAAATTAGGAGAGTATCTTAGGATACAAGATAGGAAATATATATTAAAATTAGATCTATCTTAGGCAGTTCTTTATTTTTTTTTAATTTTTTTTTTCAACGTTTATTTATTTTTGGGACAGAGAGAGACAGAGCATGAACGGGGGAGGGGCAGAGAGAGAGGGAGACACAGAATCGGAAACAGGCTCCAGGCTCTGAGCCATCAGCCCAGAGCCTGACGCGGGGCTCGAACTCACGGACCGTGAGATCGTGACCTGGCTGAAGTCGGACGCTTAACCGACTGCGCCACCCAGGCGCCCCCGCAGTTCTTTAATGGTAATGGCTTTATCATGTCAGATTTAGGGAAAAATACAAAAAAAAAAATCACTCATATGAATTTTCCACATCTTAACTTTCAACACCATTATCAAGTATTTACTATGGCTAAGCTACTATGGGAGAGAAACATGAGATAATTACATCTGCATTGGAGATATAGCTAATTTCCAATGTAATTTCTACCTGACTTTTCATTCTTACAAATTACTGACATATCTAGTGAAGGCAATTAATTGCAACATTTGATTAAGCCATCCACTATCATATGGAAATCCTATTCATCTAAACATTATAAACATTGAAAAAGAAATAGACTATGGTAACATATTTTATTATTTCAAATCATTTCCTATCTCCAATATGCCAACTTTTTCTAAATGAAAAAGAACAAGAATTCTGCAGTAACAAAATCATTTTTAGAAAATGCATTTTTAAGTTATTGGGCTGCTTAATATTTGAAGACTATTGAAAATATACAATGAACCTTTTTATTATGCAAATATATGCAATTCTGAAAACAATTAAATGATAATAAAGTATTCTCTTTTTCTTTACCTCATATTACAGTAATGAAGCTGTTACCTCGGAGTGTGCATTTTAATGAGTTTTAACTAACATTTTAATGAGCTGACATTATCATAAACCCGAGGATTAGACAAAGTTGAATTTACTGGATAGAGAAAGTTTCCTCAATAGTTAATTATATTGTTTAAGATGTAATATAATGCATTTTATGATATACCACCAACTATCAGCCTACAAGAAAAATTATATTAAAAGATTGAATAATATCATTATACTTAATCTGTACATACACGTATCCTGGTTCCTCAGTTCTAAAATAAAAAGCTAATGATGTTTTTATATATGCAAATCACATGAAATATATAAGGCATAGACATATCAAAGATAACAAATCAAAATTTTTATTAAGTTAAATGAATTTTTTTTTGACATTTGCAGTAAAGAAAACTCCATGAAGAGCTACCTTCAATTGGAGACAAGATTTTATTTTTAAAGAATGAATCATTTATAATTTTCTTGATTCACATATTTAAAACGGGTTTATAGACTCACAACTTACCATTTGGGAGAGATGAAGAACTTTTTGTAAATAAATGATATTTTGGGGGTACCTGGATGGCTCACTCGGGTAAGTGTCCGACTTCAGCTCAGGTCATGATCTCACGGTTTTGTGAATTCGAGCCCTGTGTCGAGCTCTGTGCTGACAGCTCAGAGCCTGGAGCTTGCTTCAGATTCTGTGTCTCCCTCTCTCTTTGCCCCTCCCGTGCTCATGTTCTCTCTCTCTCAAAAAAATTAACCGTCAAAATTTTTTTTAAATAAATGATATTTTGGTTTTGATGCATTCTGTGAAGACAGTTAACAGGTGATGGTTTCAAGGCTCTCTCAACTAAAACATAGTCACCATTGCTTACTCCTTCCTCCATATCCTCCTTGCCTTTTATCCAATCCTCTCTTCAGGCACTACGAGGCCTAGGTGTGCATCAAAAGGTTGTCATCTGAGGGAAGCAAACATAAGAGACTCTTAAATACAGAGAACGAGATGAGAGGTGCTGGAGAGAGGTGGATGGATGGGCTAAAGGGGTGATGGGTATTAAGGAGGGCACTTGTTGTTATGAGCACTGTGTTAAACGTGTAAGTGATGAGTGTTAAACGTGTAGGTGATGAATCACTGAATTCTACACCTGAAACCAATTTTACCATATATATTAACTAACTAGGATTTAAATAAAAACTTAAAAAAAAAAGGTGTCATCTTACTCACCTCCGTATCTCTTGTACAAAGCTCATAGGCTCCAGTTGACCATCCATGAAGAGAGGCTGTCTCAATATTCAAGTTTTCTGAATTTTTATTCTATTTTAGAAAAAAGCTAATTAATCAAGTTATATATTTTGATCTCACACTTATCATCAACCTACAGATATTCTGTTGACATTTATATTTCAAATCGCCATTCTTCTGTAAACCTGCTATCTGTGTCACTGAGTCACTAGGGAAAACCCAGGTTTCCATACCCCGTTTACAACTCTGTTGAATCCATTGGGATAGAGCGTACACTTGTAAAACACTCAGAGTCGATTTTATTTTTATTCATACATGGTTAAATATAAATATTAATAAACAATTACTGCATTCACAAGGTTGTAAAATCAAAAAAAATATAAGATGGGTATAGTGAAGCCTTCCCTTTCTGTCTTTTACTTCCCAGTTTTTTCTCCACAAAGACGTTTTTTATTATTGGTTTCTTAGGTTTTCTTCCAGAGATTGTTTTATGCCCATGCAAGCACATTCCAGCATGATTCTTTTCTTGTTGTAATTAATTAAAGCATATGCTGTATATTCCAAACCCAACTCTGAAGTTGGCTCCTCTAAAATGCCTTCTTTGTTGAATGCCATATTTCTCTCCATTGGACTTTTTTTTTAAATTTTTTTTAATGTTTATTTTATTTTTGAGACAGGAAGAGACAGCATGAATGGGGGAGGGTCAGAGAGAGAGGGAGACACAGAATCTGAAGCAGGCTCCAGGCTCTGAGCTGTCAGCACAGAGCCTGACGCGGGGCTGAAACTCACGGACCGTGAGATCATGACCTGAGCCGAAGTCAGATGCTTAACCGACTGAGCCACCCAGGTGCCCCTCTCCATTGGACTTTAAAGCATTTTTGATGCACCTCTCAATGTAGTTCTCTGTTACTGGATGCTTTTTTTTTTCCTTTTCTTTCAGATTGTAGTTTTGAGTTCTCTATGGTAACCCTCCTAAATCTCTTTAGTGCTCTGAAGTCAAGATCTAGGCTTGAAGTGTCTCATACTTCTAAATGTGTTACATAGCACATTGTAACAACAAAATATGTGGTACCTATTTAGTAAATGAAGAAGTGAAGGGCACCTGGCTGGCTCAGTCAGTGGAGCATGTGATTCTTGATCTTGGGGTTGTGAGTTTGAGCCCCACATTGGGTGTAGCGATTACTTAAAAATAAAAAAAAAAAATTAAAAGAAGTGAATGATTTGAAAAACTCTTCTGTTATCAAAAAGATGTAGTTACAACTAGAAGTGATTGGAAAGTGAAGAATCTCTAATTTATCCTGTATCCACTAAAGCAAAATTAAATGTTATGTTAAAATCACCGTTTAGAAATGAACTGAGCAAGAGGCACCTGGGTGGCTCAGTCAGGTGGCTGACTTCAGCACAGGTCATAACCTTTTGGTTCTTGGGTTCAATCCCTGAGAGGAGTTCTGTGCTGACAGTCTGGAGCCTACTTCGGATTCTGTGTCTCCCTCTCTATCTGTTCCTCCCCTGCTGGTGCTCTCTCTCTCTCTTTCCCAAAAATAAATAAACATTAAATTTTGGGTTTTTTTTTTTAATAAATTGGGTAAAACTGGCCAAACTTGAACTTTTTGATTGGGAGGAATCAATGATATTTTATTGTCCTGTTAATACTTTATAACATAAGTAATATCTAAATATGTTTGACTTAGAATTATACTATTATATATAAATCTCAACTCCTATAGTACTCACTCCAATAATTATCATTATCTACTAGCAATTGCATAGAGTTTGACAGTCTATCAAGACTTTAAAGTAGGAAATATTTTATACACATTGTTCTTGAATATTATTAACTTCTTGACAGGGGAATTAAAAATTGACAGCCATTGAACTCATGTAAAATTAGATACAAAAATAGAATTGTAAAGCCCTTTTTATTTACTGGCATTTCTATTTCCCAACAGCAAACGCAATTCTCATTTATGAAGTGTTTTCTTTATGTCACATTGTGCTTTAGAAAGATTGCTTTTTAATTCTTTGTAATTTTTTAATGTTTTTTTCTTTTTTTTCTTTTGAGAGAGAGAGACAGAATGAGCAAGGGGAGGGGCAAAGAGAGAGGGAGACACAGAATCTGAAGCAGGCTCTAGGCTCCACACTGTCAGCACAGAGCCTGACATAGGGCTAGAACTTAGGAACCATGAGATCATGACCTGAGCCAAAATCAGACGCTTAACTGACTGAGCCACCCAGGCGCCCCACTTTTTTTAATTCTTTGTAACAATCCAAAGACAAAAGCTTTATTATCTCCATTTTATATAGATGAAGAAGCTCAGATTGTATAAGACCATCTGGTTAATAAAATGGCAGAGCTGAGTCAAACCCAATCCTTTGACTAAATCCATTATTTTAACCACAATGCCATATTGCTTCCTTAACAAATAGTAGTATTTTCATAAACATAAATTAAATGCAAGTTCCAGTTCCAATGAAAGCACCTGAGCAAATGGTGGAGAGGAAGTAAGATGCATTTCAGGAAGAGAAAACCAACAGCATGAAGGCCCAATGACGGAAAGGAGCTCATTGTGTTCCAGGAAAGGCCAGTGTGGGTTGAGTATTATGATTGAGTGGCAAGGACGAGATAGTAGAGTTTTAGAGGGTAAACTACATAGACTTAAAGACGGGGGCAGGTGAGTGCCCTACCTGGATTTGCTGAAACTGCCCTGGCATCATTCTGAAGAATGCTTCCTTTTGTTTTCCAAAGTGCTTAGTATGGAGTAATATATGGTGATCCAACTTATAGGTAAAGTTGAAGATTTTAGATTTCACAAGAAATGAACAAAATTTTTGGTGGCTACTTGGGATATTAGTAGGAAAGTGAGAAATATTTTAGTCCAAATTCCATACCTGGTACTTTTGTCAACTGACAACATCCTCATGATATATTGAAGCCATTTTTCATGGAAACTTACTGAAGCAAAGCTATTTCTTTTAAGTAAATGTGGGGAGAAACATGCCAGGAGTAGTATTAAACACGTGTTTCAGACATCATTGGATAAATATATGTAACATCTGATTATTTGGGAGCTACTAATTTATTTTGAAATTTATCCCATTTGACAACTTCAGATTTTCCTTTTGTTGCTCACATTTTAGACATGTTGCCCTACATTCAGAAGAGTTATAATTTGACTGCTTGTTGAAAACATCAAGAAAATGTCTCTAATTTGACCATTTATAGACAGTTTTGGGGATGAGTGGGGTGAAGCAGTTGATATTTTGTGATTAAAAATGGCCAAAATTTGGGATTATAATACTTTGTTAATTTTAGTAGTATCACAAATGGCCTTGATTAGGACAAAATAATGAAGGTTTGATGGATTCTGATAACTCTTATCAAGTTTTGGTATCCTTTCAGGTACAGAAGCTAAAACAATCAGATGCAATGACACAGTTATCTCTATGTAGGGAGTTGGCACCTCTCCAAGCAGGAAGTGGCTCTATTTACTCTTCGTCTTAATTTAGGAATGAAAAGTATTACTTACCTTGTCCTCACAATAACAGTGGAGCCTAGAGAGTAAAAATATAGCCAGAGACTCAGAAGACAATTGGATTTATTCCCTTATGGCTGACCATGTACTCTGTGGACGGCCAAGGATGACTCTAGGATATGTCAGAGGAAGAGAGGGATTTTTTAAAAAACTTCCATGCTTAAGATGACATCTTTCTAGTTTCATATAAGATATGAAGTTTTGATTAAAGTATACATGAATGTTGAAATAAATATTTAAACACTTTTCAGGAAAATACACCTACAATAAATTTTCATCTTGAGAAGTCAGTATTCCTTACCCTAACATGATATTTGGTTTTTTGTTTGTTTGTTTGTTTGTTTGTTTGTTTTTTGGGTTTTCTTGGTGTCAGCTTGTTTTCATAGAGTATATGACAGCGGGTGGAGTGGAGGTGGGTTGTGGACTTAGCATCAGGAATAAGTGAAATTGTGCTTCTCATAGGTAAACAAAAATTGTCAAGCACATTGTTTCCAGTTGTTGTCAATGGTGTTATACGAGTTTTCTGAAATCATTTAAGTGTGGTCTTTAGCACATTTGCATTCATAAAAAGTGCCTGGGTATGTATGTTCCTTGCTTCTTCTCCTGCTCAGCTGTCAAAACATGGTGATGCTTTTGAAGATTTATGTTAGATAGGTAATGAGATTACTGAATGTTAACTGCAGCATTCAGAATTCAC
Organism: Prionailurus viverrinus; assembly: GCF_022837055.1. Classification (NCBI taxonomy): domain Eukaryota; kingdom Metazoa; phylum Chordata; class Mammalia; order Carnivora; family Felidae; genus Prionailurus; species Prionailurus viverrinus. The sequence goes on along the minus strand of NC_062569.1, from coordinate 128,962,845 downwards.
TTGGTGGCAAAAGAAAAGAAGGTTACTGGGTCTTTGGGATAGAATAGAGAAATGATAGAGCTAGTTTTAATCAGCCAATTTGAAAATAAATATACTGTATTCTGCTTTAGGAAAGATTTCAAACTTTGTGTCATGTTGTAATCAAATACAACATTTCTAGAAGAATATAGGATGTCACATTACATCCATTTCAGCAAAATTCATGACAGCTTAGAATAATGGCCATATTTTGTGGTATGGACATATGTAAATCTTAATATTGGATGGGAAAGACTGAAGAGTCCACAGGCATGTGGGACACAAATTTTTTTAAAAAAAATGCTTTCATTATTGCATTAAAAATGTAAATAAATCTCATGTAGTTGATCCATGTTCCTGTGTAAAACAGGAAAATAAACAATGTGATTACAAAGTGGTCATTTTCAGATTTACGGATTATAATGGTGTAATGGTTACCTTCCAAATCGGACCTCTACTGGTTATGGTTGTGAAATGTGTTGTTAAAATAGGAAACATGATGAAAATTGTGAAATCAACATAATTAAGTTGAAGGTTCAAAAACGCATTATAATATATATTTCTTTTATTCAGAGATTTCACTGAGTTTCAGGTAGAGGGGAAAAAAGATAAAGCAACGGTAGTTTAGAAGTAACTGGCATTCTCGACAAGGAAGGTTGACCTTGACCTTCTTCTCCTTCCAACCCTCATTTCATCAGCAGGGGTGAGATTACTTTGAGACCCTGCCAATAGGTAATAAATAACACATAAATTCCAGGACACCCTTGCACTGTAGGGTGCCCTAATGTGTAATAATCCTTAGACTATTGAGTTTATAACTCATGACATCTGGCAGTTACTTGGCATTGTAATTCATGTTGATCATGCACATCAGAATACACCATGGGAGAGAAATATTGGAGTAATAACCCGTTGATACAGGGACAGGGTGGAATGACAGGAAGATGCTGTCGAGATTGTGTACCTCTGTGAACTATGCAGTGTTGGAATGCTGTAAAAACTAATGCCTTCAGATAAGGACTAACAAGGCAGGAGGAGGGTGGTAATCTATGGGGATCCACAATGGAGCAGCACATTAATATTTACTTGATAGCACTCTTTATTCCTTTATTCAAATTGACAGATGTAGCTGTACAGCAGTAATGAATCCGGAAGTTAGAATTTAAACATATACTCATGTTTATTTTAAATTTAAATGTGTCCTTAAATAAGTGTATTGAATTCCTTTTTTTAACATATCTGCATATATGATATTCAGTACTCTCAAGCTTTTATTTTATATGGTCTAATAGTGAGGATTAAATGAACAGGAAGAGAAAAGAGAGGAAGTAATGGGAGGTAATGGGCAAAAAGAGCGATGTACAAAGCAGTTGTAACAAGCCTTCCTGGTACCTAAGAGCCTAACTGCTTTGGCTGAAGACTTGAGGCTCATGGGAAATGAAACAGATTGAAAAACTAGAAGCAGACAGATGGCTATTTGTAATCAGCCTGTAAATATAAATCCTATAAAGATGTTGTGATTATTTGTATGTTTGTTTGTTTGTTTATACTCAAACCTAGATCTAGAGAAAATGGGACGCAGTATTGTAAGCTTCACATAATCTGGTATTTCCCCTTGTTACCATTCTGAAAAACATTACATAATACTTAAAACAAATGCTAGCCTCTGTAGTTCTGAATTTTAAATTCAATGTGCTATTTTTTTCATTACCCAGAGTTGTAGGCATCTCCGTAACCAAGATTGGAATTACCCCTAAATGGAGCAGATGCTAGAAGGAAGTTGTTTGGGAATCAGAGCAGAATATTTTGAGGGTATCCAGGGGCGGTTTTTCTTCTGAATATAGGAAGGCATTGCCTTGAATGTGTTTAGACTGATACCTGCTGTTCTAGACACCATCCTCCTCCTCACATACTATATTTGGGCACATCTCCAAGATGCTCTCATCCCTTTGAGCTCTCTGTGATTCTGGAGGCATCATTCCCACATGAACATTTTGTGCACGATGACACTTTAAGGAAGAAAAAAAGGGGAGTTGATTAAACATTAATTAGCTTCAATCCACAACTTCCTCCTAAGCTAATGGATAGAGTTTGCAGATCCCTGTCAAATATCAGATGCTAGGCTTTGCCAAAAATAGGACTTCCAAGTGTTGAAGGTATGCCAACTGCCGGCTCCTTAACTCAAACCAAAGGAAATGATTGCCAGAGGCAGGCCTTGAGTCTGCTGTGGTCAGATGTCACCAGTTTGCAGTGCCACATGTGATCCAAGAGTTTATGAATGATCTCAACACTTGGTCCCCAAGGAGAACATATGCATTACAGAGGTTACGGATACAAATTACAGAGAGCAAGATGTTTCCATGCAATTTCTAAGAATCCTTCAGCAAGTTTTAAACATTAATGGAAAACATTAAGGAAGACTTGGCACTCTTAGCAGGACTTCAAATTATATTGCTGGTGAGGACAGAACAGAGCTAAAAAAAAAAAAGGGAAGAAGAAAGGCTTAGCTAAGAAATCTGGGGCTGGCCATTCCTCTTGTGAATTGTGTGTGTGTGTGTGTTTTATTCCCTGCAGAATTACCAGGCTTCACAAAATGCTAGAACTTGAAAATGAACAAGTCACAGGGCATCCTTGTTTATTCAGCATGCTCCAATTCATATCACTGGTTTATCAGGATCGTTTGCCGACTGAATGTGCTTGCACAGGGAGTCTTAGTAGAGACGGGGGCGGGGGTGGGAGGGTGAGAGCGTCTCAGTTTGGAATTGTCAGCATGCTGCAGGGGTGCCAAAGTGCCAGAGTGTCAGCTTGCACAGCAGTAGCAGGACGTCTCCCCACTGAGTCCTTTCTTTCTCATTCCCCTTCTGTGCAGAAGAAACCACTTATGACTTGTCCCCTAGATATCAGATTTTATCATCGATTTAGCTGGTGGCTAGCCTGTCTGTTCTGACTATATTTTGTTTGATCATACCAAGTATAATAAAATAGTTTGTTGTGAATGATGATTCCTCTTTCAGTGTATTTGGTCTTTGAGTCATTGAAACTTCAGAAAAATACAGAATTACTATAGCTTGTCAGTGGGGTCCTTTCAGTTGAAGGGGGGCAGGTCAATTTAAACTGGTCTAAATGTGAAAGAAAGGTTGTTTAGATCACATAACTAGAAAGCCCAGATTTAGCCCAGGCTTCAGGATTTATTTATCCAGATAGGTCCTCAAGAACCCAGATGTTTTCAAGTGCGTGGCCTCCGTTTCATCCTCAGACTGGAGCTCCCCCTGGGGTCACAGCCTGGCTGTTAACAGCAGCCATTTAGTACAGCAGGAAGAGATAGTGTTCTTTCCTCAGAGGTAGAAGACCTAAGCTTCAGTCTGGTTGGCATTACACCTGCCCATTCCCTGTGATGATATAGGCAGTGGTGGGGCTGGTAGTGGTAGTGGTAGAAATAGGGAAACAATATACACCAGCTGTAGGAATGGCTAGCATATTTTTCTAGTCCATTATAATACCGATAGTATAATTTGTTCTAACAGTTTTACTAGTTGACATAAATCTGTTGTGTCTTTGATGGATTGATTTCTGACCTTGAACTGACTGGATTTTATTTTAGATATTTCTGGGCTTATCGGTAGGCAATTCAAGTATTCTGTCTCTTTTTTTTTTTTTTTTAATTTTTTTTTCAACATTTATTTATTTTTGGGACAGAGAGAGACAGAGAATGAACGGGGGAGGAGCAGAGGGAGAGGGAGACACAGAATCGGAAACAGGCTCCAGGCTCTGAGCCATCAGCCCAGAGCATGACGCGGGGCTCGAACTCACGGGCCGCGAGATCGTGACCTGGCTGAAGTCAGACGCTTAACCGACTGCGCCACCCAGGCGCCCCGTATTCTGTCTCTTAAATCCACCCAGCTTAAACTGTTCTTCCTAAACAACATTTTAAAATCAAGTTAAAATATTTTGGTTTGTTTAATGTAATAAGGAAAAGACTACAACACACCTCTTGAAGAGGAGTTCATCGATTCAGCCTATCAAGAATACTCAATGAGCTCTTCTGATGCCCTGCAAGATGGGAGCCTATTGGAGGCTTATCTAGTCCAGTGTGAGAATAGAAGGAAAAACTTTTCAGATGACTAAGTCAGAGGCTGACCCTGAAGGAATGGTATACGTTTGAAGGGAGGAACAGGAAAAAGTAAAGAAACAAAGGGCTATCTGGGGGAGATTTTCAACCCAACAGACCACCATATGCTAATGTACATTGATAATTAGACGTTCCTCTGTATGTTTTCTACCGAGAAGTCTTGAGCCACACAGCTGTGACAGTTTCTGGGCACATACAGAGAGAAACCCTGCTGGCAAAGAAACCTTGTTATCAGTATTGCTCTGAGCTGCTATCAGTTTCTACTGCTGCTAACAATGCTTTTAATTATAATTTCTTTTTAGATTACCTTTCTCATGATCAATTTAGTTTGTTGCGGGTGATGTTTTTAATCCAATGGTGTGTATGAACACTTTCATCAGTAATTTCTCTAGGCTCTGTATTTCTAATAACTACTTAGAAGCATGCATACATTGTAATTCAGAAATACATCTTTTGGTCTCTTAATTATGTAGCCTCATCTCATTGTCATTGCTAGTTTATCTTAATAAACTAAGATGGAAATGCCTGAGTTATGATTTGCTTTGTCTATGTTGACAAAATAGAAAATAAAAATGTAAAAAAATATATAAAATGTAAAATACTTTATAAAACATATAAAGATATAAAATATATGTCTTTAAAATTCTTGACAACTGTTGATTTAGGACAGAAGGGAGAGGACCTGGTGAGTGAAAGAAGGTGGTATGAGGAAACAGGAGCCAAAGATATAAGCTGTAAAGGCACAACTAGATCTAAAACTCTTTCAGGCCATTATATTAGTTACCTATTTTTGTGCAACAAACTACAAGACTCAGTGACTTAAAATAACATACATTTATTCTCCATCTGTGGATCAGGAACCCAGATATGAGTTATCTTAGTCGTCTGCTCTAAGGATCTCTCACAAAGCTGCAGTGAGGTGTTGGTTAGGGCTGTGTTATCATGTGAAAGCTCAATTGAGGAAGCTTGTTGGACTGAAAGCCTCAGTTCCTTGCTTGCTGTCGCCTAGAAACTGCCTTTAGATTGTTGTCAAATGGACCTCTTCTTTGAGCAAAAAGGTATCTTACATGATCAAGGAATTCCATGAAGGAAGAAAGGGAGTGACAGAGAAAAGAGCTAGAGAAAGTAAGAAAGATGAAAGTTATCATCACTTATAACCCAATATTGGAGATGACATTCCATAAGTTTACAATAACCTATTCATTAAAGGCAAGTCACTAGGTCCAGCCCACAGAACAGGCAAGGGAATTACACATGAAAATAAATGCCAGGAGGGAGGGATATTAAAGAAAAAGCCTACCACAGGCATTATCATGTCATGCTTGTTTCGTATTTCTTCACCGTTTTATAGGACAGTGCCAAGTCCCTTGTTGTGTTTATTATGTTCCTGGAGAATTGAATTAATCTGTTGCAAATCTTTATGTCATGACTAAGAACTATATTTTATCAAACACACAGTAATTCAAAACTTTCTGATCTTCCAGAATAACTTCCTAAATCACAGTGCATGTCAATGTAAAAAGAATGCAAATCTAACCCAGATTATGAGTAGCTGGGTGTACTCTCATTTATGGTTTTCAGCTCGTATACAGAAATGAATATTTGGGTTCTAGCCAATTAGACACCCCACCAACAGTCCCGGGGATTTGAACCTTTGTATCTAAATTTAGCTCCACAAACAAATGCTATATCAAAACTGTACCTATTTGTCTCTTTTTTTTTCTTTAAAGCATAATTTATCACTATCCACTAAGCTTTTGTCATTGTAACCAGATTATTTTCTCAGTTAATCAGGTTTATTTACTTTATTTTGTTTCACTCTACATAAAGAACTGTTTGGACCTTTAGTTATTACACATATTGCTGTGTGCCCTTGCTTTGGCTTATTTGTCAAGCCACATCAAAAATGTAGCCCTCAATTCTTTCTACAATAGGGGCTTAAAGAGAAAAAAATATATAGAGTTAATTTGGATTTGCTTTGCTTTCCTACGTTTACAAGACCATTTTACTTCCTTTCACCTCACATGCATGAATTTTTTACTGCAAAGAACACTTTCTTTTCTTTATCACCTGCAATAAAGTGTAGGGCAAAATCCAAGACAGAAATGAATAACTAGCATAAAAATTGGAAATAATAAATATTATTTCATTTTATTTTGCTAATATTAATGAATGGATATCAAAACCTCGGAAACAATGTAAGCAAATATCAGAACATACTTAACCTTTGGTATGGTGTGAGAAGAATAGAAATGACTTCACTTTTCCCTAAGAGTAAGTTTTGTACATTCTGTGCTAGGACCTGGTGTAAAGGATGTGTTTCTCTTGAATGTTTTATTGAGACAGAGAAGAAACACATTTTATTACCCCAAAGATTTAAGGTAAAAGAAATGGTATCACTAAGCAAAAAATGAATTAACTGGATGCTCCAAAAACCCCAAAGAGCATTTTACAAGTTGAAGAGGGTACAGTACCAATTATACTATTATATCACCCTACTCTCTGGGTGAATAGCCTGAAAGCCTAAAATTACAGTTGATGTTAGATTTCTTGGCTTCATTTGCAAATTGGAGTCATTTTCTTTTTGTGAACGCCATAAACACATGTTACATTGTTTAAGAGTAGCAGTCCTTAGTTTGTTATGATATTTTTCTCCTTTTTGTCCTCCATGTCAAAGGACCTTTTTTTTTCCTTTCTTAATTTGGCTTGTTGCAAATTGATGTAACACTGTGTTTCTGAATGATTTGCAATGGCCTTAAGTACCATCTGAGCAGAGGCTTTTTGGCGTGTCATTTGTTAGGGGACCAGTTCTAGAGAAGGTCCTTCAACTGGCCAGATGTGTCATTTTGGAACAGATTGAGGGCCTGCCAAAACACCATTTGTTGCCAGTACTGGATATTGTAGGGGTGCTCACCACTCTGTTACCATATTTTTGCATGTCTTAACATTGCATAAATAGGCAGCTGTTCTGTATTTAGAATATAAATGAGTCACCGGCTTGCTTTCCCAGGAGGATTTACCTGCAAAAGGGAACCACGGTGTTAACCCCTTCCCATCCCCCTGCCTGAATGTCACATCAAATGCACTCTTCTCTCAGCCCATTCAGAAGCAAATCCTATGCATATAAATCACACCTCTCTTGCCAGTGAGACAAGAGAACCAAAAATGTGCAGTTCACCATGCTAAAATGGAACACATTTCCTTAGCAGCAAAGGCAGTAAATTAATCAGCTTATAAGCTGAGAGTGAGCAATTTGTGCTGAATTCTTTCTTACTGTTCCTTCAATAAGGAGACAAGTTTCTCTAATCTCTAAAAGGGCCATGACTTCATTAAGATGGAAAACCGTGTTAAAGGATGTGTCGCAAGAGAAAAGAGAAGAAAAGCCCTAAAAGTCACTCAGTTGTCTCTCTGGAGCTATTTTCAGGCCAGGGAATTTTTATTTATTTGTAGAATGACAATTAACCTAGAGACTTTGCCCAAAAAGGAGCAGAGTGCTGAAGTGGGTCTCATTATAGGACACCAAAGGCAGTTGGTTTGACCTAATCCACATTTGTAACAGATGATTTACATAACAGACTAGCAGAATCTACCTAATTTTGATTTCAAATAGCTTAAACAATTTATATATATATATATATATATATATATGCATAGATATAATGCACTGTATGTGCATATGTTTGTTTTGTGTGTGTGTTGTGTGTGTTGCCTTTAGATATACTTAGGAAACAAAGTTGTCATTGTTGGAATATAAAAGAATAGGAAAGTCAAGGCAGCTAGACAAAGCAAAGGCTGTTGAGGTATATGGTATATTCCTGGTCTGAACTACTTTTTTGAATGTTTATCCTAAAATAGACATGGCCCTTATTTGCTAAAGAAACCCAGCATCCTGCAATCTGATAGGGCCAAGTCATTTCTCCAGGCTTTTCATCCTGCCAGCAGAAGAAATGCACACACAGATAGATAGGTGACATTTGGAGAGCCAGGCATGCCAGATTTTCGGAGGTTACAATGGAGGTCCAACCTGCTGTTCTCCTAATGAAAGGAGGGGAAATTCAGACTGGCCAAACTGCTATAAGGGATATCTCTGCTCTGAATGTCACGCTGCCCAGATGTCGCTTGGCAGGTGGAGAAGCAGAGAGAATGAAAATGTAGCCCTGTGTATGTGGGTGCTAGTGCGTTGCAGGGTGAACAATGAGTCTATCTTCTGAAGTGTAATGAAAACAGTGTAGATCTTGTCCATATTCATGTCATGAGAAAATGCATTCTCAAAAAGTCCTCACTCCACTTCCCCTCCCAGACTGACATACATATGTGCTCACAGACCATGTACACATGACCTGTTTTGGGCTTTTAAGTCTAACTTGACAATTTAGGTGTTTATTTTAATGCATTTGTATACATATGTGTATATATGTTTTTTCTTTATAGAAAGTAGGATCATACTGCATAAAAAATATTGTACCTTGAATATTTAATCTCAAAACTATATCACAAGTATTTCTTTTCTTATTTTCCTTAGGCTTTTCTTATTTTTTAAATTAGATTTATAGCAAAGGTACATGATTACATAGTCAGCCATTTCCCTGTTGAACATTTAGGTTGACCCTAGAATATTTTAAAATGGACATGGCTATGTTCTCAGTAAATACTCAACGTTTATTAAAATGAAGTAGGTAAGATTTGAAGTTACTTTTTGCAAGAGAAAGCTAAAGTTGCCGTCATTGAATTTTCTTTCAAAAACATTGAATTATTTTTCTTCAGTGTTACGAGATGACTTCCGGCAAAATCCCACAGATGTTGTAGTGGCAGCTGGAGAGCCTGCAATCCTGGAGTGCCAACCTCCCAGGGGACATCCAGAACCCACCATCTACTGGAAAAAAGACAAAGTTCGAATTGATGACAAGGAAGAAAGAATAAGTGTGAGTTAAATTAAAATTAATTCCTACAGAGATTGAATATCAAGTCTTAAAATGGATCATTTTATTTTTGTTATTGTTAATAAAATTGTAGAATAGCATTGAATGCTGATTACCATTTAGACTGCATTGAAAGGACTCAAAAGGAGTAACCCAAACAAAAAAACTTTAGGATGAGTCTTCAAAGAGACAGAAATTAAACAACTCAGGTATAGATGATATAGTAATAATTGCAGCCATCTGAATATGTAAATATGTCTTTGCAGTACAATATTGATGACTTAGGTTTTTTAACATCTCAAATACATACATCATTGCACTACAATATTGATGACTTGGTTTATTTTAATATCTCAAATACAGTTATTGATCATGCTGTACATGAATGATAAAGGTTAGATGATGGCTGTGAAACAAATTACCTAGAACATTTCTTTTTACACCATTTTCAAAATTATAAGAGAAAATGATTCGAGGTGATAGGTCCTTCAAGCACCTTTTCCAATTTTTCAATGTTTATAACTAAAATTTTATACATGAATTCATTTAAAAGTTTAGGAGGTATGAAGTAAAATCAAAGTAAACATGACTTTTATGGTTCTGCAGTTTAGCTCTTGCAGAAAAATAGTCTGCTTTCAAGGGAAATTGGTGATTAGGTTCATAACAATTAATATTCAAAACAAAACACCCAGAACATTGTAAAGAGGTAGAAAAGGAGAAAGACATGCAATTATTTTATGGTTTTGTGGAATCCACTCAACTTTTGTTTATGACACTTATGGGAACCAGTCCACTGAAACAGTAGAAATGCCTCAAACTTCTGAGGTTATTCCTAATACAATGTTTATATTTAATACAATTATTGAGAATAAATATACTTTATTTAAAATAATGTCCATTTCTCTGAGCAAATGTGACATTTCTGTCAAAAATCCATATAGTCTAGGTGTCTATTTAAAAATATCTTGTAAATGAGGATTTTTTTTTACATGCACACTATGGTTACACCATAACACAGAACTGGACAGGCCATATAGGGGATCACAATATATATTCCTATGATTCTGGCTTAAACTCTTGACAGCATGAGGATCTGCATTACTGGGGGCACTTTGGCTCTCAATGGTCTATGTTTGGGTACCAAACATGAAAATGTGTTCCTGGTGACAGAGTTAAATCAATGTGGAAGGGTTTCTAGTTCATGTTTGCGTCATTTACCTTTCCCTTTGTACAAACCACCACAAAATACAGAGACTTATGATAACCATTTTATTTAGACTGTTTTGTGGGTAAGATGACAATTCTTCATTCTGTTCCAGATTGGCTGATCTTTGCTAGGTTTTTTTCATGCTTCTGTGGCTTGTTTAAAAGATGTGCTGGCAGCCAGATGATCTAGGGTAACCTTACTCACATGTCTGGCAATTGACTTACACCCAGTTGGGCATCTTCGTTCTTCTCTTGGCCTATAATTTTCCAGCAGGCCTGCTCAGACTGGTTCCCATAGTGGTCTCAAGATTCCAGCTGCAGCAAGGAAACATAAGTCTCAATGTGCTAGCACTTTCCTTCTATTGAAACATTTCTTTAGTTTCGTCTGTCAAATCAAGTAATTTTTTTTTTTGCCAAACTCAGCTTCAGGGGGAGGAGGAGTGGCCTCCATGGACATTTTTATAACTTATAGTTTATTATACTCCACTGTACCTAATTAAGAACAGGTTGATGGTCTTTTTGTCCCATGGAAAAACAAAGTTGAAAGTCCTTTTTTTGTGACATGACAAGTTTTAGAGCCTGAAATATCTCTGATGAGAACATGCCTATGTGGATTTTGTTTGCCTAGGAGATAAAAATTGCCAGAGGAAACCAGCATGTTCTTATCTCATATCTCTTTAAGAACACTCGGCCATTGTGATGTTAAGATCATTGAATTATATTAATACAAAGAAACAAAATTGGAAAAGAAGCTATGAGTTGCTGATACACTTACTAAAAACCTAATTCTGCTTCAATATCCTCTTTAAGAAATAGACATTTTAACATTTTCATTGGTTTATTCAGTCAATAAATGTGTCTCATTTAGGAAACATTTAGGGAACACATTTTAGAAGCCAATGATTTGTACCAACTCATACTCATTATTAAAAAATGTATTTATTTTTATCCCCCCCTGCCCTCTTCTTCAAAAATTATTTCATAAATACAGCTAAGGTAAGACATAAATAGTTAATGCTAACAACTGAAATGTAAGCTCTATGAAAGCAGAGGTTTTTATTATTTGGTTTCCTACTGAACCTCAAGTGCCTAGAACACTGCGGAACCCATAGAGGTACTCGGTAAATGCTTGTTGAATCACTCTGGGTCCGTTGGATTCCATTATATTACCAAAAGCAGGTATTTAGTACTTCTTTCTGATAACAAATTATCAATAGCAATTAATTCAACCTACTTCAGAGTGAAGATTAACCATTAAGATTTAAGAAGCATTCACAAGACTCAAAATAGAACCAGATGAGAGAAAGAATGAAACACATTTTCTAGAAAGGGAATATGGAGGTTAATCCTGAAGGAGAATTTAAGAGAAGAAAAGACACATGCCAAAATACTGGGAAAGTTTTCTGTCTTAGACACTGAGCTATTTCCTTGAGGGAAAAAAAATGTTGTGCTTAAATATTCAAAATGATTTATTAGTCACCTTCCCTTTGCTGTTTATTTTCCTTTCCATTTCCTCCCTCCCTCTTCCTTCCTTCCTTTCCCTCTCTCTTTTTTCTCCTTTTTTCCTTCTTTCTCTTTGTCTTCTTTCCTTCTTTCTCTTTCTCTTCTTTCTTTCTTTCTTTTTTTTAATTTTTAACAGATTCGTGGTGGAAAACTGATGATCTCCAACACGAGGAAAAGCGATGCAGGGATGTATACCTGTGTTGGCACCAATATGGTGGGAGAAAGAGACAGTGATCCAGCAGAACTGACTGTCTTTGGTAAAGCTCTCTTTTAAATTATAAATTGCTATTTATATATACTTTTCCTTAGATTGTAAATATGTTTTAATACTAAACATCAGGACATAGAAGGACAGTTGCTTATGACTTATGGTGAGTAGTGAAGGACTGGATTTGTCTTGGTTTCTGGTTCTATCCGTCAGATGAAATCTGTGATATGAAGAAAAATAGAACTTTTGAAACAATAATGCATTTACTTTATTCATATATATTTATAGGATTTTCCCTTTCATCAGAATGTAAAAAAAATTCATCTTTCTCAAATTCTGTTTGAGATATTATACCCATCTAAAGTTTATCCACTGTGATGTATTTATTAAGTATCTTTTATGGGTAAGACACTGGGTAAGTTTTTTTTTTTTTTTTTAGTGTAGTGCAAATACATTTCACTTGTCTTCTGCTTTAAAAATTTCAAATTTAGATATTTGTAGTTTTAGCTTATGATAAAAAAAAAAACTAGCCAGCTACACACGCACACACACATATAAATATATACAATCAAAATTAGGAAAAAAACAAACCAACCATAAACTCTCTTGCTAATGCAGGCAGGCTGGGTCCAAGAACCCAGGAGAGAGTCCCCAAGGACCATCCAAAAGGATCCTTGGCTTCACACAGGGTAGAAATCAAATGTGAGCCAGAGTAAGTGAAAATAGCATTTATTGAATAGTATACATGACAGAGAATAGCAGACAGAGTGGGAGACTCTGAAGGAAAGAAGAATGAGTTTTGTTTGTTGCTTGAGACTAGCGGTTTATATTCAAAAGGGTCTAAGGGTCCAGGAATCCAGGGTAGGGTCCAATCAAAGGCAAGTGTCAGGTGAACAATAGGTCTTACTCCATAAATCACAGAAGGGGTGGTATTAATGCCAGTGTCGGCTGAAGTTTGTTTGAAGCTAACGTCCTGGAATGTGTTTGGGATCTGGCTTTTCTTAGGTGTTAACAGGTGTTTGGGCCCTAAGACAAAACTCAGAGAAGGATTAACTTTCTTGCTTCCCCCTTGAAGTGGGAACAGAGCTTCCTTGGCTTACTCAGAGGCAAAATATGGAGCATGAGTACATGGGGCCCAGCAGAAAAACAGCAGAGATGGAGTTTTTTGTAAACTTTGTAAATGGAGTGCCAACGGCTTCCCTACCTCATTGCTATGATATTCATGTTTCTTCAGATTTCAGAACCAAGGGACTCTTTAGCAGAGTAATAGAATTCATAGGTTAAAACTTGATTAGATCTGTATCAGAGAAATTGTGGACAAAGCATTAGGAAAGAGAAAATTGGGTAGAATAAAGACGGCACAGTAAACAAAAAAGGAAAATGCTATGGGGCAGCTGTGAAAAATTGAAAAAGAAATAAAATTACAGAAAATTAGGGAAAGTAGGGATCCTAAAGATATTGGAAAATGAAATATTCCTTCAGAAGTCACTGAAATCCCACTTAAGTCTGTGTATGGATATTTGTCTATACGTACACACATATGTATACATGTATATATAGACACACATGTATATGTATGTATGCATGTGTGTGTATATCTATCTGTAGCTTAAAAATATTTGACTATTGTTGATATTGTGTGATTTTTTTTAAACATAGGAGATAAGTGTGATTTTTAAGTTATTTTTCGTGCCAGCAAAATAATCTTCTGGTTTAATGAATTAGAGTAAGATCTTACTGCTGGTCACTATAACATGTTTGAGCGAAGCATCAGAATTCTGCATACATTCCAAAAGAAACTGCTTTTGTAGTTTGAGATGTGCCATCCCATGGTGTTATCAGAGCGCCCCAAAGCAAAATAGCCATGTTATGATTTCCATTACATTTAAAGCATTAAGGTGTGCTTTATGAGTGTGTACCTGAGAACAGGCCTCTCTTTTCAATCACGCTGAGTACCGAGTAATCTCTGGTAATACTCCGTATGGATACTAAGCAGCTTGAAGTCCCAAATGACCAAACCAGGAGAAAGTCCATAATTCATTAAAGGAATTGAATAGTAAAAATAAAATTGCTCAAAGTATGCATGTAAATTTCTGTCCCGCAGAGCTCAGGCAAGTATCAGTTTGCCCTTCAATTTCGTGCAGTCAGCTATAAGAGTCTCAAAATGTGCTTCACTCCATAATGAATAAAATACAGTTTTTTCCTGGTAAGATATGAAATTAGTGGTCACTGAACATTAGCATTGAAAACCCACACGTACAGCTGTTCTATTTAAAGAAGCACTCATTACTATTTTTCTGTAACTGCCACAAGCTTTGGAAGAGAAAAATGTTGCATTCCAAAAGTACATACTGCCTTCGAAAGGAAACTGAAAGGGTTTAATGTCATTACCAAAGCAATTAGACTTACCAAAATGTGACTGTGTTATGAAATATTTACCTCATATTCCCTAAAGACATGATGGGAAATATAGGAGGTCCTTAGACATGTCAGGAGTTACAGGGGAACTTCTAAATTATTTTGAAAATAGCCATAAAGCAAAGAGATTGGATTTGTCTAGGGGCAGTACCTCTAGAAGAATTGATTTAAGAAACTAAGAACATTTATCTGATGGTGTAAACTAGTCAGAACTGACCTGGGGGTTATAAGTACAGTATTAAGTTGAAGGAAAAACTAAAATTCCATTATTGATAAGAAAACATCATCTGAACCCAGAAATAAAACATAACAACGGTAGTGATTGTCCAAATCAAGGATGTGACAAGGATTGCCTGAGAGAGGCACTTTGTTCAGTTCTTAGAGAAAATAACCAGTGTCCTATGTATAATGGGGAATTCTTTATTTTATTTGGGTGCTTTTGTATCCATACACATTGTCTAATAAACCTCTTTATATTTCATCATTGTTAGATATTATTATTTCTGACCTAGGGTTTATAAAAGTATAACTGGGTACATTTTTCCCCTCCCCGCTCTCAATTTTATTTTCATGTAGCAGCAATTCTGCTTAAAAAGAAAAAAAAAATTGGCTACTGTGACCACTCTGTAGCTACAGAAGATTTTAAATGTTCTTTGAAACTCGATCTTTACTTTAAGGTATGTTATACCCAGGGGCACCTGGGTGGCTCAGTCGGTTAAGCACCCAACTTCGGCCCAGGTCATTGATCTTGCAGTCCGTGGGTTCAAGCCCCGCATCAGGCTCTGTGCTGACAGCTCAGAGCCTGGAGCCTGCTTCAGATTCTGTGTCTCCCTCTCTCTCTGCCCCTCCCCCACTCACACTCTGTCTCTCTCTGTCTCTGAAAAAAATGAATAAATGTTAAAAAAAAATTTTAAGCATGTTATACACAAAAAGTAATTGATGGTATTAATTGCTCAAAATGTATAATTCTAATTCACTTGTAAATGGCCAGAGAAATAGTGAAAGGAATAACAGGTCTTTGGTATCCAACAGCCATCCACAAGTATTTTGATTCTTTAGTGTGTGGGCTTGGACTTAGAAGTTGTTTAGTTTGAACATTTCATTTTTTTTTTATTTTTTTCAACGTTTATTTATTTTTGGGACAGAGAGAGACAGAGCATGAACGGGGGAGGGGCAGAGAGAGAGGGAGACACAGAATTGGAAACAGGCTCCAGGCTCTGAGCCATCAGCCCAGAGCCCGACCCGGGGCTCGAACTCACGGACCGTGAGATTGTGACCTGGCTGAAGTCGGACGCTTAACCGACTGCGCCACCCAGGTGCCCCTAGATGTTGGTCATAAATAACAGCTTAGTTAAGTGGGCAGTACCAAATATAAAATTAAGAAGTAGGCATCAAAGTGTGAATGGACACTAAAATCTATGGCACAGTCTAGATGCCTTCAAAAAGAATACTCCCTAGCACTTTATGTATATTAATTAAGTTCTAAAGATCCTGCTGTCAGAGAAACTAGAATTGAATTTCTAATTATGGGAAGGTTTGGGATATCTGTTATCCAAAATTTCACTGTCACTTAAAAATGACATAAATTTTTCCAAATGATTTTTAAATGCTTATCAAAGTAATCCATGAAAATACATTTTATGTTACACTACTAATAGACATTAGAAATATTACCAAACTTATAATGAAATACAAGATAACTAGCCCCACCCCTCCTTCCAGTACACACTCGCACAAACACACACACGCACACACATACACACACACAGTCCTCATCTTTGAACTTAACTACAAGCCTGTTTTATGTTTTCTTCTGGGATTTATTTCTATATTTCTAAATATATCCCTATTCTGCAGTTTTATACATCATTTTGACTTCCTATTTGGAAGATGATGATTTGACCCATTTATATCCCCTTCTCTACCTTCTCACCTCTACTTCCCCTTCTTTCTTTCCTTCAGTATATAGACTTTAGAAACATGGGTTGTATTAAGATTCCGAATTTGAGTGGTTAGAACCATGTAAATATGGACTGTGAGCAAATGTTACACTATTATGATGGCATTTCTTTTCTGGCACTTATTTGTTCTTCAAATTAACAATAAAGCCATTTTTTCCTTTTAGTTATGTTTGTCTACCCCTGTCATGGACTCTTGCAATCTCTAACAGAAGGTTTAAAATCCTCTAAATTCTACTTAGCTCTTAAGTTCGTCTTTGCTACTGCCTTCCTGGAGGCCTTAGACTTCCTGCCAATCTAACTAGGCTGGATGCTGTTCAGATCTACTCCAGAATTTCATCCTGACGTTTACTCCCCTTTTCTCTCATGCTGGATTTCCTGTTTATTGCATCCTGTATTTGTTTCTTTCCTGGTTAACTCCTATATCAGAACAGTGTTTCTCTCCTGCTTTCTATTTGACTGGAGTCTAGAATAAATTTCAGGGTAAAAAGCATGTATTCTATCTGAAACTTAATTGATACTATGGCTGGTTATAAAATGTAGTTAAAAAAACAGAAACAAAAACAAAAAACTTTGACTATAATACTAAAATCTCTCCTCCAAAATCATTCAGCTTTACTGTTGCTTTGGGAAGTCTACTGTGCTTCTGACTCCTATGTGATCTTTCTTTCTTTCTTTTGTTCTTTTGTTCTTTCTTTCTTTCTTTCTTTCTTTCTTTCTTTCTTTCTTTCCTTCCTCTTTCCAGTTTTAGTGCTATATCATTATTCCAGTGTTCTAAAATGTTTCAATACTATGCCTTGGTTTGCCACTTTTTTTCCCTTTACTTGGTGAACAATTTCAATCTGATAATTACTAAACAATTTAGTGAATTATCCTTTCCCATAATTTTTATTCAGTTTATATGTCAAATATATATTTATTAATTAGATGTGAAACCTCCCATGTCTTTCTTTTCTCTCATTCTTCCTCATTTATCATATTCTGTTCTTGTTTCATGGATAGTTTAAATTCTCTTGTGTCACAGGATTTTAATAACTCTTTTTTTTTTCAAATAAAACTTTCTTGTGATGCTTCCTGCTTCATTTTTTTCTGACTCCCTCCCCACTTCCTTTTCTCCCTTGTTCTGTCTTTTACACTGGAGGCTTTCTTCAAATAGCAAGTGATCTACTGTTGTTCATTCATATTTAATAGCTGCTCACTAAAAAGACTATTAGAAACTCTGTGTCAACTGATGGCTTTCACTGTACAATGATCAGATTGAGAAGTAGCCATTCATTGGCAATGAGGACAGAATTTAGGGCTGTTGATGTTGATTTTCAGTTATTAGATTAGAGATTTTAGGTGGTGGCCTGACTGTATTTGAGATACCAGTAGGCAAAGCTATTAGAGAAGATATCTTAGAGCCAAACCATAAGAAATATCTAAGTTTTATTGATATCCTGGGGCCTTCACTTAAGAATTCCAAATATAAGGCATTATTAAAATTAAGACTGTTATTGAAAGCTATCTTTTAAATAATATTTGCTTGCAAACTTTAAAACAGCAAAACATCTTGAGCACCTCCCATGTGCCAAACCCTGTTTAAATGATTTAATATAGTAGTAAGATGAATAGACCTTTTACATCACATTATCAACGATAACATGAAACTTTGCCTCTAAGATATGGTGAGAGAAGCATTTTTTCCCCTCTGAAAACATTTACCTATGTTTGTCTTTACTTCACAGGATGACTTCTCTCAGACAAAGAAAATTCTTGGCAAGAAAAAAAATTAATGCAGCCAGGATTTATTTAATCACATTCAGACAGTCTGATCATTATCATCCAGTCTGTTTTGGAAGGGCACAATAATTCACATTCAATGGCTATCATAACCCTGTCCCCTCATGCATACCCAGTAAAATAAAAAGAGACATACTGAGGCTAGCCATCTGACTTCCCAGGTTAATAGACACTATAGCTTGGCAAGTACTTCCAGGTCAGCTGAAGTTAAGATAAGGTTTACAAGCAGTGGTTACCTCTACTGTCCTTTTATTTCATGCCTTTGGTCTTATAGGACCTAAAGGACTTACCTATGTGATTATTGCTGTAACACCAGTTTCATAATGTCAAGCAAAGATTATTTAAAAAATTGTTAAGATTATCCTAGTAAGAGCTGTCATGACACAGCCATTGCCAATTTTACAGCCATATTCAATGCAGTTGAAAAGAGAAACTTGTTCAGTGGGGATTTAATTTCTTTCACTGTAGCATGTAAATAAGAAACTTAAGAGATATTATGCAACCCCATTTCAGATTTATTGTAATTTGTATTAATTTGAACATTTTGTTTTCTCAACACTATTGGCATAACTACAGTGAGGCTTGGCATTTGATTTTATTATAGCCACACACAGTTGGATTTTCCAGAATGCCAATTTGAAACTAAATTGCCCTGACTACTTGAGAGCTGTACTTTACATAGTACCACACTGCCAAACAACACTACTGTCTCAAGAGAGATTAACCTTGTAAGCAAGTTATGCAGGTGATTCAAATCCAGTTAATCTCACATAAAAAAAAATGTTAATTGCATTGGCAAAGACATTGCCTTTGATCACTCCAAGGCTATATAATTAGGGATCAGGCCATTCAGAGGGACTCTAATCTAATTGATAAGCAGTTAGGAAACAGCCCTTGAGATTTTTCCCGAGTTTTCAATATGTGATCAGACATAAGGTGATAACATGGAAAAATCAGTGACCTTATTTACATGCCTCAGAATGAATTTTTCTCATTATTTAGTAGTTCAGGATGTTTCATATATATTTATTTTGATTGTGCAAAGTTTCATGGGGTACAAACTCCTGGGGCATTAATGGGTATCAAATGGGATTACTTACCAATTTACCATCTAATCCTTATAACTTTATATTTATTTGCAGATCATTTTGACATAAAACAGCAAAACCCAAGACATTTCCTTATAATTTTTATAATTTGTGTCTGAAAGCACACCTTTTGTTTGGCTTAGAATAATAGTAGTCACTGCAAAGGCAAAGCCTTTAAAAATATGTTTTCTGCCTGTACAACTTCTTTAGTCTTCAATATTCGTGTTTCTGATTCTCAGATTTTTCTGGAAATAAAGTCTAGTTAAGGAAACTGGAAAATGATTCTTACAAAAAATGTATTTCCATTTAATAAATGTTAGGCAAACCTACAGTTTTTAACATACCATTTTTTTGTAGGCAGTTAAATTGTAGTAGAAGGTGATTTTATTATAATTAGCAGAAAACAATTAGAATAATGAATAATACAATTTAGGGATAATTACTGTAATGGGCACTATGGAAATTCCCAGAATAATACTTTAAAAGTTGTGACCAAACTCCAACGTATTAGTAAATGTCAGTGTCACTTTGTTGGAAGGTGTAACCTAAGTTACTCCAGTATAAAACCCATCTTGATGTCTCCTATATGTGCAAATTTCTTTTATTTGCATTGTCTTTTATTTCTCTTTCCTGTCAATTGAATTACATTTCCATCATGAGCCAATTCTAGACTTCCAAAAATTCTATACCACATACTCTCCTGTGGTTATTTAGTTGCTAGGCAACTAGACTCTGCTTGAGGGCAGAAGGGAATAGAAAAAGTTCATTGCGAAGTTGTCCACCCCTGCTGGGTTCATCAGAACAGCAGCAGGGGATCCTATATCTTCCTTCTTCTTGAATTATAAATCAGGTTCTTCCACGTGTCTCCATATACAACAGGGGGGCTTAGAACATGTATGAAAGCCATAAAACCCTCAAGGATCCTGATGCTGTCCCCTGGATAAAGAGACAACTTTAGTTTTAGTAATTATAGTTTCAGAATAAGTCTAATGTAAAGTTTATCCTTTGGGTTCATTGCATTCATATGTTGCAATTTTGTGGCAGGTAGTATGTTAAAGAAAACATACAAAATCTTTGCCTGAAAATATTCATGTGCATTTTAATGGAACTAGTCTCACATACTGTTATACAATTTATTTTATAGTTAGCATCATGTCATGCAGATTTTCCATGTTAGATAGATGATAGAAAGATAGATAGATAGATAGATAGATAATAGATAGATGATAGATAGAAATAGCTTTAAGATTCCAGTGACTTACTAATTTTGCAGTGTATGAATTTGTCACATTTTTTCTAAAAGCACCCATTTTCTAATACTGTCAACATTACTACATTGATCCTATGTAGTTCTTATTTTTTGTTGCAATTATCAATTATCAAAATTGTTATTCTATTCTCCAATACGCACACTTTTCTTTCTTTCTCTTATTGATTACTAATGTTGGCATGTCCATCATGTTCCTGATTTTAATAGGCATGATTTTAGCATTACTTTTAAAGTTTATTTATTTATTTTGAGAGAGACAGAAAGAGTGTGAGTGGGGGAGGGACAGAGAAAGAGGGAGAATCTCAAGCATGCTCCATGCCATCAGCAGAGAGTCCATGTGGGGCTCGAATGCACAAAACCATGAGATCATGACCTGAGATGAAGCAAGAGTCCATTGCTTAACCGACTGAGTCACCCTGGTACCCCTAGCATACGAGTTTTAAAAAGAGGTTTTGATTTAATTTCTGATAAAATATCTTCACCATGCTTAAGTTTCTTTTGATTCCCTTTTTATTTTTTATTTTTATTTTTTGAAATTCAAGAGCTTTTCTATATCTAGGTATGATCACATTTACTTTTTCTTTTTCCCTTCTATTTTGTAAGTAACCTCCTTTATCTTCTTAAATAAGAATGCATTTAACTTCGGGGCACCTAGGTGGCTCAATCGGTTAAGCGTCAGACTTCGGCTCAGGTCATGATCTCACAGTTTGTGGATTCGAGCCCCGTGTTGGGCTCTGTGCTGATAGCTCAGAGCCCGGAGCCTGCTTCTGATTCTGTGTGTCCCTCTCTCTCTGCCCCTCCCCTGCTCACACTCTGTCTCTGTCTCTCAAAAATAAATAATGTAAAAAAAAATGCATTTAACTTCAAGTAACAGAAACCTGATCAGCAATGGCTTAAGCATAGGTGTTCATTTTTCTCCTGTCTAGCATTTCTGTGATGAAATGATCTACACACACATAGACATACACACCCCATATCCATGCTTTACCTGCCAATCTGTTCCAATCTGCTAAATGGAAACTGGAGAATCCTTTTAGACTTTTCTTCTTCAATATCCACTTCTGATTGATCACCCAGTTTTGATACCTTTTCATTCTGCCCCTTTTCCATATCCATAGAACCATCGTGTCAGCCAAAGCTGAAGTAATTTCTTACAAAATCCATTTGACCTAATTCACTGCTTCATGTTTCTCTTCTAGTTCATCTTTCACAGATCTGCCAACACAATCTTTTTCACATGTTTATTTAAAATGTTGCTTCTGTACTTAAAACATTTCAACATCTCTCTATCACTCTTAGGGCAGAACTCACATTCCTTGACATGGCCTGAAAGGCCCTTCATGATCTTGCCATTCACTATCTGACTGGCTTCATTTCCTACCACTTTTCTTTTTTTGTTGTTTTTTTTTTAATTTTTAAAAGATTTTTGTCAATATTTATTTTTGAGAGACAGAGCGCAAGTAGGGGAGAAACAGCAATAGAGGGAGACACAGAATCCGAAGGAGGCTCTAGGCTCTAAGCTATCAGCACAGAGCCCCTGACGGGGCTTGAACTCACTAACTGTGAGATCATTCCCTGAGCTCAAGTAGGAAGCTTAACCAACTGAGCCACCCAGGTGCCCATCCCACCACTTTTCTGATGAAACCAAGCTGCTGGCTGTTCACCAGCTACTAAGCTCAAAGCCTGACATAGGAAAAGCTGTGTTAATATGTGCTAAATGGAAGAGTGGGTGAGGGAATGACTTCTGTCCATATACGAGGTTGTAGTACAATACACTCATTAAAATCAAAGGGGGCAGGAAAATTCCTCATTTCTCAATCTCAAGTGACATCAACAGTGGCTTAGCTGTCTTTTAATATTGGGTATTTCAGTTTTAGATGAATCGAATGAACATCCCTGAGTGATTGCAAAGAAAACAAGTCAATCCTGCTTTCTGGGCTAATGATTCATTTTTGCTATTAACATTCTAAGCACTCATATGAAGATACTATACTGATCCTGTTGCCTATTTGCCACCAGAAACAGTAGCTCAGTATCAACTAGCCAGTGCTAAAATAGTTGTTGGGAGCATGTAGTGTCCAAGGTTCAAAAGAATAATATGAAATGACTGCATCCAACATGAAGATTTGTTCTGTCTTTGAGCAGGGGTGGGGTTGGGAACACTTAACTGTTAATTGATTCTGACTACCTAAAATCTAATTAGGAGCAACTTTTTTTTCCCCCCTTCCAAGTTCTTTTATTTAAAATTTTTTTTTCAACGTTTATTTATTTTTGGGACAGAGAGAGACAGAGCATGAACGGGGGAGGGGCAGAGAGAGAGGGAGACACAGAATCGGAAACAGGATCCAGGCTCTGAGCCATCAGCCCAGAGCCCGACGCGGGGCTCGAACTCGCGGACCGCGAGATCGTGACCTGGCTGAAGTCGGACGCTTAACCGACTGCGCCACCCAGGCGCCCCTCCCCTTCCAAGTTCTTATGCTTTATTTCTAAATTCTTTATTAAAAAAACCTCTCCATGAGAAGTTCTATTTGCCTGTTTTATGGCTTGGGATTTTGGGGTCTCAGAGTGCAGGTACTTAATGCTTAATATGCAGGTCGCTGTTTTAGAGAAAATTTTGATCCTTACTGTCAACTTCACGGTGGAGAGATGGAGTTGCCTTCCTTCTGAATGCCAATGATTGTTGACTTTAATGCAATAAAATATGTCTATTGCAACTTACACATTTATTTTATAAATCTAGATCTTATTTAGTCAATAAAATTATGTACTTCCATCTTATATTCTTAATATATGCTACTTGAAGTGATTGATTTTCTTTAAAGACTTTTTTTCTAAATATGTTTCAATTTTTTTTATGCCACTATTGACATTTTTAAATTGGGTTTGAAACTAAAGTCTTAAGTGACTAAATACGACCATATGGCCAGACAAATTGTGTCAATTCCCAATGGATTTCATCTTTCTTTTCCTTGATTTCTCTTTCTACTTCAATAAGTAGAACTATTGGACTGCCTATGATTTGGAGACATGTGCTAATGAAATCTTAAGTGGTAATGTGTCCTGTACCAGACCATTATCAAAAGGGGAAGAAACTAGACAAGAAATTCAGGTGTTTAGAGATTTGTAAAACTACTGTTTGTTTTATATTTCTCTTCAATGGTAAAATTTTCATAGATAGGGATTTATTTTTCCCTAGCTATATGTAGAGGAGTGGAAAATGCAAATTAAGGGTGATAGGTGCAAATTAACAACAAGGAGTAAAGGATGGGAAAACTGAACCTGAACACTAGAGAAATAAAGAAACATAAAAGTTAAGTAAAGGAAAAACGGGTAAATCTGTGAAACACTGAGAAGATAATTGAAGTGGCCTTAGAAAATTATGTATGACAGTAGTTTACAATAATTAATAATAATGGTGATTTTTGTTTAAGAAAAAAATCAGATCGACAGCTTTTATATTTAAGAAAAATTAAATCGGGTTGATAGCTTTCCATACACGAGGTGAAAGCATATGTGGAAGTATTGAGTCTTTGTGAAATGATAGCCTAAGTGGGAAAATTTAAATAACACCATGTGCGAGAGCACAACTTTTTGTGTGTATTCACTGTAGCGTTCTTTTTTGTTTTTTGTCTTATTTCCAGTTAGTTAATGCTAGCATTCTTGATGGAACATTAATATTAGTTTCCTTTTTGATAGTTTCCATCAGTTTCAACTTTTAGTTTTCTCACTCAGCTATTGGGGTAGATTAAAGTAATCGTTTTTATATCTTTCCGTGTTTCTGTGGAATGTGCTGTGTTCAGATTTTTTGTGATAGGATTTTCCATACCTCAGGAATTCACTGAAGAATCAATTTTATTCCCAAAAGATTATATGATCTTATATACAAACCATAGCTACTTCTGTGTTCCAAAATATTTTATTTTATTCAATTGCATTGGATTAATAAGGTCTTATCAAGATATAGTTGAGATAGAGTTTTTTTTTTGATAATGTCCTTAAGACATGCACAGCATTGGTTTCATTTTACCATTGTTCCCCCTTTTTTTTTTCCTAAGAACGACCCACATTTCTCAGGAGGCCAATTAACCAGGTGGTGCTGGAGGAAGAAGCTGTAGAATTTCGTTGTCAGGTCCAGGGAGATCCTCAACCAACTGTGCGGTGGAAAAAGGATGATGCAGACTTGCCAAGAGGAAGGTAAGAACATCATACAGATGGAAAATCATTAGATAACCACTGAATAATTAGGAGGAAAAAAAATTCCTGATTTTACCATCAGACATGCATATCTTGGTGCATTATTTCCAGACATCTGATTTTTACATATGCAAGCCACGTATCTGCTGTTTAATATACTGAAGTCCTACAAGCTTTTAATTGCTCTTTCACTGAATTTTCACGTAAATGCCTGATTCTCCACTTCATCTACTGCCCCCAAATATCAAAGTTTCCGGAGGTGGCCCCTCCTAGGTCTGCTATTCTGCTCCTAGTGAACTCTTGACTATTTATCCTAATTCCTCCAACTGCTGTTCTGTTGGCACGATGATTCAGCCCACACTGGATGCTGTCTGCCTTCCTAGTGATGTCCAGAGCATCACTCACCAAAGGCTGCTGAGTCTAGCTGACTTCAAGGTCTGGAGTAAAGGAGAGGTTTTGTGCAACACAACACTGAAAATGCAGCAAGTCCTGGATATCACTATCCGAAGAGGGAATTTCTCACTTAGGGACTGCCTGTCACTTTCTCACTTTCCGTGTCTTCATGGAGACCTGTTTTTCCATCTAATCTTCCTATCACCAAACTCCTTAACCTAATCACTCAACTTCCATGGGTAAGTCCAAACATGCTTGTTATCCTTTTATAAAAATACACTTAACATTTTTGCTGTCTAGATTTTTCTGAGACCTTGCCCTTTATGACCAAATAAATCATTCAAGTATTTTTTTTTTGTTTCCCCATATAATGAGCAAGTTTAGCTTTAAGATTAGTTTTGCCTTACTCCTAGTGTTACCTTCTGAAACTATGGTCATCAGCCATCAAACTGACTACAATCATCTGAATAAGATTTGACATCCTGCCTTTTTTGTAATTTTTTCCTAAAAGAAAAAAGAGAGAAATTTGGTTTCATTCAACTGACTGAAATTAAACTTGCTTACACAGACATGGGTTGCCTTTTATCTGCTTTCACCAGCAACCACTGTGGATACTTTCCTGAATTTATGCATTTATTTCAAAATCTTGATTTATTTATCGTTATTTCTCTGATACTGTATTTTTTGAAGTCATATGATCAACAGCACTGGTCTCAAATGGACCAAACATTTTTAACACTCAGTGAGACATTCTTTGCAATCTATAGAAATAAAAGAAGTAAATATTTTAATTTGGTTAACTTTTTAGCCTGTATCGTAGGGAAAGTTACCTCTATGTCACTTTGCTGTTAGACATCTAGTTTTAAAGGAGTGTTGTTACAGGAGTTTGTGAATGTGAAGTTCCTCAAGTCTTCTCAGTGGAGAAGTAGGTTAAAATGCAAGAAAAGTTGATGGAGCTGAGAGCAGTTAATGTGTAATTTTTAAATGTTGATGTAAGATTGAGAGATGAATTATATAGTAAAATTTAGCCTAGTGTACACAAAGGTTAATTTTCAGTTACTGGGAGTAAATATACTCATCCATTAAAAACAAACAAACTAACAAAAAATTTTTTTGGAATATTTTCAGGTTTATAGAAAAGTTACAAAAATAATATGGAGAATTCCCATACACTTGACATTCAGTTTTCCCTATTATTAACATTTTACATTACTAGGAAACATTTGTTACTCTGAACGAACAAATGGTAATACATAATGATTATAGTTTGTACATTGTTTTGATTTCACCAGTTTTCTCATTAATGTCTTCCTTCTGCTCCAGTCTCCAATCGAGGGTATTTATTTAGTTGGATATTATAGAATATTGCATTTGCTTGTCATATTTCCCCAGTCTTTCATTGTTTTTATGACCTTGACAGCCTGAAGGGGTACTGGCAGGTACCCCAAACTAGGATTTGTTTCATGTTTTCTCATGGTTAGACTGGATTTGTGGGGTGTTAGGAAGAAAGCCACAGAGAATGCCATTTTTTTGTCACAAGACGTCAGAGGTTAATGATGTCTATATAACATCCCTCATGATTCTGCCATTCTTAATCATTAAACAAGATCCAGTTCAAAAAAGTTTCAAAAATAGAAAGTAGTAAGGGTGTGTTGCATTTTAATGGCTCTATGTCTTTGAATTGAGGTAAAATAAAACTTAATCAAGTCCAGTTTAATTTGTTCCCAAATTTCTCTAGGTGTTAGGTCATAAGCCTGACACCTTTAGTTGCTAAAATATTCTCCAATCTTACCAAATTCATTTGCTTCAAAGTTCAAATAATACACAAAAATCAAACAATACTATTAATACTACATGTTTAGAATGGATGATATAAAGATCTCTAAAGGTGAGGTTGAGATTTTGAGAAATCTTACTTCCATTAACTTTCCTTCAAACATTTTCATAGGTTTCTGGCCTCTTTATTCTTCTATTACTGGCATGATACTACTACAGTGCTTTGTGTGACCAGCTTAATATTTTTAAAGTATTAAGCAAATGGAAATGCTGTATAAGCTTTCAATTGTACATTAGAAAGGCTTAAAGTAAGGATCAGCGCAATATAGAAATTGAGGTCAATATTTTTATCATGATAGAAACGAGGTACTATTTCATGAGTTCTCAATCTTTAAATGGTATTTCAAAGAAGCTTATTCATTCTTAGATTTGTAGGCATTAGCATAAGCTTCACTTGTGCATAATAAGGGGGAAATAGACCTCTTTACTTGGTGAGGAATAACAGTAATGACTTTTAACCAACCATAGCCTAAATCAACAACATTGATTCTATTACATTATTTAAGTCTCAGACTAGGGAGATGGCCATTGTTCTTGTGTAAGCAATTGTGTGAAGTGGTGTGGAGGATGACATTTCTTTGGCTTAACATTTAATGCAATTTGAATAAGGTTTGTGTAGTGGTTCATGCTTAACACATTTATAGTAAAGCTTTGTAGGGCAGCTGCATAGCCTGTAATTACTACGTAAGTAATATGTGACTATTTTTCTTTCGGAGACAAGAAAAGCTTTTCAATTCAAGTATAAATTTATGAAATGCTGTGATAGCTATTTAAACCTTCAGCACAGAAGAAGATATCTGTGCCAAACTTGCAGTAACCAGAGATGAATTAGGGGAGTATTTTTGTTTCCTTTACTTTGAAAATTTATTTTTAGTAGACTTATATACCTCTTTCTTTGATTTAGCCTTGAAATTCCTGACCTTTCTCAGTACTTATCTTTAATAAAATTAAAATGTACCCTTGGTGAGTTGGTTTTTTTTTTTTTTTTGATTTGATGAGTATTTTGGTGAGGTGGGAAAAGTAGCATTTCCTAAGGCTAGCAATACTTTCACATACCAATATGGAAATGAAGTGGGTAGAGGGAACGAAACAGGAGATGAGGGGAAAGACATTTTTTTTTTGTTATTTATAATGATTGTTTATTTATTTTAAACTTTATTTATTTATTTTCTTTTATTTTTGAGAGGGAGAGAGAGAGAGAGAGAGAGAGAGAGAGAGAGAGAGAGAGAAAAAGAGAACAAGAAGGGGAAGGGCAGAGAGAGAGAGAAGGAGTGAGAGAAAATCCCAAGCAGGCTCTGTGCTCTGCTCTGAGCCTGATTCAGGGCTTGATCTCATAACCCTGAGATCATGACCTGAGCCACAATCAACAGTTGGACACTTAACCGACTGAGCTACCCAGGTACTGGTATAGTGATTTTTTTTTTAAATACAGGTTTTGTTAAAGCATAATTTAAATTGTAAAAGTTACGCTTTCAGATTTACCTACATTTATTAAGTGCCTCCGATATTTTTAATGCTCATTAGTCTGTAAAAAAATATATTTAAGCAAAATAAATATAGTTATTGATTGTTTTTTTTTATTTTATGTTAACCAGATGGGTGATATAGAAAAGTATTTACATACATTAAAGAAACTCAGGCCTAAAGTAATCCTAGTTTCTTCCTTGGGTAGTATATCTTTTTTTTTCACAGGCAAACCTAGACCTTTTTGCTAATTAATACTCTCTTGATGACCAGGTGCCTTCACTACATCTTTCCATAAAGTGTTTCATGTGATAAAAGTTGCCAGTATTTTAATTCTGTGATTATGTTTCATCTGTGCTATGCTCCATCTTATCGTAGGGATGTTATATATTTTTGTTATACCAAAATCAAAAATAAATATAATATGCATTATATGCTGAAGCTTTATGAAAATACTGTGTTCTAATGTAAAAAGAAAGAGAAAATAATAAATTTACAATGAAGTAAATAAAAAAATTAAATTAAAATACACCAACATGACAATACTCGGTTCAATCTAATATTAGCGAAAAGAATAAAAATATCCCTTCTAAGAAATTAGTTAAAAAGTAGTGTGATTAATCTGATTGTAATTTCTTATCTGGTCTTGTCAGTATAGATTGTGTTTCAGTTAATTATTACCAGCCTTTTAAAGAATTGTAAATATGAGATTTAGCATCCTTTACCATTCATATAAATTTTAGGTATATCACTATATGGTTAGCTCCATGATTTTTTAATTTCGTTTTTATTTATTTTCTGAACCAACTCTAAAGTGACACTAACTTTCTTAATAAAGATCTAGAGGACAGAAAGGAATGTTTATAATAGCTTGTCAGAGCAAAAAGGAAATAAAATATGCCATTTACATTCTTATGTATGCCTGCAAATTCTAAATGCAGTTGATGGCTTGCACATACTAGATATAATTCATGAATATTTCATAAAAATAGATAAAGGACTAGAGAATAAGAGTTGCAAGATATATGGTGGAAAATTCTATCAATTTTCTTGAAGCCACTGACAAATTCCTTTCTCTGAAGTGCAAGTCTATTTTAAGAGAGACTTTTTAGAGTTCTTAGTTCCATGAAATGCGAGATTCACATAAATACATGAATCCTTAAGAAAAGAAACTGAATAGAACCACTTATAATTCTTTTTTGTGTGTGTGTGGCATTTTTTACACTAAGTGGCTCTTTTCACTTAGCCCTGGAAAATGTTCTTATATTAATTGTTTTGAAGCTCCATTGTTTAGAGAATGTGCTTCTGGGATGCGGAGATGCTGAACAGGTGCTCCGCCACCCTGCTGAGGAGATGGGCCTTCTTCACATACAGCGTTTGCTTCAAGGACATGTGGTAATTTGGGCTCCTGATAAATAACCATGCCGATTGGTAGGCTGATCAAGATTGGTCAATTAAAAAAAAATTAAGAACAGAAAGAACTAAGAGGAGGAGAAAAGCAATGTATATAAACATTGTATTTGACATCTGAAAAGTGAATTGGTCCCTAAGGCTCAGAAATATAAAGAAATGTGTTAATGAATACTCTGTAATTTTTCAGCTGTATAGATGCCTTAGCCATTTATGTCTAGAAAAAAAAAGAGAACTACATGCCCAATTACTGTGAGATCTTTTAATATAGCTATGAATAACATGAAGAATACTGAGGCCATCTTCAGAGATTAAACTTTAGGCTTGTTCTGACACTGTTCAATCATTTAATCAGTTTAGTTATACTCCCATGTTCTGGAAATGGTGTTTGACATATTTCTCTACCACTAACTAGGAGTGTGACCTTGAAGAAGATTTTTCAACTCTTTGTGTTTTACATTCTGAAGAAATGGACCAGAAATGCAAGGGGACTAATAACTAACCTACACTTTGACTCATTTGTACAGGGTGAATAATTATGCCATCCATTCTAACTCAAAGGGTTATTAAAATCATATAACTCATTCAAAGAACTGTAAACACTATACACTGGATACACATAACAAGTGCTCCAGTTTTATAAATTCTGCTGATTGGTGGCATTTATTAGCTACCTAGAAAACTACAAGGAAAATATATTAAAGGTGAAAAATATAAAGTATATAATTTCTATGGATACTCAATTTCTTTGGCCTATCAATTTCTATAGAAACATAAAATCTTACTAATTTAATAGATGCCGCTTTTGCTTTTAAATCATATAGATTTCTTTATAAATTTTTCCAGCCAGTTTGCCAAGCCTGAAAGTTACCTCTGATTTTTCTACCTCTCAAAGTTTGTATATGGTCAACATATTTTATTGTAGGCCCAGTGTAATAAGACATCTGGGTTGGGACTTTCAAATTTCACACATTATATCATATCAGTTGTGTACTGATAATAAAAAAAACCATCACTTGTGTAAGAAGATTATGTAACAAGAAAAGCATGTAGTTTTGAAGGACTTGTTATTTGCCATGCACTTTTGCTTTCCATATGTTAATTACACTAGTTTAAATAGTGTTCTAAAATATTATGATTCCTCATTTGAGAGCTATGGAAACAGAAGTTTAAGTAACTTGCTTCCAAAGCCACACATTACTACGTGTTAGAGCTAGGACTTAATTTAAAATCTTTCCAGCATAAAACATATATTTTAAACTAATGGGCTTTGTAATTATGTGATTATTAATTGTTTATGGACTTGAGCCACTGACTAATTTTATATTTGATAAAATTTTAGATAATCAGTTAGAAACTCTGTATCATGAATAACTTTATAGGAATGTTAAGTGTAATTTTTAGACCAACTTCATAAGCACACCTAGTGTCTTCGTGTTTTGGAAATCTATATTTGGACCATGTCAAAGTTACCTTCTTGGAAGCTGAAGATATAGATTTCTGTTTACAAACAGAATTAATTAGCAACTTTCAGAGGGATGCCAAAATGGTACTTTCTCTGTGTTTTCATCAAATAGGTGCTAATAGTTGCTGTTAACATAAAACTAATTGCCACCTAGGTTGAAGAGTGCAAGTTACCTCATCCTGTGACCACATTGGCCCATCTGTTGAGAATCTCAGCTCAGGGACAATGCAGGAACTGGCATCCAATTTGGGTTCTGGCCAGTGGTCAACTAACAAGCTGGGACGCACTTGGAATATGAAATGCCTCGAAGTCAAAGATGCCCATTAACTGGCAGCTCTTGTGTTGTGTCAAGGCAGAGCCAAGACCAGGTGCAGTTTGCAAAAGGATCTGTCTGAGTGCCACCTGTCATTGGCATGTGGGTGTTGTCCAACATAGAAGCTAGGGCAGGTTTGTTTCTTCCATCATAGCGTAGGATGTTAGAGAATTCCCTAGGCAGAGATCAGGATTAGGGCAGCATTTTACTTAGCCCAAATTGTAGGACAAGCCAAAGGGTTACCAAGAGACAGTCATTGTATCAAGACTCAGGTGGATATATTGGGTATTTACCATTGGAGACACACTTTCTAGTACCCTAGATTCTTACCTCAACTATACACAAAATATAAAAAGGAGAAAGTTGGAGAGCCTGATGGCTCAATCAGTTGAGCATCTGACTCTTGGTTTCAGCTCAGGTCATGATCTCACAGTTCATGAAAGCAAACCCCACATTGGGGTCAACGTCGGCAGCATGGAACCTGTTTGGGATTCTCTCTCTCTTAAAATAAATTTTAAAAAAAGGAGGGGTGCCTGAGTGGCTCAGTTGCTTGAGCATTCTACTCTTGGTTTTGACTCAGGTCATGATCTCATGGTCTGTGAGTTTGAGCCCCACATTGGTCTCCGTGCTGACATCACAGAGCCTGCTTGGGATTCTCCCTCTCCTTCTCTCTCTCTGCCCCTCCCCAGCTCTCTCTCTCTCTCTCTCTCTCTCTCTCTCAGAAGAAATAAATAAATAAATTTAAAAAATAAAAAAAAATTAAAAAGAAAGTTATTTAATTGACTATTTTAACACAAATCCTTGCCTTCATATGACAATTTGTTGTTCGAATCACTTAGATGTTTTTTAATCACCCAGGGGTTTTTCTTAAGATATGGTTCTGATT
This sequence comes from Prionailurus viverrinus, assembly GCF_022837055.1. NCBI lineage: Eukaryota > Metazoa > Chordata > Mammalia > Carnivora > Felidae > Prionailurus > Prionailurus viverrinus. The sequence goes on along the minus strand of NC_062569.1, from coordinate 128,930,385 downwards.
CATTTTTTGCCGTTGCTGTTCTTAATAAGTTGTAATTGCAATGTGGGCTTACAAGGTAAAGTTGAATTTAGGAGACTAACAATCTTATCCCAGCTCTGCAAAAATGCATCATACTGTTTTAAATCATTTACATAATATGTTGAGTACTAGGGTCTACACCTGCAAAATGTGCAAGTTGGATTGGATGGTTTCTGTGGTGCCTTTAAATTCTGAAATGGCATCATTCTGTGAATGGCAACAACTCAAAACACTTTAAAAAGTATAGCATGTTTTTATAGGAGGGAAAAAAAAGCAAATTTGACATGGATGGGCCTAATGACGAAAAGTAAAGTTACTCATATAACCATTTATAACTGATAACTACTTTTTTTATGTTTTGCATATATGCTATCAGATTTTTATGTATATATGGACATTTTTTAAAAATTTAAAATTGCCTTTGACCCTGAATGCCTATTTAGGTTTGTATAGGAAAAGGCTAATATTGATTCAAAAGAGTTGTTTTTATTGCATTTTCCTTTCCTATAAATATAATGTTAATAACTATATTTACATCATACTTACTCTATATCATACCTATTCTAGGCGTTTTACATGAAAACATTCATCCTTATGGCAACCGTATGATATAAATACTATTATTATTCCCATATAACAAATAAAAACATGAGACGCAAAGAGGGTAAGTAAGGTGAAGTCAATCATCTAGTAAGGTATCTTGGATGACTGGCTTCAAGGTCCACAATCTTGACCATTAACTAGAAGTGCTAAGTGGGAACAATTTTTTTTTTCCATTCTCCATTTGGGATTATACATTAGGAAAAAAACAGCTTAGTAAATGCTTGCCTATTAGATGGTCACAAAATACATCTGTGTAATAAAGTACATATTAATGCTTTTATAACTTTTATCATAATGGCACTTATCAGTACTATATAATCCATTATATTGTATCAAATAAATAAGTTTGCATCATTTAAAAAATATCATTATTTCCTATAGCCCACTGAAACGAAGTTTAAAGCAATTCTGTCTTTATCATCACAGAATATTTTATTTTAATATAGTATTGTATTCTTCTTACCACGGTATCTGGAAATAAAAATGAAGTCACTGGTAATTCAAATGAAGCTAAAGAAATGCCTGCTGAGAGAATTAAATAGTATAGGTATATAAATCTAGAACAATGAACTTTTCTAGAGCATGATAATGTAATTCTTCTTTTCATCTGCATTGTCTCATGGCACTTAGGCAATGGTTAATTTTACTAAAAGAGCATTATTTTATATTTTCATGAGAATATTTGCTTATTAACAGTTCCATAGGCAGTTATGTGTTGGCTGATAGTTCTGATATCTAAAGTTTTTTTTAAATGTTTATTTATTTGTTTATTTTTGAGAGGGAGAGAGAGAGAGAGAGAGAGAATGCACATGTGGGGGGGGGAGGGGCATAGAAAGAGAGAGGGGAGAATCCCAAGCAGGTTCCACGATGTCAGCACAGAGCCAATGCAGGGCTCAATCTCACAAATTGTGAGATCATAACCTGAGCCAAAATCAAGAGTCAGCTTCACCGACTGAGCCACCCACGCATCCCTGACAGGAATGAGTCTTTCTAGACTCTATATTTCCTCAAGTGTAGAGCTATCATCATCATCATTATGGTTATTCAAATCAATTATTCAAATCAACTGGTATGAATTGAAAGAGAAAGAGGAAAAAAAAAAGAATAACTTGAGACCTAGTATTACAATAACATGATGAATGAGGGGTATGTCTTCCTTAGTGTGTGAAGGAGATACAGTTGTCAAAAAAAAGATACAAAAACCAAATGCTTTCAAAGCATTGTAAGAACATACCCTATTCCACAGAATAGAATCAATTATTGAAGAAATCTACTTTAGTTGGTGCATAGCATCAACTCATTGGAGCTTCATTCTCAAAGGACCTATTTAGGCGTGGGGGCTGCTATTGGGGCACAGTGAACCTTTGCCAAGAAATTAAAGTACTAGAAGTCTCTTCTGAGAAGTGATTCGTCATATAAATCTATAGGATAGACCTGTGACAAGATCTCAGTGCGGAAATTTTGCTGATCATTCTTAAGATTATTGTGACTGTTACAATTATATGACCTACCATAATACCTTTCAACTAATTTCATCAAATGTATGAGTGTGTGGTGCCTTTATTAAGAATACCTGGTTAACTATCACAGCCATTCATACAACTGGCACTTTCTGTAAAATATATGTTTGATGGAAGCTATAAATACTTCATCCATCAACCCACATTTTCTAAAAGTTGTGTTCAACATTTATACCACAAATAATAGAAGCAAAAAAGTCAATCAGGACTCTTAACCCTTATTTGAAGAATTTTATAAAGAGAGAGAAAGAAAATATTTTTAACCTTACTATGAACACAATTTATAGCAAGATGGCAATTCTCTCAAAGGAATAACAAATATCTCTAATGTGAACTAATAAAATGTTACATTTCAAAAATTCAAAAAGAATCATACATATTCATTGCACATTTTTAGTGTTGCTAATGCAACAAATTAAAAAAAGATGAGTTTGTTCTCAAGGATTTGAGGGGAGGGTATGAGATATGTATAATGTTAATTACTAAATAAAGCAAACTATTTAAAAAAGCTATGATATACAGACTCTTTAGAGTTGCAGAAAGGAAAAGCTGCTTTAGTCCCATGTGATGTTAGAGATGGGTCTGGAAAGGAGAATAGAATTCTCATAAGTGGAGCTGCAAAGAATATTCCTAGAGATGGAAGCAGGATGAAAAACCATTGGTGGCGGAAAGAATATGCCAACAATTAGTGGTTCCGTTTGCCTGGAGTGGAGTGGAGTGGCACTTAAGGCCAACAAGGTTAGCGGAGGCTTTATTATGAAAGCCTCTAATTCCAAGTAAAGTGTTTTATACTGAACACACTATGAAATGGCGATTCACTGGAGCACATTCAATACAAATGTGTCTTTGTCTCTAGGTTTAAAAAATTGATTCTCAAATTTTATGTAGGGTAGTTTGGAGTAGAGAATGTTCAGAGGTAAGCATACCTGGTAAGAAGTTGCTTAAAAGGTAGTTAGGGGATTCTTTTGGGTTATTTCCTGTGAATATATGAAATGGCAATAAAAAGAAAGGTTGTGTTTTGGGTTTTTTTTGTTTGTTTGTTTTGTTTTGTTTTTCCTTAAAGAGATAGATTCTATGTCAGGATTCATGGGGAAAGAAGGGATACAAGTAATACTGAGGTTTATACCTTGGGTGCTGGATAAGAAGTGTTGTCTTTATTAAATACAGAAGTCAAAATATTTGTTTAACCCAACTATTATTTTTAGTCCTATAATAACATTATAAGTCATTGAATTCAAGTTGGAATTGTTTGTAGGATCTGACAATACTTTCTCTGAATGAAGAAGAAAAAAAATTGCTTGATCAAATATAATGTCATCTATGGAAAATGATTTTTAATGTCAGAGATGTTAAAATAGAAGAAATGTGTATCTTCAAATTGACTATGGGACAATAGCTAATTTTTCAAGTGCTTTACATGTAGATAACTCATTTGATCTTCACGGTTTCTTCATGAAACAAGTGTTCTTATCATTTTTATGTTACAAAGGAGGAATCTGAGGGGCAAATTCAAGTGGTAGAGATTTGAACCCAATTAGGCACATTACCCCTCAAGTCCACTGTCTAAACTACTTCACTCAAATAATTCATCTTTTTTTTTTAAGATTTTGTGTTTAAGTAATCTCTACACTCATTGTGGGGCCCCAACTCGCAATACTGAGAGATCAAGGGTCGCATGCTATATCGACTGAACCAGCTGAGTGCCTCTAAAATAATTTATCTTTACAGGAAATTGTATTAAAATAATAAAGAGTATGGTATTTTTTTGAGGGCCCACTGATTTTATGCTAGGTGCTTGTACAGTTGTAATTAATCTCCCCAATAGCCTTAAAGTATGAATCACCTCCCCCTCTTTTTTTAAGTTTGTTTATTTGGGGGGGGTAGAGAGAGAAAGAGAGAGACAGAACAAACTGGGGAGGGACAGAAAGAGACAGAGAGATACTGAATCTGAAGCAGGTCCAGGCTCTGAGTTGTCAGCACAGAGCCCAATGCAGGGCTCAAACTCAAGAACCCTGAGATCATGACCTGAGCTCAAGTCAGCCGCTTAACAGAGTGAGCCACCCAGGCACCCTATGAATCCCTTTTTTTTAACAGTGCAGGAAAATGAAGCTTAAGGACAATGAGCACAATGCTCAAGGTCACAGGACCTGAGGGTAGCAAAACAGGATGCAAACCGCAGGTCTCTCTGACATGAAAGCTTGCATTCATTTCCCATTTGTATCTTAAACACCCTTCATTCCATTTTTTTTACTCAATAGCCGTTGGCTTTTTTTTAAATTTCTGTGTAAGCGAAAACAGTGTTAGTCTTGTTATTGTAATTGTTTGTTTCTCTGTCTCCCAACTCCACTTGCCATATTTATCTTCATTCTTAAATGTCCAGCCCTGTATCTGCTATGTGGTGCTCACCAGACACTGTTAGTGCAGTGGTTCTTCACGAGGGCCAGCTTTGCCTCTCCCATTTACAGAGAGACATTTGGCAGTATGAGGAGACATTTTTGATTGCTGCATTTGGGGAATTAGGTACTACTGTCTTCTGGAGGGGAGAGGCTAAGAATGCTGCTAAATGGCTGACTATACACAGGACAAGTCCCACAATAAGGAATAATCTGGCCCAAAAGTCCAAAATGTCACTAAGTGCTGTGGTCAAGAAACCCTGAACTAGTAGAAAAGATGAAGTAGGAATTGCTTACCTGAATGCTATTTTATATGCCTTTTAATTTTGTTTTTAATGTTAGGTGAAAATAATAGAATGTTGTTGAAAGAAATAGACCTCAAAGTCATTTCTTATTGCCTTGGCTATGAAGGTTATACCAGCGAGATGGACAAATAAGTGCCATGGCAAGACTTGACATAAATAGGTCATCACCAAATGCAAGAAGGTCCTTTGGTTCACTAATGACTTCAGATAAATGTATATTCTTGCATATTTTCTAGAATATATGAGGCATGAAATGTTTCTTTATATTTCTTGCTCATTAAATAGTTGCTGAATTGATAAAACTAGTTAAGAGTAGCTTAATTAGAGAAGTGTCTGAACCTTCTATTTTCAAATATATCTACCAACCTCTATGGTATGTTACACACTTAATGATGACAAGTGCCCCTATGTAGCTGTGTTGAATTTCTAAATTATTCCAGAAACACATTTCATGAGGAGGTTTTTGTGGGCAGAAGTAAAGAGGAGAGAGAGCCCTTTGAATCTTCCGAAGCACAACCCAAACTGATAATGCAGAACACTTCCATTCTACCTCAGCTAATGCTCCCTTCCAACACCAATGGAATCTTCTTGAAGATTGTTCAGTAAGGATCACAAGGCCACCAGATAGATGGCACATTTGAAGATCTATTTCACTCTGAACTTGCAGTCCCTTATTGCACAGTGTTCATTCTCGACTCATAAGAGTACAAGAAGCTGCCTGTCAAAAACATCTGGTGTAAGCTATGAATTTTATGGATTGTTGTGGATTTAATCCCCAAAATCCTTCTTCTAAATGAATGTAAAGTGGAGATTAATTTCTAACCAAACACACAATTATTTTCCAAACCTGATGTTACATTTCTTAGTCCTGTTGTAAAATCAAAATGCCTTGAATGAATTTAAGCCAATAATTATTTCTAAATTAAAGGATAATTTAACCTGCCTACACCACTTTATTTGTTCCAAAATGCTTTCCTTAATTGTGATTTATTTGCAATTTTTACCATAAATTTTCATGTTCTAATTAGTTACACAAACATATGGAAATAATACTAGTAAGTTTTAAAAGCATTTAAAGTAATGCATTTAAGGAATTGCAGATATTATTTTATTTGAATAAATCACAAGGATGGTTGCATAGTAAGGATAGCAATAAAAATAATTAAATAGGCCTTTCTGCTATGATGAGCTAAATGAAATTCTAATATCTCTAGAATGGTTTGAGTTTAATCTTATATGACTGTGACAGAAAGTAGAACATGATGCACGCACACACACACACACACACACACACACACACACACACAATCTCTAAACTTAAGGGATTTAAATTTAGTGAAAATCAGTATAAGATGATATTAAAAGCTCTCTGCAGTTTTGAAAACAATAATGTAATTAGCAATGATAGGTCAGTGCCCTATCTGCAGATAACACCAAAAATAAATAAATAAATAAATAAATAAATAAATAAATAAATAAATAAGAAAGAAAGAAAACCTATAGCAATCAAAACAAAATTTCTATTGCCAGACAAATAGTGAATAGCATGTCAATTAAAAAACACACACACACAGTTCTAATTTTAAGATTGTAAAATTAAGCCCTTTTATGTTAATGTTTGGTATAATGAAAAGATTATCAGTGATAAAAGACATATTATCATATAATTTTTATCTTAAAGATAATTTTTATCATAAAGATAATTTTTTCTTAAACTTTTTGGACCTCACTTTTTTCTTACTGATGTATGTTGAACTTGAGTTTTTTGTTGTTGTTGTTTTGTTTTGTTTTTGTTTTTGTTTATCTAGGCGACAGGTTAAATCACAGAACAAGGACAGGTGTGAGTAAGAGTATACTCTGTAACTGAGTATCTCCATTAAACTATGGATTGCTCCGGGGCCCTTCTAGTGTGTTGTTAATTATGGTATTAGTCAATGATTTGGAGAAAATGAACACAGAAAAACGTTTGAGATAAAAACTATGAGTAGAAGATACAATTTAAGTAAACTCAGTCAAAATTCAGGGAACTGAAAACAAAGTGAGTCTAAATGCTCAGAATGTGTCTTGTGTTGTCCACAGACACTCTATTATACAGATTTGGCATTTTGTTATCAGTGTTGTTTGATACTGGTGAAAAAATAGAACCTTCCTCTTCCTGTGTGTGTATAGCCTTAAATTAATTTTTCATGAACAAATTGGTCTTGACTACCTTTATTCACTGTACTGAGCTCTGAGGATACAACTGTGAACAAAGACATGACCGTGCCTTTGTGAAGCTTAAACCCTGGAAGCGTAGATAGATATCAACACATTGATTTTATACCAGTATAAGCAGAAGTAGTTAGGCTATAAGGAGGGAGAAATGGGGAGTGGGGAGGCATGGAGAGAAGTCCAGATGTGAGGACACAGCATATGCAGAGATGCAGAAGCAGGAGAGAACTTGAGAATTCTGGAGTGCAGTTGAGGGCTCAGGTATAAAGTGGGCCATAGTGCAAGGTGGGACTGGAGAGGTTAGCAGAGACTAGGTCAGGAAAGAACATACTGGGCAGGTTTAGAAGTTTGGATGGACTTTTCTCTAGAGAGCCAGTTGAGGGGAAATTGAAGCATTTGTAAGTCTACTCTTGGTATATAAAGAAGATGGTAGGAGTACCTGGGTGTCTCAGTCAGTTAGACTGGCTGAGTCTAACTTTGGCTCAGGTCAAGATCTGAGTTATTGAGTTACTGAGTTATTGTTTGGAGTGGCAGGGAGTATACTTCCTACATCCCTTCCTCTTCCCCACTTTCACCAACTCTCAGGAAAAAGCCAGATTTTCATTAAGACATGAAGTGAAGGTAAAATTCTGTGGGAGAGGATAAGGAAGTTTTACAGGTCAGTGAACTAGTATTCCAGAAGGCATAGTGAAAAATTTTGTGGAGGTGGCTACAAGATGCAATTGTGAGAGGTTGCATCCGTGGAGACAAAGCTCACTGTAGAAGTGAAAAATGAGAGAATAAGATAACAGGAGAAGATGGAAACGGGTGGTGACTAAAGACAACAGGCTGTGAACTTTACAGTTGTTCACAAGTACACCAAGAGAATTAATCCCCGGAGGCCCCATTGTCTGTCAGAGGAGTGGAAGATGGGTAGACAGGGGCACTCAAAACATGGCAGCAGGCTACAGTGATTAAAACTCGCAGGCACTTCTAGTTTGGGGTGAGCGGTGTGCTTTGGCCTTTCTGGAAGGGCTCAGCTGCAGTTCGGTTTAATTACTCCAGCTCCAGAGAGAGGCTCCGGTTTCAAGATGGTCGGCCGCGTCAGGGAACCCGGGAGTGTTCTTTGGGGCCTAGTTACCCTGTGATCTGAAATCTGCACTTCATTAAACCGATTATAGTATTTTTATCCTAGTGTGGGCATTTTTAAACATTTTTTGTTTGTTTATTTTCTCTCAGCTTTTCAGTTGGAGAATGTCCTGCTCCCTCAGCTGTGCTAAAGGGAGACTTGGTAGAGGGTTTTCCATCTATGGTCAGGCTGACAAGTAGGGAGCCACCTATGCCTCAGATGGAGGTAACGAGGAGAGCCTTTAGGGGAAGCCAAGAGAATCTAAAATACTGTTTGGTTATTTAGGGCAGAGTCAGATGCCATCATATTTTAAATTTCATCTTGGCTTTCAGTAGAGGCTCCCAGCACAGTACAGCAAGTTCTTTTCAGAGACGACTTTGCCTCTTAATATTTCCCTAGAAGTCTGAACTTCCACATTTTTTAATTTTCTTTCCCTTTCCAATGAATGTTGCATTAGTTTTTAATTTTTAAGAAGATACCTGCCCTTCATACTGTTCTTAGGTGCCCTGCCCAGAAACTCTTATGACCTGAATCCTGAAAGAATACGTAAATATTTCTTCCTCAAACTGCAAACCTCAGCTTTTAGAAGTGTAATACAATTACAATATAATTATAATATATAGTATTATGTATTGTATGTTATTATATATTATTATATATTATAATTAGGATGATATTAATAGTAGTATAATGATAGATAAAAAGGAGAATGTGATCCAAGTTGTCTGTAAAGTATAGAAAACTTGACTCGGTATCCATTTGCCAGCATGATAATGACCCACTGGGCTCATTTTGGCTCCCAGACTTCAATTGTTATTTAAGAGCTTAACTTCAGGATATACCTTAAGTATTAGAGAGTATGAAATTATCACCTGAGATTTAGGTTGCCAAGAGACGCTTACATGAGTTGCAATGACAGTTTCAAGTGTTGTCTGTGGAAGGATTTTGTTGTGATAATTGTGAGCAGAAAGATTGCTTTAGGAAAATTGAGCAACTTTTTCTATTTTTTCTGCTTTCAAGCCTGGACAGAGCAAAAGATTTAAATTTCTCCAAGAAAGTGTATGTTTTATATAGGAGTGCCTCAATTTAATGTTGTGAGTTGTTAACATATGCTTTTTTGAGCAGGTGAAACGCATCACCATGGGTTCTAAATGGCTGTATCTCTGTGTCCACTGGAATCCATGCTAGTGCTGTCAGTTAGTTGAGAAGTGTGTCTTTAATTATCAGTGAATGACTCTGAAAGATTCACGAGTAACTGTTACCCTAAAAATCCTTCTTTTTTAAAAAAAATTTTTTTTTCAACGTTTATTTATTTTTGGGACAGAGAGAGACAGAGCATGAACGGGGGAGGGGCAGAGAATCAGAAACAGGCTCCAGGCTCTGAGCCATCAGCCCAGAGCCTGACGCGGGGCTCGAACTCGCGGACCGCGAGATCGTGACCTGGCTGAAGTCAGACGCTTAACTGACTGCGCCACCCAGGCGCCCCTAAAAATCCTTCTTTTGAAAGCAGGGCAATAGCCTTTGCGATATTTTTATATGAAGTCTCCATAATTAAATTTGCATTGAATTATGGAACTATGGAATGGCCTTATTGTAGACATTTCTTCCTTTTCTGCAAGAGTCCAAAAGGTGTAGGGTTATCTTCAGCTATTTGGATTGAGTGCAAATATTTTGAAAATTGAAAACAGGGGCGCCTGGGTGGCGCAGTCGGTTAAGCGTCCGACTTCAGCCAGGTCACGATCTCACGGTCCGTGAGTTCGAGCCCCGCGTCGGGCTCTGGGCTGGTGGCTCAGAGCCTGGAGCCTGTTTCCGATTCTTGTCTCCCTCTCTCTCTGCCCCTCCCCTGTTCATGCTCTGTCTCTCTCTGTCCCAAAAATAAATAAATGTTGAAAAAAAAATTTAAAAAAAAAAAAAAAAAAAGAAAATTGAAAACAAACTTTTTTTTAACTCTCCTTTAGGGAGTAAAGTCATATTTACTTACCTAGACATTTGATGTTTCCTGGTTTAATTCATAATTTTTACCAATGGCCAACATAATGATTAATAAAGCAGATACATCATAAAATGTTAAGTGCTAATTCAAAACATTTGTTCTAAAATTAGAGCCAGACATCTCGTAGCGAGAAGTAGTAGGTGATTTCAAAAAGTAAAGATCTTGAGAAAATAAATTTCCTCTCCTAAAAAAACAAAGGTGCTTGTGAAATGAGAACAGCCATTCAGGAAGTTTTATTCGTGCAGAATCCTCACATAATTCAAGCAAGGCAATGAGATACACAGGCTCGAAATGAACCTGGTAAAATTCCACCTTGTAATAGAAATTGTGTTGTATTTTCTTTTGTTCTTTTCTCCTCCTAAATTCTAAGGCCACTGTGGAAAGCTTGGAAGGGGAGGTCCCTAAATTATCTGAATTGTGTTTACAAAGGGCAGAAAATCAGGAAAAGTTCCTATCCTAGAAGGTTACAATGCATTAGGGATTGCAAAGTATGAGAAATGTATGCGATGTGGTTATGTATAAAATGTTGCCAGTTCTCAAAAATTTTGTTTGGTATCTTCAAAGTAAACTTAGATCTATAGGCAATCTCCTCACTATCCATGAAAGAAATAAGAGATCCTTTACATTTAGAAGTGATTTTAGAGTATAGTACTGGTTTTTGAACATGAGTAACACTTTCACTTTTGAAACACTTTTAAGATTGATCATCAAACATAAGATCACGCATAAACAGAGCCTCGCACATACTCTGTTGTGTTAAGTATTAAAATAAATTTATTTTGTTTTGTTTATTATTTAGCTGAACATATGGTAATGGTTTTAACACAATTCAGTTTCCTTTTTTTTTTTTTTTTTAATTTGGAGGGAAAAAAAACAACACAAAAAACAGAGCTTCTTTTCCCAGTTTGTCACAGCTGGTTACCAATCAATCTCAATTCACGGTACAGTGATGATAGCACATGTTGTCCGGGGGCCAAATCTGATTGGGTTGCATTTTTCAGCAGTGTTCCATATCAGAAAAAAAAAAGGTATCTTTATGGTGAGGACTGTCAGCACATGATTGTACAACTGTCATTAATCAAACCTGGCAACAATGACTGCATTTATGTAAGTCTGAGACTGACAGATTTTTACAATCAAAATCACCCAATTTCTATTAGGATTTCCTCACTAGTATTTTTTTGCCCCTCTATTTCATTCTTTCCCCCCTGGTTTTAATTAAAGTCAGACAATACCGCCTACATGTTGATCATATATATTGTACCATATTTACAAAGTATCTCTTTTATACGAAGTATGCTTTACTTATTTAAAATTGATTCTCAACTATTTAAAGGGAGAACAAATCAAGGCAAAATTTAAGTACATTTGATTGTTTAATTAAAGAATGATTTTAAAGTGTGTGTATATTAGTAAACACATGTATGAAGCTCCTAGGATTATAGTTGGTTTTAGAGAAATATCGAGTAAAATATTAATAAAGTTATTTTCTGTAACTTTTTAAACTCTGGATATAAAATCACTGGTGCAGAAATGCACACCTGCCCAATGTGCACACATGCGCGCACACACACACACACACACACAGCAATAACACACATGTCAAATGGAAGGGGCGTGTCACTCTATGTTAGAAGAATAAATGTACTTGCTGCAGAGGACACTGATTCTAGTCTCTTTACAGCTCAAGACAACAATCTCAGAATCTTCTATAAAATGGTGTTTGGAAATAGGCAATTTTTTCTAAATCATTTATTGTTGTGAAACCGTGTATTAAACTCTTTTGTAAAGATCTCTCTAAATGTAAGGAGTTGTTTTCATAGTTTTGTGTATTACTCAGTCAATATTTACTTTGTCGGGAAAAATGATTATTTCTCCAATTATCCAATGCAGTAGTGAAAAGTATCAAGGAGATTACTATTGTGCACATCCCAGCTTATCCAGAAAGAAATACAAGAAATAAGGCCACATTTATTGGACCTGTGGAAATATTTGACATCCAATTGCTTGTGATATATGTAGTTTTTGGAGGCAATTTATTATCTCAGAGAAATCATGACCCATTAGAGAAAACAGAGGCTAGTAGTAGATAGTCATGACAGTTTTCTCTCTGATTATAATTGCCTCAATGTGTGGCCTTTGGAAAGGAAGTTTGTCATTTTTGCCTCACATTGCCTAAATGCGAAATTAGGAATGAACCACATATTTATTTCTTTTTCGGTTTTGAAGTGTTTGGGGATACAGTTTATTTAAAATCGGTTCTTGTATTTCTTAAGTTTTTGCAAGTAAGAGTTAATTTGATCACATTGTAAGTCTATCATTTCTCTGACCTCAGATACTTCTTACTGTAAAAATTGCTAAAGGTCATGATGTGCTTGAGTCCCCTGGGCTCATCAGGGTATGTTCAGGGTTCAGACGAGAAATTGCCACAGTGGTTGAGTGGTGTTGGGAGGAATAGTGTCCCCAGCTGTGCGGTGCACCGCTGTATTAGACCCATTGGGTTGGCAATGTAATAAAGGAGAAAAGGTGTGGACTTTGAAGTAAAATAGACCTTGACTTGAAAATCCAAACTTGTATATGAAGATATCAAAACTTTAAACAATATCAATTATTGCAGTAATTTAAAAACATCTGTGAGGCAAACACACACACACACACACACACACACACACACACACACCTTGCTTTCGTGCATAGTTCAGCCCACAAATAACCAAATTGCAATTATGAATTTATATTACCCAGTATAAATTTATGTACCCAGACCATGAGGCATTGACCATTTATTTATTGAACCCATTAAGGAAAAATTTATAGTAGCAGCTGCTATTTTGGTAGTATCCCCCATGCTTACTTTAATTTTTCTTTATAGATTTATACATCATGTTATTTTAAAAAATTGAATCTTGATGCTGTCTCTTGGTATGAAGTTCTAACCTCTGTAATATAGTTGATGAAAAATCTAGATTCTAAATTCACATACGGTCTAAATCTTTGCTACCAATGAATTTCAGCATTCTGGATAGCGAAGTGCTATTTTTCTAATCTTAAACTTAGGATATTAAACTACACTCAATTTTTTAATTATTTAGTCTGTCTCAGAATTTATTATCTGTTAGCTTCTTAGAATAACTCATTTCTGTGTATTTTATTCTAATTACATAATTAATTAGTACCCCCACCCACTTCACCTAGAGGTATTTAATTTAGGCTTCAAGTGTTCACCCTTAATATCGGTATACTGAATATTTCTATGTTTACCGATTCATGTTCTTCATGGTTTTCTCTACTGAAATAGTATTCTTCTAAGTTTCATTTTTACTTGTGAAGAGCTTAAATTCATGTACATCACATTTATGATTGTCATGTCTGCAATTCCTCTTGGGATAAATATGGAATAAAATTAAACATTATATCCCAGATTCTGCTATACTATATTTTATAAAAGCATATTTATTTTTTTAATGTTTATTCATTTTTGAGAGGCAGAGAACGAGTGGGGAGGGGAAGAGAGAGAGGGAGACATAGAATCTGAACCAGGCTCCAGGCTCTGAGCTACCAGCACAGAGCCGGATGCAGGGCTTGAACCCATGAACCGCTAGATCGTGACCTGATCCAAACTCAGAAGCTAAACTGACTGAGCCACCCAGATGCCCCTATATAAGTGTATTTATTGGGGCGCCTGGGTGGCGCAGTCGGTTAGGTGTCCGACTTCAGCCAGGTCACGATCTCGCAGTCCGTGAGTTCAAGCCCCACGTCAGGCTCTGGGCTGATGGCTCAGAGCCTGGAGCCTGTTTCCGATTCTGTGTCTCCCTCTCTCTCTGCCCCTCCCCCGTTCATGCCCTGTCTCTCTCAGTCCCAAAAATAAATAAACGTTGAAAAAAAAATTTTAAAGTGTATTTATTAAAAAGCTATATAGTTTGCTTTCAGTCAGGTTGAACTTTATATCTCTAAGTTTTGTATATCTCTAAGTTTTGTGGGGGAAATCATATTTTTCCTCCTTACCTACCAGAATTTTTATGAGGATAAATTAAAGAGTATATTTGAGAACACTATGCAAATGTATTTTTATTGTCATTGTTTTATTTTCACAAGACATGTGATTAGAAACCACCCTAGTTGCCAAAATAATGACATAATAAATTTGAAAGCATTCAGCAAAACACAAAGCTTTAACTCTGTTTTCTCATAGTCTTCACATTTATATTAGATATTCTAATAAAGTCACTTTATTTATTCTGTTGTAGGAAGAGAGCTTATTTTTTGATGTTTTTAATTTACAGAGGGAAATTTATGATGATAACATGTAAACCAAATGTCTAGTTGCTGGTCAAGATTTGCCATCTTCTTTATTTTAGGTTTGTCTCTTTCTAAAGTAGCATTTATATATTATATATCTTGAGTTCTTAAATTTATAGCATTATGTTGATATCAATTTAGCCTACATTTCAGAGCTAACTGCTGATGTATAAACCTAACAACATTACTATATTTCTTGATATATTTCAAATTAGTTCATCTTTCTGTTTTACTAGTAACCCTGCTAAGAAAGAACTACAGAGTAGTTTTGAGCATTTGTTGGGTGGTTCATCATTCATTCGATAAGCCTTCATTGAGCACATCCAAGATCACAGGTGGTATTTTTTAGGACAGGAGGTGAATAGTTTGGAGCAAGAGGGATTCAGTTCTTGTTTTCATGGAACATACATGCTCTTGAAAGGCAACAAACAAGCTAAAAACTTGAAAGAGTTATGTGCTTTAAAAAATAATAAAAGTAACAAAAGAAATAAAAAAAATAAAAAGAAAGAAAAGTAATCTTTTAAAGTTACTGGTGGTGGGGGGGCACCTGGGTGGCTCGGGTGGTTAAGCATCCAACTCTTGATTTCAACTCAAGTTGTGATCTCATGTTTTGTGATAATGAGCCCTGCACCGGGTTCTTGGCTGATGGTGTAGAGCCTGCCTAGGATTCTGTCTCTCTCTCTCTCTCTCTCTCTCTCTCTCTCCCTCTATCTTTATCTCTATGTCTCTGCCCCTCCCCTTCTTGCATTCTTGCTCTCTCTCTTAAAATAAATAAATAAACATTTAAAAAAATTACTGATGGGTAGAAAGCTACTTCACATTATTTGAGCAGGAAAGACATCTTTGAGGGAATATCTAAGTAATCTTGAAAGTCAAGAAGGACTGGCAATGGAAGATGTGGGGGAAGGACATTCCATTAAGTTGTGACAGCAACGAGGTAGTTATTTTAAACAAGGAAAAGAAAGGTCATGTGGTTAGAAGAGGGTGAACATTAGCCTTGACAGATAGGTAAGGAATCGATTATCTAAAACATTGAATATTATAGAAATTGGTTTTATTCTGAGTGACTTAATGAGAAGCCATATTTAGGTAGAATGAAATAATCATATTTAGGTATATCAACCAATGAATTTGTATTGATGCTCTTCATTCTTCTTAAAGCCCTTAGATTATATATCTGCTGCACATTATACAGTTGTTGTTACAAATATATGACCTAAAAATGAAATAATTCAGATGGCTTCAAGCAGGAGAGAGAGTGCACTTTCTGATTGGCACAGGAAGTAATAGGATTACTTGAAACTTCTGGAAGAAGTGTTTTATTTTATCGTTTATAGAAGATCATCTAATAGAGATGTTCAAAAATGAAAGAGATCATTCATCATAGGAATAAGTTGGAAGACTGGTTGGTAGATTGTGGCACACAGGATTCAAATGTTGATGGATGGTTGCAGAAGGGGAGCTTTTTAAAGTTTCTCTTGATGGAAAGATTCAGACGTTTTATATATATTCAAAATACTTTTAAATAAATCCATAATGCTGGTAATATTCACAATCTTCTCTAAGGCAAAGATCCAGTGAAAAATGAGAATTTAAAGACTTTGAGCACCCCAAGATATCAGAGAGTGTTCAAATCTGTTTTGTTGTTGTTTTTATGGTTGGTTTGCTGGTTTTGTGTGATGGGACCCAGAAAGACTAGTGTAGTTAGCAGTTATTTCTAATTGGCATAAGACAGCATGTCCCTCAGAAATGTGTGCATATCAAACTTTGGGACTGAGGAAACATATGTGTTAGCTGGAGAAGTCTTAGAGGTAGTACCTGGCATGTAGGAGAAATGTAAGTCTCCTTAAATGTTAGGATTTCTTGAATAAAATAATTAAAATTATTACATTTTTATTATAATTTTCTCAAATGTCAATGATTTTCAAAGGTAAATTGAAATGAGGCAGTGTTTAATGAGCATCTACTAATTCCAATGAATAAGCACTTTAATTTTTTTTAATGTTTATTTATTTTTGAGGGAGAGAGAGGGCAAGCAGAAGAGGGACAGAGAGAGAGGGTGACAGAATCAGAAGCAGGCTTCAGGCTCTGAGCTGTCAGCATAGAGCCCTATTTGGGGTTCAAACTTGTGAACCGTGAGATATAACCTGAGCCAAAGTTGGACGCCTAACCAATGAGTCACCCAGGAAGCACTTTATATAGGGAAGCACTTTATAATTAAAAATTATCCTGGGGCACCTGAGTGGCTCACTTGGTCAAGTGCGCCTCAGGTCTTGATATTACGGTTTGTACATTTTAGCCCTGCTTTGGGCTCCGTGTGGACAGTGTGGAGCCTACTTGGGATTCTCTCTCTCTCCCTCTCTTTCTGACCTTCCCCCATCCATTCTTTCTCTCTAAAAATAAATAATCTTAAAAAAATATCATGCAAAAACCTCTTTCTTCTCCAGCTTAATTATCTCACTGCAAATGGACCTATGACCTGGATACATGTACTCTCTGTACCTAGTTGGAATCCTGCAAATATTCTAACAAGAATCTCCATACCACCAGACCATTGTCCTTATCCAGACTTTTACAGCCTGTTACTAAAACCCTGTCTATAGTTAGAAAAAAAAAGTTTACTTACTATTTTCTGATACTAGCATGGTATCTTTGAAAGGTTGTCTCTTTTCTTAGTAGCTAAGATTAATTCAGTTTATTCCTCTAAGGTGTATTTCATTTTTCATTTTTCTTATGGAGACCAAATTACAATTATTGAGTAGAATGCACAATTACTTGGATCCCTGATGAAGGAACCCTTGGTAAACAAACAAACAAACAAACAAAAAACAATTAAAAATACTAAAACACTGATACAGTATCCCCACTACTATTCTTGGCTTTCTTAAACACTCCTTAAAAAAGTGAGAAATCTTAGCAAGTCTGTGTTTTCTGATTTGGGGTTCAAGTATTATGTAATCTGTAAGTTATAATTAAACACTTTTTAAAAAAAATATTTATTTATTTTTGAGAGATAGGGGATGTGCCCAAGAGCAGGGAAGGGACAGAGAGAGAGGGACAGAAAATCTGAAGCAGGCTCTGCACTGACAGCAGAGAGCCCACTGCAGGCCAAGAACTCATGAACTGGGAGATGACCTGAGCCAAAGTCAGACGCTTAACTGACTGAGCCACCCAGGCTCTCCTAATTACTTTTTCTTATTAAAGCAAGATATAAAACGCTCTGTCACTCTTTCCCCCATGTTGTTCCCTATATAATGAATTTATCTAACGTGAGGTAAAATTTGCCATAAGGTATAACTATGTTTGCTGAATGTGAAATTATATTTCTATCCAGGTGATATAGATATTGTGGCATATATCTCTTAAGTTAAAAATTCAACAAAGTATTTTACTGTAGGAAAGGGGTACATAAGGAGTGGAAAAAGCACCAGGTTGAGAGGCAGTGTTCAAGGTTTGAATTCTGATTTTTCTCTTATTAGTAAAATGACGTTGAGCAAATCATTTCACTCGACTAAGGGTCAGTTTCCTCATCTGTAAAATGACAATTTCTGGTTCAGAGGATTATTCTGAGTATGCTATGCAATAATGGATGTGTATTTTTGTGTTTTGTTTGTTTGTTTGAACTGTGAGGCAACATACAATTCATTATTTTTTTTCCTCAACGACAAATCATATATCATGGATAATATAAGTATCCTTTTATAAAACTTAGAATACTGGGGCACCTGGGTGACTCAGTTGGTTGAGTGTCTGACTTTGGCTCAGGTCATGATCTCATAGTCTGTGAGTTCAAGCCCCGTGTGAGGCTCTGTGCTGACAGCTCGGAGCCTGGAGCCTTCTTCAGATTCTGTGTCTCCCTCTCTCTCTGCCCCTCCCCCACTCGTGCTCTGTCTCTCAAAAGTGAATAAATATTAAAAATTTTTTTTTAGAATATGGTTTTCATGTGTGTTTGATCCAGAGAGGCCTTTATAGACACTCAAGATTATCTTCCTCTCTTTTAGCTTTTGATAAAAATTCAGAGTGCTGTGAAGCGACTTTACTAAGTTAAATAAGAGCCAGTAACAAAACTCTAAGCAGAATTCAGTGTTTTGAGATGAATTAGAAATATCTGCTAAATATTTTCCTGCATCTGTTGAGGGGATCATATGGTTCTTATCCTTTTTTTTATTAATGTGATGTATCATGTTGATTGATTTGTGAATATTTAACCAGTCCTGTATCCCAGGAATAAATCCTACCTGATCATGGTAAATGATTCTTTTAATGTATTGTTGGATCTGGTTGTCTAGTATCTTGTTGAAGATTTTTGCATCCATGTTCATCAGGGAAATTGGTCTGTAGTTTTCCTTTTTAGTGGGGTCTCTGTCTGGTTTTGAAATCAAGGTAATGCTGGCCTCCTAGAATGAGTTTGGAAGTTTTCCTTCCATTTCTATTTTTTGGAACAGCTTCAAAAGGATAAGTGTTACGTCTTCTTTAAATGTTGGTAGAATTCCCCTGGAAAGCCATCCGGCCTTGGACTCTTGTTTGTTGGGAGATTTTTGATTACTGATTCAATTTCTTTACTGGTTATAGGTCTGTTCAAATTTTCTATTTCTTCCTGTTCCAGTTTTGGTAGTGTATATGTTTCTAGGAATTTGTCCATTTCTTCCAGATTGCCCATTTTATTGGCATATAATTGCTCATAATATTCTCTTATTATTGTTTGTATTTCTGCAGTGTTGGTTGTGATCTCTTCTCTTTCATTCTTGATTTTATTTATTTGGGTCCTTTCCTTTTTCTTTTTGATAAATCTGGGTAGGGAGTTATCAATGTTGTTAATTCTTTCAAAGAACCAGCTCCTGGTTTTGTTGATCTGTTCTACTATATTTTTATTCAATCCTTGTATCCGAGAGCTTAGCATGTCACGCATAAATAGGCTAACTGTAGGAAGGATTATTTTTATTAGACATTAAATAGATTAAATACATCACCAGCACCTTTTCTGAAGCCATCATAAAATTTTTTTTTTCATGTTTTTAATTGGCAAAGTTAAGCAAAGAAAGTTTACATGCACTGTTACTCTTGTATGCATTTTAGCCCAGGACTTGTCCTCCTAAACTGTAAATGTAGCTCATAAGAAAACCCTACTAGACAAATGTGGCAAATTTGCAGCCTTGCAATCATTTAGATTTGGTTGACCCTTATATCAGTAAGAAATGAGATATTCATCATGTAATCAGCCAATATTTCCTGAACTCCTACTAGGTTCAGGTGTAATAAAACTAAAAATAAATAAAGTAATAAAATAGATAAAAATAGATAAAAATAAAATAATAAAAATAATAAAAAATAAGATGTAATAAAAATAGATAATGTGTATTGTGCTTTCTGTATCCTAGTTTTATGCATTTTATGTGTAATGTCTCCTTCAAAGTTCACTTCTACTCCATGAGGTAGTTGTTATTGTCAGCACCATTTTGCTAATGAAGAAAATGAGGCCCAGGGAATTTAAGTATCTTGTCCACTTTTACCAGCATAGGAGGAAGTAGACTCCTAGATTAGAACTCTGGCCTTTGGCTCCTGAGACTGTCCTCTAAACTACTCGGTTATGCTACTGGATGTTAAAAGCTCTGTGTTAGGGGCTGAGGATATAGCAATGGGTGAAGCAGACAGGATCTCTGCCTTCATCAAAATAAACAAATACAAAAAGTAAGCAAGTGCAGAATGATTGTATAGCAGTAGGTTTCAAGGAGAGAGTAATTACAGTTTTCTCATATAGAGATGGAAAGCTTCAAACAAGACTTTGATAAAGCTTTCCTAACAACTTATGACATTGTAACTCAGCAGAAGTTTAAATGAAAACATGCTGACAATAAAGTAACCATCATTATTGGAGGATAGAGGATCACGGATAGCTACGTTTAGTTGGCAAGACTCTTTCATAGACATTGCTTTTTGTCACGCAAAGCTCTATAAAACAGAGCTATTATTAGGTCTTACATTGCAATGAACATAAGCTATTATTCTTTTAGCTAAAGCCAGAAGTAGAAGAAATCTGATTATACTCATCTTCAATGCAAGCCTAAAAAGTTTGTTTTGTCCTGAAAGCAATAGGAAATCACAGCTAGTTGTGAGCAGACAGAACCAATTAAGGTAATATTTTTAAAATACAGCTTTATCTGCGTGATATATGTGAGGAAGAAAATCAATGTGATCAGTCAAAAGCTGTTGCAAAATTGTGTGAGTGAAATAACAAAGGCCATCAGTGAAAATCAAGAGGAAAGATCAGATATGAAAAGGATGATAATAGCTTTGTTCTTCTGCTTATGCAATCGTAATCTCTTAGAATCTAATAAGCATATTCTTATGAAAGCATTTCAACAGATTCATATTAAAATTTTATAATTCTTTTCTGAGCTACTGTGTTAGTCTACTTGTTAAAAAAATAGAAATGAGGGGCACCTGGGTGGCTCATTTGGTTAAGCATCCGACTGTTGGTTTCTGCTCAGGTCATGATCTCAAACCCCAAGATGTGGGTTTGAGCCCTGCATCAGGCTCTGCCCTGGCAGTGTGGAGCCTGCTTGGGATTCTCTCTCTCGCCTTCTCTCTCTGCCCCTCCCCTACTTGAACGTCTCTGTCTCTCTCAAAATAAATAAATGGGGGCACCTGGGTGGCTTGGTCGGTTAAGCATCCGACTTCGGCTCAGGTCATGATCTCACGGTCCGTGAGTTCGAGCCCCGTGACGGGCTCTGTGCTGACCGCTCAGAGCCTGGAGCCTGTTTCAGATTCTGTGTCTCCCTCTCTCTCTGCCCCTCCCCTGTTCATGCTCTGTCTCTCTCTGTCTCAAAAATAAATAAACGTTAAAAAAATTTTTTAATAAATAAATAAATAAACTTAAAAAAAAATAGAAAGTAAGCAAATAAATATGTGTGAAAGAGCTGAGGATGTGCATTTCCAAAAACCACTCCAGGGCATGTTGATATTTTAAGAGTTAATATTACTAATTAAAAAAAAAAACCCGGCTCCTTCTTAATTCTTTCAACCAGGTGTTTGTGTCAATTGGCCAACAAATAAGAGAAAAAATGCCTTTTAATATATTTTAGCTTTATATTCAAGATGCCCCCAAATTAAATCCGATATTTAAATGCAGCATAATTTACAAAATGTAGAATACAACTCACCGAGAAACTGAAATATACACTATTTCCTTATTATCTAAGAACTACCACGGAAAAGTTCAAAGTGCTTTTAATGCCTTTTATAGTTTTGATGCAGTAAGAGATGTATATGTGTATAAAGTATCGATCATTGATAATCAAACCGCAAGAGGTCACATATGAACTTAATGATCTTATTAGTAAAACCTTAAATCTAAGCAATTACACTTTGTTGCGGCAGCATATTACATGTGTATGTGTACATGTGTTTTGTTTTAGTTGAAATACAGGGGCGCCTGGGTGGCTCAGTCGGTTAAGCGTCCGACTTCAGCCAGGTCACGATCTCGCAGTCTGCGAGTTCGAGCCCCGCGTCAGGCTCTGGGCTGATGGCTCAGAGCCTGGAGCCTGTTTCTGATTCTGTGTCTCCCTCTCTCTCTGCCCCTCCCCTGTTCATGCTCTGTCTCTCTCTGTCCCAAAAATAAATAAAAACGTTGAAAAAAAAAAAAAGAAATACAGTCACAAAAAAGAAGAAATGAAGATGAAAACAGTGTTATCTTAATATAGCTGGAATGTTATTTAATAAGACCAATTCGTATTCTACACAGGTATGACATCAAAGATGATTATACTCTGAGAATTAAAAAGGCCATGAGTACAGATGAAGGCACCTATATGTGTATTGCTGAGAATCGGGTTGGAAAAGTGGAAGCCTCTGCTTCTCTCACAGTCCGAGGTAAGAAACATAAGATGGGAAATACAATTGAATCAGCAGACTAATATTTGGTTAAATTGGTAAGTGAACTCCCAGTCAAAATAATAGCTGATACTTTTCTATTGTTTTTTACTAAAATGTATAGATTTTGTGTCCTTTCTATTATTAATTGAAATAAAATTACTTTCAAATTTGGTTCAAAGGGATGATTATTTGAAGCGATTTTTTAATTTAATGAATAATAGTTAATATGGTTTAAAAGTAAATCTTAAGAGTAGAAAAGATTTATACTAGTCTTCGTGGTCCCATCGCTTTGAAGTATTTACTGCTTTTAAGTGTTAAAGTTTCAAAGGTACTCTGTTTTCTGTTTACTAGTTTGTCGGGTTTATACTAGTAGAGTACTACTTTGAAATTCGTTTTATTTCAGCATCCAAGAAGCAATTAAAAACAATAAAACTGGTACTGCTTGCAGGGTGGAAAATGGATACAAATGAGCTACCGCATTGAGAAAATCTGATTGAGAGAGTGATTTGTGAAGTTCATTGGCCTTGAATAACTGAAATAGTGTGGCTCCTGTAACAACTTTCACTTTCTGGGAAAAGTGTCATGCACTTTTTCATTCATGGGAATAATATTCATTTATAGACTCCCTGGAATTGGTTAGTAGTGAAAGAAAGCAGTACTTAACCCTACAGTGAGGTAGAATGAATCAACTGTCTTCCTGGTGGTGCCTGTTGACTCACATGAGTACATTATATAGTCCCAGCTACCAAGTGGTACCATGTGGACATCTACACTTACTCTTGCCAAAGAGACATCACCCACCACATCATTTACACTCACGGGATTTCAAACAGCGATAGGCAAGCACGTCCTCTGATCTCTTTCCACCTTTCTCCCACCACCCCAACTGATGGCTTCTCTTCTCATCCTTTATCAGGTCAGCTGCATGCTCGCACCCTATAACTGAGAGACTCAGTTATATCTTATCCTGTTTAGTCACACCTCCTACCTTGTGTAGCTGTACTCCCAGAAGTTTTCATAGACGGGTGAAAAGGTTTGGAGGAATTTGGCTTGGTGAGAAATGTGTCAGGGATTCTCATGTTGGTCCTCCATCTGGACCAAAAATGATTTTTGGTGACCCATGATTTCAGCATCAAACCACTACAAGACAAACAAGCAAACAAACAGAACCCAAAACTTAACTTCCTTCAGGTAACTATTAGGAGACATGCACTTTGAATGACATGGAAAATATTGATGATTTCCATACTTTCCAATTGCTCCATTTTTATCCCACTGAATCCATTTTTTCCTCCCATCCAGACATTCTAGCGTGAACTTAGATACAGAACAGATTTAGACAAAATTGGCAAGCTAGTTGTTTAAAAACATTTCCATTCCTCATTAGTTAACAGATCATAAAAAGCTATGATCATATAACAATCAAATATATACACTGATTATATATTATCAAAATCTGATAGTCTTTGTAAGCCACTTTACTATATCTAATCTACATTCCCTGTAGGTGATTCTATATTAATATAGATTTGTGTGCTAGTCCTTTGGGAAAACAATCACTTGACCAAATTTCCCCCAAAGCTTATTTATTTGTTGTTTCTTAAGTGAGTGGGGGAAAAAAATAAACAACCCCACAAGAAATGTTCCATATTAAAAAAAAAAAAAATATTTGCTGACTAAACATAAATGGTGAGAAAATGTGAGGAGTTGTTTGTTTGTAGAAGCAGCAGTTCTTTTTATCCTTGAATGCTTGGCTGAATGAGACATGAAGTGGTCTGTTTGCTTTAAAATATTTCCCAGCTAATTGTTTTCGTAATTTGTTGAAAGTTTCAGGTTTAACATTTCATTTAACAAAGCATGCTCCTCTCGCATGGATGTTTAGAGCTAACTTAAAAAACTAATAGAGTTTTTTTGTTTTTAATAGGATTTTTTTTAAATCAGCAAACCTTAAATGGTCTCTCCCCTAATCTGTGTCCTGTAGATGGATTAGAGAGTTTAATCTGTGTGGTATGTATTTATTACTCATCTAAGACTGAATGAACCTCAGCAACAGGGTTAAAGAAAAAAAAAATCTCCATAAGACAATAGAATGTGGAGTAAAATATTGTTTAAAAATATTTTTTACCATTAGGAAAAGCAGTTGGAACTTCTCATGCTAAGAGGTTAACAGGAGAAAACGCATATTATCTATGACTTAATTTTTTTCTGTGCTCATTTTTCTATGCACGTACATGAAATGGTTAGCCCTTCCCTGGATTGTTTTATTAGAACAGGGTCAACCGACCCAAGAGGCCACATCCATTTTCATCCATTTAATGCAGGGACACAGTTTAGTTTAATTTGCTGATTTTGAAAACATCCACCTGCTGGGGTTTTTTTCAAGATAAAATGTTGCTATGTAACAAAAACAAGAAGTTTAATTGGGATGTTTCTGCTAAAATTTTATCATGATATTCAATTGGGGAAAAAGAAAAGGACTTTTGTAGTCAAAATCTGGAACACAGATTTACTCAGTTGTTTTCCACTTCAAAATAAGGTGAAAATAGACTATAAAATTAAATTTAACAGCAAGTGGCTCCCTTTGCTGACTTGAGGAACATAAAATTAGAAAGAAGTAATGCTAAACAACAACCAGCCTCCTAGCATTTATATTCTAATCAAATAATTCATGATCTAAGAGAGCTTTTTTAAATGGCTCCAGAATGTGTTAACACAAACTGCATATTTGTAAACATTTTTCCCCATTTCAATTGCTGAAATTGGCTTTGCATAGATCAAGACTTCACTGGAAAAACTGTCTTGCTTCTAGGGCAATAAAACTTTTTCCTTTTTGAATTACCCTAGACTAGGTGAAAGAGAAATATATTTTATTTTTTTAAACCTGATTTTTTACCATGGTTTCTTCTTTTTCTCTCTTTATTATCATAGACTCAAAATACGTTTTCGTTTCTAAATGAAACACTGTGTTTGAGATTTAGCCTCAGGTGACACCTGAAAATGCAAATTAAAAATGAAAAGACAAAGTTCTTTTCCTACTGGATGTTGATAAATTAAGAGATATATATTTCGAACGAGGCACAACTTTATGATTTCGTCTGATATCTTGTTCTTGGTTGTTATTTTTTTTTTGTGCACCTCCCCCCAAGATTGGAAAGAAATTGTGCATTGGGCAACGTTCTTCTTTTCTTCCTCTTGCTATGGGAACACATCATAGACTGTAGGACACATTAGAGCTTCACTGAGCTAGAATTTTCATCCTGCTGCTATAATTGCTTTGCTCTTCTTTGTATTATCTTAATCCCCCTTTTAATAATAAATAATAATATAAGGCATGCATCTCCTAAATAGGCAGCACCATATTGTTTCAGAAAATGCACAAAGCTAGAATCATGGCGTATTGGTTGAGTGAATGAATGCCTATAAATATGGTTTCAATGACTATATCCATCTCATCATGTCCAATGAGACATCATCAAGACAAAACTATGTTAAATTCTAGAGTCACATTATATATGCACTAGAACTATCCACTAGGATGTGGGTGAGACACTTGTTTGTCACTAAAGTTTATATTTTGAATGTAAGAGTTCATAAAAGTTCAAATGCTACTAAATATATTTCTTCTTCATTGGAATAATGGCACCATATATTTTTTATATTTTTCCATTGCTTTTATATAAAGTGGTTTACTATCTAAATTTATTTGGCATTATTCTTTGTAAAGAAAGTATTATTAAGCCCATGTGTGTCTCTTACAATTGCTGTGCATTAATAACAGGGCCAGCCTATTACTAATGATGTTAGTGATTGAAAGTTATGGTATAATAAAAAAATAATAATAATTTGTTGAAGCAGCAGTTTGAAAGCCATTCTCAGAGTGAACAAGAATCAACTTGTCAGTCATTGTTTCCTGCCCTCTGCCAAAAAAAAAAAAAAAAAAAAAAGAAGAAGAAGAAGAAAAACGTTTAACAGTAGTTAGGGAGCTACTCAGTTGAAATCTCTAAGGATGTTCCAACCTATTTGTTATATTTTCATCCACCCTGTCCACGGATGAAAAGTGATGTGATCTTAACTTATTACTGGCTGAAAAGCAGCGTCAGGGGCTTTTCTGTAGTCCTTGTAATGGTTCTGACTAACCATGCTTAAAATCCAATTCCTATTTAAATCAGACAGTGAGGCCTTCTTTTATTGACATGACATTTGCTAGTCTGTGACTTGAATGGTTATATTCATCAGGTTCTTAACTTTGGGGGTAATACAGGCTGTTTAAAAAGTTCTTTGAAATAATAACTATAGTAAGTGATGACAATCAAACTTTACATGAAATTATCTCTCACATCCCATAGAGCTAATTCTGGAATGCAAAATAATTATTTTCTTAAAATTATATGTATAACTTTCAGTTTTAGTCAAACTCAGACATCCTGTTCATACTTGAATTATAAGACTAGAAATCACTCTACTGTCCATACTTAAATGTAACATTACACATCATGCATTCTGATAATTTTCTTTTCTTTCTTTTTTTTTTTTTAATTTCTTCTTTATGTTCTCACCACACCATTGTAATGTCTACAGCTCGCCCTGTTGGTAAGTAGCCATCCTTCTATCCATTTAGCATGGCTTTGTACAATGCTTCATAACTCACGCATACTAGGATTTAAGAGAATGAAATATATTTATCACCCATGTTTAAATATTACTTGAGGGACTATCTTCTGTAAAAAATTGCTCCTGATCTTTTCATCAGTTTGAGAAACATTTTATAGTGACTTTTGGTATTAACAATGAATAGGTGATGATTTTCCTGAAAAATAATATATGAATGTTTAATACTATAAACTGCTAACTTTTCTTGAAGAGAAAAATACAATAATTCTTTTTTCCTGTATATGTAAAATAATCATGTATTAGTTATACTTGATATTCATTAAGATAAATGATTATGAACTCAATTAAGAAGTTTGACTACTGGATGCACTTTTTTTTTTTATAAACAGCTTCGAGTCCTTGTTTATTATGGGCATTTTTAACTGCTGTATACTTATTATCTGTATGCCTATTTAAGCAAAATGTGGTAGAATGCTTCAAGTTATTCTAAGGAGATGATTACACTAAGAGGGAAAGGGAAGGATGAATTGTGTTCTTTGGCATGGAAAGTTGGTGGTTTTAATATATCTCATCCTTCTTTCAGCTTTGCAAAAGTGAAGTTAACTGTTTGCATTTGCAGTAATTTAAGTGGTAATTATTTGTAAACATTTGGGAAAAAAATCTTTTCAAATTCATTGATCTAATAATCTTTCTGCATCTCTTTTAAAGTTTAGCTTAACCAACCAATACATGTGTTTAAATAAAAGAAATCTTGGTAATTGTGTTATAAGGAAATGAACAGATTGATGCATAAATGGATGGATGGATGGATGGATGGATGGATGGGTGAATGAATTTAGTATGTTTCTTTTTTAATATATCAAGAGATCCTTTAATAAATTGTCAATTTGACACAGCTCTGTAAATGGTCCATCTAACTTCAAAATCTTTCTTAATACACTGACTTGACATTGACATTTGATATATATTGGTCCAAACTCATAACGTTTTTTTTTTCCATTAGTTGAAACATTCACAAACCTTATTGTTATGTAGTATATTCTTACATACATAACAATACAGAAAATAGAACATTGGTTTCCCAATCTGAGTTTCTGGTCTGCTATTTCTGAGCAGTGCTTCTTTTGTTAGTTGTTTGATATCCCTGATCCTCAGTGACTTCACCTAGAAAATGGAGATAGTAATATTGACTTTTCAAAGCTGTTGCAGGAATGAAATGAGTTCAGGTCGGATTATATATGTGGAAACACTTTGTATGCCAATATTGATCAACATTCCTAGTTTCTGAGACATATATTATTTTATACTTTTGTGTTTTTGAAACATAGCTATGTCTTGCAGTCATAAAATACAATCTTGTTTTCTTTCAATATAATTATTAAATTGATCATGCTTTTTTACACTTGGAGATGTAGGAAATTGAAGAATATGTTACAGTTTTAAGCCTCATTTTTTAGTGTTGTATGAATTCTTATTAATGATAACTTTACATATCTATGGTACGATATAAAACATTAAGAAGTGAATGGGAAACAATAAGATAACTTTTCTGGTTAACAGGAAAAATAACATTTAAATTGTAGATCTTTATATGTAGAAACCTTATGCCGATAAACCATGACCACTTGATTTATATTACTTCACAAGTTCCCAGAACATAAAACAATATGTTAATAATTTCCAATACATTTAAAACTCATAAATAGAAAAGATGTACATTAATAGAAAATGTGATTCACAGAGAGTATTGGGATGTACTTGTCACCTGCAAGGCATTTTGAAGTTATTTCTGTTTTTATTCTTGTTTAAAATGATTTTTTTAATTCCCATTGGACTGGAACTAAAGAATAGCTTTTTGACACATTGTGTTTTGTTCTGGGAAAGTCTGTCATTTCATAAATCTATCTCCAATGACTTATGACAATGTTCAGAAATATGAAGAACTATACTTTAAACTTGACAACTGCTATTAATTTTGGAAACTGAACGTTGGATATGCTTTTAGTGGATCACCAGAGACGACACTGATAATGAGGAAATTAGCTTGCTTTTTCTTTGCGTAAACTTTTTAAAATTAATTTTATTATTTTTTAATTTACATCCAAATTAGCATATAGTGCAACAATGATTTCAGGAGTAGATTCCTTAATGCCCCTTACCCATTTAGCCCATCACCCCTCCCACACCCCCTCCAGTAACCCTCTGTTTGTTCTCCATATTTAAGAGTCTCTTAGGTTTTATCCCCCTCCCTGTTTTCATATTATTTTTCTCTTCCCTTATGTTCATCTGCTTTGTCTCTTAAAGTCCTCATATGAGTGAAGTCATATGATATTTGTCTTCCTCTGACTGACTAATTTCACTTAGCATAATACCCTCCAGTTCCATCCATGTAGTTGCAAATGGCAAGATTTCATTCTTTTTGATTGCCAAGTAATACTCCATTGTGTGTATGTGTGTGTGTGTGTGTGTGTGTGTGTGTGTGTGTGTGTGTGTGTGTATACCACATTTTCTTTATCCATTCATCCATCGATGGACATTTGGGCTCTTTCCATACTTTGGCTATTGTTGGTAGTGCTACTATAAACGTTGGGGTGCAGGTGTCCCTTCAAAACAGCACACCTTAGATAAATACCTAGTAGTGCAATTGCTGGGTTGTAGGGTAGTTCTATTTTTAGTTTTCCAGAGTGGCTGCACCCAGCTTGCATTCCCACCAACAATGCAAAAGAGATCCTCTTTCACTGTATCCTCGCTAACATCTGTTGTTGCCTGAGTTGTTAATGTTAGCCATTCTGACAGGTGTAAGGTAGTATCTCATTGTGGTTTTGATTTGTATTTGCCTGATGATGAGTGATGTTGGGCATTTTTTCATGTGTCAGTTGGCCATCTGGATGTCTGCTTTAGAGAAGTGTCTATTCATGTCTTTTGCCCATTTCTTCACTGGATTATTTGTTTTTTGGGTGTTGAGTTTGATAATATTTATAGATTTTGGTAATCTTTATAGATTTTGGATACTAACACTTTATCTGATATGTCCATTGCATATATCTTCTCCCATTCTGTCGGTTGCCTTTTAGTTTTGCTGATTGTTTCCTTCACTGTGCAGAAGCTTTTTATTTTAATGAGGTCCCAGTAGTTCATTTTTGCTTTTGTTTCCTTTGCCTCCAGAGACGTGTTGAGTAAGAAGTTGCTGTGGCCAAGATCAAAGAGGTTTTTGCCTTCTTTCTCCTCAAGGATTTTAATGGCTTCCTGTCTTACATTTAGGTCTTTCATCCATTTTGAGTTTATTTTTGTGTGTCATGTAAGAAAGTGGTCTAGGTTCATTCCTCTGCATGTCGCTGTCCAGTTTTCCCAGAAGAGACTGTCTTTATGCCATTGGATATTCTTTTCTGCTTTTTAAAGATCAGTTGGCCATACATTTGTGGGTCCATTTCTGGGTTCTCTATTCTGTTCCATTGATCTGAATGTCTGTTCTTGTGCCAGTACCATACTGTCTTGATGATTACAACTTTGTAGTATAGCTTGAGGTCTGGGATTTTGATGCCTCCTGCTTTGGTTTTCTTTTTCAAGATTGCTTTGGCTATTAGGGGTCTTTTCTGGTTCCATACAAATTTTAAGATTATTTGTTCTAGCTCTGTGAAGAATGCTGGTGTTATTTTGATAGACATTGCATTAAATATGTAGATTACTTTAGGTATTATTGACATTTTAACAATATTTGTTCCTCCTACCCAGGAGCACGGAATCTTTTTTCCATTTTTTTGTGTCTTCTTCAATTTCTTTCATAAGCTTTCTATAGTTTTCAGTGTATAGATTTTTCACCTCTTTGGTTAGATTTATTCTTAGGTATTTTATGGGTTTTGGTGCAATTGTAAATGGGATGGATTCCTTGATTTCTTTCAGTTGCTTCATTGTTGTGTATATGAATCTTTGCATAAACTTTTTACATGAATTTGAATTCAGGAGTGATAGATATGCCAACTTTTATTGTAATGTAAGAAGGTACAAATCAGGTACATCATAAATTAAATATTCAAATAATATAAACTGCATTAATATTAATATTTGTTAGTTGACTACGACACACATTTTTCAACTTTGAAGTTCTCTGCAAAGTACATTAATATTAGTATTTGTTAGTGGACTGAAACGTAAGTTTTTCAACTTTGAAGCTCATAGAGATAGCATAAAGGGTATATAACAAAGTAGAAATCACAGAAAGGAGAAAAAATCTGGCCTTGAAGTCCCATATAAATTAGGTGAAGAAATATGCACCAAGTATATAAAATTTAGAGAAAATTTAAGGGATAGTTCCTATATAAAGCTTTTGAAAGAAAATTAGAAATATATTCAGATTCCAGAGCATGTAAATACTGTAAATTTTAATTTGTAAATTAAATTTAATTTGTAAATTTTTATTTTTAAAATGTAAACATATCTGTAAAGATTCAGAATCAATCATTACATTACATATAGGATAAAGAAAAAAAAAACACTTGGTAGCATGGGTGGAAAGCCCATTTAGAAATCATTATAAACCCCCAAACTGGGAGTTTTGTCCATATGTATAACTCTTATGACCTGCATTTGAATTAAAGAATTGGCAACTCTGCAATTTGCAGTTGGAATAAACACCTTCTGGTCTCTATTTTTGAGATTGTAGGAAAAACTCTTGATTTAGAGGATCCTTGGTGTGGGAGACATTACGGAAAGCAGACAATCACATACTTGCCAATGAAGAAGAGTATTCTCCAGATTTCACTTCCTCGCCTGCAATGTTATCAACGTCTGAAAAGAGTCCTTTAATCCCACTTTCATATTTGCTGGTTACCACAGAATCTAGACAAAGGCCACTTTGATTATCAAATGTCTGCCAGCCCTTCCCGCGGCTTTGACATTTTACTATTCCAGAGTCATTCTTTACATGAGATGCAAAAATACATCATAGGACACAGTTAGCAAAAAATGTGGAAATATCCATTTATTTGGAAAACTCTTCTGATAAGTTCTGATAAGGGAACTGACAGAAGAAAATAGTCTAAATAGGGATAAATAACTGCTTCCTATACCCATCTGTCTTATTTTCTATTGGAAGCCTTTCTCAAGCTTAAAAATAAAAAAGAACATCTATTTTGGAGATGGGCAACACATTTTTTCCTAGCAGCAACTCAAAACATGATGAGTAATTTGGAAAAGAACTGTCAAATCTACCAGCTGCCTTGCTTGTGAAGTTGAGCCCTGCTCCGTTTTCTATCATGTACACCATATGCTAGATGCTGACTGCCTCCAGTACGGAGACGAAAAGCTGTGTGCATCAGGTGAAACTTGCTTAAAACATCAGAAACAAACTGACAATACACAACTTTATGGAATCGTCTACATATTTCCTTATTTAGTGACTCAAAACGATGTGTTCTTTTGATGGAAGAACACGACTGGCCACAGCAGAGTTTGTAGGTATTTAGAAATATATATGTTTTAGGCAAAATTTCCATGTTATTATTAATTAAAAGAAGCAGCCACTGTTCTAAACAAAAATCTATAGGCACATTGCTTTTTCAATGTTTTCACTGCTTAAACACAAAAATAATTCTATCCTCTTTTTAGAAAAATCTCTTTTGAACTGAAGTGCAGTTTTGTTTTAACATGCTCTAAAGCACATTACTGAGACCACCAAGAGATCCAATAAAAAGTGAGTAATTGAAAAATTCATTCAGGAAAAATTATAAAGTAGACATTACTTACAGAATAAGGCAATTGATATTTTTGATACCACCACCCTCTACCCACCTTGAAATCTGGAAAATGTTATGTGCTGTATATAATTTAACTTAGTATTGGAAATATTCCAGGCTTTCTTTTTTTTAAATCAGAAAACATGTAGGTATTATATATGAACCCTTTCATGTCAAGATCCACTTTTCTGCAAAAGGCATCCTGAGTGTGTCTTGAAAGGAAACCTATACTTTTATTCCCTGCAGACTTTCTTCCTTGGACAAGCTGTTACCCCATGACCCAAGGTAATCATCTCCCTCCTACAAGCACTTAATGTTTCCTGCACCTGGCGCTAATTAGCTACCTTATGCAGAGTCCAATTTAATTTTTATTGAGCATCGCGTTTTCATTGCTCCATATGTTTTGATTAAATAGGAGGTAAAAAAATAATGCATTCTGTTTTGTCTTGTACATTCCAACAGTTTCCATAATGAGAAACGTTTAAAATAAGCTAATGCTAATTATTAAAGTGAAAAGCAAGTGCTAGTTACTTCTCATGGTTGGATGATTTTAGTCACTGACTTGATTCTTCTTTGAGGGCCTTGTGTGTTGGACAATGTCTGTTCATTGCCTCTAAAGAGGATAGGTATAAAATTATCGAGTCATATTTTTTCTCAGAACTTAGCAAAAATGTTGGGTTGCTTTAGTATTGGAATGTTACTATAGTGAAGTCTGAGGCTTGTAGAATATTTTTATCTTTGGCTGAGATTCCATTTTACTATTTGAATACCAATGTAGTCCTTTCTTCCATAACTTTGCTGGATTATATCTTGGTTCTGGTCACCCTGTAAGTAACATTCTTAGAATACAAGCCCCTCAAATCTGCAGATTCATGCTGTAATTTACTCTATTTGAAGAGTGTTTTCTTCTCTTTTATCTTTTGCTAATTTTTCCCATGAGTTATGTTGGCTTTCTTTATCTTAATTCCATATTTATTCAGTTCAATATAATAATTGATTCAGTTCAGTCATCATTTTTATTTCATATTGTCTGATTTCTTTTTTTTTTTTAATTTATTTATTTTGAGAAAGAGAGAGAGAGAGAAAGAGCACGAGCAGGGAAGGGGCAGAGAGAAAGGGAGAGAGAGAGAATCCCAAGCAGATTCTGTACTGGCATTACGAGGTGGGGTTGAAACTCTTGAACCAGAGATCATGACCTGAGCAGAAACCAAGAGTCAGACATTTAACCAACTGAGCCATCCTGGTTCCCCATATTGTCTGATTTCTGAATTCCTATATTGTCCCCCTATTTCAACTGCAGTTATCATTTTTGTGTTTCCAAATATATTCATTTCTTAATTTTATTTTCTCTTTTGTTCCTTACTAACTTTAAATATAATATTCTTCACCTCCAGTTGCCTTTGAGCTCTTTTATTCCTTTTCAAAGATTTTTTTTTAATTTGATTCTTTTAAAAAAGAGAGACCCTGTTGTATGAAATTTCATTTAGTCTGTGGACAACTAGTATAAAGTATTTCTGTGTTTCTTTGGGTAATTTTTTGACGATAGAGATTCTTTTTCTTTCTTTTATTAATTGAATATGTTTTTTTTCTGTCAATAGTTACACATTTAGTTACTGTATAGTTTGTTTTATTTTGTTCTATATAGACCCTGTTTTAGGCCCTACCTGATTATTAATCATTTAGTTAACTGCTGAAGATTAGAGTTTGCATGTTTGGAGAAGAGAAAGTGGGAAGTACCAGGGTCATTCAGTAATCTGTACTAGGCCTGATGTCTTGAATATTTTATCAAAAAAGAAGTTGTTTCTTCTTGGTATGCTGATGTTCCTGGTGGTACACAGCAAATCTCTTTTAAGTTATAAGCTCTCTGTATTCCATATGAAATTTTCTCTTCATTTTTCTTCATAATTACTGCTTCATAATAAAAAATGATTTTAAAAAAAATTTTTTTTTCAACGTTTATTTATTTTTTGGGACAGAGAGAGACAGAGCATGAACGGGGGAGGGGCAGAGAGAGAGGGAGACACAGAATCAGAAACAGGCTCCAGGCTCTGAGCCATCAGCCCAGAGCCTGACACGGGGCTCGAACTCATGGACCGCGAGATCGTGACCTGGCTGAAGTCGGACGCTTAACCGACTGCGCCACCCAGGCGCCCCTAAAAAATGATTTTTATGTGTATTAGTTTTCCACTACTCCATGAAAAATTACCACAAATTGAGCAACTTCATTAGCACCCATTTATTAGGCTACCGTTCCTAGGTCAGGAGTTGAAACAGGCTCATCTAAGTCTTTAGCTTAGCATCTCACAGGCCATAAACAGGGTTTTGACCAGGCTGAGGTCTTCTCTGGAAACTCTCTTGAAGAATCCAGTTCAAAAATTTATTCAGGTTGGTGGGCAGAATTAAGTTCTTTGCGTCTGTAGAATTTAAGTCCCCATGCTCTTGTTGACTGCCAGCAACAGATTGCTCACAGTTCAATTGCTAGCCTTTGCACATGACCCCCACAACCTTCAAAGTCAGCAATGATCTGTTGACTCTTTCGTATGATTTGCTCTATATCTCTCTGACTCCCCATTCTGTTAGCAGGTAGAGAAAATTTCCTGATGGAAACCTCTCATGTAATTAGGTTAGACCCATGGTCATTATTCTCTCTATCTTAAGGTCAACTGAGTAGTAACCTTAATTACATTTACATAATTCCTTTTGTCGTGTAACATAACGTAATCATGGGAGTTTCTCCAGTAAGTGAAGTTCATGGAGGCCACCCTACAATTTGGCCATTAACAGTATGCTTGGCTTTTCCTTTCCTTTGGTACCTTCTCCTCAACTTCTGAATTGTAACTGGTTGTCTACAAAGTCACATCTCCTATTTCCCAAGTCTCCTTCTTGATTCTAAATTTTCTTCTTCTCATCTAAGATCCATGGGATGGACTTTCACACCATTGACGTAGTTTTTGTGAAATTGGTATTGATAGGCTGTGGATGGAGGCTAGTTGGTATTTATCAAACTTCCTCATTTTCTCCAGACTTGACTGTGTTTGGTAAGGGTAGTTCACCATTTGTGGTTTGGGGCCATGGTAGTTTCTCTACATTATTAGTTTCTCTTGTAGTAAATAGAGGAAAGTGGAACAATGAACCTTTACTCTATTATCTTAACCCGAGTATCAAAAAAAACTTAAATACTCATTAATGTTGGAGTTTTTCCAAATAAGAATAAAATAAACACTAAATGTATTAACTTAGCAGTTAAAATTAAAGTACTATAAATACAAAACATCAAAATAAGATAACACTTTGGACTGAAATAGCGTTAGGAAATAAGTATTAAGAGATTTCCCTGTCTATTGCCAGAAAAAAATAGCATGAACATTTTAGTCTCACCTTATAAGAAAGTCAAAATTTTCACTTATATAAGTAATAGTAACTTATAGACAGAGAGAGATATCATGATACATATATGTGTGTATATGTGTACCTTAAAACAGATATTATGATATGCATTACACCTAAAAATTATATGCACGACATTTGAATTATGACTCTACTTATTTAAACATATTAAATGTCACTCAAGGGAATAGTACATAATTAGATGCATTAAAAATATATAAGCTACCAAGTTAAATTACATTTTGAGTTAAAATATATCTGAATGGCTTTTAAAATCTCTCTTATGGCAAGCATTGCTTTCCAGATTTATTAGGGATATTATTTTCATCTGTCCTACAAAACTATTAGCTCTTTGCTAGTAAATACATTGTTGTATTTATCTTTCTGCTGCCTCTAGGTCTAGCATAACACTTACATGTGGTAGAGGCACGCCAAATGTTGGTGCAGTTAATTGATACACACATATGCATACATAGGTAATATTTGCCTAGAAAATGTTTATGCAAGCAGCTTTAAATAGTGCTATAAAAAGATTAAGCAACATTAATGGTAACAGGCCAATCACATAGTCCCCATTCTGCTGGTAGGAGATAAAATACAACAAAAAGAAGGCACTAATGAGTTAGGATGGTGCCTTACTAAGCGTGTAATTAATGTTATTAAGAAACATTGCAGTTGCATATTAAAATTCCGTTAACTAAGCAGCCCTTCAGCATCAGTACATTTGTTTCTTGGTTCCAAGTCCTTTTTTCCTTTTTTTTTCTTTTTCTTTTTCTTTTTCTTTTTCTTTTCTTTTTCTTTTTTTTTTTTTTTCTGATTGGCATCTTCATGCAATCTTTTTCTAAAAAAAATGAGATAATGGGATGTGATCAGCCTTCATGGTTTAGCTCAAGTGCTGACATGACAGTTCTGGCAAGTTGACAGTTTAAGTGAGTGAAAATGGATGTCTTGTCTCACCATTTACTTGAAGAATCCCCTTCTCACCCCCATATTTATGGCCCCTTCTATCTGCAGTGTGAAAAGTCTAGTTTTCCCAGGTTAGGATCTAGATAAGTGTTTTTCATTACTCGTTAAACTATTCTCTCTGTGTTGGTAAAAAATGAGATATAAAATAGAATGTAAATATTGCCTTATTTGATAATTCATTAGCTTTTAAGTTAAAAGTTTTTTTTTTGAGAATGTGAAATCCTTTAGAGAAAACAAAATTTTATTTTGTTCTCAGTATTTTAGTCAATCAGGAAAGCAAGTACAGAAGTAAAACTACTATTGGTAATGGACAGAATAATATAGTAACATGTGCTCGACAATTAAAAATTTGTTTAAAATTTTGACAGATTTTTGTAAGTATTCTTAATTTATAATTTTTGTAGAATTTGGGAGGTCTATGAAATTTGCATGTTGAATCTCAGAATTATTTACTGTAGTTACATGATTTCCTGTACTTAACCTAAAATCAGAATGAAACCTATTTTGGTAATCTGGAATATAATAAAGTTTAAAATTATCTTTGAGCCTGTCCAAATTATTACTTTTGGAATTAACTATTACATTTATTGCAATGCAGAAATATTTAATACCATTAGAGGATTAAATTGGAATTGCTAAAATCAATGAAAATTATTTACATGGAAAAAATTCATGGTTCTAGCAACATAATCCTTTACTTCAACAAACAGACTGATTTGTCAAAGGTTGTCATGTAGGTTGGTCAGGGTAATAATTGTTGCAGTCTGAGAAACATACCTGTAATATAATGCATGCCTTTTTCCCTCTGTGAAGCACAACTTCCCACTTTCCCTTCCTTATCTACTTTATTTCCAAGGGACAATTCAACCTGTCTCTCTCTCTC
This sequence comes from Prionailurus viverrinus, assembly GCF_022837055.1. Classification (NCBI taxonomy): domain Eukaryota; kingdom Metazoa; phylum Chordata; class Mammalia; order Carnivora; family Felidae; genus Prionailurus; species Prionailurus viverrinus. The sequence continues at coordinate 128,892,484 of NC_062569.1, read as the reverse complement.
CCTCATTCTTTCTCTCTCTCCTCCTGTCTTCATGCTTTCCCCAATTGTTGGAGACAGACTGAGTCAAGTTATTGTCATAATGGTAGGACATCCTGTATTACAACCCTCATTCATGTTCCTCATGTTGCATCAGACTTGATTGTTTCCATGTGAGTTTCCATGGTACCAGTGAGTTCCAGAGGACAGAGATCTTAGAACCTTCAGCTCCTAGCACAAAATAAAACCAAAAAATGTTTGTTTAAAATAATTGAATAGTATTATGAGTTGAAAGTGCCAACCAATATCTGAATTCATTTCTAGCATAATTTTATCACCATGGTGTTTTCAAATGGTGTGACGTCTTAAAAAAAATTAGGACCAAGTCCAAAATAGCTATGTTTATATAGTTGTTTATCATAACACTGTTTTTCTGTGCTTGCCCATAAAATCCAAATGTCAAGATATTTTGAACCAAATGAATTTACTCTTTTCAAAGGCATTCTAGACACTCTCTATAATCATAGAATTATTTAATTTTGATATTATTTTTCCTTTTCAGGGAGAAGTATATTATGTGACTATAATTTTTTCAAAAAATGATTTTTAACCACTATTACCAAACATGCATACTTTTGTGTGGGTGTCACACTTACTACTGAAAGTTGGTACTTTCCACCCTCTTTGGAATTGCTTCCTACACATATATAGAAGGCCTCTTACATGATTTTATAGTCACACTATATAATTCATTTGACTAACTCAATGGCCTCATTTGATCATCAGATTTCGAATGGCCATGAGTTACTTTTAGAGTTCTAGCTATTTTTGAATCCTCAAAAAGTAGTCTTCCCATAATCAATAAATTAAAGAATATTTCAAAATCTAAAGACTAATAAAAGCACTTCAAAAATGTAAAGAGTAATAGCTTCATGATCGCTACATGTCTTTATTCATACAGGATTGAATGCAATGTGTGTATGTGAGACCTTTCATAGATAGAGAGTAGAATGCAAAGTCTGAATAGGTGAAGAACATAAGAATTGTGATTTCCTGTAGTCATTCTATTGCGTATGGACATTTACATTTCTTTTCATGTTTCTGAAAGCAGCATGCCATTTAGTACTTTTACCTTTTCATTTAGACAGTAAAGAAGTATATATATGTAGATGATCAATAGATGATTGATAGATATTAGATTTTTTAAATGCACATATATGGATAGACAATTATTAGATTATTAGATTTTTGTTAAAATAAAAGGTATAGATACTGGCATTTTAGCATGGAATAAGAATTTTTAACATTAGCCAGAAGTAAGATACTAAGAAAGAAGATATAGCACTCTTCTAGAAGAGTTATTGCCATGGATTCAGCAAGAAAGAGATTAACTGGAAAGGTAGGTAATTTAGCAAGTTGATCACTTGTATTCCTTGAGAATAATGACAAATGGATAAAATGTGATTAAACAAACTTTATAAATGTAATATCACTAAATTATGTTTTCCATTATAAATGCATTGCTTCCTCTGAGATGAATTATGTGTTAATAAGCTTCAAATCAAATATTTTTTAACATTATGCATTTCCAATAATACTAACAGAAATTCTTTTGAAGTCAAATGAAGTGTTAAATAGTAAAAATTAAACAGAATTAAATAGGTTGAAGAAACAATCATTTATCAATTAGAAGTCAGTCTGTTCTGGTGATAAACTAAGTAAATATTCATCTCTTATTCCTGCTCCATATTGCATTTTAATGAAATGACTTTTCACTCTTTATTGTTGGGGACGTAAGCCTATTAACTAATATTTTGCAACAACATCTAGAATTGGTTGTTACACAACTCCTCTGTTTTTCTGCATTGCCTTTATCATTCTCACATGGTGGCTACTCATTGATAGTCTTTGTGTCATAAATTTCCAGTGTGCAATGGGGGGTCTTCTCTACAGAGGGGCATATCAGAATCAGTTGGGAGATTTTCTTCAAACAATGTATTTTCTTTGGCATGCCTCCACCCAAATTACTACAATAGTGAGTCACTGTCACTGGTGGGAGTGTGTCATATCCTTCTGGTATGATAAGATGGAAAAAAATATTGAGTATTTGCTTGAGATCAAGAACTCTCTTTCTTTTTCCTTTTTTTTTTTTCAAGACACTCATTTAGTGTTCCCTATTTGAGGCTTTTCCAGGCCAAATAAAGATACCATTTCAACACAAAATGATACCTCTCCCCTATTCCAGGAAGACACCTAGGCAGGGGGAAAATAGAGAAAAAAAGCCATGCAAGCAAGAGCAGGTACTTTAAAGTGGAAAGAACACAAGAAAAGTACAACGTAGAGTGTGTTCAGGTTAATCACTGTTAACAAAATGGATCAAAGGATAATAGATAACAAGATGGGTGAACAACAAGAACAAGAAAATACATGTGGGAGTGATTGAAAGGAGGCTGTTCTGCTGAAATATTGGAGTTGGTTTGGGATGAGAGTCAGGATGGTAAAATTTGGGGCCAGTTAATGGAAGCCAGAATGCTGCACTGAGGAGAATAATTTGTAAGCATTGCAAGGGCAAGCTATAGAAAAAAACACTGTAGGTTTTTGAATAAAGAATGACGTGAAATAAGTATACTTAAGAAAGGTTGTACTTTTAAGTAGTACAGAAAGAGTAAGATCATAGGTTTTCTGCTACTTTAACAAAGCAAATATTTAGGAAAAACATGTTATGATTTTAACATCATTATGCCATATTGGAAACCATAGCGTATAATTCTTACCTTTCTGTTTGGTACTAGAGATGACAAATTTTAGCCAGATCATGGTTTGAAGTCAGATAAATTAATCTAAAGGCTCAGTGTTTAAGAGTTCCAACAATGGTGTTAGATGCACCATAAGTCAAACCTGTTCTCCAAGCTAGTGCTTTAATCTTGAAAACCCTGTGCTCCCTTTATAGGATCTAGTTTGTGATCTTCATATCATAATGGTAGTAGTTAAGACATAGGGTTCTTTGAATATTAAGTGAGACAAGGCCTGCAAATGGTTTGGCATACTCCCTGACATTTAATAAGCACTCAGTTAATGTTAATTATTGTTGTATTCAGCAATTTATGACTCAACAAATATTTAACACAAGCATATGACAAATGAGTGTGTTTTTCAAACATGCTTATAGAATATTTTAGAATTTAACAAGCAAAAAAATATTAAATAGCCAAAAAACATGTTCTACTTCTTTAAGATACATATTTCAAAATGTTTATTGTTACAGAATAAGAAGCTTATTCAGTCAAGCAAAAATTACACCCAAAGAAAGATCTGCTGAGTGTGCCTGTAACTATCCTGTCACATATTAATGTATGCAACGGCTGCATGACTATCTCCATGTTCATGCCTGCCATAGAAAGTCATATTTTCCTGTAAAAACAACTCGGAACATGATGTGATTAACCTTTGGTTCCCTCATCCCCTCATCCCCAAGCCCACCTCATGCATGGCCTATGCTTCCTACTCATGTTCAGCCATCTGATTTCCATAACACCCACTCACTTCCACCAGCGGGGCATTAGCATAACAGAGCTGTAGCGTGACTTTGATTGAAGCCAGCTTGGGCTGAATGCAGTATCAAAGCATAATTTAGCAGAAATCAAATCTAATTTACTGTGCATTGTATTTAAATTCTCAAAAATGCAGTTTCAAGTGAACAATACCAGACCTCTAATCTTAATTGACCTTTTTATATGTGGGTATACTTCTCTGGAAAGCACACAACACGTTCTTCCTCTAAAGCTATTGTTTTTAACTTGTGAGTATCAATTGAACACTGAATTGTACCACTGTTTTCTTCATCTCACTTCTTGTTACAGCTGTAACAATAAGGTATAATCATTTAACAGATTAAGCAACTCTGTTATTACATCGCAGCCACAAAAGATTTGTCTACTGCTTTTGGATTTTAGAGAGGATATAAATATGTATTTTATAGTCTTCTGTCTTAGAAATATGTAAGAGAATTGCCATTTCTGTAAGTAGCATATCCTTCTGGAGTTTATAACTCAACCTCTTTAATTCACATTGGGTTTAAATGTGTGTTTTGAATTGTCATCCTGAGGACCCAATCATGTTTTTTTTATGTATAATGAGAGCATCATAGAAAATCCATTTTATGTATAGCACACTTTTTGCTACCGTGCCGTATTGATAAAATGCCACCTCTCTGTATACTCCCTCCCATTGGTACCTTCAGCCAAGCACTGCCTTTTCAAACCATTTTCACTGCCACCTGGCAGAAATACTGAAAATGTGAAATGTTAGCAGAAGAATTATTGATGCAGTTTTTCATTTTAAAACCTCAAAAATAAATTCCTTCAGCTGATATCCCTTCACAGAAGATTGCAATATAGATCTTGAGCAGACAGAGTCCACAGAAGTAAAAGTGATTGATGCAATTTGTTTGGTGGTCCAAATGAAAGTGACAATAGGAAAGGATGTACATTTTCAGAGACTTAAATACTTTTGAATTTTTTTGCTTGGCTTTGATATGTTTATTTTTGTTTGTTTAATTTTAGAAATGATAAAGGTGAGTCCCATTCCAGTGTGGCTTAAGTTCTGGTGATAAGAAACTATTTGGTACATTAGAAGTGGAGTATATTTATAATAATTTGGAATAAAAATACAATATAAATAAACATCATGTGAAAGAGTACTTCACAGCATGAACAACACAAATGCTGAGAGTATTTTGTTTGAGGTCTTTCAAAAAGTTCAGTATTGGGTAAAAATTCAAAAAAAAATGGATTCCGTGCCTTCTTAGGTTCTATCATTATTAGCAAATATTTCATTGTAATATTGCAGAATTTCTTTGTCCTTTAAGAGTTCTGATGAAATGTTCTCTTTAGTTGCTACCATGACTAATGGTCCTCTACTGGATTTTCTGCCCGGTTTGCTAAGATTTTCCAGCCTCACATCTGTCCTTTCTCTTTTACAAAGAACATTCTATCTAAAACACAAATTTTATTACATCTTTCTTGCATCAACATTTTTGAACAGGTATCCATAGCTTTCAGGGCAAAATTTAAGCTATTTTAGCACAAATTATCTGTCCCTCTAACACTTTTGAATCTCCATTTTTTTATTCTTAAGGTCATTTACCCTCCACTAACACATCCAGCCCCTCGTGTCTCTACCTTATGTCTGCTTCTGTCTGTTCCAAGTGACCTGCTTCTCTTCATCCAGTGAACTCTTACTTGTGCTTCAAAACACAACTCAACCATAGCCCTTTCCGGCATCTTCCTCTTCCATGTTCATCACCTGGTCTGTTTGCTGCTTTTCCAAGCTTTCTCACCCAATGCCCACTGCTATTTGTATTATTATACAAATCATACTCTTCTGTATTTGTGTTTATTTACTTATTTACTTGGGAGTTTCTGCTGATTTTTTATTTGGCTTTCCGTCCTCTGTACCAAACAGAATGTCTCATAATTTGTAGTCAATCAATGCATTTTGAATGAATAAATGAATGAATCCTATGTTTTCAGGAAAGTGGAGAGATTGATGTGGTCACTTGCTAGTCCTTTTGGGGGATATCTTTTAGCAGCTGGTTAAAATTATAGGATCTAGACTCCAAAAGCATTTTGCAAAATCACTCATCTACTAACAAGTTCTTAAAAGCTTAAAAATTTAAGGAAATCTGTAGTTATAATTAAAGTATAGATGTTAATTTTACTGAAATAGATGGATAGATATAGAGTAGGCATAATATGCTGAAAACTATAAAATATATTTTCATTTTGTAATTTGGTGTTTCATTTGATGATTTCAATCATGTGTATTCTCGGTTATTTCATTTTAAAAATTAATTATATAAGGAAGAAGCTTCATAGCACATATGGAGCTGTAAGATTTTACCAACTAGTTATGTGAGCCAAAGCAATACAAATGAACAAATAAGCTGAATATGTGACTTCTATCATTACTGTTAAATGATTTTTACTAAATCTACTTTTTATTTAATGAGATACAAGCTAAGTTACTCAATACTTCTGGCTTAGTTAGTGTCCATATTGGCACTAAACTTGTCTTTCATAGGATTACTAAGAAGTGGGAACTATATTTGATCATTAAATTTTACTTAATACACATTACTTTCTTGGATATTACAGACGATAGAGACCAATCTTAAGTCTTGTTTGGTGTAAATAATCTGGTAGTTTCACCTCTTCCCTGAAAAATGGACATTGCAATGTTTTAAGAGTTGTCCCTGAAGTAATTTTGTAACATTGATTTAATCTATCATTCCTATTAGAAAACATGGAACAAAAATCAATGTATCTGCTGATTCAGTGAAATTGTGTAGAAATAACAAGAAGATTGTAAGAGGCAAGTAATCTCCTGAAAATGCAAGGCAACATAAACCACATTCTCTTCAAATAGATCCATAAATCTGGGTTCTCCATCCCGTTAGACTGAGTCTTCTGTTATCTATAGTTATAGAAGAAAATTTCACTTAGTAGATTTATTCCCGCTCTCCCTGGGGTATGTGTTGAATGTGTCGAGTTGGGAGGCAGTCTAATAGAACACCAAAAAATAAGTCACTACAAATCTCAGTGAATTAAAAAAAAAAATGCGGCTGCTGTTTCTATACTAGCATTCTTGTAAGAATGAGTAATTTGTTATATGTGTGAGGTTACCCTACATTTACTCTGTTCTTGGACCTGCTCTTGTGTACTCCTGAAGGGCTGAAAGAATTTTGGGTAAAGACCTTTATTGAATGTCATTTTTTTGTTCTAATTGTTTTTAGAGTTCACATTTTAGGATGGTTGCCATGTAGAGCAGGTTTTAAAAATTAACGTTGATTTTAAAGTTTTTTTTCTTGGTCTTAAGTTTTTTCAGCATCAGCAATGATTTAAAGTGTAAACAGATGATGAGAAAAGTCATGGAATGAATACGCTGTTTTTTCTTCAACAGGAGTGGGCTTTGATATGTAGAAGATGTCATTGTGAAAACTTCCAGTTATACTGTCTCCTGTCTTTCACTTTCTTCTTTCTTTTTACAGTTAACTCCCAACTTAAACCTGAACTTCCTTAGGATTTTTACCCCCATCATTTTTTTCTCTTTTCTAATGGAGCTACTCATGTGTAGGTCTCATTATCTCTGCCTATGTCATTTCCCTCATCTTCCAACCAGACTTCCTACTTTGTTGACTGATGTGCCTCCCTCACAATCCATATCTTATTCCTGAGAGGGTTAAAATTTCCAACGATTTTGCTTTGCATCGAGCATTCCTTAGCGTAGAAAGAGCCTGAAGAAAATCCCCACTTGGGCTTCTCAAAGACTTTCTTAGGCTGCATCCAAATCCATCTTTTTTAGCCAATGATGTTTACAAAACCTGGACCCTTCATTTCTGCCAAATTACACAGTGTACACGAGATGTGTTCTTGCTTCTTGCACTTTGTTCAGTAAATTCCTTGCTTGGAATGTGTTCATTTCACCACTTACCTAAATGCTGCCCTTTCCTTAATGCCCCCGTGATGTGCACTTTCTGCAAAAACCCTTTCGTAGTTGCCATAACAGAATGGGATACCTCTGTGCTGTGCTCTGAAAGCACATCAATCATTGAACTTAGCATGGTTTTAGATCATTGTTTTACCTTCCTTTTGCTGTTGTCATCATGTTTTGTGTTTCCCCTTAGGTTGTGAGTTCCTTGAAAGCTGCAAGATAGATACTTTTTATCTCTGTATCTTTAGTGTCCTGTAGGGGAACATAGTAATTGTCTGACTAATGCTTGTTTGTCTAAATGAAATGAATTAAGTAGAAGCAACTACTTTCATACATGACATTATATCATTAGTTATATTTGTATTTAATTCCCAGCTCTTCAATCCTTTGATGTCTTCAACACATTAACTCTTCAATTCTAGATTATAAACACTTTGAGGATAGGAATTATCTTTTAAGCTTTCTGGTATCTCTGCACATAGAACAACGTCTTACAAATAATATAGGAATGGCCAATATTTGTGAATGGACTAATTTCAGAAGACATACTTGTATAACGAAGTGACTTTTTTTTACCTTTATCTATGCAAAACACAAAACCAAATTGGGAAACCATGTTTTTTCTTAAAAACATTAGAACATCATTAAAAATCTATTTTCCTATGCAAATATATGAGCTACAGGATTAATAATATACGGCATTTAGAAAATGTCTATTGATAAATTTACTTTTCTTTTCCTTATATTTTATAGAGTGCTCTTCTCCTTTCCCCATCATGTTTTGGAAAATGCTTCACAAAACAAAAAAAAAAAAATTAAAAACTGTAGCTTCTGTCTGGCACTGAGCCATCCACGTAGTGCCAGATTTTCTCTGATATCTTTTTCTTTGTCAATGGTTGATATTTATATACTTTCTTTCCTTTTAAATTATAGCTCCTCCACAGTTTGTGGTTAGGCCAAGAGATCAGATTGTTGCTCAAGGTCGAACAGTGACATTTCCCTGTGAAACTAAAGGAAACCCCCAGCCAGCTGTTTTTTGGCAAAAAGAAGGCAGCCAGGTGAGTGTGAACTTTGACTGCTCTTCTGAACCCCTCCTATCTCTGGTGCTCCTCACTTTGTCTGGCTTTTCTTGCTATCATTGATGTATTTATTTTATTTCTAAGGAGATAACATGCTCAAATATAATGTTCTTTATTGTCTAGTGTGAGTTGTCCAAAATTTTGTCTCTTAAAAAGAATAGGTACAACTCTGTGTTCTAAATTATCTGAAAAAGTCTAATCTGTAGCTACTTAAAATCTCTGAACAGAAAAATAATTTTACTTCTTTGCAGTGAGTGGAATTGGGATTATTAAATGAGTTTGTATATAAAAAGTACTTAGACTATCCCAGGCACATGTAAAACGGCCAAACAATATTTCCTTTATCAGTCCACCTAGAAACCAGTTTCAATCCCCTTTCATGGACAGATAGTATAAATACCTTTTCTTTACCGGTAACTTAAGGATACTTCCATTTAAGAGTGGGAGAAGTATTTACTTCCATCATCTCTTCTGGGTTCCTTCATAGTGGGGTATATAACACATTATATACCAGAAGGAGCCAACACTTGTCTGCTCTTTGCCGTGCCCTGGTTTGTCCACTCATGGCTATCTCTGGGTGGCATGGCCTTTCAGACTCTCTGCTCAAAGTCAATTTAATACACTATTTTTTTTTCACTTACAACGTGGTCCAAACTTGGACAAGCACTTGGCCTCTAGGTTCTCAGGCAATGAATGGCATTTCTAGCTTACACTAGAAACTGTTCTTTGCCTAAGGACTTATCAGTGAGTTCCTAAAGGACCCAGAGATATATTTGTTGTAGACTTTCCAGAATCATCTTCAAGGAGGCATACAGTTCTCAGAAAGAGATTTCAGCCCCTGTTATTCTTAGTCCAAATTCTGGAAGAATTTCCTGGGGAATGATGAAAACCATGATTAAGAGTCTGAGGAAATCTAAAAATGGTAGATTTTTAGGCTATGTTAAAAAAAAACCTGTTGGTCAGAATTTATGTATGGTTATCTGAGTAGAGAAGCATCAGGATGTTTGACTTCATCATCATCTTTAAATGTCATCGATTCCTATACATTCCTGTACTACCCAAAATTAGCAGTTTTAGCAACTCAGTATAAGATAGACAAACTGTTTTTCTCCCTTTCCTCAAGCTCCTTGTTTGATTCACTTCCCTTATGATTTATGGGATGTAAAGGCAGTGATGGAAAGATGAGATGAAGTGCTGTCCATTGCTTTATCCCACATCAAAACTGTTCCAGGCCTGAGGTGCCTGGGTAGCTCGGCCGGTTGATGGTCTGGCCCTTGATTTGGGCTCAGTTCATGATCTCACAGTTCATGTGTTCAAGCCCCACGTCAGGTTTCTCACTGACACAGCCTGCTTAGAATTCTCTTTCTCCCTCTCTCTCTGCCCCCCACCAAATAAATAAATAGACTTAAAAAAAAGAACTATTCCAGGCTTTAATATTCATTTTTTTAATTACTTAGTGACTGAATAGATTTCTACTCACAAAAGTTCTTGATTCTTCACTTAAAATTTGCTTTTTGATGAAAACATCCTGAACTCTAAAGTGAGTATAAAGCAACATGAAAGAGTTATAACACATGTGTGTGCACATGTGCACACACAAACACCTTGAAAAAGGAAAGAATTCAAAAGCCATTTTCCCTCCTTATGAGTGTGAGACCTTTATAGCACTATTTAACCTCACTGAAGCTTCTTTTCTTAATCTAAAGTGTGAGAATAATACATTTTACTTTGCATAAGTTATGAGGATTACATGATTAATTTGGTTTCTACGTGAAACTGCTTTGCATATTATGAAGGCCTGACAAGATGTTAGAAATGAGGAGAATGTGAAGTGCCTCCCCTGTATCCTGGCTGAAGTGGCAAGTTCATACTTCTGCTCAGGCCAGGGATGCCAGGACCTGAACTCCCCCACTGCCCGGACACTACTGCCCCTCACCAAGCCCCAGACTCACACAGTGTTCGAGAAACCTAGGATGGGTGAACCCTACAGAGCCATGGTAGCTCTACAAGATCCTTTCTCTTTCCTGTAGCTCCCTCCCTTCACCCACCCTGGGGGGCTATGGGATCCATAAAAGTTACTCCTTTAAGCCACTGATAGCAAACATAATGATATGAATATGTTATTTATTTATCAATTTTATAAATATAATGATGTACAGAAACTTGATTGTTGCAAATTTACACTTTAAACCCATTATTGAGTCAAATACCATTATTATATATGTTGTTATTATATAGATACAGCTATATCATGTGTAAATATCATGCCCTAAAATAGCTCTAGGTTGATACAAGATATTGCATCATAATGTTTTGGTCAAAACAGAACATGTTTTGGCCCTGTGGCCCAATAAACATGATATTTAAATATGCTACATTCTGCTTTAATGTTTTTTAAAGTAATCAAATAGCATTAAGGTACTTCTTTTTCTGTTATTTGACAAAGTGGCATGTAATCCCAGAGACATTAATCTCTGGAAAAAAATTCCAGTTAGATAATTTGATTTGACTATGTTCGTAGGTTTGGTTTTCTTATCTTCATCTATCTCCCTTGCATCAGAGAGAGAAAGAGAGAGAGAGAGACTGTAAATGAGAATAAAAGTGAATTGCTTGAGCAAATTGTAAAGTTTCACATTATGAATTGGAATATTAGGAAAAATAAATTGGTCTTACTGTCTCCAGTATCCAATTTTTACAGTGATCTATGACTCTCCATCAGTAGAGAGAGTTAAGAGCCTGGACTTAATGGTCCATATTCCTCAATATGTGCTGATAATGCCTATTAGCACTAATAGGATACCCAGCCACTTCAGGGCAAGAGGAGTTCTGTAGAATTCCTGGGTTTTGCTTGCAATCCATTTTCTTGTGCCTATGTCACACAAGCAGCAAATAAAGATGATGGGTTAACCTCAATCATATGCCATTTTCCATGTCAACGGATCATTTAGAAGGTGGACTGATATTACGTTGTAGAGGAAGAGATCCCAGAGAGAATTAAGCCTATCTGATGTATTAGTACTATGTAAATTAGTATTCTAATGGCTAATTGCAGGAAAGTGCATACTTTGAGTTATTGTATCATTTGCAAGTAGCTTTAAAATTTAGACCCTTCTTTTTTAGGTGGTTTATTTCAGTAATATATTTGGATTCCACAAGAGAATTAGCTTGTTCTCAAATTGTTTCACATGCATGAAAATGTCGAGCCTTATATAGTAATACAAGTTTTATAGGAGGGCAATAGCATTTTGAAATTATATTCCTGACATGCTTGCAAACATCAGTTCTTTTAGAAAGGGCTTAATAACATGGTAATGTTTATGTAAAGTGGGCTTATAGTGTCACACTCAAATCTAATAAAGTGGACATCCATCATGTTGCAATAAAGAGAAGAGCTTCTAATTAAAGTAGGACATCATTCGTAGGATTAAAGTCATTTAGCGTAATTGAAAAGTGTTAATACCCTATTTTATCCTCTTCCATTGGTATTACTTCAAGGGTAAAAACATTTTAAGGTGAAAATGTGTCTTAGGCCTTTAATTGAATGTTATTACCTCCTGATTGTAACGTATTGAAACTGTTTAATTACAAACCTGGAAAATTAATTACTATGTCGAGAAACAGATCCCAGAGGGTTATAATGTGCTTTTTTGTAAGTAAATACAACATAAAAATTGATATGTTCTTATTTATAATCCAACCTGGAAACATATCTCAATATGATTTGTTATACCCAAATGTTTTTACCTAATTGAACAACAGTAAAGCAACATGGGTCATCCAAGTTAACATTACTGTTCTCATATAGGGACTTTCAAAGTTTTATGATTAAGCTGCTTGTGTTTAAGGTGAAATGTATAATAAAGTAATTTTTCATAAAAAGTCCATATTATGAAATTCTTTAAGGGCACATGCACACTTCAGAAGCATTATGCATCTCCTTTTTATTTTCAATGATTTGCTTAATCTTGCATATATGGTATTGTTTAAACCTACTTCCTTTCAAAGCTGTTACTTGGGGCACCTGGGTGGCTCAGTCAGTTAAGCGTCCAACTCTTGATTTTGGCTTAGGTCATGATCTCATATTTGGTGGGATCGAGCCCCACATCATGCTCTGTGCTAAGAGTGCAGAGCCTGCTTGGGATTCTCTTCCTCCCTTTTTCTTTACCCCACCCCCTCTCTCAAAATAAATATTTAAAAAAAACCTGTTACAATCTGCAGAAATCTTATAGCAGGAGAAGATTTGGCTGTCTCTCTCTGTCAGTCTCAGCCACACCCTTTTGAATACCTTTATGAGAAATTCAGATAATTACATTAAGTATTCAAAATGATAAGTGGAAATCGATTTTGCATTCCTTAGTAATATGCAGTTCATAATTCACATGCATAGTTAAGTTACATTCCACATTATCACAATGTCTGATGAGAGTCATTATTATGCCCATTTTACAGATGAGTAAATCATGTTTCAAAGATATTGAGTAACTAGCAGTAAGTCAGGGAGAGAGTAAATGGTTAAGATAAAGATCCAGGTATTTTAAAGGATTATTCCTTCAGAATAGAGCATGTTGACTTCTTAGAGCATATTATTTTTGCATGATTTGGAAAAAGTTCCCAGTGAAACACTATGTGGCATTTAGTCATTTCAACACCATATTTTTATAATAACTTTATTTTCTTTTCCCAACAATATTCCAGTAATCATAATAACCATTGTTAATGTAATTGTCCTCCTGAATTGGAAAAGATATTGATGAGATTGTGTTTCTTCCACAGAACTTGCTTTTCCCAAACCAACCCCAGCAACCCAACAGTAGATGCTCTGTTTCGCCAACTGGAGACCTCACAATAACCAACATTCAGCGATCGGACGCGGGTTATTATATCTGCCAGGCCCTAACTGTGGCTGGAAGCATTTTAGCAAAAGCCCAACTGGAAGTTACTGATGGTGCGATATTGTTGTTTGATTTGTCTTAGGAAAATAGTAATTTTATTTCAAGATCCATTTTAACCAAGTGAAATTTTTGGGTTGCTAACTATGTAAATGAATGCTTATCTTCTAAGTTTAACTCTAGGTAAAATAACATTTTTAACAGTTTCTATTTCTCCTTGATTTAATACCATTTGCTTTCCCAAAGAAGAATATCAAAGATTATCTATTTTATTCTTAAAAATAGAATGATGCCTTATTTTAAATAAATGACATCATACTTCGTGTGTATAATGTCATCTGTATATGTTTTTAGTCTTATGCTGACATGATTGCTTCTGATGGACATTAATAATTTTATTTCATGAAAGAGGAAGAGATATCATGTTTAATATTATCAATGGAAACAGATGAATTTTCAATTAGCTAATCACATTATGATATCCTATGACTTTTTAATTATTCATCCACTAAGGTAAATTAATTAAATACCTTCCAAACTACTGATGGATCCTAAAATTGTTATTTTTTATTTGTACATATGTACTATAAATCTTAACTGAAATGGCTACATTTATAGTGATAGTTGAAAAAAATATAGCGATTTTCATAATCTGTTTTTCTCCCCTGATTACTTATTTGTCACAATTGATAGGTAGGCAGTTTTAGATACTTCCTGACCCTAAGTATGAATTTAAGCCTTGTTCTGTGATAACTAAAACAAAAATTCTCTCTTGTTCTCCTATATTCTGAGGTTTGTGAGGTTTTTATTTTCCCTTGATGCTGACTTCTGAGATTCAAGAATTTTGGTTTGTGACCTCTTTGATTTTCTTCCTTCTCTGCTCATGAAATTTGATGCACTTTTATAAATCAAACTTACATGTATATTATGTGGTAATTTAAAATTAATAGAAAGGAAATATTTTTTTAAATATCTGTCCATGATATTGCCTGATTCAGCACCATGTTAGGAATAGGAATGAATGGAACAGACAAACATTGACCAAGGGAACATTCAGTCATTAATAGCTGTACCTGCTGATGTTGCAGAGACCTGTCATGAAACTGAAAGAAGTCAGGTTCAAGAGTAACAATGCTAAGAAATTCTTCCTTTATATGGGCAAGAGTTTTGATCCTTAATACCTATGTATTTTTTTAAAGAAATAAAAGATAATTATTCATCCCTTTAAAGTCCATATATTTTCTACCATTAACAAAAATATCCAGGTACATATACTGGGAAAACAAGATATTCTGGCCATAGCCTAAGTTGTTTTATATATATATGATATATATATCAAATATACTGTATATGTGATATATATCATATATATGATACATATGATATATATAATGATATATATATGATATATATAAAAGATATTCCAAACATAATCCTGAAGACCTCCACGTTAATCTAGCTGCTTATATTATTTTACAAAGGACAGACTCTAAAACATTTCTAAATAAAGAAATTGTTATGTAAAAGGCAAACCATATTTTAGAAAGCAAAATTGATGAATTAGAAGAGCTGATTGATAGGACAGATATTCCGAATCATGTCCGATGCAATGAAAAGGAAGACTTTTATTTTCCTGGTGTTGGTTGATGACATAATCTCATGGAACAGTAGTTATTCTAGCTTTGTTTCTGAGGTTCAAAGTAAAAGAGTGATAAACAAGTTTAAACCTGATGACTGAAATGACTGTGAACATTTTGTTACAACTGGCTTGAATATTAATTCCCACATTGATTTTTACTTAAGTAAGCAATCACAAAGTGAAGATCCTTTTGCAAAAACATTGAATGAAGGTTATAGAGTTATTGATTTTGACAGTAAAAAAACTCTAACTTCAAGACATAAACACATACACACACACACAGACACTATTATTATAAATAACTGTTTCTTAATATTAACTTGCCACATTGGCTGATGACTTTGCTTCTATTCATAGTTTTGAATTTTTCAGATTGGTTAACAATTTAATGATACATGAGCTATCATTTTCATTTGGAACATTTTTTGGAGGGTGTGACCCAGGGCAATTTAGAGTCAATTGAAATTCCAGTGTAGAATAAAAACGTATGTTGTGTTCAGAGAAACAAGCAAAACATCCATAGAGATGTTTCTGTTGCGACATTTTTGCACTTAAACTCCTTTCTGGGAAGTATTTTTAACTCAAGTGTTCATATAAGATGAGATTGCTAATGGTGATGAAATGTTCTGTTGAGTGATAATTTTACTGATTATAGATTGAATGAAGATGCTTCAATATACTTGAATTTCAAAATATCCTTTTAGAAGACCTTCTCATTAATCCATTGGCACTGTTCATTTCTTCTTTTCTTTTGCTCTGTATCTCAGAGAATGAGAAAATTGGAATGAGAATTCTGAGTAGAGCCAATAGAATCTAAAGGGACTGGAAAGAAGAAATGTATTTATATATTATATTGACAATAAATGTCACACCATGATCTTATATGAATGGTTTATTGAGGATTTATAATGCATAGTTAGAGAAAACCGTGGAGTTGTTCACAGATCACTGGAAACCCTAAATGTTCATTTAACCTTTGACCTCAGTGTCATGGAAACCTGTGGTCATCTCTCACGCATAACATCTTTGAAACTGAAAATTCCTTCTGGCCAGGAGATTTTCAATTACTTTATTGATCAAATTCATTAAAAAGACTTTGAGCTACTCATTTGAGCAATAAAAAAGAAAGAAACTAATTAGATGTCCTTGGCTGTATCTAATGATTTCAGGGATATAAAAATAAAAACAGGCCATAAGAAGTTACCTGAATTCTGTAGAGATATTTAAATTGAAACAAAGGGGTAGGAATATTTAAAATTGAATAAATAGATTCTACCCTGGTAATGCAAACCCATTTTTCTCATTAAATTTAGAAATCATTTATAATATTTTGTGAATTGGCCTTCTATTTATGACCCATAAAGAAAGTAATTTCCATGAATATTCAGTTTGAATATCAGTTTGTGCAGTTACTGCTAGATGAGTCAGTATTGGTGTATATCGTATTTTCACACTATCTGAAGATTATTTTATTTATTTTTAAAATGAAGAATTTGATCAAGAAAATCAGGAAATAACTGGTTCTAATTTTTCTTTACAAATAATATACAAACAAAATTTTGTTTTCTTAGGTTTTTATAAGGTTGTTACATACATATATATTTATGTATGTGTGTACATTTACAAATATATATTTATTTACATACACACACACACATACACACACAGACCTAAGCACACATTGTAATATATATTTTGAGGTAGTAGTGTTAGTGTGATTGAAAATCCACTGTATTTTGCAATATAGTGGATCTATTTCATAACTTCTATTTTAAATTAAAATTGGTTGGCTTTCTCATGGTAGGCTATAAAAGTGCTGGTTAATTTAATGTTTTTCCCCCCAAACCATGAATTCTAATAGTAAATATCATGCATATGGATTGGGAAATAGCTAATCATATAAACTATTATTCATGAAAGCTGTGGACTAAGAATATTAGAGTATTAATGAGCAAAATGATATTTTGATTACATACATTTAACACAAGATTACTTTCTTCAAAGCCACATTCTCCTCATAGTTGCTTAGCCATCATCAAATCATTAAAATCCACCATTCTTTTTTTTTTCCTTTCTGTGGAAGTTTGTGTTTATATATGATATAAAGATTTTTGGTAATTATATCATAAATGTAATAGAAGCATACATAAATATTTTGGGTAGCTAACCAAACTCTATGCTGAATACAGAACTTTCTCTTAAGAAAGCCTCACTTGGACATGGATGGACATGTCAGCTTTATTATGTAGTGTTCTAATGAGTTCTGGTTGAAAGTTTGCATCCAATTGACTCCCTATTTGTATCACCCATTTAAATCATACTATACATTCTGATATACTTCCTAAATCATTATGAAATACTTCCAAAGGCACTGCAAATACTGCTACAAAATATTTTTTAAAAAACACTGAACTAGAAGTTTATGATATTGTATAAATTTTACCCGGATGAACATAGAAATTGATATATAGGTAAACACTTATTTGAAATGAAAACGCTATTTTTTCATACCGTAAATATAGTACAAATAGATTTCTTTGCTTAATTCTAAGGAATAGTAAAATCATGTCATCCAAATTGGATTATGTACTCTAACTCCCAGTGTCATAGTCTTGGAAATAAAGTGTTTATTTCCTAGTAACTTAACATCAACCAAAATATCATAATCTATATAAATACAGCAAGGTGCTTTGAAGGGTGATATTATGTATTACGCATATATTTATAATAAAAGCAAAAGTAAAAATTGTTTATACCATATGACACTCCACAGACTTTCTTAAATATGCCTATAAGAGACAAAATGGACATTTTATGAATAACTGCCATGAACTCTCTATATTTTAATTTTAATTTCAATATGATTAAGACTTTCAACAATACTAAAATGTCAGAATTTATTTCATTGTCATCTACTGTAGGTAATTCAGAGTTAGTTACAAATAATAGTATGTCCTCAGTAAATATAATATATGTATAGTATATATAGATGATAAATACATAATGGATAAAGAATATGCTGAATAAATTATAATATGTGTGTAATTCACATCTAATCATATAATATAACTTCTTAGAAGTTAAAATATCCTGAAAATATTCGTATCCTTTAGTTTTGACAGATAGACCTCCACCCATAATTCTACAAGGCCCGGCCAACCAAACACTAGCAGTAGATGGTACAGCGTTACTGAAATGTAAAGCAACTGGTGACCCTCTTCCTGTAATTAGCTGGTTAAAGGAGGGATTTACTTTTCTGGGTAGAGATCCAAGAGCAACTATACAAGAACAAGGAACATTGCAGATTAAGAATTTACGGGTAAGTAATGTTTGACTTGTATTTGGATCTTCATTTCCGCATAAGTATCACCCTAGGGAAAAATTGCTTTGTGAACTTAAAATCTCACAGACTAGTACAGTTGCTCTACCTTTTGTGGTAGGCCATGTTATATCTTATTTTACAAATGATGAATTGAAATTAGAAGGAAAGTCCTTATGTTGGTGATAAGTTCATAACAGACCTAGAAACTTTTTATTCTTTCATCCCAGCTCACACCCAAATGATAAAGCTAAAAATCTTAAACACATGAAGTTAATGATAGTAATAGGATATTTATAATTGGAAAGTGTCAAATGCTTCTGATTTACTCTCTTGAGTAAAGGAAGCTTTCAAGGAATTGTGGATAAGTTGGCTCGGCCAAACTATTATGTGGAAAAAACTAGAGGTAAGATTGAGTACATAAAAGGCAGCTTTGGCTAGTGGGTGGAAAATCTTACATTTTTGGTTAAGTTGCTCTGGAGTATAGATTTAAACCTGTGGGCAAGGACAAGTCATTGTTGTTCTTTTAACAGAAGATGATGTGCTAGAGAATGACCATTCCTGCCAACTTAACATATTAAACGTACTTCAGAAGCAACTCAAATGCCTATTTCTGAATATCGTATTAGCTGTCTACTGCTATTTAACAATATTAGCAAACATTTAAAGGCTTAAAGGAACATAGAGTTACTCTCATAGTTTCTGTGGGGTTAGGAGTCTGGGCATGACTTAACTGGGTCTTCTACTTCCAAGTGTCACAAAGTTACAATCGGGTATCAGGGTTATGGTCTCATCTGAAGATTGACTGGGGATAGGGTTGACTCTGAGCAACATGATTGTTGACAGCATTTAGTTTCTTATGGCTACCATACTGATTACCTCAGCTTCTTATTTGCTGTTTACTGAAGGCTGCCTTTAGTTCCTTGCCGTACTGATATTCCCATTATGACTACTTGCTCCCTGAAACTCAAGAAAGTACAGAGCCTTCTAGCAAGACAGGCATTATAATATTATGTAGCATAAGATGTGACATCTTATGCATCACAAATGTGACATCCTATCACCCTTGCTGTATTCTTTTGTCCAGAAGCAAGTCAACAGTTCCCACACACATTCATGGTGGGGACTTGATTATACAAGATGTGAATACCAGTTGGATGTTATCATGGGGACCACCCACCTTCTACAAGTATATTCACTTCATTCAACAAAATGTAGACAGCCTCCCCTCCATGTGGCAATCACTACACTAAAACAGAAGAACATGCTAGAATAATCAAAAGATTGTGAATGAGAACCAGAAATAAGATATAATAGTGCATGAACAAAAATTAATTAAAAATTATTTGGTAGATGAACAATTAGTAGAATCTGGTATCTAAGTAGAACCAAGAGGGGTGCCTGGGTAGCTCAGTTGGTTAAGTGGCCAACTTTGGCTCAGGTCATGATCTCGCGGTCCGTGAGTTCGAGCCCTGCATCGGGCTCTGTGCTGATAGCTCGGAGCCTGGAGCCTGCTTCTGTTTCTGTGTCTCCCTCGCTCTCTGCCCCTCCCCATCCATGCTCTGTCTCTCTCTGCCTTTCAAAAATGAATAAATGTTAAACAAACAAAAAATGTTTAAGTAGAACCAAGGTAAAAAAAAAGTGGGAAAAACAATGCTGAATTTTCCCATTCAGAAATTAGGAGAACAAGATAAAATATTTTATGTAGCATGTATTTTTAAACAATTACAACATGGATTATTATCTTAAAATACAGATATATTTACAATCACTTCTTAATTTGGTATTTATCAGTGTATCACACAGACATATACAAAAAAGGAAGAAGAACTCTTTTTGCAGTATGTACATACACAAACACAAACTTTTGTTAATTTGTGTATTTGTTAATAACAATATATAGTTTTTTTCATTTTCATTTTAAGACATAAGCATTAATTATTGCTTTAACTAGAAAAATACTGTCAAATTAACTTAAAAGAAAAGTAAATTAGTACAGATTTTAGCCTTTGTATTGATAGTAAATTGTTAACCTTCTTTGAACAAATGGGAGTTATTAAAAAAATTAATGCCAACTCTCCTTGAGTAAACACTTTAACCTCTCTCTTTGGGCTAAAGTCAGTCTTGGGCCATGGAGGTTAATGCATTTTCACTGTACTGCTGAATTAAAGGGTGTGCTTGAATAGTCAAGATCCCCAGTAGTGTTTGAAAGAAGCAATTAAAGGTAGGTGCTTGATGATGTCAAACAAACTTCGAGCCCTGTGACAGGCTTCTGAGCAGTCTCTCTGGGATGCAAGCTCCTGGAGGCTTGTCGACAGCCAACCACACGAGGAGAAAAGCAGGTGATAGAGTGTGCCAGCACATTAATTTTTTTAAAGCACTTGGTTAAAGATAAAGAGAGAAGGATAGAAGAGATATGAAGTACCTGAAAAGAAAATATTTAAAGTTAAAGGAATAAAAATGAATGTAGTGGTGATGATGGTAATGCAGGAGTGAGTTTTTAGCAATGATATTTCAGCTTCAGATATTGCTTTTGATAAACTCCAGTATGAAAATGTTCTTTTTCTGTAAAATGACTGTCTTTAAAGGGAGCTAAAAATGTGCTTTATTCGTATAGTCAAGAGAGGGTTTCTGTAGGTCATATTCCTTTGTGTCTCACCGTTTCTTTCTTTCTTTCTTTCTTTCTTTCTTTCTTTCTTTCTTTCTTTCTTTCTGGTACTTAATGCAAGGGGGGAAAAATAACGTGATGAACACTGTATTCTCATAGTCCAGCTAATTGGTAACTGAATCTGTGTCTTTCGAGAAGTAGAATATTCCCATACTCATTAAAACCTACCTACCACAGCTAATGTCAGACCGTGTCTCTACACAATGACAAGGAGATGTAGTTAAGAAGCATTACCTACATACACTTATTTTAGCATTTGCACATAATAACAAGTGCTACATTTTAGTTCAACAGCTATAATAAAATGCAAATTCTTTACTCTTTCACAGACCATATTCAAATGAACATCGCATTAAAATCCAACCTTGGCTCATTATATTTAGTTTGTGAGTGATGCTTCTTAAATGGAGAGATTTCTAATGACTATAATGCATGCACAGCCACAGTTGAAAGAATGGCTCTTTCTACAGTGGCTATCCCCCATCATCCTGCTGTATAATAGAAGACAATTGTATGAACATAACATGGCAAAGAATGATGTGCCGTTTGAATGATGAGCACTTTGAAACTCAAGTTACAATACATAATGACATTTAAAATCAATTAAAACAGTGGCACAGCAGTAACATCCATGCACTAATAATTTACCTGAGACTTAGTTGTGGAAGGTTGAGTCACCAATGCACTTACATTTTGAACCCAGCAGGTATATTCCATGAAGTCTCAGATTTCATCAACAATTAGACTCATCCTTATCACAGAATTTTAATCTTATGTCAGATGACCTGCCTCCTTCAGTTTGGTGATCAAACTGATTGTATTATCAACTACTTTAAAAATCTTTTGCCACTCTTCAAATGAATAACAAAAACAGTTTAAGTGACCGATGAAATGGCAATTTTTAAGTACGCTTTAAAGAGTTATGAATTAGTTATTTGCATGGTCCCTTTCAGCTCTGAAGTGCAATGATTCCATAGACATGGTTTGTTTGGTTTTTAATGATACAACTTTATTTCATTCTCTGTCACACTACTCCAACTTAAATATAAGTGAATACTAATTTATTTATGGGGAGAGATTTAGTTGCTTAGGTTGTATGTGTGTGTGTGTTTTCCTTCTTCACTTTCTCCATGTCTTAAAAAAAAGAAAAGTGAGCCCTGTGTTATTTCAGTGCTTATTTACTCCTGAGTACATTTTCTCCATTGAAACGTAATGTATTGGAGATAGAGAGGACAGCTTTGCATTTCTCATCTCTGAATATTTATAAGGTTCTGAAAAGTTCTGTCCTGAGTTGCCCGCATGTAACTCTCACACAGCAAAGCCCCATTATAAATTGGAGTTATACAAAGATAAGGGCATTACCATGGAGGCAAGAGGGTCAAAGAGAGTTTACCAGACAAATAACATTTAATTGTAGAAGTATAATAAAAAATCATTGAATTCCTTTTATGAATAAAATAATATATGAGTTTATTTTAATATTTTATGTGTACCTATTATTCATTCTAATGAATAATTTTGACAGCTAAATAACACGCCACATTTTAAGAAATTAAATATTACCTTGTTGAGATTGACGAAATACAAATTAATTGAAAGAGTTGAATTCTCTCCCTTCCTTGCACACTAGATTTCTGATACTGGTACTTATACTTGTGTGGCCACAAGTTCAAGTGGGGAGACTTCCTGGAGTGCTGTGCTGGATGTGACTGGTGAGTCCTTGGGAATTACCTTAACAGAAGAAAACTCAAGTCCATTTTAGTGATTAGCTCATTACCAAATAACAATTGAAGACTCAGAATTCAGATTCAGATTTTAAATTCATTGAATGTAAAAATTAAGTCGTATGCCACTTTTCAACTCCTCCACAAAACATTGCATATATGCAATCTGATATAGTTAAGGGGAGAGATTTTCTTGCTTTTTGTCCTTGATAAGTGTATTTATTATCTCTCTCTGAAGAATAAGCAATTCTAGAGCTTATGTGAAAGTAAGCATTTGGTAACATGTTGGAAAAGCAAATATTCATTTATATACTTTTGATTCATGAAAATGAACTGCTCATTGTCTAGGTCAATTTCTTTAACAGACTGTTTTTCCTGTTTTTAAGTATTATGTCAGTATATGCAATCAGGAACGAAGCATTTTCTGTTTGTCCTCTATAGACTCTGGAGCAACAATCAGTAAAAATTATGATTTAAGTGACCTGCCAGGGCCACCGTCCAAACCACAGGTCACTGATGTTACTAAGAACAGTGTCACCTTGTCCTGGCAACCAGGTACCCCTGGAGCCTTTCCAGCAAGTGCATATATCATTGAGGCTTTCAGGTATGGGACACTTCCTTTTCTTTTCTCCATGGGTTTTTGCTTTAGCTCCTATATGCTAAAATCTCATGTGAGTTATCCTGCTGTTTTATCTTAAGAACATGTTTAACAGTGCATTTTCAGTACTTATCTTTTATATCTGATTTTATTCAAGGATATACTCTAGTTTTTTGTTGTTGTTGTTATTCTTTCATTTATAAGTTGATTATAGGATTAAATTATGCATTACCCGTGCCTAAGCCTATGGGGATCTAGCTCATGACATAATCATATAGATCCCTTCTTTACCCTGACCACTGTAAAGATTTAAGATGAGATTTTTGTCATTAGAACTAGGCAGAAAGTAATTCAATTGGGCACAGACATTTTTAAGTTCTGCAATATTTATTGAGGCATGGAACCCTGGAAACTTGCTTCCTAATAATTAAAGCAGAACTTAAAGTCATTCCATTGTTTTTATGCTCTATATTTTAATACATTAATTGGATATGCCTTAAAAATGAAAAACTACAGCTACGGAATTGATTCCATGTACTTCTGGTTGCTAAAACAAAGATATGCCCAATTGCTATTTGAAAAAAAAATTTCATCAATGTAAGGGTATCGACTATAAATTAGCAAATGTCATGATAAAATCACCATGAAAATTTAATAAAATTTTTATACAAATGAGAAAATGAAGTTTGCATTGTTTCAATGTGCTTTGATTTGCCTTTATAAAGATAGTGATAGCCACTGTCATTTTCAAGCATTAGGACAAATCATTACTTTCATTTTAGGCTTCCCTAATCTATTTAAGGTAATGATCAATAAATATGTCATGCCCAACTTTCAAAATACTATTTTTCTATAATTTTCATGCTTTAATATATAAGAACTGCTGAAAAGTAAATGGTCGGCCCTGAAAAATCACAATTTTCTTCTCGTTATGAACAAAAACAGCATTTGTCTCTAGACAAAGTTTTCTAAATGAGCATCCCATCTGTAAGTGGCTGCTAAGGGGTTTCCACACATATTTTCAGAGGTATTTCACCATTTGAAGATGAGAAATCACAGTACTATGTAATGTACAATTTTATTAAAAATGTGACCAAGGGAAAATATTCCTTACGTGCTTCCTTTCTTCTTTTACAGATATGTAGTTTTAGAAGGCTCTATTATAATATTGCATGTGGAATTGATGCAAAAGAAAACACACCTTGTAACAGGAAAATGTATTGGCATAATTTACTCTGTAGTCCATTTATTCTTTCTACAGGTTAATTCTTTTCAAGGTATATATATATATACATTTACGAGGACCATATTTATTGTATAAACTTGATGTTGTGATCTTGGCCTCTGTTCCTTTTACAGGTATTCATTTAGTGGGCTGCTGTGCATTAGCAAAGTGCTGTCACATCTCCTGGGCTGAGTTTAATTTTGTTGTGCATGGCACTTCCGTTAGGTGGGCTCGGCTTTGTTGTTGAATAAACAGAAATCATCCAAATGTTTCATTTATTGGCCTTAACACTTCAAGTGTTGTGCGTGTGTGTGTTTAATTTTCAGCCATTAACTTTTGTCATTGATGCCCAACTCCATTTCCGATACCTTTTAGACAGTTCTTTAAATGAAAGTCCTGTTCATGTTTCAGCCAATCCGTGAGCAATAGCTGGCAGACAGTGGCAAACCATGTGAAGACCACCCTCTTTACAGTGAGAGGCCTGCGGCCCAACACGATCTATTTATTCATGGTCAGAGCAATCAACCCCCAAGGTCTGAGCGACCCGAGCCCGATGTCAGATCCTGTGCGCACACAAGGTAATTTCAATAGCTGTAAACATGACTGGTTCTGGAAGGAGGCATTAAGCAGATCTTTGAGAACAAAGGGATTGTGTGAGGAAAGATACACGTGCCTGATCACTTATTACAATGACTCATTACCTGATCCAGGGAAGGAGAAAGGAACTTGCTGTTCACCATGGTGAGTGTGTCCTCTTCTGGGAATTGTCAGGGTCTGTTTAGTAAAAGATAAACAAAATAATTGGGTCCATATACATAGTAAGAGTAAATCACCTAAGTTAGGGCTTTACCATATTTCAAAGGGAGGAAACATATGCCGCCTTCGAAACTAATTTTGCAATAGCAAAAACTGATCTTTAATGGATACAATGCCCAGATAGGGATATCATCATTACTCGTAGTGTTCAAGAATTCTGTTTTTAGTGCAGAGAGTCTCCAGGTGTAGTTCCTACAGAAGCAGTATCTGCATCACCTAGGACCATGTTAGAAAGGCAGACTCTTGGGCGCCTGGGTGGCGCAGTCGGTTAAGCGTCCGACTTCAGCCAGGTCACGATCTCGCGGTCCGGGAGTTCGAGCCCCACGTCAGGCTCTGGGCTGATGGCTCGGAGCCTGGAGCCTGTTTCCGATTCTGTGTCTCCCTCTCTCTCTGCCCCTCCCCCGTTCATGCTCTGTCTCTCTCTGTCCCAAAAATAAATAAACGTTGAAAAAAAAAATTTAAAAAAAAAAAAAAGAAAGGCAGACTCTGGATCTGCAGTTCAGAAGCTCTGGGGGTGCAGCCCCGCAGTCTGTGGTAAGGTGCTCTCCAGGTGATGTTTGGTCAAGTTTGACAAGCATCCCTATAGTGTCTTTTATCAGATGGTTAAAGGAGCAATTTGTTTCAGAAAAGAGTAAATCAAGTTTTCTTTGTGAGGTATGTGATTCTTTTGGCTAATAAAAAAAATATTTAAAGAACAAAACAAAACAAACAAGCAAAGGAAAGAAAAAAGAGAGAGGGAGGCCAACCAAGAAACAGATTCAACTATAGAGAATAACCTGATGGTTACCGAAGGGAATCTAGGTGGGGGGATGGGTAAAAGAGCTGATGGGGATATAGGAATGCACCTGCTGTGATGAGCACCAGGTGTTGTATAGGAAGTGTTGAATCACTATACTGTACACCAGAAACTAATATACATTGTATGTTAGCTAATTGGAATTTAAATAAAAACTCAAAAAAAAACCACCCAGCATATTATAATCTCAAAATGAAGTTTTTCTTCTAATCTTTATTAGCCTGTATCTTCAAATTAAGATGTCATGAAGTCTAGGGGTTAATACAGGATGTTGCATTACAATTTCCCTTCCTACTAGTAGTAGCTGGAAATAATAAAGCAGACACTATGGCTTTATTATTTGTTACAACCTGCTTCCCACAGGGTTCTTGAGAAAGGGTTAATTATTTCTTATTTGTAAAAGGCTTTGAACAGGATATAATTCAAAGTAGTATTTTTATGCAATGAAAAGCACCATACAGCCATAAAAATATTATTATAATTACAATGTAGTTCAGTGATAGTAACTAGCGTGCTATTATAACAGAGAAGGGCGCCAAGGAATCAAGTGAAATAAAGTCACCACGTGATTTTGTAACGTTGCTGACATGATGACAGTCAAGGGAGGAGGGAATGCCACTTTGCTATTGTTCTCTAAGCGGGAATGTGATTAATTTTCCATGATGATAAAGGGCCTGTAGGTAAAGAACCTGTCTCTAGAGAAAGAAAAAGTACAACAAGGAATTTGAAGATCTGAAACTGGTTATATTTCACCTTCCTTAGATCCAGTCTCCTTTAGTGTGTCTGGATTTAATGAGTAAATTAAATTATTGAACTTGAAGACATATATGGTTTTCACTCAAGAAATTACAGGAACAAGGTCATTTTTACTAGCGCAGAGAGAAAGAGTCAGTTTTTGTGTGCAGTTGCAGTGAAAGGTGGAAGATAACAGGATGGGGGAGACTCTTGCTGTGATTATATCCGGCAGACCTTCTTGATCATTCCATAACTGCCAGACACTAAATCTTGACTCATAAAATAACTTCTTGGTGAAAAGGTCAAAAAAGATTAATGAAAAGTTGTTTGTGATCTGGCTTGTTCCAGTTGAGAGACTACATAGAGCAAAAGACTTATGTTCTCTTAACAGATATTTAATAGGAAAACTCATGTTTTGTGTCTGAATGGCAGGATCATTTTTTGACATCATACTTTTAGCAGCTTTGCATTCAGCAAAGCACTTCTTTTCAAAGAATACTTTGCTGTGCGAGCTCTTATTTTTAAAATATTAAAGATATTCACATTGTTTTTAAAGATATTAAAGATGTTTTTAAATATAAAGATACTAAGTACCATAGAACTTAGAAATCTTTTATTTTAGAAAGGCAGCAAATACTTGTCCTATCAATATCACAGGAGACCATAGATATGACAGCAAAGGTCAATATTATTCATATAATATTATTAATGTTTTTTTTTCCTAAATGAAGTAAAACTAGTTATGCTATTTATGTTAAGGATGAAAAACACTGGAACTGGGGAGAAAATCACCAAAGGGTAGTTCCCAAATATTAATGTCCTGGTTTTTTCACTCATTTTTTTTTATTATTTACATTTACATTTTCCAGATAATAGCAGCAAATATATATCCTGAGTCATGAGATAAGTTTGTGCTTTACTCAGATTGGTACAGAGGGTTGGAAAACAGCAGAAGAGTTCTAAGATATTTTAATCCTGTTTTAATTATAATCAAGTTTGTAAATTATTGATATAAATTGCAAATACTAATAAAGGCAACACTTTAATTATATACCAAATGCTAATGCCAAATTAATGCATTCTTCCAAGTCATGCTAAGATCCTTGAGAATTTTATTTTCTTTTTTGAATTTTTTTGAGTATAGTTGACACACAATGTTACATTAGTTTCAGGTGTACGACATAGTGAGCCATCATCTCTGTATTATGCTATGCTCACCACGAGAGTAGCTACCCATCTGTCACCATACAGCACTATTATAACATCATTGACTATGTTCCCTATTCTGTGGCTTAAAAATATATATTAATTTATTTTTAAATTTGAACATAATTAGCATTCAGTGTTATGTTAGTTTTACGTATACAACATTACGATTCAATAATTCTATACATTACTCATCGCTCATCAAAATATGTGTACTCATTCCCCTTAACCTATTTCATCCATATCCCCCTCCCATCTGGCAACCACCAATTTGTTTTCTGGTGGTTATGTGCCCTATGCTATAGCTTTTATTCCATGACTTATTCGTTTAATAACTAAAGCCTGTACCTCCCGCTACCCGTCACCCATTTTGCCCATAACCCTCACCCCGTTCACTATTGATGTCCCAATTTAAGTTAGTGTACCCAATTTAAGTTATGACTGAGATATGCACTTAAAAATATTTTTGCAAGAGTGTTGTATTGTGGCCTGAGAAAATAGGAGAAAACAGGATTAAAAATGAATTATTTCAAATTAGATTCCTTCCTTGAAAGAGAGTTGGAAAAAAAAAAAAAGAAAATAGTTGGAGAAAAAACAATTCAACTTAATATTGCTGTGCACCAGTTAAAGCAGTTGATTTGTGGGGCGCCTGGGTGGTGCAGTCGGTTAAGCGTCCGACTTCAGCCAGGTCATGATCTCACGGTCCATGAGTTCGAGCCCCGCGTCAGGCTCTGGGCTGATGGCTCAGAGCCTGGAGCCTGTTTCCGAGATTCTGTGTCTCCCTCTCTCTCTGACCCTCCCCCGTTCATGCTCTGTCTCTCTCTGTCCCAAAAATAAATAAATGTTGAAAAAAAAATTAAAGCAGTTGATTTGAGTATGTGTGAAATTTAGTCTGTGATATCAATTTGATGAATTGAATGTCTGTAATTTATCTTAGTTTTTTTCTTAATGGCACATAGGATATAAACCATTGTATGGAACAATAGAGTAGTATTATATGAATGATGGATACAGGGCCAAACAATATATGGCTGAGAGTATATCATTCTAAATATTGCAGTGATTTTTCCCTCTCCTCTCTCTTATCACTTCCAAAAAGCAGCTGAATTCCTTTTTTATTTGTCAGATATTGAAGTCCTGCTCAAAGTTTATTACTCTAGAACAGTTTATCAGTATTCTACTTTTTTCAGTCAAAATATTTTTGTGAATTTGGAGGGTGAGGGGCATTGTCCCTTCTTTCACTCACTTTGTTAACCATTGGTGACATAATTCACTTCTCAGTTTCCCCTGATTATGTTATTTCCATGCTTCCAGTCTAGAATAGGTCAAGGAGTAAGAACACACAGTCTTCCAATTGGGACAAGGGATTAAACAAATTCCTAAACAGCAGTTTTCAGATATTGCTCCGTTAACTACTCAGGAAAGTCCTTCCATATGCCAGCGTCTATAGAAAACTCATGTTCCTAAAGAAGTCTTATGGCACATACTTTATTCCTTAATAAGCAAATAATAGATCTTCCACAACAATGTATTTGAAGGGAGTAAGAGATTATGAACACTTTTATTAATATTGTTTTAGGAAAGATAAATATCATCTCTCAAATTATGTCCTAGCCCCTGGGTGGTATGTATATAAATATGCTCTAATGTTGTTGTTGTTGTGTTGTTTGTCAATAAAGGTTTCAATTTTTTCCTCTGCAATTATTTCTAATGACCTATAATATTGTCTTATACAATACAAATTGGAATTTTACGATGAATTTTTAACTATTGGGAATGGTTATCTCTGTAGATATCAGCCCACCAGCACAAGGAGTGGACCATAGACAAGTACAGAAAGAACTGGGGGATGTCATTGTCCGTCTCCATACTCCAGTTGTGTTGACTCCCACCACTGTTCAAGTCACGTGGACGGTAAGTTTCAAAGGCAGTGTTAATGGCACTTTCTTTTATTCCTTTGAGAAAACAAATCAAACAAGGAAAATGAGAATCAACACACAAATAGTAACAGAAGCCCTCATCATTTAAATCAAGGTGGAATCAATGGCAAAAAAGAAAAATATTCAATAGAATGGAAGAGAAAGATAGTTTGCAATAGAACTATGATGTGTTTCATCTTATTTTTTAAAAGCTTTACTGAGATATAATTAACCTATCAGAGTTAGGGTGTGCAGCTCTGTTTTCACTCTATTTACAGAATTGTGCAATCATCCTCAAAATCTGACTTTAGGACATTTCATCATCTGAAAATAGAAAGAACTCTGTGTTCGTTGGGAGTGCCTCCTCCATTCCCCCTGCTTTAGCCCTTTGCAAGCACCCATCTACTCTCTGCCTCTGTAGATGTGCCTGTTCCTCTCATATGAATGAAATCAGGCAATGTGTAGTCTTTTGTGTCCTGCTTCTTTCACTCAGTGTCAGGTTTTCCAGGTTCAAACATGTTGTAATATATGTATCAGTACTTTGTTCCTTTTTATTACTGGATAGCATTCCATCACACAGATACATCATATACTCTGTTTATTCATCGCCTGATGCACCTTTCAGTTGTTTCCATTTGGGGCTACTATGAACGAGGGGGCCATAAACATTTGAGTACATATTGACATATGTTTTCATTTCTCTCATGTGTTTTAATTTCTCTTGGTATCTACCTAGGAATTGCTGAGTAAAATGATAACTCTGTAACATTTGGATCAACTGCCAAAATGTTTTCACAAGTGGTTATACCATTTTGTTTTCACCAGCAATGCTTGAAAGTTCGTTTCTGCCACATCCTCACCAATTTCTCTCACAACTTCCTCAACACTTGTTATCTTCTATTTTATTATAACCATTCTAGTAGGTGTAAGTGGAATATCTTTGTGGTTTTGACTTGCATTTCTTTAATAACTAATGATGTTTTCCATCTTTTCATGTGCTCGAACATTTGTATATCTTCTTTACAGAAATGTCTGTTCAAATTCCTTGCTCATTTTTAAGTTGGGCTGTTTGTCCTTATTTTAGACTTGTGCTTGTTATATATTGGATACAAACCACTTATCAGATATATTATTTGTAAATGTTTTTTGTCCATAAATTTTTTTTCTGTGGGTTGGTTTTGACTTTCTTAGTGGTGTCATTTGAAGCACAAAAATTTTTAATTTGACTGAGTTTCTTTCTGAATTTAAATAAATCGTCTGTACATTCTTTTAGCCGAATCTCAAGTAGCAGCACCAAAACATGAATATGATTTTAATAATTGGACATATATAGTAAGAAAGTAATGGATTTTAAGAAGCAAGTTGATATGTTAGTATAAGTTAGGACTATTCAATTCCATCATTGTTAAATGTCAACCTACCCACTGTTATATAAAATGCAAAATGTTTTGATCACTTGGTAGCCACTAGAGTAAAAACAACAAATAGCGTAAAAATAGCCACATTAGTCATATTAGAGAATACTAACATTTGTGTATATGTGTTTGTATCTATGTATGTGTCTGTGTTTTGAGAAGAGCCACTGTGCATAACATAGTTATTGCCAACGTCTTATTTATATCTAAGATTTCTCTATTATAACCTCTAAAAATCCATAATATATCAGGATGCTAGAAGACCACAACTTCTTTAAGCCCTCTATGTCTGTGATAGATCTTGTGTATTGTATAAGTAATGGACATTTGAGTTACAGATACTTACAGAATTTTTACTTTAATTTTGATATTAACTGGGAGACTATAATTTTGTCACTATTATTGCTCTTTTGTTGTAGTAAAAGAATGACTAAGTAAGAAGAAATTGGATTTTCACCATCCGCTTTTAGAGTCCATGTTTCTTTAGGGAAATAACTGTTTATCAACTCCATCAAAAAGGGAGCTGAGAAAGGAAAACTGGTTATGTTTCATCAGTTCTTAATTATATTTGAAGTATAAAGTAACATTAAAGAGAATTATTCCAGTGTCCCCTCAGTAATAAATCCATTGAACAAATCCAACTCAACAAACATTTTTTGTGGGCCAATTTTATACTAGATCTGGTGGAGAACTATCAAAAAAACCACAAATCTACTTGAGAAAAACATGGAAATTCTTAATGACAATAGACAGGGATAAGAGCCATAACAGATATATATGTACCCTACAGAGAGGTTTCAATCAAAGAAGAAGTGATTAACTCTATCTTCAGGCACCAGAAAAGGCATCACCACTTATTTTCAACTATATGGGGAAATATGAAGGCATTATCATATTAGAACAGGAAAACCCAAAATAACATTTAAGGCTGGCTAGTGTACTTCTATAACTTTATAAAAGGAAGCCAATGTATTCGGGTTGAATAATATTCCCAATATCCCACACCTGTAAAAATAGGATTAGAATTTATTTACTTTAAATATACTTTTGTGTGTGTGTGTGTGTGTGTTTTTTACTTTAAAGATAAACTGTAGACAAATATATATTCAGAAGGCCTACCTTTTAATGGTGGAATTGATTTGGCATTAGGTCCTAGATGGGGACATTTTGTTACTTCTTAAGCCAGATCACATGATCAAAATTTTGGCCTATGAGTACAAAAGTATATAATAATTATTTAAGACTACATTGTTTCTGATTCCATTTTTAACATTATTTTGCATAGACTTATCCTGTTTTCTGTGTATAATGATTTCTGTTCTTCTACTCCCATAGAAGGAACATAATGACCTCATCATTTTTCCAGTGGCACAGGAAGGGTAGTATCAGACATGCCTCTTCCATCTCTCTGTAACTTTGGCCAAATATAAAACTAGAAAGCCAAGTGAATAGTTGTATTTTTAAAGCAGATTTTTCTTCAATCTCAATTGAGGAAGTCTCAGCTCTGTGGGGAGTTTTGAAAGGACTTCTTTTAAGCTGCTTCTAAATGTGGAAATTATTTGAGTAAGAATCAAAGTCATTATGTTTATGAAGTTAATCATTTTAAAAGTCACTGAGTTTAAAAGAATAAATCAAATTAGATCAAAATTGCAGGTCTGTAGTCTGGGAGTTCTTCCAGGAGAGGAACCTTGTCATATTCATCTCTGTGTCCCACGAAGCTTGTCATTATTAGTTTGCATATCTTTCTCTCTCATGAGTTTGGCTTCTGTGAGACTGGAGTCCATGTTTTTCATTTTTGTGAAATGATGCAGAGCATCTATTACAGAATGCCCTTTCAATTACTGTCTGTTGAATGATCAGATCAGTTGTTTTAATACATTTTTATTTTTGTTTTAAAAAAGAAAGTGTTCAGTTATATCACAGGGTATTGTTCCCCACGAATCAGTAGTTACACATGAGGTAAGTGTGTATCTGAGAGGTATCTTTAGTGAAATAAAGTCAGAATGGGGGAGGGGTCAGTTGCCAAAGAAATTATAGCCAAATATTTTACTTCCATGTCATATTTTCAACTGCTAAATGTATACATTCTTTAAATTATTACACTGCGTGGATCCTGAGAAACTTAACAGAAGACCATGGGGGAGGGGAAGGGGAAAAAAATTAGAAAGGGAGAGAGCCAAACCATAAGAGGCTCTTAAAAACTGCGAATGAACTGAGGGTTGATGGGGGTGGGAGGGAGGGGGGGTGGGTGATGGGCATTGAGGAAGGCACCTGTTGGGATGAGCACTGGGTGTTGTATGGAAACCAATTTGACAATAAATTTCATGTTAAAAAATAAATAAATACAAATAAATAAATAAATTATTACACTGTTAGTATCTGAATTACAGATGTGATATTAGAGAAGAGAAATATATCCCCCAACCCATGTATTTAGATTTGGAGGCCAGCTGACATGGTTTACCAAGGCTAATCTTGAAGTAACAGTAGTTAGTAATGGGTGCTTTCTAAAGATGACTGCTCTTATAATGAGGGTAGGCAAAAATCGCAAGAAAATGAATGTTTCACAAAGAAAATAGCAATAAATCTCTTATTTAATAAACAGTTATTCGTGTGTGTGTGTGTGTGTGTGTGTGTATGTGTCTGTCTTGTTTTTGTTCAAGGACAAAAAGAACCACAGATCCTTTGCCCTTTAAACATCACAGCTACTGAAATTGAAAGTGTGCATTGGCAAACTAGAATTTCAGATCTCAGCTTAATCCAGATCAGCCACTTAGCAGGCTTAGCTCACCAAAGAAAATTCACTTTGAATTTTCAATTGAGATGGATTTTTTTTTAATTGAAAAGATGGTGGTAAGCATCTCACTTAAACATTTATAGGCATGCTGATTTGAGGGTCACATATGGACGTTTTTTTGTCTTTACCATATCCCTAACTTAACAAGGGTGCTCTGTCATTGTGCATGCCTACAACTTACAAAATTCTTTAACTTATGATAGCCATTTAATTGTATCTGCACCCATGTAATATGAATACTATTTGAGCAAATTAAGAAAACTGAGGCTCAACTGGGTGTTGCATGTAAGTGATGAATCACGGGAATCTACTCCCAAAACCAAGAGCACACTATATGCACTGTATGTTAGCTAACTTGACAATAAGTTATATAAAAAAATAAATAAATAAAACAATAGTTATCTCTAAAAAAAAAAAAAGAAAAGAAAGGAAAACTGAAGCTTAGAAAATTTAAAAGGCTGAACTGTAGCTCATTTTGGGACCTTTTGATTGGAAGATGGAAACTTGCTTCATCCTTTGACTTTTTCCTGAAGACAACGCTTTTTTATTCCTATTTCAGAAAATACAAATTTTTAAAATTCTGTAAACCCATGATTTTGTGGCCGGACTCTGATTATCATCAACTGTAAAGAAAATCCTCCTTCTTATAAATAGAATTTTAATAAAATCAGTGACAAGCATATGGTTTAACTTGAAAATGACCACCTGTCAAAATGTGCTCTAAAAGTCAGTGGTACAGAACACATATCCAATACAAATCCCACCTAGTTTTTTAAAGGTAATGTTCAGCATTTTCATTTCTGCTTCCACCTGTAACAACAAATTTTCTTCTGAAAAGAATATTGCAACTGCACAAAACCAAGTTAAACTATTCAGTTATTAAGCAGGCCATGAGAATATACTGGTTAAATGCAATGTACACTGAAGTGAGCAAGACGATGCTGTGTAGTAAACATTAGCTTCATAAAGTCCCTAAAACACTTAATTAATGAAAGCCAAACATGGATAAAACCAATTTACCCTGATTTACACACTCTCTTCATCTGGAAACAGCTGCTTAATGTTCTTCCTAAAAACACAGCTTGCTTCTTTCAGTATTAACAAGCTATTATTGTGAGTTATGTCTTTCTTTCAGTATATAAATTCACTTAAAGCGAATGCAGAGAAGTTTATAAAATGCCAGCTTAATGTTGTTTTAACATATGCTGCAAGGAATTTTTGAACATTGACAGTTTTGATTAAAGACATCTCTCTTTGGCTCTCATCAATTTAACTTTTGCTTTTGAGTTGCCTTGTTTGTAGTGTCAGAACAACTTCTGCGCTTCAAAAATTATGCCTGTTGGTACAAACACCAAGCATGGATAAAGATTCAAAGATCATGAGCTTTGGCATCAGAGCTGGGATAACTTTTCTTGACATAATCTCATATGAGTATAGCACTAATTCCAGAAAGTCTTTGAGGGTTAGATGGAGGTGGATGAAGGAAGTTGTTAAGACTTAGCTAGACATAGAAACACATATGTTCAGCCCACCAGCTTCATGGATTCTCTAGCTTGGATGTTCTAAATATAGAAAAATGCCCCTTTGTTCCACTATATTTTGATTGAGGTTCTGTGTTTTAAAATTTTCTGCTTTCACTTAAAGATAATTGTTAAATGCAGCAACTAAAAAATAAATGTTAGAAGTTAATACATAAGGGAATACCTTTTATTCATGTGTTAATAGTTGGATGAAGTTTTTAAAAAGTTGAAATAACCATTTTCTTCCTCATCTTCTCTATTTCTTCTCTCTCAACTTTTCCTGAAATGAGGTCCTTCCATCTCTTCTCCATTACGTTTTATACTTTATTTGACAGTGAAATATGTCAAGTTAAAGGCTTCTTAGAATATGGCTAATAAACTATATTCTATGGAAAATTAATTGAAGAAGGTGCTGTGATAGTTATTTTTAAATCAAGCAATTCTTACAAAAAATGTCATTAAAATTTTTAAAAAGCTAAAAATCCTCTTCTCCCTGAAAATGAAACAATGGTGAAACTCCAATAGAGATTGTTTAATAAATGTATAAGGAGAACATGTTTTATTTGTAGGTTCCATTTTTTATGTATTCAGTGTTCATATAATTATTATGAGTGAACAATAGAGCTTCTTCAAATTTTTATTTGGTATGAGTTTTCAGAGTCAAAATTTCAGATTTTCATTCAAAACAGCTGCTTATTCTCTGTAATTTAAGTGAATGAAAGGATCAAGAAAGTTATCAAATTGTGCCAATAGTGGGTCTATTCAAGGAGCTAGAAACTGGTAAATTAATTAAAGTCTTTCATTTAATAATTTGCTAGTGGGTAGGAGTTTTTCATATGCCTTTTTCTTTTTTTTTTTTTTTTTTTAAATTGTTTTTTCAACATTTATTTATTTTTGGGACAGAGAGAGACAGAGCATGAACGGGGGAGGGGCAGAGAGAGAGGGAGACACGGAATCAGGCTCCAGGCTCTGAGCCATCAGCCCAGAGCCCGACGCGGGGCTCAAACTCACGGGCCGCGAGATCGTGACCTGGCTGAAGTCGGACACTCAACCGACTGCGCCACCCAGGCGCCCCTTCATATGCCTTTTTAAAGTTTGTTTATTTATTTTGAGAGAGAGGGAGAGGGAATGAAAACAGAAGAGGGGCAGAGAGAAAGAGAGGGGATCAATCAAGATTCCACACTTGTCAGCACAGAGCTCTATGCAGGGCTCAATCCCACAAACTATGAGATCATGACCTGAGCCTAAATTGGGAGTCAGTCACTCAACTGACTGAGCCACTCAGATGCCCCTTCATATCCCTTTAAAACAGATGCTCTAGCTTCACAATTCCCATTCTTCTCATATACTTCCTCCAGCCATAGGAGTGTTTGTTTGCTTGTTTGTTTTAGAGAGAGAGAGAGAGAGAGAGAGAGAGAGAATGAGAATCTTAGGCAGGCACCACACTTAGCATGGAGTCTGATGCAGCACTAGAACCCACGCCCCTGGAGTCATATCCTGACCTCAAATGAAGAGTTGGATGCTAAACCTACTGAGCCACCCAGGCAACCCACCATAGAAATTTTATACATGCTGTTTCTACACTTCTTCCTCAGGAATAATTGATCCTACTTTCCTTGCAGATCCCAGCACTTGCTCTTTTTCAGGGAAATGCTTTCTCCCCTTCCTGATTCTGTCAACTTCTTCTCTACTCCAGGTTTTCCTAGCTCCTTGTCCATCTCATTCACAGCATTTTTTTTTAATGTGTATTAGTTATAAATGTAGTTTGACCAGTAACTTGATTAGTAGGAGTTCAAGAAAGGTTTTGAGTGAGTAAAGACGTTAGTGAATGGACAAAAGATAAGAATGGAAATTCCTGAGAAGCAGCACATTACATATCCATTCAAAAAATGGGAACTGTTGAATATAGGAAGAGGATGGACAGATGAGAAATGAAGCTAGACAAATCAGCAGGTCTGGGCTTTATCAGACCTTTGTGCTACTTTAAGGAATTTGAATTAACTAAGTAGATATCTTAGATACTATGGAGTAGTTTAAACAGGAGAGAGAGTTGTTCCACTCTTCATTTTGGGAATAATAACTTGAGGGCCATGTGAATTCAGAACTGGAATTGGATACAAGAAGCAGGAAGATAAATTACCAAGCAGTGGTGTCACGCAGATGAGAGTTGAAGACTGAAATAGGTACAAGAGAAATGAGGATGGGTTCATTGTCATATCTAAAATGTTTCCATTTGGTTTTATGCTGTGTTTTTCAGGTTGATCGCCAGCCCCAGTTTATTCAAGGCTATCGAGTGATGTATCGTCAGACTTCAGGCCTGCAGGCTACATCAGCATGGCAGAATTTAGATGCCAAAGTCCCAACCGAGAGAAGCGCTGTCTTAGTCAACCTGAAAAAGGGGGTGACTTACGAAATTAAAGTTCGACCATATTTTAATGAGTTCCAAGGAATGGATAGTGAATCTAAAATAGTTCGTACTACTGAAGAAGGTCAGTTTTCAGATTTCTAACAAAAGGCAAACTTAAAACATAACGAAGCCAATTTCTGTTGAAGTTCTAATTTATCACCTACCTTAGAAGAATATCAAGAGAGGATATAAAAAGTGAATTCAGGAAGTGTCATTTTCTCCTTTTTCTGAGAATCACATAGATTCTGAGAGATTTTTAAAAATGGCACTTAAGTAATGTGAATTTTTCTTCAGTAAACATTTACTCCAAAGTTTGTCAGTACAATGGAATTTGATTATGATATTGTCCCGTATTATTTTTCTTAATATGGATTGAGCTCATTTGGCTTCATTAAGGGACAGGCTACTGGAAACTCAAGAACACAGGCTATTCATTGTCTTTTTTTTCTGACGTACCAGAGCATTACATTGTTTTTTATTGTTTGTATGTTCTGTTTTGTTTTGTTTTGTTTTTTATAAGCCTCCTTCCCTGTGGGCTCTGCCAGTCTGACTCCTAATTTCTCATTCAGAAGGCCACTTGCATGTTTGCAATAGCATTCTTATTAGTGACTTTCCTTCCCCCTCCCCCATTTAGAAATTGTCTTGCACACAGATACTTTAAAGTCAATCTGTGATGGACGTGAAATTAACATGGTTTTGAATCAGTAATTTACCAGTGTCCCCTTCACTAAACGGGAGGCTTATAATATATGGTACTATCAAAGTACAAAAAGTCGGATGCCAAGTACAATAACCCCCTCCTTTTCTGCTTTTCTACTAATTTTATGTGCACAGCTCTGTAAAAAGCCATTGTTTATAAATCCATATGAGAACAACTTAAGAAAATGTATGTAGGTTGCTTATGCTAATGTAGATGTTCATGTTTGACAAAAGAGCTGTTAAGTTATATATATCTTCTAATCAGCATCCCAGTGAAAATGTTATGTTCACATTGGTTTACAATGTGATACAATGACATGGGCTGTAGTACTTATCTTAAAGATACCATTAATCTACTTGTACGATATGTAAAGAAAAAAATTCCTAAAAATTAATAATATCTTCATCCACCATTAAAATTTACTTTATATTGAAAATATGTAGTACTCCTGAGTGCTGTGGGCGAATTTGATACAGAATGCTATAGTTGAAGCCTACTTCCTTCCACAAATGAATCTCACCATAGTGAGACTTTTCCTCTCGACTAGACATTTGGCACCATTCGGTATGCGTTTATTTCCAACGCATGTGCCTTCGGAAGGTAAAAACGGGAACTCAGCTGGGGTGCATGTGGGAATGACAAGCAGTGATTTGGGCTCTTCCACATCTGTAGAAAGAAGCTGAGCCCTGGAATAACTGACCTGTCAGGAGAACGGGAATGATGTTCTCTCTAAGCAGGCAGCAAGGCAAATGAGAAAGCAGTTTTCAAAAGTGTTATTTTTCAATGCACCACAACACTGGTGAACACGTGGTTGGATTTATATCATTGTGCCCTATGTTGGAGCAATGTTATCATATAAAGGAATAATAAAGAGTGGTATTGTGCTACCATGTCTGTGTATATCCAATATCTTGATGCAAATATGGTCATACCTCAGTGACAAATTTACTAAACGTGGGAGACTTTATCAATAGGCTTTTAAAATATCTTTTACCGTTCAATTGTACATATGTTCAAAGGATTAAACTCTAGAGTTATGAAAGCATTGATCCTTTTACACAGAAATCCTTTAATGCCACAAAATTCTTTGATTTTTGTTTCAACTGGTATTTCATTTTGTTTTTCCTACTCAGAGATTTACTGAAAATTGATAAAATTCCTGTAAATCAGTATTTTTCAGCTCTCAGATAGACTGGAGAGCAGATGCTGCAGTCTAAAATCAGAAATTTTTTTCTCACTCATCTTTTCTCAGTATGATTATAATTAGTTATAGGAGAAACCATAAAGAATGAGAAGTATAGGAAATTAAAACCTATCCATTTCCCATTTGACCCAACATGAACTGTTTTCATTTATAACTTCAGAAAGTCTTTCCCATCTATATAAGTTTTAAATCTTACGTTATGAGACTATGTATATGTTAATTATTTTTCCCAATATGAAAAAAAGTATATTTTCTTATATTGGTCAAATTTATTGCTGTGTTTCTATTTTTATTTATTAAACACAAAATAAAACAAAACAAAAAGACTGTCATTAATGACACCACTCAGAGAAAACGTTTGATGACAATCTGAGGAATGCATCCTCTCAGAATACTTTTGAAAGGGGTGTTTTGTTTTGTTTTGTTTTGTTTTGTTTCCAGAAAGAGAGCCTATTGGAGTCAAAAGAACCAAAGTTCTATAGCCGGACATCCCTGGGTTCAAATTCTGCCTTGGTGTTTGACTTAGCTCTCTTCTTAGTACTCTCTTCTTTCCTTTTCTGTAAAACTGAGATAAGAGTTGTTTTTACTTCTTGAGGTTAGTTTGATAATTAAATATGACACTTAGCTCAGCGCTGGGCATACAGAAAACACTCATTGGAATGTAAGTTGTTAAATTTATTATTGAGCACATATTAACACAGCTGTTGTATTTGCTTTAAATCTATGCATTATATTTAAAGGACATTAAAAAAAACTGTCACTGTTGAATAATACATGCAAATTCAGAACTACTGGAAACCAGACCTCATGCTACTTATCCTCATATTCTATAAGCGGTATTAATGCACATCAAGACTTACAGTTTGTATTTATTCTAATTACTTCCTCTGCAGCCCCAAGTGCCCCTCCACAATCTGTCACTGTGCTGACAGTTGGAAGCCACAATAGCACAAGTATTAGTGTTTCCTGGGATCCTCCTCCTCCAGACCATCAGAATGGAATTATCCAAGAATACAAGGTAGGGCCTGAGTGAAGAAGAAAGGCTCACAGAGAAGCTTCTCAAAGAAGTCTCAGTGTCACATGCGTGAAGCATGTCTCCAAAGGCTCTCTGATTGAGTCTGGGTGTAACGTAATTTTTATATTGTTTTATGACAGGTAAAGAAACAAATGCATAAGGAGTTAGAAACGAACCCCAAGACACAGATAACACAAACTCACTTGGACTAGTAAACCATAACAGTGGAGTGTTTGGTTTTTGGTCTTTGGTTTTTTTAGTATGGCATGATTTCAGAACCTCAAAGATTTAGAGAGATTGGGTTCAAGAGTGGGTAGTGAAACTCTCCTTCCAGAAACTTCCTGTATCATTGTTATTAACTTTCTTTGTAATGGACCTTAGCAGGGATATGTTTAAACTGTGGTCTCGTAAAAAGATGCTTCCAAGGTTTAGAAAGTTGGAGGCGGAGGCTCCTGATAAATTTGTTGCTGTTTAGAAACAGTGTACATCCATTGTCTTTTTGCCATCGTTTGATGTTTAAGAGACAGAAGAAGTCTAACTTTGAGAAATAAAATTTTGATTAGCTGTGATGTAATTAGAACACATGCAACAGTAAAACACCTCATTAAACCTTATAAAAATACAAAACTATGATTTTTGCTATTAATAGTTATTTATGGAATTTTAAAATTAACATGCTAGATACATCTATTAGAATAGAAAACTAGACACCCCACCTCACCCCAAAAGTTTATAGCTGTTATGTAAAATGAAGCTGAATAATTGCACTGAAATCATTGCAGATTGAATTCTGTTATTTCTAATAAAAAATAATAAATTCAAAATAGAATTTTCCTAAGTTAAAGGTTAACTTACTGGAACAAGCAATGTACAGAAGCACTTACTCTAAAATTATTCCCATCACTTTATAAAGAAACAT
This sequence comes from Prionailurus viverrinus, assembly GCF_022837055.1. Taxonomy (NCBI): domain Eukaryota; kingdom Metazoa; phylum Chordata; class Mammalia; order Carnivora; family Felidae; genus Prionailurus; species Prionailurus viverrinus. The sequence goes on along the minus strand of NC_062569.1, from coordinate 128,850,427 downwards.
GTGTGTGAAATATAAGTTTTACAATAGCATAATTATAAATATATATATGACGTTTTACAAGGATTAGAGCACATTGTTTTAAGAGCAAAGTATGATCTATTCTTGTGCGTGCGTGCATGCATGTGCACGCGCGTGTGTGTGTGTGTGTGTTTTAATGAAGTTAAGATTATACTTTTGTATTATCTGGAACTAAATTTAAGTAAAATTCCATTTACTTAAATACTGATTTTGTTTATAACATGATAAATTTTGTCATAAATTGTAACCTTTCTCACTCATATGAGATTGCCTTATTTTGGTAACAAAGTGTATATTTTGGTGAGGCCTAAATATTCCTACGTTAGTAATTTAGATATCATTGTGCAAATAAAAGAAATATACAGTTTACAAGAATTATTTTAAATAAAAAGTCAGGAATTTACCCATTTCAGGAACAAACTATGTGTGTTCCCAATTACGTGTCTATACGTAGATTATGAAATACTGTGTGTTACGAATACAAATATATGTTCACAGTGTAATTCTTTTTGTAATGCATTTGACAGTAACAAATCCCCATATCTCAGAAAAAATGTATGCCTTAAAATGTGATTCTTACTTGTGGTAAAAGCCTAGGTTCTCTCACATCAGTGTTTAAAGACTTTTCACCACTTTGTTCTCATGCATGTGTATGTGTGTGTGTACATATGTTTTGATCAATATTAAGATTTATTACTGTCGATGTAAATACTGGCTTTAATTTCATCTCAGTCAATACTTATAACTTAGGTCAATTAATCTTGTTAACTACTTCTGGGTAAGTTAATATTTTCTTAAATAAAATATAAATTACTTAGATGTGTGCCTATATACCTTGGATATTACAACTCATAATCACTGTATTTTAATAGGTTATATGCATAATAAATCTTGATAAATAAATTAAGCAGAGGAGTTTATGTGTTTTAATCCATACCTGAATGTTGTGTGTAACCAAAGACCACTTTACAGAAGTGTTAAAAGAATCATTGTGTGATGAGCGTTCAGTGTTGATTATAAGGTATAAAGGAAAGTGGCATAGTTCTAGCTTCCCTTATTGTTCTTCCTTTTTTTATTATTGTTCTTCCTTTAATATACACACACACACATACACACACACACAAACACGCATACACATATATAAATAAACTGCAAAATTAGGCTTTCGAAAATGTCATTTACAAATATTTCTATAAGCCTAGAGAATAGATTGGTTACTACTAAAAAATATTTCATCAATTTAACAGAAAGGATAATTTTATATTCTTTTGTTGTTCGCTTTACGTTTTTATAGATCTGGTGTCTGGGGAATGAAACGCGATTCCATATCAACAAAACTGTGGATGCAGCCATTCGATCTGTCATAATTGGTGGATTATTCCCAGGTATTCAATACCGGGTAGAGGTTGCAGCTAGTACCAGTGCAGGGATTGGAGTAAAAAGTGAACCGCAGCCGATAATAATTGGTAAGTACCAGTGTGTGTAGGTTTTTTTAACCTATATCCTAAGAGTGGATATGCAGCAATGATTGAGAGGGTGCCCTCATCATATAGGCAAATAGGCTGACTCACTAGGGCTTCTTGAAGAAATCATTAGCAATTTCTTGTGCTCTTAAGATTCCCACAAACTTCTTTAAATTATTAGCACTAAGTCTTTAAATGCGGAAAGTTAATTTGAAAATAATTTTCAATCAGTAATTTCATGAATAATTTTGATGCCGTTGAAATATAATAGGAAATGAGGCAGTTACTGAAAAAAAATGCATTATATTTCAAACCTGCATACTTCCTTTTAGCCAGGAAAATGTCAAAATTTAACCAGAAACATGCCAGAATAAACTTTTTAATCGGAGGATATTATCCTGAAGAAGAAATCCCTATTTTTTTTTAAGTTTACTTATTTATTTTGAGAAAGAGAGAGTGAGAGAGCTGAGGAGGGCAGAGAGAGAGGGAGATAGAGAATCCCAAGCAGGCTCTTTCCTGTAAGGGCAGAGCTCCATGCAGTGTTCAAACCAACAAACCCTGAGATCATGACCTGAGCCGAAATCAAGAGTCACACACTTGACCTACCCAGCCACCCAGGTGCCCCACGAAGAAATGCCTATCAAATCTACTATCATCATTACAGAACATTTTTCCCTAGTAGCATTGTGTTTGCCTGTTCTTGAAATATATCTAAGTGGAATCAGGCAAAATATAATAATATGTGTCTAACTTTCACTAAACAATGTGTTTTGAGATTTACCCAGGTTTGCAATTCATATGTGTTATTTCTGAGCAGTATTCAGTCTGGTGAATGTATCATGTTTTGTTTCTCTGCTTTTCTCCTGAGAGAGTGAACATTCTTGTGTAAATCTTTTTGAGGACATACGTTTTTATTTCCTTTAGAGAAACATTTAGAAGTGGCATTTCTGGGTAATAGGATTGACATAGTGTATAAAAGCCTGCAAACACTTTTTCATATTGTTGTATAATTTTATACTCTCATTAACAAAGAATATGACTTTCACTTTTTGTACATCTACATTATTTGAAGTTGCCAGTCCATAATTTTAGTTATTCTAATGAGTTTAAAAGACTACCTCACTGTCGTTTAAACGTCAATATTCTTTGATAGCTTGTGATGTTGAACAACTTTACATGTGTTTATTGGCCATTTGCATATTTTCTTATGTAAAATTTCCAAATCTCTGCCTTTTTAAAATTGTATTGCTTGTCTCTTGTTACTGGGTAGAAGAAGTTATATTCTGAGTACAGATCTTTGTCATATATTTGTATTGCAAATATTTTCTCCTGGTCTATGCATTTTCTTAATAGTGTCTTTTGATCAGCAAATTTTTAAATTTTAGTGAACAACAATTTACTACATTTTTCTTTTATGTGTAGTGCTTTCTAAGAAATTGTGTCTTACCTACAGATACCAAAGACATTTTCTTATATTTTCTTCTAGCAGCTTTATAATTTTAGCTCTTATAATTATGTCTATAATTCATCTTAAAGTAATTGCATGTGGTTTGAGGTTTGAGGCTTATTTATTTTAATAAGTATATCATCCCATGGTTTATTAAACTTTCCCTATTTGATTTTTTATACTATTATAAGTATGTTTGTAAAATTTCCTTTTCTAACTGTTCTAAATTATATATAAAGTTAATTTTATATATTGCCCTTTTATCTTTTGACCTTACTCACTTCACTTATTTATTTTAATAGTTGTGACATATTTTCTGAGTGTATTCAAGTAATATTCTATCTCTTTTCTTATTTGTTTTAATATGGTAAATTCTATTGTATTGTTTTAAAGGTGAATAAATCTTGCACTTGTTTCTGGGTTAAATCCCACATGGTCAAAATATGTTTTTTGTAGATACTACTGGATCTAATTGCTAACATCTGGTAAAAAAAAAAATTGCATCCATGTTCATGAGGGATATTGATCAATAGATTTATTTTCTTCTAATGTCTTTGTCAGGTTTTAGAATCAGAGTATTTAGCTTTATAAAAGGGATTGGGAAGTATTCCTTTCTCTACTATAGTCTGTAACAGTTTTTGTAGGCCTTTTAATTATTTTTCCTTAAATACTTTGTTGAAATCAGTGATAATATCTGTGCCTAGAGGTTTTTTTTTGTGTGTGTGTGTGTGGATTCTATTTATATTTATTTATTTACATTTATTTAGAATTTTATTAGTCCTGTATTGGTTGTGATAAATGGACATTTGGTTTTGAATTTGTCTAATGCATCTAAGTTGTTGAATTTATAATCATATGCTTATTTGCACTACCTCTTTATTTATAATACACTCAATTGTGATTGTGGTTGTGATTGCAGGATGTGTGGTAATGTCATCTCTTTTATGCTTAAATGATGAGAATTTGTGTTCTCTTTTTTTGCCTCCATTTTTTTTTGCTCCCTCCCCTTCAATTTCAAGCTGTCTTGATATGGATTTATCAATGTTATTAATCTTTTCAAACTAGAAACTTTTGACTTTGCTATTTTCTTTCTGATTAATTTCTGCTCTTTTTTCTTCTACTTACTTTTATGTTGCTTCTTAAGATGGATATTTATATCAATGATTTGGACCTTTCTTCTTTTCTAATATGGATATATAAAGTTATACATTTCTTGCTAAACACATGTTCAGCTGAATCTTACACATTTTGAGGTGTTATGTTTCCATTTATCACAATGTTGAAAATACTTTTCACTTCCCCAAAGTACTTTTTTTACTTTGTAGAGGTTATTTGGAAGCATATCATTATATTTCCAAATGTTTTGGGATTTTTTCAGATAGGTTTTTCTTTATGATTTATAATTTAATTCCAATGAGTTCAGGGAATGTATATTGTATGAATTTAGCCTTTAAATATGGAGACTTATTTTATGGCCCAGCATTTGGTCTTAATGAATGTTCCTTGTGCACTTGAAAAGTATGTATATATTTCTGTTCTACAGTGGAATGTTCTATAAATGTCATGTCAGATTAGTTGGTAGTATTATTTAGGTCGTTACTGATTTTCTACCTATTGATTCTTTCAATCAATAAGAAAGGAGTCTGGAAATTTATTGTAATTAAAGATTTGGGTATTTCTCATTTCCATCTATACGTTTTTGTTTTTTACTACTCCTTTTAAGTGAATACATTTTAGGGTTGTTATATCTTATTAATGAACTTACCCTTTATCACAATGGAATGCCCCACTTTATAAGCCAGTAAGATCTTTTTCCTGAAATTTAGTTTGTCTTATATTAGTATAGCTATACTAATAGCTAATTATCTTGTAAGTGTTTGTATGGCTTGTGTTGTTTCCATCCTTTTACAGAGAAACTGTACATTTCTGTTATTTAAACTGCATGTTAACTCTTTTTTAAATTCAATATGACAGTCTTGGGGCACCTGGCTAGCTTAGTTGGTTAAGCATCTGACTTCAGGTCAGGTCATGATCTCATAGTTGGTGAGTTAGAGCCCTGCATCAGGCTCTGTGCTGACAGCTAAGAGCCGGAATACTGCTTCAGATTCTGTGTCTCCCTCTCTCTTTGCTCCTTCCCTGCTCATGTGCTCTTTCTCTCTCTCTCAAAAATGAACATTTAAAAAGTTTTTAAAAATATGAAAATCTTTTAATTGGAATGCTTACACCATTATCTTTAATGTAATCAGTGATGTGTTTTGGCTTAGAATTACCATCTTGCTATTTGTTTTCTGTCTAACTCTATTCGTGTTTCCTAAGTTCCCAATTTCATTTGGATGAATTAAATAATTCTCTATATTATAGTTTATATCCACTATTTTTTAATAATGGTTACTCTAGGATTTGCCTATAAGGATCTTAAAAAATATAATTCCATTTTCCTTGCTCTCAATATTTTTCTATTGTTAAAATTTTACTCTTATACATATAATAAACACCAATATACAAACTAAGGTATTACTTTTTGCTTCACTTTAAATCATTAATTCTCTTTTAAGTAAATTAAAACTAAGGAAAGTATTTTATGTTACTCATTTTTTTCAGATATTTTGTTCCATAAATTCAATTTCCTTAATGTCCCTGAATTCCTCTATTTCTTTAACTTAGCCACATTTGACCAAAAGCTATGAAAATAATATGATCTCCCTTGTTTATTTCCCTTTTTTCACAATGCTTCCCTTTTGCTTTACATATTTGCTTAGTTTTCTACTTATTTATGGTGAGATTACATGTCCCATACCTGTTATTTCTTTATGGGCAGAAATGAAAATATACAGTGAATTATTAATTTTATATAATACACTTTTGTGTTCTACTATTTCCATTGTTTTTCTTTTACATTTTCATCCCTCATATATTCGTCTATAATGACTCTATTAATTTAAGTCCATGAACATATTGTAATAGCCATTTTAATGTCCTTGTCTCCTAATTTCAATATGTGTATCATCTTATGGTCTGTTTCTATTGATTACCTTTTCTCTTGACCTTTGGTCATTTTTTTCCTGTTGTTTGTGCCTCTTTCTTTCTTTCTTCCTTTCTTTCTTTCTTTTGCTGTTATTTTGCTTGTTTTTGCGTGTTTAGTATTTTTTTACTGTATACTAGATATTGCAGATGCATACCATAAAATTTTGTGATCTTCTAAAGAAAGTTGGGTTTTGTTCTAAAGTAAGTTATGTTACTGGCTGATCATCTTGATCTTGTGGTGGTTTGGATTTTACATTTGTTAGTATAAGGCTGTTTATATTTGACCTTATTCTCAAGCAAAATCTCAACATGATCTTTTCTTCTAAATCATGGCTCTCAAGAGGGTTCAGTGAAAAACCTAATATGTTTATCTGTTTTCCCAACTTGATGAAATTTGAAGTTTGAACACAATCTTTGCAGTGGACATCTGTTGAAAGTCTGTTTAGCCTTTTCAGCTTTCTAGCTTTTGATTTTCATGAGATGTTTGGAATCTTCATTCTTCATGCAACTAAGGGTTAACCTTAGGATTCTGCGGGGGTTGGGGGAGGGGAAGAGTGTCGATTGGGGATTTGGGAATATCATTTTCCTGTGGCTCTTTCACATGGCTTCCCAGTGAAATTTTTCAGTCATTCTGTCATTTCAGAACACTATCCTCTGACACCTCAGACCAGTACAATTGAGGATTGCAACTTGGGTCCTAGCTGCCCAGCACTGTAGGGATTGAAATCTTCAAGGGGAAAAGAAAGCCTCAAAAGTACAGATTTCCCCTAGAGTTCTCTGCTTTCAAGGGACAAATCCTTTTAGTTCTTTCTGCTTTCCTTTGGTTATTAGCATCTTTAATTCTTAAAAAAATACTCTTCCTAGAGTTTACATATTTTAAGAATATTTGCTGAGAGTTTGGTACAGTGGAATGTCTCAGGGAGCACCAGAGTGGTTCAGTTGGTTAAGTGTCTGACTTTAGCTGAGGTTATGATCTCATAGGCTCTGAGTTCAAGCCCTTCATTGGGCTCTCTGCTGTCAGCATAAAGCCCACTTCAAATCCTCTGTCCTTCCTCTCTCTGTCCCTCCCTTGCTCTCTCTCTCACTCTCTCTCTCTCTCCCTGTTTGAAAAATAACATTAAAAAAAAAGAATATGCCAGTTCCATTGATTTCTGTTTGTTTTATTTTTGAAATGATACACACAGAGCACACTGCCAATTTCTGGAAAATTGTTTCTTATTACAAAGTATTTATTGAATATGAAGAGATTTAACATTCAGTCATATTGTTGATTTTTTATATCCTCCAAGTTTTTGTTCTTTTATATATTAAAAGAATTAAAGAGAAAAGTTATAGTATTAACTTTCCTTTAAATTGCCTTCCCTTTCTTAATTAGTCATACAGACTGAATTAATTTCTTAACCTGAGGGGAACCTACAGTCTTGCCCTTCTGAGATTTTCTAAAATAAATTGGAATAAGAGAAAAATACAGGTACACCCAAAAGGATTTAACTGACATATGTGTGTGTGTGTGTGTATGTGTGTGTGTATACATATATATAATGCATGTATGCATATATATATATATATGCAATTAATTTTTCCCTGAAAAAATGTTTATGAAATATCTTTAAAAAGCATTGTTTTCTATGAGAAACAGATAAGTAAACAAAGCTTTAAGGTTTTTCTCCTCTCTCATGCATATATGAAATGTAATATGTCTAATTCAAAGATTATCAAGTATCTATATTTTTATTTCCTGTTTTTTCTATTACCTTTATTAATAAGTAAAATTCTCAAGCAAGGGAAGGGTTTTTTTTTCTTTTTTGTAGGACTACTTGTGTTGTTCCCCATATTTGGGGGATTTATTATAGTTGGAAGCAAGTACAACATTACAAGAATACCATTTAACTAAGCTCATGTGATGTCAATTAAGAATTTTAACAATTGTATAGTAATTTTATTTTATTTTATTTTATTTTTAATATATGAAATTTATTGTCAAATTGGTTTCCATAAAACACCCAGTGCTCATCCCAAAAGATGCCCTCTTCAATGCTCATCACTTACCCACCCCTCCCTCCCACCCCCCATCAACCCTTAGTTTGTTCTCAGTTTTTAAGTCTCTTATGCTTTGGCTGTCTCCCACCCTAACCTCTTTTTTTTTTTTCCTTCCCCTCCCCCATGGGTTTCTGTTAAATTTCTCAGGATCCAATTTGTATAGTAATTTTAAAAAAGGAAAGCCAATTTAGAGTATTTTAAATCAAAAATAAAATTTTCTTAAATTTCTATCATTTTAAAAGGACTGTGTTCAAATGTATAGCTAGTACCTTTTGGGTTATTTTAGTGTATCATATAACTGTTTCCAAATTTTCTATGAATAAAAACATGTAATAAACACTATTTCTATCTTCTGTTCAAGCAGCTAGAATATGCAATATTCAAGCTATAATCAAATAGAATTGAAAATAAATACATGCACTCACACATAAAAACACATGCATGCACACACACGCACAATTCAATGCAGAAAAGGCTATTTGTCCTCAAGAGATTTATTTCTTTTTAATATCTACTGTTGTATGGAAGAAGCCTTTAATTGTTTCTTTAATTACTCCAGCATGTCTACCTTAACATCTTGTCTGATAACCTTATCTACACAACTGTTTTTCCTTAGTTGAAAAGTGATTTAGGATGGCTAATCTCTTTTTCTGTTTCAATCTGTGCTTTCTCTATTTTCTAGTCAGTACTAGAAACAGCACTCAAAGGGACTCAAGCTCTACCACACTTCCACTTTGCTTTAATTAAATCATGTGTTGGCATTTGATGTAATTTATGGCTGATAACTTTAGATTTGTCTCATACCAGACTATGCACAGTTTCATCTATTTCTTCTCAGTTTAGTTTTCATTCCAGAAAGTTCCATTAAGGGAATATTAAAATATTGTATAAAGATAATAAATAGCCTTACACAAGTTTAAAGGTAATATTGTTCTTTTGTCTGTATTTTCCACTGGTAAGATGACTTTTACCTCAAAGTGTCCGTAGTTCTGTACTGTTGCATTTACAGATACGGAAATGCAACCACATATATTTACATATGTAAGCATCAAAGAGTATGCCATGTAACAAATTTACTTTGACTTAAAATTTTCAAGCAATCTTGTTTAATAATATATCTATTGTTTCTTTAATCATTTGGCCATTTAATGCTTACCTTATATAGTTGCTAATAATATGTGGAACAGCTGCAAACTTTCACAGTAATAGGTACAATCGAATCTGATGTGTCTAATTAATTTTTAGTCCAACAAATTAGTTTTGTTCTTCATTACTCTCCAATGGGAGAAAGACATTACATTTCATTATATTTTTTGTCTGCAAGAACAATGGAGCGTTACAGGTCACATGCATCCCTTGTCTATACTCTAATTAGTCTGACTGACAACATTTTTCAAAAATACCAGAAGCATAAGAAATAGTAATAAACCTTGGGTAACATATATATCACACTATACCAAATATGATATTTTATGGACCTTTTACACAAATGAAGGACACATTTTCTTTTCTCTTTGTTCTATAAGGTGTTTGTTTTCTTTTTAGTAACTATTAGTAGTTAGAAAAATCGCCAGATATGTGCATGTCTCATATTGAAAATATGAGCTCAGTTTAAATACATTTTTTAAAATGTTTATAATTGAAAGAGGGCAAGTGAGCAGGGGAGAGGCAGAGAGCCTAATGCAGGGCTTGAACTCATGAACCATGAGATTATGACCTGAGCTGAAGTCAGATGCTTAAACAGTTGAGCCACCCAGGTGCCCCTTTAAATACATTTTAAACTAAGTTTATATGTATAATAATAAAGGGCAAATAGGTTGGAAAAATTAACTAAGTTTATTACATAAGTGAATCTGGTTTTCACATCTAGAATTTAACACAAAAGACATTTCAGAAATAGAATATAAGTATGCATAACAGAAATACTAGCAGCTGTAAGAAACAAGCCTATGTACTGATTGGCTTAAAAAAATAAAGGTTGTTTGTTTTTTCTTATTGATAGCCCTGTCTAGTATGGAGTAGCAGAATGGGTGGGGCTTCTACTCCAGAGTTATTCAGGGAATTTCAATCCTTCCAGTCACTAGCTGTGCCATCTTTGAGTGGGGTCAGAATCCTCCAAAGATCCGCTCTATTTAACATTAGGAAGGAAAGAGAATGTCAAGTATTGTTACAGTAGTGTCTGGGTCATATCTGGAAGTAGTATGCATAACTTGTGCCCCTGCTGTATTGGCCAATAACTCAGTCACTTTGTTTCACTTCAACAAGTGAGTCTGGGAAATGTAGGTTAATTTCTGACCTAAAAGAAAGAAGAAACTAGTAAACAAGTCATCTGTGGTTTTCCAGATCTCACATCTGGACAATTTACAACTTACATCCCTGAAGTTATGTGAGTGGTTCTTAAAGTAACCTGTACCTATACCTGGGTCCTAATTTTGAATCAACAAACTACTGTGTTCCTATCAGCCTCTTTACATACATTATCTTAAATAACACTCCCAAATATTTGAAACAGGACTGTTGCCAACTAGCAGAAACAGGTACTTGAAAAGATTGAGTGACCTACATGAGGTTATTGCTTACTTAAGCTAGTAAGTGGCAGAGATGATATTCAAACAGAAAACTTCAAAGACCGTGTTCTTTCTAATATATTGTAGTGCCATGATAACTAAAACAATGAACATCTTTGGATGTAATATGTTGAAATTAGCCACTTATATTTCGATTTCAATTTCTTTTAAAAAGCCTTTGATTAGTAATTAATAAGATATGATGTTGACATTACAAATAATTTCACATCAGTGTGTAAATTTCTTAATCTCTTATATAAACACCTAACCTAAATCTTTGCTCTTAAGTGATACTATGATTCCATGAGTTTTTAACTATTTTAAAATGTGGAATAAGATTTTAATTATCTCTGAGAGGTCTAAATTCTCAAAAACATGAGTATTTCTAGAATAATAGTCCAGATTTAAATGTTTATTTTAGTGGGTCACCTGGGTGGCTCAGTTGGTTAAGCGTCTGATTTGATTTCAGATCAGGTCCCGAATCTTATAGTTCCTGAGATCAATCCCCATGTTGGGCTGTATGCTGACAGCACAGAGCCTGCTTGGGATTCTCTCTCTCCCTCCCTCTCTCTCTGGCCATCTCCTGCTTGCTCTCTATCTCTCTCTCAAAATAAATAAATTAATTTAATTTTTTTTCAACGTTTTTTATTTATTTTTGGGACAGAGAGAGACAGAGCATGAACGGGGGAGGGGCAGAGAGAGAGGGAGACAGAATCGGAAACAGGCTCCAGGCTCTGAGCCATCAGCCCAGAGCCTGAGGCGGGGCTCGAACTCACGGACCGCGAGATGGTGACCTGGCTGAAGTCGGACGCTTAACCGACTGCGCCACCCAGGCGCCCCAATCAATTAATTTTAAAAAGTAAATGTTTACTTTAGTAGCATAGACTTTAGAATTAATTTTAAAGTTGTCTTTTTAATTAAACCTACAAGTGGATTTTCAAATTAGTTTAGTTTTAAAGGAATATGTGAGATTTATCTTTTTGTGACATTTTAATTACAGACACTAATCTCTATGAAAATATACTTCTATAATTGTCATTGTTTTATATAGTAGTTTTAATACATTCCAAAAAAATTAAAGGCTGTTTGATCAAAATAAATTCCCTGTTAGAATATTAAGGATAATATTAAGTTACCTATTTTTAAATCTTGAACACTTCAACTTAGGCAGTGCTATAGAGGAAAGACAATTTATAAATACCCTGTGAATATTGTAGTTGCTTTTTAAAATTTTATTTTAGCAAGACTATATTAAAATATGCTTTATTTGGCTGAAGAAATGTTGCTGTTATTTTGCCCACTAGCACTTGCATTAGTACTTATTTATAAGGCAATAAATCAAGAAGCAGTTCTGAATCTATTCATAGTAACCCCAAGCATAAGGGAGCAATGTTCTTAATCACATTTTAAACTCATAACTTGATTCTTCTTCTGAAACGTATAATATATGCTTATCAATAATTTTGACAGGCTCAGAGCACAATTATTACCTGCCTTCATAGGAATTTTCTAATTTTCTCTGCCTTTGGTACACCATGTAGGTATTCCTGTGTTGACTTTCATAATAATGTTTACTAAAACTATTGTTTCTTCCACAGGGGGACGTAATGAAGTTGTCATTACTGAAAACAATAACAGCATAACTGAACAAATCACTGATGTTGTGAAGCAACCAGCCTTTATAGCTGGTATTGGTGGTGCCTGCTGGGTAATCTTGATGGGTTTTAGCATCTGGTTGTATTGGCGACGAAAGAAGAGAAAGGGACTCAGTAATTATGCTGGTAAGAGACTGTTAATAGCTAAGAAAACCTCTTATCTTTAGGAATGTAATGAAATGAAAGAGAAGGAATGGAATTGAATAACGAATGAGTGAATGAACGAATGAATGAATAGATGTTTTGGGCTTGTTTTAAACACCTGCTCTGTAAAATGCAATTATAAACAACGTGCTTTAATGCATCTCTTTTCACCATATTCCGTTATAAACATAAGGCAAGCTTTTTGCTTGTATCTCCGATGAAGTGCAACAAGAATGCACATGGATATGTGTAACCATTTTTTTCTCAAGTAGTTCTTCAAAACAGTCACTCACAAGCACAGCACAGCACACACACACACACACACACACACACAGACTGCATGCTATGCAGCCATTATTTGAGAAGTGGATTTAGGCAAGAGCATTACTAACATGTTCAGTAAGAACAAAAATATTTAAAATATAGCTTTTAGTATTTCAAGACACAGATTACAATAGGACATGTCCTGGACGGCAAATAAAAATAAGCTAAAAAAAAATCTCATCACAATTAATAAGACTGATGAGGCATGAATTAAATGACTTAATAATCACTTAAAGAGGGTGTCTATTTCAAGGTAACCAATCATCATTTTAGAAGGAAGAAAAAGGAGAAGGAAAAGAAGCAGCAGAATAAAAAGAAGATCCTAGATATTCTATTTGCAAAAATGTTTTCTTTTTAGAGTCTGAAACAGAATTTCAAGGAGTCAAAAATTGTGACCTTCAAAACATTTCTGAGGCAGAGGAGAGAGGGGAGGGGGTGGAATTATCAAGTCAGTGATTAGAAGAGTGAACTCAGTAATGAAGCTATAGTTAATAATCATTTTTTTTAATTTTTTTTAAACGTTTATTTATTTTTGGGACAGAGAGAGACAGAGCATGAACAGGGGAGGGGCAGAGAGAGAGGGAGACACAGAATCGGAAACAGGCTCCAGGCTCTGAGCCATCAGCCCAGAGCCTGATGTGGGGCTCGAACCCACGGACCGCGAGATCGTGACCTGGCTGAAGTCGGACACTCAACCGACTGCGCCACCCAGGCGCCCCAATAATCATTTTAATTGCAATTCATTTTAAGTATTTCCTCTAACAACAATCATAAAAATAAGTTGTCTCACAATATTTCACACTTTCTAGAATTTAGAAGGGGATAATTTTCGTTTAACATCATCCTACAAACATTTTAGAATTTTTTGACACATTTTATTCAGTCTTCTATTTCTAGTTTTAATTTTAAGTTTAAATGTTTATAAATGTCTTAATAACTGATTTTGACAGAAACTTCATAGTTTATTAAGCTTATATGCTGCTGTAGCTTGTAGGCTTCTAAGCCACTGATAATGTCTAAACACGGCAAAATGGAAGGGATAGGACCCACTTAGTTGTCTTACTGGTTATTTAACAGTATTTAAATATGATGATTTGATTCTAACGTTATGGCTCATATCTGTATCTTATGAAAATAAAGCTTATTATTTACTGGTTAGAATACGTTTCAAAGACTAGAGAAAGCAGTATAGTGTATCCATTGAAAAGGGGATTCCAAACTTTGTGACTTGCAATCATTCTCCCATTCTCATATTCCATTGGTCGCTGATGGTTTCTCCCTTGTGTTTTATCATTCTGAGTGCTATCTCACCACATCAGGGAGGCATTCTTCCCAGCAAGGAATACTAGGTAATAACTGCCAAGTGTCAGAGTCTTGAACATTCGTGATATTTAATGTACTTCTTGTTCTGCAGTCCAGTCCTCTACTTTCACTCCTTATAGGTATTGTCCATCAACCCATCTATTTAATCAATCACCATGTTACAGTTCATCCCTGTGATGCACGTACAAATCATGTAAATCATAGGGAAGAACTGACTTAATTCATGGACTAGTTTATGTTTATCCCTTTGCTTGACCTAAGTGAAAATAATAAAAGATTGACCGTGCTAGTTTCACTGCAAAGTTCTAAGATATCCACATTCGAGGCATTGCATTTTTATCCCCCACATTCATCCCCTCACTCCTTACAAATACCATAGCTCTCTTAACTTTTAGGTTTGTGCTTTTAGTAAAATTATATCAGACTTCCTTGTTCTTCTTTTTCCTCTCCCTTTTATTTTTTTTTAACATCAGTTCTTTTTAAAACCTATGCATTTAATTTGAAAATATCTGTTGGTTTTTGAGCTTGACAAGAATAGTACAGTTCCTATTATCATTTCTCATTGTGATTGATATCCATCTGCTTGTAGAGGAACTGCTAACTCAGAAGGTGCTATGCCCTTCAAATATTTTGGAATAAGGCCAAGCCAGAGAGCAGCCTTTCAAAACCTTTATACTTAATTGATAGATGGCTGACTCCCAGAATGGATTTACCTTCAACTAATAATTTGCCTTCTAGCAACTGATGTTCTCTGCTAACTGAGAAGCAAATGAAAATCCAAACCACAGGTACCTAGCAATGTATATCTGACTTTATGATCTTTTTTATAATCTCCGTCCATATACATCTTACCCTTCACCTGTTAAAATTTTCATATTCTTGTCCTTATACAACTTTAAAAATGGGGATTTTAAATAGGAATGATTAGTGGAATATATATCAAAGTTTTAAATTTCTGATGTTGTAGGAGCACAAAGATTTCATACAAGGCTATTTTTTTCTTTCTTTGAAGTGTGTTATAAAACTTATAGGGAATATACTTGATTTGTACTGGTTCTATTTATATTTTGGTTTTCATAAAACTTCTCTGGGAATGTTTTAAATTTTACCAGTATGAAAGCAATGTCATTTTCCTCACAAAATGGAAAGCCTACTGTTTTCACATTTTTACTGCATGATAATGTCTATATAGTGTCCAAACTTTATTGTTAATTCATGAAAGCATTGGTAATTTTTTTCCCCTAAATAAACAAAAAGTCTATTTTGGGATAAGTATTTAGATTAATTTGGTAACATAAGATATTTCCTTTCTTTCCAACCTCAGTTGTGATCTTGGATTATACTTAAACATCTGGTGCAATTTATATATATTAAGATACAATATGTATTTCGTGCAATTTGCATATATACACACATTTTATTTTATTTTGTTTTATTTACTTTTTTTTTTTTGAGAGAGAGAGAGAGGGTGCAACTGAGTAAGGGGCAGAGAGAAGGCAAGAGAGAGAGAATCTCACACAGGCTCTGCACCATCAGCATGGAGCCCAAAGTGAGGCTCCTGACGCGGGGCTCGATCTCACCCAGTGGGGCACCGGTGCTCACCCAAAGCGGGGCTCATGCTCACCCAAAGGGAGACTTGAACTCACCCTATGTTGGGGGGGGAGGCTGAAGCTCACCTGATGCGGGGCTCAAACTCAGGAACCTTGAGATCATGACCTGAGCCGAAGTCAGATGCTTGACCAACTGAATCACCCAGCTGCGCCTATACATGCATTTTAATAAAGCTTGACTGACTCTAAGTAGAATTGTAAAGCAGGTAAAATTTGATTTCAGCACTCCCTTTTCTCTGCTTCATTCCAAATCTCCTCTTACCACTAGAAGTAGAACAGGGAAGATTTTAACTAGTGGGAAGACATTTCAATATCTTTCAGGTTGGAAATTCTAACTCTCAGCAGGCAGCCTTCCACTCACCCTGTGCAGGCAAAAACTTACTGACTTTTTTTAAAGCTAATCTTTGTGTATCTGTCATGTAGAAAATTATATTTGAATGTTTAGAAGGAAATAAAATAAAAACATGCTACTCAGTATTGATATTTTTCATATATCGGAGGATTTAACATATTTATCATAGAACACTAGTGAATGACACCTTAGATTGTAAAAATGAATATCAAGTATCAAATGCAGGGGCGCTTGGGTGGCTTAGTTGGTTAAGTGTCCTACTCTTCAGCTCAGGTCATGATCTCACGATTTCTGGGTTCAAGCCCAATGGCAGCACAGAGCCTGCTTGGGCTTTTCTCTCCTCCTCTCTCTCTCTCTCTCTGACACTCCTGCTGTCTCAAAATAAATAAATAACCTTAAAATAATGAATTAAATGCAAACTTATATATTTAAATGATCTGAGAGGAGAATTTGGCCTGAATATACTTTGTTTCTTTACATAGCAGATAGTGGAGATTTCCCCAGGGCAATGTTACATGCTAACTTCTTATTCAATCATTTCCTATTTATCCTTTCTTTAATTCTTCAGATACACATGTCACCTCTTTGCATATGGTGCAAAGAAAGGCAGCTTGAACAACAACAAAAAAGGGAATCCTTATATTCTATGTGAAATCATTTTATACTTTCATACAGCATCATACAATGTTATTTATCTTATGCTCCATTGAGCACTAAAAGTCTACTTGTCACTGCTTGTGAGGTTCATGACTGCTCGACTAATTTACCACTTGAATCGTTGTAACATCAAATGAATTGTAAAAAGATTTGGGCAGAAAAAACAGAGCATATGAGGTGATTTTTGAATCTGGAGTAAATGTTTGATCACAGGTATATCAGTATTTGTGAACAGATAAATAAACAACATGAGTTTGGATAAAAACCATGTAGCCCACAGGAGAGGTCTATGTAGCTATATGTATATATAATATACATACTCATATATATCCATTTTATAATCCTCATGAAGGCTAATGACTCTTTTCAATCTTACATTGTTCACTTTTCTTATTCACAATTTTTAAGTTATCAACTTTTTAATGAAAGTATATATTTTGCACCTTTAAAGGGGTGAGTGATACTTTATAAGTATTATATTACCTCTGAGAATAACAGGCTTTATGAAACTCAGTAAATATAAACAATATATTATTGAGTAAGTAAATTATGAAATGCTAAACACTTCTTACATAGCTTTAAAACTGTTGGTAAAATATAAATTATTTGACAAAACTATCCAAAGAGAGCTAAAAGATTTGATGGAATTTTTATACTCTGATTATCTGGGCTGAGTTAATGCTTATTAAAAGAGGATTAATCTACATTCATATTTGAGAACTAGCTTATCAGGAGAGGGAATAAGGCTTGGCTGGCAACATTAAAGTTTCCATTTGGAGTAGGAAAATGTGGCCTACTAGAGATAGGCACTCTGAAAGCTTCCTTACCTTAAAATGTCAATTTACCACATAGTTACATTTCCCTTCCCCCTCAGTTCTAGCAGGCATGAGATTAGGATTAATCCTGTCAGATAATAGTAGAGGTACTTTCTGTATGACATAAACTTGCAAAATCTCTTTACCTTATTTCCTTTATAAATATTGCAATAAATTCAAAATATTTAATGCAATTCTAAAACGTTTCAGATTGTGGTGTCTGTAGAACTTTTTGGACATCTTAGCATGATCCAGTTAGCTTTAGATTAAAAAACAAAAAAACAAAAAAACCTTCTGTATGTTGTTCCCTGAAAGTTCTTAACTTTATATACTAGCAGGGACTCGTTCCTGGTAAAGATTCACACTTATTTCAAATTTATCTCTGGTAAGCACAAAGTTATTACACTGTGATTATCAAAATCATGACTAGACACAAATTTTCCAACGACCTCTCTTTCCTTCCCTCTTGCTTTTTTTTTATTGCATTATATGTTATGTCTTTTATTTTTTTTTATTTTTTTTTTATGAAATTTATTGACAAATTGGTTTCGATACAACACCCAGTGCTCATCCCAAAAGGTGCCGTCCTCAATACCCATCACCCACCCTCTCCTCCCTCCCACCCCCCATCAACCCTCAGTTTGTTCTCAGTTTTTAACAGTCTCTTATGCTTTGGCTCTCTCCCATTCTAACCTCTTTTTTTTTTTTTCCTTCCCCTCCCCCATGGGTTCCTGTTAAGTTTCTCAGGATCCACATAAGAGTGAAACCATATGGTATCTGTCTTTCTCTGTATGGCTTATTTCACTTAGCATCACACTCTCCAGTTCCATCCACGTTGCTACAAAAGGCCATATTTCATTTTTTCTCATTGCCACGTAATATTCCATTGTGTATATAAACCACAATTTCTTTATCCATTCATCAGTTGATGGACATTTAGGCTCTTTCCATAATTTGGCTATTGTTGAGAGTGCTGCTATGAACATTGGGGTACAAGTGGCCCTATGCATCAGTACTCCTGTATCCCTTGGATAAATTCCTAGCAGTGCTATTGCTGGGTCATAGGGTAGGTCTATTTTTAATTTTCTGAGGAACTTCCACACTGCTTTCCAGAGCGGCTGCACCAATTTGCATTCCCACCAACAGTGCAAGAGGGTTTCCGTTTCTCCACATCCTCTCCAGCATCTATAGTCTCCTGATTTGTTCATTTTGGCCACTCTGACTGGCGTGAGGTGATACCTGAGTGTGGTTTTGATTTGTATTTCCCTGATAAGGGGCGACACTGAACATCTTTTCATGTGCCTGTTGGCCATCCGGATGTCTTCTTTAGAGAAGTGTCTATTCATGTTTTCTGCCCATTTCTTCACTGGGTTATTTGTTTTTCGGGTGTGGAGTTTGGTGAGCTCTTTATAGATTTTGGATACTAGCCCTTTGTCCGATATGTCATTTGCGAATATCTTTTCCCATTCCGTTGGTTGCCTTTTAGTTTTGTTGGTTGTTTCCTTGGCTGTGCAGAAGGTTTTTATCTTCATAAGGTCCCAGTAATTCACTTTTGCTTTTAATTCCCTTGCCTTTGGGGATGTGTCGAGTAAGAGATTGCTACGGCTGAGGTCAGAGAGGTCTTTTCCTGCTTTCTCCTCTAAGGTTTTGATGGTTTCCTGTCTCACATTCAGGTCCTTTATCCATTTTGAGTTTATTTTTGTGAATGGTGTGAGAAAGTGGTCTAGTTTCAACCTTCTGCATGTTGCTGTCCAGTTCTCCCAGCACCATTTGTTAAAGAGGCTGTCTTTTTTCCATTGGATATTCTTTCCTGCTTTGTCAAAGATGAGTTGGCCATACGTTTGTGGGTCTAGTTCTGGGGTTTCTATTCTATTCCATTGGTCTATGTGTCTGTTTTGGTGCCAATACCATGCTGTCTTGATGATGACAGCTTTGTAGTAGAGGCTAAAGTCTGGGATTGTGATGCCTCCTGCTTTGGTCTTCTTCTTCAAAATTCCTTTGGCTATTCGGGGCCTTTTGTGGTTCCATATGAATTTTAGGATTGCTTGTTCTAGTTTCGAGAAGAATGCTGGTGCAATTTTGATTGGGATTGCATTGAATGTGTAGATAGCTTTGGGTAGTATTGACATTTTGACAATATTTATTTTTCCAATCCATGAGCAGGGAATGTCTTTCCATTTCTTTAAATCTTCTTCAATTTCCTTCATAAGCTTTCTATAGTTTTCAGCATACAGATCCTTTACATCTTTGGTTACATTTATTCCTAGGTATTTTATGCTTCTTGGTGCAATTGTGAATGGGATCAGTTTCTTTATTTGTCTTTCTGTTGCTTCATTGTTAGTGTATAAGAATGCAACTGATTTCTGTACATTGATTTTGTATCCTGCAACTTTGCTGAATTCCTGTATCAGTTCTAGCAGACTTTTTCTGGAGTCTATCGGATTTTCCATGTATAATATCATGTCATCTGCAAAAAGCGAAAGCTTGACTTCATCTTTGCCAATTTTGATGCCTTTGATTTCCTTTTGTTGTCTGATTGCTGATGCTAGAACTTCCAGCACTATGTTAAACAGCAGTGGTGAGAGTGGGCATCCCTGTCATGTTCCTGATCTCAGGGAAAAAGCTCTCAGTTTTTCCCCGTTGAGGATGATGTTAGCTGTGGGCTTTTCATAAATGGCTTTTATGATCTTTAAGTATGTTCCTTCTATCCCGACTTTCTCAAGGGTTTTTATTAAGAAAGGGTGCTGGATTTTGTCGAAGGCCTTTTCTGCATCGATTGACAGGATCATATGGTTCTTCTCTTTTTTTGTTGTTAATGTGATGTATCACGTTGATTGATTTGCGAATGTTGAACCAGCCCTGCATCCCAGGAATGAATCCCACTTGATCATATAAAAAGAATAATTCTTTTTATATGCCGTTGAATGCGATTTGCTAGTATCTTATTGAGAATTCTTGCATCCATATTCATCAGGGATATTGGCCTGTAGTTCTCTTTTCTTACTGGGTCTCTGTCTGGTTTAGGAATCAAAGTAATACTGGCTTCATAGAATGAGTCTGGGAGTTTTCCTTCCCTTTCTATTTCTTGGAATAGCTTGAGAAGGATAGGTATTATCTCTGCTTTAAACGTCTGGTAGAACTCCCCTGGGAAGCCATCTGGTCCTGGACTCTTATTTGTTGGGAGATTTTTGGTAACCGATTCAATTTCTTCGCTGGTTATGGGTCTGTTCAAGCTTTCTATTTCCTCCTGATTGAGTTTTGGAAGAGTGTGGGTGTTCAGGAATTTGTCCATTTCTTCCAGGTTGTCCAATTTGTTGGCATATAATTTTTCATAGTATTCCCTGATAATTGTTTGTATCTCTGAGGGATTGGTTGTAATAATTCCATTTTCATTCATGATTTTATCTATTTGGGTCATCTCCCTTTTCTTTTTGAGAAGCCTGGCTAGAGGTTTGTCAATTTTGTTTATTTTTTTAAAAAACCAACTCTTGGTTTCGTTGATCTGCTCTACAGTTTTTTTAGATTCTATATTGTTTATTTCTGCTCTGATCTTTATTATTTCTCTTCTTCTGCTGGGTTTAGGCTGCCTTTGCTGTTCTGCTTCTAGTTCCTTTAGGTGTGCTGTTAGATTTTGTATTTGGGATTTTTCTTGTTTCTTGAGATAGGCCTGGATTGCAATGTATTTTCCTCTCAGGACTGCCTTTGCTGCGTCCCAAAGCGTTCGGATTGTTGTATTTTCATTTTCGTTTGTTTCCATATATTTTTTAATTTCTTCTCTAATTGCCTGGTTGACCCACTCATTCGTTAGTAGGGTGTTCTTTAACCTCCATGCTTTTGGAGGTTTTCCAGACTTTTTTCTGTGGTTGATTTCAAGCTTCATAGCATTGTGGTCTGAAAGTAAGCATGGTATAATTTCAATTCTTGTAAACTTATGAAGGGCTGTTTTGTGGCCCAGTATATGATCTATCTTGGAGAATGTTCCATGTGCACTCAAGAAGAAAGTATATTCTGTTGCTTTGGGATGCAGAGTTCTAAATATATCTGTCAAGTCCATCTGATCCAATGTCTCATTCAGGGCCCTTGTTTCTTTATTGACCGTGTGTCTAGATGATCTATCCATTTCTGTAAGTGGGGTGTTAAAGTCCTCTGCAATTACCACATTCTTATCAATAAGGTTGCTTATGTTTATGAGTAATTGTTTTATATATTTGGGGGCTCCGGTATTCGGCGCATAGACATTTATAATTGTTAGCTTTTCCTGATGGATAGACCCTGTAACTATTATATAATGTCCTTCTTCATCTCTTGTTACAGCCTTTAATTTAAAGTCTAGTTTGTCTGATAGAAGTATGGCTACTCCAGCTTTCTTTTGGCTTCCAGTCGCATGATAAATAGTTCTCCATCCCCTCACTCTCAATCTAAAGGTGTCCTCAGGTCTAAAATGAGTCTCTTGTAGACAGCAAATCGATGGGTCTTGTTTTTTTATCCATTCTGATACCCTATGTCTTTTGGTTGGCGCATTTAATCCATTTACATTCAGTGTTATTATAGAAAGATACGGGTTTAGAGTCATTGTGATGTCTGTATGTTTTATGCTTGTAGTGATGTCTCTGGGACTTTGTCTCACAGGGTCCCCCTTAGGATCTCTTGTAGGGCTGGTTTAGTGGTGACGAATTCCTTCAGTTTTTGTTTGTTTGGGAAGACCTTTATCTCTCCTTCTATTCTAAATGACAGACTTGCTGGATAAAGGATTCTTGGCTGCATATTTTTTCTGTCTAGCACCCTGAAAATCTCGTGCCAATTCTTTCTGGCCTGCCAAGTTTCAAAAGAGAGATCAGTCACAAGTCTTATAGGTCTCCCTTTATATGTGAGGGCACGTTTACCCCTTGCTGCTTTCAGAATTTTCTCTTTATCCTTGTATTTTGCCAGTTTCACTATGATATGTCGTGCAGAAGATCGATTCAAGTTACGTCTGAAGGGAGTTCTCTGTGCCTCTTGGATTTCAATGCCTTTTTCCTTCCCCAGTTCAGGGAAGTTCTCAGCTATGATTTCTTCAAGTACCCCTTCAGCACCTTTCCCTCTCTCTTCCTCCTCTGGGATACCAATTATGCGTATATTATTTCTTTTTAGTGTATCACTTAGTTCTCTAATTTTCCCCTCATACTCCTGGATTTTTTTCTCTCTCTTTTTCTCAGCTTCCTCTTTTTCCATAACTTTATCTTCTAGTTCACCTATTCTCTCCTCTGCCTCTTCAAGCCGAGCTGTGGTCGTTTCCATTTTGTTATGCATTTCGTTTAAAGCGTTTTTCAGCTCCTCGTGACTGTTCCTTAGTCCCTTGATCTCTGTAGCAAGAGATTCTCTGCTGTCCTGTATACTGTTTTCAAGCCCAGCGATTAATTTTATGACTATTATTCTAAATTCACTTTCTGTTATGTTATTTAAGTCCTTTTTGATCAGCTCATTAGCTGTTGTTATTTCCTGGAGATTCTTCTGAGGGGAATTCTTCCGCTTGGTCATTTTGGATAGTCCCTGGCGTGGTGAGGACCTGCAGGGCACTTCCCCTGTGCTGTGGCCTATAACTGGAGTTGGTGGGCGGGGCCGCAGTCAGACCTGATGTCTGCCCCCAACCCACCGCTGGGGCCACAGTCAGACTGGTGTGTGCCTTCTCTTCCCCTCTCCTAGGGGCTGGATTCACTGTGGGGTGGTGTGGCCCATCTGGGCTACTTGCACCCTGCCAGGCTTGTGATGCTGGGGATCTGGTGTATTCGCTGGGGTGGGTAGGCAAGGTGCTCGGGGGCAGGAGGGTCAGGCTTAGATCGCTTCTCCTTAGGTGATCCACTTCAGGAGGGGCCCTGTGGCAGCGGGAGGGAGTCAGATCCGCTGCCGGAGGTTTGGCTCCGCAGAAGCGCAGAGTTGGGTGTTTGCGCGGAGCGAGCAAGCTCCCTGGCAGGAACTGGTTCTCTTTGGGATTTTGGCTGGGGGATGGGCGGGGGAGATGGCGCTGGCGAGCGCCTTTGTTCCCCACCAAACTGAGCTCTGTTGTCAGGGGGCTCAGCAGCTCTCCCTCCCTTTGTCCTCCAGCCTTCCCGCTTTCGGAGCAGAGCTGTTAACTTATGACCTCCCAGACGCTAAGTCGCGCTTGCTGTCGGAACACAGTCCGCCCGGCCCCTCCGCTTTTGCAAGCCAGACTCGGGGGCTCTGCTTGGCCGGCGAGCCGCCCCTCCGCCCCGGCTCCCTCCCGCCAGTCCGTGGAGCGCGCACCGCCTCGCCGCCCTTCCTACCCTCTTCCGTGGGCTTCTCGTCTGCGTTTGGCTCCGGCGACTCCGTTCTGCTAATCCTCTGGCGGTTTTCTGGGTTATTTAGGCAGGTGTAGATGGAATCTAAGTGATCAGCAGGACGTGCGGTGAGCCCAGCGTCCTCCTAAGCCGCCATCTTGCCGATTCTATCCCTCTTGCTTTTAAATTCAAGGAAGTTCAACATCTTTTTGAAATGAAAGCCAAATCAAATCAGAAGAAATAGCTTGCAATTTTCTGTGGCATTTATTTTCCCCCCTCTGGAAGGAAGGAAGGAAGGAAGGAAGGAAGGAAGGAAGGAAGGAAAGAAAAGAAAAGAAAAGAAAAGAAAAGAAAAGAAAAGAAAAGAAAGAGAGGAAAGAAGGGAGGGAGGGAGCAGGGGAGGAAGGAAGGAAGAAAGAGAGAAAGAGAGGAAGGGAGGAAAGGAGAAAAGAAAGAAGGAGGATGGGGGAGGAAAGAAGGAAGAAAGAAAGAAAACGAAAAAAGACGTGAGGAGAAAAATGCTAATCAAAACACCATATATGACTTCTATTTGTGAGTTCTAATTGCTTGTCCTTATTTCTAGTCTACTTTTCATTTCATGGTCTAATGCAACAAAGTTACTTTTGGTCTACTTTTCAAGATGGAACAAATCCAGAAGTTTGGAGTATGTGGTAAAAAGGAAACTTGAATATTTGTCATATTTTTTTTCTTTCTTTACAAAGATAATTAATCAAACATTTTATAGTTAGGGTTTCTTTTTTTGTTTGTTTGTTTGTTTGTTTGTTTTTTGGGTTTCTTTTGTCATGGAGGCATACAAAATAGAGATTTTTCATGTATACCAAATTCTGCTTCTGGACCATTTTAAGTTGGTCATGCATTTATATAATGTCCTGTTTATTTTTGCCTTTGTACATTTCGTATGCAGAGGTGCAAAGATAAGAGTCTGTATGGAATATTTTGCCAAAAGAGGTCTAGAAACATTTGAAAACGTATTTTAATGATGACTGGAACACAAATTGAAAATGGATATGTCCTAAATGCTTTGAAATTTAAATATATTTTACTCACAACATTTAGCACAGAGTCCTTAGCATAGACTCCATTCTCTAACATGTCTTTAATTTAACCTTGATGATATTTCCCCAGTATTCTATGTGTTAAAATACATATAACATAAAAGAAACTATTTTGACTATATTTAAGTATACAGAGTGGTATCATTAAAACCATTCATGATGTGCGATCATCACCACCATCCACCTCCAAAATTTTTTTCATCTTCAAATTGAAACTTTATACCCTGTAAATAATAACACCCCATTCCCCCTCCACTGCTCTAATCCCTGGAAATCA
The DNA here is from genome assembly GCF_022837055.1 of Prionailurus viverrinus. Classification (NCBI taxonomy): domain Eukaryota; kingdom Metazoa; phylum Chordata; class Mammalia; order Carnivora; family Felidae; genus Prionailurus; species Prionailurus viverrinus. Next base: position 128,825,360 of record NC_062569.1, on the reverse strand, counting down.
CCTTTCTACTTCCTGTCTATGATTTTGGCTGCTCCAACTTCCTCCTATTAGTGGAATCATATAGTACTTGCCTTTTTGTGACTGATTTATATCACTTAGCATAATGTCCTCAAGTTCACCCAGGTTTTAGCATGTCAGAATTCTCTCCTTTCTTATAGCTGAATTGTATGTATATAAAACCATTTTTCGTATCTATCCATCCATCTATGGACATTTTGATTGCTTCCAAGTTTTACCTATTGTGAATAACAGTACTATGGACATGGGTCTACAAATATCTTTTGAGACCTTGCTTTCAGTTATTTTGGGTATATACTCAGAAATGGAATTGTTGGATCATATGGTAATTTTATATTTTTAAGTTTTGAGGAGCCACCCGTTCCATTTCACTACAGTTCCAATTTCTCTCCTTGCAGAGACTTGTTATTTATTGTGTCTTACATAGTAGCCATCCTGATGGATGTGAAGTAGTGTCTCATTGTAATTTTGGTTTTTATTTCCCTGATATTCAGTGATGCTGAGCATCCTTTCAGGGCTTAGTGGCCATTTGAATGCTCTCTGTTCGGTAAAACTTTGAGTGTGGCCTTATAACTTTAAAATTCATATTTTATGAAGAATTTACCAGTAGTATATAAAAGTACAACTTAATTTTTGGGCCTCTGCTTCAGTTGCCTTTTTTTTTTCCCTGTAATATCACTTCTTGCTCTAACAATAACGAAAAGTTTGGATGGGGACGAAGGAGCATCTAAATTAGGAAAAATACTTAGCTTGTTTCCACAGATCTTCGAAATAGCACATTTTGAGGTGTAGCCTATCAGTGCCTGCTTATTTGCATATTCACAATGATATTCACAACATTATCTTAACTCTCTTTTAGTAGAGTAAAACATTCACTTGATAGCCCATTAAAAAAAAAACCACATAACTAGAAAGTCACATCACATGGAAAAAAGCTAATTAGCTGTACTGTTTTCACATTTTGTGTGCACATTTTTTTCCTTAATCAGGACTTTATTTAATAGCTCCAGTGCTCAATATTTTTTTATCAATTGTTTCAAATTAATCCTTTTTTTTTTGTTTTTGTTAAAGGGAATTATTAATGGGACCCAATGTGGTATGGGCCACTGCTGATTCTTGTCTCCCATCACTTAAGCGAGCTTGTCAGGAAGTAGAGTAGCGATCAGTGTCCTTTCATCTTCTCTGAGGAGATGTCCAAAGCCAGTTCTGGGCAGACGCAAAGGATATGTCAGGACTGTTTTGTAATGAACTTGAGATGTTACCTGAAAAATTGAGGAGGCAATGTAGTTCAGGTGCCAGCAGGATGTTTGTGAAGTCCTGACAGACCCTGGGAATCATGATCATGATCATGTCACCTAATTATGATGTTGTGAGAGATATGTCCTTGGATGACCTTAGGGAAGGAACTGGGGAACTGCATTTGAAAATTGACAAAATTTAAACAGCAATCATATTTCATAGCAAAAACTTGAGGAAAAATGAATTATGGAGAGATTATTCAAATTAAAATGATTTACTGTCTGTATATTTTAAGTGACAATATAGGCTCTATGTATTTAAGATATGAATCAATTCTTGGGGGGAATAATGTCCCCTAACATTATGACTCAGTCAGTTGAGCATTTGACTCTTGATTTCAGCTCAGGTCATGATCCCAGGGTCTAGGGATCAAGCCCCACACTGGGCTCCACACTGAGCATGGAGCCTGCTTAAGTTTCTTCTTTTTCTCCCTCTGTCCCTGTCCTCTACTAGTGCTCTCTCTGTCTACCAAATTAAATATATATATATATATATATATATATATATATATACACACACACACACACATATATATGTATACACATATATATTAATCAATTCATAAACTTTTATTTTTACATTTACTCATTAGGAAATCATGGTAAATATAATTTGTAGATTCCAAATATGGGATATATTGGATTCACATCTATGCAATGTTTTTTTTTCTTAGTTTTTTTAATGTTTCCAGTGTTTATTTAAATTCCAGTTATTTAACATGCAATGTAATATTAGTTTCAGTTGTACAATATAGTGATCCAATACTTCCATACGATACCCGGTGCTCAGCAGAGCAAGTGCCTTCCTTAATCCCCATAACCTATTTCCCCTGTCCTCCCACCCACCTCCCCTCTGGTAGCCATCAGTTTTTTCCTTCATCCCCAGGAATGGGTTTAGCTGATCTATGTTCATTTTAGTCAGAATTGCCATTTTGCAATCCATAAACTAAACAGCAAAATTTTTCCATGATCTTAGAGTTAACTCTTTGAGAGGCAAAATTTGATCCATGCCAATGTGAAACTATAGATTTTATCCCACTAATCATGAATATTTGTATTTTATTGCAAACATATTTTTTTTTTTTTTTTTTTTTTTTTGGGACAGAGAGAGACAGAGCATGAACAGGGGAGGGGCAGAGAGAGAGGGAAACACAGAATCAGAAACAGGCTCCAGGCTCTGAGCCATCAGCCCAGAGCCCGACGCGGGGCTCGAACTCACGGACCGCGAGATCGTGACCTGGCTGAAGTCGGACGCTTAACCGACTGTGCCACCCAGGCGCCCCTATTGCAAACATATTTAAAAAAAACCTTTGAATAGAGTTTCTGTCTTAGATCCTCTCTGTAGAATGCATTATATTACCTTTCTGAAATCTGAAACATTTTGAATACCAAATATGTTTGGCTTTTCAAAGGTTTTGGAAAAGAAATGATGGATCCTAACTGATATTTACGTTCTTTGGCCAATCCTTGAAACCCATTTTTATGTTGATACCTTTGTGGAATGGAATCTAGTGTCTGGAGGGAGTAGATTCTCCAGCTTTAATTCTATGGGATGCTTGTTGGTGTGACTAATAAGTTCAAGAGTTTTATAAAGGACTTAAGTTTTTGCAATTATCACATACAATTTAAATAGACTCAGTATCAAATATTTGAAGATTTTATTTTTTGTGAAGGTTGGATGATAAAACAAAGCACTCAGCACATTATTCTCTATTAATTATAGTTTATGTCTATTGTAACTGTAGTTGTTCAACTCATAGTGATTAATGGTGTCCTTCAAAGGATCTGTGATGATGAGGAATATGTCGTCAATCAATACCTGTTTATCTTTTTTACTGGCAGAATATTATTGCCTGTTTGAACTATTTTGTTTCTTTCTAAAAATTTTTTAAGGTTTATTCATTTTTCAGGAACAGAGAGAGACAGAGTGTGAGGCGGGGAGGGGCAGAGAAAGAGGGAGACACTGAATCTGAAGCAGGCTCCAGGCTCTGAGCTGTCAGCACAGACCCCAACGCAGGGCTCGAACTCACAGACCATGAGATCATGACCTAAGCTGAAGTAGGACACAACCAACTAAGCCACCCAGGCGCCCCATGAATGATTTTGTTTCAATTTCTATGATGTGCATTTTATGTTGTGCCTTCTAATTAGGACACCCACATATTAAGATTAAAAGTCATGGTTTGATAATCCCCCATTAATGCATGTAATCTTCCACTGCCACTATATATTCCAGTTGTAAGAGTTTTTGACCTCTAAGTACAAATTGCCCTTTTGACTTAACCATACAATTGGCTTGAAGTATTTTTAGATGTCTTATTAAATGATGGCTTTGCCCTGGGCCAAACCACTGCTTCTTATTCTCTGTACAATTATGTTACTTATATTTTGTTACAATCCCAGAGGCCTCAGCCCTAAAGTAAGGACCAGTATGTAGCTGTTATTAATCGTAATTAATATTGACTACTTGTGTGTGTCTTTCTTTTGTTAACAGTTACATTTCAAAGAGGAGATGGAGGACTAATGAGCAATGGGAGGTATGCTAAGAAGATTCTTTCTTCTTCTTAGTTTAATCAGGACTGAGAACGCTATAGTAAAGGCTATTATTGTAATAAACGATCACTTACAAGTCTGCGAATTCTAGGAGGAATTAAATGGCTTACCACAAGGTTTAATGATCTATCTGTTGTGCACTTTAGAGGAATCAAGTCCAGATGTTTCATATCTCCCAGATGCCCCTGAAGAAATTAGTAGTAAATATCACAAGGAACGTGTTCATTTGTTAGCAGGATGTTTATTGCATTAATTAGACATTAGCAAATGAAGTTGCTGTTGTTTAAGACTCCTTATTGGCTCTCACTAAATTGCTGTGAGTGAACAATTACACATAATCGATCACAAAGTAAATGATTCATGGATGATGAATAGGCTGTAGATTGATAGGACTGGATTCCACAACTTTGGATACTCAATTGAAATTGATAAAAGCTGATAACAAACCCATATATCCTCATCTATTTTCCCTTTGCCAATATGGAGATTGTAATTAGGCTCTGGTAATAACTTCCAATCTCCCATTTAATCAATATTTTAGCAAAAAGAGATTAGGTCTAATGAGAGCTAGTGCATGTAGCAAGTAAGCAGTTGGATCTTCTTATTGCAGTTTCCATAGAAACACATGTTTCTCTTAGGGACTGCACACCAATGGTCTATCAAAAATAAAGTACAATGATTATAGATGTTGCTATTTCTTTGTAAATATGCTAATAATCTGGAAAGGAATCGGATTCCCATCTTTTATATCAAAAATAGGAATTCTTTATTAAATATGATGTGAGGGAAGTTTTTCTCATAGTCTCTACTCACATGCTGGATGAGATCACAGTGAATCTTTAATTACCTTAAAGATCTTTCATATACCCCTAATATTTTGCAATTTGGAGAATTTGGAAATGTGCTATTGATGGAACAATATAAATACTGTTCATTAATTTTCTTCAAGTTCTTTGCCTCTAAATTAAGCATGAGGGCTCATAACAGGGATTACAGCCTACAGGGGACAGATAAATATGGGGGCTGCAGGAATCGAGGAAGCAATAGCCCAAAGTCCTGGAAATGGCTGATACTGAGCAGTCACTCTGAGCAATTGTTCCCTTGAGGTACCAATTTATCATCAAACCTTGTTTCAGGATCCTGCTATGTTGCCAATTCCCACCAGTTTCAGGGCAGACAACTAAATTCATTTGGATGTCAGCAGAATCCCAGGCAGAATGCTTCTGCTTCTACTGACAGGCTATATATAGTCTTAACCACTGAATTTCCTTAATTCTTGAGAACCTACACATTTTCATTTGAAGTGAATTAAAAGCTTCCTCAATTCTTTAATCTTGTGCATGAGACAAGTGTCCAAATCTTTCATTGAGCTCCATGGGTTGATTTCCCTTTAATTTCTGTTTTAGCCGTCCTGGTCTTCTAAATGCTGGTGATCCCAGTTATCCATGGCTTGCAGATTCGTGGCCAGCCACGAGTTTACCAGTAAACAATAGCAATAGTGGCCCGAATGAGATTGGGAATTTTGGACGTGGAGGTAAGTTGTGCTATTCAAAATGTTGTCATTTGTTTTCTTGGCTTTCCTAAGTGTTTTTTTCTTTTAATTTTTTTTTCAACATTTATTTATTTTTGGGACAGAGAGAGACAGAGCATGAACGGGGGAGGGCCAGAGAGAGAGGGAGACACAGAATCAGAAACAGGCTCCAGGCTCTGAGCCATCAGCCCAGAGCCTGACGCGGGGCTCGAACTCACGGACCGCGAGATCGTGACCTGGCTGAAGTCGGACGCTTAACCAACTGCGCCACCCAGGCGCCCCCCTAAGTGTTTTTAAAAAAAAAATTTTGGGGGGCGCCTGGGTGGCTCAGTCAGTTAAGTGGCCGACTTCGGCTCAGGTCATGATTTCACGGTCCGTGGGTCCGAGCCCCGCATCGGGCTCTGTGCTGACAGCTCAGAGCTGGGAGCCTGTTTCAGATTCTGTGTCTCCCTCTCTCTGCCCCTCCCCTGTTCGTGCTCTCTTGCTGTCTCAAAAATAAATAAACGTTAAAAAATTAAAAAAAATTTTTTTCACATTTATTTACTTTTTTGAGACAGAGAGAGGCAGAGCATGAATGGGGGAGGGTCAGAGAGAGAGGGAGACACAGAATCTGAAATAGGCTCCAGGCTCCGAGCTGTCGGCGCAGAGCCTGACGCGGGGCTCGAACTCACCGTGAGATCATGACCCAAGCTGAAGTCGGATGCTCAACCGACTGAGCCACTCAGGCGCTCCTCCTAAGTGTTTTTAAAAACATGTACTAGAGAATATTTTCTTCCATAATTAAAATTAGTGTAGCACATGTGTGAACAGTGCTAAATATTTTATGTATAAAACTATTGCATCTATATGACCTTGAATAAAACTAAGCTTTAAGGAAGTGATTACTAACCACAATGACAATATTCATAATACATTTTGTTTTTAGGACTATTCGTACACAATTAGTGAAATCAGGAACTATGCTGCTAACTGGAAATTAGGATTTTGAACTAGTCATTTCAGTTCTCTACATGTCATTCAACATAGATTTATTAAGTATGTCCTGTGTTCCTGCCACTATGGCAGATATTAAAAATAAAATATCAATATAAAGAGAGATGGTCCTTATCCTCACATGATATATCTTATAGAGTAGACAGTTCTTGAGAGTTGACATGTTGAGAGATAACTTAAATCTAGTTCTATCATTGTTAACGAGTGGCCCAAATAAAAGACAAAAAGGTGCTAAGTAGCTCATATGCTAAGGTCTTCAAAATTTGTTGCCACGATCCTCTGTAGGTCTTTATAAGGAGGCAGAATTTGACCTGCTATAAATAATTCCAGCCTCCCTACTGCTACCTTTTCATCCATTCAAAAGGAGACTGGTGGGTTTAGAGAAAGATGAGACAAGAGAAGTCTGTGGTCTCAGTGTTTAGTTTGGCAGAAATAATTGACTTTTCCATTGGTGGAAAGCTCTGTAGATAGTAAATGCACTGGAGCTGCCTTGCCAGTACCAGCATGAGAAAGCTGCCCACTAGGAGTAAGAAAGTTCTATGAATGGAGTGTTGTTTAAGTTGACATCTGAAGGAGGGGTAGAGATTAGTCAGAATTGTGGGAAAAAATGTGTAGAGAGGAAACAACCATTTAAGGTTTATAAATAAGAAAGACATAGACTTAGTTGACAAAGGAATGAATTTCCTAGTGAATATAAAGTAGTAGGCAGCAGAAGTGGTAAAAAAACAAACAAACAAACAAACAACAACAACAAAAATACAGAGGGACAGATAACAGAGGGCCTTCTAAGTCACAGAGAGACTTTAAACTTTGTCCAAAAGGTAGTCAGAAGGCATCAATGAATTTGTAAGAGGAGAATGCTAGGATCCAAGTACAGTGTTAAGTCATCCAGCCTTCTGCTGAGTGATGAGTGGAGTTAGGGTAGAAAATGGAGTGATTAATTAGGAAAGGGGTGCTATGAGCCAAGAAAATGTGGCTCAATCTGCTAGAGGATTTCTACACGTCTAGGTGGAATTAATGCTGGACCCAGGGCTAGGCTAAACTATTATAGACCTCAGATGGGGACTTCACAGACATGAGTGCATAAACATACTGACTTAGAAGAATAATTATGGATACTGGCATTTTCTCTTCACAGATGGAATGCCAATGCATGCTTGAATATAATTAAAATAGTATTTCAAATAATAAAGCTACTAATTATTGCATAAGTCGGCATTCTGTCAATACCAACTTTAAGAAAGAGGGCCTTTTCTCATTCTTCAAATAAAATACAGACAATAACAATCCCCGTGTCATAGGTATATAATAAGGATTAAATGGGTGATTACATATACAGGTTTAGCACAAAGCGTGACATACAAGCAGTGCCCACCATCAGTGTAGTAAATAAGAAAATTAAAAAATATATATTGTTGTATGACTTCTCAGCTTCTGTAACCACCCCATTTAGGATTCTTACTTGCCAAAGCCTCTGAAAATGGCTGTCTCCCCTAGTGACCAAACTCTGAACCCTGCAATTACAGGCTATGACTTTTCCATGAGTGGGTTCTATGTCTGAGCATCTCCTCACCAGGAGAGCAGATGACTCCTGTCTACCTTACCCAGAATGATTTTGTAAAAAAAAAAATTCTGTTCTGAAAGTTTTTATCTATCAAGGATTAGATGCCTCTTTTACTTGCTATATTTGTAGGTGATTAGTGCACCATTCTCTCTTTACATCAACAAATGAATGCCTAAAGATGGAAAATATGTTTTGTTTTGGTTTTGTTTTTTCAGTTTGTAGCAGGCCACACTAACATCTAAAATGTCTCAGTCTAATTTAGTTAAAGGATACATTTACAGATTTTCAAGGTTTATCTTCCATATCCACCTCATTTTTATGAAATATTTCACAGGTGAACATCAAGGCCAAGATGAAGTTTTTGCAAGGTTTACTGTGTTTCCTTTCAGTGTGATAGGTATTTTAAGCATTTACTGTGTACCAGGAGTAGGTAGGACTTTTTGTACATTTTATTTCATTTTCCTTGCATAATAAATGTGTGGCATAGACAATAGATAATCATATTTACATTTTAAAGGCCAAGAAACTAAGGTTTATCAAAATGAACAACTTCAGATCTAGGTATAGAATATAGGTCTAACACATTTTAAAGTCTACGTTCTTTTATATGCACTGTTCTGCAATTCTCAAGGTGGGATTCACATGTATGATTGTATAACTATGTTCACTTAAAAGAATTATTGTGGATACTGACATTTCCCTTTTAAGAATGGGATACTAATACATGTTGAAATGTAATGAAAATAGTATTTTGAATAATAAAGTTACTAATTATTGCATAAGTCTGCATTTTGTCAATACAAACTATAAAATATTAATTTAATCATTTAGGGAGTGCTTACTCTCTGCAAAACACTAGGTGACGAATTTATGGAAATTCAGACATAAATCCCACATGTTCCTGTTCCTAAGTATCTTACAATACCAGGAAGGGGATAGTCATGTATGCAAGTGTACCAGGCCAAAAGGAAAAAATGCGTGGATCACTAAGGTGCTAAAAACTGAGAAATGAATCATGACTGATTCCACCTGGAGGAAAGGGTTTCTGTAATTCATAGGTTTCAAACTCCACCGTTAACAAGTGCAAGTCAGCCTAAAGCACTCAGGAAAGGTAGATGTCAGCTGTAAGAAATGGAAAATGAAAGGTCCTGTCTAATGAGGGAAGCACGGATTCATGTCCTATCTTTTAGAGGAAGGGTGGTCCAGAGTTCCAAACCAGCTGATATTATAGGATGCTTCCCTACATCCAGATATTCATCTATAGTCTTCCAATATTTCAACATTTGAATATAATTCGATGATTTTTTGAAAATGTAGGAGTGATCAAATAATATTTGAAGGAAATCTGCAGCCCCCAAATCAATAGAGAAGCACTTAGACTTGAAGGCTGGCTAATTTCATCCAGCGGGGAGAAAGAGTCTATTTCTAGCACTTCAGCTTTAGTTGTTGCAGAATAACATTCTATAGGTTTAGATCCTCAGACAACTTTTTTTCTATGTTTAAACATTTGAACATGCAACCATTTCAAAAACTTGTAGTTAACCTGGCTCACAGTCTAAGTACCAAGTTTTGGAAGGTCTCAAGTTCAAGGTTTTGGGGAATTGGGGTCCATGCTGGAGAAACCTGACTATCCAGTTAATATTATCAATGAACAATGTGAGAGGTGGCAGAAACAACACTCTGAAAATGTCTGCAGAGTGAAGGATCTATTCTCATAATTTTGATATATTACTAAATATGAAATGTCTTTGAGAATGAAAATATTGACATTTGAGAATGAAGTACACTTTTTCATTATCAAATTTTCTAGTTATAAGTAAAAGCAAGAAGGGCAAAAATAGTTAAGGGATCTGGAAATCAAAAAACAATTTTACTTGCTTGTACAACTTCGTGAAATATTATATATTGAATATCTTTAATAAATCCACTGATATGCATTTAAAATATTTACTTCAATAAAGTATATATCCACATCATTGTAAAGCAAGTTGGAATTCCAGACTTCTGAAAGACCTAAATTATACACCACACAAAATGCATTATAAATGTCTTATTCCTGGGGTGACTGGGTGGCTCAGTTGGTTAATCACCCAACTCTCAGTTTCAGCTCAGGTCATGATTTCACAGTTCATGGTACAGGACCCACATGGGGCTCTGCTCTGGAAACTCAGAGCCTGCTTGGGATTCTCTCTCTCCTCTCTTTTTTTTTTTTTTTTAAATATCTCTCTCCTCTCTTTATGCCCCTCCCCTGCTCATGCTCTCTCAAAAAAAAACTTAAAATACACACATACATACATACATACATACATGTCTTGCTGCTATTGCTAAAGAACATAATTTTTAACTTTAAAAATTATCATTATTATTTTTTAAATGTTTATTTTTATTATTTTGAGAGAGAGACAGAGAGTGTCCAAGCAGGAGAGGGGCATAGAGAAGGGGAGAGAAAGAATCCCAAGCAGGCTCTGTGGTGACAGATGCAGAGCCCGTTGCAGAGCTCGATCTCACGAACTGTGAGATCGTGACCAAAATCAAGAGTCAGACACTCAACTGACTGAGCCACTCAGGTGCCCCCAAATTATTATTTTTATAAGAATCTTTGTTTCAAGTACTATTAGGTATCATCAAATCTAAAAATTTTAGGATATTTTGACTAAATTTCTACTTCCACTTTTTCTTATGATGATAATTTAGTTTTGGTACAACAATAGTTAGGTTTATTACTTAATATTACACTACTATAACCAGTTGAAAATTTCCTATAATTGAAGAAATCAAGTGGGTTGATGACCCAAAGTCCTATGAAGTGTGGCTTTCAGAACATAGATTATTAAGGAACATACTATAATTAGATTCACTTTTAACTCTACATGATTGAAAATCTGCCATTTAGTATTATTGTTGTTGTTGTTGTTTTAATTTTAGTATCTTTCTTCTTAAAAAAAGGAAAAATAAGAGCTCAGGAGAGAGATGGCACTTCTGAACCAGAAAGCATCGTGTAAAGATAATTCAGCACACCAAAAGATAAATGGACTGATTGATATTCAGTGTTGTTACTAAAATTTAATTTTATTCCTGCTGTATTAAAACTTGAAACTGTAATTCTCCTCTTCTAAGAGTTAGTAGTATAAATTAAACTCACTGAGAGTTAGTAGCATAAATTAAACTCACTGATCACTCAGATTGCTTTTCCTATAGTTCAATCCTGCTGTATTGTGAAAATGACTTATTCATGAAAATTTTCCTTTGTCATAAAAAAAAAGAAGGCTGCCATCAGTTCCACTCCATACTAGAAATGTGAAACCAAATCAGATAAACAGCAAGTTGGGATTTTAGAAAAATGCATCCCATCGTTGCTTGTCTAGTATAATTTTGGGAAATTTTGTGTCTATTCAGCACTTATATTCTATATCTTTTGGGGTAAAGTGGAAAAAGATGTTTTCATCCACAATTTGTAGAATCACTTTTACCATCGCTTCCATAAAGAGCTGACGACTCCATTGGTTCTAAAAGCACTATGCACAACCGAAAGCATTTTTCTGTAGTGAAATATCCCAAACATCTCATTCATGGTTGAAGAAGATGGGGGAAGGGATGTGTTAAGCAGTGAGACGTGAAGGGCAAGCGCTAGGCCTGCCTGTCACTGAGGCTGATAGCTTGGCGACGGTTGTACATCATCTCCCCTTCATTGGCTCATAAAGCCCATCTCAGCTGAAATGCAAACGTGCGGCGTGACACATTTATTTTTCATCCTCAATCCTGATAGTTTGGGGCTTCCTGCGCATCATTAAATTGTTTCATTTCCCTATGTTCACCACAGATGTGCTGCCACCAGTTCCAGGCCAAGGGGATAAAACAGCAACAATGCTCTCAGATGGAGCCATTTATAGCAGCATTGACTTCACGACCAAAACCACTTACAACAGTTCCAGCCAGATAACACAGGCTACCCCATATGCCACAACACAGATCTTGCATTCCAACAGCATACATGAATTGGCCGTCGATCTGCCTGACCCACAATGGAAAAGCTCGATTCAGCAAAAAACAGATCTGATGGGATTTGGTTATTCTCTACCTGATCAGAACAAAGGTAACAATGGTGAGTCAGGTTCCTATTACCCAAGGAGTTATCTTCACATCATTTGTGCATGAGATAGAAATTAGTATTTGTTGTTCAGTTTAGTGGCTCATTACCAGGTTCACCACCTAAACTAAAAAAATATTATCGGCATGTATTCAGTACCTTGCACAATCCCTACCACCACCACCGCCACCGTCACTGCCACCACACTCCAACACCAATCGGTTTCATCCGTTTAGCTCTTTTTCAATAGAGTGATCAGTAATCCATCTCAACTTCCATTAGGCAGGATAGAGGAAACATTCCTCCACTGTCCCACGACATCTGCTTCTGAATTGCTAACTGCATGTTCTGCATGGGCTTGTGCTGTGAACTAATCACATGATGCCACTATGACCTCTGCCCTTTAACCCTTAGCCTTACTTTACATCCCTGACTACCGATTGGCTGAGGGATTGTCTAATAGAATGCCACACAACCAGTCACAGGATTTCAGCACCACCAGCTCTCACAACAGCTCAGAGAGGAGTGGCAGTCTCTCAGGTTGGTCTCATCACAGTAAGGAGAAATATTTGTTTGTCACCAGCATATGACCTGTGTTCCTAACAGCCGTGAAGAAATACTGAATCATAACTCACTGTCAGGCATTTATCTTTCAAATGACAATCGCAGTGTATCCTAATGAAATCAAGCTTTGGGAAGGGGCGGGGGAATAAAAATCACTGTCACTATGTACTAAGGGTACAACACCATATTTACTCAAAAATAGTGTATCATTTTACCATTATTTAGGAAAGAACAGATGAGTTTGATCTGCCGTAAACCCTACCTAAAAGCCAAGAGAACTTTAAAACAAAAAAAAAGATCATACAGGAAAGTCAGTTCCATGACATGGTCAGCAACGATAAATTCAGCTAAAATGCAAATTGTTTGGGACATTTTTCATAATACTAAGATTCCAGGGATGGGCCTTTTTATTTTTGGACAATTTTTTCCCAAACATTAGGATTTATTATCTATCAAATGATAGTATTTAGAGTAAGGTGCTTCTACCGTGCTAACCAAGAATGTTAATATCAGACGTTATTCTTCACAATTGATTTCCCCCAAAAATATGATCTTTCATATCGATAATTATTTTATATAGTAAATGTCAATATCTATCAGAGATGTAACAGACAAACTAACAGTCTACAATGTAGGCATTGTGGAGCACACTTCAGGGCCAATTTTCACTGGATAGAAATATATGTCTGTTGTAGTGAATAGCACTGATATCCTCCAGGCTCAAGGATCCTCACATCTAAAATAAGGAGGTTGTGGTCAACACCCTCTAACTTCCAACCATAACATGCACACTGTACGACTGATGGCTTTATCTGCACATTTCTATTGTGCGCACCACTACGTTTGCTTATTTTTTCATATTAATAGTATGCCATTTGTTTTTATGAATTTTTTTCATCTACAAGTTCTTAGTAAAGGATTATAGTGTATTATGATATGTCACAAGCTACCAAGCCGTAAAGAGTTAACTCTTTTACATCATTAGGGTAACATTTACTAAATGACTTTTCCTCAGGAGATAGAACCCTTTCAGTCTGAAATGTTAATGCTCTCTCTTCCCTCCACAATGAGGCATTTGCTCTTGGTAGAATTAGATACATTATAGAATCCAGAAAATTTTAAACATCTGTTATGAATTTAAACTGGCTTAGTAATATCGAAGGCTATTTTGAATAACCTTATATGTCATTTATACTGTCATCTATTTATAACGTGTCCCACAATTGTACTGAATAATTAAAAAGTAATGTATCCTAGGCCTATTTCATTCCAGATATGTAAAGTCCCAAGCAGTATACATATTTTAAAAATCTATATATATTAAGCCATGAATTACATAAGACCTTTTGTGAATCTCTCATTAAATATTCTGTATATGTTGATTGACACTGAGTTTTAAAAGTTACCTTTTGAGTAATTGTAAGCAGAACATGATTCACAATAGGCTTACTGCTTTTTTTAATCCATTAATCTCCTGAGTGACATTTATATATATCTATGAATTATATTAACTACTTCATCTACATTTGAATACAAAATTACTTAAATTGGTGATAGAAAGCATTCTTTTGGAGGTAAGAGTGAAGTGATTATTCCTTTCTAGTTTAGTCCAATTGAGTTTAATCTTACAGAATTTGATTTATTCTTATAATCATAGATAAGTTTTCTAAGCCTCAAATTTAAGATCAAACTGCCCTGTGAATATCTAATCATATCATATTATATGATTTTCTTAATTTGTACACAGCAGTGAAATCAATTTAAAATAATCACAATAATAAAGAAAATTGGACATTTCTGAATTATTTTAGTGAATTTCTCATCCTCTTTGAAACACTTTTATAATTTATTCCATACATAAGTTTTGAGCACTTGGGTTAAAAATCTAACCATTAAAAAAATATAAAAGAAAACTCAGATTTCTCAAAACCTATATGAAATCATAATTATATATACACATATATATAGCGCACAATATCAGTAGTGGTAATGAAATATTTTTATACACCAGTATTTTTTTAATTATGTGTTTTACTAACTCGAAAATGAGCTACTTTTATAATTTTCTATACAAAGAAGTTATTTGTTCAGCATAAATGTCAGTTTAAATACTTACATTTTGAGTTGAAGAGAAATGGGTCAAATATAGTTGACGGTCTTCAAAATATGTTCCCATAAAACATACTTCAGACTGTTCTCACTTTAAAATGTTTGGGGATCTTCGGTTGCAAAAAACAACAACGAGCTGTGGTGGCTCACTTAGCTCAAGGTTTAGATCTTAGATAAACACAATATCCTTAGCCTACATCATATGCCCACCACCAAGCGAAGAGCCCACCTCTTAGCTCATTGATAAAAGAGGACAAAACATATATTCTTTTAAATTTGTTTTATGTTTATTTATTTTTGAGAGAGAGAGAGAGAGACAGAGCATGAGCGAGGCTGGGGACAGGGATGGTTGGTGCAGAGAGAGGGAAACACAGAATCCGAAGCAGGCTCCAGGCTCTGAACTGTTAGCAAAGAGCCCCATATGGGGCTTGAACTCATAAACTGCAAGATCATAACCTGAGCTGAAGTCGGATGCTCAACAGACTGAGCCATCCAGCCTCCCTGAGAGGACAAAACATATTGATTCATAGTCCCATCAAGACTCCACACAATGACAGAGCAGAAATTTCCCCTAAGAGGAGAAAGTGGACATTGGATTGAAAGCCCTCACAAATTCCCTCTTTGCATCAGTTTGTTTCCCCATTTTTTAAATGTTTATTTACTTATTTTGAGTGAGAGACAGAGAGAGTGCAAGCAGGGAAGGGGGGGGGGGGAGAGAGACAGAGACAGAGAGAGAGAGAGAGAGAGAGAGAGAGAGAGAGAAAATTCCAAGCAGGATCTGCACTGTCAGTGCAGAGCCGGACCACCTGGGACTCCATCTCAGGACCCATGAGATCGTGACCTGAGCTCAAGTCAAGAGCCATGTCATGTATCCAACTGACCCACCCAGGCGCCTCTCCCCAAACATTTATAAGTCTGATATTTGGAATAACTGATAATGCCTTTTTTGAACTTGGAAAAGAACTCAGCAGAGTTGGGTTCAGACTCCAGTAATAGTAATTTCTAGTAAAGCTGCTGCATTCTTTTTTTTTTGTCCTACTGTGTGAATATGGACCAAATAACACTCAGAGAGAACTCTGTTTCATCATCTATTAACTATTTCATCTACATTTGAATACAAAATTAGTTAAATTGATGATAGAAAGCATTCTTTTGGAGGTGAAGAGTGAAGTGATTATTCCCTTTCAGTTTAGTCGAATTAAGTTTACTGTTACAGAATTTGCTTCTGGAGATGGAAGAACTTCCCTATTTGTGTCATTCAGTTCTGGTGGTGATCATATAACATTTTCTAAAGTGCCGTGAAGTGAAGAGTGAAGGAACCAATGTACACATATAAATATATAAGGAATAAAGGGTGCCCAACTAGGGGAAAAGCCACTAAAAACACATAGCCTGACCCATTCCTCTTTTAACTATTAAAATATAATTCTGAGACTACACAAAAGATATGATCCTGGTTTGTGATTTTGGTGCATGATCAGGAAACAAAGGGTCAAGGCTCATCCATCTTAAACACAAAAATTATAGACTTAAATCAAGAAGTATAGACATATTTAAGCAACTTCATTATTTTTATTCTGAGAGTCAGACTATTTCTGGGATACTCATTGGGGTTGGAGAAGTCGGGCTTGACAAAGTCTGTAGAAATGGGTAGAACCATGTTTGCTCTAAGATAGAGGAAATGAAATAGAGTAATAATAAGTGGCATTTATTGAGCTTTCTGTACAATCTGAGCCCTTTACATGCTTTGTCTCTTTCAACCCTCAAAATACCCCAAAGAAATAGGAAATTTGTATCTGTTTTACAGATATAAATCAAAGTGATATCTATTGAGTAATTTATACAGATACATGAGAAATTAGTCTTCAACCCCAGATTAAGCTGTTATACTCAAAACAGAAGATACCTGCTGTTCTTTCTCTTAAATACCTCTCCTTTTGCCCAGGATAGGAAGTGAAAGGAAGGAAGAAAGCACTCTGTCTGTAGGGATGAGCTTTTAAATCTGTGCTCATGACATAGAAAACAGACATACTTCCATAATTGGCAACAATGTCTCTGCCCAGCTTACCAGCTACATTACTTTCTGACACTCCAATAAGTCATTACTGAATGACATAATTTTCTGAGTTGGCTGATGCCGTTAGCTGGTCATCAACTAGCTGATGCCAGTTGCTGATGCAGATTAACAGTTGGTTGAAGATAGGAGATGAGACTTCTGGTACTATGTCTGTCTATTGAGAGCCCTGCTGCAAGTATTTGATGCTCACAACTTTCAGGTCCAGAAAGATGAAGCCCAAGGGGTCAATACCATTATTTTTGGAAATATAACGATAGCCATAGTAGGAGTGAAGAAAGCTACTTGCATTCTATTGAACAACATCCTTTGTTATGCTGCTTCAGAAGTACTTATTCTTACAATCAACCATGACACATCTAGGAAGAAATTTGATTTACTTCAATTTTGGAAGAGTGAAAACTATGACACTATACAGATGATGAATTTTATTTATATATATCATTAAGCTCCAGTAATTCCAGATTTGGTTCATACGCTGCCAAGTCATTTTTTGCTCATGTTTTGTGCATGAACTAATTTGTATTAACAATAGTAGTGAAACTGATCACTGCATTTTCATTAATTTTTCCCCTCTTTTTGGAATTTTAGAAAATGATATGCTTAAAACATCTGGGAACTACTTTCACTATAAGCAAAAATAACTACGCCATTCGTTAGTTTAAAATTCTATAAAACTTCTCATTGTGAAAGATTTATAAGTACCCAGATTATATTTGATTGATTTTTATCAGTCACTTTTGAGAGAAAACTGTACTCTCTTGGATTAATTAGAGTAAATTCTAATGGAAAAGTTTAGCCTGTATCCTTAGACACTGCATTTTCCACTGAGAGAGATTATGCAAAAGAGCATTATAAGCGCACTAAAATCTGACATTTGAAAGAATTTGTTATGGCCCATTATTTTGTCTAACAATGAAAACGTAGAGGCAGCAGACATGAATAAATCAATAAGTGTGCTTTTGCTACAGGACCCATGTTTTTGGTTTATTCAGCACGGTAGTTCATGCATTGGGAAAGAAACAATATAATGTCGAGTGATTTATAAAAACATTTTCTGATTAGATCAATCATTGTTTATAGCGTTTAACAAATGTAATATACTCATTGTGGTGTTTCAAAAACATAAATCCATCTTCCCACCCAGTGACTGTGTTTCTTCTGATATTTGGTATATCTGAATAGATGCATTATTACTTGCAGGTGGGAAAGGTGGAAAAAAGAAGAAAACTAAAAACTCTTCTAAACCTCAGAAAAACAATGGATCGACCTGGGCCAATGTTCCTCTACCTCCTCCCCCAGTCCAGCCCCTTCCTGGAACAGAGCTGGAACACTACGCAGTGGAACAGCAAGAAAATGGGTAAAATTGTCTTCTATACTAACAGAATGCCCAGGGCATTCCTCTTCTCTGTATTGTGTTTTCTTTGTCTTTATCTGGGATTCTCTTACTTTTTTCCCTGCCCCCTTCCCACCCTGTTCATTGCCCTCCCCACAACCCCACTTCTGTTGTTTGCACCATCTCTGTATTTTAGCTGATAAATACAACACAGCACATATTGAGAACCTAGAATCCTTGGCTGTCAAGTGCCTTAGATTGTCTGCAATCATGATAATGCAGCCTCCATTTATAATATTGCTTGTTAGTTTGAAAGCAAATGTCCACAGCTCTGTGAACTAAAGAGCCACTCCTGAGCAGGGTTGAAAAGGGAATTAAAATAACCTGCTTCATCATCTCTCACAGCTTTCTAATGACTCGTCTGGCCATAGCAGAGCACCTACTGTTGAGCTCCATCACATGGTGTAATTGTAGAGAATTTAATCATCGGCTTTGATGGGAATTTAAGGGCTGGAACATGAAAGAGGTTCAAGCCACTGCACATTCTGTAACAAAACCTCTCTTAAGTTAGAAAATTTCCTTCAAGGGCCTTTAAATGTGACCAGTTTCCTTATTCTTTCCCAAATATGTCTCAAGAGTTAGTTTGCCTCTGTTAAGTGTTAATTGAGTTTAAAGCAGAAAGACATTGATACTTTTTGTTCTCTAATAAAATAGCAAGTGAGGAGAAATATACTCAGTCTTTTTTTTTTCTATTTTAATAATTCTAACTGCTCCGTCTTCCTCACAATTCCCAGGTCACTACTGCTTTTGACTGAAACTGAAAAATGCAGAATAAGGCTTTTCTTTTTCCAAGTTTTTTTTAATTTAAACATATTTAGATATTAAGACACCTCAGTTTATTTGAATAATGTTTTATTCCCTGTCTTGTTTTTTGTAAAGATCACAGCACAATTTTTTTGCTTCATTTCCTTTTCTTTTTATTTTTTAAAAGTTTATTTATTTTAAGAGAGTGCGTGTGCTCACATGCATGAAAGAGAGAGAAAGAGAGAGCAGGGGCGGGGCAGACAGTGAGGGAGAGAATCCCAAGAAGGCTCCATGCTTGTCAGCACAGAATCCCAAACAGGGCTCAATCCCACAAACCATGAGATCATGACCTGAGCTGAAATCAAGAGTCGGACACTCACCTGAATAAGCCACTCAGGTGCCCCTTCATATGCCTTTGAAACAGATGCTCTAGTTTCACAATTCCTAGTCTTCTCATACACTTCCTCCAGAAAGAGAGAGAGAGAGAGAGAGAATCTTTAGCAGAGCTTGAGGTGGGGCTCAACCTAATGAATCATGAGATCAAGAGTTGAAATCCAGCTCAAATCAAGAGTTGGATGCTTAACTGATTGAGACACCTTAGATGTCCTCCTTTTCTTTCTTTCTTTTTTAATCTTTTTTTTAAAGTTTATGTATTCATTTTGAGAGAGCTAGAGAAAGAGCACACAAGTGGGGGGTGAGCTACAGAGAGAGAGAGAGAGAGAGAGAGAGAATCCCAAGCAGGCAGAGAGAGAGAGAGAGAGAGAGAGAGAGAGAGAATCCCAAGCAGGCAGAGAGAGAGAGAGAGAGAGAGAGAGAGAGAGAGAGAATCCCAAGCAGGCTCTGTGCTGCCTGCACAGAGACTGATGTGGGGCTTGAACTCAGGAACCATAAGATCATGACCTGAGCAAAAATCCAGAGTCAGACATGTAACTGACTAAGCCACCCAGGTGCCCTGTCCTTTTCTTTTTAAATAAGTGCTATCTTAGATAACTCCAGATTGCTATCTTAGATATCTCCAAATTAATTTTCTTAATTGGAACATTCTATGTCACAGCATTTGCTTCCTTCAAAATACCTCATTTACCTTTTCTTGATTGAATAATACATATATACTACATATATATAAATATATATACTTTATACACAGAGATGTAGGTAGATATGCATGTACACACACACACACACACACACACAAACACACTTATGTATTCATATACATACTTCTCTGTATTTTATTCTCTACATCTTTCTCTTCCTCAAAAAGGGCTTTACTTGCTTCTGTAGGATTATAATTCCCATTTATATACATATAATTATTATTTTACATTTTTAAAAAGTTCACATTCAAAATAGGAAATAAATTTTCTCTGACTTTTTAAAAAGTTAAATTTTGCACACGATCTTATGCAATACATATCAATAATGTAAATGTGCCCAGGTCACAGGAGCCTGTCAAAGAAAAAAAAAAAAAGATGTACTTTCCCCAAGAGGAGATTATCCAGGACTCAGGAATCTTCATTTTAAAGGCTCTATTCAGGAAATGGGAAAATAGAATTTGTGAATTGGGAAGAGTAAATAGTACTGACAAACATGTATAAACATAAAATTTTGAACTCAGATCACATGAATATTGTAGGTAATTTGAAATCTTTTTTTTTCTTTTCCCACTAAGTCCACTTAAAAATAGACTATGATAGCTATTACCCATTGAAATAAAACTATCTGTTCCAAATAAATGCTAAATGTCTCACTTGATTTTACTGCTCAGCAGTAGAATTAGAAATATTCATTTGGTGAATGAATTATTACATATTGCCAAAGACTTTTATTTTTTGATATAAATTATTTTCTGAACATCAAGCTATAAAATATATAGGCATTCCTACCCAAATTATTTTAATATTTAGTCAGGATGTATGATATTATAAAATCATTTTTTTTGTAAAAATTCTTAAAAAAATTTTTTAAATGTTTATATATTTTTGAGAGTGCGCGAAAGAAATAGTGCAAGCAGGGAAGGGGCAGAGAGAGAGGGAGACACAGAATCCGAGGCAGGCTCCAGCCTCCAAACTGTCAGCACAGCTCCCGACACGGGGCTCAAACTCTCGAACATGAGATTGTGACCTGAGCCGAAGTTGGACACTTAACCGACTAAGCCACCCAGGCACCCCATTTTTGTAAAAGATTTCTAAAAATCCATTGGATACTTTACATAGGTAAAGAAATATATATTTTGATTATATCTACTCAAAAGTCTTTGTAGCTTATAGTTTGGTTTTCAAGAACCTTTGAGTTATTTGTGTTAAGTACCTAGTATTTCCTAAAATAAAAATTATCACTCTTGGGGCGCCTGGGTGGCGCAGTCGGTTAGGCGTCCGACTTCAGCCAGGTCACGATCTCGCGGTCCGTGAGTTTGAGCCCGGCGTCGGGCTCTGGGCTGATGGCTCAGAGCCTGGAGCCTGTTTCCAATTCTGTGTCTCCCTCTCTCTCTGCCCCTCCCCCGTTCATGCTCTGTCTCTCTCTGTCCCAAAAATAAATAAATGTTGAAAAAAAAATTAAAAAAAAAAATTATCACTCTTAACAATAAAGTCTAATCTGTCAGTAAACTGACAGCAGAATTCAATTTTCTTATTCCCTGGACTTAATTTTTCAAAGGTTAATATTTCAAAGTTCTTTCAATTGTTGGTGATGACAACACATATTTAAAATCAATATGACAAGAGTAAATTAAAATTAGTAGATTAGTGATGACTTTGCCCATTTCTTGATATACTATTTATACTTTTTTTGTTTTCTAATATTGAAAAGGAAAGATTTTTAAAGACTTCCTAGATTATTTTATAATCTGCTATTCATGATATTAACATTGAACATTTTACAGATGAGTTCTTCTATAGAATTTTTTATGGCTTATTTTGAAATTCATATAGGTTTAAGAGTTTTTATTTTCTTAGGTGTTTTTATTTATTTTGAGAGAGAGAGACAGAGAGAGAACCAGTGGTGGAAGGGCAGAGAGAGAGAAAGAATCCCAAGCCGGCTTTGTGCTATCAGCACAGAGACTGATGTGGGGATTGATTGCACCAACTGTAAGATCATGAGCTGAGTTGAGATCATAGTCAGATGCTTAACTGATTAAGCCATCCAGGTGCCCCAACATTTTCTTGAAACACAAACAACAAAAAGTGTAGATGTCACCTCTTGGTTTTTAATAATTTTTATTTTAACAATCAAGAATTCTTGGGGCGCCTGGGTGGCTCAGTCGGTTAAGCGTCCGACTTCGTGTCAGGTCATGATCTCACGGTCCGTGGGTTCGAGCCCCGCGTCGGGCTCTGTGCTGACAGCTCGGAGCCTGGAGCCTGTTTCGGATTCTGTGTCTCCCTCTTTCTTTGACCCTCCCCTGTTCATGCTCCGTCTCTGTCTCAAAAATAAATAAATGTTAAAAAAAAAAATTAAAAAAAAAGAATTCTGCAACTCTACTTCTTATGGAGATACATAGTTTTTATTTTTGTTGTTTTTAATATATCATAATTGAGAACTTATTCAACACACATTTTTTTTCAAGTACATAACAAATGCTAAGCCCAGTGCCAGGAAGAAACGCAACAGAAATGAAAGAAACAAACACACAGTTATTCAGGAAGATCTCATCTCTGATCTAGGGAGTCACAGGAGTGGTAGGTAGATAACAGAAAACACACACATACACACACACACACACACACACACACACTATTTTGCATGATAAGCCCTAGATGAGCAATGTATACAAAATAATAATTTGCATTCAGGAAAGGATAACCAAGTATACCAGGTAAAGTAGGAGCAATCTGATAGTTCAGTGTTGAGGTGAATCTTGAATCATTTATTCACAAATAATTGTACCCAGAGTTAGGTGGTTGCTGGATGCCAGCTCTGAGCTTTCTGAAGCAAAAGGAGCAAAGATAACGAGAAGTGGTCCCTAACCTAAAGTAGCCTAGATTCCAGAATAAACTGTTAACAAACGATTACAACTAAATGTTATTAATGTCACCATTTGCTGTGCAGATGGAGAGAATTTTCTGTAGCCAAAGGGGAAAAATATAGAAATAAAAGATGAGAATGAAAATGAATAGCCCCATTAGTTTTCCTTCAGTACTTCCCACTCTTCCTTCAAAACCCCATCCTACTCTAGTTAAGGTTACTTGCCTTTCCTTAATTTTCTTATTCCTTAAGCTTCCTCCTCTATTGTAGTCAGTCCTACATCACATTGCATTCTAATTGCTTGTGTGTATCCTTCAGCAACTGGTATGAGATTTGTTGAGTTTGAAATATTCATAGTAGGAGATAATCTGAAGAGGTGTCTTAAGGCCAATTGTGGAGAGTTGGATGTCATATAGGGAGTCTGATAACAAAACTGGTAAATGTTCTGTCATCAATATACCCCTCTCGGCTTGATAAAAATGTATCACGATATATTCACCCTTAGCCATAAATATAATGTATTTTTAATGCATTCATATGATGCCAGGAAGAATTCAGTAAGGATTCAATAGAAATCTGATGCTTTTCTTTGTAGCTACAATTAGAGATTGGCAAGCTTTTGCGGGTGTTGAACTGTATTGTATTTTTATTAGTAATTCGGTATTTGTATCTGGCCTTTAACTAGTTAGTTCACATGCAACATTGATTTGTTGTCATCTTTCTCATTATTTCCCAGGCAAGACAGATAATTTGATGCCTCTTACTTCACTGACAATAAGTAAAAAAACAAACATACAAACAAAAAACAAAACAAAACAAATCTTTCCTAGGAATGGTTGGCCCAAAAGACCATTAGTTTGGCATCAGGAGCATTTTCACAGTCTTCTTTATGCTACTGCTAGAAAAAGTTGAAATTCCATCACTCAAATAAGATATATATCTGTAAATGTGAAGAAAATACTAAAAACAAAGCTACACTTTTGATAACCTTTATAGAATCATTTGTTACTTCCTTGCCCTTCAGAAATGGTCTGAAACCTAGCATTTGTTGCTCTGGAATGGATTAAGATACAGATACCTCAGAGATGGTGAAAACCCTCCCGGCTGCATCATGTGCTCTGTGTCCCAAATTTCTTTCATCTCTTCTGCCACATACTTCTCCCAGTCTTCCTTTTATCCTCATCTCTCTATTTTTGTCTTCTTGCTCAAACCTCTGAGATGAATCCCATGTTCAGTTTTGCCTATGTTTTGCATTGGTGGAGTTTGCTCTCTCCCGTTCTAGATTACCTTTGTAGAAAAGACACAGAGAAAGTGATGATAAGCACCCATTCTATTTAAGAAGAGCTACTGGAAAATTTTTTAGTCATTTAATACATTATGCAATGTGTTTGTATAATTTTTGGTTTGGCTGTCTTTTGCCTGATGGTATTTGAATAACAAAAAAATGAGTTGAGTGCAACTAATTACAATTTTTTTCTATGTAAACTTAACATATGATACATACAACATTATTTCTTGTTTCTCTTATGCTGTCTACATATTTTCATTCTCATGTATGTTCTCTTTAGATTATTAGAAGCAAGGATAGTTTACTACTTATGAAGTAGGGGAATTTTAGAGAATAATTAAAGATTGAATATATAAACATGTTCTTTATTTATTCAAATGTAGGAAATCCCTTGCAATAAGCCAAAGTAAACAAAGGAAATACATGCTCTAACTTACAGAACAAAAAAAATGTGATATTTTATGGA
The DNA here is from genome assembly GCF_022837055.1 of Prionailurus viverrinus. Taxonomy (NCBI): domain Eukaryota; kingdom Metazoa; phylum Chordata; class Mammalia; order Carnivora; family Felidae; genus Prionailurus; species Prionailurus viverrinus. The sequence goes on along the minus strand of NC_062569.1, from coordinate 128,800,715 downwards.
GTAAAATTTTTTTTAATGTTTATTTATTTTTGAGAGAGAGAGACAGAGACAGAGCATGAGCAGGGGAGGGGCAGAGAGAGAGGTAGACACAGAATCTGAAGCAGGCTCCAGGCTCTGAGCTGTCAGCACAGAGCCCAACTCGGGGTTTGAACTCACAGACTGTGAGATCATGACCTGAGCTGAAGTCGTAACTCAACCGACTGAGCCACCCAGGCGCCCCTGGAGTAAATTTAATTATAACTATGGATGAAGTATAATAGCATTCACATTTCATATTTGAAAATGGGCAAGTGTTTCATTTTTGTCCTTTTTTTTTAGGATTCTTATATATATTTTTGTTTGACTTTATAATATACCATTTAAAGTCAAAAATTAAGTTAATAAAAGAAACCTAAACATCCTGTTTTTTTAATTTAAATATAATTAACATATAATGTAATTTTAGTTTCAGATGTACAATATACTGATTCAACAATTCCATTCAACACCTAGTGCTCATCACAAGTGCACGCCTTAATCTACATCACCTATTTCACCCATATCTCCATGCACCTCCCCTCTGGTAACCATCAGTTTGTTCTCTACAACTAAGAGTGTTTCTTGGTTTGTCTCTTTCTCTCCTTTTTTTCTCCCCTTTGCTCATTTGTTTTGTTTCTTGAATTCCACATATGAGTGAAATCATATGGCATTTATCTTCCTCTGACTGACTTACTTCATTATACTTGCATTATACTCTGTACCTCTATCCATGTCATTGAACATCATGAGTATTTTTATTAATGAATCAATTTATGTGTTTTCATTTCAAATCAATAAATAGGCTTATCATCTACTATTTTTAAAGTATTATGGCAGGTGTGGCCAAACAGAAGTAATTCAATGCCATAATTTTAATGTAGCATAAATCCACTTGAGGAAAAGACACTATCGACATGTGCAAGGTTAAATTCTAAAATAAATTAGACAATAGTTAAATAAACCAATGTTGGAAATGGCATAACATTGTGCATAATCAATTTCCAAGTAAATGTGCAAAAATGTCAGTTCAAGTTCAGAAGAGTAATATATCAGTGCTAGTTGGCCTTATCAGGGCAATCTTTATAAAAATATGGGATATAGCCTGTGGCTTGAAGGATCCGTAAGATTAAGGTAGATGAAATTGGAGGAGTTCAGCTTATTCAAAATAAGTTGAATTCTTTAATAGATCAGAATGGAAAAGTATATTTAAAAAAATAATAATAAGGAGGAGGAGGAGAAAGAGCGGTAGAAGGAATAGGAGAAGAAGGAAACCAATTTATTTTGAGTAGGAGATTCTCATTGAGAAACTGGAAAACCCATCTAAAAAGACTGAGGCTTAGACATATATAATGGACAGAATAGAATGAACAGAAATGAATATTTTATTCAAACAATTCTCATGATTTCATAGACCAATTTGTAAGTGGCGTGATGGGAAAAACTGGAAGCACTGAATCCAGCTGGGGCCTTGGGTTGCAAACTTTGTACACAAAAGGACCTTTTTTTTCAGTGAAATCTAACTCTGATCTCCAACATATAAAACAGATCAAAATGGCATCATTTTGGAGCAATGTATTTTTTTCAGGTCAGAGAAGTACTTACCTAGTCAATAGATGGGAATACAAATTTAACCAATGGAATTTCCTAATACAAAACAAACATTGTTGTCTGTAACATATTTAAGTGTGCCTGCTTATACTACAATATAAACAATATTTTGAAGGGATATTCCTATCAGAGTGTAACAGGGCGTCCAAACAAGGTCTTCAGTTTACAACTCACTGAGGTAGATTATTGAGGTAGCCTCAACAAAAGAGGAAAATTGGCAGCTAAAGCTGATATTATTCCCGGTAAAAAACCTCTCACTATAACTATCCATCACCTACAGTCCTTCTCAGGACTGGTGAGGCCCTGCATGATCTGGCACATCCTCACCTCTCCTGCCGCATCTCTGGGCAACTCCCTTTATTTTCCAGCTGTTACCAGTTAGGGAACTATGTGAGTTCTTCAAATATTGTTATCTTTTCTCTTTCTCTGGGCCACCATATGTGTTACTTAGAATATCCCCTTTTCCTGTGGTCAGCATAGCCTTGTCCTACCCCAAAACTAGTTTCACTCTCCCTCCTCCCTGTTTCTATAGTACTTGGCATTGTTGATTATTTGCTTAGTATCAGTCTGCCCCACCAGATTGCATGCTCTGTAAGTAGATGCAGTTACCTAGCACATGATTATCAAGTACATGGATTATCGATTCAAGGATTTTTTAAATAGACTTTATTTGTCAGATCAGATTTAGGTTAACTACAAAACTGAGCAAAAAGTACAGAGATTTCCCCTATACCCCCTACCCCCAGAGATGCATAACCTCAGTCACTATCCATGTTTCCCACTAAAGTGATACACGGTTAAATTGATGAACCTACATTGATATATCAGTATCACCCAATGTCCATGGTTTACATTAGGATTCATTCTTAGAGTTGTATATTCTGTGTGCTTGGACAAATGTACACTGAGATGCATCTACCGTTATCGTATCATAGAGAGCAGTTTCATTGTCATAAAAATCCTCCATCCTCCACCTATTCATCCCTCCCTTCCCTTAACTTCTGGCAACCTCTGATCTTTTCACTGTCTCCATAATCTTGCCTTTTCCAAAATGTCATATACTTGGAATTATACAGTACATAGCCTTTTCTGATTGGCTTCCTTCACTTAGTAATGTGTATATAATTTTCCATTAATTCTTTTCATGGCTTGATAGTTCACTTCTTTTTGACACTGAATAATATTCCATTATTTGGAAAATTTTCAAATTTGGCCTATGGATGAACTTTGTCACAGTTTATTTATCCATTCACCTACTGAAGGAGATTTTGATTGCTTCTAAGTTTTGACAATTATGAATAAAGCTGCTAGAAACATCCATGTGTAGTTTGTTTTTTTTTTAATAAATTCAGCTTTAAAAAGGTACATGAAGACACCTGAGTACAAATATTCGAGAATCATCTAGACATTTACGAGTTAGGATTTGTTAGGGAGGTCAAGACTACATATATACACTTGTAATAGTCATCTATTTTTAGTTTCTTTAATGAAACTTCTATATGGTAGATACTGTATCAGGTGCTAGAAATGCAAAGTTGAAAATGATGGAGCTCTAAGTTTAAAGAGCTCATAGAATAGTAGGAGAAAATAGACATGAAACAAGTAATCCCAATATAATATGGGGAGTACCACAATGTAAGTATTTTGGAGTTGCAATCAATTACATATGGCAGAGGCAGAGAATACCTCATAAAAGTGACATTTGAACTGAACCCGAAGGAAGACCTGGAACTCACAGGCAGATGATTTGAGAATAGTCATATACAGGCCCAGAGTTTAGAAAAAAAAATACAGTAGGCTGATGTTGGGGAAATAGTTAGAAAAAAGTTGGGGCGCCTGGGTGGCGTAGTCGGTTAAGCGTCCGACTTCAGCCACGTCACGATCTCGCAGTCCGTGAGTTCGAGCCCCGGGTCAGGCTCTGGGCTGATGGCTCGGAGCCTGGAGCCTGTTTCCGATTCTGTGTCTCACTCTCTCTCTGCCCCTCCCCCGTTCATGCTCTGTCTCTCTCTGTCCCAAAAATAAATAAACGTTGAAAAAAAAAAATTTAAAAAAAGAAAGGTAGGTTGATCAGATGGGAAAGGTTTTTTTTTTTTTAGTCCCTGCTATTGAATTTGAACTTTTTTTTTATAATAGTGATAATCACGGAATAATTCAAAGCCTAGGTGTAATGTGAATGAGGATTTTAGAAATATAATCCCATTGTCTGCATGGAAGATAGGATAGAAGAGACGGAGATGAAATCCCAAGAGACTAGGAAAGCAAGTTAATGAGCTAGTTCACATCAGAAGGATTCTGATCTGTGATTATGAAAGTAGAGGTGAAGTATTGGAGAAAGATTCAGTAGAAGTGGAACTTATAGGACATTCAATAGTATTACGTTCAATACATATTTTATTCAATAATATTGTTTATCCCATTCTTAAGTCTCCTTTTTAAAGCATACTGGGATCTTTCTGACTTATGAAAATGATAGTATATGGAGAAGGTGCAAATAGAAATGCCACTGATGTTGTGTCACAATGAAAACTGGGCTAATTTTCTATATTCCCTTACCAGAGTCCCTAAAAAAATACTCTCTTTAGAAGTTGTTATTTTTCTTTTTAATATGTATTTCTTCAGGCTAGCTTTTGAACGTCTGTTTTATAGATACAGGCAAGCATGAGTTTTTACTGAGGAAGTTAGAGAATCAGGAGCATCAAAGGGCCATTGAATCCATTTCGTAGCACAAAGTCTTAAAAACTGACATGTCATATAGACTGAAAGGTTGGCATAGATCTAGAATAAAAGTAAAATTCTCAGACACTTCTTTGATGATCCATATTGGCATACACAGGGATGAACAGGAGAAGAAAGTAGTTAAATCTACAAGCACTAAGGCACTAAATTAATTCATTAATTGTCTGTAATTAGCAATTTGGCTTTTCCACATGAGTAAGTTTGTTAGGAAGTTATTGCCTTTTGTAACTGTGGGGTAACAATTAGCTAATAAGATCTTGTAAGAATACATTGAGATATTGAGATAGCAGTAGTAATTGTGAGTAGAAATTAAGATAACAGCCAGGTGATTTACCGTGGTCCCACCAACAAACTGAAATCAGGACAAAATAAACCGAGAGAACATTTTAGGTGCTGTTGTTCCCATGGTGGTTGTTTTTTTATTGCCAGTATGATTGTGTGTATGTGTGTATGGATGTGTGTGTTGATAGAGTTTATATTTTCTCACTTGATTTCAGTTATGACAGCGATAGCTGGTGTCCTCCATTACCCGTGCAAACATACTTACACCAGGGTATGGAAGATGAACTGGAAGAAGATGATGATCGTGTCCCGACACCTCCAGTCCGAGGCGTGGCTTCTTCGCCTGCTATTTCCTTTGGACAGCAGTCCACTGCAACCCTCACTCCATCCCCACGGGAAGAGATGCAGCCCATGCTGCAAGCTCACCTGGACGAGCTGACCAGAGCCTATCAGTTTGATATAGCAAAGCAAACATGGTATGTATTCTTGTTAGGTCAGGAGACCCATGCCTTCAGCACAGGGACAGAGGAGATGTTCTTTTGCAAGAAATTCATAAGGAGTTCTCATATAACTATACAGCTGAGGTTAGAAATGCTTCTTTGCAGTTCCTCTATCATCTGCGTAAAGAAATTGACCAAGAAAATGTTAAATAACTGGATCAAAGTCATATAACTGGTTAAGGAATGACCCGGAGCAAGAATTCAGATCTGCTGAATTGCATGCTAAAGTGCTTTTGGCTACACCAGAATCTTTTCTGATTTACAGTTTAGCTTCGATTAGCTTATCCTTGAACTCACTTCCAGTGCTACAATATAAGGCTCCTTTTGGATTGTTCAAAGTGCCTGTGATTAATTCTGTATGTGGTCATGAATATGTAAATGTAAGCTTCTACAAATCACATATGGTCAGTTATTCAAAGATCCTTGGGCTGAATAAAATGAGACAGGAAGAAAAAACAGCAATATTAGTAACAGTAAGTGCATTAAAAAATAAAACCTAGAATAACCAAATTCCTTTTTTCTAATCAACCCATAACCTTTCCTTAGGTATTGATGGCAATCTACTTAGATATCCTGTGCAAGCATGGAAAGAATACGAGTGGGACCGGCTCTCACAATTTTGTACAGTCATTTTTTTTTGTTTGTTTCGTTTTGTTTTTTATATGCACTCTCTTCTCTCAAATAGTGACATATAAGTCTGACTCTTGAAAATGAAATCTCAGTGACATACCTCTGATTATCTTCTGTTGATTTCCACGATGTACTTGAAGTTAAATTTTTATGAAATAGTATTTGCTTTTTTTTTGACACTCTTAGTTACTGGGATAGTTGATAATGAGATATATCTCATTCTCAGTGTTGATGAACTATTTATTTTAAAAATACAGCAAAATGTACAAATAGATACTAAAACCAAGAGTATTATTTAAAGCTTCTTATGAGCATAGGATCTTTTCTTAGAACCAGAGGTTTTTAAACATTTTCTTCTCAATCATCAGATGTGTTTTCAAAGGTCAAAGCAAATCTGTTAAACAGTATTATTTTGCATCAGGCTGCTTCATAAAATACCACTATTTAAGTTGAAGCCGACTGCTTTAAGAGCCAGAGGATTTCCTTCAGTTTAATGTGGCCATGTACTTCAGTAATTTAAGACACAGATTATAGCTTAGGTATTCCCAAATTCACCTGCATTTCACCTGGATAACCTTAAAATATATTGATATGTAGTCCCCACCCTCAGATATTCCAGATTGCCTGGTCGGGGATTTGACTGAGGGCAGTTGAGGTTGGGACAAGTAGCACTGTCACTACTTACAAGCTATATGACACTGAGCAACTTAACATTTCTGGGCTTCAGTCTCCCATTTGTAAAATGATGATGATAGTACCAATTAGCTCATATACAATGTAAGAGCATAGTCTCTAAGACCACTTGGTTTCAGTAATTCACTAGAAAGAACTATAGAACTCACTGAATGCCATTATACTGAAAGTTACGGTCTATTATATTGAAAAGATACAGATTAAAATCAGCCAAGAGAAGAGATGCACAGGACAGAGTCTGGGAAGGTTCCAAAGGTAGAGCTTCCAGTCGCCCTCTCCCAAAGGAGTTGTGGAAAGCATTACTTTCCCACCAACAACGTGTGACAATATGCATGGAGTATTACCAACCAGGGAAACTCACGTGAACCTTGAGCTTCATGGTCTTTCTTGAACCTTTGTCATAGACATTGTTAGCTATCTGCATGGCTGACCTCAGTCTCTAGCTCCTCCAGAAGGCAAACTGATACCATGTGACTAAAAGCCCCTACCATAAATCACATTATTGGACTCTCTGGAGAAGCCTAAGATTACCAGGTGAACAAAGACACTTCTATCGGGTAGGATATTCTAGAACTTAGAGATTACCTCCCTGGAGCACATGACAAAAGCCTAGCTTTTCTTTGGGCAAGGTCAAATTCTTTATTACACATCATATTGTGTGAGAATTAAATGAGTTCTTCCTGGCTTAGTCAGTAGAGCATGTGACTCTTGATCTCGAGGTTATGAGTTCGAGCCCCACGTTGGATGTTAGAGATTACTTAAAAATAACATCTTAAAAAAAAAAGCATTTAATGAGTTTCCTCATATACAAGACTAAGTACAGTATCTAGCTGTAATATAGCTGTTATTCAGAAGAGCTTGGGTTTTCACTTAAATTGTTCAATGCTGTATTTCCACCCTTAGAAGAGCACTACCCTTTGTGAGTGTTGCACAGATATATGCTAAATGAGTGAACAAACTAGTTCTTCTTTACCTGCTCCAAGTACCCATAGGGAAAACCCTGTTTCTTTCTCTGAGTATGTTTCTGTTCAGTCCAACAATCCTCCAGAGTGTCATTGCTGACTCCCTATGTAAAAGTTATGAACCTCTATGTACTCACACAGGATCTCACCCTTCAGGAATGGAATATGCTCCTCATCTGAGCTGTACATCAACATCACAGGAGGAATGTTTAAGAAATAATAATTCCTAGGCTCCACCTCCAGGGACTCTGTATATATTGACCCATGTAGTGCATAGCACATGCTTGTCACTAGAAGATATTTGTAAATGTTTTGCACCCTCTTCCTATTTTAGTTTATCTCCTAATTCTGCTGAATTCAAGAAATATGTTTTTTTACATTAATGTATATTTGTTCCATTCAAGGGGTGTCAGCAATGATGTAAGACTAGAATGTCAGTTTATTTGGTACCTTCCAGGACCAAAGTGCACACCATTAGAGAAGGAGTCATATATGTAAATATCACCTTGTATTCTCTTGCTCATGACTTGACTCAGTCCATTCTTGATTCACAAACAGAATTTGAGGCAACATTTACAGGATGTCATCATCAACACTCAAGATATTCTGCATTGGTAGTTAAGAAACTTTCTGATTTTTACATAAATGAGCTATAATGAATGTCAGATAATGACTTGGGACCTCATATTCCTGACCCATTAAGTTAAAGATGTGGACTTGATGATATTGAGGTGGCTTCTGGAACTAACATCTTAAGGGTTTTTTTCCGTTGAAAAATTTATAATGTTGCTAACATTGGAGTTGGTTGCCAGTTCAAGAATGCATTTGGGAGAGGGATGTTAAATAAATTCTGGACAAATGAAATAATCGCCCCCAAAATGCAGGTATTAAAAACAACCTTGTATTTCTAACTCAAAATATTTGGGTGAAAATGCATAACACTTATACATCTGCCTTAAATAGCCAACGTCTTTTAAATACTTTGTATTAAGGCAAAAAAAAAAGATTTACTGTATTAAGATATGTGGTATATTCACTCCCTAATGACAGGAACAAATAACAACTAACAAGTAACAAATAAGAATGACATATATACATATGTCATATGTATGTCATATGTATATATGTCATTCTTTGTTATATATATATATGTTATACATATATATGTCATTTTTATTTGTTATATATATGTTATATATGCCATTTTTATTTGTTACACATATATATATAATGACATTTTATAATTCTGAAGAAAATATTTTTTTCTTAGTGTTTATTTTTGAGAAACAGAGCACAAGCAAGGGAGGGGTAGAGAGAGAGAGAGGGAGACACAGAATTCGAAGCAAGCTCCAGGCTCCAAGCTGTCAGCACAGAACCCAATGCGGGGCTCGAACTCACGAACCATGAGATCGTGTCCTGAGCTGAAGTCGGAAGCTTAACCAACTGAGCCACCCAGGTGCACCTAGAAGAAATTCTTAAGTAGTCACAAAGTGAATCAACTGAACCTAGGGTCCAACTCTACATATTGCTAACCATGCCATTTGAAACAAGTCACTTAAGTTTGAACATCCCTTGGGTAGGTTCTAAGAGCTGAAAATATGAATTCTGTCTACTTCACAAGGCTGAGATTGAAGATACACATGCATTGCAAAGGGTATGTTTAGCACACCTGATATTCTAAACACAGAAAATGCTGAGATGAACCTTTTATGTATTTTAAGTGTTTTAGACTTCAGTAGGCAAAACAGAGGCACAAATAAGTAGCCTGAACACAAAGTAGTCATTCCTACTTTAAACTGTGTTAAAGTGGAAACAACCAGCGGCCTGATTCATGGGGGAGCCTGCAGGAAGAAAGCCTTGTAGGTCAGGCAGTGTGTGCTCATGGTTGGGAGAAGGGTTATTGGTATTAACTCTTGATGTGACATCTTTTCTTCATATGGCCTCCACACAGGCTGAATGCAACTTCCACACTAAGCTGGAAACAAAATGATTATACTCTTATGGTACAAAAACAAAAACAAAAACAACTTTAAATATTTGTGCAAACATTCCTATTCTCCTTTGATGATTTATTTACACAAAAATACTAGGTCTGTATATTTTTTCTCTGTATATTACCCCATGAATACCAATAGAAGAGTGTAATAGTTTATATGGTTATGGTTTTGACTAATCATGTATACATAGCCCATTGTCTCTTCTGAGAAACCATCATAAGCTCCAAAATTAGTTAATAGAAAGCAAGAAGAAAAAATTAGTCGCCGTAACATGCTGTTTAATTCTAATTATAATTTTGTGGGTTGTTAATGAATTCCCTCTTTTTTTCCTCCCATTTGAATTCTAGGCACATTCAAAGCAATAATCAACCTCCACAGCCCCCGGTTCCACCATTAGGTTACATGTCCGGAGCCTTGATTTCCGATTTGGAAACAGATGTTCCAGATGATGATGCTGATGATGAAGAAGAAGCTTTAGAAATCCCCAGGCCCCTGAGGGCACTAGAGCAGACACCCGGATCCAGTATGGACAATCTAGACAGCTCTGTGACAGGTAACGTAACTGATTTAATAGGAATAACTGACCTATTTATTACACTCAAATGCATCAAAAATCAAACAATTTCTTATGTAAGATTTATTCCACTCCAGCTATTTCTATAACATTTTAAATATGTTAATATTAAACACAAAATTCAAAAAGGATTTGGAAATACTTTTGCTTTGCTGCAAAAATGATAAGAAAATTCATGAATTTTAAAAAGCCTTAAAGACATGAAAGAAAACTCAATTATATCCAGGGCTTTCAAGAAAAGTTCACTCTACTGGGGAACCAAGTCTATTACATAAAAAAAAAAAACCTTGACTTTTAGAAATGATATATTTTGTATATCAGGAGCAACATACAAAGTGAATGCAATCTCAAAACACTTCTTGATATTTCACTCTGTACAATCATTCACTGATGAAAATAAGCAAGTCTTCAGAATGAGCCTCTCTAAGGTTGCACAAGGTATTGTGTGGAGAAAATGTATAGCGAGATAAGCCATACATTTACGCATTTCATATCGTTGGATTCAGTAATTGCTCCTCTCCCAAGTAATACAGTTATTTTTGCAGTTTACTCCTCTGGCGTCCTCTGGCTTTGTTCACTAAGTGAAATGTTGCAGTTGCTACACTCCTAAGATGATCCCAGAACTGCAACCCATTTGAAAGGATTTAAGTTTATCCAATTTTGTTGAAAAAACTTGAATACTAATGTGTACACAATGAATCTGGAGAAATGTAAAAATTTAGTCTTTCTATTCCAGTAGATATCCATTCTTTGACACACATACATAAATGTCTCTTATGTGACTATAAAGACGCAACTACCCCAAATGTAGATCTTGCTTTTGCAGGCATTGGGTCTTCTCAGAAAAATCACCCATGTCTCTATTTACCTTGATAATATCATCTTCATCCTAGGAGGCGTGTACCGTGGTCCCATTTAATTCATGTGTATGCTCCCAACTGGCAAAGATTTTTCACTCTGACTTGAGCCAACACTGATGGAAATTTCTTTAGGACGGTGATGGAAAAGGATGAGGACCTATATGTTTCCTCTCTATGCCTTCCTGAATAATACAATGTGTGATGCAGGAGCTCACTTTTTTTGTTTTGCTTCTTACCTGGGGGCTGTCTGCTTGCCAGGCTAATTAAGATTTAAGAACTCCAGATATACTGCCGTGATTTGAAATCGAGATCCAACTGAAGGTGGCAAAGCAAAAGTTTGAGTCTTTGAATGCAGAGAGCTAACTTATTAGTGCACTATTATGTTAAGCCCTCTTGCCTGAATTTCCAACATAATCTCCTTCAGGGTAAAATTCTGCATATTTTTGCATATCTCACTAATGATACTGAACTCCTCTCCATTAGGAATGCAGTAAGAATTGCAATAATAGCACACAAAAAAGGGCAGCTATAGCCTATGTAGTCCTTTTATTAAATATTATAATGTCAAAGATGATAAATATATCTATAAATCAGAAGATTGCCATTTCGCACTTTTACATGCTCACCTGTTAGGCTGTCTAATGTGAACATGGTTAAAACCAATCTGCCTTTCTCCTTGTAGCTGGTATACTGTTCATTCCAAATGAAGCTTTTATTGCTAAGAAAACAGTCTGTTTTCCTACTTGAATTCACTGCTTAATTACTGCTGTATATAAAAACCTCAGGGTGTTTAGGTGTGTATTACATGATGAATTTGCCCTATGAATAATGCATCTTCTCAGTGAAAGAAGTTGTAGTCTACAGGAAGTAGCCAAAGGAAACTCTTCTTTCTTTTTTTCCTTTTTTCTTTTCTTTTTTTTCTTCTCCTTTTTTTTCCTTTTTTTTTTTTTTTTTTTGGCTCTGCAGTAACTTTGTGGGCAAGGTATGACCAAAGATTTAATTTGTTTTGTTTTCTAGTGTATAAGTGTAATGTAAGTAAATATAAATCCAAAGTAAATATATTTTCTTTAAAAAGTGTGTGTGTAGGAAGTGTGAGTGAGTGTGGGATGTGTGTGTGAAAGAATATTGATAGGGTTTGTGATTATAACAGCATGTGTGAGTGTATTTAGGGCTCTGTGTGAGTGTGTGTAGGTGTGTGTGGGTGTAAATAGGATTGTAAGCGTATGTGAGTGTGTAAGTGTGTGTGTGCGCATATATGCACATGTAAGCATACATGGGGATGGCCCTAAGGTGAATGTATGTATGGACCAAATGTTACAGAAATCAACATGCTGATGAATATTGTTCTAATGTGTTTATGTTTTCTTCAGACCCTTAAACCTAGTTTAATGGCCTTAATTGAGGTGGGCAGTAAAAACAGACACTGTTGCCATTGGCTTTTTATGTTTCTAAGATGGTAAGTGCCCACAGAGAGGATTCTGATTCTACTGTAATTTACTCAGGGTTCTAAATTTGTACGTGGTGTGAGGAATTCAGTCATTACTTTCACCTAAACTCTTTGGTAGAGATTTTCATTTTCATGAAACTAAGAACCATTTTTATTAAATGGGACAAAAAGTTATATTCCATTCCCTGAAACTCTAAATCCAACCAGAATGATAGTCCAGTGGTAACACAGAGATGGGCTAAAAAGCCAGTGTGTATTATACTTGTATATATAACATTCCAACACTTAATCACATTAAGGAATAAGTGCAGAGCCCATCTTTATAAAGAAATAATTATATAAATTCCAGATATTTTCAAAACAACTAAGTAATTTGTGATAGACATCTTAAATTTTGAAATAATGGTCCATGAATGGAAAAGCAAGAAGAAAGGAAAATATCAGCAGTTTCCTATTCCATAATCTCAATGTCTTAGTCTTGTTAGGCTGCTCTAACAAAATGCCATTGACTGGGTGACTTAACAAACATTTATTTCTCACAGTTCTGGAGGCTGGGAAGTCCAAGATCAAGGTGCCAGGAGATTTGGTTCCTGGTGAATTTCTCCTCCTGGCTTACAACCAGGTATCTCCACGCGTGTTCTCAAAAGGCAAAGAGAGACAGCAAGCTCTCTGGTCTTTTTTTAAAAGTTTGCTAATTCTGTCTGATGAACCCACCTTCACGACTTCATCTAAACCTAATTACCTCCCCAAGACCCCACCTCCAAATACTATAACATTAGGGGTTAGGGCTTTTAACACATGAATTTTAGGGAGAAATAAACATTCAGTTTCTAAAACAGTAATGTGGAAAATGTATTTGCAAGTCTACTATATTATTTATTTATTCCTACAACAAACACTTACCAAATGTCTCTTCCAAACTGTTGGCTAGGAATTTAAATATGATAATAATGATAATGATAATAATAATAATGCCATCAACAAGAATACTATCTTGTGCATATATAGCCCTTAGTAAGTGCAAGGCACTCTTCAAGCAGTGACCTGATTTTTTGTTGTGACTCCATGAGCTAAGAATGTTGCCTACATATTTAAACAATTGTAAGAGAACATGAAACAAACGAAAAGAGACGGCAAAGATTCAAATATTTGGTATCCGGCACTTTATAGAAAAGTTTGCTGATCCCTGCCCTAAAGTTTTAACATATATTAAATCCCTTACCTATCACAAACCTAGTTTAGTTCTTATTTTACAGATACGAAAATTGGGTCACAGAGGGGTTTAACATCTTTTAAGGTTATACCCACCTGATAGGTGGCAAAAGAATTTTCAAAATAAGTATCTTACTTTCAAGATAAATGACCATGATCCTTGCTCTGGATATGACCAACTTTTTTTTTAATCTCTGAATTTAACATATTTAAAAGGAAAATGATCTCTTGGTCTATTACCTAACATACAGATCTCTATCTCTGTCTTTCTGTGTGTCTCTTCCTTTCTGCATGCATGCGTGTATGTGTGTACATATATGACTATATATTCATACAAATACAACATATAATTTTATCTCTGGAAACATTAATCCTTCCCCCATGCACTTAATCAGAGTAAAAAATATTAATTTTTATCTGTAACCTTTATTACTTATTATCTTACATTTAGTTCTATATTCAGTTATGGTGACTCTTGCTAACAAGAATCATCTGTATCAGCACTTTTTGTGGGGAATCTCATTTTTAATTTATTTGTAGCATAATTTAAATCTCTTCGGTAGTAATAAAGTCTAAAACTATCTTGATTATAGCACATCACACCGATTTGGGCTAGAAAGTAAACGTATGGAATTATTTCAGTCTTTAGGAATATGCTTGCTATATGTCTTCCTAAATGCCAAATCCACCATTTCTGGGCAACAGGGTAGGGAGAGGAGTTAATACTTCTTTCTATATCTTCCATGATGGGAGTCAAGGGTAAGTGTTTCCTGCATTTAATGACTCCACCACAGGAAAAAAGAAACAGAAGGCAGTGTGAGAGAGGACAGAAGGAAAATGTCCTGAGCATGAAGCCAAGATTCTAACTGCTTCACTGATCACCAAAAGTACAACCAAGAGGGAAAGCCATGAAGTGAAATGAATAAAAGTTTCCTTAACTGTTGGACCCCACATAAATACCACGGCTGAAAGGAAATCGCGGCTCTATATTTTCTGTATTTTATGTCTTTGGAGGTTTTACTGGAACTCTCAAACCAGATCATTTTGAACACAGTAAAACCTGGCAGCCTTACCACCTTACTCGACCACACAGCTTTTAGAGAATTGGCCACTTAAAAGTGTGACCTGATGCCTTGTTTTTGTTGCAAAAACTTAAGGAAAATATTGTAGTATTAGGACAATTTCAGAGATGATGCCAAAAATAATGAAATCATTATCTTAGACTGTGATGTATTTAAAAAGAAATTAAATGTTTACTTCAGATTTAGCTGATAAAAGGGGAACGTCACATATTCACCTGAGTGGAGCAAGCTAACAGGTGTCGTATGTCCCAAGGAAGACATTTTTTAATTGCTTATTTTGCTTTCATGTATATTACACATTCTTTCTCTCTCTGAAGAATGCAGGTGGAATTGTTGCATATTCAATATGTTTGAGGGAGAGAAGAATTTCTAAATATTAGACATGTTTTTCTCCATTTAAGCAGAGGTCAATATTTGGATTGATTTATCCAAAGACAAGTATAGCTGAAGATTTTACTTAACACATAGTTAGACTGATTGCACTTAATAGGAAGGGTTCCTCGATTAAATATTGGCTGAAAAAATGGGGGACAGCCAGTTTTTGTATCTCATAAAAATGGTAATGCAACAATTAGCAGGGTCATATTATAAAGCACAGACTTTACTCTAGCTTAATGGATCTAAGGATAAGCATTTATCAGCAAGGAAGGATTTAGCATAAAACGACATGTAAATGAATTGATGACTGATCATAAATTAATTTTAGTGCTGAAGATGTAATAGAGACACAGAAAGATGCCACTTTATCATGGTATTTTACTGCTCAGTAACATTTGAGCAACAACTTAATGTCCTATATGCAGTTCTTCTTTAATAGCTTGAATAAATTTGAGATTTTTTTTGGCCTTTCAGCAACTTTAAGCCTGAGAAATTTCAGAAGATTGAAAATGTAAACACAAATAAATTTGGCTATGTGGCATAAATTCATTTTTCATTAAATGTTTAAATATGTATTGATTATGTTTGGGGCTATAACATGTCAAATTGGATGGATTGTGTATAATTTGTAAAGAATCTCTACCTGAACTCTTTCACTTCATGTTCATTTTAATTTTTTAAAATTTATTTATTTACATTCAAGTTAGTTACAGGAGTAGAACCCAGTGATTCATCACTTACAGATAACACCCAGTGCTCATCCCAACAAGTACCTTCCTTAATGTCCATCACCCATTTAGCCCATTCCCCCACCCACCCTCCAGCAACCCTCAGTTTGTTCCCTAAATTTAAGAGTCTCTGATGGTTTGCCTTCCTTTCTGTTTTTATCTTATTTTAATTTTAATTTTTATATTTACCTTTATGAAAGTAAACCAGTTATCCCCAAACTTGCTTACTAATTCATGAATCAATGTTTTTCTTTTCCTCCTATCATTGTCTTCTTTCTTGTAATGGTTTACATATATGTTCAGATCACTCTTGATGCTTAAATCTAAAGAAAGAACAAGCATGGTAGCCACAGATAGGGTAAATCAGTGATTGCTAAATAAACTTTAACAATTTTATATGGTGCCTAGGTGACTCAGTTAGTTGGGCATCTGTCTCTTGATTTTGGCTCAGGTCATGAGCATGGAACCTGATTGGGATTCTCTATCTCCCTCTGCCCTTCTTCCCCATTCATGCTCTCTCTCTAAAATAAATAACATGAAAAAATATACTTAAAAAACAATTTTACAACATGGATGAAATTTAATATATGTTATATGTTTTTAATTCATGATGTATTGTCAATATTCTATAAAAATGTTCTGCACAAACGCACCCATTCCATGTATCACATTTAACTACAGAAGAGGGGCTATCAAAGATAAAGTCCAAGGGACAAAGAAAAAAGAAAATGTATTGCCTTCTTTTGATGTGTTTCCTTCTTGCTCTCCATTTGAAGGTGAACTCAACTATAGGAACCTGAGGGCACTTGCCTCTCTTTAGTGATGAGGATTCCTGTGGTCCACCATGGCCAAATCTATATGACACATATGTCTTCAACTCTGAAGTCATCTATCTAATTTCTTAGCTCTTACATAGAGTAGTAAAGAAAACAGACGTGGTGTTCTTTCTATATTGACCAAAACCTACTTGAAGCCATGTCTTCCATGCTACTCTCTTTTCCCAGAGAAAGAAAAAAGAAAGCACCAAAGAAAACTTCATGAATAACTGGGATTTCTGAGGGCATGGAAAGTTGCATTAACAATCGAGATAAATTCAGAGCAAAGACACAAAGGCAGGAAAGTAGTTGGTATGTTTAGGGACTGGCAAACTTGTACATTGAAATCCTTATATGAAGGACTCACTATCACAGGAGATGAACAGAGTGTTTTTGAAAAAGTCAAGCTAACTCTGTTAAGAGATGTCCATAAGTGGCATTTCTGTAGTGGCGCTGCTGTGGTATAGGATTTTTCCTACATTTTCAGGTTCAGAGACTATTTGTCAAAATGTCAAATCCTCAAGCTGGAACCACACAGCAAGCCAACATTAACGGGAAAAAAACAAAAAGACTCAGTTATTTCAAAAATGGACTAAACACATTAAGATAGATGATTGAGTGTGGATAGATAGTTCAGGAGAAAAAAAGTAAATTGCCACTTAATATAACATTATTATCTTACTTTGATCAAGATATTGACAAATATCTATATTCAAGTGTATCAAAGCATAGCCAAGATATGTATATTAATCATTTTTAAAATTTTCCCTTTTGGGTAATAACTCACTTCTTTTCCTGTTTTCTAAGTTATCAACAAAAGTTGACTGACATTATATTCCTTGTTTACTATATTTTTTAGAAGTTGTTTTGAGTACATTTTTTCTATAAGTATCATAAGTTCATTGCTGGGAAATGGCACAAGGGATAGAATCACATAGAAATTATGCTGAGTAATGAGAATGTTGAAGACATTTAATCCAGTATGCCCAATGTTTGTTGAAACACCTATAGAAAGCACCTATAGAAAACAAAACACCTATAGAAAAGCACCTATAGAAAAAATATGAAAATAAGTAAGAGCCCCTAATTTCTAGAGTTCCACTGTCTAAGAAGAAACCTTTATATGAAACAAACTATAGTTTGTAGAGACCTGATACGCTACTGTATGCATAGTGTTTGAAAAACACAGGAAACAGAGAAATTGATTCTTCCTAAGACAGTTCGAGGTGAGGTGGAATCAAGGTGATAGAAGGGATATTGATTTGGACTTTAAAGTTTGACAGTGGTCCATAGAGTTAGTGACAATCCAGAGATGTGTTAAGGAATAAGAGGTAAGGCTACGTAGGGCAGGCAGTGGGAGCACACAGGCTATTAAGAGGGTCTGGGGCTGGAAAGGGAGGCTGGACTACATATTGAAGGATCTCAGATGCTTAAATCGTTAGCTGAATGTGGCACTGGCAAACTAGGTAAGGTTTTGAGTGAAGGAACCAAGTCATGTGATAGATGAGAAAAATAGTTCAGATGACGCTGAAGATAAAAGGGACCAGAAGGAAATCAGGAGAAGCTTAGGAATGAAATTGGAGATGTAGGAAAGGAGATGCTTGTTTGGAGAGTGAGTTTCAGATAGCACAGATTTATTTGATGTTCAGCAGACCTTTAGAAATACAGAAAACAGTACATAGCAGGGACAGGAATGAGCTTTCATGTATTTCAAAACTATCCTCAGTTCTAGGGTTTCATATTCTCTGGTGATCATGGACTGAATCACTTTGATTTTCTTTTTTCTTATCTACTGTAGCATTATACTGCAAAGCCCATGACATCATTTCTTCCTTCGTTTTGGGCTGTTGGTCCTTGACTTGCGATTATTAACTCAGAAATGGTTCTCTCAGAGGAGGCTCGGTTGCTGGTGTTATCTGCGCTTCCTTGCAGTGGCCTGTGTCAGGGGAATTTGTTTGGAAAGTAAGAAGTGTATCCCTGTGCTTTTGGCAAATAGAATCAAAGCTCTTATCTTTCTCTGCTACACTTAACACCCTTTTAGCTTCTCAGATTCTTCTAACCCCTTTGGTTTCTATTTTCTCTCTCTCTCTTGCAAGTGCATGAACCCGTGTTACTGTATCCTGGGACCCAGACTACACATACAAATACTTCATCACAGCAACACTCCTAACTATACTGTTGTCTCTTAAACATTGGAGAAAAAGGGGGGGCTGGGGAGGGAATCGCTGGCACTTGAATTTAATCTCTTTATGTGAATATGTGATTGGTTTATTTAGAAAAGCTAAAATTAACTTCTTATAAATACTTCTTTTTGCTCTCTCTTTATAAAACTTAGGCTAAGCCACACTTGGCACTTTACTGTGTCATGAAGTAATGGTATACAACTTAAATAAATATTGTAATGTTAATTATATTACGTAATAGATTACGGTTTCAGTATTACTTGGTTGAGGAAAAAATATAAAATTGTAAATAACTTGCCAAAAAATTAAGAATGAAAGTTATTTCTCAGTGTGTTCATATTTTGCACATCAAAGGGTGATTCTTTTCCTCTATCACCATGTTGTATTTTGCAGAAAAATCCATAATAATGCCAATTGTATTCTTCATAATGGTTAATTTTCTAAGACAAAGACTAGCAACAAAGAGAAAACTAGAATTCTTAAAACAATTAAAATACCAACAAAGTATCCTGAGCTTTGAAATTCATAGAAATTTTCAAAGATACATTTTTTTCCTTTTGTTCTAAGTCTATTTGCTCTGATATCATTTATACATTTTTTTTTTTGGTTTATAATGTTTGTTGTTATATTTCCTGGTTATTTAAATTTGTATTTCAAATGCTTGGAATAATTCTAGTACTTCCCCAGTATACAAGCGTATATTTAATGGAAATTATCATTAAAGCCAACACTAAATTCACGATATATTCACACTGTTTCTTCATCTGAGTCTTTGATAAGTTTACGCACTATAATTTACTTCCACAAAAGCGTTCCTCCCTGAATTGTAGGACACAAAATATACATAGTAATTCTCTTTTGGAAAATGAGTATGTAATGATTCAAACAATGTAAGAATGGAACCCTGTGAAACATGTTTTGTTCACGTGTTGCAAACAGATACAGGTTTTAAATAACACTCATTCTTCCGCGCTGGGAATGTGTAAAACATGGATGATGCTTGCATGTGGCTAGAGAAGTCGTGATGAAAGCAGACTTGCCTCAAGGAGGAGTGAGGAATTGAGGCAGCTTATTTGTTCCTTAGCAGAGTGTGTGCAAGCAGATGGGCTATCCAATATATCCCACTCACTAGACAACTACATTTGTTTTTAGGTTCAATGGTAAATGGATGGGGCTCTGCATCTGATGAGGATCGTAACTTTTCTAGTCATAGATCTAGTGTAGGTAGCTCCTCAGATGGCTCCATCTTTGCCAGCGGCAGCTTTGCACAAGCACTGGTGGCAGCAGCAGATAAAGCTGGTTTTAGGCTGGATGGAACCAGCCTTACAAGAACAGGTTGGTAGACTCCGAGTCAACACTCTTTGCATGAGAGATTCTCATCCTTTAGACACCGAGCTATATTTCTCCTGTTCTTTCTCTTCAGTGAGTCTGACGGCAGGGCTTTCTTTAATATGCATGACCACGGTTGGGATCCTCAATTACCAGAACTCTCTTCTGATGCTACTTTTGCAGAGCCAAGAATAGGCTCCTACTCACCACCTTCTATCCTTTATTTCCCTTTCCCTTCATGGCTCTGCTGATTAATTGGAATATGCTTCCTTTCTATATTACAGCCAAGCTGCAACTGAGATTGCCATTAAATTTTCAATAACTCACACTTTGCAAAATTCTCACACAATCAATAATGTGCCCAGTGATTAAAATTATTCAGCTTTTATCTCCATTACTTTCCTTTGCCCCATTTCTTTCTGCAAATGCGTTTTCTGGGAAGGCTTCCTCAGCATGGGGTGACTGGGTCTAAGGCTGTCAGTCTAACAGTTCAAATGGCTGATGGTCTTATTAATTGTTTGGCTGTTAAAATTTTAACCCAATAATGTATTATTTGTTTTAAAGGATGCTAATTAAAGATACACCCACTGCATTTGCAACTCGAATAAAATGACTGCATGCGTATTGCTCTGTAGCATAATCTACTTTGGGTTTCTGAGAATAATCGAGTACCAATTGTATATTTTTTCATATATCTGATTATTTTCCCCAAAATGAATATGAGAGTCATTCTAATAATAGATCAGTAATTTGTAAGTGTTTGTTTTACTGAAAAAAAAAAATAACTTTGGCATGATCCATGCTTTTATATGACTGTAATTCTTAAATGCACATATAAGAAGTTTCTCCTATATGAATTAAATTGAACTACCTTACAAAACAAACTAATGAAACTAAATGCATTTTTGAAATCTTAATAGTATTCAAATAGTAAAGTGAAGAAAAATGATTTTGACCCTTCACTAAACTCTCAGGTTATAAAAATCAGTCTTGGACATTTTCTTTGAATTATAACACCAGTATTTCTTTTGAGTATGCATTAGGAATCGTCAAATGGTATAAAAAATTTTCTCCAAGCATTGCAGAGGTTTATTTTTCATATAGCATCCGAACTAAAGTATGTTGTAATATAATGGTTATTTGAATTTTCTTGCTTTATAAGGCATAAGTCAGAAACTTTATGTTGCCTGAGTGTTTTTTTGTGGCTAGTTGTAAGCACAGCAGTGAGACAGTGCAAGGAAACTAATAAATTAGAAGGCATAAGTGCATTTCTTGCATGTATGCTAATATCTAATAAAGCATTAAGCAATATCATGTCACATTGACTTAAGAAAATGTAACTACATACAATAATTTTGTGTGAAATGAAAACATGCACAAGAGAATAAATACATGCACATAAACTGACCCTCTCTCACCATAATAAACACTGTATTGAAATCATAAGATGTTGAAAATTTATTAGCTACCCTTTTCACAAAATAAATTTCCCTGGGTATGTACTAAAGCTCAAAAAAAGGACATAACATAATTTCATTTTGCAATGAGAATTTGGAGTCTGCTCAGATACAATAATATTCATCAGAAAATACCTATTGCACTTTGGATATGCAAGGTGGTTTTAACCTGCTATCTATCCTATATTATACACTAATACAATTGAGTTTCTGTAAAAGAAGTAAAATTCATCGTGTATTTATATGGGTGATAAGGTCAGTTTCATATATGTCTTTGAGCAGACCTTCCATGTAAATCTTCAAATGCATTTACTTCAACACATTTCTTCTGTGCTGAAAGTGAGTTTATAAGATTCCAAGGATAAAATTTGATGAAGCAAATAAGACAGTACATAATTCATTTCAGAAATAACTTCCTTAATTTTAAGAAGTAAAAGCAGCATTAATTTGCATATATCCATGAAAATATCACTGAGATCATCAAGGTTAAATAATAAACCAAGTAATCTCAAGCTTTTGGTTGGTGGATTTGTTTTTTTATTCATTTATTAAATTTTTTTCAGCGGGTAGTGTGTTGGTTACTAAAAATTGGATAAAATGAATGAAACAGGGCATTTTTTTATGGAGATACACCAGTATTTGGTATCTTCAAATGGCATCTCTAGGCAAGTTTATAGGTTAGTCTAAGTAAGAGCAGAAATACAAGACACGCACAATCACTGCCTTGTAACATCCTCTGTACCACATTCCCTTTGTTTTCTTTTTAGGCAAAGCTTTTACCTCCTCTCAAAGACCTCGACCAACCAGCCCATTTTCTACTGACAGTAATACCAGTGCAGCCCTGAGTCAGAGTCAGAGGCCTCGGCCCACTAAAAAACACAAGGGAGGGAGAATGGACCAACAACCAGCATTGCCTCATCGAAGGGAAGGAATGACAGACGGTAGGTTTGTTTCCTTGTCTCTTGTCTCCTCACTGAAGAGGTGTGCTCTGTGCAAGTCATTAACCTACATTGAAGTAGCTATGGTAGATTAGGCATTGCCTCATTACGTAACAAGGCAGAAAATCTAGCAATATGGTCTTGTTTAAATAAAACGCCTTTTTTTTTTCTTTTTAACAATCTGGAGTTATTTCTATATTACCAAGCCCCAAGAAATGTATGCCATACCACTTTCCAATGTTGATTTTGCTACCATTCTGGAGTTTTCCATCAATGCTTTTAGTGAACATTCCCTTTTGAGATTAGGGGGAAAAAAAAAACATAGGTAGCATGGGCACTTGGCATGCATTTCTGATACTAAATTTGGAACATTTCTGGTATCAGATTAAGGTAACTTCAGTGGTATTTCACTTTTGAAAAAGACCATGAAATGATCTGTAACTTAGTAACTTTTTTTAGTTTCATGAATTTCAGGCCTAAAAGCTAGCTACAGATCAGCGAATGGATGGGTCAGCAAACTTTTCTATAAAAGTCCGGATAGTAAATATTTTTGACTTTATCTGGCCATACAGTCTGTGTCACAACTATTCACTGCCATTGTAGTCTGAATGTCGCTACAGAAAAAAATAAATGAATGGGTGTGACTGATTTCCAATAAAACTTTATTGATAAAACAGGCAGTGGCTGAATTTGGCCCATGGCCCATTTGTTGATCTATTCCAATCCTTTTATTTATGTATAGCATTCAGTCTTTGCACAGCAAACACTGTTGGTTTCAGGAAGCACAATATTCCTGGGACATGTCCTTCTTCAATAAAGAAGAGTTCAGTAGCTTTACAGAGCAGGATTTATCTCCCATATGTTCAACTTAATTCTCATACATTTAAATGTAGGAATACAACTATTTATCATGAAGTTTTATTCTAAGGAATATTTAAGATGATATATGTAAAGAGCCTAGTTTGATGTCTGAGCCAAAGGTAAATCTGTTCCCTCTTCTCAGCACTATCCCCTGTAAACACACAGAGTTGGTCTTGAGGTAGTTCTACTAAACACCACAAGAGTGAACCTAGCCAGTCTGCGCATTAGAACAATCTAGGGAACTCTTAAATTGTACTCTGGAGATTGGGATTTAATTGTTCTGGGTGAAAACCAATTATGAGTGTTTTTAAAGCTCCACAAGTGAATCTAACGTGCAGCCAGCATTGAGATGCTGTGAGTGAGTCCTTAGCATTCATTTTACTCTCTTGGACTTACCATTATAGGACAGAATGAGGCCTAGTTGGGAAAGAAACATCTGTTCTTTATTAGTTTGGGTGGGTGGGGGAGGTCTGTATCTGGCAGCCATCTTTGTGATTTCTTTTGTCATTTTTTAAGGCAAGGAAGATTTTAAAAGTCAAACATAACTTGTTCTAAAAGCTTTTAGGTTTCCTTATCTTTCCTGTTACTTTGTTTTCATTGGGAAGTGTTTTATGGAATATGAGGGCAAAGGTACACTTGAGCTTTTGGTGCTTTATAAGCGAATATCCTGTGCTGAACAAAAATGCTCACCGCTGCCTCGCTGCCTCAGATGGTCTGAAGATTAGTTGAGCACTTAAAGCAGTCAATAGTGTTGATCTTATACTCTCTAAATAAAAAGGACCACTCCCACTGGCATGCTACTTATAAATCTCAGAATTAATAATTTTGTATAGTTTTTCTGCTATGAACGTTGTGGAAAAAGAGAAGAAAAACGTTTTTTCTGAAATGTTTGAAGATTATATCCAGAATATGTGGAAGGTATAAAATATAAATCAACAAAATCGAGAGCTCTCCTTTTCTTCCTAAAATACTTTTCTTGCAATTTTTAGCAGAATGTCTGGTTAAAGCAAGCTTCCACCTAGTTTAGAGCATGATCAATACATTGCTTATCTTTCTCAACAACTAATAGGTTCCTAACTTTTAAACTTGCCAGCATTGCAAAGCCAGGTTATGGATTATGTGTTGTTAGTAGAAATATTTTGGAAGTAGTGATATTGCAAAGGGAATTTTGGCTCCCATGTCTTCCCAAGTGTATGATCCAATGATGTTTTATTTATGATATGAGGGCATTTATTGCAGATGACACTCTACAGATTATCCTTAAGGATGTTGCTATTTTATAGCAAATGTATGTGTCATAGCATTTATATGGTATCAATCCAGGCATTAGTAATAATTTTTTTATTATTTGTATGTGAAATCAAACCGTTCTTTTGGGGCAGGTTGCTGTTTAGCAGCACTTAGTGCCTAGACATTTTTACACTAAAACTTTTGCTTTATACATTTTAAAATTGTATTTTGTGAGTAAATTAATCAGAATAATTACTGCCAGCTGCTGTACCAAAGAACTTCTATCCCTCAGTGGCTCAGCACCGCAAAAGTGTGTTTCCCATGAACATAATAATTTATCAAGGTCAGGTGTCTCTCCTCTAAGTACTAATGTAAGAAATTACGCTTTTTCAGTATTGGGATACCATCATTTTTACAGTGCGACATTTATGGCTTCTGAGTGAGGGGAAGACAAAAACAGAGTGATCACTTGAGACGTTCTCTGGTCAGGCCTGCAAGTGGTGCATATCCCTTATCATCTCACTGACAAGTACACTGTCACATGACATCAGACTAACTACTGGGAAAGTGATATTCTCTTGTGTCTAGTAAGAGGAATTGGGAATGGTGGTAAACATAAGGCTCTGTCTTAAAGACTATGAAAAAACCCACACACATGTCAAGGAACATTCTGCTCCTTTGAATTCTCTTCTAAGCAGCCATTGCTCCATCGAAATCTTCTCTTCTACATGCATAAGTCAAAGAATACCTTTTCAAGCCAATATATTAACCAATACTGAAGGAAGAAGGCAGAGGAAGTATTTTTCTATCCATCAACCTTTTTTCCCTAGATCAGCTGCTTCTAGACTGTTCTCCCCTCATTCCTAATGTCCTGGTTAGAGAACTTTCCTAGTTCTGCCACAGACTGGCTTGGACCATTGAGCGAATTTCTTTATTTATTAATTTGTTCATTCAAATATTTACTAAGCACATAACAAATGATAGGCAATGGAAACCAAACAGACAAAATTCCTTGTCTTCCTAGAGTTTACATTCTGTTGAGAGAAGATAGAGACAAACAACATAAAAGTAGGTAAGATGGTCATAAGTGTCATGGAGAAAAAACATAAGAAGTTGAGAAATACAAAGGTTAGGCGAGGTCTTTTTTAAGTAGAGTCTCAAGGAAGGCTTGACCAAGAAGATGACATTAGAGAAGACTAAAAGATTAAAAGGGAAAAAACAATGCTGATATCGAGGAAAAGTCATTCCAGAAACTGAGAACAGCAACTGGAAGCCTGAAGCTTGTTTGATAAAAAGAGAAGCAGTGTGACTGAAGCAGAGACAGCCACAGAATAAAATGTAAGGTTAGACAAATAAGCAAGGACCAGTGTTTGTAGGGCTTTAAACTTTTTTAATGTTATTTTAGAGAGACAATGAGAGACAGAGCACAAGCAGGGGAGGGGCAGAGAGAGAGGGTGACACAGAATCTGAAGCAGGCTGCAGTCTCTGAACTGTCAGCACAGAGCCCAATATGGGGCTTGAACCCAAAAACCACAAGATAATGACCTGAGCTGAAGTCAGATGCTTAAGCAACTGAACCACCCAGGCACCAAAAGACCTTAAACTTCTATAAGGGCAATGGCTCTTACTTTGAACAGGAAACCACTGAAGGGGTGTGTGTGTGTGTGTGTGTGTGTGTGTGTGTGTGTGTTTAAGGCAGAGGAGTAACATGATCTGACTTATATTTTTATTTTCTTTTTATTTTTTTTCAAAGTTTATTTATTTTGAGAGAGAGAGTCCATGTGCTCCCAAAGGAGGGATGCACGGGAGGGCAGAGAGAGGGAGGGAGAGAATTCCAAGCAGGATCCCAATCTGGATGCAGGGCTTAAACTCACAAATCAAATCATGAGATCATGACCTAAGCTATAACCAAGAGTAGGATGCTTAACTGACCGATCCACCCAGGCGCCCCGTTTTTATGTTGAGACAGATTAAATGCACTTCTATATGGAAGCACAAAAACCACATAGCAGGTTGTAGAAGTAATATAGGGAATTGATGTCAGAGGTTTCTACCCAGGTAGAATCAGTGGAAGCAATGAGAAAGGTTGAATTCTGGCTATAGCTTGGGATTGGTGCCACAGGATTTGTTACTGAAATTAAATACAGGTTGTAAAGCAGAGATGTCAACGATTATGCCAAAGTTTTGGTCATCTTGTAGAATGCAATTGCTACTATTTGAGATGATGAACACTAGAGAAGAAGCATGTTTTGTCAAGGAAGGTCCAGGGCTCAGTTTTGATATGTGAAAGTAGATGCTTTCTAAATAAGTAGAACACCTAAGTGTGGATTTAGTCATGTGAGTCTGAAGTTGATGGGAGGAGAGATCCAAGCTGGAGGTATTTGATTTCTTTTTGCCTTCTTTTTTTTTTTCCTAAAAAGTGGATAATAATGGCACATATTTCATTGGATTGTTGTGTGCCTGATAACAACAAATCCTGAGTAAGCCAGTAAGAGACTCGTTAGTGAATTAATTTAGTCAAAATGAATCAACATGGAAATTAATAATAAATTTAAGTAAACATATTTGATTACGTATTTTTATTTTTTCCAGTCATTCTTAATCCCATCTTTTTCCAATTCGTTTATTTCAATGTGCACGCCATGTACTTTCTTCTTAGAGTATACAAATTCCAAGTATATGACTTAATTATGTAGCCATATAATTTCAGGTTAAATTAAATAGTAATCAGAATTTCAGCTAGCATAAGTAGATGCCATTTTGTCCATTTTATTTTATTTTTTTTTTAATTTTTTGTCAATGTTTTTATTTTTGGGACAGAGAGAGACAGAGCATGAACGGGGGAGGGGCAGAGAGAGAGGGAGACACAGAATCGCAAACAGGCTCCAGGCTCTGAGCCATCAGCCCAGAGCCCGACGCGGGGCTCGAACTCACGGACCGCGAGATCGTGACCTGGCTGAAGTCGGACGCTTAACCGACCGCGCCACCCAGGCGCCCCCATTTTGTCCATTTTAAAAATGAAGCTCCTTTGATGGAGAATAAAAATCAATGACAAGATATGTTATTTTGAAAGCAAATATAATAATTTCCCCCCTGCTGGCAGTCTTAAGGCCAAACACTCCAATGAAATGATTGCTTTACATTTATAATAATACATACTGAAGGAAGTCAGATTGAATATAAAGGAAACACTACACCCCTTGGTGGACTGTTCTACGAACAGATATCACGATATTGGATTAGCTCTTCATTTTGGAAGAAATTTTCCAAATGCAGCTGTATTCTCCCAGATGGAAATCTTGTTCCCTTCAATAATTAGTAATTCATAATCTACCAAGAGGACATACGTACGAATTGGGAATGCTGCTTTAATATGGGAACTCCCAAAGCAGATGCAGAGGAGAGTGTTATTGTCAATTCAGTGGAGGACAATATCATTTTGCTCGTTAAGAAAGAAGGTATAAAGCTTCTTAATAAAGTCTTTAAAGAGAGCAACTTAGCCTTTCTGGAGGAAGCCTGTCTTTTGTACACAAGAAGTTTATACTTCTTCCTTTTAAGTGTCACAAACAGTACTCTTAGAAATAAGAGCACAAATGCAACAATGGCGTGGGAAATAATGGACTATCTATATGCAATATCGACTATTAATAATATAAATATGTGTATTATATATGGTATTTGATTTTATGAACCAATTATGTATCACTGATATATATAATTAATATATCAGTATATATTGTATCAATATTATATCAATAATAATTGACATTATGTAATCACTGATATTCTGAGGATGAAGAGAGAAGTTTGCAGTAGTATACCAGGAAAATTACAAGATAATAATCCAAAAGAATGTTTAGAATGTTCAGGAGATTTCAAAATCTTCAACAAAGTAATTCTAGAACTAGTATAATGGCATAAATCATATAATAGAACTAATATAATACTTAAAGAAATATGAAAGAAGAGACTATGATATCATAGTTGAAGACAAATCAAAGTATAAAGGTGTCATGATCCAAACAGCTAACTAATAAAAGGAAAATGAAAAATTGGCTAAGCATTTGAACTTTTTAGTTTTTTCACATCTTATATTTAATTTAAAGAGCTTTTTGGCAAAGTTATCTATTCTACTACATCTCAAATTTTTATGATGCATTGTCTACTCTAGCACCATGAGGCATATTCTATCTGTACTCTGAACAGTGGTTATTACTTATTAAAATTAATACATTGGAAGATTATAATGTATTAGTTGTAACTCATTAGCTAACTCATGAAACGAACAGCCAGAATTGGTTGTCAGGCAGAATGTTAATTGCATTTAATAAATGTTAGCTTAACCCTTTGACTGTTGCTAAATGTACCACATACATGGGTAAAGGCAGTCATATGTTGCATATGATACGGCATATAGTTCTTAATTTCCCGAGGGCAACATTTCCTATGGAGATTGGCAGGACAGCTTTTATTCTTCCAGGGGACTTTTATTAACACAGCTGCTAGAATGTCTAGTCATTTTGTGTCATGATATTTCTACTTTGGGGAGGTGGGGGTGAACATTGGATAAAATATGGAGAAAATATAAAATGCCTTCTATACCTTGAACATTAGCCTCAGTGTGCAATTGAAAACACTCTCCACATATAATAGTTGAAATTAGTCAATTTTGTTTCAAATACAGTGTGATCAAAAGATAGAAAAGAGATCAATAATATGCATTTTAGGTAGAAATAACTGACCTTTGCTTCCCCCACCAAATTTCTTTTGCATGAGTGAGACCTTTACGAGGGCACGGGTTTTTTTCTTCATCTTGAATCAAAACCTGTATTTTTCATTACATTGTAGTCCATTCTAAACATTATTCACAATTTTTAGATCTTCCACCACCACCAGATCCCCCTCCAGGTCAGGGTTTAAGGCAGCAAATAGGCCCGAGCCAGCATGCTGGTAACGTGGAAACCTCAACAGAGAGAAAAGGAAGCTCTCTGGAGACACCACAAGCATCCACCTTAGAAGACACAAAGAGCTCATTGGATTGTCCAGCTAGAGCATCCCTAGAGTGGCAGCGACAAACCCAAGAATGGATAAACTCCACAGAGCGCCAAGAAGATATACGGAAAGCCCTACACAAACAAAGTGTTGGACCAGGTGTGTTCTGCACAGTCCTAAGAAAGTGTGGACTTTTACCTGTTTTTTCCCCCCCTACCAGGTACTTAGAAATGGCAGTTGTTTAAGAATATCTGAAATATGTTTGCCTTGAATCGCTAAAAAGCTGGGATTCCTCGGCAGAGCTCACTGACACGTCTTAAGTCTCATTCCCATGGGGATTGTTCCTTACCCTCTGCATAGAGGTCTGAGCTCAAGAGACCTCCAAGCTTTTTTTTACCTGGATTGTTCAGGAGACAATTTGATTTTTTTGCCTTGTAATGTTTATGTTGAATGCTTTTAAGCCCTCCAAATTTCGTCTTAATGTCACTACAATCTCTGCCTTCAACCAGTTTCGTTTTGTCTGAAGTAACTAGTCATTTTGAAAGGAGAGCTCCTTTCAGTCAATTCGTTTAATTCATTGAAATAACAAAAGTTGTACTGAAATGCCCAGTCACAGTATTCTCAGGAAAAAAAGAGCTTAAACAGGGCCTACAGTTTCTCCAGCTGGTTAAATTTAGTGGGTTGTTAACATTTCACTGGGAAATAGTCTTATGAATCAAACTTCCTGGAATTGTCACAAAATAAATTTCATTATTTGTGGTTGGGTTTTTTTTTTTTTTTGGAGGAGTGGTGGTTGTTTGCGCCTATTATAGAAATACATTTTTTGGAACATTTCTTCTCATACCAGGTTTCATTGAGTATTAAAACGTACACACAAACACAGATGACATTTGAGAGTTTCTTTATACATTGATTTTTGAACTTGGACTCTATCTTTTCTAGATATATCCTCTACCCATGCATTTTTAATAATTATATGATATCACAACTGGGTGCTCAAAGTTTGAGAAAATGTAATATATGCAAGAACCAAAATATGTCAACTTGAATGTCGAGATTTAGTGAAAGATTTAGGAAGTTATATCATGCAGGCTGTGAGAGAAAAACCATGTGATTATTGTGATTTCATAAAGACCATCTAAATAGAGTGGCAGTCATCACAGTAATTGTAGCTCAAATCTAGAAAGAAAGAAAAAAAAGGGGAGGTAGAGAAGGAGACAGGAAGAAAGAAGGAAAGAAAAAAAATGTTTCAAAATATTAGGTATTTAATAATATACATAACGAGTTATTTGTAGAGAGTTGCTGCATTTAAAAAACTTTTTATTTATTATTTATCATTTGTTAAAATGTGTATCTCTCTTTGTCTTTTAAGTAAATACACAATGTTTAAAATAATGTGTTTATATCCCAAGAAACAGCAAAAATCTAAGGAGCTTATTTTAACTAATACATGGTTCTTCATATTAATTGACTGAGAGAATGTCGCTATAATTTAAAGTGGAAAAACACCATGTTTATTCAGTCTTCATGGAAAAATTTAATTGGAGCCTCACTGAACTCCAGAAATTATGCTCAGAGATGCTTTTGTTAAACAATAAGGTTCGTTGTCTGCAGCTCTCTTTTGTAAAGAATTTAAATGTTCAAAGTGATATGTAATATTATATTTTTATCCCCAAATTTCCTTTGATTCAATCCTGTTTTAGTTCCTATTATAGGAAATGTTGGCACATGGAAATTCTTTTAATATCCAGGCCTTCTTAAACCTCTTATTTTTAATTTTACTAAAGAGTGAAATGGTAGAATAGCCCGTCTTAAACTTAATATTTAAAGTTAAATTTCTTTTGTCTCCATGTTGCTGTTTAGCTTAGCACTCTGTATTTCTTTTTCAGAGGAGACATTGGTGCCCTACAGCAAGCCCAGTTTCCCATCTCCAGGAGGTCACAGCTCATCAGGAACAGCTTCTTCTAAAGGATCCACTGGACCTAGGAAAGCCGAGGCTTTGAGGGGAAGTCACCAGCGCAATGCCAGCGACCTTCTTGACATAGGATACATGGGCTCAAATAGTCAAGGACAGTTTACAGGTGAATTATGTAAGTGCTTTAGGACATTTGAAAGGCTCTGGTGATTCAGAACTAACATTGGGTTAATAATGCAGGAGAGGTAAAAGTTTTCCTTGATCCTCTTAGGGTCCCTGGTTGGGTCTGAAAATTAACTGATAAAGATAAACAGGAGAGGGGCGCCTGGGTGGCTCAGTCAGTTAAGCATCTGACTCTTGATTTTGGCTCAGGTCACGATGTTGCAGTTCATGAGTTCCATCCCCTCATCGGGCTCTGCACTGACAGATTCTCTCTCTCCCTCTCTCTATGGGATTCTCTCCCTCTCTATTGGGATTCTCTCTCTCCCTCTTCTATGCTCCTACCTTGCTCACACACTCTCTCTCAAGATAAATAGATAAAAACTTAAAAAAAAAACGATGAACAGGAGAAAAGTGTACATGGGTGCCTTCACAAGAGAATGAGTCATGACCCAAAGTAGTGACCAGAGCAGAAAGCTATTATATCTTTTAGACAAAGAAG
Source organism: Prionailurus viverrinus (assembly GCF_022837055.1). Taxonomy (NCBI): domain Eukaryota; kingdom Metazoa; phylum Chordata; class Mammalia; order Carnivora; family Felidae; genus Prionailurus; species Prionailurus viverrinus. The sequence continues at coordinate 128,768,627 of NC_062569.1, read as the reverse complement.
CAATAAATTTGTGAAGGTTTTAGGAAACAGAAGGGTTTGGGTAGGAGCAGTCAACGGTAAAGAAGTAACTCAGAAGAAAAGGGTTAGTTTAAAAAGGTTTGTTTGCACAGTTTCTCAGCCCCCAAACTCCCTGTCTCTGGGAATAAGAATATCCTTCTTCCTGGTACAAGGAGGGTATCTTTCACGTGGGAGTTTTAGGACCTGTTTCAGAGAAAAAAACTTGGGTTGAGGGAGGGAGGTCAGAGTGACCTTCCTGCTTCTGTTGGTTTCTCAAACCCTTTCAGCTTCAGATATTCAGTGTGCCAAGGTGTCATATTTGGCAGTAGTATGTCCTGAACCTCAACAATAATATTGGCACAATAGACAAATTTCAGAACAGTAGAAATCTTGCTGTGCTATGAGAAAAAAAATTGTTTATGACTTTGAGCAGTTTTGGTCATAATGTAGACCATTGCTATTTCCAGCTGTCTATTAAATAAACATTTCTTCTATTTCAAGTCTGACTTATACTATACAAAAATTGCCTATCTTTAGACAATTAATTTTAATATTTATAAGTTAATTATTTGTAGTTTTGTTTACCTTTTTAACTGAGCATATAAAGAAAGGGAAACATATTGGCCCTTTGTTAGTTTTTAAAGAACCTCAAGAATTGTTCATTCCCTAGTTGATGTCTTTATTCATTTATTCATTTATGTATGTATGTATTCATAGAGAACCTGTGCAAGTGAGGGAGATAGAGAGGGCTGGGGGAGGGGTAGAGAGAGAGGGTGAGAGAGAATCTTGAGTAGGACCCACGCTCCACATGGAGCCACATGCGGGGCTCGATCTCACGACCCTGAGATCATACCTGAGCCAAATCCAAGAGTTAATGCTTAACTGACTGAACCATCTAGGTACCCCTATTTATTTGTTTCTTTCTTTCTTTATTTATTTTAAGAGTCAACTTTTTAAAGTTGATCTTTGATTTCAGTTCATTTGAAGTACTTTGATTATAATAACATATTATATATATATATATATATATATATATACACACACACACAATTTTCTTTTTGAATAAAGAGCCAGCATTGATAGTTAGTATAACTAATATATAAAAATATAATATCAGCTGACAGAGAAAGATAGGATGTCACAATATGTCACAGTAAGAAGCACTGAACTCTTGGTGTTAATTTTTTTCTTGAAATTGACCACTTCTGCTATCCAATGTCCAAATTATACTTGTTGAGTATTTTCAGCTGCTTATTTGAATTCAGCTTAAAAGCAATGCTGAAGGAACAGCCTTGGGTTCCAGTGTTAGCCCAGAACAAGTAAACTACCTTCCTAATCTCCACCCCCTTATCTTAAAAATCGCGTTACTATTATGCTTACATCACAGACTGGGGGATGTCATGAAATAATGGAAAGTTAAAGTACTTTCAGACTGTAAGTTATTTCTTGACTAGAGTTAGCATTATTGTTTTCTATTAGTAATCTGATTATTAGTAAGATATGTTTATAATTTTTAATTTGAGTCATGACTACTTGGATTTTTCTTTGACTTTTAGAATAGTTAGAGATTCGCAAGAAGTGCAGAAATAGCTCTACCTGGATTTTAAATCTCCAAGTTTTGCCGTTTCTTTTTCTTTCCCTTCCCCTAAGTCCATTTTCTTAACTTTACACACTCACCAAGGCTATCTGATGATGTCATCTTCGTTGATTATCTGTTTCACTTTTTGTTATACTGGTCGGGATGAAAGACTACTTACGTTCAATACAAACTTATTTCTGATTTTTTTAATCTCTTTGTAGAGTAACTGAGAGGAGACATGCAAAGCTGCTCTGAAGGACCACCAGGTCTGAACTCATGGAAGTGATGACACTAAACAGTGCAATGAACAATTTCTTTATTTATGTACTATTAAAAGACTGTAAATGCAATGTAAAGACACACAGCCACACATATCCCACAGATATTTTACTTGTGTTCTTCTCTTAAGTACACCACCCACCTTAACTCTTTCTTGTCAGGAGTATATACAAAAGAAAGAAAACAAAACTCGCCCTCCAGGAAGAAAAGGATTTTCCTCTGTATATAATTTCTTTTGTGCGTTGCTATGCAAGCTCACTCTTTTTAGCTCTGTTCATACTATTGTCTGTTTTTATTGGTCTGTTGTACTATATGTGAATTAATAGGCTGTGGTGCCATATATTAACTTTTAATTGTGTAACTTTTATGTTTAAATTTTGCACTGCAATTTTATTTGGTGATAAGCACAAATCTCTACTCCTCGTGACATGAAGAACAAGACTGAATGTGAAGGGAGTTTCTGTACTGTAAGCTAGGCTGGATATGCTGGTTGGAACCAATCATGTGAGATGGTTTGCAGTTGGGGTGTAGAAACAGGAAGATGCAAAGGAACAGTGGTGTTGGCGAAGTCTTCCTTGAGTACCAGGGACTGAGTCAATAAAAAGAAAAGCATAAAGGTGGCTTTTACTATTGACAAAACGCAGGGGTCAAAGAAGGAAATCTAAGTCTTAAGGCTAAATAGGTATTAAAATACACAGGTAGCAAAGATGTACTAAACTCGCTAAAAAGAGAAAGAAAAAGAAAATGAAAATGAAAGTTACATGTAGCATCAACTTTACCTGTCATTGTAATTGACCCATCTGAGAATTATAACAAGCAAAAGGAAATGAAGGTGTTTCGCAAGAGCTGTGTTTGTATTACAGTGTTTTCAAGAAGCATTTTCTGAATTACCATAATTAATCTCTCCAACTCATTAAGTCAGGATTTAATATGAAGTTCCCCAAGGAAACAAACAAAATGAACTCTAGAATATCTAGCAAATAGTTAAAGAGGCAATTTATTATTAGGACATACTCGGGCTGCTTCCAAATGCAAAAACTCTATTGCAATATCTTGTTTCATCTTTCTGATACATGTTCAGTACACACTAGAGGATAGAGCTGCATCGCTTAAATTTATGACTTTGAAAAAAATCATGCAGTCTATAGACAATTCTGTGTTTTGTTTGACTAAGAGGTGAAGTTCATGCCACCAAATGTATAGCCAAATTGTAAGTGCTTAAAAAGCAGTGCTCAGAGTATGTTCAGTTCACAGTAAGTAGATTTATCGAAAGAAACATTTTATGGTACAGTCTCAGAAATTGGCTACCGACTAAAATATGTTTGACCCATTTTGAATGAGTAAATTGAAAAGAAAAATTTTAAAGGAGAAACAATGCATGTTTATACGCTTTTTAAATAAAACCAAACCTCGTTAAGTGGACATTAATCACAGTGTCCTGCCTCATTTGTTGTCACGACTTTGAGAACAAGAAATTCCTGAACATCAGTCATGTATGGTCAAAATGAATATGGCTTCGAAATATATGTAGCCACTGTACGTGAATAGTGAAGCAGTCCAATAGAAGAAAACTTCCCTGAAATTCCCACTTGTGACATTTTTCCATGTGCTGCCTACAACAGCTGTAAATTCGACTTCTAGTTATACTTTCTCATGTTTTCCCTACGATGTGCTCAGTAGTTGTACTCTGAAAAATATTCGATGTAACGATTAGAATCAATCGTAAAATATGGGACCCGCTTGAGTGATGATTCATACTCCATGCATTATTGGCTCAGTCACCAATTCTATGTCATATTTGTAATAGCAAAGGGATAACATAATTTGATTTTTCCCTTTTTTGTTTCCTGAGACTGCATCAAGACAGGCAAGAGTGGAGGAAACTAATGTTCTTTATGGGCCCCAATGTTTTTGGTGCCATGTGGTTCATTTCTTCACTGAAGAGAAAAACTATTCTGAAACATACTTATTAAATGCTGGAGCAACTTTCTATAATCAGTGCCTGATTTGAATGCAGTTTGGTTTCTCTGGGTCAGATTGTCCACGGAAGGTGAAAAGTTTCTGTGAAGAATGAGTACATAACATTCACAACAGTAGGATGTGAGGAATTTAATTTCTACTTATGCGGTTCCCTACTTCACCTCTTTCCGTTTAAAAACAAAGTTTTGTTCGTGTTCCCTCTTTATGCTATTCTATAACCCACTTTAGATTAAAGCTTTAGTTCATTACATTTATTACACATAGACTTTGTACCCTGGTAAAAGGTGTATGTGACTAATAAACCAAGACTTCAAAATTAGATTACATGTATGCAAGTGACTTCAGGAATAACATAGGACATAGCCTTAAACCTTCTTATTTTCAGTGTATAAAAATTAACTGTTCTGGTTAGCTTTTGGCAACAGAGACCTTATGGTTGGTTACCTAGAATGTTCTTTTAGAATATTCCACATACCCTTTTAAATCTAATTTTAAACAAATTGGTCAGTAAAATCTTGCACCCAATATATCATCCTCACAGATTTAGAACAAGATCAAATGCTGTGGCAATCCAAATGACTTCAGGAATCCTGGGGGAAAAAATCAAAAGCTTTTGACAACTTGGTATATGTAAAAAGCTTCTAATCAGCATAAGTCAGAATGTCGTTAAAGAAATACAAACATGTATGAGAATGTCATTTTTTTCATTTTGTAGCCCAATGAATGTCATTAGAAATCACTGAGCTCACTCTTCTTCAGGTCTAAACAAGGCCTGTATAAGTTGTCAGAGGGAAATCTGGATGAAAGAGAATGTAAACTTATCTCGCACTCACAGGCAATGCCACAGTGCAGCCAGGCCCTGAACAATACAGCTCCATTCTCAACGCGCAGTCTCCATTGGGGAAATGCCCATCAGTGTCCCAGCTCAGGAATGCCTCAGTGTGTGCAGAGTCGCCCCACCCCTCCCCAGATCTTTTCCATGATGTATTTAAAGTAGGATAGTCCAGGGACTTGACAACAATGGATTCCTTCATAGGATTTGAACTCAGTACAAGGGAGCATATAGGAAAATCAAGACCAACACTTAAGATGTCATATAACCAAAGGGAAGTAAAAATGTTGCACGTATACTTGCTCTAGCAAAACAGATAAAATGGTGTTCTTTGTCATAGTTTAATGCTCTGGGAATTTAAATATATCTTCAATGGGATTCAAGTTGAAAGTTTATATGAGCTTTGATAGAACACCTCCAATTTCTGTTCAACAAATTTAGGTAATTGTCCATTGACAACATAATTATAATAATGCCGATGAGCTCTAAACTGTGGTTTATCTTCGCCACTGGAAAGTGATTGTGTATCAGTATTAAAGATATGCAGATCCATGACATTCACTAATTTGTACATCTGCTTCTGTACATTGTATTTATCAAGTTACATGCCAAGAATTGGTGTAAAGCAACATGTCTTTCCACATTATCTTAGAGATGAAGTTACTTTTATTTTGCTTCTCTATAATGTGTACTTCAAATGGAACCCCATACCTTTTTTAAATGAATTTCAGTTTACTGATTTTTCTTATCTCATCATTTTCAAAATCATTTATTGTGACTTTAAAGTGTTGCAAGATAAGGGATTTTGTGGCCGTGGGTAGACTTTTTATACTTTGTTTTATAGATTGACTTTTTTTTAACTAGTTTGTTTAAGTCACCAAACAGCGTCCAAAATCTTAATGTGTTTCATTTGTTGTTGTTAGACCAGAAAAGAAATTGGCATAAAATTGGTTAATAGTATTGTCAAAGAATTGTGTATTGTGTACTCACTGGGAAAAAATAAAATATATTCACATTTCAAATTTGTAAAAAAGCCATTTATGTAAAACAGACTTGCCTTGTAGAATAATCAAAACAGACCATACAGTCACTTGTGCAACACCCCATTAATATTTTGTGACCAAATGCAAAATCTTATTTTCTCGTGTGGTAATGGGTTGGGCAGTGGTAAATACAAATAGGAACTGACTTATATAAATGACTATACTAATGACACTGATGAATATAAAAAAGCATTTGAAATCATAGATTCCACTCTATACGCCCTCCTTTCCAGATCTGACCTTCCCCACCCCATAAAGACCTGCAGATGGATAGAATACAAACTTCTTGTCTACAAAATTACCTTAAAAATCATTCGTTAAATATAAATAAGTATGAGAATTGGAAGAAAGTGGATATTTCTTAATTGCCTTCGAGTAGCTAATGATAACTTTAAGATGATGGATGTTGAAAAGTTATCTTAGAGACTGGATAGAAAAGAAAAAGTCCCAACTTTATTATACTCCATGAATATTTCATTCTTTTTCACTAACTACACTTACAAGATCAAATTATTTCTAAAAATAAAAAAGGTTATGCATTCTTTAAAATTATATAGTAATAGTAAAAGTGAAAAAAGGAACTTATTGAACTCTGAAGCAATTTATTAAAAAATATTTTTAAAGCACATGGTAAGTGGGTAATACACTTCAGAGTTTCATTTAAAATAAATTAACATGAAAATAAAATAGTATTGGAAGAATCACAAATAATGCCGCATTAATATAATACAATGGTAATCCATAATGTGTGTGATTAAAGACAAATTTATCATTTACCTATATGACAAATAGTAGAGGAATTACAAAACAATCATTGCTTTATTGAATCTGGGTGCATTACGGAAACACCTGAAAATGGCAAAAGTACAAAATTATCAGAAAGATTTATTAAAATGATACACTACACTCTCTTCACTATTATATATTAGCCATAGAAAAGATATACCCGTGTTGTAGGAAAGCATTTTAACAAGAAATAACACAATGTCGTCAATTTGTGAAAATGTATTTTATATCATCCAAAGAGAGTATCAGCCAAATTCATGCTAAATCTCACTTCCTAACAACGATGTGAAATAAAACTGCAATAACTGAAAAGCACGTTGTAAGAATTCAAAAGAAAAGACACATGGAAAGACCAGGAAAGGAAGATAATACGTTGTCACCAAAAAGTTTCAGGAACTCTTTTACCTCGATGAATTTAGTGCAGTCTTGGTTTTGGTTTTCAGCCTTAGAGGGAATTTCCTTCAGGTGCAGAGAAGAAATTTGGTATAAGAGAGGGATGCAAAGCTGTCAAGGATCCCAGAGACAGATGCAAGACAATTGTATGGCTGGGTGTGACCTGCCTTTGTATCTCCCAGCTTACACACTTTCTCCTGGCAGCAGTTAAGCTACAAGAAATATATATATTCAGTTATCTTGGTAATTAATCAGAGACAGGCACTTTTATAATTCAAATACACTCACCTTGGGCTCTAGTCAATGTCCATGATAGGGAATTTGCAGGTCACTATAAATGCCCTTAGCTCATAACACCATAGCACCCTTTGCCTGGAAAATACCTTAATGGATGCAGCCTCTAGGTAGGAGACAACTTTTTTGGACAATTTTTATATGGTGTTTCTCTAGACAACATTTACCAATAATTTGTTTCTGACAAACGGTTTGGATTTTTTGTTGTTGCTGTTTTGGTTATTTATTCATTAGTTTTGCAAGCAAGTACTGAGACATTGTGCTAAGAAATATAGAACGTGGTTAAAACAGAAATAGCTTTTGCCTTCATAAATAGATCAGTATCTTCTATTAAGTACAGCCCTGATCTCTAGGAAAGTATCTTTTTGATGAATGTTTTTGAGCTAAAGGAAGAGAGACAATGAACAAGGCTTTTAAATATATTCTCAAGCAATAAAATCTGCATTAGCTTCATTCATACCCCCTCACCCTGTCATATTATCCATATTCCAGTCTTTCTCAAAATAGTCTATGGAATTTTAATAGGTATTTTAAAAATAAAGAAGAAAAGAATGGATGAACATATAAAGAGATTTCTTTATTATTTGACTCCTTTTCAAAGTTGCTCAAATGTTATATAACATAGAAACCTTTGTCCTGAGGCATCTTGTGAAACTAGGAGTTTGGGACACTCACTTTGAGAAATACTCTCCTAGAAATCATCGTACTTCATTCTGTCCCTAGGCTCTGCATTAATGGTCCCAAAGTACCTTTGCCATTTTTTTTTCCCTTGCTGTGGTTTTTTAAAGTCGGTATCAACTCATGACAAAGAAATGTGTGAATCTCAGGTATTCTGTAGAGATAACAGAGAAAAACTATTCAGTGAGAAATTGCATGTATCCTTCCCATTTATGACAAAGTGTAAGTACTTACCTGAGATCAGTATTTAGCACTTGGGCAACAGGTATGATTCCATTATGTTCTTTCACTGTTCCACAATCCTTTTGTAGGCTAAGTCTCCAAATCATTTGGCTAAATCTAAAGCATAAAAATACAATCATTGTCTCCCCTCACCCAGCTCCCAACTCTCACAAAAGGATAATGTACTCCTTTTTAAGGCTACTGTCTGATTATTGCAAAGTTCTACTTCAAATAGTGCTAAAAATAATTTCATAACAAAACAAATACCAAAAAAAACTAGGGAGAGAGGACTTAAGATTTCTCGGTAAGACAATACAGAAGAACTAAGTCCCGGTGGAAAGCAAAATGCAGCCAATTAGTAATGATGAAAATGAGTGTACTCAGAAATAGATAAATATAAAAGTACAAAAGAGAAATTGAGGATTATCGTTACAGGAACTGTGGCCAGCATTAAGTATAAAAGAATATGATATAAGAGAAATTAAAGTGAAATGTAGGAAGGAAGGATTTAAATTTACTTAATTAATTTTGAGATGGTAGATGAATGCAACCAATAGATTAAAATGTCCCAACATAGGTGATTTGAGAGTAATTGCCTGTGGGTAATGGTTATTCTAATAAAAATGATGGAACAGACAAATGGAAGCAGCCTAAAAAAAAGACATAAACGGAGAGGAACATTCAGTTTAAAAAGAGGGATTAAAACATTTTCAATAAATGTGCAAGCATTTCTTGTGCAAGTAATTGTCCACCAAGGATTACACCTTGTTTTCATTAATGTTGGTGATACTATTTTTTTCCTAGCATTTTCCTGATATATATTCCACAACTGTACCTAAAAAGTATAACACAAACACCCATATACGTATGACAACTTTAAAGAACATGTGTGCTAAATATCTAATACCATCTAAGTCCTACTAAAATAATTTGCATAGTTATTAAAAAGGTTAAAATTTATAATGATGATAACTGTTTTCATCAATGAATCGTAAGTAGAAAGATATTTTGAATCTGTTCTAATAATAAGCCAAATAAAAAGAATTATAAAACTTAAAATGTATTGTATAACCAATGCATGTCATAGGAAATTCACACATCCATGTACACAAACACATACACATATCCACACACATATCCACACACACATACACACGCATGCATATATACACATGTACATATATGAATAGTTTTCAATTCAGTAGAATCTAAGATATGATGAATAGACTCATAGACTTTGAAAAACGGACACCAACAAACACTATGGGGGTCAAGATAGGCATTCCAGACAGAACAATTCTTCCGATAATCTCTATTTTTCTAGACAAATTACATATGCATTTATACGTACATATACACATTTTTATGTGCATTTATGTTTATATATATGCATTTATATTTACATATATGTATACATACTCTCATTTTATATGTGTATTTATATTTATATGTATTATATACATCACATATATATAATACATACATATGTATATATGAAGGAATGGGTATTTTGTTCAAATGCCCAAATGTTTTAAGATGAATAAACAAATGTATACACAGTATTTTGCTTGGCACAATATAGTGGGGGCTGGCAATAACAAATAATAGAATCTCATAAACTAGTTGGAGGGCAATATAAAGCACAGAGTGAACATTTTATTAGAAGTAGAAAGTGAAACAAATCATATAAGATAGTGAGTGTTTTAGAAATCAATTTGAGGAGTTAACAGGTAGGAGGAGGCATAGAAGATGTGTATGGGCACGTGAGACTTCAGTGATAAAAGAGTTTGAGTTCCTATTGATTGTAAGGATTTGATAGAAGATAGGCTGGAGGAGACCCAGCAGACATGACACAGTCTCTAGCCTACAGGAAACTACAGTCTAATGAAATAACCAGTGAACTGAACCAACATTTCCAATTTGGTGGAATGCAAGGTATGATAAATATACACAGAGTGTTACTGTGGCATATGGAAGGTGGGTACCTAATTCAGATTCAGACTCCAGGAGTTAAGATAGGCATCCCAGACTGAATAATGCCTCAGACAGTCTCTGTTGCTTCTAGACAAAGGAGATAAATATGGGCTTCAACTTTCCTCTGCAAAAGCATGGAGCCTTGAGATGCTACAGCATTGTAAATACAGAATAGTAAATGGTAAGTGGAATAGTCAATAGTATGGAATGTTTGGAAAACAACAATAGAACAAAGATACACTGGGGAAGAAAGAGTGAATGGGATGAAAAGAGTTAGACTAAGAATGCCTACACTTAGGACGTAACAAAACACAGTCTCCTATGACCACTTCACATGCTTCCTTTTCCATTCTGGGGATGTAAGGACACCTCATCCTCAAAGGGGATTTGTGCTTTTGTAAATGGGAAAATTCAATTCTACCTCCAAATTTTATGTATCCAAACTAGCCATGCATGTGGTATGTTTCCCAATGAAGAATGCTATATAAGCTGAAATCGACAAACAAAATAAATATCATAATTATAACAGAGTGTGAAATATCCCCATTTAGAAAGTGTATAGTTTCATGTAAACAATAACGAGAAATACCAGACAGAAGCAGAATGAGACCAATTATGATTAATACAATACAATCCCAAATGGGGCAGAGCGACTCTCTACACATATGCCATTGAATGCGGCAGAGCCAAGCCAGATCCCAGGGCTCAAATAGGAACTTCATTAGGGAAAATTAAGGACAATACACAATGCTGATAAATCTTGCAACAATAATCTGCCTGAGGACCAACTACAAAAGGAGCAAAAACAAATAAAACTATATCCTGGAAAGAATACATGAATGAAAACAAGGATAATAATGTGCAATAAAACTTAGAAGGGAAAAATAGATTTGAAAGCAAATCTTGGTCTTCCTGCCTTTCCTTCCTTCCATTCTGTTTTCCCCCAGGATCCTAATGAGTTGTTGATTATCTCTTTTTAAAGAGCAACTACAGGGGCGCCTGGGTGGTGCAGTTGGTTAAGCATCTGACTTCAGCCAGGTCACGATCTCGCGGTCCGGGAGTTCGAGCCCCGCGTCAGGCTCTGGGCTGATGGCTCGGAGCCTGGAGCCTGTTTCCAATTCTGTGTCTCCCTCTCTCCCTGCCCCTCCCCCATTCATGCTCTGTCTCTCTCTGTCCCAAAAAAATAAATAAACGTTGAAAAAAAAATTTTTTTTTAAAGAGCAACTACAGAAAAGCTTAGAAACGTGAAAAATAATTAGAGCATGGGACTAAGTATGGATAATTATGAAATGGCAAAATATAATTAATCATCAATTCCCTGCAAATTTCTCTTTTAAAATGACTCCATAGTTTTAAAATGCACAAGAACTTTAATGTTGTGATACCCACCCACATGCATAAATACACACATACAAACAGCATGCAAAACTATTTTCTGACCAAATATACTTGCTCTGAGACTTAGAGGCAATATTCAACCTACTCTGGAGTGTGAGTTTGCTAGATTGGCTCCCCAGGCATAAACTATACCTGCTCCACACTTTATTTGATATCTGTCTTTAGTTCTAGCTTGTCATCAGGGATTTTCAAGTTTTCCGTGTTTGAATTTAGTGCTATTAGAGATGATTTTTTCCCCTTGAAGACATGTATATTTATTTTCCCAACCATTTGAGACGTTCTAAATAAAGATTGTGAAAAATTTAAAAATGTACGGCACTAAAACACCATGGCTTCTACTCCTTTTGCAACTGCCAGTTTCTGACACAACGCCGAATTGAAGGGCTGCCTAAATATTGAATTGATTTGAATATCCTGGCACCCACTGAATTATTTTACCACATTAAGTTGAATGGCATTGTGACTTTCCTTGTAAAAGCATTTATTCCATTTGACTAAATACCCTAAGAGCTTAAAGTCTAAACATTTTGCAAAATAAGCTAATTAGTCTTGGAAACATAATGGAAGGCAACAAAAATGTGTTTAGAAGCTACCAGTCACAGGGCTGTTGAATGGTAAGTTTGGACTTAACTCCAGCTAAGAGGAGCACAACATCATACCGCATCATTTTACCTCTTTATGTCAAAGTAAATAGCATAAAATTCCTCTGAAGAGACAAACATTTATTCTGCTAAAATCTCAAGCAAGCAAAAACTTAGCAGGAGATTTTTTGTATAAATGATGGGTAAGCCAGTAGCACTATCTTCAACTGCAGCTTTGCAAAAGTCAGAGGACTATTATTCAAAGAGATCATTTTTTAATATAAACCCTTTATACAAGCTGAGGGTTGAAGTCACAGTAAATATTACGTATTCAAGGCAACTGTAGGCGGTAGACCAGTTTTTTTTTTACACCTGGGGAGGTCAATCCACTTAAGCAGCATATACTTAGGGAGAAAATAGAGTCAATATTTTCCTATGAGAAGATCCTTGCACCACCTTAAGCATTTACCAAATGCCTGAATGTGGCATTATATGGAAGAAATTGTCCTTGAGCTAAAAATGATACTGGCATATGCTCCCACAAAAGAACTTCCCTCTAAAGGAACTCAGCTATGCTACGGAATATGCAGTACATTCGTCGAACTCCCCCCCGCCCCCAAGAAGTCACTGAATATACTCAGGAAACAAGACACTCATCAATGAAATGAGTGAAACTACATTTCTCCATACAGGTGTTGATGAATGTGCCATATACACATAGGTTTTCCTCAGTACAGGATGGTTCAGGGGCAATTATCAGGGAAAACAGGGAGCAGGTTTCAGCCTTATTAACATTTCAATTCTGGTTTCTTGTTTATTACTATCATAAGAGTATTAATTTCTTTTTCCTAACTGCCAATCCAAGTTGTTAAGGTTCATATTAAACACAAGGAGTAAATTATAAGAAAAAATACAATTTTTATTTTCAAAACTGTCATTAGAATACCTCTGGATCAGATAAAGGTTTTGGATGCAGACAGAATATGCCCCCCAAAAAATGGTTTAAAAATACAGATTTAATATAACTTAACACGTTGCCAATGTGTAAATAGTTTCAGAGTAGATGCAATGAATGAGTTGGCAACAAAATAAATATAATTAGTTATGGAATAATGTTGCCCCAGTCCTACCCACTCTTTCTAATTAAATTAAGAAAAAAATGGCAGAGTGTTAAAGCTATATTCAAAACATTTTTTTTTTTCATTTGGAGATACAATCATACAAAAGGAGACTTCTATGTGATGTTAATTATTGTCAAGAGATCATGTTTCATACAGATCCTGAAAAATTCTAGCAGAAATAGATATCTTGAGATCTTTCCAGATTTATGTGAATCATCAGACATTTTAGAAAAGATGGAGTTAGTGGGCTGCTAGAGGGACCAGACAACAATAATAATAATAATAAAATAAAATGTATAATATGGATACCCTAGTGGTTCTACCTGGGGGGTCCTTGAGACACTTTCAGAGAGACTGTGAGGTCAACCCTATTTTTATTACAACATTAAAATGCTATTTGTCTCTTTCATTGAGTCCATACTTACAGTGAGAATGCAAAAGTAGAGGTAGGTCTGTTACCCCTGTAGCACAAATCAAATTAGTAGCATCAAACTGTATTAGAAGTCATTGTATTCTTCACTGTAGCTTTTGTATTAGTTCTTAGGATTACCGTAGCAAAATATCACAGACTAGGTGAGTTAAAAACAAAAATTTATTTCCTCACCGTTCTGAGAACTAGAAATCCAAGGTCTAAATATCGGCAGTTTCTTCTGATCCCTCTCTCCATGGCTCGTGGGTAGCTGACTTTTTCTTGTGTCTCTACATGGTCCTCCCTCTGTATCCTCGTTTCCTCCACTTACAAGGACACAGGTTGTATTGGATTAAGGCCCACTCTAATGTCCGCATTTTACCTTATTTACCTCTTCAAAGACTATCTCCAAATACAGTCACATTTTGAGGTACTACTGTTTAGGAATTCAACACTTGCATTTGGGGTGGGGGGCTGAATTCAGCCCATGGTATTCACCATCACACAATTCGCATTAAAAAAAAAAATAATAAGGGGCGCCTGGGTGGCGCAGTCGGTTAAGCGTCCGACTTCAGCCAGGTCACGATCTCGCGGTCTGGGAGTTCGAGCCCCGCGTCGGGCTCTGGGCTGATGGCTCGGAGCCTGGAGCCTGTTTCTGATTCTGTGTCTCCCTCTCTCTCTGCCCCTCCCCCGTTCATGCTCTGTCTCTCTCTGTCCCAAAAATAAAACGTTGAAAAAAAAATTAAAAAAAAAAAAATAAGAGTATTTGATGATGCAGTAAAAAGTATTAACTCTGTTAAATCTCAAACCCTGAGTACGCATCTTGTTATGTGTGATGCAGTGGATAGGAAGCACCCACGAAGCACTTCAGCTTTATACCAACATATGAATGGGAGTTCCAAGATAAACCATGTGTGGGACTGAAGTAACCACTCTTTAAAATAGAACATACTGACTTAAAATAACTACTGCCTATTTGAACAGTCAACAGACTTTTTCTTTCCGAAAATGGAAGAAGTGAGGCTAACACTTCAAGCAAATATGAGAGTATTATTAATGAAAACCTTTGAGCTTTCAAGAAAAAATTAGAATTTTTGAAAACTTGCCCGGGCTACCATGCAGTTGACAACCTTCTAATACCTTAAAGGCTTTTCTAGTGATACTGGCAATGATATTAGTATATATGATTTTTGATCTGTAACAAATTGAGGCTGCAATTAGAAGATCTGCATAACTCAAGTGAGTCCATATTTTCCAAATGGCCACAGCATGATATTTAAAATTTTACATAGACAAAGGATCTGTTCAAAGTGCACGATAGACTAATGGATTTTAATGTAACAGAGTTTTAAAAGTTCAGTGATATGGCTACAAATTTTACGTTGCAACTTAATTTCAGAAAATTCCACTTGTCAAGTTTGATATGTTATCAAAAAGACTATTCATTGTTATCTGAAAAGACTATTAAAATACTCCTCCTTTTCCAACTACATATCTTTGTAAGGCAGAATAGAAGAACAGGTGTGCCTAACTGTTGGACTGTTCTCCTCCTGCTGAGGCATTGGAGGGACCATGTGTTTCTGGGATTGAAGTTACAAGATTCTGAAGATCCCATAGGCCTGGATGACTCAGTGAATAGTTGGAGCAGATTCCCATGATGGACATATGCCATTAGTGAACAGAACTGGCTATACAGTGTGTAGGGCCTGGTGCAAATGTGAATGTACTGAATGAATGCCATTGAATTGTACATTTAAAAGTGGCAAAAATTCATGTTACGTATATTTTACCACAATTTAAAAACAATCATTAAGAATACCAAGATGACTAAAGCAGTTAAACCAGACATTGGCCCTTCTTGAGCATGAGGTCCTCTGTCACTGCCTATGTTGCAGGCTCATGAAGTTGGCCTTGCTAGTAAGAAATAACCTCATTGCATGAAGCCATTGGGATTTTAGTGTTATTTATTATCACAGTATCACCTGAAATATCCTGACTAATAAAGAGCTAAAAAAGGCTTAACTAAAGAAATCACTTTCTAAACTAACATCCAAAGAATAAATAATAATTAGCAAAGTGAATAGGATTGCTCAAGGATAAGGAATGGTATATGCTAACACCCTTAGTGAGGAGAGAGAATCACAAATACAACATAATGATACCCCATTTGTTGGATATTGCTATTGTCCCTCCAAAATACTCTTCACCATCCAGCTTTCTGCCCCAGTAGATGACTGGTATAGGTTATAACAACGGATTCCCTTAACTTTGGCTCATAGTTAGATTTGGCCACTGCAGAGCTCTGATTTTTCTTTTTTAAAAGTTGAGGGAAGAATAAAGAAGTTAGGATAGTTTTTTCTCTGGCCCTTTCTATGGGGGTGCCTCAGGCAATGTCCTTCCACTAAAGACCACTTTTTCTTTCAAGTCTTCTCCAAAGGGATCTTTCTTCCCAGGTTCCGTAGCCACTGCTATTCCACAATCTTTTTTGGTCCTAAGTATGGTAGCACTTTTTGGGTGTGGTTTCAATCTATCTTACATATTTGTATATAGTTTTTCTACTGAGCCGTCATTGAATTATCTTGTTTTAAGAGTTGTCATATTGTTCCCATTTGGGCCCATTATGATAATGCCAATATCAGAGAGCATAGAATGAATATGGTTTAAGATATGGTTAGACAGCAATGTAGAGCCCAAGTTCATGTGGATATGTTAAGCAGTTTTGCCCATCATTTTTTAAGAGAAGTCACTGAAGTACATGCTGAAGGCATGTTGTAAATGTAGGTACACTCGTTAGAAGAAAACTATTACTACATGTTACATTTGAAGAAAAATACAACATAGACTTTGTTACAGTGGTTATATTAATACTCACACCCTACATGTTTAAATCCATTTTTTTTCTGCAAAATCAATCATAAAACTCTTGTCATTAGTCTGTAGAGAGAATTATAACATATATGAGTTGGAGAATAAAGTAACCAACTCAGCTGCCTTCTCCATAGAAGAACAAAAGTGTATAATTAGTCTAGAAAGATGGCCCAAGAGGTAAGAGGGCACATGTTTTTTAGGTTTAATTATCTCTAAACTCTGGGTAATTACCCATAATTTCAAAGTAAATTTCAATTGCATTACCTAGTTTATATTTTCTTCATTCCTGTAAAGAAATTTGCATCATACTTCTTTTATAGTTAGAAGAAATTATTTTAGCTACCAGTTGAACTATAGGTTTGTACCTCATTGTGGCTAATAATGGCACCTAATTAAAATACCTTGACTAGCTAGAATAGTTGGTTAACACCTGGAATAATATATTATAATAAAAGGAAATCATGTTATCCATTCATATCTGTTCATGTCCATTTACTAAACTCCAGAAATATTTGTTTCCTTTTCATCAAGTTGTGTTTTAGAAAAAGTTGTATGCTGCGAACAGTCTCCCTAGGAACTGAATTATGTCCCATCCTCTCCCTATCATATATTGAAGCCCTCCCAATGTGACTGTACTTGGAAAAAGGGCCTTCAAGAAGTAATTGAAGTTAAATGAGGTCATTAGAATAGGGCCCTAATCCAATAAGACTGGCAGTCTTATAAGAAGAGTAGAAGGGTAGAAAAGAGGCCTGCCACAGAGGAAGGGCCATGTGAGGAAACAGCATTAAGGAGGCTAGCTGCAAGCCAGGGAGAGATCTTTTCCCAGAGAGCAACCTAGCTGGACCTTGATCTGAGACTTCCAGCCTCCAAAAGTGTGAAAAACATATTTCTATCATTTAAGCCACCCCATTTATGGTATTTGTTATGACAGCCAAAGCTGACTAATACAGATCTGGGGACTGAGATATGGAGTCCTACCGTTATAAATACCTAAAAATAAGGAAGTTCCTTTGGAACTGAGTAATTTTTTTTTTGTGGCGGGGGGAGGGGTTTAATATTTTTAATGTTTATTTTTGAGAGAGAGACAGCACCAGCGGAGGAGGGACAGAGAGAGAGTGAGAGAGAGAGACAGACAGAATCCAAAACAGTTTCCAGGCTCTGAGCTGTCAGCACAGAGTCCGACGTAGGGCTCAAACTCACAAACCATGAGATCATGACCTGACCCGAAGTCAGACACTTAAGCGACTGGGCCACCCAGGTTCTCCTGAGTAATGGGTTTTGAGGTGCATTCTAGAACAAGCCAAGATTGAGGAGAAGGGACTGTTGATAGAAATCTTGATACTAAAGGTAATTTTGGTGGTAGCTCAAAAAACAAAGCAGAGGAGAGCTGGAGAGAAGGTTTCCATCTTCTTACAGAGGACATAAATCATGAACAGATTGTTCGTCAAAATATGGACATTAAAGACCATTCTGGTGAGATCTTAGATGGGAAGGAGAAATAGGTTATTAGAAACTGGAAGAAAAGCAATCATAAAATGACAAAGAACTTGGTGGAATCGTGTGGATATTCAAATGTTTGTCAAAAGTAGATCTTACCAGTTATGAAATTAGATATTTAGTGGAGGAGATTTCTAAGCCAAGTATCGAAGAAGTGGCTTGCTTCATCTTGACTGTTTATATAGTAAAATGCACAAGGAGAGAAAGAGATGAAATAAAGAACAGATTGTTAAGCCAAAAGTAACAAGAACTTGAAAATATGGAAAATTCTCAGCCTGTGTATATTGCAAAAAATGAGAAAGTTGGTTCTGAAAAGAACACAAAGGGTGTGACCAAAAATCAGTTGATAAAGCGATTAGTTTGAGTGTGGGGTGACCCAATTGGGTGAAGGAATTCGCCCAAGGTAGAACAATGGAGATAGAAGTTTACTGAATACACTACAAGGGAATGGCAGGCAGGACACCAAAGGAGAGACGGTATGCCATGTGGTAGGGGTGGGGGGCTGTGTCTAGCAGGAAAAGGTATGGGAACATATGGGATTTTCCTTTTTTGGTACCTGGGCCTGGTTGTAAGTAGACCATTGGTCAGCTAGGGCTTATGGATATTATGAGGTGGGTCAGCTTATGAGCCTGTTTGTATTCAGCTCAGTGGTTGTTACAGTGGGTCCTTTTACCTTATTCAGGTCTCCACCGCTCAAGACTGTCTAAAAGTGGCCTCTACAAGTATAAAGCATGATTTTAATCACCCATCTCAGTAGAAGGCAGGATCAGAGATGGCATTATGCCAGCAGAAACACCAGACAGAAACAGAAAATAGGAGGGATTGAAGGAAAGCTGCAAACATATGTGTTAAACTTTAAGAAAAAGGAAGATTGACCCGAGAGTCAGCTCAGAGATCATGAGAGATGCCATTCCCGCCATAGTCCCAGGGGCAAGACTATTTGTGCCTACTTTTCATTGGACAAGGAGGCCATCACTGATAACTGCATGAACAAGCCCCCCTGCATGGGTAGGATGGGACTCCAGCAGCAAAGGAAGAAGGATGCCCTAAAGAGTCAGGGGGTGACACTGCAGCCCAGTAGGCCTGGAAGGCAGGGCATTACACAAAAGGGGATTATTTTTGAGATTTAAGATTGAATGGAATTTGCACTCCCACGTTTTGGACTAGGGTGGGGCCTGTCACCCTTTCTTCTTTCCAGTTTCTCCTTCTTAGAATGAGAATGTCCCACCTATGCCTCTCTTACCATGGTAACTTGGAAGTACATACTTTGCTTTCACAGATTCAGAGCTGACAACAAATTTCGCCTCAGGATGAATCATACCTTGAGTCTCATTCATACCTGACTTAGATGATATTTAGATGGGAGTTTGGACCTTAGAATTTCTAAAGTAATCTTTTTAAATGTTTATTTTTTTTTTGAGAGAGAGAGAGACAGAATGTGAGTGGGTTAGGGACAGAGAGAGAGGGAGACACAGAATCCAAAGGAGGTTCCAGGCTGAGTTGTCAGCACAGAACCTGACACGGGGCTCAAACTCATGAGCTGTGAGATCATGACCTGAGCCGAAGTCAGATGGTCAACTGACTGAGCCACCCAGGCGCCCCTTGGACTTTAGAATTTAGACTTGCTGAAGTGAGTTGACTTTTTGGGCTGTTGAGGTAAAATTAATGTATTTTTCATGTGAGAAAGGTACAAACTTTAAGCTATGAAATGAATTTTCACCTAAAATTTCTGTGTTAAAACTCTAACCGTCTATGTGATTGTATTTGGAGAAGGGGCCTTTAGGAGGTAATTAAGGTTAAATATGGTCCTATGGGTGGAGCCCTAATCTGACATCGTTGTTTATTTTATAATAGAAAGAGATTTCTTTCCCTCTCTCCCCCTCTCTCTCCACATGCCACAGAGGGAAGGCCATGGTAGGAAGTAGCAAGAAGACAGTTATCTGAAAGCCAGGAGAAGAGTTCTCTCTAGGAGCCAAATCTGCCGACTGTTTGAAGCTGGGTTTTCTAGCCTCCAGAACTATGAGAAAGTAAATCTCTGTTGTTTAATCCACACAGTTGGTGGTATTTTATTATGGCAGCCTGAGCAGGATAATACAAGACTTATTTTAAAACTTCAGATAATGAAAAGAGAAAAAGAAAAAATTCCTGTCTCCCTCACCTGAATACATCCTATGTAGTTTTTTTTCTCTCTCTCTTTTTTTTTTTTTTTTTTTTTTTTTAGCTGAATCAGTACTAGTTTCTGTCAGAAGCCTGAGTTTGGGGGGTAGGGTGAAGCAGGAATAAAATAATGTGATGCCCTGGCACTACTACTCTCCCCTATTTTTTTAAGCCAGATGGTTCACAGTGCTACAGCAGGATTCTCCTGGAAGACTATTGTTATAAGAATCACTTGGCAGTAGCTTTTCTTCCCCTCCACCAGTTGCCAGGGCAACTCAAGTATTGATTACTGTCTTTTTGCTTCTGTCAGTTCCCTTTGCCCTATCTTCTGAGTTTGCTGACATACATCTAAACGAAGTGATATGTAGGTGTGGTGTGTGCATGTGTATAGATGAATATGAAAGTGAGTGACTGAGTCACATGCACTCATCTGACCATGCTTATTTGATTTTTCCCCATATGACTAGTAGAACACGAACTCTACTGGGACCTTGTAAATTCTCTAACAGAAGCAGAGCTGTCCTCCACTGTGCTTTTTTTTTGGATTATCCATGGGCTTTCAAGGCACATGGCATGCCAAGCAGTGTGAGACAGAGCGCAGATCATCTGTGGGATACGATGGCTTCCTGTTTGTTAAGTTATACATCCTAGATTTAACTGCAAAAAAGAGATTTTCCCGGAGAAAACTACTGCTAAAGTGTTATCCGTTCGGCTTTCATTATGCTCCAAGTTTTCCTTAAGGTCATCTGGAGGAAGGAGTGTGGGCTTAAGAAACTTCTAGCTCCACCATTAACTAGCCAAACAGCTTTGCACATTGTCATTTAGCCTTCCTTGGTCTCATTGATTCATGAAACATTGTTTGAGGACCCACAGTATGCCAGATGCCATTCAGGGCTGCCCTAGATTCGGTACCCAGATCAGAACTTCATTTTCCCAGGAAGAAGGAGCTTTTGTGGCGGGTAGAGCAGAGAGCTAAAATACTTATTAGATCCAACAAAGGCCTGATGAACAGAAGATTCTACCAGGAGAGGCCTGAGACTGCAACAACAGTATAATCCAGAGTCAAAGACTCATCTTTGCCTACATGTGATGTCCACAGTACTTGAGAAGTGAGTGTGGTGTGCTTATGGAAACTTCCTGCTTTGCAGCATCATAAATGTGAGAGAACTGAAATAACAAATGAATATTAATGTTAATACAACTCCTATGGAGTCTATGGAAACTGTATAGATTATATACAAAATTATCATAAACATATTAGAAATACCTAATGAATGTGAGTACAAACAGCTATGAGGACACATAAGGTTTGGAATTAACAACTCGTGGAGGATTGAAGAAGGATTCAATGGGAAACGCTATAGTTAATCACTTTCGTAAAGGTAAAATAACACATTTCAATAAAAAGAGGAAACATTTCAAAAGTGTCAGTATATGAAAAGGCATGGGAAAATAATGGCACTGTGGAAGAATGTATCAGTTACGAATGTTATCCATTGCAAGTAACAGAACACTCAGTGACAGTAGGTTTTTTGTTGTTGTTTCTGTTTTATTACATAGGAAGAAAAGTCTCAATAGGTCTTTGCTGGATATGGTTCAGGGAATTAGGTATGTCTTTCCTTTATGGTGGCAGGGAGGCTGCTAGAGCTCCAAATATCACACACAAACTTCAGTCAAAAGGAAGAGAAAAAACAAAATGGTGACACCAGCCATCCTATTTTACCTGGAAAGATAGAGCTTTGCTAGAACCTTCTTCCCTTCTCCTATGATTTTAGCTAAAGTCACACATTACCTTTCATCTTCCTTCTACCCCACCACCTCTGTTAGCAACAAGACAGTCTAGGAAAGCAAACATTTAGCTGAGAACATTGCTGTGTTGAAAAACAACAAAACAAAACAAACCCAAAAAACAAAAAACAAAAAAACCCAAAGTATTAAGTTAGGAAGAATAAAGGATGAACCAACAGGGAAAAGGAAAAAATTACATATGGCTAGAACATACAGTCTTCGGGCAGAAAGGCAGGGAGAGCTTTAAAATGAAGTCTAGAAGTAAAGTTGTGGTCTGATTGTAAAAGCCCCTTTTGGCTATATTTACAAGTATCGGCTTTGTTCCTCAAAACAGAATAGACTAAGGGTGCCTGGGTGGCTCAGTCAGTTAAGCATCTGACTCTCGCTCAGGTCATGATCTCACTGTTCGTGAGTTGGAGCCCCACATTGGCTCTGTGCTGACAGCTTGGAGCCTAGAGCCTGCTTCAGATTCTGTGTCTCCCTCTCTCTCTGCCCCTCCCCCTCTCATACTCTCTCAAAAATAAATAAATATTTTTTTTAAAAAGTAGGGAATAGACTAATACTCTTTTAACTTCAAGATTCGGTAAGATACCTTGTCAACAATCTCTAACATTCTATAGAATGTCCTTATTGGAACATTAGCAGTTTTCTCTTATTCATAAACTTGTTGCTTGCACCATTTTCCTTAAAACCTAGTAAATGTAGAACAGGAGCCCTTCTTCCTCCTCTTTCTCTCTCATCACATCAATGCTAGGACCTTGGCTACATAAAGAATAATATAATCAAAAGTTATAGAGAAATTAAAGTTAAGAGAAAGCATATGCATGTGATATAGATATATCCAGCATCAAGGAAAAGCAATGGGATGACCAAAGGACCCAGAGGCAAAAACTTCTGTTCAAGTCCCGACTGTCACAAATGAGCTGTGTGTGCTTCAGGTAACTCAATCTCTGGGCTGGTATCATGGAGAGAAAGGTAAAATGATAGAATTGAACTAGTAAAATTCTAGATTCTCTTCTAGTTCTGTGATTATTTATTGATCTATTCCCGCTAGCTCCTCCAAGTAGGCACATACACCATGGCTGTATTTATTAACGACTTATAGAATGTGATTTAATGAGAAAGCAATCAAGGCAAAAAAGAGTCCCTTATTAGGAGAAATATGGATCTCTAACTTAGCTAGATGCACAATCTTTGTGCAGCTAACAGTTTTGCTATAAAGGAACCTATTAAACAATATCCTCTTAATTTGGGGGTCTTACACTTCTATGAATCTAACTTCTCTTATTTCACTGTCATGCATTTTGAAGTCTTGGGTTTTTGGG
Organism: Prionailurus viverrinus; assembly: GCF_022837055.1. Classification (NCBI taxonomy): domain Eukaryota; kingdom Metazoa; phylum Chordata; class Mammalia; order Carnivora; family Felidae; genus Prionailurus; species Prionailurus viverrinus. Next base: position 128,745,426 of record NC_062569.1, on the reverse strand, counting down.
TAATTTTGCTATTTCTTTCCGTGCACATTTCTGCCCATTAAGCTTGGCACTGCCGCCTTCATGCTTCTAGACAGTCACAAATATCCTTAAATGTCTTTCAGGCATGACTGTGCTTATAAGAATGAGGAGGTTTTGCAATTGGGTTCAGGGAAATAATGACCTCTCTGCCATTTATCATCAATAAGCCCTTGACAATAGTACATGTAGGCACTCTGCTTGGACATAGATGCCAAGCGAGGCTACTCAACTAGCACCCAGGCTCTGTTGTTTATTGCTCTTCTTGGATCATTTCCTTCATTTAATTTTGGCAACTTACCAAAGTGAAAGAAGACATTTGCTGCTATTGTGGCTGAGATCAGCCCACTTGTCAAACAAACTGATTGTGAGATTTTGGGGAAAACTTTTCAGTCCCAGGGACCAAAGACAACAATGCTCACTGATGGGGAAAATCTTTATTGCTGTGAGTGTTGAGCATGCTGTTGTTGCAGGAGAGCTGTGACATTTTTCTAACTGGATTGCATCTGCACTTTTAAAAGACAGACAACTAGAGTATCACTGGAGATAATAGGATCTGGGACTGGAAAGCCTTCATATTTTATTAGGGCTACGTTGATCCCATTTCTTTAAGTCACTGGAGTGTTATTTCACATTCCAGTGTCTGCATAACTGTATTGCCTTTGTTTCTCAGTTCCATTTAAAATTCCCCGGCATATCAAGTCTAGTGAATGTCAGTGAAGATAACTATCAACATGTAATAACTTCCAACTACAGAAACGTGTAACTTGAAAACACTTAAATGAACAGGTCTTTCTGTAATAAGTGGGAGCCAAGGGAGGACAAATTAACTCCAACCACTGTGTGTATGTCAGATTTCATTTGAATTTTGACTGTATATAGACACAGACATTCATTACAGATGGTCAAAGAACTGGAGTATGTTCCAGTGAATAATAAGGCTACATAAACCAAATGAGAGACTGAAAACCTTTATATTGACCAGCTTCAAAACCATGTAGGAATCAGGAAAAGATAGAACTCAAATTGTAACTACAAGGAAATCCTACAATAAGAACTTAATTCAGTAACTTGCTTAAAACTCTGTTTTGGTTATCTATCGCCACATAAAAAAAACCATGGCAAACTTAATGGTTTTAAGCAACAATTTATTATTACCATTACTGATTCTGTGAGTCTCCCATGAGACTGCAGTTAGATATTGGAAGGGTCTGGACTCTGCTAAAGATTCAGTTGTAACATTGAAGGATGGACATACAGGATGTATACTTCAATAACAGGTGCATCATTTGCCTGAGGTGGGACAGCTTAGGACTGACCAGATATCTTTCTTTCCATGCTCCTTCCTCACATGAATAACTTAAGCTTACACAGAACATGGAAGTCCAAGGGAGCTGGCTTTCCTTGGAGCCAGAATTCTAAGAGACAAAAATAAAAAGAACCTGGGTGGCTCAGTTAAGCATCTGACTCTTGATTTTGGCTCAGATCATGACGTCATGGTTGGTGAGTTTGAGCCCTGAATTGGTCTTTGCACTGACAGTGCTGAACCTGCTTGGTATTCTCTCTCTCCCTTTCTCTGTCCTTCTCCTGCTTGCAACCTGTCTCTTTCTCAAAATAAATAAACTTAAAAAAAAAGAGTTCTTATGTCGTAGCATCAGAAGTCAGACAGTATTATTTCTATCACATATTATTTATTTACAAGTTAGTCATAAGAGTCAGTCCAGATTCCTGGGAAGGAAATTACACATGGCATGAATATTAGGAGGCTTGGTCCTTTGAAGTCCATCTTTAGAGAATCTAATACACTCACTACATAAGTGAATTGTTATAGCTTACTATGTCCCAACTATTACAATAAGTAATTTTAAATAGATTTTTTATTCTAATCTTTACAACAATCCAGTGATTATATGGTATTATTAGCTTTATTTTATAGATAAATTAATTGATGCAAATATTTATTGATGGCAATCTATGGCAGACTGTGGTAGACAGAATTCTAAGCTGTCTTCCATGATCTCTGCCTCATAGTGTTATGTTTGTGACTTTGTTATGTTACGTGGAAAAAGGGATTTTCCAGATTTAATTAAGTTTCCTAATCAGTTGACCTTATAGAGAGAAATCTTAACTCCAACTACTCTATGTGTATGTCAGGTTTAATTTGAGTTTTGATTGAATGTAGACAGACATTCCATCGCAGATGGTCAAGGAACTAGAATGTGTTACAGTGAATAACAAGACTACATAAACCAAATGAGAGACAAATACCTTACATTATAGAGCAGCTTTTTATCAACCAGCCTCAAAATCACATAGGAACTAGGTTCCTATACAGCATATTAGCCTAACCTGATCTCACAAGTCCTTTTTGAGAGCAGAGAATTTTCTCCAGTTGGTAGCAGAAGGGAAAGTCAGAGATATGAAGTACTTGAAGGGTTCAAAGGGTCATTGCTAACATTGAAGATAGAAGAGGCCATGTGCAAAGGTGCACAATAGCTTTCAGGAGCTGTGAGTGCCCCCTGGCCAACAGCCAACAAGGAAATGAACAGCGTCTACACTTGCAAGAAATTATATTCTGCCAACAACCTAAATACACTTTGAAGCAGGTTCTTCTCATGAGTCTCCACATGAGCTTTACCTGCTTGTAATTTTGATTTTCACCATGTAACCCCCTAAGCAGAGAATATAGTTGAGTTGCCTGGGTTTCTGGCTTGCAGAAGTTTGAGCTAATAAGTGGACTTTTTTCATTAAATTGTAGCAATTTGTTATATAGGAATGGAAAACTAATTTGATATTTGTAAGAATTTTCTTTTGCTGTGCAGAAGCTTTTTATCTTCATAAGGTCCCAAATGTCCATCAACTGATGAATGGATAAAGAAATTGTGGTTTATATACACAATGGAGTACTACGTGGCAATGAGAAAGAATGAAATATGGCCCTTTGTAGCAACATGGATGGAACTGGAGAGTGTGATGCTAAGTGAAATAAGCCATACAGAGAAAGACAGATACCATATGTTTTCACTCTTATGTGGATCCTGAGAGACTTAACAGATACCCATGGGGGAGGGGAAGGAAAAAAAAAGGAGGTTAGAGTGGGAGAGAGCCAAAGCATAAGAGACTCTTAAAAACTGAGAACAAACTGAGGGTTGATGGGGGGTGGGAGGGCGGGTAGGGTGAGTGATGGGTATTGAGCAGGGCACCTTTTGGGATGAGCACTGGGTATTGTATGGAAACCAATTTGACAATAAACTTAATATATTGAAAAAAAATAATTTTCTTGATAGCATACCCTTGCTTGACTATCACCCTTTTCAAGTCTTATTACCCCACTTTTATGCCATTTTTTTAGTTATTTATTTCTAATAACTCCAAACTTACAAACCTTGTCTCAGAATATGATTTTGGAGAATACAGTATAGCATAGTTGTTAACAGAGCTGGTTTAAAAAAGAGATGGGCAGAAGGGAATTCTGCAGTGAGGTCACCCTTAACCAGATGGCAACAGAGATGCAATACTGGTGAAAATTGGATGGATGGCAATTCCTGATATAAAACTGCCTTACATTTACTTAAACCTTCCTTTCTGGGTTGAAGGTGGGAGATGGTGTATTGGCTTGTGCAATATCTCTAGCATTTAAGTAATGTAGGAGTAATGGTTATTTTTAAAATTGTGGAATTGATTGCTTTTTTTGCCAGATGTCACTGATGAGCTAAAAAAAGAGAGTGATAAGTTCAGGTAAGTCAATGACCAATTTGTAATATGAAAGTAAAATTTCTGGGGAACCTGGGTGGCTCAGCCGGTTAAGTGTCTGACTTCAGCTCAGGTCATGATCTTGAGGTTCATGAGTTCTAGCCCCGTGCTGGGCTCTGTACTGACAGCTCAGAGCCTGGATCCTGCTTCGGATTCTGTGTCTCCCTCTCTCTCTCTGTTCCTCCCCTACTATGCTCTGTCTCACTGTCTCTCAGAAAGAAAGAAAGAAAGAAGAAAAGAAAGTTTCTTCCATGGCAGCACTAACAGAGGGTCTTCTTAGCTAGAGCCAGAGAGTGAGCCCCACACTGAGGTTCAAGCCTAGAACTCAATGGTGAATCCTACAGAGCTACAAAGAATGATAAATTCATAACCTTGGAAAGTCTATACTCTAAAGTCTGCGAGCAACTAGGAAATGGAAGCTCAGTGGTGGAGTGATGGCTATCCACTGGAGACCAATATTAATAAGCAGAAATGTTGTGAAACTGCACCTGCTGTTTGTGGGGATGATATGATTACAGAAAGGCAGAGGCTAGGTGGTAGCATTTAATCATCAGACACAGAGTTGAGTATATTTAGCATTATGGGTAGTAAGGTTGGAATAGAAACCTGGGGGCGCTGACCCACAGGGATCTATGTTTATGGCTCATTTACCATGGTATTCTCAAGAACCAGGAAAATGGACAATCAAAAAAGTATAGCTTAATATATATAATCAAAAAAAGATTAAGGGCAGATGAACTGATATTAGCCACCTTGGTGAAATACTATTATTCCTCATCCAGTTTCGAGACCTGAGCTTGACTGAAGAAGATACAAGTAAATTTGAGGAAGGATTCCGCTATGCTATAGCAATTCACCCAATCTTTCCCCAAAAGAATCTGTATACATTGGGGGTGGTAGAATACCCAGAATTTTTGAAAGTTGTCAGTTATAAGTTCAACCTATAATGAGGTCAAAGACCCCAAATCCCACTGTGACCACCTATTATAGAGGAATGCCAAGTGATAAATGGAGTTATTGTCCAATTCCAGAGAAAACATGGGTTCATTATGTGGTCATTTCCTAAACTTGGAGTTTTTAATGGGATGGATATATTTACAGCTAGGGAAGACAGTAATTAATATCCATTCCAGGCTTGATCAATGATACTTAAACTTTCCTGCTGTATGTCATGATAGAGTCCAAGAGGATCTTGCTGGTCCTCTGCATAATGAATCCTGAAAGACAGTGGCAAGAAAAAAATCGTCCCAGTGGTCCGAGTTTGTGTAGCGCATCTACTCTTCTCTCTCACATAAAGAAAGAAGTGGCCTGTTGTAAGGACATACCCAGATTCCTGACCAGTTGTAAATGGCTGGGCCAATTGATCAGTAGCTTGAAAAGAGCAAGACTGAAGAGGAAATCTAGAGAAAGACATATGGATGGACTCATGGTGTGTAGATTTTTGTAGCCCACATTAATGTCAACTAGAGAATACTCTGCATAGGGGGCATTAATAAGCTTGTGGGCAGGATGATTCATCCAGTATGTCAACTACCCTCTGTACTTATCTGTGCCAGTGCTCACAAAGTAGACCCATAAATGGACTAATCATGGTAAAAGAGATGCTAGCTATAAATGAGTCTATAGTATGGGCTTATTCTAACAGGTCTGAAATAGCCACTACTGCTGTTAAATGTCTGACTTGTCAGCAAAAGTGTTTGATGCTCAGCTCTTGAAATGCTATCAGTTCTCAAGATTAATCAACTACTTGATAGCAAGATGATTACATCAGATTTCATCCACCCTGGAATAGGCAGTAATGAACACATGTGTTGGTATGTGTTTTCCTTTCCTGCCCTTAGTGTCTTGGTCAGTATTTAAAGGCTTACAGTGTGTCTGATTTACTGACACTTTATCTTGTATGATATTTCTTCAGATAAAAGGACACATTTTGCAGAAAAATGATCATAACATTGAGCATGGCCCAAAGGATAATTAGCCTTACTATTTTCTATATGACTCAAAGCCTGACGGCCTAATATAATGCTGCAATGACCACTCAAAAGCATGCCTGAGGCTCCAACTTGCAAATAATACCTTGCCGCTTTGGAGAATTGATTTCTGATATGGTATATACTTTTTAGCTAATGGCCATTTTGTCCTGAGTCTCTGATACTTAGATTATGTGAGTCCAGAAATGATGGGATGGAAACAGAAGTAACCCCTCTTGCCATCACTCCCAGTGAACCATTTAGAGAATCTGTGCCTCTTGCCCTTGCAATTTTACATTTGGCAGATCTAGAGTTCCAAAATTATGACTTCTACCTGGCATTTTGAGTTCCTCATGCCAGTAGACTTGCACACAAGAATGTTACCCTATTGGCAATGGTAATGGACTCTGATCATTGTGAGGAAGTAGAATTGCTTCTACACAAAGTAGCAGAAAGTAGTATATCCAAGCCTCTAGAGACATACTACAGCATCCTTGGTGATCTCAAACTTTGTTTTAACCATGAACAGACCCTAGCCAAATAAGGGCTCAGTCTCTTGAGGTATAAAGATCTGTCACCCATTTCATTAGCCCACAACAGGAGAAATATTGGCCGAGAGTGAGAGAAAAGAGGCAGATGATGAATATTACCTAAGCCTCAAGACCAATTACAGCAGTGGCAGCTGTAGCTCAACCTGCTGATCTTTCTTTTGAGAATTCTTTTTTTTTTTTTTCTGTAAGTATTGCCAAGCACCTTCTTGAGGAATCAGTACGGTAAATTTAATGTGAGGATTGCATGGATCTCACCACTGAAATGGGTGGATTGTATAAGACATTGTTTGTACTTTACACACATTCCCTGAAATCAACCAGTTCATTCACTCTGATTCCAAGAGTCAAAACCTGCATCTCTTGCCCATGAGGCTGTCCACAGAATGTTGAGTTTATTTTACTCACACAGAGTGGGAAACGCCTTAAAACTTATGTCTCGGGGCGCCTGGGTGGCTCAGTCAGTTAAGTGTGCGACTTTGGCTCAGGTCATGATCTCATGGTTCATGAGTTCAAGCCCCACATTGGGATCTGTGCTGACAGCTGAGAGCCTAAAGCCTGTTTTGGATTCTGTGTCTTCTTTCTCTCTGCCCCTCCCCTGCTCCTGCTTTGTCTTTCTCTGTCTCTCAAAAAATAAATAAATGTTAAAAAAAAACCAACTTATGTCTCTCCAGGCACAACTCTTGAACAATAATTTTGTTATGAGGGTATGAATTCTCAACTTTCTTACACCTTGACTTAGACTATTCTAAGATGTGATGTACTCTGTAGGCTAGCTTTTTTAGATTGAGCTGGGATTTCTGTCTGTAAAACTTTGCTTAGTACATCTACATTTCTCTTTCCATTCTTATTATATTTTCCCTTGAATTTTAGACATACTTCTTCCTACCCTAGTCACGAAGGAGCAATTCATGTTCAGGGTCAAATAGCTCAGCCAGTATGTTTGTGCAGACCCTACTGTGGTAAATATTTAGTACTTTATTCTGAGTGAGATAGAGTGCCATTGAAGCTTTAAGCAGAGGAATGACATGGTTTTACTTTACTGGACATTATATGAAGCCAAGCCTCCACAGGACAAGAATGGAATCAAAGAGACTAACAAGAGACGATGATAATTTAGGTGAGGGTGATAGCATTGTTGGTTGATATAAAGTAGTCAGATTCTGGATAGATTTTGAAAGTAGAGCTCATATTTGTTGATTAAATGCATTCACACCTAAAGGAAAGGAAGATTTCAAGAATAACCTTAAGGTATTCGCCTGGATAATTGGAAGGAAGGAATTGCCAGTTAGTGAGAAGTTAGAAACAGAGTTTTTTTTTTAAATGCATAATAACGCAACTAGAGAAAAGCAAAAACCAGGTCAATTTTACCAGTGTGATAGCATCTAAGATGTTTTTCTCTCCTTTTCCTCTTTCATTTAAAGCCAAATCAGAACTGGAACATCCAACTTCTATGCTTCCCATATCTTCCAAGCCCATTCTTGAATTCCTGTTCAACACAAAATCCACCACAACTTTAGGAAGCCATTTTACACAAGGTCTTACCTTCATATCAATCCCCTTTGGGCTATTATCATGTTTAGAGCTGCAGACTCTGGAATTAGACTGAATTCAAAATTTGACTCAATTGCTAATTTGCTTGGGAAGGTCACAAAACTTTAAAACAATTAATCTGTAAAAAGGGAATAATGATAGTAACTCAGTAACTCAGGATTATGTAATAAATAAGATAGTAAGATGATAGGTTTAAATAATTTAGGTTGTGTATTCTGGTAAGTGTTTAACAACCAGATCCCCAGGAAAGAAAGAAAAAGAAAGAAAGAAAGAAAGAAAGAAAGAAAGAAAGAAAAAGAAAGAAAGAGGAAAGAAAGAAAGAAAGAATGAAAGAGGAAAGGAAGGAAGGAAGCAAGGAAGGAGGGAAGAAGGGAAGGGAAAGTAGAAGTAGAGTTGAATAGATACGTACCAGATTGGATCCATTGTGCAGATAAGAGCCAGCTCCAGCATATGAGTAGGTTTGACACAGTGCTTCACATATAATATATATTCATAACTATTAGCTATTGGCATTACCATTTGTAAATGCATTCCACTTTGGATACTGTATTACATTGTGTATTTATAAGACACTCTGACCTCTTTTCTAGTCTTTCTTACCCCTTTTCGGGAATAAAGACCCATGTCTTTATTATAGAGTATGGGTATGACCATCCTGTCTACATCCATCTCTCCCAAAGCTGAACTGGCTAGGTTAGTTTTGCTACCCCAATTGCCTCACCTCTGGTCTTTTATCTAAGCCTTCTTTTACCTGCTGCTTATTGAAAAATATTAACTAAATAAATGAATTATTGAACTAATGAACTAAGATAGTGGACTATAGAAAGAATATCAATCCTAAAGATTTAGTGCAAACACCAGAATGTTAGTTTGAGAGGTATAGATGCACTCATAATTAGGCCTTGGAAGATAATACTTACAAATAATTAATAATAATAATAATGATAGGAAAAAGTCACATAATAAATACAGATATCACTAATAAAAATAATAAATATAGCTATACTATGAGGGACATTTGTCTAAGTATTTTCTCTCCATTTTAAAAATTAATAATCACAGCAGCCCCATGAGATATACAGCATTATTTCTATTTTACAGAAATTAGCAGCAAGGGACACTTGGGAGAGAAATAATGACTGGACCTTTAATGGTAAGTATAGGGACCTAACGATTGGAAGCCCCATTTGATTAGGTTGGAATTAAGGAGAGGTCGGTATGGCTGCTGTGGGGACTTTTTTTCTGGCTCAACTGGGACTAATTCAGGAAAACTGGGTATGCTGAATCTGCATATGGGAAATCAGTGCGTCTATTTATAAAAAGTTGAAGAAGATAGAGAAGAGGAAGAAAGGACAATGGTGCATATAAAGATCACAAATCAACACAAATGTGAGGAATGAGTCTGGTATGGAGAAAGAGTTCATTTACATCTAGCATATATTTAGTACCTTCTCCTAAGACATTCTCCTGAATTTGAATTATTTTTATTTTCACAACACAATCCTTATAGGTAGGTATTCTTATCTCATCTGTGTGTATGTGTGTGTGTGTGTGTGTGTGTGCGCGCGCTATTTGGATTTTGATGTTACTTTCTTCCTCAAGACTAGGAGTTCTGTCTTCATTGCTCGCTACCTGGTAGCTGCTGTATCAATGAATCTCAATAAAAAGATATAAATAGATAAAGAGAATAAACAAATCCCTAAAGAGATAAACAAATCTAACCTATTTGTAATTTATATTACGTATTTATTTTTACTTAGTGGTCATCTAGCTAAGTTTGACCTAGTTTGTATATAGAAAATCTACAAACTTTTTGGTGAACTGGAATAAAAAGAGAAATGATTTAGTATCTTCTGTTGATGTAATCACATTATAAAGGGATTAAATTTATACTTGTACTAATGTGTGTAACACTTAACTATCAGAAGCTTTTCAACATTATTTAATCCTTGAAATATAGTTTAAATAAATAATTTTATTAAAAAAAAATTTTGATCAATTCTAGACAGAAACCTGCCACCATAATTTTTTACATAGTATACTGGAGTTGATACCTAACCATTCCTCAATCAAGAATACCTGAACATCATTGACCTTGGAAATTATATTAGTCGAGGTTTACAATTTCAAGTAACAAAATCCTAAATTGTATTAATTAGACAACACAGGCAATATTTTAACTCAAGAAATGTAAGGTATAAATGAACATTCAGTACATAAGAAAGTTGGGAATGCAGCTGAGGCTTAGGAACCCCTAGAAACAGGACTTGAAGGACTCTAGCTGGGCTTCCATTTGCCTAATTATATTATTTTTGTGAATATACAAAAGTATAAAAGTTTCTTCTGTGTGGCAGAAAGCATGGCTTTTAATACTTTCTATGTTTTTCATCTTAAAGTTTTAAATCTCAGAGACAGACGTATCTGATTGGTCTTGGGTGGTGGAGTCCCCCAGCCTGGACCTGTGACATTAGCCGGGAATCAAGGAACCCTATTTCTACCAGCTTTGGTCAGATTTATACTCTTGCACCAATGAAGGTGCTTAAAAGATGGAGTCATGAAAACATAGCCCTCATTGACAGCACTCTTAATTGCTGGTGAGAATTCTAGAAGACGGAATTCCAGGCAGAACAAGCAAAAGCTACCCAGTATAGATATATAAAGCCACAGTTTCCAGTTCTTATGTCAGTGGTCACTGGGGACCCAATAACCTCTTTAATATGGTTCAGAATGGTGCTAGGGTGCCAACTCTCAGATTGCAGGGGGCTCTTTTTACAGGTTGGACCTAGCAGGCATAGCTCTCCCCTGTTCTTTGTTATTCCTTCTCACAAAAGGAGCACTGTTAGTATTCACAACACACTTGATAAAATGAAATCATCTATTTACTCAATACCAAAGGCAGTGTTAGATATTAATTAACCCTTGTCGTTGCTATAGAAAAATAATAACAGTTCTCTCTTTTTTTTTTTTTTTTTTTTACTAAGATTGTAATTTAGCGGTAGTTCCATTCCTGAGTCTCCTTCCTTAACAGGCAGTGACCTTTAACAAATATCTACAAACGACATTAATATTTCCTTCTCAATCCTTGCCCTCTCCACCCGTTGTCTCTGCTCTGTCTTTCAAATCACATTGGGTCATACAGAGGACACATGCTAGATGTTTGGATTCTAGAATTACAAGCTTCACAGCCAATTTGTATTTGCATAAAAGCAGACTCCTTTTTCAGACATTAGACACACATAGCAGCTTTCAGCCTGCCAACTTTATTACTGTTCATTTCACCATCCTACACTAGCTTTTGCTGAAAAGAGTAGCATAAATCTCAGTGTATAAAGGTAGTATCCCATAATCACTCCTCAAAGAAATAAGATATTTCCTTATTCTATGATACACGTCAATGATGGGGCATTTGTTAAACCATTTATGATTTGGAAACAAAGGTAATAAAGTCTGATTGAATATCTGAAACAGATATCTTGAAGGATCAATATAGAACTCAGGAAAATAATATATATATCTTCCATTTTGTCTGGAAGTGCTATGCCAGGAATAGTATCAAAATACTTAGGTACAAATATGGTAACATAATAAAAATGCTTGGATAGGGAGAGACTATCCCATATATTTTAAAATAGACACAAACACACACTCTTTATGCAATGTGTTCACACATCCTAAGTCCCATTTTGTGACTTGCTGAACCAGCTAATGGGTTACTCCATATTCAAAGATTTACACTAAGCCTTTTCTTACCAATTTCCCTTCTACTGTGAGAGTTACTAATGCTGATTGAACTCAGAGGCTCAATAAACAACTTTGCTATCTCAAAAAATACATCCTCTTTGCCAGCAAGATGTTTGGAGTCATTCCAAGAAAAAGAAAAAAAAAATCTGGTCAACAAGAGAAGGGACCACATTGAAATGTATGCTCTCCTATTTTTACTCTGGTCATAAATCATTATCCACTCTGGCATTGATTAATTGGTCTTTCTGAAATCGTCCAGAATTCTTATGAAAATCCAGGATAAAGCACGATTACAATATTAGCAGCCAACAGAAAGGGATACATTTCAAAATGTTGTCTGAAGATAACAGCGTATAGACAAAATTGTGTCACATTTCAAGCAGCTTTCTGATTATTTACATTTTTTAAGTGATTTAGTTTCTTTTGTCAAAGTCTTCATTCACCCCCTTTCTTATCTTAGGTTCTACAACCGAGCCCGAGAAAGGTGAGAATGACACGCTCCACATCTTCCACTTGTCAGCGTGACACCAGGGCGTCCTGGACCCATTGAAAATTTCCATGTTATGATGTCTAATTCTTCAGGATATTTTTGCTAATGATCGAGTTTTGCATTGGTAATTGAAGCTAGTATCTTAAATAGATTATAAATGGGCTAAAACAGCTGTCTGAATGTCACATACGGTCAGTCTCTTGGAGATTAGGCTTGTAATTCTAACAATAGTTTCACTTTGAGAATTAATAAGCTTTTCATTTGAGGACTGTTTGCTGATTCCTGCTTTCTTTCATCCACTTTTTTCTTGCCTTACTTCTCACTCCTCAGTGATTTCATATCTTTCACTTGGGTCAAAGTAACTTTCTCATTGCATTCTGTAGTTTGGTAGTTAGCATCCTGAATGCTACACTATTTCTCAGTAAAGACTGGCTATTACTATAAATTTATAAAAGTAAAAAAAGTCTGGCAAGGCATAGGAAAAAAAAATAGACCAATGAGTTACATTCAAGAGTCCAAATATAAGGCCATGAATATATGGATATTTGGTATATGACAAAGACATGGACATTTCTTTATATGGATGGCTTTACTATATGGCACTGGGAAACTAGCTAACTATGAGGATTATAAAAAAATTATATGTCTATTCTACACCACTCAAAGATTTAAAATTTAGGTGGATTAAACATGAATGAAGGTTATACAGTCAATATGAAAATTTAGGAGCATATCTTTACTCTACCTCTGGAGTGAACAACGTTTTTTTAAATATCCCTGAAGCAAACATCCCGAGGTGCACTTAACTAGAGTAAAATTAAATGAACAATATAGATTAAGTTCAAATAGTTCTATGATGATTGTAAGCCATTTGAGTTGTAAGATTTTAGAGGATTTAAAAATAGAAGGAAAAATAAATGGGCAGATTACTGTTACTCCTAAAATGTTAGTTAAATCTACAAAACTGAACTTTTTAATTAATCAGAAGAAAGAGGAGAATAGTCCAACTATTATGACGTGCCCATATTTTAATTAACAAATGTACAGGGGTGCCTGGGTAGCTCAGTTGGTAAAGCATCTGGCTCTTGATGACAGCTCAGGTCATGAACTTGCAGTTCGTGAGTTCAAGCCCCACCTCTAGCTCTGTGCTGACAGCACAGAGTCTGCTTGAGGTTCTCTCTCTCCCTCTTTCTCTACTCCTCCCCGGAGTGTGCTTTCTCAAAATAAATAAAATAAACATTTAAAAAAATCTTTAAAAACAAAACAAACAATAAGAACAAAAAACCACTAATGAGTGTACAGCACCATTGTTCTAAGTATTATTACAAATATTAACCACATTACCCATTGTAACAATTACATGAAGTTGGTGCTATTAGGGTCATCCTCATTTTATGAATGAAGAAAGTAGAAAGAGGTTTGTAACTCATCCCAAGTAAGAAAATGAAGAAGTGGATTCATTGAGATGTGAACCCAGGCAGTTCAGTTATAGATCTGCCCTGTCAACCAATCACTTGTATTGGTTTCCTCACAATTTTGTATGGAAATAGCAATTAACACTAAAGTGCTTTTCCTTCTGGAAAATGCTTGTCTTTTACTTTGATATTTTTCACCTTAAACATCTCATATACGTCAGCTGCAATGATGGAAAAAGAAAGCAAATATTCCATTTAGTGACAGTTTATGTATTTCCAGCTTACAATGTAGGCTTGTGACAAAAATGCCTACACCTTCCTATGATTACAATATATGTCCATTTAACTCCTTTTGATGTTTTCTACTAATTAATCTATAATTTAACAAAAATAGCAAATTAATTCTTACCCTTTTCAAACGTGTAAAATTAGCATAAAGAAAAATAGAATAAATACAAAAAGTAATTTAAATTAGATGAAAATACATTTGGAACAATTAGATTTGGACGGGATGAAATTGATATTCTTAGTTCTTTAAATGTGTAAAACATGGAACACATGTGGGCTCTTAAATATCAGTAGAATGAATTAGTACAGAAACGCATGCTGAAACTCTCAGTCTCTTTGAATGATAATTAACAACTGAAACACTATAATATTTAAAATTATAAAAAAGTATGCAAATTACTAGTTTGGGAGACAGGGACTACAGAGAGGTGTAAGTAGTGTGCTTAGGAAAGACCTTTATTTCTCAAAAATGTGCAAATGCATGCCTTTTTTTTATGTTTATTTATTTTTGAGAGAGCACAAGGAAGGGAAGGTCAAAGAGAGGGGGACAGAAGATCTAAAGTCGGCTCTGTGTTGATAGCAGCAAGCCCAATGTGGGGCTTGAACTCGCAAACTGGGAGATCATGACCTGCACTTAAGTTGGAGGCACAACCGACTGAGCCACCCAGGTGCTCCCAGACACATGTTCTTTATAAGTCATATAATCATAACATCTGAGTTTCAGAAAGGTCTTTGTCTATCATCTAGTCAAAACACTAATCCATCCTTGTTCTCCTTTTATTACACTCCTGACAAGTGGGAAGTCATGATCTTTGAAGAGCTCTGGAAGTAGGAAAACCAAGACTTCCTAACAAAAGTAGTGCAGTGGAAAACTAAGTTAAGTGTCAAGATTCCTTGGTTCTAGTTCTAGCTGATCCATTAAAGAATAGAGGAGCAAATCATGTAACCTTGCTGAGTCTACATTTCCTTACCTGGAAAATGAAAAAGTTGAACATAACTGTAAGGTACAATTCTATCAACATTAAACATGTGCATTCTATGATTGCATTTTTTGGATAGATTTTTCATCATAAAAATCTTTCCTATAGTCAACCAAAATTGGACTTCATATAATTGTCACCAAAAATTTAGTGGCAACCCTTCAAGAAGTAACTATTCTTTGTTTCAGATATTCATGCATCATAACAAGCCACCCACAAAGCTTAGTGGCAAAAAAAAAAGCAGCAAAAACAAAAGCAAATATTAAAAAAAAAAACATACATTTTTATCATGATCTGCAAGTTGGTCAGAGCTTGGCAGTCATCAGCTTGTCTCTGTTCTATTCGGCTTCAGCCGGACGGGTCCAAAGACTGATTTTGCTGAAGCATTATTCACTCAGATGTCTGGTGTTTGATTCTGACTATTGATTTATACCTCATCCTGGGCTGGTGGCCAGAACATTTGCATGTGGTCTTTCCATGTGACCTGAGCTTCTTTCCTCACAACATACTGGCAGGGTTCCAAGGATGACTGTCCAGAAAGATGATCAGGTAAGCTCTACCTCCTTGTATGACCTAGCTGTGGAAGTTATTCAGTATCACTTATTGTTCAATTTATTCATGAGAAGCAAATCACTAAAATTCCAGTGAATTCAAGAGGAGAGGAATCAGTCTTCACTTTTGTTAAGCCTTTTAAATATTTGTATATTAATATCATGATTCCTTAAATTTTATTTTTTTTCTTTGCTAAATGTACTCTTCAGTTTTTTTTAACTTTTTTATCAGAATACATTTTAAGTTTCCCATACTTTTTCTGACTTCAAAAAGATATTGTTTTATTTGTCTATGTTAAATGATACTGTTCTTCTAAAAATTATGAAGAAATAGCTCTCAAAAAATGAATCCAAGATCCTTGGGGTTCTCTCAGATCTTTTGGGGGTGGGTCTGCAATGTCAAAACTACATTTCATTACTTTTTAAATGTTTATTTATTTGTTTTGAAAGAGAGAGGGTCTCAGCACAGAGACCACTGTGGGGCCCAATCTCACGAACCCTGATTGTGACCTGAGCTGAAATCAAGACTCAGTTGGTTAACCAACTGAGCCATCCAGATACGCCCAAACTACATTTTAATAATACTAAGGCATTATGTTTATCTTTCATTCTCTAAGAATGTACAGTGAAGATTTCCAATTCTACATAACAAGTAATTTTACTGTTAAAAGATACTTAAAAAAAATTTTTTTTAGAAAACATCTTTCATTCAACATTTTTTTTTTTTAGCAATCTCTCTTGACGTTGGCATCAAGATTAATTGCTCTGCATCTGGAAAAATCCAAGTTTTGGCGTTTTAAAGAAAAATGGGATTACATTTTATCATCTCCAGTCTTTTGGTACCTGTTTCATTTTCTGCTCCTTTTGTCAGGTTACTGATAGTAGTGTCACTAGCTAGACCTCAAAACCTGACCTTTACTGCCCACCTGCTTATACCTACGAACTTTGCCCCACATTTTTTCTTAAGCTCTTCTTTCCAGCTTATCTCTTAACTCAGAACAAAGACCTGACAGGCAGAGCATCCCTTGATGGAAACTGAGACTACCCCTCAAGCAATAACGACTACCCTGTTGAAGAGTCCTGGTGGCCCCAGACCACCTGGTTTGAGCTCAACCTCCGCCTCATGCCTCGCAGATGGACCATGGAATGACCCATGGAGTGACTGACAGCTACCTTTAACTCATTATAATACTACAATCTCCACCTGAGGAGGAACACAAACCTCATTTACATAACATACAATGTATGTATAAGCATGTTTCCTCAAGGCACATGTGTGACATTCTACCCGCCTCTATACACGAATTCTGAGTACTCACCCTAACCCTAAATAAAAGGAACTCACTCACCCATGTTCAGGGGATCATGGCTTTGGAAGTCATTCCCTGTGATCTCCTTATTTGCTGCAAATAAATTTGTCTTCGTGTGACAGCTATACCTGGTGCACTTTCCATCTGTGGTTCACCAAGGAGCGACCTCGTGTTAGCGCAGTTACAGCTGTCCAACTATTTTCCCTGATTATAAGTAATTTCCATATTTCTTTAAACTCAGTTCATTCCATTGTCAAAGATTAGCCCTGAGTAAATATTTAGTGAATAATTCAGTTTACTTTAGGCATGGCATTTCAATCTCATTTGTACTCTGACCTACTGAGCTTTCCATCACTTTCTTTCAGATGATTTTAGATCTGGACCGTTATATTGTCTAGAATCTCCTGCCTCTTTTCTTTTCTTTTTTTAAATTTCTTTTCTTTTCTTTTCTTTTCTTTTCTTTTCTTTTCTTTTTTTTTTCCTTGTTCACATCTATGGATCCCTTAAAACAGTGTTCTTTGCTTTTTGAAGTGTGATCCCAGATCAGAATCTACCCTTGTTTAGCTTGCTAAAAATACACATTCCTAGACAACAACCCACTCCTCCTATATCAGAATGTCTGATTTGAGTTGAATTTCTGTCATTTATAACCAAAAGATTTTTAACTGACATTCTTATAACGGTAAACCTTTTAGGAGTCCTAGCTATCTTACTCAGTCCTCATAAAACCTTATTAGCCCTATTTTATGATTGAGGACACTAAAGAACTAGCTCAAGGACACATAGCCAGTAATTATCAGAGTTGGGCATGAAATCAGAATGTTATTTATTTGTTTTTCTGCCTCCTAGTGTTACCTAAGCAGATTAAACACCTGAGGGGTACTGGGACGGGCTTGGTGGCAAAAAGTCACTTTTACTGGCCCTGCCTCAGAGTCTGGAATTGCCAGCATTCCCCACTCCTTTCAGTTAAAGGCAGCTGTTTAAATGCAAATTATATCTGGGAAGGGTGTCACATTAATAGCTACTACCAGCTATTAACTCCTAAAGACAAATCAGTGTTCTTGTTCTCTAGAGTAGACAAGACTCTTAAAGAATGTAACATTTGGAGCAAATTTTGGAACTGAGGGTGTGGGAAATGGGAAAGGCTGGGAGCATAACGATGCCCTCATGGTAGGGGCTTTGGTGAGTGACAGACCACAAGTGCTAGAAGGTGTGCAGGCTATGAGAAGTGAGGATAGGAGGAGGGAGCGCAAGCGTGCTGAATGGGATGTAGAGCGATAATAGCAAAGATTACCTGCTTTCCATGTTTGCATAGAACCATTTAGAACCATTTCAAATTCTGGCATCCATTTTGATCAGGCTTTAGTCTTTATGATAAAACACAGGAAATTACCCCCGAATGTGTAGTGTGTGTTAAATATGAAGAATTAGTCCAAGACTGCCAAATCTAATACACATAAGGTCCCAGCATGAGCTCATATTCGATGATCATTAACATCTTTAACCTTTTCTTCAATTTCTTTAATGAATAAATGTATCTTATTTCCTTAGACTGTAGGACAATTGGACTGTTTTTCTTCAGTGTCATATACATATGCAATGTAAAATATGACACTAAAAGGATTAAATCATGTAATAAACATGACCACACCGCTTTGTTTTCAGAATCGTAACTGGAGCATGATGTTTGAAAGGTAATGCTGAAGCGGCTCTAGATTTATAATTTTTCCAATGAATTACTCATAAAGGGAGATTTCGTAAACCAATAAAGTAATTCCCAGGCTGCATAAATTACTAAATGACTTGTTAAGTTAAAAAATAAGTGGCAAAGCTTTTTTGTGCCATAGTGGCTAATGTCAGTGCCTAATAAATTTGTTATACAATGTTATAGGATTTTTTTTTTAAAAGGTCATCATTTAGGCTTGGATTAACAATCAAAAAGCAGGAGCTTTTCCTAAAGCTCTAGGTGAACAATGGCACTTGAAAATGAAACACTGGCAAATTGCCCATCTCCTGTGGGAAAAGGAGGAAGGAGGCAGCAGCATCTTTGTAAGCAATCACACTAGAGAAAGCAGGCTTCTTCCCGGGGCATTAACAACATCTCCACAGGACTCAGAGATTTTTGTCAAGAGCCACAATTTACACAATAATTACACTCATTGGAGCAAATACTGATCCCAAATTGCCTCCTACTTCTTGTCCTCTCCCCAAACCAAATGTTTTGTCCATGTACCCAAGTTGTTTCAAAGGATTAGTTAATTCATGTATTAATTTAACAAAAACTCGCTTTTGTAAGCGTGTTTTATTTTTCCAAGCAATCAATTCATAAAGCAGACACTATTTTCCTTTCTATTAACGTAATAAAAGAAAATAAATAATATGATTTTAGAAGCTCTTGACATATCTAAGCTAGGACTCTGCTATGTTCTTAAAGAAAATAGGTATTTTTAAAAAGTGTGGCTAAACATGCTAATCATAATTTATTAAGCAACATGAAACCAAAGGCAATGAAAGGCAAGTTGGATTTATGAGGAAACCGCCAAGATTATATTGTGCATTTTACTAGACAAAGGTAATGTTTCCAGACTAGTAGTTGCTGGTTCTTCAAGGACAGACGCAAAGTTATCAGTTTTCCAGATGAATAGAACAAGGGAGAGAAGTGCATTTGCTACGGCCTATCCTCACATGCTTACTGTTGTTCACAAAGCACCCAACAATGTCTGTCTTGACAACATGGGAATTCACTGAGCCCGTGATCAGACTCTGCCTTCATGATGACATGAAAGAGAAGGGTGATTTTAGTCCACGACAGCTCCAACTATTGATGTCCAAGCTCATTATGCATTATTAACTTCTTTATGGTGTTGGGACACCAAAGAGAGATCCTGTTAAGAAGCAGAGAGTGCAAAACAGGATCAGTGGGATATTGTAATCAGGTGGAGGAGTAACCAAAGTGCCTGGGAAAAGACCTCCAGATGGTGATGAAAAAAAGATGACCTCCAATGGAGATACTACATAAACTCCTGGAGGGGAGTCTCGTGGCCACAAGCTGAGAAGGGGATCTAAGGAAGAAGAAAGAGCAGTCAATTTTTCCTTCTAGGTAGAGATCAGGACCAAAGCCTCCTTGGGGATAAAGTGCAAACCCTTTGAGCCAAAGAAGTTTGTTGATTATTTGTGGATTTACATCATCCATACACACTCCTTGCCCCTCACCAGCAAGAATGAGGTGATGTACATATGCATGAAAATATCCCTGCCTATGGAGTTTGTGAGTGTTGGTACCTCTACCTGGTATGGCGGGGCTCTGCTGTTTCTTCAAAGCTCTAAAGAAACAAACCTAAATCACATTCCAGGAATTCTCACTTTTAGGTAAATTGAATGTTTTATATGAGGGATTTTTTTTCTACTATTGGGAGAAACATCAATGATTTATCTACTGATAATAATTTTTCCATCTATAGGGTTGTGAGAATGAAATAAATTGGTATTTGTTTTAACATTTAAAATGCTGTACAAATGTGGATTATTTTTATCATCCTATTGGCATTGAACTACATGCATTACTTATTCAATTGATGTAAAACTTGCACTATGAAGTGATGAAGCACCTGCTTAATATTGGATCCTACTATGCCCCTTCAGATTTCCATCCTAGTCAACAATAGGTTCCTAGAACTATGAAATTAGATTACCTTTTTCTTGAGTGAAATTAAAAAGAATTAACATGTAATGGTTAAAATTAACCATCAATAACATTGCCCCTATCTAAATAAAAAAAAATAGTGACTTAGGAGATTTAAGGACATGATTCCAATATTCTATTTGAAGCTATATATTAACTTTTTAAAATTAACTGAAGTCCTAATGTAACTGATTGTATCCAATTAGAAATAAATACACCATTATATGCAAATGTATTTATAAAAACAAATTCAGAAATAAACACATTTCACCAGGAGACAGCTGTCAAATGACAAAAATTAAAAAAAATTAATAATGAGTTTGATGTCATGTGTTTAAGGTAAAACCATCCATGGAATTAGGGAGTAGAGTGTCTCATGAGCACTTGTTTCACAGGGATTTGGGGCAAGAGTGAGTTTTATAGAATGTTAGATGTGGCACCGTGGAAACAAGATTTAGCTGGAAGATCAGAGATTTTATATATAGCCAGTCTATATTATAGGGTGAGGTAAGCTAGTTAAAGCTGAGTTGGAGTATTGAGATTGATGTATTTTAGATTTCCTTGATAGTGAGGCATTTCCCTATATGTCAGCTGATTTGTGATATGGGCAACACCACTGGGGCATCCTCCATTTTGTGGGTCTCAATAGATGGATTATCTTTATCACAAGTTACAGGCATATTGTGGAATCAAAGTAAAATGGAATTACTTAGGTTAAGAACACAATGGAGACAGTCAATGCAGTACATAAAGGAAAATTAACCTAACCTTACGGGAATTCACAGCTTTTCTCAGAAATCAGCAGAAGACACCAGCCAATCCTCAAATGCCAAGTTTGTTCATATCATCTCTAGATTTCCTTGTTCCCCAGAGTCACCTACCCTGATCCAAATAAGAAAGAAGACCACTAAGCAACAAATCAGCTGAAAAAAACAAGTAACTTTCATACTTAGTCCATGAAAATTTCTTAGTCTGTGAGGAACTTGAAACTCTTTGCTCCTATAGCCTTGAATTTTTCTGCTTGCAAGTTGAAACCCTTCAGTATGCAAAGTTTGGTTTTGACAACATGACTTAGAAACCAGGATCTCAGAGCTTAGATGGAATGTGTTTCTGTAAAATATACGATGACACAAGGCAACAGTCTTTTGATCTGGTAAACCTGGCCAGTTACAGAATTTGAGATTGGCTTAAATTATCATATTACTCAAAAAAGCCAGACATAAATCACGGGTTCAAAAAATGATCTAAATCTCTGCAAATTAGACTACTGTGTATTATCTTCACAGTGAAGTACATTGTGATCCCACAGAAAATGGAGTTAGTGAGCGTGTGTGGAGGATGTTTGTGTGCTCTAGAGGTGGGGAAATAGTAGATGGCCATGTTTGGAAGAAGTCATTTTGGCCATTACATTATGTAATATTCCCTGAACAAAAAAGAAACCTGTAAAGGATGGTAGGTGTGAAATGCCATGTTTGAGAGAGTAGGAGCACTCTGATCATGCCAAACCATTAGCTGGGAGGTATTGTAAGAATGCAAGAGAAGAAGAAGGAGTGATCTTTTACCTGGTTGGAGAAAGAGACAGGGGCATGCCATCATCATGCAAATGAATCTCACCTTTTCATCCTCACGGGGTCTCTTTTAATGTTTGTCTTGTGTCACTAATAAACAATTACAACTATTTACTTATTAGCTTATTGAGGGCAATTTCTTGCTCATCTCCAAAACTCTATCTTTAGCAGAGTACCTCACAAAACCTGGCAGTCAGTAAACATGGCAAGTAAGAGAGATGAGAGTAAGGAGAGAATCACAGACTCTGAGACCTGCATTTGACCGGCCAAGAGAACCTAACTCCTGCCACCAGGACTCATGATAAAGATTCTGCTCCATCTTCACCTTCAAGGCAGTGGTTCCGTAGCAAAACGGGGAGGCATCTGCAGATGCCTCCCAGGAGCAGGTGCAGGATTAGCTGTTAACGTCAGCTCACACAGAATGCTGCATCTGAAAAATACGGTGAGGGGAGGCCCAACTAAATGGTCCTACGTCTCTCACCTCCTGCCATCTCTAGCATGCCAAGACCACATTCAATTGTCTGTTGGTCAGATGCAGACAGCATTATCGATGCGTAATGATTTCATTAACAACAGAACTCTCATTAGAGCAAGGTTCCAAACATGAAATGCACTATTCCTAATAACCAGTAAAAGAATCTGAAATGGGCTTAATTTAATTTAGCTCTCAGGAACGGTAGGGCTATATTGCAAGCTGTGAATAATCTGCTTTAGATCACTGCAGAAAGCGCTGTGTATTCAAGTAGAGGAAATAGAACATTTTGGTCCTTTCAGTGGGTATAGATTAGTGTGGTCATTAGCACACTTTATAAATCCACCAGCTTAGAATTAGAGAAGGCTGGGAGGTCACAGGGCTGAAATTTCTCAGAGCACAGCCTCTCAGAGACATTTCAGGAACAGTTTTATAATTTCTCCTTGAACTCATGTGCTTTCTGCATTAGACTATTTACATTTTGACACACATCATGTCAGTCAAGTAAGAGAAGATAGACATCAAGTGCTCGAGGGCCCTAATATACCATTTAGAAGGGAGTCACCAGCTGTGGCAATGAAAATGTGAGGGAAGAATACAATCTTTTTAAAGAACCCTTTGAAACATAAAAGAAAAATTACAGTGTGCCTTGCTGCTTGATTGTCTCCTGTACAAAGGCAACTGACACTGACTGGAATCCGTGGCCTTGCACCCACGTGCTTTCCAGATGATCTAAATTACTCAGGCTTGAAATGAGAAAACTTGAGGCCTCGTCTTGTATGTAGACTGGTGCAGGCATTTGCTTGTTTTCAATCAAACTTCAATATGAAGTACCTCTCAGTCCCCTCCTTCCCTCACTCTCTTGAAACAAAACAAAAACAAAAACAAAATCAAAACCTGACATGAAAAATGTTATCTTGATTCTTGTTGAACATTGTCAGTTGAAAATTGCATCACAGCTTTCACAAATAAATGGGTACTAGCATGTTGCCGATGATCATAATAATATTAATATTGGCTCTCGGCAGTGTCATTTCTCAGCTGGTAAATGGAACTTCCCATCTTTTTTTTTTTTTTTTCAGAATGTCACCAGTTCTGAATTTGGGGCTGGATATAATCAAGTGCTGCTAGCTGAATGAATATTTCTTGAGGATCTCACCATTCCCATATGTATTCGGCTTTTAGCTAAAGAAAAATACATCCACTCCATCCTGTTTGATGCTAGTTGCCAGCTTCTGTGAAGAAGTAAAATGCTATAGCTGATTTTGACTCAGTGCACACCATTTATAGAATGAGAGTTAATCTGTGTTACCGAATCTTACACTCTATCTATTGCTTCACTGAATAAATAGATAAGTCTTACATGTTAATTTTTTTTTCCATCAGAGGCTCAGTACCAATATCTGAATTAGAGATACCATGTACATTTGAGTGGAAATGAATGGGAAGCTGGTAGTCAGGATTTATTGTGTGTCTACATAGTGATCCAAGGTATCACATTGCTGGCAGTGTTCTAAAATCTTAGTGTGCATCAGATGCCCTGAGTGGTTGTCATTCAAAATACTTCATTCCAGATCTGCAAAATTAATCTCGGGAGGTGGTCTTGAAACTATAGCTAGGGAGCATCACGATGATGCAGGTAGACCCTGGGGGTCTATATTTTGAAAACACTGGTTTATGACTTAAATAGAATCCAGCAGCATGGAGTGGTGAAACGGTACTGGAATTAGAAGCAAACCTCCTTGAGGGGTGCCTGGGTGGCTCAGTCAGTTAGGTGGCTGACGTCAGCTCAGGTCATGATCTTGTGGTTTGTGGGTTTGAGCCCTGCGTCGGGCTCTGTGCTGACAGCTCAGAGCCTGGAGCCTGCTTCCCATTCTGTGTCTCCCTCTCTCTCTGCCCCACCCCTGCTTGCTCTCTGTCTCTCTTTCTCAAAAATAATAAACATAAAAAAAAAGAAACAAATCACCTTGGCTCCATTCATAGTTTCTTGGTTTACTCTATTCTTGCCCTATTAAATTAACATCACTAGACCTTAGTTTCTTTACCAATAAAAACAAAGAGGGGCTAAGATAGTAGTCTTCACCTTTAAGGATCAATCTAGCAGCATAACTCAACATATTTTTTAATGTTGTGTTTTAAAGAAATTTTAATCTTTGATTTTTTCTTTTTGATTTTACCAGTTTTGGGAGAAAATAATCTAGACTTAGGGTAGTATTGAGAAAATTTTCATTCTCCATGAACATTCAATAATGATGTTCATGTTACAGTGTTACTTGAAGAACTGCAATTCTAAAGTAGATATGTGAAAATGTGCTCCAATTTTATTTACACAGATTTGGAGTAGATCAATGTTAGCAATATGGTACATGACCAAAAATGGGTTCTGGTACTAGTGAAACAAACAAACAAACAAACAAAAGAAAAGAAACCGTCTTAGACCTCAGAAAGGGTAACAGGGCCAAAAAACCAAAACAGAACTGTGGACATGGTAATGACATGCAACGTATTTGGAGTCTAGTTCCTGTTCCAGAACTCAGATCCTGGGAACTTGTACCATCTACCCTCAGCCTCAAAGTTCAAATGTTAAAAGAGGAAGAAATTTACAAAAATGTGCCCTTGCCTTCTAAAACTGTACTTTTTAAACTATTCTAACATAATATTAGTTCTGGATTTAATAGCTTATTTTATTTCCTTACTGTGAAGAAATTATCATTCTGTATTTAGCTATTGCGGTTGTTGCCAGGGTGATTGTCATGCATGCAAGGAAGAACTAAGCTTCTTGAAAATTTCCTATTTGCAGACACTCCCCTTTCCCTCATCACCTAAACAAAAAGAACGTTCTGGTGAAAAACATTATTCTGAACTATATCCACTCCTGTCTATACCAAAAGATTTAATCACACAGATGGAATTCTATGTACCATCTTTGCAAAGGTAGCCTTACATATGCAACTTGGTGAGGACAAGGATGAGGAAAGACATCAGAATAATTTATGATTGTTCAAGAATATATTATTCGTATTGTTGAATATCCTTTGTTTCTATAATATTTTCTAGTCTTTACTTATAATTAGATCTTTATCTTAATACAAATCAGACCAATGACATTGTCTTTAGAATCAGAGGAGTACAAAACTAAGCATTGGGCAATTCATCTGTGGATTTGTTTTGTACCTGCACAATTCCTTTCCGGGTTATGTAGTTGGAGGCCTAATGCCATGCCTCAAGGGTGAATCAACGTGTGCCCTGGCAGCAACCTTATAAGACATTTTCCAGCACCTGCAAATATTAATTGTTAGCTGAGTTTAGACAGCTGAGGTAGGCAAGTCCTTTTTTTACTTCTTTTCCCCCCATGTGGCTCCAATCACAATTACAGATAACTAGATGGTGTTTGACATTAATAAATGCAAATACATTTCTAGGTCAAGTTAGTTTCCACAACATTGGAAAGGGGAAATTATATTCTCTTTAACTAGTGATTACAATTAAAATTTATTGTAATTATCAAAAAGAAAAAAATTAGTGGGTTAAATATGATAAGGCAATGTATAAGAAGGAATTAAATACTAAAACACATGTATAAATCTCGAACACTGGTAAAACTTTCAAGGTGGGGTAGACACTGAGGTGAGGAGGCCAGAAGCAAATTCTGCAAGAAGGAGATTAGGAACATTACACTCCACGTCCCAGGCATGAATGATAATTAGGTGCTGCCACAAGCCAGTAGATCTTGGGTGACTATATCTGTTTAAGGGGCAGGAAGAGACCACACCTGAACCAATGCTCTTTTTTTTTTATCTTTAGTGCTCAGCTCCACGCGTTGTGCAAATTTGAAACTCCACAAATATCTGCCGAGTGAATGAATAAGTCAATAAAGCATTTCTTAACTCCCTTTTCTGAAGATGATGATAAAGACCTGAAGGTATGAAAATGAAATATTTTTTGCCATATTCTACAATTATGAAAATATTCTTCGACTTCTGGCCAATATTTACATTTTATTGCCAAATTTATATGTATCAAGCATTGTTAAAAATTAGCTTTCAACAGAGTGAGTAGAGGAGTCCAATAGTCTTTCAAGGAACTAGGCTAGGCATGCTATGTACATTCCTTCAGGAGATAGATGTTATTCCTCCCACTTCACAGACTGTGAAACTGATGCCAGACTAGCTGGTGAGTTGACATGCTTTTATTAAGTGGTAAAAACTATTTAATGCCTTTCAGGAATAGGATACCTAAAAAGCTAGAGAAGTAGCTTTGACAAACAAAACAACAACCACAACAGCAAGAACAAAAACCCTTCTTTGAATGGCTTTTTTTTATATATTCTTGGGTGTGCTTTGTATAATTAAATAATAAAGACCTATATTTTGGTTTTTGTTTTTACTACTGAAAGTCTATGCCTTTAAATTAAGTCAGTGTTCAAAATGGAATATCAGTGCACATGTAAATATATGTAGATACAAATAAAATGAAGAATAAATAGGCTTGTAAGCAAAACCTATACTATTAATACACTCGATTCTATATTTCAATCAAAACCACTCACTAACAACTATTGAGAGTCTCACATGATTAAGACTCGCTGTCGGGCTTAAAGAAGTGAGGAAGAGAGATAATTAGAGAAAATTACTGAACTATGTCACAAAAACTATCATGAAGGTATGTAAATGGTCTGTCTAAGCAGGAGGAGTGGACAACCTTTCCATCAAGAGAGAACGTGAGTGGAAAAAATGCAATCAATTGAGTAACATGGGACACGCATGCGTGCTCTCTCTAGAGCGGGCATGCTCACACTCAATTTTTTTTTTTAGTGAAATTCATGCCCTCCTTGTGCTCAGATCTACTAAAAATTGAAAAATATATTGCTCCCTTATAAAGACACAAAATTGGACCCTTTTATGAGACTGAGATAAATAAAACTTCACATAAAACTGGCATACTATTTTCCAATACTAAATTACAAGATGATTTATGTACAAGATGGTAGAGTCTTTTTAAAAGAGACAATGATATGATCAGTTTTGTGTTTTTAAGAGATTATTCTGTTATTGTTGTAAAGAATGACGTGGGAAAAGGGGCGCCTGGGTGGCGCAGTCGGTTAAGCGTCCGACTTCAGCCAGGTCACGATCTCGCGGGGTCCGTGAGTTTGAGCCCCGCGTCGGGCTCTGGGCTGATGGCTCAGAGCCTGGAGCCTGTTTCCGATTCTGGGTCTCCCTCTCTCTCTGCCCCTCCCCTATTCATGCTCTGTCTCTCTCTGTCCCAAAAATAAATAAACGTTGGAAAAAAAAAAAAATTAAAAAAAAAAAAAAAGAATGACGTGGGAAGGAATATAATGAGTCTTAGGTGTTTGGCAATAGGCAAAGGCACCAGCAAGAGATGACAGTGTTGAGAAAATGGTGAGGGTGGGTTGTGTGTAACAATGCAGTTTTACAGGATGAAAAATCACCCACTGATTGGATGAAAATCCAACCACAATTGGATGAAAATCAACCACTAAAAGAGACAGAGCAAAATGTAAGACTACACTCAGGGCAATCAGACTCTACCGCTAGACCACTCTATCTTGCCACTTTAACTTTGGGAATCTTAAAAAGAATAAGGTTTGGAGATACAGTTTTGCAAAATATGTCGTGGCCAGTTTGTAGAAACATCTTCCCATTTTTTACCTACGTGATGTATATTTTCTGTTTTTCCCTCCAGACCCACTTTTCTCTCTTCTCCCCCAACTCCTGCTTTCCCTTTGCGTCCTATGAGGCTGGTCTTTATGGACACTCTTACCTCTGTACCAGACCCAGTTCATAGATCCCTAGATCTGCACCATTGCCTTGTTTGCTCTCTGAGTGGTATGGCCTTAGTGAGGGCTAACATTGTTCTTTAGATCATAGAGCTAGATCTTTCCTCCCACTTAAGGTCCAAGGTGCCTCTGTTTTGATGGTTCACTTTCCTTTAGATTGCTCACTGTCCCCACCCCATAGAACCTTGGCTTAAGCTGGCCACTTCTTTCCTCGTACCCTACAGCTTCCTCATTGCTGCTGAGTGGAAAACACCGTGAGACCAGTTACTGCCCATGCATGACATGGTCCAGATCAGAAGCGTTGACACTTCATGGGGCTATTAATAGCCAATGGGCCCCTTTAGACTCCTGAGAGACATCACAGCTTCATAGCAGTTCTCTGGAGATACTTTGTGGAACCAAGCAATCTGCAGCGTATGAAGATGGGGCTATTTTAGTAAAGCACTTTTTAAATATTTTCTCTCCCTTTGTTACCTCATTCCTTTTTTCCCTTACCTTTGGTTTCCAAAGAGTATGTTAGCATAAGCTATGTTTAAAACACATTTTGGCTAATACATCATCTGTTTTCCAGTTTATAATTATCAAAAAAGAAATGAGATAATGGGAGGCATAGCATGATAGTAGGTGGTTCAGAAGAAAGAGAGTTTGGTGTGTTGGTTCCCTATCTTCAACCTTGCAAATTACACTCCAGCCCTCTCTTATAGCTCTCTAGCTTCCAGTGTCTGTCCTGTCCCTGGGTCCTTTAGGCCTCCCAGAGGTAATGACTCCAGGGTACCACACTAGTCCTCTTTAAACTGCCCACGCCTTATAATTCATTCATTTATAACATGACTTCAATTACCCAGTTGATTTGTTAACATCTTATTGGGGAAAGATGGCAACAGACCCAGGGAATATACCTCATAAGTAAAGTTGGAAATTGATATGTTGATAACCATAGAACAGGAACAATGGAGAAGTCCTGCCAAGTGTACAGAGGTGTAGATGAAGAAAAGATTTGGCAAACCTGGTGTAAGGGTTGAATTACATCATTGTTAACATCTGCGAGTCTAACATTCTGTGATCCTAGCTCAGAGAGCACACAATCCTTAATGTTAATCATATCTAACGAAGGAAACAATAGAGGGGACAATTTGGTAGTTTTCTTCTCTTTTGAGTTATGTTGGTAAATGGTGCAAAGCAAGCAGGAAAGGTGCTCTGATATACAAAAGCATAAAACGAAAACAAAAAAAGTCACTCAATTTGAAATCAGAATATATGAAACAGAGCCATCACTGAGATACTTATTAGTTATTTGACACTGACCAAGTCATTTCCCTACCCTGAATTTTAGTGTGCTAATGTGTAAAATGGTGAGTAAAATGCCATGCCACATGGTCACATGGTTGTTCTAGCAATTAAATAAGATGAAGCATTTTTGCTACAGCATTAATGATATTATAAAAATAGATATAAATGTTTACCCTTCCTGGAAATAGCCTAATATGCATAAAAGATTCCATCTAAAACTATGAAACAGGGAGCCTGGGTGGCTCAGTCAGTTAAGCAACCAACTCTTGGTTTCAGCTCAGGTCATGATCTCCCAGTTCATGAGTTCGGACCCTGCATCCAGCTCCACGCTGACAGTGCAGAGCATGCTTGGGATGTTCTCTCCTTCCCTCTCTTTTCCCTTCCCCTGCTTGTGTGCTCTCTATCCCTCTCAAAATAAATAAATCAACTTAAAAACAACAACAACAACAAAAACTACGAAACAGAAAACATTGGATATGCTGTTTTCTTTGGGAAGGGAATATCCATTTATAAATCTTTGTCTAAATAATGCACACTTAGACACAATGTACCATAGAAGCAAAGGGAAAAAAAAAAAAGAAATATCCATTTTACATTATTTCTAACATAAACCTCATGTTTCTGGCCGTTATTTCACAAACATATTTCTCTCATCTATATATGCCTGATTATTTTTTTCTGACACTCTTTACCATTTATCCAGTGTGGTGAGAAAAACAAACAAACAAAAAAAAGTCACCTTTCCAGGCAAAGAAAATGTGTATCTCTGAGGAAGGCAGCTACAAGCATAGACCAGGCCCCAAGCAAGCCTGGGTCCGAAGGTACGGCTGAGAGCCAATTCTTCCGGTTCCACAGGGCTTTGCTTTATCCATTCTGTGGATAACAACCTGCTTTGAACCAGCTATTAATGGCTTCATGCGCCGACTCTGTCTGAAACTGCAGCATATGTTACCACAGGCATTTGATTCGCTCTCATTTCTGAGACTAATTCAGAAAGGGCATTTATCAACTGTTCCTGCTTTCTTTGGTTCACATGTTGAAGTTTTGCTGACATCCACTGTAGAACTGAAATCAAATTCAATATCCCATCAATTTTCAGCATAGAAAAGCAAGCACATTTCAGCTGTGTCACTGCATCAGCAGTAAACATATTTAATAATATCAATTACTGACTTCAACACTTCCATGATCTGGAAAAAACATACAGCCTCTTATAGATAGAGCTTTTTGCAACTGAGAGAATAATGCATTCATTATAGAGTATGGCACAAACATTTTCAGTGGGTACTAATTATGCAGCTACAGGAATAACATAATCTTTTGTGATTCTTTATTTGGGGAAATAGAAATCTAAGATAAGGAGCTAAATAAATCGTCTAATTCCACCAGACATGGTTCTTTAAGCAATCATTGAATTCCTTCAGAGGAGCTATATTTAAATATTCCAGAGAGGTAAATTAACTTGACCTTTTTATTTTATTTTATTTTATTTTATTTTATTTTATTTTCATAATTTGTAGGAAATTCCACACTGACTCTTGGAAATTACAGTTGACAAATTCAATGATTATTATTTGAATTCAATATAATGAAAAACAAGAGGGTTTTTGTGATTTATCATGATGATCACCATACTCTGCTAGTTGCTTACATGTTTTCTCATTTTATTATATCATAAGTCATATCAAGAAGATATAAGTATACCCACTTTATAGATGAGGAGACAAAGCCTCAGAGATGGTAAATAATTCAAGATCAGAAGCTAGCTAAGAGACAGGCTTTAATTCATTTTCACTAATTTAAGACTAAATTTTTTCAGGATGTTCTGCTTGCCATTTGTTCTAGACCAGAAGGCATTAGGGACTGATTTCTTCAAAATCTTGATTTCTAAGACTATATGCAGTTTTCCTCGCTAGAAGTAAAAGTTTATCGAACACTCTCCTTGTGACCTTGCACATAATACTACTCTATAGAAGAAACTCTCCATGTGATATTTCTCAGAGATTTTAGATTAAAAATAAACAAAAAAGTGCCTAGCCACAGTCTTTGTGTGATCTTATGTGCTCAGCTGAGGGTTATATTGTAAATACCTCACTTTATGGAGGCGATAATCAAATGAGGGCTCCAAAACTTTAAAAAGATGTAAAAAAATGAAATTTTCAGAAGAATGGAGATGGGGGCCCTGATTTGAGAAACATTCACCAACCAAAGGAGAAAAGGACAACACAGTTCCATCTTCCCTAGCACCTCCCTCTTACCATGTTTATGGAAAATGTGCTCCCATTAACAAGGTAAACCAATTGCCCTGGGGTGACCTTAGACTCTCGTGGCCAGGAAGGTGATGGAATGAGATAGCTCAGTTAAGTATCTCTGGATGAGGAAACTGCATGCACGGGACTAGTCCTTGGGTTCCACAGAACTGAAATAGAAGCTGTTTGCTTTAACTTCAGCTGGGAAAATGGTCAAACAAAGCCTCCATCCATTAGTATCAGAAAAGGAAAGCAATAAAGAATCTGAGCATGTTGCAGACATGAGAGGTGAGCGATCAGAGTCCTGGGCTCTTGGAACCCATTGGTCACCATTATGGGGAAGAACCTACCCACCTGGCAAGGCAAATAGGCTGGAGGCAGAGGGTGAGTCAGTTCTCCACTTTGACATGATTGGAGAAGACTGTATCAACCTGCTAAGACTAATTCCATGTAGACGGCCACAGGAATAGCAGCCCCAGAGAGGCAGTTCCTTTTGGAGACCAGAACAGTTGGAATTTCTCCCAGATAGAAGGAGGTCTGGAGCTATGACACCAGGACAGAGGATTCACACAAAACCAGTGTGCCTGATGCCCCTGAAATTCCAGAGTTGCATATTTATTTTTCTACGGCAGAACGAGGTTTGCAGTTTCTCTCATTTTTTTTTTTTTTGCTTTTCAATTTCTCCTTGCTCTTTACACATCTTATCCATTAATTTAATCCTCAACCAATGTTATGAGGAAAGGAAAGATGTTAAATACTGTCAGAACAGCGTTTCAAACCCAGGCAATCCGACTCCAGAATCCGTGAGCTGGATCATTTTTTCACATTATCAGACCTTGTCCATTGATACTGGAACAGTTTTGTCTACAGAAACTTCACATTAGTGTTGGAAGTACACTAAAACTTCAATGTTGGTGTGGAAGTACATACACTAATAACGATTTATGTTGTATCTCCTCTATTTTGGAGACTCTGAAAGACTAAAGCTTCTGTGTATGAAGGCCAATAAGGATCTATTACCATCTTTTCAGCCTAGAACCAGGACTCCACAGGAAAATCCAAAAAGGTGAAAAAACCCAAAAAAATGCAGGCAGAGAGGACAGCCAGGGAGAAAAGAGTCACCTGATGGCCATTTGAAAAGAACCTTAAAGGCGCTGAACTTTTCTTGGTTAGAGGAAACAAAAAGGTTTTGTTATCACATGTTTGACTTTGTTTTGTTCACAAGTGATTACTAATAAGGTAGATTTCTTTCCATTAATGGAAAATCTTTCCTGCCCTTCCAGATTATTTGGCCACAACTAAGAAGGTACATGTATTAACTATTGTTATTATTATAAATATTTGTTTATGCATCAGTCCCCTTCAATGAACTGTGTGTTCTTCCAGGGAAACTCCTCATTCATTTCATCCCTGCATCCTGCATCTGGCTCACAGTGCTATTTGGTAAACAAGAACGGATGTTATATGGTGGTGCCCAACTCTTCAGCTTGTGTCTCTGCACCATGGAATGCTTTCGTTAGTAAACTGCTCTATGTGGCAATTCTCTGGCAATGGGAATGATTTCACACCCTACGAGTAGTTACCTATGTTCTTTACTAGTGTTTTGGGAAAATAGAGAATAGGGTCTTCCCCTGTGAACTGAAATCTCTTAGGACATAATCCAGTCACTATCAGTCTTATGGGAGATTTATAACATATGTGGAAACAATGTTGGGCCCAAGTCCACTTCAAAGTGTATGTGAGCATTGGTGAATGTCACCAGAGACAAGGAAAGACACAAAGCTCAAAGATGGAAGTTTATGGGGCGCCTGGGTGGCGCAGTCGGTTAAGCGTCCGACTTCAGCCAGGTCACGATCTTGCAGTCTGTGAGTTCTAGCCCTGCGTCGGGCTCTGGGCTGATGGCTCAGAGCCTGGAGCCTGCTTCCGATTCTGTGTCTCCCTCTCTCTCTGCCCCTCCCCTGTTCATGCTCTGTCTCTCTCTGTCCCCAAAATAAATAAAAAACGTTGAAAAAAAAATTAAAAAAAAAAAAGATGGAAGTTTATTTGACTCCTGCATTTAATATACGTGTTCACATAACATGAACATGTGTATGTGTATATATTCATGTTATATATATTCATGTTATATATATGTTCACATATATAACAACTAAGCCATTGTTACAATTAGAAGTCAAATAATACAGTTTTTTTAACTTTAAACAACAAATCCTATGACTTGAATTATAAACACTGTGATTTCCCAAACTATAAACTGCTCTAGTTTATCACATTTTATTTTTAGAATGATGTGCAAAAACTGAGGTGAGAGAATGACATCTGCATATCTATTTATAATTCAGACCCGTTAATGGCTTGTGTGTGTATCAAATATTATGTAGGTAAGAAGAAAAAGTTACTGTAAAAGTTGAGAGCCAAAGGACTAACCAGAAAAAAATTTTAAAAGCTAAAACTATTAAATGTCATAAGCAGATTAATTTAATTTCTTACTTGCTCTAAAAAGTGGAAGGAGAATCAAAGGCCATTTAATATAGTTATGGAGATGATAGCTTATATTTTTTCCAATTGATCAAATAGGAAATTTTTATTTTATTTTGTATATGTGCATGAATATATGGGTGGTGGGTGGGGAGGCGAGGGGGCTGGAGGAATTAGGCTGTCTTTCGTCATCAGGAAGTTATGGTTGCTGCATGGGTTAGATTCAGGGAGCTAAAGCACTTGTCTAGATAGATTTAAAGATTTCACTCTAAATTCATTATTTAATTAACTGGGAAAACTTTGCCATTATTTGATTTAGAACTATGAGATCTCTCTGCCTAATTGCAAGTCCTGTTTTATCAGCCATTTCTTCCCTCCTCTGACCCCCGCTATGGTTTTGTGCTTTCTCCCATTATCTTCATTTAGACCTCATTATTGTGCAATTTGGAGCCTCCTGTGCCACCGTCAAGAAACTGCCTTCTACCTCAGTGTCTGCCCTTGGTTTCCTTCTGTGTTGCTTTAAATCTGCTGACCTCCAGTGGTATTGCTTCTCTCATGGTCCATCCTCTGCATGGGCTTCTTGTTCCTCCCTGCCCATCAATGGGACAGAAGTTAAGATGTCATTGTCTATCTCTCAATTACAACTGCAGTCAGTATACGTCGATCATCTCAGTTTTCCACCGTACTTCCTACCATCACCTCAGAGTACATCAACATCCACGTACATGATTTGCTAACATATCTTAGTTTCTCATCCAGCTGTGATGACATTCACTAGACCTGGTTGTAGTCTTGAAAGTATTTGCTTCTGGAAAATTAAGTATCAGTACTTCTGAATATCATACTCTATACTTCTAATGCTTTCATTTTGTTATTTTCACTAAAGTGCTTTGCTCATTTCAATGCAGTATCAAAACCTGATATTTTGTTGTTCTTCAAATGTATTAGTCCATTCCTCAATTAATGCATGTGAATACCTACCTGGTGTCTTGTGTACTGAAAGTATTTAGGGAAAACTACCTTATTGTTAGTGGTGCTGTTGTTGTTGTTGTTATTAGTAGTAGTAGTATCCAGAAGGGCCCAGGGTTTATTCTTTTGGTCAGTTTCTTACCAGTTCTTTTAGTTCTTTGACCTTTGCCTTCTTTCACTGCCCCCATCTGGCAAATTCCAACATTGTTTACTTAATCCAACCCATTTCTGTTCTGAGTTGCTCACACTCTCCCCTTCTCCTTGGTAATTGTCTCCTTACCGTTATTCTCTTCACACTGTTCCCCTAATGACAGCTTATCCCAATCTTAGCATGTTTCTAGTTCATGTTAGGAAAAATGATATAGATGCGGACAGTGGAATAACACATAGCAATTAGAGGCAATTGACTAGCTGCTCACCCATCAGCATAGACAGATTATGAAAACATATTGCTGACTGAAAAAAGAAAAGTAAGACAGAGGAAGAACATCATAGTAATATTTGTATGCATTAAAAATGCATTAGCACAAAATGACACCAAACATTTTATAAGAAGCTAAGCTTCTTCCATCGTATTTACCCTGGCTTGTTGCACTGCTCTATTGACTGAGCTCCCAGCTTTAGCCCTTGGCCCATGACAGCCAATTGTTAAAATTCTCCCAAAGCTTCCAAATCCTTCAGGGGCCAAGAAAACCCAGCACAATTTGCCCACTGTCTTTCTGTCCTCTCCAAGTTCATCTATTTGGGCTATAGTGGTGTCTTTACTTTCCTTGAACAATCCAGGAACACTTTTCCCTCAGCCCGCTCCCCCTGGGCATCACCCAGCTGTCTTCCAAATATCCAATGGTTTGTTCCTTCTGCTCATGTCTTTCTTAAATATTTACTCAAAGCCTACTTTTCTGGGTACTGCATGGAGGAAGTGGGTGATCAGTGACTACATCTGTGAATAAAACAGAAAAGAAATACTCCTTGTCCCGTTCCCTAGAAGGTCACTTTCTAGTGTGTGTGCCCATGGGGGGCTGCAGAGGAGAATTGAGGGGAGACAGATAATAAATGAAAGGAGCCATTTCTATAGCATTTTAGAAAGAGATACATTTTATGGAATAAAATGAGGCAGGGAGAGGGATACAGACTGCAGACATGGGGGGTAGAAGGTATGTTAATTTATGTATTACTTTTTGGATGCCCCAATGACTTTATTAACTCCCTCTTCCTGGGGGTAGCAGGACCTCATAGATGGAGAGCTGGGAAGAAAATCTGGCAATTGTTGTCTCAGTCTAAGCCATTAAAAGGAGCAGAGAGTATCCTGTATCTATGGGAACCCTCTTCCCATCCACCTTAAGCATAGACACAATGTGTCTCCGATTTTTGTTCAGGGTACCTAGCTGTTTCATTTTAAATGCATTCCCCGGGGAATGCCTTGTTGAGAAAGTGACAATTAAGGAAAAAGTAGAAAGAGGTAAGGAGGTGAGCTGTTTGGATAGTTGCAGGCACTGAGTCATAGCTGAAGGAAGAGCAGGTGCATATGCAAGAGGTACTGGTGTGTTCTAAGAGCAGCACAGAGTCTAATGTTTCTGGACCTCAAGAGTGAGGCAGAGTGGGTCAAACATTTACAGAGGTAGAGTGAGGGCAGGTGTACAGGGCTTTGTAGGCCTTTCTAAGGATCTTTGGCTTCAAATCTTCAAGTACTTGTTCTAATGTCACTTTCTCAGTGATACTCCGAACGGCCCCATCGGAATCCCAACCTTATGTTTCCTGGGCATTCCTATTTTTATTCCCTGGTTTCTTTTTTCTTGATAGCACTAATGACCATCTAAGATTTATATGCTTTACCTACTTATTTTGTTTTCTCTTTTTCTGCTGCTTCTCCTCATGTTAGAATGTACAAGGGCAGGGCTTTTTTTTTTCTTTTTTGTTCACTGACGTATTCCCCAGCTGCATCTACACATGCATGTGCTAGGAATAATGCCTCATCAGATAGATAAATATCATAAGTGAAAGACATTTGAACAAGTGCCAATAGGGGCAGAGTAGATGAGTGAAAGTAGAAATAGGGATAAAACTGATGGATAAATAAAATGGAAAAGGAAACTTACATGGGTCTGTGCCACCACACGTTGACTGAAATTTAGTCAACTCTTGGCAAACAAAAAAATACATATATATTATATGCCTAAATAGAGACAAGCTCTCGGATTCAAATTTCTTTAAATTACTGATCTGTGATAAACTTAATTGCCTCTGTGTCCATTTTCACATCCACCCCATCCTCAATAGAAAGACAGTGTCTCTCTTATGCAAAGTGGATCCTTTTATGTGTGTTCAAGATCATGTTCCCTTCATTTTTCTTGGGGACATTACTTCCTAATTTGTGCCCTCAATTTTCAGACTTTTAGCTTTTTACTCCCCAAAGAGCTTTTCCCTTCATTTTATTGATATGTTTATGTCTTTCCTATCTTAAAAAATAAAAATGAAAACAAGCAAATAAGAAAACTTCTGACCCTGTGTATCCTTCCAAATGCTGCTTTGTTCCACTTTGAGAAAAGCTTTGAAAAGTGACCTAAATACTGTTTCTACTGGGGAACTTCCAGTATCAGTATCACTTGTCATGATACTAATTATCGTTAATATACATCTTATTATACACTTAAGCTCTTTACTTAGAAATATCATTCAGTTGTTGGGGCACCAGGGTGGCTCAGTCAGTGACGTGTCTGACTTCGGCTCAGGTCATGATCTCATGGTTAGTGAGTTCAAGCCCGGAATTGGGCTCTGTGCTATCTCAGAGCCCGGAGCCTGTTTTGGATTCTGTGTCTCCCTCTCTCTCTCTGCCCCTCCCCTGCTCACACTCTGTTGTGTGCTCTCTCTCTCTCTCTCTCTCTCTCTCCCTCTCAAAAATAAACATTGAAACAAAACAAAACAAAACAAAAAGAAATATTCAGTTGTTATTTTTTGTGATAGTGTAAAAGACAATTACATATACGTAATATGTGTCTTCGTCCTGCTGGACGTTGAGAATGCAAAGATGGCAGGAGAGAGTTTTCCACCAATGTATCACTATCACTTTCTTGGACATAAAATGCATCCCTTCTGGGTGCTAAATGAGGTAAAATAAAAGATGTGGGCCTTTAAATACAACTTAGAGGGAAAAAAAAGGAAAAAGATCTCTCTCTGCATAAAAACACGATAGTTATGCTATGGAAAGTTTGCTTGACAATGTAAATGGCTGGTTTTCTTATTGATATTTGATCCTGAGGCTGACACAACTATTCTTTCCTTCAGTATTTTCCCTCATCTCAGAGACCTGAAACTTTTCATTTCATTCTAAGAAATATTAGGCCAAAGGGAAGGTTTGTCAACCAAGAATGGAATTTGAGAAGAAGAGGCAAGAGCACACGGCAGGAATCAGGGGAGCAACATTCCTTAAGGGACTCCAAAGCATGTGGAGAAGGGGTGAATAGAAATTTACAGGAAGGCAATTCTCCCAAGTGTACTGGAGTTAAGAATATGGGAGAATATTATTCTTCCATGTTCAGGAAGGAACTGGTAGGTGAGCTGAATAATCCTTATAGGTGTCTTGTCATCCTCCATTCAAAATGGAATCTGTGTGGAGAAACCTTCGACCAGAAGTAAAGAACTTCTCTGTATATCAGTCTGAATTAGGTTACTTGATTTATCCACTAGCAGAGACAGGAGACTTGATTCTATAAAGAACTGTACTCCAGTCTCCTTTCCAAATGACCTTGTATAAGAAGATGCTGCCTGAGTCCTCTTGGAATGATAGCTTACCGAGGAGCGGACACTTCAAATAAGCAGTTGGATCTCATAAGGCAATCGCTTTAATGTTGTGTGTGTCAAGTACAATAGGAGAAGAAGAACCTAAATCTTCCTGGGGATGTCAAGTTCAATGCTACAGAGGAATATAGTATTTGAGTTGAGAGTTTTAAGATGTAGAAAGTTGGTTAGACTCCTCAGAGGAGAAGATACAGGCAGAGGGAACAGTGCATACAAAGGTAGAGAGGAGCAAGGCTTTTTCTGGAATCTATAGGCAGTTCAATATTGTCAAACTGAAAGTAGGAGATAACAGAGGAGGGCCATGCGGTTGGACCCAGAACCAGGAATTAAATGTGAGAAGTCATAAATAAATAAAGGCATACGTAAAATATTATGTTTCACTGAAGAGTTTATATTTTTATCTTACAGGCCGATAGAAAACTATTGAGGAATTTATGGAAAGGGGAGCCATGATAAGATTTCCATGTTGGCAAGCTTACTCTGTCTTCCTCATGGCAGGTAGATTGGAGAAACCTGAAACATTTCTCAAATAATTTTTCACAGGACATGGTTTTTATATGATTTTTCTCAGAGTAAGTATATTGTAGTCAAATAGATTTAAGGAAAAGCTGCATACTTTATCTTCCTGGAAGGTCAGAATGCACAATAAATATGCTAAAGTTGTCTTTAGTAAAGAAAACTGCAGAGAAAATTTAACCCTGGGTTTCTCAAACTTATTTAATGTGTTGTTGGTCAATGTTTTTATCACAAAAAAGGAAAAACCACACTAGTGAGTTTAAGCTGAAAGTTAGTTATCAAAAAATATGAGCCAACTAACTGATTCTCCAAGAGGTCCTGAGAGCAAGGATTGTAAGGTATAGAGTAAGAAAAAACCTCAGTGCTATACTCACGGGCTGCTTTCAAGGCAAAACATTGTGACTACTAAAGTCCATGATCTCAGTTCATACCAGTGAGAGTTAAGGTTTCATGTCACAAATTCTTCTAAAAGTGCTCGAGCAAAGCTGGCCACCTCCACCGCTAAGTTGATAATTATGTGTAATTTCACTCTGTTCCCTTCTAAAACTAATTATGTACTTGCATCTGGTTGGAGGAGACAAGGTAAATGTGACCATCCAGTCTGCAAGAGAGACCGAGAAATTGAGCTCAGACTCTGAAAGAGGAAGCAGGAGTCCTGTTGAAGGACTTTAAAATATAGATTCTTTCAAACATGGTGAATTACCACTATATAATGAATATCCAGAAATGTGACTACAGAACTTATTTCCTACCTGCTGCCTATTCACTAATAACTTCTTGGAATAAATATCTCTTGTTAACACACTTTGGGAAACACTGAATCAGAAGCAGGGAGACTAATAAGAAGGCATAATAAATACGCCAGAATCTTTTAATCTTTGCAGTTTCTACAACTCTGAACTTCCACTTAAAAATTCCCCATCCTTGTTGTGGGTAAGGATTTAGCCAAAATATGATCATTTGCGGCTATCTTCTTTATGATAAATACCCAACAACCTCAATATTGGTTAACTTGATATGGTAAAAGTATATGAACCAAAGATAATTTTTGGTCGACAGGAAAATTTTTAAATGATGCCACATTCTTTAGCTTTTTGTTTTAAAGAAATTCCTTCTCTATTCCTGGCCACTATTGCATGTTTTCAAGGGTAGGTGAGGAGTGACTAGAAATTTATATGGGATATATTCCAAAAGAATCTGCTTCTCTATCTCACTTGCTTCCATTTTCCCGTATAAAGTGTGCTTGGAAGGAAAGGGGAAAAAAAAGGAATTTAAGGGGAAGCTGAATTGCAAAGAGGAAGAGTATATTACTTTCTTGAAGCTGCCATAACAAATGACCACAACTTGGTAGCTTAAAATAATAGCAATTTCTTCTCTCACAGTTCTGAAGGATAGAAGTCTGACCTCAACGTGTCAGCAGCTCAGTGTTCCCTCAGCCCTCTGGGTTACCTTGGAGAATTCATTCCTTGTTCCTTTCTGTTTCTAGCGGTTGTGCACATTTCCTGACTTGTGGCCATATTCCTCCAATCTTTGCCTCCATGATCACATCGTCTCCTTCTTTTCTATCTGTCTCAAATTTCCCTTTGCCTTTCTCTTATAAGGACCCTTATCATTTGATTTAGCGTCCACCAAGATAATACAGGTTAGACTTCATTACATTTGCAAAGATCCTTTTCTCGAATAATATAACATTTATAGGCTCCAGACATTAAATATGGCCATATCTTTGGGGACAGGGGAGTGTTACCATTTAATCCACCAAATATCTGAGCACTGTGGTCCAGCCATGGTTACACATAAAATTAGCCACTAAAGAGGAAGTGATTCCAAAATAAAGAAATAGTGCCTTTCTTTGACTGGAAATTTCTGAAGTCAGGGATTAATTGAAGTATACTTTCCAGGATAGCTTGGGGAAGTGTAGTGTTCTGTTGAGCTTGGAGATATAATGGTAATTTAATGATAAATTACATTACCATTTAATTTAAGGGGACGAGAAAGTAAAAACCAAGTTCCCAATCCTGTAAGATGGGGTGGAAGTAGACGCAAAAAATCTCTCTGATTTCTGGGGTATGGCATATTGGTCAGGATTCTACAGAGAAATAGCAAATAGGATGTGTGCATATATGTGTGTGTGTGGAGAGATATTATCTATCTATCTATCTATCATCTACCATCAAGAGATTTATTTTAAGGAATTAGCTCATGAGATTGTGGAGTTGCAACTCCAAAATCTGCAAGGAAGGCCAATAGGCTGGAGACCCAGGGAAGAATGACAGTCTGAATCCAAGGGGGTCTGCTAGAAGAACTCCTTCTTGCTTGGGGGAAGTCAGTCCTCTGTTCTTTTAAGACTTTTAACAGATTGGATCAGACTCATCCGTGTTGTGGAGGGTAACCTCTTTACTCAAAGTTCACTGATTTAAATGTAAATCTCATTCAAAAGATAACTCCACAGAAATGTCCTCCAGAATAATGTTTGGCCAGATACCTGAGCACTGTGGTCCAGCCATGGTTACACATAAGGAAGTGATTCCAAAATAAAGTGTCTTTCTTTGACTGGAGATTTCTAAAGATAGGGGTTCATTGAGTATACTCTCCAAGGCAGCTTGGGGATATTTGTTCTGCTGAGGTTGGAGAGCCAGGAAGGCAAACTCCTTCCTTCCTCTTTTCCCTACCAGTTGTCCTTGGGTGTCAATGTGTATAGATTATAACCTACCAGGCTCTTTAGAATCAGAGAGAAGAACCAAAGCCTGAAGTCACTCAGCCAAGTGATGATGCATAAGACCTTCTGAGGATTCAGCTTTTGATGCTGACAGAAGTCAAAAGGAGAAAGGCTAAGGATCCTCCAAAAAGTGAGGAAATGGACATTATCTTTGCCAAAACCACAAAAGCAGCAAGAATCAATGATATCAGATCAAATCAAATCTAGAACCTAGGTACCTTTTTTCCACTCTTGTGTGCCAAGTTGAAATTGTAGGCAACAGTGGACTCTGCCAGAACCAGGGACCAGATTGGGGGGAAGAGGCACGTGAGAAGTCAGCTATAAACTACCTCTAACCCAATAGTCATGCATATATGTCCACCATGCATAACTTTCTCCCAATATACAAACAACATCTCAGAAAGGAAAAAAAAAAAATCTTGAATGTGATGTAAATCTCATCCACAGGAGATTCAGTTTTCTTTAATTCTAAGATTAAGATTTGGTACCATCACTGAAAGTTCAGGTTCCTGAGTTAAGGTTAGTTGTTGAGATGCGTTACCTTCTTAGATTTCAAATACTGCATAAACAATGCAGTATTAAAGCTGTCTACAATTTTTCTAGAAGTATATTTTATTACATCAAAAATATTTATTTTATATTGTTAAATAAAAACCTAACAAAAATAATAAAACACTATATGTTAACAATACTGGAATTAAAATTTAAAAAACTTAATAAAAACACACACATGTACACAAAGTAATATATAAAAATATGCAAAAAAGGCTGAAAAGACACTACAAAGTCATGCGATGGTTCTCTCTGGGTGATACACCTGTGGTTGATTTTCATTTTCTGTTTTCAATTTCTCCATATTCTTTAGAGTGTCTACATGAACAACTCCTACATTGGTAAGAAGAGAAGAATAAATACATGGAACATTATTGCCCTCTCCGCTTGCCTGGATTCAATTGACACATTGACATCAACTTTAATATTCAGTGCCTGTTGAGTTTGTTAGCTATCGATAACGTCTTTGAATCTGATGGCTACTTGTGAATTGATAAAATCAGTTCTCTAGAAGTGATAAATTATTTTCTAAAGCATCTTCTTGTGATGAATAAAATAACGTACCTATACTTCATAGAGGTAAGTGCCAATCAGAAGGAGCAAGTTTCACATTCTATTTTTAGGGTTCGGTTGCATATATCTTAGTGACCATACTATGCTCTCTGTGTGTTTTAGGGCTTTGCCTCACATGAAGCTGGGTTTGAAGACTGTGAACTTCAATTTTTTTTAAAAGGTTTTTACTATGTCTAAAATTGCTTCCCATTTTTAGCAGCACTATTTTTAAAATGTTCACATCTTGATTTAGTATATCTTCTTGTAAGTTTTATTTTCATAGCTGTTTCCTATATTAATGGCTATTGCCTCCCCCACCCCCCCCGCCGCCATTTTATCTTAAGCTCCTGTTAAGGACAGAGCTGTATGATCTATCGTTCCTAGGAATGACTTCAAATTTTCTCATTACTGCAAGACATTAAGTTGCCAAGATATGATTTACTTTAGTAAGTGGCTTTTATGTCACCTACATTGGAGAGTTTTTGTGACTGTTATTTAAATTTCATTTCCCTGACAATTTGTCTCAGTGTAAAAAAATTTAAAAAAGAGAGAGAGAGAGAGAGAGAGAGACTAGATGTTGAAACCTACCAAGACACCTAATACATAGACAACTACCATTGCCTCATTAGGCATATACCACCACCACAGACCACACAGCACAGGAAACCAGAGCAGCCACCTGGAAAAAGCCGACGAGTGGGGTGCTCCTTGGCACTGGCTTTCCAATGTGTTCCTATCAACTGCACACATTTCAGAATATGCTGAAGCAAAGAGAGGACCACAGAAGTGGAAAATTGGAAGGCGAAAAAGAAATCCCCTCAGGCAAAGATTTGAAGTTAATTTTCAAGAATGTTTAGGTGGAGAATGCTTGCTGGAGTTCGATAAAGGTAAAAAGTACAATAGAAGCTTTCTGTTCCGAGGTTTAGGGACTGTGTTGAATTGGCTGATAAGAAAATGAAATTGTGTAAGCAAATATAAGGCGAGGATGAAGGGGTTCAGTCGTGCTGAGGGCTTGCTAAACGAGGCTCAGAAAGCTGCCACCATCTCCATCTGACAAAGTGATGTTTTACATGTCTGTGTCCAATGCGATATTGGGAGTAAAAAAACATATAAGGTTGATAGAAGTAGTCTAATTTAAATGATTCCTCCATTGGATGGCAAAAGATTCCGATATTTTTACACAAAACATTAAGCATGAGTATGGAATATGAAATATTGGGTTAAAACAAATATTTAAGGGAAGCAAAATAATAACACATTATACATGAGTATTAGTTTGAAAGTGCCTAAGATAATCCAGTAGTCATATTTTATTTGATGATAAAGATAATGTCTATGGTCATTGTTATTATTCCTTTGATTTATAACGTGCACTTACTTTTAAAATCTCTAGGAACATGTAAATTACAAAATGCTACATGATTTAAACAATGGCATAGCTAACAGTGGCACTTAAGAATTGTGTTAGCCCTGCAACACCACTGTTACTCACATTGGCAGACCTTAGGTGTATTATCTCAGAAATTACGTTATTGAATTATTCTCATTCTTGTCATCATATATATTCCTGTTCAATGGCACTAACCTAAAAGAATCATTTAAATGTTAAGAATAAACCTTTTAAGTCATGTTTTCCAGAAATATTCCTAATATTAATTTTATAGCTGGTCTCAGTAACGTTGTTCCCTCCAATGACACCGTCTTCAGTAATTGCCTTTATTAA
The DNA here is from genome assembly GCF_022837055.1 of Prionailurus viverrinus. Lineage (NCBI taxonomy): Eukaryota > Metazoa > Chordata > Mammalia > Carnivora > Felidae > Prionailurus > Prionailurus viverrinus. The sequence continues at coordinate 128,700,449 of NC_062569.1, read as the reverse complement.
AAATAATAATAATGGCAAGGTACTGTGTGCCACACAATGTATTTTAGATATCAACAATCTTATGAGGTGAGACTATTATTGTATCTGTTTTTGCAGAGGAAGGTAATCAACGCACAAAGAGGTTAAATAATTGTTTTCTACAATCGCGTTGCTTCGGTAGTAAAAGCGTAGATAGGCTTAAACCCAAGCTATCTTGGCTCAGTTTTGAAACAAAGAAGAAACACTTCCCTTTCATCACTAATTGTTTTAGGTTAATTTAATGTGTTTTGTTCTCATATTTAAAGGCAAATAACGATAACAACGAAATATTCACTGGTGTGGTCTGTAGCACGAATTGTCAATTGCCAAACACCTATATATTTAGAAACATTCCTTTTTTGGACCAAATTTTCAACTTTCTGTTTCTGTGTTTCTTCGTTTCTGTTGGAGTCCAGTTGGTGGTTGGGCAGAAGGGGCTGAACAGAACAAAAATGATGAGGCAGAAAATCAGGAAAAGTTCCTGAAGCAGACGATGGAGGAAGTTTAAGCAACTAAAATATTCTGCAGTTAAAACAGGCAGATGTCCTGGCAGGTGACACAGTTTGGCAGCTGAGTCCCATAAAGCCATTAGCATGAGGAAGATATGTTCAAAACTGTTGCAACTCCAGCCAAATGGTATTCAGAGGCATGTGCTGGGTCTTTAGTAATGAAACAGAAGGATAGTGCCATTGAAGAGAAAACCGAAATAAGTAGGATGGTGAGATCCAGTGAATAAAATAAGAAGCTGAGATTTGTAGGACAGACTTCTTTGGATTAGGAACAAAATATGAAAGTAAAAATCAATCCTGCTGATAATTATGACAGTGATGTTCACAAGGGAACATCAAATGTTTTCACAATGGATCAGGAACAAAGCTAACAAAAAACAGTGTTTCTGAGGCCCATTGGGTGGCTTGGTCTGTTGAGCTTCTGACTTCCATTCAGGTCATGATCTCATGGTTTGTGAGTTTAAGCCCCACATTGGGCTTGCTGCTGTCAGGGCAGAGCCCACTGCGGATTCTCTGTCCCCCATCTCTCTCTGCCCCTCCCCCAGCTCAAAAACAAACATTAAAAAAAAATGTTTTTCTCAGAGTCATACTCAAGGCCACACCACAACCACAATATTACCAATGACCAGTTGTTCAGAGTGATTGCTACCTTATTACCAAAGACATCAAGAGCCCTATTTCATTTCTCCCATTTCTTGAATAAAGATTATTAAAATAGTTAACTGCAGAACTTCTTGAATGCATCCATCTCAAAATGGGACCCCCACTTCTATGTTCCTGCTTAGAGTCAACCAGTCCAAGTTAAAACCCTATAAGAGATCCTCTTCTTTCCCATGGTCTTTCCAAATGCCCCCACAATAATTCTGGTATGTGTTCTCTTTTGCTTCAGGAAACTAATAAACCTAATCCAATTCCCAGACCCAACTTCAATGTTGGGGGCAGGGAGAGGTTCTTCCACACATAACACCATCAGGGCATCTAAGATACCCAATCAATTCTAACACTGTCTACCTGGAGGTAACATCAGATTAAAGGTTAAAGGTTAAAGGTTCAATTCTATAAGTCTGGCCCTCTACAGCACACTTAAATAATACTCACAAGTCCTAGGCTGTTACTTATACTTCTGATGACCAGCTACAGATTGGAGGTTCCAATAACCTCTTCCTTGGGTTCAATTAATTTACTAGAACAGTTAACAGAACCCATGGAAACACTTTATGTTGTCAAGTTTATTAAAGGAGATGAATCAACAGTCAGATGAAAACATACATAGGGTGAGGTCCCTAACAAGTTTCTGTCCACATAGAGCTTGGGGTCTGTCTTGATGGCACATGGAAGTGTTCTGGTTCCCCAGGCATGAAAGTTCTCAAAATATCAGTCCAAAAAGCTCTTGTCTTGGGTTTTTATGGAGACTTCATCACATAGTCATGATTGACTAAGTCATTGGCCATTCACTGATTCAACCTTCATCCCCTCTTCCCTCCCTGGAGGTCAGGAGGTTGGGACTGAATGTTCCAACCCTTTAATCACATGGTTGATCCTCCTGGCTACAATTCCCCTGCTCCTTTTGCATGTGGTCCAAAAGTCACCTCCATTAATAAGACACTCATTCACATTTATGGCTGTGAAGAATTTTCAGAAACTGTGGATAGAACCAAACACACCTGAAATATATATTCTGGTCACTGAATGAACAAATATACATTTATTATAAATCATTTTATCATGCTTCACTTTCTTACATTGCATTTGTGTTTTTGGGTGTCTTTGGTCAATGGGCTTCCACAAATAAAAGAGATCAGTTCTTAGAATCAATAGGCTTGGTCAAATAAATAAGATTTCCTTTTTCCATGAAGCTGGCATACAGTATACCTGACCAGAGTTAGACTTTGGTCCAGAACATTGATAGGAGCTAATTGATGACGCTAAGGGGCCCTAGATACAAAGTTCAGAAAGACTGAGGGCTAGGAAGTCAAGAAAGGTAACTATAGCCCAAGATCAATTATACCATAGTTTTCCAATTTCATTTATATTTTATATTAGAATTATAGAGACTTGAAATTGCAGTGGTCTTTTAGGTAATACAGTATGGGAGTCAGGCACTATGGTAGTTTGAATGTTTCATCTTAATGTCAATTTTGTTATAAATACGTTTCAAAAGATTTAAGATGATTTTAATGGGTTTTTTAATGTGTCTCTGTTTTCTTGTATAAAAGAAAGTCCAGAGCTTGTAATCATTATCTGAAAGATTCTATCCTCAACCCATAGGCATTTATGTTTGATATAAATTTTCTTAGCTAAGCTCTCATGGGCTGCTAGGTTTGTTACGAAGACAGTATGAGCAGAAGAAATGCATTGCTTCATCCCCCCAAATTTCCTCATAACACATAAATATTCTACAACATTTAAAACACGGGATGCAATCCACTGTAAGTATAATCCTGAGGCTGTTTCTAGGCCTCTCTGTTTATTTACCAAAAAAAGTGAAATGAAAAGAAACGCAGCACCTACACCTCATTATAAATTCCTGACTGAGCAGCGAAGGTGCAGCTGCTAGCTATTCATCACCTAAACTTGGCTTTGTTTCTATTGACAGATCGTTTTAATAACCACAATTCTCCAGTTGATGTAAAGTATTCCACATTTCCATGCTTGAGCAATTTATTATCTAACTGCCTAAAATAGGAAATTTTATTTCTATGCTTCTCCCTGGTAATTCTTCTTCCCAGTACACTTTTTTTTTCTCTTAAAAGTGCACTGAATAACCATGTTGCCTTTTCAAAAAAAAAAAAAAAATTCGGTCTGACAGTTTAGTCAGACTTGACAGACAATGTGAACCTGTTTAAACAGAAGGTACTGGTGTCATGTGACCTGTGGTACCAGAGAGCTGTTTCTTATGTTGGTTGAGCCTACTAGTGATCTCTTCTGTCTGAATTTATAGGATGTTTACATGAAGCAATTTTTTAAAATGTGGAAAAACTAACACATACAAACCAGGGACAGTGTTCAGTTTTGCTCTGAGGAGAAAGATAGATGTGTGTCCACTGCCTCACATCTTCCAGTTGATCAACCTCTCTCTCAAGCCTTCCATCCCTTCTGCTTAATGAGAGGTGGAAAACAGCGCTAATTCTTTTTATCATGGTTGGTCTAAGAATCAATACCGCAATGACATTATTTTGAGCAGTAAGGCATCTCTCCCGTATTGTACTCTAAGTTAATGATGTGACAAGATCCTAGAGAAAATACATCCTGTTTTGTTTATGACAACAAATGAGGCTTGGGTTGTCAACTTGTTCATTTTATATATTGAGCTATGAAGCTGAAAAATACTTACCACCCAGGAAACAAGAAATCACAGTGTTTTGTAGAGATGAACTTCATCACATCTCTTTCATGCCATTAACTAGCCAAGTGCAAACTGACTTGAGAATGACCTGATAAAGTTTATATTTTTAGTCTGAGATGATGGCTCAAAAGGCTATTTTCATTGCCCTTGATGATTTTTTTCATTCATTGCGTTTCCTTATTTTTTGCTAAAGCTATTTTGCTAAAGGCTACAATATACTGAAGAATTAGAGCTAGTAGGGTAGAAGTAAGTTGGCTTTGAAGCTAAGTGGCCAGACTGCCTCCCTCTGGCAAAAGTGTCTCCTTATGATGAAGCAGAATTCCTTTATAATAGGCCTGGTGAACTTCTGAGAGATTACCCAAGTGTCAAGACCCCGTTTAGAATGTACTTAGGATGCCATTTTGAAGGAAGAAAATGCCATGTTTGTTCAAGTAAGCCTTAAACATAACATTCAAGCTTTACTTTCTTTTCTCTCCTGCAGGCAAGGCAGAATGAAGTTAAGGATAAAGAAAACCTATAATCAGCATCAGAGAAAGGGCTCATAACTATACACTTTTACAATATAAGAAAGAATTTGGGGAAAGGAGCCTAAATAACTTATCTGTCTGGCTTCACCAACTTCATGTTAAATATAAGGTTGTGACCTTTTAGTAGTCAAATCAATATGGCTTTGACACAGGTTCCTTGAATTGAGGAGCTCTTATTCTATTTCTTGGCTTCTCTTCTTCAGATACTCTCCAAAGCCCACTAGTGTTAGTTCTGACCAAGTGTAAACCAATCCTGGTTACTGTCATTGGAAAGTCTTACTGATCTAAGGTAGAGTCCATTACCAACATTAGTTTATCGTCAAGACCTGGGCAGACTAAATAGTTTGGATCAATATTAACTGACCATGTCTCTATAGCCCCCCTCATAGTTCCTCAGGATGTAAGGTTGAGAAACTTATAATCAGCTATGTACTCTGCCAGTCCTTTACTACTTTTTAAATGTGTAGTATGTGTTCCTTTTTTTTTAAACAAAGAAATACATATAGTGAACAAGATAAGCCAATAGTGCACAGGGAATTTCCCAAAAACCTCTACTATTTCTCCCAAGTGACCTATTGTAGAAGCTACTAATATTCCAATTTATTTATTTACTTATTTCAAGAAAAAATATCACTTATAAGATTATTGTGTGGCTCTTGATAAACTCAACTTATATAACTCTACACAATCCATCAATATTTCTATTCCAATTTATAAGACTTCAAGTTTTATCCCTGAATGATAGGTGGGTATTTGTCCTATATGTATGCAACTGAAGGACTCTTCCTGGTGCTTCTCCCAAAGTAGAGAAAACTTAGGTTCAAAGGTAAACTATACATTCTAAAAATCCATGCTGTCAGGCAAGCCAAAGAGGCAGTCTTTTATTAAAGTCAAAATGAAATAACAACATACATTCAAACAAACCATATTCCTAAATCATTTTTACTGGGTATCAACTTATGCAATATGTGTTAGTTATTTACCTTAGTGCTTGATACATGGCATTGCTGATGTCATCTCAGGAACACTACAGAAGTCTGTCAATCCTTGCCTAAAATAAAATGGATCTGATATTTTTTAAAGAAATATTTTTATTACCCCATACACAAAGATAAACTCAAAATTGATTAAAGACCTAAATGTGAGACCTGAAACAGTAAGTCCTAGAAGGAAGCCTTAGTAATCTTTTTGATTACTTTTTTTTAATTATCATTTGTTTGCCTTGGCAACATATTTCTAGATATGTTTCTTTAGGCAAGGGAACAGAAAAACAAAAATAAACTATTGGGAGTACATCAAAACCAAAAGTTTTAGCACAATGAAGGAAACTAACAACAAAATGAAAAGGCAACCTACTGAATGGGGGAAGTATTTGCAAATAATATATCTGCTAAAGGGTCAACATCCAAAATACATAAAGAACTTACACAATCCAATACCAAAAAATAAATAATCCCATTGAAAAAAGGACAGGGTGGGGCGCCTGGGTGGCGCAGTTGGTTAAGCGTCCGACTTCAGCCAGGTCACGATCTCGAGGTCCGTGAGTTCGAGCCCCGCATCGGGCTCTGGGCTGATGGCTCAGAGCCTGGAGCCTATTTCCGATTCTGTGTCTCCCTCTCTCTCTGCCCCTCCCCTGTTCATGCTCTGTCTCTCTCTGTCCCAAAAATAAATAAAAAACATTGAAAAAAAATAAAAGAAAAAAGGACAGGGAAGCTGAATAGGCATTTTTTCCAAAGAAGACATATATATATGGCCAACAGACACATGAGAAGATGCTCAGTATCAGTAATTATCAGTGAAATGCAAATCAAAACCAGGAGATATCACCTGACACCATACAAGACAGGGTGCTCAACACTAGTTGCTGTAGCAAATAACCCACAAACCTCAATGGTTTAACACACACCACACACACTCCACACTAACACACACACTCACACTCAAGCATGCAAACACACACATACACACACATGCACATATACATCACAGTCTCAAGTCTGATGTAGACTGGATGTGTCTCCTGGGCAAGATTCTTCTCCAACTTTGTGATCTGAAGATTCTGGCTCTTTTCACCATGTGACTCAGTCATGTCTAAGTTTTTTGCATTTGTCCTCAGGGCAAATGGGAGAGGACATTCTAGCTGAGTATCTCTGGGAGATTTTATTTTATTTTACTTTATTTTTTTTAATTTTTTAATGTTTATTCTTTGAGAAAGAGAGAGAGCATGAGCAGGGGAGGGACAGAGAGAGGGAGACACAGAATCAAAAGCAGGCTCCAAGCTCTGAGCTGTCAGCACAGAGCCTGACGCAGGGCTCGAACTGATGAAATGCCAGATCATGACCTGAGCCAGAGTCGGATGCTTAACCGACTGAGCCACCCAGGCACCCCTATTTTATTTTTCTAATTAATTTTTTAATGTTTATTTTGAGAAAGAGAGAACGAGTGTGCACATGTGCACACGAACGAATGGGGGAGGAGCAGAGAGAGAGGGAGAGAGAAAGCATCCCAAGATTCTCGATGCAGGGCTCCATCTCAAGAACCATGAGATCATGACCTGAGCTGAAATCAAGAGTCTGGGCACTTAACTGACTGAACCACCCAGGCACCCCTCTGGGAGATTTTAGTTATTAGGACAGGAAGTAGCAAATATCGCTTCCATTCACATTTCATTACATAAAACTAATCAGATGGATCTCTAAGCTAACCTCGAAAGAATCTTTGCAATTTCCTTCCCGCATACTCAGCAAGAGAAAATGGGATGGGTGATTATCTAACCAGGGTCTGCTGCAATGCTCTTGACAACAGGAAGTTTCTGCTGCATTATTGTGAAGTTTGTGAAGCTCTTTATAACCAACTAGGTGTGATTGGAAAGCCTAATGTAAATGCTGATCTCATCACAAATCCTGTGCAACTCATTTCAGAAACCTAACTAAACACATTACAGTATGTTAGCAAGGATGATGGGCCATTTATTGAAACTACACCTGGACCATCAAACTTCTCATTGCTCTGGCCTAGGATGGGAGATGTTGGGCAACTATTCAGAGAGATATAGCATGAAGTGGTAAAATTTTGTGGGAGGGTAATTTGTTGGCCCTGGACTCTTTTCGTGAACAGAACTTGTAAATATCCTCTAGCAATAAGAAGTAATTCCTTGAAGCTCTTTGGAAAAGAATAGATCCTAAAGAGTTAGAGAAAATGAACCATTTTTAAAAATTTTTTCTTAATGTTTATGTTGAGAGAGAGAGAGAGAGAGGACAGAGTATGAGTGGGGGAGGGGCAGAGAGAAAGGGAGATACAGGATCTGAGGCAGGCTCCAGGCTCTGATATGTCAACCCAGAGCCCGACACGGGGCTCGAACTCACAGATCACATGACCTGAGCCGAAGTCTGCTGCTTAGCTGACTGAGCCATCCAGGCACCCTGGGAATATAAACCATTTTGAGTTCGTTTCAGGGCATGGGGTCACTGTGAGTATGTGGGTGGGTGTCGGGTAGGTTTGGAGCAGTTATTCTGAGTGGGCTAGTGTTGGTCACTCAGATTGTGCTCTAACTGCAACACTTGAAGATGAGTGTCTCAGCCTAGCCACAAGGTTTGAAGCAGGGACAGAGGAAAACCGGAAGGAGGGTTTCATGAACCCAAGATAAGATGTCTAGGAAGGCCCGGCAGCCCTGCTCTGAGGCTGCAGTTCAGTAGGAAAGGATTAGCACTGCAGAAAATCAGACTCACTGGCAGGACTATTGTCTGAGCATATGTGTGATGGAAGGGGTGACCTCCAGTACAAACTGAGAAGAAATTTGAGAGGACGGTGTAGGCTGGGGTCTGCAGTTTTCCTACAGAGCTATAGGGAAAGGTCCAGAACTGTACCAATTTTGTGGCTATTGCTGGGCCTGAAGTTTTACGTCCAAATGGGATATACTTGGGGACACCTGGTTTTGATTGTCCTAGAATAATGCCCTCTCCCCCACCCCCTACCCCCAAAGAAATTCCATGAGAGGATATGGTTTCTATGCCGTGTTTGCCCAACTCACTTCAGGAAGGCTACTATACTTAGTTTTTTGTTACTCTGGATCTCTGTTTTTTATCCCTGTTACCTAAATTAACTACTGTTACTGAGAATTACAGGGGAATTTTGGACAAATTAAATGCCTGAGGTAGACTATTAGTTCCTCAGTGTAATAACCTCCTTTCCACAATTGCCTAAGCAATGCCTAATCCCATGCTTCTCTTGTCTCCAATCACTCATATAAAATATATAAGAAGCATGTTAACCATTACTTCCTAGATGGTTAAGAGAATGGGGTTCCCTTCCTTTATTCCTGCTCCTCTCCAGAAATACTAACTTTAAAAGAAATGCAAATCAAAACTTCAGTGATAGATCACCTCATACCTGTCAGAATGGCTAAAATCAACACTACAGGAAGCAACAGGTGCTGGTGAGGATGTGGAGAAAAAGGAATACTCATGAACTGTTGGTGGGAAAGCAAACTGGTGCAGCCACTCTGGAAATCAGTATGGAGGAGGTTCCTCAGAAAGTTGAAAAATAGAACTACCCTACAATTCAGCAATTGCACTGCTAGGTATTTACCCAAAGAATACAAAATTACAAATTAAAAGGGATACATGCACCCTTATGTTTCTAGAGGCATTATTTACAATAGCCAAGATATATAAGCAGCCCAGGTGCTGTCAATTGGTGAATAGATTAAGATGTAGTGTATATACACAATGGAATATGATTCAGCTATAAAAAAGAATGAAATCTTGCCATTTACAATGACATGGATGGAGCCAGAGTATAATTCTAAGTGAAATAAGTCAGTGAGAGAAAGACAGATACCACATGATTTCATTCAGATGTGGAGTTTAAGAAACAAAACAAATGAGCACAGGAGAAAAAAAAATAGAGAGAAACCAAGAAACAAACTCTTAATTATAGAGAACAAACTGATGGTTACCAGAGGGGAGGGGGGCTGAGGGTTTGGGTGAAATAGGTGATGGGGATTAAGGAGTGCACTTGTGATGAGCACTGGGTGATGTGTGTAAGTGTTGAATCACTATAATGGACACTAGAAACTAATGTGATACTATGTAGTGAAACTAATATAATGTTAACTAACTGGAATTAAAATAAAAACTTAAAAAAATAAAATAAAGTCGATGATATCTAGTACAGTGAGGATGATGTATTCAAGTATTTCAAGCATTGCAGAACCTCACCAGCAGGGACTTTCATGTTCTACATATCCCTTGTTCTTTCTTGAATTTGTGATACAGGTCAAATGCAAAATGCCTTACCTTTTAACCTATGATGATATCCAAAATAGGCCACCATGCCTGGTCTAATTCTAATCCCCAAACCATTGGTCTAGAACCTCTAAGTATCCATCAGTGAATTGATGTCTCCTTGAGTTCTCTCTGTGGATCAGCTTTCTTGCTCTAAAAGTGATGTGACTCCCTTACAAACTCTTTTAAAGATGTAGTCTTGGGGCGCCTGGGTGGCGCAGTCGGTTGGGCGTCCGACTTCAGCCAGGTCACGATCTCGCAGTCCGTGAGTTCGAGCCCCGCATCAGGCTCTGGGCTGATGGCTCAGAGCCTGGAGCCTGTTTCCAATTCTGTGTCTCCCTCTCTCTCTGCCCCTCCCCCATTCATGCTCTGTCTCTCTCTGTCCCAAAAATAAATAAACGTTGAAAAAAAAAAATTTAAAAAGATGTAGTCTTCCATGTTTCTTTGCAAAACCTACCCTTTGGTATTTTCTTAAATTACCTCTCTTAGGAGCGATCCTTGGTAAATTCAGATTAAGATGTAGTTTTGTCTTTGTAGTTGTGTCTCATTCTGTGTTTTGGGGGCCATGTTCCATTTTCTCTCTGTCTTTTTCACTCTGAGACGGTATTGTGACAAAGAATCATGCTCTATAAACATTTGTTAGATAAATGCATGGCAAATAGTATGTACACTTATTTGTACCTTATATTGACACTAATTGTCATGTCAGTGTCTTGCCAGGGTTAGTTCTGTGGCATAGTTTGGTTAAGGCATAGCCAAATATTGTGTCACAGTGTAATAATATTAGACAGTACCATCCCCAAATCCTACACTTCTAGGTAATGCAGCCTACAACAAACAGTTCATTAGAATCATGGAATTGTAGAAAATAATGATCACTTTTCTTTAATCATGAACACTAAATATTTCAACTCAAACAGCAAGTTTCACAACATGATGGAGATATAGCCCATTGTATTTGTCCTTAGGCTCAGTCCACTGATATGGAGACTTCACTTCTAAATTTTCAGAACAGATTGTGGGGATACCTCCATGCTTAAGGTAGAGAACTTTCCTTTTGGTTCTTACTCCTGTTCACTCCCAACATAATTTCTAGAACTTTGTGCCTTTTATTCAAACTCCCCACCAAGTTTCTACCTCCCCTGGGAGCTGGCCTCTGGCTTGTATTTGGCATTTTCTGTTTTCGTCTCTGTGGAAGCAGAGGTAAAGAGAAATACGGAAGGAATGCTTATGGATGTTGGGAGAATCTAATAGAAAATCAGTAAATTTGTGTTTCAAAGATTAAGCTCCTCAGGCATATAGTAAATATTTCATTAAAACAAGACTGTCTATATCTTTTTCAACTTTGAGATACATTACAGAAATTCTCTTCTATTACTTTAGACTCAGAAGCCAGAAAAGAGGAAAGCAGGTTATGAAGAAGGTAAATCTTTTATGACTCTGTTATCCACATCTATTTTAATTCATTTATGGCTAATTTGAAGTGATGGACTCCATATGTTGATAAATAAATCTTATCAATGGGATGAGAGTGTGTAAATTTATAGAAAAGATAAGGTTGAGATATCTTAGAAAATAGAGTCCTTGATCGCACAATTGGACTATTGAAACTAAATTCTAAAGTTCCAGGAGACAGTAAAAATAAATAAGGCTATCTATCTATGTCATCTATCTATCTATCTATCTATCATCTGTCTATTCATTTCAGTAAATGAGGCAGAGACAAGCTAAGCATTTTGATCCATTATTTAATATTTTGTGTAATCAGAAATAATGAATTTTCCTGATACAAATTTTGGAGCTACTGATACCTTGATAATTATGGCTGAAGCAATAGAAAAATGAAAGAAGAACAATTTCATATATATGTACATATATGTATATACATATGTATATACATATATATGTGTATATGTATATGCTTATGTATATGTATATATGTGTATACATATATACATATACATAAGCATATACATATACATATACATATGTATATGTATATATGTTTGTGTGTATTTTTTTTTTCACGGTGGTCTTACCTGAATCATATGATCTGTTTTTATTTCTTTTGGGGTAGTGACATTACTAATATGTGTTTTTCATTTATATTGGCAAATATTTCATTTTAGTTGGCTGATTTCCCAGTTGTTTTGCTGTTCATTAATGTCCTCGCCATTGGGTAGGGAAGTGTGGGGATGAGAGGGAAGTATACTAAAAGGAAGAGACTTAGCTTGAATGAATCAAGTTTGCATCTAATTATGAGCAAGCATAAGTGTATATTTTTTTAAAAAAAGGGATATTCTTTCTTTTAATAATTATGATATATTATGAATATTTTGAAGTACACTGAGAGATGTTCTGACTAGAACATATATTACATATATTGTTTTCTTCTGTGTGAAAAGTCATTCATGGCCCAAAGCTTTTCCAGATAATTTTAGGTGATAATGGATTGTCTCTTTTTCCTAATATTCAAAATCTAGCCCAATATCATATTAAAACTCCAAACATCACCAATTAATTCTTTTCACAACCAGCTGGCCCTACCTCAGGCAAGGAAACTTTCTGTGGGATAAAAGTTATACATTCTCCTTCTTCAGATTTTTCATGAGTGACAGAAAACAGACTCTTTATCTGTCAGATAGTCCAGGCAATGTATACCATGCTCTCCAGTGATCCTCAGGAAGCCATCCTTATTTAGCTTGGGAGGAGAGGAAGCCCTTCCTGACCCTACCACACAGGAGGTGGGGAGAGCACACTGACCAGTCTCTCCAGATAAATCCTCACCACCACTGTCTTTAATTCTCTGTCACTCTTGCCTCCCACATACAAGCTGGAGTTGGGTGATGGGGTAATGTTGCCAGAAACAAGCATTATATAAGTATTGCACAGAAAACATAAGAATCAACTTAAAACTGGAAGTATAGTGACATCTAGTATATTTTTTCTGGCCTCAGAGGTATTGGATAGAAACTCTGAGGTTATAGGAAATATACCTGGTTGTGTTTTAAAGCACAAGTACTATATCTGGCACATAGTGGTACTCAGGAGATATCGATTAGTCCTTTTTATTTCCCATTACTCTCTCTTTTTTCTTAAAAAACCCTTCTCTGAACTAAATTTCTTTCCAGTCCACAACTTCAAATCTACAAATGTCCTCTTTTATAAATACATCATATGCACATTTCTGTACACTTTTATCAATCCATTTCCCAAAACATGGAAAAGGAAGGAGATTGGGTTTATAAGTAATCATCATTAAGGAATATTAAGTGTAAATATGGAGTATATGGAAAATTAAAAATTATATCCTATGTGTTTGGAAATAATTGAGAACCACAACAAAAATACACAAAATATTACCAGACATTTCTATTTGTCTTTTCTCAACCATAATGAGAGTTTAGAACTAAATGATGTTATTAATTTACAACTGAGGATAAAAAGATGTCACAGTGAGTAGAAGTATATTTCACTTCCTCAGTGCTGTGCCTCTGTCTACTTAGGGGTATTTTATGAAAGATCCTCCATCATATTAACCAGGAATATTTAAGTCTTCTTTCTTCCTTTAAATAGTCTCATAGATTTTAATAAAAAAATCTATGGATTTAATTATTTCAATATCAAACCTTCTTAAATTTATTTGTAGTTCTGTATCCTACCATTTACAGGATAGTTTTACTATTATATAAAGAAATACTTTCAATTTTTTGAGTGAAGTCACTGCAAGGTCCAAGGAGTGACATCTAAAAATCCTAAATCAACCACCGAAAAGAGCTGAGGTGGCCTGAAGGAATATCAAAAGCTGATAAACTGGCGTGTCCGAGCAGTGGTCAGTCAGAGATCAGATCAAGAGAGCATTTCACACCCTTGAGCAAAGGAGTAAAGACTGTGTGAAGTCCAGTTAAATAATATGAGAATACTGGCAGGCAGCAAAAATAAGTGAAGAGAGCATCTTTGGAAGGGTGAAAAGGAAAGGTAATCGGGGATGGAAATGAAGCAAAGAAGAATTTTGACACACAGCCAGTGCACTGTCTTGGCCTCCCCTGTCTTTATATTCCTCTCACTCGGTTGAGATTCGGTCCTGACTGAACCTGCCTTGGAAGTAAACCTGGTAACTACAAACAGCTGCTTGGCTGCCTGAGTAGCAGACACTTAATCTACATTTGCCGGGGTGGAGGACAGACATATTTCTCCAGCATAGGCAGCTCCTTGACACTAATATCAGTGAACATGCTCTCCGTGCCTTTCATGATTTTGTAAACTTTGATCACTGTTGCTTCATCTTTCATGTTTGCAGGCTGAATGAGTCTTTAGCCCTTCCACATGTGGCAGGCCCTCTTTCCGCTCAGTAATTTAAGTTTATAGTTCTCCAGACGTTCTTCAACTCCATTATTTCCTGAGGTGGATCAAGGAGACTTTCCAGGTGTGGATTCTTTGTTGTTTTGAATAAGGACAGGGCAATAATTTCTATTTTATTCCTAAATGCTTCTTTAAAAAAAAAATCCCAACGTGCTTTGGGCTCCGAATGCTCTTTGAACAGTTGTTTTCATGGAATCATACAGTGCTTTCTCAATATCAGGTCTTATGTGAATTCAGTAGATCTAAGTTGAGGTATGATAGTCTACATTTCTAGCAAGTGCCTCCGGGATATTGCTGGTGTGTGGACCACACTCTGAGTTGTGGTGGGTTAGTGCAATAGCTATCAGAGTGTTTCTTTGTGGCAGAAGAAAAACAAATTGAGTCAAATATGCATTGTTCTCTACCTTCTATCCCCCAACCCCCAATCATGACTTTCGAATTTTCTAAATTTGCATGTGCTTATTGATTTCCTTAAGAAAACAAATACATAGCCTCTCACTGCATTTTATTTATGTGAATTTAACAGTGTAAAGTTTGGAAGTGTTTGACGTTTGCCAAATACATTTCAATTTAGTTATATTTTTCTCGTGACATCATGAAGCCTGTCATCAAGGCACATACATACATAGAATGGAACAGGTTAGCAAAGAACTGCAATGATGCTCTATGGGAAGTGACAGAAGCTAAAAACGAGGCTACCTACACTACAAGGTAATCCGAAATGACACAGATGGTAACCAAGCAATTTGACTCTCTCTAGTCATAACTCCAGCAAAAGTTGGTATCAGGGGCCAAATATCTTTGCTACCCCATCATATGGATAAAGAGATGTAGAATTTGGTTTACAGTTAAAAATTCAGCCGGGGTTTGAGGTGGGGTGACTGAAGTATAAGATTTATTACCATATTAGAAATTCAAAACTATGGGTTGAGGTAAATAAACTCAGTACAAGTCTCCCTTTGCCAGGAGGAGAAGGGAGTAACCCACTTAAATCTAGCTCTAATTGGGAGATAATGCTGTCTCATCAAAGTTGTTTTTTTTTTAATTTTTATTTTTTTAGAGAGAGAGAGAGAACATGACTGGGTGAGAGGGGCAGAGGGAGAGAGAGAATATCAACCAGTCTCCATGCTCAGCGTGGATCCCAATGCAGGACTCCATCCCATGACCGTGGGATCATGACCCGAGCTGAAACCGAGAGTCAGATACTCAACTGACTGACTGAGCCACCCAGGCGCCCATCATCAAAGTTGTTTTAATAAGCTGCATCCTTCTTTCCTTATATCAATTTAAGAGATGGCAGAAAAAGTCAAGTATGCCATGCTTGTATAAATTATTTTTAAAATAGCTCAATGGAGACTGCAGGTCCAATATAAATATGGGGTTACCATAATGTCTCATTTTAATAAAATCATTAATCTGAATAATATATCCTTCCATGGCAAATACTTACACATTGTGACTTTTAAAAAGGCTTTTAGAAAATCTAAATAGTTTTCACTTCTATTTCTCGTCTGTGTGATTATTTAACACCTGCTTTTAGGGAGAAGACACATTTCTTCCCCATTTCTGATAGTTTCTTCCATGTAGGGTGGGCTCTCCCATTTAACACTCCTGCCCCTCTCCCCCTCCTCATTCATCTATTTGTTAAGTATTGGAATAAACTGGGCATGAGAACCTTGGCCTCTTCCTCTCTCTTTTGTGAGGTCTGCTTGCCTACAGAAGTCTGATGCTCTTGGTTATAGGATCACCCTAAAAGCTAAGGCTCTGCCCCACAGAAAGTTTCATGGTGGTCCAGGGCTGTGAGGGACTGGGGGGTGGAAGGGAGGGGTTATGTCTTTCTGATTATTTGGGATCAATAGTAGGAAGTGTATCATTGTCAGTTGTCCAAGCCACATTCTACAATTCCAACTTTAGTACCGATAAAGGTAGTATTTGGTTCCCATTTTTATCATCTTTTTGTCTTTCCAGTTGCTTTCATACTTTGGCAAAGAGGTAATATTTGTGTGACTGACCTTTGAACTCAAACCTTGTTCATCATCTTCCTTCCTTCAGAGAACCCTAGGAGGCTAGTTCTAATGGGAAATATGTTGTTTCCTTCTCATGATTAATGTATATGGATTCTCATATTTATTAAAAACCATCCCAAAGTCAAGATTTGGGGAATTTGGATTGAAAAAAGTTGAATTAGAGCTATAGCTTCCATGTTACTATAATTCATTAGTTGGCCATTCACTCTCTCTAAGTCTTAGTTATCTTGTCTGTGAAATGGGGATCAAATGTCTGCTGTCTACCTTAAAGAGTGACTATAAGGTTAAAATTAAACGCATATGAAAATGCCCTGACAAGCATAGAGCACAGCAAAGATGTGTCATTATTGTAAGTTCTTTATATGTGTAAATAGGCAAACACACATTGAAAATATATAGGACATTGCTTTTGAGAGTATTCACATTGCTTCTCTTTATAGAAAGCTTGAATTTAAGCTGTTTTTTTTTTCTATGTATACTATTAACTCTTATTTATTGGGCTATATTCTTATTTCATACCATAAGATATGCTTTCTTCCAGAGCTACTTTTTGCTATATACATTAAAAATGGATCATTTTTATATCTAAGCACTATGATTGGCTGAATGTATTTCCATGTCACATAAAGATGTTTAAAAGTGAATTATGTTTATAGCACTTATGTAGTTTTTTTAATGATGTAAATATCACCTTGTCTTATTGTTGTGCATTTTTAGATTTATTACTTTTAGTTATATGAGGTGTCAAATAACATTTGCTAGCCTTATTTCAGTACAGGCACTTTTAAAATGTCAACCAAACAGATGTTCTACTATAAACATGAATAAAAATGAGGGCATAGTGAGACTAAATATAGTATATTTTACTATGTTAATATTAATATTACTTAAGATTCAGTAGTGATGAAATTATATATAATAATGAAAATGACAAGAAAAACACCCAAGTTATAATTCTTTAAACAATATTTGTACTTTAAGTTATATTTCAAGGTTAAGAGTTATTTAATAGTTTTAAATAGCAAGATTATGGAGTAAAGTTAGATGAGATTTCTAGTGTTATTGTGTCATTCTGATTATTTCTTATGTCTGAATCTGATGCTGATTTTATTTTTTTATTCTGATTTTATGATCTGATTTCTGTTCTCATTTTTTCTGATTCTGATTCTAATAGTGGTAAATCTCAATGCCATCTCAAGTTCAATATAAGCGGATGTTATATACTGATAATATGTGCATATTACTTAGCACATAAAAAAGGTGGAAAGGAGAAAAATCCATGCTATGAGAGAAAAGAAAACATAACTGTGAGGTTTTTTTTTTTCAGTTTTGTATGTATCATAGCACCTATATGTATCATAGAACCTAAATAATTTGAATTTTCTAAAAATGTGTAACTAGCTTAAAAAGTAAACCAAACATGTTGTTAAATTAAAATATGACATAAAACAATTAATTTGTTCCTTTAAAACTTTACTTCTTTCTCTTGCTGTATTAAAAATGTATAAAATGTGTTTGCATAAATATGAGTCTTACTCTGTGTAAATCTATATACATAAAACATTTTGGGCTCTTCTAAATTGATTACAATAGTAATAATATAATAATGTCATATAATTCTATTTTTTTTATTTTTCTAAAGTTGTTTCTATTTTTTAAACGCCTATTGTGTATTAAGGATTTGGGTAGGTACCTTATATGTATTGTCCTATTTAATATATTTGTTTTTAATTGAAACTAAATTGATAAAGCATTTTATCTTAAAACACATTTTTCTTAATTCAAGACAGGAAATACATAAAATGAGTTCTTGAATTTTGAAATGTATCTGTAAAGAAAATTCATAAGTATCAAAGCAAACGATTCCAAAACTATTAATAACATGCATTGTTGTGAATATTCATGATGAACTAAAAATAGCCCTTGTGTGCATGGAGGGACTTTGTTCAAAGTTAAAAAAAAAATGTATATACGTGGAAAGAAAATCTGTTTTTTTCTTCTGGAGAATGTCCACATGGAAAGAAAATCTGTTTTTTTTTTTTGGTTTTATGTTTATTTTATTTTATTTTTTCTGGAGAATGTCCTGTAGTCTCAGCATATTAAAAATATATATATTGTAGACACTTTATATGTATGTGTATAATTCTTTCCTGTTGGTAGTTATTCAAAGAAGCCATTAGGTGATTTATTTCAAATAAATAGCAATTCCCTAATCTGCTCTGTAAGTTTAAATTATAAACTAGGTTTCCCTAAAAATAAGGAATACCTGATAGTTTATCCTTAATTGTTCTCAGTTCATACACAAAATGAAATTCATTTTAAAAGTATTTCATTTATTAAAGTTTGAAGCAATTTTGAACACTGCAAAAAATCTTTTTTAACTTTGTAATTTGTAATTCTAGACATTTAAAAAATAAATCCCTAAGTAAAATAAAATATTTTTTTCCTTCCTTGGTCAACAGGGATTTATTTAAACAGATATTAAAATAATAATAAAATACTCAAGTAAGGTGAAAATAATAAAGGTTAACATTGCTATTATTTTAGAATTTACAAAGGCTGTTATTAACACCGCTAGTTAGCCCATAGATTAGGTATTATTTTTCATCCTTTATACATTAGCAATCTGAGCCTCAGAGAAGTTAACTTGCCAAAGGCTACTGACCTAAGGGAATTTAGTAAGGTTAGAGTTAAAAGAATATCTTAATTCTCATTCAAACAAGGATGAAAATATATCATGTTAGACAGAATGTCTTTACTGACTTCCTATGAACCTATAAATTTTTCTACTTTGTTGTCAGAAAAAAAAATCTGCTAGACAATCTTGATAACTTTTTTGACAAATTTTCATTGAAATTTTATTTATTGTTTAGAGAGGTTACCAACCACAAACACCAAAGTTTTTAAAGTTTTAAAGCCAGGTTATTAGTTTTTTATTCTTGCTGTAACAAATATTAACTTTTGTAACACAAAGGTAGTGGCTTAAAACAAGACATTTATTCTCTTACAGTTCTGAAGGTCATAAATCCACAATGGTCCCCATAGGTCCACAGATGGAGAGGATTTTTGCCCCAGGGTGGATTATTTATAAAACCTCACTCATCCTTAATTTAGATGATGAGGTTTGGGAATTTTCAGCTGATAAGACTTATATGAAAATCTCAACTTGATGTTATAATGGGTTGAGAAATTTGAAGACCTTGGATGAGGTGAATGTATTCTGCATGTGAGATGAACATGAATCTTTGGAAGTCAGAGGGTAGCTACTGCTGAGATGGCTGAAGGGATCACCGAGTCACATACATACCCTCTTCAAAGGACTTCTATGTGACTGAACAATTTACTTTTTGATCCTTCAGAGGCACTAGCAAAAGGTTTTCAACCACAAAATTGGCTCTCTCTCCAGAGCATGCTTCCCGACAATGACTCTCCAATGTAGCATTCTTTGAGGAATCAGGATAGTCTAAGAATTCTCCCAGTCATTAATGCTGTCTTTTTTGCTTAACAGTTACTACCTCAATCTATCTCTAACCACTTGCATTCCACTATAAATAGCAAGAATAAATGAGGCTGCACCCCAACACATTCCTTGGAAATTTCTTCAGCTAATTTTCCAGGTCATCACTTACAAGTTCTGTTTTCTATATGACTACAGAATACAGTTCTGCAAAGTTTCCTGCCACCGTATAATGAAGATACTTTTCCCTACAGTTCTGATAACATATTCCTCTATTCCTTACAAAATCTCACAAGCAGCACCTTTACCGTCCATATTTCTATCTAGTCTGTTTATGACACTTTGGGTATTCTCGAAGATAGGCTTATCATGTCCCTCACGTCTTCGGAGTTCTCTCTAGCAGAGTCATTAACATCTATATTTCTATAACAGTCTCTTTAAGGCAATTTACATTTTTTGAAATTTCATTTTCAAACACTTTTAAAAAACTATTTACTCAATCTACACCATATATCTTGACAGCCTAGTAAGTGTAAGGGACTGCTCAAGAAATAGGGGACATAATAATCATTAACACAGGAATTTTGTTCTTAAGGAGCTTGCATTATATTTAGAGGAGATAAACAATATATAATTTACAAGAAAATATCAAGCAATTATAATGCAAGCTTGATTTGAACATTTTTCTATTGAATTTATAGTTTTTTCTATCATGCTTCTATAATTTTTCCAGCCTTTCCCCATTACCCAATTATAAAGCTACTTCCATACTTCTGGAAGTATTTTTTCAGCAGTACGCTCCTCTCTGCTATCAAATATATATTCGATGCTTATTGCTATTCGAATAAATTACCACTGGGGCACCTGGATGGCTGGCTCAGTCAGTTAAGCATCTGACTTTGGCACAGTTCTTGATCTCATGGTTCCTGAGTTCGAGCCTCTCATGGGGCTCTGTGCTGACAGCTGGATCTTGCTTCAGATTCTGTGTCTTCCTCTTTCTCTGCCCCTCCCCTGATCATGCTGTCTCTATCTTAAAAAAAAAAAATTTTTTTAATAAATTACCACTACATTAGTAGCTTAAAACACACATTTATATTATTACAATTTTGAGGATCAGAAGTTAGTCTTTCTTGGCTAAAATCAGACTCAGCAGGAATGGTTCCTTCTAGAAGTTAGAGGAAAAAATCTGTTCCGTGAATCTTCCAACTTCTAGAGGCTGCTGAAGCAACCTCACCCCCATCTCTGCTTCTATTGTCACATCACCTACTTCATAAAATGTATCTCTGCTTCCCACTTATAGACACTTGTGGTGACATTGGGCCCACTCCCATAATCCAGGATAATCTCCTCATCTCAAGATCGCTTACTTAATCACATCTACAAAATCTCTTTTACTGTATAAGGTAACATGGATAGGCTCCAGGTATTCAAATGTCAACAACTTTGGGGGCCATTATTAAGCCTGCCATAGCTTGATATTATCCCTCATTGTTTTTTTTTTTGTTGTTGTTGTTATCTTCTAGTTTTAGTTGACTCTGAAAGGCAATTATGTTTTAGTGGCCCAGAAAGGTAGTATTATAAATTCGTTACTGGCCATTTATCCAAGTGTTGTTATTTTTTAACAATAATATATATAATACATATAATGATGTATGTGATTTTATGTAATGTAGATGATCTAGGGTTTAAAAGAAGTTACGATATTAAGATTATGCAAAAAAAAAACATTTCTGTGAAAGTCAAGGTATGAAATAATCATATTAAAGATAATTGCTCATGTTGCTTTTCCTGTCAGAATACACCACCTTTTGTTAGATAAGAGAGAAGAAAGAAGATATGGCCAAAAAGCTTTTGTCAAAAATGAGTTAGGTACTTGCTTTGAACTTAACTAAGATAAGATCACTGGATATGCAAGCTTCACTTTTATAAATTTGGAGCTCTCATTCTGTGTATATGCCTATATTGAGAGAAAAAGAAATAGTATATATCTAGGGGCACCTGGGTGGCTCAGTTGGTTAAGCATGCAACCTTGGCTCAGGTCATGATCTCATAATTCATGAGTTCGAGCCACACGTCAGGCTCTGTGCTGATAGCTTAGAGCCTGGAGCCTGCTTCCAATTCCTTGTCTCCCTCTCTCTCTGCCCCTTCCCTGCTCGTGCTCTCTCTCTGTCTCAAAAATAAATACACATTAAAAACCTTTTTTAAAAGAAATAGTATATATCTATAAAGGAGAAGTTTGAGGGGTTTAGGATGTTTTATTTTATTTTTTTCAGATTACAGGAAACCTAAAGTAAGTTTCAACAAGTAGATGAAATGTACAGTTGGCACTATCCTAAAAGCAAATTACCTTTCTCCTCTAGGCAGTACAACCACATGTTATGAATCTGGTTCCACAAACTACAAAGGGACATTAGTTACATTTCTTCACAAACATTTGGCACTACTAGAGCTAGGGAAAGCTTATGCCTTAATAATGTCAGCAACTGAACAGTAACGCCATATGTCCAGTTTTTAAGCCAGCATGCTTGGAGTTAAACTCTGATCCCTTTCTATCACATCCAATTGACTGTCAGTATCTGTTCCATCCAAATTCAGGGCCACTGAGCTAATTCAGCTCTATGGAACTGTTCCACTGGCTATTCAAGAGCATTGCAATTCTCCTTCCTCCTCACAGTCATCATGTGAGGTCTCCAATTCATGTTCTACACACATGACCCCAACGGTTTTTTCCTAAAATGCTACTTCAATCGTGCCATTTCCCTCCTCAAAATTATGCAAAGTAATTTCAGGTTTAAGCCCAAACTTCTTAATTCAGCTTGTGGGGACTTCAGGATCTGGCTCATGTCAATTTTTGAGTCACATACCCTTGGATCCTCCTCAGAGAGAATTAAGCTCTTCCCTGGGCTTCTTGATAATCACAACTGGCCTGTTTTTCTCACCTACTATGTTGCATGTAATTTTCAAAAAATGTCATTACCCTTAATGGCACACTTAAAACAGAAACAGGCTAAAATTATCCACGGATGTTGTATAACATTTCCTTGCTTAAGTTTTAGGCAGCAGAACTGGGATGTGTATAGGAACATATTTAACTCTTCACTATTCTTCTTCTCCTACTGTGCTAGAATTCAGGTATCACCCGAACATGGTGCTTATGTCTCTTGTAGTACTTAGCATAGTTCTTAGCTTAGTATTCTCCCCACTAGACAGTGGCTCCTTACAGAAGGAATCATGTTCATATCCCAAGAATATAATATTGTATCTGGTGCAAAGTTAGGTCTTCATTCAATGTTTGTTGAATGAAGAGACATTTTAAGATTTTTTTTTTTCCCCTGCATGGCAATGTGGCCAAAGAGAAGTGATTTGCATATGAGGGAGGAAAAGGCATTTGAATAAAAGGACCAAAACCAAAGGGAAAACCTAAATGCTAAGTCCATTACTTACAAAGTTTAAGGATAGTAGGCAAGTCCTATAGGCCCCAACTATTTCTTCCCAGATTCCATGTTTTCAAATTGTGTATATGTGAAACCAGGTAAGGAGCTGTGCCTGCAGGAGGTGGTAGATTTATTTACTTTTGGGATGGATAACTGATGAAGCTTCCATTAACACATTTTTCTAGCCAATTGTGTGTGTCTGGAGAGGGGGGCCGTGATGTTTAATAACATAAAGATGTAGCCTTAGTAATTACTAGGGTTTGTGTAGCGGATTTAATTTGAAATACAAAATGAAACAACACAAAATACAAATGATGTTGAATGGGCTTTATTCACTGAATATAGGAGGAGGAAAAGATATTTTGAATAGATGGTAGGGATAAAATGGATTTTCAATGCAGCTGGAACAAAAAAGGTATAGGTACCTCAGAATTTGTGGAGACACAGACAAAATAGGAGACAAAGCAGGAAAAACTATAGGACGTTCTGATTTTTTTTTTTTTTTTTACCTGAAGCTGTGAAGTCATTTAAGAACGGGATGAGAGTTTTTACAATGGGGGTTAAGATTTTAGTAGGGGTTACAAGACACATATACTTCTCATATTTTTAAATAAAGGATTAGTGCTTTATGAAAAAATTATAATTAAAAAAAGAAATCAAGTAAATACTAATTAATAGTTGAGCCATATATTGTCTAGGTAGTTCTACCTTTGTTGAATGTCTGGAGAAAGTTTGGGAAGACCTTTGCACTGTGCGTTAGAACTAATTATATGTTAAAGAGTTATTTTGATCCTATATGCTTGAAAGAGTTCCCAGATACAGTACCAACCCACTGTTTTTCCTAATAGTTTTGCTAGAATTAGGTATAGACAATTAATTATGTGGTTACCTATCACACATCCTATGCTCTATTCTACTGGTGGGCACCTCTATCTAGAAGCAAGTAGAAGAGGGGCAGTGGCTCATTCTTGTGTGTTGTGTAATAGTCTTGTCATGAGAGTAGCTAGAAAGGCTGAGCTTATTAATACCCAGGAAATCAGAAACCACATAGAGAGAGTAATGGGCTAAATCAGGAAGCCAATAAAGACCTATTACAAATTAAGTTCAGTTTGTCATTGTTTAAGATAATCCTTGGTTTACTTTCTATGCCTAATTTAGATCCATGTCTTAGAGCCAGCAGCCATCCAGATGGTGGTAGTTCTTTGGGACTTGACATTATTTTAAAAGGTCACCACAGGCAAATTATAACTGGCACCTCATTCTTTTCAGAGACCAAACATCTGTGAACTTGCTCCAATTTTGAATCATTGCTAGAGTATTTTCCCATGGTAGCTCCTTGCTGACTTTCTTTCTGAGTGACCTATGTGAACTAATATTTTTCCTATTAAAAATTGTCCCATGTATTATATACACAGGCCCATAATGTTCCTAAAATTTTGTCACTTAAATTTGAATCAAAAGGTAATAGGTTTTTCATTTAGAAGCAAGCCATAGATTCACTGACAGTAACATCAAATGTTTAAGAAATGTCCCTTATGTAAGATGTATTTCCTTCCTGAAGTGTCACTACATCCAGCAAACTTACATCATTTACTCTGGTGCCCCAAAAGTATTGTACAAACAAATAAACAGTGTGTGCATATATGCTATATATTATATGTGTAATGTTGCAATTACATTTCAAAAGTTCGTATCTCCTTTTAATATGAGAGAGTAAAAATGTATAAAATTATGAGACAGCTGTACATTCTCTCATATTATCCCCTTGTATTCTCATCCACAGATATGCACATCCCTAGGTTTTCTGTTATTTACAGACATGTATTATGTGTGTATGTTATGGGAAGAGGTAAGTGGGGGAATGGAAATGTATCTTTTATTTCACCACCCTGAAACATTTTACTACTACTTTGCTACACCTGTAAGAATTAATGCTCATACAAAAGATGCAGAGGCCATTAATTATGAATGAAAGCTTCAATTATGGTCAGTGCAGTTTTTGAATTTAGTGAATTTTATTCTTATTTTTTTTGCCTCCTTCCACCCACCTATTTGAATAATATTAAAAAAAACAAAACAAAACAATTCTGCTCAGTATTAAGCTCTTGTTCTGATCCCTAACCCTATACTTAAAGCCTGGCTTCTTTGCTTGGTTTGTGTTAATAAACTCTCCACTTACAAAGAGATGCTGTGACTATAGGCACTAGCCTTGTAAACATATTCCTTGCTATAGACAACTCTACCACTTGGCTTTTGAGTATAACTCATGTAGTGAAGATAATTCCCTATAGTTTTTTAATGACTGTCATTGCAATTTGTTTACTAAAGGCAATCCTAGGACTATTTAAAGCAAAGAATGCAGCTTTAAAAATCATCTTGATGTGTTGTAAAAACATATGGATGCCTAGAGTGGGGCCTCAGGTACATTTTTATTTATATAATCTGAAGTGTAGCCTTATTTGACAGCCACTAACTACCCCTATAATATAAGCTCCCTAAAAGTACACACGTACATATAACCTCTTGGTGGAATTCAATAACTGTCTACTTCCCCATTTATAACTCTAAACTCAAGGACACAAATGGGTTATAGTGATATGTTACAGAGTTTTCAGACTAAGAAATTAAGAGGCCTTCCACATCAAGTTGTCATTTTTCTGTTTGGAACACATCTTTGGTTACTCTTTTCTCTGGGAACTCTTGGAAATATAGATGGATTATCTCCCATTTGGGAGGCAATCTTCAAGCCACAATGAATTCAGATGTTTGGAAGAAAGACCCAGCTGCATTCTCATAGATCCAGATGGAAGGAGGCAGGAAGCAGATTGGTTAGGTTAGATATTCTTTGCATTTTGGGGTAAATGCTATTTTCTTTCTTTTCTTTTCTCTTCTTTTCTTTCTTTCTTTCTTTCTCTTTCTTTCTTTCTTTCTTTCTTTCTTTTTTTAAATTTGTGATTGGCCTTACTACTCATTAAAATGGTAAAATTATGAGGATCAAAATACTTTACGGGACTGGGGATGTTGGTCTCTTTCTGGGCTCCAAATTAAGCTCACAAATGGTGTTAGAGTAGGAGAGCACCAAGAAATTTCAGGCCAAAGCCTAGTCAATAATCCAGTTTCCTCTAAAGTGTCCTTTTCCATAATGATACTCAGGGGAAAATACCTGCATTTTTACAGTTGCATGATGATGTTAAGAATCTGAGATTTAACCATCTTTGTCTTTCTCAGACATTCAACCAATACTTAACATACTGTCTTCTTATGTAGAATGTTTTTGAACATTAAAACATTTAAAAAAATGTTTAAAAAAATGACAGTTCACTGAAAAAGTGAAATAATAATTTCCTCCCTAATTGAGCTCATCCTCTCTGTACTGTGCGGATAGGTAAGTTTCTCTATATGGGTTAGGAGAGTCATGCATATAATAAATCTCTTTTAGCGTTTGGCATTTTCCCAAGTGGAATTTCAAATCTAATATTTAAAAAAAAATGGACAGGGGCGCCTGGGTGGCGCAGTCGGTTAAGCGTCCGACTTCAGCCAGGTCACGATCTCGCGGTCCGGGAGTTCGAGCCCCGCGTCGGGCTCTGAGCTGATGGCTCGGAGCCTGGAGCCTGTTTCCGATTCTGTGTCTCCCTCTCTATCTCTGCCCCTCCCCCATTCATGCTCTGTCTCTCTCTGTCCCAAAAATAAATAAACGTTGAAAAAAAAATTTTTTTAAAAAATGGACAGCTACATAGCTACATATATAATCTAACCTCCTTAGCCTGGCCATAGCATTAATAAAAAAGATACCTGAAAATATTCTAAGAGCTCAGATTTTTTTATTAAAAACAGACATACTTTGTGTTTATACGTTAGTAATTCTGCAACACACAGGAAAAAAATGATGACTCACCACTATGCTTAATTGGTAAACAGATGAAGAGGAATATTTTGCACTTCTTTTGTTTTCTTTTTAAAGAAAAAAAAGGTCAATTGAGGTGGTTGAGAGCAGTGAGATCAGTGTAACAGATGTGACCAATTTAATTTTTTGGAGTGGAAAGGGATGAAGCAAAATATTTGGATGTATATTATCCTCATTCTGTGTAGATCATGGCCAGAATTTAAGGTAAAGTACAGTTAATCCTTGAACAACATGGGCTTGAATTGTGCAGGTCTGCCTATACAGCTTCTTTTTCTATATAATACAATACTATAAATGTATTTTCTCTCCCTTATGATTTATTAATAACATTTTCTTTCCTCTAGCTTACTTCATTGTAAGAATATACATAGATATTAATATCTGTTAATATCAGCTGTTTATGTTATCATTAAGTCTTCCAGCCAATCACTATTAGTAGTTAAGTCTTGGTGAAGTCAAAAGTTATATGTGGGTTTCTGACTACACAGGGCATCAGCCTCACAAACCCCCATGTTGTTCAAGGATCAACTGTATATTTCAAAACAAGAATTTTAATATTTAAGATTCTGACCTCATCAGTAATCAAAGTTTAACAATATCTGTTTTCCAGAAATGCTTTCAAAGGTATCAACAGTTATTATTTAAGACAAAAGCTCTATTGGCAAATATATTTGGGAAAAACCGGTTTAAAAGAGTCAAACAAATTTCTTTATTGCTGTAATTCTAAGAATATTTAAAATGTTAACTTGGACTATTGTATATAAATTATATATACATATATACATATATATGTATATATATATACACACATGTATATATTATATTATTTCTATCATATATGTATATTATAGAAAGAGACCAGTTTTCAAATGTACTATATCTATCTATCTATCTATATATATATATAGATATATATATATACTTTTCAGAGCATTTCATGGAGTAGGGTTCTGTAGACCCTACTTAAAAAAACTGAAATAAATGTTCTTCAATCCACCCACTAAGTCTTTGAGATTGTTGTTGCTGTACTGGTATTCACTAATAAATAGACTAAATGGTAGTGTACTGGTCAGAAAATGCTAAATAATCGCAGTTAACTGAATCATGTACTGGTTTTTATCTAAATTCTGGTTAACCTTTCCCTTTTGTCTAACCTGTAGAAGAAGGTCATCATTAAAATGTGCTTTAATTTTAACCTAAAAAACTGTCTGTCAGAAGGAGAAAAAAAAAAAAGAGCCTGAAATTATACCAGGCTGTACCTCTGGTTAATAAAATACTTAGATCCCTGATGAAATAAATCATTGTAATAACAATATTTATAATGATTATCATTTCTTCACAAAGAGAATTAACTTTCGGGTATTGTTAGACTAATTCCATCTGCCACCACAAAATTTGGACTTTGAAACAAGTGCATTACATATTTCCTAAATCATATCCCCAGATAATGAAGAGCTTCATTAAATATAGATAGCTCTCTATACCCTCTGCGTCCCAAAGGTTTAATATATAAAAGCCTGCACTAGATACAGAAATTATATTTCCATATCAAACCCATGAAGTTGTATAGCATTTTGTGTGAGAGACTTGAGGTCACTGTATCCATCAGCCAACAATAGCTAATATTTGCATTTGACTTCCTTCTTTGCCTGATTTCAATTAAAAAGAAACAACAGCAACAATAACAATGACACAAAACATTTAAAATCCAGTTTTCAAGTAATGATAGCTTGCACTTCTGCAAGACAGCAAAGACGTTCCAACTGAAAACTATGCTAACATCTGCTCTGGCGATCTTTCAAATCCATGCAAGGCAGACAAAAACACCTATCTGAAAGGGTATAAGCTGAAAAATGAACTAGAAACCTGGGTAGATCCACTAGGGAAAATTGTTGGATTGCATAACAGTCATAATACATAAATAGGACTTAAATGGGAACGTCAGGTCACGCAAAATGCTATTCTGATGGTCTGCAAGTCTAATCTTCAGTTTCAAGGTTCTGGGAGTTAAGGCCAAGGAAAGATGTAGCGAGATGCCTGTAGAAACATCTTGCCTAACAATGCTGAGTATTTCTTGTGTATCCTTTAGTGATAACTTTAATATCGCTTCCTTTAAATTTTTTAATGACCTATAAAACAGTTAAAATCTAGTGTGGGAATTCAAATTATCTGGATAAAATTAGCTTTTATCATGACCTATGTAAAAACTATAAACTTTGGGGCGCCTGGGTGGCGCAGTCGGTTAAGCGTCCGACTTCAGCCAGGTCACGATCTCGCGGTCAGTGAGTTGGAGCCCCGCGTCAGGCTCTGGGCTGATGGCTCAGAGCCTGGAGCCTGTTTCCGATTCTGTGTCTCCCTCTCTCTCTGCCCCTCCCCCGTTCATGCTCTGTCTCTCTCTGTCCCAAAAATAAAAATAAACGTAAAAAAAAAATAAAAATAAAAATAAAAAAAATAAAAACTATAAACTTTGCCAAATTGTGTAAGAATATATACATCAAATCATGTGAAATGGCCAATATTGTACTGTTTAAACTCAAAACTGTCAGTTTTATACTGCTTAAAATATTAAAATGGAAACTAAATGTTATAGTGGATAACAACTACAAAGCGAAATTTCATATTTTCTTTTTACCTCTTTTTTTCTACTCTTCTATTCTGTGTCTTATTACATGAAACTAAAAGAAGCCAATTGACATTATCAGCACTCAACCTAGGAATTAGCTTACTGATGAAACTGGCATATAGTCTAGTTGTTTCTTCATGTTGAAACAGAAAGACTGCTTTTTCTTTCCTTTTTTTACCTTTTTTTTTAAGATTTAATTTTAAGTAATCTCTGCACCCAACATGATCTTGAACTCACAACCTCGAGATCAAGAGTTGCATGATCCACTGACTGAACCAGCCAGGTGCCCCAAGACTGTTTTCTTAAGACAACAAAAGCATAACCTTAATGGACATATTTTCATACATTTTACTATATTAAATTAAAGTCATCTGTATATCAAGATACTCATAAAAAAGTTAAAAGGCATGTGATAGACCTAAAGAGGATTTTTGTAGCTCATATAATAGAGACTATAATGAGAGATTGGTCAACAAAATGTACAAAGAACTACAAATTAATAAGCAAGCCTAGCAAACTGATAGAAAAATGGGCAAAGGATAAGAACAGGTAACCACAAAAGAATAAATACTAATGTCAATTCTATAGTTGCCATAATAAATTACAATAAACTTAGTGGCTGAAACAACATAAATTTATTATTTCTTAGTTCTCAAGGTCAGTAGTCTGACAGTTCTCAAAGCATTAAAATCAACTTATCAGCAGGCTGTATTTCTTTCTGGAAGCTCTTTGGGAGAATCTGTTTCCCATACCTTTGGGTTGTTGGAAGAATTCTGTTTCTTGAGGTCATGGCATCAAGATCTTCATTTTCTTGCAATCTGTAAACTGAGTCATTCTTAGTTTCTAGAGGATACCACGTTCCTTGAAAATTTTCCCCCTTCCTACATTTTTAAAGCCAGCAATAGAGGTGGAGTCCTTACATTAATTTCCTTTGACTCTTCTTCCATCTTTTATGCTGTAGGACCTCATAGGATTGGATTGGAAGAATCCAGATAATCCAGAATGATCTCCCCATATCAAAATCTTTAATTTTAATATTCAGTTTCTTCTTTCATATAAGATATCATATTCATAGGTTTTAGAGATTAGTGTATAGTTATTAGGGGGATGTTATTTAGCCTACCACAGCTAATAAACATAGGGTATTAGTTTAAATTCATTTGTAATCAGGAAACATAGATTAAAACAATGAGAAGTGATTGAATTGAACCCATTGAAATGGCAAAGATTAAAAATTTATTTTCTTAATTATTTGAACTGGCAAAAACTGAAAACATGACAATATCAAGTGTTCGTTCAGTAGGATGTGGAAGAAGATATATTTATATACCACTGATATACATTGGTATAGGTAATAAATGGCAGATGGTCATGCTCACATATATAAATAAAATCTATATTTTTGTTTATGGATACATTCTATATATGTTTATATTCACATAAATATTTTTTTAGTCCAAAAATCCATCAAGATCATCACAATGATTTCCTCAAGAAGAGAAAATGTAAAGGTAATATGACTTTGGGTAGTAATCAAAATAAGCTTTACATTATCTATAATAAAAATATATTTTCAAAAAATTCTAGAAGTACAACATGCAAAATAAATAAATAATAAAAGGTCTTTACTGTGGGATACAGGGTTAGTTTTTACTATTATCTATTATCTCTATCTATCATCTGTCTATCTATCTATCTATCATCTATGCATTTGGATTTTTTTAAACTTGTAAAATAAGTATATCTTAAGACAAGGAATAGAAGATCTCTTTAGACTATACAAATATACTCACCAAAATATATTCTAATAATTATTTAAAGTAGGGGTCATCAAAGTTGAACTTTTGGGCTCAAATCTTGATGCTTGCTTTCAAAAATAATGTACATTGGAAAACAGCCATTGTTAACATATTGTCTATGGCTGCTTTCCCAATATAATGGCAGAGTTGGGTCATTGCAACAGAGACCATATTGCCCATAAGGCCTAAAATATATATTATCTGGCCCTTTTTACCCTTTTTGCTTAGAAGGGATCCCTTATTAGAGCTGGCTAGGGATTGTATAAGTCTAGAGCCTATTGCCTCAATATGGGTAATTGTATTGTAGAATTATTTAGCATCAAGAAAATCAAGTCACAAATTAAAAGCAAAGATGATCACGATGTTTGGTTACGAATAAGTTCCAATGAAATTATTAAATGAATAAATCACATCTTGTACTCGGCCACAGATTGCTCTACTTAAAGGTGTGTACTGAAAGATAGAATTTTGTGCGGTTCCTGACTGGGAATAGTTCTTCAGTAAATAATCATAATAAAATAAAATAATTATGCTTCACCATGTGAAGCATACCCAATTATTTCATAAATAGTATCTCATTTAATTTTTTTAGCCTATATCCAAATGATAGGACTAATATTCTCATTTTACAGAAGAAACTGAGATTTTGAGAAATTAGGTTAAAATGTTTGCTTAGTAAATGGCATGAAGACCAGAGACCTCATTACTTGTTACCCAGTATGCATTTTTTTTCTATTTAATGCTTTCTTCTCTCTTGAATGAGGACACAGGAAAATAAATATTTGATTGGTATAGACTGCTGCTTTTTTAAAAGGCAAGGAACATTATATAAGATACAGCTTTCTTCTAGAAAATAGAAAACTTGGAAATCATGTACATACTTTTTGTAAACCAAATGTTCCCAGCCCTCCCTAACCAATAGGTGCGGTTTAGGTAATCTTTGGGTTATTACTGCAGTCTTATGAGCCTCAAGCTTCTAGTTGCTCACACAGAACTGTTCATCTCTTGTCTAATCTCACACTACTATTGCTGATATTCTCCATGTTGATCATAAACCAGTCTAAGCTTCTACTCACCATGGTGTTCCAGAGACACAATCTATCCCCAGCCCTTTAGGCGTCAATATATGCTTTAATTGCTGTATCATCCTCCTTTCTTTAGAGCCCAGCCAATACTGTCAGCTTCCAATTTTCCCTTCCAAGTCCGATATAGCATGGCAGTCTCTTGAAGAAGAGAAATAAAATATCTCACTCTCTTTTGGTGTTCTTGCAGAAGGGTGTCTAGAGCGCCAAAATAAAAGCTGTTTGTACTCACTCCCTTAGTTCTTTTTTCTCCTCAGGGGTTGTAATGCCATCAGATGGTCAAATTGCAATAGATTACTGTTTCTGCCACTCATTGTACATGAATTCACCATTCTCGTGCAGATGCCCAGGTCATATAGGTAAGATAGCTGATATTTAGGTTCTTATTTCTCTTTGGATAATTTTCTCCTGGGATCAATTATGGCCCTCCTTGAAATATTATTTCTGTTACCTCACCCCAATCTGATAGTCATAAATCTGTGAACACCAAGAGTAGACATGAATAAACTACCTTTCTACCCATTGGTAAGAGCTGACTAAAAATTACCTTCCCACCACCTCTGAACTGAGAGCGAGCCTCATTTGAATGGCAAATCAGTGAATACAGATAGATATTGTTGTGGGTGAAATATTCTAACTCATTATGCCAAAATACCATACCTTAGCACCTTATTTAAATATGAGTATAGTGCTTAAATTCTGTGATGGTTCATTTTTCTGTGTCAAATTTTAGCTGGGCCACAACGCCCAGATAGTCAAACACTATTCTGGGTGCTTCTATGAGAGCGTTTTTGGATAATATTTAGATTTAAATTGGTGTGCTTCCAGTAAAGCAGATTGCCAGTTTTAATGTAGGTGGGCCTCATTCAATCAGTTGAAAGCCTGAAGAGGACAAAAGACTGATTTTCCAGGTGCAAGGGGAATTCTCCGGCATACCGCCTTAAGACTTGAACTGAAACATTGGATCTCTTCTCTTTCCTAGGTCTCTAGCCTGACAGTCTTTGCACTTGATGTATAATATTGGCTCTTGTCTGGGTCTCCAGCAAGCTGGCCCATCTTGCATGCTTTTGACTTGCCAGCTTCCATAATCATGTGAGTTAATTCCTTAAAATAAACTTCTCTCTCTTTTTCTTCTTTCTTTCTTTCTCTCTCTCTCTTTCTCTGTCTCTTTCTACCTACCTACACACACACACACACACACACACACACCCATGCTCATATGCACCACATATCCTATCAGTTCTGTTTCTCTGGAGAACCTTAATTCATATGATTCATAAAATATGTTATTAATTAAATATATTTACATTTAAAATTCACGGCAGATATAGGTACTCAATAAACATTTAACAAGAAAGACATGACACATTATCTGGGAATCTTTCAACAATTATGGTAGGAGACTCTTTAGATGTATCCCAATGATCCCAGCTTCTGAATGATATTGGTATCTCTGTGTAGTCTCTTCCCACATTGTATCAGGATTAGTCTGTATAACCAAAAGAATATGGAAAAGCAATAGTATATTAACTTCTGAGATTAGGCTGTAAAAGTCACTGTATCTCACATTTTGACTGCTTCCTGTCTCTACCTCAGATCATTTTGTCTGAGAGTTGTAAGCAGACTTATGGGGATACACATGTGGGGAGGAACTGAGGTCTCTGTCCAATAGCCAGT
Organism: Prionailurus viverrinus; assembly: GCF_022837055.1. Lineage (NCBI taxonomy): Eukaryota > Metazoa > Chordata > Mammalia > Carnivora > Felidae > Prionailurus > Prionailurus viverrinus. The sequence goes on along the minus strand of NC_062569.1, from coordinate 128,666,399 downwards.
GAGAAACCTTGGGTTCCTGCCCATAGCCATGATAGAAAGCTTAGAACATATTCTCTAGCCCCACTCAAGGCTTCAGATGACTTCATCCCAGGTGAACTTCTTGAGTGCAACATTATAAGAAGTTCTGTGCCAGAATCATCCAGTTAAGCTGCTCCTGAATTCCTGAGGCTCTGAAAATGCATGCTATGATACATAGGTGGGTTTTAAGCTGCTGACTTTTGGGGTAAATTGTTACATGACAATTGATAACTAAAACAGACCTTGCTACCAAGTATGTGGTGTTATATAACAAATACCTAAAAATGCAGGGGTGACTTGGAAACTGGGAAGTGAGCAGAAGCTGGAAAGACTTGGAAGAGAACATTACTGAAAGCTTAATGTGTGTCGTGGCCTTTGAAGAGGCTAACTAACAGTAAAGGCCCGAAGGAGGGATAGCCGTCTTACTGGAAACTAGTAGATGGGGAATTTTTAGCATGTACTGGCAGAAAGTTTAGTGACACCGTTGCTTTCGGTAAAGTGGAAAGTAGCAAATAGACCTAAGAAACAGCTTCATTTAGATCAGGAGAACTCCAGCCAGCAGGTTGAAGATGTTGCCTGGTTTGTTCTTGAGCTTATCATAAAATCCAAGGAGAAAAAAAGCTACGGAAAAGTGCTGAACATGAAGAAACTGGAACTTGATGGCCTGGAATACTCACAGGCTTTTCGGGCTAACAAACAATGCTAAAACTAAGAAATGTCTTCCTGCAAAGAGCAAATTCAGTCACGGTTGGGGGTGGGGGGCAGTCTTCAAGTGGAGGGTGTGCCTGTCAAATGCATTGTTAAAACCTTAGAAAAACCTAAGTTGGAATTTCAGAGTACTATTGAGTCAGATAGGGTTTTCTAAAGATGTTTAAGGCTGTGACTCACAAATCCCTTTAAACAATAGGGCCCATTAAGTTTTAGGGAGTTTCCCTCCACTATGTTAGCAGAAGCTCAGCTAGAGAAGGACTTACTTCAGAGTTATTTGTGATGGGAATTCTTATTTAATGGAATGAACCTTAATAAGATTCAAGAAGACCAAAAAAAAAATTTTTTTTTTAAAGAAAATTGTTATTTGGAGAATCATGGAAACCTTGACTGAAAGGGAGTAGAAAATGAAAACCTTTGGATTTTCAGACTTCTACAAGCAGGATGCAGCTGCAAACACACATTTCCTTTTGTGTTAAGGAAAACATAACATAAAGGATAACTCAGCACAGAATGAACATCCCAGAGGGTGGACCCCAGAACCACAGTAAATCATTTATAAACAGGAGTTGAACTGAGTCTTAATCAAGTAATTTTCATGTTGCCTGGATGGATTTTAGAACAGCTGTGGATCAGTAAGTGTGCCTCCTGTTTTCCCAATTTTTGGATAGGAGTTCTTATAGAAGTTCTCTGGTGTCTGCTCCACCATTGTCTGTTGGGCGTGTGGGTGGATGGGGGCAGGATCCTATGTCCCTTTAGATCACAGGACCCCAAAATGAAAGGACCTGGACTCATGAAGCTTTCCTTAAGGAATTACACACAAGCAGAACTCCCTGAACCTGGGCCTGATTAAATGATGAGATTCTGGATATCACACTGAGGCTGTAATGGAATGAGACTTCAGGCCCTTGGAGAAAAGTGAGACTATTTTGCATGTAGAACACACAGGAATTATTAGTGGAAAGGGCAGACTGCCTCCAAGATAGCCCTCATAGCCTGGAATCCAGACCGTATTATAGTCCTGTCCCACCTTGTAACAAGGTTAGGCCATGTGACAAATTTTTAGAACTAATGGTACTTAACTTCTAACATAGATTACATTAGATTCTGTGCCTTTCATTTTGCTAGGCTCCTCTCTTTCTCTTTCCCTTCCTTCCCTCAGATCACTTGCTCTGGGAAAGTAAGCTGTCATGTCATGAGCAGCATTAACAGAGAGGACCATGTGTTGAGGGGACTGGGACTCTTGATCAACCCCCAGTGACAAACTGAGGGCTGCTGTCAACACCCATATAGGTGTGCTTCCAAATGCGTCCTCCAACCTCAGTCAAGTTTACTTCCCATGTCAGCCTAAAGATTGACTACAACCTCCTGAGAGACCTGAGTCAGAGCCATCCAGTTAAAGTATTTCTTTCTTCCTGACCCTCAGAAATTATGTGATAAAATAAATGTTTTTTGTGTGTTCTTGTTTTTTTGTTTTTGTTTTTGTTTTGGATTAAGCTGCCAAGTTTTGGGTGTAGTTTATTATATAGCAACAAATAATTAATACAATCATCCAAGTGTTTATTAATATCTCAGTAGATCTCCTACTTTGTGTAAAGACCTATCAGAGATAATGAGGAAACATAATATCTGACCACTATATCAATTAGGACTCAATGCTGAACAAAGAAATCACTGTAGGAATTTTGAACTGGAAGAGTTTTAACAGAAGGAAATAGGTACTTAGAAATACTTTGGAAAACTTCAAGTGCATGGTCAAGGCAAGGCCTCTGGGAGCTACTGATCTTGATTTGATTTGATTTTTTTTTGCTGGCGCCAGGAATTAAAAAACACACTCCTATATAGCTGAATGAGGCAGATGGGGTAAAAAAGGCACCACCAGAGCTACTGCTGCTGCTACTGAGGCATGTAAGTCTGGTAAGACGGGAAATAGAAGAATGTTCTTGAAGAAAAACAGCACATAGCTAATAACATTGCATATCAGCATAATCAATGAGGTGCAAAAAAAGTGGCTTCTGCCTCATTCCTACCCTCCAGTTCTTCTCAAAATAATTCAACTAGTGGAACCTTATTCTCTTCTGGAATCACAGTAGCCACAAAGTCTAGGAATATTTCTAGCTTTCTAATTTCTTCAGTTTTAAAGGATGTAACATGGAGGTTGAGAGAACCAATTCTCACTCTTCCTCAATAGTCTGTGCTCACCAGGGGATTACAGGCTTAATGGAATGACAAGATTAACACAATGTGACAAAACTGGAGATGGGGCATGTGCTAAATGGAGTGTTACAGCTTAAGTTCAACAGGACATCAGGAAAAAAATAAAAGGAGATTAGAGTATGATGGAGAATTCAGAGAAAGTTTCATGTAAGAACTCAACTTTCAGTTGAAGCTTAAAAAGATGGTAGGAATCAAACAGAAAAAAAAAAGAAAAGATATTTAATGCAGGTGGATGTCAAGAGCAAAGACCTGGATTAATGCAGAGGGCAGCAAGTAGTTAGCCTGACTCTAGCAAAGAACAAAGAATGAAAGGTGGTGATAATAATGGACTTTGAAATATAAAAAGCTTTACAATTTGAAGTTCAAATATATTTCATATGATTATGCATATTCTAAATGCCCATAACACATAACTATATGAATATGAAAAATTATGAATATTGTTATCATTCAGTAAATTTGTTTCCTTGCCAGATGATGATGGCTCCTAGACTGAACTACAGAAATCGACATGCCCACAGATATCTCAACATTTTCTCCCCCCACCCTTTTTTTAACCTTTTTTTTTTAAGTTTATTTATTTATTTTGAGAGAGAGAAAGAGAGAGAGCAAGGGAGGGGCAAAGAGGAAGGGGGAGAGAGAGAATCCCAATCAGGTTCTGAACTGTCTCTGCAGAGCCTGATGTGGGGCTCAAACTCACAAGCCATGAGATCATGACCTGAGCCAAAGTCAAGCATAGGCCACTTACCCAATTAAGCCACCCAGGCATGCCAACAGTTTCTTCCCCTTAATCCTAGTTATATTTAAACACAAAATATCTCCTTTATGTTATAGTATCTCAGATCTCACAGCTTACAAAGTATTGCTGTTGTTCATTACTTCATTTGATCCTCAGAATAAGCCTGAGAGATGAGAAAGGTAAATAATTACTCTTCTTTTTTTTTTTAATAGATTGGAGATGCAACTAACTTCTGAGTCACCTGCCCTTGCAAGTTGAGTGTTGAATAACCCTCATTATATTTTGATCAAGTCTTAGATGAAGAAAAATTTTATTCCAAGTACATTAAATAGATAGACACACTGATAAAATGATAACTAAATAGATCACTTAAGGATTTGAAGCTTCAAGAGTTGAACGTTTGGAAGCTTTCTAATACCACAAGGAAAATAGTCTGTTTCAATACAAACCAGTAAAATATAGTTATAAAACTTTTTTTTTCTTATATAACTGATTCAGTCTTGGTTACAGTTATTCATGATCCTCACCTGCTCCTAAATGTCATACATCCCATTCTGGACAAAGGAAACAAATCAGACATCAGTCATCTTTCTGAGATTCTAACCAATCACTCATGTCTTCTGTCTACTAATGCATTATTTTTAATTGTGCAAGTGTTAAAGAACCTTTTTTTCGCCCCCGGTTGTCTGTACTGCAATAGACCTCAGAAAAGTATTCTTCAGCCAACTTATACATGTATGTTTACATTTATGTTGGAAGGTGAATTTCCTACGGGGGTTCACTATACACTAGATAGCTGTCTTTGGAAGTGTTAATCCATAAGGCAACCTAAGAAAATAAAGTTTAACTTCAAATTAAAAAAAAAAAAGGAATTTTAGTAATTTGTCAGGATGTGGGAAAGAATTATAACTTCAGAATGACCTCTTGTTCTCAAATTTCATCTTTTCAGCAATTAGATTCCACAACCAGCCTGTCCTCTTCCGTTCAAGAAACAAAAATTTATGCCTATGTAGCATCAAAAATTCCTTGGTTATAATCAAGAGGAACATAAAGGTGAACATTTTCATTAGTGCATGTCATGAACATTGTAGAAAAAAGAATTATAACCCATCCCGGTCCAATCCATCTTCCCTGAGGAGCCACTTAAAGGACGGGGTCGGGGGACAGATCCTTAGTTTTTTAGTTGCTCTAACTCCTTGACATAAGTTTTAAAGTTACACAAGAAAGTTCTTAAGGAATAGCAAGGCTGCTTGATCTCTGTTACAGCCATGTGAAAAAAATCTCTAAGTTAGAGACTAATGATTTTACATTAGGAATAATGTATTCAATTCTAAAATCAGTGCTATTGATTGAAATCCAAGAGATAGATGTGAGACTTAAGCCTGGAGAAAGACAGTTAATACATTTTTCCATATATTTAATTAATCATGGTCATTACAAGACAAAGAATTAAAGATAATACATCATTTGTCTAGGCTTTATTGAACACTTTATAATTACATGAAATTTATATGAGAATTCAAATATTTTGCTTTCAAATCACAGGGAAGGGACTTTGTAGCTTAACCCTGAAAATTAAAAGGTGTTGCAAAAAAAAAAAAAACAAAAAAACAAAAAAACAGTAGTTGGCTCAATAATAATGCATTACTAGCCAAGAATGTCCAATGGGGAAAAGATAGTCTCTTCAGTAATGGTGTTGGGAAACTGGATATCCACATGCAAAATAATGAAACTGGATCCCTATCTTACACCATATGCAAAAATCAACTGAAAAAAAGATTAAAACTTTGAACATAGACTTGAAATCTTCAAATTCCTAGAAAGAAATGGGAGGGGGGTGGTGAGCCTCTTGACATAGATCTCGGTAATAAGTTTTTTGGACTTGATACCAAAAGCAAAGTCAAAAAAAGCAAAATAAACAAATAAATAAATAAGCAAGTGGGTTTACATCAAACTAAAAAGGTTCTGCACAGCAAAGAAAACCATTAACAAAATGAAAAGACAACCTATGGAATGGGGAAAAATATTGCAAACCATGTATCTGAAAAGCACTTAATATCCAGAATATATAAGGAACTCATACAACTCAACAGTATATATATATATATATATACACATATGTATATATATATATGTATGTATGTATATATATATATATATTTGTGCAAAGGACCTGATTAGACATTTTTTTTTCAAATAAGACATACGAATGGCCAATACATACACAAAAATGTGCTAAGCATCACCAATCATTAAGGAAATGCAAATCAAAATCAAAATTAGATAGCATCTCACTCCTGTTAGGATGGCTATTATCAAAAAGAGATAAGGAATGCTGGGAAGGATGTGAGAGAGGTAATCCTTGCACACTCTTGGTGGGAATGTAAATGGTGCATCCACTCTGAAAAACAATATGGAGATTCTTCAAGAAATTATAAAAGGAACCAGCATATAATCCCAAAACCCCACTTCTGGATATATATCCAAAAGAAAGAAAATCACTATCTCAAAGAGATGGCTGTATTCCCACATTCACTGCAGCACTATTCATAATAACCAAGGCATGGAAAAAGCTCGTGTCCATCAATGAAAATGTGTTATATCTATAATATTGTTTAACTTTAAAAAAGAAGGAAACTCTGCCTTTTACAACAGCATGGATGAAACTGGAGGACATTTATGCTAAGTGAAATAAGCCAAAGACAAATACTGTGTGTTATCACTTATGTGTGAAATATCCCCCCCCCCAAAAAAAAAATTCTCATGTGTAGAAATAGAGAGTGAAATGGTAGTTGTCAGGGGCCTGGGAAAATAGAGAGACACTGGTAAAAGGATATAAATTTCAGTCATAAGATGAATAACTTCTGAGTATCTAATGTATAACAGGTGGCCATAGGTGATAGTATCATTTTGTATAATAGAAATTTGCTAAGAGAGTACAAGTTAAAGCTTCTCATAAAAAAAAAAAAAAAGGAAAGATACATTTGTGAGATGGCTCGATATGTTAATTAACTCAGTGGTAGAAATCCCTTGGCAGTGTATAAGAAATCATCATGTACACTTTAAATTTATTACACTCTTATTTGTCAAATATACTTCAATAAAGATTTTAAAAAAGAGGCAGAAAATCCTGGGTGTAGGTGACAGATTAATTTTTACAACTGAAAATAGTTCTTGGTGACCTCGATTACTCTAGGGCAAAGGTCAGAAGGAAAGGGAAGGAAAGGGTCCTATCCCACAATGTAATGTGGTGATTTCCCAGTACACTCCTGAGTATACACACATTAAGAGGAAGTTATCCCCAACCAGCTCATACACTATCTTGTAAACACTGCTGGGAGAGGTATAATTATTGGCCAGACTCTCTTTTGTGCTTAAAGTAACCACAGAGAGTTTGGATGTTCCATCAGGGATTGGCAAATTGTAGCCCAAGTGCCCATGAACTCACTGTCTGTTTTTATAAGTAGAATTTTATTGGAATACAGGCATAGCCATTCATTTATTAATGCCTCATGTTGCTTTTGCTCTGTAGTAGCATATTTGAGTAGGTGAGACAGATGTTATGGCCCACAAAATTGAAAATATTTACTATCTGGCCTGTTTCAGAAAAAGTTTGCTTACCCTTGCTCTAAAGGGATATAGGAGGGCAAAGCTTTATAAAAGATGCAGGACCAGAGTAGGGAGATTTTGTGAAGGGTGTTGAGAGATGGCAGCACGTATGTGTGGTTGTGGTTGTGATCGTGGCTGTAGTGATTGTAGTTTAACAAAATGGGAAAGGAGAATGGATTTCAGGGAATTCTGAGTGGGATCTATTGTCACATTTGAGGCAAATTTTCTGTCATTTGCTTCTTGCAGAAAATTATTTACTGGCTTACTTTCTTTAATAAAGCCTTATTTTGTTGCAACATACTTACAATATTGGTATCATCTGAAAGATTTTTTGATTTCTAAGTGGGAATTTGAGCCAAGACTAAGGGGACCCTCTTAAAAGGAAGCCAGTCTCAGATTATATTTTCCTTAAAATATCGTGTGAGCATGTTTGGGTGTGTATGTGTGTGTCTTAAAGATATTTCTCAGACGTTGTCCCAATAGAGCTTATGTATTTAGATATAGATTAAAGAGTGTAATTTATTACAAAGTATATGCTGTCTGACCATATTTAGGGGCACGTTGTTATATGCATCCCTTAGCTCTGACAAATCCTAAAGGACCAAATATTACCATTCTGCCCACTTCAAAGTTCCTCTGAGTTCTTACTGTTCAAATTGCAGTGGTGGCTAAATCCCCCTTTCCATTTGCTTGTCCTTTGTCTGTTTTCACAGTCTTCTTGGCTGTGTAATCACTCATTCTCTCTCATTTATCACAGCCTTTCCTGGTCCTGACTACACTATCTCCCCATTTTTGTCATGGTGCACTGGTACATTACAAATACAATTAAACCTCTTATGATACTGCAGCTTTTGGCCAACATATCCCAGCTTCAAGGTTGAAAGATTTCTGATATTACCTCTGATATCACTTCTTTCCCATTTATCGGCAGTGTCCGGACTAATGCAGTAGTGTTGCATTAATTAAAGGAAGCATCTAGTAATACTGCTGTTTTTGCCAGTCTGACACTGAATCGGGAGCTTGATGCCTGCTCATGTTTTAAGAACCATTTATCACCCATGTCATCCCAAAGCAGCCAGCTGTCTGAGCCAAGCCTCATTTGCATTTCATCAACCACAGGCTCTCTTTCCCCCATTTCATTCTCAAGTCTTTGTATAGCAGCTCTAATTTTTTGTAAAGCACATTTTTCAAAGAAGAAGCTTAGCTAAAATTAGTATGCTACGTAGAAAGATGATTTGAATACCAGACACAAGTCTCCACACTGATTGTGGCCAAAATAAGTAACAGAGACTGTGTATTAGATTCACTCTTTCTCTTGGTGGGGTGGGGCGACTTGTAACTACTACCCCACTCCCCAACATTACCACATGAATCTCATTAATATTCATACTCAATAGCAAACATAAAGATTCAATTTCATTTTTGATTATGAAAACAATTTTTATAGCAAAAATGAAATGAATTTGATCCAATATCATCCTTCATTTTATATGTAGCCCACTGCTCTCAGGCTCTCCAGTTGCACATTATATAATGTTTTTCCACCCACCAAAGCTTTTCAAAGACCTATCTTGACAATGGCTCAATATTTCCCAAACCAGAGAAAATAAACTTCTGAAACTGCATTTTGAAACTATCTTGTAACGAGTTTTTTGCTTGTCTTCGTAATTCCAAAACCTGTGTAGTTAACACACACTTTTTCCTTTCTCGTGTGTAAGATTTTGACATATCATTTATCCACATTCAGTACCTCTTGAGAAATTTTAGTTTTTTTTCTTTCAAGGAAAAATAATATTTCTTCCTTTCCCTGAATCATCTTTATAATAAATATCTTCACATTAAGTATACACAGAATGTGTGTATGTATATGCACGTGTGTGTGTGTGTAGCTGTGTATGCGTGTGGAGAGAGAGAGAGAGAGAGATTATGTTAACTCACTGCACACAGACTTGTCCACTTCCAATGTTTTGCCTAAACCAAATCTCTGGTGATCATTTTAAGGGGTAATCATACCCTTTTATGTTCTTGCTTCTTAACCCAGATGGTCAACAACAGTGGACACCTGTCTCTCACTGAGACCATATGATAAAGGTCATTTAACAGCCTTTCCTAGCAATGCTCTTTAGTCCCTGTGGGTTTGGTTTCAGATTCCATTCAGTGGCCTAGAAACTTGAAAGCTCTGTATCCATAACTAATCCTCTGGGATTTTTAGTCCTCAATAGGTAATTATTTCAACAAGTTTCTCTCTGAAAAGAAGTGGTCTTTTGGAATTCCTATTAAATTGAATAGGAAAATAAAAACTTTGAATGTATTAATTTTAGTTGACATCCAAAGCACATTTTAAGATTAGCATGGTTTAAATTTTAGTCATCTATACATTCCATTTAAAGCAAGAGAACAAATACTCTTTAATAAACTGTGTAATAGTTTTAAATTTGATTTTAGGATAAGTGTTTGTGATTTACTAGTATGTATTTGATCATCTTTCAATCTGTTCTCAAAACACCGTACATTTTTAAAGCAGCAAAATGTGTTTCAGTAGGGAAAGTTATGTTCTAGAATCCCTTTTAACTAGGATACTATAATTTATTGCCTAAACAATATGAGTTTATTTTCCATTGACTTGAAAATTCCATGTTGATGCCACTGAACTCCCATTCATCATTTAAACAGTAAACTGGTTTTCTATAGCTTATGTGTTGCTGTATATTCACAGAGATTCATGAAAGAGACATTCTTTTACAATTTTTTCCCTATCTTCTCATGCTTTTATTTTATACCTATTTCCCTTCAGATTTATGAACTAAGATCTTAATGCTGGAAGTTGAAACTTTCCGCCTCAGCTTTTGCACTTGTAAATCTCTTTTTACATTACAACACTCCCTGCTGTATCCCTGAATATAAAATATGTTCACATTTGTGTAAATGGATTGTTTCATTAATAACATTTTTGTAAACACTTTTCTTTTCACTACTTTAATTTGCTTTTGTGTGTTTTCATGATCCACGCAATATCTGGGTTTTGAGATATGGAATTAAGACTTCTGACATAATAAAAATGGATTTAATGAAAACAGCTTTTTTTTATTGCTGAGTACATTATTATGTCCCTCTTTAGCAAAAACATAATAAAATTATAATGGAAGGTGTGTGTTAGTGGTAAAATGGATTGTCCTTAAACACTAATTGGGTATGTATATGGACCCATTTTTCCAGATAAATTTTTGTTTTAGAACTGTTTTAGATTGACAGAAAACTTATAAATATAGCACAGAGAACTCCCATATACACGATACCCAGTATAGACTTAAGTCTGTACTTTGTGGAAACAGATTCTCTTAGTTTTTTCCCAAATGTCAGGGGACCATTCTGATAAGAGAAAAATTTTACAGTGTATATCTACAGCTTGGTCACATCTAAGGGTGGTGGGGGGTGGATAAGAGTCCCTTCTGTTTGAGCTGGAATTTCTCAAAGTTCACAGTTTTATCTTAAATTCATTAGCCATGTGATCTTAGTCAAGTTACTTTGTCTAAGTCTTAATCCCTTTATGTAAATGTAAGTAAAGCAATAATACCTCTCTCTCAGGGTGTGAGCATTCAATTAAATGTTGCAGATAAAGTTCTCAATGCAGTATCTAAAACATATTCAGGTTTCAATGAATGTACTCCATAAATGTTGGCTCTTTTTTACTGTATTACTAAATTTGAAGGTTTAGGAAATGTCGTAGCCTGAGAGTGATCAAACTGACAGAATGTCAGTGTGGCTTCAGACTCATGAATATCTTCACATGTCTAAAATTCACTTCATTTTCAGGTATAGATCAGAGAGGAGATATCTGATCTACCAAATGGCCCATCAGGTATACAGCAGTGAAAACTAAGTTAGAAAGGGAAAATCCTGTTTTAGCTGCTTTGGCTATAATTGTGCATGAGTTTTCACTTTTAGTAAAAAGTGAATAGAATAGTGATGTTTTGATCTTTGAAGTTTGTTTTGTTTTGTTTTCATCATTTTCAAAATATCTAGAGATTGCTGTGACAGAGGGAAACTAAAGTGATCCTGTGAAAAATTGTTTTATTCACTCCCTTTCCTGCTTCCATTCTTGTTAGGACCTACATCCCTGCCTTATGCACACTTTATAGAACAGATCATGTACTTCCTTGTAAAGGTCAAGGTTTAATGATTTCTTTGGAGCCTTCTAGTACAATATAACATCTAAGGAGTAACCATATGGCCTCATCATGAATGTGTTCCAAGGCCGAGGACTCATCAAAACCCCTGGCTCTAGGGCATGAGTGACTTATGGAGGACACCTAAGTACTCCAGCTTTGTTCCAGGATTACTGAGAAGACCTGTGCACTGGACCACCATCCTTAACAAAACAAAAACTGTAGGCCCCAAACAAAGATAAGACCCTCTTCTCTACCCTTACCTTCCTGTCTTCTTTACTCTGTCTGTATCTATACTCTGTTCTAGGTCTTCAATAAACTCTTTCACTTCCCCTTGGTTCATGTTTCATTTCCATCCTATGCAAAGCCAAGAATCCCCTTAGCTGATTCTGGGGTACCCTTCTCTGTCCTCAGAACCAGCCAGCCCGCATCAGTGGTGGAAATGAAAACCAAATCCTGGTAAAATGTGGAAAGACTGTTTTCACACTAAAGATTGTTACAGTGGCTACTTTGCCTTGTGCACAGAGGAAAGAGTGATCAGTGCATTCCCCAAATCTAATGTGAATGAAGGAGCCTTTAAATTTACTACTGTCCTCATATCTGTACCATAGAGGCTCAGACAAAGATTTGCTTAAACAAACAAACACTCCCTTTGAGGAAATGAGAAAAAAAAAAAAAGGAAATAAAAAGAAACCAAAACAAGAGTTTTGAAGGGTGGGGTTTTGACAATGGCATTAGATTGAAGGGTGCAAATGTAGATCAGTTATAATCCACCAAAAATTAAAGAACAATTACAGTTATAACAATAAACCAAAAAAAAAAAAATGGTGTGTTCATTGGGAGGAGGGGATTAGTCAGGGATCCTATAGCCATTCAGATAGTTTTCCAACAGCAAGTCTTTCCAAATTGTGCATTGGAAATAAAGAGTTATAAATTAAGAAACCCAAAATACAGTCTATCCTAGGATAAATGCTGCTCTGTGTGCATAAATGGCTGTTTGAGCATGACTTTGTGCTTTGTCAGTTATAACACTGGGTGATAGAAATAATAAGGATGTGCATGAGGCATTGTGCTAATGGTAATACTACTGGTAAGAGCAAAATAAAGGCCATTACTTTTAAGCAAAATTTATATAATCAAACATTGGATGGGCTTATTTGTATTTAGATTTTATAACCATACATTTATAGCTGTAAAGAGGAAATTATATTATTAAAATTTCTTCAGTTGAAGATAACTTGTTTGTTATCGTGAATCTGAATTTCCCTAACCTATAAACTGACTTCATATAAGTTGATTTTTGTTGTTTTTATTATTATTTCTTGGCAACACAGAATCAATTTTTTTATAAACAGGAATGAGGTGCTCTGATTACACTGCAGTATGAGAACCATACTATGTATATGTATATCCCTATTATATATATCCCTACTACATATGTCCCTACTTTATATATGTATATATATTTTACCTAATTTATAAGTTCATGAATATTTTGTTAATAGAGATGAACAACTTATGAATACTTTGACTTAAACCTTTTTGGGAAAATTAAAAATAAAGTGATATAATAGTAACAAGCACAGGTCATCCTTCATTCACACTTTAAACACTTGTCTATTCATTATTATGTTTTTTATTCATAATTTAATGTGAGTATGCAGTAGTCCAATGGTTAGGACTTCAGATATGACAAAGACTGGAGACTCCATTCTACCATTAGTTTAAGTGTACCTGACTTTTCATTCTCCCTTCCTCTTCCTTAACTACTTAGAAATCCCAATCTTGAGTTCTAAATCACACATGGTTTTATTCACACGTAGTTTTGCCTAAAAAAGAATTGTACTATATAAATCTGTCTCTTAAAGGTATGGAGGGATTGACACAGAACCATTAACATTGATTATCTTAGTGCAGCAGGGATTGGAGGAGGCGGAGGATAAGGAAAATGGGATTATTTTTCTCTTTATACAATTTTACTATATTTGTGCTGATACAAGGCTCATGCATTATTCGTAACGAAATATCAAAGTACTAAAATGCTCATGTATTTAATGTACTGTAAATGAAATATAAAATCACAAATACAAACATTTATTTTATTCCTCGGATTATTGATCCTGATAAAGGTCAAGCCATTAAAAACTTGTACGGAGATATTTAAGCAAAAAAACTGTAGAAAGAGGTAAAATATTGAATGCATTTTTCCTTATTATGTAATCACCGTTGATAGATTGAAAGCATCTAATTTAGAGCTCCTGAATTAAATCTGATCTTTTCTTGGAGAGTAGTAAGGAGTGGTGAGGATGGATAGGGAACAGAGTGTGTTTTGAAAGATAAAATTTAGAGAAGCTTAATTTAAAAGCTCCTTGTGTGTCAAATAGCTATTAAACATAATTTTCATGATTTTAATATAAGTGAATCTGAACTAGCATATGGACAAAGTTTCTTTTAAGTTGCACATGGGTTTAAAATGTAGGGGAAAAAGATCACTTGGCAAATATGTTTTTGGTTTTGAAAAACCTCCAAATGTTTAAAAAGTACTTTTCAAATCAACCATATCCATATGCATCCAGGTTTTCTCATCCTCACTATTGAAGGATAAAAAGAACTAGAATTGGGGCAAAATGGTTGGAGATGAGATACATATGCTGTAAAACTAAAAATCAGTTGATACTCCAAGGAATTGGTTAAAAAAATAAATTTGGTCCTTATGGCAACTTTACCGAAAGAATCTAGCACTTTTATTCTTAGCGATTTAGGATCATGGATGATATTAATCTGTCACAAACTGATCCTATGACCATTTCCAGAAATGGAAAAATGCAGAAATAGAAAATGTGTATAATATTGCTATTTTATTTTGTTCCAAGTCCTGTTACTATCTGTGGAAAGCAATGTTCCAAGAGAATGAACATTTAGATGAATTATGACATGAAATATCATTTTCAATGCTTTATGCATAGATAAATTAATAATAACTGAGCATTGTTGGCATATGGCTTCCAGACACTGTGAAGTTTCCCTCATACCATCTGAAAAACTAAAAATATGTGTATGCCTACTTTTTAAAAAAATATAAAGGCATTAAGTTTTGTCAGTAATTTTGAACTGTTATTTAAAAAATAAGTTGTTAGAGCTTTAATTTTTTTTTTAATAAGAGGATGTATTTGGGCAGTTAGTCACCAAATTTTTTCCAAAAAAATGGATAAAGTATATTTTGTTTTTATTCTTGTTTTAGATTATTTTGAATACATTGATGCAAAACAATCAAACTGCTACAAATAAAATATAAGTAGGGTCAATAATTCCCAAACATCAAATAATATTCAATGAACTTCCACATATGCATTTGGTGGTTCATTATTAACTTAAGAAGTAACACACCATTTTCCTGTCTTTTTTGTCTTTTTTGGTTTCTTTCATTTTTACAAACTATAGCAATAGGTAAGTGTGACCAAAGACATTTGGTTAGTTTCCCAAATCTTTTTAGCAAATTTCTTTTTTTGCCATTTAAATTATGTAGAATTTTCAGAAGCCAGTGGATATAGATCCTATGATAATGATCATGTGTATTTTTGGGAAACAAAGATTATTATCTTTTAGTCCACCAACATCAAAGGTACTGTCAGGTATGTTTGATGAAGAAGGTAATCTTAGAGCCTAAGAATCAGAATGCTGTAAGAAAATATATTTTATGGTACCAGGTATGTGACTCATATTGTGGTTATTGTTGTACCATTTTTGTCCTTCCTCTTTCGGAAGAGTGTGAACAAAAATGTCTTCATATTTATTCATCATATTTTCTACTGCAGTACCATCTATAGATACATTTTCTGGAATATATTAAGGGGACAAAAGCAAAGAAACTACACATCATGAAAATACAGGTAAGTGGCTGGAGGGGTGAGATATTACATGTAGTTCAGATTATCTTATACATAGTCAAGTGATACATCCTTTTTATCTTTTTTTTTTTTTTAAAGCAATACATGGCTCTTTGGAAGAGAGGCATGAGGTGCAGAAGAGAAGTGTGGAGTGAAGATTAAATGGTGAGTCAGTCTGCTTTCAGTGTTGCCTTCTCCAGGTGAACCCAAATACTGATGTTACCCTTCACTGTCCTAAAGCATGAGTCTCTACTTAAGAAAACTTCTGTGGTTTACATCTAAAACCACATTTTACCCCCTACATTCACTAATAAACTTCCTTTTCTCAATTCTTGTTCCACCATATCCTACTCTCTTTCATACCTGTACCCCAGCACCACTGCACCAGACTATGTTCCATGAACACAGGACTTACATTTGTCAGTTTCTCTATGTAATGGTGGACTTGGTATAGTTTGAGTATATGTCAGTTGTTCTGTTATTTATTGATCTCACAGCATGTTATCCCAAAACTTATTTTGTCAAGAATAAGTTTTTTGTCATGTTTTAGTCAACAATATGCATATGGGAAGATAAATAATCAGTGAGATTGGCTTATCTCTGTTCCATATTGCATTAGCTGGTGCAATTTGACCGGAACATGAAGATACATGTTAAAAAATGGCTTATTCATCAGACTTGTAAATGGGCACTGGTTATCCACTTGGAGCTAAGCTGGGGTTATTCTGCCTTGATTCCTCTCTACATGGGCCTCTTCACATTGTTGCTTGGATTTCCTTACATTGCAGGAGCTGGGTTTCAAAAGCAGGTATTTCAAAAGACAAGATGTAGAAGCTGCCAGTTTCTTAAAAGGCCTCGGCCCAAAAAGTAGCACAGAATAATTTTTGCTATATTCTATTAATCAAAGCAGAGTCTTCTTAGACTCAAGGGAAGAAGTGTCAAAGACTTGGTATCAACCTTTAGAAGTGGTGCTTGAAAATTATTGAGTGAATAGTTATTTCACTCCTCCAAATATTTCTTACATTTCCCAAATCCTTGTGGCTCTGCTTCTGTAGTTATCCTTCAAGGGATGGCTTTATATCTTTCTTAATCCTGTAAGGAATGCCATGCTACCATGCCAATGCCTTATACACTACCACCATGAAATTGGTCATATTCTCTTACTATTATTTTCTTATTTTGTATGTGTGTATGTGTGTGTTTAATTACTTTGTTATCACTGATCACAATCTCCTTTGCTAAATTATTGTGTGCCTGCCTCTCATTAGCCTTTTGGACTTCCCAGAGTGAGGTTAACTATGTTCTATTCTTTAGATATTCTTAAATCAATGGAAAAATGAGACTTTTCCAATAAGAATACAGAGGATAGAGTGAGTCTGTGTACAACACATTCAGTTACACAAGTATTTGGAAATAGAACTCCTATCTGTTTAAAAGAGGGGAGGTGGTCAAGGAAATTCCAAGGACTTCCATTTTTGGGGGGTTAAAAAGTAAATTGCCAGTAACTTTATGAAATGTGACATAAGAATAAGCTTAAAGTTTTTTTGAATGTTTATTTATTTTTTGAGAGACAGAACATGAGTGGGGAAGGAGCAAACACAGAGGGAGACACAGAATCTGAAGCAGGCTCCAGGCTCCAAGCTGTCAGCATGGAGCCCAATGTGGAGCTCAGACCCACAAACCCTGAGATCATGACCTGAGCTGAGGTTGGATGCTTAACTGACTGAGTCACCCAGGCACCCCTAGAATAAGCTTTTTTTTATTTTTTGGAAAAAAATATTAAATGGTTTTAAGTACTTTCAATCAAAATCTTAATGTTTTCTAATTGTTATCAAATAGAGATAAGTATGAAGACTTTTAAGAGCATCTCATGCTTTCCTTCTCTCCATTACTTAATATTAAAAAAAATTGTTTCTGGGGAATAGACTATCAAGACATGTATTCACATGCTTTCCTAGAACAGTTGATCAAATCTCATTTTTCTCAGGTGAAGGAAGATCAGTCATATGGTATATGGCCAAGGTGACTCTTTAACCTATAAGGCAGCAATTTACAACTTACCTGGTGCAATCAACCATTTGTACAGCATCATTCCCTCACTTTTAATTATACAAGTTACTGGAATTGGAAAATCTAAATCTTGCAACTGAGAGGCACTAAGGATAAGGGGTGGAGATGAGGTGAGATCTATGGTGGGCACAAGGATGGGGACCAACGAGTAACACAGACACAATTAATTATTCTTTCCCTATCTTAAATTTGAAGTAAGGTGTTTTAATTGTGGGATTCTCATTGAAAATGAAATGTTTTAGTTGCTGTTGAAATGCATCAAAGAAATGAAAACTAGCAGCCATCCCTTTCAATCATATCTATCTTTATCTTTATCTATCATTTATCTACCTAGGTCTATATTTACCTTAAAAGTAGAAAAGGAAAATAAAATGAGAGCACCATTATGCATTTCTTAAAATCTGCTGACTTAGTAGAGATACTGCAACAAATGGTCTATGAAATGAGAGCCTTTGCACAAGCCAGTGAGCTTTACAGGCACTAATGATATTCCATTCTGCAGTTCTATACTTTACTATGTGAGGATTCTGCATTTCATTATAACCAGGAAAAAAATGTAATTGTGTTATTCCATTTCTGATTTTTTAGTCCCCATTGTATAAAGTGTGTGCTACTTCAAATGCTTTAATACAGAGTTTGAAAAATTGCCCCTGACCTGTCTCTGGATGTTTTGGATGCAGTACAAGCAATGTGTAAAAACACCTGGGCTCAAGCATGGCAAATGAAACAATGAGGTAATTGGTTAATTGCAGGTGAAATTGGCCACTCACCTCTTTTACTGAAAGAGCAAGTGACTAATTGCACTTGTGAATGCTCTAAAAGAACAAATTGTTACCCAATTATGGAGTAACATAGGTTTGGTGGGCATGCAGAGACCCACATGGGAAAGAAAGCCATGATATCCACACTTCTACATGTCCCAGCTCTGAGAGGACCTGGAAATGGTAATAATCCAATGGAAAGACAGAAATGTGAAAATTATACCAGGGCAGGGAAGGGAAAGTACAAGATCAACTCAAAATACACTATTGTGCCAGAAAGCAATGACATAGTCAAAGAACGATGAGAACACACACACACACACACACACACACACACACACGCAAAAGCCAACTAGAAGGCCTCCCTCCAGACACAGAGGAGACACATTGAATGTCAAAACAATAATGATAGTAGTATCTTATGGCACAATGAATGCATTAGGAAAACACAAATGTATACGGATAGATTAAATAAGTTAATTGATACTTTTACGAGGAATGTGAATATGATATTTATGTAGTTTCGTAGTACCTATACTTCTCATCCAAATTCTTACCATTATTAGTCAGAAAGGGAAGATGTATAATTTTACAATGGAGAAGCTGGCAGATGTCATCTTAAATAAGTGATCAAAATGTATCATCAACAACAATGGGACAAACAGAAATCACATGACACTTGATGGAATGCAATGAGAAGAAAATAGCATCATGTCTATGATATTCCTGCCAAAGATGCATAATCTTATTCTCTAATCATGAAGAAACATTCCACAAACCCAAAATGAGACATTCTACAAAACAACTGGTCTGTAAACTTCAAAGATAATAAGGTCAAGAAACTAGTGAAAAATTGAGGAGCTATTCCAAACTGAAGGACACAAGACATAACAATTAAATCCAATGGCTGATTCTGAGATGGATCTTTGTGCTATAGACATTTTTAGAACCATTGATTAAGAAAAATATTGTTTTTTTCTACTCTACCTTCAATTTGTCTGTAAATTTGAGATTATATAAGTTTCTCTTGTCCTCCATTAACAGGTGTCATTTCTTTCACTACTTTTTGTCATCTAAAATGGGCCAAAGGATTTTAAAGCATTGTCTTCTCACCTAAAGGATTAAATATTTTAAGTTATAGTAAAACAACTCAGTAGTTTCCTCTCTGTCCTATTTTGCTAGAGAAAGTGGAAATAAAATTTTGGTTAGAAGATGGAGCTGTCTTTTGGGCCAAATCCTCACAATTTAGTTTGTCAGTTTGGGAAATGACTTTTCTTTAGTATAAAATTTAAAAATTATGGCTTCAATCTTGGCCAAGTAATCAAGGTTATTGTGTCATTAAGACTTTCTTATATGTGTATAAACGTCCAAGATTCATTCTTTTAGTCATTCAAAAAACATTGATTGACTCCTTATTTTGTTCTAGGCACTGAAGATGTGCAGTAAACAAACCTGATGAAATGTCTGACCACATGAAGCTCATACTCTAGAGGGGAATATAACAAACAAATAAGTAAATTATGTGCTTCAGACCTATGCTCAGTGGAGAAAATGAAAATAGGGAGGAGAAATGGAATTGTGGGGGCCCATGCAACTTTAAATGGAATGGCCAAGGAAGACACTAATGAACGAGAAACATTCAAGCCAAGACCTGAAGAAAGTGAAGAATTGTGCTGTGCAAATGCTTGGGGCCCAAGTGCAAATCTAAATAGTTCTCTGTTTTAGTGAACAATGGAGAGGTTTCATATGTTTTTGGTTTAGGTGAATTATGCAATTATTAAAAAGAGACTGATGACTGCATCTCTCCCTATACTAGAAGGAAATGAATTTCTGCTTATGGGGCAAAGTGTCATCTTGAAAAAAAAAATACTTGGAAAAATATTTGTTTGGGTATATGTAAATAAATATATGTAGGACATAAAAATTTGCAAAAGTCAAAGAAAAAGTTGGTAACACAAAAGGAAGTTCTGAGAGGAACAAAGGAGAGAAATGAGGGAAGTTAGGAAAAAGTGAGAGAGAGAAAGAAAAAGAAAAAGATTGAGAAAGAGAAAAGACAGAAAGGGCAGGGAAAGAAAGGGTAAATAGATAATAAATCAAGAGAAGAAAAAACCTAGTGTGGGGGAGGGAAACTTTTTCTCTAGAAGGAAAGATGATAAATATTTAAGGCTTTATGTACCAAAAGGAAGCTCTTTCAAAACTGCTTTACTCTGTCTGTATAGTGTAAAATCAGCTAGAGGAATTATATAAGTGAAAGGGTATGGCCATTTTCCAATATGACTTTACAAACACTAATATTTAAATTTTGTATGTACAAAGACACATCACAGAATATCTTTTCAACCTTTTGAGCATGAAAAAAACATTCTTATTATGCTCTCTACAAAAACAGTGCATGGGACTTGACAGTTGGTCTATGGTTTGCTGATCCCTGATCTAGAGCCTTAGAGGCAAGTCATGTAAATCAATTTGGTGCAATGGGAGGTGGAAAGGAATCAGATTAAGTACGTGGTTTCCTGTCTTGGCTTGATAACGTGTTAATCCTTTGACTCTGAGCCAGAATCCACCTCTCAATGCTTTCTTGTTTCAACCAATGAAATGAGGGTGTTGAAATACATGAGCATCAAATCCTCTTCTTACATTATATTTTGTTTTATTACCTTTGAGAACTAAGAATTGGTATCTATAAAGGAAAGAACATTTTATTTCAATTAGAGTTCATGGTTTCAGTACTATTCTTTGCAAAAATCTCTTAAGACAAAAATGTTCTTCACCTTTTGGGTATAGAAGTGAGTGTTGTATACCCTTTCGGAAATTGGTGTTACCATGTTTTCAATACCTTGCTATAAAATTCCTGAAATGGCCACTTTCAACTGCCATGAGCAAGGCTACAATATGGCCCACCAAGACGTCAGTAGTTTGTTCCTAAATGAAAGCCATTCTTTTTTTTTTTAATTTTTTTTAAATGTTTTTATTTATTTTTGAGACAGAGAGAGACCGAGCATGAGCAGGGGAGGGGCAGAGAGAGGGGGAGACACAGAATCTGAAGCAGGCAGGCTCTGAGCTGTCAGCACAGAGCCCGACGCGGGGCTCGAACTCACGGAGTGTGAGATCATGACCTGAGTTGAAGTCGGACGCTCAACTGACTGAGCCACCCAGGCGCCCCTAGATGAAAGCCATTCTTAAGTGGTGGTGAAAATCCTCATGCATAACAGTTTATCTCCTTCATTCCAGTTTCGATTCTTTGAGAGGCCAGGTGTGTTGAGGTCTGTTTCTTGTTGAAACAGCTCTCTCTACACTACTTCGGGGCAATGAGGGTGCAGATTCTGACTTATTAAACTGTTCTTCAGGATGACTGCAATTTTATATATTTAGGAAGGAACTTTCCCAAAATATTTCTCACCTCTCCTCCAGAGATAATAATGTCTATAAGATTTATAATTTTAAATGTTAATTCCATGAAATATATGTTTTTATTTTATTTGTTTTTTAATGTTTATTTATTTTTGAGACAATGCAAGAGACAGAGTGCAAGCAGCAGAAGGACAGACAGAGGGAGACACAGAATCCAAAGGGGCCCCAGGCTCTGAGCTGTCAGCTCAGAGCCTGATGTGGGGCTCAAACTCACGAACCATGAGATCATGACCTGAGCCAAAGTCAGACGCTTAACTTACTGAGCCACTCAGGCACCCCAATATATGGTGTTTTTAAATAGCAAACCAAAAGATATTAAACTGATTTAAATTGTCCTTCTAAAGATGGCCACAATAATATCTCCTATTCTGCCACATGAAGTTTTGGAGTCTATTTTGCCCTCCCCTTGAATCTACTCTGGTGAATTAGTGTTGAAGAATAGAATTAAATGAAACTGGCACTGTAACTTTTGAGGTCAAACCTTGTCTCCAGCTTCCAATTCCTCTCTTTTGGAGCCCTTATCTGCCAGGGAAAAGGTCCAGCTACCTTACTGAAGAGATGATATGGAGAGAGAAGGAGAGCTATCCAAGGGGCCTCCAGATATTCCAGTCATTGAAATGGAGACACCATGCAGGTGAACAAAGACATCTTGGGCCTTTCAGCTCCTGCTAGCTTAATGCCTCCAATGAACCCAATCTCTAGCTGATAACCCTCCTACATGCAGCCAAATGAGTAACCCTAGGAAACGCCATAAGAAACATAAGAAATGTCTAGTCAAGTACACCTGTTCCCTGAATTCCTGACCCCTTGCACAAACACAATGATTCTGATTTTAAGCCACTAAGTGTTAGGGTAGTTTGTTGAGCAACAACAGATAACAAAAACAAACTTTACCTTAATTAAGTTTCATAATGATCAATTATATCACCAGTTACACTTTAGGTGACTGCACACAGCTTATCAACAAGTAGCTGCTCCACGGTAAAACACACTGAAATCTGTAATATTCATGTCACGGGTCTTCTGTTGTTTAAACAGTCATTGTTCTTTAGGCAATATTACTTGTTGGCTAATATAATTCAAATGAAGTGTAACTAATAATGAAGTAGCATATATAATATTTAAAATTTAATTTAAAATTATTAAATTTAAAATTATCTACAATGGATTTAACATGAATTAATTCTGGTTTATTGTTTTCAGAGTTAGTTGATCACAAGGCCACTAAAAATGCAATTATATTGTTATGTGGAATATGGTGTTTAATTCCACATGAACATAAGTGTATTTTAAAACTATTTTGAAAACATAAACATATTTATTTTTAAAATAACTGGAAGTAAACATACATTTTTTAAATAACTGGCAAATCATGGAAAGATAGAGATTTATGTCATTCATATGTTATTGAAATTAAAAGATTTTTTCTTAATGTGGTAGTAAAGTTGTGCTATATAAAACTATTTATAATTACATGACACATCTGACTTTCATTATAATCATAGCTTATTTGAAGTTAACCTAATGTTTTCTCGATGCTGCTTCTTCATGACAAAAAAAAAAAAAGGAATAACTACTTAAATGGTAACACAAATTGATGTTAATAAATTGGTACATTCATACCAAGACTCCCAGTTTTACTGCTAAAAGCACACCATTATGTGCAGCATTTTGTAGTTTAAAAGGCACACTGATAAGTGCCTGTATTCAAATCCATTTCTCTGCCCTTTGTGTTCTTATCTTTCCCGGGCCAGCAGACAATCCCGCTTTTCACTAACCTTTGGCACTCCACCATCAGCAGTAAACTGTGTGCTCCTTCCCAGTCCCTCCCTGAGCTTCCTTAATTGGCATGACCTGTGGTATGTTCCATTCAGAGCAGCCCCATCAGCGGCACAAACCTGCTGGGGTCCCTGCAGGTAGAAAAAGGTTCAGTGTTTCAGGGCTCTGGGGAGTCCATCTGTGTGCCTTAAAGTCCTAACTAAACACCTATCCCGTTCACCAAGCTTACTGTAGTCTCTAATCCGGGCAATTGTGCCCCAGTGATGTAGAAGTAAAGTGATAAACAAGAACAGTCCACAATACAGTGGCCCAACAAATTAAGTAGAACACTTGCCCTCTGTTTTCAAAACGAAAAATACTTGTTTTTATCCGGCAGATTATGTAAAATATTTTTCTATTCTTTTTCAAGAGGAAATATTGTTTGTTTTTACATTTATATTTTCTCTAAGGCTTTTTTCATAATTCATGGAAGTTGTAAACATTTAAATATGCTTTTGTCACAATATATTTTTAAGCATGAATTTTGAAGAACAGCTTCAAAAATATTCAAGGTTGTGTTTTCCCTCAAGGTATTTAATGGCATAAAGCATCTCGCATGGATGTGAGGAAGGTAAAATTGACAATTTAAAACATTTAAAATAATATATATAGCAATGAATCATAAAAAATGTAATGAATGTCTTTTACTGAACAATGGATGACATGTAGGTTGTTAAACCAAAGGAATTTTAAAAGGCTTCATTTGTGTTCTTCTCACGAACTCACACTTTTCTTCTTTCATACCTTTTCTTCCCTGCCAAGAAGAATTGGCTGTGACACTTAATGGGTATATTTTGTTAAAGCTAAGTTCTTTTAATGTCAAGCTATTATATCGTCTACATACCTAAGAGAAATGGTACCAAGATTTCTAACAAGTAGGTACACATCCATCTTTAAAAAGAGAGACACTAAAAAAGCTCTGTGTTGGTAGATTGATGTGTTGAAAGAGCTGCAAGTCAATTCTGAATCTGTTAGGCTAACAGCTATTTTTGAGAAAAGAGCCTATAGATTAATACTTATGCTAGAAACAAAAGTCTCTGATTTCCTTGCCCAATTTGTAGTAAACAACACATATTTTTACCTATAATACTTTGACTACAAACATAGGGTAGAAATGGAGCCTTAATTGTTCAAGGTTTTGATAAAGAAACAGAATATCATAGTCTATTTTTGTTTATATGTTTTGAGTAAAAATAAAAAAAAAACAATAAATACAAATTTAGTCTTCAATGACTTCCATTTGCAATGGCCCATGTGCAAGAAAGGAATTGCCATCATAACTTCATACTTATCAAGTTTTCATTTCCCAATCCATGCTCAGAATGAAAGATTCTAATATATGAATCACACTCTTCATCTTACATATGAGAAACTGAGACCCTGAAAATGACTTGTCTGGGATTATACTGTTATTAGTGATTAAACTCTGGTGTCTTGAACCTTACTGTTGTGCTATTTCTACTGCAAGATTCCACATTCCTTCACTGACGTTGAGTCTGAATGTCACATGGAGGTGAATTTTAATAACTAAGTGTAAGTTAAAGCTATAAACTGTATATAATTTTATAATTTGTAATACAATGCATCTCTCTTATAAAGCAGGCTGGAAACAACCCAGAGTTCGAGATTACAAAGCCACACAGTCATAGTTATGAAGGAGTTCTTTCCTTCGACATAGGTCACTTAAGTAACCAACTGTCATCAACCTATTTGGAAGGTTTTCAAATAAAGAAATGGGCTACTTAGACAAGGCTGTAGCTCTATAAAGCAGCAGAAGGAAAATAAAATAGAATACATAAACAGAAAGAAGTCTGCACAGGTTGTAACACTGCATTAATTCAGGATATTAACAACAATGATCCAAACATAAGATCAACCAGAGGTTCTTTCTTGTACGTATGCATGCAACATTAAGCATTATTTTTCAAAATAAGCTTTGCAGAATGTAAGGTCTTCAGAATATTAAGAAGTCTTAAGTGAAAACAAAAGTTTCAAATACAAATATACTTGAGGAAAAAATGCGTACAATATCCCTTTTTTTGATATTTACAATGCATGTGAGAGTATGAAAGGCTCTGCAAAGTTGTATACTAAAGATACCTATTTAACTATTTTTCCAAGTATTTCCAAACTTATTTGACTACAGAACCTTTTGTTTTGTTTTGTTTCTTGTTTTTGTTTTTTTTACAAATAATTTTATAGAACACAATGGGAAACATTGATTTAGTATGTAGCTTACGTCCCGAGAAGCCAAAGCAAGGAATTCTATTATCCATCATCAAACAAAAGTATTGTTTGAATCTCTTTCCTGAAAATAAAATGTATACAAAATATAATTTTGTGACTAATAGCTCTCCTTTACTTCAATTTTCCTTTTCCAATGCACCCCACCCCCCGCCAAATTAAAGACCTGCATGAGATTTAAGAAATACAACATTAAATGTGTCTACTAGAATAGGTAAAAAATGAAACCCACATCTTTTCATTTGCTTACAAAGGACATTGCATCTGTCATGAGGCCAATCACTTTAGCTAAGATTATGGATTATCCACTATCCCTAACACACACACACACACACACACACACACACACACAGGCTGTTTTATGGCTATATATATTAAGTGTGTCAGGGCAGTATAGACCTGAGCGCCCAAAATTCTGTTACACTACTTGTTATGAGTTGTACTTAATGATTTTGACCCTGTTCCTGTTAGTAATTAATGGAAGTAGAAGAGCAGGCTTCCTGCATAAAAATTATGAACAAACAAATTCCCAAATAGAGTCCCTTGTAGAATAGAAATTTTCAAATGTAAAAGATAAAGAAGAACTTGGCAAAAGCAATCTGTAAATTGGCTTTAAGAATCCACCAAGGAGTGGGGCACCTGGGTGGCTCAGTCAGTGGGGGTCTGACTTCAGCTTGGGTCATGATCCTGTAGTCTGTGAGTTCGAGCTCCGCATTGGGCTCTGTGTTGACAGCTCAGAGCCTGGAGCCTGCTTTGGATTCTGTGTCTCCCTCTCTCTCTGCCCCTCCCCTGCTTGTGCTCTCTCTCTCCTTCAAAAATAAATACACATTAAAAAAATTAAAAAAAATAAATGAATAAAAAGAATCTCTCAAGGAGTTTCTTCTTGCTAGTTGCTATTAACTCAGAGGAACTGCTAATAACCACTCTTATTCCCTGTTGATATGAGGCCTTAGCTGCTAAGATCCTATCAGGACATAAGCATTTAGCCTTATTTTGTACAGAGCAGATTTCTATTAGATTATGTGAGAATGTGTGAAATATAGTTAGGATTTTTCTTTCCTATGCAAGCTGCACAGGACGAGGGTGGGAATGAATATGTCTGCCTGTGTAGTCTGGAAATTCAAAGCTCCTTTTGTTAACTGATGGCAGAAGGGCAGAGGAGCTAACATTTGCTGGAAATTGTTTCACTTCCTAATTTTTTCAGCTCAAATTTAATATTGTCTCATAAAGACATAGGGGACATTGGGGATGTTCCTAGAATGGTGATTTAACCAAGTATTACCAAACAATTTAGCATTACTTTAGTATTGAATTACAAGCTTTAGAGTAAATCAGATCTCAATGATAAAACCATAAATGGTTTTATCTGTACTCAAATATATACATATATATATATATATATATATATATATTTACATTCTCAACAATTCACTGGGCATAGACTTGGAGCTTTGTTTAATGCAAAATCTGGCCATGTGGAAAATATGGGCAGTGAAGTGGAGAATATTTTTGCATTCTTCTATTCCAGTGTTGCCCTTTTCTGTCAAGATGCACATGCACTTGTCCACAATGGGAGCGATATTTACAAGCTGTATTTTACATAATTCCAGGGAACGAGTATCCACTCTTCCACCGAAGAGAATTCCCTTGGCGCTCCTGCTTGCCATTCTGTCCTGCTGGTTCGTTTGTTCTATTGTATATCCTGCAGAGTGATGCATTGCAGCATCTTTGCTGGTTGTAGCTGAAGTGGAGTCATCCATCATCCCAATCACTGGAACTGAGGACCTTATGGACTGGGAGTAAATTATGAAGCTATGAGGAAGGTGATCATTTTTGCAGAAACAGCTATTTTATGTTCCTGTTCTCTATACCATCCTTTCTTTCTTGTTTGGGAAAATGAAAGAGTAAAAGCCACAGGACCAGTTTGTGTCCTTTGGATTCACACCGAAAGAAGAAAATACAATCAATAAAAATGCACTTAACAAGCTTGAGATTGACTGGTCTTTTTCTTGTTTATTTTGAATTTCAGATGTGATTTTCTGTTGACCTGCTGTTAATGCCATATAGCTGTAGATTTCCCAGATTTAAGTGTGTTATAAATGGATAAACTTCACCACATGGGATGATTTAAACTGATTTGAGATCCAGTCTGGGCACTACAAAGGGAAAGTTGTCAATTATCCTAGTAAATTTCAGCCATGTGGAGTCAAAGTAGGTAAGTTATTCCTCTTCTACACTCTCTGCCCCTTCTTCCACAAGTGGAAACATCAATTAATGGTTGAAAACTTGCCATTTTGTTTCATGTAATTTACACAAGTCTTAATTTTATTCTAGTAAATCTAGAATTAGTTTAACATTGGAAATATGGAAAATATGTTCAAATAACTTCATTTCCGATATTGATTTGTTTTGGCTTACCTTTATTACATACCTATTGAATATTTTCTACTGGAAGAGTGCCATATTATTATTATGGACACTAATTCTTTCTTAAAAAATTTAAATCTACAAGATGATTAGAGAAAGCTAAGTAGCTCACTTTGAAGACAGATTTTCTTTAATGTAAATAATGTGACAACACTTCGATGCAGTTCCTTTAAAGTGGCTTAAATAGTAAGACATGTCATATTTAATCAACAACTCAGTAAATATAATCTAAATTGATAGTTTAAATTTGGAAGGTATACTTTTTTTATGGACAAGTAGACATTAAAGGAAGCATTCTAATTAAAAATTAAATACTAGGAAGAAACTAAATCTCAGTTACATCTGGTTGCTATATATGAGATAAATATTTAACACAAATTAAACTATGTGTGGTATTTTTGAAACAAATATTTACCTTTTATTTAGGATGACCACACACATATTTTTTGTACTATAGCTACTGAATGTTTATACAAAATGTCAACAGATGTAGTAGCAATCAAGCTATGGAAATAAAAGTTGGAAAATAAATTAAACTTTCTTTGTAGGGGTGGGGAGTGTTTTTTATATGAAGTGTAGCAAAGCAAGCTAATCTTACCATGTTTAAATGCAAATTTTATTGAGACAAATCAAAGGCAATGAAAGGCAGGTATAATAGTTTCATTCTAAACTGCTTTATTGGCTTCAGCTGTTGTGTTTGAATGAAGTCAGTCTCTTATACTTTATTGACAATAGTTTATGCCCAATCTTTCACTAAAGAAGAGAAAGTTCATTAACCTGAAGAACTCTTCCTTGCCAGTTAGTAAAATAATGAAAGAGGGACTCTGTTAAAAATATTTTTTGTTTATTTTTAGCTAAAAAAAATTGAAAATTTGAGTGTTTTACAGGAATTACAGAAGTACTAACTAAACATATGTTGTTCTTGAGACACTCTTAAATGTTGCATCCATATTTTTCAGTTGGGTGGAGAAGGCTGTTCATCTAAGAGTATTTTGGACGGGGTGCTTTTAAAATTTGTGCAATGAGCCAAAATCAGACCCTAGATGGACAAGGTTCTAGAATTTCACACGTCCTTGTAATAAAATATTGTGACTCTTATTTCAAAGATAGATTTATAGGCTCGTATGTAACCTAGGTTGCTCAAATTTCACATGAATATCCAAAACCAGATTAAATTCATATGGTTTTCTGTATGGGATGAAAAACAGCTTTGGATGTACCACCTTCTTGTATCTGCTTTTACTAAAAACTAAATCACATAATCCATAGTTAGTGGCCTCTGACGCTGATGGAAGTGTCTTACTGATCTTTGTAAGACAGTTTCCAGGTCCACAGTATAATTTAAAAACAATTTATGTAATTGACAGAGTAAAAGATTCCCATGTCATATCTTAGACAGCCATTTGGCTGACAAGTATTTGAACATGACTAAACTCTTCCAGTAATGCATTAATTCACTGCTGAAAGAATTGATACAATTCATTGTTGAACTAGTTTGAGCTAGGGAGGCAAGTTTGTCTAGTCTTTGTCATATATATATACATATGTATATATGTATATATATACATATATATGACATATATATGACATATATATATATATATATTTCAACTATGTGGGATTATAAAGTACTGCACCTTAATCAGACAATCTAATGTTATTAAATATTACTAGTTTTGAGCCCTATCATTCACTTAGAAAGTAATTTCCACATATAAGCTAAAATAACTAATTTAAAAGTTATAAAAATATGACAGAAAAAAACCTGTAGTTTTTACTTCAGAAGCAAGCAAGCAAAAAAAATACTATTGCTCAGCATTGTTTGACTTACTATTTCCTGCTTAAAATTCAGAAGTTTCACTTAGTAGGTTTCTTGTGCACAAGAAAATGTAACACAACTGTTTTGATATAAATCACAAAAGCATACATGGCTCTTTCATCAATCCACTTGAAAATGTCTTCACAAAAATAGCCTTTAACTGTTACAAAATTTGATTTTATATTCCCAAAAGGAATCCCATTTTCTATCTGAAGAACATCGGGATTATTATTTCATAGGAAAGCAATCATTATGGTGCCTTTAGCACCTGTGACTGATTTTCTCCGTTTACATGTTCCTACACATCATTAATCCTTCCCTTGTGTACTGAAAGGCATATGGCATTAGTCAGTAGTGAATTAAAGATCTTCTGTTCGCTTCAAAGATAATTTTAAGGCCCTATATCCATGATGTAGAAAGTGTGTGATTATTCATTTTTAAAGCCTGCTGTGTAATTTACCTAAGGTTATTTTTTAAATTAAAACATTAAAATACATAGAACATAAGTAAGAAATGTAGTTCACTCTTACATAGCTGTACAATAACAAAGGATTTCTACCTTCCATTATTGAAATTTTGCTCAATAAAATATAACTTATGTAAGAATTGGTACATTTTATCAAACACAGTCTATTCAGCCCATTTTTTGTATTTGACATAGTCACCAAAAAATATAATAAAAAACAGACCAGCATTTGTGTTGAGCTTTTAGAAAAAAAAATAACATTGAAAAACAATTTCAGAGATCTAAGAATACCTTTAGAACATCTATGAATGATCAAGAAATTTCCAAAAGCTCTATGTACAATGGCATGCAAAAAGTTTTCATTTTGATCCCAGTAACTCACAGTGCTTAAGATTCCAAGCTAAATTTCCTCTGGATACTTCTTGATCTTTTTATGTGGTCTCTTATCTCTATTACTTTTATCTGCTCCTACTCTGGTGAAATGTAGAATAAATATGTCTCAAGGATCAGACAAATGAGTTCTTGGGACTTCTTTATTTTTCATTTCTGTGCAGTGATTTTTATAGTGCATGGAGCTGGAACCAATGTCAAGACTTGGTCAGCTGTTTTCGTCTGTTTGTAGCTGAAAGGGCTAGAAGGAATATTGAGGATAACCAAACAACACATTTAAGAGTTCAGGTGAGAAAATCACATTAGCAACCATAAAGAAATCAAGAAACCAACAATCTTGTGAGTCAAGATATGGGTAGAGCAACCACTAGAATTTAAGTTCTATGAAGGCAGGGATTTCCATCTGTTCTGTTCATTGTCATAACAAGAATAGAACATAGTAGGCACCCAATGGACATTTGTTTAATGAATCAATATGAACAGCACAAGAGCAAACAAAACATATAACAGTAACATAGAAGATTAGGTAAGAGAAGAAAGGCATTCCAAATGACGTACTGGGAGAAGAAATTTGCAAACAACATGTCAGAAAAAGGGTTAGTATACAAGATCTATAAATAACTTATTAAACTCAACACCCAAAAAGACAAATAATCCAGTGAAGAAATGAGCAAAAGACATGAACAGACACTTTTCCAAAGAAGACATCCAGATGGCTAACAGACACATAAAAAGATGTTCAACATCACTCATCATAAGGTAAGTACAAATCAAAACCACAATGAGATACCACCTCACACCTGTCAGAATGGCTGACATTCAACAATGGCAAAAAATTGTTTCAACTCTGGAAGCAATAGATGTTGGCAAGGATGCAGAGAAAGGGGAACACTTTTGCACTGCTGGTGGAAATGCAAACTGGTGCAGCCACTCTGGAAAAAATATGGAGACTCCTCAAAAAATTAAAAATAGAACTACCCTCCACCAGTAATTGCACTACTAGGTATTTATCCAAGGGATACAAAAATGCTAATTAGAAGGGGCACATGAACCCTGATATTTATAGCAGCACCATTGATTATGGACAAATTATGGAAAGAGCCCAAATGTCCATCAACTGATGAATGTATAAAGAAGATGTGGAACATATATATACAATGGATATTACTTCGCCATTAAGAAGAATGACATCCTGCCATTTGCAACAGCGTGGATGGAAGTAGAATGTATTATGTTAAGTGAAATAAGTCAGTCAGGGAAAGATAAATATCATATGATTTCACTCATATGTGGAATTTAAAAAGCAAAACAGGGGTGCCTAGGTGGCGTCTGATTCATGATTTTGGTTCAGGTCATGAGCTCATGGTTTGTGGGATCGAGCCCCACATCGGACTCTGCACTAACAGTGCCTCTGCCCCACTTCCCCTCCTGTCATAGGAGGTCATCCAAAGGACAGGATTGCCTGTTGACTTGCATGCTGGACCCAGGCAACTGGAGAGGCTCCTTACTCCCTCCCCTGTCCCGGGAATATGAGTTCCACCTACCGTTCCCACAGTCTGAGCCATTTCAAATATGTATCCTTGAGAAAGTAATATGCGGTCGAGACCACTTAGGTTGAATATGTCACTGGACCCCATTAAGGCCTCTATAAAAACTTTTAAGGTTTTGGAAGGCAGGTGGGAAGATCTATTCACCTTACCGCCACCCACAGCCAGCCTCATTTGTAAGTTCCCTTGCTAACTGAAGCTGCCACCTGCCAGTCTGGAATGGTCTGCCTCTTTCTTTGGTCTCTCCTGATTCTCCATGTATGGGAGACAGTTCCAAATTTCATCTGGGGAAACTCCCAAGGTTGTGAACTAACAGGGACCCAGGTTCTTTCCATACTGAACCTTGACCATCTTCTGAAGCCTCTTATTTTCTGTGACCAGTGGTACAGGGGGAAGAGATTGAAGAAAAGACAAACACTCTTCTTAACAGCTGTATCCCAAATGTAAGGTACTTTGGCTATCACATCCCATTTGGCTATCAGTCACATGCCTGTACCAAGGAAATCTGAGAAAGGTCGTCTGTGTGCCCAGTAAAAAGGGGAAACATGTATTTAATGAGCAGCTTGTACATAGACCCTAGAGAACATAGAGAAAATGTTTGTGAGGATAAAAAAAGAAAAAAAAAGGGAAAAAGAAAGGCATGTCCCTCTAAAACTTGTAAACTTGTAATAATTCAAATCACATTGACAAGAAAGTAGATAAAGAAACTGGGACACATTCACACAATTGGATAAAATGCAGCCATAAAAAGAAAGAAACTACAGCTAGATATGATTGCAGGAATGGACCTTTAGAAACAGATCAGGACAACATAATGGGTCCTGAAAGACTACAACAGTTGTATATATAATGACAGAACTCAAAAAAAAAATGCAACACGAATATCTACTTCAGCACACAATAAAACTAGAAAATCTAGAAAGTGGTAAACAGAATGAAAAATAGTGGTTATCCCTAAAGGAGACATAATGGGGTGGAATAGGAGAATGGCCTAAAGGTAGATGCAAATTATTGGAAATGGTCTAGTTTGAAGATTGGGTAGTGGGTTCATATTATTTTTTTATAGCTTACATATATTATTTATGTACTTAATAATGCATTACAACATAGAATATTAAAGCAAAAAGATCAAAGTAAAACAAGCACATTAGAATTTATTATTAAATATCATATGATCTCACTCGTATATGGAATTTAAGAAACAAAATAAACCGGGCGCCTAGGTAGCTCAGTAGGTTGGGCGTCCGACTTCAGTTCAGGTCATGATCGCACAGTTGGTGGGTTCGAGCCTCATGTCAGGCTCTGTGCTGATAGCCCAGAGCCTGGAGCCTGCTTCGGATTCTGTATCTCTCTTTCTCTTTGCCCCTCCCCTACTCTCACTCTGTCTCTCTCTCATAAACATTAGAGAAAAAAAAAAAAAAGAAACAAAACAGAGGAACATAGGGGAAGGAAGAAAAGAAAAAAGAGGGAGACAATCCATAAGAGACTCTTAACTATAGAGAACAAACTGAGGGTTGATAGAGGGGAGGTGGGTAGGAGATGGGCTAAATGGGTGATGAGTATAAGGAGGACACTTGTGATGAGCACCGGTGTCATATATAAGTAATGAATCACTAAATTCTGTCCTGAAACCAATATTATATTATATGTTAACTAATTCGAATTAAAAAAACAAAACAAAACTTGAAACAAAAACCGAAAAAAAAAGAATTTGTTTATTATTGAACATTACGTATCTACTGAACATTTGCTAGTGGCAAATTTAACCAAATTGTTAAAGCTTTAGGACTTGCACTGCTAGTTATTTTAGAAATCTTGAAGCAGGATGAAGCAGCTAATTAGACTGCTGTGAATATCTGGTACTACATTTCATTTTTGCTTTAATTACTGTTATTTTGTGATTTATTTTGATTATAACACATTAGTTTTAGTATTAAGATTTGTTAGTACACTATTTTGAATAACTTGGAGCAAATTGTTTTTCACTCTATTAATGCATTTGGAAATGTAATTTTATTATTTCAAGGAAGAGATTCTTTTTCAATATTTAAAATTTTTAATGGGATGGAGAAGAAAGCAAGAAAAATACAGAAATGCATTTATATTAAACTCTTAATATATTTCATTAGGTGAATATTATTAAAAAGAAAATTTTAAAAAACCTCTTTGGAGCATGCTGATAAAAAGCTCACCTGTGAACTGTAGAGTTAATTCATACTGGAATAAAAAACCTAGAAATAATCTTTGGAGTCATAAAGAAAGGCAAATAATTTACCAAGATCAGTGTTGCTCAGCCTGTGGACCAGTTAGTGGACAAATCTTTATTAGATTCAAACACCCTCCTGTGTATTCAACTTTGATTCATAAAATCAGAAGATATTCTTGGTATATGTCTAAACTTAGGACTTCTGCTACTACCTCAGAGCCCTGTGTTATGTATTCTGTAGCCTTCAGTCTGAGACTCTCTAATCGAGAAAATGGTGGGGCCTGGCAGAAGGGAAAAAAAGAAGTTCACTTAACCTCTTTCCCTTTTCTTTTCTAATGTCATAGAAATGCATCTAGGTATCCGCTTACAGTGCAACATCAGGGGTGCCTGGACGGCTCAGTTGGTTAAGCATCAGACTCGGGCTTGGGTCACGATCTTGCAGTTCATCAGTTCCAGCCCCACATTGGGCTCTGCACTGATAGTGTGGAGATTGCTTGGGATTCTCTCTCTCCCTGTCTCTCTGCCCCTCCCTTGCTCGATCTCCCTCTCTTAAAATAAATAAACAAAAAAAATAAAGTGCAACATCAGAGAAATAGCTCATAATCTAGTTAGTAATGGATGATTGATGAGACTATATTAGAGCATTAATGCAAGTGAGAGGTTTTTTTTAAAAGATTTAACACAAAGCTAAAAGCGCCCACTTCCATTCCTGTTTATATTTAGTTATCATTTAGGTTTGAGCTCTCACAGATATGCTCTCACAGTGTTTAAACAACTTGTTTTGGCAAAAGTACATAAAAAATCTCAAGCAAATACATTTGCTTGGGGATGGTCATGATATTTTGACAAGTTGAGGATGGATAAATGTAAAACTGATGCAGAAACTGTGATGCCTGACAGACATTGGTGTTTGCTTCATAATTGTCATGGAAATTTTGTATAAAAATAAATTTGACAAGCTTTGTTATGTTTTGTGCAATTGAAAAACTTGTTTGTGTAATTCCTTTGATGATTAACTGACTGGAGTTTTAATGATGCCATTGAAGAGAAAAACAATGAAGCATCATTCCTAGCAACTGGTCCCCGCAGCATAGAAAATGATTTTCACATTTGGCAAATTTACCTTGAATACAGCTGTTGGAGGAACATAAAATTTGAATAGTTGGAAGAAAAATGAGATATGGAGCCTGGAATTTATAATGAATTATCAAATGTGAGTAATTGTACTCAGTTGAACCAAAACACTGAACTTCTTGAAGCTGACTCATCACTTTGATAATTTCCTTTTAAAAGCTATTTTATGCCTAATAAATCCATAAAACATGAAAATGCTATGAAATATAACCAGTGCTATTTCTTTCATTATAAAAGGAAGGAGTGAGCTTTAAAGTACATTTTCCCAGAAAACAAAATGTTTTCTCCATGATATAGTGATTACTACATTCTTGATTCTGTCTGCCTATTCATGGTTTGGCTCTACGAGGTAGCAACTGTGTATTCAGCAGTCATTCAAGCAAAATTTGATTCCCAGAAATAAGAGATGCACCGAAGAAAAAGAGCCTGAGAACAACTGCAGGATGAAGGGTGGAGAGAGAAGGAGAATCTTGATTTTTACTTTTGCTAATGTGCCAGTTATTCAGGGCCAGTTATCCAGAGCCCCTGATCTGTGAACCTAAGCTCAGCTGACATAAGTCTGTCTATCAGGGATAACCAGGGTGTCACGTTTTATCATAGCTAGAGGGGGGAAAGATCATTAATACTTGTTTTCATGTCAGAATTAATGGAATTTACAAAATTGTTGCCCTTTTTCCAGAATTTACAATAAGGTCAGGGAGTCTTGTTTGATGTGGTTTTTAATTTTGATTTTCCCTCTCTACCTAGTGCTTATTGGAGCAAATAAGTTCCATGAAGTGGGAGGAGGGATCTTTAATTTTGGGGCACCCAAACCTTTATAACTTGTTTTCTTTGTCAGGAACATTAAGAAATAGACAAGGTCTGGCACTTAGGGACCAAAATAATACACAGAAATTACCATCACATTGGGTGAATTTAATATTAGGGCATCAGTAAACCAGGGACTTTGGTAAACAAAGATTCAAGAAAATGCAAGCCGGTTGAGCCTTGTAAAATTTGTGTTGCATTTTTAAAGTTTAATTGCATCTGTTTTATATTTATTTTTTAATATTTTGCATGTTTTAATGCATATTAATGAAATCATACTATAAATATTCTTCAAAAGCATGATTTTTAAGTTGTCCCTAAGATTTAGCCATATTGGTCCTTTTCACTGTTATTGATGATTCTTTCTGCTGCATAGTATCCATTACCTGGATATACCACAATTTATTTACCATTCTTTTGTAAATTCTTACAGACGTTTGAATGTGTCTGGTTGTTTTTCTAAAGTGAACAATGCTATTTGAATGCTCTCATGCTTTTTTTCTGGTTATATATAGGAGTTTTCCTGGTAAGGTGGCTCTCTCTCTCTCTCTCTCTTTTTAAAAGTTTTTATTTAATTATTTTGAGAAAGACACAGCCTGAGTGGGGAAGGGGCAAAGAGAGAGGGAGAGAGAGAATTCCAAGCAGGCTCTACACTGCCAGCATGGAATCGGATGTGGGACTTGAACCCATGAAGCCATGAGATCATGACCTGAGCCAAAACCAAGAGTCAGACACTTAACCAACTGAGCCACCCAGGTGCCCTGAAGTGGCTTTCAATAATGTTTAACCATTGCACATAATATGAAATTTATTTTACATAGTGAATAACAAAATTCTCCCCAAACAACAAAAATTATTCTGATTTGATGCAGCCTCATATTTTCTATTCTGTTGTATTATATTAATAATCTAACCTATATTATTTTAGCTTGTAAACCTTTTGGTCTCTTTCTGAGAATCATGACCACAAAAGCATGAAAATTAAAGCACAACTTCATTTAATTGGCACATGAACTCAACTGAAGACTGGTTTACTATTAATCTCTTTGAGATTCCTTTTTCACTGAATTTGGGTCAGAGAACCATCTAATTTGTCCATGGAAACCATTGGTGTATCAAAAGCTCTCTTCCCCGACTTGCCTGCCTTCAAGCAGAATGAATTCTTTTCTCATTCCTCTTCCAAAGTAATAAATATCCTGGGACCTATCCTCCTCTATAATGGAATGGAGAGATATGGAAGAGGCTGATGCTCTGAGATTTTAACTGCAACTAGGGATGCAAATTCAAATAGAAAGAGGAAGTAACATGTCCCTGCAGTATTTCCAATCTAGTTTTACCAAAGATGTATATTTAGATTCTCATTTGGCTTCTCATGTCCACTTTCAATTGATTGGATTTAGAATGGTTGCAAATTCCTTGACATTCCTTCCATTGAAAATTGGTGTTGGGGTGCCTGGGTGGCTTAGTCAGTTTAGCGTCCAACTTCAGCTCAGTTCATGAACTCAGTTTGTGAGTTCGAGCTCTGTGTTGGGCTCTATGCTGACAGCTCAGAGCCTGGAGCCTCCTTTGGATTCTGTATCTCCTTCTGTCTCTGCCCCTCCCCCACTGATTCTCACTCGCTCTCTCAAAAATACATAAACGTTAAAAAAACCTGATGTCTAGGGACGCCTGGGTGGCTCAGTTGGTTAAGTGTCCAACTTCAGCTCAAGTTATGATTTCACGGTTCTTGAATTTGAGCCCCACTTTGGGCTCTGTGCTGACAGCTCAGTGCCTGGGGCCTCCTTCAGATTGTGTCTCCTTCTCTCTCTGCCCCTCCCCCACTCATGCTCTGTCTCTCAAAAATAAATAAAAACATGAAAAAATTGTTTAAAAAATGATATCTATATACCCTCCCCTAGCAACTGAGTGGGAAAGTGATGCTATATGACTTCTGAGGCTATAGCATAACAAAGCCACGTGCCTTCTACTTTGTTCTCTTTGAACACTCACTCTCCAGATGCTTTCTCTTGGGTATCTCAGAGCTCAGTTGACAGTAAAACTGAGCCCAGGATTAAGTCTCTTATCCCAAGAAGGCTCCAGAATAATCTAGTACCAAAATACTTGAGTGATCCCCAGCTATTTGTGTCTGCTCAGCTGAGGGTCCAGAATTGTGGAGCAGAGACTAGACATGTTTGCAAGACCCTATCTTAATCCCTGACCAACAGAACCTGTGCACATACCAGGTGGTGATTGTTTCAAGCCACTAAGTTAGAGATAGTTTGTTTTCCAGAAATAATGACTAGAACAGCTTGAGAAAAGTGTGGATGAAGGGAAATCAAAAAAACTTTCCCCTAGTCTCCAACAATATGGTTAGGCATCAGATGAATCATACAAAGAAAAAATTCCTGGGAAAGAGAATTATTAGATACGTATATCATATTTAGGAGTTCTGTAGGTTTTATCTGGATCTAACCATTCAGGATAGATTATTAAAAAGTAAACCTCTAATATTTATAAACAGCTATTAGAGGGAATTTGAAATGTCTTTAGGACTGTGATTGGGGGAGGACTAAGGCCAGGTTGTACTAAATATCACCCACCTGACCAGTTCTGTGTCTATGTCTTAGAATGCGATTATATGTATAATACAAAAATTTTATAATACAAAAATTATATATATAAGACACATGTACACATGCATTCACAGACACACTTATTTAGAGAAAAAGGCAAATGGCAAAAAAAAATTTACATCAAAGTTTGGATTTAGTAATAGATACTCATCTTAAAAATTTAACATATATCCTAGATTTAGTGCAAACCACATACCATCTTATATTGTCTACATTTATATCTATATTTCTAAACAATGAGAATTAGTGTCTATTTGAGTTGAAGATCCAAGATAATTAAATATTTTTTATTGTATGTTACTGAAAAGTATAAACAGTTCAATAACAAGGATGAAACAAAAAAACTTAAAGGTAGAATCAGAAGCTGAGGTCATAGAAACCATATTATTCCCGTAACTTTATAATTAAAGATTTCCCCCTTTTTATGACAGAAAATTGGTTGCAAAATTTGTTCTGGAAATTTTATGTATAATCTATGCCATTTCAATGCCTAATTTAAGGAAAAAATTATCTTCGTACTGGTTATTAGGACTCTTAGTTTCAAGCAATAAATACTAACAGGCACTAGCTTACGCAAGTGGGATCTTACTATGGTGCAAGAATACCTCACATAACTGACAACAGGTGTACATTTAACTCTCAGGAATTGCCTGGGAATGGGAACTTCAAGGCTTGTGCCTCTCTTTATGGCTGCTTCAATTTTCTCTCTCTCAAAATAAGCCTATTCTTATTTTCCTGACCATAAATACAGCAAATTAAAACAAACAAACAATCAAACAAAAGGAAAACAAAACACAAAATAAAATCAGAGAAAACATGGCTGCTGATGAATCCTGAGCTGACATGTTGTACCCTTTAGCAGATTTTTCTTTCTCAATTCCAATTTTAATTTCCTAGGAAGTGAACCATAAGTATCTCGGCAAAGTGATTATCCTTAGGGAATAGAATCTGATGAGCTTGCCTGGCCTGGTGAGAGAACAAGGTCATGGTGTGTAAAATGTCTGTCCAGACTGTCCCTGGCCAAGCTGTGGAAGCAAAGGAAAGGTGGTCCCCAAAGATGGCATGGAAAGATGGGACCAAATGACTTCCCTGGAGGAATCTGTTATGAATATAAACACTTTGCCTTAAAACTGTAGAGAAAACCAATGAGTTATCAGAGAAACCATTGAGTTAAACAAGAGTGTTGTGACTCTACACAACACATCTACCAGTTACACTGATCCATTTGAGAAGCCTCAAAATAATAAAACATGTCTGTATTGTCTTGCCACATCCTGTTCCCTTTCCACTAGCTACATGGTTAACAAAGCATTACTGCCTAGCAGTTTATGTAGTAATGAAGGGGAGAACCCCACATAGGAGAGACACACCATGCTAGATTATGGTGGCCAATCTTTCAAGGCAGTCCTTCTAGATGAGCTTGAATTGAAATCACACTGACATTAGAGTCAGTTCAGGATAACAGGCTCAGCAGAAGCAGCTGGGTGCCTGATAGGCAGAAGCATTTCCCTAAAGCCCAGGCAGTACCTGTTTCTGCAAAAATCACCAGTAGAGATGCTTCTGAATCCGTGCAGCTATAGCCAGATGCACAGAACCAGAGTTGTATAAGGAATGGGAATAAATTATATTTTAGGTCTGGAATGGCTTCTAAGGCCACTTCCTATTTTTTTCAAACTTCCCTGTATATTGTAAAAAACAAAACAAAACAAAACAAAAACAAACAAACAAACAAAAAAGCCCCAATTACCTGAGGATAACTAATGTGATTCTGTACCATCAAATTTTAAGCCTAATCGATACACTTCTCAGGATCCAAACTAATACTGAAACTGAGCGAGACTGAAATGATTTAGCAGTAAATAATTTTGAAGAATGTTTTACTAGCAGTAATAATGAAAAAAAAAAGTACTAGTAATAACAATGACAATAATACTAGCTACTTTTTATCGAGTGCTATATTCTAGTGGAGAGTACTTCAGGCATTAACTTAATCTTAGCCACACAATTTTCCTATGAGGTAAGTTCAACTTTTCATTTGCATTTTGGAAATGATGGATCAGGCTCAGAGAGGTTAAGTTTCTCAATATCCCACAGCCAGAAAATGATGAAGCCAAAAATGTGACTACAGAATCTGAGCACTTAACCACTTTGCTTAACTGCTTCTCCTATGGGATTTAAAAAATACATATAGTATTGAGAACAGATTGCAATTTTATTTTGAGAAACAGAGTAAAGTTCAATATAAAGACACTCGCATAGAAGACTCCCAGTAGCAAATGTGTGGTAACCTTTCCACATATCTTCTGAAATATTTGTCCTTAGATACTAATCCTAAAGTTTTTCAACATCTGGTTCAAATTATGCATTTTGCTTTATCTATAAAACTGTAAAATGTTATGTCATTAGCACCAAGCAAACATGTGTTCTTCATTATGTCTCATTCTATTCATATTGAAATAGTTATTAAAATAACATGACACAGTTTCTCTATTCTCTGTATTTGTGCTTTTTTAGTAGCAAATAAAGTGTTTTGTTGTTAGCATAAAAGGCCACATTGAAAATTTTGGAAAACTGCTTCTTTTATTTTGTTTTTGCAAATTATCAACTATGATAAAATATTAAAATGTTGTAACCCATAGTTATTAAAAACAATTCACACTCTAATAATAGTGTACTTCCAACTGTAATGAATTATTGTCTAAGAAAAATTGGAAAGCTTTTTAAGAAATAGCTTGTGTCTACCATTTTAGTAGTCTTAACATTGTGGGTCACATCCTTTTGTCTGAAGAAAATTTTCCTTTTTTGATTTTTTTTTTTATGTTTTATTCTGGTCCATTTACCTTTCTTCTCCTCTAACTCACTCTATCTTAGTGCAGTTGTTTTTCAAAGAACAGTCTGTTATACTAGATTTTTGATATTTTATATTCATCCAGGAAGACAAAAGGTGTCACTTACTGTGATTTCATGATTACACGTAGCCCTAAGGAATATGGCCCTGTACTGACACTTCTCGGATTCAGTTTTCACTCCAGTTAGTAGATATGTGACCTTGGGTGGGAAATTTAATGTCTTCATACTTCAGTTTCTCTATCTGTAGAATTTGGAGGATCATAATACTTTGCCCATAGGGATACTGAAAAGGTTAATATGAGATAATATGAGTAAAATACATAGTGTGCTGTAAGCATTTAATCAACATGGAATGTTTACATGAGCCCTGATTCCTCAACCATACTCCAATTCCATATTTCTTTTCTCCCCACCCTCCCAGCTCCAGACAAAATACTTACTGGTTGGGAATAAAGACTCAGTAATTAATAAGAATTGATAAAATACTTTTTAAGAAGAGCAGTGAAGTGATGTTTGGGGCATATAGACAGGAATACCTGACAGATGGCTGCCATGGTAATTTAGGCATGAAGTAGGGAGGGTGTGAACTAACGAAATGGTAATAGATGTGGATGGAATGGTCTTTTGGAAATGAGCTTCACTGATTTTTAAGACTGCATGTGTAGGACAAGGGGAGAATAAATAAA
Organism: Prionailurus viverrinus; assembly: GCF_022837055.1. NCBI lineage: Eukaryota > Metazoa > Chordata > Mammalia > Carnivora > Felidae > Prionailurus > Prionailurus viverrinus. The sequence goes on along the minus strand of NC_062569.1, from coordinate 128,623,807 downwards.
TAGGATTATTTCCAGTGGTTGGAATACTGAATAATTGCTTAACAATCCCCTTAGTACAGAGAAAAAAAGATTGTTGAGAGAGGCAATGAGAGCAATAGTGGAAGAGAGTGTTAAATTTAGTTTTGGACAGCCTAAGGGTGAGATTTATATAAGAAACCCAATCAATGCTACTCAATGCATGTATATACACACACACACATATACATACACACATATATGTGCATATGTATGCATACACATATATACTGTAGGTGTATATATATGTGTATATATATATTATATACAAGTTCTAAACTATGTACATCTAAAACTCTATATACACTACTCCAAACTATTTCTTATATGGATACAACCATAGATTTATCACTTATTAGTACACAGATATGCATAAGATCACTTAGAAGGGAATTTGTAGAGTGAAAAGAAAACTGAACCAAGAAAAGAATGCTATATGACACCAACTATAAATAATATGTACAAGAAGAAGAGCCCAGAAAACTAATTGAGAAGGAATGTTCAGAAAAATTGAGGAAAATTTTTGAGATGCTGTTTCATGAAACACTAGTTTCCTGGGAGCCAGGAATGAGTACATTTCAAGAGTCAGGATATGAATCAATCTAAGAAGACTATATGCCATTGAAAAGAGAGAGGATCCCAACTTAAAAATGTGTCTGAGATTTGGCAATGTGGGGAGACTTGTAATTTTCTAAGGACATTTTCCACTTGAATAGTTGAAGCCACACTGTAGTGAGCTGTAAAACAAATGGGAATTGGAATGTGGTAAATACAGGAAGAGGAAAATACTGCTTCTAGACCCTTAGCTATGAAAGAGAAAGATGGCATAGCTCTAGTAGATTACAACTATGTAAAGGTCAAATAAAAATTTGTGTTTATTTTTGGAGATGATGAAAATGTTTACTCCTTGAAAGGCACAATAGAGTGAGAAATTGAGAGCCACAGATGAATTATAGGATGATCCATAAAGCAAGATCCATGAAAATAGAGACGATGGGAAAGGAAAGATGGAGAAAAGAAAACACACACACACACACACACACACACACACACACACATGGGGGACAGAGCATATATCCATATATATAGATTATAGATTATACATCCAAATGCAAAAACCACATTTCTGGAAGCAGAAAAAGATCATTATGTTTTGGATTTCTAGATTGAAAAATAAAATAGTGTTATAATTTTTGAGATATCAAGAGAGAAAATATAATGAATTAAAAACTGGGCTGGAGAAAACTTTGGCAAAAAGAAACAGGAAGCATATGTAAAAACATAGAACCCAAAAAAGGTTCTATAATATATTTTTTTAATTATATGAAAGTAAACAAACATATAGAACCTAATATCTCCATTTGGTCCACTGGCTTACAATCTTGTTCATAACCCCTTGCACCAACGACCTGAGACCTGGATACTTGAGTGAAATAGATGTCTGTAGCTACTCATTCTTTCTTTCTGGACTTTATTTTGAATATTCAGTTCTTAATAAGAACTTGCAACTTTAGTTTGTGTTGATAATTGAGCAATTATTTCAATCTTTTGTTAAAACTCTGTTGTTTTAGGATTTATTCTGAAAATAAGTGGCCTAGCATGTTTGTATTTTAGTTTGGGTAGGAAAATGAAAAGCAAACACCATAGTGAATATGGTCTTTGAAATTCTAAATCACCTAATGTTCATGCCCTTGTGCTCTGAAGTCTGTAAAAGTACTGATGAAAAAAATGGCAACATTTTGCAAACCATGGGAAAAAGTAAACCGATCACTTTAGGGCTCATACAATAGCTTTCAAAATTTTGTTTCATCTGAATGCTTCAGGTCAAGTCCCTTTATTAACATTATCTTTTTAAAATGTTTTTTTAAGTTATTTGAGAGAGAGAGAGAGAGAGAGAGAGAGCACATGAGTGGGGCAGGGGCAAAAAGAAAGGGAGAGAATCCCAAGCAGTCTCCACGCTATCAGCACACAAGCTCCAACTCACCAACTGTGAGATCATGACCTGAGCCAAAATCAAGAGTTGCCTGCTTAACCACCTGAGCCACCCAGGTGCCCCAACATTATTATCTTTAATTCTACATTATAGGTGTTTCCATTGAACTTTTTCATGTTTGTGGTCTTTTTTCTTCAACCTTTATTAATGCTATTCTAAACTTGGTGACTCCTGCAACCTGAACAGGTCCAGAAAGAAAATAATTGACAACAAACCAGTATTATGTGTCTTCAAGGATACTTATCCTGGAAGTATGAATGGGCCTAATAGCCCTTGAACTTAATGTTAAATCTGTACTTAGGCAACCGCAAACAAGACAAATGAAACATATTTTAATATTCTGAATAATGCTTGATTTGAACAATTTGATTAAATATATTTGTAAAGTTCTCTATATTTAATTCAAAGATAGCATATACATGTTTATATATCATGTATTATATATAGTATACATATACACATATATGGTTCATCAAATTGGTTATTTTTTGCTATTGGGAATGATTTTAATCTTTCAATAGTTTCCAACAAATTGAAGTGAGATGTTTTAAGAGAATTAGGAGTTAAGTCAATAATATTTCAACCCCTTTCTAATGAAATTTCCTATAATGAATAAACTGGTAAACTGAAAGTAAATAAATAAATTAGATAGGTGATAGCTAGCTAGCTAGATAGCTACATAGACAGATAATAGATAGATAGATAGATAGATAGATAGATGATAGATAGATAGATAGATAATATTTTCAGATTCCCTTGAAGGTGGATTTCCTTGCAGTTATGGTTCTTCTAAGTAGGTACAGATACATGAACTTAGAAGGAGGAAGTGAACAATGAAAAATATACAAAGAAGCAAGTATAGTCAGGGACTGGGAGATACTTACTGCACTAATGCAGTATCTTCACTAATGCACTAATGCACTAATGCACTAATGCAGTATCTGCACTAATGCACTTACCTTCATCCTTAGTACAAGTTCTAATATACAGTTTCTAGCATCCTAAGTGCCTAATGCTATGATGAGCAGAGTTGGAGCTTACTTTCAAAGAGAAAAATATGGGACACCTGGGTGATCAATTGTTTTAAGTGTCAGACTCTTGATTTCAGCTCAGGTCATGATCTCAGCATTGTGGGATGAAGCCCTGTTGCATCAGCTCTACATGGGGTGGGGAGCCTGCTTAAGATTCTCTCCCTCTCTCTCTTTCTCTCATTCTCTCTCTCTCTCTCTCTCTCTCTCTCCTCCTATACCTACCCCTGCTTGCACACATTGTCTCAAAATACATTAAAAAAAAAGGGTGAGCTTTTCCTAACTTTTATTGCTGCTGGACTTATTGTAGATTCTTCTTCTAGCACTCTAATAAACCTCTTTCTACTTAAACTAGCCAGAGAAAGGGGCGCCTGGGTGGCGCAGTCGGTTAAGCGTCCGACTTCAGCCAGGTCACGATCTCGCGGCCCGTGAGTTCGAGCCCCGCGTCGGGCTCTGGGCTGATGGCTCAGAGCCTGGAGCCTGTTTCTGATTCTGTGTCTCCCTCTCTCTCTGCCCCTCCCCCGTTCATGCTCTGTCTCTCTCTGTCCCAAAAATAAATAAACGTTGAAAAAAAAAATTAAAAAAAAAAAAAACAACAACTAGCCAGAGAAAGAGAACAAAAGACAGAGGCTAATAATGAAAGATAAACTTATTTAGGCTAAAAACTACACTTGGATTAAAAAGAGTATACCTTGTTGGTCCCTAAGGACATGAGGGTGGGTAGAGGAAGGCCAAATCCTAGAAGGAAGAAGAGGAGGTGGAAAAAGAGATGGAAAGAGTTGGGGGACGCAATAAGGAGTTGCGGGCATTGCGATAGCCTCAGAAATGTTGGTGAAAAGTTTCCATCATATTAACTGATGCTGGTGATAAAAGAAGGCTGCCTTTAAATTTGGGGTCACAGGCTATTAGAACTTGCTTATAGCAATCAGATACTAACTGGATCACTTCTGTGCTCCATTACCTCCTGTAGTGTCAAATGCCTAGACACCTTACCCAGTTCCCTACCATCCTGCCCGAGTATCCCAAGACTCCTTAAGGTTGCCTACTCTTATTTGAACAACAGCAGTTCAGGTGTAGCCAAATCTCCATCTGGGATAGCATATCCCTTATGTTTTATCCATTTTATATTTATTCTCTAAACACAGACATCTTTGAGACCAATCTGTAGGTCCATATCTCATCATGCTTTCTTTTTCCTTAGGGAAATACTCTGCATTCATTATCTATGCCATTCTATACGTGGGTTGGTCTGAATCTTTAGCAGTTCTTTTCTCTTTCTCTCCAGCTATTTTAAATATCTGTCCTTCATAGGATCACCTCTAAATCTCCTCCACAAAGCCTTTCAGGACTACTCCAGCAGAGACTCTCTGTATTTATTGAATTGTATTTATAGCACCTATCGCCTGATCTACTTTTTTTTTTAAATATATACATATAGGCTGCTTCTTATTTTCTTAATGCTTCATTTTTTGAAGTATCATCTCATTCAGTAGACTGTAAGCCCCTGAAGGGTGGAGACAAACAATATTTTGATTTTCTTTGATGCACTAGTGTCATAAATAATGAATGAAATATGGTAACAATGACAAAATAATCATTCCACATGGACACTTGTCATGATGATTGGACACAAATAGACCAGAAGCATATTAAATTTTAGGCAACTGTGTTGCTGAAATCCCAAATGTTTGTCTCAAGGAGGTATGACAGTTCAATTTACAAATAAATCTCTGGGCCTTTAAAATTGTAACAGTAGGAAGCAAGCCATGGGTTTTATACAACCCCCAAGAAGGGCATACTGTTCAATACTCACCTCAGATACAATCAGGAGATCTTGGGCAAGGAAAATTCTCTCAGAGGTCAAAGTCAGGGCCTTGCAGGAAAATGAGCAGGTGATAATCTATGCAAGAGATGAATCAAGGCCTATCATATTGGCTAATCAAGAAACAAATTCCACTGCTAGAGCCAAGTCTCAAGGCTATTTTTATTAGGTGGCATTTGACTGCTATGTATTTCTCATTCTTCCCTTATAGTAATTTAACCTACAAGTCACAAGAACCACCCCCAACATAATGTGCACAGATCTTCATGTAACTCAGAGATCCTGGGCCTTGAGGTCTGTGTAGAAATCCTATGAGAATTTCGGGGTGGTTTTCTTTGAGAGAAGGTTGTGTTTCTTCCATATATGGGGGGGTGGAATAAGGGGCATGTTGATGTTTGAGTGGGCAAATATGCAGCTGGTTGCCTGCCCAATATTCATTCTCCTTTTCTTGCCAACATAACCCTGGGCATTGTGCCCAGATGAAGATAAAGATAAGAGAGCAAATGGAGATTTAAACAGATGTTTTGTGAAGATTCAAGATAAGGATTTTTTTTCTTCCCCCTGTACATCTTCCTTTCTAATGCCTCATATGAGAATATTATGTGTGTTAAGAGTTCCCAAATAACCCTCAGATTTGTTGATTTGCTCAAGGGACTCACAGGAGCCAGGAGTTCTTATTTTCATGGTTATAGTTTATTATAGCAAAATGATATAGCACAACATTATCAAAGAAAAAAAAAAAGGTTCATGGGACAAAGTCTAAAGGAAACCAGTCTGAAGCTTCCCAGATTCTGCTTTCTGTGGGGTTGCATAGCATGTGCTTAATTTCCCTAGCAACAATATATGAAAACATGCACATAGTGTTTTCTATCAGGAAAGCTCACCTGTGCCTGGACCTAGGAGCCCAGGGCTTTCAGTGGGGATTGGTCACGTGGACATACAATGCCTACAGGACTTGCCACAGTTCCTCCAGATCCCCAAAGCAGGTGTTCACTGTAAATCACACTTGCACAGGTTATCTGGAAAAACTGGTACAGCATGGTTAAAGGCTCCAAGCCTACAAAACACTTTCATCAATTAGAACATTCAAAGACCTCATTTGTTAGGAGCAGCTGAGGGCCAATCCATTCACAGACAGGTCCAGTGTTGGGCCTGCTGTGCAAGGTTTGAGCAATACAGGCCTGCTTAGTTAACTCTTTCTTGCACAGATGGCTATCTTGTGATTTTGGGGGTGGAACCTAGGGCAAACTTAGATGTCTTTCTAGATGCAAAAATCCAATCCTAGCCTGCCTAACTCTTCATTCCATGTGTGTGTGTGAGACAGAGAGTGACCTATCTTGTACATGAAAGCTACTGTTAACACTTATCTTCATTATCATTGACTGAATCCAATTTTCAATTCTTAACCAACACTAACATGAATGATGATGGTACTTCATTTTCTCAGTTTAAAAATGACGACTATAAAATGTTCTTTGAATAAGATTTTATTCATTGATAGCTATCACTCAGCTAAAAATTAAAGACATATTTGCATTTTCTATGAAGCATTTCATCTCTATAATTTCTAATGCTCATTACCACTTACTTTGGGTTGTGAAAGAATAGAATAAAGGGATCAGGAGTTACTCTACCGGGAATCTTGAAAAGCACAATTTTGCTTTCTGGACCAACATTGGCTTATAATGACTTAATGTAAAGAGAAATAAAAAAATGATGTTCATATGATTCTGAATGCCCGCATAGCTGGTATTATCCACTTTATCTCCTTTATCTCTTTCTTTACCTTTCCCTCTTCTTCATTACATACTTGGGGTCCTTAGGTTCTGCTTTACTCAGAATTTTGATAACTACAACAATGGCTTGCCTGCATGACTTTCTGATTAATATTATTTGGCTTTAAGGAAACTATAAAATGCAGGCTCCATTATAGAACCTATAATCCTGCATCTTGTTCCTTAGACTCTGCTCTAGGAGTAGAATTATCCCGAGTATCACCTGAAATGACATCAGAAATAAATTGAAAAAAAAGACTTGTGAACTCAGAACTTCCTTGGAGAGTGATCATGATAAATTACTCAGAGGTTGCAAGTCTTCTCTAAAGAATTTTCAAAAGGAAGTTTATGGGCCTTGGGGCCCATACCTGTTATCATACCTGATAACAGCAATTCATTATAGATGTAAATGTAGATATAGGTTTATATCTATATATTAATATAATATATAATAACATTATATACAATATATAAGTATAATACATACAGTATAATATATAACACATATTATAAATAATATAAACATATTTTTATTTTGATGCTTGTCATTTTAATGTTTACCCTTAAATATATATTTTAAATGTTTATGGAGATTTTCTTTCTGGAAAACTTCTGATTTTGATCATATTTTCTTTTTTTTAAAGTTTTTTTATTTAATTTGAGAGAGAAGCAGTAGGCAGAGAGAGAGAATACCATGTAGGCTCTGTCTTGTCAGCACAGAGCCTGACACGGGGCTTGATCTAATGAACTGTGAGCTCATGACCTGAGTCAAAATCAAGAGTCAGACGTTTAAATGACTGAGCCATCCGGGAACCCTGATCATCTTTTCTAATTCTTTTTAGTCCAAATGTGCTTCTTTGAGTATAATCAAGTTTGATTTTGGAGAGGGGCAGTAATATTCCCAGAAAATGATGAAAAAGTAAAAATAACAGCCTTATACTATCTAATAGTTGAATATTACCCAAAAAGTACTCTATCAATTGTCTTTGATTTTAAAATTCGGCTGTGATTCAATGGACAGAATACTGTCTATAAGTTTCAGAAATATTTTCTTATTGCAAAAAAAAATCTAAAATAAAATGCTCTGTCTCTCTCTGTCCCAAAAAAATAAATAAAAACATTGAAAAAAAAATTAAAAAAAAAAAAAAGGGGTGCCTGGATGGCGCAGTCGGTTAAGCGTCCGACTTCAGCCAGGTCACGATCTCGCTGTCCGGGAGTTCAAGCCCCGCGTCAGGCTCTGGGCTGATGGCTCAGAGCCTGGAGCCTGTTTCTGATTCTGTGTCTCCCTCTCTCTCTGCCCCTCCCCCGTTCATGCTCTGTCTCTCCCTGTCCCAAAAATAAAAAAAAATAAACGTTGAAAAAAAAATTAAAAAATAAAATAAAATAACAAAAAAAAACCCTCCTCTGCCTAAAAGTATAAAAATTCCTCAAATGTAAACAAATAATAATGTAAAGAAACAAATAAGCAGAGCCTAGCAAATATAAGGTGCTCAATGAATATTTCTAAATGAATGAAGGACCAGGTGATTGAGAGACATTTTACCTCTTGGCCTGTATCATGGGCCAGTTCTTCCTAGCTAGTTATTAACCCAGGGCTGAGATGAGCAACCACAATATAGTTTATTGAACCTTATAAATGCACTTTAAGGTTTCCACATTGTTCCACAGATTGTGGATATTAAATTTGTGAAGAATTTTAAATAAAATAATGTCAATGTCTCTCTGAATTAGTAACAAGTTTTTTATTGCTGTTGTTGCTGTTTTAATTAATTAACCTTTCAAGTAAGTTCCTGAATTTTCAGTCAACTCAGGATGCAATTTTTGCTCTTCTATTCATGTTTTTCCTTTAAATAAATGGTCTTAGTTTAACCATGCTCAAAAAGATGGTTCAGCCATGTTTCAAAAATGTAAAATGTATATTTGAACTACCTGTATTCAATCATAACATTCAAAGAAAGTTTCATGCAGAATCCATGCCTTACTTTGTGGAGAGCTCAATAAAAGTCCAAAATTAATGGGATAAAATGAAGCACAGAATATGGTTCTCAGACCCGAAATGGCCTGGTTCCTCAGTCTAAGATGTAAAGGTCAAATTATAATGTCATGCCAATATATTTTGTAAAGTATACTGAGGGTACTGCATTTAGAGAAGTTAATCTGCATGACAAAAATTTGACAAGAACAGAAGTTGGCACAAAAATCAATACATTCGTGTGACAAGCACTGCAATAAATAATAGAAGTGAAGAACTGGGTATATTTAGCTCTGTTTTATTACAAATTAAAGTCAGACTAATATCTCATATTATTGGCTAAGAGCAGCCTGCTCAAAAAATGCAGAAAATTGTAAGCCATACATTAGATAATTTTAGCTTTTACTCATTCTCAAAAATAATAATTGAAAAACGTTTCTGACCTTGGCTTTTATATATGAAGTACAATACCTGTGTGTATCTATAAATTGGCTAGTTTTTACATAACATGAAAATCATCTGGCCATAACGTACATAACGAGAATTCACTCGGCATGTACATCACACTTCATCATGTAAACCCAGCAACACCTCTTCCCCCTGGGATCAGCTTTATTTTCATACTACATTTCACAAATAAGGAAACTGAGGCATAAAAATCATTAACCTGTTTTGTGTAGGTCACAAGAAAAAATCTGTGCCAGATATCAAATTATGATCTTTAGCTGCTGGAGGCAGGATTCAAGATCACTCAGTCTTTAATCTCCTGAAGTTTTATTTCTTGGGTCATGTCACCATGGATATAATTGCTGATGTACATAGACCACGGGATTTTCTGTCAGGGTGATTTTCCCAATTACTCAAACAGTCACAGCTATGAAAAACTAGCTCTAGTTCCAAGAATAGCATTTCAATGGCTTAAGGGACAAATGGGTATGCACACAAATATAGGCATGTACATTTTCAAAATTAAAGGAAGTTAAGTATGTAAAAGAGAAAGCTCACATACAAACCTAGAGCAGTAAACTTTTCTCTTTGTGTACATATACATTCATTCTGATCTTGTCCATGGCTATCCTTAAAACTGGAGTATTTAATCAACCATAGACATGACTACTGAATGTTTTGAATTATCCAGAACAATCTTAATCGAATATAGTTATATTCTTTAAAAAAGATAGTTTGTTGCATATATAAATAAACATGTCATTTATTAAAATGTAAATGCATTTTTGAGATTTTCCATTTGCAGAAATCCATAAATATTAAAAATGTCTTTGACAGACATTACATCCAAATTTTAAGTTTATTATCAATAGAGAGTAGTGAAGCCAGGGAAATTATATATTACATTTTCCAAACTCCCAAATACATCTTAATTGCTTTGGGTAAAATGAAGACAACTTCAAAAGCAAAGTATAGAAGTGTGAAAAGCAGTTTAAAGGAGATAGAGATGATAAAGAACTGCCTTGGTGATTCTTTTGGGAGATATTGTAATAATTTTATCTAGCATCTGTTGTCTCTTAAAATATGATATGATGTCAGAAATGATGGGTCCCTTATATTCCCAGATCAGAACACTCACTGCAACATATTGCCTAAGATGGTTCTGTCCTGAATTTGATAAAAAAAAAAAAAATTCAGGGACATTGTCTCTCTTATTACTGGAAATAAATTGAAATACAGAAAAATATTCATATGTTTACAAAATTCATCCCTGTATGTGATTTTCCCAGGAATATCTATACATAGATGAGTATGGATAAATATGATTAACAATAGAGACATTTCATATATATTTGTATTATATTTCTTTTAATTCAAAGGTCAATTTCTTTTAATGAAATTTCACCTTTTTTTAAGTTTTTTTTTTTTTAAAGTCTATTTAAGCAATCTCTAAACCCAACATAGGGCTTGAACTCATGACCCTGAAATCAAGGGCCGTATATTCCACTGACTAAGCTATCCAGGCTCCCCTGAAATTTCACCTTTGCAAGCACATCAAATTACATATTTCCTTGAGATTTTGCCCTCATTAAAAACGTACTTCCTTCCTATATCACCTCTCTCTCTGTCTCTTTTCCTCTGCCTGTCTCTGTCTCTCTCTTTCATCGTGCCCCCTTTCAGATTTGAAAGCAAGCATCCCCATTAAGCAATTTGAATCAACTAATCACACCAAGACTTCTGAAATCCCTGAATATTGGGTCTACATAATATTGTATTATTTTATGTTAATTAATACTTTGTACTATATTGTCAGATAAAGGCATTAAAATTTGTTAAAATAGCATACAATTATACTATGTTTAGAAAACATGGGGTAGTGTTGTAACCTTGTGCCCTTTAGAAAAAAAATGAACGTACAAAATTATGATTAAGAAAAAAATTTGAATACTATTATAATGCATTGGGCTTTATATTCTCACCTTTGAAAATTTTAATCCAGATTGTATTCTGATATTGCCCACAGTCAAGAATCAAGAAATCTAGATTATCATTTTGTGGTCACCAAATATTTTTAGCTTTCCCACTTCTTGTTACATAGTTCCATTGTTTTTTGTTTGTTTTGTTTTGTTTTGTTTTAGCATGAGTTTTGGTCCTGGGACTTGCTTCTAAATGTGAACAACAGTGATGAATGAAGAACCCAGGCTTAATTTGCCAAGTTGTCTTCTTACTGATGATTTTTTTTTCCCTTTCTGATGATTTTGAAAGCTTCTTTCAGTATGGCTCTTCACATAAACACAGTGAGTAAAATATTCTAATAATCTAGATTGGTCACATGAGAGAGAAATAACCTTTTGCAGGATTAAAATAGTGATAAGTTTTGAAGACTGAAACAAGTATCCTACAGGTAAATACTTAGAACACAGGAAGCATGAAATAAATGCTCAATAAATGTGTTTTGTAATTCATAGTCCAAATAATATATTTCATTCCAAAGTAAGAAGAAACTTTAGATATCAATTCTAGGTCCTAAATACTTATTTTTCCAAATAAGTGGGCAAAGACAGATATTTTTTAATTGAAATATAATTGATGTTCTTTCATCAATATCTTATAGTTTTCAGTATGTATATCTTTTACTTCCTTCGTTAAATTTATTCCCAAGTATTTTGCTGTTTTTTCATGCTATTATAATTGTGACTCCTTTCCTAATTTCTCTTTCAGGTAGTTTTTTTTTTGCTAGGATATAGAAATCCAACTGATTTTTGTATGTTAATTTTGTATCCTGCAACTTTACTGAATTCATTTATTAATTCTAACACTGATTGTGGTGGAGTCTTTGGGGATTTCTATTTATAAGATCATGCTATCTGCAGACAGAAACAATTCTACTCCTTCATTTCTGATTTGGATATATTTTGTTTCTCTTCTTACTTAATTGCTCTAGCTAAAACTTCCAGTACTATGCTAAATACAAGGGGCAAGAGTGGGCATCCTTGTTTTTTTTTCCCCTGATCTTGGAAAAGCTTTCAGCTTTTTATCATTGAGTGTGATGCTAGCTGTGGGCTTGACATAAATGGCTTTATTATGGGAGGTATGTTCCTTCTATACCCAGTTTGCTGAGAGTTGGTGAATGGTGAAAGGAAGTTGAATTTTATCAAATGACTTTTTTTCTGCACCTATTGAGATGATCATACATTTTTTTCTCCTTCATTTTGTTAATGTAGTGTATCAAATTGATTTCTGTATGTTGAACTATCCTTGCATCCCAGGGATAATCTGATTTTTTCACAGTGTACAATCCTTTTATGGTGCTGCTGACTATGATTTTCTAGTGTTATACTGAGAAATTTTGCATCTATGTTCATCAGGGAAACTGGCCTGTAATTTTCTTTTCTTGTAGTGTCCTTGTTTGGCTTATTTGGCTAAAATGAGTTTGGAAGTATCCTTTTCATTCATTTGTTTGAAAAGGATTGGCATTAACTTTGTAAATGTTTGGTAGAATTCATCAATGCAATCATCTGGTTCTTGGCCTTTCTTTGTTGGGAGATTTTTGATTATTGATTTCTTATATATCTATTCATATTTACTATTTCTTCATGATTCATTCTTCCTAAGTTGTAGGTTTCTTGAAATTTATTCATTTTTTTCTACTTTTCATTTTTCAATAGTGAGCATGAGAAAGCTTGGACATGTGGGTATCATTGATTTGAAGACTACTTTTTAAACACTTGGAAGTTTTTCAAAACCAATAATATATTTGCCAAGTGATCCTTTCCCCTACATTTTAATCTTTGTTCAACTTAAAAGGAACTTTGTCCATATGCTAGTTCAGATTCACTTATTTTAAATTTATGAAATTGATGGTAGTTACTTGACACACAAGGAGCTTTTATATTAAGCTTCTCTAAATTTTATACCAGTAAGAACCCTGGTTCCTATCCAGCCTCAACACTCATCACTACTCTCCAAGAAAAATCAGATTTAATTCAAATATCTTTAATTCAAAAACATATTCTTTTGATAAACTGACCCCTTTGTCATTGTATAATGACCTTTTCTGTCTCTTGTTACAGAATTTTACTTATAATCTATTTTGTCCAGGGACGCCTGGGTGGCTCGGTTGGTTACGTGTCTGATTTCTGGTCAGGTGATGATCTCACAGTTTGCCAGTTCGAGCCACACATCGGGCTTGCTGCTGTCAGTGCAGAGCCCACTTTGGATCCTCTGTCCCCCTCTCTCTGTGCCCCTCCCCCCATTTGTGTGCACAAGCGCAGGAGCGTTCTCTCTGTCTCTGTCTCAAAAATACATAAACATAAAAAAATATCTATTTTGTCTGATAGAAGTACAGCTATCCTTCCTCTCTCAATTCCACTTGCAAGGAATATGTTTTCCCATCTCTTCACTTTCAGACACACACACACACACACACCATAGTGAAGAGTAACTCATTCTTGAAACTTCAGTGCAAACTTTATTCAAATATTGCTTGTCAGAACACCATCAGTTTAGACAGGTTCTTGTTCTCTATTTTCCTCTAATGTCCTGCCATGTATTTCTTATGGTTTTTGTGACATATAATTGGAGTTATTCATTTTCTTTCTCTTTTTTTTTCTTTGCTGATTACTCTGAGCAGGTTTGATGATTCACTCATTACTGTATTCCCAGTGCCTAACACAATGCTGGAAAATAGTTAAAACATAATAAGTGCCATTTAAATGAACAAATTAATAGAAATGAATGAATTTTACTTCACTATCTATTGCCCCTAAAGTTTCTTTTTCAAGTCATCAATCCATTCAACAAATAATACTTAGCAAAATATGGAACAAGAGGATGTGAATAGCTTATATAGAATAAAAAAAAATCTGACATATTAGTTTTCATATTGTATCTATTAACCTTTGTTAGGTATCTTGTATGTGGCATCCTGTTTAAAATTAAAGACAGAGAGAGAGAAGAAATACTCCAATTAAGAGATAGCAGGCATTGGGGATATTCTTAATAAATTGGACTTCTGTGGACAAAAAAGAACTTCTGCTTTTAGTTATTGTCTTTTGGAGCTATGCTAGTGTATTAATGCATATATTCAAATAGTGTTCAGTCTCTAAATTTAGAGGGTGTATCTTTATGTTTTAAGGCAGACTTTTATGACTTGAATTATATTTTTGTACCATGTAGTGTTGGCTGTCTTCCAAGAGGACAATGGGCAATGTTCTCATTAAGGTGGAGGATGGGGCTATCTCCTAAATCATTGATTAAATATTTGAAAAATACTGGTCTTAAAACAGAGACCACAGTGGTATGGCTCTCAATATGTAACCCTAGTTTGTCACATTATCACTGATAACCACCTATGAATATAAACTTTCGTACAATTATACATTAACCTTACAAAATATTCCAAATTTCTTGGTGAAAATGACATGCAAATCTGCATCAGGCCTTTCTAAAACCTAGATATATTAAATGTCTTGTTCGATTTTAGCTATCACTGTCATAGAGAAATTAAATTGTTCTGGGGTGATTAATTTTCATAAAATCATATTAAGTTATGGTTGAATACTGTGCTTTTCTAGGTATTTGCTAGCTAATAATTTTATGATTATATCTAGTAGCTGTCCAAATATCAAAATTAGTCTGACTCATCTTTACTTAAGATAACTTTTCTTATTATATTCCTTAAATTCTACACTTTCATTTTCTACTGCAACATATCCATCCCATCTGGTCATACTTCTTAAACCTTTTGTTTCCTTTTCTTTCCTTTGCTTACTGCCTGTCCCCAAATTGGCTCCCTACTTGATCCAAACTAGCTCAGTCCTACTCTCACCAAACTCACCAGATTTGTATTTGTTCCTTTGTTTAATTGTGCCCTTTTCAAGGCTTATTATTTTGATAATAGAAACATTTCTGCATCTATAGCGTCCTGCAAAGAGACTGGTATATGTAGAGAATCAGTAAATAAATGCTGAAGGAATTTATTCTCGGACTTTTCCTTAAATATCACGTCCATTTATTTGCCTTTCCCTCAAAACAGATTGTATCTGGCTATCTAATGCACTCCCCCAGGAATCCATAGCGACAGAAACCATTTGCACATTCCTTGCTCCCTGCAAGTGGCCAGAATACAGTCATTCCACCCATGTCTTTTCTTCAGCTCATACTGACAAGGTTTGCTTTCTGTCCTTTAATACAGTCCTTTACTAAGTTGCTCAGATTTTCTTTTTCTTTCTGCAGTGATTTCAGCACCTGGTCTACATTTTCACTCTCTGCCTTATCTCTTGCAAAGTTTATGACTATCTGGTAGAATTGAATCAGTTCACAGGTCCTCACCCTCTTCAACTCTAGTAACTTAATTTCTACTGGCCACAAGCACGACCATAGAGCCTTTCAAAGTCATAAACACTGATATTTTTTTCTCATGTATGACACATTCTTATTCTGCATCTAAGCATGCTGATATAAATATTACTACATTTAGATAATGTTTTTGGAAATTCTCTTAACATGAAGAGGGTTCAAAGAGAGCTTGAATGATCATTTTGCAATCAGGGAAGCTACAGTGAGTGGGAGAGTTGACAAAAAGGAACGCAACTATTCCATGGACACCAGTAAAATTTCCTTCAAATAACTTCATCTGAATCCTTTCCCAACTCACACCACAACCCCCACATCTAATGAATGCAAACTTACTTCCTTGAGATGTAATTCAATGCCATGAATGTTTTTTGAGGATCTTTTATTGACAAGACATAGTTCTAGGAACTTGGCATACATCTGTGAACAAAGCAGATAAAGTTGCCTGCCACTTTGACATTAAAATCCTTTGCTTTCTTAAAAATAAGACAACAGACCCCCAAATGGAGTCACTCGTGCTAAGCCTCATGTCACCAAACCAATACTTAATTACAGTTTCAGGTATCCCAGAAAAGGAATCTTAAACTAGTCAATCAAGAATTGCCTAATCAGCAGTAGTTAGCTAATCTGCTGATAGAACCCTGCCATCCCCTCAAGAAAAGTGATCTTACTGTTACCAAACCACTTTTTTTTACCTGGTATAACTTCTTTGTTCCTGCTCTGCCGATAAGTCTTTCATTTTATACATCTCCTTGAAGTTATTTTCTGTCTGCTAAATTGGATGTTCCTGATTTATGAATCATTGAATAAAACCAATAAGATCTTGAAAATTTACTCCGTTGAATTTTGCTTAATATCTTGAATTCTCCTGCATAATGTATCCTATTTTGTCTTGTATTGTACATATTATTTATAATTTTATGAGTTGCTGTGTTCAATAGAATCTTGGAACGAGGAAAATCTTGTCATTTTCTACCTTAACTAACATCTCAAGCCTCAATTTTCTCTTCCATGATAAAAGCATATAACCTTATAAGGTGTGTGGACAGGTTAAACAAGTAAATGTTTAGAGTATCTTGGATAGTGCCTAGTACATAAAGCATTCTGAAATTAAAAAAAATAGTCATTATTAGTATTGATATTTTAGTAGTAGGAGTAGTACTAAAAATTATGCGCATATAATCCATTATAGCTTTTTATATTATCGATATTTTTGCATAGCATCTCTCTACCAAAGAGTACCCCCTAAGGTCAAGGATTCACCCCCCACCCCCCTGTTTTGCGAAGTTCTATGTGGTTGGAATATTGTTGGCATTCAAGACTTTCTGCACATTGAATTTAAGTACAAAATTATAATTTCATCTTAATAAATGTCATATTTTGATTTTTCTCAGATTTTTCTAAAATACTCTGTTTTTAATTCCTATCTATTCCTTAGAAAATACCTGGAAAGAAAATTATAAGATTTTAAGGATCTAAATATCATTAAGTTTAGAAAGGACACTCTCCTAAGAAAGCTGTAATTGATTTTCTGATTGTAATTGAGATTTACTTAAAGGATGGACAGATTATGATTCATATGAAAGTTTCAGCAATGCTTATTGAAGTGAAATGTAGAACATTATTTTAATGTCTAAACCTAGATCGTATTTATCTAGAGGCAAATCTGAGAAATGAATGCATTGGAGGTTATCATAAGTACATTTTTTTTTAAAGAAAGGTAAAAATCATCCAGTTTGAGGATACTGAAATCTAGCCTCCCACATTTCCAAAAGCCTGTGGATTCCATATTTGGTATGCTAATGACTAATCAAATCACAATCAGTATGCATTTTAAACCACAATTCAAATATGGATCTTCATTTGGTGATGTAACTACATGATAATAATTATGGAAATTTATTTGGATGAAGGGCAGCAGATATTAGTACAACTAATGTGGTCCTTATTTTATTAGGTACTAACTGCCTCAATCTGCCAAATGCTGCTAAGGACGCTGCCACCTACTGTCATATATATATATATATATATATATATATATATATATATGAAAAAAACAAGAAAAGAACATTCATTATAAATGAGCCAGCTATCTTTGACATAGTCCGTAATGTTTTAGCTATGCTCTTCTAGATAACTTTATGATAATTACATAACCATATGGCTCAGGCTGTCTTGCTTCAGTACTCTAGCTTGTCAATGCAAATATTTCGAAGTGTCTTCCATATGCATAATAATACATTTGAATAAACAAAGAATCAAATGACCATTGTTGCTTGGAACCGTTCTTTAGGCTTTTCAACAAGCTGGTAAATGAGCTTTCCTCTCAGAAAGTATGAGATTTGTTTTGCAATGCAGACTGATGATGATAGCCTGTCTCTGAAGGAGTTAAACTTGGCTGCTACAGAAGGTAGTGTCTTATCTCTGTAAGAGCCATTTACTGCACTGTCTTCCACCTGGAATTCGAGGTAGGCGAGATAATTTTATCAATGGTTCAAAGCAAATTCTTCAGATTTTAAATTATGAGATAGCACTACAAGTTGCAGAGCAGTCTCTCCTAAATTATTTCAAATTACTCCCACAATTCTGTAAAGTAGATTAGACATTTGTCAGATGAGAAAA
Organism: Prionailurus viverrinus; assembly: GCF_022837055.1. Lineage (NCBI taxonomy): Eukaryota > Metazoa > Chordata > Mammalia > Carnivora > Felidae > Prionailurus > Prionailurus viverrinus. The sequence continues at coordinate 128,605,776 of NC_062569.1, read as the reverse complement.
CTGAAAAATATAGAGCTACATTACCCTGGTTATTTGTCTTTATGGAGAAGCTCCCCGATTATCTTATTTTTAATCAGGAAGTTATATTTTTTCCTTGTAGGATATTAACATATATTAACATACACTATATAAAACAAAGTTCAAACACTAGAGAAATATATAATATAGGAAGAGAAGGTCCTCATAATGTGCCTTGCCTTACCAAGAGCTGTTTTTTTTTTCAACGTTTATTTATTTTTGAGACAGAGAGACACAGAGCATGAATGGGGGAGGGGCAGAGAGAGAGGGAGACACAGAATTGGAAACAGGCTCCAGGCTCTGAGCCATCAGCCCAGAGCCTGACGCGGGGCTTGAACTCACGGACCGACGCTTAACCTGACTGCGCCACCCAGGCGCCCCACCAAGAGCTGTTTTTAATTTCTGTTGTTTTCTATATTTTCTACATATATTTTCATTTATTTACTATTAACAAAAGGCAGCATTAAATGAATTCTATTTTGTACATACTGTGAAAGAAACTTGTTTCCTCTCATTCCCAATAATCTTTATACTTTATTTTCTGTGCCTGTATGTGTATGTGCTTGGATCATTATCAATTTTTTACTACTAATCATAACATCATAATAAGCATTCTTATGGCAAAATTTTTCACTGTCAGGTAAACTTATTTTTTTAATTAAAAAAACATGAGTATGTATCAATAAGCAATATTATATATGTTATTATATATGTTATTTTATATTAATATTATATATGCTAATTTTACCTAAGTAGGTCTTAACAGTATATGATAATTATTGACTAAATATTGGGAGCTGATCTGAGGAATTAAGATCATATTTTTAGAAGTTATTTTCTGTGGATTCCTGGGTGGCTCAATTGGTTAAGCATCAGACTCTTGATTTTTGCTCAGGTCACGATCTCAACATTTCATGAGTTCAAACCCCACATCAGGCTTCGGGCTCGTAGCACACAATCTGATTGAGATTCTCCTTCTTTATTTGTCCCTCCACTGTTCACACTCTATCTGTCTCCCTCAAAATAAATAAACTTTAAAAAACAAAGTTATTTTCTGGAAATGCCTTTATAACCTATTTGAAGTAAATTGGTCAATTTGTATACATTTAACTGATAAGTAAATCAAGTGAAAACATATTTACTGAGTATTTACCATGGAAAATTTGTAGGCCACATACTCATAGAAGAGAAGAAAAGAGAAAATGGGACTTATTTAATCTCTATTATTCTCCAATTACTGCATTAGACATTTTTTTCTGCCATTTAAAAATCTATAGACAATCCTGCCGTGTCAATGATTTTTTAATTGATAAAAAATCTAATGCTTGAATTGGGAAAATAAATGAATAAACCAAAAAATAAAGCCCAAGTTTACAAACTTTTTCAGTGATAAAGTTGAGATTTGAATCACAATCTCTGACACTAAAGTTACATTCTCATCACACCATACTGTACAAGATGTGAGGCAAAAACATTTAGTATTTTCTGAATATATGGTTGATTATCTACTTGTTTGCTTGTAAATGATATATCTATACACAGATATAGATATGATATATGGTTGCTTATAACACAACGGGTCTCATGAATTTAATAATACATTTTTCCTGTAAAGAGGAATATAACTCAGCTGATTGATTTTTTTTTTCCATGTGCTAGATTAGATAAAGGTGTCAATTTTGCAAATTTAGATGGAGACATCTTAGAATCCAAATATTAAGTTTCTGTGAACAGCTAAAAGTGGAAATGTAATCTCTTTACTAAGTCTAGGTTTCCACTGGCAATGTGGAGAATGTTAAAAGGGACATTAATAAAACACTTTGCAGAGCAAAACAATCAAGGGGGATTTGCCAGGAATTAGAGTAACATGATGAAGCATAACACAGACAAAAATTACTTGAGTTTATTTATTACAAATAACTCAGAATGGTTAATGAGGACTCCTATCATGTTCTGATAAATTTTAAATCATCAGTTTAGCTCCAAGCCCCTATTTATTGTAAGTGCATCTATACTTATAATCACAGCTGCTGGTTTTTCTTCCATACTTTGAAACTGCCAATAAATATCAAGAATTTATATTTGCCACAGAAAGCTCTTCTATGAAGCATTGTATGTATTTATTTCACTTTAAGGAACAGTGTAACTCTTTTTTTTAATTTTTTTTTCCACGTTTATTTATTTTGGGACAGAGAGAGACAGAGCATGAACAGGGGAGGGGCAGAGAGAGAGGGAGACACAGAATCGGAAACAGGCTCCAGGCTCTGAGCCATCAGCCCAGAGCCCGATGCGGGGCTCGAACTCCCGGACCGCGAGATCGTGACCTGGCTGAAGTCGAACGCTTAACCGACTGCGCCACCCAGGCGCCCCAAGGAACAGTATAACTCTTATGGATGGTTTGTTTAGTCGTATGTTGGATAGTCTCCTCTATGATAGTAAACTGTATGTCCATATCAAGTGAACTAATACAGCCCACATGCCAGATATACACACACAGAGCATTTGTGTGTGTGTGTGTGTGTGTGTGTGTGTGTGTGTGTGTGTGTGTAAGTAAGCATTCATTGCAAAGATGTGGAAAGCTTATTCCCCAGGAAGTATTTACTTACCACAACATCAGGTTTATTTTACCACCTGCACATTCATTAGAATAAAATCCTATATAAAGGAAATGTATCCAAACAACATAAGGTAGAAGGAGTTAACCATAAGTATCCTCTAGAAAAATGTGTTGAATTTCATTAAAATAAGGCACCATCACATGTATCCAATTATGACTAAATTATGTAACTTTAAATAATCTTTCCCTTCCACAGTTGTGGAAAAATGCCACTATACATTGAAAGCAGAGGGATCAAAGCCTCGGTAAAGTTTGCCAGAACTTTGTTCCTTGTTTTCACTTATCTTTAACAGTATGCAACACTAAGCCAGACTGTATGCATTTTACAAATGAGTTTACCACCTGTGAGCATCTTGTATATATTGGCAAAGCCACAACCTATTCTTGGCTTTCAATAGAAAGTTCTCACCCACCAAATTTTCTGGATTCTGGAAGACCTCAGAGTTTTACAGAAATTTAGGGACCTTCCAACACAGAGAAACACTTTGGAATGGGGCAGAATATGCTCTAGTTCATTGTGGAAACCAAGGAAGGAGGAACTGGAAGTTGTTTATGTAGTAATCATCTCATTTGCCTTCATTTTACTCTTTGCATTTTATCACCTGAAAAATATACCAACCATAGGGTTCGCAGCTTATGTGAAAATAGAAGACAATGTACAAGGACAAGAGAAGACATTTTATAGTAAAAAAAACCCCTCAGATTGTGCCTCTGATAAACTTGAGGAGCAACTGAGCAAATCCTTAACCTCTGGAAGTGCAGTTTAACACCACTGGGGGATTATTTAAGTCGATGTATGTAAAAGCATCTAGGACACAGTTAACTGGTTCAGGTAGATACTTAATTTTAAAAGGTTATAAAAAAGATTCCAATAAACTGATTTCATATTACATTATAGCAACAGAGCTAGAATATGAGCTTATGTAGTGTATTACTAAAGGACATGCTAGAATATCTTTGATGATGAGTTTGTCCTTGGTGGGGGGGTGGGGGTGTGTGGGGAGGAAACCGTTGCAGCACTTTTTAGGAGGTCATTTTGTTAGGCCTGAGCATTGTAAAACAAGTTGTTTATAATCTGGATATAAATTATATATCACAAGAATTGAATATTCAAGTGTTATTAAATTAATTGATTATAAGAGAGTGTTTCTTTGAATTGATGCCATGATTCTGTTAGTTTTGCTCTTTGGAAAGAATATCAGCCAGGAAGATTTTGAATGCACAAAGTAGATTTAAATAGTTGCTAAGGATGCCATTACAATTAAGGGACAGTGGCCTGACTGCTCTGTAGCCTTTGATCTGGCATCAGGCTCTCTCTGAGAATGTGCAGTTAAAGCCCACATGTTCATCATAAAGTGTCTAGGCCCTAAGGAAACCTGACAGCCACTTTGACAGAACTTTTGCATTAAGGTCTTGAGTCTTTGCCTGGTATTACTCCTGTTTTAGACTGTAGTGACCAAACTCATCAATGCCTGAGATCTCAAGAGTCCAGAACAATTTATCCAATTTTTACCACTCGCTGAATAGACGTCCAGAGATAGATGTGTAAGGGGATGTGCACTGTGCCAAAAACCTTTGTTTCTCTCCCAACAGTCTGGGAATTATGGGTAGTTGGTGGCAGTGGCAGTACCTTGGCATACAGGAGTAGAGACACAGAGAAAAATTAACACAGAGAAAAATTCTGCCTCCACCTGTCCTTTGGAAGTTTCCCCAAACAACTATACTAGTAATATGTGATCAGAAGCCTGTGGTCTGAGTTGAAGAAGAACACTCTGACAAGACAATATTGAAAGAGTTGTGACCATTTTAAGATAGACAAGATTTTAAAGCAAAATGTAATATTATGGTCTCTGGTTACCAATGGACAAGCAACACAACTCTAACCTTCCTAGTGCTAACTCTGTAAAAAGATATAGTCCATTTCTATTCATTTATTTCTTTTTTTTTAAACAATTAAAAATCACGTATGCATTACTTTGGTAATCAGAAAGAGAAAATACTAAAATCATAAAATAATAAAATCATTACTATTGATCCATTATAACTGGGCTTATTTCTAAGAAAATTTTACCCAACATGATTAAATACGAGTTTGGTAATACCAACAAGACTTCAGGGATGAGATGGACTCAACAAAGAAGTGAGGATGTCTGCTTTAGATATTTCTTGGCAATTAAAACAGTTTCCTTGATTGCTTATTTATTTGTCCATCCATCCATCCATCTATCCATCCATCCATCCATCCATCCTTTAGTATTAGTGTGTAGAATGGTGATGTGGCCTTTGTTAAATTGTAGCACATCAAAAAGCATATATCGCACTTCTCTACCAAAATGGCGATAGGCCAGCACCTAGGTCCATTGGGTCTTTTGGCCAGGAGCTGGTCTTTCTATTTATTTATTTATTTATTTATTTATTTATTTATTTAATTTATTTGTTGTTATTTAAAGTTTATTTATTTATTTTCAGAGAGAGAAAGTGCACGAGCATGGAGGGGCAGAGAGGGAGAGAGAGAATCCCAAGCCAGCTCTGTGCTATCAGTGCAGAGCCCAATGTGGGGCTGGATCCCAGGAACCATAAGATAATGACCTGAACCAAAATCAAGAGCAAGAGTCAGATGCTCAACAGACGGAGCCACCCAAAAGTCCCTGGGCCCATGTGTTTATATAAAACCTAAACAGTTCTTTCCCCGCTTCCTTTGCCTGTCCCTCCTTTCCTTTTCTTTCTTTCTTTTATCTTTCGCTTTTTATTTTGCAATAATTTTAGATTTAAAGATATGTGACAAGCTAAGGCAGAGCTTTCACATATACCATACACCCCTCCCCACACTTCCCCTAATATTAAAAATTTACAGAGTCATTATATAATTATCAAAACTAGGAAATTAACATAGATATAATACTATAAACTGAAATGATCTTCAACTTCCACACACTTTTTTTCACTACTACCCTTTTATGTTCTAGAAAACAATCCAGGATCCAAAATTGCATTTAGTTGTGTGTCTCCTTAGTCTCCTCCAACTGAGACAGCTAGGGTCAGCTAGTACCAGCTAGTTATTTTGTAGCCTGTCCCTCAGTTTGGGTTTGCCTGAAATTTGTTTGTGATTAAATTGACATCATACATTTTAGCAAGAATACTACAAAAAAAAATGTTATGTGTCTTTCTTGGTACATCAGGTTGGGCGTACATGATGTTTATATGTCTTACTATTGGTGTTCACTTTGATTTCTTGCTAATAGTGGTGTCTGTTGGGTTTCTCCACATAAAATTACTATTTTTCACCTTGTAATTAATAAGGTGGATACTACTGAAAAATGCCTTAAGATTATGCAAATATCTATTTTTTTCTTCAAATATTTGATAACTGATTTTAGCATTCATTAATGGTTTTCTTCTGCAGTTATTATTATATAGTGTTTGCCTATGGTGACTTTCTATTTCCTTAGCTCCATCTATATTTTTCAATATTTGAAGTCATCTCTAATGAAGAGCTGTCCCTTTTCCCCATTTATGTATTTATTGTAATTACATACATTGATAGGGACTCATGGATATTGTGGGAGGCTAAAAAATAGCCCCTCAAAAAGTAACCACATCCTAATCCCCGGAACATATGCGTGCTTTATTATATAGCCAAAAAAAGTGATTATATTAAGGATTTTAAGAGGAGGGTACTATCCTGGATTATCGAGCACATCCTAAATGCAATCATATGTATCCTTCCAAGAGAAAGAGAGATCCTGCTTTCTGCTCATTTCTCAGTCAACCCCTATAGGTAACAAATTACTTAGGCTTCTGTTTTCTTCTTTCTGTGTTTATTTTGCACAAACAAGAAGATAGATGTATTTTGTTGTATCTCCCTGTTTCTTGCAAAAGGGATAGGATACTATTTATGTTCTTTTGCAATTTACTTTTTTTTTTTTTACTTAACAGTATACCATGGAAAACACTTCCATACCATTTCACAAAGAACATTTGCATAGTACTCCATTGTGTGAATATAATATAACTTATTCAACCATTCTCCTATGTGTATTTAGATGGCTTCCAATATTTTACAACTATAAACAATACTGGAATGAACAACCAAGCCTAAATTCCTTTCTGGCAGTCGGGTTCCAGAGCCATGCTCAAAACTATCAACTATGTTATGCAGTGGCTGAGTTTGATTTTCTAAAATACATATTATTTATCTGGAAATGTTACAAAAAATCCAAACAGCAGAATTGTGCAAAAAAGACATTTAAGAATATCTACTGACTTTTTCATAAGATCATTGTAACAATTTAATAATGATTTGCTACATTGTTCAGTGTGTGATGATTGTATAATTCACCAGCTTGTGAAAATTTTGTTGAGTGAATTCTTTGTGGACTAATGCATTTAATACAGACCAGTGTGTGGATCACAGAGAATGAAAACAGTGAGTCATCTTACTGATATTAGGAAGTTTCAGTGGTCCCTGCTGGCTTAAATATTTAGGAAATTAAACACTCAAAGTATTAAATTGCAATTATGTTACTATAAATAATATATTCAATTTCTTAGTCATTATCATATAAGACAACACTGAACCCAATAAAATGCATTCAGAAAATGAGACTAGATCAAGACTTTTCAAATATTAATCTCCTTTGTAGTTAAAAATGGCTAAGTTTGGGAATGATTGATTAATCAGATCAGGAGAGGGCCTGGTTGAAATAGATAAGTATTTGTTACTGCATTAAATGGTTGCATCATAGTTGGGGAATAAAACCCTCAGGTCCCTCTAATCATGTTTCTTTCGTAACACATGGAACACACTGGGAAGGTAATGTGGAAAGAGAAAACAGCATCCATCTCAGGAGACCAAAGATAGCATATGAGCAACCTGGGATTAAAAGAAACACAAATCAAATGGGAAGCCCAGTGTGAAGGAAATGTAGCATGATACTGAGAAGTCAGCAGGCTATGTTCAGCAGTATGAAACATTCCACTTGGTGCCTTCAAGACTTATCATGAAAAATTTCCACAGTATTTTTACTGTGGAAAGTAGAAATGTTTATTATTAAGGTTGTTATGGAAGAAGTATAAATGATATATCCTGTAGAATTATAATACTCGACTTTAATGGTTAAACCAGGATTATTGAATCAAGGAGAATTCTGAACATATGGCCAATTATTAATTGCTAGTGACTAAGATTTAGCTACTGTAATAGCATGTACTGTAAAATAATTTCAGAGTTTCCTTGAAATATCCCTAAGGCTTAAAACAAATATATCATTTCAGTCCCTACATACAACAAAAATGACTAGCAAAATACTTATTTGATTTTTGATTTCCATGAAAATTAATCTGTAAACATATTCTATTGAACTTACTCTAGTTTAAAATATTTTAAAATAAAAAAAAAATTAAATTCCTTTCACTCAATATTTTTGGTCTACTCCCAAGTGTTCAGCTCAGTTCCCATAAAATTATAGGCCCTAGGAAAAATACAGGACATTTGTATAAGAAATTCGGGGTCACTTAGAACTTGAATTTTCTTTTTACCACTTAAATGTCTTGCTGTGAAGATACATTAATTTGTATACAAAACTGTTCTTTTGCCTGATATTAGAATTAGTTAGGTGCAATTACCTGTTTTTATATCATATTCTCTTCATTGATAGTAGATAATAAATAATCCACAATAGATAACTTTTATACTAATAACTACATTTAATAATATTATATTTAGTAATATTTTGGGGGTGATTTCATACATTGAAATTAAAATAATGATTGATAACTATTTATGAATGTCTATACCTACTTTTGGGTACATATATATTTATATATATGTGTATATATATATGTGTGTGTATATATATATATATATACATATATATATACATATATGTATATATATATAAACGGTATGCATGTGTATATAATATAGCTCTGCATGTATGTTTGTGTATATGTATTGCCAACCAGTGTTGTTTGTGTGAGGTATTCTGGGAATCTGTTTCAGGGTGGGAAGAAACCAACTTCTACTATATAAAAATATTATAGTACATAAAGGAGATAATTAAGAGGGGAGTATACCAATACATAAAGACAAAAGACAAAAACTAAACTAGTAGAATTTTCTAACATTTAGAGAATCATTCATTAAGAGCTTTTATTAAAATTGGAAAAAACTTAGGGTGCCTGGCTGGCTCAGTTGGTAGAGACTATAACTCTTGATCTTAGGGTTGTGAGTTCAAGGCCCACATTGAGTATAAAGCCTACTTTAAAAAAATGAAAAAAAGCCTAATTTAGTGATGTTTAAGGCACAAATTAGAAAGAAGAAAAACCCTAATCTTTAGAGATTAAATTCACTAGCTCAGTTAAAAAGACTTAAAAAAAATATAGACATCCTACTGCTATGCTTGAGTGAAATTTGGTAGAGTCTATTACAGTGATGTAAAACATTTTAAGCTATAAATTATTTGTGATTGTGTCATTCCTCTTAATAAGACTGTTACCAAAAGATTTTTAATATAAAATCCATAAATTTTTTTATATAATTGAGACTTTAATCTGTGTATCTGAATATCACATAGGAAAACATTTATTTTTTAACACTTAAGTCTATGCTTAATCAATTTTGTTTTACATTTGGAATTGGTTGCTAGCAACTTTTTTAATGTTTATTTTAGTTTTGAGAGAGAGAGTTAGCACATGCTAGTGGGAAAGGGGTAGAGAGGGAGGGAGAAAGAGGATCCGAAGCAGGCTCTGCTCTGACAGCAGAAAGCTTGATGCAGGTTTCGAGCTCATGAGCTGTGAGATCAAGACCTGTGAGGAAATCAGATGCTTAACTGATTGAGCTAACCAGGTGCCCCAGTTGCTAGTAATTTTTCATCATCAACTTCGAGTTCAATGTTGAAGGTACATACTATTATATTTAAGAAATGCTAAACCTCATTTTCCTGTATTTCAAGTTTGAAGAAGCTTAGATTTTCATCCATATTGTGGCTCATGATTTGAAGTATGTAGATAGATATGTATTTTAGTTCCTAGAGGTTTTTACAAATACATCTTGATGATAAATCTTGTTTATATATAGGCAATATGCATTTCAGTTGGAATCATAAAAACAAATACAAACTCTTGTTCATTGTGTAGAGAGATATTGCCGAGAAATAATAAAGGGATTATGTATGGAGGTAGGGTAGTAATTAACATGAAGGTGACAATATATACAGCCTTAACTTCATAGACACAATAACCAAAGGATAAGCAATTCAGCCATGAGGGAATAATGGTACCAGACAATGTTCACGTATATAAAGCTGGCCAAAATTTATAAAAAAGCTGTTTTCAGACACTGGAAAATAACATAAAATTGTATTCATTAACAGGAGAAAAAAATGAACTCAATACAAATACACAATAAGTTAGTAGTAAAAGGATAAAAGAAAACTACACCATGCAAACACTAAACCTAAGAGAGCTGAACTGAGTATATTAATGTCAGCCAAAGCCAAAGTTTAGGAAAAGGAACATAGGCAAGGATAAAGAGAGACATTTTATAAAGGTAAAAGAATTAATTCATCAAGAATACATAATAGTATGCATGGAAAAACAGCTTCAAAATACATGAAGCAAAGCTTGACAGACCTGAAAGGAGAAACAGACATCTCTACAATCAGAGTCAGAGACTATAGCACTCTTCTCTCTGTAACTGACAGAAGAAAAAATCAGAAATAATCTAGAAGATGTGAACATTATTGCTTAACATGACCTAACTGACATACAGAAAATATCCATCCAACGAAGACAAAATACATGTCCTTTTCAAATGTACATGGAACATGCACCAAAAGAGATATATGAGACCACGAAATATACTGTACAAATTTAAGAGTGGAAATTATACCAAATATGTTCTATGACACACACATGAAAAAATACAAATTGGAAAAATGGATAAAACTGTCTTTATATTCAGAAAACAATGTGAACAGAGAAAATCTTGATCTAGAAAAAAAGGCCACTAGAACAAATATTTGAATTTAGCAAAAACTATATAAATTCAACTAAATCTTTATATTCTAGCAATGAAGAGGTAGCAAATATTATTTACAATAACACCTAAAAATTAAATTAGAAGCAAATAAAAAAATCTCAAAATTTTCCAAATATTTAGAAATTAAACATTGCAGCTCTATAAAATTCACGTATAAAAAACTCAAGGAGGATTAAAAAATATTTTACACTGAATAATATTGCAAACACGGTGTAACAAATTGGTGGGATACAGCTAAGGTGGTGTTTAGGGAGAAATTCATATACTTAAATATTTCATTAAGAAAGAAAAAAATGCCTAAAATCAATGTTCTAAGCTTCTACACAGGAAGGAAGGAAATGAGGTAGGAAGGAAGGAAGGAGAAAAGTACACAATGATGAAAATTTTATTTATAAGAGTGGAAAAATGAACTTGAGTAAACTATAGAGAAACTTAATGAAACCAAAAGCTAGCACTATACCAAGAAAAGGTGTTTTATCGTATGTAAATTAAAAAAAAATTAAAATGAATACAAATTTCTACCTTGAAAATGTGTCTTATGTTATAGTTTACAAACTATTCCACATACCCCATATTAAACTTTCTGCTTGTTTGGAAACGACATGTTTATAGAGTTACTCTGTCCAGTCTGATCATTACCACCACCTGCCCAGTTGGATTTGGGCACAGATTTGGCAGAAAATGACAGCCAGGGATTTGGTTACCTTTTAAGATTTGAGTCTTGGGGTATCTGGGTGGCTCAGTCAGTTAAGCGCCCAACTCTTGATTTCAGCTCAGGTCCTGATCTCACAGTTCATGAGACTGAGCCATGTACCAGGCCCCGTGCTGAGTGTGAAACCTGCTTGGGATTCTCTCTCTCCCTCTGCTTCTCCCACCTTTAAAAACAACAACAAAAGAAAAAACCCAAAACAAACAAAAAACCAAAAAAACAAACAAACAAAAAAAAAGATTTTAGTCTTAAAAGCAAGTGTTTCACTTATTAATAAAATATTTGTAAAGAATCTGTTGGATTACTGATGACAAGTAATTCATACACATGCTTTTATTGGATTCTCACTGTTTCTCTGAATAGCATAAGGCAAATAATAAAATCCCACTCTGGAGAGGAGTGAGACACAGAGAAATAAAATGACTTATCTAGTCAGTCAGATGATACTAGAGGAGACTCAATTTTTATCTTTAATGCCAAACCTCATTCTCTTCCGGCTTCGCTCTGTGCTAGCATTCTAAAGGATTCTGACTGTTCCAGCCAGGTCAGTGAATGTTGATTTGGTTCTTAAGAGAGAACCAACCACATGTTCAGGACTGTGTAGATATTGTAAGGGAAGCATAGAATATATTCTTTATTCTCTAGAGGTTTAAAACATAACTGGATATTTGTACAAAAGGAAGTGGAAGGATTGTGGTAGAGAACATTCCACAAAAGCACAGGAATCTAGAGGCTATTTTTCATGTACTTACTTTTTTTTTCTTTTTCCTTGATCAGCTTAACTACTGCTATGCATAGTAACATGGGTGAATCTCACAAATGTATATAGTTAAAGAAGCCAGGCACATGAAAGTACATTTTGTACGCTTCTACTTATAAGAGATTTCAAACCATGCCAAACTAACTGAGGGTGGGAGAAGTTATAATAATGGTTAACTTTGGAGAAATGTTGACTAGAAGACATTAAAAGAGAGGCTTCTACTTGCGGGTAATATCCTATATCTGAACCACATCAGTGGCTATATGAGTGTATTGGTTTATAAAAGTTCATTAGGGATATATTTAAGAATTATGCACTTTAGCCTATGCACACTTTATTTTGAAAAATTTTACAAAAGCTTATTTATTTTTTTAAACTTTTTTAATGTTTATTTTTGAGAGAGAGAGAGAGAGAGAGAGAGAGAGCGAGCAGGGGAGGGGTACAGAGAGGGAGACACAGAATCAGAAGCAGGCTCCAGGCTCTGAGCTGTCAGCACAGAGACTGACACGGGGCTTAAACCCACAAACTGTGAGATCATGACCTGAGCTGAGGTCAGACGCTCAACTGACCAAGCCACCCAGGCACCCCAACAAAAGCTTATTTTTTAAAGTAAATCTAAAAAATCTCAAGGTAGACTGGTTTAAGAAAAGAATAACATTTATAATTGATCAATATCAGGAATAAAAAAGGGGACATCACATAGTTCTAAAGTCATTAAAAATAGTAAGGAAATGAATATTTTTTTATCAATAACTTTGGTAAATTAGATGAAATGGACAAATTTCTGGAGAGAAATACATTTGCGAATCACCGTAACTGACACACACACACAAAATAGAAAACTTTGATTGTCCTAAATTTATTAAAAAACTGAATTCATATCTAAGAAGTCTCTTTTATAAATATAACTTTATGCCTAGATGGCCTCAATGACAAATTTCATCCAATACTTAAGAAATTAAAAATGTCAATGTATAGGCATAGCTTGGAGATACTGTGGCAGTTCCAGAACACCAAAATAAAACAAATATCACCATAAAATGAGTCAAACGAAGTTTTCATTTTCCCAGAACATATAAAAATTATGTTTTCATCCAGCATCCAAGCTTTCAGCGAGTCATAGTCTTTTTGCTGGTGGAGGGTCTTGCCTTAATGTTGATTGATGACTGCTGACTGATCAGGGTGATGGTTACTGAAGGTTGGGGTGATTGTGATCATTGCATAAGATAAGACAACAATGAAGTTGGCCACATTGATTGACTCATCATCTCACAATTTCCCTGTAGCATGTGATGCTGTTTGATAGCATTTTACCACAGTAGAACTTCTTTCAAAATTGGAGTTTATCCTCTGCTTTATCAACTAAATTTATTTACTATTCTAAATCCTTTGTTGTCATTTCAACAATCTTCACAGCATCTTCATCAGGAGTAGTGAACAAACCATCTCAAGAAACCACTTCTTTGGTCATCCATAGGAATCAATTCCTCGACTTTTCAAGTTATATCAGGAGATCACAGCAATTCAGTCACATCTTTAGGCTCCACTTCTAATTCTGGTTCTCTTGCTTTCCACCACATCTGCAGGTACTTCCTCCACAGGAGTCTTGAACCCCTCAAGTCATTCATGAGGGTGGGAATCAACTTCTTCTAAACTCCTGTTAATGTTGCTATTTTGATCTCTTCCCATGAATCACAAGTGTTCTTAATGGTATCTAGAATGGTGAATCCTTTCCAGAAGGTTTTCATTTGCTTTGCCCAGATCTACCAGAGGAATCACCATCTATGGCAGCTATAGCCTTACAAAGTGTATTTCTTAAGTAATAGGAATTTAAAGTCAAAATCATTCCTTAATCCATGGGCTACAGAGTGGACGTTGTGTTAGCAGAAATGAAAACAACATTAACTTCATTGTACATTTCCATTAGATCTCTTGAGTGACTAGGTGTATTGTTAATAAGTAATATTTTGAAGGGAATATTTTCTTCTGAGCAGTAGGTCTCAGAAGTGGGTTTAGAATACTCAGTAAACCATGTTGTAAACAGATGTGCTGTCATGCAGGCTTTGTTGTTGCACTGTTAGAACACAGGCAGAGTACATTTGGCATAATTTTTAAGGGCCCTGGGATTTTCAGATGGTAAATTAGCATTGGCTTCAACTGAGTCACCAGCTGCATTAGTCCTCAACAAGAGAGTCAGCCTGTCCTTTGAAGATTTGAGGCCAGGCATTGACTTCTTTCTAGCTATGAAAGTCCTAGATGGCATCTTCTTCCAATAGAAGGCTGTTTCATCTACATCAAAAATCTGTTGTTTAGTGTAGCCATCCTCATTAATTATCTTAGCTAGATCTTTGGATAACTTACTGTTTCAGCTTGCACTTTTATGTCGTGGAGATGGCTTCTTTCCTTAAAACTCAGAAACCAACCTCTGCTAACTTCCTACTTCTCTTTTGTAGTGTCTTCACCTCTCTCAGCCTTCGCAGAATTTAAGAGAGTTGGGCTTTGCTCTAGATTATGCTTTGACTTAAGGGAATGATGTGGCTAGTTTAATCTTTTATCCAAAAGATCAACTAAAACTTTCTCCATTTCAGCAATAATGCTGTTTTGCTTTCTTATCATTCACATGTTCCCTGGAGTAGGGCTTTTAATTTCCTTCAAGAACTTTTCCTTTGTAATCACAACTTGGCCAACTGTGCAAGAGGCTTTGTTTTCAGCCTATCTTGGCTTTTAGAATACTTTCCTCACCAAGTTTAATCATTTCTATTTTTTAATTAATTAGTTAATTAATTTTCATTTTAGACAGAGAATGCAAGCTGCACAGAGGGGCAGAGTGCCCAAGAGAGAATCTTAAATAGGCTCCATGCTCAGCGTGGAGCCCAGTGTGGGGTTTGATCCCATGACCCTGGGATCAAGAGTTGGAGGCTCAACCAACTGAGCCACCCAGGTGTCCCTCTAGTGTTCAATTTAAAGTGAGACACATGAAACTCTCCCTTTCATTTGAACATTTAAAGGCCATCGTACGTTTATTAATTGGTCAACTGTCAATGTTGTTGTGTCTCAAGGTATAATAGGAAGGCCCAAGGAGAGGGAGAAAGATGGAGGAATGTCAGAACAGGTACATTTATAGATTAAGTTCGCGGTCTCATATGGGCACAATTTGTAGTAACCCAAAGAATAATAGTAGTAACACCAAAGATCAATGATCACAGATCACCATAATGAATACAATAATGAAGAAATTTGAAACATTGTGAGAATTACCAAAATATGACACAGAGACACGAAGGGAACAAATGCTGTTGGAAAAATGGTGCCAAAAGGTTTGCTCAATGTAGGGCTGCCACAAAAACCTTCAATTTGTAAAAAATGCAATATTTTCAAAGCACAACAGACCAAAGTGCAACAAAATGAGATATGCCTTGCTTTTAATATACAGCTCAAATGAAGGAAAGTGTTTGTCTCTAAACATTTTATTATTAGTAGTATTGATATTCCATTATATCTCACAAGATAATTGGCTACTTGTGATTTGTAACTTTATTAAAAGGCATCAATAAACATTTTACCTTTGATTTGTGTGTTAATCACGCACCTGAATGTGAAGTTACGATCAATAATTTTTGAATTTTTTTATCTTTGGTAATTTTTAATAGATTCCTTAGATATGAACTTGGTATATGAATAGGAATTATAGAGATCACTATCTTATGAAAAATATATCCCACCACCTGAAAAATGAATCTAGCGTTTGCTAAAACAGGTAAAAAAAGGTATTATGCCTAAGTCCTTCTATGTTTTTGCTCTCTTTTTAATCTGCATAGAATTGAGCAACCTTGTGCAATCATGGTAATTTCTTGGAAATGGAAGTTAGTCTGTCACATGCTATAATTCTGTTCGTAGCTATAGTTGTATTCTGAAACACAATTAACTTGAGAATAGTGCAAGAGAGGTATGGTTTCAAAATATCTTTGAACCTAGGAGAAAATCAGAAAATTAGTTGTGCCAGGATAGAGAAGTAATTGGTTTAAGAAATTAAGCAGTGAAAGCAAATAGGGTATATTTCAAGCTATAGGCAACTCTAACCATAAGCATAAAAATAGAAGTGTTAGTTTGAATGTGAATTTTTATACTTATAATAGCTGTGTCTACATTAAATGTACGTTCATTGCTATACTTGAGAAA
Source organism: Prionailurus viverrinus (assembly GCF_022837055.1). Classification (NCBI taxonomy): domain Eukaryota; kingdom Metazoa; phylum Chordata; class Mammalia; order Carnivora; family Felidae; genus Prionailurus; species Prionailurus viverrinus. Next base: position 128,589,452 of record NC_062569.1, on the reverse strand, counting down.
AAGAGGGAAATCTTTGCCTCTGTATTGCAAATCTCATCAAATAGAACAGAGTTTTTACAAAGAATAGAAAAGAATAACAGAAAACCAAGTATTTTAGGAACTAAAATTCAGGGGACTGAAGAGGTAGCATAGACCATGTATAGATGAAAAAATAGCCACATCTATTATGGAGTCTCCTGATAATAACTTTAAAGGACAGACTATGTGCCAGTCACTCATATGTGTTGTCTGTAATTTAATAATCATCACAAGCACCCTGTGTGATAGGAACTTTTATTGTCATTATCTCCATTGTAGAGAAAATGTAACTGACTTGCCCAGCATCATCTAATGAGGAAGTTGTGAAGCTCGGATATGAATCTTAATACTACAGATCCAAAGTCCGTATGGTTACCACTAGGCTTTCTTTTCTTACATCTCCCTTTTATCTTTCTGTGCAATGAGTAAGGGGTTTTCTCAAAGAGCATACTCTAAAGATCCAGAGTCTAGCTGAGGCCGTGGATGGAGGGTAGGGAAGGGAATTCTGCACCAGGGGTGGAAGCTAAAGGCTCTTCTGACAATTAATGTGTTTATCTCTTCTGGGCATTAGGGTCAAGATGGGAGGAATGGGTTAACCTGCTCCCACAGTCAGCCAGAAAAAAATACACCTCATAATGTATACGGATTTCCTATGAGGACAATATGGAGGATTATAGTTCTAAACTGACATGATCAAGTAGGTAGGTACTATCTAAGGCAAAGACGTATCCAAAATGGAAAGAAAGCATTGCCTTACTTATACTCTTTGCACTATATTCTAGCCATTTACACTGACTTATGTGGGACAAGTACAGTGTTAGAAGATACAACAGGGATGTATCTCTAGAGATTTTGAAGGCAAATGAGAAAATTAAGATATTAAACTCTGGAAGGAATTTGTAATGTTATAAAAACTGATTTCTGTGTAATGGTTTATAACAATAGATTCATGGCCGGGAGCAAAACACATCTTCATGAATATGGCTTGTCTTTTGCATTTGGTAGCAAAATCGCTAAAAACAATAAAATGGACTTATTCATTATTTATTCCCAGGGTCAAGTACAATGCATGATACAAAGTACATATTCAAATCTATCTGGCTTACCAACTCATGGAAATAGTGAATAAAATGGTGGCTGCCAGGGACTGGGGTGAGAGGGGGCATGAAATGGGAAGATGTTAGTGAAAGGGTACAAATTTCCAGTTATAAGATGAATAAACTCTGGGGATCTAATGTACAGCCTAGTGACTATGTTAACAATAATATATTACATACTTAAAAGTTGTTAAGAGAGTAGATCTTAAGTGTTCTCACCACACACACACACACACACACACACACACACACACACACAAATGGTAATTATTTGAGATGATACAGGAGTTAACTAACCTTACTGTGGTAATCATTTAGCAATATATACATATATCAAATCATCATGCTATATACCCTAACTTTATTCAAATTTATATGTCGATTATATTTCAATAAAGCTGCAAAAAATAAAATATAAAATAAAAAAATAAAATAAAAATAAAGTAAAATATAAAACATATATCTGGCTTAAAATGATTAATGTAGTAAGAGATAAAAAAAAATTGATTTACAGATTGAAGCCAGTAATTCTTGGAAAGCAGATTCAACAAAACAAAACAAAACACAAACAAAACTCATGTCTTTAGAAGGGTAGAGGCCAGTCATATTTCCTTCATATTAAGTACAGCAAATATTTGATAAATACATGTTTTATAATCCATACTGCTATGAAACCCACCAGCAAAATTGAGTATGTCTTGTAAAACTATTGAAATAGTTCGAATAGTTTGAATAGAGAGAACTGGGGGAGGAAAAAAATTCATGAAGGAATGTAAATGGAAAGAGTAGAAAATCTATAGAGAAGAGAATTTAGTAGAGTATTATTGCTGGCAGGCCTGCTGTAATTTCCCCATGACTTTGTTCAGAAATGCAGAACCCCAGGCACCAATTTAAACCTACTGAATCAGAACATGCATTTCAACAAGATCCCAGGGTGATTTATATGCCCATTTACTTTTGATAAGCACTGAGCTAAAGACATCAAGCCTTTTGTCAAACAATTCTGTAAGAATCCTAAAGCCATTGCTTAACTCCCAACTGAGGAAGCAAACCCTTCTTGTTTGTCTTACTACCTCACATCAATCCAGAGAGGAGAATGACAAAATATCTGAATCTAATTTACTCTGGGCCATTGGCTTCTAATGGCTAAATGGAAAAATCAGATAAATTTGGGGGACTTTTTAAAATTTCTCAGTGATCAGTACCCCAAATGATTGCTGTTGTCTCAGACTACAGAGTTTTTCAGACTCCAAAGATTGAGTTGTGGATTTTGATCAATTTCTGGATGAGGGTTGTTTTAGTTTAAGCATCTGGTGAAGCAATCTGAAAGACCTTTCTTTATTAGGAAAAGTTAGTTGCAAAAAAAGCTAGTGAGAGACTTAAAGGTGTTATTTGCAATGGGCATAGAACAAGAACTATGGCTTGTTGCTTTTTGCCTGAAAGTAGAAGTTGCTTAGAGGGAAATTCCCAGTTGTAATTGAATGCCATCCATAATGTCCTTTAAGCAATTTAGTTTTTGAAATTTGTGACAAATTTTATTTCTTTTTATTTATGAATTGTATCACTGTTAATGAAGATTATTTTGAATATTGAAAGGAGAGTCTTATGTGTCTTGAAGAATAAGAAAATTTTTTTTTCATTCCACTTAGAAATAAAGTGACTGACTTTTAATTTATCTTTAGTTAAGTGTCATAGATATATAAATAAAATAGATTTCTTTTTTCCCTGAGGCTTGCTTAAGTCAAGGTCAAAGAGAGAGAGTGAAAGAGAGAGAGAGAGAGAGAGAGAGAGAGAGAGAGAGAGAGAGAAAGGAAAAAGCTGTATTCCTCCCTTTTTTTTTTGATCTGGTGAAAGCCCCAAAATGAAATTAATATTGATTTACACTAAGAAAGGACAGATGCTTTAGGTGAGTATATATGTTTATAATAGGTCTATTATTAATAGATGGTAAATACAGGCACATCACTAGAAAGTGGAATTATGACCCAGCCACAGAAAGAAGAAAGCAGGAATTTAATTTTGTAAGGCTTCAGGTCATACTAAACGAAATTGTTTTTCTCAACAATAATTCAGACAACATAATTACTATGACTAATGGTATCATATACATGATTTTGTCTGTATGTGCACAATCTAGACACTGACTTTATCTATAGCCATCTATGGTAGGCAAAATACCTCTGGAGATGCCCACGCCTTAATCCTTGGATGGCAAAGGGTAAATAAGGTTGTAGCTGGAATGAAGATTACTAATAAACCGACACTAAATAGGGAGATTATTTTACATTATACAGGTGGGCGTAATATAATCCCAACGATACTTACAAATGGAAGTGGGAACTAGAAGTGAGAACCCAAGAGATAGCAGCACAGAAAGGACTCCACTCACATGCTGGTTTTGAGGATGGAGGAAGAGGGCCATGAGCCAAGGAAGGTGGGCATCCATTAGAAGTTGGAAAAAGCAAGAAAATGGATTTTCCCCTAAAGCCTCCAGAAAGGAACACCCCGTTAATACTTAGATCTTAGTCTTGTGAAATCTATGTTGAATGTCTGATATTCAGAATTAGAAGATTTAAATAAATGTGTTGTTTAAGCAGTTAACTGTATGATACTATCACAACAGCAATATAAAATGAATACACCCTCTTACCATGGCTCCTACTCCCATGATAAAATGATAATACCAACCAGGTAGTATATATTGAGCACCCTCACTGTGCTAGGAACCTAAAATCTATCATTTTAGTTCTCACAAATCTCCGCTAAAAATATCCTAAATTTATGAAGAAATTGTAAATTAAATTGTCATCTAGTAATAGTTGAGCAAAGATGTTAACATAGGTATTTCTAACTTCTTTCAAAGTCTGAAAATTTCCCTCTATACCCATTATTTCTTAATTTGTTTTCGTTGAATTACTCGGACAACTGTATGAATCGTCACTAGATAAGAATTAAAATCAGGAACTGTGTGGTTACATATTATTATCTAGAAACAGTCCCTAAATTTCAGTAATTAATATGTTTATGTTTATAGTATACAGTGACAAAAGTCTGTGTAGAAAGAAATGGAACAACTATGTACCCATCCTTCAAAGGATACACTTAGGCTTTGGATACATGAATTATTATATGGGCTGAACCAAAATGATTCTTTCATGTTTTTAACAAATGACCAGAAAGGTCAAATTTATGGCCTAATGTTCTTTTATAAGAAGGAGAAATATTCTTTCCTACCTAATATAGTATGAATATATCTTCTTGGGAGATATCTACTAGTATATAATAATAATCTGTTGTTCTTTGTCAACAAGGTATCCCTCAAGCATCAGTTTATCTGCAACAGTACAGAAGCATTTCCTAGTATTCTTCTGTCTTCTGGTGTTATTACCTGGTAAGCCTGCAAACCTTGCTTTATAATCTGTGATGTTGCTCTGTATTTTCCCTTTATACTTTCTTGTTCCTTTGCTGGGGCTGGGGTGGGGGTCTGGCCAAGAGAAAGGTACCAATGCAGTTTTTATTTCTGCTGAAAGCAGTACAGAGAGCTGTGATTAAAACTCAAGCACTCATGTTTCCGAAAACATCACTGTTTTCCGACAGCTGACTCAAATAGCTCAGCAGGCACTTTCAATGCCATCTTGCCAGGTAGGCGATTTTCACTTGATATGTAATTCAGATCTTGGCCTCTCACTTCCTTAGCTGTCAAAATGCAGGCCTCGGAGTGCAGCAGATTGCTCAGTTGCTGGAGGGAAAGGATTGCCGCCCATTCTTCAACAGACCATTAAAGCTAGAGTCCCATCTGGTAGACTCAGTAGCTTTCTATGTTCCTTGTAGGAAGCAGGATGGGAGGACATTACGATGGTGGCAAAATTAATGAGGATTTAGTGAGGAGAATAAGCTTTTTAATGCTAATTCAGAACTAACTAGAAATGTTTATTTCTGCTACCTAAATAAAATAAAATAAAATTTTAGAATGAATTGAAATTTAAATTAAGTTCTTATTCTTACTCTTGAACACATACACTTAAAGAATATGTTTATGGTGGCTATTTTTTTTTCTACTATTTTTTAGGCCAAAAGAAACATGTGTTATTTATTTTTTTCCAATAACTTGGATTCAAAGAGTCTCTTTCTATTTGACTCTAGAAGGTTAAAATGTATTATTCAAATGCAAATGTTTTATAACTGACATATATTTAAAAGTACATATAAAATGTTTAAAGTCTGTTTATGAGACTCAGGGAAGTGTTGAGATTTTTGAGTGTTAATAAGAAGTCCAAGAAATACACCATCTCCTCTGCCATGTAAAGACAGTAGTAATTATTATGTCCCATGATATGTTTATATAGGTATGACAAAACTCAAATCCTTCTTTTCACAAGATATTAACTATATTTGAAAATTAGCAATCTATTTTGGAAGATATACAAATTCTTCCAATCTCTGCTGCTCAAATTTATTTTTGAAAATGAAGAACCAACATTTGTAAGGTTCCATAATACACACATATCTTCAATTTACCAAATGTAATTTCTAAGAAAGGAATAACTATATCATCATATTTTAATATTGACTTTACCATATTTCAGAATAGTATTTTTTTCAAATGTCTTGCCAAATCGGAATTTAAATACTCAAGACAAAGGTCTCACCCTGGTATCTTCCTAATTAAATGGTTTCCTTGTGTAAAGAGTCAAAAAGAAAAAAAGAAAGCACAACAATGTCTGTCCTGTTGCTCATGCATAAACATTTCTAGATCTCCCAGGCCCAAATACTTTTGAATCAGATAACAAGCTCCCACAGCTGTGTGCTATTTTGTCCACATTCTTCTTGGAAATTACCACTTCATCACCAGCATCTTCTTGGAAATTCTCCATCATTAAGTCCTCCTGGTGTTTATCTTGCTTGTTTTCAACCCAGGAACCATCGTTTTTGCCTAGCCTGGTTTGCACTATGGGCTTAAAACCTGATTGTGTACCTGCTGCCAGTCTGGCATCCTTCGGCACGTTGCACTGGCATTTGTTTCTCAGAGTTTCATGATGCATAATTCCAACTTTTGATATTGTTCCACTGCCCAAGTATCTGAGGACACTCTACATCCAGACCCTTCATGTCTGGTGTGAAGAAACAATGTACTGAAAATGCGTGTTGATGTTTTCATTTGCCTTATTGACTTTGTGAGTAAAGTGGGAAATAATGCTAATGTACTGTTGCTAGGAGGATGTTTGGGGGCGGGGGTGGGGTGGGTAACACAGGAAATACCTCAAGAGAGATTCAATGTTCAGGTTAGGTGACCCTTTCTTTCAAAGACAACAGAGTACAACACCATCATTCCTAGGGGCAAAGGGAGAGCAGATTTTTTTCACGATACCTATGCAGAGAAAGGGCACAAATTTGCAAATGAAAAGGCTATTCTTGCAATAATAAGACAGGCAGACAGTAGGTGATTTTTTACACCTAAAAGCAGGGCATTGTAGGGGCCAAGGGTAGTCTGCCTCAAGATGGGCCACTTTCACATGAATGCTATTTTGAGTTAAAAGCAATCAAAACCCAGCAGCTTCAGGAGAAGATCTGTACCTTACCTTCAACTTCTGCTTATACCAGGAAGAGTGCTATTAACAGAGACTTCTCTTTGCCTAAGAAACTTATCTAACAGGGCAACCTTTGTTTTCCAAATGTCTCCTTTCACCTTCTTGCTAATGGTCTTTCTCTACTTTGTATTCTCAGACCCCTACACCTTTCCTTGGCTCTTATAAACCTCAAGTTGCCTGAATGTCTTTGGAATTTCCATGTCTGTGTGGATTCCTTATACATACGCTACTAAATTTGATTTTCTTATGTTGCTATGTCTCCTCAGTTTGATTCTTAGTTCAGGTAGAATGATCTTGAAAGATTAAAGAAATTGTTCCTCCCCTATAACATAATCATGGAGATTTAAGGTCTTGAAACGCAGACCAAGAACTAGTAATGACAACACTGAAAGAAAGAATTACCAGTCAAGGAGTGGAAGGTTTGAGGCAACAAAAAGGAATATATAGTTCCTGGAAGAATGAAAAATTGGATGCAGTTTTTTTATGTATATTGGTTACAGTTCTGAACTAAAAAAATCACACAATTTTATAACCAGAATTCCACAGTATATCTTTTATGGGTTTTGTATATAATTATGCTAAAACTATAGAATTTACACTCTAAATTGTTGGATTCTGTCACTTTCAACCAATCTTTTTTTTTAATATTTATTTATTTATTTTGAGAGAGAGGGGGGGAGGGCATGTGTGGGTGGGGGACAGGCAGAAATAGAGGGAGAGAGAAAGAATCCCAAGCAGGCTTCATGCTGTCAGTGCAAAGCCCAATGTGGAGCTTGATCCAATACTGTGAGATCATGACCCGAGCCAAAATCAAGAGTTGGATGCTCAGCTAACTGCGCCACCCAGGTGCCCCTCAACCAATTCTTTTCTTGTCACCAAGTAAGTTGTAGTATTCTGTAGTATGTGTATGTGCCTTAGGAGTTCCTTCTAGGGGATCACAGATCAGATTCCAGTATTCACTGTTGGAGGTGAGGGAGAACAGCAAAAATGAGCAAAGAAACATAGATAAATGCCATTCCTAAGAGAAAGCTGACTTTTAAAAAGCTTAATTTTCTTTGTGTCTAGGACACAGTGAGAAGGGAATAATCCCTATTCTGCTGTCAATATAGCATCGCCTTTACACAACAGTAACCATGCAAGCCCATGAAGATGAAAACCGTGGGAGGGTAGCTTCACATACACTTTGTAACATAGTGTGGTTGGGAAGAATTTGGGCTGTGGGGTGACGCTGCCTGGGTTGGAAACCAGGGGTCAATTGCTTTTATTTTTGTCATTAGTGAGGATAACTTCCATCTAGTTTTGTTGTAGTTGCTGTCTGTCTGTTTATTTTCTCAGGGCTATTGGAAAGATTCAAAAAGTATCTCTCCACAGTAGCTACCAGCTACTCTTCCCGGAATCGCCTTTGTTCTTTTTTGAAAAGAAGAAATTGTCCTTCTTAGATACATTCTTTTTTTTTTTTTTTTTTTTTTTTTTTTGGTCTAAGAGAACATAGCATGTTGCTTGTTTTAAGAAATAAATGGGGAGGGGATGTTAAGTTCGGAAACCAGCAATTTTTAACGATATTTAGGTTTCTATCTCAAAAACTTGTATGTGAATGTGCACATGCCCTGTCTAGTTGCTTTTGAAAGGTAAGAGTCTAGGACCTGTGTGACAGCAAGCTTTTGTCTGGGGTCCCATGACGACTTCCTCAGGTAGCAGAAGCCACAGTCAGAGTTGCCTTGCTATGCTGGGCCACATAGTATCATCACACAGTGTCACCTATGTGTTAGACAAGAGAGTATGTCACAAACTTTTGAATTTACTTATTCTCCTTCACCTCAGAAGGAACTTAAAATACTCAAATGCAAAAGATTGTGATGATATATCATTATAGAAATTATTCTGAGTTTAGATATCTGTTTACAGATATATTATAATGGATATAACAGATACATGGTAACTCTTGAACACCATAGGGGTTAGAGGCGCTGACATCACACATGATTGAAAGTCCACACATAACTTTTGACTTCCCCCAGATTTAGCTACTAACACCTACTGTTGGCTGGAAAGCATTCCAATAAAATAAACAGTTGATTAACACACATGTATTATACATTGTATTCTTACAATAAAGTAAGCTAGAGAAAAAGTATTAGGAAGAATATCATACGGAAGAGAAAATACATTTATAGGACTGCAATTTAATATTGAAAATCATGTACGTATAAGTGTACCTGCATAGTTCAAACCTGTGTGGTCAAGGGTCAGTTGTATTAAAATCTGTAAACATGCGTTATTCAGATAAAAATGCCCTGCCATATTCTCTTGTCTTTGGAATAAAAACATCAAATAGAAAGTAACAACAAAAAATTCAACAACAAGGAAATGAGAATGATTATGAATTTATAATAACAAAGAAGACCCAAGACCAAAAGGGCTACTGAAAGAGCTTGTAAAACCTACACCCCATAACATAAATCTCTCATAAATGATCATGTATTATCAACAGTATGGAGCTTTAGATTAGTGCTTTTTTAGTTTTGTTTGTCCTTACAGTGGTAACAGAGGTAATTTTCTATCGAATTAAAATAAGCTGTAGGCACTTCTTCACGGATCATAGTACACTTTAATAATCAGGTCTATTATTGTAAACAGGGGGAGAGTGATTCTTCCAGATGACAAACTTGATGCATCCCTTGGTGCTCATTTACAGTGGTTAAATGGGATTTAGTGAATTGTTAACAAATGTATAATTTGTATAAATGTATTTTATTGCCACTTTTGAGAAAAAAAATTTCTATAAATTTCTAATATTTAATCTCCCCTAATTCAAATATTACTTTGTCAGTAATTAACTCAAATAGAAATGGGCCAGGTAAAAATGAGATAGCTTTGATGCATAATAGAAAAGGACCTACTAAACAAGATAGCATGCTATACTTAAAAATATAGAGAGCTTCCTTTTACCCGAAGCATTAAAGCATGGCTGAGAAATGACAAAAAATGTAGACATGATTCACATCTCTGATAGAAGCTTGGACAACATGCCTTATATTACATGTGAATCTGGAATGCCAGCATTTCATGGCCATATTTGAATCCATATCAAGATTGTATGTCTAGGGCAGTGCTATATATTTTACTAATATTGTTACAAATGCAAAGTTTCTTCTTTGCCATAAATGTAATACATATAAAGTAAGACATTCACATCGTAAAAAAAGCTCAAGTAATAAAAAGTATTAAACAAAAATGAATTATCTGTCCCTTACCTTCATTCTCATCTCCTCAATATCAGATCTCACCATCAATGTTCCATATTTTTAGTTAACCCAAATCAGAATATGTTTATGTCTATAGTCTTTACTATATTTAGACACTATGGATTTCCTTCCAATAAAAATAATGAATTTGTAACTATTACTTGTATACTGTTCCCAATCTTGCATTTAAGTTGTTGTAATTTAGTTCTTCTATTTGCTACCTTCTGTTCCAGTTCTAACCTATAGTTAGTGTTCCATCAATTTTAAACAAACTTCACTCTCCACCTTCACACTTGAATAAATAAACACCTTAACTTCCTTCTTTTACTTGTACACCAACAAAGCGTATAGTATTTATATTCTACTCTGTTACCATAATGAATTCTTCTGTGCTTTGCCTACAGATTCTAGAAATTGAAATTCAATAAATTCTGATTTCAATTTGGTGTTTATTTACACATCATACACTGGCACTACATAAAGTGATTGGACAGGGAGAAAAAAAATTAGGCAATCTATGTGCCATTCAAAGGAGAATGTTGCAAGTTTCAATGCCACATAGATTTATTTATCCTTACAATTCCTCAAAATAATGCTGATTTGGGAGATCCAAGTTCCCCAACACTCACTATAATCAATAGTATTTTTATTTTTCATGGGAAGCAAATTAGATTGGAGCTGAAAACTTCATATTTTTTAATATGTCACAGTGAAACTGCCTCTCTTCCAGAAGAAACATTACATATTTGTAATGAGGGGGTAATAAGATAAAAAGTATGTGGAAATCATGTAAAACATCTTATTTTATCCAAATGTTATATTTGTGTTCTTTTAAATTTTCCTGTTAAAGAATAGAGAGGGATCTGCACAGTGACACTGTCTCAAATGAGGTCATAGAGTTATGATTGGATATTATGGCTCATAATTTATGCCCCAGGGAGTAATAAAAGATTAGAATAATTTCTCCATTTTCAAGAGTTCTCAAAGCTTTATGACAAGGCAAGTGTAAACCCGTTGGTGTCCTTTTAAGACCAAGTGAGCCTTGCCATTTAGTGCATTTTCCTTAGATAACAAGGTATCAAATAACACAGATAGTATCGTAATGTTGCCTGACATTTGTGGCTAAAACTGTCATGTTCACTTATATCCATGTGTTTCTGCAGTTTGGCCATGGAACTGTATGGAAGATAGATAGGAGTGATGGCTACCACTTCTAGGACAGGCCCCTACAATGTCCTGCACATTCTATTTTCCACATTGGTCACCAAAAATCAAGAACCCTGAAACTTCAGAACCTCATGATGGAAGGAGTGTAGTTCTCAAGGTCAGTCGTTGCAAGAAGGCACACAGAAGGACAACCTGACCAACATTCATCTGTGATAAAACCAAGACATAAATGTTCATTATGTTAGAAGTCATGAAACCACAGGGTTTATTATGGTGGCTTATGCCAGGCTATTCTGATTTGTGTCCCCTTGTTTTATGAAGAAACAATGCTACACTGGACTCATCTCTGTTTCTTGGTGTCTTGGAATATCTATCATGTTTATGAAATAAATAAATAAATAAATAAATAAATAAATAAATAAATAAATAAATAAAACATAAATCAGAAAAGTTAGTTTTACCCCAGTTGTAATGCCAATTTCATTTGGACCAAACCTTATGGAATCTTATCTGGAGTTTGTATAATTTTTTCACTCTTTATTAACAAAATACACTATGATTTCTTCATTATATTGTTAAGATATTCTATTTTCTTTTTAAAAACTTTTAACATTTATTCATTTTTGAGAGAGAGAAATGAGAGAGAGAGACAGAATCCAGAGCAGGCTCCAGGCTCTGAGCTGTTAGCACAGAGCCAGATGCAGGGCTCGAACCCACAGACAGCAAGATCATGACCTGAGCTGACGCTAGACGCTTAACCAACTGAGCTATCCAGGCACCCCAAGATATTCTATCTTCTTAATTATAAGGTTTAATAGAATTCACCTCCTTCCTGAAAGCATACTTTTTTGAGCCTTTATAATTTGTAGGATTTCACTAGAATTTAGACCAATTGATTTTTAGTTGTTCTACATCTGCTGAATGGCTGTCCTTCCAAGCTTTCTTTTCACACGTTAGATCCTCTGTTTCCACACATACTGTGCTTTTTTCTCTAGGTATTCTTTTGTATTTTTTCCTAGATAATATATGTAATTTTTAAGAAATTATTCAAAGAAGATAAACTTTTTTGACACTTTGTATTTCTGAAATTAGTGTATTTCTGAATTTTTTTTTTGTTTAATTTCAGAGAGAGAAAGTAAGAGAACACAAGTGGGAGAAAGAGGCAGAGGGGGAAGGGGAGGGAAAGGAGGGGTGAGAGAGAGAGAGAGAGAAGGAGGGAGGGAGGGAGGGAGAAAATTCTAAGCAGGCTCCACTCTGAGAGTGGAGCCCAATGTGGAACTCGATCCCACAACCCTGGGATCACAACCTGAGCCGAAATCAACAATCCAACACTCAACTGATTGAGCTACCCAGGTGCCCCGAAAGTGTTTGTTTTCTTAAAGTGAATATCTCCATCTGGCCTTTCCCATCTCCAATCAATTCAGAATTACTGAAATTTTATCCTGGCTTTTAAAGTATTTTTAAATATATAAACTTGCCCAAATCATCGCTTTTTAGCATGTATTTAGAAATACTTCTTGGGATGCTTGGGTGGCTCAGTCGGTTAAGCATTGGACTCTTGATTTTGGCACAGATCATGATCTCACAGTTCATGAGATCAAGCCCCACATTGGACGTGGTGCTGTCAGCACTGACAATAGAGACTCTGTTTGGGGTTCTCTCTCCCCCTCTTTCTCGGCCCCTCCCCCACTTGTGCATACATGTGCATATACTCTCTCCAAAATAAATAAATAAACTTAAAAAATTAAAATAAAAATCTTTTATAAATAATTTTTTTTGGAATAGCTCAAACTAAATTGATTTCACATTTTATCCATTCATCTATTTTTATTATATTTTAATTTTTCCTCTAATATTTAAACCTCAAATTCTAGGCGGGGGGGAGCATAAGGGACATATGTGCCTGTGGAAAGGGTTCTCACAACACTGGATCATATCAGAACTTCCAGAAACTACACAAACTCTCAATCAATTGATACTATTGAATGTAGAGCATATGGTAAAGCGCAGAAGAAATTGACTCTTAGGTCCCATCTTTCTTCCTAGAATCTCCCATTGATACTAGATGCTCAATATATGCTCCCAATATTCAGAGATTTCTTATTTTTTTTTAGTGTTTGTTTTGAGAGAGAGGTGGGGGAGGGGCAAAATGGGAGGGGGAGAGAGAATCCCAATCAGGCTCTATGCCCAGCAAGGAGCCCAAGGTAAGGGGCTCCATCTCACAACTGTGAGATCACGACCTGAGCTGAAATCAAGAATCAGTCACTTAACTGATTGAGTCACCCAGGTGCCCCCAATATTCAGAGATTTCTAAGTGAAAACTTTTGTTACCTCCATGATTATGCTTCTGAGCTGAGAGTATCTCCTGGGTAACACTGTTCAATTTTGCCATATACATGCACATGTTTTTGCATTTGTATCTTAGAAATAACAAATAAGTTTCTATTTATAAGTTCTAACTAAGAACATATCTTATTACCTTTGTTATTTCTGCATTTTTCTACAGTATCTAGCTTCAAATATGTGTCTACATTTATTTATGTATACTTATTTACATATATTTATTTATAGAGAGACACATCTGTTTATTTATATATAAACACTTTGATGACTGAGGAAGAAGAAACTATTTGACAGTCAGCAATGCTAACATGAAGTAAGGGAACTCTTTTACATGCCCTATAAGTGTTGGTTTGGTTTTTAACTGTATAGTGTAGTTCAGGCTAACAGTATGCTACTAGGCTCTATGAGTCACAAACTGCTGTTTCTTTTTTATTGATTTCTATGACATCATTCTCTCCATTCGTTCTTGCTTCTCACAACATCTCTGGATTTGGAGAGCATTGTCTGCCATCTGGTCTTGGTTGAGCCAGCTTCCTGGCTTGCTCTCATGGATGACTGTTAGCCTCCAACTTTTTTCTTATCTACATTTCTACAGTAGGTTCATTTAAAACAAGGGGTGCTAAAATTTCACATTTACATTAAGTAAAGTTATAAAAAAAATAATTACTCTTATATCCCCATTGGGGAATGTGAATGTTATCTTATAAAAACAAACAAAAATTCCAAGAATCCCTTTTGCATTGACATTGTACATGGCTAGCAATTCCTAGTCAGCATTGTGGTATAAACAAGACACCTACATAGAAACAAAGAAACAAACAAGCACAGATATCTCACTGATATCTCTGGTCTTTGTCCTTTGTTGTGTGTGTATGTGTATGTGTGTGCCTTCAAATATCTCCCTCCTCTGAAGAGGGCTTATGATGGTAGGCAGATGGATCTTCAACAAATATTTGAAACTGATTAGCTGACTAAGAACATAATTTAGGTTATTTCAAGTCCATATGATGGTAAGCTCCAACATAAAGTTCATTTTATGAGGAGTTTCTACTTTGTACTTCTATGAGATAAAATATAGAATCATGAAGTAGAAAATAAGTGATGAAATCATTTTCACAAGCATGTACTTAAATAGAAATCCTATCCAGGTCAAGTTTCTCAGGTTCACAGACTACGGAAGCACCTGTTTATTTATAATAGTGCAAATGACATCTAAAATTTAAAGTGAAGACCTGTTGTAAAACATTCACAACTTAAAATATTCTTTTTACTAGTAACTGATACTTAATCAAAAAACAAGCCCATACTTTCATAAAGCAAGAACTATTTAGTACTTATTAGCTACATGCATAATAATCCTAGAAAAAAGAAACTCAAAAGACTCTTATTTACATGCATTATAAATGAGAATATAAAACCTGTCTATAAATCAGGTTTTGAATTTTACTATAATTGTGCTTTTCAAAGTAGATAATTAAATTGCTATGTCTTTGGGAAAAGGTCAGCTTGTTGGGATAGCACAGATTAATCTCTCTAGGGCATTCTCTCTTAATAACCATGAATTGTAGTTTCATAAGCTTGAAGGCTTGGCAAGTTTCCATCCAGCCTAAAATACTTTGAAAATGACAGAAATTCACTAAGAAACACACTGATAGTCTTATTTAATCACCAATTAACCTGCATAAGCACCTTTGTGTTATCATCTACCAGTTAACCTATACTCTGATCAGATATTTGGGAAATTGAGAACATGAAGCCTCCTGGGTTTCTTTGTTCATTCCTGTGTTCGGTTTGGTGTTGGGGCCCTGAGCTAAATGTAGAGGGCAAAAGATATGAACTCAGATTCAGACAGAATAAAACCTCTAATTCTATAAACTATTGTTGAGTACCTGCCATCTGATTTTGCATTTCTATTATAATACTTCCATGTTGTACCTTTGTAAAAATTACTAAATAATTTCTAGTACAGCTTTTAAGAGTCCCAAAAGAACCTTTCTAAAATGTAATAACAAAATCTTTGTCTATGCAATTAAAATTAAAGTTTTTTATTGGAAAAATAACAGTCTGAATCCCATAACTGTTAGAGACAAATACAATTTGCATATTATTCTAAAGTTGTGAGCCTAAGTTTTGCTAAATTCTATCAACGTACTCTTTAGTTACCAGCAGAATATTGAATTTCAGAAAAATCTTTTTTTTCCTATAGTTGTTACCAATGTATATTTGATGATTATTTTTCTTTCTTTTTTTATACATGTTTTTTAAAGTTTATTTATTTACTTTGAGAGAGAGGGAGACAGAGTGCAAGCAAGGAATGGGCAGAGAGAGAGGGAGAAATAGAGAATCCCAAGCAGGCTCTGCACTGTTAGCCCAGAGCCAGAGGCAGGGCTCAATCTCACCAACCATGAGATCATGACTGGAGCCAAAATCATGAGTCAGACACGTAACTGACTAGGCTACCCAGGCACCCCTAATGATTATTTTTCAAAAGCTTAATTAGTGGAACAGGGATCTCCATTGCTCAAAATAAGAACCCTTGTTCTGAAATGAATACCTGTTTCTGGATTGCCCCTCCTGGCCATTAAGTAGCTTGTGCTTTCTAGTAACATTCTCTGAGTTCTCTGGGGTATCAAAGAAGACTTTCCTTGTCTTGATATTTGAAGAAAGGAGGCTTCCTCTTGTCCTAATGCCTTTAATATATGTGTTGGCATCAACAATTTTGAATCCTATGGGAAATATCTGGAATACCTAGGTGCAGCAGCATTTAAAGGAAACCAACAAAAATGGAGAATATTTTCTAAGAGAATAGTCACATTTTTTTTTTAGTAATCTGAATTTTAAAGTTGTATAACAACAAAAATATGCTTGTAATTGCTTTCTTCTCTGAGTTAGCAGGGTCCCTTTCTTGGCACACCTAAATTAAGATTTAATTGTAAGTACTTTTGTTAATTGATTTTTGTGTAATTATCTTACTTTGTGAGCAATGACTATCAAATGTTGTGTTATAAAAGTTCCAAAATTAAGGAATGATTATTATTGTTACATGATTACATCAACTTGAAAACAATTGATTATTTAGTAAATCATTGCATAGTAGAACATCTGTTCTGAACCACCAAAATATCCACAGGACAAAGTTTGGAATAGTCTTTTTCTTATCAGTAATACTTCATCGCAATGTAATATTTACTATGCTTTATTGCTATTATTAATAAGCCTTTTTTTAATCACTTGATGACAGAAGGATTTTTTTAAGTTGACATTTATTACTTTTTAAAACTAATTTTCTTGGTCAGGTGCCAGCTCTTTGAAAAATATTTTAAATCAATGTGAGAGAAATTTCAGTTTAAGTATTTGAAGCTAATGGACAGAAGTTGTACTTGTAAATAAATTGCTGAATTAAATTTTTCACCTATATACTGGGATCCTACACAGGGTGGCTAATCTTTTCAGAGCCTTCTTTTAGCATACCTGTTTTTCTACAATTAGTAAAAGACATTTATTCTGCATTTTGCGTTAGTAACAACTCTCAAAATTTATCTATGCATCAAAAGGAATGTTTTTAAAATAAAATGATTTTAACTTGCACCAGGCTTACAAATCATACCTTTCATAATGAATACAAATATAACGTGTATTATTAAAATGTACAAAAGGATTCCAATTTTTGAGGTTTTATACATTTTACAACCACCTATATAAATTTGTTTGATTTTCATGTTACAATTTTAAGAATTATTATTTTTATGTTTATTTTTGAGAGAGAGAGAGAGAGAGAGAGAGAGAGAGAGACAATGAGAGTGAGAACGAGCAGAGGAGGGGCAGAGAGAGAGGGAGACACAGAATCCGAAGCAGGTTCCAGGCTCTGAACTGTCAGCACAGAGCCCGACATGGGGCTTGAACTCACAAACCCAGAGATCATGACCTGAGCCAAAGATGGATGCTTAACCAACTGAACAACCCCGGTGCCCTAAGAATTCTTACTTTTGTTCACTGTTTATTTAATGAACTGAACTTTTAGACTCATTCTAGTCTATAATACCTTAAGGCTGTTTGGATCTGAAATTAATTTTATTTCTCTGCTAGATCCTTTAATACCAATTACTTTAGATCTCCCCACCCTGTTTCAGGTCATTTGTTCATTTACCATTAACAAACTCATTAGCCTAAAGAGTTATTGTTTAAAATATGTTCTCATGTGATTATAGCAATCCACAAAATCATTTGTTCATTGCTATGTCCAAAATTCAGTTATTACCATTGAGGTAATCATTCTACCTTTAATTATGCTGCCTACAAAGGCATACAATAGCTTCTATTCTGAACAGAACATCCCTTAAAGCAATTCACTTCAAACTATTAAACTAAGAAATTAATGACTCTGTCTACTGTGGCTGTTTCTGGCAGATTACTTGAATAAGATAAAGTTTTGTGTAAAGCATATTCTTTTTCCTTTGTCCTTGGCTTACAATCTATCATGAAGTTTTATGACCTTCCTCCAACTCATCATTCTGGTCAAACTTTGCCACTTCATTGAGTGTGTGCATGTAGTTGGATAATTGTATAGGGCAGAGAGATTGCTACATGAAGAATATGGTCTTAAGGAGTCATATGACAACACTAACAAGTAGAGATATTAATAAAAGAAAAATAAACCAGCTTTTTGACCCTGGCTTTTAACTTAGCCTTTCTGACACACACTGACAACTTACCTAGTCTGATCTACCCTAGAAGAATTTGCTTTTAGAAAAGAATTT
Source organism: Prionailurus viverrinus (assembly GCF_022837055.1). Classification (NCBI taxonomy): domain Eukaryota; kingdom Metazoa; phylum Chordata; class Mammalia; order Carnivora; family Felidae; genus Prionailurus; species Prionailurus viverrinus. The sequence continues at coordinate 128,571,237 of NC_062569.1, read as the reverse complement.
GATAAGTTAATTCACACTGAGATGTAAATGATAGGTTCAAATAATGTTAAAGGACACAAGGTCCTATAATGTTTTTAAAGAAATCTACTCTAAGTTTAAAAATTTATGCTTGTGAAGTAGATTAGTATTGCTTTTCAAAAACACTAACAGTGTTGGTCATAATGTATACATTAAGAACTGCATGGGCAAGACACAGTTCTATGGATTTTGTTTAATAATGGTTCTTTGAGGTGCATAATATTATTATTCCTATGTGCATATATACATGCTTAGAGAAGTCTCTCAGAAATTTCTGAAATCACATTGCTAATATAATTGGTACAATCTTTTAAATCACCTAATCATTTAGGGGTGTGGTTTTTACTCATAGTTTATACTAAGTGTTTAAAAAGAAGAAAAATCCACAGATAATACATACATATTATCACTTACTTACATTTTAAAATATAACGGCACTTATAAACTCTGGGAAAAAATAATAACTAATTGAAAGCGCTGAAGAACAACCAAAAGTAAGCAGAAATTGGATAGGAGTCTAATCCTGGAGGAAGGCATAGAGAGAGTGTAGCAGATATGTAACTGACATCTCAAAAGGAAAGACGATAAATAATGGGGAACAAAAAGAAAAAATTAAGAAATAATGGCAAAAATTTCCCAAAGTTGGTGGAAGTCAAATGGCTGAAATATAAAGAGACAAATTTTTAATTAGCCAAAGAAAAAAATGACACATTAAAAATAGGGGGCACAAAGGGTGCCTGGGTGGCTCAGTCAGTTAAGCATCTGATTTCAGCTCAGGTCATGATCTCAGGGTTTGTGAATTCAAGCCCTGTGTCAGGCTTTCTCCTGTTTGTGCAGAATCCTCCTCAGATCCTCTGTCTCCCTCTCATTTCGCCCTCCCCCACTTGCTTGTGCTCGCTATCTCTCTCAAAAATGAAAATAAACATTAAAAAAAATTAGGGGTCAAAAATACAAATGGTTAATACAAATTGTGACAGAAAATCTTCAATGAAATTAACAACTTTCTTGAAAATTACCATACCATTTCTTACACAAGATCAGTAGAAAACTTTAACATCCCTATACATATTAAAACTAATATATATTATATATTAATTATCAAAAATTTTCACAAGGAAAGCTGCAGCCTCTGGTTAATTCTATCAAACATTTAAGGAAAACATAATATAATCGTGTACAAACTGTTTCAGAAAATTAAACAGGAGAGGCACCTGGGTGGCTCAGTCAGTTAAGCATCCGACTTTGACTCAGGTCATGATCTCAAGGTTCGTGGGTTCCAGCTCCACGTCGGGCTCTATGCTGACAGCTCGGAGCCTGGAGCCAGCTTCAGATTCTGTGTCTCCCTCTCTCTCTGTTTCTCCCCCGCTCTCACTCTGTCTCTCTCTCTCATTCTCTCAAAAATAAAGATTAAAATATATTTTTTAAGAAAATTAAATAGGAAACATTTCCATTTTGTTTAATAAAACAATAAGTTCCTGATAACAAAACTAGACAAAGTCATTACAAGGAAAGGAAACTACAGACCGATATCCTTCATGAACATAGGTAGGAAAATTCTTTACAAAATATAAACAAATCAAATTCACCAATACATGTTAAATCAACATAATGGTCAAGAGGATAATCATACCAGGAATGCAAAGCTGGTTTAATATTTTAAACAGTCGATGGAGAACTGACACTCAATGCCTCTCTTACCACCTCAAACTTTCATGTCATGGGGAGCTTCTGGGAGAAGCTGTGTATCTTTCACCCAGAGCTGCATATATACCTGACCCGGAATTCAGAAAAGCTGAAGGGGGAGATCCTTGAGAACTAGAGGAGCTAAAAGACTCTCATTTCCACCCCATACCCATGAAGTGAGGTACAGATGAAAAACAAAAAAGCTGTTAATATAACTTATCATATTAATAGAATAAGGAAAATCGTATCATTTTCATAGATAAAGAAAAAGCCTTTGGAACTATTCAAAGTCCATTCATCATGAAAGTTCTCAGAAGATAAGAAAAAAAGAGAACGTCTTCAATACCCATTCATCATGAAATTTCTCTATTGCTTCTCGGCCTTTTGGCTAAGATCAAGTGTAGCATCATGAAACTTCTCAAGAAATAAGAATAAAAGAAAACATCAAAAAAATGGAGCGAATATACTGAATACCTTCAACTAATATGATACTTAAAAGTCAGAGATTAACCACTTTTCCCATAAGATCAGGAATGAAACAAGCATGTCTGCCTCCATCACTTATACTAAACATTGTATTGGAATTACTTCCTAATGCACCAAGGCAAAACAAAGAAATATAAGGAAAATAGATTAGAAAGGAGGTAGTAAAATGCTTGGCGTGCTTGATATGATGTAAATGTAAAATATATTAAGATGTCTATGAAGCAAATATTAGAACTAAGTGAATTTACTGGGTCACCTAGTCACTGGGTCAGGGTCAGTATAAATATATATATTTTTTTAATTTTTTAAAAAGTTTATTTTTTTTATTTTGAGAGAGAGAAAGAGGCAGAGAAAAGGAGAGAGGGAATCCCAAGCAGGCTCTGTGCTGTCAGTGCAGAGCCGGAGTCAGCGTCCAGTCTCACCAAATGTGACATCATGATCTGAGCTGAAATCAAGTCAGACGCTTAACCACCCAGGCACTCTAAAGCTAATTTATTTTAATGCATTTATGGAAGAATAAAAATCTAATATATAAAGAATAAATTAATAAAAAAAGTACAAATAAGTTTTATACTAAACATTACCAAGTACTGCTGACAAAAATTAAAGGATATCTAAATAAAAATATATACACAATGTTTATGGATTAGAAGACTCAATATTGGTAAGGTGTCACTTCTTTCCAGATTAAACCGTAGATTCAATGAAATCACAACCCTGACTCCATCAGGGTTCTTTTTTTTTTTTTTTGTAGAAATTTACAAGCTAATTCCAAAACCTACATAAAAATAGAAAGGATGTAGAATATTCTAAACATTCTCAAAAAAGAAGAGCAATGTTGGATGACTGACTTCAAAACTTGGTATAAATTTATAGTAGTCAGTAAAGTGTAGTACTAGTTTAAAGATAAGCAAGATCAACTGACAGACTAGAGCCCAGAAATAGCCCACTCTTCAATTAATTTTTTAGTTAATTCAGTTAATTTTTGACAGAGGGGCTAAAATAATCTAATGGGAAAAGTATATTCATGATGAAAGAAAACCAAAATCAACTCAGACTCCCAACTTATACCATACATAGAAAACAACTCAAGATGAATCATAGACTTGAATGTGAAGTGAAAACTATATAGCTAAATCCATATGACATAGAACATTTTTGTGACTTAGATGTAGAGTAAGTTTTATTATAGATGGCACCAAAAGCAAAAATTACATAAGAAAAACTATAAATTAAACTTTATAAAATGTAAACATTTTGCTCATTATAAGATTCTCTTAGGAAAATCAATGGATAAACTACAGACTAGGAGCAAATATTCACAAACATACTATCTGTCAAAGGACTGGTATCTAAAATTCTTAATAAAATCATACAATTCAATAAAATATCCAACAACTCGATAAAAACGGTCAAAATATTTGAACAGATATTATTTTATAAAAGAAGCTATATAAATGGTTATAAACACATGGAAAATTTTACAAACCATTAGTCATCAGGGAAAAACAAATTAAAACCACGGTGAGATGCCATTACATAGCCACTGGAATAATTAAAATTCAAAAGAACGGGAACACCAAATTATTTTTAAAAATTTTTAATGTTTATTTGTTTTCAAAAGACAGAGGGGCTCTGAGGGGCAGAGAGAGAGGGAGACACAGAATCTGAAGCAGGCTTCAGGTTCTGAGTTGTCAGCACTTGAACCCACTTGTCAGGCTTGAATCCACAAACCTTGAGATTATGACCTGAGCCGAAGTTGGGCACTTAACCAACTGAGCCATCCAGGTGCCCCAAGGAAACACCAAATTTTGATGAAGCTGATGAGCAAATAAAGTCCTAGTGTGCTATTTGTGGTATTATAAAATGATACAACTACCTCTAGCAATTCCTTATCAAATGAAATACACATCTTCTCTATGACCCTTCTGTATTACTGGATTAGGAGGAAGGGTCAACATAACTTACTTTTTTATTGCTGGTTTAGAATACAGTTTCATTACTGCTATTATGCAAAAACCTGTTCTGAAGTCCGTAACATTCTCCAGTTTCCTTCGTCTCTAAATCCTGTGGCTAACCTTTACTGCTATCCAGATGGACCTTGATTTCATCTACAAGTTTTCTTCCCTGGATTATTTTATGTCTTTCTACTTAGTACATTTATCAACTACTTTGATCACCTATAAGGCATCCTGGCACCACAGTTCCTAGATTTTTTTCAACTACAATGACTTACAATTAAAGAGTAGTTATTCAGCAAGCTCCATCTCAGAGCTTGCCTACAGTTGGAACTTGCATTATTTTTCTGTGATTTACAGTTTTTAATTCTCTCCCTTTTCCACTTCCACTCTGCTCTAACGCTTTTTACCATTTTGCTCTTGTTGTGGCCTCTGATCCTTCAGCACCTGCTCATTTTCCTGGTCTTTTTCTTTCCTCACTTACTGGGACCTAGCATCAGGCTTGAAACTGGAGACCTCCCATAAATATTTGTTAAACTGAATTGAATCCACTCACTTCTCTGCTTTGGTTGCGTATTGTGATTTGTCATCTCAAGGTCCCCTTTAAGACACCCTAGAATCACTCATACCTTTGGCCTGTACTGCATTGCTAAACCCTTAATCACATATACCTGTTGTATCCTCTGTTTTCTCTCCTGCTTTGTTGACGATTGATGTATAAAGTCCATACATATGACTGATCACACATAATAATTACTATAGTAATTACTAAGCTCAGAAAGCCCTAGCTGTAGCTCAGTTGTCCATATATTCATCTTTTGTTCTATTCCTGTTCTATTAATAGTCTACAGTTGTTATTCTAATGTATATTTTTTTAAAAATTTCTTCCAACCTCTTGTCGTCATTTCTTTTCTTTTTTGAGGAAAATAATGACTCTCCTGTTTTCCGGTGTTAATACCTCAATGCTTAATCACTTTCATTCTGACTTCTACAAAAGAGCAAGTTTTATCAATAATTATCCCCTCGCTAAATTTTCAATATGGTTTTCAATGGCTTCTTTCCCTCTTTCTATAAGTTACTCAGATCTCCTCTCCCAAAGAACAAATACCCCTTCACCCCTCAAAAATATTTTTCTGTGGTATCCTAAACACTGCTACCTCTAGTGAGTTAAAATACAAGTTTGCTACTTCTATTTCTTCAACAATTGTAAATTCTTAGACTCTGGCCCCTTAACCACTTAAGTCCCATCACATATGGTAACTGCTTTTAGGAAGGCCATTGGTGATCTTTTCACCAAAATCAATGTCTCCACCAATCCCCCTGTCCCCAGCCCCACCCAGGTTTTCTTTCTCTTTGGACTGGCAAGGTTTATGATCCTCTCATTTTTCAAAACATTATCCTTAACATGGCTCCTGTACTTGGATTCCATTTTATCTTGTATTTTATTCTTAAATATCTTTTTCACATATATTATTTTTTCCTTCTCCACTTTTTTTTTCAAAGTTCTATTTCATCTTGCTTTTCTTATCAAAAGAGGTAATGACTAACAATAGCAGCTGGCCTCACCTGGTTCAAATACATTTTCCTAAAATAAATCTTCTTTTGGGCTACCTGGGTGGTTCAATTTGTTAAGCATCTGACTCTTGATTTCAGTTCAGATCATAATCTCATGGTAATGAGATCAAGCCCCATGTCAGTCTGCACTGACAGCATGGAGTCTGCTTGGGATTCTCTCTCCTTCTCTCTCTGCCCCTCCCCACTCATTCACACTCATGGTCTTGCTCTCTCTGTCTCTCAAAATAAACATTCAAGAAAAACTTCTTTGAATGAAGAACTTATTAATGCCAAAAGAAAACAATTCAATATTGAAAATAAACTTTATCCTGTTTATTGATGTTTAATTTAATCAATTTCTGTCTGCCTCTCTTCCTCCCTCTCTTCCTCCCTCTCTTCCTGCCTCTCCTTCTCCCACTACACACACACACACCCCAACACACACACACTAAATTGAACAAATCACATTTGGCTGTAACAACCAAGTAATTCAATTATTGACAATATATTTGTCCCACATTAGTACTAGAGAGATCCTTCATTTCTAGCATTTGCATCCTATTTCTTCTGGAGCTCCATCTTCCAGTACTCTGTTTCCTGTATCTATTCCACTTGGTCTACTTCTGGGACCCATATGTTCTAACTCATTTGGAGCTGTCTGGAATTTGTAGAAATTCAGTACATAAAAGAGAGGCTTTTTCTCTGTGCTTCAGAGCCTGACAACTATGCCTCTAAGTATAACTATTTCTGTTTATAATTTCTATTGTACAAGCCCAAGGAATTTCTTCACTGTAGTTTCCCATCTCTCACTTTCAAATCTTCCCTGGCAGTAGAAACTGAAATTAAAGCTGTCTAAGCAAACGCTGCCTCACTCGCTATTTGCCAATGTAAGAATTGAAGTATAGTCAGATTATTTTCTGCTTAGTGAATCAAATTGGCTCCCATCAATTCACCTTGTCAATTTCAAGCTCTCCTCCAAAGTTTTCAAAGTTCTCCATAAACTTGGGACACCTGGGTGGCTCAGTCAGTTGAGTATCCGACTTGGGCTCAGGTCGTGATCTCACAGTTCATGGGTTCAAGCCCCACTTCAGGCTCCTTGCTGACAGCTCAGAGCCTAGAGGCTGCTTTGGATTCTGTGTGTCCCTCTCTCTCTGCCCCTCCCCCACTTGCACTCTGTCTCCCTCTCTCTGTCTCTCAAAAATGAACATTAAAAAAAAAAATTCTCCCATAAACTTGTCCAAACTTCTGTAACAATCTTCTTTTTATTCCAACTCACAGTGCTGCTTGCATTACATAAATGTACTGTCCCTAACACAGCATCTTACTGTTCTGGTCAGCACACAATCTTTGGTGGAGTTTACTTCACTACGATGGCTCCCCCTCTTGCTGTACATTATTAATTCTATGTGCTATTCGTGGCCAAGCTTAAGTTTCAATTCATCGGAGAACCATTCCATAGTTATTATACCTTTCTTGTCTTCCCTTTCTCTGGTAATGTTTACTCTGAACCACTATTGAGTATTTCATCACAAATATTATTGTGTTTTTTAAAACTATATTGTAAAGTTCCTGCTGCCAGGTGCTTTATCCAATAAAAAACTTATTGGCAGAGGGAAGTAGACATACTTTTCAGTTGAGCATTTACAGTGCCGGAAATATTGAATATTCAGAGAGTTTGCTAGGTCCCAGATGCTCCCCTAATTTCATTTAATTCTCACAACCGCACTCCGCGGTCATTGTTAAACCCGCTTAATAAATGAGAACTGAGGGTCAGAGAGCTTAAATCTCCAAGGTCAGATATCTAAAGAAAAACAGCCGTGTTTAATAGCAAAGCCTATAATCCTTCGATTTTACCTGATTCCAAATTCTTGTGAAATGGTTGTTTTAAGTAAAAAGCAATGAATTGGTTTAATACGATGTCAAGTATTTGTACGTAAATAGTACACCTAACTTTGAGTCTATACTCTGCAAAGGATCCTTGTTTTTTGGCTGTTTGGGGGGGTTGCTTTGTTATTATTGTTGTTTGTGTGTTTTTTTTTGTTTTGTTTTGATTTTGTGGGGTTTTTTTTTTTTTTTTTTTTGGTATCGTTTTTGTTGGCAGTGAATATCTTTTCTGGAATGTTCTAGTCCTGCCCAAAAGTGCCATTTCAACATGTAGAGTTCCACATGAACTGAAGTTTCAGGTTTGTATTATTTGGTAAAGAAACCTAAAGTTCAAATGACTGATAAGAACCGGTCAAGACGTACTGGAAAAATATCATCTCTTAATGGCAAGCAACAGAGCAATAAAAGCAGAACATCTCCTAGTATTAGGATTAGATGAATAAATTACTAGTGTTTTTGTAATAAGGTCTTTTTAAAGGGAATATCACAATATTTATCTCATAGAAAATATGAAAAATAGTGGGAATAAGGTTAAAAGAAGTCATATAAAAATTTCCAATTGTACTTTGTGCAAATAAGACAGGTTCTCACCTTTAGATGAAAAAAAAAAGAGAACTTCAGAAGACAAAAAAGTGTCATGTAAGCCAAACAAAACAAAACCAAACCAAAAAAACCAAACCTGGATCAGGGAAATAGTATTTATTTTACTGCAGCAACTATAAATATTTCTGAAAAATATATATGGAAGAAAAACCTGTAGAATGGAAAGAGTTTGGCCATCGAGTTATTAGATGGAAAAACTTCAAAGATAATCAGATTATGTCAGTATATCTGAATGACATTTTAATTACACAATGTTAAGAGGAAATGTAATGGCTGAACAAAGGAATTTAGAACTTTTTGGAGACTATATTCAGCTGAGAAAGCCCAGGAGTCTGTCATTTTCTAAGAAAGGTTGATATCATTATGTTATGCCATCAAAGGTTTTAAAGAGAAAGAACTCAGTTTCTCTCTCCTGTTACCTGCTTACATTTGTGTGGTTAGTGAATAAACTTGAATTCTCTTTTCTTAGCCCTGATTAAGGATCTTAAGAGGCCCATCTGAATGTCACTTATGTTGTTTGGAAATATCCCAGATATGAGGGCCAATAGCGTCTTCCAAAGCCCGTTACATTTGCCTCAATCCCAAAGTACCAGGGCACATCACCGGATCCCTACTATGCTTTGTTTCCAACAACTCTCACAGCCATCCAGATATCAGACATCTCTTTTATTATCTACATCATTCTGTTAGCTGCAAAACACTTTAAAGAGAGAGAGAGAGAGAGAGAGAGAGAGAGAGAGAGAGAGAGACTGTCAAGTTAGGAAAAAGAAAAAGAATAGCAACTTAGCTGATATCAAGGGACTTTGAGGCAAATAAGAACTTTCAATATGAGAATAAGGCGAGGAACATGACAGAGATGACAAAAAGACATCTCTCTCTGTCAACAGCCTTCTTCAGTTCCGCTGAGATCCATTAGCAGCTGTGAAGTGTGAAAATTAGGAGCTAAAGCACGGAGGATATTTTAAGGCTGAGAATGCAGCAAGCTTTCACATTTCCTTATCACATCTCCTTTTATTCCATCAAACATGCTATCCGTACTATTTCTTTATGATTTCTCAACAGATTCAAATATTGCCTCAGAAGTCTGCTGAGGGTAATGACCTGGTTGGGAGCGATAGCCTCGAGGGCTTATTTCCCAAGGGAATTTTTCAAGGGGACAGAGAGGGAAGCAGATGTTTTCCATCAGCAACCCATGCTGGAGAAGTACCATCACTCCCTTCCTAACCGCATGCTCCAGGCCGTAATCATGTACTTCTGTCTTCTGCTTTCATAGACACAGCGGCATGTCATAATTCACATCCCGTCTTGTTGACACAGCTGAAGCAAGCTGTGTCACATAGCAAATTGTTTGTTCACTGAAACCAAAGACACAGCAGCTCTTTGTGGAGTGACTAAAAGGAGCTGCAGATTTCTAGATGTTTGCAGTCAAGTGCACTGCAGGGTAGGGGTCCAGAAACACTCCACAAATATGTTTATACTCTTTCAGTCCCGGCTACATATGGGGTATTTCTATCGCTGCCATCCTCATAGCACACATCAGCTAAAACAGAGACTGTGCATCATCTGGATAGCCTTACACCACTCCTAAAGCATCTTGATCAAAATTCCTTGCTGCGCCAAAACACAGTATTTTTAAATGAGGGAATAAATGTGAAGGGGCGAAGGCAACAAGGACTATTATGTAAGAGAGAAAATCAATCTCTTTTTCGAGCAGTGTCAATTACAATACAGCATAGCATGATCTTTGAGGAAACTGAAGACACATCCTGTATTATACACATTTACTGATTACTAGGGACAACTTATTCAGGTTATTTATCACCAATATATTATTGTGTATATTTGTCTCCTAAAATGTGGTTGGCATTAGTTCAGGCAGGACAAGCAAGGCTTAGTGGACAGAGAATTGATGTAAAAATTTATATGCTTGGTCTTGTTCCAGCTGCACACAAATTATGTAACCTGAACCAACTTACTTGAAGACGCAGTTTCCTTATCTATACAGTGAGATCTAAAGTATCCCCAAAACTCATTTAAGCTCTTAAATTCTATTTTCTCTAAATTAATGCTTGGTAATCAAAGCTGCAAATCAGGACAACTGCAATCTAATCATCTTTTCAAATGATTACAAATACTTTTTGAAGACAAAGTCCATATGCCTAATTGTCTCTGCTCTTCTCAAGGTTATACATTCACAGAGAAAATTTTCCCATGGAAATGGGCAATTTTATATAATCAGCTCATTCTTTCTTCCATCCCTCTCTAACTCTTCAAATCCAGGGCTCTACACATTACGTGGTTGGTATTTCCAATCCTTAGTCTATCTGCCATGGCCTCTGATATTTAGTCTATCCCTGGCCAACTCCTTTTCATCACGGCCAGAATCATCTTGAAAAAGCAATTTAATTTCATTCCCCTTTTCCAGAGTATAAAATACTTCTCTGTTAACCTGACAAATCAAGCCAAAGTTATTCACTCAAGCTTTCAAGACCTGTGTATGTTTATGAGCAAATCTTATAAACGCCCCAGAATTACCCACCAGGGCCAAGACAGCTTCCTCACTGCCACAGCTTTATCACTCTCCTTGCTCTGTGGTCCTTTTCTTCTTTATGTCATTTACTTGCCTTAAATCCCTTTTCTGTGACATTTGACCTAATTGGGTTCTGCTCACCCTTCATTGCCCAGTTGAAGCAACTTCAGGCTGCCTCGTGCAAGGATCTCATAGGGCCCTCCAGTTTCTCTTACTTCTCTGAGCATCAAGAATCAAAACTGGCATTTTAGGGTGATAAATATTAGTGCTTCTCCTTTCCACCCACTTTGGAACCAAATGAGAAAAAGGAGGCTTGAAATATCATCTTTTTTGAAATGTTTATTTATTTGCAACAGGGACAGAGAGCCAGGGAGGGACAGAGAGAGAGAGAGGGAGTCAGAGAAACTGAAGCAGGCTCTGAAAAGAGCTTGACATGGGACTCAAACTCATGAACTGTGAGATCATGACCTGAATCAAAATCAAGAGCCAGATGCTTAACCGACTGAGCCACCCAGGTGCCCCAAAATATCATCTTTATTATGAGGAAAGGCTGAATTGGAAATTGTGACCTACCTAGAGCTAAGACTGCAGGGAGTTTGACATATATTTTGCCCCAAATTTGGATAACCACACCTTAGAGTCTGGCAGATTGCTGACCAGAACCCATTCTCCCTGCCAGCAGGTAGATTGGAAAAGACAGGCCAAGGAGGAGGAGGCTGAGTTCCTTCTCCCAAATGTCCCAACCAGATGAGCCTCTCCTCTTCCTCTAGGGTCAGAGAGAAACCATAAATATGTGATGTAAAATGTGAAGTAACTCCACATAGAAACTTGGTGCATCTACTTCTTGGTCAGTCTAAAAGATCACATACATACTGACCCTGTTAGTGTTTTAGTCATATTAAACATGCTCCCCAATGAAATTCTAAGACTCAAGAGGACATGAACCATTATCTGTATTCCTTTTACATTCCTTTTTCATTCCTTATGTGCTAGGCACATAATAATGGTCAAAAATTAAATATTGCCTGATTGCTTAACAAATTCATCTATTCATAATTATTTTTACAATGAAAATGTATAGTATAGATTTGTGTTCATGTTGAATGTGAACAAAAATATTTGCAGATGACAGGAATCTTGAGAACAGTTACCATGTACATGTCTAACAGAAATACATAAAAAGGAAAAAAAAGTCATATATAGAGAATATTTTTGTTCAAGTAGATGGCTTTATTAAAAGATATAACCACCAAAGCTTGTTTTGTTTCTAATAGAGTATAAATGAGCACGGCTACCGATGAAAACAACAATTAACAAATCCTACCATACTTTGTTAGCTCTTTGTGTTAAAGAGGGAAATCAAAGTATTTATCATCTGCCTTAATGAGATACTGTTAGTCACACATCTTACTGACATTATTGAACAGCAGAATCATTTTTTAACCATAACATGGTGGATTTTCGTGGTGTCACAAACTTGGAATGAACTTGAGAATAGAAGTGTTCAAATTATTATACCAATTATTTTTTAAGTATAAAATGGGTAATGTTACATTAAGATGATAATCATAGACCATCTTTCTTTTAATGTTTTTTTTTTTATTTTTGAGAGAGAGAGAGAGAGAGAGAGAAAGTGGAAGCAGGGAAGGGGCTGAGAGAGAGGGAGACACAGAATCCAAAGCAGGTTCCAGGCTGTGAGCTGTTAGCGCAGAGCCCGACATGGGACTCTAACTCACGAACTGTGAGATCATGACCTGAGCTGAAGTCTGATGCTTAACAGAATGAGCCACTCAGGCACCCAAGACCATCTTCAAATAAGAAAGCTAGGTGTCTTTCAAGGACTAACTGCTCTTGGCTACTTTTATATCACAATAAAGTTATTCTAAAATTTCTTAAATCATAAAATTTCTTACTTATACTTTCTTTCCACTCATATTTTGCCACATGTGTTTCTGATCTGTGTTGAATACCTAATGGAGAGAAAGAAACTATCAAAAATGTTTATATATAAAAATATTATATATACAATTTCTATATTGCAATCGAACAAAATAATACATTTTACATATTTTTTTCTAAATGACCTGCTTTTTTTCTTTGGAAAAAGAAGGAATTGTGTTTTGCTTTCAATGTTGTTTTTGTCTATTTGCTGAGGGACATTATGATCAGACAAAGCCTGAGCTGCTTATTGATAAGACATACATACAGTGGCTGAATATTGTTTTCTAATAGGCAATTCTCTAGAGAAAACTCAGGTCTCATATGTCTTCCATCCTTTCTCATACATAATAAAGGAGACTCTCGGGTGTTGATTCTCTGGCAAGCATAACTCAGTTATAGGCTGTCCTATTTAAGAAGACAACATGAAGCTCATGACTGACTAGTATTTGAGCATAAATTGAGTGAAACTTTGTTCAGCTACACAAGCAATGGGTAAGTGTGTGTGTGTGTGTGTGTGTGTGTGTGTGTGCGCGCGTGCGCACGCGCCTGTGCGTGCGTCAAAGAGGTTATAATACTGGCTATGATAGGTTGAGAAGTCTCCCCCACCACCCACCTTGCCCTGGCCAATGATGTCTATATGCTAATACTAAGAGCCTGTTAATATATTACCTTACCTGACAAAAGGGATTTTCAAGGTGTGATTACATTAATGGTGTTGACTTGGGATATTATTCCGGATTATCGTTGTGGGACCAGTGTAAGCACAAAGGTTTTTACAAGAGGGAGGCAGATTGGTCAGAATCAGAAGATGTGATAATGGAAGCAGAGGATCAAAGTCAAAGAGTAATTTGAAGATGCTATACTGCTGGCTTTGAAAATGAAGGAAGAGGACACCAGCTAAGGAATGCAGGTCGACTCTAGAAGCTGAAAACTGCAAGAAGGCAGATTCTTTCCTAGAGCCTCTGGGGAGCACAGCCCTGCCAATATACTGATCTTGGCCCAAGAGAATCCATTTCAGATCAGAAGATCTCCAACACTATGAGATAATAGATGTGGGTTGTTTTAAGCCACTGAGTTTGTGGTAATTTGTTATAGGAGCAATAAGAAACCAATACATTAAAAGTTGTTTAGAAATAGGAAAAAGGCAAATATAAGCTGACTTCATATTTATGAAAACACATTGTTATGCTAACAAAATGTATTAATCTTCACAAAGTTTTAATTATGAAATAAATGTTATAGCATCAGAAAACTTTCCGAGAATTTCTGTTTTCACTTTTTAGAAGTTCCAAAAAAATTTCCAAACCCAGCTTGAATGTAGAATAGTCCTAGTTTTAATGATCCCTATAGACTTAGGTCTAAGTCAAAAGAAACCTTGAAACCTTGGCTTGGAATATTTCCTAATACCGGTCAATAGAACTTATCTGCGTTTTGTACTTGGAATTACTTGTTATATTACTGACGCTCAATTTAATTTATTTTTCACCAATTTTTGGTAATGTACATTCCTAAGCCCTGTAGACTTAAAATTCTTTTTTTAACTTACTTAAGCAAAGTCTATTCTTTCTGGCTCTGTAAATTTAGAGAAATGCCTGTGTTTCTGCATCTACCACCAATAACAAGATACAGATTATTTCTACCAACCCCGAAATCCTTCATGTTACTGTTTTGTAGTTAAGCCCTGTTCCCCAACCCCAACACTTGGTAACTTTTATCTGTCTTCCATCCCTACATTTTTATGTTTTCCACAATACCATACAAGTAGAATGATACAAAATTTTATATCATTGTCCTCTGGATCTGACTTCTTTTACTTAGTCAAATATACAAGAGATTTAAACATGTAATGGAGTCTGTCAGTAGTTCATTCATTTTTATTGTTGGGTTTCCAACTGTATAGAGGTAAAACAATTTATCCCTTCCCAGTTAAGAGACGTTAGAGTTATTTCCAATTTTGGTTTATTACGAACAAAACTACTATAAATATTGTATGTAGGTTTTTGATGGTAAGTTTTCACTTCTTTCTAAGAGTGGGAATAAGTTATACGTTTATTTTTTTTTAACAAATAACCAAACTGTCTGTCCCATCCCTTCTTTTCCTCCCCTCCTCTTTTCTTCTCTTTCTTTCTTGTCTTTTTGAGAGAGAGAGAGAGAGGGAGAAAGAGAGAGAGAAAGAGAGAGAATGTGGGTTGAGGAGTGGGGCAGAGGGAGAGAGAAAATCTTAAGCAGGCTCCATGCCCATTGTGGAGCCCAACTCAGGGCTCAGTCTCACAATTGTGAGATCATGGCCTGAGCTGAAATCAAGAGTCAGAGGCTTAGCTGACTGAGCTTCCCAGATACCCTAAATTGTCTGTATTTTCTAAAGTGGCTGTATCACTTTTGCTTTCCCAGCAGCTACAGTTCTATTTGTTCTATGACCTTGTCAGCATTTGCTATTGTCATTCTTTTCATCTCATCTTTCCTAAAAATGTTACTCTAATAGTATGACACTGTTGATTTAATTTCAATTTCCCTCATGAATATTTATGTTGAACATCGTTTTACATTATTATTTACACCTTTATATATACTTTATAGTAAAATAGCTCTTCAAATCTTTTGCCCATTTTTTTTTAAATTGGGTTTTTGTTCCCTCATTGTTGAGTGAGAAAAGTCACTACATGTTCTCTATATAAAATCCTTCCAGATAAACCATCTGCAAATGTTTCTCATAGTTTATAGTTTGTGTTTTCAGTCCTTTAATATTGCATTCACTGAACAAAAGTTTTAAATTTAATTTTGATCAAGCTCAATTTTTATCACTTGTTTCTTTTAAAAAAATCAGAATTTGGGGGATCATATTTTTTTTTAATTTGCCTAATTTAAGGCTACAAAGATATTTTCTTTTTTTAATTTTAATTTTAATTTTAATTCTAGTATAGTCAACATACAGTATTATATTAGTTTCAGGTGTACAGTATCGTGATTCAATACTTCCATACTTCATTACTCAGTGTTCATCATGATGACTGCACTCATGAAGTGCCTTCACCCATCCTCACCCCCACCTCCACTTTGATATGCTTTATTTTCAACGAGTACCCTCAGTTATTTTTTTTCATCGAGAGATACTTTTATAAATGTATTGAAGTTTTGTAGTATTAGGTTTTATATTTCAGTATATAATACACTGTATTTAATTTTTGCATACATTGTGAGAGATGGGTCAATTTTTGATCTGTTTTGTTCTCATATAGATGTCAACTCTGCCAGCATAAATTCATGAAAAGACTACCCTTACTCCATTCACTTGCCTTTGCAACTTTATCAAATTATTTTATTAGTGTGGGTCTACTTCTTGACTCTATTGCATTCAACTGATACATGTTTCTTTTTAAAATTATTATTATTATTATTATTATTATTATTATTTAAATTCAAGTTAGTTAATACACAGTGTAGTCTTGGCTTCAGGAGTAGAACCCACTGATTTATCTCTTACATATGACACCCAGTGTTCATTCCAAAAAGTACCCTCCTTAATGCTCACACCCATTTAACCCATCATCCCACCCACCTCCCCTCCATCCACCTTTACTACTACAGCCACTCTTGAAAACAGTATGGAGGTTCCTCAAACAATTAAAAATAGAACAACCCTATGACTCAGCAATTGCACTACTAGGTGTTTATCCAAAGGATATAAAAATGCTGATTCAAAGGAGTACATTCATCACAATGTTTATAGCAGTGCTATCAACAATAGCCAAACTATGGAAAAAGCCCAAATGCCCATCAACTGAGGAATGGATAAAGAAGATGTGGTATGTATGATACATGTTTCTTTTTGTCAATACCATACTATCATCTTTTTTTACATTTTTCTGTAGACTTAAAACAAACCTTGAAATCAGTAATATGAATTTTTTGTTCAACTTTGTTTTTCCATTATAAAATTGTTTTGGCTATCCTAATTCCTTTGCCTTTCCATATTAATTTTAGAATAAAATTCTAAAATTGTCAACTTGTCAATTTCTATAAAATTCATTCTAGGATTTCTATTGAAATGGCATTAAATTCCAATTTGAGAAGAATCAGCAAAACTATTGAGTCTTCTAATTCATAATAATTGTATGATTTTCTGTTAATTTTGGTTTTCTTTGGTTTCTCTTTTTCTGTAGTGTTCAGTATATTGATTCTGCAAATATCTTGTTAGGCTTAATCTTTAAAATTTCATTTTTCTATGATGTTGTTGTAAACTGTATTTTATCTTACATTTTGAATCCCAATGGTTTATTGCTACTATAGAGAAATGCAATTGTTTTTTTTTTTTTTTTTTTACTATATTGTCCTTGCTTATTTCAATTTTGTTTTACTGCTAATACTACTTAACTCTAGGACTTTTTCTGTAGACTTTTTAGTACTATTGTCTGTGAATAGAGAAAGTTTTGGTTCTTGTTTATAATGTGAATGCCTTTCTTTTCTTTTGTTGTTTTATTACATTGTCTATGACTTCCAGCATGAGATTGGCTAAGAATGATGAGAGCAGTCATCCTTGTCTTGTTCACCATCTTGAGGGAGAGAAATAAGTCATCAGGGTGATATTGGGTACTTTTGTAGAGTACCCAATCTGTTATCAAGCTTCTGTTCCTAGTTGGCTAAGAATTTTTATTAGTGATGGAAGATAGAATTTGGCCAAATGTTTTTTCTGCATTTATTGAAATACTCAGGGTTTCTCCTATTTAGTTTATTAATATTATGAAGTACATTGATTGGTACTCAAATATTAAACCAGTCTTATATTCAGATAAACCCTGCTTATTTGTGATGTGTTTTGCTATACTTACATATGGTAGAATTGGTTTTATAATTATCCTGAAGATTTTTATAACCATACTATGAATGATCTTGGCTTGTGATTTTCTTTTCTTCTAATGTCTTTGGTTTTGACATTTAGGTAATTATGACCTCAAAAAAAATCTTGGGAAGAGGTCCCTTGTATTTTCTTAAAAAAAAATTGTATGGGATGTGAATTATTTCTTCCTTGAATGTTTGAGAGACTTCACTAGTGAAACTATCTATATTTAGAAGTTTTTAGTAAAGATTTATAATTAGTTGTAATGTTTAATCTTCATTTTGTAAGACTCTTCAGTTGTTTATTTCTTCTTGGGTAATGTCTGGTAGTTCATATCTTTTAAAGAATTGGTCCCTTTCATCTATGTGCTTTACATGGCATTCCCTTATTATCAGTTTATTGTCCATGAATTCTGTAGCGATGACTTCTTTTCATTCCTAATATATTGTCATTTTTCACTTTTTCTTTTCTTTTTTTTTTTGTCAATCAATCTAGAGGTTTATTAATGCTGACTTTTTCTATTGTTTTTATGTTTTAATTTCTTGGATCCTGTCTTTATTATTTCTTTTCATTTGTTTTAGGTGTTATTTACTTTTGGGTTGTTTTCCCTAGTTTCTTGTGGAGGATGTTAAGCTTACTGGTTTGACACCATCATCTTTTCTACTATAAGTATTCAATACTACAGATTTCTGTTTATATATTGCTTTAATTGGATCTCATACATTTTGATGTTGTATTTTTATTTTCATGTGTTCATAAAACTTTTTCAGTTTACTTAAATTTATTTAAATTTTTGAGCCATTCTCTTTGACCCATAGAAGTGTGAATTTTTTTATCCCAAATATTTTATTTTTTTTTTTTTATTTTTAATTTTTTTTAATGTTTATTTATCTTTGAGACAGAGACAGACAGACCATGAATGGGGGAGGGTCAGAGAGAGAGTGAGACACAGAATCAGAAGCAGGTCCCAGGCTCTGAGCTGTCAGCACAGAGCCCGACGCGGGGCTCGAACTCACGAACCATGAGATCATGACCTGAGCCGAAGTCGGAGGCTCAACCGACTGAGCCACCCAGGCGCCCCTATCCCAAATATTTTAGAATTTTCCAAATAGTTTTCTGCTATTTATTTCTAGTTTTATACTTTCATGGTCAGTTTAGCTCCATTATGGCCTGAAAATATATCTATATTTTTAATATTTATCAGAGTATTTTTATGGCATATAATATATGGATTTGGGTGAATATTCCAACTACATGAAAAAATGTATACTTTGCTATATTGTTGGGTAAAATGTTCTATAAGTGTTAAGGCAATAAATATTGCAGTAGGTCTCCTACAGACTTGTTGATTTTACATCTACTTATTCTACCAATTATTGAAAGAGGAGTTGTCTTTAACTATATTTAGACATTTAAGAAGTTCCCTTTCCAGTTCTATCAAGTTTTATTTATTTTTAAATTGTGTTGTAAGGTGAATACACATTTAGGGTTGTTATGTATTCTTGGAAGATTGGCCACTTTGTCATGTAATATAACTTTTTGCCGCTCTTTTTCTAGTTTCTATAGTTTACTTTGTCTGATATTAACATAGTCATTCCAAACTTGTGTTTTCATGGTGTAACTTTTCCCATATTTTTACTTTTAAGCTATCTATATGTTTATATTTAAGTGTGTTTCCTGTAGATAACATACATGCCTTCCTTTTTAATCCAATCTGACAACATTTTACATTTAATGTAATTATAGATATAGTTAGAATCATCTATTTGCCAGCTACTTTCTAACTTTTTAATGTTTTGTTTTATTTATTATTATTATTATTATTTGCTTCACTTTTTCTCTTTCCTGCATTCTTTAGGGGTAAATAAGCAGTTTTTAATTATTCAACTTATCTCCATTATTTGTATATAATTTATGCCTCTTCTTAAAAAAATGTAGCAGTTCTAGTATACACAGTAAATGTTAATTACATAGTCTACTCTCAAATAATTTTACAAGAGTATTTTCTAATTCTTCTGTCCTACTTTTGTGCTACTCTGTTGATACATTTTAATTTTGCATATTATATAAGCAGGACATGCTTCTATTCTTACTTTTAGACAGTTACTTAGATACTTACTTAGACAGACTTTGCCCAGCGCAAAGAAAAGTAAAATAAATTTTATTTGCTCTTTTTAAATTTCAGTCCCAGTCCTGTTTATTTTTTGTGCAGATTCAAGTTATTGTCTGGTATCATATTTCTTCTGCTTGAAAAAAGTTAATTTGTTGTTGTTGTTTTGTAGTATAGGACTACTGGCAGTGACTTTTCTCAGTTCTGGTTTACCTCAGAAAATCTTTATTCTTTCATGATGAGAAATATTCTTGCTTAGTATAGATTTTTCATGCTCAGTTTTTTTCTTTCATCACTTAAAAGATGTCACTTATGGTGTTCTGACTTGCGTGGTTTCAGACAAGAAGACTTCTTCAATTCGTGTCTTTGTTCCTTTGTATCTCAGGTGTCATTTTCCCAATGGCCACTTTCAAGATTCTCTCTTTATCTTTGACTTTCAGTAGTTTAAATATGGTATGCCTAGAAGTGTGAGTTTATTCATTTCTTTACCCTGCTGTTCTCTGATCATCTTAAATATATAAGTTGATTATTTATTATTAATTTTGTACAATTCTTAGCTCTTACTTCTTCACATATTTCTTCTGCCCATTCCTTTCCTCCACTTCTGGAAGTCCAGCTACATGTATGTTAGATCATGTGACATTGCCTTACAACTTTTGGATGTTCTATTCTTCATGGTTTTGTGTTTTTTCCTACTTTTTTCCCCCTCTGTTTCAGTTTGGGTAATTCCTATACCCTACCATTGGTCTATTCCCAAGCAGTCTTGAGTCTACTAATGAGCCTACTGATGGCATTCCTCATTTTTACTTGATTTTTTATTTCTATTATTTCCACTGTTTCTGCCAGTTTTCATCACTCTGCTGAAAATGGCCATCTAGCTTGGCAGGTTTCCATCTTTTCCATTGAAACATTTAACTATGGTTTAAATTTGCTGATATTGCCAGCCTCTGTGTCATATGCGAATATGGTTCATTGATTATTTTCCCCTGGCAGTACGTTGTCTTGTTTGCTTTTTCAGATTACTCTGCGGCCTCAGCTTTCTGATGGGCTCGGGAAAAGTTGTGAAGTTCAAATCGGTCAGCTTTATTGTTGTTATTTTTAAGGATGGGAGTGTTATTCTTTCCTATTTTCTGTATCCCAAGTGAAACCCCAAACCAGCACTGAGTAAGTTTTAAAAATAAGTAATACCATCTCTGCCTTGAGGCAGCATATAGGCTACTGTGCATGTATTTGGTGGGAATAAGATAGGGGGATCATAAAGGAACAGATACCGAAACGACTATGATTCATTTTAATCCAAGCATATTTGTCATGTACATGCACTGCCAGATCCAGAGAAAATTTAGGCAAAATAATCAATATGAAATCAGAGGCTTCTTATAATTATTAGTTTTACATATTATAATAGCTTATAATATAGGTTGTTATTTATGTCGACATTGAGAATATAATGGAATAAATAATTTCTCCAATGTCATATATATGGTAACTATTGAGGCCAAGATTCAGACCCATATCTGATGCGCAAAGTTCACATATACCCATCAAATTTTACATCCAACTGGAGGTTGGAGGCAGAATGAGAAACAGTCTTATTAAAAATACACTACTAGAGCTTTTGTTGTGATGAGCACTGGGTGTTACTGTAAGTGATGAATCACTAAGTTTTACTCCTGAAACTAATATTACACTGTATGTTAACTAAATGGAATTTAAATAAAAACTTGAAACGAACCAAAAAGTAAAATTCAGTGAGAAAGAAAATAATTTTAAACAAGAAAAAAAATGCACTACTTGTGGTAGACAGAGAAATTTTAAGACGAGATAAAGTCTTCCAAAATAAGTCAGATTTAAGATTAATTAGGGATGCATGTATGTAATTAAAAGAGACAAATGAATGTTAGAATTGTATGGAAATCAAATCTATTGTACCTAGATAGGGAGTTAAATAGTACTCAACTGATGACTGGAAATGCTCACATCAAAAGGTAGATGTTTTGAATAAGTGAAGGATTTTAAAAGAGGCAGAAGAGGGAGGTGATGAGACCAGTTCAAATATAATATCTTGAATTGTCAAAAATGTATATATGGCTTCATGTCTAGTAGATTGTTAGGAAGTATTAACTTGGGGGAGGACTGTAACAGAGAAATAGGCATGGCATATGTCTTTAAAGAGAAAATCATTGAACCTATGGAAGAAAATCATACTCCAGAATTATTAGGGTGCTGATAGGGGTAAAAATAATGTCAAAAGAAGCCTCAATAAATATCTGTATTTAGAGAATGGGAAGAGAATAGCAATGTTCAAGGAGATAAACACAGAATGGAGAAGTAATCAGAGAGAAGAAACATTTTTTTTATAAATGCAAAAGAAGAGATCCAAAAAAAAAAAAAAAAGAAAAAAGAAAAAAAAAGGAGAGAAAGAAAAAAGTTTATGTCAAATGTTCATGTGAAACTGAGTGGGTAAAGTATGTAAAAAGTCTTTAGGCCTTTATTTTTTTAATGTTTTTTTTTTGACATTATTTTTAACAGAGTGAGACAGAACAAGACAGAGCACAAGTGGGGGAGGGGCGGGGGGGGGGGTTGCTCACAGGATCCGAAGCAGGCTCCAGCCTCCTATCAATCAGAGCAGAGCCCAGCCCCAGGTGGAGCTCAAATCCACAGACCACCAGATCATCACCTAAACCAAAGTCGGGCACTCAATCCACTGAGCCACCTAGGCACCCCATTAGGATTTCTTGATAAAGACGTTGTTAGTGAGCAGTAGTTCAAGTTCGTATTGCAGAAGCATTAAGGCAGCAAAATATAATCTTACATCTGATTTTTATTAAAATATGCATGTTCAATGTATAGGAATTTCCCCAAGCATTCTTTAATTCAATAACATATGTATTGCTTTGGAAAAGGTTTATATTTTGTACAAATGCAGAATAATTTGAAAAATGATATGCATTGGTAAAATATGTTATTTTTGCTTTACCCAAATTTTAATAAATTTATGGAAAAATGGAATTCAGATTATATTTTTTATTCCTTATTATTGTTTTCCTAGAATTCATCAAAATATGGGCATGATTGTAGTACCCATTTTTTCATTTTTTCTGAGCATGAAATAAATTTCTCTTTAAAACTTCTTAGTTCAAGTTGACTTGTTTGGTGTTTTATTTGCACTGGCTCATTTTGCTTTCTTTGCTCAGCCAGGCAGATCGCTAATTTCAATTGGAATATTGGCCACTCAGGATCACATTATATTTCAGGGTCATTTGTATCAATTCTTTTGGTTACAGGACTGTTTATACTAAATTCACTGGAAGCAGTGAAATATTCAGCATTGTTGATCCTGAAAGAGTTAATTTGCAAGGCTGAACTGTTCCCATAGTTCTACTGTAATTGCTGCTGATTATTTTTATGTTGTAATGAAGCAATAATGATCAAAGCACAGGGCATTTCTTAGGGATCCATGACTGGCTGGTTTTGCCTCGGGCCATTAACCCCAGTCATTAATTCCTTTGGAAATGCATTGTGCTTAGGTCATTATTGTTAGTAACAGAGCTGTATGAAAACATTTGCACATACTCTGGAGCAAAGCTGTTGATTATTTTCTGTACATACAAGTTTTGTGATTGAG
The DNA here is from genome assembly GCF_022837055.1 of Prionailurus viverrinus. Classification (NCBI taxonomy): domain Eukaryota; kingdom Metazoa; phylum Chordata; class Mammalia; order Carnivora; family Felidae; genus Prionailurus; species Prionailurus viverrinus. The sequence continues at coordinate 128,548,008 of NC_062569.1, read as the reverse complement.
AAACTTAAGGGTGAAGAAGTTTGGCCAAGAGAGAAAAATAAATTATTGTTCAGTGGAGAAGAATTATATATTTAACATGTATGTACTCTAATATCATAGATGTGTGCGCATATATATACATATAAATACATATATATGCACACACATCTATCTATCTATCTATCTATCTATCTATATATGAGCATGTATATAAATATATGAATACATGAATAAACGTACATCTTTTTTATCCTTGGACTGGATAAATGTATTTAACTTGTAAATATATTACATATCAGCTGAAGATTTTAAAAACCACCATTTCTAATTATAGCTACATGCTTAATTATGAAAAATAAATACTGAGCAAATGTACTTTTTCCCCCATATATATATTTTAGAGACAGAGCGTGAGTAGGGGAGATAGCTGGGGGCAGGGGAAGGAGAGAGAGAGAGAGAGGGAGAGAGAGTGGGAGAATCTTACACAGACTCCACGTTCAACACGGAGCCGGACACAGGACTCGATCTCACAATGCTGGGATCATGACCTGAGCTGAAATCAAGAGTTGGATGCTCAACCAACTGAGTCACCCAGATGCCCCTCTCCTACTATATATTTATTCCTCCCTAATACAGCTGGGAGAGTGAACATGAAAAAAATTTCTCTGAAAATTTATTTTACATTCAGTAACAAATTAAAAAGCTAGCTTTGTTCTCTCCTAGATACAATCCCTTAAAATAGTGATAATGGTGGCACTGTAATTATCACACTCAAAATGTTCTATTTTATTTTTTAATATTCTGTATACACGTCACTAAAGTTCTCACCAAAAGGATAGCTAGAGTGTGAGCTAGCCTGGAAAATCAAATAGCAACACAACTTAAACTCTGTCTTGAAGTTCAAGGGTTACACTTGTAATCAAAGAGCTATAATTGAAACTTCACTTTAGCTAAGCTTCCCTATAAGGCAACCATTTGCTCTAGGAAAGAGGTGAGAGACCAGGAAACACCAAATGGTCAAACTGAAATCAAGCAAAGCTCAAGAAATGCTGTCTTCCCTTTACTCCCTGGTAAATGAAGTTGTTTCTGTGATAGACCTCAGTCACTGTTGAAGTTTAACTTACTGAGAACAGTAATTTCCAATTTTCATTAAAGTTTAAATTTGCACTATTAAAAACAATGTAACTGCTATTTAGTTTTTATCTTTTATATTCTTCCATATTTAAAACTTAATCGTGACTAAAATAAGCAAACAGAAAGAAAAGAGATATGCCTAGAGAAGATTTTGGATATTGTCCTTACAAAATTTGCTCTATCTAATGGAATTGGAAAAATATAACTGAAAATGTCAAGGGCTCCTGGG